>NC_053041.3:195714420-200714420 GCF_002575655.3 Aegilops tauschii subsp. strangulata
ACCTTCTCGCGGTTTGCCTCAATCCCTCTGTGGGACACGAGGAAACCCAGCAGCTTGCAGGAAGGGACGCCGAACACGCATTTCTCCGGGTTAAGCCGCAAGTCCACCCGGCGTAGGCTTTCGAAGGTCTCCTCCAGGTCCTAAATTAAAGCTCTCGCCTCCCGAGACTTCACCACAATGTCGTCGACGTAGGCTTCAGTGTTTCTCCCGAGCTGCTGACCCAAGGCGATGTGCATCAGCCGTTGGAAGGTCGCGCCCGCGTTGCGCAGCCCGAACAACATGCAAGTGTAGCAGTATACCCCGCACGGGGTCAGGAAGGCCGTCTTCTACCGCCATCTTGATCTGGTGGTAGCCTGAGAATGCATCTAGGAAGCACAGCAGGTCACACTCGGCGGTGGAGTCGACGATCTGGTCGATGCGTGGAAGCGGGAACCGATCTTGGGGGCAGGCCTTGTTGAGGTTGGTGAAGTCGACACACATGCGCTCCTTTTCGCCCTTCTTGGGCACACGATGGGGTTGTCCAACCATTCAGGGTACCGGACCTCGCGAATGACGCCTGCTGCCTCTAGCTTGCGGGTTTCTTGGACGATGAAGGACTGCTTCTCCGTGGACTGCCGCCGCGCTCTCTGCTTCACAGGGCGTACATTGGGGCACACCTTCAAGTGATGTTCAATCACTCCCCTTGGGACCCCTACCAGCTGATCGGGCTCCCACGCGAATACTTCCTTGTTTGTGTGCAAGAACTTCACCAGTGCCTCCTCCTGGTCGGGGTCGAGGTTGGCGCCTATGGTGAAGGTGGCCCCTGAGGACCCGTCTTCCTCGACCGGCACCTGCTTGGTTTCTGCCCGGTCTTGTGTGAACAACTGCTTCTTCTTGGTTGGTGCGGCCGCCTTAGCTTCGGAGGTGCCCGCATCGGCTGGTTGCACCGCCGCGGCGGTCTTGAGGGCAAGCTTGAGCGCCGCTAGAGCTTCCTTGGTATCCCCCACTATGGTGAGTACGTCCCTGCTCCCAGGCATCTTCTTGAGGTTGTAGGCCGGATGGGTCGTCGCCATGAACTGAGCTAGAGCCGGGTACCCAAGGATAGCGTTGTACGGGAGGCCGATGTGGGCGATGTCGAAGTCGATCAGCTCGGTGCGGTAGTTGTCGCGGGTGCCGAAGCTCACGGGAAGACGGATCTGCCCCAGGGGGCTGGAGGAGCCGCCTCCGACGCCGGAGAAGGGCTTGCTGGGGCGGAGCCGCTCGAGTGGTATGTGAAGGAGGCTGAAAGCCTTCGCCGAGAGCACGTTGAGGCCGGCGCCGCCGTTGATGAGGGTCTTGGTGACGGCTACATGGCAGATGGTGGGCGTGCAAAGCATTGGGAGCACGCCCGAGCCGACGGTGGTGACGGGGTGATTGATGACCTACAAGTATAGGGGATCTATCATAGTCCTTTCGATAAGTAAGAGTGTCGAACCCAACGAGGAGCAGAAGGAAATGATAAGCGGTTTTTAGCAAGGTATTCTCTGCAAGCACTGAAATTATAGGTAACAGATAGTTTTGTGATAAGATAATTTGGAACGAGCAACAAGTAAAAAAAGTAAATAAAGTGCAGAAAGGTGGCCCAATCCTTTTTGTAGCAAAGGACAAGCCTGGACAAACTCTTATATGAAGGAAAACGCTCCCGAGGACACATGGGAATTATCGTCAAGCTAGTTTTCATCATGTTCATATGATTCGCGTTCGGTACTTTGATAATTTGATATGTGGGTGGACCGGTGCTTGGGTGCTGTCCTTACTTGGACAAGCATCCCACTTATGATTAACTCCTATTGCAAGCATACGCAACTACAAAAGAAGTATTAAGGTAAACCTAACCATAGCATGAAACATATGGATCCAAATCAGCCCCTTACGAAGCAACGCATAAACTAGGGTTTAAGCTTATGTCACTCTAGCAACCCATCATCTACTTATTACTTCCCAATGCCTTCTTCCAGGCCCAAATAATGGTGAAGTGTCATGTAGTCGACGTTCACATAACACCACTAGAGGAGAGACAACATACATCTCATCAAAATATCGAGCGAATACCAAATTCACATGACTACTAATAGCAAGACTTCTCCCATGTCCTCAGGAACAAACGTAACTACTCACAAAGGATATTCATGTTCATAATCAGAGGAGTATTAATATGCATATAGGATCTGAACATATGATCTTCCACCAAATAAACCAACTAGCATCAACTACAAGGAGTAATCAACACTACTAGCAACCTACAGGTACCAATCCCAGACTGAGAGACAAGAATTGGATACAAGAGATGAACTAGGGTTTGAGAGGAGATGGTGCTGGTGAAGATGTTGATGGAGATTGGCCCCCTCCCAATGAGACGAGCGTTGGTGATGACGATGGCGATGATTTCCCCCTCCCAGAGGGAAGTGTCCCCGGTAGAACAGCTCCGCCGGAGCCCTAGATTGGTTCCGCCTCGTGACGGCGGAGTCTCGTCCCGAAAGCTTGCTTATGATTTTTCTTCGGACGAAAGACTTCATATAGCAGAAGATGGGCACCGGAGGGCCAACAGGGGGCCCACGAGGCAGGGGGCGTGCCCAGGGGGGTGGGGCGCGCCCCCACCCTCGTGGCCAGGGTGTGGGCCCCATCTGGTATTTCTTCCGCTCAATATTTTTTATTATTTCCAAAAATAACTTCAGTGGAGTTTCAAGACTTTTGGAGTTGTGCAGAATAGGTCTGTAATATTTGCTCCTTTTCTAGCCCAGAATTCCAGCTGCCGGCATTCTCCCTCCTTATGTAAACCTTGTAAAATAAGAGAGAATAGGCATAAGTATTGTGACATAATGTGTAATAACAGCCCATAATGCAATAAATATCGATATAAAAGCATGATGCAAAATGGACGTATCAACTCCCGAAGCTTAGACCTCGCTTGTCCTCAAGCAGAAGCCGATAACGATAAATATGTCCACATGTTTAGAGGTAGAGGTGTCGATAAAATAAAATACGGACATGAGGGCATCATGATTATTCTTAAAACAGCAACATATATGGATATTGTCATATGATCTCTTATGCTCAAGTAATAATCTATTCACAATGCAAAATATGAATCAGAAACTTTATTGAGAACCAACAAACTATAATCTCAGCCATGGAAGCAATTGCAATTTATCATAACATCAGAAAGAGTCTATGTCAGAGCTTTTTAGCAAGTCCACATACTCAACTATCTTTTAGTCTTTACAATTGTTAACACTCACGAAATACTTGTGGTTACGGAGTTTTAATCGGACATAGAGAAAGATAGGGGCTTATAGTTTCGCCTCCCAACCTTTTACCTCAAGGGTAATGTCAACAATAATAGTTCATGCTAACTTACATCCAATTAGATATATATATATCAGGATCTTTCCAACACAATGTGCGTGCCAAAGGATAAAATGTAAAAAGGAAAGGTGAAGATCACCATGACTCTTGCATAAGGTAGAAGATAAAAGTAAAAGATAGGCCCTTCGCAGAGGGAAGCAGAGGTTACCATGTGCTTTCAGGGTTGGACGCACAAAATCTTAATGCGAAAGAACGTCACTTTATATTTCCACTTGTGATATGGACCTTTATTATGCAATCCGTCGCTTTATTTCTTCCACATCACAAGATCGTATAAAGCTTATTTCCTCCACACTAATCAATCATACATATTTAGAGAGCAATTTTTATTGCTTGCACCAATGACAACTTACTTGAAGGATCTTACTCAATCCATAGGTAGGTATGGTGGACTCTTATGGCAAAACTGGGTTTAAGGGTATTTGGAAGCACAAGTAGTATCTCTACTTGGTGCAAAGAATTTGGCTAGCATGAGGGGGAAAGGCAAGCTCAACATGTTGGATGATCCATGACAATATACTTTATTTCAGATATAAGAAAACATAACCCATTACATTGTCTTCCTTGTCCAACATCAACTCTTTAGCATGTCATACTTTAATGAGTGCTCACAATCATAAAAGGTGTCCAAGATAGTATATTTATATGTGAAACCTCTCTTTCTTTATTACTTCCTATTAATTGCAACGATGACCAAAACTATGTTTGCCAACTCTCAACAACTTTTAATCATCATACTCTTTATATGTGAAGTCATTACTCTCCATAAGATCAATATGATCTCTTTAATTCTTTTTATTCTTTCTCTTTTCTTTTATTCACTCAAGATCATAGCAAGGTAATCAAGCCCTTGACTCAACATTAATCTTTATTATATAGCTCACGGACTCAATTACATAAAGGGATCATAAAGCAAAACTCAAAACTAGATCATACCAAAAGCCTTATTCTACTAGATCAAGATGTTACTAAAAGAATCGAACTAAGAAAAAGGTAAAGATAGGAGTGTGATGGTGATACGATACCGGGGCACCTCCCCCAAGCTTGGCAGTTGCCAAGGGGAGTGCCCATACCCTTGTGATTATGTCTCCTTTGTCGGAGGAGGTGATGATGGAGTTGTTGATGATGACAGTTGTGTCTTTAGCTTCTTCATACTGTAATTGAGAAGGGCAGTTTCCTCCTTTAAATCATCGACCTCCGATTCCAGCTTCAAGATCTTGTGACATAAATCTCCTTTGCTTTTTCTGCCGAAAACAAGAAGGAATAGATCGGTTGTTAGATAGTTTAGATCTCTTAGGGAGACTAGATTTCTTGAATTTCACGTGCATATCCCCAGGTTGAGGTAGAGGGACGTCCTCCTCCTCCGAACTTGAATCATTGATCCTCATCAAATGAGCATCCTCCTCCTCATCCGTAGTTCGACCACAAGGAGATAGATCCCCATAGGTCTTTGGGTCAGCAATGAGGTGTGAGACATAGCTCTCTCCATCGGAATCCTGAGACGACATCTTGCTCCAAATCTGCTACAGAAATAGCTCGAAACAAAAACAGAGGATAATTGCGTGATACGGTGGTCAAAACCTTCGGGAGATTATATAAACCGACCAAAATACGTATTGTGCAAGAAAACGGAGTCCGGAGAGCACACGGGGTGCCCACGAGGTAGAGGGGGGCACGCCCAGGGGGTAGGGCGCGCCCTCCACTCTCGTGGAGCCCTCGTGTCCTTCCCGGACTCCTTCTTATTTTTCTATTTTTCTAAATATTCCAAAACGGAGAAAAATTGCCATTAGAACTGTTTTGGAGTCGGTTTACTTACCGTACCACATACCTATTCCTTTTCGGAGTCTGAAACGTTCTGGAAAGTGTCCCTTATGTACTCCTCCGGTGTTACAGTTTTAATAACATTGGTTTCAACATTTATAGGATTACCTGAGATATAATGTTTGATTCTTTGACCGTTCACCACCTTCGGTTTTGTGCCTTCGAAGTTGTTGAAATTTATGGCACCGGAACGATAGACCTCCTCGATAACGTAGGGACCTTCCCATTTAGAGAGAAGTTTCCCTACAAAAAATCTTAAACGGGAGTTGTATAGCAATACATAATCACCTACATTAAACTCACGCTTTTGTATTCTTTTGTCATGCCATCTTTTAACTTTTTCTTTTAACAGTTTGGCATTCTCATAGGCTTGGGTTCTCCATTCATCAAGTGAGATTATGTCAAATAACCTCTTCTCACCGGCAAGTTTGAAATCATAATTGAGTTCTTTAATAGCCCAATATGCCTTATGTTCTAGTTCGAGAGGTAAGTGACATGCTTTTCCATAGACCATTTTATACGGAGACATACCCATAGGATTTTTATATGCAGTTCTATAGGCCCATAATGCATCATCAAGTTTCTTGGAACAATTCTTTCTAGATCTATTAACAGTCTTTTGCAAAATTAATTTGAGTTCTCTATTACTCAATTCTACTTGACCACTAGACTGTGGGTGATAAGGAGATGCAATTCTATGATTAACATCATACTTGGCAAGCATTTTACGGAAGGCACCATGAATAAAATGTGAACCACCATCAGTCATTAAATATCTAGGGACCCCAAACCTCGAAAAAGTAACTTCTTTAAGCATCTTAATAGAGGTGTTATGATCAGCACTACTAGCTGGAATAGCTTCTACCCACTTAGTAACGTAATCAACAACAACTAAAATATGAGTATACCCATTAGAGGCAGGAAACGGTCCCATATAATCAAAGCCCCAAACATCAAATGGTTCAATAACAAGTGAATAATTCATAGGCATTTCTTGACGTCTACTAATATTACCAATTCTTTGACATTCATCACAGGATAAGACAAACTTACGGGCATCCTTGAAGAGAGTAGGCCAATAAAAACCGGATTGCAATACCTTATGTGCAGTTCTATCTCCAGCGTGGTGTCCTCCATAAGCCTCAGAGTGACACTTGCGTAGGATCTGTTCCTGTTCATGCTCAGGTACACAACGTCTAATAACACCATCTACTCCTTCTTTATAAAGATGTGGGTCATCCCAGAAGTAATGTCTTAAATCATAGAAAAACTTTTTCTTTTGCTGGTATGTGAAACTAGGTGGTATAAACTTAGCAACAATGTAATTAGCATAATCAGCATACCATGGAGCAGTACGAGAAGCATTTATGACATTTAATTGTTCATCAGGAAAGCTATCATCAATAGGTAGTGTGTCATCAAGAACATTTTCTAACCTAGACAAGTTGTCTGCAACGGGGTTCTCAACTCCCTTTCTATCAATAATATGCAAATCAAATTCTTGTAGCAAGAGAACCCATCTAATAAGTCTAGGTTTAGCATCTTTATTTTCCATAAGATATTTAATATCAGCATGATCCGTGTGATAGTTACTTTAGAATCAACAATATAAGGTCTGAACTTATCACAAGAAAATACAACTGCTAAGAATTCTTTTTCAGTAGTAGCATAATTTCTCTGAGCACTGTCTAGAGTTTTACTGGCATATTGAATAACATTTAATTTCTCATCAACTCTTTGCCCTAGAACAGCACCTACAGCATAATCACTAGCATCACACATAATTTCAAAGGGTAAATTCCAATCAGGTTGCTGAACAATAGGTGCAGAAATCAATGCTTTCTTAAGTATTTCAAATGCTTCTACACAATCATCGTCAAAGACAAATGGTATATCTTTTTTTAATAGATTAGTCAGAGGCTGAGAAATTTTTGAGAAGTCCTTAATGAACCTCCTATAAAAACCGGCATGACCAAGGAAACTTCTTATACCTTTGATGTCCTTGGGACATGGCATATTTTCAATAGCATCAACTTTAGCTTTATCAACTTCAATACCTCTTTCAGAAATTTTATGCCCCAAGACAATGCCTTCATTAACCATAAAGTGGCACTTTTCCCAATTCAAGACAAGATTAGTTTCGTCACATCTCTGCAAAACTCGATCAAGGTTGCTCAAGCAATCATCAAAAGAGGACCCATAAACGGACAAATCGTTCATCAAAACTTCACAGATCTTTTCACGAAAGTCAGAGAATATAGCCATCATGCATCTGTGAAAGGTAGCAGGTGCATTACATAAACCAAAAGGCATACGTCTATAAGCAAAAGTACCGAAAGGGCAAGTAAAAGTCGTCTTAGCTTGATCATCAGCTGACACATGTATTTGAGAGAAACCAGAATAACCATCTAGAAAGCAAAAATGTGTATGTTTGGATAATCTTTCTAGCATTCGATCAATAAAAGGTAAGGGGTAATGATCTTTTTTAGTAGCCTTATTTAATTTGCGGAAATCAATTACCATCCTATAACCTGTAATAATTCTTTGCGGAATCAATTCGTCTTTATCATTAGGAACGGTAGTAATACCTCCCTTCTTAGGGACACAATGGACAAGACTTACCCACTGACTATCAGCAACGGGATAGATTATACCTGCCTCAAGGAGCTTTAGTATTTCCTTTCTTACCACTTCTTTCATCTTAGGATTCAGGCATCGTTGGTGATCAATAACTGGTTTGACATCTTTCTCCAAATTTATTTTATGTTGACATAGAGTGGGACTAATTCCCTTAAGATCATCAAGAGTATATCCAATAGAAGCACGGTGCTTCTTCAGAGAATAATTTTTCTTCCTCCTTCTCTGAAAGGTTAGCACTAATAATAACAGGGTATATCTTCTTTTCATCAAGATAAGCATATTTAAGAGTATCAGGCAATGGTTTAAGCTCAAACATGGGATCACCCTTGGGTGGAGGAGGATCCCCTAGGATTTCAATAGGCAAGTTGTGTTTCAGAATAGGTCCCTGTTTAAAGAATACTTCATCTATTTCCCTTCTTTCATTCATAAACATATCATTTTCATGGTCTAGCAAATATTGTTGTAAAGGATCACTAGGAGGTACGACAATAGAAGCAAGACCAATAATTTCATCTTTACTAGGCAATTCTTCTTCACGTTGTTGTCTACAAAATTTAGAAAAGTTGAACTCATGAGACATATCATCCAAACCAGCAGTAACAACATCCTTTTTGTAGTCTATCTTAGCATTAACAGTGTTTAAGAAGGGTCTACCAAATATAATGGGACAAAAGCTATCTTGTGGGGAACCAAGAACGAGAAAATCAGCCGGATATTTAGTTTTCCCACATAAGACTTCAACATCTCTAACAATTCCCATGGGTGAAATAGTATCTCTATTGGCAAGTTTAATTGTGACATCAATATCTTCTAACTCAGCAGGTGCAATATCATGCACAATTTCTTTGTATAAGTCAATAGGTATTGCACTAGCACTAGCACCCATATCACACAAGCCATGACAACAATGATCTCCTATTTTAACGGAAATAACAGGCATGCCTACCACAGATCTATGTTTATCTTTAGTACAAGGTTTAGCAATTCTAGCAGTTTCATCACAGAAATAAATAACATGCCCATCAATATTATCAGCCAAGAGATCTTTAACAATAGCAATATTAGTTTCAACTTTAACTTGCTCAGGGGGTGTATAAGTTCTAATATTTCTTTTACGAACCACAGTTGAAGCTTTAGCATGATCCTTCATTCTAACAGGGAAGGGTGGTTTCTCAACATAAGCAGTAGGAACAATAGGATCATTGTAAGTGATAGTCTTTTCTTCAACTTTAATAGGTGCAACTACTTTTACTTCTATGGGAGGATGATATTTAAACCACTTCTCCTTAGGGATATCAACATGAGTAGCAAAAATTCACAGAAAGAAGCTACTATCTCAGAGTCAAGTCCATATTTAGTGCTAAATTTACAGAAAACATCGGTATCCATAAAAGATCTAACACAATGAAACTTAGGTGTCATACCTGACTCCTTACCTTCGTCGAGATCCCAATCTTCAGATTTGCGTTTAATTCTTTCCAATAAATCCCATTTGAATTCAATAGTCTTCATCATAAAAGAGCCAGCACAAGAAGTATCGAGCATGGTGCGATTGTTATCAGAAAGCTGAGCATAAAATTTTTGAATAATCATTTCTCTTGAGAGCTCATGATTGGGGCACGAATATAACATTGAATTAAGCCTTCCCCAAGCTTGAGCGATGCTTTCTCCTCCGCGAGGCCAAAAATTATATATATAATTGCGATCACGATATACAAGATGCATAGGATAAAACTTCTGATGAAATTCCAATTTCAATCGTTTGTAGTTCCATGACCCCATATCATCACATAGCCTATACCATGTCAATGCATCTCCCTTCAAATATAAAGGGAAGACCTTCTTCTTGATAACATCATCGGGCATGCCTGCAAGCTTAAATAATCCACAAACTACATCCACATATATTAGGTGCTCATCAGGATGTAACGTTCCATCTCCTGCAAAAGGATTAGCTAGCAGTTTTTCTATCATACCCGAAGGAATTTCAAAGTAGACATTTTCATTTTCAGTAGGTTCAATAGGTTCAGTAGGTTGAGGAGCAACTCTTTGCTCTACTGGCCGGGGTGAAGATACCCCGAACAAGCCCCTTAGAGGATTACTTTCCATAGTAACAAGTGACAATAAATTTCAGCACACTATATAAATTTTTCCTTACCAAATTCCACCTACCAAAGGCGCTTCACTCCCCGGCAACGGCGCCAGAAAAGAGTCTTGATGACCCACAAGTATAGGGGATCTATCGTAGTCCTTTCGATAAGTAAGAGTGTCGAACCCAACGAGGAGCAGAAGGAAATGATAAGCGGTATTCAGCAAGGTATTCTCTGCAAGCACTGAACTTATAGGTAACAGATAGTTTTGTGATAAGATAATTTGGAATGAGCAACAAGTAACAAAAGTAAATAAAGTGCAGCAAGGTGGCCCAATCCTTTTTGTAGCAAAGGACAAGCCTGGACAAACTCTTATATGAAGGAAAACGCTCCCGAGGACACATGGGAATTATCGTCAAGCTAGTTTTCATCACGTTCATATGATTCGCGTTCGGTACTTTGATAATTTGATATGTGGGTGGACCGGTGCTTGGGTGCTGTCCTTACTTGGACAAGCATGCCACTTATGATTAACTCCTATTGCAAGCATCCACAACTGCAAAAGAAGTATTAAGGTAAACCTAACCATAGCATGAAACATATGGATCCAAATCAGCCCCTTACGAAGCAATGCATAAACTAGGGTTTAAGCTTCTGTCACTCTAGCAACCCATCATCTGCTTATTACTTCCCAATGCCTTACTCTAGGCCCAAATAATGGTGAAGTGTCATGTAGTCGATGTTCACATAACACCACTAGAGGAGAGACAACATCATCAAAATATCAAACTAATACTAAATTCACATGACTACTAATAGCAAGACTTCTCCCATGTCCTTAGGAACAAACGTAACTACTCACAAAGCATATTCATGTTCATAATCAGAGGAGTATTAATATGCATATAGGATCCGAACATATGAACATAGTGAGAGGTTGTGCAACTAGGATGATATTCTGTAACAACTTTTTAACGAACTTGAGAGGATGATGGTGAAGAACTCGGAAGCCATTGGTGTCTTTCGACTTCTTCGCCATCATCGTCTCCAATTCATTAAAAAAGCAGGTACAGAAAAATCATCCTAGTTGCACAACCTCTCACTATGTACTATTTCGTCTTTCGTTTCTCTTTCTATGCCATGATTTTTTGTCAGTGTGGTTGTTTGAAGTTTCAAAATTTGGCTTTTAATCCTCATCGCCGAGGGGTCGAGGGACGCTGAGGGGTAGAGGGTTTGATGTGTCGGGGGAAACGACACCTACGGGATCCCGGGGAATACCTTCTAGGGTTAGCGGCGCGTGGAGCTGCGCAAAGAGCAGGTCTAGAAGATCAGCCCGAGGGGATTTTTACCCAGGTTCGTGCCGCAAACGATGCGTAAAACCCTAGTCCTGCTTGTCTGTGTATATTTAGTGTTCTTGAGCTCTTGAACTAGCTGCGGTGCATGCCCAGTCCAGAAAGTCCGAATCCTTCCACAGTACGCCTCGGGCCTCCTTTTATATGTCAAAGGGGTCGCCACAGTGGCACACAGGAGGTGGAAAGTGTCTACAGTGTACAAGTTTATCACCTGGCACCGTAGGACAAACGCATTTAGTGCGCCGCCTACGTGCCCTCTTGCTTTATCGGGGACGACAACGAAGCTCGTCCCGTCCGTCGCCGCCTCGCCTTGCTTCGACGCGCGTTCAAGCTGACGAGGCATGAAGCGCCATGCTGGCTGGCTGGTTAATGAGCTGGTGCGGTGACAGGGTCTTCACGAAGATCTGCATGCCACCACGCAGGTGCTTGACTAGTTGGCCTAGAAGCTGCATGCTGCCACGCAGGCGCTCGCCTAGTTGGTGGGGTGGTTGCCCCGTCGGAACGGGCGCGGGTCAGCGAAACTTTGGCAGGCGCGGGCCTGGCCTTGGCCCCGCTGATGCCCCCGGCAAGGGTCTTGCCGGGGTCTCGTGGCCATCCCCGGCAAGGGACTTGCCGGGGTCTTCGTCTATCCCCAGCAAGGAAATTGCCGGGGGCCTTCCTCTTCTGGTTTCTATCTGGATTCGCAGGCCTTTGGTCTTCACAAAGATCTGCATGCCACCACGCAGGCGCCCCTGATTCTTGGTCTTGACGCTGTCGATGGTGTCAGAGTTCTCAGGCTCAAGGGTGGTGGCCTTGCTGGTGTTGGGCAAGTCGCCCCGGCAAGGCTCTTGCCAGGGCTATGTAGGCCGCCCCGGCAAGGGTGCTGCCAGGGGAAATCCATCTTGTCCCTTTGCTCTTCATGCCTCTGGCTTGAGTACTGCCTCGGTAGCCTTGTGCCTTTCCTTCCTCTGCCACGCCAAGCATGACCGCAGGTGTGGCTACGACTGCCCGTGCACAAGTAAAGGGGTATAGAAAGGCCCCTACTTTTGTACACCGACAAGAGCCCCCGGGCCTGGGCCACACATGAGCGCGAAGCATTGTTGGGCCAGGCCCAGAACGGTGCGTGGGCACGCGTGGCAGAGTTTTATCCTCCTCAGTCACCAGTTGCGCTTCCCCACGACCCACATTGAGTGCGTGACGTGGGGGTCGTGCGTGGAACGGTCGCAACACGCTTGCGTCACCTCGTGGTGGATAGTAAAGAGGTGGCCTGCGTGTTCCCCATAAAAAAGAGGAAGCCACAGGGGCGTGGCTCAGTTACAAAGTGGACTCGGGTCGTGGCCTTCATGGCGCCCACGCCCCACGACCACGGGGTGGAAAACGGTCGTCCCACTTGTCTTCTTAATCCCGGCCCGCCCGCCACGTTTCCCCCATGCCTCAGGGAGGGTAGGTGGCGGATACAGAGGGCACGGGCATTAATGCCGAGGCGGGATGCCGGGCGTCGCTGATTGGAGCAGCGGGTCGGTCCTGATTCCCTGCGCCTCTGGCGGCCAGATTGGTTGAGTGGGGCGGCCGCCCTTAGGTTGGGGGGGGGGGCGAGCCCCGGCCCTGCCCCTCTATAAAAAGGGGAGAGGGGCGGCGTTCTTCTGCATTCATCTCCTTCCTGCTTGGTCCCTTCCTTCCACTCGCCATGGTGAGAGGGCGCGCCGGTGCTCAAATTGCGGCGACGAGGGATTCTGCTCGACAGCGTGTCCCCCCTCCTCCGGAGCTCATGGCGGCGGAGCCCGCTGTGAGAGGAAGAGGGAGGGGGCGAGGCCGAGGCCGCCGCGGCGCTCGGGGGAGAGGAGGACGAGGCGGCGCACCGGCCGCGCTTCCGCCAGCGGCTCTTCCCCCAATGGAGGGCTATGTCAGAGACCAGCACCGCGAGTTCTTCATCAGGCTGTACAAGCCAGTGTGCGGTCACCTCCGCCTCCCCACACCGTTTGCTCGGATAATGGAACTTGACCCGCCGCAGGCCTTGAGGCTGCATATGAGGGGCTTCGGGAATGGCGGCATGCGGGTCAACGTCAACTTCCCCGCCCCTCACGTCATGTATCTCCGCCGTGGGTGGAAGACCTTTGCCCGCGCCCATAGCCTGTCGGAGGGGCACGTTCTCCAGTTCAAACTAATGGAGAATGGCCTGCTCTCCGTCAAGGTCTTCGGGCACTTGGGAACCCGCTTAGGGTGCTACGCGGAGAGCTCCACCGACAACGAGACTTCCTCCTCGGGCGATAGTGACGAGGAGGACAGTGACAACGACGACGAGGGTAGCAGGCGGGAGGACGCCGATTCCGACTCCGGCTGACCGTCGGTGGCAGCACCGTCATCTGCATCGCCCTCCTCCCTCGGCCACGCGGCTTGCCGAGGGTCATCCCCGCCATGCTCTCCATCGGCGCATTCCCCGTCGCCCCTTCTTTGCCTTCACCTGCCGCACTTGGGAGGAAAGGGACAAGAACGGTGATCACGGGGCACTTATCTTTCTTTTAACTAGTAGGCACTTGCCAAATCTTAATTTCTAAGTAATGTAATCTCTTGAGCCCATGCTTGTGTCCTGTAACATTCGTACTTGTATCAGCATGTCAATGAAAAAGACCAGCCTTGCCGGGAACCCGTGCATGTATACGTTCGTGCAGAGGCAAAATGCCTCCTTAATGCAAATAAATGAGTCCTCCCGGCATGCTGTCCTGCCGGTGCCCTCTGCGCCTGCCAGAGAATCACATCTGCCGGGTTACAGACAAAGGGTCCAGCCCCTCGTCAATCTCCTCTCAGCAAGGGCTACTACGACCATTCCGATCGAAGCAGCGTTCGGGCTAGGGATGGGAGCACCCGAGTTTTTAAAAGAGAGTGGCGAGGTTTTCTAATGCACAAGTCACAGGTTACGAACATGAATCGAAAAGAGGTAAACTTTATCTGTTTGGTTTGCCGGGGATCGCCGTGCCGGGCGGTCTTCTCAACTTCTTGCCGGAGCCGGGTCCTTGGCGGGATCGAGCGTCCTTGCCACGGCTGGAAAGAAGGGAGGGCAACAGCATGGAACCTTGGTGGTCCATTAACATTTGTTGGAATCAAAAAGCAGTACAATATCCTGGACAAGCATGTATATACGTATACACATAAACATGGAAATCAATGGGAAACTGTACATACTAAGGGTTTTCTTTCCCTGACTGCGCACAGGGTCTGCGCCTGGCTTTGTACATAGGGTTACATGCCTTGCCGGCAAGGCTAGTACAAAAGGGGGGTTGCCGGGGCTCCCGGCAACCGTGCCTTAGGGGTAAAACTTGCGAAGATGTTCGATATTCCAGGAATTGCTCACCGGAATGCCATCTTTGGTCTCCAGGCGGACTGCGCCGGGCCTGGTGACTCGTATTACCCGATAAGGGCCTTCCCACTTTGGCGTCAACTTGTTTGAACTCTTGGAGGATTGGATTCACTGAAGAACAAGGTCGCCTTCCTCAAGGCTTCGGGCGTGAACCTTGCGGCTATGGTAGCGGCGCAAGGCTTGCTGGTAGTGAGCGGCTCGCACAACAGCCTGAAGACGATCTTCCTCAAGGAGCGTCGCATCATCTTGGCGCATCTACTCTTGCTCAAGCTCATCATAAGTGAGCACTCGAGGTGACCCGTATATGAGTTCCGTGGGGAGAACTGCTTCTGCCCCGTATACCAGGGCAAAGGGTGTCTGGCCAGTGGCTCGATTTGGTGTCATTCTGATCGACCAAAGAACCGTTGGCAACTCATCAATCCAGCGCCTTCCACACTTGTGTAGCCTGTCAAAAGTTCTGGTCTTGAGGCCTCACAACACTTCTGCATTCACCCTCTCAGCCTGGCCGTTACTTCTGGGATGAGCGACAGAAGCAAAACAAACCTTGCCGCCGAGGCCTTGGATGTATTGTATGAAGGTGCGGCTCGTGAACTACATGCTGTTGTCGGTGATGACCCTATTTGGCACACCAAAACGGCAAACTAATCCCTTGAAGAACGGCTGATTGTGTTGTCACCTTTCTCACCGGTTCCACTTCCGGCCACTTTGTGAACTTGTCGATCGCGACGTACAAGTACTCAAAGCCCCCGACAGCACGGGGAAAGGGGCCCAGTATGTCGAGCCCCCAGACCGAAAATGGCCAGGAAAGAGGGATTGTCTGAAGGGCTTGGGTTGGCTGATGAAGCTTCTTTGAATGGAATGGGCACGCTTCACACTTGGTTACTAGTGCAGTTGCATCCTGGAGGGTGGTGGGCCAGAAGAAACCTTGTCGGAACGCTTTGCCGGCAAGGCCTCTTGACCCTATTTGGGAGCCACACATGCCTCCATGTATCTCTGCCAACAGCTCCAGTCCGTCCTCCTGAGGAATGCACTTTAATTTCACGCCGTTTGGTCTCCTTCTGTATATGGCATCATCCATAAACTGGTACATGCTGGACCGACGGGCTACTTTCTCTGCCTCTTCCTGTTCCTCATGGAGTTCCCCTGTTTGGAGGAAACGGACGGTGCGCTGCGCCCATGCTGGAGCCTGGGGCTTGACGGCAAGGACTAAAGGCTCATCTTTGGCCGTAGGGGCAGCTGCCTCTACGCGGCAAGCTTGGGGCACCCGACATCGTCCTTGCCAGCGGCTCCTGGGAGCTCAGTGGGAAAGTACTTGCCGGGGCCCACCTTCCTTCATTTTTTCTGTCCTGCTGATGGCTCAACAGATGGTTGGGTTAATTGAAGCACAAAGGTACCTGGTTCCACAGGCAACTTGAGGGCAGCGCGTTTCGACAAGTCGTCGGCAATGTTGTTCTCTGCTCGGGGAACATGCTTTGCTTGTAGACCGTCAAAACGCTCCTCCAACTTCCTCACCTCATCCACATAGGCCTCCTTCAACGGGCTCTGGTAATCCTTGTTAACTTTCTTGACGATGAGCTGCGAATCACCTCTGATGATGAGCTTCCTGATTCTGAGGTCTGTCGCGATCCTGAGACTGGCAAGCAATCCCTCGTACTCTGCCGTGTTGTTCGTTGATTTTTCCCGGGGAAAGTGCATCCGGACTACGTACTTGAGGCGCTCTCCGGTGGGTGCGACGAGTAGCACACCGGCACCAGCACCTTGCAGCGACAAAGCTCCATCAAAGTACATAATCCAATCACGGCTTGTCTCCTTGCCGGGAAGGGTGGTCTCTTCAATCTCTTCGTTGGGCGTTGAGGTCCATTCTGCTATGAACTCTGCCAAGGCTCGGCTCTTGATTGTTGAAGTACTTTCAAACTTGAGGCCAAAGCTTGATAGTTCCAACGCCCACTCCACAATCCTCCCGGTTGCATCCGGGTGTGTGCAAGATTCGTTGCAAAGGGAGGTGGATGACGACGGTGATCTCATGCGCTTGGAAATAGTGATGCAGCTTTCTCGAGGCCATGAGGAGGCCGAAAAGTAGCTTCTGTATACCAGAATATCTTGATCTAGCCCCCTGCAAGAGGGAATTGACAAAATAGACCGGGTGCTGCATCACCTTCTTCCTATGTTCGACTTCGCCCGCTTGCGTAGACTCTGTCTTGCCGGGACCAGGCTTTGCCGGGGGTTCCGCCTTGCCGTCATCAGGCCCTGCCGGGGAGAGCTCCGGCCTATCATCCGACGGCTCCGCTGCTACCGCTGCTTCTTCCTCAGATTCTCTCTGTGCCACTAGGGCAACACTGACCACTTGATTCGATGCCGCTAGATATAGTAGCAATGGCTCTTGCGGTTTAGGCGCGACTAGTATTGGCGTAGAGGAGAGGTACTTCTTCAAATCTTGCAGCGCTGCCTCTGCCTCCGGAGTCCATTTCATTGGACCCGCCTTTTTCAAAACTTTGAAAAAGGGGAGGGCCCGCTCAGCAGATTTGGAGATGAACCTACTTAGAGCAGCAATGCAGCCGGCGAGCCTACGAACGTCTTTGACTCGTCTTAGCGCCTCAATCTGCTCAATCACTTTGATCTTGTCGGGATTTGCTTCGATTCCGCGTTGAGACACAAAGAACCCAAGAAGTTTGCCGGATGGGACTCCGAATACGCACTTCTCTGTGTTGAGCTTGAGGTTGATCTTGCGCAGGTTGGAAAATGTTTCCTCCAGATCTTGCACGAGTGTGGCCTTGTCCTTGGTTTTGACTAATATATCATCCATATTTCTATGCAGCTGGGGCTCAAAACCAATTTGGACTGCTCGGGCAAATGTCGAACCGACGCTTTTCAACCCAAAAGGCATTCGTACAAAATAGTACGTACCACATGGGTTGATGAACGCAGTTTTTTCTTCGTCTTCCTTCATCATGATGATCTGGTGGTATCCTAAGTAGGCGTCGAGGAATGACAACAGGTCACACCCGGCAGTGGAGTCCACTATCTGGTCAATGCGTGGCAGAGGGAAAGGATCCTTTGGACATGCTTTATTGATATCTGTATAGTCAATACACAGCCTCCATTTCCAATTTGCCTTACGCACTACCACTGGATTGGCCAACCACGTGGGGTGGAGCACTCCTCTGACCAAGCCTGCCGCCTCCAACTTCCTGATCTCCTCGATGATGAACTCTTGTCGCTCCAACGCTTGCTTTCTGACCTTCTGCTTGATGGCCCGCGCATGGGGACATACAGCAAGGTGGTGCTCGATCACCTCACTGGGAATGCCGGGGATGTCGGATGCTTGCCATGCAAACACGTCGACATTCACCCGGAGGAAGGCGACGAGCACGCTTTCCTATTTGCTGTCAAGGGTGGAGCTTATGGTAAAAGCTCCACCCGTGCCATCCTCCCTGACGGGCACCTTCTTGGTTTCTGGTGGGGCCACCTTGGACCTCTTTCTCCCGCTGGCGGAGCTCTCTGGCACGTCCTCAACGGGAACACGGCGCTCCGAAGAGGCGCGTTTGCCGGAGGAGGTGCATGAGTCCTTGCCGGGGTCAGAAGTCTTGCCGGAAAGGGCCTTGCCGGCAGGGACAGAGGCCTTGCCGGTTTTCTTCCCTCCCCGGGCCTCAGCGGCAGGAACAAGTGCCTTGGCGGCAGCTGCTGCAACTGCCTCCCGGTAGAGTTGGTCGGCGCAGATGAGCGTGTCTTTCTTGTCGGAGGGGACGGTGATGATGCTCATCGGCCCGGGCATCTTCAACGTGTTGTAGGCGTAATGTGATGCCACCATAAACAATCTTGTCCGTCCTATAGTTCAACTCGCCCCCAAATGTAACAGGCAACGTGATCTTACCCTTCGGCTGACTCCTCCCCGGGTTGACCCCTTGAAACGTGCCTGTCTCCTCGAGATCTCCATCGGGGATTTGCAGCCTCTTGATCATGGCGGGCGAGATCAAGTTCAGACCGGCCCCGTCGTGAACTAGCACTTTTGTCACCTTGAGGTTGCGTATTATTGGTGAAACCAACAATAGCAAACAGCCGACCGCAGTCGTGCGATCAGGGTGATTCTCGGTGTCAAAAATGATAGGCGTGCTGGACCACTTCAGTGGCCTCTGGGCTTCGAACAATGGCTCCACCGCAGTGACTTCACGCGCCCACTGCTTCAGTTGGCGGTGAGAGGTGTGCAACAAGGCGATACCATCAACGCACATGGCCTCCGTAGCTTTCTGGAACTCGTGCTCGCCGGACTCGTCGTCCTCATCATGATCATCGTCTCCCTCCTTGTCGCGGCCCCGAGCGGGCCTCTCTTGTTGATTTTCTTTGTCACGGCGACCTCCTCGATTGTCGCGCTTCTTGCCGGATGCCTTAGCACCATCCTGACCCTTCTCCTTATCACGCCTCTCATACTCATTTTTCTGCTTCTCTGCAAGCAGCTCAACCTGCCGACAAATCTGGAGGTCATGGCCCTTGGTGCGATGGATCTTGCAGTACTGCTTGTCGGAGCCTCCCGACTTGTCGGCAGCCGCCAAGGCCCCGCAGGCGGCGCACCCGGAAACTTCCTTGCCGGGGTCGTCAGCCTTGCCCTTCTTGGCAGCCCCGGGGTTGCCGGATCCCTCGACGGCAAGCACGATCTTGCCCTTACGCTTCCTATTGCGGCGTCAGCCCTTCTTTGCTAGGGAGATGGCGTCTTCGTCTGTGGAGTCGGGTTCCGCACCGGCATCTTCGCCGGGGTACTTCCTCCCTTCCTCAGCCCGAGCGCATCTATCGGCCAGAACATAAATCTCGGCTACATCCTTAACCTTGTTCATCGCCAGCTCCTCACGCATCTTGCGGTTACGCACATTCTGATGGAATGCACTGATGACAGCAGCGGGATGAACATCTGGGATGTTGTACTGCACACGGCTGAACCTTTGTAGGTACTTGTGTAGGGTTTCGCCGTCCTTCTAGGGGATGACATGCAAATCACTTTCCTGGCCAGGAGCTTGGTGGCCTCCGGTAAAGGCGCCAACAAACTCGTGGCACAGATCCGACCAAGAAGAAATGGAATCCACTGGCAGGTGCATCAACCATGACATGACGTTGGGCTTAAGCGCCAACGGGAAGTAGTTGGAAAGCACCTTGTTTTCGCAAGCTCTGACAGCTTGCATCGCGATAGTGTAGATGCTGAGGAACTCCGACGGGTGAGTTGTCGTTGTACTTTTCTCCGACCTCGGGCTTGAATGTGTGGTGGGTGGGCCACTGGAACTACCGCAGCTCACGGGTAAAGGCTGGACAACCCACCTCGTAAGGTAGGTCACCGGAACCCCCCGGCGGTGGGCGGTCCATAGTGGGCCCCGCATGCCTATCTGACTGATGGCGCGTTTCCCGCCGCCGCTCGATAGTGGTCCGAGCGTCTTCCCGAGCTCGCTCCCGAAGAACTTGACGTTGGTCGCAGCGGGCTCGCGGGTCACAGGATGCTGTGGAAACGTTGTCGCGGTCGTCGACCCGATGAGCCGGCGGCTGCTGTTGCGGGCGTGGGGGAGGAGAGTGCACCGTGGTTGCAGCGTCCCCTCTTCTTCCACCACCAACGTGCACCGGCTCGATAGAGCACCAGCACGAGGGTCATGCTGGCTACGGTTCATCTTTATTGGTGAAGCTGATGAGGCTCCGAATGGTGGCTCTCCACTCGTCGAGCTTCTCCGCGGCAGGAGGAAAGTCGAGGAGCAGTTGCACGCGCGCCAACGCTTCCGCTGGCGTGGGTGGTGGCGAAAGCTGCGTGGACCGTGACTCGCTCCGACTTCTAACCATGTAAGAAGGAGCTCTATCATGGTCTCGCAGTCGCGTGCCGTCTTCGCCAGCGTCTGGGCGCGCAAGCTGGCCCGACGCATCTCGAGAATGACGCAAAGGGCTCTTCCCACGGCGGTGCCCGGGGGCACCGACATCATGACATTGCTCGTCATGCATGGCCTGGGAAGACCGCGACGCGTGCGCCGGCTGGGGCATCCTGGAGGTTGTCGCGCCACCCGTGGGCAGCACAGCGCCACCCCTGGACCCAGCGGCGTGCGGCTCGTCGTCTTGGGCACGAACGCCGCCGCTCGCCTGGCTCCGATTTCCAGAGTGTCGTGGATGCTCGCGGGCCACGCCCTCGCCACCATCTGCGGCCGCCCCGTCGCCCACCCATGCTGGTACGGGTAGTTCGGCTCCAGACGAACCGATCACTGTGATCGCCTTCTTCTTGGGAGCCATGGCGATGAAGGAGTCGATGCGCTAACTTCTAGACCAGATTTTCACAGCCTCAGCGCCCCTACCTGGCGCGCCAAAGATGTCGAGGAAACGACACCTACGGGATCCCGGGGAATCCCTTCTACGGTTGGCGGGGCGTGGAGCTGCGCAAAGAGCAGGTCTAGAAGATCAGCGCGAGGGGATTTTTACCCAGGTTCAGGCCGCAAACAATGCGTAAAACCTTAGTCCTTCTTGTCTATGTATATTTAGTGTTTTTGAGCTCTTGAACTAGCTGCGGTGCATGCCCAGTCCAGAAAGTCCGAATCCTTCCACAATACGCCTCGGGCCTCCTTTTATATGTCAAAGGGGTCGCCAGAGTGGCACACAGGAGGTGGAAAAGTGTCTACAGTGTACAAGTTTATCACCTGGCACCATAGGACAAACACATTTAATGCGCCGCCTAGGTGCCCTCTTGCTTTATCGGGGACGACAATGAAGCTCGTCCCGTCCGTCGCCGCCTCGCCTTGCTTCGACGCGCGTCCAAGCTGACGAGGCATGCAGCGCCATGCTGGCTGGCTGGTTGCTGAGCTGGTGCGGTGACAGGGTCTTCACGAAGATCTGCATGCCACCACGCAGGTGCTTGACTAGATGGCCTAGAAGCTGGTGCTTGACTAGTTGGCCTAGAAGCTGCATGCTGCCACGCAGGCGCTCGCCTAGATGGCGGGGTGGTTGCCGCGTCGGAACGGACGCGGGGCAGTGACACTTTGGCAGGCGCGGGCCTGGCCTTGGCCCCACAGATGCCCCCGGCAAGGGTCTTGCCAGGGTCTCATGGCCGTCCCTGGCAAGGGTCTTACCGAGGGTCTTCGTCTGTCCCCGGCAAGGATCTTCCGGGGGCCTTCGTCTTCTGGTTTCTATCTGGATTCGCAGGCCTTTAGTCTTCACAAAGATCTGCATGCCACCACGCAGGCGCCCTGAGTCTTGGTCTTGATGCCGTCGATGGTGTCAGAGTTCTCAGGCTCAAGGGTGGTGGCCTTGCTGGTGTTGGGCAAGTCGCCCTGGCAAGGCTCTTGCCGGGGCTATGTAAGCCGCCCCGGCAAGGGTGCTGCCGGGGGAAATCCATCTTGTCTCTTTGCTCTTCATGCCTCTGGCTTGAGTACTGCCTCGGCAGCCTTGTGCCTTTCCTTCCTCTGCCGTGCCAAGCATGACCGCAGGTGTGGCTACGACTGCCCATGCACAAGTAAAGGGGTACAAAAAGGCCCCTACTTTTGTACACCGACACGATGGTCGAGGATCGAGGGTCTGGGGGTCGATGGTCGAGATCTTCCGGTCCGATTCTGACCGACTGGTGTCGTATCTTAAGAAGAGGACGTCCCCGAGCTGAAGGTCATGAGAGTTGGTGAACTGCTTCCATCCGTGCGCGAAGAACGGATGGAAGCAGTTCGCCCGCGCTGATGACCTTCAGCTCGGGCACGTCTACATCTTCAGCTACGACAATAGCCGCACCATGGTCACACTGAAGGTGTTCGACATCAGTGCCGAGGGGTCGAGGGTCAAGGATTGCTGAGGGGTCAGGGGTCGAGGGTCGCCGAGGGTTCAGGGGTCGAGGGTTGCCGATCATGGGCATGTCTATGCTGGCAATTTTGAGGGCACGATGTTGGTAGAATACTTGAGTTGAATCGACCCAAATTGATGTTATGCTATGAGATTCTTTTCGTCACAAGTTTATGGTTAATATCACAGCGATAGTTAATGTTTGCACAATTCCTTAGACCATGAGAGTATCGAGTTCCTTCGTGCTTGCTTCATGAACTTTGGGGTTTGTTAAACGTCATCCGTAACTGGGTGGCTATTACGGCGGCTTACGGGTTCACGGAAAAGTGTGGCAAGTAACAAGATAGCTCAAGATTGGGATTTGCTCCTCCAACGATGGAGAGATATTCTCGGGCCATCTCGGTGTAACGGTATCCATAATCGTCTGTCCAAACACCTTGTGATTTGATCACCGGGATACCGGAACATGGAAGCGAGAAAAGAGAACAAAATCGGTAACGAGGTAACTTGCATGGTGGAAAAATTGTTTGTCCATGGGGATGCAATAAATCTCACCTCGGGTGTTTGTGACATATCGCGAAGCAACAGGAATAGCTCACTGCAACTGGAGGTTCACTCGAATATTTATTCGTGTGGGTATAGGGGTCAATATGGGTGTCCATGGCTTTGATGTTGATCATTGATCGGAAGGGGTTCCGGGTCATGTCTATACTTCACCGAGCCTATAGGGTCACACGCTTAAGGGTCATCTATCTGCCGAATACTAGACAGGGAGTGTGAGAGAAAATCACCAAAAAAGTTTCGGACATCGGAAAAGTTCCGCAGAGAGAGGTCATCGGATGAGTTTCGGTGAAACCGAAAAGTTGTTTCGGGGTATATTATTAAGTCAAATTGGTTTCGGCACATGCCTGATAATTCTTGGAGGGTGCCAGAGTCATTCTGGAAACTTTCTGGAATTTTCTGGGATAAAAGCTGGAAATGCTCCGAAGCTACTGGAACCACTTCAGATGCTTTTCGCAGATGAAAATCACTAATCTGGAATTGTTTCGGAATGCGTTGAAAATTATTTTAGTGGGTACTGGAAATGTTCTAAGCCCACATAAATATTTTCAGTTCGAACGGACGCTGAAAAATGTCGTCGTGAATAGTGAAAGTGCGTTTTGGGATATTTATGGAAAGCCACCTTTTGGGGCTTTTCCCAAAAGGCTTCTAGAAGGACATGGGGATCAAGGAACACCCTTTGGGGTCCCCCATGAAGGTGGGACGTTGGAGGGTGCAGCTCCTCCATGGGGCTCCACTTGTCATCCCTTTATGCCCTTTATCTGTGACATAAAGTGTGGGCATTTTGGGTTTTTCATGTGCCCCCTACCCCTTGGGTTTTCCTATAAATAGAGGTGGAGAGGCACACTCCACACTCAATCTTTCTCACATAAAAGTGCCATTGCAATGATCTGGCTTCTCTCTCCCTCCCTGCAAAATAGGTTTGTAGAGCCGAAAGGCTGTCTGGGTTCCGGTGGGAACTAGTTCTGGACGGCGAAGCCCTGCCGGATAGATGACACCGTATGTGTGCAACTCTGTAGAGATATAGTAGTTTTGGTCTTAGTTCGAGAGTGCCTCCCAAAGGGCTGTCCGTGTGACCGTCCGAGTTTCAAAGGTCCTCCCGAAGGGCTGTTCGAGTGACCGTCCGAGTTTCGAAGGTCCTCCCGGAGGGCTGTCCGTGACACCGTCCGGGGGACTGTCCGACCGCCTCCCGGAGGGATATCCAAGGGGCAGATGAGGGTATACATCCTCGTGGTTGGGAGGTTGTAAATCCTAGCTGCGGGGATCTGCACTGCCGATCGTCATCGACTCTACTTCCACTGCGCTACGAGTCGGTAACGAAAAGATCAAACCTTGTATGTAGTCTCCATAGTGGTCCTGGGCTAGTGCGTAAGTCAGAAATTTTTGTTCTGTCGCGTTCCCCTACAGTGGCATCATGAGCCATGCTATGCGTAGATGCAGGTTGCAATCTAGAATACATAGAGATGTATGGGTGTTGCATAATATAATTTGTAGTAGATGAGTTCTATTACTGAAAATTATTTGTGCGGGTAGCAGATGAAATCTGTTACCTGATGTTCTTGTTGCTTCCCTAGAATTTGCATATATCTAATCTCTATAACGACATGGTGGATTTTCAATGTTCTGGTAAACCATGATCCCGATTGATCAACGAAGTGCTAACAGTTCATTGAAATCCACCATAGTTAGAAAGAAAGATGAAATTCCGCAGAGAAAAGAGCAATGCAGATATGATTTGCACGGGGGTCATGTGTATAACGAAGTTTAGTTTGGGGTTCGAGATTTAATTATCTCGTGCTTCATACTACCCGCAAAGTTAATCTAGCGACATGAACTACCATACTTGATGATGGACGTTGGTAGCTTCGGTTTGTTTCGAAACCTTAGAAGCCACGAAAAACAAGTTTTTGCATGAACCGATTCGAGGCGTCTAACTTGGTTTTGCAGGAGGGTTCGCAGGATGTGCATGTGATGTGGTATAGCAGTGCTCATATTAATTCGATTATGTATGCGATGACTATATGATGTAATTTGATTAACATGACCTGCGTGTCATGATTCGGCATGATGGCTGGAGCCATATGATTGTTACTTTAATGACGTGCATGTCGGCCTTAAGTAATGCACTTATTTTATTAGCTATAGAGATAGCAATATTATCTGGTGCATCGACAAGGTGGTGGCAATCTTCGCGAAGGTGAACACCGATGAAAATGCCGGAGATGAAGAAATACAATACTTCTCCGTCAGAAAGGGCTATACCATATCATGCTATTATGAATTGCCTTTGATGTTTATCCCTTTTGGTGCACCCTTTTTGATTGCGCAGTAGTCGCTTTTTATTAGGGTGATCTCTAACTAAAATATCAAGTAGCTAGTGTTCTCCCAAGTGTAGCACCGTCACGGCACCTATCTTTTCGGGTGCGCCATGGATGCATGGGTACGAACGATTAGAGAAGTGTGAGGCGGGTGAGGCCAGACCTCGCAGCAAGATCACTTGGTTGTCTTGACATTCATGGCAGGATCGTCCTGAGCTCGGAACACACACATCAAAAGATGAGCAAGAGTCACATAGAGATGTGATCGGCAAGTTGGTCTACGGATTAAAATTCCCGTTATGAGATGATGATTCCATGGCGATGAATTGAAGTCTGGATCTTGTATCACTCAAAATCAATTATGAGAGATATTGATTTGAGTGGGAGCACACTGTACAATTAACTTTTTTAATTCTCGATGCAATTAAATATGAACATTGTCTAAGTGTGTTTTGCAAAATAGTTGTAGAATAATGGCTCACATTTCCACCCTCCCTATTAAAATTGAATTAGCTATTAAATATCTGGTTAAATCTTTACGGTTGGTAACGTAATGTGAGGATTGTCCTCAAGAGTGTCGAGAAGGACTTTGTCCTATCGCATGCTTTCGGTATCCTCCCGCAAATGCTATGGATGATGTGACTCTCGTCCTTCGATCCAAAAGCTAGAATTCCGTTACGGTCAAATGCAATATGTTTGCTTCATGAGACCCAAACTTTGAAAGTTTGGGATAGTTATGTGATATTCATTGAACTGAAAATCATTTTCTTGTTTGCAAACTATTAGTAAAAGTGTTTACTATGCATTTGACTGTTAGGAGAGGAATTGTGATGCCCGGATATTTAAGCTATAGTAAACCTCTGCTAATGATGCCATGTCACCTCGATTACTGTTGCTAATCTCGCATTAGTTCGGAACCGGTTCGAATTCAAATTCAAAATCAAGCAAACAATAAAAGTTTTCAAATATTAAAACTAAAATGTTTGGAGTGAGCCAAATAATGCATAGGTAATTATGGTGGAGAAACCACACTTTTATAAAATGTTTAAATACTCTAAAATGAATAAAACAGTAGCAAATACAATTATTTAAATGCTTTAAAAATAATAAACATTTTCAAAACTAAATTGTTATAAGTATTAAACTATTGTGGCAGTGGCATAATTTGTAAAATCTATTTAGGTGCCACTTTGGTAATTTACTAAAACTAAAATAAAAGGAAACTAAAAGAAAGCAAAAATAAGAAAAGAGAAAGACAAAACAAAAAAAAGAAAAGAAAAGGACACCCCCCGGCCAACTGGGCCAACAGGCCCAGCTGGCCACCCACGCGGCCCAGCTGGCCCACCCCGGCTGGATAACCCCCACCCCCCAAACCCTAACTACCCACATGACCCACCCCACATCCTCCCTCGTTCCCCACCCTCTCTCTCGTTTCCCTCCCCCTCTCTCGCTGGATTGGATCGGGGAGGAGCCTGATCTCGCGCCCGACGCTGCGCCCCACCACCGAACACCGTCGCTGGATCGCCGCCCTCGTCCTCGCGCCCCCGTCCCCTCTCCCTCGACGGCGCCCCTCGCCGCGTCGACCGCGCCCTCGACACCTGACGCCGCCCCTCCGCTCGACGCCGGATCCACTTCGCCGGACTGCCTCCCCGTCTTCGCCATCGTCGCCGTCGTCTCCGACCTCCTCCCCGTGCCCCACTGCCACTCCCCGACCGCCCCCCCTGTGAGCACGCCTCCCCCCTCTCTGTCCCCGTGCTCACCGCGCCCCACACGCGCTCACTGCACGACTCTGCCGTGCGCGCGCCCTCGCGCTCCCCGCGGCCAATGCCGCGGCCTCCTTCCCCGCATCGCGCCCGGGCCGCGCCCCCCCCGCGCGCATCGCTGCGCTTGCCGGCGTGCGCCCGTAGCTCTGCTACGCCGCTGCTGGCCGCACCTCTTCTGGCCGCACCCACCGCCGACCACCTCTCTCGCCACCGCCTGCATCTCGCGCCTGCCCCGCCTCACCGGCGCTGCTGCGGCCTCGATGGCCCGCGTGCCCGCAACCCGCCTGCTCGCGCGCGACGCCGCTTGGGCGCCGGTGCTCGTCCCGCGCGCGTGCTCCGCCACGGAGCCACGCTGCGCCACTGCTCCGGCCGCGGCCACGGCCGCCGTGCGCCCACGCCCGAGCACCCCTGGACGTGCGCCCAATCGGGCTGCGCCCGTAACCGCCACCGTGCGCCCGTTTGGCCCCCCGGGGCCACAGACATGTGGGGCCCGACCCCAGAACATTTAGTAAAAAAAACAGAATAAATAATAATAATAATAATAAATTAATTAATAAAAATTAGTAAATAAAGAAATAAAGAAAATAAAAATAAAAATAAAAATAAATAATTAAATCATTAGTTAATTAACCCTGTTTAGATTAATCTAATTTAATTAATTAGTTTAATTAATAGTTAATTAATTAGTTAACCCTAATTACCCAAATCAGTCTATGACATGTGGGACCCACGTGTCAGATGACTCCTGACGTCAGCATGATGTCATGCTGATGTCATCGCAACACTGTTTTGGATAAGGTTGAATTAAATAATTAATTAAAATTCAGAAAATGATTAAATCTTTAGAAAGTCATATAAAATAATCCGTAACTCGGATGAAAATACTTTCTACATGAAAGTTGCTCAGAACGACGAGACGAATCCGGATACGCAGCCCGTTCGTTCACCACGCGTCCCTAGCATAGTGAACCCGCAACATTTCACCTCCGATTCACCAGTCCGAAAACGTGAAACACCGGGGATACTTTCCCGAATGTTTCCCCCCTTCACCGGTATCACCTCATACCGCGTTAGAACACGTCTAGCTCTGCCTGTTGTCCGGTTATGCACTTGCTTGCTATGTATTTACTGTTTCTCCCCCCTCTTCTCTTCGGTAGACCCCGTGACGATGCTGATGCCCCTGTGGTCGACTACGTCACCGACGACCCCTGCTTGTCTGAGCAACCAGGCAAGCCCCCCCCCTTGATCACCAGATATCGCCTATTCTTCTCTATACTGCTTGCATTAGAGTAGTGTAGCATGTTACTGCTTTCCGATATCCTATCCTGATGCATAGCCTATCCTTGCTACTACTGTTGTTACCTTTACCTGCAATCCTACATGCTTAGTATAGGATGCTAGTTTTCCATCAGTGGCCCTACATTCTTGTCCGTCTGCTGTGCTATACTATCGGGCCGTGATCACCTGGGCGGTGATCACGGGTATATACTATATACATTATATACATGACACATGTGGTGACTAAAGTCGGGTCGGCTCGAGGAGTACCCGCAAGTGGTTCTGATGAGGAGGCTGAAAGGACAGGTGGTTCCATCCCGGTAGAGGTGGGCCTGGGTTCCTGACGGCCCTCGACTGTTGCCTTAAGGCGAAGCGACAGGGCAGGTTGAGACCACCTAGGAGAGAGGTGGGCCTGGCCCTGGTCGGCGTTCGCAGATACTTAACACGCTTAACGAGATCTTGGTATTTGATCTGAGTCTGGCCATTTGGTCTATACGCACTAACCATCTACGCGGGAGTAGTTATGGGTATCCCGACGTCGTGGTACCAGCCGAAGCTCTTTAGACGTCAGCGACTGAGTGGCGCGCGCCGCATTGGACCGTAAGCTCGCGCTTGTATTAAGGGGGCTAGGTCTGCTTCCGGACGCGTACGCAACGTGCAGGTGTGCATAAGGCGATGGGCCCAGACCCCTGCGCGCATAGGGTTAGACCGGCGTGCTGACCTCTCTGTTGAGCCTAGGTGGAGCTGCGACGTGTTGATCTTACGAGGCCGGGCATGACCCAGAAAAGTGTGTCCGGCCAAATGGGATCGAGCGTGTTGGGTTATGTGGTGCACCCCTGCCGGGAAGTTTATCTATTCGAATAGCCGTGTCCCTCGGTAAAAGGACGACCCGGAGTTGTACCTTGACCTTATGACAACTAGAACCGGATACTGAATAAAATACACCCTTCCAAGTGTCAGATACAACCCGGTGATCGCTCTCTAACAGGGCGACGAGGAGGGGATCGCCGGGTAGGATTATGCTATGCGATGCTACTTGGAGGACTTCAATCTACTCTCTTCTACATGCTGCAAGATGGAGATGGCCAGAAGCGTAGTCTTCGACAGGATTAGCTATCCCCCTCTTATTCTGGCATTCTGCAGTTCAGTCCACTGATATGCCCTTTTACACATATACCCATGCATATGTAGTGTAGCTCCTTGCTTGCGAGTACTTTGGATGAGTACTCACGGTTGCTTTTCTCCCTCTTTTCCCCTTTCTATACCTGATTGTCGCAACCAGATGCTGGAGTCGAGGAGCTAGAGATCCCGAGGATGATTCTACATGGAGTTCGGCTTCGAGGAGTAGTTAGGAGGATCCCAGGCAGGAGGCCTGCGCCTCGTTCGATCTGTATCCAAGTTTGTGCTAGCCTTCTTAAGGCAAACTTGTTTAACTTATGTCTGTACTCAGATATTGTTGCTTCCGCTGACTCGTCTGTGATCGAGCACTTGTATTCGAGCCCTCGAGGCCCATGGCTTGTATTATGATGCTTGTATGACTTATTTATGTTTTAGAGTTGTGTTGTGATATCTTCCCGTGAGTCCCTGATCTTGATCGTACACATTGGCGTGCATGATTAGTGTACGGTCAAATCGGGGGCGTCACAAGTTGGTATCAGAGCCGACTGCCTGTAGGAATCCCCCTTTCCAACTCCTTGGCCGAAGTCGAGTCTAGACATTGCAAAAACTTTTACTAACATGGCTGTGTGTCTTACGGGCCCACGTCGCCATTGGGTGGTATTAGGATCTTTTACTCCTTGCCTATAGTCTGGGACTCTGATCTCTCTTCTATTCGGATTAAGTGAATTTTACTAAATCTAACATTAGGATCTCGTTATCACTTTCACCCGGAGAGCCCCTTATTACTGATGATCGTCTGTTGCACGTGAAGACCCTGAAGATACTCTCTGCTGATAACCCGAGGACTTGTGTTCATCGCTTTTGCAATTCCCTTTCATCGATAAACTCCTATGGATAACCACGTATACTCGCCATTCTTACAATGTTTCCCAGTTGATCTTGTTATTACAAGATACCCCGAACTTCTCTCTGTTGTTCCGAGAATCCTTTGAGCTTACTGCCTTGCTGTTCTTTGTCACCTGAATACCCCTACGGATAACTCTCGCAGTTACCGAGTATCCGGTCATCCCCAGTTGATTCTAGTATTCCACAATAGTCTTCAAAATACTATTCGATCTTCCGAAAATCCTCAGCAGCCTGTTGCTCTTGAAATTCTTGCTTACTAGCATTATGATTAATCCCATAAGTCTCGAAATCTTATTGGCACCCTTTGTCATTATCTTTTTGAGTCCATTGATTCAATATGTTGCGAATGCTCGCATTCCTCAATCAGATCCTAGAATTCATCCTTCCGGCTCAGACATCTTTAACATGAGCTGGATCTCGACCAATCAAATCGTCATCGATTGTACCCCTAAGGCTATTCAACTTATCCATCCCTAATCAGAGCATTGCTTCTGACCCCCTTATTTGGAAATCATAATTCTTTTGCATTTGAACTTTGAGTTAGTCAGTTGTTTCTATAATCAGATGTCCTTGCATTCTTCTTCCTCTGGTTGAGTACCGATGCTCACATCAGATCCCTAGTGGACCATCGGTTCCTTTGTTGGATTTTATCCGACAGTGTCCTTCATATTGAATAACCTTGTGAGCCTTTCCATGGGTATATAATGCCTTTGGTAAATTGTATCATCTGTTTTTGAACAATGCTCTTCTTTCGAGCTTGTAATATTTACTCCGAAGTTTGTGGTATATGTTCCTAAGATGCCCTGATGGGTTGAACCTATGCCTTTCTTAATCTGTGTGAACCCGAAAGTTTTCCAAGGTTCATACTCCTCTGGTAATTCACCAGGTAGGTCTTCGCACTCAAATTATTTTTAATAGAGCAGTGAATGAAAGGTTATGCATTGCAGAAGTGGGAGTCGACCTTGAACTTTGTGTTCATGCCCATGGACACGATGTAGTTCTTATCATTAAAAGCTTCTCTTAAATTAATTATTACCTTGGTATAAGTTCATCTTATATCTGGGATCTGGCCTTTTGCAATCGTGGTTCCGACCATGTTCTCCTTTAAACACCATTTCTCGTGCAAGTTTAAGCACTTGACTTCTGTAGAGCAATACCCAATCCAACCTCTATTTTAATCTGTCGTCGAGTATTACCCCCCTGGTATCTCGAGATTATCACGGAACTGCATAACTTCTTATGAGTTCTCCATCAAGTATTACATTCTCATTGATTCCAATTGTTCACGGGCTCCAAGTTATTAAACACTCAAGGACATCGATAACTGAATCGAGTCCGCATCACGATTAAACAACTCTTAGTAATCTCCTTTGCTTACGAGTTCGTACTCGATCACGTCATCCCTAGCCTGCTCAGCTATGTCATTATCGTGCCGATTTTAACTGTGCTACCTGGTCCTTCCCAGCGCACAAATTTCGACAGTGAGCTAAACTTACGTCGATTTTCCTTGCCATATCATTTAGCCTTGAACAACAAACTTGATTTCGAGTTTGTGTCGTACCCCTGGTTCCAATAACCTTTTGCTTCATCATTCCCTTGACTTGATGTCATCGCCAATCGATTACATCTTCATGAATTCTCTCGACAAATGTGTTGTGATCATCATCAGCATTCCGAGCTCTTCCAGGATATAAATGGAATTCATGATGAGAAAGACCATCCTTGCCCTCGATGATTAGTATTATCATCGACCACTCTACTACCTTTCCTCCAACACAAACTTGTTCTTGTTTTGTGTTATACCTTGAGTTCCTTGCAATCTAGCAATTGTTCTTCTTTACCTTGGAACATTAACATTTCTTTTGTCCTCAATGTTGTGAGAATTTCACCACCTCTTAAGAAATCTTGGTATGGTAATACTTCTCACCATCACCATTCCTTCTTGGGTCCTCGTGTTGATTCCAACCGGGGTACCAACGAGTGAGCGGTGCTGTTTGGATCCTGCCCTTCTAGCAACCCTATTGCTTTAAAGTTAATGGTCGGCCGTTCATTCTTAGACTATTGATTATTGAATCACCATTCCGACGTTGGTCGTGCAAATCAGCCCATATTTCGGGTGCACCTTTCAACCTATGTTTAATTGTGTATGTTTTCCTCGAGCATATCTCATTATATCATTTGATCTGACAAATGTTATCTCCTTGTTCACATAATTGTGGAAATCCATCTTTTGGAAATCTCGATGAAATGACCTTAGCCCATCAGCCACCTCATCATCCTCTGCTTGATTTAATGATGAACTCTTGTTTCAGAACTCGCTTCCATAGTTCATTTCCTGAAAATCTTACAATGTCATCTCGTCAATTATGTTGCACCTTTTCTTCTTAGGCATCCTGAGTCTGAGGATTTTGATACCAATCAGATCTGAATCTCAGTTAGATATGATGGTTGGGACGCATTTTCCAAGAGTTATAATGTTGGCCTTTATATGACCCGGTAAGGTGATGTCATGCCTAGTACACCTGGCTGGAGGGCCTATTGTTATAGTTCTTCCTTTTAGCAATGTTAACCATTCTTCCAAGAGGAAATTGTAAGACTTATTCTATATGTTGTTCCTGATGGATCCTTTTTGTTTCCAAAGTCTGATCTTCACCTGTTGACCATGTCAATGCTATCTCGAAGCATGTCTATGGTACGCCGATTTTCAACAGGAACATTTGAAGCCCAATGCTAAATGTTTCCTGCTCAATTATCCAAACACCGCTGTATGGGTAATGTCATGAGAATTCTCCCCCCTACCTAAAGAGTTTCTACATTATATCCTGTCATGGATATCATGCTCTGTTTGTCCTTGGGAAGGATATACCACTTGAATATGTCTTTTAACACATTTTCCTTTCCATTGTTCTGTTTAATCTAATAATCATATTTTCCTTTCCATTGTTTGGTTTAACCTTTCTTGTGATCTATATGATCTAAGCAGTAATATTCTCCTGCTTATGCAAACACCTCGTTGTACAATTCTGTCAGCAAGACCCTGATACTATTGTTGATGACATCCCGGTAGCCACCGATGGACGAGAACTTTGCCTATTGGTCCGCCTCGTTCAACGAGCAGGAAAATGGTTCTCTTCATCCCTCGCCCTTGGTACTGATGTTGTTGCCGACATAACTGATAGGCTACCCTCTGACATGCCTTACTTACATGATCATGCAAGGCGTCACCGCCCTTCCTACTTTTACCCCACATGGTGGGCCCATAACCCACAGTTCCACAGGATCGAAACCTGACTCTCCTGTACACCCCCTGTTCCCAAAGTTATTCCCCCCGCGTGGACTCGTATGTAATTCATGAGCCACCTTCCGATGAGATCATCAATTCTGGCATCAGACACAATAATTATTCCGTTGCTTGAAACCCCTTTCACCTTCTGACTAGGCATTGAACGATTGCCTGGCTGCTTGAAACTTCTTATTGTACCTTCCAACTTTACTCTCGATGTGTTCTATTTGTTCAACTCGAGAGGTACTCATATGCTCATTCATGGGTTAATCCCAGATTATTACCCTTATAGCATTCTGTCGTTGCCGATCTGCCCGGTTACCTATTCGTAAATACGATGAAGATCCCGAAGAAAGGATGCCGACTTCATCATGATGACCTGAAGCAGAGAAATGAAGACATCAATGTATTGGACCGGTCTCTTCGAGAAGAGCAAGCCAGAATGAGAAGACCCGCCAGATTCGTTACCAAACCTTCCCCCTTCCACTACCTCTTAAATCTCGGGACGAGATTTCTTGTAGTGGAGGAGAAATGTGATGCCCGGATATTTAAGCTACAGTAAACCTCTGCTAATGATACCATGTCACCTCGATTACTGTTGCTAATCTCGCATTAGTTCGAAACCGGTTCGAATTCAAATTCAAAATCAAGCAAACAATAAAAGTTTTCAAATATTAAAACTAAAATGTTTGGAGTGAGCCAAATAATGCATAGGTAATTATGGTGGAGAAACCACACTTTTATAAAATGTTTAAATACTCTAAAATGAATAAAACAGTAGCAAATACAATTATTTAAATGCTTTAAAAATAATAAACATTTTCAAAACTAAATTGTTATAAGTATTAAACTATTGTGGCAGTGGCATAATTTGTAAAATCTATTTAGGTGCCACTTTGGTAATTTACTAAAACTAAAATAAAAGGAAACTAAAAGAAAGCAAAAATAAGAAAAGAGAAAGACAAAACAAAAAAAAAGAAAAGAAAAGGACACCCCCCGGCCAACTGGGCCAACACGCCCAGCTGGCCACCCACGCGGCCCAGCTGGCCCACCCCGGCTGGATAACCCCCACCCCCAAACCCTAACTACCCACACGACCCACCCCACATCCTCCCTCGTTCCCCACCCTCTCTCTCTCTCTCGTTTCCCTCCCCCTCTCTCGCTGGATTGGATCGGGGAGGAGCCTGATCTCGCGCCCGACGCTGCGCCCCACCACCGAACACCGTCGCTGGATCGCCGCCCTCGTCCTCGCGCCCCCGTCCCCTCTCCCTCGACGGCGCCCCTCACCGCGTCGACCGCGCCCTCGACACCCGACGCCGCCCCTCCGCTCGACGCCGGATCCACTTCGCCGGACTGCCACCCCGTCTTCTCCATCGTCGCCGTCGTCTCCGACCTCCTCCCCGTGCCCCACTGCCACTCCCCGACCGCCCCCCTGTGAGCACGCCTCCCCCCTCTCTGTCCCCGTGCTCACCGCGCCCCACACGCGCTCACTGCATGGCTCTGCCGTGAGCGCGCCCTCGCGCTCCCCGCGGCCAATGCCGCGGCCTCCTTCCCCGCATCGCGCCCGGGCCGCGCCCCCCCGCGCGCATCCCTGCGCTTGCCGGCGTGCGCCCGCAGCTCTGCTACGCCGCTGCCTCTGCTTCTGCAGTCGCCGCTGCTGGCCGCACCTCTTCTGGCCGCACCCACCGCCGACCACCTCTCTCGCCACCGCCTGCATCTCGCGCCTGCCCCGCCTCACCGGCGCTGCTGCGGCCTCGATGGCCCGCGCGCCCGCAACCCGCCTGCTCGCGCGCGACGCCGCTTGGGCGCCGGTGCTCGTCCCGCGCGCGTGCTCCGCCACGGAGCCATGCTGCGCCACTGCTCCGGCCGCGGCCACGGCCGCCGTGCGCCCACGCCCGAGCACCCTTGGACGTGCGCCCAATCGGGCCACGCCCGTAACCGCCACCGTGCGCCCGTTTGGCCCCCCGGGGCCACAGACATGTGGGGCCCGACCCCAGGACATTTAGTAAAAAAAAGAATAAATAATAATAAAAATAAAAATAATAAATTAATTAATAAATAAAGAAATAAAGAAAATAAAAATAAAAATAATTAATTAATTAATTAGTTAAGTAATTAAGCTAATTAACCCTGTTTAGATTAATCTAATTTAATTAATTAGTTTAATTAATAGTTAATTAATTAGTTAACCCTAATTACCCAAATCAGTCTATGACATGTGGGACCCACGTGTCAGATGACTGCTGACGTCAGCATGATGTCGTGCTGATGTCATCGCAACACTGTTTTCGATAAGGTTGAATTAAATAATTAATTAAAATTTAGAAAATGATTAAATCTTTAGAAAGTCATATAAAATAATCCGTAACTCGGATGAAAATACTTTCTACATGAAAGTTGCTCAGAACGACGAGACGAATCCGGATACGCAGCCCGTTCGTTCACCACGCGTCCCTAGCATAGTGAACCTGCAACATTTCACCTCCGATTAACAAGTCCGAAAACGTGAAACACCGGGGATACTTTCCGGAATGTTTCCCCCCTTCACCGGTATCACCTCATACCGTGTTAGAACACGTCTAGCTCTGCCTGTTGTCCGGTTATGCACTTGCTTGCTATGTATTTACTGTTTCTCCCCCCTCTTCTCTTCGGTAGACCCCGTGACGATGCTGATGCCCCTGTGGTCGACTACGTCACCGACGACCCCTCCTTGTCTGAGCAACCAGGCAAGCCCCCCCATTGATCACCAGATATCGCCTATTCTTCTCTATACTGCTTGCATTAGAGTAGTGTAGCATGTTACTGCTTTCCGATATCCTATCCTGATGCATAGCCTATCCTTGCTACTACTGTTGTTACCTTTACCTGCAATCCTGCATGCTTAGTATAGGATGCTAGTTTTCCATCAGTGGCCCTACATTCTTGTCCGTCTGCTGTGCTATACTATCGGGCCGTGATCACCTGGGCGGTGATCACGGGTATATACTATATACATTATATACATGACACATGTGGTGACTAAAGTCGGGTCGGCTCGAGGAGTACCCGCAAGTGGTTCTGATGAGGGGGCTGAAAGGACAGGTTGTTCCATCCCGGTAGAGGTGGGCCTGGGTTCCTGACGGCCCCCGACTGTTGCCTTGAGGCGAAGCGACAGGGCAGGTTGAGACCACCTAGGAGAGAGGTGGGCCTGGCCCTGGTCGGCGTTCGCAGATACTTAACACGCTTAACGAGATCTTGGTATTTGATCTGAGTCTGGCCATTTGGTCTATACGCACTAACCATCTATGCGGGAGTAGTTATGGGTATCCCGACGTCGTGGTATCAGCCGAAGCTCTTTAGACGTCAGCGACTGAGTGGCGCGCGCCGCATTGGACCGTAAGCTCGCGCTTGTATTAAGGGGGCTAGGTCTGCTTCCGGCCGCGTACGCAACGTGCAGGTGTGCATAGGGCGATGGGCCCAGACCCCTGCGCGCATAGGGTTAGACCGGCGTGCTGACCTCTCTGTTGAGCCTAGGTGGGGCTGCGACGTGTTGATCTTACGAGGCCGGGCATGACCCAGAAAAGTGTGTCTGGCCAAATGGGATCGAGCGTGTTGGGTTATGTGGTGCACCCCTGCAGGGAAGTTTATCTATTCGAATAGCCGTGTCCCTCGGTAAGAGGATGACCCGGAGTTGTACCTTGACCTTATGACAACTAGAACCAGATACTGAATAAAATACACCCTTCCAAGTGTCAGATACAACCAGGTGATCGCTCTCTAACAGGGCGACGAGGAGGGGATCGCCGGGTAGGATTATGCTATGCGATGCTACTTGGAGGACTTCAATCTACTCTCTTCTACATGCTGCAAGATGGAGATGGCCAGAAGCGTAGTCTTCGACAGGATTAGCTATCCCCCTCTTATTCTGGCATTCTGCAGTTCAGTCCACTGATATGCCCTTTTACACATATACCCATGCATATGTAGTGTAGCTCCTTGCTTGCGAGTACTTTGGATGAGTACTCACGGTTGCTTTTCTCCCTCTTTTCCCCTTTCTATACCTGATTGTCGCAACCAGATGCTGGAGTCCAGGAGCTAGAGATCCCGAGGATGATTCTACATGGAGTTCGGCTTCGAGGAGTAGTTAGGAGGATCCCAGGCAGGAGGCCTGCGCCTCGTTCGATCTGTATCCCAGTTTGTGCTAGCCTTCTTAAGGCAAACTTGTTTAACTTATGTCTGTACTCAGATATTGTTGCTTTCGCTGACTCGTCTGTGATCAAGCACTTGTATTCGAGCCCTCGAGGCCCATGGCTTGTATTATGATGCTTGTATGACTTATTTATGTTTTAGAGTTGTGTTGTGATATCTTCCCGTGAGTCCCTGATCTTGATCGTACACATTTGCGTGCATGATTAGTGTACGGTCAAATCAGGGGCGTCACAGGAATCCAGAAGAACGCCTGTCATATGATATGAAGGTGAATAAAACAACAACTTAAAGAGAAAGGAAGTGTCCGAAGGGTGTTAATGAAACTTCCACACCTAGGAAGTCCGGGGCTAACGCCACTCTTCAGTTGGGTGCTTCTTTTGCGAGTAGGAGAAATACTAAAAGTTAAACTGTTAGAAGTATAAAGGAAGAAAGAAAGATGACTGGAATATCCAGCTCTTGTATGAATGTCATACAAGTTTTTGATGTATAGAAGGCTGGTCAAAGATATAGTTCTTGGGAATTATGGTTAAACATGTTAATCACTAATTCTTGGGTATTGTAAGTTAATCACAAAGATACCCGCTCGATTGCATTCTGTTGTGAATCAATGTAAGAGCTACTATGTCCTAAAAAGACTAGCCAGGAATGAGGTTTTAATACGTGCTGGGAACATAGTAAAAGTTAGTATACCTTCCATCGGTGTATTACCTATGTATTTTCTTTCATAAATGATTTTAGAGTTTCTCACACTCTAGCCCTTTGCATAAGGTATCTTGCAAGAAGGTTGTTCATAAGAGAACTTTTGATGTTCAGTATTATGAATAAACATAAGGGCCATACTTTCATTATGAATGAGATGTATGTTATGAATAATGATATTAATATATTACCTCTGTGTTTACTTTCATAATTCATTTTACAGTTTCTTACACTCTAGCCCATTGCACAATGTTTATTGCAAAAGGGTTGTTCATAAAAGAACAATTGTTGTTCAGTATTATGAATAACATGAAGGGCCATGCTTCCATCCAAGATGGGATGTATGTTATGAATATTTATGGTAAAATGATACATCCATAACACTGATGCTAAATGTCGCAGGACTATGAGAATACCACACATATGTGGCACTGCATTTGGTCACATTGGAGAAACCCGCATGAAAAATTCCATTATGATGGATTTTGAAGTCGTTTGATTTTGAATCATCCGACACTTGCAACTTTCCTCCGAAAAGTGAAGTGACTGAAAAGCCGTTCACAGGCCACAAGGAACGAGCAACAAACTTATTGGTGATCATACATTTTGATGTGTTTAGTTCAATAAATGTTGTTGCAAGTAGTGGATTTATATATCTTCAGAAATGACTCAAGTAGATATATGGATATTTGCTTGATGAGACGTAAGTCTAGATCTTTTGAAATCATTCGAAAGGTTTTCAAAAATGAAGTAGAAGTTATAGTAACAAGGAAATTATGTTTCTATAATTTGATTGCAGAAAGGAATATCTGAGTTACAAGTTTAGCGAGTGTCTGATGAGTTGTGAAAAGAGTTTCATAACTTACACCTCCCAGAACACCACTATGAGTGGAATGTGTGTGAAAATATAATCTAACCATTTATGACATGGTAAGATCAAAGATGACATAAATAAATTTGCCATTATCATTTTTAAAGAGTAATGCTTTAGAGACTGCGACTTTTACACTGAAAAGAGCTCCGTCAAGTCTATTGAAATGACGGCATGGTCCCAACCATGTTATATCTTTTCTTAACATTTGGAATATGGGGCTTGTGTAAAAGGTTACAAACCCATTCCAAATCAGACAAGTGCTACTTTGTAAGTTATCCCAAGTCATTGGGTATTCCCCCACCACTATACCGAGGCAAAGGATTTTTCCACAAAACGGTATGCTTTTGAAGAGAATAGTTCTTGCAAAAGGGTAAGTGGGAGGACAGTGCAACTCGATGAGATAACAAGTATCTTTGTCATCAGGTCAAAGGAAAGGAACCTTGGAAGTGATTCCAGAGTTTCCTACTGCGACTGATACGGAAGCCTCTACATGAGGTGTATGGACTTCGGTCGAACTTGCAGCTGAACAACGTAGGCAAAGCTCGTGCAAACCTCTCAAGTGCGCAAATGAGATATTGTTGTTAGACAACAATATACCTATGATACACAAGTAAGTGTTGATGGGCTCTGACTCCGGAATTGGCTAAATGCCAATATAATCCGAGATAGTTTCCATAAATGATTCAAGATTTAAATCTTGATAAACCCTCCGAAAGACTTGGAGTCTAATGGATTGTAATGGGACTAAAAACTGATACGGATAAAAATGTTTTATCCATTAAGCTCGACTTGTTGCAATAACAAGTTCAAGGAGTTGACTACAGTGAGATTGTCTCACCGTAGCAATGCTTAAAGTCGGTTCGGGTTAAACTAGCAATTAATACGTATTTCAAAACGTGATATATGAAACATGGATGACAAAACAATTTCCATGAAATGGAAATACAACCTAGGACATGTATGTGATACACTCCAAAGTATTTTGTCGGTCCAGAGGATGCTAGTAAGTATGCTAGCTTCTGAGTTCCAGCAATGGACAGAAGAGAGCAAAATGGAGTTGAAATCTTCATTTTTTATGGAATGGTCAAAGGGGTTTGACTTCATCAATGGGTAATGAAGATGCTTGTGGTTTCAAGAAAGTAAGTGGGATCATAATAATATTTCTGAAAACCTTGTGTGCTTGACACATTGTTAATTGGAAATAAATTTCTTGACACGAATTAGGACTTTATTTGAAAATAGTTTTTTGATGAAGTGCTTGGGCTAAATAGCCTTGATATTAGGCATGATGATCTATGGAGATAGATTTACCTAATAGGGCTGAGCAAAAATACATATTGACAAGATGCTAAAACCGTTTAGCACTAAGAACGACAAGGAGTGATTCTTGCCGAAGTCACATGGAAAGAGTTTTTGCAAGAATCGTTGTCTCAAAACACTGATGAGCAAAATACATGATGGAGATTCCACACACTCCTGTGTTTGGATTAATAATGTATTCCATGGTATGTAAAACAACCAGATATGTCCAATACTCCCAAGCTATTGCGAGTATAGATACCAAAGTGATCAAACATACTAATCATGGGAAAACAGTGAAAAAAGATCATTGAGTACTAAAGTAGCACTGATGACATGTTTTCTCGCAAGTGGAGATCATGAAGAGTTCATTGTAAAAGGTTACATCGATACATTATTCATCATTTCTCCATGCGATTTTTGATTTAAATTGAGGGTTTTGTGTAACACACAATATGGTGGTGCAGTTAGTTGGAAATTGTTCCAAACAAGTTACTGTGGCGAATTCTATAACACAGGCAAAGTATGTTGCCGCTTTAGAAGCGACAAAGACAAAGATGTTGAATCATATAGTTCATTCATGAACTTAGTATGGTTCCAAGAAGGCTTTGGTAAATGGGACACTATTGCAGATAGTTTCTCCATAACTCAGTCTGAGGAATCAGGTTTCTACCAATGATTCACATATATACAAAGCCAAGTCCACACAAAATATGAATTTTGTGAAAGCGTGAAAATGAGAGGATATGCAGAGATACATACGGAGCTGAAGTTGTCAGATCCGATGGACATCAGGCTATACCACATGCGAATCATTTTTTACACCAGTATGCCATAGGTGTAAAGTGCATTAGCATTAACTAGATTATTGACTCTAGTGCAAGTGGGAGTCTGTAGGAGATATGCCCTAGAGGCAATAATAAATGATATTATTTATCCCCAAGTTCATAATTATGTTTATGTTCCATGCTATAACTGCAATGATTCTCGAGTCTGCAATATCCACGAGGCTCGGAGGGAAACTCATGTGCATGTGTGGTATACTAAACGGTAAAATGTATTCCTACTCTTGCCTCTAAGACTGGCTCATGTATTGCATGATGATCCTATTTTCCTGATCATGGGCATGTCTATGCTGACAATTTTGAGGGCACGATGTCGGTAGAACACTTGTGTTGAATCGACCCAAATTGATGTTATGCTATGAGATTCTTTTCGTCACAAGTTTATGGTTAATATCACAGAGATAGTTAATGTTTTGACAATTCCTTAGACCATGAGAGTATCAAGTTCCTTCGTTCTTGCTTCGTGAACTTTGGGGTTTGTTAAACGTCACCCACAACTGGGTGGCTATTACGACGGCTTACGGGTTCACGGAAAAGTATGGCAAGTAATAAGATAACTCAAGATTGGGATTTGCTCCTCCGACAATGGAGAGATATTCTCGGGCCCTCTCGGTGTAACGTTATCCGTAATCGTCTGGCCAGACACCTTGTGATTTGATCACTGGGATGCCGGAACACGGAAACAAGAAAAGAGAACAAAACTAGTAACGAGGTAACTTGCATGGTGGACAAATTGTTCGTCCACGGGGATGCAATAAATCTCACCTCAGGTGTTTGTGACATATCGCGAAGCAACAGGAATAGCTCACTGCAACTGGAGGTTCACTCGAATATTTATTCGTGTGGGTATAGGGGTCAATATGGGTGTCCACGGCTCCGATGTTGATCATTTATCGGAAGAGGTTCCAGCTCATGTCTATACTTCACCAAACCTATAGGGTCACACGCTTAAGGGTAATCTATCTGCTGAATACTAGACAGGGAGTCTGAGAGAAAATCACCGAAAAAGTTTCGGACACCGGAAAAGTTTCGGAAAGCAGAAAAGTTCCGCAGAGAGAGGTCATCGGATGAGTTTAGGTGAAACCAAAAAGTTGTTTCGGGATATACTATTAAGTCAAATTGGTTTTGGTAGATGCCTGATAATTCTTGGAGGGTGCCAGAGTCATTATGAAACTTTCTGGAATTTTTCGGGATAAAAGCTGGAAATGCTCCAGAGCTGCCGGAACCACTTCAGATGCTTTTTCGCAGATGAAAAACACTAAAATTATCTTAGTGGGTATTGGAAATGTTCTAAGCCACATAAAATTTTCAGTTCGAACGGACGCTGAAAAATGTCGTCCTGAATAGTGAAAGTGCTTTTTGGGATATTTATGGAAAGCCACCTTTTGGGGCTTTTCCCAAAAGGCTTCTAGAAGGACCTGGGGATCAAGGAACCCCCTTTGGGGGGCCCCCATGAAGGTGGGACGTTGGAGGGTGCAGCTCCTCCATCGGGCTCCACTTGTCATCCCTTTATGCCCTTTATGCCCTTTATGTGTGACATAAAGTGTGGGCATTTTGGGTTTTTCTTGTGCCCCCTACCCTTTGGGTTTTCGTATAAATAGAGGTGGAGAGGCACTCTCCACATCACTCTTTCTCACATACAAGTTCCATTGCAATGATCTGGCTTCTCTCTCCCTCCCTGTGAAATAGTATCATAGAGCCGAAAGGCTGTCTGGGTTCCGGTGGGAACTAGTTCTAGATTGCGAAGCCCTGCCGGATAGATGACACCGTATGTGTGCAACTCTGTAGAGAGATAGTAGTTTTGGTCTTAGTTCAAGAGTGCCTCCCGAAGGGCTGTCCGTGTGACCGTCCGAGTTTCGAAGGTCCTCCCGAAGGGCTGTCCGAGTGACCGTCCGAGTTTCGAAGGTCCTCCCAAAGGGCTGTTCGCAACACCGTCCGGGGGACTGTCCGACCGCCTCCCGGAGGGCTATCCAAGGGGCAGATGAGGGTATACATCCTCGCGATTGGGAGGTTGTAAATCCTAGCTGCAGGGATCTGCTTCGTCGATCGTCATCGACTCTACTTCTGCTGCGCTACGAGTCGGTAACAAAAAGATCAAACCTTGTATGCAGTCTCCATAGTGGTCCTGGCTGGTGCATAAGTCAGAATTTTTTTTCTGTTGCATTCCCCTACATCTTTCGATTTCTTCACCATCATCGTCTCCAATTCATTAAGAAAGCTGGTACAGAAAAATCATCCTAGTTGCACAACCTCTCACTATGTACTATTTTGTCTTTCGTTTCTCTTTCAACGCCCTAATTTTTTGTCAGTTTGGTTGTTTGAAGTTTCAAAACTTAGCTTTTAATCCTCATAACCGAGGGGTCGAGGGTCGCCAAGGGGTCGAGGGGTCGATGATCGAGGGGCGAGGTGTCGAGGGTCTAGGGCTCGATGGTCGAGGATCTTCTGGTCCAAGTGTTGACCGACTGGTGTCGTAGCTTAAGATGAGGACGTCCCCGAGCTAAAGGTCATGAGAGTGGGTGAACTGCTTCCATCCGTGCGCGAAGAACGGATGGAAGAGATTCGCCCGCGCTGATGAGCTTCAGCTCGGGCATGTCTGCATCTTAAGCTACGACAACAAACGCACCATGCTCACAGTGAAGGTGTTCGACAGGACCGCCGAGGGTTCGAGGGTCGAGGATTGCCGAGGGGTCAGGGGTCGAGGGTTGCTGAGGGGTCAGGGGTCGACGGTCACCGGGGGGGTCGAGGAGTCAGGGGTAGAGTGTCGCCGAGGGGTCGAGTGGTCGAGGGGCGAGGGGTCGAGGGTCGAGGGGTCGAGGGTTGCCGAGGGGTCGATGATCGCCGAGGATTAAAATCCAAGTTTTGAAACTTGAAACACCCAAACTGACTCATGACAAAAAATCAAAGCGTAGAAAGAGAAACCAAAGACGAAATAATACGTAGTGAGAGGTTTTGAAACTAGGATGATATTCTGTAATAGCTTTTTCAACGAATGTGAGAGGATGATGGTGAAGAAATCTGAAGCCATTGGTGTCTTTCGACTTCTTCGCCATCATCGTCTCCAATTCATTAAAAAAGCTGGTACAGAAAAATCATCCTAGTTGCACAACCTCTCACTATGTACTATTTCGTCTTTCGTGTCTCTTTCTACGCCCTGATTTTTTGTCAGTTTGGTTGTTTAAAGTTTCAAAACATGGCTTTTAATCCTCATCACCAAGGGGTCGAGGGGCGAGGGGTCGAGGGCTAGGGGTCGATGGTCGAGGATCTTCTGGTCCGAGTGCTGACTAACTCGTGTCGTAGCTTAAGACGAGGACGTCCCCGAGCTGAAGGTCATGAGAGTGGGTGAACTGCTTCCATCCGTGAGCGAAGAACGGATGGAAGCAGTTCGCCCATGCTGATGACCTTCAGCTCGGGCACGTCTGCATCTTAAGCTACGACAACAGCCACACCGTGCTCACAGTGAAGGTGTTCGACAAGACCGCCGAGGGGTCGAGGGTCGAGGATTGCCGAGGGGTCAAGGGCCGCCGAGGGGTCAGGGGTAGATGGTCGCCGAGGGGTCGAGGGTCGCCGAGGGGTTGAAACTTGAAACACCCAAACTGACTCATGAGTTAATATACATTTTATTATTCAGTTTGTTTATGTTGTACCAATTCCGTTTACTCTTCTTTCATGATAGGTGTTGAAAGATGGTGGGCGCTGGTCCTCAGCGTGGTGGGAGTGGTACTTCCATTCCACCCGTACCTCTCAGGAGAGCGTTGTACGAGGATATGGCTTCACCGGTGGGCGCTTCTTCATCGGCGTCGTTGCCCACCGGGAGAGGAGGTCGGGGAGGGAGGAAGAGAGGAGGTCGGGGAGGACGTAGCCGCGGGAGAGGTAGGCAGGATCCTACGCGTTCCTCGCTGCCACCCCTAGCTGAGTCACCCGAGCACACGACTGCTAGGGGGGCCCATCTGAGGAGGAGGCTACGCGGACTCCGGTCCACGAGCCTCGGGTCGACGGGCCTTCGGCCCACAAGACTCTGGTCCACGAGCCTTGGGTCGACGGGCCTTCGGCCCACAAGACTTCGTGCCAGGAAGCTTGGGCCCACGTGACTCCACCCCAGGCTACGTCCTAGGAGACGTCCGGATGGGGTACCTGGCAGGATCCGCCTGAGGGGTCGAGTGGCCATGCTGATGGCGACGGGCATCAGATTTCTGATAGCAGCGATGACGAGGTGGTTGAGGGCGCCACCGTCTACCAGCGTGGTAGTACACGACTCCCGCCCGTGCCGGCGACCCATGAGCAAAGGTGGTTGATTTGGCCTGATGGGTCGAGGTAAGTGCATTTAGTCTTTTTGTACCTTTTGCCATTATGTTTTTTCAAATATCTGGAGTTCAAGAACACCAATGTGGATACCTTTCTTGACGAAGAAGGGATTTCACATGAGTTCTCGGCTACGTACACACCTCAACAAAATGGAGTTGTTGAGAGGAAGAGCTGGACACTTATAGAGATGGCAAGAACGATGCTTGATGAATACAAGACGCCAAGACACTTTTGGACAGAAACGGTTGAGACAGCTTGTCATGCTATGAATCGACTATATCTTCACAAGCTTCTTGGCAAGACGGCATATGAGCTTCTCACCGGTAACAAACCCCAAGTTGGATACTTTTGAGTATTTGGCTCAAAGTGTTACATCCTTGATAAACATCGTCGCTCAAAATTTGCTCATAAGTCTCATGAAGGTTTCCTACTTGGTTATGGCTCAAACTCTCACACTTACCGTGTCTACAACAATTTCACCCGAAAGTTTGAAGAGATGGTAGATGTGAAGTTTGATGAATCTAACGGCTCGCAAGTAGAGCAATTGCCACTTGATGTAGGAGACAAAAATCCTTTGGAAGCAATCCAAGATTTTTCTATTGGCAAGATTCGCCCAATGGAGGTGAAGGAGAGTACTTTGTCAATTCAAGTGGAAGCCCCAACTTCACATCAAGGTGAAACACAAGTTGATTTGTAGGCATCCACAAGTGGAACACGTCAAGACGGAGGAAATGAGGAAGTACAACAAGACGAACCACCTCACCCCCCTCTCCACCTCCACAAGATAACGACAACGCCAACAACAATGAAGGATAAGAAGAAGAAGACAATGAAGAGAAAGCTCCACCCCAACCCAAACAAAAGCTCTCATGGGTTAGAGCAAGAGTCACAATAGGCCATCCTGTCGAACAAATCTTTGATGATATTCAAACCAGGAGAATTACTCGCTCTAAAACTCATTTGGCTAACTTTTGTGAACACTACTCATTCATCTCTAGTATTGAAGGTATGAAGGTTGAAGAAGCTCTTGAGGATCCGGATTGGGTGAATGCTATGCATGAAGAGCTACACAACTTCGAGAGGAATCAAGTGTGGACATTGGTTGAGAAGCCGGACGACAAGGACAATGTCATACGAACCAAACGGGTGTTTCAGAAAAAGCAAGATGAGGATGGACAAGTTGTGCGCAACAAGGCCCGTCTCGTCGCCCAAGGCTACACTCAAGTCGAAGGTATGGACTACGGTGAGACATACGCCCCCGTTGCTAGACTTGAGTCCATACGCATCTTACTTACTTATGCCAATCACCATGATATCACTTTATACCAAATGGACATTAAAAGTGCTTTTCTAAATGGAAAAATTGAGGAGGAGGTGTATGATAAACAACCTCCCATCTTTGTTAATCCTAAGAAATCTAATCATGTCTACAAACTTCACAAAGCCCTTTATGGTCTTAAACAAGCTCCTAGAGCATGGTATAAATGCTTGACCAAGTTTCTCATTGAAAAAGGCTTTGAGATTGGGAAGATTGATTCTACAATTTTTACTAAAAGGGTGAATTATTCGTGTGCCAAATTTATGTGGATGATATCATACTTGGTTCTACTAACCCCCATTTAAGTGAAAAGTAAGGAAGGCTAATGTCGGAGAAGTTTGAGATGTCTATGATGAGTGAACTCAAATTTTTTCCTTGGATTGCAAATCAGGCAAACTAAGGAAGGTACCTTTGTTTCTCAAACAAAGTATACCAAGGACCTTTTCAAGAAGTTCAACATGCAAGAAAGCAAAGGTATGAAAACACTTGATGTCTACTACACAACCTTCTTCTTGTAGACTCGTGTTGGGCCTCCAAGTGCAAAGTTTTGTAGGACAGTAGGGAATTTCCCTCAAGTGGATGACCTAAGGTTTATCAATCCTTGGGAGGCATAGGATGAAGATGGTCTCTCTCAAACAACCCTGCAACCAAATAGCAAAGAGTCTCCTGTGTCCCCGACACACCCAATACAATGGTAAATTGTATAGGTGCACTAGTTTGGCGAAGAGATGGTGATACAAGTGCAATATGGATGGTAGATATAGGTTTTTGTATTCCGAAAATACAAAAACAGCAAGGTAACTAGTAACAAAAGTGAGCGAAAATGGTATTGCAATGCTTCGAAACAAGGCTTAGGGTTCATACTTTCACTAGTGCAAGTTCTCTCAACAATGATAACATAATTAGATCATATAACCATCCCTCAACGTGCAACAAAGAGTCACTCCAAAGTCACTAATAGCGGAGAACAAATGAAGAGATTATTGTAGGTCACGAAACCACCTCAAAGTTATTCTTTCTGATCGATCTATTGGGCTATTCCTATAAGTGTCACAAACAGCCCTAGAGTTCGTACTAAAATAACACCTTAAGACACACATCAGCCAAAACCCTAATGTCGCCTAGATACTCCAATGTCACCACAAGTATCCGCGGGTTTGATTATACGATATGCATCACACAATCTCAGATTCATCTATTCAAACCAACACAAAGAACTTCAAAGAGTGCCACAAAGTTTCCACCGGAGAGTCACGACGAAAACGTGTGCCAACCCTATGCATAAGTTCACAAGGTCATTGAACCCACAAGTTTATCACCAAAACATACATCAAGTAGATCACGTGAATATCCCATTGTCACCATAGATAAGCACATGCAAGACATACATGCATCAAGTGTCCTCAAATACTTACAGACTCAATACGATAAGATAACTTCAAAGGGAAAACTCAATCCATTACAAGAAGGTAGAGGGGGAGAAACATCATAGGATCCAGCTATAATAACAAAGCTCACAGTACATCAAGATTGTGCCAAATCAAGAACACGAGAGAGAGAGAGAGAGATCAAACACATAGCTACTGGTACATACCCTCAGCCCCGAGTGTGAACTACTCCCTCCTTGTCATGGAGATCGCCGGGATGATGAAGATGGCCACCGGTGATGGTTTCCCCCTTCGGCAGGGTGCCGGAACAGGGTCCCCGATTGTTTTCTGGTGGCTACAGAGGCTTGCGGTGGGGGAACTTCTGATCTAGGTTCTGTTCTCAAGGTTGGGGGTATATAAGAGGTGTTCGCATCGAGAACAAGTCAGGGGAGTCCACGAGGGGCCCACAAGGTTGGGGGCGCGCCCCACCCTTGTGGTGGCCTCGGGACTCCCCTGGTGCATCTCCGGTACTTCGTGGGCTTCTTTTGTTCCAAAAAAATCGTCATAAAGTTTCAGGTCAATTGGACTCCGTTTGATATTCCTTTTCTGTGAAACTCAAAAATAAGGAAAAACAGAAACTGGCACCGGGCTCTAGGTTAATAGATTAGTCCCAAAAATCATATAAAATAGCATATTAATGCATATAAAACATCCAAAACAGATAATATAAAATCATGGAACAATAAAAAATTATAGATACGATGGAGACGTATCAAGCATCCCCAAGCTTAATTCCTGCTCGTCCTGCAGTAGGTAAATGATAAAAACAGAATTTTTGATGTGGAATGCTACCTAACATATTTATCCATGTAATTATCTTTATTGTGACATGAATGTTCAGATCCATATGATTCAAAACAAAAGTTTAATATTGACATAAAAACAATAATACTTCAAGCATACTAACAAGGCAATTATGTCTTCTCAAAATAACATGGCCAAAGAAAGCTTATCCCTACAAAATCATATAGTCTGGCTATGCTCCATCTTCATCATGCAAAATATTCAAATCATGCACAACCCTGATGAAAAACCAAGCAATTGTTTCATACTTTTGACGTTCTTAAACTTTTTCAACTTTCACGCAATACATGAGCGTGAGCCATGGACATAGCAATATAGGTGGAATAGAAGGTGGTTGTGAAGAAGACAAAAAGAAGGAGATAGTCTCACATCAACTAGGCGTGTCAATAGGCTATGTAGATGCCGATCAATAGATATCAATGTGAGTGAGTAGGGGTTGCCATGCAACGGATGCACTAGAGCTATAAGTTTATGAAAGCTCAAAAAGAAACTAAGTGGGTGTGCATCCAAATTGCTTGCTCACAAGACCTAGGGCAATTTGAGGAAGCCCATCATTGGAATATACAAGCCAAGTTATATAATGAAAAATTCCCACTAGTATATGAAAGTGACAACATAGGAGACTCTCTATCATGAAGATCATGGTGATACTTTGAAGCACAAGTGTGGTAAAAGAATAGTAGCATTGCCCCTTCTCTCTTTTCTCTCATTTTTTTGGGCCCTCTCCTTTTTTGGCCTCTTTTTTATTTATTTTATTTTTGTCCGGAGTCTCATCCCGACTTGTGGGGGAATCATAGTCTCCATCATCCTTTCCTCACATGGGACAATGCTCTAATAATGAAGATCATCACACTTTTATTTACTTACAACTCAAGAATTACAACTCGATACTTAGAACAAAATATGACTCTATATGAATGCCTCCGGCGGTGTATTGGGATGTGCAATGAATCAAGAGTGACATGTATGAAATAATTATGAACGGTGGCTTCACCACAAATACGATGTCAACTACATGATCATGCAAAGCAATATGACAATGATGGAATGTGTCATAATAAACGAAACGGTGGAAAGTTGCATGGCAATATATCTCGGAATGGCTATGGAAATGCCATAATAGGTAGGTATGGTGGCTGTTTTGAGGAAGGTATATGGTGGGTGTATGGTACCGGCGAAAGTTGTGCGGTACTAGAGAGGCTAGCAATGGTGCAAGGGTGAGAGTGCGTATAATCCATGGACTCAACGTTAGTCATAAAGAACTCACATACTTATTCCAAAAATCTATTAGTCATCGAAACAAAGTACTAAGCGCATGCTCCTAGGGGGATAGATTGGTAGGAAAAGACCATCACTCGTCCCTGACCGCCACTCATAAGGAAGACAATCAATAAATAAATCATGCTCCGACTTCATCACATAACGGATCACCATACGTGCATGCTACGGGAATCACAAACTTTAACACAAGTATTTCTACAATCCACAATTACTCACTAGCATGACTCAAATATCACCATCTTTATATCTCAGAACAATCGTAAGGAATCAAACTTCTCATAGTATTCAATGCACTTTATATGAAAGTTTTTATTATATCCCTCTTGGATGCGTATCATATTAGGACTAAATTTATAACCAAAGCAAATTACCATGCTTTTTAGAGACTCTCAAAATGATATAAGTGAAGCATGAGAGTTCATCAATTTCTTCAAAATAAAACCACCGTCGTGCTCCAAAAAGATACAAGTGAAGCACTAGAGCAAATGACAAACTACTCCAAAAGATATAAGTGAAGATCAATGAGTAGTTGAATAATTATGTAACTATGTGAAGACTCTCTAACATTTAAGAATTTCAGATCTTAATATTTTATTCAAACAGCAAGGAAAATAAAATAAAATGAAGCTCCAAGCAAAACACATATCATGTGGTGAATAAAAATACAGCCCCAAGTAAAGTTGCCTATGAACGAAGACGAAAGAGGGGATGCCATCCGGGGCATCCCCAAGCTTAGGCTCTTGGTTGTCCTTGAATATTACCTTGTGGTGCCTTGGGCATCCCCAAGCTTAGGGTCTTGCCACTCCTTATTCCATAGTCCATCGAAACTTCACCCAAAACTTGAAAACTTCACAACACAAAACTTAACAAAAAACTCGCGAGCTCCGTTAGTATAATAAAACAAATCATTCACTTTGGTACTGTCAAGATAAGATTCATAAATTTTCTCACATGATACCTACTGTACCCTATCATTTCTACAATTTATATTAAGCAATATAAGCCATAGAAACTAGGAAACAAGCAAACTATGCATCGAAAACAGAATCTGTCAAAAACAGAACAGTCTGTAAAGATCTGAACTGAAGTCATACTTCTGTAACTCCAAAAATTCTGAAAAATTAGAAAAATATGGGAAATTTGTATATCAATATACTGTAAAAACTTCAGAATTTTTCGACGCTCCAGTGATTTTTAACAATTCTGTGACTGGGCGCAAAAGTTTCTGCTTTTGGACAGAAATGTATCAACTATCATCCACACTATCCCAACGGCTTTACTTGGCACTTTATTGAAACTAGGGCTATAAAACATGATTACTACAATAGCTTAACCATGTGAACACACAAAAACAGTAGGTATAAATGTTGGGTTGTCTCCCAACTAGCGCTTTTCTTTAATGCCTTTCTAGCTAGGCATGATGATTTCAATGCTGCTCACATAAAAGATAGGAATTGAAACATAATGGGAGCATCATGAAGCATATGACAAGCACATTTAAGTCTAACCCACTTCCTATGCATATGGATTTTCTGAGCAAACAACTTATGGGAACAGGAATCAACTAGCATAGGAAGGTAAAACAAGCAAAACTTCAAGATTTTAAGCACATTGAGAGGAAACTTGATACTATTGCAATTCCTGCAAGCATATACTCCTCCCTCATAATAATTTTCAGTGGCATCATGAATGAATTCAACAATATAACAATCACATAAAGCATTCTTTTCATGATCTACAAGCATAGAAATTTTACTACTCTCCACATAAGGAAATTTATTCTCATTCGGAATAGTGGGAGCAAATTCAACAAAATAACTATCATGTGAGGCATAATCCAATTGAAAATTAAAATCATGATGAAAAGTTTCATAGTTATCATTATTCTTTATAGCATACATGTCATCACAATAATCATCATAGATAGCAACTTTGTTCTCATAATTAATTGGAACCTCTTCCGAAATAGTGGAATCATCATTAAATAAAGTCATGACCTCTCCAAATCCACTTTCATCAATACAATCATCATAAATAGGAGGCATGCTCTCATTGTAATAAATTTTCTCATCAAGACTTGGGGGACAAAAAATATCATCTTCATCAAACATAGCATCCCCAAGCTTGTGGCTTTGCATATCATTAGCATCATGGATATTCAAAGAGTTCATAGTAACAACATTGCAATCATGCTCATCATTCAAAAATTTAGTGCCAAACATCTTATAGACTTCTTCTTCTAACACTTGAGCACAATTTTCCTTTCCATCATTTTCATGAAAGATATTAAAAAGATGAAGCATATGTGGCAACATCAACTCCATTTTTTTGTAATTTTCTTTTATAGACTAAACTAGTGATAAAACAAGAAACTAAAAGATTAGATTGCAAGGTCTAAACATATACCTTCAAGCACTAACCTCCCCGGCAACGGCGCCAGAAAAGAGCTTGATGTCTACTACACAACCTTCTTCTTGTAGACTCGTGTTGGGCCTCCAAGCACAGAGTTTTGTAGGACAGTAGCAAATTTCCCTCAAGTGGATGACCTAAGGTTTATCAATCCGTGGGAGGCTAGGATGAAGATGGTCTCTCTCAAACAACCCTACAACCAAATAACAAAGAATCTCTTGTGTCCCAAACATACCCAATACAATGGTAAATTGTATAGGTGCACTAGTTCGGCGAAGAGATGGTGATACAAGCGCAATATGGATGGTAGATATAGGTTTTTGTATTTTGAAAATATAAAAACAGCAAGGTAACTAGTAACAAAAGTGAGCGAAAACGGTATTGCAATACTTCAAAACAAGGCATAGGGTTCATACTTTCACTAGTGCAAGTTCTCTCAACAATGATAACATAATTAGATCATATAACAATCCCTCAACGTGCAACAAAGAGTCACTCCAAAGTCACTAATAGCGGAGAACAAACAAAGAGATTATTGTAGGGTGCGAAACCACCTCAAAATTATTCTTTGTGGTCGATCTATTGGGCTATTCCTATAAGTGTTACAAACAGCCGTAGAGTTTGTACTAAAATAACACCTTAAGACACACATCAACCAAAACTATAATTTCACCTAGATACTCTAATGCCACCACAAGTATCCGCGGGTTTGATTATACGATATGCATCACACAATCTCAGATTCATCTATTCAAACCAACACAAAGAACTTCAAAGAGTGCCCCAAAGTTTCTGCCGGACAGTCAAGACGAAAACATGTGCCAACCCCTATGCATAAGTTCATACGGTCACTGAACCCACAAGTTGATCACCAAAACATATATCAAGTAGATCACGTGAATATCCCATTATCACCATAGATAAGCACATGCAAGACATACATAGTGTTCTCAAATCCTTAAAGACTCAATACCATAAGATAACTTCAAAGGAAAACTCAATCCATTACAAGAAAGTAGAGGGGGAGAAGCATCATAAGATCCAACTATAATAGCAAAGATCGCGGTACATCAAGATCGTGCCAAATCAAGAACACGAGAGAGAGGGAGAGAGATCAAACACATAGCTACTGGTACATACCCTCAGCCCCGAGGGTGAACTACTCCCTCCTCGTCATGGAGATCGCCGGGATGATGAAGATGGCCACCGGTGATGGTTGATACTTCTCTAACGTATCTATAATTTTTTATTGTTCCATGCTGTTACATTATCATTCTTGGATGTTTTATAATCATTTTGTAGTCATTTTATATCATTTTTTGGTACTAACCTATTGACATAGTGCCAAGTGCCAGTTGCTGTTTTCTACATGTTTTTTTACATCGCAAGAAATCAATACCAAACGGAGTCCAAACGCAGCTAAACTTTTTGTGGATTTTTTTGGACCAAAAGACATCTAGTGGGCCGGATAAGCGCTTGGGGGGTGCTCCGAGGGGAGCACAACCCATCAGGGCGCGCCTGGAGGCCCAGGCGCGCCCTGGTGGGTTGTGCCCATCTCGGGTGCCCCCTGAACCGACTCTTTGCTCTGTAAATACCCCAATATTCCCGAACACTAGGGGAGTCGACGAAAATCAATTCCATCCGCCGCAGAGTCCAGAACCACCAGATCCAATATAGACACCATTAGAGAGGGGTTCACCACTTCCATTGGTGCCTGTTCAATGATGCGTGAGTAAATCTTTGTAGACCAATGGGTCCGTAGTTAGTAGCTAGATGGCTTCCTCTCTCTCGTTTGATTCTCAATACAATGGTCTCTTGGAGATCCATATTGTTGGGATCCGATGAGCTTTGAGTTTATGATCAGATCTATCTTTTTATCCATGAAAGTGATTTGAGTCTTCTTTGATCTCTTATATGCATGATTGCTTATAGCCTCGCATTTCTTCTCCGATATTTGGGTTTTGTTTGGCCAACTTGATCTATTTATCTTGCAATGGGAGGATGTGCTTTGTAGTGGGTTCCATCTTACGGTGCTTGATCCCAGTAACAGAAGGGGAGCCGACACGTATGTATCATTGCTACTAAGGATAAAACGACGGGGATTATTTCTACATAAATAGAACTTGTCTACATCATGTCATCGTTCTTATTGCATTACTCTGTTTCTCCATGAACTTAATACACTAGATGCATGCTAGATAGCGGTCGATGTCTGGACTAATAGTAGTAGATGCAGGCAGGAGTTGATCTAGTAATCTTGGACGTGATGCCTATATAATGATCATTGCCTGAATATCATCATGATTATTTGAAGTTCTATCAATTGCCCAACAATAATTTGTTCAGCCACCGTTTGCTATTTTTCTCGAGAGAAGCCACTATTGAAACCTACGTCCCCCGGGTCTCTTCTTTAATATATTTGCCTTGCGATCTATTTAATTGCCTTTTATTTTCAGATCTATTAAACAAAAAATACAAAAATACCTTGCTGCACTTTATTTTATTTGGCATTTGATCTATCAATATTTACTACTCTCTCACGTCCATTTGCCAATTTCTGGCGTCGTTGCCCGAACGGGATTGACAACCCCTTTTACACGTCGGGTTGTGAGTATTTGTTATTTGTGTGCAGGTGCTGTTTACATAGTGTTGCTTGGTTCTCCTACTGGGTCGATAACCTTGGTCTCATCACTGAGGGAAATACCTACCGCCGCTGTGCTGCATCATCCCTTCCTCTTTGGGGAAATACCGACGTAGCTTCAAGCCGCATCAAAAGGATTTTCTGGCACCGTTGCCGGGAAGGATCTTCAACATATACCATGTTCTTAATCACAAATCTCATCTCCTTGCAATTTACATTATTTGTCATTTGCCTCTCATTTTCCTCTCCCCAGTTCACAAAAATTTGCCGTTTTATTCGCCCTCTTTTTCGTTCGCCGTTTTCTTGCCTGATCTGTTTTTGAGTGCAATCATGTTGCGTAGTCACAATGACTCAAAAGAACACCAAGTTGTGTGATTTCTCAAACACCAACAACAATTATTTTATTGGCACTCCGCTTGCTTCTCCTCCCAATAGTGCAGAGTCTTGTGATATTAATACTGCTTTGTTGAATCTTGTTATGAAAGATCAATTTTCCGGTACTCCTAATGAGGATGCCGCGTCCCATCTTAATACCTTCATGGAATTATGCGATATGCAAAAGAAAAAAGATGTGGACAACGATGTTGTGAAGATGAAATTATTTCTGTTTTCTTTGCGAGATTCTGCAAAATTTGGTTTTCTTCTTTGTCTCGCAATAGTATCGATTCTTGGAATAAGTGCAAAGATGCTTTTATCACTAAGTATTTTCTGCCAGCGAAAATTATTTCCCTTAGAACCCAGATCATGAATTTGAAGCAACTTTAACATGAGCATGTTGCACAATCTTGGGAAAGGATGAAAATGATGCTAAGGAATTGCCCAACTCATGGGTTAAATCTTTGGACGATCATACAAATTTTTTATGCGGGATTGAATTTTGTTTCTCATAATGTTTTAGATTCCGCCGCGGGTGGTACTTTTATGGAAATTACTTTGGGTGAAGCCACCAAATTGCTTGATAATATCATGGCAAATTATTCACATTGGCATAGCGAAAGAGCTCCTACTAGTAAAAAGGGTAATTCTGTTGAAGAAATTTCTTCTTTGAGTGAAAAAGTTGATGCTCTTATGAAATTGGTTGCTATTAAAAGTGCTCCTATTGATTTCAATGATATGCCTTTGTCTACTTTGATTGAGCAAAATAGTTATGCCGTAGATGTGAATTTTATTTCGCGAAACAATTTCAATAACAATGCTTATAGAGGTAATTTCAATCCTAGGCCTTTTCCTAGTAATTTCTCTAAAAATTATGGTAATTCCTATGGAAATCAATATTATAATAATAATAATAATAATAATAATAATAATAGGAATACCTCTGATCTTGAGAATAATGTTAAATAATTTATCAACACGCAAAAAGTTTTCATCACTACCATAGAAGAAAAGTTGAATAAGATTGATGATTTGTCTAGAAGTGTTGATAGAATTTCTCATGATGTAGAAAATCTGAAGATGAAAATTTTTGTGCCTAAGGTTGAGGAATCAATTAAAGCTCTTTATGTTTCTATGGATTAAAGTAAGAAAAGAACCGCTATGCTTAGAGCTAAAAGAGAATTTTTAGAAAAAGCGTTTTCTAGTGATTGCTTTCATAAAAATGATGAAGATCTTAAAATGATTGGTGTTTCTTCTATTGATTCCTTGTTTAGTAAAATTAATATTGATGAAAAAGGGACTGGAGAAGAGTCAACTTTAGTTAGAAGGCGTCCCGATAATTCAGAGGGTGAAAGTCTTGTTGAGAAAATTGATAAAACTGGTTTTAAGAGGTCAAGACTTTAACTAGTGATGTGCCCACTCTTTTGGATTACAAAGACTTTAGTTATGGTAGTCGCTCTTCGATTGATTGTATTTATTTGTTGCAATCCATGAGAAATTCACCCCATGCTTATGAACAAAATAAAGCTTTTACTAAACATATTGTTAATGCTATGATGAAAGCTTTAGAACAAAAGTTGGAATTAGAAGTTTCAATTCCTAGAAAATTACATGATGAGTGGGAACCTACTATCAAAGTCAAGAATAAAAATTATGAGTGTTTTGCTTTGTGTGACTTGGGTGTTAGTGTTTCTACAATTCCAAAATCTTTATGTGATGTGCTTGGTCTTACCAATATTGAAGAATGTTCTTTAAATTTGCACTTGGCGGATTCTACTATTAAAAAGCCTATGGGAAGAATTAATGATGTTCTTATTCTTGCAAATAGGAATTATTTTCCCATAGATTTTATTGTTCTTGATATTGATAGCAATCCGTCTTGTCCAATTATTCTTGGTAGACCGTTTTTACGCACTATTGGTGCTGTGATTGATATGAAAGAAGGCAATATTAAGTTCCAATTTCCACGAAGGAAGGGTATGGAACACTTCCCTAGAACAAGAATTATGCCTCCATATGAATCGAGCATGAGGGCATGTTATGGATCTCGAAACAAAGATGACAAAACTTAGAACCTTGCTTTATGCCTAGCTAGGGGCATAAAACCAGAGCGCTTGTTGGGAGGCAACCCAATGAATAAAATCTATTTTTGCTTTTTGCTTTGTGTTTTTGAGTGTTTGCACAATTATGCTACTACTATGTTTGTGTTTTTGTGTTTTAGTTAGTGTTTGTGCCAAGCAAAGCCTTTAGGATCTTCTTGGGTGATAGTTGTTTGATCTTGCTGAAAAACAGAAACTTTCGCACCCAGAAAATCAATTGTTAAAAATCACAGAAGCGTGATAAAATACCCGTTATTTTGCAGAAGATTAATATAAAAATTTCACGTGGTCATAATTTTTTTCAGAATTTTTGGAGTTACAGAAGTATTCGAAATATCCAGATTACTACAGACTGTTCTGTTTTCTTTGCGTTGTGTGCTTGTTTTGATGATTCTATGGTTTTCTTTGATGAGTTTTTGCCATATAAAAGTTGGAATACAGTAGATATAATGTAAGAATAAAGTATGAATTGGTTTGATATAGTACTTATAGTAGTGATTTGCTTTCTTATACTAACGGATCTCACGAAGGTTTTGTTGAGTTTTGTGTGATTGAAGTTTTCAAGTTTCGGGTTATCTTATGATGGATGAAGGAATAAGGAGTAAGAAGAGCCAAATCTTGGGTATGCCCATGGCATCCCAAGCTATTATCCTAATAGAAGCAAGCAACTAAGCTTGGGGATGCCCCGAGTGGCATCCCCTCTTTCTTCTAACGACCATCGGTATTTTACTCGAAGCTATATTTTTATTCGTCACATACTATGAGTTTTGCTTGGAGCGTCTTGTATGATATGAGTCTTTGTTTGTTTTGCTTTGTGTTTTAAGTCTTGAATCCTTGCTGGACACACCTATTTGAGATAGCCAAAATTATGCCATGACTTGTTAGAATTGCTCTCTATGCTTCACTTAAATTTTTATGAGCTCTGGATTTGCTGTAGTGCTTCACTTATATCTTTTTGAGCACGGTGTGCTTAGTTTTTTTAAAAGAAATTCTCTCTGGCTTCACTTAAATTAATTTGAGAGAAAGAATTATGCTCATGATCTTCACTTGTATTTGTTTGAGCTTATCAGAAGCAGCACATGAAAAATTAGTCCCAAAGTGATAGATATCCAAGAAGGATATAATAAGAACTTTCATGAAGATCATTGGACAAAATAAACTTGATTCCTTGTAATAGTTTTGAGATATGATGATGTGATATATGAGTCAAGTTGATGAGTAATTGTGCTTTAGTAAGAATATTGGTGTTAAGGTTTGTGATTCCCTATGCAAGCACGAAAGTCAATAGTCATGCAATGAAATTACATCCTTCTTATGGTGCATTATTCGGTGTTAATTATGCTTAATGCTCGCTTATGAGATTATTCGTTTCTTGGTTGGTCGCTTCTCAATCTTTTGCTAGCCTTCATTTTGCACTAAGTATGATCACTACTTGTGCATCCAAGAACCCTTAAAACCAGTTTTGCCACATGAGTCCATTATATCTACCTATATGCGGTATTCTTTTGTCATTCTAACCAAATTTGTACGTGCCATCTCTAATTTTCAAAATAAACTTCTCTTTTGTGTGTTCGTACTGCTCGCGAGGCCGTGAGGGGTGGCTAATATTTTCCATGCTAGATGTGTTATTCTCATGATGAGTGTTTATTCACTTGTCATTGCACGAGAGTAAGGCAAAGGTATTAGGGATGCCCAGTCCCGAAATGAAAAATGAATTTACTTTATGTTGTCAAATAATAAATTCCTTGGAAAGTATTGGCATGGAGGGCACCCGTGGATACGGTTAGCCATGGAAAGTGAAAGTATGGTGGAAAAAGGAATAAACTTTATTTTCTGTTTGGGTACCACCTATGATATATCTAGCATGGAAAGTGTTGGGAACTCTAAGTCATTTTTGTTGGTGGGAAAAGCACACCTCCCAAAATGTTTTTATCTCTAAGCTTTTCTCTTTGAGCTCTGACGGCTCTAGAAATCCCTACTTCCCTCCGCGAATGGACTTTCTTTACTTTATGCAATTTTTATTTTCAATTTGAGTCTCCATCTTCTCTTATAAAGCACCAACTAGGAGGCACTATGATCATACTTGAGCATTGGGTGTAGTTAATATGCGACTGTGTTTCATGAATGGATCAATGGTGAGCATGATGGGCTAGGGATAACTTATTTTAGTGTTGATATTTTGAAAAGACATGGTTGCTTATTGATATGCTTGAGTATTTAAGTCATCACGTCAAAACTAGACTATTGCTTTGAATCACTTAAAAGTCCAAATGTCCATGCTATAAAGAAAATAATATGAGATGACATGTTAGGCAACATTCCACATCAAAAATTCTGTTTTTATCATTTACCAACTCGAGGACGAGCAGGAATTAAGCTTGGGGACGCTGATACGTCTCCAACGTATCTATAATTTTTTATTGTTCCATGCTGTTATATTATCATTCTTGGATGTTTTATAATCATTTTATAGTCATTTTATATCATTTTTTGGTACTAAACTATTGACATAGTGCCAAGTGTCGGTTGCTGTTTTCTGCATGTTTTTTACATCGCATGAGATCAATACCAAACAGAGTCCAAACGCAACAAAACTTTTTGTGGATTTTTTGGACCAGAAGATATCCAGTGGGCCGGAGAAGCGCCTGGGGGTGCTCCGAGGGGAGCACAACCCACCAGGGCACGCCTGGAGGCCCAAGCGTGCCCTGGTGGGTTGTGCCCACCTCGCGTGCCCCCTGAACCGACTCTTTGCTCTATAAATACCCCAATATTCCAAAAACCCTAGGGGAGTCGACGAAAATCAATTCCAGGCACCGCAGAGCCTAGAACCACCAGATCCAATCTAGACACCATCACGGAGGGGTTCACCACTTCCATTGGTGCCTCCCTGATGATGCGTGAGTAGTTCTTTATAGACCTATGGGTTCGTAGTTCGTATATAGATGGCTTCCTCTCGCTCGTTTGATTCTCAATACAATGGTCTCCTGGAGATCCATATGATGTAACTCTTTTTGCGGTGTGTTCGTTGGGATCCGATGAACTTTGACTTTATGATCAGATCCATCTTTTTATCCATGAAAGTTATTTGAGTCTTCTTTGATCTCTTATTTGAATGATTTCTTATAGCCTCGTATTTCTTCTCCGATATTTGGGTTTTGATTAGCCAACTTGATATATTTATCTTGCAATGGGAAGATGTGCTTTGTAGCGGGTTCGATCTTACGGTGCTTGATCCCAGTGACAGAATGGGAACCAACACGTATGTATCATTGCTACTGAGGATAAAATGATGGGGTCTATTTCTACATAAATAGATATTGTCTACATCATGTCATCGTTCTTATTGCATTACTCCGTTTCTCCATGAACTTAATACACTAGATGCATGCTGGATAGCGGTCGATGTGTGGAGTAATAGTAGTAGATGCAGGCAGGAGTCGATATACTAATCTTGGACGTGATGCCTATATAATGATCATTGCGTGGATATCGTCATGATTATTGAAGTTCTATCAATTGCCCAACAGTAATTTGTTCACCCACCATTTGCTATTTTTCTCGAGAGAAGCCACTAGTGAAACCTACGGCCCCGGGTCTCTTCTTTAATATATTTGCCTTGCGATCTATTTTATTTGCCTTTTATTTTCGGATCTATTAAACCAAAAAAAACCTTGCGACACTTTATTTTATTTGGCGTTCGATCTATCAATATTTACTACTCTCTCACGTCCGTTTGCCAATTTCTGGCGCCGTTGCCCGAAAGGGATTGACAACCCCTTTTACACGTTGGGTTGCGAGTATTTGCTATTTGTGTGTAGGTGCTGTTTATGTAGTGTTGCTTGGTTATCCTACTGGTTTGATAACCTTGGTCTCATCACTGAGGGAAATACCTACGTACCGCCGATGTGCTGCATCATCCCTTCCTCTTTGGGGAAATACAAACGTAGCTTCAAGCCGCATCAATGGTTTCCCCCTCCGGCAGGGTGCCGGAACAGGGTCCCGATCTAGGTTCTGTTCTAGAGGTTTGGGGTATATAAGAGGTGTTGGCATCGAGAACAAGTCAGGGGAGTCCACGAGGGGCCCACAAGGTAGGGGGCGCGCCCTGGGAGGGGCGCACCCACCCTTGTTGTGGCCTCGGGACTCCTTTGGTGCATCTCCGGTGCTTCGTGGGCTTCTTTTGGTCCAAAAAACAATCATCGTAAAGTTTCAGGTCAATTGGACTCCGTTTGATATTCCTTTTCTGCGAAACTCAAAAATAAGGAAAAAACAAAAACTAACACTGGGCTCTAGGTTAATGTTGGGAATCGTAGCATAATTTTAAAATTTTCCTACGCTCACCAAGATGCATCTATGGAGTATACTAGCAACGAGGGGAAGGGAGTGCATCTACATACCCTTGTAGATCGCGAGCGGAAGCGTTCCAATGAACGTGGATGACGGAGTCGTACTCGTCGTGATCCAAATCACCGATGACCGAGTGCCGAACGGACGGCACCTCCGCGTTCAACACACGTACGGTGCAGCGACTTCTCCTCCTTCTTGATCCAGCAAGGGGGAAGGAGAGGTTGATGGAGATCCAGCAGCACGACGGCGTGGTGGTGGATGTAGCGGGTCTCCGGCAGGGCTTCGCCAAGCTTCTGCGAGAGAGAGAGAGAGGTGTTGCAGGGGAGGAGGGAGGCGCCCAAGGCTGTAGGTTGCTGCCCTCCCTCCCCCCCTTTATATAGGCCCCCTTGGGAGGGGGGCCGGCCAAAACCCATCTAGGGTTGGGGGGCGGCGGCCAAGGGGTGGAAAGGGGTGCCTTGCCCCCCAAGGCAAGGGGAAAGCCCCCCCACCCTAGGGTTCCTAACCCTAGGCGCATGGGGGGAGGCCCATGGGGGGGCGCCCAGCCCACTAGGGGCTGGTTCCCTTCCACTTCCAGCCCATGGGGCCCTCCGGGATAGGTGGACCCCCGGGACCCTTCCGGTGGTCCCGGTACAATACCGGTAACCCCCGAAACTTTCCCGGTGGCCGAAACTTGACTTCCTATATATAATTCCTCACCTCCGGACCATTCCGGAACCTCTCGTGATGTCCGGGATCTCATCCGGGACTCCGAACAACTTTCAGGTTTCCGCATACATATATCTCTACAACCCTAGCGTCACCGAACCTTAAGTGTGTAGACCCTACGGGTTCGGGAGACATGCAGACATGACCGAGACGCCTCTCCAGTCTATAACCAACAGCGGGATCTGGATACCCATGTTGGCTCCCACATGTTCCACGATGATCTCATCGGATGAACCACGGTGTCGAGGATTCAATCAATCCCGTATGCAATTCCCTTTGTCAATCGGTATTTTACTTGCCCGAGATTCGATCGTTGGTATCCCAATACCTTGTTCAATCTCGTTACCGGCAAGTCTCTTTACTCGTACCGCAATGCATGATCCTGTGACTAACGCCTTAGTCACATTGAGCTCATTATGATGATGCATTACCGAGTGGGCCCAGAGATACCTCTCCGTCACACGGAGTGACAAATCCCAATCTTGATCCGTGCCAACCCAACAGACACTTTCGGAGTTACCCGTAGTGCACCTTTATAGTCACCCAGTTACGTTGTGACGTTTGGCACACCCAAAGCACTCCTATGGTATCCGGGAGTTGCACGATCTCATGGTCTAAGGAAAAGATACTTGACATTGGAAAAGCTCTAGCAAACGAAACTACACGATCTTTTATGCTATGCTTAGGATTGGGTCTTGTCCATCACATCATTCTCCTAATGATGTGATCCCGTTATCAATGACATCCAATGTCCATAGTCAGGAAACCATGACTATCTGTTGATCAACGAGCTAGTCAACTAGAGGCTTACTAGGGACACGTTGTAGTCTATGTATTCACACATGTATTACGATATCCGGACAATACAATTATAGCATGAACAATAGATAATTACCATGAACAAAGAAATATAATAATAACCATTTATTATTGCCTCTAGGGCATATTTCCAACAGTCTCCCACTTGCACTAGAGTCAATAATCTAGTTACATTGTGATGAATCGAACACCCATTGCGTCCTGGTGTTGATCATGTTTTGCTCTAGGGAGAGGTTTAGTCAACGGATCTGCTACATTCAGGTCCGTATGTACTTTACAAATATCTATGTCTCCATTTTGAACACTTTCACGAATGGAGTTGAAGCGACGCTTGATATGCCTGGTCTTCCTGTGAAACCTGGGCTCCTTCGCAAGGGCAATGGCTCCAGTGTTGTCACAGAAGAGAGTCATCGGGCCCGACGCATTGGGAATCACCCCTAGGTTGGTAATGAACTCCTTCATCCAGACTGCTTCCTGTGCTGCCTCCGAGGCTGCCATGTACTCCGCTTCACATGTAGATCCCGCCACGACGCTTTGCTTGCAACTGCACCAGCTTACTACTCCTCCATTAAAAATATACACGTATCCGGTCTGTGACCTCGAGTCATCCAGATCTGTGTTGAAGCTAGCGTCGACGTAACCCTTTACGACGAGCTCTTCGTCACCTCCATAAACGAGAAACATGTCCTTAGTCCTCTTCAGGTACTTCAGGATATTCTTGACCGCTGTCCAGTGTTCCATGCCGGGATTACTTTGGTACCTTCCTACCAAACTTACGGCAAGGTTTACATCAGGTCTGGTACACAGCATGGCATACATAATAGACCCTATGGCCGAGGCATAGGGGATGACACTCATCTTTTCTATATCTTCTGCCGTGGTCGGGCATTGAGCCGTGCTCAATTGCACACCTTGCAATACAGGCAAGAACCCCTTCTTGGACTGATCCATATTGAACTTCTTCAATATCTTGTCAAAATGAGAGCGGTAAATCGGTAAGAGACATCATAGATCGCACCATATCCAATAGAGTGCGATTATGACGTTCGGACACACCATTTCTCTGAGGTGTTCCAGGCGGCGTGAGTTGTGAAACTATTCCACATTTCCTTAAGTGTGTACCAAATTCGTGACTTAAATATTCTCCACCACGATCTGATCGTAAGAATTTTATTTTCCTGTCACGTTGATTCTCAACTTCACTCTGAAATTCCTTGAACTTTTCAAAGGTTTCAGACTTGTGTTTCATTAGGTAGACATACCCATATCTACTTAAATCATCAGTGAGAGTGAGAACATAACGATATCCTCCGCGAGCCTCAACACTCATTGGTCCACACACATCGGTATGTATGATTTCCAATAAGTTGGTTGCTCGCTCCATTGTTCCGGAGAACGGAGTCTTGGTCATCTTACCCATGAGGCATGGTTCGCACGTGTCAAATGATTCGTAATCAAGAGACTCCAAAAGTCCATCTGCATGGAGCTTCTTCATGCGCTTGACACCAATGTGACCAAGGCGGCAGTGCCACAAGTATGTGGGACTATCGTTATCAACTTTACATCTTTTGGTATTCACACTATGAACATGTGTAACATCACGTTCGAGATTCATCAAGAATAAACCATTGACCAGCGGGGCATGACCATAAAACATATCTCTCAAATAAATAGAACAACCATTATTCTCGGATTTAAATGAGTAGCCATCTCGAATTAAACGAGATCCAGATACAATGTTCATGCTCAAAGCTGGCACTAAATAACAATTATTGAGGTTTAAAACTAATCCCGTAGGGAGATGCAGAGGTAGCGTGCCGACGGCGATCACATCGACCTTGGAACCATTCCCGACGCGCATCGTCACCTCGTCCTTCGCCAGTCTCCGTTTATTCCGTAGTTCCTGTTTTGAGTTACAAATATGAGCAACCGCACCGGTATCAAATACCCAGGAGCTACTACGAGTACTGGTAAGGTACACATCAATTACATGTATATCACATATACCTTTGGTGTTGCCGGCCTTCTTCTTGTCCGCTAAGTATTTGGGGCAGTTCCGCTTCCAGTGACCACTTCCCTTGCAATAAAAGCACTCAGTTTCAGGCTTGGGTCCATTCTTTGACTTCTTCCCAGTAACTGGTTTACCGGGCGCGGAAACTCCCTTGCCATCCTTCTTGAAGTTCTTCTTACCCTTGCCCTTCTTGAACTTAGTGGTTTTATTCACCATCAACACTTGACGTTCTTTTCTGATCTCTACCTCAGCTGATTTCAGCATCGAATATACCTCAGGAATGGTCTTCTCCATCCCCTGCATATTGAAGTTCATCACAAAGCTCTTGTAGCTTGGTGGAAGCGACTGGAGGATTCTGTCAATGACCGCATCATCCGGGAGATTGACTCCCAGCTGAGACAAGCGGTTATGCAACCCAGACATTCTGAGTATGTGCTCACTAACAGAACTGTTCTCCTCCATTTTACAGCTGAAGAACTTGTCGGAGACATCATATCTCTCGACCCGGGCATGAGCTTGGAAAACCAATTTCAGCTCCTCGAACATCTCATATGCTCCATGTTTCTCGAAACGCTTTTGGAGACCCGGTTCTAGGCTGTAAAGCATGCCGCACTGAACGAGGGAGTAATCATCAGCACGCTGCTGCCAAGCGTTCATAACGTCTTGGTTTTGTGGGGTTGGTGCTTCACCTAGCGGTGCTTATAGGACATAATCTTTCTTGGCTACTATGAGGATGATCCTCAGGTTCCGGACCCAGTCCGTATAGTTGCTGCCATCATCTTTCAGCTTGGTTTTCTCTAGGAACGCGTTGAAATTGAGGACAACGTTGGCCATTTGATCTACAAGACATAGTGTAAAGATTTTAGACTAAGTTCATGATAATTAAGTTCATCTAATCAAATTATTTAATGAACTCCCACTCAGATAGACATCCCTCTAGTCATCTAAGTGATACATGATCCGAATTTAACTAGGCCGTGTCCGATCATCACGTGAGACGGACTAGTCAAGATCGGTGAACATCTCCATGTTGATCGTATCTTCTATACGACTCATGCTCGACCTTTCGGTCCTCCGTGTTCCGAGGCCATGTCTGTACATGCTAGGCTCGTCAAGTCAACCTAAGTGTATTGCGTGTGTTTCGAGGCCATGTCTGTACATGCTAGGCTCGTCAACACCCGGTGTATTCGAACGTTAGAATCTATCACACCCGATCATCACGTGGTGCTTCGAAACAACGAACCTTCGCAACGGTGCACAGTTAGGGGGAACACTTTTCTTGAAATTATCATAAGGGATCATCTTACTTACTACCGTCGTTCTAAGAAAATAAGATGCAAAAAAACATGATAAACATCACATGCAATCAAATAGTGACATGATATGGCCAATATCATTATGCTCCTTTGATCTCCATCTTCGGGGCACCATGATCATCTTCGTCACCGGCATGACACCATGATCTCCATCATTGTGTCTTCATGAAGTCGTCACGCCAACGATTACTTCTACTTCTATGGCTAACGCGTTTAGCAACAAAGTAAAGTAATTTACATGGCGTTATTCAATGACACGCAGGTCATGCAAAATAATAAAGACAACTCCTATGGCTCCTGCCGGTTGTCATACTCATCGACATGCAAGTCGTGATTCCTATTACAAGAATATGATCAATCTCATACATCACATATATCATTCATCACATCTTCTGGCCATATCACATCACATAACACATGATGCAAAAACAAGTTAGACGTCCTCTAATTGTTGTTGCAAGTTTTTACGTGGTTTGTAGGTTTCTAGCAAGAATGTTTCTTACCTACGTATGACCACAACGTGATTTGCCAATTTCTATTTACCCTTCATAAGGACCCTTTTCATCGAATCCGTTCCGACTAAAGTAGGAGAGACAGACACCCGCTAGCCACCTTATGCAACTAGTGCATGTCAATCGGTGGAACCTATCTCACGTAAGCGTACGTGTAAGGTTGGTCCGGGCCGCTTCATCCTACAATGCCGCCGAAACAAGAAAAGACTAGTAGCGGCAAGAAGAATTGGCAAACTCAACGCCCACAACTGCTTTGTGTTCTACTCGTGCATAGTAACTACGCATAGGCCTGGCTCATGATGCCACTGTTGGGAATCGTAGCATAATTTTAAAATTTTCCTACGCTCACCAAGATGCATCTATGGAGTATACTAGCAACGAGGGGAAGGGAGTGCATCTACATACCCTTGTAGATCGCAAGAGGAAGCGTTCCAATGAACGCGGATGACGGAGTCGTACTCGCCGTGATCCAAATCACCGATGACCGAGTGCCGAACGGACGGCACCTCCGCGTTCAACACACGTACGGTGCAGCGACGTCTCCTCCTTCTTGATCCAGCAAGGGGAAAGGAGAGGTTGATGGAGATCCAGCAGCACGACGGCGTGGTGGTGGATGTAGCGGGTCTCGGCAGGGCTTCGTCGAGCTTCTGCGAGACGGAGAGGTGTAGCAGGGGAGGAGGGAGGCGCCCAAGGCTGTTGTACTACTGCCCTCCCTCCCCCCTTTATATAGGCCCCCTGAGAGGGGGGGCGCCGGCCTAGATCCCATCTAGGGTGGGGGCGGCGGCCAAGGGGGGTGACTTGCCCCCCAAGGCAAGTGGGAAGCCCCCCCACCCTAGGGTTCCCAACCCTAGGCGCATGGGGGGAGGCCCATGGGGGGGCGCCCAGCCCACTAGGGGCTGGTTCCCTTCCCACTTCAGCCCACGGGGCCCTCCGGGATAGGTGGCCCCACCCGGTGGACCCCCGGGACCCTTCCGGTGGTCCCGATACAATACCGGTAACCCCCGAAACTTTCCCGGTGGCCGAAACTTGACTTCCTATATATAATTCTTCACCTCCGGACCATTTCGGAACCTCTCATGACGTCCGGGATCTCATCCGGGACTCCGAACAACTTTCAAGTTTCTGCATACACATATCTCTACAACCCTAGCGTCACCGAACCTTAAGTGTGTAGACCCTACGGGTTCGGGAGACATGCAGACATGACCGAGACGCCTCTCCGGTCAATAACCAACAGCGGGATCTGGATACCCATGTTGGCTCCCACATGTTCCACGATGATCTCATCGGATGAACCGCGGTGTCGAGGATTCAATTAATCCCATATGCAATTCCCTTTGTCAATCGGTATTTTACTTGCCCGAGATTCGATCGTCGGTATCCTAATACCTTGTTCAATCTCGTTACCGGCAAGTCTCTTTACTCGTACCGCAATGCATGATCCCGTGACTAACGCCTTAGTCACATTGAGCTCATTATGATGATGCATTACCGAGTGGGCCCAGAGATACCTCTCCGTCACACGGAGTGACAAATCCCAGTCTTGATCCGTGCCAACCAACAGACACTTTCGGAGTTACCCGTAGTGCACCTTTATAGTCACCCAGTTACGTTGTGACGTTTGGCACACCCAAAGCACTCCTACGGTATCCGGGAGTTGCACGATCTCATGGTCTAAGGAAAAGATACTTGACATTGGAAAAGCTTTAGCAAACAAAACTACACGATCTTTTATGCTATGCTTAGGATTGGGTCTTGTCCATCACATCATTCTCCTAATGATGTGATCCCGTTATCAATGACATCCAATGTCCATAGTCAGGAAACCATGACTATCTGTTGATCAACGAGCTAGTCAACTAGAGGCTTACTAGGGACACGTTGTAGTCTATGTATTCACACATGTATTACGATATCCGGACAATACAATTATAGCATGAACAATAGACAATTACCATGAACAAAGAAATATAATAATAACCATTTATTATTGCCTCTAGGGCATATTTCCAACAGTTAATAGGTTAGTCCCAAAAATCATATAAAATAGCATATTAATGCATATAAAACATACAAAAAGATAATATAATAGCATGGAACAATAAAAAACTATAGATACGTTGGAGACGTATCAACGCCCATGCCCACTAGTGGACATCTTGACTTGACTAAGGATGGGAACCCGGTTGACCAAAAGGTTTACCACTCTATGATTGGTTCATTGTTATATCCATGTGCCTCCCGTCCCAATATTATGCTAAGTGTGTGAATGTGTGCACGGTATCAAGCGCCCCCTAAAGAATGTCATCTTAAGGCTGTGAAAAGGATAGTGAGATACTTAATTCATACACCAAACTTTAGCATTTGGTACCCTAAGAGGTCATCTTTTGATCTTGTTTGCTACTCCGATTCGGACTATGCCGGTGACAAGGTTGATAGAAAGTCCACTTTGGGTACTTGTCAATTTCTTGGTAGATCCCTTGTATCTTGGTCCTCGAAGAAACAAAACTCGGTATCATTATCCACTACCGAAGAGGAATACATTTCTCCCGGATCATGTTGTGCTCAATTAGTTTGGATGACCCAAAACCTGAAGGATTATGGGATACATATGAAACACGTTCCATTTCTTTGTGACAATGAAAGTGTTATTAAGATTGCTCACAACCCCGTGCAACATTCTCGAAATAAGCATATTGAAGTACGTCATCATTTCATTCGAGATCATGTTGCTAAAGGAGACATCAATCTTAAACATGTTCGTACCGATAAGCAATTGGCGGATATATTCGCCAAACCGCTTTATGAGAAAGTATTTTGCTGTTTGAGAGGTGAATTGAATATCATTGATGTCTCAACTTTGACTAGAAACTCCATTTGGATACATGCAAGGCATGAGCCTTTTATGACTAATCCTTGATATTTCTCTTATGATGATGATCATATGTCTTGGATCTATACTTGTACCCTTGCATGCTATCTAACCATTGTAGGTACTTGGATGAACCCAAGTCTATGATATTGCAAGTCACTCACATTTTGAGCAATCTCTACTTCACCAAGTTTCTACTATATGGTTGTTGAATACAAGGAAGCATGAACTCACTCAACATATCCTTTGACAATTTCTATATATCAAATTTCATTTGGTATCAAGTCTCATGATTTTCGTTTTGGATACACAAGTGCTCTTCCTTGAAAGACTAACCCATGTAGGAAGATGAACACAAACTACAAGTGGTGCTCCCAACTCTTGATGGACTACATCAACCTTGAGCATCCAACACAAGTTCGACTACATGATCAAGATCAACACCACAACCCAAGGTATGGCATTCCATCTTAGAGAAGCTTTGGTGCAAGTAATGAGTCAGAGCAACTCAACAAGATGTGAATACATAAAAATGCTTAAACAAAAAATGGTAACCCCATTTGAGCTTAGACGATGAGTATGACCTACCATCAAGTGATATCACTTGACTCCGCAGTCAATATACTCTAACATAGGTGACATTGTTGCCGACCCCTTTTCTAGATGAAGTTCTCAAGTTTTCTTTTGCTTAGTTGATTTTTCATTTGCATGATTTTTATCTTTTTTTTGTCTCCCTCCCAAATAGTAAAAAAAAACTTCATCTAGATCTCTTTTCTGTTTCTATTCCGTGTTTAATTCATTGCAATTCTTTCTGTTAATTCCTTGAAAATCTATGTGAGATTTTATTTGCTAAGTGAACTCAAATGACAAAAATCTTTACTCTGAGTTGAACTCGGTCCCTCCGATTCAAATCTATCGGCTCAACCGAAATACAAGGTGTCCTTGTGAATAGTTCATCTGTACAACCGACATGGAATAACCCGGTCGCACTGATAAGTACCATCTATGACTCTGTCATTTCGGAGCCACCGATGGAAACGTATCGGCGTCACCAATTTCGACTGTGGGAAAATGTTTTTCCATTCCTTTCTGGATATTTTCTTTAGCTCCACTCAATGATTCTTCCCTCTATGAGCACCATGAGACACCTACTGCCTTGTAGTTACTCTCAAGGACCACACCAACTTGAGTCATGCTCCAGAAGTACCCTTCTTGTAAATTGATGTCAAAGGGAGAGAGAAAGCACGTCAAAGCTTATCATATGAGCACATCTAAGCTCTTCTACAGATGCTTGTTAACAAAGAGGAGAGAAGTCACATGTCTTTAAGAGGGGAAAGACATGTCAATATGCTTGATCTTAGCTATTGCTAATATTCTTGTTGCTCTGATTTTGGTTAATATTACCCTTTCTTTCTCTGATTTTCCCTCACCCTACCTTCTCCCATTATCCAATATCAGATTCAGGGGGACAAAGAGTCCATGTCTAGGGGAGAAAAATCTTTGGGGACATGTCTATATCTAAATTAAGTACTCATTACTCACCCATTACATGTCATTCAAGTCTTGGTACTCATGTGGTTCCCTAAAGCTGCTTTACTTAATTAGAGTGATCTTGTGTTATCTAACCCTATTTTCTCAAGCCCACTCTTTCCAAAGCCATCTCAAGACCATAAGGTAAGTATATGCATCACACTCATGTGCATGATGATCTCTTGCTGAAGTACATATTGTTTGCAAGGAGGATTCATAGACATGGAGGTACACTCCTTAACCATATCATTTGCTCTGATGCATATAGCCAAGATACATGTAACTCGTTGATTGCTCTGTCATGATTATGCATTCACATGTTCTTATATTCTATTCACATGATTGCATACATGTAGGGGGGGCTTGTGCATGTTACATGTCTTTCCAAAGCTTTACCTATTACTCTACATATCTTTTATCTAAAGCTTTGATGTATGTTGTCATCAATTACCAAAAAGGGGGGATATTGAAAGCTAAAGTGCTCCCTGGGTGATTTTTGTAATTAATGTCAACATATCTCTTGTTGGACTAATGTTTTATCTAGTGTATTTCAGACAAGTTCAACAATGGTGAGGTAAGGACAACGGGATGTGGAACCCCTTCAAAATGCTAAGGACACATATTGGCAAAAGCTCAAGACTCTTCATTTCTATTTCAGTGATCCAAGATCACATTGTGTCCATAGGAAAGCCAATATTAAAAGGGGATGAGGTGTTGCTTAATGGTCTACTTTCTCAAAATGATTAGTGATATTGCTCCAAAGCCCTCAACCACTTTCTTATTATAAATATGTGCAAAACCCAAAGTCAAACTCGGCCCCACCAAATTTTCCTATTCGGCGCCACTGAGTTCATTTGACATAGCCACTGCCAGAAACCCTAACAGTACTTCGGTCACACCGATACGGATCTCGGTCTCACCGAGATGGCCTTGCAAACTCTCTGTTTCCCTTTGTAACATTTCGGTATCACCGAAATGAGCGATCAGTCACACCGAGTTTGCTTGACCAACTCTCTGTTTGCTCTTTGCTGAAATCGATCTCACCGAGTTCATGCAACCGACACCACTGAGATGAGGTTTTGCCCTAGCCCTAGCACACCGGTCCCACCGTGTTGTTCCAGTCAGTCCCAATGAGATTCCTAACGTTCACATTTTGAACTGAATCGGTCTCATTGAGTTCTTATATTTGGTCTGACCGAGTTGGGTCAATTGTATGTAACGGTTGGATTTTGTGTGGAGGCTATATATACCCCTCCATCCCGTTCTCCATAAGTGAGATAGCCTTCAGAATGTGCCTACACTTCCAGCTTACATTTTCTAAGAGAAAACCACCAACTCATGTGTTGAGCTCAAGATATTCCAATCCTACCACAAGAATCTTGATTTCTAGACTTCCCCAAGTTGCTTTCCACTCAAATCATCTTTCCACCATATCCAAATCTGAGAGAGAGAGAGAGAGTTGAATGTAGGGGAGACTATCATTTGAAGCACAATATCAAGGAGTTCATTATCAACACAACATCTATTACCTTTTGGAGAGTGGTGTCTCCTAGATTGGTTAGGTGTCGCTTGGGAGCCTCCGACAAGATTGTGGAGTCGAACCAAGAAGTTTGTAAGGGAAAGGAGATCACCTACTTCGTGAAGATCTACCCGAGTGAGGCAAGTCCTTCATGGGCAATGGCCATGGTGGGATAGAAAAGGTTGCTTCTTCATGGACCCTTCGTGGGTGGAGCCCTCCATGCACTCGCGCAACCCTTACCCTTCGTGGGTTGAAATCTCCATCAACGTGGACGTACGATAGCACCACCTATCGGAACCACGCCAAAAATCTCTGTGCCTTCATTGCGTTTGCACACTCCAATCCCATCCCTTTACTTTCTTGCAATTAGCATGCTTTACTCTTTCTGATGCATATACTCTTGTCATGCTTTCTTGAAATGTATTGTGAATGCTTAAACTTGTGCTAAAACTCCACCTTAACTTGAAGAACTTAAAAAACTGCCACTTTTACTTGTTGAGGGTCTAATCAACCCCCCTCTAGATCCCTCTTGTCCATCCTTTCACACACTCTCTCGAAGCCTATGATCTATACACTTTCTCCCCCATTGGCAACAAGTTACCAAAAAGTTCAAAAACGTATAGTGCTATACGACACTCTAAGCATGATCTCCGGGAGCTCCTGAAGGGGTCTTCTGGCTTGTCTCTCCGGTGTGCGTAGACGGCCTGGAGAGGAGTCCATCTGCAAATGCCTTTGCTGAAGTCTGTGGAGTTGACACTGGAGGGGAAACTGTGGCAGTGGCGATAGGTGCTGAGATGGTAGTTCTGGAGTCTGCAGCTGGCACAACTGATGATCTTTGTGCCCTTGGCACTCTTTGGAATGTATGTGTTGTGGGTCTATCATCACCGTCCTTAGCATCGTCCCTTAGCTTCTCCACAATTGTCTGAATCTCTGTGACCTTCACATCAAGGTCATGCATCTTTGTCTCAATGATCATTTCAAGACTCTCCTGATTTTGAGACAAGGTGGCCAATATTTTCTCAATCCTCATAGTAGCCTCAAGTAGATAACTGAGTTGATCTTGCTTGGTCTTGAGATTCACTATTGAAGCATCTGGAGCACTTGCTGCCTTTGTTGCTTTTGCAGCCTTTGCTCTCTCAATCTTCTCCTGGGACTCAGTAGATGTAGGATGTGAAGCATCCATGACAACCTCGTTGTCCTTAAAATCTTGCCTCAGGGGTAGATGCTCTTCGTCAAGAAGATATGTCCCAATCCCAACCTTGGATTTGATCAACATATGGATGTGTGGGGCATATCCACAAGACCTCTTCTGGTCGGCTGCTGTCCTCCTGACTGTCTCAGCGATCAATCTCATGACTTTGAATTTCTAGGGGATGTGAAACAGATGAAGCAAGTTGATGGAGTAACCACATATCATCCTGTGATATCCAGGCAACAGAGTATGCCTCAAGATAATGTTCATTGCAGTAAAACCTGCAATCAGATAGTAGATAGATCCTAGCTTGTGTGTCTCCAGGGCTGCATCATGTATAGGCTTGTACACATTGGCCATGGAGTTGTGATCCTTCCTAGGTTTGTTGTAAACATCAAGATCATTTTCTCCTTCATGTGGTTCCCTCAGTCATCCACACAATCTTCCCATCAGGGTAGAAGTGGCAGTGGAGTAGAACTGCATGATCATCTCAACGTTCCATTTTGTCAACTTTTGTCTAACAAACTAATCAACTCCATTCAACCTGAAGCTCTCATGCACATGGGGAAAATAGTCTTCATTGGTGTCAATGTATTTCCAGTCAACCCATTTCATGTCACATACTATGGGCTTCTTGTCCAATAAGACAGTCTCATTGAAGTCATGTTGTTCTCTTGTATGAAAACGATAGTCCACAGCAGTCCTTCTCCTTGTGGCATATGGATCTGTCTGTCCCCATAGTCTCAGACCATGATCCTTGCTCAACTTCATGGTTTCTACCACTGGATGATCATCATTATGATCTAGGATCTTGGGCTTCAATTTCCTGAGCACTAGTGGTTCATCATCTTCCTGGACTTCAGGCACTGGGGCCTTGTTCTTCTTTGCAGCTGAGATATTCCTTGTGGATCTCTTTGGAGCAGTTGACTTGGGTGCTTGAGCTAGAGCTGTGGGCTTGGGGGCAGACTTGGGCTTTGAAGGAGCAGCACCAGTCTTGATAGCATCTGCCATCAACTTCTGTGACTTGGCAGGAGGTGCAGCAGGCTCTTCCTCCTCCTCTTCTTCTTCTTCTTCCTCGTACCTCATCATGGATGGTCTTCCAATCACTCTGGCAATGGTCTTTCTGACCCTTTCCTTCCTTTTCTTTCCACCAGCAGCTTCATCTTCCTCTTTGGGCTCAAGTGTGAATTGCATAGTCTCTTGAGTTGAAGCTCTGGCTTTGGACATTGGAGCTATTTTGGCAGGACCTTTCTTGGGAAGCCTGTCTTGATGGCAGCAACAGCACCAACATATTCCTTCTTCACAACTTTCTTCTTGGAGTTCACTTCCTCCTCAATCACAAAGTCCTCATCTTCACTCTCAGAATTTCTTTTCTTTATCTTCCTGGTAGCTGCCTTAGGCAAGTTGCTAGAGTGCTTCTGCTTCCATCATCATAGCTACCAGAGGGACTAGTGCCCTCACCGAGGTTAACCTGCTCTTCAGACTTGTTCTGGTTGTGACTAGCTTCTGACATCTCTGCAACTGACCCTGTGAATAGATGGGTGTGGGTAGAGTAGATGAGCATCACAATGCAGTTGGTTTTTGCAAAATTGAAAGAAAATCTTAACTTAGTTTTCTGCAGAAAGCATTTCGGAGCTATTGATTTGATAATCTCGGTGACACCAAAGCACTAACAGAGTCTAAACATGCTGTTTCGGTCAGACCGAGATGTAGTTCGGTGACTCTGAGATGCTAGGGTTTCACCAAGAAATTGCTTTCGGTCTCACTGATCAGTACACTTCGGTCAGACTGAGTTGTACTTAGTGCAATGGCCAGGGCCAATCGGTGTGACTGAAAACATCAATTCGGTCGGTCCGAGATGAGTTCGGCGGAAACCTAACCCTAAGATTTTGCATCAAATCTAGTCTAAAGGAATTCTTTGCTGGATAGAACGATTTCATACGTGAGAAGAATACATGCATTTTACTTTGTGCAAAGAATCGGACTGAGGAATAAGCACAAAGTTGTCAAGTCCGTACCCTAACTTGGTGATGGTTCGCTACGGCGGCAATGGTGGTGAAGAAATCCGTTGACGGCGGCAGAGACCAGCGGCGGAGGCGCATTGGCAGAGACGACGATGATCCGGAGACCAAGGGGCAGCAGTGCTGGGGCACGAGCTCGTGCGGTTTGAAGAACTTTTCAACGTACGGGTACGCGAGGTATATATACCCAAGCGCTGTCGGTTGCACCGAATGGATCCAATCGGTTGCACCGAGATGCGAAACTGTAGAAAGTTACAGCAACTCGGTGAGACCGAGTGGATCTAATCGGTAGCACCGAGATAGAAAAACATAGATCAGTCTATTACATTCAGTGAGGCCGAGTTGGAATGGTTGGTTAGGTCGATATGCATGAGAAGGTCTTGGAAGTCAGCCCTTGATGGATCGGTGACTCCGAGTGCTCCTTACCCAGAGGGTCCGAAAGTGACTTGTTCAAATTTTGTGATGTAGAATAAATAGAGTTTGAGACGAGAAAAAGCATAGATAGCTAGAGAAGGTTCTTAGGCATTCTTGTCCATCCATTTGGCAAATAAAAGCCAAACAATCAAAAAAATAAATGGATGTCCTCGAATGGAGAAAATTATGCAACCAACATGCTCACATAATAAGATAGCAAATGAAACATGTGACAAAGCATGCACATACACTCTAGCATCTATCAAGCAATTGGCGATGACTAGGTCATCTATATATGAGTATATTGACTCAGGAGTCAAATGAGAACATTTGATCGTAGGTCATACTCATAGTTTAAGCACAAGTGGGGTTACCACTTTTACATAAAGCATTGTTGTTTTCACACCATTAGAGTTGCTTTAGCTCAATTCTTAGAGTAAAGCTCCCCCTAGATGTGATATTCCCCCTAAGAGGGATGAACTAATCCTGGGTTTTGTTGATGATGACTTCATGTAGATGTTGAAGATGTGGATGCTCAATGTTGATGTCGATCATTTGTTGCAATCCATTGGAGTGTTGCACTTTGAATACTTACATGGGTTAGTCCCACTAGGATATCCATACACATAGAGTGGAACACACATATGATGATGTCCATGCAAGCATTAGGTCACCTTGTCCCTTGTCTTACCAACAAGAGGATTTGTGACTCCTTGAACTAGAGCAAGATATGAAAGTTGATTACACATGTCCTTGCCAAAATGAATATGCATGAGTGAAGTATGTTGGCGGAGTCACCCTCAAGAACACTCTAGTTCTTCTTCTTTGGGATCCACATCAACTTGATGAGAATCCTTGGAGTTGTAGTTGTACTTGATGAATTAGAACTTGACGTAGTCTTGGGAACCCACTTGACCATGGCCTTAGGAGCTTCTTCAAATGAATCAATCTCTTCTTGAAGCTTGTCCTTGCCTTTTAGCTTGTGGTCTTGTGGTGGAAGATCATCTTGAGCTTGTGTTCCCTTGAAAAAGTGGGGTCATACTTCTCTTCTTGAGGAACAAACCTTGTCTTGGGATATTAATCTTCTTCCCACTCAACTCCATTGTCATTGAACTTTCATTCAAAACCAACACCTTGATTCTTCCGGTGCCTTCCTTGCCTGCGTACAATTTCCTCAAATTGCTTACTTCCGGCAAGGCTCTTGTAAACACCTTTCTATATAATTCCCTTCAATAAGATATTTTCTTGCTCAAGTGTAACTTGGCTAAGAGAATCATTAGTGGAATCAAGAGAACTACTAGAAGCAACATTATTGGGTTTAACATTATTATTGTTACTACTAGAGGAAGAATCTTTCTTGTTCTTGTTGCTAGATTTTACTTGTGGCATATAAGTAGACAAGAGGAGACGTTGGGCAAGATAAGAACAACTCTTCTTTCGAAGATCATCGTTGGTAGCTTTTAGGAACTCATGCTCTTTCTCCAAATTTAGCTTCTTGATACGTCTCCAACGTATCTATAATTTTTGATTGTTCCATTCTATTAAATTATCTGTTTTGGATATTCAATGGGCTTTATTATACACTTTTATATTATTTTCGGGACTAACCTATTAACCGGAGGACCAGCCCAAATTGCCATTTTTTTGCCTATTTCAGTGTTTCGAAGGAAAGGAATATCAAACGGAGTCCAAACAGAATGAAACCTTCGGGAACGTGATTTTCGGAACAAACGTGATCCAGAGGACTTGGAGTGGACGTCAAGCAATCAACGAGGAGGCCACGAGGCAGGGGGGGCGCCTACCCCCAGGGCGCGCCCTCCACCCTCGTGGGCCCCTCATGGCTCCACCGACCTACTTCTTCCTCCTATATATACCTACGTGCCCCGAAAACATCAGAGGAGAAAAAAAACCCTATTTCTACCGCCGCAACCTTCTGTACCCGTGAGATCCCATGTTGGGGCCTTTTTCGGCGCTCCGCCGGAGGGGGCATTGATCACGGAGGGCTTCTACATCAACACCATAGCCACTCCGATGATGTGTGAGTAGTTTACCTCAGACCTTCAGGTCCATAGTTATTAGCTACATGGCTTCTTCTCTTTCTTTGGATCTCAATACAAAGTTCTCCTCGATTCTCTTGGAGATCTATTCGATGTAATCTTCTTTTGCGGTGTGTTTGTCGAGATCCGATGAATTGTGGGTTTATGATCAAGATTATCTATGAACAATATTTGAATCTCCTCTGAATACTTTTATGTATGATTGGTTATCTTTGCAAGTCTCTTCGAATTATCAGTTTGGTTTGGCCTACTAGATTGATCTTTCTTGCAATGGGACAAGTGCTTAGCTTTGGGTTCAATCTTGCGGTGCTTGATCCCAGTGACAGCAGGGGAAACGACACGTATTGTATTGTTGCCATCGAGGATAAAAAGATGGGGTTTATATCATATTGCATGAGTTTATCCCTCTACATCATGTCATCTTGCTTAAAGCGTTACTCCGTTCTTATGAACTTAATACTCTAGATGCATGCTGGATAGCGGTTGATGTGTGGAGTACTAGTAGTAGATGCAGGCAGGAGTCGGTCTACTTGTCACGGACATGATGCCTATATACATGATCATACCTAGATATTCTCATAACTATGCTCAGTTCTATCAATTGCTTGACAGTAATTTGTTCACCCACCGTAATACTTATGCTATCTTGAGAGAAGCCACTAGTGAAACCTATGGCCCCCGGGTCTATTTTCCAGCATATTAATCTTCCGTCAACAAGGTATTTCTATTACCGTTTATTTTGCAATCTTTAATTTTTATCTTTATCATAAAAATACAAAAAATATTATCTTATCATCTCTATCAAATCTCACTTTTGCAAGTGGCCGTGAAGGGATTGACAACCCCTTTATCGCGTTGGTTGCAAGGTTCTTATTTGTTTGTGTAGGTGCGAGGGACTTGAGTGTGGCCTCCTACTGGATTGATACCTTGGTTCTAAAAAACTGAGGGAAATACTTACGTTACTTTGCTGCATCACCCTTTCGTCTTCAAGGGAAAACCAACGCATGCTCAAGAGGTAGCAAGAAGGATTTCTGGCGCCGTTGCCCGGGAGTCTACGCACAAGTCAAGACATACCAAGTACCCATCACAAACTCTTATCCCTCGCATTACATTATTTTCCACTTGCCTCTCGTTTTCCTCTCCCCCACTTCACCCTTGCCGTTTTATTCGCCCTCTTTTTCCGTTCCCTCTTTTCTCATGTTCCTTGAGTTTGCTGCCGTTATGTCTGAATCTGAGGAGGTTATCGGTGATAAGAGCGATAATAATAACGTGGAAAATTTTGATGCTTTCAATGATCCTCCTAAGGAACATACTATCTTGCATACAAAAAAGTTTCGAGTCGGTAGTGGTAATATTATTGGGAAGGGAGTTATTCAAGATTGCTTTACTTGTGCCGGTGCTTTGCCCATTATGGGTGGTTCTATTCTTCATAGAACTAGTAGTCTTGCGGATACAATATCCTTGCTCGTAGTTGAACTTGAAAGGCAATTTTTTCATATGCATCCTTGCATACAAAGAATTTTCCTAGAATTTTCTAATATTGAGAACTCTTCTGTTAAGCGTGCCGCTACTATCTTTTTGGCTCATGAGTTCAGATTTATAATGAAAGAAGCTAAAGAAAATTTTGCGCATTATAGGGTGGATGCTGGTCATCCTCCCGTAGAAGCTATCCTTTTTAATCAAGAATGCGTTTACAATCTTTGGATCATGTTGCTTATAATGAAAACCTTAGAAAAAAGGTTCCTACCGATGTTCTAGTTGATAGAATGTATGAACTTAATGATGACTTTGCTATTCAGAATAATGGGTTAGGTTTTTCTCTTGAGCAAAGACTCGTGACTTTTTGTCAAAAGAATGCTTGTAATGATGAATTGGTTGTGCAATATAAGGGGCCAAGGGAGGAACCCATACCTCCCGAGCTTGATCTTGGGGACTTTTGTCCTATTAAATTTAAACCCTTTGATTACTTTTGCTTGCCACAAAGGAAACTTGCTGCTGAACGTAGAGAATATGAAAGGAGTTTTCATGATTTACCTTACCATTATTATGGCAATACCTAGATCTATCCTCGCTTTTATGCCTAGCTAGGGGCGTTAAACGATAGCGCTTGTTGGGAGGCAAACCAATTTTATTTTAGTTTTTTTTTACCTTTTGGTTCTGTTTAGTAATAAATCTTTGATCTAGCCTCTGGTTAGATGTTGTTTTATGTTTTAATTAGTGTTTGTGCCAAGTTAAACCTATAGGATCTTCTTGGATGATAGTTATTTGATCTTGCTGAAAATTCCAGAAACTTTCTGTTCACGAAAACAATTGTTTAAAATCACCAGAACGTAATAAAATACTGATTCAAATTGCAGTAGATCAATAAACAAATTATCTAGGTCGTCCTGTTTAGGTAGAATTTTTGGAGTTCCAGAAGTTTGCGTTAGTTACAGATTACTACAGACTGTTCTGTTTTTGACAGATTCTGTTTTTCGTGTGTTGTTTGCTTATTTTGATGAATCTATGGCTAGTAAAAGAGTTTATAAACCATAGATAAGTTGGAATACAGTAGGTTTAACACCAATATAAATAAAGAATGAGTTCATTACAGTAGCTTGAAGTGGTGTTTTGTTTTCTTTCGCTAACGGAGCTCACGAGATTTTCTGTTAAGTTTTGTGTTGTGAAGTTTTCAAGTTTTGGGTAAAGATTTGATGGATTATGGAACAAGGATTGGCAAGAGCCTAAGCTTGGGGATGCCCAAGGCACCCCAAGGTAAAATCCAAGGACAACCAAAAGCCTAAGCTTGGGGATGCCCCGGAAGGCATCCCCTCTTTCGTCTTTGTCTATCGGTAACTTTACTTGGAGCTATATTTTTATTCACCACATGATATGTGTTTTGCTTGGAGCGTCTTGTATGATTTGAGTCTTTGCTTTTTAGTTTACCACAATCATCCTTGCTGTACACACCTTTTGAGAGAGACACACATGATTCGGAATTTGTTAGAATACTCTATGTGCTTCACTTATATCTTTTGAGCTATATAGTTTTTGCTCTAGTGCTTCACTTATATCTTTTAGAGCACGGTGGTGGTTTTATTTTATCAAAATTATTGATCTCTCATGCTTCACTTATATTATTTTGAGAGTCTTAAACAGCATGGTAATTTGCTTTAATTGTGAAATTAATCCGAATGTGATAGGCATCCAAGATGAGCATAATAAAAACTTCCATATTGAGTTCATTGAATATCATGAGAAGTTTGATACTTGATAATTGTTTTGAGATATAAAGGTGGTAATATTAGAGTGTGCTAGTTGAGTAATTGTGAAATTGAGAAATACTTGTGTTAAGGTTGGCAAGTCCCATAGCATGCACGTATGGTAAAAGTTGTGTGACAATTTTGACACATAAGGTGTTCTTTTATTGCTTTCCTTATGAGTGGTAGTCGGGGACGAGTGATGGTCTTTTCCTACCAATCTATCCCTCTAGGGGCATGCGTAGTAGTACATTGCTTTGAGGGCTAATAAACTTTTGCAATAAGTATATGAGTTCTTTATGACTAATGTGAGTCCATGGATTATACGCACTCTCAACCTTCCACAATTTTCTTGCCTCTACGGTACCGTGCATTGCCCTTTCTCGCCTTGAGAGTTGGTGCAAACTTCGCCGGTGCATCCAAACCCCGTGATATGATACGCTCTATCACAAATAAACCTCCTTATATCTTCCTCAAAACAGCCACCATACCTACCTATCATGGCATTTCCATAGCCATTCCGAGATATATTGCCATGCAACTTTCCACCGTTCCGTTTATTATGACATGCTTCATCATTGTCATATTGCTTTGCATAATCATGTAGTTGACATCGTATTTGTGGCAAAGCCACCATTCATAATTTTTTATACATGTCATTCTTGATTTATTGCATATCCCGGTACACCGCCGGAGGCATACACATAGAGTCATATTTTGTTCTAAGTATTGAGTTGTAATTCTTGAGTTGTAAGTAATAAAAGTGTGATGATCATCATTATTAGAGCATTGTCCCATGTGAGGAAAGGATGATGGAGACTATGATTCCCCCACAAGTCGGGATGAGATTCCGGACTAAATAAATAAACAAAAGAGGCCAAAAAAAAGAGAAGGCCCAAGAAAAAAAAGGGAGAAAGAAAAAAATGAGAGAAAAAGAGAGAAGGGACTATGTTACTATCTTTTTCCACACTTGTGCTTCAAAGTAGCACCGTGATCTTCATGATAGAGAGTCTCTTGTGTTGTCCATAGTTATTAGCTAGATGGCTTCTTCTCTCTCTTTGGATCTCAATACAAAGTTCTCCTTGATTCTCTTGGAGATCTATTCGATGTAATCTTCTTTTGCGGTGTGTTTGTCGAGATCCGATGAATTGTGGGTTTATGATCAAGATTATCTATGAACAATATTTGAATCTCCTCTGAATTCTTTTATGTACGATTGGTTATCTTTGCAAGTCTCTTCGAATTATCAGTTTGGTTTGGCCTACTAGATTGATCTTTCTTGCAATGGGAGAAGTGCTTAGCTTTGGGTTCAATCTTGCGGTGCTCGATCCTAGTGACAGCAGGGGAAACGACACATATTGTATTGTTGCCATCGAGGATAAAAAGATGGGGTTTATATCATATTGCATGAGTTTATCCCTCTACATCATGTCATCTAGCTGAAAGCGTCACTCCGTTCTTATGAACTTAATACTCTAGATGCATGCTGGATAGCGGTCGATGTGTGGAGTAATAGTAGTAGATGCAGGTAGGAGTCGGTCTACTTGTCACGGACGTGATGCCTATATACAAGATCATACCTAGATATTCTCATAACTATGCTCAATTCTATCAATTGCTCGACAGTAATTTGTTCACCCACCGTAATACTTATGCTATCTTGAGAGAAGCCACTAGTGAAACATATGGCCCCCGGGTCTATTTTCCAGCATATTAATCTTTCGTCAACAAGCTATTTCTATTACCGTTTATTTTGCAATCTTTACTTTTTATCTTTATCATAAAAATACAAAAAATATTATCTTATCATCTCTATCAGATCTCACTTTTGCAAGTGGCCATGAAGGGATTGACAACCCCTTTATCGCGTTGGTTGCAAGGTTCTTATTTGTTTGTGTAGGTGCGAGGGACTTGAGCGTGGCCTCCTACTGGATTGATACCTTGGTTCTCAAAAACTGAGGGAAATACTTACACTACTTTGCTGCATCACCCTTTCCTCTTCAAGGTAAAACCAACGCATGCTCAAGAGGTAGCACTTCTCAAAGCGTAGCTTCTCATGAGTTCTTTTGAGCTCTCTATGATCCTCTAGAGTTGTTTCATGACCTAACTTGAGAGTTTTAGTTCTTTAGTTAGACACTCTATCTCCTCCTTATCATTTTCATTCGTTTCATCTTGATTAGCATGATTAATAACAAGTTCATCATAGTTTTCATCACTAGTATTGTCAACAAGTAAATCAGCATCACCTAGCAAATCATCTTCATCACTATTGAAATCAACATACTCGGGGTGTGATACCTTAGGGCCTTTAGACATGAAGCATCTTCCAATTCCTTAATTTGGTGAGTCAAATATGTCGTAGGAGTTGGATGACACAAGTGCAAGACCGGCAACACCTTCATCTTGAGTATATTCGGAGTCATAGTGATAGCTTCCCTCGCAGTAGTTGTCGGAGTCAGAACCGGATAACCATTCAGCAACGTGGGCTTGATGTCTTCGTCTTGTGTAGCTCATTGATGACTTGTCATTCCTTTCCGAATCCTTGGTTCTACGAGAGGGTCTTCGTTCATAATGATCATCTCTACTCCTTCTCTCTCTTGGAGGTGATTCATCTCTTCTACTTCTCCTTTTTGGTGAGTCTTCTCTTTTCTTGTGGGGAGCCATACACTCATTGGAGTAGTGTCCGGGTCTTCCACCATTGTAGCAATTACGATCACGACTAGAACATCTTTGGTCATTGTAGGATCTTGACTTGGAGCTTCTCTCTTCGCTTCTATTCTTGTAGAATTTGTTGAAGTTCTTCACCCTTAAGCTCAATTCTTCATTGGAGACTTGATTCCCACTTGATGTTGTAGGAGCATCACTTGAAGCTTTGTAAGCACCACTTGACTTGTTGTGGAGCTCTTCCGTATCCTTGAGTGACATCTCATGAGCAACAATTCTACCAATGACTTCCATGGGCTTGAGATCTTTGTAGTTTGGCATCATTTGGAACAAGGTGCACACGGTATCATATTTTCCATCCAAGGAACAAGGTGCACACGGTATGAATTTGTCGGTCATCTCTTCGCTTCCTAAGCCGGCAATCTCATTTGTGATGAGAGCAAGCCTAGATTACATCTCGGCGACTCCATCAACATCCTTCATCTTGAACTTGTCAAGTTGACTTTGAAGCACATCCAATTTGGACTCCTTGACGGACTCAGTACCTTCGTGCATATCAACCAATGTATTCCAAATTTCCTTCTCATTCTCGAGGCGGCTGATTTTGTTGAATTCTTCGGGGCACAATCCGTTGAAGAGAATATCGCAAGCTTGAGCATTGTATTGCAACATATTCATTTCTTCCACGGACGCTTCATGATCAGGTTCTTTTCCATGCTTGAAGAAATCACCTTGCAAGCCAATGCGCACAATAGCCCAAACGATGGGGTTATGACCAAGAATATGCATTTTCATCTTATGCTTCCAACTAGCAAAATTGGTACCATCAAAGTAAGGACCTCTACGGTGGTAATTTCCCTCGCTAGATGCCATACTCTCCTAGGTTGTGAAACCAAGGCTATGATCACCAAAGCTATGGAAATCAAGGCAAATGGAGATGAAAGCTCTGATACCACTTCTAGGATCGAAAGTAGGTCTAGAGGGGGGGTGATTAGACTACTTGACCAAATAAAAATCTAACCTTTTCCCAATTTTAGTTGTGGGCAGATTTTAGCAACTAGCACAAGTCAAGCAATCAACCTACACATGCAATTCTAAGAGTGTAGCAGCGGAAAGTAAAACATTGCATATGAAGGTAAAGGGAATGGTTTGGAGAGTGCAAACACAATGATGCACAGAGATTTTTTGCGTGGTTCCGATAGGTGGTGCTATCGTACGTCCACGTTGATGGAGACTTCAACCCACGAAGGGTAACGGCTGCGCGAGTCCACGGAGGGCTCCACCCATGAAGGGTCCACGAAGAAGCAACATTGTCTATCCCACCATGGCCATCGGCCAAGAAGGACTTGCCTCACTCGGGTAGATCTTCATGAAGTAGGCGATCCATTGCCCTTACAAACTTCTTGGTTCAACTCCACAATCTAGACGGAGGCTCCCAAGCAACACCTAACCAATCTAGGATACACCACTCTCCAAAAGGTAATAGATGGTGTGTTGATGATGAACTTCTTGCTCTTGTGCTTCAAATGATAGTCTCCCCAACAATCAACTCTCTCTCACACAGATTTGGATATGGTGGAAAGATGATTTGAGTGGAAAGCAACTTAGGGAAGGCTAGAAATCAAGATTCTTGTGGTAGGATTGGAATATCTTGATCTCAACACATGAGTAGGCGGATCTCTCGCAGAAAATGTATGCTGGAAGTGTAGGCACGTTCTAATGACTCTCTCACATATGGAGAAGGGGGTGGAGGGGTATATATAGCCTCCACACAAAATCCAACCGTTACACACTGAAAGAACATGCGGTGCCCCCATGTTTGGTTTTGGTAATTGATGACAATCTCTATGGACTAATGGTTGCCTTGAGTTATATTTGAAGGTTTTGTCCATAGGCTTTTCTTGGAGTACATTTGTTGGTTTCAAGGAGTGTTTGTGATGACCAAGGTGCTATTCAAGGAATTACCTAAAGATTGGTCTTGTGAGAGGTTGATCAAGACTAAGTAAAAGAGTGAATCAAGTTGATCAACACACAAAGCGTAGAAGATGTACCAAGAGGGATCAAGCGATCCCATGGTATGGTAAGCATTGTCAATTACGCTTTCTATACTAACCCATGATCTTCGTGAGAGTTCTTTGTGGGGTTAGGTTGCGGTGTGCAAGTTCAAGGAAGCATCATGAAGAGATCAAATGCTTGAAGCTTGTCGTCCATTGTGGTGACAATGGACTTGTGAAGATGTGCGGAAGAGTGGCTCGCCCATAGTGGAGTATGGGGGAGCAATCAACTAGTCTTCATCGAGCCAACGCAATCAAGAAAGGTGGTCCAACTTGAGGGAGTCAAGATCGTCTTCATCTAGCTCAAGTGGACCATGTGCAAGGAAAAGGTTTGCCCTTGATAGGTTTTCTATTTTACCGGTCTCATGATGGAAGTTGGGAGACCGGGTTATAGGATCGATTGTCGTACTATCAAGGGGGGCTCTCGATGAGTAGCTTAATCATATCATTTGTAGAGAGCTCAAACCATTGCATCCTTGCATCATCTTTCTTGGTTCTTGTTTGCTTCTCTTTGTGAGTTTTGGAGCTTTTGGTCATCTTGTTGACAAGCTCGAGTTCATCGAAAACAGAGTTCACTTGCATCTTCTATGATGTTTTCGATGTTGGAGGTTATGCCGGTTCTTCTCTGTTGGAGGTTTCACTCCTCGTTGTTTTGATGCCACTCGTTGTCTTGTATCCAACAAGCTTGAGTTTGCTCAATTCGGAGCTCATTTGCAGAAGTTATGGCAGTTCTGGTTTTATTGGATCCATCTGTTGTCTTTAGCTGCGTTTTTAAGGCATCCAAGTGCTAAAGCCTCTGTGGCGTGCGGTAGTACTGCTCAAGGGAGTGGTAGTACCGCAGGGGCCAGCGGTAGTACCGCTGCCTCTAGCCTAGAACGCTGGCGCGCACGGAAGTAGGCGCGGAAGTAATTTTTTACTTCCGCGTCCTATGCGGTAGTACCGCTCCTGGTGAGCGGTAGTACCGCTGCCTCGCATCCTGTCGTTGATTGCGTGCAGTAGTAGGCGCGGATGTAATTTTTTACATCCGCCCTTGCGCGGTAGTACCGCTCCCTGTGAGCGGTAGTACTGTGCCGCCTTTTTCTCGTAGCTAGCTCCAGCGGTTGTAGGCGCGGCAGTTATTTTTACTTCCATGGTCGCGCGGTAGTTCCGCAAGGGCAGGCGGTAGTACCCCTCCTGCAGTAGTACCGCCCTGTTGCCCATTTGCAGTGTTGTTTCATTGAGCTTCTGCCGCCCTAGCGGTAGTACCGCTCGTAGGAGCGCTAGTACCGCTCGGTGCGGGCTGTGAGCATAACGGTTGGATTTTCCCCCTCCTATAAATGGGGGTCTTCTTCCCCAATGAACCTTATCCTTTGAGCTCGTGTTCTTCCCCCATTGTTGACCTTCTTCGAGCTTGCTAACTCTCAATCCCTCCATGGATTCTTGCTAGTTTTTGAGGGAAAAGAGAGAGGAGATCTAGATCCACATTTCCACCAATCACTTTCTCCTCTATGTGAGGGGAACCCCTTGGATCTAGATCTTGGAGTTCTTGGTGTTCTCCTTCTTGTTCTTCCTCTCATTTTCCTCCCTAGCATTAGTTGCTTCGGTGGGATTTGAGAGAGAAGGACTTGGGCACTCCGTGGGCCCTTGCCATTGCATTTGACGCATCGGTTTGAGTTCTCCACGGTGATACGTGGAAGTTACAAGTTGAGAAGCTTATTACTCTTGGGTGCTTGGTACCCTTGAGCTTGTTCCTCTTGGGTGCTTGGGCGCCCTAGACGGTTGGTGGTGTTCGGAGCTCAATCATTGTGGTGTAAAGCTCCGGGCAATCGTCGGGGTCTCCAATTAGATTGTGGAGATCACCCCGAGCAATTTGACGGGTTTTGGTGACCGCCCCCAAGGGTTGCCAAAGTGTACTGGTTAGGTGACCGCCCCAAGGGTTGCCATTTGTACGGGTTCGGTGACCGCCCTCAAGGGTCCCTTAGTGGAATCACGGCATCTTGCATTGTGCAAGGGCGTGAGGAGATTACGGTGGCCCTAGTGGCTTCTTGGGGAGCATTGTGCCTCCACACCGCTCCAAACGGAGATTAGCATCCGCAAGGGTGTGAACTTTGGGATACATCGTCGTCTCCGCGTGCCTCGGTTATCTCTTACCCGAGCTCTTTACTTATGCACTTTACTTTGTGATAGCCATATTGTTTCTTGTCATATATCTTGCTATCACCAAGTAGTTGTCTTGCTTAGCATAAGTTGTTGGTGCACATAGGTGAGCCTAGTTGTTGTAGGTTTTGTGCTTGACAAATTAACCGCTAGGTTTATTCCACATTTGTTCAAGCCTAAACCGTAATTATTTTAAAGCGCCTATTCACCCCCCCCCCCTCTAGGCGACATCCATGATCTTTCACACACATTTGACCCAACTTGGTCAGACCGAATAGAAGAACTCTGTGAGACCGATTCAGTTCAAAATGTGAACTCTGTGAGACCGATTCAGTTCAAAATGTGAACGTTAGGAATATCGGTGGGACCGACTGGAACAACTCAGTGGGACTGATGTGCTAGGGCTTAGGTCAAACATCAACTCGGTGGGACCGATTGCATCAACTCGGTGAGACCAAAGTGAAGCAATAGGACAACAGAGAAGATGTCAAGCAAACTCGGTGAGACCGATTGCACATTTCGGTGAGACCGAAATAATTGCAACAGGCAACAGAGAGTTTGCAAGGCCATCTCGGTGAGATCGAGATCCGTATCGGTATGACCGAACCGTTAGGGTTTCTGGCAGTGGCTATGTCATATGAACTCGGTGGCTCTGGATAGGATGATTTGGTGGGGCCGAGTTTGAATTTGAGTTTTGGACATATTTGGAATGAGAAAGTGTTTGAGGGATTTGGAGCAATATCACTAAGCATTTTGAGCAAGTAGACCATTAAGCAACACCTCATCCCCTTTTAATAGTATTGGTTTTCCTATGGACTCAATGTGATCTTCGATCACTAAAATAGAAATGAAGAGTATTGAGCTTTTGCCAATGTGTGACCTTAGCATTTTGAGGGGTCCATATCTCTAGTCCATGCCATGCCACTCATTGAACTTTCTGAAATATTAAACTTGAATGGATATTAGTTTGTTATGAATTACCAAAACCACCTGGGGATTAGTTGCACTTTCAATGTGAAATAGATGCTCTCCGAATTGGGATGTTCAAAAAAATGTATTTTACCATATTCAAAACTTCTTATAAACCAGGTGAATTTGGTGAAATGTTTCACATGGAAAGGTTGGCCCTTTTCAACAGTTGTGTAACAGTATATAATTTTCTCAATTATGATATATGTTTGAAAAGTTACGAGAAAATATAGAATCTAATGATAGAGTGAAGTTCAGACTATTAAACTCCCTCAGTTCAAGCCCACATACTCTTCTATTCATCTATTCTGTTAGGGGACAGAGAAACAACACGATCCATGTTTCCATATTCACAATTTCAATCTAACAATTATGAATCTAACAAAATATGTAACATAAAACTTTAGCATTTTCAATATTTTCCAACTTATATCATTTTCCCCATCCGAGAAACCTTTAAAGGTTCCACCTTTGAAGAGAATTCCCCTGCTCTCATATTTCAATTTAAACTATAAGGAATTTGAAACAAGGATCTATAAAAAAATTTTTGCATTTTCCATAGATTTTTTATGAAACATTATTTGCTAAATTTCAACAAGATGTTTCAAAATTAGAGCAAAATATGTTCTTCTATTTTTGGTAAAAAATCCACCGCTTTTCAAATTTGTTTATACCGTATGGAATTTGAGAAATGTTTTTAAAGGGGTGTGTTTGTAGCAGATTTCCAGCACCACATCATTTGTGTCATACCAATAAGTGGTTTGAAAATACGATCAAAATTTCATTTCAGGTTTTTTAATATGGAAAAATCGCCTTTTTAAGGCTGATTTTAAACTATGACAGATTTGCAAGAATGATGTATATGAGAATTTATCTTCTTGTCCTCAACTTTTCAATGGTATATTACACGCCTCGTTTTGACAAAAAAATGCTTGACCTAGACATTTGGTCATATGCAGTTTGGCTACTGGAGCGGGGACAGTTCAAAGACGTTAACCGAATAATATTTTATGAATATTAATAGAATGGCTCGTATATATATGTATGTATCACTGAAAGGATTTGATGGTGTTTGAAAGTATTTGATCATGTTTGAAACACCGAAAGGATGCAAATGGCAATCATTGTTCGAATTTGAAGAGAGTAATTATGCATTTTTCAACGGAGATAATTTCATAGTTAACTAGGTAATTATTGCATTAGTGACTATATGATGCAAGGTTTGATTAGTTTCTCATCCGTTCAGTCGATTCCCTATAGGCCTAGATTTACTACAACGAACTTACTCATTCTTTTATGATTGGTTCAAGATATTCAAACAAAAATCTAAAATGTCATGCAAGATATTTGTGATATATTTAGTGCTGCGAACAGACTCACCATTCTAATTTATTCGCCAAACTACCAAAGTTGATAAGAAGCATTTCATACAATGATAAAAATGATAACATGATATGGTGTGTTTTACATAACTAAATCAAACTGTTGATAACAAAAACTCTTTAAGAACAAAATAGATTGTTCAAACTAACTCATACATCAAATTCTTCCAGCAAAGAGTGAAATGGAACATAGAGCCTCACTAGATATCGACAAACTCGTAGTGATGAATCAAATCACAACTTCAATGTAAGATCAATGCTCAGGTTCTCGTCTTGATCTCCTTTCTCCTTATCTTCCACGGTCAACATCATAGAGGTATTAGTTGCCACACTCCCATATGGCATGGGGACATTGCTTGATCCACCATCATCTTCAGATAACTCCCTGGACATTTGTATTGGAAAAAATATAATCTCTTCAGGCTTCTCCTTACCCTTGCGATACCTTCTCCAATAAGCCATGTTTGGTGATAGTGGGTCCATCGAGAACTCCTTGGACTTTTTGGCCATGTATTCCTCATGCTTCCTCCTATTCTCTAGGACCTCTTGACGATGTTTCGTCATATGTCCACCACGAGCCTGGAGGTTTGTGAAAGTCCTAGGGCAGAAGGAGCAAGTGTATAGTGGGCTTGGTATCATTGGTGTCTCGTTGGACCGCCATGATCCATGGGGCCCGGTTGCCATGAACTTGATGCGAGCTTCAATGAAAGACCTTTGCTAGCTAGTCTACTAACTATAAGTTGGTTCGAGATTTGTGTGCTACGTATAGGCCAAGTGGATGCTTTTAAAGAGGTTCCTGGTAGCCCTAAATAGGGAATACGAGGAACGAAATAAATTTTCATTTATTTTTAGTTATATTTAGAGAAATAAGATAACTACTGCACAAAAAGATAAAGAGTCGATGGAATAGACGAAATAACATTAGTAAACATTTAATGTAGTACCTTATGAGTAGCTAAAGTTCAATTTCTTATGAGTTAAGATTTGGGAGTAGTAAATGGGTCAATAAAACTATGTGATATTACCAATTCAGGGAGTCCAACTTGAGAGAGTTTGCAATGTAGCAGAAACATTCAAACTGGCATGACTCTGAACATTGCTTCTTGTTTGTATCAGATGGTTTCATGGATATTTGAAGGATTCTGCTGATGAGGAATCTCCCTTCGATCACCTCCCTCCTCAACTCATCATTCCTTTAAAATTCATGCCTTTGTGTCCTGGGAAGAATCCAAGTGCTTCACTTAAAAAATTCCCGTGTTATGACTCTCACCTTAGGGTATTCAAATAATACATTTGAGTCACTACTCCTATAATGGAAGGTGGAGTAGCCGCCTCCCTGTGCTGCTCACAGGCGGAGAGAGCCTCCTAGCCATCTATCATGCAGTGCCTTACCGCGGAAGCTAGTTGGGAGCACTCCGGACCATATGAACTGCCTGGATAGCACGCCTGGGCGACCCAACATGTCCATGACCGGTGGATCATCTGGGGCCAACGTCATTGGGCGGCATTAGGAGCTCTTGCAGGCGAGCCCTTACGCTCGGGCGACCTAGCCAGTACGCCCATGATGGGTGGACCGCGCGCCGGGTGGCTTGCTGTGGGGGCTTCTCGGGGTGATGCGAGCAGTCTAATCTACCCGGACGACGCGGACTTGGGCGACCCGACTGGGAGGTCGATGATGGCTCCACCGCCCAACGCGCCTGGAGCCACTATCATTGGTCTTCCCGGGGCGCTTGAAGCTGTCCTATCCCACATTTTCTTGCGCATGAAACAGTGGAATAGCCCTACTGGCTACGTCCTTGCCACATGCGAGCCTCGTTTGGTCAGGACAGCTTGCGCGAGCCGGGTCGCGTTTGGAGTGCCGGTTGAGTGTGGGCCCGATTTGGTCCGCCTTCCTGGGCGTCTCACGGGCAAGAGAGGCTTTCGCGCCATCCATTTCTAGCTGCCTTACCACGAGGGCCTCTCAGGGGCACTTCGTGCCGTCCGATTTGCCTGCCCCTTCTCGCGTACAGCACCGCATGAGACAGTCTCGGCTTGTCAGCGTCGCTTGGGTTCTCCTGGGACTCGTCGCTCGCTTGGCAACTTGCCTAGCAGTTTGGCCAGCTTGTCGGATTCAGGGCTCCGCAGACCCAAGAATGGTTCTAGGGCGTGTGCGAAGGACTCAACCTCTCCGGCCAACCAGTTCGTTGGCCCCACGGCCTAGCTCGATGAACAAGAAAGGAAAGGGACACGGTAGTTTACCCAGGTTTGGGCCACCTTGTGGTGTAAGACCCTACTCCTGCTTTGGGGGTGGATTAACCCCGCGGGGGACTGAGGATGAACTAGTACAGAGGAAGAACAACCTCAGGAGGTCAGTTCTTGTGTGGGTGTAAGCTAGTGAGGGTTTGGATTGGATCCCTCTCTACGGTGGTGGCTAAGCTATATTTATAGTGGCCTTGGCCTCTTCCTCCAATCGAAGGCGGGAAGGGATCCCCCAATGGCCAATTTTCAAGGGGGACAAGTACTACATCCTATCCTGACGAAAGGTGGTCTTCACCTGCAAAGCTTCTGGTCGTGACGCTGTGGTGGGCTCGGCGATGACATCCGCACTACTGCAGGATGCTGCTAATGTGACACTACGATCAGAGACCCTTGGACGAAACTGTGTGCGATGCAATAATCACAAACAATGATGTAAAAAAACCTGTCAAAAAGGTGCAGAACGTTTGCGATGACGGATGCATCAAACACGGTTCAGGTTTTAGTTGCGTGTGTGATGAAGCGCATACGGTTAAGTTCAATGAACTGTTTGCGATGAGGAAGAAGAACGGAAACGGGCAGCCAAATGAAGGTGTGTGCGATATACAGCGTACGATTCACTCGAATAAACTATTTGTGATTAGGCAACACAAAAGAAAGGTCAGCCAGATCAAGGTGTGTGCGATATACGGCATACGGACCTTTTTCGGTCTGATGCTTGGCTAATTGGTAGCTCTTCCATACCTCTATGTTGGAGATTACCTAGGCTTTTCTCCTTTGTTATTAATGACAAACTCTCTGTGCATGAATTCCTCATCTCTCAGGATTTCTATTCAATGTTCTTCTTGCCTTTGTCACAGAGGCTGCTCTGGAGTTGCAAGTTCTGGAAGCTTGGATCCTGGACTTACACAGGGACATCACACTACCAGATGTTTGGATATGGCCTGGAAAATCTGGTGGCTACTCTGCCAAGAGCTTTTACACTCTCATGCACTCTCATTTGCCAACTATCTTGCCATGCAAATGGTTGTGGGATAGCAAGTGCACCATGAAGATCAAAGTCTTTGGTTGGTTGTTATTCTTTGATAGACTCAACACCGAGGACTTGTTAATTCGTAGGCATTGGAGATCACCATTGGATGACAATCTCTGTGTTATCTGCAATGAATTTGTCTATGAGGATAGGTTGCACTTGTTCTTTAACTGCAACTTCAGTCGCAGAGTGTGGAATTATATTTCCATTGATTGGACCAGGGGATCGGAGATTCAGCAATGTATCCAGCATGCAAGATCAAGATTTAAGCATCCTTTCTTCTTCGAAGTTATGCTCACTGCAGCTTGGAATATATGGATCCTCGGGAATGGAAGGACTTTCAGAGGAGAAAATGCAACCTTTGCTGCTTGGCGATGTAATTTTGTACATGACCTTACTCTTCTAGCTCATAGAATGAGAGTAGATAATAGGGACAAGTTGTATGCTTGGATTAACTCTCTCAATTAACTACAGGTAGGTAGGTAGGTTTATGCTTTTCTTCCTTTTAGCCCTTGTAATTTCCCCCAGCTTGTACAGTTAATACCTTGTTCTTTATAATAATAAAGGGCTGTGGAGCTTTGCTCTACAGTAAATATTCAAAAAAAATACGGCATACGGTTCACTTGGAAGAACTGTTTGCTTTGAGCCAAGAGAACAGAAACGGTTCAATTTAACAAGATGTGTGCGATACATAGCAAACAGGTATGTAAACAGAAATGTGTGCGAAGGCCGATAATAACACAGACGATTGCTTCTAATAAGATGTATGTGATATGCTCTGTCTACACAACATCTATTGGCCATTGGGCGACCGGCGGTCATCCGGGTACGCCATAAGGATGCGAAGAGCCATCCTATGTCAGCAAGGACTAGCTGTTCCACCAATAGCTCATCTAAGAGAACTCTCAAGTTAACTGTGCTCAGGCTAGAGCAGCCATGAGATGGGTGACCGGATGGGAAGTTGTCAAAATTTCAAAACCCTCCCCATCCGGTCACCCATCTCATGACACATGTTAAAGATGGTCTACCGCATTACTTTTTAACAATGTGCGATACGTGGCATACAGTTGATCCATCCGACCTGTTTGTGATGGAATAAGCCGTGTGTGTTGTGGGGTGGAATTAACCTCAAGGTCCTTGTTTTGATTTTTTTTGTTTTTCTTAACACATGTTAAAGAAGGTCTACCGCATTACTTTTTGACTATGTGCGATACGTGGCATACAGTTGATCCATCCGACCTGTTTGTGATGGAATAAGCCGTGTGTGTTGTGGGCAAACGCTTGCTAGTTAGAACTGTTTGCGATTGATGAATTCATCACCGAAGGGTTCCGTAGTGTGGTCCGTGTTCATCTAATCATCATCTACTTCTTGTGCTAGCTCGATGTTCCTTATATGCTAAGTTTCCATTAATTGATGGCATTTTATGAACACGCCACCGTTTCCCGCCATTTCCTCACATGTTTCCCGCCACCCGGCGATATTGCACATAAACCTAGGCGGCACATGACGCACAGAGGCAACAAGCACTGCCTGTAGCACATCCACCTTTCCCCAAGCATGCCAACCCACCAAAGCACCGCCTCTGCCATCAACCTCGTCGACGAGGAAAACAAGAAGGCGCCACGGCCCGTCGAGGCCGAGGCGCTCCCCGGCAATGTGACGGACGACACCGTGATGTGCGTCATCGCTAGGGTTGAGCAGACCCATAGCGCATGGCGCTTGAGCGCCGCGGATCAAGATAGGCATGTCAGCACCGAGAGGCTGCAACTCGCCGCACAACATGATCGATGGCACGCCGCAGAGAAAGCTAGGCGCATCCACGCTGATAGAGTGCGGCTCGCCGCACGGCAAGACCGTTGGAACGCCGCAGAGCGAGAGGCGCGGTGCGCTGCACAGCAAGAGCGGATCCATCGGCGCTTGCTTGTTGTCAACACGGCGTCGCAGCTGGGTACACGACCCGTTAGTACCCCCATTCCTCGCCAGGAGTGGGCAGAGGCCCTCTGCGCCGTACATGCACCAGAGGCCGGCCACGTCGTACTTGCACCGGACGCCCGCCGCGCCGTTCGCATGGGTCGCGTCGTTCGCCTTGTCCGCGGCCCGCTTGATGCCAACACGCTGGTTGGTAGGCTCAACCACCTCCTTGGCCCAGGTGTCCACCTGGGCGCAGTAGAGGAACATGGCCGTCGCATCCTTGAGCTGGTGATCTCCGATGAAATAGCCAACTTGGAGCTCGAGATCGTGCTCCAGATGTACCGCGAGCGTGTCAACCGCTTGGATGTACGCCTGCACGAGTTCAGGCAGAGCCAAGAACTACCGTAGGCAAGGGCTGCTGGTCATGGTCTCATGGACGTGTTGGATTTTGTTGAGTCGTTTCGACGTGGATAGCTATGTATTAACAACAATCATAGTATTGATCTGTTAATTGCTCTGTTTCAATGTATGTACTCTATTTTCCGTTCTTATATGATCTGTTTCAATGTGTGTATATACGCTTTCCATTCTGCATATGTGGATGATAACTGCTGGATTCAAATTAGTAGACAAGAACAGATAGAAAATGGAATTCATAATATATATATATATATATATATATATATATATATATATATATTAATTGTTCATTTGTTCATCACAGAATATATATAATATCATCACATATACGTGATGATACTTAACTACTAGGTACAATGCATAAAATTGAAAATGAACAATACTAAAATATCATCACATATACGTGATGCTTTTCTGGGATTCACCGTGCGGGATGTACATACGAACGGAAATGATTGGGTTCCGATGCCTCGCCCGATCGCACATGAGCTCATTTTGCCCCAGCCTGTGTGCCAGGGGGGCCTATCCCCGACGGTTTCTGGGTCATGTGGGAAGGACCCCCCTATCGCCCACACTCACTTGGCAACGGTTCCAAATGCCGTCGCGGAAAGGGGTTAAAAACCGTTTGTATAGCACCGACACGTACCAGTGCCGTCCTTCCGTCCTAGCGGTCTTGGTCTCGTTGCACAGGAATGGAAACCTTTGGCTGATACATCGGGACCCCGCGCCTGCGCTTGCCTCCTTAGCACCAAAGACGAAACCTGCTGCTCTACGCCCGCTGGCGCCCGCCTGGCCTTGTTCGTCATGGCTTGCGTCACCTCGGCCTCATGAGGTGGGCGCCTGTATAGGAATCTCCGCTCCTCGGGAACTATCATGAGGAGGCCGCTCCCTCTAGAGGTCTTGGCGTCATCCGCCTTGCGAGGCTTGGCCCCTCGCGAGGGTCTTGTCTTGACGGTCCTGAAGGTGGATCATACCAGGCCGTCGATGAAGCCACGCCGTGGGCCGCAGGCAGGCAAGTCTGCGTACCCTGGTTCCCAGAATACCGACACAACTGATATTTTGCATTGGCCATTGTTGTGACACTCGTGCAAGCCGGGCTAACCTGTCGGGAGTTTTGTTTGCGTGAGTGAGACATTGCCGGCCAGACCGAGTAGCCTCGTGGGCGCGAGGTGGTTGCCTTATTGCTGGTATGCTCGCTATGCCCTTTGCTGCTCATAGGGACGGGCAGTGCTAGTTCGCATGCCTTGTTTAAAAGGTCGTGTGAGCTAGCCAATCGGTCAACACTGCATCATGTATTCTTTTCTTGTTTGTCCGTGCCTCTCCCTTGTGGCACCCCAGGTCAGAGCGACCAGTTTACCCTGTGTTGGCAATCTAGAGATCATGTCTTCTGGCAACAAACAACAACTTGGAACAGAAACAACTGCTTTATTAATATTGTACAACTATTAAGGTTCATGGATTACATAAGGAAGCGAGGCCAAGCGGCACATCTCGTGCGGAGACAATATATACATTATTTATGGAGCAAGTCTAGGGACTCGATACTAGTAGTATAAACTACGAGGCAGCGGAACAATAGGGTAATGGAACTCCTTTCCACAGGGACACTATTGGAACATGTCCTAGTTCACGAAGTACATATCGACATAATCTCCATGCACAACTTCTCCTGCATCTGGCATGATAAGCCAGGTGAGTACTTTGAATGTACTTGCAAGCTCATAGCAACCAAAGCAATCAAGACAAACAATATCATGGCATTTACAGGTTAAGCAAATAGTAACAAGATGAAATTGAGCATGTATCACTACTGAGCATATATAGGTCGATGCTTAAGGTCTCATGGACCAACTTACTCATGCTCGTGATCATCCCATGATCACTTAAAGATTAACCAACTTCTTTTCATGAACAACTTAGGACCATAACACTTTAAGATGAGTTCTTCCATCATTACTGTTGGTCCATAGTGTGACTTAGTTCAAACTGTGTACCATGCTATTCGAATAGGTTTACACTCTGCAGAGGTGGCACACTTTACCCACACTATGAAGCTCCTGGCATGTGCTTCCATACACTTTCCTTACGGCGGACCGGTGCTCCTTCAACAAAACTTGTCTATTGCATGACACTCTTACGGTCCCACCGACATACCCTTCCGGGTCATGCCCTGCGTGTCCCCATACATCACCTTGTGACACCTTCAACATCATGGCTAAACTAAACTTGTCCCAAAATGGGACCTTATACCATATAACTTGGGCTCACAAGGTTATTGCCGCCTACCGGGCCAGGGTAGCACACACATATGACCTCCCACAGTGGCCAATTTTGAAGGGGGACAAGTAGTACATCCTATCCTGACGAAAGGTGGTCTTCGCCTGCAAAGCTTCTAGTCGTGACACAGTGGTGGGCTCGGCGATGACATACGTCTTGACGTCCTGGCGTCTTGGTCTCATTGCACGGGAATGGAAACCTTTGGCTGATTCCTCGGGACCCCGCGCATGCGCCTGCCTCCTTAGCACCAAAGAGGAAACCTGCTGCTCTACGCCCGCTGGCACCCGCCTGGCCATGGTCGTCACGTCGGCCTCATGAGGTGGGCGCCTACATAGGAATCTCCGCTCCTTGGGAACCAGCCTGAGGAGGCCGCTCCCTCTGGAGGTCTTGGCGGCGTCTGCCTCGCGAGGCTTGGCCCCTCGCGAGGGTCTTGTCTTGTCGGTCCTAAAGGTGGGCCATACCAGGCCGTCGATGAAGCCATGCCATGGTCCGGAGGTAGGAAAGTTTGGGTACCCCTGGTTCCCAGAACACCGACAGTAGCCCCCGGGCCCAAGCGCGCTCGGACTTGGCTTTGAGGCGAAGCCAAAGGGCAAGGGCAAAGCGCCGTGGGCCCCAATCTCCTGCAGACCAAGCCGACACGTGGTGCTTGATGGGACGTGGGCGTCTACACTTACCCATGCTGCCTCGGCAACCGCCCGACTTGACGACTGCCCGTTGCACGCAGAAAAACCATTATTACTTGGAATCGTGGGAGGCCAGTGGTTGGCATCCCTCTGGCTATAAATGGGAGCGAGGGCGGAGCCCCCAGCGCATCTTTGTCTTCTCTACACATGCTCTTCCTTCTTCCTCTTCGTCCGCCGTATTGCCAAGGAACCCATGGCACCAACAAGGAAGTTCTCCGCCGCGGAAAAGGGAAAGACCCCCAAAGAGGGGCCGGGCTCGCCGCCACCCAAGAAAGGCCGCGGACGCCCCCGTAAGTACGCCGCGACTCCAGCGGTGGCTCCTCGAGGGCGCGGGCGCACTCCATCGAGTGCCGGCGCTGCCTCAGGCATCCACGGTGGTGCTTCCTCCCGCGGTGGAAGCTGCCGCGGACGGGGCGGCCCTGGCGACGAGGGGGGCGCGTGGCGGTCGCCCGGCTGCCGCGACCGCGCTCCCACTCAGCCGACGCGTCCCCAGAGTTCGTGGTGTGCTCAGAGAGGCCCGCAGGCATCTGATTCCAGCTTCCGCGCTTCTTTGCAGATGCGCTGCTGGCCGGGGGGCAGCGGTCTCTGGCTGCAGGTCTCTGGCTGCTGCAGCAAGGCCTCCTGGGTGTAGGTTGAGGTCACCGCCGCTGGCAACATGTTCCTGAACCGTGGGTGGCAACTGTTTGCCTACGCGTGGTGCCTGCACAGGAGGTGCATCCTCCACTTCAGGTACAACGGCGTCGCGAGCCTCTATGTCAGGGTGTTCGGGGGAAACGGTCGACGCTTGGGGTGCTGCCCGAAAAGCGACAGCGACGATGATGATGACGACCGGAGGGGCGGCACCATCACTGGTGGTGAGCTTGCCCTTGGCGATGGTCATGCCGCCTCCAGCAGCGGCAGATCCCCCCCCCCCAGGGAGAGAACAAGCGACGGCGACTACGGCGAGCCGCCGTGTCGCCGGGCTCGGACTAGGGAGGGTGACAATCCGCGTTGCCGGTGCACCCCAGTGAAGCAGGAGGAGGGCTCCGACTGAGCTCGGGCGCTGCTGGAGCCAGGCCTCGAGAGCCGCTGTAGTCGTGCGGCGTGCTTTTGTTTCTTTCTTCCCCCTGCATTGAAAAAAGTAGAAGGCCCTGTCGTGGCATGTAATGAACTATGGCGCTTGCGCCATTATGTTATCTTTTTCATGCTGCATCACGATACCCGTGTTGCCGCTGATTGTAATTGGGGTGACTTAGCTTGATATTCTTGTGGTGTACTCCCTTGCCGCGAGAGCGTACCTCTCTAGGGCTGGAATCCTCTACATGCCTCTCGTTCTTGAAGATTCGGGAGTCGCTGAGCCTCGGGAGGCACCCTGCGGCTGTAGGATTAGGTAACCTTCGGAGGTGTCGTGCTCCGCGTGAGCCCCCGAAAACGGACTTAGCAAGGTGTGCATTCCCGTGAGCTCGTTTGAGAGCACCGCGCGAGGACGAAGACGCCAAAGGCCAGGGCGTTGAGGCTTTGGTGAGGTGCGTTCGCGGGCTGCCTCGAGCGCACACACCTGCTGTCGGTGTCAAAACCGACCGATCTCGGATAGGGGGTCCCTAACTATGCGTCTGAGGATCGAAGATAACAAGGAACAAAGGGGACACGATGTTTACCCAGGTTCGGGCCCTCTTAAAGGAGGTAAAACCCTATGTCTTGCTTGATTGTCTTTGATGGGTATAGGGGTTACAAGAGTTGATATACCTCGAGATCGTAATGGCTAAACCCTAGCTGTCTAGCCTATGTAAATTCTGATCGCCTCTATGGACTAAACCCTCCGGTTTATATACACATCGGAGGGGCTTAGGGTTGTACAGAGTCGGTTTTAGAGGAAGGAAATTACATATCCGGACACCAATCTTGCCATCCACGCATAGGAGAGTCCTACCCGGACACGGGGAAAGCTCTTCTACCTTGTATCTTCACGGCCCATCAGTCCGGCCCATATCACATAGCCCGGACACCCGAGGACCCCCTAATCCAACACTCCCTCAGTAGCCCCTGAACCAGTCTTCAATGACGATATGTTCGGCACGCGGGTTGTCTTCGGCATTGCAAGGCGGGTTCCTCCTCCTAAGTACTTCAAAGCAATCTTCTGAACAAAAGAACTATATCCGGCTCTGTATAATTGTCACAACCCTTAGTCATGAAGGAAAGATATTGAATCAAAATAGTGTCTATCAACTGACAACTTTTTTTGGCGAAACGTCATGTCTGGCCTGTTAACATTTCAAACCGTTTTTACGCCTCCCGCTTCGCGTTTCGAGGCACAGCCTCTATTGACATGTCCTGTCAAAACAGAGATCGTGTCCGCTCATAACGGGACCCTCATCAATACAGTTTTGGGTAATCCAGTCGTGCCATGCGCACGACCCCTTGGGAACAGGCGAGTTTTGAGGCTTGAGGGGGGGGGCGTTTGATATTCACTACCCATATAAGAGGATAAAGATTCCCCTTCTTTCCCCATGCCTTCTTCCTTCTCCTGCTTTCCCATCTTCGACCTCCAGCGCCCAAACTTCAATCTTTCCCACCGCCACCAGCCTCTCCAGCCATGTCTGGATCCAGTTCAAAGGGCAAGTGGGAGGCCTCCTCCGTCACCGAGAAGGACATCGAGGAACTCCGGGAGGCGGGGTACCCATCTGCGAACATCGCGCACAGGCTCCCTGGCAAGGACCAAGTCATCCCCACTCCAGAGCCTGGCGAACGGGTTGTATTCATCCCCCACTTCCTTCACGGGCTAGGGTTTCCCCTCCACCCCTTCGTCCGGGGCCTCATGTTCTACTACGGGCTAGATTTCCATGATCTAGCCCCAAATTCTTTCCTCCACATTTCGGCGTTCATCGTCGTGTGTGAAGCGCTACTACGCATCCCCCCATGCTTCGGCCTATGGCTAAAAGTCTTCAGTATGAGCCGAGGGTGGTCGACGGGCAGCATGTGGACTGCGGCGGTGCCATGGTGAGCAAGCTCCCCAACGCCGTTTGGCCTAAGGGGGCCTTCGTGGAGACTGTCAAGGTGTGGCAGCAGGAGTGGTTCTACATCACCGAACCCCGCGACGCCAAGTTGGCGGCCACTCCTGAGTTCAGATCCGGACCCCCTATGTGACTCACCTCATGGACTACCAAGGGTCTGGACTGGGGATCCACAGCGGAAGTGTTGATGCTGCAAAAGCGGATCACAAACATGATAGGCAAGAACACAAGTCTCACTAACGTGATTCAAGTGATGCTCTTCCGCCGGATTCTTCCCTGCCAACTCCGGCCCTCTCACATGTGGGAGTTCAATCCGGAAGATCCATGGACCCTGAAGCACTTCTTCGGCATGACGCACGAAGACATTTGGAAGCTGTTGTTTAAGGCCCAAAAAGCATGGCCGAAGAAGATCGAAGACATCGGTCTTGACAGCGAGAATCCGGCCACTCTGGTAAGTATGATTTTCCTGAACATATATTTGGTCAATAAATTCTTTAAACATAATGAGTTTTCTGTCCCTTGTACATGGCTGGATAGCAAAGGCGGAGCGGATTAAGTGTCCGGCCCCTCTGCCTGAAGACCCAGCCGAACCCCAGCTGACGAAGATGCTAGTCCCGGCACCCTATCAGGCGCCGGAGAAGAAGGCCAAGAAGAAGAAGGGCAAGGAGGCCAAGGGCGACCTCCGCCGCAAGGGTCCTTCGGACGCAGTGTCCGGAGAGACTGAAATCCCGTCCTCCCACGAGGGAGATGAAGACGAAGAGGAGGAGGAGGCGGAAAGCAACTCCCCTCTTAAGGGAAGGAAGAAGAATAGGGCAGCCTCCATAGACCCGGAGGAGGAGGCGCCCAAGAGGGGGAAGATGGCCCTCTCAGATGGTTTGGATTCGGAGGCCAAACCCATCCCCCAGAGGCTTCCCAGGGTGAAGCCCCTGGCCGAATCGTAAGTACCAAAGGATTTATTATATGTCTCCTGTCCTTTATGTTTTTATAGTATAACATATTACACCGTATGTCTTTCAGCCCTGCTCACGACCTCCCCAACCCTTAGCTATCGGAGGGGAGTTCTCTGCCGCCCGAGATGGCAGAGAGCGAGACGCCTCCGCGAGCTTCTCCACCAATCATCGCGGATGACACCGAGGTGTTGTCCCGAAGGACCTCTCTAGGCCGCGGAGGGGTGGGCAAAGCTGCCGAGATGGCGCCCGAGGGTAATACCTCGGCTGCTGAAGACATGGGGGTTGCGACCCCCATGGCGATCGACGGCGGGGGCCCTGACCGGTCTGCCCCCCAGCCGGACATTATTGCGGAGACAAACATGGCTCCGGAATCGGGCGAGCAGCCCCCTTTGAAGGAGGGGGGAGCATCAGCTCCAGCGGCAGCCTCCACTAATCCGGAGGCGCCAAATACTCTAGTTCAAGCACTACGGCATGCTTCCATCATGGAGGAGCACCGCACTCTAATGGGTGTGGTGGTAGAGAAGGTTCAGTCCGCCAAGAGCGGGCTGAACGAAGCCTTCACCAGCCTACTAACAGGCTTCGAGGTATGCGACGTAATGCTCTAGGTGCTTTTTCATACGAAGGAAATATACCTGTATATAGATAGTAGCCCCTGAAACTCTGTCCGGTTTTGAAAAAGTCGGACAGAGGATCACATAATATTAGAAATAGGTGGCGTACTTTTCTATCTTATAACAGGCTTCCCTGTTGGCGGCGACTGCCCACACTACAAAAAAGACACATCCGTGACATTTTCGGCCGAATGAATTTTTTTTCTGTCATGCTTAAGACACTTCTATGACGATAATTGTGACAAAACCTGATATCATCATAGATGTGGTGGGCTCCTACTTCTATGACAAAAAATCATGACAGAAAATGGGCTTTTTGTCGGGCCGGAGATGCAGCTGCATGACATTCTTTGCGCCGTCCATGACGGAAAAACCGTGGTAGAAGCAAGGGCGATGAAAATATCGGGGGAGTTCCCGGTTATGGTGGGTGGTTGGGGGCCGAGCGATGCGCGTTTCTCTCATACGTACGCGCGTGTGTGCGAGGCGTTGCACTCTAACTGAACCCGAGCAAGGCATTGGGCTCTAACTGAACCCGAGCGATTGCAGTAGCTACGTTCCTGAACCCGAGCGATCAATCCCTTGCTGTTAACTGAACCCAAGTGATTCCTTCGCTACTGCTGCTAACTGAAGCCGATCGATGCTGCCTCTGGATGAACAGTAAGCATTGTTGGGGGCAGGGGGGTTTGGATGAACAGTTCCCGGTGGGGGGTTTGATGAACAGGACCCCGTGGTAGTAGAGGCCGTTGCCGCTGGATGAACAGGACCCCGATCGATCGAGCCGGTTGGGGTTGGATGAACAGGACCGCATGGAGGGATGGATGAACAGGACGACCCTGTGGAGGGCTTGTTGAACAGTAGTCGGTGGAGGGCTGGATGAACAGTAGCCCGTGGAGGGGTGGTTGAACAGGACCCCGTGCAGAGGGCTAGTTGAATAGTAGCCGGTGGAGGAGCGCGCGGTGGAGCCCGTGGATGAATAGTCGCAGGTGGAGGCTGGAGGAGGTCGACGGTGGATGAACAGTAGCCCGTGGAGGCTGGAGGAGGTCGACGGTGGAGATGAACAGTGATACGTCTCCAACGTATCTATAATTTTTGATTGTTCCATGTTATTACATTATCCTTCTAGGATGTTTTATATGCATTTATATGCTATTTTATATGATTTTTGGGACTAACATATTAACCTAGAGCCCAGTGCCAGTTTCTGTTTTTTCCTTGTTTTTGAGTATCGCAGAAAAGGAAAACCAAATGGAGTCCAATTGACCTGAAACTTGACGGAGCTTATTTTTGGACCAGAAGAAGGCCATGGAGTAAAAGAGTTGGGCCAGAAGAGTCCCGGGCTGCCCACGAGGGTGGGGGGCGTGCCCACCCCCCTGGGCGCGCCTCCCTGCCTCGTGGACAGCCCGGAGACCCCCTGACTTGTTCTCGACGCCAAAACCTCTTATATATACAGAAACTTCTAGAAAGAAACCTAGATCGGGAGTTCCGCCGCTGCAAGCCTCTGTAGCCACCGAAAATCAATCTAGACCCGTTTCGGCACCCTGCCGGAGGGGGAACCCTCACCGGTGGCCATCTTCATCATCCCGGCGCTCTCCATGACGAGGAGAGAGTAGTTCACCCTCGGGGCTGAGGGTATGTACCAGTAGCTATGTGTTTGATCTCTCTCTCTCTCTCTCATGTTCTTGATTTGGCACGATCTTGATGTATCGCGAGCTTTGCTATTATAGTTGGATCTTATGATGTTTCTCCCCCTCTACTCTCTTGTAATGGATTGAGTTTTCCCTTTGAAGTTATCTTATCGGATTGAGTCTTTAAGGATTTGAGAACACTTTATGTATGTCTTGCATGTGCTTACATGTGGTGACAATGGGATATCACGTGATCTACTTGATGTATGTTTTGGTGATCAACTTGCGGGTTCCGTAACCTCGTGAACTTATGCATAGGGGTTGGCACACGTTTTCGTCTTGACTCTCTGGTAGAAACTTTGGGGCACTCTTTGAAGTTCTTTGTGTTGGTTGAATAGATGAATCTGAGATTGTGTGATGCATATCATATAATCATACCCACGGATACTTGAGGTGACATTGGAGTATCTAGGTGACATTAGGGTTTTGGTTGAGTTGTGTCTTAAGGTGTTATTCTAGTACGAACTCTATGATAGTCGAACAGAAAGGATAACTTTGAGGTGGTTTCGTACCCTACAATAATCTCTTCGTTTGTTCTCCGCTATTAGTGACTTTGGAGTGACTCTTTGTTGCATATTGAGGGATAGTTATATGATCCAATTATGTTATTATTGTTAAGAGAACTTGCACTAGTGAAAGTATGAACCCTAGGCCTTGTTTCAACGCATTGCAGTACCATTTGTGCTCACTTTTATTATTAGTTACCTTGCTGTTTTTATATTTTCAGATTACAAAAACCTATATCTACTATCCATTTTTCAATTGTATCACCATCTCTTCGCCGAACTAGTGCACATATACAATTTACCATTGTATTGGGTGTGTTGGGGACACAAGAGACTCTTTGTTATTTGGTTGCAGGGTTGTTTGAGAGAGACCATCTTCATCCTACGCCTCCCATGGATTGATAAACCTTAGGTCATCCACTTGAGGAAAATTTGCTACTGTCCTACAAACCTCTGCACTTGGAGGCCCAACAACGTCTACGAGAAGAAGGTTGTGTAATAGACATCAAGCAGTTTCTCGCGCCGTTGCCGAGGAGGTGAGTGCTTGAAGGTATATCTTTAGATCTTGCAATCGAATCTTTTTGTTTCTTGTTTTATCACTAGTTTATTTTATAAAAGAAAACTACAAAAAAATGGAATTGAGGGTGCCTCATATGCTTCATCTTTTTAATATCTTTCATGAAAATAAGGATTCCGATAATTGTGCCAAAGTGCTAGAAGAAGAGTGCATTAGAATGTTTGGCACTAAATCTTTGAATGATGAGCATGATTGCAATGTTGTTAGCATGAATTCTTTGAATATCCATAGTACTAATGATGATTGCACTAGTCATGATGAAAATGTCTCTTATAAGCATGTCAACTTTTGTGGAATACATAGAGCTTGCAAGTACACATCAAATAGGGAAGATAGATTTTGCAAGAGGCATAAGTATTTGGAAACTAAATGGTTGCAAGAAAGGCTAGATGATTGTGCTGAAAGATTCAATATTTATCGCCATCCTTGTGAACTTTGCAATGAACATGGTCATTTAAAGCTCCAATTCTATTTGTTTCATGATCAAATCGTGTCCAAAAATTGTGATAACTTGATTACCCTTGAGCATCATAAAGAGCTTAGTCTTCTTTTGGGGTATGAAGAAATGAAACGTATAACTGAGGGTATTCCAAAATTTAATCTTGATAGATTCCTTGATTTTGATCTAGAAGAAATTTTTATGTATTGTGCGGTGAATTGCATTGAAAATCCTTATATTGCCAATTACATAAGGACAAGAAAACAAATAGAAGATGAAGAGAATACTAATGAAAGGGAAGAGACTTCCCAATATCTTCCTATTATTTCTTATGATGAATCAGGTAACGAGGAGGAGCCTTCTATTTAACCAATCTCATTAATAAGGAGCTCCAAAAAGAGGATTAAACCCACACATAATGTGAAGAAGAAAAAGAAAAGACAGAGAAGCAAAGGTGAAAAGGTATCCCTCCCAAATGATGTTGCTCCTGTTACTCATTGTGATGATGGTAATTGCTATACTATTGGTGCTATCCATACTATTAATGATGGGAGTGATTATGCTTATGATATGAAAAGGCCCAAGCTTGGGGATGCTATGTTTGATGAGAATGACAAGTTTGAAAATATATCTGCATCAATTAATGTTTGTCCCAAGCTTGGGGATGCTATGTTTAATGAAGATGATATTTTTAGTCTCCCAAGTTTTGATATGCAAATTTATTATGATGATAACATGCCTCCTACTTATGATGATTATATTGATGAAAGTGGGTTTGGAAGAGTGTGAACTTGAGGAAGTAATGATCCTACTATTTTTGAGGGAGTTGAATTTGATTTTGATAATTATAAAAGTGGATTTGGAGAGGTAATGACTTTATTTAGTAATGATTCCACTATCTTGGAAGAGGTTTCAATCGATTATGATGAGAACAAAGTTGCTACTTATGATAATTATTGTGATGATACTTATGCTATAAAAAGTAGTGATGATTATATTTATAAAACTTTTCATGATTATGATTACCATTTTCTGAACATTACTCTTTTAAAGTGGAAACAATTTATAGTATTCGAGTCTCTTATGATACTCCCACTATTCCGAAAGAGAAGAATTTTGCTTATGTGGAGAGTAATAAAATTTCTATGCTTGTAGATCATGAAAAGAATACTTTATGTGATGGTTATATTGTTGAATTCATTCATGATGCTACTGAAAATTATTATGAGGGAGTAATATATGCTTGTAGGAATTGCAATAATATCAAGTTTCCTCTCTATGTGCTTAAAGTTTTGAAGTTATGCCTGTTTTGCCTTCCTATGCTAGTTGATTATTGTTCCCATAAGTTGGTTGCTCACAAAATCCCTATGCATAGGAAGTGGGTTAGACTTAAATGTGCTAGTCATATTCTTCATGATGCTCTCTTTATATTTCAATTCTTATCTTTTATGTGAGCATCATTGAAATCATCATGCCTAGCTAGGGGCGTTAAACGTTAGCGCTTGTTGGGAGGCAACCCAATTTTATTTTATTTTTCCTTGCTTTTTGCTCCTGTTTAGTAATAAATAATCTATCTAGCCTCTGGTTAGATTTGGTTTTATGTTTTAATTAGTGTTTGTGCCAAGTAGAACCTTTGGGAAGACTTGGGTGAAGTCTTTATGATCATGCTGTAAAAAACAGAAACTTTAGCGCTCACGAGATTAGCTGTGATTTTTTACTGGAGAGTGCTTTTAGGTTGATTCTTTTTGCATATGATTAATAGACAAATTCCTCAGGTCCACCAATTTATTTCAGAATTTTTTGGAGTTCCAGAAGTATACGTTTGATACAGATTACTACAGACTGTTCTGTTTTTGACAGATTCTATTTTCATTGTGTTGTTTGCTTATTTTGATGAATCTATGAGTAGTATCGGAGGGTATGAACCATAGAGAAGTTGGAATACAGTATATATTAAACCAATATGAATTTATAATGAGTTCACAAAAGTACCTAGGTGGTGGTTTTATTTTCTTATACTAACGGAGCTTACAAGTTTTCTGTTGAGTTTTGTGTTGTGAAGTTTTCAAGTTTTGGGTAAAGATCCGATGGACTATGGAATAAGGAGTGGAAAGAGCCTAAGCTTGGGGATTACCAAGGCACCCCAAGGCAATATTAAAGGATAACCAAGAGCCTAAGCTTGGGGATGCCCCGGATGGCATCCCCTCTTTCGTCTTCGTTCATCGGTAACTTTACTTGGAGCTATATTTTTATTCACCACATAATATGTGTTTTGCTTGGAGCGTCATTTTATTTTCTTTTGTTTTGCTTGCTATTTGAATAAAATACCAAGATCTGAAATTCTTAAATGTTAGAGAGTCTTCACATAGTTGCATAATTATTCAACTACTCATTGATCTTCACTTATATCTTTCGGAGTAGTTTGTCATTTGCTCTAGTACTTCACTTATATCCTTTTAGAGCACGACAGTAGTTTTGTTTTGAAGAAATAGATGAACTCTCATGCTTCGCTTATATTATTTTGAGAGTCCTAAACAGCATGGTAATTTGCTTTGGTTATAAAATTAGTCCTAATATGATAGGCATCCAAGAGGGATATAATAAAAACTTTCATATAAAGTGCATTGAATACTAAGAGAAGTTTGATAATTGATAGTTATTTTGAGATATAAAGGTGGTGATATTAGAGTCGTGCTAGTTGAGTAATTATGAAATTGATAAATACTTGTGTTGAGGTTGGCAAGTCTCGTAGCATGCACGTATGGTAAACGTTGTGTGACAAATTTGAAGCATGGAGCGTTCTTTGATTGCTTTCCTTATGAGTGGCGGTCGGGGACGAGCGATGGTCTTTTCCTACCAATCTATACCCCTAGGGGCATGCGTAGTAGTACTTTGCTTCGAGGGCTAATAAACTTTTGCAATAAGTATATGAGTTCTTTATGACTAATGTGAGTCCATAGATTATACGCACTCTCACCCTTCCATCGTTGCTAGACTCTTCGGTACCGTGCATTGCCCTTTCTCACCTTGAGAGTTGGTGCAAACTTCGCCGGTGCATCCAAACCCCGTGATATGATACGCTCTATCACACATAAGCCTCCTTATATCTTCCTCAAAACAGCCACCATACCTACCTATTATGGCATTTCCATAGCCATTCCGAGATATATTGCCATGCAACTTTCCACCGTTCCGTTTATTATGACACGCATCATCATTGTCATATTGCCTTGCATGATCATGTAGTTGACATCATATTTGTGACAAAGCCACCATGCTTAATTTTTCATACATGTCACTCTTGATTCAGTGCATATCCCGGAACACCGCCGGAGGCATTCACATAGAGTCATATTTTGTTCTAAGTATCGAGTTGTAATTCTTGAGTTGTAAGTAAATAAAAGTGTGATGATCATCATTAGAGCATTGTCCCATGTGAGGAAAGGATGATGGAGACTATGATTCCCCCACAAGTCGGGATGAGACTCCGGACGAAAAAGGAAAAAAAAGAAAAAAAGAGGCCAAAAAAAAGAGAAGGCCCAAATAAAAAAAGGAGAAAAAAATATGAGAGAAAATGAGAGAAGGGACAATGTTACTATCCTTTTTCCACACTTGTGCTTCAAAGTAGCACCATGATCTTCATGATAGAGAGTCTATTATTTTGTCACTTTCATATACTAGTGGAATTTTTCATTATAGAACTTGGCTTGTATATTCCAATGATGGGCTTCCTCAAATGCCCTAGGTCTTCGTGAGCAAGCAAGTTGGATGCACACCCACTTAGTTTCTTTTGTTGAGCTTTCATACACTTATAGCTCTAGTGCATCCGTTGCATGGCAATCCCTACTCCTTGCATTGACATCAATTGATGGGCATCTCCATAGCCCGTTGATTAGCCGCGTCAATGTGAGAATTTCTCCTTTTTTGTCTTCTCACACAACCTCCATCATCATATTCTATTCCACCTATAGTGCTATGTCCATGGCTCGCGCTCATATATTGCGTAAAAGTTGAAAGAGTTTGAAAAGGCTAAGTATGAAACAATTGCTTGGCTTGTCATCGGGGTTGTGCATGATGAGATCATTTTGTGTGACGAAAATGAAGCATGGCCAAACTATATGATTTTGTAGGGATAAGCTTTCTTTGGCTATGTTATTTTGATAAGACATAATTGCTTGGTTAGTATGCTTGAAGTGTTATTATTTTTATATCAATATTAAACTTTTGTCTTGAATCTTATGGATCTGAATATTCATGCCACAATAAAGAAAATTACATTGAAGAATATGCTAGAAAGCATTCCATATCAAAAAATTTGTTTTTATCATTTACCTATTCGAGGACGAGCAGGAATTAAGCTTGGGGATGCTTGATACGTCTCCAACGTATCTATAATTGTTGATTGTTCCATGCTATTATATTATCCTTCTAGGATGTTTTATATGCACTTATATGCTATTTTATATGATTTTTGGGACTAACCTATTAACCTAGAGCCCAGTGTCAGTTTCTGTTTTTTCCTTGCTTTTGAGTATCGCAGAAAAGGAAAACCAAATGGAGTCCAATTGACCTGAAACTTGACAGAGCTTATTTTTGGACCAGAAGAAGGCCATGGAGTAAAGGAGTTGGGCCAGAAGAGTCCCGGGCTGCCCACGAGGGTGGCGGGCGCGCCCACCCCCCCACCCCCCTGGGCGCGCCTCCCTGCCTCGTGGACAGCCCGGAGACCCCCCTGACTTGTTCTCGATGCCAAAACCTCTTATATATGCAGAAACTTCCAGAAAGAAACCTAGATCGGGAGTTCCACCGCCGCAAGCCTCTGTAGCCACTGCAAATCAACCTAGACCAGTTCCGGCACCCTACTGGAGGGGGGAACCCTCACCGGTGGCCATCTTCGTCATCCCGACGCTCTCCATGACGAGGAGGGAGTAGTTCACTGTCGATGTGGAACGACACCTGTGGGATCACAAGAATCCCTACTACGGTTGCCAGGGCGCGGGGTTGCGAGAAGAGCAGGGCTAGTAGACAGCACAAGGATCGTTTACCTAGGTTCGGGCCGCGAGGATGCGTAAAACCCTAGTCCTGCTTTGTTGGGTGTATTTCAGAGAGTTCTTGAGCTCTCGAACTAGCTGTGGTCAGTGTGTGGTTCGAAAGAGCCGAATCCTTGTGCAGTATGCCATGGGCCTCCTTTTATAGTCAGAAGGGGCTGCCACAGTGGCACACAGGAGGTGGAAAGGCGTACAGTGCCCTAAGCTTATCGCTCGTATTACAGGACAAGACGCATTTAATGCGTAGCTTAGGTGTCCCCTTGCTTTATCGGGGACGGGGGTGAGGCCCGTCCCGTCCATCGCTGCTCCTCCTTGCTTCGACACGCGCCTTGGCCAGTGATGCGTGTGGTGCCATGTAGGTAGGCAGGCAGCTGAGTTGGCGCGGTGGTGGAGCCTTCACGAAGATCTGCATGCCACCACGCAGGCGCTCGATAGGTTAGCCTGGGAGCTGCATGTTGCCACGCAGGTGCCCGCCCAGCTGGTTGGGCTGGCAGCTGCATGTGAACGACGGTGGAAGCTTGGTTGACGTGGGCCTGGCGGTGGCCCTGCTGGCGTCCTTGGCGAGGGCCTTGCCGGGTGGCCCGGCAAGGGTCTTGTCGTGTGGCCCGGCAAGGGTCTTGCCATGGCGCGCTGTCGTCCCCGGCAAGGGCCTTGCCGGGGGTCTGGTGGTCTTCCTCGGCAAGGATCTTGCCGAGGATCGTCGTCTTCTAATCCTCATCTGATCTTCAATATGTCTTCACAAAGATCTGCATGCCACCACGGAGGTGCCTCCCGAGTCCTGGCCCCAGGTGGATGATGGCGTTGGGGACCATGGGCTCAAGGGTGGCTCGCTCTATTGGTGTGGGGCGAGCTGTCCCAGCAAGGATCTTGCTGGGGCCACTGAGGCTGCCCCGGCAAGGGTCTTGCTGGGGGAACCTGCTTCGTCCCTCTGCTCTTTGTGGTCTTGGCCTTGGCGTTGCTCTGATTGTCTCGGGCTTCAGTCTTACCTTGGCTCACCTCCCCTGTTCTGCCTGGTGTGAACGCGGGCGCGGCTCCGACTGCCCGTGCACAGGTATAGGGGTACAAAAACGCACCCCTCTTTTTGTACACCGACAGGAGCCCCCGGGCCTGGGCCACACATAAGCGCGACACGTTGTTGGGTTAGGACCAAAACGGTGCGCGGGCAGGCGGGGCGGTTTTTACCGCGGTAAAAAATTTCACGCGTTGCGCTTCCCACGACCCGCGCGCGCGGCGTCGAGGGGTGTGCGTGACGTGGGCGGCATGCGTGGGGCGGTTTCCGCACACATGCGTCACATCGCAGTAAAGAGGCGGCTCGCGCCTCCCCCGTAAAAAGAGGGAGGCGTGGATGCCCGGCTCATTTACTGAATGGGGCCGGGCCGCGATCTTCAAGGCGTCCACTCCCCACGATCACGGGGTGGGGAGATGTCGCTTCACCCATCCCCTCAGTTCTGCACGTTCGCCACGCGTCCTTCATGTGCCCGGGGTGGCAAGCGGTGGAGGCGGGAAACCGGGCCGTCGCGGGTTGGGGCAGCGGGTCGGTCCTGATTCCTTGCGCCTCCGGTGGCTGGATTGGCCGAGCGGGGCGGCCGAGCCCCGACCCCGCCCCTTTATAAAGAGGGGGAAGGGGGGATGGCATCCCGCATTCTCTTGTCATCTATCTCCTCTTGCTTCTGCTTCTTCCTTTCACTCGCCATGGAGAAAGGGAACCCGGGTCCCTCGACGGTGGCGGCGAGGGTCGCTGCTCGACAGCGCGCCCCTCCTCCTCCTGAGCCCGTGGTGGTGGAACCGGCTGCGAGGGGAACGGGGAGGGGGCGAGGCCATGGGCAAGGCCGGGGAAGAGGTCGTAGTGCTCGGGGAAGAGGAGGACGGGGCGGCGCGCCGGCTTCGCCCCCGCCAATGGTGCCTTTCCCGATGGAAGGCCATGTCGGAGACCAGCCCCGCGAGTTCTTCATCAGGCTGCGCCGGCCTCCGCGTCGTCGTCTCCGTCTTCCTGCCCCGTTCGCTCGGGAGATGGAGCGTGACCGGCCCCAGTCCCTCATATTGCACATGAGGGGTTGTGGGAATGGGGGCACGCGGGTCGACGTCGACTTCCCGGCTCCTCAGGTCATGTACCTTCATCGTGGGTGGAAGACGTTTGCTCACATCCACAGCCTGACGGCGGGGCTCGTCCTCTACTTCAAATTAATGGAGGACGGCCTGCTCTCCATCAAGGTCTTCGGAGAGTTCGGAACTCGCCTGAAGTGCTGCGTGGAGAGCTCCTCTGATGGAGATTCCAACGATGGAAGCTCTTCCTCGAGCGAAAGTGATGAGGAGGACAGCGGGGCAGATGATGGGGATGAGTCCGACTAGGCGTCGGACGCCCCGCGCCTGGGCGAGTGCGGCAGCAGCAGCATCTGCACCTGGCCGCTCCTCCGGCAGGTTTTGCCGGGGGCGGGGCCAGCTCCTTGAACTTCTCGGGGCCGTCTATTTGGGCAGCTGGCGTTGGGAGGCTGCGGAAGAGGAAGAGGGCGGGTGGCAAGGCCGTCAACTCGGAGTACGCGGGCACCGACGCCTTCATCGCGTATTGCCGGTCCTGTCGCCTCGTCTTCCAGCTCCTTTCCCGGCACCGTCATCACCGGCCCACCCATGGGCGGCCACCGAGGTGTTCTCTTGGTGCTTTCTGCCGCTCGTAGCTCACCTAGGCGCCCCTTTTGCCCTCTCGCCTCCTTGACCTGCCTCCTGAGGAGAGGGACAAGAAAGGGATTACGGGCACCTTATCGCTTTTTTAGTCTGTAAGCCTGCGGGCCTTTGTTAAATTTAAAACTTGTAATCCCGTTGCTCATGTTTTTCATTTCGTACGAACTGTACCTGTATGGGATGTTTTTAATGAAAAATGGATGCTTGCCGGGTTTTTCGTTCGTGGGGAAAATCCCGCGACAAGGAGCGAATCCTTGTTATTGTTTAAGATAAATGTTTTTCGCCCGGCAACAGGCCTTGCCGTCCCCCCACTCTACTCGACCGTCATCGCGCTCTTGGCGGAGGCAGGGATGAAGTGGGCTTTAGGTTCCTCGTTCTACCTCCTTGCCGCTGCGGCTACAACCAAATCCGGACCCAGGAAATAATCCCTAGGTATAGGAAAAAGGGGAGCACGGCAGCCTAGAGATAAAAATGAGGTTTCACATGCCCCAGTTCGGTTTCAAAATGCACGACAGAGGATAAAAGACTTATCTGGATCGGCAGCCCCCGACAATCTCATCTTGCCGCAGTTGGATCCTTGTGCTTGCAGCCCCCGGCAACTCTAGTTTGCCGGGGTCGGGACGCCGGTCCGTTTCCTTTCTTCCAAGTAGCTCGGGAGAAGTGCTCATGTGCCCTGCGAACCAAAAGAGGACAGAAGAAAAAAAGATAGACACGCACTCGACCTCTAAGCTAGGGGTTAGTCGCTGTTGAGCACTATCAACCCTAACCAAGGAAGAGACTCGACCTAGCATGCATGCTATAACTTAGGGCGCCAGCGGTTCATTTATTTATGCTCAAGGTCTGCGCCTGGCTTTGTACAAAGGGTCACATGCCTTGCCGGAAAAGCTTGTACAAAAGGTGGCTTGCCGGGAGGCCCGGCAAGCCGCGCCTTATGGGTAAAACTTGCGAAGATGCCCGGTCTCCAGGCGGACTGCACCGAAGAACAAGGTCGCCTTCCTCAAAGCCTCGGGCATGAACCTTGCGGCTATGGTAGCGGCGCAAGGCTTGCTGGTAGCGCGCTGCTCTCACAGCCGCCCGAAGACGATCTTCCTCAAGGAGCGTCGCGTCATCTTGGCGCAACTGCTCTTGCTTAAGCTCATCATAAGCGAGCACTCGAGGTGACCCGTATATGAGTTCCGTGGGGAGAACTGCTTCTGCCCCGTAGACCAGGGCAAAAGGTGTCGGGCTGGTGGCTCGATTTGGCATTGTCCTGATCGACCAAAGAACCGTCGGCAACTCATCAATCCAGCGCCTTCCACTCTTGTGCAGCTTGTCAAAGGTCTTCGTTCTCAGGCCTCGCAACACTTTAGCATTTGCCCTCTCCGCTTGGCCGTTGCTCCGTGGGTATGCCACAGAAGCAAAACAGACCTTGCTACCGAGGTCTTGAATGCATTGCATGAAGGTGTGGCTTGTGAATTGCGTGCCGTTGCCGGCTGACTGAGTAGTATTGCATGACTCTGTTTGGCACACCAAAACGGCAGACCAGTCCCTTGAAGAGCTTGACAGCTGACTGAGCAGTCACCTTTCTCACTGCTTCCACTTCCGGCCACTTTGTGAACTTGTCGACTGCAACGTACAAGTACTCAAAGCCCCCGACAGCACGGGGGAAAGGGCCCAGTATATCGAGCCCCCAGACCGAGAATGGCCAGGAGAGAGGGATTGTTTGAAGGGCTTGAGCTGGTTGATGAAGCTTCTTTGAATGGAACTGGCACGCTTCACACTTGGTTACTAGTGCCGTCGCATCCTGGAGGGCGGTGAGCCAGAAGAATCCCTGCCGGAACGCCTTCTTGGCAAGGGCCCTCGACCCTATGTGGGAGCCACATATGCCTCCATGTATCTCCGCCAACAGCTCCAGTCCTTCCTCCCGGGGGATGCACTTCAATTTCACACCGTTTGGCCTTCTCCTATACAGGACGTCATCGACGAACTGGTACAGGGCGGACCGACGGGCTACTTTTTCCGCTTCTTCCTGCTCCTCAGGAAGCTCCCCTGTTTGGAGGAATTGGACAGTATGCTGCGCCCATGCCGGAGCCTGGGGCTCGACGGCAAGGGCCAAAGGCATTTCTTCTGCCATGGGAGCGACTGTCTCTACGGCCAGGGCTTGACGCCATGCCGGAGCCAGTTGCTCTTGGGTAGGCTCAGCGTCCGCGGCAGCACCCTTGTCGGCAGCCCCAGGGGGCTCGGTAGGAAAGTACTTGCCGGGACCTGACTTCCTCTGCTTGTTCTGCCCCGCTGATGGCTCGACGGATGGTTGAGTTAACCGGAGCAAAAAGGTACCTGGTTCCACAGGTAGCTTGAATGCAGCACGCTTTGACAGGTAATCGGCGATGTCGTTCTCCATTCGGGGGACGTGCTCCGCTTGAATACCGTCAAAGCGCTCCTCCAGCTTCCTCACCTCATCTACGTATGCCTCCATCAATGGGCTCTGGTAATCCTTGTTGACCTGCCTAACAACAAGCTGCGAGTCACCCCTGATGATGAGCTTCTTAACCCCGAGGTATGCCGCAATCCTGAAACCGGCAAGCAATCCCTCGTACTCAGCAGTGTTGTTGGTGGACATCTCCCTGGGGAAGTGCATCTGCATCATGTACTTGAGGTGCTCTCCGGTGGGCGCGACAAGCAGCACACCGGCACCGGCGCCTTGCAGCGAGAAAGCCCCATCAAAGTACATGATCCAGTCGCGGTCTGCTTCCTTGCCGGGGAGAGTGGTCTCCTGGATTTCTTCGTCAGGCGTTGAGGTCCATTCTGCAATGAACTCCGCCAAGACTCTGCTCTGGATTGTTGAGGTACTTTCAAACTTCAAACCGAAACTTGATAGCTCCAAGGCCCATTCCACAATCCTTCCCGTTGCATCTGGGTTATGCAGTATCCGTTGCAACGGGAGGCGGGTGACGACAGTGATCTCGTGGGCTTGGAAGTAATGACGCAGCTTCATCGAGGCCATAAGGCGGCCGAAGAGCAATTTTTGCACGCCGGAATACCTCGACCTAGCCCCCTGCAAGAGGGAGCTGACAAAGTAAACCGGGTGTTGCATCATTTTCTTCTTCTGCACCACTTCACTCGACTGCGCGGGCACTGCCTTGGTGGCATCAGACTCTGCTGGGGGCCGCGCCTTGCCGGCACCAGGCCCTGCCGGGGGAATCTTTGGCTTGCCATCCACTGGTTCTACCGCCGTCACTGCCTCCTCGTCGACCTCCCTCTGTGCCACCAGTGCGGTGCTGACCACTTGATTTGTCGCCGCCAGATATAGCAGCAACGACTCTTGTGGTTTAGGCGCAACCAGTATTGGCCTGGAGGAAAGGTATTTCTTCAGATCCTGCAATGCTGCCTCGGCTTCTGGGGTCCACTCCATTGGGCTCGCCTTCTTCAAGATTTTGAAGACAGGAAGGGCGTGCTCAGCGGACTTGGAGATGAACCAGATCATGGCGGCAACGCAGCCGGTGAGCCGACGCACATCTTTGATCCGCTTGGGCGCCTCAATCTGCTAATAGCCTTGATTTTGTCTGGGTTTGCCTCGATCCCGCGCTGTAACACAAAGAACCCAAGAAGCTTGCCGGACGGAACGCCAAAGACACACTTCTCAGGGTTCAGCTTGAGGTTGATCTTGCGCAGGTTGGCAAACGTCTCTTCTAGATCTTGCACAAGAGTTCGCCCGTCTTTGGTTTTGAGCACTGTGTCATCCATGTAGGCCTCCATATTTCTATGGAGCTGAGGTTCAAAACCAATCTGGACTGCTCTTTCAAATGTTGAGCCAGCACTCTTCAACCCGAAAGGCATCGGTAAAAAGCAATACGTACCACATGGGGTGATGAACGCTGTCTTTTCTTCATCCTCGCTGGTCATGAAGATCTGGTGGTAGCCCGAGTAGGCGTCGAGGAATGACAACAGATCACACCCGGCCGTGGAGTCAACAATCTGGTCGATGCGCGGCATTGGGAAGGGGTCCTTAGGACAAGCCTTATTGATATCTGTGTAATCAATACACAACCTCCACTTCCCATTCGCCTTGCGCACCACTACCGGATTGGCCAACCACGTCGGGTGGAGCACTCCCCTCACCAAACCTGCCGCTTCCAACTTTCTGATCTCCTCTATGATGAACTCCTGCCTCTCCAGAGCCTGCTTTCTGACCTTCTGCTTGACGGGCCGCGCATGAGGGCAGACAGCTAGGTGGTGCTCAATCACCTCCCTGGGAACACCGGGGATGTCGGATGCTTGCCATGCAAACACGTCGACATTCGCCCGCAGGAAGGTGACGAGCGCGCCTTCCTATTTGCTGTCGAGGGTGGAGCCTATGGTGAAGGCCCCTCCCGTGCCATCCTCCCTGACAGGCACCTTCTTGGTATGCGGCAGCTCAGCTCTGGATCTCTTGCTCTTGTCGGTAGAGCTCTCTGGCACGTCCTCGATGGTAGCACAACATTCCGAGGAGGTGCGCTTGCCGAAGTGGGTGTGAGAGGTCTTGCCGGGCTTCTTCTTCCCTCCCAGATCTTCAGCGGCAGGAGCAGGTGCCTTGGCGGCAGCTGCTGCAACTGCCTCTTGGTAGAGTTGGTCGGCGCAAATCAGCGCATCCTTCTTGTCGGAGGGGACGGAGATGATGGTCAACAGCCCGGGCATCTTTAGCATGTTGTAGGCGTAGTGTGATGTCGCCATGAACTTGGCTAGTGCCGGGCGGCCGAGGATCCCGTTGTAGGGCAAGGGGATCTCGGCCACGTCGAAGACGATTCTCTCCGTCCTGTGGTTCAACTCTACTCCAAATGTCACGGGCAGTGTGACCTTTCCCTTCGGCTGGCTCCTCCCCGGATTAACCCCTTGAAACGTGCCCGTTTCCTCGAGGTCTCCATCAGGGATTTGCAACCTTTTGATCACGACAGGCGAGATCAGGTTTAGGCCGGCCCCGCCGTCAACCAACATCTTGTTCACCCTGAGGTTGTGTATCGTTGGTGAGACCAACAATGGCAAACACCCGACCGCGGTAGTGCGGTCAGGGTGGTCCTCGACGTCAAAGATGAGGGGCATGCTGGACCACTTCAGCGGCTTCTGAGCGTCGAACGACGGCTCTGCTGTTGTAATCTCACGCGCCCACTGCTTGAGCTAGCGGTGAGAGGTATGCAGCGAGGTGCCGCCATCGACGCACATGGCCTCCGTAGCCTTCTGGAACCCTTGCTCACTAGACTCGTCGTCATCGTCGTGATCATCGTCTTCTTGTTTCTTGTCGCGGCCCCGGGCGGGTCTCTCTTGCTGGTTGTCCTTGCCGGGGCGGCCTCCTTGCCCGCCACGCTTCTCGCCGGATCCCTCGGCACCGTCCTGGTCCTTCTCCTTGTCCCACCTCTCGTACTCAGCCTTTTGCTTCTCAGCAAGCAGCTCGACTTGTCGGCAGTTCTGGAGGTCGTGGCCCTTGGTGCGGTGGATCTTGCAGTATTGCTTGCTGGAGCTTCCTGGCTTGTCGGTAGCCGCCAAGGCCCGGCAGGCGGCGCACCCGGAAATCTTCTTGCCGGGGGCGTCTGCCTTGATCTTCTTGCCGGCACCGGTATCGTCAGATCCCTCAACGGCAAGCACGGCCTTGCCTTTGCGTTTCCTGTTGCGACGCCGGCCCTTCTTCGTCGGGGTGGCGGCGTCTTCATCGGTAGAGTCGGTTTCCGCGCCGGCGTATTCGCCGGGGTACTTCCTTCACTCTTCAGCCCGGGCGCATCTATCGGCCAGAACGTAGAGCTCGGCCACATCCTTAATCTTGGTCATCGCCAGCTCCTCACGCATCTTGCGATTGCGCACGTTCTGGTGGAACGCGCTAATCACAGCAGCGGGATGAACATCGGGGATGTTGTACTGTACCCGGCTGAATCTCTGGATGTACTTGCGCAGGGTCTCCCCTTCCTTCTGGGGAATAATATGCAGATCACTGGCCTGGCCATGAGCTTGGTGGCCTCCGGTGAAGGCGCCAACAAACTCATGGCACAGATCCAACCAAGAAGAAATGGAATCCACCGGCAAGTGCATCAACCAAGACATCACGTTGGGCTTGAGCGCCAGCGGGAAATAGTTGGCAAGCACCTTGTCGTCGCGAGCCCCAGCGGCCTGCATCGCGATGGTGTAGATGCTGAGGAACTCGGACGGATGGGTCCTGCCAGTGTACTTCTCGCCGACGTCGGGCTTGAACGTGCGGTGGATGGCCACTGGAACTGCCGCAGCTCACGGGTAAAGGCCAGGCAGCCCAGCTCGTAAGGTAGGCCGCCGGGGCCCCCCGGTGCCGGGTGGTCCATAGCGGGTCCCGCCCGCTTGTCTGACTGGCGGCGCGTTTCGCGCCGACGCTCGATGGTGGTTTGAGCGTCTTCGTGAGCTCGTTCTTGAAGAACTTGGCGCTGGTCGCGGTGGGTTCGTGGGTCGAACAACGCTATAGATATGTTATCACAAGCGTCGTCACGACGGGCAGACGCACGCGGCGGCTGGCGAGGATGAGGAGAGTGCACCGTGGCTGCAGCACCCCCCGGTCCTCCCAGCGCCAGCACGTGGTGGCCTGATGGAGCACCGACCCGAGGGCCCCGCTGGTCGTGGATCGTATTTGCTGGCGACGGCGACGAGGCTCCGGATGGTGGCCCTCCACTCGTCGAGCTTCTCTGCAGCAGGAGGGAAGTCGAGGAGCAGCTGCGCGCGCGCCAAAGCTTCTGCTGGCGTGGGCGGCGGCGACAACTGTGTGGATCGTGGCACGCTTTGACTTCTAACTACGTTAGAAGGAGCTCCGTTACGACCCAGCGGTTGTGGGCCATTTTCGCCAGCGTTTCGGCGGGCGTGCTGATCCCCTTCATCCCGCAGACGACGCACGGGGCTCTCCCCATGGCGGTGCCCAGGGTCACCAACGTGGTGACACTGCTCGACGCGCCCACCATGGGAAGAGCGCGCAGTGGTCGCCGGTGTGGGCGTCCTGGAGGTCGCTGTGCCGCCCGGAGGTGGCACAACGACACCCCTGGAGGGCCCCGCGCTGCCTGCGGGGGGGCCAGCTCCGTCTTTGGATCCGGCGGCGTGTAGCCGGTCGTCTGGTGCGCGAACGACGCCGCTCGCTAGGCTCTGACTACTAGGGCGATGCTGGTGCTCGCGGACCGCGACCCGGGTCCTGTCTGCGACTGGTCCACTGCCCGCCCGCACCGGCACGGGCCGCTCGGCTCCCAACGAGCCGACCGCAGTGGCCGTCTTCTTCTTAGGAGCCATGGCGATGAAGAACTGCTAGGCTAGCTACTAGACCAGATTCTCACAATTGCGCCCCCTACCTGGCGCGCCAAAGATGTCGGTGTGGAACGACACCAGTGGGATCACAAGAATCCCTACTACGGTTGCCGGGGCGCGGGGTTGCGAGAAGAGCAGGGCTAGTAGACAGCACAAGGATCGTTTACCCAGGTTCAGGCCACGAGGATGCGTAAAACCCTAGTCCTGCTTTGGTGGGTGTATTTTAGAGAGTTCTTGAGCTCTCGAACTAGCTGTGGTCAGTGTGTGGTTCGAAAGAGCCGAATCCTTCTGCAGTATGCCATGGGCCTCCTTTTATAGTCAAAGGGGCTGCCACAGTGGCACACAGGAGGTGGAAAGGCGTACAGTGCCCTGAGCTTATCGCTCGTATTACAGGACAAGACACATTTAATGCGTAGCTTAGGTGTCCCCTTGCTTTATCGGGGACGGGGGCGAGGCCCGTCCCGTCCGTCGCCGCTCCTCCTCGCTTCGACACGCGCCTCGGCCAGTGATGCGTGCGGTGCCATGTAGGCAGGCAGGCAGCTGAGTTGGCGCGGTGGTGGATCCTTCACGAAGATCTGCATGCCGCCACGCAAGCGCTCGATGAGTTGGCCTGGGAGCTTCATGTTGCCACGCAGGTGCCCGCCCAGCTGGTTGGGCTGGCAGCTGCATGTGAACGGTGGTGGAAGCTTGGTTGACGTGGGCCTGGCGGTGGCCCTGCTGGCGTCCTTGGCGAGGGCCTTGCCGGGTGGGCCGGCAAGGGTCTTGTCGTGTGGCCCGGCAAGGGTCTTGCCGTGGCGCGCTGTCGTCCCCGGCAAGGGCCTTGCCAAGGGTCTGGTGGTCTTCCTCGGCAAGGATCTTGCCAAGGATCGTCGTCTTCTAATCATCATCTGATCTTGAATATGTCTTCACAAAGATCTGCATGCCACCACGGAGGTGCCTCCCGAGTCCTGGCCCCACGTGGATGATGGTGTTGGGGACCATGGGCTCAAGGGTGGCTCGCTCTGTTGGTGTGGGGCGAGCTGTCCCGGCAAGGATCTTGCCGGGGCCGCTGAGGCTGCCCCGGAAAGGGTCTTACCGGGGGAACCTGCTTCGTCCCTCTGCTCTTTGTGGTCTTGCCCTTGGCGTTGCTCTGATTGCCTCGGGCTTCGGTCTTACCTTGGCTCACCTCCCCTGTTCTGCCTGGTGTGACCGCAGGCGCGGCTCCGACTGCCCGTGCACAGGTATAGGGGTACAAAAACACACCCCTCTTTTTGTACACCGACATTCACCCTTGGGGCTGAGGGTATGTACCAGTAGCTATGTGTTTGATCTCTCTCTCTCTCTCTCTCTCTCTCTCTCGTGTTCTTGATTTGGTACGATCTTGATGTATCGCGAGCTTTGCTATTATAGTTGGATCTTATGTTGTTTCTCCCCCTTTACTCTCTTGTAATGGATTGAGTTTTCCCTTTGAAGTTATCTTATCGGATTGAGTCTTTAAGGATTTGAGAACACTTTATGTATGTCTTGCATGTGCTTATCTGTGGTGACAATGGGATATCACGTGATCTACTTGATGTATGTTTTGGTGACCAACTTGCGGGTTCCGTAACCTCGTGAACTTATGCATAGGGGTTGGCACACGTTTTCGTCTTGACTCTCTGGTAGAAACTTTGGGGCACTCTTTGAAGTTCTTTGTGTTGGTTGAATAGATGAATCTGAGATTGTGTGATGCATATCGTATAATCATACCCACGGATACTTGAGGTGACATTGGAGTATCTAGGTGACATTAGGGTTTTGGTTGATTTGTGTCTTAAGGTGTTATTCTAGTACGAACTCTATGATAGTCGATCAGAAAGGATAACTTTGAGGTGGTTTCGTGCCCTACAATAATCTCTTCGTTTGTTCTCCGCTATTAGTGACTTTGGAGTGACTCTTTGTTGCATGTTGAGGGATAGTTATATGATCCAATTATGTTATTATTGTTGAGAGAACTTGCACTAGTGAAAGTAGGAACCCTAGGCCTTGTTCAACGTATTGCAGTACCGTTTGTGCTCACTTTTATTATTAGTTACCTTGCTGTTTTTATATTTTCAGATTACAAAAACCTATATCTACTATCCATTTTGCACTTGTATCACCATCTCTTCGTCGAACTAGTGCACCTATACAATTTACCATTGTATTGGGTGTGCTGGGGACACAAGAGACTCTTTGTTATTTGGTTGCAGGGTTGTTTGAGAAAGACCATCTTCATCCTACGCCTCCCATGGATTGATAAACCTTAGGTCATCCACTTGAGGGAAATTTGCTATTGTCCTACAAACCTCTGCACTTGGAGGCCCAACAACGTCTACAAGAAGAAGGTTGTGTAGTAGACATCAAACAGTATCCCGTGGAGTCCTGTTTTGCAGTACACCACACCCCTCCCGATGAACAGGACCCCCGTTTTGACCGTAGCGCTCCAACACAAGTCTGTTTCCTCCGTTTTGCGGTACGCCACACCCCTCCCGATCAACAGGACCCCGTTTCGACCGTAGGAGGTCCAAGAGAAGTCCGTTTCCTCCGTTTTGCGGTACGCCAGACCCCTCCCGATGAACATGATCCTATTTTTACCATGGCCGGTCGAACACAAGGCCGTTTCCTCTGTTCTCCAGTATGCCAGGCCTCGTTTCCATCGGTTGTTCCGTCCAAGCCGGTTGGCTCCTGATGAACATGATGACGCATTCCATTCCGACCCAGCCCGTTGTACGTACGTGGCCGTATTTACTTTCTTGCACCCTGGCTGTTATACGTACATGTAGATGCTCCGTGCGCGCCTCTACTACGACACGTGCACGCCTTTACATCGACCAGTATGTACATACATGTTCGCGACCAGAATGACAACACTACGTATGCTTCGACCAGGTGGGTCCCGACTGTCAGGCACTTCCTTGCGTGCGAAGATGTAGCTGGTGGGTCCCAGCAGTCAGGGGGCGAATCATTTTTTTGCCCGTAATATGGACGCACTTCCTTGCGTGCGAAGATGTAGCTGGTGGGTCCCATCAGTCAGGGGGGAACGTTTTTTCGCAAAATATGGTGGCCCGTCCGGTGGGTCCCTGCTGTCAGGTGGAGGAATCATCATTTTCCATGTAATAAGGAGGCACTTCCTTGCTGCGGCCGTGGACCCAGCTGTCAGCCTCTCCACGTACAGTACTCTTCCGATGGAAGTCGGTCGTTGACCACATTGACCACGCCGCGCCGAGAGCACCAAGGCGGTGGACGACGGCGAGGCCTAGGAAGGGGACGACGCGGAGCCGGGGAAGACACGGCAGTGGATGCCCATGCGGAGAGGACTACGAGGGTTCACTGGTTCAGCTTCCGTGTGAGGCTGCCGTCGCTGCAGGGCCTGGCCAGCGGGGGGAGTAGTAGGGGCAGTGAGGCCTCCGTGGCAGCACAGCCGGCCACGAGAGGAAAGAGCACGCGGTGGTTTGGACGGCTGGAGCAAGAAAATCAGAGGTTGAAGAAGCAGGACGACCGTTGGATGTTAACAATCCAAGGGTCACTAGTGATAGAATCATTCATATTGACTAAGTTGACAAAGCCCTCTGTCCGCGTCAACTTAGTAGGCCCACAAGTCAGCCTCCCATATGGTGGGTCCCAGCTAGCAGGGGGAGTATTCATTTTTTTGTGCGTAATAAGGAAGCACTTCCTTGCGTGCGAAGAGATAGCTGGTGGGTCCGAGCTGTCAGCGGCGGGAACATCTTTTTCGCGAAATACAGAGGCCCTTTCGGTTGGTCCCAGATGTCAGGTGGAGGAATCATTATTTTGCGCGTAATAAGGAGGCATTTCCTTGTGTGCGGCCGTGGACCCAGCTGTCAGCTCTCCACGTACAGTCCACTTCCGATGGATGTTGTTCGTTGACCACGTTGACCACGCAGCGCCGAGAGCACCAGGGCGGTGGACGACGGCGAGACTGATACGTCTCCAACGTATCTATAATTTTTCATTGTTCCATGCTGTTTTATTATCAATCTTGGATGTTTTATAATCATTTTATAGTCATTTTATATCATTTTTTGGTACTAACCTATTGACATAGTGCCAAATGCTAGTTGCTGTTTTTCCATGTTTTTTACATCACAGGAAATCAATATCAGATGAAGTCCAAATGCCACGAAACTCCACGATGAATTTTTATGGGCCAGAAGGAAAGAAATGGGACCTGGTTGCACCTGGGGGGAGCCCCGAGGGGGGCACAACCCACCAGGGCGCGCCAGGAGGCCCAGGCGCGCCCTGGTGGGTTGTGCCCACCTCGGGTGCCCCTGGACCGCCTCTTTGCTCTATAAATACCACAATATTCCAGAAACCCTAGGGGAGTCGACGAAACATTCATCCAGCCGCCGCAGAGTCCAGAACCACCAGATCCAATCTAGACACCATCTCAGATGGGGTTCACCACCTCCATTCGTGCCTCTCCGATGATGCGTGAGTAGTTCCTTGTAGACCTTCGGGTCCGTAGTTAGTAGCTAGAGGGCTTTCTCTCTCTTGCTGAATTCTCAATAAAATGGTCTCTTGGAGATCCATATGATTTAACTCTTTTGCGATGTGTTTGTTGGGATCTGATGAACTTCGAGTTTATGATCAGTTATATATTTTTATATCCATGAAAGTTATTTGAGTTTCTTTGATATCTTATATGCATGATCTCTTATAGCCTCGTATTTCTTCTCCTATATTTGGGTTTTGTTTGACCAACTTGATCTATTTATCTTGCAATGGGAAGAGGTGCCCGGTACTAGGTTCGAACTTACGGTGCTAGATCCCAGTGACAGAAAGGGAACCGATACGTATGTATCATTGCTACTAAGGAAAAAAAGACGAGATCTATATCTACCGCCATATAGATAAACGGATCTTGTCTACATCATGTCATCGTTCTTATTGCATTACTCTGTTTTTCCATGAACTTAATACACTAGATGCATGTTGGATAGCGGTCGATGTGTGGAGTAATAGTAGTAGATGCAGGCAGGAGTCGGTCTACTAATCTTGGACGTGATGCCTATGTAATGATCATTGCCTGGATATCGTCATAATTATTTGAAGTTCTATCAATTGCCCAACAGTAATTTGTTTACCCACCGTTTGCTATTTTTCTCGAGAGAAGCCACTAGTGAAACATACGGCCCCCGAGTCTTCTTTCTCATATATTTGCTTTGTGATCTACTTTATTTGCACTTTTTATTCAGATGTATTAAACCAAAAATACAAAAATACTTTGCTGCACTTTATTTTATTTGCGATCTATTTATTTAATCTATTACAACTTCCTCCCGTCATCACGCAATTTCTGGCGCCGTACCCCGAAAGGGATTGACAACCCCTTTAACACGTGGGTTGCGAGGTGTTGTTATTTGTGTGCAGGGGCTGTTTACGTTGTGTTGCTTGGTTCTCCTACTGGTTCGATAACCTTGGTTTCATATCTGAGGGAAATACCTACCGCTGCTATGCTGCATCATCCCTTCCTCTTTGGGGAAATACTGACGTAGCTTCAAGCGACATCATAGGCCTACGGAGGGAACGACACGGAGCCGGGGAAGACACGGCAGTGGCTTCCCATGCGGTGGGGAGTACGAGGGTTGACTGGTTCGCGTGCCGTCGCCGGAAAATAACAGGAGGTGTGGGTGAGTAGAGGGATAGCCAGGCTAGGGATGCGAGTATGGTGGGGCCGTGAGGCCTGCCCAGCAGCACGGCCGGCCACGGGAGGCGGGAGCAGGCGGTTCCGCCGGCGCTGGTTTGGGCGGCTGGAGCAGGAAGATCAGAGACTGAAGAAGCATGATTGCCGTTAGATTGACATCTAATGGTCTGACGCTGGTAGAGTCGATTGTTGACTAAGTTTCTTTTTTTGAGAAACCTTGTGTACGCATGAACTTAGTAGGCCCACAAGTGAGCCTCCAAATCTGTGGCAGACAACATAGAGCCCATTTGCTATTTTTTAATAATTTGCAGCCCATTTGCTAGTTCTTAAGTAATTTATTACATCCCATTTTCTGCCCAGGACCACGGTGAAAAAGTTCAACCTTATTTTGCATATTTCAGTGGAGTCCGAACTGTTGTAATCCCGAAATGATAAACATTTTTTTAAGAACTTATTGATTTGCCAAAAAAATCGTTTTGTTTTTGTAAGAAACAAGACGTGGGAAAATTGAGTTGGTTTAAGGGAAAACCAGTGGTAAAAAAACTAGCGCTGGGAGGGAAAACAACAACAAAAATAAGGATGTAAATATGAAAAGGGACCTTTATGTATTTTCAATATAATGATACGTGTATATGAACTAGTAAAACTATAGGTAGAGATTAGAAAACGGAAGTAGGACATGGTGTTTCAAGAGGAAAATAGAACTGGGCTGTGTGTTTGATTCAGTAAAAAAACTGCATGCAGATGTTGTAAGACAAAATATAACTAACGCTGGCGGTCCAGAGGCCAGTAGATACCTGCTGATGGATCTTTGTGCCCCGTTGTCGTCATGGGCTGGGCCTGTTAAAAACAAAACCAAGCCTGGGCAGTCTACAGCCCAGTTGAAACTTGCTCGACCTGAAAAAACAATATACCTGCTCAATAAACGAGAGAATTCTGCAAGTACAGACTGATAACTGGGATGCAGCAGGTATATTTTTTTCATCGTGATAATAAGTGCATGCACTTGTTTCGAAAAATTTGGAGAACTGGGAATTCGAACGACAGGTGCTTATGCTACCCATCAAATAAAAATCAGGTGCCTGAAAATTTGTTTTGAAACAAATGATTCAACTTTATATCCACATCGACCCTCGGCATGATGGTTGGAAGCAAATGCCAAGTTCATACCGAAAGATCGTTAACAACAATACCAACTTGCGGACGACAAGGTACTACAAGTACCAATACCAAACTAACTTATAATGTCCTAGCTCTAGTGTTTGTCTGGTAGAAAATCTTGCAAAGGACCAGCTCCCGCTCCAGGTCCCCGAGGTGGTACTGGTGCATCACCCAGTTGGTCCTCTGCTGGTCTAAGTTCTTTTTTTTGCGGGAATGGTCGAAGTTCTTGTTGGTGTGCAGCACCAGAACCTTTTTGCTGCCTGTCTGCCAACCATTGACCATCACCGGCAAGGTATTGCCGTTCTTGTGCCACATGGCGTGCATGCCGCACTCCGACTGTATCTTGCGACACGTCCACGTGCCCCTTTTGAACGCCCTAGAATTGCGCTGGAAGAAATGCTTGCTTAGGCCACTCAGTGCGATACCTGCAGTATTGTCGAATATAGATTTTAGTGTACGTAGTTGGAATTTTCATAACATCTTTGGCATGTTGCAGTCACTTGTTTCACTTTTTATTAACTGTCAAATTGTAATTGCTTCACTAGGTCTGCGTCTAAAAAGAAAAATAGAGCTATAAACAAAGGAATATGTTTGTGCAAGTAGACGGCTGATCGGTGTCTTACCTGGAACTTTCTCAGGATGGGTGTAGCATATGTCGTGCTCGCTGTCGATGGTTGGTATGAACAAATCGATGAGAGGATGAGATCTCGCGTTGTCAGCTGATACGTCTCCAACGTATCTATAATTTTTGATGTATTCATGCCATGTTTATAATATTTTTTACATGATTTTGGTATGATTTGGTTAGAACTAACCCGGACTGACGCTGTTTTCAGTAGAACTACCGTGGTGTTTGCTACCTCTTGAGCATGCGTTGGTTTTTCCCTTGAAGAGGAAAGGGTGATGCAGCAAAGTAGCGTAAGTATTTCCCTCAGTTTTTGAGAACCAAGGTATCAATCCAGTAGGAGGCCACACGCAAGTCCCTTGTAGCTACACAAACAAATAAGAACCTTGCAACCAACGCGATAAAGCGGTTGTCAATCCCTTCACGGCCACTTGCAAAAGTGAGATCTGATAGAGATGATAAGATAATATTTTTGGTATTTTTTATGACAAAGATAAAAAGTAAAGATTGCAAAATAAATTGTAATAGAAATAGCTTGTTGACTGGAGATTAATATGATGGAAAATAGACCCGGGGGCCATAGGTTTCACTAGTGGCTTCTCTCAAGATAGCATAAGTATTATGGTGGGTGAACAAATTACTGTCGAGCAATTGATAGAATTGAGCATAGTTATGAGAATATCTAGGTATGATCATGTATATAGGCATCACGTCCGTGACAAGTAGACCGACTCCTGCCTGCATCTACTACTATTACTCCACACATCGACCGCTATCCAGCATGCATCTAGAGTATTAAGTTCATAAGAACGGAGTAACGCTTTAAGCAAGATGACATGATGTAGAGGGATAAACTCATGCAATATGATATAAACCCCATATTTTTATCCTCGATGGCAACAATACAATACGTGTCGTTTCCCCTATTGTCACTGGGATCGAGCACCGCAAGATTGAACCCAAAGCTAAACACTTCTCCCATTGCAAGAAAGATCAATCTAGTAGGCCAAACCAAATTGATAATTCGAAGAGACTTGCAAAGATAACCAATCATACATAAAAGAATTCAGAGAAGATTCAAATATTGTTCATAGATAATCTTGATCATAAACCCACAATTCATCGGATCTCGACAAACACACCGCAAAAGAAGATTACATCGAATAGATCTCCAAGAGAAACGAGGAGAACTTTGTATTGAGATCCAAAGAGAGAGAAGAAGCCATCTAGCTAATAACTATGGACCCGAAGGTCTGAGGTAAACTACTCACACATCATCGGAGAGGTTATGGTGTTGATGTAGAAGCCCTCCATGATCAATGCCCCCTCCCGCGGAGCGTTGAAAAAGGCCCAAGATGGGATCTCACGGGTACAGAAGGTGGCGGCGGTGGAATTAGGTTTTCGTGGTGCTCCTCAATGGTTTGGGGGTACGTAGGTATATATAGGAGGAAGAAGTAGGTCAGTGGAGCTATGAGGGGCCCACGAGGGTGGAGGGCGCGCCCAGGGGGGTAGGCGCGCCCCCTGCCTCGTGGCCTCCTTGTTGGTTGCTTGACGTCCACTCCAAGTCTGCTAGATCACGTTTGTTCCAAAAATCACGCTCCCGAAGGTTTCATTCCGTTTGGACTCCGTTTGATATCCTTTTTCTGCGAAACACTGAAATAGGCAAGAAAACAGCAATTTGGGCTGGGCCTCCAGTTAATAGGTTAGTCCCAAAAATAATATAAAAGTGTATAAATGATCCCATTAAACATCCAAAACAGAATATATAATAGCATGGAACAATGAAAAATTATAGATACGTTGGAGACGTATCAAGCATCCCCAAGCTTAATTCCTGCTCGTCCTCGAGTAGGTAAATGATAAAAACAGAATTTTTGATGTGGAATGCTACCTAGCGTGTTCTTCAATGTAATTTTGTTTATTGTGGCATGAATGTTCAGATCCGAAAGATTCAAGATAAAAGTTTAATATTGACATAAAAATTATAATACTTCAAGTATACTAACAAAGCAATCATGTCTTCTCAAAATAACATGGCTAAAGAAAGTTATCCCTACAAAATCATATAGTCTGGCTATGCTCTATCTTCATCACATAAAGTATTTAATCATGCACAACCCCGATGACAAGCCAAGCAATTGTTTCATACTTTTGATGTTCTCTAACTTTTTCAATCTTCACGCAATACATGAGCGTGAGCCATGGACGTAGCACTATATGTGGAATAGAATGGTGGTTGTGGAGAAGACAAAAAGGAGAAGACAGTCTCACATCAACTAGGCGTACTCAATGGGCTATGGAGATGCCCATTAATAAATATCAATGTGAGTGAGTAGGGATTGCCATGCAACGGATGCACTAGAGCTATAAATATATGAAAGCTCAACAAAAGAAACTAAGTGGGTGCATCCAACTTGCTTGCTCACGAAGACCTAGGGAATTTTGAGGAAGCCCATCATTGGAATATACAAGCCAAGTTCTATAATGAAAAATTCCCACTAGCATATGAAAGTGACAACATAGGAGACTCTCTATTATGAAGATCAAGGTGCTACTTTGAAGCACAAGTGCGGTAAAAGGATAGTAACATTGTCCCTTCTCTCTTTTTCTCTCATTTTTTATTTGGGCCTTTTCCTTTTTTTTGGCCTCTTTTTTTTTCTTTTTTTTCGTCCGGAGTCTCATCCTGACTTGTGGGGGAATCATAGTCTCCATCACCCTTTCCTCACTTGGGACAATGCTCTAATAATGATGATCATCACACTCTTATTTACTTACAACTCAAGAATTACAACTCAATATTTAGAACAAAATATGACTCTATGTGAATGCCTCCGGCGGGGTACCGGGATATGCAATGAATCAAGAGTGACATGTTTGAAAGAATTATGAAGGTGGCTTTGCCACAAATACGATGTCAACTACATGATCATGCAAGGCAATATGACAATGATGGAGCGTGTCATAATAAACGGAACGGTAGTAGGTTGCATGGCAATATATCTTGGAATGGCTATGGAAATGCCATAATAGGTAGGTATGGTGGCTGTTTTGAGGAAGGTATATGGTGGGTGTATGATACCGGCGAAAGGTGCGCGGTATTAGAGAGGCTAGCAATGGTGGAAGGGTGAGAGTGCGTATAATCCATGGACTCAACATTAGTCATAAAGAACTCACATACTTATTGCAAAAATCTATTGGTTATCGAAACAAAGTACTATGTGCATGCTCCTAGGGGGATAGATTGGTAGGAAAAGACCATCGCTCGTCCCCGTCCGCCACTCATAAGGAAGACAATCAATAAATAAATCATGCTCCGACTTCATCACATAACGGTTCACCATACGTGCATGCTATGGGAATCACAAACTTTAGAACAAGTATTTCTCAAATTCACAACTACTCGACTAGCATGACTCTAATATTACCATCTTCATATCTCAAAACAATTATCAAGTATCAACCTTCTCATAGTATTCAATGCACTTTAAAGCTTTTATTAATCTTGGATGCCTATCATATTAGGACTAAATTTATAACCAAAGCAAATTGCCATGCTGTTCTAAAGGAATCTCAAAATAATATAAGTGAAGCATGAGAGATCGAATCTTTCTGTAAAATAAAACCACCGCCGTGCTCTAAAAGATATAAGTGAAGCACTAGAGCAAAAACTATATAGCTCAAAAGATATAAGTGAAGCACATAGGGTATTCTAACAAATTCCGAATCATGTGTGTCTCTCTCAAAAGGTGTGTACAGCAAGGATGATTGTGGTAAACTAAAGAGCAAAGACTCAAATCATACAAGACGCTCCAAGCAAATCACATATCATGTGGTGAATAAACATATAGTCCCAAGTAAAGTTACCAATAGACGAAGACGAAAGAAGGGATGCCTTCCGGGGCATCCCCAAGCTTAGGCTTTTGGTTGTCCTTGAATTTTACCTTGGGGTGCCTTGGGCATCCCCAAGATTAGGCTCTTGCCAATCCTTGTTCCATAATCCATCAAATCTTTACCCAAAACTTGAAAACTTCACAACACAAAACTTAACAGAAAATCTCGTGAGCTCCATTAGCGAAAGAAAAAAAAACACCAGTTCAAGGTACTGGAATGAACTAATTATTTATTTATATTGGTGTTAAAACTACTGTATTCCAACTTCTCTATGGTTTATAAACTATTTTACTAGCCATAGATTCATCAAAATAAGCAAACAACACACGAAAAACAGAATCTGTCAAAAACAGAACAGTCTGTAGTAATCTGTAACTAAAGCAAACTTCTGGAACTCCAAAACTTCTACCAAAATAGGAAGACCTAGATAATTTGTTTATTGATCTACTTCAATTGGAATCAGTATTTTATCACGTTCTTGTGATTTTTAACAATTGTTTTCGTGAACAGAAAGTTTCTGGAATTTTCAGCAAGATCAAATAACTATCATCCAAGAAGATCCTATAGGTTTAACTTGGCACAAACACTAACTAAAACATAAAAATACATCTAACCAGAGGCTAGATCAAAGATTTATTACTAAACATAACCAAAAATCAAGAAACTAAAATAAAATTGGGTTGCCTCCCAACAAGCGCTATCGTCTAACGCCCCTAGCTAGGCATAAAAGCGAGGATAGATCTAGGTATTGCCATCTTTGGTGTTGGGAAAGAAAAGAGAAAATTTATTATCTATAGCATTTATATTTATATTTTGATAAAGCACATGGCCATTAATGGTGGAAGAAAGATTAAGCATGCTACGGAAATTCGCATTTAAGCTAGCTTTCATCTCTTTGATAATTTCGTTTTGGTAAAAGCACAAAAGAGAGGTGGATTCAACTTTCTCACACATAGGGTGCCCAAATATAGTTTTCATCTTTTCATAGGTATCTATGGGATCCCCTTCAAGAAAACCCTCTTCAAAAATAGAATCTAAAACTTGCTTGAACGAAGCGGGCAACCCAACATAAAAGCTTTTTAGGTATACCTCAATTTGATATTGGGGCACATAGCTAGCTCGGATCCTCAAAAGCCTATCCCAAGCGTCTTTCCAAGACTCATCAAGTAAATAATGAAAAATTCCGGGATCATCTTCATCGAGATTATTCAAACCCTCGTTGACAACCCCGGTAGGTCTTTCTATAGCATCATTATTTATGAGCTTAGAGAGGACCGAGGGGCTATCCAAAGTATTAAAACCATGGAAAGAGCCCTTGGCCCTTTTTGATTCGGCCATGGTACAAGAGGGGCAAGCGAAAAAAAGCGAACAGAAGGAGAGGGCGAATAAAATGGCAAGGGTGAAGTGGGGGAGAGGAAAACGAGAGGCAAATGGCAAATAATGTAATCCGAGGGATAAGAGTTTGTGATGAGTACTTGGTATGTCTTGACTTGTGCGTAGACTCCCCGGCAACGGCGCCAGAAATGGCTCGTTGTCGGGAAATCAAATCTTGACTTGACTTGGTGCACACCTCCCCGGCAACGGCGCCAGAAATCCTTCTTGCTACCTCTTGAGCATGCGTTGGTTTTTCCCTTGAAGAGGAAAGGGTCATGCAGCAAAGTAGCGTAAGTATTTCCCTCAGTTTTTGAGAACCAAGGTACCAATCCAGTAGGAGGCCACACGCAGGTCCCTTGTAGCTACACAAACAAATAAGAACCTTGCAACCAACGCGATAAAGGGGTTGTCAATCCCTTCACGGCCACTTGCAAAAGTGAGATCTGATAGAGATGATAAGATAATACTTTTGGTATTTTTTATGATAAAGATAAAAAGTAAAGATTGCAAAATAAATGGTAATAGAAATAGCTTGTTGACTGGAGATTAATATGATGGAAAATAGACTCGGGGGCCATAGGTTTCACTAGTGGCTTCTCTCAAGATAGCATAAGTATTACGGTGGGTGAACAAATTACTGTCGAGCAATTGATAGAACTGAGCATAGTTATGAGAATATCTAGGTATGATCATGTATATAGGCATCACGTCTGTGACAAGTAGACCGACTCCTGCCTGCATCTACTACTATTACTTCGCACATCGACCGCTATCCAGCATGCATCTAGAGTATTAAGTTCATAAGAACGGAGTAACGCTTTAAGCAAGATGACATGATGTAGAGGGATAAACTCATGCAATATGGTATAAACCCCCATCTTTTTATCCTCGATGGCAACAATAGAATACGTGTCGTTTCCCCTACTATCACTGGGATCGAGCACCGCAATATTGAACCCAGAGCTAAACACTTCTCCCATTGCAAGAAAGATCAATCTAGTAGGCCAAACCAAACTGATAATTCGAAGAGACTTGCAAAGATAACCAATCATACATAAAAGAATTCAGAGAAGATTCAAATACTGTTCATAGATAATCTTGATCGTAAACCCACAATTCATCGGATCTCGATAAACACACCGCAAAAGAAGATTACATCGAATAGATATCCAAGAGAAACGAGGAGAACTTTGTATTGAGATCCAAAGAGAGAGAAAAAGCCATCTAGCTAATAACTATGGACTCAAAGGTCTGAGGTAAACTACTCACACATCATCGGAGAGGCTATGGTGTTGATGTAGAAGCCCACCGTGATCAATGCCCCCTCCGGCGGAGCGCCGGAAAAGGCCCCAAGATGGGATCTCACGGGTACAGAAGGTTGCAGTGGTGGAATTAGGTTTTTGTGGTGCTCCTCGATGGTTTGGGGGTATGTAGGTATATATAGGAGGAAGAAGTAGGTCGGTGGAGCTACGAGGGGCCCATGAGGGTGGAGGGCGCGGCTAGGGGGGTAGGCGCGCCCCCTACCTCGTGGCCTCCTCGTTGGTTACTTGACGTCCACTCCAAGTCCTCTGGATCACGTTTGTTCCAGAAATCACGCTCCCGAAGGTTTCATTCCGTTTGGACTCCGTTTGATATCCTTTTTCTGCGAAACACTGAAATAGGCAAAAAAAACAGCAATTTGGGCTGGGCCTCCGGTTAATAGGTTAGTCCCAAAAATAATATAAAAGTGTATAAATAAGCCCATTAAACATCCAAAACAGAATATATAATAGCATGGAACAATCAAAAATTATAGATACGTTGGAGACGTATCAGTGTTGTTTTTGTGCAGAAATAGAAGTTCTCGGAATGCGCTCAAAATCAACGGAGATTTTTTCTGGAAAATATAAAAAATACTGGAACCAAGAGTTACCGGAGGGGAGGCCTGTGGGCCCCATGAGGGTGGAGGGCGCGCCCACCCCCTAGGGCCCCCAGACTTGTTCTCGTGGGGCCCCCAGACTTGTTCTCGACACCAACCTCTCCTATAAATCCCCAAACCTCCAGAAAATAACCTAGATCGGGAGCTCCGCCACCGCAAGCATCTGTAGCCACCAAAAACCAACCGGGACCCTGTTCCGGTACCCTACCGGAGGGGGATCCATCACCGGTGGCCATCTTCACCATCCCGGCGCTCTCCATGACGAGGAGGGAGTAGTTCACCCTCGAGACTGAGGGTATGTACCAGTAGCTATGTGTTTGATCTCTCTCTCTCTCTCTCTCTCTCTCTCTCTCTCGTGTTCTTGATTTAGCACGATCTTGATGTACCGCGAGCTTTGCTACTATAGTTGGATCTTATGATGTTTCTCCCCCTCTACCTTCTTGTAATGGATTGAGTTTTCCCTTTGAAGTTATCTTATCGGATTGAGTCTTTAAGGATTTGAGAACACTTGATGTATGTCTTGCGTGGGATACCTGTGGTGACAATGGGGTATTCTATTGATTCACTTGGTGTATGTTTTGGTGATCAACTTGCGGGTTCCGTGACCTTGGGAATCTATGCATAGGGGTTGGCACACGTTTTCGTCTTGACTCTCCGGTAGAAACGTTGGGGCACTCTTTGAAGTTCTTTGTGTTGGTTGAATAGATGAATCTGAGATTGTGTGATGCATATCGTATAATCATACCCTCGGATACTTGAGGTGACATTGGAGTATCTAGGTGACATTAGGGTTTTGGTTGATTTGTGTCTTAAGATGTTATTTTACTATGAACTCTAGGGTTGTTTGTGACACTTAGAGGAATAGGCCAATGGATTGATCGGAAAGAATAACTTTGAGGTGGTTTCGTACCCTACAATAATCTCTTCGTTTGTTATCCGCTATTAGTGACTTTGGAGTGACTCTTTGTTGCATGTTGAGGGATACTTATATGATCCAATTATGTTATTATTGTTGAGAGAACTTGCACTAGTGAAAGTATGAACGCTAGGCCTTGTTTCAACGCATTGCAATACCGTTTTCGCTCACTTTTATCATTAGTTACCTTGCCGTTTTTATATTTTCAGATTACAAAAAAACCTATATCTACCATCCATATTGCACTTGTATCACCATCGCTTCGCCGAACTAGTGCACCTATACAATTTACCATTGTATTGGGTGTGTTGGGGACACAAGAGACTCTTTGTTATTTGGTTGCAGGGTTGTTTGAGAGAAACCATCTTCATCCTACGCCTCCACGGATTGATAAACCTTAGTTCACCCACTTGAGGGAAATTTGCTACTGTCCTACAAACCTCTGCACTTGGAGGCCCAACAACATCTACAAGAAGAAGGTTGTGTAGTAGACATCATCAACACTCACTTTGGCCTCAAGGTGCTCCATCAGCTCCTAATCCATGGGATCGAACTTGACGCCAGCCGGCAGCATCGGCCAATCCTTCTTGGAGTTGCATTGGTTAATTCCAGTTATATGGTACTCAATGTATGATCAATCGACTGTTTTAAGTGAATGATGGAAGATTTCGACAGATAAGTGTAGTACTCCAAATCTGAAGTCCACAATACCTGAACACGCTGCCGGGATTCTTGTGTCACCTCACGCGCAGCGTGTTGTCACGTCAATTCAATGTGAGGACATGATGAATAATTTGACCGACGTATACTAGTACTGCTACTGTACGAGTACTTACTAGTCGTATTTAGTGTCACATTTTAACCATAGGTTTAACTAGCGAAATGTCAATGCATGTCACCAAAAATTATTCCATTGGAAACTATGTTCAAATACGAATAAAATGATATAACTTTTTGTGACATGCATTAACATTTAGTTAGTGAAATTTATGGTCAAAATTTGACACAAATTATGAAGGGGACCAATAAACCAGGAGGGAGGTAGTAGTACGAGTAGCGCAATATACGGTATAGAGGACTAGTACAAATTTAGAAATGGAGTAAGAAGTTACAAGGCTGCGCGATACACTTTGTAGGCGGACTGGTCCGAGTGAAGAGAAAAAAAAGCCATACGGAACTCAAAATATTTTCCGGAGATATTCATTTTCCTGAAGAGGCGGATAAGATATTAGGTGGCTGTTTGATACCGCCAGAAAGACAAAAAAAAGATTCTAAGGAATCAAAAAAAAGGAAAAATTGGGTCTATGATCAACGAAAAAAAATTCTCAAGAGCAAGGAAAAGTATTTTGTTTCCGAAATAATTCCCATTGGACAACACTTTCACTAACAAGAACGCACTTGAAGCCTAATATATATATATAGGGTGGGTCTATTCTAATAACACCCCTTAAGACCTTATTCTAATAACACTTTCGCTTATTCTGATAACACTTCGTGAGTGCAAAAAATCCCGAACCGAACCGCATTGAAAAATAAAAAAAGAGCAGCCCAACCCACCCCACCTCCTTCCCCACTCCACCCCCAACTTGTCCATGCATCGCCCAATCCCGAACCACCTCCAGCCCTTGCTCTACCCCCAAGCACGCCTCCCGGCGGTGGATCCGGGCACGGAACTGCCACAAGCGCGCCTCCCGGCGACGGATCCAGGCCGGCAACCGCCCCCAGCACGCCTCCCGTTGCGGATCGAGGCCGACAACCACCACCAGCGCGCCTCCCGCGGCGGATCATGGCCGGAAACCTCCCCCAGCGAGTCTCCCACGGCAAATCCAGGCCGGCAACCGTTGCCGTCCACCTGTGCCTCTCGCTAAAGCACCCCGCCACCACCGCATCCTCGCCTGTCGGTGCCACTGAGTCTCCCATGACGCACAAGCCCACCCCACGCGGCGCATCGCCTCGACTCCCTCTACCCCGACCTCCAGCATTGCCATCCCATTCCGGGTCGCCGGTGTCGGTTCTATATCCGGCGTATCTCGTAGTAGGGGTCCTAAGCTAGGTGTCTTGGAGCGATGGTAACATGGACACAGGGTTTTTCCCAGGTTCGGGCTCTCTCTAAGAGATAATACCCTACACCCTGCTTTTGATTGTATTGATATGGGTGTAGTACAGAGTATATGTTTGTACCACGAGATGATAGTAATGAATATGAGATTGTCTATTGACTAGCCTGGCCTCGGTTTATATATGCACTGTAGGCCTAGGGTTTAGGAGAGTCCTTGGCTTGGGCGCCAAGTCTTGTAGAAACCTCCTTGTATGCGGTATGGGCTGCTCGAAGTGGGCCATGAGTGAACCGCCATGGGAGTCCTCGGCCCGATCCAACTGGTCGGGAGACGAAGTGGTGAGTACCCCCTAGTCCAGGACAACGTCAGTAGCCCCCTGAACCGGTCTTCAAGTTGAGGACGCTCCTCGATTCTTCTGAACTGTTCTTCATCTTCGGTCGTCGGTCTTGAAAACTGGTTCAACAAATCTTCTTATCCTTAATCTTGAGGATCGCCGAAGTGAATCCAAAGAGTTTACACGTCGGGTATCCGAGGAGCCCCTTTAACTCTTCGGCCTTTACAATGCCTTATTATTTTTACGCCACACCTCGGGTTTGAAGTTGTTCCCGTGCGGTCGTCCTCTTGCATCCGAGCCCCAACACCGGACTGCATTCGAGGTATCCTTTGTAGCCGAGCACCCATGCCGGACTGTATCCGAGCTCCAAGGCCGGGCTATATCCGAGGTGTCATAGATCACCTTGGCTCAAAAAAGTCGAAGAAGTTTAGGCGAGCTTAATGCCAGAAATGCCCTCTATGGAGCCAGCCACTGGCGCCCGAGCTTTATGCTGGACTGCTTCCGAGGTGGTGCCCATTGTTGTCCGAAGACGCGTTTGCCCATAGTTCGGTCGAGCCGAACACTGAGCACTTTGAATTTTATGCATTGAATAGGCAATGCAGTAGCCCCCAAGACACTGGTCGGGTGGCAACACCAGATCAGGGGATCGATGTGCCCCTTTAATATTAGTAAATGATAAGCCCGAAGCCCAGTAGCCCCCGAGCCTTAATGCGGGCACGGGTGGCCGAATTAAGGATCAATATCCGGAGTAAAATCACAAATTATGTGTAATGATTCTATGTATCCAAGTACTCTACATCACTAATGCTTGGATCCGCATTGTACAAAACTTTGTTGACCGACCATCGGCTTCCACCTCCTCGGCCAGTAGCCGAGGAGTGTTTCTCCTACTTTATAAAGCCTTTATGAGGGCAAAGATTTACGACAAAGAAGGCAATCCGGCCATATGGTTTTATAAACAAAGGTACGCAGAGAGATATGTTATATTACTGTATAACAAAACAAATGTCTTCCAAAGAAAATAGTCCCGCTATCGGTTCCTTTCTTTGGGTTGTCATGCTAAGCATGATCATGAAACCTCAGCTCCGATCACTGTGGGAGCAAAATATTGAGGATTTAGTTTGGGGAAAGTTCCTGAACTATGTGGTCTTTAGCGAACCCAAATTTTCACTTCCGTCATTGTCGACCAATTATATCCTTTAAGATCGCTAGCTTTCGGCTTCACCCAGTCTGAGGTACTAACTCGGATGATCCAGTAGTAACAATCACATAGGTGCTCCCTTTACCGCCTAGCCGAACAATCGGGAATGTAGGGGTAAGCACAGGAGCCAGGCAACTCAACTTGGCCAAAATCTTAAGTCAAATTGATGCATATGTATGGCTTTATAACGATGATTACGGAAGGCAGCCGTTGTATATTAAATACAAATGTCGATGATATATTTATTTTGACTCCGTTGCGACCGTTTATCAGTTGAAAGTGCCCCTTCGTCGGCTTCCACCCCCTTGTTGATGCTACGCAGGGTGTCTCCGCAATAACAAACAACCCTTAGCCGATGTCTCGGTGCCCGAAGGCGGTTGTGTTAGTGGAAACGAGGCAATCAGATATGCGGGCTTTATAACTTTCACTTAGTCATAGGAGCTTAAAGTTGGGAGGCCAAATATTAGCCCCCGGTCAATGTTCGGCGACAGCCGAGATCAAGCCGTTAACACTTCGGCCAATATTATGAATGGCTCGTCGCTTAACACGGGGTGACCTCCATCGATCTTATAATTTAACACGGTCATCGGATCGCTGACCAGTTTACGCTTATTGTGACAGTCAGTTTTCGGCTTTCTCCACTGAGGCGCTTAACCATGCGAGATGGAAGCACAATCGCAGTGGTTCTCCCTTTGCACACCTAGCCAAACAAAGCGGAACGTAGGAGGCAAGCACAGGAGCCGAGTAACCCAACTATTGACCGAAGACACAATTCGAAACCGATGCATATATAGCAATATCCGAAAATGTTTTTGCCGAATCTCTAAAGGTGTCCGGCGTTGCACTATGAGACTTATGCTGGAAACACACAAATAGTTTAAAACTGCCATAGGCTTGGAAAACCAAAAAAACTTCAGTAAAAACTTGACGTCCGAACTAGATCAAGTGTTCGGTCCCAATCCGAAATTGGTCTCAAAAAATTGTGCTTCTGTCGTGCATTAATATGACACATCCGATCTCAAGACCTCAAGCGGGTCAGCCCACGGCTGCAACCTCCTATCCCGAAGGCGGAGTACTGCTCGTTAGGCCAGTTTAGCGAACTAAACTCGAACGGCTTTGAGAGAGAAAACTAGGCTCCCCGGCTATTGACCACACACTCGCGTCGAAAAAAGGAGTGATAGAAAAAGATTTTGCAACGACCAAGAAGAAAATACTTATTATAAAATGTCTCATGTAAATTTAAGAGCCCCCCATGTGACTTGGGTAAAAGAATTTTATGTATAATGATTGTATGTATCGAAGTACTTATATCAGATCTGTGTTCACCTGAACTTTAAGCACGTCTTAACCGACAGTCGGCTTCTCCCTGTTCGGTCAAGGGCCGAAAAGTGTTATGTAATCCACTTGTCGAGAATATCGACGGTGTTTCCGATAACCAGGCAATCAGGCCATAAGGCTGTAACAGACAAAGCACGCTCGGGGAACTTATGCTATATTACTGACGAAGTGTAAGAAGCATCTTCGAAGAAAATAGTACCCCCACCGATACCTTTCTTCGGTTGCTCATTGTTACTATGAGACTTGTGCAATAGATTTTTTGTACTCATGAGTTCCGTTGTGTGCCGACCATGATTGAAAACAATAAGAGCGCTAGCTTTCGGCTTCACCCAGTTTGAGGTCCGAGCTCAGATGACCCGATCATGACAATCGCAGAGGTGCTCCCTTTACTCCCTAGCCGAACAATCGGGAACGTAGGGGTAAACACAGGAGCAAGGCAACCCAGCTTGCGGAACACTTAAGTCAACATGGTGCATATTGTGGCGTAATACACGAACAAGGAATGAAGCCATACAAGTATAATCATATGCAAGAGGAAAGGCTTCATAAAGGAAGCCCCCAAGTAAACGGGGTATTTGAATTTGTGTCACAAACAAAGTTTTGACAAGGAAGTTTTTCACAAACAACTTTTTGCCAAAAAAGTATAATGCTTGGTCGAACCGAACAAAATTTAAAACTGAATGTTTTTTAGCATGAAAGCAACTTAGCTGGTTAATGTGCTCGGTGTTGATGACGCAATTCGAGCTTGTGGCGGGACAAAGACTCCCATTGATCTGTGACAGATCCGACAAGGTTCGCAGTCCTCGGCATGGCCGAGGTCCCAGCCCCCAAGCCCGAGGTGTCCGAGCAAGGAGTTCGGCACTCCGGAATAGTGACATGGCTCGGCAGAGGTGGTAAGGCAAAGCCCCCAGTCTAGCCGAGCTGGCGGAGTTGGCCGACAAGGTGACAATGAAGCCCCCACGTCAGTCGACCTGTTCGGCATGCATGGTGGACGCCAGTTTGACGAAGCGACGACGCTACGTGACCGATGTGGCGAGATGAAGTTCCCGGTCCAGTTAACATGGCGAAGCTGTGATCGGCGGATGCCGAAGTCTCATGCAGGTCGGCTGGTGATGCCGAAGTGACCGCATAATGCAGTCAAAATCGATTACTTGCACACATAAAACAGTGCAAGCAAAAAAACAATAATAATTGAAAGAAAAAATTGCTTAATTAATATATGCGAAGCTAATCATGAGGTAAGTTTGGCCTGCGCGCCATGGTTGGTTCGACGGAGTGGCAGCGCGGACCCGTCGATGCAGGTCGGCATGCGCGGGGCGACAACATCGGCCTGGTATGATCCGAACTCTATGTGCGGAGGTGTCGGTCGGTGCGGTGGCTGTCGGCCTAATCCGCATGTAGCAATTGTTGTGAAAGAGACGTCCCCGAAGTACTCATGCAACTTCATGTGGAAGGTACCACGTAAGCTGCTTGTCGCATCAATCCAATCTCGATGGACGCGAAGCAACTGGTAGTGCTAATTGCATCAGGGAAGCACATGAAAGTGAAACCATTAGTGCAAGTGTAGACGGGCTCCAAACTTAATTAAATAATGGAGAAAAGAAAGATCAAATCTCCCGGTGACTGCGCTGAGATTGGTCAGACCGACGCCATGTACGAGGGTCGGTAAATTCTCTCTACAAAAAAAATGCAGCGGAAAGGAACAAAAAATATTCTCTGTATAATAATTCATGTGCTAAATAAATAGCTAAGAAAAATAAAACCTAGATGGCGATGATCGTGGAGGACCGAAGCAAATAAAGAAACATCGGTCGAACTTTAATAGTTGCCGGAAGTAATGCTAGCTGGCCTGCTAGCAATTATCAATACATGATGTAGTGTTTGTAGATTATATCACAAAGACCGTGCTTGCAAAACAAGTATTTAATCAGGTCAGAAATACTCTGCACTTTTCGAAAAGGATTACTAGAAACCGCCAGCGGCTGACGAAGAGATGAACTAAAAAGGGAAAATTAAATCTCCCTGTTTGTGTGCTGCCATGGAGCAAGTCTTAAATCTCCCTGTTTGGTGTCGCTGGACTGCGGGCAAGAAATTAAACCGCTTCATACTAGCTACTGCTAGGCAGACCAGATTGCAGACCTGCTGCACCAAAATTGCAAACCAACAGAACATATTTTCTGATACAACAATACGAACGAGGGAAAAGAATCCATGAAAAGACATCACCGGGATCTTTGTGTGTGGGAATATAAAAAAGAATAATTAAACACAATAATCCATTAAGGGCCGCATATATGCACTAGTAGTACTAGCACCAGACCACTTTGGATTTGACGGTCTACACAAGGGTTAGAATACAGCAAAGCTAAAGCCAACTAGTAGTAGCACATGAGCGCGCAGATCATGAAGGACAAGCCATTAAGTATAGCTTAATTAAATAATAAGGATGAAGGAGGATGGAATCTCCCTGTGCTGCCGCCGATGTGAGCTCCTGTTGGCTGGCCCACCCTAGAGACAGATCTACATGGGCAGTACGCTCTGCGTGGTCTCCTCGGCTGGGTCGCCGGCGCTTAGATCACATTTTTTGGTTGGCCCATGTAGCGAGTCTGCCAAGTTTACACTGCTGGTTTACAAGCGCGTTTCATTAGATCCTTTACGGCACGCAAAGGTAGTTCGGATCCGATGTATCACCAGACGACGGATACAATGGCTGCTGCTGAGATTTTTACACCGTCAGCCGGCCCCTCCCCAGGCCACCGCCACACCGGCCATCCCCAGCCCTCGCAACGAGCAGCCAGAACGGTGCGGGATCCGGCCGCCACGGGCACCCAGCGAGGCCGCCGGCAGTGGATCCGGCCACCGCGGGCGGCGTTGCTACTAGTCTGCATCGACTCCTGCAGCCACTAGTCTTCTCCACCTTCTCTCCTGATCTGTTCTCCTCGACGACCACGGAGGCGCACCTGCCATACCTCATCGGCGGACCACACCACCCACACGCCGACAACTCCCTCAGGCGTCCAGTTCATCGGAGGTTCGTTTGTGCTCGGCGTGTCGTGCTTCCAGATCCCTCGAGCAGTTCGGCGACGCTGAGGTGCAGCTTTGGCATTGTGGGATGCAGTTCCGTGCACATCTCCATGCAGTATGGGGCAATGGCTTGGTCTCCAGCAAACTCCCACCTCGCATCTCTAAATTCCAGCAAGCATCACACTTTGCATTCCCAGGTTCTGCTAGAGAGGCTCAGTTGTGTTTATTGTGTTGTGGATTTTCACTGACTTTGTTTTGTTGTGAAGTTCGCAGATTCTGCTAGAGAGGTTCACTGTCTTCTGTGCATTCCCAATACGGTGGTTTTTGTTCCTTGCGAGGATGGTCGTGAGACTGTCGTGCAGTACGCCGAACCATAGTGTGAGGTTCACCGGGTGCATGACTGCAGTGCAGTTTTCTCTAGTGCAAAAAAATTGCTAAATTTGGAATAGTGGACGGCAGTGTGTGTGTGTCAGTGTAGTTTGGCTCCAGTTTTGGGTGCTCCTCTGGTGCGGCGTTGGCCAGTTTGGGAGGCCACGGGAAAGAAAACTCGGGTGTGTTGTGTAGTTCGCTAGTCTCCCATCTGCAGTACCCATGTCTTCAGTAAATTTGTTTGAAGACAGACAAAAAAATGTAGTCCACTCCATTTGTGTAGCACCTCGTTACCCCTCTATATGAAGTGCAATTTGTTTCATGTGTCTCAAAATTCAGTCGACTACGTCAACACTTGCACTGCGTTTGGTCCTCGGATATGATTTACTTTTAAGAGTGATGTTGTACACTTGCGCCCAACATGAAAGTGTGATTTTTTAAAACTAAACAACAAGATAGCAATGAGGTTCACTTCGACATATGTCGCGGTTCATTTGCCCTTGTCTCTGTGGTCCACTCTCGTTCATAAAAATGTTCAGAAAATACAACAAAAACTCACAAAAAACTCGTGTGAGATAGTTTACGTCCGACAAAAGAAATCTTGAAGTTCACTTGACTGTCTGATGCAGTGCGGTTTTCAGTCTAAAAACAGTGCGGGTTTCTTCCTCGTCTTCAAAAATTTACGTCCCACAAAAAAGAAATCATGCAGTCCGCTAGTCCGTCTGATGCAGTGCGGTTTTCAGTCTAAAAGCAGTGCGGGTTTCTTTCTCGTCTTAAAAAATTTACGTCCCACAAAAAAGAAATCATGTAGTCCGCTAGTTCGTCTGATGCAGTGCGGTTTCCAGTCTAAAAGTAGTGCGGTTTTCTTCCTCGTCTTTAAAAATTTACGTCCCACAAAAAAGAAATCACGCAGTCCGCTAATCCGTTTGATGCAGTGCGGTTTTCAGTCTAAAATCAGTGTCGTTTTCTTCCTCGTCTTCAAAAATTTACGTCCCATAAAAAAGAAATCATGCAGTCCGCTAGTCCGTCTGATGCAGTGCGGTTTTTAGTCTAAAAGCAGTGCGGTTTCTGTCTGATGAGGTACATGCGACGATTTGGTGTCGCGAAAAAATAGTCTCTGCATTTCGTTAAAATCAAAATTGCTCTTAAACCGCAAGGAATCAAAGAGAGTGTTCTACATGAGAAAGTTACATCTCATCGGTATCTTTCCAATGGCGTATAATTTGAATTATTTCGACAAGCGGTTTGTAAAAAATTCTTGAAAAACAGTCGCTGCCTCTCATCGTCAGCCACACGATTTTCAAAATTAACTAAAAACCGTAAGGAATCTCAAAACCATTTCAACATATGAAAGTTGCGCCTCGTCCGTAGCTTTCCAACGGCGTATCACACGTCTCGTTTCGACAAACGGTTCAAAAACTGGAGCGAAAACAGTATGAAAATTGCAAAAATTTCGAAAAAACAGAATTCCATGATTTACTAAATTTAAAACTGCTTTTAAACCGTAACGAATTAGAAAAAAATAATAGATATGAAAAAGATACGCCTGATATCTTTCCAACAGTGTATCATTTGCTTAGTTGGTTCGCTGGTATAGCAGGGAACCAACGCGGCTAAAAAAAACTACCCTGTCCCACCTCCCACTCCCACGTCCTCCACCTCTCTTTCCCACCCCGCACCCATCCATGAATCTCCGCCGACCATGCCCGCACCTCCAACTGCAGCGCCGGCCACCTCCCCCAGACCCGCCGCCAGGCTCCTCCCGTGGACCCTCCGCCGGTCACCTCCATGTGCATAGTCTGTGGATCACGCCATTCGCCGCCACCCTCCCTGGATCTCACCGCCACCTCCGCGTGCCTCCGCTCCCTACCGCCGGCGATCCTCCTCCAAACGTCCACCGCCCTCCCCTCAACCACCTCCCCGCCACTAGGTGCGTCGCCGCCAGGCTCCCGCGCCCCGGACGCCGGAGGCCCGGGATCCGGCTGCCACCATGCGGCGCCGCGACCACCTGCCTCCTACCCCGGCCTACCAGGCTCCCCGCGCCGGCACCTACACCCTGTGTCCAGTGGCCACTGCTCGGCGTCGCCCCGTTCTTCTCCAAATCCGCGTCAGAGTCGTGGTGTGCACTGCTCCCTTCCCAGTCGCACCACCTTTGCTGTCAGCAGAGGCCGCTGCCTCGATTTGTCCAGCGAACCTAGTGCACTTGCTGCTGCCACACCTGTTGTTGCTACCAAAAATGGCTCAGGACACCAGCTCTGATCCGTCGTACATGCCCTAATCCACCCGCGGGATCTGCCTCCTGCCTTGGCATCTCTAGTACGTGACCTGCTCCGGCACCTCTGATCGACCTTCCCTGTCGTCTCTTGCTTGAACGTGTGAACTTCTGCTGCTCCTCCATGTAAATCTGCCTACTGCACTACTACGGTTGCTCTATGTTGTGCCGTTTTGCTGGTTGAAGTTGTTGTTATTTGCTAGCTTTGTCATAGGCTACTGCACTTGGAGCTTGAAAATCAATTTCATTGGTTATGTGTGTGCTTGGAGTGACAACACTAGGCCATAGAAAAAATGGATGCTCCTCGACTACTAATCCCATGGCTACCTCAGCTCTACTCGTTCAGGCGACGGGTAACTCTGATGTTTGTTTCTACAATATTGTTTGCAAGTCAGTATTGTTGGTATGTATGCTTCTATGTTGTTGATCTTAGTATGTCAAAGAAGAATCGTGAATGATTGGGTCTACATCTGCATAAAAGAGAGTCCCTTTCCGAGTTTTGATTCGTTAATTAATTTCATGCGTATGTTGCTAAAAAAGAATTAACCGTGTAGAATGTGAAAAACTGAGATTAGAGTTGTAGTTTTTCTGCTGATTTTTTGACCATGTTTCTTGGTTATCAAGTAAGTGTTCTTCGTTGTTTTCATCAATTTCCTAATTGATGGAAAAGCTTGCTGCTACTCGCTTCCAGTGTTGTGTACTGTGCTCCTGCTCTCTAATGTACTATCTGAAGCTTGTACAGCGTGCCAGAGCAAAAAATAGGAAGGCACTAATCTGAAGTTCAGATATGATAAAGAAAGAAGTCGTGCGACCTTGGATCTAGTGATTTTCCACGAGGTAAGTTGCAGCAAAAACTCTGCTTAGATTTCAAATTTATGAAGTATCAGACTATAATAGTTCCATCGATTTCAGTGAATGAGCAGCACGTTTCTGAACATTGCTTTTTCACCCGCAGCTATGGCCCCTTTCCCTGATGCATAAACGCGGACGACCGCCCTGCAACGTACCTCTTTCTCCCGCTGCTCCAGCAAGCAAGCTCCCAGCGTCGCACCTCCAGCCTGCGACCTTCCCTTCTGCCACCTCTCCACCGACTGTTGCTGCCTCCTGGCCATATGAATGGCGTTGCCGAAGTCCACATTGTACCACACCAGCAGGACAACTCCTACAGGTCGTGCCAATCGTCTTTCTTCCACCGTCCATGGTCGCCATCGCCGTCAATAAAGTTGTACTCGATCCATGTGTAATATGTTTGCAGTACGCGCTTGATGCATTTGATCGCCTCATGCAGTGCTCCAGGGAAGTAGCCGGAGGCAGGAGCTAGCTGCACACTCGCTGATTTTGGCATAGCCTAGTGGTTGTTAACCAAGCTAAGCAGGTCATGTTTGTGTCAGCTAGAAGTACTAGTGTGAGGCGTTATGTAGAGTGATTTTCTTATGGGTTTGAGTGAGTTAGATGTACCAGGATGGGAGATGCGAGTGTTCTTTACTTGTGAGTTTATCATAATTGTTGTTACCGTGTCTTCAGGGACTACTACTAACACTATACAGATACTAGAAAAAAATGTTAATGTTCAATTATGACAGACTAAAAATATATTCAGTTGATCAGACTTAAAATAGAGTAGTTTGATGTACATATACATATTTTTGGATATTCCATGTTTCTAAAAAACAAACCAAGAAGATTAAATTAAAGAAAGCAGAGCAGTCCGACGTTTATTTAAAAAGATTAGTTTCATGTTCATAAAAAATAGAATAACATCAAATAAGAAATAATAAAGAACTTCAATGTGTACAAAAAAAGATTTATCCATTTTAAAAATAGAGAAGATCACTTTCGCATCCATCGTGCCGCCCCTCACCCCCCTCCCCAACCATCATCCCTCACTAGCACTCCCTTGTTTGTAAAAAATATATGAGAAAGGATTGTCCCCATTTCAAAAAGAAACTAGAGGTTCAAAGTTAAAAAATAGAGAAGTTCACTGTTTATTACAAAACTAAAAAGGCCAAACTAACAAACAGAGCATTCCAAAAGGATTATAGAAAATAGGTTTTCATCGATACAAGAAAACTTAGAAGTTCAAATTTAAATAACGGAGAAGTTCATTGTTTATTAGAAACTCAAGAAGGTCAACTAAAATAAATAGAGCAGTACAGATTTTTATATATATAATGGGTTTTCTTCATTTCTTAAAAAAACTAGAAGTTCAAATTTAGATAACAGAGCGGTTCAGTATTTATTACAAACTAGGATTTTCCTCGTTACTAAATAATTAAACCAGGAGTTCAAACCAAAAAAAGAGAGTAGTTCGAAATTGAAAAAAGGATTTTTCTTGTTTTCTATGAAATCTAGAGGTTTAAATTCATAAAATCGAGAAGTTCAATGTTTATTACAAAATCAAAGAAGGTCGAATTAAAAAACCAAAGAAGTCCAAAAATTTTATAAGAACGGATTAAAAGAATCAAATTTTTCCTAAGAATAAAACTAAGAAGTTCAAATTAAATAATAGAGAAGGTCAAAGTTTATAAAATAACTCAAATTTGTGTTCGGGAGAGCAAAAACAAAGAAGTTGAAATTAAATTAGCAAAGCAATTCAAACTTTATACAAAAACATATTTATCCCATGCCTAAAGAGTAAAAGCCAAGAAGTTCAATTTTTTAAGAGAGAGCAGTTCAAACATTTGAACAAAAATTGATTCTACCAAGTTTCTTAAAAATACGTGACAGAAGTTAAAGGTGAAAACAATGGAAAGTTCAACTACTACACAAAACGCATTTCAGATAAGAATATAAGAATAGAAAACTAAAAGCTTAAAAGGTTTGTGGCAAGAAGTTCACGTGCTCCTCCCGGTGAAGGTCAAGATCTCTAGTGCGAGATATCCGACCTTCAATTAAATGTAAAAAACAGGCAAAAAGACATTGTTTTTGCCATTTTTAAAACTGCTATCAAACGACAATGAATTTGTATTTTCTATCTACATGAAAAAGTTGCTTCTATTCATAAGCTTTCCAACGGTATATTATATGCTACATTCCGATGTATGGTTTAAAAGTTTCATGTATACCAATTAAAACACATTTTTATGTATTGAAAAATTCTTTTGAACCGTCAAGAGTATGAAAAAATGATTGACATGGAAAAGTTGCGTGTTTTCAATAGCTTTCCATCGGTATATCAGTTGCTCAATTCCGGTAAGTGGTTGGAGAGTTACGGGTAAAAACAACACGTGAAAAACAGAGTGAAGTTCAAAACGAACTGCTCCAGAAGTTCAACCTCTTCACGAAGTGCATTTGCGAAGACTCTGTTTTTCCGATGAAGGCATAACGCATGATCTTAGAAATTCAGATTGATAACTGCCAGAAGTTAACGTACTACACGGTGTACATTTTGTATTAAAAAAAGAATGAAAATGCAAAGCCTAAAGTTTTGTTGCTAGAAGTTCAAGTGCTCGGCCCGAGAAAGTTCAAAAATTCTTGTGAGAGGGGTTGAAAAAAATACGTGACAGAAGTTCAAGGTGAAAACAACGAGAAGTTCAAATACTGCAAAGAATGCATTTTAGGTGAGAATAAATGTATAGAAAAATAAAACCTTAAAAGGTTTGTTGAAAGAAGTTCAAGTGCTCAGTCCGGGGAAGTTTAAAAATTCTTGCGAGAGAGGTACACCTTGTATTTCCATGTTCGATTTTTTCCGTATAAAAATCGAATACAATTCTTCACTCAAAATATAAAAAGGTGAAGTTCAAATTGAAATAACAAAGAAGTTCGGAGTTTATAAAAACGTAGGATTTACCTGTTCAAAAAATAAAAAACACAACGCCATTTTTTGCACTTTTAAAAACAACTCATAATCCAAAAAATGGTTGCTAGAAGTTCAATTGCTCAGCGAGGAAAAGTTCAAAAAATTCTTGTGAGAGAGGTTCACCGTGTATTTAGATGTCCAAAATACATAAAAAAAATATATGTTTTTTTGTGTTTTAAAATAGTTCTCTCAAACGAGAGAGAAGTTCAAAGTGATAATAACCGAAGTTTACGTACTACATGGTGTGTATTTCATATAAGAAAAATACAATAAAGTGAAACAGAGTGAAGTTCAAACAGACATGTCCCAGAAGTTCAACTACTTCACGCAGTGCAAAAAACAGCACATCGAAAAACAGCACGTAAAAAACAGAGCGAAGTTCAAACAGACATGTCCTAGAAGTTCAAGTACCTCACGTAGTGCAAAAAACAGCACTTCAAAAACAGTGTGAAGTTCAAACATACATGCCCGAGAAGTTCAACTACTTCACGCAGTGCATTTCCATTCGCGATGAAGGCAGAAATCATGATCTCGTCATTTTCTAATTTACTTCAAAATGGTAGGAATATCATTTGTGTAAGTTCAAGTCCTCAGTCGGAGAAAGTTAAAAAAATTATTGTGAGAGAGGTTTGTACAAAAGAAATATCATTTGTGTGACATTGACGAATGTATGAGGAAATTACAAACAAAAATACGTCACGGAAGTTCAACGTGAAAACAGCAGGAAGTTCAACTACTACACTAAATGAATTTCAGATGAAAAACTTTTAAAACGTCGCGAGTATGAAAAAATGATCAACATGGGAAAGTTGCGTGTTTACAGCAGCTTTCCATCGGTATATCACTTGCTCAATTCCGGTGAGTGGATGGAGAGCTGCGAGCAAAAAAATCCCGTGAAAAACAGTGTGAAGTTCAAGTTCACACGCCGAGAAGTTCAAGTTCTTCACGCGGTGCATTTTTTACGAATCTGTTTCACGATAAAGGCAGAACGTATGATCTCGCTATTTTCAAAATTACTTGAAAACGGCTAGGAATCAGAGAAAACCATCTACATGAAAAAGTTTTGCATTTTCTGTAGCATTTCAACGGTATATTTTCTCCCCATTCCGATAAAGTTTGTAGAAATTACGGCGAAAATACGTTTTTAGACATTTTCAAAATTGACATAAAACCGTAATGAATTGGGAGAAACAATATATACCAAAAAGTTTCACATTTGTTCAAGCGTTGCAACGCCATATCATTTGCTGCATTCAGACGTACGGTTAAAAAATAGATCAAAAATACGAACTCGGTGGAACTTGTACCGTTTTCAAAATTACTCTTAAACCGTTCAAAATTAGAAAAAACTTTGGATTATTGGTGTCCATAGCGAATTTTCATAAGCTTTCCAACGCCATATCATTTGCCTAAATTGGATATTAGTTTAGAAATGGCATCAAAAATACGAACCCGGCTGTTCGGTTTGCGAAATTATACGATTTTCCAAATTACTCTTTAACCATAGGGAATTAGAGAAAACTTTCCACATGTGGAAGGAGCGGTTTTGCAGCAGCTTTCCAACGCCATATTATTTGACTCATTCCGATAAATGGTTTAGAAATGCAATCGAAAATACGATTCACGTTTTTTGTATGAAGAAAAAACGGTTTTCAAAACTGCTCTTAAACCGCTTACGTTTTGCCAAAAATTTAACTTGGGTCATGATACTGGTGTCCATAGCTTTCCAACGGTATATCGCAAGCCCCATTTGGGCAATGTTGGCGGAAGTTCAACCTAGCACAGGGGGAAGTTCAGGTCAAACAACTCAGGCAATAAAATTGCAAAAAACACAATTTCATCACGACCTGAGAGCAAAATCCGCCAACGAGCGAGATTCCTATTTAAAACGGGCATTTAGTTGCTAAAATCATTTGAAGATTACACTTACATCATATAGAACATGACTGACCAGAATAATTCGTGTGGGGAGACACAGTTGCGAAGATAGCCCGAAAGTCGGGTTCCTACATAGGGAAGTTCAGGCGTGTAACTCAGGAAGTTCATGTTGTGATCAGAATAATATTATGATCCTGTGATCAGAATAGTGTTTATATATATAGTCATATCTAGTGCATCCGAGATAGTTGGTGCATCCGTGTATCCGTCGACTCCTCAGCCGGCCGATTCACATCTCATGTATGGGATCAAAATCAACATAATTTTGCAGAAACACGCCCGCCGCCTCTCCAAGTCCAGTCAGCTAATTTGGTAATAACCCCCTCCGCTAATCACACTTCTAAATCCCTTATTCCCTGTTCGTCTCCCTCCCAATCTGGATCTTCTCATCCAATCACTCCATGGCGGCGGCTTGGGTGAATCCTTCCACGGCAGCCACACTTGGCATGTCCGCCTCGAATGGCTCCAAGGCCCTGTTGATTGCTTCGACGGAGTTCGCGCTTCACCTGCCTCCGAGTCTGTCCGCCCCAAATCGCTCCACGGCCTTGGTGATCCTTACGACGGCCGCGGCGTGATCCGCCATGTCTGGCCTACCTTCGTGCCCGCCCGCATTCTTGTCGGTTCCCGATGCCAAGTTGGCGACCGGCCACAACCTGCGCACCATCCAGTCCACTGCGTCCACATGCAGCGGTTGCTCCTCTGCCTGCCGATGTTATCTACTACCTGCAACAAGAGGCTCGACATGTGGCCGGCAACACTCCATAGCAAACAAGGATCACATTTCTAGATTTTCTTGTTCATGTTGAATGTATCTAGTACTTGGCTATGTGCAGATTGTAGCTTGCGAGCTCATCCATTGAATTGTTCTTTGTTAAATGTGTGTATAGCTTCAGACATCAGAATGTGAATTGTACATTGCCGTGTCGTATTGTTTTTCAGAGACAAGTGAATTTAGCTTGTTCCTGCTGATTTGAGGTATTCTGCAATACATGATGTAATACAGCTGATCCAGGGCAACAATATCAGCTGGTGCTTGAGCATTCCTCGTGATTTTGCATTCCTATGTTTCTTTGACATATTCAGTTATTCACAAACAAGAACATGTTGCTGCTGCAAGCTTACAAACAAACCACCGTTTATTTTCTGTTCGTGAATAATATTGTTGAGGCTGATGTGGGTTTGCAAGCTGAGTTCTTCCCTGGTTACTACAATATAAATGGATGATGGCTCACAGGCTAACAAAGATTATTTTACATGTATTCTCCTACATGGTAGATGATGATCTTTGTACAAAAAATAGATCATGCTTAAGGTTTATGTGAACATAATGTAACATGGTGCCCCTGCTGCTTCATACACTCTATTAATTAAAAATCAATTCAGAGAAAATAAGAGGGAGACAGTTCAAGAAACTCAATTTTCCATCCATCGCAAGAATTCAATATATCAAGGAAATAATATTAGTATCTCACTAATACAAATTCATGTTTTTCAACAGACTGAGAGCCATCACGGAGCACCACTTGGCTTCATCTGCAGCACAATCTCAGCCCCTTTGCCTTCTTTTTTGCTAGGACAATTGCGACTATCATGAAAAACTATTTGTTTGCACGTCTTGCACAAGCGTGCAACCTTTACCTTGGCTTCCTTCTTATTATTTTTCTGTTCCTCCTCACTTATTTCCTTTCCTCTCTTTATTCTTTTGCATCTCCCCACCGTGCGAACATTAGTTGGCGGGTGTATGTCAATTTCAGTAGGAATATTGCAACCAATAAAAGCCTCATACTCATCTTGTCTAGTGTGCTTCACACCTGATGTGGGAACCATTTCATCCAAAGGTGCTTCAATATTTAATACACTCGATGTTAGAAAATCCATGCCTTCATCCGAGTGCTTGGCCTTCTGAATTAGATCTTCCAACTTGTTGCGTACAACTGAAATCTTCTTCCTCGTAGCTTCATTCAACGAATCGGTTGCCTTCTCTTCTATTAAATTCCCATGCTCATCATACACATTCTCCCTGTAAATAAAATTATATAATGTCAGCCATTTGGTTTTCAATTAGAATATCAATTGCATAAATTTTGTATACCTTTTGCACCGTTTCTTCCATCTTTTCATAATGTAGTACGATGGAAGTTCATTTTGATTTTCAGCCCTCAACACCTGCATGATATGGCGGCACGGGATTCCAATTGTTTCAAATAACTTACATGAACAATGAGTTATCATGGTTGTGGTGTCACACTGAACTTCCCTAATCCTATGGGATCGACCTCTCAATGTCACTATTTTTAGTGTTCCATCTTGTGCAATGCCTTGGATGCAACAATGGTCTCTTGCTGCAACAATCTCTTTCTGAAATTTCTCAAACACCTCATATGTAAACACATCTCTACCTTGTTTCTCCATTTACCATGGTGTCAATAGTTGCGGGGTTGTATGAATGCTTGAGTTGTCAGCAATCAACTCTTCTTCTCGTTGGCATTCTAATGCCGTGTCAAACCTAAGCCAGAACTCAACCAAAGCAAGCTTACGATGAATAAAATGGTTAAAAATGAATTTGCACTTTCAGACCTTGAAGTGGTTCGGAGAATACCCGCCAATGGTATGTCCATAAAGTAAGCTGGTATCCATGACTCGCGAATGCTAAACCTTTTAACCAGCCACTCATTTTCCTCCAAGCCATACTCCGTAATGACGGAATTCCATTGTGATTCAAACTCTGCTGGAGTTTCCGAACCCCATACACACGAATTCATCTTGTCCCAAAATTCAGACTCTTCTCTAATTATTGGTCCAATCTTCTCAGGAAGTTTTTCCATTATGTGCCACATACATAACCTATGCACTGTGGTCGAAAAAACTGTTTCAATCGCATTCTTCATGCTAACAGCTTCATCAGTTATAATGAGTCTAGGTGCTACCCCTCCCATTGCTGTAAGGAAGGTCTCAAATAACCAAACATATGACTCAGTCTGCTCATTGCACAAGAATGCCGCACCAAAAAACACACTCTGTAAGTGATGATTGACCCCTGTAAATGGTGCAAAGATCATGTCGTATTGATTAGTGGTGTAAGTAGAATCGAAAGATACCACACCATCACCCCCAAAGTGACTATAGTTTTTCCTACTCATGGCATCTGCCCAGAAAACATACATTAAGTTCCCCTCTTTGTCAACAACAAAATCATAGAAGAAAGCTGGATTGACTTCTTGCTTTCTAGCTAGCTGAGCGACAAACATTTGAGCATCGGCGTTCCTAATTTTAAGCCTGAGGTCACGGTAGTAGTTTTGCAGGTCCCTCTTGCTGCATCCAACATACGGAAACCCACCTTCGCTGACTTGAAGGAGCCTGTACGCCTGGCATGTACCTATGCTTGCTTTGTGACATGTGTACAACATATTTTTTGCCCTCTCATTAACTTTACGATTTGATCTGATCAAGTGACGTTTATCAGGTGATACAAGGCCATGGCTATGGTGCCCAACCCATGATTGTATCTTGTAGGTGTTGTCGCCACACAACTTGACGAAGATATGTGCATCACAACCGCATCGTGTGGTTGTATTCTTACGGCTTTTCTTTGATTGGTTTGATGGGTCTTTAATCTCCTTGTTCTTCTCAGTCCTAAATCCTTCCCTGCTGCACATGAAACGCTTTGTCTGAACCACTTCTTTGTTCAACTTTTTCTGTTGTCCGACACGAACTCCAAAACCCACATGATGTGCATACGACTTGTAGAACTCCTCCACAGCCTCAAGCCCTTCAAATGTCATCCCTACTTTAGGCTTCAATTTTTCATCGCAACTCGGCATAAAAGACGAGCACTGAAACATAAATAATGAATCACAATAATCATCATTATGCATAAATCTCTGAACTGGTAAGAAGCATGGTGAATCATAGTTTATCACACTCACGAATAGGGGAATGCTTTCTTTCTTTCTTGGCGTAGTAAATTCGCGCTCATTCATTTGAGTTTGCAAGCTTTTACCTGATTTTGTAGCTGCACATGCATCAACACGGTTATTCTCTAGAAAAGTACGCATGTACACCATAGACAAATAATCATCAGGGTCATACACAACATGGTTGGATTTTACGGATGTTACCTGAAGATCCATCCACCATACTGAAGTTCGGTTCATATTCTGCAGCACTAGTATTTTCAACAGACGTAGCAGGGCAAGTGAGATGGGCCACACCATGGCTAGATGCAGAGGCACACCGATGGTCAACACTTGAATTATGGATCACCGTTGATGCATGTTCAACATCCTTAACAGTAGAAGCCGCCGTGACGATCTGTGGCAGCTTATCACGTGATGAGAATTTTTCCACGAAGCTGATGGGGAGTTCGGAGATGCATCCCGTCGTGGCCGTCGCTGAGATCGCCAGGGCAGACGAAATCCGCCGTGGCGATTGTGCCTGCGGATGCATGCTGCCGCGGCCGATGCCCTCGTTGGGATGGAGGTTGCGGCCGTGATTAGGGATTGGGAGGGAGACGAACAGGGAATAAGGGATTTAGAAGTGTGATTAGCGGAGGGGGTTATTAGCAAATTAGCTGACTGGACTTGGAGACGCGGCGGGCGTGTTTCTGCAAAATTATGTTGCTTTTGATCCCATACGTGAGATGTGAATCGGCCGACTGAGGAGTCGACGGATACACCACCTATCCCGGATGCACTAGATATGACGCCTATATATATATATATATATATATATATATATATATATATGTATATATATATGGCTTCTGCACAACATCTCCATCATCATTATCCGTACATCCTACGCAGGTGAGTTAGGATGCACTTGATCCCAGAAAGGTATCTATCCTTCAAACCAGAGGAGTGCTTCAAACTAACAACAATACATAATATCCAACCAAAGAGGGTCATGCTACAGCAGCAGGATACATGGCTCAATCTAGATAACAGTACAAATCAAGTTGTGCATATTTGCTGTTGGCATGAACCACATCGCCACATGTCGGGTTTGCAAAAGCCATCCATTGCATGGAAGCTTGATGCCTTTCACACACGGAAGATTATCTGGCAACAAGCTGTGTCGACAAATCTCTGGATATGGTGATTCATGAAACCCATGGTATGATGTGTAAACACAGTTCCCCCTGGCGAATGGAAGTTGCATAGCACAGTAATCCTCGCTGGTGATATGATCGATGATTGGTTGGATGATCGGATAATTGAGCCCGAGGAACATGGAGTGGTTGCCGAGGCTGTAGACCCACCTCCAATTGAATACGCCTGGCCCAACTGAGCTGGGATCTTTCTCGAACACGAAGCATCCATAGCCATCAATGTCACGTATGCCCCATGCATTGTACTGCATGTGGTTTGATGTAATGGTTTGGTCAATTTGGTACGTGCAAATGAGCATCAAATGACCGTCGTCAGCTGAACGAGCGATAAACCACCACCCATCGGCTAGTATGATTCCAGGTCCTGGAATCATGAAGGCCAGCGCATTTGCGTCTGCTGCAACAATTCAAATTGGAGACCAAAAGGAAAAAAAAATAAACAATCATGTTCAGAGTATGTGTGGAATTAAGATTACTATAACAGTGACACATATCATAGATAGAGAATTGCAATGTCGTGGTCATAATCATACCCCAAGTTAAAAAAATAAGCCAATGGCTTTCATATTCTAGCAATATATCATGGTTCAAAACATCATGTAACAACGAGAGGAAAACATATATAACAGGGCCTACTCATATTCTACCATAGCACTTACTACTGTTCTCATATCAACTCTAAGCAATAACATGCGTTGTTATAAAAATCTTGGAAATGAGAGTAACATATAGCAATCATGAGGTTATATTCATAATATCTATTCTAACAATCATTAGATGCCAATTATTCTCATATCAACTCTAACAATAACATGTGTGGTCATAAAAATCTAGGAAATGAGAGGAACATATAGCAATGTTGTGGTTATAGACATACTATATATATTCTAAATTTGTAACAATGAACAGGCAGTCGTATTCATAAGGTAAAGATGAGATGAGATAGAACAATTACACGACGATGGATTCCACCAGTATAGGCAGCCAATTTGTGCGTCGACCGTGTAAACAGTGCCATCATGCACTATAGCATCAGACAGAAATATTGGCTCAAGAGGATTGACGATGAGCCATAACCATGTATGGCGACCGGATTCCAGATAGACTAATCCCATGTTGAAGATGGCAATGAGCTTGTAATCCATGTAGTCTTCTGATGGTGTGGGCACTTCGCAGATTACAACCTTCAACAAACAGAGGTCGAGCCAAAAGCTCGACGCGTCTCGTGCGTAGTAGGCATGAGTGTCCGGCGGGCCGCAAGTCTCGATGGCGGCGGTATCCAACGATGGAACGGTGAACTCTCGCTGGGTGTAGATATCCACAAGACGCCACGGACTACCGGATTGGTGGATGAGGACGATCCAGTGGCCTTCATGCCCGCCCAGTAGTGGACGCGCATGAAGGACAGGTGGACGGGTAGTGGTAGCATGTCGAGGGGCACCACGGCAACCTTCGTAGGATCGTCAAGTCGGTGTCTGGGCCACCTGCGAGGATCGGGCATCAGCAAGCAGGGTGTCTTGAAAAGAGCCGGCCAGTTGCAGACGAGTAGACGGTACAAAGACACCGAGCATGCGGCTAGACGGACGGTGCTGAGCAGGTCCATACGATTACAGATCTGCTGCAAGAGAACATCGGGGAGGGAAATCCAATCACAGCTTTGCGTGTCAGTCGGTTTTGCCATAGGGTTTTTTAGGGCGCTGAGTGACTGGGGTTTTCAGTGCCTGCGAGCCAGCGGGGAAGTGGATTCGGGCAGGCGAGCGAAGAAGATAGCGTGTGTGGTTGAGCAGTGAGCGGGGGGATATGGTACGCACGAGCTACCAAGGAAGATGGCACGGGCGGGCGAGCAGTGAGCGGGGGGAAATGGTGTGCGGCCGACGATGGGGAAGAGGGGAGTAAGAAGAAGAGAGGAGGAAGAAGAGTGAAAGACGGGGAAGAAAGTGCATTAAATCTCAATTCTACTAGTACTACTACGAGGATATACCGTCCTTCAGAGTGTAAATAGTTACGCCTATGACATGTGGGTCTACCTCAAGAGGGCCCATATGTCAGTTAATGGAGGAGAGAGGTGCGTAGTCGTATTTGCGGAAGCGTGCTCCACTGGCAAACATGATGGCAGTACTGGGTAAGGCTGATTTAGTAACACCAACACACTAGTTCAGCTTATTAATTAAGTGTCCTATCTGCTGTAGCGTGTATTGTCACTTCACTGTGAAGACTAGTTGAATAGTTCTCTCTGACCGAGATGGGGAATAATGGATCGCGAAGACCTCCTATCTACAGTATCCCTATGCCTGTACGCTCAGGACCCTCTCAATGCTCCTCCTTATACAGGTGCTAAGGTTGCCATGTAGGCAAAAGTTTGGTGTGGCAAGGTAATTAAGAGGAGAGAGATAAGTGTGGTGACCCCAGTACTAAGCGCGAGAACCTAGACAAAAGACTTAAATGGAATAATCCCACCAATGCATGCAGAACTTTAGTTACAAAATCATTAAATAAAGGATGCTTAGCATTGGCCAAGGCACCCAGCGCCAATAATGCAGGAGTACTAGTACTACCTCCTTTCCGGTTTATAGGGCTCAATTCAAAAATCTCATCAACCAAGGTAGATGGTGAGTGGTGGAATAATTTTTGTAGTTTGCAAAAACACTCAATTAATGCACTCGTTTTCCTCAAAAAATTATGTTTACCAATGCATTAATTTTGTGTCAAACTTTGACCATCTACTCCCTCCATCCAGGTGAATAAGTCATCTTTGGTTGTGCACCGTGACCAAGGAGGGAAAAACAAGGGAACTTAATGTTTATTTGCTACTCCCTCCGTCCCTAAATATAGTCTTTTTAAACATTCAAATGGAATACAACATACGGATGTATGTAGACATATTTTAGAGTGTAGATTCACTCATTTTTCTCCGTACGTAGTCACTTGTTGAAATCTCTAGAAAGACAAATACTCCGTATTTGGGAACACAGGGAGGCTTTTACTCCGTATTTGGGAACACAGGGAGGCTTTTACTCCGTATTTGGGAACAGAGGGAGTATCACCATATGGAGGGAACAGAGGAAGCTTGAAATATGAACATGTCAATGGGAGGGAGTAAAAGCCTCATGCATGCATGCATGCAACATGCAACACTCACACGTACACATGGACGCAAGCAACACTCACGCACCCATGCGGCACACAACACACGACGCAACACATACGCTCACACTCAAGTGCTCAACCTACTCCCTACGTCTGTGAAAGACTGTACATCTAGAGATTTACACACTGACCAGGGCATAATTAATGCCCAAAAGTAGCATACTTATGTGTGCATGCAACCATTGAGAGAAGAAGATTAAATGAAGGTTGTTGCATGCTGTAATTAAGGATAGACATGTAGCCTATAGCTAGAGCACAAGTTGGTGCATTAGTCAATCAATATCGATTTAGATTAAAGGCTAAATGCATTGGAAGTGTAGATGTACACTCTTTGTTTTTTAGCCGATGTACACTCTTTGTTGGAAGACCGAGGGAGTACACGTGCATGCACTCACATACACAGCCAGGGTGGTTTGCGCGCAAGGGTTGGACCCCTATCGCACCTGCGTAAAGTTTTGTTTAACTGATTTCTTTGCTCTGCCAACTGACAGGTGGGACCCAGAAACCAGGTGACAATTTAACCAGTCAACAAAGTGCCACGTCGACTACGTGGCCGGTCAGTAGGGTGCAATACGGTGCTCTATGACGAGCTAGTGATCGTATAATCACAGCAAAACTATATATAGTGACCGTAAAGAGAGTATTGTTACATACGTTGACCGCCAGTGTATTCTTCTCGTTTCAAATTAAGCCATATTAACCAGAAAGGACACAGTATGGACTAGTACTAGTACTGCTTTGATGTGTCCCGTCAACTCGCCGAACGAGGAGAAGCTTCCTTACTACACATCTCCCTCGCCCACGCGCGCGGTGGCTCGCAGGACGAGGAGAGGGTTTTTACTACAGCGCCCTCTCCCTCTCGCTCGCCCTCGCCCTCGCGGTGGACGTGCAGCAGTTCAATCGGTCTCAGATTGCAAGAAGCATATTGTACTGTAGTATCATCATTGTTGGACCTTCCGAAGAGGCGAAAAGCCAAATGCAAGGTTCACACGAGTACGAACTGTTGAACCTCCCGAAGAGGCAAAGAGCCAAGCGCAAGGTTTTATAGGAGTTGTCGTCCTAGTAGGAGTATGCTACAACTATAGCGAATGATGCTACTGTATGATGCCGCCACGTCGCCTATATCCAAAGCTGTGCCACCTTTTTTTTCTCAAAGAGCATGTTGGAGCCCGTGCAACAACCACACAAGTTGCACGTACACATAACACATTTACTAGTAATAACTTCTGAAGGACAAATGCCGGTATGCCACAGAAGTTCATCTCCAATTCATGTGATAAATTTGTGCACGACTAGTCTACATATATTCACAGCGCTACCGTTCACAATTTACCATACCCCACTTACACGTTATAGATGGTCTACATGTCCTCCTCTAGGTTCCAGTCCCAGGTGTTCTTCATGGATGGCACGATCCATAGCGGTGGGAAATGGGAATCATTGTCACAGCTTTCTAGTCCGGTTCCACACGATGGAGACTCATCCAAGCTGAAGCGACATAATTCAGGGATAGTGTGTCCCAGCATGTCGTTCATCCGGCGGTGCGCACTGAAGACACAACCATGCTTCATGAACGGCAGGCCTTCAGTGTCGTGCACGGAAGGTGGCATCCGCTTCACAATGGTGTAGTTGTCCCCAATGAAAAACGAGTACTCTCCAAGAGTGCGCCTTGGCACCCACGTAGCATCACGGGGGTCGAACTTGGCGCCATTCATCTGGTACACGTGCATCTCAGATCTGGACACATGGTGACGTACACAGTCAAGGTCCATGCATAATAATGTTGTGCTCAAATATGGCGGCCAGTAATACTGTGTAGCAAATAGTACTACTCCGGTATAGAGGAAGTAAATAACCGGCTTATTATATATAGCCACTCTTGGCTACATGGATGAGATAGTAAGACATGGGAAAAAATGGTGGCAGCTAGTGGGTTCAAGTCTTCAAGGGCCTAGCTTAGCTATACGTGTCCTCCAAGGTAAAGAGTACTCCTACTAGTACTAGTAAGTAGTACAACAATGAAAGAGAAGGCGAGAGGGTTAAAAAATATAATACTAAATGGAATACCTGGGTAGATGGTGATGGTCCGATCGTGGTAGATTGTGTGACCATGTTGCACATCAGTGGTACCATGTGTAATGACTGCTAAGATAGTTGATCCCAATATGCCAAAGTCAGCTACAAGGTTCCAGGTTAGACCGAATCGCGGATGCAAATGCACATCCAGGATCGGCAATCTTATTTTGATCGGGGAATGACTCGTCCCTGCAAAATAATGGAGTACCGTTAGAGATGCAAATGATGGTTTGTTCATTCTGTTTGTAATCTCCCGTACCGTAGGATGGCAACCAGATGAAACAAGTCCCCTGGCTTGTCACCACGAAGATGCGGCCTAGATGGAACACGGCGTCTTCGAACGTGTAGGGGTACAAATCTGTCGCGGCCAACATGCGCTAGCCTCTGCCCTGTCTGTCCTTACTGTCTCTTGTATTGATGGCAATCCTTATGTTGAACACCGTGATGAGATAGTAATCGTTGTAGCCACGTCGCTTTGTCGGCGGGTCCGCAATTGCTATATTCTTCAATCTCATGTTGGCATCATCATACATATTCAAGCCAAGCCTGTCCGGAAGGCCGACCCCAATGGTGGAGAAGGGGTCTACGGGAACGGCCACACTGCTATGGATGTTGTGCAAAATGATGGTGGTATCCGGCCGGAGGTATGCAAGCCAATCTTCGTTGGCACTGACCCATACCTATATATAAGACGGTGGGTAGCGGAGAAATTACGGGATGGAAATGGAATAACTAAGTACTACATGATCAAACTCCATGACTGACCTGCTCATCGGACAAAATCCGTCTACCTCTCAACGTCGGCAACTCTAGCGGAGTCAACGTGCAACCATGACCATGGAGTGGTGGACTATTTGAAGGATTGTCCCATAGAAGAACCTTCTCCTCGAGGACGCATGGAAGACCAACAAGCATGGCCTTTTCCCAAGCCTGTTTAAGCACCGTCTTGAAAAAGTTGGTGCAGGAAGCACCGAGTCTTGCGGCAGTGAGGATGTAGGAGTGGCGTGCGATTTCTCCCAGAGGATCGTCGTCCAAGGTCTCCCAGCCCCGACGAGGAGGAGAACCGCCTGGCGAATCCATGGGAGCAGTGATGAACTGCCTTCTATTCGGGGGGGAGGGGAACTGGCGAGGAGGATATAAGAGCGTACTAACTGCAGGGCCTTGTCCCTTCCAACTGTAGCTCCTCGATCGTTCCTTAGCGAAGGGGCGAGGCTATTATTTACTACGTACTCGTACTGTAGCAGTACTAGTACTACTTTCTCAACTAGTAGTGCGATGTACTGTACTTCTAGTATAGTGCACCAGTTTTGAACTCTTGAATCTCAGGGCCAAGGAGCTACAGTTGGAAGTGGAGGGTAGTACTATTCTCTAGAACCATCATTGTACTATCAATGCAGGGAAAGTACACCTGCGTAGTGGGTACTCTCGATGCTCTATTCAAGCGCGTATCTGGCCTACTCAGCTGCTCCTCTCACGCACACACTAGCAGCCTGTTTATCAGTGACGGTTACTGCGGGGGCAGAATATTTGAGTTATTTGATACAATGAGACTAGGCTTTTCACTTCCATTTGTGGAGGTGTAATAGATCTCGTCGAACTTTGTTAGTAGTTCCTTATTTATGAATGAGATGAGGCAAAGCTTTTACCTCTGTTTCAAAACAAAAAAATCACGTCAAGAGGAATTTCTTTTATAGAGCCGATAATGGAGTGAAGTCCATGCGTGCAACGCCACAAGCTACAGAGTAGTAGAGTACTAGAACTTTACGTACAAAGCCATATTGCATAGTTCCCAATGTCGCGCCAGGCTTTTCCGGCTCCTCGGGCTTAATTGGGAGGCGCTAGTTTAAATATGCTAGTACTAGCTGATGAGGAAGCTGCAAGCGAGGTGCGGCTAGGGCGAGCACGCGAGCCACGAGATGATGGGAAGGAAAACCCGTTCACGTGGCTGGGCTATCGAGTGCACCCAGATTGTGGTGCGACACGTCCGTTCGACTTCAAAACTCAAACTACCTCGTTTTGTGGAGTACTATTTAAAAAAAGGCCGCCGTGCGTTCGGCCGGGATCGAACCCACAAAACAAGGTATACACTCCCGCGACCACTAGTAGTACTTGTTGGAGTACAACGCAACCTAGAATCGCCTTTTGTCGCTAGTAGTACATTATTCCTTACAAGAAACCACTAATAATGCCAAGAAACCACTAATAATGCTAAGAAACTACTACCACTTGCATACGTGGCAGACTTAAGATAAGACTACCTTATCAGCCATTGTACATGCCCTTACCAACCAGCCCTACCAAGAAACGACTACTCTACAACGTGCCGTTATAGGCATGTTTCAACCCATGTCGCCCCTTAAGTCAATGCCTTCTATTCGACTGGAAAGTTAGGCGTTATGACTTATGGGACCTACATGTCAGTCTGCACAAAAATCCCCGAGTGACCTCCTACCTCCGGCCCGTCGACCTAGTCATCCTCGGCCATAGGACACAGCTACTGCCGCCGGCAGAAGGCGAGGTCAAAACCGCCGGTGGTGCGGAGCCCATCTTGCGGCAGCCCGGATGCCAGCTCCGACCGGCGCTCACGGCCGCTAGCTAGCCAAGACAGCTCCGTCCAGCTGCTTGTCTGCAAGGTTTGCTAGCTAGATTGGCACGGCGGCGCGGCGGCTTGCTCGCGCGCGTCGCGCTAAGGCCAGCCATCTGGCTCGAGCGAAGGCCAGCGCGGCGGCTTGCTTGCGCGTGAGTCATGCTCGAGCCAGCCCGCCAACCCGTGCGGAGGCCAGCGCGGCGCCCGGCCCGTCCGGCGGAGCGGCGGCCAACTCGCTCATCACCGGAGCCACGGACGAACACGCATCAGTACTGTTTGAAGTAATGTTCAGGAAAAATAATGATTTGAGGGGGAATATAACAGGATAGAAGGTCAGATGTGGGTCCCTTGTGTCAACGGTCAAACAAAATGTGTTGGTTTAAGTTGCCTCGTCAGCACGGACGTGTGGGCCAACCCTTTCATAAACGGGTTTAAACGAACCTAATCGGCACTAGGTAGTAGTTGTTGGCATGGATTAAGAAATTTTGGGTATGTTTTTGCTATTTTTTGTACAATAGTTTCTTCCTAGGGCTGGTTGAAAGTGGTAGTTGTTTGTTAAATACTCTACATATTGTAAGTAGGAGTGAAAGTTAAGCTTTGGAAGCCAATAAGCAAGGCTAGTTACATAGTGCCTATGTGTACGTGATTGAAAGTAAATATCAACCATGAGTGACTAATATCTTGATGGAAAACTCGAAACTATGGAAATACTAGCATTTTTTGCATGGTTAGAAATACTAGAAATTTTCACATGTGTTGCAACGGATCATAATTAGAATAATACTTATTCACAAACTTGATACAAAACACTCTAATTTTGATATACATATATCACTAGAGATATATTATGTTTCAATCAGAAAATATTTCTTGGGCTGTTTTGGTGAGGTGAGACAGGGGTGTGGTTGGTTTTAAGATACTAATTATGGGTTTTTCTGTAAATTGGTAGAGAAGTGGGATGTTGGTGAGAAAAGGCAAAAACTTACCTCACAGTCGTTAGATGTAGATCTAATGGTCAGAAATGACGGATGGCAGACAGACCATCATCACCAACTTAGTCTTCTATAGGAGTACTAGCAAGATGTCCATGCATTGCACGGAACATCAAGATGCATTTTTTATAAAACACTTGTTGTGATCGACCCATGCGGGAGTAATCCCATGTCTAAAAACTAATGATATCTCGAGAAAGAGGAGATAAGGTGAAGAGGAGATGGGCGTGGTGGTGATTAGTGGTCGGACTGAGCGGAGGCAAGGGGATTGACGACGCCGGCAGCGGCCACCAGGCCAGTTTGTTCCAGAGGCTTCCTTTTTTAATTTCTCAACAATGAGGTTGTTGGAGATAAGGATGAATGAGGGAAGGCCTTGCCTGCAAATGTGGAGAGAGGTGCGGGTATCTTTTAGTTTAATTTCCATCCGTCAGATATAGATCGGACGGTCTATTGCAAGATGGCACGCATACCATCATCACCAACTCGGTTTTTTATAAGAGAAGAAATATAAGTATGGAGATACAAACGTATTATCGATACTTGTTTCCGTAAACTAGGATCTACACTCTATTCAACGGCTCAGCATGTGGGGCCTTAGCACAATGACTTCTCGTCTATGTAAAACAAAGGTTTTCCCGTCGCCGACAAGGAGGGGGTGACGACGGCGCACTTCCAACTTGCTCTAGTCCTAGTAGTCATACTAGGTGGTCTACGCACGTCTAGATTTATTCTTTTTCACGTCTCGTGTTCGCCATACTGCCCCAACTGTTGATGAATAGATGGTAAGTTATTCACGGGGAAACCCTTGTTGAGCCTGTTTGCGAGAGAGAGAGAGAGAGAGAGACAGTGTGCGTGTGTGATATGTCTAGAGACTGAGGCAATGATAAGAGATTCTTTGTGTCTATGTGTGGGGAGGATAGAGAGAGACATGTACATGGGGCTTTGTGTTGTGTAACGTGGAGACACATAGACATAATCAGAGAGTGAGTGCGTGAGATACACATGCGGACATGGGGAGAGATGTCTGAGTTAGAGAGATGGAGAATTTTGGTGTGCATCTGAGCTAGAGAGGGGGGATATATACATACCTAGAGCCGGAGAGAATATGCAAGGGTGTGTGTCTTAAAAGAAGGATCCAGATAGATAGGTGTTTGTGCGTGTCTGTGTGTGTTTGTGTGCGCGTTTGTGTGTGAGAGGGAGTGTGTGTATGTGGAGTAGAGAGACCACTAATGATGTAAACCTAGTATAAGGGAAGGGGGAATGGTGTGATATGTGTGTCAAAGAGAGACAAAGGCATGTGTAGTAGTGGGATAGCATGGGTGCGGGCGGGGAGCAGACTATTTGGAAGAGACATCGAGTGTGTGTGGGAGAGGGGTGTGAGAGTGAGAGAGGGAGGGAGAGAGAGTGAGGGAGGGAGAGAGAGAGATGTAACAGCCCCAAAATTGGGTTATCAATTTTGTGCTGTTATTCCTTCCTGGCAATCATTTTCAAAATCTTTCTCCTGAGTTTGCTTGATGACTCTGAGAATTCTTGCCATTTCCAACCTTTCAAAACCTTGCTCATGTCTTTGTCAGTGGGCCAGACCTCATTTGCATCATCCCAAACCGTCTCAAACCCTAATTCCAAATTTTTGGAATTTGAATGTGGCCTTTTTTTATTACAAAGGAGTCATCATTTTCCTTGATCTGTTGACCATCCCATCTGTTCATAGAGACCCTCCTATACTTCTAATCCTTGGATATGCAAAAATATTGCTAAGTCTTATGCAATATTTTTCATTTGGGATATATTCCTTTTCTTGTCTTTCTGAGGAATAAAATCCAAAGGCATAGCTAGTCATCTCCTAAATTCATGAAATTTTTTGGAGATGATATTTATGTCTAATCCTAGCTCTGGCAAAAACATTGGCCACATTTAAATAAGGAAAAATTGACTTTTCCTATTTTAAGCCAATATTGCATTTCTGCCATTTTCCAAAGGAACTACTATTTTTATAGCAGATAAAATTCCCACATAAATTGTGGATCTTGCCCTTGCTATATAATCACTAGTTCCATTCTTATCTCATGTTCCTCAGTTCAAAAATTTGGCACATGATCCAATGCAAGTTTCTGCCTTCTCTGAAATTTTGCAAAGGAAGTGCTTTATTCCTAATTCCAATTGAGCTGCAAATTGGCAGGGTGATTAAAATTGTTAAATAACCCATGGAGGCCAAAGATGAGCTCAAACCCTTCATCTTAGCTCCCTGTGCAATTTTTCAAAGTTTCTGACCAGATTGCAACTTGGTGAAGGAAGTACCTTCATAGAGTTTCCAAATGGGATGAAACTTTGCCATCTTCTCATATATCCTAATCATTAGCCTCCACCTAAATTCAGTTCATTTCACTGAACTATGTGAGCACAGGAGCAATTCTTGGTTTCTGTCAAAATTTTCAGTTTGTGAAGCAAGTATATTTTATCTTGCTCCATTATGGCTGAAAATATTCCCAGGCCTTCTCCCATCCATATGATCCATCTCCACAAAACTTTGGCTCATTTCAGTTAGCCATTTACCCTGAGGATTTTTCTGAAATTTTTGGGCAGGAATGATAGCTGTGAAGGAAGTACCATTTTGGCAAGTCCATTTGGTATGATATTTTTGCAGCATCTACCTATGATCAAATCATCAAGATTTGCCAAGTGGCAGCCCTATCCAACACTCCTAATGAGTGCACCTTCCTCATTTGTTTTCTGGACCAATTTTAGCAGTTGCAAAGCAACTATGCTAAATCCTTTCCCAAATCCCCTCCAACTTCCTAGGACCGTAATCCTTGCTACCCTAAACCTCCCAGACATCACGTTTAGTCCTTAATCCCACTAGTTTGATCACCAAGATGTGGCCAAGTTGCAACAACAAACTTGTCGAGCTTGTTTCCCTCTGCTCACTACACTTCTGCTCGTGCCATCACCTCATTTTTAATGAGCCCTGGAAGTACTCCACTGCTGACAAGGTTTGGCATGAAGTAGATGGCCAGAGCGCGTGTTGTCCTTGGTGACCACGGGCATTGCCAGCCAAATCGGTGGTCAAGCCACTGTTCTCGTCGGCAGCCCTGCTCCGGCCGGTTCTGGCTTGTCCAAGCGTGTCACACAGCTCAGCCTCGATGTTTTCTTCTTGCTGGACTCCTCTTCCCCTTCGTTTTCTTCCTCAGTGTGTCGTCATCGTCGCCGCACAGTTCCTGCCCGTGTGCATCGTCGTTTCCTCGCTCCTGTCCTCTTCTCCCTCTCGTCTCCGAGCACAGCTCGACTCCGTGACCACCTGCACGCCGTCCGCATCCTCCTCGTCGCCTTCCCGTCCCTTCCCGTGAGTCTTGGCTGCATGTGCTCGTCGCCAGAGCACCGACATGTAGTCGTCCGCATGCCACCTCGCCCCTCTCCTTCTTGAGCTCTCCTCGTGGCTATATAAGCCGCCCTCGAGCTTCCTCACAGTCCTCAACCCCTCCCAGAGCCTCTCCCCGAGCCCTAAGCCTCTCCCCGACCCACACCGCCGCCATGGCCGCCGCCTCGAGCTCTGCTCGATCCTGGCGCTGCCGTGCCCCTCTCTTCGTTCCCTCACCACCACTGTAACCCCCAGAGTCCAGCAAGTCTCCCTATAGCCTCAGCCTCTCCCCTCCCCCACCGTAGTTCCATATCCACCGCCGCCCGAATCCCCTCCTCGCTGCGAGCTCGACTATGGCCGCTACAGGGCTCGTCGGCGGTAGCAACCACCCCCAACCGATGCGCCTCTCCGCCCTGATCACGTGGGTAGGCCGCACGCCCCCCTATGGTGGCCGGAGTCTCCGGCGATCGCCGTCGGGGCGATCCCCTGCCTCGGCTCATCGCGCCCCGAGCGGGAGGAAGGAGGAGGAGTTGACCTGGCTAGGCGGGCCCGCGCTTTTTCCCCGACCCCACCTGGAAGTGACCCAGGCGCCCGGTCCCGCCGCTGCCACGTTGACCCGGTCCTTCCAACGTGGATAAGTGGTGGTGCCCCGTTGCGAAGCCATTTCCCTGCACTAAAAACGTATTTCCCCGTCAGTACATTTCCCAGGTCAGAAAGCGTATTCTTTTGTTCCTTTGGATGGAGATACATTTTCGCTTCTCTAAAGGCGTATTCTCAGAAAGGCGCTTTCTGTTTTTCAGCCCCGCCCGCCGAAAAGGTTAAATTGTGAACGTTCACTATTTAAGCCACTTTTCTGCCTAAAAAGTGAACGGCCACAACTTTGCACTCGTAACTCCGATTGAGGTGATTCCAATGCTCATGTTCTCTGTTCGTCGAACTCTTTCCGTTGGTGTCATTTTCATAATGTTTTCACACAGTGAAAATGACGACTTTGTCCCTGCACGTAAACAACCCCCTCAGAGAGAGAACTATTTCCGGCAAATCTTTCCGCGATCGTTCCACACTTTTTCCCGGAGTATTTCTTGACCCCCAGGCAAGCCAACCTCTTATCATGAGCCCCGAATTTGCATGTTGACTTTGCTTGCACCGTGTGTGTGTTTAGTTGCAGTAGTTTCTTGTCTGTTCCGTCGGCTGTTATTTTCGTCGTGCTATATGTTTTTGTTATGTGCCTTGCATGCTTGTGTTTTCATGAAATAAGTTGAAATGCTAGCTGGATGTTGTTACTGATAATATCATGCCGCTGTCTAGTTTAGTGTTAGTAATATCGATGTTATGATGATTCTGTTGCAACTAGTGGTATTATGAGTACTTGGTATTGCCATGTTTCGCATGCTATCATTGTTCACTTGAAAAGCTTGATGTTTTGTTACTGCATCTGTATGTGGCATGTTAGTTGTTGCATTCATGTTAAAATGCTTGCATGTTACTTGATGATGGAGAAGTTAATAAAATGACTTAATAACAAACCTCCTCCGTCATCGATGGGATCGAGTCATAGTGCCACCAAATCGAGCTTTCTCCAGTGCAACCGCATTTACCTTTATGGGAGGTCCTAGCTGGGTCTATTGTCATGCCTCTCGCCGGTGCCTCCAACGAGGGAAGGTTATGGGCACGCGATACCCTGATCAGGTAGGCGGACATGAACCTTGTGAGCCCGAGTTGTTTTGCGCGCTTTGTCCCCGTTTTGAACCGTTTTTCTTTTGCCACGACGGTGGCCGTTGGTGTCTTTGGTAGGCACGGGGCCACCCAGGACTGAACCCCAAGGGGGTGTTGGTCGGAGTGGCCAGGAGAGTATCATGGCGGTAGGTCGGTTTTGTCGGAACGCCGTTGGTCCACACGTATGGGAGTGTGAGGCCAAGGGTTCCGTGGTGTGGGTAAAGTGTGCTACCTCTGCAGAGTGTGTGTGCTAAATCTATTGATATCCGCGTCCACGGTCATGGGAACAAGTTGGTAACAGGTCACACTATCAGGTCTTGGTCGAAATGGAGGATAAACCCGAAATAACTAAGTTGGTGAATAATGTGAAATAAAAGAATGTGATGACTTGGACTATAAGATAGTCGTGAGTAATCACGGTGGTGTGTTGATATGATCACGAGACGAGGTCTCGGTGAGTATTGAACCAAGTATGGCTCCGTTTGCGATCCGTGAATGGTCATCGCTTGGTTACGAGGTAACCCGTTGGTAAGAGAGTCCGAGGGACTCAGTGCGCAAGTATGGTTGCATTGCATGAGTAGTAAGTTGTTATTTGCATTTAAAGAACCATGGTAGAACATGAGATGTTTGCATAAGATTAACATGTTATGTTTGCATTGGATATGATTGGTAGTTTATTTTCAGCATAGTTTCATGACGGCATGCCATGTCTTGATTGAATTTATGCTATGTTTAGATTACGTCATGTTATGATTGAAATGTTGTGCTATGTTTTGCCATTGCCATGTTAGAACTAAGCTTGATATGCCATGCTATTGCCATGCTAGTAGATGCCATGATGTTGTTCATGATTATTTGATCCATGTCTCCAGTTAATATCATGCCATGCTTAGTTTCTGCCATGAGATAGGTTATTGCAGACGCTTGGTTCTTGCTTTGTCATCTTTTTGTTTGGATGCTATGTATTTGGTTGTCTTGCAAGTACATTCAATGTATTGACCTGGCATGTCATGCCAGTTTTGTAGGTCGTACCCAACTTGTTCGCTTGTTCCGTCGTGCTAGGTCGTAATCTTGCCAGTCCTGTGAGTTGTGGAACCCAGCCAGAGTTGTTATGCTGCCAAACCAAGACTTCCGCTGCCATTAAAATAGCCGTAGGGCTATGCCAGATAATTGTATTCATCAATGATGTAATCTCATACACATGTATTTGATGAATATTATTGCACCTGGAATGCGGTATCATGGACATGTCGTGCGCCAGGTGTTATCTTGGGCTGACGTGCGAAGGCCCCTGCTCTGTGCGGATCGGGGTGCCACAGGAGAGAGAGCTAGCGACGGAGAGAGAGAGAGAGAGGAAAAGAGGGGGGAGAGGGGTCAGTTGTGTCCATAAGTGGTGTATAGATAGGGAGACAATGTTGATGTTGTTCGAAATTGGCCTATGTATGGAGACGCAAGGGAAGAGAGTCATCATGTGTGTGATAGGGACTCCATGAGAGATCTAGAATAGATGGTGTAGACAACAACGTGCGAGATTGAGAACGATGATACATTAGGGAGCTATGGAAAGAGTCACGGCATATATGTATACAGGGAAGGAGCTGGGGCGGGTCCGCATGTGGGAGAGATAGAAAGAGTAGAGTGGTGCACAAGGAGACAAAGTGTGCTTGTTTGCATTGGGGGTGGTGTGTGAGGTGAGTGTGCGAGAACCACATAACTAAGGAGATAGACGTTTGGGGGCGACGTTTTGTGTGTATGGAAAGATACACTCTACATTGTGCGTGTGCTTGGGAAAGAGAGATGCCGGGAGATCTAGAGAGTGGGGGAAGAGATGTGTGCATGCCCGAGAGACAAAGTGATAAGAGACCTATATTGGGGTCCGGACTTTAGAAGAGGGGGGGTGTTAATGTGCTAGTGTGTTCGTGTCTGGGGGAGAGAACGACGCGTGTGTGGGGGGTGGGTGGAGGGCGCTGGGGGTGTGTGTGTGGGGGGGGGGGGTTGGCTTCAGATAATGAGTGAGGTGTCTATATTTGAGGGACTTTAGCGTAATTGAGATATATATGGTCAATAGTGTGTGCACTCATGGTTGATCAATTTGTTTCACAGTTTGGACTACGAGATAACGATACTTTTGAACATGCGTGATATACCTTGATGTACCAGAATTACAAACCTAAGATTGGAATTTTGGAATTCGACTCCATCATTAGCTTTTGTAATTCATTTAAACGGAGGTACATTTTTTAAGCCGGGATTTCGTGATTTCAAATTCATATATCAAACCTAGAGATATACACATACGGGCATGTTCAAACTTTATAATCATCCACTTTATTCATACACATACACATTTTTTGCTTTTTTCGTCATATTTAGGATAAACACACTTGGAATTTCATTTGAATTGGACCGTATGATGGTATTTGATTGTACTAGCTCAATGATCCATATTTGAATTGAATGGACAATCTAAGTTTCGAGTTGGAGACATTGATTTTCAAAACTTGCACTTTTCTGCGTGCAAAAAAATAAATTCTCGGCCATGATATCGTAGTCGGTCGTACAAGATCAGAACACTTATAATTTTAGGTGCCAAAAGCTTTCAAACTTCTTGCTCACATCGAAATATCTCGCACCCAGAAGTTTAGCCCTGCGATATTCCTATTTTACCCCTACCACATGAACGGAAAAGGGCTACTTTGGTAACACCATTGTTTTCCCCTCTTTGCCCCCAACATTCTTCCCTAGAGCCCCTCCCCTTCCCCTCCCTGACCCCCCAACCATGACAAGCCGCCGAATCTAGTCCTCCACCGCAGCGGTGGACCTCACACCCCGCCGGATCTACCTTCTGCACCTTGGAACCCCCAACTGCCAACTCACCACTTCACCGGAGCCGCTCCAGCGACTGGCCTGTCCACCGCTCTAGATCTCCTTGACCGCCATCATGGTCCACCGCACCAGATCTGCTTAACCGGCGCCCTCGTCCACCACAGTGTAGGCCCTTGACTGAGTCCCTCGTCCGCCCCATCGCTGGCCATTCATACAAGCCCTCGTCCGCTGCAACAGATCCGCCTCACCGAAAGCACTGTACACCGCGCCCGCTGAAGCCTTCATCCACGGCACCGGATCCGCTCCACGGACGCCATATTCAACTCCACCGGCCCTGCTTTACTGACGCCATAGCCTCATCAGGTTATTTCGATTTGTACTCGTTCGGTTTTTCTCTTCTTTATCGTGCAACTGTTCACTTACCACAGATGAGCTTTCTTGTATGTTGACAGGCACCGCAACCGAAGCACCGCAGCCGCTTCAGCGACGGCGACAACCGACCCAAATTCAACCGCAACACGAGCACCATCGATGATCCTTAGCTATCAAGTATGACAACGATACCCATACGCCCCCGAGAATCAGGTACTATTATCCAACGGCCGGCGCCTACGTTCACTTTCTTAGCATAAGCACCGCACCTTTGAATTTCTTCAGGGCATCATTCAATTTTTCATGAGACGTGTTATTCTGCTTGCACCTGTAGGGCCATACTTCTCGCAGTGAACATGTTACATGTGCTAAATTACATACCAGTGCACATATAGTTAATATGCTTTAGTTTTGTCCTAAGTATTACTGTACTTACTAGATATCACTGCCTACTATTTTACTTCTTGCATGCTATATTTATGATAATGGTGTTGTTCTGATGCCACCTGTTGGTTCCATCAGACTGCTTCATGTTCTCTATGCTTAATTACACATCAGCAAACTAGCATGTGGTTCCGCTACTTTTTGTTTGTTTTACGCTACATTTTCTGATGCAAGCTATTACATCACTGCTCTGAGCCTCTATTCATTACTTTTTTGTGTGTTCTTGATCTTCCCAAGTTGCATGATTAATTTGATGCTTCTATTAATTATGGAGCTGCCAACCCCATCAAGCAAAATATTTGTTCTTTTGGGGTTGGCACCTCGAACAAGCATAAAAATAGAGTGAAGCAGATATATTGTAGTGTAAGCACACACCCTTCTTTCATTAGTTTAGATGAACCATTGATCATCAATTCGAACTAGTGCATGCAATTAAAATTAATTTTACCTAAATAGAGGGTGCAGAATAAACTACAACAACTAGATTTGCAACCACGGGATGCTGACGATATCTTCAAAGAACATTGCAACAGCAGCGAGGCTTCACAACAACATATGGTAAGCCAGTGTGTTTTAGTACATGTGAAATGTAATGCGTGTGGGCTGCTTTCTTGGCTTGTGCCCTCAACCTATAATCCTACAGAATTACAAATAGTTTAGTTGTATGCTTTGCTGTATTGCTTGATTCGAATGCTTGTTTGTTACTTGTTAGGATATACCTGAGTTGGCCAATATGTCAGTAGTGCCTGCTATACTATCGTAAAGAAATGCATGCCTAGTTCATTTGAGTCCTTAACTTTTCCTCTGAACTTCATCACAAGAATGTCTTCGTAGTTTATATGAGGCCACACTGTTAACTGCTTTCTCAGATTATTAGAACTGCTTAGATCCCTTGGCAACTTAAATATAGTGGTGGTACACTCCCTTTCAACTAGGGATGTCAACTAGGTCCCGTTTAATTCCGATTGAAGTCCACTAGTGGTATGACAGTTCAAAAGAGTTTTTGTTTTTTGAGGAAAATGAACTAGGGAGCTAGCAAAAAATAACTAGATGGGCCTGGCGGGTGTCGTTAATTTGCCACTTACATCCCTATTTTCATCTTACAATTTTAATTTCTTTTCGGCTGATGCTGCTTCGAACCATTTAAATATAGCTTGCCATGCTCGGCAATAATTCGTATGTCGTTTACCATGTAAGCTTACTGCCTGGATCATGCTATAACTATCTCTTACTTATGTCCAGCGGAAACCTTTCAGGATGCCGTTCACACTAGGACACAATGTACAACCCCAGAATCTATTTGTGGAAGCAGTGCGCCATCCATGTTACCAGATGGTAGCAGTTCAGAGGCAACACCGTTGGAGAGCAGTCTGAGCACAAATATTATAGTTCTTGAGGCTCTACTAGAGGCAGAAAGAGATGGTGTGGCTGCCATAAATGAGGTAATCTTGATCTTGAGGTTGGAAATTATGCAATTAGCTGCACACATTATGCAAGCAACCCAAGAATTCGAGGAAGTAAGAATGTTGCATTTGAAGACGGAGGAGGTCCTGTTGTTTTTGCTATCTGAAGCCTAGGGTAATCCTAGTTCTTCTTTAGATACCAGTTGAAATTGTCAATAGATTATTGTACTTGCATGTCGTGTCATGTCTTTGAATGGATTATGTCGTAAGACCCGCTATGTTGTCCATGTTGTAATGATCCAAATTTTTTAGGCGAGGTAATCCTCAGTACTTGTATGATTGACATAAGGTGAACTATTTTTCGTGTGAGCATATTGTATTGGATGAAATAACTGTTTGACTCAAAGTGTATCCAACCTACTAATTTGAAGAACACGACATTTCTAAATCATAATCATATATAAAGGTGGAATAAATCTTTATTGTGGTTTTGAAGAAATAAATAACAAAACATAGAATTATTAGTGGATATTCGTAATTGAATACAAATTGGATTTGAATTTAGTTGCCAGGGCCCAGGGCAAACATGAATGCTAATTCTCCCAAGTTTTGAACGAAGCGGCTAAACACCCACTATCATTTGTGGGCTTCCCAAAGCAAGTGTTTGCGAGATGCAAATTACTGTCTACCCCTAACACTTTGACATCCTTATTGACCGGATTTACACTGCTGTCAATAGGGGTAGACTAGTAACTTCAATCAGACGTGACACGACCGCCTCTGAGCCCATTCAGACATGGTGGGCGCCAAACGTGGGCGGCAAAACACATTTGATTCAAGCTCGTCTGAAAGACATGTGTCTCTCCCTCCATTTCCCCATTCATACACGGTGGGCGGCAAAACAAACTCTCCTCGTCCGAAATCGATGTCGGCAAATATTTTAAATAGGGGCAGATGTGTAACTTCCCTCAGACGTGAGACAAACGCCCTACCTGTCAGCCCCATTCATACACCATGGGCGCCAACCGTGGGCGGAAAAACACCCTCTCCTCGCCCGAAATCGCTACCAGCAAATATTTGGGAGATGCGAGATTACCGTCCTATCCCCAACCAATGTGATGTCCGAAATTTTAAACGGGGGATAAGTTCGTAACTTTCCCACATTTCAGACAAGCGCGTCCCAAAGTTTGAGATCCCCCTCCCCCTCCATTTCCCCATTCATACACTATCGGCGCCACAACAACCTCCCCACCGCGGCCAGCCTCCTCCGTCCGCCGCCCATCCTCCACCTTGCCGGAGCCGCTACCCCTACCCCGTCGTCCACTGCAAGAGATGGACGTCTCTCATCCACGGCGCCGGACCAGGATCCTTTCATCGCGTCCTCTTGCTTCATCGGCGCCATCTTCCACCTTGCCATTGCCGTTCCTACGACCGCCTCATCCACGGCAACAGGATTTATCCCCTGACCCGGCCGTCTGCCGTCTAAAGTCTTCTTCCCCGCCGCCGACAACCATCGCACCCACAGCACCCTCAACGTATCATCAGGGTCCTACACGACGTCGCAAGGGAGGTGGTACTCTTCCATATGTGCTTAAGTAATTGATCTCACCCAGAAAATAGATCGTAAATTGTTTGCTATACTTTTCTTGTCCGTACCAAATCGTAGTGGCTAGTTGAAAGCAAACATTGGTTGCGAAGTAGCTTTGTCCGGTTTGCACCTTCAGATCAGCCATGGCACGGTCACTATACTCATAAAGCTTGTGGTTTCCCCCCTTTATATTCACTACCATCATCGTAGGTGCTACATGTCGTGCTAGCACTGCTCCTCAAGACCTCAACCCATCAAGCGAAACAACATGCCACTCATAATTCCAAAGCTTAGGTGTTGAAATACGAATCTGATATGATGCTCATATTACTAAAACAGAGAACGTTTAATCGGTCACCTAATGTTCCTATATTCGTTTCGAAAAGCATGTGCGCCACCCACTGGTCCAGCTAGTTCCACTTTCCTGATTTTACTCTTGATGCTTAGGGTTTTCCCTTTTTATCTACTCTACTATGATCTGCGTAGGTGCTTTCTGTCGTACTAGCATTACTCCACCCTTCAAGCTAAACAACACAACACTCAAAATTCCAAAGCTTAGTTGTTCAAATATGATTGTGATATGATACTGATATTAGTTAACAGACACATTTAATTGGTTAGCTAAAGGTCCCACTTGAGTTTCCAAATGCATGTCGCGACATATAGAGAGACAGCAGAATTGCATTTCTTTGTCACTTGTTGACTGTACTTTCTTGTCCATTCCAAATCTTAGTTGTTGTTTCAAAGCAAACATTGGTTGCTAACTACCCTTTGCGCGGTTTGCAGCTTCAGATCTGCCATCCCATTGCCACGGTCAACACTATACTCATCATGCTTACGGTTTCCCCATTTTATGATGACCACGACCAGCCTACGTGGTTCATGTCGTAATAGCACTTCTCCACCCATCGAGCTAAACAAGCTTAGTTATACAAATTCAAATATGATATTATTGCTGATATTAGTAAAACTGAGAGATGTTTAATTGGTCAGCTAAATGTTCCTACTTTAGTTTCGAAATGCATGTGAGCCACATATGGAGAGACCGGAAGGAATAGTATTTCTCTGTGCGCTCTGGTTCATCATGGGTGGGCAACCGACATTGTATAGAAAGACTTGTAATATCTTCAATCTGCTTGCTCTTCTGCTCTTCTTTAAGATGATCCTCTTCTCTTCTTTAATAAGTATGTTCCTTGTTGGGAAGAGTAGCAGAAACATTTGCGGTCGACTGGTCAGGTCGAGTTGTTCTCCCTTAGTATATTTTGAACCTGTCAGGTCAGGTCGACTTGTTCTTCTTTACTATATGTTGAAGCTATCATCTGCGAAGTATGATCACTTCTGGAGCTCTCATATTTTGAGTAGTAGGCCACATTATATTAATGCACACACCAAATTACAGCATTCATGGCATCTCTCAGAAGAATTGCAGAGATAGCACAAAGGGGTTTACAGGGAGGCAATATTGGATTAGAATCACTTCTGCATTACAAAGATAATCTCACTTGTTTTTATGTTTTCATGCATGTCAGGTATTGAACATTATCAAAATGAATATGAGAATGGGCGCACGAGAGGAATATTGCGGAACAATCCACTGGCTAACAAACTTGGCATGGTGGAGGATGGCCTATCTTATTCACCCATCAAGGTGCTTGCTCTAACTTGGCAAGGTTGTATTGGTCGCACATATTTTGCATCTGATCTCTTGCATTACTTCTACTTTGTTACACCATCTGCTTAGTTTTAGCATCATATATGAGTATATGCCATACCTATCCATTTTTTGTACCTATTCCATGTGTCGTCATACTATGTGTTTCTAGTCAAATGTTGTTCTTTCGTAATAGATGTCCAAAAGGAAGAGGGTAAGTGCAGATCCTCAAGGAGTACAAACTAGGTATTTGGAAAAGATAGTGATACCTGATAAATCAGATAGATCAGCAGCCACAGAAAACACAGGCCCAACTGTACCACACTTTACCCCTACTCCACTGGCCAAACCCCTAGTAGAACTGCTGAGAGCCCAGCGTCAGGTACTGTCTATGATATCAATTCAAAATTTGAAATCCTAAATTTCTGCATGTGCCTTACCTTCTCTCTTGTATGAAAACTAATTTCAGATGAATCTCCTTGCTCAAAGGATCATAGGATCTCACAACAGTACTGGGCTCTGCGCTGCTCTTCTCAGTACCTCTTGCCCTTTGTCAGCATACTTACACTCATTTTTGTTTGATTATGTAGCATCACTGTAATGTTCGCTTCTTTATCCTCCCTTTGCTTGAAATTATAAGATAAATGTAGAATTAACACAATGGTTATGAAGTTTTGGATTGCTCATGTAAGTACCTGTTGTTGATACGTCTCCAACGTATCTATAATTTTTTATTGTTCCATGCTATATTATATTCTGTTTTGGACATTATTGGGCTTTATTATACACTTTTATATTATTTTTGGGACTAACCTATTAACTGGAGGCCCAACCCAGAATTGCTGTTTTTTGCCTATTTCAGAGTTCTGCAGAAAAAGAATGTCAAACGGAGTCCAAACGGAATGAAACCTTCGAGAACGTGATTTTCGGAACGAACATGATCCAGAGGACTTGGACCCTACGTCAAGACATCAACCAGGAGGGCACGAGGTAGGGGGGCGCCCTCCACCCTCGTGGGCCCCCTGTTGCTCCATCGACGTACTCCTTCCTCCTATATATACCTACGTACCCCCAAACTACCAGATACGGAGCCAAAAACCTAATTCCACCGCCGCAACCTTCTGTACCCGTGAGATCCCATCTTGGGGCCTGTTCCGCAGCTCCGCCGGAGGGGGCATCGATCACGGAGGGCTTCTACATCAACACCATAGCCTCTCCGATGATGTGTGAGTAGTTTACCTCAGACCTTCGGGTCCATAGTTATTAGCTAGATGGCTTCTTCTCTCCTTTTGGATCTCAATACAATGTTCTCCCCCTCTCTTGTGGAGATCTATTCGATGTAATCTTCTTTTGCGGTGTGTTTGTTGAGACCGATGAATTGTGGGTTTATGATCAAGTTTATCTATGAACAATATTTGAATCTTCTCTGAATTCTTTTATGTATGACTGGTTATCTTTGCAAGTCTCTTTGAATTATCAGTTTGGTTTGGCCTACTAGATTGATCTTTCTTGCAATGGGAGAAGTGCTTAGCTTTGGGTTCAATCTTGCGGTGTTCTTTCCCAGTGACAGTAGGGGCAGCAAGGCACGTATTGTATTGCTGCCATCGAGGATAACAAGATGGGGTTTATATCATATTGCATGAGTTTATCCCTCTACATCATGTCATCTTGCTTAAAGCGTTACTCTGTTCTTATGAACTTAATACTCTAGATGCATGCTGGACAGCGGTCGATGTGTGGAGTAATAGTAGCAGATGCAGGCAGGAGTCGGTCTACTTGTCTCGGACGTGATGCCTATATACATGATCATACCTAGATATTCTCATAACTATGTTCAATTCTGTCAATTGCTCAACAGTAATTTGTTCACCCACCGTAAATACTTATGCTCTTGAGAGAAGCCACTAGTGAAACCTATGGCCCCCGGGTCTATTTTCCATCATATTAATCTTCCAACAACAAGCTATTTCCATTGCCTTTTATTTTGCTTTTATTTTACTTTGCATCTTTATCATAAAATACCAAAAATATTATCTTATCGTATCTATCAGATCTCACTCTCGTAAGTGGCCGTGTAGGGATTGACAACCCCTTATCGCGTTGGTTGCGAGGATTTATTTGTTTGTGTAGGTGCGAGGGACTCGTGCGTGGCCTCCTACTGGATTGATACCTTGGTTCTCAAAAACTGAGGGAAATACTTACACTACTTTGCTGCATCACCCTTTCCTCTTCAAGGGAAAACCAACGCAGTGCTCAAGAGGTAGCAAGAAGGATTTCTGGCGCCGTTGCCGGGGAGTCTACGCAAAAGTCAACATACCAAGTACCCATCACAAACCCTTATCTCCCGCATTACATTATTTGCCATTTGCCTCACGTTTTCCTCTCCCCCACTTCACCCTTGCCGTTTTATTCGCCCTCTCTTTTTCGTTCGCCTTCTTCCCGTATGTATCTTTGTTTGTGTTTCCTTGTGCCTTCTATATGCTTGCATCTTCGCTTGCTGAAAATCTATTGATATGGATCCACTTAAAGTGTTCTACTTGGATCATCTTCGATCTTTATGCGCTCGTGCTGAAACCCCAATTAGCCTAGTTGATGGGAAATCTTTAGATGAGCATGCTCATTTTTTGCGTCATCGTTTGTCTGAAAAAGGGAAGCTCTTATGGTATCATGTAAATAGTTTGCTATGCTATGCTTGGAATCTTTGTGAAATTTGTGATTTTACTTGTTGCTCTAAGAACCCTAAAAAACACCTTCCCTACCTATGTGAGTTCAATGATAATGAAAGCTTATCTTCTTATGCAAAGGGTGTTTATAGCTACGATGATATCGAACAAATTGAAGAATTTGTCGTTTTTAAGGGTGCTCATGAAGTTGCTTCTTTGATTGAAAAGTATGATTTTACTCTCAACAAATCTGAAAATTCCGTCATACTTAAATATTGCAATGAAAACTTTGCTCATAATGTCTATGTCCAAGAATTTATTGAAAGAATGACCGTTGCTTTGGAAGAAAATAATGATATGCATGAATCTATAGATAATGATGATTCCGATGATTTGGTTGAAATATCCCTTGATGAACATGATGCTTGCTATTCTTGTGGCCATGATGCCAATATTTATGAAGATGAATTTGCTATAGTTCCTTATGTTAAAAATGAGATTGTTGCTATTGCACCCATGCTTGATAGTTCCCTCGATGAAAAGCATGATTTCAATGATTTTACTACAAATTCTCTTGATGTCAATTGTGCTAATAATATGCAAAACCCTAAGCTTGGGGATGCTAGTTTTTCTATGTCCACTACTTGTTGCAATGATCATGATTGGGGTGATTCTTCTTATGATCTTGAAAATTTATTTAATCCCCATGATGAATATGAGATTGATAATATTGTTTGCAATAATATTGAAAGTGGGTTTGGAAGAGTGTCAACTTTAGATCCCACATATTTGGAGAATATTCAATCTTATGAAATTTTTGATAAAAGTGGGTTTGGAGAGGTCATGACTTTAGTTAATGTTAATCCCACTATTTCGGAAGAGTGTCAACTTTGCATGCATGTGGATCATGTTGAAAATATTTTATGTGATAGCTATTTTGTTGAATTTTCTTATGATCCCACATGTAATTATATGAGAGAGGAAAATATGGTCGTAGAAATTTTCATGATAATAAATTACCTCTCGTTATGTTGAGATTGCTATTGTTTCTTTCCGCTTCCTTGCATATGCTAGTTTTTGCTTGCTATGATAATTTGTTTGCCTATAAGATGCCTATGCATAGGAATTATGTTAGACTTAGATGCGTTTGTCACGTGTTTCATGATGCTCTGTTTGTGCTTCAATTCTTGTTTCTCATGCGAGCATCATTAAAATTATCTATGCCTAGCTAGGGGCGTTAAACGATAGCGCTTGTTGGGAGGCAACCCAATTTTATTTTTAGTTTTTTTGCTTTTTGCTTCTGTTTAGGAATAAATATTTGTTCTAGCCTCTGGTTAGATTTGTTTTTATGTTTTAATTAGTGTTTGTGCCAAGTTAAACCTATAGGATCTTCTTGGATGATAGTTATTTGATCTAGCTGTAAATTCCAGAAACTTTCTGTTCACGAAAACAATTGTTAAAAATCACCAGAACGTGATACAATATTGATTCCAATTGCTTCTGATAAATAAACAAATTGTCTAGCTCGTCCTATTTTGGCTGAAGTTTTGGAGTTCCAGAAGTTTGCGTTATCTACAGATTACTACAGACTGTTCTGTTTTTGACAGATTCTGTTTTTCGTGTGTTGTTTGCTTATTTTGATGAATCTATGGCTAGTAAAATAGTTTATAAACCATAGAGAAGTTGGAATACGGTAGGTTTAACACCAATATAAATAAATAATGAGTTCATTACAGTACCTTGAAGTGGTCTTTTGTTTTCTTTCGCTAACGGAGCTCACGAGATTTTCTGCTGAGTTTTGTGTTGTGAAGTTTTCAAGTTTTGGGTGAAAGATTTGATGGATTATGGAACAAGGAGTGGCAAGAGCCTAAGCTTGGGGATTCCCATGGCACCTCCAAGATAATCTAAGGACACCTAAAAGCCAAAGCTTGGGGATGCCCCGGAAGGCATCCCCTCTTTCGTCTACTTCCATCGGTAACTTTACTTGGAGCTATATTTTTATTCACCACATGATATGTGTTTTGCTTGGAGCGTCTTGTATGATTTGAGTCTTTATTTTTTAGTTTACCACAATCATCTTTGCTGTACACACCTTTTGAGAGAGACACACATGATTCGGAAATTATTAGAATACTCTATGTGCTTCACTTATATCTTTTGAGTTATATAGTTTTTGCTCTAGTACTTCACTTATATCTTTTAGAGCACGGTGGTGGATTTGTTTTATAGAAACTATTGATCTCTCATGCTTCACTTAGATTATTTTGAGAGCCTTAAACAGCATGGTAATTTGCTTAAATAATCCTAATATGCTAGGTATTCAAGACTAGTAAAAACTTTCTTATGAGTGTGTTGAATACTAAGGGAAGTTTGATGCTTGATGATTGTTTTGAGACATGGAGGTAGAGATATCAAAGTTGTGCTAGTTGAGTAGTTATGAATTTGAGAAATACTTGTGTTGAAGCTTGCAAGTCCCGTAGCATGCACGTATGGTAAACGTTATGTAACAAATTTGAAACATGAGGTGTTCTTTGAGTGTCTTCCTTATGAGTGGCGGTCGGGGACGAGCGATGGTCTTTTCCTACAAATCTATCCCCCTAGGAGCATGCGCATATTGCTTGTTTTTTGATGACTTGTAGATTTTTGCAATAAGTATGTGAGTTCTTTATGACTAATGTTGAGTCCATGGATTATACGCACTCTCACCTTTCCATCATTGCTAGCCTCTTCGGTACCGTGCATTGCCCTTTCTCACATTGAGAGTTGGTGCAAACTTCGCCGGTGCATCCAAACCCCGTGATATGATACGCTCTTTCACACATAAACCTCATGATATCTTCCTCAAAACAGTCACCATACCTACCTATTATGGCATTTCCATAGCCATTCCGAGATATATTGCCATGCAACTTTCCACCGTTCCGTTTATCATGACACGTTCATCATTGTCATGTTGCTTTGCATGATCATGTAGTTGACATAGTATTTGTGGCAAAGCCACCATGCATAATTTTCGTACATGTCACTCTTGATTCATTGCCCATCCCGGTACACCGCCGGAGGCATTCATATAGATTCATATTTTGTTCTAGTATCGAGTTGTAATCATTGAGTTGTAAATAAATAGAAGTGTGATGATCATCATTTTCTAGAGCATTGTCCCAAGTGAGGAATAAAAAAAGAGAAAGGCCATAAAAAAGGAAGAAGGCCCAAAAAAAGAGAGAAAAAGAGAGAAGGGACAGTGCTACTATCCTTTTTCCACACTTGTGCTTCAAAGTAGCACCATGATCTTCATGATAGAGAGTCTCTTGTTTTGTCACTTTCATATACTAGTGGGAATTTTTCATTATAGAACTTGGCTTGTATATTCCAACAATGGGCCTCCTCAAGTGCCCTAGGTCTTCATGAGCAAGCAAGTTGGATGCACACCCACTTAGTTTCTTTTGTTGAGCTTTCTTATATTTATAGCTCTAGTGCATCCGTTGCATGGCAATCCCTACTCCTTGCATTAACATCAATCGATGGGCATCTCCATAGCTCATTGATTAGCCTCTTTGATGTGAGACTTTCTCCTTTTTTTGTCTTCTCCACATAACCCCCATCATTATATTCTATTCCACCCATAGTGCTATATCCATGGCTCACGCTCATGTATTGCGTGAAAGTTGAAGAAGTTTGAGATTACTAAAGTATGAAACAATTGCTTGGCTTGTCATCGGGGTTGTGCATGATGAGAGCATTCTTGTGTGACGAAAATGGAGCATGACTAAACTATATGATTTTGTAGGGATGAACTTTCTTTGGCCATGTTATTTTGAGAAGACATAATTGCTTAGTTAGTATGCTTGAAGTATTATTATTTTTATGTCAATATTGAACTTTTATCTTGAATCTTTCGGATCTGAATATTCATACCACAATTAAGAAGAATTACATTGAAAGTATGCCAAGTAGCATTCCACATCAAAAATTCTGTTTTTATCATTTACCTACTCGAGGACGAGCAGGAATTAAGCTTGGGGATGCTTGATACGTCTCCAACGTATCTATAATTTTTGATTGTTCCATGCTATATTATATTCTGTTTTGCACATTATTGGGCTTTATTATACACTTTTATATTATTTTTGGGACTAACCTATTAACCGGAGGCCCAACCCAGAATTGTTGTTTTTTTCCTATTTCAGAGTTTCGCAGAAAAAGAATATCAAACAGAGTCCAAACGGAATGAAACCTTCGGGAACGTGATTTTCGGAACGAACGTGATCCAGAGGACTTGGACCCTACGTCAAGACATCAACCAGGAGGGCACGAGGTAGGGGGCGCGCCTACCCCCTGGGCTCATGGGCCCCCTGTTGCTCCACCGACGAACTCCTTCCTCCTATATATACCTATGTACCCCCAAACTACCAGATACGGAGCCAAAAACCTAATTCCACCACCGCAACCTTCTGTACCCGTGAGATCCCATCTTGGGGCCTGTTCCGGAGCTCCGCCGGAGGGGCATCGATCACGGAGGGCTTCTACATCAACACCATAGCCTCTTCGATGATGTGTGAGTAGTTTACCTCAGACCTTCGGGTCCATAGTTATTAGCTAGATGGCTTCTTCTCTCTTTTTGGATCTCAATACAATGTTCTCCTTTCGGGTCCATAGCCTATTCGATGTAATCTTCTTTTGCGGTGTGTTTGTTGAGACCGTTGAATTGTGGGTTTACGATCAAGTTTATCTATGAACAATATTTGAATCTTCTCTGAATTCTTTTATGTATGATTGGTTATCTTTGCAAGTCTCTTCGAATTATCAGTTTGGTTTGGCCTACTAGATTGATCTTTCTTGCAATGGGAGAAGTGCTTAGCTTTGGGTTCAATCTTGCGGTGTCCTTTCCCAGTGACAGTAGGGGCAGCAAGGCACGTATTTAATAGGCTGAAATACAAACCTGTCTGAAATTGGGCCCAAAATAACAGTGGTTTGTTAACGGGCCTAATCCGATATGGGCTGTAATTTGGCCCAAAATACGGCAGGCTGTGAACAGGCCCGATCAGCAAGATCAATTTGGCCCAAAACATGGCAGGCTGTTAACGGGCCAGCCCACTAGTGTCTGAAAAAACATGGTGGGCCTTTAGCTGGGCCAGCCTTTTCATCGGAATGGGCCTGTGTTGGGCTGTGCCACGTGTCAACGTATCATAGGCGCCTCCTGTCCAATGAGGGGATGACATATGTCCCAACGGTGAGCAAACACGTGTTTCCTCCGGCCAATGAGAATTTTACACGTGGAAAATCCCCATTGGTTCGGGCTGTTAACAGGTTATCGGATCCAAAACCGGACCCGGTAGCTTAACGGCGACCCGTTACGGTCGATGCCATGTGTCGGTCACCCTTGACGAAAGCACTTCTATGACGCGCGATTTATCTTCATGGAAGTGAACACTTCCGTGATGATAATTTTGGTAATGTCATGGAACACTTCTACGACAACACAGGTATGACTATCTTGATTCTGTCATAAAATCATCATGGATGTACATGCATGATAGAAAACGTGACCTACTGTGACAAACACGTATCATCACGGAAGTGTATTTTTTTGTAGTGCCAGGCTGCCGAAGTTTCCGAGCTTAATCGGAAACTGAAGTTGGCTGATGATGAAATCGACTGTATTAACAAGCGGTTCGATGAGATGCAAGGTATGCGTGTACTTTTAAAAGGTTGATCATATACCTGAAGTGATATGCAAATTCATAGTTTAAGTCATGTACTGTTGTGATGATGTGTGCAGCTGGCGCGGCCGAGGTCGAGACCCTCAAGAGCGCCCTTGCCCAAGCCAAGGAGGAGGCGAAGGCGAATAAAGCAGTCGCTGACAAAGCGGCTACGGAATTAAAGACCGAATAGGTCGCGTGCCGCCAGCATGAAGAGAGGGTGCCCGAAGTGGAGCAAGAGCTGAATGACGCCATCGGCCAGTGCGAGGCCTTGGAGGAGAAGACTACGGCCCAAGCAGCCGAACTCGCCAAAGCCCTCCAAGAGGCCAAAGAGGCGCGGACTGAGTCCCGGGGTGCTCGTGAGTAGATCCGGCAGGCCGAACAGATAGCGGCCGGTAAGCCCTTTCTTTTGCAGAGTATATTTGGGGGTCAAAGATATGCCTTGCTCACTCGACTGTGGAGTTCTCCAACCGCCTTTGCGGATCTTCCGAGTAGTGCCGCCGACGCCACACAGTTCTTCCGAGCCCAGGAGGGGAACTCGACCGAGAAGCTGTTCTGGTCACAGTTCCTGGCGCTGGAGCACCTGACGCTGTTGAACAACTAGATGAAGCAACTGTCGGAGCTGCATAGGATGTCCAGCTTGGCCATGAAGGATATCATAGTCCGACTTTGGCCAGCTGAACCCATTCCTAGCGGCTACTTCGGCTTGGTGAGGCGACTCATCGATGCGCTGCCCCGAGTCGAAGCTGTGAAGCGCTCGGCGTGCATAGAGGGTGCGCGGATGGCCTTTGCCCGTGTCAAGATGCACTGGGTGAAGATGAAGGCCACCGACGTGGCAACCGCAGGCCCGCCAGAAGGCAAGGACCACCGCAAGCCAGAGAGGTACTTTGAAGATGTCCTAGCGGGTGCCCGAATAGTAGAGGGTCAATGCTCAAAGGATGTTATATTTGAGTAAATGTATCAGGGCTGTCCAAACTTTGTTTTATGAACTAAGGCTTCTAATATATTTATGCCTTTATCTGGAATTATTTTCCTCTTGTGCGGCCGTTTTAATTCTGAAAGTTTGCCAGTCGTCGGCTTCAGCCCCCACGGAGATGCTATGGGGATGTTCGGTATAGCGCGTTATCACACTTGACCCAACTTCTTGGTCCTTAAAGGAGGTGTCTACGCAGCAAACCAGGCAATCAGACTATGTGGCTTTATTACTTTCACTTAGCCATAGGAGTTTGACGGTGGGGCTAAGTACTAGCCCCTGGTGCGTATGCGGCCGTCTGAACTAGGATGCGTTTGTCGCTTGGCTGGACGAAGAATAGCCCTTCGTGTAACACGGAGCAAATCATGAAAGATTTGTAGTAAGTCACCGAATCGCCGACCAGCTCTCGCCATATCATGACAGTCAGTTTTTGGCTTTCTCTACTAAGGTGTTTGACCGGACGAACCAGAAACACAATCGCAGTAGTTCTCCCTTTACTACCTTAGCCGAACTAGCGGAACGTAAGGTGGTTGTCACAAGAGCCGGGCAACCCAACTATAGAGCAAAGACATGATTCGGAGTTGATACATATAATGCAATATTCGGGACATCGAAGTATACCCTAGAAGTGTTTGGACTTTTGAAAATATACGTGGCCGAATAGAGCCCCCGACATTCAGGCCGGACCAAAGTATATGTGGCAATCTGAAGCAAGGAGAGAATACAGATGGTAAAATAAACCAATACCGAACAGGGGTTGGCAATAAAATGTTTCCTTTATACTCTGATTAATATGTCAAGACGTGCTATTACAGATAATGCCATAAACATCAAGGCTATTTTACATGCCGAGAATTAGTACACAAGGGAAGCTGTACACAGGGCCTAAAAAGAAAAGGTAGTCTTGAAGATCCCATTGATGCCCTACTGCACGCCTGCGCCATTTTTCCTTGGTAAAAAATCCTTTGAGGGGAGCAGTCGACGGTCGTTTATACAAAAAGGGGCCTGGAAAAGAGCCCTTGCGCGACCGTAGGGTAGCTAGGTTTTAATGAACCTGTAATATGAGAGAAAAAAGGAAGGAAAAAAGGTTAAGGTCCAAATAGGGTCAAGCCGCACTATAGACCTTGTCCGCAGTGTGCCTCCGTCGTTTCCCAAGGTATTTTAAGTGCGGAATTATGCACACGCGGTACATATGCCGCGGTTTTATGGGGCAATCAACGGAGGAGAAACTGCTAGTCCAGCTCTAGATCCACCGAGCTGTCAATCTGCAGAGTAGGCCGGACTCGCTTAGCAGTGTCCGGGGTCTTGATGACCGATGAAGTGTTCGGCTTGATGAGGCCGCTCTGCACCTCGGCTGCAAGGGCCACGGTGTGCTCCTCGGTACGGAGGGAGCGCTCCATGTTTCCATTGACTGTGATAACGTCGCGCGGTCCGGGCATTTTGAGCTTTAAATACGCATAGTGCGGGACTGCATTGAAACGGGCCAAGGCAGTTCGTCCGAGCAACTCGTGATAACCGTTGCGAAAGGGGACAATGTCGAAGATCAAGTCTTCGTTTCGGAAGTTATCCGGTGAACGGAAGACTACTTCCAATATTAATGAGCCCGTGCAGCGGGCCTCTACGACGGGTATCACTCTTTTAAAGGTGGTGTTACTAGGCTTGATTCTTGAAGGGTCAATACCCATTTTACGGACAGTATCTTGATAAATCAAGTTAAGGCTGCTGCCACCCTCCATAAGGACCCGAGTGAGATGATATCCATCAATGATTGGGTCAAGTACCAGGGCCGCCGAACCTCCGTGCTGGATACTGGTTGGGTGGTCCCTGCGATCGAAGGTGATCGGACAAGCCGACCACGGGTTAAACTTTGGGGCGACAGGCTCTACAGCGTAGACGTCCTTTAGTGCGCGCTTGCGCTCCCTCTTGGGGATATGTGTGACATATATCATGTTCACTGTTTTCACATCAGGGGGAAATTTCTTCTGTCCCCCTGTGTTCGGTTGGCAGGGCTCATCATCATCCTTGCTTTGAGGCCCTTTTTCCCCTTGTGTTCGGTATTTAACTTACCGGCCTGCTTAAAAACCTAGCAGTTTTTGTTGGAATGGTTGGCAGGCTTGTCGGGGGTGCCATGAATCTGACAAGGCCTGTCGAGTATCTTGTCTAAATTAGATGGACCGTCCCTATTTCCTTTGAATGGCTTCTTCCGCTGACCGGGTTTAGAGCCACCGAATCCAGCGTTGACCGTTGTTTCTTTAGTTTCATCATTATTTTTTTGATGCTTGTTTTGTTACGTCGTGGCCTTCCGTTGCCATCCCTGGCCTCCGAAGTGCCAGGGTCGCTTGTACTATTGCTTCTATGAGCCAACCGGCTATCTTCGCCCGTGCAGAAGCGGGTCATGAGTGCAGTAAGAGCTGCCATAGTCTTCGGCTTTTCCTGACCGAGGTGTCGGGCGAGCCATTCGTCATGGACGGTATGCTTAAAGGTCGCTAAGGCTTTGATGTCCGGCAGTGAACAATCTGGTTCTTTTTAATTAAGAACCAAGTCCAGAGTTTGCGGGCTGACTCTCCGGGTTGCTGGACTATGTGACTAAGGTCATCGGCGTTCGGTGGCCGGACATAAGTACCTTGGAAGTTGTCTCGAAAGGCATCATCCAAATCTTCCCAGCTGCCAATAGAGTTCTCTGGGAGGCTGTTTAACCAGTGCCGGGCTCATCCCTTTAGCTTTAGGGGGAGGTATTTAATGGCGTGGAGGTCGTCGCCGCGAGCCATGTGAATATGGAGAAGAAAATCTTCAATCCATACAGCGGGATCTGTCGTTCCATCGTATGCTTCAATGTTTACGGGCTTAAACCCTTCTGGAAACTGGTGCTGCATTACCTCATCGGTAAAGCACAAGGGGTGTGCGGCGCCTCTGTATCGGGCAACATCACGATGAAGTTCTGATGACATCCATGTTCGGTTTTTGGCCCGAGTTTGGTTATGCTTATCGCGCCAAGCTCGATGGCCATCGTCTCGTGTTGGAGCGCGTCCCCTTGATCCGTAGATTGATCTAGTCTGACCGGCTCTATTGTCCAGGTGTAGGATCGAAAGTATGTCTAGAGGGGGGTGATTAGACTACTTGACCAAATAAAAATCTAGCCTTTTCCCAATTTTAAGTCTTGGCAGATTTTAGCAACTTAGCACAAGTCAAGCAATCAACCTACACCTGCAATTCTAAGAGTATAGCAGCGGAATGTAAAATCATTGCATATCAAGGTAAAGGGGAGGAGTTTGGATGGAGCAAACGCAATGTAGACACGAAGATTTTTGGCGTGGTTCTGATAGGTGGTGCTATCGTACATCCACGTTGATGGAGACTTCTACCCATGAAGGGTAACGGCCGCGCGAGTCCACGGAGGGCTCCACCCACGAAGGGTCCATGAAGAAGCAACCTTGTCTATCCCACCATGGCATCGCCCACGAAGGACTTGCTTCACTAGGGTAGATCTTCACGAAGTAGGCGATCTCCTTGCCCGTACAAACTCCTTGGTTCAACTCCACAATCTTGACGGAGGCTCCCAAGTGACACCTAACCAATCTAGGAGACACCACTCTCCAAAAGGTAAAAGCTGGTGTGTTGATGATGAAGTCCTTTCTCTTGTGCTTCAAATGATAGTCTCCCCAACACTCAACTCTCTCTCACAGATTTGGATTTGGTGGAAAGATGATTTGAGTGGAAAGCAACTTGGGGAAGGCTAGAGATCAAGATTCTTGTGGTTGGATTGGTATATCTTGGTCTCAACACATGAGTAGGTGGTTCTCTCTCAGAAAATGGATGGTACAAGTGTAGGCACGTTCTGATGGCTCTCTCCATGAATGAAGAGTGGGTGGAGGGGTATATATATCCTCCACACAAAATCTAACCGTTACACACAATTTACCAAACTCGGTGGGACCGAATACTCCAACTCGGTCAGACCAATTCAGTTCAAAATGTGAACGTTCGGCTTTTCGGTGGGACCGACATGTCAACTCGGTGGGACCGATTTCGTTAGGGTTAGGGCATAACGTAATCTCGGTGAGATCGATCATATAAACTCAGTGAGACCGATTTCTGTAATAGGCAAACAGAGAGTTGGTCAGGCAAACTCGGTGGGACCGATCGCTCATTTCGGTGAGACCGAAACATTACGAAAAGGAAACAGAGAATTTGCATTGCGAACTCGGTGGGACCGATTGCTCATCTCGGTTAGACCGAAATGTTAAGAAGGGAAACAGAGAGTTTGCAATCCCATCTCGGTGAGACCGAGATCCCTATCAGTGAGATCGAACTGATTAGGGTTTTTGGCTATGGCTATGTCAAATGAACTCGGTGGCGCTGGATAGATCAAATTGGTGGGGTCGAGTTTGACTTTTGGTTTGGGACATATGTGGATATGAGAAAGTGGTTGAGGGCTTTTGGAGCATATCACTAAGCATTTTGAGCAAGCAAGCCATTAAGCAACACCTCATCCCCTTTTAATAGTATTGGCTTTTCCTATGGACTCAATGTGATCTTGGATCACTAAAATGAAAATGTAGAGTCTTGAGCTTGAACCAATATATGTCCTTAGCATTTTGAGGGGTCCACATTCCTAGTCCATTCCATGCCAATCATTGAACTTTCTGAAATGATCATCTTGAAAGAGCATTAGTTCAATGACCTATATGTTGTTAGGAATTACCAAAACCACCCAGGGATAGTTGCACTTTCATTCTCCCCCTTTTTGGTAATTGATGACAACATATAGATCAAAGCTTCAACAAACGATAATAAGATTATAATACATCGTCGCTTTGAGAAGTATGTGATAAGCAAGATCTCCCCCTAAATTTGTGCATTATTTAGAAATTTGCTTTTGAATGCAAATGCACAATCGATTAGAATCATGGGTTACTCTTCCATGTCACATATATCTTGGTGGAGCGCTCAAAATGATAGAAAGTATAATATGCACTCATCACCAAGACAAAGTGAATGATCATATATGAGAGATAAGTAATAACATCATTCAAGCATAAGCACTAAGGTATGATATGATCAAACACATGATCAAACGAGTATCTCACACACATAAACATAGAGTATCATCCAAGCAAGCAAGCACACAAATAAGTATCAACCAAGAAGCAAAAGAGATAGCAAAAAGAAGCAAAGCTCTCTCTCTCTTGAAGCCTATGATCTATACGCTTTCTCCCCCTTTGGCAACAAGTTACCAAAAATCTTGAAAATGCATAGTGCTATGCGTCTCTCTAGGCTTGATCTTTGGGAGGAGGCGTTAAGAGGACTCCAAGGACGAATGCATCTGTTGAAGTTGTTGGAGCTGGTGGAGTGGCAACTGGAGGTGCTACTATGCTGTGGCTGCAGGTGCTAATGTAATCGCTCTTGTGTCAGTCACTGGCACTGCAAACTAACAGCTGACCCTGTGAATAGTTATAGATGAGATAGAGTGGATGAGCATCACAAAGTGTAGAGGTTTTGCAAACAAACGAGTCAAAAACTTAGTTTTAGTTTTCCACAGAAAGCATTTCGGAGCTACCGATTTGTTAAACTCGGTGACACCGAAGCAACTTCTGGAGTCTAAACTAGTGAAATCAGTCAGACCGAGACACAGTTCGGTGACTCCGAGATTGCTAGGGTTTCACTGAGAGTTGAACTCGGTCACACCAATTTGTAAGTTTCGGTCAGACCGAAAAGTGCAAGTGCAATGGTCTAAGCCAAACCGGTGAGGCCGATTTCCACAACTCGGTCGGTCCGAGATGAGTTCGACGGAAATCTAACCCTAAATTTTGGAACCAAAACTAATCTAAAGGAGCTTTTTGCTGGTTAGGATGATCTCATACGTGGTAAGAAACATGGCATTTGCTTTGTGCTAAGAATCGGAGGTAAGAATTGCACAAAGATTAGAACTCATACCCTAGTTCGGTGATGAGCTCGCTACGGCGGCAACGGCGGTGTAGAATTCCGTTGATAGCAACGGAGACTAGTGGCGGGAGGTCACTGGCGACAAGAGGACGATCCGGAGACCCGAGACGACAGAGCAGGACACGCGCGGGCGAAGAGGTTTTGGAGAAAATTCCAAAATTTGAACCGTCGGTATTTATATCCTGACCCTGTCGGTGTGACCGAGTGGAACACCTCAGTGGCACCGAGATGTAGGATCACAAGCGGTTACTGCAACTCAGTGTGACCAAAAGGTTCTAATCGGTTGCACCGAGACTGAAAACCTAGATCAACTCAGTGAACTCGGTTAGACTGAAAAGGATGAATCGGTCAGACCGAAATGCACAGAGAGGTTTTGGAAGGTTAAGTCTATAACGAATTGGTGACTTCGAGTGCTCCTCACACAGAGGGTTTGAACCTGACTTGATCAAACTTTGTGATGTAGCATGAATAGATTTTGAGATGAGAAAAACATAGATATCTAGAGGAAGTTCTTAGGCATTCTTGTCCATCCATTTGGCAAAAGAAAAAGAGACAAACGATCAAGGCAACAAATGGATGTCCTTGAATGATAAAAATATGCAATCAACATGCTCACACAATAAAACGGCAAATGAAATATGTGACAAAGCATGCACAAACACTCTAGCATCTATCAAGCAATTGGCGATGACTAGGTCATCTATATATGAGTATATTGACTTAGGAGTCAAATGAGAACATTTGATCATAGGTCATACTCATCGTTTAAGCACAAGTGGGGTTACCACTTTTACATAAATCATTGTTGTGTTCACACCATTAGAGTGTTTTAGCTCAATATTTTGAGTAAAGCTCCCCCTAGATGTGATATCCCCCCTAAGAGAGATGAACTAACCTTGAGTTTTGTCGATGATGACTTAATGTAGATGTTGAAGATGTGGATGCTCCATGTTGATGTAGATCATTCGGAGCAATCCATTTGAGTGAGTTGCACTTTCAATACCTACACAGGTTAGTCCCACAAGGAACAAACAAGGATATCCATGGAAATAGAGCGAAGTTCACACAAGATGATGTCCATGAAAGCATTAGGTTACCTTGTCCCTTGTCTTACCAAAAAGAGGGTTTGTGACTCCTTGAACTAGTGCAAGATATGGAAGTTGTTTGCACTTGTCCTTGCCAAGATGATATTAGTGAAGTATGTTGGCGGAGTAACCCTCAAGAACTCTCTAGTTCTTCTTCTTTGGGATCCACATCAACTTGATGGGAATCCTTGGAGTTGTAGTCGTACTTGATGAAGTAGAACTTGATGTAGTCTTGGGAACCCACTTGACCAAGGCCTTGGGAGCTTCTTCAAATGCAACAATCTCCTCTTGAAGCTTGTCCTTGCCTTTTTGCTTGTGGTCTTGGGGTGTAAGATCATCTTGAGCTTGTGTCCCGTTGAAAGAAGTAGGATCATACTTCTCTTGTTGAGGAACAAACTTTGTCTTGGGGTATTGATCTTATTCCCACTCAACTCCATTGGCATTGAACTTCCGTTCAAAACCAACACCTTGATTCTTCCAGTGCCTTCCTTGCTTGCGTACAATTTCCTCAAATTGCTTACTTCCGGCAATGCTCTTGTAAACACCTTTCTCTATAATTCCCTTCAATAAGCTATTTTCTTGCTCAAGTGTAACTTGGCTAAGAGAATCATTAATGGAATCAAGAGAACTACTAGAAGCAACAACATTGGATTTAAGATGATCATTGTTACTACTAGAAGAAGAATCTTTCTTGTTCTTGTTGCTAGATTTTACTTGTGGCATGTAAGTAGACAAGAGTAAACGCTTGGCAATGTAAGAAGAACTTTTCTTACGAAGATCATCATTGATTGCCTTTAAGAACCCATGCTCTTGCTCAAGGTTGAGCTTTTCAAAGCATAGCTTCTCATGAGTCTTTAATAGCTCTCGATGATCTTCTAAGGTAGTTTCATGAGCTAACTTAAGAGTGTTTAGTTCTTTAGTTAGACGCTCAATCTCCTTCTTATCATCGCCATTCATTTTATCTTGATTAGCATGATTAATAGCAAGTTCATCATAGTTTTCATCACTAGAGTTGTCAACAAGTAAATCATCATCACCTAGCAAATCATCTTCATCACTATTGAAATCAACATACTCGGGATGTGATACCTTTGGGCCTTTAGCCATGAAGTATCTTCCAATTCCTTCATTTGGAGAGTCAAATATGTCATAGGAGTTGGTTGACACAAGTGCTAGACCGGCAACACCTTCATCTTGAGTATATTCGGAGTCGGAGTGATAACTTCTCTCGGAGTGATGGTCGGAGTCGGAGCCGGATACCCATTCACCAACGTGAGCTTGATGTCTTCGTTTTGTGTAGCTCCTTGATGACTTGTCCTTTCTTTCCGAATCCTTGCTTCTGCGAGAGGTTCTTTGTTCATAGCGATCATCTCTACTACTTCTCTCTCTTGGAGGTGATTCCTCTCTTTTACTTCTCCTTTTAGGTGAGTCTTCTCTTCTTTTGTAGGGAGCCTTACACTCATTTGAGTAGTGTTCGGGTCTTCCACAATTGTAGCAATTACGCTCACGACTAGAAGATCTTTTGTCATTGTAGGACCTTGACTTGGAACTCCTTTCTTTGCTTCTACTCTTGTAGAACTTGTTGAAATTCTTCACCATTAGGCTCAATTCCTCATTGAAGGCTTGTTTCTCACTTGATGATGTAGGAGCATCACATGAGGCTTTGTAAGCACCACTTGACTTGTTGTGAAGCTCTTCTTTATCCTTGAGTGACATCTCATGAGCAACAATTCTTCCAATGACTTCTGTTGGCTTGAGATCTTTGTAATTGGGCATCATTTGAATCAATGTGCACACTATATCATATTTTCCATCCAAGGCTCTTAGGATCTTCTTGATGATGAATCTATCGATAATATCTTCACTTCCTAAGCCGGCAATCTCATTTGTGACGAGAGCAAGCCTAGAGTACATTTCAGCGACACCTTCGCCATCCTTCATTTTAAACTTGTCAAGCTGACTTTGAAGCACATCCAATTTGGATTCCTTGACGGAGTCGGTACCTTCGTGCATATCAATCAAAGTATCCCAAATTTTCTTTGCATTCTCAAGACGGCTGATTTTGTTGACTTCTTCGGGGCACAATCCGTTGAAGAGGATATCACAAGCTTGAGCATTGTATTGCAGCATCTTCAACTCTTCCGCGGTAGCTTCACGGTTCGGTTCTCTCCCATCAAAGAATTCACCTTGCAAGCCAATACACACAATAGCCCAAACGGCAGGGTTATGTCCAAGAATATGCATTTTCATCTTATGCTTCCAACTAGCAAAATTACACTAATAGGGAAAACCTTATACACGGGAGCTTACTAGTAGCGTGGGTTATTTTTCACGCGCTACTGCTACTTAGTAGTAGCCAGTGCAGTAAAAACGCGCTACTAGTAACCCATAGTAGTAGCGAGGGTACAAAAATCCGCGCTACTACTAAATAATTTTCATCATGCCTCCTCGGACATGCAGTAGTAGTAGCGTGTGGTGTTAAATCCGCGCTACTACTAAGTGGATAGCAGTAGCCCGTGTTGTACACCCGTGCTACTACTGTGGATAAGACGCACGGGTCAGTCGGCCACCCTCCACCCCCTGCAACCACTACCTCCCGTATCCCCTCCTGCGCCGTCCTCCCGTCCGTCCGTCGACGCAAAACAAAAAAAACAAAAACTAGCAATGGCGACCGACCCCCTTCCACCCCACTCCTCTTCCCCTCCTCGGGCAGCCCAGTCGTCATCACGACGAAGGACCAGAGAAGCGGGCAGGGAGCTAGAGGCGCCCTGCGCGTGGAGGGACAGAGGCGTCGGCAGCGGCGAGTTAGGGGCCAGCGATGGGTTCGTCTCCTTTGTCGGGAGGATGCTCTTCACCTCTGTCTTCCTCCTCCCCGCCTACCAGGAGTACGCTCTCCTCCCCGCTCCCCCCTCTCGCCCCACCAGATCTCGTCCGTGCCCCAGACCTGCCACCTCCCGGGGCCGACGCACCGCTCTGCGGTGGAGCCAGGCCCCTAGCTCCTGGTCGTCGGTGCGACGCCCGAGGGTTGGTTTGTGTGGGTGAATGTGGTGAGATCCGGTCGGGCGGTGCCTCGGTCTGTCCTGTCTGGGTAGATCTCGCCGGTGTAGGGTAGATCTTGACACGCCGTGGTGATTCGTAGATGTAGAGACGCACGGGGAGCACATGAGCATGGTCTAGAAGCTTCCAGGTCTAGCGTATCGGCGTGAACGGCATCTCTTTCAGAATGCATAGTTTACCTGTGGACATCCGGGCTTATCATTTGCTGCCTAATTGGCTAGCTAGCTTCACCCTGCTGGCGTTTTTGGTTCGATACCAAGGGCTAAGTTACGTTTGAATGCTGGATTTTCTATGGTATGGTACATCAAGTGTTGTGTCGCTCGTTCAGAGCATTTGAATGCCGGATTTTCTAAGTTAAGTGTTGTTAGCCGTGTTATGCTTCCAAGCTGGTCGTACAGACACCAATGGCACATTATAGCTTCACCATTTGGCCTTTTTGGGCGTTCTGCCGTTGGTTCTCGTTTAACCTCATTTTATTGGTATATACCTGCAGAACTGTTTCCATATCAAGGGCCATGTTATTGTTTGAATTTCAGTTTTTTATCTGGTAGTAGTACAGAAAGTGATGTGTTGGTTCTTATGCTAGCCCGTGTTATGCTTCTGAGCTGCTGTACAGGTCAAGTATCGCTCTCTAATTGCCGAATTTCTGCTTGGTTCTTCCAATGTACATGCAGGTTCAACGAGTTTGGAACCGATGGAGGACAACAGCAAAGTCTCTGAAGCCGAAGTTCAACCTCTTTGTCAAGCAGGTATCCGCCAGCATTGGGATGGCAGAGCCACACATTGATGTATGGATATTTTCTGGTTGCTTGCCCCGTTATACATCATTGTTTTTTGTTTAAGGATCCATTCACCTAGTTCCTAGTTTTGATGGCTTTTGTTCTGTTTGTTTACAGATCAAGTCTTCCATTGCCTTTACCGTGTTTCTTAAAGCCTTTGGTGGTCTCCTTTTCATCATCATCAGCTCGTTCGGAGCGTTCATACTGGTGTGTACTCTTCTTCTGCATGCACTATATCAAGAATTATTTCATGTTAAGGGGGTATCAAGATGCATACTATTGTGGCTGCCATTAAATGTAGACTTGCAGCACCATGTCTTCTTAAACTAATAAAAAGGAAGTATTGTTGCCATGCCATTTAGGTAGTTTTAACAATTTTAGTGTGTCCATTTTACTGGTTGTAAAATGCCAAATCTGGCATTGTTGCTGCTTCGATGTTTGATCTTCATACATTTTGCTTCTGCAATATCTTGTTGTAGCATCTGACAGTGGAATGCTTTAACAACAACCTTCCTGAAAGATTCCAAATGTGGTGGCAGGTTATTCTTATTGTTTAACCACTTGATAGGCTCATGTCTGTTGAGTTTGTGCAACTGATTTGCTGCAGTCCAAATTTACGTGTTTATGCTTATATTTATTGTTTGATATGTGACAATGCAACTGTTCTTTGAGGCATCAATCCATGATAACTGGGCATATCGGTTTATGCTTAGATATAAAGAAACCAAATATATATTCTATCTTATTATACAGAACCAATTATATTTAATCCATGTTAAAATGATTATGCATTTATCATGTTGGAACTTCTTTGTCAAGCAGGTCTCCACCAGAATTGGGATGGCAGTGCCACACATTGATGTATGGATACTTTCTGGTCGCTTGCCCCGTTGTACATCATTGTTCCCTTTTTAAGGATCCATTCACCTAGTTCCTGTTTTTTATGGCTTTTGTTCTGTTTGTTTACAGATCAAGTCTGTCATTGCCTTTACCATGTTTCTTAAAGCCTTTGGTGGTCTCCTTTTCATCATCAGCAGCTCGTTTGGAGCGGTCGTACTTGCGTACTCTTCTTGTGCATGCACTATATCTAGAATTATGTTATGTTAAGGGGGCATCTAGATGCATACTGTTGTGGCTGCCATTAAATGCATGTCTCCTCAAACTATTTAAAAGGAAGTGTTGTTGTCGTGCCATTTAGGTAGTTTCAAAACATATGATGTGCTCGGTTGTTAATGTTTTAGTGTGTGCTTCTCACCTGCTGTAAAAGGCCAATTCGGGCATTGTAGCTGCTTCAGTATTTGATCTTCATATATTTTGCTTTTGCAATATCCTATTCTAACATCTGAAAATGGAATACTTTAGCAATATAATCTTCCTGACTTTCTGCAACTAATTTTTGCTGTAGTCCAAAATTATATGTTTATGTTTATTGCCTTTTTAGTGTGTTGATATTTGAAAGGGGAACATGGCAACGTGTTGCACTCTTGCTTTTGTTTGAGCACTATATTTTATTGTTAACCATGCTATGGTCCAAACTCCTTTTTATTCTGCTCATATGATATTGCTCATCTTTTGTTTTCTGTCCGATGCCTCCTATATTTAGAGTAGAAATATTCTTAATTTAGTGTTTCTTGAACATGGCCATGGCAATGGATAATATCTACTCTGGATAGTTGACAGAGGGAGTACATGCTAAGTTGACTTTTTCGAATTTGCTTATCCTGAAGATGCTTGCAAGGATGCAGAGGGAGTGGATCATCTGGAGAGATAGGATGCCACTGTTTGGTGTTTTTATGCATTTTGGTTTGCTTGTAATTGTGTTTACACTAGCTGGGAGTAAGTGACTTGGCAAGAAGTGTAGGTGTTTTAATTGAAGGCATGAAAAGCCATGACAATTATGTATGCTCTTACAGGATGTGCTCTAATGCCGCCGGTTTATTATAAATCTTGGATTAGTAATGATGTGTAATGCTGCTGGTTTATTGCAAATATGTGTTTGTTTTAGTTGGAATTGTATGCATAGAATGGAATTGGTGGATTTTTTAATTCCTAATTAGTTAGTAGTAGCGTGGGAAAACACCAGACGCGCTACTACTATTTCGTTAGTAGTAGCGTGGGTTTGCATCCGGGCTACTACTAACTTTTTAGTAGTAGCGTGGGAAAAAACCTGATGCGCTACTACTATTTCATTACTAGTAGCGCGGGTTGCACCCGCGCTACTACTAAAATGTTAGTAGTAGCGTGGGTTTACTCGCGCTACTACTAACTTTTAGTTGTAGCATGATAGTAGTAGCGCGGGCACCCGCGCTATTGCTAGCCAAGAAACAAGCGCTTCTAGTAGGCTTTTTCCTAGTAGTGTTAGTACCATCAAAGTAAGGACCTCTATGGTGGTAATTTCCCTCGCTAGACGCGTAGTTCGGAAGCGATCCTTTGGTGATGGTGAGAGATCGCATTAAGTCCAGAGCTTCGCTTAGAAGTGAAAACTGTACGGGTGGCTGAGGATCTGCGGAGCTGGGCCTGATGAACACCGCTCGGCCGCGACCAATGGACGCAGACCTCAACAGTTCAGAGTTAACATCCAGAGGTGAGTTCGGCTTCCTGACAACAGGGAGAACCCTGTTTGATTCCAGGTCTGCCAATAATATGGCTGCCTCTGGGTCTCCGGCAAGGAGCTCCGTAGTGGGAGAGGGTCCGGTGGGGTTCATACTCCCATCTTCAGACAAGGTGGTCCGCTCTGGATCTAAGGCCATCGCAGGAACGATAGTTGATCCTTAAACGGAGCCTGATGGTGGATCCGAAGCCGTGAACCCTTCGAAGATCAAGTCTCCTCGGATATCAGCGACATAGTTCAGGCTTCCGAACCTGATCTGATGACCAGGGGCGTAGCTGTCGATCTGTTCAAGGTGACCGGTTGAATTGGCACGCAGAATGAAGCCGCCAAACACAAAAAGTTGACAAGGTAGGAAAATTTCCCCGGAAACAGCATCGTTGTTGATGATCGAACGAGCCATCGAAACTTATGTCGATGACACAGTGGAAATCTCAATCAAAGCACCAATGTCGGTGTCAAAACTGGCCGATCTCGGGTAGGGGGTCCCGAACTGTGCGTCCGAGGATCGAAGGTAACAAGGAACAAAGGGGACACGATGTTTACCCAGGTTCGGGCCCTCTTAATGGAGGTAAAACCCTACGTCCTGCTTGATTGTGTTTGATGAGTATAGGAGTTACAAGAGTTGATCTACCTGAAGATCGTAATGGCTAAACCCTAGCTGTCTAGCCTATGTAAATTCTGATCGCCACTACGGACTAAACCCTTCGGTTTATATACACACCAGAGGGGCTTACGGTTGTACAGAGTCGGTTTATAGAGGAAGGAAATTACATATCCGGACACCAATCTTGCCATCCACGCATAGGAGAGTCCTACCTGGACACGGGGGAAGGTCTTCTGCCTTGGAACTTCACGGCCCATCAGTCTAGCCCATATCACATAGCCCAGACACCCGAGGACCCCGTAATCCCAGACTCCCTCACCTGTCCAGTCCCCGCGAGCGGGATGCGCGAGGAGGAGCGACAGGCAACTGCCACTCCCCCTAAGGTAAGATCTGGAACAACAAATGACGCAAGGAGAAAAATTTCCCAACCCTCGAAAAGGAGACGCGAAAACTTCAAATTCCATTCAAGAAGTTGAAAACGAGCTACAGAAAGCAAGAAAAAGAAAAGCCACGTCCGGCACCTATTCTAGTCTTGTCCTGGTCATCTTAATACACTACGGCAGTTATTCCTTGTCGCTTCATTGAGGATCTCCTGTGCGAAAAAACAGCAGAGATAACAGTTCAGCGAAAGTATGCTTTAAGTATTTTCATTTTAGATTCGTAATAGTCCTTGTGAACTTGGCCTGCGTTGATGTGGTGCTTACGCCATTGGTATCGGTGATGGTTATGTAACTTTGTCCGAAATCCTAGTTTTACGCTATGGTTGAAGTCAAACCACCAACCATCACATGTTTTCTTATTATTAAGTGTTGCCTGCAAACTATTGCTTAAAACAGCTCCTCTAACACTGCATCTGGACAATGCGCTGTTTATTATTGCGATCTACAACACGTCTTACATTCGTTTACAGAGCGAGTACTTTTTTTATGGATCAATTGTTCTAAATTCCCAGTCAGTCACAACTCACAAATAACTGCAAAACCGCACACATCAATTCTACACTACTGAAAGTGTGCAACTTATGATTCCATTGCTGAAACATGCACGCCTCTAGCTACCTCATGTATGTCCGGGGCTTGCAATAAACGTTAAGTTCACTCCGCTTGCCCTGTTTCTGAGGTCGTGCAGCTCACCGCGTGGCCTGCATAGGGTTTCCGGTGGCTACACGCCAGCCACGGGTCTCTGAATACCACGAAGGCGGCGGTGCTAACACTACAAAAAAACACTTCTGTGATGATACGTGTTTGTCATAGTAGGTCACGTTTTCTGTCATGCATGTAGATCCATGACGATTTTATGACAGAATTAAGATAGCCATACATGTACTGTCATAGAAGTGTTCCATGACATTACCAAAATTATCATCAGGGAAGTGTCCCACTTCCATGATGATAAATCGCGTGTCATAGAAGCGCTTTCGTTAAGGGTGACCGACACATGGCATCCACCGTAATGGGTCGCCATTAAGCTATCAGGTTCCGGTTTGGATCCGATAACCCGTTAACAGCCAAGACCAATGGGGATTTTCCACATGTAAAATCATCATTGGCTGGAGGAAACATGTGTCCGCTCCTCGGTGGGCCAGATGTCGTCCGTCCAATGGAGGAGACATGCCTATGATATGTCGACACGTGACAGGGCCCAACAGAGGCCCATATAGGTTAAAAAGGCTGGCCCAGTCAAAGGCCCATAGTACTTACTCAAGTACTAGTGGGCCATCCCAATAACGGCCTGTTTAAACATGGCCCATTTACGGCTCGAAGCCAGATCTGGCCCGTTAATTGTTCGCCGAATATTTGGGCCCAATTAAGGCCCAATGACTTTCGGCCTCTTAGAGGCCCGATGTAGACATGGGCCCATTTCAGCCCGGTGTGTCTTTCGGCCTGGGAATGGCCCGTGCTGCCCATGGGCCATATATGGTCCGACGCGACATCCGGCCCACTAACGGCCTGTGATAAAGGTGGCAACAGTTCAGCCCAACGTGAATTTGGGCCTGTTAAAGGCATGTCATATAATTCAGCCCGTTGATGCATGTACTAAGCTTTCGGCCTCTTAAAGGCCCATGATATCAGTGGGCCATCTAAGGCCCGAGATATGTTTTGGCCTGGTAATGGCCCATCATATAACTGGGCCAAAAAAGGCCCGGTCTACATTTTAGCATACTGAAGGCCCGTCGACGACTAGTGAAAATTGAGGCCCAACATGCATTTCGGCATGCTAAAGGCCCATGGTTTCTTCTGGGCCGTAACATGCCAGCAGAATATTCAGCCTGTTAATGGCCCAAAGCTACATGGGCCCAACTAAAATTTGGGCCGAATATAGGCCCGAGTAAGTTGTGGGCCTGACACAAAGTGTGAAGGCCCCAGTGGCCTTTCAGGCCCAAAAAAGTGGTAGGCTGGCCCAATTGTGGCCTGCTAAAAAGCAGGCCCGTTAGAGGCGAATGTTTCGGCCCGGTCGACTACATCTGATTTTTTTTTCAAATAGTGAATGATAGCAGTAACTAGTAGGAATTAAGTACAAACCTACTCTATACAATAAATAAATTACGTCATAGTAACTTAGAATAAACCAACACTATACGATAAAGGATTTATGGTATATTACATCCACCGGGCATCGAAGTTTGCCACCAGTGTTCATAAAGCGCAACGAAGAAGTAGATTACAAAAACTGGGCACCATTGCAACGTAACAAAATAATACTGAACCAAGACCACTTCCAAGACAGTTCAAGAAAGGTTAGGCTTGTGTGGGAACTGTTGCGCAAGCAACTGAGCAAGGCTGTGAGACCGGCCTAGCATGTCAGTCATAGCTTCTAGGTGTAGCCGTTTAGCAATGAGGTTCTCATTGGTGTTCTCCGCAATCTTTCTTAGAGATAGGACTTCAAGTCGAAGTTGAGTTGCAGAATGCCTTTCTGCTAGAACTTGGGACTGAACAAGTCGAACTGATTCATACAGCGAATTATGTGAGCTTGTCTGACTGCTAGTCTCAAGTAACTTGAAGACTGCATCAAGATAAGACTTTGGGGTTGTCTCGCTATCTTCAAGATGTTTTGCCTTTTTTGCTGCAATATATGTTGGGTTTGTCTCACAGCCTTCAGCAAACTTGTGCATGCCATCAGGCATATCACGCTGAAACAAGCAGAGAGATGACAGGTTTTGCACGTGTATAAACAAAGATGATAACTGTGATGTCAATTCCATCCAATTTCAAATTAGAAAATAAAGAGTAAGTTCGAAATATCAATAACATAATTTGGCATTGTTCATAATGCGGGGAGCTTCACCACACTACTGGATTACCATGTCAACATAACAAGCATAGATGAAGGGCAAAGACAATAATTGTATCTATTTTGGTTAATATGCATGGCATGTTGTTCATATCATCAGCCACATCAGTAAGATAAAACAGGAGATGACAAGGTGCAAACGTGGGGTGCTTCACCACACACTGGATTATAGATCCACAGAAACAAGCATACATATAGGGAGTATTGAGTAATGTGCATGGTATGAATAAGGAATTTGGTTTTACAAGTAAAACTTGGAACTTACGGTTGTTGCGAACATGCATTTTGATAGAAACAACAAACTAAACAGCAGTTAACGATAGGGAGTATGAGAAAGTTAAACAACAGTTCAGGATAAAGGCTTTAGAAGGACTGACTTACATTAACAGTTAACACTGACTTTATAATGCCCTTCTCCATGTCAAGGGAAGGATAACTCAAGAATTTCAGCACAGAATCTTCTTGATAAGCATTGCCTGTACTCTACATTTTGTAGAGAGTAATTATATATATGATAATACTGGAAGGGATAGAGGATAATGAAGATAAGATGCAGATTGATGCTACATAATCAACTACCAATCCCTGGAAGTACAAGCGTTACAGGACAAAATGTACTGACAAGAGCAATGGGCTACACTTCTGCACTGGCATTGTGTGTGTATTCAACATTTTGGTAAGATTAAATATAGATCTGATATTTTTAGTAAATGGTGGGCGAGGGTGGTAAGATGCAGAATGCTACACAATGAACCAATCCCTCTTCCCATAATGTAAGAGTGTTTTGAATGCTAGTGTACTGTACAAAACGTTCTTATATTATGGGACGGAGGGAGTAGCTATTAATTTAAGTACAGTGATAGACGACGTTCAGTCCTTACAACAGGACTGTAGAGCTAAACCTCTTCAAAAGCATTGGGTTGATTCTAAATTTATGTAAGAGTCCATACGGATCTTATAATGTCCACCAAATGGATGATAACGAGGCTAACATGTGCCGTGATGCTACATAATCAACCAACTATGAAAGTAAGTATGGTCATACAGGGCAAGAGTGTTGGGAATCGTAGCATAATTTAAAATTTTCCTACGCTCACCAAGATGCATCTATGGAGTGTACTAGCAACGAGGGGAAGGGAGTGCATCTACATACCCTTGTAGATCGCGAGCGGAAGCGTTCCAATGAACGTGGATGACGGAGTCGTACTCGCCGTGATCCAAATCACCGATGATCGAGTGCCGAACGGACGGCACCTCCGCGTTCAACACACGTACGGTGCAGCGACGTCTCCTCCTTCTTGATCCAGCAAGGGGGAAGGAGAGGTTGATGGAGATCCAGCAGCACGACGGCGTGGTGGTGGATGTAGCGGGTCTCCGGCAGGGCTTCGCCAAGCTTCTGCGAGAGAGAGAGAGAGGTGTTGCAGGGGAGGAGGGAGGCGCCCAAGGCTGTAGGTTGCTGCCCTCCCTCCCCCCTTTATATAGGCCCCCTTGGGAGGGGGGGCCGGCCAAAACCCATCTAGGGTTGGGGGGCGGCGGCCAAGGGGTGGAAAGGGGTGCCTTGCCCCCCAAGGCAAGGGGGAAGCCCCCCCACCCTAGGGTTCCTAACCCTAGGCGCATGGGGGGAGGCCCATGGGGGGGCGCCCAGCCCACTAGGGGCTGGTTCCCTTCCATTTTCAGCCCATGGGGCCCTCCGGGATAGGTGGCCCCACCCGGTGGACCCCCGGGACCCTTCCGGTGGTCCCGGTACAATACCGGTAACCCCCGAAACTTTCCCGGTGGCCGAAACTTGACTTCCTATATATAATTCTTCACCTCCGGACCATTCCGGAACCTCTCGTGACGTCCAAGATCTCATCCGGGACTCCGAACAACTTTCGGGTTTCCGCATACATATATCTCTACAACCCTAGCGTCACCGAACCTTAAGTGTGTAGACCCTACGGGTTCGGGAGACATGCAGACATGACCGAGACGCCTCTCCAGTCAATAACCAACAGCGGGATCTGGATACCCATGTTGGCTCCCACATGTTCCACGATGATCTCATCGGATGAACCACGATGTCGAGGATTCAGTCAATCCCGTATGCAATTCCCTTTGTCAAACGGTATGTTACTTGCCCGAGATTCGATCGTCGGTATCCCAATACCTTGTTCAATCTCGTTACCGGCAAGTCTCTTTACTCGTACCGCAATGCATGATCCCGTGACTAATGCCTTAGTCACATTGAGCTCATTATGATGATGCATTACCGAGTGGGCCCAGAGATACCTCTCCGTCACACGGAGTGACAAATCCCAGTCTCGATCCGTGCCAACCCAACAGACACTTTCAGAGATACCCGTAGTGCACCTTTATAGTCACCCAGTTACGTTGTGACGTTTGGCACACCCAAAGCACTCCTACGGTATCCGGGAGTTGCACGATCTCATGGTCTAAGGAAAAGATACTTGACATTGAAAAAGCTCTAGCAAACGAAACTACATGATCTTTTATGCTATGCTTAGGATTGGGTCTTGTCCATCACATCATTCTCCTAATGATGTGATCTCGTTATCAACGACATCCAAGTCAGGAAACCGTGACCATCTATTGATCAACGAGCTAGTCAACTAGAGGCTTACTAGGGACATGGTGTTGTTTATGTATCCACACATGTATCTGAGTTTCCTATCAATACAATTCTAGCATGAACAATAGACGATTATCATGAACAAAGAAATATAATAATAACCATTTATTATTGCCTCTAGGGCATATTTCCAACAGTCTCCCACTTGCATTAGAGTCAATAATCTAGTTCACATCACCATGTGATTAACACTCACTGGTCACATCACCATGTGACCAACATCTAAAGAGTTTACTAGAGTCAACAATCTAGTTCACATCACTATGTGATTAACACTCAATGTGTTCTGGTTTGATCATGTTATGCTTGTGAGAGAGGTTATTAGTCAACGGGTCTGAACCTTTCAGAACCGTGTGCTTTACGAATATCTATGTCATCTTGTGGATGCTACCACGCGCTATTTGGAGCCATTTCAAATAATTGCTCTACTATACGAATCCGGTTTACTACTCAGAGTCATCCGGATTAGTGTCAAAGTTCGCATCGACGTAACCCTTTACGTCGAACTCCTTTCCACCTCCATAATCGAGAAAATTCCTTAATCCACTAGGTACTAAGGATAAGTTCGACCGCTGTCATGAGATCCTTTCCCGGATCACCATTGTACCCTCTTGACCAACTCATGGCAAGGCACACTAAATGTGCGGTACACAGCATAGCATACTATAGAGCCTACGTCTAAAGCATAGGGGACGACCTTCGTCCTTTCTCTATCTTCTGCTGTGGTCAGGTCTTGAGTCTTACTCAATACTCACACCTTGTAACACAGCCAAGAACTCCTTCTTTGCTGATCTATTTTGAACTCTTTCAAAATCATGTCAAGGTGTGCTGTCTTTTGAAAGTATCATCAGGCGTCTTGATCTATCTCTATGGATCTTGATGCCCAATATGTAAGCAGCTTTATCCAGGTCTTCCTTTGAAAAACTCCTTTCAAACAACCCTTTATGCTTTCCAGAAATTTTACATCATTTCGGATCAACAATATGTCATTCATATATACTTATCAGAAATGTTGTAGCGCTCCCACTCACTTTATTGTAAATACAAGTTTCTAACAAACTTTGTATAAACCCAAAAACTTTGATCACTTCATCAAAGCGTATATTCTGACTCCGAGATGCTTGCTCTAATCCATGGAAGGATCGCTGGAGCTAGCATACCTTTTAGCATCCTTAGGATCGACAAAACCTTTTTGATTGTATCACATACAACCTTTCCTTACGAAAACTGGTAAGGAAACTTGTTTTGACATCCATCTGCCAGATTTCATAAATGCAGCTAATGCTAACATGATTCCGACGAACTTTAAGCATCGCTACGGATGAGAAAATCTCATTGTAGTCAACTCCTTGAACTTGTGAAAATACTCTTTGCCACAAGTCGAGCTTCATAGACGGTAACATTACCGTCCATGTCCGTCTTCTTCTTAAAGATACATTTATCTCAATGGCTTGCCGATCATCGGGCAAGTTCACCAAAGTCCATGCTTTGTTCTGATACATGGATCCTATCTCGGATTTCATGGCTTCTAACCATTTGTCGGAATATGGGCCCACCATCGCTTCTCCATAGCTCGTAGGTTCATTGTTGTCTAGCAACATGACTTCCAAGAAAGGATCACGTGCCACTCTGAAGTAGCACGCATCCTCGTCGTCCTACGAGGTTTTTGGTAGTGACTTGATCCGAAGTTTCATGATCACTATCATGAGCTTCCACTTCAATTGGTGTAGGTGCCACAGGAACAACTTCCTATGCCCTGCTACACACTAGTTGAAGCGACGGTTCAATAACCTTATCAAGTCTCCACCATCCTCCCACTCAATTCTTTCGAGAGAAACTTTTCCTCGAGAAAGGAACTATTTCTAGAAGCAATTACTTTTGCTTCCAGATCTGAAATAGGAGGTATACCCAACTGTTTTTGGGTATTCTATGAAGATGCATTTATCCACTTTGGGTTCGAGCTTATCAGCCTGAAACTTTTTCACATAAGCATCGCAGCCCCAAACTTTTAAGAAACGACAACTTAGGTTTCTCTAAACGGTGTCGTCTCAACGGAATTGCGTGGTGCCCCTTTTAAAGTGAATGCGGTTGTCTCTAATGCCTAACCCATAAACGATAGTGGTAATTTGATAAGAAACATCATGGTATGCACCATATCCAATAGGGTGCAGTTATGATGTTCGGACACACCATCACACTATGGTGTTCCAGGCGGTATTAAATGTGAAACACTTTCCACAATGTCTCAATTGTGCTCCAAACTCGTATCTCAAATACTCATCTCTATGATCATATCACAGACATTTTATCTTCTTGTCACGACGATCTTCAACTTCACTCTGAAATTACTTGAACCTTTCAACAATTCAGACTAGTGTTTCATCAAGTAAATACACTCAGCATCTACTCAAATCATCTGTGAAGTAAGAACATAACGATATCCACTGCATGCCTCAGCACTCATTGGACTGCATACATCAAAATGTATTACTTCCAATAAGTTGCTCTCTTGTTCCATCTTACTGAAAACGAGGACTTTCAGTCATCTTGCCCATGTGGTATGATTTGCATGTCTCAAGTGATTCATAATCAAGTGAGTCCAAACGATCCATCTGCATGGAGTTTCTTCATGCATATATACCAATAGACATGGTTCGCATGTCTCAATCTTTTCAAAACGAGTGAGTCCAAAGATCCATCTATATGGAGCTTCTTCATGCGTTTTATACCAATATGACTCAAGTGGCAGTGCCACAAGTATGTGGTACTATCATTACTATCTTATATCTTTTGGCACGAACATGTGTATCACGGCGATCGAGATTCATTTCAGGTGCAAGACCATTGAAGGTATTATTCAAATAAACAGAGTAACCATTATTCTCCTTAAATGAACAACCGTATTGCGATAAACATAATCCAATCATGCTCAACGCAAACACCAAATCTCGATAGTAGAGGGAGCATGCGATGCTTAATCACATCAACCTTGGAAACACTTCCAACACACATCGTCATCTCACCTTTAGCCAGTCTCCATTTATTCCGCAGCTTTTATTTTGAGTTACTAACACTTAGCAACCGAACCGGTATCTAATACCCTGGTGCTGCTAGGAGTACTAGTAAAGTACACATTCATATAATGTATATCCAATATACTTCTGTCGACCTTGCCTGCCTTCTCATCTACCAAGTATCTAGGGTAGTACTGCTTCAGTGACCGTTCCTCTCATTACAGAAGCACTTAGTCTCGGGTTTGGGTTCAACCTTGGGATTCTTCACTAGAGCAGCAAACGACTTGCTGTTTCATGAAGTATCCCTTTTGCCCTTGCCCTTCTTAAACTAGTGGTTTTACTAACCATCAACAATTGATGCTCCTTCTTGATTTCTACTCTCTCGGTGTCAAACATCGCGAATAGCTCAAGGATCATCATAACTATCCTTGATATGTTATAGTTCATCACGAAGCTCTACTAGCTTGGTGGCAGTGACTATGGAGAACTATCACTATCTCATCTGGGAGATTAACTCCCACTCGATTCAAGCGATTGTGGCACTCAGACAATCTGAGCACATGCTCAACGATTGAGCTTTTCTCCCTTAGTTTGCAGGCTTAAGAAACTTGTCAGAGGTCTCATACCTCTTGACGTGGGCACTAGTCTGAAATCCCAATTTCAGTCTTCGGAACATCTCACATGTTCTGCGACGTTTCAAAAACGTCTTTGGTGCCACAATTCTAAACCGCACTGAACTATCACGTAGTCATCAAAACGTGTATGTCAGATGTTTCATAACATCTACAGACGACGCTGAGGTTTAGCACACTGAGCGGTGCATTAAGGACATAAGCCTTCTTGCAGCAATGAGGACAATCCTCAGTTTATGGACCCAGTCCGCATAATTGCTACTACCAACTTTCAACTAAATTTTCTCTAGGAACATATCTTAACCAGTAGAACTAAAGCGCAAGCTATGACATAATTTGCAAATACCTTTTTGACTATGTTCATGATAATGAAGTTCATCTGATTATGAACTCCCACTCAGATAGACATCCCTCTAGTCATCTAAGTGAAACATGATCCGAGTTTAACTAGGCCGTGTCCGATCATCACGTGAGACGGACTAGTCAAGATCGGTGAACATCTCCATGTTGATCGTATCTTCTATACGACTCATGCTCGACCTTTCGGTCCTCCGTGTTCCGAGGCCATGTCTGTACATGCTAGGCTCGTCAAGTCAACCTAAGTGTATTGCGTGTGTTCCGAGGCCATGTATGTACATGCTAGGCTCGTCAACACCCGTTGTATTCGAACGTTAGAATCTATCACACCCGATCATCACGTGGTGCTTCGAAACAACGAACCTTCGCAACGGTGCACAGTTAGGGTGAACACTTTCTTGAAATTATTATAAGGGATCATCTTACTTACTACCGTCGTTCTAAGCAATAAGATGCAAAAACATGATAAACATCACATGCAATCAAATAGTGACATGATATGGCCAATATCATCATGCTCCTTTGATCTCCATCTTCGGGGCACCATGATCATCTTCGTCACCGGCATGACACCATGATCTCCATCATCATGATCTCCATCATTGTGTCTTCATGAAGTCGTCACGCCAACGATTACTTCTACTTCTATGGCTAACGCGTTTAGCAACAAAGTAAAGTAATTTACATGGCGTTATTCAATGACACGCAGGTCATGCAAAATAATAAAGACAACTCCTATGGCTCCTGCCGGTTGTCATACTCATTGACATGCAAGTCGTGATTCCTATTACAAGAATATGATCAATCTCATACATCACATATATCATTCATCACATCTTTTGGCCATATCACATCACATAGCACTTGCTGCGAAAACAAGTTAGACGTCCTCTAATTGTTGTTGCAAGTTTTTTACGTGGTTTGTAGGTTTCTAGCAAGAACGTTTTCTTACCTACGTATGACCACAACGTGATTTGCCAATTTCTATTTACCCTTCATAAGGACCCTTTTCATCGAATCCGTTCCGACTAAAGTAGGAGAGACAGACACCCGCTAGCCACCTTATGCATCTAGTGCATGTCAGTCGGTGGAACCTGTCTCACGTAAGCATACGTGTAAGGTCGGTCCGGGCCGCTTCATCCTACAATGCCGCCGAAACAAGAAACGACTAGTAGCGGCAAGAAGAATTGGCAAACTCAACGCCCACAACTGCTTGGTGTTCTACTCGTGCATAGTAACTACGCATAGACCTGGCTCATGATGCCACTGTTGGGAATCGTAGCATAATTTAAAATTTTCCTACGCTCACCAAGATGCATCTATGGAGTGTACTAGCAACGAGGGGAAGGGAGTGCATCTACATACCCTTGTAGATCGCGAGCGGAAGCGTTCCAATGAACGTGGATGACGGAGTCGTACTCGCCGTGATCCAAATCACCGATGACCGAGTGCCGAACGGACGGCACCTCCGCGTTCAACACACGTACGGTGCAGCGACGTCTCCTCCTTCTTGATCCAGCAAGGGGGAAGGAGAGGTTGATGGAGATCCAGCAGCACGACGGCGTGGTGGTGGATGTAGCGGGTCTCCGGCAGGGCTTCGCCAAGCTTCTGCGAGAGAGAGAGGTGTTGCAGGGGAGGAGGGAGGCGCCCAAGGCTGTAGGTTGCTGCCCTCCCTCCCCCCCTTTATATAGGCGCCCTTGGGAGGGGGGGCCGGCCAAAACCCATCTAGGGTTGGGGGGCGGTGGCCAAGGGGTGGAAAGGGGTGCCTTGCCCCCCAAGGCAAGGGGGAAGCCCCCCCCACCCTAGGGTTCCTAACCCTAGGCGCATGGGGGGAGGCCCATGGGGGGGCGCCCAGCCCACTAGGGGCTGGTTCCCTTCCACTTTCAGCCCATGGGGCCCTCCGGGATAGGTGGCCCCACCCGGTGGACCCCCGGGACCCTTCCGGTGGTCCCGGTACAATACCGGTAACCCCCGAAACTTTCCCGGTGGCCGAAACTTGACTTCCTATATATAATTCTTCACCTCCGGACCATTCCGGAACCTCTCGTGACGTCCAGGATCTCATCCGGGACTCCGAACAACTTTCGGGTTTCCGCATACATATATCTCTACAACCCTAGCGTCACCGAACCTTAAGTGTGTAGACCCTACGGGTTCGGGAGACATGCAGACATGACCGAGACGCCTCTCCAGTCAATAACCAACAGCGGGATCTGGATACCCATGTTGGCTCCCACATGTTCCACGATGATCTCATCGGATGAACCACAATGTCGAGGATTCAGTCAATCCCGTATGCAATTCCCTTTGTCAAACGGTATGTTACTTGCCCGAGATTCGATCGTCGGTATCCCAATACCTTGTTCAATCTCGTTACCGACAAGTCTCTTTACTCGTACCGCAATGCATGATCCCGTGACTAACGCCTTAGTCACATTGAGCTCATTATGATGATGCATTACCGAGTGGGCCCAGAGATACCTCTCCGTCACACGGAGTGACAAATCCCAGTCTCGATCCGTGCCAACCCAACAGACACTTTCGGAGATACCCGTAGTGCACCTTTATAGTCACCCAGTTACGTTGTGACGTTTGGCACACCCAAAGCACTCCTACGGTATCCGGGAGTTGCACGATCTCATGGTCTAAGGAAAAGATACTTGACATTGAAAAAGCTCTAGCAAACGAAACTACACGATCTTTTATGCTATGCTTAGGATTGGGTCTTGTCCATCACATCATTCTCCTAATGATGTGATCCCGTTATCAACGACATCCAATGTCCATGGTCAGGAAACCGTGACCATCTATTGATCAACGAGCTAGTCAACTAGAGGCTTACTAGGGACATGGTGTTGTCTATGTATCCACACATGTATCTGAGTTTCCTATCAATACAATTCTAGCATGAACAATAGACGATTATCATGAACAAAGAAATATAATAATAACCATTTATTATTGCCTCTAGGGCATATTTCCAACAAAGAGGTACTCACAAGAGCAATGTAGTGTGTAGTATAGTTGCGAGATTCTGTGGTCCCTTGATAATGAATGTTCTTCTACTAACAGTTTTTGTACAAGTGAGACGTTAAGGCAAATGCAGAAATGTAGTTCAAATTGTGATGTGATATCAAAGATAGTACCTTACGCTGCAGACGAGACCAATGTGTAACAAGATTATTCCAGTCACTGTCTGATCAATGTAGCACCAGAGACTTTACGGAAATTTCTTTTAGAGGCTTGCCATCGAAGTGTGCTTGCCTCAGGTAGGAACGATAATTCATTGAGTGCTTGAAAAGCGCAACCAACCCTTGCTTGTCTTGACAATCTAGTTTGGTCCTCGCCTATTGAAAAGAATGAAATCTTATGTCTTCTGTCAGCAGAAACATATGCAGTAATTACCATGAATAACATTAGTACATTACTTACACGTAAGTTGCGGAGGAAGACTGGAAATTGTTCTGTGTCTGCGGTATAATCTTTCCATGAAGGAAAGGTGCACACAAAGTTCCTGACAACAATAGAAGCTTCGTCTTCTAAACTGGGAAGAAATGGAACAGGGGTCCTATTTGCTGCAATTGGGGCTCTCTCTGGTTCGAAAAGGGATTTGGCAACTGGATACTCTTTGTTGGAATGGGGGTTCTGCGTCGTAGATCTGGTGCTATGTCAACTGGCATCATCATACTGTTTGCTGCAGTTGGAGTCTGCTGAGCTGGGGCATCAGAGATGGCCAATGTAGTAGGGCTAGAGTCCGCTAGAGTTGGGGCTGTGTTTTGTGGGTCAGTTGATATTGCAACAACACCTAATGGGCTATTTGATTTATCAGGTGTCACTACCTTTTCCAAATACTTTGCTCGTGCTCCTCTGTGATCAGCAATCGCCCTCTTCCTTTTGAACGTCCGATACACAAGAACAACATTTGAATGGATAAATATGGTATGATGACAGATGAAATATGTACTTAAAATGTATAGGCAGACGTATTCACATACACGATGTGTAAACTAAGCTAATGGCAGTGCAACAAAGTAGAAGCAATGCAAAGCATCAGTTGCAAGATATGTGCGACCGATATGACCTTGGAAAGTTAGAGCAAGCACCTTGATGGGTGAATAAGATAGGGCATCTGCCTATGACTCCTCCACTAGGGAGCTACATTGACTTAGGTCTCCCTCTAGCTCAGAATCACTATTAGGATCATATTCTAAGCATGAATCTGTAGGTGGAGAGCATTTGCATTGCATTGCATCCAGACTTGATTTCAGTCCCTTAATGCCAAGTTTGACAGCCATGGCATTGTTCTGCTTTATTCTTTTCATGCGCGCAAGCTCATAATCATTATGATGCTGTTCAATATCTGTGATTCATGAAAACATAGAAAGTAGTCAGATTATCTATGGAGTGCATTACGGATTCAACTCAAAGAGTGTCTCCCTATAAACCCATGCGTATGCAAAGTTCACCCCCAACAGTGCTGACCAGACCACACACAGAAATACAAACCTCTTATGTCTCTATAACAGGCAGACACACCTTTCAAAACTGAAGTGGGAACATTAGAATCATATCAAATTCGTATTTGAACAAATGAACTAAGGAATTATGAGTGGCATAATGTTTAGCTTCAAGGGTGGAGTGTTGGTAGTGCGACACAAAGCAAGTAGGCAGATTGTATTCCATGTGAAAGATCGTAGTCTATGTAAAATGTGGAAATGACATCTTCTTTCTATACAATACAGTGTTCGTTGCCCACACATCATCGAAGAGATCACACAGAGAAATACTATTCACTCATGTTTGCGGTTCCGGTATTTTGAAACAGGGTGATCCATCCATAATCTGAATCAAGGAGTTGGTGTAGCACTTATTGTTTGCAACTAATCGACGTGAATAATTGGATATCATATCGAATGAGTAAGAAAGACAAGTAAAATTGTCAACAAACCTGCATGCAGTAGTAATCTGGGTCAATGTCACAACGACCAACAATCCAGAACGATTAGTGTCTGTTCCTAGGGCCGAAATTTTGAAACCCTGTGAACTTTACAGGTACTAAACGTTTCTGAAATACATCTGAACCATTAACTGTAGGTAGCACTCAGTACACAACAAACCCTAATGACAGTCTGTAGTGATCCGACCTCAAACGGTCAAATCTCTGTGCATAAGTGTCATCCCTGGATCAGTAATGCTGACACACACAGTACTTGAAGGATTTATAACAGAGTGCAATCACACACTTATTACATCGAATGCCTCAAAGAGAACTTATTACAATAATATGGCTTAAGGCCATCTAATAAAGATAACTGCGGAAGCATCGAAGGTAAATGAGTCCATCAACTCCAATGGGATAGCTGAGTGCACGACAACGACCTAGCGCACCTTACTCTTCATCTGAAAAGTCTGTAACATAATACGTTGCAGCGCGAAAACGGGCCAGCACATGGAATATGCTGGCAAAATAACACTATAGAGCAATGAACAAGGTAAATGCTAACACTACATGCATATATGGCTGGTGGAGGCTCTACGGTTATCATGCTTTTGCGAAAAGCCAATTTTTTCCTACAACAAAGGAATATATTTTGTTTAAATATCATGGTGGTTGATAAACATTGAGAAGGTTCCTCCAACTCAATCCCAATTAAACAGTATTAAGAACCCAACAAATTAATTTAGAGTGATGAGATCAACATGATAATTCAAGAACCAGATACTCAAGATGTCCATAATCGGGGACACGGCTAACCATGATTAGTTTGCACACTCTGCAGAGGTTTGCGCACTTTTCCCCACAAGACTCGATCTCCTCCGTTGAATTTCTCGCACTACATGATGTTTGAGAAATGGATGATCGAGACACAGTCTTTCTCAAGCATTATCTCTTTACTCCGGGTAGACAGTTACACCTACTTTCCCGTACATCTGCTAGCCTACCACTAAAAGAGGTCACACAACATACTCAACTGTGCGAGAGCCCATAATGGCTTGTGGCTGTACACGGAAGTTTCTATCATGAATAATCTTATGATCCCTTTGAGCCTGGGTGGCGAACCATAGGATGATCACACGGGTACTCTGGGACATCCCAGGACAGCGCTGGATTGCTCCAGGTGCCCAGACAACCAGTGGTGCTCCAGGGTGCCTCAACCAATCCACCCAGATGTGTATTTAAGTGGCCACCTTAAGTTAACCATTAATAATACTCTCACATCTGTCATGGATACACTCAACCAATCCACGCCTACGAGCATAGCATAGTAGTATAAGCATATCGTAGAAGTAACTCCCAAGGGTTTGATATAAAGGACAATAGGTTCTACCTCATCAACTACTTCCCAATACCCACATATTAATCAGATCCTACTCATGCAATGTTTGAGGATTGGAACTAATGCATAAAAACTGGGTAATAAAGAGGTATGATCAAAGTGTTATTTTCCTTGCTGACGATCTGCAAACCCTAGAGACTCGTAGTAGCACGCTTCGCACTCCGGAAATTCTATCGCAAACAAACAATAACATACATAAGTACTCAAGCATAGATGCAAGGGTAAAAATCAGATAAGAAAGTCCAAACTGAAAGTTCAACTGAAGAACTTTGATTTGCAAAAAGAATCAATCGATTCGGAGCTACGGAAATGAAACTACGATCAAAAGAAATTCGAATTCAAATTTGCTTGAAACGAAATTTGAAATTGTCAAAATCATGTTTAAGTTGATTAACTGGAAAGAGGGGTTCAAGACGAAAATTTTGGCGTTGGTTTCACTGGATTTGGACGAACGGTTAAAAAGTAGCGAGGATTTGAAGATCAGGGGCTAATCTGCGATAAAAATAATCATGGATAGGTCCCTGGCAAAAAATAAAATAAAAGGAAAAATGCTAACGAACGAACGTTCGCCAACATAGGCAAATGAACGAACGCGTTCGCTAACGAAGACGTTCGGGTGAACGTTCGCTAAATAGACCCGAACGAGAAAAACCGATCTAACCCTAAAAAACGAACAGTTTTATACCTAAAACCGAGCGAAAACCGACGGTCGATGGCAGCGGCTTCCGGCCAGTCCGGCGAGGCGGGGCGGCGTGCGGCGGCATGGGGCAACAGCGGCGCGGCCGCGGAGTGCGGGCGGCGGCGCGCGGGCAGCGGCGGCGGCGCGGCAGATCGGCGACCGCAGCGGCGGCGCGGGCTGCGGTGGGCGGCGGCTTGGGACGGGGTGGAGAGGGGGCGGCGGCGGTACTTACAAGAGGGGAGTGGTCCGACTTGGCCAAGGGGCCAAGCGGTGGCGGCGGCTGGGCCGACCCAGTTCGGCGCGCAGATTTTTTTAATAAAATAAATTCCGAAGAAGAAAATCCTAATAAAAATTTCTAAAAATTCCAAAATTAATTTTCACCACCTAAATAAAATATTTAAAGCAAAGTGAACATTTTCCTGGCCTAAAAATGCAATTTTCAAAAATGCATATTTTTCTAATTCAAATAAAATCTCGAATAAAATCCAAGTAAAATATTTATTTGATTTTAAAATTTGTCCTCCAATATTTCTCTCTTTTTGAAGAAGTCATATTATCTTCTCTCTTTTATTTTGATATTTGAAATAATTGGAAAGAAAAATTCAAATATGAAAATACTGAAACCCCCAACTCTGTCCGTGGGTCCTTGAGTTGCTTAAGATTTCTAGGATGAAAACCAAAATGCAAATAAAATAGGACATGCATATGATGACCTATGTATAACATCCAAATTGAAAATTTGGGATGTTACGAACCTACCCCCCTTAAGATGAAACTCGCCCTCGAGATTCGGGTTGGCTAGAAAATAGGTGCGGGTGGTCATTCCATAGGTATTCCTCTCGTTCCCAGGTGGCTTCATCCTCGGTATGGTGGCTCCACTGAACTTTGCAAAACTTGATAACCTTGTTGCGTGTGACTCGGCTGGCAAACTCGAGAATCTTGACAGGTTTCTCCTCGTAGGTCAAATCACTATCCAACTGAATTGCTTCCAGGGGCACTGTATCTCTCAGAGGAATATCGGCCATCTCTGCATGGCAGTTCTTCAACTGGGAAACGTGGAACACATCATGAACTCCTGACAGTCCTTCGGGTAACTCCAACTTGTAGGCCACTTCTCCCATACGTTCCAAAACTCAGTATGGTCCTATAAATCTCGGGGCCAAATTTCCCTTAACTCCAAATCATTTAACTCCTCGCAGAGGTGACACACGAAGATATGCTCTGTCTCCGATTTCTTAGACTACCTCCTTGCGTTATGAGTGTGCATAACTCTTCTGCCTGGACTGAGCTACCTTCAGTCTATCCCCAATCAACTTAACCTTCTCTTCAGATTCCTTGATCAAGTCTACTCCTAACAACTGAAAGTCTCCAACTTCATCCCACATCAACGGTGTCCTGCACCCTCTCCCATACAAAGCTTCGAAAGGGGCCATCTTCAGACTAGCTTGATAATTGTTGTTGTATGAGAACTCCGCGTACAACAAATTATCATCCCAACTAGATCCATAATCTAGCGCACAAGCTCTCAACATGTCCTCAAGTATCTGATTGACTCTCTCGGTCTGTCCATCTGTCTGCGGATGAAAGGCTGTACTGAACTCTAGCCTGGTACCCAAAGTCTGGTGCAGCTGTTGCCAAAACTTCGAAGTAAACTGTGTTCCTCTATCTGATACGATGGTCCTTGGAACTCCATCCAGACATACGATCCTGGTCATATGTATATTGGCCAACTTCGCACTCGTATAGGTGGTTTTCCCTGGAATAAAGTGAGCTACCTTGGTCAAACGATCCACTACTACCCAGATAGAATCATACCCTGACCGGGTCCTGGGTAATCCGGTGATGAAATCCATGCCAAGCTTGTCCCACTTCCATTCGGGTATCAGCATAGGCTGCAATAATCCTGCTGGCTTCTGATGTTCTGCCTTCACTCTCTGGCATACATCACATACGGCTACATATGGCAATATCCTTCTTCATACCAGTCCACCAGAAATGCTCCTTCAAATCCAAATACATCTTAGTGTTTCCGGGGTGTATCCAGTATGGCGAGTCATGAGCTTCTCAAAGTATTAACTTTCGGATCTCCGCATTATTGGGTACATATACACGGTCCTCAAACCATAAGGTTTCGTACTCATCCTCACGAAATCCTTTGGCTTTTCCTTTACTCATTTTCTCTTTTATCTCAAAAATCTCCTTATCATCCTTCTGAGATTCTCGAATCTTTCCCAATAATGTTGACTGAACCTCCATTGCTGCAACAAATCCTCTAGGAACTATCTCTAAACGAAGCTCCCTGAGATCTTCGGCTAACTCCTTTGGTAATCCTCCGCTTATCAGGGTATTGACATAACTCTTCCGGCTCAAAGCGTCTGCTACGACATTGGCCTTTCCTGGGTGATAATGCAACTTCATATCACAATCCTTTATAAGCTCCAACCATCTCCTTTGCCTGAGACTCAACTCCTTCTGTGTGAAAATGTACTTCAAACTCTTGAGATCCGTGTACACATCACAATGGTTTCCAATAAGAAAATGTCTCCAGGTCTTGAGTGCATGAACTACAGCCGCTAACTCCAAATCATGTGTGGCATAATTCAACTCATGCGGTCGAAGCTGACGTGAGGCATATGAAACAACTCTTCTATCTTGCATAAGTACACCTCCAAGTCCTAAGCGAGAAGCATCACAATACACTTGGAAATCCTTGCGTATATCCGGCAGAATCAGCACTAGGGCTATAACCAAACATTTCTTCAGCTCCTGAAAATTGGCCTCTCATTCTTCGATCCACTTGAACTTAGCGTCCTTCTTCAACAACTCCGTCATAGGCTTCGCAATCTTGGAGAAATTCTCAATAAATCTCCGAAAATATCCTGCGAGTCCAAGAAAACTTCAGATCTCTCCTACTAAGGTGGGTGCTAGCCAATCAGTGACTGGCTGAACCTTGGTAGGGTCTACTGCTATACCTTCTCCTGATATAACATGTCCAAGGAATCCAACTTCCTTCAACCAAAACTCACGTTTGCTGAACTTGGCATATAGCTGATGTTCCCTGAGCTTCTCGAGAACTAAACGCAAATGCTCCCTGTGTTCCTCTTAATTCTTCGAGTATACCAAAATATCATCAATGAACACCACTACAAACTTGGCCAAAAACTCCATGAACACTTTATTCATCATACTCATGAAATAGGCAGGGGCATTTGTCAATCCAAATGACATGACCGTGTACTCATATAGCCCGTACCTTGTGGTGAAAGCTGTCTTAGGTATATCCTGCTCTGGGATCTTCAACTGGTGGTATCCTGATCGGAGATCGATCTTGGAGAATACTTTAGCTCCTTGCAGCTGGTCAAACAAATCGTTGATCATCGGTAGTGGGTACTTGTTCTTGATCGTCACTTCATTCAATGCACGATAATCAATAACCATTCTCAAGGATCCATCCTTCTTCTCAACTAAGAGCACTTGGGCTCCCCACGGTGACGAACTTCGTCGAATGTAACCCTTCTCCAATAACTCCTTAATCTGCTTCTTAATCTCCTCTAGATCATTTGCGGGCATCCAGTATAGTATATTTGATATCGGTCCGGTGCCTGGCAACAGCTCTATCAAAAACTCAATGTCTCGATCCGGCGGCATGCCTGGTAGTTCCTCTGGAAGTACATCTGGGTAATCCTTCACAACAAGCACTTCCTCCTGAACAACTCTCGAGAGGGAATTTACTTGGGTCCTCCTTGGCGCATGCCTGGATACGTACTTAATCCTGTTTCCCTCCAGGGTGGTGAGCATAATTGACTTACTGGTGCAATCAATGTTTCCCCCATACATCGATAGCCAATTCATGCCTAGTATCACATCCAATCCTTGTGACTCCAGAATTATCAAGTCTGAGGGGAAAACATGCCTACCTATGGTTAATGGCATCTGGAAAACATCTTTGCTTGCCATATACTCCGCTCCTGGCGAGCTTACTAATATAGGTGTCCTAAGAACTTTAGTGGGCAACTTATACTTATCCACAAATCCCCTTGATATGTATGAATGCGATGCACCAGTATCAAAAATAACGATTGCAGTAAATGACTTAACCAAAAACTTACCTATAACTGCATTTGGCTGCTATTCAACCTTCTCCATGTTAACGTGGTTCACTTGTCCTCTGGTGAAGGGATGGGGCTTCTTCCCTGAACTTCCATTTCCATTTCCATTCTTGGCTTCAGAACACTCGGTGGCATAGTGTCCAGTCTTCCCGCACTTGAAACAAGTAATGTGACTTAGATCCTTCTTGGCGGGCGTTGGTGGGTTGGAACGGTTCTGGCTGCTGCTTCCCCCATTTCCATTCCCATTTTTGGGGCCACTGTGGTTATGTGAACTTCCTCCATTGTGAGTGTGGCCTCCATGGTTATGGGTATAACCTCCCGATTTCAGGGTAAAACGAGGTCTCTGCTGAGCTCCTGAATTGTACTTCCCTTGTCCATACTTCCTTTTGCGGCTCTCTATCTGCTGCTGCTTGCCTTATATCATAAGAGCCCTGTCTACCAACTCCTGGTAGTTAGCAAATGTGGCTACCATCAACTGCATGCTTAGTTCATCATTCAACCCTCCCATAAACTTCTCCTGCTTTGCGGCGTCTGTGGCCACATCATCCGTGGCCTAGCGAGCTAACTTACTAAACTCATCCACGTACTGCCCCACAGTACAATTTACCTGGCGTAAGTTGTGAAACTCACGCTTCTTCATGCTCATAGCTCCAGTTGAGACATGTGCAAGTGCGGAAAGCTAGCTGAAACTGATCCCAAGTGACATTGGCTATGGTGAAAGTGGTTGTGTAATTTTCCCACCATGAGGCTGCGGGTCCATCCAGTTGGTGTGCGGCAAAATGCACCTTCTCAGCATATGTGCAACCTGCGGTGGTCAACTCCCTTCCAATCCTGCGTAGCCAGTCATCAGCAACAATCGGCTCAGTGCTACTGGAAAACACCGGCGGATTTAACCTCAGAAAACAGGCTAAGTTGTCAACTGGAGGTGGTGGCGGTGGGTTGTTGTTGTTGTTGCCTTGGTTCTGGACTAGTAGCTGCATCAAGGCATTCTGCTGTTGGATCAACTGAGTGAGCTCCGGTGGGAAGACAAATCCGGGGTCACGTCTCGGAGGCATCTGATAGGTTTAGTTGGAAGAGATTAGAATAGACTGGGGTCTAAAGAGAAATCACTACCCATATGCACATGAGACAAACGCAATCATATCACACCACTCAATTCAAACAAGGGCATACAACGATCTAACTACCGTTACAAAATACTCGTACTACTACTATATACATGGGGAAATACTACTAATAATATGGTGGTCGACTAGAAGTTTTGATCGGTGGAAGACTCCATGATTTCCGCTCCAGCTTCATCTTCGTAATCATCATCACTACTGTCGGGGTCGGAGTCGGTGTCGTCAATGATGATGTAGTCCTCGGGATGATCGTCATCTCCTCCTGGTGCGGGGTCTCCCATGAATACTCCTAGCTTCCTTGTCAGGTCGTCATTCTTTTCTACTAGTATTACGATTTCCTCCTAATATCCACCGCGCGTAGACTTGAGTTCTTCTTCAAGCTCCATGTTCCTAGTCATCACCTTCTTCAGATCTATCATGCTTGCGCACATTTGGTTCTCCTGGCGACAAATGTGCTGGTTTAAATCCTAGATGAAAGCTGCAATGGACCTGCCCCTCCTGGTGCTGATCATCTCCCATTGCTCATCTCGGCACCCACATATCTGATAGATAGTGTCCTTAAGATCCTTGTGATTAACTTCGCCGATGCGTCCCATGGCGACGTGAGCGGCCATGCGCTTTCCTAGACTCCAGGTTGGTGCATCAAAGGAAAACTCTATGGGCTCAGTGACTGGCGTGAAAATCCTTCCTGGAACTTGAACTCGACTCATCCAATGCTCCTCTTTTGGTAAAGTGGCGTTGTAGGTCCCGGTGAAGCTTGGTATTCTGATGTTCTGGTACCTAGTGACTTCCTTCAAGTGTCGTCCAAAAGGAGTGTCTTCATCTGGTTGTGCAAACTTGTTCCTTGGGTCCGCCATCTATAGAGTGGAAAATGGAGAGGAGTCAGAAATGAGTAGAGAAGAGTGACCTATGGCTTATCTTAGTGGCCGCGTCCTACAATCAGCGTGTGCTCTGATACCATCTTGTAGAGATCCGACCTCAAATGTTCAAATCTCTATGCATAAGTGTCACCCCTGGATCGGTAATGCTGACACACACAATACTTGAAGGATTTATAACAGAGTGCAATCACACGCTTATTACATGGAATGTCTCAAAGAGAACTTATTACAATAATATGGCTTAAGGCCATCTAATAAAGGTAACTGCGGAAGCATCGAAGGTAAATGAGTCCATCAACTCCAACGACATAGCTGAGTGCACGACAACGACCTAACGCACCTTACTCTTCGTCTGAAAAGTCTGCAACATAATATGTTGCAGCCCGAAAACGGGTCATCACATGGAATATGCTGGCAAAATAACACTATAGAGCAATGAACAAGGTAAATGCTAACACTACATGCATATATGGCTGGTGGAGGCTCTACGGTTATCATGTTTTCGGGAAAAGCCAATTTTTTCCTACAACAAAGGAATATATGTTTAACTATCATGGTAGTTGATAAACATTGAGAAGGTTCCTCCAACTCAATCCCAATTAAACAGTATTAAGAACCCAACAAATTAATTTAGAGTGATGAGATCAACATGATAATTCAAGAACCAGATACTCAAGATGTCCATAATCGGGGACACGGCTAACCATGATTAGTTTGTACACTCTGCAGAGGTTTGCGCACTTTTCCCCACAAGACTCGATCTCCTCCATTGAATTTCTCGCACTACGTGATGTTCGAGAAACGGATGATCGAGACACAGTCTTTCTGAAGCATTAACTCTTTACTCTGGGTAGACAGTTACACCTACTTTCCCCTAAATCTGCTAGCCTACCACTGAAAGAGGTCACACAGCATACTCAACTATGCCAGAGCCCATAATGGCTTGTGGCTGCAAACGAAAGTTTCTAGCATGAATAATCTTATGATCCCTTTGAGCCTGGGTGGCGAACCATCGGATAATCACACGGGTACTCCGGGATATCCCAGGACAGCGCTGGATTGCTCCAGGTGCCCAGACAACCACTGGTTGATTAACTGGAAAGAGGGGTTCGAGACTAAGATTTTGGCGTTGGTTTCACTGGATTTGGACGAACGGTTAAAAACTAGCGAGGGTTTGAAGATCAGGGGCTAATCTGCGATAAAAATAATCACGGATAGGTCCCTGGCAAAAAATAAAATAAAAAGAAAAACGCTAACGAACGAACGTTCGCTAACAGAGGCAAACGAACGAACGCGTTCGCTAACGAACATGTTCGGGTGAACGTTCGCTAAATAGATCTGAACGAGAAAAACTCAGAAAAACCCGATCTAACCCTAAAAAAACCAAACGGTTTTATACCTAAAACCGAGCTAAAACCGACGGTCGACGGCGGCGGCTTCCGGCGAGTCCGGCGAGGCGGGGCGGCATGCGGCGGCGGCTCGGCTTGCGGCGGTGGGCGTCGGCTTGGGATGGGGTGGAGAGGGGGCGGCGGCGGTAATTATAGGAGGTGGGTGGTCTGACTTGGCCAAGGGCTAAGCGGCGGCGGGGGGCGACCCCGGACTCCCGCCGGAGTCCTGCTCGGGCGCGACTCAGGCGCAGGGAAGGCGGTGGCGGTGGCTGGGCCTTGGCCTGGCTCGGCTGGGCCGGCCCAGTTCGGCGCGCGGATTTTTTTAATAAAATAAATTCCATCAAAGAAAATCCTAATAAAAAATCCTAAAAATTCCAAAAATAATTTTCACCGTCTAAATAAAATATCTAAAGCAAAGTGAACATTTTTCAGGCCTAAAAATGCAATTTTCAAAAATGCATATTTTCTAATTCAAATAAAATCTTGAATAAAATCCAAATAAAATATTTATTTGATTTTAAAAAATTTCCTCCAATATTTCTCTCTTTTTGAAGAAGTCATATTATCTTCTCTCTTTTATTTTGATATATGAAATAATTGGAAATAAAAATATTAAAACCAAAATGATCCTCCTTTCACTTTTGAGAAAAATTCAAATATGAAAATACTGAAATCCCCAACTCTCTCCATGGGTCCTTGAGTTGCTTAAGATTTCTAGGATCAAAACCAAAATGCAAATAAAATATGACATGCATATGATGACCTATGTATAACATCCAAATTGAAAATTTGGGATGTTACAAACCTACCCCCCTTAAGATGAATCTCGCCCTCGAGATTCGGGTTGGCTAGAAAATAGGTGCGGGTGGTCTTTCTGTAGGTATTCATCTCGTTCCTAGGTGGCTTCATCCTCGGTATGGTGGCTCCACTGAACTTTGCAAAACTTGATAACCTTGTTGCGTGTGACTCGGCTAGCAAACTCGAGAATCTTGATAGGTTTCTCCTCGTAGGTCAAATCACTATCCAACTGAATTTCTTCCAGGGGCACTGTATCTCTCAAAGGAATATCGGCCATCTCTACGTGGCACTTCTTCAACTGGGAAACGTGGAACACATCATGAACTCCTGACAGTCCTTCGGGTAACTCCAACTTGTAGGCCACTTCTCCCATACGTTCCAAAAGTCGGTATGGTCCTACAAATCTCGGGCTAACTTTCCCTTAACTCCAAATCGTTTAACTCCACGCAGAGATGACACACGAAGATATGATCTGTCTCCGATTTCATAGACTACCTCCTTGCATTTTGAGTCTGCATAACTCTTCTGCCTGGACTGAGCTACCTTCAGTCTATCCCCAATCAACTTAACCTTCTCTTCAGATTCCTTGATCAAGTCTGCTCCAAACAACTGACGGTCTCCAACTTCATCCCACGTCAATGGTGTCCTGCACCTTCTCCCATACAAAGCTTCGAAAGGGGCCATCTTCAGACTAGCTTGATAACTGTTGTTGTATGAGAACTCCGCGTACGGCAAATTATCATCCCAACTAGATCCATAATCTAGCGCCCAAGCTCTCAACATGTCCTCCAGTATCTGATTGACTCTCTTGGTCTGTCCATCTGTCTGCGGATGAAAGGCTGTACTGAACTCTAGCCTGGTACCCAAAGTCTGGTGCAGCTGATGCCAAAACTTCGAAGTAAATTGTGTTCCTCTATCTGATACGATGGTCCTCGGAACTCCATGCAGACATACGATCCTGGTCATATATATCTTGGCCAACTTCGCACTCGTATAGGTGGTTTTCACTGGGATAAAGTGAGCTACCTTGGTCAAACGATGCACTACTACCCAGATAGAATCATACCCTGACCGGGCCCTGGGTAATCCGGTGATGAAATTCATGCCAAGCTTGCCCCACTTCCATTCGGGTATCGGCATAGGCTGCAGTAATCCTGCTAGCTTCTGATGTTCTGACTTCACTCTTTGACATACATCACATACGGCTACATACTCGGCAATATCCTTCTTCATAGATGTCCACCAGAAATGCTCCTTCAAATCCAAATACATCTTGGTGTTTCCGGGGTGTATCGAGTATGGCAAGTCATGAGCTTCTTGAAGTATTAACTTTCAGATCTCCGCATTATTGGGTACATATACACGGTCCTCAAACCAGAAGCTTTCGTACTCATCCTCACGAAAACCTTTGGCTTTTACTTTACTCATTTTCTCCTTTATCTCAGCAATCTCCTTATCATCCTTCTGAGCTTCTCGAATCTTTCCCAATAATGTTGACTGAACCTCCATTGCTGCAACAAATCCTCTAGGAACTATCTCTAAATGAAGCTCCCTGAGATCTTCGGCTAACTCCTTTGGTAATCCTCCGCTTATCAGGGTATTGACATAACTCTTCCGGCTCAAAGCGTCTGCTACGACATTGGCCTTTCCTGGGTGATAATGCAACTTCATATCACAATCCTTTATAAGCTCCAACCATCTCCTTTGCCTGAGATTCAGCTCCTTCTGTGTAAAAATGTAATTCAAACTCTTGTGATCCATGTACACATCACAACGGTTTCCAATAAGAAAATGTCTCCAGGTCTTGAGTGCATGGACTACAGCCGCTAACTCCAAATCATGCGTGGCAGAATTCAACTCATGCGGTCGAAGCTCACGTGAGGCATATGAAACAACTCTTCTGTCTTGCATAAGTACACCTCCAAGTCCTAAGCGAGAAGCATCACAATACACTTGGAAATCCTTGCGTATATCCGGCATAATCAGCACTGGGGCTGTAACCAAACGTTTCTTCAGCTCCTAAAAACTGGCCTGACATTCTTCGGTCCACTTGAACTTAGCGTCCTTCCTCAACAACTCCGTCATAGGCTTCACAATCTTGGAGAAATTCTTAATAAATCTCCGATAATATCCTGCGAGTCCAAGAAAACTGCGGATCTCTCCTACTGAGGTGGGTGCTAGCCAATCAGTTACTGGCTGAACCTTGGTAGGGTCTACTGCTATACCTTCTCCTAATATAACATGTCCAAGGAATCCAACTTCCTTCAACCAAAACTCATATTTGCTGAACTTGGCATATAGCTGATGTTCCCTGAGCTTCTCGAGAACTAAACACAAATGCTCCCTGTGTTCCTCTTCATTCTTCAAGCATACCAAAATATCATCAATGAACACCACTACAAACTTGTCCAAAAACTCCATGAACACTTTATTCATCATACTCATGAAATAGGCAGGGGCATTTGTCAATCCAAATGACATGACCGTGTACTCATATAGCCCGTACCTGGTGGTGAAAGCTGTCTTAGGTATATCCTGCTCTCGGATCTTCAACTAGTGGTATCCTGATCGCAGATCGATCTTGGAGAATACTTTAGCTCCTTGCAGCTGGTCAAACATATCGTTGATCATCGGTAGTGGGTACTTGTTCTTGATCGTCACTTCATTCAATGCACGATAATCAACAACCATTCTCAAGGATCCATCCTTCTTCTCAACTAAGAGCGCTGTGGCTCCCCAAGTGACGAACTTCATCGAATGTAACCCTTCTCCAGTAACTCCTTAATCTGCTTCTTAATCTCATCCAGATCATTTGCGGGCATCCGGTATGGTCTCTTTGATATCGGTCCGGTGCCTGGCAACAGCTCTATCAAAAACTCAATGTCTCGTTCCGGCGGCATGCCTGGTAGTTCCTCTAGAAATACATCTGGGTAATCCTTCACTACAGGCACTTCCTCCTGAACAACTCCTGAGAGGGAATTTACTTAGGTCCTCCTTGGCGCATGCCAGGATACGTACTTAATCCTTTTTCCCTCCGGGGTGGTGAGCATAATTGACTTACTGGCGCAATCGATATTTCCCCCATACATCGATAGCCAATCCATGCCTAGTATCACATCCAATCCTTGTGACTCCAGAATTATTAAGTCTGAGGGAAAACATGCCTACCTATGGTTAATGGCATCTGAAAACATCCTTTGCTTACCATATACTCCGCTCCTGGTGAGCTAACTAACATAGGTGTCCTAAGAACTTTGGTGGGCAACTTATACTTATCCACAAATCCCCTTGATATGTATGAATGCGATGCACCAGTATCAAAAATAACGATTGCAGTAAATGACTTAACCAAAAACTTACCTATAACTGCATTTGGCTGCTATTGAACCTTCTCCATGTTAATGTGGTTCACTTGTCCTCTGGTGAAGGGATTGGGCTTCTTTCCTGAACTTCCATTGCCATTTCCATTCTTGGCTTCAGAACACTCGGTGGCATAGTGTCCAGTGTTCCCGCACTTGAAACAAGTAATGTGACTTAGATCCTTCTTGGTTGGCGTTGCTGGGTTGGAACGGTTCTGGTTGCTGCTTCCTCCATTTCCATTCCCATTCTTGGGGCCACTGTGGTTATGTGAACTTCCTGCATTGTGAGTGTGGCCTCCATGGTTATGGGTATAACCTCCCGATTTCGGGGTAAAACGAGGTCTCTGCTGACCTCCTGAATTGTACTTCCCTTGTCCATACTTCCTTTTGCGGCTCTCTATCTGCTGCTGCTTGCCTTCTATCATAAGAGCCCTGTCTACCAACTCCTGGTAGTTAGCAAATGTGGCTACCATCAACTGCATACTTAGTTCATCATTCAGCCCTTCCATAAACTTCTCCTGCTTTGCGGCGTCTGTGGCCACATCATCCGGGGCATAGCGAGCTAACTTACTGAACTCATCCGCGTACTGCCCCACAGTACGATTTCCCTGGCGTAAGTTGTGAAACTCATGCTTCTTCATGCTCATAGCTCCAGTTGAGACATGTGCAGTGCGGAAATCTTGCTGAAACTGATCCCAAGTGACATTGGCTATGGCAAAAGTGGTTGTGTAATTTTCCCACCATGAGGCTGCGGGTCCATCCAGTTGGTGTGCGGCAAAACGCACCTTCTCAGCATCTGTGCAACCTGCGGTGGTCAACTCCCTTCCAATCCTGCATAGCCAGTCATCAGCAACAATCGGCTTAGTGCTACTGGAAAACACCGGCGGATTTAACCTCAGAAAATGGTTAAGTTGTCAACTGGTGGTGGTGGCGGTGGGTTGTTGTTGTTGTTGTTGACTTGGTTCTGGACTAGTAGCTGCATCAAGGCATTCTGCTGTTGGATCAACTGAGTGAGCTCCGGTGGGAAGACAAATACGGGGTCACGCCTCGGAGGCATGTGATAGGTTTAGAGGGAAGAGACTAGAATAGACTGGGGTCTAAAGAGAAATCACTACCCATATGCACATGAGACAAACGCAATCATATCGCACCACTCAATTCAAACAAGGGCATACAACGATCTAACTACCGTTACAAAATACTCGTACTACTACTATATACATGGGGAAATACTACTAATAATATGGTGGTCGACTAGAAGTTTTGATCGGTGGAAGACTCCATGATATCTGCTCCAGCTTCGTATTCATAATCATCATCACTACTGTCGGGGTCGGAGTCGGTGTCGTCGATGATGATGTAGTCCTCGGGATGGTCGTCATCTCCTCCAGGCGCGGGGTCTCCCATGAATACTCCTAGCTTCCTCGTCAGGTCGTCATTCTTTTCTACTAGTATTGCGATTTCCTCCTCATATCCACCGCGTGTAGACTTGAGTTCCTCTTCAAGCTCCATGTTCCTAGTCATCACCTTCTTCAGATCTATCATGCTTGCGCACATTTGGTTTCCTGGCGACGAATGTGCTGGTTTAACTCCTAGATGAAAGCTGCAATGGACCTGTCCCTCCTGGTGCTGATCATCTCCCATTGCTCATCTCAGTGCCCACATATCTGATAGACGGTGTCCTTAAGATCCTTGTGATAAACTTCGCCGATGCGTCCCATGGCGACGTGAGCGGCCATGCTCTTTCCTAGACTGCAGGTTGGTGCATCAAAGGAAAACTCTATGGGCTCAGTGACTGGCGTGAATGTCCTTCCTGGAACTTGAACTCGAATCATCCAACGCTCCTCTTCTGGTAAAATGGCGGTGTAGGTCCCGGTGAAGCTTGGTATTCCGATGTTTAGGTACCTAGTGACTTCCTTCAAGTGTCGTCCAAAAGGAGTGTCTTCATCCGGTTGTGCAAACTTGTTCCTTGGGTCCACCATCTATAGAGTGGAAAATGGAGAGGAGTCAGAAATGAGTAGAGAAGAGTGACCTATGGCTTATCTTAGTGGTCGTGTCCTACAATCAATGTGTGCTCTGATACCATCTTGTAGCGATTCGACCTCAAACGGTCAAATCTCTGTGCATACGTGTCATCCCTGGATCGGTAATGCTGACACACATAGTATTTGAACGATTTATAACAGAGTGCAATCACACACTTATTACATCGAATGTCTCAAAGAGAACTTATTACAATAATATGGCTTAAGGCCATCTAATAAAGATAACTGCGGAAGCATCGAAGGTACATGAGTCCATCAACTCCAACGGCATAGCTGAGTGCACGACAACGACCTAGCGCACCTTACTCTTCATCTAAAAAGTCTGCAACAGAATACGTTGCAGCTCGAAAACGGGCCAGCACATGGAATATGCTTGCAAAATAACACTGTAGAGCAATGAACAAGGTAAATGCTAACACTACATGCATATGTGGCTGGTGGAGGCTCTACGGTTATCATGTTTTTGCGAAAAGCCAATTTTTCCCTACAACAAAGGAATATTTTTTTTAACTATCATGGTGGTTGATAAACATTGAGAAGGTTCCTCCAACTCAATCCCAATTAAACAGTATTAAGAACCCAACAAATTAATTTAGAGTGATGAGATCAACATGATAATTCAAGAACCAGATACTCAAGATGTCCATAATTGGGGACACGGCTAACCATGATTAGTTTGTACACTCTGCAGAGGTTTGTGCACTTTTCCCCACAAGACTCGATCTCCTCCGTTGAATTTCTCGCACTACGTGATGTTTGAGAAATGGATGATCGAGACACAGTCTTTCTGAAGCATTAACTCTTTACTCTGGGTAGACAGTTACACCTACTTTCCCGTACATCTGCTAGCCTACCACTGAAAGAGGTCACACAACATACTCAACTATGCCAGAGTCCATAATGGCTTGTGGCTGCAGACGGAAGTTTCTAGCATGAATATCTTATGATCCCTTTGAGCCTGGGTGGCGAACCATAGGATGATCACACGGGTACTCCGGGATATCCCAGGACAGCGCTGGATTGCTCCAGGTGCCCAGACAACAACTGGGTGGTCTAGGGTGCCTCAACCAATCCACCCAGATGTGTATTTAAGTGGCCACCTTAAGTTAACCATTAATAATACTCTCACATCTGTCATGGATACACTCAACCAATCCACGTCTACCAGCATAGCATAGCAGTATAAGCATATCATAGAAGTAACTCCCAAGGGTTTGATATAAAGGACAATAGGTTCTACCTCATCAACTACTTCCCAATACCCACATATTAATCAGATCCTACTAATGCAATGTTTGAGGATTGGAACTAATGCATAAAAACTGGGTAATAAAGAGGTATGATCAAAGTGTTACTTGCCTTGCTGACGATCTGCAAACCCTAGAGACTCGTAGTAGCACACTTCGCTCTCCGGAAATTCTATCGCAAACAAAAAATAACATACATAAGCACTCAAGCATAGATGCAAGGGTAAAACTTAGATAAGAAAGTCCAAACTGAAAGTTCCACTGAAGAACTTTGATTTGCAAAAAGAATCAATCGAATCGGAGCTACGGAACTGAATCTACGATCAAAAGAAATTTGAATCCAAATCTGCTTGAAACCAAATTTTAAATTGTCAAAATCATGTTCAAGTTGATTAACTGGAAAGAGGGGTTCGAGACGAAGATTTTGGCGTTGGTTTCACTAGATTGGGACGAACGATTAAAAAGTAGCGAGGGTTTGAAGATCAGGGGCTAATCTGTGATAAAAATAATCACGGATAGGTCCTTGGTGAAAAATAAAATAAAAAGAAAAACACTAACGAATGAACATTCGCTAACAGAGGCAAACGAACGAACGCGTTCGCTAACGAAGACGTTCGGTGAACGTTTGTTAAATAGATTCGAACGAGAAAAACTGAGAAAAACCGATCTAACCCTAAAAAACCGAATGGTTTTATACCTAAAACCGAGCGAAAACCGACGGTCGACGGCGGCGGCTTCCGGCGAGTCCGGCGAGGCGGGGCGACGTGCGGCGACATGGGGCGACAGCGGCGCGGGCGCGGGGTGCGGGCGGCGGCGGCGGCGGCGCGGGCTGCGGTGGGCGGCAGCTTGGGACGGGGTGGAGAGGGGGTGGCGGCGGTACTTATAGGAGGGGGTGGTCCAACTTGGCCAAGGGGCGAAGCGGCGGCGGGGAAGGCGGTGGCGGAGTCTGGGCCGGCCCAGTTCGGCGTGCGAAATTTTTTAATAAAATAAATTCCACCGAAGAAAATCCTTATAAAAAATCCTAAAAATGTCAAAAACAATTTTCACCGTCTAAATAAAATATTGAAAGCAAAGTGAACATTTTTCTGGCCTAAAATGCAATTTTCAAAAATGCATATTTTCTAATTCAAATAAAATCTCGAATAAAATCCAAACAAATTATTTATTTGATTTTAAATTTTTTCCTCCAATATTTCTCTCTTTTTGAAGAAGTCGTATTATCTTCTCTCTTTTATTTTGATATTTGAAATAATTGGAAAGAAAAATATTAAAACCAAAATGATCCTCCTTTCAATTTTGAGAAAAGTTCAAATATGAAAATAATGAAATCCTCAACTCTCTCTGTGGGTCCTTGAGTTGCTTAAGATTTCTAGGATCAAAACCAAAATGCAAATAAAATATGACATTCATATGATGACCTATGTATAACATCCAAATTGAAAATTTGGGATGTTACACAGTCCTGCCTAGTGAGTAATGAATCAATTAGAAAATGGGTGATGAGGAGTGGCTGCTGAGTGTTGAGGACGTATCTTAGGATAAATCGGGTTGGCTTAGTGGCTGCTGCACGCCTGAGCCTGAACGGACTGGGAAGGTAGGCACGGTGGCGCGCCCGGGCAGCGGTGACGCTGCTGGGCGAGCGGCTCCTGACCTCCTGTTAGTCCGGCGTCTCCTCCTAGAGTCATGCCTTCCGGGGATGACAAGTCGCCAACGAGGTAGACAGCTGGGGGTGAGTAGAGATCGGAAGCATAACAGAACAGAGGGGAATAGGGGCCTGGGCCGACCCAAAATGCCAGGGTGGGCCGCGGCCCACCATGGGCACCATGTAGAGATACACACCTGAGCGGCGTACATTTTCGAAACTAAATTAGGAACATTTAGCTGACCAATTAAACGACTCTGTTTTAATAATATCAGATTCATATTTGAACAACTAAGCTTGTTTAGCTTGATGGGTGGAGCGGTGCTATTACGACACGAAGCACGTATGCTGATCGTATAGTGATCATAAAAGGGGGAAACCCTAAGCATTTTTTGAGCAAAAGAGGGTTTCCCCTCCAATTTCTATTAAAGAAACCACCACGGAACCAACATGATCAATTAAACCATAAGCATGATCAATTAAACCCTATTATGACTGTGCCATGGCAGATTTAAAGCTGCAAACCAGAGAAATGCTATTTAGCATCCATTGTTTGCTTTGAACTAAGAACAAAATTCTAAGAGCTGAAAATAAAGTAAGTAACCAAGTTACGATCTATTTTCTGGTTCAGATCAAAAAGTTGAGGAGATATGAAGTACCACCTCTCTTGTCGCGCCGTGTAGGCATCAGGGGTGCGATGGCTATCGGTGGCATTGAAGCAGATCTGCGATAGTAGACGGGTGCATTGGGGGATAAGTCCCATTGCGGTGGACGAGGAGGTCGTGTGAGCGGCCCCGGCAAAGAGGACGACGACGCCGATGAAGCGAGTGGACGCGATGCAAGGCTCTTTGTCTGTCGCCATGGATGAGAAACGTCCATCTCTAGCAGTGGACGATGCATTCTTGGTAGGCGCTCCAGCATGGTGGAGGACGATGGCGATGGATGGGGTGGAGGATGGCGGCGATGGATGGTGTGGCGGACGGAAGAGGCTGGTGTGGGGATGGTGTTCTAGCGCGGACGATGTATGAATGGGAAAATGGAGGGAGAGGTACAGGGAACCATGTTTTTGGGACGCGCCTGTCTGAAATATGGGAAACTTACGAACTTAGCCCCTGTTTAAAATTTGGACGTCTCGTCGGTTGGGGATAGGACGGTAATCTCGCATCTCGCCAATATTTGTCCAGAGCGATTTCGGGTGAGGAGAGGCTGTTTTGGCGCCCATGGTGTATGAACGAGGCTGAGAGGTAGGGCGGTTGTGTCATGTCTGAGAGAAGTTACAAACCTACCCCTATTGAAAATATTTGCCTACATTGATTTCGGCCGAGTCGAGTTTGTTTTGCCTCCCATCGTGTACGAATGGGGAAATGGAGGGAGAGATAGAGGTCTTTCGGACGAGCTTGAATCAAATGTGTTTTGCCGCCCATGTTTGGCACCCACCGTGTCGAAATGGGCTCAGAGGCAGTCGTGTCACGTCTAATTGAAGTTACTAACCTACCCCTATTGAGAGCAGTGGAAATCGGGCCGATGGATTGTCCGTGTAAGGGGTAGACAGTAATTTCCATCTCCCAAACACTTGGCTTCGGGCAGCCGACGTGGGAGTGGACATTTTGCCGCTTCTTTTGAATTTTGGGACAATAAGCGTCCACGTTTACCCTGACAACTAAATTTGAATCCATTTTGTATTCCTATACGAATATTTATAAATCATTCTATGTGTTCTTATATATCTTCAAAAGCACGACAAAGATATATTCCGCTTTCATATATGAATATGATTTACAAATGCCGACACTTGAATTCAGAAGCTAGAATCCAGTTTAAGGTGAATTCGAATATTGGAAACCACTTTATGTCCAACTCAAGTGTCACCCGCAGCATAATGTGTACTCCCATTTAGATATGTACACAAGCGATGTATCAAAATTCAAATACTGTGTCAATCAACCAATAATGTACAAAACTAACAGACATATAAACACTTATAGAGTATATGGATCAATAATATCGACTAACATACATAAGGCAGGCCGCTGTACTTTTTTTTGCTAGAAGAGCATCCTTTTTTTAGCGAAGCTAGTACAACATCTTGGCCCTTTCCGATGCGTGCCACTTAAGGTCCATCTATACTACTATTATTTCTGAATGCACATTCAGCCCCATTGGCATATTTGTAGTTCTGGCACAGCAATCAAAATGAAATGTCTCAGAGTCTTATCAATTAATACAAACTTGTGCTCAAAAAAATTACAAACCAAAAAACAAAAAAAATTTATTACATGATCTCTAAAACAAATGGTTTGATCGATTACATGAACAAACAACACAAAGGTTATTCAACGATGGAAAGAACATTTCACCTATGATTTACCAAGTGGGAATTTAATTTCCTTTTTTCCTTCAGGACCTTAACAATGTGGTTAGTCTCAGCTTGCTTCATTTTCAAATCCACCAAATATTTAATGGTTGTCTTGAGTACTGCTTGTGATTGTGCTGTTTGCTTCCTCAACATGTCAACTTCATCTCTAAGTGCAGAAGCAGAATCTCTTTCTACCAATAGTTTAGCCTCTAGAGCATCAGCAGTTGGCAATTCATGATGCACGATTGGGTCGGTGCCACTGCTGTGGGATGATACAACGTCCATGGGGACCTCACTCTTTGATCTTGGGATAACCTGTTTTGCCATTAAAGTTCCGATTGGATTCTGAAAGGTTGAAGTTAGCAAAACATCTCAACTGGAGTTATAACAGCAAACCAGTTAAACAAACAAGGAATTAAAGAGTTTAATTGGATGCTGAAAAGTAGTTATTAACATCATTGTAACCGGTTGCATCAGCAAAGCAGTTAAACAAACAAGTTTTTCAAAAGGTACCTGTTGTGGCATTGGAGTTTCTCTTGGATCCTGAAAACTTGAGTAGCCAGTAACGTGATTAGAGCAACCGGTTGCAGCAGCAAAGCAGTTAAGCAAACAAGTTTTGCAAAAGGAACCTGTTGTGGCATTGGAGTTTCTCTTGGATCCTGAAAAGTTGAGTAGTCGGTAACTTGATTAAAGCAACAAGTTACAGCAGCAAACCTGTGACACAAATATATTTTTGAAAATGTACCTGCTATGCAATTGGACTTCCAATTGGATCCTGGATACTTGAAGTTGGTAAGATGATTACAGCAACAAGTTACAACAGCAAACTAGGTAAAGAAGGAAGTTTCTTAAAACATACCTGTTGTGCCAACGGTGTTTCAGTTGGATCCTGCAAACTTGAATGTTAGCAATCATAAATAAAGTGTTGCAAGAGCCATAAGAAACTAACATCAAACTAGTAAAATTAACCAGTTTTGGCAACGTATTTAATTACACATGAACTAGTAAAACTAACAAGTTCTTGGCAACGTATTAAAGTAACAAGTCGGTACCGTTTACCAGCAACATAGACATCTGTAAATTTCTTTTATGTAAGCAAAATGATTCCAACACATATATAAGTTAAAAAGACGGTGTCCCTCATATAAACCTGACAGTTGTCTATCTATGAACATGCAAACATTACTAGTGCTACAAGTGATAACAGCAAACCATTTAAACAAACAGGATATCAGAACGTAAATTACACGTGAATTCTGCTGCACCCTAGAAGTACATATGACCAGCTATCTATGTGCTTAAGTAGCTATTTAAGTTTAGGCAAATAGGTAATTCTTAACAGTAAGTATCAAACACATAGATAGGCACAGTCTATAATAGGAATAATAGACTATGGCATTATGTAATCAGTAGCAAACTAAATTAAGCCAAGCAACATAATTGAACAATTTTGCAATAAGTGGCTAAATAAAATTCCGAGAAGCAGGTAACTGAACTTACGCTAGCTCTTTGTACAGGCACACTGCAATTTGTTTTTCGCTTACAAGGTTCTGCAAGGAGTCCATGGCATCAATTGCTTGGATACGCAGTCCCAATAATTATTTCTTCCCACACAACATTGGTAAGTCGAATGGTTAATCTGATAAGATGGTGCGTGCTTGATATGTTATATGAGGATGGGTTGTCAGACTAGTTGTAGCCACACACATCGCACTGGCTTTTACTCTATATTTCATGCAATTACATTTGGCATATCGAGATCTAAGCAATCTACAATAGGATGAAAAGACTGGCATCCTTCACATTATTGGCGAACTCAGTTCATAGCAACAAGCAATTCAGCCATCATGCGGGTAAATCAAAAGCGCCACTGGAATATTTTTCACTACCCCAATCATACACGCAAAAGGGGCGACGCCACCATAGGAGCTGGTATGGGCAGCCGCCTCGGGTGGCTGGAAAGTGTGCACCTAGTTTGAGTCGTCCAGGTTGGCCCAGGCTAGTTTTATCCGTCCCAACGCACGAGCAGGCAATGTAAAAAAAGGAAAAAAAATGTTTCAATTTGGATGGGCGAATAACATAAGTGCAAGGCAGGCCCTATAGCAGGCTCGTGGCCCAAACAAGCACCTCCCATATCGATCGACAGCAGGAAAAATCCCAATTCGTTCGCTCCAGCCTCCAGTCTGGTTTGCTTCTAACCTAGCCGCCACTAGAAAGACCGACACAGCAGTTCCTCGCGCCCTCATTGGAGGGCGCTCGCCGGGCTTCAAGCGAATGGAAGGACAAGAAGATGAAGATCCAACCCTCGGTGTAGCCTGCATGGGAGGCAGCGGCGGCAGCACGGGCATGGCATCGAGCTTGCGCAAACCGATAGTCGCAGCTTGCAAGAGCAGCATGGGCAACGAGCAGGTACATCACATCCCTGATTATATCTAATTCAACTGTTCAATTTCTGGCCAATGGTTAAACCTGACGGTGTTGTAAAACTGCTTGTATGTAGGTAATCTATGAGGAGATGAAACCAATTTCTGCTTATTTTATAACTCCCCAATCAATACTGAACTGACTGAACCTGATGTATCTAATCAAGTTTCCGGTGCAAACATACAAGCTGATGTTGTTCTTGAGCCTGAAGTGTCTAATGAGCAGACTGCTAATGAAGGATTTGATGCAAACATTTTACATGCTCCTGGTGATGAACATATAGTGTCTAACGAGGGATCTAATGCAAGCATTGTGCAAGCTCCTATTGAAGGATTTAGTGTCTAATGATGATCTTCTATGTTGAGAGAGACATAGAGATTTGCAGGCATTGATGACAAGCAAATTATAGTACATTTTCATGGCTTGAGGAAATGACGAGGCCATCTACCAGAAAGTCCGCGTATCATGACATAGCATAAATACTTTTCTAATCTGTTGTTTGAAACTATTGGCATACTTGTGCAGGATAGATATATTGATATGCAGTTTGCGCACTAGTTATAGGTGCAATTACACTTTGATATTTTCAGCCAGAGAACGAATAATTCAAGCAGGTACAGACCATGTTAGTAGTCCTTGTACACCATGTTGCATTTTGTGTTTTTTGGTGCTTACATCATTTAGTGTTTTATAATCTGAACTACTTTGGATCATTAGCTGGTTTTCAAAGTGCATGTAGCTTCACATTTCTCAAGTTATGTTGATTTTCGGAGTGCAAGTGCCTTCGTATTTTTCAAGTTAAATTTTCGCCCCTGGTAACTCGAATTCTTGGATCCGCCACTGCACACAAATCATACACACAGGCTAGTACGAATTAAATGAAATGCAGGGACTTACGCTAGCTTGTTGTACAGGCTCACTTCAGCTCTGCTTGCGCTTGGGATGTTCCATGTACAAGTCCATGTTACCACTTCCTTGGATGTGCAGGCCTTGTGCTCCTTGCATCCCCCTATGCATTTTTGACACGGGGAATGGTTGATCAAATAAGAGGAATCGACCTTGCTGTTGTACCGGAGGACAGATACTTACAAGGTTATACGGGTGTGCAGGATGTGTACCAGATCCCGTAGCGCCATCATGCTTCGCTAAAAAAATGGTTTTGCTTGTTTCAGATGATATCTCTAGAAGAAATAAGAGTTAAAGTCAGAGTTGCATAGGCGCATAAGCTAAGAGAGCAGTGAAAGGATATCTAAATATCGTCGGAACAGTGCATAAGGGAGTGATATGTGGATACCTAGTTCGGGCCGGCATTTGGTCATGCTCGCCTACCTAGAGTGCGGGACACTTCAGAGCCATTGAGGGTGATGCGCTGGCGTTGGCTGGCCGCGCACAGATGCAGATCTTGAGTGGCAGCAGAGCGCCACGATGCGGTGGACGAGACCGTTGGTGAAGCCCCAACGGCCTCGGGGGGCGGAGGTGCGATGATGTGCTCGGTGAAGTAGCCCCGGAGAGGTGGGAGACGGCGTCGGTGAAGCACACCAGATGCAGTGGAAGTCAGTGTCTCTGAGGCACGTCGGTTGCGGCGGCCGACGTTGTCGGTGGACCACCCGGTGTGGTGGACGAGGGCGTGTATGAAGTAGCTCCGGTACGGTGGTGAAGCGCGATCGTCGTATTCATCGTCGTCGTCTGTCACAGAGGTGGGGAAAGAGACGGGACGAGGGGCGATTCGAACTTTGCTTGGGTTGGCGGTGAATTAGGGATTTGAGCAATCTGGGCGCAGAAGGGGACGGTGGAGAAGGGAAATTTTGCAGGGCTGGAATTGGGGCCGCTAGATATTTCAATCCGAAACATGGAAGCGCGAACTTATTTTGCCGTCGTTCTTTTGGGGGGGGGGTGGAGGGAGGGAGGGGGTAGGTGGCTGGGTGCTAGCGTCCGTATGACACACACGGCCACCACGACATGACCCTGGTCTGCCTGGTGCGCCTACATTTGAGAATGCAAACGAATCTTCTTTCATTTGCAAACGAATCTGTATGTATTACCATGCCCGTGTTTTCCTTGCAAATAATTAGTCATTCGAAACGAGATACCATAAATTAATTAATGAGGAGTTATTTGAATTAGAGTGTGTGTCACATAGCGATCTCCAATTCTACCATGGATTTTGCATTTCACGGTATCCACGCTACTTTTTTAATACAAATTCATATGTATATGATGAACACCATGTTACTGAGAAAACTTTGGATGGATTCAAACAAATGACCTACAAAATAGCACAACAATCGAGTCAATGTCAAATTTTGCAAACCTAGTATGGCACAAATTCAAAATAATTACCCATATGCATGGTCCTCGATTCAAATCTTATAATGTACACTAAATTGAAACATCAATATTAAGTCTCCCCCCTCGGCACACACGCTACATACTTCCTGTATCTGTCAATCTTCCTCTCCTAACCACTTTAGGAAGCTATCTGTTTCCGACACACGTTCATTTTTCTCTCCAAGTTTCGATCTCTAACTCTCTCAACTACACAACCCCCTTTTTCCACTTCGTTACCAAATGTATCTACCCACACACCCGCCATTGCACCCCATGCCAAGCTCTCTCTCTCCCCCACCTCCCACCCTCTCTCGCTAGATACATGCATTGCCTATCTAGCCCCCCAACCTCTCGTCCGCACGCACGCACGTTGTCTATCTAGGTCACTCCCTCGAGACTGTCTCACTCTTTCTTCCGCACGGCGGGCCACACTCGCTCAATCTCGCTCTCTTTATCCGAGTCTCGATTAGCCTCGCTTTCTTTCACACACAAATGATATATCTCCCTGTTCGGGCCTCGATCGACACACTCTATACTATCTCACGCAGATTGTCTATCTAGGTCAGTACATCCAAGCCGCCCCCACTCTTTCGACCTCATGGCGGGCCACACTCGCTCAATCCCTCTCTCTCTCTCTATCTCTCTCTCTCTCAATCTCTCTCTCTCTCTCTCTCTCTCTCTCTCTGTATATATGTCTCGATTGACCTCGCTCTTTCTCGGACACAAACGATATATCTCCATGTTTGAGCCCAATTCGGCATATTCATATTGTATACTATAAGTGCATCTAGTGCCGCCCCTAGATGGTTTTGGAGTATTGACGACAAACTTGGTTGAGGGACTAATGTGTTTGTGAGAATTGCAGGATAACGCAGGTAGTAGTCCCTTATTGATTCGGTTTACTTACCAGAGATGACCCCTAAAATTGCGTGAAGACATTGAATACAATGGTGGTTCATGAAGACATTCACGATGAAGATTATGACATGTGAAGACATACACTTGAAGACTATGGAGTGCGAAGACATAGTTGTTTCGTAGTTTCCTTTTCTTCTTTATTGAGTCATAGGAACCACCGTACTGTTAAGTGGGGTCCAAGTGAACGAAGTTAGAGTGACTGATGTGATGCTCAATCAAAATCCTATGTCTTCGAGTGAAGACAATGAGAGCAAATCTTATCCAGAGATGGATGCGTCAGCTTTACTTGTAGCCCAAGTCAAGCTGCTGCGTGTGTTTGAAATCCGACCGTTGGACACGTGTCGGTTCCTTAGTGACCCAAGGTCATTTCGGACATATCAAGTCGGATTGCCTCCTGGCTATAAATAGCCCACCCCCTACACCATAAATTTGTGGCTGCTCAGAGTTATTGCACGGCTTTTGTCGTTTGAGAGCAACCCACCTCCGAAGCCTTTGAGAGAGAGAGAGATCCTTGCGAGGACAAAGCCCAAAACACCCAGAGCCAAAGAGTGTTAGGCATCACTGAAGTCTTTCTGTCCGCGTGACCTGAAGACTTGTTACACTTGACGACTGTGAATCCTCCAACCGGTTAGGCGCCGCGTTCTGAGCATCCCATAGCCATTGTGGATCGTCGGTGAAGGAAGTCTATGAAGGTTTGGAAGTCTACTTTGAAGACTTACCAGAGTGATTGGGAGAGGATTGGGTGTCCTTAGCTCAAGTGGAATAAGGTGAAGACGCGGTCCTCTGAGTTCAATCTCAGCCTCCCTAACCAGACGTACAGTTGTCACAGCAACTGGAACTGGTCTACCAAATCCTTGTCTTCACCAAGCAACTGGTTCTATCCCCCGCTTGCCTTTACTTTTCAGTTTGTCTTCGTGAAGTCATTACTTGCCTGTCTGATCTAACTGACTTCACTGTGTGAAGACTATTACCTGTTTGGCTTCATACTGTCTTCGATTCTGATCCATACTACCTAGCTGTTGATAGTCTTTGTACTTTCACTACATTGCTTACTTGACTATGGGTTGTCTAGTGTAGTCTATCTTCCGCTGCATATCAATAGGTTCATTTCATCTATTTGTCTTCAAAGACCTCGTGTTTGGAAGACTTCCATAAAAATCACCTATTCATCCCCCTCTAATCGATAACTAGCACTTCCAATTGGTATCAGAGCAAGGTGCTCCCTTGTTCTGTGTGGTTCGGTTTAACCACCTAGAGTTTTAGCTATGTCAACTGCAGGGATAATTAAGGTCTCTGTTGCGTGCCCAGTCTTCGATGGCACTGATTACCCCTACTGGAAGAATAAGATGTGCATGCATCTTGAAGCCATTGACGTCAATCTCTGGTATGTTGTCAAGACAGGCGTTCCCAAGGTCGGTGAAGGTGTCACCGCTGCTGATGTCAAGAGGTTCATTCAACTGGACTCGACCACCAAGAACATCATTTGTGGTCATCTGACCAAAGGACGGTATGGCCATGTGAGTGCACTGGAAACTGCGAAGCTAGTCTGGGACTGGCTGTCCAAGGTCAACCAAGGCATCTCAACTCAGAGACTCAAGGATTGATGTTCTTCGCAACCTCTTCAAGAGAAACGACAATGAGAATGTCCAGCTCACATTTGATCGCCTCACTGATATCACAAATGAGCTTCGCGCTCTTGGCACCATTGAGATCACCAAGCACAAAATCGTGAAGAAGCTTCTGAGATCACTTGACAGCTCATTTGACACCCTAGCCCTGATGATACAAGAGCGCCTTGACTTCAAAGATCTTGATCCGTTTGACATACTTGAGAGACTCAACACACACGAGTTCCAGCTATCTGAGAAGAGAGACATCTATGGCCCCAACTATGGCCGAACCCGTGCTTTGAAGGCAAAGGTTGTTTCCTCATCTGAAGAAGAATCTAACTATTGTTCTGAGGATCCTGAAGACATTAGAAAGGAGCTAGCTATGCTCGTGAAGAAGTTCCAGAAGTTCTCCAAAAAGAATCGCTTCGGGAAGTCTTCAAGATCTAGCTCAAGAAATGATGAGGCTTCCACTCGTGACCACAAGAAGAGAACATGTCACAAATGCAAGAAGCCAGGCCACTACATCTCTGAGTGTCCTCAATGGGACAAGGAATCTAGAAGAAGAAGAAGAAGAAGAAGAGCAAGGAATATGATTCTGACGAGAAGAACAAGAAGAAATCCTCAAAGTCTTCTTCCAAATCTTCATCAAAGTATTCATCTCAGAAGAAGAGCTCATCTAGCAAGGCTCATGCGTTTGTTGGCAAGGAGATGGATTCGGAGGAGGAGTCTGCTTCTGAGGAGGCGGAGGTGGAGTCTGAGGAGGAGTCTGATTCAAGCGTGGCAAGCCTGGCTCTAGCTTCGGCGTTCGTCGCCAAGTCCATCTTCAACACTGAAGACAATGGTCACATCGCCGACGCTGAAGCTGATGATCAAGACGACTCTGCTCCGACCTACTGCTTCATGGCACGAGGTGCCAAGGTAAACTCATGCGATGCTTACTTTCAAACATCCAGTGAAGATGACTCTGAATGTGAATCCAAACCTAGCTATAAGACTCTTGCTAAAATTGCAACTGAACAACAAACTGCTATGGAACATATTCAAAAGTTGTTAGACAAAAGCGATGACCTGTTGGACACGGAAATGAATCAAACTCAATACTTAATTGAAGATATTTAAAATCTTCATGTTAAGTAAGAAGAACTTGAAAGTCATCGTGAAACACTCTCAGCTACTCATGAGAAGCTTTCCTATGATTATCTTCAAAGGAAGCAAGAACTTGAGAATCTGAGAGTGTCTCATGAAGATCTTCAAAAAGAGAACGATTCACTTCGTGCTCAACAGATCAGTTCCGCTCAGGAAGACTTTGTGCCACCCTATTTAAAATGTCTTGAGTGTGATAGTGCTTTCTCTGTTGCTGAATGTTCTAATGCTGCTAATGTTGCAATATCTTCAACTGCTGATGTGGTGACTAACCCCTCTTCCGAGGATACCACTACTATTGCTGATGAGAATGCTAGGTTGAAGACATTGCTTGAAACAGGCATGTACAAAAGCCTCAAAGGGCATCAGACACTGTGTGATGTCCTTTAAGAAACAGATTCTGAACCGAAACCCTAGGAAAGAGGGTGTTGGGTTTGAGAGGAAAATGAGTGTTGATGGTTCATACTGGAAACCTGAGCAGTACCCCAAAACCACATGGGTTGCTGCAAAGGGCCCTTCAGTGGACCCGTCTACCTTATCTGGCTGCACTTGTGCTAACCCCATTATCATTGATGAATCCTTTGATGCCACTTATAAGCTGTTTAAGAATCAGAATGGTGAAGTGTTTGCCAGGTATATTGGTACTAACTGCAGGAATGGACCACCCTTGAAGAAAATCTGGGTGCCCAAAAGTTGTCTTGAGAAGCTTCCTGTAAATGTCATTATGACACCACATGGGAAGAAGACAAACCCCGGATCAAAGGCTTCATATGGTCCAAAGGCTTCATACAGACAGAGGACCCACTAGGGTCACCCTAACGCCAATGTTTTGCTGGTTAACCATACTCCGACTTATGAATATGAGTGTGTTTCTTCAAAATGCTGTGTTCGTAAACCAAGAACTTTTTTGCTTATTCTTATGAGTATTATTCACATCCTGCAAGGCTATTTGCTAGGGCTCCAAAGCCAAAGTTCTCAGATGCTGCACTTAGACTCATTGCTTCTAAGCCACCCCTGAAGATGTGGGTGGTTGAGAAGAATTAACTTTCTTTTGCAGGAAAAGGTCTCCAGCCGGAAATCAAGGGCTTCAGGCACTAATGTTGGGGACCTAAAACATCTTGTGGGATGCAAGATAAAGTGCCAAAATGGTCTCACTATGTATTTCGTCCCAGGGTTTCTTGACAATCATCCTATCTACCCTAACAAGGATCTGAACTTTGATAGTATGCTTGTTCTTCAAATGTTTATGCTTCACACTTCTCTTTGTGAAGCCTATCTCCCAAACTGCACTGTAGGTTACGGCTCCGAAGGCTACTGAGTAGATTATGGACAGTGGATGCACTAACCACATAACTGGTGATCGAAGTCTTATGGATTCAACCCTATGACCATCTGACAAAAGTCACATCACATTTGCTGACACTGGTAAAAGCAAGGTATTGGGCCTAGGTAGAGTTGCAATCTCAAAGGATCAACACATGGATAAACTGATGCTTGTTGAATCCCTTGGTTTCAACTTAATGTCTGTCTCAATGCTCTGTGATCTAAACATGATTGTGATATTTGGAAAATATGGTTGCCTTGTGCTTATGGAATCTGACAAATCTCTAGTCTTCAAGGGGTATCGAAAACATGATATGTATATGGTAGATTTCTCCGCAGGACCACAGCTTGTCGTATGTATTCTAGCAAAAGCTTCAGAGTGCTGGCTCTGGCATCGGAGGCTAGGGCATGCGGGCATGAGAAACTTGCACACTCTCGCGAAGAATAAGCATGTCATTGGCATCGAGGGCGTCAAGTTCAAGAAGGATCATCTGTGTGGTGCCTGTGAAGCCTGAAAGATGACTAGGGCCAAGCATCCCTCGAAGACAATCATGAAGACAACACGTCCCTTCGAGCTGCTTCACATGGACTTATTTGGCCCTGCTCACTACTCTACCCTTACTACCACTGCATGCCTCTATGGCTTTGTCATTGTTGATGATTACTCAAGATATCCATGGGTGCACATAATTCTGTACAAGACTGAAGTGCAGGATGTCTTCAGACGATTCGCCAATTGTGCCATGACCAACTATGGCATCAAGATCAAGCACATCAGAAGTGACAACGGACCATAATTCAAGAACACCGGCCTCGACACTTATCTTGATACATTGGGCATCACACATGAGTTCTCTGCTCCATACACACCTCAGCAGAATGGCATCGTGGAGTGCAAGAACAGAACTCTCATTGAGATGCCCCGTACGATGCTTGATGAGTACAAGACTCCAAGGAAATTCTGGCCTGAAGCCATTGATACTTCTTGCCACATCATCAACCATGTTTATCTTCACAAGTTCCTAAAGAAGACATCATATGAGCTCATGACTGGTAAGAAGCCAAATGTCAGCTATTTCAGAGTCTTCGATGCTAGGTGCTGGATCAAGGACCACATCACACTTCAAAATTTGCACCGAAAGCACATGAAGGTTTTATGCTTGGTTACGGAAAGGATTCGCACTCCTACAGAGTCTTCAACCTCTTTCACTACAAAGTGGTTGAAACTGTGGATGTGCGGTTCGATGAGACTAATGGCTCGCAAAGAGAGCAACTGCCAAATGTGCTAGATGAAGCTACACCAAGTGAGTCTATCAAGCTAATGGGCACTGGAGAAATCATACCTACAGAGGAACAGGCTGAAGAGGAAATCATCATTTCTATACCTAATCAGCATGAAGACATTGCTTAGCCTCAAACCAATGCTGAAGATGAAGACAATGATCAACAAGGGCAAAATCTGCGTCCAGTTCATCCTCATGTTGCAAATGAAGTCCAGATTGAGAAGATAATTGATAGCATCAATGCACCTGGTCCACTCACTTGTTCAGGAGCAACACAGCTAGCAAATTTCTCTGGGCACTTTGCATTTGTCTCTATATCTGAACCCAAGAAAGTTGATGAAGCCTTCATGGAACCTGAATGGATTCAAGCTATGCAAGAAGAGCTTCAACAGTTTGAGCTGAACAATGTATGGGAGCTAGTAAAGCGTCCTGATCCTCGCAAGCACAATATCATCGGCACCAAATGGATCTATCGCAACAAACAAGATGAGCATGGTCAAGTTGTCAGAAACAAGGCTCGTATCATTGCTCAAGGTTACACACAAGTGGAAGGGATTGACTTCGATGAAACCTTTGCTCCTATGGCAAGGCTTGAAGTCATTCGCATACTGCTAGCCTATGCCAACCACAACAACATTCTGCTATACCAAATGGATGTAAAGAGTGCCTTACTCAACGGCAAAATTGAAGAAGAAGCGTATGTTGCACAACCACCTGGTTTTGAAGATCTAAAGCGTCCTGACATGGTATACAAGCTCAATAAGGCACTGTATGGCCTCAAACTAGCTCCTCGCGCTTGGTATGACACACTCAAAGACTTCCTGAAGAGCAAAGGCTTCAAACCTGATTCTCTAGATCCCACTCTCTTCACAAAGACATATGATGGTGAACTGCTTGTATGCCAAATCTATGTGGATGACATTATCTTCGGCTGCACTGACAAGAGATACAGTGATGAGTTTGGGCATATGATGCATGAGCAATATCAGACGTCCATGATGGGTGACCTGAAGTTCTTCCTTGGACTTCAAATCCGCCAGCAGAGAAATGGCATCTTCATATCACAAGAGAAATACCTCAAAGATTGCCTGAAGAAGTTTGGAATGCAAGACTACAAAGGGTACACGACGCCAAAGCCAACCAAAGGCCAATTGGGGCCTGACGACAATGGTAAAGAGTTCGATCAAAAGGTATACCGCTCCATGATTGGTTCTTTACTCTACTTATGTGCATCTAGCCTGATATAACGCTTAGCGTTTTCATGTGTGCCCGATTCCAAGCGGCACCAAAGGAATCGCATCACTTAGCTGTGAAGCGAATTCTTTGATATTTGGCTCACACCCCAACACTAGGATTATGGTATCCAAAGGGCTCAGAGTTTGATCTAGTTGGATTCTCAGATGCTGATTATGCTAGTGACAAGGTTGATCGCAAGTCCACATCAGGAACATGCCACTTTCTTGGACGATCTCTTGTCTGTTGGTCTTCAAAGAAGCAGAACTGTGTGTCACTCTCCACTATTGAATCTGAATACATTGCTGCTGGATCTTGCTACGCTCAGCTTCTCTGGATGAAGCAAACTCTCAAGGACTATGGCATCAACCTGAAGCATGTGCCACTCTACTGCGACAACGAAAGCGCCATCAAGATTGCTCACAACCCAGTTCAGCACTCGAAGACAAAGCACATTCAAATCCGTCATCATTTTTTCAGAGATCATGTGTTGAAGGAAGACATTGATATCATTCACGTCAACACTGAAGAGCAATTGGCAGATATCTTCACAAAGCCCTTGGATGAGAAAAGGTTTTACAAGCTGTGATGTGAGCTAAATATCTTAGAGTCCTCGAATTTCCTGTGAATGGACACACATGCTAACGCTTATGCATGCAATGACTTAGATGTGCAACACGCAAAGTAATGTATATCTTCAATTAATGAAGACTTACCCTCTAGGTGTGAATACATTAATGCCGAATTTGACTTCGGAGCGCCACGATAATTGTGCGTCGTGTCTGGGTCTAATACTTCCTATAGGGTGGGTAATGCCACCACCAAACTTTCTCGAAGATTTTCATTTGGCGTCATGATTGCATTATCTTCATATTTGGTTTATCTTCAACATTGATTTGTCCTCAAAGTTTATCTTCGCAATGTTGATTTGGTCTTTTTTGATTATATATATATGTGTGTGTGTGTGTGTGTGTTCTATCCTCTACAACATTCACTTATAGCTATGTCTTCAAACTTGCCATTTTCTGAACTAAGTGAATGTGATCGGACCCTAACCCCTTCTATACTTCTTCCTCAAACTCTATCTGTCTAGTCATATGCATTCTGTTGACACATGTTGAATGTCTTCACTGCGTCCTTGTCAGCTGAAGATACAGAGACACACATTTAAAACTGTTTTAATGCTATATCTCTTTTGCCTGAATACCAGAGAAGCCGGAATGACCACCCGACAAACCAGGCGCACGTGGGAACATGGAACAACTCTCAATGAGTTGCATGCATGCCACGTGTCCATCAGATGTGAACCACCAGGGGCACCTGCGTAATTGCACTGCGCAGCCTTTCACCTTATAAATACACACCCACGCGGTCATTATCTCCTCTTCCACCTCGCCATCTCTCTCAAACCCTAGCGCCACCGCTAGCTCGCATCGACGCCAGAGACGAAGCACTTAGCTGCCGCGACCTCTTTGACGTCGTCCTCACGTCGGCCGCGGACCTCGTCTTCTCCGCCGCCGCTGTAGGTGTCTTCCGCCGCCACGATAGGGCGCAGGAGATTGGACTGCTCGGCATCCGTTCTGCCCCGTCTAGTAGTTCTTCAGTGGTAAATAAAACTTGCTCTTTACCCTTTTTTGATCTGTCAAATCCGTCCACTTCACCCAAACGTGGGTTCTGCACTTCCAAATCTGGATCTTTCTGTTTCTGAATCTCATACCTTGCAAAGTATTTCACTTATGATTCATAACTAGTTAGATTCCTCACTTGTACTTATTCATGGATTCGTACAAATCTAGAACCAACCCACTTTAGATAAGTGAATGTCTTCGCACTATGAGGTCAATGTCTTCACAATGATTTATCTTCAAAATCGTCTGAGAATGCATATGACCTTTTCCCCTTCTCTCACATCTCTAATGATTTCACAGGTACATGCCCGTGGGAGAATCCCTTGGTTCTCATAGTCTGCATTCATTTGCAGAATACTTACAGCATCATATTGAATCTCCTGAAGCCAGTTCTTGTTTAACAAGTCGTTGGAAGCCTTTCACAGTTTTGAAGCCTCTCTGTCTGAACATTATGGCTACTGAGAAATCGCAAGGAAAGGTGGCAGGCAACACCGTGGTAATACTGCTCTGGATCTGCCCCGAGATCTATTTGAACTTTACAAGTCTGATCCTGAGGAAAACTACAATCAGCGCAAGACCAGAATCTAGTGGATCCGAAGATATTGGGCTGAGCAATGGTTCAAGTATAACTTTGTCACTCCTGAGTATGTCAAGAAGAATGCTATCAAGCGCCCGTGGGGCGATATTCTTTACAGGAATTTGGCACCCAAGACGAATCCTGAAGCTATTGCTCAAGGCTTCTATCCATGCATGGTCCGCGGACCTCGGCCAGAAAATCCAACCCATCATCTCTTCGATGGTGTCGTGACGATGATCTCTTCAAGCGCAACTTTCAGTTTGCAAAAGAGTCTGCTGCCAAGAACAAGAAGGCATTCGGACTCGACTTCAACCCTGGTCCGTCTTCTCCAAGGCCTGATGGCACACGTGACGCCAATCCCAATGTCATCGGCCCCTTCAATGGCTTCGATGGGCTCCTCTCCCATATTTCTGCTCAGAGGGCCACAATAGATCAGTCTGCTGATGATGCAGATTCTTAGGATGCACCTGCACCACCAAAGCAGAAGAAGAAGTCAAAAGCTTCCAAGCCCTCTGCTACTCCAAAAGCTTCGACTGTGAAGCCATTGAAGACTGCACCTCCTGAACCAAGTGTGCAGTCTGAAGATTTATCTCGTGTCTCCAAGAAGACCAAGAAGCCAAAGAAGATTTCTGGGCATGACCTTACTCCTGCTGTCGTTCTATGCAATGAGGACAATACTATCGATCTGTCAAGTGATGAACATCTTGGAGATGAAGCTCTGGAAATGTTGATCAAGAGCAAGAAAGAGGCTGAGATCTTCCATGATCTGCCTCTATTTAATGCTGATATACTGAACAACTTCATTGATGAATGGTTTGAGGACCAAAGCATCAACATTGATGATCTGCAGCTGCCTATGGACATCAGTGTCACATTTCACGGAGCCATTGCCAACGAACTTGCCTTAGCTCAGAAAATAGTTAAGCTAAAGAACAAGATAGACTATGAGAAGGCACATTTCAAGAAGCACATGGCCAAGCTCAGTGTTGCTGATGTGCAAATATTCAAGAAAATGATGAATGACCTCAAGACCGAGTTCAACAAGAAGCATCAAGAAGCCAAAGGCTCACGCGAGCGCATGAAGTACTATGCACACAAATGTGTGCAAGCACACAATGAAGCTAAGCAGAGAAAAGCACTTGGGCATCCTGGCATCGACCCCAAGATGGCTGCCAAGAAAACCTAGAAGTCTGCTGAAGCTGAACCAAAATATTCAAGGCAGGGTCAACCAAGCATTGTCTTCCCTGCCAGCATGACTGGCTCGAAGCCAAAGGTACCCTCAGCAGCTTCTGAGCAAAAGAAGACAAGGCAGGCCGAAGCTGAAGCCAGGAAGAGGAAGCATCAACAGACCTCTAAGGCTGCTCCCTCCAAGAGGAAATTGAAGACTAAGGCTTCAAAGTCTTCAAGAACAGAGCGTGCCACTGCCCAAGTATCGCTGAATGTCAATCCAATATCTGTTGCACCACTTGACAACCACGAGCGCCGCCTTGTGATTCATGAGCATGCTTCCAGAGAGGCTCCAGAAAGCGAAGAGATTCCGGCTATTGACCCCAACGCAGCTGAAGACATTGGTCGTGAAGACAATGTTAATGATGATGAAGTCCTTCCTCATCTTGAACCTAATAAGGTATCATCGCCTGCTCCCACGAGCAGTGAACTCATTAGCATTGGTTGTCCTTTGACACCTGTTTCTCAAGATGACTCATGGGTGGAGCAACAACTAGACACCCCCTGCAAGATGAGATCCCCCGTACTCCACCAGCTCAAGTCACTACTCTGGTGCTTGATGATGACTACATGGAGCAGACCACTCCCTCTCCAAAGGCGTCGCTAGCATTTCGCAGGCTTCGCAAAGGCCTCAGATCTCCATGTCTAGCATTCCAGAAGAGGATGTGCAACACACAAGCTTAGTAGCATGTCAAGTGTTCTCTGAAGCCATCCCTTCTGTGTCTGCTTCTGAGTATGAAGCTAACGCTACTGAAGACATTCCGGCTGCATCAGCCGAAAACAAAAATAAAAAGAGAAAGAAGAAGAGAGAGAAGCTACTCCCCCTGCCAGTGATCCAGTCGTACACGAAGAGAACATGATTTTGCAAGACCCTCCAGTCGTTGAAGAGATGGAGGTTGAAAACAATGAGGCTGCCACCACCAACACTACTGAAGCCAATGACACTGTCATGGCTGAAGACAATGTGGAGCCCGAAGCCAATGTTGCTACTGACACGATTTTGCAGCCAATCACTTTTGATGACGCCATTCCTCCACCAAGGCCTCATACTATGGAATGCGCATTCAATCGTGGTCAGTTGGTGACTGTCAAATGGCCTATCATGGTTCCATCCACTACTCCCGGCCCTCAATATGATTATCACGTGGAGCGAAGGCCTCAGGTTCAGAAGCCAAAGCCAAGATTGCCAAGGCTTCCCAGTGCTGCAACAACTCAGGGCTCGTTCAGTGTGCTCAGCTTCAGAGAGCAAAACACTTTCTTTGATAGCGCCAAGAACCCGTACACGAAGCCCAAGATCTCCTCTGACAGGTTTTGGAGCCATCAATGATGAAGCTACTACTCCTGCATCTTATACAACCAGGACCACATCTTTCCTCATAAGCGTCTGGATTGTGATGCTATGGCTGGGCTGCCATGCCTTGAAGAGGCCCTTGACTGTTTCAGGGACGTTGGGATGCTACCGTTTGTGACTGACAAAGAGCACTGGAACGAAGAGCTTCTGCTACAGTTCTATGCCACATTGCATAGTCGTGGCTATAACAGGGATCCAAAGACTTGGATCCTTGAGTGGATGATAGGTGACATTCATCAAGAAGCCAAAGCTCAGGACATCATTGAGCTTACTTCCCTGCCCACTCCAGGTAAGTTGTTTGAACCTGGTTGTCAGCTTCATCAGAATGAACTGCAAAGCATATTCCAGAAGCCAGAGCCCAACATGAGCCAGATGCTGAGTATGATGAAGCCATTGCCCCATGACGCCGAATATCCCAAGGAGTTCTTTGTTAAGGACCTTGACTACCCGCCACGCATAGTTTATCACATTCTGAAGCGTACTCTCTGGCCAATCAAAGGCAATTTCTCTGAAGCTAAACTCGAAGGCGCCATGAAGAAATTGGTTTTCTATATCATCAATGACATCAGATTCAAGACTCAGGATTTCTTCATGAGACAACTTGCAGCCTCTGGGATTGATCTTTTTGGACTGAAGTTTTATGCTCCATGGGTGATGCGTTTGATCAAGCTTCATTCAACCATCAACTAGCAACCTTCAGCGCGCGACCATGTTGTATTTTTTCCTGATGTTGATATGTCCATTGAAGCCATCTACCCTGAGCCAGCAAAGAAGCCACTCCATCTTCAAAATGCAGAATTCCGAAGCTTCACACAGCCAATTGAAGGGATTCATGTGCCAAATTCTACTACTCCTGCTTATCCTCTGGCTGGCAACTTGCGTCTGCCGCACCGTGCCAATACTGAAGCTACTGCCAGCACAATTGCTCAAAGGCCTCAGAAGCATCCTCGTGTCCTCAATGACCGTGAGCTTCTTGTTTCTCTACATCAAAAGCAGGATAGGCATCATGACTAGCTGAAGTGTCAAATGCAGAGTCTCTTGGTTGATATTAATCGCATTCGCAAATTGGCCACCAAGAACTCATTCATCACACATGAAGCCTGTCGGCGGTCCTGGAAGAGCCTCACGTTGCTCTGCTCTGAAGATGATCTTCGCGAAGATGGCTTCACCGAGAGCTTCAAGTTTGACTCCAGGCCTCCGCAATCTGCAAGTTGGCGTCGCACACCTTCAATTGAAGATTTTGAACATTCGTCTTCGGCTGCAACTGTTGCTGCAAGAGTCGTCGATGAAGAAGATGATGCCACTTCACCAACGATAGCTTCACTGCACCACGATTCTGCTTCAGGCCCGTCTGCACCACCCAACTCCAACGTCGACCTTGCTCCAACATCTTCTCCAACTAGGAACGAGTAGATCCTCTATGTCTTCAAACCTTTTTGGTCCTTACTGACAAAAGGGGGAGAAGCATATGAGGTTGATAGTCTTCAAGCGGGTCCATATGGGGTGGTTGCATTATTTTTGCTAAGTTCTTACAACTCTCATTTTGAAACTATTTGTCTCTTGAGTTGTAACACTTAAACTTGATGGCGTCTGCTACTTTTGCTGCTACTTTGTGATGCGATGATAAATTCCGCATGAAGTCATACTGTAGACGCCCATTTCTCATTATGCATGTCATTATCTTTGCTATTCTTATCTATGCATGATGAATTGTCTTCGTAAGTTGAAGAGGATCTCCACAAAGTAAAACCTGCCATGTGCATTTGCATTCAAAAGCAAACTACTTACATCCACATCTTCAGGGGGAGCCTTTTGCAACTTATGAAGACAATGACTTTGATCTTTAACTTTCACATGCTTTTATCCCCATTGAAAACTTCAACCGGTTTGTCATCAATCACCAAAAAGGGGGAGATTGTAAGTGCATCTAGTTCCACCCCTAGTTGGTTTTGGAGTATTTACGACAAACTTGGTTGAGGGACTAATGTGTTTGTGAGAATTGCAGGATAACACAGGTATTAGTCCCTTATTGATTCGGTTTACCTACCAGAGATGACCCCTAAAAATGTGTGAAGACATTGAAGACAATGGTGGTTCATGAAGACATTCACGACGAAGATTATGACATGTGAAGACATACACTTGAAGACTATGGAGTGCGAAGACATAGTTGTTTCGTCGTTTCCTTTTCTTCTTTATTGAGTCATAGGAACCACCGTACTGTTAAGTGGGGTCCAACTGAACAAAGTCAGAGTGACTAATGTGATGCTCAACCAAAATCCTATGTCTTCGAGTGAAGACAATGAGAGCAAATCTTATCCAGAGCTGGATGAGTCAGCTTTACTTGTAGCCCAAGTCAAGATGCCGCGTGTGTTTGAAATCCGACCATTGGACACGTGTCGGTTCCTTAGTGACCCAGGGTCATTTCGGACATATTAGGTCGGATTGCCTCCTTTGAGAGCAACCCCACCTCCGAAGCCTTTGAGAGAGAGAGATCCTTGCGAGGACAAAGCCCAAAACACCCAGAGCCAAAGAGTGTTAGGCATCACTGAAGTCTTTCTGTCTGCGTGACCTGAAGACTTGTTACACTTGAGGACTGTGAATCCTCTAGCCGGTTAGGTGCCACGTTCTGAGCATCCAAGAGCCATTGTGGATCGCCGGTGAACGAAGTCTCTGAAGGTTTGGAAGTCTACCTTGAAGACTTACCAGAGTGATTGGGTGAGGACTGGGTGTCCTTAGTTCAAAGGGAATAAGGTGAAGACGCGGTATTCTGAGTTCAAGCTCAGTCTCCCTAACTAGATGTACAGTTGTCATAGCAACTGGAACTGGTCTACCAAATCCTTGTCTTCACCAAGCAACTGGTTCTATCCCCCGCTTCCCTTTAATTTTCAGTTTGTCTTCGTGAAGTCATTACTTGCCTGTCTGATCTAACTGACTTCACTGTGTGAAGACTATTACCTGTTTGGCTTCATACTGTCTTCCATTCTGATCCATACTACCTAGCTGCTGATAGTCTTTGTACTTTCACTACATTGCTTACTTGACTATGGGTTGTCTAGTGTAGTCTATCTTCCGCTGCATATCAATAGGTTCATTTCACCTGTTTGTCTTCAAAGACCTCGTGTTTTGAATGCTTTCATAAAAATCGCCTATTCATCCCCTCTAGTCGATAACTAGCACTTTCATATACTCTCTCACGCACATTGTCTATCTAGGACACTCTCTCCAACCTGTCTCACTCTTTCGATTGCTCGACGACCCACACTCGCTCAATCTCTCTCCCTTTATATATGTAATCGATTGACCTTGCTTCCTCCCACGCACAAAATATATCTACATGTCTGTGACTCGATCATCTCTCAAGCTCTATCTTATAGCCCTCACCCTTCCGAAAAGCTCAATCAGACAATATCTCTCGAGAGCATATATATCTTTTCACTGAATGTCGGACCACACTCACTTTGTCTCTCCATCTATCTGTGTCTCGATTGACCTTGCTTTCTCACGCCGTATCTTCCACACATTGAAGCTACTTCTCCATCCCTCGCAAAGCAGGAGCTATTTACATTGCGAGGGGGACTCCAACCTTGGATTAATTTGTGTAGGCATTTATTCCGGTGGGTTTAGATTATATTTCCGTAGCATTTGGCCCACAACTACTCCAAACACCGTTGCAAACCCCGCACCTCCCCCAATTGATTTCCCTCTGGCTCGGTCATCGCTCTCTCACATGTCCTTTCTCGCCTTCAACATTGCACCATGGTATTTTTGCAAAAAACTCTGTTGTTCTCTTTAATTATTGCAAATAAGCTACAAAACTACACACCGATAGTCCACCTGTAAGGGAACAAATTTCGACCCACAAATTAAAGTGCTACAAACTACACACCAAGGGGCCCACCTGTCATGAAACAAATTTGGACCCATATATAAATTAAAAATCAAAAAGGACAAGGATCGAACATGCGACCAGGGCCTTCAAGCCGCACGTCAATAGGCAACATACGTAGTACAACAATGTTTGTTGTACCCCCTTTGTTTATATAATGTTTTTATATTACTACAGCCTATTTAATGCATAACATGTAATATTATTTATAGTACATTAGTGGGACCGTCTCGTTAGCACGTACTATTCGCCTTCACTTACTGGTGGGTTCCATGTCTACTCTCTCTCTCTCCTCCCCTTCTATGTTGAGACGCACGGGCAAACACAAAGAACTCGCGGGTGATGTTGCCGTTGACCATATCTAGACGCGTTCACAAGTTACGTCACGAGTTTCACGTACTAGTAGTACTAGTCAATGTGTACGTGGAATGCACGTTAATTTGGAAGTATATTAAGTGCATGCGACACGCTAAACATGTTGAGCGCTCGACATTGAAGCGGTCTAGGTCGTTGGATGAGAAGGAATACATGTGGCTTGATGACATTTTATATTTAATTTGATACGGCTCTAGCAGAACATTCAATCGATCAAACCATAGATTTCATTCAGTCTGACTCCGACTTTACATTCATACGACGATCATTGTAAAATAAACGGAAATGATAAGCGTTAGGATTTTAAGCATGGCAATCCGAACGATTTTCATGGCAAATTTAGATTACGCGACGGCGCCGGCGTCTTGCGGTGGGAAGCGGCTCCTCTGCCGTGCTCTATGTGTCGTCGGGCCACTGACCGACAGCAACGGCGGTGTCTTGCGCCATTGTTAGTGTAGTCCTGGACGTTGGCTCTAGCTTCAAGGAAGGCCACAATGTTCTGGACTTCGGTCTCCAGGAACGAGTCAATTGGCGGGAGGAGGCGACTGGCGTTGGTGCAAGGAAGCGGTCGACGGCGGCCATCCATGCCGCTGAGGGGGGCACTAGCACCCGCGTGGGGACAGGCGCTGGCAATGGTGCGACGGATATATTCGTGTGCACGGGCACCGGCACGGGCGCGCGCGTCGGTGCACGCGCAGGCGTATGCGCTGATAGGTGCACGGGCACCGGCACGGGCGCGGGCGTCAGTGCATGCGCAGGCGCATGCACTAGCAGGTGCACGGGCGCGTCAAAGTCGACGGGGACCTCGTGGAACCCCGTGGCATCAAGCTCGGCGACAATGTGCGGCTCCCAGCCCATCAATGCCATGGGGATGGGCGCTAGCGCAGTCGGGGCGACGGGAGCCAGAACGGGAGCGGGGACAGGCGCGGCGTCTTACCGCAAGGCTGGTTCAAACTCGTTCCAAAGTGCCTTATGTTCTTGAAACTCCAACTGCGTGTCTTCCTCAGGAAACTGGAAGACTAAGGGCAGACCATCCTGATGCAACATGGCGTACGGTTAGGTCAGACTGGTTGGAGGTAGACGACAGGAGAATCGGAGAGGAAGAGAGAAGATTGCAGCGATACCGGGTAGTGCAGGGTTGATTTTAAACTGCGGCACCGACGCCATTAAAAGTGGGGGCAGTTGGGACGAAGGTGGGCGGTGGAGCCTGGTTAAAGGGCTCGCCTCCCGGTGAGCCTACGCAGCGGTCTGCTCGCATGCCTCCCGGTCAGCCGGCCCAGTGGTCTGCTCGCACGCCTCCCATCGACTCACACGCAAGCTCGGAAGGCACCTGCCGATGAGAAGTGGGACTCATGGCGGCATGTAAACGCCCATGGTTTGAATAGTGAAAGCGTACGCCTTAACATGACAGGTCTTTGTTCCAAAATACGGCTCTTCATTTGTGCAGCTTCTCATAAGCAGCTTGTCTCAAATTAAAAAAGAAATTACGTAGGAATATTTGTGCCATATCACGAGACCATGCTCAGTTTCATGAATTTCCGGTCACTTTTGGATTTTATGAAATTTAAAATCCAAGATTCGAAACAATATCATAACCTGCATCATGCAATAAATTTTCAAGCGATACATCTTTCCTGTTATATTTCTAAAGAAAGGATTTGGTCAAACATTTTGCTTAGTTAGACTTCAGACAAGTTATATATGCAGAGTAAAAGGATAATCCCTCCGTACCAGTGCATTTCCTGATATATTAACTCAAGTAGTACTAGCCCGAACAAACGGGCTCAATTCTTTGTTCATCCTGGTGTAGTACTCCGATTAGTACTAGGCAATGGAGTTGACGGGTGACCTTGGGTAGCGGCGACCGAGGGAATTGAACCGTGCTCGGCACGGTAGTGTAGCGACCCGACCTCAAACAGTCAAGTCTCCGTGCTTCAGTGTCATCCCTGGATCGGTAATGCTGACACACACAGTACTCGAAGGATTTATAACAGAGTAGCAATCACACACTTATTACATCGAATGTCTCAAAAGAGAACTTATTACAACAAATATGGCTGAAGGCCATCTAATACGATAACAACGGAAGGCTTGGAAAATAAAGTGAGTCCATCAACTCCAACGGCATAGCTGAGCTGCACGACAACGACCTAATGTACCTTACTCCTCGTCTGAAAAGTCTGCAACATAATACGTTGCAGCCCGAAAACGGGTCAGCACATGGAATATGCTGGCAATATAACACAGTAGAGCAAGAACAGAATAATGCTATCACTACATGCATATTTGGCTGGTGGAAAGCTCTATGGTTATATTTTTGCAAAAAGCCAAATTTTCCCTACAACAAAGGAATAAGTTTTATTTAACTATCATGGTGGTTGAAACATCATTGAGAAGGTTCCTCCAACTCAATCCCAATTAAAAGTAATTATCAACCCAACAATATTAATTTAGAGTGATGAGATACTTAGGATACTCCAAGTACTAGATACTCAAGATTGTCCATAACCGGGGACACGGCTAACCATGATTAGATTGTACACTCTGCAGAGGTTTGCACACTTTTCCCCACAAGACTCGATCTCCTCTGTTGGATTTCTCGCACTACATGGTGTTTGAGAAACGGATGACCGAGACACAGTCTTTCAGAAACATTAACTCTTTACTCCGGGCAGACCATACAAAACCTACATCCCTCTACCTGTTGATCCACCTCTTCAAGAGCTCATGCAACTTACTCAACTATGCTAGAGCCCATAATAGCTTGTGGCTGCACACGGAAGTTCCTAGCATGAAAATATCTTAGTTCCCTTTGAGCCTGGGTGGCGGACCTTAGCTAGGATGATCACACGGGTACTCCGGGATATCCTAGGACAACATTGGATTCTCCAGGTGCCCGACAAGCAATCCACCCAGATGTGTATTAAAGTTGCCACCTTAAGTTGAACCATTAGTTAATCATCTCACATCTGTCATGGATTTCACTCGCCCAATCCACGTCTACGAGCATAGCATAGCAATATAAGCAATACGTAGAAGTAACTCCCAGGGTTTGAATATAACAGGGCAATAGGTTCTACCTCATCAACTACTTCCCAACCCACATGTTAATCACATCCTAATCATGCAATGTTTGAGGTTTTGAGCTAATGCATAAAAACTGGGTATGAAAAGAGTATGATCAATGTGTTACTTGCCTTGCTGACGATCCGCAAAACCTAGACACTCGTAGTAGCACGCTTCGCACTCCGGGAATTCTATCGCAAACAAACAATAGCATACATAAGCAATCAAGCAGAGAAGCACGGGTAAAACTCAAATAAGAAGAATTGACCAGAAAGTTCAACTTAAGAACTCCGGTTTGCAAAAAGAATCAAATCAAACGGAGCAACGAAACTCAAACTGCGAAAGAAACAAGATTCGTTTACTAATCTGGACTAAAGTCAAATTTTACAGTACCAAATCTTGTTCAAGTTGATTAAACAGAAAGAGGGTTTCGAGATGAAGATCTAGGCGCTTGAATCGCCTAATTCCGATAAGCGAGCGCAAAAGATAAACTAAATCAAAAATCAGATCAGAAATCGCGATCTAAAACAATCACGGAAAATCCGAGAAAAAGAAAAAAACTGACGAACAGGCTAACGAATGAACGTTCGTTGTCTGTAACTAACGAGCGAACACCGTTCGTTAAAATGAACGTACGGACGAACGTCCGCTAAATAAACTAAACTGAAAAAACCGGCGAACTGATCTTAAAAAAAAACAAACTAGGGTTTTCAAAAAAAAACGGATCGGTTTTAGAATAAAACCGAACGGCGGCGGCGTATACCTCCGGCGAGGCTCCGGCGAGGCGGGGCGGCTCCAGCGAGGTGGGGCTACGGCGGCGGGGCAACGACAGGCGACGGCGCTGGCGGCGGGGCGGCGGGGTTCGGTGGTGGTGGGGGGTCCGGGGGCGGCGTATTTAAAGGAGGGGGGCTCGCTTGGGGGAGGGGGCAAGGCGGCACGGGAGGAGTCCCGACCGGACTCGGGGTCGGGCGGCGGCGCTGGCGCGGTCTCCTGGAGGGAGACGAGGCGCGGGGCGGTGGGCCGGCTCGGCTGGGCTTCGGCCCAGTCGGGCGCTGGAGTTTTTTTAAATAATTTCGCCGAAATTTAAATAAATCCTAGAAAATAAAATAAAAAATCTAAAAATGCCAAAACAAATTTTCACCGTCTAAATAAAATATTTAGAACAAGATGAACATTTTCTTGGCCCTAAAATACAATTTTGAAAAACGTGCAATTTTTCTAATGCAAATAAAATTGCAATAAAATCCGAATAAAATCAAATATTTGATTTTAATATTTTTCCTCCAATATTTCAACTATTTTGGAGAACTCATATTATCTCCTCTCATATATTTTAATATGAAATATTTTCGAAGAGAAAAATACTTAAAACCAAAATCCTCGTTTCAATATTTGATAAAATTCAAATATGAAAAGAATGAAATCCCCAACTCTCTCCGAGGGTCCTTGAGCTGCGTAGGATTTCAAGGATCGCGAAGCGAAATGCAATAAAATATGATATGCATGGATGATCTGTGTATAACATTCCAAATTGAAAATTTGGGATGTTACAACCTACCCCCCTTAAGATGAATCTCGCCCTCGAGATTCGGGTTGGCTAGAAAATAGGTGTGGGTGGTCTTTGCGAAGATCATCCTCTCGTTCCCTGGTGGCTTCATCCTCGGTATGGTGGCTCCACTGAACTTTGCAAAACTTGATAACCTTACTGCGGGTGACTCGGCTGGCAAATTCAAGAATCCTGACTGGCTTCTCCTCATAGGTCAGATCACTATCCAACTGAATTGCTTCCAAGGGCACTGTATCTCTTAGTGGTATATCAGCCATCTCAGCATGACACTTCTTCAACTGTGAGACGTGGAACACATCATGAACTCCTGACAGTCCTTCAGGTAACTCCAACTTGTAGGAAACTTCTCCCATACGTTCCAAAACATGATACGGTCCCACAAATCTCGGGGCTAACTTTCCCTAAACTCCAAAATGTTTCACTCCTCGCAAGGGTGATACTCGCAGATATGCTCTGTCTCCAATTTCATAGATTACCTCCTTGTGTTTCGAATCTGCATAACTCTTCTGCCTGGACTGAGCTACCTTCAGTCTATCTCGGATCAACTTAACTTTCTCTTCAGACTCCTTGATCAAGTCTGGTCCAAACAACTGTCGGTCTCCAACTTCATCCCACATCAACGGTGTTCTGCACCTTCGTCCATACAGGGCTTCGAACGATGCCATCTTCAAACTGGCTTGGTAGCTATTGTTGTATGAGAACTCCGCGTAGGGCAAATTGTCATCCCAAATAGATCCATAATCCAGCACACAAGCCCTCAACATGTCCTCCAGAATCTGGTTGACTCTCTCGGTCTGTCCATCTGTCTGCGGGTGAAATGTTGTACTGAACTCCAATCTCGTTCCCAAAGTTTGGTGCAGTTGATGCCAAAACTTTGATGTAAACTGTGTTCCTCTATCTGATACGATGGTCCTCGGAACTCCATGTAGACATGCGATCCTGGTCATGTATATCTTGGCCAACTTCGCACTTGTATAGGTGATTTTCACTGGGATAAAGTGAGCTACTTTGGTCAAGCGATCAACTACTACCCATATAGAATCATACCCTGATTTGGTCCTGGGCACTTCGGTGATAAAATCCATGCCAAGTTTATCCGACTTCCATCCGGGTATCGGCATAGGCTGTAACAATCCTGCTGGCTTTTGATGCTCAGCCTTCACTCTGTGACATACATCGCATACAGCTACATACTCGGCAATATCCTTCTTCATACCAGTCCACCAGAAACGTCCCTTCAAATCCAAATACTTCTTGGTGTTTCCTAAGCTTCTCGAATCTTTCCTAACAATGTAGACTGAGCCTCCATTGTTGCAACAAAACCTCTAGGAACAATCTCCAATCAAAGTTCCCTGAGATCCTCTGCTAACTCCTTTGGCAATCCCGTACTCACTAGGGTGTTAGCATAACTCTTCCGACTCAAGGCGTCTGCTACGACATTGGCCTTGCCTGGATGATAGTGCAGCTTCATGTCATAATCCTTTATAAGCTCCAACCATCTCCTCTGCCTAAGGTTCAGCTCCTTTTGTGTGAAAATGTACTTAAAACTCTTATGATTCGTGTACAAATCACAACGGTTTCCAATAAGGTAATGTCTCCAAGTCTTGAGCGCATGCACTACTGCTCCTAACTCCAAATCATGCATGGCATAATTCAATTCGTGCGGTTTTAGTTGCCGTGAGGCATACGAAACAACTCTTCTGTCCTGCATAAGCACACTTCCGAGTCCTAGGCGAGAGGCGTCGCAATACACTTGGAAATCCTTGCGTATATCTGGCAGAATCAGCACTGGGGCTGTAGTCAAACGTTTCTTTAACTCCTAAAAGCTTTCCTCACATTCTTCCGTCCATTTAAATTTGGTATCCTTCTTTAATAACTCCGTCATTGGCTTTGCAATCTTGGAAAAATTCTTAATGAATCTTCGGTAGTATCCCGCAAGTCCAAGGAAACTGCGGATCTCGCTAACTAAAGTGGGTGCCAACCATTCAGTGACTGACTGAACCTTGGTGGGGTCTACCGCTATACCTTCTCCTGATATAACATGTCCAAGGAATCCAACTTCCTTCAACCAAAACTCGCATTTGCTGAACTTGACATACAACTGGTGTTCCCTGAGTTTCTCGAGAACTAATCGCAAATGCTCCTTGTGCTCCTCCTCATTCTTCGAGTATACCATTATATCATCAATGAACACCACAACAAACTTATCCAAATATTCCACGAACACTTTGTTCATCATGCTCATGAAGTAAGCAGGGGCGTTAGTCAGTCCAAATGACATGACCGTATACTCATACAACCCGTACCGTGTGGTGAATGCTATCTTTGGTATATCCTTCTCTCGAATCTTCAGTTGGTGATATCCTGATCGCAGATCAATCTTTGAAAACACCTTAGCTCCTTGCAGCTGGTCAAACAAATCATTGATCATCGGCAGTGGGTATTTGTTCTTGATCGTCACCTCATTTAACGCACGATAATCAACAACCATTCTTAGAGACCTATCCTTCTTCTCAACCAAAAGCACTGGGGCTCCCCATGGTGATGAACTCCGTCGAATGTAACCTTTCTCCAATAACTCCTTGATCTGCTTCTTAATCTCCTCCAGATCATTTGCGGGCATCCGATAGGGTCTCTTTGATAATGGCCATGTACCTGGCAATAGCTCTATCAAAAACTCGATGTCTCGATCTGGTGGCATGCCGGGTAACTCCTCTGGAAAAACATCCGGGTAATCCTTCACTACATGCACTTCCTCCTGAAAAACTCCCGTGAGGGTATTTACTTAGCTCCTCCTAGGCGCATGCCTAGATACATACTTAATCCTTTTTCCCTCCGGGGTGGTGAGATAAATCGACTTACTAGCACAGTCAATGCTTCCTCCATACTTTGACATCCAGTCCATGCCTAATATCACATCCAATCCTTGTGACTCCAAGATTATTAGGTCGGACGGAAAAACATTGCTACCAATGGTTAAGGGTATCTGGTCGCACCATCGGCTAGCCATATACTCTGCTCCAGGTGAACTCACTAATAGAGGGGTCCTAAGGGTTTGGGTTGGTAGTTTAAACTTATCCACGAATCCCCTTGCTATATATGAATGCGATGCACCAGTATCAAAAAGAACAAGGGCAGTAAAAGACTTCACCAAAAACTTACCTATAACCGCGTCTGACTGCTCTTCAACCTCCTCCACAGTAACGTGGTTCACTTGTCCTTTGTTGAATGGATTGGGCTGCTTCCCAGCGCTCCCATTGCCGTTTCCATTCTTTGCTTTAGGGCACTCCGTGGCATAATGTCCAGTCTTCCCGCACTTAAAGCAAGTAGTGTGACTTAGATCTCTCTTCGCGGGTGTGGCTGGATTGGAGCGGTTCTGATTGTTGCTTGCTCCATTCCCATTCCCATTCTTAGAACCATTGTGGTTATGCGAACTTCCTCCGGTGTGGTTATGACCTCCATGGTTATGAACAAGTCCTAACGAGTTCGGGGTTAGGCGAGGCTTCTGCTGAGCTCCAGAGTTGTACCTCCCTTAACCATACTTCCTCTTACAGCTCTCAATCTGCTGCTGCTTCCCTTCAATCATAAGAGCCTTATCTACCAACTCCTGGTAGTTGTTGAATGTTGCCACCATCAACTGCATGCTCATCTCATCATTCAGCCCTTCCATAAACTTCTCCTGCTTCACGGCATCTGTGGCCACATCATCAGGGGCATAGCGAGATAACTTGCTAAACTCATCCACGTACTAAGCTACAGTACGGTTCCCCTGGCGTAGGTTGCGAAACTCATGCTTCTTCATATTCATAGCCTCAGTTGAGACATGGGCTGTGCGAAAAGCTTGCTGAAACTGATCCCAAGTGACGTTGGCTATGGGGAAAGTGGCCGTATAATTCTCCCACCATGAGGCTGCTGGTCCATCCAATTGATGTGCGGCAAAACACACCTTCTCAGCATCTGTGCAACCTGCGGTGGTCAACTCCCTTCCAATACGGCGTAGCCAATCATCAGCAACTATAGGCTCGGTGCTACTGGAAAACACCGGCGGCTGCAACCTTAGAAAGCGAGCTAAGTTGTCAACTGGAGGCGGGTTGTTGTTGTTGTTGCCTTGGTTCTGGACTAACAATTGCGTCAAGGCATTCTGCTGCTGGATCAACTGACTGAGCTCCGGCGGGAAGGCAAATCCGGTGTCACGTCTCGGAGGCATCTGGTGGGTTTAGAGGGGAGAGATTAGAATAGAAAAGGGGTCTAGTGAGAAAGCACTACCCATATGCACATGAGACAAACACAATCATTTCACTCAATCAATCAAGCAAGGGCATACAAACGGTCTAGAACTATCGTAAAAGTGCTCAACTACTACTATATACATGGGAGAAATACTACTATCATTTGGTGGTCATCTAGAAATTTTGATCGGTGGAAGAGTCCATGATGTCTGCTCCAGCTTTGTCTTCAAAGTCATCTTCACTGGGGTCGGAGTCGGTGTCGTCGATGATGATGTAGTTCTCCGGGCAAGTTGAATCATCGTCCTCTCCTCCTGGCGCGGGATCTTCCATGAATACTCCGATCTTCTTTATCAGGTCGTCATTCTTCTCCAATAGTGTTGCAATTTCCTCCTCATATCCACCGCGTGTAGACTTAAGCTCTTCTTCCAGCTCGATGATCCTTGTCTTCGCCTTCTTCAAATCTATCATATCTGCACACATCTGGTTCTCCTGACGTCGAATGTGTTGGTTTAACTCCTGGATGAAAGCTGCGACGGATCTGTCCTTCTTGGTGCTGATCATCTCCCATTGCTCATCTCGGCGCCCACATATCTGATAGATAGTGTCCTTAAGATCCTTGTTGTATACTTCTCCAATGCGTCCCATGGTAATGTGGGCTGCCATGCTCTTGCCTAGACTCCAGGTGGGTGCTTCAAAAGAAAACTCTATGGGCTTAGTGGTTGGCGAGAACGTCCTTCCTGGAACTTGAACTTGAATCATCCAGCGCTCCTCTTCTGGTAAAGTGGCATTGTAAGTCCCGGTGAAGCTTGGTATTCCGATGTTCAGGTACCTAGTCACTTCCTTCAAGTGGCGTCCAAAGGGTGTGTCTTCATCCGGTTGTGCAAACTTGTTCTTCAAATCCGCCATCCTAAGGAGTAGAAAATGGAGAGGAGTCAGAAATGAGTAGAGAAGAGTGACCTATGGCTTATCTTAGTGGTCGTGTCCTAGACTCAGCGTGTGCTCTGATACCATCTTGTAGCGACCCGACCTCAAACGGTCAAGTCTCTGTGCTTCAGTGTCATCCCTGGATCGGTAATGCTGACACACAGAGTACTCGAAGGATTTATAACAGAGTAGCAATCACACACTTATTACATCGAATGTCTCAAAAGAGAACTTATTACAATAAATATGGCTGAAGGACATCTAATATGATAACATCGGAAGGCTTGGAAGATAAAGTGAGTCCATCAACTCCAACGGCATAGCTGAGCTGCACGGCAACGACCTAACATACCTTACTCCTCGTCTGAGAAGTCTGCAACATAATACGTTGCAGCCCAAAAACGGGTCAGCACATGGAATATGCTGGCAATATAACACAGTAGAGCAAGAACAGAATAATGCTATCACTACATGCATATTTGGCTGGTGGAAAGCTCTATGGTTATATTTTTGCGAAAAGCCAATTTTTTCCTACAACAAAGGAATACATTTTATTTAACTATCATGGTGGTTGAAACATCATTGAGAAGGTTCCTCCAACTCAATCCCAATTAAAAGTAATTATCAACCCAACAATATTAATTTAGAGTGATGAGATACTTAGGATACTCCAAGTACTAGATACTCAAGATTGTCCATAACCGGGGACACGGCTAACCATGATTAGATTGTACACTCTATAGAGGTTTGCGCACTTTTCCCCACAAGACTCGATCTCCTCCATTGGATCGCACTACATGGTGTTTGAGAAACGGATGACCAAGACACAGTCTTTCAGAAACATTAACTCTTTACTCCGGGCAGACCATACAAAACCTACATCCCTCTACCTGTTGATCCACCTCTTCAAGAGCTCATGCAACTTACTCAACTATGCTAGAGCCCATAATAGCTTGTGGCTGCACACGGAAGTTTCTAGCATGAAAATATCTTAGTTCCCTTTGAGCCTGGGTGGCGGACCTTAGTTAGGATGATCACACGGGTACTCCGGGATATCCTAGGACAACATTGGATTCTCCAGGTGCCCGACAAGCAATCCACCCAGATGTGTATTAAAGTTGCCACCTTAAGTTGAACCATTAGTTAATCATCTCACATCTGTCATGGATTTCACTCGCCCAATCCACGTCTACGAGCATAGCATAGCAATATAAGCAATACGTAGAAGTAACTCCCAGGGTTTGAATATAACAGGGCAATAGGTTCTACCTCATCAACTACTTCCCAACCCACATGTTAATCACATCCTAATCATGCAATGTTTGAGGTTTTGAGCTAATGCATAAAAACTGGGTATGAAAAGAGTATGATCAATGTGTTACTTGCCTTGCTGACGATCCGCAAAACCTAGACACTCGTAGTAGCACGCTTCGCACTCCGGGAATTCTATCGCAAACAAACAATAGCATACATAAGCAATCAAGCAAAGAAGCACGGGTAAAACTCAAATAAGAAGAATTGACCAGAAAGTTCAACTTAAGAACTCCGGTTTGCAAAAAGAATCAAATCAAACGGAGCAACGAAACTCAAACTGCGAAAGAAACAAGATTCGTTTACTAATCTGGACTAAAGTCAAATTTTACAGTACCAAATCTTGTTCAAGTTGATTAAACAGAAAGAGGGTTTCAAGATGAAGATCTAGGCGCTTGAATCGCCTAATTCCGATAAGCGAGCGCAAAAGATAAACTAAATCAAAAATCGGATCAGAAATCGCGATCTAAAACAATCACGGAAAATCCGAGAAAAAGAAAAAAAACTGACGAACAGGCTAACGAATGAACATTCGTTGTCTGTAACTAACGAGCGAACACCGTTCGTTAAAACGAACGTACGTACGAACGTCTGCTAAATAAACTAAACTGAAAAAACCGGCGAACTGATCTTAAAAAAAACAAACTAGGGTTTTCAAAAAAAACGGATCGGTTTTAGAATAAAACCGAACGGCGGCGGCGTATACCTCCGGCGAGGCTCCGGCGAGGTGGGGCTCCTAGAGGGAGACGAGGCGCGGGGCGGTGGGCCGGCTTGGCTGGGCTTCGGCCCAGTAGGGCGCTGGAGTTTTTTTTAATAATTTCGCCGGAACTTAAATAAATCCTAGAAAATAAATAAAAAATCTAAAAATGCCAAAACAAATTTTCACCGTCTAAATAAAATATTTAGAACGAGAAGAACATTTTCTTGGCCCTAAAATGCAATTTTGAAAAACGTGCAATTTTTCTAATGCAAATAAAATTGCAATAAAATCCGAATAAAATCAAATATTTTATTTTAATATTTTTCCTCCAATATTTCAATTATTTTGGAGAAGTCATATTATCTCCTCTCATATATTTTAATATGAAATATTTTCGAAGAGAAAAATACTTAAAACCAAAATCCTCGTTTCAATATTTGATAAAATTCAAATATGAAATAATGAAATCCTCAACTCTCTCCGAGGGTCCTTGAGCTTCTTAGGATTTCGAGGATCGCGAAACGAAATCCAATAAAATATGATATGCATGGATGATCTGTGTATAACATTCCAAATTGAAAATTTGGGATGTTACAGGTAACGTTGTCTAGTTACTAAAGCATCCCTCCATTGTTCATCGGTAGTCATTACGGACCGGGGACATTAGGGGAATTTCCTAGGGCTGCAATTCTGGCCGCCAGATATTACGACTCGAAAGGCGGAGGCTCGACTGGTTGGGATTGGCTAATGTGCGTACCACGCACGCCACCAGAAGGACACAAGCCCGCTTTTTTTAGGATCAACATGAGCCAGGGTCTGGCTGGTATGTCGTTGGGTCCTACCATTCGAGAATATGAAAGGAATCCTTTAAATTGCCGAACGAATCTATGTGTATTACAATGCCCGTATTTTCCTTGCAAGTAGTAATCTCAACGTGGTAATTGATTTATGACGAGTTCTTGAATTAGAGTGATTTTGTGATATCCCTAGTAAGTTTTTCATTGCAAATTCAAATTTAAAAGATGAACGGTATGGTGGTGAGAAAACTTTGTATGTATCGAGCATATGACCACACACACACACACACGAATACAACAACAATCTAGTAAGTATAGTGCATCTATTTTCCCAAACCATGCATGTATGACATGAATTCAAAAATACTCCTTTTGTTCCTAAATATTTGTCTTTTAGAGATTTAAACAAGTGACTACGTACGAAGCAAAATGAGTGAATCTATGTGGCATTCCATTTGAAATCTCTAAAAGACTAATATTTAGGAACGAAGGGAGTAAAATGTAAGACATGCATGGTCCTCCATTCAATATTTAAAATGAACAGGAAACTGAAACATGAATATTAAGTCTAGTACTAAATACATGCAAATGTAGTGTTTAGGCGGAGCTATGTAGATTATCGGGGGTTAACCCCTCGACCTTAGATAAATTTGTGAAGCTCTATTTAGGATTGTTTAGATTGTATTATTTGAACATTATATTTGTCCCCACCCTCCCAAACACCGATTGGTTGTGCACCCCCTCCTCCCCGGGAGAATATCATGTGCCCCACACTTTAGATGCTATATGCTGATACGAGTTGCTTGGAGCTTGTAGATCTGAGATATAGCAGCTCACAGGATGTCTTAATATTTTTACAGGAAACCTTAATGAGTTTGAGAATTGCACACAATTTGTACAAAAACTACTTAGATGCCCTTGGATCCCATATCCAACAACCTCGAAGCTCGTATCACCATAGCATCTAAGATGGAGGAGGACCTCATATTCTCCTGCATGTAAGAATATCATGTGCTACCACACCTTAGATGCTTTGGTGATACAAGCTCTTCAGAGCCGTTGGATTTGTGATCCAACAACTCCTCGGTGATTCGAATGTTTTTTTTGCAAAAAAGCCCCCAAAGAGTTTGGCCACTGCTTACAAGCACAAAGACTGCTCAGATGCCATTCGATCTCAGATCGAACGACCTCGAAGCTCGTATCACTGTAGCATCCAAGTTGTGAGAGCACCTGATGTTTTCTCGCACGGGAGAATATGAGGTGCTCCCGCACTGTAGATTCTATGGTGATATGTGTTACCGGAGATCTAATGGCTCACAGTAGGAGGTTTGAATGTTTTTTCAATATACGTCTGAGAGAGTTTGGGAATTGCGCAGAAAGTACAAGTAATACGCATGTGGCATTTGATCACGGATCATATGACCTAGATGCTCGCATCACTGTAGCGGCTAACTAAGCTACGGGGAGCATCTTATATGAGCAACGCGGAGCCGGTGGATCCAAGATGCAGGGGCACACACGAGGCCTGAATGTTTTATTTGCAAAAAACCCTTGCAGAGTTTGGAAATTGCGCATAATTACAAAGACTACTCCCAAGCCATTGGATCTCAGTTCCAATGACGTAAAAACTCCTATCACCGTAGCATCTAAGCTGCAAGGTGGACGTGATATTCTATGCCGCTGTCATTTTTGTTCCTAAACTTGCAAAATACGTGTAACTCGTGCCGTTACTTGTCTAACCGCGCAAAGTGTTTGTTCAAAAAAACCATCCTACACTGAAATATCGGAACAACACACGGGGGTCCCATTGTAATTGATCAAATTTGGACCTAAAACTAACAAATCTGGAAGACGAGATTCGAACTAGCAACCTGGACTACAAAGCGTAAGTCGACAGCCTGAAACAATAATGGTTTTTGGCTTTGTCCCATAAGTTGATTTTATACAGTATTACGTTGAGTAGAGTAGAGGGAGTGGCTCGTCACCACGTGCATGACCGTTGACTCACTTACTGGTGGGTCCCAGGTCTGCGATCTCTCTCTCCTCTCCATCATCTAACCTTTAGACGCACGGGCACACACGAAGAGTGGCGCTAGCTTGCCGTGGTGTTATTATAACTAAAAAAATATTGGAAAATAGAAGAATCGCCTAGAACAAGAGACGTTGTGGCTGGTCGAGACGGAGCTAGCCACACCTATCCTCCGTGCCATGTTAGCATGATGAAGCTGTGTGGCTAGTGGGGTGTTTTCGACCGACTGGCTGGGTCCCGAGGTCGAACCATAGGTAGTACATCTGATACAGTATATTTTTACACGCACATTTTTTCTCCGTGTCGAGACGTGGCACAACCTACCGCGCGGTTTCGGGGTCCTCCCAGGTGGTGCACGCATATATTCTTCCTTTCCGAGACGAGGGGCGCCCTACCGCGCGTTTTCTGTGTCCTCCTCGGTCGTAGCGCCGAAGCAAGTAAATGAGTCGTCAAATTACGAAAGACCACCTTTCCCGCCAAGTACATCAGTGAAGCATGGTGGCTAGCTAGTTGGGATAGTGCAACCGATTAGCTAGGCCGCCGCCACATTTGTTTTTTCACCCTTTTTTATCTCCTTGCCGGCAGGTAAATTTAAATATCCACCGCAGCGTTGCTCTGGTCTTTGGGTGCGGCAGGCGCGGCAGGATTTTTAATTTTTTGATTGATGGGAGCAGGCGCGGCAGGATTTTTATTTTTTTGATTGACGGAGCAGGCGCTACAGCAATTAGTCACGATGACTCCGCTTGTAAAACCACTGCTCCCTAATGTGAAAAGTCGTCGACTTGTGTTTTCCCATGGTGAAAACCAAAAGATCCACCCCGCTCCTCGGCTGGCTCCCTCCGCCTTCCTGTAGATTGCATTGCCTTTCAGTCGTTTCCCCCCATTTGCTTCCTCTCCCCATTGCTTCTACCTGGTGACATAGCGTCGCAGCAGATCATAGAGTCTGACGTGAGGCGCCTGACACATGAGCTCCAGGCCAAGGATGCGGAGCTCAGGGCCAAGGACGTGGAGCTCCGTGAGCTCAAGGAGGAGAGGAGTGACATGCTCCTCCTTTATGTGCAAGAGTTCACGGAGCTACAAAAGCGGCAAGCGTCCACCACAAATATACCCGAGGCGTCGGCGACGTTGCTGTAGAAAGCGGGAGATACGATAGGCCGTCAGGCGAGCCGGCTGGAGCGCGAGCCGGCCGATCGTGACGAGGTCCAGGATCGCCTCAGCCACTTGGTGGACCATGTTGCCACGCACGTGTTGCAACTGCGCGATGCCTACCGTCGTGCCAGCGCAACCATGCCAGCCGTCGGGCTAAACCCGTTCGACCATGATAACCCACAACTATAGGGGATCGCAACAGTTTTCGAGGGTAGAGTATTCAACCCAATTTTATTGATTCGACACAAGGGGAGCCAAAGAATATTCTCAAGTATTAGCAGTTGAGTTGTCAATTCAACCACACCTGGATAACTTAGTATCTGCAGCAAAGTATTTAGTAGCAAAGTAGTATGGAAGTAATGGTAACGGTGGCAAAGGTAACAGTGATAGTTTTGTAGTGATTGTAACAGTAGCAACGGTAAAGTAAATAAGCGAAGAACAATATGTGAAGAGCTCATAGGCATTGGATCGGTGATGGAGAATTATGCCGGATGCGATTATTCATGCAACAGTTATAACATAGGGTGACACAGAACTAGCTCCAATTCATCAATGTAATGTAGGCATGTATTCCGAATATAGTCATACGTGCTTATGGAAAAGAACTTGCATGACATCTTTTGTCCTACCCTCCCGTGGCAGCGGGGTCCTATTGGAAACTAAGGGATATTAAGGCCTCCTTTTAATAGAGTACCGGACCAAAGCATTAACACATAGTGAATACATGAACTCCTCAAACTACGGTCATCACCGGGAGTGGTCCCGATTATTGTCACTTCGGGGTTGCCGGATCATAACACATAGTAGGTGACTATAGACTTGCAAGATAGGATCAAGAACTCACATATATTTATGAAAAGATAATAGGTTCAGATCTGAAATCATGGAACTCGGGCCCTAGTGACAAGCATTAAGCATAGCAAAGTCGTAGCAACATCAATCTCAGAACATAGTGGATACTAGGGATCAAACCCTAACAAAACTAACTCGATTACATGATAAATCTCATCCAACCCATCACCATCCAGTAAGCCTACGATGGAATTACTCACGCACGGCGGTGAGCATCATGAAATTGGTGATGGAGGGTGGTTGATGATGACGATGGTGACGGATTCCCCTCTCCGGAGCCTCGAACGGACTCCAGATCAGCCCTCCCAAGAGAGATTAGGGCTTGGCGGCGGCTCCATATCGTAAAACGCGATGAATCCTTCTCTCTGATTTTTTTTCTCCCCGAACGTGAATATATAGAGTTGGAGTTGAGGTCGGTGGAGCTCCAGGGGGCCCACGAGGCAAGGGGCGCGCCCAGGGGGGCAGGCGCGCCTCCCACCCTCGTGGACAGGGTGTGGGCCCCCTGGCCTTGATTCTTTCGCCAGTATTTTTTATTATTTCCAAAAATAATCTCCGTGAAGTTTCAGGTCATTCCGAGAACTTTTGTTTCTGCACAAAAATAACACCATGGCAATTCTGCTGAAAACAGCGTCAGTCCAAGTTAGTTCCATTCAAATCATGCAAGTTAGAGTCCAAAACAAGGGCAAAAGTGTTTGGAAAAGTAGATACGACGGAGATGTATCAACTCCCCCAAGCTTAAACCTTTGCTTGTCCTCAAGCAATTCAGTTGATAAACTGAAAGTGATAAAGAAAAACTTTTACAAACTCTGTTTGCTCTTGTTGTTGTAAATATGTAAATCCAGCATTCAAGTTTTCAGCAAAGATTATGAACTAACCATATTCACAATAACACTTAGGTCTCATGTTTACTCATGTCAATGGCATAATCAACTAGCGAGAAATAATAATAAATCTCGGATGACAACACTTTCTCAAAACAATCATGATATGATATAACAAGATGGTATCTCGCTAGCCCTTTCTGAGACCGCAAAACATAAATGCAGAGCACCTTTAAAGTTCAAGGACTGAATAAACATTGTAATTCATGGTAAAAGAGATCCAGTCATTCCCAATATAAATTTCAGTAATGGATGCAAATGACAGCGGTACTCTCCAGCTGGTGCTTTTTAATAAGAGGGTGATGACTCAACATAAAAGTAAATAGATAGGCCCTTCGCAGAGGGAAGCAGGGATTTGTAGAGTTGCCAGAGCTTGATTTTAAAGCAGAGATAAATAATATTTTGAGCGGTATACTTTCATTGTCAACATAACAACCAAGAGATGCCGATATCTTCCATGCTACACACATTATAGGCAGTTCCCAAGCAGAATGGTAAAGTTTATACTCCCCCACCACCAACAAGCATTAATCCATGCCTTGCTCGAAACAACGAGTGCCTCCAACTAACAACAGTGCTGGGGGAGTTTTGTTTGCAATTATTTCGATTTGGTTTGCTTAAAGCATGGGACTTGGCATCCCGGTGACCAGCTATTTTCTCGTGAGTGAGGAGCGGAGTCCACTCCTCTTGATAATAACCCGCCTAGCATGGAAGATATAGACAGCCGTAGTTGATACATGAGCTATTTGAGCATAGAAAACAGAATTTCATTTGAAGGTTTAGAGTTTGGCACATACAAATTTACTTGGAACGGCAGGTAGATACCGCATATATAGGAAAGTATGGTGGACTCATATGGAATAACTTTGGGGTTTAAGGGATTGGATGCACAAGCAGTATTCCCGCTTAGTACAAGTGAAGGCTAGAAAAAGACTGGGAAGCGACCAACTAGAGAGCGACAACAGTCATGAACATGCATTAAAATTAATAAACATTGAGTGCAAGCATGAGTAGGATATAATCCACCATGAACATAAACATCGTGAAGGCTATGTTGATTTTGTTTCAACTACATGCGTGAACATGTGCCAAGTCAAGTCACTTGAATCATTCAAAGGAGGATACCACCCTATCATACCACATCACAACCATTTTAATAGCATGTTGGCACACAAGGTAAACCATTATAAACTCCTAGCTAATTAAGCATGGCATAAGTAACTATAATCTCTAATTGTCATTGCAAACATGTTCATTCATAATAGGCTGAATCAGGAACGATGAATTAATCATATTTACAAAAACAAGAGAGGTCGAGTTCATACCAGCTTCTCTCATCTAAATTAGTTCGTCATATATCATCATAATTGCCTTTCACTTGCACGATTGAACGATGTGAATAATAATAATAGTGCACGTGCATTGGACTAAGCTGGAATCTGCGAGCATTCAATAAACAGGAGAAGACAAGGCAATATGGGCTCTTGGTTAAATCAACAATAATGCATATAAGAGCCACTCCAACATTTTCATCATGGTCTTCTCCTATCAACCCCCAAAGAAAAGAAAAGAAGTAAAACTATTTACACAGGAAAGCTCCCAACAAGCAAAAGAAGAACATGAAATCTTTTTGGGTTTTCTTTTAATTATTACTACTACAGCAAGGAAGGTAAACTAGCTAAAAGCTACAACTATTTTTTTGGTTTTTCTTAAGGTTTTTCAAACACACAAGAAGAAGGCATAAAAAGGAAAATAAACTAGCATGGATATTACAGTGAAAAAGTATGAGCACCGACAACTAGCATGAGTGTGTGAATATGAATGTAATGTCGGTGAGAAATACGTACTCCCCCAAGCTTAGGCTTTTGGCCTAAGTTGGTCTATGCCCATGGATCAAAGTTGTAGTTGGGGTCGTACTGAGAAGGAGTCTCGGATTGCCACTGGTTGGCAATCTCTTCTGGATACCACTGGTAAACAGACTGTCGTGAAGGATCAAATTGTGGTTCCGGCTCTGGCTCTGTAGCTGATGTGGGGTTTCGGTAGGTGTGAATGGCCTCCAGCGGAACCAGGTACTTGCCTGCAGATAAGTCAAACAAGGAAGGAGCGGGCAAGGTAATAGTCTCAGGGTGATTTTTATCAAATAATAGTCTATAGTTAAGCTCCCTTTTCTTGTTATTAATAATGAAATCATGTGCAACCATACTCGTATAGTCTAGAAAAACAGTAGGCAACAACTTTTATTCTTTCTCACAATGCCTAATAGGTATGTTAAAGTACGTCGCGAGGCGCGAGGTGAAGATGCCTCCCAAGATGGGGCCTTTAGTACGGTTAAGATTTAACCGCTTTGCAACAATAGTGCCCATACTAAATGTATCATCACGAAACAGGGCATGGCACAAAAGAACAATGTCAGGGGCACTAAGGTTGCCACAGTTTCGGCGACCAATTAAGCATCTACTAGCAAATATTGCAAAGTAACGTAAAACAGGAAAATGTATGCTAGTAATTCTTGCATCGGAAACTTTCCTAGTTTCCCCTACAGCAATTCTATCAATAAACCCCTCCACATTGTCACGATGTGGTTCCTCTATGCTTCCCAAAAAGGGAAATTTGCAAACCTCACAAAATTCAGAGAGGGGCATCTCCTTATACTCATCATATAAATAGAAATCCACCGAAGGTGGTGACCTCCTAACATGGAAATGAAAATTTTGCACAAAGATATTAGTGAGTAAGAGATACTGTTCGCGTTGGTCGCGGAGGAAGTTGGTGAGGCCTGCATTATCAGCCAACTCGTAAAAATCATCATAAATCCCGGCTGCTCTCAAGAAATCATCACAAGGCCATTCACAAGGCCGAACTTCTGTGGTGTGAGGGAGATTATACTTGGGCCTCTCTTCTTCTTCACTTTGCTTATCCTTCGAGCTTCGGCTCGAAGAACCCCTCAAAAATCTCTTCATCATTTTCTGAGATTTTTAGTAACTTCAAATAAAAGTGAACCAAACTCAACAAAATTGATAGCAACTACTCCTACAAGTGCCTAGAGACTATATCATGCATTAGAACTACTTGGAACCATATAAATTTGACATGCACGCTCAAGAACATGGTCACCTACACAGCAAAAATTTGCAATGAATAAAGCACTAGAACAAAAACTAATTGGACCAATGGAAGAGTCACATACCAAGGAACAATCCCCCAAAGCAGTTTTGTGAGTGGAAGCTTTGAGCAAGGAGATCAAAAATGGCAGCAAGATGAGCTAGAACTCATGCTTGAGCTGGTTGGTGATTTTTTTTGGGAGGAAGAAGGAGTGTGTGGTTGCTGGAATAAGTGGAGCGGAGCCACCATGGGCCCATGAGGCAGGGGGCGCGCCCAGGGGGAGGGCGCGCCCTGAACCCTCGTGGCCAGGTGGTTGCTCCCCCTGCTGTGTTCTCAGTGCTACATATTCTCAAATATTTTAGAAAAAATCATATTTCAATTTCGGGGCATTTTTTATTACACGGATAAATCAGGAAACAGACAGAAAATACTATTTTTTGCTTTTATTTCAACTAAATTACAGAAAGTAAAAGAAGGGTACAGAAAGTTGTGCTTTCTAACTTCATTCATCTCATGCTCATCAAAAGGAATCCATTAACAAGGTTGATCAAGTCTTGTTAACAAACTCATTCCGATAACATGGAACCGGAGAAATTTCGAATAACACTATGTTAACTCAACGGGGATATGCACGTCCCCAATAATAAGAATATCATATCTCTTTTTGACAGTAGGAAGAGGAAATTCAAAACCTCCAAAAATAATCGATGGAATTTTTCCAATAGAATTGATACTGTGGACTTGAGGTTGTTTCCTCGGAAAGTGTACCGTATGCTCATTACCATTAACATGAAAAGTGACATTGCCTTTGTTGCAATCAATAACAGCCCTTGCAGTATTCAAAAAGGGTCTTCCAAGAATAATAGACATACTACCGTCCTCGGGAATATCAAGAATAACAAAGTCCGTTAAAATAGTAACGTTTGCAACCACAACAGGCACATCCTCACAAATACCGACAGGTATAGCAGTTGATTTATCAGCCATTTGCAAAGATATTTCAGTAGGTGTCAACTTATTCAAATCAAGTCTACAATATAAAGAGAGAGGCATAACACTAACACCAGCTCCAAGATCACATAAAGCAGTTCTAACATAATTTATTTTAATGGAGCATGGTATAGTGGCTACTCCTGGATCTCCAGGTTTCTTATGTATTCCACCCTTAAAAGTATAATTAGCAAGCATGGTGGAAATTTCAGTTTCCGGTATTTTTCTTTTATTAGTAACAATTTCTTTCATATACTTAGCATAAGGATTCATTTTGAGCATATCAGTCAAACGCATACACAAAAAGATAGGTCGAATCATTTCAGCAAAGCGCTCAAAATCCTCATCATCCTTTTTCTTGGATGGTTTGGGAGGAAAAGGCATGGGTTTCTGAACCCATGGTTCTCTTTCTTTACCGTGCTTCCTAGCAGCAAAGTCTCTCTTGTCATAATGTTGATTCTTTGATTGTGGGTTATCAAGATCAACAGCAGGTTCAATCTCTACATCATTGTTATCACTAGGTTGAGCATCAACATGAACATCATCATTAACATTATCACTAGGTTCATGTTCATTTCCAGATTGTGTTTCAGCATCAGAAATAGAAATATCATTGGGATTCTCAGGTGTGTCTACAACAGGTTCACTAGAAGCACGCAAAGTCCTATCATTTTCGTTTTCTTCTTTTTAGAAGGACTAGGTGCATCTACATTAGTTCTCTGAGAATCCTGCTCAATTCTCTTAGGGTGACCTTCAGGATACAAAGGTTCCAGAGTCACTTTACCTCCTCTAGTTGCAACTCTAACAGCATAGTCATTATTCTTACTATTTAATTCATTTAGCAAATCATTCTAAGCTTTAAGTACTTGTTCTACTTGAGTGGTAACCATATAAGCATGTTTACTAATGAGTTTAAGTTCACCTTTAACTCTAGACATATAATCACTCAAGTGTTCAATCATATAAGCATTGCATTTTAATTTTCTACCAAAATAAGCATTGAAGTTTTCTTGCTTAACTATAAAGTTATCAAACTCATCTAAGCATTGTCTAGCAAATTTAGTAGGCGGGATTTCAGATTTATCACATCTATAGAGAGAATTTACCTTTACTACATGTGTCGGGTTATCAAGACCATGTATCTCTTCAATAGGTGATGGATTAAAACCATGTATTTCTTCAACATGCGGTAAATTAAGACCATGTATTTCTTCAACAGGAGGTAAATTCTTAACATCTTCAGCTTTTATACCTTTTTCTTTCGTAGATTTCTTTGCCTCTTGCATATCTTCGGGACTGAGAAATAGGACACCCCTTTTCTTCGGAGTTGGCTTAGGAGTTGGTTCAGGAAGTGTCCAATTGTTTTCATTACTCAACATATTATTCAATAGAATTTCAGCTTCATCAGTTGTTCTTTCCCTGAAAACACAACCAGCACAACTATCCAGGTGGTCTCTGGAAGCATCGGTTAGTCCATTATAAAAGATATCAAGTATTTCATTTTTCTTGAGATGATGATCAGGCAAAGCATTAAGTAATTGGAGAAGCCTCCCCCAAGCTTGTGGGAGACTCTCTTCTTCAATTTGCACAAAATTATATATTTCCCTTAAAGCAGCTTGTTTCTTATGAGCGGGGAAATATTTAGCAGAGAAGTAATAAATCATATCCGGGGGACTACGCACACAACCAGGATCAAGAGAATTAAACCATATCTTAGCATCACCCTTTAATGAGAACGGAAATATCTTAAGGATATAATAGTAGCGAGTTTTCTCATCATTAGTGAACAGGGTGGCTATATCATTTAATTTAGTAAGATGTGCCACAACAGTTTCAGATTCATATCCATAGAAAGGATCAGATTCAACCAAAGTAATTATATCAGGGTTGACACAGAATTCATAATCCTTATCAGTAACAAAGATAGGTGAAGTAGCATAAGCAGGATCATATTTCATTCTAGCATTCAAAGTTTTTTCTATCAACTTAGCTAATAATTTCTTAAGATCACTCCTATCATTGCAAGCAAGAAAGTCTCTAGCAGTTTCTTCATCCATAACATAGCCCTCAGGCACAACAGGCAATTCATATCTAGGGGGAGAATCTTCATCATCACTTTCATCAATATTATCAGTTTCAATAATTTCATTCTCTCTAGCCCTAGCAAGTTGTTCATCAAGAAATTCACCAAGTGGCACAGTAGTATCAAGCATAGAAGTAGTTTCATCATAAGTATCATGCATAGCAGAAGTGGCATCATCAATAACATGCGACATATCAGAATTAATAGCAGAAGCAGGTTTAGGTGTCGCAAGCTTACTCAAAATAGAAGGTGAATTAAGTGCAGAGCTAGATGGCATTTCCTTACCTCCCCTCGTAGTTAAGGGATAAATTTTAGTTTTCTCGTCTTTAAAGTTCTTCATAGTGACCAGCAGATATAAATCCCAAGTGACTCAAAGAATAGAGCTATGCTCCCCGGCAACGGCGCCAGAAAATAGTCCTGATAACCCACAAGTATAGGGGATCGCAACAGTTTTCGAGGGTAGAGTAGTCAACCCAAATTTATTGATTCGACACAAGGGGAGCCAAAGAATATTCTCAAAGTATTAGCAGTTGAGTTGTCAATTCAACCACACCTGGATCACTTAGTATCTGCAGCAAAGTATTTCGTAGCAAAGTAGTATGGAAGTAACGATAACGGTGGCAAAGGTAATAGTGATAGTTTTGTAGTGATTGTAACAGTAGCAACGGTAAAGTAAATAAGCGAAGAACAATATGTGAAAAGCTCATAGGCGTTGGATCGGTGATGGAGAATTATGCCGGATGCGATTATTCATGCAACAGTTATAACATGGGGTGACACAGAACTAGCTCCAATTCATCAATGTAATGTAGGCATGTATTCCGAATATAGTCATACGTGCTTATGGAAAAGAACTTGCATGACATCTTTTGTCCTACCCTCCCGTGGCAGCGGGGTCCTATTGGAAACTAAGGGATATTAAGGCCTCCTTTTAATAGAGCACCAGACCAAAGCATTAACAAATAGTGAATACATGAACTCCTCAAACTACGGTCATCACCGGGAGTGGTCCCGATTATTATCACTTCGGGGTTGCCGGATCATAACACATAGTAGGTGACTATAGACTTGCAAGATAGGATCAAGAACTCACATATATTCATGAAAACATAATAGGTTCAGATCTGAACTCATGGCACTTGGGCCCTAGTGACAAGCATTAAGCATAGCAAAGTCATAGCAACATCAATCTCAGAACAGAGTGGATACTAGGGATCAAACCCTAACAAAACTAACTCGATTACATGATAAATCTCATCCAAATCATCACCGTCCAGCAAGCCTACGATGGAATTACTCATGCACGGCGGTGAGCATCATGAAATTGGTGATGGAGGATGGTTGATGATGACGATGGCGACGGATTCCCGTCTCCGGAGCCTCGAACGGACTCCAGATCAGCCCTCCCGAGAGAGATTAGGGCTTGGCGGCGGCTCTGTATCGTAAAACATGATGAATCCTTCTCTCCGATTTTTTTCTCCCTGAACGTGAATATATAGAGTTGGAGTTGAGGTCGGTGGAGCTCCAGGGGGCCCACGATGCAGGGGGCACGCCCAGGGGGCAGGCGCGCCTCCCACCCTCGTGGACAGGGTGTGCGCGCCCTGGCCTTGATTCTTTCGCCAGTATTTTTATTATTTCCAAAAATAATCTCCATGAAGTTTCAGGTCATTCCAAGAACTTTTGTTTCTGCACAAAAATAACACCATGGCAATTCTGCTGAAAACAGCGTCAGTCCAGGTTAGTTCCATTCAAATCATGCAAGTTAGAGTCCAAACAAGGTCAAAAGTGTTTGGAAAAGTAGCTACGACGGAGACGTATCAAACCACCCCCGTCGACTTGAACGAGCTGCGGCTTCCTGAACTGGTCTCCTTCTTCACCTATATCTCCGAGGAGCTGAGCCGTCTCCGCGCGATGGTGGGGGCGGAGCTGGACAAGGAGGGGTTGCGGGCTGCCGTCGCCATTGCCGGGCAAATCCTCTAAGGGCTCCGTCATCGGAATCCATTCGTGCCACTAGACGCCATCTTTGACGAGCTGGCTCCCATCGACCAGGAGCGGGATCTTCAGGCGGTTGCACCCTGCATCACCAACGTCGCGCGCCTCGAGAAGTAGAGGGACTTCGGTGGTGTTTAGGCGTCCTCTGCATGTGCATGTCCATGTCTCGGTGCAACATGACCGTTGGATCAAACTCAGACGGTGCAGATCAGTCACTGTAGCACAAAGCGTGTGGGTGTGTTTGGTTGCATTCTCATCTCAATATAGTTGTTCCCTCTTCGTGCATGCTCATCTCAGCACCCCTCTTCATGCACTCCTAGTGTATTTGTGTTAACCTACTAGTGTGTACTCATGCACCCTTCATGCACTCTGCCAAACACCCAAAAGTGGGTCGAGAAGGGAACTTTTGCTCCCCTCCTGTGCACCCTTCATACACCCTGCCAAATACTGATTTGTGCTTCATATGGTTCATGTTCCGTGGAGTACTGTAGCACCGTACTCTCCATGCGCTATAGACCTAGTTCTATTAACATTGATCTCACCGTTCATTCTCGGTCGGACAGTCGAAAAAGGGGTACTATGTTACATTACTGTTCATATATTTGACATGCGCACAACATCATCTGTTATCGTCATATGTTACTACACTAGCAACAAGATTATGTAGTACTGACGTATGAACCACTGCACATGCCTAGTAGTAGGAGCACTGTGTATGTTCAAGTGGCTGCCGTATTTCGCACTCCTCCATTGTAAGAGTGGAAACGCTTGCTGTAATCATATTTTTCTTCAGAAAAAGTGGGCATGCTCTACCGTGCGGATCCTCCTCGACGGTCATCAGGAACCTTGCTACTCACTTTCACCGACGTATGGGACAGCCAGCATCAGGGTCCACTAGCCATGCACTAAATTACTTTGTAGTAGAGTGCCCAACTGCACGGTAGATTACCCTGATCGAAGCACCGCAGTAATGCCCAATGAGCCGTCAAATCACAAAACCCCTCCTTTCCAGCAGTAAGTTGGACGGACGAAGAAACCATCATTTCACTCTTCTCTCTCAGCTTCCTCTCTTGAAGAAAACCCCAACTCGCTTCTCCCTCATCTTGTTCCTCATTTCTTCAAGAAAACCCCGACCTACTTCTGCCACTGTTCTTCTCTCCCAAAGAAGGAAAGGTGAGCGCATCAATGGTGTTGGTTCTGGCAAAGGCCCGGTCTTGCAACCCCGAGACTGATCCTATAACTCCCTCTTTGTTTTTTTCTTTTGTTTCTATTTGACGGTTTCTTGATGGACGCTGGAGCACCGGCCGAAGTGATGTCTATGACTCTGGCCAAAACCGTCGAGGCTCATGGTATGAAGAAGCGCAATCACCCCGCCGAGACTACCGCTGACAAGCTCAAAGCCATCGCCCTGTCCAAGCCCCCCTCTCCAGGATCCCTCGTTAAGCAAGTCCAGGTAATATCTCTTCTTGACGATCTTTTTCTCGATCTTGATCGTGTTTTTTCATCTAACACGCATTACTAGTACTAGTAGTACAACTTTCTGGGTGATCTTGCATGTGATTTTTGTGTGCCAAATGACGGTTCTAAATTCCTCTTTTGACCAAAACATGTGAGAGGTTGACACCGATTTCTTATAGATTACTTTCAACTACTTTATGAACATCAATGCTACCTTTGAATAGAGTATATTTGCCTCAGTAACGTGTGTTATGGATATTGCAAGTAATCCCTTTGCTCTCATGCCTTTGAATACATGTTCTAGTGTCTTTGTTCACTCATTTCTGTGCGTATATGTAGTCATATATGGAGTAAAATATCAAAAATCATCTTATATTTCTGAACGGAGGTAGTAATAAAATATTTGGTTTCTGTTTGAATTAGAACCAGGTCCGCGGAGATGAAGTTCTCAAAGTCATGTCGTGTGAACTGGAAGACCTGAGGATGAGTTCTACTGCTAAACTATCCAGCTGTTGTGTCCTTGTCGCCACGTGTCCTGAACTAGTGTTTTCATGTAGCATTGTTCCCAGGCGTGTTCCTGAGGCTGTACTTGCGCACAACAAATTCCTGGTTGTGCCTTCAATTACGAAGGGTGTGGTTCTTGTAAAGCTACCCGGCAAATCTGATGCGGCCTGTCTTCATCGTCATGTTTATGAGTGGAAAGACCACTCCGTTAGGTTCTCCAAGGTTGAAGAGATGGTGATGGTGCAGGTAGACATCTCTCACAAAGTCCATGGCCTAGTCAGTTATGCGAGTTTCATCCCATAGGTCGGTGGCAAGAAATAGTCTGCAGAGTTTAATTAGTGCAACTTTTCTTGTCTATAGTAAGTACTATTGTTCAGTACTTGAATTGTGTGTGTGAACCCTGTATTGTTTAGTACTGCCGCTTTTGGTGTGTGGTGAGTCCTAAGAACGGTCTATGTTAATGTATGTCCACCCAATTCAGTCTGTATATTTTGAAGTATCCAGATCATATTTTTTTGTGAGGACGGTTTATCAGTTATGGTTACACTCCAATATCTGTATGCATTGCAGGGTTTATCGCACCCACCAGGATTTCCAGTCCCATGGATGTTCGGTCCATACGATTTGTCATGACCTTTGGACTGTCCTGCTTGTGGGAGTAGGCGGGGCCCTGCATGCCACGCGTAGTTGGACGATCAATCTTCTGTTTAGTACTTCAACATAGTGATTTCCTGGTAAGGATTCACTCATTTCACATCAAGTAAATATTATTGATTTACTATCTAAATCTTATTGATTTAATGTCATGTTTTCTTACTTTTGCTACAATTTTACGATGCAGGTTTTGCCATGTGACATTCATCACAGAACAAACCATTTGGTTTGCTCTATGATGGTTATTTCTGCAGGTTTCACTTCTTATGTCATGTCAGTAACGAAGGCACTGTCCATCACTTGTATTACTGGAAACAATTGGATCAGTCTGTTGTCTGGGTACAAGCTGAAGCCCTATAATGAACTGCAGTTTGGTTTAACAAACATGCCACAATTAGTCCTTCTCGCACTTAAAAGAAATGAAGAAAAAGACAGGATCACAGTCATGGAGCCTAGTCAAGTTAGAAAGCTAATCATAGCAGACCAGACACGATCGTTGCTGTCTCGCACATCGGTACCACCTTCAGTAACGGATCGAGTACCGGCACCTTCTCTGGCGGCACTTGCTCTAGCACTAACAGCGGCAGCAGCTCAGTCTGATCCGGCTGAGGATTGGGCACCAACCGCGTCAGCGGATCAGGCTGATCTACCAGAGGATCGGGCATCAACACAGGCACCTCCTCCAACACTGGCACCAGCTCTACAATGAGCACCATCTCCGGCAGCAGCAGCGACACTACCAGTCGCACAGGCACCAGCAACGGCTCCGGCACCTGCACCAACACTTGCACTTGCATCTGCTCCGGCCCGTGCAGTGGTAATGGAACCAGTAGTTGCACCAGCAACAGACTGGGCTGCAGTTCGCACTGCATATACCAAAGTCCTTACAAAAACCGACATCTCCACCTTCTTGGTAAGCATTGGCCGCCCAAGTGCTTCGTTCTTTTTTCTTTCCATGTTGTTTCACATGATTCACTGTGTTGATCTAACTGTTTGTGTATGTCTTCTTGTTTGCAAACATTGAATTCCTAGAGCAACGAGGGAGTTGTTCAACAATCTAGGCGACCGTGGCCAAGTTTCTCTTACCATGCGCAGCCTTGGTGTGAATGAACCTGCTCAATATACCGTAAGTACAAAGGATGGTTGCATGATGATTGATGCTAAAGGATGGTTGATGTAGGGTATAACCCTAGGTGGCCGATCTTTCACGATTGGAGCGAATCCCACAAAGAACACGGAGAACATGAGGGAAAACGCGAGAGAAATCACTCAACCGACAAGGTTAGGTCACACATATGCTAGATCCTCGAAACACAAAGAGATACACGATCCACGATCAACAAGGGACGATACATAGGGTAACCGGTTCTTCTCCGGGAGGAGGTCTTGAGGTCTTCTCCAAGAGGAGGTCTTGAGCTCTTCTCCATGAGGAGGTCTTGAATCCTCTTGGGGGATCTTCTCCGAAGAGGTCATGAACTCCGAGGAGAAGGTAACCAAGTGGATAAGCAAAGCTCTATCTCTAATATGAGCTAATCCTGTGCTAACCCTAGTACGGAGCTAAGGGACAAATATATATAGTCCAAGGGGTAAGTTGGGATACATGGGGTGAAAACCCCTTTCACTGCGCACAGGCAGGGCGGTTGTTCCGATCAAGGAGGCGGTTGTACCGCTGGGAGCTCAGGTACTGGTTCCTGGAGGTGTTTCCGAAGGTGCTCAGCGGTTGTACCAGTGCTTGGGGCGGTTGTACCGGTCTGGTGGCTGTTACCGGTATAAACCGGTGCTGTACCGGCCTTGCACTGCTCGATCACAGAAGCTTGGGCGGTAGTTGGGTGGTGGTTGAGCGGTTGTACTGCCCGAGCGGTAGTTGGGCGGTACATGGGCGGTAGTACCGGGATTTCTGCGCTGGGAAGATGTTCTTCATGCTCTCGATGTCCATCTTGAATCGTAACTTCTCCTTGGTTGCTTCCATGGTACCTAAGCACATGAAGCATCTCCGTTTGAGGTAGTAGCCATGTCTCAAGTGGGTCAAAGGGGAGTTCAACAAGGAGAGAGTTAACCTCGTTCTCGATAGCTCTCGCACGGGCTCTTGTCATTGGTCCAAGCGGTGTCGTGGGAGATGTAGGTGGGTCCATGGGGATGACCTTGGGATGCTCCGCATCATCTCACCCCCTTGTGAAAGATCCGACCTCGGATCGAAATCTTCATCACCATGGTAGGGCGAGAGATCCTTGACGTTGAAGACGTTGCTCACGTTGTACTTGTCACTTGGAAGGTCAATCTTGTAAGGGTTGTTGTTGTAGCATGCTAGCACCTTGAATGGTCCATCGGTTCATGGTAGTAGTTTGGACTTGCGTTCGTTGGGGAAGCGGTCCTTGCAAAGGTGTAGCCACACGAGATCACCAATGTTGAATATCATGGGTTGCTTGTTGGAGTTGAGCTTGGTCGCGAGTTTTTGTACTTGGCGCTCGATGGTGTGCCTTGTATCTTCATGCACCTTCTTGAGATAGCTCGCTCGTGCACTCGCGTCCATGTTGATGCGCTCTTGTAGTGGTAGAGGAAGAATGTCCAATGGGGACAATGGGTTGAAGCCGTAGACGACCTCAAAGGAGGACTTGCCGGTAGTCGAATATCTTGCACGGTTGTAGGCGTACTCGACAATGGGTAGGCACTCCTCCCACTCCTTTTTGTTCTTCTTGATTAGCACGCGGAGAAGAGTGGAGAGCGTGTGGTTCGTCACCTTCGTTTGGTCGTCGGTTTGTGGATGGTATGTCGTGGAGAATAGTAGCTTGATTCCGAGCTTGGCACATAAGGTCTTCCAAAAGTAACTCAAGAACTTAACGTCGCGGTCCGAGACAATCGTCTTTGGCACTCCGTGTAGGCGCAAGATTTCCCTACAAAAAATGTTTGCAACATGTGAAGCATCGTCTATCTTGTTGCATGGTATAAAATGTGCCATTTTGGAGAAACGGTCCACAACAACAAACACGGAATCTTTTCCATTTCTAGTTCTAGGCAAACCAAGGACAAAATCCATGTTAATATCTTCCCATGGTTGATATGGAATTGGAAGGGGCATGTAAAGGCCATGAGACTGAGCTTTAGACTTAGCTTTGTGACATGTAGAGCATCGGTTAGTGAACGGGAAGACATCGCGGAACATCTTGGGCCAAAAGTAGTTCTTGGAGAGCGTAGCAAATGTCTTGCCGCGTCCAAAGTGTCCCATTAGTCCGCCGCCATGAGATTCTTGCAAAAGCAACAAACGAAGAGAAGACTCGGGGATGCATAGTTTGTTAGCTCTCATAAGATAACCGTCTTTGATGTAATAGCGTGCCCAAGATTTATGCGTCAAACATTTGGCATAAGGAATAGCAAAAGTAGGATCATGCGCATACAAGTCTTTTATGTGCTCAAAACCAGTGACATTCAATTCAAGTTTAGTAACAAGCATGCATATACGGGAAAGCGCGTCCGCCGCAACATTTTCCTTGCCTTTAATATACTTGATGACATAAGGAAATGACTCAATAAACTCACTCCATTTAGCATGACGCTTGTTCAACTTAGTTTGGACCTTAAGATACTTAAGTGTTTCATGATCGGTATGAATGATAAATTCATGAGGGCGAAGATAATGTTCCCATTCACGCAAAACTCGCACTAAAGCATATAGCTCTTTTTCATAGATGGGGTAATTGAGTTGCGCTCCGGAAAGTTTCTCACTAAAGTATGCTATGGGGCGCTTCTCATGTGTTAACACGCCTCCTATGCCATTACCGCTAGCATCATAATGAATTTCAAAGGGTTTGTCAAAGTTGGGTAATGCAAGCACGGGAGCATGAGTAAGCAAATTCTTAAGCTCATTAAATGCGGTATCTTGGGATGGTTCCCAAATAAAAGGCACATTTTTCGTACTCAAAGCATGCGATGGTGAAGAAATGGTGCTAAAATCCTTCACAAATCTACGATACAAACCGGCTAGACCAAGAAAACTACGCACTTGTTGCAAGTTGGTTGGTTGAGGCCAAGTTTTAATAGCATTGATCTTAGATTCATCTACATGAACACCCTTAGAAGATACTACAAAACCTAAGAAAACAAGATTATCAACGCCAAAAAGGCATTTGTCCATGTTAGCATAGAGACGCTCTTTTCGAAGATTTGCAACACGGTTCGAAGGTGGGTGACATGATCTTTGAGAGATTTGCTAAAAACAAGGATATCATCGAAGTAGACCACAACGAACTCACCAATGTAAGAGCGAAACACATAATGCATAAGACGCATGAAAGTACCGGGTGCTTCCGATAAACCCATAGGCATAACTAACCACTCATACAAACCAAACTTAGTTTTGAAAGCGGTTTTCCATTCATCACCCTCTTGTATGCGTACTTCATAGTAGCCACTTTTAAGATCAATTTTTGAGAAAATGGTGGCACCGCTAAGATCATCTAGCATATCATCAAGGCGTGGAATGGGGTGCTTATATCGAACGGTGATAGCATTGATAGGTCTACAATCAGAACACATGCGAAAGCTACCGTCTCTTTTTGGCACAAGAATGACCGGGATGGCACAAGGACTCAAACTTCCACGCACATGTCCATGGTCTATGAGATGTTGTACTTGCCTTTGTATTTCTTTGGTTTCTTCAGGGTTGACGCGATATGGGGCCTTGTTTGGGAGAGGTGCTCCGGGGATGAGGTCGATGCGGTGCTTGATGCCTCGTAGTGGAGGTAGACCCGGAGGTAGCTCGTCGGGGAAAACATCTTGGAATTCCTGCAATAGAGAAGATAACACCAAAGGTAGATTGTGAGAGGTGTTAGTTTTTGGTGCCTCGTCCTTGCACAAAAGGACATAGTGCATGACACTTGATGGGTTCTCATACACTTCTCTCATCTCACGTTTGGTGGCAAAGAGGACTAAGTTCTTCTTCTCGCTCATCATGGAGGCACTCAATTTGGGCTTGTGGCACTCACTCTCTTTTTGGTGGTTCACTCTCTCACTATTCTCTCCATGATGGGTGGCTTGCTTGTCAGCGATCACTTGGCTTGGAGACATAGGTCGTAGCACGTACTCCTTTCCTTTCATCTTGAAGCTATAGTGATTTGTACGCCCGTTGTGGATGACGCCTCGGTCAAATTGCCATGGTCGTCCAAGAAGGAGGTGGCAAACAGACATCGGAACGACATCACACTCCAAAGTGTCTTCGTAAGCTCTGATCTTGAAAGAAACTTGTACCCTATGCTCGACTTGGATAGTGCCGGAGTCGCTTAGCCATTGAACCTTGTAGGGGTGCGGATGCTTCATCTTGACCAATTGAAGCTTGGAGCATAGTTCTTCACTTGCTAAGTTATGGCAACTCCCTCCATCGATGATGACCTTGACGGACCTTCCATTGATGCCGGCCATGGTGTGGAAGATATGGCATCTTTGGTCTTCGTCTTGTTGATGTTGAAGAGTTAAGACCTTGGATACAATGAGAGTGGGGCTCGAATCTTCGTCACAAAAGACTTGATCATCTTCATCCTCGTTCACTTGCCGGTGCATGGCCACTTGCTCAAGGGCTTCCATTTCTCCTTCACTCATGGAGTCATATGTACCATCGTCGTTGAAGACCATGGTGCGTTTACTGGTACACTCGAAGGACTTGTGGCCTCGGCCGCCGCATGTGAAGCATTTGAAGGAACTTGTCTTGATGGTCTCATCAGTTGGGGTAGATGATGATGAAGCTCTCGGCTTGAAGTTGCTTGTAGTAGGAGGACGACTTGAGGTTGTCGAAGTTTTCTTGTAACTTGACTTGTCGCCGTTGCTTGTAGATGGCTTGGTTGAGGTAGAAGGTGTTGGAGTCGTTGAAGCTTGGTTGTTGGAGAAGCCATAGGACTTGGATGATAACTTGGCATACTTCAAGTCATCTTGCACTTGTCGTTCCGCCTTGGTAGCTTGATGCACAAGCTCGATGAGGTTGGAGTAAGGTTGGAAGTCGGCGATCTTCTTGATAGGATGATTGAGTCCATTCAAGAAACGTGCCATAGTTTGCTCATCATCTTCCATGACATTGGCTCGTATCATGGCAATCTCCATTTCCTTGTAGTACTCTTCAACGCTCTTGGTTCCTTGCTTGAGGAGTTGGAGTTTCTTGAAGAGGTCACGGTTGTAGTAGGTAGGTACGAAACGTGCTCTCATGACATCCTTCATTTGCGCCCAAGTTGTGATGGGTGGTGTCGTGGTACTAAGACTGACAGTAGAATAGGGGGTAAGTATGGAGAGGCAACACTACAGGAATCAGCTATTTTGCCGTCTGCCATGGCGGACGGCAAAGGCATGAACGGCGGACGGCAAAGGCCTTTGCCGTCAGCCGCGGACGGCAACAGGCTCCGGCAAAGTAGGCTACGGTAAACAGCTACTTTGCCGTCTGCTTCCTGGCGGCTGACGGCAAAGGCCCTTTGCCATCCGCCGCGGACGGCAAAGAGGGCGGACGGCAATAATTGTGCCTTCAGTCCATTAAGTGGCTAACGGCAGGCCTTTGCCGTCCACCGCGGACGGCAAACTTTCTAGTGCCTTTGCCGTCTGCCATATGATGTCATCTACACGTCACTACATGGCAGGCCTTTGCCGTCCGCCGCTGACGGCAAACTCTTTTACTCTTTGCCGTCGGGTCGGGGTGTCGGGTCGGGGTGCCGTCTCGGGGTCGGGGTGTCGGGTCGGGGTGCCGGGTCGGGGTCGAGGTGCCGTGTCGGTGTCAGGGTAAGGGTGGGTGTGGTGTCAGGGTGTCGGTGTCGGGGTGTCATGTCGGTGTCGGGGTCGGGGTCTCGGGGTCGGGGTGTCGGGTCGGGGTGCCGGGTCGGGGTCGGGGTGCCGTGTCGGTGTCGGGGTCGGGGTGTCGGGTCAGGCTCGGGGTTGGGGTGTCGGGGTCGGGGTCGGGGTCGGGGTGCCGGGTCGGGGTCGGGGTGCCGTGTCGGTGTCGGGGCCGGGGTGTCGGGTCAGGCTCGGGGTCGGGGTGTCGGGGTCGGGGTTGGGGTCGGGGTGTCGGGGTCGGGGTCTAGGGGTCGGGGTGTCGTGTCGGGGTGCCGGGTCGGGGTCGGGGTGCCGGGTCGGGTCGGGTTTTTTTCCTCTTTTTTCCTTTTCTTCTTCTTCCTATTCTTCCTCTTCTTCTTTTTTCTTCTCCTCCTCCTCTTCTTCTTCTTCCTTTCCTTTTTCCTCTTCTTCTTCTCCTCCTCTCCTCTTTCTTCTTCTTCTTCTTCTTCCTCTTCTTCTTTTTTCTTCTCCTCCTCCTCTTCTTCTTCCTTTCCTTTTTCCTCTTCTTCTTCTCCTCCTCTCCTCTTTTTTCTTCTTCTTCTTCTTCCTCTTCTTCTTTTTTCTTCTCCTCCTCCTCTTCTTCTTCTTCCTCTCCTCTTTTTCTCTTCTTCTTTCCTCAAACTAAACTAAACCTAAAACTAAACCTAAAACTAAAACTAAACTAAAACTAAACCTAAAACTACAACTAAAACTAAATCTAAACTAAAACTAAAACTAAAAAGGAAAAAAACAGAAAAAAGGGGGGCTCACCTGGGGCAGGGCCGGTGGAGGAGGCCGGTGGAGGAGGGGGGCGGGGCGGTGGAGGAGGCGGCCTGGGGCGGCGGGGGGCCGGGCCCGGGGCGGTGGGGCGCGGGGCGGCGGGTGGCCGGGCCCAGGGCGGTGGGGCGCGGGGCGGCGGGGGGCCGGGGCGCGAGGGGGGCCGGGGCGGCGGGGGGGCGGGGCGGGGGGGCGACGGGGCGGTGGGGCGGCGGGGCCCCGGGGCGGTGGGGCGGCGGGCCCCGGGGCGGCAGGGAGCCGGGGCGACGGGGGCGACGGCGCGACGGGGGCGACGGCGGGCGACGGGCGACGGGGGCAACGGGCGGTGGGGCGGCGGGGCCCCGGGGCGGCGGCGACTGGTGGGGGCGGCGGCGGCGGCGGGGTGGGAGGAGAGAACGGCGAGGAGAGAAGAAGTGAGTAACGGGCGGGGGGGTACGGGCCGTTAGGTAGTGCCCTCTTTGCCGTCCGCCTCTCTTTGCCGTCCGCCTTTTTGCCTCTTTGCCGTCTGCTAGCAAACGGCAAAGAGGTGGGCCGTTAAGTTTTTCCCAAACAGGCGGGGGGTGGGGGCCACCTCACTCTTTGCCGTCTGCCAGCGGACGGCAAAGAGCTCGCAGATGGCAAAGAGCTTCTTTGTCGTCTGCCGTTTCTTTGCCGTTCGCTTTTGGGTAGCTGATGGCAAAGAGCTTCTTTGCCGTCAGCTAGCAGACGGCAAAGAGCTGGCAGATGGCAAATTAGCTGATTCCAGTAGTGCAAGATCCTAGCTATGGCGAAGTTGTACACACGAGTTTTACGAGTTCATGCCCTTCTCGGAAGAAGTAACAGCCCTACGTCTCGGAGCCCGTAGGCAGTCGACTGGATTATGCGCGTGTAAGTTACAGGAGCGAACCCTTGTGCCTGTGGAGGGGGTGGCTTATATAGAGTGTGCCAGGACCCCAGCCAGCCCACGTTACAAGGGGTTTAAGGTACATCAAGAGGGGGGCGTTACTGGTAACGCTAGTAATAAAGACATAATGACCATTAAAGCTATGATGTAATGTCCGACCGTTGCAGTGTGGAGTGGCTTTAGATCTTCTGGCGGTCGAGTGACTTCAAGTCTTCCGAGTGGAATGCCTCATGGTCGAGTGGATGATGACTCCTCTTCAAATGCTTCTGGTTTTAGGGTGATGTCCTAGGGGAGGATGTCTAGGTCAGGCCTATGACCCTACCCTAGGTACATGGCTTCATCATTAGCCCCCGAATGGTTCAGGGTTCGAGTGGAGAAGGAATTGATAATCTCTCCGATTCAACTTGTGCGCTTCGGAAACGTCTTGTCTAAGGATCAAACCAACAATCATGAGGACTTCAACTTCTTGTTCAGTCGCCTTGATCCATTCTTGGTTTTGTCGAGTGAACTTTCATTGTTAAGCTTCGACTGTTGATATGGGAAAAAATCTTCCGTCTGACGGGTTGTTCTGCTGTCTGCGGATCTTTCGGGATTCGAATTTGGGGAAGCGCGCGGGACGGAGGAGGCCGCAGCAATCGGGTTGGATAAGGCAGAGCTGCCTCGATTTCCGCACCGCCTTTTTCGCCACGTATCGCTCGCGCGACTGTTGCGGGATTTGATAAGATCGCCCGGGTCCACAAGTCAATCACTCAGAAGCAACCTCATATAAGGCATCGGTCCGGGGTTTTTGAATAGTGCGCTCTCATTCTTCCTCTTCCTTCTTTGTTTTCTCCACCGCATCCGCTCCTACCCCAGCGCCGCTGCTCCACTCAATCTCTGTCTGCTGCGATGGGGAAGGAGAAGACAGTGGCATTGGAGCGCATGAAGAAGGCGACGACAAAGGCGAAGGGGAAGAAGTCTAGCAAGGGCGGATCTTCCTCGAGGTCCGGCCTGCCGCCCGGCTGGATCCAGGGCGACTAGATTCGCTCGGCGATCCGTCAAGACGACATCGACGACCTGGTCGAGGGGGGACTGATCCCCCACGAATTGGCGCGGCTCCCGGGGGACGAGACCGAGCCGCGGCCACGGGAGGGTGAGTGCGTTCTCCTCGCTACTCACGTCGACCGCAGGTTTTCTTTGCCTCCCCATCCTTTCTTTCGAGGTTTCTTGAACTTCTTTGGGGCGCAACTCCACCACTTTACCCCAAACACCATCGTGTATCTTGCTGCTTTCGTGTCCATGTGCGAGAACTTCCTGGGTTGTCGACCACACTGGGGTCTCTTCAAGCACATATTCACGTGTCGTTCTCAGTCGGTCAAGAAGGCCAACCCGAGTGACGAGAGGACGCATGTGATCCAGATGTGCGGGGGTCTTGGAATTCAGATGAGGGGTAAAAGCTCTTTACCAGCCATGATCCTTCCCGAGTCGGTCCGAGGGTGGCAGTCGACATGGTTCTACTGCAAAGACCAGCCGACTCCAGGACAGTCGACTAGACTTCCCCCTTTTCCATGGCCCGAGTGAAGAAGCCCTCAGCCTTGAAAGTAATCCCAGAGGAGAAGGCACAGGTGAAGGTGCTGGTCAAGCGAGTAGTTCAGCTTGTCCGTGATGGGGTAACCTGCATGGATCTGTTGGAGGTCTTCCTCAGGCGACGCATTCAACCACTTCAAGCTCGTGACCATCCGATGTGGATGTATTCGGGCACTGACGATACCACTCGGATCCATCCAGAGGAAGTCGATGAAGCTACGTTGGAGGGGTGGCTGAGGGGAATCACTGGCAACAAAGATAACCCTAGGGGATCCAGGAGGATCCGTCCACTCAACAACACGTATGAAACAGACAAGGTACAACTCCACATGGTCGAGTGTCTTCTTGATTTATCAAATAACTGTTTGCTGTCACCCGACTGACTTCTGTCTTGATTGTTGTCTTCCAGGCCCTGACTGAGATGTACTCAATGCCCAGCGGAGAGCAGGAGCAGGACCCAGAGGGAGAGGCGAGCGGAGGCGAGAGCGGCGAGTGGCATTCTGATGGTGAAGAGGACGAGGATAGCGACGACCCGAGCGATGAAGAAGAGGTCGACTCTCCTCCCCGTAGGGAAAGGTGATCCAAGCTCACTCACGATCCAGCAAGCGTCCGTGGCAAAGCGACCGCGCAAACCGGGCAGTCATCAAAGCGCCCTCGGACGTCCTCTCCAGCACCGACTGAAAAGGCGCCGAAGCACCCGAAAGCTGCGCCGTCCAAACCGCTGAAAGCCTTGCCCAAGATCAAAGTGGCCATCCCCATTGATTACGGGTATTAGTTGGACTTGATTTCTTGGTTTAGTATGAATTTGGATTTGAGTCGACTCATTTCAACAGACATGACCGACTGAATTCTGGAATTTGCAGTGCTGCTACCTCTGGGACTTCTGCTTACAAGAATGAGGACGAGGAAATGGAGGATGCAGTCACCTCTAATCCGAGTACCACTCTCAATCTTGTCTTTATTTTCTCGACTGTTTTGTTGGTCGACTGAATTCTTGTGGTCGATCTTTTTCGCAGCTCTTCCCAATGTCATTGACCTTCCGGATGACGATGAAGATGTGCCGCTGAGGCCCAGGAAAAGAGGAAGCAGGAAGACATCAACCGACAAGGCGCCTCTGTCGACGCCGGTGACGGAACCGGTGATCCAGGAAGCCGGCGACACCAATCGGACTACTGTGACTTTTGTCATACCGCTGACGAGTGCTCAGCCTTCAGCGTCAACTGCCAAGACTCCAGTCGATCCATCTTCACTCTTTGCCGCACATCACGTCCCAGAGGACCAAGCGGGTGCTGCCAAGGAGGCTATTCGCCAAACGAGCATCATGATGGAGCAGATGAAGGTGATCCGAGAGGCTAGCCAAGCTGCTTACGACACCAGTTCAACACTTCAGAGCAACGTCCAGGTTAGTTGATCACCGACTGACCCTTCAGCTTGCCGATTGTTCTGTTAGGATATGGTACCTAAAAACTTTCTTAGAGGAATCTTTCCATCGGTCTGTGCTTTGCATTTGTCCACCCACTGGGTGTTTTGACTTGTCACTAAGTAAACTTGCACTTTGAGCTGACTATGTTGTTGTCGATTGAATCTTTGAACCAGTGGGGGCACGTTGAGTGCACCCACTGGGTGTAGTCCCCGAGACCATAGTTGACTGCGAGCAGTCCGCTGTGGTCTGAGAATCGGAATTTCCTCACTCGACCTGGATGGACCATGGCGAGTGGAACCTGAACCAGTGGGGGCACGCTAAGTGCACCCACTGGGTGTAGTCCCCGAGACCGTGGTCGACTGCAGGCAGTCGACTATGGTCTGAGAGCAACTTTTTTTTAACACTCAACCTGGACAGACCGTGTCGAGTCAAAATTGGACCAGTGGGGGCACGCTAAGTACACCCACTGGGTGTAGTCCCCAAGACTACTGTTGGATGTTTGATTCGGCAGTAGTCTTAGAATTTGCTAACTTTAACGCTTTATCTCTCCGAAATAACCAATCTTTTCATCCGTCGACTGACTTGTTCTTTGGTTGCAGAAATCATGTGAACTTGGAGCTCGTTTTGCTGACCTGGAGAGGCAGCAGATTCAACTCAACCTCGATCTAGAGCTAGCCAAGACAAATATGACGAAAGCCAAGGATGAAGCTGCTGGTAAGAAAGACTTGTCGACTGATTTATCTCTGAACTGGATTTCATTCTGCTTTTTCTGAACCAAGCATTGACTCTTTTAGAGAAACTGAACCAAGCTCTGGCGAAAAAGGACCAAGATCTAGCGGCCGCACAAAAAAACAGCTGATGAGAAAACTGCACTCGCAGAACAGAAGCTAGCTTCAGTCGGCAAACTGGAGGAAGAAAACGCCAAGCTAAAAACTGCCCTTGATGAAGCCAATAAGGAAGCGACTCGCCTGAAGAAGGACAAGAACAATCTGAACGAGAAGATAGAAGGAATTGCTCGCAGGAGGGACGATCTGGAGAACTATCTGGGAGGCCTTGCTAAGAAGCTGTTCGTCATGCTTGAAGGTATTTTCTTTGACCCGACTGACTTGTTACTGTCGACTCGACATACAACCACTGACTCATCCTTGAATTGTGCATGCAGAATTTTGCCGGAACTTCGAGGAAGAAACTGGGCGAGTCGAGACAAGCTTGGACCCCATCCATTCTCCAGTGAAAGATGAAGCTGCCATGAATGTACTCCGATTGGAATCTCGTGCTGCTGGTGTTGTTGATTATCTTGCTCGACTGAAGGTCGCAATGTCGCGGATCGACACAACACTCTGGCCAGGGGCAACGCTCCAAAATGACCTCGAGTCTCTGATGACTCGACTTAATGAGATTCCCGATCGAGTGCAAGAATGGAAGAAGTCTTCTGCCCGTTGTGGCACTGATGTGGCTCTGTCTTTGGTTCGTGTCCATTGCAAGGAAGCGCGAGAAGAGAAGCTGGCAGCGATCAAGGTTGCCAACACCAAGAAGCATGACTTCCAATCTTTCATGGAGACCTTCATTGTTGCTGCCACTCGGATTGCCGACGCAACTGACCTGGACGAATTCGTCGAGCCTGCGAGCCCTCCTCCTGCGGAGTGAACAAACTTTTATGCCCCACCTTAAATTTGCCTCGGAATGCCGAGTGATTTTGTAACCGTTAAACTCCTTCGGGCTTGATGCCCGAGTACTTTAATCCGCGGTCGGGACCTTAGGATTTATCTGAATTTGGTTTATCTCCGAATATGCTTGTGCTTGTCTTCGAGTGGAACTTGCTCCTCACTCAGAATATATTTTTGTATTTGAGATGCAGCTCTAGGGAAGAGGTTCCAGTCGACCTGCACCTCGTCGTCCTTATGGATGAGGATGGAGCGCACGTTATACTTGTGGCGCAGCTCTGAGGAGAAGGTTGCAGTCGACCTGCACCTCATCGTCCTTGCGGATAAGGATGGAGCACACATTATATTTGTGGCGCGGCTCTGAGGAGAAGGTTGCAGTCGACCTGCACCTCGTCGTCCTTGCGGATAAGGATGGAGCGCACATTGTATTTGTGGCGCAGCTCCGAGGAGAAGGCTGCAATCGACCTGCACCTCGTCGTCCTTGCGGATAGGGACGTGTTTCAAACTTAGGCGAGTACTGGACTGCAGCTAAGCCTCCGAGTGAGAGGCTTGCTCACCACTCGGTAGGATTTTTCAAACTTAGGCGAGTACTGGACTGCAGCTAAGCCCCCGAGTGGGAGGGTTGCTCACCACTCGGTAGGATTTTTCAAACTTAGGCGATTACTGGACTACAGCTAAGCCCCCGAGTGGGAGGGTTCCTCACCACTCGGTAGGATTTTTCAAACTTAGGCGAGTACTGGACTGCAGCTAAGCCCCCGAGTGGGAGGGTTGCTCACCACTCGGTGGGATTTTTCAAACTTAGGCGAGTACGGGACTGCGGCTAAGCCCCCTAGTGGGAGGGTTCCTCACCACTCGGTAGGATTTTTCAAACTTAGGCGAGTACTGGACTGCAGCTAAGCCCCCGAGTGGGAGGGTTGCTCACCACTCGGTGGGATTTTTCAAACTTAGGCGAGTACTGGACTGCAGCTAAGCGCCCGAGTGGGAGAGTTGCTCACCACTCGGTGGGATTTTTCAAACTTAGGCGAGTTCGGGACTGCAGCTAAGCCCCCGAGTGAGAGGCTTGTGTTGAAAATATGCCCTAGAGGCAATAATAAATGGTTATTATTATATTTCTTTGTTCATGGTAATTGTCTATTGTTCATGCTATAATTGTGTTATCCGGAAATCGTAATGCATGTGTGAATACATAGACCACAACGTGTCCCTAGTAAGCCTCTAGTTGACTAGCTCGTTGATCAACAGATAGTCATGGTTTCCTGACTATGGACATTGGATGTCATTGATAACGGGATCACATCATTAGGAGAATGATGTGATGGACAAGACCCAATCCTGAGCATAGCTCAAAGATCGTGTAGTTCGTTTGCTAGAGCTTTTCCAATGTCAAGTATCTTCTCCTTAGACCATGAGATCGTGCAACTCCCGGATACCGTAGGACTACTTTGGGTGTGCCAAACGTCACAACGTAACTGGGTGACTATAAAGGTACACTACGGGTATCTCCGAAAGTGTCTGTTGGGTTGGCACGGATCGAGACTGGGATTTGTCACTCCGTATGACGGAGAGGTATCTCTGGGCCCACTCGGTAATGCATCATCATAATGAGCTCAATGTGACTAAGGCGTTAGTCATGGGATCATGCATTGCGGTACGAGTAAAGAGACTTGCCGGTAACGAGATTGAACAAGGTATTGGGATACCGACGATCGAATCTCGGGCAAGTAACATACCGATTGACAAAGAGAATTGTATACGGGATTGATTGAATCCTCGACATCGTGGTTCATCCGATGAGATCATCGTGGAACATGTGGGAGCCAACATGGGTATCCAGTCCCGCTGCTGGTTATTGACCGGAGAGGCGTCTCGGTCATGTCTGCATGTCTCCCGAACCCGTAGGGTCTACACACTTAAGGTTCGGTGACGCTAGGGTTGTAGAGATATGAGTATGCGGAAACCTAAAAGTTGTTCAGAGTCCCGGATGAGATCCCGGACGTCATGAGGAGTTCCGGAATGGTCCGGAGGTGAAGAATTATATATAGGAAGTCAAGTTTCGGCCACCGGGAAAGTTTTGGGGGTCACCGGTATTGTACCGGGACCACCGGAAGGGTCCCGGGGGTCCACTGGGTGGGGCCACCTATCCCGGAGGGCCCCATGGGCTGAAGTGGGAAGGGAACCAGCCCTTAGTGGGCTGGGGCGCCCCCCATGGGCCTCCCCCCTGCGCCTAGGGTTGGAAACCCTAGGGTGGGGGCGCCCCACTTGCCTTGGGGGGCAAGTCTCCCCCCTGGCCGGCGCCCCCCATGTAGATGGGGCTTGGCCGGCGCCCCCCCTCCCAGGGGGCCTATATAAAGGGGGGGAGGGAGGGCAGTAGTACAACAGCCCTTGGCGCCTCCCTCCTCCCCTGCAACACCTCTCCCTCTCGCAGAAGCTCGGCGAAGCCCTGCCGAGACCCCGCTACATCCACCACCACGCCGTCGTGCTGCTGGATCTCCATCAACCTCTCCTTCCCCTTGCTGGATCAAGAAGGAGGAGACGTCGCTGCTCCGTACGTGTGTTGAACGCGGAGGTGCCGTCCGTTCGGCACTCGGTCATCGGTGATTTGGATCACGGCGAGTACGACTCCATCAACCTCGTTCATTGGAACGCTTCCGCTCGCGATCTACAAGGGTATGTAGATGCACTCCTTTCCCCTCGTTGCTAGTATACTCCATAGATGGATCTTGGTGAGCGTAGGAAAATTTTAAAATTCTGCTACGATCCCCAACAGTGGTATCAGAGCCAGGCCTATGCGTAGTTACTATGCACGAGTAGAACACAAAGCAGTTGTGGGCGTAGATGTTGCCAATTCTTCTTGCCGCTACTAGTCTTATCTTGTTTCGGCGGCATTGTGGGATGAAGTGGCCCAGACCGACCTTACACGTACGCTTACGTGAGACAAGTTCCACTAACTGACATGCACTAGTTGCATAAGGTGGCTAGCGGGTGTCTGTCTCTCCCACTTTAGTCGGAACGGATTCGATGAAAAGGGTCCTTATGAAGGGTAAATAGAAATTGGCATATCACGTTGTGGTCATACGTAGGTAAGAAACGTTCTTGCTATAAACCTATAAGCCACATAAAAAAACTTGCAACAACAATTAGAGGACGTCTAACTTGTTTTTGCAGCATGTGCTATGTGATGTGATATGGCCAGAAGATGTGATGAATGATATATGTGATGTATGAGATTGATCATATTCTTGTAATAGGAATCACGACTTGCATGTCGATGAGTATGACAACCGGCAGGAGCCATAGGAGTTGTCTTTATTATTTTGTATGACCTGTGTGTCATTGAATAATGCCATGTAAATTACTTTACTTTATTGCTAAACGCGTTAGCCATGTAAGTAGAAGTAATCATTGGCGTGACAACTTCATGAAGACACAATGATGGAGATCATGATGACGGAGAACATGGTGTCATGCCGGTGACGAAGATGATCATGGTGCCCCGAAGATGGAGATCAAAGGAGCAAAAATGATATTGGCCATATCATGTCACTATTTGATTGCATGTGATGTTTATCATGTTTTTGCATCTTATTTTCTTAGAACGACGGTAGTAAGTAAGATGATCCCTTATGATAATTTCAAGAAAGTGTTCCCCCTAACTGTGCACCGTTGCGAAGGTTCGTTGTTTCGAAGCACCACGTGATGATCGGGTGTGATAGATTCTAACGTTCGCATACAACGGGTGTTGACGAGCCTAGCATGTACAGACATGGCCTCGGAACACACGCAATACACTTAGGTTGACTTGACGAGCCTGGCATGTACAGACATGGCCTCGGAACACGGAGGACCGAAAGGTCGAGCATGAGTCGTATAGAAGATACGATCAACATGGAGATGTTCACCGATCTTGACTAGTCCGTCTCACGTGATGATCGGACACGGCCTAGTTAACTCGGATCATGTTTCACTTGGATGACTAGAGGGATGTCTGTCTGAGTGGGAGTTCATTGAATAATTTGATTATATGAACTTAATTATCATGAACTTAGTCTAAAATCTTTACAATATGTCGTGTAGATCAAATGGCCCACGTTGTCCTCAACTTCAACGCGTTGCTGGAGAAAACCAAGCTGAAAGATGATGGCAGCAACTATACGGACTGGGTCCGGAACCTGAGGATCATCCTCATAGCAGCCAAGAAAGATTATGTCCTAGAAGCACCGCTAGGTGAAGCACCAATCCCAGAGAACCAAGACGTTATGAACGCTTGGCAATCTCGTGCTGATGATTACTCCCTCGTTCAGTGCGGCATGCTTTACAGCTTAGAACCGGGGCTCCAAAAGCGTTTTGAGAAGCATGGAGCATATGAGATGTTCGAAGAGCTGAAAATGGTTTTCCAAGCTCATGCCCGGGTCGAGAGATATGAAGTCTCTGACAAGTTCTTCAGCTGTAAAATACAGGAGAATAGTTCTGTTAGTGAGCACATACTCAGAATGTCTGGGTTACACAACCGCTTGTCTCAGCTGGGAGTTAATCTCCCGGATGACGCGGTCATTGACAGAATCCTTCAGTCGCTTCCACCAAGCTACAAGAGCTTTGTGATGAACTTCAATATGCAGGGGATGGAAAAGACCATTCCTGAGGTATATTCGATGCTGAAATCAGCGGAGGTGGAGATCAGAAAAGAACATCAAGTGTTGATGGTGAATAAAACCACTAAGTTCAAGAAGGGCAAGGGTAAGAAGAACTTCAAGAAGGACGGCAAGGGAGTTGCCGCGCCCGGTAAGCCAATTGCCGGGAAGAAGTCAAAGAATGGACCCAAGCCTGAGACTGAGTGCTTTTATTGCAAGGGAAGTGGTCACTGGAAGCGGAACTGCCCCAAATACTTAGCGGACAAGAAGGCCGGCAACACCAAAGGTATATGTGATATACATGTAATTGATGTGTACCTTACCAGTACTCGTAGTAGCTCCTGGGTATTTGATACCGGTGCGGTTGCTCATATTTGTAACTCAAAACAGGAACTGCGGAATAAACGGAGACTGGCAAAGGACGAGGTGACGATGCGCGTCGGGAATGGTTCCAAGGTCGATGTGATCGCCGTCGGCACGCTACCTCTGCATCTACCTACGGGATTAGTTTTAAACCTCGATAATTGTTATTTAGTGCCAGCTTTGAGCATGAACATTGTATCTGGATCTCGTTTAATTCGAGATGGCTACTCATTTAAATCCGAGAATAATGGTTGTTCTATTTATTTGAGAGATATGTTTTATGGTCATGCCCCGCTGGTCAATGGTTTATTCTTGATGAATCTCGAACGTGATGTTACACATATTCATAATGTGAATACCAAAAGATGTAAAGTTGATAACGATAGTCCCACATACTTGTGGCACTGCCGCCTTGGTCACATTGGTGTCAAGCGCATGAAGAAGCTCCATGCAGATGGACTTTTGGAGTCTCTTGATTACGAATCATTTGACATGTGCGAACCATGCCTCATGGGTAAGATGACCAAGACTCCGTTCTCCGGAACAATGGAGTGAGCAACCAACTTATTGGAAATCATACATACCGATGTGTGCGGTCCAATGAGTGTTGAGGCTCGCGGAGGATATCGTTATGTTCTCACTCTCTCTGATGACTTAAGTAGATATGGGTATGTCTACCTAATGAAACACAAGTCTGAAACCTTTGAAAAGTTCAAGGAATTTCAGAGTGAGGTTGAGAATCAACGTGACAAGAAAATAAAATTCTTACGATCAGATCGTGGTGGAGAATATTTAAGTCACGAATTTGGTGCGCACTTAAGGAAATGTGGAATCGTTTCACAACTCACGCCGCCTGGAACACCTCAGCGAAACGGTGTGTCCGAACGTCGTAATCGCACTCTATTGGATATGGTGCGATCTATGATGTCTCTTACCGATTTACCGCTCTCATTTTGGGGCTATGCTTTAGAGACTGCCGCATTCACTTTAAATAGGGCTCCGTCGAAATCCGTTGAGACGACACCGTATGAATTATGGTTTGGGAAGAAACCTAAGCTGTCGTTTCTAAAAGTTTGGGGATGCGATGCTTATGTCAAGAAACTTCAACCTGAAAAGCTCGAACCCAAGTCGGAAAAATGCGTCTTCATAGGATACCCTAAGGAAACTATTGGGTATACCTTCTACCTCAGATCCGAAGGCAAGATCTTCGTTGCCAAGAACGGGTCCTTTCTGGAGAAAGAGTTTCTCTCGAAGGAAGTAAGTGGGAGGAAAGTGGAACTTGATGAGGTGATAGTCACCCCTTCCAAACCGGAAAGTAGCGCAGCACGGGAAGATGTTCCTGTGGTGCCTACACCGACTGGGGAGGAAGTTAATGATGATGATCATGAAGCTTCGGATCAAGTTACTGCTGAACTTCGTAGGTCCACAAGGACACGTTCCGCACCAGAGTGGTACGGCAACCCTGTCCTGGAAATCATGTTGTTAGACAACGGTGAACCTTCGAACTATGAAGAAGCGATGGCGGGCCCGGATTCCGACAAATGGCTAGAAGCCATGAAATCCGAGATAGGATCCATGTATGAAAACGAAGTATGGACTTTGACTGACTTGCCCGATGATCGGCGAGCCATAGAAAATAAATGGATCTTTAAGAAGAAGGCAGACGCGGATGGTAATGTGACCATCTATAAGGCTCGACTTGTCGCTAAGGGTTATCGACAAGTTCAAGGGGTTGACTATGATGAGACTTTCTCACCCGTAGCGAAGCTGAAGTCCGTCCGAATCATGTTAGCAATTGCCGCATACTATGATTATGAGATATGGCAGATGGACGTCAAAACGGCATTCCTTAACGGCTTCCTTAAGGAAGAATTGTATATGATGCAGCCGGAAGGTTTTGTCGATCCTAAGAATGCTAACAAAGTATGCAAGCTCCAGCGCTCAATCTATGGGCTGGTGCAAGCATCTCGGAGTTGGAACATTCGTTTTGATGAGATGATCAAAGCGTTTGGGTTTACACAGACTTATGGAGAAGCCTGTGTTTACAAGAGAGTGAGTGGGAGCTCTGTAGCATTTCTCTTATTATATGTGGATGACATACTATTGATGGGAAATGATATAGAATTCTTGGAAAGTATAAAGGCCTATTTGAATAAGTGTTTTTCAATGAAGGACCTTGGAGAAGCTGCTTATATATTAGGCATCAAGATCTATAGAGATAGATCAAGACGCCTCATTGGTCTTTCACAGAGTACGTACCTTGACCAAGATATTGAAGAAGTTCAATATGGATCAGTCCAAGAAGGGGTTCTTGCCTGTATTGCAAGGTGTGCAATTGAGCACGGCTCAATGCCCGACCACGGCAGAAGATAGAGAAAAGATGAGTGTCATCCCCAATGCCTCGGCCATAGGGTCTATTATGTATGCCATGCTGTGTACCAGACCTGATGTAAACCTTGCCGTAAGTTTGGTAGGAAGGTAACAAAGTAATCCCGGCATGGAACACTGGACAGCGGTCAAGAATATCCTAAAGTACCTGAAGAGGACTAAGGATATGTTTCTCGTTTATGGAGGTGACGAAGAGCTCGCCGTAAAGGGTTACGTCGACGCTAGCTTCGACACAGATCTAGATGACTCGAAGTCACAAACCGGATACGTGTATATTTTGAATGGAGGAGCAGTAAGCTGGTGCAGTTGCAAGCAAAGCGTCGTGGCGGGATCTACATGTGAAGCAGAGTACATGGCAGCCTCGGAGGCAGCACAGGAAGCAGTCTGGATGAAGGAGTTCATTACCGACCTAGGGGTGATTCCCAATGCGTCGGGCCCGATGACTCTCTTCTGTGACAACACTGGAGCTATTGCCCTTGCCAAGTAGCCCAGGTTTCACAGGAAGACCAGGCATATCAAGCGTCGCTTCAACTCCATTCGTGAAAGTGTTCAAAATGGAGACATAGATATTTGTAAAGTACATACGGACCTGAATGTAGCAGATCCGTTGACTAAACCTCTCCCTAGAGCAAAACATGATCAACACCAGGACGCAATGGGTGTTCGATTCATCACAATGTAACTAGATTATTGACTCTAGTGCAAGTGGGAGACTGTTGGAAATATGCCCTAGAGGCAATAATAAATGGTTATTATTATATTTCTTTGTTCATGGTAATTGTCTATTGTTCATGCTATAATTGTGTTATCCGAAAATCGTAATGCATGTGTGAATACATAGACCACAACGTGTCCCTAGTAAGCCTCTAGTTGACTAGCTCGTTGATCAACAGATAGTCATGGTTTCCTGACTATGGACATTGGATGTCATTGATAACGGGATCACATCATTAGGAGAATGATGTGATGGACAAGACCCAATCCTAAGCATAGCTCAAAGATCGTGTAGTTCGTTAGCTAGAGCTTTTCCAATGTCAAGTATCTTCTCCTTAGACCATGAGATCGTGCAACTCCCGGATACCGTAGGACTACTTTGGGTGTGCCAAACGTCACAACGTAACTGGGTGACTATAAAGGTACACTACGGGTATCTCCGAAAGTGTCTGTTGGGTTGGCACGGATCGAGACTGGGATTTGTCACTCCGTATGACGGAGAGGTATCTCTGGGCCCACTCGGTAATGCATCATCATAATGAGCTCAATGTGACTAAGGCGTTAGTCACGGGATCATGCATTGCGGTACGAGTAAAGAGACTTGCCGGTAACGAGATTGAACAAGGTATTGGGATACCGACGATCGAATCTCGGGCAAGTAACATACCGATTGACAAAGGGAATTGTATACGGGATTGATTGAATCCTCGAAATCGTGGTTCATCCGATGAGATCATCGTGGAACATGTGGGAGCCAACATGGGTATCCAGATCCCGCTGTTGGTTATTGACCGGAGAGGCGTCTCGGTCATGTGTGCATGTCTCCCGAACCCGTAGGGTCTACACACTTAAGGTTCGGTGACGCTAGGGTTGTTGAGATATGAGTATGCGGAAACCTGAAAGTTGTTCGGAGTCCCGGATGAGATCCCGGACGTCACGAGGAGTTCCATAATGGTCCGGAGGTGAAGAATTATATATAGGAAGTCATGTTTCGGCCACCGGGAAAGTTTCGGGGGTCACCGGTATTGTACCGGGACCACCGGAAGGGTCCCGGGGGTCCACCGGGTGGGGCCACCTATCTCGGAGGGCCCCATGGGCTGAAGTGGGAAGGGAACCAGCCCTTAGTGGGCTGGGGCGCCCCCCATGGGCCTCCCCCCTGCGCCTAGGGTTGGAAACCCTAGGGTGGGGGGGCGCCCCACTTGCCTTGGGGGGCAAGTCTCCCCCCTGGCCGCCGCCCCCCATGTAGATGGGGCTTGGCCGGCCACCCCCCCCCCCCCTCCCAGGGGGCCTATATAAAGGGGGAGGGAGGGCAGTAGTACAACAGCCCTTGGCGCCTCCCTCCTCCCCTGCAACACCTCTCCCTCTCGCAGAAGCTCGGCGAAGCCCTGCCGAGACCCCACTACATCCACCACCACGCCGTCGTGCTGCTGGATCTCCATCAACCTCTCCTTCCCCTTGCTGGATCAAGAAGGAGGAGACGTCGCTGCTCCGTACGTGTGTTGAACGCGGAGGTGCCGTCCGTTCGGCACTCGGTCATCGGTGATTTGGATCACGGCGAGTACGACTCCATCAACCTCGTTCATTGGAACGCTTCCGCTCGTGATTATGTAGATGCACTCCTTTCCCCTCGTTGCTAGTATACTCCATAGATGGATCTTGGTGAGCGTAGGAAAATTTTAAAATTCTGCTACGATCCCCAACAGCTTGCTCACCACTCGGTGGGATTTTTCAAACTTAGGCGAGTACTGGACTGCAGCTAAGCCCCCGAGTGAGAGGCTTGCTCACCACTCGGTGGGATTTTTCAAACTTAGGCGAGTACTGGACTGCAGCTAAGCCCCCGAGTGAGAGGCTTGCTCACCACTCGGTGGGATTTTTCAAACATAGGTGAGTACTGGACTGCAGCTAAGCCCACGAGTGAGAGGCTTGCTCACCACTCGGTAGGATTTTATAAACTTAGGCGAAGCGGGTTCGCGGCTAAGCCCCCGAGTGAGAGGCTTGCTCACCACTCATAGGATTTTATAAACTTAGGCAAAACGGATTCGCAACTGAGCCCCCGAGTGAGAGGCTTGCTCACCACTCGGTAGGATTTTATAAACTTAGGCGAAACGGATTTGCGGTTAAGCCACCCACTTGGGGATTTCAGACACAAATATAAGCAACGACAATCTTTTTAGAAGACTGTAAAGCTCTTGTCTTTAATAAACAAAGTACAAAGGTATTTCTTATTACATCTCAACGGAATGAGTGCTTAAGTATAAAAGGGCGGAGCAGCTCCGCATTCCAAGCGCGTGGCTCGTCTTTCTTGTGATCGACATTGTAGAGGTGGTACGCTCCATTGTGGAGCACTCTGGTGACAATGAAGGGACCTTCCTAGGCAGGAGCGAGCTTGTGTGGTTTCTGCTGATCCACTCGGAGAACCAAGTCTCCCTCTTGAAATGCCCGACCCCTTACGTTTCTGGCGTGAAATCGACGCAAGTCTTGCTGATAAATGGTCGATCGGATCAGGTCCATCTCTCTTTCCTCTTCCAGGAGATCGACTGCATCTTGTCATGCCTGTTCTGCTTCATCCTCTAAGAAAAGCTCGACTCGGGGTGCATTGTGGAGCAATTCACTCGGAAGTACAGCTTCAGCTCCATAAACCAAGAAAAATGGAGTTCGGCTAGTCGACTGATTGGGAGTTGTCCTTAGTCCCCACAGCACTAACGGAAGTTCATCAACCCAGGCTCCTGCTGCGTGTTTGAGATCATGCATCATTCGGGGTTTCAGTCCTTTGAGAATCAATCTGTTTGCTCTTTCAGCTTGTCCATTTGACTGGGGGTGGGCGACTGAAGCGTAGTCGACTCGAGTACCTTGGGAAGCACAGAAGGCTCTGAACTCATCAGAATCGAAGTTCGACCCATTGTCAGTGATGATGCTGTGTGGAACACCATATCTGAATGTTAACTCTCTGATGAAGCTGACAGCAGTACTGGCTTCAAGGTTTTTGATAGGCTTGGCTTCAATCCATTTGGTGAACTTGTCGACTGCCACGAGCACGTGAGTGAAGCCGCTCCTACCAGTCCTCAGAGGTCCAACCATATCCAAACCCCAAACAGCAAAGGGCCAGATGAGTGGAATGGTCTTCAGGGCTGATGCAGGCTTGTGAGACATGTTGGAGTAAAACTGGCAACCTTCACATTTGTCGACTATTTCTTTTGCCATCTCGTTTGCTCGTGGCCAATAAAATCCCGCTCGGTATGCTTTGGCCACAATGGTCCGAGAGGACGCATGGTGTCCACAGGTCCCCGAGTGGATGTCATTGAGGATCACTCGACCTTCCTCTGGTGTTATGCATTTCTGGCAGACTCTCCTCTGGGAGTTCTTTCCTAAGGATGTATGAAATGTACGGCACTGTCCAGTCGGGAGTGATGACCAAAACCTCCATGATCAAGTCTACCACGGCTGGGACTTCAACTTCAGTCGGATCAGTGGCACTTTTTGGTTGTGGGGGCTCTTCAGTGAAAGGATCTTCTTGAACTGAAGGTGTATGAATATGTTCTAAGAACACATTGCTGGGAATGGCCTCCCTCTTGGAACCTATCTTTGCCAGATCATCGGCTGCTTGATTTTTCAGTCGGGGTATGTGATGGATCTCTAAGCTCTCAAACTTCTTCTCGAACTTTCTCACTGCATTACAGTAGCCAGTCATAGCTGGGCTTCTGACATCCCACTCCTTCATCACTTGATTAACCACTAAATCTGAGTCGCCGTAAACCACGAGGCGACGGACGCCGAGTGAAATGGCCATACGCAACCCGTACAGAAGTGCTTCATATTCAGCTTCGTTGTTGGAGGAGTCAAAATGAATCTGGAGAACATAGCTGAGTTTGTCGCCTCGGGGGAATACCAATACCACCCCAGCACCGGAACCATTCAGCATCTTGGATCCATCGAAGAACATGGTCCAATGCTCTGAGTGAATCTGAGTCGGCAGTTGTTGTTCAATCCACTCGGCGAGGAAATCTGCTATTGCTTGGGACTTGATAGCTTTCTTTGCCTCAAACTTGATATCCAAGGGAAGGAGTTCAATCGCCCACTTTGCCACTCGACCAGTTGCATCTCTGTTGTTCAGGATCTCTGACAATGGTGCGTCTCTGACGACTATAATGGAGTGATCAGAGAAGTAATGTGCAACCTTCTTCATGGTCATGTAAATCCCATAAACAAGCTTCTGATAATGTGGATATCTTTGCTCGGATGGAGTCAGAACTTCAGAAACATAATATACTGGGCGCTGAACTTTATAGGCTTTTCCTTCTTCTTCTCGCTCGACTGTGAGTACTGTACTGACAACTTGTCCAGTGGCTGCAATGTAAAGCAGTAAAGATTCTTTGCTGATTGGGGCAGCGAGCACCGGCTGGGTGGAAAGCAGGGCTTTGAGCTCTACAAACGCTGCATCAGCTTCAGGAGTCCACTCGAACTTATCAGACTTTTTCATCAATCGGTAAAGAGGCAATGCCTTTTCACCGAGGTGAGAAATGAATCGACTCAAGGCGGCCAAACAACCAGTAAGCTTCTGGACATCGTGCACACGCACAGGGCGTTTCATCCGGAGTATAGCACCAACTTTCTCTGGGTTAGCGTCGATCCCTCGTTCGGAAATGAGGAAACCGAGTAATTTTCCGCCAGGAACTCCGAATGTGCACTTTGATGGATTAAGCTTGATATCATACCTTCTGAGGTTGGCAAAAGTTTCAGCAAGGTCAGCCAGTAGGTCGGAACCCTTACGTGACTTGACCACAATGTCATCCATGTATGCTTCCACATTCTGACTGATTTGAGTGAGCAAACACTTCTGAATCATCCTCATGAATGTGGCTCCGGCATTCTTCAGGCCGAATGGCATGGTGACATAACAAAAGCATCCAAATGGAGTGATGAAAGCCGTTTTTATCTCATCGGGTCCATACAGTCGGATCTGATGATACCCGGAATAGGCGTCCAGAAAAGACAATCACTCACACCCCACAGTCGAGTCGACGATTTGGTCGATGCGGGGGAGAGGAAAATGATCTTTCGGGCAGGCCCCATTGATATGCTTAAAGTCAATGCACAGCCGAAGTGAATCGTCCTTCTTGGGGACCATGACAACATTGGCAAGCCACTCGGAGTGGTAGATTTCTCGTATGAACTTAGCTGCTAGGAGCCGAGCCACTTCCTCACCAATTGCTTTCCTCTTCTGTATGGCGGACCGTCGAAGATGTTCCTTGACTGGTTTTACCTTCGGGTCGACTCGCAAACGATGCTCAGCCAGTCCCCTGGGTACACCCGGCATGTCAGAAGGTTTCTATGCAAAGATGTCCCAGTTCTCACGGAGGAACTGGATGAGCGCTTCTTCCTATTTGCTGTCGAGTGTTGTTGAGATATGAGTCGGAGCAGCATTGGGATCGGTCAGGTGAATATGAATCGGCTTGGTTTCACCGGACGACTGAAATGCAGAGTCTGTGGCAGGCTTCTTGGCTCGCAACAAATCACTCGGATCTGCATTTTTCTGGTACTCTTGCAATTCTACTACTGCCATTTGTGCATCGACGATTTTTGAGCCCTTCTGGAAGCACTCTTCTGCCTTCTGCCGATTGCCAGTGATAGTGATCACTCCTCTGGGACCAGGCATCTCCAACTTGAGGTATACGTAACATGGTCGAGCCATGAAACGTGCATAGGCAGGCCTACCCAGAATGGCATGATAAGCACTCTGGAAATCCACTACCTCAAATGTCAACTTTTCCTTGCGGTAATTTTTGGAATCACCGAAAACCACATCAAGGGCGATCTGGACGAGTGATTCAGCCTTCTTGCCAGGTATGATGCCATGGAAACTCATATTGCTTTCACTGAGCTTGGACATCGGAATGCCCATTCCCTTCAAGGTCTTCGCATACAGGATATTTAGGCCACTACCACCATCCATCAGCACTTTAGTCAGTCGAGTGCCTTCAACAACTGGGTCAACAACCAGCGCTTGCCTCCTAGGGGTGGCTATACGTGATGGGTGGTCAGACTGGTCGAATGTGATGGCAGTCTGGGACCACTTCAGATAATTGGTGTTGCCGGAGCAACCATGTTCACCTCTCTGTTTATAACTTTCAGTCGACTTTTGCTTTCAACATCAGCAAAAATCATCAGAGTGGAATTGACATTGGGAAAACCATCATCATCTTCTTTCCTATCCTCACCCTTGTCCGACTCCTTTTCCTTTTCCTTGGGTTGTTTCTCTCGGAACTGCTGGATCAAGAGCCGACACTGTCGAGTGGTGTGTTTAGGGTAAATAAGATTACCCTCTTCATCTTTTTTGGTGTGAATGTGGCACGGTAAATCCAACACATCATTTCCATCTTGATCTTTCACTTTCTTAGGGTTCCATGGCCCTTTGGGCTTCCCCTTGAACTTCCCTTGGGCCACAACTAAAGCTTCACCAGGAGCTGCTGGCTCGGCCTTGTGTTTCTATTTCCGACTGGAATTCCCTCCTCCGGTTTCTTGGGCGACTGTTTTGTGCTTGCCACTCCGGAGTCGGTCCTCCTCTTCACCATTGGCATACTTGGTGGCGATCTCCATCATCCGACTCAGGGACATATCTCCTGTCCGACCGAACTTCAGGTTCAATTCTCGATACTTAACACCCTCCTTGAAGGCACAAACTACTTGGTGATCTGACACATTCTCCAATGTGTGATGCAATGTGATCCACCTCTGGATATAATCTCTCAAGGTCTCATTCGGTTTCTGCACACAGGACTGCAACTCTGTTAAGCCCGCTGGTCGTTTGCATGTACCTTCAAAGGTTCTAACAAACACTCGGGCAAGTTCTTCCCAACTATATATGCTGCCAGGTGCTAACTGATTCAACCATGCTCTGGCTGAGACTTCCAACATCAGAGGAAGGTGCTTCATGGCCACTTCATCATTGCCACCACCGATCTGTACAGCCACTCGGTAGTCCTCAAGCCAAGTGTCAGGTTTGGACTCACCGGTGAACTTGCTGACTCCAGTCACCAACCTGAAGTTGGGAGGAATCACTGCTGCTCTGATGGCTCTGCTGAAACACTCGGGACCTGAAACATGCACTCTACTGCTAGTCGGGTAATCTCTATCATGGCCTTCTCTGTGCGCTCTGTTCCTGTCAACCAGACCTTGAACGAGAATAGATCTCGCATCAAAGCCCTGCTCCCTGGGGTCGACTGGAATTCTACGTCTGCCACTGTGAGGGCGTCTGTCATCGTGCTGCCGAGGCACATATGACCCACTCCTCAGGGGAGGCGTGGGGACTCGACGACGGTCATCGTGGTCGAGTCGGTGATCATACTGCTCACGGTTTCTGTACTGATCTCGCTGGTCTCCATGTCCCTCATGTCGTGGAGGCGATCTCGGGCTGTGAGCCAACTGAACGGTGTCTGCCATCACAGACCTGCTATGAATCCTATTCCGCGACTGAGATAATGCCGTGTTCTACTCTCCCGCTGCCCGGAGTAAAGCCCGGATCTGCATCAAACCTCTGCCAGCTTCCGACTGGGAAGGCTGAATTGATTCTGCTATTCGGGCTGCAGCTGTGAGATTCTGAATCGGAGTTCGGTATACCTGAGTTGGAGGCAAAAAGAGCTATCATCGACTAGACTCAGGAATCCGCTGCCGAGCACGCTCGTCGAGTGCGTGCTGGAGGTTCTCCAGTCGAGTGCGCTCAGCCAAGTTGGCCAAGCGCGCCTCCTCCAAGGCCCGGGCCTCGGGGGTTTCTCCAACGATAGGAGTGTGAAGTGCATCCATGTTACGGCGGCGAAGCTCTTCCCTCTGTTGCGAAGAGAGGGGCTTGGGGCGGTACTCCTCGTGGATGTGCGACGGATCGCCGCTGCCATCGCCACCGTCATCGCGGGGGAAGCCAGGAGGACTGCACGGTCCGTTGACCATCAGGACTTCCGCCGCGGGGTCACTGCTGTCGCACTCGGATGCAGTCTCGACGGAGCCAGTCGAACAGGCCGTAGAGAGTTTTGTCAGGCTCGATTGCCACGACTTGTGGGGTGGCCGACTGGCGAGCCACCGTGTGCCTCACCCGTCGCTGGAGCCGCGACCGACCGGAACGCTTGCGCCGGCGAGCAACAGGGAGCGAGGACGCCGCAGGAGCCGACCGATACTGAGTCGACGGCTGCCGAAGAAGGACGTTGCGGACGCACGCGCGAAAGTGCGTTGCCCCGTGGACGTGGAGCGCCTCGACGTCGAGTGGAGCCTCTTGGAGCCAAGCGGAGTCGTCGGTGACGAACACTAGCACACCGAGACGGATCTCGCGGCCCTCGGCCAATCCTCCGCCAGAAACCATGATGATGGGAATCGAAAAAATTGCAACTTCTCCAACAAGTCGCTAAGACACCTGCCCCACGGTGGGCGCCAACTGTCGTGGTACTAAGACTGGCAGTAGAATAGGGGGGTAAGTATGGAGAGGCAAGATCCTAGATATGGTGAAGTTGTACACACGAGTTTTACGAGTTCAGGCCCTTCTCGGAAGAAGTAACAGCCCTACGTCTCGGAGCCCGGAGGCGGTCGACTGGATTATGCGCGTGTAAGTTACAGGGGGTGCGAACCCTTGTGCCTGTGGAGGGGGTGGCTTATATAGAGTGTGCCAGGACCCCAGCCAGCCCACATTCCAAGGGATTTAAGGTACATCAAGAGGGGGGCGTTACTGGTAACGCTAGTAATAAAGAGACATAATGACCATTATAGCGATGATGTAATGTCCGACCGTTGCAGTGTGGAGTGGCTTTAGATCTTCTAGCGGTCGAGTGACAGTCTCCATGGTCGAGTGACTTCAAGTCTTCCGAGTGGAACGCCTCATGGTCGAGTGGATGATGACTCCTCTTCGAATGCTTCTGGTTTTAGGGTGATGTCCTAGGGGAGGATGTCTAGGTCAGGCCTATGACCCTACCCTAGGTACATGGCTTCATGAGGTGGTTCACCTCTTGCCATTCGGCGCTTAATGACTTGTTCCCACCAAATGAGGATGTGATCTTGGAACTCAAGGGATGCCATCGCGATCTTCTTCTCTTCCTCATAGTTGTGCAAGTGGAAGATTTTGTCAACCTTCAATGCCCATGAAAGGTACTCTTCGGGATCATTGCTTCCAGAAAACTTGGGCATGGTGAACTTTAGCTTGCCGTAGCGTTGCTCTTCATTGTGTTGGGGTCGGGGATGATGATGCCCTTGACGTGGAGGATTGTCAACCTCATGTTGCTCTTGGTGTGGAGGGTTGTCAACCTCATTTTTCTCTTGGCGAACTTGGGGTTCTTGTCGAGGAGCTTGGGGAACTTGACGATGCACTCGAGCTTGATAGTTCCTCTCTTGAACTTCTTCGCGAAGCGCTTCTTGTTGCTCGCGCATTTGACCGGTGCGGTCGGCGATGGCGCGACTTGTTTCATGGAGGGCACATTGGGCCTCAAGTGCTTGAGCTTCTCGACGTTGTTGTAGTTGACGTAGTGCCTCGACATCTTGTTCGTCTTGGTGCAGTCTCGCTCGTTCTTCCTCTTGTTGGCGTAGACGTTGCCGTTCTTGTGCTTGCGCGAAAGTAGCTTGGTTTTGACGATGTCGATGTTCCTTGCGCGCGAGCTTGCTCTTGAGAGTTGTTGTCGTGTAGAGGATTGCGGCTGGCTTGACGGTCTTGGCGCGCGGCTCGTCGAAGAGTGTTTGATGTCGGAGTACTTGAGCCGGAGATGGTGTCGTCGGAGTGTCGACTTGAGTAGCTCCGTCTTGAGTAGGACGAAGAGGTAGAACAGCGGTTGACCAACAAGGCACGAATCTCGTCCATTCTTGCATTGCTCTCTTGCTTTTTTCATCGAGCTTGATGTCGAAGTAGTCTCTTGTATGTTGCTCGGAGAATCGTAAGTCGGTGGCGAGGTTGTCGATGTGGTCGCTCATTGCTTGTTGCTCTTGATGGAAAGCTTGTTGTGTACCAAAGAGGTGGATCTTGGTGACGTAGTTGTTCGGGTCGTCGTCTTGCTCTAGGAAGAGTGGGTTGGTAGAAAAACTTGGCCTATCCATCATTTCAAGCAAATATGTGAGTGGGCGAAAGAGAAGAACTTATACAAAATGTACCTTGACCGATGTTGAAGATGGATCAGTGATCACTCAAATGTGGAACAAGGAAATAGCACAATTGGTACCAATTCTTGTCGGTTTCTCACACCTACACAAGTAAAAGCTTATAGTGGAGCTCGGTTAGGATGGTGGCACAAAGTTTGATGCAATTGTTAGTGAGCCTCAATAATGTTGGAAAAGATTCACAAATTTGCAAATGCAACAAGTAGACCAATAGCAAGATAGCGGTACACGGAAACGCACACGCAAATAGATAAATGGGTTCGTGCAACCAAGGGATGAGCCAAAATGTGGATTCCACGAAAATGCTCTTGTTGCACAACACTAGAGAGACGCCAGCACGATTGCACAATAGGCAGATACGAACTTGTGCACAACCTACTAAGCAAAAAAATGCAATGACTTCAATCCCAAGTATGCTATATGTATGGTATTCCGATGATATGATCCAAGATGATCGAGTATGACAATCTTAATGTAGTATGATGCTATGGTTCTTGCTTATAAGCTATTTGCTTATCTTTCCCTTTTGCTTAAAAGCTTGTTTGGCTCTATCACTTGTGAGCTCTTTCTCATGCAATACTTCATGAACCAAGATAGCAATTGCGTATATGCTTTGACAACCTTGTGACACAAGAGATGATGCCAAGATATGCACCAAGATGATATGGTATGTATGCAATGGGAGCTATGCTCACTAATGTGCACAAGTAGCATTGCCGGCAATACTCAAAGGCTAGTCTCGATAGGAAAGGTACGCAAAATGGTCTATGGGGTTATCAACGCAATGGAAAGAATGTAGAATGATGATATATCACGATACCAAGATGAGGTTATGGTTTTTTGCTTATGGTGGTGGTGTCAAAATGGTGAAGTGGTCATTGTTGATGACGGGTCCGAGGCGAAGATGAGCGGCGGTGATGTGGATGTCGAACCGTTCCTAGTTAGCCGAAACACCCTAGGAAACGATGAACCACAACTCAAATTCTCAGAACCAAAGTCAAATGGTGGTTGCGGAATGCGATGGTGGTTTGCAAGTGCGTATGTGGAAGGTGGAATGGTAATATGGATGATATGGTGGAGGACCTAGGCAAAGATGTTGAAATGAAAAAAAATTATGGTGTCAAATTGTGTTGGAACCTATCTAAGTGGATGGGATATCTCAATAGCTATCCAACGAGCTAAAGAACGTAAGAATCCGAGTCCGGATGTGAAAGTTATGGTCAAAACTGTCAATCAACCGAGGCTGAAACTGGGAGGGGCGGTTGTACAGCTTGGGCTGGCGGTTGTACCGCTCCTGGAGCGTCCTGGGGTACCAGCTTTGGCTGCCAGGTGATGGGGAGCGGTAGTACTGCCTTGGGAGCCGATTGTACCGCTTTTTCGGGAAAATTCTCAGATCTGGATACGGGATGGATTTTGGGGCGGAAATGGGTGATTTCGGGGTAAAATTGCAGAGATTTTGTGGATGGAAGGTAGGGAAACTTGTGGGGAAGCTAAATCTACCTGCGACACAGCAAATCCATGGATCAAATCCAACAGAACTTCATCACACCAACAAATCACAAAAAGATTTCGGGCTATTTTTGGTGGGGATTTTCGAATTTAGTATGAAAAAAACAAAAGAAGGCTAGAAAACGGTGGGGGAGACTCCAAATTCGTGATTAACGTAGCTCATGATACCAAGATGATGTAGGGTAGAACCCTAGGTGGCCGATCTTTCACGATTGGAGCGAATCCCACAAAGAATACGAAGAACACGAGGGAAAATGCGAGAGAAATCACTCAACCGACAAGGTTAGGTCACACATATGCTAGATCCTCGAAACACAAAGAGATACACGATCCACGATCAACAAGGGACGATACATAGGGTAGCCGGTTCTTCTCTGGGAGGAGGTCTTGAGGTCTTCTCCAAGAGGAGGTCTTGTGGTCTTCTCCGTGAGGAGGTCTTGAATCCGCTTGGGGGATCTTCTCCGAAAAGGTCGTGAACTCCGAGGAGAAGGTAACCAAGTGGATGAGCAAAGCTCTATCTCTAATATGAGCTAATCCTTTGCTAATCCTAGTACGGAGCTAAGGGACAAGTATATATAGTCCAAGGGGTATGTTGGGGATACATGGGGTGAAAACCCCTTTCACTGCGCACAGGCAGGGCAGTTGTTCCGGTCAAGGAGGCGGTTGTACCGCTGGGAGCTCAGGTACTGGTTCCTGGAGGTGTTTCCGAAGGTGCTTAGCGGTTGTACCGGTGCTTGGGGAGGTTGTACCAGTCTGGTGGCTGTTACCGGTATAAACCGGTGTTGTACCGGCCTTACACCGCTCGATCATGGAAGCTTGGGCGGTAGTTGGGCGGTGGTTGAGCGGTTGTACCACCCGGGCGGTAGTTGGGCGGTACATGGGTGGTAGTACCGGGATTTCTGCGCTAGGAAGATGTTCTTCATGCTCTCAATGTCCATCTTGCACTGTAACTTCTCCTTGGTTGCTTCCATGGTACCTAAGCACACAAAGCATCTCCGTTTGAGGTAGTAGCCATGTCTCGAGTGGGTCAAAGGGGAGTTCAACAATGAGAGAGTTAACCTCGTTCTCGATAGCTCTCGCACGGGCTCTTGTTATTGGTCCAAGCGGTGTCATGGGAGATGCAGGTGGGTCCATGGGGATGAACTTGGGATGCTCCGCATCAATGGTCAAGGTTCAAATCTAAATCATATCTTGCGGTAGGGGATGATGTCAAAATCAAACTTTCTCGGCAAGGAGAGCTGGTCTAAATCAACTTTGAAATTCTTCAGTAGCAGCACGCAACTGCCGAACTGATCTATCTTCCGAGAGGTTTTGATGTAATAATCTGGCATGGTGAAACAAGTGTCCAGTGTGTATAAGTAGTACGACGGTATTATTTATCACGTGGTATATCGTTGATAGAATTGCAACTCTGATTGCTGGTTACGAACTGTCGTTTGATTTCATTCTAACAGCTGCCGTGCTTTATTCAATTTTGTGTATTCGCCTTGGGACAGCATCTAAAACCAGCGCCGTACCGATCGCTTGCAATATGAAAAGCGATGAGGTAGAACACATGGGCTCCCAAACATGCAGGCCCACCGGCTTGTGGCCCAAAGTCCAGAACCGTGAGCCTGTCTGAGTATTATATTCTCAGCTGAACCCCCATAATGCCCGTGTGTTGCACGTAACATCAAGATGCATTTGTATGAGTATTTTATCTTGTGAGAGAAAAGGATGAACGTGGGAAGGCCTTATTTAAAAATGTGGAGAGGTGTGTGGGTACCTTTTTGCAAAATTGCCATAGTTTCCTTCCTATCCGTCAGATATAAATCGGATGGCCTATATTGAAGGATGGCAGGCACACCATCATCACCAACTCTATTTTTTATAATTATATATATGTTATATATATTCCCCTTGGTTTTTCTTATATATAAAGTTGTGATATAAAAGATTTTTATATTTCTTTACAGAGGGAGTATCTCTCTGTCAAAAATATATTTATGTGTAACTAGTTACTCCTGTCTTTCAACTTCCTTTCGCTGATATGTGGGGCATCCGGCAACGAGGTCCACGTGCCATGCACCAAATTAGAGTGCACAACTGCACGGTAGACTCACCCCGGTCGTACCGCCGCAGTAATGCCCAATGAGCCATCAAATCACAAAACCCCCCCACCTTTCCAGCTTTAGCGGTAAGCTGGATGGACGAAGCGGCAATATTTCACTGGGCCTGAATCTCCTTCTCCCTCATCTGCTTGTTCAGAGAAAACCCCCTCTCGGCGATTGCACAGGGTTTTCTCATGGAGAACCAGGTACGAATTCTTCATCCATCCCTGATAAATCCAAGTCCCTTAGTCGCGGGTAATCCTAGGATGGCAGCCGCCGCCGTTGATGCATTTTTCTTCCTACTGAATCTAGTGTGTTGCATTTGCATTGCCCAAAGTGCGAGGACCCTACAGGTTTCTATGCCCTCGGCGAGACGCCACACTTGTTCCTTCTTATCCTAACACAGGATTTTAAAATGCGCACAGTATGTTCCTATAATCCTCTTTTCTATCCGGGAGGGTGGGATTTTTCAAACATGCTGTCGACTAATTTGGAAATTTGGATTGCTATATTTGGATAAAAGGTACTAGTACCATGGTCAACACTGACGTGAAGGAGGAAATTATTTCTAGATTTGGATAGGGAATACATTGTGTTCTCATATTATTTTTCCTGCAGTGCATTTATTGCTCTGCCAGAACACATGTACTCAAGATGCTCGGCCTTGCCATAACTAAATACACCAGTTTAATGGTCACATTGAAGACAAGCCATGGATATAAGTTCCGAGTTGGGTTCATGAACCAAGAAGATCGCTGCTTTTTTATGGCCGAACTTGGATAAACTTTCTCAAGTGTTACGGACTAAAAATTGGCGCACGAATGTTGATGGAAATAGCAGAACCTGGTCTCATCTTCACTACGATCTTCCACCCCGACGTCGTTCCAATTGTTCATCCATGTTAGTTTTGTATCTGGTTCTTGCTTGTTGCCTCGATTACTTCTTAATCCACCTATTATGTCTAACTAATCACAATTTAACTTTAGAAGTAGCAACGAATCTCTCACGAAGATGCTACTTCTAACTAATAGTTCTTATAATTGGTGGCACATGTAGGTTTTTTCAAAGTTAAGCAGGCTACTCGTTTGTTATTCTGTAAGAACTCGGCTGTTACTGATGGCACTGAAGTTGACTTGGACGACATCCACAAGTTCCTACACTTTATTGATCGTCTTGAGGTCCTTGTGGGGCGTTTCAATGGTGGTAGGCAGGGATATGTGTGCCACTGCTGCACTCGTTGAACAGGTCCAACTGTGTCGAGAAACTTATGGTACGAGCTATTTTCTGTTATATATGTTGTTCATAAACTCTTGCTTTATACACAGTTTTACAGTTGTGATCTTCTTAAAACAGAAACTGCCCAGTTCTATTGTTCCTATACATATGCCTGACCATGGTTGGGTCAGACTTGCGCTTGGCCACAACATGATGTTTATGTCGACCTACTCCATTCCCCTTGGAGGTGAAAAGATACTTATTCATGGGTGGTCTCAAATAATGAAGGCCCGTCCATCTTGGAGAATAGGACATAAGATTATGTTCATGTTTTTCCATGGCTCTAAAGCGAATATCCTGTTTATTGACCATATTGCGAGATGAAGCCGCTTTCAGAAGGTTGTGGATGCACGGGGTGGCGCCTGGGCCTTGTCCTGGGGCTTGGCGGCCTCACCCTTTGTTAACTGTAGGCAAAGTAGGACTGTTCGAGGCATGCTTTGTACGGTTGAACCTGTATAAGTACTCATACTGCTTCCAGCTATGGTTATTAAGTGCCCCTGCTGATTTTAGTTAAGGTTGTTAAGTACCCCTGCTGCTTTTATAGTCTATCGTGTTTCTTCAGTCCTGTCTTCCTCCAGCCACCAAAACCAAACCAGCGCCGGCGGGGCCGCCTGCTTCCGCCTCCCACGGCTGGCTGCGCCTCAGTGTACGCATCGCCGCCCCACCATCTCCTAAATCGTTAACGCCGATGTCCGATGCCTCGTCGTTGTCCTCGGCACGCTTTGGTGCGCTCGCCACGGCGCCGCCCTCTCGCGTTGTCAACATGGTCGACAAACAAGAGGAATCGGCAGAGGACTGTACGTGGAGAGTATGACAATAGGGGCCCACCATGTCCATAGCCGGACGCAAGGAAGTTCCTCATTTTTTTGTTATATATACTCCATTGTCAGCGTATGAAAAAAGAAAATGCTTCCTCCTAGTGGTTTCCTGACATCTGGGACCCATGACATTGTCAGCGTATATAGTCAATAGACAAAAGAACAGCACAAGATCGGCTGACACTTGGGACATAGCTGCTTGAGCAGTATTTTTTTTATTGTCGAGACGGAGCAGGCTTTCAACTGGGTTGTGGCCCATCTAGCCCAGGCTTATATTTTGTGTTCACCACATGAGCAGCTCAGCTATTTTTTCTTTGTGAAAATGAGCCTAATTTATTTTTTTGAAGAATACCCAATCCAGGCCTACTTATTTTTCTATGCCCTGATGGGTTGCAACTCTTTCAAGACGTGTGCAAATCTTGAAAGTAATATGGAATGGGCTGTAAATATAAAAACAGATGACAAATTGGCAATTACTTTATAATTTCTGAATTTTTTTACATTTTCAGATTCCAATTTTACTGGGCTTTAACCTAATTTAAATATATCTTCAAAGTACTTTAAATTTGGCTCGACATTTCGGTACTAAAAATAGTTTGGAACCCACAGAAATATGCGAAATTTTGTTTAAATTTTTAACCCTGGCCGTGGCCAACAAAAAAACGGACTGCAATAAATTGCATAAGAAGTTGCAATAAGCTATATATAAATTATTAAAATAATAGAGAATGGTCAACAAACAATTTTCTTAATATATACAAGATTTGTTTACTTAATATATACGTCAACAAACGATTCTAGCAGACGTAACCGGGCCGTCGTATTTTTTCAATCTCTGATCTTCTTGCTCCAGCCGCCAAATCCAATGGCGGCGGGACTGCCTGCTCCCGCCTCCCGTGGCCGGCTGTGCTGCCGCGCAGGCCTCACCGCCCCTACTACTCCCATCGCTGGACAGGCCATCCCTCTACTCACCCACATCCCTCCACTGTTGTGGCTTCGCCGCCTCCGGGACATTCCCTTCCTGGGTCTCGCCGTCGTCCATCGCGCTTGTGTTCTCGGCACGGCGTGGTCAACATTGTCAACAAACGACAATATCGGAAGAGGGATGTACATGGAGAGGCTGAAAGTTGGGACCCACATGGTCCATGGCCGCACGCAAGCAAGTATCTCCTTATTACGCCAAAAAGAATGAATACTCCCAATGACAGCTCGGACCCACCAGCTATATCTTCGCACGCAAGGAAGTGCCTCCTTATTACGCACAAAAAAATGAATTACAATAGCCATGTGTACTCGCAAGTCATCGTGCTTTTCCGGCGCCGTTGCCGAGAAGAATAGCACTTGGTTTGAAAAAAATGAATCCAGTTTTCGTTTGACAATTTCGGACGAAACAATAACAAAAGTTTCGAGAGTTTTAGGAAACCGGGTTTTTTGGTCCGAATCGAAAGAAATGGTAACCCAAAAAAGTCCCTTAGATAGAGATGCCCTACTATTTCTCGATTGAGAAATTAGCAGATCAATTATTATTTTTCTGATGGCTCCGTAAAATGCTCGTGGCCCGCCAATGGAGCGGGAGAGTCTTAGGGCGTGTTTGGTTCAAGTTTAAAACAGTAGTCGCATTGCATACACTTCTCAACCCAGCCTGGGTGAGCAAAAACAGCCCCAAATGCGTCATCTGCAAGTTGTTTGGTTGCCTGCATCGAGGGTCGCTGCATGAGGTAATACCCAAGTGCACTTTGTTTGGTTGCCTGCATTAGCCCAAGTGGCACATGAACACAGTGTTTAGTTGCCCGCATGGGGTGTGATTAAGAGCTAGCACTTGCACTTAGCACACAGGGTTAAGAGCTAGCAGAGGGAGGGGGAGAAGAAATGCAGTGTGCGCCAGACCATGGCGACTGCGGTGGATAGTGGATGTGGCGCCGTGTCCGACATGACGAGCATGGAGTCGTCGACGAGCGACCCCGTCGGCGGCATGGCGAGCGACACCGTCGATGACCTAGTTGCGGTGCTCGCGCAAAGACAGTCGACAGAGGAGGAGAATGTAGTGCTCGCGCCATCCCGGACCGGAGCACAGCGTTGGCGAGAGAGACAAATGGGGGCGGGGACCAGGCCGTCCGCGCCAGCGGCGGCTCTGCTTGCCGTCACCGCCTACTGCGCGGTGCTCCTCGTCGCGGCCGCACCGCCGCAGCACCACCAGCCGCAGCAGCAGCACAAGCACGTGAGGATCGTCAGTGCAGTAGACTGCTGTCGAAAGAGAGATGAAGCTACGATCGTCGAAACCAAAAACTTACAACACGAATGTTGTGAGGAACTGCGAGATTAGGCTACTGGTCAAAGGAAAACTCAAACGATCGATCGTGCGCGACGAATCTAACAAAATTCGTCAAGAACAGCTTCAAACGGGAAGACGAAATTAAGAACTTACAGCCGACGAAACTACGAACCGATCGCCTGAATGGAACCGTAGCATCGAGGTGCATCTTTTTCGTGTGGAGCTTACCTCGAATCGAAGCACCGTTGTGTAGATCGGAAGGGGCAAGGAAGAACAGAATTAGAGGGAAGGTTACTTGATGTAGGAGAAGATAAGCACAGCGAGGCAGTCCGGAGGTGCTTTAAGTTTCGTGCTATACAAGTTTTGTGCTATACAGGTCCAATAGTAAAATCAGACAACCAAACAGCCCATTCGCTTTCCGCGCGGGCCTGATTGGGCTTCACACATGCAATCAAACACGCCCTTACATAGCGAGGCAGTGGCATCTTCCTCCGCATCTCAGTTCCACCCGGCACATACTCGCCCATGTCAACGCGCACGGCCGTTTCTTTACTCCAGCACGTAGCCATCACCGGTACGGCCACCATCTACCTCGCGCCTGATAAAACAAAGCAAAATCTAAGCTGCAGTCAGATCAGTGCCCTCCCTAATCAAACCCGACCGCAGGTTCCAATCTTTTCCCCGCGGGCTCTCGCTCGGCCGATCGGTCGCTGCCGCGGCGGCGGTCTCGGAATGGCGCCGATACGCGTGCTCACGGCGCTGGACCACGCCCGCACGCAGTACTACCACTTCAAGGCCATCATCATCGCCGGCATGGGCCTCTTCACCGACTCCTACGACCTCTTCTGCATCGTGCCCGTCATGAAGATCATCGGGCGCGTGTACTACCCTTCGCCCGCCGGCGACGGGAGGCCGGGCGTGACGCCGCCCGCCGTCGTCTCGGCCACGGTCGGCGTCGCCCTGCTGGGCGCGGTGGTCGGGAACCTCCTCTTCGGCGCGCTCGGCGACCGCGTCGGGCGCCGGCGCGTCTACGGCCCGTGCCTTCTGCTGCTGGTGTGCAGCTCCGTCGGGAGCGGCTTCTCCATCTGCCGCACGCGCCGCTGCGTGCTCTCCAGCCTCTGCTTCTTCCGCTTCATCCTCGGGGTGGGCGTCGGGGGAGACTACCCGCTGTCCGCGACCATCATGTCGGAGTTCGCCAACAAGCGCACGCGGGGAGCGTTCATCGCCGCCGTGTTCTCCATGCAAGGGTTTGGGATACTGGCCAGCTCCGGCGTCACCATGGTCGTCGCCGCCGCGTTCGACCGGTTCGCGGGCCACCCGGACCCGCTCGACACTCCGGAGGCCGCCGACCTCGCCTGGCGCGTCATACTCATGGCCGGCGCCGTCCCTGCCGGGCTCACCTTCTACTGGAGGATGGCCATGCCAGAAACAGCCAGGTACGTCGGTTGTCCTAACTCCCAACTGGTGCACTACGTGTCTCTTGGACCACGTACGTTGTACTCCCTCCGTTCCCAAGTATAAGTCTTTCTAGAGATTTCAACAGGTGACTACATACGGAGCAAAATGAGTGAATCTACACACTAAAATATGTCTACATGCATCCGTATATTATATTCCATTTAAAATGTCTACAAAGACTTATATTTAGGAACGGAGGGAGTATTTCCCTAACGTAGTACTAGTACTCTGTACGAGTGACATTCATACATGGTGTCATCATGTACTTCCTTGTAAATTAATATAAGAGCGTTTAGATCAGTACTTTAGTGTTTTATAAATATTCTTATATTAGTTTACGAAGGGAGTAGTACATACGTATGTTTCAGCACATTGTCAGTACACAGTAAAAATTTCTCCCTCTAGGCACCTTAGAGATTGCTCTAATTTTCATACAAGTCAAACCGTAGTCTCACGTTTGGGAGTAACTTTGATCAAAATATTGACTGTGATAACCACTGCCCACCTCACATGAAATCCCGGATTTAAGCTGATACATCTGAAAGGGGTAAAAAATGGACAGTTCAAGAGTTCTAGGCTGCGTTTAGGAAGTTTTCAACATTTAGTTCCATTGCACAGTCAGTTAATTCGCAGGTGATTTTCTCGTACTGTGTGTCTGTTTCTAAGCTGTGAATGAAGTACATTTGAACGGCTCCATGGTAAGTTAATAATACCAGCTGTTGCTGCCATGATTGTTAATCCTGGGATTATACAATATTTTTTGAGTTGGCATCCTGGGTTATATTCGAGTACAATCATAAGACACACGAGCGCGAGTGGCACACCTTGCACTAAACATTTCAGCAAGTCGTCGCATTGATTGGTAGACTAAACTAAACTGCGATGATCGATGTGTACACTGACTGGTATCTCAAACAAATGGCGCGGAGAAGAATATACCGCGGGATACTTGAGATCCGAAGAAGCAGCAGCTTCCTGCTGACCAACGAAGGAATTCAGTCTGTTCCCCGTAGGCGAACCTGGGCGCAGTTTGCCTAATTATTTTCTCTGAGCCAAAGTTTAAGTGTACTGTCAGGCTCTGGTCACCATCATAAGGTTGCTGGTTATACTTGCCTAGTTTTGGTATTATATCTTATCGTCAAGTTGCCTAGCTCAGTTTGACCTTGCACTAGCTTCTAGAACTAGTCGTGCATCTGGCTGTCAAGTTTAAGCATACTTGAACAAGTTGCATAAGCATACTTAAACAGTTTGCATAGGATTGGCTTCGTCACACCACACGTCAGGCCGGCATATCAAATTCAAGTGGCATGGCACTGAATCTGGCTCACTTTAGTTTTCTCTTTGCAGTTAACAAACCAGCTCGATCAGGATAACCAACTAAAGCTAAAGTAGTAAAGTACTATTGTAGTGTCAAAAAAGAAAGTTAAAGTAGTAACCAACTAAAGTTCAGTAATTAACTGAACAAGTACTCTATCTGATGGGTGCTGGTGGTGCAGGTTTACGGCGCTGGTACAGCGCGACGTGCTCAAGGCGACCAGCGACATGGGCTGCGTCCTCACCGACCTCGACCTGAACGCGATGTACGAGGGGGAGGACGCGGCGGCCATGCCCCGCACCCCGGCGCCGTTCGGGTACGCGCCGGCCGCTCAGTACGGCCTCTTCTCCCGCGGGTTCCTACGGGAGCACGGCCGGAACCTCTTCGGGTGCGCGGCGACGTGGTTCCTGCTCGACATCCCCTACTACAGCAGCACCCTGTTCCAGTCCCAGATCTACCGGCCGTGGTTCCCGCCGGCGAGCCACCAGAACGTGTTCCAGGAGGCGTACAACGTCGCCAGGTTCCAGGCCATCATCGCAGTCGCCTCCACCATCCCGGGATACTTCGCCGCCGTCCTGCTCATCGACCGCACCGGCCGGCGCCGCCTGCAGATGGCCGGCTTCTTCCTCATGGCCGCGTTCCTCTTCGCGCTCGCGGGCCCGTACGACCACTACTGGCGCGGCAACGCCAAGAACGCCTGGTACATCGTGCTCTACGCGCTCACCTTCTTCTCCGCCAACCTCGGGCCCAACACCACCACCTTCATCCTGCCGGCCGAGCTCTTCCCGGCGCGGTTCCGGTCCACGTGCCACGGGATATCCGCCGCCGCCGGGAAGGTCGGCGCGCTCGTTGGCTCGGTGGGGTTCCTTTGGGCGTCGCAGTCGCGGGACAGGGGAGATGTGCAGGCCGGGTACGAGCCCGGCATCGGCATGATGTACGCGCTCATCATTCTTGGAGCCATCAGCCTGCTCGGGCTCGTCGTCACCTACTTCTTCACGCCGGAGACGATGAGGCGGTCGCTGGAGGAGAACGAGAGCGAGCGGGACCAGAACCAGGACGGCGACGGCGGGATGTGCTTCCAGGAACTAACTCTGACGCCCAAGAGCCCGGGGTCCTTGGTGAGCTCGCACGTCAGCACCTCGCCCATCCATCCGCACCGCTTTTCGGTATGATGGAACTTTGAAAACTTAGCGCCACGCATAAGCAGTTCCGCTTTTCGGTTACTGGCACGTGAAATACAGATGTAGATAATCCTACAAAAAAAATACATATGTGCTGTCTGTCATCTTCGTCTCCGGCGTTTCTCAAAAAAAAATACATATGTAGATTTCCCGCATGGTTGCTTCGTTTGATTGGTTGAGATAAAATTACAACATAGCTCAAACTTTGTAAAGGTCTCGTCGTATGTAACTAGCTATGCTATTATATATGTGAGTTGGTGATGGTGATTGTGGTGTCACACAAAACACAAATATGTTAGTCAGGTCGGTCGGTACGAGCATCAGTGCGCAACATCAAGCCCATCCCACTTAAAAATATATATGAGTTGGTGGGCTGATATTTGGTTGCCCAAGGACTTGGGGGTCTAAGACTTTAGGTACTAGTAGATACCCCGCAACGTTGCTACATGATTTCTTGTGTTATACTGGTATGAGAAAGGAAGAATTAAAATGCAAATTATAACTGTTGGCGTATGCATGATAATAATTCAATGGGCAAATAGGTCTGATGGTACTAATAGTTTTTTCGTGTAACTTAAAGCATCAAATGCTTGATACATAAGGAAAACAGTAAGGTTTTGGATCCAATGATTGTGTCAGATTATTTTGTAAACATGGGAAAATAATTTAATCATCAATAAATATGGCATGCAAGATATATGGGCAAGATGGAGATTCTATAACATGTTTGATAGATAAGGGGGAACTTACTTTAGCACCTTGACGGGTTAAGACTTGAGATTGTGGAAGCTATAGTAAAAAATCAACTTCAAGGGAGATCAACAATCCAATTCATAGATAAAGAGGAAAGTAATACTGAAAATGAAAAGCAAATTATCAAAAGAGCTACTCCCTCTGTAAACTAATATAAGAGTGTTTAGATCACTAAAGTAGAGATCTAAACGCTCTTATATTAGTTTACGGAGGGATACCTACCTAGCTGCGGTCACCACCAGCAGCGGCAAAACAATTAGTTCATTGCTTGACTGGTGGAGTTTACAATACGTTGAGAACCACAAAGCAAATAAACGACGTCATAAATGGTGACGCATGCATGTTTAGACGTCAGTTACCAGAGGCATTGCATGAATGCGTGCATGAGCCTAGTGCAGCTTCTCCCAAGTGTAGATCCGATGACTGTCGTAGACTAATCTAGAATATCCAACGACTAAAATAATTTGGGTGATGTAGCTAAGGAGAAGAAATTTGGGTGATGTAGCTAAGGAGAAGCTAGAGAATTTTTAATGGTGAGGGCTAACTATTTTGATATAGTAGATTCTTGCGTTGTGGCTAGACTAAAAAAAGGTATTCTTGTGAAGGGTCGCATTAATGTGACCCTTACATTGAGATGGGTTTGGCGGATCCTCGAAGAGGATGGCGGCCTGTGGCTGCATCTTATTAAAGCAAAGTATTTGCAAGGTTACCTTCTTCTTGTGTGTGTTTGTAGGGAGGAATCTTAGTTCTGGTAGTCGATTCAGTCGATCAAGAATGAGATTCGTCTAGGGCTCTCTGTCTTCACAGGCAATAGAGGTGAGATGCTCTTCAGGCTTGACACGTGAGTGGATCTACGCTATGCGTTGACTTCCCGGACTTATTTGCTATCTGCGCGGACCCCTTGTTGTTGGTTTCCTCAGCCGCCCACAATGGAGGCTGGAATATCTCATTCCGTCATACATTTGGGCCCGAGGAAACTGTTGCCTAGGCCAGCCATCGGGCGGCCGTTCCGACATTGCGCCCGAATTATTCGGATGCCATGTCTTGGCACTTGACCCATTTGGGGTTCTTTTCTGTTGGCTCCACATATCATGCACTCACCGAAGGTCGGCGCTCATGTGGACCACACCTATGTGGAAAACGCCTTGTCCTCTGAAGATGAAGATATTTGTGTGACAGCTTATGTGGGGTCACCTCCCGTCAGAGACGGAGGTGATCAAGCGGACGCGTCTGGTGGCGATGGATTATGTCCTCTTTGTGGTGCTTTGGAGATTGGTACCACGTCTTCTTTGTCTGCCCCGTGGCTCGTTTTGTTTGGTACTTTGGACAAAAGGCTCTTGGGCCTGAGTGGGAAGGCCCTGGACCTGGTTGAGTTTTTCGAAGCTCAAGCCAACCAGACCATGGAGGAGATGTAACGCCCGAATAATTATGCAACAACAATCATGCTAATGGTGCCATGTCATTGATTTTTACTGTTGTTAAGCTCGCGTTCATTCAAAGTCCGTTCCAAATTCAAATTTAAAATAAATAAAAAGAAAAGGCAAAAGTAAATAAAAGAAAAGGTAAGACACACACAAAAAAAGAGAGAAGGGGAGAGGCCCCGCCCCTCACTGGGCCTCGGCCCAGGTAGCCCCCAGGCAGGCCCAGCCGCGCCTACCTAACCCCCACTCCCTCGCTAACCCTAACCCGGTCGCCCTGTTCCCCCACTCCCTCCCCACGCGCCCCCACTCCGCCACGTTTCCCTCGCTTCTCTGCCCCCCCCCCCCCCCCCCCCCCCCCCGCGGTCCTGATCCAGATCGAGGGGCGGCAACCCCGGCGACCGCGCCGCCCTGCTCCTCGACGCCGGCGCCCGTCCTCGGCGCCGCCTCGCCGTCGTCGCCTCACCCATCCTCCCCGAAGCCCTCCCTCGCTGCGACGCCCCGGACGCTGCGCCCCAGGCCTCGTCACCGTCGCCTCCCCTCCTCGCCCCCGACACCCGCGGCGCCCCGAGGCCGACGTCGCCACCCATCGCCGCTCGCCGTCGCCTCGCCTCCTCATCTCTCCCTCGCCGGCTCCGTCAAGCCTCGCCGGCCCCCTATTCATCTACAACGGGGGTGAAAACCCCCTTGTCTCTCCCTTACCCTTGTCACCGCCGTGCACGCCCCGCGGTCCCGGCTGCTCGCCGTGGTCACCCCGCGCCTTCTTCCTCGCGCGCTCGCGCTCAACGTCGCACTGTCGTGCCCGCGGCGCGCGCTAGGCGCCCTTCCCCGCACCCGTGGTCGTCCCGCGCACGCTCCGCCCGCTGCCGCCTAGCGCTGCTGCGGCTCGCACACCGCTCGTCCGTGCCTCTGCGGCACTCACCGCGCCGCCCTACTCCGGCCAGCCGTAGTGGCCGACGCCCCCTGGTGGCCTCGGGCGCACACGGGCGCCCACGCCCGCACCCATTTCGCCCGCCCCGCTAAGGCCCCCTGGGCCACTGACATTAGGGGCCCACGGCCCTGTTAATAAAAACGTTTAAAAAATATAACATTAATAATAATAATAATTAATTAATTAGTTTAATTAATAACTTAACTTAATTACTTCTATTTAATTTACCTAATTAACTGGTTTAGTTAAGTAATATCTGTTAATTAAACTATGTCTATGACAGCGGGACCCACACGTCAGTTTGACCAGTCAACGCTCTGTTGACTGCTGACATCATGATGACGTCAGGCTGACGTCATAATTCCAATTTTGAATTAATAATAATTTCAGAAAATGTTTAAAACTTTGAAAAATAATATAAAATAATCCGTAACTCGGATTAAAAAGTTTTCTACATGAAAGTTGCTCAGAACGACGAGACGAATCCGAATCCGTGGTCCGTTCGTCTGTCGCATGCCCCTATCATAGCGAACATGCAACTTTCCCCCTCCGGTTCGTCTGTCCGAAAATGCCAAACTTCGGGGAAACATTCCCGGATGTTCTCCCCCTTCGCCGGTATCGTGTAACGCCGCGTTAGAACACGCCTAACACCGTGTATCGTCATGTCATGCTTAGTGCTGCAACTGAATGCCTGTATTTACTGTTTCTTCCCCCTCTTCTCTCCGGTAGACCCCGAGAATGCCGCTGATGCCGCTGTGATCGACTACGTCGACGACGACCCCTTCTTCTTGTCTGAGCAACCAGGCAAGCCCCCCGTTTGATCATCCCAATATCGCCTGTTCCATTCTCTCATGCTTGCATTAGATTTTGCTACTGTATTTGATTGCTCCTATTCTGATGCATAGCCTGCTTTTGTAACCCGCTTATTGTTACCTACTTGCTTATCCTAAACTGCTTAGTATAGGTTGGATAGTGATCCATCAGTGACCCCCCACCTTGTCCTTGTTGCCCCTGCTTCATCATCGACGACTCGATCAACGTGATCGACGACCAGAGCCTGACACCTCACATCATATCACGCCCCTTTAGTTGCTCGACTCTGCAGAGCTACTATCGAGTGCCGAGGGTGATCCCTTATAACGCACTCCTGATGATAATTCTGTAGTGTAGCTATTCGGTCGTGGTCATCGAGGGTGATTTCCTCTTTCACCATTCCCGATACGGCTCTGTCGTTCAACACCTCAAGTGTGAACCTTGAGGGTGGTCCCTCTTACGTTCACCTTGATGATTACATTGAGTGGAATCCTCCGAGGGTGATTCCTTGGGTTTTCCTCTTGATGTTTGGACACAAGGATACCTTGACATTACTTGAGACCTTTGGGAAAGTCGGGCGGGCCCGGAGAGCACCCGCAAGATGGTTACGAGGTACGGCCGGGAAGTCAGGCAACCCTCGAGTGGGCTGGGCTTGCCCTTGCCGTATTTCCTCGAGACGGGGGGACGAGGTCACATTATCGTGAGTCTTTGCTCGTCTCCGCAAGCTAATAGTACACTATGGTTTGGGTATTTGTTCTGAGTTGGCCTTTGGCCTTTACGCACTAACCACCACGCGAGAATAGTTATGGGCCTCGACGTCGCAGTATCAGCCGAAGCTTTGTCAGACGTCCAGTTCAGCATTGCGGCACGGCTAGCCGGCGCCATCTGGGCAGCCTGGATCTGCCCTGCGCGCAACGATCCGGAGTGCAACGGGCGATGGGCCCAGACCCCGGAGTGCTTAGGATGTAGACCGGCGGGGACCTCTCTGCTGAGCCTAGGTAGGGCTGCGACGTGTTGATCTTCCGAGGCCGGGCATTGACCCCAGAAAGGTATGTCCGGCCAGAGTGATCGAGCGTGTTGGAAAACGTGGTGCACCCCTGCAGGGAAGATACATATTCGAATACCGTGTCCACGGTAATGGACGTTCAGACTTATATCTTGATCTAATACAACTAGAAATGGATACTTAAGATATGTGGCTCCGAGATTGCTTTCTCGCAGGGAGTCGAGGAAGGATCTCTGGGCATTATTGCTACAACTTGCTTGATTATAAACTGCTATTCTTTACTCTTATATATGTTGCAAGATGCTTAAAGCTGCTTGAAGATGCTAGTCTTCGATAGGCTAGGCCCTCCCCCCTATTCTGGCATTCTGCAGTTCAGTCCACAGATACAGCCCTTTCATTTGATACCAATGCATATTTAGTTTAGATCTGATGCTTGCGAGTACTTTGGATGAGTACTCACGGTTGCTTTGCTTCCCCTTTTCCCCTTCTTTCTTCTTTCTGGTTGTTGCAACCAGATGGTGGATCCCTGGAGCCAGATGCCACCGCCGACGGATACTACTACATGGAGGCCAACGAAGACCCGGAGTAGTTAGGAGGTCCCAGGCAGGAGGCCTTGCCTCTTCGATCGTGTTGCTTTTGTGCTAGCCTTCTTAAGGCATCCTTGTCTAACTTATGTCTGTACTCAGATATTGTTGCTTCCGCTGACTCTTGTGTATCGAGCTTGTATTCGAGCCCTCGAGGCCCCTGCCTTGTAATATCGAGCTTGTATTATTTTGATTTGTGTCTAGAGTTGTGTTGTGATATCTTCCCGTGAGTCCCTGATCTTGATCGTACACATTTGCGTGTATGATTAGTGTACGGTCGAATCGGGGGCGTCACAAGTTGGTATCAGAGCCGACTGCCTGTAGGATCCCCCTTTCCAACTCCTTGGCCGAAGTTGAGTCTAGTCTTCGAAAAACTGTTTTACTAACATGGTTGTGTGGCTTACGGGCCCACGTTGCCAATTGTGTGGTATTAGGATCTTTTATTCCTCGTCTTTACTCTGGGACTCTGATCTCTCTTCTATTCGGGTTAAATGATTTTGCTAACTCTATTCTAGGTTCTCGTGATCACATCCATCCAGAGATTTGTATTATGCCTTTCTTGAATTGGGAGCCGGGATCTGCTTCACATTGTTCACGGGCCGCAGGATCCTTTTATCGAGGGCACCCTGCGTCGTCCCCTGCAGATTCCTCGCTCTAGTGGTTTTCTCCGACGTGGATGTAGCCTTTGCTATGTCTCGTTGTTGTATCCTTCCATCGCGTGCCAGCGTGCCGCCTAGTATGTCTAGGATGATTCTCTTGTCCGAACTCATACTAACAACGTGTAAATGGCTCTATATATGTATATGTATGTCTTTAATGACTACTGCTTTGTACATACTGCACCTTTGCTCATTGTTCGAGTTACATCATGATTGACTCCATACACCTGCTCCAATCTCTTGTTAAAACTGCTCCCTGATGTTCTTAGCAGGATGGCTGACGATCCTCCACCTCCACCCTATATTGCCGCAATGATGCAGCAGTTTGAGCTGAATCGTCAGTTTATGACTGGAGTAATCGCTCAGTTTCCAAACCAGAATGCTCATCAACAGCCTGCCCCAATAACACTGCCAGAATTTGTGCGCCTCAATCCGTCCATTTTCCGCAACTCCACCAATCCTATGGATGCTAATGATTGGCTTCGTGACATCATGTCTGAGATGGAGTCAGCTAATGTTGCCCCTGCCAGTTATGTCACCTTTGCGACATTTCACTTGAAGGGTCCAGCTGCTCAATGGTGGGAAAGCCACAGGGGTATGCTGCCTGCAGAGACTGTAACCACTTGGCAGGAATTTTAGTTAGCCTTCCGTGCACGACACATTCCGCAAGGTCTGATGGACCAGAAGAAGAAGGAGTTTCGCAAACTCTCACAGGACACAATGACAGTGGATGAGTATCAGAGGAAATTCCTTGAATTATCTCGCTATGTTGCGGATGACATCTGCACTGACGCTCGCAAGCAGGAGAAATTCCGTGAAGGTCTGCGTCCCGATATAAAGCTCGCACTTGTTGCTCATGATTGCGCGGACCTTGCGACGCTTGTCAGCCAATCATTCCGAACCGAAACTGGTTTGACTGAGTACCAGGAGTCACTCAAGCGTACTTGAGATGTTGGCCCATCCTCGACTCAGCCTGCTCAGAAACGTCGAGTCTGGATCCCACATAATGTCCATCACCGACCTGCTCCAACACCAAGGCCGTCTTATGTTGCACCTCGTCTGCCTCCGCCGCCGAGACTGCTAACGACTCAGGGTGGACAATCCAATGCTGTAGCTCCTCCCCATAATGATGGCTTATGCCACAGGTGTGGACAGCCAGGGCAGCTTACTCCCAACTGTTGCCAGGGTCAGCTGGGAAATGCTTCACGTCCTCCTTTTGGCCGTAGGAAGGGCCGTCGAAATCATCCTAACAGAAGTTGTAGTGCCAGACCTCCTGCAATGAGTGGTGGTCGAGTCACCCATGTCAAGATTGAAGAAGCTCGTGAGTCCCCAAAAATTGTGATGGCTACGCTTCGCGTTAATTCAGTGCCAGCTTCTGTTCTCTTTGATTCAGGAGCATCACATGCTTTTGTGTCCCAACAATTTGCTAAGTTGCATGGGTTAGATATGGAAAATTTGCCCACTCCTCTAGCAGTTCAATCTCCGGGATCCAAGTGGCAAACCACAATGATAAGCCCTCGCAACCAAATCGAGATTGGAGGCTTACTTTTTCCGGCTTCTCTCATTGTACTCGGACCTTCCAACATAGACATCATTCTTGGTATGGACTGGTTGACAGCCCATAATGCTAAGATCGATTGTGCCGCCAAGACAGTCCAGCTCACTCACCCTTCTGGTCAGTTGATCAACTACTCAACTCAGATGATCCAGGATGCCGAGAATCAGATATATGTTTTGAATGCATTGAATGCTTCACCTCTTGAGGGAATAGAGAACATTCCAGTCGTTCGTGAATTTGAAGATGTCTTTCCAAAAGAACTTCCAGGAATACCCCCCACTAGAGCTGTTGAATTCGTCATAGACTTGAAACCGGGCACAACTCCTATTGCCAAGCGACCCTACAAGATGCCGCCGCATGAACTCCTTGAGCTCAAGGAGGAAATTGACACTTCACTTCGTCAGGGTTTTATCCGTCCAAGTTCCTCTGCTTGGGAAGAACCTTCTCTCTTTGTCAAGAAGAAGGATGGAACTAATCGTTTGGTCCAAGATTACCGTCCTATCAACCAGGCAACAATTCAGAACAAGTATCCGCTTCCCAGAATCAATGATTTGTATGATCAGCTTGCTGGTTCCTCAGTATTCTCAAAACTTGATTTGAGGTTGGGTTACCACCAGATTCGGGTTCGTGAAGAGGATATTCCCAAGACCGCTTTCGTTACTCGCTATGGTTCATACGAGTACACCGTCATGTCCTTTGGTTTGACAAATGCTCCAGCGACATTCTCTCGTCTGATGAACTATATATTCATGGAATACCTCGACAAGTTCGTCGTGGTTTATGTGGATGATATCCTTGTATATTACAAGAACAAAGAAGAACATGCTGAACATCTTCGACTTGTTTTGGAAAAGCTTCGAGAACATCAACTATATGCTAAGTATTCCAAGTGTGAATTCTGGCTACCCGAAGTGACCTACCTTGGGCATGTCATCTCCAAGGATGGTATTGCCGTCAACCCAGAGCGAGTTCAGGCTATTCTCGATTGGACTCCTCCGAAGAATGTCAAACAAGTCAGAACTTTTCTCGGACTCGCCAGCTATTGCCGTCGATTTGTCGAGAACTTCTCCAAGATAGCCAAGCCCCTGACTGGTCTGCTTCACAAAGGCGTCAAGTTCGAATGGACAAAAAAATGTCAGGAAAGTTTCCAGACACTCAAGGACAAGCTGACTTCTGCCCCAGTGCTTGCTCCTCCCGATACTAAGAAGGATTTTGTCATTTATTGCGACGCTTCACGACAAGGATTAGGCTGTGTCCTAATGCAAGAGTGCAGAGTGATTGCTTATGCCTCTCGTCAGTTGCGCCCACACGAAGAGAACTATCCAGTTCATGACCTCGAGCTTGCTGCTGTCATTCATGCACTGAAACAGTGGCGACATTACCTCCTCGGCAATCGTTGCGAGATCTTGACCGACCATCAAAGTCTGAAGTATCTATTTACTCAGCCAGAGTTGAACCTTCGTCAGCAGAGATGGATGGAGATCGTAGCAGACTTTGACATGGGCATTTCTTATACACCAGGCAAGGCTAATGTAATGGTTGATGCTTTGAGCCGCAAGTCATATTGCAATCACCTCGAGGTTCGAAAAGTTCAGCCTTCGCTTGTTGAAGAATTCAGAAAGCTGAACCTCCATATTGTTCCTCCAGGTGCACTCGCTCCCCCTCCTCCAGGGTACCGCAAAGTGAACCTCCATGTTGTTTCCCAGGGTTCTCTCAATACCCTGGTTGCTAAACCAGATCTCGTGGATATCATCAAGGAACTGCAGAATTATGACTCTCAAGTTGAGAAGATTAAGCGCTACCTCGCAGAAGGAAAGCCCTCATTCTTCACTGTTACTGATGATGGCACTTTGTACTTGAAAGGCCGCCTAGTGGTGTCGTGTAAGGAGAAAAACCTGGATATGACTAAGGAGGTTATGGAAGAAGCTCATGACACTCTGTTGTCTATTCATCCCGGTAGTACCAAGATGTACCAAGACATTCGTCAGAGATTCTGGTGGTCTAATATGAAGCAAGACATTGCTCGTTATGTTGCTGAATGTGACGTTTGCCGTCGTATCAAAGAAGAACATCAAAGGCCTGCTGGAACTCTGCAACCTATCTCTATTCCTGAATGGAAACGGGACCATGTTGAAATGGACTTCGTCACTGGATTTCCCAAATCGCAGAAAGGTAACGATGCCATTCTTGTCGTCATTGACCGGCTTTCTAATGTTGCACACTTCCTGGCCGTCAAAGAAACGATCACTGCTAGTCAGCTGGCAACTCTCTATATGTCCAGAATTGTTTCGCTTCACGGTATTCCGCTGGTAATCAGCTCAAACCGTGGCAGCTTATTCACTTCAAGATTCTGGGCAAGTTTCCAAGAAGCTATGGGAACTCATCTGTGTTTCAGTACTGCTTTTCACCCTCGGTCGCAGGGACAAGTTGAACGTGTCAATCAAGTTCTCGAAGACATGCTTCGATCTTGTGTCATTTCCTTTGGCAAGAAATGGGAGGACTCTCTCCCATACGCTGAGTTCTCCTAAAACAATAGCTATCAAGCTAGTCTGAAGATGGCCCCATTCGAAGTGTTATATGGACAAAAGTGCCGAACACCTCTGAACTGGTCAGAAACTGGGGAACGTCCACTCTTCGGTCCGGATATTATCCAACACGCCGAAGAACAAGTCTGCGTCATTCGCGAGAATCTCAAGACTGCTCAGTCACGTCAAAAGAGTAATTATGACCGTCATCATAAAGACATGGTCTATCAACCTGGCGAAAAGGCTTACCTTCGAGTCACACCAATGAAGGGTGCACACCGCTTCGGGATCAAGGGCAAGCTAGCTCCTCGCTATATTGGTCCTTTCACTATTCTCGAAAGGCGTGGAAAGTGGCATACCAGTTGGAGCTTCCGTCAAACCTTTCTCAGGTTCACGATGTGTTCCACGTGTCACAACTCCGCTGCTGCTTCAAGGACCCAATCCGAGCAGTGGATCATGAAGTGCTTGAGTTGCAACAGGACCTCTCCTAGAAAGAGCATCCAGTCCGCATTCTCGACCAAGCTGAACGCCGCACACGTCAGAAGGCGATCAAGTTCCTCAAGGTCCAGTGGTCGCATCACTCTGAAGACGAAGCCACCTGGGAACGCGAGGATCGCCTGCGTGATGAATACCCCGCTTTGTTTCCTTCTACCTCCTAAATCTCGGGACGAGATTTCTTGTAGTGGAGGAGAATTGTAACGCCCGAATAATTATGCAACAACAATCATGCTAATGGTGGCATGTCAATGATTTTTTACTGTTGTTAAGCTCGCGTTGATTCAAAGTCCGTTCCAAATTCAAATTTAAAATAAGTAAAAAGAAAAGGCAAAAGTAAATAAAAGAAAAGGTAAGACACACACAAAAAAAGAAGGGGAGAGGCCCCGCCCCTCAGTGGGCCTCGGCCCAGGTAGCCCCCAGGCCGGCCCAGCCACGCCTACCTAACCCCCACTCCCTCGCTAACCCTAACCCGGTTGCCCCGTTCCCCCACTCCCTCCCCACGTGCCCCACTCCCCCACGTTTCCCTCACTCCTCTGCCCCCCGTCCCGATCCAGATCGAGGGGCGGCAACCCCGGCGACCGCGCCGCCTTGCTCCTCGACGCCGGTGCCCGTCCTCGGCGCCGCCTCGCCGCCGTCGCCTCGCCTCCTCATCTCTCCCTCATCGGCTCCGTCAAGCCTCGCCGGCCCCCTGTTCATCTAAAACGGGGGTGAGAACCCCCTGTCTCTCCCTTACCCTTGTCACCGCCGTGCACGCCCCGCGGTCCCGGCTGCTCGCCGTGGTCACCCCGCGCCTTCTTCCTCGCGCGCTCGCGCTCAACGGCGCACTGTCGTGCCCGCGGTGCGCGCGCTAGGCGCCCTTCCCCGCACCCGCGGTCGTCCCGCGCACGCTCCGCCCGCTGCCGCCTAGCGCTGCTGCGGCTCGCATGCCGCTCGCCCGTGCCTCTGCGGCACTCGCCGCGCCGCCCTACTTCGGCCAGCCGCGGTGGCCGACGCCCCCTGGTGGCCTCGGGCGCACACGGGCGCCCACTCCCGCACCCGTTTCGCCCGCCCCGCTAAGGCCCCCTGGGCCACTGACATTAGGGGCCCACGCCCCTGTTAAAAAAACGTTTAAAAAATATAACATTAATAATAATAATAATTAATTAATTAGTTTAATTAATAACTTAACTTAATTACTTCTGTTTAATTTACCTAATTAACTGGTTTAGTTAAGTAATACCTGTTAATTAAACTATGTCTATGACAGCGGGACCCACACGTTAGTTTGACCAGTCAACGCTCTGTTGACTGCTGACATCATGATGACGTCAGGCTGACGTCATAATTCCAATTTTGAATTAATAATAATTTCAGAAAATGTTTAAAACTTTGAAAAATAATATAAAATAATCCGTAACTCGGATTAAAAAGTTTTCTACATGAAAGTTGCTCAGAACGACGAGACGAATCCGAATACGTGGTCCGTTCGTCTGTCGCATGCCCCTATCATAGCGAACATGCAACTTTCCCCCTCCGGTTCGTCTGTCCGAAAATGCCAAACTTCGGGGAAACATTCCCGGATGTTCTCCCCCTTCGCCGGTATCGTGTAACGCCGCGTTAGAACACGCCTAACACCGTGTATCGTCATGTCATGCTTAGTGCTGCAACTGAATGCCTGTATTTACTGTTTCTTCCCCCTCTTCTCTCCGGTAGACCCCGAGAATGCCGCTGATGCCGCTGTGATCGACTACGTCGACGACGACCCCTTCTTCTTGTCTGAGCAACCAGGCAAGCCCCCCGTTTGATCATCCCAATATCGCCTGTTCCATTCTCTCATGCTTGCATTAGATTTTGCTACTGTATTTGATTGCTCCTATTCTGATGCATAGCCTGCTTTTGTAACCTGCTTATTGTTACCTACCTGCTTATCCTAAACTGCTTAGTATAGGTTGGATAGTGATCCATCAATGACCCCCCGCCTTGTCCTTGTTGCCCCTGCTTTATCATCGATGACTCGATCAACGTGATCGACGACCAGAGCCTGACACCTCACATCATATCACGCCCCTTTAGTTGCTCGACTCTGCAGAGCTACTATCGAGTGCCGAGGGTGATCCCTTATAACGCACTCCTGATGATAATTCTGTAGTGTAGCTATTCGGTCATGGTCATCGAGGGTGATTTCCTCTTTCACCATTCCCGATACGGCTCTGTCGTTCAACACCTCAAGTGTGAACCTCGAGGGTGGTCCCTCTTACGTTCACCTTGATGATTACATTGAGTGGAATCCTCCGAGGGTGATTCCTTGGGTTTTCCCCTTGATGTTTGGACACACGGATACCTTGAAATTACTTGAGACCTTTGGGAAAGTCGGGCGGGCCCGGAGAGCACCCACAAGATGGTTACGAGGCACGGCCGGGAAGTCAGGCAACCCTCGAGTGGCCTGGGCTTTCCCTTGCCGTATTTCCTCGAGACGGGGCGACGGGGTCACATTATCGTGAGTCTCTGCTCGTCTCCGCAAGCTAATAATACACTATGGTTTGGGTATTTGTTCTGAGTTGGCCTTTGGCCTTTACGCACTAACCACCACGCGAGAATAGTTATGGGCCTCGACGTCGCAGTATCAGCCGAAGCTTTGTCAGACGTCCAGTTCAGCATTGCGGCACGGCTGGGCCGGCGCCATCCGGGCAGCCTGGATCCGCCCTGCGCGCAACGATCCGGAGTGCAACGGGCGATGGGCCCAGACCCCGGAGTGCTTAGGATGTAGACCGGCGGGGACCTCTCTGCTGAGCCTAGGTAGGGCTGCGACGTGTTGATCTTCCGAGGCCGGGCATTGACCCTAGAAAGGTGTGTCCGGCCAGAGTGATCGGGCGTGTTGGAAAACGTGGTGCACCCCTGTAGGGAAGATACATATTCGAATACCGTGTCCACGGTAATGGACGTTCAGACTTATTGTTGGAAATATGCCCTAGAGGCAATAATAAAATGGTTATTATTATATTTCCTTGTTGATGATAATTGTCTGTTGTTCATGCTTTAATTGTGTTATCTGGAAATCGTAATACATGTGTGAATACATAGACCATAACATGTCCCTAGTGAGCCTCTAGGTTACTAGCTGGTTGATCAATAGATGGTGACGGTTTCCTGACCATGGACATTGGATGTCATTGATAACGGGATCACATCATTAGGAGAATGATGTGATGGACAAGACCCAATCCTAAGCATAGCACTAGATCGTGTAGTTCGTTTGCTAAAGCTTTTCTAATGTCAAGTATCATTTCCTTAGACCATGAGATCGTGCAACTCCCGGATACCGTAGGAATGCTTTGGGTGTACCAAACGTCACAACGTAACTGGGTGGCTATAAAGGTGCACTACAGGCATCTCCGAAAGTGTCTGTTGGGTTGGCTCGGATCAAGACTGGGATTTGTCACTCCGTATGACGGAGAGGTATCTCTGGGCCCACTCGGTATTGCATCATCATAATGAGCTCAATGTGACTAAGTAGTTAGTCACGGGATAATGCATTACGGAACGAGTAAAGTGACTTGCCGGTAACGAGATTGAACGAGGTATTGGGATACCGACGATCGAATCTCGGGCAAGTAAAGTACCGATTGACAAAGGGAATTGTATACGGGATTGCTTGAATCCTCGACATCGTGGTTCATCCGATGAGATCATCGTGGAACATGTGGGAGCCAACATGGGTATCCAGATCCTGCTGTTGGTTATTGGCTAGAGAGGTGTCTCGGTCATGTTTGCATGATTCCCGAACCCGTAGGGTCTACACACTTAAGGTTCGATGATGCTAGGGTTATAAGGAAGGTTTGTATGTGATTACCGAATGTTGTTCGGAGTCCCGGATGAGATCCCGGACGTCACGAGGAGTTCCGGAATGGTCCAGAGGTAAAGATTTATATATGGGAAGTCACCATACGGTCACCGGAAGGTTCGGGGGTATGCCGGTATTGTGCCGGGACCACCGAAGGGGTTCCGGGGGTCCACCAGGAGGGTCCACCTGCCCCGGAGGGCCTTATGGGCTGTAGGTGGAAGGGAACTAGCCCTAAGTGGGCTGGGCGCCAACCCCCCTAGGGCCCATGCGCCTAGGGTTTGGGGAACCCTAAAGAGGGCGCCCCCCCTTGCTTGGGGGCAAGCCACCTCCCCCTGGCCGCCGCCCCTCCCACCAGATGGGATCTGAGGGGCCGGCCCCCCTCTCCCTTGCCCCTATATATAGTGGAGGGGTGGGAGGGCAGCCATACCTTTCCCAAGGCGCAACCCCTCCCCTCCCCAACACCTCTCCTCCTCCGCGCGTGCTTGGCGAAGCCCTGCCGGAGAACTGTCACTCCACCACCACCACGCCGTCGTGCTGCTGTTGGAGCCTTCTTCCTCAACCTCTCCCTCCTCCTTGCTGGATCAAGGCGTGGGAGACGTCACCGCTCCGTATGTGTGTTGAACGCGGAGGTGCCGTCCGTTCGGCGCTTGGATCATCGGTGATTTGGATCACGACGAGTACGACTCCATCAACCCCGTTCTCTTGAACGCTTCCGCTCGCGATCTACAAGGGTATGTAGATGCACTCCTCCCCTCTCGTTGCTAGTAAACTCCATAGATTGATCTTGGTGATGCGTAGAAAATTTTAATTTCTGCTACGATCCCCAACAGTGGCATCATGAGCTAGGTCTATGCGTAGTTTCTATGCACGAGTAGAACACAAGTTGTTGTGGGCGTCGATTTTGTCAATTTACTTGTTGTTACTAGTCTTATCTTGATTCGGCGGCATCGTGGGATGAAGCGGCCCAGACCGACCTTACACGTACGCTTACGTGAGACAGGTTCCACCGACTGACATGCACTAGTTGCATAAGGTGGCTAGCGGGTGTCTGTCTCTCCCACTTTAGTCGGATCGGATTCGATGAAAAGGGTCCTTATGAAGGGTAAATAGAAATTTACATATCATGTTGTGGTTTTGGCGTAGGTAAGAATCGTTCTTGCAAGAAACCTATAGCAGCCACGTAAAAGTTTGCAACAACAATTAGAGGACGTCTAACTTGTTTTTGCAGCAAGTGTCATGTGATGTGATATGGCCAGAAGGATGTGATGAATGATATATGTGATGTATGAGATTGATCATGTTCTTGTAATAGGAATCACGACTTGCATGTCGATGAGTATGACAACCGGCAGGAGCCATAGGAGTTGTCTTAATTTATTTATGACCTGCGTATCAACTGGAACGTCATGTAATTACTTTACTTTATTGCTAACCGTTAGCCATAGTAGTAGAAGTAATAGTTGGCGAGACAACTTCATGAAGACACGATGATGGAGATCATGGTGTCATGCCGGTGACGATGATGAACATGGCGCCCCGAAGATGGAGATCAAAAGGAGCGAAATGATATTGGCCATATCATGTCACTATTTGATTGCATGTGATGTTTATCACGTTTTACATCTTATTTGCTTAGAACGACGGTAGCATAAATAAGATGATCCCTCGCTAAAATTTCAAGAAAGTGTTCCCCCTAACTGTGCACCGTTGCGAAGGTTCGTTGTTCCGAAGCACCACGTGATGATCGGGTGTGATAGGTTCTAACGTTCGCATACAACGGGTGTAAGCCAGATTTACACACGCAATACACTTAGGTTGACTTGACGAGCCTAGCATGTACAGACATGGCCTCGGAACACAAGAGACCGAAAGGTCGAACATGAGTCGTATAGCAGATACGATCAACATGAAGATGTTCACCGATGATGACTAGTCCGTCTCACGTGATGATCGGACACGGCCTAGTTGACTCGGATCATGTATCACTTAGATGACTAGAGGGATGTCTATCTGAGTGGGAGTTCGTTAATAATTTGATTAGATGAACTTCATTATCATGAACTTAGTCTAAAAACCTTTACAATATGTCTTGTAGATCAAATGGCCCACGCTAATGTTGCCCTCAACTTCAACGCGTTCCTAGAGAAAACCAAGCTGAAAGACGATGGTAGCAACTACACGGACTGGGTCTGTAACCTGAGGATTATCCTCATAGCTACCAAGAAAGCATATGTCCTTGAAGCACCGCTAGGTGATGCACCTGTTTTCCCAGCAACTCAAGACGTTCTGAACGCCTGGCAGTCACGTAGTGATGATTACTCCCTGGTTCAGTGCGGCATGCTTTACAGCTTAGAACCGGGGCTGCAAAAGCGTTTTGAGCAGCACGGAGCATATGAGATGTTCCAAGAGCTGAAAATGGTTTTCCAAGCTCATGCCCGGGTCGAGAGATATGAAGTCTCCAACAAGTTCTACAGTTGTAAGATGGAGGAGAATAGTTCCGTCAGCGAACACATACTCAAAATGTCTGGGTTGCACAACCGCTTGTCTCAGCTGGGAGTTAATCTCCCGGATGACGCGGTCGTTGACAGAATCCTTCAGTCGCTCCCACCTAGCTACAAGAGCTTTGTGATGAACTTCAATATGCAGGGGATGGAAAAGACCATTCCTGAGGTATATTCAATGCTGAAATCAGCGGAGGTGGAGATCAAAAAGGAACATCAAGTGTTGATGGTGAATAAAACCACTAAGTTCAAGAAAGGCAAGGGTAAGAAGAACTTCAAGAAAGACGGCAAGGGAGTTGCCGCGCCCGGTAAGCAAGCTGCCGGAAAGAAGACAAAGAATGGACCCAAGCCTGAGACTGAGTGCTTTTATTGCAAGGGAAACGGTCACTGGAAGCGGAACTGCCCCAAGTACTTAGCGGATAAGAAGGCCGGAAATACCAAAGGTATATGTGATATACATGTTATAGATGTGTACCTAACCAGCGCTCATAGTAGCTCCTGGGTATTTGATACCGGTGCGGTTGCTCATATTTGTAACTCAAAGCAGGAGCTACGGAATAAGCGGAGACTGGCGAAGGACGAGGTGACGATGCGCGTCGGGAATGGTTCCAAGGTTGATGTGATCGCCGTCGGCACGCTACCTCAACATTTACCTACGGGAGTAGTTTTAAACCTCAATAATTGTTATTTAGTGCCAGCTTTGAGCATGAACATTGTATCTGGATCTCGTTTAATGCGAGATGGCTACTCATTTAAATCCGAGAATAATGGTTGTTCTATTTATATGAGAGATATGTTTTATGGTCATGCCCCGCTGGTCAATGGTTTATTCTTAATGAATCTCGAACGTGATGTTACACATATTCATAGTGTGAATGCCAAGAAATGTAAGGTTGATAATGATAGTCCCACATACTTGTGGCACTGCCGCCTTGGTCACATTGGTGTCAAACGCATGAAGAAACTCCATGCAGATGGACTTTTGGAGTCTCTTGATTATGAATCATTTGACACGTGCGAACCATGCCTCATGGGCTAAATGACCAAGACTCTGTTCTCCGGAACAGTGGAGCGAGCAACCAACTTATTGGAAATCATACATACTGATGTATGCGGTCCAATGAGCGTTGAGGCTCGCGGTGGCTATCGTTATGTTCTCACCCTCACTGATGACTTGAGTAGATATGGGTATGTCTACTTAATGAAACACAAGTCTGAGACCTTTGAAAAGTTCAAGGAATTTCAGAGTGAGGTTGAGAATCAATGTGGCAGGAAAATAAAGTTCTTACGATCAGATCGTGGAGGGGAATATTTGAGTCATGAATTTGGCACACACTTAAGGAAATGTGGAATTGTTTCACAACTCACGCCGCCTGGAACACCTCAGCGTAATGGTGTGTCCGAACGTCGTAATCGCACTCTATTGGATATGGTGCGATCTATGATGTCTCTTACCGATCTACCGCTATCATTCTGGGGTTATGCTTTAGAGACTGCCGCATTCACTTTAAATAGGGCTCCATCGAAATCCGTTGAGACGACACCATATGAATTATGGTTTGGAAAGAAACCTAAGCTATTGTTTCTTAAAGTTTGGGGATGCGATGCTTATGTGAAGAAACTTCAACCTGAAAAGCTCGAACCCAAGTCGAAAAAATGCGTCTTCATAGGATACCCTAAGGAAACCATTGGGTATACCTTCTACCTCAGATCCGAAGGCAAGATCTTCGTTGCCAAGAACGGGTCCTTTCTGGAGAAAGAGTTTCTCTCGAAAGAAGTAAGTGGGAGGAAAGTGGAACTTGATGAGATGACCCCTCTCGAACCAGAAAGTAGCGCAGCACAAGAAAATGTTTCTGTGGTGCCTGCACCGACTAGAGAGGAAGTTAATGATGACGATCATGATCAAGTTACCACTGAACTTCGTAGGTCCACAAGGACACGTTCCGCACCAGAGTGGTACGGCAACCCTGTCCTGGAAATCATGTTGTTGGACAACGGTGAACCTTCGAACTATAAAGAAGCAATGGCGGGTCCAGATTCCAACAAATGGCTTGAAGCCATGCAATCCGAGATAGGATCCATGTATGAAAACAAAGTATGGACTTTGACAGACTTGCCCGATGATCGGCGAGCGATAGAAAATAAATGGATCTTTAAGAAGAAGACGGACGCGGATGGAAATGTTACCATCTATAAAGCTCGACTTGTCGCTAAGGGTTATCGACAAGTTCAAGGAGTTGACTACGATGAGACCTTCTCACCCGTAGCGAAGCTGAAGTCCGTCCGAATCATGTTAGCAATTGCCGCATTCTACGATTATGAAATATGGCAAATGGACGTCAAAACGGCATTCCTTAACGGCTTCCTTAAGGAAGAATTGTATATGATGCAGCCGGAAGGTTTTGTCGATCCTAAGAATGCTGACAAAGTATGCAAGCTCCAGCGCTCAATCTATGGGCTGGTGCAGGCATCTCGGAGTTGGAACATTTGCTTTGATGAGATGATCAAAGCGTTTGGGTTTACGCAGACTTATGGAGAAGCCTGTGTTTACAAGAAAGTGAGTGGGAGCTCTGTAGCATTTCTCTAATTATATGTGGATGACATACTATTTATGGGAAATGATATAGAATTCTTGGAAAGTATAAAGGCCTACTTGAATAAGTGTTTTTTAATGAAGGACCTTGGAGAAGCTGCTTACATATTAGGCATCAAGATCTATAGAGATAGATCGAGACGCCTCATAGGTCTTTCACAAAGCACATACCTTGACAAGATATTGAGAAGTTCAATATGGATCAGTCCAAGAAGGGGTTCTTGCCTGTATTGCAAGGGGTGAGATTGAGCATGGCTCAATGCCCGACCACGGCAGAAGATAGAGAAAAGATGAGTGTCGTCCCCTATGCCTCGGCCATAGGGTCTATTATGTATGCCATGCTGTGTACCAGACCTGATGTAAACCTTGTCGTAAGTTTGGTAGGAAGGTACCAAAGTAATCCCGGCATGGAACACTGGACAGCGGTCAAGAACATCCTGAAGTACCTGAAAAGGACTAAGGATATGTTTCTCGTTTATGGAGGTGACGAAGAGCTCGTCGTAAAGGGTTACGTCGATGCTAGCTTCGACGCAGATCTGGATGACTCTAAGTCACAAACCGGATACGTGTATATTTTGAATGGTGGGGCAGTCAGCTGGTGCAGTTGCAAGCAAAGCGTCGTGGCGGGATCTACATGTGAAGCAGAGTACATGGCAGCCTCGGAGGCAGCACATGAAGCAATCTAGATGAAGGAGTTCATTGCCGACCTAGGAGTTATTCCCAATGCATCGGGGCCGATGACTCTCTTCTGTGACAACACTGGAGCTATTGCCCTTGCCAAGGAGCCCAGGTTTCATAAGAAGACCAGGCACATCAAGCGTCGCTTCAACTCCATTCGTGAAAATGTTCAAAATGGAGACATAGATATTTGTAAAGTGCATACGGATTTGAATGTCGCAGATCCGTTGATTAAACCTCATCCACGAGCGAAACATGATCAACACCAGAACTCTATGGGTGTACAATTCATCACAATGTAACTAGATTATTGACTCTAGTGCAAGTGGGAGACTGTTGGAAATATGCCCTAGAGGCAATAATAAAATGGTTATTATTGTATTTCCTTGTTCATGATAATTGTCTGTTGTTCATGCTTTAATTGTGTTATCCGGAAATCGTAATACATGTGTGAATAGACCATAACATGTCCCTAGTGAGCCTCTAGTTGACTAGCTCGTTGATCAATAGATGGTTACGGTTTCCTGACCATGGACATTGGATGTCATTGATAACGGGATCACATCATTACGAGAATGGTGTGATGGACAAGACCCAATCCTAAGCATAGCACTAGATCGTGTAGTTCGTTTGCTAAAGCTTTTCTAATGTCAAGTATCATTTCCTTAGACCATGAGATCGTGCAACTCCCGGATACCGTAGGAATGCTTTGGGTGTACCAAACGTCACAACGTAACTGGGTGGCTATAAAGGTGCACTACAGGTAGCTCCGAAAGTGTCTGTTGGGTTGGCTCGGATCGAGACTGGGATTTGTCACTCCGTATGACGGAGAGGTATCTCTGGGCCCACTCGGTATTGCATCATCATAATGAGCTCAATGTGACTAAGTAGTTAGTCACGGGATAATGCATTACGGAACGAGTAAAGTGACTTGCCGGTAACGAGATTGAACGAGGTATTGGGATACCGACGATCGAATCTCGGGCAAGTAAAGTACCGATTGACAAAGGGAATTGTATACGGGATTGCTTGAATCCTCGACATCGTGGTTCATCCGATGAGATCATCGTGGAACATGTGGGAGCCAACATGGGTATCCAGATCCTGCTGTTGGTTATTGGCTAGAGAGGTGTCTCGGTCATGTCTGCATGATTCCCGAACCCGTAGGGTCTACACACTTAAGGTTCGATGATGCTAGGGTTATAAGGAAGGTTTGTATGTGATTACCGAATGTTGTTCGGAGTCCCAGATGAGATCCTGGACGTCACGAGGAGTTCCGGAATGGTCCGGAGGTAAAGATTTATATATGGGAAGTCACCATATGGTCACCGGAAGTGTTCGGGGGTATGCCGGTATTTTGCCGGGACCACCGAAGGGGTTCCGAGGGTCCACCGGGAGGGTCCACCTGCCCCGGAGGGCCTTATGGGCTGTAGGTGGAAGGGAACCAGCCCTAAGTGGGCTGGGCGCCAACCCCCCTAGGGCCCATGCGCCTAGGGTTTGGGGAACCCTAAAGGGGGGCGCCCCCCCTTGCTTGGGGGGCAAGCCACCTCCCCCTAGCCGCCGCCCTTCCCACCAGATGGGATCTGAGGGGGCCGGCCGCCCTCTCCCTTGCCCCTATATATAGTGGAGGGGTGGGAGGGCAGCCATACCTTTCCCAAGGCGCAGCCCCTCCCCTCCCCAACACCTCTCCTCCTCCGCGTGTGCTTGGCGAAGCCCTGCCGGAGAACTGTCACTCCACCACCACCACGCCGTCGTGCTGCTGTTGGAGCCTTCTTCCTGAACCTCTCCCTCCTCCTTGCTGGATCAAGGCGTGGGAGACGTCACCGCTCCGTACGTGTGTTGAACGCGGAGGTGCCGTCCGTTCGGCGCTTGGATCATCGGTGATTTGGATCACGACGAGTACGACTCCATCAACCCCGTTCTCTTGAACGCTTCCGCTTGCGATCTACAAGGGTATGTAGATGCACTCCTCCCCTCTCGTTGCTAGTAAACTCCATAGATTGATCTTGGTGATGCGTAGAAAATTTTAATTTCTGCTACGATCCCCAACACTTATATCTTGATCTAATACAACTAGAAATGGATACTTAAGATATGTGGCTCCGAGATTGCTTTCTCGCAGGGAGTCGAGGAAGGATCTCTGGGCATTATTGCTACAACATGCTTGATTATAAACTGCTATTCTTTACTCTTCTATATGCTGCAAGATGCTTGGAGCTGCTTGAAGATGCTAGTCTTCGATAGGCTAGGCCTTCCCCCCTATTCTGGCATTTTGCAGTTCAGTCCACAGATAAAGCCCTTTCATTTGATACCAATGCATACTTAGTTTAGATCTGATGCTTGCGAGTACTTTGGATGAGTACTCACGGTTGCTTTGCTTCCCCTTTTCCCCTTCTTTCTTCTTTCTGGTTGTTGCAACCAGATGGTGGATCCCTGGAGCCAGATGCCACCGCCGACGGATACTACTACATGGAGGCCAACGAAGACCAGGAGTAGTTAGGAGGTCCCAGGCAGGAGGCCTTGCCTCTTCGATCGTGTTGCTTTTGTGCTAGCCTTCTTAAGGCATCCTTGTCTAACTTATGTCTGTACTCAGATATTGTTGCTTCCGCTGACTCTTGTGTATCGAGCTTGTATTCGAGCCCTCGAGGCCCCTGGCTTGTAACATCGAGCTTCTATTATGTTGATTTGTGTCTAGAGTTGTGTTGTCATATCTCCCCGTGAGTCCCTAATCTTGATCGTACACATTTGCGTGTATGATTAGTGTACGGTCGAATCGGGGGCGTCACAGGAGAAGCCTCTTCTGGTTAGCGTTCACGGTGATGACCTGGACCCTCTAGACAACGCATAACAAGATGGTCATTGAGCGGGTCTTCTTACGGTGGGCCACTATCTTTGTGTTCAAATTCCTGGCGTTTTTGCAAGGCTGGCACCCATTCTCTAGGCAGCGAGATCGTGACCGGCTTTGCAGCATAATGGACGTGATGACTGTGGCGGCTTGTCGCCTTGCCCCGCCACATAGTCACTGATCTTTCGGTCACTTGGTTGTTGTTTTTCCTCTTTCTTTGTTACTTTTATTTGGGCATGTTTGTGTTGTTGCCCCAACGGACTTATTTTTTACTTTAGGTGAACTTGAGCTTGTTGTATGGGCATGGTGGTTGCTTTAGCCATAAAGCGGGGCGAAATCCTAATTCAAGATCAAGCCTATCCCACTTAAAACGTTAATCGCTAGCAATACACTAGATGGTAACCTAGATCCGGATACAATAATTCATACAGAGAGGGGTGAATCTTAGGATTTGGGGAGGAGAAAAGGAGCACATGTTGGTGCAGGCTACACATACTTAAACCCAATAAGAGCGAACGCATGGCGAACGCTCGCATGATGCACGTGGCGATAGGAACAATGCTCTGTGGAGAAACACTCGTCGAGTATTAGGCATCGTTTTTCATTATATTTGCCCACCGCATTAGAAGAGAGTTAGAGAAGAGCAACTCATTTGCTTCTCATCTAAATCTGTGCAAATGTCGGCCCAAGTCGGGTTTCGGGCTAGGCTTGTAAAAGCCCGACCTTCTTTTCTCAAGCCCGAGCCCGGCCGAAAGCCTAAATACTCTCTTTTCTCAAGCCCAAGCCGGCCTGAAATCAAGCCGAAAGCAGGGAAGCCCGACCCAAATGCTGAATTTCAATGTTTACATGTTTAAGCCCTATCTGAAGCCCAAAAGCCTGGCCCAAAATACATGAAAACATAAGCCTGGGCCTAGCTCGAACTACACTCCATGTTGGAATACATATTTTTCAAATGCATGTTTTGAACATTTATTTGAATACCTGTTAAACATTTTTCAAATAGAAGTTGAGGTTTTTTTATTATACGATTTTTTAAACTACACAAAGCTTTTTTTATTGTATAAACATTTAAAAATATGTCATGAACATATGTTTAAAACACGAGAACTTTTTTTATTGGTACGAAATAATTTTTTGAATTACGCAATTTATTTCTACATTGCATACACATTTTATAAAAAATGAACAAACAATTTTTTTGAAACGCATGAACATTTAAAAATGTCACAAACATGTTTTTCAGTACTATCAACATTTTCAAAAAGTTCTGCGAATATTTTTTGAACGCACAATATTTTTTTAAATAAAATTAAATACTTTTTTTTCATTTTACAGATTAATAAAAGTACTAAACAAGAAACGAATGAATTAACGAACTAACTCTAATGGGTCGTCCCACTAAGCAAGACAAAGACTCGCCCAAGCCATTCTGCGCCACCAAGTTGCTCTTGAGTTGGCGAGACTGAGAAGAAATTTGCGTATTCTTCCAAGCAAACCCGCACCCCTCGCCCCCCCCCCCCCATTTTTAGTTTATTTCTGCCTTTTACAAGTTTTCTCCTATTTCTTTTTTTAGCATTCTTCTAAATTTAAAATTTCGTAATTTGTTTTTGAATTTCGGAACATTTTTGGGATCTGGAAAAATGCATTCAGATATTTTTTCGAAATTCAGTAATATTATTGGCATCCGGTATAGTTTCAAATTCATGAACATTTTTTGAAATTTTCCAAAAAAACTAAAAACTGGGAATGCTTTCGAATTAATAAACATTTTTTAAATTCAAGAACATTTTTCAGAATTCATGAATATTTTTAAAATATGTGCACATTTTTTTAGTTTTGTGGTTTTTTTAATTCACAGACATTTTTAAATTATGGAAATTTTACATAAAGTTTAGTAAGTATTCTAATAGGAAACCGACCGAAAAAAAAAATTAAATTTATCCTCTCTCCCTCACTAATTTATCCACCTGGTTACCATTTGAAGTTCCTCTAACTGTCCAAACTACCAGGTGCTACCTACTCCCTCTGTTCCTAAATATTACTCTTTTAAGAGATTCCACTATAGACTATATACGGAGCAAAATGAGTGAACATATGCTTTAAAAGACGTTTATGTGTGTCTGAATGTAGTCTCTATAGTGAAGTATCTAAAAAGTTTTATATTTAGAAACAGAGGGAGTAGTTAATAGGCTTTCTGCCGCGTTATGCATGCACATTTTCAAGCTTGAACATTGATTTGTACTAGTAAACTGCAGCTATAGTAAATGGCTCTCCTCAACTTCTAAGCCCTTCTATTTCTTACTCCCTATGTAAAGAAATATAAGAGTGTTTACATCAGAGAGTACGTATTAATTTGTACCAGTCTTGGCTTTTCAGAAAACAAGTGGGTTTTAGACTTTATCGTTTGCGACGACACGGTTAGAGCACCAACGGAATTGTCACGACAGGCGACTGATGATGGACTGCTGAAGATCAAGCAACCGATTTGTTGGTTTCCAACATTGTACCGAACTAAATGTTTCCTTTCTGCAGATTCATGATAAATTTGCTAACATAATGTAATACTCTCAACTACAATGCAAGTTCGCTATGAGTCTAACATGACGATTGGGTTCGCTACTAAAATTCAGGTTAACTGAATATTTCCTGTCTGCAGAATCCTGACAAATTTGTCAAAAGTACTGTACTACTGTCAATTTTAATGCAAGTTCATTGTCACGCTGTGAGTCTGAGATGATGATCGAGGTCGGCCCATATGATCCATACAGCTCAAAATTGGCAGACAATACTAATACTGAACTCAACAGATATATATGATGGGAAAACACAACAGAGAAAATATTTAGTAATGACATTCAGACTGACAGTTGTTAAACATGTCATATGTTGGGCCGGGCTAGCTTGCCTTGTGCGCCACACAGGATAGATAGAGATAGATATGATCTCCTCTGTTTAAGTTGTACTAGTCTCTATTTTAACCTCCTGTAATCTGTTTCCTCCTCTCTCTCGGTTATTCTCCTAATCGAACACGTTTGTAAACCTATCGAGAGGATCTCCCTCATCACGTATGTCGGCGTTCTGGGACCAGGGGTCTCCAGACTTGCCTGCCTGCGGCCCACTGCGTGGCTCCAATAGCAGCCTGGTACGGCTCATCTTCACCAGCAAACACTCAAGACCCTCGCGAGGCGGGCGACACAAGACCTCCTCAGGGGCAGCCTCGCTAGGCTGGCTCGCGAGGAGCGGAGAGATCAAGGCGAGGGGCACCTCGTGAGGTTCTCGTGACGTGAGCCATGACGACCAAGGCCAGGCAGGCGCCAGGCAGGGGCCAGCGGGCGCAGAGTACTGGTTTCCTCTTTGGTGCTAAAGGAGCAGGCGCAGGCGAGGAGTCCCGAGGTATCAGGCGAAGGTTTCCATATCGGTGCAACGAGACCAAGACCAGCGAGGAGTCCCGAGGTATCAGGCGAGGAGTCCCGAGGTATCAGGATGGAGGTCATCGCGGAGCCCACGACGGCGTCACCACCAGAGCCTTTGGCAGGCGAAGACCACCTTTTATCAGGATGGCTTGTACTAGCTGTCCCCCTTCAAATTGGCCGTTGTGGGATCCCTTCCCGCCTAATATTTGGGAAGAGGACCCGGGCCTCTATAAATAGGACTAGCCACTACCGTAGAAGGCAACTGATCTTGGATCAGATCCATTCCATCCACACACACACAAGCTCACCGAGCTCAAGAACACCTCTCCTCAGGAGGTAGTTCTTCCCTTGTACTTGTTCATCCCAGCCTACAAGGCAATCCACCACACCACACTGGAGTAGGGTATTACACCACATCGGTGGCCCGAACCAGTATAAACTCTTGTGTCCCTTGTTCCTCGGGTTCGGCGAGCTAGGCTTTGAGATCGTGGTGAGAACGTGAGCTAGGGGGAGAGAGATCTTCATGCGCACCCCAGAGTTCGAACCTCAAGGGTTTTGCCGGAACCTGTAATCTGACATTTGGCGCGCCAGGTAGGGGTGCGCTGAAGCTTTCCTTCCATCGATCCACGCTCCACCGCTCCACCACGTCCATGGCAGACGCGCGTCGATCTCGCGCCGAGCGCCGGGCTGCCCTGGCCGCCAATGTCGCTTAGACATCCCCTGTTGGCGGGCCTCGACGTCGTTCTCCGTCACCCGCCGCCAACGCCGCCACCGGCCCGGCGGGAAACAAGCAGCAAGCATCTTCGCTGCACCCCTCTGTGCGGCGGGACGGCCGCACCGCTACCCCGTCGCTGACTCCGGCCGGCTCATCGTCCCATGCTCGTCGCGCCCCCATGGACGCGCAGGCCGCGCTGCTCATGGCACGCGAGCTCCTGCGCTACAGCCCGGTCGACAACCTCTACGAGGACTGGCTGGACCGCATCGCCGAGCTCATCAGCGCCGCTGGGGGCTCCCCCACACCGTCCCTCTCGCTGCCTCGCCCTCCTCCAGCTGCGGGCGATGTAGCTCATGGAGCGCCTCCGCCGCCTCCACACCAAGGCGGCGCCCTAGCACCAAGACGCGCGGACCTTCGGCGCGACCCGCCGCGCCGGGCGCCCGCGCATGAAGAAGGAAGCTGCCAAGAAGTTCCCCGACCGCAAGAAGACGCTCCCGCACTCCCGGTGCCACCACATCAAGACCGCGTGCCACCGGCGGCAGCAGTGCGCGGGAATCAAGACCAAGCTCCGCCCCCGCGGCGGGCCCCGGTGGCCACAGCAGGCTGCCGTGCCTTCACTCCGGAGCTGCGTAGCGTCGTTTGGCCACGCAAGTTCAAGCCAGACCTGCCTCCGCGCTACGACGGCACCCTCCACCCTGCGGAGTTCTTGCAGCTCTACGAGCTGAGCATCGAGGCGGCCAACGGCGATGAGAAAGTCATGGCGAACTGGTGTCCCATGGCTCTCAAAGATGGCGCACGCTCGTGGCTCCTGAATCTGTCCCCGGGGTCGATCTACTCCTAGGGTGAGATGCGCGACCGCTTCGTCGCCAACTTCCAGGGCACTCGCGACTGCCCGCCAGCCGCGGGTGACCTACGCCGCATCAAGCAGCAGCCAGGAGAGACCCTGCAGAAGTACATCTGATAACCCACAAGTATAGGGGATCGCAACAGTTTTCGAGGGTAGAGTATTCAACCCAAATTTATTGATCCGACACAAGGGGAGCCAAAGAATACTCTCAAGTATCAGCAGTTGAGTTGTCAATTCAACCACACCTGGAAGATTTAATATCTGCAGCAAAATATTTAGTAGCAAAGTAGTATGGAAGTAACGGTGACGGTGGCAAAAGTAACAGTAGCAGTTTTGTAGTAATTGTAACAGTGGCAACGGAAAAGTAACTAAGCGAAGATCAATATGTGAAAAGCTCGTAGGCATTGGATCAATGATGGATAATTATGTCGGATGCGACTCCTCATGCAACAGTTATAACATAGGGTGACATAGAACTAGCTCCAGTTCATGAATGTAATGTAGGCATGTATTCCGAATATAGTCATACGTGCTTATGGAAAAGAACTTGCATGCCATCTTTTGTCCTACCCTTCCGTGGCAGCGGGGTCCTATTGGAAACTAAGGGATATTAAGGCCTACTTTTAATAGAGTACCGGACCAAAGCATTAACACTTAGTCAATACATGAACTCCTCAAACTACGGTCATCACCAGGAGTGGTCCCGATTATTTTCACTTCGGGATTGCCGGATCATAACACATAGTAGGTGACTATTGACTTGCAAGATAGGATCAAGAACTCACATATATTCATGAAAACATAATAGGTTCAGATATGAAATCATGGCACTCGGGCCCTAGTGACAAGCATTAAGCATAGCAAAGTCATAGCAACATCAATCTCAGAACATAATGGATACTAGGGATCAAACCATAACAAAACTAACTCGATTACATGATAAATCTCATCCAACCCATCACCGTCCAGCAAGCCTACGATGGAATTACTCACGCACGGCGGTGAGCATCATGAAATTGGTGATGGAGGATGGTTGATGATGATGATGGCGACGGATTCCCCTCTCCGGAGCCCCAAACGGACTCCAGATCAGCCCTCTCGAGAGAGATTAGGGCTTGGCGGCGGCTCCGTATCGTAAAACGCGATGAATCCTTCTCTCCGATTTTTTTCTCCCCGAGCATGAATATATAGAGTTGAAGTTGAGGTCGGTGGAGCCTCAGGGGGCCCACGAGGCAGGGGGCGCGCCCCAGGGGGGTGGGCACGCCCTCCACCCTCGTGGACAGGGTGTGGGCCCCCTGGTGTTGATTCTTTCGCCAGTATTTTTTATTAATTCCAAAATATTCTCCGTGAAGTTCCAGGTCATTCTGAGAACTTTTATTTCTGCATAAAAATAACACCATGGCAATTCTGCTGAAAATAGCGTCAGTCCGGGTTAGTTCCATTCAAATCATGCAAGTTAGAGTCCAAAACAAGGGCAAAAGTGTTTGGAAAAGTAGATACGTTGGAGACGTATCAACTCCCCCAAGCTTAAACCTTTGCTTATCCTCAAGCAATTCAGTTGACAAACTGAAAGTGAAAAATAAAAACTTTTACAAATTCTATTTGCTCTTGTTGTTGTAAATATGTAAAGCCATCATTCAAGTTTTCAGCAAAGATTATGAACTAACCATATTCACAATAACACTTAGGTCTCATGTTTACTCATATCAATGGCATAATCAACTAGCGAGCAATAATAGTAAATCTCGGATGACAACACTTTCTCAAAAGAATCATAATATGATATAACAAGATGGTATCTCGCTAGCCCTTTCTGAGACCGCAAAACATAAATGCATAGCACCCCTGAAGATCAAGGACTGACTAGACATTGTAATTCATGGTAAAAGAGATCCAGTCACAGTCATACTCAATGTAAACTAATAGTAATGCATGCAAATGACAGCGGTGCTCTCCAGCTGGTGCTTTTTAATAAGAGGGCGATGACTCAACATAAAAGTAAATACATAGACCCTTCGCAGAGGGAAGCAGGGATTTGTAGAGGTGCCAGAGCTCGATTTTGAAACAGAGATAAATAATATTTTGAGTGGCATACTTTCATTGTCAACATAACAACCGAGAGATCTCGATATCTCCATGCTACACACATTATAGGCGGTTCCCAAGCAGAAGGGTAAAGTTTATACTCCCCCACCACCAACAAGCATCAATCCATGGCTGGCCCGAAACAACGAGTGCCTCCAACTAACAACAGTCCTGGGGGGGTTTTGTTTGCAATTATTTTGATTTAAGCATGGGACTGGGCATCCCGGTACCAGCCATTTTCTCATGAATGAGGAGCGGAGTCCACTCCTCGTGAGAATAACCCACCTAGCATGGAAGATACAGACAACCCTAGTTGATACATGAGCTATTCGAGCATACAAAACAGAATTTCATTTGAAGAATTAGAGTTTGGCACATACAAATTTACTTGGAACGACAGGTAGATACCGCATATAGGAAGGTATGGTGGACTCATATGGAATAACTTTGGGGTTTATGGAAGTGGATGCACAAGCAGTATTCCCACTTAGTACAAGTGAAGGCTAGAAAGAGACTGGGAAGCGACCAACTAGAGAGCGACAACAGTCATGAACATGCATTAAAATTCATCAACACTGAGTGCAAGCATGAGTAGGATATAATTCACCATGAACATAAATATCATGGAGGCTATGTTGATTTCGTTTCAACTACATGCGTGAACATGTGCCAAGTCAAGCCACTCGAGTCGTTTAAAGGAGGATACCACCCTATCATACCACATCACAACCATTTTAATAGCATGTTGGCACGCAAGATAAACCCTTATAAACTCCTAACTAATTAAGCATTGCATGAGCAACTATAATCTCTAATTGTCATTGCAAATATGTTTCATTCATAATAGGCTGAATCAAGAACGATGAACTAATCATATTTACAAAAACAAGATAAGTCGAGTTCATACCAGCTTTTCTCATCTCAATCAGTCCATCATATATCGTCATTATTGCCTTTCACTTGCACGAGCGAACGGTGTGGATAATAATAATAGTGCACGTGCATTGGACTAAGCTGGAATCTGCAAGCATTTAATACATGGGAGAAGACAAGGTAATATGGGCTCTTGGTTGAATCAACAATAATGCATATAAGAGCCACTTCAACATTTTCATTATGGTCTTCTCCTCTCGACCCCCAAAGAAAGGAAATAAAATAAAACTATTTACACGGGAAAGCTCCCAACAAGCAAAAGAAGAACGAGAAATCTTTTTGGGTTTTCTTTTAATTACTACTACTACAGGCGTGGAAAGTAAACTAGCTAAAAGCTACAACTAATTTTTTTGGTTTTTCTTAAGGTTTTTCAAACACACAAGAAGAAGACTAGAAACAGAAAATAAACTAGCATGGATAGTACAATGAAAAAGTATGAGCACCGACAACTAGAATGAGTGTGTGAACATGAATATAATGTCGGTGAGAAATACGTACTCCCCCAAGCTTAGGCTTTTGGCCTAAGTTGGTCTATGGCCACGGCTAGCCTGGCGGATATCCAAAGTTGTAGCTGGGGTCGTACTGAGATGCAGCAGCTACTGCCTCAAGAGCTGCAGCTTGGAGGCGAGCTGCCTCCGTCCTCCTCTCGTACTCGTTCGCCTCCTCCCTGGTTATAACATATCTCCTTTTTGCCTGAAAGTCAAAGAAAGTAGAAGCAGGGAGAGCAATATGGACAGTGCGACGTCTATTGAAGATTAGTCGGTGCAGGAGGGACTGTTCATTCCTCTCAACAAACTACTGGCGAACCATAGCATTATAATCTAGATAAGTAGGAGGCAACCTAATATCATTTTCATGTATAGGTACCTCAAGATAACTAGCTACACAAGATGCAACCTTCATGCAACAATAGCCCCCAAGTTATATTGTTTATCACCTAATACCGCACTTTTGAGGACACAAAGATCTGGAACGCACATGTGACAAGCCTCATCTTTACCGTTAATGCATCTACCTATGAAGAGAGAGAAATAATGTATGGAAGGAAAATGAATGCTCCCTATGGTAGCTTGTGTTATTTCTCTAGATTCCCCCACAGTGATACTAGCCAGAAAATCTTTATATTCAGATTTGCGAGGTTCACTAACATTACTCCACTGCGGGAGTTTACAAGCAACATTAAAATCTTCTAGGTCCATGGTATATGATTTATCATATAAATCAAATAAAATAGTGTGAGAATTGCACGAAGATGTAAATTTAAACCTTCTCATAAAGGAATTAGTTAGGTAGTGGTATTGAGGGCACTTATCTGACACGAAGCCCTCAAGATCAGCAGTACGCACATATGCATCAAATTCTTCCTTGAAGCCTGTCCGGGCCATAAACTCTTCTGACGGCCATTCACAAGGCCGCACTTGGGCTTCCCTTGGTAGTTCATTGTCCGGCTCACGTATCGCGAGCCTGGGCCCTTGCTTCCTTGAAGATGCACCTTGGTACATTTTCCTAAACATATTTCTTCCTCTGAAAAATTTCTGAAATTTTTAGTGACTCAAAATAAAAGTGAACCAAACTCAACAAGATTGATAGCAACTACTCCCACAAGTGCCTAGAGGCTATATCATGCATTAAAACTACTTTGGACCAAATAAATTTGACATGCAAGCTCAAGAACAGGGTCACCTAAGCAGCAGAAATTTGCAATGTATAAAGCACTAGAACAAAAACTAATTGGACCATTGGAGGAGTCACATACCGAAGAACAATCCCCCAAAGCAGTTTTGTGAATGGAGCTTTGAGCAAGGAGATCAAAAATGGTAGCAAGATGAGCTAGAACACGAGTTTGAGCTATGGGAGGATTTTTCTGGAGGAAGAAGGAGTGAGTGGGTGCTGGAATAAGTGGAGGGGGGCCACGTGGGGCCCAGGAGGCAGGGGGCGCGCCCTGGACCCTCGTGGCCAGGTAGTGGCTCCCCTGGTGTGTTCTCAGTGCCAGATATTCTTAAATATTCTACAAAAAATCATATTTCATTTCCAGGACATTTGGAGAACATTTATTTTCGGGGTATTTTTTTATTGCAAGGATAATTCAGAAAACAGACAGAAAATACTATTTTTTCTTTATTTAATCTAAATAATAGAAAGTAAAAGGAGGGTACAGATATTGTGCTTTCTAACTTCATCCATCTCATGCTCATCAAAAGGAATCCACTAACAAGGTTGATCAAGTCTTGTTAACAAACTCTTTTCGAATAACATGGAACCGGAGAAATTTCGAATAACACTAGGTTACCTCAACGGGGATATGCATGTCCCCAACAATAAGAATATCATATTTCTTCTTGACAGTAGGAAGAGGAAATTCAAAACCTCCAATAATAGTTGTTGAAAATTTTCCAATAGAATTTATACTATGGACTTGAGGTTGTTTCCTCGGAAAGTGTACAGTATGCTCATTACCATTAACATGAAAAGTGACATTGCCTTTGTTGCAATCAATAACAGCCCCTGCAGTATTCAAAAAGGGTCTACCATGGATAATCAACATACTATCCTCCTTGGGAATATCAAGAATAACAAAGTCTGTTAAAATAGTAACGTTTGCAACCACAACAGGCACATCCTCACAAATACTGTAGCGACCCGAACTCAAACGGTCAAGTCTCTGTGCTTCAGTGTCATCCCTGAATCGGTAATGCTGACACACACAGTACTCGAAGGATTTATAACAGAGTAGCAATCACACACGTATTACATCGAATGTCTCAAAAGAGAACTTATTACAATAAATATGGCTTAAGGCCATCTAATACAATAACAGTGGAAGGCTTGGAAGATAAAGTGAGTCCATCAACTCCAACAGCATAGCTGAGCTGCACGGCAACGACCTAACGAACCTTACTCTTCGTCTGAAAAGTCTGCAACATAATACGTTGCAGCCCAAAAATGGGTCAGCACATGGAATATGCTGGCAATATAACACAGTAGAGCAAGAACAGAATAATATTATCACCACATGCATATTTGGCTGGTGGAAAGCTCTATGGTTATAGTTTTTGCGAAAAGCCAATTTTTCCCTACAACAAAGTAATAAGTTTTATTTTAACTATCATGGTAGTTGAAACATCATTGAGAAGGTTCCTCCAACTCAATCCAAATTAAAGTAATTATCAACCCAACAATATTAATTTAGAGTGATGAGATACTTAGGATACTCCAAGTACTAGATACTCAAGATTGTCCATAACCGGGGACACGGCTAACCATGATTAGATTGTACACTCTGCAGAGGTTCGCGCACTTTTCCCCACAAGACTCGATCTCCTCCGTTGGATTTCTCGCACTACAAGGTGTTTGAGAAACGGATGCCCGAGACATAGCCTTTCAGAAACATTAACTCTCTACTCCGGGCAGACCATACCAAACCTACATCCCTCTACCTGCTGATCCACCTCTTCAAGAGCTTACGCAACTTACTCAACTATGCTAGAGCCCATAATAGCTTGTGGCTGCACACGGAAGTTTCTAGCATGAAAATATCTCAGTTCCCTTTGAGCCTGGGTGGCGGACCTTAGGATGATCACACGGGTACTCCGGGATATCCTAGGACAACACTGGATTCCCCAGGGCCCGACAAGCAATCCACCCAGATGTGTATTAAAGTTGCCACCTTAAGTTGAACCATTAATTAACAATCTCACATCTGTCATGGATACACTCAAACCCAATCCACGTCTACGAGCATAGCATAGCAATATAAGCAATACGTAGAAGTAATTCCCAAGGTTTGAATATAACAGGGCAATAGGTTCTACCTCATCAACTACTTCCCAACCCACATGTTAATCACATCCTAATCATGCAATGTTTGAGGATTGGAACTAATGCATAAAAACTGGGTATGAAAAAGATATGATCAATGTGTTACTTGCCTTGCTGACGATCCGCAAAACCTAGGGACTCGTAGTAGCACGCTTCGCACTCCGGGAATTCTATCGCAAACAAACAATAGCATACATAAGCAATCAAGCAAAGACGCACGGGCAAAACTCAAATAAGAAGAATTGACCAGAAAGTTCAACTTAAGAACTCCGGTTTGCAAAAAGAATCAAATCAAGCGGAGCAACGAAACTCAAACTGCGAAAGAAACAAGATCCGTTTACTAATCTGAACTAAAGTCAAATTTTACAGTGCCAAAATCTTGTTCAAGTTGGTTAAACAGAAAGAGGGTTTCGAGACGAAGATCTAGGCGCTTGAATCGCCTGATTCCGATAAACGAGCGAAAAGATAAACTAAAACGAAAATCGGATCAGAAATCGCGGAAAATCCGAGAAAAAGAAAAACTGACGAACAGGCTAATGAATGAACGTTCGCTGTCTGCGATTAAATGATGAAAACCGTTCGTTAAAACGAACGTAAAACGGGCGTTCGCTAAATACTGGATCTATATAAAAAACGGATCTAGGGTTTCAAAAAAACAAAACGGTTTTCTCACGAAAACCGAGGCGGCTACCTCGGGTCCGGCGAGGTCCGGCGAGTCCGGCGCGGCGAGCAGCGGCGGGGCGCGGGGCGGCGGCGGCGGCAGCGAAGCGGGGCGGCGGCGGCGGCGGGATTAGGGTTAGGGCGCGGGTGGCGGCTGGGCTGGCTCAGGGCTCGGGGTCTCGGGCTTTAAAGGCCGGCCCGAGGAGTCCTGGCCGGTTACGGCCCGAAGCCGGTTCACTTTTTTTTTGAAACCCTAGATCTGTTTTTTTATATAGATCCGGTTCGGTTTATTTTCGGTTTAGTTATTTAGCGAACGCCCGTTTTACGTTCGTTTTAACGAACGGTTTTCACCGTTTAATCGCAGACAGCGAATGTTCGTTCATTAGCTTCATTAGCTTGTTCGTCAGTTTTTCTTTTTCTCGGATTTTCCGCGATTATTTTTTATCGCGATTTCTGATCCAATTTTCGTTTTAGTTTATCTTTTCGCTCGTTTATCGGAATATGGCGATTCAAGCGCCTAGATCTTCGTCTCAAAACCCTCTTTCTGTTTAACCAACTTGAACAAGATTTTGGTACTGTAAAATTTGACTTTAGTTCAGAATAGTAAACGGATCTTGTTTCTTTCGCAGTTTGAGTTTCGTTGCTCCGCTTGATTTGATTCTTTTTGCAAACCGGAGTTCTTAAGTTGAACTTTCTGTTCAATTCTTCTTATTTGAGTTTTGCCCGTGCGTCTTTGCTTGATTGCTTATGTATGCTATTGTTTGTTTGCGATAGAATTCCCGGAGTGCGAAGCGTGCTACTACGAGTCCCTAGGTTTTGCGGATCGTCAGCAAGGCAAGTAACACATTGATCATATCCTTTTCATACCCAGTTTTTATGCATTAGTTCCAATCCTCAAACATTGCATGATTAGGATGTGATTAACATGTGGGTTGGGAAGTAGTTGATGAGGTAGAACCTATTGCCCTGTTATATTCAAACCTTGGGAATTACTTCTACGTATTGCTTATATTGCTATGCTATGCTCGTAGACGTGGATTGGGTTTGAGTGTATCCATGACAGATGTGAGATTGTTAATTAATGGTTCAACTTAAGGTGGCAACTTTAATACACATCTGGGTGGATTGCTTATCGGGCCCTGGGGAATCCAGTGTTGTCCTAGGATATCCCGGAGTACCCGTGTGATCATCCTAAGGTCCGCCACCCAGGCTCAAAGGGAACTGAGATATTTTCATGCTAGAAACTTCCGTGTGCAGCCACAAGCTATTATGGGCTCTAGCATAGTTGAGTAAGTTGCGTAAGCTCTTGAAGAGGTGGATCAGCAGGTAGAGGGATGTAGGTTTGGTATGGTCTGCCCGGAGTAAAGAGTTAATGTTTCTGAAAGGCTATGTCTCGGTCATCCATTTCTCAAACACCTTGTAGTGTGAGAAATCCAACAGAGGAGATCGAGTCTTGTGGGGAAAAGTGCGCAAACCTCTGCAGAGTGTACAATCTAATCATGGTTAGCCGTGTCCCCGGTTATGGACAATCTTGAGTATCTAGTACTTGGAGTATCCTAAGTATCTTATCACTCTAAATTAATATTGTTGGGTTGATAATTACTTTAATTGGGATTGAGTTGGAGGAACCTTCTCAATGATGTTTCAACTACCATGATAGTTAAAATAAAACTTATTCCTTTGTTGTAGGAAAAAATTGGCTTTTCGCAAAAACTATAACCATAGAGCTTTCCACCAGCCAAATATGCATGTAGTGATAGCATTATTCTGTTCTTGCTCTACTGTGTTATATTGCCAGCATATTCCATGTGCTGACCCGTTTTCGGGCTGCAACGTGTTATGTTGCGGACTTTTCAGATGAAGAGTAAGGTTTGTTAGGTCGTTGCCGTGCAGCTCAGCTACGCCGTTGGAGTTGATGGACTCACTTTATCTTCCAAGCCTTCCGCTGTTATCGTATTAGATGGACTTAAGCGATATTTATTGTAATAAGTTCTCTTTTGAGACATTCGATGTAATAAGTGTGTGATTGCTACTCTGTTATAAATCCTTCGAGTACTGTGTGTGTCAGCATTACCGATCCAGGGATGACAATGAAGCACAGAGACTTGACCGTTTGAGGTCGGGTCGCTACAAATACCGACAGGTATAGGAGTTGATTTATCGGCCATTTGCAAAGATATTTCAGTAGGTGTGAACTTATTCAAACCAAGTCTACGATATAAATAGAGAGGCAGAACACTAACACCGGCTCCAAGATCACATAACGCAGTTTTAACATAGTTTCCTTTAATGGAGCATCGTATAGTTGGTACTCATGTATCTCCTAGTTTCTTAGGTATTCCACCTTTAAAAGTATAATTGGCGAGCATGGTGGAAATTTCAGCTTCCGGTATCTTTCTTTTATTTGTAACAATATCTTTCATATACTTAGCATAAGGATTCATTTTAAGCATATCAGTGAAACGCATACGCAAAAAGATAGGTCTAATCATTTCAGCAAAGCGCTCGAAATCCTTATCATCCTTTTTCTTGGATTGTTTTGGAGGAAAAGGCATGGTTTTCTGAACCCATGGTTCTCTTTCTTTACCGTGCTTCCTAGCAACAAAGTCTCTCTTATCATAATGTTGATTCTTTGATTGTGGGTTATCAAGATCAATAGCAGGTTCAATCTCTACTTCATTGTTATTGCTAGGTTGAGCATCAACATGAACATCATCATTAACATTATCACTAGGTTCATGTTCATTACCAGATTGTGTTTCAGCATCAGAAATAGAAATATCATTGGGATTCTCAGGGGTGTCAACAACAGGTTCACTAGAAGCATGCAAAGTCCTATCATTTGTCTTTTTCTTCCTCTTAGAAGGACTAGGTGCATCAACATTAGTTCTCTGAGAATCTTGCTCAATTCTCTTAGGGTGGCCCTCAGGATACAAAGGTCCCTGAGTCATTTTACCCCCTCTAGTCATAACTCTAACAACATTATCATTTTTCTTATTATTTAATTTATTGAGCAAATCATCTTGTGCTTTAAGCACTTGTTCTACTTGAGTGGTAACCATAGAAGCATGTTTACTAATGAGTTTAATTTCACCTTTAACTCTAGCCATATAATCACTCAAATGTTCAATCATATAAGCATTTCGTTTCAATTGTCTACCAACATAAGCATTAAAGTTTTCTTGTTTAACAATAAAATTATCAAACTCATCTAAGCATTGGCTAGCAGACTTATAATGAGAAATATCACCTTCATCAAATCTATAGAGAGAATTTACCTTTGCTACCTGTGTCGGGTTATCAAGACCATTTATTTCTTCAATAGGTGGTAAATTCTTAACATCTTCAGCTTTAATACCCTTTTCTTTCATAGATTTCTTTGCCTCTTGCATATCTTCAGGACTGAGAAATAGAATACCCCTTTTCTTCGGAGTTGGCTTAGGAGTTGGTTCAGGAAGTGTCCAATTATTATCATTACTCAACACATTATTCAATAGCAATTCAGCTTGATCAACAGTTCTTTCCCTGAAAACACAACCAGCACAACTATCCAGGTGGTCTCTGGAAGCATCGGTTAGTCCATTATAAAAGATATCAAGTATTTCATTTTTCTTGAGAGGATGATCAGGCAAAGCATTAAGTAATCGGAGAAGCCTCCCCCAAGCTTCTGGGAGACTCTCTTCTTCAATTTGCACAAAATTATATATTTCCCTTAAGGCAGCTTGTTTCTTATGAGCGGGGAAATATTTAGCAGAGAAGTAATAAATCATATCCTGGGGACTACGCACACAACTAGGATCAAGAGAATTAAACCATGTTTTAGCACCACCCTTTAATGAGAACGGAAATAACTTAAGGATAAAGTAGTAACGGATTTTTTCCTCATTGGTGAATAGGGTGGCTATATCATTTAATTTAGTAAGATGTGCCACAACAGTTTCAGATTCATGGCCATAAAAAGGATCAGATTCAACCAAAGTAATTAACTTAGGATCGACAGAGAAATCATAATCCTTATCAGAAATACAGATAGGTGAAGTAGCAAAAGCAGGGTCATATTTCATTCTAGCATTCAAAGACTTCTCTTTCAGCTTAACTAACAGTTTCTTAAGATCATATCTATCTTTGCAAGCAAAAAAGTCTCTAGCAGTTTCTTCATCCATAACATAACCCTCAGGGTCATCGGGCAATTCATATCTAGGGGGAGAATCTTCATCATCACTTTCATCAATATTATCAGTTTCAATAATTTCATTCTCTCTAACCCTAGCAAGTTGTTCATCAAGAAATTCACCTAATGGCACAGTATTATCAAGCATAGAAGTAGTTTCATCATAAGCATCATGCATAGCAGAAGTGGCATCATCAATAACATGCGACATATCAGAATCAATAGCAGGTGTAGGTGTCGCAAATTTACTCATAACAGAAGGTGAATCAAGTGCAGAGCTAGATGGCAGTTCCTTACCTCCCCTCGTAGTTGAGGGATAAATCTTGGTTCTTTCGTCTTTCAAGTTCCTCATAGTGATCAACATATATAAATTCCAGGTGACTCAAACATAGAGCTATGCTCCCCGGCAACGGCGCCAGAAAATAGTCTTGATAACCCACAAGTATAGGGGATCGCAATAGTTTTCGAGGGTAGAGTATTCAACCCAAATTTATTGATTCGACACAAGGGGAGCCAAGGAATATTCTCAAGTATTAGCAGTTGAGTTGTGTATTAGCAGTTAAGTTGTCAATTCAACCACACCTGGAAGACTTAATATCTGTAGCAAAATATTTAGTAGCAAAGTAGTATGGAAGTAACGGTAACGGTGGCAAAAGTAACAGTAGCAGTTTTGTAGTAATTGTAACAGTGGCAACGGAAAAGTAACTAAGCAAAGATCAATATGTGAAAAGCTCGTAGGCATTGGATCAATGATGGATAATTATGTCGGATGCGATTCCTCATGCAACAGTTATAACATAGGGAGACACAGAACTAGCTCCAGTTCATCAATGTAACGTAGGCATGTATTCCGAATATAGTCATACGTTCCTATGGAAAAGAACTTGCATGACATCTTTTGTCCTACCCTCCCGTGGCAGCGGGGTCCTATTGGAAACTAAGGGATATTAGGGCCTCCTTTTAATGGAGTACCGGACCAAAGCATTAACACTTAGTGAATACATGAACTCCTCAAACTACGATCATCACCGGGAGTGCTCCCGATTATTGTCACTTCGGGGTTGCTGGATCATAACACATAGTAGGTGACTATTGACTTGCAAGATAGGATCAAGAACTCACATATATTCATGAAAACATAATAGGTTCAGATCTGAAATCATGGCACTCGGGCCATAGTGACAAGCATTAAGCATAGCAAAGTCATAGCAACATCAATCTCAGAACATAATGGATACTAGGGATCAAACCCGAACAAAACTAAGTCGATTACATGATAAATCTCATCCAACCCATCACCGTCCAGTAAGCCTACGATGGAATTACTCACGCACGGCGGTGAGCATCATGAAATTGGTGATGGAGGAAGGTTGATGATGACGATGGCGACGGATTCCCCTCTCCGGAGCCCCGAACGGACTCCAGATCAGCCCTCCCGAGAGAGATTAGGGCTTGGCGGCGGCTCTGTATCGTAAAACATGATGAAACCTTCTCTCCGATTTTTTTCTCCCCGAACGTGAATATATAGAGTTGGAGTTGAGGTCGGTGGAGCCTCAGGGGGCCCACGAGGCAGGGGGCGCGCCCCAGGGGGTGAGCGCGCCCTCCACCCTTGTGGACAGGGTGTGGCCCCCTGGTGTTGATTCTTCTGCCAATATTTTTTATTAATTCCAAAAATATTCTCCGTAAAGTTTCAGGTCATTCCGAGAACTTCTGTTTCTGCACAAAAATAACACCATGGCAATTCTGCTGAAAACAGTGTCAGTCCGGGTTAGTTCCATTCAAATCATGCAAGTTATAGTCCAAAACAAGGGCAAAAGTGTTTGGAAAAGTAGATACGTTGGAAACGTATCAACATCCGGTGCTTCAACAGCGTTCGCCTCAAGATCCCCAAGGTGATGGATGAGGCCATCATTTCAGCATTCTCTGATGGCGTCCGCGACGTCAAGATGAAGGAGGAGCTTGCTATCCACGAGGAGCCATGCACGGTACTGGAGATGTTCAACATGGCGACCAAGTGTGCGAGAGTTGAGGAGGGGCGCCACTCCCTCCTCGAACTCCCTGCAGCTGACCTAGAAGAGAAGAAAGCCAAGGCCAAGGACGTGAAGCGCAAGGGGGTAGCCGTGCTCGCGGCCGAGCCAGATACGAAGCGCGGTCGGGACCACCCCGAGTCGTCCAAGAGCAGCCGTCCGTTCTGCGCCTTCCACAACGTACACAGCCACAACACCAATGCCTGCCAAGAGCTCAGGGCCATTCGAGATGGACGCTATGGTCGATGCCCCGAGCGAAATGACTGAGGTTATGGACGAGGAGGAGGACGAAGTGGAGGACGCTGGGACGACCGTCGCCCTCGTCGGGAGTGGCACGACCGGACTCGCGAGGACCACTGGTAGGACCAGCCTCGTGAGGGCGCCTAGAGGGACCAGCCTCGTGAGGACCGTCCTCAGGGCAATCCTGGCCTCCCTCCGCTGCTGCTACCGCCAAGAAGGAACGACGACCACCATCAGGACGAGGGGGCTAGGGGCTTCCAGGAGTCGCGCGCTATCGCTTGCATCTTGGGCGGTGCTCAGGCCCCAGCCTCCCAGCGCATCTTCAAGCAGTTTGCTCGCGAGGTGAACGCGGCCCTTCCCAGGCTCGAGGCCACGCACCCGCTCAGGTGGTCCAAGTGCGCCATCACCTTCAGCTCGTCGGACCAGCTCAAGTGTGCGGCTACTGCCGGCGCCCTCCCGATGCTTTGCTCACTCGTCATCAGCAACGTCCAAGTCACCAAGACCCTCATCGACGGCGACGCAGGGCTCAATGTCCTGTCCGTCGAGACGTTCGATAGCCTCCAAGTGCCATACGATCAGCTACATCCTACCAAGCCTTTCTCAGGAGTGACCGACGGCTCCACCACCCCGATAGGGCAGGTCCGCCTCCCTGTCACCTTCGGCCAGCGCAACAACTACCGCACCGAGCTCATTGACTTCGACGTCGCCCACATCCGCCTGCCGTACAACGCCATCCTTGGGTATCCGGCATTCGCCAAGTTCATTGCGGTGACCCATCACGGCTACAACGTCCTCAAAATGCCAGGAAGCGGCGGAGTCATCACGGTCCCCTGCAAAGAAAGAGATGCAGTGTGCTCCCTGGAGCGCGCCTTCCAAGCCGCAGCAATCGAAGACCCCGACAACGAAGGCACCCTGTACCCTCCTGAGGCCATCCCCAAGAAGAAGAAGCAGCTACTCCATCCAGGGCCTCAGGGGAATGGCGTCTCCAATGGACTCACATAGGAAGGCGTGCCCGGCGTCCTCCTCGGGCAGGGCTCGGGGGCTGTCTTCTGGAGGGCCTCAGACCTGGCCAACGTCACGAGGGAGGCGCTCGGGCACCATGTGGAGGCGTGCTTCACAGCACGTCTCCCTCAGGAGGGCACTGGGCGAGGAGCGTCTAGTGCTCAGGAGTTCATCGTCAAGGCAACCCAGGAGCTTCAAGAGGCAAGGAACATACGCGGCGACCGCCGCCCACCACTCGGCGCAGCTCCCCATCCTGGCGAGGACGGTGGGCTGCGCGTCTGCGTCGACATTCCAGGGCTCAACAGGGCCACAACTCAGGAGTTCTTCTGGCCTTCGCGCGTTGGCCGGTGCGAGGGTCCACCTCACAGCTATGTTCGCATGCCGTTTGGCCTGCCGAGTGCGGCTGTCATCTACCAGCGTCATCTGCGGAGCGTCCTGGCGGCTCAGGAGACCAGGCACCACGCAGTCCGGGCAGAAATGGAAACGGTCCTCAAGGAACCACCCGAGCCCCCAGAGCCTCCTGAGGCTCAAGGCCCTGGTGGCTCGTGAGGAGCGACCTCTTCAGCGCGCACCTTCAGCTACCTCAACACTCCTTCGACAACGGTATCAGGTGACTCTTTCCAATTCATTCAGTTGGGGGTGCCCCTCGGGCAGCGTTATCCCCAAGTCGCACGGGTCCGTCCCCGCGACGTGTATCCTTTTGCATCTTTAGCTTACTCAGTCGGGGGCGCCCCTCGGGCTGCATTATCCCCAGGCCACTCGGGTCCGTCCTAGTGGCATGTATCGTTCTTGCATCTATCTGAACTAGCTTATCTCCCTACGTGGTTTCCCTACGGCTATCACTTGTCTGATTACATCTCGCGGCATCCCGCATTGCTAACCAATCTCCTGTTTACCCCGCGGCGAGAGCTCCACATATCGGCACGACGCTTGTGCTCGGGTCCGTCCCTGCAACACTGATAAACCTGAGACATCAAGCTCTGGCTCACGGCCCGCTCCGTGCACGTCACCTCGTCAGATCCTTAGTGCCTTCGCCTTCTTGTGGAACAATCGACAGCTGGGTAACCAACTCGATCACGGACTGTATTCCCTCTCCAACTAACTCGCAGGAATCTCCGGAGCACTAGCTACTGGTGGCCCCGTCAGCTCGTTCCTTCTCTCGTGCCATCCGCTTGCGCATGGAAGGGGGGCTCCTGAGCATAGCCCCTCAGGAGCTCTTACTGACTCTCCAGCCCTCACCCCCTGGCCTTGACCACGGCATCGCGACCTGGCATACCAGCGGCGGCTGAGCCTTGCTCGAGGGTCGGGACCCGAGAATGCAGAGCACTCAGGAGGGCATGAGATGGGAAAGGATCTAACGTGAGCCTGACCCAGTAGAACCACCACCGATGCACGAGCCAGGCGCGGCACGGGGACTCGACCCAGGATCGGCAAAGATAAGTCACGCATTCTAGCCGGCCCAGCGCTGAGACACAGGATTCCTAGATCATGCAGCTTTGCTACGGCGACGCCGCTTACCTTTCCTACCTTCCAGGAGTCGCTTACACGCTAAGGGGGACCTCCTGAGCATCGCGCCTCAGGGGCTCTTACCGGACCTTGAGTCGCTCACCTCCTGGCCTTGACCACGACATCGCGACCTGGCATACCAGCGACGGCTGAAGCCTGCCTGGGGACTGGGGCCTGTCAGCGTAGAGCGCCGGGCTGCCGCAGGGATGGAAAGGGGGGACCGAGCTGGAGCAAGACATGCGAACATAAGCTTTTATAATGGGGATGATATTAACACAAAAGGCGCTACAGATTCTTTACACACCCCCGTGGGGTCCATCTTAATTCCTCGCAGTGAACAAAAGGAAAAGACTATCGGAAGCTATAACTACGGGCGTCGTCACTGACGCCATCATCAACAGTGGGCTGCGGGAGGCCGACGCCCGCCCCATCCAGATCAGCGTCGGCGGCGAGCGGACGCTGTTGCTGCGCTCCGGGCACGGCGAGAGCTCGGGGGCACGTAGCTATCATCGCTCGTCTCCGGAGTCTCGTAGGGCTCGGGAGAGTCGCTAGTCTCCCAAGCACCATCGCTGCTGTCGAAGAACTACTGGCGAGGGCAGTGGCAGGCCCGGCTCCTGCCGCTGTGCCGTCCCGATGACCCCCTCCAGGGTAGCACTCGAGGCGGAGGCCTTCCTCATCGAAGACCTTGAAGAACATCGTGGAGGCGCCATCGTATTCAAAGTGGATGGCGAGGGCGCTGTCGGTGTCAAAACCGGCGGATCTCGGGTAGGGGGTCCCGAACTGTGCGTCTAAGGTCGATGGTAACAGGAGGCAGGGGACACAATGTTTACCCAGGTTCGGGACCTCTCTATGGAGGTAATACCCTACTTCCTGCTTGATTGATCTTGATGAATATGAGTATTACAAGAGTTGATCTACCACGAGATCGTAATGGCTAAAACCCTAAAAGTCTAGCCTGTATGACTATGATTGTCCATCTAAGGACCTGGCCCTCCGGTTTATATAGACACCGGAGGGATCTAGGGTTACATAAGGTCGGTTACAGAGAAAGGAATCTTTACATCATGGACGTCAAGCTTGCCTTCCACGCCAAAGAGAGCCCCATCCGGACACAGGTAGAGTCTTCGGTCTTCGTATCTTTACAGCCCATCAGTCCGGCCCACGTCCAACAGGCCGGACGCCCGAGGACCCCTTAGTCTAGGACTCCCTCAGTAGCCCCTGAACCAGGCTTTCAATGACGAGGTGTCCGGCGCGCAGATTGTCTTCAGCATTGCAAGGCGGGTTCTCCTTCCCGAACACTCCAAGATATTCTTCGGACGCAACGAACGTGTCCAGATCTGTAACACAAGTACCGCACATACAGCCGTAGAGAGTATAATATTTCACGAGTCCCATCTACTGACAACTTTTGGCGAGATAACATCACGCCTGCCCGGTCATTATTTCGAACCGTTTTCTTCTGCCGTTCCGCATTTCAAGATGCGGTTTCCATTGGCACGTCTTGTCAAAGTAGAGATCATGTCCCCTTATTGCGGGATTCTCATCAATACGAGCGTGCGTAACCCAACCGTTCCATTGGAAAGATTCCATGGGAATAGGCAGGTTTTCGGGCTTAGGAGGAGGCGTTCGATACCCGTTGCCTTTATAAAGGTGCAAAGGGTTATCTTTACTTACGCCAAACTTCTCCTCAGCCTCCCCAACCTCGAGTTCTAGCACCCAAGGCTCGATTCCATTGCTTCAATCTTCCCAGTCATGTCCGGACCCAGTCCGCAGGGCCGATGGATGGCTTCCTCTGTTATAGAAGAGGATATTGTGAAGCTCCGGGCAGCTAGATACCTGACCGCGGAGATCCCCCATAGGCTTCCTGCTCAAGGACAGGTTATTCCAACTCCCAGACCCAGTGAGAGGGTCGTATTCATCTCTCACTTCCTCCGAGGGTTAGGATTTGCTCTTAACCCCTTCGTCCGGGGGCTCATGTTTTATTACGGACTAGATTTTCACGATCTAGCCCTCGATTCTTTCCTTCACGTTTCGGCGTTCATCATCACATGTGAAACCTTCCTCCGAATTCCCCCACACTTCGGCTTATGGCTCAAGACTTTTAGTGTAAGGCCGAAGGTGGTCGACGGGAAACAGGCGTAGTGCAGCGGTGCTGTAGTGAGCAAGCTTACTAATGCTCTTTGGCCAAAAGGCTCTTTCACCGAAATTTCCAACCAATGGCAGTGATAACCCACAAGTATAGGGGATCGCAACAGTTTTCGAGGGTAGAGTATTCAACCCAAATTTATTGATTCGACACAAGGGGAGCCAAAGAATATTCTCAAGTATTAGCAGTTGAGTTGTCAATTCAACCACACCTGGATAACTTAGTATTTGCAGCAACGTATTTAGTAGCAAAGTAGTATGGATGTAACGGTAACGATAGCAAAAGTAATATTTTTGGGTTTTGTAGTGATTGTAACAGTAGCAACGGAAAAGTAAATAAGCGAAGAACAATATATGAAAAGCTCGTGGGCATTTGATCGGTGATGGAGAATTATGCCGGATGCGGTTCGTCATGTAACAGTCATAACATAGGGTGACATAGAACTAGCTCCAATTCATCAATGTAATGTAGGCATGTATTCCGAATATAGTCATATGTGCTTATGGAAAACAACTTGCATGACATCTTTTGTCCTACCCTCCCGTGGCAGCGGGGTCCTAATGGAAACTAAGGGATATTAAGGCCTCCTTTTAATAGAGTACCGAACCAAAGAATTAACACATAGTGAATCCATGAACTCCTCAAACTACGGTCATCACCGGGAGTGGTCCCGATTATTGTCACTTCGGGGTTGCCGGATCATAACACATAGTAGGTGACTATAGACTTGCAAGATAGGATCAAGAACTCACATATATTCATGAAAACATAATAGGTTCAAATCTGAAATCATGGCACTCGGGCCCTAGTGACAAGCATTAAGCATAGCAAAGTCATAGCAACAACAATCTCAGAACATAGTGGATACTAGGGATCAAACCCTAACAAAACTAACTCGATTACATGATAGATCTCATCCAACCCATCACCGTCCAGCAAGCCTACGATGGAATTACTCCCGCACGGCGGTGAGCATCATGAAATTGGTGATGGAGGATGGTTGATGATGACGACGGCGACGAATTCCCCTCTCTGGAGCCCCGAACGGACTCCAGATCAGCCCTCCCGAGAGGTTTTAGGGCTTGGCGGCGGCTCCGTATCGTAAAACGTGATGAATCCTTCTCTCTGATTTTTTTCTCCCCGAAAGTGAATATATGGAGTTGGAGTTGAGGTTGGTGGAGCGTCAAGGGGCCCATGAGGTAGGGGGGCGTGCCCAGGGGGGCAGGCGCGTCCCCCACCCTCGTGGACAGGGTGTGGGCCCCTGACGTGGATTTTTCTTCCAGTATTTTTAATATTTTCCAAAAAAGATGTTCCGTGGAGTTTCAGGTCATTCCGAGAACTTTTGTTTCTGCACATAAATAACACCATGGAAAGTCTGCTGAAAACAGCGTCAGTCCGGGTTAGTTCCATTCAAATCATGCAAGTTAGAGTCCAAAACAAGGGCAAAAGTGTTTGAAAAAGTAGATACGACGGAGACGTATCAACTCCCCCAAGCTTAAACCTTTGCTTGTCCTCAAGCAATTTAGTTGATAAACTGAAAGTGATAAAGAAAAACTTTTACAAACTCTGTTTGCTCTTGTTGTTGTAAATATGTAAAGCCAGCATTCAAGTTTTCAGCAAAGATTATGACTAACCATATTCACAATAACTCTTAGGTCTCATGTTTACTCATATCAACGGCATAATCAACTAGCGAGCGATAATAATAAATCTTGGATGACAACACATTCTCAAAACAATCATGATATGATATAACAAGATGGTATCTCGCTAGCCCTTTCTGAGACCGCAAAACATAAATGCAGAGCACCTTTAAAGATCAATGACTGACTAGACATTGTAATTCATGGTAAAAGAGATCCAATCATAGTCATACCCAATATAAATTAACAATAATGGATGCAAATGACAGCAGTGCTCTCCAGCTGGTGCTTTCTAATAAGAGGGTGATGACTCAACATAAAAGTAAATAGATAGGCCCTTCGCAGAGGGAAGTAGGGATTTGTAAAGGTGCCAGAGCTCGGTTTTGAAATAGAGATAAATAATATTTTCAGCGGCATACTTTCATTGTCAACATAACAACAAAGAGATGGCGATATCTTCCATGCTACACACATTATAGGCGGTTCCCAAACAGAATGGTAAAGTTTATACTCCCCCTCCACCAACAAGCATCAATCCATGGCTTGCTCGAAAGAACGAGTGCCTCCAACTAGCAACAGTCCCAGGGGGAGTTTTGTTTGCAATTATTTTGATTTAGTTTGCATAAAGCATGGGACTGGTCATCCCGGTGACCAGCCATTTTCTCGTGAGTGTGGAGCGGAGTCCACTCCTCTTGATAATAACCCGCCTAGCATGGAAGATACGGACAACCCTAGTTGATACATGAGCTATTCGAGCATACAAAACAGAATTTCATTTGAAGGATTAGAGTTTGGCACATACAAATTTACTTGGAACGACAGGTAGATAACGCATATAGGAAGGTATAGTGGACTCATATGGAATAACTTTGGGGTTTAAGGGATTGGATGCACAAGCAGTATTCCCGCTTAGTACAAGTGAAGGCTAGCAAAAGACTGGGAAGCAACCAACTAGAGAGCGACAACGGTCATGAACATGCATTAAAATTAATAAACATTGAATACAAGCATGAGTAGGATATAATCCACCATGAACATAAATATCGTGAAGGCTATGTTGATTTGTTTCAACTACATGTGTGAACATGTGCCAAGTCGAGTCACTTAAATCATTCATAGGAGGATACCACCCCACTATACCACATCACAACCATTTTAATAGCATGTTGGCACGCAAGGTAAAACCATTATAACTCATAGCTAATCAAGCATGGCACGAGCAACTATGATCTCTAATTGTCATTGCAAACATGTTTATTCATAATAGGCTGAATCAGGAATGATGAACTAATCATATTTACAAAACAAGAGAGGTCGAGTTCATACCAGCTTCTCTCATCTCAATCAATCCATCATATATCGTCATTATTGCCTTTCACTTGCACGACCGAACGATGTGAATAATAATAAGAGTGCACGTGCATTGGACTAAGCTAGAATCTAGGAGCATTCAATAAACAGGAGAAGACAAAGCAATATGGGCTCTTGGTTAAATCAACAATAATGCATATAAGAGCCACTTCAACAATTTAATCATGGTCTTCTCCTATCGACCCCCAAAGAAAAGAAAAGGAAATAAAACTATTTACACGGGAAAGCTCCCAACAAGCAAAAGAAGAACGAGAAATCTTTTTGGGTTTTCTTTTTAATTACTACTACTACAGCAAGAAAAGTAAACTAGCTAAAAATTACTACTAATTTTTTTCTTAAGGTTTATTAAACACACAAGAAGAAAGCGAGAAAAAGAAAGTAAACTAGCATGGATATTACACCGAAAAAGTATGAGCACCGACATCTAGCAATGAGTGTGTGAACATAAATGTAATGTCGGTGAGAAATACGTACTCCCCCAAGCTTAGGCTTTTGGCCTAAGTTGGTTTATTGCCACGGATGGCCTGGCGGATATCCATAGTTGTAGCCGGGGTCGTACTGAGATGAAGAAGACTCTGATTGCCACTGGTTGGAAATCATCTCCGGATCCCACTGGTAATTAGACTGTCGTGGGGGTTCAAATTGTGGTTCCGGCTCCGTGGCCGGTGTAGGGTTCCGGTAGGCGTGAATGGCCGCCAACGGAACGAGATACGGACCTTCAAATAAATTAAACAAGGAGGGAGCAGGCAAGGTAATAGTCTCAGGGTGATGTTTATCAAAGAACAATTTGTATTTAAGCGCCCCTTCCCTATTCTTAACAATAAAGTCATGCGCTACCATACTCTTATAATCTAAATAAGCAGTGGGCGGCAATTTTTCTTCTTTTTCATAGTGCCTAATAGGTATGTTATAGTGTGCAACAAGGCGTGAAGCATAAATACCTCCAAAGATGGGGCCCTTTGTACGGTTCAGACTTAACCGTTTGGCAATAATACCGCCCATACTAACAGTGTTATCGCAGAATAAACCATGGAACAAAATAATAATATCAGGAACACTAAGGTTTCCATAGTTTCCGCGACCAATTAAGCAACGACTAGCAAATATGGCAAAGTAGCGTAAAACAGGAAAATGTATACTAGTGATTCTTGCATCGGAAACCTTCCTGGTCTCCCCCACAGTGATAGTGTCAATAAACCCATCCACATCTTTACGATGTGGTTCATCTAAACTACCCTCAAAAGGTATTTTGCAAATCTTGCAAAATTCATCTAGTGGCATCTTCTTAACCACATCATATAAATGAAACTCTACTGAAGGAGGTGATTCCTTTGGATAATAGTAGAAGTTTTGCACAAAAGTATTGGTGAGTAAGAGATACTGTTTGCGTTGGTCGCGGAGGAAGTCGGTGAGGCCTGCATTCTCAGCCAATTCATAAAAATCATCATAAATCCCGGCTTCTCTCAAGAAATCATTGGAAGGCCATTCACACGGCCTAACCTCCGCGGTGCGAGGCAAATTATATTTGGGCCTATGTGCCTCTTCACTTTGCTTTTCCTTCGAGCTTCGGCTCGATGAACCCCTCAAAAAGCTCTTCATTATTTTCTGAAATTTTCTGAATTTTTTAGTAACTTCAAATAAAAGTGAACCAAACTCAACAAAATTGATAGCAACTACTCCTACAAGTGCCTAGAGACTATGTCATGCATTAGAACTACTTGGAACCATATAAATTTGGCATGCAAGCTCAAGAACATGGTCACCTAGGCATCACAAATTTGCAATGAATAAAGCACTAGAACAAAAACTAATTGGACCAATGGAGGAGTCACATACCAAGGAACAATCCCCTCAAGCAGTTTTGTGAGAGGTGCTTTGAGCAAGGAGATCAAAAATCGCAGCAAAATGAGCTAGAACTCGTGCTTGAGCTGGATGGTGATTTTTTGGGAGGAAGAAGGAGTGTGTGGGTGCAGGAATAAGTGGAGGGGAGCCACCGTGGGCCCACGAGGCAGGGGGCGCGCCTTGTAGGGGTGGGCGCGCCCTGGACCCTCGTGGCCAGGTGCTTGCTTCCCCTGATGTGTTCTCAGTGCCAGATATTCTCAAATATTCCAGAAAAAATCATATTCCATTTTCAGGGCATTTGGAGAACTTTTATTTTTGGGGTATTTTATATTGCAAGGATAAATTAGAAAACAGACAGGAAAATACTATTTTTACTTTATTTCATCTAAATAACAGACAGTAGAGAGAGGGTACAGAAGGTTGTGCTTCTAGTTTCATCCATCTCATGCTCATCAAAAAGAATCCACTAACAAGGTTGATCAAGTCTTGTTAACAAACTCATTCCGAATAACATGAAACCGGAGAAATTTCGAATAACACTATGTTACCTCAATGGGGATATGCACATCCCCAATAATAAGAATATCATATTTCTTTTTGACAGTAGGAAGAGGAAATTCAAAACCTCCAAAAATAATCGATGGAATTTTTCCAATAGAATTTATACTATGAACTTGAGGTTGTTTCCTCGGAAAGTGTACCGTATGCTCATTGCCATTAACATGAGAAGTGACATTGCCTTTGTTGCAATTAATAACAGCCCCTGCAGTATTCAAAAAGGGTCTTCCAAGAATAATAGACATACTATCATCCTCGGGAATATCAAGAATAACAAAGTCTGTTAAAATAGTAACATTTGCAACCACAAGAGGCACATCCTCACAAATACCGACAGGTATAGCAGTTGATTTATCAGCCATTTGCAAAGATATCTCAGTAGGTGTCAACTTATTCAAATCAAGTCTACGATATAAAGAGAGAGGCATAACACTAACACCGGCTCCAAGATCACATAAAGCAGTTTTAACATAGTTTCTTTTAATGGAGCATGGTATAGTCGGTACTCCTGGATCTCCAAGTTTCTTTGGTATTCCACCCTTAAAAGTATAATTAGCAAGCATGGTGGAAATTTCAGCTTCCGGTATCTTTCTTTTATTAGTAACAGTTTCTTTCATAAAGTTAGCATAAGGATTCATTTTGAGCATATCAGTTAATCGCATACGCAAAAAGATAGGTCTAATCATTTCAGCAAAGCGCTCAAAATCCTCATCATCCTTTTTCTTGGATGGCTTAGGAGGAAAAGGCATGGGTTTCTGAACCCAAGGTTCTCTTTCTTTACCGTGTTTCCTAGCAACAAAGTCTCTCTTATCATAACATTGATTCTTTGATTGTGGGTTATCAAGATCAACAGCAGGTTCAATTTCTATATCATTATCATTGCTAGGTTGAGCATCATCATGAACATCATTATTAATATTATCACTAGTTTCATGTGCATTACCAGATTGTGTTTCAGCATCAGAAATAGAAATATCATTGGGATTCTCAGGTGGTTCAGTAGTAGGTTCACTAGAAGCATGCAAAGTCCTATCATTTTTCTTTTTCTTCTTTTTAGAAGGACTAGGTGCATCTAAATTATTTCGCTGAGAATCTTGCTCAATTCTCTTAGGATGGCCTTCAGGATACAAAGGTTCCTGAGTCATTTTATCATTTTGAGCTTTAAGTACTTGTTCCACTTGAGTGGTGACCATAGAAGCATGTTTAGTAATGAGTTTAAGTTCACCTTTAACTCTAGACATATAATCACCTAAGTGTTAAAGCGTATCGGAATTGTATTTCAATTGTCTACCAAAATAAGCATTGAAGTTTTCTTGTTTGACAATAAAATTATCAAACTCATCCAAACATTGGCTAGCAAACTTAGCAGGAGGGATTTCATCTTTATCATATCTATAGAGAGAATTTACCTTTACTACCTGTGTCGGGTTATCAAGACCATGAGTTTCTTCAATAGGTGATGGATTAAGATCATATGTTTCTTCAACAGGCGGTAAATTAAGACCATGTATTTCTTCAATAGGAGGTAAATTCTTAACATCTTCAGCTTTAATACCCTTTTCTTTCATAGATTTCTTTGCCTCTTGCATATCTTCAGGACTGAGAAATAGAACACCTCTTTTCTTCGGAGTTGGTTTAGGAATAGGCTCAGGAGTTGGCTCAGGAGCTGGCTCCGGAAGTGTCCAATTATTTTCATTTGTCAACATATTATTCAATAGAATTTCAGCTTCATCCGGTGTTCTTTCCCTGAAAACAGAACCAGCACAACTATCCAGGTAATCTCTGGAAGCATCGGTTAATCCATTATAAAAGATATCAAGTATTTCAATTTTCTTGAGAGGATGATCAGGCAAAGCATTAAGTAATTGGAGAAGCCTCTCCCAAGCTTGTGGGAGACTCTCTTCTTCAATTTTCATAAAATTATATATTTCCCTTAAAGCAGCTTGTTTCTTATGAGTGGGGAAATATTTAGCAGAGAAGTAATAAATCATATCCTGGGGACTACGCACACAACCAGGATCAAGAGAATTAAACCATATCTTAGCATCACCTTTTAATGAGAATGGAAATATTTTAAGGATATATAGGTAGCGAGATTTCTCATCATTAGTGAACAGGGTGGCTATATCATTTAATTTAGTAAGATGTGCCACAACAGTTTCAGATTCATAGCCATGAAAAGGATCAGATTCAACCAAAGTAATTATATCAGGATCAACAGAGAATTCATAATCCTTATCAGTAACACAGATAGGTGAAGTAGCAAAAGCAGGGTCAGGTTTCATTCTAGCATTAAGAGATTGCTGCTTCCATTTAGCTAATAACCTCTTGAGCTCATATCTATCTCTGCAAGCTAAAATAGCTAAAGCAGATTCTTTTTCCAGAACATAACCCTCAGGAATAGCAGGCGATTCATATTTATTAGGGGAGAGTCTTCATCATCACTTTCATCAATGTTATCAGTTTCAATAATTTCATTCTCTCTAACCCTAGCAAGTTGTTCATCAAGAAATTCACCAAGTGGCATAGTAGTATCAAGCATAGTAGTAGTTTCATCATAAGTATCATGCATAGCAGAAGTGGCATCATCAATAACATGCGACATATCAGAACGAATTGCAGAAGCAGGTTTAGGTGTCGCAAGCTTACTCAAAACAGAAGGTGAATCAAGTGCAGAGCTAGATGGCAGTTCCTTACCTCCCCTCGTAGTTGAGGGATAAATTTTTGTCTTAGCGTCTTTCAAGTTCTTCATAGTGACCAGCAGATATAAATCCCAAGTGACTCAAAGAATAGAGTTATGCTCCCCGGCGACGGCGCCAGAAAATAGTCTTGATAACCCACGAGTATAGGGGATCGCAACAGTTTTCGAGGGTAGAGTATTCAACCCAAATTTATTGATTCGACACAAGGGGAGCCAAAGAATATTCTCAAGTATTAGCAGTTGAGTTGTCAATTCAACCACACCTGGATAACTTAGTATCTGCAGCAAAGTATTTAGTAGCAAAGTAGTATGGAAGTAACAGTAACGATAGAAAAAGTAATATTTTTGGGTTTTGTAGTGATTGTAACAGTAGCAACGGAAAAGTAAATAAGCGAAGAAAAATATGTGAAAAGCTCGTAGGCATTGGATCGGTGATGGAGAATTATGCCGGATGCGGTTCATCATGTAACAGTCATAACATAGGGTGACACAGAACTAGCTCCAATTCATCAATGTAATGTAGGCATGTATTCCGAATATAGTCATACGTGCTTATGGAAGAGAACTTGCATGACATCTTTTGTCCTACCCTCCCGTGGCAGCGGGGTCCTAATGGAAACTAAGGGATATTAAGGCCTCCTTTTAATAGAGTACCGGACCAAAGCATTAACACATAGTGAATACATGAACTCCTCAAACTACGGTCATCACCGGGAGTGGTCCCGATTATTGTCACTTCGGGGTTGCTGGATCATAACACATAGTAGGTGACTATAGACTTGCAAGATAGGATCAAGAACTCACATATATTCATGAAAACATAATAGGTTCAGATCTGAAATCATGGCACTCGGGCCCTAGTGACAAGCATTAAGCATAGCAAAGTCATAGCAACATCAATCTCAGAACATAGTGGATACTAGGGATCAAACCCTAACAAAACTAACTCGATTACATGATAGATCTCATCCAACCCATCACCGTCCAGCAAGCCTACGATGGAATTACTCCCGCACGGCGGTGAGCATCATGAAATTGGTGATGGAGGATGGTTGATGATGATGACGGCGACGGATTCCCCTCTTCGGAGCCCCGAACGGACTCCAGATCAGCCCTCCCGAGAGGTTTTAGGGCTTGGTGGCGGCTCCGTATCGTAAAACGTGATGAATCCTTCTCTCTGATTGTTTTCTCCCCGAAAGTGAATATATGGAGTTGGAGTTGAGGTCGGTGGAGCGTCAGGGGGGCCACGAGGTAGGGGGGCGCGCCCCCACCCTCGTGGACAGGGTGTGGGCCCCCTGACATGGATTTTTCTTCCAGTATTTTTAATATTTTCCAAAAAGATGTTCCGTGGAGTTTCAGGTCATTCCGAGAACTTTTGTTTCTGCACATAAATAACACCATGGAAAGTCTGCTGAAAACAGCGTCAATCCGGGTTAGTTCCATTCAAATCATGCAAGTTATAGTCAAAAACAAGGGCAAAAGTGTTTGGAAAAGTAGATACGACGAAGACGTATCAGGCAGCAGGAGTGGTTTTATATTACAGAACCCCGTGGTACCAAGTGGGCAGCTATACCGGCATTCCGTTCGGGCCCTCCGTCACAGCTTGCATCATGGATTAATAAGGGGCTGGACTGGGGATCTGTTGATGAAGTGCAGACTCTACAGAGCTGCATCCGAACCCTCATTGAGAGGGACATCGATCTTGTCAACGTGATTCAGGTAATGCTAGTCCGCCGATTCTTGCCATGCCAGCGTAGGCCTCTTTGCATGTGGGAGTTTAATCCGGAAGGACCACGGACCCTCCAACACTAGTCCGGCACGACGCACAAAGGGATGTGGAAGTTGTTTTTCGGGAAACGGAAGTAGTAGCCGGACACCACCGAGGACATCGGCCTCGACTGCAACCATCCGGATACCTCGGTAAGCGCTCAATCCCCGAATACTTTGTAGTTAAGCGTATTGCAATATGTTACTGAGCAAACTGTCTTTTTGTTTTTCAGGTCTGGGTAAAGAAAGCGGAGCGAATCCGGTGTTCGGCCCCCCTCCCCGAAGACCTAGCGGATCCCGTACTAACAAGGATGCTGGCCCCGGCACCATACCAGATACCTATGGAGGAGGACAAGGGGGAAAGTGGGAAGGCCCAGGGCAGCCCCTATCCCGAAGGTATATCGAACACAGCGCCCGGGGGAATCAGAATTCCATCGTCCAAGGACAAGAGCGAAGGAGGAGTTGACGTTTCTCCGCCCCATGGTAAGAAAAGGGCTGCCTCTGAAGATTGGGAGAAAAAAGCTCCTAACCGAGGCAAGGTGCCCCAGTCGGGCGGTTCAGGTTTAGAGAACGACGTTCTCGCACAGTCCCGTGATGAGAGCAAGCTTCCAGCCGAATCATGAGTGGACCAGGATGTTTTCTTTAAACATATCCCGTTTCTTTCCTGTTACCAGGGTAACTTCTAAAATATATGTGTTCGCAGCTCGGTAAATAGTCTTCTTCACCAATCCTCTTCTTCGGGAGATCTTCTCCCAGAGATGATGGAAAGCGAGACACCTCCACCGGTCTCCTCGCCCAACAAGGCGGACGACTTCGAGGTGTCATCCCGGAGGACCTCTCCTGATCGAATGGTGCGAGGGGTGATGAAGACACTACCCGCAGGTGATACTTCGGTAGCCCAGGATCCGGGGCCAACAATAAAGGCCTCGGACTGTCCGGCTTACAGGGCTTACAGCCGGAGACGACTCTGGGAATAGATACACGGATCCCTTCGAAGGGGGAGCGTACTCCTACAGCAGCTTCCGGAGATCCAAAAGCGCCGGATATATTGACGAGCATGTTGCGACAGGCATCCGTCTCGGAGGAACATCGTACCTTGATGGGTATGGTGGTTGAAAAGGTTATGTCTGCAAAAAGTGGACTGAATGAAGCCTGCGTGAGCCTGTTAAGAGGCTTCGAGGTTTGTACTGAAAAATCATTGAGTGAGCTTTATTAACGAACTACACCTGAGTATAGGTAGTAGCCCCTGAGACTCTAATTGGCCTCCCGAGGGGGGCGGTCAGAGGATCAAAAAGATATCTCAAGGAAAGAATCCGATGAATTGGAATGCAGGTTGTTACTCCCCTGGCGACTGCCCGGACTACAGAGGTTGCAGAGCTGCAGCGGAAGCTTGATGTGGCAGATGATGACATTACGCTTATCAACCAGCGACTTGACGTAGTGCAAGGTATGTCTTGGGTTTGTCATTACATGCGCGTGCATGTAATTGATCATGACGCTAAAAACTTTATATTGAAATATGTGTGACTGCAGATGGTGCTGCCGCGGTCGAGATCCTTCGGGCTGAGCTGACCCGGGCCAAGGAGCATGCCCGATTAGTAATGCGGCTGCCGAGAAGGCATCTGCCGAGCTAAAGGCCGAACAGGCTGCTCGGCGCCAATGCAAGGAGAGAATATCCACGGTGGCGCATGAGCTGAAGGATGCCGCTAGCCGCTGTGGAATCCTCGAGAAGGATAATAAAGCAAAAACGGATGATCTTGACAAGGCCTTGCGAGAGGCGAAAGAGGCGCGGTCCGAGTCTAGAGCAGCTCGGGAGGAGATCCGACAAGCTGGGGAGATCGCGGCTGGGAAGCCCTTTTTACTGCGAACTAAGTTTGGCGATCTGAATTATGCTCCACTTAATAAAGTGTGGAGTTCTCCAGACGAATTGTTGGACTTGCCGAAGAGTGCTTCCGATGCAGAGCAATTTTACCAAACGCAAGAAGGGTATGCGACGGAGAAGCTTTTCTGGTCGTAGTTCGGTGCGCCAAAACGCCCACTGTTGCTGAACAAACAGATGACCCAATGGGTCGAACTCCATAGACTATCCGGTTCTGCCATGAAGGACGTTGTGGCCGGGCTATGGCTGAACGAGCCAATTCCGGATAGTTATTTTGGTTTGGTGCGGCGACTTGCTAATGCGGTGCCGCGTATCGACGTCGTTAAGCGGTCAGCGTGCATTGAAGGTGCACGGATGGCTTTTGCCCGTGTCAAGACATACTGGGCGAAGATGAAGGCCACTGATGTTGCGGCGAAGGGTCCACCCAAGGGCAAGGACCATCACGCACCATAGCATTATTTCGAAGATGTCCTGGAGGGTGCCCGCTTGATAGAGGGTCAATGTTCGAAAAACATGATATTCGAGTGAAATGTATTGGAATTTGTAAGAGACAATATTATGATAAGGCTATATATTTTAGTTTCGCCTAAAACTTTTGTTCCTCCTGTGCGGCCGTTTTTGTATTAATCTGAAAGTTTTCTAGTTGTTGGCTTTAGCCCCCTCGTATAAAGTATGAGGGTGTTCGGAAAAGCATTTGATCACTCTTGACCCAACGTCTTGGTCCATTAAGGAGGTGTCAATGCGGTGAACTAGGCAATCGGACTATAGGGCGTTAACACTTTCACTTAGCCATAGGAGTTTTATAGGGGGGCTACGATATAGCCCCTGGTATGTGTACGGCTTATTCCAATATGGTGCGTTACATATATGACCTGAAAAGGGTCCTTCGTATAGTACGGAGGGAATCGCGAAAGATTCGATAAGTCATCGAGTGGTTGACCAGCTCTCGCCGCATCATGACAGTCAGTTTCGGCTTTCTCTACTGAGGTGCTTGACCAGGTGAACCGGAAGCACAATCGCAGTAGTTCTCCCTTTACTACCCAGAGCGGAACGTAAGGTAGCAAGCACAGGAGCCGGGCAACCCAACTATTGACCCAAGACATAATTCGGAGGTGATGCATATAAGGCCAAACTCGCGACGCCGAAGTACGCTATAAAGATGTTCGGACTTGCCGGCAACTCATTTGTTCCCATACCGATCCCCTGGCAAGTTATGCTGAGGTATGTGTGTGAAACAACCACAAGAGCCAGATTTGGTTTTCTTGAAAAAAAAGCGAATGTTGAACACGGATTATGTTTACTGGGACCTGAGTGATATGCCAATATTTATTTTATAGATAACAAAGCCGCAACCCCGGCTATTTGACATGCCCAGGGTCGAAGGCGGAGGAAAAAGGCACATTACAGGCTCAAAATAAAGAGTGTGGTCTACAAAACATTGTTTTGGACCTCCTGTCGCACGTCTGCGCCACCTGTCCTTAGTGAAGGTGCTCCTTGACTGAAAATGCAACTATCCCTGGGTGGTTTTGGTAATTCCTAACAACATATAGCTCATTGAGCTAATGCTATTCCAAGATAGATATTTCAGGAAAGCTCAATGATTGGCATGGCATGGATTGGAAAGTGGACCCTTCAAAATGCTAACGACAAAAGATTGGCTCAAGCTCAAAGCACAAGACTCTACATTTTCTATTTTAGTGATCCAAGATCAAATTGAGTCTATAGGAAAAGCCAATACTATTAAGAAGGGATGAGGTGTTGCTTAATGAGGTGCTTTCTTAAAATGCTTAGTGATATGCTCCAAAACCCTCCACTACTTTCTCATATCCACATATGTCCCAAACCAAAAGTCCAACTCGGACCCACCGATTCTTTCTATCCGGCGCCACCGAGTTCACTTGACATAGCCACTGCCAGAAACCCTAGTCTTTTCGGTCTCACCCATAGGGATCTCGGTCTCACCGAGATGGGATTGTAATCTCTCTGTTTCCCTTCATAAAGTTTTGGTCAAACTGAGATGAGAGATCGGTCCCACCGAGATTGCAATGCAAACTCTCTGTTTCCCTTTCGTAACATTTTGGTCTAACCGAGATGAGCGAATCGGTCCCACCGAGTTTGCCTGACCAACTCTCTATTTGTCTATTACCAAAATCGGTCTCACCGAGTTTGTGTAATCGGTCTCACCGAGATTACGTTATGCCCTAACTCTAATGATATCGGTCCCACCGAGTTGACATGTCGGTCCCACCAAAAAACCCTAACGGTCACATTATGAACCAAATCGGTCTGACCGAGTTCTCTGAATCGGTCCCACCGAGTTTGGTGATTTGTGTGTAATGGTTAGATTTTGTGTGGAGGCTATATATACCCCTCCACCCACTCTTCATTCGTGGAGAGAGCCATCAGAACATGCCTACACTTCCAATACATATTTTCTGAGAGAGAACCACCTACACTTGTGTTGAGGTCAAGATATTCCATTCCAACCACATAAATCTTGATCTCTAGCCTTCCCCAAGTTGCTTTCCACTCAAATCTTCTTTCCACCAAATCCAATCCTATGAGAGAGAGTTGAGTGTTGGGGAGACTATCATTTGAAGCACAAGAGCAAGGAGTTCATCATCAACACACCATTTGTTACTTCTTGGAGAGTGGTGTCTCCTAGATTGGCTAGGTGTCACTTGGGAGCCTCCGACAAGATTGTGGAGTTGAACCAAGGAGTTTGTAAGGGCAAGGAGATCGCCTACTTCATGAAGATCTACCCTAGTGAGGCAAGTCCTTCGTGGGCGACGGCCATGGTGGGATAGACAAGGTTGCTTCTTCGTGGACCCTTCGTGGGTGGAGCCCTCCATGGACTCGCGCAACTGTTACCCTTCGTGGGTTGAAGTCTCCATCAACGTGGATGTACGATAGCACCACCTATCGGAACCACGGATAAAAATCTTCGTGTCAACATTGTGTTTGCTCCCTCAAACTCCTCCCTTTACCTTCATATGCAATTGTTTTACATTCCGCTGCTATACTCTTAGAATTGCATGTGTAGGTTGATTGCTTGACTTGTGCTAAGTTGTTAAAATCTGCCAAGAACTAAAATTGGGAAAAGGCTAGATTTTTATTTGGTCAAGTAGTCTAATCACCCCCCACTATACATACTTTCGATCCTACAAGTGGTATCAGAGCTTTGGTCTCCATTTTCTTTGATTTCCATAGCTTTTGGTGGTCATAGCCTTGGTTTCACAACCTAGGAGAGTATGGCGTCTAGCGAGGGAAACTACCACCGTAGAGGTCCTTACTTTGATGGTACAAATTTTGCTAGTTGGAAGCATAAGACGAAAATGCATATTCTTGGACATAACCCCGCCGTTTGGGCTATTGTGTGTATTGGCTTGCAAGGTGAATTCTTTGACGGGAGAGAACCAAACCGTGAAGCTACCGCGGAAGAGTTGAAGATGCTAGAATACAATGCTCAAGCTTGTGATATTCTCTTCAATTGATTGTGCCCTGAAGAATTCAACAAAATCAGCCGTCTTGAGAATGCAAAGGAAATTTGGGATACTTTGATCGATGTGCATGAAGGTACCGACTCCGTCAAGGAATCCAAATTGGATGTGCTTCAAAGTCAACTTGACAAGTTCAAAATGAAGGATGGTGAAGGTGTCGCCAAAATGTACTCTAGGCTTGCTCTCACCACAAATGAGATTGCCGGCTTAGGAAGTGAAGAGATGACCGAAAAATTCATCATCAAGAAGATCCTAAGAGCCTTGGATGGAAAATATGATACCGTGTGCACATTGATCCAGATGATGCCCAATTACAAAGATCTCAAGCCAACGGAAGTCATTGGAAGAATTGTTGCTCATGAGATGTCACTCAAGGATAAGGAAGAGCTTCACAACAAGTCTAGTGGTGCTTACAAAGCTTCGTGCGATGCTCCCACATCATCAATTGAGAAACAAACCTTCAATGAAGAATTGAGCCTAATGGTCAAGAACTTCAACAAGTTCTACAAGAGTAGAAGCAAAGAAAGAAGTTCCAAGTCGAGGTCCTACAATGACAAAAGATCTTCTAGTCGTGAGCGTAATTGCTACAATTGTGGAAGGCCCGGACACTACTCAAATGAGTGTACGGTACCCTACAAAAGAAGAGAAGATTCTCCCAAAAGAAGAAGTAGAAGAGAAGAATCACCACCAAGAGAAAGGAGGAGTAGAGATGATCGTTATGAACGAAGACCCTCTCGGAGAAGCAAGGACTCGGAAAGGAAGGAAAAGTCATCAAGGAGCTACACAAAAACAAGACATCAAGCTCATGTTGGTGAATGGGTATCCGGCTCCGACTCCGACAATCACTCCGAAATAAGTTAACACTCCGACTCCGAATATACTCAAGATGAAGGTGTTGCCGGTCTAGCACTTGTGTCAACCAACTCCTATGACATATTTGACTCACCAAATGAAGGAATTGGAAGATGCTTCATGGCCAAAGGTCCAAAGGTAACACATCCCGAGTATGTTTATTTCAATAGTGATGAAGATGATTTGCTAGGTGATGATGATTTACTTGTCGACAACTCTAGTGATGAAGACTATGATGAAACGTCAATAAATCATGCTAATCAGGATAAAACGAATGATGATGATAAGAAGGAGATTGAGCGTCTAACTAAAGAACTAAACACTCTTAAGTTAGCTCATGAAACTACCTTGGAAAATCATCGAGAACTTCTAAAGACTCATGATAAGCTACGCTTTGAAAAGCTCAACCTTGAGCAAGAGCATGAGTTTTTAAAGGAAATCAATGATGATCTTCGCAAGAAAAGTTCTTACATTGCCAAGCATTTACTCTTGTCTACTTACATGCCACAAGTTAAATCTAGCAACAAGAACAAGAAAGATGCTTCATCTAGTAGTAACAACAATCGTGCTATATCCAATATTGTTGCTTCTAGTAATTCTCTTGATTCCACTAATGATTCTCTTAGCCAAGTTACACTTGAGCACGAAAATAGCTTATTGAAGGGAATTATAGAGAAAGGTGTTTACAAGAGCCTTGCCGGAAGTAAGCAATTTGAGGAAATTGTGCGCAAGCAAGGAAGACACTGGAAGAATCAAGGTGTTGGTTTTGAACGAAAGTTCAATGCCAATGGAGTTGAGTGGGAAGAAGATCAATACCCCAAGACAAAGTTTGTTCCTCAACAAGAGAAGTATGATCCTACTTCTTTCAAAGGGACACAAGCTCAAGATGATCTTCCACCACAAGACCACAAGCAAAAAGGCAAGGACAAGCTTCAAGAGGAAATTGATGCATTTGAAGAAGCACCTAAGGCCTTGGTCAAGTGGGTTCCCAAGACTACATCAAGTTCTACTTCATCAAGTACAACTACAACTCCAAGGATTCCCATCAAGATGGTGTGGATCCAGAAGAAGAAGAACTAGAGAGTTCTTGAGGGTGACTCCGCCAACATACTTCACTCTTATTATTTTGGCTAGAACAAGTGCAAACAACTTCCATATCTTGCACTAGTTCAAGGAGTCACAAACCCTCTTGTTGGTAAGACAAGGGACAAGGTAACCTAATGCCTTCATGGACATCATCTTGTGTATGCATCACTCTATGTCTACGGATATCCTTGTTTGTTCCTTGTGGGACTAACTCGTGTAGGTATTGAAAGTGCAACTCACTCCAAAGGATTGCTCCAAATGATCTACATCAACATTGAGCATCTACATCTTCAACACCTACATGAAGTCATCATCGACAAAACCCAAGGTTAGTTCATCCCTCTAAGGGGGGATATCACATCTAGGGGGAGCTTTACTCTAATCAATTGAGTCAAAGCAACTCTAATGGTGTGAACACATCAATGCCTTATGTAAAAGTGGTAACCCCACTTGAGCTTAAAGATGAGTATGACCTATGATCAAATGTTCTCATTTGACTCCTAAGTCAATATACTCATATATAGATGACCCAGTCATCGCCAAATTGCTTGATAGATGCTAGAGTGTTTGTGCATGCTTTGTCACATATTTCATTTGCCATTTTATTGTGTGAGCATGTTGGCTGCATATTTCACTCATTCGAGGACATCCATTTGTTGTTTTGATTGTTTGGCTCTTTATCTTTTGCCAAATGGATGGACAAGAATGCCTAAGAACTCCCTCTAGCTATCTATGCTTTTCTCGTCTCAAACTCTATTCATGCTACATCACAAAGTTTGATCAAGTCAGACTCGAACCACTCTGTGTGAGGAGCACTCGAAGTTCCCGATTCGTCATAGACTTAAACCTCCAAAACCTCTTTGTGCATCTCGGTCTGACCGATTCATTATTTTCGGTCCTACCGAGTCACTAAGTTGATCTAGGGTTTTCAATCTCGGTGCAACCGATTAGAACTCTTCGGTCACACCGAGTTGCAGTAACCGCTTGCAGTTTTGCATCTCGGTGCCACCGAGTCATTGCACTCGGTCACACCGACAGGGTCAGGTTATATATACCGACGGGCCAAATTTTGGAAAATTTTCCGAACCCTCTCGCCCGCGCATAACCTGCTCTGCCTCTTCGGGTCTCCGGATCGTCCTCTTGTCGCCAGCGACCTCCCGCCGCTGGTCTCTACCGCCGTCAACGGAAATCCTCACCGCCGTTGCCGCCGTAGCAAGTTCGTCACCGAACTAGGGTACAAACTTGACCTTTGTGCTAATCCCTAACTCCGATTCTTAGCACATTGCTTTGCCATGATCTCTGCCACGATTGAAATCATCTTGTCCAGCGAAAACGTCCCGTAGATTAGTTTTGATTTGAAATTTAGGGTTAGGTCTCCGCCGAATCATCTCGGACCGACCGAGTTGTAGAAATCGGTCTCACCGATTTTGGCCTAGGCCAAAGCACACGCGTTTTCGGTCTGACCAAAAACTGCAAATCGGTGTGACCGAGTTTGATTCTTTGTGAAACCCTAGCAGTCTCGGTACCACTGAACTGTGACTCGGTCTGACCGAGTTCACTAGTTTAGGTTCCAAAAGCTGCTTCGGTATCACCGAGTTTACAAATCGGTAGATCCGAAATGCTTTCTGTGAAGAACTAAAACTAAGTTTCTAAGTCATCCTTTTTGCAAAACTGTTGTACTTTGTGATGCTCATCCACTCTACCTCATCTATAACCTATTCACAGGGTCTGCTGTCAAAGTATTTGCAGAGATGTCAGACCAAAGTGACAGCCAGAACAAGTCAGAAGAGCAGGTTCAGTTGAGTGAGGGCACTAGTCCCTCTAGCAGCTACGATGAGGGCAGCAGGAGCACACCAAGCAATCTGCCAAAGGCTGCCACAAGGACAAGGAAGAAGAGAAACTCTGACTCTGAGGATGAAGATTATGTGGCTGTTGAGGATGAAGCCACTTCGAAGAAGAAAGTGCTGAAGAAGGAGTATGGCACAGCTGCTGCAACAAAGCCAGGTCTAAAAACAAAGGCTCCAGCAAGAAGAGTTTTAATGTCAAAAGCCAGAGCCTCCACAGGAGAAACAATGGAGTTCACTCTTGAACCCAAGGAAACTGGAGATGGCAAGAAGAGAAAAGAAAGGGTCAAGAAGACCATTCCAGAGTTATTGGGAAGCCATCAATGATGAGAGATTCGGAAGAAGAGGAAGAGGATGCTGCACCAGCACCCAAAGCACAAAAGCTTATGGGAGATGCAATTAAATCAGGGGCTGCTCCATCAAAGCCCAAAGCTGCTCCCAAGGCTGCTGCTCCAGCTCCAAAGCCAAAACCCAAGAGAAGCACTAGGAACATACCTGCTGAAGAGAAGAACAAGGCCCCAGTGCCTCAAGCTGCTGAAGAAGATGATGATTCTATTGTGCTGAGGAAGCTAAAGCCCAAGATCCCTGACCACACAGATGCACACCCAGTTGCAGAGAATATGAAAATCAGGAAGGATGCAGGATTGAGACTATGGAGAGAGTCTGGTCCCTATGCTATCAGGAGAAGGACTGTTGTGGACTACAGATTCCACACTAAGGAACAACAGGACTTCTATGAGACTATTCTGCTTGACAAGAAGCCCATTGTGTGTGACATGAGATGGGTTGACTGGGAGTTCATCAAGGAGAATGAAGATCACTTCCCTGGTGTTCTTGGTAGCTTCAAGGCATGTGGAGTGGACACTTTTGTTGCCCAGAAGCTCACCAAGTGGAATGATGAGCTCATCATGCAGTTTTACTCCACTGCCCACTTCTATCCAGATGGAAGAATAGTGTGGATGTCAGAGGGTACTAGGTACCAATCTACAGTTGATGAGTGGACCAAGCTCATAAATGCTCCTGAAGAACATGAGGATGACTTGGACATTTATGCAGAGAAGAAGAAAGGACACAATAGTATGGCCAATATGTACAAGGAGATCCCAGATGCTGCTTTGGATACACACAAGTTTGGATCTGTACACTATCTGTTGTCTGGTCTGCCAACTATTAACTGGATCTTAAGGCACACACTGCTACCCAAGTCAGGTGATCACAAGATGATCAGTGGACATGCCATCAACTTGCTGCACATATTTGATGTCCCACAGAAGTTCAAAGTCATGAGCCTGATTGTTGAAACAATCAAGAGGACTGCAGCTGATCAGAAGAGAAGTTATGGGTATGCCCCACACATTCAGGAGCTTATCAACTCAAAGATGGGAAAAGTCAAGTACATCTTGGATAAGGAGCACCTGCCCATCTATCCTGAATTTGAAGATAAGACTGTTGTGATGAATGAAATGAACCGTCTTCAGCTCAAGCACATGAAAAGAGAGAGAAGGCTAAGGCAGAGAAGGCTGCAAAGATGCCATCTATGGAAGAGGCATCTCAGGTATTCTTGAAGAGCAAGCAAGACCAGCTTGGATATCTGATCCAATCCACCCTGAGGATTGAGAAGGGCTTAGCCACCCTGACCAAGAACCAGGAGAGCTTGGAAAGGATTATTGAGACAAAATTCTATGACCTTGATGTCAAGGTCACAGAAATCCAAACTGCAGTTGAGCAACTTCAGGAGGGAGCAGAGGAGAAGAAGGGCAAGTCTACCACAGATGCTTTTGCCAGAGTGCCCAGAGGACAGAGATCTGCTGCAGTGCCAGTGACAGACACTAGAGCCACATCATCAATACCAGCAGCTACAGCTCCAGCTCCACCTCCAGCAGCTACTCCACCAGCTCCAGCTACTTCATCAGAAGCCTTCGTCCTTGGAGTTCTCTCAACACCTCCTACCGAAGATCAAGCCTGAGAGTCGTTTAGCACTATGCATTTTTGAACTTTTTGGTAACTTGTTGCCAAAGGGAGAGAAAAATGTATAGATCATAGGCTTCGAGAGAGAGAGAGAGTGTTGGTTTTTATCTCTCTTTGCACTTATTTGGTTTGGTTTGAAACTTTATTATGTGCTTGTGATGCTACTTTATGTTCTTGTGAGATACTTGTCGATCATGTGTTTGATCATATGCTACCCTTAATGCTTGTTGGATGATATTATCTTTATATCCTCTTATGATCATTCACTTTGCTTGGTGATGAGTGCATGTGTTTTAACTTCTTTCATTTTGAGCGCTCCACCAAGATGTATGTGACTTGAAAGAGTAACCCATGATCCTAATCGATTGTGCATTTGCATTCAAAAGCAAATTTTAAATAATGCAAAAATTTAGGGGGAGCTCTTGCTTATCACATACTTCTCAAAGCGACGATGTTTTTCAATACTTTTTATCATTTGTCGAAGCTTTGATCCATATGTTGTCATCAATTACCAAAAAGGGGGAGATTGAAAGTGCAACTATCCCTGAGTGGTTTTGGTAATTCCTAACAACATATAGCTCATTGAGCTAATGCTATTCCAAGATAGATATTTTAGGAAAGCTCAATGATTGGCATGGCATGGATTGGAAAGTGGACCCTTCAAAATGCTAAGGACAAAATATTGGCTCAAGCTCAAAGCACAAGACTCTACATTTTCTATTTTAGTGATCCAAGATCGCATTGAGTATATAGGAAAAGCCAATACTATTAAGAAGGGATGAGGTGTTGCTTAATGAGGTGCTTTCTCAAAATGCTTAGTGATATGCTCCAAAACCCTCCACTACTTTCTCATATCCACATATGTCCCAAACCAAAAGTCCAACTCGGACCCACCGATTCTTTCTATCCGGCGCCACCGAGTTCACTTGACATAGCCACTGCCAGAAACCCTAGTCTTTTCGGTCTCACCGAGATGGGATTGTAATCTCTCTGTTTCCCTTCGTAACATTTCGGTCAAACCGAGATGAGCGATCGGTCCCACCGAGATTGCAATGCAAACTCTCTGTTTCCCTTTCGTAACGTTTTGGTCTAACCGAGATGAGCGAATCGGTCCCACCGAGTTTGCCTGACCAACTCTCTGTTTGCCTATTACCAAAATCGGTCTCACCGAGTTTGTGTAATCGGTCTCACCGAGATGACGTTATGCCCTAACCCTAATGATATCGGTCCCACCGAGTTGACATGTCGGTCCCACCGAAAAACCCTAACGGTCACATTATGAACCAAATCGGTCTGACCGAGTTCTCTGAATCGGTCCCACCGAGTTTGGTGATTTGTGTGTAACGGTTAGATTTTTTGTGGAGGCTATATATACCCCTCCACCCACTCTTCATTCGTGGAGAGAGCCATCAGAACATGCCTACACTTCCAATACATATTTTCTGAGAGAGAACCACCTACACTTGTGTTGAGGTCAAGATATTCCATTCCAACCACATAAATCTTGATCTCTAGCCTTCCCCAAGTTGCTTTCCACTCAAATCTTCTTTCCACCAAATCCAATCCTATGAGAGAGAGTTGAGTGTTGGGGAGACTATCATTTGAAGCATGTAGCGACCAGACCTCAAATGGCCTGTGCTGCTGTGCACCAGTGTCATCCCTGGATCAGTAATGCTGACACGCACAGTACAAATGGAGGATTTATAACAGAGTAGCAATCACACACTTATTACATCGAATATCTCCGAAGAGATTAAGTATGAAAACATGGCTTAAGGCCATCTAATAACGATAACAGCGGAAGACTTGGAAGATAAGTGAGTCCATCAACTCCAGCGGCATCACTGAGTATAAGACCACGACCTAAGGCACCTTACTCGTCGTCTTAAAAGTCTGCAACATGAAACGTTGCAGCCCGAAAACGGGTCAGCACATAGAATATGCTGGCAAAGTAACACATAGAGAGCAATGAACAATAATAATGCTATACTATATGCATATATGGCTGGTGGAAAGGCTCTATGGTTACAGTTTTGCGAAAAGCCAATTTTATCCTACTTCAAAGGAATAAGTTTTATTTAACTATCATGGTGGTTGAAACATTGAGAAGGTACCTCCAACTCAATCCCAATTAAGTGTCATCATTAACCCAACAAAATTAATTATAAGTATCATGGTGATGAGATTCAAATGATAATCCAGATACTAGATACTCAAGTTGTCCATAACCGGGGACACGGCTAATCATGATCAGTTTGTACACTCTGCAGAGGTTTGTGCACTTTTCCCCACAAGACTCGATCGCCTCCGCTTGATTCTCGCACTGCATGATGTTTGAGAAACGGATGACCGAGACACAGTCTTTCAGAAACAATCACTCTTTACTCTGGATGGACCGGTACACCTACTTTCCCCTACATCTGCTAGTCCACCTCTTCAAGAGATCCTGTAACCTACTCCGCTATGCTAGAGCCCATAATAGCTTGTGGCTGCACACGGAAGTTTCTAGCATGAATAATCTTATGATCCCTTTGAGCCTGGGTGGCGGACCTTATACATACAGACAACAGTGGGTTCTCCAGGTGCCTCAATCCACCCAGATGTGAGTTTTAGTTGCCACCTTAAGTTGAACCATTATTAAACATCTCACATCTGTCATGAATATCACTCAAACCCAATCCACGTCTACGAGCATAGCATGGCAATATAAAAGCAACGTAGAAGTAACTCCCAAGGGTTTGATAAAGTAAAACAGGTAATAGGTACTACCTCAACTACTTCCCAGATACCCACAAGTTATTTAGATCCTAATCATGCAATTTTGTTTGGGATAAAGATCTAATGCAATAAAACTGGGTATGAACGGAATATGATCAAAGTGTTACTTGCCTTGCTGATGATCCGCAAAACCTAGCGAGTCGAAGTAACAAGCGGCACACTTCGGGTACTCTATCGCAAACAAACAAGCATACAATCAGTACTCAGCTAATGCATAGGTAAAACTCGAATGAAAGATCCAACCAGAAAGTTCAACTTAAGAACTCCGGTTTGCAAAAAGAATCAACTCGAAAGAAGCAACGAAAGTCAAACGGCGAAAGAAAGAAACTTCGTTTGCTAATCTGGATCTAGGTCAAATTTTACTGTAGCAAAAACTTGTTTGAGTAGATTAAACGGAAAGAGAATTTCGAGACGAAACTCTAGGCGCTTGAATCACCTGATTCCGATAAACGAGCGAGAAGTTAAACAGATTCGAAAATTCGATCAGAAATCGAATCTGAGAAAATAACGAGAAAATCCGACGAAAAAGAAAAACGGACGAATGGTTAAATAATGGACGTTCGTTAACAGAGAAAAACCGACGGACGCGTTCGTTAAACGAACGGTTCGGTGAACGCTCGCGAAATAAGAAAACCGAAAAAAAACCGATCTAGGGTTTTTTTTTAAACAAAAGGGTTTTTTTTCACAGCCGGCGGCAGTACCTCGACGGGCGGGCTCCGGCGAGGGGCTCCGGTGGCGGGGCTCGGGCGCGCGAGGGGCGGCGGCTCGGGGGGGGGCTCCGGCGGCGAGGGGCGGCGACTCCGGCGCTCCCGGCGGCGGCGGCGAGCAAGGCAAACGGCGGCGGCGGCGGGCGTGATGCGGGCGGCGGCGGGGCTCCTCCGGCGGCGGTGGTGAGGAAAGAGAGGGGGGGCTATTTATGGAAGGGGGGTCCGAGGTGCTTGGGGAAGGGGGCACCCGAGGCGGCGGCGGCTTCGTGTCCGGGACGGACTCCGGCGGCGGCGTCGTGGGGAGAGAGGAGAGGCCGCGGCGGGGCTCGGGCCGTCGGCTGGGCCTTTGGCCCAGTCGGCGCGGGCGCGTTTTTTTTTAAAGTTCCGCGGAAAATATTGCATAGAAAAATAAATAAAAATCATAAAAATATGAAATAAATTTTCCCCGTCTAGTTAGAAAATCTAGAATAGGGTGAACATTTTTAAAATCAAAAATAAATATTTTGAAAACATGCAATATTTTTAATGCAATAAAAATTGCAAATAAAATCCAAATAAATCCCAAATAATGTTTTTAACATTTTTCCTCCAGTATTTCAATTGTTTTGGAGAAGTCATATTTTCTCCTCTCGTTTATTTAAAATGTAATTAAAACCAAAATCCTCGTCTTATTATTTGATGAAAATCAAATATGAAAATTCGAGAAAATCCCCAACTCTCTCCGAGGGTCCTTGAGTTGCTTAGGATTTATCGAGGATTTGTCAAAATGCAACAAAACATGATATGCAAATGATGATCTATGTATAACATTCCAAATTGAAAATTTGGGATGTTACAAACCTACCCCCCTTAAGATGAATCTCGCCCTCGAGATTCGGGTTGGCTAGAAAACAGGTGGGAGTGGTTTTTCCGTAGATCTTCCTCTCGCTCCCAGGTGGCTTCATCCTCCGTGTGGTGACTCCACTGAACTTTGCAAAACTTGATAACCTTGCTGCGGGTAACTCGGCTGGCATACTCGAGAATCTTAACTGGTTTCTCCTCATAGGTCAAATCACTTTCCAACTGAATCGCTTCTAGTGGCACAGTATCTCTCAGTGGTATCTCAGCCATCTCTGCGTGGCACTTCTTCAACTGCGAAACATGAAATACATCATGTACTCCAGACAATCCTTCGGGTAATTCCAGCTTATAGGCAACTTCTCCCATACGTTCCAACACTCTGTATGGTCCGATAAAACGGGGTGCTAACTTTCCTTTAACTCCAAAGCGCTTCACTCCTCGAAGTGGTGATACTCGAAGATACACTCTGTCTCCGACTTCATGAACGGTCTCCTTTCGTTTAGAATCGGCATAACTCTTCTGCCTGGACTGGGCTACCTTGAGCCTATCGCGAATCAACCTTACTTTCTGTTCAGACTCCTTAATCAAATCTGGTCCAAACAACTGACGGTCTCCAACTTTGTCCCATAACAACGGTGTTCTACACCTTCTTCCGTACAAGGCTTCGAAAGGGGCCATCTTCAAACTGGTCTGATAACTGTTGTTATATGAAAACTCCGCATATGGCAAATTGTCGTCCCAACTAGATCCATAATCTAGCGCACATGCTCTCAACATGTCCTCCAAAATCTGGTTGACTCTCTCGGTCTGTCCATCTGTCTGCGGGTGAAATGCTGTACTAAATTCCAGCCTGGTTCCCAACGTTTCATGTAACTGCTTCCAAAACTTCGAGGTAAATTGGGTTCCTCTGTCTGATACAATGGTCCTCGGAACTCCATGCAAACATACTATCCTGGTCATGTATATCTTTGCCAACTTAGCACTGGTGTAAGTGGTCTTCATTGGAATGAAATGAGCCACTTTCGTCAAACGGTCGACTACAACCCATATCGAGTCATAGCCTGAACGAGTCCTGGGTAATCCTGTGATAAAATCCATGCCTATTTTATCCCACTTCCATTCGGGTATCGGCAATGGCTGTAGCAATCCTGCTGGCTTCTGATGCTCTGCCTTCACTCTCTGACATACATCACAAACTGCTACATACTCCGCAATATCCTTCTTCATTCCGGTCCACCAGAAAGTATTCTTCAAATCCAAATACATCTTGGTATTTCCTGGGTGAATCGAGTATGCTGAATCATGGGCTTCTTGCAAAATCAACTTCCTGATCTCCGGATCATTTGGCACATAAACACGGTCCTCAAACCATAAGGTACCATGCTCATCCTCACGAAATCCCTTGGCTTTTCCTTTGCTCATCTTCTCTTTTATCTCTTCAATCTCCTTGTCTGCCTTCTGAGCTTCTCTGATCCTTTCCATCAAGGTAGACTGAATCTCCAATGTCGCTAAATAGCCTCTAGGGACTATCTCCAAACATAGCTCACGTAGGTCCTCGGCTAACTCCTGAGGTAACTCTCCTGTCATGAGGGTGTTGACATGACTCTTGCGGCTCAACGCGTCTGCTACTACGTTAGCCTTTCCAGGGTGATAATGCAATCTCATATTGTAGTCTTTGATGAGCTCCAACCATCTCCTCTGTCTAAGGTTTAACTCCTTCTGCGTGAAAATGTACTTCAAACTCTTGTGATCCGTGTACACCTCACAATGGTTTCCGATGAGAAAATGTCTCCATGTCTTCAATGCATGCACCACGGCTGCTAATTCCAAATCGTGCGTAGCATAATTCTTCTCATGGGGTTTAAGTTGTCGTGAAGCATACGAAACAACTCTTCCTTCCTGCATAAGCACTGCTCCAAGTCCTCGACGAGAAGCGTCGCAATAAACTTCATAATCCTTGCGTTGATCTGGCAGAATCAACACTGGTGATGTAACCAATCGTTTCTTCAACTCTTGGAAACTAGCTTCACATTCCTCAGTCCAATTGAATTTGGTGTCCTTCTTCAATAGCTCAGTCATGGGCTTAGCAATCCTTGAGAAATTCTCGATAAATCTCCGGTAGTATCCTGCAAGTCCAAGAAAACTCCGGATTTCTCCAACTGTCATGGGCGATTCCCAACTTGTCACTGTGTCAACCTTGGCAGGGTCTACTGCTATTCCTTCTCCAGAAATAACATGTCCAAGGAATCCAACTTCCTTCAACCAAAACTCACATTTGCTGAACTTGGCATATAACTGATGTTCTCTGAGCTTCTCAAGTACCAATCGTAAATGCTCCTCATGCTCTTCTTCATCCTTGGAAAAGATTAAAATATCATCAATCAACACCACGACGAACTTATCCAAAAACTCCATAAACACTTTGTTCATCAGGTTCATGAAATAGGCCGGTGCGTTAGTCAGTCCAAATGACATAACGGTATACTCATACAATCCATATCTGGTGGTAAATGCCGTCTTGGGTATATCCTGCTCTCGAATCTTTAACTGATGGTATCCCGATCGTAGATCGATCTTGGAAAATACTTTAGCTCCTTGCAAGCGGTCAAAGAAATCATTGATCATCGGCAGTGGGTACTTGTTTTTGATGGTCACTTCATTCAATCCTCGGTAATCAACAACCATCCTCAGTGATCCATCTTTCTTCTCTACTAGAAGTACTGGTGATCCCCAAGGTGACGAACTTGGGCGAATATAGCCTTTATCCAGTAACTCCTTGATCTGCTTCTTAATTTCCTCCAAATCCTTTGCGGGCATCCTGTAAGGTCTCTTAGATATTGGCCCTGTGCCTGGCAAAAGTTCAATCAAGAACTCAATGTCTCTATCTGGTGGCATGCCTGGCAACTCTTCTGGAAATACATCCGGATAGTCCTTCACCACTGGTACTTCCTCCTGTACAACTCCTGATAAGGAATTCACTTGAGTCCTCTTCGGCATATGCCAGGATACATACTTGATCCTTTTTCCTTCTGGGGTGGTAAGCAAAATCGTCTTGCTGGCACAATCGATGTTTCCTCCATACAACGATAGCCAATCCACCCAAAATCACATCCAAACCTTGCGATTCCAAAACAATGAGGTCTGAGGGGAAAACATGCCTACCAATGGCCAACGGTATCTGAAAACATCCTTGGGTGGCCATATACTCAGCTCCTGGCGAGGTTACTAACATGGGGCTTTTGAGAACTTGGGTGGACATCTTAAACTTGTTTACGAATCCCCTTGATATGTATGAATGCGATGCACCAGTATCGAAAAGAACAGTTGCAGTAAATGACTTAACCAAAAACTTGCCTATTACTGCATCAGGCTGAGCTTCAACCTCCTCCACGCTCACGTGGTTCACATGTCCTTTGTTGAACGGGTTCAGCTTCTTCCCAGAGCTTCCATTGCCATTTCCATTTTGGGCTTCCGGACAATCGGTAGCGTAATGTCCCGTCTTCTGGCACTTGAAACAGGTAATGTGACTTAGATCTCTTTTGGTTGGGGTAGATGGGTTGGTGCGGTTCTGTCCGTTTCCTCCTCCATTCCCATTACCATTCTTGGAGCCATTATGGTTGTGCGAACTACCTCCTCCATGGGTATGCTGAAACTGTCCTCCCGGCTTCGGGGTAAATCCTGGCTTCTGCTGGGCTCCAGAATTGTACTTCCCTTGTCCATACTTCCTCTTGCGGTTTTCAATCAGCTGTTGCTTCCCTTCAATCATGAGAGCTCTATCTACCAGCTCCTGGTAGTTGTTGAAAGTTGCTACCATCAACTGCATACTCAGCTCATCATTCAATCCTTCCAGAAACTTCTCCTGCTTGGCTGCATCTGTAGCAACATCATCTGGTGCATAACGTGCTAACTTACTGAAATCCTCCACATACTGGCCTACGGTGCGTCCTCCTTGGCGTAGGTTGCGAAACTCACGCTTCTTCATAGCCATAGCTCCTGCTGAAACATGAGCTGTACGGAAAGCTTGCTGAAACTGGTCCCATGTGATAGTGTCAATGGGGTGCGTGGCTGTATAATTCTCCCACCATGATGATGCGGGTCCATCAAGCTGATGTGCGGCAAAACGCACTCTTTCCGCATCTGTGCATCCTGCAGTGGTCAACTCCCTTCCAACTTTGCGGAGCCAATCATCTGCTACAATCGGCTCGGTGCTACTGGAAAACACCGGCGGTTTTAGCCTTAAGAAACGGGCTAAGTGGTCAACAGGTGGTGGTGGCGGTGGGTTGTTGTTGTTGTTGTTGCCTTGGTTCTGAACTAACACTTGCATCAGGGCATTCTGTTGCTGAATCAACTGGGTGATCTCTGGCGGGAAAACAAATCCGGTGTCGCGTCTCGGAGGCATCTGATAGGTTTAGAAAAGATGAGAATTAAAAATAGAATGAGGTCTAGAGAGAAAACACTACCCATATGCTCATGAGACAAATTCAATCAATATCACTCAATCAATCCAAACAAGGCAAAACAATCGATCTAACTAGCGTTACAAAGTGCTTGAACTATACTACTAAATGGGGGAAAACTACTACTGATATGGTGGTCTACTAAAAATTCTGATCCGTTGAAGACTCCATGATGTCTGCTCCAGCTTCATCAATCCATTCGTCTTCACTTGGTTCCGAGTCGGTGTCGTCGATGATGATGTAGTTATCCGGACAAGTGCATTCGTCGACGTCTGCTTTTGGCACTGGATTTCCCACGAATGATCCAATCTTATTCTCCATGTCGTCAATCTTCCCTACTAGTGCATTGATTTCCTCCAAATAATCTTCGCGTGTAGCCTTGAATTCTTCTTGGAGTTCCTTGATCTTCGTGAATGCCTTCTTCAGTTGTTCCTTGTCCGTGCACATCTGGTTCTCCTGGCGTCGAATATGTTGGTTTGCTCCTGGATGAAAGCTGCAATTGATCCATCCTTCTTGGTCTTGATCATCTCCCATTGCGCGTCTCGACGTCCACAAATTTGGTAAATTGTATCCTTAAGCTCCTGGTGATAGACTTCTCCAATGCGTCCCATGGCGATATGTGCGGCCATGCTCTTCCCTAAACTCCAAGTTGGTGCTTCGAAAACCAATCTCATGGGTTCCGTAATTGGCGCAAACGTTCTTCCTGGAATGATAACTTGAATCTTCCAGCTCTCCTCTTCAGGTAATGTAGCGTTGTAGGTTCCGGTGATGCTTGGTATTCCTATGTTCAAGTACTTGGTGACTTCCTTCAAGTGTCGACCAAACGGCGTGTCTTCATCTGGTTGCATGAACTTGCTCCTTGCATTCGCCATTCCTAAAAGAGTAGAAAGTGGAGAGGGGTCAGAAATGAGAAGAGAGAAGTTTTCTAGGGCTTAAGCTTAGTGGTCGTGTCCTACAGTCAACCTGGCTCTGATACCAACTTTGTAGCGACCAGACCTCAAATGGCATGTGCTGCTATGCACCAGTGTCATCCCTGGATCAGTAATGCTGACACGCACTATACAAATGGAGGATTTATAACAGAGTAGCAATCACACACTTATTACATCGAATATCTCCGAAGAGACTAAGTATGAAAACATGGCTTAAGGCCATCTAATAACGATAACAGCGGAAGACTTGGAAGATAAGTGAGTCCATCAACTCCAGCGGCATCACTGAGTATAAGACCACGACCTAAGGCACCTTACTCGTCGTCTGAAAAGTCTGCAACATGAAACGTTGCAGCCCGAAAACGGGCCAGCACATAGAATATGCTGGCAAAGTAACACATAGAGAGCAATGAACAATAATAATGCTATACTATATGCATATATGGCTGGTGGAAAGGCTCTATGGTTACAGTTTTGCGAAAAGCCAATTTTATCCTACTTCAAAGGAATAAGTTTTATTTAACTATCATGGTGGTTGAAACATTGAGAAGGTACCTCCAACTCAATCCCAATTAAGTGTCATCATTAACCCAACAAAATTAATTATAAGTATCACGGTGATGAGATTCAAATGATAATCCAGATACTAGATACTCAAGTTGTTCATAACCGGGGACACGGCTAATCATGATCAGTTTGTACACTCTGCAGAGGTTTGTGCACTTTTCCCCACAAGACTCGATCGCCTCCGCTTGATTCTCGCACTGCATGATGTTTGAGAAACGGATGACCGAGACACAGTCTTTCAGAAACAATCACTCTTTACTCTGGATGGACCGGTACACCTACTTTCCCCTACATCTTCTAGTCCACCTCTTCAAGAGATCCTGTAACCTACTCAGCTATGCTAGAGCCCATAATAGCTTGTGGCTGCACACGGAAGTTTCTAGCATGAATAATCTTATGATCCCTTTGAGCCTGGGTGGCGGACCTTATACATACAGACAACACTGGGTTCTCCAGGTGCCTCAATCCACCCAGATGTGAGTTTTAGTTGCCACCTTAAGTTGAACCATTATTAAACATCTCACATCTGTCATGAATATCACTCAAACCCAATCCACGTCTACGAGCATAGCATGGCAATATAAAAGCAACGTAGAAGTAACTCCCAAGGGTTTGATAAAGTAAAACAGGTAATAGGTACTACCTCAACTACTTCCCAGATACCCACAAGTTATTTAGATCCTAATCATGCAATTGTGTTTGGGATAAAGATCTAATGCAATAAAACTGGGTATGAACGGAATATGATCAAAGTGTTACTTGCCTTGCTGATGATCCGCAAAACCTAGCGAGTCGAAGTAACAAGCGGCACACTCCGGGTACTCTATCGCAAACAAACAAGCATACAATCAGTACTCAGCTAATGCACAAGTAAAACTCGAATGAAAGATCCAACCAGAAAGTTCAACTTAAGAACTCCGGTTTGCAAAAAGAATCAACTCGAAAGAAGCAACGAAAGTCAAACGGCGAAAGAAAGAAACTTCGTTTGCTAATCTGGATCTAGGTCAAATTTTACGTAGCAAAAACTTGTTTGAGTAGATTAAACGGAAAGAGAATTTCGAGACGAAACTCTAGGCGCTTGAATCACCTGATTCCGATAAACGAGCGAGAAGTTAAACAGATTCGAAAATTCGATCAGAAATCGAATCTGAGAAAATAACGAGAAAATCCGACGAAAAAGAAAAACGGACGAACGGTTAAATAACGGACGTTCGTTAACATAGAAAAACCGACGAACGCGTTCGTTAAACGAACGGTTCGGTGAACGCTCGCGAAATAAGAAAACCGAAAAAAAACGATCTAGGGTTTTTTTTAAACAAAAGGGTTTTTTTTACAGAAAACCGGTCAACAACGAAGACGGCCGGCGGCAGTACCTTGACGGGCGGGCTCCGGCGAGGGGCTCCGGTGGCGGGGCTCGGGCGCGCGAGGGGCGGCGGCTCGGGGGGGCTCCGGCGGCGAGGGGCGGCGGCTCCGGCGCTCCCGGCGGCGGCGGCGAGCAAGGCAAACGGCGGCGGCGGCGGGCGTGATGCGGGCGGCGGCGGGGCTCCTCCGGTGGCGGTGGTGAGGAAAGAGAGGGGGGCCTATTTATGGAAGGGGGGTCCGAGGTGCTTGGGGAAGGGGGCACCCGAGGCGGCGGCGGCTTCGTGTCCGGGACGGACTCCGGCGGCGGCGGCGTGAGGAGAGAGGAGAGGCCGCGGCGGGGCTCGGGCCTTTGGCCCAGTCGGCGCGGGCGCGTTTTTTTTTTAAGTTCCGCAGAAAATATTGCGTAGAAAAATAAATAAAAATCAGAAAAATATGAAATAAATTTTCCCCCTCTAGGTAGAAAATCTAGAATAGGGTGAACATTTTTAAAATCAAAAATAAATATTTTGAAAACATGCAATATTTTTAATGCAATAAAAATTGCAAATAAAATCCAAATAAATCCCAAATAATGTTTTTAACATTTTTCCTCCAGTATTTCAATTGTTTTGGAGAAGTCATATTTTCTCCTCTCGTTTATTTAAAATGAAATATTTTTCCGGAGAGAAAAATAATTAAAACCGAAATCCTCGTCTTATTATTTGATGAAAATCAAATATGAAAATTCGAGAAAAACCCCAACTCTCTCCGAGGGTCCTTGAGTTGCTTAGGATTTATCGAGGATTTGTCAAAATGCAACAAAACATGATATGCAAATGATGATCTATGTATAACATTCCAAATTGAAAATTTGGGATGTTACAAAGCACAAGAGCAAGGAGTTCATCATCAACACACCATTTGTTACTTCTTGGAGAGTGGTGTCTCCTAGATTGGCTAGGTGTCACTTGGGAGCCTCCGACAAGATTGTGGAGTTGAACCAAGGAGTTTCAAGGGCAAGGAGATCGCCTACTTCGTGAAGATCTACCCTAGTGAGGCAAGTCCTTCGTGGGCGACGGCCATGGTGGGATAGACAAGGTTGCTTCTTCGTGGACCCTTCGTGGGTGGAGCCCTCCGTGGACTCGCGCAACCGTTACCCTTCATGGGTTGAAGTCTCCATCAAGGTGGATGTACGATAGCACCACCTATCGGAACCACAGATAAAAATCTTCGTGCCAACATTGTGTTTGCTCCCTCAAACTCCTCCATTTACCTTCATATGCAATTGTTTTACATTCCGCTGCTATACTCTTAGAATTGCATGTGTAGGTTGATTGCTTGACTTGTGCTAAGTTGTTAAAATCTGCCAAGAACTAAAATTGGGAAAAGGCTAGATTTTTATTTGGTCAAGTAGTCTAATCACCCCCCCCCCCTCTAGACATACTTTCGATCCTACATTGACGGAGGTAGCCTTTAGGGGAGTGTATGAGTCCGAACACCGATAGAGTCCATGAGATGATTAGCCTTTGCGTCACCTGTGGTAAAGGAAAAGAAAAGGGTAATTAGAAAAGAAACAAAGGTTATGGGGGTGCTTTCAGGCTCGTCCGTATTGTGCTTCCACCGATACCCAGGGTATTTTAAGTGCATAGTTATGTATGCGTGGTACCGATTTCGTAGGTATATGCTACCTCTTGAGTATGCATTGGTTTTCCCTTGAAGAGAAAGGGTGATGCAGCAAAGTAGCGTAAGTATTTCCCTCAGTTTTTGAGAACCAAGGTATCAATCCAGTAGGAGGCCACACGCAAGTCCATCGTACCTACACAGAAAAATAAGAACCTTGCAACCAACGCGATAAAGGGGTTGTCAATCCCTTCACGGCCACTTGCAAAAGTGAGATCTGATAGAGATGATAAGATAATATTTTTGGTATTTTTATGATAAAGATTAAAAGTAAAGATTGCAAAATAAACGGCAAAAGAAATAGCTTGTTGACGGGAGATTAATATGATGGAGAATAGACCCGGGGGCCATAGGTTTCACTAGTGGCTTCTCTCAAGATAGCATAAGTATTACGGTGGGTGAACAAATTACTGTCGAGCAATTGATAGAAATGTGCATAATTATGAGAATATCTAGGCATGATCATGTATATAGGCATCAAGTCCGTGACAAGTAGACAGACTCCTGCCTGCATCTACTACTATTACTCCACACATCGACCGCTATCCAGCATGCATCTAGAGTATTAAGTTCATAAGAACAGAGTAACGCATTAGGTAAGATGACATGATGTAGAGGGATAAACTCAAGCAATATGATATAAACCCCATCTTTTTATCCTCGATGGCAACAATACAATACGTGTCGTTTCCCCTACTATCACTGGGATTGAGCACCGCATGATTGAACCCAGAGCTAAGCACTTCTCCCATTGCAAGAAAGATCAATCTAGTAGGCCAAACCAAACTGGTAATTCGAAGAGACTTGCAAAGATAACCAATCATACATAAAAGAATTCAGAGAAGATTCAAATATTGTTCATAGATAATCTTGATCATAAACCCACAATTCATCGAATCTCGACAAACAGACCGCAAAAAGAGTTGCATCGAATAGATCTCCAAGAAGATCAAGGAGATCTTTGTATTGAAATCCAAAGAGAGAGAAGAAGTCATCTAGCTAATAACTATGGACCCGAAGGTCTGTGGTAAACTACTCACACATCATTGGAGAGGCTATGGTGTTGATGTAGAAGCCCTCCGTGATCGATGCCCCCTCCTGCGGAGCGCCAGAAAAGGCCCCAAGATGGGATCTCACGGGTACAGAAGGTTGCGGAGGTGGAATTAGGTTTTCGTGGTGCCCCTCGATGGTTTCGGTGTACGTAGGTATATATAGGAGGAAGAAGTAGGTCGGTGGAGCCACGAGGGGCCCACGAGGGTGGAGGGCGCGCCCCCTGCCTCGTGGCCTCCTCGTAAGTTTCTTGGCGTCCACTCCAAGTCCTCTGGATCACGTTTGTTCCAAAAATCACGCTCCCGAAGGTTTCATTCTGTTTGGACTCTGTTTGATATTCTTTTCTGCGAAACACTGAAATAGGCAAAAAACAGCAATTTGCACTGGGCCTTGGGTTAATAAGTTAATCCCAAAAATAATATGAAAGTGTATAATAAAGCCCATTAGACATCCAAAACAGAATATATAATAGCATGGAACAATCAAAAATTATAGATACGTTGGAGACGTATCAAGCATCCCCAAGCTTAATTCCTGCTCGTCCTCGAGTAGGTAAATGATAAAAACAGAATTTTTTATGTGGAATGCTACCTAGCATATTTCTCAATGTAATTTTCTTTATTGTGGCATGAATGTTCAGATCCGAAAGATTCAAGATAAAAGTTTAATATTGACATAAAATAATAATACTTCAAGCATGCTAACCAAGCAATTATGTCTTATCAAAATAACATAGCCAAAGAAAGCTTATCCCTACAAAATCATATAGTTTGGCTATGCTTCATTTTCGTCACACAAAATGCTCTCATCATGCACAACCCCAATGACAAGCCAAGCAATTGTTTCATACTTAGCCTTTTCAAACTCTTTCAACTTTTACGCAATATATGAGCGCGAGCCATGGACATAGCATTATGGGTGGAATAGAATATAATGATTGAGGTTGTGTGAGAAGACAAAAAGGGAGAAAGTCTCACATTGACGCGGCTGATCAACGGGCTATGGAGATGCCCATCAATTGATGTCAATGCAAGGAGTAGGGATTGCCATGCAACGCATGCACTAGAGCTATAAATGTATGAAAGCTCAACAAAATAAACTAAGTGGGTGTGCATCCAACTTGCTTGCTCACAAAGACCTAGGGCATTTGAGGAAGCCCATTGTTGAAATATACAAGCCAAGTTCTATAATGTAAAATTCCCACTAGTATATGAAAGTGACAAAATAGGAGACTCTCTATCATGAAGATCATGGTGCTATTTTGAAGCACAAGTGTGGTAAAAGGATAGTAACATTGTCCCTTCTCTCTTTTTCTCTCTTTTTTTTATTTGGGCCTTCTTCTCTTTTTTTTCTTTTTTTTGCCTCTTTTCTTTCTTTCTTTTTTCTTCGTCCGGAGTCTCATCCCGACTTGTGGGGGAATCATAGTCTCCATCATCCTTTCCTCACTTGGGACAATGCTCTAATAATGATGATCATCACACTTTTATTTACTTACAACTCAAAGATTACAACTCAGTACTTAGAACAAAATATTACTCTATGTGAATGCCTCCGGCGGTGTACCGGGATATGCAATGAATCAAGAGTGACATGTATGAAAGAATTATAAAGGTGGCTTTGCCACAAATACGATGTCAACTACATGATTATGCAAAGCAATATGACAATGATGATGTGTGTCATAATAAACGGAACGGTGGAAAGTTGCATGGCAATATATCCGGGAATGGCTATGGAAATGCCATAATAGGTAGGTATGGTGGCTGTTTTGAGGAAGATATAAGGAGGTTTATGTGTGATAGAGCATATCATATCACGGGGTTTGGATGCACCGGCGAAGTTTGCACCAACTCTCAAGGTGAGAAAGGGAAATGCACGGTACCGAAGAGGCTAGCAATGATGGAAGGGTGAGAGTGCGTATAATCCATGGACTCAACATTAGCCATAGAGAACTCACATACTTATTGCAAAAATCTACAAGTCATCAAAACCAAGCACTACGCGCATGCTCCTAGGGGGATAGATTGGTAGGAAAAGACCATCGCTCGTCGCCGACCGCCACTCATAAGGAAAGCAATCAAAGAACACCTCATGCTTCAAATTTGTCACACAACGTTTACCATACGTGCATGCTACGGGACTTGCAAACTTCAACACAAGTATTTCTCAATTTCACAATTGCTCAGCTAGCACACCTCTAATATTACCACCTTTATATATATCTCAAACAACTATCAAGTATCAAACTTCTCTTACTATTCAATGCACTTTGTAAACTACCATGATGTTCTAAAGGACTCTCAAAATAATATAAGTGAAGCATGAGAGATCAATAATTTCTATAAAATATAACCACCACCGTGCTCTAAAAGATATAAGTGAAGCACTAGAGCAAAAATGTTTAGCTCAAAAGATATAAGTGAAGCACATAGAGTATTCTAATAAATTCTGATTAATGTGTGTCTCTCTCAAAAGGTGTGTACAGCAAGGATGATTGTGGTGAAATAAAAAGCAAAGACTCAAATCATACAAGACGCTCCAAGCAAAACACATATCATGTGGTGAATAAAAATATAGCTCCAAGTAAAGTTACCGATGGACGAAGACAAAAGAGGGGATGCCTTCCGGGGCATCCCCAAGCTTAGGATTTTTGGGTTGTCCTTATATTTTACCTTGGGGTGCCTTGGGCATCCCCAAGCTTAGCCTCTTGCCACTCCTTGTTCCATAATCCATCAAATCTTTACCCAAAACATGAAAACTTCACAACACAAAACTTAACAGAAAATCTCGTGAGCTCCGTTAGCGAAAGAAAACAAAACACCACTTCAAGGTACTGTAATGAACCCATTCTTTATTTATATTCATGTTAAACCTACTGTATTACAACTTCTATATGGTTCATAAACTCCATTACTAGCCATAGATACATCAAAATAAGCAAACAACACACGAAAAACAAAATCTGTCAAAAACAGAACAGTCTGTAGTAATATGTAACTAATGCAAACTTCTGGAACTCCAAAAATTCTAAAATAAATTTCTGGACGTTAGGAATTTATCTATTAATCATCTTCAAAAAGAATCAACTAAATAGAACTCTCCAGTAAAAAGTTGAAGCTAATCTTGTGAGCGCTAAAGTTTCTGTTTTTTACAGCAAGATCGCAAAGACTTTCCCCAAGTCTTCCCAAAGGTTCTACTTGGCACAAACACTAATTAAAACACAAAACCACATCTAAACAGAAGCTGGATGGATTATTTATTCCTAAACACAACCAAAAAGCAAAAAACTAAAATAAAATTGGGTTGCCTCCCAACAAGCGCTATCGTTTAACGCCCCTAGCTAGGCATAAAGACAAGGATAGATCTAGGTATTGCCATCTTCGGCATGCAATCCATAAGTAGCTCTCATAATAGATTCATAAGGTAATTTGATTTTCTTTCTAGGAAAGTGTTCCATGCCTTTCCTTAACGGAAATTGGAATCTAATATTCCCTTCCTTCATATCAATAATTGCACCAATCGTTCTAAGAAAAGGTCTACCAAGAATAATAGGACATGAAGGATTGCAATCTATATCAAGAACAATGAAATCTACGGGCACATAATTCCTATTTTCAACAATAATAACATCATTAATTCTTCCCATAGTTTTCTTAATGGTGGAATCCGCAAGGTGCAAGTTTAAAGAACAATCATCAAATTCACGGAAACCCAACATATCACACAAAGTTTTTGGAATCGTGGAAACACTAGCACCCAAATCACACAAAGCATAGCATTCATGACCTTTAATTTTAATTTTAATAGTAGGTTCCCACTCGTCATAAAGTTTTCTAGGGATAGAAACTTCCAATTCAAGCTTTTCTTCATAAGATTGCATTAAAGCATCAACAATATGTTTAGTAAAAGCCTTATTTTGACTATAAGCATGCGGAGAATTTAGCATGGATTGCAACAAGGAAATACAATCTATTAAAGAACAATTGTCATAATTAAATTCCTTGAAATCCAAAATAGTGGGTTCATTGCTATCTAAAGTTTTGACCTCTTCCATCTCACTTTTACCAAATTTTGCATCAAGATCTAAAAACTCCGAATCATTGGGACGCCTCTTAACTAAAGTTGACTCATCTCCAGTCCCATCATTATCAAGATTTATATTGCAAAACAAAGATTTAATAGGGTACACATCAATTACTTTTAGATCTTCATCCTTATTATCATGAAAACTAGAAGAACACGCTTTTACAAAGCAATCTTTCTTAGCACGCATCCTAGCGGTTCTTTCTTTGCACACATCAATGGAAATTCTCACGGATTTGAGAGACTCATTGATATCATGCTTAGGCGGAATAGATCTAAGTTTCAAAGAATCAATATCAAGAGAAATTCTATCCATGTTCCTAGCCAATTCATCAATCATAGGCAATTTTTCTTCAAGCAAAGCATTGAAATTCTTTTGAGAAATCATAACTTCTTTAACACTAGTCTCAAAATCAGAGGGAATCTTATTAAAATTTCCATAAGAGTTGTTGTAGGAATTACCATAATTATTAGAGGGATTACTAAGATACGGCCTAGGATTAAAGTTTCCTCTATAAGCGTTGTTACCAAAATTGTTCCTACCAACAAAATTCACATCCATAGATTCATTATTATTCTCAATCAAAGTAGACAAAGCCATATCATTGGGATCAGAAGAAACACTCTTATTAGCAAACAATTTCATAAGTTCATCCATCTTTCCACTCAAAACATTAATTTCTTCAATTGCATGCACCTTTTTACTAGTAGATCTTTCAGTGTGCCATTGAGAGTAATTAACCACAATATTATCTAGGAGTTTAGTAGCTTCTCCTAAAGTGATTTCCATAAAAGTGCCTCCCGCGGCCGAATCTAAAAGATTTCTAGAAGCAAAGTTCAATCCGGCATAAATTTTTTGTATAATCATCCATAAATTCAAACCATGTGTAGGGCAATTACGTATCATTAATTTCATTCTCTCCCAAGCTTGTGCAACATGTTCATGATCAAGTTGCTTAAAATTAATAATATCATTTCTAAGAGAGATGATCTTAGCGGGAGGAAAATACTTAGAGATAAAAGCATCTTTGCACTTATTCCAAGAATCAATACTATTTTTAGGCAAAGACGAAAACCAAGTTTTAGCACGATCTCTAAGCGAAAAAGGAAATAGCTTGAATTTAACAATATCATTGTCCACATCTTTCTTCTTTTGCATATCACACAAATCAACAAAGCTATTTAGATGGGTAGCGGCATCTTCACTAGCAAGGCCGGCGAATTGATCTTTCATGACAAGATTCAGCAAAGCGGCATTAATTTCACAAGATCCAGCATCGGTAAGAGGAGCAATCGGAGTGCTAAGAAAATCATTGTTGTTGGTATTGGCAAAGTCACACAATTTAGTATTATCTTGAGCCATCGTGACAAGCAAGTAATCCAACACACAAGCAAACAAGAAGCAAGCAAAAAAAGGCGAACGGAAAGAGAGGGCGAATAAAACGGCAAGGGTGAAGTAGGGGAGAGGAAAACGAGAGGCAAATGGCAAATAATGTAATGCGAGGGATAAGACTTTGTGATGGGTACTTGGTATGTCTTGACTCGTGCGTACACTCCCCGGCAACGGCGCCAGAAATCCTTCTTCCTACCTCTTGAGCATGCATTGGTTTTCCCTTGAAGAGGAAAGGGTGATGCAGCAAAGTAGCGTAAGTATTTCCCTCAGTTTTTGAGAACCAAGGTATCAATCCAGTAGGAGGCCACACGCAAGTCCCTCGTACCTACACAAACAAATAAGAACCTTGCAACCAACGCAATAAAGGGGTTGTCAATCCCTTCAAGGCCACATGCAAAAGTGAGATCTGATAGAGATGATAAGATAATATTTTTGGTATTTTTATGATAAAGATTAAAAGTAAAGATTGCAAAATAAACGGCGAAAGAAATAGCTTGTTGACGGGAGATTAATATGATGGAGAATAGACCCGGGGGCAATAGCTTTCACTAGTGGCTTCTCTCAAGATAGCATAAGTATTACGGTGGGTGAACAAATTACTGTCAAGCAATTGATAGAAATGTGGATAATTATGAGAATATCTAGGCATGATCATGTATATAGGCATCACGTCCGTGACAAGTAGACCGACTCCTGCCTGCATCTACTACTATTACTCCACACATCGACCGCTATCCAGCATGCATCTAGAGTATTAAGTTCATAAGAACAGAGTAACGCATTAGGTAAGATGACATGATGTAGAGGGATAAACTCAAGCAATATGATATAAACCCCATATTTTTATCCTCGATGGCAACAATACAATGCGTGTCATTTCCCCTACTGTCACTGGGATCGAGCACCGCATGATTGAACCCAAAGCTAAGCACTTCTCCCATTGCAAGAAAGATCAATCTAGTAGGCCAAACCAAACTGATAATTCGAAGAGACTTGCAAAGATAACCAATCATACATAAAAGAATTCAGAGAAGATTCAAATATTGTTCATAGATAATCTTGATCATAAACCCACAATTCATCAGATCTCGACAAACACACCGCAAAAAGAGTAACATCGAATAGATCTCCAAGAAGATCGAGGAGAACTTTGTATTGAGATCCAAAGAGAGAGAAGAAGCCATATAGCTAATAACTATGGACCCGAAGGTGTGTGGTAAACTACTCACACATCATCGGAGAGGCTATGGTGTTGATGTAGAAGCCCTCCGTGATCGATGCCCCCTCCGGCGGAGCGCCGGAAAAGGCCCCAAGATGGGATCTCACGGCTACAGAAGGTTGCAGTGGTGGAATTTGGTTTTCATGGTGCCCCTCGATGGTTTCGGGGTACGTAGGTATATATAGGAGGAAGAAGTAGGTCGGTGGGCCCACGAGGGTGGAGGGCGCGCCCAGGGGGTAGGCGCGCCCCCTGCCTCGTGGCCTCCTTGTAAGTTTCTTGATGTCCACTCCAAGTCCTCTGGATCACGTTTGTTCCAAAAATCACGCTCCCGAAGGTTTCATTCCGTTTGGACTCCGTTTGATATTCTTTTTCTGCGAAACACTGAAATAGGCAAAAAACAGCAATCACTGGGCCTTGGGTTAATAGGTTAATCCCAAAAATAATATGAAAGTGTATAATAAAGCCCATTAAACATCCAAAACAGAATATATAATAGCATGGAATAGTCAAAAATTATAGATACGTTGGAGACGTATCAGTATAAGGGGTGGGTGGCGGAAGCCGAACTACTAGTTCCGCTCCGGAATTGGTCGATCCTGTTGACTGGAGACCGGTGGCTTAAGGGCCGACAAGGTATGTGGTTTAATAATACCGCTTTGTACTTTGGCTGAGGTCACCGTAGTATGATCTGCAGTCCAGAGGGAGTGCTTCTCCTTATCCCGTGTAGCGTTGTGTGTCGCATATACCATGCTCACTGTTTTTACTTCGGGGGGAAATCGCTTCTGACCCCTGGTATTTGGTTGGTGAGTCTCTTCGTCTTCGCTATCACCAGGCGGCCTCCTCCCCTTGTGTTTGGCGTTGAGCTTGCCGGCCAGCTTGAGGACCCAGCAGTTTCTTTTGGTATGATTAGCTGGCTTATCGGGGCGGCCATGAATCTGGCAGGGCCGGTCCAATATCTTGTCTAAATTGGATGGTCCGTCTCTATTTGCCTTGAATGGCTTTTTCCGTTGACCGGGTTTGGGACCGCTGAATCCGGTGTTGACCGATGTGTCGCGCGTTCTGTCGTTGTCATTGCGACGTTCGTGCTTGCTGCGCTGTGGCTTGCCGTTGCCGTCTCGGACTTCGGAAGTGCCCGGATCGCTGGCACTGTTGCTTCTACGAGCGAGCCAGCTGTCCTCTCCCACGCAAAAGAGGGTCATCAAAGCGGTAAGGGCTGACATGGATTTTGGTTTTTCTTGACCGAGGTGGCGGGCAAGCCACTCGTCCCGGACGCCGTGTTTGAAGGCCGCTAGGGCTTCCGCGTCCGGACAGTCGACGATTTGGTTCTTTTTTACTAAGAACCTAGTCCAGAGCTTCCCGGCTGACTCTCCGGGCTGCTGGACAATGTGACTTAGGTCGTCGGTGTCTGGTGGCCGGATATATGTACCTTGGAAGTTGTCGCGGAAGGCGTCTTCCAAGTCCTCCCAGCTGCCAATAGAATTTTCCGGCAGACTGTTTAACCAGTACCGATCTGGTCCTTTGAGTTTTAATGGTAGGTATTTTCCGGCACACTGTTTAACCAGTACCGATCCAGAGCTGTTTTACCTCTGCCTGTGCGTGGAGGTGGGGCGGCCTGCTGTTCGGCTTGAGTTGCCGCTCTGTTCTGACCGCGTTGTGGTCGATTAGCCGCATAGTGTGATGATGGTATGTGCACCGGCACCTCATCAACGAACTAGGCTAGCAATTTGCGCCTCGGATAATTATTAGCTGGGCCACTAAGGCCGTATTCCTCGGCGGCTAGGACTTCGGTCCATCTATCATTGAGCAGCTCTTGGTCAGCTTGAAGCTGCTGCTGCTTCTTTTTCAGGCTCCTTGCGGTGGCTATTAGCCGGCGCTTAAAGCGCTCCTGCTCAAGAGGCTCCTCAGGCACGATGAAATCCTAGTTGCCGAGGCTCTCTTTGTCTTCGAAGGGTGGAAGGTAATTACTGTCCTCCGAGTCTTTGTTTATGGCCTGTTCATCAGGGCTGACGTGCCCGTCTTCCCGTTCATCATGTTCGGAGGTTGTCCCCACAGGGTCTTCGTTTTCTTCAGCACCGTCCGAAGGTGATCATCTCCTATGCCGGTGTTGCTATCCTTGCGGCGGCGGGATTTAGAGCGGCGCCCTGACGCTGGTGCTTTGGTTGTGTCTTAGGAGGCTCATCCTCAACTGGTTTTTCCTTCTCCTTGTTGTTGTTCTCTTTGGGTGTATCCACCATATATATACGTCGTGCGAAGAAGTGGCCGTCCAGCATCCGGTAGTCGGCGGGTTTTAGCCATGCTCCTCATCTGCATCGTCGTCCATACCGTCGATGCCTTCGGAGCCGTAGTCGAGCATGTCATCGACAGTGGCTATGTAGTGGGTGGCGGGTGGGAAGCGAAATTCCTCGTCATCCGCCTCCGGTTCAAGACGGATATAGTTTGGTTGCGGGTCCCCCGCTAAGGATAGGTTTCTTAATGAGTTTAACACATCGCCCAAAGGCGAGTGCCGGAAGATATCTGCGGTGCTGAATCCGAAGATCGATAACTGATCAAGCTCGGCGTCCGCGGACGCCCATGGTTTGGAGCTTATAGCCGGAGACGAGTCCGAAGTTCCGGTGACATAAACATCACATGAGGTTAAGTCTGTGTGCGACTCCAACGCCGTGGAATCTGTGGCCTCTGTGGTGGGGTTGATCCTCCCATCCTTGGATGGCGCGGTCTGCTCTGGATCTAAGGCCGGAGCGGTTACAGGTGCAATTTCTTGAGTATGGTCCGATGACAGATTTAAATCATGTTCATCGTAGGGATAGGGGGCGGCTGCCGTGGTCTCGAATTCGTCGAAGATCAAGTCTCCGCGGATGTCCGCGACGTAGTTCAAGCTCTCGAATCTGACCTGATGGCCAGGGGCGTAGCTATCGATCTGATCCAGATGGCCAAGCGAGTTGGCCCGCAATGCGAAGCTGCCGAACATGAAGATCTGTCCGGGGAGGAAGGTCTCCCCTCGGACGGCATCGTTGTTGATGATCGAAGGAGCCATCGAAAACCTTTTGGGGACGGCACAGTGGAACTCTCAATGAAAGCACCAATGTCGGTGTCAAAACTGGCGGATCTCGGGTAGGTGGTCCCGAACTGTGCGTCTAAGGTCGATGGTAACAGGAGGCGGGGGACACAATGTTTACCCAGGTTCGGGCCCTCTCTATGGAGGTAATACCCTACTTCCTGCTTGATTGATCTTGATGAATATGAGTATTACAAGAGTTGATCTACCACGAGATCGTAATGGCTAAAACCCTAAAAGTCTAGCCTGTATGACTATGATCATCCGTCTAAGGACCTGTCCCTCCGGTTTATATAGACACCAGAGGGATCTAGGGTTACATAAGGTCGGTTACAGAGAAAGGAATCTTCACATCATGGACATCAAGCTTGCCTTCCACGCCAAAGAGAGTCCCATCCGGACACAGGTGGAGTCTTCGGTCTTCGTATCTTTACAGCCCATCAGTTTGGCCCACGTCCAACAGGCCGGACGCCCGAGGACCCATTAGTCCCTCAGGTGCCCTCTGCACGGCAAACCCGGGCGACCTCACCCCATCCACGGGTCATGAAGATCTTGCCCGAGGAGACGACCTCAACCTCCGCCCCCGTCGCCGGGGCATCACACTCAGTGTGCTGCAGCCACAGCTCGAGGGGACCCCTCGGCGGCATCTCAGTGGAGAAGAACTGCGGGAAGCGAATCCAAGAGCGCGGTGGCATCGCCGCCCACACCACCAGTTCACGCGAGGATCCCTCGGCGTGGGTTCCTGGGGCGGTGGCGCGCACCACCGCGGCACGGCCATCACGGCCGTGACGCGATTGGCATCGATTGTCGCCTCCTCCTCCGAAGTCCTCTGCCTGGGCGTACAATGGCAGTGGATATCTGAGAAGAGGCCGCTCATGCCAAGGCCTCGTCACCTCTGGCCTCACGACGACGTCGCAGCAGCGGGCCGGCCTCTTCTTCGATGGAAGTGGCCCCGGCTCTTCGTGGGGGGCTTTTCCCTTCTCGGCGGCCGAGAATCTCCGTATCGGCGCCATGGATGTTGCTGCTAGCAGTGAAGCAAGGAAGAAGAAGCAGGCGGAACGAGGGAAGAGATGGGCGACGGGGGCTCCGCCCCCTCCCCATTTATAGCAGGAGGAGGCCAACCGCAGGCCTCCACGGTCACAGGTAATGATGGTTTTTCTGCATGCACCAGGGACTCGTCAAGTCGGGCAGTTGCCAAGGTAGCGTGGGGAAGCGGGGATGCCCCCCGTCCCGTCAGTCGCCACGCGTCAATCAAGGCCGCAGGCGGTTGGGGCCCGCGGCGCTCCGCACTTGCCCCTTGGCTTCACCCCGAAGCCAAGTCCGTGCGCGCCTTAGGCCCGGGGGCTACTGTCGGTGTTTTGGGAACGGGGGGTCCCCAGACTTGCCTGCCTGCGGCCCACGGCGTGGCTCCACTAGCAGCCTGGTACGGCCCATCTTCACCAGCAAACACTCAAGACCCTCGCGAGGCGGGCAACACAAGACCTCCTCAGGGGCAGCCTCACTAGGTTGGCTCGCGAGGAGCGGAGAGATCAAGGCAAGGGGCACCTCGTGAGGTTCCCGTGATGTGAGCCATGACGACCAAGGCCAGGCGGGCGCCAGCGGGCGCAGAGTACTGGTTTCCTCTTTGGTGCTAAAGGAGCAGGCACAGGCGAGGAGTCCCGAGGCATCAGGCAAAGGTTTCCATATCGGTGCAACGAGACCAAGACCAGCAGGATGGCAGGATGGAGGTCATCGCGGAGCCCGTGACGGCGTCACCACCAGAGCCTTTGGCAAGCGAAGACCACCTTTTGTCAAGATGGCTTGTACTAGCTGTCCCCCTTCAAATTGGCCGTTGTGGGATCCCTTCCCGCCTAATATTTGGGAAGAGGACCCCGGCCTCTATAAATAGGACTAGCCACCACCGTAGAAGGCAACTGATCTTGGATCAGATCCATTCCATCCACACACATACAAGCTCACCGAGCTCAAGAACACCTCTCCTCAGGAGGTAGTTCTTCCCTTGTACTTGTTCATCCCAGCCTACAAGGCAATCCACCACACCACACTGGAGTAGGGTATTACACCACATCGCTGGCTTGAACCAGTATAAACTCTTGTGTCCCTTGTTCCTCGGGTTCGGCGAGCTAGGCTTTGAGATCGTGGTGAGAACGTGAGCTAGGGGGAGAGAGATCTTCGTGCGCACCCCAGAGTTCGAACCTCAAGGGTTTTGCCGGAACCCGTAATACGACAACGTAATATAACTCACGCGGGCTCCCTCCTAGGGAGTTGAGACGCTTCATTATTCCTTACATGGTATACAGAGCAGGCCCTTCCCATCGCATCTAGCTTTTCCACCTCGCGATCATCATCTTCAACCTCCGTCGACCATCTCCACCACAACCATGTCCACCTCCACTGCTGTTTCCACCACCGGCCTCAACTACAATATCTCCGAGCCTCTCACCAGGACGAAATACGTCCTTTGGCGAGCTCAAGCCCGATCCCAAATAATGGGCGCTGACTTGTATGGCTATATTGACAAAACCATTGAGGAGCCTCCCAAGAACATCGTCGCAAAGGATAAAGAGGGCAAGGACCAGGTGGTGCCAAACCCTGCCTACGCCCCCTGGCTAGTCCAGGACCAGTAAATCGTCGCCTACCTCCTTCGAAACCTCTCCAAAGAGGTCCTCGTTTAGGTGGCATTATGGCATCGCTGGAGACGTCGCATGCGATCTGGACGGTGTTGTCCAACATGTTTGCGGCGGTCTCCCTCTCTCGAGTCAACAATCCGCGCGCCGCCCTCACCAACCCCCAGATGGGCACACAATCTGCATCAACATACTTTGGCTACATGTGTTCCCTCTCCGACGAGCTTGCGGCGGCAGGGAGACCACTTTGAGAGCCAGAACTCATCTCTTTCATTGTTGCCGGTCTGGACATGGACTATCAACCACTTATCTCTGCGCTTGATGTCTGCACCGAGCCCATCATGGTGGATCTTCTGTTCTCCTTGGTGGCCAACTTTGACCAGCGGGTCGAGTTATATCATGGCAATGGTTCTGGTGGCTTCAAGTCTTCAGCAAACTCGGCCTCGCGAGGACGACAGGGAGGTAAAGGTGGCTACTGCAACCAGAAAAACGGGGGCGCTGGTGGATCCCGTGGCGGCGGCCATGCTGGTGGCAGCGGCGGCTACTCTGGTGGTGGCGGTGGCTACTCTAGTGGCAGCGGCGGCGGCTACTCTGGTGGCGATGGTGGCTACCAAGGAGGTGGTGCTTCTGGCGGCTACCAAGACAATGGAGGCTATAGTGGCGGCGGCCATCAGGGTGGTGGTGGTGGCGGCTACCATCACCCCAACAACAGCGGTGGCAACAACAACCAGCGACCCTCAACAATAACCGGCGTCCCTTCCAAGGCTATGAGGGCTATGAAGGCAAGTGTCAAATATGCAAGAAAAAAAATCATATCGCTAAGGATTGTGATTGGCGTTATGCTGATGACAATTCCCAAAAAAAAGAAAGTTGCCGCTGCAGCAGATGGGTCATATGGTGTTGACACCAATTGGTACATGGACAGGGGTGCGACCAGCCATATCACTGTAGAACTGGAGAAGATAACCATGCATGACAAATATCGTGGCCATGATCATCTACACCGCAGCAAATGGTGCGGGTATGGAGGTTAGTCGTATTAGTCAATCAATTATCAAAACCCCACATAAAGATCTTGTCTTAAAAGAAATCTTGCATGTTCCTAATGCTTCCAAAACACTTCTCTCAGTTCATCATATTGCCCTTGATAATAATGTTTTTTCTATAGTTTCACCCATATTTCTTTTTGATAAAGGACCAGGCCACGAAGAGAGTTCTCCATAGGGGTGTCTGTATTCAAGGGCTATATGTGTTGCTTCCTCAATACTGCAAGTTTAATAAACAAGTCTATGGTGCCATCAAAATTTCAGCTGAAAGGTGGCACAGTCATTTAGGTCATCCGTCGTTTGCTACTATTCATCAAATTCTTAGTAGAAATAAACTCCCAGTTGTTGGTGAGCGAAACTCAGAAACTATTTGTGATTCATGTCAAAGAGCAAAAAGTCATCAATTACCTTATCCTGTGTCCACTAGTGTTTCTACCAAGCCTTTGCAACTTTTTTTTCTGATGTATGGGGTCCCGCAACCACTTCTGTTGGTAGACACTCTTATTATGTGAGTTTTATTGATGACTATAGAAAGTACACTTGGATCTATCTTCTTAAAAACTCTCGGATGTGTTCCAAGTTTTTCACACTTTTCAAGCCTTTGTTGAACGCCAGTTTGACGCCAAAATTCTTGCCATGCAATCTGACTGGGGTGGGGAGTATGAGAAGTTGAATTCTTTTTTTCAAAAGATAGGTATCTCTCATCATGTGTCTTGCCCCCATGCTCACCAACAAAATGGTTCCGCCAAACGAAAACATAGACACATTGTCGAGGTAGGTCTAGCTCTTTTAGCTGCGGCCTCCATGCCTTTGAAATTTTGGGACGAAGCCTTTCTTACCGTTGTTCATCTTATCAACATGTGGCCTAGTCGCACTACTGCTCATGAGACTCCCATTGAACGTCTCTTCCATGTCACACCTGACTACATTACCCTTCGTGTGTTTAGTTGTGCGTGTTGGCCAAACCTTCGTCCCTACAACACTCGCAAACTTATGTTTCGCTCAAAACAATGTGTCTTCCTTGGCTATAGTGCACAACACAAGGGTGTCAAGTGTCTAGATGTTTCAACTGGTCGTGTATATATTTCTCGTGATGTTGTTTTTGATGAAACACAGTTTCCCTTCAAAAAACTACATCCCAATGCCGGCGCCCTTCTTCGATAGGAAATTCTTCTCCTTCCTTCTCATTTATCCGGAGTACATTGTGTGGGCAATGATGATTGTGTTGATTCAATTGAGACTAATCCTCCTAACCATGTATCTGAGTGTGCTACTACAGGTGATAACAGTGCTGAAACGGCACTCCAAATGATGCAAATTTGACGGAAAATGGTGCATGTACACGTTCTGTTGGTGCTCCAGGCTATCAGGAGCGATCCTCCTCGGGATATGCCCCTCTGATCATGCCAGGGCCGACAGCATCCGCCTCGGGATCAGGTTCTCGTCAGGCGGACCCATGTACCGTGCCAGCCTCTGGTCCGAGTCGCCCCAGTAACGACACGCGGCCGGTCTCTGCTGGGTCTGAGCCTCCCTCACGGTTTGCCCCTGACACTCGCGTCTACACCAGGCGGACCCCACACCTGACCAAGGCGCCCGCCGCACGCGCGATCCGAGCCCACAGTGGCTGGATCCCCCGGATCTTCTGCGCTCTCCTCTTCTTCACCTCTTGCTTCTTCGACCACAAATGATCCGGCGGACGAGGGGAATCCAGCAGCTGCCTTGGGATCCCCTGATTCTGTCCAGGATCATGCAGCAGCATCAGCTGGGACCGGATCTTCTGTGCATACTCCGCCATGCACCCATCTTCGCACAGGTGTTATTCAACCCACTAATTACAAAATAAAGTTTGGCTTGGTTGCATCCACAGGAGAACTGCGCACACATCATGAGGCCCTTTTTGATCCAAAGTGGAAGGAAGCAATGGATGATGAGTTTCACGCTCTCCAGAAAAACAACACGTGGCATTTGGTTCCATTGCGACCAGGTAAAAATGTGATTGATTGCAAATGGGTGTTTCGAATAAAGAGGAGGTCAGATGGTACTATTTATCGTTACAAAGCTAGGCTTGTTGCAAAGGGGTTCAAGCAGAGGTATGGCATTGATTATGAGGATACATTTAGCCCTGTTGTTAAAGCTGCCACTATTCGTCTTGTCCTATCCATAGCTGTATCCAGAGGATGGAGTCTTAGACAGCTAGATGTGCAGAATGCGTTTCTTCATGGTGTTCTGGAAGAGGAAGTTTACATGAAGCAACCTCCTGGGTTTGAAGATAATAACAAACCTTTTCATGTTTGCAGGCTTGACAAATCTCTCTATGGATTGAAGCAAGCTCCTCGCGCATGGTACTCTCATTTGAGCACAAAATTGCAGCAACTTGGTTTTGTTCCTTCAAAGTCTGACACATCATTATTCATTTACAAGAAGTACAATACATTGATCTTTGTGCTTATCTATGTTGATGATATCATTGTTACAAGCTCCTCAGATGATGCAGTAAAGGCTCTCTTGTCAGATTTGAACTCATAATTTGCTCTCAAGGATCTAGGGGACTTGCACTTCTTCCTTGGAATTGAGGTCATGAAAAACAGAGAAGGTGGTCTTCACCTTTCCCAAGAGAAATATGCAATTGATCTTTTGAGCAGAGTTGGCTTGCAAGGTTGTAAACCTTCACCCACACCATTGTCCAGTTCAGAAAAACTTTCTCTTGCTGAAGGAGAACTTTTGAGCCAAGAGGATGGTACTAGATACAGAAGCTTAGTCGGTGCACTTCGGTATTTAACTCTCACAAGACCCGACATTTCCTTTGCCGTCAATAAGGTTTGTCAGTTTCTTCATGCACCTACTACTGTTCATTGGACTGCAACAAAACGCATATTGAGATATGTGAAGAACACTTTGGGTGTTGGGCTAACTTTCAGCAAGTCTTCATCCACTCTTGTGAGTGCTTTCCCTGGTTCAGACTGGGCAGGCTGTTTGGATGACAGAAGGTCCACAGGTGGTTTTGCTGTTTTCTTTGGTCCTAATCTTATTTCCTGGTGTGCAAAGAAACAGGCTACAGTTTCCAGATCAAGCACTGAGGCAGAGTATAAGGCATTAGCAAATGCCACAGCAGAAATTATTTGGGTAAAGGCTATTCTTAAGGAACTTGGACTACATAACACACAGACTCCTTGTCTTTGGTGTGACAACCTTGGGGCTACATACTTGTCTGCTAATCTTGTTTTTCATGCAAGAACCAAGCATATTGAGATTGATTATCATTTTGTGAGAGAAAGAGTTGCTAATAAGGAACTGGATATTTGATTTGTTCACTCAAGAGATCAAGTTGCAGATGGCTTTACAAAAGCTTTGGCCACAAGACCATTTGAAGAGTTCAAGCGTAATCTCAACTTGAGGAGTTCAGATTAAGGGAGGGTGTTAAACATGTCATATGTTGGGCCGGGCTAGCTTGCCTTGTGCGCCACACAGGATAGATAGAGATAGATATGATCTCCTTTGTTTAAGTTGTACTAGTCTCTATCTTAACCTCCTGTAATCTGTTTCCTCCTCTCTCTCGGTTATTCTCCTAATCAAACACGTTTGTAAACCTATCGAGAGGATCTCCCTTATCACGTAATATAACTCACGCGGGCTCTCTCCTAGGGAGTTGAGACGCTTCATTATTCCTTACACCAGTTACATCCAGAGGGCGACTAATCATCATGGTTTACCTGCACATTGTCGACCAAATCTCTTGTACACTTCTGCTTCAGTAGACCCCCCTAAACACATCGATGGCTGAGATTACCCTTTACTCTTTTATAATAAAGGGCAAGATGGTCCTTTTCAAAAATACACTCGTGTAGAGACCTCCTGCATGTGCCCTCCGTATGACTGGGCCGACCCACCGGAGGCAAGGCCACTTACTATTTGAAAGCGCAATATAAAAATCGTGAGAAAATGAGAGAAAGCATGCACGAGGAATTGAACCCCTGACTTCGTCCAACAAATTAGGATTCTTACGACTCAGCTACACTGCCACTCCTGATGTTAAGAAGCACGAAACATATAAGGCACCGCTATGGTTCAGGTAGCGTTGCATCAGACCTGGCCGGGTCTTTCTCCAGGTAGTTTCCTTCGAATCTGCATCAAGGCATTAATTTGTCCCGTTTATCTACTTCCTAGAATTAATTGATCCCAAAAATCACGGTTGGTTGGAATAGAATGTGGGTCTGGCTTGCATTCCTTGCCATTCTGTTTTTCAAACTAATCAGACCCACAAATCTGTTGGGGAACGTAGCAGAAATTCAAAATTTTCTACGCATCACCAAGATCAATCTATGGAGTTTACTAGCAACGAGAGGGACGGAGTGCATCTACATACCCTTGTAGATCGCGAGCGGAAGCGTTCAAGAGAACGGGGTTGATGGAGTCGTACTCGTCGTGATCCAAATCACCGATGATCCTAGCGCCGAACGGACGGCACCTCCGCGTTCAACACACGTATGGTTGGGAGAGACGTCTCCTCCTTCTTGATCCAGCAAGGGGGGAGGAGAGGTTGATAGAGATCCAGCAGCACGACGGCGTGGTGGTGGAAGCAGCGGGGATCTCGGCAGGGCTTCGCCAAGCTCAGCGAGAGGGAGAGGTGTTACGAGGGGAAAGGGAGGCGCCAGGGGCTTGGTTGCGCAGCCCTCCCTCCCCCCTCTTTATATAGGGGCATTGTGGGGGGGGCGCCGGCCCTAGAGATCCAATCTCAAGGGGGGGCGGTGGCCAAGGGGGGAAACTTGCCCCCCAAGTCAGGTGGGGCGCCCCCCACCCCCAGGGTTTCCAACCCTAGGCGCAGGGGGAGGCCCATGGGGGGCGCACCAGCCCACTAGGGGCTGGTTCCCTTCCCACTTCAGCCCATGGGGACCTCCGGGATAGGTGGCCCCACTCGGTGGACCCCCGGGACCCTTCCGGTGGTCCCGGTACAATACCGGTGACCCCCGAAACTTTCCCGGTGGCCGAAACTGGACTTCCTATATACAAATCTTTACCTCCGGACCATTCCGGAACTCCTCGTGATGTCCGAGATCTCATCCGGGACCCCGAACAACTTTCAGGTTACCGCATACTAATATCTCTACAACCCTAGCGTCACCGAACCTTAAGTGTGTAGACCCTACGGGTTCGGGAGACACGCAGACATGACCGAGACGACTCTCCGGTCAATAACCAACAGCGGGATCTGGATACCCATGTTGGCTCCCACATGCTCCTCGATGATCTCATCGGATGAACCACGATGTCGAGGATTCAATCAATCCCGTATACAATTCCCTTTGTCTATCGGTATGTTACTTGCCCGAGATTCGATCGTCGGTATCCCAATACCTCGTTCAATCTCGTTACCGACAAGTCACTTTACTCGTACCGCAATGCATGATCCCGTGACCAACCACTTGGCCACATTGAGCTCATTATGATGATGCATTACCGAGTGGCCCAGAGATACCTCTCCGTCATACGGAGTGACAAATCCCAGTCTCGATTCGTGCCAACCCAACAGACACTTTCGGAGATACCTGTAGTGCACCTTTATAGCCACCCAGTTACGGTGTGACGTTTGGTACACCCAAAGCATTCCTACGGTATCCGGGAGTTGCACAATCTCATGGTCTAAGGAAACGATACTTGACATTAGAAAAGCTCTTAGCAAACGAACTACACGATCTTGTGCTATGCTTAGGATTGGGTCTTGTCCATCACATCATTCTCCTAATGATGTGATCCCGTTATCAATGACATCCAATGTCCATGGTCAGGAAACCATAACCATCTATTGATCAACGAGCTAGTCAACTAGAGGCTTACTAGGGACATGTTGTGGTCTATGTATTCACACATGTATTACGGTTTCCAGTTAATACAATTATAGCATGAATAATAGACAATTATCATGAACAAGGAAATACAATAATAACCATTTTATTATTGCCTCTAGGGCATATTTCCAACAGTCTCCCACTTGCACTAGAGTCAATAATCTAGTTCACATCACCATGTGATTGACACTCAAAGTTCACATCGCCATGTGACTAATACCCAAGAGTTTACTAGAGTCAATAATCTAGTCCACATCACCATGTGATTAACACTCAATGAGTTCTAGGGTTTGATCATGTTATGCTTACGAGAGGTTAGTCAACGGGTCTACAACATTCAGATCCGTGTGTGCTTTACAAATCTCTATGTCATCTTGTAGATGTACCTACCAGGCGCTACTTGGAGCTATTCCAAATAACTGCTCTACTATACGAATCCGGTTTACTACTCAGAGTCATCTGGATTAGTGTCAAAGTTTGCATCGACGTAACCCGTTACGACGAACTCTTTTACCACCTCCATAATCGAGAAAATTCCGTAGTCCACTAGTTACTAAGGATAAGTTCGACCGCTGTCATGTGATCCATTCCTGGATCACTCTTGTACCCCTTGACTGACTCATGGCAAGGCACACTTCCGGTGCGATACACAGCATAGCATACTGTAGAGCCTACGTCTAAAGCATAGGGGACGACCTTCGTCCTTTCTCTCTCTTCTGCCGTGGTCAGGTCTTGAGTCTTACTCAATACTCACACCTTGTAACACAGCCAAGAACTCCTTCTTTGCTGATCTATTTTGAACTCCTTCAAAATCTTGTCACGGTATGTATTCATTTGAAAGTACTATTAAGCGTTTTTGATCTATCCTTATAGATCTTGATGCTCAATGTTCAAGTAGCTTAATCCAGGTTTTCCATTGAAAAACACTTTTCAAATAACCCTGTATTTTTCCAGAAATTCTACATCATTTCTGATCAACAATATGTCAACAACATATACTCATCAGAAATTCTATAGTGCTCCCACTCACTTCTTTGGAAATACAAGTTTCTCATAAACTTTGTATAAACCCAAAATCTTTGATCATCTCATCAAAGCATACATTCCAACTCCGAGATGCTTACTCCAATCCTTAGAAGGATTGCTGGAGCTTTGCATACTTGTTAGCATCTTTCAGGATTGACAAAACCTTCTGGTTGTATCACATACAACCTTTCCTCAAGAAAATCATCGAGGAAACAATGTTTTGACATCCTATCTGCAAGATTTCATAAATAACGCAGTAACTGCTAATATAATTCCAACAAACTCTTAGCATCGCTACGAGTGAGAAAGTCTCATCGCAGTCAACTCCTTGAACTTGCCGGAAAACATCTTAACGACAAGTCGAGCTTTCTTAATGGTGACACTTACCATCGTTGTTTGTCTTCCTTTTAAAATCCATCTGCACCCAACAGCCTTACGACCATCAAGTAGTTCTTCCAAAGTCTACACTTTGTTTTTATACATGGATCCTCTCTCGGATTTTATGGCCTCGAGCCATTCGTCGGAATCCGGGCCCATCATCGCTTCTCCATAGCTCGTAGGTTCATTGTTGTCTAGCAACATGACTTCCAAGACAAGATTACGTACCACTCTGAAGTAGCATGCATCCTTATCGTCCTACGAGGTTTGGTAGTGACTTGATCCAAAGTTTCATGATCACTATCATAAGCTTCCACTTCAATTGGTGTAGGTGCCACAGGAACAACTTCCTGTGGCCTGTACACACTAGTTGAAGTGATGGTTCAATAACCTCATCAAGTCTCCACCATCCTCCCACTCAATTCTTTCGAGAGAAACTTTTCCTCGAGAAAGGACCTGTTTCTAGAAACAATCACCTTGCTTCCGGATCTTAAATAGGAGGTATACCCAACTGTTTTGGGTATTCTATGAAGATGCATTTATCCGCTTTGGGTTCGAGCTTATTAGCCTGAAACATTTTCACATAAGCGTCGCAGCCCCAAACTTTTAAGAAACGACAGCTTAGGTTTCTCTAAACCATAGTTCATACGGTGTCGTCTCAACGGAATTGCGTGGTGCCCTATTTAAAGTGAATGCGGTTGTCTCTAATGCCTAGCCCATAAACGATAGTGGTAATTCGATAAGAGACATCATGGTATGCACCATATCCAATAGGGTGCAGTTATGATGTTCGGACACACCATCACACTATGGTGTTCCAGGCAGTATTAGTTGTGAAACAATTTCCACGATGTCTTAATTGTGTGCCAAACTCGTAACTCAGATATTCATCTCTATGATCATATCACAGACATTTTATCCTCTTGTCACGACGATCTTCAACTTCACTCTAAAATTGCTTGAACCTTAAAATAATTCAGACTTGTGTTTCATCAAGTAAATATACTCAGCATCTACTCAAATCATCTGTGAAGTAAGAACATAACGATATCCACTGCGTGCCTCAACACTCATTGGATTGCACACATCAAATGTATTACTTCCAACAAGTTGCTCTCTTGTTCCATCTCACTGAAAACGAGGCCTTTCAGTCATCTTGCCCATGTGGTATGATTTGCATGTCTCAAGTGATTCAAAATCAAGTGAGTCCAAATGATCCATCTGTATGGAGTTTCTTCATGCATATATACCAATAGACATGGTTCGCATGTCTCAATCTTTTCAAAAACGAGTGAGTCCAAAGATCCATCAACATGGAGCTTCTTCATGCGTTTATCCCAATATGACTCAAATAGCAGTGCCACAAGTATGTGGTACTATCATTACTATCTTATATCTTTTGGCATGAACATGTGTATCACTACGATCGAGATTCAATAAACCATTTATTTTAGGTGCAAGACCATTGAAGGTATTATTCAAATAAAAAGAGTAACCATTATTCTCCTTAAATGAATAACCGTATTGCGATAAACATAATCCAATCATGTCTATGCTCAACGCAAAAACCAAATAACAATTATTTAGGTTTAACACCAATCTCGATGGTAGAGGGAGCATGCGATGCTTCATCACATCAACCTTGGAAACACTTCCAACACATATCGTCATCTCACCTTTAGCTAGTCTCCGTTTATTCCATAGCCTTTTATTTCGAGTTACCAACACTTAGCAACCGAACCGGTATCTAATACCCTGGTGCTACTAGGGGTACTAGTAAAGTACACATTAATATAATGTATATCCAATATACTTCTGTCGACCTTGCCTGCCTTCTCATCTACTAAGTATCTAGGGTAGTTCCGCTTCAGTGACCGTTCCCCTCATCTCAGAAGCACTTAGTCTCGAGTTTGGGTTCAACCTTGGCTTTCTTCACTAGAGCTGCAACTGATTTGCCGTTTCATGAAGTATCCCTTGTTGCCCGTGCCCTTCTTGAAACTAGTGGTTTTACTAACCATCAACAATTGATGCTCCTACATGATTTCTACTTTCGTGGTGTCAAACATCGCGAATAGCTCAAGGATCATCATATCTATCCCTGATTTGTTATAGTTCATCACGAAGCTCTAGTAGCTTGGTGGCAGTGACTTTGGAGAACCATCACTATCTCATCTGGAAGATTAACTCCCACTCGATTCAAGCGATTGTAGTACTCAGACAATCTGAGCACATGCTCAACGGTTGAGCTTTTCTCCCTTAGTTTGTAGGCTTAAGAAACTTGTCAGAGGTCTCATACCTCTTGACGTGGGCACGAGCCTAAAATCCCAATTTCAGCTCTTGGAACATCTCATATGTTCCGCGACGTTTCAAAATGTCTTCGGTGCCTCAATTCTAAACCGTTCAACTTTACGCACTGAACTATCACGTAGTCATCAAAACGTGTATGTTAGATGTTCGCAACATCCACAAACGACGCTCGAGGTTCAGCACACCGAGCGGTGCATTAAGTACATAAGCCTTCTGTGCAGCAATGAGGACAATCCTCTGTTTATGGACCCAGTCCGCATAATTGCTACTATCAACTTTCAACTAAATTTTCTCTAGGAACATATCTTAAACAGTAGAACTAAAGCGTAAGCTATGACATAATTTGCAAAGACCTTTTGACTATGTTCATGATAATTAAGTTCATCTGATCAAATTATTTAATGAACTCCCACTCAGATAGACATCCCTCTAGTGATCTAAGTGATACATGATCCGAGTCAACTAGGTCGTGTCTGATCATCACGTGAGACGGACTAGTCATCATCGGTGAACATCTCCATGTTGATCGTATCTACTATACGACTCATGTACGACCTTTCGGTCTCTTGTGTTCCGAGGCCATGTCTGTACATGCTAGGCTCGTCAAGTCAACCTAAGTGTTTCGCATGTGTAAATCTGGCTTACACCCGTTGTATGCGAACGTTAGAATCTATCACACCCGATCATCACGTGGTGCTTCGAAACAACGAACCTTCGCAACGGTGCACAGTTAGGGGGAACACATCTCTTGAAATTTTAGTGAGGGATCATCTTATTTATGCTACCGTCGTTCTAAGCAAATAAGATGTAAACATGACAAACATCACATGCAAATCATAAAGTGACATGATATGGCCAATATCATCTTGCGCCTTTTGATCTCCATCTTCGAGGCGCGGCATGATCACCTTCGTCACCGGCATGACACCATGATCTCCATCATCGTGTCTTCATGAAGTTGTCTTGCCAACTATTACTTCTACTACTATGGCTAACGGTTAGCAATAAAGTAAAGTAATTACATGGCGTTTTTCATTGACACGCAGGTCATACAATAAATTAAGACAACTCCTATGGCTCCTGCCGGTTGTCATACTCATCGACATGCAAGTCGTGATTCCTATTACAAGAACATGATCAATCTCATACATCACATATATATAATTCATCACATCCTTTTGGCCATATCACATCACATAGCATACCCTGCAAAAACAAGTTAGACGTCCTCTAATTGTTGTTGCATGTTTTACGTGGCTGCTATGGGTTTCTAGCAAGAACGTTTCTTACCTACGCAAAAAGCCACAGCGGTGATATGCCAATTGCTATTTACCCTTCATAAGGACCCTCTTCATCAAATCCGATCCGACTAAAGTGGGAGAGACAGACACCCGCTAGCCACCTTATGCATCAAGTGCATGTCAGTCGGTGGAACCTGTCTCACGTAAGTGTACGTGTAAGGTCGGTCCGGGCCGCTTCATCCCACAATGCCGCCGAATCAAGATAAGACTAGTAACGGCAAGCAAATTGGACAAATCATCGCCCACAACTACTTTGTGTTCTACTTGTGCATAGAATCTACGCATAGACCTAGCTCATGATGCCACTGTTGGGGAACGTAGCAGAAATTCAAAATTTTCTACGCATCACCAAGATCAATCTATGGAGTTTACTAGCAACGAGAGGGACGGAGTGCATCTACATACCCTTGTAGATCGCGAGCGGAAGCGTTCAAGAGAACGGGGTTGATGGAGTCGTACTCGTCGTGATCCAAATCACCGATGATCCTAGCGCCGAACGGACGGCACCTCCGCGTTCAACACACGTACGGTTGGGAGAGACGTCTCCTCCTTCTTGATCCAGCAAGGGGGGAGGAGAGGTTGATAGAGATCCAGCAGCACGACGGCGTGGTGGTGGAAGCAGCGGGGATCTCGGCAGGGCTTCGCCAAGCTCAGCGAGAGGGAGAGGTGTTACGAGGGGAAAGGGAGGCGCCAGGGGCTTGGTTGCGCAGCCCTCCCTCCCCCCCTCTTTATGTAGGGGCATTGTGGGGGGCGCCGGCCCTAGAGATCCAATCTCAAGGGGGGCGGCGGCCAAGGGGGGAAACTTGCCCCCCAAGTCAGGTGGGGCGCCCCCCACCCCCAGGGTTTCCAACCCTAGGCGCAGGGGGAGGCCCATGGGGGTGCACCAGCCCACTAGGGGGTGGTTCCCTTCCCAATTCAGCCCATGGGGCCCTCCGGGATAGGTGGCCCCACTCGGTGGACCCCCGGGACCCTTCCGGTGGTCCCGGTACAATACCGGTGACCCCCGAAACTTTCCCGGTGGCCGAAACTGGACTTCCTATATACAAATCTTTACCTCCGGACCATTCCGGAACTCCTCGTGATGTCCGGGATCTCATCCGGGACTCCGAACAACTTTCGGGTTACCGCATACTAATATCTCTACAACCCTAGCGTCACTGAACCTTAAGTGTGTAGACCCTACGGGTTCGGGAGACACGCAGACATGACCGAGACAACTCTCCGGTCAATAACCAACAGCGGGATCTGGATACCCATGTTGGCTCCCACATGCTCCTCGATGATCTCATCGGATGAACCACGATGTCGAGGATTCAATCAATCCCATATACAATTCCCTTTGTCTATCGGTATGTTACTTGCCCGAGATTCGATCGTCGGTATCCCAATACCTCGTTCAATCTCGTTACCGACAAGTCACTTTACTCGTACCGTAATGCATGATCCCGTGACCAACCACTTGGCTACATTGAGCTCATTATGATGATGCATTACCGAGTGGCCCAGAGATACCTCTCCGTCATACGGAGTGACAAATCCCAGTCTCGATTCGTGCCAACCCAACAGACACTTTCGGAGATACCTGTAGTGCACCTTTATAGCCACCCAGTTACGTTGTGACGTTTGGTACACCCAAAGCATTCCTACGGTATCCGGGAGTTGCACAATCTCATGGTCTAAGGAAACGATACTTGACATTAGAAAAGCTCTTAGCAAACGAACTACACGATCTTGTGCTATGCTTAGGATTGGGTCTTGTCCATCACATCATTCTCCTAATGATGTGATCCCGTTATCAATGACATCCAATGTCCATGGTCAGGAAACCATAACCATCTATTGATCAACGAGCTAGTCAACTAGAGGCTTACTAGGGACATGTTGTGGTCTATGTATTCACACATGTATTACGGTTTCCAGTTAATACAATTATAGCATGAACAATAGACAATTATCATGAACAAGGAAATACAATAATAACCATTTTATTATTGCCTCTAGGGCATATTTCCAACAAAATCAAGCTACGGCATATTCTCTTATTCTGTGCTAGATAGAATTTTGTTTCTTCCCTTCTAAAGTTAGCTCCCCGTACATGTTAAATTTGCTTCTATTGAATAAAGTTTTATGTCCAATGTAACTATTTGTTTATTATTATTATTTGTTCAGAAACAAACTGTTGTATCAATTTTCTATTAATTTCCATCAAGAAGCATATTTTACTTCTGGTGTTACTCGACCTCGTTACTTCTGACGCCACTGAACTTTGCTTTGATCTAAACTGAGTCAATTTGATAGAAAATATGCTTCCCTAATATTCATAATCTTGCTTAGTCACACTGCTTTCATATATGCTTATGATATTGGCTCCATGTTCATATAATGCGAAACAACGACAATTTCTGTTTTTTCGTTTATTCATGTCTCTTTCTTTTTTGAACTTTAATATTTCTTTTTTAAACCTGTTTAAAATTTTGAAATGTTGTTTGAAAACCAAAAAATGTTCTTTTTTTCAAATATTGTTTACAACTTTAAAAAATATTCTAGATTCTTATTTGATGGATGTCGGAAATCAACGTGCTTTCAAATGGACCATTCTCACCCTACCCGAACACCATCAATTGCATATGATCTATTTTTGGACATCCTTCAAATGACCCTAACTTTTGCAGGCAGGTGGGCATGCCCATGGTAGGAATCCATGCCCGGTTTGAACGATGTTCTACATCATATGCAAGTTGCGACATGTCCATCCATTTATCGGCTTTTATAAGGAGAAAAATCTAGAAAATGCAAAACTTGTCGAGTACCTAAACACTTTGGCATGGTGCTTTGAATTGGCCATACAAGGCCATGGAAAAAAGTGAGGCCATTTAAGGGATGTCGAGAAATGAGGTGCTCCCAAACGGACCCTTCTCGCCTACCTGATCAACACCGTTCGTTAAACATCGTATTTTTGGAAATCTCAAGACTGACCTCAACTTTTGCAAGCTGGTGAACTTGCCCATGTTAGGCATATGTGCCTAGTTTGAACGACTTCCGACACCATATGTACGTTGTGACACATCAGGCCATTTTTCAAGCTCGGACCATTTTCACTGGGAAAACTTTAGAAAATTAAAAATTTGTCAAAAGCCCAAACAACTTGGCATGGTACCTTGATGTGTTCATACAAGGCCATGAAAAATGGGGTCATTTCAAAGATGTCAAGAAATAATGTGCTCTCACATGGAGCCTTCTTGCCTACCCGAACACCCTCTGTTAAAACAAAGTCTTGTTTCGTACATCCTTGAAATGAACCCAACTTTTGCAGCAAGCTGAGTATGCCCATGATAGAAATCCAGGCAAGGCTTGAACTATTTCCAACACTGTATCCTAGTTGTGATACATCTGACTATTTATTAGCCTTTTTTCACCCAAAAACTTCAGAAAATGCAACAAACAACTTGGCATGGTGCCTTGAATTGGTCATACAAGGGCATGAACAAAAAAAGAACCATTTCAAGGATGTCGAGAAACAACGTGCTCTCAGACAGAGCTTTCTGGCAGTCGAACATCCTCCATTCAACATGGTCTATTTTTTGGACATTCTCGAAATTACCTTAACTTTTGCAAGCAGGTGGGCATGCCCATGGTAGGAATCCATGCCAGGTTTGAACGATTTCCGACACCGTATGGAAGTTGTGACACGTCCTGCCATTTATCGGCCCTTTTTCACTGGAAAAACTCCATAAAATGCAAAACTTGTTAAAAAAATCAAACAACTTGGCATGCTGCCTTGAATTGGTCATAAAAGGGCATGAAAAAAACTGGGGCCATTTCAAGGATGTCGAGAAACAATGTGCTCTCAAACGGAGACTTCTGGCCAACCCGAACATCCTTCATTCAACATGGTGTATTTTTGGACATCCTTGAAATGATCTCTACTTTTGCAAGCAGGTGCAAATGCCCATTGTAGGCATCATGTTAGGTTCGAACAATTTTTGACACCGATGCAAGTTGCGACACGTCCAACCATTTATCGACATTTTTTCACCGGAAAAACTTCAAAAAATGCAAAACTTATCGGAAAATGAAACAACTTGGTATAGTGGCTTAAGTTGGTCATATAATGCCATGAAAAATGAAGCCATTTCAAGGATGTCGAGAAACAACGTGCTCTCACATGGAGCTTTCTGACCTATGCGAAGGCCCTTCGTTCAACATGGTCTATTTTTCGACATCTTTGAAATGACCTCAACTTTTTCAAGTAGGTGGACATGCCGATGGTAGGAATTCATGCCAAACCCCGATGCAAGTTGCAACATGTCCGGCCATTCATCGGCCTTTTTTCACCGAGAAAACTCCAGAAAATGCAAAACTTGTCAAAACCCCAATTAAATTTGTGCATGTGTATATTCTTGTTTTGCTTCAGTATAATTTAATTTTCAAAAAGTAAATGTTTCCATCAAACAGAAATATTGTTTTCGCTACATCAGAATATACTTACAATTCATTGAAATGCTACCATAGAGCATAGAAATAATCCTTCTATCGAGGCAAAAAATATTTCTATCAATACGGTCCATAAATATGGAATAAATGTGTTCTCATCACACCATAAAAAAGGATGCTTCTACTGATAAAGAATAATGCTTCCATGCCACTTAAGCTTGTTGGGCTGCACAAAATGCATCTCGAATAACGAAATTCCTATTCTGATCCTGAGACCAAATGCACCCTTGTGAACTGTAAAAATTAAAAAATTATTAAACAAAATAAAAAATCTGATTTTTTTGGTTGTAAACTTTGACAAATTTTTGCATGCCTACAAAATTGGAGCATGGAATGACATTCGTGGAAGTCGTGGCAAAAAAACAAAATTAGTACTTCAAAATGTTTATAAAACTAGCATTTTTGGAGCATTGATTTTGTTTGTTTTTTTTGCCACGGTTTCCACGAATGTCATTTTGTGCTGAACTATGGCAAGCATATAGAGCATTTGTCAAAGTTTAGAAAGAAAATTCATAACTTTTTTTACTATTTATTTATTTACTGTTCATCGGTGTGCATTTGAGCTTAGGAGCAGCTACTCGACGTCCCTCGAATAATAATTATTCTCTTATATTTGTATGTGTGAAGCTAGTCATAACTTACAAGATTTTTTATAATAAAGGAAATTTGCCGTGATTTATGGGAAGTAATTTCCGGCTAATGGTCAAGTACTATAAATCTTTTTTTTCAAGTACTATAAATCTACCATGTGTTGATGCGTACGTTCAATCAGGAAGCACTAAATTAGAAAGCAACGAGAGGGTGCATATGTAGCGTACGTGTTTAGCGGAATGATTAACTAGAGCAATGAATTAAGGATCGAGGATCCAAACCAACAAACCATGTGTGGGCTATATTAAAATATTGGACCTCTATAGTCTGATGGGAAGCCCGGTTTTTAACTAAGAGTAGTGTCATATCATAATGATCACGAAAGTTAATCACAAGAGTTCAGGTGGCCTGTTGGTAACCACTTTTCATACGATGGCTAGAGGTCTCAAGTTCGAAGGTAGTTTCTGCGTATTTATTGAACTTTAATAGAAGAGAACAAAAGGGTGTTACTTGGATGACGTATGTACGGACGGGTTATCCATTATACATACGAAACTAGATACGATTTGACAAAGGTCTATATTACCCTTGTGACGCCCCCGATTTAATCGTACACTAATCATAAATGCAATGTGTACGATCAAGAACAGAGACTCACGGGAAGATATCACAACACAACTCTAAAAATAAAAAAATAAGTCATACAAGCATCATAATACAAGCCAGGGGCCTCGAGGGCTCGAATACAAGTGCTCGATCATAGACGAGTCAGCGGAAGCAACAATATCTGAGTACAGACATAAGTTAAACAAATTTTCCTTAAGAAGGCTAGCACCAACTGGGATACAGATCGAAAGAGGCGCAGGCCTCCTGCCTGGGATCCTCCTAAACTACTCCTGGTCATCGTCAGCGGCCTGCACGTAGTAGTACGCACCTCCAGGGTAGAAGGAGTCGTCGTCGACGATGGCGTCTGGCTCCTGGGCTCCAGCATCTGGTTGCGGCAACCAGGTAGAAGGGAAAGGGGGAAAAGAGGGAGAAAAGCAACCATGAGTACTCATCCAAAGTACTCGCAAGCAAGGATCTACACTACATATGCATGGGTATATGTGTAAAGGGCCATATCGGTGGACTGAACTGCAGAATGCCAGAATAAGAGGGGGATAGCTAATCCTGTCGAAGACTACGCTTCAGACCACCTCCATCTTGCAGCATGTAGAAGAGAGTAGATGGTAAGTTCACCAAGTAGCATCGCATAGCATAATCCTACCCAGCGACCCTTCCCTCGTCGCCCTGTGTGAGAGCGATCACCGGGTTATATCTGGCACTTGGAAGGGTGTGTTTTATTAAGTATCCGATTCTAGTTGTCATAAGGTCAAGGTACAACTCCGGGTCGTCCTTTTACCGAGGGACACGGCTATTCGAATAGATAAACTTCCCTGCAGGGGTGCACCACATTTCCCAACACGCTCGATCCCATTTGGCCGGACACACTTTCCTGGGTCATGCCCGGCCTCGGAAGATCAACACGTCGCAGCCCCACCTAGGCTCAACAAAGAGGTCAGCATGCCGGTCTAAATCCTATGCGCGCAGGGGTCTGGGCCCATCGCCCATTGCACACCTGCACGTTGCGTACGCGGCCGAAAGCAGACCTAGCCCCCTTAATACAAGCGTGAGCTTACGGTCCAATGCGGCGCGCGCCACTCAGTCGCTGACGTCAAAAAGAGCTTCGGCTGATAGCACGACGCCGAGTGCCCATAACTGTTCCCGCGTAGTTGGTTAGTGCGTATAGACCAAATGGCCAGACTCAGATCAAATACCAAGATCTCGTTAAGCGTGTTAAGTATCCGCGAACCCTGACCAGGGCCAGGCCCACCTCTCTCCTAGGTGGTCTCAACCTCCCTGTCGCTCCGCCACAAAGTAACAGTCGGGGGCCGTCAGGAACCCAGGCCCACCTCTACCGGGATGGAGCCACCTGTCCTTTCAGCCCCCTCATCAGAATCACTTGCGGGTACTCAACGAGCTGACCCGACTTTAGTCACCACATGTGTCATGTATATAAAGTATATAGAATATATACCCGTGATCACCTCCCGAAGTGATCACGGCCCAGTAGTATAGCATGGCAGACGGACAAGAGTGTAGGGCCACTGATGGAACACTAGCATCCTATACTAAGCAGTAGGATAGCAGGTAAGGGTAACAACTGTAGTAACAATGACAGGCTATGCAGCAGAATAGGATTAACCGAAAGCAGTAACATGCTACACTACTCTAATGCAAGCAGTATAGAGAAGAATAGGCGATATCTCGTGATCAAGGGGGGCTTGCCTGGTTGCTCTGGCAAGGAGGAGGGGTCGACCACTCCGTAGTCGAACTAGGGGTCGCCAGCAGTCTCGGGGTCTACCGGAAAGAGGTAACGGAGGGGGAACACAATAAATAACAGAGCAATTAAAGCATCACAAAGCGTAACATGGTAATGCGCGGTGCTAGGTGTGCCCTAACGTGGTAGTAGGTGATACCGACGAAAGGGGGAAACACCCGGGAAAGTATCCCCGGTGTTTCGCGTTTTCGGACAGATGAACCGGAGGTCAAATGTTTCAGGTTCACTATGCTAGGGACGCGTGGCGGACGAACGGGCTGCGTATCTGGATTCGTCTCGTCGTTCTGAGCAACTTTCATGTACAAAGTTTTCCCATCTGAGCTACGGTTTATTTTATATTAATTTTTAAAGTTTTAAATCATTTCCTAATTTATTATTATTAAATTAATTCGAAATTAGTATTATTGCCCCAGCATGACGCCAGCATGATGTCAGCAGTCAACAGAGGTGTTGACTGGTCAAACTGACGTGTGGGTCCCGCATGTCATTGACTGCAACTAACTAACCAGGTTAATTAGTTTAGTTAACAGATTAGTTAAGTTAACTAACGGTAGTTAACTAGGTTAATTAAACATAATTTATTAAGTTAATTAATTTATTTAATTAATTAATTATTGAATATTATATTTTTTAATTAACTTTTTTTAAATGTTCCAGGTGGTGGCGCCCATATGTCATAGGCCAGGGGCCTTAGCGGGCAGGCTAACGGGCGCAGGGGCGGGTGCCAGGCGCAGTTCGGGCACTGCCCAAGCGGGCGCTGCAGGCTGGTTACGGGCGCATGCACCAGGCGCCCGACGGGGCGAACCCGGGCGCACGGGCGACGGCCGGCGGGCCGCCGGAGTTGGTCGTGGGGCCGCGGTGGCTGCGACGAGCGGTGGAGAGGGGACAAGGCCAAGCAGGGCAGCAGCAGAAGCAGTTGCAGCAGCTAGGAGCAGGGGGCACGGCGGGGCGCAGTGACCGCGGGCGGGGCCGGACCCCAACGAGGGCGTGGTGGCCACGGTGATAGAGAGAAAGGGGGACGACGAAGTAGGGAAGGCGAAGGCCGGGGACCTCACCAACGTTGCAGGGAAGAGGCGGCGAGGCCTGGGGTAGACCGACGACGAGGAGATGAGGAGGTCCGGTGGGGAGGTCCGGCGACGGCGAGGCCTAGGATGACGCGTCGAGGTAGCGGGGCGCCGGCTTGGGGTCGGGGAGGCGACGGGCGTCGGCGGGCGTCAGGGCGCCGGCAACGTGGGTGCGGGGCGGCGCGGGATCTGGCTCTTCTGCCTCGATCCGGACGAGGGGAAAGGGGAGAGGGGTGTGGGGGAGATCGAGGGGAGTGGGGATCGGGTAGTTAGGGTTTGGGTCGGGGTTGGCCTTGTAGGCCAGAGAGAGGGGGTGGCTGGGCCGGCCGGTTGGCCCAGCTGGGGGGTGTCTTTTATTTTTTTTCTTAGCTTTGTTTTTATTTACTTTTCTTTTATTTATTATTTTCTGTTCTATTTTGGTTACACCTATTACAGTTTTTTTATAAAATACAAACAAACTCCTAAAGTATCGTTATAATATAGGCCACTAGCTCAAAATGTTTGGTGTAGTAATAATTACTTAATACATTTTTATTATTTAAAGGTATTTAAATATTTGTTTTTAGCCACAATTTTCTTTACTTTAGTGCATCTAAATACTTTATAAAGGCGTGGTCTCTCCACCAACATGGTCTATGGATTATTTGACACGTTAGAAACAATTTAGTTTTGACTTTTGAAAACTTTAATAGTTTTAACTTAAATTCAAATTTTTAATTTGAATCATTTCGAACTAACGCGAGAGTATCGATAGTAACCGAGGTGACATGGCATCGTTAACATGGGATTACTGTAGCCTAATTATCCGGGCGTCACCAATTCTCCTCCACTACAAGAAATCTCGTCCCGAGATTTAAGAGGTGGAGTAAGGGGGGATGGAATTTGGTTACGAAATTCTAACGAGTCTTCTTGGTCTTGGTTACTCTTCTCGAAGAGGTCGATCCATTATGGTGATGTCTTCATTTCTCTGCTTCGGTCATCATGATGAAGTAGGCATCCTTTCTTCAGGATCTTCACCATACTTATGAAAGGGCAAAAAGGGAATAACTCTATAAGGAAGGATTCTAACAAGATCAAGCATCAGACGGTTAACTCAAGGGAAGAAGCATAAGTATCTCTCGAACTGAAACTTAAGAAATTATCGAGAGCAAAATAAGAAGGTGCAAAATGGAAGTTTCAAGCGCATAGGCAATCGTTTGTTGCCTGAAATGAAGTGTGAAAGGGGTTTAGAGAAATGGGAATTAGCATTGCATCTGATACCAGAATAGATCACTAGGTAGGTGTCCCGTGAATCACATACAAAGTCAAGCGCGAGGAATAACTTTGACAACAGGGTGTACAGGAGAGTCAGGTTTCGATCCTGTGGAACTGTGGGTTATGGGCCCACCATGTGGGTTAAAAGTAGGAGCGGGGATGACGTCTTGCATGATCATGTAAGCAAGGCATGTCAGAGGATAGACTATCGATTATGTCGGCAACAACCATTGGTACCAAGGGCGAGGGACGAAGAGAACCATTTTCCTGCTCGTTGAACGAGGCGGACCAATAGGCAAAGTTCTCGTCCATCGGTGGTTACCGGAATGCTATCAACAAAAGCAACAGGGTCTTACTGACACGGTCGTACACCAAGGTGTTTACATAAGCAGAAGAATATTACTGCTTAGATCATATAGATGACCAGAAAGGTCAAACAAAACGATGGAAGGAAAATGTGATCTTCATATTGAACAGAACAATGGAAAGGAAAATGTGTTTAAACACAAATTTCAGGGGTATATCCTTCCCAAGGACAAGCAGAGCATGATATCCATGACGGGATATAACGTAGAAAACCCTTTTAGGAAAGGGGAGAGAAATTTCATGCCATTACCCATACAACGGTGTTTGGATAATTGAGCAAGAAACATTTAGCATTGGGCTTCAAATGTTCTTGTTGAAAATCGGAGTACCATAGACTTGCTTCAGATAGCATTAACATGGTCATCAGGTGAAGATCAGACTTTTGAAACACAAAGGATCCATCAAGAATAACTTGTAGGATAAGTCTTACAATTTCCTCATGGAAGAATGGATAACCTTGCTGAAAAGGAATCTATAACAATAGGGCCTCCGGCCAGGTGTGCTAGGCACGACATCACCTTACCGGGTCACATAAAGGCCAATGTTATAACTCTCGGAAATATGTTCCAACCATCATATCTGACCGAGATTCGGATCTGATTGGTGTTAGGATAACTCAGATTCAGGACGCCTGAGAAGAAAGGTGCAACACAAATTGCCGAGATGACATTGTAAGATTCTCAGGAATTGAACTATGGAAGCGAGTTCCGAAACAAGAGTTCATCATCAAACCAAGGAGAGGATGAGGAGGTGACTGAGGAACTCAGCGACAATTCATCAAGATTTCTGACTAGATGGATTTTCACAATTATGTGAACAAAGAGATAACATTTGTCGGATCGAATGATATAATGATGTATGTTCAAGGAAAACATACACAATTAAACATTGGTTGAAAGGTGCGCCCAAAATATGGGCATAGGTAGCCTGATCAATTGTTAGAATGGTGATTTAATAACTGATAGGCTAAAATGAACTATTGATCATTAACTTCAAAGCAATAGGGTTACAAGAAGTACTAAATCCAAACAGCGTCGTTCACTTGTTGATACCCCGGTTGGAATCAACACGAGAACCAAAAAAGAATGGTGATGGTGAGAAGTATCATCATACCGAGAATTTCTAAGAGGTGGAGCAATCCCCACAACATTCTCGACAGAAAAGAAAGTAGTACTTCAAGGCAGAACACAACACTAGCTGGAGAGCAAGTTGTATTCATAATGTGGACAAGTTCGCGATGAAAGGAAGTCAAGGGTGTTGTCGATGATAATAAAAATTATCGAGGGCAAGGAGGGTATTTCCCATCATGAACACAGTTGACATCTCGGAAGAAGTCAAAGTGTTGAAGGTGATCCGACACATTTGTCGGGAGGTTTCGAGAGGATGCAATCAAACAACAACGGCAACAAGCAAGGGAATGATGTAGTGGCAAGTTATAGGATCAAAATATAAGATGCAAGCTCGGAACCAAGGTTGCCTTTCAATACAAGCAACATAATGTTGAAAGCTCGACGTAAGTCGTGCTCACACACTGAAGAATTCGTGCACCAGAGAAAGATGAGGTAGCACAGTCAAAGATAGCAAGACGAGGATGCAACCGATAGTCTAGGAATGACCAGATTGAGTTCAGAATTTCCTAGTAAAAATACTAGGGGTATTTGATTTGTAGTGCGGAATAATTTCACTAGTCGGTGTCCTCGGTTGATAACAACCTAGAACACGTAGAGTGATTACGACAAGGAAAGACATTACTTCAACAAAGTTAGTAAGATGTGGTGCAATGGCAAGACATCTTCAAGATACCAGGGGGTAATACTCGAAGGTTGAACATGATAGAAGTAGTACCGGGTCATTGACCTATGACAGTAGATACTTCAACCTTGCCAAAAATAGACGAGGCACTAGAATGAATTCCCATCGGATATATTAGATCAGGACAGCATGGTCGGAACCATAACTGTAAGGAATCAATTTCAAGAATACTGAAAGAATCATACAGCTGGATAATCATTTTGCAAGAAGCTTTAGAGACAGTCTACATCATTTTCATGGGCATGAACATAAAGTTCAAGGTCGACTCCCACTTCTTTAATGCATATCATTTCATTCACCTCTCGCTTTGATAAAACTGTAGTGTTGGAATTTTATCTGGTAGAACACCGGAAGAGTATGACTTGTGAAAACTTTCGGGTTCTCGCGGATTAGGGGAAGGCATAGGTTCAACCCATCAGGCATCTTAGTAACATATACCACAAGTTTCAAAAGTAAATACACAAGCTCGAAAGCATAGCATGGTTGGCCAAGCAGAGGATACAATTTACCAAAGGCATTATGTATTAGCGGAAGAACTCACAAGGTGATTGAATATGAAGGACGATGTCGGATAAAAATCCAACAATGGATCGGGCGATCCACAATGGAGCTGATGTGAGTATCGATACTCACTCAGAGGAAGAAAGAATGCAGAGGCATCAGATTCAAGAATCACCTGATTAGTCTGATGCTTAAATAGAAAGAAATTATGGTTTCCAAAACGAAGGATCAGAAGCAGACGCTCTGATCAAGGATGGATAAGTTGAAAACACTTAGTTGGACAATCAATAAAGGTTTGAATTGCCGAGAACCAACTCATGTCCGGAATGACGTCTGAGTTAGAAAGATAATTTTTAAAAAGGATAACCTGTTATCGAGGACTACTAGTCATATGGAATTAACCATAATGCAAGCAGGCAAGAATTTCAAGAATAACAGGCTGTAGAGGATTTTCGAAAGATCAAAAAGTATTCCGAAGAATTTTGTGAGACACACGAACCATCTGGGGATGAGCGGATACTCTATAAGTGCGAGAAATTATCCATAGGGATATTCAGGTGGCAAGAACTGCAAGATAGTAGGCACAAAATATTCTCGGAACAATAGAGAGGATTTCAGGGTATCTTGTAATAACAAGATCAACTGGGAATAAAAGTAAGAACGGCAAGTGTATGTATTTATCCATAGGGATATTTCGGTGGTAGGGAATTGCAAAAGCAACGGGCACAAAGTCTCAAAAGAGTATCGGAGAGTAACTTCGAAATCTTCTGGTGCAACCGGCTATCATCTGGACTGAAGGGGCTCTCCGGGAGAAAGTGTTTTCGAGAACCTAAAGTTAGATTTTTAGAAAATCATTTACCTGAATAGAGGAGAGATCAGAGTCCCAGAGTAAAGGTCGAGGAGTAAAAGATCCTATTACCAACCAATGGCGACGTGGGCCCGTAAGCCACACAACCAAGTTAGTAAAATAGTTTTCGGCTTCTAGACTCAACTTCGGCCAAGGAGTTGGAAAGGCGATTCCTACAGGCAGTCGGCTCTGATACCAACTTGTGACGCCCCCGATTTAATCGTACACTAATCATACACGCAACGTGTACGATCAAGATCAGGGACTCACGGGAAGATATCACAACACAACTCTAAAAATAAAAAAATAAGTCATACAAGCATCATAATACAAGCCAGGGGCCTCGAGGGCTCGAATACAAGTGCTCGATCATAGACGAGTCGGCGGAAGCAACAATATCTGAGTACAGACATAAGTTAAACAAATTTTCCTTAAGAAGGCTAGCACCAACTGGGATACAGATCGAAAGAGGCGCAGGCCTCCTGCCTGGGATCCTCCTAAACTACTCCTGGTCATCGTCAGCAGCCTGCACGTAGTAGTACGCACCTCCAGGGTAGAAGGAGTCGTCGTCGACGATGGCGTCTGGCTCCTGGGCTCCAGCATCTGGTTGCGGCAACCAGGTAGAAGGGAAAGGGGGAAAAGAGGGAGAAAAGCAACCGTGAGTACTCATCCAAAGTACTCGCAAGCAAGGATCTACACTACATATGCATGGGTATATGTGTAAAGGGCCATATCGGTGGACTGAACTGCAGAATGCCAGAATAAGAGGGGGATAGCTAATCCTGTCGAAGACTACGCTTCAGACCACCTCCATCTTGCAGCATGTAGAAGAGAGTAGATGGTAAGTTCACTAAGTAGCATCGCATAGCATAATCCTACCCGGCGATCCTTCCCTCGTCGCCCTGTGTGAGAGCGATCACCGGGTTATATCTGGCACTTGGAAGGGTGTGTTTTATTAAGTATCCGATTCTAGTTGTCATAAGGTCAAGGTACAACTCCGGGTCGTCCTTTTACCGAGGGACACGGCTATTCGAATAGATAAACTTCCCTGCAGGGGTGCACCACATAACCCAACACGCTCGATCCCATTTGGCCGGACACACTTTCCTGGGTCATGCCCGGCCTCGGAAGATCAACACGTCGCAGCCCCACCTAGGCTCAACAAAGAGGTCAGCATGCCGGTCTAAATCCTATGCGCGCAGGGGTCTGGGCCCATCGCCCATTGCACACCTGCACGTTGCGTACGCGGCCGGAAGCAGACCTAGCCCCCTTAATACAAGCGTGAGCTTACGGTCCAATGAGGCGCGCGCCACTCAGTCGCTGACGTCAAAAAGAGCTTCGGCTGATAGCACGACGCCGAGTGCCCATAACTGTTCCCGCGTAGTTGGTTAGTGCGTATAGACCAAATGGCCAGACTCAGATCAAATACCAAGATCTCGTTAAGCGTGTTAAGTATCCGCGAACCCTGACCAGGGCCAGGCCCACCTCTCTCCTAGGTGGTCTCAACCTCCCTGTCGCTCCGCCACAAAGTAACAGTCGGGGGCCGTCAGGAACCCAGGCCCACCTCTACCGGGATGGAGCCACCTGTCCTTTCAGCCCCCTCATCAAAATCACTTGCGGGTACTCAACGAGCTGACCCGACTTTAGTCACCACATGTGTCATGTATATAAAGTATATAGAATATATACCCGTGATCACCTCCCGAAGTGATCACGGCCCAGTAGTATAGCATGGCAGACGGACAAGAGTGTAGGGCCACTGATGGAACACTAGCATCCTATACTAAGCAGTAGGATAGCAGGTAAGGGTAACAACTGTAGTAACAATGACACGCTATGCAGCAGAATAGGATTAACCGAAAGCAGTAACATGCTACACTACTCTAATGCAAGCAGTATAGAGAAGAATAGGCGATATCTCGTGATCAAGGGGGGGCTTGCCTGGTTGCTCTGGCAAGGAGGAGGGGTCGACCACTCCGTAGTCGAACTGGGGGTCGCCGGCAGTCTCGGGGTCTACCGGAAAGAGGTAACGGAGGGGGAACACAATAAATAACAGAGCAATCAAAGCATCACAAAGCTTAACATGGTAATGCGCGGTGCTAGGTGTGCCCTAACGCGGTAGTAGGTGATACCGACGAAAGGGGGAAACATCCGGGAAAGTATCCCCGGTGTTTCGCGTTTTCGGACAGATGAACCAGAGGTCAAATGTTTCAGGTTCACTATGCTAGGGACGCGTGGCGGACGAATGGGCTGCGTTTCTAGAGTCGTCTCGTCGTTCTGAGCAACTTTCGTGTACAAAGTTTTTCCATCTGAGCTACGGTTTATTTTATATTAATTTTTAAAGTTTTAAATCATTTCCTAATTTATTATTATTAAATTAATTCGAAATTAGTATTATTGCCCCAGCATGACGTCAGCAGTCAACAGAGGTGTTGACTGGTCAAACTGACGTGTGGGTCCCGCATGTCATTGACTGCAACTAACTAACCAGGTTAATTAGTTTAGTTAACAGATTAGTTAACTAACGGTAGTTAACTAGGTTAATTAAACATAATTAATTAATTAATTAATTATTGAATATATATTTTTAATTAACTTTTTTTAAACGTTCCAGTTGGTGGCGCCCATATGTCATAGGCCAGGGGCCTTAGCGGGCGGGCTAACGGGCGCAGGGGCGGGCGCCGGGCACGGTTCGGGCACTGCCCGAGCGGGCGCTGCAGGCCGGTTACGGGCGCATGCACCAGGCGCCCGACGGGGCGAACCCGGGCGCACGGGCGACGGCCGGCGGGCCGCCGGAGTTGGTCGCGGGGCCGCGATGGCTGCGACGATCGGTGGCGAGGGTACAAGGTCCAGCAGGGCAGCAGCAGAAGCAGTTGCAGCAGCTAGGAGCAGGGGCACGGCGGGGCGCAGTGACAGCGGGCGGGGCCGGACCCCAACGAGGGTGCAGTGGCCGCGGTGATAGAGAGAAAGGGGGACGACGAAGTAGGGAAGGCGAAGGCCGGGGACCTCACCAACGTTGCAGGGAAGAGGCGGCGAGGCCTGGGGTAGACCGACGACGAGGAGATGAGGAGGTCCGGTGGGGAGGTCCGGCGACGGCGAGGCCTAGGATGACGCGTCGAGGTAGCGGGGCGCCGGCTTGGGGTCGGGGAGGCGACGGGCGTCGGCGGGCGTCGGGGCGCTGGCGACGTGGGTGCGGGGCGGCGCGGGATCTGGCTCTTCTGCCTCGATCTGGACGGGGGGAAAAGGGGAGAGGGGCGTGGGGGAGATCGAGGGGAGTGGGGATCGGGTAGTTAGGGTTTGGGTCGGGGTTGGCCTTGTAGGCCAGAGAGAGGGGGTGGCCGGCTGGGCCGGTTGGCCCAGCGAGGGGTGTCTTTTATTTTTTTTCTTAGCTTTGTTTTTATTTACTTTTCTTTTATTTATTATTTTCTGTTCTATTTTGGTTACACCTATTACAGTTTTTTTATAAAATACAAAACAAACTCCTAAAGTATCGTTATAATATAGGCCACTAGCTCAAAATGTTTGGTGTAGTAATAATTACTTAATACATTTTTATTATTTAAAAGGTATTTAAATATTTGTTTTTAGCCACAATTTTCTTTACTTTAGTGCATCTAAATACTTTATAAAGGTGTGGTCTCTCTACCAGCATGGTCTATGGATTATTTGACACGTTAGAAACAATTTAGTTTTGACTTTTGAAAACTTTAATAGTTTTAACTTAAATTCAAATTTTTAATTTGAATCATTTCAAACTAACGCGAGAGTATCAATAGTAACCGAGGTGACATGGCATCATTAATATGGGATTACTGTAGCCTAATTATCCGGGCGTCACAACCCTTTATACGTTTTGTGAGGGGGGTCTACCGAAGCGGGGCTCTCTCCTGTAATGTTAGACCCCTTCTTGGATCACCTCCCATTTCATGCTTCACGACTGCTTCTTGGTCTTATTGACCAGATAATATATAGCGAATGCGTGCGAAGTACGAACACACAACCTTAATTGTATATGTACGTGGACTTGACTCGCTCCTTTCCCCAACCACTCCCACCAGATCCATATCATCGCACACTACTCTGCACGTTCCTTTCCTTATTTCGCACGTGCAGAGGCATTTCATCTCCTCGGACTCCGATAAATCGTACTGCAAGCTCTGCTCGCCGCCGGCCGTACGGCCACCACCAGCGAGCAGCCAGGGGCATCTCCTCCAAGCACGCGTTGCAACTTTCAGAGGTTATTAACTCTCTCCGAACTCTGCTTTGCTTTTCGTTGCCAACCTGAGCTTCAGTTTGCTGTGAATTAGTAGGAACTCAACGCCTTCGATTGGGTAAACAGCTACAAAGTTATGCTAAAGTTGCGACAGTTAATATGGATCGAAGGGACCATGATATAGTATCTGTAGGCGTGATTAGCTTTTTAACATCCTTAGTTTTGGTTTCAATTAACATGCTATTACATATTAGAATTTCTTTCCCTTTCTATTACCTAGGCAAAAAAATATAACCAACTCGGAAATCCTGATCTACACTGCAGGAGCATAACCAGGAGCCAAGATAAACGGTTGCGATGGACAGGATATTGGTGAGTACTTCCACAGGCGCGATGAACTCCGTCTTGCGTAAGTTGACCAACCTCATGGGGGAGGAGTTCGCCAAGCTCAAAAACCTCCGGAAAGAGGTCAAGTTCGTCAGCGATGAACTTAGCGGCATGAAGGATGCACTTGAGGGGCTTTCTTATCTGGATGAGCTAGATCCACAAACCAAGAGATGGAGGGACATCGTCAGGGAGATGTCGTACGACATCGAGGAAATCATTGATGACTTTATGCAAAACATTGGAGGCACCGATAAAAGTGATGGGTTTGTCAGCAGCACGATACGACGCCTCAAAACTTTGAGGTCTCGCCATCGGATTGCTCAACAAATCGAGGACGTAAAGAAACTTGTTCTCGAGACAAGTGCACGGCATCAAAGGTATAAGATTGATACCTCCTCATCAAGCAATGTGGCCATTGACCCACGTGTTGCCACGCTCTATGAAAACGCAGCTAACCTTGTTGGTGTTGAAGAGCCAACGAATGAGCTTATTAACTTGCTAAGAGATGGGGAGAAGAAGTTGAAAGTGGTATCTATTGTTGGATTTGGAGGTCTAGGCAAAACAACACTTGCTAGTGTGGTACATGGTAAGCTCAAGGGTGAATTTAGCAGTTGTACTGCTTTTGTGCTCGTTTCTCAGAAGCCAGACATCCCAAAACTTCTGCGTGGTTTACTATCACAACTTGGGGTAGAGCCATCTATTCACGCATGCGAGTCACATCTTATCGACATGCTCAGGGAACATCTCAAAAATGAGAGGTGCATATTCTTACTTCATGTATTATTGTTTGTTCTTGTCTTTGATTTTTAAGATTTCTCAGATACACATATATACTATATTTTAAATATTATTGATGTTTTAAAGTCTTGGTAGAAAATCATTAGATGGGCATAACAAACATACAACAAGTTTAGTAGTTAATAGATGCATCTACTGATTTCATTTAATAAACTTATACGAGTAAACCATATTAGTCTATTGCATGCTAATTTTATTACCAGTGACAATATTGATCTTAAACAAAATGTGTTAATTTATTTCAGATCATATATTATGATTTATCCCATAATTTTAGTTTATTAACAATCACAAACAAATTAATGAGTCTTTTTTATTCAATCACAATTACGTTTGATTAAACAAAGTTATGTTTTTTGGTTCGATGTCTTAATTACTTGGCACTGTAAATTTCAGTTGGCTGACATAGTGATGAATGTTTGCAGGTACTTGATTATAATTGATGATATATGGGATGTATCAGCCTGGGATATTATCAAATGTGTTTTTCCAGAAAATTATCTTGGGAGCAGAGTAATAACTACTACTAGAATTCAGGTTGTGGCTAAGGCATGTTGTTTCCATGGTCATGATCACATTTTAGAAATGAAGCCCCTCAACGACAAAGACTCGAGAAGACTATTTTTTGGCAGGATATTTGGCTCCGAGGAAGCTTGCCCTCACCATCTTAGAGGTGTTTCAGTTGAAATTCTTAAAAAATGTGGTGGTTTGCCTCTTGCAATTGTTGCTATATCCAGCATGCTAGCCAGTGAAGATTCCATCCAAAAAGAAAGGTGGGAACATGTAAGGAGTTGTTTAGGCTCATTAACAAATCTCACGCTGGAAGGAGTTAGGCAAATCTTAAACCTTAGCTACAGAGATCTTCCCCTTCATCTTAAGACGTGCTTGTTGTATCTTGGTATGTATCCAGAGGACTACATAATATCAAGGTATGATCTAGAACGCCAATGGATGGCAGAAGGATTTGCCGGCAAAGAGAATGGACAAGATGGTGTGAAGGTCGCAAGTAATTATTTCAATGAGCTTGTCAATAGGAGTCTTATTCAACCTGTAAAATTTGACAGCAGAGGGTCAGTGACAAAATGCAGAATACATGATATGATGCTCGATCTAATCTTGCTCAAGTCCGCAGAAGAGAATTTTTTCACTATAGTGGATGACACACGAGCCATTACAGGACTGGATTACAAGATCCGTCGACTTTCTATTCACTTGGATAGTCTAAGTAATGGTCAAGCAATATTACCGAGGAACACTAGTATGTCACATGTCCGATCAGTTATGTTCTTTGGGAGCTCCGAGAGTACACCTGATCTATTAGAGTTCAAGTTCCTCCGAGTTCTGTTTATTAACCTCCCTCGTGCTACAGTTGATCTGAGTGGACTGCCTAAATTGTATCAGCTGAGGTATTTACGGATTAGTCGCATTTGCTTGTACCAACTACCAGCACAGATTAGAGCGCTACAACACTTGCAAACACTTGATCTAGGAAGGTGTTCCAATATTCCCTCAGATATAGTTCAACTACCACACTTGATGAATCTAAATGTTGGATCAGAGGTTTTTGATGGGATTGGCAAGATGAAGTCCCTACAACATCTATGTGCATTTGATTTGGCGGTGAACACCATAGATAATATCGAAAACATTGGTGAGCTGACCAATCTGAGATATCTATTTATCTCATGTGGCCCTCATCCGGAAGATACGGAGAGACGCGTGGATGTATTACGCTCTTCTCTGGGGAAACTTCGGAACCTTGATAACCTGCTTGTCAGTATGAGGGGCTGCATTGATGGCTTGATGCCATTGTCTCCTCCCCCAACTCCTTACCGACTTGAGAGATTCGTCATGTTCCGGAACTGCTGGTTTTCCAGGATCCCTAGTTGGATAGGGGAACTCCATAACCTCGGTGAACTACAGTTGCAAGTTTGTGAGCTGCTAAACGATGGTGTTGGTATCCTTTCAGAACTGCCCGTCCTCGTTCACCTTGATATGGATATCCGAAGAGCCGTAGATAAAATGATTGCCATATGTGCGGGGAGAGGAACATTCCCTGCTCTAAAGCGTTTTTCTCTCCAAATAAGCAGCATGACATACCTGGACTTCCAGGCTGGTGTAATGCCTAAACTCCAGAGACTCGAGGTAATGCATAATATGAGTGGATCAGATCAGAATGGGGCTGCACCAGCCGGCATCGAGCACTTGTTAGCGCTTGAAGAATTATCTGCAGCAATCGGCTGTGAAGGTGCTACAGAACCCACGAAGAGAAGTACAGAGTCTGCCTTGAGGAGTGCTATCAACATGCATCCAAGCCATCCTCGTGTTACAATCAGATTCTTCCGTCGCAATTTGAAATTTTTACCGGAGTAATTTCTCCTTTGGCTCAGCAGCAGCAACATCTCGTATGTACAAATCTGCACCTTCATTCTCCCCGTCTCAATATCTCTCTCTCTCTCATTTTTGTTTGTTTTATAGAAATTACCATGAAATGTACCTCTACCTCATCAGTCACCACGGAATCGTTATTGCTTTGCTAGCTATGATTTTCTTTTACTTTGTTATGGCAAGGTTTATGTAAGATATACCTAGCTAAAAATATGGCTAACAAGTAGAGATAGTTTGGAGGTAATCATGGTCACATGGAAGAGTGTGTTATCAATTTTGCAAAGAGATAGTGTTTAACATGATTTAATTTCTATTATATGTTTGCTAATACGACATGTAGACTTTGTATGTTGTGTCTTACGTTCCTCTCTTCAATCTTCTACTGGGGGTTTCTTTATTTTCTTGAGGAAACTGCGGTATTGCTAGATTAAATGGGCAATAAATTGTAAAAAATGTTTTTTTCTGAACTCCTACAGCTGCCTGAGTTTTTACAAAATTACTGACACTCTCGACTATATTGGTTTTCAGGAAAGGAGCGGATTTCAGTTTATGTCACTTGGAACAACAGGCCAGGGTCACAACGACAAACAGGTAGGAAGATGTCTCTCAAATGTATGTCAGCAACATAGAAATGTACCTCTCCTGTTCTTCTCTGCTGAAGATCAAGCTATTGGTTTTTGCTCCTGATACTATTTCATCTGAGCGCTTCTTCTCTTTCGTTGCCGTCATCTGTTGTTCCATTCAGTTGCTTGTAACAGGATTGTTGGAGTGCAGGAACTTGCCCTGATGTATCCCGTGCCTGAATTATTCATTTCAGTGACAGATCACAGATGGTTGTTGTTCTGGTGTGCTGAATAACTGGCTCCTACTTTGTACTGTACTGAATAATTTGCCCTGATGCTCCTACTTTGATAAGAACTTATTAAAATTTGTTATCCTGGATTTCAATACAAGTAGACGATGCGTTTGATATGACAACCGACTTGCAAGCTGCTTGTTTTACAAGACAATTAACTCAGTTCGCAGAATCAAACTGGGATATGAAACAAGGGTGGTTAATTTTACAGAGCAACAGGGAAACCAACAGAACCACATCGCTTATAATGAATTACCCCTTGTTGGATCACCTCCCATGCCATGCTTCACGACGGCCTCTTGGTCTTGGTTTCAGTGCATCCTCTCAGCCGCTTGTTCTAGCACAAGTTTCAGGGCTTGTTCTGAACCCCTCCAAGCTTCTAAAACTCCTCAAATTCAGCTTCCAAACGCAGCTTCTAACTCCACGTGGCGATTTCAGAAACGTTCGGCACCGAAGTACTAGCTTCTAGCCAGCCGGCTGGGCGCTCGTATGGGCCGGCTGGAAGCAGCCCAGTTCGTCCAAGGGTTTATGGCGTCGGAGAGGGGGCTCAGAGGTTCAGGCGGGGTCCGTCGAGGTGAGCACCGGCCGGAGGCGGGGTGGAGCTGGCCGTCGGGGTGGGGATGCTGCGTCGGGGTGACGTCCTGGACGGGAACCGCAGGGGGTGGCCCTGGAAGTGCCGGATCTCGCGGTGGAGGAGAGAGCCGGCCGGCGGCGGGGGTGGGGGCGGCGGCGGCGGGATGGTTAGGTCGAGGGAGTGCAGGCCCGTCGATGGGGAGAGTGGTGTCCCATCAATCGAATCGGTACCCGAGGTGGATTTGTTCGGGCGTGGCCTCCTCCTGGTTTGTTTTTTTGGAGGAACCGCCTCATTCTCGTTTTTCTGGAGCTGGGCCTTTGGGCTTCGCGTTTTTACACTGGAGGTCGGCTGAGCTTCTCAAATTGCTTCGCGTTTCTACACATTGGAGGTCGGCTGAGCTTCTCGAATTTAGCTTCTCAGAGCTCAGACGATTCGAGCCGGCTTTGCACGAGGATTTTGTGGAGCTAGAAGCTGGAGAGGTTCAGTCTATTACTTCTTCATCGTGTCACTCAAACTAGAATTCAACTCCAGATGTGAACTTAACTCGGTGACATGAATCTATTAAAAAGTCGGTTTTGATTTTTCTGTTTGGGTTTTCAATTTTTTTATTCTTTTTCTCTTTCTCCTCCATTTTTCCTTTTTTCTTCTCTTAGGTTCTTTTTTTTTCATTTGGTTGTTTTTCTCAGAAATATGCATGTCAACTTTTCTAATACAAGTTGTAAACTTTTTTATATACACGCATAACATTTACTTGATACACATTGAATATTTTCCAAATACATGATCAACATTTTCTCAAATACCCTCGTGATTTTTTTCAAATGCATGTTTGAAACATTTTATTTGCATAACTACTACACATTTTCAATTATTCGTTGAATTTTTTTTTGAATGGATGAAACATTTTTTCAACAACATAATCATTTTTATACATTGTATAAACATTTTTTAAATGTCACATATATTTTTTGAAAGGCTTCACAATTTTTATAAAATATCATGAAAAGTTTTTAATTTGTATGGGACGTTTTTCTACAACGAATAAATGTTTTTTTAAATGTCATGAACATTTTTGAATATTACAAAACAATTTTTTAAACCACGCAAACATATTTTTAAAACTGAATAAACCTTTTTGAATGGAGTTCTCTAGATTATGTGAAACTTTGTTTTGCATTGTTTTAACATTTAAAAAATGTCAAGAAATATTGTTGAAATGCTTGAACATTTCTTTAAAATGTCAACTACATTTTGAATGCCATGAAACATTTTTTTTGAATCACATTAACTTTTTACTACATTGTATAATTGTTTTCTAAAATCTTCACAATTTTTTTGTAAACCCATGAACAATTTTGAAATGTCACCAACATTTTTTGAAATTTTATGGACATTTTTTATAAGTTGTACCAACATTGTTTCACTGCATGATTTTTTCCAATGTATGATGATCATTTTTTTAATTAAGCAAAATGTATTTCAATTTCTGAAATATAAATAAATTAATAAAAAAGAGCTGATCAATAAGGCCAGCAACATGTAGATGGCGGTATTGTGAAGCTTAACTGCTAGTCAAGCAATCAGAAAGAAAAGTAACAAATGATTAACGGGCTAGGCCAACAAGGGGCACCTGTAGGCATGGACGCACTCTGCCTCGCCGAAAGCGAGAGATAAGGACCTCCTATATGCCGCTTGGTGCAGCAGCTAGTCACTCCTTGTGCCCCCGACTGGGTCGACCATTAGCACCGCAGTGCAGAGAATAGGAGGAATAGGTACTTCATCAATGGGACGAGTTACTGCAACAAACCACAAGTGGTGAACCGACAATGTGGCACATGTTTGATAATCCGAATAATTTTTTAAAACTGAGATTGTTTTTTTTTTAACTTGCAAACAATTTGAAATTTTGTAGATTTTTCTGAAAAAACTTTCAATTTTTGAATTTCTGAAAAAACTTGCAAACTGAGATTGTGAACAAAATTTAAATTAGATCCTTTTTAAAAACTATGAATAATTTTTAAACTTTTTGAACATTCGAAAGTTGTATACAATTTTGGAATATCCTATTTTGAAAAATATGAATAATTTTTGAAAATATGAGCAACTTATACAAGATATTCAACATTTTTGAAATTTGTGAGTTTTTGAAAAAGAACAAGGAACGGTAAAACATTTTTTTAGAAACAGAGAAGAAATCCAAAAAAACAATTGGAAAATGAAAACAAATAGAACCTTATAGAAGGTGCACAAAACGGACAAGAACCCAGGCTGGAACCTTCCAGAACATTCTTAAAGAAAAAGAACAATCCAATCTCCAAAGCATTAAGTTGGACGGCCCAAAGCAGTAACTAGCGTGCTCATTTTTGTGAAGTGGCAACAACTTGTCACGGTAAGCGCGAAATAACTAGTCAAGGGGGTGCCCCTTATAAAGGTCACACCCACTTCCTCTGATGGTGATAGGTGGCGCACTGCTTGTGCAACACTTGTCGCGATCCAGAAGTTTTGTATTTATTCGTAGATTCTTTTTTTGCAAAACGTTTTATCTCTTGAATCGTGCATCCAAATCACGAATTATTTTTACTGTTGCATTTCTCGCATCGAGATATTCAAAACCAGATCTCATGTTAATAAATTTGGATGGACTTTCTTTAAAAAAACAAAAAAATGAAATTGAACCCCCCCCCCTCAAAATAAACAAATGAAAACCAAAATAGAAAACAGAAGCTCAATTGTGCTTCAACTTTTTCAGGAAGCACAATGATGGCTCACGTGGAAGCACAATTATGTTTTTCACTTTGAGGGGGAAGTAAAACTATGCTTCACCTGGAGCACAACTGTGCTTCACCCAAAGCACAACTATGCTTCACTTTTCGAGAAAGCACAACTATGTTATTCAATTTTTTGGGAAACACATAAGCATAGTTTATGCTTCACACAAAGAGAACAGTTGTACTTCACACGAAAGCACAACGGTTTTTCACCATGAGCACAATTGTGCTTTTTATGCTTCACGTGAAAAGCACTGCCAAGAAACAAAGAAACCAAAGAATAAATAGAAATAAGAAAATAGAACATAGAAAAACCCTGATGAAAATGGAAAACCCAAAATCTGAATAAAAACAAAAAGGCCCAAAATGTCGAAAGCACATGCTGAGTGCCTCCAGCACGCAACATGGGTGGAGCACCCATTCACTGGGAAGCCCCTGAGGGTCGTACCCATGAATTAGTTGCTCCCAATAAGTGACGAATAGGGATTGCTCCTAATTGGCTCCTTAGGCGCCAGCTAAGATAATTTACAATCACGCATGGGAGTATAGGGAGTATATGGGCCGGCCTAGCTGCGTTTGTTTTAAACCTGTTAACTGATAACCTGTGACCGCTGATTGTTGGCCGACCAACCAGTGACCTTGATCATTGAGCACTGAGAGTTGACTGTTGACTTTTCAAAAAAGGAAAAGGTTCACAAATAATGAAAAAGCTCAAAATGTGAAAAAGGTTCATGAAATTCGGAAAGTAGTTCACAAATATGAAAAAAAGTACTTAATGTGAAAAAAGTTCACAAATTTCATAAAAAGGGGAAAATATAAATAAAGAAATAAACAAAAAATAAAACTAAAAATATAAATAAAAATGGAAACAAAAATGAGGACAAAACCCGTGCAGGAAAAAACCAGAAGAAATACGCCCAAAAAAAGAAGGTCTACATGGGCCAGCCCTTTTAGATATACAGTTTGTAGGAGGGGTTGCGCCGGTTTGCAGAATGCACTCTAACCGGCGCTTAAGGTGCCAAATAGGAATTGAGCAGAAATAGTCTTAGAGCAACACCAACAACTCCCCTATCTCTAAATTAACCACTAATTACCAGAAGTTGGGGGCAGAAAACCTCTCCAACAGTTCCCGTAAAGTGTCCATAACTTTAGAGGATCCCAGTGGCATTTTCTTCCCGCAAGTTTACGAAAAGATAATCTTTTTCTATCTTTTTGGCGGGCTAATAACTGCCTGAAACTTCATCGCTTGCCCTGTTGGAACCTCGTCGGAACGCCGCAATACACCCGTACTGCCACGCCGGAACACCCACGCTGCATGCTACCAAAACGCCTCGCGGCCGTATTGCCGCCCGCCGCTCACGCCGACGCCCCGCACACTGCCTCACGCTACCCCTCGCCGGTAGGCACCGCATCGCCCGCTGTCACATATGCCACTAATTGGCAAGTCTTGGGCAATCATCTTTTTTAATAAAATAAATAAAAATAAATTTAGAGGAAAAACAAAAGTTGCTCCCAGACAACTTCCTCTAACTTTTTTTAGGGTATCTTCAAGTTTTATTGATCGTAATCCACATGCGGTGGGATACAAATAGGATCTTAGGGTTGGATCAACCAGATGTGTCGTCCCTGATCAAGAGAATGAGAAAACTTGGCTAATCTATCGGCATCACCATTCAATAACAAAATTACAATTAAAATTTAAAGCTCTATGCTTGATCTCACTACTGATATTCCCATATGCCCCTTGTGCTCCAGCATGGATGTCCTTCACTACTTGCTTCTAAATAAACCCGGGCAAATGTTGAGCCAGGCTTGTAAAAGCCCGAGCTTCATTTCTCAAGCCCGAGCCTGGCCCAAAGCTTGAAATATACTCTGTTTTCAAGCCCGGGCCCGCCCTGAAATCATGCCAGAAGCCCGAACGCTATTTTTAGTGTGCGCACGTGCAAGCCCATCCCGAAGCCAGAAAGTCTGGTCCGAAATACAGAAAAAGAGAAGGCTGAGTCCGGCCTGAACTATCTTTCGGGCTGCAAAACAAGGCCGAGCCTAGCCCGAATGTCAAGCCCGGCCAGAGCCCGTCCCAGGTTTTTTGGGCCTGGCTGTCCATGCCCGGGTTTACTTCGAAAGACAACTTTCCTCTAACTTTTATTTTTGAGTTGAACAACTTTCTCTATTTTTTTTTGAGACAACGAACAACTTCCTTTACCTCAGCCCGCCAGCAGAAGTTGGGCTGGCTCATACGGAGCGTACAGAGCCCAAACTACGGCACATTGCGGGCCAATCTACATCAGAAGGCAAGAGCATCTGTAGCGAATGTGCGAAAAAAAAGAGCATATGTAGCGACTCTCTGCAATTGCCAAGCGGCACGTCGCTTCCTTCATCTTCCCGGCCGGTGCGGTGCATACGGCGCAACCAGATCTCACGGCGAGGCCGAGCTAACCGCCTCCGAGGATCCGCGCAAACCCCCAACCGCCGTACGCACCGCAGCAGCGGCGGCGGAGGAGCATGGAGAGCTCGTCGCCTTCGGTGCCGTTCCCGCTGCTGCAGGCGCCAGTGGAGAGCACGTACCGTGCCTGCACCATACCCTACCGCTTCCCCTCCGACAACCCCCGCAAGGCCACCCCCGTCGAGATCCAGTGGATCGACCTCTTCCTGAAGTCCGTGCCATCCTTCAGGTACAGTCCCGACCCGGAATTTGGACTCCCGTAGCGCTCCACTGATTCCCACTTCAGCTCGTCTTCTGACCCTTCTCCAGGCAGCGGGCGGAGAATGACCCCACGGTGCCGGATGCCCCCGCCAAGGCCGAGAAGTTTGCTCAGAGGTATGTATCAGTTATCAGTATCAGAATGATCATGTTGCTTCGTTAGATATCAACTTCTTGGCTACAAATCCGACTCCTAGCAGATTCATTAGATATCAACTTCTTAGCTACAAATCAGACTCCTGGCAGATTCATTTACTATTGGCAAGAGGTCGGTCTCTTTGCAGAGGTAGGATGGGCTATCAAATATCTGCTCCTGAAAAAAGGCCATGATTAATTTGCAAGTGGACACATACTACCCAATAGCTAAATTCCGTTGGTACTTGCAGACAGTAATTCGTGTGTAGAGCAGGTGCCAAACCAATTACTGACGGCACGGTTAAATGTTTCTGCCAGTTCTGTTGTCAGCCACCACAAGATTCATCTGATGTACATGACAGTGGCAGACTTCATTATCAATTGTTGAACCAAAAAAATAAAATAAAAATGGGAACAACTCACTTGAACTAGGCAGGCGGAGCTTTGCGAGGGCTGATCATTGGGAGGAAGTATCAAATGAAAAAAAAATCTAACTTCTGTTGTGTTCATGAACTGTTAACTGTTCGCAAGAAAAGTGTCCTAATTCTGATAGAGATATTTCAATCCCAATTGATAGCTTGCACCCAATTTTTTTTTCTGTTATTGTGAATATTAAGGAATTTGATGTGGCGTTTTGAACAGTAACAAGCAAACACGCAGCACCTTAGTCTAAAAGTTAACTCTCTCACTAAATTTCTTGGGCGTTAGAGCTTCAAAGCTCGGAAGGGCCGCCTTCGCTGGTATTATGATATGGGTGCCATGTGGAAGTAGCTGGCCAAGTTAGTTTATGTTTGTAATATTTATTAGATCAATTATCTTTGAGGTGAAAGCCACAAAGTTGAACATCTGGATGTTACCACTTGGTGATTCGTATGCCTCACAGTTCTGCTTGTGCACATAAACCAATGCCATTTCACCTCAGAGTATTTTGGGATATTCTATTTTACGAAGAAAGGGTCAAAGAGCCTATATCTTTGACAATCACTTGATTGGAAGGTTTTGGTCATAAGAGTACGGATGTGAGAAGGATAATCTGCTAAGGCTAACTTGATATCAAGCAGGTGTAGGCACTCAGCTTTGGTTCATGAACTGGCAGTCTAAACTAGTGATAAATTTGACAGACTTGGTTTGCACTTAGTATTCCTGGATTTACGCCCACAAGCAACTTATTAGCAGTGCTAGCATTAACCTGTCGCAGTTTATCCACGCAGAATGATCTCAGTAACTAGCAATGTGAGGTAATGCTGAGACCTAGTTAATTCTAAGAATTACTTTACCTAATATTTGAAATGAAGCGTGAGATCATGTATGCCTTTAATTGTATCATGCTCTTTCATCCTTTCGCTGTATTGTGCATTGTTCTTAAGGCGATAAGGTGAGCACCCACCGTCCTGATGCCTAAGCAGCTAAGGCAGGCACAATTGCAAGGGGCTGCCAGGGCACCTTGCCACCTAAGTGTCCAAGACGGGATGCCTTAACAGCAATTGTATCGTGTATGCTACTAAGCACCAAAAACTGTACGATTCCAGAAATGATTCGTGGGATTCACTTTCAGATGATGATTTATCTTGTTTATTATTGGGTTTCATGGGCAGATATTTGCCAAATAATGTTTGGCTGCGAAAATAGATCTGCAAATCACTCCAAACCATGTTGTTATTTTTATATGTCAAGGTGCTTTAGTCTTAGGTCCAATTCTTTCATTGCGACATATTACATGTATGTGTGGCTTAATTTACACCAGTCAACATTTGCATTGCTTTGTTAAAAAAAAGTGCATTGCACGTACATGATTGCTTCTCTGGGGTTAAGCGCTGACATGATGTGCGTCAACAATTACTCAAATAGTATCACAATGTTACTCTGTTCATATTATGTAGTCTTCTAGATGCATTCTTACATTTTGTTATGTACATATTGTTGTGTGGTGAAGGTACACTGATATGCTTGAGGAGTTGAAGAAGAACCCAGAGAGCCATGGAGGACCTCCTGATTGCATAGTAAGATGAGTTTTTCATTGGATCATGAAAGAAAATTTTCAACTACTTCTAACTCTTGCAATGGATCTCAAGCTTCTTTGTAGGCTTCGTGAGCTAATCCTTAGAGAATTGGGGTTTCATGACATCTTCAAGAAGGTCAAGGTAATTTGTAACAAGGTTTTCCTACCTGGCATAATTTTGTTGTTCATTGTTGTGATAATTTCTGGTCGTAACTGTGTCTGCTCCTTTGATTATTTTGATTCTTTACGAGTAGGACGAGGAGAACGCTAAGGCTATGTCACTGTTTGAGGGAGTTGTTCAGCGGAATGATGAAATAGAAGACGGTGAGAAACGAGCAGAGAACTTGATCCGTGGAATCTTAGCAGGAAACATATTTGACCTAGGGTCTGCACAGGTATTGTAGTCTCAATTGCATTAATGTTTTATTGGTCCTTTACTCCCATGGAGCTTCGAATGGCTTACCTTAGGTTGCTTTGAAACATCACCGGCTTAATGTGAAAGACCATTCAACCTGAAGTCCTGAAAGTGATGAAATCAAACTTCGTTAGTTCTTTTGTGAATCCTTCTGAGATATCTGTTTGTTATTGACAAAATATTATTTTTATTGCAAAATTTGAAGCTTGCAGAAGTTTTTGCTAAAGATGGTATGTCCTTCTTGGCGAGTTGCCAGAATCTTTTATCTCGACCTTGGGTTATTGATGACCTAGATGCATTTAAAAGCAAATGGACCAAGAAATCTTGGGAAAAGGTAAATTTTATCGTTTTACTGTATTCTTGTTGAAACTGCACAAAATGCCAGACAGAGCCTGCTATCCGTCCTATGGCAAGAGGCTGTTTTAGTTTGCAGATGTGGCAATGTACTGTTTTATATGTCATTTTAGTGTATATCTGCGGTTCTACGGTTTTATATTCTGGAAGAAAAAAGTGTTAATATCTAGTATTCTGGTTCCATGTCTATCTCCAATAAAAATTTTTTTTTGGTCAATAACCCATTTATAATTTTTTTTGATATGTACTATGTACATTGTTAGAAATCAATTACTCGCTCAGTGATATTTAGTGCATTCCTTTCTGTATCTCCTCGTAGCTTTGTTGGTGGATTTGACTTATGTATCTGTGGTTGTTACTGTTGGCCTAGTAACAGTTCTGGACCATCCATGCATCAATTACGGGTGAAATCATTACTGGGCTGTTCGATATAAACTATGTTTACTCAGTGGCATTTTCTTCCAGCTGTGTATATGTTTACAATGTTGATACTGTACAACCAACCTAAAGTTTGTACCTAGCTGAATCAATCTTCTATCATATGCTGCAGGCAGTTATTTTTGTTGATAATTCTGGTGCTGATATCATATTGGGCATATTACCATTTGCGAGGGAGTTGCTCCGACGTGGCACTAAGGTTTGTCTTAATCTTTTCATATTGCTCTTATTCGTTGGGAACTACTGGAAAACATGGACAAGGGTTTACTTGTCATTTCTACATGAGTTTGTTTCCGGTAGTAATGTATCGCTCCTATTCAGTTTTTTAAGTAACTGAATGCAAGAAATTATCTATGGGAAATGGTTCACATTGAAGTCTATGTCTATCCATGACTTCTTAATTAAGCTGAAAGTGTGTTCGTGCTTACGTGCGCGCTTGTGTTGTTGTACATGTACAACTTGGAATCACTGTGATCTATGCATAAATTGTCTGTGATTTATGATATCTTTTCTTTCCTTTTTAGTAAAGAGTAAAAGAATATCAATAGTTATCTTTCTTTGGTTGGTGCAGGTGATACTTGCTGCCAATGACATGCCTTCCATCAATGATATCACTTACCTAGAGTTGGTTGAGATTGTAAACAAGGTAACTAAAAAAAATCATATATCATTTATGATACAACAATGTGACTCATGTTCTTCAATTGTTTTCAGCTCAAGGACGAAAATGGAAAGCTTGCAGGTGTGGATGTATCCGACCTCATTGTTGCCAACTCCGGGAACGATCTGCCAGTAAGAATATCTTGAACCTGACTCTGCCATCCACTATGGTGGCTTCATATAAGTTCTATTGATTGCCTCAGATGCTTAAATAGACAACCCACCTCCTCTCAGGTAATAGATTTGTCTAGCGTCGCACCGGAACTAGCCTATATGGCAAGCGATGCTGACTTGGTCATCCTAGAAGGCATGGTAAGTGCATTCACAAGTTGGCACATCTTTTTGTATGAAGGCCGTCACTAATTGCATCCTACCTGTGTCATTTACAGGGAAGAGGAATCGAAACCAACCTGTACGCACAAATGAAATGTGACTCGATCAAGATTGGAATGGTGCGTTGTTTTATGTCCATTATGATTATGTAATTTATTCATATCAAAGATTATCCAGATTAGCTGCAGACTGTATGATTTAACACAAACTGGTTACCCAAGTTCACAAACTACTGTTCTATTGCTCTGTTCCAGGTCAAGCATCCTGAAGTGGCGCAGTTTTTGGGTGGAAGGCTTTATGATTGTGTCTTCAAGTTCAACGAGGCCTGAAAAACTCTGAAGCCCCTGCATGGCACCAACCACATTGCATTCATTTTAATCATTGATTACTGATGCAATCCTACACTGAACGTATGCGTCCACGATGATAGCAAGTGGAAGAAATTACAATTCGCTTGTTGTAGTGTGAGGGAGAACAATTTTTATGGCAGATGTGTCAAAACACCCCTTTCTATGCTTCAGGTTAATAATATAAGTGTAAATTGAGGTGCCGGTGCTTCGCAGGGCGAGGGCGATGGGCTGGCTTGTGTAGATAGCGTAGCTACTACACCATCTGGTTTGATTCTTCCTGAATGCTTAATCGTGTGCGCGCGCTATCCGGCGCGATCGAGCACTCGCGCTAGGCGACAAGTGAGCACATGCGCTGTGGAATAACCGCTTCGCTATTGTCTGTCTAAAAAAAAACATCTCGATTCCTTTCTCATCATCTCCGCTGGGCTCCTTCCTCTATTCCTTCCTCCTTTACTTCTCCCCTAACCTATTGCCGCCGCCCCATGCAGGATTAAGCCGCGGCCATGGCTTTCGAGCGCCCGCGACCCCGTGCGTCCTCCTACTGACCGCTGCCATCCACCTCTAGCATGCCACTGCGTTAACCCGGACAGATCCGAGTTGCTCCGCGCCAAATCTGCACGTGCCACATCTTCATGTGGTGCTCCGCCATCTGGATGCCTTCCTGACGCCGGCGAGCCCTGCGCTGCCGCTCCTCTCACCCGTCAGGTCCGACCCTGCCCGGAGCCCTACACCACCCTTGGCGTCTTTCCTATGGTGATTCGATCCCATCCGATGGAGGCCACGTCTTCGTGTCGCAGCTCAACCTTCGTGTGGCAGCTCAAACACGTACGTATGCGTGCTTGCTGGGTTAATTCGTCGATGGGATTTGGCTTGGTTTTTCTTCTTCACTTGGTGTGATTCAGGGATTCAGGAAGATTGTGCCGGACCGGTGGGAGTCCGGCAATGATAGCTTCAAGCGCCCGCTCAGCACCATACCCCCTGCTCTACTCGAAATATAGTGCCGCTCCCGGCGGTAACGATTGAATCATGCTCGACCCTCTGCGCCGTGTGTGCCATTCCCTTCTGTGTTTTGCTTTCATTTCGGATAAAAATCAATTGGGGAATCATTTTCGTGAGGAATTCATGAAAAGTTTCATAATATGTAGGTCGTAGTCGCACCCTTAAGTATAGATAGTTGTACAAGGAGGTATTACAAGTTTCACAAGAGGCAGGGCACATTTGCACATTTAATTGTACATAGTTTGATACAGTCACACATGCATGATCACGGAGTTGCATACTTTCGTCAGCATAGTTGCTCATGCACGGCCTGCAATAATTGCACTCTCTTATCGGCATAGTCGCACACGTGTGGCCACATAGTTGCACATGCATGGCCACGGAATTTCACACTTTCGTCGGCATAGTCGCACACGCGTGGCTGGAAGGTTGCACACTCTCGTCTGCATAGTCGCACACGCACGATCACGGAGTTGCACATTCTCGTCGGCATAGTCACACAAGCGTGGGGGTGGAGATGCACATCGACATAGTAGCTTACACACGACTGCTGGAGTTGCACACACGCGGTGACATAGTCGCACAAACAGGACCATTGAGTTGCACACTCTCATGAGCGTAGTAACTTATGCATGGTCGTGGAGTTGCACACTCTCGTCGACATAGTCGCACACGCTCGGCTGCGGAGTCGCACACTCTCGCCTGCATAGTCGCACATCCACGACCGCGGAGTAGCACACTCTCGTTGACATAGTCGCACACGAGCAACCGTCAAGGTGCACACTCTCATCGACATAGTAGCTCACGCACAACTGTGAGAGTTGTATACACACGACGACATGTCGCACACCCACGACCATGGAGTTGCACACTCTCGTCAGTTTAGTAACTCATGTACGACTGTGGAGCTGCACACTCTCTTTGGCATAGTCGCACACGCGTGGCAGTCGAATTGCACACTCTCACCCGCTTAGTCGCACACACACAACCACGGAGTTGCACACTCTCGTTGGCATACATGCTCACTCTCGTTGGTTGCAGGAGTTCCACAAGCACGGTGGAGTAGTTGCTCAGGCACGATTGCTGAGTTGTATACCCTTGTGAGCATAGTGCCCACGCACGGACTGCGGAGTTGCACACTCTCGTCTGATAGTTTCTCACGCATGACTGCAGAGTTGCACACTCTCGTTGGCATAATTGCTCACACACATCCGCGGAAGTTGCACATGCGCGGCGGCATAATCGCACACGCACGGCCATGGAGTTGCACGCTCTCGTCGACATAGTTTCTTACGCACAGATTAAGGGGTTGCACACTCTCATCGGATAGTAGTTCACGCATGACTGTGCGAGTTTCACCTGCGCGGAGGCATAGTCGCACAATCATGGTTGCAGGAGTTACACACGCGCGATGTCATAGTCACACATGAACAACCGTGGAGTTGCATGCTCAAGTTGGCATAGTTGGCCAGGGTGACAAACAAAGTTGCACATCCACTGCTAGGCATGCAGCTGGCCAAGACCACGAACAATGAAAACCGCACATCCGCGGGGCGGAGGGAAAGTTGCACATTGACTACTAGGCAGTTGGCCAGTGCAACACACGAAGTTGCATATCTCACTAGTAGGAAATAGTTTGGGTGGAGGCATCATCAATGAAAACCTATGTCCACGGTGTATGAGGAAAAGTTGCACATCGACGTCAGGTAATTGCACATCGACTGCTAGACACTTGCACCAAACGGTAACTAAACTCCACACAAAAAAGTTCATCAAACCATACTCATGTGGGTTTTAGTTTCGAAGAGCACGCCGCGAGGATTTCATATGGTGAAAGCGCATCTTAATTTCGACGTTCGATTCAAAAGTTACGCTTTTTAGAAAAATGAAATTCCAAAATAAATGCGTTCACACCTATTCGCATAAGTGAAAACTGTGTGTCCATGAGTAGGGAGAAAATTTCACATCGACTGTCAGCTAGTTGCACACTAACTGTCAGACAGTTGCACCAAACAGTGACTAAACTGCACACAAAAAGTTCATCAAAACATACCTATACGGGATCTAGTTTTAAAGAGCGCGTTGCGAGGATTCCTATAGTGAGAGCGGATCTTAATTTCCATATCCGGTTCAAAAGTTATGGCTTTTCAAAAATTTAAAAATCCGAATTAATTGCGTTCACACCTTTCACATGGTGTCTTTGTATTCTTTTTCTTTTTCTGTTTGCACATGGTGTGTTTCCTAATAGAGATTAGATTTTTTTTAAGAATTAAACAGGATGAATCATTTCTTTTTATAGCTTTAAGATCAAAATTTTCCTTTTTTGGCCGGCTGCTCGGGAACGCTAGGGAGCAGCCGACCGCTGTCTAGACGCGTCCTTGATTCTTTTATCGGTTTTCCGGTTTCTTTTGGTTTTTTGTTCCTAAATATTATGAAAACAATGAATCTACAAAAAAGGTACAAACCAATCTGTGTCTACCGTGCATGGGGTGAAATCCCACTAATTGTGACATGTGTCACACACATAGTGCACCATCGGTCACCATAAAAAAAGGTTTGAGTGACCTTTCCAGAAGGTACCCTTTTGCTAGTGATTTCAAGAGATACCCCTTTGCTAATGGTTTTGAGCCTCCTCTAGTGGATGCCAACAGGCGTCAACTGAATGTCTACTGTAAGAGCATCTCCATCCGCCCCCCTCCCCACCCCCAGAACGCCCCTCAGAACCACATTTTGGGCGCCGATGATTTTTTTTTCATTCATCACCTCAAAGGCTTAGTTTTCGCCGGATCTGGCCAAGATTAGAGTCGTTGTTCTCAGGCCAAACCCAGCCCACCAGGGGCACTTGGGGGAGGAGAGAGAAGATTTTGCATGTCGTTTGGCCCACAGTCAGCCTCCCACTCCCTCTCTCAACCCTTTTTCTCCGGGCCCACCCACATGCAGCCCCTTCTCCCACGCCCGCGTGACAGCCTCCACTCCAACCACCACCACCGCCCACAATGCAGCCCCTTCTCGGGCTAGCCCTCCTCGCCCTGCTCCTGGCGTAATCGGCGCTCTGCTGCCACCGCACGCCCGCGGCCTTCATCGAGACGCTCGACGTCGAGGCCTCACTCTCCTGCGCCCGTGCCGCCGTCTCCACCGACACCAACGTTCTCCCCATGGAGGACCATCCCGGCGGGTCGAGCAGCCGGCTCACGCTGCGGTTCCACTCCAGGGACTTCCTCCCGGAGGAGCCCTAGGAGGCCGAAAAAATGCCTCCTGGGGGCACAACGGCTGGAGATCCTGTAACCCCCTCTACCCTCATAGCCCTCATAGCCCCTTTTCTCTGTTGAGGAACATCGAGCCAAGCCAATGGTCTAGAACAACTAGCCTCAGTAACTCAAACTCATCTCATGTCTCATTGGGTAATAATAGTTTGATCTATTTAAATATCAAATTTGTATTGGAGCAAGAATTACAACAACAACAACATTTGCTTGACAAGTCAAAGAGGCTGCCCAACCCGCCGCCGAATTCATATGGCACCACGTCAACTTGTGGCTGATCTGCAAATGATTGCACGTATTTTGCGTTTCGGCTCACTGTTCCCCGAATGCTATGCTGATGATGATTTCCTGGTAGCTGCAGATTTACAATTGGAGAATTCGATCATGAAATGGTTGGGCGTTTATTCTCTGCTTTCTTCAGCCGCTGCCTTGGCCTCCGTGCTTGTACACCTAAGACTGAGCATGAGCACGCACACGCGAAGGACTCTTGATGCGGCATCCATGGATCTTGATATTAAAAAGAAACCGTAAGTATGGTTTTGGTTGAGTTTGATGGGGAGATTATAGTTTAGTTTGATTCAATGGACTAGATATGCAGGTCAGAAAATTGTTTTGCCTGCCAAACTATTGTGTCATGTATTCATGTTACACCTCTTGTCATTCATTTTTTATGTCAACCCCTATATTATTCCTAAATCCTAGTGGTGTGGTCATATGTAGATATGCTGATGATATTATTGTTCTTAAAAGATGATAAATATGTTAGGAATTTCAAGTCGACACGTTTGAAACAATGCCCCAGTTGAAGATCGATTTCAAAAAAAAAGTGAGGTGCTTTTGATCCAAGATGACTACGATTTTCTACAATTTATTACTTGTCAAATGACGTCCTTCACTGGATCGTTCTCGGGCTCTCGCCCATCTTGCCCTAATGGTGAAGGATTCTATCCTTCAATGGTGGACCTCTTGGCAACTGTCCTGTTGGAAATATGCCCTAGAGGCAATAATAAATGGTTATTATTATATTTATTTGTTCATGATAATTGTCTATTGTTCATGCTATAATTGTATTATCCGGAAATCGTAATACATGTGTGAATACATAGACCACAACGTGTCCCTAGTAAGCCTCTAGTTGACTAGCTCGTTGATCAACAGATAGTCACGGTTTCCTGACTATGGACATTGGATGTCATTGATAACAGGATCACATCATTAGGAGAATGATGTGATGGACAAGACCCAATCCTAAGCATAGCATAAAAGATCGTGTAGTTTCGTTTGCTAGAGCTTTTCCAATGTCAGGTATCTATTCCTTAGACCATGAGATCGTGCAACTCCCGGATACCGTAGGAGTGCTTTGGGTGTGCCAAACGTCACAACGTAACTGGGTGATTATAAAGGTACACTGCGGGTATCTCCGAAAGTGTCTGTTGGGTTGGCACGGATTGAGACTGGGATTTGTCACTCCGTGTGACGGAGAGGTATCTCCGGGCCCACTCGGTAATGCATCATCATAATGAGCTCAATGTGACTAAGGCGTTAGTCACGGGATCATGCATTGCGGTACGAGTAAAGAGACTTGCCGGTAACGAGATTGAACAAGGTATTGGGATACCGACGATCGAATCTCGGGCAAGTAACATACCGATTGACAAAGGGAATTGTATACGGGATTGATTGAATCCTCGACATCGTGGTTCATCCGATGAGATCATCGTGGAACATGTGGGAGCCAACATGGGTATCCAGATCCCGCTGTTGGTTATTGACCGAAGAGGCGTCTCGGTCATGTCTGCATGTCTCCCGAACCCGTAGGGTCTACACACTTAAGGTTCGGTGACGCTAGGGTTGTAGAGATATGAGTATGCGGAAACCCGAAAGTTGTTCGGAGTCCCAGATGAGATCCCGGACGTCACGAGGAGTTCCGGAATGGTCCGGAGGTGAAGAATTATATATAGGAAGTCCAGTTTCGGCCACCGGGAAAGTTTTGGGGGTTATCGGTATTGTACCGGGACCACCGGAAGGGTCCCAGGGGTCCACCGGGTAGGGCCACCTGTCCCGGAGGGCCCCATGGGCTGAAGTGGGAAGGGAACCAGCCCATAGTGGGCTGGGGCGCCCCCCATGGGCCTCCCCCCTGCGCCTAGGGTTGGAAACCCTAGGGTGGGGGGCGCCCCACTTGACTTGGGGGGTAAGTTACCCCCCTGGCCGCCGCCCCCCATCCAGATGGGTTCCTGGCCGGCGCCCCCCTTCCCAGGGGGCCTATATAAAGGGGGGGAGGGAGGGCAGTAGTATTACAGCCTTGGGCGCCTCCCTCCTCCCCTGCAACACCTCTCCCTCTCGCAGACGCTCGGCGAAGCCCTGCCGAGATCCCGCTACATCCACCACCACGCCGTCGTGCTGCTGGATCTCCATCAACCTCTCCTTCCCCCTTGCTGGATCAAGAAGGAGGAGACGTCGCTGCTCCGTACGTGTGTTGAACGCGGAGGTGCCGTCCGTTCGGCACTTGGTCATCGGTGATTTGGATCACGGCGAGTACGACTCCATCAACCTCGTTCATTGGAACGCTTCCGCTCGCGATCTACAAGGGTATGTAGATGCACTCCTTTCCCCTCGTTGCTAGTATACTCCATAGATGGATCTTGGTGAGCGTAGGAAAATTTTAAATTATGCTACGATTCCCAACAGTGACATCATGAGTCAGGCCTATGCGTAGTTACTATGCACGAGTAGAACACAAAGTAGTTGTGGGCGTTGATGTTGCCAATTCTTCTTGCCGCTACTAGTCTTATCTTGTTTCGGCGGTATTGTGGGATGAAGCGGCCCGGACCGACCTTACACGTACGCTTACGTGAGACAGGTTCCACCGACTGACATGCACTAGTTGCATAAGGTGGCTAGCGGGTGTCTGTCTCTCCTACTTTAGTCGGAACGGATTCGATGAAAAGGGTCCTTATGAAGGGTAAATAGAAATTGGCCAATCACGTTGTGGTAATACGTAGGTAAGAAACGTTCTTGCTAGAAACCTACAAGCCACGTAAAAACTTGCAACAACAATTAGAGGACGTCTAACTTGTTTTTGCAGCATGTGCTATGTGATGTGATATGGCCAGAAGATGTGATGTATGATATATGTGATGTATGAGATTGATCATATTCTTGTAATAGGAATCACGACTTGCATGTCGATGAGTATGACAACCGGCAGGAGCCATAGGAGTTGTCTTTATTATTTTGTATGACCTGCGTGTCATTGAATAACGCCATGTAAATTACTTTACTTTGTTGCTAAACGCGTTAGCCATAGAAGTAGAAGTAATCGTTGGCGTGACAACTTCATGAAGAGACAATGATGGAGATCATGATGATGGAGATCATGGTGTCATGCCGGTGACGAAGATGATCATGGTGCCCCGAAGATGGAGATCAAAGGAGCATAATGATATTGGCCATATCATGTCACTATTTGATTGCATGTGATGTTTATCATGTTTTTGCATCTTATTTGCTTAGAACGACGGTAGTAAGTAAGATGATCCCTTATGATAATTTCAAGAAAGTGTTCCCCCTAACTGTGCACCGTTGCGAAGGTTCGCTGTTTCGAAGCACCACGTGATGACCGGGTGTGATAGATTCTAACGTTCGCATACAACGGGTGTTGACGAGCCTAGCATGTACAGACATGGCCTCGGAACACACACAATACACTTAGGTTGACTTGACGAGCCTAGCATGTACAGACATGGCCTCGAAACACGGAGGACCGAAAGGTCGAGCATTAGTCGTATAGAAGATACGATCAACATGGAGATGTTCACCGATCTTGACTAGTCCGTCTCACGTGATGATCGGACACGGCCTAGTTAACTCGGATCATGTTTCACTTAGATGACTAGAGGGATGTCTATCTGAGTGGGAGTTCATTGAGTAATTTGATTAGATGAACTTAATTATCATGAACTTAGTCTAAAATCTTTACACTATGTCTTGTAGATCAAATGGCCCATGTTGTCCTCAATTTCAACGCGTTCCTAGAGAAAACCAAGCTGAAAGATGATGGCAGCAACTATACGGACTGGGTCCGAAACCTGAGGATCATCCTCATAGCAGCCAAGAAAGATTATGTCTTAGAAGCACCGCTAGGTGAAGCACCAATCCCAGAGAACCAAGACGTTATGAACGCTTGGCAGCAGCGTGCTGATGATTACTCCCTCGTTCAGTGCGGCATGCTTTACAGCTTAGAACCGGGTCTCCAAAAGCGTTTTGAGAAACATGGAGCATATGAGATGTTCGAGGAGCTGAAAATGGTTTTCCAAGCTCATGCCCGGGTCGAGAGATATGAAGTCTCCGACAAGTTCTTCAGCTGTAAAATGGAGGGGAATATTTCTGTTAGTGAGCACATACTCAGAATGTGTGGGTTGCACAACCGCTTGTCTCAGCTGGGAGTTAATCTCCCGGATGACGCGGTCATTGACAAAATCCTTCAGTCGCTTCCACCAAGCTACAAGAGCTTTGTGATGAACTTCAATATGCAGGGGATGGAAAAGACCATTCCCGAGGTATATTCAATGCTGAAATCAGCGGAGGTGGAGATCAGAAAAGAACATCAAGTGTTGATGGTGAATAAAACCACTAAGTTCAAGAAGGGCAAGGGTAAGAAGAACTTCAAGAAGGACGGCAAGGGAGTTGCCGCGCCCGGTAAGCCAGTTACTGGGAAGAAGTCGAAGAATGGACCCAAGCCTGAGACTGAGTGCTTTTATTGCAAGGGAAGTGGTCACTGGAAGCGGAACTGCCCCAAATACTTAGCGGACAAGAAGGCCGGCAACACCAAAGGTATATGTGATATACATGTAATTGATGTGTACCTTACCAGTACTCGTAGTAGCTCCTGGGTATTTGATACCGGTGCGGTTGCTCATATTTGTAACTCAAAACAGGAACTGCGGAATAAAGGGAGACTGGCAAAGGACGAGGTGACGATGCGCGTCGGGAATGGTTCCAAGGTCGATGTGATCGCCGTCGGCATGCTACCTCTGCATCTACCTACGGGATTAGTTTTAAACCTCAATAATTGTTATTTAGTGCCAGCTTTGAGCATGAACATTGTATCTGGATCTCGTTTAATTCGAGATGGCTACTCATTTAAATCTGAGAATAATGGTTGTTCTATTTATATGAGAGATATGTTTTATGGTCATGCCCCGCTGGTCAATGGTTTATTTTTGATGAATCTCGAACGTGATGTTACACATGTTCATAGTGTGAATACCAAAAGATGTAAAGTTGATAACGATAGTCCCACATATCTGTGGCACTGCCGCCTTGGTCACATTGGTGTCAAGCGCATGAAGAAGCTCCATGCAGATGGACTTTTGGAGTCTCTTGATTACGAATCGTTTGACACGTGCGAACCATGCCTCATGGGTAAGATGACCAAGACTCCGTTCTCCGGAACAATGGAGCGAGCAACCAACTTATTGGAAATCATACATACCGATGTGTGCGGTCCAATGAGTGTTGAGGCTCGTGGAGGATATCGTTATGTTCTCACTCTCACTGATGACTTAAGTAGATATGGGTATGTCTACTTAATGAAACACAAGTCTGAAACCTTTGAAAAGTTCAAGGAATTTCAGAGTGAGGTTGAGAATCAACGTGACAGGAAAATAAAATTCTTACGATTAGATCGTGGTGGAGAATATTTAAGTCACGAATTTGGTGCGCACTTAAGGAAATGTGGAATTGTTTCACAACTCACGCCGCCTGGAACACCTCAGCGAAACGGTGTGTCCGAACGTCGTAATCGCACTCTATTGGATATGGTGCGATCTATGATGTCTCTTACCGATTTACCGCTCTCATTTTGGGGCTATGCTTTAGAGACTGCCGCATTCACTTTAAATAGGGCTCCGTCGAAATCTGTTGAGACGACACCGTATGAATTATGGTTTGGGAAGAAACCTAAGCTGTCGTTTCTAAAAGTTTGGGGATGCGATGCTTATGTCAAGAAACTTCAACCTGAAAAGCTCGAACCCAAGTCGGAAAAATGCGTCTTCATAGGATACCCTAAGGAAACTATTGGGTATACCTTCTACCTCAGATCCGAAGGCAAGATCTTCGTTGCCAAGAACGGGTCCTTTCTGGAGAAGGAGTTTCTCTCGAAAGAATTGAGTGGGAGGAAAGTGGAACTTGATGAGGTGATAGTCACCCCTTCCGAACCGGAAAGTAGCGCAACGCGGGAAGATGTTCCTGTGGTGCCTACACCGACTGGGGAGGAAGTTAATGATGATGATCATGAAGCTTCGGATCAAGTTACTACTGAACTTCGTAGGTCCACAAGGACATGTTCCGCACCAGAGTGGTACGGCAACCCTGTCCTGGAAATCATGTTGTTAGACAACGGTGAACCTTCGAACTATGAAGAAGCGATGGCGGGCCCGGATTCCGACAAATGGCTAGAAGCCATGAAATCCGAGATAGGATCCATGTATGAAAACGAAGTATGGACTTTGACTGACTTGCCCGATGATCGGCGAGCCATAGAAAACAAATGGATCTTTAAGAAGAAGACGGACGTGGATGGTAATGTGACCATCTACAAAGCTCGACTTGTCGCTAAGGGTTATCGACAAGTTCAAGGGGTTGACTACGATGAGACTTTCTCACCCGTAGCGAAGCTGAAGTCCGTCCGAATCATGTTAGCAATTGCCGCATACTATGATTATGAGATATGGCAGATGGACGTCAAAACGGCATTCCTTAACGGCATCCTTAAGGAAGAGTTGTATATGATGCAGCCGGAAGGTTTTGTCGATCCTAAGAATGCTAACAAAGTATGCAAGCTCCAGCGCTCAATCTATGGGCTGGTGCAAGCATCTCGGAGTTGGAACATTCGCTTTGATGAGATGATCAAAGCGTTTGGGTTTACACAGACTTATGGAGAAGCCTGTGTTTACAAGAAAGTGAGTGGGAGCTCTGTAGCATTTCTCATATTATATGTGGATGACATACTATTGATGTGAAATGATATAGAATTCTTGGAAAGTATAAAGGCCTATTTGAATAAGTGTTTTTCAATGAAGGACCTTGGAGAAGCTGCTTATATATTAGGCATCAAGATCTATAGAGATAGATCAAGACGCCTCATTGGTCTTTCACAGAGTACATACCTTGACAAGATATTGAAGAAGTTCAATATGGATCAGTCCAAGAAGGGGTTCTTGCCTGTATTGCAAGGTGTGCAGTTGAGCACGGCTCAATGCCCGACCACGGCAGAAGATAGAGAAAAGATGAGTGCCATCCCCTATGCCTCGGACATAGGGTCTATTATGTATGCCATGCTGTGTACCAGACCTGATGTAAACCTTGCCGTAAGTTTGGTAGGAAGGTACCAAAGTAATCCCGGCATGGAACACTGGACAGCGGTCAAGAATATCCTGAAGTACCTGAAGAGGACTAAGGATATGTTTCTCGTTTATGGAGGTGACGAAGAGCTCGTCGTAAAGGGTTACGTCGACGCTAGCTTCGACACAGATCTGGATGACTCGAAGTCACAAACCGGATACGTGTATATTTTTGAATGGAGGAGCAGTAAGCTGGTGCAGTTGCAAGCAAAGCGTCGTGGCGGGATCTACATGTGAAGCGGAGTACATGGCAGCCTCGGAGGCAGCACAGGAAGCAGTCTGGATGAAGGAGTTCATTACCGACCTAGGGGTGATTCCCAATGCGTCGGGCCCGATGACTCTCTTCTGTGACAACACTGGAGCTATTGCCCTTGCGAAGGAGCCCAGGTTTCACAGGAAGACCAGGCATATCAAGCGTCGCTTCAACTCCATTCATGAAAGTGTTCAAAATGGAGACATAGATATTTGTAAAGTACATACGGACCTGAATGTAGCAGATCCGTTGACTAAACCTCTCCCTAGAGCAAAACATGATCAACACTAGGACGCAATGGGTGTTCGATTCATCACAATGTAACTAGATTATTGACTCTAGTGCAAGTGGGAGACTGTTGGAAATATGCCCTAGAGGCAATAATAAATGGTTATTATTATATTTATTTGTTCATGATAATTGTCTATTGTTCATGCTATAATTGTATTATCCGGAAATCGTAATACATGTGTGAATACATAGATCACAACGTGTCCCTAGTAAGCCTCTAGTTGACTAGCTCGTTGATCAACAGATAGTCACGGTTTCCTGACTATGGACATTGGATGTCATTGATAACGGGATCACATCATTAGGAGAATGATGTGATGGACAAGACCCAATCCTAAGCATAGCATAAAAGAACGTGTAGTTTCGTTTGCTAGAGCTTTTCCAATGTCAGGTATCTATTCCTTAGACCATGAGATCGTGCAACTCCCGGATACCGTAGGAGTGCTTTGGGTGTGCCAAACGTCACAACGTAACTGGGTGACTATAAAGGTACACTGCGGGTATCTCCGAAAGTATCTGTTGGGTTGGCACGGATCGAGACTGGGATTTGTCACTCCGTGTGACGGAGAGGTATCTCTGGGCCCACTCGGTAATGCATCATCATAATGAGCTCAATGTGACTAAGGCGTTAGTCACGGGATCATGCATTGCGGTAAGAGTAAAGAGACTTGCCGGTAACGAGATTGAACAAGGTATTGGGATACCGACGATCGAATCTCGGGCAAGTAACATATCGATTGACAAAGGGAATTGTATACGGGATTGATTGAATCCTCGACATCGTGGTTCATCCGATGAGATCATCGTGGAACATGTGGGAGCCAACATGGGTATCCAGATCCCGCTGTTGGTTATTGACCGGAGAGGCGTCTCGGTCATGTCTGCATGTCTCCCGAACCCGTAGGGTCTACACACTTAAGGTTCGGTGACGCTAGGGTTGTAGAGATATGAGTATGCGGAAACCCGAAAGTTGTTCGGAGTCCCGGATGAGATCCCGGACGTCACGAGGAGTTCCGGAATGGTCCGGAGGTGAAGAATTATATATAGGAAGTCCAGTTTCGGCCACCGGAAAAGTTTTGGGGGTTATCGGTATTGTACCGGGACCACCGGAAGGGTCCCGGGGGTCCACCAGGTGGGGCCACCTGTCTCGGAGGGCCCCATGGGCTGAAGTGGGAAGGGAACCAGCCCATAGTGGGCTGGGGCGCCCCCCATGGGCCTCCCCCCTGCGCCTAGGGTTGGAAACCCTAGGGTGGGGGGCGCCCCACTTGACTTGGGGGGTAAGTTACCCCCCTGGCCGCCGCCCCCCCATCCAGATGGGTTCCTGGCCGGCGCCCCCCCTTCCCGGGGGCCTATATAAAGGGGGGGAGGGAGGGCAGTAGTATTACAGCCTTGGGCGCCTCCCTCCTCCCCTGCAACACCTCTCCCTCTCGCAGACGCTCGGCGAAGCCCTGCCGAGATCCCGCTACATCCACCACCACGCCGTTGTGCGGCTGGGTCTCCATCAACCTCTCCTTCCCCTTGCTGGATCAAGAAGGAGGAGACGTCGCTGCTCCGTACGTGTGTTGAACGCGGAGGTGCCGTCCGTTCGGCACTCGGTCATCGGTGATTTGGATCACGGCGAGTACGACTCCATCAACCTCGTTCATTGAAACGCTTCCGCTCGCGATCTACAAGGGTATGTAGATGCACTCCTTTCCCCTCGTTGCTAGTATACTCCATAGATGGATCTTGGTGAGCGTAGGAAAATTTTAAAATTATGCTACGATTCCCAACATGTCCATCCCGCCAAAGCTTCGCAAGGGCGTCAACACATTGGTGATTTCCTCGCTACAATGCACTTGGCTTTAGAGGAGCCGGCGTGTCTTCAAGCACACCTCTTTGCTCCCTACGGCGGTAGTTGATGGAGTGTGTGACCATTGCCGTGAGTGGCGGACGTTAGGAAACAATAATTTAAGAAGAGTAGTACCACAAGTCCCTTGTTGTACACCGCTCGGGCTGCCACCCTTGTTGGCGCCATGGAGCTACTCTTGTAAATCATAGATACTTTTTATCATAATATATAGGCACATAGATCTCCTTGTGTTTAAGAAAAATCAATAATCAAAGCCCACTTACAATTTAAAACATATCTTCTCTTTTATACATAAGAAACAACACAAGGTTGGCTTGCTCGCCTGACTTCTCAATCTTACAGACCTTGCTCCTATAACGCGAGCATAATGACCATTTTTTATTTAACCACATCACATATCAACATAGATGCTTAATTAAAACACAAACACATATCTAGTCATTGTTTTCATAGTTCCAACCATTGTGACCTCTTGCAAATATCCATATCAAGGATAGCCACCGCCACCATATCCTCCACTGTAACCTGCACCATACCCGCCACCGCCACCGTATCCTCCAGCTCCACCATATCCGCCACCACCACCATATCCCCCACCAAAGCCGCTGCCAAATCCACCATTTCCACCGCCATTGCCATACCCGCCACCATATCCAGGCCCATAGCCTCCACCGCCGTAACCACGCCCATAACCTCCACCGTGTCCAGAACTACCGTATCCTCCACCATACGCGCCACCATTGTTCTCATAACCTCCATCGCCATAACCTCCACCATTGTTCCCGTATCCACCGTTTCCATAGCCTCCACCATTGTTTTCATATCCCCCACCGTTACCGTATCTACCACCGTTTCCATACCCTCCACCGTTTCCGTATCCTTCATCATGCTTGTTTTCACCTACCCACTTCTCTTTCTTAGGCAGGCCCGGCCCTCCTGCAGGTTTCACATTCTTCTCCTTGGACTCTGCATGAACACAATTCCTTAGTGAACATTGCTTGAGGTAGGCAAGTAGTGAACATTGCTCGAGGTAGATAGGTAGCCGTGCATATATAGGATGAAGTATGAGCTGTGTAGTCTACTGTGTTAGTAAATACGTATAAGAGAGAGCATGTTTTACAAACCTTTAGCATCCGTAAGCTCTCTAGCACCCGCTACATCGTCGGAGAGAAGCAGGAGCGAGGCTAGTACGACACCAAGAAGAACTAGAGACTTGACCGCCATTGGCGATGATCAGTTTGATCGAGTTATAATAGGTAGCTTAGGATGAGATGATATCGCTGCTAGAATTGCCGTACTTATAGAAGAGGCAAGACATGTATGCATGCATTGGTTCAAAAATAATAATAATAATAATACATGTATGCATGCACGCCTATGCCGGTCTCCAATTTTAAAAAGTTCCAACCTTCGATAACTCCATGTACCGCTATGGTTGGCTATTAGCTAGGATATGATCAAACCGGGACCGAGCTTTGGTATATCTCGTTGTCACATTTGATTAGCTACCCCCACCCCCAGAGCGGGGCACTGACATTTATCCGTGGATTTACGTGTGATCGAGAGTGTAGAACCACTTGCTAACAAAGTAGAGATTGTCCACTTTTGTGCATCCGTGTATTAAATATTATCGGATTCGTTGATCGATTATATCCTGGCTATTGATTCGACCCATCATGCTAATGTACAGTGTAAAGGCATATGGACCCTTAAAACGCTCCTATACGTTCGCACGCAGCGTGTCATCCAACGCGGTATCCTATTAGTCTGTAGATCAGTTGGGTTATCCGAAATTCTAAAAACTAGACGCAAACCAGGGGGTCTTTGCGGACGTCTCACGTACGTGTCCGACACCCAGACCAACTCAAAAACCGAGCCCGCGCCCGTTGCCTCTCCTGCACGAAGCAATTGCTGCACATTCATGCCGGACAGCACAACTCCAGAGCGCCTTCTTCGCATTAATGCCGGCTCAGAGCAGAAGCGACCTCTCACTGGAGCCGGCATTGAAGCGGCATGCCGGGCAAGAGGGATGTAACGCCCGGATAATCATGCTACAGTAATCCCATGCTAATGATGCCACGTCACCTTCGTTACTGTTGCTAAACTTTCGTTAGTTCAAAACTGATTCAAAAATCAATTCAAAATATGGCAAACAAACAAATGTCTTCAAACATTGAAACAAAAATGTTCGGTTTGTGCCGAATATTACAAAGGTAATTATAGTACAGAAAACACAAATTTATAAAATACTTAAATGCCCTAAGTTGAATTAAAACAGTAAAAGAAAATAAATAACTAATAATTAAAATAATTAATTAATTAATGAATTGATTAAGTTAATTAACCATAATTAATTAATCTAATTAACTGGTTAGTTTAATTAAACAGTAATTAGATTAGTTAAACCCTAATTAGACTAAATAGTCAATGACGAACGGGACCCACGCGTCAGTTGACCAGTCAACGCCTCTGTTGACTGCTGACGTCATGCTGACATCAGCGTGCACTGTTCTGGATAATGTTGGATTAAAATAATTAAATAAATGTTAAAAGGTGATTTAAATCTTTTAAAATCAATAAAAAATAAACCGTAGCTTGGATGGGAAAACTTTGTACATGAAAGTTGCTCAGAACGACGAGACGAATCCGGCTACGCAACCCGTTCGTCCGCCACACATCCCTAGCATAGCAAACACACAACTTTTCCCCTCCGGTTCATTTGTCCGAAAACGTGAACATCCGGGGATACTTTCCCGGATGTTTCCCCCCTTCGTCGGTATCACCTCCTACCGCGTTAGGGCATACCTACACCGCGTATTGCCTCGTTATGTTTTGTTATGCTTTGTTTGCTCCGTATTTACTGTTTCTTCCCCCTCTTCTCCTCCGGTAGACCCCGAGACCAGCGTTGATGCCACCGAGTACGACTACGGTGTTGACGACCCCTCCTTGCCAGAGCAACCAGGCAAGCCCCCCCTTGATCACCAGATATCGCCTATTCCTCCTCTCTACTGCTTGCATTAGAGTAGTATAGCATGTTACTGCTTTCGGTTAATCCTATTTTGATGCATAGCCTGTCATTGTTGCTACAGTTGTTACCCTTACCTGCTATCCTACTGCTTAGTATAGGATGCTAGTGTTCCATCAGTGGCCCTACACTCTTGTCCGTCTGCCATGCTATACTACTGGGCCGTGATCACTCGGGAGGTGATCGCGGGCATATGCTATATACTTTATACTGTTACATTACTTATAATACTGTTCGGAGATGGGGGCTGAAGGGGCAGGTGGCTCCATCCTGGTAGAGGTGGGTCTGGGTTCCCGACGGCCCCCGACTGTTACTTTGTGGCGGAGCGACAGGGCAGGTTGAGACTGTTGGGTAACGTAGCAATAATTCAAAATTTTCCTACGTGTCACCAAGATCAATCTAGGAGATTCTAGCAACGAGAGAGAGGGAGTGCATCTTCATACCCTTGAAGATCGCTAAGCGAAAGCGTTACAAGAACGCGGTTGATGGAGTCGTACTCGCAGCGATTCAAATTGCGGAAGATCCGATCTAGCGCCGAACGGACGGCGTCTCCGCGTTCAACACACGTACAACCCGGGGACGTCTCCTCCTTCTTGATCCAGCAAGGGGAGAGGAGAAGTTGAGGGAGGACTCCGGCAGCACGACGGCGTGGTGGCAATGGAGCTCGTGGTTCTCCGGCAGAGCTTCGCTAAGCACTACGGAGGAGGAGGAGGAGGTGTATGAGGAGGGAGGGCTGCGCCAGGGAAGAGGTGCAACTGCCCTCCCACCCCTCCACTATATATAGGGGCAAGGGGAGAGGGGAGGCGCCCTAGGGTTTCCCCTAGGGGGCGGCGGCCAAGCAGATTGGATCTCCCTAGGGAAAATCCTAGGGAGACTTGCCCCCCAAGCCAAGCAGGTGGAGGCTTGCCTCCCAAGCCAGGTGGAGGCGCCCCACCTCCCCAAGTAACGTGGGAAAGGGTGTGGGGGGCGTACCACCCCTTAGTGGGCTGGTTTGCCCCTTCCCCTTTGGCCCATGAGGCCCTCCAACACTTGTCGGGGATCTCGAAACACCTTTCGGTCATGCTGGCCATAGCCTGGTACCCCCCGGAACACTTTCGGACTCCAATACCCTTCGTCCAATATATCGATCTTCACCGCCGGACCATTCCGGAACTCCTCGTGATGTCCGGGATCTCATCCGGGACTCCGAACAACCTTCGGTAACCACATACTATTTCCCATAACAACTCTAGCGTCACCGAACCTTAAGTGTGTAGACCCTACGGGTTCGGGAACCATGCAGACATGACCGAGACACCTCTCCGGCCAATAACCAATAGCGGGATCTGGATACCCATATTGGCTCCCACATGTTCCACGATGATCTCATCGGATGAAGCACGATGTCGGGGATTCAATCAATCCCGTATACAATTCCCTTTGTCTATCGGCATGTTGCTTGCCCGAGATTCGATCGTCGGTATCCCAATACCTCGTTCAATCTTGTTACCGGCAAGTCTCTTTACTCGTTCCGTAACGCATGATCCCGTGGCTAACTCCTTAGTCACATTGAGCTCATTATGATGATGCATTACCGAGTGGGCCCAGAGATACCTCTCCGTCATACGGAGTGACAAATCCCAGTCTCGATTCGTGCAAACCGATAAAGATCTTCGTAGAATATGTGGGAGCCAATATGGGCATCCAGGTCCCGCTATTGGTTATTGACCGGAGACGTGTCTCGGTCATGTCTAGTTCTCGAACCCGTAGGGTCCGCACGCTTAAGGTTACGATGACAGTTTTATTATGAGTTTATGTATGTTGATGTACCGAAGGAGTTCGAAGTCCCGGATGAGATCGAGGACATGACGAGGAGTCTCGAAATGGTCGAGACGTAAAGATCGATATATTGGACAACTATATTCGGACTTCGGAAAGGTTCCGAGTGATTCGGGTATTTTTCGGAGTACCGGAGAGTTACGGGAATACGTATTGGGCCTTATTGGGCCATACGGGAAAGAAGGAAAAGGGCCTCAAGGGTGGCCGCACCCCTCCCCTTGGTTTGGTCCGAATTGGACTAGGGAAGGGGGGCGCCCCCTTCCTTCATTCTCTTTTTCCCTTCCTCTTTTCCTATTCCATATGGGAGGTGGAATCCTACTAGGACTAGGGAGTCCTAGTAGGACTCCACACTTGGTGTGCCCCCTCCTAGGGCTGGCCTCCTCCTCCCTTGCTCCTTTATATACGGGGGCAGGGGGGCACCCCAGAGACACAACAATTGATCCTTGAGATCTCTTAGCCGTGTGCGGTGCCCCCCTCCATCATATTACACCTCGATAATACCGTTGCGGAGCTTAGGCGAAGCCCTGCGTCGGTGGAACATCATCATCGTCACCACGCCGTCGTGCTGACGAAACTCTCCCTCAACACTCGGCTGGATCGGAGTTCGAGGGACGTCATCGAGCTGAACGTGTGTAGAATCGGAGGTGCCGTACGTTCGGTACTTGATCGGTCGGATTGTGAAGACGTACGACTACATCAACCGCGTTGTGATAACGCTTCCGCTGTCGGTCTATGAGGGTACGTGGACAACACTCTCCCCTCTCGTTGCTATGCATCACCATGATCTTGCGTGTGCGTAGGAATTTTTTTGAAATTACTACGTTCCCCAACAAGGCTTACTAGGGACATGTTGTGGTCTATGTATTCACGCATGTATTACGGTTTTCAGTTAATACAGACAATTATCATGAACAAGGAAATACAATAATAACCATTTTATTATTGCCTCTAGGGCATATTTCCAACAGTCTCCCACTTGCATTAGAGTCAATAATCTAGTTCACATCACTATGTGATTGTAATGAATCCAACACCCATGGGGTTTGTTCATATCTCGCTTGTGAGAGAGGTTACTAGTCAACGGGTCTAAACCTTCCAGATCCGTGTGTGCTTTACAAATCTCTATGTCATCTTGTAGATGCAGCTACCACACGCTACTTGGAGCTATTCCAAATAAATGCTCTACTATACGAATCCCGTTTACTACTCAGAGTCATCCGGATTAGTGTCAAAGTTTGCATCGACGTAACACTTTACGACGAACTCTTTACCACCTCCATAATCGAGAAAATTCCTTAGTCCACTAGTTACTAAGGATAAGTTCGACCGTTGTCATGTGATCCATTCCCGGATCACTATTGTACCCCTTGACTAACTCATGGCAAGGCACACTTCAGGTGCGGTACACAGCATAGCATACTGTAGAGCCTACGTCTAAAGCATAGGGGACGACCTTCGTCCTTTCTCTCTCTTCTGCCGTGGTCAGGTCTTGAGTCTTACTCAATACTCACACCTTGTAACACAGCCAAGAACTCCTTCTTTGCTGATCTATTTTGAACTCCTTCAAAATCTTGTCACGGTATGTATTCATTTGAAAGTACTATTGAGCGTTTTTGATCTATCCTTATAGATCTTGATGCTCAATGTTCAAGTAGCTTAATCCAGGTTTTCCATTGAAAAACACTTTTCAAATAACTCTGTATGCTTTCCAGAAATTCTACATCATTTCTGATCAACAATATGTTAACAACATATACTCATCAAAAATTCTATAGTGCTCCCACTCACTTCTTTGGAAATACAAGTTTCTCTTAAACTTTGTATAAACCCAAAATCTTTGATCATCTCATCAGAGCGTACATTCCAACTCCGAGATGCTTACTCCAGTCCTTAGAAGGATTGCTGGAGCTTTGCATACTTGTTAGCATCTTTCAGGATTGACAAAATCTTCTGGTTGTATCACATACAACCTTTCCTCAAGAAAATCGTCGAGGAAACAATGTTTTGACATCCTGTCTGCAAGATTTCATAAATAATGCAGTAACTGCTAATATAATTCCAACAGACTCTTAGCATTGCTACGAGTGAGAAAATCTCATCGTGGTCAACTCCTTGAACTTGTCGGAAAACATCTTAACGACAAGTCGAGCTTTCTTAATGGTGACACTTACCATCATTGTCTGTCTTCCTTTTAAAATCCATCTGCACCCAACAGCCTTACGACCATCAAGTAGTTCTTCCAAAGTCTACACTTTGTTTTTATACATGGATCCTCTCTCGGATTTTATGGCCTCGAGCCATTCGTCGGAATCCGGGCCCACCATCGCTTCTCCACAGCTCATAGGTTCATCGTTGTCCAACAACATGACTTCCAAGACAGGATTACGTACCACTCTGAAGTAGTACGCATCCTTGTCGTCCTATGAGGTTTGGTAGTGACTTGATCTGAAGTTTCATGATCACTATCATAAGCTTCCACTTCAATTGGTGTAGGTGCCACAGGAACAACTTCCTGTGCCCTGCTACACATTAGTTGAAGTGACGGTTCAATGACCTCATCAAGTCTCCACCATCCTCCCACTCAATTCTTTCGAGAGAAACTTTTCCTCGAGAAAGGACCCGTTTCTAGAAACAATCACTTTTGCTTCCAGATCTAAAATAGGAGGTATACCCAACTGTTTTGAGTATTCTATGAAGATGCATTTATCCGCTTTGGGTTCGAGCTTATCAGCCTGAAACTTTTTCACATAAGCGTCGCAGCCCCAAACTTTTAAGAAATGACAGCTTAGGTTTCTCTAAACCATAGTTCATACGGTGTCGTCTCAACGGAATTGCGTGGTGCCCTATTTAAAGTGAATGCGGTTGTCTCTAATGCCTAACCCATAAACGATAGTGTAATTCGAAAAGAGACATCATGGTATGCACCATATCCAATAGGGTGCAGTTATGATGTTCGGACACACCATCACACTATGGTGTTCCAGGCGGTATTAGTTGTGAAACAATTTCCACAATGTCTTAATTGTGTGCCAAACTCGTAACTCAGATATCTCTATGATCATATCATAGACATTTTATCCTCTTGTCACGACGATCTTCAACTTCACTCTGAAATTACTTGAACCTTTCAATAATTCAGACTTGTGTTTCATCAAGTAATATTCTTAGCATCTACTCAAATCATCTGTGAAGTAAGAACATAACGATATCCACTGCGTGCCTCAGCACTCATTGGACAGCACACATCAAATGTATTACTTCCAACAAGTTGCTCTCCTGTTCCATCTTACTGAAAACGAGGCCTTTCAGTCATCTTGCCCATGTGTTATGATTTGCATGTCTCAAGTGATTCAAAATCAAGTGAGTCCAAACGATCCATCTATATGGAGTTTCTTCATGCATATCTACCAATAGACATGGTTCGCATGTCTCAATCTTTTCAAAAACGAGTGAGTCCAAAGATCCATCAACATGGAGCTTCTTCATGTGTTTTATACCAATATGACTCAAGTGGCAGTGCCACAAGTATGTGGTACTATCATTACTATCTTATATCTTTTGGCATGAACATGTGTATCACTACGATCGAGATTCAATAAACCATTCATTTTAGGTGCAAGACCATTGAAGGTATTATTCAAATAGACAGAGTAACCATTATTCTCCTTAAATGAATAACCGTATTGCGATAAACATAATCCAATCATGTCTATGCTCAACGCAAACACCAAATAACAATTATTTAGGTTTAACACCAATCTCGATGGTAGAGGGAGCATGCGATGCTCGATCACATCAACCTTGGAAACACTTCCAACACATATCGTCATCTCACCTTTAGCTAGTCTCCGTTTATTCCGTAGCCTTTTATTTCGAGTTACCAACACTTAGCAACCGAACCGGTATCTAATACCCTGGTGCTACTAGGAGTACTAGTAAAGTACACATTAATATACTTCTGTCGACCTTGCCTGCCTTCTCATCTACCAAGTATCCAGGGTAGTTCTGCTTCAGTGACCGTTCCCCTCATTACAGAAGCATTTAGTCTCGGGTTTGGGTTCAACCTTGGGTTTCTTCACTAGAGCAGCAACTGATTTGCCGTTTCATGAAGTATCCCTTCTTTCCCTTGCCCTTCTTGAAACTAGTGGTTTTACTAACCATCAACAATTGATGCTCCTACTTGATTTCTACTTTCGTGGTGTCAAACATCGCGAATAGCTCAAGGATCATCATATCTATCCCTGATTTGTTATAGTTCATCACGAAGCTCTAGCAACTTGGTGGCAGTGACTTTGGAGAACCATCACTATCTCATCTGGAAGATTAACTCCCACTCGATTCAAGCGATTGTAGTACTCAGACAATCTGAGCACATGCTCAACGGTTGAGCTTTTCTTCCTTAGTTTGCAGGCTTAAGAAACTTGTCAGAGGTCTCATACCTCTTGACGTGGGCACTAGTCTGAAATCCCAATTTCAGTCTTTGGAACATCTCATATGTTCTGCGACGTTTCAAAAACGTCTTTGGCGCCTCAATTCTAAACCGTTCAACATTACGCACTGAACTATCAAGTAGTCATCAAAACGTGTATGTCAGATGTTCGCAACATCCACAAACGACGCTCGAGGTTCAGCACACCGAGTGGTGCATTAAGGACATAAGCCTTCTGTGCAGCAATGAGGACAATCCTCTGTTTACGGACCCAATCCGCATAATTGCTACTATCAACTTTCAACTAAATTTTCTCTAGGAACATATCTTAAACAGTAGAACTAAAGCGTAAGCTATGACATAATTTGCAAAGACCTTTTGACTATGTTCATGATAATTAAGTTCATCTGATTATTTAATGAACTCCCACTCAGATAGACATCCCTCTAGTGATCTAAGTGATACATGATCCGAGTCAACTAGGTCGTGTCCGATCATCACGTGAGATGGACTAGTCATCATCGGTGAACATCTCCATGTTGATCGTATCTACTATACGACTCATGTTCGACCTTTCGGTCTCTTGTGTTCTGAGGCCATGTCTGTACATGCTAGGCTCGTCAAGTCAACCTAAGTGTTTCGCATGTGTAAATCTGGCTTACACCCGTTGTATGCGAACGTTAGAATCTATCACACCCGATCATCACGTGGTGCTTCGAAACAACGAACCTTCGCAACGGTGCACAGTTAGGGGGAACACATCTCTTGAAATTTTAGTGAGGGATCATCTTATTTATGCTATCGTCGTTCTAAGCAAATAAGATGTAAACATGACAAACATCACATGCAAATCATAAAGTGACATGATATGGCCAATATCATCTTGCGCCTTTTGATCTCCATCTTCGAGGCGCGGCATGATCACCTTCGTCACCGGCATGACACCATGATCTCCATCATCATGATCTCCATCATCGTGTCTTCATGAAGTTGTCTCGCCAACTATTACTTCTACTACTATGGCTAACGGTTAGCAATAAAGTAAAGTAATTACATGGCGTTTTTCATTGACACGCAGGTCATACAATAAATTAAGACAACTCCTATGGCTCCTGCCGGTTGTCATACTCATCGACATGCAAGTCGTGATTCCTATTACAAGAACATGATCAATCTCATACATCACATATATAATTCATCACATCCTTTTGGCCATATCACATCACATAGCATACCCTGCAAAAACAAGTTAGGCGTCCTCTAATTGTTGTTGCATGTTTTACGTGGCTGCTATGAGTTTCTAGCAAGAACGTTTCTTACCTACGTAAAAGCCACAACGGTGATATGCCAATTGCTATTTACCCTTCATAAGGACCCTCTTCATCGAATCCGATCCGACTAAAGTGGGAGAGACAGACACCCGCTAGCCACCTTATGCATCAAGTGCATGTCAATCGGTGGAACCTGTCTCACGTAAGAGTACGTGTAAGGTCGGTCCGGGCCGCTTCATCCCACAATGCCGCCGAATCAAGATAAGACTAGTAACGGTAAGCAAATTGAACAAATCATCGTCCACAACTACTTTGTGTTCTACTCGTGCATAGAATCTACGCATAGACCTAGCTCATGATGCCACTGTTGGGTAACGTAGCAATAATTCAAAATTTTCCTACATGTCACCAAGATCAATCTAGGAGATGCTAGCAACGAGAGAGAGGGAGTGCATCTTCATACCCTTGAAGATCGCTAAGCGGAAGCGTTACAAGAACGCGGTTGATGGAGTCGTACTCGCAGCGATTCAAATCGCGGAAGATCCGATCTAGCGCCGAACGGACGGCGTCTCCGCGTTCAACACACGTACAACCCGGGGACGTCTCCTCCTTCTTGATCCAGCAAGGGGAGAGGAGAAGTTGAGGGAGAACTCCAGCAGCACGACGGCGTGGTGGCAATGGAGCTCGTGGTTCTCCGGCAGAGCTTCGCTAAGCACTACGGAGGAGGAGGAGGAGGTGTATGAGGAGGGAGGGCTGCGCCAGGCAAGGGGAGAGGGGAGGCGCCCTAGGGTTTCCCCTAGGGGCGGCGGCCAAGCAGATTGGATCTCCCTAGGGAAAATCCTAGGGAGACTTGCCCCCAAGCCAAGCAGGTGGAGGCTTGCCTCCCAAGCCAGGTGGAGGCGCCCCACCTCCCCAAGTAACGTGGGAAAGGGTGTGGGGGGCGCACCACCCCTTAGTGGGCTGGTTTGCCCCTTCCCCTTTGGCCCATGAGGCCCTCCAACACTTGCCGGGGCTCCCGAAACACCTTTCGGTCATGCTGGCCATAGCCTGGTACCCCCGGAACACTTCCGGACTCCAATACCCTTCGTCCAATATATCGATCTTCACCGCCGGACCATTCCAGAACTCCTCGTGATGTCCAGGATCTCATCCGGGACTCCGAACAACCTTCGGTAACCACATACTATTTCCCATAACAACTCTAGCGTCACCGAACCTTAAGTGTGTAGACCCTATGGGTTCGGGAACCATGCAGACATGACCGAGACACCTCTCTGGCCAATAACCAATAGCGGGATCTGGATACCCATATTGGCTCCCACATGTTCCACGATGATCTCATCGGATGAACCACGATGTCGGGGATTCAATCAATCCCGTATACAATTCCCTTTGTCTATCGGCATGTTGCTTGCCCGAGATTCGATCGTCGGTATCCCAATACCTCGTTCAATCTTGTTACCGGCAAGTCTCTTTACTCGTTCCGTAACGCATGATCCCGTGGCTAACTCCTTAGTCACATTGAGCTCATTATGATGATGCATTACCGAGTGGGCCCAGAGATACCTCTCCGTCATACGGAGTGACAAATCCCAGTCTCGATTCGTGCCAACCCAACAGACACTTTCGGAGATACCTGTAGTGCACCTTTATAGCCACCCAGTTACGTTGTGACGTTTGGTACACCCAAAGCATTCCTACGGTATCCGGGAGTTGCACAATCTCATGGTCTAAGGAAACGATACTTGACATTAGAAAAGCTCTTAGCAAACGAACTACACGATCTTGTGCTATGCTTAGGATTGGGTCTTGTCCATCACATCATTCTCCTAATGATGTGATCCCGTTATCAATGACATCCAATGTCCATGGTCAGGAAACCATAACCATCTATTGATCAACGAGCTAGTCAACTAGAGGCTTACTAGGGACATGTTGTGGTCTATGTATTCACACATGTATTACGGTTTCCAGTTAATACAATTATAGCATGAACAATAGACAATTATCATGAACAAGGAAATACAATAATAACCATTTTATTATTGCCTCTAGGGCATATTTCCAACAGAGACCACCTAGGAGAGAGGTGGGCCTGGCCCTGGTCGGCGTTGGCGGATACTTAACACGCTTAACGAGATCTTGGTATTTGATCTGAGTCTGGCCACTGGTCTATACGCACTAACCAACTACGCGGGAAAGATATGGGCACTCGACGTCGTGGTATCAGCCGAAGCCTTCGTGATGTCAGCGACTGAGTGGCGCGCGCCGGGTTGGACCGCGTAACGCAACTTCCTTTGAAATGGAGGTTGCTAGGTCTGCTCTCCGGCCGCGTACTCAACGTGCATGTGTGCAATGGGCGATGGGCCCAGACCCCTGCGCGCATAGGATTTAGACCGGCGTGCTGACCTCTCTGTTGTGCCTAGGTGGGGCTGCGACGTGTTGATCTTCCGAGGCCGGGCATGACCCAGGAAAGTGTGTCCGGCCAAATGGGATCGAGCGTGTTGGGTTATGTGGTGCACCCCTGCAGGGAAGTTTATCTATTCGAATAGCCGTGTCCCTTGGTAAAAGGACGACCCGGAGTTGTACCTTGACCTTATGACAACTAGAACCGGATACTTAATAAAACACACCCTTCCAAGTGCCAGATATAACCCGGTGATCGCTCTCACACAGGGCGACGAGGGAAGGATCGCCGGGTAGGATTATGCTATGCGATGCTACTTGGTGAACTTACCATCTACTCTCTTCTACATGCTGCAAGATGGAGGTGGCCAGAAGCGTAGTCTTCGACAGGATTAGCTATCCCCCTCTTATTCTGACATTCTGCAGTTCAGTCCATCGATATGGCCCCTTTACACATATACCCATGCATATGTAGTGTAGATCCTTGCTTGCGAGTACTTTGGATGAGTACTCACGGTTGCTTTTCTCCCCCTTTTCTCCCCTTTCCTTTCTTCCTGGTTGTCGCAACCAGATGCTGGAGCCCAGGAGCTAGACGCCACCGTCGACGACGACTCCTACTACACTGGAGGTGTCTACTACTACGTGCAGGCCGCTGACGACGACCAGGAGTAGTTTAGGAGGATCCCAGGCAGGAGGCCTGCGCCTCTTTTGATCTGTATCCCAGTTTGTGCTAGCCTTCTTAAGGCAAACTTGTTTAACTTATGTCTGTACTCAGATATTGTTGCTTCCGTTGTCTCGTCTATGATCGAGCACTTGTATTTGAGCCCTCGAGGCCCCTGGCTTGTGTTATGATGCTTGTATGACTTATTTATGTTTTTAGAGTTGTGTTGTGATATATTCCCGTGAGTCCCTGATCTTGATCGTACACGTTTGCGTGTATGATTAGTGTACGATTGAATCGGGGGCGTCACAAGGGACACCCGGTTTTCGTCCATGTTCCAATGCAGAGATGCGTGACCGGACAAGACGGAGCAATGTAGGAGGGACTCTCGATGGAGCATCGAACCGGCTCCCATCTGTCTGCCTACCGGCATTAAACAGGCGTGGCGGCCAAGAAACCCACTCTAGCGCCCGCATTCATACAACCCACCGCTTGGTCTGGCCGACACCCAAATGCCGCCTCCTTGCCTGGCATGACCTGCTCCACAACACATCCGCCATGATCGCGAGCTCTAGAGCGATGTGGGAGAGCCTTTAGACGAAGCAAAAGCAGGAGTTGGCCGATATTGCGACCGACTGGTAGACCCATCGTGCGCGATGGACTGAAGCTGGCTTGCGGGCTAGTACGCTGGAGGTCAATGGCGAGACGACGGAGTAGGCATCCGACAACGAGCCGGCGCCCCCGCCGCGTAGACACACTTCAACACCATCATGGTGGAAAAGCAGTCGGCTCCACTTGTGTGGGCATTCCGGCAGACACAGGAGGACCAACGCTATAGCCCCCGGCTCCTCGACGAGCACCGGCTCATGGAGGGGCAAATCGTCGGCGAGCAGGCAGACGACGATACTATCATGGCCATGGTCACGAAGGATCTGGGCTTCCTTGATGAGCAGTGGCCATTGTACCAGTCCATGCGCAGCGCCTGCGACATCCACCACAAGCGATAGCAGTTGCGTGTCCTATGGGCGAATAGAGACACTCTATTAGCAGAGATCGGCGTGGAGGCAGACAAAGAGGAGGCGTAGACGACCATGGACGTCGCTAGCTCCCTGTCGGACGCGCTGCCCACGCGGTTTACTTCCCGCCGCAACGACCATGAGGTCGGCCTGTCTACAGCCGGTGTCGAAGACACGGCGAACTCCGTCGAGGAAGAGTAGGACATGCATAGGACATGGGAACGCCTAGTGTCCCATGTGGGTTGTGCCCCCACGTCTTATTCTTCCCCACTCGCAGCTTCACTTCCTAGGGCTCACGGCCGGTGAGCTCTTCGAACATGGGACACAGCCGCGGTCGCGGCCGCGAACATTTAGACAAGGTTAAAGAAGTGTCGTGCACTTTTGTTTAGTTTAAATATGTCAAAAATGTAATGAATTCAGTTATGTTTAAATAAAAATTATCCGATTTGCATGAAATTTGCTCAGTCTGTTCCAATTTCCTTTGAAATGTGTCCGTACATTTCATGTCTAGGGTTAGATAGCCGCCTCCGTATCACTATCCACGACCCGTCCATAAACAAATAGCGTGTCCATTTTAAGAGTCCGCGTTGGAAATGTCTTTATATAAAAATACAAAATTATCTGCTTACACGTACACACTAAAGTGGCACCCATAGCTTTAACGTGAAAAAGGTTATACTCTGTGCTTTTGGTACTCTAATGAACTAATTTAATTAGCTAATAAATTCACAAGAATGCCCTTTGGAGGCCGAGCACCATGCAGGCCGTTATCTGGCAAGTCAGTCTTCATAGGGATCCGGTGCAGTCCAGTATTCCCTCAACTTATTTCACCTGACACATTTTTGTATGCCACTGTATTCTCCATTTATGCACAGTATTTTCCCGTTCAACAGCGCTGCACTGCCAGGGCAGGCACACGTTCCATCGTCTCTCACCCATTAAACACAATAAGAGTCGCCTAAGGTGCGGGCGCTCGCCTATGCCACATCGACAATTGGAGAACGTGTTGGACTGGGGCCGGCTTTCTGTTTCCAGCCAATGAAATGAAACGAGGGGAGTTCTGCCTTTGGGCCTCGTCCTTCCTTCGTTCAGAAGAAAGAAAAGGGGAGATGAACCTTGAGCCCCACGCACCTTTCTTTCCCGAGCACGCAACCTCTCCTCCCTTTTTCAGAAAAACACCATCCTTCGACCTGGATCGGCTCACGCGACCGTCGGGCCATGTCGCCGCCGACGCCGACGCCTGCCAGCGGCGGCAGGCTGGATCTGGACGGCGTGCTCGTAGCGCTGCTCACCATCTGTGTGATCTGGGCCGACGGGTTCATCTCCTCCCACGTCTGTGAGAAGCTCATGGCCGAAACCCCGCACTCCGTCCTCGCCGTCGACCACCTCGTCGACCCACCCCCGCCCCACCTCGCCGGCGGCATCTCTTCCGCTGCCTCAACCTCATGAACAACTCCCGCCTGGAGGGCCTCATCAAGATGTCCGATCTGGTGTGCCCCTCCCCACCTCCCCTCCCTTCCCCGCTCACTCCTGTCCTCTAAGCGGATTGGTCTGCAAAATTTTGTTATTGTCTCCTTTAGTGTTCTTGAGCTTGCTTCATTTAATTAGGTTTGGATAGTGGGAGAAAAATTGGGTGAAGGCATTGGTAGTACAAGGAAAGAAGTACAACATCAGGCTGCAGAAATATCTTTAAGAAATTTGGCAAGTAAGTTTGTTTTATTGCATATTTGTACTAACCTCTCCAGTTTCGTTTTTGCAGATATAAGATAATATGTTATGTAATCAAGAGATTCGTTTTAAATTTGGATTGTTCACATGTTTACTCGAAGCATATATGCTCTACTGTGTGGAGTTGATTTTTCCCTTTTTAGCACCATCTATCTTGGAATTGGATTGGATACTCTGAGAATATAATGATGACTATTTCTTGATGGGTACTTGCTGCATGATTTTTCCACTGCATGTCAAAGCTTACATGTGAAAGGATCTTGCTTGATTCCATTCTACTGGTTCATTGGATGAATAAACTCACACCTTTCATGACCAAACTGTCAGCTGATGTTTCTAATAATTCTTATTTTGTCTTGCAGGAGATTATGGAGTGTAATTCTTCAGATGTACAAATGTCACATTGTGCTGAGGGTTCCGAGACTACAATAGAGACCAAAATCAAGACTTTGGATTCTCAAACATACAATTTGCATGTGAATAAATGTGTAAGTTGACAATCCATGCCGTATCACAGCGAACCATGGTGTTTGCATTGTTTGTGTGGTTTTGTGCTGTACTATGTAAAAACTCGGTTGTTTGCATGCAGTATTTATTCAAAATTAGTCAGATTCCTGCGATGTTCTCCTATTTGTTCTCATTGAAATTACTGTTGCATTTTTGACAAGAAATTTACAGATAACTGTATGGCAATTTTCTTCTAATTCCCGTAAGTAATTTTGAGAACACACCAGTACATCCATATTTCATAAGCAATGTGTTAGTTGGATGCCACCTCGGTGGGATCGGCCGCCTGCGTCGTGTAGTGAGGAGGGGAAGGTGGAGAGATGGCAGATGTAGGGGCGGACTGGTGTAGGGGTGGCTGCGGGAGAAGATGGGACCTCTCCTCTCCCCCGAGTCTATTGCGGCCGCCTCTCCTCCCATGTCACTAGGGCCTCGCCCTCACTAGGCATCGGCAACCTCCCAGCCCTCCTTCCCCGTGCATGGCTTCCCCAGGAAACTTTGCCTAGGCTTGCGTATTGTTGCTTTTCGTCAATGCATCAAGACACAATGCCTTTGTGTTTTCTGTTTGAAAATGATTATCTCTTGTACTCTGCAGTCTTCCTTTGGATTTTTTTGACTACTATGATCAGATTTCATATGTCAGCAGCTCTTGCAATAATCACCCTTCATGGTCATCACATGAAAGTTCTAATGTTTAACTGATTTCAGCAACTCAGATTTTAGAGTCCTGAATCAACTTCTAATGCCGTTCACTTTGAAATCCACCCAGATAAGGTCAAGCAATCAAGGTGAAGTTGGGGTATGCAAGTACACCGTGGGAGGATACATCTGTGAGATGTATTTATAAAACCTTCTCGTGTCTTGTCTTCATTTTCTAATTTAACCCTTCTATGGTTAACCATAATTAACCATTGAATTATTCCATGGCATTTCCATATTTTTGTTGCAATTTATGTTCTGAAGCGAATGCTGCCACTCTTTATTGCTGTTTCTCGACATATGATTCTTGTATGTAAGTTTTTAGTTCAATGTAACATGTTAACGGATGCCTTAAGTTTGCTCGTATAGCATATGCTTTCATATTTTGATTTGATATTCAGTAGATCAAATTTGTTGTATCTATATCAGGTATATCTTCTTGTTATGCTAATCTAGCATGGCACATTTCGTAAATGATTTCCCATTTGTTTCTACTACTTCTGTTTTGATGTAGCTTTTCAGTTGTTCATGTGCGCCATTTATGATCAGGGATGCTCGAGTCATGTGGGATAATAAAACCGGACACTCCAGAGGTTATGGCTTTGTCTTATTCTGCAGTCAGCAGGCATGCACAACTCAGATCATTTCCCTTTTGCATTTTGCAGTAGCTTTACCATTTTGATGGCATGAGTCAAATACCCTCGATGTAATATTTTGGTGTCTGAGTGATACCGATGGCTTTTGCAATGCCTAAATTTTAACTCGGTGAATTATATTTTTCTTGTGTTACCAATCAAGGATCCTCTCTTCTCTCGGAATATCGATGTTTCTTTCTGACATTTCTCAAAAGCGTATCACAGCCACCTTACATTTTCCGTGTCATATGGAAGGTCTTCTTTGTTAATTGAGTGAATATTTTTCTTGTAGTTTTACCTTTGGTTACTTCTATGTCATTCTGTTGATTTACGGTACAATAATTATATGTATTAGCGTTAGGTCCTTGCAAAGAAAAGGTCATCTTTGTGTAAGTGATTCTACTCAATATGTAATAATGTTTTTACTACATGAGATGGAACTGGGCTTCCGGTTAATAAGGAATATTCTAACAACTGTCTAATGCATGCTGATTTTTAGTATTATATGTTTCCTATTGGTAGGTTCTTTCTGTTGAGCCACTAACATAAGCAAATTAGGTGTGATTGTTAACAACAACATTTTATTTATCTGTAAATTGCAGGCACTGGACAGGTTTAATACAGCAGTTGTGTCACCAATATATTACGTGATGTTTACTTTGTTATGCTTGTTCTTGATAAGAAAATCAAGCATTTGGCATCTATTGCAATCTGGAGATGATCCATATGTGGCCTAATTTTCTACTACTGAATCACAATGCTATGTTGTGATTACTGGCAGCAAGAGTCAGCATGACCGCTCATTCTGTATGCTTTAAACTATTTTATTGGAGTTTACTAATTCCATGTACTGGAAGCAACAGCCTACAAGTTTGATATGTGAAAGGTTTATTATCTTATATCTTGCTTGTGTAGTGTAGGGTGGTTCGGAGGGCACCCGAAGAGAGATCGTATCATATTTCCTATCAGTTGTTCTCTGGATCTTCTCCCCTTCACATAAGTAACCACACATTCATATGAAGGAATTCATATCTCTTACATATCATTGCATCTCACACATATATAATTACTTGAGCCAGGGTTCTTGCTTGAGAATTGATGGTGTTGATGATGCCAAAGGATTTTCATCATTATTGGTAATGTTGCTACAAATCAACCACAACTTTGAATAGTATTGATATATACAGTTCGGCCTCTTCTCTGTAGACTTTAAAGGATGGAGAAAAAAGAATGCTCTATGATCAGGTAACAATTTAAGCCCTCTGATTACACATGTCTATGTTTCTTTGACTGCCAAAGGCTATTTATTTTTGTATGTTCAGGAGTTACAAAGAATTTATTGCTTGAAACTTAAGATAATTAGACAACAATACATTTTGACTAATTGTCTGATTTTTGTTTGCCTATACTGTTTGCAAGAGTCATCAACTTGTCTATTCTTTTATTGAATTCTGCGTATAACAAATTATTAGGAAGACTTCTCAAAACGTGTAAATGAATCGAGATCAGCCATCTATCTCCAACACCATGCACCAATGCTTGCAACTCACGCAAATGTACTTTATCGTGCGCACATGTATGACCTTACCGCTGTCGTTGTTATTCTATTTTTTCTAAAAAAAACTGATGTCATTAGGCTCTAAATTTGTAGTAACTAAACATCAAATACATACTGTATCTCAGTTTGCCAATATTTTGGTGGTCTCTGCAATGTTGTTTGCAGGATTGCCGATTTTACTTTACAAAGAGTAGCATTTAAAAAGCGAATGACATTTGATAAATTGCTGAAAGGTGGTGGTTGCACACTATGGGGGACAGTGTCCAAGAGAGGGCTCGGAGATGGTTAGAGGTTAGCTACTGTTCACTATCTATCAATCCTATCTTCATGTACCTGTGTGTGTTTGGTACAGTACTTGATCTCTTATGATTTAGGGAGCTCTTCAGATCTAAGAAGAAATTGATGTAAGATTTATTTTCATATTCTTGGAAACTCATGCTATGGAGAATCATAATGATATTCTCATTGTACAGGCGGTGCAAGGTCTAACATGATTGTGCTGATGCTCTCTCCTTTGTAGAGGACCATCCCGATGTCTGGGTTTCGGCATGGTGGTGAGGTGCCTGAGGTCACGGCTCTGAGTCAGGAACCTCTTATTGAGCGTGCCAGTACTTCATGGTGGTGACGTATGTCTCGATGATAGTCCAGTTTGATAAAATGCCAATAGGAGCAGGTCTGTGAAGCCAATATGAGCCGGTCAGTAAACTAGTGATGCAGTCTCACTGTTCATCGTCTCTAGACGCACCTATATGATCCATGTATCTAGTTTCTCTCCAAAACTTGTGATGCCTGCGTTGTGATGATCCGAGGAACTCTGCCTCTATTTTGGAGATCGCCCATCTTTTGGAGACCGCTGAACTTTGATTTGAACCGATGAATGTGTCTTTGTGATCAGTCATCCACTTTGTAAGATTGTCAAATCTCTGTTAAGCTATCAGCATAGATGAAACTACTTGCTTGCTCTGCTTTATGAATGAACACTCTTCTACTGCAGTTCTATTCTCTGTATTATATTTTTAACCATTGTCGCTCATTCGAACTGTCGACACGTTAACAAATGCGCTAGCTTGATTAGTGCGCACTGTACCGCTTCAGGTGGCGCCACCGGTGGCGCCCCAGCCACTAGTCATGTTGAAAGGTGCCACGCGAGACACACGAACATGGACCATTTTTACAGCACTACAATTTTCCACGCACACATAGCTAGGTGTCATTACTACCCTCCCTCTCCAGCGAGTAAACAAACCAGTGACACCGATGGAAATGTCTTTGTGCACACCGTTGTTCGATGCCACCGGTGCACCATTGCAAAGTTTTATCCTGAAGCAAAGATATCTGCGGAGGCCGGTTCGTTCGTCCTACTTTGATATTCAGGATCAAGAGGCATTGGATTCACGAACCACTCCAGAATGTCAATAAAAACTAGCCAAATTATGGATAATTGGAATTGTTTTTGTATTGACTTCCTCACAAAATCATGTCCCTTTTTAACGTCGTTAACATGATATGCAAGAGGATATAGGTGCGGCTAGCCCGCATGTGATACACAAATGAGTAGACACCGACCAAACTCACATGTACACTTAACTCATCCAGTCTACGATCAAATTTTCACACATTAACAAAAATTGCATTCGAATTGTTTGACTTTTATATAAGCCATTTAATTTAAAAACAACCACATCCCTAGTACGACCATCACCGAGTAGTAAGAATTCCCTTACCAATTGAACAATGCATCCTTGTTAAGTTTTCGATGCAATTGAGCCATCACGCATAGGTCACCATGCATACGATTATTATACGACAAGGCAATTCAGCCATCCATGCACAGAATAAAATTGCAGCCGATCACTTGATTAGGCTTCGCATGGTGATCGGACACATAATGTATGTGTATGCAAAGTAGTTCTGATAGCATCATTGCCTCTCATGTCGACGCCATTCCATTTCTTGTGTACTAATCATTGTTTTCGAGAAGTGAAACTCCCAAGGAACTCTCACAACACAAAATTTAATTACCGATAAATCACACATACGGAATGATACCTTTTTCTCTTTCTTGTGTGCCAAAGGTTGCAATCAGTATGACTACTATTACCCTTCAATTCTTAAGCCAACCACACTTAATACCAATTGTTTCTTACTCAGCGCAAATAAGATGCACTCTAGTATTTTTATGATAACGTTTTTTCCAAAAAAAGATGTAAAAAAGAATACAGCCCTTCCTGGTGTCATCCTATTTTAATCTTAATAAATTGATTACACGCATTAGGTAACTCATTGATTTAATTTAATTTTATATTTGTCAAGCACCGTGTTATGTTGTTCAAAGATTTGAACCAAAACGGTTTTAATGAAAAGGATTTGCACCAAAACACGTTATTGTGCTTCAGCATCACACTAGCTGTCCAAGAGCATCACGTAGCTGCATCTGCATGCATGACTCTTTTTTTCCGGCGCGATCCCTTTACTCCCTTGTCGCGCTCAGCATTTTCTTTTCATGCGTCAAACATCTTTGCTTGGACACAGGCCACGGCCATCAGCACACCTCGCCCACTTGCTTCGATGTGCTGTCGCTTCCGACAGCTCCCCGCCGCACAGCCACATTAATGTGGTCTCATGTGCAAACCAAGCACTCCAGCGCATGGCACCAGTGTATTTCCCACATAAATACCCTGCGTATAGGAACTGGAAATGGAAGCCGCACACATCACAGCGGCACAACGCCTGGTCGAGATAACGAGCGTCAGGTAGCTCGTCCTCCAAAACGCCTCACTCATAAATTCATCTTCTTCATAACTACATACAGTGACCTTTTCATTAGTTCAATGAAACTGGTCTCAATTTAAATACATTATAACTGAACACTTTTCCAGCTCTCTCACGCTATCAGCGATTTTGACCTTTGGATCTCGCTGTTCGGACATCTCTGGCCGTTCGATCAACTCAACTTTGCGAACTGGGCCACTCGTCCTTGAGGGCAGCTACTCCGGGAGAAAAATCTGAAGTCTGTGGTTAACTGGGCCTCCACCCCTTACGCATTGCAGGCTTCCAACCCATTCTCGCAGCGCCTCATCCCCTTCCCTGACACCGCCGCCGCCGCCGCCGCTGAAGGGATCTCAGGCAGCGGCGCCCTTCCCTCCTCTTGCTCGCTCTGCACCTAGCTAGGCGATTGCGCAACCCTCTCCTCCTTTGTCCCTCCTTTTTTACCTCCGGCTCCTTGTGCTACCTCCCCATGGCGCCTCCCTGTCCCGTTGTTCCATGAAGGTCGAAGGTGTGACAAAGATGAGAGGATGAGCACGGGAGGATGGGAAGACGAGTCGATCTGGAGCAAGGCGGGGACTTCCCAGCCGCCAATGTATTCCTCCCCGTCACCTTCGACGAGTCGAGCTGGAGCAAGGTGGATGGGTGCTCATCTGCAGGTCATGACCACTGGTGATGTCCTCTCCTCCAATGGAAGTTGATGTCAAATCCCCTCCTCGAAGGTGACAATCTACTCATGCAGATTTGCTTCTCCGGGTATTTCACTTAACCCCTACAAATATTTCATGGAATCCATGAGTTCTCTTCTGTACTGATTGAGCCAGTTGCAGGTAAAAACATTGTGCGATGAGGCAAATGAGATATTAGGGAGGAAGCTAATGTTCAGGTATGGTAGATCGTTCTCATAATTTTGCAATGGCGTCTGTTAATAGGTAATAAGGTGTTACAAAATATAATGGTATGCTCTATTCGGTTGTAGGCTTGTAGTAACATCATGCCAGTATACTCTTAGGCGTGTTCTGCATTGTTCACTTTGCTCAAAATTTTGTAATGGAATCATTTTGTTTTGTTAATAGTGTGGAATGAACCAACTAGAAAAAGTTAGGAATAATGTCTTCATGATCATTTTTCGGTGCTGCGTACATGAAATACCTTCTCCAAGTTTTAATTTATGAAGCGGACTAGGACCTTTGCTCCAAGCACCTGTGGAAGATACTAGCCGAGCTGCGAACTGGTGAGCCGCGGGCAAAAGAAAATACCGTCGATGCAGTCGCAGGTTGTGGGTGGATAGGCAAGCCGGTTGAGCCGATGTGTTCACACGGGCATCCGCCATCCGGTCGAGGAGCGAGCCCATGTGGTAAAGCTGCTTCGGGCCTTCCAGGTCGCACGCCGATGCAGGTCTAGGCGAAGCGGCGTTCGCTGTTAGGTGAAGCAGATCAACGAGAGAAAGTCATTGGGTTTTGAAGAAAGCAATCAACAGTGAGTTCCTCGAGGCATTCATGGCAGATGATATGACAGATATACATATTTGTCGATTATTGCAATCAGGTGTTTGACAAATGGGTATAATCTGCAGCAAAATCAAAATTCCTGGTAGCTAATAATAAAAAGCAAGCATCATATTTATTGCCATGGGATAGAAACATCATACGACAACTTCATCACACAAGCTTCCTAGAAGCGTGCTTTGTAAAATAAAATTATTTCATATTCTTCGGCAGGGATCTACTCTCTGTGTTCCTGACCTCGTGTTTTTCTTCTTTAGCTCATTAGTAATTCTCCAAGAAAACACATGCACATAACTGTATATTTTATGGATTATTTGGAGCAGTGTCGTTTCAATTAATGTTCTGTTAGTCGTTGCATTTAAATATATTTTTAATCTAAGTCCTTTCCCAAGTTATTTCTCCCTCGCCACATTGTTGAGAGCAATGAAGAGGGCGTGACCGAGTTCATTCCAGATGACCATGTCCTGCCAGTGTTCATTGGCCAGTGCAAGGAATGTGCTCACTATAATGTTTGTGACCTCTACAGGATCAATGTCGACCGGGGCATGCTGATAGGTGATGGGCCATCACACTTCACCATCAGCTGGAAACTGAGATTCGTCTTCGTCTAGACCTCTACCTTCAGTGATTGTTCTGATGCCATTATTTTCCAATGAAACACCATATTCAGATTTAGAATGCCTCGCGAAAACGGCAAAGGGTTTGAGGGTGGCGATTTTTAGCCTTGGAGTTGTAAGCCTTGCTTTAAGTGAAACATGATATTTTATCTACCACAATATACTATTGGAGGTTGATGAGAATTATTCCCTATAAACGTCAGTCGTTGTTGTATGTTCTTTTCACATGATCAGGCTATGGAAGGGGTCAGGATGGATAGGGGATCAAGTATTATCAGTGAGGACTTGAACCCTGCAAAATAAGAACAAGTTACAGTCTATTGCTATCTTCAGAAACAAAATATATATACATTTTCATAATTGTTTATGGACACATACTTAACTTTTGCGAAAAAGCCAGCTAAGAAATTTTGCTGCACCGACTTTGTAAACCCAAAGGATCACACCAAGCCAGTGCATGAGGTATGTTATGTTCTCTGCCTGAGCATACATTTATCTCTTAATTTGTTCACGGGATGCCATATTGTATCAAATGCTTGCAATTGAGTTATGCTCCTGGTGCTTGTTGAGATGACAAACATTGGAGTCAACAGAGCCGTGGATTGCACTTGCCACGTCGACGCCATGATATTTGCCTTTGAATGCTTTCATGATGTATGTTCTCGATACACTTGTAGTTTGAGCATTCTGAGCATTGATGTGTTTTCTACTTTGAGCTCAGTCATGAAGTCTGAGTGCAGGGGTGGGGCGTGGTTAGGCTGGTGGGTGTCCCACACAAGGAGGTGGCATTCAATACCCACCTGATGAACTTCCTCAGTGGCAAGACCTTGAAAGGTGCCTTCTTTGGGAACTACAAGCCACACACCAACCTCCCAGACGTTGTCAAGATTTACGCGAGGAAGGAGCTGGAGCTGGAGAAGTTCATCATGCACGACGGACCTTTCTAACAGATCAAATTGTGCTCATCATTCTAAAGAGGAGGTACTGCTGCTTCACGAGGTTGGATGATTAGATTGAGCTTCTTCGGTCATGTCCCTTGCTACTTTTAGATTTGGTGCTTGAGAAACATAAGAAAAATGCTTATAAGATCTTCCCTCAGGTAATAATGTAATAGTTGTGAGACACCATGTGTTGAGCTCTTTTTTGTCACAAAGAACTAACACTGTTTTGTGTTGTCGTACTGTTTTGTGTTGTCGTACAACACTTGCCAGCAGCAAGCAGTCTTTAGTTACTTTGTACCTGAACGTTTTGCACAGTAATGGTCTGCAGTTTCTCTGTTTTTCTTTTGCACATCAGCTTCTCTATTAATGTCGATGTTTTCCTTTTTTTTAAAACTGAATCTCGGTGTCTCAATTGCACATTGCAAATCAGTTCTGATATTCTGTCATCTTTATGTTTGCAGTTAGCCATTCTTTTACTCACCAGTCGTAAAAATAGTAGATATTTCAAGTCCAAATTCTATGGGCAAAGTGGTGATTGTAAAAAAAAACATCATCTAGCGAGCCAAGTGGAGTGTCCACTGTAGGCCTAAAGTCCAAGAGGATCTTGACATGCATGATCTTGAGAGAAAAATACTAGCCTCCTGCAAATGGCATTTGGTCTATTATAATGAACATCTTATGCTACAAATACGCAAAAAATCACAATAATATGTATACTACAACTACTATAACTTTTAGATAAAATAAAATTGTACATAATTACATATAGTTAACTTTAAAATAAAATACCTACACAACATTGCATCAATACCTAACATTCCGTATTAAAAAGACGGGTGCGGCAACGCGCGCCAACGATGATCTAGTAATTTCTAAAAATAGACGACTATGCTCCCTTTACGGTTGACTTATCGGATGAGGATGAAGAGGACTATATGGTCCATGTGCAGCTTGCCGCCGAACGTGCCAGTGAGGACTACTTGGCATCACTTGTTCAGGTGGACCACAGCTCTATGATGAGAACCACGCTCTCCTCGAGTCTATCAAGGGCGAATGGGAGGTCGAGGCTAATCGCTAGGAGATGACCCGCTGTCATGTCGAGAAGCATAAGTATTTCGCCGAGCTTGACAAGTTCGTCGACGAGACGAAGGAGAGCGATGACCCATTGCCATGGATTCGGCCCACCACCAATGATCACGAGGTGAGCCTCGGGGCGCTACACGTCCCGTCCTGCTGCTCTGACTATTCGTCACCCGGCTTCTCCAACTTCAATCTAGAGCTCCATTATCGGAGTAGTCTAGCCAGATAGTTTGATATAGATGTAGTGTTGATGTTGTAGGTAATGGAGTGCATTAGTGAATGTACTATTTAATTAAGATTTGTATGATGTTAATGTGGTACCATGCTCTACTTATGCAATGAAGTATTAAACAGTGCTTGTGCATATGATATCTGCTTGCGTATGTGATATGTGCCACGACAACTCGTTTCCCATGTTTCTTCTTATTTGAATTGTTTATTTCAAAGACACTAGGGATGTGGAGATTTTCTTGAATTTTTCCATGTTATTGTGATGATGATATTAATATGTGTTCTTTTGGTTATGTCTTTCTTATAGAAGATGCTTCATCAAGCATCAGGTGACTTGTAAAATCAATGAGGCTTTCTGGCAGTGGCGACCGTGGCTACTCTTCCTCAAGTGGTTCTATACCCGCTGCCATGGAGGACCACGATATCTACACTCCTGGCGAGGAGGAGCATGAGATGGTGCGTGAGGACGAGGAGGGGTCTGCCTCTAGCTCTACAGGCATGAAGAAGCACTCTGGGTGTGGTCAGTCGGAGGTACCAAAGCCCACACCTCCCGAGCACCAGCCTGTCGTTTGACCCTACTTAGACAAGTAAATGATGTCCTTAAAAGTTCTTGGCATATAATATTCGAACGCTGACATATGACTTTCATTTTCATTGTGTAGTCAGTGGGAACTCGTTCAAGCGGCTTCACACCACCGGTAGGTGAACCACATCATTGGTGCTCTTCTGAAGGAGGACCCCCCCGACATGGTGAAGCTGAATGACAAGGTGTAATCGTCCCCAGGATTCACTTGGGAGAAGTACAACAACGCCCTGGATGACGAGTGTGACAACAAGTCCGACCGGATCTATCGAGATATGTGGGTAAGTACATTTCACACTGCATTGGTCCATATTCGATGCTTGGTAAATATTTAACTGCTATTTGCATTGTTATTGGAACACTTTACCTGCCAGGATGGGCACCTGGTTGAGGCACGCCTGATGGCAGAGAGAGATTCCAAGAACCGTCTCTCTAACATGAGCACATTGTGTGATACACGACTGAGATGAGATGTCGCCCCCTGGAGGACGAGGGGAATTAAAATCACTTCTTGGTACTACTTACATCAGTAGCCTCTTGTTTCTTCTATTCGTCATATGATGTACTTTGTCTGAGTAGCTAGATGATGGAGCCATGGATCCCAGCTGATTGTTGGACGACATTCATGGGTATGTGGTGCGACCCTGCGTGGCAGGTGCGACACGTTACGAAAAAGGGAGGAGAAACCGTGGATGAAGGGCCTCTCACATGTCCTAGGCGGCCTCAACCTGGCAGTTAGCTACCAAAAGATGGTATGTGCAACTCCAAGGTCAATTTTGTCTCTAGGTGCATACATGTTTATTAATCGTGATGCTTTCTCTTGCAAGTGAGACAACAACCTGGGTGCCACGTCAACATCATGCGGGCGTGTGCACATGGCCATAGGGGAAAGGGGGCCAGGGTATTACAACGACTCAACCAAGGAGAAGATGGATGCGTACACAACTGTGTACCGTGAGAAACATGGGTCCGTGGTTGATCCTCTGTAGTAGCCACCCGATCCAGAGTTGGTCATGAGGGTAGGAGGTGTGAAGAAGAGTGGTTGCCACCTCATTTGCAAAGGTGCAGTCGCCACCTTCTCACATCCCAAACTATTTCAGATCCAGGCACCGAGCACAAGCTCAAGTCCCTCCATGAGGAGTCACCCGACGACTCATTCACGTGAGATTGCATGACTCCAGATTTGCAACTTCCATACCCATGTCTTTACATTCCTGAATTGCAATCTATATTTGGGCCACAAAGCTGGAAGAAGAAAGGATGAAAAGGGAGGAGGCCGAGGCCGCACAGGTGGCACGACCGCGGGAAGAAGTGGCTGCAAGAGAGATGCTCCAGGTAGAGTTCAAGGGTTACCACTTTCCCATAATAGCCACCAATATTAACCGATCATCCAGTATGATACAAGGGTAACAAAGATAACTGTAGGCGCTTCATGAAAGTGTCAAGGCTATGAAGCATACCCCCCTCCTCCCCCACAATCACAAAGCCCGCGTCCACGGAGTTGATGTTTTCGAGAGGTTGTGTCGATGAACTACTTTCGAACTTCCAATGTTTCTTATCTTATGTGTGACTTGTACGACGCTTGTGAACTTTATATGCTTTTGATATTGTTATGTGACTTGTTGGTATATGGACTAGTTGTGATTGCCATGGTAATCGACAAGTTGCTAGCTTGCGTGGATTATATGTGATGTATATGTGGTGCTGGCTATGTTTTGAATGGCTTTACAAACATTATTTTATTAAAAAAATACCTTTTACCAAGCGGTGAACTCAGCAAAGGTCTCCTGTACGGAGTAACACACTCGGTAGTAGTGGTGCCTGACTGTCTTTGTCAACTCCAACATGTAATTTGGCGAGCTCCTAGTAAAGGTACTCGACAAAGATTTTCACTGCTAAAAAATTAGTATAGTTGTTTGCCGAGCGTCCCGGCATTCGACAAAGTGGGTCACGTGTCAGAACCTGGGAACGCCTTTAAACTATACCATGTTCCTTGTGAGAGAACTCGTCAAACGTTTTCTGTATGTAAAAATGAAATTTGAAAATATTTGCCAAGTTGCTTGCTTGGGGCATTCTGCAACATGTACCTAGGTCTTTTTTTTTGCGGAGTAACATGTACCTAGCTAACACTCCATCTATGGAGTGCAGAAACGAATAGGTTCGAGAGCTTCTATTTCAATGTGTCTTTCCGAAAAATCTTTGGATCAAAATAATGGTACAGGAAGAAGAAAAAATGCCGTCAACCACAGACGTTGTGCCACATGGTTCCTGGTTGTTGAGTGCCATGCCACTAGCTCTTGGGCAAAGTGTGTATTGGTCGAGTGTTTTGGCATTGCTGAGTATTTTTCTGACAGCTATCAGTGAACTAAAGCCTCTATCGAGTGCCCACGTTTGCCAAGTTTGGTGCTCGGGAAAGGTTTGGTTTACCGAGAGCCCATGATATGAAACTCCGCAAGATCGAGACAGTTGACAAACACCAAATTTTCAACAGTGTATATAGAGTCTACGTAAAATATTTTGTGCCTAAAATATGGTCAGACAAGAAATATTGACTCTGGGACCACATCATGTATACACACGTGGACATTCAGATATCCACAAGGATTCAAATCCAAATCTGATGTCATCGATGCCGGTTCTAAAACTAGTTTTAAGACTAAACCAAGACTACACTTGGTGCACATGTTAGTCTCTTAATCATCTTATCGTTAGTAACCAAAGCCCATCTAGGAAGCCAAACACTATCAATTCAAAAGGTATATTCTCTTTCATACATAGGAGACAACACAAGCCTAGCTTGCTTGCTCGATTTCTCAACATTACATCTATATGCGAGCATAAGGACAAATCTTTTATTCAAGCAGCATATCACAGATCAACACAAATGTTTAGTTAAAACAAATATACATATCTACTCATTCATTGTGACCTCTTCCACCATAGCCGTCTCAAGGATAGCCGGCACCACGGGATCCTTCACCATAACCTCCACCTCCACCATACCCGCCACCACCACCATATCCTCCACCTCCACCGTATCCACCGCCACCACCGTATCCTCCACCATAGCCGCCGCCGCCAAATCCACCACCGTTGCCTGGATGACCATAACCGCCACCATATCCGGGTCCATAACCTCCACCGCCATAACCGCCACCATGCCTAGAATTTCCGTATCCTCCACCATACCCACCACCATTGTTTCCGTATCCTCCACCATGTTGGTATCCACCTCCACTCCCATATCCTCCACCATTGTTTCCATACCCCCCATTTCCATAGCCTCCCCCATTGTTTCCATATCCACCACCGTTTCCATACCCTCCACCATTACCGTACCCCCCACCATTCCCATACCCTCCATAATGCTTGTTTCCACCTCCCCATTTCTCGTCCTTCAGGCCCGGCCCTCCTGCAGGTTTTACATTCTTCTCCTCAGACTCTGCATACATACAGTCGCTTAGTGAACATTGCTTGAGGTACTGTACTATGTTCATGGAAGTGACTTAATTTGGAGAATGGCATTTTGGCTCTCGACCTCCATGGAGGCCAAATTTTTGAAAAAAATTATCAAAATTCGAAAATTTTGGTTCCAAAAAAATCTGACTTTTGTGTGTGGAAGTAAACAATGATGTGAGGCGTATGTGTGTAAAATTTCAGAATGAAATACGTTGAAATGTGATTTGTACAAAAAGGCAAATTTATGGTGGGAGGATGAATAGTATCATGTGTTAAAAAACTCCAGATTTTTCTTTTTTGCACAGCCCTCATTTCAACATATTTCGTCCTGAAAATTTACACACTTCTGCACCATGCCTTCATCTATCTCTGTATTTTTTTTGAATTTTTTGAATGTAAAAATATGAATTTTCATGAATTTTGCATTTGGAGGCCTCCATGGAGAGAGAGAGAGAGAGAGAGAGAGAGAGAGAGAGAGAGAGAGAGAGAGAGAGAGAGAGAGAGCATGTTTGACAAACCTTTAGCATCAATGAGCTCTCTAGCATGTGCTACATCCTGGGAGAGAAGTAGGAGCGAGGCTATTACGACACCGAGAAGAACTAGAGACTTGACCGCCATTGCTGACGACCAGATTGATCGGGTTATAATAGCTAGCTTAGGATGAGATGATATCCCTGCTAGAATTGCCGTATTTATAGACGAGGCAAGGCATGCATGCACGCCTATCTCGTCGAGTTAATAGACGGGGGCGAAAGTTTCAACCTTCAATAACTCCATGTAACGCTACGGTTGGCTGTTAGCTAGGGTATGATCGAACCAGGCCGAGCATTGGTATATCTCGTTGTCAGACTTGATTATTAGCTAGTGCCACCCAGAACGGGGCATTGACATTTATCCGCGGCCTTGAGTACGTATGATCGAGAGTGTGTGGAACCACTTGGCAACCAAGATCAGCTAACAAAGTAGAGATTGTCTATCTCTGTGCAGCCTTGAATTAATTATCGGATTCATTGGTCGATTACGTCCTGTTATATTGAAATCGACCAATTTGCTTATGTACCGTGTTGTGTACGTATACAAAATATCTGGTTACACACGTACGCACTAAAGTGGCACACGTAGTTTTGTTGTGAAAATACTTCAACATCTACAGAGTATAACATATACGTGCACACGCGCACAATGATTATTGAAGACCAGAGTTGCGAAGCAAAATTTACAAGTCACAACATGTACCTTGCTATACGGAAACGTCACCTCTCTTGTGAGCATTGTTTGTGGAGCAGTGCTGGAAGACAGAGGCAGGAGGTGGAGTGGCTTTGTTTTGCACGGAGCTTCAGTGGAGATGTCAAGTCATGCTTGGCCGACAGGTGCTACGCTATGTCATGCCTGGTCGGCAGGTGCTATACACGACAGATCTTTCAGAGTCTTCGTTTCTGGATGGACGAGCATAGGGTGGTGGCGCCGTTGGGTGCCGTGGTGGCGTCGAGGATGGCCGAACTGGCAATGATGATGCGGATTTCTCCCCTGAAGATGGGTCAGCGGTCCGATGATGATGGCGGCTTCTAAAACGTGTGCATGTGGTGTACGCTTTAGATCTACTGCACCGGCTGTTCGTTCCGATACGTTATGTGGATGAATCGATGATGACACCAGTTTTAGATACGGGAAGTGAGAGCACTCCATATTATCGAGTTTGTAGGTGTGAGTGAAGGCTTCGAGTGGTTTGATGTATGTTTCTGTCAGACCTTTATGAAATAATTAATAAAGATGACTATATGCATCCATTGATGCAGAGGCGGAGGGTTTTAACCTCCTTTTCTAAAAAAATACGGAAACGTCACCTTGCACAGAATATAGCGCCTTAATGGAGTAAATAACATAAAACTACTACTTTACAGGTTAGGGTTTCAAAAAACTACCGGTTTTTAATTTTTCGCTGATAGCTACCAAGTCAAGGGTTGACTGTTTCAAAAAACCCCTAATCACTCGATGCTTTAAAATTGATCGCGATTATGACAGTTGGGACCCGCACGTAAGAGAACCGTTTGTTTGACTGTTACCTTACATGTAGGGTCCACATGTCAGTATTTCTGTAAGTTTTTTAGAAAAGCAATTGTGTCCCTATAACTTTTTTAAAAAAGCAATCGGGTCCCTGACTGTTTTTATAAAAAAAGCAATCAGGCCTTTGCTCCTCGGTGCGCGCCCTCCCGTGCTCAAGATCAAGAGGAGCGCGCCCGCCGGCCAGCAGCCGCCATAAAGAGCGCGCAGGCCAGAAGCCATGGCGCCGCTGCGGAGATCCCTCCCGTCGCGCGTCCGATGCGCGCCGCCGCAGAGCTCCCTTCCAGCATGTGTGGCGGCCGCGGCCTCCTCCTGCCGGCGAGCTCCCCCGCCGCACGGCCTCTCTCTCTTTCTCCCTTTCCTGGGCGCGGCGACCTGAGCCCGTGGCCATGGAGCTCGGCTGGCGGTGGCCCTGGCCATGGCGCAAGGATGGCGGTAGCCCATGCCCCTGGACGCGGCAGGCCGAGTCCCTGCCCCCTGGCCATGGCGAGCGGTTGGTGGCGGCCCGTGCTCCTGGGTGGCGGCTGGTCCTCCGCACGGTGCTCCTTCCCGCGGTCGGCCCTGGTTTGCGTGCAGCGGCAGCGGGTGGTGGAGCTTGGGCTTGGTCAGGAGGAGAAGGAAGAGAACAAAAGATAAGAGGAAGAAGAGAGAACTTACATGTGGGTCCCACATGTAAGTTAACGGTCAAACAAAACGGTCAAACAAACGAATTGTTTAGGAGTGGGTCTGACCTGTCATAAAACGGTTTAAATCGCCAGCAACGAGTTATTAGAGTTTTTTGAAACAGCCAACCCCTGACTTGGTAATTATCAGCGAAAAATTAAAAATTGGTAGTTTTTTGAAACCCTAGCCCGTAAAGTAGTAGTTTTATGCTATTTACTCGCCTTAACGAGACATACAGGGTGTCAAACCTAAGGAACTTTGTATGCTTTTTGAACTTATTTTTCTGTGACTTGTTGGATATGGGCAAGTAATTGTTGCGGTAATTGACAAATTGATAGCTTGTATGGATATATGCGATGCATATGGTTTTATGCCTGCCGATATGGCTGTGTATTTGCTGAGTGCTTTGTCCCCGGCTCTAGGCAAAGGACCTATTGGTCGATTGTTTTCATAGTGATGATAGCTGCATGTTGAGATAAACAGCAGAGTGTGTATCTCTATAGGATTCCTTACGGGTGTGGACAAACCGACCAATGAGACCTAAAAAAAAGATGCATTTTTGAGCCAGTACTTCTATTATGGAAACACAAGCCGACTGATCCCAAAGTAAACACACTACATAACCGAATTACCGAAGGAACGAAAAGGAAACGCAGCCGAGACGCTGGCACACTAACAAATCAGAGAACGAAATATCTAGGCTTGCCGGTTCCAGAAGGAAGAATGCATAAAGGAAGATTTGAGACGCTTCAGTCTAATATGAAGAAGAGGTTGGTGGATTGGAGTGAACAATATATGTCTTCTCGTAATAAGGAGATTTTGATTAAGTCAGTGGCGCAAGCTATACCCAGTTATGTCATGAGTGTTTTTGATTACCAGCGTCAGTATGTGACGAGCTAATCCGACTGATGCGTCAATATTGATGGGGTGTTGAGAATGGCAAGAAGAAGATGACGTGGTTAAAGTGGGACAAAATGACTCTGCCGAAATCAAAAGGCGGCATGGGGTTCAAAGACATGAGAGCATTTAACCAAGCTATGTTGGCTAAACAGGCTTGGCATTTAATTGATTCCTCTGATAGTTTGTGTGCCCGCCTTCTAAAGGCCAAGTATTATCCGAACGGTAATATTCTTGATACTATGTTTCCGGCGAACTCATCGGCAGTATGGAAAGGTATTGTTTATGGCCTGGATCTGGTTAAGAAGGGTATTATATGAAGAGTGGGGGACGGTGCTGTGATTAAAGCATGGCGCGATCCATGGATTCCGTGTGGCCATGATTACCGGCCGGTTACGCCTAAGCGAAACTGATTCTGATTTTCTTGATACTAATGGTGCATGGAATATAGAGCGACTTGAGGAGCATTTTTGGCCTATGGACGTACATAATATTTTGAAAATTCTGACTTCGCCTAGGAATGGTCATGATTTTCTTGCCTGGGCCTGAAAAGAATGGGAGATTTAGTGTGAAGAGTGCTTACCGGCTGGCTACACATGAACACGACGATAATTTTGCAGGTGGTGCTTCCAGTACCTGCCCAGGTGGTGAGCGTTCTCCATGGTCATGTATCTGGCGAGCGAAAGTCCCGCTCAAGATGCGGGTCACTGCCTGGAAGGTTGCGGCTGGGGCCTTAGCAACAAATGAATGCAAAGTGACTAGACATATCTCAAATCGTGGAACATGTCCTGCGTGTGGCCTTGAAGTGGAGAGCTCCTTCCATGCTTTAATTACATGCGGCCATGCAAGGGCCCTTTGGGAGGCCATGCGTGAGTTCTGGCTGCTACCGGCAACGCACCAACTGATAGACAATGGCAAGGAGTGGCTGTTACATGTTCTATCTGGATGTTCTGATCAAGTTCGTGACATGGTTATTTTACTTATTTGGCGTATTTGGAGTCTCAGGTCAGATATAGCACATGGCAAGGTAGTTCCTCCATTGGAAATAAGTGTTGATTTCTTGGTCAGTTATCTAAAATCCCTAGATCTTGCTCGGAGATATAGCACCGAAGAGATTATCAAAGGTAAAATGACCCTGTTGGAGGTCCGGACTCCGGAACCTATCGGTAGCGGACAGTGTGTGCCATGGCCTCCTCCTCCAGTGGGCCAGGCGGCACTCTCGGTGGATGGTTCTTTTTTTGTTCATGATGGCTCCGTAGCGACTGGTATGGTGGTACGACGTCATGACGGTTCGTCATCTTTGCTGAGGGTTTTATTCAGATGCAATGATGCTCTAGAAGCGGAGATCCATGCGCTTATGCAAGGCATAGCTTTAGCTCTCCAACACACAGAACTGCAAGTGATCGTCCAGTCAAATTCAATTGAGGCTCTGTCCATCTTATCAAATGAGAATCTCTCACGTTCAGCTTATGGGCACTTGATAGCTGAGATCAAGGCCCTGATGGAGGAGAGGGAGTTTATTCCCCAGAAGATTTATAGGGATCAAAATAGGGTAGCAGATTGTCTGGCTAATTATAGCAGTACAAAATCATGCACTGCTGTTTGGCTTCAGAGAGGCCCTTCATGTATCGAGGATCTCTTGCCAGTAGATTGTAATCCTATAATTTTGGAATAAAACTCCTCTTTGCCGAAAAAAAAAAACAAATCAGAGAACAAGAACACGTCACACTGCATGGCAGCCATGCAGCGACGCATCCTCTCCAATCCAACAAACAAACCGCGCGTGAGTGGTAACGGCCGGCGCTCAGGTACAAGCATGGGAGGGAGCTAGAATCGGCAGTGCGCCTTGCAGTTGGCATCGCAGTCGTAGAAGCAAGGGCCGTCGCACTGCATCGGGCACAGCAGCTTCATGCCCCGGCACCTCCCCGGCGCCGTGCAACGCGCGTACATGCTCGAGCTGTAGCTGGGCCGGTGCCGCGCTCTCCTCGCGCGCGCCGCCCCCGGCCGGCTTCCGTTTCCGCGCCACCCCGGCCTGGTGCCCTTGCCACCGCCGCGACCTCCTCCGCCGCCTCCTCCTCCACCGCCTCCACCGCCGCCCTCAGTGCCCCATCCCCACCCCCACCCCCAGCCGTATCCCCAAGAACTGCCGCCGCTACTCCCCTCGCCTCCACCATCTCCACCGCTTCCCATGGCTTCTTGCTTTCGGCCAACGGTGGTGCTGCCATTGTAGGTACCGCCCCGGGTATTCAGCGCCTGCACCTTAACTCGAGCAGCTTCTGCCACGGGAATCACCGGCACTAGCAAGAGAGCCATCAAGAGCGCAGTGGCGCCGCACATCGTGGGCGCGCGAGTGAATTGCAGAAAACCACCACATTGAAGCCTAGGGTTGCAGAAAAGACTCCTACGATTTTGCGCCAGAAAACACTGATTTTGGGCCTAATCATTTGCAGAAAACAACTAACCGTTTGTTTGGGCATTTTAACCTCTATTATGACAGGTGGGGCCCGTTTTTGAGGACGTGGCGTAACGCCCACGAGCTCACACCGTCTGACGGCGCCGTTAGGGCAAAACCGGCACGGGTCCCTTATCCACTTCATTCTCCCCCTTTCCCCACTCTACTCTCCCCTGTCTCTCTTTCTCCCCGTGCTCCATGGCGACGGCGAGCCCTGACGACGGTGGGGGAGTGGATGCCGCCGGCGGGGGAGTGGATGGAGGCTGCAGCGGAGGGTTGCTTGGCGGCGGCGAATCAAACCAAGTGGAGGAGGTGTGCGGCAGCTCAAACCCTAGTCGGGCCCCGAAGAGGAGAGCGCCGTCGCCCTCGCTGGAGTACTGCGCCGCCGGCGCTCTTGCCCGTGCTGTGCAAGCTACTCCGACGGGTAGCCATCAATGGGCTTCTGGATTTGGCGGCGTCGAGTAAGTTGTCCCCCTCCTTTACTGTCGATTCTAGGGTTAGGGTTCAATTTCTCATAGTTCAATAGTTAGGCTTCGATTTGAATGAACTGTAGATCATTATTGTTTGTAGTCTAACCTCTGATATGTATCCTATCAGTTAGATGAATGTGCTTCGGTGTATGAAGTTAACTGAATTTTCTCAGTGTACAATAGATTTTCAATTGACTGAATATTGTTTACTGTCAATAGTTAACTGAATTCTATCAGCGTCTGAAGTTAACTGGATTTGGGGTAGTGTATGAAGTTAAATGAATTTGCTTCAGTGTATGAACTTAACTAAATTTATTCAGTGTGTTCAAAAGATTTCAGTTAACTGGATATGTATCAGTTTCACCCACTAATTGCAATATTTTAGTTAACTTCAGTTAACTGAATATGCACTGTATATAGTGTAGTCAGTGCATTGAAACTGTATGTGTGCTAATTATTTTTTTGTGCACTGTAATACTTCAGTTTGTTACTGATTTTAATTATTAGAAATGTATGCATAGAAATTGATGTGTAGCTTCTTTGCTTTGTAGTTTGTGTGATGATGTGTGGGAAGTTAGGCTCCACTTTCATGACAGGAACAATTTGGAAAGGACCATGTGTGTTTCAGACATAACATTTCTGAATCTAATAGCACTAATAGAGATAGCAGGCTATGGAGAGGATGACTACATGTACTTTATTAGGGATGCTGGCTTGGATGTAGCTGGTTTGGAAAAGATCTGTGATGATGACAAGGTTGATGAGATGTTAGACCACATTGCCAACAGAGATCAGACCATAGTTAATCTGACAGTAGTTAGGGGTAGTGAGCCCAGACCTGGAGATTTAAACATAGGTCATGTTTGTGAGGAGCAGGTTCCTATAGGTAGCGTTGGAGAGAGGACTGTGTATGAGGTCGGTGATGAAGGTGTGGTGTACAGGTCACCATCTAAAAAAACAAGGAGAGTTGCACAAGTTGATGAGCAGGAGGCACAACCAATACAATTTTACTCCACAGAGCAGAGCACACATCTGTTTATGCACAAAGATATATATATGGATCAAGGAAATGCAGGAGATGTTGATTTGGAGCAAGAGGAGTTGGAAAGAACTATGGAGCTTAAGAGGAGGAATAAAATACAGAGGTATAAGAAGCATAAGAAGAGTGTTGAGAGGGTGGAGGCAATTAAAAGAAAACTTCCTGTTTTACTAACTGAAGATGACTCTGACTTGGAGCAAGATGAGGATTTCATGGCTAGGATGGCTGAGATGAGGAGGCAGAGACAGGACCCATTTTTACTCTTTGAAGGTGACATTGATGTTGAAGAACCTTATGAGCTAGAAGAAGAGGTAGTGCATGAGGAACATGGAGAGGATGAGGAGCATGGAGAGGATGAGGAAATTGAAGAGGAGGTGGTACCACAAGGGGAAAAGAGGAAGAAGTTGAAAGTAAGAAAGGGGCCAACTAGTAGATCACATGCAAGTTTGGAGCAAGAATTTCAGGATGTTTGGGTACCATCATCTGATGAGGATCCAAATCCTGCTGATTTGAAGGAGGAGGAGGATGATGGGGCAGTACCCCTAGCTTTTGTGCTTGGCCAGAAGAGTAGGGCCAAAAAACCCAAACCAAGAATCTGGTATGCTGAGGATAGAGAGAGCCCAGAGATGCAGTTTGTAAAGAAGCTTTGTTTTGAAAATGTTTACCAATTTAGAAGGGCACTTCTCACATTCCACATAGCTCAAAACAGAAACTATCAGTTTCATAGGAACTGCAATGACAGAATAATAGCTATTTGCAGACATGAACATTGCCCTTTCTTCATTGCAGCTTCTGTGTTGGCAAATGAGAGCACATTTTGCATTAGAAAGGCAAATTTTTTGCACACATGTCCAGCTGTAGCAGAGAGCACCAAGGTGACTACCAAGTGGGTCACACATGAGGTGTTAGAAGCAATAAGAACAGATTTGAACACATCAATAACTACAATAATGCAAAATCTGAAGAGCAAGTATGGAGTTGAGATCAGCACTCATATGGCCTACAGGGCTAAGAACAAAGCAGTTAAGATGGTGCAAGGAGATCAGAGGGGGCAGTATACTAGGATCAGGGATTACTTGCAGGCTATCTTGGACACAAATCCAGGTAGTAGGTGCATTGTCACTACTAAGTTCTTAAAGGAGCATCCAAGCATAAATCCAAGATTCCATGGTTTGTTCATCTGTTTGAATGCTTGCAAGGAAGGATTTCTGAATGGATGCAGACCATTCATAGGTGATTACTTTACTTTGTTTACTTTGCCTTATTTGAATGCCTTGTTCCTAACTTGTGTTGTGTGCCATTGCAGGTGTGGATGGATGCTTCATCAAGCTGTCTACTGGCCAACAAATTCTGGCTGCCACAGGAAGGGATGGGAATAATAACATATATCCCATTGCTTTTGCAGTTGTGGACAAAGAAGACACAAACAGTTGGACTTGGTTTCTATCTTAACTGAAGATAGCAATTGGTGGAGAATCAGGGAGATTTGGTTATTACACCATAATCTCTGATAGACAGAAGGTAATTCCCATGTTTAGTTGTATTTGATAATATACATTGCTTACTAATTGCTTAGTTTATAATTGCATAGTTCATAATTGCTTAGTTCATAATTGCTTGGTTGTGATTATGGTGATTTCTCCAAACAGGGCCTTCTTAAAGCTGCAAACAATGTATTCCCCAACTGCCCACATAGATTCTGCCTTAGACACATCTATCAAAACTTTCAGACTGCTGGTTTTAGGGGGTCAGAATTAAAGAAGTACATGGATAAAGCTAGTTACTCTTATACTGAACATGACCATCTTGCTGCAATGGATGCTCTTAAAAAAGAGTGTAAGGCTGCTTGGGCTTGGCTTAACAAAGTTCCTAGAGCTTCTTGGGCTAGATTTGCAATGGACTTCAATTGCAAAACTAACCTAGTTGTCAATAATATTAGTGAGGTATTTAACAAGATGATATTAGATGTGAGGGGCAAACCAGTAAAGACCATGATAGATGCAATCAGGACTAAGTTGATGGTTAGGTTCAATGGAAATAGGACTAAGACAGAGGTAGCCAAGTGGTATATATGCCCAACATATGCTGAGTTGCTTGAAGAAGCAAAGAAAAATTCTAGGAACTGTCAAGCATTGATGGCTGGGCCAAATATCTACCAAGTGACAAGCAATGAGAGAACTTATTCAGTTAACCTGCAGCATAGGACATGTGGGTGCAGGAAATGGGACATGACTATAGTCCCATGCAATCAGCTATCACCAAAGCCAAACTGAGGTCTGAAGACTTTGTACATGACTTTTTCAAAAAGCCAATGTATCTGGCAGCATACAACCCCATCATATTCCCTGTACCAGGACAAGATCTGTGGCCCAAGACCAAAACCAGAGACATAGAACCTCCAGTGTTCAAGGATAAGCCAGGGAAGCAGCAAACCAAGAGGAGAAGGAGCCAGTTTGAGCCACCAGCACCCAAAGATACATCTAGGATGGCTTCAATTACATGCAGCAACTGCCAGCTTGTAGGTCACAGATACACATCATGCAAACAAACTCTAAAACTAGGCTTAGCAATGAGAAAGAACAAGCATCAGGTTTGTACTAGTTGTCATTCATTTTGTTTTCTAATAGTTGAATGTATTAACTTGCTACAATTCTTACATGCAGCCAAACAACACAGAGGAGGGTAGCACACAAGGAAGCAAGGCAGCAACACCACCAAGGGGATCAACAAGTGGAGCACCCAGGGGAGCAACAAGGGCAGCTTCTTCAATAGCTCCAACACCAAGGGTAGCTTCTTCAACTGCTCCAGCACCAAGGTCAGCTTCTTCAACTACAGGTGCAGCAACAAGGGCAGCCAGCTCAACTGCTACCAGGAGAGCTTCTTCAGCTGCAGCAAGTAGGAGAGCTTCATCAGTTGCAACCACCAGAAGAGGTTCAACAGCTGCAGCTTCCACGGCAGCACCATTCTTGCCACCAAGACAAAGAAAGCAACCCAGCAGGCTGAAAGACTATTTCTATGCTTATGGGAACTGATGTTGAAATCTTATGGCAAACCTTGATTATGATGTGATTTGGCTAAACTAGTAATTGCTAAGATCTATTTTGGCAACAAGTTATGGTACTGTAATCTAGCTAAACTAGTAATTGCTATGATGTTGGATCTAGTTTCATGATGATGTGATATGGTACTGTAATCTATGAATCTATATGATGCACTATACTTAAGCCTCTCTATTTGTGTCAAGTTATGATGTTGGCTTGTTATTATGGCTCTAGGTAACCCTTGGGTAATTTCATCGATATATCGACAAAATGAGGCTCTAAGTAACCCTTGGATCATTTCATCGATATATCGACAAGATGAGGCTCAAGGTGACCCTATGGTCATTTCATCGATATGTTGACAAGATGAGGCTCAAGGTGACCCTAGGGTCATTTCATCGATATGTCGACAAGATGAGGCATTAGGTGTGAAGGAAATATGCCCTAGAGGCAATAATAAAGTATTATTTATTTCCTTGTATCATGATAAATGTTTATTATTCATGCTAGAATTGTATTAACCGGAAACATAATACATGTGTGAATATATAGACAAACAGAGTGTCACTAGTATGCCTCTACTTGACTAGCTCGTTAATCAAAGATGGTTATGTTTCCTAGCCATAGACATAAGTTGTCATTTGATTAACGAGATCACCTCATTAGGAGAATGACGTGATTGACTTGACCCATTCCGTTAGCTTAGCACTCGATCGTTTAGTATGTTGCTATTGCTTTCTTCATGACTTATACATGTTCCTATGACTATGAGATTATGCAACTCCCGTTTACCGGAGGAACACTTTGTGTGCTACCAAACATCACAACGTAAATGGGTGATTATAAATGTGCTCTACAGGTGTCTCCAAAGGTACTTGTTGGGTTGGCGTATTTCGAGATTAGGATTTGTCACTCCAATTGTCGGAGAGGTATCTCTGGGCCACTCGGTAATGCACATCACTATAAGCCTTGCAAGCATTGTGACTAATGACTTAGTTGCGGGATGCTGTGTTACGGAACGAGTAAAAAGACTTGCCGGTAACGAGATTGAACTAGGTATCGAGATACCGACGATCAAATCTTGGGCAAGTAACATACCGGTGACAAAGGGAACAACGTATGTTGTTATGCGGTCTGACAGATAAAGATCTTCGTAGAATATGTGGGAGCCAATATGGGCATCCAGGTCCCGCTATTGGTTATTGACCGGAGACGTGTCTCGATCATGTCTACATAGTTCTCGAACCCGTAGGGTCCGCACGCTTAACGTTACGATGACAGTTTTATTGAGTTTTGATGTACCGAAGGAGTTCGGAGTCCCGGATGAGATCGGGGATATGACGAGGAGTCTCGAAATGGTCGAGACGTAAAGATCGATATATTGGACGACTATATTCGGACTTCAGAAAGGTTCTGAGTGATTCGGGTATTTTTCGGAGTACCGGAGAGTTACGGGAATACGTATTGGGCCTTATTGTACCATACGGGAAAGAAGAAAAAGGGCCTCAAGGGTGGCCGCACCCCTCCCCTTGGTCTGGTCCGAATTGGACTAGGGAAGGGGGGCGCACCCTTCCTTCTTTCTCCTTCCCCCTTCCCTTCTCCTACTCCCACAAGGAAAGGAGGAGTCCTACTCCCGGTGGGAGTAGGACTCCCCCCTATGGTGCGCCTCTCCTCTTGGCCGGCTGCCTCCCCCTTGCTCCTTTATATACGGGGGCAGGGGGCACCCCAGAGACACAACAATTGATCCTTGAGATCTCTTAGCCGTGTGCGGTGCCCCCCTCCACCATATTACACCTCGATAATACCGTTGCGGAGCTTAGGCGAAGCCCTGCGTCGGTGGAACATCATCATCGTCACCACGCCGTCGTGCTGACGAAACTCTCCCTCAACACTCGGCTGGATCGGAGTTTGAGGGACATCATCGAGCTGAACGTGTGTAGAACTCGGAGGTGCCGTACGTTCGGTACTTGATCGGTCGGATCGTGAAGACGTACGACTACATTAACCGCGTTGTGATAACGCTTCCGCTGTCGGTCTACGAGGGTACGTGGACAACACTCTCCCCTCTCGTTGCTATGCATCACCATGATCTTGCGTGTGCGTAGGAATTTTTTTGAAATTACTACGTTCCCCAACAGTGGCATCCGAGCCTGGTTTTATGCGTTGATGCTATGCACGAGTAGAACACAAGTGAGTTGTGGGCGATATAAGTCATACTGCTTACCAGCATGTCATACTTTGGTTCAGCGGTATTGTGAGATGAAGCGGCCCGGACCGACATTACACGTACGCTTACGCGAGACTGGTTTCACCGTTGCGAGCACTCGTTGCTTAAAGGTGACTGGCGGGTGTCTGTCTCTCTCACTTTAGTTGAACCAAGTGTGGCTACGCTCGGTCCTTGCGAAGGTTAAAACAGCACCAACTTGACAAACTATCGTTGTGGTTTTGATGCGTAGGTAAGAACGGTTCTTGCTAAGCCCGTAGCAGCCACGTAAAACTTGCAACAACAAAATAGAGGACGTCTAACTTGTTTTTGCAGGGCATGTTGTGATGTGATATGGTCAAGACATGATGTGATATAATTTGTTGTATGAGATGATCATGTTTTGTAACCGAGTTATCGGCAACTGGCAGGAGCCATATGGTTGTTGTTTTATTGTATGCAATGCAATCGCCATGTAATGCTTTACTTTATCACTAAGCGGTAGCGATAGTCGTAGAAGCATAAGATTGACGAGACGACAACGATGCCACGATGGAGATCAAGGTGTCGCGCCGGTGACGATGGTGATCATGACGGTGCTTCGGAGATGGAGATCACAAGCACGGTGCTTCGGAGATGGAAATCACAAGCACAAGATGATGATGGCCATATCATATCACTTATATTGATTGCATGTGATGTTAATCCTTTATGCATCTTATCTTGTTTTGTTTGATGGTAGCATTATAAGATGATCCTTCACTAAATTATCAAAGTATAAGTCTTCTCCCTGAGTATGCACCATTGCGAAAGTTCTTCGTGCTGAGACACCACGTGATGATCGGGTGTGATAGGCTCTACGTTCAAATACAACGGGTGTAAAACAGTTGCACACGCGGAATACTCAGGTTAAACTTGACGAGCCTAGCATATAACAGATATGGCCTCGGAACACGGAGACCGAAAGGTCGAGCGTGAATCATATAGTAGATATGATCAACATAGTGATGTTCACCATTGAAACTACTCCATCTCACGTGATGATCGGACATGGTTTAGTTGATATGGATCACGTGATCACTTAGAGGATTAGAGGGATGTCTATCTAAGTGGGAGTTCTTAAAGTAATATGATTAATTGAACTTGAATTTATCATGAACTTAGTACCTGATAGTATTTTGCTTGTCTATGTTAATTGTAGATAGATGGCCCGTACTGTTGTTCCGTTGAATTTTAATGCGTTTCTTGAGAAAGCAAAGTTGAAAGATGATGGTAGCAATTACACGGACTGGGTCCGTAACTTGAGGATTATCCTCATTGCTGCACAGAAGAATTACGTCCTGGAAGCACCGCTGGGTGCCAGGCCTGCTGCAGGAGCAACACCTGATGTTATGAACATCTGGCAGAGCAAAGCTGATGACTACTCGATAGTTCAGTGTGCCATGCTTTACGGCTTAGAACCGGGTCTTCAACGATGTTTTGAACGTCATGGAGCATATGAGATGTTCCAGGAGTTGAAGTTAATATTTCAAGCAAATGCCCGAATTGAGAGATATGAAGTCTCCAATAAGTTCTTCAGCTGCAAGATGGAAGAGAATAGTTCTGTCAGTGAGCATATACTCAAAATGTCTGGGTATAACAATCACTTGATTCAACTGGGAGTTAATCTTCCGGATGATAGCGTTATTGACAGAATTCTTCAATCACTGCCACCAAGCTGCAAGAGCTTCGTGATGAACTATAATATGCAAGGGATGAGTAAGACAATTCCTGAGCTCTTCGCAATGCTAAAGGCTGCGGAGGTAGAAATCAAAAAGGAGCATCAAGTGTTGATGGTCAATAAGACCACCAGTTTCAAGAAAAAGGGTAAAGGGAAGAAGAAAGGGAACTTCAAGAAGAACAACAAACAAGTTGCTGCTCAGGAGAAGAAACCCAAGTCTGGACCTAAGCCTGAAACTGAGTGCTTCTACTGCAAGCAAACTGGTCACTGGAAGCGGAACTGCTTATTTGGCGGATAAGAAGGATGGCAAGGTGAACAAAGGTATATGTGATATACATGTTATTGATGTGTACCTTATTAATGCTTGCAGTAGCACCTGGGTATTTGATACTGGTTCTGTTGCTAATATTTGCAACTCGAAACAGGGGCTACGGATTAAGCGAAGATTGGCTAAGGACGAGGTGACGATGCGCGTGGGAAATGGTTCCAAAGTCGATGTGATCGCGGTCGGCACGCTACCTCTACATCTACCTTCGGGATTAGTTTTAGACCTAAATAATTGTTATTTGGTGCCAGCGTTGAGCATGAACATTATATCCGGATCTTGTTTGATGCGAGACGGTTATTCATTTAAATCAGAGAATAATGGTTGTTCTATTTATATGAGTAATATCTTTTATGGTCATGCACCCTTGAAGAGTGGTCTATTTTTGTTGAATCTCGATAGTAGTGATACACATATTCATAATATTGAAACCAAAAGATGCAGAGTTGATAATGATAGTGCAACTTATTTGTTGCACTGCCGTTTAGGTCATATCGGTGTAAAGCGCATGAAGAAACTCCATACTGATGGACTTTTGGAACCACTTGATTATGAATCACTTGGTACTTGCGAACCGTGCCTCATGGGCAAGATGACTAAAACACCGTTCTCCGGAACTATGGAGAGAGCAACAGATTTGTTGGAAATCATACATACAGATGTATGTGGTCCGATGAATGTTGAGGCTCGTGGCGGATATCGTTATTTTCTCACCTTCACAGATGATTTAAGCAGATATGGGTATATCTACTTAATGAAACATAAGTCTGAAACATTTGAAAAGTTCAAAGAATTTCAGAGTGAAGTTGAAAATCATCGTAACAAGAAAATAAAGTTTCTATGATCAGATCGTGGAGGAGAATATTTGAGTTACGAGTTTGGTCTACATTTGAAACAATGTGGAATAGTTTCGCAACTCACGCCACCCGGAACACCACAGCGTAATGGTGTGTCCGAACGTCGTAATCGCACTTTACTAGATATGGTGCGATCTATGATGTCTCTTACTGATTTACCGCTATCGTTTTGGGGTTATGCTTTAGAGACGGCTGCATTCACGTTAAATAGGGCACCATCAAAATCCGTTGAGACGACGCCTTATGAACTGTGGTTTGGCAAGAAACCAAAGTTGTCGTTTCTTAAAGTTTGGGGCTGCGATGCTTATGTGAAGAAACTTCAACCTGATAAGCTCGAACCCAAATCGGAGAAATGTGTCTTCATAGGATACCCAAAGGAGACTGTTGGGTATACCTTCTATCACAGATCCGAAGGCAAAACTTTTGTTGCTAAATTTGGAAATTTTCTAGAGAAGGAGTTTCTCTCGAAAGAAGTGAGTGGGAGGAAAGTAGAACTTGATGAGGTAACTATACCTGCTCCCTTATTGGAAAGTAGTTCATCACAGAAACCAGTTTCTGAGACACCTACACCAATTAGTGAGGAAGTTAATGATGATGATCATGAAACTTCAGATCAAGTTATTACTGAACCTCGTAGATCAACCAGAGTAAGATCCGCACCAGATTGGTACGGTAATCCTGTTCTGGAAGTTATGTTACTAGACCATGACGAACCTACGAACTATGAAGAAGCGATGGTGAGCCCAGATTCCGCAAAATGGCTTGAGGCCATGAAATCTGAGATGGGATCCATGTATGAGAATAAAGTATGGACTTTGGTTGACTTGCCCAATGATCGGCAAGCCATTGAAAATAAATGGATCTTCAAGAAGAAGACTGACGCTGATGGTAATGTTACTGTCTATAAAGCTCGACTTGTTGCGAAAGGTTTTCGACAAGTTCAAGGGATTGACTACGATGAGACCTTCTCACCCGTAGCGATGCTTAAGTCTGTCCGAATCATGTTAGCAATTTCCGCATTTGATGATTATGAAATTTGGCAAATGGATGTTAAAACTGCATTCCTGAATGGATTTCTGGAAGAAGAGTTGTATATGATGCAACCAGAAGGTTTTGTCGATCCAAAGGGAGCTAACAAAGTGTGCAAACTCCAGCGATCCATTTATGGACTGGTGCAAGCCTCTCGGAGTTGGAATAAACGCTTTGATAGTGTGATCAAAGCATTTGGTTTTATACAGACTTTTGGAGAAGCCTGTATTTACAAGAAAGTGAGTGGGAGCTCTGTAGCATTTCTGATATTATATGTGGATGACATATTACTGATTGGGAATGATATAGAATTTCTGGATAGCATAAAGGGATACTTGAATAAGAGTTTTTCAATGAAAGACCTCGATGAAGCTGCGTATATATTGGGCATCAAGATCTATAGAGATAGATCAAGACGCTTAATTGGACTTTCACAAAGCACATACCTTGACAAAGTTTTGAAGAAGTTCAAAATGGATCAAGCAAAGAAAGGATTCTTGCCTGTGTTGCAAGGTGTGAAGTTGAGTAAGACTCAATGCCCGACCACTGCAGAAGATAGAGAGAAGATGAAAGATGTCCCCTATGCTTCAGCCATAGGCTCTATCATGTATGCAATGCTGTGTACCAGACCTGATGTATGCCTTGCTATAAGTCTAGCAGGAAGGTACCAAAGTAATCCAGGAGTGGATCACTGGGCAGCGGTCAAGAACATCTTGAAATACCTGAAAAGGACTAAGGATATGTTTCTCGTATATGGAGGTGACAAAGAGCTCATCGTAAATGCTTACGTTGATGCAAGCTTTGACACTGATCCGGACGATTCTAAATCGCAAACCAGATACGTATTTACATTGAACGGTGGAGCTGTCAGTTGGTGCAGTTCTAAACAAAGCGTCGTGGCGGGATCTACATGTGAAGCGGAGTACATAGCTGCTTCGGAAGCAGAAAATGAAGGAGTCTGGATGAAGGAGTTCATATCCGATCTAGGTGTCATACCTAGTGCATCGGGTCCTATGAAAATCTTTTGTGACAATACTGGTGCAATTGCCTTAGCAAAGGAATCCAGATTTCACAAGAGAACCAAGCACATCAAAAGACGCTTCAATTCCATCCGGGATTTAGTCCAGGTGGGAGACATAGAAATTTGCAAGATACATACGGATCTGAATGTTGCAGACCCGTTGACTAAGCCTCTTCCACGAGCAAAACATGATCAGCACCAAGGCTCCATGGGTGTAAGAATCATTACTGTGTAATCTAGATTATTGACTCTAGTGAAAGTGGGAGACTGAAGAAAATATGCCCTAGAGGCAATAATAAAGTATTATTTATTTCCTTGTATCATGATAAATGTTTATTATTCATGCTAGAATTGTATTAACCGGAAACATAATACACGTGTGAATATATAGACAAACAGAGTGTCACTAGTATGCCTCTACTTGACTAGCTCGTTAATCAAAGATGGTTATGTTTCCTAGCCATAGACATAAGTTGCCATTTGATTAACGAGATCACCTCATTAGGAGAATGACGTGATTGACTTGACCCATTCCGTTAGCTTAGCACTCGATCGTTTAGTATGTTGCTATTGCTTTCTTCATGACTTATACATGTTCCTATGACTATGAGATTATGCAACTCCCGTTTACCGGAGGAACACTTTGTGTGCTACCAAACGTCACAACGTAAATGGGTGATTATAAAAGTGCTCTACAGGTGTCTCCAAAGGTACTTGTTGGGTTGGCGTATTTCGAGATTAGGATTTGTCACTCCAATTGTCGGAGAGGTATCTCTGGGCCCACTCGGTAATGCACATCACTATAAGCCTTGCAAGCATTGTGACTAATGAGTTAGTTGCAGGATGATGTGTTACGGAACGAGTAAAGAGACTTGCCGGTAACGAGATTGAACTAGGTATCGAGATACCGACGATCAAATCTCGGGCAAGTAACGTACCGGTGACAAAGGGAACAACGTATGTTGTTATGCGGTCTAACTGATAAAGATCTTCGTAGAATATGTGGGAGCCAATATGGGCATCTAGGTCCCGCTATTGGTTATTGACCGGAGACGTGTCTCGATCATGTCTACATAGTTCTCGAACCCGTAGGGTCCGCACGCTTAACGTTACGATGACAATTTTATTGAGTTTTGATGTACCGAAGGAGTTCGGAGTCCCGGATGAGATCGGGGATATGACGAGGAGTTTCGAAATGGTCGAGACGTAAAGATCGATATATTAGACGACTATATTCGGACTTCGGAAAGGTTCCGAGTGATTCGGGTATTGTTCGGAGTACCGGAGAGTTACGGGAATACGTATTGGGCCTTATTGGGCCATACGGAAAAGAAGAAAAAGGGCCTCAAGGGTGGCCTCACCCCTCCCCTTGGTCTGGTCCGAATTGGACTAGGGAAGGGGGGCGCACCCTTCCTTCTTTCTCCTTCCCCCTTCCCTTCTCCTACTCCCACAAGGAAAGGAGGAGTCCTACTCCCGGTGGGAGTAGGACTCCCCCCTATGGCGCGCCTCTCCTCTTGGCCGGCTGCCTTCCCCTTGCTCCTTTATATACGGGGGCAGGGGGGCACCCCAGAGACACAACAATTGATCCTTGAGATCTCTTAGCCGTGTGCGGTGCCCCCCTCCACCATATTACACCTCGATAATACCGTTGCAGAGCTTAGGCGAAGCCCTGCGTCGGTGGAACATCATCATCGTCACCACGCCGTCGTGCTGACGAAACTCTCCCTCAACACTCGGCTGGATCGGAGTTCGAGGGACGTCATCGAGCTGAACGTGTGTAGAACTCGGAGGTGCCGTACGTTCGGTACTTGATCGGTCGGATCGTGAAGACGTACGACTACATCAACCGCGTTGTGATAACGCTTCCGCTGTCGGTCTACGAGGGTACATGGACAACACTCTCCCCTCTCGTTGCTATGCATCACCATGATCTTGCGTGTGTGTAGGAATTTTTTTGAAATTACTACGTTCCCCAACAAGGTGGCCCTAGGGTCATTACATCGATATGTCAACAAGATGAGGCATTAGGTGACCCTAGGGTCATTTCATCGATATGTCGACAAGATGAGGCATTAGGTGACCCTAGGGTCATTTCATCGATATGTCGACAAGATGAGGCTCAAGGTGACCCTAGGGTCATTTCATCGATATGTCGACAAGATGAGACTCAAGGTGACCCTAGGGTCATTTCATCGATATGTCGACAAGATGAGGCATTAGGTGACCCTAGGGTCATTTCATCGATATGTCGACAAGATGAGGCATTAGGTGACCCTAGGGTCATTTCATCGATATGTCGATGAGGGAGTCCTGGATTAAGGGGTCCTCGGGCGTCCGGCCTATGTGACGTGGGCCGGACTGATGGGCCATGAAGATACAAGACAGAAGACTGCCTCCCGTGTCCGGATTGGACTCTCCTTTGCGTGGAAGGCAAGCTTGGCGTTCAGATATGAAGATTCCTTCCTCTGTAAACCGACTCTGTACAACCCTAGGCCCCTCCTGTGTCTATATAAACCGGAGGGTTTAGTCTGTAGAGGCAATCATAATCATACATGCTAAACATCTAGGGTTTAGCCATTACGATCTCATGGTAGATCAACTCTTGTAATCCTCGTATTCATCAAGATCAATCAAAAAGGAAGTAGGGTATTACCTCCATCAAGAGGGCCCAAACCTGGGTAAACATCGTGTCCCCCGTCTCCTGTTACCATCGACCTTAGACGCACAGTTCGGGACCCCCTACCCGAGATCCGCCGGTTTTGACACCGACATTGGTGGTTTCATTGAGAGTTCCGCTTTGTCGTCATCAGAAGGTTCGATGGATCCATCAGTCATCTACAACAACGCCACCCTAGGGGAGGTTTTTCTCCCCGGCCAGACCTTCGTATTCGGCGGCTTCGCACTGCGGGCCAACTCGCTTGGCCATCTAGAGCAGATCGACAGCTACGCCCCAGGTCACCAGATTAATTTTGGGAATCTGGACTATGTCGCTGATATCCGAGGAGACTTGATCTTCCAAGGGTTCACGACCCCAACCTCCGCTTTGGCTTTAGAGCCGGAGCGCATCGCCAGGTCCGAAGACGGGATTCCTGAGCCTGCCGGACTATCTGCGGTCACTAAGCCCAGTACGGGAGAGCCGGAGGAAGTAGTGTCACTGGCAACCATCTCGAAGCCGGACTCTGGCTCCGAACCCTCGGAGTCAGCATCGTGTGAGCTCGGCCAAGGAGTCTCCTTCCCACCGTGCTCCACAGACTCTCCTCTCTCTGTCCAAACCTCGCCTTTAAGCAAGGCTCTGAATCTGATGCGATCACTCGCCATTACAAAGGAGCAACGTCCGAATTACGCCCAGCCCGGACTAGAGGCTGAGGGCGGGAAATTTTATGTCCCACCCACCACCCACTTCATAGCCACTGTCGAGGACCTTACCGACATGCTAGACCATAACTCCGAAGACATCTACGGTATGGACATTGATGCCGGAGACGAGCAAAGCCAAAATCCACCGCATGCCACATGCTGGGCGGCCACCTCCACATTCCACGTATGCACGCTAGATAGGCCAAGAGAGGATGGCATTGAGGACAGTAAGGATCCAATCAAGGACAACAACACTGATAAACCACCAAAGAAGCGGCATCAGCGGCGCCGTTCAAAATCACGCCGCGGCAAGGAAAGCAATACCGGCAATGGAGACAACAACACTCCGGAGAACGCCGAAGACCCATATGCCCCCGTCGAACCAACACCCGAATATGATGATAGGGAGGATGGGCAGGGTAACCCTGACGAACCAGTTGGAAGCGAGGACTCGGAGGACAACAATTACACGCCACCCTCCGAAGACGACATAAGCCCCGGTGACGAAGATTTCATCATGCCAGAGGAGCCCCTCGATCAAGAACGCTTTAGGCAACAGCTCATCGCAATCGCGAGGGGCCTGAAAAGGAAGCAGCAATGGCTTCAAGCCGAACGGGATACGCTCAACGACAGATGGACTAATGTCCTAGCAGCCGAAGAATACGGCCTTGCACGACCAACCAAAAGCTACCCGAAGCGTAAGCTGCTACCTCAATTCGACGACGAGGCACTGGAGCCCATACCATCAGCGCGTAACGTGGCTGACCGACCACCACGTGGCCGGGACAAAACGGCAACTCAAGCCGAACACCAGCCCACACTACCTCGTCGTAAAAATAGACACAACAGCTCGTAGATACACATATAACCTACGGCAGGACCTGGAAAATAGAACAAGTCAGACCAGATAAATTTACGGATCGCGGGGGCGTGCCCCAGCGCGCGATGATGGCTATCTAGCCGGACGTGACAAACATAATCACGTCCAGGCCGAAAACCACAGACGGACTCCATCCGAGCTACGTCGCGACTTGGCCCAATATAGAGGCGCCGCACACCGCCTCTGCTTCATTGATGAAGTAATGGAGCACGAATTCCCAGAAGGGTTTAAACCCATGAATATTGAATCATATGATGGAACAACTGACCCCGCAGTATGGATTGAGGATTTTCTTCTCCATATCCACATGGCCGCAGTGATGATCTCCACGCCATTAAATATCTACCACTAAAATTAAAGGGACCAGCCCGGCACTGGCCTAATAGCCTCCCAGAGAACTCCATTGGCAGCTGGGAAGACTTGGAAGACGCCTTTCGTGACAATTTCCAAGGTACGTATGTCCGGCCTCCGAACGCCGATGACCTCAGTCACATCATCCAGCAACCCGGAGAATCAGCCAGGAAGCTCTGGACTAGGTTCCTAATTAAAAAGAACCAAATTGTCGACTGTCCGGATGCCTAAGCACTTGCGGCCTTTAAACATAGCGTTCGCGACGAGTGGCTTGCCTGCCACCTTGGCTAAGAAAAGCCAAAGTCCATGGCGGCTCTCACCGCACTAATGACCTGCTTTTGTGCGGGAGAAGATAGCTGGCTCGCTCGTAGAAGCAATAGCGTGAGCGATCCTGGCACCTCCAAAAATCAGGGACAGCAATGGCAAGCCACGATGCAATAAAGACAAGCGTCGCAACAATAATGCAGGAACCCAAGGCAGAATGGTCAATGCCGGATTTAGTGGCTCCAGTATCGGTCAATGGAAGAAGCCATTTAAGGCAAACAGAGATGGTCCATCCAGTCTAGACAAGATACTGGACCGGCCCTGTCAGATCCATGGCAGCCCCGACAAACCCGCCAACCATACCAACAGAAAATGTTGGGTTTTCAAACAAGCCGACAAGCTCAATGTCAAACACAAAGGGAAGGGGCCGCCCAGTGACAACGAAGAAGAGGAGGCTCGCCTACCGAGCACCGGGGGACAGAAGCAATTTCCCCCCGAAGTAAAAACAGTAAACATGATATACGTGACGCATACCTCCGAAAGGGAGCGTAAGCACGAACTACAAGACGACGACGCCATAAAGCCGGACACCCCAAAACTCAACCCATGGGCAGCCTGCCGGATCACTATTGATCACGAAGACCACCCAACTAGTATCCGTCACGGAGGTTCAGCAGCTCTGGTCCTCGATCCAATTATCGGCGGATTCCATCTCACGCGAGTCCTCATGGGCGGCAGCAGTGGCCTCAATCTACTCTACCAAGGCATGGTCCGCAAAATGGGCATTGACCCTTCAAGGATCAATCCCACCACAACTACCTCCAAGGGAGTAATACCCGGCGTAGAAGCTCACGGTACAGGCTCAATTTCTCTCGAAGTCGTCTTCGGTTCACCGGATAACTTCCGACGCGAAGACTTGATCTTCGATATTGTTCCATTCCGCATTGGCTACCACGCACTGCTCGGGCAGACCGCTTTTGCTCGTTTCAATGCGGTCCCATACTATGCTCATTTAAAGCTTGTGATGCCCAGTCCATGCGGCACCATAACGATCAAAGGAAACACGGAACGCTCCCTCCGCACTGAGGGCACACTGTGGCAATCGCGGCCGAAATACCAAGCGGCCTCCTCAAGCCGCATATCTCATCGGTCATCAAACCGCCGGCCTCTACTACACAGGACCGGTCAATTTTAGAGCTGGATTAGCAGCTCCGCCTCCGTCGTTCGCCTCTTATACCCGCAGAGTTTGCACCGGGCATACATAATCATGCACTTAAAATACCTTGGCCATCGACGGAGGCACAATACTGACAGGCCTACAAAGAGGTTCGTCTGGACTTTAGCCTTTTCTCTTTTCTAACTATTTCTTATCTTTTTGCCACAGGTGAATCAATACCTGTCCGTCCTATGGACCTGAAAGGACTCTTCCTGAGCCCGGCTTTCCTACAAATAACCGGGGACTGCTCCCTTTAAGGAAGCCTTTTCGCGGAAGCACAGGCAGCGCAGACGTGCGACAGGAGGCCCAAAAGATTTTTTGTAGACCAAAAACTCTATTTGAAACCTGTACAGAGCCTTTTTCCTCAGCCCTCGACCCCTGGCACGTCAAATGGCCTAGGAGGTGGTGTCATAATCTGTAAGATTACGTTCAACGTATCAATCAGATTTTAGTGAACATAATCCGTCTTTAGTATTTGCTTTTCCGCATACAAGTGTACCTTGCTTCTTCGGTTGTTTCACGCAGACACCTCAGCACAAATCGCCAGGGGCTTGATACGGCAACATATGGGTTGCCGAAAAAGTCCGAACAGCTCTATAGCATACTTCGGTGTCACGAGTTTGGCATTATATGCATCAGCTCCGAATCATGTCTTTGGTCAGTAGTTGGGTTGCCCGGCTCCTGTGCTTGCTACCCTACGTTCCGTCTTATCGGCTAGGGTAGTAAAGGGAGAACTACTGCGATTGTGTTTCCGGTTCACCTGGTCAAACACCTCAGTACAGAAAGCCGAAAACTGGCTGTCATGATGCGGCGAGAGCTGGTCAACCACTCGGTGACTTATCAGAATCTTTTGCGATTTCTTCCGTATTACACAAAGGACCGTTTTCGGGTCACCTATGTAACACAACCGTATTCGGATAAATGCGTACATAACAGGGGCTACATCATAGACCGACCATAAAACTCCTATGGCTAAGTGAAGGTGTTAAATCCCTATAGTCCGATTGCCTAGTTCGCCGCACTGACACCTCCGTTCCGGACCAAGACGTTGGGTCAAGAGTGATCAGCTGCTATTCCGAACACCCCCGTATTATATGCGAGGGGGCCGAAGCCAATGACTGGCAAACTTTCAGGTTATAAGAAACGGCCGCATAGGAGGAAATAATGACAAAGGTATACAACACAACTTTGACGTATCATAATATTGTTTCACAATTCTGGTACATTTATTCAAATATAATATCCTTCGAGCACTGACCCTCTATCAAGCGGGCACCCTCTAGGACGTCTTCCAAATAATGCTCCGGCGTGCGATGGTCCTTGCCTCCAGGCGGACCCTTGGTTGCAACATCGGTGGCTTTCATCTTTGCCCAATGCATCTTGACGCGGGTGAAGGCCATCCGGGCACCTTCTATGCACATCGACCGCTTGACGGCGTCAATACGCGGCACTGCATCAACAACTCGCTGCACCAAACCAAAATAGCTGCTCAGAACGGGTTCGGCTGGCCATAGCCGAACCACGACGTCCTTCATGGCAGCTTCGGACATCTTGTGTAGCTCGGCCCACTGGCCCATCTGTTTGTTTAGCAGCGCCGGACGCCTTGCCACGTTGAATTGGGACCAGAAAAGCCTCTCTGCAGCACGTCCTTCTTGTGCTTGGAAGAACTGCGCCGCTTTGAAAACACTCTTCGGCAGATCCGAGAACGCGTCTGGAGAACTCCACATTTGGTTAAGCAGAGCATACTTTGGGTCGCCGAACTTAGTCTATAAAAGAAAGGGCTTACCAGCCGCCTATCTCCCTAGCCCGTCGGATCTCCTCCCGAGCCGCTCTGGATTCGGATCACACTTCTTTCGCCTCTAGTAAGACCTTGTCGAGTTTGGCTGCCTTGGCTTTGTTATCCTCCTCAAGAGATTTGCACCTGCTAGTGGCATCCTTCAGCTCACGCTCCATGGTAGATATTCTCTCCTAGAACTGGCGCTGAGCAGCCTGTTCGGCCTTTAAATCTGCAGCCGCCTTCTTGGCAGCCGCATCGCTCACTCTGGCCTGCTCCTTGGCCCGGGCAAGTTCAGCCCGAAGGGTCTCAACCGCGGCAGCACCATCTATAGTTATGCATATCACAGTATATGATTTTCAGCCTCGTGCTCGTGCTAGTATACATGCATAAACAAAGCTGCCACAACACATACCTTGTGCCTCATCAAGCTGCCTGTTAATAAGAGTGATGTCCTCATCCGCTAACTCAAGTTTCTGCTTTAGATCTGCAACTTCCATAGCTTGGGTGGTCGCCATGGACGTAACAGCCTGTGTTCGAATTAATTAGGTTACTTCCTAAGCATATCTTTTTGATCCTCTGATCGCCTCCCTGTGGAAGCCGACCAGAGCATCAGGGGCTACTATCTGTACACGGTTGCATTGTGCATGCAAAAATAGTTAAGCTATTACATTGCATACCTCGAAGCCCCTCAACAGGCCCATGAAAGCTTCATTCAATCCGCTTCTCGCGGACAGGACCCTTTGAACTACCATACCCATTAAGGTACGATGTTCCTCTAAGATGGACACACTTTGTAATGTGCTCATCAGAGTATCCGGCACCTCCGGATTCCTGGAGGCAGTTGCAGGAGTATGCATTCCCTTCAAAGGGGTACATCGGCTTGACCCTAGATTCGTCTTCGGCTGTAAGCCGGATAGTTCGAGGCCTTCATTGCTGGCCCCCGTAGGGGCTGCGCCCCCTGGCCCCTTGACGATCGAAGTACCACCCTCGGTCGTTGTTTTCATTGTCCCCCACGCCACTTGATGGTCAGGGGAGATTCTCTGAGATGACACCTCGAAGTCGTCCGCCCTAAGAGGCGAGGAAGCATGAGAAGGCGTCTCACTTTCCATCATCCCCGGAGTTAAGTCCCCCGATGAGGAGGACTGTTGGGGTGGACTGTGGGCTGAACTGCAAGTATATGGTTTAAATGTTACCCCTGCAACCCGAAAAGAATGGGATATGTCCAGAGCATCCTTGTTCACTTACGATTTGGCAAGGGGCTTGTCCCTGGAGAGGTGCCTTGCGCCGACATCGACTTCGGAACCCGAACCATATGGTAGGATTACCTTCCCTCTCTTGGGTGCTTCCACCTCCAAGTCTTCGGATGCAGTCCTTTTCCTCCCATGAGGGGAAGGGATATCACCTTCTCCCTCCCCTTCGTCTGTCGAAGAGGGAGCTTCAGTCTCCCCGGACATAGTGTCCGGCATACCTGTAGAGTGGAAGCCACTTTCGGCCCCTCCGCTCTTCTTCTTGTCCTCTGGCGCTGGCACTTGATACGGCACCGGGACCAACATCCTTGTCAACACAAGATCGGCCGAGTCTTCGGGAAGTGGAGCTGAACATCTAATTCGTTCCGCCTTCTTTATCCAGCCCTGGTCAAAGATAGAGCTCTCAGCACATCGCTATGGGATATTCAACCGAGTTGCGGTCAGAAATTGGGTGCTTACCGGGGTATCTGGATGGTTGCAGTCGAGACCGATGTCCTCTGATGTGTCCGGCCACTGCTTTCGAGTCTTGAAGAATAGTTTCCACATCCCTTCGTGCGTTGTGCCGAAGAATTGTTGAAGTGTCCGCGGTCCTTCCGGATTAAGCTCCCACATACGGAGAGGCCGTCGCTTTCACGGGAGGATCCGACGGACTAGCATCACTTGGATCACGTTAATAAGGCCAACGTCCCTTTCGAGGATACTCCAGATACGACTTTGCAGCATCTGAACTTCATCAACTGATCCCTAGTCTAGCCCCTTATTTATCCACGATGCAAGCCGCAATGGAGGGCCAGATCGGAACACAGGTGCGGCAGCCCATTTGGTGCCGCGGGGTTCAGTGATATAGAACCACTCCTGTTGCCATGAGTTGGAGGTTTCCGTGAAGGTGCCTTTTGACCAGGTAGTGTTGGCAAGCTTGCTCACCATAGTACCGCTGCACTCCACTTGCTCCCCGTTAACTAGCTTTGGCTTCACATTGAAAGTCTTGAGCCATAGGCCAAAGTGTGGGGGGATGCGGAGAAAGGCTTCGCACATGACGACGAACGCCGAGATGTGGAGAAAAGAGTCCGGATCTAGACCGTGAAAATCTAGCCCATAATAGAACATGAGGCCGCGAACGAAGGGGTGAAGTGCGAACCCCAGCCTGCGGAGGAAGTGGGAGATGAATACCACCCTCTCACCGGATTTTGGCATGGGTATGACCTGCCCTTTGGTAGGGATCCTGTGGGGGATTTCCGTAGTCAGGTACCTCGCCTTCCGAAGCTTCGCGATATCCTCCTCGGTGACCGAGGAGGCTGCCCACCTACCTTGGGAGCTGGATCCAGACATAACTAGAGGGCCTGGTAACAATGGAAGAAACCTAATCCTAGGCGCTGGAGCCTGTGGTTGGGAAGGTTGAGGAAGAGGTAGGCGTGGGGGGAGAAAGACGGGTCTGTGTCCCTTTATAAAGGAGAAGACTATCGAACGCCTCCTCACGGGCCTTAAAGCTCGCCTATTCTCAAGGAATCGCCAACAACACGGTTGGATTACCCACACCCATATTGATGAGGATCCCGTGATAAGGTGACACGATCTCTTCTTTGACAAGACGTGCCAATGGAAACCGCATCTTGAAACACGGAGCGGGAGGCTAAGAAACGGTTCGAAATAATGACCGGGCGGAGATGTGGCGTCTCACTACAGAAGATGTCAGTAGATGGGACTTGTTAAATATTATATTCTTTGTAGAGCTTATTTTGCAGAGCCGGACACGTTATCCGTGTTCGAAGACTACTTTGGAATATTCGGAGGAGGAACCCGCCTTGCAATGCCGAAGACAATCTGCGCGCCGGACACATCTTCATTGAAGCCTAGTTCAGGGGCTACTGAGGGAGTCCTGGATTAAGGGGTCCTCGGTCGTCCGGCCTATGTGACGTGGGCCGGACTGATGGGCCATGAAGATACAAGACAGAAGACTTCCTCCCATGTCCGGATGGGACTCTCCTTTGCATGGAAGGCAAGCTTGGCGTTCGGATATGAAGATTCCTTCCTCTGTAAACCGACTTTATACAACCCTAGGCCCTTCCGGTGTATATATAAACCAGAGGGTTTAGTCCGTAGAGGTAATCAGAATCATACAGGCTAGACACCTAGGGTTTAGCCATTACGATCTCGTGGTAGATCAACTCTTGTAATCCTCGTACTCATCAAGATCAATCAAGCAGGAAGTAGGGTATTACCTCCATCAAGAGGGCCCGAACCTGGGTAAACATCGTGTCCCCCTTCTCCTATTACCATCGACCTTAGACGCACAGTTCGGGACCCCCTACCCGAGATCCGCCGGTTTTGACACCAACAATCGAGAAGATGAGGCTCAAGGTGACCCTAGGGTCATTTCATCGATATGTCGACAAGATGAGGCATCAGGTGACCCTAGGGTCATTTCATCGATATGTCGACAAGATGAGGCATTAGGTGACCCTAGGGTCATTTCATCGATATGTCGACAAGATTAGGCATTAGGTGACCCTAGGGTCATTTCATCGATATGTCGAGAAGATGAGGCTCAAGGTGACCCTAGGGTAATTTCATCGATATGTCGACAAGATGAGGCTCAAGGTGACCCTAGTGTCATTTCATCGATATGTCGACAAGATGAGGCTCAAGGTGACCCTATGGTTACCTTGTCCATATATCGATGAAATGGCTCTCAAGGTTAATCAATGGATCTAGATGACTAACTAAGCACATGCCCCACATATCATCATATTGGACTAACATCAAGTTTCATCAAGTTGCATAACCCTTGGATCCAACAACATAGTTCACAAAATACATACTTAGGTACTTTGTTCCCAAATTCAAACTAAAGTACTACATAGATGATTATCATCTACATTACAACACTACTGGATCCAACTACATTGTTAAACAATGCATACTAGATGCACACTAGTCATCTAAGATGGCCTTCACCCCTGGAGCTTCTGCTTTATCTTTTCCTCAGACTTCTGAAGCTCAGAAATGTGAAACTACAACTTAAGCCTCTCTTGTGTCAGCCTTTCCTTCTCCTTCAAATGATTGAATTTCAGATTCCTAATCACATTGGCTTGAGCACCTGTGAGATTCTTCAGAGTTTCATATTTTGCCTGCAGCTTCTTATTCTCCTCATCTTTCTTTGACAGCTCTGACTTCAAGTTTCCAACTTCATTCTCTAGCTCAGCTATATTCACAGTGGCATTGTCCTTCTGCTCCTGCTGATTGCTTAACTGCACAGCCCTCTGCTCCTGGGCATCCAAAAGAGCATTCACATCACCAACTAACTTCTCATAGTTCTCCTACAGTTTCTTCTTCTCTTTTGTGAGGTTGTGAATTGTAAATGAACTCTCAAGGTTGTCATTGGTCCTTGCTGCCTTACTCTCCTCATACATATCCCATAACTTGGCCAATGCCTTCTCCATTGAGTCTGGCCATTCAAAATCAATCCATTGCACTACTCCACAATTTATGCCTTCCTGTACAACAAACATACAAATAAATAATAAGCTAAACATGAGATAGCACTGTTAATGAGGTCTGGCTTCAGCACTATTAATGAGACTTGCATTGTTAAATAAGTTTAGGGAAGTAATTTCTACAGCAAGAACATTAGACAGCAACTTTTAGCAAATAAACAATGAGCACTATTAAGTATGAGCTAACTGAGTTCAGTAAACAATGACCACAACAATTGTTAATTATGAGCTAACTGAGTTCAGTAAACAATTGAGTAAGCACTGACCACGGGAATAAACAAAGACCTAGCACTAACCAAAGCTAAACAACTAATTAAGCACTGGCCAGATCCATTAAACAAATAGTTAAACAATGTTGTCCAACCATTAAACATAGCAAATGAGCATACCCAAGAGGAGCATTGATTATGAATGATTCCTTCTCAGCACAATCAAGAAACCTCCTGCCCGTGTGCACCCCTTCAAAAGCAACTAAGCGCTCTGTCGGCTGGCCGTGTTCGCACAACACACTGACATCTGCATGAGTGCCGCAAAAATTTGGGTCGTGCATGGTAGTAGGAAGCTGTGGGAGCAAACAAACAAAGGCCTAGGTTCAGATCAAGCTCATTCACTAAATCCCCAATTCACAAACCCTAACCCTAGCTATCTAAAGAACTGACCTTGATAATGCCATCACAGGAGGAGGTGACGTTCACCACTGATTCCTCACTGGTCTCGCCGTCATTCCACGACACCATGGCACGGCGGAGCAGCAGAACAACGACGGGCGTTGGGGGCGGCGGCGGGGGAGAAGAACAGAGAGTGAGAAGAACAGAGAGTGAGGAGCCAGATGCGAGAGAGTGAGGCAACGAGCCGTTTTTACCGAGACGGCGCGTCCGTTGCCACTGTAGCACCGTTAGACAGCGTGAGCTCGTTGGCGTTACGCCACGTCCTCAAAACGGGCCCCACCTGACATAATAGAGGTTAAAATGCCCGAACAGATGGTTAGGTGTTTTCTGCAAATGATTAGTCCCAAAATCAGTGTTTTCTGGCACTAAATCGTAGAAGAGTCTTTTTCTGCAACCCTAGGTTTAAATGTGGCGGTTTTCTGCAATTCATTCTGGGCGCGCGGTGCTCATGCATACTGGCAAAGGAGAAACTTGACGGATGATGGCTTATGTACCGAAGCGACGAGACGAGACAAGGAGCGAGCTGCCTTATATACAGGCGTAGCGGTAGGCGCAAGAGGTTCGACCGCTCGATCAGCTGTGGTAGTGGGTAATGATGGATCGATGGGAGCAGTTAAGTATTGTACGACGCAACGAGGTAGCACGAGCAGGCGGTCGAGAGGGCAAACCACATCCAGTTGACAAAGACAGGGGGTGAGATTAATTACTTCAAGTGCACGTCTTCTGTTCCATAGTGTAAAGCAACAAGCACATGGATGTAGGAGTATTATGGTATAGCTAGCATGGCTCACACCAGGAGAGCAAAATATCGGCCAGCCATGGCGTCGGCGTGCTCCCTTCTCCATTTACATGACCAAATATGAACCTGTTAATTGTTTTATTACTCTGTTGAGCATTGTAAAGATGCGTCGCACATGCATGTTCTATAGTTGGTTCTTCGTCGCGTGTGGCCATCTGCTGGTGTTCTGTTCTGCTTGAGAACATTGTACCGCCGTCTCGTGCTCACCAGTAACTGCATGCATGCATGGCAAGCTGCTGGCCTCTGTTAGTTACGGACGATCATGGCTTAGTCATAATTTTTTTTCTCGAATACGCACGAGTGTGCGTATCATATATTATAGAAGGAAAGGGTAGAAACCCTCCACACATGAAGATACAAAGTTATTTATAGGGAGCCCTCGGCCACCCCACCCGACTAGCTAATTAGCGGATTACTCGCTACTCTCCCACAATGCAAGGCCAACATGAACCCCTCAACTTCCCCTCGTAGTAGTCCTGCCTGCTTCCATGCCCTTGCTTCGCTATCGATGCACTTGAGCACCTTTTGTGTGGATGGCGCCTCCCCGTCGAAGATCACTGCATTCCGATGGATCCACAGCTCCCATAGGACCAAGATAGATATTGTCCTAGCCAATTTTCGGTGTTGCCCAATTTCGTCCTGCCTGATGCACCACTCCGGAAGTGACTCCGTCGCCGTTGGAGCACTGTCTGGTTGTCCCAAGGCCAGGCACACCTTGCTCCAAACCTCTCGAGCGAAAACACATCCGATCATGATGTGTGCGATGGTCTCTTCATGCTGTCCACAGAATGGACACGAGCTTTGGTGAGGGAGGCCCCTCCTAGCAAGGCGGTCGGAGGTCCAGCATCTATTTTTCATGGCCAGCCAAACGAAGAACCGATGCTGTAAGGGCGCCCGTGACACCCACGTGAACTCCGCCGTTGGTGCAATCTCAAGTCCCGCAAACTTGGCCGCGTATGCCGATCGTGCCGAGAACATGCCATCCTTCTCCCACGCCCAAAGAATCTTGTCCGGCGCATCCTCACGGAGGGCCACACCCTCCGCTCGCTGCCATAGTCCCAGGTACTGTCTGAGCATGTCGACCGTAAGCTCAGGCCCAAAGTCCGCCGCCCATGAATGATTTGTGAGTGCTTCTGCTACTGTTCGTGAGGATCTCGCTTGTCTTGATACCTTGGAGTAAAGCATGGGTGCCAGGTCCTGGACTCTGTAGCCATCAATCCACTTGTCTTCCCAAAAACATATGTCTTGCCCATGCCCCACTGAAGCTGTTGTCGCCGCGCGAAAGAGCGCTCTGGACTCCGCTGGGATTGCGATTTGGAAATATGCCCATGGTCTTGTATGATCCGTACGTTGTAGCCACGACCATCTGGCCATCATCGCGATGTTCAACCACCTCAAATTTGGTATGCCGAGTCCTCCGGCCCACCTAGGGCGGCAAACCAAATCCCATGCCACAGCGCAATTGCCACCGCGCGCATCCATCTTACCACACTAGAGGAAACCACGACAAATCTTCGTCAGGGCGGTGAGGGTCTTCGGAGGTATGTTCATGGCGAGCATGGCATGAATTGGGATTGCGCATAGTATGGAGAGAATGAGGATGAGCCGTCCACTTTTTGGTAGGGTAGCGGCCTTCCAGTTGGGCAGGCAGTTAGCGAACTTCTCCACCAAGTATTGGAACTGTGCCGGAGTGGCCTTTCTGATTGAGAGTGGTAGGCCAAGGTACTTGCAAGGGAAAGATGCCTTTGTGCAGTCTAAGGATGTGCAAACTGCATCTAGCTCCTCCGCTGAGCATCGGATGGGTAGTGCCGCACTCTTAGCAAGGTTCACCACTAGGCCCGAGGCAGCCCTAAACAACTCCAAGATCTCTCTACAAGCTCGGATTTCCTGAGCCAAGGGCTTGAAAAACAACATGACATCGTCGGCGAACATGGACAATCGCTGGTGCACTCCATTTGTAGCTAGGGGGCGAAGATGCCCTGTTCTGTGGCTTTGCTGAACAAGATGAAAAGCATGGGGGAAATCGGATCTCCTTGTCTTAGCCCACATGCGTTATATATCGTCTCCCCTGGCACACCATTCACCGCAATCTTCGTCGTCGAGGTGGCAAGCAGTCCACAGATCCACTCGGTCCATCTCCTCCCAAAACCAAGCCGTGCCATTACTTCCAGGAGGAAGGGCCACTTTACCGTATCAAAAGCCTTGGATATATCAAGTTTGAGTAGGACCGTTGGGTTTCTGAGTGCATGGAGTCTCCTTGCCGTACACTGAACAAGCATGAAGTTGTCATGCAGAGTACGGCCCCGCACGAAGGCACTTTGATGGTTACCCACCAAGAACGGCAGCTCGTCCGCAAGTCTTGACGCCAGGATCTTGTCGAATATCTTGATGGCCCCATGAACTAGACTGACTGGCCTAAAGTCCTTAAGATCAACTGCTCCCTCTTTCTTCGGCAAAAGAGTGACCACTGCCTGGTTGATGACCGCCAGTCCTCGCATATCTCCACCAAAAAATTGATCCAAAGCGCGCATGAAATCCACCTTGATGATCTGCCAACAGGTTGCGTAAAACCTTCCTGTGAAACCATCCGGGCCCGGTGCTTTGTCCAATGGCATGGACTTGATGATCTTCTCCACTTCTTCCGGTAAGAAAGGCATTTCTAGATTTGACAAGTCCCTGGTTGGGAGGTTTAGCTGGTCCAAGTCGATCATGTGCGCCCGCTGGTGGGGCGATCCAAAGATATGAGCATAGTGCGCATCCACCACTCTTGCAATGTTCTCTTGGCCTGTAACGATCTCCTCATTATGTCGCAAGGTGAGAATGGCATTCTTGCGCTGCCGATGACATGCGTGACGATGGAAAAACCAGGTGTTGGCGTCCCCTTCCTTGAGTTTGAGCATGCGAGACCGCTGCCGGGCGATCGTTCTTTCTAGTGAGCTCAACCCTAGCAGCTTCCGCTTTAGCACTTTCCGTAGCCCATGCTCATGATCCATAAGGATGCGGTTTTCCGCTGCCCCATCCAGCCTGAATATGATCTCATGCGCGATGAGGATTTGCATTTTGATATTTCCAATCCACCGCTCGCTCCACCGTTGCAGCTGTTTGGCAGTGGCGCGGAGCTTACTGTCCAACACTTTGAATGGATTGCCAGACGACGGGACCAAGTGCCAAGCTTCTTCCACAACATCCAAGAACCCCTCAGCTTTCAGCCAGAATGCTTCGAACCGGAACCGCCTGCCCATGTGGAACGCAGCATCCAAGTCAAAAAGGAGTGGGCAATGGTCAGAAACTGCGGATCCCAGCGCCGTAAGTAGGCAGGACTGATGCAAGTCTTCCCAAGAATTTGTAGTGAAAACGTGGTCGATTTTCTCCATGGTTGGCAGCCTTCTTTCGTTGCTCCACGTGTACCGTCGCCCGAGCAAATACATCTCCTTGAGCTCAAGCCTGTTTAACCTTGTTCTGAATCGTGTGATCATCCGACGGTTGACTACCTCGTTACTCTTATCTTCAGGGTTTGTGAGCAGGTTGAAATCACCCACTATCGCCCATGGCCCAGCATGTAGGTCTCGAACCTCCTCAAGCTCAGCCAGGAACTCCACTTTGTCGGCATCACTCTGCGGCCCGTATACCCCTGTGAGCCACCACACCGGGGCCCCGTGCGGCTGTACCAAGGCTGTCAGGGTGTTAGTAGTAGTGTGCGGGTTTGACAACATGACAACTGTATGATCCCACACAATGAGGATGCCGCCCCGCGTGCCCACCACTGGTAAGTAGTAGTAATGCTCGAATTTATTACCAAGGCATTGCCTGATGAGGTCTAGAGATACATTTTCCACTTTTGTTTCTTGGAAGCACACAATGCTAGGGTTAGCCGACACGACTACATGGAAGATGGCACTCCTCCGCGCCGGCGAGTTAAGTCCACGCACGTTCCACACCAACATCTTTGGCGGTTGTGTTGCCATAGACAAGGCCCGCAAGTTCGCGCTAGCCCGACCGGTGCGTCACTCCCCCTCGGCCACCTCCGCGGCCGGCAGGATGGATGGGTCCCAGCCAAACAAGGCTAGAATGGCCGCCACTTGGCCCTCCGTCAAAGGACGTGAGAAGAGCTCCGCATATGCTTCTAGCGACTCATCGCTAATGATTTCCGCCTCATTGGCCAGGCACAACTTCCGGATTATGACTTGTTGCTGCTTGGAAGCCTTGGATCCCCTGGCTGGCCCCCTTGCTAGGTGTGCGCTCCTGCGAGGTGTGATGCTAGGAATCGCCCTTTTCTGCCGTGGCCTTCGCTTTGTTGGTGGTGGTGCTCTGCTCTCTGGCTGAGGAAGGATAGCGGAGAGAGAGCGCCGGACGCTTGCACAGAGCAGGTCCAGATGCGTGGCCTGGGGCTCATTCCTTTCCTCCGCCTGATCCTGCTGGGTCGCAGGGTCCAACTAGGGCGGGGTGTCATGCGGGGAACCAAGCGAGAGGCTCACACAGACCCATTCTTGTGATTGCATGCGAGCCCCTGCGTCTACGTAAACGTCACCATCCATTTGCATGGCCACCGGGGTCCACCGAGCCGAGGCGAGCGGTGTGGTTGGCGGGCTGGGGGAATCCCATGCAGCGGCCCCACTGACTCTGTCCCCAATTTCTAACAAGCCATCCTCCTTGGTTCCACCACCATCCTCGTCCGTTAGCGCCGGGGTCGAAGAAATCTCGGTCCCACCCTGATCCTCATCCACATGCACGGGAGTGCTAATCTCGTCCAAAATCGGCACCAACCAATCGCCAAAACGGATCCTGTCGGTCCCCCTGGTCCCACTAGCGATCACTGCATCTGCAGCGGACTGGTCCTCCCCCTGGTCAAAAGTGTGCCGCGGCTGGGCGACCGAGCGGGGGGACGCCAATCCCGAAGCCTCAGGACGCCGCTGCTGTCTGGACAGCTCTCGGGACGCGCAAGACAACGCAGGCGATGTCGGGATCCCTCCTGGAAAAGCTGCACTTTGCTCCGAGGCCAGCTGGCTGCCCTGCACACAACTCCCCACGTGTCCTCCAGCGACCGATCCACCAACCACCCAAACGCTGGGCTCCACTCCTGCCGCGATGACAGCGATGCAGCTAAGACCCGGGTCCTCGCGCGCGAGGGGCCCGTGGGCATCCGTTTGAACGCCACTGGAGGCAGCCCGTGTCGCCGGCAGCGGCCGAGCCGGGAACACAGCCGCCGAGCCCTGGATGGCCCCAGCCTGACGCCGCTGGCCGCTAGTCCCGCCGAGCCTTGCAGCTCCACCCAGATCAACCTCTCTAAACCGGTCCAGGTCCTGCATGTCTTCATCATAGTCGTCCGCCGGTGGTGGCGGCGGTGGCGGCTGCGATAGCGATCCCTCGGAGACCAGCACGGGGGGTTCTTCTTGTACGATATCGACGGGGTACCAAAGTGCATCCACTCCTTCATCTCGACGCCTTGGCTCTTCCAGCACCAGGATGCGGCGTGGCGGGATGCGCGCCGGGTCGTCGGTCCGCAACCAGACGCGGAAGCCGGCCATGTCATCGCGCCTCGCCGTAGAGCCGGCCACCTTAACCACCATGCCCAGGTCTCCCAGGACAGACTCGGCAGTGCGCAAAGTCCAGGCATTGGCCGGGACACCCACGAGCCGCAGTTGCACGAGGAACGGCATGACGATGGCCGTCGCCTGCTCCTGCCTGAGCCAGGGACGCAGTGAGAGATCGAAGCGTGGCGCGCCGGCATGGCCTCTAGCCACCAACAAATCCCTAATGGCCTTAGACTTGCAGAGGACGAGGAAGTCCTGGGGATAGAACGGTCGAATCGACATGTCAGCAGGGCCGAGGTCGAACTCCACATGTAGGGCACGAGCCGCGTCCGCCAGATCCACCGGTGGCCTAGGCTCCGCCACGGTGACCACGACCGCCCTTGCAAGCTCAGCTTCAAGGACGTCCACGTCTTCTCCACGCCGCATGAAGCAGCAGTCCACCACCTGGTCCATGTCCCGGGGCGGCGAGGCGGCCGGGTCGAACGACGCCGAGAAGCTTGGCCCCGCGACACTCCCCACCGAGCACTGGCCGGACGCAGCCTGATCAGGCGCCGAAGCCGCCACTTGCGCCCACGAACGCCAAGCGGACGGCACCGGCAGGCGGTGGTCCGGGCGGCGGGGGCGGCAGAACGGTGGCAGGGCGAGACGTGGCCGCAGCCGACGATGGCGGCGGATGGGGGCCGACCGGCGGACTCGGGCGCAGAGCGGGAGGCGGGCGGCGCTGGTCGATCAGGGAGGAGCTGCGCGGGCGCACGCACCCGCGCGCGATGTGCCCATTCCCACCGCACCTCAGGCACCTGGTCGGATTGGTGCAGTCGACGGAGATGTGCCGCGTGTCCCCATAGTTATAGCAGCAACCGTACAAGGCCGGCGGGATGCGCGACCTCGGCGGCGGTCTGGCGGAGGGCAGGACGGCAGGCCCCCGCCCAGGTGGAGAGCGGCGCATTGGAGGGCGGCACGGGTCGCCAGCAGAGCCTGGAGGGCTCGGCAGGCGGGGGGCGTCGGCCAAGACACGGCCTTGGCGAGATTGCCACCCAGATCCAGACACCGGAGGACTCGGCAGGCGGGGTGCGCCTCCCTGGACGATGGGCCCGAAAGCCGTGCCCAGCACGTCGGGAACGACGACGACGGAACGCAGCGGCGGCCGCTGGGCCGGAGGAGGGGAGGGAGAAGCAGAGTCCGACGACGCCGCCGAGAGGGAGACCTGGGAGGCCATGGGGGCTCACCGGGGGGAGGAGGCGCCGGAGGGACGGAGGGTGGGCGCCGGGGCCGGAGTGGTCTCCGGTGCAGAGAGGGGAGGGTGGGCGCCGGGGCCGGAGTGGCCGTCGGCGCGAGGCGCGGAGCTAGCGGAGCGCTGCAACTCGCCGCTTTAGCCTTCATCCCTATGATTGACCGCCGAAGAACCGACAGATTCACCAGGCCAACTTTTGCAGACTGAGCCGGCATATCATCTTGAAATTTATGAAGTCCCGAGGGTGCATCGTCAGAAATGCTGAAATAATTCCAAGAATAAATGCAAGCATCAGGACTTGAACCCTGGTGGGCTGGAGATATCACAGTCGCTCTAACCATCCAACCATAGGTTGGTTCGCTTTTGTAGTGATTTCTATTTCCTTTCCAATGACACAAATGCCTCGTTGTCATGTCGTCTCACTCCAACACTGTTTCCTGTTACGATCAGCATGGCTACACAATTTGAAGCTTTTGTGATCAGTCTATCGATCATGTTCTATAAGCATGTAAATATAAAATGTTTAAACTTTTTCTTTTTTTTGAAGCGGCCGGCATTGCCGGCTTTTTATTGATCTAAGCAGAAGGAAGAGTGACAAAGGGTGATCAAGTGATCAAGAGCTGAGACCGAAAAAGGGAAATTACAACTGGTCTAGAGTCAGGAAAACTGCGGACTCATGATCTAGAGGGGATAATCTCATGTCACCTCCCCGAAGGGTAAATCTAGGCACTTTGCACCAGCCATCCTCCACCGCTCCATGTCGCGCTTGCAAGCTTCAATGATGTGCCCTACGTTCGCCTGTTTTCCTCTAAAGGTACATGCGTTGCGCTCTAACCATATATGCCAGGAGATCAGCACCACTATTGTCTTCACGCCCTTCCTGTGGCCGGGGGCAGCTGCGGCCACAATCTGTTGTACTCTATCGACTGTTGTTGCTCCCATGCACCAAGTTCGCTCAGGGAGGCACAACCATTCTAGGACACTCCGGTGCGCCAGACCTGCAAGGCGTCAGGGCACTCCCGGCACAGATGAACGGAAGTCTCCAGGTTGCGCAGACACATCGGACAGAAATATCCGTTCTCCTAGCCCCTCCTTTGCAAACGATCGTTGCACCATAGTCTGTCCAGGTGCAGCAACCCAAGAAACATCTTGATCTTGCCCGGCGCCCAGATTTTCCAAATGATGGATTTGAAGTTGCTAGGCTGGCTGTTGATGAACCGGGCATTGTATGCCGATCTTGTTGAGTAGTTTCCCGAGCTGCAGAGCATCCATCTGATGTTATCTTGGACTCCCGGCTCCAGTGGAGGGCCGCTTGTCTGATCTGCCTCGCGAGCTGCACCACCTGCTGTGCAATGATGTCCGGGTCACCTTGCCACAAGTCTAGAATCCATCTGTCCTCATGCAGAGCATCTTTAACCGATCGGTTCTTCCAAATGGATCTAGCAAAGAGGAGGGGGGAGGATTGGCAGAGCTGCCGTCCTCCCAGCCATGAGCAGAACCAGAATGAGGCAGTAGCTCCATCACCGATGGTCACTGAAGTGGATGTAGCAAACAATGCCCTGTCCGAGACGTCGCAGGGCGTGCCTGATACGTCTCCAACGTATCTATAATTTATGAAGTATTCATGTTATTATATTATCCATCTTGGATGTTTTATGGGCTTTACTATGCACTTTTATATTACTTTTGGGACTAATCTATTGACCCAGAGCCCAGTGCCAGTTTCTGTTTTTTCCCTTGTTTCAGTGTTTTGCAGAAAAGGAATATCAAACAGAGTCCAAACGGAATGAAACCTTCGGAAAAGTTATTTTTGGAAAGAAAGCAATACGGGAGACTTGGAGTGCACGTCAGGGGATCAACGAGGAGAGCACGAGGCAGGGGGGCGCGCCCACCCCCCTGGGCGCACCCTCCACCCTCGTGGCTCCCCTTACCGACTTCTTTCGCCTATATATCTCCATATACCCTAAAACCTTCGGGGAACAGAATAGATCGGGAGTTCCGCTGCCGCAAGCCTCTGTAGCCACCCAAAACCAATCGGGACCCTGTTCCGACACCCTGCCGGAGGGGGGATCCTTCACCAGTGCCCATCTTCATCATCCCGGCGCTCTCCATGACGAGGAGGGAGTAGTTCACCCTTGGGGCTGAGGGTATGTACCAGTAGCTATGTGTTTGACATCTCTCTCTCTCTCTCTCTCTCGAGTTCTTGATTTGGCACGATCTTGATGTATCGCGAGCTTTGCTATTATAGTTGGATCTTATGATGTTTCTCCCCCTCTACTCTCTTGTAATGGATTGAGTTTTCCCTTTGAAGTTATCTTATCGGATTGAGTCTTTAAGGATTTGAGAACACTTGATGTATGTCTTGCCGTGCTTATCTGTGGTGACAATGGGATATCACGTGATCCACTTGATGTATGTTTTGGTGATCAACTTGCGGGTTCCGCCCATGAACCTATGCATAGGGGTTGGTACACATTTTTGTCTTGACTCTCCGGTAGAAACTTTGGGGCACTCTTTGAAGTACTTTGTGTTGGTTTGAATAGATGAATCTGGGATTGTGTGATGCATATCGTATAATCATACCCACGGATACTTGAGGTGACATTGGAGTATCTAGGTGACATTAGGGTTTTGGTTGATTTGTGTCTTAAGGTGTTATTCTAGTACGAACTCTATGATAGATCGAACGAAAAGAATAGCTTCATGTTATTTTACTACGGACTCTTGAATAGATTGATCAAAAAGAATAACTTTGAGGTGGTTTCGTACCCTACCATAATCTCTTCGTTTGTTCTCTGCTATTAGTGACTTTGGAGTGACTCTTTGTTCCATGTTGTGGGATAGTTATATGATCCAATTATGTTATCATTGTTGAGAGAACTTGCACTAGTGAAAGTATGAACCCTAGGCCTTGTTTCCTATCATTGCAATACCGTTTACGCTCACTTTTATCATTAGTTACCTTGCTGTTTTTATATTTTCAGATTACAAAAACCTATATCTATCATCCATATTGCACTTGTATCACCATCTCTTCGCCGAACTAGTGCACCTATACAATTTACCATTGTATTGGGTGTGCTGGGGACACAAGGGACTCTTTGTTATTTGGTTGCAGGGTTGTTTGAGAGAGACCATCTTCAACCTACGCCTCCCATGGATTGATAAACCTTAGGTCATCCACTTGAGGGAAATTTGCTACTGTTCTACAAACCTCTGCACTTGGAGGCCCAACAACGTCTACAAGAAGAAGGTTGTGTAGTAGACATCAAGCTCTTTTCTGGCGCCGTTGCTGGGGAGGCTAGGTAAGCGGCACTCACACCCCGTCAACTAAGCTCTTTTCTGGCGCCGTTGCCGGGGAGGTTAGTGCTTGAAGGTATATCTTTAGATCTTGCAATCGAATCTTTTTGTTTCTTGTTTTAGCACTAGTTTAGTTTATAAAAGAAAACTACAAAAAAATGGAATTGAGTCTATCTCATACGCTTCATCTTTTTAATGTCTTTCGTGAGTATGATGGGAAGGAAAATTGTGCCAAAGTGTTAGAAGAAGAATGTATTGAAATGTTTGGTACTAAATCTTTGAATGATGAGCATGATTGCAATGTTGTTAGTATGAACTCTTTGAATATCCATAGTACTAATGATGATTGCACTAGTTATGATGAAAAGTTCTCCTATAAACATGTCAATTTTTTGTGGAGTGCATTGGGTTTGCAAGTACACACAAAATAGGGAAGATAGATATTGCAAGAGGCATAAGCATTTAGAAACTAAATTGTTGCAAGAAAGGCTAGATGTTTGTGCTGAAAATTTAAATTTTCTTGGCCGTACTTGTGAACTTTGCAATGAAAGTGGTCATTTAACTATCCGATGCAAATTGTTTCATGATCTAATCATTACCAAAAATTGTGATGACTTGATTTCCCTTGCACATTATAATGAACTTAGTTTGCTTATGGGTTACGAAGAAATGAAACGTATAACTAAGCATCTTCCAGAATTTGCCCGTTATAAACTTCCTGATTTTGATCTAGAGGAAATTTATATGTATTGTGCAGTGAATTGCATTGAAAATCCTTATATTGCCAATTACATAAAGAAAAGAAAACAAATAGAGGATGAAGAGAATACTAATGAAAGGGAAGAGACTTCCCAATATCGTCCTATTATTTCTTATGATGAATCAGGTAACGAGGAGGAGCCTTCTATTCAACCAATCTCATTAATAAGGAGCTCCAAAAAGAGGATTGAACCCACACATGATGTGGTGAAGAAGAAGAAAAGAAAAAAAGAAGAGAGGTAAAAAGATATCTCTCCCAAATAATGTTGCTCCTATTATTGTTGTGCCTCATGAAAATGAATCAAAAATAATTGTGGAAGATGATGCACTTGATGATGATCTCGTTATGCCTATTGCTTGTTGTGATGATTATGATTGGGAAGATAATGATACTTATTATGATCTTGAAAATCTTTTTGGCACTTGCTTGGAAGAATATGATAATTGCTATACTATTGGTGTTATCCATACTATTAATGATGAGAGTGATTATGCTAATGATATGAAAAGGCCCAAGCTTGGGGATGCTATGTTTGATGAATATGATGTTTTTGAGAATATATTTGCTGCAATTAATGTTTGTCCCAAGCTTGGGGAGGCTACGTTTAATTAAGATGACATTTTTAGTCTCCCAAGTTTTGATATGCAAATTTATAATGATGATAGCATGCCTCTCACTTATGATGATTATATTGATAAAAGTGGGTTTGGAAGAGTGTCAACTTTAGGAAGTAATGATCCCACTATTTTGGAGGATGTTGAATCTTATAATATTTATGAAAGTTGATTTGGAGAGGTCATGACTTTATTTAGTGATGTATCCACTATTTCGGAAGAGGTTTCAACTGATTATGATGAGAACAAAGTTGCTACTTATGATGATTATTGTGATGAAACTTATGCTATAAAAACTAGTGATGATTATATTTATGAAACTTGTCATGATTATGATTACCCTTTTTCTGAATATTACTCTTTTAATGTGGAAACAATTTATAGTATTCAAGTCTCTTATGATACTCCTACTATTCCGAATGAGAAGAAGTTTGCTTATGTGGAGAGTAGTAAAATTTCTATGGAAGTAGATCATGAAAAGAATGCTTTAGGTGCTGGTTATATTGTTGAATTCATTCATGATGCTACTGAAAATTATTATGAGGAAGGAATATATGCTTGTAGGAAATGCAATAATTTCAACTTTCCTCTCTATGTTCTTAAAATCTTGAAGTTATGCTTGTTTTGCCTTCCTATGCAAGTTGATTATTGTTCCCATACGTTGTTTGCTCACAAAATCCCTATGCATAGGAAGTGGGTTAGACTTAAATATGCTAGTCATATTCTTCATGATGCTCTTTTTATGTTTCAATTCTTATCTCTGATGCGAGCATCATTGAAATCATCATGCCTAGCTAGGGGCGTTAAACGTTAGCGCTTGTTGGGAGGCAACCCAATTTTTATTTTTGTTCTTTCTTTTTGGTTCTGTTTAGTAATAAATAAATCATCTAGCATCTGGTTAGATGTGGTTTTATGTTTTAATTAGTGTTTGTGCCAAGTAAGACCTATAGGATCTTCTTGGATGATAATTATTTGATCTTGCTGAAAATTCCAGAAACTTTCTGTTCACGAAAACAATTATTTAAAATCACCAGAACGTGATAAAATACTGATTCCAATTGCAACAGATCAATAATCAAATTATATAGGTCTTACTATTTTGGTAGATTTTTCTGAGTTCCAGAAGTTTGCGTTAGTTACAAATTACTACAGACTGTTCTGTTTTTGACAGATTCTGTTTTTCGTGTGTTTTTTGCTTATTTTGATGACTCTATGGCTAGTAAAATAGTTTATAAACCATAGAGAAGTTGGAATACAGTAGGTTTAACACCAATATAAATAAATAATGAGTTCATTACAGTACTTAAGTGGTGATTTATTTTCTTATACTAACGGAGCTCACAAGATTTTCTGTTAAGTTTTGTGTTGTGAAGTTTTCAAGTTTGGGTAAAGATTCGATGGAGTATGGAATAAGGAGTGGCAAGAGCCTAAGCTTGGGGATGCCCAAGGCACCCCAAGGTAATATTCAAGGATAACCAAGAGCCTAAGCTTGGGGATGCCCCGGAAGGCATCCCCTCTTTCGTCTTCGTTCATCGGTAACTTTACTTGGAGCTATATTTTTATTCACCACATGATATGTGTTTTGCTTGGAGTGTCATTTTATTTTCTTTTGTTTTGCTTTCTGTTTGAATAAAATACCAAGATCTGAAATTCTTAAATGAGAGCGAGTCCTCACATAGCTACATAATTATTTAACTACTCATTGATCTTCACTTATATCTTTTTGGAGTAGTTTGTCATTTACTCGTGTGCTTCACTTATATCCTATGAGTAAATGGTTGAATGGTTTGAATATCATAAATCTGAAATTATATATGTTTCATATGTTTATCCCATGGGGAGTAATGACTTTACATATAAGAAGTAGAGGTGGTAAATTTATTGAAGGTTAGCAAACATTGTATTAGTCACTTGAACAATTCATGAAAGAATACTGAAGGAAGAGAGATTTCACATATAAATATACTATCTTGGACATCTTTTTAATTGTGAGCAGTCATTAAAATATGACATGATAAAAGGTTGACGTTGGACAAGGAAGACAACATAATGGGTTGTGTTTTCTTATATCTGAAATAAAGTATATTGTCATGGATCGCCTAACACGTTGAGCTTGCCGTTCCCCCTCATGCTAGCCAAATTCCTTACACCAAGTAGAGATACTACTTGTGCTTCCAAACATCCCTTAAACCAGTATTTCCATGAGAATCCACCATACCTATCTATGGATTGAGTAAGATCCTTCAAGTAAGTTGTCATCGGTGCATGCAATAAAAATTGCTCTCTAAATATGTATGATCTTTTAGTGTGAAGAAAATAAGCTTTATACGATCATTGTGATATGGAAGAAATAAAAGCGATGGACTGCGTAATAAAGGTCCCTATCACAAGTGGCAATATAAAGTGACGTCCCCTCGCATTAAGATTTTGTGCATCCAACTATAAAAGCGCATGGCAACCTCTGCTTCCCTCTGCGAAGGGCCTATCTTTTACTTTTATGCAAGAGTCATGGTGATCTTCACCTTTCCTTTTTTCATCTTATCCTTTGGCAAGCACCTCGTGTTGGAAAGATTCTGATATATATATCCAATCGGATGTAAGGCATCATGAACTATTATTGTTGACATTACCCTTGAGGTAAAAGGTTGGGAGGTGAATCTATAAGCCCCAATCTTTCTCTGTGTCTGATTAAAACTTTGAACCCATAAAATATCGCGTGAGTGTTAGCAATTGTGAAAGACTAAATGATAGTTGAGTATGTGGAGTTTGCTAAATCAAAGCTCTGACATAGACTCTTCCTGAAAATAAGATGAATTGTAATTGTTTGATGACTAATAACACAGTTTGTTAGTTTTCAAGAAAGTTTATGATCTATACTTTAACATGTGAATAGCTTGTTACTTGATCATGAGAAGTTTTATGAGATGAGCTACTGTTATGATATATAATGATGCTAGAAAAGGTGATTGAAATTATCATTGATCAAACTTATGCACCTGCTAGCATTCACACTTCATAAATTCTTTCTTTTATCATTTAACTACTCGAGGACGAGCAAGAATTAAGCTTGGGGATGATGATACGTCTCCAACGTATCTATAATTTATGAAGTATTCATGCTATTATATTACCCATCTTGGATGTTTTATGGGCTTTTCTATGCACTTTTATATTACTTTTGGGACTAACCTATTGACCCAGAGCCCAGTGCCAGTTTCTATTTTTTCCCTTGTTTCAGTGTTTCGCAGAAAAGGAATATCAAACGGAGTCCAAATGGAATGAAACCTTCGGAAAAGTTATTTTTGGAAAGAAAGCAATATGGGAGACTTAGAGTGCACGTCAGGGGATCAACGAGGAGAGCACGAGGCAGGGGGCGCGCCCACCCCCTGGGCGCGCCCTCCATCTTCGTGGGCCCCTCGTGTCTCCCCTTACCGACTTCTTTCGCCTATATATCTCCATATACCCTAAAACCTTCGGGGAACAGAATAGATCGGGAGTTCCGTCGCCGCAAGCCTCTGTAGCCACCCAAAACCAATCGGGACCCTGTTCCGGCACCCTGCCGGAGGGGGGATCCATCACTAGTGGCCATCTTCATTATCCCGGCGCTCTCCATGACGAGGAGGGAGTAGTTCACCCTTGGGGCTGAGGGTATGTACCAGTAGCTATGTGTTTGACCTCTCTCTCTCTCGTGTTCTTGATTTGGCACGATCTTGATGTATCGCGAGCTTTGCTATTATAGTTGGATCTTATGATGTTTCTCCCCCTCTACTCTCTTGTAATGGATTGAGTTTTCCCTTTGAAGTTATCTTATCGGATTGAGTCTTTAAGGATTTGAGAACACTTGATGTATGTCTTGTCGTGCTTATCTGTGGTGACAATGGGATATCACGTGATCCGCTTGATGTATGTTTTGGTGATCAACTTGTGGGTTCCGCCCATGAACCTATGCATAGGGGTTGGCACACGTTTTCGTCTTGACTCTCCGGTAGAAACTTTGGGGCACTCTTTGAAGTACTTTGTGTTGGTTTGAATAGATGAATCTGAGATTGTGTGATGCATATCGTATAATCATACCCACGGATACTTGAGGTGACATTGGAGTATCTAGGTGACATTAGGGTTTTGGTTGATTTGTGTCTTAAGGTATTATTCTAGTACGAACTCTATGATAGATTGAACGGAAAGAATAGCTTCATGTTATTTTACTACGGACTCTTGAATAGATTGATCAGAAAGAATAACTTTGAGGTGGTTTCGTACCCTACCATAATCTCTTCGTTTGTTCTCCGCTATTAGTGACTTTGGAGTGACTCTTTGTTGCATGTTGAGGGATAGTTATATGATCCAATTATGTTATTATTGTTGAGAGAACTTGCACTAGTGAAAGTATGAACCCTAGGCCTTGTTTCCTATCATTGCAATACCGTTTCCGCTCACTTTTATCATTAGTTACCTTGCTGTTTTTATATTTTCAGATTACAAAAACCTATATCTATCATCCATATTGCACTTGTATCACCATCTCTTCGCCGAACTAGTGCACCTATACAATTTACCATTGTATTGGGTGTGTTGGGGACACAAGGGACTCTTTGTTATTTGGTTGCAGGGTTGTTTGAGAGAGACCATCTTCAACCTACGCCTCCCACGGATTGATAAACCTTAGGTCATCCACTTGAGGGAAATTTGCTACTGTTCTACAAACCTCTGCACTTGGAGGCCCAACAACGTCTACAAGAAGAAGGTTGTGTAGTAGACATCAGTGCCCGTTCCAACCCAGGGTCTTTCTGGTTTTTCTACGATTGCCATAGCCAATGCAGGCACAAAGCTCTGGCGAAACGAGGCAGATCATGTATGCCCAGACCACCATATTGCTCGGGTGTGGTCACCGTGCTCCATCCCACTTTGCATTTTCCACTGGATATCTCTTCATCCCCTGCCCAGAGGAAGCGCCGTCTCGATTTGTCTATATCTTTGTAGAACTTCTTTGGGACTCGAAGAGCTGTCAGCGCAAAGGTTGGCATGGCCGAGAGCACGTAGCGTACAAGGACACGCCGACCTACTAACGGCATGAACCTGCCCTTCCAACCAGCAAGTCGAGCTCGGATCCTGTCCAGAATAGCTTGGAGATGAACTAGTCTAATACGCCCGGTCGTAACTGGGAGACCTAGGTATCTAATCGGGAAGATCGCCATTGTGCCATCAAATTTTTGTAGGACATCTCCTATGTCTATGTCTTCGCATCTAATGGGGGCCGCTAGAGACTTTGAGAGGTTGACCCGGAGCCCCGTAGCATCGCCAAAGTGTCGAAGCAGTTCTAGTAGGCTATCCACTTCTTGTCGTGCTGGGTTGATGAAAATAACGGCGTCGTCGGCATATAAGCTTGTGCGCACCCTCGCTGTCGTACCCGGGATCGGGTTCAGCACACCCATCCTAGTGGCCGCCTCCAGGAGGCGATGTAAGGGGTCAATGCAAAGGATAAAGAGCAGCGGCGAGAGGGGTCCCCTTGCCGGAGTCCACACAGATGAATGACGAAGTCTCCCGGATCACCATTGATAATGCAGGACGAGGATGAGGAAGAGAGTAGTAGAGCGATCCAATCTCTCCACCCAGCCGAGAATCCAAGTCTCTGCAGCAATTCAATTAGGTACTCCCATGATATGCTATCAAAAGCCCTAGCTATATCTAACTTAAGCAGTAGCGCCGGAGTTTTGTTCCTATGAAGAGCTCGGGCGGAATTCTGAACGTATAAGTAGCTGTCGTGGATGCATTTTCGTCTTTGGAAGGTCGTCTGAGCAGGCGAGATGATCCTATCAATAACAGCCGCCAGCCTCATGGATAACACCTTTGTGATCAATTTATCAATGGAATGAATGGGGCTTATAGGCCTGAAATCACTCATTTTGGTGGCCCCGTCCTTCTTAGGCATGAGTGCAAGCATGGCCGTGTTGATTTCAGCAAAGTTTCCAGCAGCCAATCTATAGAAGTGATAAAAACAGCCACAACATCATCCTTTATGGTGCTCCAGCAAGCTCTGAAGAAAGACCCCAAAAAGCCATCTGGTCCTGGCGCTTTGTCTGACGGGGATGCCATTAAAGCGGCCCAAACTTCAGGTTCAGAGAAAGGGTTATCCGGCCCCTCGTTTTGTAAATTTGGCATATCCAATTCCTCCCAGTTGATGGAGCACTGCCTTTCCTCTTTTCTTCCCAACAGGTTAGCAAGATGGTTGTGAGCAATTGCTGCTTTTTCATCATGAGCTGTGGTTGTAATCGTGTCTGTTTGCAGAGAATAAATAAAATTCTTCCTCCTTCTGGAATTGATTTTTTGCTTGGAAGAAAGCCGTTCGTGCATCCCCCGCCCTGAGCCAGGTTATCCTTGAGGCTTGTCTTTTCCTTGCTCTCTCCACTGCAGCCAGGCCAAGGATCCTGAGTTTCAGTTGTTTCCTTAACCAGTATTCATTTTGTGTCAGTCCTCTTCTCTCTTGAGCAACATCAAGCCGCAAGATCACTTCGCACGCCAAGTGGAACTGAACTTTTGCATCACTGAAGAGTGTCCTTGCCGAAATCTTCAGGTCATGCGCTGTCCTATGCATCTTCTTCTTTAGCTTGATGATTGGGCAGGTGTGATTAATGGGTCACTACCAAGCTCTTTCAACAGTTTCCTGGAAATGAGGAAATCTTGTCCAGAAAGACTCGAAGCAAAATGTTGCTCTTCTGCGTGGCGCCGCAATGTTTGCAAGCAACAACGGACAGTGATTTGAGCAGGCTGTTGCCGTAGCCATCAACATGAATGAGGGGAAGAGGGCATCCCATTCCAAATTGCAGAACACCTTGTCTATGCTAACCATCGCCGGGTTTTCTCGCTCGTTCGACCATGTGAACCTCCTGTTTTTACATTTGATCTCTCTTAGACCTGCTCTATCATTCCTGCCCTAAACATACCCATGATCCTCCTATTCAAATTGAGGTTGTTCTTGTCGCGGGCTTCGTAGATGATGTTGAAATCTCCGTTGAGGAGCCAGGGTTTTCCTTCTGGTGGTGCAGCATGGGTGAGCTCGGCTAGAAAGGCATCCTTTCTCGCGTCATCAACTGGCCCGTACACCGTTGTTAGCCAGAATTCCAGCCCATCCTGTAGCAGAGACACCTTCCCCATGATTGAAAAACTCCCAACTGCATGCGTCGCAAAACTGATCAGGCTCTTGTCCCAGAGGACATCAATCCCTCCCCTAGTACCAATTGATGGTAGAACAACACAACCATCTAATCTAGCTCCTCCCATCTCTCTGACAACACTGGGCGTCCAAGTGTCTAGTTTAGTTTCCTGCAAGCAGAGGATGGTTGTTCGCTGTGCTTCGGCGATCTCTCGCACAGCCGTTCGCCTGGACGGTGTGTTCAGCCCCCTAATGTTCCAGCTGAGGATTGCACATTTTGTACTACTCATCAGAAACATCAACATCACCAATTTCTGACAGCTAGTTTCATTGAAAGAGAACTGAAAATGAAACTGATACACAACCATTCCCGCCGGGGGATGTCATCGACCACCAATAGACCCCAAACCTCGACGACGATAGCTAAACCACCTACCACTACTATTATAGGAAGGAACTAAACCTAGCTCAAGCCGGCCTACTGCCGACCGCCGTCAGAAACTACTACAGTAAAGAAGAGCTAACATGACTACACTACGACCTCCTCGGGATCAGCACCAGGCCCTGCCATGCCCACAGCCACGCACAGCGCCTCCTTGTTGAGCCGAGTCAGCTTGGCGATGACGTTGATGTCGTCGTCCGAAAGTGGCTCGTCAAACCTACGGATGAGGGCATCAGCTGCCTTGGCCATCATCTTCTCTTTTGGTCCCAGTAGGCCTAAACCCTTCACCAAACGTAGTGTGGCGCGCTCGGCCACCGGAGTAGTGTTGTTCTGTGCAGCCTGACGAGCACTCTATCATGGTGGAGGCATGGATGTCGCTCTGGACTTGGCTGGAGCGGGGTACCGCTTAGAGTGCGGCAGTGGCAGCAGTGCTAGGGCTGGGCTGGCGAAGAGGCGACGGGCAGCAGGACCATCATCTTGGAGCTCCAAATGGCAAACTTGTTCAGTTATCTCTCCAAGCTAAAATTCTACCATTGTCGCGGCCGTGGGCGTGCTGCAGTTGAAGCTGGCCGGGTTGTGGGTTGGCCTCGACAGCGTTGGCCCGAAGATGTCCGGGACTGCCGTCAGAGCATCTTCTTCAGGCCTCTTCTCCATGTCAGAGAACTCTAGTGGCGATGCCAGCGCAGCTTCTATCTCGGCGTTGAGGTGTGCGGCGTCGGCACTAGCCGGCCCCGTGGCGGTGATCGGCTTCTTTGCTTTGGCGAAGAACTGGTCTAGGTTGTCGTTGAGGGCTTCAGAGCTGAGCTGGGCAGGCGGAGCAGGGGCAGCAGCAAGTGGATCCTTTCTTGCATTCATCTTGGGCCCGTGGCGGGTGCTCTTGCGCCTCTACCCCTTGGAGCTGCCAGAGCGGTGACTCATCGGCGGAGAGCGGCTGCGGACGCGGTGCTCCCTAGACGTGACCTCTGCCTGAGCTTGGTGGCCGTGCCCGCGTCCCAGTAGTGTATCCTTCCATGATCTTCCAGCACCATCGTTGTCGGGGTCGCGCCTGGAGCCGCCGAGGGGCATGCCCCGGCAGCCTGTATCAACCACCGGAGCGCGGGCCTGTCGCCTGTGCGGCTCCTCACGCTGGCCATCCTCCACGTGCATGGTCCAGGTACCAAGGTGGGTGCGAGGCAGCGCGTCATCGTCGTTGGAGCCGGAGGATGGCAAGCCGCTCTGCACGGAGTGAGAGGAGCGTGAGGAGCACAGAGTCCAGTCTTTGATGCGGTCCACATGGATGAGGAGGTCGTACCGCGTCGCGCCCGGAGGAGGTGCCACCCGGCGGTCCGGCAGCGAGAACCCCTCCATCTCTTCCACTCGCCCGGCGCCCCGCGGGAGCTTCCAGTAGGTGCGCCTGGTGGGGATGAACGACATGTCCCACACCCAAACCCAGCAGGCAAAGGTCTTGGTGTGGCCACGCTCCAGCGTGCGGCTGTCGAGCCGGTCGACGCGCACCTGATACGTCTCCAACGTATCTACTTTTTCTCATGCTTTTCCTCTTGTTTTGGACTCTAATTTGCATGATTTTAATGAAACTAACCCCGGACTTACGCTGTTTTCAGCAGAACTACCATGGTGTTGTTTTTGTGCATAAATAAAAGTTCTCGAATGGAACGAAACTTCACGAGGAATTTTTATATAATAAATAAGAATTTCTGGAGCCAATACCTACCGGAGAGGGGCCCCTGGGTGGGCACAACCCACTAGGGTGCGCCCCCCTCTCCTGGCGCGCCCAGGTGGGTTGTACCCACCTGGTGGCCCCGTTGACCCTGAAACTGATGCTATAAATTCCTATTTTCGGAGAAAAAATCAGGGAGAAAGAATATCGCGATCCACGAGACGGAGCCGCCGCCAAGCCCTGTTCTTCCTCGGGGGCAGATCTAGAGTCCGTTTGGGGCTCCAGAGAGGGGGATCTTCGTTCTTCGTCATCACCAACCCATCTCCATCGCCAATTCCATGATGCTCCCCACCGGGAGTGAGTAATTCCTTCGTAGGCTCGCTGGTCGGTGAGGAGTTGGATGAGATTCATCATGTAATCGAGTTAGTTTTGTTAGGACTTGATCCCTAGTATCCACTATGTTCGTAGATTGATGTTGCTATGACTTTGCTATGCTTAATGCTTGTCACTTTGGGCCTGGGTGCCATGAACTCAGATCTGCACCGTTTATGAATTCATCATTATATCCATGTTTTAGATCCGATCTTGCAAGTTATAGTCACCTACTACGTGTTATGATCCCGCAACCCCGGAGTGACAACAACCGGGCCCACTCCCGCTGATGACCGTAGTTTGAGGAGTTCATGTATTCACTATGTGTTAATGCTTTGTTCCGGCTCTCTATTAAAAGGAGGCCTTAATATCCCTTAGTTTCCAATATGGACCCCGCTGCCACGGGAGGGTAGGACAAAAGATGGCATGCAAGTTCTTTTAATAAAGCACACATGACTATTTACGGAATACATGCCTACATTATATCGATGAACTGGAGCTAGTGCTGTTTCGCCTTAGGTTATGGCCCTGTTTGGTTCAGCTTTTATCGACGGATTCCGCTGTAGCGCAGCAGAATCTAAACCAAAGGGTGAACCGAGCAGGATCCGATTCCAGAAATCCGCTGCCAAAATTTGAACCAAAAGCGGAAGCAGCCCAGGACGTTCTTTCCAAAATCTGATTCCGCTGCGGGCCAAAATCTGAAAAAGCTGTATCAGCTAGTTTGCCAAATGACCTACATCTTTTTCATATCAGATTTTCCACAGCTGTTTTTCCATAGCAGATTTTTCACGGCTGCTTTTAGAAATCCACCGCCGAACCAAACAGGGCCTATAACTATCACATGATGAATATCGTCCAACAAGTCACCGATCCAATGCCTACGAATTTATTTTATATTGTTTTTGCTAAGTTAGTACTACTATCATCACTGTTGCACTTGCTACAAAATTACTGCTATCGCTGTTACTGTTACTATTGCTGCTGTCACTACTATCAAAACTACCATACTACTTTGCTACTGATCACTTTGTTGCAGATAATTAATCTCCAGGTGTGGTTGAATTGACAACTCAGCTGCTAATACCTTCAAATATTCGTTGGCTCCCCTTGTGTCGAATCTATAAATTTGGGTTGAATACTCTACCCTCAAAAACTGTTGCGATCCCCTATACTTGTGGGTTATCAAGATCTTTTTCTGGCGCTGTTGCCGGGGAGTATAGGTATATTTGTTGAGTCACTTGGGATTATTATTATATTATCACTATGAAGAATCTGAAGGATCCAAAAACTAAGATATTTCCCTCAAAGACGAGGGGAGGTAAGGAACTGCCATCTAGTTCTACTTTAGATTCACCTTCTGTTTTGAGTAAACTTGCAACACCATCACATGCTATCAATTCTGATATGTCGCAAGTTATTGATGATGCTACTTCTACTATGAATGATGCTTATGATGATGCTAGTACCTTGCTTGATAATGATGATGTGCCACTTGGTGAATTTCTTGATAAACAAATTACTAGAGTTATACAACATGATGTCGTTGAATCTGATGATGAGCTTGAAACTAAATCTCCAGAAATACCTGCTAGAACTAGCCTTCCTAGATATGAATTACCTAAGGTACTAGAAGGTTATGTTATGAGTGAAGAAACAAATAGAGATATTCTTGCTTGCAATGATAGAGATGATCCAGAGAAATTATTACACAAGTATAAAGAAATATCTCTGAATGCTAGAATGAAGTGTGATCCTAAGTTTGCTACTTCACCCATCTTTATTGATGACAAGGATTATGAATTCTCTGTCGACCCAGAGTTAATTACTTTGGTTGAATATGATCCTTTCCATGGTTATGAAACTGAAACTGTTGTGGCACATCTTACTAAGTTGAATGATATAGCCACCCTTTTTACTCATGATGAGAAAACTCGCTATTACTTTATTCTCAAATTATTTCCTTTCTCATTAAAGGGTGATGCTAAATCTTGGTACAATACTCTTGCTCCTGGTTGTGTGCGTAGTCCCCAGGATATGATTTATTACTTCTCTGAAAAATATTTTCCTGCTCATAAGAAACAAGTTGCCTTACAGGAAATATTTAACTTTGTGCAAACTAAAGAAGAGAGTCTCCCACAAGCTTGGGGGAGGCTTTGCTAGTTACTTAATGCTTTTCCTGATCATCCTCTTACGAAAAACGAAATACTTGATATCTTCTATAATGAACTAACTGATGCTTCTCGGGACTTCCTAGATAGTTGTGCTGGTTGTGTTTTCAGGGAACGAACTGTTGGACAAGCTGAAGAATTATTGAATAATATATTGAAAAAATATGATGATTGGACTATTCCTGAACCACCGGATAAACCCACTCCGAAGAAGAGGGGTATATTATATCTTAGTCCCGAAGATATGCAAGAGGCAAAGAAATCTATGAAGGAAAAAGGTATTAAAGCTGAGGATGTTAAAAATTTACCTCCTATTAAAGAAATACATGGGCTTAATACACCACCAATGCCTAAGGTGGTAGAGGTAAATTATCTTATGAAGTTCAATGATAATGACAATCCTCACAATATGCATCCTAGTCAATGCCTTTATGAGTTTGAAAACTATATTAAAAAACAAGATCACTTCAATGCAAATGTTATGAAACAATTAAAATATAATTCTGATATGATTGCTCGCTTGAGTGATTTGTTATTTAGAATATCAAATGATGTTAGAGGTGTTGGACAACATGCTTCTATGGTTCAAACTCAGTTAGAACAAGTTGCAAAATCACAAAGAGAATTGCTTGATGAAATGAATAATAATATGCATGACTTTGCTGTTAGAGTTGCAACTAGAGGAGGTAAAATGACTCAGGAACCACATTATCCTGAGGGACACCCAAAAAGAATTGAACAAGATTCACAAAGAGCTAACACTAGTGCACCTAGTCCTTCTAAAAAGAAAAAGAAAAAGAAAAATGATAGGACTTTGCACACTTCTAGTGAACCTATAATAGAAAAACCTCCTGATAATGAAAATGAAACTTCTATCTCTGATGCTGAAACTCAGTCTGGCAATGAACACTCACCTAGTGATAATGAAAAAGATAATGCTGAGGTTCATGAAGACACTCAACCAAGTAATGATAAAGAACCAGATAATGATGTTGAGATAGAACCACCTGCTGATCTTGATAACCCACAACCTAAAAACAAAAGGTATGATAAAAGAGACTTTGTTGCTAGAAAACACGGTAAAGAAAGAGAATCGTGGGTTAAAAAACCCATGCCTTTTCCACCTAAGCCAACTAAAAAGAAAGATGATGAAGAATTTGAACACTTTGCTGAAATGCTGAGGCCAGTCTTTTTGTGTACTCGCTTAACTGATATCTTGATAATGCCTCCTTATGCAAAGTATATGAAAGACATCATCACAAATAAGAGAAAAATACCAGAAGTTGAAATCTCCACCATGCTTTCTAATTATACTTTTAGGGATGGAGTACCTAAAAAACTTGGAGATCCGGGAATACCAACTATACCTTGCTCTATCAAAAAGAATTATCCGAAAAATGCTTTGTGTGATTTAGGAGCTGGTGTTAGTGTTATGCCTTTCTCTTTATATAAAAGACTTGACTTGAATAAACTCACACCTACTGAAATATCTTTGCAAATGGCTGACAAATCAACTGCCATACCTATAGGTATCTGTGAGAATGTGCCCGTTGTTGTTGCTAATGTTACTATTTTGACTGACTTTGTTATACTTGAGATGCCCGAGGACGACAACATGTCGATTATCCTTGGTAGACCCTTCTTGAATACTGCAGGGCTGTTATTGATTGCAATAAAAGCAAGGTCACTTTTCATATTAATGGTAATGAGCATACGAAGCACTTTCCGAAGAAACAATTCCAAGTGAATGGTATTAATGTTATTGAAAAGTCTCCGACAATCACTATGGGAAGTTTTCAAATACCTCTACCTACTGTCAAAAAGAAATATGAAATGCTTATTGTTGGGGAAATGCATATCCCCATTGAGGTAACTTAGTGATTTACGAAAGTTCTTCGGTTTCATGCTAATCGAAAGTGGTTGTTAATAAGACCTGATCAACCTTATTAATGAATCATTTTTTAGCGGTATGAAGTTGATGAATTTAGTAAGCACTACCTTCTGTCCTTACTTTTTATTCTCTGTTTCTATTAGTTAAATAAAATAAAATGCCATGTTTTGTCTATTTTCTGAATTTCCCGTGCAACAAAAAAATGACCCAAAAATAAAAGTTCTCGAAATGCCCTGAAAATTGAACATGATTTTTTTCTGAATATTTCTGAATTTTTGGTGCAAATAATACCCAAGGGGGGTGCACCAGGTGGGCACAACCCACCTGGGCGCGCTAGGACCCCCAGGTGCGCCCTGGTGGGTTGTGGTCCCCACGTGGGCCCCCTCACTTATCTCTTTAGCCCACATCATCACTTACCTTGAGAAAAAAATCTCCATTGCTCTCTCTCCCGTGTTCTTGAGCTCAAACCCGCAGATTTCGATCTATTTGCTCGAAGCTCCATTTTCGAAACTGTTTCGGGGGATTGTTGCTTGAAAATTGTACATGGACATGAATATCTTCAGGAAGTTTGGCTCTAAGAAGAACTCCAAGGGTGTTATTGGAGAGTCTTCTGACAGTGATCTCCACCCTGGAGGTTGGCGGAGGTACGGCCGTGCGAATGGCCGCACACCTCGTTCCTGCAAGAGGCTAGAATTCTAGAGGAGTTCACGCAATATATTGCCAATGCCGGCCTCACCGACTTCATCGCAAATGAGTGTGACCAGCACCAAATCCTCACAAACATCTTTGGTCAGAGTTTTACTTTCCTGCCTAGAAATAATCCTCCTGAAGTGAGCTTTGATTTATATGCTGAAAACCATCAGATACCACTTACTGAATTTTGTGACATATGCATGATCCCTTTTGATGGGAGTTTAGCCGAGCCTAGACCGGCTAGGTTTCAGGCCTTTTATCGCACTTTGACAGTGGGAGATGAGAGAGGGGTGTCAGCCACCACGGCTATTAGCTTACACTTTCCTGCTGTCCATTATTTTGCTTTATTTGTTGCTAAGTGCATGCTTGCTAGAAAGAAAGTAGGTGCGCTCAGCACACCAGACTTTGTTGTTTTATGCCGAGCAGTAGAGGGTGAAAACACTTATAGCTTGGGAGCTATTGTGGCTCATCGCCTCCATCTTAATAAATCACAGGGTGAAATATATGGTGGGATTTTTTCTACTCGTTTGGTGGCTCATTTCGAGGTTGCGATACACCCTCATGATTACCCTCTTACCAAGTTTACCTAGACCGTGCAGCCATGGAACACCATCACTTTCTTGCACATGATTTCCTGATATTGCCATTCCTTATAACCTGGTCTTTAGCGTTAAAACTCGTGATGTTATTCCATTATCTGCACCTGCTTTGTTTGATTCTGCTGCTAGGGGCGGATACCGGATTATGCCTGCATACATCGTCGCCTATCGGAACGCTCATGCTGCTGCGGAGGCAGCACAGGAGGAGCCTCAGTAGTGGGATGAGTGGATGCCCGCTCCTCAGGATCCCTACTACCATCCAGGCTACTGATTTATTACCAACTTAGGCCAAGAGCCTAAGCTTGGGGGAGTACGTGTTTCTCACCAATATTATATTCATGTCCACTTATTTCATTTGTCGGTGTTCACACTTTTTCATTGTATCATCCATGTTTAGATTCATTTTCTTGCTTTCTTCTTGCGTGTTTGATAAACTTTAGAAAAACCAAAAAAATTAGTTGTAGTCAATTTACTTTCTATGCATGCTTAGTAGTAATATTAAAAAGAAAACCCAAAAATATTTCCTTGTTCTTCTTTTGCTTGTTGGGAGCTTTCCCGTGTAAATAGTTTTTCTCGTTTTTGCTTTTTTATTTGCTTTTTGAAGAAAACGAAAAACTCCAAAAATATTTCAGTGTGTTTCTCTGAATTTCTTTTCTTTTTATTCGAGTCTTACCGAGGAGAAGACCACAATGAAAATGTTGAGTGGCTCTCACATGAATAAATCTTGAACTAATAAAGAGCACATTTTATCTTGTCTTCTCCTGTTGAATAAAATGTTTGCAGATTCTAGCTTAGTCCACGACACTCTTGCACTATTATTATTTTCATATCGTTCGGTTGTGCAAGTGAAAGGCAATAATGATGACATTCGATGAACTGGCCATGGTAGGGAGAAACTGGTATGAACTCGACTTGTTCTGTTTGTGTAAATATGTTTAGCCTAGTATCCATGCTTAAGCCCATTATGATTAAACATGTTTGCAATGACAATTAGAGATTATAGTTTCTCATGCCATGCATAAGTAGCTGGGAGTTAATAATGATTTATCTTGGATATCAACATAGTGTTAAAATGATTGTCATGTAGTATGATGATATGGTATCCACCTCTGAATGTTCGAGTGGCTTGACTTGGCACATGTTTATGCATGTAGTTGAATCAAAACCAACATAGGCTCCATGATAATTATGTTCATGGTGTCCATATCCTACTCATGCTAGTGTCCAATGTTACTTACGCATAATGCATGGTTATGATCGTTGTTGCTCTCTAGCTGGCCGCTTCTCAATCTAAATTGCTAGCCTTCGCCTGTACTAAGTGGGAATTCTCCTTGTACATCAAAAACCTTGAACCCAAAGTTATTCCAGATGAGTCCACCATACCTACCTATATACGGTATTACCCTGCCGTCCTAAGTAAATTTGCATGTGCCACCTCTAAAACTTCTGAAAAATTAGCTGTTTTGTGTGCCTGGATCATTCATGGAACGACAGGAGGTGGTCGGTATCTTCCATGCTAAGCGGGTTATTCTCAAGTCGAGTGTTTATTCACTCGCCATCGCATGAGAAAAGGGCGGTAATAGTGATGCCCAGTCCCAAACTGCAAACATGAAAAAGAGTTCATCTCTGAAATAATCAAACAAAAACTCCCAATGGAGTCAAAACCTTTACTTTTATCTCTTGGGAACCGCCACTAGCGTGATTAGCATGGAAGATGTTGATAACTGATGGTCGTGAAGTGAATAAGAAAGGTGCATGCATCAAAATATCATTTATCTCTATTTTAAAAATTGAGCTCTGGCACCTCTGCAAATCACTGCTTCCCTCTGCGAAGGGACTATCTATTTACCTTTATGTTGTGTCATCACCTTCTAAAACAAGCGCCAGAAACTGAGTAGAGCACGACTGTCATGATTTATGCATTGTGTGTAACTAATATTGGGTGCATCATGACTGGATCTTTTCTACCATGAATTACAATGTTTATGCTTGAACTTTGGAGGTGCTCTGCATTTATGTTTTGCGGTCTCAGAAAGGGCTAGCGAGATACCACTATTGTCATAATATATCATGGTTGTTTTGACAATGTTTTGCCGTTTGAGATATCTTATTACTGCTCGCTAGCTGATTATGTCATTGATATGAGTCATTATAATCTTTAAGAGTTATTGTCGACATGGTTAGTTATAATGCTGGATGAAAACCTGGGTGCTGTTTAAGCTTATTTATGCAAACAAGAGCAAAAGAGTTCGTAAAAGTTTTTCTTTCTCACTTTCAGTTTATCAACTGAATTGCTTGAGGACAAGCAAAGGTTTAAGCTTGGGGGAGTTGATACGTCTCGAACGCATATACTTTTTCTCCTGCTTTTCCTCTTATTTTGGACTCTAATTTGCATGATTTGAATGAAACTAACCCCGGACTTACGTTGTTTTCAGCAGAACTACCATGGTGTTGTTTTTGTGCAGAAATAGAAGTTCTCGAAATGGAACGAAACTTCACGAGGAATTTTTATATAATAAATAAGAATTTCTGGAGCCAAGTTCTACCGGAGAGGGGCCCCTGGGTGGGCACAACCCACCAGGGTGCGCCCCCCCTCTCCTGGCACGCCCAAGTGGGTTGTACCCACCTGGTGGCCCCGCTGACCCTGAAACCGACGCTATAAATTCCTATTTTCGGAGAAAATATCAGGGAGAAAGAATTATCGTGATCCACGAGACAGAGCCGCCGCCAAGCCCTGTTCTTCCTCGGGAGGGCAGATCTGGAGTCCATTTGGGGCTCCGGAGAGGGGGATCTTCGTTCTTCGTCATCACCAACCCATCTCCATCGCCAATTCCATGACGCTCCCCACCGGGAGTGAGTAATTCCTTCGTAGGCTCGCTGGTCGATAAGGAGTTGGATGAGATTCATCATGTAATTGAGTTAGTTTTGTTAGGGCTTGATCCCTAGTATCCACTATGTTCGTAGATTGATGTTGCTATGACTTTGCTATGCTTAATGCTTGCCACTTTGGGCCCGGGTGCCATGAACTCAGATCTGAACCGTTTATGAATTCATCATTATATCCATGTTTTAGATCCGATCTTGCAAGTTATAGTCACCTACTACGTGTTATGATCCGGCAACCCCGAAGTGACAACAACCGGGCCCAGTCCCGGTGATGACCGTAGTTTGAGGAGTTCATGTATTCACTATGTGTTAACGCTTTGTTCCAGTTCTCTATTAAAAGGAGGCCTTAATATCCCTTAGTTTCCAATATGGACCCCGCTTCCACGGGAGGGTAGGACAAAAGATGTCATGCAAGTTCTTTTAATAAAGCACGCATGACTATTTGCAGAATACATGCCTACATTATATCGATGAACTGGAGCTAGTGCCGTATTGCCTTAGGTTATAACTGTCACATGATGAATCTCATCCAACAAGTCACCGATCCAATGCCTACGAATTTATCTTATATTGTTTTTGCTAAGTTACTACTGCTATCACCACTTTTGCACTTGCTACAAAATTACTGCTATCACTGTTACTGTTACTATTGTTGCTGTCACTACTATCAAAACTACCATACTACTTTGCTACTGATCACTTTGCTGCAGATAATTAATCTCCATGTGTGGTTGAATTGACAACTCAGTTGCTAATACCTTCAAATATTCTTTGGCTCCCCTTGTGTTGAATCTATAATTTTGGGTTTAATACTCTACCCTCGAAAACTGTTGTGATCCCCTATGCTTGTGGGTTATCAGCACCTTGTCGCCGAATGCTATCTCTTGAGGTTGCGTTGGTCTTTCCCTTGAAGAGGAAAGGGTGATGCAGCAAAGTAGCATAAGTATTTCCCTCAGTTTTTGAGAACCAAGGTATCAATCCAGTAGGAGACTACACACAAGTTGCCTCGTACCTACACAAACAAATAAGAACCTTGCAACCAACGCGATAAAGGGGTTGTCAATCCCTTCATGGCCACTTGCAAAAGTGAGATCTGATAGAGATAATAAGATAAATATTTTTGGTATTTTTATGATATAGATTGAAAGTAAAGATTGCAAAGTAAAAATAGATTGGAAACTTATATGATGGAAAATAGACCCGGGGGCCATAGGTTTCACTAGTGGCTTCTCTCAAGATAGCATAAGTATTACGGTGGGTGAACAAATTACTGTCGAGCAATTGATAGAAAAGTGCATAGTTATGAGAATATCTAGGCATGATCATGTATATAGGCATCACATCTGCGACAAGTAGACCGAAACGATTCTGCATCTATTACTATTACTCCACACATCGACCGCTATCCAGCATGCATCTAGAGTATTAAGTTCATAAGAACAGAGTAACGCATTAGGCAAGATGACATGATGTAGAGGGATAAACTCAAGCAATATGATATAAACCCCATCTTTTTATCCTCGATGGCAACAATACAATATGTGCCTTGCTGCCCCTGCTGTCACTGGGAAAGGACACCGCAAGATTGAACCCAAAGCTAAGCACATCTCCCATTGCAAGAAAGATCAATCTAGTAGCCCAAACCAAACTGATAATTCGAAGAGACTTGCAAAGATAACCAATCATACATAAAAGAATTCGGAGAATATTCAAACATTGTTCATAGATAAACTTGATCATAAACCCACAATTCACCGGATCTTGACAAACACACCGCAAAAAGAATTACATCGAATAGATCTCCAAGAGAATCGAGGAGAACTTTGTATTGAGATCCAAAGAGAGAGAAGAAGCCATCTAGCTAATAACTATGGACCCGAAGGTCTGTGGTAAACTACTCACACATCATCGGAGAGGCTATGGTGTTGATGTAGAAGCCCTCCGTGATCGATTCCCCCTCCGGCGGAGCGCCGGAAAAACCCCAAGATGGGATCTCACGGGTACAGAAGGTTGCGGCGGTGGAAATAGGGTTTCATGGTGCTCCCGGATGTTTTCGGGGTATATGGGTATATATAGGAGGAAGAAGTAGGTCGGTGGAGCTGCAAGGGGCCCACGAGGGTGGGGGCGCGCCCAGGGGGGCAGGCACGCCTCCCTGCCTCGTGGCCTCCTCGCTTCTTTCTTGACGTCCACTCCAAGTCTCCTGGATCATGTTTGTTCCAAAAATCACTCTCCCGAAGGTTTCATTTCGTTTGGATTCCGTTTGATATTCCTTTTCTGCGAAACACTGAAATAGGCAAAAAACAACATTTTGCACTGGGCCTTCGGTTAATAGGTTAGTCCCAAAAATAATATAAAAGTGTATAATAAAGCCCATTAAACATCCAAAACAGATAATATAATAGCATGGAACAATCAAAATTATAGATGCGTTGGAGACATATCAAGCATCCCCAAGCTTAATTCTTGCTCGTCCTCGAGTAGGTAAATGATAAAAATAGAATTTTTGATGTGGAATGCTACCTAGCATAATTTTCTAAGTAATTCTCTTTATTGTGGCATGAATGTTCAGATCCGAAAGATTCAAGACAAAAGTTTAATATTGACATAAAAATAATAATACTTCAAGCATACTAACTAAGCAATTGTGTCTTCTCAAAATAACATGGCCAAAGAAAGTTCATCCCTACAAAATCATATAGTTTGGTCATGCTCCATTTTCATCACAAAAGAATGCTCTCATCATGCACAACCCCGATGACAAGCCAAGCAATTGTTTCATACTTTAGTAATCTCAAACTTTTTTCAACTTTCACGCAATACATGAGCGTGAGCCATGGATATAGCACTATAGGTGGAATAGAGTATGATGATGGGGGTTATGTGGAGAAGACAAAAAAGGAGAAAGTATCACATTGACGTGGCTAATCAACGGGCTAGGGAGATGCCCATCAATTGATGTCAATGCAAGGAGTAGGGATTGCCATGCAACGGATGCATTAGAGCTATAAAATGTATGAAAGATCAACAAAAGAAACTAAGTGGGTGTGCATCCAACTTGCTTGCTCATGAAGACCTAGGGCATTTGAGGAAGCCCATTGTTGGAATATATAAGCCAAGTTCTATAATGAAAAATTCCCACTAGTATATGAAAGTGACAAAACAAGAGACTCTCTATCATAAAGATCATGGTGCTACTTTGAAGCACAAGTGTGGAAAAAAGGATAGTAGCATTGTCCCTTTTTATTTCTTTTCTTTTTTTCTTTTTTTGGGCCTTTCTCTTTTTTTTGGGACAATGCTCTATTAATGATGATCATCACAGTTCTATTTATTTACACTCAATGATTACATCTCGATACTAGAACAAAATATGACTCTATCTAAATGCCTCCGGCGGTGTATCGGGATGGGCAATGAACCAAGAGTGACATGTATGATAAATTATGCATGGTGGCTTAGCCACAAATACGATGTCAACTACATGATCATGCAAGGCAATATGACAATGATGAAGCGTGTCATAATAAATGAAACGATGGAAAGTTGCATGGCAATATATCTCGGAATGGATATGAAAATGCCATAATAGGTAGGTATGATGGCTGTTTTGAGGAAGATATAAGGAGGTTTATTTGTGATAGAGCATATCATATCACGGGGTTTGGATGCACCGGCGAAGTTTGCACCAACTCTCAAGGTGAGAAAGGGCAATGCACGGTACCGAAGAGGCTAGCAATGATGGAAAGGTGAGAGTGTGTATAATCCATGGACTCAACATTAGTCATAAAGAACTCACATACTTATTGCAAAAATCTACAAGTCATCAAAAACCAAGCATTACGCGCATGCTCCTAGGGGGATAGATTGGTAGGAAAAGACCATCACTCGTCCCCGACCGCCACTCATAAGGATGACAATCAAAGAACACCTCATGCTTCAAATTTGTTACACAACGGTTACCATACGCGCATGCTACGGGACTTGCAAACTTCAACACAAGTATTTCTCAAATTCACAACTACCCAACTAGCACGACTCTAATATTACCATCTTCATATCTCAAAACCATCATCAAGTATCAAACTTCTCATAGTATTCAATGCACTTTTTATGAAAGTTTTTATTATACCCATCTTGGATGCCTATCATATTAGGACTAATTTTATAGCCAAAGAAAATTACCATGCTGTTCTAAAGGACTCCCAAAATAATATAAGTGAAGCATGAGAGATCAATAATTTCTATAAAATAAAGCCACCACCGTGCTCTAAAAGATATAAGTGAAGCACTAGAGCAAAATTATCTAGCTCAAAAGATATAAGTGAAGCACATAGAGTATTCTAATAAATTCCGATTCATGTGTGTCTCTCCAAAAGGTGTGTACAGCAAGGATGATTATGATAAACTAAAAATCAAAGACTCAACTCATACAAAACGCTCCAAGCAAAACACATATCATGTGGTGAATAAAAATATAGCCTCAAGTAAAGTTACCGATAGACGAAGACTAAAGAGGGGATGCCTTCCGGGGCATCCCCAAGCTTAGGCTTTTGGTTGTCCTTGAATTTTACCTTGCGGTGCCTTGGGCATCCCCAAGCTTAGGCTCTTGCCACTCCTTATTCCATAATCCATCAAATCTTTACCCAAAACTTGAAAACTTCACAACACAAAACTCAACAGAAAAATCTCATGAGCTCTGTTAGCGAAAGAAAACAAACCACCACTTCAAGGTACTGTAATGAACTCATTCTTTATTTATATTGGTGTTAAACCTACTGTATTCCAACTTCTCTATGGTTTATACCCTCTGATACTAGCCATAGATTCATCAAAATAAGCAAACAACACACGAAAAACAGAATCTGTCAAAAACAGAACAGTCTGTAGTAATCTGGATCAACCGTATACTTATGTAACTCCAAAAATTCTGAAATAAATCTCTGGACGTGAGGAATTTGTCTATTAATCATCTGCAAAAAGAATAAACCTAAAAACACTCTCCGTTAAAAAATGGCAGCTAATCTCGTGAGCGCTAAAGTTTCTGTTTTTTACAGCAAGATCATAAAGACTTCACCCAAGTCTTCCCAAAGGTTCTACTTGTCACAAACACTAATTTAAAACATAAAACCACATCTAAACAGAGGCTAGATGAATTATTTATTACTAAACAGAACCAAAAAGCAAGAAATAAAAATAAAATTGGGTTGCCTCCCAACAAGCGCTATCGTTTAACGCCCCTAGCTAGGCATAAAGGCAAGGATAGATCTAGGTATTGCCATAATAATGGTAAGGAAAATCACGAAAAATCATCTCATATTCCCTACGTTCAGCTGCAAGTTTTCTTTGTGGCAAGCAAAAGTAATCAAAAGGGCTAAATTTAATGGGACAAAATTCCCCAAGATCAAGCTCGGGAGGTATGGGTTCCTCCTTTGGCCCCTTATATTGCACAACCAAATCATCATTATAAGCATTCTTTTGGCAAAAATTCATGAGCCTTTGTTCAAGAGAAAAACCTAACCCATTGTTCTGAATAGCAAAATCATCATTGAGTTCAGAAATTATATCAACTAGAACATCGGTAGGAACCTTCTTTCTAAGGTTTTCATTGTAAGCAACATGATCTAGAGATCGTAAACGCATTAAGTCTTCTTGATTAAAAAAGGATAGCTTCTATGGGAGGACGACCATCGTCCATCCTATAATGCGCAAAAATTTCATTGGCCTCTTTCATTATAAATCTGAACTCATGTGCCAAAAAGATAGTAGCTGCTCGCTTAACAGAAGAATGCTCGATATTGGAAACTCTAGAAAAATCCTTTGTATGCAAGGATGCATATGAATAAATTGTCTTTCAAGTTAAACTATGAGAAAAGATATAACATTCGCAAAACTACCAGTTCTATGAAGAATAGACCCACTGATACGTCTCCATCGTATCTACTTTTCCAAACACTTTTGCCCTTGTTTTGGACTCTAACTTGCATGATTTGAATGGAACTAACCCGCACTGACGCTGTTTGCAGCAAAATTGCCATGGTGTTATTTTTGTGCAGGAATAAAAGTTCTTGGAATGACCTGAAACTTCACGGAGAATATTTTTGGAATTACTAAAAAATACTGGTGAAAGAATCAAGGCCAGGGGCCCACACCCTGTCCACGAGGGTGGGGGGGCGCGCCCCCTGCCTCATGGGCCACCTGGAGCTCCACCGACCTCAACTCCAACTATATATATTCACGTTCGGGGAGAAAATCAGAGAGAAGGATTCATCGCGTTTTACGATACGGAGCCGCCGCCAAGCCCTAATCTCTCTCGGGAGGGCTGATCTGGAGTCCGTTTGGGGCTCCGGAGAGGGGAATCCGTCGCCGTCGTCATCATCAACCTTCCTCCATCACCAATTTCATGATGCTCACCGTCGTGCGTGAGTAATTCCATCGTAGCTTGCTGGACGGTGATGGGTTGGATGAGATTTACCATGTAATCGAGTTAGTTTTGTTAGGGTTTGATCCCTAGTATCCACTATGTTCTGAGATTGATGTTGCTATGACTTTGCTATGCTTAGTGCTTGTCACTAGGGCCCGAGTGCCATGATTTCAGATTTGAACCTATTATGTTTTCAGGAATATATGTGAGTTCTTGATCCTATCTTGCAAGTCTATAATCACCTATTATGTGTTATGATCTGTTAACCCCGAAGTGACAATAATCGGGATACTTATCGATGATGACCGTAGTTTGAGGAGTTCATGTATTCACTAAGTGTTAATGGTTTGGTCCGGTACTCTATTAAAAGGAGGCCTTAATATCCCTTAGTTTCCAATAGGACCCCGCTGCCACGGGAGGGTAGGACAAAAGATGTCATGCAAGTTCTTTTCCATAAGCATGTATGACTATATTCGGAATACATGCCTACATTACATTGATGAATGGGACCTAGTTCTGTGTCACCCTATGTTATAACTATTACATGAGGAATCGCATCCGGCATAATTCTCCATCACCGATCCAATGCCTACGAGCTTTTCACATATTGATTCTCCGCTTAGTTACTTTTCCGTTGCCACTGTTACAATTACTACAAAATTGCTACTATTACTTTTGCTACCATTACCGCTACTATCATACTACTTTGCTACTAAATACTTTGCTGCAGGTATTAAGTTATCCAGGTGTGGTTAAATTGACAACTCAACTGCTAATACTTGAGAATATTCTTTGGCTCCCCTTGTGTCGTATCAATAAATTTGGGTTGAATACTCTACCCTCGAAAACTGTTGCGATCCCTTATACTTGTGGGTTATCAAGACTATTTTCTGGCGCCGTTGCCGGGGAGCATAGCTCAATTCTTTGAGTCACTTGGGATTTATATCTGCTGGTCACTATGAGGAACTTGAAAGACGAAAGAACTATGATTTTTCCCTCAACTACGAGGGGAGGTAAGGAACTGCCATCTAGCTCTGCACTTGATTCACCTTCTGTTTTGAGTAAACTTGCGACACCTAAACCTGCTTCTGCTATTAATTCTGATATGTCGCATGTTATTGATGATGTCACTTCTGCTATGCATGATGCTTAAAACTACTTCTATGCTTGATACTACTGTGCCACTAGGTGAATTTCTTGATGAACAACTTGCTAGGGCTAGGGAGAATGAAATTATTAAAACTGATAATATTGATGAAAGTGATGATGAAGATTCTCCCCTAGATATGAATTGCCTGTTGTGCCTAAGGGTTATGTTATGGATGAGGAAACTGCTAGAGACTTTCTTGCTTGAAATGATAGATATGATCTTAAGAAATTATTAGCTAAGCTGAAAGAAATTATTAGCTAAGCTGAATGAAATATGACCCTGCTTTTGCTACTTCACCAATCTGTGTTACTGATAAGGAGTATGATTTCTCTGTTGATCCTGAGATAATTACTTTGGTTGAATCTGATCCTTTCTATGGCTATGAATCTGAAACTGTTGTGGCACATGTTACTAAATTAAATGATATAGCCACCATGTTCACTAATGATGAGAAAACTCATTACTACTATATCCTTAAGTTATTTCTGTTCTCATTAAAGGGTGATGCTAAAACATGGTTTAATTCTCTTGATCCTGGTTGTGTGCTTAGTCCCCAGGATATGATTTATTACTTCTCTGCTAAATATTTCCCCGCTCATAAGAAACAAGTTGCTTTAAGGGAAATATATAATGTTGTGCAAATTGAAGAAGAGAGTCTCCTACAAGCTTGGGGGAGGCTTCTCCAATTACTTAATGCTTTGCCTGATCATCCTCTCAAGAAAAATGAAATACTTGATATCTTTTATAATGGACTAACTGATGCTTCCAGAGACCACCTGGATAGTTGTGCTGGTTGTGTTTTCAGGGAAAGAACAGTTAATCAAGCTGAATTGCTACGGAATAATATGTTGACTAATGAAAATAATCGGACACTTCCTGAACCAACTCCTAAGCCAACTCCTAAGAAGAGGGGTATTCTATTTCTCAGTCCTGAAGATATGCAAGAGGCAAAGAAATCTATGAAAGAAAAAGGTATTAAAGCTGAAGATGTTAAGAATTTACCTCCTATTGAAGAAATACATGGTCTTAATTTGCCACCTGTTGAAGAAATACACGGTCTTGATAACCCGACATAGGTAGTAAAGGTAAATTCTCTCTATAGATTTGATGAAGGTGATATTCCTCGTTATAAGTCTGCTAGCCAATGCTTAGATGAGTTTGATAATTTTATTGTTAAGCAAGAAAACTTCAATGCTTATGTTGGTAGACAATTGAAACGAAATGCTTATATGATTGAACACTTGAGTGATTATATGTCTAGAGTTAAAGGTGAACTTAAACTCATTAGTAAACATGCTTCTATGGTTACCACTCAAGTAGAACAAGTACTTAAAGCTCAAAATGATTTGCTCAATGAATTAAATAATAAGAAAAATGATCATGCTATTAGAGTTATGACTAGAGGGGGTAAAATGACTTAGAAACCTTTGTATCCTGAGGGCCACCCTAAGAGAATTGAGCAGGATTCTCAGAGAACTAATGTCGATGCACCTAGTCCTTCTAAAAGGAAGAAAAAGAAAATGATAGGACTTTGCATGCTTCTAGTGAACCTGTTGCTGACACACCTGAGAACCCCAATGATCTTTCTATCTCTGATGCTGAAACACAATCAGGTGATGAACATGAACCTAGTGATAATGTTAATGATGATGTTCATGTTGATACTCAACCTAGTAATAACAATGATGTAGAGATTGAACCTGCTGTTGATCTTGATAACCCACAATCAAAGAATCAACTTTATGATAAGAGAGACTTCGTTGCTAGGAAGCATGGTAAAGAAAGAGAACCATGGGTTCAGAAACCCATGCCTTTTCCTCCTAAACCATCCAAGAAAAAAGATGATGAGGATTTTGAGCGCTTTGCTGAAATGATTAGACCTATCTTTTTGCGTATGCGTTTGACTGATATGCTTAAAATAAATCCTTATGCTAAGTACATGAAAGATATTGTTACAAATAAGAGAAAGATACCGGAAGCTAAAATTTCCACCATGCTTGCTAATTATACCTTTAAGGGTGGAATACCTAAGAAACTAGGAGATCCAGGAGTACCAACTATACCATGCTCCATTAAAAGAAACTATGTTAGAACTGCTTTATGTGATCTTGGAGCCGGTGTTAGTGTTATGCCTCTCTCTTTATATCGTAGACTTGATTTGAATAAGTTGACACCTACTGAAATATCTTTGCAAATGGCTGATAAATCAACTGCTATACCTGTTGGTATTTGTGAGGATGTGCCTGTTGTGGTTGCAAACGTTACTATTTTAACGAACTTTGTTATTCTTGATATTCCCGAGGACGATAGTATGTCGATTATCCTTGGTAGACCCTTTTTGAATACTGCAGGGGCTGTTATTGATTGCAACAAAGGCAATGTCACTTTTCATGTTAATGGTAATGAGCATATGGTACACTTTCCGAGGAAACAACCTCAAGTCCACAGTATCAATTCTATTGGAAAATTTTCAACTACTATTATTGGAGGTTTTGAATTTCCTCTTCCTACTGCCCAGAAGAAATATGATATTCTTATTGTTGGGGATGTGCATATCCCCGTTGAGGTAACATAGTGTTATTCGAAATTTCTCCGGTTCCATGTTATTCGGAATGAGTTTGTTAACAAGACTTGATCAACCTTGTTAGTGGATTCCTTTTGATGAGCATGAGATGGATGAAGTTAGAAAGCACAACCTTCTGTACCCTCCTTTTACTTTTTGTTATTTAGATTAAATAAAGCAAAAATAGTATTTTCTGCCTGTTTTCTGAATTATCCTTGCAATAAAAAATACCCCGAAAATAAAAGTTCTCCAAATGCCCCGAAAATGAAACATGATTTTTTCTAGAATATTTGAGAATATTTGGCACTGAGAACACATCAGGGGGAGCAAGCACCTGGTCACGAGGGTCCAGGGCGCCCACCCCCTGGGCGCACCCCTTGCCTCGTGGGCCCCTGGTGGCCCCCCTCCACTTATTCCAGCCACCACACACTCCTTCCTCCCAAAAAAATCACCAACAGCTCAAGCACGAGTTCTAGCTCATCTTGCTGCCATTTTCGATCTCCTTGCTCAAAGCTCCACTCACAAAACTGCTTTGGGGGATTGTTCTTCGGTATGTGACTCCTCCAATGGTCCAATTAGTTTTTGTTCTAGTGCTTTATTCATTGCAAATTTTTTCTGCCTAGGTGACCCTGTTCTTGAGCTTGTATGTCAAATTTATATGGTCCCAAGTAATTCTAATGCATGATATAGTCTCTAGGCACTTGTGGGAGTAGTTGCTATCAATTTTGTTGAGTTTGGTTCACTTTTATTTTGAGTTACTAAAAATTTCAGAAATTTTCAGAAAATGTTGAAGAGATTTTTGAGGGGCTCTTCGAGCCGAAGCTCAAAGGATAAGCAAAATGAAGAGGATAAGAAGCCCAAATATAATCTCCCTCGCACCGCGGAGGTTCGGCCGTGTGAATGGCCTTGTGATGAGTTCTTGAGAGCAGCCGGGATTCATGATGATTTTTATTATTTGGCTGATAATGCAGGCCTCACCGCCTTCCTCCATGACCAGCTCGATCAGTATCTCCTACTCACTAATATTTTTGTGCAAAATTTTCATTTCCACGCTAGGAGATCACCACCCTCGGTGGATTTTTATTTATATGATGAGTATAAGGAGATGTCACTTTATGACTTTTGTGGGGTTTGCAAGTTGCCCTTTGAGGGCAGCATAGAGGAACCACATCCTAGAGATGTGGCAGGATTTATTGATATGATTGTTGTAGGGGAAACGAGAAAAGTGTCAGAAGCAAGAACTACTAGCATACATTTCCCTGTTCTACATTACTATGCAATATTTGCTAGTAGATGTTTAATTGGCTGCGGGAACAGTGGGGGCCTCAGTGCTCCTGACCTCGCCATTTTGCGCCATGCTTTATTCCGTGACAGAACTTTCAGTCTAGGTGCTATGGTTGCTAAACGGTTGAGTCTAAACCGTACAAAGGGCCCCATTTTTTGGAGGTATCTTTGCTTCGCGTCTTGCTAAATATTTTGAGATACCTATTAGACACTATGAGAAAGAAGAAAAGTTGATGCCCCTTATTTTCTTAGACTATAAAAGTATGGTAGCACATGATTTCATTTGCGATGATAAGGAGAAGAGACTCATTTATAACCTAGTATTCAGTGAAAAGACTTGTCAGATTATTACCCTGCCTGCACCTTCTTTGTTTAATATTTATTCAGGCACGTACATCATCCTGCCCGATGACATTTATGCCAACTTAGGCCACTGGAGAAGACCAACTTAGGCCAAAAGTATGGTGGCACCCCGAGGATCCTCCTCAGTACACTAGAGAAGACCAACTTAGGCCAAAATCATAAGCTTGGGGGAGTACGTATTTCTCACCGACATTACATTCATGTTCACACACTCATGCTAGTTGTCGGTGCTCATACTTTGTCACTTTAATATCCATGCTAGTTTATTTTCTTTTCTCGCTTTCTTCTTGTGTGTTTGAAAAACCTTAAAGAAAAAACAAAAAAAATATTAGTTGTAGCTTTTAGCTAGTTTACTTTCCATGCTTGTAGTAGTAATAATTAAAAGAAAACCCCAAAAGATTTCTCGTTCTTCTTTTGCTTGTTGGGAGCTTTCCCGTGTAAATAGTTTTATTTCTTTTCTTGTTCTTTGGGGGTCGAGAGGAGATGACCATAATGAAAATGTTGAGTGGCTCTCATATGCATAATTGTTGATTTAACCAAGAGCCCATATTATCTTGTCTTCTCCTTTGTATTGAATGCCTGCAGTTTCTAGCTTAGTCCAATGCACGTGCACTATTATTATTATACACATCGTTCGGTCATGCAAGTGAAAGGCAATAATGACGATATATGATGAACTGATTGAGATGAGAAAAGCTGGTATGAACTCGACCTCTCTTGTTTTTGTAAATATGATTAGTTCATCATTCCCGATTCAGCCTATTATGAATGAAACATGTTTGCAATGACAATTAGAGATTATAGTTGCGTATGCCATGCTTAATTTGCTAGGAGCTTATAATGGTTTACCTTGCGTGCCAACATGCTATTAAAATGGTTGTGATGTGGTATGATGGGGTGGTATCCTCCTTTGAACGATTCAAGTGACTTGACTTGGCACATGTTCACACATGTAGTTGAAACAAAATCAACATAGCCTTCACGATATTTATGTTCATGGTGGATTATATCCTACTCATGCTTGCACTCAATGTTAATTAATTTTAATGCATGTTCATGACTGTTGTCGCTCTCTAGTTAGTCGCTTCCCAGTCTTTTTCTAGCCTTCACTTGTACTAAGCGGGAATACTGCTTGTGCATCCACTTCCATAAACCCCAAAGTTATTCCATATGAGTCCACTATACCTTCCTATATGCGGTATCCACCTGCCATTCTAAGTAAATTTGTATGTGCCAAACTCTAAACCTTCAAATGAAATTCTGTTTTGCATGCTCGAATAGCTCATGTATCAACTAGGGCTGTTTGTATCTTCCATGCTAGGCGGGTTATTCTCAAGAGGAGTGGACTCCGCTCCTCACTCACGAGAAAATGGCTGGTCACCGGGATGCCCAGTCCCATGCTCTAAGCAAATCAAATCGAAATAATTGCAAACAAAACTCCCCCAGGACTGTTGCTAGTTGGAGGCACTCGTTGTTTCGAGCCAGCCATGGATTGATGCTTGTTGGTGGTGGGGGAGTATAAACTTTATCATTCTATTTGGGAACCGCCTATAATGTGTGTAGCATGGAAGATATCGAGATCTCTCGTTTGTTATGTTGACAATGAAAGTATGCCGCCCAAAATATTATTAATCTCTATTTCAAAATCGAGCTCTGGCACCTCTACAAATCCCTGCTTCCCTCTGTGAAGGGCCTATCTATTTACTTTTATGTTGAGTCATCACCCTCTTATTAAAAAGCACCAGTTGGAGAGCACCGCTGTCATTTGCATCCATTACTATTAATTTATATTGGGTATGACTATGACTGGATCTCTTTTACCATAATTACAATGTTTAGTCAGTCCTTGATCTTCAGAGGTGCTATGCATTTATGTTTTGCGGTCTCAGAAAGGGCTAGCGAGATACCATCTTGTTATATTATATCATGATTGTTTTGAGAAAGTGTTGTCATCCGAGATTTATTATTATTGCTCGCTAGTTGATTATGCCATTGATATGAGACCAAAATGTTATTGTGAATATGGTTAGTTCATAATCTTTGTTGAAAACTTGAATGCTGGCTTTACATATTTACAACAACCAGAGCAAACAGAGTTTGTAAAAGTTTTTCTTTATCACTTTCAGTTTGTCAACTGAATTGCTTGAGGACAAGCAAAGGTTTAAGCTTGGGGGAGTTGATACGTCTCCATCGTATCTACTTTTCCAAACAATTTTGCCCTTGTTTTGGACTCTAACTTGCATGATTTGAATGGAACTAACCCGGACTTACGCTGTCTTCAGCAGAATTGCCATGGTGTTATTTTTGTGCAGAAATAAAAGTTATCGGAATGACCTGAAACTTCACGGAGAATATTTTCGGAATTAATAAAAAATACTGGCGAAAGAATCAAGGCCAGGGGGCCCACACCCTATCCACGAGGGTGGGGCGCGTGCCTACCCCCTGGGCGCGCCCCCTGCCTCGTGGGCCCCCTGGAGCTCCACCGACCTCAACTCCAACTCTATATATTCATGTTCGGGGAGAAAAAAATCAGAGAGAAGGATTCATCGCGTTTTACGATACGGAGCCGCCGCCAAGCCCTAATCTCTCTCAGGAGGGCTGATCTGGAGTCCGTTCGGGGCTCCGGAGAGGGGAATCCGTCGCCGTCGTCATCATCAACCTTCCTTCATCACCAATTTCATGATGCTCACCGTCGTGCGTGAGTAATTCCATTGTAGGCTTGCTGGACGGTGATGGGTTGGATGAGATTTACCATGTAATCGAGTTAGTTTTGTTAGGGTTTGATCCCTAGTATCCACTATGTTCTGAGATTGATGTTGCTATGACTTTGCTATGCTTAATGCTTGTCACTAGGGCCCGAGTGCCATGATTTCAGATCTGAACCTATTATGTTTTCATGAATATATGTGAGTTCTTGAGCCTGTCTTGCAAGTCTATAGTCACCTATTATGTGTTATGATCCGTTAACCCCGAAGTGACAATAATCGGCATACTTACCGGTGATGACCGTAGTTTGAGGAGTTCATGTATTCACTAAGTGTGAATGCTTTGGTCTGGTACTCTATTAAAAGGAGGCATTAATATCCCTTAGTTACCAATAGGACCCCGCTGCCACGGGAGGGTAGGACAAAAGATGTCATGCAAGTTCTTTTCCATAAGCACGTATGACTATATTCGGAATACATGCCTACATTACATTGATGAATGGGAGCTAGTTCTGTGTCACCCTATGTTATAACTATTACATGAGGAATCGCATCCGGCATAATTCTCCATCACTGATCCAATGCCTATGAGCTTTTCACATATTGATTCTCCGCTTACTTACTTTTCCGTTGCCACTGTTACAATTACTAGAAAACTGCTACTATTACTTTTGCTACCGTTACCGCTACTATCATACTACTTTGCTAATAAATACTTTGCTGCAGATATTAAGTTATCCAGGTGTGGTTGAATTGACAACTCAACTGCTAATACTTGAGAATATTCTTCGGCTCCCCTTGTGTCGAATCAATAAATTTGGGTTGAATACTCTACCCTCGAAAACTGTTGCGATCCCTTATACTTGTGGATTATCACCCACCCATAGTGGGCAGGGTACCGGCACAAGTAAAGAAATCTTGAATAACTCCTTTTCCAATAATATTACCGCTACCAATCCGGAACTTTTTAGTGTGTAAAATAGTGGGATCTTCAAGAGGGTCATCAAAAGCGTCAAAGTTTTCCATATTATTATCCTTATCAATGATAACCTCCCCAGTTTCAGACATGAAGGCAGCAGATTGCACAAGGAACGAGCACACACAGAGCAAGCAAAAAGAGACGAACGGAAAAAGAGGGCGAATAAAACGGCAAGGGTGAAGTGGGGGAGAGGAAAACGAGAGGCAAATGGCAAATAATGTAATGCGAGGGATAAGAGTTGTGATGGGTACTTGGTATGTCTTGACTTGACTTGACTTGGCGTAGATCTCCCCGGCAACGGCGCCACAAATCCTTCTTGCTACCTCTTGAGCTTGCGTTGGTTTTTCCCTTGAAGAGGAAAGGGTGATGCTGCAAAGTAGCGTAAGTATTTCTCTCAGTTTTTTAGAACCAAGGTATCGATCAGTAGGAGACTACACACAAGTCGCCTCGTACCTACACAAACAAATAAGAACCTTGCAGCCAACGCGATAAAGGGATTGTCAATCCCTTCACGGCCACTTGCAAAAGTGAGATCTGATAGAGATAATAAGATAAATATTTTTGGTATTTTTATGATATAGATTGAAAGTAAAGATTGCAAAGTAAAAATAGATTGGAAACTTATATGATGGAAAATAGACCCGGGGGCTATAGGTTTCACTAGTGGCTTCTCTCAAGATAGCATAAGTATTACGGTGGGTGAACAAATTACTGTCGAGCAATTGATATAAAAGTGCATAGTTATGAGAATATCTAGGCATGATCATGTATATAGGCATCACGTCCGCGACAAGTAGAACGATTCTGCATCTACTACTATTACTGTAACATCCCAAATTTTCAATTTGGAATGTTATACATAGATCATCATTTGCATATCATGTTTTGTTGCATTTTGACAAATCCTCAATAAATCCTAAGCAACTCAAGGACCCTCGGAGAGAGTTGGGGATTTTCTCAAATTTTCTTATTTGATTTTCAAACGATGATTGGGATTTTAATTATTTTTTTCTCTCCGGAAAAATATTTCATTTTAAAAATAAACGAGAGGAGAAAATATGCCTTCTCCAAAAATATTGAAATACTGGAGGAAAAATGTTAAAATCATTATTTGGAATTTATTGGAATTTATTTGCAATTTTTATTGCATTTAAAAATATGCATGTTTTCAAAATATTTTTTTTATTTTAAAAATGTTCACCCTATTCTAGATTTTCTAACTAGACGGGGAAAATTTATTTCGTATTTTTCTGATATTTATTTATTTTTCTACGTAATATTTTCCGCGGAACATATTTAAAAAAAAATACGCGCCGCGCCGACTGGGCCGAGCCCAGCCGACGGCCCACCCCGCCGCGACCTCTCCTTCCTCCCCACGCGCCGCCGGAGTCCGGCCATGCCACGGAGCCCGCCGCCGCCTCGGTGCCCCCTTCCCCAAGCCTCTAGCCCCCCCCTCCATATATATACCCCGCCCCCCCTCCGTTTCTCCTCACCCGAGCCACCGCCGCCGCCCGCATCGCCCGCCGCCGCCGCCGCATCCCGCTGCCGCCGCCGCCGCCTTTGCCTCGCCGCCCGCCCGCCGGAGCCCCGCCCCCTTGCCCGCAGGAGCCGCCCCCGAGCCCCGCATCCCCCGCCGCCGACCCCACCCGCCGGAGCCCTCGCCGGAGCGAGCCCCGTCGAGGTACTGCTCGTGTTCGCGTTGACCGGTTTTTCTGAAGAAAAAAAACATTTTGTTTAAAAAAACCCTAGATCGGTTTTTTTCGGTTTTCTTATTTCACGAGCGTTCACCGAACTGTTCGTTTAACGAACGCGTTCGTCGGTTTTTCTCTGTTAACGAACGTCCGTTATTTAACCGTTCGTCCGTTTTTCTTTTTCGTCGGATTTTCTCGTTATTTTCTCAGATTCAATTTCTGATCGAAACTTCGAATCTGTTTAACTTTTCGCTCGTTTATCGGAATCAGGTGATTCAAGCGCCTAGAGTTTCGTCTCGAAATTCTCTTTCCGTTTAACCTACTCAAACAAGTTTTTGCTACAGTAAAATTTGACCTAGATCCAGATTAGCAAACGAAGTTTCTTTCTTTCGCCGTTTGACTTTCGTTGTTTCTTTCGAGTTGATTCTTTTTGCAAACCGGAGTTCTTAAGTTGAACTTTCTGGTTGGATCTTTCTTTTGAGTTTTACCAGTGCAATAGATGAGTACTGATTGTATGCTTGTTTGTTTGCGATAGAGTACCCGGAGTGTGCCGCTTGTTACTTCGACTCGCTAGGTTTTGCGGATCATCAGCAAGGCAAGTAACACTTTGATCATACCCCGTTCATACCCAGTTTTATTGCATTAGATCTATTTCCTCAAGCACATTGCATGATTAGGATCTAATCAAACTGTGGGTATTGGGAAGTAGTTGAGGTAGTACCTATTACCTGTTTCTTATCAAACCCTCGGGAGTTACTTCTACGTTGCTTTTATTATTGCCATGCTATGCTCGTAGACGTGGATTGGGTTTGAGAGATATTCATGACAGATGTGAGTGTTTAATAATGGTTCAACTTAAGGTGGCAACTAAAACTCACATCTGGGTGGATTGAGGCACCTGGAGAACCCAGTGTTGTCTGTATGTATAAGGTCCGCCACCCAGGCTCAAAGGGATCATAAGATTGTTCATGCTAGAAACTTCCGTGTGCAGCCGCAAGCTATTATGGGCTCTAGCATAGCTGAGTAGGTTACAGGATCTCTTGAAGAGGTGGAATAGCAGATGTAGGGGAAAGTAGGTGTACCGGTCCATCCAGAGTAGAGAGTGACTGTTTCTGAAAGACTGTGTCTCGGTCATCCGTTTCTCAAACATCATGTAGTGCGAGAATCAAGCGGAGGCGATCGAGTCTTGTGGGAAAAGTGCACAAACCTCTGCAGAGTGTACAAACTGATCATGATTAGCCGTGTCCCCGGTTATGGACAACTTGAGTATCTAGTACCTGGATTATCATTTGAATCTCATCACCGTGATACTTATAATTAATTTTGTTGGGTTAATGATGTTACTTAATTGGGATTGAGTTGGAGGTACCTTCTCAATGTTTCAACCACCATGATAGTTAAATAAAATTTATTCCTTTGCAGTAGGATAAAATTGGCTTTTCGCAAAAACTGTAACCATAGAGCCTTTCCACCAGCCATATATGCATATAGTATAGCATTATCATTGTTCATTGCTCTCTATGTGTTGCTTTGCGAGCATATTCTATGTGCTGACCCGTTTCGGGCTGCAACGTTTCATGTTGCAGACTTTTCAGACGACGAGTAAGGTGCCTTAGGTCGTGGTCTTATACTCAGTGATGCCGCTGGAGTTGATGGACTCACTATTCTTCCAAGTCTTCCGCTGTTATCGTTATTAGATGGCCTTAAGCCATGTTTATTATACTTATTCTCTACGGAGATATCCGATGTAATAAGTGTGTGATTGCTACTCTGTTATAAATCCTCCATTTGTACTGTGCGTGTCAGCATTACTGATCCAGGGATGACACTGGTGCACAGCAGCACAGGCCATTTGAGGTCTGGTCGCTACAATTACTCCACGCATCGACCGCTATCCAGCATGCATCTAGAGTATTAAGTTCATAAGAACAGAGTAACGCATTAGGCAAGATGACATGATGTAGAGGGATAAACTCAAGCAATATGATATAAACCCCATCTTTTATCCTCGATGGCAACAATATAATACGTGCCTTGCTGACCCTGCTGTCACTGGGAAAGGACACCGCAAGATTGAACCCAAAGCTAATCACATCTCCCATTGCAAGAAAGATCAATCTAGTAGGCCAAACCAAACTGATAATTCGAATAGACTTGCAAAGATAACCAATCATACATAAAAGAATTCACAGAAGATTCAAGTATTGTTCATAGATAAACTTGATCATAAACCCACAATTCATCGGATCTCGACAAACACACCGCAAAAAGAATTACATCGAATAGATCTCCAAGAGAATCGAGGAGAACTTTGTATTGAGATCCAAAGAGAGAGAAGAAGCCATCTAGCTAATAACTATGGACCCGAAGGCCTGTGGTAAACTACTCACACATCATCGGAGAGGCTATCACTACAGGAATCAGCTACTTTGCCGTCTGCTACGGCAGACGGCAAAGGCAAGGATGGCGGACGGCAAAAGGCTTCGGCAAAGTAGGCTACGGTAAAGAGCTTCTTTGCCGCCTGCTTTCTGAAGAGGACGGCAAAGGGGCCTTTGCCATCAGCGGCGGACGGCAAAGAAAGCCGACGGCAATAAATGTGATGTTAGTCCGTTAGGCGGCTAACGGCAGCCTTTGCCGTCCGCCGCTGACGGCAAAGAGCATCCGGCCTTTGCCGTCTGCCGAATGACGTCAGCTGGATGTCACTGCGGGACAAGTCTTTGCCGTCTGCCACTGTAGGCAAAGCCTTTGCCGTCCGCCGCTGTAGGCAAACTGACCAAATGGGTCAGCTCCCAGGGAGCACAGGTGGCCGCCGCGTGGCTTCTTTGCCGTCCGCGGCGGACGGCAAAGGCGCCTTTGCCATCAACGGCTGACGGCAAAGGTGCCTCTTTTTTCTATTTTTTTTAAATCCAGCAACTTTCACAGCAAATATATGACATATATATATATATATATATATATATATATTTCACAGGGCTATTTAACAGCAAACATATGACATATCCAGCACATAAGTTTCATCGTGCATACATATATAGTTCCATCCATTCATACATAGCAAGTTGCACATACACATTGTTCCATCCATACATATTACAATGCAAAGTTTCATCAAGATAGCAAGCTAGAAGAATACTAGAGGAGAATGAAAGAAAAAACAAGCACTCCATCATAGCAAGCTAGCTTCCATGAAGTGAATGAAATCTGCAAAAAGGCAAATAAGAAAGTTAGAAAAAGGTGACTAGAAGAAGAAGTATATGCCATTTATTTGCTAACTTAGGTGAAATGGATCATTTATGAGCTAACTTAGTTGAAATGGATCGTTTATGAGCTAACCTAGGTGAAATAGATCGTTTATGAGCTAACTTAGGTATAATGCATCATTTTAGAGCTAACCTAGGTAAGATGGGTCATTTTGGAGCTAACCTAGGTGAAATGGATCGTTTTTGAGCTAAGTTAGGTGAAATGGATCGTTTATGAGCTAACCTAGGTGAAATAGATCGTTTATGAGCTACATTTGGTAAAATGCATCATTTCAGAGCTAACCTAGGTGTGATGGGTCATTTTGGAGCTAAACTAGGTAAAATGGATCGTTTGGGAGCTAACCTAGGTGAAATGGATCGTTTATGAGCTAATCTAGGTAAAATGGGTCATTTTAGAGCTAACTTGGGTAAAATGCATCATTTTGGAGCTAACCTAGGTAAGATGGGTCATTTTGGAGCTAACCTAGGTAAAATGGGTCATTTTAGAGCTAACATAGGTAAAATGGGTCATTTTGGAGTTAGTCTAGGTAAAATGGGTCATTTTAGAGCTAACTTGGGTAAAATGGATCATTTATGAGCTAACTAAGGTATAATGGGTCATTTTAGAGCTAACTTAGGTAAAATGGATTGTTTATGAGCTAACTAAGCTAATTATGCCATTTTTGACATAAGTAAGCTAAGTACATGTCATTATTGAGCAAACCTAGTTAACTAAGCATACTAGAGCTAACTTAGGTCATTTTGGAGGAAACAAAGCTAAGTATAGATCGTTTTAGAGCTAACTTAGGTAAAATGGATGGTTTTGGAGGTCAGTAAGCTTATTAAGTCATTTTGGAGGAAAAGAAGCTAACTCTAGGTCATTGTGGTAAGCATATTGGAGGAAATAAGGCTAAGTCTAGGTCTTTATGCATTTGTTAAGCAAAACACTAGAAGAAACTTACCAGCGCCCACCATCTTTCAACACCTGCCATGACAAAGAGTAAACGAAATTAGTACAGCATAAAAAAATACCGACATGAATAATAATATGTATATCACTTAAGTGTATCATCATCAAGTACAACATAAAAAAATTATATACCTGACACTACTAATAATCTCGATCACTATCATCAATAAATGCATAATCATCATCATCACTATAATCAATGACGGGCTCATAGGGTTCAGTGGCATCAACATGTGGAAGGCCACCTTGACGTAATCGGTCAAGCATTGACAGGTCATCCGCAACAGTAACCTCTTCTTGTTCCGGCTCTTCTTGTTCCTCCTCTGGGTTGATGTCGGATTCACTGTCGCTGTCTACTTCAATATTTTGGGGTGAAGTATAGCGTTTCTTGAAACGCTTTTTTGGAAAGACGTGTCTCTTGGAAGAATTCTCCTTCATATGTGTCTGGGTTAATGTGAGGTTCATAATCCTCTTCCTTTGGGGGAGATAGTCTAGCACGTGGCGGCACTTCATAAACGACATCCCAACCTTTCAGATTTGGATTAGTTTGGCAGGCCCATGGTAGATAGAATACTTGGGTCGCCTGTTGAGCCGTAATATAGACATCAGGAACATCTAAATGGGTTCTTTGTTTGATTTCAACTAGCCCTATATGTTCATGAGTCCTTCTAGTCTCCTTCGGCTGAAACCAATAACATTTGAAGAGTACGACATTCGGTGGGTTGTCACCATATAATATAAGTTCATAAATTGCTTCAACTCTCCCATAATACTCGGTACCTCCTTCGCCGATAGCAGATACACAACAATTTGTAGACTTTCGGTCGGCCCTAGATAGCTCTTTGCCATAGGTACGAAAGCGATACCCGTTGATGTCGTATTTGTCAAATGAACGGACCTTATAGTCAAAACCATTAGCGACTTGTCTCAATTCGGCGTCCATAGACTCTGAATTAGCCTACAAGTTTAATACGAAAGGATTGTTGCATTAGGCAGAAATTAGCAATGTAATGAAATGGTCTAATAGAAATTACCGTTTGTTTGAACCAAGAGATGAAACTGGGATAGCCGCCTCCTTGCTTTGCGAGAAGCTCATACTCTTTGATGGAATCCTTTTGGATTACCGCTCCATACGAGAATATGGCGACGTATCGACTGTATGAAATATCCAGGAATAAGAGCAGTTCAAAGGAAATAGAAGTTGTGAAACAATGTACCGAGAACTTACTCGATGTACGGCCGCACTTCTGTCAGGTTGTTGAAGATATACAACGTAATAGTCCGCCATTCTTCGTTATCCAAAGATACTGGTTTCGAACCACTGGCTGGTGCGAGATTCCCTTTGAGTAGGCTGAGGTTGGATCCACCCTTTTGAGGTTCGTCAGCATTGTACCGAGGCTTCGGATTATGCAAATGACGATTTTTGGCTTCGTAGTGTGCCGTCACGAAGTTTGCCGCCTCCTCAGTGATGAATGCCTCAGCCATCGATGCTTCAATTCTAAGTTTGCCGCCTTCATTTTTGTCGAAGCATCTTCTACATCCTCTCAGTTGGGTAGCACCGGCGATTTTGCACGGGCCCCCCCAATCTTGCCTCGGTCGGGAGATGCAAAATCAAATGCTGCATTGGATTAAAGAAGCCCGGTGGAAAGATCTTCTCTAACTTGCAGATCAACTCCGGCGCCAACTCTTCCATTTCTTCTAGCACGCCAGGCGATAGTTCTTTCGCACAAAGAACACGGAAGAAATAGCTGAGTTCTGCCAGTACTAGCCATTCATCCTCAGGGATGAAGCCACGCAACATCACCGGCATTACCCGCTCAATCCATATGTGCCAATCATGACTCTTGAGACCAAATATCTTCAATTTTGAACAGGGGAGGCACTGACGAAATTTATGCGTCGGATCCGGAGCAAAGCATATGGGAAAACGAACCCAATCTACACATACTCGGGCTGTCCATGGATAGCGTTGGACAATTCGAAAGAATCAAGGTTATAAATATGCAAATGCATGCATATTTATAACTATAATGCTTTCGAACGGGAGACACATATTGGTTACGTATACTGATGATTCAAGACACATATATAGCTAGCTATCAAGTTTCATCGGCACGAACACTGGAACAGAGCAAATAATTAATGGGGGAGGAGGACATGTCATTTGTGCTCACCCACGAACGAAGGGGCAGAGCTCGTCAAACGCACGGCGAGGTCTTCGAACACCAAACCACGCAGCGATGAAACAACTGCACATTTAAATCTACCCGATCAACACAATTATATATAATGTTTTTCATAACAAAATCGAAAAATATATGACCTAACTCATAATTCACAAATATATGACCCTGTCGGCCTCTGGACGGCCAAAGAGCACCTTTTCGGGAGGTGTCGGGGGTCGGGGTGTCGTGTCGGTGTCGGGGTGCCGTGTCGGGGTTGGGGTGCTGCTTCGGGGTCGGGGTGTCGTGTCGGGGTAGGGGTGTCGGGGTCTGGTGTCGGGGTCGGGGTGTCGGGGTCAGGAGGTCAGGGGGTCGGGGTGTCGTGTCGGGGTCGGGGTGTCGGGGTGTGGTGTCGGTGTCGGGGTGTCGGGGTCGGGGTGTCGAGGTGTCGTGTCGGGGTCGGGTTGTCGGGGTGTGGTGTCGGTGTCGGGGTTAGGGGGTCAGGGGGTCGGGGTGTGGTGTCGGGGTCGGGGTGTCGGGGTGTGGTGTCGGGGTCGGGGTGTCGGGGTCAGAGGGGTCAGGGGGTCGGGGTGTCGGGGTGTGGTGTCGGGTCAGGGGGTCGGGGTGTTTCCTTCTATCCTTCTTCTTCTTTCTTTCTTTCTCTTCTTCTTCTTCTTCTTTCCTTTCTTCTTCTTCTTCTTTCATCTTTTTTCTACTTCTTTTACTTCTTTTCGTTTCTTCTTTTCTTCTTCTTCTTCTTCTACTTCTTCTACTTCTTTTATTTTTCTTCTTTTTTCATCTTTTTTCTACTTCTTTTCTTTTCTTCCTTTCTTCTTCTTCTACTTCTTTTCTTCTTCTTCTTTTTCATCTTTTTTCTACTTCTTTTCTTCTTCTTCTACTTCTTCTACTTCTTTTCTTCTTCTTTTCTTCTACATATTCTTTTTTCTTCTACTTCTTTTCTTCTTTTCTTCTAACACTAACACTATATAACACATATCTAGCACTAAATCTATCACTAACAATTAAACAGCAAAAAAATGAAAAAATAGAAAAAAACTCACCGGAGCAATGGGACGGTCGGGGCAGTGGGGCGGGTGGGCCGGCGACATGGTGGCACGCCGGGGCAATGGGACGGTCGGGGCAGTGGGGCGGGTGGGCCGGCGACGTGGTGGCGCGCCGGGGCACCGGGATGGTGGAGCGACGGGGCGTCGGCGGGTGGGGTGGGGGCGGCAGGGTGGTGGGGCGACGAGCAAGCGGGGGCGGGGCGGCGCCGGGCGGCGGGATGGTGGGGCGACGGGGCGTCGGCGGGTGGGGTGGGGACGGCGGGGTGGTGGGGCGACGGGGCAAGCGGGGGCGGTGGCGGGGGCGGCGCCGGGCGGCGGGGGCAGCGGTGGCTGGATCTGGTGGCGTGGCGTCGGGGAGGAGAAAGGGAGAGAAACAGATAGGAGTAACGGGCGGGGGCCTCGATCGGCCGTTAGTTAGGTTAGGTTAGTTAGCCTTTGCCGTCGCAGATGGCAAAGAGGGGGCCGTTAAGTTTTTTCTAATCGGCTCGTTAGTGGGGGCCACCTCTCTCTTTGCCGTCAGCCAACTGACGGCAAAGATTCTTTGCCGTCAGCTAGCAGACGGCAAAGAAGTGACAGATGGCAAAGAACTTCTTTGCCGTCTGCCAGTTGTTTGCCGTCTGCTTTTTGGTAGCTGATGGCAAAGACCTTCTTTGCCGCCTGCCAGCGGACGGCAAAGAACTGGCAGACGACAAAATCCCTGATTCCAGTAGTGTATGGTGTTGATGTAGAAGCCCTCCATGATCAATTCCCCCTTCGGCGGAGTGCCAGAAAAGGCCCCAAGATGGGATCTCACGGGTACAGAAGGTTGCGGCGGTGGAAATAGGGTTTGGTGGTGCTCCCGGATGTTTTCGGGGTATATGGATATATATAGGATGAAGAAGTAGGTCGGTGGAGCTGCGAGGGAGCCATGAGGGTGGGGGGCGCGCCCAGGGGGCAGGCGCGCCTCCCTGCCTCGTGGCGTCCTCGCTTCTTTCTTGACGTCCACTCCAAGTCTCCTGGATCACGTTTGTTCCAAAAATCACTCTCCCGAAGGTTTCATTCCGTTTGGATTCCGTTTGATATTCTTTTTCTGCGAAACACTGAAATAAGCAAAACATCATTTTGCACAGGGGCTTCGGTTAATAGGTTAGTCCCAAAAATAATATAAAAGTGTATAATAAAGCCCATTAAACATCCAAAATAGATAATATAATAGCATGGAACAATCAAAAATTATAGATACGTTGGAGACGTATCACCGAACACCTCCTGCGCCCCCTGATGGACCAGTACTGCATGGGCATGTGCTCAATGACGCAGTGGACATGCAGGTCGAAGGTGGCGAAGCCGGCGTGGTCGTCCTTGCGCCAAGACTGGATGGCGAGGTTGGCGCCGTCGACGCGCACGGTGCCGCGACGCACTGCGTTGGCGTGGTGAGTGATGGCCCACAAGTATAGGGGATCTATCATAGTCCTTTCGATAAGTAAGAGTGTCAAACCCAACGAGGAGCAGAAGGAAATGACAAGAGGTTCTCAGTAAGGTATTCTTTGCAAGCACTGAAATTATCGGTAACAGATAGTTTTGTGATAAGGTAATTTGTAACGGGTAACAAGTAACAAAAGTAAAAAAAGGTGCAGTAAGGTGGCCCAATCCTTTTTGTAGCAAACGACAAGCCTGGACAAACTCTTATATAAAGGAAAACGCTCTCGAGGACACATGGGAATTATCGTCAAGCTAGTTTTCATCACGCTCATATGATTCGCGTTCGTTACTTTGATAATTTGATATGTGGGTGGACCGGTGCTTGGGTACTGTCCTTCCTTGGACAAGCATCCCACTTATGATTAACCCCTATTGCAAGCATCCGCAACTACAAAAAAGTATTAAGGTAAACATAACCATAGCATGAAACATATGGATCCAAATCAGTCCCTTACGAAGCAACACATAAACTAGGGTTCAAGCTTCTGTCACTCTAGCAACCCATCATCTACTTATTACTTCCCAATGCCTTCCTCTAGGCCCAAACAATGGTGAAGTGTCATGTAGTTGACGTTCACATAACACCACTAGAGGAAAGACAACATACATCTCATCAAAATATCGAACGTATACCAAATTCACATGACTACTTATAGCATGACTTCTCCCATGTCCTCAGGAACAAACGTAACTACTCACAAATCATATTCATGTTCATAATCAGAGGGGTATTAATATGCATAAAGGATCTGAACAAATGATTTTCCACCAAATAAACCAACTAGCATCAACTACAAGGAGTAATCAACACTACTAGCAACCCACAGGTATCAATCTGAGGTTTTGAGACAAAGATCGGATACAAGAGATGAACTAGGGTTTGAGAGGAGATGGTTCTGGTGAAGATGTTGATGGAGATTGACCCCCTCCCGATGAGACGATCGATGGTGATGACGATGGTGATGACGATGGTGATGATTTCCCCCTCCCGGAGGGATGTTTCCCCCGCAGAACAGCTCTGCTGGAGCCCTAGATTAGTTTCGCCAGGTTCCGCCTCGAGACGGCGGCGCTTCGTCCCGAAAGCTTCCTTCTGTTTTTTTCAGGGCGAAAGACTTCATATAACCAAAGATGGGCACCGGAGGCCTGCCAGGGGGCCCACGAGGTAGGGCGCGCCCCCCACCCTCGTGGATGGTGGGTGGCCCCCCTCTGGTGCTTTCTTCGCCCAATATTTTTTACATATTCCAAAACTGACTTTCGTGGAGTTTCAAGACTTTTGGAGTTGTGTAGAATAGGTCTCTAATATTTGCTCCTTTTCCAGCCCAGAATTCCAGCTGCCGGCATTCTCCCTCTTCATGCAAACCTTGTAAAATAAGAGAGAAAAGGCATAAGTATTATGACATAATGTGTAATAACAGCCCATAATGCAATAAATATCGATATAAAGCATGATGCAAAATGGACGTATTAGTGAGTCGGCTGGGTGAAGATGACGAGGAAGTCTTCAGGCTGGTGAGCAGTGACCCGCAGCTGGTAGGGCGGGACGCAGAGCTGGGCCTCGAGAGCACGCCCGACCGCCATCGGGGATGTGGCCGCCACCCCATCCAGAGCACGCAGCGTCACCGCATGCTGCATGAGGAAGATGTCCCCTCCACCTCCACTAAGGAAACTCCCACCTTGTGACTGGTGCAAGGCCGGCGCGCGGGGTCCGCCAGGCTGAGCTCGGCCATCAGAGGCGCGGGTCGGGTGAGCGGCTGGTACGGCGGCAGTGGCAAAGGAGTTCACGGTGGCGGCAGGGAGGGGAAGTGCAGGCAGGAGCTTACTAGGGGGCGAGAGGCGAATGGACCTAGCCTAGCTGCAGTGGGGCTGCCCAGGCCATTTCGATGATTTTGTGGACACTCGCGGCAAAAATGCCCAAGGCGCTCACAGATTATGCAGTGAAGCGGATCTCTACAATCTTTCCGGCGATGGAACTTGCTGAGGCATCGAAAACAGCCGCCGTGGAAGCAGCTTAAGAAGGCCTCGCGTCCACCAGCCGCATTGAATGTAGTCCGGCGATCCAGGGAGAGGGGCGGAGGGGCCCTGCTATTGCCCGGTAGGTCGGAGGTGCGCCCGCGGTTCTTCTTAGAGGAGACATTCGTCCATCCATCGTCCGGCCTCGAAGAGGAAAGATTGACTGCGGGGGGTGTCGGTGTCAAAACCGGTGGATCTCGGGTAGGGGGTCCCGAACTGTGCGTCTAAGGTCGATGGTAACAGGAGACAGGGGACACGATGTTTACCCAGGTTCGGGCCCTCTCTATGGAGGTAATACCCTACTTCATGCTTGATTGATCTTGATGGATATGAGTATTACAAGAGTTGATCTACCACGAGATCATAATAGCTAAACCCTAGAAGTCTAGCATGTATGACTATGGTAATGAGTCTCTCCCTTTCCGGACTAAGTCCTCCGGTTTATATAGACACGGGTGTAGTCTTTGGTCTTCACAGCCCATCAGTCTGGCCCATGGCTAACAGGCTGGATGCCCGAGGGCCCCTTAGTCCAGGACTCCCTCAGTAGCCCCTGAACCTGGCTTCAATGACGAGGAGTCCGGCGCGCAGATTTGTCTTCGACATTGCAAGGCGGGTTCCCCTTTCCGAACTCCAGGATTGTCTTCGGACGTATCGACGCGTCCGGACCTGTAACACACACACCACACACAACCGCAGAGAGAAGACAATTTTACATGAGTCCAATCCACTAACAACTTTTTGCAACATGACATCATATCTGTCCGGTTGTAATTTCGAACCGTTTTTCGTCTGCCGCTCCACGTTCCGAGACGCGGTTGTCATTGGCACGTCTTGTCAAAGCAGGGATCGTGTCCCCTTATTGCGGGATTCTCATCAATACGGGCGTGGGTAACCCAACCGTGCCGTTTGCACAACCCTTGGGAATAGGCGAGTTTTAGGGCGAGTGGGGGGGCGTTTGACATTCGCGGCCTTTATAAGGGGATAAGGATTCGTCCTCATTCACCCACGCCTTCTCCTTCCTCTGCCCCTCCATTCTTGAGCTCTAGCACCCAAGCTCTAGCTTTCCCCGCCCGAGAAAGCACTCCAACCATGTCCGGATCCGGAGCTGGGGGCAAGTGGATGGCCTCCTCCGTTAAGAAGAGAGATATCAAGGGGCTCCGAGAGGCCGGATACCTGGCCAAGGAGATCGTTCACCGACTCCCGGCCAAGGGACAAATCGTCCCTACCCCAAGCCTCATGAGAGGGTGGTGTTCCTCGCACATTTCGTCCGCGGGCTGGGATTCCCTCTCCACCCGTTTGTCCGCGGACTGATGTTTTACTACGGGCTGGACTTCCATGATCTAGCCCCCAACTTCATCTTCAACATCTCAGCATTTATAGTCGTGTGCGAGGCCTTTCTCCGCATCCCGCCTCACTTCGGCCTATGGCTGAAGACCTTCAACGTGAAGCCGAAGGTGGTGAGCGGCCAACAAGCAGAGTGCGGAGGTGCCATGGTGGGCAAGATGCCCAATATCACCTGGCTCGAAGGCTCCTTCATGGAGACGGTGAAGGGATGGCAATCGGGGTGGTTCTACATCACCGAGCCGCGCAATACCAACTGGGCGGCGGCCCCCGAATTCCGATCCGGAGTTCCCATGCGGCTCACCTCCTGGCAAGAGAAGGGCCTGACCTGGGGATCTTCGAACAAGCTGACTGGGCTCCAGACGTGCGTCCAGAACATGATAACCAAGAAGATCAAGCTTGTCAATGTGATCCAGGTTATGCTCATCCGCCGGATCCTTCCGTGCCAACGCCGGACCTGCTATTTGTGGGAGTTTGATCCGACCAAGCACCAGACGCTGCTAGAGCTCTTCGGCACGACGCACGAAGACATCTGGAAAGTGCTCTTCAAGGCCGGCGAGACACCGCCGGCTACGACCGAGGATCGTGGGCTTAGCTTAAAGCGCCAGGCCAATTCGGTAAGCTTTTTCATGTTTTCAAGGCATAGCTTTTACTGGCATGTTTTGGGGAAGGAGTCTAAGCCTTCCTATCAATTACTTTTAGGCCTGGACAGACATAGCGGGGCGGATTAATTGTCCAGCTCCGCTACCCGAAGATGAGGAAACCCCACTCCTGACGAGGATGTTGTTTCTGGCGCCTTATGATGTGCCGGAGAAGAAGGCCAAGAAGTCGACCAAAGGGACCAGGAGTGGCCTTCGCCGAAAGGGTGCTTCGGTGTGACGCCCCCGATTCGACCGTACACTAATCATACACGCAAATGTGTACGATCAAGATCAGGGACTCACGGGAAGATATCACAACACAACTCTAGACACAAATTGAAATAATACAAGCTTTTATATTACAAGCCAGGGGCCTCGAGGGCTCGAATACATAGCTCGATACACAAGAGTCAGCGGAAGCAACAATATCTGAGTACAGACATAAGTTAAACAAGGATGCCTTAAGAAGGCTAGCACAAAAGCAACACGATCGAAGAGGCAAGGCCTCCTGCCTGGGACCTCCTAACTACTCCTGGTCTTTAGTGGTCCCCACGTAGAAGTAGGCATCCTCGGGGTAGTAGCAGACGTTGGCGGTGGCATCTGGCTCCTGGGATCCACCATCTGGTTGCGACAACCAGAAAGAAGAAAGAAGGGGGGAAGGGGGAGCAAAGCAACCGTGAGTACTCATCGAAAGTACTCGCAAGCATCAGATCTATACTAAGTATGCATTGGTATCAAATGGAAGGGTTGTATCTGTCGACTGAACTGCAGAATGCCAGAATAGAGGGGAAGGCCTAGCCTATCGAAGACTAGCATCTTCAAGCAGCTCCAAGCATCTTGCAGCATGTAGAAGAGTAAAGAATAGCAGTTTATAATTAACAAGCATGTTGTAGAATTAATGCCCAGAGATCCTTCCTCGACTCCCTGCGAGAAAGCAATCCCGGGGCCACATATCCATCACATATCAAGTATCCATTTCTAGTTGTATAAGATCAGGATACAAGTCTGAACATCCATTACCGTGGACACGGTATTCGAATATATGTCTTCCCTGCAGGGGTGCACCACGTTACCCAACACACTCGATCACTCTGGCCGGACACACTTTCCTGGGTCATGCCCGGCCTCGGAAGATCAACACGTCGCAGCCCTACCTAGGCTCAGCAGAGAGGTCCCCGCCGGTCTACATCCTAAGCGCCCCGGGGTCTTGGGCCCATCGCCCGTTGCACTCTGGGTAGTTGCGCGCAGGGTGGATACCAGCACCGCCTCGGATGGCCAGCACGATCCGACCATGCCGCCATGCTGAACTGGACGTCTGACAAAGCTTCGGCTGATACTGCGACGTCGAGGCCCATATCTATTCTCGCGTGGTGGTTAGTGCGTAAAGGCCAAAGGCCAATTCAGGACAAATACCCAAACCTGTTAGTGCATTAACAATTAAAGTAGTGACGGCTGTCGGGACAAGCCCGGAGCTATCACCCCTCCTGGGTGATACCGCTAAACAGCCAGCCGCCACCGTCACATCACACGGGTGCTCTCCGGGCCCGCCCGGCTTTCACAACAGTCTCAGGTAAAGTCAAGGTAACCGTGTGTACAAACATCAAGGGGAAAACCCGAGGAATCACCCCCGAAGGATTCCACTCGATGTGGTCATCAAGGTGAACGTAAGAGGATCCACCCTCGAGGTTCACACTTGATGTGTTGCACGACAGAGCCGTATCGGGAATGGTGAAAGAGGAAATCACCCTCATTGACCACGACCGAATAGCTACACTACAGAGATCTCATCAGGAGTGATGTAAGAGGTTCCACCCTCGGCACTCGATGGTAACTCTGTAGAGTCGAGCAACAAAAGGGGCGTGATGTGATGTGAGGTGTCGGGCTCTGGTCATCAATCACGTTGATCGAGTCGTCGATGATGAAGCAGGGGCAACAAGGACAAGGTGGAGGTCACTGATGGATCTCTAACCAACCTATACTAAGCAGTTTAGGATAAGCAAGTAGGTAACAATAGCAGGTACAAAAGCAGGCTATGCATCAGAATATGAGCAATCAATTACAGTAGCAAAATCAAATGCAAGCATGAGAGAATGGAATGGGCGATATCGGGATGATCAAATGGGGGGGGGCTTGCCTGAAAGCTCCGCTGAAAGGGAAGAAGGGGTCGTCGTCGACGTAGTCGGTCACAATGGCATCAGCAACGGTCTCGGGGTCTACCAGAGAGAAGAGGGGGGAAACAGTAAATATATAGCAAGCAAGAGCATAACAGGACAACAGACAGAGCTAGACGTGTTCTAACGCGGTGCTACACGATACCGGCGAAGGGGGATAACATCCGGGAATGCTTTCCCGAAGTTTGGCATTTTTAGACAAACAAAACAGAAGGGGATGGTTGCATGTTCGCTATGCTAGGAACGTGTGGCGGACGAACGAAGAGCGTATTTGGATCCGTCTCGTCGTTCTGAGCAACTTTCATGTATAATACTTTTTCATCCGAGTTACCGATTATTTTCTATGAATTTCTAAAGTTTTAGCAATATTCAGAAATCATTATTAATTCAAAAATTAAATAGTGAGATACTTTTTATACACAGTTTTAGCTAGCCTATTAGAATGACAGGTGGGGTCCAGTGGCTGAGTCAGTATACACGGTCAGCAACTCAACAGTCAAAGGTTGACCTGGTCAAAGTGTGAATAGTGGTTGTGGGGCCTACTTGTCAATGACTTATGGGTTAATAAATTATTTAAACCAGTTTAATTAGTGGTGGAGGGGTCCCACATGTCATAGCCCGTAACTAAACTATTCTAGTTGATTAGATAAATTAGCTGTGGGGCTCCACATGTCATAGGAGGTTAGTTAGTCTGATTAGTGCTAAAATAAACTAGTTGGGCCGGCCAGATGTGCAATAGCACAAGCCATTCTCACGGCTGTGGACCCAAACGCACACATAACACATGACCTTGTTTGGACGGGGCAAGCTCTCTAGTGCAGTTCAGTTTTGTCAGTTATTTCTTCAGCAAACAACTTGGCAGCTACACACGCCGGACTGCCGGAGCAACCAACAAACAGCAGCGGCAGCAGCAGCTAGGCACGGCGCGACACTAGCAGCAGAAGCAGTATAGAGTAGCAGCGGCAGCAACAGAGCAGCGGCAGAGGTTGGCGAGCAGCATCAACAAAGCAAGCAGCAGCGACAGCACAAGCAGCAAGCAGCGGCAGTCGCATGAGCAGCAGCAGCAGCACAGGGAAATAGTAGCGGCAGAGCAGCAGCCGCGGCAAGCAGTAGCGGCCGCAGCAGAAGCAGCAGACGCGGCGAGGAGCTGGCGAGGGCACGCGAGGAAGGCAGCAGGGGAGTGGTTGGGGCGAGGCGGGCGCGCACACTGACGACGCGGGAGCGAGGCTCGCGATGCAGCGACGGTGGTGCTCAGAATCGGCGCTCGGGCGCCCATTTGACGCGTGGTCGGTGTGGATCGGACGCGGGCAGCGCCGGGCGTCGACCGGTGCTAGTGGCAGCAGCAGGGGAGGTCGGAGACGGGCTCGGCGTCGACAACGACGGCGGCCGGAGCGGGAGCTAGACGAGCCCGTCGCTATTGCGGGAGAGCGAGCGAGCCAGTGGGCTCGTTGGACTCGTAAGAGACCCAGGAGCACGGTGCACGGCTTGAGCGCGAGCGGTGCGTGCGGTGGCTACGATGGCGATGCTAGCGACGGCGAGGAGCTCGGCATTGATGGTGTCGGCGGCTACGTGCAGGGAAACAGAGGGGGAACAGAGGGGTTATGACCGCACGCTCACCGTGGAGCTCAAGAAAGGCTCGTCGAGGTCACGGAGCAGCAGAGGGCGCCAGAATCGACGGTGGCGCCGCGGTGGCCGGAGGTGGAAGAAGATCTTCCGCTCGACTCGGCGCGTTCCGGATCGATTCGTGGACGTAGACGAAGTAGTGGACGGCGACGGAGAAGATGGACGAGGTCTCAGGCACCGGGGAGCTCGGTGGGCACGAGGACGAGGTCGGCCATGGCGGTGGCGGCGCGGGCTTCTTCCAGATCGACGAGAGGGTGAGAGGGAGGGGCGAAGTGGGAAGCAGGGGCGTTAGGGTTTTGGGGGAGGGCTTCGAGTAGATATAGGAGGGGCGCGGTGGATGGGCGCCACGGCATCGCCCTCGGCCGTGGCGGTCATCGCCGGCATCCAAGCCTCCCTGTGAACAGGGAGGGGTGCAGGGGGACAGGTTGGGCCGGCCTTTAGTTAGGTGGGCTAATGAGCCCATTAGCTTAGGTCCTCCTCCTCCTTTTCATTTCTTTCATAATTTTCTTTTATAGTTTCTGTTTTAATTTCTTTTCCAATAGCAAATGACCTTTAAGAAAAATGAGACTTGGCCCACAATTCGAGATGCAACTATTTACAATGCCACAAAATGTTTGGACTTTATTTAAAGTAGTTTGCTATTCCAGAAATTATAAAAGGCATTTATAATATTGTTTAAGCCACTGTTCTAACTACTTTTGAAAACTTAAACATTTTATGAAACTTTGGTTTCTTCACTAATAATACTTATGATTTATTTGCCACAGTTTGCACATTTTGGTTTTGACATTTGAAAACTTTTATTTTTGACTTTGTTTTAAATTTGAATTTGAGCCGTTTTCGGATCAACGAGTGCCTAACAACAGTAATCGTGGTGATGTGGCTTCATTAGCAGCGGATTACTGTAGCTTAATTATCCGGGTGTCACATTTGGACATGTCGTTCGAAGACGAGACTGACTCTTCGGTCGCCGAAGACGACGGCGAGGAGGAGGAAGAAGGCAGCTCTCCCCCTGAGGGGGGAAGGAGAAAAGGGGGGCCTCCCTAAATCTGGAGGCGAAGGCGCCCAAGAGGGGGAAGGGCTCCCTTGCGGATAACTCAACATGGGATGTCGATAGCAGTCCGGAGCGAATGCCCCGGACCAAGCCTCGGGCCGCCTCGTAAGTACCAAAAACCCTATGCACCTCCAAATACCTGGCCTTTCCAGTTTAATACGTTTAAATTATGCCATTACAGTCCGGCCCGCGATGGCTCCCTGCGATCCTTGACAGAGGGTTCGCTAAACTCAAAGGAGATGGCTAGCATGTCTCCACCGCCCGCTCACTCTGTCTCGCCCAAGGGTGATGACGAGGTGGTGTCCCAATGGACCTTCCCAGACCGGGGGGAGGTTCCGGAGATCGTCAGGGTGGCGCCCCAGGATGACTCCTCGGCCGCCGAACACACGGGGGAAAGAGCCCCCATGGGGACTGGTGATGGGAGCCAAGTTTCATTCGGCCCTCAGCCGGATACCATTCCGGAGACCTACGTGGCTCCGGAGTCCAGCGAACGGCCTTCCCCGAAAGGAGGGGGTGTGCCTGTTCCGCTGGTGACCTCTGTCCAACCAGAGGCACCGGATAATCTGCTGGAAGCGCTGCGAGGCGCCTCCATTGTGGATGAACACCGTGTCCTCATGGGTACGGTGATCGAAAAGGTTCAGTCCGCCAAAAGCGGACTGACCGAGGCTTGCGCTAGCCTTTTAACAGGCTTTGAGGTAATAATCGTAGAGAGAATATCACAGTGTGGACAGTAGCCCCTGATGCTCTGTTCGGTGTTCGGAAAGAAAAAGCCAAACAGAGGATCAAAACAATTTTTGCAGGAGTCTAGCATAAGATGTCTATGTGAATAAGCAGGCGTCGCTGCTGGCTGCTGCCGCTCATACTTCGGAGGTCTCCGGCCTGAAGCAGAGCCCGGAGCGGGCCAACGAAGAGCTCGGCCTCATAAAGAAGCAGCTGGAGGACAGCCAAGGTATGCAGTAACCTGCGCGTATATTTTAGGAAGGATGAATGTTTCATGCTGACTGAAGCGTCCTCAAGTTTGTTAGGGGCCACGACCGAGGTGGCGGCCCTCAAGAAGGCGTTAGCCGAGGTCGAGGACAAAGCGGCCAATGAGCGCGCCGCGCGCGAGAAGCACGAGGCCCGAGTCGGCGAGGTCCAGCAAGAGCTCTAGGACGCCGTCAAGAAGTACGAGTCCTTGGAGCGTGATTCTAAGACGCAAGCGTCCGAACTTGCGAATGCCCGCCGGAGCGCACAAGAGGCTCGAGCCGAGGCCCAGAGCGCCCTTCAGGAAATCCAAGCGTCCAAGAAGATCGCGGCGGGTAAGGCTTTCATTATGCAAAGCAAATCTGTGAAGGAAGCGTTCCTTTTACTTACCCGAATTTGGAGCTCTCTGTTGGAAATATGCCCTAGAGGCAATAATAAAATGGTTATTATTGTATTTCCTTGTTCATGATAATTGTCTATTGTTCATGCTATAATTGTATTAACTGGAAACCGTAATACATGTGTGAATACATAGACCACAACATGTCCCTAGTAAGCCTCTAGTTGACTAGCTCGTTGCTCAATAGATGGTTATGGTTTCCTGACCATGGACATTGGATGTCATTGATGACGGGATCACATCATTAGGAGAATGATGTGATGGACAAGACCCAATCCTAAGCATAGCACAAGATCGTGTAGTTCGTTTGCTAAGAGCTTTTCTAATGTCAAGTATCGTTTCCTTAGACCATGAGATTGTGCAACTCCCGGATACCGTAGGAATGCTTTGGGTGTACCAAACGTCACAACGTAACTGGGTGGCTATAAAGGTACACTACATGTATCTCCGAAAGTGTCTGTTGGGTTGGTACGAATCGAGACTGGGATTTGTCACTCCGCATGACGGAGAGGTATCTCTGGGCCCACTCAATAATGCATCATCATAATGAGCTCAATGTGACTAAGGAGTTAGCCACGGGATCATGCATTACGGAACGAGTAAAGAGACTTGCCGGTAACAAGATTGAACGAGGTATTGGGATACCGACGATCGAATCTCAGGCAAGCAACATGCCGATAGACAAAGGGAATTGTATACGGGATTGATTGAATCCCCAACATCGTGGTTCATCCGATGAGATCATCGTGGAACATGTGGGAGCCAATATGGGTATCCAGATCCCGCTATTGGTTATTGGCCGGAGAGGTGTCTCGGTCATGTCTGCATGGTTCCCAACCCGTAGGGTCTACACACTTAAGGTTCAGTGACGCTAGAGTTGTTATGGGAAATAGTATGTGGTTACCGAAGGTTGTTCAGAGTCTCGGATGAGATCCCGGACATCACGAGGAGTTCCGGAATGGTTCGGCGGTGAAGATCGATATATTGGACGAAGGGTATTGGAGTCCGGAAGTGTTCCGGGGGTACCAGGCTATGGCCAGCATGACCGAAAGGTGTTTCGGGAGCCCCGGCAAGTGTTGGAGGGCCTCATGGGCCAAAGGGGAAGGGGCAAACCAGCCCACTAAGGGGCGGTGCGCCCCCCACACCCTTTCCCACGTTACTTGGGGAGGTGGGGCGCCTCCACCTGGCATGGGAGGCAAGCCTCCACCTGCTAGGCTTGGGGGCAAGTCTCCCTAGGATTTTCCCTAGGGAGATCCAATCTGCTTGGCCGCCGCCCCTACGGGAAACCCTAGGGCGCCTCCCCCTCTCCCCTTGCCCCTATATATAGTGGAGGGGTGGGAGGGCAGCCCCACCTCTTCCCTGGCGCAGCCCTCCCTCCTCATACACCTCCTCCTCCTCCTCCGTAGTGCTTAGCGAAGCTCTGCCGGAGAACCATGAGCTCCATTGCCACCACGCCGTCGTGTTGCTGGAGTTCTCCCTCAACTTCTCCTCTCCCCTTGCTGGATCAAGAAGGAGGAGACGTCCCCGGGCTGTACGTGTGTTGAATGCGGAGGCGCCGTCCGTTCGGCGCTAGATCGGATCTTCCGCGATTTGAATCGCTACGAGTACGACTCCATCAACCGCGTTCTTGTAACGCTTCCGCTTAGCGATCTTCAAGGGTATGAAGATGCACTCCCTCTCTCTCGTTGCTAGCATCTCCTAGATTGATCTTGGTGACACGTAGGAAAATTTTGAATTATTGCTACGTTACCCATCACTCTCCAGGTGCGTTTTCGGATTTGCCGCGGAGCGTATCAGATGCTGCCGAGTTCTATCGAGCCGGAGAAGGGAGTTCTATGGAGAAGCTGTTCTGGTCTCAATATCTTGGACCAGAACATCCGGTGTCCTTCAGCGACCAGCTGAAACAGCTGGTCGAGCTGCACAAGGCGGCCGAGCTAGCCATGAAGGAGCTGATAGTCCGATTGTGGCCTGCCGCGCCGATACCCACCAGCTACTTCAGACTTGTGAAGCGGCTTGTTGATGCCTGCCCACGGCTGGAGGTTATAAAGCGGTTGGTCTATATCGAAGGTGCACGGATGGTCTTTGCCCGCGTTAAGACGCACTGGGCGAAGATGGATGCCAAGAAGCTAATGACCGAGGGGCCGCCTGAGGGCAAGGAGCACCGCCGACCCGAGTTATATTTTGATGGTGTCCTGGAGGGATCCCGCCTTGTGGCGGAGCAATGTACGAAGGATGTTATATTCCCATGAAAACATTCGTATTATCCTGTCGTGTAATATGGAAAAATGATGTTATGTAATATAATGCTTGTGATTTTAAAATTTTACCTCCTGTGCGGCCGTTTGTGAAATCTGAGGGTTGGCCAGTCATCGGCTTGTGCCCCCACGTAGATAGTACGGGGGTGTTCGGGATAAATCTAAACACTCTTTACTCCATATTCTGGTCCTTAAAGGAGGTGTTTAGCGCAACGAACAAGGCAATCAGACTATACGGCCTTTATCGCCCTCATTTAGCCATAGGAGTTTGACAATGAAAATTTTGCCGAAGCCCCTGGTATTCGGAAGGCCGAACTTGGGGCATTACACGCACCTGACCGGATAAGAAACCGATTCCTCGCATAAAGCGGAAAAAATATCTAAGGATTTGAAACCTCTCGAACAGCTGACCAGCTCGCGCTGCATCATGACAGTCAGTTTTCGGCTTTCTCTACTGAGGCGCTCGTCCGGAAGAACAGGGACACAATCGCAGTAGTTCTCCCTTTACTACCCTAGCCGATATAGCGGAACATAAGGTAGTAAGCACAGGAGCCGGGCAACCCAACTATTGACCAAAGACATTATTCGGAGGCGATGCATATAATGCTATAAGTTCGGGGTGCCGAACTGCACTAAAAAAGGTGTTCGGGCTTTATTGCCGTACTGCGGGGCGCGAAAGCCCCTGGTGAAGTAAAATGTACGAGAGTGTACGTATGCAATGAGTAATAGATACAAAGGTAAGGAATGAGGGAAAAATAAGTAATAAGCTGACGCAACCATTTATTTACCATTTGTAATGTGATTAATACGTCGAGGCTTACTTGTACAAGTAATGCGATAAGCAAATAAGGCTATTTAACATGCCATGACCAAGAGCGAGCTGCGTGCGGGTATGTAAAACAGGTATAGCAATCATTAGCAGAGACCACCTGGGGATTCCCTTGTACGTCAAAGCTCCTTGCCTCCTTGGTATGTCCGACAAACGGGTTGTCAGAAGAAACCTCGAAAAGAGAAAAACCCGAAATGAAAAGGAAAAGTGAAGGTTTGCGAATCCGGTGTACAAGGGTTGGTCGAGCCGCACCGTGGATCGTGAGCTAGGTATGCCTCCGTCGATACCCATGGGATTTTGAGTGCGTAGTTATGTACGCGTGGTACGAATAGAACACAAAGTAGTTATCATGAGCTAGGTCTATGCGTAGATTCTATGCACGAGTAGAACACAAAGTAGTTGTGGGCGATGATTTGTTCAATTTGCTTACCGTTACTAGTCTTATCTTGATTCGGCGGCATTGTGGGATGAAGCGGCCCGGACCGACCTTACACGTACACCTACGTGAGACAGGTTCCACCGACTGACATGCACTTGCACTTGATGCATAAGGTGGCTAGCGGGTGTCTGTCTCTCCCACTTTAGTCGGATTGGATTCGATGAAGAGGGTCCTTATGAAGGGTAAATAGCAATTGGCATATCACCGTTGTGGCTTTTGTGTAGGTAAGAAACGTTCTTGCTAGAAACCCATAGCAGCCACGTAAAACATGCAACAACAATTAGAGAACGTCTAACTTGTTTTTGCAGGGTATGCTATGTGATGTGATATGGCCAAAAGGATGTGATGAATTATATATATGTGATGTATGAGATTGATCATGTTCTTGTAATAGGAATCACGACTTGCATGTCGATGAGTATGACAATCGGCAGGAGATATAGGAGTTGTCTTAATTTATTGTATGACCTGCGTGTCAATCAAAAACGCCATGTAATTACTTTACTTTATTGCTAACCGTTAGCCATAGTAGTAGAAGTAATAGTTGGCGAGAAAACTTCATGAAGACACGATGATGGAGATCATGGTGTCATGCCGGTGACGAAGGTGATCATGCCGCGCCTCGAAGATGGAGATCAAAGGCGCAAGATGATATTGGCCATATCATCTCACTTTATGATTTACATGTGATGTTTGTCATGTTTACGTCTTATTTGCTTAGAAAGACGGTAGCATAAATAAGATGATCCCTCACTAAAATTTCAAGAGACGTGTTCCCCCTAACTGTGCACCGTTGCGAAGGTTCATTGTTTCGAAGCACCACGTGATGATCGGGTGTGATAGATTCTAACGTTCGCATACAATGGGTGTAAGCCAGATTTACACATGCGAAACACTTAGGTTGACTTGACGAGCCTAGCATGTACAGACATGGCCTCGGAACACAAGAGACCGAAAGGTCAAACATGAGTCGTATAGTAGATACGATCAACATGGAAATGTTAACCATTGATGACTAGTCCGTCTCACGTGATGATCGGACACGGTCTAGTCGATTCGGATCATGTATCACTTAGATGACTAGAGGGATGTCTATCTAAGTGGGAGTTCATTAAATAATTAGATGAACTTAATTATCATGAACATAGTCAAAAGGTCTTTGCAAATTATGTCGTAGCTTATGCTTTAGTTCTACTGTTTAAGATATGTTCCTAGAGAAAAATTTAGTTGAAAGTTGATAGTAGCAATTATGCGAACTGGGTCCGTAAACTGAGGATTGTCCTCATTGCTGCACAGAAGGCTTATGTCCTTAATGCACCGATCGGTGTGCTGAACCTCGAGCGTCCTTTGTGGATGTTGCGAACATCTGACATACACGTTTTGATGACTACGTGATAGTTCAGTGCGTAATGTTGAACGGTTTAGAATTGAGGCACCGAAGACATTTTGAAATGTCGCGAAACATGTTAGATGTTCCAAGAGCTAAAATTGGGATTTTAGGCTCGTGCCCACGTCAAGAGGTATGAGACCTCTGACAAGTTTCTTAAGCCTGCAAACTAAGGGAGAAAAGCTCAACCGTTGAGCATGTGCTCAGATTGTCTGAGTACTACAATCGCTTGAATCGAGTGGGAGTTAATCTTCCAGATGAGACAGTGATGGTTCTCCAAAGTCACTGCCACCAAGCTATTAGAGCTTCGTGATGAACTATAACATATCAGGGATAGACATGATGATCCTTGAGCAACTCGCGATGTTTGACACCGCGAAAGTAGAAATCAAGTAGGAGCATCAATTATTGATGGTTAGTAAAACCACTAGTTTCAAGAAGGGCAAGGGAAAGAAGGGATACTTCATGAAACGGCAAATCAGTTGCTGCTCTAGTGAAGAAACCCAAGGTTGAACCCAAACCCGAGACTAAGTGCTTCTGTAATGAGGGGAACGGTCGCTGAAGCAGAACTACCCTAGATACTTGGTAGATGAGAAGGCAGGCAAGGTCGACAGAAGTATATTGGATATACATTATATTAATGTGTACTTTACTAGTAGTCCTAGTAGCACCAGGGTATTAGATACCGGTTCGGTTGCTAAGTGTTGGTAACTCGAAATAAAAGGCTACGGAATAAACGGAGACTAGCTAAAGGTGAGATGACGATATGTGTTGGAAGTGTTTCCAAGGTTGATGTGATCAAGCATCGCATGCTCCCTCTACCATCGAGATTGGTGTTAAACCTAAATAATTGTTATTTGGTGTTTGCGTTGAGCATAGACATGATTGGATTATGTTTATCGCAGTACGGTTATTCATTTAAGGAGAATAATGGTTACTCTGTCTATTTGAATAATACCTTCAATGGTCTTGCACTTAAAATGAATGGTTTATTGAATCTCGATCGTAGTGATACACATGTTCATGCCAAAAGATATAAGATAGTACCACATACTTGTGGCACTGCCACTTGAGTCATATTGGTATAAAACGCATGAAGAAGCTCCATGTTGATGGATCTTTGGACTCACTCGTTTTTGAAAAGATTGAGATATGCGAACCATGTCTATTAGTATATATGCATGAAGAAAGTCCATACAGATGGATCGTTTGGACTCACTTGATTTTGAATCACTTGAGACATGCAAATCATACCACATGGGCAAGATGACTGAAAGGCCTCGTTTTTCAGTAAGATGAAACAAGAGAGCAACTTGTTGGAAGTAATACATTTGATGTGTGCAGTCCAATGAGTGCTGAGGCACGCAGTGGATATCGTTATGTTCTTACTTCACAGATGATTTGAGTAGATGCTAAGAATATTTACTTGATGAAACACAAGTTTGAATTATTGAAAGGTTCAGGTAATTTCAGAGTGAAGTTGAAGATCGTCGTGACAAGAGGATAAAATGTCTATGATATGATCATAGAGATATTTGAGTTACGAGTTTGGCACACAATTAAGACATTGTGGAAATTGTTTCACAACTAATGCCGCCTAAAACACCATAGTGTGATGGTGTGTCTGAACATCATAACTGCACCCTATTGGATATGGTGCATACCATGATGTCTCTTATCGAATTACCACTATCGTTTATGGGTTAGGCATTAGAGACAACTACATTCACTTTAAAGAGGGCACCACATAATTCCGTTGAGACGACACCGTATGAACTATGGTTTAGATAAACCTAAGCTGTTGTTTCTTAAAAGTTTGGGGTTGCGACGCTTATGTGAAAAAGTTTCAGGCTGATAAGCTCGAACCCAAAACGGATAAATGCATCTTCATAGAATACCCAAAATAGTTGGGTATACCTCCTATTTCAGATCTGGAAGCAAAAGTGATTGTTTCTAGAAACGGGTCCTTTCTCGAGGAAAAGTTTCTCTTGAAAGAATTGAGTGGGAGGATGGTGGAGACTTGATGAGGTTATTGAACCGTCACTTCAACTAGTGTGTAGGAGGGCACAAGAAGTTGTTCCTGTGGCACCTACACCAATTGAAGTGGAAGCTTATGATAGTGATCATGAAACTTCGGATCAAGTCACTACCAAACCTCGTAGGACGACAAGGATGTGTACTACTTTAGAGTGGTACGTAATCATGTCTTGGAAGTCATGTTGCTAGACAACAATGAACCTACAAGCTATGGAGAAGCGATGGTGGGCCCGGATTCCGACGAATGGCTTGAGGCCATAAAACCGAGAGGATCCATGTACGAAAACAAAGTATAGACTTTGGAAGAACTACTTGATGGTCGTAAGGCTGTTGGGTGCAGATGGATTTTGAAAGGAAGACAGACAATGATGGTAAGTGTCACCATTAAGAAAGCTCGACTTGTCGTTAAGATGTTTTCCGGCAAGTTCAAGGAGTTGACTACGATGAGATTTTCTCACTCGTAGCGATGCTAAGAGTCTGTTGGAATTATATTAGCAGTTACTGCATTATTTATGAAATCTTGCAGATAGGATGTCAAAAAAAACATTGTTTCCTCGACGATTTTCTTGAGGAAAGGTTGTATGTGATACAACCAGAAGGTTTTGTCAATCCTGAAAGATGCTAACAAGTATGCAAAGCTCCAGCAATCCTTCTAAGGACTGGAGTAAGCATCTCGGAGTTGGAATGTACGCTTTGATGAGATGATCAAAGATTTTGGGTTTATACAAAGTTTATGAGAAACTTGTATTTCCAAAGAAGTGAGTGGGAGCACTATAGAATTTTTGATGAGTATATGTTGTTAACATATTGTTGATCAGAAATGATGTAGAATTTCTGGAAAGCATACAGGGTTATTTGAAAAGTGTTTTTCAATGGAAAACCTGGATTAAGCTACTTGAACATTGAGCATCAAGATCTATAAGGATAGATCAAAAACGCTTAATAGTACTTTCAAATGAATACATACCGTGATAAGATTTTGAAGGAGTTCAAAATAGATCAGCAAAGAAGGAGTTCTTGGCTGTGTTGCAAGGTGTGAGTATTGAGTAAGACTCAAGACCTGACCACGACAGAAGAGAGAGAAAGGACGAAGGTCGTCCCCTATGCTTTAGACGTAGGCTCTACAGTATGCTATGTTGTGTACCGCACCTGAAGTGTGCCTTGCCATGAGTTAGTCAAGGGGTACAATAGTGATCCAGGAATGGATCACATGACAGCGGTCGAACTTATCCTTAGTAACTAGTGGACTAAGGAATTTTCTCGATTATGGAGGTGGTAAAAGAGTTCGTCGTAAAGGGTTACGTCGATGCAAACTTTGACACTAATCCGGATGAATCTGAGTAGTAAACCGGATTCGTATAGTAGAGCAGTTATTTGGAATAGCTCCAAGTAGCGCATGGTAGGTACATCTACAAGATGACATAGAGATTTGTAAAGCACACACGGATCTGAAAGGTTCAGACCCGTTGACTAGTAACCTCTCTCACAAGCGTGATATGATAAAACACCAATGGGTGTTAGATTCATTACAATCACATAGTGATGTGAACTAGATTATTGACTCTAGTGCAAGTGGGAGACTATTGGAAATATGCCCTAGAGGCAATAATAAAATGGTTATTATTGTATTTCCTTGTTCATGATAATTGTCTATTGTTCATGCTATAATTGTATTAACTCGAAACCGTAATACATGTGTGAATACATAGACCACAACATGTCCCTAGTAAGCCTCTAGTTGACTAGCTCGTTGATCAATAGATGGTTATGGTTTCCTGACCATGGACATTGGATGTCATTGATGACGGGATCACATCATTAGGAGAATGATGTGATGGACAAGACCCAATCCTAAGCATAGCACAAGATCGTGTAGTTCGTTTGCTAAGAGCTTTTCTAATGTCAAGTATCGTTTCCTTAGACCATGAGATTATGCAACTCCCGGATACCGTAGGAATGCTTTGGGTGTACCAAACGTCACAACGTAACTGGGTGGCTATAAAGGTACACTACAGGTATCTCCGAAAGTGTATGTTGGGTTGGTACGAATCGAGATTGGGATTTGTCACTCCGTATGACGGAGAGGTATCTCTGGGCCCACTCGGTAATGCATCATCATAATGAGCTCAATGTGACTAAGGAGTTAGCCACGGGATCATGCATTACGGAACGAGTAAAGAGACTTGCCGTTAACAAGATTGAACGAGGTATTGGGATACCGACGATCGAATCTCGGGCAAGCAACATGCCGATAGACAAAGGGAATTGTATACGGGATTGATTGAATCCCCGACATCGTGGTTCATCCGATGAGATCATCGTGGAACATGTGGGAGCCAATATGGGTATCCAGATCCCGCTATTGGTTATTGGCCGGAGAGGTGTCTCGGTCATGTCTGCATGGTTCTCGAACCCGTAGGGTCTACACACTTAAGGTTCGGTGACGCTAGAGTTGTTATGGGAAATAGTATGTGGTTACCGAAGGTTGTTCAGAGTCCCGGATGAGATCCCGGACATCACGAGGAGTTCCGGAATTGTCCGGCGGTGAAGATCGATATATTGGACGAAGGGTATTGGAGTCCGGAAGTGTTCCGGGGGTACCAGGCTATGGCCAGCATGACCGAAAGGTGTTTCGGGAGCCCCGGCAAGTGTTGGAGGGCCTCATGGGCCAAAGGGGAAGGGGCAAACCAGCCCACTAAGGGGTGGTGCGCCCCCCACACCCTTTCCCACATTACTTGGGGAGGTGGGGCGCCTCCACCTGGCTTGGGAGGCAAGCCTCCACCTGCTTGGCTTGGGGGGCAAGTCTCCCTAGGATTTCCCTAGGGAGATCCAATCTGCTTGGCCGCCGCCCCTAGGGGAAACCCTAGGGCGCCTCCCCCTCTCCCCTTGCCCCTATATATAGTGGAGGGGTGGGAGGGCAGCCCCACCTCTTCCCTGGCGCAGCCCTCCCTCCTCATACACCTCCTCCTCCTCCTCCTCCGTAGTGCTTAGCGAAGCTCTGCCGGAGAACCATGAGCTCCATTGCCACCACGCCGTCGTGTTGCTGGAGTTCTCCCTCAACTTCTCCTCTCCCCTTGCTGGATCAAGAAGGAGGAGACGTCCCCGGGCTGTACGTGTGTTGAACGCGGAGGCGCTGTCCGTTCGGCGCTAGATCGGATCTTCTGCGATTTGAATCGCTGTGAGTACGACTCCATCAACCGCGTTCTTGTAACGCTTCCGCTTAGCGATCTTCAAGGGTATGAAGATGCACTCCCTCTCTCTCGTTGCTAGCATCTCCTAGATTGATCTTGGTGACACGTTTTGAATTACCGCTACGTTACCCATCACTCTCCAGGTGCGTTTACGGATTTGCCGCGCAGCGTATCAGATGCTGCCGAGTTCTATCGAGCCGGAGAAGGGAGTTCTATGGAGAAGCTGTTCTGGTCTCAATATCTTGGACCAGAACATCCGGTGTCCTTCAGCGACTAGCTGAAACAGTTGGTCGAGCTGCACAAGGCGGCCGAGCTAGCCATGAAGGAGCTGATAGTCCGATTGTGGCCTGCCGCGCTGATACCCAGCAGCTACTTCGGACTTGTGAAGCGGCTTGTTGATGCCTGCCCACGGCTGGAGGTTATAAAGCGGTTGGTCTGTATCGAAGGTGCACGGATGGTCTTTGCCCGCGTTAAGACGCACTGGGCGAAGATGGATGCCAAGAAGCTAATGACCGAGGGGCCGCCTGAGGGCAAGGAGCACCGCCGACCCGAGTTATATTTTGATGGTGTCCTAGAGGGATCCCGCCTTGTGGCGGAGCAATGTACGAAGGATGTTATATTCCCATGAAAACATTCGTATTATCCTGTCCTGTAATATGGAAAAATGATGTTATGTAATATAATGCTTGTGATTTTAAAATTTTACCTCCTGTGCGGCCGTTTGTGAAATCTGAGGGTTGGCCAGTCATCGGCTTGTGCCCCCACATAGATAGTACGGGGGTGTTCGGGATAAATCTAAACACTCTTTACTCCATATTCTGGTCCTTAAAGGAGGTGTTTAGCGCAACGAACAAGGCAATCAGACTATACGGCGTTTATCGCCCTCACTTAGCCATAGGAGTTTGACAATGAAAATTTTGGCAAAGCCCCTGGTATTCGGAAGGCCGAACTTGGGGCGTTACACGCACCTGACCGGATAAGAAACCGATTCCTCGCATAAAGCGGAAAAAATCTCTAAGGATTTGAAACCTCTCGAACAGCTGACCAGCTCGCGCTGCATCATGACAGTCAGTTTTCGGCTTTCTCTACTGAGGCGCTCGTCCGGAAGAACAGGGACACAATCGCAGTAGTTCTCCCTTTACTACCCTAGCCGATATAGCGGAACATAAGGTAGTAAGCACAGGAGCCGGGCAACCCAACTATTGACCAAAGACATTATTCGGAGGCGATGCATATAATGCTATAAGTTCGGGGTGCCGAACTGCACTGAAAAAGGTGTTCGGGCTTTATTGCCGTACTGCGGGGCGCGAAAGCCCTTGGTGAAGTAAAATGTACGAGAGTGTACGTATGCAATGAGTAATAGATACAAAGGTAAGGAATGAGGGAAAATTAAGTAATAAGCTGACGCTACCATTTATTTACCATTTGTAATGTGATTAATACGTCGAGGCTTACTTGTACAAGTAATGCGATAAGAAAATAAGGCTATTTAACATGCCATGACCAAGAGCGAGCTGCGTGCGGGTATGTAAAACAGGTATAGCAATCATTAACAGAGACCACCTGGGGATTCCCTTGTACGTCAAAGCTCCTTGCCTCCTTGGTATGTCCGACAAACGGGTTGTCATAAGAAACCTCGAAAAGAGAAAAACCCGAAATGAAAAGGAAAAGTGAAGGTGTGTGAATCCGGTGTACAAGGGTCGGTCGAGCCGCACCGTGGATCGTGAGCTAGGTATGCCTCCGTCGATACCCATGGGATTTTGAGTGCGTAGTTATGTACGCGTGGTACGAATGCCGCTGTTTGACCGGGACTAGGACGGAGGCCAAATTGCTAATTAAGCTCTTGACGTGCTGGGCTGTCTTGCTGCAGAATAGTCCGGACTCTTTTACCGGTGTCCGGGGGCTTGGTCGCTGAACTAAAGTTCTGCTGGAAAAGGCCACGCAGTATTTCTGCTGCTAAGGCCGTTGTGTGCTCCTCGGTATGGAGGGAGCGTTCCGTATTTCCATTGATTTTTATGACGCCACGTGGTCTGGGCATCTTGAGCTTGAGATAAGCGTAGTGAGGTACCGCATTGAATCGAGCAAGTGCGGTTCGTCCGAGCAGTGCATGATAGGCGCTGCGAAAGGGGGCGATATCGAAGATTAACTCCTCGCTTCGGAAGTTATCCGGAGATCCGAAGACAACCTCTAGTGTGATTAAGTCCATACAGCGGGTATGTACGCCTGGTATGACTCCTTTAAAGGTAGACCTTGTTGGTTTCATCCGTGATGGGTTAATGCCCATTTTGCGTACTGTGTCCTGATAGAGCAGATTGAGGCTGCTGCCACCGTCCATGAGGACTCGCGTTAGGTGGAATCCGTCGATGATTGGGTCTAGGACTAGTGTGGCTGATCCGCCGTGCCGGATACTGGTCGGATGATCCCGAAGATCAAAAGTGATCGGGCATGATGACCATGGGTTCAATTTTGGGGCGACTGGCTCTCTCGCATAAACGTCCCTTAGTGCGCGCTTGCGCTCCCTTTTGGGGATGTGTGTAGCGTATATCATGTTCAACGTTTTTACTTGAGGGGGAAACTTCTTCTGTCCCCCTGTGCTTGGCTGCAGGGGCTCCTCGTCGTCGTCCTTGCTCTGCGGTCCCTTTTCCTTATTCTCGGCGTTTAACTTGCCGGCTTGCTTAAAAACCCAGCAATCTCTGTTGGTATGATTGGCTGGTTTGTGTGGGGTGCCATGGATTTGGCACGGACGGTCAAGTATGCGGTCCATGCTAGATGGTCCCTGATTGTTTCTTTGGTACAACTTTTTTCGCCGACCAGACTTGGAGCCGCTGAATCCGGTGTTTACAGCAGTTTCATCGGTGTTATCGCCATTGCTTCGGCGTTTGTGTCTGCTGCCTCGGAGCTTGCTGTTTGCTGTTTTTTGGCCTCGGAGGGGCCTGCCTCACTGGCCGTATTTTTACTACGAGCCAGCCAGATGTCCTCACCCGCACAAAAGCGGGTCATGAGGGCCATGAGGGCGGCCATAGATTTCGGCTTTTCTTGGCCGAGATGGCGAGCGAGCCATTCATTGCGGATGCTGTGTTTAAAGGCCGCTAGGGCTTCTGCATCCGGACAGTCGACGATCTGGTTCTTTTAGTTAGGAACCTAGTCCAGAATTTCCTGGCTGACTCCCTGGGCTGTTGAGCTATGTGACTTAAGTCATCGGCGTCTGGCAGCCGGACATATGTACCTTGGAAGTTGTCGAGAAAGGCTTCTTCCAAGTCCTCCCAGCTGCCGATGGAATTTTTAGGCATGCTGTTTAACCAGTGCCGAGCTGGCCCTTTGAGTTTTAGTGGGAGGTATTTGATAGCATGGAGGTCATCTCTGCGGGCCATGTGAATGTGGAGAATAAAATCCTCGATCCATACCGCGGGATCGGTTGTTCCGTCATATGATTCAATATTGACGGGTTTGAACCCTTCGGGGAATTCATGGTCCATTACTTCATCAGTGAAGCAAAGAGGGTGTGCGGCGCCTCTATATCGAGCCGCGTCACGACGTAACTCTGATGGAGTCCGTCTATGGTTATCGGCTCGAGCGTGACTAGGTTTGTCACGTCCGAATAGGTAGCCGTCGTCGCGTGTCAAGGTACGTCCTCGCGATCCATAGATCGATCTTGTATGTCCTGCTCTACTGTCCAGGTCTTGACGAAGGTCATATGTATAGCCCCGAGCTGTCTTATCCCTGCCTTTTCGGTGAGGTGGGACTATCCTTTTTTGGCTCGGGCTGCCGTTTTATCCCGGCCGCGCGGTGGCCGATCGACCGCATTGCGTGATGCTGGTGTGGTTCTGGCGCCTCATCATCGAACTGAGGTAGCAATTTGCGCTTCGGGTAACTTTTGGTTGGTCGTTTAAGGTCGTATTCTTCGGCTGCCAGGACATCGGTCCATCTGTCATTGAGCAGGTCTTGATCAGCTTGAAGGTGCTGCTGCTTCTTTTTCAGGCTCCTCGCAGTGGCTATTAGCGGAAGCTTAAAGCGCTCATGCTCGAGAGGTTCCTTAGGCATGATGAAGTCTTCATTGCCGAGGCTCACCTCCTCCTCGGAGAGCGGATGGTAACTACCGTCCTCCGAGTCTTCTTCCGTGGCATGTTCGTCAGGGCGGAATTGCCCCTCTTCCCGATGGTCTTGTTCGGCAGTTTGTTCCTCGGGCTCCTCTGTGTCTTCGGCACCATCCGGAGTGTTGTCATTTCCTGTGCCGGCATTGTTGTCTCTGCTGCGGCGTGATTTAGAGCGGCGTCGTTGACGCCGGCGCTTTGGTTGTGTCTTAGGAGGGTCCTCCTTCACTAGGTTTTCCTTGTCATCGCCGCTATTATTTTTGGGCGTATCTACCATGTATACGTCGTATGAGGAAGTGGCCGTCCAATGTCCAGTGAATGGCGGGTCTTGGCCTTGCTCCCCTTTGTCATCGTCGTCCATACCGTCGATGTCTTCGGAGCTGTAATCAAGCATGTCGGTTAAGTCCTCGACAGTGGCTATGAAGTGGGTGGCGGGTGGGAACTAAAATTCTCGATCGTCAGCCCCTAGTTCGAACCGGACATAGCTCGGCTGAGAGTTCCCCGCCAAGGATAGGCTCTTTAATGAGTTTAGCACATCGCCCAAAGGCGAGTGCTGGAAGATGTCTGCGGCGCTGAATTCGAAAATCGATGAACGATCGAGTTCGGCGTCCGCGGGCTCACATGGTTCGGAACTTATAACCAGAGACGAGTCCGGAATTCCGGTCACATGGATATTGTGTGAGGTTAAGTCCATCTGTGGCTCCAACGCCGGGGAATCTGTGGCCTCCGTGGTGGGGTTGAGCCTCCCATCCTTGGATGTCGCAGTGTGCTCTGGATCTAAGGCCAGAGTGGTCACAGGAGCTATCTCCGGGGTGCGGTCTGATGATAGATTTAGGTCATGTTCGTCAAGGTGACCAGGGGCGATCGCTGCGGTCTCAAATCCGGCAAAGATCAAATCTCCATGGATGTCCACAACGTAATTCAAGCTCCCAAATCTGACCTGATGGCCAGGGGCGTAGCTATCGATCTGCTCCAGGTGGCCAAACGAGTTGGCCCGTAGCGCGAAGCCGCCGAACACGAAGATCGGTCCAGGGAGGAAGGTTTCTCCTTGGACAGCGTCACTATCGACGATTGAAGGGGCCATCGAACCTTTCGTCGATGGCACAGTGGAACTCTCAATGAAAGCACCAATGTCGGTGTCAAAATCGGCGGATCTCGGGTAGGGGGTCCCGAACTGTGCGTCTAAGGTCGATGGTAACAGGAGACAGGGGGCACGATGTTTACCCAGGTTCGGGCCCTCTCTATGGAGGTAATACCCTACTTCCTGCTTGATTGATCTTGATGGATATGAGTATTACAAGAGTTGATCTACCACGAGATCGTAATAGCTAAACCCTAGAAGTCTAGCCTGTATGACTATGGTAATGAGTCTCTCCCTTTCCGGACTAAGTCCTCCGGTTTATATAGACACCGGGAGGATCTACGGTTACATAAGGTCGGTTACAAAGAAAGGAATCTACATATTCGGTCGCCAAGCTTGCCTTCCACGCCAAGGAGAGTCCCATCCGGACACGGGTGCAGTCTTCGGTCTTCACAGCCCATCAATCCGGCCCATGGCTAACAGGCCGGACACCCAAGGACCCCTTAGTCCAGGACTCCCTCAGGGGGTGGGACAATGATGATAGATTGAAGGCGACGGGGAGGAGGCTCTACTAGATCGGCAGGATCTGCGGCAGGATCGACGATGATGGATTTAAGGCGCTGAGCCGGCTGCTCCGTCGGATCTGGCCCAATTACTGCATCCGCGGCCGTTGAGCATTCACCACGAAGCATGATTCGTGGCGGGAATGTCAGATCTTGGGTGGGGGAGGTGCCACAGCATCGGGGCGCATGGGGTGGTGGAGAGGCCGTCTTTGGACCGGAGGGCGAAAACTTTCCCACTCCCCCAGCAGCGGAGCCACAGCTGGATCCAGGCCGAGGGGAGCGCGGCGTGCCCACCACTACAAAAAAAGACACATCCATGACATTTTGGGCCGAATGAAAATCTTTTTTGTCATACTTATGACACTTCTATGACGATAATTGTGACAAAACCCGGTATCATCATAGATGTGGTGGGGTCCTACTTCTATGACAAAAAATCATGACAGAAAATGGGCTTTTCGTCTTGGGCGGGGCGGAGACGCAGGTGCATGACATTCTTTGGGCCGTCCATGACGGAAAAAACCATGGTAGAAGCGAGGGCGAGGAAAATATCGGGGTGTTCCCGGTTACGGTGGGTGGTCTGGGCCGAGCGATGCGTGTTTCTCTCGTACACGCACGCGCGTGGATGCGAGGCGTTGGGCTCTAACTGAACCTGAGCGAGGCGTTGGGCTCTAACTGAACCCGAGCGATTGCACTGCAGGCTACGCGTTACTGAACCCAAGCGATCGATCGATGGCTGTTAACTGAACCCGATTGAGCGATTCCTTCACTACTGCTGCTAACTGAAGCTGATCGATGCTGCCTCTGGATGAACAGTGAGCGTTGTGGGGGGTGGATGAACAGCTCCCGGTGGGGGTGGATGAATAGGACCCCGTGGTGTTGCCTCTGGATGAACAGTACCCCGATCGATCGAGCCGGTTGGGGCTGGATGAACTGGACCCCATGGAGGGCAGGATGAATAGTAGATGGTGGAGGGATGGATGAACAGTAGCCAGTGGAGGGGTGGTTGAAAAGTAACCGGTGGAGTAGCGCGCGGTGGAGGCTGGATGAACAGGAGCCCGTGGATGAACAGTCGCAGGTGGAGGCTGGAGGAGGTCGACGGTGGATGAACAGTAGCCTGTGGAGGCTGGAGGGGGTCGACGGTGGAGATGAACAGTATCCCGTGGAGTCCCGTTTTGCGGTACGCCACACCCCTCCCGATGAACAGGACCCCCGTTTCGACCGTAGCGCTCCAACACAAGTCCGTTTCCTCCGTTTTGCGGTACGCCACACCCCTCCCGATCAACAGGACCCCCGTTTCGACCGTAGGAGGTCCGTTTCCTCCGTTTTGCGGTACGCCAGACCCCTCCCGATGAATAGGATCCCGTTTCGAACGTGGCCGGTCGAACACAAGGCCGTTTCCTCCGTTCTGCGGTACGCCAGGCCTCGTTTCCATCGGCTGTTCCGTCCAAGCCGGTTGGCTCCCACGCGTTCCGTTGCCTCCCGATGAACACGATGCATTCCGTTGCCTCCCCATGAACACGACGACGATGCTGTTTCTCCGTTCCGACCCAGCCATGTACACGAGCCCTGGCCGTACGTACGCGTGAGTAGGCGTTTGAGACCCTGCCCGTATGTATGTACGTGGCCGTATTTACTTTCTTGCACCCTGGCCGCTGTACATACGTGTACATGCTACGTGCGCGCCTCTACTACGACACGTGCGCGCCTCTACATCGACCAGTATGTACGTACACGTTCGCGACCAGAATGACAACGCTACGTACGCTTCAACTAGGTGGGTCCCGACTGTCAGGCACTTCCTTGCGTGCGAAGATGTAGCTGGTGGGTCCCAATAGTCAGGGGGAGAATCGTATTTTTTTGCTTTTGCCCGGACGCACTTCCTTGCGTGCGAAGATGTAGCTGGTGGGTCCCAGCAGTCAGGGGGAAACGTTTTTTTCGCGAAATACGGTGGCCCGTCCGGTGGGTCCCCGCTGTCAGGTGGAGGAATAATTATTTTGCGTGTAATAAGGAGGCACTTCCTTGCTGCGGCCGTGGACCCGGCTGTCAGCCTCTCCACGTACAGTCCACGTCCGATGGAAGCCGTTCCTTAACCACGTTGACCACGCCGCGCCGAGAGCACCAGGGCGGTGGACGACGACGAGGCCTAGGAAGGGGACGACGCGGAGCCGGGGAAGACGCGGCAGTGGAAGCCCGCGCGGAGAGGAGTATGAGGGTTCACTGGTTCGGCTGCAGTGTGAGGCTGGCGTCGCCGCAGGGCCTGGCCAGTGGTGGGAATATTAGGGGCGGTGAGGCCTTCGCGGCAGCACAGCCGGCCACGGGAGGCAGGAGCATGCGGCACGACCGGCGCTGCTTTGGGCGGCTGGAGCAAGAAGACCAGAGGTTGAAGAAGCACTACGACCGTTGGATTGACATCGTACGGTCACTGGAGCTAGAATCGTTCATATTGACTAAGTTGACAAAGCACTCCATCCCCGTCAACTTAGTAGGCCCACAAGTCAGCCTCCCACCAAGGTGGGTCCCAACTAGCAGGGGGGTATTCATTTTTTTTGTGCGTAATAAGGAGGCACTTCCGGTGGGTTCGAGCTGACAGCGGGGGGAACGTTTTTTTCACGAAATACGGTGGCCCGTCCGGTGGGTCCCAGCAGTCAGGGGGGAAATGTTTTTTCACCAAATACGGTGGCCCATCCGGTGGGTCCCTACTGTCAGGTGGAGGAATAATTATTTTTCGCGTAATAAGGAGGCACTTCCTTGCGGCTACCGTGGACCCAGCTGTCAGCCTCTCCACGACAGTACTCTTCCGATGGAAGTCGTTCCTTGACCACATTGACCACGCCGCGCCAAGAGCACCAGGGCGGTGGATGACGGCGAGGCCTAGGAAGGGGACGACGCGGAACCGGGGAAGACGCGGCAGTGGATGCCCACGCGGAGAGGAGTACGAGGGTTCACTGGTTCAGCTGCGGTGTGAGGCTGCCGTCGCCGCAGAATAACAGGGGATGTGGGTGAGTAGAGGGATGCCCTGGCCAGCGGTGGGAGTAGTAGGGGGCGGTGAGGCCTGCACGGGAGGCGGGAGCAGGCGGTCCCGCCGGCGCTCGATTTGGCGGCTGGAGCAAGAAGATCAGAGATTGAAGAAACACGACGGCCGTTGGATTGACATCCAACGGTTACGTCTGCTAGAATCGTTTGTTGACGTATATAATAACTAAAAAAATCTTGCATACGCGTCAACTTAATAGGCCCATAAGTCAGACCATTCCCTCTTTTTTTTAATAACTTATATATAGCTCAGTGCGACTTCTTATGCAATTTATTGCAGTCCATTTTTTTGGTTGGCCAGGGCCAATTTCGCATATTCCTGTGGGTTCCAAACTATTTTTAATACCGAAATGTCGAGCCAGATTTAAAGTACTTTGAAGATATATTTTAATTAGGTTAATGCCCAGTGAAATAGGAATCTGAAAATGTGAAAAAATTCAGAAATTATAAGGTAATTGCCAATTTGTCATCTGTTTTTATATTTACAACCCATTTCATATTACTTTCAAGATTTGCCGGCGTCTTGAAAGAGTTGCGGCCCATCAGGGCGTAGAAAAATAAGTAGGCCTATATTGGGTATTCTTCAGAAAAAATAAACTGGGCTCATTTTCACAAAGAAAAAATAGTTGGGTTGGTCACATGGTGAACATAAAATATAACCCTGGGCTAGACGGGCCACAACCCAGCTCAAACCCTGCTCCGTCTCAACAATAACAAAAAAAAATACTGCTCAAGCTGCTACGTCCGAGGTGTCAACCGATCTTGTGCTGTTCTCTTGTCTATTGACTATATACGCTCACAATGTCATGGGTCCCAGATGTCAGGAAAACACTAGGAGGAAGCATTTTATTTTTCCATACGCTGACATGGTAGGCCCTAATGTCACCCTCTCCACGTACTTCTGCCGATTCCTGTTGTTTGTTGACCATGTTGACAACGCGAGAGGGCGGCGCCGCGGCGAGCGCACCAAAGCGCGCGGAGGACGACGGCGAGGCCTCGGACGTCGGCGTTAACGATTTAGGAGACGGTGGGGCGGCGATGCGTGCGTTGAGGCGTAGCCAGCCATGGGAGGCGGAAGCAGGCGGCCCCGTCGGCGCTGGTTTGGTTTTGGCGGCTGGAGGAAGACAGGACTGAAGAAACACGACAGACTGTAAAAGTAGCAGGAGTACTTAACAACCTTAACTGAAACCAGCAGGGGCACTTAACAACCATAGCTGAAAGCAGTATGAGTACTTATACAGGTTCAACCGTACAAAGCACGCCTCGAACAGTGCTACTTTGCCTACAGTTAACCCAGGGTGAGGCCGCCAAGCCCCAGGACAAGGCCCAGGCACCACCCCGCACATCCACAACCTTCTGAAAGCGGCTTCATCTCGCAATGTGGTCAATAAATAGGATATTCACTTTAGATCCATGGAAAAGCAGGAACATAATCTTCTGTCCTATTCTCCAAGATGGACGGGCCTTCATTATTTGAGACCACCCATGAATAAGTGTCTTTTCACCTCCAAGGGGAATGGAGTAGGTCGACATAAACATCATGTTGTGACCAAGCGCAAGTCTGACCCGACCATGGTCAGGCATCTGTATAGGAACAATAGAACTGGGCAGTTTCTGTTTCAAGAATATCACACCTGTAAAACTGTGTATAAGCAATAGTTTATGAACAACATATATAATAGAAAATAGCTCGTACCATAAGTTTCTCGACACAGTTGGACCTGTTCAACGAGTGCAGCAGTGGCACACATATCCCATGTGGCCTTCCACCATTGAAATGCCCCACAAGGACCTCAAGACGATCAATAAAGTGTAGGAACTTGTGGTTGTCGTCCCAGTCAACTTCAGTGCCATCAGTAACTGCCGATTTGTTACAGAATAACAAACGAGCAGCTTGCTTAACTCTAAAAAAACCTACACGTGCCACCAATTATAAGAAAATATTAGTTAGAAGTAGCATCTTCGTGAGAGATTCGTTGCTACTTCTAAAGTAAATCGTGATTAGTTAGACAGAATAGGTGGATTAAGAAGTAATCGAGGCAACAAGCAAGAACCAGATACAAAACTAACATGGATGAACAATTGGAACGACGTCGGGGTGGAAGATCGCAGTGAAGATGAGACCAGGTTCTGCTATTTCCATCAACATTCGTGCGCCAACTTTCAGTCCGTAACACTTGAGAAAGTTTATCCAAGTTCGGCCATAAAAAAAGCAGCGATCTTCTTGGTTCATGAACCCAACTCGAAACTTATATCCATGGCTTGTCTTCACTATTACCACTAAACTGGTGTATTCAGTTATGGCAAGGCCGAGCATCTTGAGTACATGTGTTCTGGCAGAGCAAGGAATGCACTGCAGGAAAAAATAATATGAGAACACAGTGTATTCCCTATATCCAAATCTAGTAATACTTTCCTCCTTCACGTCAGTGTTGACCATGGTACTAGTACCTTTTATCCAAATATAACAATCCAAATTTCCAAATTAGTCGACATCATGTTCAAAAAACCCCACCCTCCCGAATAGAAAAGAGGATTCTAGGAACATATTGTGCACGTTTTAAAATCCTGTGTTAGGATGAGAAGGAACAAGTGTGGCATCTCGCCGAGGGCGCAGAAACCTGTAGGGTCCTCGCACTTTGGGCACTGCAAATGAAACACACTAGATTCAGTAGGAAGAAAAATGCATCAACGGCGGCGGCTGCCATCCTAGGAGTACCCGCGACCAAGGGACTTGGATTTATCGGGGATGGATGAAGAATTCGTACCAGGTTCTCCATGAGAAAACCCTATGCAATCGCCGAGCGGGGGTTTTCTCTGAAGAAGCAGACAAGGGAGAAGGGATTCAGGCCGAGTGAAATATTGCTGCTTCGTCCGTCCAGCTTATTGCTAAGCTGGAAAGGTGGGGGTTTTGTGATTTGACGGCTCATTGGGCATTAATGCGGCGCTACGACCGGGGTGTGTCTACCGTGCAGTTGTGCACTCTAATTTGGTGCATATGGCATGTGGACCCCGTTGCCGGATGCCCCACATATCAGCGCAAGGAAGTAGAAAGACAGGAGTAACTAGTTATTACACATAAATATATGTTTGACAGAGAGATATTCCCTCTATAAAGAAATATAAAGATCTTTTATATCACAACTTTATACATAAGAAAAATCAAGGGGAATATATATATAACATATATAATTATAAAAAAACAGAGTTTTTTTTAACACGGTATAGACGAGTTGGTGATGATGGTGTGCCTGCCATCCTGCAATATAGGCCGTCCGATTTATATCTGACAGATAGGAAGGAAACTATGGCAATTTTGCAAAAAGGTACCCACAGACCTCTCCGCATTTGCAAATAAGGCCTTCCCTCGTTCATCCTTTTCTCTCACAAGATAAAATACTCATACAAATGCATCTTGATGTTCCGTGCAACGCACGGGCATTATGGGGGTTCAGCTGAGAAATACTCAGACAGGCTCACAGTTCTGGACTTTGGGCCATAGGCCAGTGGGCCTGCATGTTTGGGGGCCCATGTGTTCTACCTCAGCGCTTTTCATATTGCAAGCGGTCGGTACGGCGCTGGTTTTAGATGATGTCGCAAGGCGAATACACAAAATTGAATAAAGCACAGCAGCTGTTGGAATGAAATCAAACGATAGTTCCTAACCAGCAGTCAGAGTTGCAATTCTATCAATGATACTGTCATACTACTTATACACACAGGACACTTGTTTCACCATGCCAAAGTATTACATCAAAATCTCTCGGCGGATAGATCAGTTCGGCAGTACTGAAGAATTTCAAAGTTGATTTGGACCAGCTCTCCTTGCCGAGAAAGTTCGATTTTGACATCAAACCCTACCGCAAGATATGATTTAGATTTGAACCTTGACCATCCTTTAGCATCAATCATCATGCGACCATCCTTTGTACTTACGGTATATTGAGCAGGTTCATTCACACCAAGGCTGCGCATGGTAAGAGAAACTTGGCTGTTGTCGCCCGGATTGTTGAACGACTCCCTCGTTGCTCCAGGAATTCTCTGTTTGCAAACAAGAAGACATACCCAAAGAGTTAGATCAACACATGAATCATGCGAAACAACATGGAAATAAAAACGAACGAAACACTTGGGCGTCCAATGCTTACCAAGAAGGTGGACATGTCGGTTTTTGTAAGGACTTTGGTATATGAAGTGCGAACTGCAGCCCAGTCTGTTGCCGGTGCAACTCCTCGTTCGGTTGCCGCTGCACGGGCCGGAGCAGATGCAAGTGCAAGTGTTGGTGCAGGTGCCGAAGCCGTTGCTGCTGCCGGAGATGGTGCTCCTTGTAGAGATGGTGTCGGTGTCGGAGCAGGTGCCGGTGTCGATGCCCGATCCTCCGGTAGATCAGCCTGATCCGCTGACGCGGTCGGTGCCCAATCCTCAGCTGGATCAGACTGAGCTGCTGCCGCTGTCAGTGCTAGAGCAACTGTCGGTGCTTGATCTATTGCTGACGGTGGTACCGATGTGCGAGACAGCGGCAATCGTGTCTGGTCTGCTATGATCAGCTTTGTAACTTGACTAGGCTTCGTGACCGTGATCCAGTTTTTTTCTTCATTTCTTTTAAACGCGAGAAGGACTAATTGTGGCGTTTTTGTTAAACCAAATAGCAGTTCATCATAGGGATTCAGCTTGTACTCAGACAATAGACTGATCCAATTTTTTCCAGTAATATAAGTGATGGACAGTGCCTTCGTTACTGACACAACATAAGAAGTGAAACCTGCAAAAATAGCCATCGTAGAGCAAACCAAACGGTTTATTCTGTGATGAATGTCACATGGCAAAACCTGCATCATAAAATTGCAGGAAAAGAAAGAAAACATGACATTAAATCAATAAGATTTAGACAGTAAATCAATAAGATTTACTTGACGTGACACGAGTGAATCCTTACCAGGAAATCACTATGTTGAAGTACTAAACAGAAGATTGATCGTCCAACTACGGGTGGCATGCAGGGGCCCCGCCTACTCCCACAAGCAGGACAGTCCAAAGGTCGTGACAAATCATATGGACCGAACATCCATGGGACTGGAAATCCTAGTGGGTGCGATAAACCCTGCAATGCATACAGATATTGGAGTGTAACCATAATTGATAAACCGTCCTCACAAAAAAGATGATCTGGATACTTCAAAATATACAGACAGAATTGAGTGGACAGACATTAACATAGACCGTTCTCAGGACTGACCACACACCAAAAGCGGCCGTACTAATAAACAATACACGGTTCACAAACACAAATCAAGTACTGGACAATAGTACTTACTACAAACAAGCAAAGTTGCACTAATTAAACTCTGCAGACTATTTCTTGCCACCGACCTACGGGATGAACCCCGCATAACTGACTAGGCCATGGACTTTGTGAGAGATGTCTACATGCACCGTCACCATCTTGTCAACCTTGGAGAACCTAACAGAGTGGTCTTTCCACTCATAAACATGATCATGAAGACAGGCCGCATCAGATTTGTTGGGAAGCTTTACAAGAACCACACCCTTTGTAATCGAAGGCACAGCCAGGAATTTGTTGTGGTCAAGTACAGCCTCGAGAACACGCCTGACAACAATGCTACAGGAAAACACTACTTCAGGACACGTGGCGACAAGGACACAGTAGCTGGATAGTTTAGCAGTATAACTCATCCTCGGGTCTTCCAGTTCACATAGCATGACTTTGAGAACTTCATCTCCACCGCGGACCTGGTTCTAATTCAAACAGAAACCATATTTTATTACTACCTCCGTTCAGAAATATAAGATGATTTTCAATATAATACTCCATATATGACTACATATACGCACAGAAATGAGTGAACAAAGACACTAGAACATGTCTTCAAAGGCATGAGAGCAGAGGGATTACTTGCAATATCCATAACACAAGTTACTGAGGCAAATATACCCTCTTTAAAGGTAGCATTGATGTTCATAAAGTACTCCCTCCGTCCCAACATTCTTGTCTTAGATTTGTCTAGATACGGAAGTATCAAGTCACATTTTAGTATTAGATACATCCGTATCTAGACAAATCTAAGACAAGAAATTTGGGACAGAGGGAGTAGTTGAAAGTAATCTATAAAAATCAGTGTCAACCTCTCGCATGTTTTGGTCAAAAGAGGAATTTAGAACCGTCATTTGGCACACAAAAATCACATGCAAGATCACCCAGAAAGTTGTACTACTAGTACTAGTACTGCGTGTTAGATGAAAAAACACGATCAAGATCGAGAAAAAGATCGTCAAGAAGAGATATTACCTGGACTTGCTTAATGAGGGATCCCGGAGAGGGGGGCTTGGACAGGGCGATGGCTTTGAGCTTGTCTACGGTAGTCTCGGCGGGGTGCTTGCGCTTCTTCGTACCATGAGCCTCGACGGTTTTGGCCAGAGCCATAGACGTCACTTCGACCGGTGCTCCAGCGTCCATCAAGAAACTGTCAAATAGAAATAAAAGAAAAGAAACCATAATCACAAACCCAAAAGAAGAAAAGAGAGGGAGTTATAGGATCAGTCTCGGGGTTGCAAGACCGGGCCTTGGCCAGAATCAACACCATTGATGCGCTCACCTTTCCTTCTTTGAGAGAGAAGAACAATGGCAGAAGCAGGTCGGGGTTTTCTTGAAGAAATGAGGAACAAGATGAGGGAGAAGCGAGGGTTGGGTAGAGAGGAAGCTGAGAGAGAAGAGTGAAATGATGGTTGCTTCGTCTGTCCAACTTACTGCTAGAAAGGAGGGGGTTTTGTGATTTGACGGCTCATTGGGCATTACTGTGGCGCTTCGATCGGGGTAGTCTACCGTCATTCTACTACGGAGTAATTTAGTGTATGGCTGGTGGACCCCGATGCTGGCTATCTCACACGTCGGCGAAAGTGAGTAATTTAGTGCATGGCTGGAGGAGGATCCCCACGGTAGAGCGTGTCCACTATTTTTCTGAAGAAAAAAATGATTACAGCAAGCGTTTCCACTCTTACGATGGAGGACTGCGAAACAAGGCAGCCACTTGAACATACACAGTGCTCCTACTACTAGGCATGTGAAGTGATTCATACGTCAGTACTACATAATCTTGTTGCTAGTGTAGTAAGATATGACGAAGACAAATGATGTTGTGCGCATGTCAACTATATGAACAGTAATGTAGTAACATAGTACCGCTTTCTCGACTATCCGGTCGAGAATGAACGGTGAGATCAATGTTAACAGAACTAGGTCTACAGCGCACGGAGAGTACGGTGCTACAGTACTCCACGAAACATGAACCATATGAAGCACGAATAGTGTTAGGCAGGGTGTATGAAGGGTGCATGGGATGGGGGCAAAAGTTCCCTTCTCGACCCACTTTTGGGTGTTTGGCAGAGTGCATGAAGGGTGCATGAGTCCACACTAGTAGGTTAACACAAATACACGAAGAGGAAACAACTACTCCGTCTAGGTGTGTAAGTCATCTTATGTTGTGCACTGCGACCAAGGCGGAGAGCAAAACGAGAAAACTTAATGTCTTTTTGCTAATTAATAGCATTGCATGCAATGAACTAACCACTGCATGTCATGTTTATTAGTCTCAAGTCATTGAAAGCATGCACGGCCCACGTCTCTTATTGGTTGATATGTCACAAAACAAGAAACGGGGAGGGAGTTAATGTACCGTGCTTAAGTGTTTTGGGATTATTTGGTTTTCGTAAGGTGACTTACACACTATATTGAGATGAGAATGCAACCAAACACACCCACACGCTTTGTGCTACAGTGACTGATCTGCACCGTCTGAGTTTGATCCAACGGTCATGTTGCGCCGAGACATGGACATGCCTATGCAGAGGGCTAAACACCACCGAAGTCCCTCTGCTTCTCGAGGCGCATGACGTTGGTGATGCGGGGGGCGAAACAGCTGAAAGGCAATGCAATCTACGAGAAGGCGGAGGGAGCCCGCCGAGGAGCGGGGAATCTTTTGGTTTTCACCATGGTAAAACACCAGTCGACGACTTCTCACATCAGGGAGCAGTGGGTTTTACAGGCGGAGTCATCATGACTAATTGCTGCCGCGCCTGCTCCCCTCAATCAAAAAATTAAAAATCCTACCGCGCCTGCTCCCGTCAATCAAAAAATTAAAAATCCTGCCGCACTCAAACACCAGAGCAACGCCGCGGTGGATGTTTAAATTTACCTGCCGGCAAGTAGATAAAAAAAGGGGTGAAAAAACAAATGTGGCGGCGGCCTAGCTAATCGGTCGAACTAGCCCAACTAGCTAGCCACCGTGCTTCACTGATGTACTCGGCGGGAAAAGTGGTCTTTCGTGATTTGATGACTCATTTATTTACTTGCTTCGGCGAAAACGCGTGGTAGGGCGTCCCACGTCAGGAAGAATATATGCGTGCACCACCCGGGAGGACCCCGAAACCGCGCGGTAGGGTGTGCCATGTCTCGGCATGGAGGAAAAATGTGCGTGTAAAAATTTACTGTATCAGACGTAGTACCTATGGTTCGACCTCGGGACCCAGCCAGTCGGTCGAAAACACCCCACTAGCCACACAGCTTCATCATGCTAACATGGCACGGAGGATAGGTGTGGTTAGCTCCGTCTCGACCAGCTACAACGTCTCTTGTTCTAGGCGATTCTTCTATTTTCCAAGCTTTTTTTAGTTGTAATAACACCACGGCAAGCTAGCGCCGCTCTTCGTGTGTGCCCGTGCAAAGGTTAGACGATGGAGAGAAGAGAGAGATCGCAGACCTGGGACCCACCAGTAAGTGAGTCAACGGTCATGCACGTGTAGACGAGGCACTCCCTCTACTCTACTCAACGTAATACTGTACAAAATCAAGTTATGGGACAAAGCCAACAACCGTTGTTGTTTCAGGCTATCGACTTACGCTTTGTAGTCCAGGTTGCCAGTTCGAATCTCGTCTTTCAGATTTGTTAGTTTTAGGTCCAAATTTGATTAATGACAAGTGGGACCCCCGTGTGTTGTTCCGATATTTCAGTGTAGGATGTTTTTTTGAACAAACACTTTGCGCGGTTAGACAAGTAACGGCACAAGTTACATGTATTTTGCAAGTTTACGAACAAAAATGACAGCGGCATAGAATATCACATCCACCCCGCAGCTTAGATGCTATGGTGATACGAGTTTTTACACCGTTGGAAGTGAGATCCAATGGCTTGGGAGTAGTCTTTGTAATTATGCGCAATTTCCAAAATCTTTAAAGGTTTTTTTGCAAATAAAACATTCAGGCCTCGTGTGTGCCGCTGCATCTTGGATCCAACGGCTCCCCGTTGCTCATATTAGGTGCTCCCCGTAGCTTAATTACCCGCTATGGTGATATGAGCATCTAGGTCGTATGATCAGTGATCAGATGGCACATGCGTAGTACTTGTACTTTCTGCGCAATTCCCAAACTCTCTCAGCCGTATATTGCAAAAACATTCAAACCTCCTACTGTGGGCCGTTAGATCTCCGTGAACTCGTATCACCATAGAATCTACGGTACGGGAGCACCTCATATTCTCTCGTGCGAGAAAACATAAGGTGCTCTCGCAGCTTGGATGCCACGGTGATACGAGCTTCGAGGTCGTTTGATCTGAGATCCAATGGCATCTGAGCAGTCTTTGTGCTTGTAAGCAGTGGCCGAACTCTTTGGGGGCTTTTCTGCAAAAAACCATTCGAACCACCGAGGAGGCGTTGGGTCACAAATCCAACGGCTCCGAAGAGCTTGTATCACCAAAGCATCTAAGGTGTGGTAGCACATGATATTCTTACATACAGGAGAATATGATGTCCTCCTTCATCTTAGATGCTACGGTGATACGAGCTTCGAGGTCGTTGGATATGGGATCCAAGGGCATCTGAGTAGTTTTTGTACAAATTGTGTGCAATTCTCAAACTCATCAAGGTTTCCTGTAAAAATATTAAGATATCATGTGAGCTGCTATATCTCAGATCTACAAGCTCCAAGCAACTCGTATCGGCATATAGCATCTAAGGTATGGGGGCACATGATATTCTCCCGGGGAGGAGGGGTGGGGGTGCACAACCAATCGATGGTTGGGAGGGTGAGGACAAATATAATCTAAACAACCCTAAACAGAGCTTCACAAATTTATCTAGGTCGAGGGGGTGACCACCGACAATCATAGCTCCGCCTAATTAAACACAATATTTGCATGTACTGTAGTACTAGACTTAATATTCATGTTTCAGTTTCATGTTCGTTTTAAATATTGAATTGAGGACCATGCATGTCTTACATTTTACTCCCTTCGTTCCTAAATATTAGTCTTTTTAGAGATTTCAAGTGGACTGGCACATACGGATGTATATAGACATATTTTAGAGTGTAGATTCACTCATTTTGCTCCGTATGTAGTCGCTTGTTGAAATCTCTAAAAGACTAATATTTAGGAACAGAAGGAGTATTTTTGAATTCGTGTCATACATGCATGGTTTGGAAAAATAGATGCACTATACTTATTGGATTGTTGTTGTTTTCGTGTGTGGGTGTCTCTGTGTGGGTGTGTGTGTGTGTGTGGTCATATGCTTGATACATACAAAGTTTTCTCACCTCCATATTGTTCATCTTTTAAATTTGAATTTGCATTGAAAAACTTAGCAGGGATACCATGAAATGTGAAATCCACATTATAAACTCACTCTAATTCAACAACTCATCATAAATCAATTACCACCTTGAGATTAGTATTTGCAAGGAAAATACGGGCATTGTAATACACATAGATTCGTTCAGCAACTTAAAAGGTTCCTTTCGTATTCTCGAATGGTAGGACCCAATGGCGTACCAGCCAGACCTTGGCTCGTGTTGATCCTAAAAAAATAAAAAATAAAAAACCGGGCTTGTGTCCTTCTGGTGGCGTGCGTGGTACGCACATTAGGAAACCCCAACCAGTCGAGCCTCCGCGTTTCGAGTCGAAATATCTGGCGGCCAGAATTCCAGCCCTAGGAAATTCCCCTCATGTCCCCGGTCCATAATGACTACCGATGAACAATGGAGGGATGCTTTAGTAACTAGACAACGTTGTGTTAAAAAAAGTAACTAGACAACGTTACCTACCGTGTCGAGCACGGTTCAATTCCCTCGGTTGCCGCTCGCCAAGGTCACCCGTCAACTGCATTGCCTAGTACTACTACTACTACACCAGGATAAGCACAGAATTGAGCCCGTTTGTTCGTGCCTAGTACTTGAGTTAATATATCAGGCAATGCACCAGTACGGAGGGATTATCCTTTTGCTCTGCATATATAACTTGTCTGAAGTCTAACTAAGCAAAATGTTTGACCAAATCCTTTCTTAAGAAATACAACAGGACAGATCTTGAAAATTCATTGCATGATGCAGGTTATGATATTGTTTCGAATCCTGGATCTTAAATTTCAGAAAATCCAAAAGTGACCATAAATTCTTGAAACTGAGCATGGTCATGTGATGGCACAAATATTACTTCATATTTTTTTTCTTCAATTTGAGACAAGCTGCTTATGACAAGTTGCACAAATGAAGAGCCAAGGTATTTTGGAACAAAGACCTGTCACGTTAAGGCGAACGCTTTCACTATTGAAACCGTGGGCGTTTACGTGCCGCCATGAGTCCCGCTTCTCATCGGCAGGTGCCATCTGAGCAAGCGTGTGAGTCGACAGGAGGCGTGCGAGCAGACCGTTGCGCCGGCTGACAGGGAGGCATGGGAGCAGACCGCTGTGCAGGCTCACCGGGAGGCGAGCCCTTTGACCAGGCTCCGCCGCCCACCTTCATCCCAACTGCTCCCACTTTTAATGTCGCCGGCGCCGCAGTTTAAAATCAACCCCGCACTACCCGGTATCGCTACAATCTTCTCTCTTCCTCTCCGATTCTCCTGTCGTCTACCTCCAACCAGCCTGACCTAAACATACGCCATGCTGCATCACGATGGTCTGCCCTTAGTCTTCCAGTTTCCTGAGGAAGACACCCAGCCGGAGTCTCAAAAACATAAGGCGCTTTGGGACGAGCTTGCACTGGCCTTGCGGGAAGACGTCGCGCCTGTCCCCGCTCCCATTCCGGCTCCCGTCGCCCCGACTGCGCCAGCGCCCATCCCCGTGGCATTGATGGGCTGGGAGCCGCACATTGTCGCCGAGCTTGATGCCACGGGGTTCCACGAGGTCCCCGCCGACTTTCACGTGCCCGTGCACCTGCCAGGGCATGCGCCTGCGCGTACACTGACGCGCATGCCCGTGCCAGTGCCCGTGCACACGAATGTCTCTGCCCGCCGATGACAGCGCCTGTCCCCGCGCGGGTGCCAGTGCCCCCCTCAGCGGCATGGATGGCCGCCATCGACCGCTTCCTTGCACCAACGCCAGTAGCCTCCTCCCGCCAGTTGACTCGCTCCTGGAGACCGAAGTCCAGAACATTGTGGCCTTCCTTGAAGCTAGGGCCAACGTCCAGGGGTACGCCGACAACGGTGCAAGACGCCGCCGTCGCCGTCGGTCAGTGGCCCGACGACACACAGAGCACGACAGAGGAGCCGCTTCCCACCGCAAGACGCCCCCGCCGCCGCTGCGTAATCTAAATTTGCCATGAAATACGTTCGGATAGCCATGCTTAAAATCCAAACGTTTATCATTTCCGTTTATTTTAGATCGATCGTCGTATAATTTAAAGTTGGAGTCAGACTGAATGAAATCTATGGTTTGATCGATTGAATGTTCTGCTAGAGCCGTATCAAATTAAATATAAAACGTCATCAAGCCACATGTATTCCTTGTCATCCAACTACCTGGACTGCTTCAATGTCGAGCGCTCAACACGTTTAGTGTGCAGTTAATTTCATGCCAAAAATAGTGCTAATCACATAATAACACGCAAATAATATCCAACTTAATATCCGCATGCACTTAATATACTTCGAAATTAACGTGCATTGCACGTACACACTGACTAGTGCTGCTAGCACATGAAACTGGTGCCGTAACTTATGAATGCATCCAGATATGGTCAACGGCAACATCGCCCGCAAGTTCTTCATGTTTGCCTGTGCGTCTAAACACAGAAGGGGAGGAGAGAGAGAGAGCACACATGGAACCCACCAATAAGTGAAGGCGAATAGTACTAAAAATAATATTACATGTTATCAATTAAATAGGCTGTGGTAATATAAAAAACATTATGTGAACAAAGGGAGGTACAACAAACATTGCTGTTCTACGTATGTTGCCTATTGACGTGCGGCTTGAAGGCCCTGGTCGCATGTTCGATCCTCGTCCTTTATTTTTTAATTTGTATATGGGACCAAATTTGTTTCATGACATGCGGGGCCCTCGGTTAAAGAGAACAACAGAGTTTTTTGCAATAATACCATGGTGCGACGTTGAAGGCGAGAAAGGTTGTGCGAGAGAGCGATGACCGAGCCAGAGGGAAATCAACTAGGGGAGTTGCGGGGGTTGCAACGATATTTCGAGTAGTTGTGGGCCGAATGCTACAAAAATATAATCTAAACCGACTGGAATAAATGCCTACACAAATTAATCCAAGGTTGGAGTGCCCCTCGCAATGTAAATAGCTCCGGCTTTGCGAGGGATGGAGAGGTAGCTTCAATGTGCGGAAGATACGGTGTGAGAAAGCGAGGTCAATCGAGAGACATATAGATAGAGAGACAAAGTGAGTGTGGTCTGACATTCATGGAACAAATATATATGCTCTGGAGAGATATTGTCCGATTGAGCTTTTGGCAAGGGTGAGGGCTGTAAGATAGAGCTTGAGAGATGATCCAGTCACAGACGTGTAGATATATTTTGTGCGTGGGAGGAAGCAAGGTCGATTGATCACATAGGGTCGTCGTGCGATCGAAAGAGTGAGACGGGTTGGAGAGAGTGACCTAGATAGACAATGTGCGTGAGAGAGTATACAATGTGAATAAGTCGAATTGGTCTCAAACATGGTGATATATCATTTTTGTCCGAGAAAGAGCGAGGTCAATCGAGACATACAAGGAGAGAGAGGGAGAGAAAGAGAGAGCGAGTGTGGCCCGCCACGAGGTCGAAAGAGTGGGGGCGGCTTCGATGGACTGACCTAGATAGACAATCTGTGTCAAAGAGTATAGAGTGTGTCGATCGAGGCCCGAACAGGGAGACGTATCATTTGTGTGTGAAAGAAAACGAGGTTAAATGAGACTCGGATAAAGAGAGCAAGATTGATCGAGTGTGGCCCCCCGTGCGGAAGAAAGAGTGAGACAGTCTCGAGGGAGTGACCTAGATAGACAACGTGCGTGCGTGCGCACGAGAGGTTAGGGGGCTAGATAGGCAATGCATGTATTTAGCGCGAGAGGGTGGGAGGGAGAGGGAGAGAGAGAGAGAGAGCTCGGCATGGGGTGCAATGGTGGGTGTGTGAGGTAAATACATTTCGTAACAGAGTGGAAAAGGGGGGTTGTGTAGTTGAGAGAGTTAGAGATAGAAATGTGGAGACAAAGAATGGATGTGTGTTGGAAACTGATAGCTTCCTAAGGTGGTTAGGAGAGGAAGATTGACCGATACAGGAAGTATGTAGCATGTGTGCGGGGGGAGGGGCTAAAAACAACATTTGAATGTAGATAGTACAAGACTTAATATCGATGTTTCAGTTTGGTGTACATTGTAAGATTTGAACTGAGGACCATGCATATGGGTAATTATTTCGAATTCGTGCCATACTAGGTTTTGAAAAGCTGACATTGACTCGATTTGTTGTGCTATTTTGTAGGTCATATGTTTGAATCCATCCAAAAGTTTTCTCACTACCATGGTGTTCATCATATACATATGAATTTGTATTAAAAAAGTAGCATGGATACAGTGAAATGCGAAATCCACGTTAGAATTGGAGATCGCTATGTGATACACACTCTAATTCAAATAACTAATTATGTGACACACGCTCTAATCCACGTTAGCATGGATACCGTTTCGATTTTTTTCAAATAACTCCTCATTAATTAATTTGTAGTATCTCGTTTCGAATGACTAATTATTGCAAGGAAAACACGGGCATGGTAATACATACAGATTCATTTGCAAATGAAAGAAGATTCGTTTGCATTCTCAAATGTAGGCGCACCAGGGTCGTGTCGTGCTGGTCGCGTGTGTCGAACGGACGCGTAGCACCCAGACACCCCCCTCCCTCACTCCCCCTCCCCCCCCCCAAAAAAGGACGACGACAAAATAAGTTCGCGCTTCCACGTTTCGGATTGAAATATCTGGCGGCCCCAATTCCAGCCCTGCAAAATCTCCCTTCTCCACCGTCCCCTTCTGCGCCTGATGACCCACAAGTATAGGGGATCTATCGTAGTCCTTTCAATAAGTAAGAGTGTCAAACCCAATGAGGAGCAGAAGGAAATGATAAGCGGTTTTCAGCAAGGTATTCTCTGCAGGCACTGAAATTATAGGTAACAGATAGTTTTGTGATAAGATAATTTGTAACGAGCAACAAGTAACAAAAGTAAATAAAGTGCAGCAAGGTGGCCCAATCCTTTTTGTAGCAAAGGACAAGCCTGGACAAACTCTTATATAAAGAAAAGCGCTCCCGAGGACACATGGGAAAGCTAGTTTTCATCACGCTCATATGATTTGCGTTCGGTACTTTGATAGGTGGGTGGACCGGTGCTTGGGTGCTGTCCTTACTTGGACAAGAATCCCACTTATGATTAACTCCTATTGCAAGCATTCGCAACTACAAAATAAGTATTAAGGTGAACCTAACCATAGCATGGAACATATGGATCCAAATCAGCCCCTTACGAAGCAACGCATAAACTAGGGTTTAAGCTTCTGTCACTCTAGCAACCCATCATCTACTTATTACTTCCCAATGCCTTCCTCTAAGCCCAAATAATGGTGAAGTGTCATGTAGTCGACGTTCACATGACACCACTAGAGGAGAGACAACATACATCTCATCAAAATATCGAACGAATACCAAATTCACATGACTACTAATAGCAAGACTTCTCCCATGTCCTCAGGAACAAACGTAACTACTAGCAAAGGATATTCATGTTCATAATCAGAGGAGTATTAATATGCATATAGGATCTGAACATATGATCTTCCACCAAATAAACCAACTAGCATCAACTACAAGGAGTAATCAACACTACTAGCAACCTACAGGTACCAATCCCGGACTTAGAGACAAGAATTGGATACAAGAGATGAACTAGGGTTTGAGAGGAGATGGTGCTGGTGAACATGTTGATGGAGATTGGCCCCCTCCCGATGAGAGGAGCGTCGGTGATGACGATGGCGATGATTTCCCCCTCCTGGAGGGAAGTGTCCCCGGCAGAACAGCTCCGCCAGAGCCCTAGATTGGTTCCGCCAAGGTTCCGCCTCGTGGCGGCGGAGTCTCGTCCCGAAAGCTTGCTTATGATTTTTCTTCGGACGAAAGACTTCATATAGCAGAAGATGGCCACCGGAGGGCCACCAGGGGGCCCACGAGGCAGGGGGCGTGCCCAGGGGGTAGGGCGCGCCCCCACCCTCGTGCCCAGGGTGTGGGTCCCCTCTGGTATTTCTTTTGCTCAATATTTTTTATTATTTCCAAAAATAACTTCCGTGGAGTTTCAGGACTTTTGGAGTTGTGCAGAATAGGTCTCTAATATTTGCTCCTTTTCCAGCCCAAAATTCCAGCTGCCGGCATTCTCCCTCCTTATGTAAACCTTGTAAAATAAGAGAGAATAGGCATAAGTATTGTGACATAATGTGTAATAACAACCCATAATGCAATAAATATCAATATAAAAGCTTGATGCAAAATGGACGTATCAACTCCCCCAAGCTTAGACCTCGCTTGTCCTCAAGCGGAAGCCGATAACGATAAATATGACCACATGTTTAGAGGTAGAGGTGTCGATAAAATAAAATACGGACATGAGGGCATCATGATCATTCTTATAACAGCATCATATATGGATATTGTCATATGATTTCTTATGCTCAAGTAATAATCTATTCACAATGTCAAGTATGAATCAGAAACTTCATTGAGAACTAACAAACTATAGTCTCAGTCACTGAGGCAATTGCAATTTATCATAACATCGGAAATAGTCTATGTAAGAGCTTTTCAGCAAGTCCACATACTCAACTATCATTTAGTCTTTCACAATTGCTAACACTCACGCAATACTTGTGGTTACGGAGTTTTAATCAGACACAGAGAAAGATAGGAGCTTATAATTTTGCCTCCCAACCTTTTACCTCAAGGGTAATGTCAACAATAATAGTTCATGCTAACTTACATCTAATTGGATATATATATATATATCAGGATCTTTCCAACACACTTTGCTTGCCAAAGGATAAAATGTAAAAAGGAAAGGTGAAGATCACCATGACTCTTGCATAAGGTAGGAGATAAAAGTAAAAGATAGGCCCTTCGTAGAGGGAAGCAGAGGTTGCCATGCACTTTTAAAGGTTGGGTGCACAAATCTTAATGCGAAATAACGTCACTTTATATTGCCACTTATGATATGGACCTTTATTATGCAGTCCGTCGCTTTTATTTCTTCCACATCACAAGATCGTATAAAGCTTATTTTCTCCCACACTAATAAGTCATACATATTTAGAGAGCAATTTTTATTGCTTGCACCGATGAAAACTTACTTGAAGGATCTTACTCAATCCATAGGTAGATATGGTGGACTCTCATGGCAAAACTGGGTTTAAGGATATTGGAAGCACAAGTAGTATCTCTACTTGGTGCAAAGAATTGGCTAGCATGAGGGAGAAAGGCAAGCCCAACATGTTGGATGATCCATGACAATATACTTTATCTCAGATATAAGAAAACATAACCCATTACGTTGTCTTCCTTGTCCAACATCAACTCTTTAGCATGTCATATTTTAATGAGTGCTCACAATCATAAAAGATGTCCAAGATAGTATATTTATATGTGAAACCTCTCTTTCTTTATTACTTCCTATTAATTGCAACGATGACCAAGGCTGTGTTTGCCAACTCTCAACAACTTTTAATCATCATACTCTTCCTATGTGAAGTCATTACTCTACATAAGATTAATATGATCTCTTTATTTCTTTTTATTCTTTCTCTTTTCTTTTATTTCCTCAAGACCATGGCAAAATAATCAAGCCCTTGACTCAACACTAATCTTTATTATATAGCTCACGGACTCGATTACATAGAGGGATCATAAAGCAAAACTCAAAACTAAATCATACTAAAAACTTTATTCTATTAGATCAAGATACTACTAAAAGGATCGAACTAAGAAAAACGGTAAAGATAGGAGTGTGATGGTGATACGATACCGGGGCACCTCCCCCAAGCTTGGCAGTTGCCAAGGGGAGTGCCCATACCCATATGATTATGTCTCCTTTGCTGGTGAAAAAGATGGTGGAGTTGATGATGATGTAGGCTTGTCATCCATCTTCCAAGGCATAGGCTCACCATCATAGAAGGATGATCGAGTCTCCAGGATCCTCAAATCTGCAGCCAAACTCATCCTTTTGAATCTATATTCATACTCACAGTTTTGGTTTTGCAGGTCATAGATTTGGGCTTGGAGGTGCTCGGTCTTCTCGTGAAGCTTGAAGATGGCCTCCTCAATGTTCTTGGCATCCGGCTTGTGGTTGTTGTTGAACTCTGCGATCATCATGTGGTTGGCGTTGAGTCCACGTTCCACCATCCCCTGGCACTTGAAAACATGTTGCTCCATTGCTTCGAGCCTCGTCTCCACGCTTCCGGTCCTCCTTGGTCCCTCAACATCGCGGATGTGCAGCACCCCCTCATGCATCTCAATGGTTTGAGGGTGTTGCAGCACCTCCACAAGGTAGGGGTTCATGACCTTCTCGAAGAACTTGTCCTTGGGGGCACTTGGAGACGTCATGATGATCTAGATCTGTCAGAAAAACAGCTTGAAACAAGAACAGAGGACAATTGCGTGATACAGGAGTCAAAACCTTCGGGAGATTATATAATGAATTTTTACCGACCAAAATACATATCGTGCAAGAAAACAGAGTCCGGAGAGCACACGAGGTGCCCACGAGGCAGGGGGCGCGCCCAGGGGGTAGGGCGCGCCCTCCACCCTCGTGGAGCCCTCGTGTCCTTCCCGGACTGCTTCTTATTTTTCTTTTTTTCTAAATATTCCAAAACGGAGAAAAATTGCCATTAGAACTGTTTTGGAGTCGGTTTACTTACCGTACCACATACCTATTCCTTTTCGGAGTCTGAAACGTTCTGGAAAGTGTCCCTTATGTATTCCTCCGGGGTTACGGTTTCAATAACATTGGTTTCTACATTTATAGGATTACCTGAGATATAATGTTTTGACCGTTCACCACCTTCGGATTTGTGCCTTCGAAGTTGTTGATTTTTATGGCACCGGAACGATAGACCTCCTCGATAATGTAAGGACGTTCCCATTTAGAGAGAAGTTTTCCTGCAAAAAATCTTAAACGAGAGTTGTATAATAATGCATAATCACCTACATTAAACTCACGCTTTTGTATTCTTTTGTCATGCCATCTTTTAACTTTTTCTTTAAACAGTTTGGCATTCTCATAGGCTTGGGTTCTCCATTCATCAAGTGAGCTAATGTCAAATAACCTCTTCTCACCGGCAAGTTTGAAATCATAATTGAGCTCTTTAATGGCCCAATATGCCTTATGTTCTAGTTCGAGAGGTAAGTGACATGCTTTTCCATAAACCATTTTATACGGAGACATACCCATAGGATTTTTATATGCAGTTCTATAGGCCCATAATGCATCATCAAGTTTATTGCACCAATTCTTTCTAGATCTATTAACAGTCTTTTGCAAAATTAATTTGAGCTCTCCATTACTTAATTCTAGTTGACCACTAGACTGTGGGTCATAAGGAGATGCAATTCTATGATTAACATCATACTTAGCAAGCATTTTACGAAAAGCACCATGAATAAAATGTGAATGTAACGCCCCGAGACCGACGCTTCAGAAGACTTCCTTATTTTCGTGATCGCCGTGTGTTTCTTTTGTGCTTGCTCTTTTATTTTTGCATTGCATCATGTCATCATGCCATCATGTCATTTAATTTTTAAAACCCACCTAAATAAATTGCATGGATCTTCGATCCATTTAAATCGAGGGAATTCACATGGTGATTTCTCTTTATAACATATCCTCCTAATATTTATGGAGCTATTATAAATATTCCATTAGTTTGGAATTAACCGGAACACACTTGCAAAATAATTCCCATGCCTATCTCTTGTCATATTGCTTTTGGTCATTCATGTTGTTTCCATGAGCATCATGTGCATTGCACTCATCCTTATGTTACATGTTACTTTCATGTTGTGGGTGCATCAGCCCTTGCTATCTCTCTATCAAGCCATGCCCATGTATCATCACCTCTCCCTTCCTTCTTCCTTCATGTTGTTGCAAGCGACATTATTTCCCTCCTTCATTAATGTTCATTCTTTTCCTGGAGCTAGCTCACCATGCCTAAACCCTCTCTGCCAATTTTTAACTCTTTTGGACTTGATTTGGTTGGAATCAAAATTGCCTCAAGTTTGAATTTAGTTCAAACTTGCGATAATTTTCTTTCTCTAAAAATGCCCAAACCAATTATTTCAATTAGTGCATAATTCCAGCATCGTAGGGATATTCTTATATCTCTCATACACCCCTCTTTTATCCCTGTGCTTTTCTGTTTATTTTTCTGCCTGAGGCAATGGAAAAGGAAGAGAGAGCAGCGGCCCAGCTTCCAGCAGGCCGACGCAGTAGAAGGCAGCCCAGCAGCAGCCCACTTATTCCCCCCAGATCCTTTTCTCACCCAAAAACCCAGCCAACCCTCTCTTCCACTCATCCCACGTGGCAACGCTGGACCCATCCGTCTGCGGGGGAGACTGTAGCTATCACCACCTTTCTCCTACCTCTCCTCCTCTGCTTTACACGCTCGCCATGGCCACCGTGGCCGAGCCAGCTCGCTGCGCCCTCCTATAAAACCAGCAGCCCTCACCCTAGGGTTCCTCCTCCTCCCTCTTTTCCCCTCCGCGCCGCCGCAAAAGGTAAGGGGCACCCACGCACCTGCTTCCCCGCCTCCAGGAGCCATGGCCGGCTCGGACGACGAGCTTCCCTGCGGCATAGGAGCTCCGCCGGCCTCCCTCCTCGCGCCTCCGAGCACCTCCACGCCGTCATGGTTCCATTCAGACGCCAAGGCGCGCCCAAGGATCACCAAGTCCCTCGACGTCCTCTTCCTCTGCTTCGCCTTCTTCACGGATCAGGGAAACGCAAGTTCGGCGAGCTTCCTCGTCGCCTTCTTCATCTTCAATCAAGGCCAGGAGCTGGAAGGACCCAAGACCGACGCGATCGACTCCTTCACGACGTCGTCTTCTCTGCTTCCTCTTCTTCACCGACCCGAACACCTCCGCAAGCGGTGCCTCCTCGTGCCTCTGTGGTCGCGCTTCCGACCTCGTCTTCTTGTCCCGAGCCCTTGGTGAGCAGCCGCTCCTCCCCGTCTCTCTATGGTCTGGTTCGTCGCGGTAGCCGCCGATCCCATCATGTCCGAGGCCATGTCCGTTAAGTACGACCATGGCAACGAGCTCGAGCTCGTGTTCTAGGCTTCTAGCCTCTGCTTGTCTCACCTGTGCATGCATCCACACTCAGCACTCACGCTCGCAGCACCCGCCATCTCGCTCGCGAGCCCCGTTGCCCTGCTTCACCCACCGCTGTTGCTCCTGCCCCGTCTGACTGTGCGCCACAGCCGAGACGAGTTCCAGCTCGATGCTCGAGCTCCGGACTCTTTCCTCCGCTCCCTGCATGCAGGCGCGCACCCATGTATGTTTCCGCAACCCCGCTGGTCCTCTGCAACCACAGCAGGGGTTGCTGCTGGCTCCCGTCGCCGGCGAGTCCCCGTGCTCACGCTTCAGGTTTTGTCCTGGTCGCGATGCGCATATCCATTATCTTCTGCCGATCTCCCTTTGTATCATGAGCACTTAGCTAGCCCAGTGGTTCCCCCCTCGTTCTCACTTCTAGGAGGTCTTGGGTTCAAATCCCAGGCGCCTCTCTTTTGCTCTGTTCTTTTATTTCTTTTGCACACACCCACAGCTGCTTGGGCCGAATCCTCATCTGGGCCGCTGCACCATAATGCTTCGGGCCCGTGCATATTTTTTTCCTGTGCTGTGATTTTGTCATTAAATCCTGGACATGCTTATTACAGAAATGCCCCTGTTTTAAACTGCTAATAACTATTTAACCATGCATCCAAATAAAACATGTCATATATGTAACATGCTTAGAATTTCATCTAGTTTCACAATATCGCACCTTCATCCATGTTTAAAATGTTTAAATTACTGTTTGCATTTAATTTGCATAAATGCCATGTTTAAATGATTTATTTCATAGCTAAATAACCGTAACTCGGATTTTAATAAACTTTATATGCAAATGGGGTAGAAAAATGCCTAGTTCAACATGGTGCACTTCATTTTGCTGTTTAACAACATTAAAATTTCGTTTATGGCAGAACAGTACCAAATCTATAATATGCATATGAGGATTTTCCGGAATTGTTGTTGTTTGTTTCCGGCCTCATTTAACTTGCTTAAATAGTTAGTTTCCATATGCCTCACCTCTTGCCATGTTAATCAACATTTAATATTGTTGGGTACATAAACAAGAGCGAACTAAATAACTGGAATGTGGTGTTTCGTCAATATGCAACTCGTTGCATATTGAGCTCCACTTAATTTGTAGTGTCGTTTGTTGCACTTTGCCATGCCATGCATCAGTAAACCGGACATGCATCATACTTGATTTTGCATCATGCCATGTGAATGTGATGGTTGTTTACCATGTTGTTTGTTTCTTTCCGGTGTTCCTTCTTCTTGATAGTTCTGGTTATGTTGCGGTTGTGAGGATTCGTTCGACTACATCCGTTTGTCTTCTTCATGGACTCGTTCTTCTTCCTAGCGGGATTTCAGGCAAGATGACCACCCCTCAAAATCACTTCTATCTTTGCTTTGCTAGTTGCTCGTTCTATTGCCATGCTGCGCTACCTACCACTTGCTATATCATGCCTCCCATACTACCATGTCAGCCCCTAACCTTTTCACCCTTCCTAGCAAACCGTTGTTTGGCTATGTTACCGCTTTGCTCAGCCCCTTCTTATAGCGTTGCTAGTTGCAGGTGAAGATGAAGATTGCTCCATGTTGGATTATGTTTATGTTGGGATATCACAATATCTCTTATCTTAATTAATGCATCTATTGCTTGGTAAAGGGTGGAAGGCTCAACCTTATGCCTGATGTTTTGTTCCACTCTTGCCGCCCCTAGTTTCCGTCATACCGGTGTTATGTTCCTTGATTTTGCGTTCCTTACGCGGTTGGGTGATTTATGGGACCCCCTTGACAGTTCGCTTTGAATAAAACTCCTCCAGCAAGGCCCAACCTTGGTTTTACCATTTGCTACCACCTATCCCCTTTTCCCTTGGGTTCTGCAGACTCAAGGGTCATCTTTATTTTAGACCCCCCCGGGTCAGTGCTCCTTCGAGTGTTGGTCCGAACCGAGCAGCCTGCGGGGCCACCTCGGGGAAACTCGAGGTCTGGTTTTACTCGTAGCTTGACTTATCCGGTGTGCCCTGAGAACGAGATATGTGCAGCTCCTATCGGGATTTGTCGGCACAGCGGGCGGCTTTGCTGGTCTTGTTTTACCATTGTCGAAATGTCTTGTAAACCGGGATTCCGAGACTGTTCGGGTCTTCCTGGGAGAAGGTTTATCCTTCGTTGACCGTGAGAGCTTATAATGGGCTAAGTTGGGACACCCCTGCAGGGTATAAACTTTCGAAGGCCGTGCCCGCGGTTATGTGGCAGATGGGAATTTGTTAATATCCGGTTGTAGAGAATTTGACACTTGACCTTAATTAAAACGCATCAACCGCGTGTGTAGCCGTGATGGTCCTTTTCCGGCGGAGTCTGGGAAGTGAACACGGTTTCTGGGTTATGTTTGACGTAAGTAGGAGTTCAGGATCACTTCTTGATCATTGCTAGTTGACAATCGTTCCGTTGCTTCTCTTCTCGCTCTTGCTTGCGTATGTTAGCCACCATAGATGCTAGTGCTTGCTGCAGCTCCACCTCATTACTCCATCCTTTCCTATAAGCTTAAATAGTCTTGATCTCACGGGTGTGAGATTGCTGAGTCCTCGTGACTCACAGATACTTCCAAACAGTTGCAGGTGCCGACGATACCAGTGCAGGTGACGCCACTGAGTTCAAGTGGGAGCTCGATGAAGATCTTGTTCGTTGTGTTGTTTCTTTTCATTTTGATCAGTAGTGGTGCCCAGTTGGGACAATCGGGGATCTAGCAGTTGGGTTGTCTTCTTTTATGTTGGTTCCGTAGTCGGACCTATGTGTGTATCTTGAATGATGTATGAATTTATTATGTATTGTGTGAAGTGGCGATTGTAAGCCAACTCTTTATCCCATTCTTGTTCATCACATGAGATTGTGTGAAGATGACCCTTCTTGCGACAAAACCACAATGCGGTTATGCCTCTAAGTCGTGCCTCGACACATGGGAGATATAGCCGCATCGTGGGCGTTACAAGTTGGTATCAGAGCCATCCCCGACTTAGGAGCCCCCTGCTTGATCGAATCGCTGGCGTTGTTGAGTCTAGAGCAAAAATGTTTTGAGTCTTAGGATTATATATATCGGAGAATAGGATTCTTTTTACTCCTCAGTCCCTTCGTCGCTCTGGTGAGGCCTCCTGACGTAGAAGTTTTGACTCTTCTCTCCTCAAATTTCACTAAAAAAAATTTTAGGATCACGCGGGTATCTTGGAATCATTCCGATGGTTTTGTGATGAGAACATTGTTCTTGGTGCCTCCTGACATTTAGGGGTTGTGGCAGTGTCCCGGGGAGTTGAGCTCCAAGGTGTTGTCGTCACAATTTTATCGTTGCAGTTCTGGAATACCTGAGTTTCGCCGACATCGAAATCTCTTTTATGCAGTTGTTGGTGAGATCACCTCGACGCCACCCAGTACTGGGGCGGGAGTTCGGGAGTATTGCCATAACTCGTATAACGGATGCTTTTCGAAGGTTGAGGTAAACGATTTCCGAAGTTTTCTTGGTTATGTGTTGACGGATGGATACAGCTGGATCTAGGGATTGCTAGTTTGGGTGATATATTTTGTGTCCCCTGTATCCCCAACACCAGATTGCATAACGAGAAAGTTTCGGGAGTTTATAAGTGGGAATTCAAGTAGCTCTTAGGATATCTTTCCGACAGATGCATGATATGAGATTGGGGTTCGACGTCTAGTGGTCCGCCTGTACACGGTTGGTTTTACAGTGGTCTCGTAGTGTCTTAAAGAGTCCTTGGCTATGCCGACTCAGGGACACTTCGTATGTCATGTGCACTGCCTTGTACATGATGGTGCTGTACGATCGAGCCCGTGTGGGCCCCACCACGAAAACTTCGGACGAAATCTCTATCATATGTTTGTTCCGGCTTATTTTGCAAGCCAATCCTTTGTTTTGTTTTGTTTTGTGGTATTCGAGTTGCTTCGAAGTCAAATGTGGATTCCATACCTTTTCCTAAGCGGTGTTCTCATACTTCTATGTGGATACTAATCATTCTTGATCATCGAGGTCGTCATGTTAATTCTTTTCCAACCGGCGTGCTTCTCTTCAAGTGGATCCGATCTTTTCAACATCCGCAAGATCAACTATAAGTTTTCTCAACGGTGTTTATTCCATCTGCCCCAAGTTGCCTTTGTTTTTCCCGCCCTCCCACCCTTCTTCCTTCAAGGAATCAGATTGCCTAATCTAGTATCCATTTTTATTCACGTGAAGTACGTTCATTCTTTTCAATCAATGTTCTTACCCGGTGGTTCTCATGAAGATGTTCTTGAAGTTTATCATTCTTCATGCTTTTTCTTCTCCGGTGGACTAATTTCAAGCCTTCAATGTTGGTCACATTCCTTTCCCTGTTTCAAATGTTCTCTCATGCCGGTGTATCTCTTAATCATTCACCTCTCGCTTTCCATGTGTTTCGGAGTGTACAAGATACCTCAGAAGATTCACATTTCCATTCCCAATCCGTTCAAGTTCTTTTGAGGATGCTATCTCATTCAAGCCATTTAATTCAACCGGTGCAATCTCCTTTTCAAGTAATCATTTCAACGGTGTTTCTTTTGAGTGGGCCTTAACCCACAGGGTTTTTTTCCAGGATCTTACCTGACTCTTCTAATTCTTTTCGGAGCTATTCCTAAATTCTTTTCGAAGTTTGACGTAAGAATGAATTATCATCAGTCATATGTCTTTCTCCAAGATCTTTCAAACTCTTTTCATTGTTGGTTCAATCTTTCTAATTTTCATTCCGGAGTGCCTCAATAATTCTTGATGGTGTTTGTCATCGTCATTCTCAACATTTGAAGACCGAAGAAGAATTTCTCCTAAATCTTGGTCCGTTCTCTTGAAGATTCATGGTTCTTACTTGTTGCCATCCTCTCATATTGTTTCCAATCGCGTAATTCTTTTCTTACCCATCCGGAGCATTTCAGAGTTGTTTTCATTTCTTGATCATCCAAAGGCCATCATTTCAGAAATTCTCTTCGTTCTAAGTTTTCAGTCTCGTTCTCCAACTATTCTAAATTGATGTCTCTTCGTTCTTCTCCAAATCTTACCAGTGCATCATTCAAGTATTCTCTATTCATCTCGTCATCTATTCGTTCACTTGTATCTAAATCCCCTCAAGTATCTTCTTTCGTTTTCCAATTCTTCCCGGTGAATTGTGCCTTTGCTACTTTCATTTTCAATTCTTACGGTGGTTCGTTCAAGATTTCTCTTCCTTCGTCACATATCAAGTTATTCGTTGTTTCAATTCTACCGGTGGTTCGATGAAGACCTTCCCAAGTTTGCGCTATATCTATCTTAATCCTTTCTACGAGAATAAGTAGTATGCCAAATCCGTTGCTTGTCATCAATCTAAATTGGTGAAGGATACGCATAATGTAATTCTTATTCTTGTTTCCTCCAAGTGATTAATTCCTTCTTCCGGAGTTCGTTCATGATATCAAATTTTCGGCTCCAAGTTGTTCATCTTTTCTTTTCGGAGCTCCAAGTTATTTCAATTATATCATTTCAAAGCTTCATCTAATCATTGCAAGGCTTCTCCCGGAGTTCTTTTCAACTTTCCATTTCGTTTGATCATTCTTTTATTATCGGAGTTCTTCATGGAGGCTCTACATGGTACTTCATCAAGGATCCCTTTCATTCTTCAATTGTTCGTCAAGATTTCTCTCGGAGTTATGATCCGTCAAGCTATACTCTAAAATAAACATGGTGCTCAACACATGTTTTGTTTTGAGGAGTTCAAGCATTCTTCATCTTGCATTCCGAAGTGCATTTCTTTCTCTTATCTTTTGAGGTGGTGTTATGTCATTCTTGACAATTTGAGTTCGCGTTTCATGATTCATATGTTGTCAAGAATGAGATATTTTAAATCCACCAATCTCTATGTTGGAGTTATCTTGTGTCATATTTCACCTAAAGCCTTCCCTAAGGAATGTTGCTAATTGTGGTGTCTAACAATGATCCAAGTTTTCTCCTATCCTCTCGGCGAGAGAAGTTTTCATTTCTTCATTGATCTCAAGCAAGCAATTGTTTTCATTAGTGGCAAAAATTTCACCTCATAATTTTGAGATGTGTTCCATAAGCCCTCAACAAACTTGTTCTTTTAGTTGTTGGGTTTTTTCCAACAACTCCGTTCTAACCTTCTTGCAAGGATACGTTCCAAATTCATTTGTGGAAGGTGTTGTCATTTTCTTCTCCATTCTGTTATTCCAATGATCTATCTTCTATTCTTTCTTCCGGAGGTTTTGTGATGTTGCTCTCTTCGACCAATCATCTTGTTTTGTCAAGATCATGTAATTTTTCCTTTCTTATTCGTTTAGCCGGAGTGTCGTGTTTTCATTCGAGTTCTCTCATCTTATCAAGTTTTGCCTCCCTTTTTCAACCGGAGTGCTGTCTGAAATCTTTCTTACCCCTTGTGCCATTCTTTCATTAGTTCCGGAGGAAATGTGTTGTTAATTTCATCGAGTATCCACTCATCTTGTCAAGATCATGTTCAATTCCTTTCATTTACAGTCAGAGTGCTGCCCAAATTATATCATTCTTATTCCTTCCCTATCTTGTTTTAACCGGAGTGGTTTAAATATCTATCGTGTAAATTAACCTCAAGGTTCACATGGTGTTCCTTGTTTCTCTTTTCTACCGGTGTGCTTTCATATTCCTTTTGATCCGTTAAGCTCTTGTTTCATATTCTTCAACCTACAAAGGTTCTCGCAATGTTCCTTGTTCCTCTTGCTGAACGGAGTGTTTTAAATTTTGTTCATCTCCGTTGTGTCATTTCCTCAAGCTTTGCGACCTCTCAAGGTTCTTTGGTTTCACTCATTTGTCAAAGAAGCAATTAGTTTTACCTCTTCTCTTCCCCTTCCGTTTCTCTCCGGTGCCATCCTAGATCTCGGGACGAGATCCTCTTGTAGTGGTGGAGTGTTGCAATGCCCCGAGACCGACGCTTCAGAAGACTTCCTTATTTTCGTGATCGCCGTGTGTTTCTTTTGTGCTTGCTCTTTTATTTTTGCATTGCATCATGTCATCATGCCATCATGTCATTTAATTTTTAAAACCCACCTAAATAAATTTCATGGATCTTCGATCCATTTAAATCGAGGGAATTCACATGGTGATTTCTCTTTATAACATATCCTCCTAATATTTATGGAGCTATTATAAATATTCCATTAGTTTGGAATTAACCGGAACACACTTGCAAAATAATTCCCATGCCTATCTCTTGTCATATTGCTTTTGGTCATTCATGTTGTTTCCATGAGCATCATGTGCATTGCACTCATCCTTATGTTACATGTTACTTTCATGTTGTGGGTGCATCAGCCCTTGCTATCTCTCTCTCAAGCCATGCCCATGTATCATCACCTCTCCCTCCTTCTTCCTTCATGTTGTTGCAAGCGACATTATTTCCCTCCTTCATTAATGTTCATTCTTTTCCTGGAGCTAGCTCACCATGCCTAAACCCTCTCTGCCAATTTTTAACTCTTTTGGACTTGATTTGGTTGGAACCAAAATTGCCTCAAGTTTGAATTTAGTTCAAACTTGCGATAATTTTCTTTCTCTAAAAATGCCCAAACCAATTATTTCAATTAGTGCATAATTCCAGCATCGTAGGGATATTCTTATATCTCTCATACACCCCTCTTTTATCCCTGTGCTTTTCTGTTTATTTTTCTGCCTGAGGCAATGGAAAAGGAAGAGAGAGCAGCGGCCCAGCTTCCAGCAGGCCGGCGCAGTAGAAGGCAGCCCAGCAGCAGCCCACTTATTCCCCCCAGATCCTTTTCTCACCCAAAAACCCAGCCAACCCCCTCTTCCACTCGTCCCACGTGGCAACGCTGGACCCATCCGTCAGCGGGGGAGACTGTAGCTATCACCACCTTTCTCCTACCTCTCCTCCTCTGCTTTACACGCTCGCCATGGCCACCGTGGCCGAGCCAGCTCGCCGCGCCCTCCTATAAAACCAGCAGCCCTCACCCTAGGGTTCCTCCTCCTTCCTCTTTTCCCCTCCACGCCGCCGCCATAGGTAAGGGGCACCCACGCACCTGCTTCCCCGCCTCCAGGAGCCATGGCCGGCTCGGACGACGAGCTTCCCTGCGGCATAGGAGCTCCGCCGGCCTCCCTCCTCGCGCCTCCGAGCACCTCCACGCCATCATGGTTCCATTCAGACGCCAAGGCGCGCTCAAGGATCGCCAAGTCCCTCGACGTCCTCTTCCTCTGCTTTGCCTTCTTCACGGATCAGGGAAACGCAAGTTCGGCGAGCTTCCTCGTCGCCTTCTTCGTCTTCAATCAAGGCCAGGAGCCGGAAGGACCCAAGGCCGACGCGATCGAGTCCTTCACGACGTCGTCTTCTCTACTTCCTCTTCTTCACCGACCCGAACACCTCCGCAACCGGTGCCTCCTCGTGCCTCTGTGGTCGCGCTTCCGACCTCGTCTTCTTGTCCCGAGCCCTTGGTGAGCAGCCGCTCCTCCCCGTCTCTCTATGGTCTGGTTCGTCGCGGTAGCCGCCGATCCCATCGTGTCCGAGGCCATGTCCGTTAAGTACGACCATGGCAACGAGCTCGAGCTCGTGTTCTAGGCTTCTAGCCTATGCTTGTCTCACCTGTGCATGCATCCACACTCAGCACTCACGCTCGCAGCACCCGCCATCTCGCTCGCGAGCCCCGTTGCCCTGCTTCACCCGCCGCTGTTGCTCCTGCCTCGTCTGACTGTGCGCCGCAGCCGAGACGAGTTCCAGCTCGATGCTCGAGCTCCGGACTCTTTCCTCCGCTCCCTGCATGCAGGCGCGCACCCATGTATGTTTCCGCAACCCCGCCGGTCCTCTGCAACCACAACAGGGGTTGCTGCTGGCTCCCGTCCCCGGCGAGTCCCCGTGCTCACGCTTCAGGTTTTGTCCTGGTCGCGATGCGCATATCCATTATCTGCTGCCGATCTCCCTTTGTATCATGAGCACTTAGCTAGCCCAGTGGTTCCCCCCTCGTTCTCCCTACTAGGAGGTCTTGGGTTCAAATCCCAGGCGCCCCTCTTTTGCTCTGTTCTTTTATTTCTTTTGCACACACCCACAGCTGCTTGGGCCGAATCCTCATCTGGGCCGCTGCACCATAATGCTTCGGGCCCGTGCATATTTTTTTTCCTGTGCTGTGATTTTCTCATTAAATCCTGGACATGCTTATTACAGAAATGCCCCTATTTTAAACTGCTAATAACTATTTAACCATGCATCCAAATAAAACATGTCATATATGTAACATGCTTAGAATTTCATCTAGTTTCACAATATCCCACTTTCATCCATGTTTAAAATGTTTAAATTATTGTTTGCATTTAATTTGCATAAATGCCATGTTTAAATGATTTATTTCATAGCTAAATAACCGTAACTCGGATTTTAATAAACTTTATATGCAAATGGGGTAGAAAAATGCCTAGTTTAACATGGTGCACTTCATTTTTCTGTTTAACAATATTAAAATTGTGTTTATTGAAGAACAGTACCAAATCTATAATATGCATATGAGGATTTTCCGGAATTGTTGTTGTTTGTTTCCGGCCTCATTTAACTTGCTTAAATAGTTAGTTTCCATATGCCTCACCTCTTGCCATGTTAATCAACATTTAATATTGTTGGGTACATAAACAAGAGCGAACTAAATAACTGGAATGTGGTGTTTCGTCAATATGCAACTCATTGCATATTGAGCTCCACTTAATTTGTAGTGTCATTTGTTGCACTTTGCCATACCATGCATCAGTAAACCGGACATGCATCATACTTGATTTTGCATCATGCCATGTGAATGTGATGGTTGTTTACCATGTTGTTTGTTTCTTTCCGGTGTTCCTTCTTCTTGATAGTTCTGGTTATGTTGCGGTTGTGAGGATTCGTTCGACTACATCCGTTTGTCTTCTTCATGGACTCGTTCTTCTTCCTAGCGGGATTTCAGGCAAGATGACCACCCCTCGAAATCACTTCTATCTTTGCTTTGCTAGTTGCTCGTTCTATTGCCATGCTGCGCTACCTACCACTTGCTATATCATGCCTCCCATACTACCATGTCAGCCCCTAACCTTTTCACCCTTCCTAGCAAACCGTTGTTTGGCTATGTTACCGCTTTGCTCAGCCCCTTCTTATAGCGTTGCTAGTTGCAGGTGAAGATGAAGATTGCTCCATGTTGGATTATGTTTATGTTGGGATATCACAATATCTCTTATCTTAATTAATGCATCTATATACTTGGTAAAGGGTGGAAGGCTCGGCCTTATGCCTGGTGTTTTGTTCCACTCTTGCCGCCCCTAGTTTCCGTCATACCGGTGTTATGTTCCTTGATTTTGTGTTCCTTACGCGGTTGGGTGATTTATGGGACCCCCTTGATAGTTCGCTTTGAATAAAACTCCTCCAGCAAGGCCCAACCTTGGTTTTACCATTTGCTACCACCTATCCCCTTTTTCCTTAGGTTCTGCAGACTCAAGGGTCATCTTTATTTTAGACCCCCCCGGGCCAGTGCTCCTTCGAGTGTTGGTCCGAACCGAGCAGCCTGCGGGGCCACCTCGGGGAAACTCGAGGTCTGGTTTTACTCGTAGCTTGACTTATCCGATGTGCCCTGAGAACGAGATATGTGCAGCTCCTATCGGGATTTGTCGGCACAGCGGGCGGCTTTGCTGGTCTTGTTTTACCATTGTCGAAATGTCTTGTAAACCGGGATTCCGAGACTGTTCGGGTCTTCCTGGGAGAAGGTTTATCCTTCGTTGACCGTGAGAGCTTATAATGGGCTAAGTTGGGACACCCCTGCAGGGTATAAACTTTCGAAGGCCGTGCCCGCGGTTATGTGGCAGATGGGAATTTGTTAATATCCGGTTGTAGAGAATTTGACACTTGACCTTAATTAAAACACATCAACCGCGTGTGTAGCCGTGATGGTCTCTTTCTGGCGGAGTCCGGGAAGTGAACACGGTTTCTGGGTTATGTTTGACGTAAGTAGGAGTTCAGGATCACTTCTTGATCATTGCTAGTTGACGATCGTTCCGTTGCTTCTCTTCTCGCTCTTGCTTGCCTATGTTAGCCACCATACATGCTAGTGCTTGCTGCAGCTCCACCTCATTACTCCATCCTTTCCTATAAGCTTAAATAGTCTTGATCTCGCGGGTGTGAGATTGCTGAGTCCTCGTGACTCACAGATACTTCCAAACAGTTGCAGGTGCCGACGATACCAGTGCAGGTGACGCCACTGAGTTCAAGTGGGAGCTCGATGAAGATCTTGTTCGTTGTGTTGTTTCTTTTCATTTTGATCAGTAGTGGTGCCCAGTTGGGACGATCGGGGATCTAGCAGTTGGGTTGTCTTCTTTTATGTTGGTTCCGTAGTCGGACCTATGTGTGTATCTTGAATGATGTATGAATTTATTATGTATTGTGTGAAGTGGCGATTGTAAGCCAACTCTTTATCCCATTCTTGTTCATCACATGGGATTGTGTGAAGATGACCCTTCTTGCGACAAAACCACAATGCGGTTATGCCTCTAAGTCGTGCCTCAACACGTGGGAGATATAGCCGCATCGTGGGCGTTACTGTGAACCACCATCAGTCTTAAAGACCTAGGGACTCCAAACCTCGGAAAAATAATTTCTTTAAGCATCTTAATAGAGGTGTTATGATCAGCACTACTAGTTGGAATAGCTTCTACCCATTTAGTAACGTAATCAACAGCAACTAAAATATGAGTATACCCATTAGAGGCAGGAAACGGTCCCATATAATCAAAGCCCCAAACATCAAATGGTTCAATAACAAGTGAATAATTCATAGGCATTTCCTGACGTCTACTAATATTACCAATTCTTTGACATTCATCACAAGATAAGACAAACTTACGGGCATCCTTGAAGATAGTAGGCCAATAAAAACCGGATTGCAATACCTTATGTGCAGTTCTATCTCCTGCGTGGTGTCCTCCATAAGCCTCGGAGTGACACTTGCGTAGGATCTGTTCCTGTTCATGCTCAGGTACACAACGCCTAATAACACCATCTACTCCTTCTTTATAAAGATGTGGGTCAACCCAAAAGTAATGTCTCAAATCATAGAAAAACTTTTTCTTTTGCTGGTATGTGAAACTAGGTGGTATAAATTTAGCAATAATGTAATTAGCATAATCAACATACCATGGAGCAGTACGAGAAGCATTTATGACATTTAATTGTTCATCAGGAAAGCTATCATCAATAGGTAGTGGGTCATCAAGAACATTTTCTAACCTAGACAAGTTGTCTGCAATGGGGTTCTCAGCTCCCTTTCTATCAATAATATGCTAATCAAATTCTTGTAGCAAGAGAACCCATCTAATAAGTCTTGGTTTAGCATCTTTCTTTTCCATAAGATATTTAGTAGCAGCATGATCCGTGTGAATAGTTACTTTAGAATCAACAATATAAGGTCTCAACTTATCACAAGCAAATACAACTGCTAAGAATTCTTTTTCAGTAGTAGCATAATTTCTTTGAGCACTATCTAGAGTCTTACTAGCATATTGAATAACATTTAATTTCTTATCAACTCTTTGCCCTAGAACAGCACCTACAGCATAATCACTAGCATCACACATAATTTCAAAGGGTAAATTCTAATCAGATGGCTGAACAATAGGTGCAGAAATCAATGCTTTCTTAAGTATTTCAAATGCTTCTACACAATCATCATCAAAGTCAAATGGTATATCTTTTTGTAATAGATTGGTCGGAGGCCGAGAAATTTTTGAGAAGTCCTTAATGAACCTCCTATAAAAATCGGCATGACCAAGGAAACTTCTTATACCTTTGATGTCCTTGGGACATGGCATCTTTTCAATAGCATCAACTTTAGCTTTATCAACTTCAATGCCTCTTTCAGAAATTTTATGCCACAAAACAATGCCTTCATTAACCATAAAGTGGCACTTCTCCCAATTCAAGACAAGGTTAGTGTCTTCACATCTCTGCAAAACTCGATCAAGGTTGCTCAAGCAATCATCAAAAGAGGATCCATAGACGGAGAAATCATCCATGAAAACCTCAGAAATCTTTTCACAAAAATCAAAGAATATAGCTATCATGCATCTTTGAAAGGTAGCAGGTGCATCACATAAACCAAAAGGCATACGTCTATAAGCAAAAGTACCGAAAGGACAAGTAAAAGTGGTCTTTCCTTGATCATCAGCTGACACAGGTATTTGAGAGAAACCAGAATAACCATCTAGAAAGCAAAAATGTGTATGTTTGGATAATCTTTCTAGCATTTGATCAATGAATGGCAAGGGGTAATGATCTTTTTAGTAGCTTTATTTAATTTGCGGAAATCAATTACCATCCTATAACTTGTAATAATTCTTTGAGGAATCAATTCATCTTTATCATTACGAACGACAGTAATACCTCCCTTCTTAGGGACACAACGGACAGGACTTACCCACTGACTATCAGCAACGGGATAAATTATACCTACCTCAAGGAGCTTTAATATTTCCTTTCTTACCACTTCTTTCATCTTAGGATTTAATCGTCGTTGATGATCAATAACTGGTTTGGCCTTTTTCTCCAAATTTATTTTATGTTGGCATAGAGTGGGACTAATGCCCTTAAGATCATCAAGAGTATATCCAATAGCAGCACGGTGCTTCTTCAGAGTTTTCAATAATTTTTCTTCCTCCTTCTCTGAAAGGTTAGCACTAATAATAATAGGATATATCTTCTTTTCATCGAGATAAGCATATTTAAGAGTATCAGGCAATGGTTTAAGCTCAAACACGGGATCACCCTTGGGTGGAGGAGGATCCCCTAAGATTTCAACAGGCAAGTTGTGTTTTAGAATAGGTCCCTGTTTAAAGAACACTTCATCTATTTCCCTTCTTTCATTCATAAACATATCATTTTCATGGTCTAGCAAATATTGTTCTAAAGGATCACTAGGAGGCACGGCAATAGAAGCAAGACCAATAATTTCATCCTTACTAGGAAATTCCTCTTCACGGTGTTGTCTACAAAACTTAGAAAAATTAAACTCATGAGACATATCACCTAGACCAATAGTAACAACATCCTTTTCGCAGTCTATCTTAGCATTAACAGTGTTCAAGAAGGGTCTACCAAATATAATGGGACAAAAGCTATCTTGTGGAGAACCAAGAACAAGAAAATCAGTAGGATATTTAGTTTTCCCACACAAGACTTCAACATCCCTAACAATTCCAATTGGTGATATAGTATCTCTATTGGCAAGCTTAATTGTGACATCAATTTCTTCTAACTCAGCGGGTGCAATATCATGTATAATTTCTTTATATAAATCAATAGGTATTGTACTAGCACTAGCACCCATATCACACAAGCCATGATAACAATGATCTCTTATTTTAACAGAAATAACAGGCATGCCTACCACAGGTATATGTTTATCTTTAGCACAAGGTTTAGCAATTCTAGCAGTCTCATCACAGAAATAAATAACATGCCCATCAATATTATCAGCCAAGAGATCTTTAACAATAGCAATATTAGGTTAAAATTTAACTTGCTCAGGAGGTGTATAAGTTCTAATAATGCTCTTGCGAACCACAGTTGAAGCTTTAGCATGATACTTTATTCTATCAGGGAAAGGTGGTTTCTCAACATAAGCAGTAGGAACAATAGGATCATTATAAGTGATAGTCTTTTCTTCAACTTTAATAGGTGCAACTACTTTTACTTCTATGGGAGGATGATATTTAAACCACTTCTCCTTAGGGAGATCGACGTGAGCAGCAAAAGATTCACAAAAAGAAGCTACTATCTCAGAGTCAAGTCCATATTTAGTGTTAAATTTATGGAAAACATCGGTATCCATAAAAGATTTAACACAATCAAACTTAGGTGTTATACCTTACTCCTTACCTTCGTCGAGGTCCCAATCTTCAGAGTTGCATTTAATTCTTTCCAATAAATCCCATTGAATTCAATAGTCTTCATCATAAAAGAACCAGTACAAGAAGTATCGAGCATGGTGCGATTGTTGTCAGAAAGCCGAGCATAAAATTTTTGAATAATCATTTCTCTTGAGAGCTCATGATTGGGGCATAAATATAACATTGACTTAAGCCTCCCCTAAGCTTGAGCGATGCTTTCTCCTTCGCGAGGCCAAAAATTATATATATAATTACGATCACGATGAACAAGTGCATAGGATAAAACTTCTGATGAAATTCCAGTTTCAATCGTTTGTAGTTCCATGATCCCATATCATCACATAGCCTATACCATGTCAATGCATCTCCCTTCAAAGATAAAGGGAAGACCTTCTTCTTCATAACATCATCGGGCATACCTGCAAGCTTAAATAATCCACAAACTTCATCCACATATATTAGGTGCTCATCAGGATGTAATGTTCCGTCTCCTGCAAAAGGATTAGCTAGCAGTTTTTCTATCATACCCGAAGGAATTTCAAAGTAGACATTTGCATTTTCAGTAGGTTCAGTAGGTTGAGGAGCAACTCTTTGCTCTACCGGTCGGGGTGAACTTACCCCGAACAAGCCCCTCAGAGGATTACTTTCCATAGTAACAAGTGACAGTAAATTTCAGCACACTATATAAATTTTTCCTTACCAAATTCCACCTACCAAAGGCGCTTCACTCCCCGGCAAAGGCGCCAGAAAAGAGTCTTGATGACCCACAAGTATAGGGGATCTATTGTAGTCCTTTCGATAAGTAAGAGTGTCGAACCCAACAAGGAGCAGAAGGAAATGATAAGCGGTTTCAGCAAGGTATTCTCTGCAAGCACTGAAATTATAGGTAACAGATAGTTTTGTGATAAGATAATTTGTAACGAGCAACAAGTAACAAAAGTAAATAAAGTGCAGCAAGGTGGCCCAATCCTTTTTGTAGAAAAGGACAAGCCTGGACATACTCTTATATAAAGAAAAGCGCTCCCGAGGACACATGGGAATTATCATCAAGCTAGTTTTCATCACGCTCATATGATTTGCGTTCGGCACTTTGATAATTTGATATGTGGGTGGACCGGTGCTTGGGTGCTGTCCTTACTTGGACAAGCATCCCACTTATGATTAACTCCTATTGCAAGCATCCGCAACTACAAAAGAAGTATTAAGGTGAACCTAACCATAGCATGAAACATATGGATCCAAATCAGCCCCTTACGAAGCAACGCATAAACTAGGGTTTAAGCTTCTGTCACTCTAGCAACCCATCATCTACTTACTACTTCCCAATGCCTTCCTCTAGGCCCAAATAATGGTGAAGTGTCATGTAGTCGACGTTCACATGACACCACTAGAGGAGAGACAACATACATCTCATCAAAATATCGAACGAATACCAAATTCACATGACTACTAATAGCAAGACTTCTCCCATGTCCTCAGGAACAAACGTAACTACTCACAAAGCATATTCATGTTCATAATCATAGGAGTATTAATATGCATATAGGATATGAACATATGGCCTTCCACCAAATAAACCAACTAGCATCAACTGCAAGGAGTAATCAACACTACTAGCAACCTACAGGTACCAATCCCGGACTTAGAGACAAGAATTGGATACAAGAGATGAACTAGGGTTTGAGAGGAGATGGTGCTGGTGAAGATGTTGATGGACATTGGCCCCCTCCCGATGAGAGGAGCGTTGGTGATGACGATGGCGATGATTTCCCCTCCCGGAGGGAAGTGTCCCCGGCAGAACAGCTCCGCCAGAGCCCTAGATTGGTTCCGCCAAGGTTCCGCCTCGTGGCGGCGGAGTCTCGTCCCGAAAGCTTGCCTATGATTTTTCCTCGGACGAAAGACTTCATATAGCAGAAGATGGCCACCGGAGGGCCACCAGGGGGCCCACGAGGCAGGGGGTGCGCCCAGGGGGTAGGGCGCGCCCCCCACCCTCGTGCCCAGGGTGTGGGTCCCCTCTGGTATTTCTTCCGCTCAATATTTTATATTATTTCCAAAAATAACTTCCGTGGAGTTTCAGGACTTTTGGAGTTGTGCAGAATAGGTCTCTAATATTTGCTCCTTTTCCAGCCCAGAATTCTAGCCGCCGGCATTCTCCCTCCTTATGTAAACCTTGTAAAATAAGAGAGAATAGGCATAAGTATTGTGACATAATGTGTAATAACAGCCCATAATGTAATAAATATCAATATAAAATCATGATGCAAAATGGACGTATCAGTGCCCAGATTGCTCAAATCCCTAATTCGCCGCCAACCCAAGCAAAGTTCGAATCGCCCCTCGTCTCGTCTCTTTCCCCACCTCTGTGCCGGACGACGACGACGAAGATGACGGTCGCGCTTCACCACCGCACCGGAGCTACCTCATCTACGCCCTCGTCCACCGCACCGGGTGGTCCACTGACAACGTCGGCCGCCGCAACCGACGTGCCTCACAGACACCGACTTCCACCGCATCAGGTGCGCTTCACCGACGCCGTCTCCCAGCTCACCGGGGCTACTTCACTGAGCACATCGTCGCGCCTCCGCCCGCCGAGGCCGCTGGTGTTGGGGAATGTAGTAATTTCAAAAAAATTCCTACGCACACGCAAGATCATGGTGATGCATAGCAACGAGAGGGGAGAGTGTTGTCCACGTACCCTCGTAGACCGATAGCGGAAGCGTTAACACAATGCGGTTGATGTAGTCGTACGTCTTGATGATCCGACCGTTCAAGTACCGAACGTACGGCACCTCCGAGTTCAGCACACGTTCAGCTCGATGACGTCCCTCGAACTCCGATCCAGCCGAGTGTTGAGGGAGAGTTTCATCAGCACGACGGCGTGGTGATGATGATGATGTTCTACCAACGCAGGGCTTCGCCTAAGCACCGCTACGATATTATCGAGGTGTAATATGGTGGAGGGGGGCACCGCACACGGCTAAGAGATCAATTAGATCAATTGTTGTGTCTATGGGGTGCCCCCCCAGCCCCCGTATATAAAGGAGCAAGGGGGAGGCCGGCCGGCCCTTGTTGGCACGCCAGCAGGAGTCCTCCTCCTAGTAGGAGTAGGACTCCCCTCTTTCCTACTCCTACTAGGAGGTGGAAAGGAAGGGGGAGAGGGAGAAGGAAAGGGGGGCGCCGCCCCCCCCCCTCTCCTAGTCCAATTCAGACCAGAGGGGAAGGGGGCGTGCGGCCCCTCCTGGCTGCCCCTCTCTCTCTCCATTAAGGCCCATAAGGCCCATTACTTCTCCCGGGGGGGGTTCCGGTAACCCTCCGGCACTCCGGTTTTCTCCGAAATCACCCGGAACACTTCCGGTGTCCGAATATAGTCGTCCAATATATCAATCTTTATGTCTCGACCATTTCGAGACTCCTCGTCATGTCCGTGATCACATCCGGGACTCTGAACAACCTTCGGTACATCAAAACATATAAACTCATAATATAACTGTCATCGTAACGTTAAGCGTGCGGACCCTACGGGTTCGAGAACTATGTAGACATGACCGAGACACGTCTCCGGTCAATAACCAATAGCGGAACCTGGATGCTAATATTGGTTCCCACATATTCTACAAAGATCTTTATCGGTCAGACCGCATAACAACATACGTTGTTCCCTTTGTCATCGGTATGTTACTTGCCCGAGATTCGATCGTCGGTATCTCAATACCTAGTTCAATCTCGTTACCGGCAAGTCTCTTTACTCGTTCCGTAATACATCATCCCGCAACTAACTCATTAGTTACAATGCTTGCAAGGCTTATAGTGATGTGTATTACTGAGTGGGCTCAGAGATACCTCTCCGACAATCGGAGTGACAAATCCTAATCTCGAAATACGCCAACCCAACAAGTACCTTCGGAGACACCTGTAGAGCACCTTTATAATCACCCAGTTACGTTGTGACGTTTGGTAGCACACAAAGTGTTCCTCCGGTAAACGGGAGTTGCATAATCTCATAGTCATAGGAACATGTATAAGTCATGAAGAAAGCAATAGCAACATACTAAACGATCGAGTGCTAAGCTAACGGAATGGGTCAGGTCAATCACATCATTCTCCTAATGATATGATCCCGTTAATCAAATGACAACTCATGTCTATGGCTAGGAAACATAACCATATTTGATCAACGAGCTTGTCAAGTAGAGGCATACTAGTGACACTCTGTTTGTCTATGTATTTACACATGTATCATGTTTCCGTTTAATACAATTCTAGCATGAATAATAAACATTTATCATGATATAAGGAAATAAATAATAACTTTATTATTGCCTCTAGGGAATATTTCCTTCAGCTGGGGCTTCACCAACGGTCTCGTCCACCGCATCGTAGCGCTCCGCTGCCACTCAAGATCTGCATCCGTGCGCAGCCAGCCAACGCCAGTGCATCACCCTCAACGGCTCTGAAGTGACCCGCACTCTAGCTAGGCAAGCATTCCCAAACGCCGGCCCGAACTAGGTATCCACACATCACTCCCTTGTGCATTGTTCCGACGATGTTTGGATATCCTTTCACTGCGCTTACACGCCTATCCAACTCTGACTTTAACCTTATTTCTTCTAGAGATATCATCTGAAACAAGCAAATCCATTTTTTAGCGAAGCATGATGGCGCTACGGGATCTGGTACACATCCTGCACACCTGTATAACCTTGTAAGTATTTTTCCTCCAGTACAACAGCAAGGTCGATTCCTCTTATTTGATCAGCCATTCGCCGTGTCAAAAATGCAGAGCGGGATGCAAGGAGCACAAGGCCTGCACATCCAAGCAAGTGGTAACATGGACTTGTACATGGAACATCCCAAGCGCAAGCAGAGCTGCAGTGAGCCTATACAACGAGCTAGCGTAAGTCCCTGCATTTCATTTAATTCGTACTGGCATTCGTGTATGATTTGTGTGCGGTGGCGGATCCACGAATTCAAGTTACCAGGGGCAACATTTAACTTAAAAAATACGAAGGCACTTGCACTCTGGAAATCAACATAACTTGAGAAATGTGAAGCTACATGCACTTTGAAAACCAGCTAATGATCCAAAGTAGTTCAGATTATAAACACTAAATGATGCAAGCACCAAAAAACACAAAATGCAACATGGTGTACAAGGACTACAAACATGGTCTGTACCTGCTTGAATTATTCGTTCTCTGGCTGAAAATATCGAAGTGTAATTGCACCTATAACCAGTGCGCAAACTGCATATCAATATATCTATCCTGCACAAGTATGCCAATAGTTTCAAACAACAGATTAGAAAAGTATTTATGCTACGTTGTCATGATACGGGGACTTTGTGGTAGATGGCCTCGACGTTTCCTCAAGCCATGAAAATGCACTATAATTTGCTTGTCATCAATGCCTACAAATCTCTACGTCTCTCTCAACATAGCAGATCATCATTAGACACTAAATCCTTCAATGGGAGCTTGCAAAATGCTTGCATTAGATGCCTCATTAGACACTATATGTTCATCACCAGGAGCATGTAAAATGTTTGCATCAAATCCTTCATTAGCAGTCTGTTCATTAGACACTTCAGGCTCAAGAACAACATGAGCTTGGATGTTTGCACCGGAAACTTGATTAGATACATCAGATTCAGTCAGTTCAGTATTGATTGGGGGAGTTATAAAATAAGTAGAAGTAGAAACTGGTTTCATTTTCTCATAGATTCCCTACATACAAGCAGTTTTACAACACCGTCAGGTTTAACTATTGGCCAGAAATTGAAGAGTTGAATTAGATATAATCAGGGATGTGATGTACCTGCTCGTTGCGCATGCTACTCTTGCAAGTTGTGACTGTCCGTTTGCGCAAGCTCGATGCCATGCTCGTGCTGCCGCCGCTGCCTCCCACGCAGGCTACACCCAGGGTTGGATCTTCATCTTCTTGTCCTTCCGTTCGCTTGAAGCCCGGTGACCGCCCTCCAACGAGGGCGCGAGGAAGTGCTGTGTCGGTCTGTCCAGCGACGGCTAGGTTAGGAGCAAACCAGACTGGAGGGTGGAGCGGATGAATTGGGATTTTTCCTGCTGTCGATCGATATGGGAGGCGCTCGTCTGGGCCGTGAGCCTGCTATAGGGCCTGCCTTGCACTTATGTTATTGGCCTATCCAAATTGAAACATTTTTCTTCATTTTTTACATTGCCTGCTCGTGCGTTGGGACGAACAAAACTAGCCTGGGTCAACCTGGACGACTCAAACTAGGTGCACACTTTCGAGCCACCCGAGGCGGCCGCCCATACCAGCCCCTATGATGGTGTCGCCCCTTTTTGCATGTATGATAGGGGTAGTGAAAGATATTCCAGTGGCGCTTTTGATTTACCCACAGAATGGTTGAATTGCTTGTTTTTATGAACTGAGTTCGCCAATAATGTGAAGGATGCCAGTCTTTTCATCCTATTGTAGTGCCATGGACTCCTTCGTACAACCTTGTAAGCGAAAAAGAAGTTGCAGTGTGCCTGTACAAAGAACTAGCGTAAGTTCAGTTACCTGCTTCTCGGAATTTTAGTTAGCCACTTATTGCAAAAAAATTCAATTACGTTGCTTGTCTTAATTTAGTTTGCTACTGATTACATAATGCCACAGCCTGTTAATCCTATTATAGACTGCACCTATCTATGTGTTTGATACTTACTGTTAAGAATTACCTGTTTGCCTGAACTTAAATAGCTACTTGTTTGTTTAACTGCTTTGCTGCTGCAACAGCGGGTTACAATGATGTTAATAACTACTTTTCAGCATCGAATTGAAACTCTTTAATTCCTTGTTTGTTTAACTGGTTTGCTGTTATAACTCCCAGTTGAGATGTTTTGCTAACTTCAACTTTTCTGAATCCAATCGGAACTTTAATGGCAAAACAGGTTAGCCCAAGATCAAAGAGCGAGGTCCCCATGGACGTTGTATCATCCCACAACAATGGCACCGGCCCAATCGTGCATTATGAATTGCCAACTGCTGATGCTCTAGAGGCTAAACTAGTGGTAGAAAGAGATTCTGCTTCTGCACTTAGAGATGAAGTTGACATGTTGAGGAAGCAAACAACACAATATTTGCTTCTGCTTCTGCAGTACTCAAGACAACCATTAAATATTTGGTGGATTTCAAAATGAAGCAAGCTGAGACTGACCACATTGTTAAGGTCCTGAAGGAAAAAAGGAAATTAAATTCCCACTTGGTAAATCATAGGTGAAATGTTCTTTCCATCATTGAATAACCTTTGTGTTGTTTGTTCATGTAATCAATCAAACCATTTGTTTTAGAGATCATGTAATAATTGTTTTTTGTTTTTTGTTTTTTGTTTTTTGGTTTGTAATTTTATTTGAGGACAAGTCTGTATTAATTGATAAGACTTGGAGACATTTCATTTTGATTGTTGTGCCAGACCTACAAATATGCCAATCGGGCTGAATGTGCATTCAGCAATAATAGTAGTATAGATGGACCATAAGTGGCATGCATTGGAAAGGGCCAAGATGCTGTAGTAGCTTGGCTAAAAAAGGATGTTGTTGTAGCAAAGAAAAGTACAGCGGCCTGGCTTATGTATGTTAGTTGATATTATTGATCCATATACTCTATAAGTGTTTATATGTCTGTTAGTTCTGTACATTCTTGGTTGATTCACTCGGTATTTGAATCTTGATACATCGCTTGTGTACATATCTAAATGGGAGTACACATTATGCTGCATGTGACATTTGAGTTGGACATGAAGTGTTCCAAATATTCGAAATCACCTTAAACTGGATTCTAGCTTCTGAATTTGAGTATCGGCATTTGTATACCATATTTATATATGATAGTGGAATACATCTTTGTCGTCCTTTTGAAGATATATAAAAACACATAGAATGATTTATAAAGATTCGTATAGGAATACAAAATGGATTCGAATTTAGTTGCCAGCGTAAACGTGGATGCTTATTGTCCCAAAATTCGAAAGAAGCGGCAAAATGTCCACTCCCATGTCGGCTGCCCGAAACCAAGTATTTGGGAGATGGAAATTACTGTCTACCCATTATACGGACAATCCATCGGCCCGATTTCCACTGCTCTAAATAGGGGTAGGATAGTAACTTCAATAAGACGTGACACGACCGCCTCTGAGCCCATTCTGACACGGTGGGCGCCAAACATGGGCGGCAAAACACATTTGATTCAAGCTCGTCCGAAAGACCTCTGTTTCTCCCTCCATTTCCCCATTCATACACGGTGGGCGGCAAAACAAACTCGACTCGGCCGAAATCGATGTAGGAAAATATTTTCAATAGGGGCAGGTTTGTAACTTCACTCAGACGTGACACAACTGCCCTACCTGTCAGCCCTGTTCATACACCGTGGGCGCCAACTATGGGTGCCAACCACCCTCTCCTCACCCGAAATCGCTATGGGCAAATATTGGCGAGATGCGAGATTACCGTCATATCCCCAACCGACGAGACGTCCAAATTTTAAACGGGGGCTAAGTTCGTAACTTTCCCATATTTCATACAGGTGCGTCCAAAAACATGGTTCCCCGTACCTGTCCCTCCATTTTCCCATTCATACACCATCCGCGCTAGAACACCATCCCCACACCAGCCTTCGTCCGCCACCCCATCCATCGCCGCCGTCCTCCACCACATCCATCGCCGCCGTCCTCCACTACATCCATCGCCACCATCCTCCACCATGCCGGAGCGCCTACCAAGACCGCGTCGTCCACTGCTAGAGATGGACGTTTCTCATCCACGGCGATGGACCAAGAGCCTTGCATCACGTCATCTCGCTTCATCAGCGCCATCGTCCTCTTTGCCGGGGCCGCTCACACGACCTTCTCTTCCACCGCAACGAGACTTATCCCCCGATGCACCCGTCTACTGTCGTAGATCTGCTTCAACGCCACCGACAGCCATTGCACCCTCGATGCCTACATGGCGCCGCAAGAGAGGTGGTACTTCATATCTCCTCAACTTTTTGATCTCAACCAGAAAATAGATCTTAACTTGGTTACTCTACTTTCTTTTCAGCTCTTAGAATTTAGTTCCTAGTTCGAAGCAAACAATGGCTACTAAATATCATTTCTCCGGTTTCCCCCTTTTATTATCACTATACGATCAGAATACGTGCTTTGTGTCATAATAGCACTGCTCGACCAATCAAGCTAAACAAGCTTAGTTGTTCAAATACGAATCTGATATTATTAAAACAGATTCATTTAATTGGTCAGCTAAATGTTCCTAAATTAGTTTTGAAAATGCATGTTCGCCGCTCGGGTGTGTATCTCTACAGGGTGCCCACGGTGGACCAGCCCACCCTGGGATTTTGGGTCGTCCCAGGCCCCGATTCCCCTCTGTTCTGCTGCGCGCTTCCGATCTCTACTCGCCCCCAACTGCCTGCCTCGCCGGCGACTTGCCGTCCCCGGACGGCATGACTCTAGGAGGAGACGCCGGACTAACAGGAGGTCAGGAGCCGCTCGCCCAACAGCGTCACCGCTGCCCGGGCGCGCCGCCGTGCCTACCTTCCCAGTCCGTTCAGGGCTCAGGCGTGCAGCACCCACTAAGCCAACCCGATTTATCCTGACATAAGTCCTCAACACTTAGCAGCCACTCCTCATCACCTATTTTCTAATTGATTCATTACTCATTAGGCAGGACTGTCATTAGGGTTTGTTGTGTGCTCAGTGCTACCTACACTTAATGGTTCAGATGTATTTCGGTAATCTTTAGTACCTGTAAAGTTCATAGGGTTTTCAAAATTCCGGCCCTAGGAACAGACACTAGTCATTTTGGATTGTTGGTCGTAGTGACATTGACCCAGATTACTACTGCAAGCCAGGTTTGTTGAAAATTTTACTTGTCTTTCTTACTCATTCGATATAATATCCAATTATTCACGTCGATTAGTTGCAAACAATAAGTGCTAGACAAACTTCTTGATTCAGATTTTGGACGGTCTCTTACTGCAGTTACAATTCTGCATACTTGTCCTAGTGAGCTCACAAGTAAATGATTGATTCACTACATCTATGCTTACCTTGTCATATTTGTTGTCAATATTCTTTTATTGTGGACCACCCTGTTTCTAAATACTGCAACCGTAGACATGAGTGAATAGTATTTCTCTATGTGATTTCTTCCATCATGTGTGGGCAACGAACACTGCATTGTATAGAAAGAAAGTGTCATTTCCAACTTTTACATAGGCTTCGATCTTTTACATGGAATACAATCTGCCTACTTGCTTTGTGTCGCACTACCAACACTCCACCCTTGAAGCTAAACATTATGCCACTCATAATTCCTTAGTTTATTTATTCAAATACGAATTTCATATAATTCTAATGTTCCTACTTCAGTTTTGAAATGTGTGTCTACCTGTTATAGAGACATAAGGGGTTTGTATTTCTGTGTGTGGTCTAGTTAGCACGGTTGGGGTGAACTTTGCATATGCAGGGGTTTATAGGGAGACACTCTTCGAGTTGAATCCGCAATGCATTCCATAGATAATCTGACTACTTTTTATGTTTTCATGAATCTCATATTCTGAACAGCATCATAATGATTATGAGCTTGCGCGCATGAAAAGAATAAAGCAGAACAATGCTATGGCTGTCAAACTTGGCATTAAGGGACTGAAATCAAGTCTGGATGCAATGCAATGCAAACACTCTCCACCTACAGATTCATGCTCAGAATATGATCCTAACAGTGATTCTGAGCTAGAGGGAGACCTAAGTCAATGTAGCTCCCTAGTGGAGGAGTCAGAGGAAGATGCCCTATCTTATTCACCCATCAAGGTGCTTGCTCTAACTTTCCAAGGTTATATTTGCCGCACATATCTTGCAACTGATGCTTTGCATTGCTTCTACTTTGTTGAACTGCCATTAGCTTAGTTTACACATCGTGTATGTGAATACGGCCTGCCTATCCATTTTCAGTACATATTCCATCTGTCATCATACCATATTTATCCATTCAAATGTTGTTCTTGTGTATCAGACGTTCAAAAGGAAGAGGGCGATTGCTGATCGTGGAGGAGCACAAGCAAAGTATTTGGAAAAGGTAGTGGCACCTGATAAATCAAATAGCCGATTAGGTGTAGTTGCAATATCACCTGACCCACAAAACACCCCAACTCTAGTAGACTCTAGCCCTACTACACTGGTCATTTCTGATGCCCCAACTCAGCAGACCCCAACTGCAGCAAACATTATGATTATGCCAGTTGACATAGCACCAGCTCTACGACGCAAAACCCCCATTCCAGCAAAGAGTACACCAAATCCAGTTGCCAAATCCCTTTTCAAACCAGAGAGAGCTCCAATTGCAGCAAATAGGACCCCTGTTCCATTTCTTCCCAGTTTAGAAGACAAAGCTTATATTGTTGTCAGGAACTTTGTGCGCATCTTTCCTTCATGGAAAGATTATACCGCAAACACAGAACAATTTCCAGTCTTCCTCCGCAACTTACGCGTAAGTAATGTACTAATGTTATTCATGGTCATTACTGCATATGTTTCTGCTGACAGAAGACACAAGATTTCATTCTTTTAAATAGGCGAGGACCAAACTGGATTGTGAAGACGAGCAAGGGTTGGTTGCGCTTTTCAAGCACTCGCTGATGAAGTATCGTTCCTACCTGAGGAAAGCGCACTTCGATGGCAAGCCTCTAAACGAAATTTCTGTAAAGTCTTCGGTGCTACATTTATCCGACGGTGACTGGAATAATCTTGTTACACATTGGCCTCGGCTGCAGCGTAAGGTACTATCTATGATATCACATCACAATTTGAACTACATTTCTGCATTTGCCTTAACGTCTCACTTGTACGAAAACTATTAGCAGAAGAACATTCGTTCTCAAGGGACCATAGAATCTCGCAACTATACTGCACACTGCATTGCTCTTGTGAGTACCTCTTGCCCTGTATGACCATACTTACTTTCATAGTTGTTTGATTATGTAGCATCACTGCACATGTTAGCCTCGTTAGCGTCCATTTGGTGGACATTATAAGATCCGTATGGACTCTTACATAAATTTAGAATCAACCCAATGCTTTTGAAGAGGTTTAGCTCTGCAGTCCTCTTGTAAGGACTGAACGTCGTCTATCATTGTACTTACATTAACAGCTACTCCCTCCGTCCCATAATATAAGAACGTTTTGTACAGTACACCAGTGTTCAAAACACTCTTGTATTATGGGAAGAGGGATTGGTTCATTGTGTAGCATTCTGCATCTTATCTCCCCCGCCCACCATTTACTAAAAAAGATCAGATCTATATTTAATGTTACTAAAAAGTAGAATACATAGACAATGCCAGTGCAGAAGTGTAGCCCATTGCTCTTGTCAGTACATTTTGTCCTGTAATGCTTGTACTTCCAGGGATTGTTAGTTGATTATGTAGCATCAATCTGCATCTTATCTTCATTATCCTCTATCCCTTCCAGTATTATCATATCTATAATTACTCTCTACAAAATGTAGAGTACAGGCAATGCTTATGAACAAGATTATGTGCTGAAATTCTTGAGTTATCCTTCCCTTGACATGGAGAAGGGCATTATAAAGCCGGTGTTAACTGTTAATGTAAGTCAGTCCTTCTAAAGCCTTTATCCTCAACTGCTATTTAATTTGCTCATACTCCCTATCATTTACTGCTGTTTAGTTTGCTGTTTCTACCAAAATGCATGTTCGCAAGAACCGTAAGTTCTAAGTTTTACTTGTAAAACCAAATTCCTTATTCATACCATGCACATTACTCAATACTCCCTATATGTATGCTTGTTTTTGTGGATCTATAATCCAGTGTGTGGTGAAGCAGCCCACGTTTGCACCTTGTCATCTCCTGTTTTATCTTACTGATGTGGCTGATGATATGAACAACATGCCATGCACATTAACCAAAATAGATACAATGATTTTCTTTGCCCTTCATCTATGCTTGTTGTGTTGACATGGTAATCCAGTAGTGTGGTGAAGCTCCCCGCATTATGAACAATGCCAAATTATGCTATTGATATTTTGAACTTACTCTTTATTTTCTAATTTGAAATTGGATGGAATTGACAGCACAGTTATCATCTTTGTTTATACACATGCAAAACCTATCATCTCTCTGCTTTGTTTCAGGGTGATATGCCTGATGGCATGCACAAGTCTGCTGAAGGCTGTGCGACAAACCCAACATATATTGCAGCAAAGAAGGCAAAACATCTTGAAGATAGCGAGACAACCCCAAAGTCTTGTCTTGATGCAGTGTTCAAGTTACTTGAGACTAGCAGTCAGACAAGCTCACAGAATTCGTTGTCTGAATCAGTTCGACTTCTTCAGTCCCAAGTTCTAGCAGAAAGGCATTCTACAACTCAACTTCGACTTGAAGTCCTGTCTCTAAGAAAGATTGCGGAGAACACCAATGAGAACCTCATCGCTAAATAGCTACACCTGGAAGCTATGACCGACATGCTAGGCCGGTCTCACAGCCTTGCTCAGCAGCTTGTGCAGCAGTTCCCGCGCAAGGGTAACCTTTCTTGAACTGTCTTGGAAGTGGTCTCGGTTCAGTATTATTTTGTTACGCTGCAATGGTGCCCAATTTTTGTAATCTGCTTCTTCATTGCGCTTTATGGTCACTGGTGGCGAACTTCGATGCCCAGTGGATGTAATATACCGTAAATCCTTTATTGTATAGTGTAGGTTTATTCTTAGTTACTATGCCGTAATTTCTTTATTGTATAGAGTAGGTTTGTTCTTAATTCCTACTAGTTACTGCCATCATTCGCTATTTGAAAAAAAATCAGATGTAGTCGACCGGGCCGAAACATTCGCCTCTAATGGGCCTGGTGTTTAGCGGGCCCCAATTGGGTCGGCCTGCATCTTTCTTGGGCCCGAATGATTGGGGCCTTCACACTTTGCGCGAGGCCCACAACTTACACCGGCCTATATTTTACTTGGGCCTTTTGTGGACCCAGCGCTTAGTTTGGCCCAAGTAGCGTTGGGCCATTAACAGGCTGAATATTGTACTGGCCTGTTACGGCCCAGATGAAACCATGGGCCTTTAGCAGGCCGAAATGCATATTGGGCCTCAATTTTCACTAGTCGTCGACAGGCCTTCAGCAGGCTGAAATGTAGACCGGGCCTTTTTGGGCCCAGTTATATCACGGGCAGTTATCAGGCCGAAACATATCTCGGGCCTTAGTTGGCCCACTGATATCATGGGCCTTTAAGAGGCCGAAAGCTTAGTACAGACATCAACGAGCCGAATTATGCGACAAGCCTTTAACAGGCCCAAAGTCACGTTGGGCTTAACTGTTGCCACCTTTATCACGGGCCGTTTGTGGGCCCGATGTCTCGTCGGACCATATATGGCCCATGGGCAGCACGGGCCATTCCCAGGCCGAAAGTCACACTAGGCTGAAATGGGCCCATGTCTACATCAGGCCTCTAACAGGCTGAAAGTCACTGGGCTGTAATTGGGCCCAAATATTCGGCGAACAATTAACGGGCCAGAGCTGGCTTCGGGCCGTAAATGGGCCCAAATATTCGGCGAACAATTAACGGGCCAGATCTGGCTTCGGGCCATAAATGGGCCTTTATTAAGCAGGTCGTTATTGGGCTGGCCCACTAGTACCTGAGTAAGTACTACGGGCCTTTGACTGGGCCGGCCTTTTTAACCTATATGTGCCTCTGTTGGGCCGTGCCACGTGTCGACGTATCATAGGCGCTTTGGGTCCAATGAGTGGATGACATCTATCCCAACGGTGAGCCAACACGTGTTTCCTCCAGCCAATGATGATTTTACACATGGAAAATCCCCATTGGTCGGGGCTGTTAACGGGTTATCGGATCCAAAACTGGACCCGATAGCTTAACGGCGTTCCGTTACGGTGGATGCCACGTGTCGGTCACCCTTGACGAAAGCACTTCTGTGACGCGCGATTTATCGTCATGGAAGTGGACACTTCCGTGATGATAATTTTGGTAATGTCATGGAACACTTCTACGACAGCACAGATATGACTATCTTGATTCTGTCATAAATTTGTCATGGATGTACATGCATGACAGAAAACGTGACCTACTATGACAAACACGTATCATCACGGAAGTGTTTTTTTGTAGTGCATGCCGCCACAAAGGGGGTGAGGGGTTGGCGCTGAGGGTGGCCGCCACGGCTAGAGTGGCCAGCGGCGCAGGGCGAGCTTGGGGAGGAGCTAGGTGAGAAGTACGTTTAAATTTTTTATGAATCAGATATATATTCAGACATGTTTTAGTGTATTTGTTCACTCATTTCAGTTTGTATATTGTCCATATTAAAATATTAAAAACATCTTATAATTGTGAATGGAAGAGTACAAAGGTACGCATCACATTAAACTAGTTTATGGCCATGAGTAGGGTGTATCAATAACGGAGTCTTTTCTACCATACAAAAAAGAGAGAAAGACTAAACGACAACACAGGCCTATCCATGGATGCGAGTATACTGTAGCACGACACAGTGAAAAATCCCCAAAAAACTACTACCTCCGTAACTTTTTCGACAAAGAAAATATACTAAGGGTTTTTTATTTCTTTGCCTCTGGATCCTTAGCTCTACTCATTCATCCCCACTCTGTTAATTTTTGCTCACTTTTCCCCACTCCCTTGCCCGAAACCCTCAGAACAGGTTATAACGGACGTTGCCGTCGGGTCAATGCCTTTGACCGTTAGCTAATGAGTGGGGCCACGTATACGTGGGCGCATGCAAGACCGCGGTCGTGGGGTAGCACGTGTCCATGGACATGCCTGAAACGTCCCATCATATAAAGAGGGGCAACCACCTCCATCGCCCCTACCATTTTCCCCCAAATCCCCTCCCTGCCGCATCATCTTCCTCTCCCCCACCGGCATCGTCTCGCTCTCCTCAACTGCCTCACCGCACCATCTCGCTCTCCCCCACCGCATCCTCTTCCTCACCTTCATCGCCTCCATCTGTCAGATGGCCGACGCTCGTGGCGACGCCGGCGCAGCGGCCGGAGATGTGGTGGAGCTGCAGGGTCAGGGCGCGGTGACCGCGGATGTCGGCGGCGTGCATGGCGATGCGGGGAAACTCGCAACTGCTGCGGATGTGGCGGGCTCTGCCTCATCGCTGCAGAAGTTGACGACGTCGAGTGGCACAGTCCATCCCGATACCCCCGATGCGCCGCCTGCCGTGGAGGAGCAGGTATTTGCACTTGCTTAGCTTGTAGAGTTAGTTGCTCCCTAGTTGCATTGGTTAGATTATGATTCATACGGTAGTTCAGATGGTTAGAGTAGTTGGTTTGACGGATGGGCCAGGGTTTTTTGTATGGGTTGAGGGGATGGGGGTTTTTGGACTAGGGTTTGTTGGATAATTTCGTAGCAAAAATGCTAGATGTTGTGAACTATGATTTTAGGTGCTGCAATGATTGGGGGTTTTAGATTTTGATAAATTCGTTGCAAAAATGCTAGATGTTGTGAACAGATTGGGGTTTTTAATGATATGATGCTTATTAGATTTGTTTTTAGTGCTCATAGATTGGGGTTTTTAATGCTACTCAGATTTGTTGCCTTAGATTGGGTCCCTATTAGATTTGTTTTTGAACGCTACTCAGATTGGGGTTTTGAATGTCATATGCCCAAATGGAATCCATTGATTAAGAAGTTATTTGATTCATTATTATATAAATTTGTCCACAATATGTAGTTATATTAGCTCTGTTCTTCAATGTGTGTGCATGGCAAATGATTAATGTATTATTTGAATGTCATATTGGGGTTTTTTGATCAATGTGTGTACAAATCTAATACATTGATATACTAGTGATGGATGTGGTTTTTGAATGCATAGAGCTAAGGGACATAGAAATAATAAAAAACCCCACTTCTAAAACATTTCTGATGTTCGGAGTATATTAGCCCTATGATCAATGTGTCATGTGTGCATATCTAAATTTTCAATTGGCTACTAGTGATGGATGTAATTGTATATTCAGGAGGATGATGGTTGGGGGGAGAAAGAGGAAGCTGGCCGACTATGACCCGTACGAGGGGGCATTTAGTGACGATTCTGAATATGAGGTAAGCATATCCCTTGTTCATTTAGTTCCTTTGACATGGTGTATATGAATCTATGTATTAATGCAATTCATTCATGTGTGCAGTATGATTCTGGAGATGATGTGTACAAGGGCAACGTCACGTCCTTCACAGCCAAGGAGGTGGAGAAGATCAAGGCCAAGGGAGTTGCTTCCTTCTACAACCGCAAGTTCAAGAAGTGGCACTGCCCCTACTGCACCACCAAGCCAAAGCCAAGGGATGGCTGCTCCGATCACCTTCTGTCTCATGCTGAGGATGTAGCGATTCGCGGGGAGGACTACATGATCAGGGGTCAGCATGCCGCCCTCGCGAAGGCCCTGACTCCAGCGTGATGTGATCGATGATGTGATGCTGTGAACTGAATCTTTAAGTTTATCTGTTGGGTTACTTTTGGTTTGTTGAACTGAATCTCGTTGGTTATGGTTTGTTGAACTGAATCTCGTTGATTATGCTCGTAATCTGGTTGCTATCTATATTTGTCTGTCCTTAAATTTGCCCGTGGTATATTTGTCTGTCCTGAATCCATGGTTAGTTATGTTTAGATGTAGTGAACTATGATTTTAGGTGATGCAATGATCACACATGTTGTGTAGGAAATCAAATGCATGCTCCAAATGAGATCATGTAAACCTTGGCAAACCTGGACAGTATAAATTCAAGAAAATGCAAAAACAAGTAAAACCTTAGCAAACTATCTATGTTTGTGTAGAAGATGATGTGTGCAAAATTTGAAGTGATTTAGAGGAGGTCAAATAAATTTGAATTTGAGAAATGTGCTCCAAATGGACTCCCGGGCTAGGGTAAACAACCCATTTGTAATCAAGTTATTTTGGACCTACTCTAAATGAGCCAAATGCTTTTTTTATTAACACATATTCACTTTCCATAGTGTAGATTCGAAGTCTCACTATTTTCTGAATTAATCTTCATATTTTTTACATTTTCTTTTGAAAACATATGCTTTCATATAAAAACTATTAAAAACAAGTTTTGAAATATGAAAATGGAAAACTAACTTCAGATCCTTTTTATTCACTTTAAAATAAAGCTTTGGTGATTTTTTTTTAATTTTTCAAAAACAGAAGGTAACACTACCTCCTCTCCTTGAACTCTATGAAATCATGTACATGGTAGCTCATATGTGTGAAGGTTTTCTCATGAAAATGACCATAGACCAAGTTTATGATTTTTGGTTGGTAACATGTCACATAAGACAACATTGTGCACATGTTTTATATTTTTTGATTTTTTTTAAATTAATGGTGCTCATTTGACCTCGATCGTGCCAGCTAGGTTTTTTTATGAAAATGACCATAGACCAAGTTTAGTATTTTTCCTTGTAAGTTTGTCGTATAAAACGACGAACGGCGAAGGTTTCATATTTTTTCGATTTTTTAAAATTAGTTATGCTCAGTCAAAGCCTTCGAAACCCCGTTGACCAACTCAAAACCCCTCTAAACCCCGTGGGTTTCGCCTAACCCTAGCTCCCGACGTCAGCCGTCCGATCATACCCTCGTGCCAAGCGACAGCCTCAGATCTGGTCTTCTAGAAGGAATTAGGTGGGCTGGCTGCGTGCAGGCTCCGCGCCCTTGGATCACAAGGACAGCTCCGCATCGTTGGATCGTGGGGCGATCTGCGAGAGGCGATCCTATTGGTTGTGCTCGGCTGCTCGCCCACCACTGACTCCGTGAAAAAAACATTGTTATTGGGCCCAAAAGGGAACCAAGCTCTGGTTGGGCCGTCGAATTGCGTCGTTTTTTTGCATCGTTTGCTCTGTTTTTTGTGAACGTGCTGGCTCTGTATTTTTGCATCGTTTGAAATCAATTGACATTGCGTAGCAAATGACCAAATTTTTAAGGGCCAAATTTATTTTTATCATGCAAAATGGCCACAAACTATTCAAAAATTGTCTCTTTTTGTTCATATAATATATATGACCACGGATTCCCACGCGTGCAATTAGCTTCTTTTTCTTCTTCTTTTTCAAACCACTGTTTCCCACGCGTGTACACTTCCGATGTTGCGGTGGGTTTGAAAACGGGTTACTTCACATTTGACCCCGTTATTGCCACAGCCAAATAACACGTAGCACTACGGCTATTTAAACCATCCTTTGCCTCTGCCATCCCTCATCCATCTCCCATCCTCTCTGCCATCTGCCCTTCTTGCTCTTTGACCACTTCTCCTTCTTCTAGCACATCCTCAGCCATGCAGTACACCGGACCAACCTACCACTTCCCACCCACCGTGTCGGAGAGGCTCTACCCTCCTGGCGTGTACATTGAGCGCACACTATGTGTGTGGGCAATATCAAGGTGGAGGACCGCAAGGAAGTTCACCGAGTTCTTCCTCGCGTCCGGCTACCACCACCTCCCGCGGGGATCTCCAAGGATGTTCCGTGTCAAGGAGGTCATCCAAAATGGGGTGGTGGTTGCTCTCCTTGCCCACTTCACCAACACATTCGATGCCTTCTACCTCCTCGGCCGGGTGTTTTGGTGTGGCTGCGAGTTCATCGCTTTCACCACCCACAACATGTTCACGGAGTACACCAACATCTTCCCCACCGCGTCCCGCATGCACACTCTTCCGTACCCCATCGACAACGCCCCAGAGGAGCAGTGAAGGGCGCCCGGAGGAGGAGCGAGGTGGAGAAGGCGGCGTCTAGGGTTCTAAACCCTCTATCTATTTTTCTTTTTTTGAGTCTATGTTATGTTAAGTTGTAATTGAACTATGTTGGAGATGCTATGGGCTTGTTGGCCCTTTTATCAAGTTCTATTATTAAGTTTTCTATCTATTCTATTATGAAGTTCTTCCTAGTTTCAACTATGTGATTGTGCTATGGGCTTGTTGGCCCTATCTACATGTTTGTTGATTGTTTTTTTTTAGAGAGCTCGCTTTGTTAGTAACCACCTAGTGCATGCAGCCACAACGAACCCTTCTTTTTTACACAAGCCACAAATATGTAGCCACCTAGCTAGTGCAAGCAGCCACAACATATTTGTTCAATTTATTTGTCGTAGCAAAACGGGTGCAGATGCGAGTGGATCGAAAAGGCTGCAACTGATCATAAAAAGTGATGCTCTAAATCAAGGAGACAAGCGTGCGAGAAGAGAGGAACCAGCGGCAGCGACCGTCGCCGCGTCCATGGCGGCTGGCGTGCACGAAAGCGGCTCGGTCAGTGCATCCTGGCGGCACGCATCAGCGCATGCAGGCTCGATCGGCGCAAGCATGCTCGGTCAATGCATCGACGCATGCAGGCAGGCTTGTTGGATGCATGCATAGCAGGCTTCTGTCATGGCGGCGCGCGCAGGCGTTTAATGCAAGGGACGGCCCAACGAAACCACGGCCCAACGGTCGAACAACTACACCCCCAACGCTGCCCCACTCGTCAGAGTTAACGGTCAAAGCATTGACCCGACGGCGACGTCCGTTGTGACCTCTTCTGAGGGTTTCGGGCAAGGGAGTGGGAAAAACTGAGCAAAAGTTAAGAGTGTCGGGATGAATGGGTAGAGCTAAGGAACCAGGGGCACAGATGTAAAAATCCCATATATTAATATCACGAAGATACCAATTGCACCCGGCCTCTGTACCAACAAGATGTCCAAATACATTAAGGATACACACAGTCAGTAAAAGAAAAGAAAACAGAAGAAAGAAGAAAAAAAGGCCCTGCTACGCTAAACAATCACTAGCAGCAGCACTCTAACCACCGCAAAAAAAAAGATCCGAAATACAAAAGAGGTTCTCCAAAAGCAACGCCTACAAGAAGAAAACAGTGTACAAGCATTGACGTTGCCCGATCGAAGATCTTTGATTTTCACCCTGAAGAAAGTCCGAGTTCACGCAAAACAATGCCATCAACAAGGCCATTGCCAGGTACAAGCAATAAAGGTCAGACCTTGGGTTTTCACCTTGGGGATCAAGACTCGGTACTCGAGGAGCATGACCAAAAATGCAGTCCTCAGTGTTGACCGCAGTTACTAGCCACCATACACCTAGCACAGAATCTTCATCACATCCAATACACCTTCCACGAGAGCTCAAGACATCCAAACGCAGCCGCCATGACTTTCCCCACCTTTGTCAATGTCTTGGAAATCTTGTCTTAGACATGTCCCATAAAACGGATAAGAAAGCGAAGCTTCGCGTTGCTCCCTCTTAAGGCCATGTTGGCGGATAATATCAACGCGCGCGACCGGAGCCTTTCTGATCTAGATATTCAGGGTTGTCATACGTCAACATTTATATCTTGGACAGGGAAGACCGGAACTCGTCGACGGCCAGATCTAAGAGGTTAACATCCGGGGAGAGATGGCTTGGCGGAAGAAGAGTGTTAGGGCCAAGATCTGCCAGAACCAGATCGGGGCAAGCCACCACCATGGACGGGAGCCCCACCTCGACCCATCCCACAACAAGACGGGCCCTCGCCTGAGCACCAACCGGCCACCGATGTCACAGGTCCAAGCACCTGGCACGTCACCACTGTTGGGAGGCAAGGCAGCCACCACCGGCTCCGGCGGTGGCAAAGGGGGTGGAGGCGAGGAGGTAGACTCTGGCGGCGCACGACAGGTCCCCCCCCCCCTCGGCCTGCTCTCGGGAGCGGCTGGGCGATAGTTACGGATCGGACCACACATAGATAAGACCTAGTGTCAAAATGTCTTATATTAAATTACAAAGAAAGTACAATACAACAGAGAGGATAGAACAAGAGACCTCCCGTCGTGGATGCGCGTTACTGATTAAAAGGGAGTGCTAACCTTTAATTAAGAACTAAGCACGTATGTTTTTCAAATTTGTATTTTTTTCTAAAAATAACTCAACTATTTTTTGAAACTCTGAACAAAATTTGGTAAAGCGAACATTTATTGAATATGTGAGTATTTTTTTCAATAATTTCTTAAATTCAAAACAACATTTGAAAATGAGAGGAATTTTTCAAATTTATGAATATATTTAGAAAATTTGAACACTTTTTATGAAGTCACAAACTTGTTTAAAACCGTGAAGTGTTTTACAAAAAGAAAAAGGAAAGAAAAAAACAGAAAGAAATGGAGAAAAGGGAAGAAAACCGAAAACAATCAGAAAAGAAACAAACAGGAAAAGATCGGTTAAAAAATAGGACAAATCTTTGTGAATGTTCCCTTTTTTTAGTTATCATGAGCGTTCCTTTTTTTAGTGTCGTGGATGTTCTTTTTTCAGAATCACTTGTAATTTTATTTATACTCATAACAATTACAGGTACACTGAATTGATTCTAAAATTCAAGAAAATACTAAGTAACTTCTATAACTAAGAATTACAATGAAATCTCTTGCAAAGACCTTCTTCATGGTATCGAACTCTGCTAGAAGAAATACTCCAAAGACTTCGGTAAAGAGCCTGCAATTAGACTGGAGCAACGATATTGTCTCTCTTTCACCCACACGAACATTACAAATAATGATTTTTGATAGCGCCTTGAGTCGCCGATCCAAAATGATGGGAAGGCTTGATCAATGAACGTACTTAAACCCCCTAGAAGTGCAGGTCGTCGGATCACAATATCTTCATCATGATTTAGATGAAAGATTTCAACTCCACAAAGAATCAAACAAACAAAAAAAAGTTTGACACCCTAACATAAACTCATCAGATCCGAATAATCGGCTCTGCGAGGACAGAAAACTCTCTAACCTCATGGCGCCGGCAAAAGAATGAGAGTAACTTTATTCTCACAAAAAAATGATCACTAGACGATGAGTAAGAAAAAAGAACTCTTGAAGATGTGAGATCCCCCTACCTTTCAGCGCCAAGATAAAAGCTGAAGACGAGGGGACCAAAATTCTCCGTCGGCTGTGGCGATTGCAGCCCTAAACGAAATCCTAAACTTTCCCTTTTTTTTTTTTAAGGATCCCCTAAACGCTCCTAAGCCAGAAGCCTCTGCTAGCGTTAAGTTGGCCGGCCCACTCTGCTGGCGCCTGTGCGAAACGCCAATGTTAGACGGAGATTCTACAAAAAAATTACATTAGAGGAAAAATTCCTACGCAAATGCAATGTATCCCTCGTACTTCAGTTTTATTTTTATTTTATTTTGAGAATTACTTCAATTTTAATAAGACTTGCCTACAGATAATACAGTACCGGGCGGCCCATTTCTCCACATTCGAGCGTTTGCTTGCTCGCACGCTATCGCTTGCTACATTTGCTTCGTCCGGTCGCTGGTTTTCTTTTTTTTTTTTTGGGGGGGGGGGGGGGGGTTAATTTTTATTTCGTTTTCTTTGGTTTAATTTTTGTTTATTTCGTGGTTTTTATCAGCTATCTTCAGATTTTCCTCGTATTTTCTTTTTTCTTTTTTCTATTTCCCTTTTGGTTTCCTATGTTTCATTCATCAGATTTCATATATTTTCTTTATTTTTTTTCGTTTTTCTGTTTTCAAATACAGGTCTACATTTTTCATATGCACTATGCATTTTGTATACATTAGAAACATCTTTTTACACACATTCAACATTTTCCAAATATATGATTAGAATTTTTTCTAATATATTTTTTCATGTCTAATCTTTTTATACATGTTGCATATTTTTCGTATAATTATAAATATGTTTCATAAATGTTTCCAATTTTATAAACACATCATTAACAATTCATACAAAAACCTGTTTTGTAAAGTTTTTTGAATAACATGTTAAAATTATTTTAAATACACGCCAAAACATTTTTTCCTAATGCTAAAAACATTTTTTCAGAACTCTGTAAACTTTTTTACGTTGTACAAACATTTTGTGAACATGTCCCGAAATCATTTTTGAAACTTGTGTACATGTTTTTAATGCATGAATCATATTTTTTTTTGAATTACAGGAACATATGTCTTACAGTGCATAAACATTTTTTTTCATATGCATGATTAGCATTTTCGTTTTTTAGATCACAATGTATATTTTTTGTATACTGCAAAAATATTTTTGTACACTTTAGACATTTTCAACTGCAAGATTAACCTCATCAATTTATATAAAGTATTTTTTTATGTATATACATATATGTATATATTATTTTGAAATATAAACGAAAGAAAAAATGTGATCAAAAAAGGGGGAAACGGAAGAAAAAACAGACGAGCCGTGGCTACTAGGTCGGCTGAATACCTGCTCCCTACACGCGAGCCCTAGTAGGACTTGCAGCGGCCGGAACATAGCTGCGCCCCAATTCCTAGCACTGGTTCATTTGTTAATCTCTATTTTTAATGGAGTAGTTGGTAGTCTCGCTATTACCTCCCATGGTTTTATTAGTACCTTCTCTCACCTTCGCTGGTTTTTTTTATAGATTTTTTTCGTCCCCTCCCCCACTTCATCGGTTTATTTTCGCGTCATCCTCTCACACAACGAAAGAAATCTGAACAGATCATAATTTTTCATACTGGCGCAAGTTATTTAGTAATGTAGAATCAATCACGAACAATCTCTAAAGATCAAATCTAAATTAATTAACCTTACCTTAAATCACTCAATCACATTAATTAGAAAACAAGTAATTGATTTTCAGAAAAATCGCTCAATCACATTAACCTTACCTTAACTCACGGATGGTAATCAATCTCCAAACAAAGGAAACAATACATCGAGAGAGCAGTAAATAAACTCCCTTTCTTAAGACAGGTATATGATTTTCCCTTCCCTCTCCGTTGTCGAGCGTTCTTGATTCTCGAGGCTGATGCTTGGGCTGCTTCACTGGTTCGCGACAGTGCCGGAGGACGAGGACGGCAAGGCCGGGTGCCGCGGCACCGCGTTGGCCGCGACCAGTGAAGGGGCGAAGAAGGGCGGCTTCCCTGGCCCTAGCCGTGGCCGTGGCCCTGGGAGTTGGCGCGGTGGAAGCGGCACTTGAAGGACTCGGCGTGGGTGGCCGGCGCACATACGCACTTGGAAGCGGGCCCGTGGCCCGCGCCGGATAGCGCCGACGCCGACCCGGGCCACCTCCTCCACGTATTCTTGGAGCTGTGGCTGGCCGATTTACATGAAATTAATTCCCTCAGTTGTGTTGGCAAATATAATACACATAATCCATATTGTTATGCACTAGCGTGTGTGTGTGAAATAGATGGATTAAGGTCCCGTACCCAATAAGATGGATATGTGTGTGTGTTAGAGAAAGAGGGGGAGAGGGGGAGAGAGAGTGAGGAAGAGGGAGGGAGAGAGTGTGTTTGTGAGGATTTGATGGTAAAAAAGGTCGCCAATGTCGTAATATTGAACTCATAAGTTAATGTGGTCCCGTTGCAACGCATGGGCGTTCTTCTAGTGGTAGATGGTGCTCACATCGCTCATAGTATACTACCTTATGAGTAGGCCCATGTGGGTTTTTCTCCCATCAGTTTTGGGAACATTCTAGAAGGTTACCATCGGTTTTTCACTGGTTTTATCAGGATGGGTTTAGGTCTTTTTTTGTTTTTCCTTTTCTTTTTATTTTTTCATTTCTATGTTTTCCATTTTCCTTTCTCTTACCTATTTTTCTTCAAATGCGTGAATTTTAAAATTGGAATTGTTTTCTCAAAATTTTGAAATAAAATCAAAGTTTTGAAATTCCTCCAAATTTTTATACTTCCTCTCAAATTTGTAAATTTTGTGAACTTTAAAAAGTTCATAGACTTTTTTAAAATTTTGTGAACTTTCTCCAAATTCATAAACTTTTTTTCAAATTTTTTAACTTTTGACCGAAGAAATTAGCTTTCCTCAAAATTTTGAATATTTTCAAATTTTATAAAGATCTTTCTAATTCCATATTTGTAAATAAATATATGAATTGTGCACATTTTTCAAATTGAAAACAAATCATATTCATAAATTAGTAAAACTTTCTATCAAATTTACGTTGTATTTTTTCATATTCATGATTTTAAAAATGTCAACCGGCCAACGGTCAATCGTTGAATGATCGAGCGAGGGGGAAATAGCTGAGCGAGGGAGAGGTCAGCTTTTCCTGGGCCGGCCCAGGCGAGAGAGGCCAGTGAGCGGCAGATATCTATCCCGCGCCGTCAGCGCTGACTAGGACCTCTTCACTACTAGTGCATAAGCAATAGACCGGAAGTGGTACTTTTATATAGCGGCCATGCGCGAGCGGGGCTTTTTGGCTCTCGGCTCTATGGAGCATGAAATTTTCAAAAAAAAAAACCTTTTTTTATGTTTCAGAAAATAGCCGGAAATAAATACACAAGTACTTGTAGATGTGTACTAAATGTTTGTAAAAAATCCTTGCGAAATAAGTTTTGATATGAGTTCTACAAAATAACAAAATCATGTAATTCTATAGTGAATGGTGCATGCACTAGAAATACATGATTTCTTTTTTAGCTCGCAAGCAAATGTATTCGCTATGAAACTTTACAGACAAGTAGTATACATCCATAGGTATGTGTGTATTTTTCATAATTATTCGAAATCTAATAATTTGATTTTTTGAAAATTTCAGATGTTGGGTTCCATGGTGCTTCTTATTTAGCTATTCTAAAATAGGGGAAAATGTTGGAGATTGTTGTTTTCTTTTTCTTTGGAGTCAACTTATAACGATTGTTAAATATAGATCAAATACAATACCAAATTAGGACCTATTTTATGGTATGTTAAATGCATGCTAATCTGGTAGCAATTGATTTTGTATCAATATATGTATTATATGCGCTATGAAGTGCACCACTTCGTCCGGTATGCCGCATATGTGTATCATGAACAATGCACACAATCACGTAATTGCCTACCAGAGCGGACAGTCAAACACCAATGTGCTATGAAGTGCATCACTTCGTCCGGTATGCCGCATATGTGTACTGCAACTATTTTGCTTCCTCCTGTCCAATTTTTTCTTTCCTATGGTACCTTTTTATTGTGGTGTAATATGACAGGTTGACAACTCAATAAAAAATCATCGGTCCACCATTATTTTCTCAAAGTGGTAAATGCTTATGGTGGGGTCAAAATTTGTTGGGGCTTCTTATGGTGCGGTCAGGAGGAAGGTAATGGTGGCCGGTGTTCTGTGTCCTGGGAGGACATGTGCACGCCACGGGTGGGCGGGTGGCCTCGGCATACCGAACCTCAACTAGTTGAATGTGGCATTGCAGGCGAGATGGCCTTGGTTGAAGCGGGCAGATCCCTCTAGGCCATGGCCGGAGTTTGAGATCACTGTACCAAAAGCATCAATGCAACTTTTCAAGGCTGCTACGTGGACCACGACTGGAAACGGAAACACCGCACTCTTTTCTGAGGATAGATGGATGGAGGGCCACCGTCTGGAGGAGATGGCCCCGGCCTTGTATGCCCGAGTCAAGAAATCGATAAGGGAAACACACACATGGTGCGACAAGGTTTGATAGATGGAGCTTGGGCTCTCGACATTGGACCAGAGGTCACCAATCAAATGTTGGACGAATACTTGAGACTTTGGGTTCAGCTTGCCGAGGTCGAACTTGACCCAGATGAGGTGGACTCCTATCGATGGGCTTGGGACAAGAGTGGATGGTTCACCACACGATCAGCATACGTGGCGCAGTTCTGGGCCAGAGAGATGGCACCGGCCGCCGAGTTCACATGGCAATCCAAAGCTCCCCTAAGATGCAGGTTCTTCACTTGGCTGGCCCTCCGGAACAGGTGTTGGACCTCGGACAGACTTGCGAGAATGGGCTTGGATAACTACGGGAAATGCCCTTTCTATGACTAAGAGGATGAGACGATTGATCACATTCTACTATAGTGTGTCTTTGCGTGTGAGGTGTGGACTCGTGTGTGCCTCACTTTGGACAAGCAATCTTGGATACCCACTAGTGGATCAACACTAAGGGAATGGTGCATCGATAAGGACGGGACAAACCTAGGTAAGAAGGTCACTCGAGTGGTTGTGGTTCTTGTATTGTGGGAGCTATGGAAACACCGAAACGGAATTGTCTTTGACGGTGCTACCCCCTCGACCCGATATGTAATTAATCGTTTAGAGGTTGAAGGGAGAGTGTGGAAGGATGCGGGCCTCCTTAAGGGAAATGTGGACGCCTTTCTAGGGAGATTATCGTTGGGCATGAGGGGGAGTAGTTAGCATTGTGGCTTAGCGGTGGAGCTGGGGTTGTGTTCTTGTTATGTAACCGCCAATGTGGAGGGGTTCTTCACCCCACTTCTTCTTCAATATATAGTATGCACACTTGTGCGTATTCGAGAAAACAGAAGTGGTAAATTCTATGTGGTGATGATGGAAAGGAAATCCCATCCCATGAAAGTTTGTCCCTAGTCTCACCAATACATATCCTAGCAAGTGACATGTTTGACCAATCTCTAAGCATCCTTTCTTCTGCAATCCATTCCCTTTGTAGGTCCCCGATTGTCCATCTCCTACGTCTCTCAATGCATTGGAGGTGTCCGGGTATTCCTTGTATACTTTGTCATTTCAATGTATTACGAAGAGATCGAGAATACAGAAATAGAAGGAAAGTCTTGTCCCCAGCCTCTCTCAACCCTAACTGTTGCCGCCAAGTTTCTCCTTGATGCTGCCACACCGGTCCCCCTCCTCTTCCCCATCTGATGGTTTCATCGGCGACAAGAGGAGCGGGAACCCATCCGTCCGTTCCTTTTTTATAGGTTTTGTTTCCCCAACAACATTGAGTTTCCTTCTCTTTCTTTATTCAAATTGTTTGACAAGAACGTATATAATCTAAGAGATCAAGAATAGAGATGGAAAATTCATTCAAATTGCTTCAAGAAAAGCAAAGGTATTCATTTGGTTGTCAAAATAATGTTCTTTTGGTTTACAAGGAATGATATTCATAGTGTTCGACATGAACGTATATAATCCAAGAGCAGGAGGTATCAAAACCAAAATTGTTACAACTTTTCCTCATAAATGTTACAGTATATTACCTTTGTTGTTGATAGTTTTTTATATAGCTATAATCGCTCAGGCCGAGCGATCTATTACCTTTGTTTTTGTTCAGAGAAGGAGGTGTGACCCTCCGGCGACTGCGTGGAGCAATGAATATTGTCATAAAATTATTATTGTTGGACCTTACAAGTATTTTTATTTTCTTTGTCCCATCATGTGCCTTTTAGATAAGCTTGAGAAGTGAATTTCACAATATGAGTGAATTATGTGCATCACAATGCGCAATTTCTATTGTCTTTTATTCTTAAATAGTTACAACCTACTATCTATTTTTTTCTAATCATGCAACCATGTCATATAAATATGTGATAAATGCAAGCCATAAATTACATTTATTTTTGCATTACTCTATGCATGCAAATGTTGCCACATCTTCATGCAAATTAGTCATCAGTTATTCTTTATATTAGAGTTCATTCATATTTTGCTAGAAATGACAATTTTCTCTCTTTTTATGCACTTCTCATTTTTTTTTATCTTTTAAGCTTACATTTGCATTCTATTAGTTTTTAGATGTTTTCATAGCAACTATTTATACATTTTTAGCAAGGTTTCCGCAGCAGCGCGTGGGGCATCATCTAGTTTATCTAATTCCGCTCACATACCTCGAGTGATCTAACAAATTCTTTGGCCAAGTTAATATGAAAAGGCAAAATGCAGGTATATTTTTCTGTCCTTTTGCATATAAAAAAAGCAAAATACTTTGATTTATAAATCAATACATTCTGCAGTGACAACTAATGTTGTGACTCAACGCTGGCTGCCCCTAAGGCCCTGATTACAACTTGTCTAAAACGAGACCTTATTTCACCACTAACCACAGGAAAACGAACGCGTGCTTTTTTTTTTTGAAAAACAAATGGACTTCATTCAACGGAAATAATAGATACATCGTTTGTGAGGAAAGGTACAATCTCAAACATAGGCTCCTCAAACCAATCAATGATAGAAGAAAATTTAGCCAACCTAGCAAGCTCGTGCGCAACCTTATTGGCTTCCCTATTACAATGTTCAAACCTAGAGGTAGGAAAATCACACGCCAAAAAATAGCAATCATCAAAGATTGCCGCCGCCGCTCCTGCTGACCGTCCACCGTTATTCATCGTTTCAATAACCTCCAAATTATCAGAATTAATAACTAGGCGATTGCAACCCGCACGTTGCGCTAGTGAAAGACCGAATCTGAGAGCCCAAGCTTCCGCTGTTAGAGCATCGATGCAATGATCAATTTTCCAAGTACCCCCTGCAATAAACTTCCCTTTGTCGTTCCTCAGGACAGCCCCCGCCGTACCTTTAAGAAGATCATGATCAAAAGAAGCGTCAACATTAAGTTTCACAAAACCCACCGGGGGACGAATCCAACCCCCTCTTTTCATAGAAGCCCTTGGACTGGAAGCAACAACATAATTAGTCGTAAGAGCTTGTATCCCCATTGAAATCTGTTTTGCATCTTGAATTCTCTCCTTGTGCACTAATTTACGTCTTTCCCACCATAAATACCAAGACGTAATGGCAATCATCTCCCGAGTATTCTGGAACCCCATAATAGATAAATCTTGGTCAGGCATGAGCAACAAAAACTCGAGGACCGCCTCTCCAGCACGATCAACTTCACAAGCTTGAGCAATGATCTCGTCTAATCCAAGCCTTCTCCAGACCTCTTTTGCCTTCTGGCACTGAAACAACATATGCTTTGTGTCTTCTAAACCAGCAGCACAACAAGGGCATAAAGGTGAAACTTTCATGTGTCTATTAGCAAGCGTAACACGACATGGAAGAGTACCATGCAGCGTCCGCCAAATAAAAATTTTCACCTTCGCTGGACAAGATAACTTCCAAATCTTACACCAAATTGGATTAAAGTTTGTTCGACCCATTCCATTAGTACGACGAAGTTTCCTTCCATGTTGATAATCCCACTCAACAAAATATGCAGATCGAACAGAAAAAATCCCACTCTTTGTATGACTCCAGGCAACAAAATCTAACATATCAAACTGAGGCAGAGGGATAGCAAGGACCCGCTGTAAATCAACAGGCCACAAGGTCTGTCTGATGAGATCCTCATCCCACCTATTCGAAGAGGGGTCAATGAGATCAGACACTTTTGATAACAAAAGTTGTCCCTTTGGAGTGATGACTTTCCTGTTAGCACAGTTAGGGATCCAAGCATCTTCCCAAATGTCAATTTTCTGACCATTTCCAACACGCCAAATATAGCCATGTTTTAAGGTATTAACCCCCGCCATAATACTTTGCCATGTGAAGGATGATCCCTTTTTTAACTTTGCGTTCAATAAATCTCCATCAGGAAAATACTTAGCTCGCAAAATGGTGGCACACAAGGAATCTGGGTTCTCAAGGAGACGCCAAGCTTGTTTAGCCAACATCGCCAAATTAAAACAATGAATGTCACGAAAACCCATTCCACCTTGGCTTTTTGGGACACACATTTTCCACCACGCCATCCAATGCATCCTTCTCTAGTTGTCGTCATCACCCCACCAAAAATGCGACATCTCGTCAGTTATTCCTTTACAAATTTTTTTAGAAATTTTAAAGACCGACATAGCATAAGTTGGGATAGCTTGAACAACAGACTTGAGAAGAACTTCCTTGCCTCCAGTGGATAGGAGTTTTTCTTTCCATCCGCTAATTCTCATAACAATGCGATCAATCAGATATTGGAAACAATCAGTCTTATCTAACCCCACATGCGCAGGCAGGCCCAGATACTTATCATTGAGAGCTTCGATCATGATATTTAAAATTGAGCAAATTTGTTCTCTAATGTCCCCACTCGTATTTGGGCTAAAAAATATGCTAGATTTTTCAACGCTCACCATTTGTCCAGACGCAGCACAATATAAGTCCAAAATTGATTTTAGTGTCTCCGCATTTTGTTGATTAGCTTTCATGAGGATTAATGAGTCATCCGCAAAAAGGAGATTTGTGATAGTAGGGGCCTCTCTACAAACCTTGACTCCTGAAATATTCCCAATCTCCTCCGCATGCGCCAAGAGAGCAGTAAGGCCCTCCGTGCATAATAAGAAAAGGTAGGGAGATAATGGATCACCTTGTCTTAAGCCCCTAGTAGGCTTGAAACTTTCAGTTTCTTCATCATTAATCCGAACCCTATACTCAACAGTAGAGACACATTTCATAATAAGATTTACCCATCTCTCCTGGAAACCGAGTTTCAGCATAATTCCCTTCAAAAAAGGCCATTCGACTCGATCGTAAGCTTTGTGCATATCAAGCTTGATAGCGCATAAACCCTCTTTTCCCACCCTCTTATTTTTAATAGTATGAAAGCTCTCATAAGCCACTAAAACATTGTCTGTAATCAATCTACCAGGCACAAAAGCACTTTGGGTTGGGCTGATAATATCAGGTAGTAAAACCTTCAAACGCGCCGACAACATTTTGGAGATAATTTTGTATACCACATTGCAAAGACTGATAGGTCTAAACTGGGTTACCTTCTCGGGTGAGTTGACCTTGGGAACCAACACAATCGCAGTATCATTCCAACCCGGTGGAATTGTACAAGTATTCACTGCTTTCAAGACCTCATCCACCAAATCATCCCCTAGCATGGGCCAAAATCTTTTATAAAAAATAGCATGAAGACCATCTGGCCCCGGAGCCTTTAAATCGCCAATATCAAAAAGAGCCTTACGAACATCATCAGCAGTATAAGGGGCGAGCAGAGCACTATTCATCTCAGTAGTCACTCTACTCCGGACAAGAGACAAAACTTCCTGATTTGGGTATAAAACCTCCGATGTAAAAAGATTGGAGAAATAACCCATAATATGTTCCTTCATATAATTTCCTTGTTTCCAAACCCCAGTATCATCCAGAAGTCTTCTAATATTTTCCTTTTTTTCCTGGCCGTTGCAGCGTTATGAAAAAAAGAAGTATTACGGTCCCCATGTAGCAACCAGTTCGCTCGACCTCTCTGTAACCAAAAAATTTCCTCTTGGTCCAAAAGATTTTCAATGAGTACTAGAATTTCCTTTTGCCTTGAGCGGGACTCACCACTAATAGGACCACGTTTCAGCCTCTCTAGTTCTTTTTTTAACTTATTTATTCTTCTCTGTGGTCCTTTCAAAGTAATTCGGTCCCAAGAATGTAAATCATCATGCACCGCTCTAGTCCGTGCTGCGAGAGAGGGACCAATACCCGCCAACTTTGCTTTTTCCCAAGCAGTCTTTACAATCTCCTCAACAGTATCTTCTTTCAGCCATTTTGCTTCAAATTGTCTCACACGACCATTCCGACGATTAAACAAGTTACTATCAAAATAATATGTGTCAAGAATTAACGGACAATGGTCTGAGTGTACATGCTCCCCATTAATAATCGCCGCACGCGGAAATTTGTTTGCCCATTCTATATTACATACAGCTCGATCAAGCCTTTCACGGATGTCCCCCCTTCTCCAAGTGAATGGATCACCAACAGAGCCCATATCCTCCAGGTTACAATCACTCAAACACTTACGGAATTCCTGCATCATTTCATTTGGTCTAGCATTGCCACCTTCTTTTTCGCTAGAGTAGATAATTTCATTAAAATCTCCAATGACTACCCAAGGATAATCAGCAAGGGAATGCAGTTGGCGAAGATCTGCCCAAGATAAATATTTTTCATTCCATGTCGGATAACCATAGAAACTCGTAAAGCGCCAATTTACAGAATTATCATTCATAAATACAACATCAATAAAATGGGAAGACAAATAGTTCAACTCGACTTTATTCTCTTTTTGATAAAAAAGGACAAGACCACCAGACTTGCCATCACTCTCATCTAAAAACATGGAACTAAAACCTAAGATACAACGTAGCTCGTCAGCTTTAATTTTATTCAAATGCGACTCGGAAAGAAAAATCAACTCCGCACAATTACGACCTTCGAGCTCCCGGAGCTCTCGAACTGCCGTGGAAGACAACATTCCACGGCAGTTCCAACTAATTGCTCTCATTTCTCCTGGCGGTCCTCCGGAGCGGAGGCCGCCAAATCCGTGCCCACAACATCGTCCTCTCCAATTGACTCCTTCCTTTGCTGAGTATAAACCTCCTCCTCCTCTTTTTCCTTCACTACATGCGTAATAATCCCATCCACATCCCTCCTAGTTTCAACTCTACCCATACAAACTCTCTTTGAGGAAATACTCGTCTCACCATACAACAGACGTTCATAGCTATCCATCTCTCTCTCAAAAGAAAAATTTAAATCACTACCCGTTTGTGGGGCATCAAAAGGGTTACTCCTCTTTTTCCCTATGATTTGAGTTCTATCACTCTCTGACTTCTCCTTTCCTCCCTTCTTTCTATCCTTTCTCCCTTTCTTCTTTTTCTGACCCTGCATGGTAATTTTATCAGCAGCAAAAGTAAATACTCCCGTATCATTGGCCGTGTTCTGGTCAGCCAGCCTTGCCGCAACTGCCCCTGAGAGTGCCTCCAGTACGCCTGGTTTGAACAACAACAAGTCCTGCAGATTTTTTGCGCCAGCCGCATCATCAGAATTAGAAGCAGCAACCGGCAGGATGAGCCCCTGGTTCCCTCGGATTGCCGCGTCGAACATGCTGACGTTAGCATGCACCAGAGCCGGCGATGGAGTAGACGTCCCCACTCGGTGCTCGAGCACATGGCCCACCTGGCCGTGCTTAGCACCAATGGAAGAGCCGCCCCCCGCTTCCTTTCCCTGGCCCGCCTGGCCAGAGAGAGCAGAGGGCCTCGGAAGAGTTTGCTGGTCCTCCTGACCAGAACCAGCGCCTGGGTGGAGCGGCGTTGGAGCCCCATACACCCGGCCCTCCTGGCCGAGCGTGACGCCCTCCTGGGTTGGCCCACCAAACGCGTGCTTAATCATGTGGTATGCAGACAGTGCACTTACACCCCTGGGGAACGCACGTTGCAGTGACCTTGCCGATGTAAATGAACCTTTTGCATAGCTCCTTACATGAGACGCCATTGCCATCACAACTTGGCGAAACTATCGAGTCACTGCAGAGCTCCGCTGAAGCCTGCATCAACATGCCTGCAGATCTCAGAAAGAAACGAACGAGGATTAAGAAAAATCAACAGAAAAGAACGTCGGATTACATGCATAATACTCAACTGTTGACTACCTGAGGATAGCACCAAAAGAGCAAGACCCACGAACACCATGTTGACAGTCTTCATCCTTGTGAATGAAAGAAAAAAAAAAGGAAACTTGTCAGGTGAGGTGTCTGCTACTGGTGTTGCAAGCCTACCACTCTCAACCTTGGTTGGAAGGATATTTATAGTGCACATGCATCGATGGTCGGTAACGCTGATATGGAATCAAATAGCTGAAATCGGGGGCAATTAAAAAGATCACGAGCCAGGCCGCGCGCTAAATGCCATGGATCGAAGCAATTAAGCATGAGCTCCGAAAATGGTGCGCGCTGATCAACTACATGCCCATAGTGGGGCTTCTGTGGTACTACCTCCGTCCTGTTTATTAGTCACCCTTTTAGTTTGGGTCAAACTTTCACATTTGATTTAACTATCAAAAAATAAGTTATATAACCTAAAAATAGTATAATTGAAAACCTAATATGAATCAATATTATAAGTTTTGTGACATACCACACAGAATTTGTTAGTCAAATCTACTATGAAAGTTGGGACAAAATACGAAGGGGGCCAACAAACCCGGACGAAGGTAGTAGTGATTAATTGCCAGACAGGGCAGCGTGGTTGACGCATGCCTCGTTTGTAATGTCAATTAGTACTAGAGGCTGCCGCACGCTTTGCTGCGTCGTTTTTCGCCCGTAGGATTAACTTTTTTCTTCTTTAGCATGTTATTGCAGTCGGTTATTTTGTTCTGGTTTATCTGTGTTGGTTTGGGTTTTAGTTATGTTCTGGCGTTGTTTTATCATCTAGATATTGTGTTGGGCTGCTGGTTTTTCTTACGAATTTTGTTGGCTTGCCATCGAAGGTGGTATTTGTTTTAAGAGGAGAGTTGGTGTTGTTCGTGCGTGGATGGGTGCCCTTACATGTTTTGAACTTGGTGTCATCCAGTGTTAGTAGCGTGAGCCTCTTGGAAGCTACTATTCCACGGTAAAACGATGAAATTGACGATATAACAGTCACTTATAGGCCAGTCCATCAAACTCTCGCTCATTTTTTCCATTTACTCCAATGCTAGCTCAGTAAAACCTATTATCACTTATTTAATTGAAAAAATGATTAAATCAAAAGATGTTCACAAATTTATTTTTCCAACATTTTGCAAATTTAAAAACAACAGATTTTTAAATAAAATGTTCATGAATTTTAAAATATTTTGGATCTCAAACAATGTTCTCAAATTTGAAAAAAGTTCAAAAACTAAAAAAATCTATAGACTTTAATAACGTTCATAAAATTTAAATATAGGTTTTTTATCGTTTATGCCACTGGTCACACTACTCAGTTTTGCCACGAGGAATTTTAACTGCTCAAAAATTACATCGCTTCGTCAGACGCATGCTCAAAAATGCCTCTAAACACCATTACTGTCAGCTCAAATCTCGTTTGCCATGTTATAATGACCAAAATAGTTATGGACCAACATGTCAGCCCTCCCACTATCTCACTACAATGAAGTGTGGGCCGCACTTGATCCCACCAACATTATTATTTTCCTCTAAAAATATTAACTTACTTACTCCTGACAAGTGGGCGCACACTTATCATTGTGAGATAGAGAGAATTGACATGTGGGTCTAGGGTATTTTTATCATATAACATGGTCAATGGGTTTGACCTGACAATAACGATGTCTAATGGCATTTTTTAGCAAACATCGATCTAATGGAACAATGGTGTTTTCGAGATACCTAATGAAAATTTGGAGCAAGCATTTCACGAAACGATGACATTTTTTAGCAGTTGTAACTTGTAATGACAAAATTGGGTAGTGAGACATGACTAGTGACATAAGTGACAAAATGTTGGCATGCAAGATCGTTCATGAATAAAAATGTGAAAAGAGAACAAAACAGGAACAAGGAAAATGAAAAACATGAATAAAATTATTAAAACAAGTAGAGAAACACATAGAAAAGAATGAAAATACTCAAGAAATACATCCTAGAACCTTCTCGAAACCGGAAAAACCGTGTGACACTTTACGATTATATACATATGTGTTACTCCCAACAAGCGACACACCCCCTTACAAGTGGGGCCTATAGAGACCAGACCCAGGACGCACCAGGAGGCTCCAAATCGTTGAGCTTAGTATTTGAATAAAAATGTTCAATATGTGTTCACAAAATGTTCATAGTGTATTAAAAAAAAATCCAATGTATATTCATCAAATTGTAAACAAGTATTTAAAAAAATGTTTAACGTGTATCTTAAAAATGTAGAACTTGTATAAACAAAAAGTTAAATGTATATTTAAATGAAGTGGACATGTATTTATAAAAAATGTGAATAAAAAATCTCAAAAGAAAAAAAATGAGAAAACACACGAAAACCAAAAAAGAAAAATAAATCAAAGAACCGATAAAGAAAAACACAAAAGAAGAAAAAAAATACGGAATCGATATGTGGTTGTTATTGGCGGCGCACCGCCACACCCGATCGCAGGCTAACAACCTGGTCCATCGGCGCTCCATCGAGAAGGAGAGCGCCGAGAGAGCAGACACACACTAACGCATCCAAGAAAAAAAGCTGCATGAATCGCCACGACTCAACATTGAGTAGGCCCATGTACACGCAACAACTAAAACTCATCCTAATAAATAGGCCCACAACCGACCCCAAAAACCACGATGCACCATGAGCGTGGAAATCTTGGGAGCTTAGTAACTGTACGGATATAGATGTCATGATTCTTCGTAGGAAAACGATCAATCGGGCGACCGATCGTGGGCGATGCTAGGAGTCGGTTGACCGGCAAGTAGCCTAAATCAGTGGCCTCCCACACCATCTGATCACGTCAGCCCTAGCCGTTTGATCGACCTCCCACCCCGCACAATGTTTCCCTCTCTCTCTCGTCATCCCCTTCTGGCGCTGCTTCGCCGCACACGCTTCTCTCTCCACGCTTGTAGAAGCCATCGGCCTCCTACACAGACCGGCAAAAAATCCCTTCGAGGTCACCACGTCGTCGTTGTCCTGTGGCCAAATTAAAATTAGGGATTGACGATTTCACGGCAGACTCTCCTAGAAGCTGTAGTGGTCGCTATAGCGGGCAATCACGGCAATAGTGACAATTTTTCAGATTGGAGGGATGATTCTAGAGGTTTTTGTTGATTTTGGAGCCATTTAGAGGGATTTGTGAAGGATTTCAAGGCGGCGGCTGTGGCGTAGCGGCAAGGCTCCTGGCCAGCAATAGTGCGGCTATTTTGCGGGTGATTTAATTTCGTGTCTGTGACACCCCATTGAAGTGTCGGTGTGTCATCGTAGGACACATCGGTCGTGGTCGCAACAGCCCGGTGACGTTGTCCCAACACCAGACCACTGGGGTTTCAACAGAAGAGCAAGTATAATAAGGTGCAGTTAGCATACTGTAAGGACTAAACTATTATATTTTTACTAGTTGGATGAGAGAAAAAAATGAGAGAGAAGGGAAGCAGACTGTAGATTAACAACCAGCTACAACACAGACTCCAAAAATCATTGTGAGAGTGTAAGGTGAATCATGTATAAATAAAACAGTACTACTTAGTAACTACGCCATAGCTACTATACATGTTAACTATTAGTTTGGCAATAGCTCACATGACAACTTCATATAGCCAGTTCTTGGCAATACTGTTAACCATGCTCTAACGCGGTCAGTCACAAAACCAATGGCTGTCGGTTCCATTACCAGGCGCAGCAGGTATCTCTGTCTATCGCCATTCACAGCATCGACGTCGCTCCTATCTACGGCGGACCGTACCAGCACCAACTGTTGTTGATCGCAACAGCCAGGCTCGCCAGTCCCAACAGTCACCACAAAGGCGCCCCTATGTCTCGATTTAAGCGAGCATAGTGGAAGCCTCGCGTCTTGGGGGAGCCAGATGGGCCGGCCCAGCCGCACGGGAGGCCATGGCTGTCTTTTTGTTTTTTCTCATTTTTGCTTTATTTTTATACTTATACTTTAAAATACTATACAAAAAACACTCTTAAAAAACATATGAAAAATGTTGAACAAGTATTTGAAAAACATTAAATAAGTATTAAAAATGTTCAAGTATTTTAAAAATGTTGAACAAGTATTTAATTTTGGTGAATAAGTATTAAAAATGTTGAACAAGTATTTGACAAATGTTGAATAAGTATTAAAAATTGTTGAATGAGTATTTAAAAAATGTTGAACAAGTTTTTGAGAATGTTGAATAAGTATTAAAAATGTTGAACAAGTATTTGACAAATATTGAATAAGTACTAAAAAATATTGAACGAGTAACTGAGAAATATTGAACAGGTATTTGAAAATGTTGAATAAGTGTTAAAAATGTTGTAGAAGTATTTGAAAATGTTGAATAACTATTAAAAAATGTTGAATGAGTGTTTGAAAAATATTGAACATATATTTGAAAAATGTTGAATAAGTATTAAAATATTGAACATTTATACAAAAAAATATTGATCACTTATTAACGAAATGTTTTTGACATATATGGAAATGTAGAGTGAAAACAAAACAAACATAAGAAAAAAATGGAGAAGAGAAAGGAAACCAAACAAAAATGACGAGGAAAAAAGAAAATCAAATAAAAATAGAATAATGCAAAAAGATCATAATAACCAAATAAAAACAAAATGCAGAAATGAATGAAAGAAAAAGAAGAAGAAAAAAGAAAAGAAACAAAATAAAACAGAAAAGAAAAAAATCCTGAAGAAAATGAAAAGAAAAAACGGAGAAGAAAAAGAAATGAAACAAAAGAAAATAAAAAACCCCATTGAAAATCCAGGAAAACCATCTCTTTTCCCTTAAGGGCGTGTTTGGTTGCCGTGCGCTACAGTACCCGCATTGCATACACTTGTCCACTCAACCTGGGCTATGCAAATGCAGCCTCAAATGCACCATCTGCATGTTGTTTGGTTGCCTGCATGCCCTCTTGCCTGCATGGGCAGAACCACACTGCCTGGTGTTTGGTTGCCTGCATGTTAGTGGACAAACCCAAAGCATGGTGTTTGGTTGTATGCAACGCCTGGTGCGTGGTAACCTCTTTGGCTAGTTGGTGAGGTTACCAGCACACTTCGGCACAACCATGTAGCACACATCATAAGCAGAGTAGAGTATAAACAGAGGATCAACTACTTAAGAGCATATTTTCAGATAAGCAGTGCCACACTTCATAATAGTTGTACGCACAAATCATAAACATAATCAGTTCAAAGCAGACTCGATAGTACTTAGGGAGGCCCCGACCCTACTCCTTGGCGGTGAAGGCTTCGTCTTGCTTCCCGCACTTGTTGACGACCTCAATGCCATCGTCGTCGAAGATGATGACCATGAGGGTGTCGGGAGTGAGGAGCTTGAACGTCACCATGTAGCCGATCTTGATCTGATGAACCACTGCGTAGGTGGCCCAACCCTGATCCAGGGTCACCCTGCCGTTCATCAGCTTCACCGTCACCTTCCAGGAGCAGCCGGTGTTGTTCCTGAGCTTGAACTTCGTCGGCACCGCGACAAAGTGCTTGGTGAAGTCCAGGGGCATGGGGATGCACTCAAGCTTCGGTGCAAGGATGACCTTGCAGGAGTGAGTTGGGCCATCCTCCTGATGGTAGTGGCCGTAGTTGCGGCGCTTGTTGCTGGGGGGCTCCTCCATGCCCTCGTCGTCGCCACCCTCAGGCGTCTTCAGGTCTTCCTCGGCGGTGGGTGGCAGCACAACCTCGTCGGGCATTGGGTGAAGGGGTTGCTTGCCCTTGTTGTCAACGGCCGGGAGCACCTCCGTGCCCATCTCATTGCTCTCCTCGATCTGCACACAATTCATGGAGTCAAGCACGACACAGAGTTCATTGCTTATTGAAGAGCATGTGGTTAAAATGGCATGACTGTCACTCTTCTCCTCCTCTCCACCCCCCTATATTTACTCACCCTGCCCACCACTACTTACCCACCCCCTCTCTTCTCTCACTGTCAACCTTCCTCCTCCCCATCGCCATGAGCTCTAGCTCCAGCTCCAACGCCAACCCCTTCCCTTGGGGTATTGGCTGGAGGGCCTTCTTACTCGGGTGGTCGGCTGGTGACCGCACCAAGTTCGAGAACACCATGGAGGTGTGCTCGAACTTCGGCTCCATGCCTGACATGCAGAACGAATCAAATGCAGTGCTCATGAAGGCCACTACAGAAGAGCTGAAGACGCTGATTCCTGACCCAGCGAAGGGCGCGATGGTAGTTGACATCATTCACTGGGCCATGAATCAGGCCGTCTCCGATGACGCTAAATAGAGGAAGAAGTGGTGCAAGTACAAGAACTACTGGGCTCCTAATGACTGTCGTGCCGCAGTGTACTGGGAGACGGCTATCGCGCCGCCGGCGGTCATCGGTGGGGAGCCTAAGGAGGAGGAAGAAGCGATGCAGATGCCAGCGAGGGCGCCGGAGCCAGGCCGTCGTACCTGGCAGATCGACCTCGACTCCGCCGAGGAGGAGGACGACGAACCGCTGATGACCCACAAGTGTAGGGGATCTATCGTAGTCCTTTCGATAAGTAAGAGTGTCGAACCCAACGAGGAGCAGAAGGAAATGATAAGCGGTTTTCAGCAAGGTATTCTCTGCAAGCACTGAAAATATCGGTAACAGATAGTTTTGTGATAAGGTAATTGGCAACAAGTAACAAGTAATGAAAGTAAATAAGGTGCAGCAAGATGGCGCAATCCTTTTTGTAGCAAAGGACAAGCCTGGACAAACTCTTATATAGAGAAAAGCGCTCCCGAGGACACATGGGAATTATCGTCAAGCTAGTTTTCATCATGCTCATATGATTCGCGTTCGTTATTTTGATAATTTGGTATGTGGATGGACCGGTGCTTTGGTGTTGTCCTTTCTTGGACAAGCATCCCACTTATGATTAACCCCTATTGCAAGCATCCGCAACTACAAACAAAGTATTAAGGTAAACCTAACCATAGCATGAAACATATGGAATCAAATCAACCCCTTACGAAGCAACTCATAAACTAGGGTTTAAGCTTCTGTCACTCTAGCAACCCATCATCTACTTATTACTTCCCAATGCCTTCCTCTAGGCCCAAACAATGGTGAAGTGTCATGTAGTCGACGTTCACATAACACCACTAGAGGAAAGACAACATACATCTCATCAAAATATCAAACGAATACCAAATTCACATGTTAGCAAGACTTCTCCCATGTCCTCAGGAACAAACGTAACTACTCACAAAGCATATTCATGTTCATAATCAGAGGGATATTAATATGCCTAATGGATCTGAACATATGAGCTTCCACCAAATAAACCAACTAGCATCAACTACAAGGAGTAATCAACACTACTAGCAACCCATAGGTACCAATCTGAGGCTTTGGGACAAAGATTGGATACAAGAGATGAACTAGGGTTTGAGAGGAGATGGTGCTGGTGAAGATGTTGATGGAGATTGGCCCCCTCCCGATGAGAGGATCGTTGGTGATGACGATGGTGATGATTTCCCCCTCCCGGAGGGAAGTTTCCCCGGCAGAACAGCTTTGCCGGAGCCCTAGATTGGTTCCGCCTCGTGGCGGCGGAGTTTCTTCCCGAAAGCTTGCTTATGATTTTTTCTCGGACGAAAGACTTCATATAGCAGAAGATGGGCACCGGAGGCCTGCCAGGGGGCCCACGAGGTAGGGGGGCGCGCCCCCCACCCTCGTGGCGAGGGTGTGGGCCCCCTCTGGTATTTTCTTCGCTCAATATTTTTTATTAATTCCAAAAATGACTTCCGTGAAGTTTCAGGACTTTTGGAGCTGTGCAGAATAGGTCTCTAATATTTGCTCCTTTTCTAGCCCAGAATTCCAGCTGCCGGCATTCTCCCTCTTCATGTAAACCTTGTAAAATAAGAGATAATAGGCATAAGTATTGTGACATAACATGTAATAACAGCCCATAATGCAATAAATATTGATATAAAAGCATGATGCAAAATGGACGTATCAACTCCCCCAAGCTTAGACCTCGCTTGTCCTCAAGCGGAAGCGGATAACGATAAATATGTCCACATGTTTAGAGATAGAGGTGTCGATAAAATAAAATACGGACATGAGGGCATCATGATCATTCTTATAACAGCAACATATATGGATATTGTCATATGATTCTTATGCTCAATTAACAACCCATTCACAATGTCAAGTATGAATCAGAAACTTCATTTAGAACCAACAAACTATAATCTCAGTCATTGAAGCAATTGCAATTTATCATAACATCGGAAAGAGTCAATATAAGAGCTTTTCATCAGGTCCACATACTCAACTATCATTTAGTCTTTCACAATTGCTAACACTCACACAATACTTATGGGTATGGAGTTTTAATCGGACATAGAGAAAGATAGGGGCTTATAGTGTTGCCTCCCAACCTTTTACCTCAAGGGTAATGTCAACAATATATATCAGGATCTTTCCAACACAAGGTGCTTGCCAAAGGATAAAATGTAAAAAGGAAAGGTGAAGATCACCGTGACTCTTGCATAAGGTAAAAGTAAAAGATAGGCCCTTCGTAGAGGGAAGCAAAGGTTGTCATGCGCTTTCATGGTTGGATGCACGAAATCTTAATGCAAAAGAACGTCACTTTATATTGCCACTTGTGATATGGACCTTTATTATGCAGTCCGTCGCTTTTATTTCTTCCACATCACAAGATCGTATAAAGCTTATTTTCTCCACACTAATAAGTCATACATATTTAGAGAGCAATTTTTATTGCATGCATCGATGACAACTTACTTGAAGGATCTTACTCAATCCATAGGTAGGTATGGTGGACTCTCATGGCAAAACAAGTTTAAGGATATTCGGAAGCACAAGTAGTATCTCTAATTGGTGCAAAGAATTTGGCTAGCATGAGGGAGAAAGGCAAGCTCAACATGTTGGATGATCCATGACAATATACTTTATTTCGGATACAAGAAAACATAACCCATTACGTTGTCTTACTTGTCCAACATCAACTCTTTAGCACGTCACACTTTAATGAGTGCTCACTATTATAAAAGATGTCCAAGATAGTATATTTATATGTGAAAACCTATCTTTCTTTATTACTTCCTATTAATTGCAACGATGACCAAAACTATGTTTGTCAAATCTCAACAACTTTTATTCGTCATACTCTTTATATGTGAAGTCATTACTCTCCATAAGATCAATATGATCTCTTTTATTTTTTTATTCTTTCTCTTTTCTTTAATTCCCTCAAGATCATAGCAAGATAATCAAGCCCTTGACTCAACACTAATCTTTATTATATATAGCTCACAGACTCGATTACATAGAAGGATCATAAAGCAAAACTCAAAACTAGATCATACTAAAACTTTATTCTACAAGTTCAAGCTATCACCAAAAGGGTCGAACTAAGAAAAACGGTAAAGATAGGAGTGTGATGGTGATACGATACCGGGGCACCTCCCCCAAGCTTGGCAGTTGCCAAGGGGAGTGCCCATACCCATGTGATTATGTCTCTTTCTTCGGAGGTGGTGAAGGTGGTGATGATGATGGGTAGTCGCACATCGAGCGTAGGAGATCCTCCAATTTGCGGATAATGCCTTTGAGTGCAATGATATGATCCTTCAACAAAATATTTTCACGTGTGAGATATTTGTTTGTATACGAGCTAACTCAATCATCTTGAAAGCTTCAATCTCAGTGGGGGTAAAGAGAGGTGGAAGGGTGTCTTTTTCTTCTGCTGCCGGCGCTTGATCCTCCTTGGCCTTCTTGATTCCTTCATCCTTGTTGATCTCCACGGGTTCTTCTCTCTTCAGCTATATCTTCATTAGCCAAGCATCGTTGCCCTCATTGTTGGAGGAGGGGGACGACATGATGCCTGGCCTTGACAACTCTGGCAAAAAAACAGCTCGAAACAAGAACAGAGGATAATTGCGTGATACGGTGGTCAAAACCTTCAGGAGATTATATAATGAATTTTTACCGACCAAAAGAAGTATCGTGCAAGAAAACGGAGTCTGGAGAGCGCACGAGGTGTCCACGAGGCAGGGGGGGCGTGCCCAGGGGGGTAGGGCGCGCCCACCCTCGTGGAAGCCTCGTGTCCTTCCCGGACTATTTCTTATTTTCCTATTTTCTTAAATATTCCAAAACAGAGAAAAATTGCCATTAGAACTGTTTTGGAGTCGGTTTACTTACCGTACCACGTACCTATTCCTTTTCGGAGTCTGAAACATTCTGGAAAGTGTCCCTTATGTATTCCTCCAGGGTTACGGTTTCAATAACATTAGTTTCAACATTTATAGGATTACCTGAGATATAATGTTTGATTCTTTGACCGTTCACCACCTTCGGATTTGTGCCTTCGAAGTTGTTGATTTTTATGGCACCGGAACGATAGACTTCCTCGATAACGTAAGGACCTTCCCATTTAGAGAGAAGTTTGCCTGCAAAAAATCTTAAACAAGAGTTGTATAGCAAAACATAATCACCTACATTAAACTCACGCTTTTGTATCCTTTCGTCATGCCATCTTTTAACTTTTTCTTTAAATAGTTTGGCATTCTCATAGGCGTGGGTTCTCCATTCATCAAGTGAGCTAATGTCAAATAACCTCTTCTCACCGGCAAGTTTGAAATCATAGTTGAGCTCTTTAATGGCCCAATATGCCTTATGTTCTAGTTCGAGAGGTAAGTGACATGCTTTCCCATAAACCATTTTATACGGAGACATACCCATAGGATTTTTATATGCAATTCTATAGGCCCATAATGCATCATCAAGTTTCTTGGACCAATTCTTTCTAGATCTATTAACAGTCTTTTGCAAAATTAATTTGAGCTCTCTATTACTCAATTCTACTTGACCACTAGACTGTGGGTGATATGGAGATGCAATTCTATGATTAACATCATACTTAGCAAGCATTTTACGAAAGGCGCCATGAATAAAATGTGAACCACCATCAGTCATTAAATATCTAGGGACTCCAAACCTCAGAAAAATAACTTCTTTAAGCATCTTAATAGAGGTGTTATGATCAGCACTACTAGTTGGAATAGCTTCTACCCACTTAGTAACGTAATCAACAACAACTAAAATATGTGTATACCCATTAGAGGAAGGAAACAGTCCCATATAATCGAAGCCCCAAACATCAAATGGTTCAATAACGAGTGAATAATTCATAGGCATTTCTTGACGTCTACTAATATTACTAATTCTTTGACATTCATCACAAGACAAGACAAACTTACGTGCATCTTTGAAGAGAGTAGGCCAATAAAAACCGGATTGCATTACCTTATGTGCAGTTCTATCTCCAGCGTGGTGTCCTCCATAAGATTCGGAGTGACACTTGCGTAGGATCTGTTCCTGTTCATGCTCAGGTATACAAGTCTAATAACACCATCTACTCCTTCTTTATAAAGGTGTGGGTCATCCCAGAAGTAATGTCTTAAATCATAGAGTGGGACTAATGCCCTTAAGATCATCAAGAGTATATCCAATAGCAGCACAGTGCTTCTTTAGAGTTTTCAATAATTTCTGTTCCTCCTTCTCTGAAAGGTTAGCACTAATAATAACAGGATATATCTTCTTTTCATCAAGATAAGCATATTTAAGAGTATCAGGTAATGGTTTAAGCTCAAACACGGGATCACCCTTGGGTGGAGGAGGATCCCCTAGAATTTCAATGGGCAAGTTGTGTTTCAGAATAGGTCCCTGTTTAAAGAATACTTCATCTATTTCCCTTCTTTCATTCATAAACGTATCATTTTCATGGTCTAGCAAATATTGTTCTAAAGGATCACTAGGAGGCACGTCAATAGAAGCAAGACCAATAATTTCATCTTTACTAGGCAATTCCTCATCACGGGGTTGTCTACTAAATTTAGCAAAATTAAACTCATGAGACATATCCCCAAAACCAATAGTAACAACATCCTTTTCGCAGTCTATCCTAGCATTAACAGTGTTCAAGAAGGGTCTACCAAATATAATGGGACAAAAGCTATCTTGTGGGGAACCAAGAACAAGAAAATCAGCAGGATATTTAACCTTCCCACACAAGACTTCAACATCTCTAACAATCCCAATCGGTGAAATGGTATCTCTACTAGCAAGCTTAATGGTAACATTGATATCTTCTATCTCAGCAGGTGCAATATCATGCATAATTTCTTCGTACAAAGAATGAGGTATTGCACTAGCACTAGAACCCATATCACACAAGCCATGATAACAATGATCTCCTATTTTAACAGAAATAACAGGCATGCCTACCACAGGTCTATGTTTATCTTTAGCACCAGGTTTAGCAATTCTAGTAGTCTCATCACAGAAGTAAATAACATGCCCATCGATATTATCAGCCAATAGATCTTTAACCATAGCAATTTTAGGTTCAACTTTAACTTGCTCAGGAGGTTTGTGTGTCCTAATATTACTTTTGTTGACTACAGTTGAAGCTTTAGCATGATCCTTTATTCTAACAGGGAAAGGTGGTTTCTCAACATAAGCAGTAGGAACAATAGGATCATTATAAGTGATAGTCTTTTCTTCAACTTTAATAGGTGCAACTACTTTTACTTCAATGGGAGGATTATATTTAAACCACTTCTCCTTAGGGAGGTCAACATGAGTAGCAAATGATTCACAGAAAGAAGCTACTATCTCAGAGTCAAGTCCATATTTAGTGCTAAATTCACGGAAAGCATCGGTATCCATAAAAGATTTAACACAATCAAACTTAGGTGTTATACCTGACTCCTTACCTTCGTCGAGGTCCCAAACTTTAGAGTTGCGTTTAATTCTTTCCAATAAATCCCATTTGAATTCAATAGTCTTCATCATAAAAGAGCCCGTACAAGAAGTATCGAGCATGGAGCGATTATTGAGAGAAAGCCGAGCATAAATTTTTTGAATAATCATTTCTCTTGAGAGCTCATGATTGGGGCATGAATATAACATTGACTTAAGCCTCCCCCAAGCTTGAGCGTTGCTTTCTCCTTCGCGAGGCCAAAAATTATATATATAATTACGATCACGATGAACAAGATGCATAGGATAAAACTTCTGATGAAATTCCAATTTCAATCGTTTGTAGTTCCATGATCCCATATCATCACATAGCCTAAACCATGTCAATGCCTCTCCCTTCAAAGATAAAGGGAAAACCTTCTTCTTGATAACATCCTCGGGCATACCTGCAAGCTTAAATAATCCACAAACTTCATCTACATAGATTAAGTGTAAATCGGGATGCAATGTTCCATCTCCTGCAAAAGGATTAGCTAGCAGTTTCTCTATCATACCCGAAGGAATTTCAAAGTAAACATTTTCAGTAGGTTCAGTAGGTTGAGGGGTAGCTAATTGTGGTTCCGGACGAGGTGAAGATACCCCGAACAAACCCCTCAAAGGATTGTGTTCCATAGTAACAAGTTACAGTAAATTTCAGCACACTATATAAATTTTTCCTTACCAAATTCCACCTACCAAAGGCGCTTCACTCCCCGGAAACGGCGCCAGAAAAGAGTCTTGATGACCCACAAGTGTAGGGGATCTATAGTAGTCCTTTCGATAAGTAAGAGTGTCGAACCCAACGAGGAGCAGAAGGAAATGATAAGCGGTTTTCAGCAAGGTATTCTCTGCAAGCACTGAAATTATCGATAACGGATAGTTTTGTGATAAGGTAATTGGCAACAAGTAACAAGTAATGAAAGTAAATAAGGTGCAGCAAGATGGCCCAATCCTTTTTGTAGCAAAGGACAAGCCTGGACAAACTCTTATATAGAGAAAAGCGCTCCTGAGGACACATGGGAATTATCGTTAAGCTAGTTTTCATCATGCTCATATGATTCACGTTCGTTACTTTGATAATTTGGTATCTGGGTGGACCGGTGCTTGGGTGCTGTCCTTTCTTGGACAAGCATCCCACTTATGATTAACCCCTATTGCAAGCATCCGCAACTACAAAGAAGTATTAAGGTAAACCTAACCATAGCATGAAACATATGGATCCAAATCAGCCCCTTACGAAGCAACTCATAAACTAGGGTTTAAGCTTCTGTCACTCTAGCAACCCATCATCTACTTATTACTTCCCAATGCCTTCCTCTAGGCCCAAACAATGGTGAAGTGTCATGTAGTCGACGTTCACATAACACCACTAGAGGAAAGACAACATAAATCTCATCAAAATATCGAACGAATACCAAATTCACATGACTACTTATAGCAAGACTTCTCCCATGTCCCCGGGAACAAACGTAACTACTCACAAAGCATATTCATGTTCATAATCAGAGGGATATTAATATGCATAATGGATCTGAACATATGATCTTCCACCAAATAAACCAACTAGCATCAACTACAAGGAGTAATCAACACTGCTAGCAACCCACATGTACCAATGTGAGGCTTTGGGACAAAGATTGGATACAAGAGATGAACTAGGGTTTGAGAGGAGATGGTGCTGGTGAAGATGCTGATGGAGATTGGCCCCCTCCCGATGAGAGGATCGTTGGTGATGACGATGGCGATGATTTCCCCCTCCCGGAGGGAAGTTTCCCCGGCAGAACAGCTCTGCCGGAGCCCTAGATTGGTTCCGCCAAGGTTCCGCCTCGTGGCGGCGGAGTTTCTTCCCGAAAGCTTGCTTATGATTTTTTCTCGGACGAAAGACTTCATATAGCAGAAGATGGGCACCGGAGGCCTGCCAGGGGGCCCACAAGGCAGGGGGCGCGCCCAGGGGGGTAGGGCGCGCCCCCACCCTCGTCGCCAGGGTGTGGGCCCCCTCTGGTATTTTCTTCGCTCAGTATTTTTTATTAATTCCAAAAATGACTTCCGTAAAGTTTCAGGACTTTTGGAGCTGTGCAGAATAGGTCTATAATATTTGCTCCTTTTCCAGCCCAGAATTCCAGCTGCTGGCGTTCTCCGTCTTCATGTAAACCTTGTTAAATAAGAGAGAATAGGCATAAGTATTGTGACATAACATGTAATAATAGCCCATAATGCAATAAATATTGATATAAAAGCATGATGCAAAATGGACGTATCACCCGCCAGCCCGCACAGCGATGAAGAAGAAGATGAAGGCCAGCGGCTCAACCAGCCGCTCCGCACGCCGGTGACGGCCGCCGCGGTGAGCCGGTGTCCGTTGTGTACCCCCTATCCCCCAATCCCCCTTCTGCATCCGCATCTACCTCTATTCCGATCTTGCATCTATGAACTCGTATGAACTACCCTATGCTTATCTACCTCTATTCCCCATTCCCCTTCGCCGTGGATCTAATCTATCGCCGGATCGAACGGGAAAAAGTTTTGCATGTCGAACAAAGAGAAGTGCTTACCGCCATTGCCGTGGGCCAACTGCTGATCCGCCTGCCGGTGATGGAGTCCGGTGGTCTTCTTGCTCTGCTCCGATCCGCCGCCGCCGGTGAGAGTTGGGAGAGTGGGGAAGAGTGGGGAGAGGGAGCGGTGAGGGGCGGTGAGGCTAATAACTGTCGACACTTCGGGAAGCAACGCGGCTTCTCGAGCGTGGCTGCGCGCGTGCAGCCTTCGCTACCCACGTGCACCACTCGGGATTCGTGCGTTCCCAGGGAGCCAGGCCCAGGAGTGCTTTAAGGTTCGTGCCATGCGGGCCGAACAGTGAAAGCAGGCAACCAATCGGCCCATTTTCGTCCCGCGCGAGCCAGGCCGGGCCTCATGCAGGCTACCAAACACGCCCTAAGTAGCACACGGCTAACAACTATAGCATGAATGTGATGTTAGCCGAGTGGCAAGGAGCGCGGTGGGTCACCTTGTAGACCAGGGTTCGATTACTTGTTTTCCGACTTTCTTCTTTCCTTTTTTAAAGTGAAGCAACACAGGACACAGGCCGACCCAGTAAAGGAAAACCTTCAGCGTATGGTTACCCCCCCCTTTTTAAAGCGAAGCAACACAGGACACGGGCCGGCCCAGTAAAGGAGAACCTTCAGTTATGCGTATGGTTAAGGCTCGCTTAAAGCAAAAAATAGTCATCTCGTCACAACAACATCGGGCACCGAAGGCCAGCCAGTGGGCCTACATGCCATAGGCTCCCTTGGGCCCTAGGCGCCTAGGCACTATGGTAGCCCCTTGGGTGGTGCCATGGCCCTGGTCTTCTCCCGGCTTAAAATTTTCCAAACCATTTTTGTATGATTTTTTCTCGAACTTTTTCTATGATATCTTTTGTGAAATACCAAAAACAACAAAAACAGAAAACTGGCATTGTGTACTGGATTAATATATTAATTCAATAAAAGTTGAGAAAAAGTAAGCCCAAAGTGTATGAAATTGGTAGCGAAGTAGCATGAATCATACAAAAACTATAGATATGATTGAGATGTATCACGTGTCTACGCATACATATATAAAATAGTGAAGAAACTTTGAAACACATGTCATAGAAAGTTGCCATGCTGTACAAATCTATAGAAAGTTACCATGGAAACTTACCTAAAATTACCCAAAAAATTTGAAAACACATGTCATGTAAATAGAGGAAAAACTATTGTGTGTCTTGGTGTTTACTGCACACTTATATTCTTATAGACTTTGTTGGATCTCCAAACACAGAGTTAGTAGGATAACACCATATTTCCTTCAAGTGGATGACGTAAGGTTTATCAATCTAGGGAACGTGTAGAATGATTATATTCTCCTCCCAAGCAACCCTGCAACAATAAATGAGAAATCTCTTGTGTCTACAACACAGCTAATATAGTTTCACTAGTTTGCCGAAGAGATTAATAAATTTGATGGTAAATAGGTAATATGGATGTCGGTAATATTTTTGTATTCTTTGAATTTTTAAAATAAGAAGATAACAAGGTGGAAACGTGACTAAAACGAGGTTTGAAACGGTTGAGAACATGCCTAATTGTCTATTCTCAAACATGACAACATCAATAAAAACATGGTATAACCTCATAAAAAATTTATCAACTCCAAAAGAGATCTTGTAGGTGTGCAGAAAGCAAACCACCTCAAAGTTTTCTTTCAAATCTTATAATCTTTTGAACTACCCCAATGTCACGTCGGGTAGCCCAACGGATTATACTACGAAAACACCATATGACCTTGTCGTCTAGTCTTTGTCTAATGAGTCACCCCAGTGTCTCACAAGCGTCTCGAGGGATTATAATAGACATAGATCATGTAATCTCATTAACTTCTTAAGCTCAAGCATATAACATGAACAAGATTCAATCCAAGGTACTCATCACAAGAGCTACATCATACAATTCAATTAATCATTGATGCCCAAGATCATAATCGTGATGGAAATTCATACGGGAGAGGGAGAGAGGGAGATCGAGGCACGTGACACATGGCTACTACCACAAACCTCGAAGGTGGACTACTCCCGGATCACCATGGGAGCAACAAGGGTTGCTGTAGAGGTTGAAGATGAAGATTGCCCACTCCGGCAGAGTGCCAAATCAGATAAAAAACAAAGATAGCCTCAGAAATGCTACATGGCGACGCCGAAAAAATCCTCAATAATTAGCGTGAAGTCTTAGGGGTATATAAAGTCCATCGGGCACCAGAGCCCAATATGTGCCTTGGGGCCCAGGGCGCCTCCCGACGCTTAGGCACTAAGCACGGCCCCCTGTGCTAGGCCTTGGCTCCTCGGTCTTCTCCCCACATGAAGCTTCCCAAAGTAGTTTTCTTTTATTTTTCCTCAGACTTTTTCTGAGGATTTTCTTGAAATTACAAAAACAGCCCAAAAAAGGAACTGACACTAGACTGATTGATATGTTAGTTCAATAAAAAAAATGTGCACAAAGTGTTTGTAAGTGATTGCAACATAACATGTACAAAATATTATAGATACGTTTGAGACATATCATGTGTTGACATGAAAACTGCAGTACAAAAAACAACTGTCACGAGGGATATGATGTCATGACATAAAGCATAATTTTTCTTCACACAAATTAGAAAAGCAATAAACTAATTAGAGTTGCCACGGTCCACTATTTATATTTTCCATGTGACCAGTACAAACATTTGTGAAAGTTCTCATGACTGTAGAGAACACATCTCACAGAAGTTGCCATGTGACCATTACAAAATGTCTACAAATTGCCATGATTAAAAAAACACAATATAGTAAATTTGTCATTTGACCCGTGCATAAACTTTCCTACATTTTCCATGAACTGCAGAGCAAATTTTAATAAAGTTTCCATGTTACCAATACTAAAAGTTTATATATCTGTTGTGAATTATAGCAAAAAGATTTAAAAGTTTCCATGATATGTATAATTCCCATGATGCATGTATAGCTACCATGGGGTATATATAGTTACATTCTATGCTAAAAACATCATACACAAAGCAAAAGAGAAGCTGCCATGATGTAAAAAACTAGGGGGGGGGGGGGTGGAGTTCCATGTTATAGATAATAAATTTTCCATGTGATAAGTAGTACAAATGTTCAAAACTTCATGTTGTACATACCAAAGTTGCTAAATTTGCCACGTGAACATTAGAAAAATAATAATTTTTCCATCATTTAGTGAACAATTTTTTTTTTCTAAAATTGTCATGTAGCCCATACAAATATTTTCTAAAGTTGCCATTCTAGAAATCATTTTTTTTTCTAAATTTGTTGTTTTTGTACTTGATTCTTTTTTAAAATTTGCCATGTTACTATGTTTTCAGGATGTTTCTTATATACATTTACATGCATAGTTGCATAATGTGTAGAACAAATTTTTTCTAAAGTTGCCATGTTTCCATCCTTTTCAGAAATTTATGCACACAAAAAATAGCTGCCATGATTAATAAAAGTTTATTTCCAAAAATATTTTTAAGGAACTATAAACATTAAATTTCCGTGTCTCCATTACATATTTCCAAAATTTTTACCATATTTTTAGAACAGAAATCCTAAACTTGCCATATGAACACTACAATTTTTAAGTTGCCATGATTTAAAAAATGATTTTCTAAATTTGTGATGTGTCAAGTAGAAACAATTTTTTTTAAAAATTGATTAAAAAAAGAATTCCTAAATTTTCCATGTGACCATTATGTGTTTGTAAATTTGTCGTGATTAAGATAATATAGTTTTCTAGATTTTCCATGTGACCATTACAATCATTTTTTTTAAATTTGCCATGTTTTCGAGAACATTTTTTCTTAAAATTGCCACAATCCAATACAAACATTTTTTTAATCTGCCATGTTTTAGATAACATTTTGCACAAGGATTTAGGAATAAATGATACTCCCTCCATTCCATAATAGTTGTCGCTCTAAATCAGTGACAACTAATATGGAATGGAGGGATCGGCGACAACTAATATGAAATGGACAGAATAACAAACTTGTAGGAATTGAGGGATACACTTGGCAAACTTTAGCTGTTTTGTCCTATAAACACATGACAAACTTTATGATACATTATGGGAAGATTAAGGAAAAATGATTGTGAACATTTCGAGTGATGCCCTCCATCACCCTGAACAACCCCAAAAATACGCAAAGCAGAAGGAATCTCCCTTGCTTCCCCATGAAACGGAAGAGCAATTAATAGTCCGAGCCCCCCCCTCTCCGAATCCACTTGGAGCCCCTCCTGAATCGACTCACGCACCACTCTCCTTTGGTCGAAACAATTGTCAAAAAGGGAGGAAGGTTAGGCATACCCCTTCGGGGCGCGATTCGTACCTCGTGGATGTTGGTGCATTGTGCAGCCCAGATTCCCTACGACAGCCAACACAGGGAGAGGAAGTAGCCGGGGTGATGATGGAGGTGGTGCTGGCACGACCGCCGAAGAGAAAACGGTAGCGATGACGAGCAACAACAACGGAGGCGGGCGAGAGCCGAGCTCGTGGCGAAGGCATATCAACGGGATCTGAGAAGGAAGCATCGCGAAGAGTTGATGCGTTCAGCGGGGGAGGGGAAATGACCTCATTGACGAGGTGGGAGACTAGAGAGGGGACGATGACGTCAGGACAACAAAAAGTGTGTCTTACAAATACCACAAAAAAGCGAACGGTTGCCTCCACAACACCACGATGTCGTGCTTCCAAATTCGTGCAGAACCAACCGATGGCGTCATCATGTCACACCGGTGCATGTCTAAGCAAACATAACTCCATAAGAGCATATACAACCACACATAGCTAATTTGAGTTGCCAAACATCCGTGGACGCTGCCGGATGTGTCCGCAGACGGTGACCGGTCATACCCCGTATTTAGCCTCCCACAACCATAGTACTCATTTCAGGGTTTTGTATTTCCATAAAAAAACATGCAACAAGAATGATCTCGTACGAACTATTATGAACTACACTAATCGTCCTCCTCGTCGGAGATATTGATGAAGTTTGCGCTGGAGCTGCCGGCCACGTGGTCATTGGCGGCCCGGTGACATGTTGGCGCCCACTCCTTGTCCTCCTCGTCGGCGAAGATCTCGTTGAGCTCCGTGTCAGTCTGGCGGAGGATGTTGTGGTTGGCCTCCACCTCCGCCTCCGATTGGATGGAGTCGATAATGGCCTCCTGCTCTGTCACCTCCTCAGCTTGGGCCACCTCGAACTCCTCCAGTGCGTCGGCCAAGGCGAAGCCCGCAGTGAGAGGCGTCGTATTAGCTTCTCCTTCGGCCTCTTCCACCTCTGGCTTCGCGTCCTTCGCCTCTTGCTCCTGTGACCAGGACTGATGTGATCCGGACTGCGGATGAATTGGAATGTGGTGGCGGTAAAGGGGAGGGAGTGGAAGGAAATAGGGACATGCTAGGGTCAAAATGCCGTCGTCCGGCTTAAATAGCCGGACTTGGTCTCTCAGGCGGCACGCTAGAGAGGTGCCACGCGGCGCCATGAATGCCCTCACCGAAAAACGAAGGAGGTGGCCCGTACGGGTCTCCGTGTGTTTTCGTATCATCGTATGGATCTCTACAGTCAGTCCGACGTTGCGGACGCGTCCGAACGTCTACATATCCACCCTCACGCATGGATACGAGGATTGCCTATCAGCCCGGATCGGGTCGAGTTGCAGATGCTCTGACATTTTCGTAAAGGGAACCGGGTCCTTTCGTTGGTGCGTGCAGGCCGCGTGACGTGTCTGCTTCGTTGGTGCAGGTGCCGCGCGCCTCCGTCTCCCTCGGGTATAAATGCCAGTCCCCCACAGTTTATTTATTGATTTCCAGCAACACACGACGAACAGGGGGACTCTGTACCGCGAGAGACAGAGGAGAACACCGATCCCGCCGGCCGGCCGGCGACGTGAAACCGCGACTCCGGCGAGAGGAGAGGCCCGACCGCAGCGATGGGCAACGAGATGTCGCCCCTCCAGAAGCACCGCGCGGAATACCGCCCCGAGCTCCCGCCCTGGCTCCAGGTATGCCCCCGGCCTCCGATTCCCACTTTCCCACGACCGTTCGCCGCGGCATTGCCTCGCCGTGGGCCGATCCCTCGTTCCCGGATCATGCCCGATTCGCCGTCCCACAGGATCGATCTCGTCGACGGCCCGGGGAGTGCGGTTTATCCGTTTCGAATATTTCCCTTCGCTTTCGGGTGGGGGTGGGGGGGATTCTAGGTGCACCAGTGGTGATCCGATGCCGATGCCACCGCCCCTCCCCCACTGGATCTGAGATTACCGGCCGTAAAGGTCGAAGAGAAAGCGACGGCACCCTAATCGCCGATCACCGATCCAATCATCCCGTTCATAGAAAGCATCTTACATGGCTGGGCTGATCAAGCCGATCGTTTTCTTGCTTTACAAGTTGATGGGTCTCTTTCTTTTCTGGGTGGAAACCAGGGCACCGCGGTGAAGGTGGAGTACGGCGACGCCGCGATCGCGGCTGACGGCGCTGACGCGCATGTGATCCGCCGCGCGTTCCCGCACACCTATGGCCAGCGGCTGGCGCATTTCCTCCCGAAGACGGCCAATGCGCCGGACGCTACGGTCATAACAGAGCACCCTGCCGTCAGGTACGCATCTTGTAGATATGATCTGGAAAATCTTGTAGATATGTTCAGTTTGTGCTGGCATCTAATGCGGCATTTTTCCTACGTGGCATATCTGTAATTTACTAGTAATTAGCTTGTGATTTTTCCATCTTTCTACAAAACTTTCTGAGTATATCTCAACCAATATACTGTACATGAGATGCATATATGCAACAGGTTGTATATGCGAATTATAGATGTGCTACTTTGTAGTTTGTACCATAACAATACTTTGCAGTTTGCACTAAACATGAACACTAGGTGGTCCAGCATTGTCCTATTTTAACTATGGCCGTCACTGTTGTAGTACTTCAGAAGGTGTACGACATACACCTGCGTAATCAAGCCAAACAGTAGTTAGCTAATCTAATGTTGCAAGTTGTAACTCTATAGGATGGGACTGAAACCATAAATTACTTTGGTACTCCATATTTCTGAAATACGTTCTGAGATGTCTCCATATTTTTTTCTCCATGCATCCTTTAATGTAAAATTATCTATGGGGTGCAGGGTTGGTGTCGTCTTCAGTGGTAGGCAGTCCCCTGGTGGTCACAATGTTGTATGGGGACTATATAATGCTATAAATTCTCACAACCCAAGCAGCGAGCTTATCGGTTTTCTTGGTGAGTGGATTATTCAGATTGTTCGTTCATGAATATGTAGTTTTGTTATTCCAACTACTATTCAGTCTAACAATAATTTACCCATTAGCTAGAGCGTCCTAGCATTTTAGGAATGAAAAAAACACATGGATACAAGTCTTTAAAATGCAGGAATAGTTGTTCTGATTTAATTATTTTTCTTTGCAAAGGAGGATATCCTTCGGCCTCTGCATCACACGATGCACACAACCATTTTAATAACCAAAGTACGAGTTTTAAAATAAGGTCTCAAGCAATCCGCAAACCAAAGGTAAAAAAAGTGACACAACCGGCGAAAATAGGGTAAGATGACTAAACGCCTATCCTATTATTGAACCGCCATCTAAACCGCTTGTAGGTATCCCGTGCTACCGTTTTTCCGCGGTTGCACCCAATATCCATAAGCTCTCTGTAAGCCGCATGGCCGAGTAACGACCACGTACTGATCCAAGCAGACACCCGAAATGACATGCAAAAAAATTGTGATAGTTTGTCTGTAAAAAGTGACATCATTCCGGCAATTCCATATGGCCCAAAGTAATGCACGCACTTCCTACTCGAGCCGCTGTCTTATGCTCTAGCAGGTTTAACCACGCACCAAATATACTGGATAAAGTGTTAGGAGGACACATGGACCGCCACAATAACTTGGCTAGTGGACATTGAGGAACAGCTATTGTATTGACTCATCCTGATCACAAAAACAACAACATTTACTACCCTTCCAACTATGCTTTGCCAGGTTGTCCTTCATCAATATTACTCCCTTGTGAACAAACCACATGAATACCTTTACTTTTAGCGGCACCTTAACTTGCCAAATGTGAAGCGACCTTGGGGTAGGACCGGTGTTTATCAAATCAATATACATGGATTTGACCGAGAATACACCTGACACGGACAGCTTCCAGTGTAGGGTATCCGGCGCATCGGAAAGGTTAACCTCCATCAACCTACGCACAAGATGCAACCATCTATCCCATCGTTCCCCAGCACCCGCCTGAATTGAATATTTAAAGAAACATAACCAAGTATTGTACCGACGAAAGCTTATTTACGTTGTACAATGTTATATAAAGAAGAATACTGCAAGGCTGGTGGCTTGTCCCCGAGCCAGGTATCTTCCAAGAATAGTATTATTTTCGTTCCCGACGATGAATTTACTACTATTGAAGAAGGCTGCCTTTGTCTTCATAGTAGATCAACCCTTGTTAATTCTGATAGAATGAATGAAAAACATAAGGAAAGTCTCTCAATCATATGCGAATGAGTGGAAAAAGGATGTTGTACAATAAGTGTTTAAATTCCTATAAGATTGAACCATAGCTGATCAACCCTTGTTAATTTGGTAGCATCATTCCTATGATCCAAATGTCCTTCATAGGTCCATTTTCTTAAGGATTCGAATCACGCAATAACCCGACGAAAGTCTTACGGTCTAGAGAGGGCTGAGATTTTGCGAGTAATTTATACTTGTTTTCTTTTATTAAGTCCGACAAATTACTGGTTGTCTCGCCTCCTTTCAAGTTTTGAATATTTTGTGAACATCAACAACAACAACAAAGCCTTTAGTCCCAAACAAGTTGGGGTAGGCTAGAGGTGAAACCCATAAGATCTCGCGACCAACTCATGGTTCTGGCACATCGATAGCAAGCTTCCATGCACCCCTGTCCATGGCTAGTTCTTTGGTGGTACTCCAATCCTCAGATCTCTCGTTACAGACTTGTCCCATGTCAAATTCGGTCTACCTCGACGTCTCTTGACATTATTCGCACGCTTTAGCTGTCCGCTATGCACTGGAACTTCTGGAGGCCTATGCTGAATATGCCCAAAGCATCTCAGACGATGTTGGACAAGCTTCTCTTCAATCGGTGCTACCCCAACTCTATCTCGTATATCATCATTCCGGACCTGGTCCTTCCTCGTGTGGCCAACACATCCATCTCAAGATGCGTATCTCCGCCGCACCTAACTATTGAACATGCCGCCTTTTAGTCGGCCAACACTCAGCGCCATACAACATTGTGGGTCGAACCGACGTCCTATATAACTTGTCTTTTAGCTTTTGTGGCACTCTCTTGTCACAGAGAATGCCAGAAGCTTGGCGCCACTTTATCCATCCGACTTTGATTCGATGGTTCACATCTTCATCAATACCCCCATCCTTCTGCAGCATTGACCCCAAATATCGAAAGGTGTCCTTCTGAGGCACCACTTGCCCATCAAGGCTAACCTCCTCCTCCTCCTCGTGCCTGGTAGTACTAAAATCACACCTCATGTACTCAGTTTTAGTTCTACTAAGGCTAAAACCTTTCGATTCCAATTTTTGTCTCCATAACTCTAACTTCCTACTGACCACCGTATCATCGACTAGCACCACGTCATCCGTAAAGAGCATACACCATGGGATATCTCCTTGTATATCCCTTGTGACTTCATCCATCACCAAAGCAAAAAAGATAAGGGCTCAAAGCTGACCTTTGGTGCAGTCCTATTTTAATCGGGAAGTCATCAGTGTTGCCATCACTTGTTCGAACACTTGCCACAACATTATCGTACATGTCCTTGATGAGGGTAATGTACTTTGCTGGGACTTTGTGTTTCTCCAAGGACCACCACATGTCATTTCGCGGTATCGTATTCATAAGCCTTCTCCAAGTCAATGAACACCATATGCAGGTCCTTCTTTTACTCCCTATATCTCTCCATAAGTTGTTGTACGAAGAAAATGGCTTCCATGGTCGACCTCCTAGGCATGAAACCAAACTGATTTTTGGTCACGCTTGTCCTTCTTCTTAAGCGGTGCTCAATGACTCTCTCCCATAGCTTCATTGTATGGCTCCTCAGCTTAATTCCACGGTAATTAGTACAACTCTAAACATCCCCCTTGTTCTTGAAGATTGGTACTAATATACTCTATCTCCATTCTTCTGGCATTTTGCTTGCCCGAAAAATGAGGTTGAAAAGCTTGGTTAGCCATACTATCGCTGTGTCTCCGAGGCCTCTCACACCTCAATGGGGATACAATCAGGGCCCATCGCCTTGCCTCCTTTCATCCTTTTTAAAACCTCCTTGACCTCAGACTCCTGGATTCGCCGCACAAAACGCCTGCTGGTATCATCAAAGGAGTCGTCCAGTTCAATGGTAGAACTCTCATTCTCCCCATTGAACAGCCTATTGAAGTACTCCCAGAATCTATGCTTAATCTCCTCGTCCTTCACCAGGAGTTGGTCTGCTCCGCCCTTGATGCATTTGACTTGGTCAACATTCCTCGTCTTCCTCTCTCGGATCTTAGCCATCTTATAGATGTCCCTTTCGCCTTCCTTCGTGTCGAACAACTGGTAGAGGTCCTCGTACGCCTGACCCCTTGCTTCATTGACAGCTCGCTTTGCAGCCTTATTCGCCATCTTGTACTTCTCTATGTTGTCTGCACTCCTATCTAGGTATAGGCTTCTGAAACAATCTTTCTTCTCCTTAATAGCCTTGTGGACATCATCATTCCACCACCAGGTATCTTTAGCTTCGCTTCTACTTCCCCTGGACACTCCAAACTCCTCCGAGGACACCTTACAAATGCAAGTCGCCATCTTCATCCGCATATTGTCCGCATCCCCTCCTTCCTCCCAAGGGCCCTCCTTAATGACCCTCTTCATGAATGCCTAAGCTACCTCCCCCTTGAGCTTCCACCACTTCGTTCTACCGACTTTGGCACGCTTATCCCATAGGACACGAATCCGAAAGCGGAAGTCAGCAACCACAAGCTTATGCTGAGGGACAACACTTTCTCCAGGTATCACCTTACAGTCTAGGCATGCACGCCTATCTTCTCTCTCAAGAGGATGAAATCAATCTGGCTAGAGTGTGGACCACTACTAAAAGTCACAAGATGTGATTCTCTCTTTTTAAAGAGGGTGTTAGCTAAGATCATGTTGTGGCTAGAGCAAAGCTTAAGACATCTTCTCCTTCTCGATTCTTGATGCCATAGCCAAAGACCCCATGCACCCCTTCAAAACCTGTGTTAGATGTACCCACATGGCCATTGAGGTCTCCTCCTATGAAGAGCTTCTCGCCAATTGGTACACTCCTAACCATGTCCTCCAGACCTTCCCAGAACTCACTCTTGGTGTTCTCATTGTGGCCTACATGTGGGGCATATGCGCTGATAACATTGAGAACCAAGTCCCCAACTACCAGCTTGACCAGGATAATCTGGTCATTTGTCTTTACAAAACATAAATGAATGTACTATTGACCAAAATTTGCAGATTCACATTTTAAACCAATGTAAATGTTCACAAAATGATCTTCACTTATTGATGTTACTGTAGATCGTTAAACATCTATTTTGTTTAGCATACAGATAGATATACATTCAGCGGAATTTACAAGTTCACACTTACTTATTGATGTTACTGTAGATCGTTAAACATCTATTTTGTTTAGCATACAGATAGATACACATTCAGCGGAATTTACAAGTTCACACTTCATGCAACAATCCAGATCTCCTTTTTGTACATGTGATTTTTTATTTTCCGATTTCAAATGGGTGCGCAAGGTGCATGTGTGCAAAATGCACAGTCAGCAAACAAAAAATTAATTAGGGACCTCTCTGATTCCACTATTTTTCAGGGATTCAACATGGTCCTGCTTGATTTTTATGATTGTTTATCACAAGTATTTTCCCAAAGACTCCTTAATGCAACCCATTTCACAAAAAAATTGTGTTGATCATTTGCTGTGGTTTGCATTAGTGCAATCAAACTTCCTTTGGTACAATTATTGGGGTTCTCAATGTTATAGGAATAGTTCTATCTAGTGTCTTTGGAATCCTTTGAATCAAGCAGGACCTATTTAACTGCACTTTACATATCCAAGCTCACAAAATCATGAAAAATTCTACGAAAAACGTATGTTCGGATCTTACTAATTGTCTCATCAGTGTCAGACAGCCAGTTGGCTAAACAGTGCTAGGTGCCACTATTAAATCTTTGGAATGCAAATATCTGAAGCCCTCGGTGCTTCTTGTCCCTGTGTATACGTGTGAATGCATAATTTTGACTTAGACATAATTAGATATCGTATAATGAATCCTGTATATGTTCCCTTTTACTGATTATTTCTAATTTTTTGTGTTGAAACAGGCGGAACTGATGGCTTGTTTGCTCAGAAAACTTTGGAAATCACTGAGGAAGTTTTTTCTTCCTATAAAAATCAAGGTGGTTATTATATGCTAGGTCGAACTAGGGACCAAATCAGAACAACTGAACAAGTAAAGGCAGCAATGACTACTTGCCAAGCTTTGAAGTTGGATGCTCTTGTAATAATTGGAGGTATTATTTATTACTATCTATTAAGATACTTTATTGATATTAGCTGTTATTTGCTCTGTTATTCATAGGCCGGGTGTAATGCTTAAACCTTTTAAGTAATAAAGCGCCCCTTATCGGAAAAAAGTTGTTATTTACTCTGAATGCCTTCTTTTCTTTTCGTAGGTGTCACATCCAACACGGATGCTGCTCAGCTTGCTGAGACTTTTGCTGAGTCGAAATGTTCAACAAAGGTGGCTGAAAATTGTCTAATAAAGCTAGTTCCTTCATTATAATCTTTTGTACTGGTTCACATCCCTGTGGTAATAAGTATTTTCCTTACAAAGTGCAAATAGCCTGAGACAATCTGTTTTTTAACAGGTAGTTGGTGTTCCTGTAACTTTGAATGGTGACCTTAAGAACCAGTTTGTCGAGACAACTGTTGGTTTCGATACCATATGCAAGGTACATTAGTTTATATAGCAACTATTGAGTTGCGTCCTTATTTAGCATGTGGTATCATTTTAGAGATGCACTGTCCGCCAGTCCGCCTATTACATTTTATTGACCTGTCTGGCGGTATGGTGAGTAGCTGCGAGGAGCATCTCATTTTCACTACTCATTTTGATCATCCTTCTTTCTTACTATGGTTTCGGCATTGTTTGTTTTATTGTTACCTGACTAATTTTGGTATATAATTTACATTTTTTTACGGTAACATGAATTGCTACTTATTTAACAGGTGAACTCACAGCTCATAAGTAATGTCTGCACTGATGCTCTTTCTGCTGAGAAGGTAACACATAATGGATGGTCAACCTCCACCTTAACACATTTCATGAGTTTAAATACTTGTTTGGTGAAAGCTAGTAAAGTAGTCCTAAGTTCAGTCATTTTCTTTCTTCTACATACCGTGCTACCAGCTTATTACTCATAAATTTGCCTCCATTTTATAAGGGCGCTCTGTATTTTCTACATAATTTCTGAATTTTAACACACACAAAATTCAAGTACACAGTCTACATTTTTATCTCTCTTAAAGCTTCATCATTTTTCTCGGCAGTATTACTACTTCATTCGCTTGATGGGGCGGAAAGCATCTCATGTGGCCTTGGAATGTGCTCTTCAGTCACATCCAAATATGGTTAGGGATGCTACTTTTATTTTGAATTGACTTGTTTGATCCATAATACAAACATTACAAACTAATCTGACTTGATAATGCTCAGGTCTTGCTAGGGGAGGAGGTTGCTGCGTCAAAACTTACAATTTCTGATATTACAAAGCAGATATGTGATGCTGTCCAGGCAAGGGCTGAAAAAGGTAGGAATCATATGGTTCTTACAAGCTTCGTATTGTAGTGTCATGTTGCCATTGTTTATAATAGGCGGTAAGGTGACCTAAGGTGAGCACCAACCGCCCTGACGCCTAACCGCCTAAAGCGGGCATAATTGTAAGGCGCTGCCAGGGCGCCTTGCTGCCTAAGCGTTCAAGGGGTGATGTCTTGTAAATAATGCATGTTGCCATACTATCTTGGGCACATAAATATATCATGCAGTTGCACTTATTCCTTATGATTCACAGTAACATACTATCTTGCACAGATAAATACCATGGTGTTATACTTATTCCCGAGGGCCTTGTCGAGAGTATACCTGAATTATATGCTTTGCTTCAGGTCAGTATCAGTACATGAAACAATGGTGTTGTTTATTGAATAGTTCACTGAGCTTAGCTTATTCTTGTAGGAAATTCATGGGCTACATGATAAAGGTGTTTTCATTGAGAACATCTCTTCTCATCTTTCGCCTTGGGCTTCTGCACTATTTGACTTTCTGCCTCCATTTATCAGGAAACAGGTATGTATTTCTTGTTTTCTTATTCAGAAATCCATAAGGAGAAGATTTTGTTGCTTCAACTTTTTTTTTTGCCGTGCAGCTACTTCTGCATCCAGAATCTGACGACTCTGCTCAGCTTTCTCAGGTGGCACAGCAATTCAGTCTGTGATATTAGCCTATCCTTTCTGTTTTACATTTGTTCAGGCATCGGATTTATATGTGTATCTTGCAGATTGAGACTGAGAAGCTTCTAGCCCAGTTAGTTGAGACAGAAATCAACAAACGTCTGGTGAGCATATGCTGTAGTCATTTGTGGAAAACTAGTTTAACACCTATGAGTTATTAGTTCACTTGTACAATAAGCACCACCTTTATCAGTGCATATTGTTTATTGGCTTATTTAGGAGGAAGGCACTTACAAAGGAAAGAAGTTCAATGCAATTTGCCACTTTTTTGGCTACCAAGCAAGAGGCGCCCTGCCGTCAAACTTTGATTGCGATTACGCCTATGTAAGTTCGACCTCACTTCTCTATATCATGTTCCATCTGGTTATTCTCCTTAATGGCCGGTCAATTGTTTGATTCTAGGTTCTCGGTCATGTATGCTATCACATCTTAGCTGCTGGTCTGAATGGCTACATGGCCACTGTAACTAATCTAAAAAGTCCTGTGGACCAGTGGAAATGTGGTGCTGCTCCTATTACGGTGAGCATATTGGATTGTTAGTGTTTGTATGTTTTTTAGATTGCATTCCTTTAAGATTTGCACATGATCCATCTCACACAAGTTTATGTGAAACACGAAGTAATACATAACCATTTCTGCATTTGCTCACGAGCAGTCTATGATGACGGTAAGGGGATGGTCTCGCGGTCCCACTGCCAGTCAAATTGGGAAGCCCGCTGTCCACATAGCAAGCGTCGACTTAAAAGGAAAAGCATACGAGTACGTATGATTTCTGGTTTGAAATTAAGTGTCATCTTTTACTCACTAGTCATCGTGTTCTTCTATTCTCCATTGCGTGTTAAGAGGAAATTCTCCATTGTCTCACTGGATACATACACCGTATAAAAGGATAAAAAGACATGTGCTCGTATTTACCAAAGTAATCGTTTTGTGCCTTGCAGGCTGCTGAGGCAAAACTCTTCCAGCCTCCTGATGGAAGACATCTACAAGAACCCTGGACCGCTGCAATTCCAAGGACCGGGTGCCGACTTAAAGCCCATCTCGCTGTGCGTGGAAGACCGGGACTACATGGGGAGGATCAAACAGCTGCAGGAGTATCTGGAGAAGGTACATCGGCCAACAACTTGGTTATCCGACTGGTAACAGTCCTTTTATTGGTTCTCATGATGCATGCCACGCAGGTGAAGAACATCGTGAAGCCTGGGTGCTCGCAGGATGTGCTGAAAGCTGCACTGAGCTCCATGGCACATGTGACGGAGCTGCTGACCATCATGTCTTCTCCGTCTTACAGTGGCCAGGCGACCATCTGAGAGCAAACTCGGAGCGTTCCATATGCCGGAATCCCACAGGCATAATTTTCCTTTTGTCTTTTTTTTTTGGAAAGATCCATAATTTTCCTTTTGTCGGCCATAGAAACCGGGATCTTGATAGGCTCTGTTCATTATCTGAGTTTTAGACTGCCAAGTGTGGCAACTGATTGAAATGAGTTCGGAGATTAGGATTTGGGAAGAGTTGGAACAGGAATAATTGCCCACTTTTATGGCAGAAATCAACTCCTGTGAGTTAGAAGCTCGGGATAAATAACAAAAGATACTGTGTCAATTGTATCCCTATTTTTTCTTCTCCGACGAATGTAATCCTTATAACTATTAAACCCGCTAGAGAAGCGTCTCGAGTCGCACTAACATGGCACCATAGCAAGCCACAAAAGCAGGAGTGAGGATTTTGGGCTCCCGGGCTCTATGGAGCCTGTATTTTCAAATATTCGAATATCAACCTTTTAATTTTCAGAAAAATCTGTGAAAAATAAACATGTGTAAACTTTGACGAGGAAATACGTTTTGATGTGAGCTACAAAAAAAAAAACATGTACTTTTATGGTGAATAGTATGTACTAGAAATACATGATTTTTATTATAATCTTTTGTACTGGTTCCTTCATGCCCACTGGAAAAGAAAAATATGTGTTTTTTCTCCTTCTGCAAGAGGCACGGATTTGTTTCCGCGAGAGGCGCGATCGTGCCTCTCAGAAACAAAACAAAAAAACACATCTTTTTTCCTTCCACGAGAGGCGCAGCCGTGCCTCTTAGAAATGGGAAAAAATGTGTTTTCTTTTTTTCCTTCCGCAAGAGATACGGATTTGCTTCTGCGAGAGACATGGGTTTGCTTCCGTGCCTCTTTCAGAAAGGGAAAAAAATGTGTGCTCCCGGTTCGGTTTTTTCGTCCGTTTTTCCCGAAAAAAGGGTTCGTCAAAATCTATCAACATGGGGTCTAGTTTTGAAGATCTCGACGCGGGGAATCAAATGATGAAAATGGTTTGAGATTTGAACATGCAGTGGGCCACTTGTCGAAACCTGAAGAGATGAAAGTGACCTTTGCAAAGAGTGCTCTTTAATTAATGATTTAATGGATAATGGGCTGGATCACATGGTCTATACCGGTGAGGACGTGAAAGGCTTCCTAGAGTGTACAGTTACAATGTTTTTTTTTTCATTAATATAGTTCTTGTACCATGTCCTCTATCTCTCTTGATTTCTCTTCATCTCATGATAAATTCTTCTTCTTCCTTTCTGCAAGATCGTCTGCAAGAAGATAAATGTAGTTCGGTTCTTGGAACTTCTGTGTTCGTGTGAAAATGTTAACACTTTGATGTCAATCTTTTAATAATGGCAAATCGAACATTTTTATAAAAGGTAATAACACCGGTGGTGCCTAAATATGTCACCAATGTTTACTTTAGTGCCTAAATTAAAAAAATACACCGAACTGATTTCAAAACTTGGCACAAACGTGCGAATATGGTGCTAAACACATTAGGAGACGCTGATGTACGGTGCTAAACACACCAGCAGATGCTAAAATGCGCTGATGTGGCACCGTATTTTGTTTGCTATGCACACATGTGTGCCAGTATGATGTGTGTCTATGACCCATGGGTCCCATATGTTAGCACAAATGAAAAATTGCCAAATAGTGACCGCCAGCAGAAAGGCGTTTTGGAGGCCGAGCTCCATGGAGGCTATTATTTTTTAAAATTTCAAATTCAAACTTTTATGGTTCAAAAAAATATGAAAAAAAATATGTGTGTATGTAAGGATGTAACTCACATGTGTGTAAAAATTCATGATGAAATACCTTGAGTTGCGACCTGTACAAAAAGACAAATTCATGACCTAGGATGATGAATAGTATCATGTATTAAACAGCCTCAGATTTGTGTTTTTTGCACAGCCGTCATTTCAATGTATTTTGAACTAAAAATTTACACACATGTGTATTATGCCTTCATGTATATCTGTATTTTATTTTAGAATTTTTTGAAATGTAAAAATATGAATTTTGATGAACTTTCAAATTTGAATTTGGAGGCCGAGCTCCAAAAGGGATTTCCGCCGCCAGCCAAAACTCAAACATGCATCTAGGCGCTAGGGAGCGAGTTAGCTGGCCACTGCAGACTGCGCCAGCATTTTACAAGTACTTAGGGCATCTTTAATGGCAACCCATAAATTTTCTTTCATATCCATTCGCCCAGTCCCCGGAAACGGATGCGGAAGGCCATCATTCAGCGATGCACCCATACATTTCAAACACTATGAATCAACCGAATGAAACTCGTGCAAACACGGTGGATTTCATTAAATTCGGACATAATTTACATAAAAAGGTCGATATTTCGACTGTTTAACTAAAAACTTATAGAAAAACCTAAACTCTATAGCAGACGACAACCTCATACGCGTGGCCGCCCTGTCCTGCCACACCACAGTCATTGTCCCTTCAGGGGCGCAAGGCTTCCGGAGGGCCGCGGCAGCCTTGTCCGGTTGCTGACTGCCGCTCGTGACATAGCCGCTCCATCTCCTGCTTCACGGTTCAGAGTGTCGCCGCGGCTAGTGCCGGCGACGCGGGCGGAGGCCTAGTGGCGGCCTTGCCCTTGCCGGCGTCGGAAGTCTCGCTAATAGACCACTCCTCGCCGTACTTGGCGATCTCGCTGTTGAGGCCGTGACGATGTTTGATGTCCGTCTCATTGGTGGTGACGGAACGGTCCAGGGCCCACACAACGGCTGCTACTTGTAAGATGCGTCGATTTCCCCGGAGAGGAAGGGTGGAGCAGTACATTAGAGATAAGTATTTCCCTCAGTGAGAACCAAGATTATCGAACCAATAGGAGAACCATGCAAATTCTCGTCTTCAGCACCTACACACACAAAAGCAAATACTTGCACCCAACACGGGCAAGAGGGTTGTTAATCCCCTTGAACTTGTTACTTGCGAGGATTAATTATGATAGTGGTAGATAGATAAAAAGTAAAGTAAAATAAAAAGTATAAAATTGCAACAATGTATTTTTGGTTTTAATAATATGATTAAAGTAGACCCGGAGGCCATAGTTTTTATTAGAGGCTTCTCTCTCGAAACAATATCATACGGTGGGTAAACAAATTACTGTTGGTCAATTGATAGAAAACGCATAGTTATTATGTTATTCATGTCAATGATCACACATATAGGCATCACGTCCGTGACAAGTAAACCGACTCCTGCCTGCATCTACTACTATTACTCCACCAATCGACCACTATCCAGCATGCATCTATGGTATTAAGTTCATGACAAATAGAGTAACACTTTAAGCAAGATGACATTATGTAGAAAAAGTAAACTCAAGCAATATGAATAAACCCCATCGTCTTACCCTTAGTGGCAATAATACAATATGTGCCTTGCTGCCCCTACTATCATGAGGTGAGGACACCACAAGATTGAACCCATTACAATGCACCTCTCCCACTGAAGATAAATCAATCTAGTTGGCCAAATCAAACTGATAGATCTGAGAGAAATACAAAGCTATCATAATCATGCATAATAAAGTTCAGAAAAGACTCAATTACTTTCAGTGAATAATCTGGTCATAAACTCACAATTCATTGGATCCCAACAAACACACCGCAAAAGAAGATTACATCGGATAGAACTCCAAGAAGATCAAGGAGAACATTGTATTGAAGATCAAAGAGAAAGAAGAAGTCATCTAGAAACTTGATATGGACCCGTAGGTCTGTGGTGAACTAGCCACGCATCATCGGAAGGGCGGCAAGGTTGATGTAGAGTCCCTCTGTGATCGTTTCCCCCTCCGGCAGAGTGCCGAAAAAGGCCTCCAGATGGTTTCCCAATATTTAAGAATTTATAGAAGTGGAATTAGGTCAGACGAAGCCACATGGGGCCCACAGGTAACATGGCGCGCCCTACCCCCCGGGCATGCCCTGTTATCTTGCCGTCTCCTCGCTTCGCGTCAGGTATCCTGTCGAAGCTTCTAGGGTCTCTTATGTCCAGAAAATTCATCAAAAAGTTTCATAGCATTTGGACTCCATTTGCTACTGATTTTCTGGAAAACCAAAAACAAGCAGAAAACAACAACTGACACTAGCCACTGGGTTAATAGGTTAGTTCCCAAAAATGCATATAAAGTATCCAAGATTGATAATATAATAGCATGAAACAATAAAAAATTATAGATACGCTGGAGACGTATCAGCATCCCCAGGCTTAATTCATGCTCGTCCTCAAGTAGGTAAATGACAAAAACAGAATTTTTGATGTTGAATGCTACCTAACATGTGTATAATGTAATCTCTTTACGATATAATTGATGAGAAACAATGAAGTAAAAATATCAACATAATAATATCCATGAATATAAGAAATATAATCATTTCTTTTTCAAAATATACGATCCTTAACGAATAATATCCCCACTCATTTTATCATGTTAGCATGGCATGACTCCGCCTTCACCACATAAATATAAATCATGAGCACCCAGGTGTCAAACCAGGTAATTGAATTGTATTTCTAACGCGCTTCGGCATTTTCAACTTCACGCGATACATGAGCGTGAGCCATGAATATAGCACTATAGGTGGAATAGAATGCGGTGATAGAGATAATGAGGAAAGGCAAAAAGGAAGAAAGTCTCGCATCGACGCGGCTAATCAACGGGAAATGGAGAGGCCCATCAGAGTAGGGATTGCCATGTAATGAATGCAGTAAGAGCTATAAGTGTATGAAAGCTCAAAGGAAACTAAGTGGATGTGCATCCAACTTGCTTGTTCATGAAGACCTCGGGCATTTGAGGAAGCCCATCATTGAAATATACATGCCAAGTTCTATAATGAAACATTCCCACTAGTATATGAAAGTGATAACTCAGGAGACTCTATATGAAGAACATGGTGCTACTCTGAAGCATAAATGTGGAAAAGTATAGTGGCATTGCCCCTTCTCCTTTTTCTCTTTTTTTGTTGGGCTCTTTTGGCCTCTTTTTCTCTTTTTTTTTATTTTTTGTCCGGAGTCTCATCCTGACTTGTGGGGGAATCATACTCTCCATCATCCTTTCCTCACTGAGACAATGCTCTAATAATGATGATCATCACACTTTTATTTACTTACAACTTGATAAAATTGAAACAATATGACTCTATATGAATGCCTCTGGCAATGTACTAGGATGTGCAATGATCTAGCGTAACATGTATAATAAGGGTGAAAGGTGGTGTGCCACAAATATCATGTCAGCTCTATATGATCATGCAAATCAATATGATGATGAACACACAAGTCATGTGACGGAACGGTGGAAGTTGCATGGCAATATATGTCGGAATGACTATGGAAATGCCATAATAGGTAGGTATGGTGGCTATTTTGAGGAAGATATAAGGAGGCTTATGTGTGATAGAGCGTATCATACCATATGGTTTGGATGTACGAGCGAAGTTTGGACCAACTCTCCAGGTGAGAAAGGGCAATGCACGGTACCGAAGAGGCTAGCAAATTGCGGAAAGGTACGAGTGCGTATAATCCATGGACTCACATTAGTCATAAAGAACTCAAATACTTATTCCGAAAGCCTATTAGCCATCGAAGCAAAGTACTACTCACATGCCCCTAGGGAATGGGTTGGTAGGATTTAACCATCGCGCACATCCGAATATAACAAAACTCAAGGATTTCAATAAGAAATACAAATGCTCAAACCTCCCCACCACGCCATGACCAACACTTAGATGAGAAGTTAATAATAAGCTTTAATACCGATATTTCAACTAACCAATGATCATGAACCAATAGCCTTTCATATTACGGCATCAATACACTTAAATCATATGTTTCATCTTTAGTGATCTACATGAAAGTCTTTATTATATCCTCCTTAACTACCTATCCTTCCCGGACTAGTCTTATAACCCATACATATTGCCGATTTCTAATCAATAGACTCTCAAAAAGATTTAAGTGAAGAATGAGTGTGCAATCATTTCTATAAAATATAACCACCGCCGTGCTCTAACAAGTATAAGTGAAGAACAAGAGCAACTGCTGATAACCCACAATTGGGATCGCAACAGTTTTCGAGGGTAGAGTATTCAACCCAAATTTATAGATTCGACACAAGGGGAGCCAAAGAATACTTGCAAGTATTAGCAGCTAAGCTGTCAATTCAACCACACCTAGAGATTAATTATCTGCAGCAAGGTGATCAGTAGCAAAGTAGTATGATAGTTTTGATAATAGTAGCGACAACAATAGTAACGGTAACAGTGATAGCAGTAGTTTTGTAGCAAGTGCAATAGTAACGATAGCAGTAGTAACTTAGCAAGAACAATATAAGATAAATTCGTAGGCATTGGGTCGGTAATTTGTTGGATAATATTCATCATGTGACAGTCATAACCTATGGCGATACGGCACTAGATCCAGTTCATCAATATAATGTAGGCATGTATTCCGTAAATAGTCATACGTGCTTATGGAAAAAACTTGCATGCCATCTTTTGTCCTACCCTCCCGTGGCAGCGGGGTCCAATTGGAAACTAAGGGATATTAAGGCCTCCTTTTAATATAGAACCGGAACAAAGCATTAACACATGGTGAATACATGAACTCCTCAAACTATGGTCATCACCGGGAGTGGTCCCGACTATTGTCACTCCGGGGTTGCCGGATCATAACACGTAGTAGGTGACTATAACTTGCAAGATCGGATCTAGAACATGGATATAATGGTGATAACATAAACGGTTCAGATCTGAAATCATGGCACCCGGGCCCAAAGTGACAAGCATTAAGCATGGCAAAGTCATAGCAACATCAATCTCAGAACATAGTGGATACTAGGGATAAGGCCGTAACAAAACTAACTAGATTACATGATGAATTTCATCCAACTCCTCACCGACCAGCGAGCCTACGAAGGAATTACTCACTCCCGGTGGGGAGCATAATGGAATTGGCGATGGAGAAGGGTTGGTGATGACGAAGATCGAACATCCCCCTCTCCGGAGCCCCAAACGGACTCCAGATCTGGCTTCCCGATGAAGAACAGGAGGTGAAACGCGATAATTCTTTCTCCCTGGTTTTTTTCTGGAAAATGTGATTTTATAGCGTCGGTTCTAGGGTCTGCGGGGCCACCAGGTGGGGACAACCCACCTTGGCGCGCCTGGAGGGGGGCGCGCCCTGGTGGGTTGTGCCCACCCAGGTGCCCCCTCCGGTGGTTCTTGGCTCCAGAAATTCTCATATATTGCATAAAAAATCCTCGCAAAGTTTTGTTCTATTCCGAGAACTTTTATTTCTGGACAAAAACAACACCATGGTAGTTCTGCTGAAAACAGCGTCAGTCCGGGGTTAGTTTCATTCAAATCATGCAAATTAGAGTCCAAAACAAGAGGAAAAGCGTTAGGAAAAGTAGATACGTTGGAGACGTATCAACTCCCCCAAGCTTAAACCTTTGCTTGTCCTCAAGCAATTCAGTTGATAAACTGAAAGTGAAAAATAAAAACTTTTACAAACTCTTTTGCTCTTGTTTGCATAAATAAGCTTAAACAACACCCAGGTTTTCAGCCAGTATTATAACTAATCATGCCGACAATAACTCCTAAAAATTATATTAACTCATATCAATGACATAATCAGCTAGCGAGCAATAATAAAAATATCTCAAATAGCAACACATTATCAAAACAACCATGATATAATATGACAATAGTGGTATCTCGCTTGCCCTTTCTGAGACCGCAAAACATAAATGCAGAGCACCTCCAAAGTTCAAGCAACGACTAAAGATTGTAATTCATGGTAGAAAAGATCCAGTCATGATGCACCCAACATTAGCTACACACAATGCATCAGCATGACAGCAGTGCTCTCAGGTTCTGGCGCTTATTTTAGAAGGTGATGACACAACATAAAAGTAAATAGAAAGTCCCTTCACAGAGGGAAGCAGTGATTTGCAGCGGTGCCAGAGCTCAAGTTTTTAAAATAGAGGTAAATGAAATTTTGAGAAATGCACCTTCCTGTTTACTTCACGACCATCAGTTATCAATATCTTCCATGCTAAGCATGCTAGTGGTGGTTCCCAAGCGATAAAAGTAAAGGTTTACTCCCCCTCCACCAACAATCACACTCCACGGCTTGTCCGAAACAACCGGTGCCATCCATACCAACAACAGTCCCGGGGGAGTTTTGTTTAATTATTTGCAATTTGAGTTCGGGACTGGGAATCCCTATTACTGCCCTTTTCTCGTGCGATGGTGAGTGAATAAACACTCATCCTGAGAATAACCCGCTTAGCATGGGAGATACCGACTACCTTCTATCGTTCCATGAATGATCCAGGCACACAAAAAGGATATTTATTTGAATTTTTTAGAGATGGAACATGCAAATTTATTTAGGACGGCAGGGTAATACCGCATATAGGTAGGTATGGTGGAGTCCTCTGGAATAACTTGGGTTCGAGGTTTTATTGATGTACAAGCAGAAATCCCACTTAGTACAGGCGAAGGCTAGCAAATAGGTTGAGAAGCGGCCAGGTAGAGAGCAACAACGGTCATGAACATGCATTACGCATAAGTAACATTGGACACCAGCATGAGTAGGATATGAACACCATGAACATAAATATCATAGAGGCTATATATGTTGGTTTTGATTCAACTACATGCATGAACATGTGCCAAGTCAAGCCACTCGAACATTCAGAGGAGGATACCATATCATCATACTACATCACAATCATTTTAACACAATGTTGATATCCAAGGTAAATCATTATCCACCCCTAGCTACTTATGCATGGCATGAGAAACTATAATCTCTAATTGTCATTGCAAACATGTTTAATCATAATGGGCTGAATCATGGATAATAGGTTAAGCATATTTACAAAAATAGAACAATTCAAGTTCATACCCGTTTCTCTCTGCCACGGCCAGTTCATCAAATATCGTCATTATTACCTTTCACTAACACGACCGAACGATGTGAAAATAATAATAGTGCAATTGTGTTGTGGACTAAGTTGGAATCTGCAAGCATTTTATTCAACAGGAGAAGACAAGGTAAAATGGGCTCTTTGTTAGATCAACAATTATGCATATGAGAGCCACTCAACATTTTCATCGTGGCCTTCTCCTTGGTATGACTCAAATAAAAAGAAAAGAAATTCAAAGAAATTCAGCGTGGACTAAGCTGGAATCTGCAAGCATTTTATTCAACAAGAGAAGACAAGGTAATTTGGGCTCCTCTTAGATCAACAATAATGCATGTGAGAGCCACTCAACATTTTCATCGTGGTCTTCTCTCCGGTACGACTCAATAAACAGAAAAGAAATTCAGAGAAACACACTGAAATATTTTTTGAGTTTTTGGTTTTTCTGGAAGAAAGCAAATAAAAAGAAAAGAAAAGCAAAAACGAGAAAAACTATTTACATGGGAAAGCTCCCAACAAGCAAAACAAGAAAAAGGAAATCTTTTTAGGTTTTCTTTTTAGTGCTACAACTAACTACTCTAGAAAGAAAAATAAAAAAGAAGCAGGAAATATTTTTTTGCATTTTCTCAAGGTTTTTCAAACACACAAGAAGAAAGAGAGAAAATAAATTTAACATGGGTAATACAATGAAAAAGTGTGAACACCGACAACTGGAATGAAATGTGTGAACATGAATGTAATGTCGGTGGGAATACGTACTCCCCCAAGCTTAGGCTTTTGGCCTAACTTGGTAATCAGTCAGTAGCCTGGATAATAGTCGGGGTGGTAGCTCACGGAGGCTCTCGGTGCAGATGTCTCAGCCTGCCGTGCAGCGACAACCGCCGCGTTGTGGGCTTGGGCCTCGCTCTCAAGAACAAAATATCTTTCCTTGCTATGATAACCAAAGAGAGCAGGCACAGGCAACTATGTGTACACCACGAATTCTTGATTAAACATCAATTTATAGGTGAAATTAGTGGGGTCACCTCTAAGGATCTTATGACGTTTCATAACATCAAAATATAAATACTGCATGGGTAAAATAGGGTCATAGGGCAAAGGTGAAACACCCAGCTCTCTTGCTAAACGTGTGACATAAATTCCACCATAGAAATAACCACTGTTAGCGTTGTGTTGCAACCTGCGTGCAACAATCGCTCCAAGATTATAACTTCTGTCACCGGTGAGAGCAGTGTGTATGAGGCTCAAGTCTGGAGCACAAAGTGTACTACAATCTTGTTTGCCTACGATACATTTCCCATTAAATAAAGCAAAGGACTGAATTGCAGGAAAATGAATGCTCTTTATTCTACCTCGCATCACTCCCCTCGCCTCACCATAGCAAAGACTAGTCAAAAATGTTTGGAACTCAGACCTTGGTGATTCGTCAAGCGAACCCCAGAATGGGATTTTGCAGTGGTGAGCAAATCTCTCTAGTAATATGGTAAATGGATTTCCATACAGTTTAAATGACACCCTAGACTCACAGGGATGGAATTTAAATCCTTTGACAAATGATTCAGTGAGAGTGTGGTGTTGATTGCACTTATCTGAAATGTAGGGACCAAGACCGACATTGTGAACGTATAGCTCAAATTCCTCCTTAATGCCCACACTCACCATATAATCGTCGCACGACCATAAGCATGTTTTGGTGGCGGCATCTCATATGGAACTTTCACTTGGTTCAACATAAGACCGACGAACGGAGCTGTCACTAGAAGATGCCTCCGAGGATCTCCTCTTAGAAGACCTCCTTCCAAAGAGGTTCATCATATTCGCGTACAATTTTCTGAAAATTTTTGGGTGACAAAAATTTATCAATAAAACTTTACAAAATTGGTAGCAACTACTCATAGGGATACATAGAGGCCATAGCAAGCATTCAAACTACTTAGAACTCTAATAATTTAACATGCAAGCTCATCTACAACAACACCAAGAGTAGCTAATTATTCAAAATATAAACCACTAAAGCAAAAACTAATTGGACAAACGAAGGAGACACATACCAAACAACAATCCCCCAAAACAGTTTCGGAAACGGAGCTTTGAGAAAAGAGATCGAAATTCGTGGGTTTGAGAGCAAGAACACGAGAGAGAGAGAGAGAGAGCAATGGTGATTTTTTTTCTGGAGGTAGGTGATGATGTGGTATGAAGAGATAAGTGAGGGGCCCATGTGGGGACCACAACCCACCAGGGCGCGCCCAGGTGGGTTGTGCCCACCTGGTGCACCTCCCTCTGATATTATTTGCACCAAAAATTCTTAAATATTAAAAAAAAATCGTATTAAAATTTCAGAGCATTATGAGAACTTTTATTTTGGGTCATTTTTTATTGCACGGGAAATTCAGAAAACAGACAAAACATGGCATATTATTTTATTTAACTAATAAAAACAGAAAACAAAAGGTAGGGACAGAAGTTAGTGCTTACTAAATTCATCAACTTCATACCTCTAAAAAATGATCCATTAATAAGGTAGATCAAGTCTTATTAACAACCACTTTCGATTAGCATGAAACCGAAGAACTTTCGTAAATCACTAAGTTACCTCAACGGGGATATGCATATCCCCAACAATAAGCATTTCATATTTCTTTTTAACAGTAGGTAGAGGTAGTTGAAAACTTCCAATAGTGATTGTCGGAGATTTTTCGGTAACATTAATACCATTCACTTGGAATTGTTTCTTCGGAAAGTGCACCGTATGCTCATTACCATTGATATGAAAAGTGACCTTGCTTTTATTGCAATCAATAACAGCCGCTGTAGTATTCAAGAAGGGTCTACCAAGGATAATCGACATGCTATCATCCTCGGGCATCTCAAGTATAACAAAGTCAGTCAAAATAGTAACATTAGCAACAACAATGGGCACATCCTCACAAATACCGATAGGTATGGCAGTTGATTTGTCAACCATTTGCAAAGATATTTCAGTAGGTGTGAGTTTATTCAAATCAAGTATTTTATATAAAGAGAAAGGCATAACACTAACACTAGCTCCCAAATCACATAAAACAGTTTTCATATAATTTCTTTTGATGGAGCAAGGTATAGTTGGTATTCCCGGATCTCCAAGTTTTTTAGGTACTCCATCTTTAAAAGTATAATTAGCAAGCCTGGTGGAGATTTCAGATTCCGGTATTTTTCTCTTATTGGTGATGATGTCTTTCATGTATTTTGCATAAGGAGGCATTTTCAAGATATCAGTCAAGCGAGTACGCAAAAAGACTGGCCTCAGCATTTCAGCAAAGCGTTCAAATTCTTCATCATCTTTCTTTTTAGTTGACTTAGGTGGAAAAGGCATAGGTTTTTGAACCCACGTTTCTCTTTCTTTACCGTGTTTTCTAGCAACAAAGTCTCTTTTATCAAATCGTGTATTCTTGGGTTGTGGGTTATCAAGATCAACTGCAGGTTCTATCTCAACATCATTGTCTGGTTCTTTATTATTTGTTTGAGTATTTTCATGAACCTCATCATTATCTTTTTCATTATCAGAAGGTGAGTGTTCATTACCAGACTGAGTTTCAGCATCAGAGATAGAAATTTCATTATCATTATCAAGAGGTTTTTCTACTTCAGGTTCACTAGAGGCATGCAAAGTCCTATCATTTTTCTTCTTCTTTTTTTAGAAGGACTACATGCATCAGTGTTAACTCTTTGAGAGTCTTGTTCAATTCTTTTTGGGTGTCCCTCAGGATAAGGTGGTTCCTGAGTCATTTTACCTCCTCTAGTTGCTACTCTAACAACAAAGTCACTTATGTTATTATTCATTTCATCAAGCAACTCTCTTTGAGATTTAGCAACTTGTTCTAACTGAGTTTGAACCATAGAAGCATGCTTTCCCACACCTCTAACATCATTTGAGATTATAAATAACAAGTCACTCAAGCGAGCAATCATACCAGAGTTCTATTTCAATTATTTCATAACATTTGCATTGAAGTGATCTTGCTTTCTAATGTAATTTTCAAACTCATAAAGGCATTGGCTAGGGTGCATATTGTGAGGATTGTCAGTATCATTGAATTTCATTAGAGAATTTACCTCTACCACCTTAGGTGGTGGTGGTGTATCAAGCCCATGTATCTCTTCAATAAGAGGTAAATTTTGACATCCTCAGCTTTAATACCTTTTTCCTTCATAGATTTCTTTGCCTCTTGCATATCTTCAGGACTGAGATATAATATGCCCCTGTTCTTCAGAGTGGGTTTAGGCGGTGGTTCAGGAAGAGTCCAATCATCATATTTTTCAGTATGTTATTCAATAATTCTTCAGCTTGCCCAATAGTTCGTTCCCTGAAAACACAACCAGCACAACTATCTAGGAAATCCCTAGAAGCATCGGTTAGTCCATTATAGAAGATATCAAGTATTTCATTTTCTTAAGAGGAGGATCAGGCAAAGCATTAAGCAATTGGTAAAGCCTCCCCAAGCTTGTGGGAGACTCTCTTCTTCAATTTGCACAAAGTTAAATATTTCCTATAAGGCAGCTTGTTTCTTATGAGTAGGGAAATATTTTTCAGAGAAGTAATAAATCATATCCTGGGGACTACGCACACAATCAGGAGCAAGAGTATTGTACCAAGCTTTAGCATCACCTTTTAATGAGAAAGGAAATAATTTGAGAATATAGTAATAACGAGTTTTCTCATCATGAGTAAAAAGGGTGGCTATGTCATCCAACTTAGTAAGATGTGCCACTACAGTTTCAGTTTCATAACCATGGAAAGGATCAGATTCAACCAAAGTAATTAACTCTGGGTCGACAGAGAATTCATAATCCTTATCATCAATAAAGATAGGTGAAGTAGCAAACTTAGGATCATATTGGATTCTAGCATTCAAGGATTTTTCTTTATACTTGCATAATAACTTCTCTAGATCATCTTTATCCTTACAAGCAAGAATATCTCTAGTTGTCTCCTCATTCATAACATAACTTTCCGGTACTTTTGGCAATTCATATCTAGGAGGGCTAGTTCTAGTAGATGTTTCAAGATTTTCAGTTTCAAGCTCATCATCAGTTTCAACAATATCATGCTGTCTTACTCCAGCAATTTGTTCATCAAGAAAGTCACCTAGTGGCACATCATCATCAAGCAAGGTACTAGCATCATCATAAGTATCATTCGTAGCAGAAGTAGCATCATTAATAACTTGCGACATATCAGGATTAATAGCATGTGGTGGTGTTGCAAGTTTACTTATAACAGAAGGTGAATCTAAAGCAGAGCTAGATGGCAATTCCTTACCTCCCCTCGTCTTAAAGGGATAAATCTTAGTCTTAGCATCCTTCAGATTCTTCATAGTGATAAATTGATAATAATCCCAAGTGACTCAACAAATATAGCTATGCTCCCCAACAACGGCGCCAGAAAAAGGTCTTGATAACCCACAAGTATATGGGATCGCAACAGTGTTCGAGGGTAGAGTATTCAACCCAATTTGTAGATTCGACACAAGGGGAGCCAAATAATACTTGCAAGTATTAGCAGCTGAGTTGTCAATTCAACCACACCTGGAGATTAATTATCTGCAGCAAGGTGATCAGTAGCAAAGTAGTATGATAGTTTTGATAATAGTAGCGACAACAATAGTAATGGTAAGAGTGATAGCAATAGTTTTGTAGCAAGTGCAATAGTTATGATAGTAGTAGTAACTTAGCAAGAACAATATAAGATAAATTCATAGGCATTGGATCGATAATTTGTTGGATGATATTCATCATGGGACAGTCATAACCTAGGGCGATACGGCACTAGCTCCAGTTCATAAATATAATGTAGGCATGTATTCCGTAAATAGTCATACGTGTTTAAGGAAAGAACTTGCATGACATCTTTTTCCTACCCTCCTGTGGCAGCGGGGTCCAATTGGAAACTAAGGGATATTAAGGCCTCATTTTAATAGAGAACCGGAACAAAGCATTAACACACGGTGAATACATCAACTCCTCAAACTACGGTCATCACCGGGAGTGGTCCCGACTATTGTCACTCCGGGGTTGCCGGAGGTGACTATAACTTGCAAGATCGGATCTAGAACATGGATATAATGGTGATAACATAAACGGTTCAGATCTGAAATCATGGCACCCAGGCCCAAAGTGACAAGCATTAAGCATGGCAAAGTCATAGCAACATCAATCTCAGAACATAGTGGATACTAGGGATCAAGCCCTAACAAAACTAACTAGATTACATGATGAATCTCATCCAACTCCTCACCGACCAGCGAGCCTACGAAGGAATTACTCACTCTAGGTGGGGAGCTTCATGGAATTGGAGATGGAAAAGGGTTGGTGATGATGAAGATTGAAGACCCCGCTCTCCGGAGCCCCAAACGGACTCCAGATCTGGCCTCTCGATGAAGAACAGGAGGTCACGACGGCTCCGTCTCGTGAAACGCGATAATTCTTTCCCCCTGATTTTTCTAGAAAAATGTGATTTTATAGCATCGGTTTTAGGGTCTGCGGGGCCACCAGGTGGGGACAACCAACCTGGGTGCGCCTGGAGGGGCGGGCGCGCCCTGGTGGGTTGTGCCCACCCAGGTGCCCCCCTCCGGTGGTTCTTGGCTCCAGAAATTCTCATATATTGCATAAAAAATCCTCGCAAAGTTTTGTTCCATTCCGAGAACTTTTATTTCTGCACAAAACAACACCATGGTAGTTCTGCTGAAAACAGCGTCAGTCCGAGGTTAGTTTCATTCAAATCATGGAAATTAGAGTCCAAAACAACAGGAAAAGCATTAGGAAAAGTAGATACGTTGGAGATGTATCAACTACCTAGCTCAAAATATATAAGTGAAGCACACAGAGTATTCTAACAAATCACGATAAATGTGTGTCCCTCTCAAAAGGTGTGTCCAGCAAACAATGATTGTGGCAAATTAAAAAGCATACAAAAATAAAAACTATGATACATGACGCTCCAAGCAAAACTCATATCATGTGATGAATAAAAAGGTAGCTCCAAGTAACATACCGATAGATTGTAGATGAAAGAGGGGATGCCATCCGGGGCATCCCCAATCTTAGCTAGGTCTTCCTTGAATATTACCATGGGGTGCCTTGGGCATCCCCAATCATAGGGTCTTGTCGCTCCTTATTTCTTCATTCATCATGATCTCACCCCAAACTTGAAAACTTCAGCACACAAAACTCAACAGAAACCTCGTGAGATCCATTAGTGTAATATGCAAATCATAACTTTAGGTACTGTTATAGACGTATATCCCCCGATACAATCCATAACAAGCGCACTATGCAATAGAAGACATAATATGTCCAAAATAGAATAGTCTGCAATGATCTAAACAAAAATCATACTTCTGTAACTCCAAAATATCTGAAAAATTAGGACATCGTGAGAAATTTGTATATCGATCCTGTGTAAAAATTTCGGAATTTTATCACTTTCCAGTGAATTATGTAATTCCAGCATTGGGCGCAAAAGTTTTAGCTTTTTCACAAAATTAAGTCAACTATCAACCAAATCATCCAAAAGGCTTTACTTGGAAAAACACTAATTAAAACATAAAAACACAATCATAACAGTAGCAATAATTGTGTGCACACACGAGAACATAAAGTAAAAGCAAAAATTTAAGATAACTATTGGGTTGCCTCCCAACAAGCTCTTTTTTATAGCCATTAAGATAGGCTTGAGATTTAAATGATTCTCACAAAAATGATAATAATTGAAACACAACGAGGGCATCATAAAACATGTGACAAACAAATTTAAGTCTAACTCTCTTCCTATGCATAAGTATTTTATAAGGAAACAAATTATCAAGGCAAGCAAAACCTAGCATATGCAAGGAAGAAGAAAGAAACAACAGCAATCTCAACATGAAGAGAGGTAATTTACTAACATGAAGATTTCTACAACCATATTTGGCTCTCTCATAATAATTTATGGAGAATATCTTCAGAATATATAAAAATACTAGTGAAGAGAATTACCAGAGGGAGCCACCAAGGCGCCACTAGCCTAGGGGGCGCGCACACCCCCGGGGCACGCCTAGCAGGCTTGTGGGCCCCTGGTAGCTCCGGCTACCCTAACTCCAACTCCATAAGTACCTATTCATCCTGAAAAACAGAGAGAAGGAATCATCGCGTTTTCCGATACGGAGTCGCCGCCACCTCTTGTTCTTCATCGGGAGGGCTGATCTGGAGTTCGTTCGGGGATCCAGAGAGGGGGATTCGACATCATTGTCATCATCAACCATGCTCCATCACCAATTTCATGATACTCACAACCGGGAGTGAGTAATTCCTTCATAGGCTTGCTCGACGGTGATGGGTTGGATCAGATTTGTCATGTAATTGATTCAGTTTTGTTAGGGCTTGATCCCTAGTATCGCTATATTCTGAGATTGATGTTGCTATGATTTTGCTAAGCTTAATGCTTGTTGCTACCTCTTGAGCACTGCGTTGGTTTTCCCTTGAAGAGGAAAGGGTGATGCAGTAAAGTAGCGTAAGTATTTCCCTCAGTTTTTGAGAACCAAGGTATCAATCCAGTAGGGGACCACGCACGAGTCCCTCGCACCTACACAAAAAAACAAGAACCTCGCAACCAATGCGATAAAGGGGTTGTCAATCCCTCAACGGTCACTTACGAGAGTGAGATCTGATAGATATGATAAGATAATATTTTTTGGTATTTTTATGATAAAGATGCAAAGTAAAATAAAAGGCAAAAGAAATAACTAAGTGTTGGAAGATTTATATGATGGAAAATAGACCCGGGGGCCATAGGTTTCACTAGTGGTTTCTCTCGAGAGCATAAGTATTACGGTGGGTGAACAAATTACTGTTGAGCAATTGACAGAATTGAGCATAGTTATGAGAATATCTAGGTATGATCATGTATATAGGCATCACGTCCGAGACAAGTAGACCGACTCCTGCCTGCATCTACTACTATTACTCCACACATCGACCGCTATCCAGCATGCATCTAGAGTATTAAGTTCAAAAGAACAGAGTAACACTTTAAGTAAGATGACATGATGTAGAGGGATAAACTCATGCAATATGATATAAACCCCATCTTGTTATCCTCGATGGCAACAATACAATACGTGCCTTGCTGCCCCTACTGTCACTGGGAAAGGACACCGCAAGATTGAACCCAAAGCTAAGCACTTCTCCCATTGCAAGAAAGATCAATCTAGTAGGCCAAACCAAACTGATAATTCGAAGAGACTTGCAAAGATAACCAATCATACATAAAAGAATTCAGAGGAGATTCAAATATTGTTCATAGATAAACTTGATCATAAACCCACAATTCATCGGTCTCAACAAACACACCGCAAAAGAAGATTACATCGAATAGATCTCCACGAGAATCGTGGAGAACTTTGTATTGAGATCCAAAGAGAGAGAAGAAGCCATCTAGCTAATAACTATGGACCCGAAGGTCTGAGGTAAACTACTCACACATCATCGGAGAGGCTATGGTGTTGATGTAGAAGCCCTCCGTGATCAATGCCCCCTCCGGCAGGACGCCGGAAAAGGCCCCAAGATGGGATCTCACAGGTACAGAAGGTTGCGGCGGTGGAATTAGGTTTTCGTGGATGCTTCTGTTGGTTTGGGGGTATGTAGGTATATATAGGAGGAAGAAGTATGTCGGTGGAGCAACGGGGGCCCCACGAGGGTGGAGGGCGCGCCTAGGGGGGTAGGCGCGCCCCCTACCTCGTGCCCTCCTGGTTGCTTTCTTGACGTAGGGTCCAAGTCCTCTAGATCACGTTCGTTCCGAAAATCACGTTCCCGAAGGTTTCATTCCATTTGGACTCCGTTTGATATTCTTTTTCTGCGAATCACTGAAATAGGCAAAAAAACAACAATTTGGGCTGGGCCTCCGGTTAATAGGTTAGTCCCAAAAATGATATAAAAGTGTATAATAAAGCCTGTTAAACATCCAAAATAGAATACAATATAGCATGAAGCAATCAAAAATTATAGATACGTTGGAGACGTATCAAGCATCCCCAAGCTTAATTCCTGCTCGTCCTCGAGTAGGTAAATGATAAAAACAGAATTTTTGATGCGGAATGCTACTTGGCATAATTTTCAATGTAATTCTCTTATTTGTGGTATGACTGTTCAGATCCGAAAGATTCAAACAAAAGTTTAATATTGACATAAAAATAATAATACTTCAAGCATACTAACTAAGCAATTATGTCTTCTCAAAATAACATGGCCAAAGAAAGTTATTCATACAAAATCATATAGTCTGGCTATGCTCTATCTTCACCACACAAAGTATTTAAATCATGCACAACCCCGATGACAAGCCAAGCAATTGTTTCATACTTTTGGTGTTCTCAAACTTTTTCAATCTTCACGCAATACATGAGCGTGAGCCATGGACATAGCACTATATGGGGAATAGAATGGTGGTTGTGGAGAAGACGAAAAGGGAGAAGATAGTCTCACATCAACTAGGCATATCAACGGGCTATGGAGATGCCCATCAATAGATATCAATGTGAGTGAGTAGGGATTGCCATGCAACGGATGCACTAGAGCTCTAAGTATATGAAAGCTCAACAAAAGAAACTAAGTGGGTGTGCATCCAACTCGCTTGCTCACGAAGACCTAGGGCATTTTGAGGAAGCCCATCATTGGAATATACAAGCCAAGTTCTATAATGAAAAATTCCCACTAGTATATGAAAGTGATATCATAGGAGACTCTCTATTATGAAGATCATGGTGCTACTTTGAAGCACAAGTGTGGTAAAGGGATAGTAACATTGTCCCTTCTCTCTTTTTCTCTCATTTTTTTATTTGGACCTTTTCTCTTTTTTTGGCCTCTTTTTTTTATTTAGTCCGGAGTCTCAACCCGACTTATGGGGGAATCATAGTCTCCATCATCCTTTCCTCACTTGGGACAATGCTCTAAAAATGATGATCATCACACTTTTATTTACTTACAACTCAACAATTACAACTCAATACTTAGAACAAAATATGACTCTATGTGAATGCCTCCGGCGGTGTACCGGGATATCCAATGAATCAAGAGTGACATGTATGAAAGAATTATGAACGGTGGCTTTGCCACAAATACGATGTCAACTACATGATCATGCGAGGCAATACGACAATGATGGAGCGTGTCATAGTAAACGGAACGGTGGTAAGTTGCATGGCAATATATCTCGGAATGGCTATGGAAATGCCATGATAGGTAGGTATGGTGGCTTTTTTGAGGAAGGTATATGGTGGGTGTATGATACCGGCGAAAAGTGCGCGGTATTAGAGAGGCTAGCAATGGTGAAAGGAAGAAAAGTGCGTATAATCCATGGACTCAACATTAGTCATAAAGAACTCATATACTTATTGCAAAAATCTACAAGTTATCAAAGCAAATTATTACGCGCATGCTCCTAGGGGGATAGATTGGTAGGAAAAGACCATCGCCCGTCCCCGACTGCCACTCATAAGGAAGACAATCAATAAATAAATCATGCTCCGACTTCATCACATAATGGTTCACCATACGTGCATGCTATGGGAATCACAAACTTTAACACAAGTATTTCTCAAATCCACAACTACTCAACTAGCATGAATCTAATATCACCATCTTCATATCTCAAAACAATTATCAAGCATCAAACTTCTCATAGTATTCAACACACTCATAAGAAATTTTTTATTAATCTCGAATGCCTATCATAATTAAAGCAAATTACCATGCTGTTTTGTAGGACTCTCAAAATAATATAAGTGAAGCATGAGAGAACAATAGTTTCTATAAAACAAATCCACCACCGTGCTCTAAAAGATATAAGTGAAGCACTAGAGCAAAAACTATATAGCTCAAAATATATAAGTGAAGCACATAGAGTATTCTAATAAATTACGAATCATGTGTGTCTCTCTCAAAAGGTGTGTACAGCAAGGATGATTGTGGCAAACTAACAAATAAAGACTCAAATAATACAAGACGCTCCAAGCAAAACACATATCATGTGGTGAATAAAAATATAGCTCCAAGTAAAGTTACCGATGGAAGTAGACGAAAGAGGGGATGCCTTCCGGGCCATCCACAAGCTTTGGCTTTTTGGTGTCCTTAGATTATCTTGGGGTGCCATGGGCAGCCCCAAGCTTAGGCTCTTGCCACTCCTTGTTCCATAATCCATCAAATCTTTTACCCAAAACTTGAAAACTTCACAACACAAAACTTAACAGAAAATCTCGTGAGCTCCGTTAGCGAAAGAAAACAAAATACCACTTCAAGGTACTGTAATGAACTCATTATTTATTTATATTGGTGTTAAACCTACTGTATTCCAATTTCTTTATGGTTTATAAACTATTTTATTAGCCATAGATTCATCAAAATAAGCAAACAATACACGAAAAACAGAATCTGTCAAAAACAGAACAGTCTGTAGTAATCTGTAACTAACGCAAAATTCTGGAACTCAAAAACTTCAGCAAAAATAGGAAGACCTAGACAATTTGTTTATTGATCAGAAGCAATTGGAATCAATATTTTATCATGTTCTGGTGATTTTTAGCAATTATTTTCGTGAACAGAAAGTTTCTGGAATTTTCAGCAAGATCAAATAACTATCATCCAAGAAGATCCTATAGGTTTAACTTGGCACAAACACTAATTAAAACATAAAAACAAATCTAACCAGAGGCTAGATCAAATATTTATTCCTAAACAGAAGGAAAAAGCAAAAAGCAAAAAATAAAATTGGGTTGCCTCCCAACAAGCGCTATCGTTTAACGCCCCTAGCTAAGCATAAAAGCAAGGATAGATCTAGGTATTGCCATCTTTGGTAGGCAATCCATAAGTGGCTCTCATAATAGATTCATAAGGTAATTTTATTTTCTTTCTAGGGAAGTGTTCCATGCCTTTCCTTAACGGAAATTGGAATCTAATATTCCCTTCCTTCATATCAATAATTGCACCAATCGTTCTAAGGAAAGGTCTACCAAGAATAATAGGACATGAAGGATTGCAATCTATGTCAAGAACAATAAAATCTACGGGCACATAGTTCCTATTTGCAACAATAAGAACATCATTAATTCTTCCCATAGATTTCTTAATAGTGGAATCCGCAAGGTGCAAGTTTAAAGAACAATCATCAAAATCACGGAAACCTAGCAAATCACATAAAGTTTTTGGGATCGTGGAAACACTAGCACCCAAATCACATAAAGCATAGAATTCATGATCTTTAATTTTAATTTTAATAGTAGGTTACACTCATCATAAAGTTTTCTAGGGATAGAAACTTCCAACTCAAGTTTTTCTTCATAAGATTGCATCAAGGCATCAACGATATGTTTAGTAAAAGCTTTATTTTGACTATAAGCATGTGGAGAATTTAGCACGGATTGCAACAAGGAAATACAATCTATCAAAGAGCAATTATCATAATTAAATTCCTTGAAATCCAAAATAGTGGGTTCATTAATATCTAGAGTTTTGATCTCTTCAATCCCACTTTTACCAATTTTTGCATCAAGATCTAACAACTCTGAATTTTTGGAACGCCTTCTAGGTAAAGGTGGATCATATTCAGTCGCATCATTATCAAGATTCATATTGCAAAACAAAGATTTAATAGGGGACACATCAATAACTTTTAGATCTTCATCTTTATTTTCATAGAAACTAGAAGAACACGCTTTCACAAAGCAATCTTTCTTATCACGCATCCTAGCGGTTCTTTCTTTGCACTCATCAATGGAAATTCTCATGGCTTTGAGAGACTCATTGATATCATGCTTAGGAGGAATAGATCTAAGTTTCAAAGAATCAACATCAAGTGAAATTCTATCAACGTTCCTAGCCAATTCATCAACTTTAAGCAATTTTTCTTCAAGCAAAGCATTGAAATTCTTTTGCGAATTCATAAATTCTTTAACACTAGTCTCATATTCAGAAGGCATCTTATTAAAATTTCCATAAGAATTGTTGTAGGAATTACCATAATTATTAGAGGAATTACTAGGGTACGACCTAGGATTAAAGTTTCCTCTATACGCGTTGTTACCAAAATTATTCCTACCAACAAAATTCACATCCATAGATTCATTATTATTCTCAATCAAAGTAGACAAAGGCATATCATTAGGATCAGAAGAAACACTTTTATTACCAAATAATTTCATAAGTTCATCCATCTTTCCACTCAAAACATTAATTTCTTCTATTGCATGCACTTTTTTATTAGTAGATCTTTCGGTGTGCCATTGAGAATAATTAACCATAATATTATCTAGGAGTTTAGTAGCTTCTCCTAAAGTGATTTCCATAAAAGTGCCTCCCACGGCCGAATCTAAAAGATTTCTAGAAGCAAAATTCAATCCGGCATAAAATTTTTGTATAATCATCCACAGATTCAAACCATGTGTAGGGCAGTTACGTATCATTAATTTCATCCTTCCCAAGCTTGTGCAACATGTTCATGATCAAGTTGCTTAAAATTCATAATATCGTTTCTAAGAGAGATAATTTTAGCGGGAGTAAAATACTTAGAGATAAAAGCATCTTTGCACTTATTCCAAGAATCAATACTATTTTTAGGCAAAGACGAAAACCAAGCTTTAGCACGATCTCTAAGCGAAAAAGGAAATAGCTTCAATTTAACAATATCATTGTCCACATCTTTCTTCTTTTGCATATCACACAAATCAACGAAGCTATTTAGATGGGTAGCGACATCTTCACTAGGAAGGCCGGTGAATTGATCTTTCATGACAAGATTCAACAAAGCAACATTGATTTCACAAGACTCAGTATCGGTAAGAGGTGCAATCGGAGTGCTAAGAAAATCATTGTTGTTGGTATTGGTAAAGTCACACAATTTAGTATTATCTTGAGTCATCATGGCAAGCAAGCAATCCAACAAACGAGCAAACAAGAAGCAAGCGAAAAAGAGGCGAACAGAAAAGAGAGGGCGAATAAAATGGCAAGGGTGAAGTGGGGGAGAGGAAAACGAGAGGCAAATGGCAAATAATGTAATGCAAGGGAGATGAGTTTGTGATGGGTACTTGGTATGTCTTGACTTGACTTGATTTGGCGTAGATCTCCCCAGCAACGGCGCCAGAAATCCTTCTTGCTACCTCTTGAGCACTACGTTGGTTTTCCCTTGAAGAGGAAAGGGTGATACAGTAAAGTAGCGTAAGTATTTCCCTCAGTTTTTGAGAACCAAGGTATCAATCCAGTAGGAGACCACGCACGAGTCCCTCGCACCTACACAAACAAACAAGAACCTCGCAACCAACGCGATAAAGGGGTTATCAATCCCTCAACGGTCATTTACGAGAGTGAGATCTGATAGATATGATAAGATAATATTTTTTTGGTATTATTATGATAAAGATGCAAAGTAAAATAAAAGGCAAAAGAAATAACTAAGTGTTGGAAGATTTATATGATGGAAAATAGACCCGGGGGCCATAGGTTTCACTAGTGGCTTCTCTCGGGAGCATAAGTATTACGGTGGGTGAACAAATTACTGTTGAGCAATTGACAGAATTGAGCATAGTTATGAGAATATCTAGGTATGATCATGTATATAGGCATCACGTCCGAGACAAGTAGACCGACTCCTGCCTGCATCTACTACTATTACTCCACACATCGACCGCTATCCATCATGCATCTAGAGTATTAAGTTCAAAAGAACAAAGTAACGCTTTAAGTAAGATGACATGATGTAGAGGGATAAACTCATGCAATATGATATAAACCCCATCTTGTTATCCTCGATGGCAACAATACAATACGTGCCTTGCTGCCCCTACTGTCACTGGGAAAGGACACCGCAAGATTGAACCCAAAGCTAAGCACTTCTCCCATTGCAAGAAAGATCAATCTAGTAGGCCAAACCAAACTGATAATTCGAAGAGACTTGCAAAGATAACCAATCATACATAAAAGAATTCAGAGGAGATTCAAATATTGTTCATAGATAAACTTGATCATAAACCCACAATTCATCGGTCTCAACAAACACACCGCAAAAGAAGATTACATCGAATAGATCTCCACGAGAATCGTGGAGAACTTTGTATTGAGATCCAAAGAGAGAGAAGAAGCCATCTAGCTAATAACTATGGACCCGAAGGTCTGAGGTAAACTACTCACACATCATCGGAGAGGCTATGGTGTTGATGTAGAAGCCCTCCGTGATCAATGCCCCCTCCGGCAGGACGCCGGAAAAGGCCCCAAGATGGGATCTCACAGGTACAGAAGGTTGCGGCGGTGGAATTAGGTTTTCGTGGATGCTTCTGTTGGTTTGGGGGTATGTAGGTATATATAGGAGGAAGAAGTACGTCGGTGGAGCAACGGGGGCCTCACGAGGGTGGAGGGCGCGCCTAGGGGGGTAGGCGCGCCCCCTACCTCGTGCCCTCCTGGTTGCTTTCTTGACGTAGGGTCCAAGTCCTCTGGATCACGTTCGTTCCGAAAATCACGTTCCCGAAGGTTTCATTCCGTTTGGACTCCGTTTGATATTCTTTTTCTGTGAATCACTGAATTAGGCAAAAAAACAACAATTTGGGCTGGGCCTCCGGTTAATAGGTTAGTCCCAAAAATGATATAAAAGTGTATAATAAAGCTCGTTAAACATCCAAAACAGAATATAATATAGCATGAAGCAATCAAAAATTATAGATACGTTGGAGACGTATCACTTGTCACTAGGGCCCGAGTGCCATGATTTCAAATCTGAACCCTTTATGTTTTCATGAATATATTTGTGTTCTTGATCCTATCTTGCAAGTTGTATGCACCTATTACATGTTATGATCCCCATACCCCAAGATGACAATAATTGGGATTCTTTCCGGTGATTACCGTAGTTTGAAGAGTTCATGTATTTACTATGTGTTAATGCTTTGTTCTGGCTCTCTATTAAAAGGAGGCCTTAATATCCCTTAGATTTCATTATGGACCCCACTGCCACAGGAGGGTAGGATAAAAGATGCCATGCAAGTTCTTATTATAAGCACGTATGACTATATACGAAATACATGCCTACATTATATTGATGAATTGAAGCTAGTTCTATGTCGATCTAGGTTATGACTGTACATGATGAATGTCATCCAACATAATTATCCATCACTGATCCAATGCTTATGTATTTCCCATATTGATCTTTGCTAAGTTACTCATTGTTGCTCATGTTACAATCACTATAAAATTGCTACTGTTACAATTACTATTGCTACTGTTACCACTGCTATCATACTGTCATACTATTGTGCTACTTATCACCTTACTGTAGATATTTAGTTCTCCAGGTGTGGTTGAATTGACAAATCAATTGCTAATACTTGCAAATATTCTTTGTCTCCCCTTGTGTCGAATCAATAATTTTTGGTTGAATATTCTACCCTCAAAAATTGTTGCGATCCCCTATACTTGTGGGTTATCAGAGTCTTTCAGATTCTTCACAGTGATTAGCAGATATTTAACTCCCTAGTGAACTCAATAAATAGATCTATGCTCCTTGGCAACAGCGCCCGAAAATAGTCTTGATGACCCACAAGTATAAGGGATCGCAACAGTCTTCGTGGGTAGTATTTCACCTAAATTTATTGATTCGACACAAGGGGATCCAAGAATATTGATGAGCCTTATCAGTTGAGTTATCAATTCAACCACACCTAGAAAGTTATTTCTCTGCAACAATGTATTTAGTAGCACAGTAATATGATAGTTTGATAGTAACACTAGTAGTAGCAATAGTAACGGTAACATCGATAGTAGCGGTCTTGTAGTGATTGTAATAGCAATAGCAACAACAGTAACTTAGCAAAGATAATATGAGCCAAGCGTAGGTATTTGACCAGTGATGGTTTTTTGTGTGGATGACATTCATCATGTAACAGTCACAACCTAGAGCGATACACAATAGCTCCTATTCATCAATTCAATGTAGGCATGTATTCCATATATAGTCATACGTGCTTATAGTTAGAACTTGTATGCCATCTTTTGTCCTACCCTACCGTGGCAGCAGGGTCCATAAGGAAATCTAAGGGTGATTAAGGCCTCCTTTCAATAGAGAACCAGAACAAATCTTTAACACTTAGGCTGCATTGATAGCAAGGTGTTGCAAAAACCAAAGTATTAAAAAACTACAGTATTTTAGCCAGCCGGTGCAAGATACCATGGTTTTGACATATCAAAGTATTTTGCAGTATTTCAAATACAGTGACCTGTTTGGCTGGTGCTTTATCCAGCAATGTAATTAGCTAACTAGCTAGCCAGTTGATAGCAGCTACAAACACGCATGTTCCTAACTACCTGCAATCACCCAATGGTTTGGTTTGATCAGAGTTGATTAGTTGGTATGGACACTCGTGTGTTGTGGCCGGCACCAGTAGACAAAAATTGCACGAGCAAGAAGAGCAGCAACTCAGCTTTGCAGAGTAGCAAGCTTGAGTCCAGCAGGATTTGCTTGCCTCATTAATCTCAGCTACCGGCGGGGTTAGGGGGCGGCATGGAAGAGGCAGTGTACAGTGACCTGACGAGCTGCCAACATACAGTGCACTGCTATAGCTAGCGCAGCAGAGGCAAAGGTCAGCACTTTGGGGCAGCAGGTTGGCGGTGGACTACACTGACGTGGCATAGCTCAAGGACGAGATCCGGCAGAACAGAACAATGGGAGAAAATGAAAGTCATTCCCTATGCCTCAGCCATAGGTTCTATCATGTATGCTATGCTGTGTACCAGACCTAATGTGTGCCTTGCCACAAGTCTGGCAGGGAGGTACCAAAGTAATCCAGGAGTGGATCACTGGACAGCGGTCAAGAACATCCTGAAGTACCTGAAAAGGACCAAGGATATGTTTCTCGTTTATGGAGGTGACAAACAACTCATCGTAAATGGTTACATCGATGCTAGCTTTGACACTGATCCGGATGACTCTAAGTCACAAACCGGATACGTATTTATATTGAATGGTGGAGCTGTCAGTTGGTGCAGTTCCAAGCAAAGCGTCATGGCGGGATCTACCTGTGAAGTGGAGTACATAGCCGCTTCAGAAGCAGAAAATGAAGGAGTCTGGATGAAGGAGTTCATATCCAATCTGGGTGTAATACCTAGTGCGTCAGGTCCAATGAAAATCTTTTGTGACAACACTGGAGCAATTGCCTTGGCGAAGGAATCCAGGTTTCACAAGAGAACCAAACACATCAAGAGACGCTTCAACTCCATTCGTGAACAAGTCAAGGATGGAGACATAGAAATTTGCAAGATACATACGGATCTGAATGTAGCGGACCCGTTGACTAAGCCTCTTCCACGAGCAAAACATGATCAGCACCAAGACTCCATGGGTGTTAGATTCATTTCAATGTAATCTAGGTTGTTGACTCTAGTGCAAGTGGGAGACTGAAGGAAATATGCCCTAGAGGCAATAATAATGTTGTTATTTTATATTTCCTTATTCATGATAAAGGTTTATTGTTCATGCTAGAATTGTATTGATCGGAAACCTTAAAACACGTGTGTATACATAAACAAACACTGTGTCCCTAGTAAGCCTATACTAGACTAGCTCATCGATCAAAGATGGTTAAGGTTAACTAACCATGGACATGAGTTGTCATTTGATAACGGGATCACATTGTTAGGAGAATGATGTGATGGACAAGACCCATCTGTTAGCTTAGCATAATGACCGTTTAGTTTTATTGCTATTGCTTTCTTCATGTCAAATACATATTCCTTTGACTATGAGATTATGCAACTCCCGGATACCGGAGGAATGCCTTGTGTGCTATCAAACGTCACAATGTAACTGGGATTATAAAGAGCTCTACAGGTATCTCCAAAGGTGTTTTTTGAGTTGGCATAGATCGAGATTAGGATTTGTCACTCCGAGTATTGGAGAGGGTATCTCTGGGCCCGCTCGGTAATACACATCATAAGCTTGCAAGCAAATGACTAAGGAGTTAGTCACGAGGTGATGTATTATGGAACGAGTAAAGAGACTTGCCGGTAACGAGATTGAACTAGGTATGAAGATACCGACGATCGAATCTCGGGCAAGTAACATACTGATGGACAAAGGGAATTACGTATGTTGTCATAACGGTTCGACCGATAGAGATCTTCGTAGAATATGTAGGAGCCAATATGGGCATCGAGGTTCCCCTATTGGTTATTGACCGGAGAGTTGTCTCGGTCATGTCTATGCTACTTCTTGAGCTTGCGTTGGTTTTTTCCTTTGAAGAGGAAAGGGTGACGCAGCAAAGTAGAGATAAGTATTTCGCTCAGTTTGAGAACCAAGGTACCAATCGAGTAGGATACAACGCACAAATCACCGAATACCTGCACAAACAATCAAACAACTTGCACCCAACGCGATAAAGGGCTTGTCAATCCCTTCACGGTTACTTGCAAAAGTGAGATCTGATAGAGATAGATGAAAGTAAACAAACGGTAAAGTAAATATTTTTGGTATTTTTGGTTTATAGATCGGAAAGTAAAAGATTGCAAAATAGTAGATCGAAAACTTATATGATGGAAAATGGACCCGGGCGCCATAGGTTTCACTAGAGGCTTCTCTCAAGATAGAAAATATTACGGTGGGTGAACAAATTACTACTGAGAAATTAAAGTGCAAAGTTATGATGATATCTAAGGCAATGATCATGAATATAGGCATTACGTCCGTGTCAAGTAGGCCGAAACAATTCTGCATCTACTACTATTACTCCACACATCGACCGCTATCCAGCATGCATCTAGAGTATTAATTTCATGAAGAACAGAGTAACACATTAAGTAAGATGACATGATGTAGAGGAATTAACTCAAGCAATATGATGAAAACTCCATCTTTTTATCCTCGATGGCAACAATACAATACGTGCCTTGCTGCCCCTACTGTCACTAGGAAAGGACGCCGCAAGATTGAACCCAAAGCTAAGCACTTCTCCCATTGCAAGAAAAACCAATCTAATTGGCCAAACCAAACCGATAGTTCGAAGAGAATTACAAAGATATCAAATCATGCATAAAAGAATTCAGAGAAGACTCAAATAATATTCATAGATAAGCTAATCATAAATCCACAATTCATCGAATCTCGGCAAACACACCGCGAAAAAGTATTACATCAAATAGATCTCCAAGAACATCAAGGAGAACATGGTATTGAGAATCAGAGAGAAAGAAGAAGCCATCTAGCTACTAGCTATGGACCCGTAGGTCTGTGGTAAACTACTCACGCTTCATCAGAAGGGCAATAGAGTTGATGTAGAAGCCCTCCGTGATCGAGTCCCCCTCCGGCAGGGTGCCGGAAAAGGTCCCTAGATGGGATCTCACGGGTACAGAAGGTTGCGGCGGTGGAAAAGTGTTTTCGTGGATGCCCCTGGTGGTTTTGTGATATATGGAAGTGCACGAGGGGACCACAAGGGTGGGGGGTGCGCCCTCCGTCCTTGTGTCTCCTCCGACATCATCTCCAAGTCTCCCGGTTGTCTTCTGGTCCAAGAAAAATCATCGCGAAGGTTTTATTCCAGTTGGACTTCGTTTGGTATTCCTTTTCTGCGAAACTCAAAAACAGGGGAAAATAGGAACTGGCATTGGGCTCTAGGTTAATAGGTTAGTCCCAAAAATAATATAAAATAGCATATTAACGCATATATAACATCCAAAAGAGATAATATAATAGCATGGAACAATCAAAAATTATAGATACGTTGGAGATGTATCAAGCATCCCCAAGCTTAATTCCTGCTCGTCCTCGAGTAGGTAAATTATAAAAACAGAATTTTTTATGTGGAATGCTACCTAATGTATTTATTCATGTATTTTTATTTATTGTGGCATGAATGTTCAGATCTGTAAGATTCAAAACAAAAGTTTAATATTGAAATAAAAATAGTAATACTTCAGGCATACTAACAAGGCAATTTTGTCTTCGCAAAATAACATGGCCAAAGAAAGCTTATCCCTACAAAATCATATAGTTTGGCTATGCTCCATCTTCATCACACAAAATATTCAACTCATGCACAACGCTGATGACAAGCCAAGCTATTGTTTCATACTTTTGAGGTTCTCAAACTTTTTCAACTTTCACGCAATACATGAGTGTGAGCCATGGACATAGCACTATAGGTGGAATAGAAGGTGGTTGTGGAGAAGACAAAAAAGAGGGAGATAGTCTCACATCAACTAGGCGTATCAACGGGATATGGAGATGCCCATCAATATATATCAATGTGAGTGAGTAGGGATTGCCATGCAACACATGCACTAGTGCTATAAGTTTGTAACATCCCAAATTTTCAATTTGGAATGTTATACATAGATCATTCATGCATATCATATTATTATTGCATATTCGTTTCACGATCCTCGAAATTCTAAGATACTCAAGGACCCTCGGAGAGAGTTGGGGATTTCACTGTTTTCATATTTGAATTTTATCAAATATTGAAACGAGGATTATTTGTTTTAATTATTTTTCTCTCCGAAAATATTTCATATTAAAATATATGAGAGCAGATAATATGAAATCTCCAAAAGTAAATGAAATATTGGAGGAAAAATATTAAAATCAAACATTTGATTTTATTCGGATTTTATTGCTACTTTATTTGCATTAGAAAAATTGCATGTTTTCAAAATCGCATTTTAGGGCAAAGAAAATGTTCATCTGGTTCTAAATATTTTGTTTAGACGGTGAAAATTTGTTTTGGTATTTTTAGATATTTATTTAATTTTCTAGGATTTCTTTTCGGCGGAATCTATTTAAAAAAAAGAGAAGCCCGCCGGACCGAACTGGGCCGCGGCCCAGCTGGCCCAGCCTCCCCGCGCCGCCGTCTCCCTCGCGGAGACCGCGACCGCCACGCCGCCGCTTGCCGTGGCCGAGTCGGCCACGCCTCCCCGCCCCCTCCCGCAAGCCACCTCCCCCCTTAAAAGCCGACCCGGGGCCCTCGGGAGCCCCAAGCCGCAGCCGCCGCCGCCCGCAAGCCGCCCGCCCCGCCGCCTTGCGCCGCTGCTGCCGCCGCCGCCGAGCCGCCGCGCCGCCGCCTGCCTTGCGCCGCCGTCGCCGCCAGCATCGCCCCGCGCCGCCGCCGCACTTCCCCACTGCCACGCCGCACCACCCCGCCGTCGCCGCCACCCCGCAGCCCCACCTCACCCCTCCGGAGCCGCAGCCTCGTCGCGGAGCTGCCGTTCCAATCCGATCCGTTTCGCCGCCGGTTTTTTTGGTTTAGGTAAAAACCGTCGGTTTAAAGAAAACCCTAGTTAAGATTTTTTAGATCGGTTCGTTGGTTTTCTCGGTTTAGAGTATTTAGCGGACATTCGTCCGTATGTTCGTTTTAACGAACGGTTTTCGCTCGTTAGTCACAGACAACGAACATTCGTTCGTTAGCTTGTTCATCAGTTTTTCTTTTTCTCGGGTTTTTCGCGATTATTTTCGATCGCGATTTCTGATCCGATTTTCGTTTTAGTTTATCTTTTCGCTCATTTATCGGAATCAGGCGATTCAAGCACCTAGATCTTCGTCTTGAAGCCCTCTTTCTGTTTAACCAACTTGAACAAGATTTTGGTACTGTAAAATTTGACTTTAGTCCAGATTAGTAAACGAATCTTATTTCTTTCGCAGTTTGAGTTTCGTTGCTCCGTTTGATTTGATTCTTTTAGCAAACCGGAGTTCTTAAGTTGAACTTTCTGGTTAGATCTTCTTATTTGAGTTTTACCTGTGCATCTTTGCTTGATTGCTTATGTATGCTATTGTTTGTTTGCGATAGAATTCCCAGAGTGCGAAGCGTGCTACTACGAGTCTCTAGGTTTTGCGGATCATCAGCAAGGCAAGTAACACATTGATCATACTCTTTTCATACCCAGTTTTTATGCATTAGTTCCAATCGTCAAACACTGCATGATTAGGATGTGATTAACTTGTGGGTATTGGGAAGTAGTTGATGAGGTAGAACCTATTGCCCTGTTATAATCAAACCCTTGGGAGTTACTTCTACGTATTGCTTATATTGCTATGCTATGCTCGTAGACGTGGTTTGGGTGAGTGAATCCATGACAGATGTGAGCTTGTTAATTAATGGTTCAACTTAAGGTGGCAACTTTAATACACATCTGGGTGGATTGCTTGTCGGGCACCTGGAGAATCCAGTGTTGTCCTAGGATATCCCGGAGTACCCGTGTGATAATCCTAAGGTCCGCCACCCAGGCTCAAAGGGAACTGAGATATTTCATGCTAGAAACTTCCATGTGCAGCCACAAGCTATTATGGGCTCTAGCATAGTTGAGTAAGTTGCATGACCTCTTCCAGTGGTAGGCTAGCAGACGTAGAGGGATGTAGGTTGGTACTGTCTACCCGGGGTTAGAGTTAATGCTTCTGAAAGACTGTGTCTCGGTCATCCATTTCTCAAACACCATGTAGTGCGAGAAATCCAACGGAGGAGATCGAGTCTTGTGGGGAAAAGTGCGCAAACCTCTGCAGAGTGTACAATCTAATCATGGTTAGCTATGTCCCCGGTTATGGACATCTTGAGTATCTAGTACTTGGATTATCATATGTATCTCATCACTCTAATTTAAAATGTTGGGTTGATAATTACTTTAATTGGGATTGTGTTGGAGGAACCTTCTCAATGATGTTTCAACTACCATGATAGTTAAATAAAATTTATTCCTTTGTTGTAGGAAAAAATTGGCTTTTCGCAAAACTATAACCATAGAGCCTTTCCACCAGCTAAATATGCATGTAGTGATAGCATTATTCTGTTTTTGCTCTACTGTGTTATATTGCCAGCATATTCCATGTGCTGACCCATTTTCGGGCTGCAATGTATTCTGTTGCAGACTTTTCAGATGAGGAGTAAGGTTCGTTAGGTCGTTGCCATGCAGCTCAGCTATGCGTTGGATTTGATGGACTCACTTTATCTTCCAAGCCTTCCGCTATTATCGTATTAGATAGCCTTATGCCATATTTATTGTAATAAGTTCTCTTTTGAGACATTCAATGTAATAAGTGTGTGATTGCTACTTTGTTATAAATCCTTCGAGTACTGTGTGTGTCAGCATTACCGATCTAGGGATGACACTGAAGCACAGAGACTTGTCCGTTTGAGGTCGGGTCGCTACAAGATGGTATCAGAGCACACGCTGAGTGTAGGACACGACCACTAAGAAAGCTATAGGTCACTCTTCTCTACTCATTTCTGACTCCTCTCCATTTTCTACTCTTAGGATGGCGGATTTGAGGAACAAGTTTGCACAACCGGATGAAGATGCACCCTTTGGACGACACTTGAAGGAAGTCACTAGGTACCTGAACATCGGAATACCAAGCTTCACCGGGTCCTACAACGCCACTTTACCAGAAGAGGAGCGCTGGATGATTCGAGTTCAAGTTCCAGGAAGGACGTTCGCGCCAATCACTGAGCCTGTGGAGTTTTCCTTTGATGCACCAACCTGGAGTCTAGGCAAGAGCATGGCAGCCCACATTGCCATGGGACGTATTGGAGAAGTCTACAACAAGGATCTCAAGGACACTATCTACCAGATATGTGGGCGCCGAGATGAGCAATGGGAGATGATCAACACCAAGAAGGACAGATCCATTGCAGCTTTCATCCAGGAGTTAAACCAGCACATTCGACGCCAGGAGAATCAGATGTGTGCAGACATGATAGATTTGAAGAAGGCGAAGACAAGGATCACCGAGCTGGAAGAAGAACTCAAGTCTACACGCGATGGATATGAGGAGGAAATTACAACACTATTGGAGAAGAATGACGACCTGATAAAGAAGATCGGAGTATTCATGGGAGACCCCGCGCCAGGAGGAGAGGACGACAATTCCACTTGCCCGGAGAACTACATCATCATCGATGACACCGACTCCGACCCCAGTGAGGATGACTTTGAAGACGAAGCTGGAGCAGACATCATGGAGTCGTCCACCGATCAAAATTTCTAGATGACCACCAAATGATTAGTAGTATTTGCCCCATGTACATAGTAGTAGTTTGAGCACTTTTAATGATAGTTCTAGACTGTTTGTATGCCCTCGCTTGATTGATTGAGTGATATGATTGTGTTTTTCTCATGTGCATATGGGTAGTGCTTTCTCACTAGACCCCTTTTCTATTCTAATATCTTCCCTCTAAACCCATCAGATGCCTCCGAGACGTGACACCAGATTTGCCTTCCCACCTGAGCTCACTCAGTTGATCCAGCAGCAGAATGCCTTGATGCAATTGTTAGTCCAGAATCAAGGCAACAACAACAACAACAACAACCCTCCTCCAGTTCACAATTTAGCCCGTTTTCTGAGGTTGCAGCCGCCGGTGTTTTCCAGTAGCACCGGGCCAATTGTTGCGGATGACTGGCTACGCAGGATTGGAAGGGAGTTGACCACCGCAGGTTGCACAGATGCAGAGAAGGTGCGTTTTGCCGCACATCAGTTGGATGGACCAGCAGCCTCGTGGTGGGAGAATTACACAGCCACCTTTCCCATAGCCAATTTTACTTGGGATCAGTTTCAACAAGCTTTCCGCACAGCCCACGTCTCAACTGGAGCTATGAGCATGAAGAAGCGTGAGTTTCGCAACTTACGCGAGGGGAACCGTACTGTAGCTCAGTACGTGGATGAGTTTAGCAAGTTATCTCGCTATGCCCGTGATGATGTGGCCACAGATGTCGCGAAGCAGGAGAAATTTATGGAAGGGCTGAATGATGAGATGAGCATGCAGTTGATGGTGGCAACATTCAACAACTACCAGGAGTTGGTAGATAAGGCTCTTATGATTGAAGGGAAGCAGCAGCAGATTGAGAGCCGTAAGAGGAAGTATGGGCAAGGAAGATACAATTCTGGAGCTCAGCAGAAACCTCGTCTAACCCCGAACTCGGGAGGACTTGTTCATAACCATGGAGGTCATAACCACAACGGAGGAAGTTCGCATAACCACAATGGTTCCAAGAATGGGAATGGGAACGGAACAAGCAACAATCAGAACCGCTCCAATCCAGCCACACCCGCCAAGAGAGACCTAAGTCACATTACTTGCTTCAAGTGCGGGAAGACTGGACACTATGCCACAGAGTGCCCTGAAGCGAAGAATGGAAATGGTAATGGGAGCGCCGGGAAGAAGCCCAATCCATTCAATAAAGGACAAGTGAACCACGTGAACGTGGAGGAGGTTGAAGGGCAGCCAAACGCAGTTATCGGTAAGTTTTTGGTTAAGTCTTTTACCGCCCTTGTTCTTTTTGATACTGGTGCATCACATTCATACATATCAAGGGGATTCGTGGATAAGTTTAAACTACCAACCCAAGCCCTTAGGACCCCTCTGTTAGTAAGTTCACCTGGAGCAGAGTATATGACTAGCCGATGGTGCGACCGGATACCCTTAACCATTGGTAGCCATGTTTTCCCGTCTGACCTAATAATTTTGGAGTCACAAGGATTGGATGTGATATTAGGCATGGACTGGATGTCAAAGTATGGAGGAAGCATTGACTGTGCTAGTAAGTCGATTTATCTCACCACCCCGGAGGGAAAAAGGATCAAGTATGTATCCAGGCATACGACAAGGAGAACCCAAGTAAATTCCCTCTCAGGAGTTGTTCAAGAAGAAGTGCATGTTGTAAAGGATTACCTAGATGTATTTCCAGAGGAATTACCAGGCATGCTGCCAGATCGAGACATCGAGTTTTTGATAGAACTGTTGCCAGGCACTAGGCCTATATCGAAGAGACCATACCGGATGCCCGCAAATGATCTGGAGGAGATTAAGAAGCAGATCAAGGAGTTATTGGAGAAAGGTTACATCCAACGAAGTTCATCACCGTGGGGAGCCCCAGTGCTCTTGGTTGAGAAGAAGGATGGATCATTGAGGATGGTTGTTGATTATCGGGCATTGAATGAGGTGACGATTAAGAACAAACACCCTTTGCCGATGATCAATGATTTGTTTGACTAGCTGCAAGGAGCTAAAGTGTTTTCGAAGATCGATCTATGATCAGGATATCACCAGCTAAAAATTCGAGAGAAGGATATACCAAAGACAGCATTCACCACAAGGTACGGGTTGTATGCGTATATGGTCATGTCATTTGGACTGACTAACGCCCCTGCCTATTCCATGAGCATGATGAACAAGGTGTTCATGGAATATTTGGATAAGTTTGTTGTGGTGTTCATTGATGATATAATGGTATACTCGAAGAATGAAGAGGAGCACAAGGAGCATTTGCGTTTAGTTCTTGAGAAACTCAGGGAACATCAGTTGTATGCCAAGTTCAGCAAATGTGAGTTTTGGTTGAAGGAAGTTGGATTCCTTGGACATGTTATATCAGGAGAAGGTATAGCAGTAGACCCCACCAAGGTTCAGTCAGTCACTGAATGGTTGGCACCCACTTCAGTCAGCGAGATCTGCAGTTTTCTTGGACTCGCAGGATACTATCGGAGATTCATTGAGAATTTTTCCAAGATTGCAAAGCCAATGACGGAGTTATTGAAGAAGGATACCAAATTTAAATGGACGGAGGAATGTGAGGCGAGTTTTCAGGATTTAAAGAAACATCTGACTACAGCCCCAGTGCTGATTCTGCCGGATATACGCAGGGATTTCCAAGTGTATTGCGACGCCTCTCGCTTAGGGCTTGGAAGTGTGCTTATGCAGGACGGAAGAGTTGTTTCGTATGCCTCACGACAACTAAAACCGCACGAATTGAATTATGCCACACATGATTTGGAGTTAGCAGCTATAGTGCATGCGCTCAAGACTTGGAGACATTACCTTATTGGAAACCGTTGTGATGTGTACACTGATCATAAGAGTTTGAAGTACATTTTCACACAGAAGGAGCTGAACCTTAGGCAGAGGAGATGGTTGGAGCTTATAAAGGATTATGACATGAAGCTTCACTATCATCCAGGCAAGGCCAATGTCGTAGCAGACGCTTTGAGCCGGAAGAGTTATGCTAGCACCCTCGTAAGCACAGGATTGCTAAAGGAGTTAGCAGAGGATCTCAGGGAACTTCGATTGGAGATTGTTCCTAGAGGTTTTGTGGAAACAATGGAAGTTCAGTCTACATTGTTAGAAAAGATTCGAGAAGCTCAGAAGGATGACAAAGAGATTGCCGAGATAAAAGAGAGAATGAGCAAAGGAAAGGCCAAAGGTTTTCGTGAGGATGAGAACGACACCTTATGGTTTGAGGACCGTGTTTATGTGCCCAATAACATAGAGATCAGGAAGTTAATACTTCAGGAGGCTCATGACTCACCATACTCGATACACCCTGGAAACACCAAGATGTATTTGGATTTGAAGGAACGTTTCTGGTGGACTGGTATGAAGAAGGATATTGCCGAGTATGTAGCCGTATGTGATGTATGTCAGAGAGTGAAGGCAGAACATCAAAAGCCAGCAGGATTGTTACAGCCTATGCCGATACCCGAATGGAAGTGGGATAAGCTTGGCATGGATTTCATCACCGGATTGCCCAGGACCAAATCAGGATATGATTCTATATGGGTAGTAGTTGATCGCTTGACCAAAGTGGCTCACTTTATCCCAGTGAAAACCACCTATACAAGTGCGAAGTTGGCCAAGATATACATGACCAGGACTGTCTGCATGGAGTTCCAAGGACCATCGTATCAGATAGAGGAACACAGTTTACCTCAAAGTTTTGGCATCAGCTGCACCAGACTTTGGGTACAAGGCTAGAGTTCAGTACAGCATTCCATCCGCAGATAGATGGACAGACCGAGAGAGTCAAACAGATTCTGGAGGACATGTTGAGAGCTTGTGCACTATATTATGGATCTAGTTGGGATGACAATTTGCCCTACGCGGAGTTCTCATACAACAATAGCTATCAAGCCAGTTTGAAGATGGCACCGTTCAAAGCCCTATATTGACGAAGGTGCAGGACACCGTTGATGTGGGATGAAGTTGGAGACCGGCGGTTGTTTGGACCAGATTTGATCAAGGAGTCTGAAGAGAAGGTTAAGTTGATCCGAGATAGACTGAAGGTAGCTCAGTCCAGGCATAAGAGTTATGTAGATTCGAAACACAAGGAAGTAACCTATGAAATTGGAGACAGAGCATATCTGCGAGTGTCACCTCTGCGAGGAGTGAAACGTTTTGGAGTTAAGGGAAAGTTAGCCCCGAGATTTGTAGGACCGTACCGAATTTTGGAACGTATGGTAGAGATTTCCTACAAGTTGGAGTTACCTGAAGGACTGTCAGGAGTTCATGATGTGTTTCATGTTTCACAGTTGAAGAAGTGTCATGCTGAGATGGCTGATACACCGCTAAAAGATACAGTGCCCTTGGAAGCGATTCGGTTGGACAGTGATCTGACCTATGAGGAGAAGCCTGTCAAGATTCTAGAGTTTGCTAGCCGAGTTACTCGTAGCAAGGTTATCAAGTTTTGCAAAGTTCAGTGGAGCCACCATACCGAGGATGAAGCCACCTGGGAACGAGAGGATGATCTTCACAAAGACCACCCGCACCTATTTTCTAGCCAACCCGAATCTCGAGGGCGAGATTCATCTTAAGGGGGTAGGTTTGTAACATCCCAAATTTTCAATTTGAAATGTTATACATAGATCATTCATGCATATCATATTATTATTGCATATTCATTTCGCGATCCTCGAAATTCTAAGCAACTCAAGGACCCTCGGAGAGAGTTGGGGATTTCACTATTTTCATATTTGAATTTTATCAAATATTGAAACGAGGATTATTTGTTTTAATTATTTTTCTCTCCAAAATTATTTCATATTAAAATATATGAGAGGAGATAATATGACTTCTCCAAAAATAAATGAAATATTGGAGGAAAAATATTAAAATCAAATATTTGATTTTATTCGGATTTTACTGCTATTTTATTTGCATTAGAAAAATTGCATGTTTTCAAAATTGCATTTTAGGGACAAGAAAATGTTCATCTTCTTCTAAATATTTCATTTAGACGGTGAAAATTTGTTTTGGTATTTTTAGATTTTTATTTATTTTTCTAGGATTTCTTTTCGGCAGAATCTGTTCAAAAAAAAGAGAAGCCCGCCGGACCGAACTGGGCCGCGGCCCAGCTGGCCCAGCCTCCCCGCGCCGCCGTCTCCCTCGCGGAGACCGCGACCGCCACGCCGCCGCTCGCCGTGGCCCAGTTGGCCACGCCTCCGCGCCCCCTCCCGCAAGCTACCTCCCCCCCCCTTAAAAGCCGACTCGGGGCCCCTCTGGAGCCCCAAGCCGCAGCCGCCGCCGCCCGCAAGCCGCCCGCCCCGCCACCTTGTGCCACCGCTGCCGCCCCGCCACCTTGTGCTGCCGCTGCCGCCGCCGCTGAGCCGCTGCCTGCCTTGCGCCGCCGCCGCCGCTAGCGTCGCCCTGCGCCGCCGCCGCACTTCCCCGCCGCCGCGCCGCACCACCCCGCCGTCGCCGCCACCCCGCAGCCCCACCTCGCCCCGCCGGAGCCGCCGCCTCATCACCGGAGCCGCCGTTCCAATCCAATCCGTTTCGCCGCCGTTTTTTTTGGTTTAGGTAAAAACCATCAATTTTTTTAAAAAACCCTAGTTACGTTTTTTAGATCGGTTCGTTGGTTTTCTCGGTCTAGAGTATTTAGCGGACGTTCGTCCGTACGTTCGTTTTAACGAACGGTTTTCGCTCGTTAGTCACAGACAATGAACGTTCGTTCGTTAGCATGTTCGTCAATTTTTCTTTTTCTCGCGTTTTTCGCGATTATTTTCGATCGCGATTTCTGATTCGATTTTCGTTTTAGTTTATCTTTTCGCTCATTTATCAGAATCAGGCGATTCAAGCGCCTAGATCTTCATATCGAAGCCCTCTTTCTGTTTAACCAACTTGAACAGGATTTTGTACTGTAAAATTTGACTTTAGTCCAGATTAGTAAACGAATCTTGTTTCTTTCGCAGTTTGAGTTTCGTTGCTCCATTTGATTTGATTCTTTTTGCAAACCGGAGTTCTTAAGTTGAACTTTCTGGTTGGATCTTCTTATTTGAGTTTTACCCATGAATCTTTGCTTGATTTCTTATGTATGCTATTATTTGTTTGCGATAGAATTCCCGGAGTGCGAAGCGTGCTACTACGAGTCTCTAGGTTTTGCGGATCATCAGCAAGGCAAGTAACACATTGATCATACTCTTTTCGTACCCAGTTTTTATGCATTAGTTCCAATCGTCAAACACTGCATGATTAGGATGTGATTAACTTGTTGGTATTGGGAAGTAGTTGATGAGGTAGAACCTATTGCCCTGTTATAATCAAACCCTTGGGAGTTACTTCTACGTATTGCTTATATTGCTATGCTATGCTCGTAGACGTGGTTTGGGTGAGTGAATCCATGACAGATGTGAGATTGTTAATTAATGGTTCAACTTAAGGTGGCAACTTTAATACACATCTGGGTGGATTGCTTGTCGGGCACCTGGAGAATCCAGTGTTGTCCTAGGATATCCCGGAGTACCCATGTGATAATCCTAAGGTCCGCCACCCAGGCTCAAAGGGAACTGAGATATTTCATGCTAGAAACTTCCATGTGCAGCCACAAGCTATTATGGGCTCTAGCATAGTTGAGTAAGTTGCATGACCTCTTCCAGTGGTAGGCTAGCAGATGTAGAGGGATGTAGGTTGGTACTGTCTACCCGGGGTTAGAGTTAATGCTTCTGAAAGACTGTGTCTCGGTCATCCGTTTCTCAAACACCATGTAGTGCGAGAAATCCAACGGAGGAGATCGAGTCTTGTGCGGAAAAGTGCGCAAACCTCTGCAGAGTGTACAATCTAATCATGGTTAGCCGTGTCCCCGGTTATGGACATCTTGAGTATCTAGTACTTGGATTATCATATGTATCTCATCACTCTAATTTAATATGTTGGGTTGATAATTACTTTAATTGGGATTGAGTTGGAGGAACCTTCTCAATGATGTTTCAACTACCATGATAGTTAAATAAAATTTATTCCTTTGTTGTAGGAAAAAATTGGCTTTTCGCAAAACTATAACCATAGAGCCTTTCCACCAGCCAAATATGCATGTAGTGATAGCATTATTCTGTTCTTGCTCTACTGTGTTATATTGCCAGCATATTCCATGTGCTGACCCGTTTTCGGGCTGCAACGTATTCTGTTGCAGACTTTTCAGATGAGGAGTAAGGTTCGTTAGGTCGTTGCCGTGCAGCTTAGCTATGCCGTTGGAGTTGATGGACTCTCTTTATCTTCCAAGCCTTCCGCTGTTATCGTATTAGATGGCCTTATGCCATATTTATTGTAATAAGTTCTCTTTTGAGACATTCGATGTAATAAGTGTGTGATTGCTACTCTGTTATAAATCCTTCGAGTACTGTGTGTGTCAGCATTACCGATCTAGGGATGACACTAAAGCACAAAGACTTGACCATTTGAGGTCGGGTCGCTACAAAGTTTATGAAAGCTCAAAAAGAAACTAAGTGGGTGTGCATCCAACTTGCTTGCTCATGAAGACCTAGGGCAATTTGAGGAAGCGCATCATTGGAACATACAAGCCAAGTTATATAATGAAAAATTCCCGCTAGTATATGAAAGTGACAACATAGGAGACTCTCTATCATTGCTACTTTGAAGCACAAGTGTGGTAAAAGGATAGTAACATTGCCCCTTCTCTCTTTTTCTCTCAATTTTTTCTTTTCTCTTTTTTTTTTTTCTTTTTTTGGGGCCTTCTCTTTTTTTTGGCCTTCTCTCTTTTTTTTCTTTTTTCCTCACATGGTACAATGCTCTAAAAATGAAGATCATCACACTTTTATTTACTTACAACTCAAAAATTACAACTCGATTCTAGAACAAAATATGACTATATGAATGCCTCCGGTGGTGTACCGGGATTTGAAATGAATCAAGAGCGACATGTATAAAAAATGAGGAAAGGTGGCTTTGCCACAAGCACGATGTCAACTACATGATCATGCCAAGCAATATGACAATGATGGAACGTGTCATAATAAACGGAACGGTGGAAAGTTGCATGGCAATATATCTCGGAATGGCTATGGAAATGCCATAATAGGTAGGTATGGTGGCTGTTTTTAGGAAGGTATATGGTAGGATTATGGTACCGGCGAAATTTGTGTGGCACGGCTAGCAATGGTGGAAGGGTGAGAGTGCGTATAATCCATGGACTCAACATTATCATAAAGAACTCACATACTTATTGCAAAAGTCTATTAGTCATCAAAACAAAGTACTACGCGCATGCTCCTAGGGGGATAGATTGGTAGGAAAACACCATCGCTCGTCCCCAACCGCCACTCATAAGGAAGACAATCAAAAAATATGTCATGCTCCAACTTCGTTACATAACGGTTCACCATACGTGCATGCTACGTGTTGGGTAACGTAGCATGCAATATCAAAAAAATTCCTACGATCATGCAAGATCTATCTAGGAGATTCATAGCAACAAGAGGGGGAGAGTGTGTCCACATACCCTCGTAGACCGAAAGCGGAAGCGTTAGTTTAGCGCGGTTGATGTAGTTGAACGTCCTCGCGATCCAACCAATAAAGTACCGAACATACGGCACCTCCGAGTTCAGCACACGTTCAGCTCGATGACGTCCCTCGAACTCTTTATCTAGCAAAGTGTCGAGGGAGAGTTTTTTCAGCACGACGGCGTGGTGACGGTGATGGTGATGTGATCCACGCAGGGCTTCGCCTAAGCACTACGACAGTATGACCGGAGGAGTAAACGGTGGAGGGGGGCACCGCACACGGCTAAGAAACAATTGATGTGCTTTGGGGTGCCCCTGCCCCCGTATATAAAGGAGGGACAGGGAGGAGGCCGGCCTAGGTGCACCCCCAAGGGGGAGGAGTCCTACTAGGACTCCAAGTCCAATTCGCTCCCCCTTCCTTCTTTCGAAGGGGGAAAGGGGGAAGGAGAGGGAGAGGGAGAAGGAAGGGGGCCCCCGCCCCTCCCCTTGTCCAATTCGGGGGGGGGGGGGGCGCTCCACCCACTTGTCGGCTGCCCTCTCTCTCCCCTATGGCCCATGAGGCCCATTACTTTCCCCGGGGGGTTCCAGTAACCCCTCGGTACTCCGATAAATATCCGAAACACTCCGAAACCATTCCGGTGTCCGAATACTATCGTCCAATATATCAATCTTTACCTCTCGACTATTTCGAGATTCCTCGTCATGTCCGTGACCTCATCCTGGACTCCGAACAATCTTCGGTGACCAAAACACATAACTCATAATACAAATCGTCATCGAACTTTAAGCGTGCGGACCCTACGGGTTCGAGAACTATGTAGACATGACCGAGACACATCTCCGATCAATAACCAACAGCGGAACCTGGATGCTCATATTGGTTCCTACATATTCTACGAAGATCTTTATCGGTCAAACCTCAATGACAACATACGTTAATCCCTTTATTATCGGTATGTTACTTGCCCGAGTTTCGATCGTCGGTATCCTCATACCTAGTTCAATCTTGTTACCGGGAAGTCTGTTTACTCGTTCCATAATGCATCATCCCGCAACTAACTCATTAGTCACATTGCTTGCAAGGCTTATCATGATGTGCATTATCGAGAGGGCCCAGAGATACCTCTTCGATACTCGGAGTGACCAATCCGAATCTCGATCTATGCCAACCCAACAAACACCTTCGGAGATACCTGTAGATCATATTTATGATCACCCAGTTACATTGTGACATTTGATAGCACACAAGGTATTCCTCTGGTATCCGGGAGTTGCATAATCTCATAGTCAAAGGAATATGTATAATTTATGAAGAAAGCAATAGCAATAAAATTTAACAATCATTATGCTAAGCTAACGGATGGGTCTTGTCCATCACATCATTCTCCTAATGATGTGATCCCATTCATCAAATGACAACACATGTCTATGGTCAGGAAACTTAACCATCTTTGATTAACGAGCTAGTCAAGTAGAGGCATGATTGCCACTTGAAGCTACGTCGGTATTTCCCCAAAGAGGAAGGGATGATGCAGCACAGCGGCGGTCGGTATTTCCCTCAGTTATGAGACCAAGGTTATCGAACCAGTAGGAGAACCAAGCAACACAACGTAAACAACACCTGCACACAAATAACAACCACTCTCAACCCGACGTGTTAAAGGAGTTGTCAATCCCATTCAGGTAACGGCGCCAGAAATTGGCACGTGGATGGGCGAAAGTTGTAATAGATTGATAGATCGAACGCCAAACAAAATAAAAAACAATAAAATACAGCGAGGTATTTTTTATTTTTGGTTTAGTAGATCTAAAAATAAAAGCAAAGGAAAAGTAGATCGGAAAGGCAAATAATATGAGAAAGAGACCCGGGGGCCGTAGGTTTCACTAGTGGCTTCTCTCGAGAAAAATAGCAAATGCTGGGTAAACAAATTACCGTTGGGCAATTGATAGAACTTCAAATAATCATGACGATATCCAGGCAATGATCAATACATTGGCATCACGTCCAAGATTAGTAGATCGACTCATGCCTGCATCTACTACTATTACTCCACACATCGACTGCTATCCAGCATGCATCTAGTGTATTAAGTTCATGGAGAAACGGAGTAATGCAATAAGAACGATGACATGATGTAGACAAGATCTATCTATGTAGAGATAGACCCCATCGTTTTATCCTTAGTAGCAACAATACATACGTGTCGGTTCCCCTTCTGTCACTGGGATCAAGCACCGTAAGATCGAACCCACTACAAAGCACCTCTTTTGCCGTGGTTATCTCGCGGGCGGGTTCGTGAGACGACAGATGCCATGGGGGTGGCTAGAGGTGAGGGCAAGGCTGCTCTGGAGATCAGGGACGGGATTGGGCAAGTAGCACGCGGTGGTTTACCCAGGTTCGGGGCTCTCCAGAGAGATAATACCCCTACCCCTGCATGTATGATGTTATATGTAGTGTATACGTAGCAGTACAAAGTTGCTCCTGGAGCTGTATCTGAGAAGAGAGCCATGGGCTACTAGCTTCATGTGTGTGTGGCCGAGTGAGCCCGTATGAGTGTGGCATGGCGTGTCAGTGTGTATGGATGGATGGATGTGGGAGCGTGGCCAAATGAGGATGCGTGTGTGAGGCCTCCCCTAGGTCACTTTATATACTAGTGCCCAGGGACAAGGGATGGCCCACATACCCACTGCACTATTGAGATGTCATATGATGATGTAGGCTACAGTGCATCACTATTGGACCGAAGTGAAGCGTCACATGATGCAGGAACAATGTTGGCTGCTCATCTACAGTGCTCCACTATAGAGTATGGCTGTCACATCTGCGCAGGTCTGACGGGACGTCTTGGTTGACTTGGCCTAATTCCAGCCGGACGAGCTCAACCCGGACGGCTCAACCCAGACGGGGCTCAACCCGGACGGGGCTCAACCCGGACAGGCAGAACCCGGACAGGGAGAACCCGGATGGGCTCAACCCGGCCAGGGTCAACCCGGACAGCTCAACCCAGCCAGGGTCAACCCGGACAGCTCAAACCGGCCAGGGTCAACCCGGACAGGTCAACCCGGCCAGGGTCAACCCGGCCAGAGTCAACCCGAACATGTCAACCCTGCCAAAGTCAACCAGGCCAGATTCCAGCCAGCCAAGTTCCAGCCAGCCAGGGGGCACTCCCCTAGCAATGTTTTGAAGCGTCGTTTCGCCGTCTTGGGCATACCCAGGGGTCATCCCCCCGACATCTTCCCATTGCAAGATAAATAAATCAAGTTGGCCAAACAAAACCCAAATACTGGAGAAGGAATACGAGGCTATAATAAATCATGCATATAAGAGATCAAAGAAACTCAAATAACTTTCATGGATATAAAAAATAGATCTGATCATAAACTCAGAGTTCATCTGATCCCAACAAACACACCGCAAAAAGAGTTACATCATATGGATCTCTAAGAGACCATTGTATTGAGAATTCAACAAGAGAGAGGAAGCCATCTAGCTACTAACTACGGACCCGAAGGTCTACAAAGAACTACTCACGCATCATCGCAGAGGCACCAATGGAAGTGCTGAACCCCTCCGTGATGGTGACTATATTGGATCTGGTGGTCCTGGACCCTGCAGCGGCTGGAATTGATTTTCGTCGACTCCCCTAGGGATTATAGAATATTAGGGTATTTATAAAGCAAAGAGGCGGTCCGGGGGGCACCCGAGGTGGGCACAACCCACCAGGGCGCGCCTGGGCCTCCTGGCGCGTCCTAGTGGGTTGTGCTCCCCTCGGAGCACTCCCCAGGCACAACCTTGGCCCATTAGATGTCTTCTGGTCCATAAAAATTCTCCGTGAAGTTTCATTGCATTTCGACTCCGTTTGGTATTGATTTCCTGCGATGTAAAAAACATGCAGAAAACAGCAACTGGCACTTGGCACTATGTCAATAGGTTGGTACGAAAAAATGATATAAAATGACTATAAAATGATTATAAAACATCCAAGATTGATAATATAACAACATGGAACAATAAAAAATTATAGATACGCTGGAGACGTATCAAGGATCCATTCTTAGCAACAAATATCTTGCCTTCAGATCTGTGATAGAAGGTGTACCCAACAGTTTCTTTTGGGTATCCTATGAAGACGCACTTCTCCGATTTGGGTTCGAGCTTATCAGGTTGAAGCTTTTTCACATAAGCATCGCAACCCCAAACTTTAAGAAACGACAGCTTAGGTTTCTTGCCAAACCACAGTTCATATGGTGTCGTCTCAACAGATTTAGATGGTGCCCTATTTAACATGAATGCAGCCGTATCTAATGCATAACCCCAAAACGATAGTGGTAAATCGGTAAGAGACATCATAGATCGCACCATATCTAATAAAGTACGGTTATGACGTTCGGACACACCATTACACTGTGGTGTTCCAGGTGGCGTGAGTTGCGAAACTATTCCACATTGGTTTAAATGAAGACCAAACTCGTAACTCAAATATTCGCATCCACGATCAGATCGTAGAAACTTTATTTTCTTGTTACGATGATTTTCCACCGCACTCTGAAATTCTTTGAACTTTTCAAATGTTTCGGACTTGTGTTTCATTAAGTAGATATACCCATATATGCTCAAATCATCTGCGAAGGTCAGAAAATAACGATACCTGCCGCGAGCTTCAACACTCATCGGACCGCATATATCAGTATGTATTATTTCTAGTAAGTCAATGGCTCACTCCATTGTTCCAGAGAACGGAGTTTTAGTCATCTTGCCCATGAGGCATGGTTCGCAAGCATAGTGTGATTCATAATCAAGTGATTCCAAAAGCCCATCCGCATGGAGTTTCTTCATGCGCTTTACACCAATATGACCTATACGGCAGTGCCACAAATATGTTGAACTATCATTATTAACTTTGCATCTTTTGGCATCAATAGTATGAATATGTGTATCACCATGATCGAGATTCAACAAAAATAGACCACTCATCAAGGGTGCATGACCATAAAAGATATTACTCATATAAATAGAACAACCATTATTCTCTGATTTAAATGAATATCCGTCTCACATCAAACAAGATCCAGATATAATGTTCATGCTCAATGCTGGCACCAAATAAGAATTACTCAGGTCTAAAACTAATCCCGAAGGTAGATGTAGAGGTAGCGTGCCGACGGCGATCACATCGACCTTGGAACCATTTCCGACGCGCATCGTCACCTCGTCCTTAGCCAATCTTCGTTTAATCCGTAGCCCCTGTTTCGAGTTGCAAATATGAGCAACGGAACCAGTGTCAAATACCCAGGCACTACTATGAGCATTAGTAAGGTATACATCAATAACATGTATATCAAATATACGTTTCACTTTGCCATCCTTCTTATCCGCCAAATACTTGGGGCAATTTCGCTTCCAGTGACCAGTCCCTTTGAAGTAGAAGCACTCAGTTTCAGGCTTAGGTCCAGAATTGGGCTTCTTCCCGGGAGCAGCAACTTGCTTGCTATTCTTCTTGAAGTTCCCCTTCTTTCCTGTGCCCTTTTTCTTGAAACTAGTCGTCTTGTTAACCATCAACACTTGATGCTCCTTCTTGATTTCTACCTCCGCAGCCTTGAGCATTGCGAAGAGCTCGGGAATCGTCTTGTTCATCCCTTGCATATTATAGTTCATCACGAAGCCTTTATAGCTTGGTGGCAGTGATTGAAGAACTTTGTCAATGACACTATCATCCGAAACATTAACTCCCAGCTGAGTCAAGTGGTTATGGTACCCAGACATTCTGAGTATGTGTTCACTGACAGAACTGTTCTCCTCCATCTTGCAGCTATAGAACTTGCTGGAGACTTCATATCTCTCAACTCGGGCATTTGCTTGAAATATTAACTTCAACTCCTGGAACATCTCATATGCAGATATGCTCCATGACGTTCAAAACGTCTTTGAAGTCCCGATTCTAAGCCGTAAAGCATGGCACACTAAACTATCGAGTAGTCATCAGATTTAGCTTGTCATATGTTCATAACGTCAGCAGTTGCTCCTGCAGCAGGTCATGCACCTAGCGGTGCATCAAGGATGGAATTCTTCTGTGCAGCAATGAGGATAATCCGCAAGTTACGGACCCAGTCCGTGTAGTTGCTACCATCATCTTTCAACTTAGCTTACTCTAGGAACGCATTAAAATTCAAGGGAACGGTAGCACGAGCCATTGATCTACAACATAGATATGCAAAAACTATCAGGACTAAGTTCATGATAAATTTAAGTTCAATTAATCATATTACTTAAGAACTCCCACTTAGATAGACATCCCTCGAGTCATCTAAACGATCACGTGATCCATATCAACTAAAGCATGTCCGATCATCATGTGAGATGGAGTAGTTTTCAATGGTGAACATCTCTATGTTGATCATATCTACTATATGCTTCACGTTCGACCTTTCGGTCTCGGTGTTCCGAGGCCATGTCTGTACATGCTAGGCTCGTCAAGTTTAACCCGAGTATTCCGCTCGTGCAAAACTGTCTTGCACCCGTTGTATGTGAACATATAGCTTATCACACCCGATCATCACGTGGTGTCTCGGCACGACGAATTGTCGCAATGGTGCATACTCAGGGAGAACACTTATACCTTGAAATTTTAGTGAGGGGTCATCTTATAATGCTACCGCCGTACTAAGCAAAATAAGATGCATAAAGTATAAACATCTCATGCAATCAAAATACGTGACATGATATGGCCATCATCATCTTGTGCCTTTGATCTCCATCTCCAAAGCACCGCCATGATCTCCATCGTCACTGACTTGACACCTTGATCTCCATCGTAGCATCGTTATCGTCTCGCCATCTAGTGCTTCTACAACTATCACTAACGCATAGAGATAAAGTAAAGCAATTACATGGCGATTGCATTTCATACAATAAAGCGACAACCATAAGGCTCCTGCCAGTTGCCGATAACTTTTACAAAACATGATCATCTCATACAATAACGTATATCACATCATGTCTTGGCCATATCACATCACAACATGCCCTGCAAAAACAAGTTAGACGTCCTCTACTTTGTTGTTGCAAGTTTTACGTGGCTGCTAGGGGCTCCTAGTAAGAACCGTTCTTACCTACGCATCAAAGCCACAACGATGTTTCGTCAAGTGTGCTGTTTTAACCTTCAACAAGGACCGGTCGTAGTCAGATTCGATTCAACTAAAGTTGGAGAAATAGACACCCGCCAGCCACCTTTATGCAAAACAAGTTGCATGTCTCTCGGTGGAACCGGTCTCATCAACGTGGTCACGTAAGGTTGGTCCGGGCCGCTTCATCCAACAATACCTCCGGATCAAAATCAGACGTTGGTGGTAAGCAGTATGACTATGATCGCCCACAACTCTTTGTGTTCTACTTGTGCATATCATCTACGCATAGACCTGACTCGGATGCCACTGTTGGGCAACGTAGCATGCAATTTCAAAAAAATTCTTGCGATCACGCAAGATCTATCTAGGAGATGCATAGCAACGAGAGGGGGAGAGTGTGTCCATGTACCCTCGTAGACAGAAAGCGGAAGCATTATTTTAATGCGGTTAATGTAGTCGAACGTCTTCGCGATCCAACCGATCAAGTACCGAACGTACGGTACCTCCGAGTTCGGCACATGTTTAGTTCGATGACGTCCCTCGAACTCTTGATCTAGCAAAGTGTCGAGGGAGAGTTTTGTCAGCACGACAGCGTGGTGACGGTGATGGTGATGTGATCTACGCAGGGCTTCGCCTAAGCACTATGACAATATGACCGGAGGAGTAAACGGTGGAGGGGGCATCGCACACGGCTAAGAAACAATTGATGTGCTTTGGGGTGCCCCCTGCCCCCGTATATAAAGGAGGGAGAGGGAGGAGGCCGGCCTAGGTGCGCCCCCAAGGGGAGGAGTCCTACTAGGACTCCAAGTCCAATTCGCCCCTTCCTTCTTTCGGAGGGGGAAAGGGGGAAGGAGAGGGAGAGGGAGAAGGAAAGGGGGGCCGCGCCCCTTCCCTTGTCCAATTCGGACTCCCCAGGGGGGGCGCCACCCCCTTGTGGGCTGCCCTCTCTCTCCCCTATGGCCCATGAGGCCCATTACTTTCCCCGGGGGGTTCCGGTAACCCCTCGGTACTCCGATAAATATCCGGAACACTCCGAAACCATTCCAGTGTCCGAATACTATCGTCCAATATATCAATCTTTACCTCTCGACCATTTGGAGATTCCTCGTCATGTCCTTGACATCATCCTGGACTCCGAACAATCTTCGGTGACCAAAACACATAACTCATAATACAAATCGTCATCGAACGTTAGGCGTGCGGACCCTACGAGTTCGAGAACTATGTAGACATGACCAAGACACATCTCCGATCAATAACCAACAGCGGAACCTGGATGCTCATATTGGTTCCTACATATTCTACGAAGATCTTTATCGGTCAACCGCAATGACAACATATGTTATTCCCTTTGTCATCGGTATGTTACTTGCCCGAGATTCGATTGTCGGTATCCTCATACCTAGTTCAATCTCGTTACCGGCAAGTCTCTTTACTCGTTCCATAATGCATCATCCCGCAAGTAACTCATTAGTCACATTGCTTGCAAGGCTTATCATGATGTGCATTACCAAGAGGGCCCAGAGATACCTCTCCGATACTCGGAGTGACAAATCCTAATCTCGATCTACGCCAATCCAACAAACACCTTCGGAGATACCTGTAGAGCATCTTTATGATCACCCAGTTACGTTGTCACGTTTGATAGCACACAAGATATTCCTCCGGTATTCGGGAGTTGCATAATCTCATAGTCAAAGGAATATGTATATGTCATGAAGAAAGCAATAGCAATACAACTTAACAATCATTATGCTAAGCTAACTGATGGGTCTTGTCCATCACATCATTCTCCTAATGATGTGATCCCATTCATCAAATGACAACACATGTCTATGGTCAGGAAACTTAACCATCTTTGATTAACGAGCTAGTCAAGTAGAGGAATACTAGGGACACTTTGTTTTGTCTATGTATTCACACATGTATCAAGTTTCTGGTTAATACAATTCTAGCATGAATAATAAATATTTATCATGATATAAGGAAATATAAATAACAACTTTAATATTGCCTCTAGGGCATATTTCCTTCACTACGGGACTCACAAACCTTAACACAAGTATTTCTCAAATTCACAACTACTCACTAGCGTGACTCTAATATCACCATCTTCATATCTCAAAACAATCATAAGGAATCAAACTTCTCATAGTATTCAATGCACTTCATATGAAAGTTTTTGTTATATCCCTCTTGGATGCCTATCATATTAGGACTAAATTTATAACCAAAGCAAATTACAATGCTATTTAGAGACTCTCAAAATAATATAAGTGAACCATGAGAGTTCATTAATTTCTATAAAATAAAACCACCGCCGTGCTCTAAAAAGATATAAGTGAAGCACTAGAGCAAAATTGCCTAGCTCAAAAGATATAAGTGAAGCACATAGAGTATTCTAATAAATCATGATTCATGCGTGTCTCTCTCAAAAGGTGTTTACAGCAAGGTGATTGTGGCAAACTAAAAAGCAAAGACTCATATCATACAAGACGCTCCAAGCAAAACACATATCATGTCGTGAATAAATATATAGTCTCAAGTAAAGTTACCGATAGACGAAGACGAAAGAGGGGATGCCTTCCGGGGCATCCCCAAGCTTAGGCTCTTGGTTGTCCTTGAATATTACTTTGGGGTGCCTTGGGCATCCCCAAGCTTAGGCTCTTGGTTGTCTTTGAATATTACTTTGGGGTGCCTTGGGCATCCCCAAGCTTAGGCTCTTGCCACTTCTTATTCCATAGTCCATCAAATCCTTACCCAAAACTTGAAAACTTCACAACACAAAACTCAACAGAAAAATCTCATAAGCTCCGTTAGTATAAGAAAATAAATCACCACTTTGGGTACTGTTGTGAACTCATTCTTTATTTATATTGGTGTAATATCTACTGTATTCCTACTTTTCCATGGTTCATACCCCCCGATACTACCCATAGATCATCAAAATAAGCAAACAACACATAGAAAACAGAATCTGTCAAAAACAGAATAGTCTGTAGCAATCTATATTTATTGAATACTTCTGTAACTAAAAAAATTCAGAACAATTAGGACAACAGAGGCAATTTGTATATCAATCTTGTGTAAAAAATTCAGAATTTTATCACGCTTCTGTGATTTTTTAAAATTCTGGGACTGGGTGCAAAAGTTTTTGTTTTTCAGCAAGATCAAATCAACTAACCCCGTAAGCTATCCCAAAGGTCTTACTTGGAACAAACACTAATTAAAACATAAAACCACATCTAACCAGAGGCTAGATCTTATTTATTGCAAAACAGAACCTAATAAGAAAAAAAAATTGGGTTGCCTCCCAACAAGCGCTATTGTTTAACGCCCTTAGCTAGGCATAAAAACACGAATAGATCTAGGTATTGTCATCTTTGGTATGCAATCCATAAGTAGCTCTCATAATGGATTCATAAGGCAATTTAATTTTCTTTCTTGGAAAGTGTTCCATGCCCTTCCTTAACAGAAATTGAAATATAATCTTTCCTTCTTTAATATCAATAATTGCACCAATCGTTCTAAGGAAAGGTCTACCAAGAATAATAGGACATGTAGAATTGCAATCTACAAGAACAATGAAATCTACGGGCACATAATTCCTATTTGCAACAATAAGAACATCATTAATCCTACCCATAGGTTTCTTAATAGTGGAATCCGCAAGATGCAAATTTAAAGAACAATCATCAAATTCACGGGAACCTGGCACATCACATAAAGTTTTTGGAATCGTGGACACTAGCACCCAAATCACACAAAGCATGGCACTCATAATATTTAATCTTGATCTTAATAGTAGGTTCCCACTCATCATAAAGTTTTCTATGGATAGAAACTTCCAATCCAAGCTTTTCCTCAAAAGATTGCATCATAGCATCAACGAAATGTTTACTAAAAGCTTTATTTTGATTATAAGCATGAGGAGAATTCAACATGGATTGCAACAAGGAAATACAATCTATTAAAGAACAATTATCAAAATTAAATTCCTTGAAATCCAAAAGAGTGGGTTCATTGCTACTTAAAGTTTTGACATCTCCAATCCCACTTTTATCAATTTTTGCATCAAGATCTAAAAACTCCGAATCATTGAGACGCCTTTTAACTAAAGTTGACTCATCTCCAGTCCCATCTTTATCAAGATTTATATTGGAAAACAAAGATTCAATAGGAGTCACATCAATCACATTAAGATCTTCGTCTTTATTTAAAGACTCCAGTTTAGCGGCCATCTTATTTACTAAGGTAGCTTGTTTATCAGAAATTTGTCCTACTAAATTTTCAAGATGAGCAAACTGAGATTTCAAACCATAAAATTCCTTAGACATATCATCGAGCTCTTTATTCATGTATTCCATAAAGCTTTTCTGCTCTTTAAGCTCATTTCTAAGGAAACTATTATGCTGACATTGTAAAGACATGAAGCTTCTAACATTATTTTCAACTTCTTCCATCCTCCTAGAGAGAGGGTCAGAGTTCTTTGGTTGGGCCATCATGAAAAAGCAAGCAATCCAACACTCGAGCACACCAAAACCAAACGAAGAAGGCGAACGGAAGAGGGGCGAAGAAAAGGCAAATCTTTTCAAAAATCGTTTTAGAAGTGGGGGAGAGGAAAACGAGATAAGAATGGCGAATAATATAATGCAAGATATGAGAATTTATGATGGGTACTTGGTATGTCTTGACTTGGCGTAGATCTCCCCGGCAATGGTGCCAGAAATTCTTCCTGCTACTTCTTGAGCTTGCGTTGGTTTTTCCCTTGAAGAGGAAAGGGTGATGCAGCAAAGTAGAGATAAGTATTTCCCTCAGTTCGAGAACCAAGGTATCAATCCAGTAGGAGACAACGCACAAATCACCGAATACCTGCACAAACAATAACACAACTTGCACCCAACGCGATAAAGGGGTTGTCAATCCCTTCACGGTTACTTGCAAAAGTGAGATCTGATGGAGATAGATGAAAGTAAACAAACGGTAAAGTAAATATTTTTGGTTTATAGATCGAAAAGTAAAAGATTGCAAAATAGTAGATCGGAAACTTATATGATGGAAAATAGACCCGGGGGCCATAGGTTTCACTAGAGGCTTCTCTCAAGATAGAAAATATTACGGTGGGTGAACAAATTACTGCCGAGCAATTGATAGAAAAGTGCAAAATTATGACGATATCTAAGGCAATGATCATGAAGTAGACCAAAACGATTCTACATCTACTACTATTACTCCACACATCTACCACTATCCAGCATGCATCTAGAGTATTAAGTTCATAAAGAACGGAGTAACGCATTAAGTAAGATGACATGATGTAGAGGAATTAACTCAAGCAATATGATGAAAACCCCATCTTTTTATCCTCGATGGAAACAATACAATATGTGCCTTGCTGCCCCTACTGTCACTGGGAAAGGACACCAGAAGATTGAACCCAAAGCTAAACACTTCTCCCATAGCAAGAAAAAACAATCTAGTTGGCCAAACCAAACGGATAGTTCGAAGAGAATTACAAAGATATCAAGTCATGCATAAAAGAATTCAGAGAAGATTCAAATAATATTCATAGATAAGCTGATCATAAATCCACAAATCGTCAGATCTCGGCAAACACACCGCAAAAAAGTATTACATCGAATAGATCTCCAAGAACATAGAGGAGAACATGGTATTGAGAATTAAAGAGAGAGAAGAAGCCATCTAGCTACTAGGTATGGACCCGTAGGTCTGTGGTAAACTACTCATGCTTCATCGAAAGGGCAATAGAGTTGATGTAGAAGCCCTCCGTGATCGAGATCCCCTCCGGCAGGGTGCCGAAAAAGGTCTCTAGATGGGATCTCACGGGTACAGAAGGTTGCGGTAGTGGAAAAGTGTTTTCGTGGATGCCCCTGGTGGTTTGGGGATATATGGGAATATATACGCGAAAGAATTAGGTCAGGAAGTGCACGAGGGGCCCACAAGGGTGGGGGCGTGCCCTACCCCGTGGGCGCACCCTTCGTCCTTGTGGCCGCCTCGTGGCTCCTCTGACTTCATCTCCAAGTCTCCTGGTTGTCTTCTGGTCGAAGAAAAATCATTGCGAAGGTTTTATTCCATCTGGACTCTGTTTGGTATTCCTTTTCTGCGAAATTCAAAAACAGGGAAAAAGCAGGAACTGGCACTGGGCTCTAGGTTAATAGGTTAGTACCAAAAAAATATAAAATAGCATATTAATGCATATAAAACATCCAAAACAGATAATATAATAGCATGAAACAATCAAAAATTATAGATACGTTGGAGACGTATCAGTCTACATAGTTCTCGAACCCGTAGGGTCCGCACGCTTAACGTTCGATGAAGATATAGTATTATATGAGTTATATGACTTGGTGACCGAATGTTGTTCGGAGTCCCAGATGAGATCATGGACATGACGAGGAGTCTCAAAATGGTCGAGAAGTAAAGATTGATGTACATGACGATGGTATCCAGACACCGGAAGTGTTTCGGGTGGTACCGGGTACTTAACGGGTCACCGGAAGGGGTTCCAGGCACCCCCGACAAAAGATATGAGCCTTATGGGCCAAAATGGGAAACGCACCAGCCACAAGTGGCTGCAGCGCCCCCTCATAGTAGGTCGGTCTAAGGAGGGGAAGGAAAGGGGGAAGGGAAAGGAAAGTGTGGATTAGGATTCCCACTTCCTTCCCTCTCCCCCCCTTTCCTTCCCCCTTGGGAAAACATGGCAGGGGGCACTGGGCAAGGCAGGGCCCCTAGGGGGCGGCGGCCAGCCCTAGGGTGCACCTTGGCCTCTCCCCTCCCCCTCCGACCTATATATATGTGGGAGGGGGCCGCCTAGCACACCCCAGATCAATTGTTAGCCGTGTGCGGCGCCCCCCTCCATGCTACCTCTTGAGCATGCATTGGTTTTCCCTTGAACAGAAAAGGGTGATGCAGCAAAGTAGCGTAAGCATTTCCCTCAGTTTTTGAGAACCAAGGTATCAATCCAGTAGGAGGTTACACGCAAGTCGCCTAGTACCTGCACAAACAATCAAGAACCTTGCAGCCAATGCGACAAAAGGGGTTGTCAATCCCTTCACGGCCACTTGCAAAAGTGAGATCTGATAAAGATAATAAGATAAATATTTTTGGTATTTTTGTTGTATAGATTTGAAAGAAAAGATTGCAAAATAAATAGTAAACTAGAATTATAGATCGGAAACTTATATGATGTAAAATAGACCCGGGGGCCATAGGTTTCACTAGTGGCTTCTCGCAAGATAGCATATATTACGGTGGGTGAACAAATTACTGTCGAGCAATTGATAGAAAAGTGCATAGTTATGAGAATATCTAGGCATGATCATGAACATAGGCATCATGTCCGTGTCAAGTAGACCGAAACGATTCTGCATCTACTACTATTACTCCACACATCGACCGCTATCCAGCATGCATCTGGAGTATTAAGTTCATAACAACAGAGTAACGCATTAGGCAAGATGACATGATGTAGAGGGATAAACTCAAGCAATATGATATAAACCCCATCTTTTTATCCTCGATGGCAACAATACAATACGTGCCTTGCTGCCCCTACTGTCACTGGGAAAGGACACCGCAAGATTGAACCCAGAGCTAAGCACTTCTCCCATTGCAAGAAAGATCAATCTAGTAGGCCAAACCAAACTGATAATTCGAAGAGACTTGCAAAGATATCAAATCATGCATATAATAATTCGGAGAAGAATCAAATATTGTTCATAGATAATCTTGATCATAAACCCACAATTCATCAGATCTCGACAAACACACCGCAAAAAGTATTACATCGAATAGATCTCCAAGAACAACGAGGAGAACTTTGTATTGAGATCCAAAGATAGAGAAGAAGCCATCTAGCTAATAACTATGGACCCGAAGGTCTGTGGTAAACTACTCACACATCGGAGGAGAGGCTAGGGTGTTGATGTAGAAGCCCTCCGTGATCGATTCCTCCTCCGGCGGAGCGTCGGAAAAGGCCCCAAGATGGGATCTCACGGGTACAGAAGGTTGCGGCGGTGGAAAAGTGGTTTCGTGGCTCCCCTAGATGTTTTCAGGGTATAAGAGTATATATAGGCGAAAGAAGTAGGTTGGTGGAGCTGTGAGGGGCCCACGAGGGTGGGGGCGCGCCCTCCTGCCTTGTGGCTTCCTCGTGGAGTGCCAGACTTCCACTCCAAGTCTCCTGGGTTGCATTTGTTCCAAGAAAGATCCTCGTGAAGGTTTCGTTCCGTTTTGATTCCGTTTGATATTCCTTTTCTGCGAAACACTGAAATAGGCAAAAAAACACCAATTTGCACTGGGCCTTCGGTTAATAGGTTAGTCCCAAAAATAATATAAAAGAGCATATTAAAGCCCATTAAACATCCAAAACAGATAACATAATAGCATGGAACAATAAAAAATTATAGATACGTTGGAGACGTATCAAGCATCCCCAAGCTTAATTCCTGCTCGTCCTCGAGTAAGTAAATGATAAAAACAGAATTTTTGATGTGGAATGCTACCTAGCATAATTTTCAATGTAATTTTCTTTATTGTGGCACGAATATTCAGATCCGAAAGATTCAAGACACAAGTTTAATATTGACATAAAAATAATAATACTTCAAGCATACTAACTAAGCAATTATGTCTTCTCAAAATAACATAGCCAAAGAAAGCTCATCCCTAAAAAATCATATAGTTAAGCCATGTTTCATTTTCGTCACACAAAATGCTCTCATCTTGCACAACCCCGATGACAAGCTAAGCAATTGTTTCATAATTTAGTATTCTCAAACTTTTTCAACTTTCATGCAATACATGAGCGTGAGCCATGGACATAACACTATGGGTGGAATAGAATATGATGATGGGGGTTGTATGGAGAAGACAAAAAAGGAGAAAGTCTCACATTGACGCGGCTAATCAACGGGCTATGGAGACACCCATCAATTGATGTCAATGCGAGGAGTAGGGATTGCCATGCAACGGATGCACTAGAGCTATAAATGTATGAAAGCTCAACAAAAAGAAACTAAGTGGGTGTGCATCGAACTTGCTTGCTCACGAAAACCTAAGGCATTTGAGGAAGCCCATCGTCGGAATATACAAGCCAAGTTCTATAATGAAAAATTCCCACTAGTATATGAAAGTGACAAAATAAGAGAATCTCTATCATGAAGATCATGGTGCTACTTTGAAGCACAAGTGTGGAAAAGGATAGTAGCATTGTCCCTTCTTTTTTTCCTTTTTTTATTCGGGACAATGCTCTAATAATGATGATCATCACACTTCTATTTATTTACAACTCAATGATTACAACTCGATACTAGAACAAAATATGACTCTATATGAATGCCTCCGGCGATGTACCGGGATGGGCAATGAATCAAGAGTGACATGTATGAAATATTATGCATGGTGGCTTTGCCACGAATACGATGTCAACTACATGATCATGCAAAGAAATATGACAATGATGAAGCGTGTCATAATAAACGGAATGGTGGAAAGTTGCATGGCAATATATCTCGGAATGGCTATGGAAATGCCATAATAGGTAGGTATGGTGGCTGTTTTGAGGAAGATATAAGGAGGTTTATGTGTGATAGAGTGTATCATATCACGTGGTTTGGATGCACCGGCGATGTTTGCACCAACTCTCAAGGTGAGAAAGGGCAATGCTCGGTACCGAAGAGGCTAGCAATGATGGAAGGTGAGAGTGCGTATAATCCATGGACTCAACATTAGTCATAAAGAACTCACATACTTATTGCAAAAACTACAAGTCATCAAAAACTAAGCACTACGCGCATGCTCCTAGGGGGATAGATTGGTAGGAAAAGACCATCGCTCGTCCCCGACCGCCACTCATAAGGAGGACAATCAAAGAAACACCTCATGCTTCAAATTTGTCACACAACGTTTACCATACGTGCATGCTACGGGACTTGCAAACTTCAACACAAGTATTTCTCAAATTCACAATTACTCAACTAGCACGTCTCTAATATTACTATCTTCATATCTCAAAACAATCATCAAGTATCAAACTTCTCATAGTATTCAATGCACTCTATATGGAAGTTTTTATTATACCCATCTTGGATACCCATCATATTAGGACTAATTTTATAGCCAAAGGAAATTACCATGCTGTTCTAAAAGACTCTCAAAATAATATAAGTGAAGCATGAGAGATCAATAATTTCTATAAAGTAAAACCACCACCGTGCTCTAAAAGATATAAGTGAAGCACTATAGCAAAATTATCTAGCTCAAAAGATATAAGCTAAGCACATAGAGTGTTCTAATAAATTTTGATTCATGTGTGTCTCTTCAAAAGGTGTGTACAGCAAGGATGATTGTGGTAAACTAAAAAGCAAAGACTCAAATCATACAAGACCCTCCAAGCAAAACACATATCATGTGGTGAATAAAAATATAGCCTCAAGTAAATTTATCGATAGACGAAGACGAAAGAGGGGATGCCTTCCTGGGCATCCCCAAGCTTAGGCTTTTGGTTGTCATTGGATTTTACCTTGGGGTGCCTTGGGAATCCCCAAGCTTAGGCTCTTGCGACTCCTTATTCCAAAATCCATCAAATCTTTACCCAAAAACTTGAAAACTTCACAACACAAAACTCAACAGAAAATCTCATGAGCTCCGTTAGTATAAGAAAACAAATCACCACATTAAGGTACTGTAATGAACTCATTCTTTATTTATATTGGTGTTAAACTTGATGAGCCTAGCATGTACATACATGGCCTCAGAACACTGGAGACCGAAAGGTAGAACGTGAATCATATAGTAGATATGATCAACATAGAGATGTTCACCATTGATGACTACCCCATCTCACGTGACGATCGGACATGGGTTAGTTGATTTGGATCACGTATCACTTAGATGACTTGAGGGATGTCTATTTAAGTTGGAGTTCTTTAGTAATTTGATTAATTGAACTTAATTTATCATGAACTTAGTCTTATAGTTTTGTATATCTATGTTGTAGATCAATGGCCCGAGCTACCGTTCCCCTGAATTTTAATGCATTCCTAGAGAAAGCTAAGTTGAAAGATGATGGTAGCAACTACACGGACTGGGTCCGTAACTTGAGGATTATCCTCATTGTTGCACAGAAGAATTATGTCCTTGATGCACCGCTAGGTGAAAGGCCTGCTGTAGGAGCAGAAGCTGATGTTTTGAATGTCTGGCAAGCTCGATCTGATGACTACTCGATAGTTAAATGTGACATGCTTTATGGCTTAGAACCAGGACTTCAAAGACGTTTCAAATGTCATGGAGCATATGAGATGTTCCAAGAGTTGAAGTTAATATTTCAAGCAAATGCCCGGGTTGAGAGATATGAAGTCTCCAACAAGTTCTATAGCTGCAAGATGGAGGAGAACAGTTCTGTCAGTTAACACATACTCAAAATGTCTGGGTATTATAATCACTTGACTCAGCTCGGAGTTGATCTTCCATTTGATTGTGTCATTGACAGAGTTCTTCAATCACTACCACCAAGCTACAAAGGCTTCGTGATGAACTATAATATGCAAGGGATGAACAAAACAATTCCCGACCTCTTCGCAATGCTTAAGGCCACGGAGGTAGAAATCAAGAAGGAGCATCAAGTGTTGATGGTTAAAAAAGACCACTAGTTTCAAGAAAAAGTGCATGGGAAAGAAAGGGAACTTCAAGAAGGATGGCAAGCAAGTTGCCACTCCAGGGAAGAAGCCCAAAGCTGGGCCCAAGCCTGGAACTGAGTGCTTCTACTACAAAGGGACTAGTCACTGGAAGCGGAACTGGCCCAAATACTTGGCGGATAAGAAGGATGACAAAGTGAACAAAGGTATATTTGATATACATGTTATTGATGTGTACCTTACTAATGCTTGTAGTAGTGCCTGAGTATTTGATACTGGTTCGGTTGCTCATATTTGTAACTCGAAACAGGAGCTACGGATTAAACGAAGATTGGCTAAGGACGAGGCGGCGATGCGCATCGGGAATGGTTCCAAGGTCGATGTGATCGCCCTCGGCACACTACCTCTACATCTACCTTCGGGATTAGTTTTAGACCTGAATAATTGTTATTTGGTGCCAACGTTGAGCATGAACATTATATCTGGAACTTGTTTAGTGCGATACGGTTATTCATTTAAATCAACGAATAATGGTTGTTCTATTTATATGAGTAATATCTTTTGTGGTGATGCATCCTTGAAGAATGGTCTATTCTTGTTGAATCTTTATTGTAGTGATACACATATCCATAATATTGATGCCAAAAGATGCAAAGTTGATAATGATAGTGCAACATATTTGTGGCACTGCCATTTAGGTCATATTGGTGTAAAGCGCATGAAGAAACTCCAAACAGATGAACTTTTGGAATCACTTGATTATGAATCATTTGATACTTGCAAACCATGCCTCATGGGCAAGATGACTAAAACTCCGTTCTCCAGAACAATGGAGCGAGCTAATGACTTATTGGAAATAATACATACCGATGTATGCGGTCCATGAGTGTTGAGGCACGCGGCGGGTATCGTTATTTTTCTGACCTTCACAGACGATTTGAGCAGATATGGGTATATCTACTTAATGAAACACAAGTCTGAAACATTTGACAAGTTCAAAGAATTTCTGAGTGAAGTGGAGAATCATCATAACAAGAAAATAAAGTTTTGACGATTTGATCGCAGAGGCGAATATTTGAGTTACGAGTTTGGCCTTCATTTAAAACAATGTGGAATTGTTTCACAACTCACGCCACCTGGAACACCATAGCATAATGGTGTCTCCGAATGTCATAACCGTACTTTATTAGATATGGTGCGATGTATGATGTCTCTTACCGATTTACCACTATCATTTTGGGGTTATGCATTAGAGACAGCTGCATTCACGTTAAATAGGGCACCTTCTAAATCCACTCAGACGACACCATATGAACTGCGGTTTGGCAAGAAACCTAAGCTATCGTTTCTTAAAGTTTGCGGTTGCGACACTTATGTCAAAAGACTTCAGCCTGATAAGCTCAAACCCAAATCAGAGAAGTGCATCTTCATAGGATACCCTAAGTAAATAATTGGGTATACCTTCTACCACAGATCCGAAGGCAAGATATTTGTTGCCAAGAATGGAACCTTTCTAGAGAAGGAGTTTCTATCGAAAGAAGTCAGTGGGAGGAAAGTAGAACTTGATGAGGTAATTGTACCTTCTCTCGAATAGGAAAGTAGCAAATCATAGAAAACCGATCCCTTGATGCCTACACCAACTAGAGAGGAAGATAATGATAATGATCATGAAACTTTAGATCAAGTTGCTACTGAACCCCGTAGGTCAACCAGAGCACGATCCGCACCGGAGTGGTACGGTAATCCTGTCCTGGAAGTCATGTTACTAGACCAAGGCGAACCTAAGAACTATGAAGAAGCTATGATGAGCCCAGATTCCGACAGATGGCTTGAGGCCATGAAATCTGAGATAGGATCCATGTATGAGAACAAAGTGTGGACTTTGCTGGACTTGCCTGATGATCGGCAAGCCATAGAGAATAAATGGATCTTCAAGAAGAAGACTCACACTCATGGTAATATTACTGTCTATAAAGCTCGACTTGTCGCAAAAGGTTTTCGACACGTTCAAGGGGTTTACTACGATGAGACTTTCTCACCCATAGCGATGCTTAAGTCCGTCCGAATCATGTTAGCAATTGTTGCATTTTATGATTATGAAATCTGGCAAATGGACGTCAAAACTGCATTTCTTAATGGATTTCTTAAAGAAGAGTTGTATATGATGCAACCGGAAGGTTTTATCGATCCTAAAGGTGCTAACAAAGTGTGCAAACTCCAGTGATCCATCTATGGACTGGTGCAAGCATCTCGGAGTTGGAATATACACTTTGATGAGGTGATCAAAGCATATGGTTTTATACAGACTTTCGATGAAGCCTGTATTTACAAGAAAGTGAGTGGGAGCTTTGTAGCATTTCTGATATTATATGTAGATGACATATTGTTGATTGGAAATGATATAGAATTTCTGGATAGCATAAAAGGATACTTGAATAAGAGATTTTCAATGAAAGACCTCGGCGATGCTGCTTATATATTGGGCATCAAGATCTATAGAGATAGACCAAGATGCTTAATTGGACTTTCACAAAGCACATACCTTGATAAAGTTTTGAAGAAATTCAAAATGGACCAGTCAAAGAAAGGGTTCTTGCCTATGTTACAAGGTGTGAAGTTGAGTCAGACTCAATGCCCGACCACTGCAGAAGATAGAGAGAAAATGAAAGTCATTCCCTATGCCTTAGCCATAGGTTCTATCATGTATGCAATGCTGTGTACCAGACCTGATGTGTGCCTTGCTATAAGTTTAGCAGGGAGGTACCAAAGTTATCCAGGAGTGGATCACTGGACAACGGTCAAGAACATCTTGAAGTGCCTGAAAAGGACTAAGGATATGTTTCTCATTTATGGAGGTGACACAGAGCTCATCGTAAATGGTTACGTTGATGCTAGCTTTGACACTGATCCGGATGACTCTAAGTCACAAACAAGATACATGTTTATATTGAATTGTGGAGCTATCAGTTGGTGCAGTTCCAAGCAGCTTGTCGTGGCGGGATCTACCTATGAAGCGGAGTACATAGCTACTTCAGAAGCAGCAAATGAAGGAGTCTGGTTGAAGGAGTTCATATCCGATATGGGTGTAATACCTAGTGCATCGGGTCCAACGGAAATCTTTTGTGACAACACTACATCAATTGCCTTGGCGAAGGAATCCAGGTTACACAAAAGATAACCAAACACATCAAGAGATGCTTCAACTCCATTCGTGAAAAAGTCAAGGATGGAGACATAGAAATTTGCAAGATACATACGGATCTGAATGTAGCAAACCCGTTGACTAAGCCTCTTCAATGAGAAAAACATGATCAGCACCAAGACTCCATGGGTGTTAGATTCATTTCAATGTAATCTAGATTATTGACTCTAGTGCAAGTGGGAGACTGAAGGAAATATGCCCTAGAGGCAATAATAAAGTTGTTATTTTATATTTCCTTATTCATGATAAAGGTTTATTATTTAGCTAGAATTGTATTGATCAGAAACCTTAATACATGTGTGAATACATAAAAAACACCGTGTCCCTAGTAAGGCTCTACTAGACTAGCTCGTTGATCAAAGAAGGTTAAGGTTTCCTAACCATGGACATGAGTTGTCATTTGATGAATGGGATCACATCGTTAGGAGAATGATGAGATGGACAAGACCCATCCGTTAGCAGCATAATGATCGTTCAGTTTTATTGCTATTGTTTTCTTCATGTAAAATACATATTCCTTCGGCTATGAGATTATGCAACTCCCAGATACCGGAGGAATGCCTTGTGTGCTATCAAAAGTCACAATGTAACTGGGTGATTGTAAAGATGCTCTACAGGGAAGGTGTTTGTTGAGTAGGCATAGATCGAGATTAGGATTTGCCACTCCGAGTATCGGATATGTATCTGTGGGCCCTCTCGGTAGTACACATCATAAGCTTGCAAGAAAAATGACTAAGGAGTTAGTCACGAGGTGATGGATTACATAACGAGTAAAGAGACTTGCCGGTAACGAGATTGAACTAGGTATGTGCTACTTCTTGTGCTTGCTTTGGTTTTTCCCTTGAAGAGGAATGTGTGATGCGGCAAAGTAGAGATAAGTATTTCCCTCAGTTTGAGAACCAAGGTATCAATCCAGTAGGAGATAACGCACAAATCACCAAATACCTGCACAAACAATCAAACAACTTGCACCCAACGCGATAAAGGCATTGTCAATCCCTTCATGGTTACTTGCGAAAGTGAGATCTCATAGAGATAGATAAACGATAAAGTAAATATTTTTGGTATTTTTGGTTTATAGATCAGAAAGTAAAAGATTTCAAAATAGTAGTGTAACATCCCAAATTTTCAATTTGGAATGTTATACATAGATCATCATTTGCATATCATGTTTTGTTGCATTTTGACAAATCCTCGATAAATCCTAAGCAACTCAAGGACCCTCGGAGAGAGTTGGGGATTTTCTTGAATTTTCATATTTGATTTTCATCAAATAATAAGACGAGGATTTCGGTTTTAATTATTTCTCTCTCCGGAAAAATATTTCATTTTAAATAAATGAGAGGAGAAAATATGACTTCTCCAAAACAATTGAAATACTGGAGGAAAAATGTTAAAAACATTATTTGGGATTTATTTGGATTTTATTTGCAAATTTTTATTGCATTAAAAATATTGCATGTTTTCAAAATATTTATTTTTGATTTTAAAAATGTTCACCCTATTCTAGATTTTCTAACTAGACGGGAAAAATTTATTTCATATTTTTCTGATTTTTATTTACTTTTCTACGCAATATTTTCCGCGGAACTTTAAAAAAAAGAGCCCGCGCCGACTGGGCCAAAGGCCCAGCCGACGGCCCGAGCCCCGTCGCCCCTCTCCTCTCTCCCCACGATGCCGCCGCCGAAGTCCGTCTCGGACACGAAGCCGCCGCCGCCTCGGGTGCCCCCTTCCCCAAGCACCTCGGACCCCCCTTCCATAAATAGGCCCCCCTCTCTTTCCTCACCACCGCCGCCGGAGGAGCCCCGCCGCCGCCCGCATCGCCCGCCGCCGCCGTTTGCCCTGCCGCCGGCCGTCTTCGTTGTTGACCGGTTTTCTGTAAAAAAAAACCCTTTTGTTTAAAAAAAACCCTAGATCGGTTTTTTCGGTTTTCTTATTTCGCGAGCGTTCACCGAACCGTTCGTTTTAACGAACGCGTTCGTCGGTTTTTCTCTGTTAACGAACATCCGTTATTTAACCGTTCGTCCGTTTTTCTTTTTCATCGGATTTTCTCGTTATTTTCTCAGATTCGATTTCTGATCGAATTTTCGAATCTGTTTAACTTCTCGCTCGTTTATCGGAATCAGGTGATTCAAGCGCCTAGAGTTTCGTCTCAAAATTCTCTTTCCGTTTAATCCACTCAAACAAGTTTTTGCTACAGTAAAATTTGACCTAGATCCAGATTAGCAAACGAAGTTTCTTTCTTTCGCCGTTTGACTTTCGTTGCTTCTTTCGAGTTGATTCTTTTTGCAAACCGGAGTTCTTAAGTTGAACTTTCTGGTTGGATCTTTCATTCGAGTTTTACCTGTGCATTAGCTGAGTACTGATTTTATGCTTGTTTGTTTGCGATAGAGTACCCGGAGTGTGCCGCTTGTTACTTCGACTCGCTAGGTTTTGCGGATCATCAGCAAGGCAAGTAACACTTTGATCATATTCCGTTCATACCCAGTTTTATTGCATTAGATCTTTATCCCAAACACAATTGCATGATTAGGATCTAAATAACTTGTGGGTATCTGGGAAGTAGTTGAGGTAGTACCTATTACCTGTTTTACTTTATCAAACCCTTGGGAGTTACTTCTACGTTGCCATTATATTGCCATGCTATGCTCGTAGACGTGGATTGGGTTTGAGTGATATTCACGACAGATGTGAGATGTTTAATAATGGTTCAACTTAAGGTGGCAACTAAAACTCACATCTGGGTGGATTGAGGCACCTGGAGAACCCAGTGTTGTCTGTATGTATAAGGTCCGCCACCCAGGCTCAAAGGGATCATAAGATTATTCATGCTAGAAACTTCCGTGTGCAGCCACAAGCTATTATGGGCTCTATCATAGCTGAGTAGGTTACAGGATCTCTTGAAGAGGTGGACTAGCAGATGTAGGGGAAAGTAGGTGTACCGGTCCATCCAGAGTAAAGAGTGATTGTTTCTGAAAGACTGTGTCTCGGTCATCCGTTTCTCAAACATCATGCAGTGCGAGAATCAAGCGGAGGCGATCGAGTCTTGTGGGGAAAAGTGCACAAACCTCTGCAGAGTGTACAAACTGATCATGATTAGCCGTGTCCCCGGTTATGGACAACTTGAGTATCTAGTATCTGGATTATCATTTGAATCTCATCACCGTGATACTTATAATTAATTTTGTTGGGTTAATAATGATACTTAATTGGGATTGAGTTGGAGGTACCTTCTCAATGTTTCAACCACCATGATAGTTAAATAAAACTTATTCCTTTGAAGTAGGATAAAATTGGCTTTTCGCAAAACTGTAACCATAGAGCCTTTCCACCAGCCATATATGCATATAGTATAGCCTTATTATTGTTCATTGCTCTCTATGTGTTACTTTGCCAGCATATTCTATGTGCTGACCCGTTTTCGGGCTGCAACGTTTCATGTTGCAGACTTTTCAGACGACGAGTAAGGTGCCTTAGGTCGTGGTCTTATACTCAGTGATGCCGCTGGAGTTGATGGACTCACTTATCTTCCAAGTCTCCCGCTGTTATCGTTATTAGATGGCCTTAAGCCATGTTTTCATACTTAATCTCTTCGGAGATATTCGATGTAATAAGTGTGTGATTGCTACTCTGTTATAAATCCTCCATTTGTACTGTGCGTGTCAGCATTACTGATCCAGGGATGACACTAGTGCACAGCAGCACAGGCCATTTGAGGTCTGGTCGCTACAAAGTTGGTATCAGAGCACACGCTGACTGTAGGACACGACCACTAAGCTTAAGCCCTAGAAAACTTCTCTCTTCTCATTTCTGACCCCTCTCCACTTTCTACTCTTTTAGGAATGGCGAATGCAAGGAGCAAGTTCATGCAACCAGATGAAGACACGCCGTTTGGACGACATTTGAAGGAAGTCACCAAGTACTTGAACATTGGAATACCAAGCATCACCGGAACCTACAACGCTACATTACCTGAAGAGGAGAGCTGGAAGATTCAAGTTATCATTCCAGGAAGAACGTTTGCGCCAATTACGGAACCCATGAGATTGGTTTTCGAAGCACCAACTTGGAGTTTAGGGAAGAGCATGGCCGCACATATCGCCATGGGACGCATTGGAGAAGTCTATCACCAGGAGCTTAAGGATACAATTTACCAAATTTGTGGACGTCGAGATGCGCAATGGGAGATGATCAAGACCAAGGAGGATGGATCAATTGCAGCTTTCATCCAGGAGCAGAACCAACATATTCGACGCCAGGAGAACCAGATGTGCACGGACAAGGAAGAACTGAAGAAGGCATTCACGAAGATCAAGGAACTCCAAGAAGAACTCAAGACTACACGCGAAGATTACTTGGAGGAAGTCAACGCACTAGTCGGGAAGATTGACGACCTGGCGAATAAGATTGGATCATTCGTGGGAAACCCAGTGCCAAAAGCAGAAGTCGACGAATGCACTTGTCCGGATAATTACATCATCATCGACGACACCGACTCGGAACCAAGTGAATACGAATGGATTGATGAAGCTGGAGCAGACATCATGGAGTCTTCAACGGATCAGAATTTTTAGTAGACCACCATATCAGTAGTAGTTTTCCCCCATTTAGTAGTATAGTTCAAGCACTTTGTAACGCTAGTTAGATCGATTGTTTTGCCTTGTTTGGATTGATTGAATGATATTGATTGAATTTGTCTCATGAGCATATGGGTAGTGTTTTCTCTCTAGACCTCATTCTATTCTTAATTCTCATCTTTTCTAAACCTATCAGATGCCTCCGAGACGCGACACCGGATTTGTTTTCCCGCCAGAGATCACCCAGTTGATTCAGCAACAGAATGCCCTGATGCAAGTGTTAGTGCAGAACCAAGGCAACAACAACAACAACAACCCACCGCCACCACCACCTGTTGACCACTTAGCCCGTTTCTTAAGGCTAAACCCGCCGGTGTTTTCCAGTAGCACCGAGCCGATTGTAGCAGATGATTGGCTCCGCAAAGTTGGAAGGGAGTTGACCACTGCAGAATGCACAGATGCGGAAAGAGTGCGTTTTGCCGCACATCAGCTTGATGGACCCGCAACATCATGGTGGGAGAATTATACAGCCACGCACCCCATTGACACTATCACATGGGACCAGTTTCAGCAAGCTTTCCGTATAGCTCATGTTTCAGCAGGAGCTATGGCTATGAAGAAGCGTGAGTTTCGCAACCTACGCCAAGGAGGACGCACCGTAGGCCAGTATGTGGAGGATTTCAGTAAGTTAGCATGTTATGCACCAGATGACGTTGCTACAGATGCAGCCAAGCAGGAGAAGTTTCTGGAAGGATTGAATGATGAGCTGAGTATGCAGTTGATGGTAGCAACTTTCAACAACTACCAGGAGCTGGTATATAGAGCTCTCATGATTGAAGGGAAGCAACAGCAGATTGAAAACCGCAAGAGGAAGTATGGACAAGGGAAGTACAATTCTGGAGCCCAGCAGAAGCCATGATTTACCCCGAAGCTGGGAGGACAGTTTCAGCATACCCATGGAGGAGGTAGTTCGCACAACCATAATGGCTCCAAGAATGGTAATGGGAATGGAGGAGGAAACGGACAGAACCGCACCAACCCATCTACCCCAACCAAGAGAGATCTAAGTCACATTACCTGTTTCAAGTGCCAGAAGACGGGACATTACGCTACCGATTGTCCCGAAGCCCAAAATGGAAATGGCAATGGAAGCTCTGGGAAGAAGCCGAACCCGTTCAACAAAGGACATGTGAACCACGTGAGCGTGGAGGAGGTTGAAGCTCAGCCTGATGCAGTAATAGGTAAGTTTTTGGTTAAGTCATTTACTGCAACTGTTCTTTTCGATACTGGTGCATCGCATTCATACATATCAAGGGGATTCGTAAACAAGTTTAAGATGTCCACCCAAGTTCTCAAAAACCCTATGTTAGTAACCTCGCCAGGAGCAGAGTATATGGCCACCCAAGGATGTTTTCAGATACCGTTGGCCATTGGTAGGCATGTTTTCCCCTCAGACCTCATTGTTTTGGAATCGCAAGGTTTGGATGTGATTTTGGGAATGGATTGGCTATCGTTGTATGGAGGAAACATCGATTGTGCCAGCAAGACGATTTTGCTTACCACCCCAGAAGGAAAAAGGATCAAGTATGTATCCCGGCATATGCCGAAGAGGACTCAAGTGAATTCCTTGTCAGGAGTTGTACAGGAGGAAGTACCAGTGGTGAAGGACTATCCGGATGTATTTCCAGAAGAGTTGCCAGGCATGCCACCAGATAGAGACATTGAGTTCTTGATTGAACTTTTGCCAGGCACAGGGCCAATATCTAAGAGACCTTACAGGATGCCCGCAAAGGATTTGGAGGAAATTAAGAAGCAGATCAAGGAGTTACTGGATAAAGGCTATATTCGCCCAAGTTCGTCACCTTGGGGATCACCAGTACTTCTAGTAGAGAAGAAAGATGGATCACTGAGGATGGTTGTTGATTACCGAGGTTTGAATGAAGTGACCATCAAAAACAAGTACCCACTGCCGATGATCAATGATTTGTTTGACCGCTTGCAAGGAGCTAAAGTATTTTCCAAGATCGATCTACGATCGGGATACCATCAGTTAAAGATTCGAGAGCAGGATATACCCAAGACGGCATTTACCACCAGATATGGATTGTATGAGTATACCGTTATGTCATTTGGACTGACTAACGCACCGGCCTATTTCATGAACCTGATGAACAAAGTGTTTATGGAGTTTTTGGATAAGTTCGTCGTGGTGTTCATTGATGATATTTTAATCCTTTCCAAGGATGAAGAAGAGCATGAGGAGCATTTACGATTGGTACTTGAGAAGCTCAGAGAACATCAGTTATATGCCAAGTTCAGCAAATGTGAGTTTTGGTTGAAGGAAGTTGGATTCCTTGGACATGTTATTTCTGGAGAAGGAATAGCAGTAGACCCTGCCAAGGTTGACACAGTGACAAGTTGGGAATCGCCCATGACAGTTGGAGAAATCCGGAGTTTTCTTGGACTTGCAAGATACTACCGGAGATTTATCGAGAATTTCTCAAGGATTGCTAAGCCCATGACTGAGTTATTGAAGAAGGACACCAAATTCGATTGGACTGAGGAATGTGAAGCTAGTTTCCAAGAGTTGAAGAAACGATTGGTTACCTCACCAGTGTTGATTCTGCCAGATCAACGCAAGGACTATGAAGTTTATTGTGACGCTTCTCGTCGAGGACTTGGAGCAGTGCTTATGCAGGAAGGAAGAGTTGTTTCGTATGTTTCACGACAACTTAAACCCCATGAGAAGAATTATGCTACGCATGATTTGGAATTAGCAGCCGTGGTGCATGCATTGAAGACATGGAGACATTTTCTCATCGGAAACCATTGTGAAGTGTACACGGATCACAAGAGTTTGAAGTACATTTTCACACAGAAGGAGTTAAACCTCAGACAGAGGAGATGGTTGGAGCTCATCAAAGACTATGATATGAGATTGCATTATCACCCTGGAAAGGCTAACGTAGTAGCAGACGCGTTGAGCCGCAAGAGTCATGTCAACACCCTCATGACAGGAGAGTTACCTCAGGAGTTAGCCGAGGACCTACGTGAGCTATGTTTGGAGATAGTCCCTAGAGGCTATTTAGCAGCATTGGAGATTCAGTCTACCTTGATGGAAAGGATCAAAGAAGCTCAGAAGACAGATAAGGAGATTGAAGAGATAAAAGAGAAGATGAGCAAAGGAAAAGCCAAGGGATTTTGTGAGGATGAGCACGATACCTTATGGTTCGAGGACCGCGTATATGTGCCAAATGATCCGGAGATCAGGAAGTTGATTTTGCAAGAAGCCCATGATTCACCATACTCGATTCACCTAGGAAATACCAAGATGTATTTGGATTTGAAGAATACTTTCTGGTGGACCGGAATGAAGAAGGATATTGCGGAGTATGTAGCAGTTTGTGATGTATGTCAGAGAGTGAAGGCAGAGCATCAAAAGCCAGCAGGATTGCTACAGCCATTGCCGATACCCGAATGGAAGTGGGATAAAATAGGCATGGATTTTATCACAGGATTACCCAGGACTCGTTCAGGCTATGACTCGATATGGGTTGTAGTCGACCGTTTGACGAAAGTGGCTCATTTCATTCCAGTGAAGACCACTTACACCAGTGCTAAGTTGGCAAAGATATACATGACCAGGATAGTATGTTTGCATGGAGTTCCGAGGACCATTGTATCAGACAGAGGAACCCAATTTACCTCGAAGTTTTGGAAGCAGTTACATGAAACATTGGGAACCAGGCTGGAATTTAGTACAACATTTCACCCGCAGACAGATGGACAGACCGAGAGAGTCAACCAGATTTTGGAGGACATGTTGAGAGCATGTGCGCTAGATTATGGATCTAGTTGGGACGACAATTTGCCATATGCGGAGTTTTCATATAACAATAGTTATCAGACCAGTTTGAAGATGGCCCCTTTCGAAGCTTTGTACGGAAGAAGGTGTAGAACACCGTTGTTATGGGACGAAGTTGGAGACCGTCAGTTGTTTGGACCAGATTTGATTAAGGAGTCTGAACAGAAAGTAAGGTTGATTCGCGATAGGCTCAAGGTAGCCCAGTCCAGGCAGAAGAGTTATGCTGATTCTAAACGAAAAGAGACAGTTCACGAAGTCGGAGACAGAGTATATGTTCGAGTATCACCACTTCGAGGAGTAAAGCGCTTTGGAGTTAAGGGAAAGTTAGCACCCCGTTTTATCGGACCATACAGAGTGTTGGAACGTATGGGAGAAGTTGCCTATAAGACGGAATTGCCCGAAGGATTGTCTGGAGTACATGATGTATTTCATGTTTCGCAGTTGAAGAAGTGCCACGCAGAGATGGCTGAAATACCGCTGAGAGATACTGTGCCACTAGAAGCGATTCAGTTGGAAAGTGATTTGACTTATGAGGAGAAACCAGTTAAGATTCTCGAGTATGCCAGCCGAGTTACCCGCAGTAAGGTTATCAAGTTTTGCAAAGTTCAGTGGAGTCACCACACGGAGGATGAAGCCACCTGGGAGCGAGAGGAAGATCTACGGAAAAACCACTCCCACCTGTTTTCTAGCCAACCCGAATCTCGAGGGCGAGATTCATCTTAAGGGGGGTAGGTTTGTAACATCCCAAATTTTCAATTTGGAATGTTATACATAGATCATCATTTGCATATCATGTTTTGTTGCATTTTGACAAATCCTCGATAAATCCTAAGCAACTCAAGGACCCTCGGAGAGAGTTGGGGATTTTCTCGAATTTTCATATTTGATTTTCATCAAATAATAAGACGAGGATTTCGGTTTTAATTATTTCCCTCTCCGAAAAATATTTCATTTTAAATAAACGAGAGGAGAAAATATGACTTCTCCAAAACAATTGAAATACTCGAGGAAAAATGATAAAAACATTATTTGGGATTTATTTGGATTTTATTTGCAAATTTTTATTGCATTAAAAATATTGCATGTTTTCAAAATATTTATTTTTGATTTTAAAAATGTTCACCCTATTCTAGATTTTCTAACTAGACGGGGAAAATTTATTTCATATTTTTCTGATTTTTATTTACTTTTCTACGCAATATTTTCCGTGGAACTTAAAAAAAACGCGCCCGCGCCGACTGGGCCAAAGGCCCAGCCGACGGCCCGAGCCCCGTCGCCCCTCTCCTCTCTCCCCACGACGCCGCCGCTGGAGTCCGTCCCGGACACGAAGCCGCCGCCGCCTCGGGTGCCCCCTTCCCCATGCACCTCGGACCCCCCTTCCATAAATAGCCCCCGCCCTCTCTTTCCTCACCACCGCCGCCCGCATCGCCCGCCGCCGCCGCCGTTTGCCCTGCCGCCGGCCGTCTTCGTTGTTGACCGGTTTTCTGTAAAAAAAACCCTTTTGTTAAAAAAAAAACCCTAGATTGGTTTTTTTCGGTTTTCTTATTTCGCGAGCGTTCACCGAACCGTTCGTTTTAACGAACGCGTTCGTCGGTTTTTCTCTGTTAACGAACGTCCGTTATTTAACCGTTCATCCATTTTCTTTTTCGTCGGATTTTCTCGTTATTTTCTCAGATTCGATTTCTGATCGAATTTTCGAATCTGTTTAACTTCTCGCTCGTTTATCGGAATCAGGTGATTCAAGCGCCTAGAGTTTCGTCTCAAAATTCTCTTTCCGTTTAATCCACTCAAACAAGTTTTTGCTACAGTAAAATTTGACCTAGATCCAGATTAGCAAACGAAGTTTCTTTCTTTCGCCGTTTGACTTTCGTTGCTTCTTTCGAGTTGATTCTTTTTGCAAACCGGAGTTCTTAAGTTGAACTTTCTGGTTGGATCTTTCATTCGAGTTTTACCTGTGCATTAGCTGAGTACTGATTTTATGCTTGTTTGTTTGCGATAGAGTACCCGGAGTGTGCCGCTTGTTACTTCGACTCGCTAGGTTTTGCGGATCATCAGCAAGGCAAGTAACACTTTGATCATATTCCGTTCATACCCAGTTTTATTGCATTAGATCTTTATCCCAAACACAATTGCATGATTAGGATCTAAATAACTTGTGGGTATCTGGGAAGTAGTTGAGGTAGTACCTATTACCTGTTTTACTTTATCAAACCCTTGGGAGTTACTTCTACGTTGCCATTATATTGCCATGCTATGCTCGTAGACGTGGATTGGGTTTGAGTGATATTCACGACAGATGTGAGATGTTTAATAATGGTTCAACTTAAGGTGGCAACTAAAACTCACATCTGGGTGGATTGAGGCACCTGGAGAACCCAGTGTTGTCTGTATGTATAAGGTCCGCCACCCAGGCTCAAAGGGATCATAAGATTATTCATGCTAGAAACTTCCGTGTGCAGCCACAAGCTATTATGGGCTCTATCATAGCTGAGTAGGTTACAGGATCTCTTGAAGAGGTGGACTAGCAGATGTAGGGGAAAGTAGGTGTACCGGTCCATCCAGAGTAAAGAGTGATTGTTTCTGAAAGACTGTGTCTCGGTCATCCGTTTCTCAAACATCATGCAGTGCGAGAATCAAGCGGAGGCGATCGAGTCTTGTGGGGAAAAGTGCACAAACCTCTGCAGAGTGTACAAACTGATCATGATTAGCCGTGTCCCCGGTTATGGACAACTTGAGTATCTAGTATCTGGATTATCATTTGAATCTCATCACCGTGATACTTATAATTAATTTTGTTGGGTTAATAATGATACTTAATTGGGATTGAGTTGGAGGTACCTTCTCAATGTTTCAACCACCATGATAGTTAAATAAAACTTATTCCTTTGAAGTAGGATAAAATTGGCTTTTCGCAAAACTGTAACTATAGAGCCTTTCCACCAGCCATATATGCATATAGTATAGCATTATTACTGTTCATTGCTCTCTATGTGTTACTTTGCCAGCATATTCTATGTGCTGACCCGTTTTCGGGCTGCAACGTTTCATGTTGCAGACTTTTCAGACGACGAGTAAGGTGCCTTAGGTCGTGGTCTTATACTCAGTGATGCCGCTGGAGTTGATGGACTCACTTATCTTCCAAGTCTCCCGCTGTTATCGTTATTAGATGGCCTTAAGCCATGTTTTCATACTTAATCTCTTCGGAGATATTCGATGTAATAAGTGTGTGATTGCTACTCTGTTATAAATCCTCCATTTGTACTGTGCGTGTCAGCATTACTGATCCAGGGATGACACTGGTGCACAGCAGCACAGGCCATTTGAGGTCTGGTCGCTACAAGTAGGTCGGAAACTTATATGATGAAAAATAGACCCAGGGGCCATAGGTTTCACTAGAGGCTTCTCTCATGATAGAAAATAATACGGTGGGTGAACAAATTACTGCCGAGCAGTTGACAGAAAAGCGCAAAGTTATGACGATATCTAAGGCAATGATCATGAATATAAGCATCACATCCGTGTCAAGTAGACCGAAGTGATTCTGCATCTACTACTATGACTCCACACATCGACCGCTATCCAGCATGCATCTAGAGTATTAAGTTCATAAAGAACAGAGTAATGCATTAAGTAAGAAGACATGATGTAGAGGAATTAACTCAAGCAATATGACGAAAACCCCATCTTTTTATCCTCGATGGCAAGAATACAATATGTGCCTTGTTGCCCCTGCTGTGACTCGGAAAGGACACTGGAAGATTGAACCCAAAGCTAAGCACTTCTCCCGTTCCAAGAAAAACCAATCTAGTTGGCCAAACCAAACCGATAGTTCGAAGAGAATTACAAAGATATCAAATCATGCATAAAAGAATTTAGAGAAGATTCAAATAATATTCATATATAAGCTGATCATAAATCCATAATTCATCGGATCTCGGCAAACACACCGCAAAAAAGTATTACATCGAATAGATCTCCAAGAACATCAAGGAGAACATGGTATTGAGAATCAAAGATAGAGAAGAAGCCATCTAGCTACTAGCTATAGACCCGTAGGTCCGAGGTAAACTACTCACGCTTCATTGGAAGGGCAATAGAGTTGATGTAGAAGCCCTCTGTGATCGAATCCCCCTCCGGCAGGGTGCCGGAAAAGGTCGCTAGATGGGATCTCACGGGTACAGAAGGTTGCGGCGGTGGAAAAGTGTTTTCTTGGATGCCTCTGGTGGTTTGGGGATATTTGTGAATATATAGGCGAAAGAATTAGGTTAGGGGAGTCACGGCGGGCCCACAAGACAGGGGGCACGCCCTACCCCCTTGGGTGCGCCCTCCACCCTTGTGGCCGCCTCGTGGCTCCTCCGACTTCATCTCCAAGTCTCCTGGATCTCTTCTAGTCCAAGAAAAATCATCGTGAAGGTTTTATTCCGTTTGGACTCCGTTTGGTATTCCTCTTCTACGAAACTCAAAAACAAGGAAAAACATAAACAAGCATTGAGCGCTAGGTTAATATGTTAGTCCCAAAAATAATATAAAATAGCATATTAATGCATATAAAACATCCAAAACAAATAATATAATAGCATGGAACAATCAAAAAATTATAGATACATTGGAGATGTATCAAGCATCCCCAAGCTTAATTCCTGCTCTTTCTCGAGTAGGTAAATGATAAAAACAGATTTTTTGATGTGGAATGCTACCTAACATATTTATTCGTGTAATTTTCTTTATTGTGGCATGAATGTTCAGATCCATCAGATTCAAAACAAAAGTTTAATATTGACATAGAAAAAATAATACTTCAAGCATACTAACAAGGCAATTATGTCTTCTCAAAATAACATGGCCAAAGAAAGATTATCCTTACAAAATCATATAGTCTGGCTATGCTCCATATTCATCACACAAAATATTCAAATCATGCACAACCCCGATGACAAGCCAAGAAATTTTGTCATACTTTTGATGTTCTCAAACTTTTTCAACTTCACGCAATACATGAGCGTGAGCCATGGACATAGCACTACAGGTGGAATAGAATATGTTGGTTGTGGAGAAGACAGAAAGAAGGAGATAGTCTCACATCAACTAGGCGTATCAACGGGCTATGGAGATGCCCATCAATAGATATCAATGTGTGTGAGTAGGGATTGCCATGCAACGGATGCACTAGAGCTATAAGTTTATGAAAGCTCAAAAAGAAACTAAGTCGGTGTGCATCCAACTTTCTTGCTCATGAAGACCTAGGGAAATTTGAGGAAGCCCGTTGGAATATACAAGTCAAGTTCGATAATGAAAAATTCCCACTAGTATATGAAAGTGACAACATAGGAGACTCTCTATCATGAAGATCATGGTGCTACTTTGAAGCACAAGTGTGGTAAAAGGATAGTAACATTGCCCCTTCTCTGTTTTCTCTCATTTGTTTTTGTTGGGCCTTCTCTCATTTTTTGGCCTCTTTTTTTTCCGAAGTCTCATCCCGAACTGTGGGGGAATCATAGTCTCCATCATCCTTTCCTCACATGGGACAATGCTCTAATAATGAAGATCATCACACTTTTATTTACTTACAACTCAAGAATTACAACTCGATTCTTAGAACAAAATATGACTCTATATGAATGCCTCCGGCGGTGTACCGGGATGTGCAATGAATCAAGAGTGACATGTATGAAAGAATTATGAACTATGGCTTTGCCACAAATACGATGTCAACTACATGATCATGCAAAGTAATATGACAATGATGAAGCGTGTCATAATAAACGGAACGGTGGAAAGTTGCATGGCAATATATCTCAGAATGGCTATGGAAATGCCATAATAGGTAGGTATGGTGCCTGTTTTGAGAAAGGTATATGGTGGGTGTATGGTACCGGCGAAAGTTGCAGGGTACTAGAGATGCTAGCAATGGTGGAAGGGTGAGAGTGCGTATAATCCATGGACTCAACATTAGTCATAAAGAACTCACATACTTATTGCAAAAACTACAAGTCATCAAAAACTAAGCACTACGCGCATGCTCCTAGGGGGATAGATTGGTAGGAAAAGACCATCGCTCGTCCCCGACCGCCACTCATAAGGAAGACAATCAATAAATAAATCATGCTCCGACTTCATCACATAACGGTTCACCATACGTGCATGCTACGGGAATCACAAACTTTAACACAAGTGTTTTTACAATCCATAGTTACTCACTAGCATGACTCTAATATAACCATCTTTATATCTCAAAACAATCATAAAGAATCAAACTTCTCATAGTATTCAATGCACTTTATATGAATTTTTTTATTATACCCCTCTTGGATGCCCATCATATCAGGACTAAATTTAGAACCAAATCAAATTACCATGCTGTTTAGAGACTCTCAAAATAATATAAGTGAAGAAAGAGAGTTCATCAATTTCTATAAAATAAAGCCACCGCCGTGCTTTAAAAAGATATAAGTGAAGCACATAGAGTATTCTAATAAATCACGATTCATGCGTGTCCCTCTCAAAAGGTGTGTATAGCAAAGATGATTGTGGCAAACTAAAAAGCAAAGACTCAAATCATAAAAGACGCTCCAAGCAAAACACATATCATGTGGTGAATAAAAATATAGCCTCAAGTTAAGTTACCGATAGATGAAGACAAAAGAGGGGATGCCTTCCGGGGCATCCCCAAGCTTAGGCTCTTGGTTGTCCTTGAATATTACCTTGGGGTGCCTTGGGCATCCCCAAGCTTAGTCTCTTGCCACTCCTTATTCCATAGTCCGTCAAATCCTAATTACCCAAAACTTGAGAACTTCACAGCACAAAACTCAATAGGAAATCTCATAAGTTCCGTTAATACAAGAAAATAAATCAACACTGTATTCCAACTTTTCCATGGTTCATACCCCCCAATACTACCTATAGAATCGTCAAAATAAGCAAACAACACATAGAAAACAGAATCTATCAAAAACAGAACAGTCTGTAGTAATCTGGCTAGTTCAAATACTTCTGTAACTCCAAAACTTCTGCAAAATTAGTACAACAGATGAAATTTGTTTATAAATCCTGTGTAAAAAATTCAGAATTTTATCACGCTTATGTGATTTTTAAAAATTCTGGGACTGGGCGCAAAAGTTTCTATTTTTTAGCAAGATCAAATCAACTATCACCGTAAGCCATCCCAAAGGTCTTACTTGGCACAAACACTAATTAAAACACAAAACCACATCTAACCAGAGTCTAGATGAATTATTTATTCAAAAACGGGAAAGAAAAATATTGGGTTGTCTCCCAACAAGCGCTTTTCTTTAAAGCCAATTAGCTAGGCATTGCGATCTCAATGATGCTCACATAAAAGATAACAAGTGAAACACGAAGAGAGCATCATGTAGCATGTGAAAAACAAGTTTAAGTCTAACATACTTCCTATGCATAGGCATTATATAAGCAAACAAATTATGAAGACAAGCAAACACTAGCATATGCAAGGAAGAAGAAAGAAACAATAGCAATCTCAACATAACGAGAGGTAATTTAGTAACATGATGATTTCCACAACCATATTTTCCTCTCTCATAATAATTACATGTGGGATCATTTTCAAATTCAACAATATAACCATCACATAAATTTTTCTATTCATGATCCACATGCATGCAAAGTTGACACTCTTCCAAAATAGTGGGATTATCATCAAATAAAGTCATGACCTCTCCAAACCCACTTTTATCAAAAAAAATATAAGATTTATCAATCTCCAATGTAGTGGGATAATTATTTCCTAAAGTTGACACTCTTCCAAACCCACTTTCAATATTGTAGCAAACATATTCATCATGAGGCTTAAATAAATTTTTGAAATCATAAGAAGCATTATCACCCTAATCATGATCATTGCAATAAGTAGTGGACATAGCAAAACTAGAATCCCCAAGCTTGGGGTTTTGCATATCATTAGCACAATTGGCATTAATAGAATTTATAATAACATCATTGCAATCATGCTTTTGATTCAAGGAACTATCAAGTATGGGTGCGATAGCAACAATCTCATGTTTAACATAAGGAACTATAGCAAATTCATCCCCATAAGTATTGGCATCATGGCCCTAAGGATAGCAAGCATCATGTTCATCAAGGGATATTTCAATCAAATCATCGGAATCATAATTATCTATAGATTCATGCATATCATTATTTTCTTCCAAAGCAACGGTCATTCTCTCAATAAATTCTTTGACATGGACATTATGAGCATAGTTTTCATAGAAATATTTAAGTATGTCAAATTTTCATATTTGTAAAGGGTAATATCATACTTTTCAATCAAAGAAGCAACTTCATAAGCACCCTTAAAAGCAACAAATTCTTCAATTTTTTCTATATCATAGTAAATATAAACACCCTTTTCATAAGAAGATAATATTTCATTATCATTAAACTCACATAGGTAGGGAAGGTGTTTTTAGGGTTCTTAGAGCAACAAGTAAAATCACAAAGTTCACAAAGATTCCAAGCATAGCGTAGCAAACAATTTATTTGATTCCATAAGAGCTTCCCTTTTTCAGACAAACGATGATGCACAAAATGAGCATGCTCATCTAAAGATTTTCCCTCAACCAAACTAGTTGGGTTTTCAGCACGAGCACATATGGATCGAAGATGATCCAGGTAGAAAACTTTGAGTGGATCGATATCAATAGATTTTAAGCAAGCAAAGATGCAAGCAAAATAGAGGGCACATGGAAACACAAGCAAACATAAGGTCGAACGAAAGAAGGGCGAAAGAAAAGGGCAAATCTTTTTGGAAATCGTAGAAGTGGGGGAGAGGAAAACGAGAGGAAAATGGCGAATAATGTAATGCAAGAAATGAGATTTTATGATGGCTACTTAGTATGTCTTGACTTGGCGTAGATCTCCCCGGCAACGGCGCCAGCAATTCTTCCTGCTACTTCTTGAGCTTGCGTTGGTTTTTCCCTTGAAGAGGAAAGGGTGATGCAGCAAAGTAGAGATAAGTATTTCCCTCAGTTTGAGAACCAAGGTATCAATCCAGTAGGAGACAACACACAAATCACCGAATACCTGCACAAACAATCAAACAATTTGCACCCAACGCGATAAAGGGGTTGTCCATCCCTTCATGGTTACTTGCAAAAGTGAGATCTGATAGAGACAGATAAACGATAAAGTAAATATTTTTGGTATTTTTGTTTATAGATCGGAAAGTAAAAGATTGCAAAATAGTAGATCGGAAACTTATATGATGGAAAATAGACCCGGGGGGCATAGGTTTCACTAGAGGCTTCTCTCAAGATAGAAAATAATGCGGTGGGTGAACAAATTACTGCCGAGCAATTGACAGAAAAGCGCAAAGTTATGATGATATGTAAGGCAATGATCATGAATATAGGCATCATGTCCGTGTCAAGTAGACCGAAGCGATTCTGCATCTACTACTATTACTCCACACATTGACCACTATCCAGAATGCATCTGGAGTATGAAGTTCATAAAGAACGGAGTAACACATTAAGTAAGATGACATGATGTAGAGGAATTAACTCAAGCAATATGATGAAAACCCCATCTTTTTATCCTCGATGGCAACAATACAATGTGTGCCTTGCTACCCTTGCTGTCACTGGGAAAGGACACCGCAAGATTGAACCCAAAGCTAAGCAATTCTCCCATTGCAAGAAAAACAAATCTAGTTGGCCAAACCAAACCGATAGTTTGAAGAGAATTACAAAGATATCAAATGATGCATAAAATAATTCAAAGAAGATTCAAATAATATTCATAGATAAGCTGATCATAAATCCACAATTCATCGGATCTCGGCAAACACAGCGCAAAAAAGTATTACATCGAATATATCTCCAAGAACATCGAGGAGAACATGGTATTGAGAATCATAGAGAGAGAAGAAGCCATCTAGCTACTAGCTATGGACCTGTAGGTCTGTGGTAAACTACGCATACTTCATCGGAAGGGCAATAGAGTTGATGTAGAAGCCGTCTGTGATCGAATCCACCTCCGGCAGGGTGCCGGAAAAGGTCCCTAGATGGGATCTCATGGGTACAGAAGGTTGCGGTGGTGGAAAAATGTTTTCGTGGATACCTCTGGTGGTTTGGGGATATTTGTGAATATATAGGTGAAAGAATTACGTCAGGGGAGTCACGGGGGGCCCCACAAGATAGGGGGCACGCCTTACCCCCCTGGGCGCGCCCTCACCCTTGTGGCCGCCTCGTGGCTCCTCTGACTTCATCTCCAAGTCTCCTAGGTGTCTTCTGGTCCAAGAAAAATCATCGCGAAGGTTTTATTCCGTTTGGACTCTGTTTGGTATTCCTTTTCTGCGAAACTCAAAAACAAGGAAACAACAGAAACTGGAACTGGGCTCTAGGTTAATAGGTTAGTCCCAAAAATAATATAAAATATAGCATACTAATGCAAATAAAACATCCAAAACAGATAATATAATAGCATGGAAAATTCAAAAATTATAGATATGTTGGAGACGTGTCATATGAAGATACCGACGATCGAATCTCGGGCAAGTAACATACCAATGGACAATGGGAATTACACATGTTGTCATAACGGTTCGAATGATAAAGATCTTCGTAGAGTATGTAGGAGCCAATATGGGCATCTAGGTTCCACTATTGGTTATTGATCGGAGAGGTGTCTTGGTCATGTCTACATAATTCTTGAACCCGTAGGGTCCGCACGCTTAACGTTCGATGTATTATATGAGTTATGTGATTTGGTGACTCAATGTTGATCGGAGTCCCGGATGAGATCACAGACATGACAAGAAGTGTCTAAATGGTCGAGAGGTAAAGATTGATATATAGGACAATGGTATTCGGACACCGGAAGTGTTTCTGGGGGTACCGGGTACTTATCGGATCACCGGAAGGGGTTCCGGGCACCCCTGGCAAAAGATATGGGCCTTATGGGCCAAGAGGGGAAACGCACCAGCCACAAGGGGCTGGTGTGCCCCCCTGTTGGGGAACGTAGTAATTTCAAAAAAATTCCTACGCACACGCAAGATCATGGTGATGCATAGCAACGAGAGGGGAGAGTGTGTCCACGTACCCTCGTAGACCGAAAGCGGAAGCGTTAGCACAACGCGGTTGATGTAGTCGTACGTCTTCACGATCCGACCGATCAAGTACCGAACGCACGGCACCTCCGAGTTCAGCACACGTTCAGCCCGATGACGTCCCTCGAGTCGTTCTCTCTGACCAAGCTCCGACGCGGTAGGTCCTACGCCACCTGCTCGCTGCCGCAGTATGGGCAGATTCCGCCCGCCGCCGCTCACCTAGTTACATCCCGACGACCTCTAGGAATCCCCTCCGACCTTGCTCCACTGCCCGTCTTCCCACGTCGCTGCATGTGGATCTTCCATAGTTCTTTGCACAAAACGTACCTCGTCCGGTGTACTTTCCATATTGCAATCTCGTCCTCACACCATTTTAGATAAACACAACCGTGTTGTTATCTTCCCTTAGGACAAGGAATATGCTTCTTTTTTGTCATCGCAATTGTCATCAACAATATTTGTCTTTTTACAAATTTTAAATGGGCATATTTTAGAGTGTAGATTCACTCATTTTGCTTCGTATGTGTACTCCCTCCGTTCCTAAATATTTGTCTTTCTAGAGATTTCAACAAGTGACTACATACGGAGCAAAATGAGTGAATCTACACTCTAAAATATGTCTATATACATCTGTATGTAGTAGTCAATTTGAATCTCTAAAAAGACAAATATTTGAGTAGTCACTCGTTGAAATCTCTAGAAAGACAAATACTCCGGAGTATATTTAAGAACCGAGGGGTAGTGCACAGCCGCATGGGAGACTCAGACCGGTCGTTGCGCCGCATTAATAGTGAGTAATGAGCAGTCAAATCATAAGCCCCACCTTTCCCACTGTAAGTTGCTCGGAAGAAGCAACCATCAATACACTCTTCTTTGAATCCGCTCATACTACTCCATCCGTCATTGTTTATAGAGCGCGCTGCAGAAAAAGAGGAAATCTCTGGGACCAAGGCGACTAGTGATCGGCCTGAAAATAGCATTGGTAGTTATAGCACGGCGTCTATTACTAGAGGAAATAATGCGTACACACATGCATGCAGTGCTTCCACCCCGGGTACACACATGCATGCACTTACTCCACTCCGTAGTACTACATCGAGAGAAAATTGTGGTTACCACGCCCTAATTAATTGAGCATTAAACCAAACGCGTCTAAAGTCTCTCTGGTGGTGGAAATGCATTTTGAGGAATGCATCATAATGAAGCGCGCCCTGTAAACTGTGACGGAGGGAGGAGTAGTATGAAGGTGCAAAACCAAGTACGTGTATGGCCAGTCGGTCAACGCACCTCCTCTTGGCATATCACTGACATGTGGGACCGGAGTGTGAGCAAACCAATCTCAATTGACGGCAAAATGGCCAACCCACCGTTCCTTGAGAGAGACGAGGAGCGAGAACACACAGACGGGCTCGCACGGAGGCCAAGATATATTCGAGCATGGTTGATCAATATCATCATTACATGTTGGGCTGCTGTTTTCCGCCCTTCTCCGGAATAAATGTGTACTTTATCAGAGATTAAGAAAAATAATAGTACAAAGGCTCCACCATGCGGTTCTAGTAGTAGTACTACTCGTACTACTAAACCTTGCGCTTGGCTCTTCGCCTCTTCGTGAAGTCCAACAATGATGGTACTCCGCATGTTCGGTACTACAATGTATGCCTCTGGCAATCTGACACCGAATGAACTGATGCATGTCCACCGCGTGGGCGAGGGTACGTTGCATTAGTCAAAAGGCATAAGCGAGCTTCACCTTGTCCTGCAAGATTCTCCTCATTCTGCGAGTTGACGGGACACACCAACAAGTAGTGCTAGTCCACACTCCCTCCTTTCCGGTTCATATGGCTTAATCTTTTTGCGGGTAAATGAGAGAGCTTTATTCATATATAAGCATTCTTAGGACGATCAGCCAAGACACTAGTCACTAGGAAGCGAGGTACCCCGCAAAAAAAGAAGTAGGAAGCGAGGTGTTTCATCAAGCCAGCTCTCGGCCACATTCAAAGTGCAGCAAGCACGGTTCGCACAAAGATGCGCCGCAAGGTTTGCTGACCTGTTTACATGCTGAATAACAAAAAAAGAGGAAATATTACCGAGCGCTCCTATTTGTAACAGGATATGAGCCAGAATTAAGCGAGAATTGTGGCGAGTGTTCCATGCAATCAACTTCCATTATCACATGCGAGAACCCTCGAAGAGAACCAAATGTGTTGAAGATTGCTTTATCACATTTAAAAAATATAATAAGAGTGTAGACGCTCCTCCATCTGGTTCCTAGTACTAGTATAGTACCTCTATAGACTATAGTAGTAGTACTAGTACTAGTAAACTTTGCGCTTGGTTGTTTGCCTCTTCGGGAAGTGCAACAATAATAGTACTAGTATAGTGTATGCTTCTGGCAATCTGACACCGAATTAACTGTTGCACATCCACCGCCTGAGCAAAGGACATCTTGCATTAGTCAAAAGTTTCTCCTTGTCCCGCGAGCCACCGCGCGCAAGCTTCTCCCGTCCTGCAAGCTTCTCCTCGTTCGGCAAGTTGACGGGACACAGCAAAGTAATGCTAGTCCATACTGCCTCCTCTCCGGTTAATATGGCTTAATTTCAAACGAGATAAATACATTGTCTGTCACTATATATTTGTAAAAATACGGTCAATGGACTTCATAATACGCTCATTGCGCTCAATATATACATTTTCCGGTGTTTATACGGTCACTAGCTCACCCTGGCTGAGTATGTGTGTGCGTGCACGTGTAGGTTGAGCACTTGAGCGTGACCGTGTGTGTTCCGTCGTGTGCTCGGACATGCACGCATTAGGGCTCGCGCGTGTTTTTGCGTCTATGTGTACGTGTGACTGTTGCATACACGTAGGGGGAGTACGTGTAGGGGCCACTAAAGGAGCAGTCAAATCACACAGTAAGTTAGTCGGAAGAAGCAACCATCATTTCACTCTTAAATGACACGTACACAATATAAAATGGTTGATATGGAGAGAAAAAGAAAACCACTATATATACACTAGCAGGAGCCTAAGCTACAAGCCTGCTTGCTTGGGTTGCTCTCTTCACAAGCATAGAACGACGGTGGCCACACTGCTGGTCACATATCCGGCCTGATCCCGCGGCTGGGGGAAGGGAACAATGTCATGCGTAGACGCGATCGACATCGGCGAGGGAAAAAATCCACAGTCGGTGCGTCACAATCGGGGGTCACCGCGGTATGGGCCGATGCCGCGTCCCAACGGCCCTTCTAGCTACAGCCTGACGTCCGTTTCGAAAATATTAGTGCATGTCAACAAAAATTATACTAGTATTGCTGTTCCGTTTCGAAAAAAAGCATATAAGATGTTACTTCTTACCCAAAGGATCTTTATATCCAACAGACACAAAATATCCATTCGACTATTAGAAATTACTTTCATTGTTGATCTGATGTCGAGGTAATTGCTGCATCACCACCAAAACCCACCATCTCTTAAGCTAAAGTAGACCGAGCTAACCCCTATATTAGCATATTACTAAGATAAACAGAAGGCACTGCAGAATCATTTAGGATGTGAGCTTGTCAATTTGAATGTGGAGGGACACCAGCTTAGCCCCGGGTAGCAGCTTGGGCGAAACTGTGAAGAAGGTCAGCTCCTGCACGGTGACGTCGCCGGGATCCCTGCTACTTGTCACCTCCATTTCCACCTTGACGGCGTCGGTCCTGCCTTTGGGCTCCCCCGGCGGGCCGTTCGCCCACAGCTTGACCACGTAGTGCGGCAGTGGGGACGCCCCCGCTCTGATGCAGACGACCGACATGGCGATAGGCGCGCCGATGTCGAGCACGCCGCCGACTAAGAAAAACATGCGGCCGTCCTCCTCCGCGAACAGCAAGAGCCGTGGCTCCGACAGTGGCACTTGCAGCTGGAGCGCCTTGCCGTGCTGGATCCTGTGCACGGGCATGGGATGGACGGTGCTGATGTGGTGGGAGAGCATCGGCGGTGGGCCTTCGTAGCCGCAGATGGGCACGGGGCATTTGCAGGGCGCGAGCAGACACACGCTCTGGTGATCGGCGAGCTTGTGGTAAGTGACGTAGAGCCCACAGCCTTTATGCGGGCACTCCACCCTCACCGAGGAGAGGACGGCGTCCACCGCCGTGTTCCGCACGTCGAAGCCACCGCCGTGCTCGCACTTCTAGCACTGCCGCTGGTTCCCGGGGTGCTCGACGCGGCAGTCCGCGCAAGCCAGGTGCCCTCCCTTGCACTGCACAAATCAATCGAACAACACATCAATCAAGAAACCTGCACCTTGCTCGATCAGCCGAACGGACGAGGTGTATTCGAACCTCATACACTGGAGGCTTCAAGGGGCAGTGGAGCAAGGTGAGGTCCATCGAGCCCATAGAGAGCTCCATCGTCGGGTCCTGTTCCGTCTGCATGATCTCGCCCTCCTCGTGCACAACCATCTCTCGTTTTATTAGGGCCGTGGCATTACAAAGCTTTACCGTCACATATTCATACTACCTCAAGGTGCATTAAATCAACACATGCAAGTATCAAAAGGAGAGTCACGGCATGCATGCATGCGTTGTAATTAATGCATCGGTAAACGCAAATTATTGAAATATATCGAGTGCAGTGCTTTGATGTGTCGCATGAACTCGTACAAGACCGAGAAGTTTGATTACTACAACGCCCTCTCGCCTTAACCGCACCTGCCTTTGGCTGCATGATAGGTGGGCCACCGACCTGTTGGGCCCACCTGTCATGGACACAAAGGCAAGAGCAGTAAGTCAATGAAGTTGTGTCCCTCCCTCGCCCATGAGCGTGGTGGCTGGCAGGACTAGGAGAAGCTTTCGTTCGCTACACGCTCTCCCTCCCGTATGCGGTGGACATGCAGCAGTTCAATCGGTGTCAGATGGCACTTCCTCAAGGCAGATCCCTCCTCACTTCCTCGAAGCTTCTTGTCCTCTCCCTCCCTCCCTCTCGCACCGCCCGTGAAGGCGCCTCGCCGTATCCGCGCTCCATCTAACCTTGCTATCCAAACACCTTTTTGGTTAGAGTTACTTCAGGGTTAGTTCAGGGTTATAATCTAACTCTAACCTCTAACTGAGTTAGAGTATCCAAACAGGGCCATTGTTTGACTTGCCGAAGAGGCGAAGAGCCAAGCGCAACCCGGATGCTCGTGTGGCAGTTTCATGTGTAGAGTAGTCTAGGATAGTGTATACCGTGCCTGTAAGCTTAAAATCATTGGGGTCAGCTCCATGCTATATTTTTTGGTTAAAATAATCTTCTGGGCCTACCTATCATCCTGGTGATTCTAGTTTGCACGCTCATCTGGTCAAGACAGGAATATATATTTTAATTTGTGGTGGGGTAAATGTTAGAGGTTGCAGCAAATGGAGTATTGTACACTGCGGGTCTTTCAGCCATGTTTAGAGGCAACCATGTGGGGCCAGTGCTATGATGTGTCGCGTCAACTCGTACAACGAGGAGAAGCTTGATTTTACTACTACACGCCTTCTCCCTCGCCCATGCGCGCGGTGGCTCGTAGACGAGGACAGGCTTTTGCTTATCCCTCCTGCTCGCGGTGGACGGACATGCTGCAGTGGATTCGAACATGCAGCAATGGATTCGATACTGTAGAAGCAGTAGTAGTAACATCATTGTTCGTCTTCTCGAAGAGGCGAAGAGCCAAGTGCAACCCGAATGTGGCAGTTGCGAACCTTGGAGCACGCATATAGCCAGGCTCTTGCATGAGACAAAATTGCTATGTGAGCCCACTATTGTAGTACTACTTGCTAGTATAGCCCTGTAAACCAGAAAGGAGTATTTGCCTTTCTAGAGATTTCAACAAGTGACTAGACTACACCGAGACGGAGTACATATGGAGCAAAATGAGTGAATCTACACCGTAAATAAATATGTAGTTCTCGTTTTCCTCTCGGCCTTGGTCACGGTGCACAATATTGAGTATACTAGTACTATCATCTTGAAATTTACGAAGTCGCCATAGGCACCTCGTCGTCGACGGGAACGTCTCCTGACACGCGATAGACGCGAGCGGCAGTCGCCTCCATAGGTGCTTGAATGCCAAGGAGGGAGAGGGTAGCAGTTCCCGAGACGTTGAACGGTCAATGATGCATCCTCAAATTACTCTACATGCAGAGGGAATTAATTGGAGAAGCAGAATAGAGCCAGCACGATGTGAATGCAATAGAGTTTGGATTCTCATATAAAGGCGCCCCACCACTCCAATCCATCTACTCCTTAGTCTCTGCGCAACACTGCTCACTCCAATCCAAGACCAAGTAGACCAGGAGCCAGAAGCACCTATGGAGGCGATGGTCGCGAGCGGAAGTCGGCTGTGCCAAATCATCCAAGGCGCCGGCCTACGGCCCCGCACCGCAGCGTTTCCAGACGGTGCTGGCGACCGCCGGCGTCGTAGCCCTCGCCGACGCCGGCTTCACCTCTCGCATGGACGACATGATGGTCAACTCCATCTGCAAGTTCACCGCCATCAAGAAGCGTGTAGCGAAAGCTCCTACTAGTCCTGCCAGCCACCACGCTCATGCGCGAGGGAGGGACGTAGCTTCATTGACTTACTGCTCCTGCCTTTGCGTCTATGACAGGTGGGCCCAACAGGTGGTTGGCCCACCTGTCATACAGCCAAAGGCAGGTGCAGTTAAGGCACCAGAGCTCAGTCCGCGAGGGAGAGGGCATTGTAGTAATCAAACTTCTCGGTCTTGTACGAGTTGAGGCGACACATCAAAGCACTGCACTCGATATAAGTCTTTTTACACATTTCAAATGGACTACTACATACGGATGTATGTAGACATATTTTGCTTCGTATGTAGTCACTTGTTGCAATCTCCAAAAAGACTTATATTTGGAAACGGAGGGAGTACAACGCATGCATGCATGCCGTGACTTCCCTTTTGATACTTGCATGTGTTGATTTGATGCACCTTGCCAAATTTTGACTATAAATTTAACTAACCAAATTTTCATGCATGTCACAAAAAATTACGGGGCTGTTTGGATTGTGACTATGTTTGTCTTATGTTGCCACATTATTTTTCCCACACTTGCCACACTTGCCTAACTTGAGTTGCTCAAATTGTTAGACACACTTTGGCTTGCCTAAGGGAATCTTGCCACACTTTTTGTGTCTATGACATGTGGGGTTCACTGCTAATAAAAAAATTCTTGTCTTAGGTGTGGCTAATTAAAAAGACTTATATATTTAGGAACGGAGGGAGTAGAAAATATAAATAATAATGCATGTTGGGGCAACCCACGTTTCTGATAATTTTAGCTGTGGGCTTGTTCACAATTTTTACGAGGGGGTGGTTGTTCATTTAATGGAGGGACTTGTACCAGACTTGAACGATACAAAGTGCGACCTGGCACACCGTAACACCACTTGGAACAAGCGGGTAGCTATCTCAAAAAACAATCAACAACTAAAAAAACGGCGACCTGGCACGTAGTACACAATTTTAAACGATTGTTTTGATGGAGTGAAAAAGGAAAACTACCCCACTACGTATATATAGGCCGGAGCCTCCGCGCTTGCTTGCTAGGGTTGCTCTATTCACACACTCTCATCCTCTCCAGATCTAAACAAGATAGGGGTGGTAACACTGTCTTTCTCCCTTCAAAAAACACTGTCTTTCTATCCTCACCGCTGGTTACAGATCCAGACGTATCCCCCTCCGCGGTGAAGGGGAGGAGGGGCAGCGTTTAGGCCGTCGTCGACAGTGAGGGAGGAGACCCACTGCCGGCCGCACCGTTATCTCTGGCCGAGCGCCGGCGCGGGAGGTCCTCCGATCCCTTCGTTGTTGCCCTAGTGTGGGCAGATCCGGCCTCCCGCCGCCCACCTATCCACATCCCGACGACCTTCAGGTATATCTTCCTTCGAAACCGCCTTAGCGCTACTTCCCCAGCTCGCTACGTCGCTGCATGTGCATCATTTTCTACCTCTCAGCCCCTCTTGATCGGATGGTCCAACGTCACCTTTTTTTCTATTGTTAGAGGTAAAGCTACTTCATGGAGTCGAATCTTCTACTTGGTTCAAACAACAAATAAAGTGGGGGTGGGGGAATTTAGTATGTAGTACATCGGACTTGGTACAAACAGGAAGGAAAGGGGGTAAAAGTAGTACAGACTGGTCATCCAGCCGGTCTCTTGGTCGAAAAGGGAAATATAGGGGTAACGCTGTACACAGTGGTATGACCAGGACTAGATTTGCTATCCACACATAGGAGTAGGTGGCTAGAGTGAACAAAAATGGGACCAGCCCAGATATGTTTCTTGGATGTTTGTTTCTCGGGGCAACAAACTATGAATCACCACTTTATGCCCCTTTTTAGGTCATGGTGCTGGACTACTGGTGCACCCACTGTCCCATGCCCTTATACCAAATATTTAGTTGTTCTTAATCTAATGCCCCTGGTAAAAATGAAGCCATGCCACTGTTATAAGCCATGACAAGTTTAGCCAAATGTTTTTGCCTATAATTGTTTGAGACTCTGACTGTTTCCTCTGTAGCTTTTTGTGCAAACAGGGATATCCATTTCACCTGGTTGCTGTTGTGACCTTATGGTGCACTGCACAAAACTCTTCTTAAAAGAAGTGACTTTTGTGCTGTTTAACTGGAATGTCCGAATGGAACAGTTGGTTCATTTCGGTGGAACTGCACAAAGGGAGATCTGTGTTCCAATCCTCATCATCCATATTGGCACCATAACCTTCCTTTAGGTAAGAATGATATTTAATGCATGTGTTCATCTCTATTTTGCGACTGCCATGAGAAAACAATGCTATTTTTTACTAGTACACTTGTACTCCCTCACTGACAAAACAAATTCTGAAATAGAAGGCCAATCATGTACTTGGTTTCACCGACTGGTGAGGAGAATGAGAAACAGAGCATGAAGAGGAAGAAGAAGAGTAAACAGTGCCATGGCGATCTTGCTGAAGCCAGAGGCCTCAGTCGAGGCCATTCAAGGGCTCCGGCAATGATTACCTTACATGTGAGACGATCCTCCAGGTAGCCCTTCCACTTGTGCTATCTCACTTAATTAATTAGGAGTACTTAAGTACCACTAATTTATTGCTGCCTAATTTTCCTGTTGGAGTTATACAAATCTTTAGTAGCACCCTATGCCGAATCATGTACGTGTGTATGTTTGTCTATGGAGGTGAATCATGTGGTGGAGCAGGGAGGGAATGCTAACTTTACCCATTAAGATAATGAGGGTGCTTCTATTTGTTAGTGTATGTTTCATCAACTAGTCCCACTATTACAGTAATCTCACTCTCTCAATATATGTGCCAACAGAGATGCTCGATTTTGGTGGAACTGCACAAAAATTTTGGGTGCTTCATTGTCTCGACAGCTTCCTTCCTTTCCTGTTAGTCGCTAATCACGGCTTGCATTCTTCCTTTGTTATCAGTCGCTTGGCTTATCTCGGCTTCCAGTCAAAGGAAATAGTAATTGATATGCTACCTCACACAGGTTGGTACTGGTCTTTATCCTGATTATTGTGCTTGTCATATGTATTGGTAATTTGGTATTGTCCTACTGTTTGCCGATTTCATAAAGGAGTAACTTGGAGCCTGAACTCGTAGGCAAATCATTACATCGGGTGATTTCAGTAGAACTGCACAAAAAGATCAGATGGACAGGTACTTAGGCTGCTGCTATGTACTCCAAAGTTCACTCAGACAAGCATCGATGTTGACAAGAAGAAGTGCCTATATTCATTCGAGTATCAACCGGCGTCAACCAATTGTCAAACTCCAAGTATTAGGAGAGTGAACACCAAAAATATTGCTTGGTGCATAGCCCATAAAAACACAGTCCAGTCTTTGGTCCCAACTTGTGCCTTTTGGTTATCGACATGTGACACCCAAAAATTTTATTTGGCTTTAACAAAATCTTTATTTGATTTGAAGGAGGTTATTTAAAATTTTCTTCTAAAGGACTCTCCTTCTCAAAAAATTTCTTTTATAACAAGTATTTTCCTTGAGTTCATCCAAAACTTGATCTTTGGTCTTGGAGGTTTTTCATCTTGTGTTGACTCAACACAAATGTTTTTCATTGGGAAAGTTTTTGAAAATCTTTTCTTTTTAAAATAGCCCTATAGCATATGGAGTGATCCTTTCCCTTTCAAAATTTCCTCTTGCCATGACCTAAGTGGAAATCCCCCTTCCAAAAGCCATCTCCCCACTTTGTGTCAAGATAAACTTCAAATCCAGCAAGTTAAACTCCCCCATGATTTTATCTCCATTTATTCCTAATCAAAAACCTTTTCTGTCCTCTATTTTGACCCTTGGAGATTTACAAAGGAACCACTAGTTCTCCTTTGAGTTTTGCCTCCAAACAAATTTCCCTGGCTAGTCCTTTGAACCCTCAACCAAGATCCAGGAAGATCCACTGGTCTCCAGTTCAAAATTTTCAAAATGTGCTTGCTGCAAGTTTGGGCCATATTTGCAAAATTTGGTGAAATTCATTTGTTTTCTCCTCCTAAAAATCTGAGGAAATTCAGGCAGCCTCTAGATGCATCAAGAGGTCACCTCACCAAGTCACAGCTCCAGAAAAATTTTCCTCGTACCCAAATCATATCGTCAAACACCTGGAGGGCGCTGTTACCGTCGAAGTTCAGAGTTTCAGAGAAACAGTTTCAGAGCCAGTGTCATTTTCTTTAGAACACCATGTCGATCTCGCCAGTAGCTGCAGTGGCACCTTGCGCCCTGTTCCTCCTTCTTATCCCCGCGCCGCACGGTCGCCTGGACGCTTGCGGGCGTCGGCGGCGAGCTGGCCGAGGTGCATCGCCCCATGTGCGGCGGCAGCAGCACCCGCTGCAGCTGCCAAAGATGCACAGCGTGGGACGGTGCCGTCCAGCACCGCCCAAGCCACCAGAGACCACTGCGTGGCCGTCCCCTCCTCTGTGCATGCTGTAGAGCCGTCGTCGTGGACTGGGAGGCACGGAGCGCGCTCCCTGCCGCCGCCGTGCCCGTACGGCCGTTCCGTCGAGGACCGGAGCATTACCTCAACCCGACCAAGGTTTTAGCGGAGAAACGGTGCCAGTGGACCACCATGATGATGCCCAACCGCCTAAACCAACTGCCCGACCTCTGCCTCGCCGTAATTGCTCGCCGGCGTTATCCCGTTCACGGCCACCTCCTCAGATCGCCTATAAAAGGAGGTCCCGAGCTCGAACTCGAACACGCACCATCACTCCACCCCACAAGAACCACGCCAAGCCACTGGGAAGGCCTCGAGGAAGTCTTCTTCCCCAACTCCGGCCGCCTCGACCCGCTTCGGGATCCGACAAGATTCGCTCCCGTGCGTGCACCCCCGCCTCTCAACTCATGCCAGTAGCCTCCTAGTGCATCCACCTCTCTAACCCGCGCACAAATTTGGAGTTTGCAGCACCCGTCGGAGAGTTCCACCCTCGCCCGAACCACCGCCCGCCGGAGATAAGGTCGCCGTCGACGTGGTGCTCACCGACGGCCAAGTCCACCACCCACCGACACGGAAGGACACCCTGAACCCGTAGGTACCCTCCGATCACCCTACCTCGCTGTGGATCAACGCCGGCGTGGTGCTTGAATAGTTTGTGCATGGCATATGAGCATCATTGAGTGTTTCGTTGCATGCAAGGCAACTACCCGTGTGCTTCGTAGTTTGATGTGATCTTTTGATGGGAGATGACCTGATCATGTGGTGACATGAGAGGTAGTAAGATGGTATTGTTGTAGCATGCCAGTCTTATGTCAACCGTTAAACTCCGACGTTAACGTGGGCCGAGCCATGTTACCGTTCGTCCCTTTCCGTGCTGCCACATGTTTTCTACAAAGAATACGGTTTAGTAAGCTGCAAACCTCTTTCCTTGTACACACCAAATAGAGGGGCCGGGATGAGGGTTCCATGGCCCTGGATTAAAGCCAGTCATCCGGTCAGGGGGCATGGGTGTTTCCGCTTGGGACCGAGAGGGGGGCACCCCTTAGAGCGCGCGATATAAATTTGATCCCATGCTACGCGAGGTTGTAGCCTCCCCGTCTCAAGGTTTTTCTTGAACGTTGCTTGGGGTGATTCCTGGCAACGGAAGTGGAATGGGTGTGTACTGGTTAGATGTGTTTCTCCTAAAATACCGTGGAAATCCCCGGTGAACAAGCTTGAGTGGTAAACCCGGTTGAATGTTATTCCTGTGGATGGACTAACCATTTTATTATTTCGTACCTGAGTATTTCCTTGAAATGATTTAACTTCATGAGCTACTGGAATATCGAGTTATGAAATATAAGCCCTTTATGTGATGTCGCTCAGACGTCCGACTGTGGCACTCTTGTTATTTACTTTTGATATAAGCCCTTTATGTGATGTCACTCAGACATCCGACTGTGGCACTCTTGTTATTTACTTTTGATATAAGCCCTTTATGTGATGTCGCTTAGACGTACGACTGTGGCACTCTTGTTATTTACTTTTGATATAAGCCCTTTATGTGATGTCGCTCAGACGTCCGACTGTGGCACTCTTGTTATTTACTTTTGATATAAGCCCTTTATGTGATGTCGCTCAGACGTCCGACCGTGGCACTCTTGTTATTTACTTTTGATTTAAGCCCTTTATGTGATGTCGCTCAGACGTCCGACTGTGGCACTCTTGTTATTTACTTTTTGATATAAGCCCTTTACGTGATGTCGCTCAGACGTCCGACTGTGGCATGCACTGTCGTTTATATTCCATTATAAGCCCTTTATGAGGTGTCGCCCTGACGCCCGACTGCGGCATCATTAATTTATTTGTACCCTTTCGAGGAGTCATTTCAGACACTCGATTGGCCTTCAGTAATACATTGGGATTTCGGGAGGACTACTGCCCGACTTCCTTTTTATTTCCCATGCAGTGCAAGTTTATTTTCGGAGTGCGCACTATTAATCTGCTCATGTGCATCATGTTTGCATTTGTTATATCTTATGTCCAAATTGTCTTGCGAGTACTTTCATAGTACTCACTTGGCTTGTTGATTTGGCCAGATGTTGACGAAGGCGATCTCATGGATGATGAGTTTGATAGCGAGTCCGACGCCTAGAGGAGTCCCAGTCAGTCCTGTGCGATCCTGGAATTGGTCACTTGTAGTATATACGCTTCCGCCACCCAAATAAAAGTCCTCAGGCCTCACTCCGACGCTCGATGGGCTGTAAGATTTAGGAGTCATGTCACCCACTTCACCGTGAAATATCCACACCCACTTTTATTACGAGTCAGTAGTTATGCCACCATACCCCCCTTGTGTCATATCCGCCTTTATGTATAATATCGGCGTGCTTGTAATAAATTGTTGAGCAGCCTCCACTCAACCTTGTATTATATTTAGTACTCCTGGATTTTTTCTGTAATCAAGAATTTGTCTACCAGTAAGAAGGATTCTTCTCTACTGGTCCGTTAAAGGGATCGGTTTCTCGATAAATGTTTAATTGGAAAACCGGTCATGACAAACTTGGTATCAGAGCCAGGCTGACTGTAGGAAGCCACTAGGTGCGATCGCTAATCGGTTATTAGTGTTTTTAGTGCTTTTTCAGCTTTTTGCAAATGTAGCTATTTTCTGTTGGTCATCATAAATTTATGATTTGACTATTCAGAATTTTTGCCTACTTTTGCAGATGGCTGGCAATGACTGCGAGTCACGGGTGTTCGCCAATGTGCCTGAGGGGTTTGTCAAGCTTCTCGTCTCCATCACCAAGCTCACGATCGGGCCATCGACTCGTCCAGAGTTCACACTTTACCAGCACAAGCTCAGCGACGACGTGTCTATGCACCAGGCCGTGGTGCAATTCAAGGGAGGACGTTCTGCGTCTCGCCAGTTCCATTTTGTGGGAAGGGCCATGCCTACGGAGAGGGATGCCATGCAGATGGCCGCCCGTGAGGCGATAGCTCGTCTTCGGGATGTTCTTCCTACGATGAAGACTCGTCGCTACCGCTACCTCCCATGCCATGTGCCATATACTTGTCACTATGCATTCGCCTGCCATAGGGGAGAGAGAGATGAAGCTATTGAGATGCTGGTTGAATATCTCAAAGCTCTGGAGGCAGCTTTCGACAACCTCATGGACGACCTTGTGGCTGCCCGTATGGACTCATTTCAGGGCTGTTCCGCCAACAGGAGGGAGCTTCTCCACATGGCACCGCCACTGAGTTTCGTCTCGTCCTCAGCATCCTATGCACCTGCCATTTTAGCCACCGCTCGCCGTCTACCTACCACTGAGGAGTTTGACCAAGTCATTGCTCCTACTCCAAGTAGAGCTGCACCGCCTGTCGCACCCGCACCAACTCCTCAACGCAGTGCTTCGCGCCTGGAGCCTATTAGGGAGGAGGAGGAGGTTGAGTCTCCTGCACCACTGGGTCTCACCCTCGGCAGACAGAAGGAAGTTTTCACCATCTCCGACTGAGTGCGCCTAGCAGCCGTGTGATGTACCCGCTTGTATGATATGTTTATATGTACATAGGTTTGGTGAGAAGTAGTTTGTGTGCGCATCATGTAGGAACTCGGAGAAGTGCACTAGCCTAAATAACATGTCAGGAATGTGTACGCACATCCTGAGTGATGTATTGTATAATTACGACTCGCGTGTAAAATATGTACTGAGCAGTCCTTCTCCGTGCGCAATCAAGTATTTTTCTTGAAAAATCTTGAGGTCTTTTAAATTTTCGCCTTTGCAAACTTTTCCTTGTGCCACACAGTTCTTCTCATGAGTTTTGCAAAATAATACCCCAGAGTGGAAAATGCCTCGTCCCTGGACTCGTTCCATGCTAAATCCACCGGAAGAAGTTTATAGAACCCAGACAAGCAACAACTTCACACAGGGGCAGTCTAGTCAGCAGGGCAGCGAGGCAGCATTTTCTCAAGTATGCCGCCTTTTCGAACAAATCCAGCAGCAGCACCAAGAAATGATGAATCACGTTATCAATATGGGAAATCACCGTGAACCATACCAACCACATTCCAAGTTGTCTGAACTACAGAAGACACGTCCTCCAACGTTCGCTCACACTGATAGGCCGCTTGAGGCCGATGATTGGCTTCGAGACATCGAAAGGAAGTTGATTATTGCACAATGTTCAGATCATGAGACGGTGCTTTATGCACCTCACTACCTCACTGGAGCAGCTGCAGCATGGTGGGAAAATTTTCTACACATGCACCCCAATGAACATAACATCACCTGGGAAGAGTTTAAGGAAGGTTTTCGTGGGGCGCACATCCCCAGGAGCATTATAAAGATCAAGAAAAGGGAGTTTGATGACCTCAAGCAGAGAGGCTTGACAGTGACTGAGTACAACAGTCAATTTACTCAACTATCTCGTTATGCCTACGATGAGCACATGACTGAGAATAAAAGGATGGAAAAAAATTTGGACGGCCTGGCGCCAGCACTTAAATGCCAACTGGTCGTACACACCTTTCCAGATTTCAAAACACCGGTTGACAAGGCTATTACATTGGAGAATGAGCGCCGCAGCCTGGAGGATATTTGCAAGCGAAAAAGGGACAAGACGACTCATGCTCGCAACAACCGGAGCAAGACTGATGTTCAGAGGAATGAAGCGAGAAATTCCACGACCACTGCTCTAAGGCCAACCAAACATTTTCATTCAAGGGACAAGGACTTTACGTACCGCCCAGGTGTTACTTGCTATGCTTGCGGAGAGGAAGGGGACTATGCCAAACAGTGCCCAAAACCAAGGAACTCGGCCCCCAAGCCGAACAATGGTGGAAATAATCCAGGCCCCAGGCGTAACAACTTCAACCCCAACAACAATCACAAGAAGGGTCACCTGAACCATGTGACCAAGGAGGAAGCACAGAATGCCCCAGACATCGTACTCGGTACGTTCCCTGTCAACACAATACCTGCCACGATTTTGTTTGATTCTGGAGCTTCTCACTCGTTCATTTCGAAGAGTTTTGTTTTGCAACCTTGTTTTCCGACACTTTATTTGGAAAAGTCCATGATCATCAAGTCCCCCGGGAATAAGCAGATCACTCAGAGTTACTGCCAAGGTGTGATTATTGAGTTTGAAAGACTAAAGTTTCAGGCGAATCTCATCGTGTTGGAAAATAAAGGACTGGATGTTATCCTAGGAATGGACTGGTTAACCACGAACAAGGGATTTATCGACTGCTTCAATCGGACTGTAATCCTCACTCACCATCACGGCAAGACAATAAAAGTTGCAGCTCAAGAGAGACCACGGTCACGGCAACCAAAGTTGAACAAGGTGGACATTTCAGAATTGAGAAAAGTTCCAGTGGTGTGTGAGTTTCCTGATGTATTTCCCGAAGAACTACCAGGCATGCCACCAGACCGGGAAATAGAGTTCAGCATTGAACTAGCACCTGGCAGCACCCCCATTTACAAGAAACCTTATAGAATGGCACCCTCCGAGTTGGTAGAATTAAAGAAGCAAATAAAAGAATTACTAGACAAAGGATTTATACGAGCCAGCTCCTCACCTTGGGGTTCACCAGTATTATTTGCCAAGAAAAAGGATGGGACACTGAGATTGTGTATAGACTATCGAGCTCTCAACATGGTCACCATCAAAAACAAATATCCGATGCCACGGATAAATGATTTATTTGACCAGCTCGCACAAGCCAAGGTGTTCTCAAAAATTGATTTAAGATCGGGATATCATCAATTAAAGGTACGGACAGAAGATATCCCTAAGACAGCATTCACCTCCAGATACGGATTACATGAGTTCACAGTAATGCCGTTTGGACTGATGAACGCCCCCGCATATTTCGTCCACCTCATGAACAAAGTGTTTATGAAATTTATGGACAAATTTGTTGTGGTGTTCATTGACGATATTCTGGTATACTCTAGGACACCGAAAGAACATGCTGAACATCTCAGAATTGTATTGGGAGAATTAAGGAAACATCAATTGTACGCCAAATTCAGCAAATGTGAATTTTGGTTAAGACAGGTTGGTTTTCTAGGCCATGTTTTAACCCAAGAAGACGTTGCCGTAGACCCAGAGAAGGTCAAGGCCGTACTTGGCTGGAAAACGCCAGCCAACGTAACAGATGTACGAAGTTTCCTAGGGATGGCTGGATATTACCGAAGGTTTATTGAAGGATTCTCCACCGTGGCAAAACCAATGACACAGTTACTCAAGAAATTTGTATGGACTGAAGCGTGCGAGAAAAGCTTCCAAGAACTCAAGAGGAAATTAACAACAGCACCGGTTTTGGTTGTGCCGGACATACATAAAAGTTTTGAAGTGTATTGTGACGCATCCCGGAAGGGCCTCGGGTGCGCATTGATGCAGGACGGCAAAGTTGTTGCATATGCTTCCAGGCAACTACGGAAGCATGAAGAAAATTATCCTACTCATGACTTGGAGCTAGCAGCAGTCATCCATGCACTCAAAGAGTGGAGGCACTTTTTGCTGGGAAATCGTTGTGAAATATATACGGATCATAAAAGCCTTAAATATATTTTCACGCAACCAGAGCTCAATTTACGACAACGACGCTGGTTGGAATTAGTCAAGGATTATGATGTCGGCATTCACTACCATCCAGGAAAAGCAAATGTAGTGGCAGACACTCTTAGTCGGAACCCCAGCTCGGGCAACGACAGTCTACAGAACTTGAGGCCTGAAATTCAGCAGGAGTTCGCCAAACTCAACATGGTGATAGTCGCCGAGGGCAACGTATCAAATCTGGAGATACAGCCCACCCTAATGGAACAGATTAAGAAGGCTCAGCATGGACATCCCAGCATCGAAGGTATAAAGAGAAAAGTGAGCCTTGGCAAGGCTTCAGAGTTCGTCGTAGACAAAGAGGGAGTATTATGGTATGGAGACAGACTTTGCGTACCAAACATTAAGGACCTCAAACAACAAATCCTAGCCGAAGGCCACACCGCCCCATATTCAATCCACCCTGGAGGAACCAAAATGTACAAAGACATTCAGGAAAGATTTTGGTGGCACGGTATGAAGAGGGATATAGCTACATTCATTGCATGTTGTGATTCGTGTCAGCGCATTAAAGCCGAACACCAAAAACCAGCAGGGCTGCTACAGCCAAACAGGATACCTGAGTGGAAATGGGACGAAATTGGAATGGATTTTATCGTCGGACTACCTCGATCACAACGCGAAAATGATGCCATATGGGTCATCACAGATAGGCTAACCAAGGTAGCACATTTCATTCCCGTGAAGACGACCTACTCCACTCAGAAGCTTGCTAAGCTTTATCTCTCCCATATAGTTTGTCTGCATGGAGTCCCAAAGACCATAATATCCGACCGGGGCACTCAATTTGTCTCTAAATTTTGGGATCATCTACAACAAGCTCTGGGGACGCAACTAGCATTCAGTACAGCGTACCACCCCCAGACTGATGGACAAACTGAACGCGTGAACCAAATCCTAGAAGACATGCTGAGAGCCTCTGTTCTCACCTATGGAACCAGTTGGGAGGAAAGCTTGCCATATGTCGAGTTCGCATACAACAACAGTTACCAAGCCAGCCTACAAATGGCACATTTTGAAGCATTGTACCGACGGAGATGTCGTACCCCATTAAACTGGTCAGAAACAGGTGACAGTCGTATCTTCGGCCCAGGCATGCTCAAGGAAGCCGAGGAGAAAGTTAAACAAATCAGGGACCGACTCAAGACGGCTCAAAGACGACAAAAGAGCTATTACGATCGAAAACATCGTAAGGTCAGCTTTGAACCCGGTGAATATGTGTACCTACGAGTGTCTCCTATGAGGGGCCTGCAACGGTTCAAAATTAAAGGAAAGCTAGCCCCAAGATTTATTGGACCCTTCTGTGTAGTTTCACGAAGAGGCACAGTAGCCTACCAGCTAGACCTACCCAAAGAGCTGTCAGACGTCCACGACGTGTTCCACGTCTCACAGTTGAGGAAATGTGTGGGCAACCCGGAAAAGCATGTATCTCATGAGAGCATTGACATGCAACCAGACCAAACCTACAGAGAGCGGCCAGTAAAAATATTGGAAGAGTCTGAAAGGAGGACCCGTCAGAAAACAATTAAATTTTTGAAGGTTTAGTGGAGCAATCACACCGAGGATGAAGCAACATGGGAAAGAGAGGATTTTCTTCAGGCAGAGTACCCACACCTATTTGAGGATCAGCTGAAATCTCGGGGACGAGATTTTTCCTAAGGGGGTAGGTGCTGTGACACCCAAAAATTTTATTTGGCTTTATCAAAATCTTTATTTGATTTGAAGGAGGTTATTTAAAATTTTCTTCTAAAGGACTCTCCTTCTCAAAAAAATTCTTTTATAACAAGTATTTTCCTTGAGTTCATCCAAAACTTTATCTTTGCTCTTGGAGGTTTTTCATCTTGTGTTGACTCACCACAAATGTTTTTCATTGGGAAAGTTTTTGAAAATCTTTTCTTTTTAAAATAGCCCTATGGCATATGGAGTGATCCTTTCCCTTTCAAAATTTCCTCTTGCCATGACCTAAGTGGAAATCCCCCTCCCAAAAGCCATCTCCCCACTTTGTGTCAAGATAAACTTCAAATCCAGCAAGTTAAACACCCCCATGATTTTATCTCGATTTATTCCTAATCAAAAACCTTTTCTGTCCTCTATTTTGACCCTTGGAGATTTACAAAGGAACCACTAGTTCTCCTTTGAGTTTTGCCTCCAAACAAATTTCCCTGGCTAGTCCTTAGAACCCTCAACCAAGATCCAGGAAGATCCACTGGTCTCCAGTTCAAAATTTTCAAAATGTGCTTGCTGCAAGTTTGGGCCATATTTGCAAAATTTGGTGAAATTCATTTGTTTTCTCCTCCTAAAAATCTGAGGAAATTCAGGCAGCCTCTAGATGCATCAAGAGGTCACCTCACCAAGTCACAGCTCCAGAAAAAAATTTCTCGTACCCAAATCATATCGTCGAACACCTGGAGGGCACTGTTACTGTCGAAGTTCAGAGTTTCAGAGAAACAGTTTCAGAGCCAGTGTCGTTTTCTTCAGAACACCATGTCGATCTCGCCAGTAGCTGCAGTGGCACCTTGCGCCCTGTTCCTCCTTCTTATCCCCTGGCCGCACGGTCGCCTGGACGCTTGCGGGCGTCGGCGGCGAGCTGGCCGATGTGCATCGCCCCATGCGCGGCGGCAGCAGCACCCGCTGCGGCTGCCAGAGAGGCGTAGCGTGGGACGGCGCCGTCCAGCACCGCCCAAGCCACCAGAGACCACCGCGTGGCCGTCCCCTCCTCTGTGCACGCTGCAGAGCCGTCGTCGTGGACTGGGAGGCACGGAGCGCGCTCCCTGCCACCGTCGTGCCCGTACGGCCGTTCCGTCGAGGACCGGAGCATTACCCCAACCCGACCGAGGTTTTAGCGGAGAAACGGTACCAGTGGACCACCACGATGATGCCCAACCGCCTAAACCTCCTGCCCGACCTCTGCCTCGCCGTAATTGCTCGCCGGCGTTATCCTGTTCACGGCCACCTCCTCGGATCGCCTATAAAAGGAGGTCCCGAGCTCGAACTCGAACACGCACCATCACTCCACCCCACAAGAACCACGCCAAGCCACTGGGAAGGCCTCGAGGAAGTCTTCTTCCCCAACTCCGGCCGCCTCGACCCGCTTCGGGATCCGGCAAGATTCGCTCCCGTGCGTGCACCCCCGCCTCTCAACTCATGCCAGTAGCCTCCTAGTGCATCCACCTCTCTAACCCGCACCAATTTGGAGTTTGCAGCACCCACCGGAGAGTTCCACCCTCGCCCGAACCACCGTCCGCCGGAGATAAGGTCGCCGTCGACGGGGTGCTCACCGACAGCCAAGTCCACCACCCACCGACGCGGAAGGACACCCTGAACCCGTAGGTACCCTCCGATCACCCTACCTCGCTGTGGATCAACGCCGGCGACCACCGCAGCCTTCGGGCGCCGGCGAGCCCCGTTCTGAGTTTGAACCTGACGGGTGGGACCCCCCGTCAGCCTCTCTTTCTTTTCCTTTGAATCGTTTTCTGAAGGCGCCTTCGGGCTAAGTGTGTTTTCCTTCTGGGCTGGCGTATTTCGTACCGAAGCGTTTTCTGCTTTTTCAAACAAGCCCCTGGATCTTTTCTGTTTCATCACAGATTAGTCCTTGGACTAAAAACCCTTATATCTTTTAAACAAAAGATGCTTTTTGATTGATTCTTTTTTTGTCATCATTATATTTTTGTCTAGTTTTTTATAGTAATTATTTGGAAATTTTTTGGAATAAATTTTATACACGCAACGGTATTCACGCTAGTATACGGTTTCTTTATACCGTAGATTCCGGAGGAGGTGACGGAGCCGCGAACTTCGCCGAGCTAGACTCCGACTTCTCCGAACTAGGAAAGCATGTTTGAACCTTTGATATGATGGGTGTTTTGCATGTTTGCTTGAATAGTTTGTGCATGGCATATGAGCATCGGTGAGTGTTTCGTTGCATGCAAGGCAACTACCCGTGTGCTTCGTAGTTTGATGTGATCTTTTGATGGGAGATGACCTGATCATGTGGTGACATGAGAGGTAGTAAGATGGTATTGTTGTAGCATGCCAGTCTTATGTCAACCGTTAAACTCCGATGTTAACGTGGGCCGAGCCATGTTACCGTTTGTCCCTTTCCGTGCTGCCACATGTTTTCTGCAAAGAATACGGTTTAGTAAGCTGCAAACCTCTTTCCTTGTACACACCAAATAGAGGGGCCGGGATGAGGGTTTCATGGCCCCGGATTAAAGCCAGTCATCCGGTCAGGTGGCATGGGTGTTTCCGGTATGGACCGAGAGGGGGGCACCCCTTAGAGCGCGCGATATAAATTTGATCCCATGCTACGCGAGGTTGTAGCCTCCCCGTCTCAAGGTTTTTCTTGAACGTTGCTTGGGGTGATTCCTGGCAACGGAATGTGGAATGGGTGTGTACTGGTTAGATGTGTTTCTCCTAAAATACCGTAAACGGAACTAGTCCCTTGTGACTACTGAAATCCGTTGGCTGTGGTTAAGAGTACAAACTCTGCAAAGTCAAAACCTTCCGAGTCATCGTGTCCATGGTCAAGGACTGGAGTCAATGTATCCAAACAATATGCATATCAGTCTCAGTGTCAGTCCCTGTGTCAGCCTCCGTGGAAATCCCCGGTGAACAAGCTTGAGTGGTAAACCCGGTTGAATGTGTAACGCCCATGATGCGGCTATATCTCCCACGTGTCGAGGCACGACTTAGAGGCATAACCGCATAGTGGTTTTGTCGCAAGAAGGGTCATCTTCAAACAATCCCATGTAATGAACAAGAATGGGATAAAGAGTTGGCTTACAATCGCCACTTCACACAATACATAAATATAATTCATACATCATCCAAAATACATACATATAGGCCGACTACAGTCAAAATCCAGATGAAAATAAGACAACCCCAAATGCTAGATCCCCGATCGTCCCAACTGGGCTCCACTACTGATCATCAGGAAAAGACACATAGTAACGACCACGTTCCTCGTCGAACTCCCACTTGAGATCGACCCCATCATCTGCCCTGGCATCGTCGGCACCTGCAACTGTTTTGGTAGAATCTGTGAGTCACGGGGACTCAGCAATCTCACACCCGCGAGATCAAGACTATTTAAGCTTAAAGGAAAGGATGGTGTAGTGAGGTGGAGCTGCAGCGGCAATAAGCATATATGGTGGCTAACATGCGCAAAAGAGAGCGAGAAGAGAAGCAACGGAACGGTCGTCATCTAGAAATGACCAAGAAGTGATCCAGAACTCCTACTTACGTCATACATAACTCAGACCGTGTTCACTTCCCGGACTCCGCCGAGAAGAGACCATCACGGCTACACACGCAGTTGATGTATTTTAATTGGGTCAAGTGACAAGTTTTCTACAACCGGACATTAACAAATTCCCATCTGCCTCATAACCGCGGGCACGGCTTTCGAAAGATATTACCCTGCAGGGGTGTCCCAACTTAGCCCATCATAAGCTCTCACGGTCAACGAAGGATATACCTTCTCCCGGAAAGACCCGATCAGTCTCGGAATCCCGGTTTACAAGACATTTCGACAATGGTAAAACAAGACCAGCAAAGCCGCCCGAATGTGCCAACAAATCCCGATAGGAGCTGCACATATCTCGTTCTCAGGGCACACCGGATTGTCCAAGCTTCCGATAGGTCAGACCAGAGTTGCCCCTGGTGGCCACCGGCGACTGACAGGTTGGACCAATACTCAGAGGAGCACTGGCCCGGGGGTTTAAAATAAAGATGACCCTCGGGCTCTAGAAAACCCGGGGGAAAAAGGCATAGGTCGCAAATGGTAAAACCAAGGTTGGGCCTTGCTGGAGGAGTTTTATTCAAGGTGAACTGTCAAGTGGGTCCCATAAATCACCCGACCGCGTAAGGAACGCAAACTCAAGGAACATAAACCCGGTATAACAGAAACTAGGGCGGCAAGAGTGGAACAAAACACCAGGCATAAGGCCGAGCCTTCCACCCTTTACCAAATATATATAGATGCATTAATTAAATAAGAGATATTGTGTTATCCCAACATATCCATGTTCCAACATGGAACAAACTTCAACTTCACCTGCAACTAGCAACGCTATAAGAAGGGCTGAGCAAAAGCGGTAACATAGCCAAACAACGGTTTGCTAGGAAAGGATGGTTAGAGGCTGAAATGGCAAAATGGGAGTCATGATATAGCAAGTGATAGGTAGCGCAGCATGGCAATAGAGCGAACAACTAGCAAAGCAAAGATGGAAGTGATTTCGAGGGGTGGTCATCTTGCCTGCAAGGTTCTCAGAGTTGTCGAAAGCTTGATCCTCGTAAGCGTACTCAACAGGTTCCTCGTTCACGAACTCGTCTCCCGGCTCTACCCAAGACAAGAACACAAACAAACGGAACCACAATCAACCACGAGAAATGCACAAGCAACATGATGCAAAACATGTATGATATGCAAGATATGATATGCGATGCATATGCGTGCTCCGGAAGGAAAATGATGAACAAGGCAGTAACTTGGTAAACCAAGCATGCCACTGGAAAGATGAGATGATTTCGGTCGAAATCGATATAAAGATCACCGGAAACGGATGCACGGTTTGCAAATGGCAAGCAAAACAAGAATGACACGAATCTGCGATTAACAGCATGATAGCATTTAGAGTGCAACAAGCAACAATGCTACAACACTCCAACATAGCAACAAAGCATATGACAGTAATCTACAGGAGATGCTTGACAAAAGATGAACATTGATCTATGGCTAGTTCACAACATAACAAGCTCAAACAAGCATGGCAAAAGTGCAAAAGATAACATGTTCCAGACTTGGTGAAAAACTGGACATGGCAGAAAACAGCATCAGGTAGCAATGTTCAGAGCATGAAATCAACATGCTACAGGAACTTAACATAGAAACACAAGGCCTCAAAGTATTCTACTAAATGCATATGACAAAAGTCCCTTACTGACCATAAGCCAAAAAGTACCATAAGATATGATGGCAAGCATGTGAACATAGCAAGTTTCGTTATCAGGTTTCAGACTTGGCAGAAAACAGAGCATGGCAGAAACAATAATATGTAGGCATGTTGGTGAGCTTGATGCACTCACGACAGAGCAAGGCATGACAAAACAAGCATACCTACAGTAATATGGCATGTTTATGAAGCTATCCACGGCAAGAACAAGAGCATAGCATGTATGGATCAACTACAATAAGCTTGGCAAAATTGCATATCATGTTAAGAATCTGCCAGAAATATTTTATAGCAAAAGTAGAGCAATATTGAGTCATTCTATGATTCTCTATAATTGCAAACAAGGGCAGGAATGGAGCAATTACAACTATATCTACAAAACATCCTTACTGAACATCTCCAAAATATGCATGGATCTCTCTGTAGCATCAAGTTTACATGGCAACAAAATAACAGCAGACAAGGACTTAAGAGAAATCACTAAGTCCCTGAAATCAGAAACATTACGGGGCCTAGTTTGCATGCTTGTGCTAGTCACCACAGAGATCACAAAAATACATGGCATACACCACTGGAAAGATGGCATGGCATACAACAAAACACATGTAGAGCTCATGCCCATAAGATGCACAGATTAAATGATACAAAAATGACAAATCTCCAAGTTCTGTTAAGAACCAGCAGATAACAGCAATTAGCCCTCTTGCAACAGAGATTTGGGCATCAAGATGACCTCTAATGAACATGGTGCAATTTAACAAAATGAAGAGCATCACGAGACGAACAATTTTACATATTACACACGCGAAACGGAGCTACATGCAAGGAGTTATGAAGCTATGAACAGAGGCATATGCTGTAGAAATTAAAGGACGGGAAATTTTATAGGGGGTCGAGGGGAAAGTCAACGGCAGTACCAGATCGGATCGAGACCGAAGTTGCTCGGGCCGGCCGGAGCTCGCCGGGGCTCGGGCGCTGGGGGAAGAGGAGGTGACCGGAGGGAGGAGGAGCGGCCGGAGGAGAGAAGGCGGCGGCGGACGGCACCGGCGGCGGGGGCGGCACGGCGGCGCGGGGCGGCGTGGCCGCGGCGGCGGGGCACGGCGGGGCTGGGCGGCGAGCGCGGCGGCGGGGCCAGCGGTCGCGGGAGGCGGCGGCGCGGTGGATCCGCGGGCGAGAGGCGGCTGGCGGCGAACGGGCCCGCGGGCTCGCGGTGGGCTTCGCGGGCCGGCGGCGGTGGGGGATCCGGCGGGCGACGTGGCGGCTTCTGATTCGTCGGGGTGCGGCGGCGGACGCGTCCGGTCCGGTCCGGACGGGTCCGGCGACGGAGAGGGAACGGAGCTAGGGTTGGACTGTGTTCGTTTTTGGGAGGGTCACATATAAATAGGTAGAGGGAGCTAGGAGGCTCCAAATGAGGTGCGGGTTTCGCCCACACGATCGTGATCGAACGACCTAGAGCATGGAAGATAGTTTGGTGGGTTTTGGGCTGGTTTTTAGGGGGGTTTTTGCTGCACACACAAATGGACTTTGCGGATGCCCGGTTAACCGTTGGAGTACCAAACGACCTCCAAATGGAACGAAACTTGACCGGTGGTCTCCGGGTGGTATATTAAGGCCACTTGACAAGCCTCGGTCCATTCCGAGAACGTTAGACACCCGCTCACGAAAGAAAACAAGAGGGGTGCGCCGGAGGAGATAGGAGCGCCGGATTGCAAAACGGAAAACGGGGAAAATGCTCGGATGCATGAGACGAACACGTATGCAAATGCAATGCACATGATGACATGATATGAAATGCGTGACATGAAAAAAATGCAAAACGAAAGACAAAACCCGACCACGGAGGGAATATCATACACATAGCCAAAAATGGCAAGAGTCGGAGTTACAAATATGGAAAAATTACATGCGGGGTGTTACAACACTCCACCACTACGAGAGGATCTCGTCCCGATATCTAGGACTGAAAGAACTCCGGATATTCGAAACGAAGATGGTCCTCGCGTTCCCAGGTGGCTTCCCGGTCGGAATGGTGCGACCACTTCACTTTCAGGAATTTAATTGACTTGTTGCGAGTCTTGCGCTCAGTTTCTTCAAGAATGGCAACGGGGTGCTCATGATAAGACAAATCTTCTTGGAGGTCAATCTCTTCAAAGTTGATAGTGCGCTGAGGCGTCTTGAAGCACTTGCGGAGCTGTGACACGTGGAACACATCGTGCACGTGCGCGAAGTTGGAAGGAAGCTCAAGTTGATAGGCGAGGTCGCCTCTTTTGCCAATGATCTTGAAAGGACCCACGTATCTAGGGGCAAGCTTCCCTTTGATACCGAAGCGACGAGTGCCTTTCATTGGAGAGACGCGGAGGTAGACATGGTCTCCGATCTCGAAAGCCAAATCACGGTGCTTACTATCATAGTAACTCTTCTGGCGCGATTGCGCGGCGTTGAGATTATCACGGATGACTTTACACATTTCTTTAGCCTCAGTGATTAAGTCATTGCCAAGAAGTTGGCGTTCACCAGTCTCTGACCAATTGAGAGGAGTACGGCACTTTCTGCCATAGAGAATCTCGAATGGGGCCTTGCCCGAACTTGCTTGGAAGCTGTTGTTGTAGGAGAATTCGGCATATGGAAGACAATCTTCCCATTTCATGCCAAAGGAAATGACACAAGCCCTGAGCATATCTTCAAGAATTTGATTGACTCGCTCGACTTGGCCACTAGTTTGAGGATGGAAAGCTGTGCTGAAGCGAATGTTTGTGTCCATGGCCTTCTGGAAGGAGTCCCAGAACTTAGAGGTGAAGATGCTTCCACGATCTGAAGAAATCAATTGTGGAATGCCATGCAAGGAGACAATTCTGGAGGTGTAAAGCTCTGCCAGCTGAGCTGCTGTGATGGATTCTTTGATTGGAAGGAAATGAGCCACTTTAGAAAGCTTGTCGATGACAACGAAGATAGCATCATTTCCGCGCTTGGACTTTGGAAAACCAGTCATGAAGTCCATTTCGATATGATCAAACTTCCACTCTGGGATAGCAAGAGGTTGGAGGAGACCAGCTGGTCGTTGGTGTTCTGCTTTCACTCTTCGACAGACATCACATTCATTCACGAATTGAGCAATTTCTCGCTTCATTCGAGTCCACCAATACGACTGCTTGAGGTCATGGTACATCTTCGTACTTCCAGTATGAATGGAAAGAAGAGAATTGTGCGCTTCGTTCATAATGACTTTCCTTAGATCACCTCTAGGAACCACAATCCGGTCCTCGAAGAACAAAGTGTCTCTGTCATCAATGCGATAGCACTTGTATTTGGAAAGACCCTTGTCGATACCACGTTTCACCTTCTTCACCATGGCATCAAGAAGTTGTGCCTCACGAATTTGATCTTCCAAAGTAGGAGAGACTATGAGGTTGGCAAGAAAGCCTTGAGGAACAACTTGGAGATTCAGCTTGTGGAAAGCTTCACAAAGATCCGGTTGGAAAGGCTTGAGAATTAAGCTGTTGCAATAAGCCTTCCTGCTTAAAGCATCTGCAATGACATTGGCCTTGCCTGGAGTATATTCAATACTCGAATTGTACTCTTGAATCATTTCGACCCATCGAGTCTGTCTGAGGTTGAGGTTGGGCTGAGTGAAGATGTACTTGAGACTCTTGTGATCGGTGAAAATGTCCACTTGTCTTCCCAACAAGAGATGTCTCCACGTTATTAATGCATGGACAACTGCCGCCAACTCAAGATCGTGAGTGGGGTAGTTCTTTTCGTTGGGCTTCAACTGACGAGAGGTATAGGCCACAACTTTCTTCTCTTGCATTAACACAGCACCGAGACCTTGGAGAGAAGCATCACAGAAAACTTCAAACGGCTTGGATTCATCAGGAGGAGTCAAGACAGGAGCTGTGACAAGTTTCTCTTTGAGAGTGTTGAAAGCAACGTCACACTCAGGAGACCAGATGTACTTCACATGCTTCTGGAGGAGGTTGGAAAGAGGCTTTGCAATCTTGGAGAAATTCTCAACGAATCTTTGGCAATAGCTTGCAAGACCAAGAAAACTGCGGAGCTGCTTGACATTCTGAGGAGGTTCCCAATTCACAATTGCGGACACCTTCTCGGGGTTAACAGCGATGCCCTTGGCAGAGATGATGTGACCAAGGAAAAGAACTTCATCGAGCCAAAACTCACATTTGGAGAACTTCGCATAGAATTGATACTCTCTGAGCTTGTCGAGCACCAATCGCAAATGTTTGGCATGGTCCTTCTTATTCTTGGAGAAGACCAAGATATCATCGAGATACACCAGGACGAATTCATTGGTATAGGGGTTGAAGATGAAATTCATCATCCGAGAGAATACTGGAGGAGCATTGACAAGGCCGAAAGACACGACAGTATATTCATAAGAACCAAAGCTTGTTCTGAATGCTGTCTTGGGGATATCTTCTTCACGAATGCGAATTTGATGATAACCCATACGAAGGTCAAGCTTAGAGAATACTTTAGTACCTTTGAGTTGCCCAAATAGCTCATTGATGTTGGGAAGTGGATACTTGTTCTTGATTGTCTTCTTGTTCAATGGACGGTAGTCGACACAACGTCGGTCCGTGCCATCCTTCTTCTTGAAAAAAAGAACACCACAACCCCATGGAGAAGAACTCGGTCTGATCAAACCCAGACGCTCTTGTTCATCGAGCTGTTTCTTCAATTCCTTCAGCTCGTTGGGTCCAAGCTTGTATGGACGCTTGCAAACGGGTTCAGTGCCAGGCTCTAGTTCGATAACGAACTCAACTGGCCGGTGAGGAGGCATACCCGGAAGCTCTTCTGGAAAGACATCTTGATACTCACAAACGACTGGAATTTGAGAGATGGCATTCAATTCGCCCTTCTCGTTAGAGAAAAAAACCGAATGGTTTCATCACGAGCGGCAAAAATAATAACATCCTCAGAAGAGTGTGTCAATTGAATTTCCCTGGCAGCACAATCAAGTTGAGCCTTGTGCTTAGAAAACCAGTCCATCCCGAGAATTAGATCAATATCCGAGTCACCAAGAACAATTGGAGAAGACAGAAATTTATAGTTTCCCATCTTGATGGAAACATCCGGAACCATGGAACTTCCATTCATGCATTTGCCCGGAGAGACAACTGCTAACGGTCTAGGCAATCCTTGGAAATGCAATTCATGCTTAGATGCAAATGGTCTTGATATGAAAGAAAGCGATGCACCAGTATCAAAAAGAACTTTTGTGGGAATATCATTAACAGGAAGATTACCCATTATCACATAAGTAGATTCCTCTGCTTGAGCTGCATTCATCATGTTCACCTTTGCAAACTTTGGATTATGCTTGACCACTGCATTGTTGGAAGATCTGACAGGAGGAGGAGGAGGCAGACGCCTTTGGTTGAAGCACTTGTTAGCGTAGTGACCTTTCTGCTGACACTTGTTTCAAGTCACCTCTGAGAGTGGATGGTGATAAGGAGCATTGGACTTTGGAGCTTGATTCTGAGACTTGTTCTGATAGCCAGGGTTGGAAGAGTTGGAAGAACCATGGCCACCTTTGTTCTTCTGTTGGTAAGGCTGACGAAACGGAGGAGGAGGAGGCAACCAGAACTTCTGTTGCTTAGCTGTCACAAGTGAGGAAGAAGAAGACTGAACTGCGTCTCTGACTCTTTTCTTAGAAGCCTCACACTTGAGCTGAGCAGCCTCTTGCTTTAGTGCCATATTGTAGAATTGAACAAACTGAGTAGGCTCACCAAGAACGAGAGCTAACTGCAGATCCTCTCTAAGGCCACCTCTGAAGTGATAGATCATGCTCTTTTCATCAGGAACGTCTTGTTTAGCGAAGCGAGCAAGTTTCTGAAACTGGATGTTGTATTGATACACAGACATGTTGCCTTGCTTGAGATTGCAGAACTCCTCACGCTTGCTCTCAACAACACTTTGTGGAATGTGGTGCGCTTTGAAGTCCCGACAGAAGTCAGTCCAAGTGATCACACGACCTCCTCTGGAATCTTTGTATTGTTGATACCAATCAGCAGCTTGGTCCTTGAGCTGGAAAGAAGCGAACTTGACATAGTCCTCAGGCCTGACATTGCTACCTTCAAAATGCTTGTTGATGTCCACGAGCCAATCATCGGCATCCGTGGCCTCGGCGCAGTAGCTGAAAGACTTGGGCTGATTTGCGAGAAACTGGTTGAGTGTAGCGAAGTTAGGCTGATTGTTGCCTTGACCTTGATTGCCTTGCCCTTGGGTATGTTCTTGCAAGAGTTGCAGAATCATCTGAGCATTGGCGTTGGTGGCTGCCATGATAGCTTGCAATGCCTCCGGAGGCGGAGGTGGTGGCGGAGGGTTCGCTTGACTCCCTTCATTGCGATCCGGATTCTGACGCGTTGGCGGAGCCATCCTGAAGAGGGTGACATCCGTTAGCATCTTGATAGACAAATAGATAAGTAGAATCAACGGATAGAAATTGCAACATATAGTCTTCACAATAAACATTCGAACGAAGATGAATGAATGAATTCCATAGTAATTCATCACACTTCCATTAAGTTGAGAGGCCACTAGAAAAAGATATGAATCAACATATGAATTCGAAGCAACTCGAATACCACAATTCGAAACAAAACAAAGTATTGGCTTGCAGAATAAGCCAGAACAAACATATGATAGAGATTTCGTCCGAAGTTTTCGTGGTGGGGCCCACACGGGCTCAATTGTACATCACCATCATGTACAAGGCTGTGCACATGACATACGAAGCATCCCCGAGTCGGCATAGCCAAGGACTCTTTAGGACACTACGAGACCACTGTAAAACCAACCGTGTACAGGTGGACCACTAGACGTCGAACCCCAATCTCATATCATGCGTCTGTCGGAAAGATATCCTACGGCTACTTGAATTCCCACTTATAAACTCCCGAAACTTTCTGGTTATGCAATATGGTGTTGGGGATACAGGGGACACAAAATATATCACCCAAACTAGCAATCCCTAGATCCAGCTGTATCCATCCGTCAACACATAACCAAGAAAACCTTCAGAAATCGTTTACCTCAACCTTCGAAAAACATCCGTTATACAAGTTATGGCAATACTCCCGAAATCCCGCCCCAGTACTGGGTGGCGTCGAGGTGATCTCACCAACAACTGCATAAAAGAGATTTCGATGTCGGCGAAACTCAGGTATTCCAGAACTGCAACGATAAAATTGTGACGACAACATCTCGGAGCTCAACTCCCCGGGACACTGCCACAACCCCTAAATGCCAGGAGGCACCAAGAACAATGTTCTCGTCACAAAACCATCGGAACGATTCCAAGATACCCGCGTAATCCTAAAAAAAATTTAGTGAAATTTGAGGAGAGAATAGTCAAAACTTCCTCGTCAGGAGACCTCACCAGAGCGACGAAGGGACTGAGGAGTAAAAAGAATCCTACTCTCCGATATATATAATCCTAAGACTCAAAACATTTTTGTTCTAGACTCAACAACGCCAGCGATTCGATCAAGCAGGGGGCTCCTAAGTCGGGGATGGCTCTGATACCAACTTGTAACGCCCACGATGCGGCTGTATCTCCCACGTGTCGAGGCACGACTTAGAGGCATAACCGCATAGTGGTTTTGTCGCAAGAAGGGTCATCTTCACACAATCCCATGTAATGAACAAGAATGGGATAAAGAGTTGGCTTACAATCGCCACTTCACACAATACATAAATATAATTCATACATCATCCAAAATACATACATATAGGCCGACTACGGTCAAAATCCATTTGAAAATAAGACAACCCCAAATGCTAGATCCCCGATCGTCCCAACTGGGCTCCACTACTGATCATCAGGAAAAGACACATAGTAACGACCACGTTCCTCGTCGAACTCCCACTTGAGATCGACCCCATCATCTGCCCTGGCATCGTCGGCACCTGCAACTGTTTTGGTAGAATCTGTGAGTCACGGGGACTCAGCAATCTCACACCCGCGAGATCAAGACTATTTAAGCTTAAAGGAAAGGATGGTGTAGTGAGGTGGAGCTACAGCGGAAATAAGCATATATGGTGGCTAACATGCGCAAAAGAGAGCGAGAAGAGAAGCAACGGAACGGTCGTCATCTAGAAATGACCAAGAAGTGATCCAGAACTCCTACTTACGTCATACATAACTCAGACCGTGTTCACTTCCCGGACTCCGCCGAGAAGAGACCATCACGGCTACACACGCAGTTGATGTATTTTAATTGGGTCAAGTGACAAGTTCTCTACAATCGGACATTAACAAATTCCCATCTGCCTCATAACCGCGGGCACGACTTTCAAAAGATATTACCCTACAGGGGTGTCCCAACTTAGCCCATCATAAGCTCTCACGGTCAACGAAGGATAAACCTTCTCCCGGAAAGACCCGATCAGTCTCGGAGTCCCGGTTTACAACACATTTCGACAATGGTAAAACAAGACCAGCAAAGCCGCCCGAATGTGCCGACAAATCCCGATAGGAGCTGCACATATCTCGTTCTCAGGGCACACCGGATTGTCCAAGCTTCCGATAGGCCAGACCAGAGTTGCCCCTGGTGGCCACCGGCGACTGACAGGTTGGACCAATACTCAGAGGAGCACTGGCCCGGGGGTTTAAAATAAAGATGACCCTCGGGCTCTAGAAAACCCGGGGGAAAAAGGCATAGGTCGCAAATGGTAAAACCAAGGTTGGGCCTTGCTGGAGGAGTTTTATTCAAGGCGAACTGTCAAGGGGGTCCCATAAATCACCCGACCGCGTAAGGAACGCAAACTCAAGGAACATAAACCCGGTATAACAGAAACTAGGGCGGCAAGAGTAGAACAAAACACCAGGCATAAGGCCGAGCCTTCCACCCTTTACCAAATATATATAGATGCATTAATTAAATAAGAGATATTGTGTTATCCCAACATATCCATGTTCCAACATGGAACAAACTTCAACTTCACCTGCAACTAGCAACGCTATAAGAAGGGCTGAGCAAAAGCGGTAACATAGCCAAACAACGGTTTGCTAGGAAAGGATGGTTAGAGGCTGACATGGCAAAATGGGAGTCATGATATAGCAAGTGATAGGTAGCGCAGCATGGCAATAGAGTGAACAACTAGCAAAGCAATGATAGAAGTGATTTCGAGGGGTGGTCATCTTGCCTGCAAGGTTCTCAGAGTTGTCGAAAGCTTGATCCTCGTAAGCGTACTCAACAGGTTCCTCGTTCACGAACTCGTCTCCCGGCTCTACCCAAGACAAGAACACAAACAAACGGAACCACAATCAACCACGAGAAATGCACAAGCAACATGATGCAAAACATGTATGATATGCAAGATATGATATGCGATGCATATGCATGCTCCGGAAGGAAAATGATGAACAAGGCAGTAGCTTATCAAACCAAGCATGCCACTGGAAAGATGAGATGATTTCGGTCGAAATTGATATAAGGATCACTCGAAACGGATGCACGGTTTGCAAATGGCAAGCAAAACAATGACACGAATCTGCGATTAACAGCATGATAGCACTTAGAGTGCAACAAGCAACAATGCTACAGCACTCCAACATAGCAAAAAAGCATATTAAAGTAATCTACAGGAGATGGTTGACAAAAGATGAACACTGAGCTACAGCTAGTTCACAACATAACAAGCTCAAACAAGCATGGCAAAAGTGCAAAAGATAACAGGTTCCAGACAGTGAAAAACTGGACATGGCAGAAAACAACATCAGGTAGCAATGTTCAGAGCACGAAATCAACATGCTACAGGAACTTAACATAGCAACACAAGGCATGGCAGTATTCTACTAAATGCATATGACAAAAGTCCCTTACTGTTGAGGATATAGACCTTAGAGTCACCCGCCAGGAGGGGCCGGATTACTCATATGGTCGTTGCCAGAAGCCCGGAGCCAAGCTTGAAGACGATGGGCCAGAGATGGGCTTAAGACCCGGATATGGCTTAAGGCCCGTAGTTACAATCATTATTATGGTAGAACTTGTAGTGTAAGGCAAGTATAGTTGAGAGTCCGAGCCGGACACTCTTATGAGCCGGCCGGGACTCTGAGGGCTGCTGGGCGTCAGCCTCCCTATATAAAGGGACGACCCGGCAGCGGTTTAGGGAGAAGAACAATCTCATCGAGAGCCAGGCACAGCAGTTTAGCTCCCTGGTGATCGTAACCCTAATCAATACCACCTCAAACTGGACGTAGGCTTTTACCTTCACCGTAAGGGGCCGAACCAGTATAAACCCTCGTGTTCCTTGTCCCGCATTAACCCCTTCAAGCTTCCTAGTTGTGATGGCTCCACGACTAAGTCCTAACTCGAGGACATCTGCCGTGACAATTCCACGACAGTTGGCGCCCACCGTGGGGCCAGCGCACGGTGGATTTGAGTTCTTGAAGGGCAGCTTCGAAGGGCTCAAGGGATACGCTGTGGGCCAGATGACCAAGAGTTGTCGCGGCAAGCTCTACATCGACGATGCAAACTGGGGCCCCGACGCTGGCTCAATTGAGTACGGGTACCGGGTCCCCTTCATCGGAATTCATGTTTTCATTGGCAAGATTGGTGAGCCGGGCCCTGAGCCGGGTCTCTGTGCCGATCTCATTGAGACGGCTCAGCGTGCGCGACCCGCCCGGGCCCGGCCTGCCTTAAGGCATGCTTTAGTGGGGTGTATCCATGGAGGTCTCTCTGATCGATCTGGATCTGGTGGTGAGACGGCCGCCGGCTCTGACGGCGAGTCGGCCACCGATGAGTCAAACTCGTTGTACCAACTTCAAGATGGCAGGCTCATGGGTTGTTCCGATGATGACAGTATTCCGGACCTATTTGAGCCTCCAAGTCAGGTTGGAGTTTTTATGGCTGGTGCGCAGCCTGTTCAGAACCCCGCTGCTGGAGCGGGAAACCTGGTGCCTTCTCCGGCTCAGGTGCTAATGGATCTCACGGACAAGATGACGGCCCTGTTAACCGCCACGGTTGACCCGGCGGATCAAGCTCGGCATGATGCGGAGGTGGCACAGTTAAAATTGGATCTAGTAAAGGCTAAGGAGGATCTGGCAGCGGAAGGGATCAGGATGACTGCGGAGCGGGCGGCTCTCGATGCCCAAACCCAGTTGATTCAAGCGCAGTCCTTCCGGCTCACGATGGACCAAAACGCGGCCAATGAGGTCCTGAGAAGGAGGCATCAAAAGGCCCAATCTCAACTCCCTCCGCTTTACGATCCACGCAACCTCTTCAACACACCAGGTGCAGGGTCTAGTAACCCGCCAGGGGTCATAGTGCCCGGGTCGGGGACCCCTATTCAGCCACAAGTAATGGGGCCTCCCCAAATGCCCCTGCCCCGCCTCAGTATGTGCCGATACCACCGGGTCATTATAATAACCCGCTGCAGAACATGGTCGCTGCGGCAGCACAGCTGGCGGCTCTCCCGGCCGACGGCGACTCTCCGACGGCTATTGAAACCCGCCGGGTCAGGGAACTCCTTCAGACAGCACTGGCGCTGCAAGAGGCATACTCCTACAGGCGGGACAGGATCCACTCGAGCCCTCGCCAAAGCCCGAGTTACAGCCGGCACATGGTCTCAGCAACCGGCTCAAGTAACGTCCGGCACCATGACCCGCCCCCTGGCCATGGCCCGGCTTATAATGGAGCCTTTCACGCAGCAGACCAAGACAGAGCACGGCAAGAGGCGGAGCAGGTGCCTCAGTTGACGGCTTACCAGACTCCCCCGGCTTATCCGACGACGTCCGTTGATGTGGGTATCCCTACCAAGACTGGGGGTGTCCCTTGCTTAGTGCCAGCTATCCGCAATGAACGTCTACCCAAAGACTTCAAGGGCCCTAGGAAGGTGCCTAATTACACAACTGACTTACAACCCGCAGCCTAGATAGAGAGTTACGAGATGGCCATGGAACTACTGGAGGTCAGTGAGGCGGCAATGGCCAAATACTTCACCATGATGTTGGATGGGACTGCCCGCATTTGGTTGAAAGGGCTACCGCCGAATTCCATCGGGTCTTGGGCTGAGCTGAAAGCCCGGTTCATCCAGGATCAAACAGATGCACACAAGTTATCCCCGCCTTGGGAAGGGCCCTTTGTGGTCAGCAAGAACTTGCACAACGGGTCATATTACCTCATTGACATTCGGGAGCACAAAGATTCACGTAAGTCGGAGGAAGAGACTCGTCGGCCGTGGAACATAGCTCAGCTTCGGCCTTACTACACTTGAGCCACCGGCTCTCGTGGTGTACATATTTCTCTCAGCCATGTATATATTATGATAAGCAATAAAGCAGGACCTCTGTCCTTTTTTCTCCTCCAAATATGCACGTGTTGTTTTTATTGCAAGATTACATGATGACTTAAAGGAGGATCCGGCTTATGATCGTATTCGAATCTAGCCGTAAGCAGTAAAGTCACTTGGGGGCTTCCTATTCAAACATGGGTCGTATTCAAAGAGAACATAGCTGTCGATACCCATTTGATTGGCACAATGCCGAGCTCATTGGGAGGTTACCTTTGGTCATATCTGAATCATCGTTTAACCCCTCTGAGAACCGACATGGATCGTATTCGAATCAGCGTCGTTAAACAATTCTTAAAATCACTTGGGGGCTTCCTGTTCAAACATGGGTCGTATTCGAACCAAAGAGAACATAGCTGTCGATACCCTCTTGATTGGCATCGCCACACCCACTGGGGGCTATATGATCGTATCCGAATCTTAGCTTAACCCCTTTGGGCCGGGTCTCTGGTCGTATTCGAACCGGAAGCCCCTAAGTTCTTCTGCTTTATCACAAGTTTTCTTTGATTATGTCAAGGTGTGTACAGCCGGGTCTCACTTTGCCGGCTTAACCTTGGTTTACAGTATTGCTGAACGCAATGGGTGTTATAAGGCAGGTAAACCGGAGTTGCGGTACCAACTTTCTCATCCGGATTATCTAAGCCGGAAGTATGCTTGCAGGCTGTTCAGCATGTTCTTACGGCTGTGTTCAGGATACTATTGAAGACAAGTCCTTTTCGATTCATATTCCGGGTTATCTAAAATTTATGATTCTCAGGACGGTAAGATGCCTCGAGACTTGTGATTTACTTTCCTATGCAGGATAATTAAAGGCACCTCTTTGAGGTTAAGAAAAACAAAGGGATGATTATGACCCGGAGAAACATCAAAGAGACAACTTCAAAATACTTTGGCATTCAACACGTGCACTATGGCACGGCAGAGATAAACCGTTGCACCAACTCTATTACAAAACTCATCAAGTCTAAAAAGGGTGGAGCATTGTTTGGTAAACCGCCAGCCGAGTTACGATGCCCGCTGAGTTGAAGTCTCCGGCTCGTTCCTATCCTCTCCTCCGGCTGATCCCAAGACCTGGAAGGTTGATGACTTCCAGTCGATGCCGCTAAGAGCTTCGAATTGGGCTTCCTCGTCAATTAACCCGGCCGGGTCAATCTCTGGGGCGAAAGTGTGCTGACGAGCCGGCGGGATCAAATTGAGGGCTTCGTAGCGAGGGGTTGGAATTCTCTGATTCTCCGCATCATAACCCGGCTGGTACTTGGTCAGATCTGTGTCATTCCCGATAAGTGTGGCCACCGGGCGTACAGCCTTCACGCAAGCTGCGAAGTCCTTCTGATCGAAAGCTGAGCCGTCTTCCTTCAGGCTTGGATAGCCAAGGGCGATGTCCGCCGGGTCTAACTCCGGCAGGAATGCCTTGGCCCGGCTCAGCGCAGCGATCACTCCGGCTCTCGCAGAGGCCCGTCGCAGCTCTTGGATCCGCTGAGGCAGAATGGCGAACCGGCGCAGGACTTCTGCCAGGTGAGTCGGCACCTCGTTGGATAGGGCCACCACAGCTAAGGCACGCTGTGACCCGGTGTAGAGCTGCTCCACCAGGGTATACACGGCCTTTAGCTTGGTGACCACGCTCTGGTTGAGGTTGGCACTTCTGGGACCTGTTTAACAGAATCAGATAAGCCGGCGACAAGGATGAATCATGAGATATAAACATTCTAAACTTGATGAAAGCCGGTGAGGTGACTTACCGAAAATGGCGGCCACCATCTGGGAAACCTGGCGCTTTAGGCCAGAGAGCTCGGCGGTCTTCTCGGAGAGAGCCTTCTCCGCCTGTTCAGCCCGGGTTACCAGTGCGGCCTTCTCTTCGGCCCAGGCTTTCCGCTCAGCATCAAATTCTGTCTTCAGCTTCTCTTGAGCGGCGATGCTGGATACAAACTTGGCGTTTGCCTTCCGGGTCTCCATCTCCTGCGTTTTCAGCCGGTTCTTGAGATCCGCAAGGTCCGCCTCTAGCTTCTTGCCAACAGCCTGTATATATTTCCGGGTTATTAACAGTTACTATATAAGTCCCAAGCGTTTTCCAAGCAAAGACACTTGGCACTTGGGGGCTAATGCATATTGAATGTATCTATCTACAAACTGCCGGCTCAATGGAGTAAGCCGGAACCTAAGTCTACAACATATTCAATCATAAGTCGTTGACTTGGGGGCTAGCATGGCAAAGGTAACTATGCCGTAAGTAAGAGAACAGTAGAAGGATACCTCAGATTTTTGCTGGATCTGGGTCACCATGGCGACCTCTGTGTCCCGGCTCTTGTGCACTTGGCTAATGTAGCCAGAGACGAGCTCTCCAATGCTCAGGTTGGTGTAGTTGGAGAGGCCCAGGTTCACCCGGTGGGGCTACAGCAACTCCCCCTTAGTGGAGCACTTGGCCAGCACGGTAGGTCTCCCGGGCTCAACGAACTCCGTCCGGGTGATTACCACGCCCGGGTCGTCTGCTGGTGGAGCCGAGCTGGAGGCCTCCGGGTTAACAGAAGCTTCTTTGGTAGTTGGGGCAGCGGCCTCAGGTGCCTTGTTGGTCGGAATGGTGGCTTCGGGGGCGGAGGCAGCTGGCGGTTCTTGAGCCGTCACTTCCGGTTCAGGTAAATCCGGCACTCCGGCTGACTTGGTCTTCTTCGCTCTCTTGGTGAGCTTTGCCTGGGCGCTGAAAGGACAGACATGTTAAGCACAAAGAGAGTAAGTACAGACAAGTATAATATGAGATGGTTGTCATTACCCGGGCGCGGTCTTGAAAGTCGGAAGACTCGACTGCATAGAGTCGCCCGAAGAGGGGGAGGTCTCCTGATAATTGGAGTCAGAAGAATTGAGTGGCTGACGGATAACACCCGCCAACGGATGAAAGGGGTACAAGTGGGAAATAACCTCAGTTCGGCGCTTCCTTGTTGCGTCGGGTAACCCGGCGGAGAGGTCGGTGTCCTTGTTGGTCCGGGTGTGACGCCGGCTTTCATGAACCTGTCGCTTCAAAATAAATTGAGGGTCTTGATAAGCTAAAGGATGTGAAAAGCTTACTTTCTGGGTTACCCTTCGGACTTTCAGCTGTGGCAAAGGCTCCGAGTCGGAGGAAAGTGACATTACCTCTTCAACCACCGGGTTACTTGCGCCGGTGTCATCCTGTCAATAAGCAAGTATTGATAAGGCGGACAGCAACAAACAGTGAATATAGTAAGGACTTAAAAGCTCAGGGGTTACCTCTGACTCGGAGCTGTCGCTTAATTGCATCAGCTCGGAGGCAGTAGGCCTGCTTCCTTTCTTGCGAGGGGCGGCTTTCTTGGCGGCTTTCTTCGCCTTCCTGGCCTTCTTGGCCGCTCATGGTCGTATTTGACCCGCCAGAACTTATCATCAGCCTGAAAAATACAATGATGAATTTTTAAAACGGTTCAGATGAAGGTTATATGCAGAAGAAGATAAAAAGTTAAAGTCAGCGGCTTACCGCTGGGGCTGGGTTGGTCTTGCAGAAGGGGGCTAACCCGGTTCTTCCGCAGTCTGCCAGGCTCTCGTTTAAAAGAGCCTTGGTCATCTCCTCTGCAACGTCTTCTGGAAGATCATTGCGGCTGTGTCTCTGAGGGTCATCCTTTCGTCCTGTGTACTCACACATTAAGCCGGGGCGGCGGCTCAATGGGATCACCCGCCATGAGATCCAGACCCGGACCAGGTCGATTCCGTTCAGACCATTGCCCAGGAGAGCCTTGATCTTGTTGATAGTGGGGAGCAGAGGCTGGCGCTCCGCTTGAGTCAGCTTGTCCGACAGTGGGTGAGTCGGCTCCAGACGTGTTGGGCGAAAGCCGGGCAGCGGGCTTTCATCAGCCGGGGACGTATCTTGGCAGTAGAACCAAGTCATGTTCCAGTCCTTTGGGTGGCTCGGCGGCTCTGCATAAGGGAAAAGGCGGTCCCTACGCCGCTGGATGGAGATACCACCTAACTCCAGACTTGGCCCATTGGCGCACTCATTCTGGCGGTTTAAGTAAAAAAGCTCTCTGAAGAGTAGCAGACTAGGTTCTTCTCCAAGGTAAACCTCGCAGAAGACTTGGAAGTTGCAGATGTTGGACACTGAGTTGGGTCCAATGTCTTGAGGTCGCAAGTCGAAGAAGTTTACCACGTCCCTAAAAAACTTTGAGCCGGGCGGTGCGAAGCCCCGGCTCATGTGATCCGCAAAAATCACTATCTCCCCATCCTTTGGCTGTGGCCTCTCTTCTGACGGGTCAGGGGCACGGTAGGACATGATGTCTTTCTTGGGAAGATATCCTGACTTAACAAAATCAGCTAGGGTTTCGTTGGTGACATTGGACCTCATCCAGTTGCAAGTAATGGGAGCTTTGGGAGGCATGGTGAAAGTCGGCAGTCTATGACAAAAAGGAAAAAACGTCCGGGTTAATTATAAGCCGGAGGAGATCTACAGTTCAAAACTAAGGTGGCGGCTTATGAAGGGGACTAATGGTATATACCTAAGTACAGTGGGTTATTTAAGCCGCAGGGGGCGTTCAGAATAAATTAATTATCTACGGCTTTATCACAGCTAAGCCGGAGGATTCTACGAAGCATGGTTTTCTTTAAGCCGGAAGATTCTACGGCGCGTGGTTTCTTTAAACCGGAATTGTAAGCCGCCAAGATTCAATGGTTGCAGTTTTTTACTAAGTGTGGTAAAACAGGTTTCACATATTGCAGTAACTTTTTTGGATCAAAATGGTCGGGCAAAAGAAAAAATTTCTAGACCTAGAAAAAGAAGTTTGGGAGTTCTTGGGCTTGAACAAAGTTCCTATGCAGTAAAAGGAGAGCTGCTTGCGTGTAAAATGGGTACCAAACAACGACCGCACTGGTTCTATGCAGGTCTAAGATCAAACAGGGGCAGTAACTATGAGAACTACCGAAACTTGCGGGCAATGGCGACGAACACGAAGAACGCGGATGAACCCTACTGCAGATCTGCTCTACGGGGTAGTGAGGACTTACCGGAGCTGAAAAGGTGCGGGGGTCGCCGCCGTTTGTCTGGTCCGAGTCAGGGTGATGCAACGGCCAAGGTTGACGAAGACCGGAGGCGAGACGACGGCGGCGGAGTGCGAGCTCAGGCAGAGAGGCAGTGGCGCGAGGAGGAAGAAGGGTGGCAGAGAAGCCCGTCGGGCCGGCCTATTTATAAGGGCGGGCTCATGAGTGGGCGCGAGAATCAAGGAGACCATGGCGTGGTTATCTCCCCTCACAACGCCTCGATTTTCGGGATGACAGTAAAGGAAAAGATCCGTTGCGGATCTGGCGAAGTAAAAAACAGGCTTAATGGACGATGACGTCACGGCGGATTATCCGGAGTCCAGAGGATGACGTCACGCCGGGTTATGGCCTTCACACGAATGGTAAGCCGGAGATTTTTTCTGTCGGAAGAGTTGGAGATTGACATGAGCCGGCTCAAATCAATCTGGGGCCTAATGTTGAGGATATAGACCTTAGAGTCACCCGCCAGGAGGGGCCGGGTTACTCATATGGTCGTTGCCAGAAGCCCGGAGCCAAGCTTGAAGACGATGGGCCAGAGATGGGCTTAAGACCCGGATATGGCTTAAGGCCCGTAGTTACAATCATTATTATGGTAGAACTTGTAGTGTAAGGCAAGTATAGTTGAGAGTCCGAGCCGGACACTCTTATGAGCCGGCCGGGACTCTGAGGGCTGCTGGGCGTCAGCCTCCCTATATAAAGGGACGACCCGGCAGCGGTTTAGGGAGAAGAACAATCTCATCGAGAGCCAGGCACAGCGGTTTAGCTCCCTGGTGATCGTAACCCTAATCAATACCACCTCAAACTGGACGTAGGCTTTTACCTTCACCGTAAGGGGCCGAACCAGTATAAACCCTCGTGTTCCTTGTCCCGCATTAACCCCTTCAAGCTTCCTAGTTGCGATGGCTCCACGACTAAGTCCTAGCTCGAGGACATCTGCCGTGACAATTCCACGACACTTACTGACCATAAGCCAAAAAGGACAAGAAGATATGATGGCAAGCATGTGAACATAGCAAGTTTCGTTATCAGGTTTCAGACTTAGCAGAAAACAGAGCATGGCAGAAACAATAATATGTAGGCATGTTGGTGAGCTTGATGCACTCACTACAGAGCAACGCATGACAAAACAAGCATACCTATAGTAAGATGGCATGTTTATGAAGCTATCCATGGCAAGAACAAGAGCATAGCATGTATGGATCAACTACAATAAGCTTGGCAAAATTGCATATCATGTTAAGAATCTGCCAGAAATATTTTATAGCAAAAGTAGAGCATGATTGAGTCATTCTATGGTACTCCATAATTGCAAACAAGGGCAGGAATGGATCAATTACAACTATAGCTACAAAACATCCTTACTGAACATCTCCAAAATATGCATGGATCTCTCTGTAGTATCAAGTTTACATGGCAACAAAATAACAGCAGACAAGGAGAAATCACTAAGTCCCTGAAATCAGAAACATTATGGGGTCTAGTTTGCATGCTTGTGCTAGTCACCACAGAGATCACAAAAATACATGGCATACACCACTGGAAAGATGGCATGGCATACAACAAAATACATGTAGAGCTCATGCCCATAAGATGCACAGATTAAATGATACAAAAATGACAAATCTCCAATTTCTGTTAAGAACCAGCAGATAACAACAACTAGCCCTCTTGCAACAGAGATTTGGGCATCAAGAGGACTTCTAATGAACATGGTGCAATTGAACAAAATGAAGAGCATCCCGAGACGAACAATTTGACATATTACACGCGTGAAACGGAGCTACATGCAAGGAGTTATGAAGCTATGAACAGAGGCATATGCTGTAGAAATTCAAGGACTTGGGAAATTTTCTAGGGGGTCGAGGGGAAAGTCAACGGCAGTACCAGATCGGATCGAGGCCGAAGTTTCTCAGGCCGGCCGGAGCTCGCCGGGGCTCGGGCGCTGGGGGAAGAGGAGGTGACCGGAGGGAGGAGGAGCGGCCGGAGGAGAGGAGGCGGCGGCGGATGGCACCGGCGGCGGGGGCGGCACGGCGGGGCCGGGCGGCGGCGGAGGGTGGCGAGCGCGGCGGCGGGGCCGGCGGACGCGGGAGGCGGCGGCGCGGCGGATCCGCGGGCGAGAGGCGGCTGGCGGCGAACGGGCCCGCGGGCTCGTGGCGGGCTTCGTGGGCCGGCGGCGGTGGGAGATCCGGCGGGCGACGTGGCAGCTTCTGATTCGTCGGGGCGCGGCGGCGGACGCGTCCGGTCCGGTCCGGACGTGTCCGGCAGCGGAGAGGGAACGGAGCTAGGGTTGGACTGTGTTCGTTTTTCGGGAGGGTCACATATAAATAGGTAGAGGGAGCTAGGAGGCTCCAAATGAGGTGCGGGTTTCGCCCACACGATCGTGATCGAACGACCTAGAGCATGGAAGAGAGTTTGGTGGGTTTTGGGCTGGTTTTTAGGGGGATTTTTGCTGCACACACAAATGGACTTTGCGGATGCCCGGTTAACCGTTGGAGTACCAAACGACCTCCAAATGGAACGAAACTTGACCGGTGGTCTCCGGGTGGTATATTAAGGCCACTTGACAAGCCTCGGTCCATTCCGAGAACGTTAGACACGCGCTCACGAAAGAAAACAAGAGGGGTGCGCCGGAGGAGATAGGAGCGCCGGATTGCAAAACGGACAACGGGGAAAATGCTCGGATGCATGAGACGAATACGTATGCAAATGCAATGCACATGATGACATAATATGAAATGCGTGACATGAACAAAATGCAAAACGAAAGACAAAACCCAACCACGGAGGGAATATCATACACATAGCCGAAAATGGCAAGAGTCGGAGTTACAAATATGGAAAAATTACATGCGGGGTGTTACAGAATGTTATTCCTGTGGATGGACTGACCATTTTATTATTTCGTACCTGAGTATTTCCTTCAAATGATTTAACTTCATGAGCTACTGGAATATCGAGTTATGAAATATAAGCCCTTTATGTGATGTCGCTCAGACGTCCGACTGTGGCACTCTTGTTATTTACTTTTGATATAAGCCCTTTATGTGATGTCGCTCAGACGTCCGACTGTGGCACTCTTGTTATTTACTTTTGATATAAGCCCTTTATGTGATGTCGCTCAGACGTCCAACTGTGGCACTCTTGTTATTTACTTTTGATATAAGCCCTTTATGTGATGTCGCTCAGACGTCCGACTGTGGCACTCTTGTTATTTACTTTTGATATAAGCCCTTTATGTGATGTCGCTCAGACGTCCGACTGTGGCACTCTTGTTATTTACTTTTGATTTAAGCCCTTTATGTGATGTCGCTCAGACGTCCGACTGTGGCACTCTTGTTATTTACTTTTTGATATAAGCCCTTTACGTGATGTCGCTCAGACGTCCGACTGTGGCACGCACTGTCGTTTATATTCCATTATAAGCCCTTTATGAGGTGTCGCCCTGACGCCCGACTGCGGCATCGTTAATTTATTTGTACCCTTTCGAGGAGTCATTTCAGACACTCGATTGGCCTTCAGTAATACATTGGGATTTCGGGAGGACTACCGCCCGACTTCCTTTTTATTTCCCATGCAGTGCAAGTTTATTTTCGGAGTGTGCACTATTAATCTGCTCATGTGCATCATGTTTGCATTTGTTATATCTTATGTCCAAACTGTCTTGCGAGTACTTTCATAGTACTCACCTTGCTTGTTGATTTGGCCAGATGTTGACGAAGGCGATCTCATGGATGATGAGTTTGATAGCGAGTCCGACGCCTAGAGGAGTCCCAGTCAGTCCTGTGCGATCCTGGAATTGGTCACTTGTAGTATATATGCTTCCGCCACCCAAATAAAAGTCCTCGGGCCTCACTCCGACGCTCGATGGGCTGTAAGATTTAGGAGTCATGTCACCTACTTCACCGTGACATATCCACACCCACTTTTATTACAAGTCAGTCGTTATGCCACCATACCCCCCTTGTGTCATATCCGCCTTTATGTATAATATCGGCGTGCTTGTAATAAATTGTTGAGCAGCCTCCGCTCAACCTTGTATTATATTTAGTACTCCTGGATTTTTTTTCTGTAATCAAGAATTTGTCTACCAGTAAGAAGGATTCTTCTCTACTGGTCCGTTAAAAGGATCGGTTTCTCGATAAATGTTTTATTGGAAAACCGGTCGTGACACGGCACATATGGTAGCGAACTGTATGGCATGGAGTCTAAAGATTCCAGACAAGTTGGTTGACGCGTATATTCATCTAGCACTTAATCAGTCTACACGCCAGGGATGCTCCATTTCAGTTGAACTGCATAAAAATTTTGGGTGGTTCATTTTCTCAACCGCCTCCTTTCTCGTCTGCAATGTAGAATTTTGGCGAGATATAGGACCAAGATGAGCCAGTAAACTAGTTGGATGAAAGTAGTGGCCAAGTTGCTCAAACCTCCCTCGGCACGAGGCCACTATTTGAGGATAAACCTACAAGCAAAGTTCAGATTGTCTGTGCTGCCTCTTATGTACTCGAAAGTTTATTTGTACAAGCATTAATTTTAGCAAGAAGTACCTCCGACTGAACACCATTTACCAGTCTGCAATGTAGAATTTTGGCGAGCTACAGGACCAAGATGAGCCAGTAAACTAGTTGGATGAAAGTAGTGGCCAAGTTGCTCAAACCTCCCTCGGCACGAGGCCACTATTTGAGGATAAACCTACAAGCAAAGTTCAGATTGTCTGTGCTGCCTCTTATGTACTCGAAAGTTTACTCGTACAAGCATTAATTTTAGCAAGATGTACCTCCGACTGAACACCATTTACCAGTCTGTACCCTAGGTAATTAAAGTTCGTCCATGGATCATATTGGCTGTGATCTCAATCATTTGGATGCATAAACATACTGAACATGCGTATATCTGAATCTTTTTGTGAATTATCTATGAATATTGTTGTGTGATCTATCAATCATTTGGATCCATAGACATGCTGAACTTGTGTATATATGAATCTTTTGAGTTGTTGATAGTGAATGTTGGCTATGAATATGAACGTGTCCTGTGAACCTGTGTTTGATACGAATGTTTACCTTTTCTGTTGTGCTTGTGTGTGAACTTGTTAGTATGCCTACTGTGGGGTATGTGACGTGTGGGTGTCACGGCACACCTTCTTCCCGAGAAGAATTGCACCTGCTTTATTAGGGTAGCAACGACGCAGCAGCTCTTTTTAATCTTTGCTCTGTCTTGCCCCCTCCCCCGCTCAACCCCTGCCGTAATGTTTTCGGCCTCAAAATAAACATAGTACTGCGTTGTTTTTGGGGCTTGATGAAAAATCGAGTGCTGGTTTCTGTAGGTTGGCCCGCCCAGCAAATGGGCTGCTAGTCCACCACGGACTGGGAGGCTAAAAATACAAGTTGTATGGTGCAGATTCAAGTAAAAAAACGCCATCGAGAGCCATCCACTGAAGAAAAAAATCGCTCCTGATGTGCTTCTTCAATCGTGCCGCCGGCCCCCTCTATAATCCAGTTCGCTCGGGGATCTGGTACCATTTTTCTCCAGAGGGCAACAAGTATCAGCTAGGCCTAGGTTTTGTATTTTAACATGCGTAGCCCACGACATATGGGTGAGAGTGGTGTCAACTTATTTTTTGAGGTCCATACCGGCCTATGGGCTTTTTCTTAAAGATCGGCAGCCCAATGTATTTTTTTAACCACATTATATATATTTATATTATTACTATTACCGTATATTTTATAGAGACTTATATATACATTATGAAAACATCCCACGTGTTATTAACTTATAAAAGTAAATGTTTAACAGAAGTTGGCAAGGAAAATCCTGGTTGTTTTTCACTCACAGGCAAGGAAAATCCTGGTGATTGCGTACAAAAGCTTGCGAAGATTTTAAGGACCAATGTAATAATAACGCGCTCATTTTTATTTTGAGCAATAACTCGCTAATTTGTTAATTATGTATATAAACAATGTGCCTCTCCGGTTTATTTTTGATATTAATTGCTCCTTCTAACATAACATTATATATATAACGAGCCCAGCTAATTCGTGTATTTGAAGGAAGTGCAAATGGGCTGGGATTTCTTAGATAATATAAGTGGGCCGCATTGACGCGAAATTATTTGTTCACCCAGCCCAGCAAATGGACTGTACATTCTAGAAAACATGGGTTAAATATATGCCACATTTTTGCAGGCTGGCATGTGGGCCAATAGGTCCAAGCCTACGCAGGGCGTTGTCAACTTGGTCGGCATGCACCTTCAATCTCTCGTCTTCTTCCTCCAGCGTCGCCAGGACCGCCTGGTCCGGCCTCCGACGGCTAGCGGCTCTGCTTAGCACGCATCGCTGGGAAGTGCTACCCCACTGCAGGCCAGGCTATCCCTCCACCCCTCCACACCTCATGTTATTCTCCACCGACTGCAGCCCCATGCCGCACCAGAACCAGTTATAACCCTTCTCCTCCACTCAATCTGCGACTCCACTGTCGCGTCTTCCCATCTCCGAGTCGTTCCCGTCTGGGGTCTCGCCGTCATCCACCGCCTCGCTGCGCTCGGTGCGGCGTGGTCAACAAACGAGAGTCATCGGAAGAGGACTGTACGTGGAGAGCCTGATGGCTGGGACCCACGAGGTCCATGGTCGCACGCAAGGAAAGTTCCTCCTTATTAAGCTAAAAAATGTTTCCTCCGCCTGACAGTTGGGACCCACCGGCTGTATCTTCGCACGGAAGGAAGTGCCTCCTTGTTATGTGATGACCCACAAGTATAGGGGATCTATCGTAGTCCTTTCGATAAGTAAGAGTGTCGAACCCAACGAGGAGCAGAAGGAAATGATAAGTGGTTTTCAGCAAGGTATTCTCTGCAAGCACTGAAATAATAGTTAACAGATAGTTTTGTGATAGGATAATTTGTAACGAGCAACAAGTAACAAAAGTAAATAAAGTGCAGCAAGGTGGCCCAATCCCTTTTGTAGCAAAGGACAATCCTGGACAAACTCTTATATAGAGAAAAGTGCTCCCGAGGACACATGGGAATTATCGTCAAGCTAGTTTTCATCACGTTCATATGATTCGCGTTCGGTACTTTGATAATTTGATATGTGGGTGGACCGGTGCTTGGGTGCCGCCCTTACTTGGACAAGCATCCCACTTATCATTAACCTCTATTGCAAGCATCTGCAACTACAACAAAAGTATTAAGGTGAACCTAACCATAGCATGAAACATATGGATCCAAATCAGTCCCTTACGAAGCAACGCATAAACTAGGGTTTAAGCTTCTCTCACTCTAGCAACCCATCATCTACTTATTACTTCCCAATGCCTTCCTCTACACCCAAATAATGGTGAAGTGTTATGTAGTCGACGTTCACATAACACCACTAGAGGATAGACAACATACATCTCATCAAAATATTGAACGAATACCAAATTCACATGACTACTAATAGCAAGACTTCTCCCATGTCCTCAGGAACAAACGTAACTACTCACAAAGCATATTCATGTTCATAATCAAAGGGGTATTAATATGCATATACGATCTGAACATATGATCTTCCACCAAATAAACCAACTAGCATCAACTACAAGGAGTAATCAACACTACTAGCAACCTACAGGGACCAATCCCGGACTTAGAGATAAGAATTGGATAGAAGAGATGAACTAGGGTTTTGAGAGGAGATGGTGCTGATGAAGATGTTGATGGAGATTGCCCTCTCCCGATGAGAGGAGCATTGGTGATGACGATGGCGATGATTTCCCCCTTCCGGAGGGAAGTGTCACCGGCAGAACAGCTCTGTCGGAGCCCTAGATTGGTTCCGCCAAGGTTCCGCCTCGTGGCGGCGGAGTCTCGTCCCGAAAGGTTGCTTATGATTTTTCTTCGGACGAAAGACTTCATATAGCAGAAGATGGCCACCGGAGGGCCAACAGGGGGCCCACGAGGCAGGGGGGCATGCCCAGGGGGTAGGGCGCGCGCCCCACCCTCGTGGCCAGGTGGGGCCCCCTCTGACGTACTTCTTCCGCTCAATATTTTTTATTATTTCCAAAAATAACTTTCGTGGAGTTTCAGGACTTTTGGAGTTGTGCAGAATAGGTCTCCAATATTTGCTCCTTTTCCAGCCCAGGATTCCAGCTGCCGGTATTCTCCCTCCTTATGTAAACCTTGTAAAATAAGAGAGAATAGGGATAAGTATTGTGACATAACGTGTAATAACAGCCCATAATGCAATAAATAACAATATAAAAGCATGATGCAAAATGGACGTATCAACTCCCCCAAGCTTAGACCTCGCTTGTCCTCAAGCGAAAGCCGATAACGATAAATATGTCCACATGTTTAGAGGTAGAGGTGTCGATAAAATAAAATACGGACATGAGGGCATCATGATTATTCTCTTAATAGCAACATATATGGATATTGTCATATGATTTCTTATGCTTAAGTAATAATCTATTCACAATGCAAAGTATGAATCAGAAACTTTATTGAGAACCAACAAACTATAATCTCGGTCATTGAAGCAATTGCAATTTATCATAACATCAGAAAGATTCTATGTCAGATCTTTCTAGCAAGTCCACATACTCAACTATCATTTAGTCTTTCATAATTGCTAACACTCACGCAATACTTGTGGTTACGGAGTTTTAATCAGACACAGAGAAAGATAGGGGCTTATAGTTTCGCCTCCCAACCTTTTACCTCAAGGTTAATGTCAACAATAATGGTTCATGCTAACCCACATCCAATTAGATATATCTATCAGGATCTTTCCAACACCCTGTGCTTGCCAAAGGATAAAATATAAAAAGCGAAGGTGAAGATCACCATGACTCTTGCATAAGGTAAAAGATAATAGTAAAAGATAGGCCCTTCGCAGAGGGAAGCAGAGGTTGCCATGCGCTTTCAGGGTTGGATGCACAAAATCTTAATGCGAAAGAACGTCACTTTATATTGCCCCTTGTGATATGAACCTTTATTATGCAGTCTGTCGCTTTTATTTCTTCCACATCACAAGATCGTATGAAGCTTATTTCCTCCACACCAATCAATCATACATATTTAGAGAGCAATTTTTATTGCTTGCACCGATGACAACTTACTTGAAGGATCTTACTCAATCCATAGGTAGGTATGGTGGACTCTCATAGCAAAACTGGTTTAAGGGTATTTGGAAGCACAAGTAGTATCTCTACTTGGTGCAAAGAATTTGGCTAGCATGAGGGGGAAAGGCAAGCTCAACATGTTGGATGATCCATGACAATATACTTTATCTTAGATATAAGAAAACATAACCCATTACGTTGTCTTCCTTGTCCAACATCAACTCTTTAGCATGTCATATTTTAATGAGTGCTCCCAATCATAAAAGATGTCCAAGATAGTATATTTATATGTGAAACCTCTCTTTCCTTATTACTTCCTATTAATTGCAACGATGACCAAAGCTATGTTTGCCAACTCCCAACAATTTTTAATCATCATACTCTTTCTATGTGAAGTCATTAATCTCAATAAGATCAATATGATATTTTTATTCCTTTTTATTCATTTCTCTTTTCTTTTATTCACTCAAGATCATAGCAAGATAATCAAGCCCTTGACTCAACACTAATCTTTATTATATATAGCTCACGGACTCGATTACAAAGAGAGATCATAAAGCAAAACTCAAAACTAAATCATACCAAAACTTTATTCTACTAGGTCAAGATACTACTAAAAGGATCGAACTAAGAAAACGGTAAAGATAGGAGTGTGATGGTGATACGATACCGGGGCACCTCCCCCAAGCTTGGCAGTTGCCAAGGGGAGTGCCCATACCCATGTGATTATGTCTCTTTTGTTGAAGAAGAAGATGAAGGTTTAGTTGATGGCGCAATCTTCTTCCTTCATTTGCGCTTGAGGACAGAATTTTGATCCCTCAGGTCATTAATCTCCTGTTCCAGGCTTAATATCTTTTTGCATAATTCCTGCTTGTTTTCCTGCAAGAGACGAAAAGGGATAAACTCAATCTTAAATTTCTTTGCTTTATCAGGGAGGCTTGACTTCCTGAACTCCACATGCATGTCCCCAGGTTGAGGTAATGGGACTTCATCTTCATCTGAGCTCGTCTCCTCCCTCCTCTTGGGTTCATAGTCCTCTACTTCTTCCGTAGTCCAACCACAATGCTCCACATCTCCATAGACCTTGGGATTTGCAAGGTAATCAGCCACATAGCTTTCTCCTTCAGAATCCTGGGACGACATGTTGCTCTAATCTGCAGCGGGACAGCTCGAAACGAAAATAGAGGATATTTGCGTGATATGGGAGTCAAAACCTTCGGGAGATTATATAATGAATTTTTACCGACCAAAATACGTATCGTGCAAGAAAACGGAGTCCAGAGAGCACACGAGGTGCCCACGAGGTAGGGGGCGCCCAGTAGGGTAGGGGGCGCCCTCCACCCTCGTGGAGCCCTCGTGTCCTTCCCGGACTGCTTCTTATTTTTCTATTTTTCTAAGTATTCCAAAATGGAGAAATGTTGCCATTAGAACTGTTTTGGAGTCGGTTTACTTACCGTACCACATACCTATTCCTTTTCGGAGTCTGAAACGTTCCGGAAAGTCTCCCTTATGTATTCCTCCGGGGTTACGGTTTCAATAACATTGGTTTCAACATTTATAGGGTTACCTGAGATATAATGTTTGATTCTTTGAGCGTTCACCACCTTCGGGTTTGTGCCTTCGAAGTTGTTGATTTTTATGGCACCGGAACGATAGACCTCCTCGATAACGTAAGGGCCTTCCCATTTAGAGAGAAGTTTTCCTGCAAAAAATCTTAAACGAGAGTTGTATAGCAATACATAATCACCTACATTAAACTCATGCTTTTGTATCCTTTTGTCATGCCATCTTTTAACTTTTTCTTCAAACAACTTGGCATTTTCATAAGCTTGGGTTCTCCATTCATCAAGTGAGCTAATATCAAATAACCTCTTCTCACCGGCAAGTTTGAAATCATAATTGAGCTCTTTAATAGCTCAATATGCCTTATGTTCTAGTTCGAGAGGTAAGTGACATGCTTTTCCACAAACCATTTTATACGGAGACATACCCATAGGATTTTTATATGCAGTTCTATAGGCCCATAATGCATCATCGAGTTTCTTGGACCAATTCTTTCTAGATCTATTAACAGTCTTTTGCAAAATTAATTTGAGCTCTCTATTACTCAATTCTACTTGACCACTAGACTGTGGGTGATAAGGAGATGCAATTCTATGATTAACATCATATTTAGCAAGCATTTTATGAAAAGCACCATGAATAAAGTGTGAACCACCATCAGTCATTAAATATCTAGGGAGTCCAAACCTCGGAAATATAACTTCTTTGAGCATTTTAATAGAAGTGTTATGATCAGCACTACTAGTTGGAATAGCTTCTACCCACTTAGTAACGTAATCAACAGCAACTAAAATATGTGTATATCCATTAGAGGCAGGAAAAGGTCCCATATAATCAAAGCCCCAAACATCAAATGGTTCAGTGACAGGTGAATAGTTCATAGGCATTTCTTGACGTCTACTAATATTACCAATTCTTTGACACTCATCACAAGACAGGACAAACTTACGGGCATCCTTGAAGAGAGTAGGCCAATAGAAACCGGACTGCAATACCTTATGTGCAGTTCTGTCTCCAGCGTGGTGTCCTCCATATGCCTCGGAGTGACACTTGCGTAGGATCTGTTCCTGTTCATGCTCAGGTACACAACGTCTAATAACACCATCTACTCCTTTATAAAGATGTGGGTCATCCCAAAAGTAATGTCTCAAATCATAGAAGAACTTTTTCTTTTGCTGGTATGTGAAACTAGGTGGTATAAATTTAGCAACAATGTAATTAGCATAGTCAGCATACCATGGAGCAGTACGAGAAGCATTTATGACATTTAATTGCTCATCAGGAAAGCTATCATCAATAGGTAGTGGGTCATCAAGAACATTCTCTAACCTAGACAAGTTGTCTGCAATGGGGTTCTCAGCTCCCTTTCTATCAACAATATGCAAATCAAATTCTTGTAGTAGGAGAATCCATCTAATAAGTCTAGGTTTAGCATCTTTATTTTCCATAAGATATTTAATAGCAGCATGATCCGTGTGAATAGTTACTTTAGAATCATCAACATAAGGTCTGAACTTATCACAAGCAATTACAACTGCTAGGAATTCTTTTTCAGTAGTAGCATAATTTCTTTGAGCATTGTCTAGAGTTTTACTAGCATATTGAATAACATTTAATTTCTTATCAACTCTTTGCCCTAGAACAGCACCTACAGCATAATCACTAGCATCACACATAATTTCAAAGGGTAAATTCCAATCAGGTGGCTGAACAATAGGTGCAGAGATCAATGCTTTCTTAAGGATTTCAAATGCTTCTACACAATCATCATCAAAAACAAATGGTATATCTTTTTGTAATAAATTAGTCAGAGGCTGAGAGATTTTTGAGAAGTCCTTTATGAACCTCCTATAAAAACCGGCATGACCAAGGAAACTTCTTATACCTTTGATGTCCTTGGGACATGGCATCTTCTCAATAGCATCAACCTTGGCTTTATCAACTTCAATACCTCTTTCAGAAACTTTATGCCCCAAGACAATACCTTCGTTAACCATAAAGTGGCACTTTTCCCAATTCAAGACAAGATTAGTTTCTTCACATCTCTGCAAAACTCGATTAAGGTTGCTCAAGCAATCATCAAAAGATGATCCATAAACGAAGACATCGTCCATGAAAACCTCACAAATCTTTTCACAAAAGTCAGAGAATATAGCCATCATGCATCTTTGAAAGGTAGCAGGTGCATTACATAAACCAAAAGGCATACGTCTATAAGCAAAAGTACCAAAAGGGCAATTAAAAGTAGTCTTTGATTGATCATTGGCTGTTACAGGTATTTTAGAGAAACCAGAATAACCATCTAGAAAGTAAAAATGTGTATGTTTGGATAATCTTTCTAGCATTTGATCGATAAAAGGTAAGGGGTAATGATCTTTTTTAGTAGCCTTATTTAATTTGCGGAAATCAATTACCATCCTATAACCTGTAATAATTCTTTGTGGAATCAATTCATCTTTATCATTAGGAACGACGGTAATACCTCCTTTCTTAGGAACGCAATGGGCAGGACTTACCCACTGACTATCAGCAACGGGATAAATAATACTTGCCTCAAGGAGCTTTAGTATTTCCTTTCTTACCACTTCCTTCATCTTAGGATTCAGCCGTTGTTGATGATCACGAACTGGTTTGGCATCGTCCTCCAAATTTATTTTATGTTGACATAGGGTGGGACTAATGCCCTTAAGATCATCAAGAGTATATCCAATAGCATCACGGTGCTTCCTCAGAGTTTTCAATAATCTCTCTTCTTCATGCTCTGAAAGGTTAGCACTAATAATAACAGGATATATCTTTTTCTCATCAAGATAAGCATATTTAAGATTATCAGGCAATGGTTTAAGCTCAAACACGGCATCACCCTTTGGTGGAGGAGGATCCCCTAGGATTTCAACAGGCAAATTGTGTTTCAGGATAGGTTCCTATTTAAAGAATACTTCATCTATTTCCCTTCTTTCATTCATAAACATATCATTTTCATGGTCTAGCAAATATTGTTCTAAAGGATCACTAGGAGGTACGGCAATAGAAGCAAGACCAATAATTTCATCCTTACTAGGCAATTCTTCTTCACGGTGTTGTCTACTAAATTTAGAGAAATTAAACTCATGAGACATATCACCCAAGCCTATAGTAACAACATCCTTTTCGCAGTCTATCCTAGCATTGACGGTGTTCAAGAAGGGTCTACCAAATATAATGGGACAAAAGCTATCTTGTGGGGAACCAAGAACAAGAAAATCAGCAGGATATCTAGTTTTCCCACACAAGACTTCAACATCTCTTACAATTCCCATTGGTGAAATAGTATCTCTATTGGCAAGTTTAATTGTGACATCAATATCTTCTATCTCAGCAGGTGCAATATCATGCATAATTTCTTTGTATAAGTCATAAGGTATTGCACTAACACTAGCACCCATATCACACAAGCCATGATAACAATGATCTCCTATTTTAACAGAAATAACAGGCATGCCTACCACAGGTCTATGTTTATCTTTAGCACAAGGTTTGGCAATTCTAGCAGTTTCACCGCAGAAATAAATAACATGCCCATCAATATTATCAACCAAGAGATCTTTAAAAATAGCAACATTAGGTTCAACTTTAACTTGCTCAGGAGGTGTATAAGTTCTAATATTGCTTTTACGAACCACAGTTGAAGCTTTAGCATGATCCTTTATCCTAACAGGGAAAGGTGGTTTCTCAACATAAGAAGTAGGAACAATAGGATCATTATAAGTGATAGTCTTTTCTTCAACTTTAATAGGTGCAGCTACTTTTACTTCTATGGGAGGATGATATTTAAACCACTTCTCCTTAGGGAGATCAACATAAGAAGCAAAAGATTCACAGAAAGAGGCTACTATCTCAGAGTCAAGTCCATATTTAGTGCTAAACTTACAGAAAACATCGGTATCCATAAAAGATTTAACACAATCAAACTTAGGTTTCATACCTGACTCCTTACTTTCGTCGAGGTCCCAATCTTCAGAGTTGCGTTTAATTCTATCCAATAAATCCCATTTGAATTTAATAGTCTTCATCATAAAAGAGCCAGCACAAGAAGTATCGAGCATGGTGCGATTGTTTTCAGAAAGTCGAGCATAAAAACTTTGAATAATTATTTCTCTTGGGAGCTCATGATTGGGGCATGAATATAACATTGATTTAAGCCTCCCCCAAGCTTGAGCAATGCTTTCTCCTTCGCGAGGCCAAAACTTATATATATAATTGCGATCATGATGAACAAGATGCATAGGATAAAATTTCTAATGAAATTCCAATTTCAATTGTTTGTAGTTCCATGATCCCGTATCATCACATAGCCTATACCATGTCGATGCATGTCCCTTCAAAGATAAAGGGAAGACCTTCCTTTTAATAACATCACCGGGTATACCTGCAAGCTTAAATAATCCACAAACTTCATCCACATAGATTAGGTGCTCATCAGGATGCTTTGTTCCATCTCCTGCAAAAGGATTAGCTAGCAGTTTTTCTAACATACCCGAAGGAATCTCAAAGTGGACATCTTCATTTTCAGTAGGTTCAGTAGGTTGAGGAGCAACTCTTTGCTCTACTGGTCGGGGTGAAGATACCCCGAACAAGCCCCTCAGAGGATTACTTTCCATAGTAACAAGTGACAGTAAATTTCAGCACACTATATAAATTTTTCCTTACCAAATTCCACCTACCAAAGGCGCTTCACTCCCCGGCAACGTCGCCAGAAAAGAGTCTTGATGACCCACAAGTATACGAGATCTATCGTAGTCCTTTCGATAAGTAAGAGTGTCAAACCCAACGAGGAGCAGAAGGAAATGATAAGCCATTTTCAGCAAGGTATTCTCTGCAAGCACTGAAATAATGGGTAACAGATAGTTTTGTGATAGGATAATTTGTAACGAGCAACAAGTAACAAAAGTAAATAAAGTGCAGCAAGGTGGCCCAATCCCTTTTGTAGCAAAGGACAAGCCTGGACAAACTCTTATATAGAGAAAAGTGCTCCCGAGGACACATGGGAATTATCGTCAAGCTAGTTTTCATCACGTTCATATGATTCGCGTTCGGTACTTTGATAATTTGATATGTGGGTGGACCGGTGCTTGGGTGCTGCCCTTACTTGGACAAGCATCCCACTTATCATTAACCTCTATTGCAAGCATCTGCAACTACAACAAAAGTATTAAGGTGAACCTAACCATAGCATGAAACATATGGATCCAAATCAGTCCCTTACGAAGCAACACATAAACTAGGGTTTAAGCTTCTGTCACTCTAGCAACCCATCATCTACTTATTACTTCCCAATGCCTTCCTCTAGGCCCAAATAATGGTGAAGTGTTATGTAGTCGACGTTCGCATAACACCACTAGAGGATAGATAACATACATCTCATCAAAATATCGAACGAATACCAAATTCACATGACTACTAATAGCAAGACTTCTCCCATGTCCTCAGGAACAAACGTAACTACTCACAAAGCATATTCATGTTTATAATCAGAGGGGTATTAATATGCATATAGGATCTGAACATATGATCTTCCACCAAATAAACCAACTAGCATCAACTACAAGGAGTAATCAACACTACTAGCAACCTACAGGTACCAATCCCGGACTTAGAGATAAGAATTGGATAGAAGAGATGAACTAGGGTTTTGAGAGGAGATGGTGCTGATGAAGATGTTGATGGAGATTGCCCTCTCCCGATGAGAGGAGCATTGGTGATGACGATGGCGATGATTTCCCCCTCCCGGAGGGAAGTGTCCCCGGCAGATCAACTCTGCCAGAGCCCTAGATTGGTTCCGCCAAGGTTCAGCCTCGTGGCGGTGGAGTCTCGTCCCGAAAGGTTGCTTATGATTTTTCTTCGGACGAAAGACTTCATATAGCAGAAGATGGCCACCGGAGGGCCAACAGGGGGCCCATGAGGCAGGGGGCGCGCCCAGGGGGGTAGGGCGTGCCCCCGCCCTCGTGGCCAGGTGGGGCCCCCTCTGACGTACTTCTTCCGCTCAATATTTTTTATTATTTCCAAAAATAACTTTCGTGGAGTTTCAGGACTTTTGGAGTTGTGCAGAATAGGTCTCCAATATTTGCTCCTTTTCCAGCCCAGAATTCCAGCTGCCGGCATTCTCCCTCCTTATGTAAACCTTGTAAAATAAGAGAGAATAGGCATAAGTATTGTGACATAACGTGTAATAACAGCCCATAATGCAATAAATAACAATATAAAAGCATGATGCAAAATGGACGTATCATTATGCCAAAAAAATTATTCCTCCCGTTGACAGCTGGGACCCGTCAGATTTGGTGGCTGACTTGTGGGCCCACTAAGCGGACGTGTACGCAGGGCTTTGTCAACTTAATCAACAAATGATTCTAGCAGCTGGACCGTTGGATGTTAATCCAATAGCCGTGCTCCTTCTTCAACCTCTGTTCTTGCTCCTATCTCCCGTGGGCGGCACCGCGGCTGTGCTGCCGCGCACCCGAACCAGTCAAGTTTCCCTCTCCTCTCCATCGTTGACTCCACTGCCCCATCTTTCCCATCTCCGGGTCGTTCCAGTCTGGGGCCTCGCCGTCGTCCACCGGCCTTTGGTGCGCTCGGCATGGTGTGGTCAACGTGGTCAACAACCGAGAGTCATCGGAAGGTGACTGTACGTGAGAGGCTGACCGTGGGGACGCACCACGCCCATGGACGCATGCATGCAACGGAACGCGGTGTGGTCAACATGGTCAAGGAACGACTTTCATCAAAAGTGTATTGTACGTGGAGAGGCTGACAGCTGGGTCCACAGCCGCAGCAAGGAAGTGCCTCCTTATTACGCGGAAAATAATGATTCCTCCACCTAACAGCAGGGACCCACCAGACGGGCCACCGTATTTTGCGAAAAAACATTTCCCCCCTGACTGCTGGGACCCACCGGACGGGTCACCGCATTTCGTGAAAAAAACGTTCCCCCCGCTGTCAGCTCAGACCCACCGGAAGTGCCTCCTTATTACGCACAAAAAAATGAATACCCCCCTCCTAGTTGGGACCCACCTTGGTGGGTGGCTGACTTGTGGGCCTACTAAGTTGACGGGGACGGAGTGCTTTGTCAACTTAGTCAATATGAACGATTCTAGCTCCAGTGACCGTACGATGTCCATCCAACGGCCGTAGTGCTTCTTCAACCTCTGGTCTTCTTGCTCCAGCCGCCCAAAGCAGCATCGGTCGTGCCGCATGCTCCTGCCTCCCGTGGCCGGCTGTGCTGCCGCGGAGGCCTCACCGCCCCCTACTATTCCCACCGCTGGCCAGGCCCTGCGGCGACGGCAGCCTCACACCGCAGCCGAACCAGTGAACCCTCGTACTCCTCTCCGCGCGGGCTTCCACTGCCGCGTCTTCCCCGGCTCCGCGTCGTCCCCTTCCTAGGCCTCGCCGTCGTCCACCGCCCTGGTGCTCTCGACGCGGCGTGGTCAACGTGGTCAAGGAACGACTTCCATTGGAAGAGAACTGTACGTGGAGAGGCTGACAGCTGGGTCCACGGCCACAACAAGGAAGTGCCTCCTTATTACGCGCAAAATAATTATTCCTCCACCTGACAGCGGGGACCCACCGGACGGGCCACCGTATTTCGCGAGAAAAACGTTTCCCCTGACTGCTGGGACCCATCAGCTACATCTTCGCACGCAAGGAAGTGCATCCGGGCAAAAAAATGATTCGCCCCCCTGACTGCTGGGACCCACCAGCTACATCTTCGCAGGCAAGGAAGTGCCTGACAGTCGGGACCCACCTGGTCAAAGCGTATGTAGCGTTGTCATTCTGGTCGCGAACGTGTACGTACATACTGGTCGATGTAGAGGCGCACACGTGTCGTAGTAGAGGTGCGCACGTACCATATACACGTACGTACAGCGGCCAGGGTGCAAGAAAGTAAATATGGCCACGTACGTACATACAGGCGGGGTCTCGAACGCCTACTCATGCGTACGTACGGCCAGGGCTCGTGTACATGGCTGGGTCGGAACAGAGAAACTGCATCGTCGTCGTGTTCATGGGGAGGCAACGGAATGCGTCGTGTGTTGGGGAACGTAGTAATTTCAAAAAAATTCCTACGCACACGCAAGATCATGGTGATGCATAGCAACGAGAGGGGAGAGTGTTGTCCACGTACCCTCGTAGACCGAAAGCGGAAGCGTTAGTACAACGCGGTTGATGTAGTCGTACGTCTTCACGATCCGACCGATCAAGTACCGAACGCACGGCACCTCCGAGTTCAGCACACGTTCAGCCCGATGACGTCCCTCGAACTCCGATCCAGCCGAGTGTTGAGGGAGAGTTTCGTCAGCACGACGGCATGGTGACGATGATGTTCTACCGACGCAGGGCTTCGCCTAAGCACCGCTACAGTATTATCGAGGTGGACTATGGTGGGGGGGGGCACCGCACACGGCTAAAAGATCAAACGATCAATTGTTGTATCTCTAGGGTGCCCCCTGCCCCCGTATATAAAGGAGCAAGGGGGAGAGGTGCGGCCGGCCAGGAGGGTCAAGTCAATCACATCATTCTCCTAATGATGTGATCCCGTTAATCAAATGACAACTCATGTCAATGGCTAGGAAACATAACCATCTTTGATCAACGAGCTAGTCAAGTAGAGGCATACTAGTGACACTCTGTTTGTCTATGTATTCACACATGTATCATGTTTCCGGTTAATACAATTCTAGCATGAATAATAAACATTTATCATGATATAAGGAAATAAATAACAACTTTATTATTGCCTCTAGGGCATATTTCCTTTCAGTCTCCCACTTGCACTAGAGTCAATAATCTAGACTACACAGTAATGATTCTAACACCCATGGAGCCTTCGTGCGGATCATGTTTTGCTCGTGCAAGAGGCTTAGTCAACGGGTCTGCAACATTCAGATCCGTATGTATCTTGCAAATTTCTATGTCTCCCACCTGGACTAAATCCCAGATGGAATTGAAGCATCTCTTGATGTGCTTGGTTCTCTTGTGAAATCTGGATTCCTTCGCCAAGGCAATTGCACCAGTATTGTCACAAAAGATTTTGATTGGACCCGATGCACTAGGTATGACACCTAGATCGGATATGAACTCCTTCATCCAGACTCCTTCATTTGCTGCTTCCGAAGCAGCTATGTATTCCGCCTCACATGTAGATCCCGCCCCGACGCTTTGTTTAGAACTGCACCAACTGACAGCTCCACCGTTCAATGTAAACACGTATCCGGTTTGTGATTTAGAATCGTCCGGATCAGTGTCAAAGCTTGCATCAACGTAACCATTTACGATGAGCTCTTTGTCACCACCATATACGAGAAACATATCCTTAGTCCTTTTCAGGTATTTCAGGACGTTCTTGACCGTTGTCTAGTGATCCACTCCTGGATTACTTTGGTATCTCCCTGCTAGACTTATAGCAAGGCACACATCAGGTCTGGTACACAGCAATGCATACATGATAGAGCCTATGGCTGAAGCATAGGGAACATCTTTCATCTTCTCTCTATCTTCTGCAGTGGTCGGGCATTGGGTCTTACTCAACTTCACACCTTGTAACACAGGCAAGAACCCTTTCTTTGCTGGATCCATTTTGAACTTCTTCAAAACTTTGTCAAGGTATGTCCTTTGTGAAAGTCCAATTAAGTGTCTTGATCTATCTCTATAGATCTTGATGCCCAATATATATGCAGCTTCACCGAGGTCTTTCATTGAAAAACTCTTATTCAAGTATCCCTTTATGCGATCCAGAAATTCTATATCATTTCCAATCAGCAATATGTCATCCACATATAATATCAGAAATGCTACAGAGCTCCCACTCACTTTCTTGTAAATACAGGCTTCTCCAAAAGTCTGTACAAAACCAAATGCTTTGATCACACTATCAAAGCGTTTATTCCAACTCCGAGAGGCTTGCACTAGTCCATAAATGGATCGCTGGAGCTTGCACACTTTGTTAGCTCCCTTTGGATCGACAAAACCTTCCGGTTGCATCATATACAACTCTTCTTCCACAAATCCATTCAGGAATGCAGTTTTGACATCCATTTGCTAAATTTCATAATCATAAAATGCGGCAATTGCTAACATGATTTGGACAGACTTAAGCATCGCTACGGGTGAGAAGGTCTCATCGTAGTCAATCCCTTGAACTTGTCAAAAACCTTTTGCAGCAAGTCGAGCTTTATAAACAGTAACATTACCGTCAGCGTCAGTCTTCTTCTTGAAGATCCATTTATTCTCAATTGCTTGCCGATCATCGGGAAAGTCAACCAAAGTCCACACTTTGTTCTCATACATGGATCCCATCTCAGATTTCATGGCCTCAAGCCATTTCGCGGAATCTGGGCTCACCATTGCTTCTTCATAGTTCGTAGGTTCGTCATGGTCCAGTAACATAACTTCCAGAACAGGATTACCGTACCACTCTGGTGCGGATCTTACTCTGGTTGACCTACGAGGTTCAGTAATAACTTGATCTGAAGTTTCATGATCATCATCATTAACTTCCTCACTAATTGGTGTAGGTGTCGCAGAAACCGGTTTCTGTGATGTACTACTTTCCAATAAGGGAGCAGGTACAGTTACCTCATCAAGTTCTACTTTCCTCCCACTCACTTCTTTCGAGAGAAACTCCTTCTCCAGAAAAATTCCGAATTTAGCAACAAAAGTTTTGCCTTCGGATCTGTGATAGAAGGTGTACCCAACAGTCTCCTTAGGGTATCCTATGAAGACACATTTCTCCAATTTGGGTTCGAGCTTATCAGGTTGAAGCTTTTTCACATAAGCATCGCAGCCCCAAACTTTAAGAAACGACAACTTTGGTTTCTTGCCAAACCACAGTTCATAAGGCGTCGTCTCAACGGATTTTGATGGTGCCCCATTTAACGTGAATGCGGCCGTCTCTAAAGCATAACCCCAAATCGATAGCGGTAAATCAGTAAGAGACATCATAGATCGCACCATATCTAGTAGAGTACGATTACGATGTTCGGACACACCATTACGCTGTGGTGTTCCAGGTGGCGTGAGTTGCGAAACTATTCTGCATTGTTTCAAATGAAGACCAAACTCATAACTCAAATATTATCATCCACGATCAGATCGTAGAAACTTTATTTTCTTGTTACGATGATTTTCAACTCCACTCTGAAATTCTTTGAACTTTTCAAATGTTTCAGACTTATGTTTCATTAAGTAGATATACCCATATCTGCTCAAATCATCTGTGAAGGTGAGAAAATAACGATATCCGCCACGAGCCTCAATATTCATCAGACCACATACATCTGTATGTATGATTTCCAACAAATCTGTTGCTCTCTCCATAGTACCGGAGAACGGTGTTTTAGTCATCTTGCCCATGAGGCACGGTTCGCAAGTACCAAGTGATTCATAATCAAGTGGTTCCAAAAGTCCATCAGTATGGAGTTTCTTCATGCGCTTTACACCGATATGACCTAAACGGCAGTGCCACAAATAAGTTGCACTATCATCATCAACTCTGCATCTTTTGGCTTCAATATTATGAATATGTGTATCACTACTATCGAGATTCAACAAAAATAGACCACTCTTCAAGGGTGCATGACCATAAAAGATATTACTCATATAAATAGAACAACCATTATTCTCTGATTTAAATGAATAACCGTCTCGCATCAAACAAGATCCAGATATAATGTTCATGCTTAATGCTAGCACCAAATAACAATTATTTAGGTCTAAAACTAATCCCGAAGGTAGATGCAGAGGTAGAGTGCCGACCGCGATCACATCGACTTTGGAACCATTTCCCATGCGCATCGTCACCTCGTCCTTTGCCAATCTTCGCTTAATCCGTAGCCCCTGCTTCGAGTTGCAAATATTAGCAACAGAACATGTATCAAATACCCAGGTGCTACTGCGAGCATTAGTAAGGTACACATCAATAACATCTATATCACATATACCTTTGTTCACCTTGCCATCCTTCTTATTCGCCAAATACTTGGGGCAGTTCTGCTTCCAGTGACCAGCATGCTTGCAGTCAGTCTCAGGCTTAGGTCCAGACTTGGGTTTCTTCTCCTGAACAACAACTTGCTTCCTGTTCTTCTTGAAGTTCCCCTTCTTCTTCCCTTTGCCCTTTTTCTTGAAACTGGTGGTCTTATTGACCATCAACACTTGATGCTCCTTTTTGATTTCTACCTCCGCAGCCTTTAGCATTGCGAAGAGCTTGGGAATTGTCTTATCCATCCCTTGCATGTTATAGTTCATCACGAAGCTCTTGTAGCTTGGTGGCAGTGATTGGAGAATTCTGTCAATGACGCTATCATCCGGAAGATTAACTCCCAATTGAATCATGTGATTATTATACCCAGACATTTTGATTATATGCTCACTTACAGAACTATTCTCCTCCATCTTGCAGCTATAGAACTTATTGGAGACTTCATATCTCTCAATCCGGGCATTCTTTTGAAATATTAACTTCAACTCCTGGAACATCTCATATGCTCCATGACGTTCAAAACGTCGTTGAAGTCCCAGTTCTAAGGCGTAAAGCATGGCACATTGAACTATCGAGTAGTCATCATCTTTGCTCTGCCAGATGTTCTTAACGTCGTCAGTTGCATCAGCAGCAGGTCTGGCACCCAGCGGTGCTTCCAAGACGTAATTCTTCTGTGCAGCAATGAGGATAATCCTCAAGTTACGGACCCAGTCCGTGTAATTGCTACCATCATCTTTCAACTTTGCTTTCTCAAGGAACGCATTCAAATTCAACGGAACAACAGCACGGGCCATCTATCTACAATCAACATAGACAAGCTATCAGGTACTAAGTTCATGATAAATTCAAGTTCAATTAATCATATTACTTAAGAACTCCCACTTAGATAGACATGCATCTAATCCTCTAAGTGATCACGTGATCCATATCAACTAAACCATGTCCGATCATCACGTGAGATGGAGTAGTTTCAACGGTGAACATCACTATGTTGATCATATCTACTATATGATTCACGCTCAACCTTTCGGTCTCCGTGTTCCGAGGCCATATCTGTTATATGCTAGGCTCGTCAAGCTTAACCTGAGTATTCCGCGTGTGCAACTGTTTTGCACCCGTTGTATTTGAACGTAGAGCCTATCACACCCGATCATCACGTGGTGTCTCAGCACGAAGAACTTTCGCAATGGTGCATACTCAGGGAGAACACTTATACTTTGATAATTTAGTGAGGGATCATCTTATAATGCTACCGTCAATCAAAGCAAGATAAGATGCATAAAAGATAAACATCACATGCAATCAATATAAGTGATATGATATGGCCATCATCATCTTGTGCTTGTGATCTCCATCTCCGAAGCACCGTCATGATCACCATCGTCACCGGCGCGACACCTTGATCTCCATTGTAGCATCGTTGTCGTCTCGCCAATCTTATGCTTCGACGACTATCGCTACCGCTTAGTGATAAAGTAAAGCATTACAGGGCGATTCCATTGCATACAATAAAGCGACAACCATATGGCTCCTGCCAGTTGCCGATAACTCGGTTACAAAACATGATCATCTCAAACAATAAAATTTAGCATCATGTCTTGACCATATCACATCACAACATGCCCTGCAAAAACAAGTTAGACTTCCTCTACATTGTTGTTGCAAGTTTTACGTGGCTGCTATGGGCTTAGCAAGAACCGTTCTTACCTACGCATCAAAACCACAACGATAGTTTGTCAAGTTGGTGCTGTTTTAACCTTTGCAAGGACTGGGCGTAGCCACACTCGGTTCAACTAAAGTTGGAGAAACTGACACCCGCCAGCCACCTCTGTGCAAAGCACGTCAGAAGAACCAGTCTCGCGTAAGCATACGCGTAATGTCGGTCCGGGTCGCTTCATCCAACAATACCGCCGAACCAAAGTATGACATGCTGGTAAGCAGTATGACTTATATCGCCCACAACTCACTTGTGTTCTACTCGTGCATATAACATCAACGCATAAAACCTGGCTCGAATGCCACTGTTGGGGAACGTAGTAATTTCAAAAAAAATCCTACGCACACGCAAGATCATGGTGATGCATAGCAACGAGAGGGGAGAGTGTTGTCCACGTACCCTCGTAGACCGAAAGCGGAAGCGTTAGTACAACGCGGTTGATGTAGTCGTACGTCTTCACGATCCGACCGATCAAGTACCGAACGCACGGCACCTCCGAGTTCAGCACACGTTCAGCCCGATGACGTCCCTCGAACTCTGATCCAGCCGAGTGTTGAGGGAGAGTTTCGTCAGCACGATGGCGTGTTGACGATGATGGTGTTCTACCGACGCAGAGCTTCGCCTAAGCACCGCTACAGTATTATCGAGGTGGACTATGGTGGAGGGGGGCACCGCACACGGCCAAAAGATCAAACGATCAATTATTGTATCTCTAGGGTGCCCCCTGCCCCCGTATATAAAGGAGCAAGGGGGAGAGGTGCGGCCGGCCAGGAGGGGCGCTCTAGGAGGAGTCCTACTCCCACCGGGAGTAGGACTTCCTCCCTTTTCCTTGTTTGACTAGGAGTGGAGGGGGAAAGAGGAGAGAGAGAGGAAGGAAAGGGGGTGCCGCCCCCCTCTCCTTGTCCTATTCGGACTAGGGGGAGGGGCACGCGGCCCTGCCCTGGCCGCCTCTCCTCTCTTCCATTAAGGCCCACTATGGCCCATTAAGCCCCCGGGGGGTTCCGGTATCCTCCCGGTACTCCGGTAAAATTCCGATTTCACCTGGAACACTTCCGATTTCCAAACATAGGCTTCCAATATATCAATCTTCATGTCTCGACCATTTCGAGACTCCTCGTCATGTCCGTGATCACATCCGGGACTCCGAACAACCTTCGGTACATCAAAACATATAAACTCATAATATAACTGTCATCGAAACTTTAAGCGTGCGGACCCTACGGGTTCGAGAACTATGTAGACATGACCGAGACACATCTCTGGTCAATAAACAATAGCGGAACCTGGATGCTCATATTGGTTCCCACATATTCTACGAAGATCTTTATCGGTCAGACCGCATAACAACATACGTTGTTCCCTTTGTCATCGGTATGTTACTTGCCCGAGATTCGATCGTCGGTATCTCAATACCTAGTTCAATCTCGTTACCGGCAAGTCTCTTTACTCGTTCCGTAATACATCATCCCGCAACAAACTCATTAGTTGCAATGCTTGCAAGGCTTAAGTGATGTGCATTACCGAGCGGGCCCAGAGATACCTCTCCGACAATCGGAGTGACAAATCCTAATCTCGAAATACGCCAACCCGACAAGTACCTTCGGAGACACCTGTAGAGCACGTTTATAATCACCCAGTTATGTTGTGAAGTTTGGTAGCACACAAAGTGTTCCTCCGGTAAACGGGAGTTGCATAATCTCATAGTCATAGGAACATGTATAAGTCATGCAGAAAGCAATAGCAACATACTAAACGATCGTGTGCTAAGCTAACGGAATGGGTCAAGTCAAACACATCATTCTCCTAATGATGTGATCTCGTTAATCAAATGACAACTCATGTCAATGGCTAGGAAACATAACCATCTTTGATCAACGAGCTAGTCAAGTAGAGGCATACTAGTGACACTCTATTTATCTATGTATTCACACATGTATCATGTTTCCGGTTAATACAATTCTAGCATGAATAATAAACATTTATCATGATATAAGGAAATAAATAACAACTTTATTATTGCCTCTAGGGCATATTTCCTTTCATCATGTTCATCGGGAGGCAATGGAACACGTGGGAGCCAACCGGCATGGACGGAACAGCCGATGGAAATGAGGCCTCGCGTATCGTAGAACGGAGGAAACGACCTTGTGTTCGACCGGCCACGCTCGAAACGGGATCCTGTTCATCGGGAGGGGTCTGGCGTACCGCAAAACGGAGGAAACAGACCTCCTACGATCAAAACGGGGGTCCTGTTGATCGGGAGGGGTGTGGCGTACCGCAAAACGGAGGAAACAGACTTGTGTTGGAGCGCTACGGTCGAAACGGGGTCCTGTTCATCGGGAGGGGTGTGGCGTACCGCAAAACGGGACTCCACGGGATACTGTTCATCTCCACCATCGACCCCCTCCAGCCTCCACGGGCTACTGTTCATCCACCGTCGACCTCTATCAGCCTTCACCTGCTCCTGTTCATCCAGTCTCCACCGCGCGCTACTCCACCGGCTACTGTTCAACCAGCCCTCTCCACGGGCTCCTGTTCAACCACCCCTCCACGGGCTACTGTTCATCCAGCCCTCCACAGGGTGGTCCCTTTCATCCTGCCCTCCACGAGGTCCTGTTCATCCAGCCCTCCACGAGGTCCTGTTCATCCAGCCCCAACCGGCTCGATCGATCGGGGTCCTGTTCATCCAGAGGCAACACCACGGGGTCCTGTTCATCCACCCCCACCGGGAACTGTTCATCCAAACCCCCTAGCAACGCTCACTGTTCATCCAGAGGCAGCATCGATCGGCTTCAGTTAGCAGCAGTAGCGAAGGAATCGCTCGATCGGGTTCACTTAACAGCCATCGATCGATCGCTTGGGTTCAGTAACGTGTAGCCTGCAGTGCAATCGCTCGGGTTCAGTTAGACCCCAATGCCTCACTCGGGTTCAGTTAGAGCCCAACGCCTCGCACCCACGCACGTGTGTGTACGAGAGAAACGCGCATCGCTCGGCCCCGACCACCCACCGTAACCGGGAACACCCCGATATTTTCCTCGCGCTCGCTTCTACCATGGTTTTTTCCGTCATGGATGGCCCAAAGAATGTCATGCAGCTGCGTCTCCGGCCCGCCCAGGAAGAAAAGCCCATTTTCTGTCATGATTTTTTGTCATAGAAGTAGGACCCCACCACATCTATGATGATACCGGGTTTTGTGACAATTATCGTCATAGAAGTATCATAAGTATGACAAAAAAAATTCGTTCGTCATAGAAGTGTCATAAGTATGACAGAAAAAATGCCACAGATGTGTCTTTTTTTTGTAGTGTTGGATGCTCATATTGGCTCCTACATATTCTACGAAGATCTTTATCGGTCAAACCGTTATGACAACATACGTAATTCCCTTTGTCCATCGGTATGTTACTTGCCCGAGATTCGATCATCGGTATCTACATACCTAGTTCAATCTCGTTACTGGCAAGTCTCTTTACTCGTTCCGTAATACATCACCTCGTGACTAACTCCTTATTCGTTTGCTTGCAAGCTTATGATGTGTATTACCGAGAGGGCCCAGAGATACCTCTCCGGTACTCGGAGTGACAAATCCTAATCTCGATCTATGCCAACCCAACAAAACACCTTCAGAGAGACCTATAGAGCATCTTTATAATCACCCAGATACTTTTTGACGTTTGATAGCACACAAGGTATTCCTCTGGTATCCAAGAGTTGCATAATCTCATAGTCGAAGGAATATGTATTTGACAATGGCGTTCACAGCCCTTTTATAGTCGGGGAAATCAACAGCAGCAATCTGGGTATCAGAGTAACCCAAAGCAGTTGAATAGTGGGCAGTACCACGTCTTCACCACAAATTTATGCAAGCGGGATCAGAAGCTCCATAAAAGGGCTATGAACGCCGTTGAGCTGGCAGTTCCCCGTTACTTGCGCTGGTCTGAGCAGCCTATTGTGTGGAGTCGTGAGGATCACCCTCCCCGGGTTGATAATCCGGGTCACTTGGCTTTGGTGGTAGCGCCTCAGGTTGGAGGATATAAATTCACTAAGGTACTCATGGACGGAGGTAGCAGCATCAATATCCTTTATTATGAAACCTTCCGTCGCATGGGGTTGACTGATAAAAATCTTAAGCCATCAAACACAGTCTTTCATGGTGTGGTGCCTGGTAAGTCGGCATATCCGGTTGGCAAAATAGCTCTGGAGGTTGCTTTTGGGGATGATCATGATTCCAGGTCTGAGACGTTGACCTTTGAAGTAGTGAAGATCAAAAGCCCTTATCATGCTCTGTTCGGACGACCGGCTTATGCCAAATTCATGGCGCGGCCTTGTCATGTCTATCTGCAGCTCAAGATGTCGGGTTACAAGGGAACCATCACGGTCCATGGAAGCCGAAAGATAGCTTTAGAGTGTGAAGAAGGTGACGCTGCTTACGGGGAGTCTGTCTACGCAACGGGGGAATTGAAGTTTTATAAAGACAATGTTGACCCGGCAGATATGACATCTTTGAAAAAGCCAACTACAGAGCATGACCCGGCCTTGAAGTTTAAATCGGCGGATGACACCAAGCTAGTTGAATTCGTTCTTGGCGATTCAGCTAAGCAGTTCAGCATCAGTGCTAATCTGGATCCGAAATAGGAAAGCGCGCTCATCGAGTTCATCCGTGAGAACCGGGACATCTTTGCATGGAAGCCTTCTGACATGCCAGGTGTCCCGAGGGAACTCGCTGAGCACAGTCTTAATATTGATCCAAAGTTTAAGTCGGTGAAGCAGTTTCTCTGTCGTTTCAATGAAGAGAGGCGAAAGGCCATTGGTGAAGAAGTGGCCCAGCTCTTGGCGGCCAGGTTCATTGTTGAAGTTTTTCATCCTGAGTGGTTGGCTAACCCGGTGCTGGTACTTAAGAAGAACGGCACTTGGTGTATGTGTGTCGATTACACGGATTTAAATAAGGCTTGTCCGGCTGATCCTTTTGCTCTCCCTTGTATTGATCAAATTACTGATGCTACGGCGGGTTGTGAGCATTTGAGTTTTTTGGATGCTTATTCTGGTTATCATCAGATCAAGATGGCAGTTAAGGACCAGGAGAAGACAGCTTTTATCACTCCCTTTGGAGCCTTCTGTTATGTGTCTATGCCTTTTGGGCTCAAGAGTGACCAGGCGACTTACCAGCGATGTGTGCAGAATTGTCTTCATAATCAGATTGGGCGCAATGTTCATGCTTATGTGGATGATATTGTGGTGAAATCCAGAAAGAAGGAAACCTTGATAGATGATTTGAAGGAGACCTTTGATAATCTCCGGGTTTATAAGATGATCCTTAATCCAGCCAAGTGCGTTTTTGGTGTGCCGGTAGGCAAGCTCTTGGGTTTTCTGGTTTCTAACAGAGGCATTGAAGCTAATCCGGAGAAGATCAAAGCCATCACTTCTTTGGCTAAGCCGGCGTGTATCAATGATGTTCAACGTCTGGCGGGTCGTATTGCGGCTCTAAGCCGGTTCATAAGTCGGTTGGGAGAGAAGGCTACCCTCTATACCAGATGATGAAAAAGACAGATAATTTTGTCTGGAGTGATGCCGCTAATGAAGCATTTGAGGACTTGAAGAAACAGTTGGATGAGCCGCCCGTTCTTGCTGCTCCTATTGAGAAGGAGCCGTTGTTGTTGTATGTGGCTGCTAATGCCCGTGTTGTCAGCGTAGCTATTGTGGTGGAACGGAAGGAGGCAGGCAAGGAATATCCGGTTCAAAGGCCATTTTACTACATCAGTGAGGTGCTTATTGAGTCCAAGCAGAGGTATCCGCACTAGCAGAAACTTGTATATGGGGTGTTCATGGCCAGTCGGAAGCTTAAGCAGTATTTTTTGGGTCATCCTATCACTGTGGTTAGTTCTGCTCCCTTAGGGGATATTATTCAAAACAGAGAAGCCACAGGTCGGATAGCCAAGTGGGTCATTGAGCTTGGACCTCATGGTTTGAAGTATATGCCTCGCACGGCCATCAAGTCTCAAGCACTGGTGGATTTCATCAATGACTGGACAGAGCTGCAGATGCCTGAAGAAAAGCCGGATAACATGTATTGGACTATTCACTTTGATGGGTCCAGGCAATTGGAGGGCTCGGGGGCTGGAGTTGTGCTAGCTTCCCCTCGAGGTGATAAATTTTTTAATGTTCTCCGGTTGATGTCCCCTTGCACTAACAATGCAGCTGAATATGAGGCCTTTCTCCATGGTCTTCGGATGGCTAAGGAGATGAACTTAAGCCGGGTGAGGTGCTTTGACGACTCATATTTGGTAGCTCAACAAGTTTTTGGTACTTGGGATTCTAAGGATCCACTCATGGCGGCTTATCGTTGAGAGGTTGATGCTATTGTGGGTCACTTCAAAGGTTATCAGGTTGAGCATATTGATCGAAGGAAAAATGATGCGGCTGATTCTTTAAGCCGGCTCGGCTCTCAGCAGGCGATGCTGCCTAACACTTTCTTAGATATTCTGTATAACCCCTCAGTCAAGTTGCCTACAAAGGAAGATCTTGCTATTCCTGACCCAGAAGCACAGTTGGTGGCGGCTCTTCATGTAATTCCTGATTGGACAGTTCCATATTTGGCTTATATGACCCGGGCGAGTTACCTGAGGATGAAACCTTGGCCAGGCAGATAACCCGGTGGTCCAATTCAATGACCATTATCAATGGAGAGCTACATCATTGCAGTGTCACAGAGGCGTTTCAACGTTGTGTTTCACCCGAAGAAGGCTGTGAGATTCTACGAGAGATTCATGAAGGAGATTGTGGCCATCATGCCGGCTCTAAATCTCTTGTGGCTAAGGCTTTTCGTCATGGATTTTATTGGCTGATGACTCATGCTGATGCTGAAGACCTGGTCAGTAAATGTGATGGATGTCAGAAATTTTCACGACGATCTCATGTGCCGGCTCAAGAATTGAGGATGATTCCAATTACTTGGCCGTTTGCAGTCTGGGGGCTTGATATGATTGGACCTTTCAAAAGGTCCAAGGATAAAAAAACACACCTCCTGGTGGCGGTTGACAAATTTACAAAGTGGGTTGAGGCAGAGCCGGTCAGTAAATGTGACGCGGCGACGGCGGTTCAAATCATTAAAAGGTGATTTTCCGTTTTGGCTTTCCCCACAGTATCATAACTAATAATGGCACTAATTTATCCAAGGGTGCTATGAAAGAATTTTGTCAACGTGAGCATATCCGGCTTGACGTGTCGTCAGTGGCTCACCCCCAATCTAATGGTCAAGCCGAGAGCCAATCAAGAGATCCTGAGAGGCATCAAGCCCCGGCTTATGGTTCCCCTACAGAGGACGCTGGGTTGTTGGGTGGAGGAGTTGCCTTCCGTGTTATGGAGCATTAATACCACCCCCAACAGATCTATGAGTTACACGCCTTTCTTCATGGTTTACGAAGCAGAGGCGGTTCTCCCTAGTGACATCCGTCACGACTCACCTCGTGTGGCGGCTTATGATGAAGCTGACAATGAAAAAGCACGTCGGGAAGCACTTGATCTGTTAGATGAGGAGCGTGACATCGCGGCGGCTCGTTCGGCGATTTACCAGCAAGATCTGCGCCGCTACCACAGCCGTCGGGTTGAAACCAGAACTTTTCAAGAAGGCGATCTGGTGCTCCGGCTTATCCAGGATCAAACTGATATGCACAAGTTATCCCCACCTTGGGAAGGACCTTTTGTGGTCAGTAAGAATCTAAAAAATGGATCCTACTACCTTATCGACGTTCGAGAGCACAAGGACTCACGTAAGTCGGAGGAGGACACCCGTCGGCCATGGAATATTGCTCATCTTCGGCCTTACACACCTGAGCCACTAGCTCTTCTGATGTACATATTTTGACAATGTATATATTATGATCAATATAATAGAGTCGGCATCCCTGATAAAGCAGGGCCTCTGTCGTTTTATCTTCAAGAATCATGAGTCTTTTTTATCATTCCTAAAAGGGTCACTTGGGGGCTTCCTGTTCAAACATAGGTGTATTCACCAAAGAGAACATAGAGTTACTACCCTCCTGATCCGGTGAAACACCGTACTTACAAAACACTTGGGGGCTTCCTATTCAAACATAGGTGTATTCACCAAAGAGAACATAGTGTTACTACCCTCTTGATCCGGTGAAACACCGTACTTACAAAACACTTGGGGGCTTCCTTCTCAAACATAGGTGTATTCACCAAAGAGAACATAGCGTTACTACCCTCTTGGTAATTCGGCTATCGAGCCAATATGATAATTTCATAAGAGCACAACTCTGGTTATCTTGGTAATTCGACTATCAAGCCAATATGATAATTTCATAAGAGCACAGCTCTGGTTATCTTGGTAATTCAGCTATCAAGCCAATATGATGAATTCATAAGAGCACAGCTCTGATTACCTTGTTAATTCGGCTATCAAGCCAATATGAAACTTTCATGAGAGCACAGCTCTGATTACCATGATAATTCGGCTATCAAGCCAATATGAAACCTTCAAGAGAGCACAACTCTAATTACCTTGGGATTTCGGCTGTCAAGCCAATATTATAACTTGGAGGCTTAATGACCGGGTTACAAATATCAAAGAGAGTCTGTTGCATAGCACAGCTCAAACATAGGTATATGATGGACCGGCAGCATGTGATAGTATTAAGTACTGGAAGTTTTTATCTTCTACAGTTTTGGGTCATCACCCGTACTACACTGGCATGATAAGCCGGCAGTTTTAATCATATATCACAGGTATGATATTTTTGAATATATTCAATCATGATTAAATCGGCCTTGGTTATGAACTGTTTTAGTCACCAGTGGTTTTATATTTGGCGTTATGCCCCGTCCTGCGGAAAACCGCCAGGACACTTGTGATCTGTTTATATGCGGGAACAGATTCAAATTGCTAATATCATAAGCACTAGTGGTATATCTTAAATTGACGGATCAACAGTGGCATGCAAAGCAAAATATGCACAATGGCATTGTAGATCAAGAGTTTAAGCTAGCCTATTACAAGGCATCTGATGGCCCAACGAGACTAGGCATTCATCGGAGTTATCAGTACAGAAAAGTATTCTGGTAAGTACACCGGCTTATGATTATTGGCGGGTTGAAGCCTCAGGATCTTCCTGCACCTCTTCTTCGTCTTCAACTCCTTGCTTATCCATCGGCTGGAAGTCAGGCATAGCCCAGTTGATACCGGTCAACTCTCTAAACACAGCTTCATCATCAATAAGATTGGATGGATCAATGTCAGGGGCAAAGGTGTGCTTACAAATCGAAGGAATAAGATCTGTTGGCTCATGAACCGATGCGCCAATCTTCTTGTTGCCAGCATCATAAGCCGCCTGGTATGTGGATAAGCTGGTTTCGTCAGCTAGCTTGCTTGCTAACAGACGCATAGCTCTTGCTATTTCTGCAAAGTCATCAGCACTGAAGTCAGATCCATCTTCTTTAACACTGGGACAGCCGTTGGCTAAATCTTCCGGGTCAAGATCGGCCTGCCATGCTTTGGCCCGGCTTAAGGCAATTAAAGCGCCAGCTCTGGCAGCTCCCCATTTCAAGTCATCAATTCTTTTGGGCAGCACTGATAATTGCTTCAAAGTGTCTTGGATAAGTGTTGAAGGAGTTTTCTTATGCATCATAGCAGCGATTGTTTGTTGGGCACCAGTATATAGCTGCTCTACAAGAGTGTAGACAGCTTTAAGCCGGATGCGCATATTTGAGCCCAACTTAGCGCTCCGAGAACCTGTATCAATAAGGTTATGGGTAAGCCGGCAGACGTTTCTACTATGATTCTTACAGTACAAGGGAGATATGTTCTTACCGAAGATGGTTGATGACATAATATTAATTTGCTGCTTTAGGCCGGATAACTCCTCAGTTACCGGTTTAAGCGCGGCTTCAGCATCCTCAGCTCTCTTCAGCAGGGCTGACTGATACGTCTCCAACGTATCTATAATTTTTTATTGTTCCATGCTATTATATTATCTGTTTTGGATGTTTAATGGGCTTTATTATACACTTTTATATTATTTTTGGGACTAACCTACTAACCAAAGGCCCGATGCAAATTGCTGTTTTTTTTGCCTATTTCAGTGTTTCGCAGAAAAGGAATATCAAACGGAATGAAACCTTCGGGAGAGTTATTTTTGGAACAAACGTGATCCAGGAGTCTTGGAGTGGACGTCAAGGAAGCAAAAAGGCGGCCACGAGGCAGGGAGGCGCCCACAGGGGGGTAGGCGCACCTCCCACCCTCATGGGCCCCTTGTGGCTCCACCGACCTACTTCTTTCGCCTATATATACTCATATACCCCGAAAACATCCGAGAGCACCACGAAACCCTATTTCCACCGCCGCAACCTTCTGTATCCGTGAGATCCCATCTTGGGGCCTTTTCCGGCGCTCTGCCGAAGGTGGAATCGATCACGGAGGGCTTCTACATCAACACCATAGCCTCTTCGATGATGTGTGAGTAGTTTACCACAGACCTTCGGGTCCATAGTTATTAGCTAGATGGCTTCTTCTCTCTCTTTGGATCTCAGTACAAAGTTCTCCTCGATTCTCTTGGAGATCTATTCGATGTAATTCTTTTTGCGGTGTGTTTGTCGAGATCCGATGAATTGTGGGTTTATGATCAAGATTATCTATGAACAATATTTGGTTCTTCTCTGAATTCTTATATGTATGATTTGATATCTTTGCAAGTCTCTTCGAATTATCAGTTTGGTTTGGCCTACTAGATTGATCTTTCTTGCAATGGGAGAAGTGCTTAGCATTGGGTTCAATCTTGCGGTGTCCTTTCCCAGTGACAGCAGGGGCAGCAAGGCACGTATTGTATTGTTGCCATCGAGGATAAAAAGATGGGGTTTATATCATATTGCTTGAGTCTATCCCTCTACATCATGTCATCTTGCCTAATGTGTTACTCTGTTCTTATGAACTTAATACTCTAGATGCATGCTGGATAGCGGTCGATGTGTGCAGTAATAGTAGTAGATGCAGAATCGTTTCGGTCTACTTGACACGGACGTGATGCCTATATACATGATCATGCCTAGATATTCTCATAACTATGCGCTTTTCTATCAGTTGCTCGACAGTAATTTGTTCACCCACCGTAGATTATGCTATCTTGAGAGAAGCCACTAGTGAAACCTATGGCCCCCAGGTCTATTTTCCATCATATAAGTTTCCAATCTATTTTATTTTGCAATCATTACTTTCCAATCTATATCATAAAAATACCAAAAATATTTATCTTATTATCTCTATCAGATCTCACTTTTGCAAGTGGCCATGAATGGATTGACAACCCATTTATCGCGTTGGTTGCAAGGTTCTTATTTGTTTGTGTAGGTACGAGGCGATTTGCGTGTATCCTCCTACTAGATTGATACCTTGGTTCTTAAAAACTGAGGGAAATACTTACGCTACTTTGTTGCATCACCCTTTCCTCTTCAAGGGAAAACCAACGCATGCTCAAGAGGTAGCAAGAAGAATTTCTGGCGCCGGTGCCGGGGAGGTCTACACCAAGTCAAGTCGAGACATACCAAGTACCCATCACAAACTCTTATCCCTCGCATTACATTATTTGCCATTTGCCTCTCGTTTTCCTCTCCCCCACTTCACCTTTGCCATTTTATTCGCCCTCTTTCTCCGTTCGCCTCTTTTCGCTTGCCTCTTGTGTGCTTGTGTGTTGGATTGTTTGTCACAATGGCTTAAGACAATACTAAAGTGTGTGACTTTTCCAATACCAACAACAATGATTTTCTTAGCACTCTGATTGCTCCTATTACCAATGCTGAATCTTGTGAAATTAATGCTGCTTTGCTGAATCTTGTCATGAAAGATCAATTCTCTGGCCTTCCTAGTGAAGATGCCGCTACCCATCTAAACAACTTTGTTGATTTGTGTGATATGCAAAAGAAGAAAGATGTGGACAATGATATTGTCAAATTGAAGCTATTTCCGTTTTCGCTTAGAGATCGTGCTAAAACTTGGTTTTCGTCTTTACCCAAAAATAGTATTTATTCTTGGAATAAGTGCAAAGATGCTTTTATCTCTAAGTACTTTCCTCCCGCTAAGATCATCTCTCTTAGAAATGATATTATGAATTTTAAGCAACTGGATCATGAGCATGTTGCACAGGCTTGGGAGAGGATGAAATTAACGATACGTAATTGCCCTACACATGGTTTGAATTTATGGATGATTATACAAAAAATTTATGCTGGATTGAATTTTGCTTCTAGAAATCTTTTAGATTCGGCCGCGGGAGGCACTTTTATGCAAATCACCTTAGGGGAAGCCACTAAACTCCTAGATAATATTATGGTTAATTATTCTCAATGGCACACCGAGAGATCTACTAGTAAAAAGGTTCATGCGATAGAAGAGATTAATGTTTTGAGTGGAAAGATGGATGAACTTATGAAGTTGTTTGCTAATAAGAGTGTTTCTTCTGATCCTAATGATATGCCTTTGTCTACTTTGATTGAGAATAATAATGAATCTATGGATGTGAATTTCGTTGGTAGGAACAATTTTGGTAACAACGCGTACAGAGGAAACTTTAATCCTAGGCCATTTCCTAGTAATTCCTCTAATAATTATGGTAATTCCTACAACAACTCTTATGGAAATTTTAATAAGATGCCCTCTGATTTTGAGACAAGTGTTAAAGAATTTATGATTTCGCAAAACAATTTCAATGCTTTGCCTAAAGAAAAATTGCCAAAGATTCATAAATTGGCTGGAACGTGGATAGAATTTCTCTTGATGTTGATTCTTTGAAACTTAGATCTATTCCACCTAAGCATGATATCAATGAGTCTCTCAAAGCTATGAGAATTTCCATTGATGAGTGCAAAGAAAGAACCGCTACGATGCGTGCGAAAAAAGATTGCTTTATGAAAGCGTGTTCTTCTAGTTTTCATGATAATAAGGATGAAGATCTAAAAGTGATTGATGTGTCTCCTATTAAATCTTTGTTTTCCAATATGAATCTTGATAATGATGGGACTGGAGATGAGTCAACTTTAGTTAAAAGGCGTCCCAATGATTCAGAGTTTTTAGATTTTGATGCAAAAATTGGTAAAAGTGGTATTGAGGAGGTCAAAACTTTACAGAGCAATGAACTCACTATTTTGGATTTCAAGGAATGTAATTATGATAATTGTTCTTTGATAGATTGTATTTCCTTGTTGCAATCCGTGCTAAATTCTCCCCATGCTTATAGTCAAAATAAAGCTTTACTAAACATATCGTTGATGCTTTAATGCAATCATATGAAGAAAAGCTTGAATTAGAAGTTTCTATCCCTAGAAAACTTCATGATGAGTGGGAACCTATTATTAAAATTAAAATTAAAGATCATTAATGCTATGCTTTGTGTGATATGGGTGCTAGTGTTTCCACGATTCCAAAAACTTTGTGTGATGTATTAGGTTTCCGCGAATTTGATGATTGTTCTCTAAATTTGCATCTTGCGGATTCCACCATTAAGAAACCTATGGGAAGGATTAATGATGTTCTTATTATTGCAAATAGGAATTATGTGCCCGTAGATTTTATTGTTCTTGATATAGATTGCAATCCTACATGACCTATTATTCTTGGTGGACCTTTCCTTACAACGATTGGTGCAATTATTGATATGAAGGAAGGGAATATTATATTCCAATTTCCATTAAGGAAAGGCATGTAACACTTTCCTAGGAAGAAAATTAAATTACCTTATGAATCTATCATGACAGCCACTTATGGATTGCATACCAAAGATGATAATACCTAGATCTATTCTTGCCTTTGTGCCTAGCTAGGGGCGTTAAACGATAGCGCTTGTTGGGAGGCAACCCAATTTTATTTTTGTTTCTTGCTTTTTATTTCTGTTTAGTAATAAATAATTGATCTAGCCTCTGGTTAGATGTGGTTTTATGTTTTAATTAGGGTTTGTGCCAAGTAAAACCTATAGGATCTTCTTGGATGATAGTTATTTGATCTTGCTGAAAAAGTCAGAAACTTTCTGCTCACGAAAACAATTGTTAAAAACACCAGAATGTGATAAAATACTGATTCCAATTGCAGTAGATCAATAACCAAATTATTTAGGTCGTCCTATTTTGGTAGAATTTGTGAGTTAGAGAAAGTTTGCGTTTGATACAGATTACTGCAGACTGAATCTATGGCTAGTATCGGGGGGTATGAACCATAGAGAAGTTGGAATACAATAGGTTTAACACCAATATAAATAAAGAAGGAGTTCATTACAGTAACTTAAAGTGGTGGTTTGTTTTATTTCGCTAACGGAGCTCATGAGATTTTCTGTTGAGATTTGTGTTGTGAAGTTTTCAAGTTTTGGGTAAAGATTTGATGGATTACGGAATAAGGAGTGGCAAGAGCCTAAGCTTGGGGATGCCCAAGGCACCCCAAGGTAAAATTCGAGGACAACCAAAAGCCTAAGCTTGGGGATGCCCCAGAAGGCATCCCCTCTTTCGTCTTCGTCCATCAGTAACTTTACTTGATGCTATATTTTTATTCACCACATGATATGTGTTTTGCTTGGAGCATCTTGTATGATTTGAGTCTTTGCTTTTTAGTTTACCACAATCATCCTTGTTGTACACACCTTTTGGGAGAGACACACATGAATCGGAATTTATTAGAATACTCTTTGTGCTTCACTTATATCTTTTGAGCTAGATAATTTTGCTCTAGTGCTTCACTTATATCTTTTTAGAGCACGGTGGTGGTTCTATTTTATAGAAATTATTGATCTCTCATGCTTCACTTATATTATTTTGAGAGTCCTTTAGAACAGCATGGTAATTTGCTTTGGCTATAAAATTAGTCCTAATATGATAGGCATCCAAGATGGATATAATAAAAACTTTCATATAGAGTGCATTGAATACTATGAGAAGTTCGATACTTGATGATTGTTTTGAGATATGAAGGTGGTGATATTAAAGTTGTGCTAGTTGAGTAATTATGAAATTGAGAAATACTTGTGTTGAAGTTTGCAAGTCCAGTAGCATGCACGTATGGTAATCGTTGTGTAACAAATTTGAAACGTGAGGTGTTCTTTGATTGTCATCCTTATGAGTGGCGGTCGGGGACGAGCGATGGTCTTTCCCTACCAATCTATCCCCCTAGGAGCATGCGCGTAGTGCTTGGTTTTTGATGACTTGTAGATTTTTGCAATAAGTATGTGAGTTCTTTATGACTAATGTTGAGTCCATGGATCATACGCACTCTTACCCTTCCATCTTGCTAGCCTCTTCGGTACCGTGCATTGCCCTTTCTCACCTTGAGAGTTGGTGCAAACTTTGCCGGTGCATCCAACCCCCGTGATATGATACGCTCTATCACACATAAACCTCCTTATATCTTCCTCAAAACAGCCACCATACCTACCTATTATGGCATTTCCATAGCCATTCCGAGATATATTACCATGCAACTTTCCACCATTTCATTTATTATGACACGCTTCATCATTGTCATATTGCCTTGCATGATCATGTAGTTGACATCGTATTTGTGGCAAAGCCACCATGCATGATTTTTCATACATGTCACTCTTGATTCATTGCCCATCCCGGTACACCGCCGGAGGTATCCATGTACAGTCATATTTTGTTCTAAGTATCGAGTTGTAATCTTTGAGTTGTAAATAAATAGAAGTGTGATGATCATCATTATTAGAGCATTGTCCCAATAAAAAATAGAAAGGCCAAAAAAAAGAAAGCCCCCCCCAAAGGGACAATGTTACTATCCTTTTCCACACTTGTGCTTCAAACTAGCACCATGATCTTCATGATAGAGAGTATCTTATTTTGTCACTTTCATATACTAGTGGGAATTTTTCATTATAAGAACTTGGCTTGTATATTCAACAATGGGCTTCCTCAAATGCCCTAGGTCTTCGTGATCAAGCAAGTTGGATGTACACCCACTTAGTTTCTTTTCTTGAGCTTTCATACATTTATAGCTCTAGTGCATCCGTTGCATGGCAATCCCTACCCCTTGCATTGACATCAATTGATGGCATCTCCCTAGCCCATTGATTAGCCGCGACAATGTGAGACTTTCTCCTTTTTTGTCTTCTCCACACAACCCCCATCATTATATTCTATTCCACCCATAGTGCTATATCCATGGCTCACGCTCATGTATTGCGTGAAGGTTGAAAAAGTTTGAGATTACTAAAGTATGAAACAATTGCTTGGCTTGTCATCGGGGTTGTGCATGATGAGAGCATTCTTGTGTGACGAAAATGAAGCATGACCAAACTATATGATTTTGTAGGGATGAACTTTCTTTGGCCATGTTATTTTGAGAAGACATAATTGCTTAGTTAGTATGCTTGAAGTATTATCATTTTTATGTCAATATTAAACTTTTATCTTGAATCTTTCGGATCTGAACATTCATGCAACAATAAAGAAAATTACATTGAAGATTATGTTAGGAAGCATTCCACAGCAAAAATTCTGTTTTTATCATTTACCTACTCGAGGACGAGCAGGAATTAAGCTTGGGGATGCTTGATACGTCTCCAACGTATCTATAATTGTTGATCGTTCCAAGCTATTATATTATGTGTTTTGGATGTTTAATGGGCTTTATTATACACTTTTATATTATTTTGGGACTAACCTACTAACCAAAGGCCCAGTGCAAATTGTTGTTTTTTTTGCCTATTTTAGTGTTTCGCAGAAAAGGAATATCAAACGGAATCCGAACGGAATGAAACCTTCGGGAGAGTTATTTTCGGAACAAACGTGATCCAGGAGACTTGGAGTGGACGTCAAGGAAACAACGAGGCGGCCACGAGGCAGGGAGGCGCGCCCAGGGGGGTAGGCGCGCCCCCCACCCTCACGGGCCCCTCATGGCTCCACCGACCTACTTCTTTCGCCTATATATACTCATATACCCCGAAAAATCCGAGAGCACCAAGAAACCCTATTTCAACCATCGCAACCTTCTGTACCCGTGAGATCCCATCTTGGGGCCTTTTCCGGCGCTCCGCCGGAGGGGGAATCGATCACGGAGGGCTTCTACATCAACACCATAGCCTCTTCGATGATGTGTGAGTATTTTACCACAGACCTTCGGGTCCATAGTTATTAGCTAGATGGCTTCTTCTCTCTCTTTGTATCTCAATACAAAGTTCTCCTCGATTCTCTTGGAGATCTATTCGATGTAATTCTTTTTGCGGTGTGTTTGTCGAGATCCGATGAATTGTGGGTTTATGATCAAGATTATCTATGAACAATATTTGGTTCTTCTCTGAATTCTTATATGTATGATTTGATATCTTTGCAAGTCTCTTCGAATTATTAGTTTGGTTTGGCCTACTAGATTGATCTTTCTTGCAATGGGAGAAGTGCTTAGCTTTGGGTTCAATCTTGCGGTGTCCTTTCCCAGTGACAGCAGGGGCAGCAAGGCACGTATTGTATTGTTGCCATCGAGGATAAAAAGATGGGGTTTATATCATATTGCTTGAGTCTATCCCTCTACATCATGTCATCTTGCCTAATGCGTTACTCTGTTCTTATGAACTTAATACTCTAGATGCATGCTGGATAGCGGTCGATGTGTGGAGTAATAGTAGTAGATGCAGAATCGTTTCAGTCTACTTGACACGGACGTGATGCCTATATACATGATCATGCCTAGATATTCTCATAACTATGCGCTTTTCTATAAACTGCTCAACAGTAATTTGTTCACCCACCGTAGATTATGCTATCTTGAGAGAAGCCACTAGTGAAACCTATGGCCCCCGGGTCTATTTTCCATCATATAAGTTTCTGATCTATTTTATTTTGCAACCTTTACTTTCCAATCTGTATCATAAAGATACCAAAAATATTTATCTCATTATCTCTATCAGATCTCACTTTTGCAAGTGGCCGTGAAGGGATTGACAACCCCTTTATCGTGTTGGTTGCAAGGTTCTTATTTGTTTGTGTATGTACGAGGCGATTTGTGTGTATCCTCCTACTGGATTGATATCTTGGTTCTCAAAAACTGAGGGAAATACTTACGCTACTTTGCTGCATCACCCTTTCCTCTTCAAGGAAAAACCAACGCATGCTCAAGAGGTAGCACTGACCTCTCTGTATCTCAACCTGCTTCTTTAGCTTTAAAGCTTTCCTTCAATTTTTCCATCGCTCCTAAGGCATTGGTCACTTCATCCTTGGCTTTGGAGGTTTCTGCTTGTTGAGACTTGATATTTTCTCGAAGGTCGGCGATTTGGGATTCTTTGCTGTTCAGCTCAGACTGCAAGAGATAAACAATTCGTGAGAAGACAATGAGTTTATACGAAGTCCCAATCACAATACAAGTATTATATTTGGCACTTGGGGGCTAATGTCTATTGCTTCTTCAAATACTGTGAAGTCCCAAGCACAATACAAGTATTGTCCTTAGCACATGGGGGCTAATGCATACTGCTCTCGTCAAAAGATGTACATATTGGTTGACCGGACAAGGGGTAGTAATCCGGCTTATGAAGACTACGAACAGTATTATGCAATTCCTACAAAATAAATTTCGACTTAACATAATTGTTAAGCCGACCCTTGGGGGCTACGGATGCAATGTTTACTTCTACTACTCAAAAGTCCCGGCTTAACATGTCTATTAAGCCAACCCTTGGGGGCTACATATGCAGAGTTGAAGTACTATTATCATAAGTCCCGATTCATATTCAAAATATAAACCAACCCTTGGGGGCTACTGGTTTTTATCTATGCAACTATTGAAGTTTACAGCACATTCCATTTTTTCATGTCCAATAAACTTGGCGGCTAATGGAAATATATTTATATGAAAGGAAGTGACAACGTTTACCTCATAGCGATCCTTCATCAAGTTCACTAAGTCGGCTTCAAAATCACGGCTGGTGTATAAACGGTTCAAGTAGCCAGAATGGATGTCTCGGGCGCTGAACTGGGTGTAGCTGAGGGAGTCCTGGATTAGGGGGTCCTCGGACAGCCAGACTATATCCTTTGGCCGGACTGTTGGACTATGAAGATACAAGATTGAAGACTTCGTCCCATGTCCGGATGGAACTCTCCTTGGCGTGGAAGGCAAGCTTGGCGATACGGATATGTAGATCTCCTCCCTTATAACCGACTCTGTGTAACCCTAGCCCCCTCCGGTGTCTATATAAACCGGAGGGTTTAGTCCATATGACAACAACAATCATACCATAGGCTAGCTTCTAGGGTTTAGCCTCTACGATCTCGTGGTAGATCAACTCTTGTAATACTCATATCATCAAGATCAATCAAGCAGGAAGTAGGGTATTACCTCCATCGAGAGGGCCCGAACCTGGGTAAACATTGTGTCCCCCGCCTCCTGTTACCATCCGCCTTAGACGCACAGTTCGGGACCCCCTACCCGAGATCCGCCGGTTTTGACACCGACATTGGTGCTTTCATTGAGAGTTCCACTGTGCCGTCACCATAAGGCTAGATGGCTCCTTCGATCATCGGCGACAATGCGATCCAGGGTGAGGTTTTCCTCCCCGGACAGATCTTCGTATTCGGCGGCTTCGTACTGCGGGCCAACTCGCTTGGCCATCTGGAGCAGATTGAAAGCTACGCCCCTGGCCATCAGGTCAGATTCGGAAACTTGAACTATACTGCCGACATCCGCGGAGACTTGATCTTCAGGTGCACCGCGCAATCACGACGAGCATTACTTAGCTCTACCATCGGACAGTGTTCGGGAGATCACACCTGCGATTACTCCGGCCCTCAGTCCGGAACAAATTGCGCCATCTGTGGACGGGTGGATGGACCCCGCCACGGAGGCCGCATACTCAGTGGCGATAGCGCCGAATACTGACTTCACCTCCTACGAGACCCGGGTTACCGAATGTAACACCCCGCATGTAACTTTCCATATTTGTAACTCCGACTCTTGCCACTTTCGGCTATGTGTTATGATATTCCCTCCGTGGTCGGGTTTTGTCTTTCGTGTTGTATTTTGTTCATGTCATGCATTTCATATCATGTCATCATGTGCATTGCATTTGCATACCTGTTCGTCTCATGCATCCGAGCATTTTTCCCGTTGTCCGTTTTGCAATCCGGCGCTCCTATCTCCTCCGGTGCACCCCTCTTGTCTTCTTTCGTGTGCGGGTGCCAAACATTCTCGGAATGGACCGAGGCTTGTCATGTGGCCCTAGTATACCACCCGGAGACCACCGGTCAAGTTTCGTTCCATTTGGAGGTCGTTTGGTACTCCAACGGTTAACCGGGCATCCGCAAAGGCCATTTTAGTGGGCAGCAAAAAACCCCTCTAAAAACAGCCCAAAACCCCTCCAAGTCATCTCCATGCTCTGGGTCGTTCGATCACGATCGTGTGGGCGAAAACCGCACCTCATTTGGAGCCTCCTAACTCCCTCTACCTATTTATATGTGAGTACCCCGAAATTACGTTCGCAGTCCCCGAAACCCTAACTTCCCCCGCCGCCACCGGACGTGTCCGGCGCCCACCGGACATCTCCGCCGCCGCGTCCAGCGAATCGGGCGCCGCCACGTCACCCTCCGGCCTCCCACCGCCGCCGGCCCGGCGAGCCCGAGGAGGGCCCGCCCGAGCCCAGCCGCCGCCGCTCCTCCCGGCCCGCGCGCCTCTCCGCCGCCGGACTGCGCGCCGCCGCCCTCGCGCCTCGCCGCCGGCCGCCGCTGCCGCCATCGCCGGCCCGCCACCGCGCGAAGCTCCGCCGTCGCGGTCTCCTCCGGCCGGCGCCGTCCTCCCCCGCGGGCCCGGCGCCCCTCGTCGCCCGCGCCCCCTCCAGCCTCTCCCTCCTCTGCCCCGACTCCGGTCGCCCTCCATCGCCGGCGACGAGCCCGAGCTCCTCTCGCCTGATCGGATCTGGGTACTGTAGCGTTGACTTTCCCGTACCTCCGTATTTTTCAGTCTTTGTTTTTCACAGCAAGTACCCATGTTCATCAGTGCATAACTCCTTGCATGTAGCTCCGTTTCGCGCATGTAATATGCCAAATTGTTCACCTCGTGATGCTCTACATTTTGTTCAATTGCACCATGTTCATTAGAGGTCATCTTGATGCCCAAATCTCTGTTGCAAGAGGGCTAGTTGCTGTTATCTGCTGGTTCTTATCAGAACTTGGAGATTTGTCTTTTTTGTATCATTTAATCTGTGCATCTTATGGGCATGAGCTCTACATGTGTTTTGTTGTATGCCATGCCATCTTTCCAAGGGTGTATGCCATTTATTTTTGTGATCTCTGTGGTGACTAGCACAAGCATGCAAACTAGGCTCCCTAATGATTCTGATTTCAGGGACTCAGTGATTTCTCTAAGTCCTTGTCTGCTGTTATTTTGTTGCCATGTAAACTTGATGCTACAGAGAGATCCATGCATATTTTGGAGATGTTCAGTAAGGATGTTTTGTAGATATTGTTGTAATTGATCCATTCCTGCCCTTGTTTGCAATTATGGAGTACCATAGAATGACTCAATCTTGCTCTACTTTTGCTATCAAATATTTCTGGCAGATTCTTAACATGATATTCATTTTTGCCAAGCTTGTTGTAGTTGATCCATACATGCCATGCTTTTGTTCTTGTCATGGTTAGCTTCATAAACATGCCATCTTGCTGTAGGTATGCTAGTTTTGTCATGCATTGCTTTGTGGTGAGTGCATCAAGCTCACAAACATGTCGTCATATTATTGTTTCTGCCATGCTCTGTTTTCTGCTGTCTGAAACCTGATAACGAAACTTGTTATGTTTACATGCTTGCCATCATATCTTCTGGTCCTTTTTGGCTTATGGTCAGTAAGGGACTTTTGTCATATGCATTTAGTAGAATACTGTCATGCCTTGTTTTGCCATGTTAAGTTCCTGTAGCATGTTGATTTCGTGCTCTGAACATTGTTACCTAATGCTGTTTTCTGCCATGTCCAGTTTTTCACTGTCTGTGAACCTGTTTTCTTTTGCACTTTTGCCATGCTTGTTTGAGCTTAATATGTTGTGATCTAGCCGTAGCTCAGTGTTCATCTTTTGTCAAGCATCTCCTGTAGATTACTTTCATATGCTTTGTTGCTATGTTGGAGTGCTGTAGCATTATTGCTTGTTGCATTTTAAGTGCTATCATGCTGTTAATCACAGATTCGTGTCATTCTTGTTTTGCTTGCCATTTGCAAACCGTGCATCCGATTCCGGTGATCTTTATATCGATTTCGACCGAAAACATCTCATCTTTCCAGTGGCATGCTTGGTTTGCCAAGTTACTGCCTTGTTCATCATTTTCCTTCCGGAGCATGCATATGCATCGCATATCATATCTTGCATATCATACATGTTTTGCATCATGTTGCTTGTGCATTTCTCGTGGTTGATTGTGGTTCCGTTTGTTTGTGTTCTTGTCTTGGGTAGAGCCAGGAGACGAGTTCGTGAACGAGGAACCTGTTGAGTACGCTTACGAGGATCAAGCTTTCGACAACTCTGAGAACCTTGCAGGCAAGATGACCACCCCTCGAAATCACTTCTATCTTTGCTTTGCTAGTTGTTCGCTCTATTGCCATGCTGCGCTACCTATCACTTGCTATATCATGCCTCCCATATTGCCATGCCAACCTCTAACCATCTTTTCCTAGCAAACCGTTGTTTGGCTATGTTACCGCTTTTGCTCAGCCCCTCTTATAGCGTTGCTAGTTGCAGGTGAAGTTGAAGTTTGTTCCATGTCGGAACATGGATATGTTGGGATATCACAATATCTCTTATTTAATTAATGCATCTATATATACTTGGTAAAGGGTGGAAGGCTCGGCCTTATGCCTGGTGTTTTGTTCCACTCTTGCCGCCCTAGTTTCTGTTATACCGGTATTATGTTCCTTGAGTTTGCGTTCCTTACGCGGTCGGGTGATTTATGGGACCCCCTTGACAGTTCGCCTTGAATAAAACTCCTCCAGCAAGGCCCAACCTTGGTTTTACCATTTGCCACCTAAGCCTTTTCCCCCGGGTTTTCGCGAGCCCGAGGGTCATTGTTGAGGATATAGACCTTAGAGTCACCCGCCAGGAGGGGCCGGGTTACTCATATGGTCATCGCCAGAAGCCCGGAGCCAAGCTTGAAGACGATGGGCCAGAGATGGCTTAAGACCCGGATATGGCTTAAGGCCCGTAGTTACAATCATTATTATGGTAGAACTTATAGTGTAAGGCAAGAATAGTTGAGAGTCCGAGCCGGAGACTCTTATGAGCCGGCCGGGACTCTGAGAGCTGCAGGGTGTCAGCCTCCCTATATAAAGGGACGACCCGGCAGCGGTTTAGGGAGAAGAAAGATCTCATCGAAAGCCAGGCATAGCAGTTAAGCTCCCTGGTCATCGAAACCCTAATCAATACCACCTTAGACTGGACGTAGGCTTTTACCTTCACCGTAAGGGGCCGAACCAGTATAAACCCTCGTGTTCCTTGTCCCACTTAACCCCTTCAAGCTTCCTAGTTGCGATGGCTCCACGACTAAGTCCTAGCTCGAGGACATCTGCCGTGACAATTCCACGACAGTTGGCGCCCACCGTGGGGCCAGCACACGGTGGATTTGAGTTCTTGAATGGCAGCTTCGAAGGGCTCAAGGGATACACTGTGGGCCGGATGACCAAGAGTCGCCGCGGCAAGCTCTACATCAACGATACAAACTGGGGCCCCGACGCCGGCTCAATTGAGTACGGGTACCGGTCCCCTTCGGCGGGATTCATGTTTTCATTGGCAAGATTGGTGAGCCGGGCCCTGAGCCGGATCTCTGCGCCGATCTCATCGAGACGGCTCAGCGTGCACGACCCGCCCGGGCCCGGCCTGCCGTAAGGCATGCTTTTGTGGGATGCGTCCATGGAGGGATCTCTGATCGATCTGGGTCTGGTGATGAGACAGCCGCCGGCTCTGACGGCGAGTCGTCCACCGACGAGTCAAACTCATTGTATCAACTTCAAGATGGCAGGCTCATGGGTTGTTCCGATGGTGACAGTATTCCGGACCCGTTTGAGCCGCCAAGTCAGGTTGGAGTCTTTATGGCTGGTGCGCAGCCTGTTCAGAACCCTGCTGCTGGAACGGGAAACCCGGTGCCCTCGCCGGCTCAGGTGCTAATGGATCTCATGGACAAGATGACGGCCCTGTTAACCACCACGGTTGACCCGGCGGATCAAGCTCAGCATGATGCGGAGGTGGCACAGTTAAAGTTGGATCTAGTGAAAGCTAAAGAGGACCTGGCAGTGGAAGGGATCAGGATGGCTGCGGAGAGGGCGGCTCTCAATGCCCAAACCCAGTTGATTCAAGCGCAGTCCTTCCGGCTCACGATGGATCAAAACGCATCCAATGAGGTCCTGAGAAGGAGGCATCAAAAGGCCCAATCTCGACTCCCTCCGATTTACGATCCACGCAACCTCTTCAACACGCCAGGTGCAGGGTCCAGTAACCCGCCAGGGGTCATAGTACCTGGGTCTGGGACCCCTATTCAGCCACAAGTGATGGGGCCTCCCCAGGTGCCCCCTGCCCCGCCTCAGTATGTGCCAATACCACCGGGTCATTATAATAACCCGCTGGAGAACATGGTCGCTGCGGCAGCGCGGCTGGCGGCTCTCCCGGTCGACGGCGACTCTCTGACGGCTATTGAAACCCGCCGGGTCAGGGAACTCCTTCAGACAGTGCTGGCGCAGCAAGAGGCGTACTCCTACAGCCGGGACAGGATCCACTCGACCCCTCGTCCAGGCCGGAGCCCGAGTTACAGCAGACACATGGTCTCAGCGACCGGCTCAAGTAACGTCCGACGCCATGACCCGCCCCTGGCCATGGCCCGGCTCATAACGGAGCCTTTCACGCAGCAGACCAAGACAGAGCGCGGCAAGAGGCGGAGCAGGTGCCTCAGTTGACGGCTTACCAGACTCCCCCGGCTTATCCGACGACGTCCGTCGATGTGGGTATCCCTACCAGGACCGGGGGTGTCCCCTGCTTAGTGCCAGCTATCCGCAATGAACGTCTACCCAAGGACTTCAAAGGCCCTAGGAAGGTGCCCAATTACACGGCTGACTTACAACCCGCAGCCTGGATCGAGAGTTACGAGATGGCCATGGAACTACTGGAGGTCAGTGAGGCGGCAATGGCCAAGTACTTCACCATGATGTTGGATGGGACTGCCTGCACTTGGTTGAAAGGGCTACCGCCGAATTCCATCGGGTCTTGGGCTGAGCTGAAAGCCCGGTTCATCCAGGATCAAACAGATGCACACAAGTTATCCCCGCCTTGGGAAGGGCCCTTTGTGGTCAGCAAGAACTTGCACAACGGGTCATATTACCTCATTGACATTCGGGAGCACAAAGATTCACGTAAGTCGGAGGAAGAGACTCGTCGGCCGTGGATTTGACTAACTGTAAGCAGCAGGAGGGTGAATCCACGACTCATTGGGTTCGCCGGGTCAAGGAGATCATACATTCATCAGATAAGATGGATGCCGGCTCTGCAGTCTTAATGTTGGAACAGAATTGTCGTTTCGTGCCCCTGAAGATGAAACTCGGGCGGCTTAAGCGCGACTGCAATGATATGGGTACACTAATGGCGGCTCTTGTCAAGTACGCCGATTCTGATGGTACCAAGGATCCCCCTTCAGATGATGAAAGGGAAGGGAAGGGAAATAAGAATGGCAATGGCAAGGGTCCTCAGCATAACCCGGGTAACCAAGGAGGAGGCAAGCACAAGGCCGATGGCAGCCTAGAGTTTGTAGCCAACGCTAGCTCACAAGGTAATAACCAGCGACGCAAGGGGAGGCCCCCTCCCCGAGGCGGCGGGTCAGGCCCGACACTGGAGCAACTGTTGAATGAGCCTTGTCCAAGGCATGGCTCTAGAGAGAAGTCAGCGACTCATTTATGGAAGGACTGTGCAATCATGAAGGCCTTTAAGAATTACAATGGCCCGGGCGGCGGCTCAGGCGCCGGCGGCTTTCATGGCCCGGGCGGCGGCTCAAATTCTGGTCCTCAGAACGGTCAAGGGGGCTTTAATCAACAGTCTGGCCAGGGTCATCAACAGCAGCAGGGGGTTATCAGACCAACCTAAAGCAGCTTAGCGGTGGACAGTATCATGTGTTTACCACTAGTCTGTGCAAGCGAGATCAGAAGCTTCATAAGAGGGCTGTGAATGCTGTTGAGCCGGCGGTTCCGCGCTACTTGCGGTGGTCCGAGCAGCCTATAGTGTGGAGCAGGGAGGATCACCCTCCACGGGTGGATAATCCGGGTCACTTGGCCCTGGTGGTGGCTCCTCAGGTGGGAGGATATAAGTTCACTAAGGTGCTCATGGATGGAGGCAGCAGCATCAACATCCTCTATTATGAGACATTCCGTCGTACGGGGTTGATTGATAAGAACCTCAGCCAGTCCAACACTATTTTCCACGGGGTGGTACCTGGTAAGTCGGCTTATCCAGTCGGCAAGATTGAGTTGGAAGTGGCCTTTGGAGATGAGAACAACTACAGGGTGGAGAAATTGACCTTTGAGGTGGTCAAGATAAGAAGTCCATACCATGCTATATTTGGACGGCCGGCTTACGCCAAATTCATGGCACGGCCGTGTTATGTGTACTTACAACTCAAGATGCCGGGTCACAATGGGACCATTACGGTTCACAGCAGCCGGAAAGTGGCTCTGGAGTGTGAGGAAGGCGATGCGGCCTATGCAGAATCTGTTTGCGCTACAGAAGAGTTGAAGTTTTACAAAGACAATGTTGACCCAACAGATATGACCTCTCTGAAAAAGCCGACTACGGAGAATGAGCCGGCGATGAAATTTAAGTCGGCTGATGAAACTAAGCTTGTTGATTTTGTTCCAGGAGATTCATCTCAGCAGTTTAGCATCAGTGCCAATCTGGATCCAAAATAGGAAAGCGCGCTCGTCGAGTTCATCCGTGAGAATAGGGACATCTTCGCATGGAAACCTTCTGACATGCCAGGTGTACCTAGAGAACTCGCTGAGCACACTCTCAATGTTGATCCGAAATTTAAGCCGGTCAGGCAGTTCCTTCGGCGGTTTAATGAAGAGAGGCGGAAAGCTATTGGTGAAGAAGTGGCCCGGCTCTTGGCGGCCGGGTTTATTGTTGAAGTCTTCCACCCAGAATGGTTAGCCAACCCGGTGCTCGTACTCAAGAAGAACGGCACTTGGCGGATGTGTGTGGACTACACGGACTTAAACAAGCCATGTCCGGCTGATCCTTTTGCCCTTCCCCGTATTGATCAAATTATTGATGCTACGGCAGGTTGTGCGCGTTTAAGTTTCCTGGACGCTTATTCCGGGTATCATCAGATTAAAATGGCGGTTAAGGACCAGGAGAAGACGGCGTTCATCACTCCCTTTGGAGCCTTCTGCTATGTGTCCATGCCTTTTGGGCTCAAGTGTGCACAGGCGACTTATCAGCGTTGCGTGCAGAACTGTCTTCATAACCAGATTGGGCGCAATGTTCATGCTTATGTGGACGATATTGTGGTCAAGTCCATAAAAGAGGAAACCCTGATAGATGATTTGAGAGAAACCTTTGATAATCTCCGGGTCTACAAAATGATGCTTAACCCGACCAAATGTGTTTTCGGTGTTCCGGCGGGCAAACTCTTGGGTTTATTGGTTTCTGACAGAGGCATTGAGGCTAACCCAGAGAAGATTAAGGCCATCACCTCCCTGGCTAAGCCGGCGTGTATAAATGACGTTCAGCGCTTGGCGGGTCGCATCGCTGCTTTAAGCCGGTTTATAAGCCGTTTGGGTGAGAAGGCCATGCCCTTATATCAGTTGATGAAGAAAACTGATAACTTTGTCTGGAATGATGCAGCTAATACCGCCTTTGAGGAGTTGAAGAAGCAGCTTGCAGAGCCTCCAGTCCTTGCTGCTCCGGTTGATAAGGAGCCCTTATTATTATATGTGGCGGCGAACGCACGAGCCGTCAGTGTGGCTATAGTGGTGGAGCGCAAGGAAGAGGGTAAGGAGCATCCGGTTCAGCGGCCGGTTTATTATGTCAGCGAAGTGCTCATTGAGTCCAAGCAGCGGTACCCGCATTGGCAGAAGCTTGTGTATGGTGTGTTCATGGCGAGCCGGAAACTTAAGCATTATTTTCAGGGTCATCCCATCACTGTCGTCAGTTCTGCCCCTCTTGGTGATATCATTCAAAATAGAGAGGCCACAGGGAGAATTGCTAAGTGGGCTATAGAACTTGGACCTCATGGTCTCAAATACGTGCCACGCACTGCTGTTAAATCTCAGGCCTTGGTGGATTTCATCAATGATTGGACAGAGTCACAGGTGCCCGAGCAGAAGCCGGATAACACATATTGGACTATTTACTTTGATGGGTCCAGGCAGTTGGAGGGCTCGGGGGCTGGAGTCGTGTTGGCTTCCCCTAAAGGTGACAAGTTCCATTATGTGCTACAGTTGCTCTTTCCTTGCACTAACAACGCGGCTGAGTACGAGGCCTTGCTCCATGGTCTTCGGATGGCTAAAGAGATGAGCTTAAGCCGGGTAAGGTGCTTCGGTGATTCAGACTTGGTGGCTCAACAGGTATCAGGAACGTGGGATTCTAAGGACCCTCTCATGGCGGCTTATCGCCGCGAGGTTGATGCCATTGCTGGGCACTTTCAGGGTTACCAAGTGGAACACATCGATCGCAGGAAGAACGAGGCGGCGGATGCTTTAAGCCGGCTGGGCTCTCAGCGAAAACCGGTGCCGCCTAACACTTTCCTGGACGTCCTGTATAGCCCTTCTGTTAAGTTGCCTACAGAGGAAGATTTGGCTGTCCCTGACCCGGAGGCACGACTGGTGGCGGCTCTCCATATCATACCAGACTGGACAATGCCCTATCTGGCTTACATGACCCGGGGCGAGTTGCCTGAGGATGAAACTTTGGCCAGGCAAATAACCCGGCGGGCTAAGTCAATGATTGTTATCAATGGTGAGTTGAAACACCGCAGTGTTACAGGAGCGTTTCAGCGTTGTGTTTCCCCTGAGGAAGGGCAAGAGATCTTGCGTGAGATCCATGAAGGGGATTGTGGCCATCACGCCGGCTCAAAGTCTCTTGTGGCCAAGGCTTTTCGCCATGGTTTTTATTGGCTGACGGGTCATGCCGATGCGGAGGACTTGGTCAGTAAATGTGATGGTTGCCAGAGGTTTTCACGACGGGCTCATGTGCCGGCTCAGGAGCTGAGGATGATCCCAATCACTTGGCCCTTTGCGGTTTGGGGGCTTGATATGGTTGGGCCTTTTAAAAGGTCCAAGGATAAGAAGACCCACCTCTTGGTGGCAGTTGACAAATTCACAAAGTGGGTGGAAGCTGAGCCAGTTAGCAAGTGCGATGCAGCCACGACGGTTCAATTTATGAAAAAGGTGATTTTCCGCTTTGGCTTTCCGCACAGCATTATAACTGACAATGGCACCAATCTATCCAAGGGCGTCATGGAAGAATTTTGTCAACGAGAGCATATCCGACTTGATGTTTCCTCAGTTGCTCATCCACAATCCAATGGCCAAGCTGAGAGAGCTAATCCGGAGATCCTGAAGGGTATCAAGCCCCGGCTTTTGGTCCCTTTGCAACGGACGTCGGGTTGTTGGGTGGAGGAGTTGCCCTCCGTGTTATGGAGCATCAACACTACTCCTAACAGGTCTACAGGCTTCACGCCTTTCTTCATGGTTTATGGGGCAGAGGCCGTCCTCCCCAGTGACATCCGTCATGACTCACCTTGAGTGGCGGCTTATGTTGAGGCGGACAATGAATAGGCGCGCCAGGATGCTCTTGACTTATTGGACGAACAGCGTGATGTGGCCGCAGCTCGCTCCGCGATTTACCAACAAGACTTGCGCCGTTATCATAGCCGCCGGGTTAAAACCCGGGTCTTCCAGGAAGGCGATCTCGTGTTCCGGCTCATCCAGGATCAAACAGATGCGCACAAGCTCTCCCCGCCTTGGGAAGGACCCTTTGTGGTCAGCAAGAACTTGCACAACGGGTCATATTACCTCATTGACATTTGGGAGCGTAAAAATTCACGTAAGTCGGAGGAAGCGACCCGTCGGCCGTGGAACATAGCTCAGCTTCGGCCTTACTACACTTGAGCCACCGGCTCTCATAATGTACATATTTCCCTCAGCCATGTATATATTATGATAAGCAATAAAGCAGGACCTCTATTCTTTTACCTCCAAATATGCACGTGTTGTTTTCATTACAAGATTACATGATAACTTGAAGGAGGATCCGGCTTATGATCGTATTCGAATCTAGCCGTAAGCAATAAGGTCACTTGGGGGCTTCCTGTTCAAACATGGGTCGTATTCGAACCAAAGAGAACATAGCTGTCGGTACCCATTTGATTGGCAAAGTGCCGAGCTCATTGGGGAGTTTTCTTTGATCATATTTGAATCATAGTTTAACCCCTTTGGGAACCGACGTGAATCGTATTCGAATCAGCGTCGTTAAACAATTCTTAAAATCACTTGGGGGCTTCCTGTTCAAACATGGGTCGTATTCGAACCAAAGAGAACATAGCTGTCGGTACCCTCTTGATTGGCATCGCCACACCCACTGGGGGCTATATGATCGTATTCGAATCTTAGCATAACCCCTTTGGGCCGGGTCTCTGGTCGTATTCGAACCAGAAGCCCCTAAGTTCTTCTGCTTCATAGTAAGTTTCTTCTGATCATTTCAAAGTGTGTACGGCCGGGTCTCACTTGGCCGGCTTAACTTTGATTTCCAGTCTTAGTCAGACACAATGGGCGTTATTACGATAGGTAACCCGGAATTGAGGCACCAACCTTATTACCCGGGTTATCTAAACCGGAAGTATGCTTGCAGGCCGCTAAGTATGTTATTATGGTTGTATTCAGGATATTATTGAAGACCAGTACTTTTTTGATTTATATTCCGGGTTATCTAAAACCTATGATTCTCAAGGCGGTCAGCCTCCTCCAGGTTTGTGATTTGTCTTTCTCTGCAGGATAGTTACAGGCAACTATTTTGAGAGTAAGGAAGACAAATGATTAATTATGACCCGGAGAAACATAAAGGAGACAATTTCAACAGACTTCAGAATTCAAGGCATGCACGATGGCACGACAAAGATAAAGTATTGATCCTACTCTATTACAAGACTCGTTGAGTCCAAAAGGGTGAGGCATTGTTTGGTAAACCGCCAGCCGAGTTACGATGCTTGCTGAGTTGAAGTCTCCGGCTCGTTCCTATCTCCTCCTCTGGCTGATCCCAAGACCTGGAAAGTTGATGACTTCCAGTCGATGCCGCTGAGATCTTCGAATTGGGCTTCCTCGTCAATTAACCCCGCCGGGTCAATTTCCGGGGCGAAGGTGTGCTGACGAGCCGGCGGGATCAAGTTGAGGGCTTCATAGCGTGGAGTAGGGATCCTCTGATTTTCTGCATCGTAACCCGGCTGATACTTAGTCAGATCTGTATCATTGCCAATCAGAGTGGCCACCGGGCATACGGCCTTCACGCAAGCTGTGAAGTCCTTCTGATCGAAAGCGGAGCCGTCTTCCTTCAGGCTTGGATAGCCAAGGGCGATGTCCGCCGGGTCTAACTCCGGCAGGAACGCCTTGGCCCGGCTCAGCGCGGCGATCGCTCCGGCTCTTGCAGAGGCCCGTCGCAGCTCTTGGATCCGTTGAGGCAGTACAGCGAGCCGGCGAAGGACTTCTGCCAGGTGAGTCGGCACCTCGTTGGATAGGGCCACCACGGCTAAGGCACGCTGTGACCCGGTGTAGAGCTGCTCCACCAGGGTATACACAGCCTTCAGCTTGGTTACCACGCTCTGGTTGAGGTTGGCACTTCTGGGACCTGTTTAACAGAATCAGATAAGCCGCCGACAAGGATGAATTATGAGATATAAAAATTCTAAACTTGATGAAAGCCGGTGAGGCGACTTACCGAAGATGGCGGCCACCATCTGGGACACCCGGCGCTTTAGGCCGGATAGCTCGGCGGTCTTCCTGGAGAGAGTCTTCTCCGCCTGTTCAGCCCGGTTCACCAATGCGGCCTTTTCTTCGGCCCACGCCTTCCGCTCAGCGTCAAACTCTGTCTTCAGCTTCTCTTGCGCGGCGATGCTGGATACAAACTTGGCGTTTGCCTTCCGGGTCTCCATCTCTTGCATCTTCAGCCGGTTCTTGAGATCGGCAAGGTCAGCCTCAAGCTTCTTGCCAGCAGCCTGTATAGATTTCCGGGTTATGGCATGAACAGTTACTATGCAAATGTAAAGTCCCAAGCGCTTTCCAAGCAAAGACACTTGGCACTTGGGGGCTAATGCATATTGAACGTATCTATCTACAAACTGCCGGCTCAATTGAGTAACCCGGAACCTAAGTCTACAACATATTCAATCATAAGTCGTCGACTTGGGGGCTAGCATGGTAAAGGTAACTATGCAGTAAGTAAGAGGACAGCAGAATGATACCTCAGATTTCTGCTGGATCTGGTTCACCATGGCAACCTCTGCGTCCCGGCTCTTGTGCACTTGGCTGATGTAGCCAGAGACGAGCCCTCCAATGCTCAGGTTGGCGTAGTCGGAGAGGTCCAGGTTCACCCGGTGGGGCTGCAGCAACTCCCCCTTAGCGGAGCACTTGGCCAGCACGGTAGGTCTCCCCGGCTCAACAAACTCCGTCCGGGAGATTACCACGTCCGGGTCGTCTGCTGGTGGAGCCGAGCTGGAGGCCTCCGGGTTAACAGAAGCTTCTGTAGTTGCCTTGGTAGTTGGGGCAGCGGCCTCAGGTGCAGAGGCGGCTGGCGGCTCTTGAGCGGTTGCCTCTGGCTCAGGCAAGTCCGGCTCATCGACCGGCTTGGACTTCTTCGCCCTCTTGGTGATCTTGGCCTGGGCACTGAAAAGACAGAAACGTTAAGCACAAAAAGGGTAAGTAAAGACAAGTATAACATGAGATGGTTGTCATTACCCGGGCGCGGTCTTGAAAGCCGGAAGACTCGACTGCATAGAGTCGCCCGAAGAGGGGGAGGTCTCCTGATAATTTGAGTCAGAAGAATTGAGTGGGATAACACCCGCCAACGGATGAAAAGGGTACAAGTGGGAAATAACCTCAGTTCGGCGCTTCCTCGATGCGTCAGGTAGCCCGGAGGAGAGGTCGGTGTCCTTGTTGGTCCGGGTGTGACGCCGGCTTTCATGAACCTGTCGCTTCAAAATAAATTGAGGGTCTTGATAAGCTAAAGGATGTGAAAAGCTTACTTTCCGGGTTACCCTTCGGACTTTCAGCTTTGGCAAGGGCTCCGAGTCGGAGGAAAGTGACATTACCTCTTCAACCACCGGGTTACTAGCGCTGGTGTCATCCTGTCAATGAGCAAGTATTGATAAGGCCGACAGCAACAAACAACAAATACAGCAAGGACTTAAAGGCTCAGGGGTTACCTCTGACTCGGAGCTGTCGCTTAATTGCATCAGCTCTAAAGCAGTAGGCCTGCTTCCTTTCTTGCGAGGGGCGGCTTTCTTGGTGGCTTTCTTCGCCTTTCTGGCCTTCTTGGCCGCCTCATGGTCGTATTTGACCCGCCAGAACTTATCATCAGCCTGAAAAATGCAATGAGGTTTTCTTAAAACAATTCAGATGAAAGTCATGTACAGATAAGATGTTCGGATCAGCGGCTTACCGCTGGGGCTGGGTTGGTCTTGCAGAAGGGGGCTAGCCGGTCCTTCCGCAGTCTGCCAGGCTCTCGTTCAAAAGAGCCTTGGTAATATCTTCTGCAACGTCTTCAGGAAGATCGTTGCGGCTGTGTCTCTGAGGGTCATCCTTTCGGCCCGTGTACTCACACATTAAGCCGGGGCGGCGGCTCAATGGGATCACCCGCCATGAGATCCAGACCCGGACCAGGTCGATTCCATTCAGACCATTGCCCAGCAGAGCCTTAATCTTGTTGATAGTGGGGAGCAGAGGTTGGCGCTCTGCTTGAGTCAGCTTGTCTGACAGTGGGTGAGTCGGCTCCAAACGCGAGGGGCGAAAGCCGGGCAATGGACTCTCGTCAGCCGGCGACGTGTCTTGGCAGTAAAACCACGTCAGATTCCAGTCCTTGGGGTGGCTGGGCGGCTCTGCGTAAGGGAAAAGGCAGTCCCTACGCCGCTGGATGGAGATGCCACCTAACTCCAGACTTGGCCCATTGGCGCATTCATTCTGACGGTTCAAGTAAAAAGCTCTCTGAAGAGCAGCAGACTAGGTTCTTCTCCAAGGTAAACCTCGCAGAATACTTGGAAGTTGCAGATGTTGGACACTGAGTTGGGTCCTATGTCCTGAGGCCGCAGATCGAAGAAATTCAGAACATCTCTGAAAAACTTTGAGCCGGGCGGTGCAAAGCCCCGGCTCATATGATCCGCAAAAATCACTACCTCCCCGTCCTTTGGCTGTGGTCTCTCTTCTGATGGGTCAGGGGCACGGTAGGACATGATGTCCTTCTTGGGCAGATATCCAGACTTAACAAAATCCGCTAGGGTCTCATTGGTGACATTGGACCTCATCCAGTTGCAAGTAATAGAGGCTTTGGGAGCTTTGGGAGGCATGGTGAAAGTCAGCAGTCTATGATAAAAGGAAAAACGTCCGGGTTAATTATGAGCCGAACAAATCTACAGTTCAATGTCAAGGTGGCGGCTTATGAAGGGGACTAATGGTATACATTTAAGTGCATCGGGCTATTTAAGCCGCCGAGGGATTGAGAGTAATTTGATTATCTACAGGCCTTATCACAGCTAAGCCGGAAATTTTATGGCGCATGGTTTTCTTTAAGCCGGAAGGATTCTACGGCGCGTGGTTTCTTTAAACCGGAACTGTAAACCGCCGAGATTCAATGATTGCAGTTTTTACTAAGTGTGGTCAAACAGGTTTCACACATCGCAGTAAAAATTTTGGATCAAAATGGTCGGGTAAAAGAAAAGTTTCTAGACCTAGAAACAGACGCGAGGAGGTTCTTGAGTTTGAACAAGGGTCTTATGCAGTAAAAAGAGGGATATTTGCATGTGAAATGGGTCCTCAACGTCTACCGCAGTAAGCCTATACAGAGCTAAGATCAAAAAGGGGCAGTAAAATTCAAATCTACTGAGAGCCGCGATGAACTACGAAGAACAGAGGAAGAACTATGAAGCCCTAGTGCGGATCTGCCCTATGGAGTGGCGAGGACTCACCGGAGCTGAAGAGGAGCGGAGGCGGCCGCCGTTTGTCTGGACCGAGTCAGGGTGATGCAGCGGCCAAGGTTGACGAAGACCGGGGGCGCGATGGCGGCGGCAGTAGCAGAGCTCGGGCAGGGGAGCAGTGGCGCGAGGAAGAAGGTGAAGGAGAGAGAAGTGGCAGACAAGCCCGTCGGGCCGGCCTATTTATAAGGCGAGCTCATAAGTGGGCGCGAGAATCAAGGAGACCACGGCGTGGTTGTCTCCCCACGAAACGCCTCGATTTTCGGGATGACAGTAAAGAAAAAGATCCGTTGCGGATCTGGCGGAGTAAAAAACGGGCTTAATGGAAGATGACGTCACGGCGGATTATCCGGAGTCCCGAGGATGACGTCACACCGGGTTATGGTCTTCACACAATTGTAAGCCGGCGATTTTCTGTCGAAGGGATTGAAGATTGACATGAGCCGGCTCAAATCAATCTGGGGCCTAATGTTGAGGATATAGACCTTAGAGTCACCCGCCAGGAGGGGCCGGGTTACTCATATGGTCATCGCCAGATGCCCGGAGCCAAGCTTGAAGACGATGGGCCAGAGATGGGCTTAAGACCCGGATATGGCTTAAGGCCCGTAGTTACAATCATTATTATGGTAGAACTTGTAGTGTAAGGCAAGAATAGTTGAGAGTCCGAGCCGGACACTCTTATGAGCCGGCCGGGACTCTGAGAGCTGCAGGATGTCAGCCTCCCTATATAAAGGGACGACCAGGCAGCGGTTTAGGGAGAAGAAAGATCTCATCGAAAGCCAGGCATAGCAGTTAAACTCCCTGGTCATCGAAACCCTAATCAATACCACCTCAGACTGGACGTAGGCTTTTACCTTCACCATAAGGGGCCGAACCAGTATAAACCCTCATGTTCCTTGTCCCACTTAACCCCTTCAAGCTTCCTAGTTGCGATGGCTCCACGACTAAGTCCTAGCTCGAGGACATCTGCCGTGACAATTCCACGACAGTCATCTTATTTTAACCCCCCCCCCCCCGGGGCCAGTGCTCCTTCAAGTGTTCTCCTGGAAACTCGAGGTCTGGTTTTACTCGTAGGATGTCTCATCCGGTGTGCCCTGAGAACGAGATATGTGTAGCTCCTATCGGGATTTGTCGGCGCATCGGGCGGCTTTGCTGGTCTTGTTTTACCATTGTCGATATGTCTTGTAAACCGGGATTCCGAGACTGATCGGGTTTTTCCGGGAGAAGGTTTATCCTTCGTTGACCGTGAGAGCTTATGATGGGCTAAGTTGGGACACCCCTGCAGGGTATTATCATTCGAAAGCCGTGCCCGCGGTTATGAGGCAGATGGGAATTTGTTAATGTCCGGTTGTAGAGAACTTGTCACTTGACCCAATTAAAATACATCAACTGCGTGTGTAGTCGTGATGGTCTCTTCTCGGCGGAGTCCGGGAAGTCAACACGGTCTGAGTTCTGTATGACGTAAGTAGGAGTTCAGGATCACTTCTTGGTCATTGCTAGATGACGACCGCTCCGTTGCTTCTCTTCTTGCTCTCTCTTGCGTATGTTAGCCACCATATATGCTTATTGCTGCTGCAGCTCTACCTAACTACATCATCCTTTTCCTATAAGCTTAAATAGTCTTGATCTCGCGGGTGTGAGATTGCTGAGTCCCCGTGACTCACAGATTCTACCAAAACAGTTGCAGGTGCCGACGATGCCAGTGCAGATGATGGGGTTGATCTCAAGTGGGAGTTCGATGAGGAACGTAGTCGTTACTATGTGTCTTTTCCTGATGATCAGTAGTGGAGCCCAGTTGGGACGATCGAGGATCTAGCATTTGGGGTTGTCTTATTTTCATCTGGATTTTGGCCGTAGTCGGTCTATATGTATGTATTTTGGATGATGTATGAATTATATTTATGTATTGTGTGAAGTGGCGATTGTAAGCCAACTCCTTATCCCATTCTTGTTCATTACATGGGATTGTGTGAAGATGACCCTTCTTGCGACAAAACCACTATGCGGTTATGCCTCTAAGTCGTGCCTCGACACGTGGGAGATATAGCCGCATCGTGGGCGTTACAAGTTGGTAATCAGAGCCATCCCGAACTTAGGAGCCCCCTGCTTGATCGAATCGCTGGCGTTGTTGAGTCTAGAACAAAAATGTTTTGAGTCTTAGGATTATATATATCAGAGAGTAGGATTCTTTTTACTCCTCAGTCCCTTCGTCGCTCTGGTGAGGTCTCCTGACGTAGAAGTTTTGACTCTTCTCTCCTCAAATTTCACTAAAAAAATTAGGATCACGCGGGTATCTTGGAATCGTTCCGATGGTTTTGTGACGAGAACATTGTTCTTGGTGCCTCCTGACATTTAGGGGTTGTGGCAGTGTCCCGGGGAGTTGAGCTCCGAGGTGTTGTCGTCACAATTTTATCGTTGCAGTTCTGGAATACCTGAGTTTCGCCGACATCGAAATCTCTTTTATGTAGTTGTTGGTGAGATCACCTCGACGCCACCCAGTACTGGGGCGGGAGTTCGGGAGTATTGCCATAACTCGTATAACGGATGTTTTTCGAAGGTTGAGGTAAACGATTTCCGAAGGTTTCTTGGTTATGTGTTGACTGATGGATACAGCTGGATCTAGGGATTGCTAGTTTGGGTAATATATTTTGTGTCCCCTGTATCCCCAACACCAGATTGCATAACCAGAAAGTTTCGGGAGTTTATAAGTGGGAATTCAAGTAGCCTTAGGATATCTTTCCGACAGACGCATGATATGAGATTGGGGTTCGACGTCTAGTGGTCCGCCTGTATACGGTTGGTTTTACAGTGGTCTCGTAGTGTCTTAAAGATTCCTTGGCTATGCCGACTCGGGGACGCTCCGTATGTCATGTGCACAGCCTTGTACATGATGGTGCTGTACGATTGAGCCCGTGTGGGCCCCACCATGAAAACTTCGGACGAAATCTCTATCATATGTTTGTTCCGGCTTATTTTGCAAGCCAATACTTTGTTTTGTTTTGTATTGTGGTATTCGAGTTGCTTCGAAGTCATATGTTGATTCCATATCTTTTTCAAGTGGCTTCTCAACTTAATGGAAGTGTGATGAATTACTATGGAATTCATTCGTTCATCGTCGTTCGAATGTTTATTGTGAAGACTATATGTTGCAATTTCTATCCGTTGATTCTACTTATCTATTTATCTATCAAGATGCTAACGGATGTCACCCTCTTCAGGATGGCTCCGCCAACGCGTCAGAATCCGGATCGCAATGAAGGGATTCAGGCGAACCCTCCGCCACCACCTCCGCCTCCGGAGGCATGGCAGGCTATCATGGCAGCCACCAACGCCAATGCTCAGATGATTCTGCAACTCTTGCAAGAACGCACCCAAGGGTAAGGCAATCAAGGCAATCAAGGTCAAGGCAACAATCAGCCTCACTTCGCTACACTCAACCAGTTTCTCGCAAATCAACCCAAGTCTTTCAGCTACTGTGCCGAGGCCACGGATGCCGATGATTGGCTCGTGGACATCAACAAGCATTTTGAATGTAGCAATGTCAGGCCTGAGGACTATGTCAAGTTCGCTTCTTTTCAGCTCAAGGACCAAGCTGCTGATTGGTTTCAGCAATACAAAGATTCCAGAGGAGGTCGTGTGATCACTTGGACTGACTTCTGTTGGGACTTCAAAGCGCACCACATTCCACAAAGTGTTGTTGAGAGCAAGCGTGAGGAGTTCCGCAATCTCAAGCAAGGCAACATGTCTGTGTATCAATACAACATTCAGTTTCAGAAACTTGCTCGCTTCGCTAAACAAGACGTTCCTGATGAAAAGAGCATGATCTATCACTTCAGAGGTGGCCTTAGAGAGGATCTGCAGTTAGCTCTCGTTCTTGTTGAGCCTACTCAGTTTGATCAATTCTATAATATGGCACTGAAGCAAGACGCTGCTCAGCTCAAGTGTGAGGCTTCTAAGAAAAGAGTCAGGGACGCAGTTCAGTCTTCTTCTTCCTCACTTGTGGCATCTAAGCAACAGAAGTTCTGGTTGCCTCCTCCTCCTCCGTTTCGTCAGCCTTACCAGCAGAAGAACAAAGGTGGCCATGGTTCTTCCAACTCTTCCAACTCTGGCTATCAGAACAAGTCTCAGAATCAAGCTCCAAAGTCCAATGCTCCTTAACACCGTCCACTCTCACAGGTGACTTGCAACAAGTGTCAGCAGAAAGGTCACTATGCTAACAAGTGCTTCAACCAAAGGCGTCTGCCTCCTCCTCCTCCTGTCAGATCTTCCAGCAATGCAGTGGTCAAGCATAATCCAAAGTCTGCAAAGGTGAACATGATGAATGCAGCTCAAGCGGAGGAATCTACTGATGTGATAATGGGTAATCTTCCTGTTAATGATATTCCTGCAAAAGTTCTTTTTGATACTGGTGCATCGCATTCTTTCTTGTCATACCCATTTGCATCGAAGCACAATGTCGACACAGAGATTTTATCCAAAGTTATGCAAGTTGTTTCTCCGGGAAAGCTTTTGACTTCTAGTTTGGTTGCTCCCGATATTTCCATCAAGATGGGCGACTATAAATTTCTGTCTTCTCCAGTTGTTCTTGGTGACTCGGATATTGATCTTATTCTCAGGATGGACTGGCTTTCTACGCACAAAGCTCAACTTGATTGTGCTGCCAGGGAAATTCAATTGACACACTCTTCTGAGGATGTGATTATTTATGCCGCTCGTGATGAAACCATTCGGTTTTTTTCTCTCAACGAGAAGGGCGAATTGAATGCTATCTCTCAAATTCCAGTCGTTTGTGAGTATCAAGATGTCTTTCCAGAAGAGCTTCCGGGTATGCCTCCTCATCGGCCAGTTGAGTTCGTTATCGAACTAGAGCCTGGCACTGAACCCGTTTGCAAGCGTCCATACAAGCTTGGACCCAACGAGCTGAAGGAATTGAAGAAATAGCTCGATGAACAAGAGCGTCTAGGTTTGATCAGACCGAGTTCTTCTCCATGGGGTTGTGGTGTTCTTTTTGTCAAGAAGAAGGATGGCACGGACTGACTTTGTGTCGACTACCGTCCATTGAACAAGAAGACAATCAAGAACAAGTACCCACTTCCCAACATCAATGAGCTATTTGAGCAACTCAAAGGTGCTAAAGTATTCTCGAAGCTTGACCTTCGTATGGGTTATCATCAGATTCGCATTCGTGAAGAAGATATTCCCAAGACAGCATTCAGAACAAGCTTTGGTTCTTACGAGTATACTGTCGTGTCTTTCGGCCTTGTCAATGCTCCTCCAGTATTCTCTCGGATGATGAATTTCATATTCAACCCCTATACCAATGAATTCGTCCTGGTCTATCTCGATGATATCTTGGTCTTCTCCAAGAATAAGAAAGACCATGCCAAACATTTGCGATTGGTGCTCGACAAGCTCAGAGAGTATCAATTCTATGCGAAGTTCTCTAAATGTGAGTTTTGGCTTGATGAAGTTCTTTTCCTTGGTCACATCATCTCTGCCAAGGGCATCGCTGTTAACCCCGAGAAGGTGTCCGCAATTGTGAATTGGGAACCTCCTCAGAATGTCAAGCAGCTCCGCAGTTTTCTTGGTCTTGCCAGCTATTGCCGAAGGTTCGTTGAGAATTTCTCTAAGATTGCAAAGCCTCTTTCCAACCTCCTCCAGAAGCATGTGAAGTATGTCTGGTCTCCTGAGTGTGACATTGCTTTCAACACTCTCAAAGAGAAACTTGTCACAGCTCCTGTCTTGACTCCTCCTGATGAATCCAAGCCTTTTGAAGTTTTCTGTGATGCTTCTCTCCAAGGTCTCGGTGCTGTGTTAATGCAAGAGAAGAAAGTTGTAGCCTATACCTCTCGTCAGTTGAAGCCCAATGAGAAGAACTACCCCACTCACGATCTCGAGTTGGCGGCAGTTGTCCATGCATTAATAACGTGGAGACATCTCTTGTTGGGAAGACAAGTGGACATTTCACCGATCACAAGAGTCTCAAGTATATCTTCACTCAGCCCAACCTCAACCTCAGGCTGACTCGATGGGTCGAAATGATTCAAGAGTACAATCCGAGTATTGAATATACTCCAGGCAAAGCAAATGTCATTGCAGATGCTTTGAGCAGGAAGGCTTATTGCAACAGCCTAATCCTCAAGCCTTTCCAACCGGATCTTTGTGAAGCCTTCCGCAAGCTGAATCTCCAAGTTGTTCCTCAAGGCTTTCTTGCCAACCTCATAGTCTCTCCTACTTTGGATGATCAAATTCGTGAGGCACAACTCCTTGATGCCATGGAGAAGAAGGTGAAACGTGGTATTGACAAGGGTCTTTCCAAATACAAGTTCTATCGCATTGATGACAGAGACACTTTATTCTTCGAGGACCGGATTGTGGTTCCTAAAGCTGATCTAAGGAAAGTCATAATGAACGAGGCGCACAATTCTCTTCTTTCCATTCATCCTGCAAGTACGAAGATGTATCATGACCTCAAGCAGTCGTATTGGTGGACTCGAATGAAACGAGAAATCGCTCAATTCGTGAATGAATGTGATGTCTGTCGAAGAGTGAAAGCAGAACACCAACGACCAGCTGGTCTCCTCCAACCTCTTGCTATCCCAGAATGGAAGTTTGATCATATAGAAATGGACTTCGTGACTGGATTTCCAAAGTCCAAGCGCGGAAATGATGCTATCTTCGTTGTCATTGACAAGCTTTCTAAAGTGGCTCATTTCCTTCCAATCAAAGAATTCATCACAGCAGCTTAGTTGGCAGAGCTATACACCTCCAGAATTGTCTCTTTGCACGGCATTCCACAATTGATTTCTTCTGATCGTGGAAGCATTTTCACCTCTAAGTTCTGGGACTCCTTCCAGAAGGCCATGGGCACCAACATTCGCTTCAGCACAGCTTTCCATCCTCAAACTAGTGGACAAGTCGAGCGAGTCAATCAAATTCTTGAAGATATGCTCAGGGCTTGTGTCATTTCCTTTGGCATGAAATGGGAAGATTGTCTTCCATATGCCGAATTCTCCTACAACAACAGCTTCCAAGCAAGTTCGGGCAAGGCCCCATTTGAGATTCTCTATGGCAAAAAGTGTCGTACTCCTCTCAATTGGTCAGAAACTGGTGAACGCCAAATTCTTGGAAATGACTTAATCACTGAAGCTGAAGAAATGTGTAAAGACATCCGTGATAATCTCAAAGCCGCGCAATCGCGCCAGAAGAGTTACTATGATAGTAAGCACCGTGATTTGGCTTTCGAGATCGGAGACCATGTCTACCTCCGCGTCTCTCCAATGAAAGGCACTCGTCGCTTCGGTATCAAAGGGAAGCTTGCCCCTAGATACATGGGTCCTTTCAAGATCATTGGCAAAAGAGGCGACCTCGCCTATCAACTTGAGCTTCCTTCCAACTTCGCGAACGTGCACGATGTGTTCCACGTGTCACAGCTCCGCAAGTGCTTCAAGACGCCTGAGCGCACTATCAACTTCGAAGAGATTGACCTCCAAGAAAAATTGGTCTTATCATGAGCACCCCGTTGCTATTCTTGAAGGAACTGAGCGCAAGACTTGCAACAAGTCAATCAAATTCCTGAAAGTGAAGTGGTCGCACCATTCTGACCGGGAAGCCACCTGGGAACGCGAGGACCATCTCCGTTCCGAATATCCGGAGTTCTTTCAGTCCTAGATCTCGGGACGAGATCCTCTCGTAGTGGTGGAGTGTTGTAACACCCCGCATGTAACTTTCCATATTTGTAACTCCGACTCTTGCCACTTTCGGCTATGTGTTATGATATTCCCTCCGTGGTCGGGTTTTGTCTTTCGTTTTGTATTTTGTTCATGTCATGCATTTCATATCATGTCATCATGTGCATTGCATTTCCATACGTGTTCGTCTCATGCATCCGACCATTTTTCCCGTTGTCCGTTTTGCAATCCGGCGCTCCTATCTCCTCCGGTGCACCCCTCTTGTCTTCTTTCGTGTGCGGGTTCCAAACATTCTCGGAATGGACCGAGGCTTTTCATGTGGCCCTAGTATACCACCCGGAGACCACCGGTCAAGTTTCGTTCCATTTGGAGGTCGTTTGGTACTCCAACGGTTAACCGGGCATCTGCAAAGGCCATTTGAGTGGGCAGCAAAAACCCCCTCTAAAACCAGCCCAAAACCCCTCCAAGTCATCTCCATACTCTAGGTCGTTCGATCCCGATCGTGTGGGCGAAAACCGCACCTCATTTGGAGCCTCCTAACTCCCTCTACCTATTTATATGTGAGTACCCTGAAATTACGTTCGCAGTCCCCGAAACCCTAACTTCCCCCGGCGCCCGCCGGACATCTCCGCCGCCGCGTCCAGCGAATCGGGCGCCGCCACGTCACCCTCCGGCCACCCACCGCCGCCGGCCCGGCGAGCCCGAGGAGGGCCCGCCCGAGCCCAGCCGCCGCCGCTCCTCCCGGCCCGCGCGCCCGCGCGCCTCTCCACCGCCGGACTGCGCGCCGCCGCCCTCGCGCCTCGCCGCCGGCCGCCATCGCCGACCTGCCGCTGCGGTCTCCTCCGGTCGGCGCCGCCCTCCCCCGCGGGCCCGGCGCCCCTCGTCGCCCGCGCCCCCTCCAGCCTCTCCCTCCTCTGCCCCGACTCCGGTCGCCCTCCATCGCCGGCGACGAGCCCGAGCTCCTCTCGCCCGATCGGATCTGGGTACTGTAGCGTTGACTTTCCCGTACCCCCGTATTTTTCTTTGTTTTTCACAGCAAGTACCCATGTTCATCAGTGGATAACTCCTTGCATGTAGCTCCGTTTCGCGCGTGTAATATGTCAAATTGTTCGTCTCGTGATGATCTACATTTTGTTCAATTGAACCATGTTCATTAGAGGTCATCTTGATGTACAAATCTCTGTTGCAAGAGGGCTAGTTGCTGTTATTTGCTGGTTCTTATCAGACTTGGAGATTTGTCTTTTTTGTATAATTTAATCTGTGCATCTTATGGGCATGAGCTCTACATGTGTTTTGTTGTATGCCATGCCATCTTTCCAAGGGTGTATGCCATTTATTTTTGTGATCTCTGTGGTGACTAGCACAAGCATGCAAACTAGGCTCCGTAATGTTTCTGATTTCAGGGACTTAAGTGATTTCTTAGTCCTTGTCTGCTGTTATTTTGTTGCCATGTAAACTTGATGCTACAGAGAGATCCATGCATATTTTGGAGATGTTCAGTAAGGATGTTTTATAGCTATTGTTGTAATTGATCCAGTCCAGCTCTTTTTTGCAATTATGGAGTACCATAGAATGACTCAATCTTGCTCTACTTTTGCTATAAAATATTTCTGGCAGATTCTTAACATGATATTCATTTTTGCCAAGCTTGTTGTAGTTGATCCATACATGCCATGCTTTTGTTCTTGTCATGGTTAGCTTCATAAACATGCCATCTTACTGTAGGTATGCTAGTTTTATCATGCATTGCTTTGTGGTGAGTGCATCAAGCTCACAAACATGTCGTCATATTATTGTTTCTGCCATGCTCTGTTTTCTGCTGTCTGAAACCTGATAACGAAACTTGCTATGTTTACATGCTTGCCATCATATCTTCTGGTCCTTTTTGGCTTATGGTCAATAAGGGACTTTTGTCATATGCATTTAGTAGAATACTGTCATGCCTTGTTTTTCCATGTTAAGTTCCTGTAGCATGTTGATTTCGTGCTCTGAACATTGCTACGTGATGCTTTTTTCTGCCATGTCCAGTTTTTCACTAGTGTCTGTGAACCTGTTTTCTTTTGCACTTTTGCCATGCTTGTTTCAGCTTGATATGTTGTGATCTAGCCGTAGCTCAGTGTTCATCTTTTGTTAAGCATCTCCTGTGGATTACTATGATATGCTTTGTTGCTATGTTGGAGTGCTGTAGCATTGTTGCTTGTTGCATTTTAAGTGCTATCATGCTGTTAATCACAGATTCGTGTCATTCTTGTTTTGCTTGCCATTTGCAAACCGTGCATCCGATTCCGGTGATCTTTATATCGATTTCGACCGAAATCATCTCATCTTTCCAGTGGCATGCTTGGTTTGCCAAGTTACTGCCTTGTTCATCATTTTCCTTCCGGAGCACGCATACGCATCGCATATCATATCTTGCATATCATACATGTTTTGCATCATGTTGCTTGTGCATTTCTCGTGGTTGATTGTGGTTCCGTTTGTTTGTGTTCTTGTCTTGGGTAGAGCCGGGAGACGAGTTCGTGAATGAGGAACCTGTTGAGTACGCTTACGAGGATCAAGCTTTCGACAACTCTGAGAACCTTGCAGGCAAGATGACCACCCCTCGAAATCACTTCTATCTTTGCTTTGCTAGTTGTTCGCTCTATTGCCATGCTGCGCTACCTATCACTTGCTATATCATGCCTCCTATATTGCCATGCCAACCTCTAACCATCTTTTCCTAGCAAACCGTTGTTTGGCTATGTTACCGCTTTTGCTCAGCCCCTCTTATAGCGTTGCTAGTTGCAGGTGAAGTTGAAGTTTGTTCCATGTCGGAACATGGATATGTTGGGATATCACAATATCTCTTATTTAATTAATGCATCTATATATACTTGGTAAAGGGTGGAAGGCTCGGCCTTATGCTTGTTGTTTTGTTCCACTCTTGCCGCCCTAGTTTCTGTTATACCGGTATTATGTTCCTTGAGTTTGCGTTCCTTACGCGGTCGGGTGATTTATGGGACCCCCTTGACAGTTCGCCTTGAATAAAACTCCTCCAGCAAGGCCCAACCTTGGTTTTACCATTTGCCACCTAAGCCTTTTCCCCCGGGATTTCGCGAGCCCGAGGGTCATCTTATTTTAACCCCCCCCCCCCGGGCCAGTGCTCCTTCGAGTGTTGGTCCGAACTGAGTAGACTGCGGGGCCCCCTCCTGGAAACTCGAGGTCTGGTTTTACTCGTAGGATGTCTCATCCGGTGTGCCCTGAGAACAAGATATGTGCAGGTCCTATCGGGATTTGTCAGCGCATCGGGCGGCTTTGCTGGTCTTGTTTTACCATTGTCGAAATGTCTTGTAAACCGGGATTCCGAGACTGATCGGGTTTTTCCGGGAGAAGGTTTATCCTTCGTTGACCGTGAGAGCTTATGATGGGCTAAGTTGGGACACCCCTGCAGGGTATTATCATTCAAAAGCCGTGCCCGCGGTTATGAGGCAGATGGGAATTTGTTAATGTCCGGTTGTAGAGAACTTGTCACTTGACCCAATTAAAATACATCAACTGCGTGTGTAGTCGTGATGGTCTCTTCTCGGCGGAGTCCGGGAAGTCAACACGGTCTGAGTTCTGTATGACGTAAGTAGGAGTTCAGGATCACTTCTTGGTCATTGCTAGATGACGACCGCTCCGTTGCTTCTCTTCTTGCTCTCTCTTGCGTATGTTAGCCACCATATATGCTTATTGCTGCTGCAGCTCTACCTAACTACATCATCCTTTTCCTATAAGCTTAAATAGTCTTGATCTCGCGAGTGTGAGATTGTTGAGTCCCCGTGACTCACAGATTCTACTAAAACAGTTGCAGGTGCCGACGATGCCAGTGCAGATGATGGGGTCGATCTCAAGTGGGAGTTCGATGAGGAACGTGGTCGTTACTATGTGTCTTTTCCTGATGATCAGTAGTGGAGCCCAGTTGGGACGATCAGGGATCTAGCATTTGGGGTTGTCTTATTTTCATCTGGATTTTGGCCGTAGTCGGTCTATATGTATGTATTTTGGATGATGTATGAATTATATTTATGTATTGTGTGAAGTGGCGATTGTAAGCCAACTCCTTATCCCATTCTTGTTCATTACATGGGATTGTGTGAAGATGACCCTTCTTGCGACAAAACCACTATACGGTTATGCCTCTAAGTCGTGCCTCGACACGTGGGAGATATAGCCACATCGTGGGCGTTACACCGAACCGTTGGATTTGTCCCCGGCCACGGACTCCGAGCCCGTGCCCATCAAATCCGATTGGGCACCGATCATGGAGTTTACCTCCGCATATATCTTTCAGCACTCGCCTTTTGGCGACTTACTAAACTCGTTGAAGTCTCTCTCCATGTTAGGAGACCCTTGGCTGAACTATGTCCGGCTAGAATGGGATGCGGACGACAAAGAAATTCGCGCCCCACCCACCACCCACTTAGGAGCCACTGTCGACGATTTAACCGACATGCTCGACTTCGGCTCCGAAGACATCGACGGTATGGACGACGATGCAGGAGACGAACAGGAACCACCGCCCATAGGACGCTGGACTGCCACCTCATCGTATGACATATACATGGTGGACACCCCCAAAGAAGGGGATGGCGATAAGACAACGGAGGATAATCCCTCCAAGAAGCAACCCAAGCACCGACGTCAGTGGCGCCGCTCTAAGTCTCGCCATAGCAAAAGCAGCAATACCGGCACAAGAGACAATAACGCTCCGGATAGTGCCGAAGACGACGATAATCCCCTCCAGCCAGACCTCGAGCGGGAGGATGAACAAGCTAGCCCTCCGGAACAGGCAGCAAACGGAGAATCAGAGGATGACAATTACATGCCTCTCTCCGAAGACGAAGTGAGCCTCGGCGACGAAGAATTTGTCGTGCCTGAGGATCCCGTCGAGCAGGAGCGCTTCAAGCGACGGCTTATAGCCACAGCAAACAGCCTGAAGAAAAAGCAACACAGCTTCGAGCTGATCAAGATCTGCTAGCGGATAGATGGACTGAAGTCCTGGCAGCCGAGGAATACGAACTCAAGCGCCCAACCAAGAGTTACCCAAAGCGCAGGTTGCTACCTCAACTCGAGGAGGAAGCATTGAAACCTACATCACCAGCGTATGATGCGGCTGATCGGCCACCTCATGGCCGAGACAGAGAGGCATTTCAGCCCGAAGTCCAGCCCGCACCCCGCCGCCATTCAAACAAAAATACCAAGGCCCGGGGCAACACGCGGGACCTGCGAGACGTATTGGAAAACAAAACAAAACATGCAAGGTCGATCTACGGATCACGGGGTCGCGCCCCAACACGTGACGATGATCGTCACGCCGGATACACTAAAAAAAATCCGGCCGGGCCGAACACAGCAGACAAGACTCATATGAACTACGTCGTGATATAGCCCGGCACAGAGGCGCCGCACACCCCCTATGCTTCACTGATGAAGTAATGGATCACGAATTCCCAGAAGGGTTTAAACCCGTAAACATTGAATCATATGATGGTACTACAGACCCCGCGGTATGGATAGAAGACTTCTTCCTCCACATTCACATGGCCCGTGGGGATTACCTACATGCCATCAAGTATCTCCCGCTAAAACTCAAAGGGCCGGCTCGGCATTGGCTTAATAGCTTGCCGGCAAACTCCATCGGAAATTGGGAGAGCCTAGCAGATGCATTCTTGGACAATTTCCAGGGCACTTATGTGCGACCGTCGGATGCTGACGATTTAAGTCATATAACTCAGCAGCCAGGGGAATCAGCCAGAAAATTCTGGACCCGGTTCCTAACTAAGAAAAACCAAATTGTCAACTGTCTGGATGCAGAGGCCTTAGCGGCATTTAAACATAACATCCGTGACGAATGGCTCGCCCGGCACCTCGGTCAAGAGAAGCCAAAATCCATGGCAGCCCTCACGACACTTATGACCCGCTTTTGCGCGGGCGAAGATAGCTGGTTGGCTCGTAGTAACAATACAGCAAGCAAACCTGGCACATCAAAGGCCAGGGATAGCAATGGCGAACCACGACGCAACAAACACAAGCGCCACAAATATGGTGAAAATGCCAAAGATACGGCAGTCAATGTCGGGTTCAGGGGCTCAAAGTCCGGTCAGCGGAAAGGGCCACTCAAAAATAATAATTCGGGTCCATCCAGTTTGGACCACATACTCGATCGCCAATGCCAAATTCATGGCACCCCAGGAGCGCCAGCCACCCATACCAACAGAGAATGCTGGGTCTTCAAACAACACGGCAGGGCAAGCGACAAAAACGGAGAAGGGGGGTCCCAAAGCGATGATGGCGACGAAGAGCCCAGATCACCGAACACGGGAAGGCAAAAGAAGTTTCCCCCGCATATTCAATCGGTGAATGTGGTAAATACCACCCAAATTACCAACTCGGACCGGATAAGCACCCTTAGGGATGCCGACTTAACGGAACTAGTCGTCCCACAATATAAACTAGGGCCGGTCACCTTCAATCGCACGGATCGTCCGGTTAACGCCAATCATGGTAATCCAACCGCACTAGTCCTCGACCCAATAATAGACGGCTTCCACCTCACTCGAGTCCTTATGGATGGAGGCAGTAGTCTAAATCTGCTTTACCAGGACACAGTGTGCAAGATGGGCATCGATCATTCGGCGATCAAACCCACTAAAGCCGCTTTCAGAGGCATTATACCAGGTGTGGAAGCCAGCTGTATAGGCTCCATTGCCCTTGAGGTAGTCTTTAGATCACCAGAAAATTACCGTACGGAGAGTTAATCTTTGAAATCATCGCTTTCCGCAGTGATTATCAGGCACTGCTCGGAGAACCGCGTTCGCTCGATTCAACGCGGTGCCACATTATGCCTACCGTGAGCTCAAGATGCCCGGTCCACGCGGCGTCATCACGGTCAATGGCAAGGCCGAACCTTCCCCCGGCACAAACAAATACACCACTGTTTTAGCAGCAGAAGCAACGAGCAGCACCTTGCAGCCGAACCTCGAGTCAACGTCCAGGCTCCCGGACACCGTCAAGGGACTCCGAACCGCTTCATGCAAGGATAGCCCGGCTCGTCAGAATCTCAATTAAACACTCCGGCGAAGGCCAGGACAGGCCGAACTCAGCGGCTCAACCGATCTCCGGCACGCAAATTTTTCTTACATTTCCTTCGCAGGTTCACCTTTGCGCCAACCAGGACGGACTATACGGAGGCATATTGAACGCGCAAGGGAATCCTTAGACATTCCCCGCAATGACCATCCGGCTATATTATGGGTCCGCACTCAGCTTCTCCCCCCTGGTCTCAGCAGGTTCCGCAATCATATTCCCTTTTTATCACATTACTTGTACTCATACGCATAGACGTACTATTCAAATACAACATGTGGATTTATATGACGTTTACCTGCTGTTATTTCCTATTGAAATTCTTATGTCAAGTGGCATTCGTACACAGCGATATTCCTTAAAATATGCCAGGGGCTTCGTTTTACCCATAACATGGCAATAAAGTCCGAACAACTTCATGGAAGTTTGGCACCCTGAACCTATAGCATTATATGCATCAGCTCCGAATCATATCTTGGGTCAATAGTTGGGTTTGCCCGGCTCCCATGTTTTGGTACCTTACGTTCCGCTATATCGGCTAAGGTAGCACTGGGAGAACTACTGCGATTGTGTCCTGGTTCTTCCGGACGAGCACCTCAGTAGAGAAAGCCGAAAACTGACTGTCATGATACGGCGAGAGCTGGTCAGCTGTTTGAGAGGTCGCAAAATCTTTAAGGATTTCTGCCGCATAATGCCATAACCAATGCAGCGTGCGATGGATCGGTTTTTTCCCGATCAGGTGCTTATAGAGCCCCTAGTACAGTATTCCGAACACCAGGGGCTGCGCCTACCATACTAAAGCTCCTATGGCTAAGTGAGAGTGATAAAGCCCTATAGTCCGATTTCCTGGTTCGTTGTGCTGAGCGCCTCCTTCGAAGGACCCAAAACTGGGATAAAGAGTGCTCAGGTTTGTCCTGAACACCCCCGTATTTCTTACGTGGGGGCAGAAGCCGACGACTGGCCAACTCTCAGGTTTAACATATAAAACGGCCGCACAGGAGGGTAAACTTTTATATAACAGGCAATAAATAAATGACCTTGTTCAAACATTACAACGGAAAACATGATTAGCATTCATGGAAATATAATGTCCTTGGTGCATAGCTCCGCTGCAAGATAGGATCCTTTCCGGACACTCTCATAATACAATTCAGGCTTGCGGTGCTCCTTCCCCTCTGGCGGTCCTTCGGTCATCAGCTTTTCAGCATCCATCTTCCCCCAGTGCACCTTTGCGCGGGCGAAGGCCATTCGCGCACCTTCTATGCAGACCGACCGCTTGATGACGTCAAGTCGAGGGCAAGCGCTTACAAGCCGCTTCATGAGCCCGAAGTAGCTGCTTGGATTCGGCTTGGCAGGCCATAGCCGGATAACCAAATCTTTCATGGCTAGTTCCGCCGCCTTATGTAGTTCGATCAGCTATTTCAATTGATCGGTAAAAGGCACCGGATAATTAGGTGCCAAATACTACGACCAGAAGAGCTTCTCTGCCGTGTTCCTTTCTTCGGCTTGGTAGAATTGGGCGGCATCCGATATGCTGCGAGGTAGCTCGGCAAATACCCCTGAGAAATCCGGATTCAAAATTAGAAACATAGTTTTCCCCTCAAATACTTGCTTTACATGGAAAGAGCCTTACCCGCCGCGATCTTTCTCGCCTCTTGGATCCCCTGCAGGGCGCTATGGATCTCCCCCTGGGCATCGCTCGTGGCCTGATGTGCCTTGGTGAGTTCGGATTCTTTCTCCGTTAAACTCTGCTCCAAGATCTCACATTCCCTTACGGCCTCTTGCAGCTCCTGCTCAGCTTTAATAACCCTGGCCTCGTGCTTCTCGCGAAGAGCCTGCTCTGTGGCTGCCTTTTTCTCGGCCTCGGCCACGGCCTTTTTAAGGGCCTCGACTTCGGTCACAATCCCTAGCACAAATCATGAAGCTTATTTCATACTGAAAATTCATTCGCAATAAATGCGAGCAAGGCTTGTGCATACCTTGTTTATCTCTCAACTCCATTCTCAATTTGCCAAGTTCTTCTTTGGCCCGCTCCAGACTTTCATTCAGTCCGGAGATCTCTGCAGTACAAGAGGCATCAGCCGCTACAGACGCCTGCTTATAACAGAAGAGAAATCGATATCATTCAATGAGTCTTCCTGCGATCATAAATTCGATCCCCTGTCTGGTTCTTTCTTTCACCGAACAATGTATCAGGGGCTACTATCTATACTATGACACTCTTCGAAAACTCATAAAACATACCTCAAAGCCTCTTATAAGGCTGATACAGGCTTCGTTCAGTCCACTCTCAGTTGACTGAATCTTCTCAATCACTGCACCCATAAGGGCACGGTGTTCATCAACGATGGAGGCGTTTTTCAACGCCACCAACAAACCATCCGACACTTCTGGTTGGACAGAGGTCGCCGATCGAACAGGCACGCCCCCTCCAGCCGAGGGAGGCTGCCTGCTTGATTCTGGAGCCGTATAGATCTCTGGAATCGCATCCGGCTGGGAGCCGAACTCAGGATGGCCCCCGCCGTCAGCTCCCATGGGAATCTTTTCCCCCACGTGTCCGGTCCCTGAGGTTTGACCTCCAGGCGCCGCCTTCATGGTTTTTCCATTTCCTCCTTGGCCGGGGTCCTTCTGGGACGAAGCCTCGGTGTTATGCACCTGTTTGGAGGAAGGGGCCTTTGGGGGCGTCCCGCTCTCCATAGCAAGTCCTCTGATGAGGATTTTTTGGTACGGGACCTCGCCGGACTACAAAAAATATGGCTTAGGTTAAAATACTATTTCATTTTTAAATAAGTCCGGACGCCTAAAACGTACTCGGATTTTATATACGTATGAGTTCACCAGGGGCTGGGCCCTGGGATCCCATGTCGGGCCGCTGTCGGCGGCGGCAGTGGACTCTTCCGGAAGAGGAGCCTTGCCCCTTTTGGGCAGCTCGACCTCCAAGTGTACGGAGGCCGTCCTCTTCTTTCTTCCCCCCGCAGGGGATTCATCTTCCTCCTCCTCCTTGTCCTCTTCGGAGGCAGAACGGGCATCAGAGCCTTTGGATATTGTGTCCGAAGTGCCGCGCCGACGAAGGCCGCCCCGGATCTTTTTGGCCTCCTTCTCGGCCGTCTTCTTCGGCACCTTGTAAGGCGCCGGGACCAGCATCTTCGTCAGAAGTGGGACGGCCGGTTCTTCGGGTAGCGGGGCCGGACAATGGATCTGCTCCGCCTTCTTCGTCCAGCCCTGGGAGAGTTGTATAACATTAAGCGCTTCCTTTGGGTTACGCGGATAGAAAAGTTTGATGACTTACCGAACTTGCAGGGCGGGACAGTTGGTACCCGCGGTCCTCGGCGGAGTTCGGCCATGATTTGCTGGACTTGAAAAGCACCTTCCAAATGTCCTTATGCGAGGAGCCGAAAAGCTCTCGCAAGGTTTGGTGCCTGGCCGGATCGAATTCCCATAAATTGCAAGTCCGGTCCTGACAAGGCAAGATCCGGCGAACTAACATCACCTAGACCACATTGAAAAGTTCAATGTTCTTGTCTCCCATATCTTCAACGCGCGTCTGGAGCACCGACAGTTCGTCGTATGAGGACTATTCCAGGCCTTTCTTGACCCAGGATGTAAGCCGCAGGGGGGCGCCGGATCAGAACTCGAGAGGCGGCCCACTCTCTGCCGCGTGGCTCAGTGATATAAAACCACTGCTGTTGCCACTCCTTGATAGAGTCATTAAAGGTTCCCGTTGGCCATATGACGTTGGGCATCTTGCTCACCATGGCGCCCCCGCACTCGGCGTGCTCGCCGCCCACCACCTTGGGCTTCACATTAAAAATCTTCAGCCATAAACCGAAGTGCGGCGAAATGCGGAGAAAAGCCTCGCACACGACAATGAATGTCGAGATGTTGAGGAAGGAATTAGGGGACAGATCGTGAAGATCGATCCCATAATAATACATGATGCCGCGAACGAACGGGTGGAGGGGAAAACCTAGCCCACGGACAAAGTGAGGGAGGAATACAACCCTCTCGTGGGGTTCCGGAGTAGGGACGATATGTCCCGCCGTCGGGACACGGTGGCTGATTTTCTTGGCCAGGTACCCGACCTCCCGAAGCTTTTTGATATCCTTCTCTCGGGCGGTAGAGGCCATCCATTTGCCTCCTGCTCCGGATCCGGACATCTTCGGAAGACCTTTTGTGGGCAGAGAAGACGAACGCTTGGGCGCTGGAGCTTGAGCGGAAGGAAATGAATCGGGAAGTAGAAAGCATGGGTGCGAAAGGGAGTCCTTATCCCCTTATAAAGGCAGCAGGGATTCTGCGCCTTCCCACTTGCCTGGTAAAACCTCTTATTCCCCAAGCGCCATAATTGATGGCGCGATTGGGTTACGCACACCCGTATTGATGAGAATCCCATGATAAGGGGACACAATCTCTGCTTCGACAAGACGTGCCAAGGAAACCGCCTCGCAATACGTGTTGTGGCTGGTTGTGAAAGACGGTTCGAATAATGACCGGGCTGTGGTGTGATGTCATGCTGCAAAATGTGTCAGCAGATTAGATTTGTGGAAATGTTATTCTCTCTACGGTGGTATGTGGAATTTGTTTTGCAGAGCCGGACACTATCCTTGTGTTCAAAATCTTCTATGGAGTATTCGGAGGAGGAACCCGCCTTGCAATGCCGAAGACAATCTGCGCGCCAGACTCATCGTCATTGAAGCCTGGTTCAGGGGCTACTGAGGGAGTCCTGGATTAGGGGGTCCTCGGACAGCCGGACTATATCCTTTGGCCGGACTGTTGGACTATGAAGAGACAAGATTGAAGACTTCGTCCCGTGTCTGGATGGAACTCTCCTTGGCATGGAAGGCAAGCTTGGCGATACGGATATGTATATCTCCTCCCTTATAACCGACTCTGTGTAACCCTAGCCCCCTCCGGTGTCTATATAAACCGGAGGGTTTAGTCCGTAGGACAACAACAATCATACCATAGGCTAGCTTCTAGGGTTTAGCCTCTACGATTTCGTGGTAGATCAACTCTTGTAATACTCATATCATCAAGATCAATCAAGCAGGAAGTAGGGTATTCCTCCATCGAGAGGGCCCGAACCTGGGTAAACATTGTGTCCCCCGCCTCCTGTTACCATCCGCCTTAGACGCACAGTTCGGGACCCCCTACCCGAGATCCGCCGGTTTTGACACCGATAGTAGCGTTCTAAGTCTACCTTCCACCTGCCTTTATCCTCAGCAGAAATTTCTTCTTTGGTGTTGTGCCTGGATAAGGCAGTAGGACGATCCGGGATGGTGAAGCCATGACCATTAATGGTAACATCATCATCCTTTTCTGCCGGCTTAACAGGACTGGTTGTTCTAATAGGGCTCGGCGGATTGGTATCAGTCGGGTTAGCATTCATCGTGTGAAGGTCAACGTTGTGGTCTTCTGGTGGCAAATCATCAACAATATTATCAGCAATTGGGTGAGAAGATTCTGGTTGTTGTCTTTCCAGTTCAGACGGGTTGGGATCATTGACCGCCTTACTTAGTTTTGCCTTTTCACTGGGTTTAGCTTGGCCCCTGAAAAACAAGAAATAAAAAGAAGTCAAGGTGATGATCAAGCACAAAAATTGGAATAGTTGAAAATAGTCTTACCCAGGTACAGTCTTGAAAGTTGGAATTTGTGTTCCTGTTGACTCGCCAGAGGAGGAATGAGACGTCCCCTGGTAGTTTGAATCAGACGGGTTAAGAGGTTGTCAAAAATAACCCGCCTTGGGGTAAAGTATGTCAGAAATATGTGAGACCTCTGGACGGCGTTTGCGAAGCGGGGTGTTTGGTAAACCAGAAGAAGTAATCACGTTGCCGCTATGCCGGGTCATGCGGCGAGCTTCATGTTGTTGTTTCTTCAAAAGAAAGTTTGGATCCAAGTGAGCTAGAGGGTGAGAAAATCTCACTTTCCGGCTTGCTTGTCGGGTTTTCTGTGTTGGCAGAGGTTCTGAGCCGGAGGAAAGAATAATTACCTCTGCGTCACCTGCACGGCTAGCCTCTACGTCGTCCTGACAACAATTACTGTCAATGAGATGTATGAAAAAGGAGCCAAGTGAATCAAGTTCTACCTCCGACTCATGATTATCATCGTCATCGTCAATGTTTAACTCGGAAGACTCGGCGGCTTTCTTTTTGGTGGGCTTCTTGTTGGCCTTGGTTTTGACATGAGCTGTTTTGGCCGGCTTATCCTGCGGCTTCCTCTTCCAAAATGGATCATCAGCCTCTTAAGATTGAAAAGATCATAAGGGAATGTTAAGAACATGGATTAAGCAGGAGTTGGGCATTTCTTACAGCTGGTGGCTTGTTGACAGTGCAGAAAGGACTAAGTCCAGTTTTGCTGAACTCTTTTACAGATTCATTCAACAAATTTTTGGTGGCTTCAGTAATTTCTGCATCAGATAACTGAATATCACAATGGCGCTGAGGATCTTTTACATCACCAGTATATTCGCACATTAAGCCGGGGCGACGGCTTAATGGCAAGATACTCCAAGACAGCCAACACCGGAAAAATCGACGCCAGTTAAGCCGTTGGCCATAAAGGCTCTGAGCTTTGAAAAGGCAGGCGCATATTTGGCCCGTTCCTTTGCATCAAGCCGTTGGGGAAGTGGATGGGGTTGGGGTTGTTGCTAAGCCGGTGCTCGCGGTAACCCGGCAGAGGATTTTCACCAGCTGGGGATGTATCTTGAACATAGAACCAAGTCTGGTTCCAATCTTTGGGGTGACTATGCAGCTTGGCATGAGGAAAGCTGACATCTTTCCTCTTCTGAATAATGACTCCACCAAGTTCTTGGCATGGCCCATCAACAAACTCAGTTTGGCGGTTTAAATAATAGAATTCCCTGAATAGATCAACCGTGGGTTCTTCTTGAAGATAGGCTTCACAGAATACTTGAAAATTGCAAATGTTAGACACGGAGTTGGGTCCGATGTCTTGAGGGTGCAGTTGGAGGAAATGAAGCACATCACGAAAAAAAATTGAGCCAGGAGGGCTGAATCCCCGACCCAAGTGATCAGTAAAAACAATTACTTCTCCATCTTTGGGTTGAGGAAGGACTTCATCACCAGGAGCCCTCTAGTGGATATCCTCCTTTTTTGGCTAAGGCGCCAGTGGCGACAAAATTATTCAGTTCTTCCTCGGTAATCTGGGATTTGACCCAATTGCAAGAAGTATATGTTTTAGCCATTATCTCAATAATCCGAAAAAAGATTATGCCGGTTCAAGGTCACATGGTTAAGCCGGCTTACTGTTAAAGGACAAACAATAATGAAACACGAATAGGTATTAAGATGGAGATTGATATCACAAGGTTACCAAAGAACTATTGGTGGCTTAAGAGGGGACTAATGATACTTGGCGGGTTACTATTTTTGAGTTAAGCCGCCTATATCGTTGTTGAAAGAGCAGATCTACGGATGAAGCAAAATGGCTAAGTGTTCAGAAAAACAGTTTTCGCAGATTGAGGCTATAATTTCAGATCTAATGCATTTCAGTTAAATACAAAAATATTCAGACTTAAAAGTATCAGTGCTCGAGCAGTTCATGGGTACAGATCGATTTTCATCTATGAAGGAGATATTCTAAATAGTAAAAGGGATTGCTACAATTGCCGCGGTGTAGGAGGAGTACCAAGTGTGAATCAAAAATACTACAGCCAAGAACAAGGACGACCTTCGATGAACTTCGTCGAAACCCTAATGGATCTATGAGGAGAGGAAGAAGAAGAACTGACTAGGGCTGTTGAGCAGCGGAGGTGCGCGGATGAAATCTGATCCGAACAGGTTGATGCAGCGGCCGTTGTCGTGGTTCTAAGTCTGACAGTAGAATGGGGGGTAGGGATGTAGAGGCAAGATCCTAGCTATGGAGAAGCTGTACGCACGAGTTTTACGAGTTCAGGCCCTTCTCGGAAGAAGTAACAGCCCTACGTCTCGGAGCCCAGAGGCGGTCGACTGGATTACATGCGTGTGTGTTACTGGGGGTGCGAACCCTTGTGCATGTGGAGGGGGTGGCTTATATAGAGTGCGCCAGGACCCCGACCAGCCCACGTTACAAGGGATTTAAGGTACATCAAGAGGGGGGCGTTACTGGTAACGTCCGTAATAAAGTGTTATAAATGGTTATTAAGTCTAGGAGTTAATGCTCAACCGTTGCTGTGTAGAGTTAATTTAGGTCTTTTGTCCGTCGAGTGTTTCTTGTTACGGTCGAGTGATCTTGATTCCTCCGAGTGGAAGTGTTTCTGGTCGAGTGGGTGATGGTACCTCTCGAATGCTTCTGGCTTTAGAGTGATGTCCTTGGGGAGGGTATTTAGGTCAGGCCTGTGACCCTACCCTAGGTACATGTCCTCATCATTAGCCCCCGAATGGATCAGGGTTTGAGTGGAGAAGGAGTTGAAAATACTTCCGACTCATTTTTCGCGCTTCGGGTGTGTCTTTTTTTGGATCAACGAACCGAGGTGGTGACACCAACTTCTTTTTCAGTCGCCTTGATCCATTCCTGGTTTTGTCGAGTGAACTTTTGCTGGAAGAGGTCCGAGTGCTAATGTGGTAGAGATCTTCCGTCTGACAAGTTGTTCTGCTGCCCGCGGGTCTCGCGGGATTCGAATTTCAGGAAGCGCGCAGGGCGGAGGAGGCCGCGGTAATCGGGCTGGATAAGGCAAGGCCGCCTCGATTCCCATGCCGCCTTTTTTGCCACGTATCACGCGCGCGACTGTTGTGGGATTTGATAAGATTTCCCGGGCCTACAGGTCAGTCACTCGGAAGCAACCCCATATAAGGCGCTGGACCGGGGTTTTTGAACAGTGCGTCCTCATTCTTCTTCTCTCTTCTCAGTTTTCCCCACTGCGCCTGCTCCTCCTCCAGCGCCGCCGCTCCGCTCGAGCTCCGTTCGCGGCGATGGGGAAAGAAAATACGGTGGCTCTGGAGCGCGCGAAGAAGGCGACGGCGAAGGCGAAGGGGAAAAGTCCAGCCGGGGCGGATCCTCGTCGCGGTCCGGTTTGCCGCGCGGCTAGATCCAGGGCGACTGGATCCGGTCGACGATCAGTCAGGATGACCTCGATGATCTGGCAGAGGAGGGGCTGATTCCTCACGGATCGGCGTGGCTCCCGGAGGATGAGACCGAACCTCGACCGCGGGAGGGTGAGTCCGTCCTCCTTGCCACTCACATCGACTGTGGATTTTCTCTACCTCCGCATCCTTTTTTCCGGGCTTTCTTGAATTTCTTTGGAGCACAACTTCATCACTTTTCCCCCAACACCATCATATATCTTGTTGCTTTCGTGTCTCTGTGCGAAAACTTCTTGGGTTGTCGACCACACTGGGGTCTCTTCAAGCACATTTTCATGTGTCGCTCCCAGTCGGTCAAAAAGGCTAACCCGGGTGACGAGAGGACTCAGGTGATCCATATGCGTGGGGGTCTTGGGATTCAGATGAGGGGTAAGAGCTCTTTCCCAGCCATAACTCTTCCTGAGTCAGTACGAGGATGGCAGTCGACCTGGTTTTACTGCAAAGACCAGCCGACTCCAAGTCAGTCGACTGGACTTCCTCCTTTTTCTATGGCTCGCGTAGAGAAGCCCTCCGCCTTGAAAGTGACTCCAGGGGAGAAAGCGGAGGTGAAAGTGTTGGTTGAGCGAGTGGTCTATCTCATCCATGAGGGTGTAACTGGAATGGATCTGCTGGAAGTCTGCCTTAGACGACGCATTCAGCCACTTCAAGCCCGCGGCCATCCGATGTGGATGTATTCGGGCATTGAAGATTCCACTCGGGTGCACCCAGAAGAAGTCGACGAGGATACGGTGGAGAAGTGGTTGATGAGTATCACTGGCAACAAGGATAACCCCAGAGGAGCCAGGAGAATCCCTCCACTTGACCAATCCTACGAACCAGACAAGGTCCAATTCTGAATTACCGAGTGTCATCCTGATTTAACATGCAACTGTTTATGCTTCACCGGCTGACTTTGTCTTGCTTGTTTTCTTCTAGGCCCTTACTGAAATGTACTCGATGCCCAACGGAGAGCAGGAGCAGGACCCGGAGGGGGAGGCAAGCGGAGGTGAAAGCGGCGAGTGGCATTCCGACGGAGAGGGGGACGAGGAGAGCGACGACCCGAGTGACGAAGAAGAGGTCGACTCTCCTCCCCACAAGGAAAGGCGATCCAAACTTACTCACGACCCAGCGAGCGCCCGTGACAAGGCGACCGTTCAGACCGGGCAGTCGTCAAAGCGTCCTCGGACGTCCTCTCCAGCACCAACTGAAAAGGCTCCAAAGCAGTCCAAGGTTGTAGTGCAGAAGACTCGGAAGGTGCTGTCGAGAATCAAAATTGACGTTCCTGTTGCTTCTGCGTGAGTGTTCTTCTTTCGCTTTTACTCGACGTTATGTGCTGTTTATTTTTCCCTTGGTTTGACCGAATGAATCTTGAAACTGGCAGTGCCGCTACCTCTGGGACCTCTGCTTATAAGAACGAGGATGAGGAAATGGAAGATGCGGTGACCTCCAATCCGGGTACAATCCTTGTGATTTTGTCTTCGATTTGTCGATTTAACTGCGATATGTCCAATCGGGTGATGAAACTTTGGCGACTGATCTTTTTACAGCCCTCAACGTCATTCACCTCCCCGACGACGACGAGGATGAGCCACAGAGGCCCTTGGGGAGAAGAAACAGGAAAACGTCCACTGGCAAGACGCTTCAATCGACACCGGTGGCGAAACCGGTAATTCAGGACGCTGGCGATGCTAATCGGACTTCCATCTCCTTCGACATACCGCTGTCGAGTGCTTGGCCTTCCTCGTCAGCTGCACAGACTCCCACTGATCCACCTTCACTTTTTGCTACACGTCACGTCCTAGAGGACCAAGTGGGTGCTGCAAAAGAGGCTATACGCCAGGCAGGCATTATGATGGAGAAGATGAAGATGGTGCGGGAAGCCAGCCAAGCTGCTTATGATGCCAGCTCCACTCTCCAGAGCAACGTCTAGGTTAGTAGATCGTCGACTGACTCTTCTGGCTTGTCTGTTAGGATATGGTACCTGAAAACTTTCTTTCCAAGAATCTTTGCATCTGTCTGCGCTTTGCATCTGTACACCCACTGGGTGTTTTGCTTTGTCACTGAACAGATTCGCACTTTGAGCTGATAATGTTGTTGTCGATTGAATCTTTTGACCAGTGGGGGCACGCTGAGTGCACCCACTGGGTGTAGTCCCCGAGACCATAGTTGACTGCGGACAGTCGACTATGGTCTGAGCATCAGAATTTGAACTTCTTCACTCGGTCTGGTCGGGCCATGTCGAGTGGAACTTTTAACCAGTGGGGGCACGCTGAGTGCACCCACTAGGTGTAGATCTTTTGACCAGTGGGGGCACGCTGAGTGCACCCACTGGGTGTAGTCCCCGAGACCATAATTGACTGCGGGCAGTCGGCTATGGTCTGAGCATCAGAATTTGAATTTCTTCACTCGGTCTGGTCGGGCCATGTCGAGTGGAACTTTGAATGAGTGGTTTTTTTTGCACTCGTGCTGGACGGGCCTTGTCGAGTGTAAACTGAACCAGTGGGGGCACGCTAAGTGCACCCACTGGGTGTAGTCCCCGAGACTACTGTTGGATGTTTGATTCGGCAGTAGTCTTAGAATTTGTTGGCTTTATCCTTTTACCTCTCCGAAATAACCAATCTTTTCACCAGTCGACTGACCTGTCCTTTGGTTGCAGAAATCTTATGATCTTGGAGCTCGTTTTGCTGACCTGGAGAAACAGCAGATTTAGCTCAACCTCGACTGGAGCTGGCCAAGACAGAACTGCAGAAAGCCAAGGATGACGCCGCTGGTAAGGAAGACCTGTCGACTGAGTTTTCTCTGAACTGGATTTCATTCTGCTTTTTCTGAATCCAACATTATTTCTTTCAGAGAAACTGAACCACGCTCTGGCGAAAAAGGATCAAGATCTGGCGGCCGCGCAGAAAAAAGCTGATGAGAAAACTGCGCTCGCTGAACAGAAGTTGGCTTCAGACGGCAAATTGGAGGAAGAAAACTCCAGGCTGAAAATTGCCCTTGACAAAGCCAACAAGGAAGCGACTCGCCTGAAGAAGGACAAGGAAAATCTGAACGAGAAGATGGAAGGTATTGCCCGCGGGAGGAACGATCTGGAGAATTATTTGGGAAGCCTTGCTAAGAAGTTGTTCGTCATGCTTGAAGGTGTTTCCTTTGATCCGACTGGTTTGTTCTTGTCGACTTGACATATGATCATTGGCTTACCCTTGAATTGTGTATGCAGAGTTTTGCCGGGACTTCGAGGAAGAGACCGGGCGAATTGAACCAAGCTTGGACCCCATCAACTCTCCAGTGAAGGATGAAGCTGCCATGAACGTGCTCCGACTGGAATCCCGCATCACTGGTGTTGTCGATTATCTCGCCCGACTGAAAGTCGTGATGTCGCGGAATTGACACAGCTCTCTGGCCCATGGCAACACTTCAGAATGACCTCGAGTCTATGATGGCTCGGCTCAATGAAGCTCCCAGTCGAATTAAAGAATGGAAGAAGTCTTCTGCCCGGTGCGGCGCTAATGTGGCTCTATCTCTGGTTCGCGTCCACTGTCGAGAAGCTTGGGAAGAGAAGTTGGCGGCGATTAAAGTTGCTAACACCAAGAGGCATGACTTCCAGTCCTTCATGGAGACTTTCATTGCTGCCGCCACTCGGATTGCTGACGGGATCGACCTGGACGAATTCGTCGAGCCTGCCAGCCCTCCTCCTGCGGAGTGAACAAACTTTTATGCTCTGCCTTAAATTTGCCTCGGAATGCCGAGTGATTTTGTAACCGTTAAACTCCTTCGGGCTGAATTCCCGAGTACTTTGATACGTGGTCTTGAACTTTAGGATTTATCTGAACTTGATTTATCTCTGAATATGCTTGTATTTGTCTTCGAGTGGAATTTGTTCTTCACACGGAATAATCTTTGTGCTTGAGATGCAGCTCTGAGGTTGATGCTCCAGTCGACCCGCACCTCGTCGTCCTTGCGGATAAGGGTGGTGTGCATGTTGTACTTGTGGCGCAGCTCCGAAGGAGAAGGTTGCAGTCGACCTGCATCTCGTCGTCCTTGCGGATAGGGATGGAGCGCACGTTGTACTTGTGGCGCAGCTCTGAAGGAGAAGGTTGCAGTCGACCTGCACCTCGTCGTCCTTGCGAATGGGGATGGACTTCGAACTTAGGCGTGTACTAGACTGCAGCTAAGCCCCCGAGTGAGAGGGTTGCTCACCACTCGGTAGGATTTTCAAACTTAGGCGAGTACTAGACTGCAGCTAAGCCCCCGAGTGAGAGGGTTGCTCACCACTCGGTAGGATTTTTCAAACTTAGGCGAGTACTGGACTGCAGCTAAGCCCCCGAGTGAGAGGGTTGCTCACCACTCGGTAGGATTTTTCAAACTTAGGCGAGTACTGGACTGCAGCTAAGCCCCCGAGTGGGAGGGTTGCTCACCACTCGGTAGGATTTTTCAAACTTAGGCGAGTACTGGACTGCAGCTAAGCCCCCGAGTGAGAGGGTTGCTCACCAATCGGTAGGATTTTTCAAACTTAGGCGAGTACTGGACTGCAGCTAAGCCCCCGAGTGAGAGGGTTGCTCACCACTCGGTAGGATTTTTCAAACTTAGGCGAGTACTGGACTGCAGCTAATTAAGCCCCCGAGTGGGAGGGTTGCTCACCACTCGGTAGGATTTTTCAAACTTAGGCGAGTACTGGACTGCAGCTAAGCCCCCGAGTGAGAGGGTTGCTCACCACTCGGTAGGATTTTTTAAACTTAGGCGAGTACTGGACTGCAGCTAAGCCCCCAAGTGAGAGGCTTGCTCACCACTCGATAGGATTTTTCAAACTTAGGCAAGTACTGGACTGCAGCTAAGCCCCCCGAGTGAGAGGCTTGCTCACCACTCGGTAGGATTTTTCAAACTTAGGCAAGTACTGGACTGCAGCTAAGCCCCCGAGTGAAAGGCTTGCTCATCACTCGGTAGGATTTTTCAAACTTTGGCGAAACGGATTCGTGGCTAAGCCCCCGAGTGAGAGGCTTCCTCATCACTCGGTAGGATTTTTCAAACTTAGGCGAAACGGATTCGCGGCAAAGTCACCCACTGGGGGATTTCAGACGCAAAAAAAGCAACAACAACCATTTAGGAAGACTGTAAAGCTCTGGTCTTTGATGAACAAACTACAAAGGTATTTCTTATTACATCTCATCCGAATGAGTACTTAAGTATAAAAGGGGCGGAGCAGCTCCGTGTTCCAAGCCCGTGGCTCGTCTTTTTGATGCTCGACATTGTAAAGATGGTATGCTCCATTGTGGAGAACTCTGGTGACAATGAAGGGACATTCCCAAGCAGGGGCGAGCTTGTGTGGTTTCTGCTGATCCACTCGAAGAACCAAGTCTCCCTCTTGAAAGGCTCGACCCCTCACGTTTCTGGCGTGGAATCGACGCAAGTCTTGCTGATAAATGGTCGACCGGATTAAGGCCATCTCTCTTTCCTCCTCTAGGAGATCGACTGCGTCCTGCCGGGCATGTTCTGCTTCATCTTCAGAGAAGAGCTCGACTTGGGGTGCATTGTGAAGCAAGTCACTCGGTAGAATAGCTTCAGCTCCATAAACCAAGAAGAATGGAGTTCGGCTAGTCGACCGATTGGGGGTTGTCCTCAATCCCCAAAGAACTGATGGAAGTTCATCGACCCAGGCGCCTGCTGCGTGCTTGAGATCACGCATCAGTCGGGGTTTCAGTCCTTTGAGAATCAAGCCATTTGCTCTTTCTGCTTGTCCATTCGACTGGGGGTGGGCGACTGAAGTATAGTCGACTCGTGTGCCTTGGGAAGCACAGAAGGCTCTGAACTCATCAGAATCGAAGTTTGACCCGTTGTCAGTGATGATGCTGTGCGGAACTCCATATCTGAATGTCAATTCTCTGATGAAGCTGACGGCAGTACTGGCTTCAAGATTCTTGATAGGCTTGGCTTCAATCCATTTGGTAAACTTGTCGACTGCTACAAGCACATGAGTGAAGCCGCTCCTACCAGTCCTCAAGGGTCCAACCATATCCAATACCCAAACAGCAAAGGGCCAGATGAGTGGAATAGTCTTCAGGGCTGACGCAGGCTTGTGGGACATATTTGAGTAAAACTGGCAGCCTTCACATTTGTCGACTATATCTTTCACCATTTCATTTGCTCGTGGCCAATAAAATCCGGCTCGGTATGCTTTGGCCACAATGGTCCGAGAGGACGCATGGTGACCACAGGTCCCCGAGCGGATGTCGTTGAGGATCACTCGACCTTCTTCTGGTGTTATGCATTTCTGGCTGACTCCGGTTACGCTTTCCCTGAACAGTTGTCCTCTGATCACAGTAAAGGCTTTGGATCGACGGACGATCTGTCGAGCCTCTTCTTCATCCTCTAGGAGTTCCTTCCTAAGGATATACGCAATGTATGGCACTGTCCAGTCGGGAGTGATGACCAAAACCTCCATGATCAGGTCGACCACGGCTGGGACTTCGACTTCAGTCGGATCTGTGGCACTCTTAGGCTGCGGGGGCTCTTCAGTGAAAGGATCTTCTTGAACTGAAGGTGTATGAATGTGTTCCAAAAACACGTTGCTGGGAATGGCCTCCCTCTTGGAACCTATCTTTGCCAAATCATCGGCTGCTTGATTTTTCAGTCGGGGTATATGATGGAGCTCTAACCCATCAAACTTCTTTTCCAACTTCCTCACCGCATTGCAGTAACCAGTCATAGCTGGGCTTCTGACGTCCCACTCCTTCATCACTTGATTGACTACCAAATCTGAGTCGTCGTAGACCATGAGGCGATGGACGCCGAGTGAGATGGCCATACGTAACCCATATAAGAGTGCTTCATATTCTGCTTCGTCATTGGAGGAATCAAAGTGAATCTGGAGAACATATCTGAGCTTGTCTCCTCGGGGGGATACCAATACCACCCCAGCACCGGAACCATTCAGCATCTTGGAACCATCAAAGAACATGGTCCAGTGCTCCGAGTGGACTTGAGTCGGCAGTTGCTGTTCGATCCACTCGGCGAGGAAATCTGCTATTGCTTGGGACTTGATAGCTTTCTTTGCCTCAAACTTAATATCCAAGGGAAGGAGTTCAATCGCCCACTTTGCTACTCGACCAGTTGCATCTCTGTTGTTCAGAATATCTGATAATGGAGCGTCGCAGATGGCTGTAATGGAGTGGTCAGAGAAATAATGTGCAACTTTCTTTGTGGTCATATAAATCCCATAAACAAGCTTCTGATAATGTGGATATCTTTGCTTTGATGGAGTCAAAGCTTCAGAAACATAATATACTGGGCGCTGAACTTTATAGGCTTTTCCTTCTTCTTCCCACTCGACCGTAAGTACTGTACTGACGACTTGTCCAGTGGCTGCAATGTAAAGCAGTAAAGGCTCTTTGTTGATTGGGGCAGCAAGCACCGGCTGGGTGGAAAGCAGGGCTTTGAGCTCTGCAAATGCTGCATCAGCTTCAGGAGTCCACTCGAACTTATCAGACTTCTTCATCAGTCGGTAAAGAGGCAATGCCTTTTCACCGAGGCGAGAAATGAATCGACTTAAGGCGGCCAAACACCCTGTAAGCTTCTGGACATCGTGCACACGCACAGGGCGTTTCATTCGGAGAATGGCACCAACTTTCTCTGGGTTGGCTTCGATCCCTCGTTCGGAAACGAGAAAACCGAGTAATTTTCCGCCCAGAACTCCGAATGTGCACTTTGATGGATTAAGCTTGATATCATACCTTCTGAGGTTGGCAAAAGTTTCAGCAAGGTCAGCCAACAGATTGGAACCTTTACGCGACTTGACCACAATGTCATCCATGTATGCTTCCACATTCCGACTGATTTGAGTGAGTAAACACTTCTGAATCATCCTCATGAATGTGGCTCCAGTATTCTTCAGGCCGAATGGCATGATGACATAACAGAAGCACCCAAACGGAGTGATGAAAGCTGTTTTTATCTCATCGGGTCCATACAGTCGGATCTGATGATACCCGGAATAAGCGTCCAAAAAGGACAAGCGCTCACACCCTGCAGTCGAGTCAACTATTTGATCGATGCGGGGGAGAGGAAAGTGATCTTTCGGGCAGGCCCGATTGATATGCTTGAAGTCAATGCACATGCGAAGTGAGTCGTCCTTCTTGGGGACCATGACAACATTAGCTAGCCACTCGGAGTGGTAAATCTCTCGGATAAACTCAGCTGCTAGGAGCCGAGCCACTTCTTCACCGATTGCTTTTATCTTCTGTACGGTGGACCGTCGAAGATGTTCTTTGACTAGTTTCACTTTTGGGTCGACTCGCAAACGGTGCTCAGCCAGCCCCCTGGGAACACCCGGCATGTCAGAAGGTTTCCATGCAAAGATGTCCCAGTTCTCACGGAGGAACTAGATGAGCGCTTCTTCCTATTTGGAGTCCAGTGTTGTCGAAATGTGAGTCGGAGCAGCATTGGGATCGGTCGGGTGAATATGAATCGGCTTCGTTTCACCAGACGACTGAAATGCTGAATCCGTGGCAGGCTTCTTAGCTCGCAACAAATCACTCGGATCTGCATTTTTTTGATACTCCTGTAATTCCACTACTGCCATTTGCGCATCGGCGATCTTTGAGCCCTTCTGGAAGCACTCTTCTGCCTTCTTCCGATTGCCAGTGATAGTGATCACTCCTTTAGGACCAGGCATCTTCAATTTGAGGTAAACGTAACATGGTCGAGCCATGAAACGTGCATAAGCCGGCCTGCCCAGAATAGCATGATAAGCACTCTGGAAATCCACAACTTCAAATGTCAACTTTTCTTTGCGGTAATTCTTGGAATCACCGAAAACCACATCGAGGGCGATCTGGCCGAGTGACTCAACCTTCTTGCCAGGAATAACTCCATGGAAACTCATATTGCTTTCACTGAGTCTGGACATTGGAATGCAAATTCCTTTCAAGGTCTCCGCATACAGTATATTAAGGCCACTGCCACCATCCATCAGAACCTTAGTCAACCGAGTACCTTCGACGACTGGGTCGACCACCAACGCTTGCCTCCCAGGGGTGGCTATGTGTGTTGGGTGATCAGACTGGTCGAATGTAATGACAGTCTGAGACCACTTCAAATAACTGGGCGTCGCCGGAGCGACCATGTTCACTTCTCTGTTGATGACTTTCAGTCGACTCTTGCTCTCAACATCAGCAAAAATCATCAGAGTGGAATTGACGTGGGGGTAACCATCATCGTCCTCTTCCTTATCCTCAACTTTGTCCGATTCTTTCTCCTTTTCTTTGGGCTGTTTCTCTCGGAACTGCTGGATTAGGAGCCGACATTGTCGAGTGGTATGTTTCGGATAAATGGGATTACCCTCCTCATCCTTTTTGGTGTGAATGTGGCATGGTAAATCCAACACATCATTTCCATCTTGATCTTTTACTTTCTTGGGGTTCCATGGCCCTTTGGGCTTCCCCTTGAACTTTCCTTGAGTCACGGCTAAGGCTTCTCCGGGAGCAGCTGGCTCGGCTTTACGCTTCTGCTTCCGACTGGAGTTCCCTCCCCCGGTTTTGTGGGCGACTATTTTGTGCTTGCCACTCCGGAGCCGATCCTCCTTTTCACCATTAGCATACTTGGTGGCAATTTCCATCATTCGACTCAGAGACATATCTCCGGTCCGACCGAACTTCAGATTCAATTCTCGATACTTGACGCCTTCCTTGAAGGCACAAACTGCTTGGTGATCAGACACATTCTCCACCGTGTGGTGCAACGTGATCCATCTCTGGATATAATCTCTCAAAGTTTCATTCGACTTCTGCACACAAGACTGTAGCTCTGTTAGCCCTGCTGGCTGTTTGCATGTACCTTCAAATGTTCTGACAAACACTCGGGCAAGCTCTTCCCAGCTATAAATACTTCCAGGTGCTAACTGATTCAACCACGCTCTGGCCGAGCCCTCTAACATCAGAGGAAGGTGCTTCATGGCCACTTCATCATTGCCACCACCAATCTGCACAGCCACTCGGTAGTCCTCAAGCCAAGTGTCAGGCTTGGACTCACCAGTGAACTTGCTGACTCCAGTCGCCAACCTGAAGTTGGGAGGAATCACTGCTGCTCTGATGGCTCTGCTGAAACACTCGGGACCTGAAACATGCACCCTGCTGCCGGTCAGGTAATCTCTATCGTGGCCATCTCTGTGTGCTCTGTTCCTGTCAACCAGACCTTGAACGAGAATGGATCTCGCGTCAAAGCCCGGCTCCCGGGGGTCGACTGGAATCCTTTGCCCACCACTGTGAGGGCGCCTGTCATCGTGTTGCCGAGGCGCGTATGACCCACTCCTTGGGGGAGGCGTGGGTACTCGACGACGATCATACTGCTCACGGTTTCTGTACTGATCCTGTCGATCTCCACGTCCCTCACGCCTTGGAGGTGATCTTGGGCTGTGAGCCGACTGAACTGTGTCTGCCATTACAGATCTACTATGAATCCTATTCCGAGACTGTGACACTGTTGTGTTCTGCTCCCCGCCGCCCGGAGCAAAGCCCGGATCTGCATCAAACCCCTACCAGCCTCCGACTGGGAAGGCTGAATCGACTCTGCTATTCGGGCACCAGCTGTGAGATTCTGGATCGGAGTTCGATATACCTGGGTTGGAGGCGAAAAAAGTTGTCGTCTACTGGATTCAGGAACTCGCTGCCGAGCATGTTCGTCGAGTGCGTGCTGGAGATTCTCCAGTCGAGTGCGCTCAGCCAAGTTGGCCAGGCGCACCTCCTCCAAGGCCCGGGCCTCGGGGGTCTCTCCAACGATAGGAGTGTGAAGTGCATCCATGTTACGGCGGCGAAGCTCTTCCCTCTGCTGCGAAGAGAGGGGCTCGGGGCGGTACTCCTCGTGGACACGCGACGGATCGCCTCCGCCATCACTACCGTCGTCGCGGGGGAAGCCAGGAGGACTGCGCGGTCCGTTGACCATCAGGACTTCCGCCGCGGGGTCACTGCTGTCGCACTCGGATGCGATCTCAACAGAGCCAGTCGAACAGGCCATAGAGAGTTTTGTCGGGCTCGATTGTCGCGACTTGGGGGGTGGCCGACTGGTGAGCCACCGCGTGCCTCACCCACCGCTGGAGCCTCGACCGACCGGAACGCTTGTGCCGGCGGGCGGCAGGGAGTGAAGACGCCACCGGAGTCGACCGATATTGGGTCGACGGCTGCTGCAGGAGGACGCCGCGGACGCACGCGCGAAAGTGTGTTGCCCCGCGGACGGGGAGCGCCTCGACATCGAGTGGAGCTTCTTGGAGCCAAGCGGAGTCGTCGGCGATGAACACGAGCGCGCCGAGACGGATCTCGCGGCCCTCGGCCAATCCTCCGCCTGAAACCATGCTGACGGGGATCGGAAAAATTGCAACTTCTCCAACAAGTCGCTAAGACACCTGCCCCACGGTGGGCGCCAACTGTCGTGGTTCTAAGTCTGACAGTAGAATGGGGGGTAGGGATGTAGAGGCAAGATCCTAGCTATGGAGAAGTTGTACACACGAGTTTTACGAGTTCAGGCCCTTCTCGGAAGAAGTAACAGCCCTACGTCTCGGAGCCTGGAGGCGGTCGACTGGATTATATGCGTGTGTGTTACTGGGGGTGCGAACCCTTGTGCATGTGGAGGGGGTGGCTTATATAGAGTGCGCCAGGACCCCGGCCAGCCCACGTTACAAGGGATTTAAGGTACATCAAGAGGGGGGCGTTACTGGTAACGTCCGTAATAAAGTGTTATAAATGGCTATTAATTCTAGGAGTTAATGCTCGACCGTTGCTGTGTAGAGTGACTTTAGGTCTTCTGTCCGTCGAGTGTTTCTTGTTACGGTCGAGTGATCTTGATTCCTCCGAGTGGAAATGTTTCTGGTCGAGTGGGTGATGGTACCCCTTGAATGCTTCTGGCTTTAGAGTGATGTCCTTGGGGAGGGTATTTAGGTCAGGCCTGTGACCCTACCCTAGGTACATGTCCTCATCAGCCGTTGTCGGAGCAGAGGCGAAGGTCGACGGCGGCGGCAGAGCACGAGTGCTAGGGCGTCGCAAGGTGGAAGACAAGACGAAGAGGCACGGGAGGGGAGTGAAAGAAACCCCCGACCCTATTTATAAGGCAAATGGATAAGTGACAAGCGCGGGAATCGAGGAGTCCAAAAACAGATATGTGATAGTGCAGACACCTCAATTTTTGGAGATTCATTAAAAATGAGGAGATACATTAAAGATTTTGGCTTTGTGTAAAATTAATGACAGGTGACGTCACGACAGGTTACCGTGATCCCAGAAGATGACGTCACGGCGAGTTACAAGTTTTCGTGAAGGTAATGAAGAAGAAATTTTTCTAAGTGATTGAAGATTGATGTGAACAAGTTCAAATCAACCTGGGGCCTAATGTTGGGGATATAGCTATATAGTTAACCCGCCCAGGAGGGGCCGGGTTATACCTATGGCGACTCACAAGACAAAGCCCATAAAGGAATCAAAGATGGCGGTTCATGAGGATGACTTATGAAGAGCTCAAGGCCCAAAGGCGACTTAAGGCCCGTAGGTGTAAACCACCATGTCATAAGGCAATTGTAATTAGTCACCGGGCCAGACACGTTTATGAGCCGACCGGGACTCTGTAAGCCACCGGGCGTCAACCTGTGTATATAAAGGGACGACCTGGCGGCGAGTTACGGGCAAGAAACGAGAGATCGAAAGCTAGGTCAAGCGTATTCGCTCCCTAGTAATCGAGACATAAGCAATACCACCTCAAACTGGATTAGGCCTTTACCTTCACCGCAAGGGGCCGAACCAGTATAAACTCCCTGTGTCCTTTGTCCCGCTTAACCCCTTTAAGCTAATCTCATTGTGATGGCTCCACGACTAAGTCGTTGCACTAGGACATCTGCCGTGATAATCCCATGACAAATAGCAATAAAACCGAACGATCATTATGTTAAGCTAACGGATGGGTCTTGTCCATCACATCATTCTCCTAATGATGTGATCCCGTTATCAAATGACAACCCATGTCCATGGTCAGGAAACCTTAACCATCTTTGATCAACGAGCTAGTCAAGTAGAGGCTCACTAGGGACACGGTGTTTGTTTATGTATTCACACATGTATTTAGGTTTCTGATCAATACAATTCTAGCATGAATAATAAACCTTTATCATGAATAAGGAAATATAAAATAACAACTTTATTATTGCCTCTAGGGCATATTTCCTTGAAATCTCACGAAGCTTTTATTTAACTCGTCACGACGTTTACAGGGACGAAAGTAAGATCACCCAAAGTGCCTAACCAAACATGGCGGCCAACCTCAAGTGAGAGAGTATGATTCGCTAAATTGCGAGTCTCGGTATTCGAGCTCCTAAACTCATGGCTAACCGAACATGTAGCAAAAGAATTGCAGTGATCAATATTTTCTTGTATGCTCGCTCCATAAGAAAGTCCACTCTTCTTCTTGATATCCTCGACAACAACCTTGCAATTAGATGCAACATAAATGCCCGTTTCATAGAGATCGTCCGCCAGTGTCAATCCCTCTAAGACTGCTAGAGCTGAGTTGTGGAGTCTGAAATCCCAACAAATGTGATCGTCGAGGCCCCCATATAGTTCCCGAGGCTATCCCTACACACAATAGCAACAACACAACACCTGCTTGCATGTTCCGAGTAAGAGCAGCTTCCACGTTGTTTTACACATCCCCCTCGGTGGTGCAATCAAACGAGTTGGCATGGCCGGTGCAACCCTTCTAGTTCCATCAGTAGGTTTCTCCAGAGCCTTCAAATCAGGTATAAAAGAGTTTATGAAAGCTCTAATGGCGTGCGGCGTTTGATATATGTCGTCATGTATGACCTTCCGCCTCGAGCTCCAAATTGCCCAAAGAATAACTCCTAGACGAGTAAACTCTGCATGCAATAATGCGGCCTACATTTTGAACAACCAACTCTTGGCACTTAGATCATCATGGAGACTCACTTGTTCCACCAATGTTTTAGAGGAGAGAGCCCATATGCATCGCGACATTGTGCACTCTAGGAGCACGTGCCTCCAGGAATCTACCACACCGCACAACAAGCATGCCGCAAATGTTGCAATATGACGATGGTGAAGAAGCTCGCACGTCAGGATGGATTCTCGGGCAGACGCCACATAAACATGCGGATTTTATTTGGAACCTGCGTACTCCACTCCATTTTTTATTCTTTTTGAGGGGCTCTGCGTACTCGACTCTATGTGCCCACCAAAAGAAAAAGACAATGAAGACTGAGCTCTATGGGCCGGAGGGTCATTCTCAAGTGCACTGGGTTGGGCCACCGCTCCATTATTTCTTACCTTTTCCCCAAGTCTTCTCCATTCGGCCTCCAGCCCTTTAAACCCCACAAAACCCTAGACTTCGCAGCGAGCAGCCGTCGTCCGATCCCCACAGAAACACCAAAGCCCGAGCCATGTCGTCGGCGTCCCTCGCCGCCAGGCTCCTCCGCCGCGCCGCCTCTTCGTCGCGGGCCTCCACCCTATCCCGACGCTGCGCCCACTCCTCCGCGACGTCCCGCGCGCCCGTTTCGCTTGCCCGTTTCCACCCCGCCGCCGCCTCCCCTTCAGGGACCACTGCCCGCCGCTTCCTGTCGTCGCAGTCCCCGGCGTCTTCCTCCAAGATCTCCCCGGACGAGAACCTGAGGCGGGTCATCGACTCCGAGATCGAGTGCGTCGTCGAATCGGAGGAGGGCTCCGCGCAGGTATCTTGGCTTCCTTAACCACCGCCCGTGCATTTCCTTTTGGTTGCTTCGAGATAGTAGTATGACTCCATTTATCCACGATCGGGCTTTATTATTTGTGGTGTGAATACCGGAGTAAATGCCTTGATACCGCGTATTTGGGAAATATTAGGAACATAACCAAAATTAAGGTTGTCGATGCAAGACTGTTTAGTCTTTTATGTGGTAAAGTAGTAGTACTAGCTATGCCCGTGATTGTTGCTCCTGCAGTGAACAGCTACTCTGGGAATCTCTCATCCCCGCATCTCAAATTAGTCAGTAATGGTGACTATTCAGGATTGAAGAATTAAAATGGTAGTGGTATGGATAGTAAAAAGGAAATATTGTTGGTATATTACAAAACCTGGTTGCGAGATCCTGGCCGGTGCTGGATGCTCCAGGCTCCAGCTCAATCCAATAGGTTCACAAACTTGACTTTGATAGCTCAACTTTTCAGATGTTCAAGTCATTCCCCTTCTAAACTACTCCCTCTGTCCCATAATGTAAGACGTTTTTTGACACAAACGTCTTACATTATGGGACGGAGGGAGTATTTATGAGTCAATTGGACATTATTAGATGAAGTTTGTGCACATTTGAAATGTTTATTCAGGTAAGTGAACGTTTGAAATGTACCTTGCGTAGTATTAATTGCTCTCTGAGGTCCATAAACTCCAGTATATGGTATATGTCAATGTGATAAAGTGTTATACTGCGATGATGTAAAGATGGGTTTCATAGACTGATGTCGCGTACTATACCTTGTGTTATACTTATGCTTTGCAAGTACTTGATTGTTTCATCTTGTTAATAGGAAGAAATGCTTTAGTTTTGCTTCAAAAGAACCTTTGTCTGTAAAACACTACTCTGATATTTTTGAAAAAGGACATGACCAAAATATTTGTTTTGAATTGTTTTTAACAGCAAATTGATCCACCAGAAGACTTCCCCTTTGAGATAATTGATAACCCTGGTGATCAGTCCATCGTTCTCAAAAGAGAGCTTGCAGGAGAGACTATTAAAGCTACTGTCTACACAAATTTTGATACTGAGGAAGATTTGAACAATGAGGACTCTGGTGCTGAGAATGATGATGACTCATTTAAGCCAGCACTTCAGATGGTTGTCACTGTTGAGAAACCAGGAGGCTCAATCCTGGAATTTGAGTGCAACTTTAATGATGATGAACTGGCAATTGAAAATATGAGGTTGCTGAATCGCGATGCCAAGTTTACTGAGAATGCATATGAGGGGCCACAATTCTCGTAAGTTCAATTTTTCTTATCTAACTTATATTATTTCTTCAATTTCAAGCATCAAAATAAGCCAACCAAATGGTTGCTGAATCATAATAAAACAAAATGGTATACTTTCAAGGATCCCTGGTCACAAATTTCTTGTTGTTTTCCACGAAATGGCTCAAGCATGACATTACTTTCTTGTATGTGTTTCTCCCCTGGCTGATTATTCACCCTAATGTTCTGTTTGCTCAAGTACTTAGATGACTACTAGTAAACTGCATTGCATCTTATGGTTTCTTCTGACGTTTACTTGCTCATTGTTTTCTACAGTGATCTGGACGAGAGCTTGCAGAAGTCCTTTCACAGGTATCTTGAGGTGAGGGGGATCAAGCACTCGCTGCATGACTGGCTGCACGAGTACATGATGAGCAAGGATGAGAAGGAGTACGTGGTTTGGTTGAAGAACATGAGAGAGTTCATCGAGAAATGAGTGCCACTGCCCGTCATTCTCTTTTAATAGAAAGAACATGCCTGGTGCTCTATGTCAAACCTGTCTGATCATAATTGTGCCTTGCTTTCTGGCACACCAAGTCTCGGTGGACGCTGAGCTGGATTTATATTTTGCTGGACCTGTTTAGCTGTAGAAAAGTTTTGGCATCTTATCTTTCGATGTTTAACCTGTGATCCGTTCAGATATGATCAGTTCATGTATTTTCAGCCGTGAGTATATTGCTACGTACGTTCTAGAACCATGAGGGGATGATTTGAGATATAATTGTCTGTGGACATGAGTTGAATAGTTTAACCTGCAAGCCATTTAGATTCAAGCTTATACAAGTTTGTATCCCAAGAAAGGAAGAGGCTGACGTGATGGAACTCCTGAAGTAGCCAAATGGTCTATGCTTGGCTGCTACTTCTTTGACCTCGTGGTACCTAATTGTTCAAGTCGTACGCGTGAGATGATGACCGGAGAACCAGCAAACTTAAAAATCAGAATTAGCTGTGCAGCAAAGGAAAACAATTCCTTGAAGTTTTTCTCTGCTTCAACTGTGTCAGCTGACAGTTCTGAGTGTCATCTCCGCCTGATGCGATAGTGTGTTACGTCAAATTTCTTTGTTGATGCTATCAAGGCTGAGATGTAGAGTTTGCAACTTACAGCATCTCCAACAAACACCCAAAAACTGTGATCGTGACAAAAAAAATAACTGCGGCCGTGCCCGAAAGATTGTCTTTTAGGGCATTTTGACCCAAAAAATGCAGCTTCAGCAGCTGCCTTATCTCCTACCAACGCTAGTGGCTGCTGCAAAACCAAAACGCAGCCCCGTGAACCCTCAACTTCACAGGTAATCATTCCCCACCTATATCCGCCACCGCAGCCTTTGATTCCAACCACCCTATGCTGTTGGATGCCACAAGCCATCTTGACACCCTGCCGCCCGTTTCCACCCTCGAGCCACATCCTGATGTCGCCCCTACCACAGTTGTCGCCCAAAACCAGCCTCCCCGTTGTCCGCTGTCATTCGATCCGTGATCCTGCCACCGGGTCCGTCGATTCCAACCGCCAGTTGCCCCTGTTTGACTATGATTGTCGCCCGCCCCTGAGTTCCTTCATTGCGACACCAATTTGAAGGCATCAGTTATGGCGAAAATTCTCTGGCACCCCAAAACCTTCTCTATCATCACCTACAATCACTGTTAGGGCACCAAACTTTTGAGCATATGTTGGAGATGCTCTTAGCACGGATGGAAGAGACCCCTAAGATATCAAAAACTAAGACCAGCCCTTCGTTTTAGTAGGACCCGAATATTCAGCGAATGTCGGATTTTTGGGCATGGCAAATTGAACGTTTTTTCATGATAAATTACGTTCATCGAGGATGGCAAGTTTAGTTCGTGAGCATGTATATCCATCTCAGTTCATTTTTTCGCCAAAAAATTGGCTTGCAAACTAAATTTGCCATCCTTTTGTTTTTCAAAACCGAGGCAAAAGATTTGCCTCATAGAGTTTGAATTACACAACCTGAACCAAAAAGGTTGTTACTCTCTCGGTATAATGGTGCACAATTTCTTTGCCCCGGCGGTAACCCAAAGGATGGGCTCACACTTGATGTTGTTGGGCAATAATATTGGAGGCCTGCCCTTTTGTCGGAAGACCCGTGTGTTCCTCTCGTTTAAAATGGTCCAACCAATTAGCATTGTGAGGGAGACCATGGCTTTATGGTTGGGAGTGCTTTTGCTTGATCGGTTTACTAGCCATCCCTTCATCGAGTCCTCGAGGTGCCATGTTGATGTGTCAAGGCTTTCAAGGTGGAACCATTCATATATCAAATTTCAAAGACGAAGGGTGAATCTACATTTGACGAAAAGGTGTAGTCCGGATTCTTGTTCCCATTTGATTTAAATTTGTCATCCTAGCGTTAATATAAATGGCCATGGAGAATATCTGATTTGCAATGTTTAAAAATCCGACGTCAGATTTTTTGCATTTTCGTAATTTTATAGAAGAAACACGTGAGAACATAGCGTCTATGTGAGGACTCAAACGCTGGTGGGCACCCAAGCAACGCTCGGTTCTATCCTGATATCAGAGCATCTCCAGCTGCGTCCCCAACAGGCCCTCCCCAGGCGATTTTGCCGCGCCGGCGCCCAAAAATCGGTCCAGTCGCACCCCCGGGAGCCCGTTTTTCGCCGGTTTAGGCCGAAACTGACGCCGGCGGACCCAGGCCGAACCTGGCGCGCTGGGGGGCGCCCGGGGGCGCCGGGGCGAGGCGTTTTGGCATGAAAGCGGATGGGCCCGCCGAGTCAGCGACACACCGCTTCGTCGCCCTCATCACCTCGATTCCCGCGGGAATCAATGCGAAGGTTGCCGCGCTACCGCGCCGGTCAGCCTCCATTGATGCCTCACGGGCGGCGCAGTGAACACACCGCGGCGCGCGTCCAGCCACGCGTCGCCCGGCATGCAGCCCGTCGCCGCCCAGCCACGGCTATAAAAGGGCGACCTTCCCGCCGGTGGACGTCGCAGCTCTCATTCCCCCCCCCCCTCCCCATCGTAGAAAGCAGCTCTCCCCCCTTCCCGCCGACGAGAAAGATGGCCGAGAGGTACCCAGGCGACGGCGCGGCGGCGAACGGCTTCGGCCGCCGCCACCTTCAGGAGGCGGAGGCGCGGCTGTTGTACGAGGCGGAGTACCCGGCGCCCCCGGACATGCGGGTCCGGGGACGTGGAGGCTGAGCGCCGGCGGTGTCCCGGTGCCACCGGTGCCCGAAGGGGCCGCACGGCGGGCCGAGATCGCCCGCATCCGCTCCTCCCTGACGGAGGAGCAGCGGAACGAGCCGCGCTACGCCGTTGATAGCCACACCCTCTGGACCATGTACTTCCAGCGCCGCTGCGAGGAGCAGATCGCCTCCGCCAACAGCGTCATCCCGCGGGGCCGCTTCAACGCCGACGGGCGGCGCGAGTGGTGGGGCGTTCAAGGTTGCACCCTCGAGGCCGTCCTCGACCACATCGAGTGCGGCAACGTGCCGCGCCTCGAGTACCCGCCGCGACCGTCCTTCTCTTGCCGCCGTGGCAGCTCCTGGACGTCGCGGCGGATGGAGCCGGGGTCGTCCTTGTCGTTGGGCTCCGGCTCGCCTGCCACGCTCCGCCCCGTCAAACCCGAGCCGGAGGAGACGCCGCTCGGGCGCCGCACCCGCATCGGCGCCCTCGTCATCAACGAGGGTGCCCGGCCCTCCCCGCCTGCTCCGGCTGAGGGGAGGCGTTCCCTCCGCCTGGTCCGGCCGAAGCCCGAGCCTGGGCTGCTCCCGGTGAAGCCGGAGCACGTCGAGATGGCAGCCCCCGACGACGAGTCCGCCCTCAAGTGGGCGAAGAAGGACTACGTCCGGGAGCAGGTGCATCGGCAGCCCCGGGCATATGCGGAGCTCCAGGCCAGGCGCCGCGGTCGCGAGGAAGGCGGCGTCATCGTCCTCGACAACGACGAGGAGGACGAGGTCGGGCCGTCCAGCGCGCCACCGCGCCTCGGCGACCCAGGCCAGGGCTGCAGCAGGGACGGTGCCAGCCCGAGCAAGCCGCGCGCCGCCGCCGCCGCCGACGATGATGGCGACGGCGGCGACTACACCCGCTTCTACAGGCTCCTCGGCATGTAGATGGTGGCGACGGTGATGGCGGTGGCGGCTAGACGTAGTTTGGCGTAGTTTTTAGGCTAGTTCAGACGTAGTTTGCATGTGTTCGTCTTTTTTTACAAATTTTAATGAAGTTTCGCCGAGTTCATTCAAAAATCGCCGAGTTTGCGCATATTTCGTACGGAAAGTCGCCGAACCCGGGGCGACCTGTGGGCCGACGACTGAGAGCTAGGTCGCCCCCACGTGTCAATCTAACGCCGGCTCGCTTTCAGACTGTTCTTTTTCGGCGTCCTAGGAGGCCGAATGGATGGAGATGCTCTCAGTCATGCTGGCCTCTGCTAGATACTTTTGGCAACCTGAGAAGATGAAGAAGTCATTGTTCCAGGTATCATGTCGTGGCGTGCTGAATTGCTAATTTGCGTGCAACAGGAAAATAACCTAAGACTGTTTAAAAGTGCCATCCGTGTTTACTCTGTATCTGTAGCAGCCTTCCAAAAGAAACGAACTTGAGTCAACTTATTATTCGTATTACTCCACTCGATTCTTGGTGAGGAAGTTTACTTATTTATTTTGAAAAATCCTCCTGGTGAAGAAATTGAAGTTAAGACCAAGCAAAAACATTTAAAATAAAACTCTAAAACTTTATCCATTGTCTCTGATGAAACATAAAGCAAACAACCTAATGCCCTCGTGTCTCCGATCAAAAGGATATCATCAGATAAGATCACAGGAATAAGTTGTACACATCCTATTCCTGAAGAAGAAATAGAAAACAAATATAAAAATATGTCACCGTCCAGCGACGGTGAGGTGTGACCCTGTTTTCGTACGAAGACACGATGCGTATAAAATGTGCGAACCCTTATCTGCTTCCGCTAGATCACGCGTCCTTCAGATATTCCTCTTTGTATTCAATGCCGATCCTATTTGCCTGGACCATGTGAAGTACGTAGGTGCTAGGTTCTTAAACAATTTCAATTCATGTTTTTTAAAAGCCAGCTCTATGTATTACTCGTGGTTGCAGTGTCTATTATGGGGCAAAGCCCGACTCTTAACTCGCTCTCGCATCATCACTTTCTTGATTTCTCCCGCATAAGAAAGAATGGCCGGTCCAGTTTTTTTGCATGTCTTATTATAAATTAGGATGGAGTGCATCCAAACCGATTACATCTTATACACCTACACCTACTATTAAAGGAAATAGATATTCTTGATTTGGTTCCGCTTTCTTTCGTCCCGTTTTAAGTATTTTACGTGCACTATTTTTTTAGTTTTGTCCGTTCGACAAACATACGTGCAAACAAAGAAAACCGAGACATTACGAACAAAATCAGGACGTACCTTTAAAGGAAACTTAATTGAAACAAAAGCGAAGTGGCCTGCCACACGTCGTAACCTGACCCAAAAATATATACATGGGAGTCCAAACTAGCTACGAGCTGCAGGGTGCCGGCTACCTTGATTCTTTCCCAGCTAAACACACGAGTACATATCAAGCAGGTTGGTGGATCGAACCGGCGGTGACTACATGGCTGGATTAATTGCTCCTTGAGAACTTGCACTGATTCAACTAATAGGTGCACAATCCTAGCTTCAATGAGTCAAGTTAGTCTTTTATTAATAGCTACTTGATTTTTTTTCTTTTCTGCTCTTCCTAGCTGAGCGTCCATGCATCAGGTTTTCATAGCTTAACTGACTACACAATAAATAACTGTTCTACAAGGAGGAGAAAATGAGGTATTTTCATATTCCTTCAATTCTGTTTTTTCGCCGGCTCATGTATTTCTATCTGACATGATATGGATTTTGCATAACTCGAAATGTGCTAGAGAAATATTTTGCAAGGATTGGGACCCTCTCAGTGCAATACAGATTGGCATGCATGTTACCTTTCTTTGTTCATCTTCAAGGAGAATTACTTTTTTTGTCATCTTCAAGGCCAAAATCATATTATTAATTTCATCGTGCTTTCAGGAAAACTGACACTTACTTGTGCTAATTTGCATATCTTGGTATATGCAAAGAAGTAACTGAACAACTACCCGTGCAAGCTCACATTGATCAATCAAGGTTAGCTTTTCTATAGTACTGATTGTTGAAAGCACCCAATTTTTATTCATCTGGGAATAATTTATGTGTATCGTAAATCAAATCATCTCTTATGTTTTAGGCCGTGTTTAGGCTTAAATCATCATTTTTTTACTAGGATGGGAGAGTGAGGTGAGTTTTTCTCCCGCTGCAACGTACAAACATATTTAGGTGGCACTTTCAGATTTTATTATACCATGATGACGGTCGTTTCCATGTACAGTGGGCACAATAATTTCTCTCCCGTTGCAACGCACGGGCATATGTGCTAGTATACACCAAATCAAAGATAGGGGCAACGGCGGCTCGTTCTGCCGGCAGTAGGGCTTGTTCAGTGGTTTTGGAATCTTGATGTAATTTTTATTATATTTGAGGTGCTTTTTACTTCAAGTGAACTTTCATAATAGATCTGAATCATTTTCGTAAAAATAAATAAAGGAAGCAAATGAGTCAAATTTTTGACAGCATGGTCCAAATTATATATGAATACCTATATTTTTCCGAAAATCCGACAGGTAAAAGCAAAACAAGCACATGTGTACACATACACGGGATAATGGGGGAGCCTGGCTACAGCTAGTCCTTTGCCTCCTCCCGCAAAAAAAAAGTCTTTTGCCTCCGTCACTGGTATATACCTATCACTACTCTTTAAATTTTTATGTAGACATATCCTCAAATCGTAACCGCCATTACATTGAACTATTTTTAACAAAAAAATTCAAAAATTTAGAGTTCACGACAAACACCATCAAATCAACGTTGTCGCGTCGGCTACCGGACAGTTCGTCAAGTTCTAGGACGGCAAGTGGAGTTAGATCAGGGCCAGGCGTTCTATGTCGCCCTCTACTCTTATGACACTACCTTGCGCGCCGGCCTATGCGAGTCTGTCTTCAGCATTGTAGTTGAAAACGAGCTCGCTTTCCATCTTGACGAGCTATGTGCTTCCACTTTACCGCCGTTAACGGTGTTCATGTTGTGACGTTGAGTCTTTGAAGCGCTAAAAATTAAGGTTTCTTAATTCTCCGATATGGTAACAGTAGAATGTGCGCCTTCCTGCCAAGCTGGGTTGCGTCCTGTAGGAGGCCTGCTTATTCGGTCGGCGTTGATGAGACAATCCTCTCTTAGTTGACGTTCCAAAGTGATGGAAAAGGTAAATACCACATTGCAAAATGCCTATTATGATTTGCAAGTTGCGCAAGCTCATATGCTACATAATGCAAACTGATTCCAAATATGGTTTCTCTCCGTACCCACACTAATGCAAATTCCAACTCTTCCACGCATGCAGGTGCTCACGGTAGATGTGGTTCCAAGACAATAGAAACAACAAGTCATCCTCTTCTCTTATAGCCACCCCCAATCTTGAAGATGGTGAAACAATAAAATATGGCATGCACCATGGCTTGGGGTCACAAGCAAAAGGACATTGCCTTGGACATCTTCGCAGTATCAAAGGAAACTAATCGGAATTTTAAGTGTGTCAGGTGGGGAGAGGCTTGGATAAGAAACAAAAACACCTCCACCGAAATCAGTGTAGCCCAATTGTAAGATTTTTCCCCCTTGGACAATTCCACAGGAGGTTAACCTCAGTGATAAAGTTACTAACACTAACACTTGAAATCTCACCTCTAGTGGCAATTTATCTAGCTCTTCGGCATATCATGCACAATTTTAAGGAATTGTTGTGACAACAGGCCCGTCATTTGAAACAATTGGACGCTGCCAAAATGGAAATTCTTTGCATGGCTTATCATGCAAGATAAAGTCTGGATTGTTGGACATCTCCAAAGCATAGTTTCTATAACCATACAGGACATGCAGTCCGACCGGAATAACTGAAAATCGGCGCCCTATCCCTTTTGTAGGATGCATTGGTATTTTAGTAAAGAAATATGGAGAAATATTCATAAACCCCCTGACCTTGAGCCGAGGCACGCTAAAGGACCGATAACCAACTAGGCTAGCAACACTTTATGATTTATTAATGGGTTACATTCAATATTATGTGTATTCATTTGATTTGAGGTCAATTTTTCTGAAAAAATAACATAAATATTTCATTTTTGTCACCACTTGACCGAGGAACCGGCGGTCGACCGGTGAAAACCTGAATCTAACTGGTTCGGTTTGTTTAACTATGCTCCAAAGAAGAGGATAGCCAAATATGAGTTTTGAGCTATGTAGAAAGAAACCAAAGACCACCACTGCATCTGCATTTGGAAAATGGTTCACATTGGCTTGGGCTTGATTTTTTGAGTATTGACTACTGGGCCAACTTCACTCGGTCATGACAAGGTGGTCTGCGATGACTCATCCTCTAGGAGCCAGAGTAAAGTCAAGACCACCCTCACCATGCTAGTCTTTCGGAAGATATGGATCGAAAGAAATACACACGTCTTACACAATCATCCCCTCCCTTGTACTCCACCTGGCATGGCAGATAGATCGCCTGCTTCGGCTGGCCCTTGAGTCACTCGCATCGCACGAGTCCGCTGGATCCCCATCTGCACCGCGCGCATCAGCTGGATTTAACGGAAAGGATCTTGGTCAGAAGACCAATCGCCCGCCTCGTGCGCTCGTGGATTGGGGGTCAGTTTGGTTGGTGTCCTCAACACCACGTCTGGGAAATATTCGTGCCTGGCACATGCCTGAGAAACTGGAAAAAATTGCCTGGTTAGGCAAGTGGAGCGAAGCCCCGTTTGGATGACGACCTCGCCTGATGAGCGCTAAAAAGTCAATCTTTTGTCTGACACAACGAATTGATTCCTTCTCAAATGCCTCGGTCCTTGAGCCCTATGATTAATAAGCCCATGCTGCTGCTCCAGGCAGGCCCGGGCGTCCAAATTCGCTAGCCTGGACGAGCCTAACCAGGTTGCCTGGAGCAAGCATGTTTCTTTCTTTTATTTTATAAATCTAGACCAGGCTAATCACCTTGCATGGACTCCCAGGCCAGGCAGATGCTTCATTTCCCAGGACTATCCAAACAAATACCAGGCAGGGTCCAGGCAAAGCCCAGGCCAGACGTGCAGCCCCCAGGCCTCAAACCAAACACGCCCTGGTTCCCCTCGCAGGATCTCCTCCTCTCTGCCGCACGACTGATCCGTTTCGTGCTGCGTGGAGCAAACAGTTTTATTCCGGAGAAGGCAACACAAAATTGGACCGTCGTGGGTTACACAAATGGGCTTGCATAGCAGCCCGTAGAAAACCAATTAAGCACAGGCCTCCGAAAAGGTCTCCAGAATAGCGGCCTATTAGGACAGCCAGCCCAAATCGCGCTAAACTATCCTTAGAGAAAGATCTGATGGCCAGAAACTAATCACACACGAAATCCGTTGGCCAAAGACATTGAGGGTGTGAGAGAGCTCGCTTTAGGCTCAGTTTTACTGTGCTTAATTTCACAATGACACCGATCATTATTGCATGTATTAAAGCATAAGCTGGGGTCGGTCTACATCACGTCACAAGAGTAATCATTTGTTTTTCCTTGTCTATGATCTAGGTCATGTACTTATTATACTCTCTTCTTATATTTAATAAAAAGAGGCAAATTTTGCGTCCTTGTTAAAAAATACACCCACGCCAACCTCGCCTAACACCTTATCCAAAGCCGCATCAAAGGTCATAAAAGACAGAAAGAAATTTGTAGAAGAATGATAGCTAATCCTGCTCTTCAAAACTGTGATTGCGATATGCTAATGCAAACGGTCTTTGCCAAATACTCCCTCCGTCTTAAAATAAATGACTCAAGTTTGTACTAACTTTATATTAAAGCTAGTACAAAGCCGAGTCACTTTTTTTGAGACGGAGGAAGTATATCTGATTAAGATTGTGTGTCGACACTAGTAGTTTTTCAAAAACAGGTTGGAAAGAAACAATCGAACCCGACAACACCTCAGATTATCTCACCGGACCATCCAAATCCGACAAGGATTTTTTCAAAAATGTAAGTACATTTTTATTTTTGAAAAATAAAAAAATTCATGCGCGTAGAGGATTATATAGATATAGAAATATATGCATGTAAAATTTGAAAATTAAACACGTCTGTATACGGCGTGTACAAAAAATTGACAAACTGGCCAATGAAGAGTGCAACGACTATGTTTTAGCCGTATATACACGTCTTCAGATGTCCCCTAGGTCCAGAAAACCCACTCCACACCACCTTGATCCTCTCCACCGCTGGCAGCTTGGCGCCTTGGCCAGTTGGGGAAAAAAATCGTACACAGGAACAGTGCGATTATTTTCTTGGTTTATTAATTTATAGAGACCGTTTCTGAACGCCTCTAGTCGACAAATTATTCTTCACGGCATTCTTGTGCTTCAATCCTACGACCGCGCACGTTGGAATCATATCTCCCTGGTTTCAAAAATGAGAAAAAAAGAATCGTATCTCCCAAATTCGCGTTGAATTCCAAAGATGTTACGTGGAGGGGAGTAGAACGTCTTTGTGTGCGTACAGCTTTTACGTTTTTTGCTCCTCCGAAATTCCTCCCGTCCCACCCGCTTTCGTGCACCCCGATTCGCGAGGCACGGCACTAGCAGCGCAGTACTCTACCACCACAGTGGCAGCCCGCAAGTCAGAGGTCGGTCCAGAGACAGCAGCGGCACGCACGACCGGACGTCCGGCGCGCTCGGCAGGACCCGACTGGACACAGGCAGCCACGCCCACTCCGGTCGTCCGAAACCTCTCGTGCTCGCGCGTAGGCGGCCGACATGCGAGCGGTGGCATCTGGCGGGCAACCCCGCCGTTCAGAGATAGCAGCGGCACGCACGACCGGACGGGCGGGGCGAAGCAACCCGTGACGTCCCGCGGGGGCGAAGAAACGAGCCGCGCGGCGGGGCGCGGGCCGCCACGTCGAGCGCATGCGGCGCGCACACGACACCCGTACAACGAGACGGGAATCGGCTTTATAAGACGCGACGCGGTGCTCCATCCGAGGCACCGCACCGCACCGCACCGCATATCCGACGGTCGAGGCGCAACCGCACCAAACGCGTAAGCAGCAGCAGCAGCACCTTTGCCGGACGGATCCGCCCGCCTCCGCGGAGCGTGAGCAAGGAAGAAACACCCGCCCGCGCCGCGCAGGAAGCGGCGGAGACCAGGAACTTCTTCTTCTCCCCCCTTCCGTCCCGCCTCTGCAACATGGGCGCTAATGGCGCACTGGATGACGTGCCCGCGGGCGTGGTGGGGAAGGAGGAGAGGCCGCTGGCCGAGGGGCAGCAGGAGGAGGAGGAGCAGGAGGAGGGCGGGGCGACGGTGTTCCGGGGCACCAACTACTCGCTGCCGCGGACGATCGCGGCGCTGGCGCTCTGGCTCGGGGGAATCCACTTCAACGTCCTCCTCATCCTCGCCTCGCTCTTCCTCTTCCCGCTCCGCCTCGCCGCCCTGTGCGTCCCGTCCCTTTCCAATCCTTCCTTTTCCTTTATTTATTCTCTTTTCTTTCTAGCACTAGCATAGCAGGAGGCCAAAGAGCATCTCCTTTCCTTGCTTCTTTCATCTTCCATGGGTCAGTGCTGACTCCTTTCTTGATTATGATGCAGGGTGGTGGCGCTGCAGCTCGTCTTCATGTTCATCCCCCTCAACGACGAGGACAAATTGGGCCGCAAAATCGGCAGGTCCATTTCTCTCAACCGACTTCCTTCCATTATTCTGCAAATTGTTACAATTTGCTCGGTTTTATTCGTTCTTGGATGTTCAACCGATGGCTCTGCTATGCTTGCGGTCGCAGGTTCATATGCAAGTACGCCATGGGCTACTTCCCGATCAGCTTGCATGTGGAGGACTACGACGCCTTCGATTCCAGCAGGGCTTACGGTGAGCTTCCTCTGAATCAGTTTCCATATATGGATGCAATGATCATCATATCTAGCTCTTTACTAGATTTCCCGGGCTAATTCGGTCTTCAGCCGACGATTCAACGGCAGTCTTGCTGCTGACGATATCAAAAGGGCAAAGAAACAGAAATCTGTTTGGTAGAAAGTCTGTGCCTGGCTAACTTGTGTGCTATGTTTGCAGTGTTTGGCTATGAACCACATTCTGTGCTGCCGATCGGCGTGGCGGCTCTGGCGAATCATGTCGGGTTTATGCCTCTGCCTAAGCTCAAAGTCCTTGCGAGCAGTGCGGTAAGCTCCCTGAATTTGCTTGCAGCACAATGCGGCTGATTAATTTAATTCAATCGATCAGGGCTGTGTTCTTTACTCTGTTCAATGGTCCATTTGTGTTAGGTGTTCCACACCCCATTCCTGAGGCAAATATGGACATGGATAGGATTGATTGCTGCAACGAGGAAGAATTTCTACTCCTACCTTGCAGCTGGTTACAGCTGCGTTGTAGTGCCTGGCGGTATACAGGAGATTCTTCATATGGATCATGATTCCGAGGTTTGTGCTTGTGACACGTGGATGACATCCTTTCTTGTATCATCCATTGACGAGGAGCATTGACTTTCTGAGTTAAAATAATCTTATTACTCACTCTTCCAAAGTTAAGTTTGTCCAACCCTTGCGTGTTTTGCAGGTTGCTTTCCTTAATTCAAGAAAAGGGTTTGTCAAGATAGCTATGCAGGCTGGCTGCCCTTTAGTCCCTGTTTTCTGCTTCGGACAGGTAAAATGCAACATTTGGTTGCTTTAACTGTAAAATGTTGAAAGCAAACTTGAAGAAAATTGAGTTTCCCAAACTTGAAAACATATGCCACTCACACAAGGAAGCTATGGAATATGCTTAGGGTCATGTCCCTGCAAAGTCAACCCTGTTCTTCGTTTCTTATCGTTGAATACATTCCTGAAGAATTACCAATCCTGATTATCTGTTGTTATCATCTGGTCAGAGCAAAGCTTACAGGTGGTGGAGGCCGGGAGGCAAATTGTTTGTGAACATTGCTAGAGCACTTAAATTTACTCCTATTATCTTCTGGGGAAGATATGGGTAACTCCCTGCGTGTTAATATATTTATTGTTGAATTTGCAATATCGGTTTGGATGGCTCTTCATCATCTACCTGCACATCTGAATGCAGGACACCGATCGCTTTCTCGGCACCTATGCATGTGGTTGTTGGTAGACCCATTGAGCTGAAGAAAAATCCTCTGCCTACCATTGATGAGGTGAAAACTCATAATCACGCAACTGCTGCCAGGAACAATTTTGTCAATCTACTGAAAAGCTAGAAGAGGAAAATAAGTTGATTACTTGTAGGACTAATCTTATAGTTCATCTCTGCATGTTCCCCTACACTGTAACAGTAGCAGTATTACTTCTTTTACCATCTCATTACCAAGAAAAGCATGTTTGCACATTGTTTTCAGCCGTCTAAAAACAAGTTTCCTCATTGTCGACAGATAAACGAAGTGCACGGACAGTTCGTCGGCGCCTTGCAAGAACTGTTTGAGAAGTACAAGACGAAAGCCGGATATCCTGGCCTCCATCTGAGAGTCCTATGACACTTTCTTGTGGAGAATAAGTGGCTTGTAATATCACGGCAATTCGGCGACGCTTGCGGCCTGTTTGATCATTGCACGATCACTAGTACGAAGCTGGAGTTTGTCCGAGTTGTCAGGCCATGATGTTGGTACTGGCAAGTGTTGATGATCACACGGCGCCTTTCCTGTAACAGAATTGTCAGTTCCCACTGGTTGCTCATAATATAAAGCCTCGTGCAAGTCGATCCTTCAGAGGAGATCTTGGTTCGTTCTTTGCTTTTAGACTATCCACAATGGAGAGTAACATACACATATTCCTAGACTATGTTACTTGTTGAGTAAATAGGCAATTTCTCGATTAAATTAATCCACGAGTAAATCACTAGCATGGCATTGACACATATGATCGCATACTGATATTCAGTCAAAGTAGCACATACTACGCTAATTGCAGAAAGATCTACGTATAACGCTAGCATGGCTAAAACAGAAAACAGTAGGAGCGGGATAAACGAGTTATACCCTTCAGTAGGCCATACAGAGGCCGCGGCTTTGGTGGCAGCAGCGGCGTCCTCGGCGGCCTTCTTGTCAGCTTCAGCTTTCTCGGCGGCGGCACGTTCGGCGTCGGTGGACATGGTGATGATGAAGGCGACGCGGACGTAGAGGAAGTAAACGATCGGAAGTGAGCAGTCGCGTAATCGCTGCCCAAAAACCTATTCGCCCCTCACCCCGTACAGGAACCAGAAGGGCGTGGTTTCGGAGACCTGCTCTCCCGTCGACCGTGTACGCGGCGGACGGGATGGAGTCACCGGCGGCAGCAGCAGCAAGGGAACAACGGTGGGCGTGGAGCAGATGTGATCTGTTCGTGGCGGCTAGGGTTAGGAGACACCGCACACTTATATAGGCGCAGCCGCGTGGAGAGACGTGGGCTCGACCCACGTCCGAGTCGTCTCAGATCGTGGCCCAGCTGTCAGAAAACTCTCCGTTAGTGACTGGTAAAAATAAGCGCGTAGGTGTAAGCTCGGCTCGGCTCAATCCCGCAACCCGTGGCGCGGCGTGGCGAGGCGGGCGGCGGAGGAGGAGTGCGCGAGGGCCTCTTCTCTTCTCAAGCTCCAATAGCATGTAGAAGAGAAACCCTTATAAGGAGGTCCAACTCCTCTTCCACTTCCGGGGTGGGACTAAACTTCCCACTACACCTAGTGCCATATAACCCACATGGGCCCTTAGAGATTTTTCAGAAATTGCTACATGGGCCTAGAGCCCATCTCAAATTTCAGCAATCCCCCACCAGATCTCGAGGGCCCATTGTGTCCTCTGTTCCAATTACTGTTTCGATATACCAGTGTTTCAGTGAAGACCTGTTAAGGTTGAGCTTCACCTAGAGCAAGTAGCTACACTCCTTCACAACTGAACAATGGACTATGCCTTGAATTGTCAGTTTGGCGTAAAGAAGTTTCACCACATGTCTCACTAGTACTGGGCTGCCGAAGGCTGACCCCTCGGGTGGAGCATATAAGTCACACTCCTGGCCTATTCATGAGCTTACTAAAGATCACCCCAATCTCATAGACTGTGACCAGCAGTCGGACTCATATAGGTGTGTTCCTCCAAAGATCACTCTGTAGGATAGCATCTTGCTTATATAAGCTTCGGAACACATTAAGACAGTAGTCATCCTACCATACAGTATCGAGAGTATTGCATCTCCAACGGAGTGGGTTAGTATAGTTACTCTCCTCAGTTCACCACTGGCTTGTTTTCTCAGGTCCTAATTCACGGGATCTCCGATCACATAGGTTGGGTTACTACCATGGCAACTCATGTGGGTCTCATACCCATCTCCCTCGATGCATTATCTATCACAACACGTGATAGCCCTTTCGTAAAGGGATCTGCCAGATTCTTAGCCGTATGGACATAGTCCAACGCTATCACTCCGGAGTTTCTTAATTTTCTGACAGCTTTTAATCTCATTCTTATGTGTTTGGTGGACTTCATGTTGTCCTTTGAACTCTTCACCTTGGTGATGACAGTCTGATTGTCACAGTTCATAAGGATAGCCGGAACCGGTTTATCAACCAATGGCAAGTCCATCAAAAGATCTCGAAGCCATCTCGCTTCAACACCAGATGTGTCTAATGTCGTTAATTCTGCTTCCATTGTCGATCTCGTTAAGATCGTTTGCTTGCAAGACTTCTAGGAAACAGCGCCACCTCCAAGAGTAAACATATACCCAGTTGTGGCCTTCATCTCATCAGCACCAGAGATCCAATTTGCATCACTATACCCTTCAAGTACCGACGGGTGTCCGGTATAGTGAAGTCCATAGTTCATAGTACCTTTCAGATAGCGCATGACTCGTTCAACAGCATGCCAATGTACATCACCCGGTTTGGAAACAAACCGGCTCAGTTTGCTCACAGCAAACGCGATGTCGGGCCTCGTTGCGCTCGCTAGGTACATCAGTGAACCAATGATTTGAGAGTATCTCAACTGATCTATAGCCGTGCCTTTGGACTTTCGAATCAACACGCTAGGATCATATGGTGTTTGAGATGGTGTGCAATCCGAATATCCAAAACGACTCAACACCTTCTCAACATAGTGGGATTGCAGAAGTGTAATCCCACCCTCATTATCTCTCAGTAGCTTGATGTTCAAGATAACATCAGCCACACCAAGGTCTTTCATCTCAAAGTTCTGAGACAAAAACGACTTGACCTCCTCAATGACTTTGAGGTTGGTTTCGAATATCAGTTTGTCATCAACATACAAGCACAGTATAACTCCTTCGCCCCCACCATGGCGATAGTATACATATTTGTCAGCCTCATTAACAACGAAACCAACAGATGTCAGAGTTGTATTAAACTTATCATGCCATTGCTTAGGTGCTTGCTTCAGGCCATATAAAGATTTCAGCAACCTACACACCTTTCTTTCCTGACCATCTATCACAAAGCCATCTGGCTGTTGCATGTAGATTTCCTCTTTTAGCTCTCCATTCAGAAAAGCCGTCTTAACATCCATCTGGTGGACGAGAAGACCATGCGAGGCTGCCAACGAGAGTAATACTCGAATGGTGGTCAGTCTAGCTACAGATGAATAAGTGTCGAAGTAATCTTCCTCTTCTTTCTGGTCATAGCCCTTGGCCACAAGCCTAGCCTTATACTTTTCAATCGTACCATCGGGCCTAAGCTTCTTCTTGAACACCCACTTACATCCTAATGGTTTGCAACCATAGGGACGTTCAGTGATCTCCCATGTCCCGTTAGCCATGATGGAATCCATCTCATTACGGACCGCATCCTTCCAGTAGTCAGCTTCTGAAGAGGCATACGCTTCTGAAATAGAAGTGGGAGTATCATCCACGAGGTACACGAAGAAATCATCACCAAAGGTCTTTGCAGTCCTTTGTCTCTTGCCCCTACCAAGGGTTTCCTCGCCATCCTCCTCAGGATTTTCATCATGTGTTTGTTCATAATATTCCATAGGGATGGCAGGTTCAGGAGTCTCCTCAGATTCCTGTCTAGGAGTGCTTTGCATATCTCTCATAGGAAAAGTATCCTCGAAGAATGTAGCATCCTTAGACTCCATAATTGTACCGACCTTCTGGTCAGGTACCTCAGATTTCACTACTAGAAATCTATAGCCAACGTTGTTCTTAGCGTAGCCCAAATTAACGCAGTCCACAGTCTTGGGTCCAAGCTTACGCTTTTTGGGGATCGGCACATTGACTTTCGCCAGACAGCCCCAAGTGCGCAAGTATGAGAGTGTTTTCCTCCTCTTTTCCCATTTCTCATAGGGAGTGATCTCATTATCCTTTGTCGGAACTTTATTCAGGACATGACATGCCGTCAATATAGCCTCCCCCCACCATGCCTTGGATAAACCCGATGTATCTAACATGGCGTTAACCAAATCAGTTAGAGTATGGTTTTTCCGCTCGGCAACCCCGTTTGACTGGGGTGAATAGGGAGGCGTCCTCTCATGAATAATGTCGTGTTCCGCACAGAAGGAATCAAACTCACTCGAGAAGTACTCTCCACCACGATCTGACCGGACTCGTTTAATTTTCTTTTCAAGTTGATTCTCAACTTCTGCCTTATAGATTTTAAAGTAGTGTAGAGCCTCATCTTTAGTATTTAACAGGTACACATAGCAATATCTAGAGGAATCATCTATCAATGTCATGAAGTATTTCTTTCCACCTTTAGTCAACACACCATTCATCTCACAAAGATCAGAATGTATGAGTTCTAATGGTGCCAAGTGTCTCTCCTCCGCGGCCTTGTGAGGCTTGCGAGGTTGCTTAGCTTGCACACATGAAAGGCACTTAGAGCCTTTGGCTAAAGTAAAACTTGGGATTAAATCCAACTTGGCTAGCTGCGTCATAACACCGAAACTAATGTGACAAAGACGTGAATGCCAAACTTCAGATTCATTAACATTCGAATGAACATGGTTCACGACTTTATTACAAAAATCTGCGAGGGAAAGGCGGAACATCCCTCCGCTCTCATAACCTTTTCCAACAAAGAGTCCATATTTCGTAACAACTAATTTATTAGACTCGAAAACCAACTTAAACCCTTCTCTACATAGAAGGGAGCCACTAACGAGGTTCTTCTTGATGGCGGGGACATGCTGCACGTTCTTCAGCTGCACGATCCTTCCCGAAGTAAACTTCAGATCGACCATGCCAACACCATGAACAGAAGCACTCGCGCCATTCCCCATCAATACGGACCCGTGGCCTGTGACCTGATAAGAAGTGAACAATGACATGTCAGCACACACATGTACACCTGCACCTGTGTCCACCCACCAATCGGTGGGCTGAAACACTGAAAAAACAGTAAATAAATTACCGTACCCAGGTGCACCATTCTCATTGTTGTCCACAATCATGTTGACGGACTTGGAGTCCTGTCCTGACTTCTTGTACTTATTTGGGCACTTGTTGGCCCAATGTTCAACCGAACCACAAGTGAAGCAGCCCTCGTCCTTCTTGTTCTTCTTGAAGGTCTTCTTACCCTTCTTCTTAAAGTCGGTATTGTGTTGGACACCGTTCTTTCCCTTGGGCTTGTGGGAGTTGAAGTTCTTCTGGTTCACCATGTTGGCGACAGAAGTCCCTTCGGCCCCTTTTCCGTGCGAGTCCTTTGCCCTTGAATTCTGCTCAACACTCAGATGGCCAATGACATCCTCCACAGAGAATTCACGCCTCTGATGTTTCAGAGTGGTGGCAAAGTTCCTCCAGGAATTAGGGAGCTTAGGGATTATGCAGCCCGCGACAAACTTGCCCGGTAACTCGCACTTAAGAAGTTCAAGCTCCTTAACAATGCATATTATCTCATGAGCCTGCTCCAATACAGGACGGTTTTCAACCATCTTGTAATCATGGAACTGCTCTATAATATACATCTCGCTTCCGGCATCGGCTGCCCCGAACTTAGATTCGAGCGCCTCCCACAAGTCCTTGGCGACATGCACATGTAAATATGCGTCGACCAGTTTATCTCCGATCACGCTAAGAACTGCTCCGAGAAACACAACGGTAGCCTCCTTGAACGCCTTCTCCTGTTCAGGAGCAATCGTTCCCGTGGAGACACCGGTGACCCAGAACACGTTCATAGCCGTGAGCAACGTGGTCTTAGTCTGCCAACGCTTAAAGTATGTACCGGTAAACTTATCCGGTTTCAGTGCAGCGGCAAAGCCACTTGCCGAAAAATTCCTACACATAATAGGTTTTTGGATTGTTGAGTAAATAGGCAATTTCTCGATTAAATTAATCCACGAGTAAATCACTAGCATGGCATTGACACATATGATCGCATACTGATATTCAGTCAAAGTAGCACATACTACGCTAATTGCAGAAAGATCTACGTATAACGCTAGCATGGCTAAAACAGAAAACAGTAGGACCGGGATAAACGAGTTATACCCTCCAGTAGGCCATGCAGAGGCCGTGGCTTTGGTGGCAGCAGCGGCGTCCTCGGCGGCCTTCTTGTCAGCTTCAGCTTTCTCGGCGGCGGCACGTTCGGCGTCGGTGGACATGGTGATGATGAAGGCGACGCGGACGTAGAGGAAGTAGACGATCGGAAGTGAGCAGTCGCGTAATCGCTGTCCAAAAACCTATTCGCCCCTCACCCCGTACAGGAACCAGAAGGGCGTGGTTTCGGAGACCTGCTCTCCCGTCAACCGTGTACGCGGCGGACGGGATGGAGTCACCGGCGGCAGCAGCAGCAAGGGAACGACGGTGGGCGTGCGCGTGGAGCAGATGTGATCTGTTCGTGGCGGCTAGGGTTAGGAGACACCGCACACTTATATAGGCGCAGCCGCGTGGAGAGACGTGGGCTCGACCCACGTCCGAGTCGTCTCAGATCGTGGCCCAGCTGTCAGAAAACTCACCGTTAGTGACTGGCAAAAATAAGCGCGTAGGTGTAAGCTCGGCTCGGCTCAATCCCGCAACCCACGGCGCGGCGCGTCGTGACGAGGCGTGGCGTGGCGTGGCGAGGCGGGCGGCGGAGGAGGAGTGCGCGAGGGCCTCTTCTCTTCTCAAGCTCCAATAGCATGTAGAAGACAAACCCTTATAAGGAGGTCCAACTCCTCTTCCACTTCCGGGGTGGGACTAAACTTCCCACTACACCTAGTGCCATATAACCCACATGGGCCCTTAGAGATTTTTCAGAAATTGCTACATGGGCCTAGAGCCCATCCCACATACACTATTGACATACACATATCCCTAGACTATGTTACTATCTTCATAGTGGGTAATACAATACACATATCCCTAGACTATGTTACTACCTTCATAGTGGGTAATACAATAAGTATGGTAACATGCAAAGCCTCATTTATTAGGTCATAGACTCATATTGCATTGGGACATATGATGTTACAGTATAGCTAAGTTACTTAAACTACCTCTCTTCTTATTAACTCATTGCCATATAAGCAAATTTACTGAGTTGAACTCGATATTACTGCTGAAGTTACTCTTATTGTGGCTAGTCTTAGGTTTGGATGATTGCTAATCTGCAAGATATGAGCTACACACATTAGACTACCCACAGTGGGAGTAACATAGGTAGTAACATCACACATATCTAGGTTAAATTGATGATGTGGCATGCAATAAATGAAGAAATAGATGAAAGTGGTAACATAACTAGTTACTACTAGTATGAGTAACATCACTCATATCAAGGCAAGATGTGTCTATAGCCTAATAAATGAAGTGCTCCATATTACCATACATATGTTACTTCCCACTATAGAGGTAGTAACATAGACTAATAACATGGGCATATTACTATCCATTATAACTAGTCTTAGTCTATTGTACGAACATATACACGGAGTATGTCAGCATGCTGTCATGTGGTTGGTCGTCCTAATTTTTATATAAAATAAAAAAGATGGATAAAGTCATAGGGGCGCCGGAATCGGGGGCCCCCTCGATGTCCACTGTCCGGACGCATGTGCTATGACTCCCTATTTGTCCATTCACATAGTCATGTTCCTCAATTTTTTTCCTACACATCTGGACGGACACCTCAGTCATGTTCCTCATTTTTCTCCCTATACGTCTGGTCACTGGTCACATGTGTCATGTTCTTCACTTTTTTCTATACATCTGATTGATGACGGAGAAGCAAAGAGAAAGAAAACATCCGAACGGGGACACTGTAGTCATGTTACTCATTTTTCTCCTTATATATCCGGTCACATGTGTCATGTTCTTCGCTTTTTTCTATACATCTGGTTGATGACGGAGAAGCAGAGAGAAAGAAAAGAAATAATAAACAAAAAAAGATGTTCTGTGATGGGTTCAATCCTATGTGACGGATGCAGGATCATTGACTAGACACGTACGGTCACTCTTCATATTCATATTATATTTTGAAAGTACGCAAATTGTGTGTCATAACTTTATAAAGAAGAGAATTAGAAGTACAAGGTGACTACCACTCGCTATGAACAACGAGTATAACGTCACTCCACATCCAGCTAGTCCAAAGATAGCCATCTACAACAACATAACTACAAAGCAAAAGAGCTTACCTAAAACCAAAAACCTCGCCGTGCCTCAACCGACGTTGGTAATCACCGGAGAGCAGCAACTTCCACCAAGCATCCCTTGTCGATGCACCATCCCCTTTATAATACCTAAATGAGGTGACAAGAGGATGGCAGGACTCGATCTGACTCGAGGAAGGCGCCGTCTTGGAATCATCAGCGACGACCGTACATTGCGCATGAGAAGAATGATCATGGGCAGCGGCGAACACCGAAGAAGCGCAACATAGGATGTCTAGACCATGTGCCTCGGCACGGTGCTCCCAAACAGAGGGACCGCATTGAGGACGACGCCATCGTGTCGATCCAGCACCGAATTAAGGCTTTCGCTCGAAGACAATTGCCAACACCAAGCAAGAGAGGGAGGTGGCGACACACTCGGCTACGCCTCGAAAGAGGGGAACGACACCCACGGATGCCATCGCCGCCGGCCTAGCCACAACATGACTGGATTTTCACCCGTAATGCCACGCATCTCCACGCCTCCAAGGTTTAGGCACTACCGTCCATGAAGCCTTGCATCACCGCAACAACTTGCCGTCGAAGCCCCGCAGATATGGTCCTCTCTCACCCTCGCTGCCGAAAAGAACGCGACCCACAAAAGCACCATCCACCCAGACAAGGAGCCACAACAGCCAACCACGTCGTGCAAGAGCCAAATCCGCCACGACGGCCTTCACCCACACCAGGGGACTGCCGCGCAACAAAATCAGCCCCAAGGCCCAGATCGAACCTGGCGGGATTCAAATCTAACACGCACGCACCTCCTTCGACCACTCCGGCGCCACCACCTCTGAGAGCACCACAACGCGCCCAACACACATAGGCAGCCAGTCGCCCGCTGCCCGCCATGGACTCCTTCCTGGCTGGGCCTCTCAACGCCGCCACCACCATGGCCTTGAGCTCACGCCGTCGCCCCACCCTCTTCGACCACTCTGTTGCGCACCTGGCCTGGGTCCGCCTCTCCACCGCGCTCCCCGCTGTGCGCCGGTAACTGCAACCGCGAATCCCGCCGCCGGCCACCCCGCCACCATGGCAACCCCGAAGACGTTCCACTCAGCGCGAAAGGACCTGTCGAGGGTGGGTGGGGGGGCACTGCCAGCACCCGCCACCTTCGTCGGCCAGGCGCGGCCGCCACCGCCAGCGCCGGCCGCGGGGGCAGCGGTCATCGGAGGAGATCTAGGGCTTTGCTAGGCTTGGGTTTCGGGGGCCTCCGGAGCCGCACTCGCGTGTGACCCGAGAGGCGTTTTTGCCAAGAGGTCGTAAACCAGGGCTATTGTTTTTTCTACGTGTAGTGACCCTAAAGCATACTAATTTCATATACGAGGCTAATATGAGAAGTGTCAGACAGCCTGGCATTTAAAGAGGCTTTGAGGGTCTGGTTGAGTCAATTTTTTCTTCTTTCTTCTGTCTGATCAGTGGTACGGCGTTCGTCAGGTTAATTTGAGGAGTCCGATCGTAGATGGTGTATGTAAGAAATGGTTAATTTGAGGAGTCCGATCGTAGATGGTGTATGTAAGAAATTGAGCGAGTCGAATCCTTTTGCTGAACACTTTGGAGGAAGATAAGTATAGGGTATAGCAGAATAAAGAAAGAGTGCGCACGACTTGCTAGGGTGGCTTCTGACTTCTTTGAGCACGGCAAAAAGCTCACGCGGCAAGAATGGCCACGTTTTTATTTCAAAAAAGAATGGCCACGTTCGGGTTCGGCTGTCGCGCACGCGAGCTCTCACCGGATCGATCATGGCCCTCCTCTTCGGTTCCAAGCCAAACATGTCTGCGGCTAGCTCGTCGCTTTCTGGGAGCACTAATTCGGAACCAACCGTACGTTCAAACCCCTGGTTCCCATACTCATATCAACCCCAGTCAAAACGAATCCCCACATATCACTTATTTTTTTATAATCTTCTCCACATACCACTTAGATGTGTTTAATCAAATTTAAAGTTTACATTTTCAAATAGAGACAAATACATCTTATATTGATCCGCGTCTATCTAAAAAAAATCAACAACTCCAATTTTTTTTTGTAATTTTCCCTAGGAAATATTCAAGAATTTTTTTCATTAGGAAGGAACGGCAGCACCCCATAATAGCGTTGAATAAACCAATACACCAACCCACGGGCAACCCGGCCAAAAAGCCCGATGTTAGAGCTCGGCTCAAACCTCACTTTCTAGCTGTAACCGACCCGAGAGCCTAGAAAAACCTAGCAAACATGATTTAGGAGGGTTTTATATAGGCAATTAAGTTTGTCAAAGAATAAAAAGATAGCCGCAGCTGAAACTTTGACTTAATTCTCTTTGTCTCTGGCCATCGTTTTGGCGCTCGGGGTGGGACACACTGTGTTGAAAACAAAGGTAATCTGGTTCTTCCGCTGCTGTAGTGACGTTTTTTCGTGTCACGTCAATAGAGTGGATCTATATTCCGTCCGCAATTAGTGCAACTACTGCATCACAGTTTTAGTGTTTGTCCTCGCGGGACCAATCTTTGGATCCGTTGAGTTTTTGTTCCGGTGTCTTTGTACTTTTGTTGGTTTGATTTATTTTATGAAGTTGAAGACTTTACTCGATATTACGGTGAAGATTTTGCAATTTAGTTTAGCTGCACGTCACTTGCCTGAAATTGCATTTTGGGCCAGTCGGTTTCGGAAGGAAGAAGCAGTTGATGGAGGGGAGGAAGAAGAAGTCACCGGCACTTCGAAGAAGCCCCCTACGTCAACCTTAGAGCATGGTTAATAGTATAGTCTACTGCTGGCTATAAGCCATTGTCATATCATCTATAGCTCATTTTATAGCCAATATGTATAATAGTTGATTAGAAGAGTGTACTACCCTTTTATTATATAGTCCACATTTCACTCTCACAAAAGTGCCTAGGAGCATGTGCTAGAGGTGACTCTTCACCAAGAGCCTGCTTACCTTCTCTCTCCCCTTTTCTTTCCTCCAACTAAGTAAGAATATACCAGTTTATTTCTTATAGCCAGCTGACTCAGCTCTATTGTACTTGCTCTTAGGATGGCAGGAAACCCCAATATCTATCTTAGGCTGCCAGGCAACCCCACTGTCTATCTTAGGGGTGTGGGGGCTGGTGCAAGTTCGCCAGAAAAACTGGTAGTCATCGGGGGTTAGAGGGATGTCCGGGGCCTGCAATAGCACGATGGTGGGACGAGGTTGAGGGGAAGGCGGGGCGACAAGGCCGACGCAGGAGCGCCATCGGCCATGGGGGGTAGTGGTCCAGCCGGTGGTACGTTCGATGGTTGGGGAAGAAGAAGAAAGCGGGAGCTGGAGGTTGAAGAAGCAATATGAACCGGTTGTTTTGCATCGGACGACTGAGACAAGTCGACTGTCCAAATAGAATTTTCAGTCGATTTACCCCTAGGCAATCCCTTAGCAATTCTACAGCCTACACTTTCAAGGATTCATCCTCGACCAAGTACGTTCATTGTTGAAGGCTTTCCATCTTTTTGGATGGGCGAATCAGGGACTCTCTGGCACTTTTGGCAGTAATCAAGTCGGTGTACAAGTGACGATGTTAATACTCTAGTTTAATTGGAGTGTCTTTGTCGAAGGCTTGAGTAGATTTCATATTGCAAAAGTTATTTCCAAGAAGGTGCATCCAAGAGATTTTAATTTCTAATTTGAGAAATTCTTCTGTACACCCTCTGCTCACTAGTGTAAGACATTTGACTACCAAAACCATCTTACATTAGTGAAGAGAAGTAGTGTTTTTTGGATCTTCGATCCAAAGCATTTTACCTGTAATGGTTTTCATGTTTGAATAAAGTTACATTATTTAATCCTGGTTTTTTATTATTAAATTTGTATTACCAAAATATTCATTTTCAGGGCTACCGGCTGGGCTTGGCATTTTGTTGCCGGGCTTTGCAAGGCCTGGCCTGAAACCCGGCCCTGCCCGGTCAAAGCCCGGGTCGGCCTAGCACTGAATATGTTCCTCATCGATAGCAGATAATTACACGATAGTACCACATTTGGGGCGGTGGTGGCGAATTGGTACCACTTTTAGAAATTTTTACGTGTCAGTACCACGTTTGGGTCTAACCGTTGCAAATCGAGCTAATCTTCGTATTTCTACGTATTGACGCTGGAACTGACCGCCCGGGCCCGCGCGTCAGCTGCCACGCTGGCGAATCGGCACCCGCCCGCTCGCTTGATACGTGCGGTCCGGCTCGAACCGGACCGGCCCGTGCTCTGTCTCTCCCTCCTCGCTCGTGCCTTCCTCCTCGCTCCTCTCTCGCCGCCCTCGTCGCCGCCCGCAGCGTTGCCGGACCGGACCGCCGCCGCCCGCCATGGTTTTCGAAGACGAAAGCAGTGAGGAGACGTCCAGCCTGCCGTACATGCACTCGACCTCATCCACGGACGGGCTTAACCAGGTGATTTCCCTTGAGCTAGGTTTAGGGTTAGGGTTTCAGATTTGGGGCTTTTTGATTTGGTTGATTTTGCTGGGTTTTGATTTGGGCATTTTGTTTGTATGAGGTTCGGCAGGTCCCTTTCAGCGTTGAAGATCTAGATTACCAGGGGCTTGAGCTGGAAACGATGTCGCCATGTGAGAAGCACGGGAAGGCATCTGAGAGGCTTGTCGCATTTGAAGGAACAGACACAGGGAGAAGGTTCTTAGCATGTGCAGAGCCGGTATGAATTGTAGGGTGATAGTTGGATATTATATTTTGGTTGATATTGTCATTTTATTGTTGGTTTGATAGTGGCATATTGAACATGACTACAAGGCCTGATTATTAGGGCATATTCACTTTTGCAACAGCAGTGGCAATAGTTTCATGATAGTGGTACTTTTATTTAGCAGTGGCATTGTTCTTGGTATCATGTGAAATATTCAGTTTAGGACTTCTACAGGTTTTATGTTGCTGTTGTGGCATTTTTATGTACTTAATGACAGTGCACTGTTAATTATGTTGCTGTTACACTTTTACTCCTATTTGGAACTAAATATTGAGTGCAAATCTGTTCAAATCTGTAGCTGAGTGATGTTGTAATTTGTCATGCTGTTATTTAGTGGGTAGGTACATCTCAATTACCAGTGTAGCTTAGTGCTGCTACTATTACCAATTTAGAAAGGAAAAATAGTGGTAGGAACCAATGTAGCTTAGTGCACTAGTTATTTACCTGTGGTATGAACTAACTTGTTTATTATTTATCTTTTTGCTCTTTTTGCAGGAAGGGCAGAATTGTGGGTTTGTTGAATGGGTTGATCACCAGTGGCCCCCAACAATGCAAAATGCATTGTTGAAGCTGTGGGCAATGGTTGAAGATAGCAGGAGTGCTAGGGTGAATGATAATCTTGAAAGTTCTTTCACTATCCACCATCTGACTGAAGAGAAGAACAAGTTGGAGGCCAACTATGACAAGCTAGTCCAAGATGTGCATGAGCTTATGAGCTTCCAGGAGGAGAGGGTGGTGGATTTCAGACATCTGCAGTCTGCCATTACATATCAGCATGAATGCAGAAGTGAACTGGTGGTTGATATGAAGGCATAGATGGCAAAGAGAGATGCAGAGTCTGAGAGGCTTAAGCAGAATTATGAAGTGCTACTGAACCTGACAAGAGCTCAAGCTACAGTCATCCAGAACCTGAAGTTGAAGCATATTATAGACAAGCAATTGCTTAGTGAAGCTAAGATGAACTTGGAGTTGAAGAATGCTGAGCTCACAAAGTCTGAGGAGAAGCTCACCCAAGATAAGCTAGAGTTGAAGTTTCAGGTTTCAGATTTGCTTAAGGGAAAGGAAAAGCATGGTGAAGAGATGGTGCAGCTAGAGCTTTAGTTTGCTGAGCTGATGAAGGCAGAGGAGAAGCTGAAGGGGATCCAGGCCATCTTAGAGAAGTGAAGAAAATGAATATGAGCTAGTGGGCAATGCTGACCTTTTGGGCATGATGGTTGTGTAGTGTATGGCTCTACTAAATGTGAACTTCTCTAAGATGAACTATGGCTGTGTATGTATGTAGTAAATATGCTTTTCATCCTTTTGTGAGAAAAGGATGAACTATGCATCTAAACTCCACTATGTATTGTGAACAATGGTTGTGTACCCTATAATATGTTGAACTCTAGTAACTATTGTCGGGTGGTAGGTGCGACATATGCCAACGGGTGGCTTATCATAGTGGGTGCCAGTAAGACGTCGCCGGTGCCGGGAAACGGGATGAGGCGAAGACATGCACGCCGGCGAATCTTACCCAGGTTCGGGGCTCTCCGAGGAGATAACACCCCTAGTCCTGCTCTGCGGGGTCTCCGCATGATCACTAGATCAGAGAGAGTGGCTACAAATGCTCCTAGAGCTGTTGGGTTCAAGGGAGAAGAAGAACAAGGCTAGCTCTTGCTTCTCTCTCTCTATGGTGTGTGTGTAACTCTAAGAAGCCAACCCTTTGCATGCGTGCCCCGGGGGGTTTATATAGGCCTACCCCCTGGGGGTACAATTGTAATCCGACTGGGCGCTGGTCCCAGTCGTCAGTGTCTGCGCTCGCCGGCTTCTCCGCCGGCTGCTGGGGCCCGCCGACTGGTGGGTCCCGCCGGCTGTCGGCCTCTTGGTCGACAGGCCGGCCCCACTGCCTAGGGTCTTGTCGACGGCTGCTTACTGTAGCCTCGTCCCTGATGACGAGGGCTTCGTCGAGGTAAGCGTGGCTACAGTGTGCCGCCTCGAGGGCTCTCACTGTAGCCTCACCTCCTCTTGTCTCCTTAATGTGGCAGATGCTTCGAGGAAGGGGGTAGCCGGCTTCTGGGGGCCGGCTACGCCCTCGGTCTACTGGGGGAGGCCGGGCCGCCTTCGCGCCTCTCTCTGGCTAAAGGGGTCCGCCGCCCGTGGGCCATACGGGCGTCTGTCGTGGGTGACGTTGAGGCTAGCATGGCTACAGTGCCGAGCCGGACGGGAGACGGCCGTCCTGTACGGCGTCCTGTGGCCATGCCTGCCTCGGGCTTCGGGGGTAGTGGGCCGCACTGTGGCCACGCCCCGTCTTATCACCGTTACGTGGGTGTAGTTTTGGTGGGTGCGGTCTTGGCCGGCTTCTTGGAGTCAGCGCTCTTCGTGGCCGACTCTGGGGAGTCGGCGTTCTTCATGGCCGGCTCCGGGGAGTCGGCCATCCCGTGGTCATCTTGGGGGGAGGTTGCTGAGGCGGGGTCGCCTTCTGAGAGTCGGCTTCAGAAGTAGCCGGCCCGGGAAGGCGGCCCAATGCTTGAAATGCTTGAAGGCCCGAAGGCCTGATAATTTTTTTGAAGAGACAGGGGCAGTCGGTTAGGCTACCCGCGGCCATTTACTCCGACAGTAGTCCCCGAAGCTGATTGGGCTTCGAGGTTGGGTAGGAGTTGAGAAGCTCGATCAGTTTCCTTTCTTGACAAGCCGGCAGCTGGGAGCCGGCTTTGGTTAGGCGCGCCGTCTTGGCCAAAAAATTTGGAGTCGGAGGGCGGGAGCTCGCCAGCGCATGCACCGGGCCACGGGCCGGCCACTTGCCGCCTGCAAACCACGTGGCCTCTCTTGGCTAAAAAGCCTGCCAGCCCACGTGCGCGATGGGACGTCGCCGCAGGGCGGGGGCCCGCCCCACCCACGCCCGGGCCCAGGCGTGGATCCTCTGTAGCCCGAAACCGCCCGCACGTCTCCCTGCGGCGGTTTCGGCACGCCTTTAGGGCGTAATAATCGCGAGGCGTGGGGGGAGTGGGTGCAGTTAATCCCACGTCTCACCCCACGTCCGGCCTCCCTGGCTTCACCTCGCGACGCTATAAGTAGGGGGAGAGGGAGAGCGGCAGGCTCTCGCACGCTCCTCCTCCTTCCACCATCTTCTTCTTCCTGCCGTTTCTTGCAACAGCGCCTCGCCGCCGCGCTCTTCCACCACTCATTCCTCCGCCGCCGCGCTCGTTTTCGCCATGCCTCCCGCCACGGAGCAGTACGGCGGGGATTGGGACGGCTCCAACGTCCACAAGGATCACGTCGAATTCCTCCGCAAGACGCGGCGGCTGCCCGGCGCGGACAAGGTGGAGGTCCGTCTCGCTCCGGCGAAGTAGATTACGCCGGAGCCGCGGGAGGGCGAGCGGGTGGTCTTCCGCTCGCATTTCTTGCGCGGCATCGGCCTGCTCGTGAGCGCCTTCTTCCGCTCTTGGCTCGAGTTCTACCAGCTCCAGCTGCACCACCTCACCCCGAACGCGGTGGTGCTGCTGTCTGCCTTCGTCACCTTGTGTGAAGGCTACCTCAGCGTCCTGCCTACCCTCGAGCTCTGGGGGGAGTTCTTCCAGTCCAAGCTGGGCACGCGCATGCAGGGCGTGCCGGCTCAGACTGGCGCCTTCATCGCGATGCGGAGGGTGGCTGCCGACAACCCCTTCCCCATCATCACGCTGATCCAGTCGGTGAAGTTATGGCAAAAGTCATACTTCTACGTGAAGAACGTCGCCCCGCAGGGCGACTACGTCAATCTGCCGGCTTACGTAGCCGGCCCACCGGCTGGCAGGCGGCCCCAGTGGTCCTACCGGGCCGTGACGCTGACGCCGGCTGGAACCGCAGCCGTTGCCCGAGTGCGAGCGATGACCCAGTCGGAGGGCTTGTCGGGGTCCGACCTGCTGGCCGCCTTCGTCACGCGCCGGGTACTCCCGCTCCAGAGCCGCCCTCATCTGATCTGTCAGATGAGTGGCCAGCTCGATCCGAGCCGGATGTGTACCAAGGACATGCCGCATGACGAGGTGGCCTGTATGGTGAACTACCTTGCGAACTGCAAACTCTCCGAAGAGTGGCAGTTCGGCAAGGAGCCATATTGCCGAGCCAATCCGCCGCCTACGGTATGTTCTCGTTGTCTCTTCTTCTTCTCTTAGTTTTGTTGCCGAGTTCCTTTTGGCCGATTCTGACTAGTCGGCTTGTTTTCGACAGAGCCCTCTTCTTCGGCCAGCAGGCGGGTCGGACGCGGAGCGCCGATTCGCCCCCGACCGGACGGAGCACGATCTGGAAGACCCCGACTTGGGGGCGGCCGCTATGGACGACAACACCGAGCCGGGTGGTGGCCAAGCCGGCGGCGAAGCGGGCGGCTCCGGGCATGGAGTCGGCTTCGACGACTGGCCGGACGACGACGAGGCCGAAGTCGTCCCGCGCCGTCAGCCCGCGTCTGGCCGCGGCGCGGGTTCTTTCGCTGCACTGCCTGCTCGGGGCGGCGGGCAAAAGCGTCGTGCCACGCAGGGTTTGTTCGGCAGTCGGACGAAGAAGCCCAGGGGCGGGGCGGCAGCGACCAGGCGGGAGGAGGCGGCCGCGAAGGCGGTCGCTTCCGCAAGACGGTGAAGCAACCGCAGACGGTGTCGGCGTAAGTTCAAACTCCTTCGTGTACTCTTTTTTCTTTTCTCTGGTGGTTCCTGAATCCTTGTCTTTTTCTCCAAACAACCACAGCTCCGTTGTCGCTCGAGCGGGCGGCTGCCGCCTCCATCGTTGAGTCGCCGAGGGGATCTGGGAGCACCACTCGCCGCGTGGACCCCCGTGCCGACCTTCAGGCGGCGACGGAGCGGAACGCGCGGGAGGTGCGGGAGGAGCGGGAGGCGGAGGCGCGGAAGGCGGTGTTGGGAATCGTAGCATAATTTAAAATTTTCCTACGTTCACCAAGATGCATCTATGGAGTATACTAGCAACGAGGGGAAGGGAGTGCATCTACATACCCTTGTAGATCGCGAGCGGAAGCGTTCCAATGAACGTGGATGACGGAGTCGTACTCGCCGTGATCCAAATCACCGATGACCGAGTGCCGAACGGACGGCACCTCCGCGTTCAACACACGTACGGTGCAGCGACGTCTCCTCCTTCTTGATCCAGCAAGGGGGAAGGAGAGGTTGATGGAGATCCAACAGCACGACGGCGTGGTGGTGGATGTAGCGGTTCTCCGGCAGGGCTTCGCCAAGCTTCTGCGAGAGAGAGAGAGGTGTTGCAGGGGAGGAGGGAGGCGCCCAAGGCTGTAGTATTCTGCCCTCCCTCCCCCCTTTACATAGGCCCCTGGGGGGGCGCCGGCCCTAGAGATGAGATCTCATAGGGGGGGCGGCGGCCACAAAGGGGGGAAGGGGTTGCCTTGGCCCCCAAGGCAAGGGGGAACTCCCCCCTAGGGTTCCCAATCCTAGGCGCAGGGGGCAGGCCCAAGGGGGGCGCCCCAGCCCACTAAGGGCTGGTTCCCTTCCACTTTCAGCCCACGGGGCCCTCCGGGATAGGTGGCCCCACCCGGTGGACCCCCGGGACCCTTCCGGTGGTCCCGGTACAATACCGGTAACCCCCGAAACTTTCCCGGTGGCCGAAACTGGACTTCCTATATATAATTCTTCACCTCCGGACCATTCCGGAACCTCTCGTGACGTCCGGGATCTCATCCGGGACTCCGAACAACTTTCGGGTTTCCGCATACATATATCTCTACAACCCTAGCGTCACCGAACCTTAAGTGTGTAGACCCTACGGGTTCGGGAGACATGCAGACATGACCGAGACGCCTCTCCGGTCAATAACCAACAGCGGGATCTGGATACCCTTGTTGGCTCCCACATGTTCCACGATGATATCATCGGATGAACCACGGTGTCGAGGATTCAATCAATCCTGTATGCAATTCCCTTTGTCAATCGGTATGTTACTTGCCCGAGATTCGATCGTCGGTATCCCAATACCTTGTTCAATCTCGTTACCGGCAAGTCTCTTTACTCGTACCGCAATGCATGATCCCGTGACTAACGCCTTAGTAACATTGAGCTCATTATGATGATGCATTACCGAGTGGGCCCAGAGATACCTCTCCGTCACACGGAGTGACAAATCCCAGTCTCGATCCGTGCCAACCCAATAGACACTTTCGGAGATACCCGTAGTGCACCTTTATGGTCACCCAGTTACGTTGTGACGTTTGGCACACCCAAAGCACTCTACGATATCCGGGAGTTGCACGATCTCATGGTCTAAGGAAAAGATACTTGACATTGGAAAAGCTCTAGCAAACGAAACTACACGATCTTTTATGCTAAGCTTAGAATTGGGTCTTGTCCATCACATCATTCTCCTAATGATGTGATCCCGTTATCAATGACATCCAATGTCCATAGTCAGGAAACCATGACTATCTGTTGATCAATGAGCTAGTCAACTAGAGGCTTACTAGGGACACGTTGTGGTCTATGTATTCACACATGTATTACGATTTCCGGACAATACAATTATAGCATGAATAATAGACGATTATCATGAACAAAGAAATATAATAATAACCTTTTATTATTGCCTCTAGGGCATATTTCCAACAGTCTCCCACTTGCACTAGAGTCAATAATCTAGTTACATTGTGATGAATCGAACACCCATTGCGTCCTGGTGTTGATCATGTTTTGCCCTAGGGAGAGGTTTAGTCAACGGATTTGCTACATTCAGGTCCGTATGTACTTTACAAATATCTATGTCTCCATTTTGAACACTTTCACGAATGGAGTTGAAGCGACGCTTGATATGCCTGGTCTTCCTGTGAAACCTGGGCTCCTTCGCAAGGGCAATAGCTCCAGTGTTGTCACAAAAGAGAGTCATTGGGCCCGACGCATTGGGAATCACCCCTAGGTCGGTAATGAACTCCTTCATCCAGACTGCTTCCTGTGCTGCCTCCGAGGCTGCCATGTACTCCGCTTCACATGTAGATCCCGCCACGACGCTTTGCTTGCAACTGCACCAGCTTACTGCTCCTCCATTCAAAATATACACGTATCCGGTCTGTGACTTCGAGTCATCCAGATCTGTGTCGAAGCTAGCGTCGACGTAACCCTTTACGACGAGCTCTTCGTCACCTCCATAAACGAGAAGCATATCCTTAGTCCTCTTCAGGTACTTCAGGATATTCTTGACCGCTGTCCAGTGTTCCTTGCCGGGATTACTTTGGTACCTTCCTACCAAACTTACGGCAAGGTTTACATCAGGTCTGGTACACAGCATGGCATACATAATAGACCCTATGGCCGAGGCATAGGGGATGACACTCATCTCTTCTACATCTTCTGCCGTGGTCGGGCATTGAGCCGTGCTCAATTGCACACCTTGCAATACAGGCAAGAACCCCTTCTTGGACTGATCCATATTGAACTTCTTCAATATCTTGTCAAGGTATGTACTTTGTGAAAGACCAATGAGGCGTCTTGATCTATCTCTATAGATCTTGATGCCTAATATATAAGCAGCTTCTCCAAGGTCCTTCATTGAAAAACACTTATTCAAATAGGCCTTTATACTTTCCAAGAATTCTATATCATTTCCCATCAATAATATGTCATCCACATATAATATGAGAAATGCTACAGAGCTCCCACTCACTTTCTTGTAAACACAGGCTTCTCCATAAGTTTGTGTAAACCCAAACGCTTTGATCATCTCATCAAAGCGAATGTTCCAACTCCGAGATGCTTGCACCAGCCCATAGATTGAGCGCTGGAGCTTGCATACTTTGTTAGCATTCTTAGGATCGACAAAACCTTCCGGCTGCATCATATACAACTCTTCCTTAAGGAAGCCATTAAGGAATGCCGTTTTGACGTCCATCTGCCATATCTCATAATCATAGTATGCGGCAATTGGTAACATGATTCGGACGGACTTCAGCTTCGCTACGGGTGAGAAAGTCTCATCGTAGTCAACCCCTTGAACTTGTCGATAACCCTTAGCGACAAGTCGAGCCTTATAGATGGTCACATTACCATCCGCGTCTGTCTTCTTCTTAAAGATCCATTTGTTTTCTATGGCTCGCCGCTCATCGGGCAAGTCAGTCAAAGTCCATACTTTGTTTTCATACATGGATCCAATCTCGGATTTCATGGCTTCTAGCCATTTGTCGGAATCCGGGCCCGCCATCGCTTCTTCATAGTTCGAAGGTTCACCGTTGTCTAACAACATGATTTCCAGGACAGGGTTGCCGTACCACTCTGGTGCGGAACGTGTCCTTGTGGACCTACGAAGTTCAGTAACTTGATCCGAAGCTTCATGATCATCATCATTAACTTCCTCCCTAGTCGGTGTAGGCACCACAGGAACATTTTCCCGCGCTGCGCTACTTTCCGGTTCGGAAGGGGTGACTATCACCTCATCAAGTTCCACTTTCCTCCCACTCAATTATTTCGAGAGAAACTCCTTCTCCAGAAAGGACCCGTTCTTGGCAACGAAGATCTTGCCTTCGGATCTGAGGTAGAAGGTATACCCAATAGTTTCCTTAGGGTATCCTATGAAGACGCATTTTTCCGATTTGGGTTCGAGATTTTCAGGTTGAAGTTTCTTGACATAAGCATCGCATCCCCAAACTTTTAGAAACGACAGCTTAGGTTTCTTCCCAAACCATAATTCATACGGTGTCATCTCAACGGATTTCGACGGAGCCCTATTTAAAGTGAATGCGGCAGTCTCTAAAGCATAACCCCAAAATGAGAGCGGTAAATCGGTAAGAGACATCATAGATCGCACCATATCCAATAGAGTGCGATTACGACGTTCGGACACACCATTTCTCTGAGGTGTTCCAGGTGGCGTGAGTTGTGAAACTATTCCACATTTCCTTAAGTGTGCACCAAACTCGTGACTTAAATATTCTCCACCACGATCTGATCGTAGGAATTTTATTCTCCTGTCACGTTGATTCTCAACTTCACTCTGAAATTCCTTGAACTTTTCAAAGGTTTCAGACTTGTGTTTCATCAGGTAGACATACCCATATCTACTTAAATCATCAGTGAGAGTGAGAACATAACGATATCCTCCGCGAGCCTCAACACTCATTGGACCACACACATCGGTATGTATGATTTCCAATAAGTTGGTTGCTCGCTCCATTGTTCCGGAGAACGGAGTCTTGGTCATCTTACCCATGAGGCATGGTTCGCACGTGTCAAATGATTCGTAATCAAGAGACTCCAAAAGTCCATCTGCATGGAGCTTCTTCATGCGCTTGACACCAATGTGACCAAGGCGGCAGTGCCACAAGTATGTGGGACTATCGTTATCAACTTTATATCTTTTGGTATTCACACTATGAACATGTGTAACATCACGTTCGAGATTCATCAAAAATAAACCATTGACCAGCGGGGCATGATCATAAAATATATCTCTCAAATAAATAGAACAACCATTATTCTCAGATTTAAATGAGTAGCCATCTCGAATTAAACGAGATCCAGATACAATGTTCATGCTGAAAGCTGGCACTAAATAACAATTATTGAGGTTTAAAACTAATCCCGTGGGTAGATGCAGAGGTAGCGTGCCAACGGCGATCACATCGACCTTGGAACCATTCCCGATGCGCATCGTCACCTCGTCCTTTGCCAGTCTCCGTTTATTCCGTAGTTCCTACTTTGAGTTACAAATATGAGCAACCGCACCGGTATCAAATACCCAGGAGCTACTACGAGTACTGGTAAGGTACACATCAATTACTTGTATATCACATATACCTTGGGTGTTGCCGGCCTTCTTCTTGTCCGCTAAATATTTGGGGCAGTTCCGCTTCCAGTGACCACTTCCCTTGCAATAAAAGCACTCAGTCTCGGGCTTGGGTCCATTCTTTGACTTCTTCCCGGTAACTGGCTTATCGGGCGCGGCAACTCCCTTGCCGTCCTTCTTGAAGTTCTTCTTACCCTTGCCCTTCTTGAACTTAGTGGTTTTATTCACCATCAACACTTGATGTTCTTTTCTGATTTCTACCTTAGCTGATTTCAGCATTGAATATACCTCAGGAATGGTCTTTTCCATCCCCTGCATATTGAAGTTCATCACAAAGCTCTTGTAGCTTGGTGGAAGCGACTGGAGGATTCTGTCAACGACCGCGTCATCCAGGAGATTAACTCCCAGCTGAGACAAGCGGTTGTGCAACCCAGACATTCTGAGTATGTGCTCACTAACAGAACTGTTCTCCTCCATTTTATAGCTGAAGAACTTGTCGGAGACATCATATCTCTCGACCTGGGCATGAGCTTGAAAAACCAGTTTCAGCTCCTCGAACATCTCATATGCTCCATGTTTCTCAAAACGCTTTTGGAGACCCGGTTCTAAGCTGTAAAGCATGCCGCACTGAACGAGGGAGTAATCATCAGCACGCTGCTGCCAAGCGTTCATAACGTCTTGGTTCTCAGGGATTGGTGCTTCACCTAGCGGTGCTTCTAAGACATAATCTTTCTTGGCTGCTATGAGGATGATCCTCAGGTTCCGGACCTAGTCCGTATAGTTGCTGCCATCATCTTTCAGCTTGGTTTTCTCTAGGAACGCGTTGAAATTGAGGACAACATGGGCCATTTGATCTACAATACATAGTGTAAAGATTTTAGACTAAGTTCATGATAATTAAGTTCATCTAATCAAATTTTTAATGAACTCCCACTCAGATAGACATCCCTCTAGTCATCTAAGTGAAACATGATCCGAATTCAACTAGGCCGTGTCCGATCATCACGTGAGACGGACTAGTCAAGATCGGTGAACATCTCCATGTTGATCATATCTTCTATACGACTCATGCTCGACCTTTCGGTCCTCCGTGTTCCGAGGCCATGTCTGTACATGCTAGGCTCGTCAAGTCAACCTAAGTGTATTGCGTGTGTTCCGAGGCCATGTATGTACATGCTAGGCTCGTCAACACCCGTTGTATTCGAACGTTAGAATCTATCACACCCGATCATCACGTGGTGCTTCGAAACAACGAACCTTCGCAACGGTGCACAGTTAGGGTGAACACTTTCTTGAAATTATTATAAGGGATCATCCTACTTGCTACCGTCGTTCTAAGCAAATAAGATGCAAAAACATGATAAACATCACATGCAATCAAATAGTGACATGATATGGCCAATATCATCATGCTCCTTTGATCTCCATCTTCGGGGCACCATGATCATCTTTGTCACCGGCATGACACCATGATCTCCATCATCATGATCTCCATCATTGTGTCTTCATGAAGTCGTCACGCCAACGATTACTTCTACTTCTATGGCTAACCCGTTTAGCAACAAAGTAAAGTAATTTACATGGCGTTATTCAATGACACGCAGGTCATGCAAAATAATAAAGACAACTCCTATGGCTCCTGCCGGTTGTCATACTCATCGACATGCAAGTCGTGATTCCTATTACAAGAATATGATCAATCTCATACATCACATATATCATTCATCACATCTTCTGGCCATATCACATCACATAGCACTTGCTGCAAAAACAAGTTAGACGTCCTCTAATTGTTGTTGCAAGTTTTTACGTGGTTTGTAGGTTTCTAGCAAGAACGATTTCTTACCTACGTATGACCACAACGTGATTTGCCAATTTCTATTTACCCTTCATAAGGACCCTTTTCATCGAATCCGTTCCGACTAAAGTAGGAGAGACAGACACCCGCTAGCCACCTTATGCAACTAGTGCATGTCAGTCGGTGGAACCTGTCTCACGTAAGCGTACGTGTAAGGTCGGTCCGGGCCGCTTCATCCTACGATGCCGCCGAAACAAGAAACAACTAGTAGCGTCAAGAAGAATTGGCAAACTCAACGCCCACAACTGCTTTGTGTTCTACTCGTGCATAGTAACTACGCATAGGCCTGGCTCTGACACCACTGTTGGGAATCGTAGCATAATTTTAAAATTTTCCTACGTTCACCAAGATGCATCTATGGAGTATACTAGCAACGAGGGAAGGGAGTGCATCTACATACCCTTATAGATCGCGAGCGGAAGCGTTCCAATGAACGTGGATGACGGAGTCGTACTCGCCGTGATCCAAATCACCGATGACCGAGTGCCGAACGGACGGCACCTCCGCGTTCAACACACGTACGGTGCAGCGACGTCTCCTCCTTCTTGATCCAGCAAGGGGGAAGGAGAGGTTGATGGAGATCCAACAGCACGACGGCGTGGTGGTGGATGTAGCGGTTCTCCGGCAGGGCTTCGCCGAGCTTCTGCGCGAGAGAGAGAGGTGTTGCAGGGGAGGAGGGAGGCGCCCAAGGCTGTAGTATTCTGCCCTCCCTCCCCCCCTTTATATAGGCCCCTGGGGGGGCGCCGGCCCTAGAGATGAGATCTCATAGGGGGGGCGGCGGCCACAAAGGGGGGAAGGGGTTGCCTTGCCCCCCAAGGCAAGGGGGAACTCCCCCCTAGGGTTCCCAACCCTAGGCACAGGGGGGAGGCCCAAGGGGGCGCCCCAGCCCACTAAGGGCTGGTTCCCTTGCACTTTCAGCCCACGGGGCCCTCCGGGATAGGTGGCCCCACCCGGTGGACCCCCGGGACCCTTCCGGTGGTCCCGGTACAATACCGGTAACCCCCGAAACTTTCCCGGTGGCCGAAACTGGACTTCCTATATATAATTCTTCACCTCCGGACCATTCAGGAACCTCTCGTGACGTCCGGGATCTCATCCGGGACTCCGAACAACTTTCGGGTTTCCGCATACATATATCTCTACAACCCTAGCGTCACCGAACCTTAAGTGTGTAGACCCTACGGGTTCGGGAGACATGCAGACATGACCGAGACGCCTCTCCGCTCAATAACCAACAGCGGGATCTAGATACCCTTGTTGGCTCCCACATGTTCCACGATGATATCATCGGATGAACCACGGTGTCGAGGATTCAATCAATCCTGTATGCAATTCCCTTTGTCAATCGGTATGTTACTTGCCCGAGATTCGATCGTCGGTATCCCAATACCTTGTTCAATCTCGTTACCGGCAAGTCTCTTTACTCGTACCGCAATGCATGATCCCGTGACTAACGCCTTAGTCACATTGAGCTCATTATGATGATGCATTACCGAGTGGGCCCAGAGATACCTCTCCGTCACACGGAGTGACAAATCCCAGTCTCGATCCGTGCCAACCCAACAGACACTTTCGGACATACCCGTAGTGCACCTTTATGATCACCCAGTTACGTTGTGACGTTTGGCACACCCAAAGCACTCCTACGGTATCCGGGAGTTGCACGATCTCATGGTCTAAGGAAAAGATACTTGACATTGGAAAAGCTCTAGCAAACGAAACTACACGATCTTTTATGCTAAGCTTAGAATTGGGTCTTGTCCATCACATCATTCTCCTAATGATGTGATCCCGTTATCAATGACATCCAATGTCCATAGTCAGGAAACCATGACTATCTGTTGATCAACGAGCTAGTCAACTAGAGGCTTACTAGGGACACGTTGTGGTCTATGTATTCACACATGTATTACGATTTCCGGACAATACAATTATAGCATGAATAATAGACGATTATCATGAACAAACAAATATAATAATAACCTTTTATTATTGCCTCTAGGGCATATTTCCAACAGGCGGCCGCCGCCCAGGCGGCGCAGGAGGAGGAGGCGGCGAAGGCGCGCGTCGACGCCGGAGCCAAGGCCCAGGCGGAGGCTGCAGCTGCGGCGATGGCGGAGGGGGCCTTGTTGGTCACCCCACTACGCGTCGCAGCGCCCGGGGCCCCGGAGCCCCCGCCAGAAGAGGCCGGCGGCGACCAGCCGGGGCTGGAGAGGGATGACGACGTCGTCATCCTGGAGAGGGCGCCGGTGCCGACTCCGCCGACTGGGGCGGCTCAAGGCGGCCGGCCTGATCTGCCGCCTGCGCAGTCGGCGGGGGGCGAGCCGGCCGCGAGGACTGAGCTGGCGGTCTGGATGCCGCCGAGCCGGCGCGCGGGGAAGGCTGCGTCAGAGCCACAGAAGGCGGCGTCGGAGCCGCAGCCGGCCGCGGGCTCCAGCTCGTCGGCCCAGGATGTGGAGGTGGCCAGCGCCACCTCAGGGTGGATGCCGGGCGGAGGGACAGCCGTGATCAACGTGGCCGCGCAGGACGTCCGGACCCGGCTCCAAGCCCAGGCTACGGCGCTGAGGCAATATACCGACGAATTCCTTGCGACGCGGGCGGCTATCCGGGTTAGGCTTCTTATCTTGCTTCTTCTTGATCTTGGTTTCTTCCGTGGGGGCGCGTCAGCGCACCCACTGGGTGTAGTCCCCGAGTTCCGAGTCGGCTGCTGAGCAGGCGGCTTGGAACTTTCTTAGTGGATTTGGCTTTGCTATTCTTGTTCTTACTTCGATCGTCTGCCTATCTTGCAGGACTACCACAATCTTCGTGCGGCCGCCTTCAACTCCCAGGCTCGGGAGCTGACCCAGAAGACCGCCGACCTAACTGAGAGCCGGGGTAAGTGCTTTGTTCTTTATCTCACGTGGGGGCGCGTCAGCGCACCCACTGGGTGTAGTCCCCGAGATTCGGGGCGACTGCTGAGCAGTCGGGTCGGATCTTCCTTGACGACTTCCTCTTATTGTTTCTTCTTTTTCTGCCGTCTCTGCAGCGGCCAACGCCGATCTGAGGGCACAGCTGGGAGAGTCTCAGACTGCCCTTCGTGCCAAGGAGGCCGAGCTTGCCGCCTTGGTGCAGGAACGCCACCGCCTGGCCAAGAAGTTGGCCGACCAGGAGGAGGGCCACAAGGCGGCTCTGAAGGCGGTGCAGGACCGCAAAGCCGTCCTCCAGGCCGAGTACGAGACAGAAGCGGCTGGCTGGGCTGAAGCAAGGCAGACTCTGATCACTGGCTATGGTCAGATCAAAGATCTGGTTGACGGTAAGCCGCCTACTTCTTTGCCCTTTCTTGCCGTCTGCCGCTTTTGGCTCGTTTTCTGACTTGGTGTTTTCTCTTCTTTCTCTTTCTTTCTTGCACAGAGTACTTCCCTGGCTACTCTACCGCCGCCAACCAGATCATCGAGGCCCGCCGCCAAGCGTGAAGGCAGGCTGGCTTCGAGATTGCACCAAGCGCTGGCCGTTCGCTGGAGGAGCAGCTCTTGGCGATCCAGGCCCGTCTCCAGCCGGCTCACCGACTGCTCCGCCGGCTTCAGCATGCCGGGGCGCAAGTATTGGCCGCCCTCTGGCCCGGCGTAGTGGTTCCCCGCACCCCCAGTCGGACTGCCGACCGGCTGGAGGTGGCGGTCGGTCGCTTCGAAGCCTGGAAGGCCTCGGCAGCTCGGTCCGGCGCCAGGCGGGCGCTGGAGTTCGTCAAGGCCTGGTACCCCGGCCTGAGTCTGGACCAGCTGGCTACCTGGAGGCAGCAAGCCGACACGGAGCTGGAGCCAGCGCGGCCGGCTATCATCTGGCGGGCTTCGGCGATCGCCGACTACACCGACACCAGCGTCTTCGCCCCTGAGGTAGATGACAACGGTGTCGCCCAACCGGAGGAGTGGTTCGGGCTGAACCCGGCAGACGGTGAAGACTCGGCGGAGGAGATCGACTGCAGCGACGAGGGCGAGGAGGAGGAGGAGGAGGGTGAAGACGCCGAGCCGGATGGTGGAGCGGCCGACCGGCCTCAGCCTGACCGCGCCTCCAGCACCACGTCACGCGCGGGTGCGTCGCCTGCCACCGGTGGTGACCAAGCCGAGACCCGCCAGCCGGCCACTCCTTCAGCCGGCGACGCCATCTCCACCGACCAGCCTGGCTCCCGCACCGCGCCTTAGTCTAGTCTGCTATCTTTTGTTTTCCTGTCTTGTCACTTTTGGAACAATATTCTGTTAAGTCTGCACAATTCCACCCAATGGGGGTGTAATCGAACTTATGTCTATTGCCGGCCTGTTGGGGGCTTTATATGTATATACGACTTATGCATGCGTTTGGCTTTTCCTCGTTCTTTGCTTTTCATCCTTCTGCTGTTTCCTTTGCCGCCCTCCCTTGGTTGCCGCCTCCCCAGTCAGACAGCTGCTCTGCAATCTGTGGCTGGAAGAGTGCTTGGCCAATTGGGAGGGCAAGTACTCTAACTTTGTTGGATCAGAGCTAAGTGTTTAGGAAGCCGGCCAGCCGGCTGTTCTGACAGCCGGCAAGCGTGGTTGGAGGCCGTCTTTTTGCTATATAAGTTCGTTGGTCCTTAGCCGTTTTCGTGTGGGCATCCTTTCTGCCTTGTCTCTTGCTAGTCGGACAGTCGGTTCTTCGAGCTGCGACTTTCAACAAGAGAGGACTCGGGAGCCGGCACACTACTTGTCTGATTTCAGGTAGAACTTTTAATATAGCTCAAGGCCGCCAGTCCCCGGGCCGACTAGTCAAACCCGGTGCCAGACAAGAAATCAAATGTAATGATACATTCATGGATATGACACTCGTCATTCATAGATAAATGAAGGCAGTCCCCGAGTACTGTTCGGGGGGCCTGTTGGTTCGTACTTAATACAAAAGGGTAGCATGATACATACTGCTTTCAACTGTAAAATCTTCTCAGGAGGTTCGCGTTCGATGGTCGCTCCGACTCCTTGCCGGAGTCATCTCTCTTGCGTGCTCTTGGTTTTTGCGCGTCGATCAAGTAGTAGGAGTCGTTGCCTAGTGCCTTGCTGATGACGAAGGGGCCTTCCCAAGGGGCCGAGAGCTTGTGCTGGCCGGCTGTTCGCTGGATCAGCCGAAGCACAAGGTTGCCCTCTTGGAAGGATCTTGGCTTGACCTTGCGGTTGTGGTAGCGGCGCAGCCCTTGCTGGTAGATGGCGGACCGGCTGAGTGCTAACAGCCGGCCTTCTTCTAGCAGGTCGACGCCGTCTTCCCTTGCTTCCTTGGCCTCCGCCTCCGTGTACATGGTGACCCGAGGCGAGTTGAACTCGATGTCGGTAGGGATGACAGCCTCGGCACCGTATACAAGGAAGAACGGAGTGAAGCCGGTTGACTTATTGGGTGTAGTGCGCAGACTCCAGAGGACAGCCGGTAGCTCATCAAGCCAGCAGCCGGCCGAGCGCTCCAGTGGCACAACCAGTCGGGGCTTGATGCCGGAGAGGATGAGTCCATTTGCTCGCTCGAACTGGCCGTTTGACTGCGGGTGGGCAACGGACGCTAAGTCCAGTCGGATGCCCTGCGTCACGCAGAAACGTGCTAGTGCTCCTTTGGCAAAGTTTGTGCCGTTGTCGGTGATGATGCTGTGCGGCACGCCGTACCGAGTGGTGATGTCGGTGATGAATGTTACGGCAGTCGGCCCGTTCAGCTTCTTGATTGGCTTCGCTTTGATCCACTTTGTGAACTTGTCCACGGCGACCAGTAGATGTGTCAAGCCGCCGCGGGCTGTCTTGAAAGGGCCCACCATGTCCAGTCCCCAGACGGCAAAGGGCCAGGTGAGGGGAATGGTCTTGAGTGCAGAAGCCGGCAGGTGTTGCTTGGAACTGAAAACTTGGCATCCTCTGCAACTCTTGACTATCTTTTTGGCATCTTCCAAGGCAGTCGGCCAGAAGAAGCCGTGGCGGAAAGCCTTGGCCACAAGTGATCTTGGGGCTGCGTGGTGGCCGCATTCGCCTTGATGGATATCCTTGAGGATTGCCACTCCTTTTTCTGGCTCGACACAGCGCTGGAAGACTCCAGTGACGCTGCGCTTGACAAGCTCTCTGTTGATTATTGCATATGCTCCGGCTCGTCGTTGCACTAGTCTTGCTGAGATCTCGTCAGCCGGCAGCTCTCTGCTGACTAGGAACTTGAGAATGGGCTGGGCCCATGATGGAGCTGTGACTTCTTCTTCTGTTAGTGTAGCCATCATGACTCGGGTGGGTGGGTTGGGTGGCGTGGAGTTGGAGTCGGCCACCGCTTCTTGCGTTGCTGCAGTCCCCGGGCCGACTGCTGCAGTCCCCGGGCTGGGTTCTGAAGTCCCCGGGCCGGGTTCTGAAGTCCCCGGGCCGGGTGCGACTACGGCAGTCCCCGGGCCAGTTGTCGAAGTCCCCGTGCCGCCTGCGGGGTTCCTCCAGTCGGATCCGGCTGCATCTGGCACAGGCGGTATGAAGATAGAGTCCGACTCTGGAGACGGCTTGATGGACAGCTTGAGGAGGCACTGGAGGGAGGCGCCAGTCGGTATGGCTTGTCGGGTGGAGCCGATCCGTGCTAGGGCATCTGCTTGGTCGTTGTCGGCCCTTGGCACGTGAAGGAACTCGCACCCTTCGAAGTACCCGCTGATCTGCTGGACGAGGAACCGATAGCTCGCCATGTTCGCGTCATTGGCGTCCCAGTCGCCAGACGACTGCTGGACCACCAAGTCTAAGTCGCCGTAACACAGGATCCGGCGTATGCCGAGCTCTTTGGCTAGCCGGAGCCCATGTACGAGCGCCTCGTACTCGGCCACGTTGTTGGAGGCGGCGAAGTGGATCTGCAGCGTGTACTTGAGCTTGTCGCCTTTGGGAGAGGTGAGGACGATGCCGGCTCCCAAGCCGGTGCGCATCTTGGACCCGTCAAAGTGCATCCGCCAATGGGTAGAGTCGGGAGCCGGCGGTAGGTACTGGGTCTCGGCCCAGTCGACGAGGAAGTCGGCCAATGCATGGGACTTGATGGCGGTGCGGGGTTGGTAGAAGATCGTGTAGGGCGCCAGTGCAATGGCCCATTTAGCCACCCGGCCGGATGCATCCCGGCTGCCTATGATCTCGGCGAGCGGGGCGGTGCACACGACCGTGATGGGGTGCTCTTGGAAGTAGGGCTTCAGTTTCTTGGCAGCGAAGTACACCCCATAGCACATCTTCTGGTAGTGCGGGTAGTTCTGCTTTGAGCTGGATAGCACTTCGCTTAGATAGTACACCGGCCTCTGGACTAGCTGGGCTCGGCCTTCTTCCGGGCGCTGGACCACAACAACAGTACTGACCACTCGGCTAGTCGCGGCGATGTAGAGGAGCATGGGCTCCTTTTCAGTCGGCGCTGCCAAGACAGGCGGAGTGGTCAGCATTTTCTTCAACTCATGGAAGGCTTGGTCGGCTTGGTCATTCCACTCGAAGTGAGTGGACTTCTTCATGAGTCGGTACAGGGGGAGAGCCTTCTCTCCTAGTCGGCTGATAAAGCGATTCAGGGAGGCCAAGCACCCGGTGAACTTCTGCACATCTCGCAGTTTGGTGAGAATCTCCATCATCTCGATGGCCTTGATCTTCACAGGGTTGCACTCGATGCCGCGTTCGGAGACCAGGAAGCCTAACAGCTGGCCGGCTGGTACTCCGAACACGCACTTCTCGGGGTTGAGCTTGATTTGGAATCGGCGCAAGTTGGCGAATGTTTCTTTGAGATCTTCCAGCAGGGTGCCGCGTTTTTCTGTCTTCACCACAACGTCGTCTACATAGACGTGGGCATTTCTGCCGAGTTGTTTCAGGAGGCATTTCTGCATGCAACGCTGAAAAGTGGCACCGGCATTCCTCAAGCCGAATGTCATAGTCAGGTAGCAGAAAGCTCCAAACGGTGTGATGAAGGCAGTCTTCAGGCGGTCTGCTGGGTCCAACCTGATCTGATGGTACCCTGAGTAGGCATCCAAAAAACTCAACAGCTCGCATCCGGCTGTGGAGTCTATCACTTGGTCAATCCGTGGCAGAGCAAACGGATCCTTGGGGCAGGCCTTGTTCAGGATGGTGTAGTCTATACACATACGCCACTTGTTATTCTTCTTCAATACCAGAACTGGGTTGGCAAGCCACTCTGGAAAAAACACTTCCATAATAAAGCCAGCGGCAAGGAGCCGGGCTATCTCTTCTCCCACGATTCTTTGCTTCTCTTCTGACAGTCGGCGGAGGGGCTGCTTGACCGGCTTCGCGTCAGCTCGGACATGTAATTTGTGCTCGGCGAAATCCTTCGGGACACCCGGCATGTCCTTTGGGGACCATGCAAAAATGTCTCGATTCTCATGGAGGAAGTCGACGAGCTCGCCTTCCTATTTACTGTCCAAGTTTGCCCCTATGACGGCGAACCTCTCCGGATTCTCCGGGTCCAGAGGTATCTTCTTCGTCTCTTTGGCAGGCTGGAAGGAGCCCTGCGCATCACAATCCTTGGGGTTGGGGGACAGGGCCGGCTGCTTGCCGGCCATGGCCACGACCCTCTCCAGCATCTTCTTCTCTTCTGCCACTACGAGGGACTCGGCCAGCCGGCTACTGTCCATGGCGCACTCGATGGACTTCTTGTAATCGCCGGCTACCGTGATGATCCCCTTCGAACTCGGCATCTTCATCTTCAGGTAGGCGTAGTGGGGCACAGCCATGAACTTGGCCAGAGCGGGTCGGCCAAGCAAAGCATGATAGGGGCTCTCCAGATCCACTACCTTGAACCAGATCGCTTCTCGGCGAAAATGATCTTTGTCTCCGAAGAGAACATCCATTTTAATCTTGCCGGTTGGGGAGCAAGACAAGCCGGGGACGATACCATGGAACACGGTTCGGCTTGGCATAAGCTGCTTCGCCTTGATGTTCAACTTCTCCATGGTATCGCGGTACAGTATATTGATACTGCTTCCGCCATCTATCAGGACGCGGGAGAATCGGGCAGCTCGCCTCTCCGTCGCGAGGGTAACATCCAGGACCAGTGCATAGGAGCCGGGGGATGGAATCACCTCTGGGTGGTCGGCCTGGCTCCAGCTGATTGGCTTCTCTGACCAGTGCATGAACTCGGGGGCGCTAGAGGCGACTGCGTTGACCTCTTGATGCTGTCGGCGCCGACTACGCTTGTCATCGGCTTGGCTGGTGAAGACGACGTAGGCGGCGTGCTCTTCAGGGAACTCGTCTTGGATGGCTCCGACTGCCGGCCGAGCCGCCGGCTGCTGGGGGGCTGGAGGCGGCGGGCCGGGAGGCGGAGGCGGCAACAACCCTTCGCCCTTGGAGATTCGTGTGAGCCAGTGGCATTTTCGGGTCGTATGGTTAGACGGCTTCGCGCCGCTGTGGAACTTGCAGAGGGCGTCAAGAGCCTGCTCGTAAGAGAAAGCCGGCTGCCAAGCCGGCCTGCCACCCTTCTTCTTGGGAGCGGGCCGCTCTTCGGGCTGCTCATCTTCAACTGTGGCCACCTGTCGACTGATGGGAGTCGGCATGGGGGCCTTGCGCTTGTGATCGTTCTGGTAGGGGCGCCGATTGGAATCGCTAGCCGGCGTCTTGGGAGCCGGAGCAATCACCTTCCCAAAGGCGTCCACTCGGAGCTCGGTCTTCATCGAGGAGTCGGCCGTGGCGTACTTGTCCGCGATGAAAAGGAGTTCGTCGAGGGTAGCCGGCTCGTCGCAGAGGAGTCGGTACTCGAGGAGGGTGCCCTCTCGGCACCCGGAGGTGAAGTACTCGATGGCCTGAACCTCGTGCACCCCCTCGCAGGAGTTGCGGAGCTCGGCCCACCGCGTGAGGTAGTCGCGGGTCGACTCGTCGGGCCCTTGGACGCATAGGGAGAGCTGGCGAGGCTTGGGAGGTCGCTTGTACGTGCTGGTGAAGTTGCGGACGAAGACTTCCGTGAAGTCCAGCCAGCTGTTGATGCTGTAGGGCTTGAGGCTGTTGAGCCAGGTGCGCGCCGTGCCTTGCAGCATGAGGGGGACGTACTTCACGGCGACGCGTCGGTTGCCGTTGGCTATGCTGACAGCAGTGGAGTAGTCGATGAGCCAATCTTCCGGCTTCACTGAGCCGTTGTACTTGGGCATGTCTCTGGGGAGCGAGAACCCTTTGGGGAAGGGCTCGTCGCGGATGCGGGGGCCAAAGCATGGCGGGCCGACATCGTCTTCTTCTTCTAACGCCAGGGATCGAGCAAGGCGGTCGATCCGGTGGCGGGCGTCGTTCTCGCCGACTCCTTCTCGGCGGCCGAGTCGGTCGCCAAGAGTCGGGTGCGTGACGGGCGGCGGGGTGAGACGTCTCTCTCTTCGAGGCGGGGGAGGAGGCAGGTTTCCTTGGCGCTCCACCGCTCGAGGGCGGCCTTCCGCGTCGCGCTCGATGATGATACGAGTCCGGCTGCGGCTAGCAGCCGGCTCCTTGTCTTTCTTCTGGCGGGCGCCGCTCGCAGTCGGCGAGCAGGACGTCGCGGCGTGCTCTCGGCGCGGGGGATGACTATCGGCGCGGGCGCCGGCTTCGTGCCGTTCTGCAGCCGCGTCGATCAGCTGCTGGATCCGTCTTGTCATGTAGGGGAGCTCATCGGCTCCCAGCCCATTTAGCTCTTCGGCGACCGCCTGAGCGGCTCGCAGATTCTTGAGCGGGATAGCGTAGACGGGGCGATCTGCCCCCAGCATGCCGGCGATAGCCGCGCCGCGTTTCTGGACGAAGCTGGCTCGGCTCGGCCCGCTAGGCGGCGGCGCGGTCGACTTCGCGCTGGTGGGCTTCGGTGAGGCGTCTCATGGAGGCTATCTTCTGGCCTTCCGCGACGAGGGCGAGGCGACGCGCCTCCAGGGTCTCGGCGTCGGCGTCGGCCGGGATGGGGACGGAGAGGTCGCGCATCGCCGTTTGCAGGGCGTCGTGGGCGTTCTCGCCCGAGTTGGCGACGTGGCTGATGACCAACACTTTGGTGACAGCGCTGCTGCCACTGTCAGCTCGAGGGAGAGGATCGTCGAAGACCACCACGTCGGAGGGGTAGGCGTCGAGCGATGCCGTGTCGGAGTCGACGAGCATCGGGTCGGTGGAGCCGATCGACTCCACATCTACAGCAGGCTCGCTAGAGACGTGAAGCTGGTCGAGGAGGCTGACGAGGCGGCTCTCGGGGTAGTCCGTGCCTGCGTCGGACGCAGGCTCGTCGGAGATGCGAGTCTCGCCGAGAAGATCGGCGAGGCAACTCGCTGCGCAGGCGTCGTCGACGCCTTGCAGCGCGTCGAGGCAAACGCCATTGGGCGCAGCAGGCTGGCTGCGCTCGCGGGGGAGGAAGAGGGTTCCCGTCCAGAACAGGTCTCCGGACGACGGTGCACCTGGCCCCACGGTGGGCGCCAAATGTCGGGTGGTAGGTGCGACATATGCCAACGGGTGGCTTATCATAGTGGGTGCCAGTAAGACGTCGCGGTGCCGGGAAACGGGATGAGGCGAAGACATGCACGCCGGCGAATCTTACCCAGGTTCGGGGCTCTCCGAGGAGATAACACCCCTAGCCCTGCTCTGCGGGGTCTCCGCATGATCACTAGATCAGAGAGAGTGGCTACAAATGCTCTTAGAGCTGTTGGGTTCAAGGGAGAAGAAGAACAAGGCTAGCTCTTGCTTCTATCTCTCTATGGTGTGTGTGTAACTCTAAGAAGCCAACCGTTTGCATGGGTGCCCCCGGGGGTTTATATAGGCCTACCCCCCGGGGGTACAATTGTAATCCGACTGGGCGCTGGTCCCAGTCGTCAGTGTCTGCGCTCGCCGGCTTCTCCGCCGGCCGCTGGGGCCCGCCGACTGGTGGGTCCCGCCGGCTGCCGGCCTCTTGGTCGACAGGCCGGCCCCACTGCCTAGGGTCTTGTCGGCGGCTGCTTACTGTAGCCTCGTCCCTGATGACGAGGGCTTCGTCGAGGTAAGCGTGGCTACAGTGTGCCGCCTCGAGGGCTCTCACTGTAGCCTCACCTCCTCTTGTCTCCTTAATGTGGCACATGCTTCGAGGAAGGGGGTAGCCGGCTTCTGGGGGCCGGCTACGCCCTCGGCCGACTGGCGGAGGCCGGGCCGCCTTTGCGCCTCTCTCTGGCTAAAGGGGTCCGCCGCCCGTGGGCCATACAGGCGTCTGTCGTGGGTGACGTTGAGGCCAGCATGGCTACAGTGCCGAGCCGGGCGGGAGACGACCATCTCGTACGGCGTCCTGTGGCCATGCCTGCCTCGGGCTTCGGGGGTAATGGGCCGCACTGTGGCCACGCCCCGTCTTGTCACCGTTACGTGGGTGTAGTTTTGGTGGGTGCGGTCTTGGCCGGCTTCTTGGAGTTGGCGCTCTTCGTGGCCGACTCTGGGGAGTCGGCGTTCTTCATGGTCGGCTCCGGGGAGTCGGCCATCCCGTGGTCATCTTGGGGGGAGGTTGCTGAGGCGGGGTCGCCTTCTGAGAGTCGGCTTCAGAAGTAGCCGGCCCGGGAAGGCGGCCCAATGCTTGAAATGCTTGAAGGCCCGAACGCCTGATAATTTTTTGGAAGAGCCAGGGGCAGTCGGTTAGGCTACCCGCGACCATTTACTCCGACAACTATTGTGTGTTATGTTTGCTAGACTTGAAATGATGTTATATCATGCATTGGAAGATGGATCAGATATTCTGTGTTATGCTTGCTAGACTTCAGATTATGATTTCTCATGCACTAGGTTTGTGACGCCCCCGATTTGACCGTACACTAATCATGCACGCAAACGTGTACGATCAAGATCAGGGACTGACGAGAAGATATCACAACACAACTCTAATACATAAATAAGTCATACAAGCATCATAATACAAGCCAGGGGCCTCGGGGCTCGAAGACAAGTGCTCGATCATAGACGAGTCAGCGGAAACAACAATATCTGAGTACAGACATAAGTTAAACAAGTTTGCCTGAAGAAGGCTAGCACAAAAGTAGCAACGATCGAAAAGGCAAGGCCTCCTGCCTGGGACCTCCTAACTACTCCTCGAAGCCGAACTCCACGTAGAATCATCCTCGGGATCTCTAGCTCTTGGACTCCAGCATCTCGTTGCGACAATCCGGTATAGAAAGGGGAAAAGAGGGAGAAAAGCAACCATGAGTACTCATCCAAAGTACTCGCAAGCAAGGAGCTACACTACATATGCATGGGTATATGTGTAAAGGGCCATATCAGTGGACTCAACTCCAGAATGCCAGAATAAGAGGGGGATAGCTAATCCTGTCGAAGACTATGCTTCTGGCCACCTCCATCTTGCAGCATGTAGAAGAGAGTAGATGGTAAGTTCACCAAGTAGCATCGCATAGCATAATCCTACCTGGTGATCCCCTCCTCGTCGCCCTGTTAGAGAGCGATCACCGGGTTATATCTGGCACTTGGAAGGGTGTGTTTTATTAAGTATCCAGTTCTAGTTGTCATAAGGTCAAGGTACAACTCCGGGTCGTCCTTTTACCAAGGGACACGGCTATTCGAATAGATAAACTTCCCTGCAGGGATGCACCACATAACCCAAGACGCTCGATCCCATTTGGCCAGACACACTTTCTGGGTCATGCCCGGCCTCGGAAGATCAACACGTCGCAGCCCCACCTAGGCACAACAGAGAGGTCAGCACGCCGGTCTAAATCCTATGGCGCAGGGGTCTGGGCCCATCGCCCATTGCACACCTGCACGTTGCGAGGGCGGCCGGAAGCAGACCTAGCCTAGCAGGCGTTCCAGTCCAATCCGGCGCGCGCCGCTCCGTCGCTGACGTCAAGAATAGCTTCGGCTGATACCACGACGTCGAGTGCCCATAACTGTTCCCGCGTAGTTGGTTAGTGCGTATAGACCAAATGGCCAGACTCAGATCAAATACCAAGATCTCGTTAAGCGTGTTAAGTATCCGCGAACGCCGACCAGGGCCAGGCCCACCTCTCTCCTAGGTGGTCTCAACCTGCCCTGTCGCTCCGCCACAAAGTAACAGTCGGGGGCCGTCAGGAACCCATGCCCACCTCTACCGGGATGGAGCCACCTGTCCTTTCAGCCCCCTCATCAGAATCACTTGCGGGTACTCAACGAGCCGACCCGACTTTAGTCACCACATGTGTCATGTATAGAGTATATAAACATATACCCGTGATCACCGCCCAAGTGATCACGGCCCGATAGATAGCACAACAGACGGACAAGAATGTAGGGCCACTGATGGAAAACTAGCATCCTATACTAAGCATGTAGGATTGCAGGTAAAGGTAACAACAGTAGTAGCAGGGACAGGCTATGCATCAGGATAGGATTAACGGAAAGCAGTAACATGCTACACTACTCTAATGCAAGCAGTATAGAGAAGAATAGGTGATATCTGGTGATCAAGGGGGGGGGCTTGCCTGGTTGCTCTGGCAAGTAGGAGGGGTCGTCAACTCCGTAGTCGAACTGGGCAGCAGCAGCGTCGGTCTCGTAGTCTACCGGAGAGAAGAGGGGGAACAAACAGTAAGTACAATGCAAACATAAGCATGACGATGCGTGACATGACAATGAGCGGTGCTAGGTGTGCCCTAACACGGCAGTAGGTGGTACCGGCGAAGGGGGGAACATCCGGGAAAGTATTCCCGATGTTTCGCATTATCGGACAGATGAAACGGAGGGGGAAAGTTGCGAGTTCGATATGTTAGGGATGTGTGGCGGACGAACGGGCTGCGTATCCGAATTCGTCTCGTCGTTCTGAGCAACTTTCATGTACAAAGTATTTTCATCCGAGCTACGGTTTATTTTATATTAATTTTAAAAGTTTTTAAATCACATTTAGAATTATCAGAAATTAATTTAATTCGAAAACGTTTATTGCGTCATCATGACGTCAGCGTGACGTCAGCGTTGACCGTTGACTGGTCAAACAGGGCAGTGGGGCCCATCTGTCATTGACTGTTTACCTAATCAGATAATTAAGGTTAATTAACAGTCTTAATTAGATTAACTAACATGATTAACTAAGTTAATTAATTAATTATTATTTTTACTATTATTTTTATTCCTCTTTTTTTCTCTTTTTTTAAGTTCCAGGGGGTGGGGCCTGCCTGTCATTGGCCCCAGGGGGCCTAGCGGGTTCGGCGGGTTCGGGCGCTGGAGCGGACAACCCGCGAGGGCGACAGGGAGCCCGCCCAGAAGGGCGCGGCCGCGCTGGCGGGTGCCGGGCGCGCCGACGGTCGGCGACGCGAGGGGGGCGGAGGCCACGGTAGGGCACCGCGCGCGCAGGTGAGCGGCGCGGGGGGAGGTGGCTGGAGGCGGGCAAGGCAATGGGCGTCGGGGACCTGCGCGTGGACGGGGGCACGCTGAGCGCACATCGGGCGCGGCCGGAGATGGCGCAGGCGTGCACGGCGATGGGGACCGGGGCGCGCGGTGACGAGGCGAGCCGGGAAAGGCGAGTGCGCGGCCAACGCGGGGAGAGGAGGAGGGAAAGGCGGCTGCTCACGGCGGGGAGTAGGGTCCAGGGCAGCGGGCTCGATGGAGGTTGATGCGGCAGGGTCCAGCGATGGCGGGGGCGAGGTCGAGGATGGAGAGGACAGCGAGGCGGCGACGTGACGATATCGGCGGGCGCCGGGGTCGGGTGCCGGCGGGGACAACGGGCGTCGATGGGGCGACGAGGCATGGGGAGGCCGGCGCGGATGAGGCGAGGCGACGGGGCGGCGCAGGTGGGGGCCGGCGAGTGCCCGGCAACGGCGGAGCGCCGGGGGAGGCAGAGGGCGCCGGGCGCTGAGGTGGTTTCCCCGATCCAGAAGGGGATCGGGGAGTGGGGAGGGAGCGAGGGGAGTGGGGAATCGGGGAGGGAGAAGTGGGAGGGGTTAGGGTTTCGGTCGGGTGGACCAGGGTTAAGTGGTGGGGGGTGTGGGCCGGCCCGTTCGGGCGACACAGGCCAGCTGGGCCACAAGGCCCAGCGGGGGGGGGGGGCGGGTATGTTGTTCTTTTGTTATTATTGTTTTCTATTTTATTTTAGTGTTAGTAAAAATTATCACTAACACCTAACTTGGTACTTTTAAATAAACTACCGCCACATCAATTCTCATCCCAATTAAAATAGTTTAATATTTTATAAAATTCAAAAGGCATTTATTTTATTATTTAACCCACAGTTTTAATTATTTTGAACACTTAAACATTTTATTAAATTTAGGTTTCTCCGCCATTATTACCCACGATTTATTTATCACATTTACAACATTTTAGTTTTCACTTTTGAAAACTTTAACTGTTCGACTTGATCTTAAATTTGAATTTGGATCGGTTCTAAACTAACACGAGATTAGCAACAGTAATCGTGGTGACGTGGCATCATTACTAGAGGGTTACTATAGCTTGATTACCCGGGCGTCACAATTCTCCTCCACTACAAGAAATCTCGTCCCGAGATTTTAAGAGGTGGAGTAAGGGGAAAAGTTGTGGTTGCGAAATTCTAACGGATCTTCTCAGTCTTGATTGCTCTTCTCGAAGTAGTCGATCCCTTTTGTTGATGTCTTCAGTTCTCTGTTTCAGGGCATCGTGACAAAGTTGTCATTCTTCCTTGATGATCTTCATCGTACTTACGGAAAAAATAAGAGGGGTATTCCGGGAGAACGGACCCTTGCAAGGTTGACTATCTGGTAGATAATATCGGGGAAGGTGGCGGAAAGTAACTCTCGAATTGAAACCTTAGAAAATATCGAGAGCAAGGTAAGAAGGTCTCATGAGAAGTTTCGAGCGGGCAGCCAATCGTTCGTTACCTGAAACAGAGTGTGAAAGGGTTTCAGAGCGACGGGAATAAGTATTGCATCTGATACCAGAACAGATCACAAGAAGGTGGCTCGTGAATCACATACGAAGTCAAGCTCGAGGAATAACTTCGACAACAGGGTGTATAGGAGAGTCAGGTTTCGATCATGTGGAACTGTGGGTTATGGGCCCACCATGTGGGTTAAAAGTAGGAAGGGCGGTGACATCTTGCACGATCATGATAGCAAGGCATGTCAGAGGGTAGCCTGTCAGTTATATGTTAGCAACATCGTCGGTACCAAGGGCGAGGGACGAAGAGAACCATTTTCCTGCTTGTTGAACGAGGCGGACCAATAGGCAAAGTTCTCACCCATCGGTGGTTACCGGAATGTCACCAACAATAGTAACAGGGTCTTACTGACAGAGTTGTACACCGAGGTGTTTGCACAAGCAGGGAATTAATACTGCTTAGATCATAATGATCACGAGAAACGTTAAACCAACCAATGGAAAGGAAAATATGATTATCAGATTAAACAGAACAATGGAAAGGAAAATGTGTTTAAACACATATTTCAGGGGTATATCCTTCCCAAGGACAAGCAGAGCATGATATCCATGACAGGATAGAAAGTAGAAAACCATTTAGGTAAGGGGAGAGGAATTTCATGACATAACCCAAACAACGGTGTTTGGATAATGGACAAAGAAAATTTAGCATTGTTCTTCAAATGCTCTTATTGAAAATCGGAGTACCATAGACATGCTTCGAGATAACATTGGCATGGGCTTCAAGCAAGGGTCAGACTTTGGATACAAAGGATCCATCAGAAACAACTTATAGAATAAGTCTTACAATTTCCTCATGGAAGAATGTATAACCTTGCTGAAAAGGAATCTATAACAATAGGGCCTCTAGGCATGATATCACCCTACTGGGTTATATAAAGACCAATGCTATGACTCTTGGAAAAATGCTCCAACCATCATATCTGACCGAGATTCAGATCTGATTGGTGTCAGGATACCTTAGACTCAGGATGCCTAAGAAGAAAAGGTGCAAAACAAATTGACGAGACGACATTGTAAGATTCTCGGGAAAATTACTACGAAAGCGGGTTCCGAAACAAAAGCTCATCATTAAACCAATGAAGGGAAAAGGTGGTAGCTGATGAACTCAGCGACAATTCATCGAGACTTCCAAAAGATGGGTTTCCACAATTATGTGAACAAGGAGATAACATTAGTCAGTGCAAATGATATAATGATGTATGCTCGAGGAAAACATACACAGTTAAACATTGGTTGAAAGGTGCACCCGAAATATGGGCTTAAGTAGCATGATCAATGTTAGAATGGTGGTTCGATAACCAATGGTCTAAGAATGAAATATCGACCATTAACTTTGAAGCAATAGGGTTGCTAGAAGTTTTGAAGTCGCACATCATAGTTCGATTGTCGGTTTTCCGGTTAGAAATAACACGGAGACCAAGGAATGAACGGATATGGCAAAAGGTATCACCTATATCAAGAATTCTTAAGAGGTGGTGAAATTCTCACGACATTCTTGACATAAAAGATGGTAATACCCCAAGGTAAAGACGAACAAATGCTGGATAGCAAGGATCTCAAGGTATAACACAAAACACGAACAAGTTTGTGTTGAACGGAAGGCAATAAAGTGGTCAATGATAACCCAAATCACCGGGGGCAAGGATGGTATTTCCCATCAAGAATTCAATAGATATTTTGGAAGAGCTCAGAATGTTGATGATCACGACACCTTTGTCGAGAGATTTCAAGATGTAACCGATCGGCGATGACATCAAGTCAAAGGAATGATGAAGCGAAAGGTTAATGGAACCCTGGGTACGACACAAACTCGAAATCAAGTTTGTTGTTCAAGGAGGAATGATATGACGAGGAAGATCGACGTAAGATTAGCTCACCGTCGAAGGTTGTGCTCCGTGATTAAGGACCAGGTAGCAAAGTTAAAATCAACACGATAATGATGTAGCTGAGTAGGCTAGGAATGACGTGATCGAGTTCAAACTCGTAAGTAATGAAGGTTACCAAGAGTTGTTGAATCGCAGTGCGGACTCGATTCAGTTGTCGGTGTCCTTGAGGGGTTCTAACAACTCAGAACCCGTTGGAAAAATGGAATCGGCAAGAGTATTAGTTGATGAAGAACTCCTAAGAAGTTATGTTGCTCGTGATAATCTCGAGATACCAGGGGGTAATACTCGACGACAGATCAAAGTAGAGGTTGGATTGGGTTTTGCTCTGCAGAAGTCAAGTGCTTAAACTTGCACGAGAAATGGTGTTTAAAGGAGAACATGGTCGGAACCACGATTGCAAAAGGCCAGATCCCAGATATAAGATGAACTTATACCAAGGGAATAATTAATTTAAGAGAAGCTTTTAATGATAAGATCTACATCGTGTCCATGGGCATGAACACAAAGTTCAAGGTCGACTCCCACTTCTGCAATGCATAACCTTTCATTCACTGCTCTATAAAAAATAATTTGAGTGGGAAGACCTACCTGGTGAATTACCAGAGGAGTATGAACCTTGGAAAACTTTCGGGTTCACACAGATTAAGGAAGGCACAGGTTCAACCCATCAGGGCAACTTAGAAACATATGCCACAAGCTTCGAGAGTGATTATCACCAGCTCAAAAGTAGAGCATGGTTGACAAAGCAGAGGATACAATTTACCAAAGGCATTATGTATCCGAGAAAAGACTCACAAAGTTATTGAATATGAAGGACGTCGCCGGATAAAATCCCATAAAGGTTCTGGTGGTCCACGAGAGACCTGATGTGAGCATCGGTACTCAACCAGCAGAAGAAAGAAAGCAAGGAGATCGGATTATCAAAACAACCGACTAATTCAAAGCTCCAATGCAAAGGAATTATGAGCTCCAAATCAAGGGATAAAAATCAGAAGCAAATGCTCTGATTAAGGATGGATAAGTTGAGTAGACTTAGAAGCACAACCAATCAAGGCATTGATTGGTCAAGAACCAGCTCATATCCAAATGATGACTGAGCCAGAAGGATAATCCTAGGATTCGACTGACGATTGTGAACATTCACAACGTATTGAATCAGTGGACTCAAAAATTGATAGTGACAAAGGATGCCAATATGATTACTATACTTATGGGATTAACCATAATGCAAGCAAAAATTGATAGTGACAAAGGATGCCAATATTTCGAAGACCTTTGTGAAATACATGAATCAATTGGGGATGGGCGGATACTCGATAAGTGTGAGGAATTATCCGTAGGGGTATTCAGGTGACAAGGAATAGCAAGGCAGTAAGCTCAAAGGATTCTCGAAACAACAGAGAGAATTTCGAGGTATCTTGTAATAACAAGATCAACTGGGAAACATTGTATGAATGGCGAGTATGCATGGTTATCCATAGGAGTTTATCGATGAAAGGGAATTGCAAAAGCGATGAACACAAGTTCTCGGGTTATCAGCGGAGAGTATCTTCAGGGTCTTCACGTGCAGCAGACGATCATCAGTAATAAGGGGCTCTCCGGGTGAAAGTGATAACGAGATCCTAATGTTAGATTTAGTAAAATCGTTTAACCCGAATAGAAGAGATGTCAGAGTCCCAGAGTATAGGTTGAGGAATAAAAGTTCCTACTACCACCCAATGGCGACGTGGGCCCGTAAGCCACACAGCCAAGTCAGTAAAAGTTTTTCAATGACTAGACTCAACTTCGGCCAAGGAGTGTGGAAAGGGGATTCCTACAGGCAGTTGGCTCTGATACCAACTTGTGACGCCCCCGATTTGACCGTACACTAATCATGCACGCAAACGTGTACGATCAAGATCAGGGACTCACGGGAAGATATCACAACACAACTCTAATACATAAATAAGTCATACAAGCATCATAATACAAGCCAGGGGCCTTGAGGGCTCGAATACAAGTGCTCGATCATAGACGAGTCAGCGGAAACAACAATATCTGAGTACAGACATAAGTTAAACAAGTTTGCCTTAAGAAGGCTAGCACAAAAGTAGCAACGATCGAAAAGGCAAGGCCTCCTGCCTAGGACCTCCTAACTACTCCTCGAAGCCGAACTCCACGTAGAATCATCCTCGGGATCTCTAGCTCCTGGACTCCAGCATCTGGTTGCGACAATCCGGTATAGAAAGGGGAAAAGAGGGAGAAAAGCAACCGTGAGTACTCATCCAAAGTACTCGCAAGCAAGGAGCTACACTACATATGCATGGGTATATGTGTAAAGGGCCATATCAGTGGACTGAACTCCAGAATGCCAGAATAAGAGGGGGATAGCTAATCCTGTCGAAGACTACGCTTCTGGCCACCTCCATCTTGCAGCATGTAGAAGAGAGTAGATGGTAAGTTCACCAAGTAGCATCGCATAGCATAATCCTACCCGGTGATCCCCTCCTCGTCGCCCTGTTAGAGAGCGATCACCGGGTTATATCTGGCACTTGGAAGGGTGTGTTTTTTTAAGTATCCAGTTCTAGTTGTCATAAGGTCAAGGTACAACTCCGGGTCGTCCTTTTACCGAGGGACACGGCTATTCGAATAGATAAACTTCTCTGCAGGGGTGCACCACATAACCCAAGACGCTCGATCCCATTTGGCCGGACACACTTTTCTGGGTGATGCCCGGCCTCGGAAGATCAACACGTCGCAGCCCCACCTAGGCACAACAGAGAGGTCAGCACGCCGGTCTAAATCCTATGGCGCAGGGGTCTGGGCCCATCGCCCATTGCACACCTGCATGTTGCGAGGGCGGCCAGAAGCAGACCTAGCCTAGCAGGCATTCCAGTCCAATCCGGCGCGCGCCGCTCCGTCGCTGACGTCAAGAAGAGCTTCGACTGATACCACGACGTCGAGTGCCCATAACTGTTCCCGCGTAGTTGGTTAGTGCGTATAGACCAAATGGCCAGACTCAGATCAAATACCAAGATCTCGTTAAGCGTGTTAAGTATCCGCGAACGCCGACCAGGGCCAGGCCCACCTCTCTCCTAGGTGGTCTCAACCTGCCCTGTCGCTCCGCCACAAAGTAACATTCGGGGCCGTCAGGAACCCAGGCCCACCTCTACCGGGATGGAGCCACCTGTCGTTTCAGCCCCCTCATCAGAATCACTTGCGGGTACTCAACGAGCCGACCCGACTTTAGTCACCACATGTGTCATGTATAGAGTATATAAACATATACCCGTGATCACCGCCCAAGTGATCACGGCCCGATAGTATAGCACAGCAGACGGGCAAGAATGTAGGGCCACTGATGGAAAACTAGCATCCTATACTAAGCATGTAGGATTGCAGGTAAAGGTAACAACAGTAGTAGCAAGGACAGGCTATGCATCAGGATAGGATTAACGGAAAGTAGTAACATGCTACACTACTCTAATGCAGGCAGTATAGAGAAGAATAGGCGATATCTGGTGATCAGGGGGGTTGCCTGGTTGCTCTGGCAAGTAGGAGGGGTCGTCAACTCCGTAGTCGAACTGGGCAGCAGCAGCGTCGGTCTCGTAGTCTACAGGAGAGAAGAGGGGGAAGAAACAGTAAACACAATGCAAACATAAGCATGACGATGCGTGACATGACAATGAGCGGTGCTAGGTGTGCCCTAACGCGGCAGTAGGTGGTACCGGCGAAGGGGGGGAACATCCGGGAAAGTATTCCCGATGTTTCGCATTATCGGACAGATGAAACGGAGGGGGAAAGTTGAGAGTTCGATATGTTAGGGATGTGTGGCAGACGAACGGGCTGCGTATCCGAATTCGTCTCATCGCTTTGAGCAACTTTCATGTACAAAGTATTTTCATCCGAGCTACGGTTTATTTTATATTAATTTTAAAAGTTTTTAAATCACATTTAGAATTATCATAAATTAATTTAATTCGAAAACGTTTATTGCGTCATCATGACGTCAGCGTGATGTCATCGGTCAACGTTGACCGTTGACCGGTCAAACAGGGCAGTGGGGCCCATCTGTCATTGACTGTCTACCTAATCAGATAATTAAGGTTAATTAACAGTGTTAATTAGATTAACTAACATGATTAACTAAGTTAATTAATTATCTTAATTAATTAATTACTATTTTTACTATTATTTTTATTCCTCTTTTTTTCTTTTTTTTTAAGTTCCAGGGGGTGGGGCCTGCCTGTCATTGGCCCCAGGGGGCCTAGCGGGTTCAGCGGGTTCGGGCGCTGGAGCGGACAACCCGCCAGGGCGACAGGGAGCCCGCCCAGAAGGGCGCGGCCGCGCTGGCGGGTGTCGGGCGCGCCGGCGGGCGGCGGTGCGAGGGGGGGCCGAGTCCACGGTAGGGCACCGCGCGCGCAGGTGAGCGGCGCGGGGGGAGGTGGCTGGAGGCGGGCAAGGCAATGGGCGTCGGGGACCTGCGCGTGGACGGGGGCACGGTGAGCGCGCATCGGGCGCGGCTGCAGATGGCGCGGGCGTGCACGGCGATGGGGACCGGGGCGCGCGGTGACGAGGCGAGCCGGGGAAGGCGAGTGCGCGGCCGACGCGGGGAGAGGAGGAGGGAAAGGTGTTGGGGATCGTAGCAGAATTTTAAAATTTCCTACGCATCACCAAGATCCATCTATGGAGTATACTAGCAACGAAGGGAAAGGAGTGCATCTACATACCCTTGTAGATCGCGAGCGGAAGCGTTCAAGTGAACGGGGTTGATGGAGTCGTACTCGCCGTGATCCAAATCACTGATGACCGAGTGCCGAACGGACGGCACCTCCGCGTTCAACACACGTACGGAGCAGCGACGTCTCCTCCTTATTGATCCAGAAAGGGGGAAGGAGAGGTTGATGGAGATCCAACAGCACGACGGCGTGGTGGTGGAAGTAGCGGGGATCTCGGCAGGGCTTCGCCAATCTTCTGCGAGAGGGAGAGGTGTTGCAGGGGGAGAGGGAGGCGCCAGGGGCTGTGGTGCTGCTGCCCTCCCTCCCCCCACTATATATAGGCCCCCTGGGGGGGCGCCGGCCCTGGATCCCATCTACAAGGGGGGGGGGCGGCCAGGGGGGAAACTTGCCCCCCAAGTCAGGTGGGGCGCCCCCCACCCCTAGGGTTTCCAACCCTAGGCGCAGGGGGATGCCCATGGGGGGCGCCCCAGCCCACTAGGGGCTGGTTCCCTTCCCACTTCAGCCCATGGGGCCCTCCGGGATAGGTGGCCCCACCCGGTGGACCCCCGGGACCCTTCCGGTGGTCCCGGTACAATACCGGTGACCCCCGAAACTTTCCCGGTGGCCGAAACTTGACTTCCTATATATAATTCTTCACCTCCGGATCATTCCGGAACTCCTCGCGACGTCCGGGATCTCATCCGGGACTCCGAACAACTTTCGGGTTTCCGCATACTAATATCTCTACAACCCTAGTGTCACCGAACCTTAAGTGTGTAGACCCTACGGGTTTGGGAGACATGCGGACATGACCGAGACGCCTCTCCAGTCAATAACCAACAGCGGGATCTGGATACCCATGTTGGCTCCCACATGTTCCACGATGATCTCGTCGGATGAACCACGATGTCGAGGATTCAATCAATCCCGTATACAATTCCCTTTGTCAATCGGTACGTTACTTGCCCGAGATTCGATCGTCGGTATCCCAATACCTTGTTCAATCTCGTTACCGGCAAGTCACTTTACTCGTACCGTAATGCATGATCCCGTGGCTAACTCCTTAGTCACCTTGAGCTCATTATGATGATGCATTACCGAGTGGGCCCAGAGATACCTCTCCGTCATACGGAGTGACAAATCCCAGTCTCGATCCGTGCCAACTCAACAGACACTTTCGGAGATACCCGTAGTGTACCTTTATAGTCACCCAGTTACGTTGTGACGTTTGGCACACCCAAAGCACTCCTACGGTATCCGGGAGTTGCACGACCTCATGGTCTAAGGAAATGATACTTGACATTGAAAAAGCTCTAGCAAACGAACTACACGATCTTTTGTGCTATGCTTAGGATTGGGTCTTGTCCATCACATCATTCTCCTAATGATGTGATCCCGTTATCAACGACATCCAATGTCCATGGTCAGGAAACCATAACCATCTATTGATCAACGAGCTAGTCAACTAGAGGCTTACTAGGGACATGGTGTTGTCTATGTATCCACACATGTATCTGAGTTTCCTATCAATACAATTCTAGCATGGATAATAAACGATTATCATGAACAAGGAAATATAATAATAACTAATTTATTATTGCCTCTAGGGCATATTTCCAACAAAAGGCGGCTACTCATGGCGGGGAGTAGGGTCCAGGGCAGCGGGCTCGATGGAGGTTGATACGGCAGGGTCCAGCGATGGCGGGGGCGAGGTCGAGGATGGAGAGGACAGCGAGGCGGCGACGTGACGATGTCGGCGGGCGCCGGGGTTGGGTGCCGGCGGGGACGACGGGCGTCGATGGGGCGACGAGGCCTGGGGAGGCCGGCGGGGATGAGGCAAGGCGACGGGGCGGCGCAGGTGGGGGCCGGTGAGTGCCCGGCAACGGCGGAGCGCCGGGGGAGGCAGAGGGCGCCGGGCGCTGAGGTGGTTGCCCTGATCCAGAAGGGGATCGGGGAGTGGGGAGGGAGCGAGGGGAGTGGGGAATCAGGGAGGGAGAAGTGGGAGGGGTTAGGGTTTCGGTCGAGTGGACCAGGGTTAAGTGGTGGGGGTGTGGGCCGGCCCGTTCGGGCGACACAGGCCAGCTGGGCCACGAGGCCCAGCGGGGGGGGGGGGGGGTATGTTGTTCTTTTTTTTATTCTTTTCTATTTTATTTTAGTGTTAGTAAAAATTATCACTAACACCTAACTTGGTACTTTTAAATAAACTACTGCCACATCAATTCTCATCCCAATTAAAATAGTTTAATATTTTATAAAATTCAAAAGGCATTTATTTTATTATTTAACCCACAGTTTTAATTATTTTGAACACTTAAACATTTTAGTAAATTTAGGTTTCTCCGCCATTATTACCCACGTTTTATTTATCACATTTACAACATTTTAGTTTTCACTTTTGAAAACTTTAACTGTTCGACTTGATCTTAAATTTGAATTTGGATCGGTTCTAAACTAACACGAGATTAGCAACAGTAATCGTGGTGACGTGGCATCATTACTAGAGGGTTACTGTAGCTTGATTACCCAAGCGTCACAAGGTTTTATATTAGATGATTATGTTAGCATTGGAAGACTATTTGATGGTTATGTTAGCACCGTAAATCCTAATGGTTAGGTTTAGGTGGCTCCGTCGACTCCGAGGGACCGTAAATCCTCGTACCATGAATACAAGTTGCTGATGTATCATCAAAGCAAAATAAAGCACAATGTATCATCAACACAAGTTGCTGTAGTGGCATCAAACCAAAATAAAGCATCAGCAGTAGTTACTGGAGTGACATCAAACCAAAAGATAACATTCCACATTGTAGTAGGTGCACATTGTAGCATCAGCAGAAGTTTGCATCACCTTCGGCCACCTCTACTAGCATTGAACCAGGTCATCCATCCAGTGTGTGTGCCATCAGTTGGTTGAGGAGGAGCACTAGAAGTTGAGGCACCATACTGCCTTGGGGCAGAGAAAGGCCTTGAAGAATGAGCACCTCTCCCAGCAGTAGATTGATCACTAGAAGATGCTCTTCCAGATCCTCTTCCACCACCAGCCCTTCTTCCAGCACCTCTGCCAGCACCACTTCCACCACCTCTGCCAGCACTAGCAGAAGCTCTAGGTGTTGCTGAAGCAGTTCTAGGTGTTGCTGAAGCAGCTCTAGGTGTTGCTGCAGGAGCTGTAGGAGCAATACCTCTTCCTTGTGAATTCCTTGCAGCAGGCTTGGAAAACAATTCAAAGGAAACACACTTAATAATACTACAAGTAAGAAATGTGCAAGGGACAAAGGTAGTTTACAGAAACATCAAAGTGAAGAACTAGTTCAAAGGGCTTACCACATGTTTGTTCTTTCTTAAGGCCAACTCAGGTTTCAACTGTTTAAGGCAGCTTGTGTATTTATGCCCTTGTAATCCACAATTGCTACAAGTTATTGTCCCCATTCTTGAGGTGGACTTTGGCTTTGGAACTTCAAATTTTCCCTTTATCCTCTTCTCTTTCTTTCTTCCTTTCTTGACTTTAAATGCTGGAGGTTCTATGTCTGGACCTGGGGTCTTTGTCCAGTCATGCTCACCAGGGACAGGATATATCATTGGTTCATATGCTGCCAAGTAATATGGTTTCTTGAAAATTTTGCTTACATAGTCCTCTGGAAACCTTTTTGCCTTGTTAATTGCTGAGATGGCATGGTTACATGGGACTCCACTGAGGTCCCACTTTTTGCAACCACAGGTTTCAAGTTCCAAATTGACAGCATGTGTTTGCTCCCCACTAGTTACTTGCCACAAGTTAACACCTGCTTGAATGGGTTTGCAGTACCTGGCCCTTTCCTTCTCAATCTCCAACTTCTCACTGTAATGTGGTGTGATCTCCCATCTAGCTTCCTTTCCACTCTCTCTATTCCTGTGCCACCTAACCATCTGCTTATCCTTTATGCCATCACACATAGTTCTTATTGGTTTTTTCCTATGATCTAGGATGTACTTGTTAAACACCCCAGACAAATTGTTGACAACCAAGTCAGTCTTGCAATTTGTGTCAAATGCATGCCTAGCCCAGGTTTTCTTGGGTATTGCACTCCCACTGCCAAGCTTCCTCACTCTCAGCTTTGAGATCATCCATTGCTATATTAAATTTGTGTTCATTATATGCATAACTGGCATTATCCATGCACTTCTTAAGGTCTTCCCCCCTAAAGCCAGCATTTTGGAAGTTTCCATATATGTGTCTTAAGCAGAATCTTTGATTACTGTTAGGAAAAACTCTATCAACTGCAAACAGTAGCCCCTGGTGCACACAATTTAAACAGCTAAGCTACTGTCTAATACACATGTAAACACATATTTAGCAGGCAATGCAAGGTGGATAGACATACCTTCTGTCTGTCAGACATTATAGTATATGGACCATACTGTCCAACTTCTCCTCCAAGACAAATTTTCAATTGGTGTAGAAACCAGCACCAGTTTGCTTTGTCCTCTTGTCCAACAATGCCAAATGCCAGTGGGTATATGTTGTTATTGCCATCTCTACCAGTGGCAGCAAGGATTTGTGCATAGGTGGTTAGCTTGATAAAACATCCATTAATACCTAAAACAGGAAGTAAACATAACATGTTAAATGCATTTATATGTGCAAGCTATTGAAAGTAACAACATCAAAGTAGTGTACAAGCTAAAATAAACTAACCAATGAATGGTCTACACCCCTGTAGAAATCCCTCCCTTGCTCCATTGATGCAGTAAAACATGGCATGGAATCTGGGTCCTGGATGTGGGATTTTTTCAGTGGCTCTTGGAGTTACAGTGCTGACTACAACTCTACTCCCAGGGTTTGTATCCATGACAGTCTGAGCATAGTCTCTCAGCCTTGGGTATTGCTTCTTATGATCTCCCAACACGGCCTCAACAGCTAGGTTTTTTGCCCTATATGCCATAACCTTGGGCACATCCACACCATACTTTTCCATGCATGCATCAATAAGTGTATGTATGCTAGTACTGACATCAGATCTGAATAGTGGCTCATATTGCTTTGCAAGCCACTTGGCACTTACCCTGGTTGTTTCAGTTGAACTAGGGCAAGTGTGTTGTAATCTCATCTTCTTAATTGCAAAAGTGTTTTCCCCTTTTATAACAGCTGCCACAATGCAGAACTTGCATTGTGAATTCTTGCAATGCACAATGATCCTCTTATCTGAGTTCCTGTGATACTTGAAGTCTCTGCACTGAGTGATGCGCAAGCTCAACAAAGCATCTCTGAATTAATGTTGATCTATGAAACACATTTGCAGTTGTAGTTGTTGGTGGTTGCTCCAAATCCTCATTGTACCATACTCTAGGTGGCCTCTTCTTTGCCCTGCTCTTCCTTCCTTTAGGTAGCACAAATGCTAGTGGCTGAAACCCATCATCTTCACTGTCCTTCAGTAAACTATTATCTTCTTCATTTGATGATGGTTTCCAATCAGGTTGCACTTCTTCTAAAACACTGGAATGTGACCTTGTTGTTGGTCCCCTCCATACTTGCAGCTTCTGCTTCTTCTTTGCTGGCACATATATTTTTTCTTCCTCTTCTGGAACAATAGGGTCATCATCCTCCAAATCAAATAATTCATCTACCTCTGTGTCACCCTCATAATGCACTTGTTCTTCCTCCTCTGTTTCTTCTTCTGATTCTTCATCCTCTGTTTCTTCTTCATGTTCTTCTTCTACTTCTTCCTCTATCCGTCTGTTTCCCTCTTCCATCTCCATGTCTTCAGCATCATTCATTTCCTCATTATAGTTAGGCCTTAAATCCCCAATATAATAAGGGTTAGTGTCACTGTCATATTGCCCTTCAGATGAAGATGCATAACTGCCATCATAGCCATCTTGTTCTTCTTCCACAACTTCTTTTAACTTTGGATTTAGAACACTCCTGCTCTCTCGTGTTAAAACAGCAGGGCCTACAGCTGCAATAGAGCAGCTACTCTGACCTTCATAAGCTACCCCTTGCTGATCAACAGCATACACAGGAGGATCAGCTAGATCATAAACCACAGGCTCAGAATAAACAATTGCATCTAATTTTTGCTTCTCTACAAAACCCTTTTGTGCTAAACTGACAGCTGGTGTACAAGCCCTAAATAGCAAATTAAGCACCAAACTCTCCTCATTCTGCCTCTTGATCAACTGTAGTTTAACATTACTATCAACCAATTCCAAACCCTGCTCTCCTGGGGTCTCCATGTAAAACAGCAGTGAATTATCAATACTAAAGCCTTGTGTTTCCATCAATGCAACCATATTCAGATATGTCACATCTGAACAACTTAACTTCCTCTCTAACAGATCATTATTGTCAAAATGGATCCTAACATTCCATATGTCTTCATATAATCTACAATTCACATGCAATTTGCCTAATCAGTACACTATAACCCTAATTAGCAAATAAATGAGAAGAAAAAAAGACAGAAACAGAAACTTACAGGACGCCGCCGAGCCCGTGGGTCAGCTCGTGGCTATTGCTAGGGTTCGCCACCCATTGTTGTGCCAGCCGTACCCGCTGCTCCATGGACAGTGCGGGCTCCATGAACTCGTCGTCGTCGCTGGAATACTCAGAGCTCGAGTAGCCGTCGCCGCCCTCGATTGGAGATCTCCCCTCGATTCCTCCTGCCGCGCCGCTGCCGAAGAGGGGAATGTTTGCGCCGCCACCATCACCGTTGCCGCCACCGCCGCTGCCGCCACCACCGCCCGGGGTCGCCGCCGCCATCGCCGTAGAGACGCGCGAGGGAGCTATGGTTCGTCGACGAACAGAGGAAGAGAAGAAAGGAGAGGGAGAGACAGAGCACGGGCCAGTCCGGTTCGAGCCGGTCCGGTTCGAGCCCGGACCGCACGTATCGAGCGAGCGGGCGGGTGCCGATTCGCCAGCGTGGCAGCTGTCGCGCGGGCCCGGGCGGTCAGTTCCAGCGTCAATACGTAGAAATACGAAGATTAGCTCGATTTACAACGATTAAACCCAAACGTGGTAATGACACGTAAAAATTTTCAAAAGTGGTACCAATGCATCACCAGCGTCCCAAATGTGGTACTGTCCTGTAATTATCTCCGTCGATAGCCACGGTCTCTGCTCCAAACTCCACCGCCTACGGCCACGGTACACTATCGCTTTTGCTTGTGCGGCATCGCGCCGCGCTGGCCAGAGATACCAGGCGAGAGACTAGAAGGCGGAGGCTCAAGAGATCAAGAAGCTGGCGGCGAGCAACGGGTGGGAGCGCGCCGATGGGAGCGCCATGGCCGGGATGGACCCTGGCGCCGGCGAGCCCCGGGGCGCGTCGCACTACCTCGACCTCCTCCTCGCGCAGCAGCAGCAGTCGACGCCGTTCCACCCCTGCACGCATGTCAAGGCGGAGCAGCACCCCATGGCGTCGCCGGTCAGGAGCCTCGCCTCCGGCGCCGGTGCCGAGCAACACGGGGGCGGCGCCGACCAGCAGCAGCCCTCCTCATCGGCCATGGTGCTGGCGGATGGCGGCGGGGGGTCCGCGCGGCCGATGCGGCGCCCGCGGGGGAGGCCGCCGGGGTCCAAGAACAAGCCCAAGCCGCCCATCATCGTGATCCGTGACAGCCCCAACGCGTTCCACTCCCACATCCTCGAGGTCGCCGACGGCGCCGACGTCGTCGAGTGCCTCGCCGAGTACGCGCGCCGCCGTAGGCGCGGCGTCTGCGTGCTCAGCGGCGCCGGGGTCGTCACCAACGTCTCGCTTCGTCAGCCCGGCGCGTCGTCGTCGTCGTCGCCTGGCGGCCTCGTTGCCACCCTGCAGGGGCAGTTCGAGATCCTGTCGCTCACGGGCACGGTGCTGCCGCCGCCGGCACCCCCGGCTGCCAGCAGCCTCGCCGTGTACCTCGCCGGCTGGCAGGGGCAGGTCGTTGGCGGCAGCGTGGTCGGCCAGCTCGTCGCCGCCGGGCCCGTGTTCCTCATGGCCGCGTCGTTTGCCAATGCTGTCTACGAGCGCCTGCCGCTGGAGGGGGAGGCAGAGGAGGCCGGCACGGCCACCGCAGCCACAGAGGCGCAGGGAGAAGGCGCAGCAGCGCAGCCCCCCGGCGCTTCACCGCAGCAGTCGTCGGAGGTGACCGGAGGCGAGGCCGGTGGGCATGGCATGCCGTTGTGCAATCTTGAAGGGAATGTTGGGAGCTACCACCTGCCCGGACCCGGAGACAACTTGGGGACCTGGAGCGGCGTCAGGCCATGATTGCTTGGACTGTCTTCCAGCAAGGTCGATCTTAGCAATGGCGTCGAATCAGAATTACTAGGAGATCCGAAGAAACTGCAATCGATCACTGTGGGAAAGCATTTTGTCTATGGTACGTGTTGCAAGCTTTGCACTTGAGGTGATTTGTGGAGTATGCAATGCATGTAAAATTATGGATCAACGCATTTTGTGGACTAGTCTTAGACTTTTAGTACTCATGTCGGAAAAATCTCGTACATCGCTTAGTGTATCAGTGTCGCAAGAATTTTTTCGGAACAAGAACCCGGAAGAATGAAAGGTTAAGTTGATGTCCCGTGTTCATCCTGCAATATTTTCTATCTCGAATCCGTGGCCTTTTTACAGCAACTTTTGTGTGCAATGATGCTTGTTACTCTTACTTTAATTTTCAGTTCGACCTTCTGCTAGTACACCTCCCACAACGATTTAACAAAATGAAAGCATGGTTAAAACTCGTAACGACCTGTCACGCAAGGTGTCTTCCGGTCTTTGTTTTCCTCTGCATGTGTCACTTGGTCATGACATGAGCAATTGTCTGCTTCTGTTCAATTTTGCCACTGTCGACTCTGGATTAAGGAGTGATCGGGTCAGGATTTTGAACCCTAGTTTAGGGTCTGCGACAATTTCTGGAGTACCACGATTTCTACAGCGTGCTAGTCGTACGAGCCTACTCCACTTTGCAATCTAGCCTCCCCTATAGAAAAAGAAGTAACTACAGTTATGTCCCTAGTCCTCTGTTTTGTCCGTCAGTAATGCCAGGTTGAGGTCTCCTAGATCCTTTTGGCAGCCCGGCGTGGTACGAGCTCCCGCCATGAAACTATGCCGGCCAGCGGGAGCCTAAATCAAAAACACTACAGTACTGTATTTTTAAATGCATCGTCCATCTAGTATTTCTTCAAATGAAATCGATATTAATCAAATTTGAAGTAACACGATCATGTTGGAGTAATCAAATTTGGAGAAGTACTCTACTTCATAGTACCAACGTCACATGTTTTTGTCATCTGACATTCGACGAAAGGTATGTTTGACTGCACCCTCCTTGGTCCTTCTCGAGCATATCCTCGAGAGAAAAGATGGGCTGATAAGACTGGCACGGTGGGGCTCCTGAGCCTCCTCTGGCTGTTTCAGTCAATCTCTTCCTTTATTTCTTGGCAGTGCATGCGTGGCTGCGATCGCTGCTGCGTTGTTCAGATAGAGCCAAAGGCTATACGGGTTACGTATAGCTGTGCAGAGGGAAAGAGGAGGGCCTAGCACAGGTGCACGCTAGTGCAGTACTCGTAGTATCATTTACTGTTGCTGCGAGAGGGGTAAAGATTCTAGCGATCTGCTGCTTCTGCCCCTCTTCTCCCAAGCAGTACGATCCTGGAAATTTTGTTCGTGCTCGGTGCTGTTTCGCGTTCATCGGGAGAGATGCGAGAGGGCAGAGCACCGCTTTGGGACTCGTTCAGCTTTGCAACTTTTGATGCCATCGCACCTCCTTCTTTGGTCAAAGGTGTACTCTCGGTCATCAGACTCAAATGTCACGAGGGACGATATCATACAAAACCAACATTCGGTGAAAATCGATGAAAACCACGCGATTTGTGGAGTATGCAATGCATGTAAAATACGGCACGTTCGGGTGACATTCCATTGCCTTGCGAAATTTCAAATTTAAACACATTACCGGATGTGAGCTATGGAAAAAAACAAATTCAGCCCTGAATCTCACATCCGTAATGTGTTCCAACCTGAAAAAATTTCACGTGGTAATAAAACATCACCCTCTTGACATCCCGTATTTTTATTCCAGATTTTGTAGAAACTTCCAAATGTGATTTTCATGAATTTTTCTTCCAATGTTAGTTTTCTATGATATTCTCCCAATATCATGGAAGAATTTCATACGAAACCAAGACACAACTATGGGAGCGCGTAAGGGCAACTCCAACGCACGGCGCGGATTTGATCCGGTTTTTGTTCGTTTGGGTTGGCCATAGGGGCGGCGTCCGGACCCGTCCGTGTGTCTGCAGGTCAGTGTGCCCAAAGTTTAAATCACGTAGTTTACAATCAAATAAAAATCTCATAGTTTACAAACCAAATAAAAATTAAAACCTTCACAAATATATTGAAAAGAAAAGAGCCGTTACATTTATTGGTTGCCAAGGTGAGTCCACATGCTTAACCAAATCATTTTGAAGTTGAATGTTAGTTGTCCAATCACGCATTTCATGATAAAATTGGGTGAATTGTGCAAACGTTGCAGGTACTCCGTGCTTAGTCACAATATTTTCACCCTGAAATTGGAACCCTTGGACGAAGATTTCGTCCTCACGCTCATCCTCTATGATCCTGGTGTGCATGATCACACAAACAGTCATGACCTCTCACAATTTCTTGGTGCTTCAAATTCTAGCAGGATACCGTACGATGCCTCGTCGAGATTGAAGCGCACCAAAAGCACACTCCATATCCTTCCTAGCACTGTCTTGTGCTTGAGAAAACCTAGCCCTCTTCTCTCCTACCGGCTTGGAGATTGTCTTCACAAGAGTTGTCCAGTGAGGTAGTATCCCTTGTTGTTCCATTGATCTCAAAGTTGACCTCTCGGCAATTGTCTTCTACAAGCCTTCCGAACACCGGAGAGCGCTGGAGCATTGTTGATGTCATTGTGAGAACCAGCCATGCCGAAATAAGAGTGCTAAATCCAGAGATCTTGTGGAGCCACAACTTCAAGTATGACAGTGCAACCTTTGACATGCCCCCTATACTGCCCCCCGCAAAGAAGATGGACAGTTCCTCCACTTCTAGTGCAAACAATTATGTTACCAAACATCCCCGGAAAAGCCCATATCTACATTGACCGGCAACAACCGGGTTGTATCCGCATCATTTAGCTCTCTCGGGTACCGTGGACCAGACACTGCTACTATAGCCCTGTAGAACTTGTACATTGATGCAAGGCATGTGGACTCACTCAGATCATGCGGACATACTCATCAACAAGATCTCCGAGAATTCCGTATGCAAGTATCCCAATAGTTGTAGTGCGTTTCTGATAAGAGGATAAGCCAACCTTTTCAAGGCCATCCTCCTTGCATACGAAATAATCATCATGCACCATCACTCCCTCTCAAATACGGTTGAACACATGTCTAGCCATCCAGAAGCGGCGTCAGAATAGCCTGGGATTGAAGAGTGGGGATGTGCGCTGAAAGTAATCGATGAAGAGTAGGAATTGTAGATCTCTCTGTTGCCATTCAACACCGGAGCATGGCCACAGATTGATCCACCAAACCTCGGCCGCAGCCTAGCAATGTGGTCACGGCGACCATAGTCACAACCAGAAAAATTTCAACGCCCGTTGAAACACACGAAGTTGTTGAAAAAGAACCCATCCACACTATCCATGGTAAGCATTGAACACCTTGCAGGCGTGGTGGAGAAGTTGGGCGGTGAAGAGCCTCACGCCTCTCCCCTGTATAGGCTGCATGCCTGTCGAAGTGGAGGTGGCCATGGAGTGAGGCCGGCGGGCTTAGAGCTAGATGATATGTCTCCAATGTATCTAATTTTTTATTGTTTCATGATATTATATGATCAATCTTGTATGCTTTACATGCAATTTAATATTATTTTTGGGAACAAACCTATTAACTTAGTTCTCAGTGCTAGTTCATGTTTCTGCCTATTTTATTGTTTCGCGGGAAAACCATACCAGACAAAGTACAAACATGATGAAACATTACGGTGATTTTTTCTGGACCAGAAGGGGCCCTAGAAGCTTCAGGGGGAGACCATACGTTGCACGAGAGGGGTACAAGCTCACACGGCGTGCCCCCAAGGGGGCGCCGCCTGAGCTAGTGGTCCCCTCGCAACTTCGTTTGTCCTAATTCTAGGCCCATGACTTCCCTAAAATTCAGAAACCACCAGAGCGAGCCCTGAAACAATTATTCCGCCGCTGCAAGCCTATGTTCTTCTGCGATCCCATATGGAGGCCTCCGCAGGTACTCTGCCGGAGGGGGAATTGATCATGGAGGGCCTCTACATCAACCTTTCTACCTCTTCGATGATGTGTGAGTAGTTCCTCACAGGGCCTATGGGTCCATAGTAGTAGCTAGATGGCTCTCTCTTTCTCTTTGATCTTCAACACAATGTTCTCTTCGGAGATCGATATGATGTAATCCTTTTATGCGATGTGTTTGTTGGGATCCGATGAATTGTGGGTTTATGACCAGATTATTCATTGAAAGTAATTGAGTTATTTCTAAACTTTATTATGTGTGATTATTTTAGCTATGTAATAGTTTCCAATTGATACGTCTCCAACGTATCTATAATTTTTGATTGTTCCATGCTATATTATATTCTGTTTTGGATGTTTAATGGGCTTATTTACACACTTTTATATTATTTTTGGAACTAACCTATTAACCGGAGGCCCATCCCAAATTGCTGTTTTTTGGCCTATTTTAGTGTTTCGCAGAAAAAGAATATCAAACGAAGTCCAAACGGAATGAAACCTTCGGGAACGTGATTTTCGGAACAAACGTGATCCAGAGGACTTGGAGTGGACGCCAAGCAACAGATGAGGAAGCCACGAGGTAGGGGGCGCGCCTACCCCCAGGCGCGCCCTCCACCCTCGTGGGCCCCTCGTGGCTCCACCGACCTACTTCTTCCTCCTATATATACCTACGTACCCCCAAACCATCAGAGCGACCAACGAAAACCTAATTCCACCGCCGCAACCTTCTGTACCCGTGAGATCCCATGTTGGGGCCTTTTCCGGCGTACCTTCGGAGGGGGCATTGATCACGGAGGGCTTCTACATCAACACCATAGCCTCTCCGATGATGTGTGAGTAGTTTACCTCAGACCTTTGGGTCCATAGTTATTAGCTAGATGGCTTCTTCTCTCTCTTTGGATCTCAATACAAAGTTCTCCTCGATTCTCTTGGAGATCTATTTGATGTAATCTTCTTTTATGGTGTGTTTGTCGAGATCCGATGAATTGTGGGTTTATGATCAAGATTATATATGAACAATATTTGAATCTTCTCTGAATTCTTTTATGTATGATTGGTTATCTTTGCAAGTCTCTTCGAATTATCAGTCTGGTTTGGCCTACTAGATTGATCTTTCTTGCCATGAGAGAAGTTCTTAGCTTTGGGTTCAATCTTGCGGTGCTCGATCCCAGTGACAGTAGGGGAAACGACACGTATTGTATTGTTGCCATCGAGGATAAAAAGATGGGGTTTATATCATATTGCATGAGTTTATCCCTCTACATCATGTCATCTTGCTTAAAGCGTTACTCCGTTCTTATGAACTTAATACTCTAGATGCATGCTGGATAGCGGTCGATGTGTGGAGTAATAGTAGTAGATGCAGAATCATTTCAGTCTACTTGTCACGGACGTGATGCCTATATACATGACCATACCTAGATATTCTCATAACTATGCTCAATTCTATCAATTGCTCGACAGTAATTTGTTTACCCACCGTAATACTTATGCTATCTTGAGAAAATCCACTAGTGAAACCTATGGCCCCCGGGTCTATTTTCCATCATATTAATCTCCCGTTATTTCCATTAATGTTTACTTGCTTTCTTTACTTTTACTCTTTATCATAAAAATACCAAAAATATTATCTTATCATCTCTATCAGATCTCACTCTCGTAAGTGACCGTGAAGGGATTGACAACCCCTTTATCGCGTTGGTTGCGAGGTTCTTATTTGTTTGTGTAGGTGCGTGGGACTCGAGCGTAGTCTCCTACTGGATTGATACCTTGGTTCTCAAAAACTGAGGGAAATACTTACGCTACTTTACTGCATCACCCTTTCCTCTTCAAGGGAAAACCAACGCAGTGCTCAAGAGGTAGCACCAATCTATGAGTTATCTTTGGCCAAGTTGATAATTAGATCTTCAGTGGAAGTGCTGCATAGTAGTAGGTTCAATCTTGTAGTGTCCTCAACTTGTGACAGAAGGGGTAGCAAGACACGTATTTGTATTGTTTCTACTAAGGATAAAATGGCGGGGTTCGATCATATTAGTTGGTCTTATTTTGTCTGCATTATGCCATCTTACTTAAATTATTATTCTGTTTGTTATGAACTTAATACCTAGAGCGGCAAGCATAGAAGCGCTCTCAAAGTGGAATAATAGTAGTAGATGTAGATGGATGTCAGTCTACTTGTCACGGACGTAATGCCTATGTACTGATCATGCCATGAATAACATCATAACTATGCGCTATTCTATCAATTGTCCAACAGTAATTTGTGTACCCACCATTTGCTATGTTCTTGAGAGAGATGCCTCCAGTGATGCTATGGCCCCCGGGTCCATTCACCTTATATTACTAAAACCCTAAAAACCTTGCTGCAATTTATTTAGTTTTGCAATTTATATTGAAGGGAATATGCCCTAGAGGCAATAATAAAGTTGTTATTTTATATTTCCTTATTCATGATAAATGTTTATTATTCATGGTAGAATTGTATTGATCGGAAACTTAAATACATGTGTGAATACATAAACAAATACCGTGTCCCTAGTAAGCCTCTACTAGACTAGCTCATTGATCAAACATGGTTAAGGTTTCCTAACCATAAACATGTGTTGTCATTTGATAACGGGATCACACCATTAGGAGAATGATGTGATGGACAAGACCCATCCGTTAGCTAGCATAATGATTGTTCAGTTTATTGCTATTTCTTTCTTCATGTCAAATACATATTCCTTCGACTATGAGATTATGCAACTCCCGGATACCGGAGGAATACCTTGTGTGCTATCAAACGTCACAACGTAACTAGGTGACCATAAAGATGCTCTACAGGTATCTCCGAAGGTGTTTGTGAGTCGGCATAGATCAAGATTAGGATTTGTCACTCCGAGTATCGGAGAGGTATCTCTGGGCCCTCTCGGTAATACACATCATAAGCTTGCAGGGAAATTACTAAGGAGTTAGTCACGAGGTGATGTATTACGGAACGAGTAAAGAGACTTGCCGGTAACGAGATTGAACTAGGTATGAAGATACCGAAGATCGAATCTCGGGCAAGTAACATACCGATCGGTCCACGGTTTACACCCCCGGTCATATTTTCATAGTGCTTAGGCGAAGCCCTGCGAAGATCACTTCACCATCACCGTCACCACACCGTCGTGCTGCCGGAACTCATGCACTACCTCGCCGTCTTGCTGGTCAAGAAGGCGGAGGACGTCACCGAGCTGAACGTGTGCTGAACGCGGAGGTGTTGTACGTTCGCTACTCGATCAGTTGGATCGCGAAGAAATTTCGACTACATCAACCACGTAGTTAAACGCTTCCGCTTACGGTCTACGAGGGTACGTAGACACACTCTTCCCCTCGTTGCTATGCATCTCCATGGATAGATCATTGCGTGTGCGTAGAATTTTTTTTGTTTTCCATGCAACGTTCCCCAACAGTGGTATCAAAGCCAGGTTTATGCGTATATGATATGCATAAGTAGAACACAAAGAAATTGTGGGCAGTGATGTTCATACTGCTTACCACCAAAGTCTTATTTTGATTCGGCGGCATTATGGGATGAAGCGACCTGGACCAACCTTACATGTCCACGCACATGAGACCGGTTCCACCGACTCACATGCAACTTGTTTTGCATAAAGGTGGCTGGCGGGTGTCTGTTTCTCCTACTTTAGTTGAATCGAATTTGACTATGGCCGGTCCTTGAAGAAGGTTAAAACAACAAACTTGATAATCACCGTTGTGGTTTTGCATAGGTAAGAATGGTTCTTGCTAGTTGCCCATAGCAGCCACGTAAAAACTTGCAACAACAAAGTAGAGGACGTCTAACTTGTTTTTGCAGGGTATGTTGTGATGTGATATGGTCAAGACATGATGTGATATACGTTATTGTATGAGATGATCATGTTTTGTAATTTATCAGCAAGCGGCAGGAGCCTTATGGTTACCTCTTTATTGTATGAAATACAAACGCCATGTAATTGCTTTACTTTATCGTTATGCGTTAGCACTAGTTGTAGAAGCAATAGTTGGCGAGACGACCATGATGCAACTAAAGGAAATATGCCCTAGAGGCAATAATAAAGTATTATATATTTCCTTATATCATGATAAATGTTTATTATTCATGCTAGAATTGTATTAACCAGAAACATAATACATGTGTGAATACATAGACAAACAAGAGTGTCACTAGTATGCCTCTACTTGACTAGCTCGTTAATCAAAGATGGTTATGTTTCCTAGCCATAGACATGAGTTGTCATTTTATTAATGGGATCACCTCATTAGGAGAATGACGTGATTGACTTGACCCATTCCGTTAGCTTAGCACTCGATCGTTTAGTATGTTGCCATTGCTTTCTTCATGACTTATACATGTTCCTATGACTATGAGATTATGCAACTCCCGTTTACCGGAGGAACACTTCGTGTGCTACCAAACGTCACAACGTAAATGGGTGATTATAAAGGTTCTCTACAGGTGTCTCCAAAGGTACTTGTTGGGTTGGCGTATTTCGAGATTATGATTTGTCACTCCGATTGTCGGAGAGGTATCTCTGGGCCCACTCGGTAATGCACATCACTATAAGCCTTGCAAGCATTGTGACTAATGAGTTAGTTGCGGGATGATGTATTACGGAACGAGTAAAGAGACTTGCCGGTAACGAGATTGAACTAGGTATCGAGATACCGACGATCGAATCTCGGGCAAGTAACATACCGATGACAAAGGGAACAACGTATGTTGTTATGCGGTCTGACCGATAAAGATCTTCGTAGAATATGTGGGAGCCAATATGGGCATCCAGGTCCCGCTATTGGTTATTGACCGGAGAGGTGTTTCGGTCATGTCTACATAGTTCTCGAACCCGAAGGGTCCGCACGCTTAACGTTACGATGACAGTTTTATTGAGTTTTGATGTACCGAAGGAGTTCGAAGTCCCGGATGAGATCGGGGACATGACGAGGAGTCTCAAAATGGCCGAGACGTAAAGATCGATATATTGGACGACTATATTCGGACTTCGGAAAGGTTCCGAGTGATTCGGGTACTTTTCCGGAGTACCGGAGAGTTACGGGAATTCGTATTGGGCCTTAATGGGCCATACGGGAAAGGAGAGAAAGGCCTCAAAAGGTGGCCGCGCCCCTCCCCATGATCTGGTCCGAATTGGACTAGGGAAGGGGGGCGCCCCCTTCCTTCTTTCTCCTTCCCCCTTCCCTTCTCCTACTCCCACAAGGAAAGGAGGAGTCCTACTCCCGGTGGAAGTAGGACTCCCCCCTTTGGCGCGCCTCTCCCCTTGGCCGGCTGCCTCCCCCTTGCTCCTTTATATACGGAGGCAGGGGGGCACCCCAGAGACACAAGAATTGATCCTTGAGATCTCTTAGCCGTGTGCGGTGCCCCCCTCCACCATATTACACCTCGATAATACCGTTGCGGAGCTTAGGCGAAGCCCTGCGTCAGTGGAACATCATCATCGTCACCACACCGTCGTGCTGACGAAACTCTCCCTCAACACTCGGATGGATCGGAGTTCGAGGGACGTCATCGACCTGAACGTGTGTAGAACTCGGAGGTGCCGTGCGTTCGGTACTTGATCGGTCGGATCGTGAAGACGTTCGACTACATCAACCGCGTTGTGATAACGCTTCCGCTGTCGGTCTACAAGGGTACGTGGACAACACTCTCCCCTCTCGTTGCTATGCATCACCATGATCTTGCGTGTGCGTAGGAATTTTTTTAAATTACTACGTTCCCCAACAGCAACGATGGAGATCAAGGTGTCGAGCCGGTGATGATGGAGATCATGATGATGCTTTGGAGACGGAGATCAAAAGCACAAGATGATGATTGCCATATCATGTCACATATTTTGATTGCATGTGATGTTTATCTTTTATGCATCTTATTTTGCTTAGAACGGCGGTAGCATTTTACAAGATGACCCCTTCACTTAATTTCAAGATAAAAGTGTTCTCCCTGAGTATGCACCGTTGCCAAAGTTCATCATTTCGAAGCACCATGTGATGATCGGGTGTGATAGACTCTACATTCACATACAACGGGTGTAAGCCAGATTTACACACGCGGAATACTTGGGTTAAACTTGATGAGCCTAGCATGTACAGACGTGGTCTCGGAACACAGGAGACTGAAAGGTCGAACATGAGTCATATAGTAGATATGATCAACATGAAGATGTTCACCATTGAAGACTACTCCATCTCACGTGATGATTGGACATGGTTTAGCTGATATGGATCATGTGTCACTTAGACAACTTGAGGGATGTTGATATAAGTGGGAGTTCATTAGTAATTTGATTAATTGAACTTAATTTATCATGAACTTAGTCCTGATAGTATTTGCATATCTATGTTGTAGATCAATAGCTCGCGATGCAGCTCCCCTATTTTTGATATGTTCCTAGAGAAAAATATGTTGAAAGATGATAGTAGCAATGATGTGGACTAGGTCCGTGATCTGAGGATTATCCTCCTTGCTGCACAGAAGAATTATGTCCTTGATGCACCGCTAGGTGAAAGACCTATTGTAGGACCAGATGCAGACGTTACGAACGTTTGGCAAGCTCGATATGATGACTACTTAATAGTTTAGTCTGCTATGCTTTACAGCTTAGAACCAGGACTTCAAAAATGTTTTGAATGCCACAAAGCATGTGAGATGTTTCAAGAGCTGAAATTGGTATTTCAGACTCATGCCCGTGTCGAGAGGTGTGAGACCTCCGACAAGTACTTTGCCTACAAGATGGAGGAGAATAGCTCAGCCATTGAGCATGTGCTCAGAATGTCTGGATACTACAATCGCTTGAATCAAGTGGGAGTTAATCTTCCAGATAAGATAGTGATTGACACAGTTCTCTAGTCACTATCACCAAGCACTAGAACTTTTTGATAAACTATAATATGCAAGGGATGACGAAAACGATTCCCGAGCTCTTCACGATGCTGCAATCGGCGAAGGTAGAAATCAAGAAAGAGCATCAAGTGTTGATGGTTAACAAGACCACTAGTTTCAAGAAAAAGGCAAAAGGGAAAGAAGGGAACTTCAAGGAAAATGGCAAGCAAGTTGCCACTCCCGTGAAGAAGGCCAAAGCTGGACCTAAGCCTGAAACTAAGTGCTTCTACTGCAAAGGGAATGGTCACTGGAAGCGGAGCTGCCCCAAATACTTGGCGGATAAGAAGGATGGCAAAGTGAACAAAGGTATATTTGATACACATGTTATTGATGTGTACCTTACTAGTATTCATAGTAGCCCCTGGGTATTTGATACCGGTTCAGTTGCTAAGATTAGTAACTCGAAACAGGAGTTGCAGAATAAACAAAGACTAGTAAAGGGCAAGGTGACGGTGTGTGTTGGAAGTGTTTCCAAGATTGATATGATCACCATCGCACACTCCCTCTACCTTCAGGATTAGTGTTGAGCCTAAATAAATGTTATTTGGCGTCTGCGTTGAGCATGAACAAGATTAGATCGTGTTTATTGCAATACGGTTATTCACTTAAGTCAGAGAATAATTGTTGTTCTGTTTACATGAATAAAACCTTCTATGGTCATACACCCAATGTGAATGGCTTGTTGAATCTCGATCGTAGTGATACACATATTCATAATATTGATGCCAAAAGATGCAAAGTTGATAATGATAGTGCAACTTACTTGTGGCACTGCCGTTTAGGTTATATTGGTGTAAAGCGCATGAAGATACTCCATGCAGATGGACTTTTGGAATCACTTGATTATGAATCATTTGATACTTGCGAACCATGCCTCATGGGCAAGATGACTAAAACTCCGTTCTCCGGAACAATGGAGCGAGCTAATGACTTATTGGAAATAATACATATCGATGTATGCGGTCTGATGAGTGTTGAAGCACGCGGCACGTATCGTTATTTTCTAACCTTTACAGATGATTTGAGTAGGTAAGGGTATGTCTACTTGATGAAACACGAATGTGAAACATTTAAAAAAGTTCAAAGAATTTCAGAGTGAAGTAGAGAATCATCATAAAAAGAAAATAAAGTTTCTACGATCTGATCGCGGAGGCGAATATTTGAGTTACGAGTTTGGCCTTCATTTAAGAAAATGTGGAATTGTTTCACAACTCACGCTACTTGGAACACCACAGCGTAATAGCGTGTCCGAACATCATAACCGTACTTTATTGGATATGGTGCATTCTATGATGTCTCTTACCGATTTGCCTTTATCATTTTGGGGCTATGCATTAGAGATAGCCGCATTCACGTTAAATAGGGCACCATCTAAAATCCGTTGAGATGGCACCATATGAACTGTGGTTTGGCAAGAAACCTAAGCTGTCGTTTCTTAAAGTTTGGGGATGCGACGCTTATGTCAATAGGCTTTAGCCTGATAAGCTCGAACCTAAATTGGAGAAGTGCGTCTTCATAGGATACCCTAAGGAAATAAATGGGTACAACTTCTACCACAGATCCGAAGGCAAGATCTTTGTTGCTAAGAATGGGTCCTTTCTAGAGGAGGAGTTTCTATCAAAAGAAGTGAGTGGGAGGAAAGTAGAACCTGATGAGGTAATTGTACCTTCTCTCAAATTGCAAAGTAGCACATCACAGAAAACCATTCCCGTGATGCCTACACCAACAAGAGAGGAAGCAAATGATAATGATCATGAAACTTCAGATCAAGTTATTACTGAACCTCGTAGGTCAACTAGAGCATGATCCGCACCAGAGTGGTACTGTAATCCTGTCCTGGAAGTTATGTTATTAGACCATGGCGAACCTACGAATTATGAAGAAGCTATGATGAGCACAAATTCCGATAAATGGCTTGAGGCCATGAAATCTGAGATAGGATCCATGTATGAGAACTGATACGTCTATTTTGCATCATATTTTCTTACTATTATTTATAATTTTTTATCCATAATAATGCTTTTTGGAGTAATTTTAATGCCTTTTCTCTCATAATTTGCAAGGTATACACCAAGGGGGAGAATTTTGGCAGCTGGAAATCTGGACTTGGAAAAGCTACGTCAGGCCACCTATTCTGCACAACTCCAAACAAGCTGAAACTTCACGGAGATTTTTTATGGAATATTTAAGAATTATTGGAGCAAATAACTACCAGAGGGGGCCCACCAGGTGGGCAGAACCCACCTGGGCACGCCAGGGAGCCCAGGCGCGCCTTGGTGGGTTGTGCCCTCCTCGGCCCACCTCCGGTGCCCATCTTCTGGTATATAGGTCATTTTGAGCTAGAAAAAAATAAGGAGGGACTTTCGGGACGGAGCGCCGCCGTCTCGAGGTGGAACTTGGGTGATACGTCTCCAACGTATCTATAATTTTTGATTGTTCCATGCTGTTTTATTATCAATCTTGGATGTTTTATAATCATTTTATAGTCATTTTATATCATTTTTTGGTACTAACCTATTGACATAGTGCCAAGTGCCAGTTGCTGTTTTTCCCATGTTTTTTACATCACAGGAAATCAATATCAAACGGAGTCCAAATGGCACGAAACTCCATGATGATTTTTTATGGGCCAGAAGAAAGGCAATTGGCCCTGGTTGCACCTGGGGGGTGCCCCGAGGGGGGCACAACCCACCAGGGCGCGCCAGGAGGCCCATGCGCGCCCTGGTGAGTTGTGCCCACCTCAGGTGCCCCCGGACCGCCTGTTTGCTCTATAAATACCCCAAAAATACCAGAACCCTAGGGGAGTCGACGAAATATTCATCCAGCCGCCGCAGAGTCCAGAACCACCAGATCCAATCTAGACAACATCACGGAGGGGTTCACCACTTCCATTGGTGCCTCTCCGATGATGCGTGAGTAGTTCTTTGTAGACCTTCAGGTCCGTAGTTAGTAGCTAGATGGCTTTCTCTCTCTCGCTGAATTCTTAATACAATGGTCTCTTGGAGATCCATATGATGTAACTCTCTTTTGTGGTGTGTTTGTTGATCTGATGAACTTCGAGTTTATGGTCAGTTATATCTTTTTATATCCATGAAAGTTATTTGAGTTTCTTTGATCTCTTATATGCATGATCTCTTATAGCCTCTTATTTCTTCTCCGAAATTTGGGTTTTGTTTGGCCAACTTGATCTATTTATCTTGCAATGGGAAGAGGTACCCGGTAGTGGGTTCGATCTTACGGTGCTTGATCCCAGTGACAGAAAGGGAACCGACACGTATGTATCCTTGGTACTAAGGATAAAAAGACAGGATCCCTATCTGCCGCAATAGATAACGGATCTTGTCTACATCATGTCATCGTTCTTATTGCATTACTCCGTTTTCCATGAACTTAATACACTAGATGCATGCTGGATAGCGGTCGATGTGTGGAGTAATAGTAGTAGATGCAGGCAGGAGTCGGTCTACTAATCTTGGACGTGATGCCTATGTAATGATCATTGCCTGGACATCGTCATGATTACTTGAATTTCTATCAATTGCCCAACAGTAATTTGTTTACCCACCATTTGCTATTTTTGTCGAGAGAAGCCACCAGTGAAACCTACGGCCCCCGGGTCTTCTTCCTCATATATTTGCCTTGCGATCTACTTTTCCTTTGCATTTTTATTCAGATCCATTAAACCAAAAAAATACAAAAATACCTTGTTGTGTTTTTTCTTTATTTATTTTATTTGCCGTTCGATCTATCAATCTACTACAATTTATCTCACGACCGTTTGCCTACCTTGAGGCGCCATACCCCGAAAGGGATTGACAACCCCTTTAACACATCGGGTTGCGAGGTGTTGTTATTTGTGTGCAGGTACTGCTTACGTTGTGTTGCTTGGTTCTCCTACTGGTTCGATACCTTGGTTTCATAACTGAGGGAAATACGTACCTTCGCTGTGCTACATCATCCCTCCCTCTCCAGGGAAATACCGACGTAGTTTCAGCTACCATCATTGGGCAGGAGCACTTTTGCCCTCCGGCGAAGTGATTCCGCCAGGGGAACTTCCCTTCCGGAGGTGGAAATCATCGTCATCATCATCACCAACAACTCTCTCATCTTGGGGAGGGAAATATCCATCAACATCTTCAATATCACCATCTCATCTCAACCCCTAGTTCATCTCTGGTGTTCAATCTTGTTACCGGAACTATAGATTGGTGCTTGTGGGTGACTAGTAGTGTTGATTACATCTTGTAGTTGATTACTATATGGTTTATTTGGTGGAAGATTATATGTTCAGACCCATTATGCTATTTAATACTCCTCTGATCATGAACATGTTTATCATTTGTGAGTAGTTACTTTTGTTCTTGAGGTCACGGGAGAAATCATGTTGCAAGTAATCATGTGAATTTGATATGTGTTCGATATTTTGATAGTATGTATGTTGTGATTCCCTTAGTGGTGTCATGTGAACATCGACTACATGACACTTCACCATATATGGGCCTAAGGGAATGCATTGTGGAGTAGCAATTAGATGATGGGTTGCGAGAGTGACAGAAGCTTAAACCCCAGTTTATGCGCTATTCCGTAAGGGACCGATTGGATCCAAAAGTTTAATGCTATGTGTTGAGGATATAGACCTTAGAGTCACCCGCCAGAAGGGGCCGGGTTACTCATATGGTCATTACCAGAAGCTCGGCGCCAAGCTTAAAGACGATGGGCCAAAGATGGGCTTAAGACCCAGATATGGCTTAAGGCCCGTAGTTGCAATCATTATTATGGTAGAACTTGTAGTGTAAGGCAAGAATAGTTGAGAGTCCGAGCCGGACACTCTTATGAGCCGGCCGGGACTCTGAGAGCTGCTGGGCGTCAGCCTCCCTATATAAAGGGACGACCCGGCAGCGGTTTAGGGACAAGAACAATCTCATTGAGAGCCGGGCATAGCAATTTAGCTCCCTGGTGATCGTAACCCTAATCAATATCACCTCAAACTGGACGTAGGCTTTTACCTTCACCGTAAGGGGCCGAACCAGTATAAACCCTCGTGTCCCTTGTCCCGCATTAACCCCTTCAAGCTTCCTAGCTGCGATGGCTCCACGACTAAGTCCTAGCTCGAGGACATCTGCCGTGACAATTCCACGACAGTTGGCGCCCACCGTGGGGCCAGCGCACGGTGGATTTGAGTTCTTGAAGGGCAGCTTCGAAGGGCTCAAGGGATACGCTGTGGGCCGGATGACCAAGAGTCGTCGCGGCAAGCTCTATATCGACGATGCAAACTGGGGCCCCGACGCCGGCTCAATTGAGTACGGGTACCGGGTCCCCTTCGGCGGAATTCATGTTTTCATTGGCAAGATTAGTGAGCCGGGCCCTGAGACGGATCTCTGCGCCGATCTCATCGAGACGGCTCAGCGTGCATGACCCGCCCGGGCCCGGCCTGCCTTAAGGCGCGCGTTTGTGGGATGTATCCATGGAGGGCCCTCTGATCTATCTGGGGCTGGTGATGAGGCGGCCGCCGGCTCTGACGGCGAGTCGGCCACCGATGAGTCAAACTCGTTGTATCAACTTCAAGATGGCAGGCTCATGGGTTGTTCCGATGGTGACAGTATTCCGGACCCGTTTGAGCCGCCGAGTCAGGTTGGAGTCTTTATGGCTGGCGCGCAGCCTGTTCAGAACCCCGCTGCCGGAGCGGGAAACCCGGTGCCTTCTCCGGCTCAGGTACTGATGGATCTCACGGACAAGATGACGACCCTGTTAACCGCCATGGTTGACCCGGCGGATCAAGCTCAGCATGATGCGGAGGTGGCACAGTTAAAATTGTATCTAGTGAAAGCTAAGGAGGAGCTTGCAGCGGAAGGGATCAGGATGGCTGCAGAGAGGGCGGCTCTCGATGCCCAAACTCAGCTGATCCAAGCGCAGTCCTTCCAACTCACGATGGATCAGAACGCGTCCAATGAGGTCATGAGAAGGAGGCATCAAAAGACCCAATCTCGACTCCCTCCGGTTTACGATCCACGCAACCTTTTCAACACGCCAGGTGCAGGGTCTAGTAACCCGCCAGGGGTCATAGTGCCCGGGTCTGGAGCCCCTATTCAGCCACGAGTAATGGGGCCTCCCCAGGTGCCCCCTGCCCCGCCTCAGTACGTGCCAATACCCCCGGGTCATTATAATAACCCGCTGGAGAACATGGTCGCTGCGGCAGCACGGCTGGCGGCTCTCCCAGTTGACGGCGACTCTCCGACGGCTATTGAAACCCGCCGGGTCAGGGAACTCCTTCAGACAGCTCTGGCGCAGCAAGAGGCGTACTCCTACAGCCGGGACAGGATCCACTCGACCCCTCGTCCAGGCCAGAGCCCGAGTTACAGCCGGCACATGGTCTCAGCAACCGGCTCAAGTAACGTCCGACGCCATGACCCGCCCCCTGGCCACGGCCCGGCTCATAATGGAGCCTTTCACGCAGCAGACCAGGACAGAGCGCGGCAAGAGGCGGAGCAAGTGCCTCAATTGACGGCTTACCAGACCCCCCCGGCTTATCCGACGACTTCCGTCGACGTGGGCATCCCTACCAGGACCGGGGGTGTCCCTTGTTTAGTGCCAGCTATCCGTAATGAACGTCTACCTAAGGACTTCAAGGGCCCTAGGAAGGTGCCTAATTACACAGCTGACTTACAACCCGCAGCCTGGATCGAGAGTTACGAGATGGCCATGGAACTACTGGAGGTCAGTGAGGCGGCAATGGCCAAGTACTTCACCATGATGTTGGATGGGACTGCCCGCACTTGGTTGAAAGGGCTACCACCGAACTCCATCGGGTCTTGGGCTGAGCTGAAAGCCCGGTTCATCCAAAACTTCAAAGATACCTGCAGGCAGTCGATGTCAATTGTGGATTTGACTAACTGTAAGCAGCAGGAGGGTGAATCCACGACGCATTGGGTTCGCCGGGTCAAGGAGATCAGACATTCGTCAGATAAGATGGATGCCGGCTCTGCAGTCTTAATGCTGGAACAGAATTGTCGTTTCGTGCCCCTGAAGATGAAACTCGGGCGGCTTAAGCGCGATTGCAGTGATATGGGTACACTAATGGCGGCTCTTGTTAAGTACGCCGATTCTGATGGTACCAAGGATCCCCCTTCAGATGATGAAAGGGCAGGGAAGGGAAAGAAGAACGACAACGGCAAGGGTCTTCAGCATAACCCGGGGAACCAAGGAGGAGGCAAGCGCAAGGCCGACGGCAGCCTAGAGTTTGTGGCCAACGCCAGCTCACAAGGGAATAACCAGCGACGTAAGGGGAGGCCCCCTCCCCGAGGCGGCGGGTCAGGTCCGACACTGGAGCAGCTGTTGAATGAGCCTTGTCCAAGGCATGGCTCTAGAGAGAAGCCAGCGACTCATCTGTGGAAGGATTGTGCAATCATGAAGGCCTTTAAGAATTACAATGGCCCGGGCGGCGGCTCAGGCGCCGGCGGCTTTCATGGCCCGGGCGGCGGCTCAAATTCCGGTCCTCAGAACGGTCAAGGGGGCTTTAGTCAACAGTCTGGCTAGGGTCATCAACAGCAGTAGGGGGGTTATTAGACCAATCCAAAGCAGCTTAGCGGTGGACAGTATCATGTGTTTACCACTAGTTTGTGCAAGCGAGATCAGAAGCTTCACAAGAGGGCTGTGAATGCTGTTGAGCCGGCGGTTCCACGCTACTTGCGGTGGTCTGAGCAGCCTATAGTGTGGAGCAGGGAGGATCACCCTCCACGGGTGGATAATCCGGGTCACTTGGCCCTGGTGGTGGCTCCTCAGGTGGGAGGATATAAGTTCACTAAGGTGCTCATGGATGGAGGCAGCAGCATCAACATCCTCTATTATGAGAATTCCGTTGTATGGGGTTGATTGATAAGAACCTCAGCCAGTCCAACACTATTTTCCACGGGGTGGTACCTGGTAAGTCGGCTTATCCAGTCGGCAAGATTGAGTTGGAAGTGGCCTTTGGAGATGAGAACAACTACAGGGTGGAGAAATTGACCTTTGAGGTGGTCAAGATAAGAAGTCCATACCATGCTATATTTGGACGGCCGGCTTACGCCAAGTTCATGGCACGGCCGTGTTATGTATACTTACAGCTCAAGATGCAGGGTCATAATGGGACCATTACGGTTCACGGCAGCCGGAAAGTGGCTCTGGAGTGTGAGGAAGGCGATGCAGCTTATGCAGAATCTGTTTGTGCAACAGAGGAGTTGAAGTTTTACAAAGACAACGTTGACCCAACAGATATGACCTCTCTGAAGAAGCCGACTACAGAGAATGAGCCGACGATGAAATTTAAGTCAGCTGATGAGACTAAACTTGTCGATTTCGTTCCAGGAGACTCATCTCAGCAATTTAACATTAGTGCTAATCTGGATCCAAAATAGGAAGGCGCGCTCATCGAGTTCATCTGTGAGAATAGGGACATCTTCGCATGGAAACCTTCTGACATGCCAGGTGTACCTAGAGAGCTCGCTGAGCACACTCTCAATGTTGATCCGAAATTTATGCCGGTCAGGCAGTTCCTTCGGCGGTTTAATGAAGAGAGGCGGAAAGCTATTGGTGAAGAGGTGGCCCGGCTCTTGGCGGCCGGGTTTATTGTTGAAGTCTTTCAACCAGAGTGGTTGGCTAACCCGGTGCTCGTACTCAAGAAGAACGGCACCTGGCGGATGTGTGTGGACTACACGGACTTAAACAAGGCGTGTCCGGCTGATCCTTTTGCCCTCCCCCGTATTGATCAAATCATTGATGCTACGGCAGGTTGTGCACGCTTAAGTTTCTTGGATGCTTATTCTGGATATCATCAGATTAAGATGGCAGTTAAGGACCAGGAGAAGACAGCGTTCATCACTCCCTTTGGAGCCTTCTGCTATGTGTCTATGCCCTTTGGACTCAAGTGTGCACAGGCGACTTACCAGCGTTGTGTACAGAACTGTCTTCATAAACAGATTGGGTGCAATGTTCACGCTTATGTGGACGATATTGTGGTTAAGTCCATAAAAGAGGAAACCCTAATAGATGATTTAAGGGAGACCTTTGATAACCTCCGGATCTACAAGGTGATGCTTAACCCGGCCAAGTGTGTTTTTGGTGTTCCTGCAGGCAAACTCTTGGGTTTTTTGGTTTCTGACAGAGGCATTGAAGCTAACTCGGAGAAGATCAAGGCCATCACCTCCCTGGCTAAGCCGGCGTGTATAAATGACGTTCAGCGCTTGGTGGGTCGCATCGCTGCTTTAAGCCGGTTTATAAGCCGTTTGGGTGAGAAAGCCATGCCATTATATCAGTTGATGAAGAAAACTGATAACTTTGTCTGGAATGATGCGGCTAATACTGCCTTTGAGGATTTGAAAAAGCAGCTGGCAGAGCCCCCAGTCCTTGCTGCCCCGGTTGATAAGGAGCCCTTGTTACTGTACGTGGCGGCGAACACATGAGCCGTTAGTGTGGCTATGGTGGTGGAGCGCAAGGAGGAGGGCAAGGAGCATCCGGTTCAGCGGCCGGTTTATTATGTCAGCGAAGTGCTCATTGAGTCCAAGCAGCGATATCCGCATTGGCAGAAGCTTGTTTATGGTGTGTTCATGGCAAGCCGGAAACTCAAGCATTATTTTCAGGGTCATCCCATCACTGTGGTCAATTCTGCCCCTCTTGGTGATATCATTCAAAACAAGGAGGCCACAGGGAGAGTAGCTAAGTGGGCTATAGAGCTCGGACCTCATGGTCTCAAGTACGTGCCACACACTGCTGTTAAATCTCAGGCCTTGGTGGATTTCATCAATGACTGGACAGAGTCACAAGTGCCCGAGCAGAAGCCGGATAACACATATTGGACTATCCACTTCGATGGGTCCAGGCAGTTGGAGGGCTCGGGGGCTGGAGTCGTGTTGGCTTCCCCTAAAGGTGACAAGTTCCATTATGTGCTACAGTTGTTGTTCCCTTGCACTAACAACGCGGCTGAGTACGAGGCCTTGCTCCATGGTCTTCGGATGGCTAAGGAGATGAGCTTAAGCCGGGTAAGGTGCTTCGGCGACTCAGACTTGGTGGCTCAACAAGTATCAGGAAAGTGGGATTCCAAGGACCCTCTCATGGCGGCTTATCGCCGCGAGGTTGATGCCATTGCTGGGCACTTTCAGGGTTATCAAGTGGAACACATCGATCGCAGGAAGAACGAGGCAGCGGATGCTTTAAGCCGGCTGGGCTCTCAGCGAAAACCGGTGTCGCCCAACACTTTCCTGGACGTCCTGTATAGCCCTTCTGTTAAGTTGCCTACAGAGGAAGACTTGGCTGTCCCTGACCCGGAGGCCCGACTGGTGGCGGCTCTTCATATCATACCAGACTGGACAATGCCATATCTGGCTTACATGACCCAGGGCGAGTTGCCTGAGGACGAAACTTTGGCCAGGCAAATAACCCGACGGGCTAAGTCAATGATTGTTATCAACGGAGAGTTGCATCACCGCAGTGTTACGGGAGCGTTTCAGCGTTGTGTTTCCCCTGAGGAAGGTCAAGAAATCTTGCATGAAATCCATGAAGGGGATTGTGGCCATCATGCCGGCTCAAAGTCTCTTGTGGCTAAGGCTTTTCGTCATGGTTTTTATTGGTTAACGGCTCATGCTGATGCGGAGGACTTGGTCAGTAAGTGTGATGGTTGCCAGAGGTTCTCACGACGGGCTCACGTGCCGGCTCAGGAGCTGAGGATGATCCCAATCACTTTGCCCTTTGCGGTTTGGGGGCTTGATATGGTTGGGCCTTTTAAGAGGTCCAAAGATAAGAAGACCCACCTCTTGGTGGCAGTTGACAAATTCACAAAGTGGGTGGAAGCTGAGCCAGTTAGCAAGTGCGATGCAGCCACGGCGGTTCAATTTATGAAAAAAGTGATTTTCCGTTTTGGTTTTCCGCACAACATTATAACTGACAATGGCACCAATCTCTCCAAAGGCGCCATGGAAGAGTTTTGTCAACGCGAGCATATCCGACTTGATGTTTCCTCAGTGGCTCATCCTCAATCCAATGGTCAAGCTGAGAGAGCTAATCAGGAGATTCTGAAGGGCATCAAGCCCCGGCTTTTGGTCCCTTTGCAACGGACGCCGGGTTGTTGGGTGGAGGAGTTGCCCTCCGTGTTATGGAGCATCAACACTACTCCTAACAGGTCTACAGGTTTTACGCCTTTCTTCATGGTTTATGGAGCAGAAGCAGTCCTCCCCAGTGAGATCCGTCATGACTCACCTCGCGTGGCGGCTTACGTTGAGGCGGATAATGAACAGGCGCGCCAAGATGCTCTGGACTTGTTGGATGAACAGCGTGATGTGGCAGCAGCCCGTTCAGCGATTTACCAACAAGACCTGCGCCGTTATCATAGCCGCCGGGTTAAATCCCGGGTTTTCCAAGAAGGCGATCTCGTGCTCCGGCTCATCCAGGATCAAACAGATGGACACAAGTTATCCCCGCCTTGGGAAGGGCCCTTTGTGGTCAGCAAGAACTTGCACAACGGGTCATATTACCTCATTGACATTCGGGAGCACAAAGATTCACGTAAGTCGGAGGAAGAGACCCGTCGGCCGTGGAACATAGCTCAGCTTCGGCCTTACTACACTTGAGCCACCGGCTCTCGTGGTGTACATATTTCTTTCAGCCATGTATATATTATGATAAGCAATAAAGCAGGACCTTTGTCCTTTTTTTCTCCTCCACATATGCACGTATTGTTTTCATTGCAAGATTACATGATGACTTAAAGGAGGATCCGGCTTATGATCTTATTCGAATCTAGCCGTAAGCAATAAGGTCACTTGGGGGCTTCCTGTTCAAACATGGGTCATATTCGAACCAAAGAGAACATAGCTGTCGATACCCATTTGATTGGCAAAGTGCCGAGCTCATTGGGAGGTTACCTTTGGTCATATTTGAATCATAGTTTAACCCCTCTGAGAACCGACGTGGATCGTATTCGAATCAGCGTCGTTAAACAATTATTAAAATCATTTGGGGGCTTCCTGTTCAAACATGGGTCGTATTCGAACCAAAGAGAACATAGCTGTCGGTACCCTCTTGATTGGCATCGCCACACCCACTGGGGCTATATGATCGTATCCGAATCTTAGCTTAACCCCTTTGGGCCAGGTCTCTGGTCGTATTCGAACCGAAAGCCCCTAAGTTCTTCCGCTTTATCACAAGTTTTCTCTGATTATGTCAAGGTGTGTACAGCCGGGTCTCACTTTGCCGGCTTAACTTTGGTTTACAGTATTGCTGAACGCAATGGGTGTTATAAGGCAGGTAAACCGGAGTTGTAGTACCAACCTTTTTATCCGGGTTATTTAAATCGGAAGTATGCTTGCAGGCCGTTAAGTATGTTCTTGCGGCTATATTCAGGATATCATTGGAAACAAGTCCTTTTTGATTCATATTCCGGGTTATCTAAACTTATGATTCTTAGGGCGGTAAGCCGCCTCAAGATTTGTGATTTGCGTTTCTATGCAGGATAATTAAAGGCACCTCTTTTGAGGTTAAGAAAAACAAAGGATTAATTATGACCCGGAGAAACATCAAAGAGATAACTTCAAAAGACATCAGCATTTAATACGTGCACGATGGCACGGCAGAGATAAACTGTTGCACCTACTCTATTACAGAACTCATCAAGTCTAAACGGGTGGAGCATTGTTTGGTAAACCGGCTGCGGAAGTTAAGACACTTGCTGGGTGGAAGTCTCCGGCTCATCTCTTCCTTCTCCTCCGGTTGATCCCAAGACCTGGAAGGTTGATGACTTCCAGTCGATGCCGCTGAGAGCTTTGAACTGGGCTTCCTCGTCAATTAACCCGGAAGGGTCGATCTCCGAGGCGAAAGTGTGCTGACGAGCCGACGGGATCAAGTTGAGAGCTTCATAGCGAGGGGTCGGGATCCTCTGATTCTCCGCATTGTAACCCGGCTGGTACTTGGTCAGATCTGTATCGTTGCCGATAAGAGTAGCCACCGGGCGTACGGCCTTCACGCAAGCTGCGAAGTCCTTCTGATCGAAAGCGGAGCCGTCTTCCTTCAGGCTTGGATAACCAAGGGCGATGTCCGCCGGGTCTAACTCCGGCAGGAATGCCTTGGCCCGGCTCAGCGCGGCGATTGCTCCGGCTCTTGCAGAGGCCTGTCGCAGCTCTTGAATCCGTTGAGGCAGTACAACGAGCCAGCGAAGGACTTTTGCCAAGTGAGTCGGCACCTCGTTGGATAAGGCCACCACAGCTAAGGCACGCTGTGACCCGGTGTAGAGCTGCTCCACCATGGTATACACGGCCTTCAGCTTGGTGACCATGCTCTGGCACTTCTGGGACCTGTTTAAACAGAATCGGATAAGCCGCCGACAAGGATGAAATTATGAGATATACACATTCTAAAACTTGATGAAAGCCGGCGAGATGACTTACCGAAGATTGCGGCCACCATTTGGGACACTTGGCGCTTTAGGCCGGAGAGCTCAGCGGTCTTCTCGGAGAGAGTCTTCTCCGCCTGTTCAGCCCGGGTCACCAATGCGGCCTTTTCTTCGGCCCATGCCTTCCGCTCAGCGTCGAACTCCGTCTTCAGCTTCTCTTGCACGGCGATGCTGGACACGAACTTGGCGTTTGCCTTCCGGGTCTCCATTTCTTGCATCTTCAGCCGGCTCGTGAGATCAGCAAGGTCAGTCTCCAGCTTCTTGCCAGCAGCCTGTATAAGTTTCCGGGTTATGGCATGAACAATTACTCTACAAATTTAAAGTCCCAAGCATTTTCCAAGCAAAGACACTTGGCACTTGGGGGCTAATGCATATTGAACGTTTTCTATCTACATATTGCCGGTTCAAATGGAGTAAGCTGGAACCTAAGTCTACAACGTACTCAGTCATAAGTCGTCGACTTGGGGGCTAGCATGGTATAGGTAACTAAGCAGTAAATAAGAGGACAAAAGAGTAAATAAGAGGACAAAAGGATGTTACCTCAGACTTCTGCTGGATTTGGGTCACCATGGCAACCTCGGCGTCCCGGCTCTTGTGCACTTGGCTGATGTAGCCAGAGATGAGCTCTCCAATGCTCAAGTTGGTGTAGTCGGAGAGGTCCAGGTTCACCCAGTGGGGCTGCAGCAAATCCCCCTTAGCGGAGCACTTGGCCAGCACGGTAGGTCTCCCCGGTTCAACGAACTCCGTCCGGGTGATTACCACGTCCGGGTTATTTGTTGGTTGGGCCGAGCCGGAGGCCTCCGGGTCGGCAGAAGCTTCTGCAGGCGCCGTGTCCATTGGAGTGCTGGCTTCGGGGGCGGAGGCAGCTGGCGGGTCTTGGACCGTCACCTCCAGCTCAGGCAAATCCGGCACTCCGGCCGACTTGGTTTTCTTCACCCTCTTGGTGAGCTTTGCCTGGGCACTGAAAGAACAACAAAGGTTAGTACAAAAAATATGAGTAACGATCAGAACAACATGAGATGATTATCGTTACCCGAGCGCGGTTTTGAAAGCCGGCAGATTCGACTGCATAGAGTCGCCGGAAGAAGGGGAAGTCTCCTGATAATTTGAGTCAGAAGAATTAAGCGGTTGGCGTATAACACCCGCAAAAGGATGAAAAGGGTATAATTTTGCGATCACCTCGGTCCGGCGTTTCTTTGATGCATCAGGTAACCCGGAGGAGAGGTCAGTGTCCTTGTTGGTCCGGGTGTGCCGCCGGCTCTCATGAACCTGTCGCTTCAAAATAAATTGAGGATCTTGGTAAGCTAAAGGATGGGAAAAGCTTACTTTCCGGGTTACTCTTCGGGTTTTCAGCCTTGGCAAGGGCTCCGAGTCGGAGGAAAGTATTGTTACCTCTTCAGCCACCGGGTTACTGGCTCCGGTGTCCTCCTGTTGATAAACAGCATCGATAAGGCGGACAGAAATAAACGACAAGTATAACAAGAGTTTACAGGTTTAGGAATTACCTCAGACTCGGAGCTGTCACTTAGCTGCAACAGCTCCGAAGCAGTGGGCCTACTTCCCTTCTTACGGGGAGCGGCTTTCTTGGCGGCTTTCTTCACCTTTCTGGCCTTCTTGGCCGCCTCATGGTCATATTTGACCCGCCAGAACTTGTCGTCAGCCTGAAAAATACAATGATGATTTCTTCAAACGATTCAGATGAAGGTTATATACAGAAGAAGATAGGATGATCAGATTGGCGGCTTACCGTTGGGGCTGGGTTGGTCTTGCAGAAGGGGGCTAACCCGGTCCTTCCACAGTCTGCCAGGCTCTCGTTCAAGAGAGCCTTGGTCATCTTCTCTGCAACGTCTTCAGGAAGGTCATTGCGGCTGCGTCTCTGAGGGTCGTCTTTTCGGCCCGTGTATTCACACATTAAGCCGGGGCGGCGGCTCAATGGGATCACCCGCCATGAGATCCAGACCCGGACCAGATCGATTCCATTTAGACCATTGCCCAGGAGAGCCTTGATCTTGTTGATGGTGGGAAGCAGAGGCTGGCGCTCCGTCGGAGTCAGTTTGTCTGACAATGGGTGTGTTGACTCCAGACGTGATGGGCGAAAGCCGGGCAGCGGACTTTCATCAGCCAGTGACGTATCTTGGCAATAGAACCAAGTCATGTTCCAGTCCTTTGGGTGGCTCGGCGGCTCGGCATAAGGGAAAAGACAGTCTCTTCACCGCTGAATGGAGATGCCACCTAGCTCTAGACTTGGTCCATTGGCGCACTCATTCTGACGGTTTAAGTAAAAAAGCTCTCTGAAGAGCAGCAGACTAGGTTCTTCTCCAAGATAAACCTCACAGAAGACTTGGAAATTGCAGATGTTGGACACTGAGTTGGGTCCTATATCTTGAGGCCGCAAGTCGAAGAAGTTCAGAACGTCTCTGAAAAACTTTGAACCGGGCGGTGCGAAGCCCCGGCTCATGTGATCCGCAAAAATCACTACCTCCCCGTCCTTTGGCTGTGGTCTCTCTTCTGACGGGTCAGGGGCACGGTAGGACATGACATCCTTCTTGGGCAGATATCCGGCCTTAACAAAATCTGCTAGGGTCTCATTGGTGACATTGGACCTCATCCAGTTGCAAGTAATGGGAGCTTTGGGAGGCATGGTGAAAATCGGCAGTCTATGATAAAAGGAAAAACGTCCGGGTTAATTATGAGCCGGAAGCAATCTACAGTTCAATATCAAGGTGGCGGCTTATAAGGGGACTAATGGTATACACTTAAGTGCATCGGGCTATTTAAGCCGCCGAGGGATTGAGAGTAATTTGATGGTCTACAGGCTTTATCACAGCTAAGCCGGAAATTTTATAGGCGCACGGTTTTCTTTAAGCTGGAAGGTTCTACGGCGCGTGGTTTCTTTAAACCGGAACTGTGAACCGCCGAGATTCAATGATTGCAATTTTTACTAAGTGTGGTAAAACAGGTTTTCACACATCGCAGTAAAAATTTCGGATCAAACTGGTCGGGTAAAAGAAAAAATTTCTAGACCTAGAAACAGACGCGAGGAGGCTCTTGAGCTCGAACAAGGTTCTTATGCAGTAAAACAGAGGGTTGTTTGCATGTGAATGGGTATTAAACATCTACCGCAGTGAGTTTGTACAGGGCTAAGATCAAAAAGGGGCAGTAAGAAAGAAAACTACCGGAGTTTGTGGCAATGGCGACGAACACGAAGAACGCGGACGAACTCTACGGCAGATCTACTCTACAGGACAAGCAGGACTTACAGGAGCTGGAGAGTCGCGGAGGTCGTCGCGTTTCTCTGGTCAGATCAGGGTGATGCATCGGCCTGAGCTGGTGACGACGAGAAGACCCGCGGCGGCGACGGCGGCGGAGCTCGAGCAGCACGGGACAGTGAGAGGAAGGAGACGACAGAGGAAGGAGAGTGAGAAAGGGCCGTCGGGCCGGCCTATTTATAAGGCAAACTCATAAAGCGGGCGCGAGAATCAAGGAGACCACGGCGTGGTTATCTCCCCACAAAACGCCTCGATTTTCGGGATGACAGTAAATGTAAAGATCCGTTGCAAATCTGGCGGAGTAAAAAAGGGCTTAATGGAAGATGATGTCACGGCGGATTATCCGGAGTCCAGAGGATGACGTCACGCCGGGTTATGGCCTTCACACAATTGTAAGCCGGAGTTTTTCTGTCGAAGGAATGGAAGATTGACATGAGCCGGCTCAAATCAATCTGGGGCCTAATGTTGAGGATATAGACCTTAGAGTCACCCGCCAGGAGGGGCCGGGTTACTCATATGGTCATTACCAGAAGCCCGGCGCCAAGCTTAAAGACGGTGGGCCAAAGATGGGCTTAAGACCCAGATATGGCTTAAGGCCCGTAGTTGCAATCATTATTATGGTAGAACTTGTAGTGTAAGGCAAGAATAGTTGAGAGTCCGAGCCGGACACTCTTATGAGCCGGCCGGGACTCTGAGAGCTGCTGGGCGTCAGCCTCCCTATATAAAGGGACGACCCGGCAGCGGTTTAGGGACAAGAACAATCTCATCGAGAGCCGGGCATAGCAATTTAGCTCCCTGGTGATCGTAACCCTAATCAATATCACCTCAAACTGGACGTAGGCTTTTACCTTCACAGTAAGGGGCCGAACCAGTATAAACCCTCGTGTCCCTTGTCCCGCATTAACCCCTTCAAGCTTCCTAGCTGCGATGGCTCCACGACTAAGTCCTAGCTCAAGGACATCTGCCGTGACAATTCCACGACACTATGGTTAGAATTTATTCTTAATACTTTTCTCGTAGTTGCGGATGATTGTGGGAGGGTTAATCATAAGTAGGAGGTTTATTCAAGTAAGAACAACACCTAAGCACCGATCCACCCACATATCAAATTATCAAAGTAGCGAACACAAATCAAACCAACATGATGAAAATGAGTAGATGAAGTTCTCGTGTACCATCAAGAACACTTTGCTTATCATAAGAGACCGTTTTGGCTTGTCCTTTGCCAAAAAAGGATTGGGCTACTGTAACACCCCGAATGTAACTTTCCATATTCGTAACTCCAACTCTTGCCATTTTCGGCTATGTGTTATGATATTCCCTCCGTGGTCGGGTTTTTGTCTTTCGTTTTGCATTTTGTTCATGTCGTGCATTTCATATCATGTCATCATGCGCATTGCATTTGCCTACGTGTTCGTCTCATGCATCCGAGCATTTTCCCCGTTGTCCGTTTTGCAATCCGGCGCTCCTATCTCCTCCGGTGCACCCTCTTGTTTTCTTTCGTGAGCGGGTGTCAAACATTCTCGGAATGGACCGAGGCTTGTCAAGTGGCCTTAGTATACCTCCGGTAGACCACCGGTCAAGTTTCGTTCCATTTGGAGGTCGTTTGGTACTCCAACGGTTAACCGGGCATCCGCAATGTCCATTTGTATGTGCAGCAAAAACCCCCTCAAAAACCAGCCCAAAACCCACCAAACTCTCTTCCATGCTGTAGGTCATTCGATCACGATCGTGTGGGCGAAAACCGCACCTCATTTGGAGTCTCCTAGCTCCCTCTACCTATTTATATGTGAGCCCTCCCGAAAACGCACGCAGATGAAACACTAGCCTTCGTCCCTCCGCGCGTCGGACGTGTCCGCCTGTGCCGGACAGAACCGTGCCGCCGGCCGCAGCGAATCCCGCTGCGCCACGTGTCCCGCCACCGCCCGTACCGCGCCGGCCTGTCGGGGCCCGCCCGTCGCCGCCCCCCCCCCCCTCACGCGCCTCCGCGCCGCCGCCTTGCCTCCCGTCCGCCGGCCCCGGCCGCCCGCGCCGCCGCCTCGCCTCCCGTCCGCCGGCCCCGGCCACCCGCGCCACCGTCGTGCCGGGCAGAGCCGCCGCCGCCGCCCGCGGGCACCCGCGCCCCGCCGCCCTCCGCAGCGCCGCCGCCTCGCCGCCCCGACGCCGCGCCGTCCTTCCTCCGGGCCCGCCTCCCTCGCCCTTCTCTTCTCCCGCCGTCCGGCCTCTCCGGCGAGCCGCCCGCGCCGCCACGGGAGCCCCGAGCCCGAGCAGTCCTCGATCCAGATCCACTCTACGTGCGTTGACCTTTTCCTCACCCCGAAAATTCCTGTCTTTTTCTATTAGAGCAAGTGCCCATGTTCAATAGTGCATAACTCTCTGCATATAGCTCTGTTTTGCGCGTGTAATATGTCAAATTGTTCGTCTCGTGATGCTCTACATTTTGTTCAATTGCACCTTGTTCATTAGAGGTCATCTTGATGCCCAAATCTCTATTGCAAGAGGGCTAGTTGCTCTACATTTTTGTATCATTTAATCTGTGCATCTTATGGGCATGAGCTCTACATGTGTTTTGTTGTATGCCATGCCATCTTTCCAGTGGTGTATGCCATGTATTTTTGTGATCTCTGTGGTGACTAGCACAAGCATGCAAACTAGCCCCCGTAATGTTTCTGATTTCAGGAACTTAGTATTTTCTCCAAGTCTTTGTCTGCTGATATTTTGTTGCCATATAAACTTGATGCTACAGAGAGATCCATGCATATTTTGGAGATGTTCACTAAGGATGTTTTGTAGATATTGTTGTAGTTGATCCATGCCTGCCCTTGTTTGCAATTATGGGGTAACATAGCATGACTCAATCTTGCTCTACTTTTGCTATAAAATATTTATGGCAGATTGTCTACGTGTTATTCAATTTTGCCAAGCTTATTGTAGTTGATCCATACATGCTATGTATTTGCTCTTGCCATGGTTAGCTTCATAAATATGCCATCTTGCTGTAGGTATGCTTGTTTTGTCATGCATTTCTTTGTGGTGAGTGCATCAAGCTCACAAAGATGCCTTCATATTATTGTTTCAGCCATGCTCTGTTTTCTGCCAAGTCTTAAACCTGATTACGAAACTTGCTATGTTTACATGGTTGCCATCATATCTTCTGGTCCTTTTTGGGTTATGGTCAGTAAGGGACTTTTGTTATATGCATTTAGTAGAATACTGTCATGCCTTGTTTTGCCATGTTAAGTTCCTATAGCATGTTGATTTCGTGCTCTGAACATTGCTACCTGATGCTGTTTCAGACATGTCCAGTAATTTCACCAAGTCTGTGAACCTGATTTCTTTTGCACTTTTGCCATGCTTGTTTGAGCTTGTTATGTTGTGAACTAGCCATAGCTCAGTGTTTATCTTTTGTCAAGCATCTCCTGTAGATTACTTCCTTATGCTTTGTTGCTACGTTGGAGTGCTGTAGCATTGTTACTTGTTGCATTTTAAGTGCTATCATGCTGTTAATCGCAGATTCGTGTCATTCTTGTTTTGCTTGCCATTTGCAAACCGTGCATCCGTTTCCGGTGATCTTTATATCGATTTCGACCGAAATCATCTCATCTTTCCAGTGGCATGCTTGATTTGCCAAGTTACTGCCTTGTTCATCCTTTTCCTTCCGGAGCACGCATATGCATCGCATATCATATCTCGCATATCATACATGTTTTGCATCATGTTGCTTGTGCATTTCTCGTGATTGATTGTGGTTCCGTTGCTTGTGTTCTTGTCTTGGGTAGAGCCGGGAGACGAGTTCGTGAACGAGGAACCTGTTGAGTACGCTTACGAGGATCAAGCTTTCGACAACTCTGAGAACCTTGCAGGCAAGATGACCACCCCTCGAAATCACTTCTATCTTTGCTTTGCTAGTTGTTCGTTCTATTGCCATGCTGCGCTACCTACCATTTGCTATATCATGCCTCCCATGTTGCCATGTCAGCCCCTAACCATCCTTTCCCTAGCAAACCGTTGTTTGGCTAAGTTACCGCTTTTGCTCAGCCCTTCTTATAGCGTTGCTAGTTGCAGGTGAAGTTGAAGTTGGTTCCATGTTGGAACCTGGATATGTTGGGATATCACAATATCTCTTATTTAATTAGTGCATCTATATATATTTGGTAAAGGGTGGAAGGCTCGGCCTTATGCCTGGTGTTTTGTTCCACTCTTGCCGCCCTAGTTTCTGTCATACCGGTATTATGTTCCTTGAGTTTGCGTTCCTTACGCGGTTGGGTGATTTATGGGACCCCCTTGACAGTTCGTCTTGAATAAAACTCCTCCAGCAAGGCCCAACCTTGGTTTTACCATTTGCTACCTAAGCCTTTCCCCCGGGTTTTCGCGAGCCCGAGGGTCATCTTATTTTAACCCCCTGGGCCAGTGCTCCTTCAAGTGTTGGTCCGAACTGAGTAGACTGCGGGGCCCCCTCTTGGAAACTCGAGGTCTGGTTTTACTCGTAGGATGTCTCATTCGGTGTGCCCTGAGAACGAGATATGTGCAGCTCCTATCGGGATTTGTCGGCGCATCGGGCGGCTTTGCTGGTCTTGTTTTACCATTGTTGAAATGTCTTGTAAACCGGGATTCCGAGACTGATCGGGTCTTTCCGGGAGAAGGTTTATCCTTCGTTGACCGTGAGAGCTTATGATGGGCTAAGTTGGGACACCCCTGCAGGGTATTATCTTTCGAAAGCCGTGCCCGCGGTTATGAGGCAGATGGGAATTTGTTAATGTCCGGTTGTAGAGAACTTGTCACTTGACCCAATTAAAATACATCAACTGCGTGTGTAGCCTTGATGGTCTCTTCTCGGCGGAGTCCGGGAAGTGAACACGGTCTGAGTTATGTATGACGTAAGTAGGAGTTCAGGATCACTTCTTGGTCATTGCTAGATGACGACCGTTCCGTTGCTTCTCTTCTCGCTCTCTTTTGCGTATGTTAGCCACCATATATGCTTATTGCTGCTGCAGCTCCACCTCATTACACCTTCCTTTCCTATAAGCTTAAATAGTCTTGATCTCGTGGGTGTGAGATTGCTGAGTCCTCGTGACTCATAGATTCTACCAAAACAGTTGCAGGTGCCGACGATGCCAGTGCAGATGATGGGATCGATCTCAAGTGGGAGTTCGATGAGGAACGTGGTCGTTACTATGTGTCTTTTCCTGATGATCAGTAGTGGAGCCCAGTTGGGACGATTGGGGATCTAGCATTTGGGGTTATCTTATTTTCATTTGGATCTTGACGGTAGTCGGTCTATATGTGTGTATTTTGGATGATGTATGAATTATATTTATGTACTGTGTGAAGTGGCGATTGTAAGCCAACTCTTTATCCCATTCTTGTTCATTACATGGGATTGTGTGAAGATGACCCTTCTTGCGACAAAACCACTATGCGGTTATGCCTCTAAGTCGTGCCTCGACACGTGGGAGATATAGCCGCATCGTGGGCGTTACAAGTTGGTAATCAGAGCCATCCCCGACTTAGGAGCCCCCTGCTTGATCGAATCGCTGGCGTTGTTGAGTCTAGAACAAAAATGTTTTGAGTCTTAGGATTATAAATATCGGAGAGTAGGATTCTTTTTACTCCTCAGTCCCTTCGTCGCTCTGGTGAGGTCTCCTGACGTAGAAGTTTTGACTATTCTCTCCTCAAATTTCACTAAATTTTTTTAGGATCACGTGGGTATCTTGGAATCGTTCCGATGGTTTTGTGACGAGAACATTGTTCTTGGTGCCTCCTGACATTTAGGGGTTGTGGCAGTGTCCCGGGGAGTTGAGCTCCGAGGTGTTGTCGTCACAATTTTATCGTTGCAGTTCTGGAATACCTGAGTTTCGCCGACATCGAAATCTCTTTTATGCAGTTGTTGGTGAGATCACCTCGACGCCACCCAGTACTAGGGCGGGAGTTCGGGAGTATTGCCATAACTTGTATAATGGATGTTTTTCAAAGGTTGAGGTAAACGATTTCCGAAGGTTTCTTGGTTATGTGTTGACGGATGGATACAGCTGGATCTAGGGATTGTTAGTTTGTGTGATATATTTTGTGTCCCCTGTATCCCCAACACCAGATTGCATAACCAGAAAGTTTTGGGAGTTTATAAGTGGGAATTCAAGTAGCTCTTAGGATATCTTTCCGACAGACGCATGATATGAGATTGGGGTTCGACGTCTAGTGGTCCGCCTGTACAAGGTTGGTTTTACAGTGGTCTCGTAGTGTCTTAAAGAGTCCTTGGCTATGCCGACTCGGGGACGCTTCGTATGTCATGTGCATAGCCTTGTACATGATGGTGCTGTACGATTGAGCCCGTGTGGGCCCCACCACGAAAACTTCGGACGAAATCTCTATCATATGTTTGTTCCGGCTTATTTTGCAAGCCAATACTTTGTTTTGTTTTGTATTGTGGTATTCGAGTTGCTTCGAAGTCATATGTTGATTCCATATCTTTTTCAAGTGGCTTCTCAACTTATGGAAATGTGATGATTTACTATGGAATTCATTCGTTCATCTTCGTTCGAATGTTTATTGTGAAGACTATTTGTTGCAATTTCTATTCGTTGATTCAACTTGTCTATTTGTCTATCAAGATGCTAACGGATGTCACCCTCTTCAGGATGGCTCCGCCAACGCGTCAGAATCCGGATCGCAATGAAGGGAGTCAAGCGAACCCTCCGCCACCACCTCCGCCTCCGGAGGCATGGCAAGCTATCATGGCAGCCACCAACGCCAATGCTCAGATGATTCTGCAACTCTTGCAAGAACGCACACAAGGGCAAGGCAATCAAGGCAATCAAGGTCAAGGCAACAATCAGCCTCAGTTCGCTACCCTCAACCAATTTCTCGCAAATCAGCCCAAGTCTTTCAGCTACTGTGCCGAGGCCACGGATGCCGATGATTGGCTCGTGGACATCAACAAGCATTTTGAATGTAGCAATGTCAGGCCTGAGGACTATGTCAAGTTCGCTTCTTTTCAGCTCAAGGACCAAGCTGCTGATTGGTTTCAACAATACAAAGATTCCAGAGGAGGTCGTGTGATCACTTGGACTGACTTCTGTCGGGACTTCAAGCGCACCACATTCCACAAAGTGTTGTTGAGAGCAAGCGTGAGGAGTTCCGCAATCTCAAGCAAGGCAACATGTCTGTGTATCAATACAACATCCAGTTTCAGAAACTTGCTCGCTTCGCTAAACAAGACGTTCCTGATGAAAAGAGCATGATCTATCACTTCAGAGGTGGCCTTAGAGAGGATCTGCAGTTAGCTCTCGTTCTTGTTGAGCCTACTCAGTTTGATCAATTCTACAATATGGCTCTGAAGCAAGAGGCTGCTCAGCTCAAGTGTGAGGCTTCTAAGAAGAGAGTCAGAGACGCAGTTCAGTCTTCTTCTTCCTCACTTGTGGCAGCTAAGCAACAGAAGTTCTGGTTGCCTCCTCCTCCTCCATTTCGTCAGCTTACCAGTAGAAGAACAAAGGTGGCCATGGTTCTTCCAACTCTGGCTATCAAAACAAGTCTCAGAATCAAGCTCCAAAGCCCAATGCTCCTTATCATCGTCCACTTTCAGAGGTGACTTGCAACAAGTGTCAGCAGAAAGGTCACTATGCTAACAAGTGCTTCAACCAAAGGCGCCTGCCTCCTCCTCCTCCTGTCAGATCTTCCAGCAATGCAGTGGTCAAGCATAATCCAAAGTCTGCAAAGCTGAACATGATGAACGCAGCTCAAGCGGAGGAATCTACTGATGTGATAATGGGTAATCTCTCAGTTAATGATATTCCTGCAAAAGTTCATTTTGATACTGGTGCATCGCATTCTTTCTTGTCATACCCATTTGCATCGAAGCACAATGTTGACACAGAGATTTTATCCAAAGTTATGCAAGTTGTTTCTCCGGGAAAGCTTTTGACTTCTAGTTTGGTTGCTCCCGATGTTTCCATCAAGATGGGGAACTATAAATTTCTGTCTTCTCCAGTTGTTCTTGGTGACTCGGATATTGATCTTATTCTCGGGATGGACTGGCTTTCTAAGCACAAGGCTCAACTTGATTGTGCTGCCAGGGAAATTCAATTGACACATTCTTCTGAGGATGTCATCATTTATGCCGCTCGTGATGAAACCATTCGTTTTTTTCTCTCAATGAGAAGGGCGAATTGAATGCCATCTCTCAAATTCCAGTCGTTTGTGAGTATCAAGATGTCTTTCCAGAAGAGCTTCCGGGTATGCCTCCTCATCGGCCAGTTGAGTTCGTTATCGAACTAGAGCAAGCATGTTAGTCGACGGGAGGCGTGCGAGCAGACCGCTGAGCCGGCTGTCAGGGAGGCGTGTGAGCAGACCGCTGTGCAGGCTCACCGGGAGGCGAGCCCTTTGACCAGGCTCCGCCACCCACCGTCGTCCCAACTGCTCCCACTTTTAATGTCGCCGGCGCCGCAGTTTAAAATCAACCCCGCACTACCCGGTATCGCTACAATCCTCTCTCTTCCTCTCCGATTCTCCTATCGTCTACCTCCAACTAGCCTGACCTAAACGTACGCCATGCCGCATCACGATGGTCTGCCCTTATTGTTCCAGTTTCCTGAGGAAGACACCCAGCCGGAGTCTCAAGAACATAAGGCGCTTTGGGACGAGCTTGAACTGGCCTTGCGGGAAGACGCCGCGCCTGTCCCCGCTCCCGTTCCGGCTCCCGTCGCCCCGACTGCGCCAGCGCCCATCCCCGTGGCATTGATGGGCCGGGAGCCGCACATTGTCGCCGAGCTTGATCCCACGGGGTTCCACGAGGTCCCCGTCGACTTTCACGCGCCCGTGCACCTGCCAGCGCATGCGCCTGCGCGTGCACTGACGCGCACGCCCGTGCCGGTGCCCGTGCACCTGCCAGCGCATGTGCCTGCGCGTGCACTGACGTGTGCGCCCGTGCCGGTGCCCGTGCACACGAATGTCTCCGCCGCGCCGTTGACAGCGCCTGTCCCCGCGCGGGTGCCAGTGCCCCCCTCAGTGGCATGGGGTGCCACCGTCGACCGCTTCCTTGCACCAACGCCAGTCGCCTCCTCCCGCCAGTTGACTCGCTCTGAAGTCCAGAACAGTTTGGCCTTCCTTGAAGCTAGGACAACGTCCAGGAGTACGCCAACAACGGCGCAAGACGCCGCCGTCGCCGTCGGTCAGTGGCCCGACGACACACAGAGCACGGCAGAGGAGCCGCTTCCCACCGCGAGACGCCCCCGCTGCCGCCGCGTAATCTAAATTTGCCATGAAAAACGTTCGGATTGCCATGCTTAAAATCCGAACGTTTATCATTTCCGTTTATTTTATATCAATCGTCGTATAATTTAAAGTCGGAGTCAGACTGAACGAAATGTATGGTTTGATCGATTGAATGTTCTGCTAGAGCCGTATCAAATTAAATATAAAACGTCATCAAGCCACATGTATTCCTTGTCATCCAACGACCTAGACTACTTTAATGTCGAGCGCTCAACACGTTTAGCGTGCAGTTAATTTCATGCCAAAAATAGTGCCAATCACATGACAACACGCAAATAATATCCTAGTAGTTAATATCCGCATGCACTTAATATACTTCCAAATTAACGTGCATTGCACATACACACTAACTAGTGCTGCTAGTACGTGAGACTGGTGCCGAGACTTGTGAACGCGTCCAGATATGGTCAACGGCAACATCGCCCGCGAGTTCTTCCTGTTTGCCCGTGCGTCTAAACGCAGAAGGGGAGGAGAGAGAGAGAGAGAGCACACATGGAACCCACCAGTAAGTGAAGGCGAATAGTACTAAAAGTAATATTACATGTTATCCATTAATTAGGTTGTGGTAATATAAAAACATTATGTGAACAAAGGGGGTACAACAAACATTGCTATTCTACGTATGTTGCCTATTGACGTGCGGCTTGAAGGCCCGGTCGCATGTTCGATCCTCGTCCTTTATTTTTTAATTTGTATATGGGTCCAAATTTGTTTCATGACATGTGGGCCCCTCGGTGTGTAGTTTGTAGCACTTTAATTTGTGGGTCGAAATTTGTTCCATTCCAAGTGGACTATCGGTGTGTAGTTTTGTAGCTTATTTATAATAATTAAAGAGAACAACATAGTTTTTTCAATAATACCATGATGCGACGTTGAAGGCGAGAAAGGACGTGCGAGAGAGCGATGACCGAGCCAGAGGGAAATCAACTAGGGGAGTTGCGTGGGTTGCAACGGTGTTTGGAGTAGTTGTGGGCCGAATGCTACGAAAATATAATCTAAACCGACCGGAATAAATGCCTACACAAATTAATCCAAGGTTGGAGTGCCCCTCGCAATGTAAATAGCTCCGGCTTTGCGAGGGATGGAGAGGTAGTAGCTTCAACGCGTGGAAGATACGGTGTGAGAAAGCGAGGTCAATCGAGAGACATATAGATAGAGAGACAAAGTGGGTGTGGTCGGACATTCATTGAACAAATATATATGCTCTGGAGAGATATTGTCCGATTGAGCTTTTTGGCAAGGGTGAGGGCTGTACGATAGAGCTTGAGAGATGATCCAGTTACAGACGTGTAGATATATTTTGTGCATGGGAGGAAGCAAGGTCAACCGATCACATAGGGTCGCCGTGCGATCGAAAGAGTGAGACGGGTTGGAGAGAGTGACCTGGATAGACGATGTGCGTGAGAGAGTATACAATGTGAATAGGTCGAATTGGGCTCAAACATGGTGATATATTGTTTTTGTCCGAGAAAGAGCGAGGTCAATCGAGACATACGGAGAGAGAGAGAGATTGAGTGAGCGTGGCCCACCATGAGGTCGAAAGAGTGGCGGCGGCTTGGATGGACTGACCTAGATAGACAATCTGCGTGAGAGAGTATAGAGTGTGTTGATCGAGGCCCGAACAGGGAGATATATCATTTGTGTGTGAAAGAAAACGAGGTTAAACGAGACTCAGATAAAGAGAGCGAGATTGAGCGAGTGTGGCCCGCCGTGCGGAAGAAAGAGTGAGATAGTCTCGAGGGAGTGACCTAGATATACAACGTGCGTGCGTGCGCACGAGAGGTTGGGGGGCTAGATAGGCAATGCATGTATTTAGCGCGAGAGGGTGAGAGGGAGAGGGGGAGAGAGAGAGCTCGGCATGGGGTGCAATGGAGGGTGTGTGAGGTAAATACATTTGGTAACAGAGTGGAAAAAGGGGTTGTGTAGTTGAGAGACTTAGAGATCGAAACATGGAGAGAAAGAATGAACGTGTGTTGGAAACCGATAGCTTCCTAAGGTGGTTAGGAGAGGAAGATTGACCGATACAGGAAGTATGTAGCGTTTGTGCGGGGGGGGGGGGGGGGGCTAAAAACAACATTTGAATGTACATAGTACGAGACTTAATATCGATGTTTCAATTCGGTGTACATTGTAAGATTTGAACCGAGGACCAGGCATACGGGTAATTATTTCGAATTCGTGCCATACTAAGTTTCGAAAAGTTGACATTGACTCAGTTTGTTGTGCTATTTTGTAAGTCATATGTTTGAATCCATCCAAAAGTTTTCTCACTACCATGGTGTTCATCATATACATATGAATTTGTATTAAAAAAGTAGCGTGGATACAGTGAAATGCGAAATCCACGTTAGAATTGGAGATCGCTACGTGACACACACTCTAATTCAAATAACTAACTACGTGACACACACTCTAATTCAAATAACTAATTATGTGACACACACTCTAATCCACGTTAGCGTGGGTACCGTTTCGATTTTTTTTTCAAATAACTCCTCATTAATTAATTTATAGTACTCCCTCTGTTCACTTTTATAAGACCTTGAAGACATTTCAGACAATGTGGAAAACAGTTCATTTTAAGTTGTCTGAAACAACTTACAAAAGTGAACGGATGGAGTATCTCGTTTCGAATGACTAATTATTGCAAGGAAAACACGGGCATGGTAATACATACAGATTCATTTGCAAATGAAAGAAGATTCGTTTGCATTCTCAAATGTAGGCGCACCAGGCTGACCAGGGTCCTGTCGGGGTGGACGCTGCTTCGGTGCCTTAAAGGCAACTGCCTTTGGGTCACTGACATGTGGGCCAGCCACCTGTTGGGCCCACATGTCATGGACACAAAGGCAGGTGCCTTAAGGCACCGAAGCATAGTCCTGTCGGGGTGGTCGCGTGTGTCGGACGGACGCGTAGCACCCAGCCACCCACCCCCCTCCCCCCCAAAAAAAGGACGACGACAATATAAGTTCGCGCTTCCACATTTCGGATTGAAATATCTGGCGGCCCCAATTCTAGCCCTGCAAAATCTCTCTTCTCCACCGTCCCCTTCCGCGCCCAGATTGCTCAAATCCCTAATTCACCGCCAACCCTCGAATCGCCCCTCGTCTCGTCTCTTTCCCCACCGTTCCCCACCTCTGTGCCGGACGACGACGACGAAGACGACGGTCGTGCTTCACCACCGCACCGGAGCTACCTCATCTACGCCCTCGTCCACCGCACCGGGTGGTCCACCGACAACGTCGGCCGCCGCAACCGGCGTGCCTCACAGACACCGAGTTCCACCGCATCAGGTGCGCTTCACCGACGCCGTCTCCTAGCTCAGCGGGGCTACTTCACCGAGCACATCGTCGCACCTCCGCCCCCCGAGGCCGTTGGGGCTTCACCAACGGTCTCGTCCACCGCATCGTAGCGCTCCGCTACCACTCAAGATCTGCATCCGTGCGCGGCCAGCCAACGCCAGCGCATCACCCTCAACGGCTCTGAAGTGACCCGCACTCTAGCTAGGCGAGCATGCCCAAACGCCGGCCTGAACTAGGTATCCACACATCACTCCCTTGTGCACTGTTCCGACGATGTTTGGATATCCTTTCACTGCTCTCTTAGCTTACACACCTATGCAACTCTGACTTTAACTCTTATTTCTTCTGGAGATATCATCTGAAACAAGCAAATCCATTTTTTAGCGAAGCATGACGGCGCTACGGGATCTGGTACACATCCTGCACACCCGTATAACCTTGTAAGTATCTGTCCTCCGGTACAACATCAAGGTCGATTCCTCTTATTTGATCAACCATTCGCCGTGTCAAAAATGCATAGGGGGATGCAAGGAGACAAGGCCTGCACATCCAAGCAAGTGGTAACATGGACTTATACATGGAACATCCCAAGCGCAAGCAGAGCTGCAGTGAGCCTGTACAACGAGCTAGCGTAAGTCCCTGCATTTCATTTAATTCATACTGGCATTCGTGTATGATTTGTGTGCAGTGGCTGATCCACGAATTCAAGTTACCAGGGGCGAACATTTAACTTAAAAAATACGAAGGCACTTGCACTCCGAAAATCAACATAACTTGAGAAATGTGAAGCTACATGCACTTTGAAAACCAGCTAATGATCCAAAGTAGTTCAAATTATAAACACTAAATGATGCAAGCACCAAAAAACACAAAATGCAACATGGTGTACAAGGACTACAAACATGGTTTGTACCTGCTTGAATTATTCGTTCTCTGGCTGAAAATATCGAAGTGTAATTGCACGTATAACCAGTGCGCAAACTGCATATCAATATATCTATCCTGCACAAGTATGGCAATAGTTTCAAACAACAGATTAGAAAAGTATTTAGGCTATGTTGTCATGATACGGGGACTTTCTGGTAGATGGCCTCGATGTTTCCTCAAGCTATGAAAATGCACTATAATTTGCTTGTCATCAATGCCTGCAAATCTCTGTCTCTCTCAACATAGTAGATCATCATTAGACACTAAATCCTTCAATGAGCTTGCAAAATGCTTGCATTAGATCCCTCATTAGACACTATATGTTCATCACCAGGAGCATGTAAAATGTTTGCATCAAATCCTTCATTAGCAGTCTGTTCATTAGACACTTCAGGCTCAAGAACAACATGAGCTTGTATGTTTGCACCGGAAACTTGATTAGATACATCAGATTCAGTCAGTTCAGTATTGATTGGGGGAGTTATAAAATAAGTAGAAATTGGTTTCATTTTCTCATAGATTCCCTACATACAAGCAGTTTTACAACATCGTCAGGTTTAACTATTGGCCACAAATTGAAGAGTTGAATTAGATATAATTAGGGATGTGATGTACCTGCTCTTTGCGCATGCTACTCTTGCAAGCTGCGACTATCCGTTTGCGCAAGCTCGATGCCATGCCCGTGCTGCCGCCGCTGCCTCCCACGCAGGCTACACCCAGGGTTGGATCTTCATCTTCTTGTCCTTCCGTTCGCTTGAAGCCCAGCGACCGCCCTCCAACGAGGGCGCGAGGAAGTGCTGTGTCGGTCTGTCCAGCGGCGGCTAGGTTAGGAGTGAACCATACTGGAGGCTGGAGCGAATGAATTGGGATTTTTCCTGCCGTCGATCGATATGGGAGGCGCTCATTTGGGCCGCGAGCCTGCTATAGGGCCTGCCTTGCACTTATGTTATTGGCCCATCCAAATTGAAACATTTTTCTTCATTTTTTACATTGCCTGCTCGTGCGTTGGGACGAACAAAACTAGCGTGGGCCAACCTGGACGACTCAAACTAGGTGCACACTTTCCAGCCACCTGAGGCGGCCGCCCATACCAGCCCCTATGGTGGCGTCGCCCCTTTTTGCGTGTATGATTGGATAGTGAAAAATATTCCAGTGGCGCTTTTGATTTACCCACAGAATGGTTGAATTGCTTATTTCTATGAACTGAGTTCGCCAATAATGTGAAGGATGCCAGTCTTTTCATCCTATTGTAGATTGCTTAGATCTCGATATGCCAAAAGTAATCACATGAAATATACAGTAAAAGCCAGTGTGATGTGTTTGGCTACAACTAGTCTAACTACACGTTCTCATATAACATATCAAGGACGCACCATCTTACCAGATTAACCATTTGACTTACCCATGCAGTGTGGGAAGAAAGAAGTATTGGGACTGCGTATCCAAGCAATTGATGCCATGGACTCCTTCGTACAACCTTGTAAGCGAAAAAGAAGTTGCAGTGTGCCTGTACAAAGAACTAGCGTAAGTTCAGTTACCTGCTTCTCGGAATTTTAGTTAGCCACTTATTGCAAAATTGTTCAATTACGTTGCTTGGCTTAATTTAGTTTGCTACTGATTACATAATGGCACAGCCTGTTAATCATATTGTAGACTGCACCTATCTATGTGTTTGATACTTACTGTTAAGAATTACCTGTTTGCCTTAACTTAAATATCTACTTGTTTGTTTAACTGCTTTGCTGCTGCAACAGCGGGTTACAATGATGTTAATAAGTACTTTTCAGCATCCAATTGAAACTCTATAATTCCTTGTTTGTTTAACTGGTTTGCTGTTATAACTCCCAGTTGAGATGTTTTGCTAACTTCAACTTTTCTGAATCCAATCGGAACTTTAATGGCAAAACAGGTTAGCCCAAGATCAAAGAGCGAGGTCCCCATGGACGTTGCATCATCCCACAGCAGTGGCACCGGCCCAATCGTGCATTATGAATTGCCAACTACTGATGCTCTAGAGGCTAAACTAGTGGTAGAAAGAGATTCTGCTTCTGCACTTAGAGATGAAGTTGACATGTTGAGGAAGCAAACAGCACAATCACAAGCAGTACTCAAGACAACCATTAAATATTTGGTGGATTTCAAAACGAAGCAAGCTGAGACTGACCAGATTGTTAAGGTCCTGAAGGAAAAAAGGAAATTAAATTCCTACTTGGTAAATCATAGGTGAAATGTTCTTTCCATAGTTGAATAACCTTTGTGTTGTCTGTTCATGTAATCAATCAAACCATTTGTTTTAGAGATCATGTAATAATTGTTTTTTTGTTTTTTGGTTTGTAATTTTATTTGAGCACAAGTCTGTATCAATTGATAAGACTCAGAGACATTTCATTTGGATTGTTGTGCCAGACCTACAAATATGCCAATCGGGCTGAATGTGCATTCAGCAATAGTAGTAGTATAGATGGACCATAAGTGGCACGCATTGGAAAGGGCCAAGATGCTAGCTAAGAAAGGATGCTGTTGTAGCCAAAAAAAAGTACAGTGGCCTGGCTTATGTATGTTAGTTGATATTATTGATCCATATACTCTATAAGTGTTTATATGTCTGTTAGTTCTGTACATTCTTGGTTGATTGACTCGGCATTTGAATCTTGCTACATCGCTTGTGTACATATCTAAATGGGAGTACACATTATGCTGCGTGTGACAATGGAGTTGGACATGAAGTGTTCCAAATATTCGAACTCACCTTAAACTGGATTCTAGTTTCTGAATTTGAGTATCGGCATTTGTAAACCATATTCATATATGACAGTGGAATACATCTTTGTCGTCCTTTTGAAGATATATAAAAACACATAGAATGATTTATAAAGATTCATATAGGAATACAAAATGGATTCGAATTTAGTTGCCAGGGTAAACGTGGATGCTTATTTTCCCAAAATTCGAAAGAAGCAGCAAAATGTCCACTCCCACGTCGGCTGCCCGAAGCCAAGTGTTTGGGAGATGGAAATTACTGTCTACCCATTACACGGACAATCCATCAGCCCGATTTCCACTGCTCTAAATAGGGGTAGGTAGTAACTTCAATTAGACGTGACACGACCGCCTCTGAGCCCATTCCGACACGGTGGGCGTCAAACATGGGCGGCAAAACTCATTTGATTCAAGCTCGTCCGAAAGACCTCTGTTTCTCCCTCCATTCCCCATTCATACACGGTGGGCGGCAAAACAAACTCGACTCGGCCGAAATCGATGTAGGCAAATATTTTCAATAGGGGCAGGTTTGTAACTTCACTCAGACGTGACACAACCGCCCTAACTGTCAGCCCCGTTCATACACCATGGGCCCCAACCACCCTCTCCTTGCCCGAAATCGCTCTGGGCAAATATTGGCGAGATGCGAGATTACCGTCCTATCCCCAACCGATGAGACGTCCAAATTTTAAACGAGCGCTAAGTTCGCAACTTTCCCATATTTCAGACAGGCGTGTCCCAAAAACATGGTTCCCCGTACCTCTCCCTCCATTTTCCCATTCATACACCGTCCACGCTAGAACACCCCATCCCCACACCAGCCTCCGTCCGCCACCCCATCCATCGCCGCCGTCCTCCACCACATCCATCGCCACCGTCCTCCACCATGCCGGAGCGCCTACCAAGACCGCGTCGTCCACTGCTAGAGATGGACGTTTCTCATCCACGGCGACAGACCAATAGCCTTGCATCGCGTCCTCTCGCTTCATCGGCGCCGTCGTCCTCTTTGCCGGGGCCGCTCACACGACCTTCTCTTCCACCGCAACGGGACTTATCCCCCGATGCACCCGTCTACCGTCGCAGATCTGCTTCAACGCCACCGACAACCATCGTACCCCAGATGCCTACACGGCGCCGCAAGAGAGGTGGTACTTCATATCTCCTCAACTTTTTGATCTCAACCAGAAAATAGTTCTTAACTTGGTTACTCTACTTTCTTTTCAGCTCTTAGAATTTAGTTCTTAGTTCGAAGCATACAATGGATGCTAAATATCATTTCTCCGGTTTGCAGCTTCAAATCTGCCATGGCACATCCATAATACGGTTTAATTGATCATGCTTAGGGTTTAATTGATCAAGTTGGTTCCGTGGTGGTTTCTTTAATAGAAATCGGAGGGGAAACCCTCTTTTGCTAAAAAAATATGCTTAGAGTTTCCCCCTTTTATGATCACTATACGATCAGAATACGTGCTTCGTGTCATAATAACACTACTCCACCCATCAAGCTAAACAAGCTTAGTTGTTCAAATACGAATCTGATATTATTAAAACAGAGTTGTTTAATTGGTTAGCTAAATGTTCCTAAATTAGTTTCGAAAATGCATGTTCGCCGCTCGGGTGTGTATCTCTACAGGGTGCGCACGGTGGGCCGGCCCACCCTGGGATTTTGGGTCGTCCCAGGCCCCGATTCCCCTCTGTTCTGCTGCACGCTTCCGATCTCTACTCGCCCCTAGCCGCCTGCCTCGCCGGCGACTTGCCGTCCCCGGACAGCATGACTCTAGGAGGAGACGCCGGACTAATAGGAGGCCAGGAGCCACTCGCCCAACAGCGTCACCGCTGCCCGGGCGCGCCGCCGTGCCTACATTCCCAGTCCGTTCAGGGCTCAGGCATGCAGCACCCACCAAGCCAACCCGATTTATCCTGAGATACGTCCTCAACACTCAACAGCCACTCCTCATCACCCATTTTCTAATTGATTCATTACTCATTAGGCAGGACTGTCATTAGGGTTTGTTGTGTGCTCAGTGCTACCTACACTTAATGGTTCAGGTGTATTTCGGTAATCTTTAGTACCTCTAAAGTTCACAGGGTTTTCAAAATTCCGGCCCTCGGAACAGAAACTAGTCATTTTGGATTGTTGGTCATAGTGACATTGACCCAGATTACTACTGCAAGCCAGGTTTGTTGACAATTTTACTTGTCTTTCTTACTCATTTGATATAATATCCAATTATTCACGTCGATTAGTTGCAAACAATAAGTGCTAGACAAACTTCTTCATTCAGATTTTGGACGGTCTCTTACTGCAGTTACAATTCTGCATACTTGTCCTAGTAAGCTCACAAGTAAATGATTGATTCACTACATCTATGCTTGCCTTGTCATATTTGTTGTCAATATTCTTTTAGGGTGGACCACCCTGTTTCTAAATACTGGAACCGTAGACATGAGTGAATAGTTTTTCTCTATGTGATCTCTTCCATCATGTGTGGGTAACGAACACTGCATTATATAGAAAGAAAGTGTCATTTCCATCTTTTACATAGGTTTCGATCTTTTACATGGAATACAATCTGCCTACTTGCTTTGTGTCGCACTACCAACACTCCACCCTTGAAGCTAAACATTACGCCACTCATAATTGCTTAGTTTATTTGTTCAAATACGAATTTCATATGATTCTAATGTTCCTACTTCAGTTTTGAAATGTGTGCCTGCCTGTTATAGAGACATAAGGTGTTTGTATTTCTGTGTGTGGTCTGGTCAGCACGGTTGGGGAGGTGAACTTTGCATATGCAGGGGTTTATAGGGAGACACTCTCTGAGTTGAATCCGCAATGCATTCCATAGATAATCTGACTACTTTTTATGTTTTCATGAATCTCAGATTCTGAACAGCATCATAATGATTATGAGCTTGCGCGCATGAAAAGAATAAAGCAGAACAATGCCATGGCTGTCAAACTTGGCATTAAGGGACTGAAATCAAGTCTGGATGCAATGCAATGCAAACGCTCTCCACCTACAGATTCATGCTCAGAATATGGTCCTAACAGTGATTCTGAGCTAGAGGGAGACCTAAGTCAATGTAGCTCCCTAGTGGAGGAGTCAGAGGAAGATGCCCTATCTTATTCACCCATCAAGGTACTTGCTCTAACTTTCCAAGGTTACATTGCTCGTACATATCTTGCAACTGATGCTTTGCATTGCTTCTACTTTGTTGAACTGCCATTAGCTTAGTTTACACATCGTGTATGTGAATACGCCCTGCCTATCCATTTTCAGTACATATTCCATCTGTCATCATACCATATTTATCCATTCAAATGTTGTTCTTGTGTATCAGACGTTCAAAAGGAAGAGGGCTATTGCTGATCGTGGAGGAGCACAAGCAAAGTATTTGGAAAAGGTAGTGGTACCTGATAAATCAAATAGCCCATTAGGTGTAGTTGCAATATCACCTGACCCACAAAATACCCCAACTCTAGCAGACTCTAGCCCTACTACACTGGTCATTTCTGATGCCCCAACTCAGCAGACCCCAATTGCAGCAAACAGTATGATTATGCCAGTTGACATAGCACCAGCTGTACGACGCAAAACCCCCATTCCAGCAAAGAGTACACCAAATCCAGTTGCCAAATCCCTTTTCGAACCAGAGAGAGCCCCAATTGCAGCAAATAGGACCCTTGTTCCATTTCTTCCCAGTTTAGAAGACGAAGCTTATGTTGTTGTCAGGAACTTTGTGCGCATCTTTCCTTCATGGAAAGATTATACCGCAGACACAGAACAATTTCCAGTCTTCCTCCGCAACTTACGCGTAAGTAATGTACTAATGTTATTCATGGTCATTACTGCATATGTTTCTGCTGACAGAAGACACAAGATTTCATTCTTTTAAATAGGCGAGGAGCAAACTGGATTGTGATGACGAGCAAGGGTTGGTTGCGCTTTTCAAGCACTCGTTGATGAAGTATCGTTCCTACCTGAGGCAAGCGCACTTCGATGGCAAGCCTCTGAACGAAATTTCTGTGAAGTCTCCGGTGCTACATTTATCCGACGGTGACTGGAATAATCTTGTTACACATTGGTCTAGGCTGCAGCGTAAGGTACGGTCTATGATATCACATCACAATTTGAACTACATTTCTGCATTTGCCTTAGTGTCTCACTTGTACGGAAACTGTTAGCAGAAGAACATTCATTCTCAAGGGACCACAGAATCTCGCAACTATACTGCACACTGCATTGCTCTTCTGAGTACCTCTTGCCCTGTATGACCATACTTACTTTCATAGCTGTTTGATTATGTAGCATCACTGCACATGTTAGCCTTGTAATCGTCCATTTGGTGGACATTATAAGATCCGTATGGACTCTTACATAAATTTAGAATCAACCCAATGCTTTTGAAGAGGTTTATCTCTGCAGTCCTCTTGTAAGGACTGAACGTGGTCTATCACTGTACTTACATTAACAGCTACTCCCTCCGTCCCATAATATAAGAACGTTTTGTACAGTACACCAGTGTTCAAAACACTCTTGTATTATGGGAAGAGGGATTGGTTCATTTTGTAGCATTCTGCATCTTATCTCCCTCGCCCACAATTCACTAAAAAAGATCAGATCTATATTTAATCTTACCAACAAGTAGAATACACAGACAATGCCAGTGCAGAAGTGTAGCCCATTGCTCTTGTCAGTACATTTTGTCCTGTAACGCTTGTACTTCCAGGGATTGGTAGTTGATTATGTAGCATCAATCTGCATCTTATCTTCATTATCCTCTATCCCTTCCAGTATTATCATATCTATAATTACTCTCTACAAAATGTAGAGTACAGGCAATGCTTATGAAGAAGATTCTGTGCTGAAATTCTTGAGTTATCCTTCCCTTGACATGGAGAAGGGCATTATAAAGCCGGTGTTAACTGTTAATGTAAGTCAGTCCTTCTAAAGCCTTTATCCTCAACTGCTGTTTAATTTGCTCATACTCCCTATCGTTTACTGCTGTTTAGTTTGCTGTTTCTACCAAAATGCATGTTCGTAAGAACCGTAAGTTCTAAGTTTTACTTGTAAAACCAAATTCCTTATTCATACCATGCACATTACTTAATACTCCCTATATGTATGCTTGTTTTTGTGGATCTATAATCCAGTGTGTGGTGAAGCAGCCCACGTTTGCACCTTGTCATCTCCTGTTTTATCTTACTGATGTGGCTGATGATATGAACAACATGCCATGCACATTATCCAAAATAGATACAATGATTTTCTTTGCCCTTCATCTATGCTTGTTATGTTGACATGGTAATCCAGTAGTGTGCTGAAGCTCCCCGCATTATGAACAATGCCAAATTATGCTATTGATATTTTGAACTTACTCTTTATTTTCTAATTTGAAATTGGATAGAATTGACAGAACAGTTATCATCTTTGTTTATACACGTGCAAAACCTGTCATCTCTCTGCTTTGTTTCAGGGTGATATGCCTGATGGCATGCACAAGTCTGCTGAAGGCTGTGAGACAAACCCAACATATATTGCAGCAAAGAAGGCAAAACATCTTGAAGATAGCAAGACAACCCCAAAGTGTTGTCTTGATGCAGTGTTCAAGTAACTTGAGACTAACAGTCAGACAAGCTCACAGAATTCGTTGTCTGAATCAGTTCGACTTCTTCAGTCCCAAGTTCTAGCAGAAAGGCATTCTGCAACTCAACTTCGACTTGAAGTCCTCTCTCTAAGAAAGATTGCGGAGAACACCAATGAGAACCTCATCGCTAAACGGCTACACCTGGAAGCTATGACCGACATGCTAGGCCGGTCTCACAGCCTTGCTCAGCAGCTTGCGCAGCAGTTCCCCCGCAAGGCTAACCTTTCTTGAACTGTCTTGGAAGTGGTCTCGGTTCAGTATTATTTTGTTACGCTGCAATGGTGCCCATTTTTTGTAATCTGCTTCTTCGTTGCGCTTTATGATCACTGGTGGCGAACTTTGATGCCCAGTGGATGTAATATGTGTAATAGCCGTGATAGCCTAGCATAAGTTGCTTGCTTATTTATTTCCTTGTTGTCTTGTTTATTTGTTTGCTTGTAGTCAGTGCAGTTCTTTTTCCGCGGTTTGCTAGTGGCTGCAATAGCCTATTTTTTAAAACTAGGCCACAATAACCATGGGCTAATATTTACTGTAGTGACACTGGGCCTCCTACGGGCTGTAGAAACAGTGGGCCTTCTACGGGCCGTAGAAACAGTAGGCCTTCTACGGGCCGTAGAAACAATGGGCCTTCTACGGGCCGTAGAAACAATGGGCCTTCTACGCGCCGTATCATCAATGGGCCTTATACGGGCCGTATGATCGATTGGCCAAACATGGGCCAATAACAGGCCGCATATGGCCGTAAACGGGCTAGAGTTGGAATCGTCCGTTCATGGGCCGACCATAACAGGCCATCGTTAATAGGCCGTATTTGATGACGCTATGAAAACGGCCCAACGTATTAACGGACCACAAACGGGCCGACTGTAACCACGGGCTGAATTTGGCCCACAAGCAGAAAATGACAGTAACGGGCCGTAAGTAAACGAATGCTGGAAATGAGCCCAAGAATAAATGGGCTCTGAGAAGGCCGAAAGATAACATGGGCTGGAAATGGCCCAACGGAATAACGGGCCGTTAATGGGTATAAAGTGATACACTGTTCATTATGGGCCAGTTTCACCACGGGCCGTTAATGGGTGTAAAGTGATACACTGTTCATTACGGGCCAGTTTCACCACGGGCCGTTAATAGGCGAAGAGTTACATAGGGCCTCATATGGGCCGAAAGACGTCATGGGCCATACATGGGCCAGAAGTGAAAACGGGCTGGAATCATATTGGATGGCCCAGATGACGCTACTGGGCCTAATTCGGATAGGGCATAATGGGCCTTGGGTTAGCGGGCTGTAAATGGGCTATATGCGAACAGGCCGTTAACAGGCTTTCCATGGGCCGGCCCGCCACCTTTTGACCAAGTCAAACGGGTCAGCCTTTTCACAGGAATGGGCCTCTGTTGGGCCGTGCCACGTGTCGACGTATCATAGGCGCCTTCTGTCCAATGAGTGGATGACATCTGTCCCTACGATGAGCCGACACGTGTTTCCTCCAGCCAATGATGATTTTACACGTGGACAATCCCCATTGGTCGGGGCTGTTAACGGGTTATCGGATCCAAAACCCGACCCGATAGCTTAACGGCGTTCCGTTACGGTGGATGCCACGTGTCGGTCACCCTTGACGAAAGCACTTCTGTGACGCGCGATTTATCGTCATGGAAGTGGACACTTCCGTGATGATAATTTTGGTAATGTCATGGAACACTTCTACGACAGCACAGGTATGACTATCTTGATTCTGTCATAAATTTGTCATGGATGTACATGCATGACAAAAAACGCGACCTACTGTGACAAACACATATCATCACGGAAGTGTATTTTTTTGTAGTGATAGTGTGCTAAAATTTATTGTCACTTGTTACTATGGAAAACAATCCTTTGAGGGGTTTGTTCGGGGTATCTTCACCTCGTCCAGAACCACAATTAGCTACCCCTCAACCTACTGCACCTACTGAAAATATTGAATATGAAATTCCTTCGGGTATGATAGAACAACTGCTAGCTAATCCTTATCCAGGAGATGAAACCGAACATCCTGATATGCACTTGATATATGTAGAACAAATTTGTGGATTGTTTAAGCTTGCAGGTTTACCCAGGGATGAAGTTATGAAAAAGGCTTTCCCTTTATCTTTGAAGGAAAAAGCATTGGCATGGTATAGGCTATGCGATGATATTGGATCATGGAATTGGAATCGTTTGAAATTGGAGTTTCATCAAAAAAATTATCCTATGCATCTAGTTCATCGTGATCGGAATTACATATATAATTTTTGGCCTCGTGAAGGAGAAAGTATCGCTCTAACTTGTGGGAGGCTTAAGTCATTGTTATATTCATGCCCCAATCATGAGCTCTCAAGAGAACTTATTATCCAGAATTTTTATGCTCGGCTTTCTCGTAATGATCAAACCATGCTTGATACTTCTTGTGTTGGTTCTTTTATGAAGAAGACTATTGAATTCCGGTGAGATATTTTGGAAAGAATTAAACACAACTCTGAAGATTGGGAATTCGATGAAGGTAAAGAGTCAGGTATTAAACTTAAGTATGATTGTGTTAAATCTTTTATGGATACCGATGCTTTTCAAAAGTTTAGCACTATATATGGATCTGACTCTGAGATAGTAGCCTCCTTTTGTGAATCATTTGCTACTCATGTTGAACTCCCTAAAGAAAAGTGGTTTAAATATCACCCACCTATTAAAAAATAAATTAAGGAAACAATACCGGTTAAAGAAGAAACTATACTTTATAAAGTTGATCCAGTTGTCCCTTCTGCTTATATTGAGAAACCACCTTTTCTTGCTAGGATAAAGCAACATGCTAAAGTTCAACCGTGGTTAACAAAAGCTATATTAGAACACCTAAACCTGATGAACAAATCAAAGTAGAACCTAGCATTGCTATGGTTAAAGATCTCTTGGAAGAAGATATAGATGGGCATGTTATTTACTTCTGTGAAGAAGCTGCTAGAATTGCTAAACCTGATAAAAGGGACAAACATAGACCCGTTGTGGGCATGCCTGTCATCTCAGTTAAAATAGGAGATCACTGTTATCATGGCTTATGTGACATGGGTGCTAGTGTGAGTGCTATTCCTTACACCTTATATCAAGAAATTATGAAAGACATAGCACCTGCAGAGTTAGAAGAAGTAGATGTTACTATTAAACTTGCTAATAGAGACACCATATCACCATTTGGTATCATTAGAGATGTTGAAGTCTTGTGTGGGAAAATAAAATACCCTACTGATTTTCTTGTTCTTGGCTCCCCACAAGATGACTTCTGTCCCATTATCTTTGGTAGACCTTTCTTGAACAGAGTTAATGCTAAGATAGATTGTAAGAAACAAACTGTCGGTGTTAGCTTTGGTGATGAGTCTCATGAATTTAATTTTTCCAATTTTAGTAGAAATCTTCATGAAAAAGAATTGCCTAGTAAGGATGAATTAATTGGTCTTGCTTCTATTGCTGTGCCACCTATTGATCCTTTACAATAATATTTGCTAGACCATGAAAATGATTTACATCTGCATGAAATAAATGAAATAGATAAGATTTTCTCTGAACAACGTCCTTTACTTAAACACAACTTGCCTATTGAAACTCTGAGAGGTCCTCCTCCACCTAAAGGTGATCCTGTGTTTGAATTGAAACAATTGCCAGACACTTTGAAATATGCTTATCTTGATGAAATGAAAATATATCCTATTATTATTAGTGCTAACCTTTTAGAACACGAAGAAGAAAGATTGTTAAAGGTTCTAGGGAAGCACCGAGCTGCTATCAGATATACTCTTGATGATTTAAAGGGCATTAGTCCCACTCTATGTCAGCATAAAATTAATATGGAACCTAAGGCTAAACCCGTTGTTGATCACCAACGTCGGTTAAATCCGAAGATGAAAGAGGTGGTAAGAACGGAAATATTAAAACTTCTGGAAGCAGGTATAATCTATCCTATAGCTGATAGTAGATGGATAAGTCATGTTCATTGTGTCCCCAAGAAAGGAGGTATAACCGTTGTTCCTAATGATAAGAATGAACTAATTCCACAAAGAATTGTTACAGGCTATAGGATGGTAATTGATTTTAGAAAATTAAATAAAGCAACTAGAAAAGATCATTACCCTTTGCCTTTTATTGATCAAATGCTTGAAAGATTATCTAAGCACACACACTTTTGCTTCCTTGATGGATATTCTGGTTTTTCACAAATACCTGTTTCTCAACCTGATCAAGCAAAGACCACTTTTACTTGTCCTTTTGGAACCTATGCTTATAGACGTATGCCTTTTGGTTTATGTAATGCACCTGCTACCTTTCAAAGATGTATGACTGCTATATTCTATGACTTTTGTGAAAAGATTGTTGAGGTTTCCATGGATGACTTTTCTATTTACGGGAAGTCTTTTGATGATTGTTTAAGCAATCTTGAGCGAGTTTTGCAGAGATGTGAACAAACAAATCTTGTCTTGAATTGGGAGAAGTGCCACTTTATGGTAAATGAAGGCATTGTCTTGGGTCATAAAATTTCTGAAAGAGGTATTGAAGTGGATAAAGCTAAGGTTGATGCAATTGAGAAAATGCCATGTCCTAAAGATATAATAGGTATTCATAGTTTCCTAGGCCATGCTGGTTTCTATAGGAGATTTATCAAGGACTTCTCTAAAATTTCTAGGCCTCTCACTAATCTTTTGCAGAAGGATATTCCATTTGTTTTTTATGATGATTGTTTAGAAGCCTTTGAAACACTCAAGAAAGCCTTAATTTCTGCACCTATTGTTTAACCACCTGATTGGAACTTGCCTTTTGAAATTATGTGTGATGCTAGTGATTATGCTGTTGGTGCTGTTCTAGGACAAAGAGTTGATAAAAAATTGAATGTTATTCATTATGCTAGTAAAACTCTAGACAGTGCTCAGAGAAATTATGCTACTACTGAAAAAGAATTCTTAGCAGTGGTGTTTGCTTGTGATAAATTTAGACCTTATATTGTTGATTCCAAAGTAACTGTTCACACAGACCATGCTGCTATTAAATATCTTATGGAAAAGAAAGATGCTGAACCTAGACTTATTTGTTGGGTTCTTTTGCTACAAGAATTTGATTTACATATCATTGATAGAAAAGGAGCTGAGAACCCCGTAGCTGATAACTTGTCTAGGCTTGAAAATGTGCTTGATGACCCACTTCCTATTGATGATAGTTGTCCTGATGAGCAGTTAGCTGCAATAAATGTTTCTCATAGTACTATTTGGTATGTTGACTATGCTAATTACATTGTTGCTAAATATTTACCACCTAGCTTTACATATCAAGAAAAGAAAAATATTCTTCTATGATTTAAGACATTACTTTTGGGATGACCCACATCTTTATAAGGATGGAGTAGATGGTATTATTAGACATTGTGTACCTGAGCATGAACAGGGACAAATCCTACGGAAATGTCACTCTGAAGCTTATGGAGGTTATCATGCTGGAGATAGAACTGCTCATAAGGTATTGCAGTCTGGATTTTATTGGCCTACTCTCTTCAAGGATGCCCGTAAGTTTGTATCATCTTGTGATGAATGCCAAACAATAGGTAATATCGGTAAGCGTCAAGAAATGCCTATGAATTATTCACTTGCTGTTGAACCATTTGATGTTTGGGGATTTGATTACATGGGACCTTTTCCTTCCTCTAATGGGTATACACATATTTTGGTTGCTGTTGATTATGTTACTAAATGGGTAGAAGCTATTCCAACCAGTAGTGCTGATCAGAACACCTCTATTAAAATGCTTAAGGAAGTTATTTTCCCAAGGTTTGGAGTCCCTAGATTTTAATGACTGATGGTGGTTCGCACTTTATTCATGGTGCTTTTCGTAAAATGCTTGCCAAGTATGATGTTAACCATAGAATTGCATCACCCTATCATGCTCAGTCTAGTGGTCAAGTTGAACTTTGCAATAGAGACTGTCAATAGGTCCAGGAAAAATTGGTCTAATAAATTAGATGATGCACTTTGGGCTTATAGAACAGCATATAAAAATCCTATGGGTATGTCTCCTTATAAAATGGTTTATGGAAAGGCTTGTCATTTGCCTCTTGAGTTAGAACATAAAGCATATTGGCCAGTTAAAGAAATCAATTATGATTTCAAACTTGCTGGTGAAAAGAGGTTATTTGATATTAGCTCATTAGATGAATGGAGAACCCAAGCTTATGAAAATGCAAAAGTATTCAAAGAAAAGTTAAAAGATGGAATGACAAAAGAACCCAAAAGCGTGAGTTTAAAGTCAGAGAATATGTTCTTTTGTACAACTCTCATTTTAGATTCTTTACGGGAAAACTCCTCTCAAAATGGGAAGGCCCCTATGTCATCGAGGAGGTTTATCGGTCTGGAGCCATCAAAATAAATAATTCCGAAGGTACTAACCCGAAGGTTGTCAATGGACAATGAATAAAGCATTATATCTCAGGTACGCCCATTAATGTTGAAAGTAATATCATCCAAACTTTGTCACCGGAAGAACAATTAAAAGAGTCCTTGCGGAACGCTCCAGAATCGTGAAAATAAGGAGGTACGTGATACAGTAAGTAAACGGACTCCGAAAAATCCGCAATTTTTTAAAATTAGTTTTGGAATATTTAAGAATTTTGGAAATAAAGAAACTTCCAGGAAGCGTCCCCTGGCGGGCACAAGACACCAGGGCGCGCCAGGCTTACCTGGCGCGCCCAGGTGGGTTGTGCCCACCTGGGACACCTTCCGTACTCTGTTTTTTTTACACCTTGCTTGTCCCCCAAGATAAAAGAATCTATATATACTTTCCGAACCTATTGATCACCGTATTGCGGAGAAATCCTCTGTTCTCTTTTCTTGCTGTTTTCCTGTCATTTCTGAAATTATGTCATCTCAAGACTCTGATGGTGAGAGCTATGTTGCTGATCTCATTGCAAACCCCAAGTCCTATGGGGATGAGAAGCACTATAGCTGGACCTCAGAAGAAGATGAAGATGAATCGGTCCCTCCCTGGTTCAAAAACGAAAGCATGGAGGCGTTATGCAAGAGGGTAATAAAACTCGAGATAGATAATTGTGAGTTGATGATGGAGAATTTTATTCTCCGCCAGAAGCTGGAGGAAGCGAAGGGCAAACCCTCTACCTTCTCACCACCACCATTACCTTCTTCATCACCACCACCATCTTCTTCACCACCAAAGGAGAACTAAGTATCACTACAGGAATCAGGTACTTTGCCGTCTGCCGCGGACGGCAAAAGGCTCCGGCAAAGTAGGCTACGGTAAAGAGCTTCTTTGCCGTCTGCTTTCTGAAGCGGACGGCAAAGGGGCCTTTGCCATCAGCGGCTGACGACAAAGATGCCCTCCCTTTGCCGTCTGCCAAACGCAATCTTTGCCGTCAGCCTCGTAAAATCACGGATGGCAAAGAACTTAGTAAATACTAAAAAAACAACGTTCGGTGAGCAGCCTGTCCGGCGTCCTGCGTTTGGCGTGTCCGGTGCCTAGCGAGCAGTACTCCAACAATACAAACTGACGAGAGGAATGAACGGACGACGATAAACACTACAGTACCATCAACACTTGCTCCAAGGATCGACGAATGAATTTCACAATACATTACCCACAAACACTACAGTATACACGAACAAATTACAAGAGATTTGATTTAACGAGGAGCTCCAATCCGCCCGCGGCTGCGCCGGAGCTCACCACGCTCATCCGGGCGCTGGATCCGGTTGCGACCCCTCCCTTCGATGAGGGCCAACGCCCAGCACCCTTGGTTGCGGGCAGAGCTGCCGCAGGCCGCCGCTGCTCGAGGTGGCAGGGGCAAACGGGGACCGGGCCAGGCACGGCGGCGTCGAGGGCGAAGAGAGAAGGGGCCGGCGCCGGCGGGCGAGGTGGTGGCTGGAAGGGGCTATGGGGGCCGGGGCCGGTGGGGGCAAAAGGGGACGGGGCCGGGCACAACGGCGTCGGGGGCGAAGAGAGAAGGGGCCTGCGCCGGCGGGCGAGGTGCAGGCCGGAAGGGGGCGATGGGGGCCGGGGCCGGCGGGGGCAAACAGGGACGGAGCCGGGCACGGCGGCGTCGGGGGAGAAGAGAGAAGGGGCCGTGCCGGCGGGCAAGGTGGTGGCCGGAAGGGGGCGACGGGAGCCGGGGATGGCGGCCGGCTGGGGCGACGAGAGGCGGGGAGTAGAGGCGTATGAGAGAGAAGGGAGATAGATCGTGCTGGGGGTGGCTCTCAGGAGGATAAGGGAGAGAGAGAGTGGGTGGTGGGGGCGTGGGATGGGCCGCATCAGTTTTGCGTTGTGGAGATGCATGTGTGGAGCAGATCATGCCATGTCATCGATCTGTGTGATTGATCCGCGTGGTGTGCTTTCTCTTTGCCGTCCGCCAGCAGACGACAAAGAAATTGGCCATTAGGTTGTCCTCGTAAGCCCGCCACCCACCCTCTTTGCCGTCAGCTAGCAGACGGCAAAGCTTCTTTGCCGTCCGCTAGCAGTCGGCAAAGATACGGCTAATGGAAAACCCTATCTTTGGCATCCGCTGCCTCTTTGCCGTCCGCTTTCTGGTGACTGATGGCAAAGCCTTCCTTTGCCGTCCGCTGCCTCTTTGCCGTCCGCTTTCTGGTGACTGATGGCAAAGCCTTCCTTTGCCGTCCGCTGGCTGACGGCAAAGAGTCGGCAGACGGCAAATCTGCTGATTCCAGTAGTGTATCTGGTATGGGCACTCCCCTTGGCTTCTGCCAAGCTTGGGGGAGGTGCCCCGGTATCGTATCATCCCACTATATTTTTGCTTTTAATTATTTCAGTTCAATCTTTTTTGCTTTAGATGAATAAAAGTTTAGTTCGATCCTATCCTCTTTGAGAGCTTGCTTAGTGATCTATCATTGTAATCGTGTGCAAGTTATATAATAAAGTTTAGTTTGAGTTTTTTGCTTTCTCTACTTTCATGTTGCATTTAAAGAAAAGAAGAAAAAGACAAAGCAAATAAATCAATAAGATCATATACTAATCCTATGGTAGGTGATGGCACCACATAAGGAAAAGTATAAGTAGGAAATTTTATTAGAGATTGACAAACATAGCATTAGTCAATGATGCAACTCATGAAAGAATTAATAAGGGAAGAGAAGATTCACATATAAATATACTATCCTAGAAATCTTTTGTGATTGTGAGCCCTCATCAAAATATTATATGCCAAAATTGTTGACGTTGGACAAGGAAGACAACTTAATGGTTTATGATTGTTTGTATTCACATAGAAGTCATATTGTCATAGATCCTTCAACATGTGGTGCTTGCCCCTATCTTTGCTAGCCAAAAATTCCGTACTAAGTAGAGATACTCCCTGTGCATCCAAAACCCCTTAAACCCAAATCTTATTTTCAAGTGTCCACCATACCTACCTAGGGATTGAGCAACATCCCTCAAGTAAGTTGTCATCAGTGCAAAAGGGCAATAAAAATTGCTTCTAAAAATGTGAGATCATTTAGTGTAAGAGAAAATTGAGCGTTGTACGAACTTGGATGACAAAGAATAAAAGCGACAGACTGCATAATAAAGGTTGTCATCTTAAGGGGCAATACAACGTGACGTTCTTTTGCACTAAGGGATTGAGCATACAAACAAATAAGGGCATGGCAACCTCTGCTTCCCTCTGCAAAGGGCCTATCTTTTACTTTTTATGTATTTACTTTTATGCAAAGAGTCAAAGTTTTTCTTCTATTCCCTTTTATATTTCTCCTTTGGCAAGCATCATGTGGTGAGGAAAGATCTAGGCACATATGTCCAGTTGAATATAGATAGCATAGGTTATTATTGTTGACATCACCCTTGAGGTGGATATGTTGGGAGGCGAAACTATAAGCCCCTATCTTTCTATGTGTTCAGTTGAAATGTTTTGCTCATGGGTACGAGGTGAGTGTTAACAATCATAGAAGACTATATGATGGTTGAGTATGTGGACTTGCCTAAAGGCTCCGACACGTGACCCTTCCTGAAAAGATGATGAATTGTAGTTGCAAAGTTGACTGAGAACATAGTTTGTTGGTTTCTAATAGAGTTTTTGCTTTGTACTTCGATTGTGTGATGAACTGTTACTTATTCATGAGAAGTATATGGTAAAAGTTCTATTATAAAAGTCCTATGTTTAAATTTTTTGCTGTTATAATAATCAACATGATGCTTCTATGTGTGTATTTTGTTTTTATCGACACCTCTCTCTCAAAGCATGTAGACATGTTTTTCGATTTCGGTTTGCGCTTGAGGACAAGCGAGGTCTAAGCTTGGGGGAGTTGATACGTCCATTTTGCATCATGTTTTCTTACTGTTATTTATAATGTTTTTATCCATAATAATGCTTTTTGGAGTAATTCTAATGCCTTTTCTCTCATAATTTGCAAGGTATACACCAAGGGGGAGAATTCTGGCAGCTAGAAATCTGGACCTGGAAAAGCTACGTCAGGCCACCTATTCTGCACAACTCCAAACAAGCTGAAACTTCATGGAGATTTTTATGGAATATTTAAGAATTATTGGAGCAAATAACTACCGGAGAGGGCCCACTAGGTGGGCACAACCCAGCTGGGCACGCCGGGGAGCCCAGGCGGGCCCTGGTGGGTTGTGCTGTCCTCGGCCCACCTCCGGTGCCCATCTTCTGCTATATAGGTCATTTTGACCTAGAAAAAATAAGGAGGGATTTTCGGGACGGAGCGCCGCCGTCTCGAGGCGGAACTTGGGCACGAGCACTTTTGCCCTCCGGCGGAGCGATTCCGCCAGGGGAACTTCCCTCACGGAGGGGGAAATCATCGTTATCATCATCACCAACAACTCTCCCATCTTGGGGAGGGCAATCTCCATCAACATCTTCAACAGCACCATCTCATCTCAAACCCTAGTTCATCTCTTGTGTTCAATCTTGTTACCGGAACTATAGATTGGTGCTTGCGGGTGACTAGTAGTGTTGATTACATCTTGTAGTTGATTACTATATGGTTTATTTGGTGGAAGATTATATGTTCAGATCCATTATGCTATTTAATACTCCTCTGATCATGAACATGTTTATCATTTGTGAGTAGTTACTTTTGTTCTTTAGGTCACGGGAGAAATCATGTTGCAAGTAATCATGTGAATTTGATATGTGTTCGATATTTTGATAGTATGTATGTTGTGATTCCCATAGTGGTGTCATGTGAACGTCGACTACATGACACTTCACGATATTTGGGCCTAAGGGAATGCATTGTGGAGTAGCAATTAGATGATGGGTTGCGAGAGTGACAGAAGCTTAAACCCCAGTTTATGCGCTATTCCGTAAGGGACCGATTGGATCCAAAAGTTTAATGCTATGGTTAGAATTTATTCTTAATACTTTTCTCATAGTTGCGAATGCTTGCAGGAGGGTTAATCATAAGTAGGAGGTTTGTTCAAGTAAGAACAACACCTAAGCACCGATCCACCCACATATCAAATTATCAAAGTAGCGAACACAAATCGAACCAACATGATGAAAGTGACTAGATGAAATTCTCGTGTACCCTCAAGAACACTTTGCTTATCATAAGAGACCATTTTGGCCTGTCCTTTGCCTTAAAAGCATTGGGTTACCTTGCTGCACTATTGTTACTACTATCGTTACTTGCTCGTTACAAATTATCTTGCTATCAAACTACTCCACTACTTACAATTTCAGCATTTGCAGACATTACCTTACTGAAAACTACTTGTCATTTCTTTCTGCTCCTCGTTGGGTTCGACACTCTTACTTATCGAAAAGAGCTACAATTGATCCCCTATACTTGTGGGTCATCAAGAACAAAGTATGGACTTTGGTGGACTTGCCCGATGATCGGCAAGCCATTGAGAATAATTGGATCTTCAAGAAGAAGACTGATGCTGATGGTAATGTTATTGTCTACAAAGCTCGACTTGTCGCAAAAGGTTTTCGACAAGTTCAAGGAGTTGACTATGATGAGAATTTCTCACCTGTAGCGATGCTTAAGTCCGTCCGAATCATGTTAGCAATTGCCGCATTTTATGATTATGAAATCTGGCAAATGGACGTCTAAACTGCATTCCTTAATGGATATCTTAAAGAAGAGTTGTATATGATGCAACCAGAAGGTTTTGTCAATCCTAAAAGTGCTAACAAAGTGTGCAAACTACAACGATCCATCTATGGACTGGTGCAACCATCTCGGAGCTGAAATATACGCTTTGATGAGGTGATCGAAGCATATGGTTTTCTACAGACGTACGGTGAAGCCTGTATTTACAAGAAAGTGAGCGGAACCTCTGTAGCATTTATGATATTATATGTGGATGCCATATTATTGATTGGAAATGGCTCTTGGGAGCAAATGCTCCCTAATGAACAGTAAATTCAAAATAAATAGTAAATAAAATTTAAAAATTCTGAATTTTTTCGTAGATGTTCTTGTTAGTGTAACAAGAGTGCTTGCCAATTTTCATGTGAAACAGGATGACAGCGATTCGTCGGTGAAAAAAACAAAAATAAGTGTAACATTTGCAGGTAACATTTGTTGTTTGTCTTGTTATTTTGCACAGATCAAATTACTTAAGCTTTCCTCCTAAAAATTTGCAGGTAGCGTTTTGCTGTGACAATGATCACATCTATTTCTTCTCAATTTTTTACATTTGGAGAAAACATTTTTCATGGGCAGAGCATTGATGCGGGTTGAACTACGTCGGTATTTTCCCAAAGAGGAAGGGATGATGCAGCACAGCTATGGTAGGTATTTACCTCAGTGATGAGACCAAGGTTATCAAACCAGTAGGAGAACCACACAACACCACGTAAACAGCTCATGCACACAAAGAACAAATACTTGCAACCCGACGTAAGAGAGGGGCTGTCAATCCCTCACAGGTAAAAGGATAGGTAAAATTGTAGTAGATTGGATAAATAGATCTCACGGGAACGCAAGATAAAATAAATAAATAAAAATTGCAGCAAGGTATTTTTGTGTTTTTGGATTAATAGATGTGAAAATAAAAGCAAATAAAAATAGATCTCGAAGGCAAATATAATAAAGAAGAGACCCGGGGCCGTAGATTTCACTAGTGGCTTCTCTCGAGAAAAGTAGCGTACGGTGGGTAAACAAGTTACTGTTGGGCAATTGATAGAACTTCAAATAATCATGACGATATCCAGGCAATGATTATTATATAGGCATCACGTCCAAGATTAGTAGACCAAATCCTGCCTGCAGGTACTACTATTACTCCACGCATCGACCGCTATCCAGCATGCATCTAGTGTATTAGGTTCATGGAAAAACGGAGTAATGCAATAAGAACAATGACATGATGTAGACAAGATCTATTTATGTAGAAATAGACCCCGTCTTGTTATTCTTAATGGCAACGATACATACGTGTCGGTTCCCCTTCTATCACCGGGATCAAGCACCGTAAGATCGAACCCATCACAAAGCACCTCTTCCCATGGCAAGAAAATTCGATCTAGTTGGCCTAACTAAACCAAAGATTCAAAGAAGAAATATGAGGATATAAGTAATCATGCATATAAGAGATCAAAAGACTCAAATAACTTTCATGGATAAAAACGTAGATCTGATCATAAACTCAAAGTTCATCGGATCCCAACAAACACACCGCAAAAAGAGTTACATCAAATAGATCTTCAAGAGACCACTGTATTGAGAATCAAAAGAGATAGAGGAAGCTATCTAGCTACTAACTACGGACCCGTAGGTCTATAATGAACTACTCGCGCATCATCGGAGAGGCACCAATGAGGATGATGAACCCCTCCGTGATGGTGTCTAGATTGGATTTGTGGTTTCTGGAACTTGCGGCGGCTGGATTTTGTTTTCGTCGACTCCCCTAGGGTTTTTGGGTATCCAGGGTATTTATAGAGAAAAGAGGCGGCGCGGGAGGCGGCCGAGGTGGGGACAACCAACCTGGGTGCGCCTGGGCCACCAGGCGCACCCTGGTGGGTTGTGCTTCCCTCGGAGCCCCCCTCAGGTACTTTCTTGGCCCATCGTGTGTCCTCTGGTCCAGAAAAAATCACCAAAAAGTTTTGCTGCGTTTGGACTTCGTTTGGTATTGATCTTCTGCGAAGTAAAAAACAAGCTAAAAATAGCAACTGGCACTGGGCACTATGTCAATAGGTTAGTCCCAAAAAATGATATAAAGTTGCTATAAAATGATTGTAGAACATTCAAGAATGATAACCTAACAGCATGGAACAATAAAAAATTATACATATGTTGGAGACGTATCAAGCATATGCTCCCAAGAGCCTAAATGGATTTCCGAAAAGGATACTTGAATAAGAATTTTTCAATGAAAGACCTCGGTGAAGCTACTTATATATTGGGCATCAAGATGTATAGGGATAGATCAAGACGCTTAATAGGACTTTCACAAAGCACATACCTTGACAAGATTTTGAAGAAGTTCAAAATGGATCAATCAAAGAAAGGGTTCTTGCCTGTGTTGCAAGGTGTGAAGTTGAGTAAGAATCAAAACCCGACCACAACAGAAGATAGAGAGAGAATGAAATTCATTCCATATGCCTCAGCCATAGTTTCTATAAAGTATGCCATGTTGTGTACCCAACCTGTTGTGTACCTTGCCATGAGTTTGGCAAGGGGGTACAATAGTGATCCAGGAGTAGATCACTGGACCGCGGTCAAAATTATCCTTAGTTACCTAAGAGGACTAAGGAGATATTTCTCGATTATGGAGGTAATAAAGAGTTCGTCGTAAACGGTTATGTCGATGCAAGATTTGACGCCGATTCTGATGACTTTGGGTCTCAATCTGGATACATATTGAAAGTGGGAGCAATTAGCTAGAGTAGCTCCATACAGAGCTTTGTAGACATAGAAATTTGCAAAATACATACGAATCTGAACGTGACAGACCCGTTGACTAAACTTCTCTCACAAGCAAAACATGATCACTCCTTAGTACTCTTTGGGTGTTAATCACATGGCAATGTGAACTAGATTATTGACTCTAGTAAACTCTTTGGGTGTTGGTCACATGGCGATGTGAACTATGGGTGTTAAATCACATGGTGATGTGAACTAGATTATTGACTCTAGTGCAAGTGGGAGACTGAAGGAAATATGCCCTAGAGGCAATAATAAAGTTGTTATTTTATATTTCCTTATTCATGATAAAGGTTTATTATTCATGCTAGAATTGTACTGATAAGAAACTTAAATACATGTGCGAATACATAAACAAATACCGTGTCCCTAGTAAGCCTCTACTAGACTAGCTCGTTGATCAAAGATGGTTAAGGTTTCCTAAGCATAGACTTGTGTTGTCATTTTATCACAGGATCACATCATTATGAGAATGATGTCATGGACAAGACACATCCGTTAGCTTAGCATAATGATCGTTCAGTTTATTGCTATTGCTTTCTTCCTGTCAAATACATATTCCTTCTACTATGAGATTATGCAACTCCCGGATACCGGAGGAATACCTTGTGTGCTATCAAACATCACAACGTAACTGGGTGATCATAAAGATGCTCTACAGGTATCTCCGAAGGTGTTTGTTGAGTCGGCATAGATCAAGATTAGGATTTGTCACTCCGAGTATTGGAGAGGTATCTCTGGGCCCTCTCGGTAATACACATCATAAGCTTGCAAGCAAATGACTAAGGAGTTAGTCACGAGGTGATGTATTACGGAACGAGTAAAGAGACTTTCCGGTAACGAGATTGAACTAGGTATGACGATACTGACGATCGAATCTCGGGCAAAGTAACATACCGATGGACAAAGGGAATTACGAATGTTGTCATAACGGTTCGACAGGTAAAGATCTTCGTAGAATATGTAGGAGCCAATATGGGCATCTAGGTTCCGCTATTGTTTATTGACCGGAGAGGTGTCTTGGTCATGTCTACATAGTTCTCGAACCCGTAGGGTCCGCATGCTTAACGCTCATTGACGATATAGTGTTATATGAGTTATATGATTTGGTGACCGAATGTTGTTCGGAGTCCCGGATGAGATCACGGACATGACGAGGAGTCTCAAAATGGTCGAGAGGTAAATATTGATATATTGGACGACGGTATTCGGACACCGGAAGGGTTGTGGGCTTGTCTGTCCCTCCCTTGGCCCATTAAGCCCATATACCTATAGGGGGGTGTCTGGAACCCCTTCCGATGATCCGATGGCTACCCGGTCCATCCCGAAACCCTTTCGGTGTCCGAATACCGTCGTCCAATATATCAATCTTTACCTCTCGACCATTTTGAGACTCCTCATCATGTCCTTGATCTCATCCGGCACTCCGAACAACATTCGGTCACCAAATCATATAACTCATATAACACTATATCATCAATGAGCGTTAAGCATGCGGACCCTACGGGTTCGAGAACTATGTAGACATGACCAAGACACCTCTCCGGTCAATAAACAATAGCGGAACCTAGATGCCCATATTGGCTCCTACATATTCTACGAAGATCTTTACCTGTCGAACCGTTATGACAACATTCGTAATTCCCTTTGTCCATCGGTATGTTACTTTGCCCGAGATTCGATCGTCGGTATCGTCATACCTAGTTCAATCTCGTTACCGGAAAGTCTCTTTACTCGTTCCGTAATACATCACCTCGTGACTAACTCCTTAGTCATTTGCTTGCAAGCTTATGATGTGTATTACCGAGAGGGCCCAGAGATACCTCTCCGATACTCGGAGTGACAAATCCTAATCTTGATCTATGCCGACTAAACAAACACCTTCGGAGATACCTGTAGAGCATCTTTATGATCACCCAGTTATGTTGTGATGTTTGATAGCACACAAGGTATTCCTCCGGTATCCGGGAGTTGCATAATCTCATAGTAGAAGGAATATGTATTTGACAGGAAGAAAGCAATAGCAATAAACTGAACGATCATTATGCTAAGCTAACGGATGCGTCTTGTCCATGACATAATTCTCCTAATGATGTGATCCTGTTATAAAATGACAACACATGTCTATGGTTAGGAAACCTTAACCATCTTTGATGAACGAGCTAGTCTAGTAGAGGCTTACTAGGGACACGGTATTTGTTTATGTATTCACACATGTATTTAAGTTTCCGATCAATACAATTCTAGCATGAATAATAAACCTTTATCATGAATAAGGAAATATAAAATAACAACTTTATTAATGCCTATAGGGCATATTTCCTTCAATGCTTGCTAGTAAAAATTCTAATGTAGAGATAAGAATTCAGGTCAACTGAATTTGACGTGACTCATCCGTCTTTGACCTAAAATTCTGATCTCTGTATTTTTGAGTCATGTCAAATTCAGTCGAATTGAGTGGATTCCCACTGTAGATTGTTTCTGGTTCTGATGTGGTTTTTCCATGGAAGTCTTACACTATCGCTCGAGTGTCGATCTAATAAAGAACATATCTAAGTTCTGCATTTTTGTACGGTATAATTCAGAACTGGGGCAACCATGTTCTTCAGATTGATGGAGGCATAGGCCAAAATGTTGAACTGAAAAGAGCATTTTTGCCGACAAATATGGTTGTTCCTGATGTACTACATTCCCCTGTGATTGCACAATTCCTCTGTTATACTACAACTCTGTTCATTATTTCTCTTCTGCAAGAAATCGATACTAGACACAAGAGGCTTATGACTAGGGAGGTTCAGAGTTTCTCTTCAAAGTTCCCTGTGCCCAATCAATTTCCTGCCTGGTTTCGTATCTGCTATTGCTACTATTTGAACAGCCCCTTCAACTACATTTGTTCTTGAACAGCATCTCTAAACAAGTGAATATATCACCATTTAGAATGTCAAATCATTTTTCTTATAAGAAAATCAAAGTGGCTATTGCCTGTTTAACTTATCCGCTCGCCAACTAGCCTAGGCCACTGCAATCATCCCAACTGACGAAGAGCTCCTACTTCCCAAGTCGTTCCACAAGAGATAAAAATGATATAATGGTGATGAAGACAAAGCGCATAGAGCCTGCTCCGGACATCGGTGCTTGCCTGCGCCAGTCCAACCGAAGCCTTGAAGCAACCAAATGGAAGACTCCCATAGCTCATAGTTTATGCACACATGTCAACGCTCATCCACCTTTACACAACCACAAGAAAGGCTCAGCCAGCCAATGATGAGACAGGGAACTAGAACTGGAAGTCTAGTGGAGTTTCTAGTGCAGCTAATCATCGGTGCCTTTTAATCTTGCTTCCTCCTCTCACTTTGCCTTTTGGCCTCCTCTATGAACTTTGTTTGAAATGTGATAAACTTCTTTCATATCATTTTTTCTCCATCAACTAGGCATCATCAGCCACCACCCATTTTCGATATCCTCCCCTTCCCTGCATGATTGATTAAAAAGGAAAGAGGACAGAGAAGCCATTGTTCTTGGGAAATCTGGTACTAGCAATGATGATGCATTTTGTGGTGGCATTGTAGGAACATGTCGTTTTATTCTAGTGTTGTTTTCATGTGATGCCGCTGTTCATCACATGAACCCAGGGTTGCTTTTGTACTGGCGTTGTAGGAAACGCGTAAACAAATTAGTCTCGCCTCTAAGATTACTCATGTGTTGCATCATGGTCCCATTTTCCTAATAATAGGGCATTTATAAAGTACTCCCTTCGTTCCTTTATATACAATGTATTTTTTTAAGTCAAACAAGTGCGTGTTTGACCAAGTTTTTAGAAAAGTATATCAATATTCGCAATATGAAATTTGTATCATTTGATCCATCATGAAAATTAGTTTCATATTTTATCTATTAGGTATTGCCGATGTTTTTATTTTATTCTATAATCTTGGTCGAGCATTCATATGGTTGACTTGCATGGAAACCAATACACCTTATATGCTAGAATGGAGGGAGTAACAAGGATGTCGGCAACAATGAGAGCACATTTTTGGCAGAACAATGGTGCTAGACAGATCTAATTAATGATATACTACGAATTCACATCGTCACATTGTTCCCAATATAATCATGACAAGTGTTAACGTACAATCACGTCCTTAGAGCGTGAGAATGTCATATACCTTCATGTCAGATGGTTGCTTTGGGATTTATCAAATGGTGCCTATAACAGGGGTGATTAAAATGATACATTCCAGGTACATAATAAAAGTATGTCTAGGGACTCGATAGTTGAAGACTGAAATTTGCTTCCTCCGACGATGGAAAGTTACTCTTCAAGCCCGTTCGATATTATGGTATCCATCATCGTCTATCTAGACACAACGTAATATGATCAAGGGGATACTATAATATGAAAATGAGAAAAGAAAACAAAACTGATAACGAGGTTAACTTAGTATTGTGATCAAGTTTGTGCTTCACAATGGTACGGACAAAATCTTGTATTGGGTTTTGTTAAGTATTGTTAAGCAAATGGAATTGCATATGCAAACAAAAGCTTCATTCGATAAATATATTCGTGTATGTGTAGCAATCAATATGGGTGTACAAATCCCGATATTGATTATTGATCGGATGGTGTTCCGGTTCATGTCTACCTATTACCGAACCAGGGGATCACACGCTTAAGAATCATGGTTTGTTGAGTAATATGAGCACGAGAGAAAATTCCGGGAAAAGTTTTAGATAGATAAAAATGTTTTGCAGAGGAACTGAAAATGTTTCGGAGGAAACCGGGAAAGTTCTGGTAAAACTGGGAAGGTCTCGGAGTACCCAGGAAGGCACCGAAAGGTCAGGGATCCCATAACTTTCCAAAAGTTCTAGGATGCCCTATGAGCTTCACATCTTGGATGGCCCAAGGTGTGGCAGCCACTTGGGCCAAAGGGCCCACGTAGGGTTGTGCCCCTTACCTTGTAGGGCAAGCTTGGAGGGACGGCTAGGGTTGGGGGGGCACCCCTTGGGTGGTGTGCTTACTCTAGGGGAGTGTGCCCTTCCTCCAAGCCAGTCCGTCCCATGCGCCTATATATAGAGGAGGAGGAGGAGGAGGAGGTAGCCCCTTCAATTCACCTGAATTTCTGGCGGTGCCTCCTCTCTTTCTCTGCAAGTTCTCTAGCATCGCCAAAAGGCTGCTCCACCTCGTAGTCTTTCGTTAGTTCTTCGTCCTAGACAGTGAAAGCTTGCTAAATTAGCGAACCCGTACACGTGGATACCTACAAAGGAATCGTAGCTTCGATCCTAGATCAAGAAATATTTCATAGCTGGGAGGTATAACCTAGTTGTGGAAATCTGCAACAATTTCACCAACTTCTTCTCTCTGTTGCGTTGTTGATAAATATCTATTCTATCTTCACGCGTTGTTGTAACGCCCCGGATGTAACTTTCCATATTTGTAACTCCAACTCTTGCCATTTTCGGCTATGTGTTATGATATTCCATTCGTGGTCGGGTTTTGTCTTTCTTTTTGCATTTTGTTCATGTCATGCATCTCATATCATGTCATCATGTGCATCTCATTTGCATACGTGTTCGTCTCATGCATCCGAGCATTTTCCCCGTTGTCCGTTTTGCAATCCGACACTCCCACACGCACCGGCGCACCCCTCTTGTCTCTTTTCATGAGCGGGTGTTAAACGTTCTCGGAATGGACCGAGTCTTGCCAAGTGGCCTTGGTACACCACCGGTAGACCACCTGTCAAGTTTCGTTCCATTTGGAGGTCGTTTGATGCTCCAACGGTTAACCGGGTAACCGCAAAGGCCTTTGGTGTGTTGCAGCCCAACACCCCTCCAAAACAGCCCAATAACCCATCTAAGCCCCCTCCATGCTCTCGGTCGTTCGATCACGATCGTGTGGGCGAAAACCGCTCCTCATTTGGAGTCTCCTAGCTCCCTCTATCTATATAAATGCATCTTCCCCTCCAAGATCACGGTGGAAACCCTAGAAATTCCCCTCGCGTCGCCGGACACCTTCTCCTCCACCGACGGACACGTCCGCCGCCGTCCCCTCGTCCAACCGCGCGCCGCCACGTGGCGAGCCGCGCCCCACTTCGCCGCCCCCGTCGCCGAAGCCCGCAGGACCCGCGGGAGGCCCTCCCGGCCTAGATCGGCGCCGCCGCCACGCGCGGGTCCCCGCCCGCGCCCCGCCGCCTCCGCCGCTCGCCGCCGCCAGCTCCCGCCCGCGCCCCGCCGCCGACCGTCGCCTCCGTCGCGCCTCCACGCCTCCACGCCGTCTCCGCCCGCTCCACCGCGCGCCCCGGCCTCCCCCTCGCCGGATCCGGCCGGCCCGACCCCGGCGACCTCCCTCCAAGCTCTTCTCCGGCCGCCCCTTCCTCCAACTCCGGTGAAGCTCCAGCCCCGCCTCGGTTCACGTGCCCACGAAGAACCCTAGATCTGGAAAAGGTTGACCCCGAAATCCTCTAAGTCCTGAGATTATCACATTATGTTGCCATGTTCATAATGCCATAACTCTTTGTGTGCTGCTCCGTTTCATGCGCATGATATATCGAAATGTTCATCAGGTTATGCTCTTCATTTTGCTCCATTGTGCCATGTCTGTTTGAGCTCAGCTTGATGCCTAAATCTTCGTTGAAAAAGTGCTATATGATGTTTACAGCTGTTACTTATCAGAACTTGATGTTTTGTTATTTTTGGTGCATTTGATGTGTGCATCTTTTGAGCACGAGCTCTACATGTGTTTTGATCTATGCCATGCCATCTTTACAGGTGTGTATGCCATGTATTTTTGTGATCTATGTGGTGACTAGCACAAGCATGCAAACTAGGCTTTGTGATGTTTCTGTTTTCAGGGACTTAGAATTTTGCTAAGTCTTTTCCTGCTGTTATTTTGATGCCATGCATCCATGTGGGTACAGTGAGATCCGTGCTTCTTTTGAGTATGTTCAGTAAGGATGTTTTGGACATATAGTTGTGCTCTATCCATCCAATGCCCCTGTTTGTAATTATGGAGTGCCCTAGCATGTCTTAATCTTGCTCTACTTTTCCTATAAAATGTTCCTGGCAGATTGTTAACATGATATTCAATTTTGCCATGGATGTTGCTAGTGATCCATGCATGCTATGAACTTGCTCTGGCCATGATTAGCTTCACGAACATGTCTTCTTGCTGTAGGTATGTTTGTTTTGTCATGCATTTCTTTGTGACGAGTGAATCGAGCTCGCAAAGATGCCTTCATAATTCTGTTAATGCCATGCTCTGTTTTCTGCCAAGTCTGGAACCTGTTAACGAAACTTGCTATATTTACATGGCTGCCTTCATATCTTCCGTGCCTTTTTGGCTCATGGCCAGTAAGGGTTTTTGTTCTATGCATTTAGTAGATTCATTCCATGCCTTGTTTTGCTATGATAAGTTCCTGTAGCATGTGTTTGGCTTGCTCTGAACATTGCTACCTGATGCTGTTTCAGCCATGTTCAGTATTTTCACAAGTCTGTGAAGTTGATATCTTTTGCACTTTTGCCATGCTTGTTTGAACCTGTTATTTTGTGATTTAGCCGTAGCTCACTGTTCATATTTTGTCAAGCATCTCTTGTAGATCACTTCCATATGCTTTGTTGCTATGTTGGGGTGCTGTAGCGTAGTTACTTGATGTATTCTAAGTGCTATCATGCTGTTAATCGCAGAATTGTGTCATTCTTGTTTTGCTTGCCATTTGCAAACCGTGCATCCGTTTCCGGTGATCTTTATATCGATTTCGACCGAAATCATCTCATCTTTCCAGCGGGATACTTGGTTTTCCAAGTTGATGCCTTGTTCATCTTTTCCCTTCCGGAGCACGCATATGCATCGCATATCACATCTCGCATATCATGCATGTATTGCATCATGTTGCTTGTGCATTGCACCGTGATTGATTGTGGTTCCATTGCTTGTGTTCTAGCTTTGGGTAGAGCCGGGAGACGAGTTCGTGAACGAGGAACCTGTTGAGAACGCTTACGAGGATCAAGCTTTCGACAACTCTGAGAACCTTGCAGGCAAGATGACCATACCCTCGAAATCACTTCTATCTTTGCTTGCTAGTTGTTCGCTCTATTGCTATGCTGCGCTACCTACCACTTGCTATATCATGCCTCCCATATTGCCATGTCAAGCCTCTAACCATCCTTTCCTAGCAAACCCTTGTTTGGCTAAGTTACCGCTTTTGCTCAACCCTTCTTATAGCGTTGCTAGTTGCAGGTGAAGTTGAAGTGGGTTCCATGTTGGAACATGGATATTTTGGGATATCACAATATCTCTTATGTAATTAATGCATCTATATATTTGGTAAAGGGTGGAAGGCTCGGCCTTATGCCTGGTGTTTTGTTTCACTCTTGCCGCTCTAGTTTCCGTCATACCGGTGTTATGTTGCTTGATTTTGCGTTCCTTACGCGGTTGGGTGATTTATGGGACCCCCTTGACAGTTTGCCTTGAATAAAACTCCTCCAGTAAGGCCCAACCTTGGTTTTACATTTGCCTACCTAAGCCTTTTTCCTTGGGTTTTCGCGAGCCCGAGGGTCATATTTATTTAAACCCCCGGACCAGTGCTCCTTCGAGTGCTGGCCCAAACCGGGCGATGTCCGGCGCCCCCTGGGCAACCAGGGTCTATGCCAACCCGACGTCTTGCCCATCCGGTGTGCCCTGAGAACGAGATATGTGTAGCTCCTATCGGGATTTGTCGGCACATTCGGGCGGCTTTGCTGTCTTGTTTTATCATTGTCGAAATGTCTTGTAAACCGGGATTCCGAGACTGATCGGGTCTTCCCGGGAGAAGTTTTATCCTTCGTTGACCGTGAGAGCTTATAATGGGCTAAGTTGGGACACCACTGCAGGGTATTATCTTTCGAAAGCCGTGCCCGCGGTTATGTGGCAGATGGGAATTTGTTAACGTCCGGTTGTAGAGAACTTGACACTTGACTTAATTAAAAATACATCAACCGTGTGTGTAGCCGTGATGGTCTCTTTTCGGCGGAGTCCGGGAAGTGAACACGGTTTGGGTTATGTATGAACGTAAGTAGTTTTAGGATCACTTCTTGATCATTTCTAGCTTCGCGACCGTTGCGTTGCTCCTCTTCTCGCTCTTATTTGCGTATGTTAGCCACCATATATGCTTAGTGCTTGCTGCAGCTCCACCTCATGACCCCATCCTTCCTACAAGCTTAAATAGTCTTGATCTCACGGGTGTGAGATTGCTGAGTCCTCGTGACTCACAGATTCTACCAAAACAGTTGCAGGTGCCGACGATACCAGTGCAGGTGACGCAACCGAGCTCAAGTGGGAGTTCGACGAGGAACGTGGTCGTTACTATGTTTCGTTTCCTGATGATCAGTAGTGGACCCCAGTTGGGATGATCGGGGATCTAGCATTTGGGGTTATCTTTTTTTCATTTGGATTTGACCGTAGCCGGTCTATCTGTGGATTTTGGATGATGTATGAATTAATTTATCTATTGTGTGGAGTGGCGATTGTAAGCCAACTCTCTATATCCCATTCTTGTTCATTACATGGGATTGTGTGAAGATGACCCTCTTGCGACAATACCTACAATGCGGTTATGCCTCTAAGTCGTGCCTCGACATGTGGGAGATATAGCCGCATCGTGGGCGTTACAAGTTGGTATCAGAGCCAGGTTCGACTTAGGAGCCCCCTGCTTGATCGAATCGCTGGCGTTGTTGAGTCTAGAACAAAAATGTTTTGAGTCTTAGGATTATATATATCGGAGAGTAGGATTCTTTTTACTCCTCGGTCCCTTCGTTGCTCTAGTGAGGCCTCCTGACGTAGAAGTTTTGACTCTTCTCTCCTCAAATTTCACTAAATTTTTTTTAGGATCACGCGGGTATCTTGGAATCGTTCCGATGGTTTTGTGACGAGAACATTGTTCTTGGTGCCTCCTGACATTTAGGGGTTGTGGCAGTGTCCCGGCGAGTTCAGCTCCGAGGTGTTGTCGTCACAATTTTATCGTTGCAGTTCTGGAATACCTGAGTTTCGCCGACATCGAAAATCTCTTTTATGCAGTTGTTGGTGAGATCACCTCGACGCCACCCAGTACTGGGGCGGGAGTTCGGGAGTATTTCCATAACTCGTATAACGGATGCTTTTCGAAGGTTGAGGTACATGATTTCCGAAGGTTTCTTGGTTATGTGTTGACGGATGGATACAGCTGGATCTAGGGATTGCTAGTTTGGGTGATATATTTTGTGTCCCCTGTATCCCCAACACCAGATTGCATAACCAGAAAGTTTCGGGAGTTTATAGGTGGTATTCAAGTAGATCTTAGCATTTCTTCCCGCAGATATTTGGTTTGTGATTGGGTAATCCTTACCACTTATTTGTTCCAGTTGCACCTTGTTATTTCATTCATCAATTTCTTATCAAGTGGCTTCTCACCTTAATGGAAGTGTGATGATTTACTATGGAATTCATTCGTTCATCCTTGTTCGAATGTTTATCGTGAAGACTATATGTTGCAATTTCTATCCGTTGATTCAACTTGTCTATCTATCTATCAAGATGCTAACGGATGTCACCCTCTTCAGGATGGCTCCGCCAACGCGTCAGAATCCGGAACGCAATGATGGGAGTCAGGCGAACCCTCCGCCACCACCTCCGCCTCCGGAGGCATGGCAAGCTATCATGGCAGCCACCAACGCCAATGCTCAGATGATTTTGCAACTCTTGCAAGAGCGCACCCAAGGGCAAGGCAACCAAGGAAATCAAGGCCAAGGCAACAATCAGCCTCACTTCGCTACCCTCAACCAGTTCCTCGCAAATCAGCCGAAGTCTTTCAGCTACTGTGCCGAGGCCACAGACGCCGATGATTGGCTCGTGGACATCAAGAAGCATTTTGAATGTAGCAATGTCAGGCCCGAGGGCTTTGTCAAGTTCGCTTCTTTTCAACTCAAGGATCAAGCTGCCGAGTGGTATCAACAATACAAAGATTCCAGAGGAGGTGGTGTGATTACCTGGGATGATTTCCGCCAAGACTTCAAAGCTCACCACATTCCACAAAGTGTTGTTGAGAGCAAGCGTGAGGAGTTCCGCAATCTCAAGCAAGGCAGCATGTCCGTGTATCAATACAATACCCAGTTTCAGAAACTCGCTCACTTCGCTAAGCAAGACGTTCCTGATGAAAAGAGTATGATCTATCAATTCAGAGGTGGCCTTAGAGAAGATCTGCAATTACCTCTCGTGCTTTTTAAGCCGACCAAGTATGATGATTTCTACAACATGGCACTGAAGCAAGAGGCTGCTCAGCTCAAGTGTGAGGCGTCTAAGAAGAGAGTCAGGGATGCAGTTCAGTCTTCTTCCTCACTAGTGGCTGCTAAGCAACAGAAGTTCTGGTTGCCTCCTCCTCCTCCGTTTCGTCAGCCTTTCCAGTAGAAGAACAAAGGTGGCCATGGATCTTTCCACCCACCCAACTCTGGCTATCAGAATAAGTCCTAGAATCAAGCTCCAAAGTCGAATGCTCCTTATCATCGTCCACACTCAGAGGTGACTTGCAACAAGTGTCAGCAGAAAGGTCACTATGCTAACAAGTGTTTCAACCAAAGGCGCCTTCCGCCTCCTCCTCCTGTGAGATCTTCCAACAATGCAGTGGTCAAGCATAATCCCAAGTCTGCAAAGGTGAACATGATGAATGCGGGTCAAGCGGAGGAATCTAGTGATGTGATAATGGGTAATCTCTCAGTTAATGATATTCCTGCAAAAGTTTTATTTGATACTGGTGCATCTATTTCTTTCATATCAAGACCTTTTGCATCCATGAACAATTTGCATACTATCGATCTGCCTAAGCCGATAGCAGTTTCCTCTCCGGGCTTGTTCATGAATACCAAAATGATGGCTCCGGATGTTTCTATCAAGATGGGAAACTATAAATTTTTATCTTCTCCAATGGTTCTTGGTGACTCGGATATTGATCTAATTCTAGGGATGGACTGGCTTTCTAAGCACAAGGCTCAACTTGATTGTGCTGCCAGGGAAATTCAATTGACACACTCTTCTGAGGATGTTATCATCTATGCCGCTCGTGATGAAACGATTCGGTTGTTTTCTCTCAATGAGAAGGGCGAGTTGGATGCTATTTCTCAAATTCCAGTCGTTTGTGAGTACCAAGATGTCTTTCCAGAAGAGCTTCCGGGTATGCCTCCTCACCGGCCAGTCGAGTTCGTTATCGATCTTGAGCCTGGCGCAGAACCCGTTTGCAAGAGTCCTTACAAGCTTGGACCCAAGGAGCTGAAAGAATTGAAGAAACAGCTCGATGAACAAGAGCGTCTGGGTCTGATCAGACCGAGTTCATCTCCATGGGGTTGTGGTGTTCTTTTTGTCCAGAAGAAGGATGGCACAGACCGACTTTGTGTCGACTACCGTCCATTGAACAAGAAGACAATTAAGAACAAGTATCCACTTCCCAACATCAATGAGCTATTCGAGCAACTTAAAGGTGCTAAAGTATTCTCCAAGCTTGACCTTCAAATGGGTTATCATCAGATTCGCATTCGTGAAGAAGATATTCCCAAGACAGCATTCAGAACAAGTTTTGGTTCTTATGAATATACTGTCATGTCTTTCGGCCTTGTCAATGCTCCTCCAACATTTTATCGAATGATGAACTTCATCTTCAACTCCTATACCAATGAATTCGTCCTGGTGTATCTCGATGATATCTTGGTCTTCTCCAAGAATAAGAAGGATCATGCCAAACATTTGCGATTGGTGCTCGACAAGCTCAGAGAGTATCAATTCTATGCGAAGTTTTCCAAATGTGAGTTTTGGCTTGATGAAGTTCTTTACCTTGGTCATATCATCTCTGCCAAGGGCATCGCTGTTAATCCCGAGAAGGTGTCTGCAATTGTGAATTGGGAACCTCCTCAGAATGTCAAGCAGCTCCGCAGTTTCCTTGGTCTTGCAAGCTATTGCCGAAGATTCGTTGAGAATTTCTCTAAGATTGCAAAGCCTCTTTCCAACCTCCTCCAGAAGCATGTCAAGTATGTCTGGACTCCTGACTGTGACGTTGCTTTCAACACTCTCAAAGAGAAACTCGTCACAGCTCCTGTTTTGACTCCTCCTGACGAATCCAAGCCATTCGAAGTTTTCTGTGATGCTTCTCTTCAAGGTCTCGGTGCTGTGTTAAGGCAAGAGAAGAAAGTTGTGGCCTATACCTCTCGCCAGTTGAAGCCCAACGAAAAGAACTACCCCACTCACGATCTTGAGTTGGCGGCAGTTGTTCATGCATTAATAACATGGAGACATCTCTTGTTGGGAAGGAAAGTGGACATATTCACCGATCACAAGAGTCTCAAGTACATCTTCACTCAGCCCAACCTCAACCTCAGGCAAACTCGATGGGTCGAAATGATTCAAGAGTACAATCCGAGTATTGAATATACTCCAGGCAAGGCCAATGTCATTGCAGATGCTTTGAGCAGGAAGGCTTATTGCAGCAGCTTAATTCTCAAGCCATTTCAACCGGATCTTTGTGAAGCTTTTCGCAAACTAAATCTCCAAGTTGTTCCTCAAGGCTTTCTTGCCAACCTCCTAGTCTCTCCTACTTTGGAAGATCAAATTCACGAGGCACAACTCCTGGATACCATGGTGAAGAAGGTGAAACGTGGTATTGACAAGGGTCTTTCCAAATACAAGTGCTATCGCATTGATGACAAAGACACTTTATTCTTCGAGTGTAACGCCCCAAGACCGACGCTTCAGAAGACTTCCTTATTTTCGTGATCGCCGTGTGTTTCTTTTGTGCTTGCTCTTTTATTTTTGCATTGCATCATGTCATCATGCCATCATGTCATTAATCTTTGCATAAAACTCAACTAAAATAAACTGCATGGATCTTCGATCCATTTAAATCGAGGATTTCTCTTTATAACATATCCTCCTAATACTTATGGAGATATTATAAATATTCCATTAGTTTGGTATTAACCGGAACACACTTGCAAAATAATTCCCATGCCTATTTCCACTTCAAGTTTCACCTCCAAGCTTGGCCAACAATTCTTTTCCCTCTTATCGAGGCCCTTCCTAAATGTTCAACATTTTGGACACTTTGTAATCCTACTCCTTGTTCAAACCATTTGAATTAAATTCAAATGCATTTGAATTTAAACCGTGCAATCTTAACCACTCCGTTTTTCTTGGAACGAACATATTTTTGTGATGTCCGGGAAAATTATCTGCCTGCCCAAATTCTATCTCTACCTTCCGTTCTTCTTCTTTTTCTTCTTTGACATTTTTCTGTTTTTTTTGGAAAAAGAAGAAGAAGGAGAGCAGCCGCAGCACGGCCTTCTCACAGCAGTCGGCCCAGGCCACCGCGGCCTCCCGCAGCCCACCACCCAGGCCTAGGCCCAGTCGGCGCCCCACCTAACCCTAGCCCGACCGCTCCCATGGCCCGATCCCATCTCTCCCTTCGTTCTCCTCCTGCGCCGCCACACACCCATCGCCCGATCTCCATCTCCCTCTCGTCCTCTCCCTCACGCTGCCTCCCAGACAGAAAGAGAGAGGAGCAGAGCCTCGCGCTCCTCCCTCCTCTCGCTCGCGCCCTCCTCCCGACCTCAACCTCCTCCCTCTCGCCCCCTCGCAGCCTCAGGCCGACGCCCCCTCGCCATCACCACAGCGCCTCGTCTCACCTCCTCCCTGTGGCATCGCGCGCCCGACGTCCATGGCCTCTCCAGCCTCCAGAAGCTCTGCTTCCCTTGCTCCTTCGAGCGCGAGCCCCGCAGTGCTCTGTCTCGCGCCGCTCGACCTCCCTTCCTCGTCCGACCCCGCCGTCCAGCCGCGTCGCCATGCCTGGCTTGCTCCGGCCATGGCCACGTCGCCCCGCGCCACTCGCCGGAGCCCCCGCAAGCCGTCCCCGCCGCCAAGTCCCTCACCGCCTCTCTCTGCTACACCTCGTGCGTCCTCCTGCCTCGTTCCCACGCCGCTCGTCGCCAAAAGCCAGCAGGAGGAGCCCCGCCTCCACTTGAGGGCCCCCGCGACATCCTCTGCTGCACCTCCACCGGCCGGCGACCTCACCTGAGCCTCGCCGGCGAGCAGCCCGCTAGGACAGGCCAGTCCCGCTCGAAACCAGCCTCCTCCACGCGCCAAGTCCTGCGGCCGTCGCCCCTGCATCGCGCCAAGTCCCTGTTTCGTGCCCCTGTTGCTGTTGACGCCAAGTCCAACAGTCATCGAGCGTGGATTCGCCATGTACAACTACTGACACCCGTGGATTTCACCAAGTACCTCTACCGACGACCGAGACCATGGTTTCGACAAGTTCCTCACGGCGACCCTGAACATCTACGGGATATGTACAACTTCGAACCGTGTACCACGACGAACATGTACGGCTACACGACGACCCGCCAAGACCCTGAACAACTACCGCCGACATGTACCACTACTTCCACTACCGTCGCGAGAACGACTAATACCCCTACGACACGTGAACAACTACTTCCACTTCGAACGCGTTCCACCCCGAATGCACGCCTCGAAAGGTTGCTTCTCTCGTTAGCTTCGGTTTCGTTCCGGAGTTGTGAGGATTCGTTCGACTACATCTGTTTGTCTTCTTCATGGACTCGTTCTTCTTCCTTGCGGGATCTCAGGCAAGATGACCATACCCTCGAAATCACTTCTATCTTTGCTTGCTAGTTGTTCGCTCTATTGCTATGCCGCGTTACCTATTCACTTGCTCTTCAAGCCTCCCAAATTGCCATGAACCTCTAACCTTTGTCACCTTCCTAGCAAACCGTTGTTTGGCTATCTTACCGCTTTGCTCAGCCCCTCTTATAGCGTTGTTAGTTGCAGGTGAAGTTGAAGATTGCTCCTTGTTGGAACATAATTATGTTGGGATATCACAATATCTCTTATATTATTAATGCATCTATATACTTGGTAAAGGGTGGAAGGCTCGGCCTTATGCCTGGTGTTTTGTTCCACTCTTGCGCCCTAGTTTCCGTCATACCGGTGTTATGTTCCTTGATTTTGCGTTCCTTACGCGGTTGGGTGATTTATGGGACCCCTTGACAGTTCGCTTTGAATAAAACTCCTCCAGCAAGGCCCAACCTTGGTTTTACCATTTGCTACCACCTATCCCCTTTTCCCTTGGGTTCTGCAGACTCAAGGGTCATCTTATTTTAACCCCCCCCCCCCCGGGGCCAGTGCTCCTTCGAGTGTTGGTCCGAACTGAGTAGACTGCGGGGCCCCCTCGTGGAAACTCGAGGTCTGGTTTTACTCGTAGGATGTCTCATCCGGTGTTGCCCTGAGAACGAGATATGTGCAGCTCCTATCGGGATTTGTCGGCACATCGGGCGGCTTTTGCTGGTCTTGTTTTACCATTGTCGAAATGTCTTGTAAACCGGGATTTCAAGACTGATCGGGTCTTCCTGGGAGAAGGTTTATCCTTCGTTGACCGTGAGAGCTTATAATGGCTAAGTTGGGACACCCCTGCAGGGTATTATCTTTCGAAAGCCATGCCCGCGGTTATGTGGCAGATGGGAATTTGTTAACGTCCGATTGTAGAGAACTTGACACTTGACCCAAATTAAAACGCATCAACCGCGTGTGTAGCCGTGATGGTCTCTTCTTGGCGGAGTCCGGGAAGTGAACACGGTTTCTGGGTTATGTTTGACGTAAGTAGGAGTTCAGGATCACTTCTTGATCATTGCTAGCTTCACGACCGTTCCGTTGCTTCTCTTCTCGCTCTTATTTGCGTATGTTAGCCACCATATATGCTTAGTGCTTGTTGCAGCTCCACCTCATTACCTCATCTTTCCTATAAGCTTAAATAGTCTTGATCTCGCGGGTGTGAGATTGCTGAGTCCTCGTGACTCACAGATACTTCCAAAACAGTTGCAGGTGCCGATGATACCAGTGCAGGTGACGCAACTGAGCTCAAGTGGGAGCTCGATGAAGATCTTGTCCGTTGTGTTGTTTCTTTTCTTGTTGATCAGTAGTGGAGCCCAGTTGGGACGATCAGGGATCTGGCAGTTGGGTTGTCTTCTCTTCTTTTGGTTCCGTAGTCGGACCTATGTGTGTATCTTGAATGATGTATGATTTAATTATGTATTGTGTGAAGTGGCGATTATAAGCCAACTCTTTATCCCATTCTTGTTCATTACATGGGATTGTGTGAAGATGACCCTTCTTGCGACAAAACCACAATGCGGTTATGCCTCTAAGTCGTGCCTCGACACGTGGGAGATATAGCCGCATCGTGGGCATTACATCGAGGACCGGATTGTGGTTCCTAAAGGTGATCTAAGGAAAGTCATAATGAACGAGGCGCACAATTCTCTTTTTCCATTCATCTTGGAAGTACGAAGATGTATCATGACCTCAAGCAGTCGTATTGGTGGACTCGAATGAAGCGAGAAATCGCTAAATTCATGAACGAATGTGATGTCTGTCGAAGGGTGAAAGCAGAACCCCAACGACCAGCTGGTCTCCTCCAACCTCTTGCTATTTCAGAATGGAAGTTTGATCATAACGAAATGGACTTCGTTTCTGGATTTCCAAAGTCCAAGCGAGGAAATGATGATATCTTCGTTGTCATCGACAAGCTTACAAAAGTGGCTCATTTCCTTCCAATCAAAGAATCTATCACAGCAGCTCAGTTGGCAGAGCTATACACCTCGAGGATTGTCTCCTTGCACGGCATTCCACAATTGATTTCTTCAGATCGTGGAAGCATCTTCACTTCTAAGTTCTGGGACTCCTTCCAGAAGGCCATGGGCACCAACATTCGCTTCAGCACAGCTTTCCATCCTCAAACTAGTGGCCAAGTCGAGCGAGTCAATCAAATCCTCGAAGATATGCTCAGGGCTTGTGTCATTTCCTTTGGCATGAAGTGGGAAGATTGCCTCCCATATGCCGAGTTCTCCTACAACAACAGCTTCCAAGCGAGTTCGGGCAAGGCCCCATTCGAGATTCTCTATGGCAGAAAGTGCCGTACTCCTCTCAATTGGTCAGAGACTGGTGAACGCCAACTTCTTGGCAATGACTTAATCACAGAGGCTGAAGAAATGTGTAAAGTCATCCGTGAAAATCTCAAAGCCACGCAATCGCGCTAGAAGAGTTACTATGATAGCAAGCACCGTGACTTGGCTTTCGAGATCGGAGACCATATGTCGGGGATATAACTACTGGAGTCACCCGCCCGGGAAGGGCCGGGTTATGTCATGACGATCATCACATGAAGCCCAATATCAAGCTTGAGGATGGTGGTTCAATAATGGGCCTAAGGCCTAGGGGCGGCTTAAGGCTCGTAGTGATAACCCGTCGTTAAGGCATGACTTACTAGTGTAAGGCAAGAATAGTTAAGAGTCCCAGCCGGACACTGTTTATAAGCCGGCCGGGTCTCGGAGAGCCGCTGGGCGTTAACCTCTCTATATAAAGGGACGACCCAGCGGCAGTTCAGGGAAGTAAGATCAGATCGATAGCCAGGCATAGCGGTTTAGCTCCCTGGTCATCGAAACCCTAAGTAATCCAACCTCAACTGGAGTAGGCTTTTACCTTCACCGTAAGGGGCCGAACCAGTATAATCCTCGTGTCCTTTGTCCCGTTTAACCCCTTTAAGCTTCCTAGTTGCGATGGCTCGACGACTATGTCCTTGCACGAGGACATCTGCCGTGACAATTCCACGACAGTTGGCGCCCACCGTGGGGCCAGCGCACAGTGGATTTGAGTTCTTGAAGGGCAGCTTCGAAGGGCTCAAGGGATACGCTGTGGGCCGGATGACCAAGAGTCGTCGCGGCAAGCTCTACATCGACGACGCAGGCTGGGGCCCCGACGCCGGCTCAATCGAGTACGGGTACCGGGTCCCCTTTGGCGGAATCCATGTTTTCATTGGCAAGATTGGCGAGCCGGGCCCTGAGTCGGACCTCTGCACCGACCTCGTCGAGACGGCTCAGCGTGCGAGACCCGCCCGGACTCTGCCTGCCTTGAAGTGTGCTTTCGTGGGATGCGTCCATGGAGGACTCACTGAAGGATCTGGATCTGGCGATGAGACGGCCGCCCGCTCTGACGGCGAGTCGTCCACAGATGAGACCAACTCGTTGTATCAACTTCAAGATGGCAGGCTCAGGGGTTGTTCCGATGGCGACAGTATTCCGGACCCCATTGAGCCGCCAAGCCGGGTTGGAATATTCATGGCCGGCACACAACCTGTTCAAAACCCCGCCGCTGGGGCAGGAGGCCCTGTGCACTCGCCGGCTCAGGTGTTAATGGATCTCACAGATAAGATGACGGCCCTGTTAACTGCCACGGCCGTCCCGGTGGATCAAGCTCAACATGATGCAGAAGTAGCACAACTAAAATTGGACATAGCGCAGGCCAAGGAAGACCTGGTAGCGGAAGGAGTTAGGATGGCTGCAGAGCGGGCGGCTCTGGACGCCCAGGCTCAGTTTATTCAGGCGCAGTCTTTCCGGCTCACGATGGATCAGAACGTATCCAATGAGGTCATGAGAAGGAGGTATCAGAAAGCTCAATCTCGGCTCCCTCCGGTTTATGACCATCGCAACCTCTTCAACACACCCGGTGCAGGGCCTAGCAACCCGCCAGAGATGAATCAGATCACAGCACCCAGGGTGGGAACGCTGGTTCAGCCACCAGTGATGGGGCCTCCCCGTGTGAACACTGCACTGCCTCCATACCTGCCAACACCACCGGGTCATTATTCTAACCCGTTGGAAAACATGATCGCTGCAGCAGCGCGACTGGCGGCTCTTCCGGTTGAAGGTGACTCCCCAACGGCGGTCGAAACCCGCAGAGTCAGAGAACTTCTTCAGACGGCTTTGGCGCAGCAGGAGGCATATTCATATAGCCGGGACAGGATTCATTCGACCCCTCGACAGGTAATTCGTCAAAACCGGAGTCCGAGTTATAGCAGACACATGGCGTTGGCGACCGGCTTAAGCAACGTCCGGCGCCATGACTTTCCTAGGGGGCATGGCCCGGCACATAATGGAGCCTTTAATGCGGTAGATCATGACAGAGCGCGTCAGGAAGCTGAGCAGGCGGCTCAGATGATGGCTTACCAGCCTTTTCCGGTTCACCCGACGGCTTCTGTTGAGGCAGGCATGGCTACAAGAGCCAGAGGCGTCCCTTGCCTGGTGCCGGCTCTTCGTAACGAACGTCTACCCAAGGATTTCAAAGGACCTAGGAATGTACCTAATTACACGGCTGATTTGCAGCCCGGAGCATGGGTTGAGAGCTACGAGATGGCTATGGAGTTGCTGGAGGTCAGCGAAGCGGCAATGGCCAAATACTTCACCATGATGTTGGATGGGACTGCCCGCACTTGGTTGAAGGGACTGCCGCCCAATTCCATCGGGTCATGGGCAGAGCCAAAAGCCCGGTTCATCCAAAACTTCAAAGATACATGTAGGCAATCAATGTCAATTGTGGATTTGACTAACTGCAAACAGCAAGAAGGCGAGTCTACAACCCATTGGGTACGCCGGGTCAAAGAGATAATACATTCGTCTAATAAGATGGATGCCGGCTCCGCGGTCTTGATGTTGGAGCAAAATTGTCGTTTTCCACCCCTGAAGATGAAGCTTGGGCGGCTCAAGCGCGATTGCAACGATATGGGTACCCTGATGGCGGCTCTGGTCAAGTACGCCGACTCTGATAGTACCAAGGATCCCGCGTCTGATGAGGAAAAGACAGGGAAGGGAAAGAAGAACGGCAACGGCAAGGGCCCTCAGCATAACCCGGCGAACCAGGGAAGTAATAAACGTAAGGCTGATGGCAGTATGGAATTTGTGGCCAACACCAGTGCGCAAGGTAACAACCACCAACGTAAGGGGAGACCACCTCCCCGATCCGCCGGATCAGGCCCGACGCTTGAGCAATTGTTGAATGAGCCCTGTCCAAGGCACGGTTCTAGGGAGAAGCCAGCCACTCATCTATGGAAAGACTGTGCAATCATGAAAGCTTTCAAAAATTCCAACACTTTCAATGGCAACAATGGGCAGGGCGGCGGCTCAGGCGGCGGCGGCTTTCATGGCCCGGGCAGCGGTTCAAATTCCAATTTTCAGAATTTTCAAGGTAATCAAGGGGGGTTCAACCAGCAATCTGGCCAGGGTAATCAGCAGCAGCAGCAGGGGGATATCAAACCAATCTAAAGCAGCTCAACAGTGGACAGTATCATGTGTTTGCTACCAGTTTGTGCAAGCGAGACCAGAAGCTTCATAAAAGGGCTGTGAACGCTGTTGAGCCGGCGGTTCCATGTTACTTGCGATGGTCTGAGCAACCTATTGTATGGAGTAGGGAGGATCACCCTCCTCGGGTTGATAATCCGGGTCACCTGGCTTTGGTGGTGGCTCCTCGGGTTGGTGGGTATAAATTCACTAAGGTGCTCATGGCAGCAGCATCAACATCCTCTATTATGAGACCTTCCGTCGTATGGGATTAACCGATAAAAACCTCAGCCAGTCCAATACTGTTTTCCACGGTGTGGTGCCTGGTAAGTCGGCATATCCAGTTGGTAAGATCAAGCTGGAAGTAGCCTTTGGAGATGAGTACAACTCCAGGGCGGAAAAACTGACTTTTGAGGTGGTCAAGATCAGAAGCCCGTACCATTCTCTATTTGGGCGGCCGGCTTACGCCAAGTTCATGGCACGGCCATGTTATGTATATTTGCAGCTCAAGATGCCGGGTCACAACGGGACCATTACGGTTCATGGCAGCCGAAAAGTAGCTTTGGAGTGCGAGGAAGGTGACGCTGCTTACGCTGAATCTGTTTGTGCGATAGAGGAGTTGAAGTTTTATAAGGATAATGTTGACCCGGCCGATATGACGTCTCTGAAAAAGCCAACCACGGAGCATGAGCCGATAATGAAGTTTAAGTCGGTCGATGAGACTAAGCTTGTTGACTTTGTTCCAGGTGACTCATCTAAGCAGTTCAGCATCAGCGCCAATCTGGATCCTAAATAGGAAGGCGCGCTCATCAAGTTCATCCGTGAGAACTGGGACATCTTTGCATGGAAGCCTTCTGACATGCCGGGTGTACCGAGAGAGCTCGCTGAGCACACTCTTAATATTGATCCAAAATTTAAGCCAGTCAGGCAATTCCTCCGGTGGTTTAATGAGGAGAGGCGGAAGGCCATTGGTGAGGAAGTAGCTCGGCTCTTGGCGGCCGGGTTCATTGTTGAAGTCTTTCATCCAGAATGGTTAGCTAACCCGGTGCTCGTACTCAAAAAGAACGGCACCTGGCATATGTGTGTGGATTATACAGATTTAAACAAGGCTTGTCCGGCTGATCCTTTTGCTCTCCCTCGTATTGATCAAATTATTGATGCTACGGCGGGTTGTGAGCGTTTGAGTTTTTTGGATGCGTACTCTGGTTACCATCAGATCAAAATGGCTGTTAAGGACCAAGAGAAGACGGTGTTCATTACTCCCTTCGGAGCTTTCTGTTATGTGTCTATGCCTTTTGGGCTCAAGAGTGCACAGGCGACTTACCAGCGTTGCGTGCAGAATTTTCTTCATAATCAGATTGGGCGCAACGTTCATGCTTATGTGGATGATATTGTGGTCAAATCCAGAGATAAGGAGACCTTGATAGATGATCTAAGAGAGACCTTTGATAATCTCCGGGTCTACAAGATGATGCTTAACCCGGCCAAGTGTGTTTTTGGTGTTCATGCAGGCAAGCTCTTGGGTTTTCTGGTTTCTCACAGAGGCATTGAGGCTAACCCGGAGAAGATCAAGGCAATTAACTCTCTGGCTAAGCCGGCGTGCATAAATGACGTCCAGCGTCTGGCGGGTCGCATCGCTGCTTTGAGTCGATTTATAAGCCGGTTGGGCGAAAAGGCCATACCACTGTATCAGATGATGAAGAAAACAGATGACTTTGTCTAGAGTGATGCTGCTAATGCTGCTTTTGAGGATTTGAATAGACAGTTAGCTGAGCCGCCAGTCCTTGCTGCTCCTGTCGATAAGGAGCCCTTATTGTTGTATGTAGCCGCTAACACACGAGCCGTCAGTGTGGCCGTCGTGGTGGAGCGCAAGGAGGCGGGTATGGAACATCTGGTTCAGCGGCCGGTTTACTACGTTAGCGAAGTACTCATTGAGTCCAAGCAACGGTATCCACATTGGAAGAAGCTTGTTTATGGGGTGTTCATGGCAAGCCGGAAGCTTAAGCATTATTTCCAGGGCCACCCCATCATTGTGGTTAGTTCGGCTCCTTTAGGAGATATCATCCAAAACAGAGAAGCCACCGGAAGAGTTGCTAAGTGGGCCATTGAACTTGGGCCTCATGATTTAAAGTATGTGCCACACACTACAATCAAATCTCAAGCATTGGTAGACTTCATCAACGACTGGATAGAATTGCAGATGCCTGAGGAGAGGCCAGCTAACACATACTGGACTATTCACTTCGACGGGTCCAGGCAGTTGGAGGGCTCGGGGGCTGGAGTCGTTTTAGCTTCCCCTCGAGGTGACAAATTTCGTTATGTGCTACGGTTGATGTTTCCCTGTACTAACAATGCAGCTGAGTATGAGGCCTTGCTCCATGGTCTTCGGATGGCTAAGGAGATGAGCTTAAGCCGGGTGAGATGCTTTGGCGACTCCGATTTGGTGGCTCAACAGGTATCAGGCAAGTGGGATTCCAAGGACCCCCTCATGGCGGCTTATCGCCATGAAGTTGATGCCATCGCCGGGCATTTTCAGGGTTATCAAGTGGAGCACATTAACCGCAGAAAGAACGAGGCGGCTGATGCCTTAAGCCGGCTCGGCTCTCAGCGTAAGCCGGTGCCGCCTAATACTTTCTTGGATATTCTGCATAACCCTTCTGTCAAGTTGCCCACAGAGGAAGACTTGGCTATTCCTGACCCAGAAGCACAGTTGGTGGCGGCTCTTCACGTCATCCCAGATTGGACAGTTCCATACTTGTCTTACATGACCCGGGGAGAATTGCCTGAGGATGAAACTTTGGCCAGACAAATAACCCGGCGTTCTAACTCAATGATAATCATCAATGGCGAGCTTTTCAGCGTTGTGTTTCCCCTGAGGAGGGTCAAGAAATTTTACGAGAGGTTCACGAGGGGGATTGTGGCCATCATGCCGGCTCAAAATCCCTTGTGGCGAAAGCTTTTCGTCATGGTTTTTATTGGCTGACGGCTCACGCTGACGCTGAGGACTTAGTCAGTAAATGTGACGATTGTCAGAAGTTCTCAAGACGTGCTCACGTGCCGGCTCAAGAGTTGAGGATGATTCCAATCACTTGGCCATTTGCAGTCTGGGGGCTCGATATGGTTGGGCCTTTCAAAAGGTCGAAGGATAAGAAGACCCACCTCTTGGTGGCAGTTGACAAGTTCACAAAGTGGGTTGAGGCAGAGCCGGTTAGTAAGTGTGATGCAGCGACGGCGGTTCAGTTCATGAAGAAGGTGATATTTCGCTTTGGTTTTCCACACAGCATTATAACTGACAATGGTACCAATCTGTCTAAAGGCGCCATGGAGGAATTTTGTCAACGAGAACATATACGGCTTGATGTTTCATCAGTAGCTCAGCCCCCAATCCAATGGTCAAGCTGAGAGAGCCAATCAGGAAATCTTGGAAGGCATCAAGCCCCGGCTTTTGGTCCCTTTGCAACGGACGCCGGGTTGTTGGGTGGAGGAATTACCCTCTGTGTTATGGAGCATCAATACTACTCCTAACAGGTCTACGGGTTACACGCCTTTTTTCATGGTCTACGGAGCTGAGGCGGTTCTCCCTAGCGACATCCGTCATGACTCGCCTCGAGTGGCGGCTTATGTCGAGGCGGACAATGAGCAAGCGCGTCAAGATGCTCTTGACTTGCTGGACGAACAGCGTGACGTAGCAGCAGCTCGCTCGGCGATTTACCAACAAGACCTGCGCCGCTATCACAACCGCCGGGTTAAGTCCAGGACCTTTCAAGAAGGAGATTTGGTGCTCTGGCTCATCCAGGATCACACAGATGCACACAAGCTATCCCCACCTTGGGAAGGGCCCTTTGTGGTCAGCAAGAACTTGCACAACGGGTCATACTACCTCATCGATATTCGAGAGCACAAAGATTCACGTAAGTCAGAGGAGGAGACCCGCCGGCCGTGGAATATAGCTCAGCTTCGGCCTTATTACACCTGAGCCACCGGCTCTCGTAATGTACATATTTCTATAGCCATGTATATATTATGATGAATAATAAAGCAGGACCTCTGTCCTTTTTCCCCCTCCAAAGGTAAATGTGTCATTGTTATTTTCATTATGATATCACATGATCACTTGGAGGCTGATCCGGCTTATGATCGTATTCGAATCTAGCCGTTAAATATATGATCACTTGGGAGTTTCATATTCAAACATAGGTCGTATTCGAACCAAAGAGAACATAGTTGTCGATACCCACTTGATTGGCATATTGCCGAGCTCACTGGGAGTTTCTTGATCATATTTGAATCATAGCTCAACCCCCTTTGGGAACCGACGTGGATCGTATTCAAATCAGTGTCGTTAAACAACTTTTAAGGTCATTTGGGGGCTTCCTGTTCAAACATAGGTCGTATTCGAACCAAAGAGAACATAGCTGTCGATACCCTCTTGATCGGCAGTGCCAAAGCCACTGGGGGCTATATGATCGTATTCGAATCTTAGCTTAACCCCTTTGGGACGGTTCTCTGGTCGTATTCAAATCAGAAGCCTCCAAATTTTTGAAGTCTCTTTGTTGCAAACAAGTTCTTTTGATTATATCTAAGGTGTTCAAGGGTGGTTTCTACTCCACCGGCTTAACTTTGGTCAATGAAGTTGATCACACATGATAAGCATCATGTCACATAGTGGGGTTTTTACTCATTATTAGGATCACATAAACCGGAGGTGTACTTGAAGGATGACAGGTATGCTGTTATGGTTGTCTCAAAGATATAAGGGAGAACCGGTTTGTTATGATTCCGGGTTATATGTAAAGTGTATGACTCTCCAAGCGGTAAGCCGCCAAGGGACTTGTGATTTGTTTTTCTATGCAGGACAATTAAAGACAGCTCTTTAAACATAAGGAAAACAGAGGATCAAGCATAACCCGGAAGAATATAAAAGGACAGCTTAAACAATGTTAAGCGCTACACACGTGCACGAGGGCACGACAAAATTAAGTGTTTGTCCTACTCTATTACATGACTCCCCGAGTCCAAAAGGTGCGGCATCGTCGTTTAAGACATAACCATGAGCTGCCTGCGAGATCAAGGGCGTTGTTGGCCTGAGGTTGCCGGGTCATCCCTCTCCGCTCCTCCGGCTGTTTCCATGACCTGGAAGGTTGATGATTTCCAGTCAATGCCACTCAAGGCTTCAAATTGAGCCTCATCATCAATTTACCCGGCCGGGTCAACTTCAGGGGCGAAGGTATGCTTACGAGTTGGAGGAATCAGGTTGACTGCTTCATAACGTGGTGTTGGGATTCTCTGATTCTCCGCGTCATAGCCCGGTTGATATTTGGTAAGATCTGTGTCATTGCCAATCAAAGTGGCCACAGGGCGTACGCTCTTCACACAAGCGGCGAAGTCCTTCTGGTCAAAGGGGGTGCCGTCTTCCTTCAAGCTGGGATACCCAAGGGCGATGTCAGCCGGGTCTAGCTCCGGTAGAAACGCCTTGGCCCGGCTCAGAGCAGCTATAGCTCCGACTCTTGCAGAAGCCCGTCTCAACTCTTGGAAGCGTTGAGGAAGTACGGCAAGCCGCCTGAGTACATCCGCCAGGTGAGTGGGAACTTCATTTGACAGAGCCACAACGGCTAAGGCACGTTGTGACCCGGTGTAAAGTTGCTCTACCAAGGTATAAACCGCCTTCAATTTTGTCAGCACATTTTGATTAAGATTGGAGCTCCTGGGGCCTGCATTGCAAAGACAGGTAAGCTGATGACAATTGAGATGCTCTTTTGGAAAAGATGTAAACTAGCTAAACACTTATAGAGTAGCTTACCAAAGATTGTGGAGACCATCTGAGAAACATGGTGTTTTAAGCCGGATAGCTCGGCGGCTGTTCCAGGAAGAGTGGCCTCCGCTTGTTCGGCCCGGCCGAGCAAAGCCGCCTTTTCATCCGCCCAGGCTTTTCTCTCTGCTTCAAATATCTTCTTCAGCTTCTCTTGAGCAGATACACTGAATTCAAACTTGGAGTTGGCCTTTTGGGTTTCATTTTCTTGAGTCTTCAGGCGGTTCTTTAAATCAGAGATCTTCGATTCAAATTGCTTGACGGCGGCCTGTATAAATTCCGGGTCACAGTTAGGGTGATTATAATGCAACATTAAGTCCCAAGCACTTTGCAAGCAAAGACACTTGGCACTTGGGGGCTAATGTATGCTGAAGAGCTCTATTTACAGTGGCGGTTCATGCAAATAAGTCCCAAGCACTTTGCAAGCAAAGGTACTTGGCACTTGGGGGCTAATGTATATTGCTGTTCAACTACTTGATTAAAACAAGGTAAGGACCAATTCAGATATGCTGATTAAACCGGACCTTGAGTGCTACCAGGTAAGCCGGTTTTCTTGCAGTGATTACTAAGCCGGTATTAAGTCTACAACATATTTTATCATAAGTAATAGACTTGGGGGCTGGTATGGTAAGTATAACTACGGAGTAAGAAAGAGAGTTATACCTCAGATTTTTGCTGTATTTGTTTCACCATGTCAATTTCCAGCTCCTGGCTGTTGTGAACTTGATTTACATAGCCAGAGACAATATCTTCAATGCTCAGATGAGCATAATCAGTGATGTTCAACTTGGCCCGGCGGCGCTCCAGAAGTTCTTCCTTGGCAGAGCACTTGGCCAGCACGGTAGGTCGTCCCGGTTCGACAAACTCAATCCGGGTGATCTCAACGTCCGGATCATCTGGATGAGCCGGGCTGGGGATCTCCGGGTTCTCAGAACTTTCCATAGCTTGTTCAACAGTTGGAGCAGCGGTGGCATCCGGAGATGGTACAGCCGGCGACTCATCAGCAGAGGCATTAGGAGCAGCCGTTCTAAGTTCCGGCTCAGCCAGGACCGGCTCTTCGGCTCTAAGTTCCGGCTTAGCCAGGACCGGCTCTTCGGCCGGCTTATTTTTCATTGCCCTTTTGCTGGGTTTCACTTGTACACTGCAAGTCAAAGGGTTAGTGCAAAAACATGAGTAAGATAAGCACAAAAACAACTTATCATCATTACCCGAGAGCGGTTTTGAAAGCCGGCAAGCTGGACTGCATTGAGTCGCCGGAGGAAGGCGAAGTTCCCTGGTAGTTTGAGTTAAAAGAATTAAGGGGTTGACGAGTGGCGCCCGCCAAAGGATACAAAGAGTATAAGTCGGAGATAACCTCAGTCCGGCGCTTTCTTGATGCTTCGGGCAAGCCGGAGGAGAGGTCTGCATCTTTGCTGGTCCAGGTTTGCCTCCGACTCTCACAAATCTGTCGCTTCAAAAGAAATTGATGATCTTGATAAGCTAAAGGATGTGAAAATCTTACTTTCCGGGTTACTCTTCGGACTTTCCGTCTCGGCAAAGGCTCGGAGTCGGAGGAAATTATAGTTACCTCTTCATTCACTTCATGACTCGTTCCGGTGTCCTCCTGCTGATAATCCGTGTCAATAAGATGGTTAAAAAAGGAGCCTAAAGAGTCAAGAGCTACCTCTGACTCGGAGGTGTCTTCCAGACGAAGCAGGTCCGAGGCACTAGGTTTATTCCCCTTCTTACGGGGAGCGGCTTTCCTGGCGGCTTTCTTAACTTTTCTGGCTTTGTTGGCAGCTTCGTGGTCATACTTGACCTTCCAGAATTTATCATTATCCTGTAAAATACAACAAAGGTTAGTGAGTTAAGACAAAATCGTTAAAATGGAAGGAGAAGTATTCAGGTCAATGGTTTACCCCTGGAGCTGGGTTAGCCTTGCAGAAAGGGCTTAAGCCCACTCTCCCGTAATCTGCCAGGCTCTCGTTCAGAAGAGACTTGGTTGTATCATCAATGACGTCCTCAGGTAAGTCGTCTGGACTGTGCCGAAGAGGATCATCCCTCTGGCCCGTGTAATCACGCATCAAGCCGGGGCGGCGGCTTAAAGGAATCACCCGCCAGGCAATCCAGACCCGGACCAGATCAATGCCACTTAGGCCGTTCCCCAGGAGAGCTTTGATTTTGTTGATGGTGGGAGTAAGTGGTTGACGTTCAGCTTGAGATAATTTGTCTGGCAAGGGGTGATTTGACTCCAGACGCAGGGCGCGAAAGCCGGGCAGAGGGTTCTCGTCAGCCGGAGAAGTGTCTTGGCAGTAGAACCATGTCTGGTTCCAATCTTTCGGGTGGCTTGGCGGCTCAGGATAAGGGAAGAGACAATCTCTCCGTCGTTGGATTGAGATTCCACCGAGTTCCAAGCTAGGCCCGTTGGCACATTCATTCTGGCGGTTCAGGTAAAATAACTCCCTAAAGAGTAGCAAGCTGGGTTCTTCTCCGAGGTACACCTCACAGAACACTTGGAAGTTGCAGATGTTTGACACGGAATTGTGTCCGATATCTTGAGGTCGCAGATCAAAAAAGTGCAGGACATCTCTGAAGAATTTTGAGCCGGGAGGAGCAAAGCCCCGGTTCATGTGATCAGTAAATATGACAACTTCCCCATCCTTGGGTTGAGGCCTCTCTTCTGAGGGGTCAGGAGCACGGTAGGACATGACCTCTTTCTTTGGCAGGTAACCCGTTTTCACGAAATCAGCTAAGATGCTGTCGGTGACGTTGGATCTAACCCAGTTTCATGTGATGGGTGCTTTGGGAGCCTTAGGCGGCATTGTGAAAAATGGAAGCCTATGACAAAATAAAAATTCCGGTTCAAATTTAAGCCGGAGGAAAATTTCAGTTCAGTATTCAGGATGGCGGCTTATGAAAGGGCCTAATGATATATGGCTAATTGTGTCAGGTTATTTAAGCCGCCGTGGATATCATGAGCAATTAAGTTATTTAACTCTATTATGAATGATCCGGAAATTTCACAAAGCATGGCCTCTTTTAAGCCGGCAGTATGAGTCGCCATGGCTAACAGATGCAATTTTTGCCTAAGTGTTGCACAAACAAGTTTCACAGATTGCAGGGATTATTTTGGATCAAACGATCGTCCAGAAAAGAAAAATTTCTAGACCTAAAAACTGGTACAGAGAAGTTCGAGAGCTCTAAATGAGGTCTTTTTGCAAGCAAAAGGGATCTGCTAGTATTGAAAATGGGTGTGAAACGACTACCGCCGAAGTTATGCACTACTCTTAGATCAAAGGAGGCCGTTGTGGAAGAACTGCGAAGGAATCGCGAGGAACCACGAAGAACACGGAAGAACTCGCGAACCCTAATGCGGATCTAGTATACGGGACGACAAGGACTTACTGGTGCTGATGAGCAGCGGAGGTGCGCCGCGGTTCTCTGGTCAAGACAGGTCGATGCAACGGCCTTGGTTGGTGCAGACGGGATGCGCGGCGGTGGCGGCGGAGCTCGGGCTCTGAGGTGTCGAGAGGAGGAAGACGATGGAAAGAGAAGAATGACGAAGACCTGAGGGCCGGGCCTACTTATAAGGGACGACTGATGAATGGGCGCGAGAAACGAGGAGGCTGAAGACGTGGTTATCCAGCTGCGGAGACGCCTCGATTTTCGGGACAATTATTAAGATAAGGATCCGTTGAGATACGTTGGGAAGAATGTGCATTAATGGCGGATGATGTCACGGCGGGTTACAAGAATCCAGAAGATGACGTCACGGCGGGTTACAAAGAATCCAGAAGATGACGTCATGGCGGGTTATAGCCTTTGCGCAGACAGAAGCCAGAAGATTTTTTATTAAGGTATTGAAGATTGACATGAACCGGTTAAAGTCAATCTGGGGCCTAATGTCGGGGATATAACTACTGGAGTCACCCGCCCGGGAAGGGCCGGGTTATGTCATGACGATCATCACATGAAGCCCAATATCAAGCTTGAGGATGGCGGTTCAATAATGGGCCTAAGGCCTAGAGGCGGCTTAAGGCCCGTAGTGATAACCCGCCGTTAAGGCATGACTTATAGTGTAAGGCAAGAATAGTTAAGAGTCCAAGCCGGACACTGTTTATAAGCCGGCCAGGTCTCAGAGAGCCGCTGGGCGTTAACCTCTCTATATAAAGGGACGACCCAGCGGCGGTTCAGGGAAGTAAGATCAGATCGATAGCCAGGCATAGCGGTTTAGCTCCCTGGTCATCGAAACCCTAAGTAATCCAGCCTCAACTGGAGTAGGCTTTTACCTTCACCGTAAGGGGCCGAACCAGTATAATCCTCGTGTCCTTTGTCCCGTTTAACCCATTTAAGCTTCCTAGTTGCGATGGCTCCACGACTAAGTCCTTGCACGAGGACATCTGCCGTGACAATTCCACGACACCATGCCTACCTCTGCGTCTCTCCAATGAAAGGGACTCGTCGCTTCGGTATCAAAGGGAAGCTTGCCCCTAGATACGTGGGTCCTTTCAAGATCATTGGCAAAAGAGGCGACCTCGCCTATCAACTTGAGCTTCCCTGCAACATCGCGAACGTGCACGATGTGTTCCACGTGTCACAGCTTCGCAAGTGCTTCAAGACTCCTGAGCGCACCATCAACTTCGAAGAGATTGACCTCCAAGAAGATCTGTCTTGTCATGAGCACCCCGTTGCTATTCTTGAAGAAACTAAGCGCAAGACTCGCAACAAGTCTATCAAATTCCTGAAAGTGAAGTGGTCACACCATTCCGACCGAGAAGCCACCTGGGAGCGCGAGGACCACCTCCGTTCCGAATATCCGGAGTTCTTTCAGTCCTAGATCTCGGGATGAGATCCTCTCGTAGTGGTGGAGTGTTGTAACGCCCCGGATGTAACTTTCCATATTTGTAACTCCAACTCTTGCCATTTTCTGCTATGTGTTATGATATTCCATTCGTGGTCCGGTTTTGTCTTTCTTTTTGCATTTTGTTCATGTCATGCATCTCATATCATGTCATCATGTGCATCTCATTTGCATACGTGTTCGTCTCATGCATCCGAGCATTTTCCCCGTTGTCCGTTTTGCAATTCGACACTCCCACACGCACCGGCGCACCCCTCTTGTCTCTTTTCGTGATCAGGTGTTAAACGTTCTCGTAATGGACCGAGTCTTACCAAGTGGCCTTGGTACACCACCGGTAGACCACCTGTCAAGTTTCGTTCCATTTGGAGGTCGTTTGATGCTCCGACGGTTAACCGGGTAACCGCAAAGGCCTTTGGTGTGTTGTAGCCCAACACCCCTCCAAAACAGCCCAATAACCCATCTAAGCACCTTCCATGCTCTCGGTCGTTCGATCACGATCGTGTGGGCGATAACCGCTCCTCATTTGGAGTCTCCTAACTCCCTCTATCTATATAAATGCATCTTCCCCTCCAAGATCACGGTGGAAACCCTAGAAATTCCCCTCGCGTCGCCGGAAACCTTCTCCTCCACCGACGGACACGTCCGCCGCCGTCCCCTCGTCCAACCGCGCGCCGCCACGTGGCGAGCCGCGCCCCACTTCGCCGCCCCCGCCGCCGAAGCCCGCAGGGCCCGCGGGAGGCCCTCCCGGCCTAGATCGGCGCCGCCGCCCCGCCCGGGTCCCCGCCCGGGCCCCGCCGCCTCCGCCGCTCGCCGCCGCCGGCTCCCCGCCCGTGCCCCGCCGCCGACCGACGCCGGCCGCCGCCTCCGTCGCGCCTCCACGCCTTCTCCGCCCGCTCCACCGCACGCCCCGGCCTCCCCCTCGCCGGATCCGGCCGGCCCAACCCCGGCGACCTCCCCCCGAGCTCTTCTCCGGACGCCCCTTCCTCCAACTCCGGCGAAGCTCCGGCCCCGCCTCGGTTCGCGTGCCCACGAAGAACCCTAGATCTGGAAAAGGTTGACCCCGAAATCCTCCAAGTCCTGAGATTATCACATTATGTTGCCATGTTCATAATGCCATAACTCTTTGTGTGCTGCTCCGTTTCATGCGCAAGATATATCGAAATGTTCATCAGGTTATGCTCTTCATTTTGCTCCATTGTGCCATGTCTGTTTGAGCTCAGCTTGATGCCTAAATCTTCGTTGAAAAAGTGCTATATGATGTTTACTGCTGTTACTTATCAGAACTTGATGTTTTGTTATTTTTGGTGCATTTGATGTGTGCATCTTTTGAGCACGAGCTCTACATGTGTTTTGATCTATGCCATGCCATATTTACAGGTGTGTATGCCATGTATTTTTGTGATCTATGTGGTGACTAGCACAAGCATGCAAACTAGGCTTCGTGATGTTTATGTTTTCAGGGACTTAGAATTTTGCTAAGTCTTTTCCTGCTGTTATTTTTATGCCATGTATCCATGTGGGTACAGTGAGATCCGTGCTTCTTTTGAGTATGTTCAGTAAGGATGTTTTGGACATATAGTTGTGCTCTATCCATCCAATGCCCCTGTTTGTAATTATGGAGTGCCCTAGCATGTCTTAATCTTGCTCTACTTTTTCTATAAAATGTTCCTGGCAGATTGTTAACATGATATTCAATTTTGCCATGGATGTTGCTAGTGATCCATGCATGCTATGAACTTGCTCTGGCCATGATTAGCTTCACGAACATGTCTTCTTGCTGTAGGTATGTTTGTTTTGTCATGCATTTCTTTGTGACGAGTGAATCGAGCTCGCAAAGATGCCTTCATAATTCTGTTAATGCCATGCTCTGTTTTTTTGCCATGCTTGTTTGAACCTGTTATTTTGTGATCTAGCCGTAGCTCACTGTTCATCTTTTGTCAAGCATCTCTTGTAGATCACTGCCATATGCTTTGTTGCTATGTTGGGGTGCTGTAGCATAGTTACTTGATGTATTCTAAGTGCTATCATGCTGTTAATTGCAGAATTGTGTCATTCTTGTTTTGCTTGCCATTTGCAAACCGTGCATCTGTTTTCGGTGATCTTTATATCGATTTCGACCGAAATCATCTCATCTTTCCAGCGGCATACTTGGTTTGCCAAGTTAATGTCTTGTTCATCTTTTCCCTTCCGGAGCACGCATATGCATCACATATCACATCTCGCATATCATGCATGTATTGCATCATGTTGCTTGTGCATTGCACCGTGATTGATTGTGGTTCCATTGCTTGTGTTCTTGCTTTGGGTAAAGCCGAGAGACGAGTTCGTGAACGAGGAACCTGTTGAGAACGCTTACGAGGATCAAGCTTTCGACAACTCTGAGAACCTTGCAGGCAAGATGACCATACCCTCGAAATCACTTCTATCTTTGCTTGCTAGTTGTTCGCTCTATTGCTATGCTGCGCTACCTACCACTTGCTATATCATGCCTCCCATATTGCCATGTCAAGCCTCTAACCATCCTTTCCTAGCAAACCGTTGTTTGGCTAAGTTACCGCTTTTGCTCAACCCTTCTTATAGCGTTGCTAGTTGCAGGTGAAGTTGAAGTGGGTTCCATGTTGAACATGGATATTTTGGGATATCACAATATCTATTATTTAATTAATGCATCTATATATTTGGTAAAGGGTGGAAGGCTCGGCCTTATGCCTGGTGTTTTGTTTCACTCTTGCCGCTCTTGTTTCCATCATACCGGTGTTATGTTCCTTGATTTTGCGTTCCTTACGCGGTTGGGTGATTTATGGGACCCCCTTGACAGTTCGCCTTGAATAAAACTCCTCCAGCAAGGCCCAACCTTGGTTTTACATTTGGCTACCTAAGCCTTTTTCCTTGAGTTTTCGTGAGCCCGAGGGTCATCTTTATTTAAACCCCCGGACCAGTGCTCCTTCGAGTGTTGGCCCAAACCGGGCGATGTCCGGCGCCCCCTGGGCAACCAGGGTCTATGCCAACCCGACGTCTTGCCCATCCGGTGTGCCCTGAGAACGAGATATGTGCAGCTCCTATCGGGATTTGTCGGCACATTCGGGCGGCTTTGCTGGTCTTGTTTTACCATTGTCGAAATGTCTTGTAAACCGGGAATTCGGGACTGATCGGGTCTTCCCGGGAGAAGGTTTATCCTTCGTTGACCGTGAGAGCTTATAATGGGCTAAGTTGGGACACCCCTGCAGGGTATTATCTTTCAAAAGCCGTGCTCGCGGTTATGTGGCAGATGGGAATTTGTTAATGTCTGGTTGTAGAGAACTTGACACTTGACTTAATTAAAATACATCAACCGTGTGTGTAGCCGTGATGGTCTCTTTTCGGCGGAGTCCGGGAAGTGAACACGGTTTGGGTTATGTATGAACGTAAGTAGTTTTAGGATCACTTCTTGATCATTTCTAGCTTCGCGACCGTTGCGTTGCTCCTCTTCTCGCTCTTATTTGCGTATGTTAGCCACCATATATGCTTAGTGCTTGCTGCAGCTCCACCTCATCACCCCATCCTTCCTACAAGCTTAAATAGTCTTGATCTCGCGGGTGTGAGATTGCTGAGTCCTCGTGACTCACAGATTCTACCAAAACAGTTGCAGGTGCCGACGATACAGTGCAGGTGACGCAACCGAGCTCAAGTGGGAGTTCGACGAGGAACGTGGTCGTTACTATGTTTCGTTTCCTGATGATCACTGGTGGACCCCAGTTGGGACGATCGGGGATCTAGCATTTGGGGTTATCTTTTTTTCATTTGGATTTGATCGTAGCCGGTCTATGTATGGATTTTTGATGGTGTATGAATTAATTTATGTATTGTATGAAGTGGCGATATTAAGCCAACTCTCTTTATCCCATTCTTGTTCATTACATGGGGTTATGTGAAGATAACCCTCTTGCGACAATACCTACAATGCGGTTATGCCTCTAAGTCGTGCCTCGACATGTGGGAGATATAGCCGCGTCGTGGGCGTTACATTGTCATAGTTGGTCCTGGGTTTTATTCATAGGCATGAATGTTTTTGCTTTCTACTATGTTTCCCAACACGCCAGAGTAGACACATAGGCGGTGGTAATTGATGGTTTGCGAGCTACTTCAGTCAAGGGCGACAAGGATATTTAACGGCGTGGTTCGGGTAGCAGTTGGGGCTCTGCATCGTGCTGGGCATGCGTGTGACATGGGCTGCATCATCGCAATCGGGTAGAGGTTGACGACGATGAGGTTAGGCCCACCTGGCAGTCGTTGCGGAGCTCATGCACGGTGTGAGTCATTGGATTTTTCGAAGATTTAGGGGAGCTGATCTGTATCCTCCGCAGCGACCGCGATGTAGTGCACGAGAGCTAAAGGTGGAGGACTCAAGGATTGAACACTGGTCTTCGGGATGATGCGCCTCGCTCCTGACCACTACACTAGCATTGGGTTCTTGCTAAGTAGCTGGGTGCAAACAGAAGTGAAGCGAAGATCTGGTTTTCACCCAATTTCTTTTTTTTTTATGTTTATGTTTTGTTTTTTCCTTTTCTTTTATTTTTCTTCTCAGTTTTTTCATTCTTTTTTGAACTTTCTTTTCTTTCTTTCTTTCTTTCTTTCATTTTCTTTTTCTTTTCTTTTTTCTTCCCCTTTTTTTAGTTTTATTTTTTCTTCTCCTTTTTTGTTTTTATCTTATGTTTGTTTTTTCACTCTACATTTTTGTATATGTCAAAAACATTTTTTAATAAATGATCAACATTTTTTGTATACAAATGTTGAACAAGTAACCGACAATGTTGAATAAGTGTTTGAATTTTTTTTCAAATACTTGTTCAAAAAATTTCAAATAGTAGTTCAACAATTTTTAATACTTATTCAATATTTTTTCAATACTTGTTCAACATTTTTAATACTTATTCAGCATTTTTCATATACTCGCTCAACATTTTCTACTATGCATTCAACATTTTTCAAATACTTGTTCAACATTTTTAATACTTATTCAACATTTTTAAATACTTGTTCAACATTTTTCAAATTCTTGTTCAACAATTTTTAATACTTATTCAACATTTTTTCAAATGCTTGTGCAACATTTTTCAAATTTGCTTTTGAAGAGTATTTTTTGTACGTAGAATATTTTAAAGTATAATGGACAGAAAACATAATAAATAAATAAATTTTTTGAGCACTAATAAATAATTTGTTTTGAGACAGAGCACTAATAAATAAATAACAGGTCGCGGCCTCCCGCGCTGCTGGGCCAGCCCGTCTAGGGCTCACCCGGCGCGAGCCACCCCACCTGTCTCGCTTAAAGCGAGACATAGGGGCGCCCGATGGAGTTGTCGCTCACAACATGGTGTGGGCTAGCCCAATAGTAGGGTAGGTACGATTCCTGGGCTTTTTTGTTCTCTTTTTCTCCACTACACCACAAAAACCAAAAAATGTTCAAACAAATTTGCGATTCAAAAATGTTCTTGAATTTAAAAAGGGTATGATTGGAAGAAGGTAAAAAATTGTAATTTTTTGACAAATTAAAAAATATTACTCCCTCCGATATATAATAAGTGTCACCCTTTTGAACTCGGATTAGCTCAATCTTAGTTCAAAACTGCAACACTTTTACGGATCATAGGAAGGAGTAGTAAAGTTTTATAGAAGTTCATAATTTCCAAAAATATTTGTAAATTTCAAAAATATTAGAAAATATTCACAAATTTGAAAAAAATTCATAAATTCAAAAAACTTAATGTGTTTGTAAAAAGTTTGCAAATCATTTTTTATAGTGAAATTAAAAAAACATACATTCAATATTAAGTTCATCAATTGAAAATAAGTTTGAATTTGAAAATTTCCATGAATTAAAAAAAGTCCAATTAGAAAAATAATTTTTTTGAAAAATGATCAAATTTTAAAATTACGAACAATGTTTGAAACCCCAACTCGTTTTTAAAAAATGTGATCGTTTTTTAAATTTTTTTGAACATTCTCTTGAAATTCTAATCAATGTTTGAAATTCCAAACACTGTTTTGAATTAGTAAACATTTTTTTGAAATTTCATGTATTTTTGGAAAATCACAAAAAATGAAAATTTATCTTTTTCTAAATTTAAAACATATTTTGAGGATTTTGAATTTTACTTTTTTTAATTTGAAAAAGAATAATAAAAACAAAATTATAAAAGGAAAAAGGAAAGAAAACGGAAAACCAAGAATTTTATAAGTGTTTACATAAAACCCCCTAATATTTGGGTCAATCAGCCCGCAGTACATCTGGAATAAATATTTTTCAAAATAATCATTAATTTTAAACCCTAATTCCAATTTCAACATGTTATATATGAAATTTAATTAAAAGAGTATGTAGAATCTGAATAGGATGTTATTTTTATCTATTAATTAATTAAAAAAATACTATTTAGGATGCAACCTAAATAAATGGCGCATGAGCCGTGATTACTTCGTACAGGCGTCGATTTGTATTGCAAATGAATGTGCAACACATATCGCTCTGTGCTGCCTAGCAAGGACAGAGTGAGGGGAATGATTACAACGAATCAATTACAATCCGTAGGCATGTTGTACTTCCACCAGCTTCTCTCTCTGTACATGTCCTATGATCGAAGACCCTACATATGCAATCTTTTTGGCGAAATCCACACACGTACTTACCAACGGACTACACAATTCTTTTTTATAGTGAATACACAAATAATTTTTGTAGCAAATACATACACTTATAAAATTTATGAACATCAGAAGTAGATGAAGATTTATTTTGAAAATATCCAAACAATTCTTGTGATAGTGATGAACGTTATTATTGGAACCGATATTTATGTTTTATCCACTACATGTGACGGTGTCACATATATACTTTCTTAAATAGACTTAATTGATAGACGCGGTCTCCTTAATGTCGAACGACACCGACCGGTTGCTATCTGAGCCTGTTGTAGGTGCACGCCATCATTATTACGATTCAAAACCAAAATTGAATCGAAATGAGAACAATGGCTTGGATAAAAAAAATTACTCTCCCATTTGCAACACACAGACATACTAGTCAGTGATAAATTAATACTAAAAAATAAAAGAAAACCCTGTCCGAAAACTTTCCAAATCGGCTATAGCTTGCAAGCGCGTGTAGCACGATTGATTTGCGTGCCCGTTGCTAGCGGTCGCAGCAGGCGATACACATCATCTGTGCATGACTTAACCGCGCTGCGCCTACCGGTTCGGCCATGCTAATATGATATGAATTGGGTGAGGTGGCCGGCTGGTCTGCACTGTTAATCCCAGTGAATAGTAGCCATTTTCCTTTTCTAACAGATCTTACCTATAATTTGCATTGGGTTTACATAATACCCATTCAAATTATGTTTAAATAATACGAATTCAAATTCTAAAAATTCAGAAACATGCACAAAAACAGTAGGGCTATTATAGTTTATAGGAAAATATTTCCAGACCCAATGCATGTTTGGAAATTCATTTCTGCAAATGGACTCGATATGGACCATTTAAATAATTCTCTAATTAAATTAGGGTTTATAGAATAGCCAAATTTATCCCCAAACCGAAAATGCATTTAAATCGTGGCATGCTTATGAATGATATGTTCACATCATAATTTAAATTTTGTGGGATGTGACATGATGCATTTCTCGGTGCTTTAGGGAAACAATTAGAGCATGTGGGCGAATAAGTGAATTTTTAATTTGAGCTGTTATTTCGAAACTTGATGTTTAGATTTAATATATATATATATATTTAAATTATTATTGCATCGTATTATTTATTTTTGATTATTTTTGAGAAAGATGACTTGGCGGAAAAAAGAGAAACAAATGAGTAGGCTATATTTATGGCCTACCATTTTACCATCCGCACCGACTTGACAATCCGGAGACATGTTGAGACGTGTTTGCAGACAAATAGAGGCTTACATTTGTATGCCTTCAATGATATTGGAAAAGAAAGGTGCGCTATAAGATAGATTTGCGATGAGAGGGACTACTTGGAATGAAATAGGAGAGCGTGTCATCTTTTTTTTTCCGAGCAAGTGTCATCTTGTTCTAATAATGATGTTTGTGTGCCGAGGGGAAAACAAAATCGCACTCCTGTACAAGTGCAGGTGCAAACGGAAGTCGAGAATTGGCCGGTGATTCTCGATTCGTGCACGTGTCACTTTAAAGACTGAATTGGGTTCAAGAATTCAAGTCACACCGTAAGACTACAGCGATCCACACGTTTCGGGCGTACGGGGATTTCCATTGAAATTGACCAAAAATCACTATCAAAATATCAATTGATCACCCTAAAAAAATAATTCAAGTGATCAAGTGCCGGGCGTCCGGAGATTTCCACTGAAATCAACCAAACATCACTATCGAGTAAGGTGCGTGCAAACAAAGATACATGTGCAGCCTGTGGCAAAATTTCGTCCGGAGCCGGCAGCCTGTGCATGCACCAGGGAACGAACCCTCACGAGGATGCGAGATGTCGTGCAACACTCGGGCATGCGGAACACGATTCCGAAGGACAGGGCTTCAACATCACGGACTCGCAACATCACTGCGTTAAAGCTGAGTCGCCTAACACGCAACCCCCTCACCCTATGTCGCCCTCTTAACAAGTACCCCCCGCGTGCGATCCACCCACACGCCGGTCCGGCCCGTCGCGTCCAGCCACATCCCACCATCAAAGCCTCTGCCTCAACGAGCTCTGCTGCTCCTGCTTTGCTCCATCGTCAGTCCGGCACCGCTCCCTAGCCGAGAGATGGCCTCCGACGGCGTGATCACTCACCGCCACGTCGACGTGAACGGGGTGCGCCTGCACGTCGCGGAGGCCGGGCCGGCGGGCGCGCCCGTGGTGCTGCTGCTGCACGGGTTCCCGCAGCTGTGGTACACCTGGCGGCACCAGATGCCCGCGCTGGCCGCGGCGGGCTACCGCGCCGTCGCGCCCGACATGCGCGGCTACGGCGACTCCGACGCGCCCTCCGGCGGCCCGGACCAGTACACCGCGCTGCATGTCGTCGGCGACCTCGTCGCGCTCATCGACTCCCTCGGCGAGAAGCAGGTCTTCGTGGTGGCGCACGACTGGGGCGCCTTGATAGCCTGGAGCCTCTGCCTGTTCCGGCCTGACAGGGTGAAGGCACTGGTCGCCCTGAGCGTCGCCTTCAACCCTCGGAACCCGGCGGTGAAGCCCGTGGACGGCTTCAGGGCTCTGTACGGGGATGACTACTACGTCTGCCGCTTCCAGGTATGTAAGATACTACAATGCAAAACTCTACTACCTCCGTCTAGGTCAATAAATCATTCGCGTAGTTCTAGATCATTAATTTAGAAAATTAAATATATATTATATGTCATTAAAAACTAGAATTTTATACGGATGTAGTTTTTAAAAATATATTTTTTTGTGACATATAATACATATTTAGATAGTTAAATCGTTAACCTAGAACTACGCGAACAACTTATTCATCAAGACTAGTATTTTTTATTGTTTTTTATTTAACCATGCGGATGAGCCGTATATATGCATCATTAGATAAGAGAATTGTAAAGCATGCAAATCCAATCCCCGATGGATGACCCAATTAAGGATCCTGGCACAATCACCGACAACCAACGATCTGTACAGATCAGTACAACCAAAGTAAAGAAAAACAAACAAGGACCATAAACATAAATTGAACGGAACTGCTCCACATACAACAGTTATTGTTCGATCTTCGTACCATCAAGCAATCCAGCACCCCTCGGAGCATATGCAGCGGACGTCTCAAATGCCCTGGCAGACGGCCCGGTTACTGGCCGATCACGAAAATTCGACCCAGGTGGGCTTATCAAACGCCCAGGCTGACCGGCACCACTCGTATCGAGTTCAAATATGGGGCGTCCGGGCACGTCCGTCACGTTGGACCTGGTCCACGCTGGTCCGCTCGACCCCACATATATTTCTTCCCACTCGCTTGCCGGACCAAGCCCAAGCCACTTCACTCCACTCCCCTCTGCCACCCAAACTCCGGTCCGGCGATCTCCAACCGTCTCCGGCATGGCGGTCAGCGGATCCGAGTCCTTCACCTCTAGATCCATCGACCCCGAGCTCATTCGCCGCTCCCGAGACGAGACCCATGTGAGGCAGCGTTCGGACTCCTTCCGTCAGGATGTTCGACAAGCCCCAAAAGCAAAAATGTGGTCCCCAAAGCCCTAACATATCCCTCATCATACGGTGGGCGAGGCGTGCAGACTTCACGGGCCAAGCTCTAGGCAGAGAACTGAAGATTGTCATCTTCTTAGCCAGCGCAAGGAGGGGGGGGGGGGGGGGGGGGGGGTCTAGCCGGAGCGTTCACCCGGGATGGTGATAAGGAGGTCCTAGTGCCTCCCGCGAATGATCTCCTAAGAAGGATTTGGTCCATCGTAAAGGGTCGACGTACCACCGAGGACCAATACAATGGCAAACTCTCAAGCCCTAAGCTCCTGGTGCATGGGCCCACTTTGGTGCAATTCTTGTGGTGGCTAAGATGTCTACCCCGAGTGGAAAGATCGGGCCAATGAGGCTTGGTGTTTTCCCATTGGCATTGGAACCCCTCATCTCATGAGTTATGGACCCACATGTACCGATGGATGTAGGGATCGACATGAACATTATGCACACTGGCACCCTGGACAACATATGAGTCTCCATCTCCACCGTCGATTGGTCCATTCTCCCATCAATGAAAGGTTGCCTGTGTTCGTCATTCTCTTGTCCTGGGAAGGGTAAATCTCCTAGTCACTTCCGGCGTGCTAGGCTACTGATGGACCAATGTGCTTAGTTGTGAAGTCATGAACATGCCAGGGTGGGTACTCTGATGTTCTCAGGCTCTACTTCACGCTCGTCAAAGGCACCCCCGTTACACAAGATTACTATTCCGAGTGCCAATCCCCAAGTGAGTCACTGTCATACAAAGACATAGCCTTCAAATTCCCCAGATAGGGGGCTCCATTAGATGGGATTGTTTGCCTTCGGTGCATCACCGTGGGTGAATCTTGTGCACCGGGGGTTACCCAATGTCCCAACACTCGATGGCCCTCATCCCTGGATACGATCAGATACTCAACCTGATCTAAATGGGTAAGCGGGTAAGCGCATCATTGTGGGTCAACAACGTGCATTCGGGCTTACCCAGTATCCGAACGCTAGATGTCCGATCGGATACATTATGAGTGAAAGGGGTAAGTGGGTTAGGGCCCTCCTGCCTCGAGACCAATGTCTTGAGCATCCCAATTGCTGGCTAGGGGCTAACGGAGTCCAGCCTGAGAAGCTACATCTTCGTCTTTTGGCAATGTGATGCAGTAAAACACATGAAACCTGAGCTGGCCAAGGCCCAGGAATGTTGTACCATGCGGTGAAGGATTCTTCGAGTGCGCCATCACTCTAACAATAGCAAGGAAAATGACCACTTGGGCATCCCAAAGGAGGAAGACCTCGTTTTCACAACGGAAATGATGTTCATTGTTTGCACTGCCCTAGATAGCCACAGGAGGTGGGCTTTTCAGTTCATATAGGGTTCTGACAGATGACCACTGGGTCCTCAACTATGCGGGCACACTGAGTGAAGGGTGATCACGCCGCGCACCTCGTGGGTTGAAAGATAAACCCCTCCCAGGAGAGGCATCATGCATCATGGTTCAGGACACGGTTCTCGACGATAAGTGAGGGTGTTAACCACAGGACACTAGTTGGGGGAAGACTTCATCGGCCTACCAAACGCCACTCAATACTGTAAATGAATTAATGATATGCCCAACAATGGGCCATTAGCCAGATTCCCCCAGCTGGGAGCCAACTGGATACACTGTATTCTACCCGCCAGCAACTCTCGTCCACGGCGTCCCTACCCAGTAGGGTGGATGATGCTAGGTAACCCATCTGAGAAGCGTGAAGAGGCCATGCTCACCTTGCCCTCTGGAGCATCACCTCCACCCCGAGAGTACCCCTTGATCTCTGATGCTTCAGCAGATGCAAGGAGATCCTTCCCGTGCTGAATGCGCTTGAGTGCCGCACACGATGGAATGGCGTCCTGGGCAGCTTCGTCTTCCAAATCAGGTGGGCCATTCGGTGAAGGCGACGAACAGCTGAGAGGCTGACACTCGTGCGGAACCAGATGCTCTAAAGACCATGTCACAAAACTATTACTCAAAGGACACTGTCGAGGAAAGCCCAGAGCGACGCCTCTCCTTCTAGGCCGCTAGGTGGCCTCCCTTGACATAGGCACAACTCTTGGATTCATGTTTGCCAGCGTGTAATATAAGATACCCAAATCCTTCTTCTCCACCTCGTCCACGGCAAGGTAATCGGAGGGCATGGCCATGGAAGAATTGGAGGACTCCATGTTCCCCTCGACAGCAACATTGTTCCGTTCAAGAAACATCATAGAGGGAGGGAATCCTAGAACACCAGCACTGTGCCTTGCGGGGAGGGAGGGGGAAGGCCTGCCCTATCTTCATCGCTACCTGTCAGAGTCATCTGCTCCAAACCCCCAGCTGGTCATTCTTCTCCCACTGAAAACAAAGTCACCACTGGGTCCAGAGAAACAGAAGCATTGGAATAAGGGCAAGGCTTCCTATCCTCACCCGCCCTAGCTACCCAGGCTTTATAGGGGCACATGGGCTCGACCGTCGGCCTTGAAGCGACTCCGTGACATTTTGAATGTTAATGACATCGTGACACGAGGCCATCCGAGTAGTCAACCCTGGATCCATATCAAGTTAAGCAATGTAAGCCTAGCCACGTTGGTATACAAGGCGAAGGTTAGGGAAAGGCTCAGTGGGAAAGAGAAGAGAGAAAAAACCCTAGGATGGATGCCACCCTGAGCCACCAGTAGGGTGAGTTATAAGCACAAGACAAGATCTCGCCAGCGATCCTTTAGATCTCTCTCGACCATTGTTGGAACTAAAGACAAGCAAGGCAGGAGTAGGGTATTACCTCCTTCCCGGAGGTCCCGATCTTGGGCAAATCCTCTCATTCTAACATCTTCCATTCCAATTATACCACACGCGCTCCTTCGAACAATCTCTCCATCCTCCTGACGGCACTGCCGGAACGAAACTTTGACACTTGTTCCAAAATTTAGTTAATAATTGAGTCTGTAATAGATACATATTATACAATGTAAAAAAATTAAATTCCTCTTTAGCTAAAAGTGTTTTCATGCTAGTGATGAAGGTACTCTCCAAGTTACCATTCTATTTACTACTTCTTGTTTCTATCAATCTACTATTCCATAAGATTGGTTGACTCTTGTGTAATTTTGTGATGAAGGAACGAAATGTTTTATTCCCCTATCACGTATGTGGCATCTTCTCTAGTGTGGTGAGGCTATAATGGCTCTTTGGCTCAAAGGATATTCATAGGATGTTAGGAGGATTTTATCCTTAGGAATTTTCACATGTATGTTGTTTAAATCCTAGGATTAATGGAATCCCCAACGAAAAAAAATCCTAAGGATGGCATTGCATTATGTTTTAGAGAACTTTCCATCAACTCAAACAACTTATTACACTTCCTTTATCTGTATATTGCCAAACACTCTTTATTTTATATTCTTATAGTTCTTTAGACATGTAGAGTTCAACATGACATAACAATGTGATACTGCATTTTATTCTATTCCTAGCTTTTGAGAATCACGTGGATCAAAGATGCCCTAACTAAAGTCATTTCATTTTCAACTCTCATATTGTCTCTTGAGTTGCATTCAAAAATCATGACTGAGCTACTTCTAATTTATAGGAGCCTGGAGCAGCTGAAGCAGAATTTAGGCGCCTTGGTACAGAGTTGGTGCTAAGAAAGTTTTTCGCTTATCGAACTCCTGGCCCACTGTTCATCCCGAAGAGCGGATGGGGCTCACCAGATGAGGAGGTGCCCTTGCCGAGTTGGATCACGGAGGAGGACATCAAGTACTACACGACCCAGTTTGACAAGTCTGGTTTCACCGGGGGATTGAACTACTACCGTGCTTTGAATAAGTAATTATAAGTTGCTTACCTTGGAATCTTTTCCTTTTATATTCTAACCTTATGGATAATTATAATTAACTATTACCTTAACACAAACATGTGGATCTGAACTTAAAATATGATTCAAGGCTTTAAATGTTTTGCATAATGATATTTTTTACAGGTATAGATTTTTTTGGGAGAAAGAGGGACTGGATTTCTAATCAGATATATCATCAATATTCGAAATGACATACATACATACACAATTCTGTTTGAATTCTGTTCTGGATAACAAAACTAATAATATACACAATACTATAAATTTTGCTTTTTCAAAAACAATAATCAATCCATTTAGAGGTGACTAAATGAGTGAGAGAAGGTTTCTCCAAAAGGTGTTTCACGAAATATTTACCATAATTTTGTAAAGGCTGTCTCACAAGCAAGTTCACCTTTTGCTATAATGGAGCAAACGTTGTAATTTATGACACATGATATATTAATATTGTCATTTACTTGCCCAAAACTTTATACTTCTCTATTTTGTTGGTGAAAATGCCACATTGTTAAGTTTTATTGTAAATCAATGGTGTATGTCATCCGCAATACACTCGTAGAGACATAATTACTCTAGATCTCCCAAAGAAATAGTCACAAAAAGTATTTCTAGGATGACTCAGTGACACCACACAATGTTTTGGTCTAAACCACCATATTTGGTTTGTTTCTATGCAGGACATGGGATCTAACTTCACCATGGACCGAAGCTAAGATAACGGTACCAACCAAGTTCATTGTTGGTGATTTGGATCTAACATACAATACTGCGGGGGCACAAGATTTCATAAACAAAGGAGGCTTCAAAAAGTTTGTTCCATTACTGGATGATGTGGTGATAATGAAGGATGTCACACATTTCATTAACGAAGAAAAACCAAAGGAAATTAGTGCACATATAATCAACTTCATAAATAAATTCAACTAAAATGAAGTATATCAAATGCATCCTGGAATAAGGTCAAAATGTGCATGCTTGTTCGAAATTTACATTCAGGCCAGTGTATTATTGTGTTATACAGGTACACATATATGCATGCAACTATTGTTTTTACTATAAATTTCATTATTTATATCATCTGTGATGTTTAGTCCCACTACACCTGCTCCATAGGGTGTGTTCCTTGGTTGTTTCTTGGTTTTCTAGTGGAAGGCTTATTCCTTGTTAATTAAAAACAAGCCACAAGTGCTAATAACGAATGTAAAACTATGTTATGGTAATTAATACAAACCGATTGTGGGGTGATCCTTGTTTCAAAAAACAAGGTGCTAATCTCTCTTGGTCAAGTTTTTTTATAATGAACCGTTGCGCCATTGGTAAAGAGACAAACTGCAACCCGAAAGTTAAGAAAACTATTTGAAGGGTTGTTTTTGTCAACCGTCTGCAAATGATTATGTTTGTACCACATTAGTATTTGCCTTGACGATGATCACTGCCATGGCTTTTTTTGCAACACATAAGCCGTTTGCTCATCTCGTAAATGCGACAGAAAAACAACAATCAAGAAATTAGGTGAACCATTTGAACGATGTTTCTAGTGAATTGCATGTAAGTGATTATATTCATATTGCGTTCGTAATTGCCCTGTATGTTAGCAATGACAAACAACAACGATTGTTGGCCATGTGCTTCGTTGTCTAGCCAGGGCAACCCAACGACCGGATCGATACAATGCTCGACCGACCACCCATGTCAAATGACCTGAAGCATCAGAACCAAGAACCCTCACCTGAAACCACATGAGCAGAAGGAAGCAAAGCAAACCAAATAGATGATTAGTCCTGGGGGAGCGTGATGTCGCTTGAAACTGCGTTATTATTTCCCCAAAGAAGAAGGGATGATGCAGTATAGCTACGGTATTTCCCTCAGTTGTGAAACCAATGTGTCAATCCAGTAGGAGAACCAAGCAACACTATGTGAATGGTACCTTCACACAAAGAACAAATACTTGCAACCCGACGCGTATGAGGGGCTGTCAATCCCTACTGGGTAACGGCGCCAGAAATTGTCAAGTTGACAGGAGAATATTTGTTGTAGATTGGCTCGATAAAACGCGAAATAAATAAGTAATAAAAAAGTGCAGCAAGGTATTTTTGGGTTTTTTGGAATAATAGATCTGAAAATAAATGCGAATAAAAATAGATCTCAAAGCAAATACGATAAAGAGTAGACCCGGGGGCCGTAGATTTCACTAGTGGCTTCTCTCGAGAAATACCAAACGGTGGGTAAACAAATTACTGTTGGGCAATTGATAGAAGATCAAATAATTATGATGATATCCAAGGCAATTATCAATATATAGGCATCACGTCCAAGATTAGTAGACTGACTCTTGTCTGCATCTACTACTATTACCCCACACATCGACCGCTATCCAGCATGCATATAATGTATTAAGTTCATGGAAAAACGGAGTAATGCAATAAGATCGATGACATGATGTAGACGAGATCTATTCATGCAGGAATAACCCCCATCTTGTTATCCTTAATATCAACGATACATGTGTGTCTTGCTGCCCCTTTTGTCACTGGGAAAGAACACCGCAAGATCGAACCCATCACAAAGCACCTCTTCCCATGGCAAGAAAAATTGAGCTAGTTGGCCTAACTAAACCAAAGATTCGAAGAAGAAATACGAGGCTATAAATAATCATGCATATAAGAGATCAAAGAAGACTCAAATAATATTCATGGATATAGATCTGATCATAAACTCAAACTTCATCGGATCCCCTAGGGGGGATATAGATCTGATGGTGTTAGATTGGATTCGTGGTTCTGGAACTTGCGGCTGCTGGAATTGTGTTTCATCGACTCCCCTAGGGTTTCTGGAATATTTGGGAATTTATAGGGCAAAGAGGCGGTGCAGGGGGCTCCGTGGGGGGCACAACCCCCCTGGGCGCGCCCTGGTGGGTTGTGATGCCCACGGGCCTCCCCTCTGGTACTTCTTCGGCCCACTAGGTGTCTTCTGGTCCAGAAAAAAACTCCAAAAAGTTTCACTGCGTTTGGACTCTGTTTGGTACTGATATTCTGTGAAGTAAAAAACAAGCAAAAAACAAAAATTGGCACTGGGAACTATGTTAATAGGTTAGTCCCAAAAAATGATATAAAGTTGCTATAAAATGATTGTAAAACGTCCAAGAATGATAATATAACAGCATGGAACAATAAAAAGTTATACATACATTGGAGACGTATTAGAGCGCAGTCAGCGAGAACGTGCAACCACATACACCAACCGGCATGTCCAAAGGCCAGGTAAACATGCCAAAACACGCCATCCAGCCAGACCGCAACATCAAAAGGTTGTTATCGTTGTTTCCATCTAGTAGGCATGTCGCCCTATGTCACTCACTGATATGTCTCTAACGTATCTATAATTTTTGAAGTATTCATACTATATTTACATCATTTATTTATGTTTTTGGCACAATATTTATTTGAACTAACCACTAACCTATCAATCCAGTGCCAAAAGTCCAGTTCATGTTTCTATAATTTTTGGAAAAACAGGTCAAAAATTCACAAAGCCGGAACGAGCTGATTTTTTTTGAATTTTTATGGAAAATATCAGATTTTTGGGATGAAGGAATCATCGGAAGGCGGTGCCCGAGGGCTGCACATGGCCTCCTGGGGTGGCATTTGCCCCACCCACGTGAGGGACCCGTGAGGGACCCGTGAATGTTTGTTCCGCAAGAAAGCTAATTTCATTGGGAAAATCTGCTACTTATGAGCTGCGTTGGGGTTTTCTACGAAGAAGGTGGGGAGATGCACTACAATAGCGATAAGTATTTCCCTTGGTGAGAACCAAGGTTTATCGAACCAATAGGAGAATCACGCAAAGCCTCGTGAACATCACCTACACACACAAAAGCAAATACTTGCACTCAACCGGGGAAGAGGGTTGTCAATCGCCTTGAACTCATTACTTGCAAGGATCAAATCTTGTAGTGGTAGATAGATAAATTGCAAAACAAAATAAAAAATAAAAAATTACAGCAACGGAATTTTGGTTTTTGTAATATGATAAAAGTGTTGGGGAACGTAGTAATTTCAAAAAAATGCTACGCACACGCAAGATCATGGTGATGCATAGCAACGAGAGGGGGGAGTGTTGTCCACGTACCCTCGTAGACCGAAAGCGGAAGCGTTAACACAATGCGGTTGATGTAGTCGTACGTCTTCACGATCTGACCGATCAAGTACCGAACGCACGGCACCTCCGAGTTCAGCACACGTTCAGCTCGATGACATCCCTCGAACTCCGATCCAGCCGAGTGTTGAGGGAGAGTTTTGTCAGCACGACGGCGTGGTGACAATGATGATGTTCTACCGACGCAGGGCTTCGCCTAAGCACCGCTACGATATTATCGAGGTGTAATATGGTGGAGGGGGGCACCGCACACGGCTAAGAGATCAATGATCAATTGTTGTGTCTATGGGGTGCCCCCTGCCCCCGTATATAAAGGAGCAAGGGGGGAGGCGGCCGGCCTAGGAGGAGGGCGCGCCAAGGGGGGAGTCCTACTCCCACCGGGAGTAGGACTCCTCCTTTCCTTGTTGGAGTAGGAAAAGGGAAGGGAGAAGGAGAAAGAAGGAAGGGGGCGCCCCCCCTCCCTAGTCCAGTTCGGACTAGTCCATGGGAAGGGGTGCGGCCACCCTTTGGGGCCTTTCTCTCCTTTCCCGAATGGCCCATTAAGGCCCAATACGAATTCCCGTAACTCTCCGGTACTCCGAAAAATACCCGAATCACTCGGAACCTTTCCGATGTCCGAATATAGTCGTCCAATATATCGATCTTTACGTCTCGACCATTTCGAGACTCCTCGTCAAGTCCCTGATCTCATCCGGGACTCCGAACTCCTTCGGTACATCAAAACACATAAACTCATAATATAACCGTCATCTAACTTTAAGCGTGTGGACCCTACGGGTTCGAGAACTATGTAGACATGACCGAGACACGTCTCTAGTCAATAACCAATAGCGGAACCTGGATGCTCATATTGGCTCCCACATATTCTACGAAGATCTTTATCGGTCAGACCGCATAACAACATACGTTGTTCCCTTTGTCATCGGTATGTTACTTGCCCGAGATTCGATCGTCGGTATCTTAATACCTAGTTCAATATCGTTACCGGCAAGTCTCTTTACTCGTTCCGTAATACATCATCCCGCAACTAACTCATTAGTTACAATGCTTGCAAGGCTTATAGTGATGTGCATTACTGAGTGGGCCCAGAGATACCTCTCCGACAATCGGAGTGACAAATCCTAATCTCGAAATACGCCAACCCAACAAGTACCTTTGGAAGCACCTGTAGAGCACCTTTATAATCACCCAGTTACGTTGTGACGTTTGATAGCACACAAAGTGTTCCTCCGGTAAACGGGAGTTGCATAATCTCATAGTCATAGGAACATGTATAAGTCATGAAGAAAGAAATAGCAACATACTAAACGATCGAGTGCTAAGCTAACGGAATGGGTCAAGTCAATCACATCATTCTCCTAATGATGTGATCCCGTTAATCAAATGACAACTCATGTCTATGGCTAGGAAACATAACCATCTTTGATCAACGAGCTAGTCAAGTAGAGGCATACTAGTGACACTCTGTTTGTCTATGTATTCACACATGTATCAAGTTTCCAGTTAATACAATTCTAGCATGAATAATAAACATTTATCATGATATAAGGAAATAAATAATAACTTTATTATTGCCTCTAGGGCATATTTCCTTCAAAAAGTAGCCCAGGGGCCATAGTTTTCACTAAAGGCTTCTCTCTTGAACACATAACATATGGTGGGTGAACAGATTACTATTTGGCAATTGATAGAAAAGCGCATAGTTATGACGATATCCAAGGCAATGATCATGTATATATGCTTTACGTCCGAGACAAGTAGACCGACTCCTGCCTGCATCTACTACTATTACTCCACCAATCGGCCGCTATCGAGCATGCATCTATGGTATTAAGTATAAAAACAGAGTAACGCCTTCAGCAAAATGGCATGATGTAGATAAAGTAAACTCAATCAATATGAATAAACCCCATCATTTTATCCTTAATTTCAACAATACAAATACGTGTCTTGTCCCTTTCTATCACTGGGATATAGAGCATCGCAAGTTTGAACCCATCACAAAGCACCTCTCCCACTGAAGATAAATCAATCTAGTTGGCCGAACCAAACGGATATATTGGAGATAAATACAAAGTTTTAGCAATCATACATAATAAAGTTCAGAAAAGACTCAACTGCTTCTCATGAATATTCAGATCATCACAATTCATCGGATCCCAACAAACACACCGCAAAGAAGATTACATCGAATAGAAGTCCAAGAATATCGAGGAGAACATTGTCTTGAAGATCATAGAGAGAGAAGAAGCCATATAGCTACTACCTATGGACCTGTAGGTCTGTGGTGAACTACTCACGCATCATCGGAAGCAGCAAGGATGATGTAGAAGCCCTCCGTGATTGATTCCCCCTCCGGCAGAGTACCGGAAAAGACCTCCACATGGGATCGGGGAAGAACAGAAACTTGCAGTAGTGGAAAAATGGTTTTGGGTGGCTCTTTATTGGTTTCCCAATATTTGAGAATTTATAGAAGTGGATTAGGCCAGACGAAGCCTCGTGGGGCCCACAAGGTAACATGTCTCCCCCAGGGCGCGCCCTGTTGCCTTGTTGTCTCCTTGATTGCCGTCTGGTCTCCTCCCTAAGCTTCTAGGGTCTCTCTTGTTCAGAAAAAAAACCGTTAATAAGTTTCGTAGCATTTGGACTCCGTTTGGTACTGATTTTCTAGAAAACCAAAAATAAGCCAAAAAACAACTAGCACTAGGCACTGGGTTAATAGGTTAGTCCCAAAAAATGTATAAAATAGCCTATAAATGCATATGAAACATACAAGATTGATACTATAATAGCATGGAACAAAAAAATTATAGATACGTTGGAGACGTATCAAGCATCCCCAAGCTTAATTCCTGCTCGTCCTCGAGTACGTAAATGATAAAAATGGAATTTTTTATGTGGAATGCTGCCTAACATGCTTATCATGTAATATTTATTTTAGGGTATGAATATTAAGATCTGAATGGTTCAAAGCAATAATCTATAATTTGATATAAAGACATCAATACTCAAGCATACCAACAAACAATCGTGCCTTTCAAAATAAAAATGCTAAAGAACACTATCCCTACAAAATCATATAATCTTGTCATGCTTGGTCTTCCTAACACAAAATATTAATCATGAACTACCCTGATGACAAGCCGAGCAATTGGTTCATACTTTTTAACACGCTTCAACTTTTTCAACCCCACGCAATACATGAGCGTGAGCCATGGACATAGCATATGGTTGAAATAGAATGCGGTGATAGAGATCAATAAGGGGAAGTCAAAAAGGGAAGATAGTCTCACATCGACGCAGCTAATCAACGGGCTATGGAGATGCCCATCAATTCATGTCAATGCGAGGAGTAGGGACTGCCATGCAACAGATGCACTAAGAGCAAGTTATGAAAGCTCATACTAAAAACTAAGTGGGTGTGCATCCAACTTGCTTGCTCGTGAAGACCTCGGACATTTGAAGAAGCCCATCATCGGAAAATACAAGCCAAGTTATATAATAAAAAAAATTCCCACTACGATATGGAAGTGACAACATAGGAGACTCTCTATATGAAAAACATGCTGCTACTCTGAAGCACAAGTGTGGAATTGATAGTAACATTCCCCTTCTCTCTTTTTCTCTCGTTATTTTTTGTTGGGCTCTTTTTGGCCTCTTTTTTTTTCTGTTTTTATTTTATTTTATTTTTCGTCCGGTTTCTCATCCCGACTTGTGGGGGAATCATTGTCTCCATCATCCTTTCCTCACTGGGACAATGCTCTAGTAATGATGATCATCACACTTTTAAGTACTTACAACTCAATATACAACTTGATACTAGAACAATATGACTCGATATGTATGCCTCTAGCAGGGTACCAGAATGTGCAATGATGCTAGCGTAACATGTATGATAATGATGAATGGTGGCTGAGCCACAAATACTATGTCAGTTATATGATCATGCAAAGCAATATGAAAATGAATGTGTATGTCATAAAAACGGAGCGATGGAAGTTGCATGGCAATATATCTCAGAATGGCTATGGAAATGGCATGATAGGTAGGTATGGTGGCTGTTTTGAGGAAGATATAAGGAGGCTTATGTGTGATAGAGCATATCATATCACGGGGTTTCGATGCACCGGCGAAGTTTGCACCAACTCTCGAGGTGAGAAAGGGCAATGCAGTGTACCGAAGATGCTAGCAAATGGCGGAAAGATGAGAGTGCATATAATCCATGGACTCACAGTTGTCATAAAGAATTCACATACTTATTGTGAAAGTTTATTAGCCCTCAAAGCAAAGTACTACTACGCATGCCCCTAGGGGGGTAGATTGGTAGGAAAAGACCATCGCTCATCCCTGACCGCCACTCATAAGGCAAACAGTAAATAATAAATCATGCTCCAAGTTCATCGCTTAACGGGAGACTATATGTGCATGCTTCGGGAATCACAAATCTTAACACAAATATTCTTACTAAACCACAATCATTCACTAGTACCCCCACATATTACCATCTCAATATTGCAAAACTATTGCAAGGAATTAAACTTATCATATTCAGTGATCTACATGAAAGTTTTTATTATATCCCTCTTGAATACCTATCATACCAGGACCAATTTAATAACCCATGCATATTTCCATTACTATTTATTAGACTCTCTCAAAAATATATAAGTGAAGCATGAAAGTGTAATTATTTCTCTAAAATATAACCACCACCGTGCTCTAAAAGATATAAGTGAAGCACTAGAGCAACTGCCTAGCTCAAAAGGTATAAGTGAAGCATATAGAGCATTCTAACAAATCATGAAGAAATGCGTGTCCCTCTAAAAAGGTGTGTGTGCAGCAAACAATGATTGTGGAAAACTAAAAAGAAAAAAAAGCAAAGACTACCATCATACAAGACGCTCCAAGCAAAACTCATATCATGTGATGAATAAAAATATAGCTCCAAGTAGTATACCAATGGATTGTAGACGAAAGAGGGAATGCCAACCGGGGCATCCCCAAGCTTAGATGCTTGAGTCTCCTTGAATATTACCTTGGGGTGCCTTGGGAATCCCCAAGCTTAGGGTCTTTCCGCTCCTTATTCCGTCATCCATCGTGATCTCACCCAAAACTTGTAAACTTCAGCACACAAAACTCAACAGAAACCTCATGAGATCTGTCAGTATAGTAAGCAAATCATAAACTTTAGGTATTGTCGTGGTTTTTTCACTATAGATGTCCTCGTGAAAGGACTTAGTCATGAGGCCATCACCATGAGGTAGTAGCCTGAACGGGGTTGATCGGAATCGAAAGACAAGGGTTTACCCAGGTTCGGCCCCTCGGTGGAGGTAAAGGCCTACTCCTGCTTGATTGATATTGATAATGGTGATCTCGATTACAAGGGTATGACTTGGCTAACCTTGTACTCGAGAGATTGTAACTTAGTCTTTCTGCCTCAGGGGCTCCCCTTTATATACAGGTCGAGGCCCTGGGCTTACAACAGAGTCCGGGTCGTACTACAACCCATGCCCTAATATGCTTCCTACTTGCCTTGCTTCCTAAGTAAGGAAACTTCCTTCGGTGTCATGGTAACTACTGGCGACTTATACTCCTAGGCCATGAGTCAGCCCGCCTGGCGACTCATCTCTTGGGCCTTGAAACTTGTGGTCGTCTTAGCCCATTGTCAAGCCATACTTCTTAAGTCTCCACTGAATGACCCGGTACTGAACTGGTGGGTCATACCGTGGGGTTATATCCCCAACATTAGCCCCTAGATTGACTTGGATTCATCCATGTTAATCTTCAAACTAATGATAATTCCGGCTCGTTTTCCCCTCTTGAATCTGCATCGTGTCCGGGTCATAGGCTCCGGCTTATTATACCTCCACACTTGACATTTTCTATCTTTTTTAAGCATGACGTTATCTTCTAGAATTTCAGGGGTTCAAGTGCGACGTCATAGCGAATCTTTGTATATATCCGTCGGGCCCGAAAATCGAGGCGCCCTTTACTCGAAAAGTTACCGTGTCTCCTTGATTCTCGCGCATGCCTCTTCTCCTTCTCCCTTTCCATATAAATATACCCCAAAGGGTTCGCTTTTGACTTTGAATGATTTGTTTCCCTACTTCTTCTTCTTCCTTGCCCCTCGGTCGCCCGCAATTGGAGCCCTGGCGCCGTGCGACCGCGAGTCCTCTGGCGATGTCAACCACATCCTCTTCTTCACACGTGCCGCCGTCAAGGTTGCTCAAGGTCATCCTGGAGTTCATTTGCCGCATCCAGATTTTACTCATTTCCCCCTTTAGGTCCGTAGCAATGCCCCAACATTCTTCGTAGTTCATCAATGTTCTTCGGTTCATATTGTCATTGCCTGCTATGTAGATCTAGATTCAAATGAAACTCTCATAGAAATACTCCACTAGTAATAGCAACACCTTTTTGCATCTAGAAGCTTCATATCTTTGTTAAATCGTGCGAATAGATTAGCTAATGCTTCCACTGTCCACCCTAGGTTTAGTGGATATTTTCCTTTTTAACCATTTTATAGATTCGTAGTAGCAATCGCTTCAACAGAAAGTTGCTTCTCTCAGCACTTAGCTGAAAACCAAGTCTTTAAGTAGGATGAGTCGCCCTGTGCTTGGCCGGCTCACTGTTACATCTTGTAACTCGCCTAATTTAGATAGTCATAGCTGCCACTTATCTACCCGGTTCAATATTGAGTATCTTGGCGTCTCATTAGTAACAGAATGGAAGTGTTAACCCGCCCTAAATTGTAGTAACTTCATTATTGTGCCAGCTTGTCATATAAACAAATTGGCGACTTATCTCCAATAAATATGATCCGCCATCCATATTCCATCTGCAGCTTTAACCCTCAGGCGACTCATCATGGAAAGAACCGATAAGGGTTGCAACTAGGCGAGATCTCAAGTATCCACCCTCATGCTCAACGATCTTGTAAACCAAGGTCTTTGCCGGCTCAGGAAGTAGTCGGTTGGTGGGCACCAAAAGGAGAAAATCCCCCTCAACCTGATCAAGGGGAGGTTGTTATCTTTGTACATCATCTCTAGAGGGGCTTCTCACCACCCGGCTCAAAATTCTTTAGGGATTTCCTTAACTTCTTCGACCTCCGTCCCCAAGATACCTGTCCGAACTCGATGACCAACTTGCGTCAATTTCAAGCATTTTGCGAAGTATATCTTCAGACGGAACCATCTGTCACTCTCTTCTGGGAGTTTTTCTACATCAATCATCAAACCGAATTTGCAGATGGCCCTAGCATTGAACTTGGCGGAGTGTCGGTCCAGAGGTGGAAGAGCTACCCTTTTCCAGAGGCCAAGCTGGCGAGTCATCCAAAAGGATGGAATAAAACGTGGTTCTACTGCAAGAACATTGCTCCCACCAATGAGAACCCTCTGCCGGGTTATATAGACTAGATTGGCTTGATGCGACCACTGTGTTTTCGGGTTGGGCTGCTGAAGAGGAGCGACAACAAGTTTCCCCCTTCTATTCTAAGTTAATAGCCTTGACAGCAAACAACCTCACCAGAGTTGACCTGACCCGGTGCTGGATCGGTTGGTGGATCCAACCATTAAGTCAAAGGACCGACTTAATGTGCGATTATTCTAGCGAGTCAAATGGCGTGCAATGCTGTAGCCAAGTCAATTTGATTGTAGCTGAAGTTAATAAAGCCACCAAGAAGTTACTAGGTGAGTCCCAGGAAACATGCAACAAGACTGGGCTTGCTCCCTTCTGCTTGAAGAATGATGTGCCCCCAGTAAGTACTTTTACATTGGTCTTACTTATTCTATGTTTGACTTACTCATCTTAATATTGATTTCTGGCTTATCACAAATATAGGCGACTGACATATTCTGGAGGAGAAAGAAAACACGCAAGTCTACTCCTGCCCCAGCTCCTAAATATAACAAGCCGGTGGATGCAGATGAGCCGGCAGCTGAAAACGATTCGGAGGTAGAACTTGACTCGCTTGGCCTCCTTTTTATTCAATTAGTTGAAACTCATTCTTCCCACGATAACATTGAAACAAGTCGAGTCAACAACGTTGAAGTAATTTCAATTTCATCCAGCCCGGAACACTTATCTATGAAGAAAACAAGACGGACTATGAGAAAAGTATCGTTTTCTCATCCAGATGCTCACTTAGATCCATAATTTATTTTGAATAAATCGTAGCATGTTGGTACATCGAAACGCCAGACTTGGAGTGGCTCTGGAGAACTAGTTGTCGGCTTATCTGATGCGCCATTCGCCCGTAAGTGACGCACCGAGGTGCCTCATAATCCAACCTCATCTCTTCCAGGATCCGGCCTTACTAGGTAACCTCTTAACCCTTCTAACTCAAATTATCAAGAGTCGCAACATCATCTGGAGACTCAACTGCTTCAAAGCTCCCGCCCTTGGTCATTAAGCAAGGTTAAGTGTTTCGATAATTCATATCCTTTCATAGACATTAGTTTGTTTATATGAACATATTCATGTGATTGCAGGGCCAAAGCCAAGAAGAGGAATTTTTTTTGAATATTTCAAGAAGAGGAAAATTGGTGAGTCATCTTTGACTTCAGAAATCCCTGAGTCAGAAGACCCACTCTTGGTAACTCCTGAGCGCCAGACAGAGACGCCGGGAGGAAATCTTGATGAAAGGATTGAGCCGCGATAGCAAAATAAGCCAGCTGGTATTGAAGAGATGGCAACAGTGGAGTCGGTCCACATGGACATACAAGTCGGTGCAGATGATACAACCCGTAATGCTGACATGCCAAGCCCAGTTCAGGTCTCCATCCTTGTGAAACAAGCTGAAGATGTTCCATCGTCCCCAGCGGCCGATGATGAGGTCAACATTACTGGAGAAGCCTTTAAAACTCTAGAGGCCTCCAATGTGTTAGCCAAAATCATGACCAAGGGCGAGCCAGCCGCAGATGATAAAGGGAAACAAAACTGGAATTGCCCAAACATTGAAAATCTTTGCACAGATGAGCTTTGTCAAGGCTATTTAACCCGACTGTCCACAAGCCAGGATATGGAAGCGAACATGGTGAATATGATGAAGAAGAAATATATGGTATAAAAAGCTTCCGCTCCCCAATACTGTATATGCTTATGTAGCCCCAAGTCTTAGACATAGGGAAACATGTGTATATGTGAGACTTGCACATAAATTTTGATAAGTACTCTGTAGCCCCTCAAGGGTCGGCTTATTTGTAGAAAAGAGCCAGGTCTTCTAAACGTTGATCTTAGCCAAAATGAAGAAAACTCATTGTATGCGTCGTGAAAAACAAACTTGCATTAGCCCCCAAGTGCCATGTAGGTAGCTTGCAGCTGCTTGGGACTTTAAATATGGAAGAAATTTGCCTCTTGTGGCCCCCACGTGCCGAGTCACGAAACTTTGTCGGCTTGGTACTCCACAATATTTGTATTGATTTTGCTGATTATGACAGGATATGCTCAATTATGCTGAATCAAAGGCAGCCGACTTACAAGAGCGGCTCAAAACTGAGAAAAGACAGTGTGAGAAGGCCGAGTCATCAGCTTCTTTACTGCAGCAATCTGTGCTGATTGCCTCTGAAAACTTAAATTCCTTGAAGGCCTCATATGAGGATGAAAAAGCAGCGTTGTTGAAACATGCTGAAGAGACAGAAGGCCGGCTTGAGCCGGTGATATCTACTACGCAACTTACACGTGTTGGGCCTCCAAGTGTAGAGTTTTGTAGGACAGTAGCAATTTTCCCTCAAGTGGATGACCTAAGGTTTATCAATCCGTGGGAGGCGTAGGATGAAGATGGTCTCTCTCAAACAACCCTGCAACCAAATAATAAAGAGTCTCTTGTGTCCCCAACACACCAAATACAACTAAATTGTATAGGTGCACTAGTTAGGCGAAGAGATGGTGATACAAGTGTAGTAATGATAGTAGATATTGATTTTTGTAATAGGAACTATAAAGAACAGCAAGGTACCAAGTAACAAAAGTGAGCACAAACGGTATTGCAATGCTTGAAAATGAGGCCTAGGGTCCATATTTTCACTAGTGCAATCTCTCAACAATGCTAATATAATTGGATCATATAACCATCCCTCAACGTGGGTTGATGAATCACTCCAAAGTTCCTATCTGGCGGAGAACATAAGAAGAGATTGTTTGTAGGGTATGAAACCACCTCAAAGCTATTCTTTCTGATCAATCTATCCTAGAGTTCGTAATAAAATAACACCAAGCTATTCTTTCCAATCGATCTAACCAAGAGTTCATACTAAAATAACACCATATGATACACATCAACCAATTCTAATGCCACCTAGATAATCCAATGTCCCCGAGATTTTCTGTGAGTTGATTATACGATATGCGTCAAACAATTTCAGATTCATAATACTCAATCCAACACAAAGAACCACAAAGAGTGCCCCAAGATTTCTACTGGAGAAACAAAGACGAGAACCTGCATCAACCCCTATGCATAGATTACCCCAATGTCACCTCGGTAATCCGCGAGTTGAGTGCCAAAAGACATATCAAGTGAATCAATATGGTACCCCATTGTCACCACGGGTATTCATAGCAAGACATACATCAAGTGTTCTCAAATCCATAAAAGTATTCAATCCAATAAAACGAAATCTCAAAGGGAAAACTCAATTCACAACAAGATAGAGAGGAGAAAACATCATATGACCCAACTATATATTAACAAAGCCTGTGATACATCAAGATCATGACATCTCAAGAACATGAGAGAGAGAGAGGTTAAACACATAGCTACTGGTACAAACCCTCAGCCCCGAGGGTGGACTACTCCCTGATATGTCTCCAACGTACCCATAATTTTTGCTTGTTCCATGCTGTTATATTATCATTCTTGGATGTTTTGCAATCATTTTATAGCAAATTTATATCATTTTTTTGGACTAACCTATTGACATAGTGCCCAGTGCCAGTTGCTATTTTTGCTTGTTTTTTACTTCACCGAAAATCAATACAAAATGGAGTCCAAATGCAGCGAATCTTTTTGGAGATTTTTTCTGGACCGGAAGGAACAAGTTGGGCTAAAGAAGTACCAGAGGGGTGCCTCGAGGGGGGCACAACCCACCTGGGCGCGCCTGGGGGCCCAGGCGCACCCTGGTGGGTTGTGCCCACCTCGGTGGCCTCCCGCACTGCCTCTTTGCTCTATAAATACCCCAAAAATCCAAAAACCCTAGGGGAGTTGACGAAACACAGTTCCAGCCGTCGCAAGTTCCAGAACCACCAGATCCAATCTAGACACCATCACAAAGGGGTTCATCATCCTCATTGGTGCCTCTCCGATGATGTGTGAGTAGTTCATTATAGACCTACGGGTCCGTAGGCAGTAACTAGATGGCTTCCTGTCTCTCTTTTGATTCTCAATACAATGGTCTCTTGGAGATCTATTTGATGTAACTCTTTTTGCAGTGTGTTTGTTGGCATCCGATGAACCTTGAGTTTATGATCGGATCTATTTTATCCATGAAAGTTATTTGAGTTTTGATCTCTTATATTCATGATTACTTATAGCCTCGTATTTCTTCTTCGAATATTTGGTTTAGTTAGGCCAACTAGATCAATTTTTCTTGCCATGGGAAGGGGTGCTTTGTGATGGGTTCGGTCGTGCGGTGTTCTTTCCCAGTGACAGAAGGGCCAGCAAGACACGTATTGATTGTTGCTATTAAGGATAACAAGATGGGGTATATTCCTACATGAATAGATCTTGTCTACATCATGTCATTGTTCTTATTACATTACTCCGTTTTTTCATGAACTTAATACACTAGATGCATGCTGGACAGCGGTTGATGTGTGGAGTAATAGTAGTAGATGCAGGTAGGAGTCGGTCTACTAATCTTGGACGTGATGCCTATATGTGATCACTTCCTGGATATCGTCATAATAATTTGAAGTTCTATCAATTGCCCAACAGTAATTTGTTTACCCGCCATATGCCATTTTTCTCGAGAGAAGCTACTAGTGAAATCTACGGCCCCCGGGTCTCTTCTTTTTCATATTTGCTTTCCAATCTATTATTTGCCTCTTTTATTTTTAGATATATTAATCCAAAAAACCAAAATTACCTTGCTGAATTTTTTGTTATTTATTTTATTTCGCGTTTCCGCGAGATCTATTTATCCAACCTACTACAATTTTATCTATCTTTTACCCAGGAGGGATAGTCAACCCCTCTTACGCGTCGGGTTGCAAGTATTTGTTCTTTGTGTGCAGGTACCGTTTACATAGTGTTGCGTGGTTCTCCTACTGGTTCGATAACCTTGGTCTCATCACTGAGGGAAATACCTACCGTAGCTGTGCCGCATCATCCCTTCCTCCTCAGAGAAAATACTGACGCGGACATGAGCCATCACTCCCTCCTCATCATGGTGGCCATAGGGATGATGAAGAAGGCCTCCGGTGATGATTTTCCCCTCTGGCAGGGTGCCGGAACAGGGTCTAGATTGGTTCTTCATGGCTACAGAGGCTTGCGGTGGCGGAACTTCTGATCTAGGATTATTTCTGATGGTTTCTCTATTTATAGGATTTTTCAGCGTTGGAATCACACGAAGATGGGCCTCGAGGTGACCACAACCCACCAGGGCAAGCCTGGCCCCTCTGGCGCGCCCTCGAGGGTTGTCCCCACCTCGTGGCTCTTGTGGCCCTCCCACAAAGCTTCTAGTGCCTCTTTTGTTCCAAAAAAATGGTCAAAAAGTTTCGTTGCATTTGAAGAATTTTTATTTCTGCACAAAAAACAACACCACGGTAGTTCTGCTGAAAACAACGTCAGTCTCGGTTAGTTCCATCCAAATCATACCAAAACCATATAAAATTGTTGTAAACATGGTATGAATACATCATAAATTATAGATACGTTGGATACATATCAGCATCCCCAAGCTTAATTCCTACTCGCCCTCGAGTAGGTAAATGACAATAGAAATAATTTATGAAGTGTGAATGCTATTAAAGTGCATAAGTTTGATCAATGATAATTTCAATCACTTTTCCTAGAATCATAACAACAACTCTTTCTAATAAAACTCGTCATGTTAAAGTTGCAATGGAAAACAAATTTTTTGTTGTGGAATGATACCTATCATATTCATCATATACTCTTTCTTTTGTAGCATGGACATTTGGACTTGACTGATTCAAAGCAATAGTCTATAAGTTGACATGAAGACATCAATACTCAAGCATACTAACAAGCAACCATGTCTTTCAAAATATCAACACTAAAGAATGCTATCCCTAGCCCATTATGCTCAATCATTGATCCATTCATGAAACACACTTGAATATTAGCTATATCCAATGCACATGTATGATCATAGTACTCCCTAGTTGGTGCTTTATAAGAGAAGATGGAGACTGATACGTCTGCATCGTATCTATAATTTTTGATTGTTTCATGCCAATATACAACTTTCACATATTTTTGGCAACTTTTTATATGATTCATTGGACTAACCTATTGATATAGTGCCCAGTGCCAGTTCCTGTTTTTTGCATGTTTTTTGTATAGCAGAATATCCATATCAAACGAAGTCCAAATGCAATAAAATTTCATGGAGAATTATTTTGGAATATATGTGATTTTTGGGAGTTGGAATCACCGCAAACAGAGGCCCACATAGCCCACAAGACACTAGGGCGCGCCAGAGGAGCCTGGCTCACGGTGGTGGGTTGTGCTCACCTCGTACGTCGCACTACAAAAAAAAGACACATCCGTGACATTTTGGGCCGAACGAATTTTTTCTGTCATACTTATGACACTTCTATGACGATAATTGTGACAAAACCCGGTATCATCATAGATGTGGTGGGCCCCTACTTCTATGACAAGAAATCATGATAGAAAATGGGCTTTTCATCCTGGGCGGGCCGGAGACGCAGTTGCATGACATTCTTTGGGTCGTCCATGACGGAAAAAACCGTGGTAGAAGCGAGGGCGAGGAAAATATCGGGGAGTTCCCGGTTACGGTGGGTGGTCGGGGGCTGAGCGATGCACATTTCTCTCGTACACGTACGCGCGTGGGTGCGAGGCGTTGGGCTCTAATTGAACCCGAGCGAGGCGTTCGCCTCCTAAACCCGAGCGATTGCACTGCAGGCTACGCATTACTTAACCCGAGTGATCGATCGATGACTGTTAACTGAACCCGATCGAGCGATTCCTTCGCTACTGCTGCTAACTGAAGCCGATCGATGCTGCCTCTGGATGAATAGTGAGCGTTGTTGGGGGGGGGTTGGATGAATAGTTCCTGATGGGGGGGGGGGTTGGATGAAGAGGAACCCGTGGTGTTGCCGCTGGATGAACAGGACCCCGATCGATCGAGCCGGTGGAGGGGTGGATGAACAGGATCCCATGGAGGGTTGGATGAACAGGACGACCCCGTGGTGTGCTGGTTGAACAGTAGCCGGTGGAGGGCTGGATGAACAGTAGCCCGTGGAGGGGTGGTTGAATAGGACCCCGTGGAGAGGGCTGGTTGAACAGTAGCCAGTAGAGGAGCGTGCAGTGGAGGCTGGATGAACAGGAGCCCGTGGATGAACAGTCGCAGGTGGAGGCTGGAGGAGGTCGACGGTGGATGAACAGTAGCCCGTGGAGGTTGGAGGAGGTCGACGGTGGAGATGAACAGTATCCCATGGAGTCCCGTTTTGCGGTACGCCACACCCCTCCCGATGAACAGGACCCCCGTTTCGACCGTAGCGCTCCAACACAAGTCCGTTTCCTCCGTTTTGCGGTATGCCACACCCCTCCCGATCAACAGCACTGCGTTTCGACCGTAGGAGGTATGTTTCCTCCGTTTTGTGGTACGCCAGACCCCTCCCAATGAACAGGATCCCATTTCGACGGTGGCCGGTCAAACACATGGCCGTTTCCTCCGTTCTGCGGTACGCCAGGCCTCGTTTCCATCGGCTGTTTCGTCCAAGCCGGTTGGCTCCCGATGAACAACACGCGTTCCGTTGCCTCCCGATGAACACGACGCATACCGTTGCCTCCCCATGAACACGACGATGACGCAGTTTCTCTGTTCCGACCCAGCCATGTACACGAGCCCTGGCCGTACGTATGCGCGAGTAGGCGTTCGAGACCCCACCCGTATGTACGTATGTGGCCGTATTTACTTTGTTGCACCCTGGCCGCTGTACGTACGTGTACATGCTACGTGCGTGCCTCTACTACGACACGTGCCCTTCCTTACACGGCCACGGTTCATCGCTGCAGCCTGCAGACAGACCAATCGTGTGTACGTACACGTTCGCGACCAGAATGACAATGCTATGTACGCTTCGACCAGGTGGGTCCCGACTGTCAGGCACTTCCTTGCGTGCGAAGATGTAGCTGGTGGGTCCCAACAGTCAGGGGGGCGAATCATTTTTTTGCCCGTAATATGGACGCACTTCCTTGCATGCGAAGATGTAGTTGGTGGGTCCCTGCAGTCAGGGGGGAAACATTTTTTCGTGAAATACCGTGGGCCGTCTGGTGGGTCCCCGCTATCAGGTGGAGGAATCATTATTTTGCGCGTAATAAGGAGGCATTTCCTTGTGTGCGGCCGTGGACCCAGCTGTCAGCCTCTCCACATACAGTCCATGTCTGATGGATGTCATTCGTTGACCATGTTGACCACGGTGCGCCGAGAGCACCAAGTCGGTGGACGATGGCGAGGCCTAGGAAGGGGACGACGCAGAGCCGGGGAAGACACGGCAGTGGATGCCCACGCGGAGAGGAGTACGAGGGTTCACTGGTTTGGCTACGGTGTGAGGCTACCATCGCCGCAGGGCCTGGCTAGCGGTGGGAGTAGTAGGGGCGGTGAGGCCTCCGCGGCAGCACAGCCAACCACGGGAGGGAGGAGCAGGCGGCACGACCGGCGCTGCTTTGGGCGGCTGGAGCAAGAAGACCAGAGGTTGAAGAAGCACTACGACCGTTGGATGGACATCTTACGGTCAATGGAGCTAGAATCGTTCGTATTGACTAAGTTGACAAAGCCCTCCGTCCCCGTCAACTTAGTAGGCCCACAAGTAAGCCTCCCACTATGGTGGGTCCCAGCTAGCAGGAGGGTATTCATATTTTTATGCGTAATAAGGAGGCACTTTCTTGCGTGCGAAGATATAGCTGGTGGGTCCGACCTGTCAGTGGGGGGAATGTTTTTTTCGCGAAATACAGAGGCCCATCCGGTGGGTCCCAGTTGTCAGGTGGAGGAATCATTATTTTGCACGTAATAAGGAAGCATTTCCTTGTGTGCGTTCATGGACCCAGCTGTCAGCCTCTCCATGCACAGTCTACTTCCGATTGATGTCGTTCGTTGACCACGTTGACCACTCCGCGCCGAGCGCATCCAAGGTGGTGGACGACGGCGAGGCCCCGGACAGCAACGAGCCGGAGATGGGAAGACGCGGGAGTAGAGTCGCAGACGGAGAGGTGTACGAGGGTTAACTGGTTCTGGTGCGGTGTGGTTCGGAAGTCGGTGGAGAAGAACAGGAGGTGTGGAGGGGTGGAGGGATGGCCTGGCCAATGGTGGTATAGCGCTTCACAGCGAAGCGTGCTAAGCAGAGCTGCTAGCAGCAGGAGACGGGAGAAGGTGGTCCCGGCAGCACTGGAGGAAGAAGACAAGAGATTAAAGATGGATGCCGGTCGTTGCATGTAAATCCAACGGCTAACGATGTCAGAATCATTTGTTGACTAAGTTGACAACGACTTGCATTGGCTTTGACCTATTGGCCCACATTTCAGCCTCCAAAACTGTGACACGTATTCAACCCATTTTTTCAGAATTTACAGTCAATTTGATCTCTTTTTTTGAATTACAGTCCATTAGCTGGGCTGGGTGAACAAATAATGTAGCGTCCAAGCGGCCCATTTATTTTTTTCCTAAAAAATTACAGGCCATTTGCACTTTCTCGAAATACACGATTTTGCTGGGCTGATTCTAATTATAATATTGGGTTGGACGCAGCAATGTTATCAAAAAATAAACAAGGGCTGAGCATTTTGTTATAAATATATTTAAATAATAAGTGATTTATTATTACATTGGTCCTTAAATCTTACCAAGCTTTTGTACACAATCACGAGGATTTTCGTTGCCAAAAAAATCCAGGATTTTATTGTTAAGAAATTATTTTTATAAGTTAATAAGATGTGGGATATTGTTTTCTTACATATGTAAGTATCTGTTAAATATATGATGACAATAATAATAATGTATAATAACATATAGAATAATTTAAATATATATAATATAGTTAGAAGGGAAACATAAGTTGGACCAGGTGTTCCTATTCTTATATAGAAAAAATAGAACATACCTCTGCGTTTTCTTCAAAAAAAATACATAAATTGGGCTGCCGATGTTTCAGGAAAAATAAAACCTCGGATGGGAGGTCCATAGGCCGGTCGATACATGACGGCCCTCAAGAAAATACAAACCGGCATGTCGTGGGCTGCGCATGTTAAAAAAGAAAGCTTAGACAGGGCAGCCCAAAACCCAGCTGATACTTGCTGCCCCAGTGATAATAAATGATACCTGCCAGCTCCCCGGCTTCATTGTGAATTTATCTCCTATAGTAACTACGTTGAAGCACCTAAAAAAATGTAACTATGTTGACAAACCTGTGGGCCCCAACGTCAGTATAGCATTAGGAGGAAGTATTTTTTTTCGATGAGGCACTTGCTTGCGTACGGCCATAAACCTGCAGTACAAAAAAAATACACATCCGTGACATTTTGGGCCGAACGAATTTTTTTTCTGTCATACATATGACACTTCTATGACGATAATTGTGACAAAACCCAGTATCATCATAGATGTGGTGGGCTCCTACTTCTATGACAAAAAATCATGACAGAAAATGGGCTTTTCGTCCTGGGCGGGCCGGAGACGCAGCTGCATGACATTCTTTGGGCCGTCTATGACGGAAAAAACCGTGGTAGAAGCGAGGGGGAGGAAAATTTCGGGGAGTTCCCGGTTACGGTGGGAGGTCGGGGCCGAGCAATGCGCGTTTCTCTCGTACACGTACGCGCGTGTGTGCGAGGCATTGGCTCTAACTGAACCCGAGCGAGGCGTTGGGCTCTAACTGAACCCGAGCGATTGCACTGCAGGCTACGCGTTATTGAACCCGAGCGATCGATCGATGGCTGTTAACTGAACCCGATCGAGCGATTCCTTCGCTACTGCTGCTAATTGAAGCCGATCGATTGGATGAACAGTGAGCGTTGCGGGGGGGGGGGGGGTTGGATGAACAGTGAGCGGTGGCGTTACCTCTGGATGAACAGGACCCCATGGTGTGGAGGGCTGGATGAATAGTAGACGGTGGAGGGGTGCTCGTGGAGGGGTGGTTGAACAGGACCCCGTGGTGTGGAGGGCTGGATGAACAGTAGACGGTGGAGGGGTGCCCGTGGAGGGGTGGTTGAACAGGACCCCGTGGTGTGGAGGGCTGGATGAATAGTAGACAGTGGAGGGGTGGTTGAACAGTAGCCGGTGGAGTAGCGCACGGTGGAGGCTGGATGAACAGGAGCCCGTGGAGGCTGGAGGAGGTCGACGGTAGCCCGTGGAGGCTGGAGGAGGTCGACGGTGGAGATGAACAGTATCCCGTGGAGTCCTGTTTTGCGGTACACCACACCCCTCCCGATCAACAGGACCCCCGTTTCGACCGTAGTGCTCCAACACAAGTCCATTTCCTTCGTTTTGCGGTACGCCACACCCCTCCCGATCAACAGGACCCCCGTTTCGACCGTAGGAGGTCCGTTTCATCCGTTTTGCGGTACGCCAGACCCATCCTGATGAACAGGATCCCGTTTCGAACGTGGCCGGTCGAACACAAGGCCGTTTCCTCCGTTCTGCGGTACACCAGGCCTCGTTTCCATCGCCTGTTCCATCCAAGCCCTCCCGATGAACACGACCACGCATTCCGTTCCGACCCAGCCGGTTGGCTCCCATGCGTTCCGTTGCCTCCCGATGAACACGATGCATTCCGTTGCCTCCCCATGAACACGACGCATTCCGTTGCATCCCCATGAACACGACGATGACGCTGTTTCTCCGTTCCGACCCAGCCATGTCAACGAGCCCTCGCCGTACGTATGCGCGAGTAGGCGTTCGAGACCCCGCCCGTATGTACACATACGTGGCCGTATTTTCTTTCTTGCACCCTGGCCGCTGTACGTACGTGTACATGCTACGTGCGCGCCTCTACTACGACACGTGCGCGCCTCTACATCCACCAGTATATATGTACGTACATGTTCGCGACCAGAATGACAACGCTACGTACGCTTCGACCAGGTGGGTCCCGACTGTCAGGCTCTTCCTTGCGTGCGAAGATGTAGCTGGTGGGTCCCAGCAGTCAGGGGGGCGAATCGTTTTGTTTTTTTGCCTGGACGCACTTCCTTGCGTGCGAAGGTGTAGCTGGTGGGTCCCAGCAGTCAGGGGGAAACGTTTTTTTGCAAAATACGGTGGCCCGTCAGGTGGGTCCCCGCTGTCAGGTGGAGGAATAATTATTTTGCGCGTAATAAGGAGGCACTTCCTTGCTGCGGCCGTGGACCCAGCTGTCAGCGTCTCCACGCACAGTACTCTTCCGATGGAAGTCGGTCGTTGACCACATTGACCATGCCGCGCCGAGAGCACCACGGCGGTGGACGACAGCGAGGCCTAGGAAGGGGACGGCACGAAGACAGGGAAGACTCGGCAGTTGTTTCCCACACGGAGGGGAGTACGACTGTACAAGGGTTTACTGGTTCGTCTGCCGTCGCCGGAGAATAACAGCAGGTGTGGGTGAGTAGAGGGATGGCTAGGCCAGCGATGGGAGTACGGTGGGGCGGTGAGGCCTGCGCGGCAGCACAGCCGGCCGCGGGGAGGAGGGAGTAGGCAGTCCCGCCGGCGCTTGTTTGAGTGGCTGGAGCAGGAAGAGCAGAGATTGAAGAAGCACGACGGCCGTTGGATGGACATCCAACAGTCAGTGCTTGTGCGTCAACCTTTTTTTTAGGAAAGCCTCAAATCTATGGAAAACAGCATACAGCCCATCTGCCATTATTTCTAATAATTTACAGCCCATTTGCTAATTCTTAAGGTTTTTTTGGAGCCCATATTCTTTTTGTTAGCATTACAGCCCATATTGTGGCCACGGTTAAAAAATTATACGAAATTTTGAATATTTCGGTGCGGTCCGAACTGTTTTTAATCCCGAAATTTTGACTCACATTCAAACTGATTTTAAAAATAAATGTATATCAATATAAAATCCAACAAATTCTCCACACATAAAAATTAATGTAATTTAAAATCTTGAAATGAAAAAAAAGATATTTGAAACTAATTGCCGGTTTGATGTGTTTTAAAAATGTACAACCCATTTCTTATTACTGATGGGCCATTTTCTCGGCCAGCCGGATGAAAGCTCTCCTTGTCTTGAAAGATTTGCAGCCCAACAAGCCTGACAAAGCGACTTACTTGGCAAATCACAAAAAAACTGGGCTGTGGCCGTGGACCCAGCTGTCAGCCTCTCCACGTACAGTACTCTTCCGATGGAAGTCGTTCCTTGACCACGTTGACCACGCCGCGCGGAGAGCACCATGTCGGTGGACGACGGCGAGGCCTAGGAACGGGACTACGCGGAGCCGGGGAAGACGCAGCAGTGGAAGCCCGCGCGGAGAGGAGTACGATGGTTCACTGGTTCGGCTGCGGTGTGAGGCTGCCGTCACCGCAGGGCCTGGCCAGCGGTGGGAATAGTAGGGAGCGGTGAGGCCTCTGTGGCAGCACAGCCGGGCACGGGAGGCAGGAGCATGCGGCACGACCGGCGCTGCTTTGGGCGGCTGGAGCAAGAAGACCAGAGGTTGAAGAAGCACTACGGCCGTTGGATGGACATCGTACGGTCACTGGAGCTAGAATCATTCATATTGACTAAGTTGACAAAGCCCTTCGTCCCCGTCAACTTAGTAGGCCCACAAGTCAGCCTCCCACCAAGGTGGTTCCCAGCTAGCCGGGGGAGTATTCATTTTTTTGTGCGTAATAAGGAGGCACTTCCGGTGGGTCCGAGCTGACAGCGGGGGAACGTTTTTTCGCGAAATACGGTGGCCCGTCCGGTGGGTCCCAGCAGTCAGGGGGAAACGATTTTTTTCGCAAAATACTGGTGGCCCGTCCGGTGGGTCCCCGCTGTCAGGTGGAGGAATAATTATTTTCCGCGTAATAAGGAGGCACTTCCTTGCGGCTGTCGTGGACCCAGCTATCAGCCTCTCCACGTACAGTACTCTTCCAATGGAAGTCGATCGTTGACCACATTGACCACGCCGCGCCGAGAGCACCACGGCGGTGGACGACGGCGAGGCCTAGGAAGGGGACGACGCGGAGCCGGGCAAGACGCGGCAGTGGATGCCCATGCGGAGAGGAGTACGAGCGTTCACTGGTTCGGCTGCGGTGTGAGGCTGCCGTCGCCTCAGAATAACACGGGGTGTGGGTGAGTGGAGGGATGGCCTGGCCAGTGGTGGGAGTAGTATGGGGGCGGTGAGGCCTCTGCGGTAGCACAGCCGGCCACGAGAGGCAGGAGTAGGCGGCACGACCGGCGCTGCTTTGGGCGGCTGGAGCAAGAAGACTAGAGGTTGAAGAAGCACTATGGCCGTTGGATGGACATCATACGGTCACTGGAGTATTGACTAAGTTGACAAAGCCCTCCGTCCCTGTCAACTTAGTAGGCCCACAAGTCAGCCCAACAATATGGTGGGTCCCAGCTAGTAGGGGGTATTCATTTTTTTGGGCGTAATAAGGAGGCACTTCCTTGCGTGCGAAGATATAGCTGGTGGGTCCGACCGGTCAGCGGGGGGAACGTTTTTTTCACGAAATACAGAGGCCCTTCCTGTGGGTCCTAGCTGTCAGGTGGAGGAACCATTATTTTGCGCGTAATAAGGAGGAATTTCCTTGCGTGCGGCCGTGGACCCAGCTGTCAGCCTCTCCACGTACAGTCCACTTCCGATGGATGTTGTTCATTGGCCATGTTGACCAGGCCGCACCGAGAGCACCAGGGCGGTGGACGACGGCGAGGCCTAGGAAGGGAACGACACGGAGCCAGGGAATACTCGGCAGTTGTTTCCCACGCGTAGGAGTACGAGGGTTTACTGGTTCGTCTGCCGTCGCCGGAGAATAACAACATGTGTGGGTGAGTAGAGGGATGGCTAGGCCAGCGATGGGAGTACGATGGGGCCGTGAGGCCTGCGCGGCAGCATAGCCGGCCGCGGGAGGAGGGAGCAGGCAGTCCCGCCGGCGCTTGTTTGAGCGGCTGGAGCATGAAGAGCAGAGATTGAAGAAGCACGACAGCCGTTGGATAAACATCCAACAGTCACTGCTCTCGTGTGTTGACTAAGTTGACAGGGCATTGCGTGTGCGTCAACCTTTTTTTATGAAAGCATACGCGTCAACCTGTAGTAGGCGCACAAGTCAGCCTCAAATCTGTGGAAAACAGCATACATCCCATCTGCCATTATTTCTAATAATGTACAACCCATTTGCTAATTCTTAAGAATTTTTTGGAGCCCATCTTCTTTTTGTTAGCATTACACCCCATATTGTGGCCACGGTTAAAAAGTATACGAAATTTTGCATATTTCAGTGCGGTCAACTGTTTTTAATCCAGAAATATCGGTTCACATTCAAACTATTTTGAAAAATAATTTATATAAATATAAAATCCAAATAATTGTCCACGCATAAAAATCAATGGAATTTAAGATCTTGTAATGAAAAAAAATTGAAACTAATTCCTGGTTTGATGTGTTTAAAAAATGTACAGCCCATCTCTGGGCAAACCGAATGAAACTCTCCTTGTCTTGAAAGATTTGCAGCCTAGCAGGGCCGATAAAGCAAGTAGGCCTTGTTTGGGTATTTCTTAAAAAAAATAGAACTGGGCTAGCCATTTTCAGCAAGAAAAAAACACAACTGGGCTCATGATGTGGTAAACATAAATAAAACCCTAGCTAGACGGGCCACAGCCCCCGCACAGCCCCGTTGTTACCCTGATCCGTCGCTAAAACTAGTCTAAATAACAACTGCTTGTTCGTAAAAAAAAACTGCGCGACTTGCTGGGTCCCTGGTGTCAGCCGCTCGTAGTGTAATTCTCTCGTTTATTGACTACGTTGACAATGGCGTGAGCCCCAGATGTCCAACCATTAAGAGGAACCATATTTTTGGGCCTGTACTATAGAGGCACTTGCTTGCGTACTGCCATGACGCTGGTGGGTCCCTACTGTCATCCTCTCCACGTATAGTCATCTCCTTGTTCCTCTCGGTTGTTGACGACGTTGACAACGCAAGAGGGCGGCGCAAGGCGGAGGACGACGGCGAGGCCTCAGACTGAATGAACAGGAGTCGTTGAAGATGCGCCGGTCCAGTCGCAGGCGGAGGGGAGTACGAGGGTTGACTGGTTTGGGCGCGGGTGCGTGTTGGGGCTGACGTCGCCGGAGAATAACAGGACGTGTGGGGGAATAGAGGGAGGGACTGGCCAACGTTGGAGGGTACGTACGGTAGGGCGGCGGAGGCGCAGCCAGCCATGGGAGGCGGGAGCAGGCGGAGCCAACGGGGTGGTTTGGTTTGGGTAGCTGGAGGAAGAAGAAGACAAGAGATAGAAGATACACGACAGATGTTGGATGTCAATCCAACGGCTGGTAGGCAGAATCGTTTGTTGACTGGCTAGTAAGTCGACACCACCTTGGATAGGCTATTTCATTGCGGGTCCCAAATGTCAGAATCCAAATCTGTCACGGTCATGCAGCCTTTCCTATGAAAATTTACAGCCCATTTGATGTGCTAGTTCGAAATAAGTTTGTGGGTGCTGGTGGGGGCTAATCACTTGGCTTCTGTAATGCACAGTGAGCTCAAGCAGCCGGCGAGAGTGATGTTATTTCCCTTGGTTGGGATTTGTTACAATATTTCACTCTAAATTAAACAAATGGCAAGCCATTTGCCTTGTTTCAAAGAAAATATGACAGTCACAGCCGAGTTGAAAAGGGCAGGAACATCTAACTCCAGCTTACAAACTGTACAAAAGCACGAGGGTTAATTGTTCATCAGGTTTACAAAAAAACCAGATTGAAAAGGGCAACAACATCTAACTCCAGCACTGTTTTCGGCAGTCACAGTCAAATGGATCGGTCAGGTCCATAGAATGAACATCCTGGGTCGTAAAATTTACTGGATTATGACCACAATATGTTGTAAATAGAAGCCCGACACGTTCAGAAGCTCTTTTGCCCACCTGAAACTCCTTTTTTTGCTCTTCGACATACCCATCCGTCAAAACCATGCTGCTGATAAACTTAAGCCTGATGGATAATAGTAACCTCGCATTCAGCAGGAAGAATGTGACAAATCTTGTGTTTGCACGGTTGGCTACATATCGTTATTATCTTCAATCGAATCTTATGAGAAGTGAGAAAATCCCGATGCTTACAAATCCACCGATTGGTTATAACTTTCTTACCCCATCCTGTTGCCTAAATAAACATGAAGATTGAAAACAGTTAAGGTCTAAAAGAAGAGTGTCGAAAGAGCAACAGCTGAACGGTTAATTCTAGTACACTATATGCGGGCTTCCAATGTGCGTGAAATGATCACCTTTATATACAACTTCTCCAGACATGGAAAGCATTGCAGCAAGCCAATAATCTTGTTCAGATCAAAACTATTCATTTGGATATATAAGATCTTGACATAATCCAGCACCATTGATAGGCCATCCATGTTGAAACTCTTCATTGAGCATAGAACATAATATTAGTACAAAATGTGTACTCCAAGATGATATATAAATTACGTGCAGAAATTTAAAATGCAGCTTATGGTTACAAGTGTAGATGATAATATAAAGTACCTGAAGAACTGTGGAGCCAAACACCATATTGAAATGAGCACAGAGATCATGTATTACACCCAAGGTCTCCAGTTTAGGCGCAGAGAGGACGGTTATTTGCAACGGTGAATAACTAGAATCAAGGATCAACCTTTGAAGTGAAGGGGCATCTTGGATGATGAGCTGCCTTCCGTCAAAAGAAATTCTAATTCTTACAAGGTTAGGCGACTTTATTTGGAGACAACCGATTCTAACTGTGAAAACAAGCACCAAGCACTCCAGCGCAGGGCAACTGGAGTGGATGATGCTATGCAATGAGGCCTCCGATATACGAACCCACACAAGTGAAAGTTTCTTGAGAAATGGGAGTCGAAGGTTTAGCACCAGATTGTCTGGTAGGTAGCACAACGCAAAGGTGGCGGTGTGGAGAGAGGATGAAAACCGCAAGATGGACATCAGTGCTGAGGGCACAAGTTCATGGCATTCGTTATGTGGTATGTGATTTCCAGGGGAATAGTAGAACTCAAGCAGCTGTAGTTCGGTGAATTCAGGGGATTTCAGCCAGGCGTCCACCGTGCAGGGCATGGTATGCTTGCTCAAGTAGCATGACGGGATGCAGAGGCTTTGAACGGAGCCCTGGTGGGAGGAGATGATGGCTCTGGGGATTAAGATCATTGAAGAGAGATAGCTGACGACAGTCGAGATTAAGGGGCACGGCGCGCCATAGAGGGCGCCACTGAATTGAGACGACTTGGGTGCGGCAGCAATCCTTGGTGGGGAGAAGCAGGATGATCTCCCCAAGGACGGCATCCGGGAGATCGCTGATGCGGTCCACCCGAGATTCTATGGGTTCCTGGGATCCGGTGGGGGCGGGGTCGCCGCTTCTCCCCGCGCTGCCGGGTGCGGGATCTACAACAGGCGTCGCCGCTGGCGGGAGCCTCATCTTCTTGGCGCTGGGGTCAGCCGACTACATTTTCCTCGAGGGCGTCGCGTCACGCTCACGGATTTGAGCAGAGTAACGAATGACGAGCCTAGTTGTAGTGCGAGCGAAGAAGAAGGGGAGCTGGGGGTTTTCTATAGGAGTGAGGAAGAAGTGGAGCTAGGGTTTTCTGTAGGAGTGAGGTGAGGAATTTGGGGGTACGAGTGGAGCGAGCTGACGTGAGGTGGGTGGGAGCGAGGAGGAAGAAGAGCACCCAGTGTGGATGGGCTTTTGAATTGATTTTACTATTTACTAGTGTGGATGGGCTGTTTTGTCTTGGGCCCAGAGAAACAATTACTACTAGTACAGTGGAGACACTCTACAGCTACCCAGAAAAACAATTACTACTAGTACAGTGGAGACACTCTATCGCTTCTGGCTCCTCCTAGGTCATTGAAACGTCTCCCTCTACTGAATGCCGTTATACTTTTGTTCACCGACATGCGGGCCATGCAGCGCGCGGGCCCAAATGCCATCCACCAAATTATAAGGCAGTATGCAGGCGGAGAGTCACCCCGGTCGTAGCGCGGCAGTAACGAGCCGTCGTATCACAAAACCCCACCTCCCCGCAGTCTAAGTTTGACGGACGAAGCAACCATCATTTCACACTTCGCTGAATCCCCTTCTCCCTCGGACTATCCTTCTCCCTCACCGTCTTCAAGAAAGGCAACACTCGCATCTGCCAATGTTCTTCTCTCCGAACGAAGGGAAGCTAAGCGGATCCGTGATGTTGGTATATTTTCGTTCAGAGAAAAAAAAGAACTTTTGCAAAGCAGTAACCGATCCTCACTCTCTTTTTTGTTTCATTGTCATTGCGATTGTGTTTTCCTTTCAGTGATCTCCTAGTATTCGTCAATTTCATGATGGACCAAGGAGAACCAGGCAAAGATCTGCCGATATTGGAGCAGACGCGGGAGGCTGATCCCCACGAGACAGAGAGCTCCAAGAAGATGGAGGCAACCACCGAGCTGACCCCAGATACGCTCATGGCCACTACTGAGATGGTCAATGCCCTGTGTGAGGTTACAACCCCCGTGGCACTGCAGGAGCAGTTTTCCCCCTTCGAGGATGTGTCCCCCCCCCCCCCCCCCCCCCGCTGAGCTGCCCAAGGTGATTTCCTTCTTTGCCGATCTCGATTGTGGTTTTTCATGTAAGTATGTGGTGATTTTTTTAGAAAAGGAAGTATGTCGTGATTAATAATGCAAAATTTTATTAGCTTCGATGCCATGCTATACATAGTGGTTTAAATAACTTGTGTTTCTTATACTGAAAAGTAATTCAGAATTTGTTTCTGTTTCAATTAGAGCCCTGATGCAGACAAGGATTGTGTGGTTGTACATGTCACTCGCTATGAGGCAGACGACCTGAATATACGCACTGGGAAAACAGAGTTCTTAGGCTGTTGGATCCTGGAAGCCATTTGCGGTTATACCAGAAGAGTTGTATTCCAGCGTCACTGTTGTCAGGCGTGTTGTCCAGGGTGTACTGAAGCACAAGAAGTTCAAAGCTACTCCTTCGTTTGTGAGGCATACTGTTCTTGTCAAGCTTACACAGGAAGATGACGTGGCATGCCTCCAGAAACAAGTTTATCAGTGGCAAGGCCACAAGGTTGTCTTCATGAAGGTTCACAGGATTGAGCTGCTGCGAGACGTCCTCGATGATGTTCATGGCAAGGTCCGTCTTGTGTCCAGCCCAAATTAGATCGACGCATGAAATAGTTGCCCCAGCTAGTGTTTAATAGTAGTTTGGATTGTGTCTAATTATCCGAACCTTGCCTGTTATCGACCCGTCTGGGGCTAGTACTCTGTTTGAATCCGTCTATGGGAACTGCTGCTACTTTTGTGTGCCCGTGAATCATGTGAGAACCATCGTAATTGTTGCCGAAACAGATGCGTCCTCACTAGTTTTTTCATGAATATGGCATGGTAAGACATAAGTTGTCACGATTTATCATACGAGCAGTGTGTGTTTTGATGAAATAGAGCACTCATTCGAGAACCGTGCGCTGACGTATACATAAGTACTTGTAAACACCGTTGGTCCTACCACACTTGTAAGCAGTTGTGCAAAACACGGCACATTGGCTCAGCTCGCTTCAACACTAGGCTATCGACCAGCTAACAATCAACAATCTGCTGTCTGACATATAATCAACTATGTATCTTGTTACAGTGGTTCATGCAGTTAATTGAGGCCACAATGTAATAAATTCCAAACGTTCACACGCTAGTCCAGCGCTCATGTGGAACACTCACATGAAACTCGTCTTCATAAAAAACTTGAAAGCATAAGTTAAGCAATTTTATACATCTCAATGATTCATAGAACATAACAAACATATACTAGTTCACAACAAAAGACAAATTTGTGAGAAGGTTTACAAATTAGGAAAAAACAAGCAAGGCTTCTCTGAGCAAAGGGCCTCCCGGCAGGCTTAAATTTCCTGGAGTTCACTCTAGTTTTTTCTTGTTGCCACCATTCAGGGTTAGGTTCTCTCATTCCAGAATAACCAATTATAATTGTGGTCTCAGCTGGAATGCTGAACTGAACCATGCAGTGTACTGGCCAGCTGAAATGCTTGTGCATTCCACTAAATTTAAGCACCGCTATTTGCAGAAATAAGCAGACCACAATGCCTCTTGTCCGCGCACCTGTCCAAAAAACCGCCGTGTAGCCGTGCCAGCTAGTCCTCGGTCCATGGATGAACTGGTAGAAAGTGCATTCCGGACTAGGATGCAGTTGTTTTCGCTCGTCCCTGCACTGCAATCAGGAAGTAAAACGTACGAATCAGCTTCTTTTAGATTGCGTTGGTCATTCTACCTTAGTTACTAGTACCAATGTAGGGATACCTTGAAGACGGGAGGTTAGACGATGGCAACGAGGGATAGCCATCTCATTTTGCGTAGTTGTACTAAAACTGAGGTGTGTGCTTTTGATTGCGCGGATAGAAACGATACGGAGACAGACATCCCTGTTTGCGCAAATACGAAATATGGTTATTTAAACAGAGACAGATATTACTACTTTCCCCCGTTTCCTCTTAGAACCAAGTCCTAGATTCATGCTACAGCTTTCCCACTTTCTTCCCTGTTTGAACCAACGCTTTGAGTCGACTGTATGAACTAGCTTTACTTCTAATAATAGTAGAAGTCTAGGTGGCTTTGGAACAGCGGACGGAAGTAGAAAAGGATCCACACGAAGGGAGCTGGGGCAGTAGAGCAAGGAAGGTTTCGAAGGAATATATACCTGAGGGTCGTGGGCATGTGGAAAAGACGGCATCGGGAGGCCGCATCTTGGCCACAATACCGCAGGGAGGAAGAAGGGGTCGGAGGCCCTCCCGAGCCGGTGCTCTCTCGGAGAGAACGACATGGCCGCCGATCGGGATGCGCGGGCAGCCGTTGGTCTCCTCCCTCGCCGCCGATGACAGCGTGAACGATGCACCTACACCCCTGCCCTGGTCGAGGTTGTCCGGCTGGATTTGTGACCAGCCGTGAGCTGAGAGAGAGTGTGGCCGCCTATGTGTTGCTTAGATCTGGAGAGCATGAGAGAGTGAACGAGAGGAACCCTAGTAAAGCAAGTGCTAAGACTCCTGCTTTTATATATAGTGGAGTGATTTTGTTGTACCAGCTTCAAAAAAATGCGCTCCTACGTGTACCCGCGAGTGGGTGTGAGAGAACTAGTGCGTGCGTGCACCGCTTCTCTTCGTGAGAGTACAATATACTATGCCCAAAGAACGTTCGCCGCAAGAGTAATAGTATAAGTGTGTGACGTGTGAGCTAAAATAAAATGTGCGCGCCGTCTTTTGTTTTTTAGAAGTTCTGAGGGTAGGGTGTGAAGAGCACATATGTGCGTGACGTCTACCTGCAGATAGATGGTGGGTGCGACGTGCGAGTTTGCGAGAGGACTCGGGAGAGTCGGGACTCGTGAGGGTGCGTGTGCGTGAGAGAGAGGGGGGCACGTATCAATGCAATGCATGTGGCCGTAAATCATTATCCGACAAACGTTCGCCACAAGCTTTTTCCTGATGAATGCCGTAAGAACCGTTAGATCGGCATCCGACAGTGTCAGTTTTGCCATGTCATTTAACAGAACAACCACTCCTCCTACACACAAATCTTCCACGTGAGTGTTAGCAACTACCGTATGCTCCCTCCGTTCCGAAATGCAGTGCATATAGCTTTATTGAAAATTCGAACCTCGCAAACTTTTACCGAGTTTTCGTGTACCAAATTGCACATGTAGAATACCATGTATATATCATTTCATTCATCTTCGAGAGGTAACTATAAAGATGGGTGAGGAGTCTACAAAGAAAGACCATCGTATCACCCAAAGCAATTTCAAGCATCCTTTAGTGTCGAGGAATATCATAGGAACTCTATATGATATGATTTTTATAGGATTTTTCCTTTAGAGCCAATTGGTTCATAGAAATAGATTCATATACTCCACATTTCAAAGGAAATAAACATGATAGCATTTCTATAGCTTTAGGGCCACTTGGTTCATATGAATGGATTCCTATACTCCCTTAATTTCAAAGGAAAATAAACATTAGCGTATATTCAATAGAAAAGTTCCTATGATATGAACCAAATTACATCTCTTTTCTAATCCCTCCTCATAGGAATTGAGATACATGTCATCTCTAGATTCAATAGAAAAGTTCCTATGATGTGAACCAAATGACATCTCTTTTCCAATCCCTACTCATAGGAATTGAGATGCTCCATGTCATCTCTTTCCCTACAACTTCCATGTATACATCTTCTATTCCTAAATAGATAGTACAACCCACTAGTAGCTTTTTTCCAAAACATGCAACTATGGCACAAGAACTATATAGTGTGCCAATAACTTTAAAAGATGGTCGCTGGATGAAGCTAACCCGACAGTGCAGAGATAGGCAAATCCGAGCACTACTGGCCGTTGGATATCATCAACATTCCACCAGATCTGCCACATGTACAATTTAGAAGACTCCATGGTTGAACTTAAGCATAATGCACAAACCTCAAAACACAAGCACTTCTCCTTTGTTCTAGAATCTTCTGTATCATAATTGATTATTTTTTTCTAAATGAATTGCCATTATTTGTTTTTTACTTTATGATTTACAATGCACAACCCCATGAATCTTAACATTTTTATAAAACTAATTGATTTTGAATGAGATGAACTATAAGAACTAAACGAACATCTACATCATGCATATATGACTCAAAGCTTTACATGCTATAGTGTGTATTTATTCGTAATTTGGTTTCGAAATCTCATGCGTTCAATACATGTGTACCTTACTAGTTTTGAGTAGAGTAGCAAATTTCACGCGGCCCCGGGTATATCAAAATGCAGGGCCCATGCATCATTGCCTTTCGGTCGAACCTACATCCACAATTTTTTGTACGTACTATATCTCCACTGGTCCCCGAACCCAAAATGCTGCCTCGTTCCCGTAAAACCAAGCGGCCCACACATATTTAAGGTGTCGACTCGAACCCGTTTACTACGACGTGGCCCCGCATGCCGTAGTACTCCTACAAACCCTACCACCGCACTCATCATCGGTTTTCTTCAAGAGGACGAGGGAGAAGCCGATTTGTAGTGGAGGGGCTTTCAAAAAAAGGATATGTAGTGGAGACCCCTACCCTAGGGTGCCCTAGGTAGCTGCCGCACGCATCATTGTTTTCTCTTTTCTTTATGCTCTTGCGCCCTAGAGTGAAATGATGGTTGCTTCGTCCGTCCAGCTTAATGCGGGAAAGGTGGGGCTTTGTGATTTGACCCCTCATCGCTCATTTTCTACTACTGCGGCGCTACGACCGGGGTGCCTCCAATTCCAACCACTGCTCCGAACTGTAATTTGGTGCATCGCATGTGGAACAAGATGGTGGATGAGCCACATGTCGGCCAAAGGGGTCCTGTTAAGTGTGTCGCCATTTCGTGTGCAGACTGACCCTGCTTGAGTTGCTACGCCAACACGACAGGAGCAGCCTACCACTTGGTTTTGCTCCTTGGTGAATCCTGACTATATTGATCTAAAAAGATACGTGCTGAACTACCCTCTCCGTCTCAGTTTTTTTATTTTTAGGCGTCTCGGTTTATAGGGCCTGCACGTAGTTCTAGGTCATCCATTTGACTAACTAAATATGAGTTACTATGTCACAAAAAGTATATCATTGGATTCTTAAGCGGATGTAGTTGTATTTGAAAGTCGAGGGCGGGGCTTTTCCTGCGCGGTAGGCGGGGCAGTTCCGCCTAGTCGGTTCGACAGAGACGCAAGAAGACGAGGGAGTAGGCTGCTGCAAACGTAGGGCTGTGTGATTTGACAACGAGTTACTGCTGGACAGGTGGGGCCCCGTGATTTGACTTGCCATTATCATTTTAACTGCGGCGCTACGACCGGCGTGAGTCTCCCGATTCCTGACCACCTCCATACAGGTGCCTCTCCCAATGCTCCACCATGTAGTAGAGGCTGGCTCTTGCATGAGAGCCCACTTCTCCACTTTTTCCTTGCCTCTCTTTCCTCCACTTATGCAAAAATGCCATGTAAAGCGCACTATTATACTTACTTTTACTTGCTCCTACAGGGGCTTAAGCTTGCCACATAGGCATAAAGTCTGATGTGGCAAGTTAATCAAGAAGAGAGAGACTAGTTTGGTGACCCAAGGAAGAAACGGTGCTAAGCGCGTGTACCTAGGTGAAAAGACAATTTTGAGTCTATAGCTAATTAAATGAAGCAAACTTGGCAACACCATTTCATTGGAAGAGGTCAATCCTTGGCAAATGCAATAAATACTAGTACTCCCTGTGTCCCATAATATAAGAACGTTTTTGGCACTACACTAGTGTCAAAAACGTTCTTATATTATGGGACGGAGGCAGTACGAAGAAAGAGATAGAGAGGAGTAAAAAAAATTACACTTATAGCCAACCTTGTTGTAGTATGAGTGACTAAGTGATGATTATGTATGACATGCCAACATCAGATAGCCTAACGCACCGTGTTAAATCTCCAAGGGCGCGACCGCGCGAGCGACGCGGCGGTCGTGGTAGGCGCGACCATGATACGGGCTGCTGGCAGCCCTTGGATCTGAGATCAAACGGTCGCATGCTAAGTTGCTGAAAATTTACAGAATAACCCTCCAGGATAGGATATTCACCCATAGGTCTAGAATCACGCCATGCAACCGTTCGATCTCAGATCCAAGGGCTCTCGGAAGCCCGTATCATGGGAGAATGGAAAGCTACTACCCTGCCGTTCGCACGCTGGCAGTTCGCTCCTACTCGTCCCCGCACGTCCTTCAATACTACGACGGTTCGCTCCTAGTCGTCCCGTCCATTTACATTACGGCAGTTCCACTAATCCTAACCCTCCTCCCAAATCCATGGCATCCCAAATCTCCCCGATCGGCGGTGAGTACAAGGTTAGAACCATCACCGGCGATGAGTTCGACGTTATCTACACCCGTTCTTCCGCGACGTGAAAGGATGCCTTTCTCGCTTCAGACGCATGTTCGAAGACTCAGATGATGAGTGGGTCGTTGGGCTAGATGTTGAGTACACCACAGTCCTGGGACGAGAGAAGGATCTAAAGGACGAAGAGAGGAAGAAGCCTGCCGTGATCCAGGTTTGCGTACATAACGTTTGCTTAGTCTACCACATATGCCATGCCAACGTTGAGTGCCAGGATTTTAAGAACTTCCTCAAGGACAAAACAGTGAAATTCATTACTGTAGACTTTAAGAACGACAAAGAAGTCCTGGGTCGGATAGGCCTCATTGTAGGCAACCCCTTCGACCTCCAGAAGAATCGGCTGGTGCCCTCTCGTCAGCCTTCAGTGCTGACCCTGGGAGGAGCCATGGTTCATCCTTCGTACCGTAAACAGGAGAAACTTCATTACACGTTTCATCATCATGCATGGCAGCGGAATGTACTAGATAAGACCACATCCACTACGCTGCAATGGATGGCTACCTTTGTTTCAATATCTACAAGGGTGGGATGAAGAGCAACAGCCAAGTGTGCGGTTCAAGCAAAGAAGTATCGGCCAAGTGGAAGAGGGACAAGGACGAAGTCGAGGACATGGACAAGGACTCCGAGTAAGGTGGCAGTGTCGTTGCTCATGGTGGTTCTAAACTTCTAATGCAGTGTCTACCGGATTAGTTGCATAGTTTAATTTCAGGTGTGCTTAGTTTAATTTGAGGGGTGTGTTGTGCTGAGCTCCCAGCAGAACTATGTTATGTTTCTTCTCGTTACTTTAACTCTTCAGTATGTACATACTACTAGTATTTCTTTAATAGAATTTAGCACCCCAATTAAGCACGTACTAGCTTTTTTAATAGTACTATATGCATAATTTGGCGACGAGCGCTCTCTATATGTACCACCTTTTTTTAGTTTCAATTTTTGCTCCATGGCGCAATCCATCGATAGTACTACTGTACAAAAGTATACATTTTTTAAAAGGCTAGAGTACTGTTCATCACATATATAGCCAGTTAAATTCTCAACCTAGAACGACGTGCATGCCATGTAGTAAACCGATACGGAGGAAGTATATTAAAAATGAGGTGATTTTACCGAGTGATCGGTGGGGGAGCATGGCCTGTCATGCGGTCCCACGTGTCATGATGTACCAAGGTGATGCGCGTGTCCCTCTTGAGGCAGAAGCAATACTACGTGGTTTGAGATGATGGCGAACCGAAGTGTGAAATAATGGTTGCTTCGTCCGTCTGGGAAGGTGCGGCATTGTGATTTGACGTCTCATTTCTCATTACTACTACTGGGCCGGTACGAGTGGGGTGTGTCCCCCCTGCTGTTCTGCACTGTTATTTGGTGCTTGACACGTCGACCCGGTTGCTATATGTCCCACATGTCGGCGACAGGAAGTACAGAATTCATGAAAGGGAGCGTCGACGGAGGAGTATACTACAGAATTCATGAAAGGGAGCGACTTAGTTTTGGAAAAATCTGTTTTTACGGAGTATGTACCCACTAGGGTTTATAGGGCTCATCTAAAAAACATTCGTTTTTCCATTTGATAAGTCTCAATTCTACTATACTAGTAGTAGTACCATTACATGTTGTATTTCGAGGTGCGTTAGATCACCCAACGCAAGCAGTGTCAAGAGGAAACTAACCAATGCATGTACAAGTTCATGGAAATTTAGTGGTCATTCATGCATTCGTTCTAATTAATGCCTCGGTAAACATAACTTCTTGAGAAAAACGAGCGTACTAATTACTTGTGCAAACTACGAAATTAATTCGACCACTCACCGTCTACCTTGGTTGGAGCGATTTTGAAATTGAGCCGTAAACTGGAAAGGAGGGAGTAGTAACTTTTGTCTCGATTACTATTTGTGGCCTTGTATAGATGCAAAATGTATTTTTTTTGTAGTGGCCTTGTATAAGTAAATGGAGGGAGTACTAACCAAAGTACGTAGTAGGGACGAGGAGTAAACGGAGGGAGTAGTAAAATTTTCTCCTCGTGCTGCGAGCCACCGCGCGCGTGGGCGAGGGAGCGGGCGTAAAGGCGTACAGTAGTAGTAGTAGTACTACTACTACTCGTAAGCAAGCTTCACCTCATCCTGCGAGCCACCGCGCCTGTGGGCGGGGGAGACGGCGTACTAAGCAAGCTTCTCCTCGTTCTGCGAGTTGACGGGACACATCAAAAGTACTCCAGTGTATAGAGCCTTGCCTCTAAGGTAGGCCCCACATGGTTTGCCTCTTTTTTTAATTTAACATAACGTGTCAAGTTGCAATTTGTTTGTTCACCCGTGGTAGACGATCCTCCCTCCACCAAGTGGACAACCAGTACACGTGCCAAATTACCACGTGGGCTACCTTTTTCGTACAGAAATGAGCTCCACCGTGTACCCGCGCGGGTGTGGTTGGGAAAGAGACGGGAGTACGTGCGCCGTGCATGCACCTCTTCTCTTCGTGCACGTCCCCCCACCTACGTGGGTGTGTGTGAGAGAGATACAGACCTAGACATAATGCGCCGTCCATCCCCATGCCTCCGCCCAGTCCGACCACCAGTCACCACCACGCCCCACTCCTCCTCACCTTATCTCTCATTCTTTCTCCCTCCATTTTTATATACAAGGGGCCACTATCAAAATTACAATTTGCAGATATACAAGGCCACTAACACTAATCGATGCAATATTAATGGTGTTTGCCTCATGGTACTAGCAAAGGAGGACATTAATTATCCCTTGCATGCATGCGGGAGTTTGTAAAAAAAATGCATCTTGATGTTCCGTGCAATGCACGGACATCTTGCTAGTCCATGAAAACAACACATGGCAAAATTCCACAGCGAACGAGGGATTTGAATCTCTTGGGAGGGGCTGTTTGGATCTTGCCCGGGGTAGCCAAAATATTGGCGACCCTTTTGTCCACCGGTGCCTTTGCCACCGATGAGCGAGGAATGGCTCGGGTGCTCATGCTGTCATGCATCCTCCAGCGCGCACGTTGGAGATGAGCTCGCACGAGCTGTGTTTTTTTGTCCCACAACGCCACCCGAGCTGCCCGCAGACCGACCGGCGACCCGCAAATTACGCCATCCAACTGTAACCGCACACATTATGACAGCAACTCAACCAACCGGACGAAATTCACGCAAACACGTAGACAAACTGATATTTCATATAACAACGACGGAAATCATATAAAATACCGGATTTTCATACAAACATGACGGATTTCATTACATTCAAATGAACTACGCGGTGCTAGTTTTGGACAGCACAGGTATATAATACCTGGCCTAAATGGTCGCCCACCGATCGATTTGTGTTCCTCATGTCCGGCAGCACGATCACCGGACTGCCGGGAGCCCCGGAGGTATATGCTTCAGCGCAAAGGACGGCTCGCTTCCCCACTGCCCAACTGATATCATTGGCTGGTGCCGAAGATGATGGTGGCCGGCACCGGTTCGAGTTCATCACCGGCCACTACTTCGCCATGGCCGGCACCGGCTCGAGTTCATCCTAACATTCCCCTCTTCCGTGGAGCCCATGCGGGGTCGACGAAGGTCCTCGCAACAAAAGGATCTGGCAAGACACCTGCTGTGTACGCCGGCGTCGCCTCCGCGGTGGCCTTCATGGGACCCAAGCGGCGGTGACCTCCCGTGTTCTACTTCTCCTCGATGATGGTGGCGGACGCGGAGGCACTGGCCACCGACTCGTCGCTCTCCGCGCACCCGGCTTCTGTCGCTGCTTGCATGGCGCGGCCGCCGGCATGGGAGTCTCGGCCACAGAAACGGGAGACGCGGTACGAGGCGGCGGCGTGGACGGCAGCAATGACGCCCGTGCGCCGCTCCTCGTCGAGCTGGCCTGGAGCGGCGAGTTGCTGAACCGCGCGCCGGCTTGGGGCGGCAACTGGCTCCGTCGGGTGAGGGGAGGGAGGTGGATCAGCGAGCTGCATAGCTCGTATCCGGCGGGCTACCCAGCCGGCTTGGATGCGGAATAACTACTCTTCGTAAGCCATTATAAGAGTGGACAAAATGGTGGAGGAGATAGGGGAGCGGCGGAGGTGTGCGATTCTTGGCCGGCGTTTGGCCTCGTTTAAATAGGAGATTAAATAGACGGCGGACAGGAGGAGCTCGGCCGGCGTTGCGTTTAACGCCGGCCCGGTCATGAACGGACATGTGTCCAGAGTGGGTTTCTCGGCTTCCACACGCGCGGGTTTCATGGAGGCGTTTGAATGCGGCACGGAGGCGTGTTCAGCCGGGCGTGCCGCGAGTGGCACCCTCGACTTTTACCTAGGACACCGCACCGTTCTTCCACTGACGTGTGGGCTCTTTGGGTGCATGACCTGCATGTCAGTGACCCAACGCAGGCAGCGCACAGCAGAGGAACCTTTGGTGGTCCAGGGCGGTCAGAAGCGGGCATTTCATAAACCGATGATTGTTCATTGAGTGTGACGTCATCATTTTCATGTAGATAAGCCTACTATGTTGATAGCCCGTTCAATACGTTGTGATTCATAAAGACCGCTGCAAACATCAATGTTCTGCTTATCACAGATAAGATTGATTAATACCCGTAACAATCCATGTCCTTAACAAAGGGTGCATGCACGTATAGGTTGAGCGTGTGTCAGTGTCATCAACAAATGCAAAGTCCGTCAGTGTCATCAACAAAATATGGAGACGTATCATGAGCTATATACCGCTGTACTATTGTATATGCTTATTTTCTTAGTGGCCGATTGCGTGTGTGGTGTGGTGGGCACATCATTTCTAGTTGTGGTGGGTCAACATGAAGACTCATGGGTCGGTTCCATCCCGCGCCACATATAGGTTGGACCGAGACGTGTTATACGAAGACCCATGTGGAGGACTCGGCGTACAACACGAAGCTACCAGAGTCGCGGAGGACTCTATCCCCACTGGTGATAAGCCGACTATATATGATTTGTAACCCTAGGCCCTTAGTATGTTATACAAGCTTGGGGGCTAGTTCGTCGATAGTATACACACACGCACAATGCCTGGCATTCACGTGTACTTTGTACACACCCCTATCACTAATAGACAGTACCAGGAGTAGGCTCTTTCTTCAACTGCAAGGGTCCGATCCGAACTAGGGTAAAACTTTGCCTCGTATTACCATCCAGCCTAACAGCCAGGGGTATCCTACCGAATGATATGATGAAATCATATCTGCCAACTACTAAGAGAGAGGTGTGTCGAGGGGGGGCAACGTGTGCGAGAGAGGCCTAAAGATAATGTGCGTGCGGGAGACACGTAGGCACATATATGTGCGTATAGAGGGCTAGTAGAGACCGTGCATGTGTATATATGCATGTGAGAGAAATAGTGTTTTCCAACTGAGATTAGTGAAAAGAGTGGTACATAGTAGTCAGAAAAAGAGAGATAGAGAGAAACAGAGAGAGCATGTGCGTGAGACACCCCGACTCCCTGAGAGAGATTGTGAGCATGTGTGAAAGAGAAATGCCGATGCATATAAAGTGTGTGCACTTATGTGCTAGATAGAGAGATATATAACGCGTTTGTGAGAACGGGGCGAGGCATAGTGCATCTACGTGTAAAAGGCGGTTCTACGCATTAAATTAAAATATAAATGACATTATTATTTTTGGATGAGATCATGAATTTTGCAAATTGCGTATGGACGAAAATCGGTCTATCAGACACCCATACTCTATTGAATTCTAGCATGTGCATGTGTTTATTTCATATTATCGATCCATAGAGTGAGAGCGGTTTGAAATACAGGCAATGGATGCTTTTGCAATTCATATATAAACATTACTTAGTGCACTCCATGTTGTTAGTGTGAAGCACTTTATACATTTGTCACTTGCATGGATACATTCCAAATTGCTAGCTACGAAATAGAATACACGTCGAATTCAACATAAAGGGGGTTTCGAAGATTCGAATTCATAGGAAGTGCATTCATCTATTTGAACCCGAGATAATGGCATTTGTAAATCAGATGTAAAAGGGGGCATCAATCTTTGTTGTGAGTTTGAACATGCTATATATATATTCATACGCATATCTAACTTTTTTTTTGCAACCAAGGAGATTATATCTGGAACCATGCATGAACTGAGGTAAGTTGCATATTTTTTAATATATACTCGTGTACAATGTATATTCAAATGTACCCCCTCCATTCCAAAATAATCGTAGCTTTAGGATTTTCAAGAGTAAAGATTTGTGAAGTTTGACAAATCCTGAAAGTTCAATTCAAGAGAACCGAAAACGTTAATGCTTCTGCTCCCAAATATTGAACGATGCGCCAAATAGGCCTCTGGTCACCCGAAACCGCGCGAGACTAATGTTTTGGTGGTAGGAAATTACTGTCCTGACTCTGGCCCGTGTAGCCTATCGGCCCGATGTCCAAAGGTTAAACCGGGGTAGGTTTGTAACTTCACCAAGACGCCAGTCTCAACCGCCTCGAGAAGCATTCATATGCCGTGGGCGCCTACCCATGTGCTCGGCCGAAATCTATCCCGCCCACATTTGGGACACCTGACATGACTGTCCTACCCCCAACCCGCAATATGTCCGAAATTTTAGATGGGGGATGAGTTTGTAACTTTCCCCAAATTTCTAACAAGCGCGTCTCAAACCGAAACATTGTTCCCCCTTAGTTCCCCACCTCCCTCCGTTTCCCCATTCATACTCCGTGGGCACGAAAACGCCCTCTCCACCAGCCGCGAAACCCGAGCCTCCTCCGTCCTCCACCCCATAGTGGCCAATCCACCACCGCCCTCCTCCAACACGCCGGAGCCGGTACCCCGACGTCGTCGTCCAACGCAACCGCAACCGCAACGCCCTCAAGGACTTAGCAGCTGAAGCCGAGGCAGAGCTGCCTCCATGACGCCGACGCCGACGTGCACCATACCAGAACCACTCCGACCACGCCATCCTGTGCCTCACTGCTGCGGCTCCACTATCGCAACCGTCCACCGCACCGGAGCTGTTCCCGCTACGCCGTCGTTCGCCGCCTCGGATCTGCTTCCCCGCCACCGAAAGACGGCCACCGCACCACACTCAACAACTTGGCCATGGGTTCGTCCAAGGCTGCACCGTCCTCCACAACTTATGGTTTCCGGCGAACAACAAGAAGATCGTCGGAAAAACAGAAGGAGGACACAACACTGCCAGCAAAAAGAGGTACTCCTCTTCCCCTATTCTTGTAAATCTTACGTCTCCGCTCACACCGTATTCATCCCACGAAAGAAACTAGTTGAGCGCTTCTTACTGCATCTTCTTCGTGATACTAAATGCACAAGGTTTCCTACCTTTTACTATTTCACCTTTGCTAGAGGTCAGTAGCCCACCTGGATTTCAATTCAGGGTCAGTCGAACCGCAATTAAAAGAAGCAGTACCCGCTTAGGCGCGCGGAGCACCTAGTCCGCCTGTTCCCCGGGGAAGCGGCGCATCGGTGTCTATCATAGGGGTGTGGGGCGCAGGAGCTGCTTGCGCCCGATCTGGAGGTCGGCGGGGCTTGAATGGATGGCCGGGGGGGGGTGCGGTGAGGTCGAGGGGAGGGCGCAGGCAGGGAAGGAATACTGGGCCGGTGATCGCTGGCGTTTCGAGGAAGATCGTCAACACTGACTGGCTGGAGGTAGATGAAGGCGATCTGCCCGTTCTTTGTACATCGGACGGTGCAGAAAAAATGGACTGAACTATTTGGTTTCAGTCGACTGTTATTTTCATAGAACCCTGTAGAAATTTAGTGTGCCATGCATGTTGTAGAGCTATCATATGTCTCCCATCATTTATTTCTCACCGACCTGCTATCTGCTACCTTTACACTGTACTAATTGTGCACACACTTCACCCATACTCACACTATTGTTTTTTTATGCATGGGTATTTCAGACTCTGACGCAGTGTTGATGAATGCAGAAAAGAAAAGACAGAAGTCGCTCCAGTGTAATTCGAAGATAAGCACTAAGCGTTTCAGCGCTCTAATGGGTGCAGTGTCAGCAGTTGGAGACAGTAAACGTAGCTCTGCAGTTGATGATCTCAATTGCCACACACAACCATCCCAGGTGCTTGCTTTAACTTCGCGCTGTCAAATGTGGTTGCATGTTGCATATGGTGTCTAGCTTGTATTGCTTCCAATTTGGCTAAATTGCATCTGCTTACTTTACACATTATACCTTTGATAATGACATGCCTTCCTGTTTTTGATACATACTACATATGTCTATTAACCATGTTCGTACATCAAACTAATGCTCTTTTGTATCCCTCGTCAATCACTTATGATGAGACAGTCACCCGAGTGGGTTACTGTGAGACGCCCTACTCGTTTAAAGAGTGCAGTGTCATCCTCCCCACATGATTCTCAAGAAACAGCAAGGCTAAATGAAGATAGTCAACGTAGCTCTCTAGTTGATCACCGCAATTCCCCCACACCACCATCACAGGTGCTTGCTCTTACTTGGCAGTGTGATATGTGGTTGCATGTTGCAGATGGTGTCTACCTTGTAATGCTTCTAATTAGGATAAATTGCATCTGCTTAGTTAACACATTATACATGTGAATATGACATGCCTTCCTGTTTTTGGTACATACTACGTCTTTCTATTAACCATGTTCTTACATTTAACTACTTTTCTTGTGTATCCCTCATCAATGCTCCTAATTTGTTAAATTGCATCTCCTTAGCTTACACATTATACATGTGAATATGACACGCCTTCCTGTTTTTGGTACATACTACATCTGCCTATCACACCATGTTCTTACATCAAACTACTGTTCTTGTATATCCTGCGTCTATCACTTATGATGAGACAGTCACGCGCGTGGGTTAATATGAGACACAATAATCTTATAAAGAATGCAATTTCATCCTCTCCACATGATTCTCAAGAAACAGCAAGCCTAAATGAAGATATTGACGTAGCTCTGTACCTGAAGACCGCACTTCCCCTACACCACCATGACAGGTGCTTGCTCTAACTTCGCAGTGTGATATGTGGTTGCATATGGTGTCTAGCTTGTAATGCTTCTAATTAGGGTAAATTGCATCTGCTTAGTTTACACACTATACCTGTGAATATGACATGCCTTCCTATTTTTGGTACACACTACATCTATGTGTTAACCTTGTTCTTACATGAAACTACCTCTCTTCTGTATCCTGCATCAATCACTTATGATGAGTCACCTTTATTCGTTGCATATTGCATATTATTCCTAGCCTGTTGCCATGTATTGCTTCTAATTTGGTCAAATACATTTGTTAGGGCACCCTTTTAATTTGGCAGAGTGATATTGGTTTCATCTTTCATATGGTTTCTAGCTTGCATCGATTCTAACAAGTTCAAGCACCTTGTGCTTAGTTTACACTTTATACATCATACATGTCAATATGTCAGGCCGTCCTGTTTTTCATACATATTCCATCCTCCTATCATGCGGCTGCCTTACATGAAAGTAGTGTTAGTCAGTATCATGCATCAATGAGTTATGAACAGCAAATTTTATTCCTTTTTCTTGTGGGTTTGACTTGACAAGGCAAAATCAAGAAAGAGGAAGGAAAATAGTAAGGAAGGCGATGATGGTGGTCCTCTGCAGCAACGTAAACGGAGCATCTGTACCGATTCTCCTTGTACTGATAGTGCATTACAAGGTCCAAGTCTCCGCTCCCCTACTCCACCATCCAAGATGCTTGCTCTAACTTGGCAGTGTGATATCTGGTTGCATGTTGCATATGGTGTCTAGCTCGTATTGCTCCTAATTAGTGTAAACTGCATCTGCTTAGCTTACACATGATACATGTGAATATGACACGCTTTCCTGTTTTTGGTACATTCTATATCTGTCTATCACACCATGTTCTTACATGAAACTACTCTTCTTGTGTATCCTGCATCAGTCACTTATGATGGGACACCTTTAAGTTGGCAGTGTGATATTGGTTTGCGTCTTGAATATGATTTCTAGCATGTATTGCTTCTAGTTTGATGAACGCCACCTATGACGAGACAGTTTTAACTTGGCAGAGTGATATTGATTGCACCTTCCATATGGTGTCTTGCAGTGTTTCTAATTTGTTGAAGTGCCTTCTGCTTAGTTACCACATCATAGGTGTGAATATGTCAATCCGTCCATTTTTTCGTACATATTCCATCCTCGTATCATGACTTTGCCTTTCATCAGAGTAGTGTTCGTTAGTATCATGCATGAATGAGTTCTGAAGAGCGAATGATATTCCTTTTTCTTGTCGGTATTACCTCACAATGCAAAATCAATAAAGCTGAAGGAAATTGGCAAGGCATTGGATGATGGTGGTCCTTCCGAGCAACTGAAACGGAGGTTCTCTATAGATTCTACTCCGCCACCCTCCCAACAAGATTCGCAAGACAACACAAGGCTAGACAGTCAATGTAGCTGTGTAGATGATGAGCACATCTCCCCTACTCCACCATCACATGTGCTTGCTCTAACTTGGCACTATTATATGTGGTTGCATGTTGCATATGATGTCTAGCTTGTATTGCTTCTAACTTTGTTGAATTGCATCTGCTTACTTTACACATAATGCCTGTGAATATGACACGTGTTCCTGTTTCTACATCAGACTACTATTCTTGCATATCTCGCATCAGTCACTTATGATAAGGCACCTTTAAGTCGCCACTGTGATATTGGTTGTGTCTTGCATATGATTTCTAGCATGTACTACTTCTAATTTGTTGAAACGCCATACAGTCTGAACTTGGCAGAGTGATATTGGTTGCATCTTTCATATGGTGTCTAGCTTGCAGTGCTTCTAATTTGTTGAAATGCCTTCTGCTTAGTTACCACATCATAGGTGTGAATATGTCACACCATCCTGTTTTTCATACATATTCCATCCTCGCATCATGTGTTTGCCTTTCATCCGAGTAGTGTTCGTCAGTATCATGCATGAATGAGTTCTGAAGAGCAAATTTTATTCCTTTTTCTTATCGGTTTGACTTCACAATGCAAAATCATTACAGCTGAAGGAAATTAGTCCGGCAATGGATGATGGTGGCCCTTCGGAGCAACTCAAACAGGGGGTCTCTACAGATTCTACTCCGCCATCCTCCCAACAAGATTCGCAAGACAACACAAGGCTGGACAGTCAACGTAGCAATGTAGATGATGTGCACATCTCCCCTACTCCACCATCACAGGTGCTTGCTCTAACTTGACACTATTATATGTGGTTGCATGTTGCGTATGATGTCTAGGTTGTATTGCTTCTAACTTGAATTGCATCTGCTTACTTTACACATAATGCCTGTGAATATGACACGTGTTCCTGTTTCTAGAACATACGTGTACATGATGAGCACATCTCCCCTACTCCACCATCACAGGTGCTTGCTCTTACTTGGAACTGTTATACGTGATTGCGTTTTCCATATGATGTCTAGTTTGTATTGCTTCTGATTATGTTGAATTGCATCTGCGTAGCTTACAACTTATAACTGCAACGATCACTTACCCATAAGACACATTTAACTTGGGACTGTGATGTAGGTTGCATCTTGCATTGTCTTCTAGCTTGTACTGCTTCTAATTTCTTGAAATGGCACTTACAACGAGACACTTTTTACCTGATAGAGTGATATTGGTTGCATGTTCATATGGTGCCTAGCTTTCATTTCTTCTAATTTTGTTGAAACGCCTTCCGCTTACTGTTTTTTCATACATATTCCATCCTCCTATCGTACGTGGGAATATGAAACGCTGTCTTTTTTGTATATGTTCCATCCTCCTATCATGCGCTTGCCTTACATCAAAGTAGTGTTCGTCTGTATCATGCATCAACCAGTTATGCAGAGCTAATTTTATTCATCTTCTTGTGGTTTTGACTTCATAAGGCAATATTAGAAAATAGGAAGGAAAAGAGTAAGTTAGGGGATGTTGGTGGTCCTCCGGACCGACGCAAACAGAGACTCTCTAGATTTGCCACTGCTACTGCTAATGAAGTTGAAGTCCCAAGTCTACATGATGAGTTCATCTCCCATACTCCACCATCGCAGGTGCTTGCTCTAAGTTGACAGTGTGATAATTGGTTTCATGTTGCATATGTTGTCTAGCCTGTATTTCTTCTATTTTGATTAAGTTGCACGTGCTGAGTTCATACGTTATACATGTGCATATGACATGGCTTTATGTGTCTAGAATACACTGCATCTATCTATCATACCATGTTCTTACATCAAAGTACCGTTGTTGTGTATCCCGCATCAGTCACTCATGATTGGACGCTTTAAACATGGCAGTTTGATAGTGGTTGCATCTTGCATTGATTTCTACGTTGTACTGCTTCTAATTTTTCGAATTGCCACTTATGACAAGACACTTTTAACTTGGCAGAGTAATATTGGTTGCATCTTTCATATGGTGTCTAGCTTGCATTACTTATATTTTCTTGAAAATCCTTCTGCTTAGTTTGCACATCGTAGCTGTGAATATGTCATGCCGTCCTGTTTTTCTTACATATTCCATCCTCATACGGTTGTCTTACATCAAAGTATTGCTTGTTTGTATCATGCATCAATGAGTTCTGAAGAGTGATTTTATTCTTTTGTGTTGTGGGTACAGCTTGACATGGCAAAGTCAAAAAAGAGCAAGGAAAATAATATAGTAGGGAGTGCTGTTACTCGTCGGGTGAAACAGAAAAGGTTCTGCCGTCGAGATTCTGCTAGTACTTATAGTGCAGTAGAAGGTCCAAGTCCACCGGCTAAATCTACAAACACAGTATCACCTGCTCCACTAGCTGCAGCATCCGCTTCAACTGTACCAGCATCTCAACCAGTTACTCGTTCGTTTGCTCCAGAACTGGCCAGTTCCCAAGCTGCCTTCACACCTAACACTACTTCCGAAGCACTGCTGACACAACAGGACTTGGCAAGATCAAATGAACCTCATGAGCATCAACACCAAGACGGTACCTGACCGAGTCAAGTTGCAGTTGCATGCTCCTTTATATGTACTCTCATAGTTTGATGTACACTAACACTTTCCATATTCGTTGTTGAACTAGCACCACGGCGCAAGCGGAAACAGACATCATGGATAATGCTTGACAGATTAACAAAATCTAAAGGAGGAAGAATGGAGATCCATTTTGAGGCAGGTTTAAAAAGGCCACGTGATGCTACAGAGTCAGCCAAGTTAGTATCAGAGGCAGCCGTTGCCGTTAGGTGTCATGCACGTATCCTCCCAACGTGGATCCAGTACAGGAATGTGAAAGACAATACCCAGTTTAACACCTTCCTTGACCATTTATCCGTAAGTAATGTTATTCATCGCAATTCATAATATTGTCTTGCTCTGTCCCATACTTTCTAGCTTCCTCCTAATAAGACTCACATTCTTTTTTCAACAGATGAGGTTCAAGTTGGATCCGAAAGATGATGCAACTAAACAAGCATGCACTCATGTTTTCCAGTCTGCTCTGCGACAGTATCGGTACCACCTTAGAAAATCTCACTTTGAAGGCAAGGCTAACAATGAAATAGCCCAAACATCTCCAGTGGAATATATTACAGATGAAGATTGGACATCCCTTGTTAAACACTGGTCTGATCCAAAGTATCAGGTAGGCTATATGTATTTGATCAGACCACATATTGAACTTGTATTTATGTATGTGCCTTACAAGTTTATCTTCTTCTAGGCTAACTTTTTGAAGAACAAAACCAACCGTTCTAAAGTGAAATTCCAACAGACAACAGGATCTCGTAGCTATATTGCACACTGCGAGGCTCTTGTAAATAGCTGCTACTTCCTTCTTTTTTTGTGTGCCATATTATCGTATCTATATTGACTTGTTCCAAATACAGAGGAAAGCCCGTGCGGACCAAAAAGAACCTGAACCGAATGCAGTGCAAATCTTCAAGGATTGCCACACCAGCAAGATGAAGGGCATGAGCACAACAGTTCAAGCCGCTGTTGTAAGTCTTTACTCCTCCTGCCTTGAACTGATTGGTACTGTGATGTGTTCATTTAACTACTTGGTTTGCAGCCAATGTCAGTTACTTTGTTCACTTTTATTCACAGTTGTCTTAACGTATCATTTCACCTTACATGGTTTAAGAGAGATGAAGGATATTCTTTTGGTCGTGATCTATAATCTAGTTGTTATGTTCACGTGCGCACACAATGATAAAATAGCCTGTTTGTTTTATATCTGTTTCCCATGATATGAATGATGTCATACTATGTTCATCCTACTTTAAACCATGTCTCTTTATCCTTAGATGTCAACGAATGTGAGGAAATAGACAATACAGTAGACATGCTACATGGACATATGTTCCGAAAGTGATTTTATTATGTAGTTGGCACTACAGTACATGCTAATGTATTACAGTAGTTCACCAAAATAAGTTATGTATAAACGTTTAACCTACTTTGTTTGTTTTTGTCTCATTAGTAACTTATCTGGTACACTAATCTACAAGTTCAAACTTTCAGGAAGCTATGGAACAAATGATTGAACATCCACAACCACCTGAAGGTGACGAGGCTACTACAGGCACAATGTCACCTCTTGCTGCAGTGCGTCAGTATCTCTCCACTAACAGTGCGAAAAGCACCTTCCTGCATAATTTTGGGTTGGTTGTCAAGGTAACCTCATTCAAATCGCCTACTGAACAAAATCTTCCTGCTAGACAGAGTGATATATCTGTGCTCCAGACACAAGTCCAATCCCTAATGGGCGTTGTTCCGGAAACAAGAATAGTGGTTGAGAAATGTCGTCAAGATATGAATGGTTTTGAAACCAGACTATCAGACATTCGCTTCGTTGTTCAAGAGCAATGGCGGAAAAAGGTGGAGATCGTGGTGCTCCATCAGATTCTACAGCCTGAAACATTAGCACTCAAGTCAAATGATCTGTGCTTCTATACATCTGATGGTGCTTTTATCTGGAAGGACTGTAAACTTTATGCCAACAGGCCTTTTGTTGTATGGTTGGAATTTATTTTATTGCGATACAACATTTATGATGCTGCCTCAGGCAGCAGTAATTACGACACTATTTTTGTATAGTGTAGGTTTATCTTAGTAATGTATTCGGCCGAAAGCTTCGTAGGAGCCCAACATGACAACATTCGTCGGGCCCATTCCAATTGGGCTAAAAACGAGGGCCGAAATTGGCATGTAGCCCACTAAAAATATCTGGGCCTAAATCAGCATAAGCGTTCATATTTTTCTGGTAGGCCTGTGCCCATAGTGGGCCTTTAACAGGCCTAAACATAATTTGGGCCCTCAGTAAAAATAGGCCGTTTACAGGTGTAAATATCTCGAGCCCTTAAAAAATATGGGCCTTTAATAGACCGAAAGTGAGATTGGGCCCTGATTGTGCCAAATAACCCACTGGACTTGACAGGCCGAAATTTGGACGGACCGTAAATGTGCTGACCTAATACACGAGCCTTTAACAGGCCGGAACTTCGGTCGGGCTAGATTATCGTCATTTTTATATGGGCCGTTAATGGGCCCGATATGACGTTGGGCCACATATGGCCCATGGTTTACGTCCGGCGTTAATAGACCGAAAATGACAACAGGCCGAAAGTGGCCCAAAGCTATAGTGGGCCTCTAACAGGCCGAATGTCAGACATGGCCGAATATGACCCAAATCCTTCACGATCGTTTATGGGCGAATGTTTTGATGGCCTGTAAATGGTCCCAAATGAAGCCGGACCTTTAACAGGCCGGAAATACACCGGGCCGTAATTCGGTCCAATTACTTAGCGGACTGTTAACGGGCCAGAAGTGACCATGGGCCGCGTTGATGACAAGTTTAGGACAGGCCGTTGATGGGCCGATTTGACAGAGAATGTTGGGCCTTTAGCTGGGCCGACCCATTGTGGTCCGCAAAATCTTGTGGGCCTTTAGCTGGGCCGGCCCATTATGGTCTGCAAAATCGTGTGTGCCTTTAGCTGGGCCGGCCCATTATGGTCCGCTAAATTTTGTGGGCCTTTAGCTGGGCCGGCCCATTATGGTTCGCTAAATCTTATGGGCCATCGGTTGGGCCGGCCCATTTAAACTTTGTGGGCCACTTTTGGGCCGGTCCACGTGTCAACATATCATGGGCCCATCTCGACCATTGGATGAGTGACACCTGTGCCAACGCGGAGCTGACGCGTGGATCCGTCGGCCAATGAGAATTTTACACGTGGAAAATCGGCATTGGTCGTGGCTGTTAACGGGTTATCGGATCCAAAATCCGACCCGATAGCTTAACGGCGTTCCATGATGATAATTTTGGCAATGTCATGGAACACTTCTACGACAGCACATGTATGACTATCTTGATTCTGTCATAAATTTGTCATGGATGTACATGCATGACAGAAAACGCGACCTACTGTGACAAACACGTATCATCACGGAAGTGTATTTTTTTGTAGTGCTGGTGGGTCCCGACTGTCCGCCTCTCCACGTACAGTCCTTTCCAGATTCCTCTTGTTTGTTCAGCATGTTCACAATGACAGGTAGCGGCGCCGCGGGGAGCGCACAAAGGTGCAGGAGGAGATCGGACAACCTGAGGCAGTGCCTTATTTGTAATGAAAGTACTGAACTAGCCCAGTGGCCAACTGACACTACCTGACAGCTGTTCCGTCCGGGTTCGATTCCACCTGATGCAGGGAAAATATCTCCAATTTTTTGCCTCTGCCATTATTGACATGTGGGTCCACATTGTCATCTACGCACACCACGTCCAACACTTGCCAAAACTTCGTCCCTCCTTTTCTCTATTTTGCGCACACTCGACATTATGAGGGCATTTTTTGAAAATAGCATATCTTTTTGTCTGTGCATCATATGAAGATCTGCTATGCATGAATGTTGATCAGCATGATGTTAACTGGCTGGTAGTTCCATTTTCGACCATGAATAAAACTTCCAACATGATGTTAACCCTGTTTGAAAAGGCCGTGTTAATATAAATGCTCTACCTATGAAAGTTGCAGTTTCTTATCTGAAACTAAACTTGCAGTTTGTTATCTGAAACTGAAACTTGCAGTTTCTTCTCTGAGAATCACATTGTCTGCACTTTTATACTCCTATGAAACTACATTTTTTAAGTGCTAAAAATAGATCTCTAGAATTCATAAAATATCTCATATGCTCAATACTGCAAATCTGAAATTCAAAAGACATTCATATCTGAAAGTACTCTCAAAATACAAAACACAAAACACAATTCACAACCTGCAAATACTGACAACCCAAAGCTCCTCCTGACAATTCACAACCTGCCCGACTATTGGGCTGGGGGGGCAGTCCCCTCCTATTCCTCGGTGGTAGACAACCGCCCCGTGAGACGATGTGAAGCGTCGTCGGGCCAACTGCTTTTCTCATCTTGCAGTTGGGTTCGGTCGACGAAGACTCCACCGGCTTGCTCTGGCATGACACCCTCACAAATGGCAGCCTGTAGATGCTTGATCCTTCAATATCTGGTAGATGCTCCATCTGGGATCGATAATCCCACCACCACTCCCTCACGATCGGATTCGTTGAATCTGTTTGCTCCATGGCCCAGAGGAGCAGCTCTATGTACTCCCACGCGACTCCCTTCGGGAGTATCACCGCCTTTTCGCTCTGTTGCAGATATTTGGCCATGGATGTCGCCGTCGCCGCTAGTTGGTCCTTTTTGTCAAACCAAGACTGTATCTCCAACATGCTATCTAGCTTCACAGGGCCGCCGTCTGCGATCATCACGTATCGGTTGTACTCCTCCATCGATCTACTTCTCCACAGCACCTTCACTTGCCGGCAGTGGTTTTTGAATGGAAGAGGAGAGGAGCAGCGCTGGTTTTGGATTAGAACGGGAGAGGAGCGACACTAGTTTTGGATTGGAACATGAGAGGAGGGGCGGTGGTTTTGAAATGGAAGAGGAGAGGAGCGGCGCTAGATTTAGAATAGGAGAGGAGCGGCGGTGGTTTAAGAGGAGAGGAGCGGCGCTGGTCTTGGAAGTATTTTTTTGTTTTGCATATTTTGGGTCAAAGTTTGACCATGTACTATATTTGACAAGCAAAATGTGAATGCATGTCACCAAAAATTGTATCGTTTGGTTCGTATCTGAATGTACTTTCAAATTATATTATTTTTGCAACGTATAACATATATTTTATTTGTGAAAATCATGGTCAATTATGACCCAGAATAAAAGGGAGACCAGTTAATGTGGGGTCGCTTTCTTAATTGAAGGGTAAATTGATTTTGATTTTGATCCAGTCATAGCGCGCCGGCCCTCTCGTCCAATCCTAAATCGCTGCCGCATGCTCCTCTCCCTCTTCCCCATTGCAAAACCACCTCCTCTCCTCTCCATCATCTCCATTCCAAAACCACCGTCTCGCCTCTCCCTCTTCTCCATTGCAAAACCACCCCTCTCCTCTCCATCATCTCCATTCCAAAACCACTGTCCCGCCTCTCCCTCTTTTCTATTGCAAGACCACCGACTCTCCTCCCATCTTCCAAAGCAAGCACCGGACCACTCAGAAGGACATCTATGGAGAGGATGCAGCAGCGAATCATGCAGATCGCCGACGGTGAGCAGGCAAAGTTAGCCAGGTTGAAGGAGATCCTTACTTGGTTTGACAATGAGTGGGAGATTTCGAGGACGGTGAGGGCCATGTGGCAATGTATGCGAAAGAGCGAGACGGCGGCGATGTACTCCTCGGCGGCAGTCACGCTGCAGTCCTTCGAGTTCATCGAGTATCTCCTCTGGGCTATGGAGCAGACAGATTTGCCCGAGGCAAAAGTCAGGCGGAGGTGGTGGGCGTACAGGTCAAAGGTCGAGCACCCAGAGGATAATGAATCGATCGAGTACGGTGTGCCGTTCATGATGGTGTAGAGCCAGCCGGAGCCACATGAGTATTCGTTCTCCCACCGCAAGAGGAGACCGAATGGCGCGACGTCGCTTCCCCGCCGTTCTCCACGGTTCCCTTGACGCTCGCCTCGTTTCAACGGCGGTGGTAGGGTTTAAGGTAAGCTTCGCACTAACCTAATCTTCCATCTTCTCATGCTTACAATCAGTGTGACAGCCAATGAAAATCATGCTTACAATCAGTCTCCGAGTACTACGCCAATCACCCTAAAATAGCTCTGGACCTTTGGGTCAAAGTTGTGACACTGTGTACAAATAAAGAAAAATAGATTGGTGCTTCTTTCAGAAAAGAGTACTCCCTAGAAAACTGCGAATATAAGCTACTAGTATTTGGTTAGTGGATTTGCTGCCGAGAAAGATCCGTCCACAGAGAGCGCCACACATCCCACTGGTGGTGGTGGATGATAATGCGTGCATGGAGCATGGTTGGTGTTGGTAATTTTTACTTGGCACACCTCACACTCCAAGTTACCTGGATTGCGTTTGTTCCAAAAACGATCTTCGCGAAGGTTTCATTCCGTTTGGATTCCGTTTGATATTACTTTTCTGTGAAACACTGAAATAGGCAAAAAACAACAATTTGCACTAGGCCTCCGGTTAGTAGGTTAGTCCCAAAAATAATATAAAAGTGCATAATAAAGCCCATTAAACATCCAAAACAGATAATATAATAGCATGGAACAATCAAAAATTATAGATACGTTGGAGACGTATCAAGCATCCCCAAGCTTAATTCCTGCTCGTCCTCGAGTAGGTAAATGATAAAAACAGAATTTTTGATGTGGAATGCTACCTAGCATAATTCTCAATGTAATTTTCTTTATTGTGGCATGAATGTTCAGGTCCGAAAGATTCAAGACAAAAGTTTAATATTGACATAAAAATAATAATTCTTAAAGCATACTAATAAAGCAATCATGTCTTCTCAAAATAACATGGCCAAAGAAAGTTATCCCTACAAAATCATATAGTCTGGCTATGCTCTATCTTCATCACACAAAATATTTAAATCATGCACAACCCCGATGACAAGCCAGGCACTTGTTTCATACTTTTGATATTCTCGTACTTTTTCAATCTTCATGCAATATATGAGTGTGAGCCATGGACATAGCACTATATGTGGAATAGAATGGTGGTTGTGGAGAAGACAAAAAGGAGAAGATAGTCTCACATCAACTAGGCGTATCAACAGGCTATGGAGATGCCCATCAATAGATATCAATGTGAGTGAGTAGGGAGTGTGTCGGGTGGTAGGTGCGACATATGCCAACGGGTGGCTTATCATTGTGGGAGCCAGTAAGACGTCGTCGGTGCCTGGAAACGGGATGAGGCGAAGACATGCACGCCGGCGGATCTTACGCAGGTTCGGGGCTCTCCGTGGAGATAACACCCCTAGTCCTGCTCTGCTGGGTCTCCGCATGATCACTAGATCAATACAAGTAGCTACAAGTGCTCCTTTAGCTGTCTGGTTAAAGGAAGAAGAAGGGCAAGGCTAGCTCTCTTTTTCTCTCTATGTGGTGTGTGAAACTCTATGAGATCAACCCTTTGCATGGGTGTCCCGGGGGGTTTACATAGGCCTACCCCAGGGGTACAATGGTAATCCGGCTGGGCGCGGGTCCCAGCCGTCAGTGTCTATGCTCGCCGGCTTCTCCGCCGGTCATTGGGGCCCGCCGACTGGTGGGTCCCGCCGGCTGCCGGCTTCTTGGCCGGCACGCCGGCCCCACCGCTTGGGGGCTTTGTCGGCGGCTGGTTACTGTTGCCTCGCCTCTGATGACGAGGGCTTTGTCAAGGTAAGCGTGGCTACAGTGTCGCCGCCTTGCGAGCTCTCACTGTAGCCTTACCTCGTCTTGTCTCCTTAATGGGGCGCATGCTTCGTGGGAGGGAGGTAGCCGGCTATCGGGAGCCTGCCACATCCCTGGCCGACTAGAGGAGGCCGGGCCGTCTTCAGATGTCTCTCTGGAAAAGGGGCCCGCTGCCCACGGGCTGTACTGGCACCTGTCGTGGGTGACATCGAGGCCAACATGGCTACAGTGCCGCGCCGGACGGGGGATGGCTGGCACGTACGGCGCCCTGTGGCCATACCTGTTCCAGGATTCGGGTGTAGTGGGCTGTACTGCGGCCACGCCACATCCTATCACCGTTATGTGGGTACAGTATTTGTGGGTGCAGTCTTGGCCGGCTTCTGGGAGCCGACTTTCTTCATGGCCGGCTTCTGGGAGTCGGCTTTCTTCATGACCGGCTTCTGGGAGTCGGTCCTCTTAGGGTCGGCTCCCTGGAGTCGGCTATCTCGTATCTTTCTTGGGGGAGGTTTCTGAGACTGAGTCGCCTTCTGGGAGTCGGCCCTGGGGATAGCCGGCTGGGGGAAGGCGGCCCTATGCTTTTTATGCTTGAAGGCTTGAGTTGGCCTGGTAATTTCTCGAAGAGCCGGGGGGAGTCGGTTAGGCTACCCGTGGCCATTTCCTCCGACAGTAGTCCCCGAAGCTGGTTGGGCTTCGAGGCTGAGTGGAGGTCGAGAAGCTCGGTCAGCTTCTTATCCTGACGAGCCAGCAGCTTGGAGCCGGCTTTGGTTGGGCGCGCCGTCTTGAATTTTTTTAAAGTCGGAAGGCGGGAGTCTGTTAGCGCGTGCGCCGGTCTGCGGGCCGGCCGCTCGCCGCCTGCGAACCATGTGGCGTCCCCTGGTTGAAGAGAGCCTGCCAACCCACACGCGCGACAAGACGTCGCCGCAGGGCAAGGGCCCACCACTCCTACGCCTAGGCCCAGGCGCGGATTCTTTGCGGCCCAAAGCCGTCCGCACGTCTTCCGGCGACGGTTTCCGCACGCCGTTAGGGCACAATATTCGCGGGACGTGGGGGACTGGGCGTAGTTAATCCCACGTTCCTCCCTATGCCTCGCCTCCTCGGCTTCGCCGCACGAGGCTATAAGTAGGGGGAGGAGGGGAAGCGGCAGACGCTCGCACGCTCCTCTCCTCTCCGCCATCTTCTTCCTCCTGCTTTCCCTCGCAGCAGCGCCTCGCCGCCGCGCCGTCCCACCATTCTTCACTCCGCCCTGCAGCTCTGCCACCGCAGGGCCGTGCTTTCTCCGCCGTCACACTCTTCCTCGCTAGGTTCTTGCCACCAGGCAGTACGGCGGGGACTAGGACAACTCCAACGTCCATATGGACCACATCGAGTTCCTCCGCAAGACGCGGCGTTGCCCAACGCAGACCAGGTGCGGGTCCGTCTCGCGCCTGCGAGGGAGATCACGCCGGAGCCGGAGGAAGGCGAGTGGGTAGTCTTCCGCTCGCATTTCCTGCGCGGCATCGGCTTGCCGGCGAGCGCTTTCTTCCGCTCCTTCCTCGACTTCTATCAACTCCAGCCGCACCACCTCACTCCAAACACGGTGGTGCTGCTGTCCGCCTTCGTCACTTTGTGCGAAGGCTTCCTTGGCGTTCTCCCCACCCTCGAGCTCTGGGGGAGTTCTTCCAATCTAAGCTGGGCACCTGCATGCAGGGCGTGCCGGCCCAGAGCGGCGCCTTCATCGCGATGCGGAGGCCGGTGGCCGACAACCCCTTCCCCATCATCACGTTAATCCAGTCGGTGAAGCGCTGGTAGAAGTCCTATTTCTACATGAAGAACGTCGCCCCGCAAGGCGACTACGTCAACTTGCCAGCTTACGTAGCCGGCCCGCCGGCTGGGAGGCGGCCCCACTGGTCCTATCGGGCCGCGTCGCTGACGCCGGCTGGAGCCGCGGCCGTCGCCTGACTGTGGGTGATGATCCAGTCGGAGGGCCTGACTGGGTCTGACTTGCTGGCCGCCTTCGTCATGTGCCGGGTGCTTCCGCTTCAGAGCCGCCCTCACCTGATCTGTCAGATGAGCGGCCAGCTCAATCCGAGCCGGATATGCACCAAGGACATGCCGCGCGACGAGGTGGCCCACATGGTGAATTACCTTGCAAACTGCAAGCTCTCCGCAGAGTGGTGGTTTGGCAAGGAGCCATATTCCCGTGCGCATCCTCCACCCATGGTATGTTTTCTTTTTCCTTTTCTTTTCATAGTTTTGTTGCTGAATTCCTTCTGGCCGTCTCTGACCAGTCGGCACGCCTTGGCAGAGCTCTCTCCTTCGACCTGCAGCCGGGTCGGAGACGGAGCGCCGATTCCTCCTCGACCGGGCGGAGCATGACCTGGAGGACCACGACTTGGGGGCGGCCGCCATGGAGGATAACACCGAGGCGGGTGGCGGCGAAGCCGGCGGTGAGGCAGGCGGCTCCGGGCTTGGAGCCAGCTTCGACGACTGGCCGGACGACGACGCAGCGGAAATCGTCCCACGCCACCGGCAGGCATCCGGCCACGGCGCGGGTTCCTCCGTCGGCCCAGGACATGGAGGCGGCCAGCGCCAGCTCGGGGTGGACGCCGGGTGGAGGGACGACTGTGGTGAACATGGCAGCGCAGGATGTCCGGAACCGACTTCAGTCCCAGGCTGCGGCGCTGAGGAAATATAATGACAAGTTCCTTGCGACGCGGGCGGCCATTCGGGTTAGTCTTCTTATTTTTGCTTTTTTGATCTTGGTTTCTTCCGTGGGGGCGCGTCAGTGCACCCACTGGGTGTAGTCCCCGAGTTCTGAGTCGGCTGCAGAGCAGGCGGCTTGGAACTTCTTAGCGGGCCTTGTTTTTTTATTCTTGTTCTCATTCGCTCCTCTGCCTGACTTGCAGGACTACCACAACCTCCGCGCGGTTGCCTTTAACTCCCAGGCTCGGGAGCTGACCCAGAGGACTGCTGACCTATCTGAGAGCCGGGGTAAGTGCTTCGTCTTTTATCTCACGTGGGGGCGCGTCGGCGCACCCACTGGGTGTAGTCCCCGAGATTCGGGCCAACTGCTGAGCAGTCGGGTCGGATCTTCCTTGACGACTTCTTCCTTATTGCTTCTTTTCTTTTCTGCCATCCCTGCAGCGGCCAACGCCAGTCTGAGGGAACAGCTGGGCGGGGCTCAGGCCGCCCTCCGCGCTAAGGAGGCCGAGTTTGCCGCCTTGGCATAGGAGCGTGACCGCCTGGCCAAGAGGTTGGCCGACCAGGAGAAGAGCCACAAGGCGGCCCTGAAGGCGGTGTAGGACAGCGAGGCCGCCCTCCAAGCCGAGTATGAGACAGAGGCGGCCAGCTGGGCCGAAGCGAAGCAAACGCTGATCAACGGCTATGGCCAGATCGAAGACTTGCTTGACGGTAGGCCGCCTTCCTCTTCGTCCTTGCTTGCCGCTTGCCGTTTAGCTCACTTTCTGACTTGGTGTTTTTCTCTTCTTTCTCTTTCTTCCTTGCGCAGAGTACTTCCCTGGCTACTCTACCGCCGCCAACCAGGTCGTCGAGGCCCACCGCGAGGCACGAAGGCAGGCTGGCGCCGAGATCGCGCCAAACGCTCGCCGGTCGCTGGAGGAGCAGCTCTTGGCGATTCAGGCCCGCCTCCAGCCGGCTCATGGCATGCTCCGCCGGCTTCAGCGCGTTGGGGCGCAGGTGTTGTCCGCTCTCTGGTCTGGTGAAGTGATTCCCTGCACCCCTAGTCGGACTGCCGACTGGCTGGAGGTGGCGGTCGGCCGCTTCGAGGCCTGGAAGGCTTCTGCGGCTCGTTCCGGCGCCAGGCGGGCGCTGGAGTTCGCCAAGGCCTGGTATCCCGAGCTAAGTCTGGACCAGCTGGCCACCTGGAGGCAGGAGGCCGACACAGAGCTGGAGCCGGCGCGGCCGGCTATCATCCAGCGGGCTTCGGTGATTGTCGACTACACCGACACCAGCGCCTTCGCTCCTAAGGTGGACGACAACGGCGTTGCCCAGCCGGAGGAGTGGTTCGGGCTGAACCCGGCAGACGGCGAGGACTCGGCGGAGGAGATCGACTCCAGCGACGAGGGCGAGGAGGAGGACGAGGGTGAAGACGCCGCGCCAGATGGTGGAGCGGCCGGTCAGCCTCAGCTTGACCGTGCCTCCAGCAACAAGGCACGCGTGGGTGCGCCGTCTGCAGCCGGCGATGATCAAGCCGAGACCCGCCAGCCGGCCACTCCTCCAGCTGGTGGTGCCGTCTCGCCCGACCAGCCCGGCTCCCCTGCTGCACCCTTAGTCTAGTCAGCTGCCTCTACTTTCCTGTTTCACCATTCTCGGAATAGTTGTTTTGTTAAGTTTGCACAATTGCACCCACTGGGGGTGTATTCAAACTATATTGACTGCCGGCCTGTTTGGGGCCTTATGTGTAAATATAATTATGCATGCGTTTGGCTTTCCCTTGTTGTTTGCTTTTCATCTTTCTGCTGTTTCCTTTGCCGCCCTCCCTTGGTTGCCGCCTTCCCAGCCGGACAGCTGCTCTGCAATCTGTGGCTGGGGAAGTGCTTGGGAGGGCAAGTACTCTAGCTTTGTTGGATTATAGCGAAGTGATTGGGAGGCCGGCCAGCCGGCTGTTTTGACAGCCGGCATGCGTGGTTGGAGGCCGTCTTCGCGTTATATAAGTTCGTTAGTCCTTAGCCGTTTTTCGTGTGGGCATCCTTTCTGCCTGTGGCTCTTGCCAGTCGGACAGTCGGTTCTTCCAGTTGCGACTTTCAACAAGAGAGGGCTCGGGTGCCGGTACACTACCTGTCTGACTTCAGGTAAAACTTTTAATATAACTTAAGGCGGCCAGTCCCCGGGCCGACTAGTCGAACCCGGTGCCAGACAGAAAATCAAATGTAATAATACATTCATGAGTATGACGCTCGTCATTCTTAGATAAAGGAGGGCAGTCCCCGAGTGCTCCTCGGGGGGCCCGTTTGTCTCATATTTAATAAAAACGGTAGCATGGTACATACTGCTTTCAACTGTAAAATCTTCTCAGGAGGTTCGTGTTCCATGGTCGCTCCGACTCTTTGCCGGAATCATCCCTCTTGCATGCTCTTGGTTTTTGTGCGTCGATCAGGTAGTAGGAGTCGTTGCCTAGTGCCTTGCTGATGACGAAAGGGCTTTCCCAAGGGGCCGAGAGCTTGTGCTGGCCGGCTATTCGCTGGATCAGCCGAAGCACAAGGTCGCCCTCTTGGAAAGATCTTGGCTAGACCTTTCGGTTGTGGTAATGGCGCAAACCCTGCTGGTAGATGGCGGACCGGCTGAGTGCTAACAGCCGGCCTTCTTCCAGCAAGTCGACGCCGTCTTCTCGTGCTTCCTTGGCCTCCGCCTCCGTGTACATGGTGACCCGAGGCGAGTCGAACTCGATGTCAGTTTGGATGACAGCCTCGGCACCATATACAAGGAAGAACGGAGTGAAGCCGGTTGACTTGTTTGGGGTAGTACGTAGACTCCAGAGGATAGCCGGCAGCTAATCGAGCCAGCAGCAGGCCGATCGCTCCAGTGGTACGACCAGTCGGGGCTTGATGCCGGAGAGGATGAGTCCATTTGCTCGCTCGACCTGGCCGTTTGACTGCGGGTGGGCAACGGACGCTAAGTCCAGTCGGATGCCCTGTGTTGTGCAGAAACGTGCCAGTGCTCCTTTGGAAAAGTTTGTGCCGTTGTCGGTGATGATGCTATGCGGCACGCCATACCGAGTAGTGATGTCGGCAATGAATGTCACGGCAGTCGGCTTCGCTTCGATCCACTCGGTAAACTTGTCCACGGCGACAAGCAGATGTGTCATGCCGCCGCGGGCTGTCTTGAATGGGCCCACCATGTCCAGCCCCCAGACGGCAAAGGGCCAGGTGAGCGGGATGGTCTTGAGTGCAGAAGCCGGCAGGTGTTGCTTGGAACTGAAGCCTTGGCATCCTTTGCAGCTTTTGACTATCTCTTTGGCATCTTCCAAAGCAGTCGGCCAAAAGAAACCATGGTGGAAGGCTTTGGCCACAAGTGATCTTGAGACTGCGTGGTGGCCGCATTCGCCTTGGTGGATATCCTTGAGGATTGCCACACCTTTCTCTGGCTCGACGCAGCGCTGGAAGACTCCAGTGACGCTGCGCTTGACAAATTCTCTGTTTATTATTGCATATGCTCCGGCTCGGCGTTGCACTAGTCTTGCCGAGACCTCATCAGTCGGGAGCTCTCTGTTGAGTAGGAAGTTGAGGATGGGCTGGGCCCATGATGGAGCTGTGACTTCTTCTACTGTCAGTACGGCCACTGTGACTCGGGTGGGTGGGTTGGGTGGTGGGGAGCTGGAGTCGGCCACCGCTTCTTGTGCCGCTGCAGTCCTCGGGCAGACTGCTGCAGTCCCCGGGCCGGGTTCTGAAGTCCCCGAGCCGGGTGCGACTAAGGCAATCCCCGGGTCGCTTGTCGAAGTCCTCGAGCCGCCTGCTGGGTTCCTCCAGTCAGATCCGGCTGCATCAGGGGCGGGCGGCACATAGATAGAATCCGACTCTGGAGATGGCTTGATAGATGGTTTGAGGAGGCGCTGGAGAGAGACACCGGTTGGTATAGCCTGTCGGGTGGAGCCGATCCGTGCCAGGGCGTCTGCTTGGTCGTTGTCGGCCCGTGGTACGTGAAGGAACTCGCACCCTTCGAAGTACCCACTAATCTGCTGGACGAGGAATCGATAGCTCGCCATGTTTGTATCCTTGGCGTCCCAGTCGCCAGATGACTACTGGACCACCAAGTCCGAGTCGCCATAACACAGGATCCGGCGTATGCCGAGCTCTTTGGCTAGCCGGAGCCCGTGTATGAGCGCCTTGTACTCAGCCACGTTGTTGGAGGCGGCGAAGCAGATTTGCAGCGTGTATCTGAGCTTGTCACCTTTGGGAGAGGTGAGGACGATGCCAGCTCCCAAGCCGGTGCGCATCTTGGACCCGTCGAAGTGCATCCGCCAATGAGTAGAGTCGGGAGCCGGCGGTAGGTACTGGGTCTCGGCCCAGTCGACGAGGAAGTCGGCCAACGCTTGGGACTTGATGGCGGTGCGGGGCTGATAGAAGATCGTGTAAGATGCAAGCGCAATGGCCCATTTAGCCACCCGGCCGGATGCATCCCGGCTGCCTATGATCTCGGCAAGCGGGGCGGTGCACACGACCGTGATGGGATGCTCATGAAAGTAGGGCTTCAGTTTCTTGGCGGCGAAGTATACTCCATAGCACATCTTCTGGTAGTGTGGGTAGTTTTGCTTTGAGCTGGATAGTACTTCACTTAGATAATATACCGGCCTCTGGACTAGCTGGGCTCGGCCTTCTTTTGGGCGCTGAACCACGATGACTGTACTGACCACTCGGCTAGTTGCGGCAATGTAGAGGAGCATGGGCTCCTTCTCAGTCGGCGCGCCAGGACAGGTGGAGTGGTCAGCATCTTCTTCAACTCATGGAAGGCTTGGTCTGCTTGGTCATTCCACTCGAAATGAGTGGATTTCTTCATGAGTCAGTACAGGGGGAGAGCCTTCTCTCCTAGCCGGCTGATAAAGCGGTTTAGGGAGGCCAGGCACCCGGTGAACTTCTGAACATCTCGCAACTTGGTGGGAATCTCCATTCTCTCAATGGCCTTGATCTTCACAGGGATGCACTCCATGCCGCGTTCGGAGACCAGGAAACCTAGAAGCTGGCCGGCTGGTACTCCGAACACGCATTTCTCGGGGTTGAGCTTGATCTGGAATCGGCGTAAGTTGGCAAATGTTTCTTTGAGGTCCTCCAGCAGGGTGCCGCGCTTCTCTGTCTTCACCACAATATCGTCTACGTAGACGTGGGCATTTCTGCTGAGTTGCTTGAGGAGGCATTTCTGCATGCAACGCTGAAAAGTGGCACCGGCATTCCTCAAGCCGAATGTCATAGTCAGGTAACAGAAAGCTCCGAATGGTGTGATGAAGGCGGTCTTCAGGCGGTCTGCTGGGTCCAACTTAATCTGGTGGTATCCTGAGTAGGCATCCAAGAAACTCAACAGCTCGCATCCGGCTACGGAGTCTATCACTTTATCAATCCGTGGCAAAGCAAACGGATCTTTGGGGCAGGCCTTGTTGAGGCTAGTGTTGTCTATACACATACGCCATTTGTTGTTCTTCAACACCAAGACTGGGTTGGCAAGCCACTCTGGGAAAAATACTTCCATTATAAAGCCGGCGGCAAGGAGCCGGGCTATCTCTTCTCCTACGATTCTTCTCTTCTCTTCTGACAGTCGGCGGAGAGGCTGCTTGACCGGCTTCGCGTCGGCTCGGACGTGTAATTTGTGCTCGGCGAAATCCTTCGGAACACCCGGCATGTCCTTTGGGGACCATGCAACGATGTCTCGATTCTCACGGAGGAAGTCGACGAGCTCGCCTTCCTATTTACTGTCCAGGTTTGCACCAATGACTGCAAACCTCTCCGGGTTCTCCGGGTCCAGAGGTATCTTCTTTGTCTCCTTGGCCGGCTGGAAGGAGCCCTGCGCATCATAATCCTTGGGGTTGGGGGATAAGGCCGGCTGCTTGCCGACCATGGCCACAACTCGCTGCAGCATCTTCTTCTCTTCTGCCACTACGAGGGACTCGGCCAGCCGACTGCTGGCTGCAGCGCACTCGATGGACTTCTTGTAGTCGCCGGCTACAGTGATGATCCCCTTCGAGCTCGGCATCTTCATCTTCAGGCAGGCGTAGTGGGGCACAGCCCTGAACTTGGCCAGAGCAGGTCGGCCAAGCAAGGCGTGGTAAGGGCTTTCCAGATCCACTACCTCGAACCAGATTGCTTCTCAGCGAAAATGATCCTTGTCTCCGAAGAGAACATCCATCTTGATCTTGCCGATCGGGGAACAGGACAGGCCGGGTACGGTGCCATGGAACACGGTCCGGCTTGGCATGAGCTGCTTCGCCTTGAGGTTCAACTTCTCCATGGTATCGCGGTACAGTATGTTGATACTGCTTCCGCCATCAATCAGAACGCGGGAGAATCGGGCAGCTCGCCTCTCCGTTGCGAGGGTGACCTCCAACACTAATGCGTAGGAGCCAGGGGACAGCATCACCTCTGGGTGATCGGCCCGACTCCAGTTGATAGGCCTTTCGGACCAATGCATGAACTCGGGGTTGCCGGAGGCGACTGCGTTGACCTCTTGGTGCTGTCGGCGCCGGCTGCGCTTGTCTTCAACCTGGCTCGTGAAGACGACGTAGGCGGCGTGGTCATCAGGGAACTCATCTTGAATGGCTCCGACTGCTGGTCGAGCAGCCGGCTGCTGGGGGGCTGGAGGCGGCGGGAAGGGAGGCGGAGGCGGCACGAGCCCCTCGCCCTTGGAGATCCGGGTGAGCCAGTGGCACTTTCGGGTCGTGTGGTTGGACGGCTTCGCGCCGCTGTGGAACTTGCAGGGGGCAACGAGAGCCTGCTCGTAGGAGAAGGCCGGCTGCCAAGTCGGCCTGCCGCCCTTCTTCTTGGGAGCGGGCCACTCTTCGGGCTGCTCATCTTCGACTGTGGCCACCTGCCGACTGGTGGAAGGCGGCATAGGGGCCTTACGCTTGTGGTCGTTCTGGTAGGGGCGCCGATTGGAGTCGCCAGCCGGCGTCTTGGGAGCCGGAGCGAGCACCTTCCCAGAGGCGTCCACTCGGAGCTCGGTCTTCATCGAGGAGTCGGCCGTGGCGTAGTTGTCCGCAATGACCAGCAGCTCATCGAGGGTAGCCGGCTCGTCGTAGAGGAGTCGGTGCTTGAGGAGGGTGCCCTCTCGGCACCCGGCGGTGAAGTATTTGATGGCTTGAACCTCGTGCACCCCTCGCAGGAGTTGTGGAGCTCGGCCCACCGCGTGAGGTAGTCGCGGGTCGACTCGCTGGGCCCTTGGACGCATAAGGAGAGCTGGCGGGGCTTGGGAGGCCGCTTGTATGTGCTGGTGAAGTTGCGGACGAAGACTTCCGTGAAGTCCAGCCAGCTGTTGACGCTGTTGGGCATGAGGCTGTTGAGCCAGGTGCGTGCCGTGCCTTGCAGCATGAGAGGGACGTACTTCACGGCTACGCGCCTGTTGCCGTTTGCTATGCTGACAGCGGTGGAGTAGTCGATGAGCCAATCTTCCGGCTTCACAGAGCCGTTGTACTTGGGCGTGTCTCTGGGGAGCGAAAACCCTTTGGGGAAGGGCTCATCGCGGATGCGGGGGCCAAAGCATGGCGGGCCAACATCGTCTTCTTCTTCTAGCGCCAGGGATCGAGATAGGCGGTCGATCCGGTGGCGGGCGTCGTTCTCGCCGACTCCTTCGCGGCGGCCTAGCCGGCCGCCGACAGTCGGATGTGTGACAGGTGGCGGGGTGGGATATCTCTCCCCCCGAGGCGGGGGAGGAGGCGGATTGCCTTGGCGCTCCACTGCCCGAGGGCGGCCTTCCGCGTCGCGCTCGATGGTAATCCGAGTCCGGCTGCGGCTAGCAGCCGGCTCCTTGTCTTTCCTTGTGCGGGCGCCGCTCGCAGTCAGCGACCAGGATGTCGCGGCGTGCTCTCGGCATGGGGGAGGACTCTCGGCGCGGGCGCCGGCTTCATGTCGTTCTGCGGCCGCGTCGATCAGCTGCTGGATACGCCTTGTCATGTAGGGGTGCTCATCAGCCCCCAGCCCATTTAGCTCTTCAGCGGCCGCCTGAGTGGCTCGCAGATTCTCGAGCGGGGTGGCGTAGACGTGGCAGTCTGCCCCCAGCATGCTGGCGATGGCCGCGCCACGCTTTTTGACGAGGCCGGCTCGGCTCGGCCCGCCATGAGGCGGCGTACCGAAGGCAGCGCGGTCGACTTCGCGCTGGTGGGCCTCGATGAGGCGTCTCATGGAGGCTATCTTCTGGCCCTCCGTGATGTGGGCCAGGCGGCGCACCTCCAGGGTCTCGGCGTAGGCATCGGCCGGGATGGGGACGGACAAATCATGCAACGCCGCTTGCAGGGCGTCATGGGCGTTCTCGCCCGAGTCGGCGACGTCGCTGATGACCAGCACCTCAGTGACTGCGCTGCTGCCGCCGTTAGCTCGAGGGAGAGGGTCGTTGAAGACTACCACGTCGGAGGGGTAGGCGTCGAGCGATGCCGTGTCGGAGTGGACAAGCATCGGGTCGGTGGAGCCGACCGACTCCAAGTCTACAGCAAGCTCGCTGGAGACGTGAAGTTGGTCGAGGAGGCTGACGAGGCGACTCTCGGGGTAGTCCGTGCCCGCATCGGACGCGGGCTCGTCGGAGATGCGAGTCTCGCCAAGAAGATCGGCGAGGCAGCTCGGTGCGCAGGCGTTGTCAACGCCTTGCAGCGCGTCGGGGCAAGCGCCATCGGGTGCAGCAGGCTGGCTGTGCTCGCGGGGGAGGAAAAGGGTTCCCGTCCAGAACAGGTCTCCGGACGACGGTGCACCTGGCCTCACGGTGGGCGCCAAATGTCGGGTGGTAGGTGCGACATATGCCAACGGGTGGCTTATCATTGTGGGAGCCAGTAAGACGTCGCCGGTGCCTGGAAACGGGATGAGGCGAAGACATGCACGCCGGCGGATCTTACCCAGGTTCGGGGCTCTCCGTGGAGATAACACCCCTAGTCCTACTCTGTGGGGTCTCCCCATGATCACTAGATCAATACAAGTAGCTACAAGTGCTCCTTTAGCTGTCTGGCTAAAGGAAGAAGAAGGGCAAGGCTAGCTCTCTTTTTCTCTCTATGTGGTGTGTGAAACTCTATGAGATCAACCCTTTGCATGGGTGTCCCGGGGGGTTTATATAGGCCTACCCCAGGGGTACAATGGTAATCCGGCTGGGTGCGGGTCCCAGCCGTCAGTGTCTATGCTCGCCAGCTTCTCCGCCGGTCATTGGGGCCCGCCGATTGGTGGGTCCCGCCGGCTGCCGGCTTCTTGGCCGGCACGCCGGCCCCACCGCTTGGGGGCTTTGTTGGCGGCTGGTTACTGTTGCCTCGCCTCTGATGACGAGGGCTTTGTCGAGGTAAGCGTGGCTACAGTGTCGCCGCCTTGCGAGCTCTCACTGTAGCCTTACCTCGTCTTGTCTCCTTAATGGGGCGCATGCTTCGAGGGAGGGAGGTAGCCGGCTATTAGGAGCCGGCCACATCCCTGGCCGACTAGAGGAGGCCGGGCCGTCTTCAGATGTCTCTCTGGCAAAGGGGCCCGCCGCCCACAGGCCGTACTGGCACCTGTCGTGGGTGACATTGAGGCCAACATGGCGACAGTGCCGCGCCAGACGGGGGATGGCTGGCCCGTACGGCGCCCTGTGGCCATACCTGTTCCGGGATTCGGGGGTAGTGGGCTGTACTGCGGCCATGCCCCATCCTATCACCGTTATGTGGGTACAGTCTTTGTGGGTGCAGTGTTGGCCGGCTTCTAGGAGCTGACTTTCTTCATGGCCGGCTTTCGGGAGTCGGCTTTCTTCATGACCGGCTTCTGGGAGTCGGTCCTCTTGGGGTCGGCTCCCTGGAGTCGGCTATCTCGTATCTTTCTTGGGGGAGGTTTCTGAGACTGAGTCGCCTTCTGGGAGTCGGCCCTGGGGATAGACGGCCGGGGGAAGGCGGCCCTATGCTTTGTATGCTTGAAGGCTTGAGTTGGCCTGGTAATTTCTCGAAGATTCGGGGGGAGTCGGTTAGGCTACCCGTGGCCATTTCCTGCGACAGATTGCCATGCAACGGATGCACTAGAGCTATAAGTGTATGAAAGCTCAACAAAAGAAACTAAGTGGGTGTGCATCCAACTCGCTTGCTCACGAATACCTAGGGCATTTTGAGGAAGCCCATCATTGGAATATACAAGCCAAGTTATATAATGTAAAATTCCCACTAGTATATGAAAGTGATAACATAGGAGACTCTCTATCATGAAGATCACGGTGCTACTTTGAAGCACAAGTGTGGTAAAAGGATAGTAACATTGTCCCTTCTCTCTTTTTCTCTCATTTTTTTGTTTGGGCCTTTCTCTCTTTTTTATGGCCTCTTTTCTTTCCCCCTTTTTTTCTTTTTAGTCCGGAGTCTCATCCCGACTTGTGGGGGAATCATAGTCTCGATCATCCTTTCCTCACTTGGGACAATGCTCTAATAATGGTGATCATCACACTTTTATTTACTTACAACTCAAAAATTAGAACAAAATATGACTCTATGTGAATGCCTCCGGCGGTCCACTGGGATATGCAATGAATCCAGAGTGACATGTATGAAAATTATGAACGGTGTCTTTGCCACAAATACGATGTCAACTACATGATCATGCAAAGCAATATGACAATGATGGAGCGTGTCATAATAAACGGAACGGTGGAAAGTTGCATGGCAATATATCTCGGAATGGCTATGGAAATGCCATAATAGGTAGGTATGGTGGCTGTTTTGAGGAAGGTATGTGGTGGGTGTATGATACCGGTGAAAGTTGCGCGGTATTAGAGAAGCTAGCAATGGTGGAAGGGTGAGAGTGCGTATAATCCATGGACTCAACATTAGTCATAAAGAACTCACATACTTATTGAAAAAATATATTAGTTATCGAAACAAAGTATTACGCGCATGCTCCTAGGGGGATAGATTGGTAGGAAAATACCATAGCTCGTCCCCAACCGCCACTCATAAGGAAGACAATCAATAAATAAATCATGCTCCGACTGCATCACATAATGGTTCACTATACGTGCATGCTACGGGAATCACAAGCTTTAACACAAGTATTTCTCAAATTCACAACTACTCAACTAGCATGACTCTAATATCACCATCTTCGTATCTCAAAACAATCATAAAGAATCAAAGTTCTCATAGTATTCAATGCACTTCATATGATAGTTTTTATTATACCTATCTTGGATGCTCATCACTTTAGGAATAAAATTTTAACCAAATAAAATTACCATGCTGTTCTAAAAGACTCTCAAAATAATATAAGTGAAGCATGAGATATCAATAATTTCTATAAAATAAACCACCACCGTGCTCTAAAAGATATAAGCAAAGCACTAGAGCAAAATTATCTAGCTCAAAAGATATAACTAAAGCACATAGAGTATTCTAATAAATTCTGATTCATATGTGTCTCTCCAAAAGGTGTGTACAGCAAGGATGATTGTGGTAAACTAAAAAGCAAATACTCAAATCATACAAGACGGTCCAAGCAAAACACATATCATGTGGTGAATAAAAATATAGCATCAAGTAAAGTTACCGATAGAAGAAGACGAAAGAGGAGATGCCTTCCGGGGCATCCCCAAGCTTAGGCTCTTGGTTGTCCTTGAATTTTACCTTGGGGTGCCTTGGGCATCCCCAAGCTTAGGCTCTCTCCACGCCTTATTCCATAATGCATCAAATCTTTACCCATAAACTTGAAAACTTCACAACACAAAACTCTACAGAAAATCTCATGAGCTCCGTTAGCGAAATAAAACAAACCACCACTTTAAGGTACTGTAATGAACTCATTCTTTATTTATATTTGTGTTAAACCTACTATATTCCAACTTCTCTATGGTTCATACCCCCCGATACTAGCCATAGATTCATCAAAATAAGCAAACAACACACGAAAAACAGAATTTGTCAAAAACAGAACAGTCTGTAGTAATCTGTTTCAAACGCAAACTTCTTTAACTAAAAAATTCTTCCAAAATAGGACAACCTAAATATTTTATTTATTTATCCACTGCAATTGGAATCAATATTTTATCACTTTCTGGTGATTTTTAACAATTTTTTTCGAGAGCAGAAAGTTTCTGTCTTTTTCAGCAAGATCAAATAATTATCACCCAAGAAGATCCTATAGGTTTTACTTGGCACAAACACTAATTAAAACATAAAACCACATCTAACCATAGGCTAGATGAATTATTTATTACTAAACAGAAAAAAAATCAAGAAATAAAAATAAATTGGGTTGCCTCCCAACAAGCGCTATCGTTTAACGCCCCTAGCTAGGCTTTAATAATTTTAATGATGCTCACATCAAAGACAAGAATAAAAGCACAAAGCGAGCATCATAGAACACGTGATAAACACATCTAAGTCTAACATACTTACTATGCATAGGCATTTTATAAGCAAACAAATTATCATAGCAAGCAAAAATTAGCATATGCAAGGCAGAAGAAAGAGACGATAGCAATCTCAACATGAAGAGAGGTAATTTAGTAACATGAAAATTTCAACAACCATATTTTCCTCTCTCATAATAATTACATGTAGGATCATAAGAAAATTCAACAAAGTAGCTATCACAAAACATATTCTTACACTACTGGAATCAGCTAATTTGCCATCTGCCAGCTCTTTGCCGTCTGCTAGCTGACGGCAAAGAAGCTCTTTGCCATCAGCTACCCAAAAGTAGACGACAAAGAAAGGGCAGACGGCAAAGAAGCTCTTTGCCATCTGCCAGCTCTTTGCCGTCTGCCAGCAGACGGCAAAGAGTGAGGTGGCCCCCACCCCCCGCCCGTTTGGGAAAAACTTAACGGGACACCTCTTTGCCGTCCGCTAGCAGACGACAAAGAGGCCAAAAAGCGGACGGCAAAGAGGGGCGGACGACAAAGAGCTCACTACCTAACGGCCCGTACCCCCCGCCCGTTACTCACTTCTTCTCTCCCTCGCCGTTTCTCTCCTCCCACCCCACCGCCGCCGCCGCCGCCCCGTCGCCCCCGCCGCCCCGGCTCGCCGCCGCCCCCACCGTCACCCCGCCCTGGCCCCCCCGCCGCCCCACGCCCCACCGCCCGGGCCCCCCCGCCTCCCCACGCCCCACCGCCCGGGCCCGGCCCCCCGCCGCCCCGCCGCCCCGGCTAGCCGTCGCCCCCACCGCCCCGTCGCCCCCCCCCCCGCCCCGGCCCCCCGCCGCCCAGGCCCCCCGCCGCCCCGCGCCCGACCGCCAGGGCCCGGCCCCCCGCCGCCCCAGGCCGCCTCCTCCACCGCCCCGCCCCCCCTCCACCGGCCTCCTCCACCCCCCAGGTGAGCCCCCCTTTTTTTTCTGTTTTTTCTGTTTTTTTCCTTTTTAGTTTTAGTTTTAGTTTAGATTTAGTTTTAGTTGTAGTTTTAGGTTTAGTTTTAGTTTTAGGTTTAGTTTTAGGTTTAGTTTAGTTTGAGGAAAGAAGAAGAAGAAGAAAAAAGAGGAGAGGAGGAGAAGAAGAAGAGGAAAAAGGAAAGGAAGAAGAAGAAGAGGAGGAGGAGAAGAAAAAAGAAGAAGAGGAAGAAGAAGAAGAAAACAGAGGAGAGGAGGAGAAGAAGAAGAGGAAAAAGGAAAGGAAGAAGAAGAAGAGGAGGAGGAGAAGAAAAAAGAAGAAGAGGAAGAAGAAGAAGAAAAAAGAGGAGAGGAGGAGAAGAAGAAGAGGAAAAAAGGAAAGGAAGAAGAAGAAGAGGAGGAGGAGAAGAAAAAAGAAGAAGAGGAAGAATAGGAAGAAGAAGAAAAGGAAAAAAGAGGAAAAAACCCCGACCCGACACGGCACCCCGACCCCGACACGACACCCCGACCCCTAGACCCCAACCCCGACACCCCGACCCCAACCCCGACCCCGACACCCCGACCCCGACCCGACACCCCGACCCCGAGACGGCACCCCGACCCGACACCCCGACCCGGCACCCCGACCCGACACCCCGACCCCGACACCCCGACCCCGAGCCTGACCCGACACCCCGACCCCGACACCGACACAGCACCCCGACCCGGCAACCCGACTCGACACCCCGACCCCGAGACCCCGACCCCGAGCCTGACCCGACACCCTGACCCCGACACCGACACGGCACCCCGACCCCGACCTGGCACCCCGACCCCGAGACCCTGACCCCGACCCCGAGCCTGACCCGACACCCCGACCCCGACACCGACACGGCACCCCGACCCCGACCCGGCACCCCGACCCGACACCCCGACCCCGAGACCCCGACCCCGACCCCGACACGGCACCCCGAGACCGACACGACACCCCGACCCCCGACACCTCCCGAAAAGGTGTTCTTTGGCCTTCCAGAAGCCGACGGGGTCATATATTTGTGAATTATTAGTTAGGTCATATATCTTTCGATTTTGTTATGAAAAACATCATATATAATTGTGTTGATCGGGTAGTTTTAAATGTGCAGTTGTTTCATCGCTGCGAGGTTTGGTGTTCGACGACCTCGCCGTGCGTTTGACGAGCTCTGCCCCTTCGTTCGTGGGTGAGCACAAATGACATGTCCTCCTCCCCATTAATTATTTGATCTATTCCGATGAAACTTGATAGCTAGCTACATATGTGTCTTGAATCATCAGTATGCGTAACCAATATGTGTCTCCCATTCGAAAGCGTCATAGTTATAAATATGCATGCATTTGCATATTTATAACCTTGATTCTTTCGAATTGTCCAACGCTATCCATGGACAGCCCGAGTATGTTTAGATTGGGTTCATTTTCCCATATGCTGGACCCGACACATAAATTTCGTCAGTGCCTCCCCTGTTGTTCTCCGGGTACACATCCTCTCTGTTTATTGCAGAGACGTGTATCAGGAGAACATCGGGGAGGTGCTGCCGAAATTTTGCGTAGGATCCGGAGCATAGCATGGGAAAATGAACCCAATCTAAACATACTCGGGTGGGATTAGGACCTATCATTACCTATTAGAGTGTAGGTTGCATGGACGTAATAAAATTGACAAAGTAGATCAACTGATGAATATATACATGGTGAATTATATATATATATATTTGTTGTGTGTCTAGTAGATCTGAAAATCAAGATGAGTGATCGTGCGTGGATGTACACCGGTCACACTGGTCAGAACAAATGGAGCACTGAATGGTTCACAAAAACCAAGGGGTTTGTGCGAGCCGCATTTGCAAATGGCCAGAGGAAAACCTGGTGCCCCTGTTTACGGTGCGGCAATTGGGAAAAGAGGACAGAGGCTGAAATGGGCAAACACCTGCAGAAGAGTGGTTTTACGCCCGATTATACGGTGTGGACATTTCATGGTGAGTCTGCCCAACGTGACCGAGCTGAGGTGGATCGTCGTCGCACCGACGAGCATGGTACCGGGATGGAAAACATGGTGCAAGACTTTGATGATGCTCGGGATTCGGACGAGGAGATGGAGGAATCAACAAAGGCCTTCAATGAAATGTTGGAGTCTTCAAAACGTCCGCTCCATGAGCACACTGAGCTTTGTCAGTTGGATGCCATCTCACAAGTAATGGCTCTGAAGGGTCAGTTCAACTTGGGCAGAGAATGCTACGATGCAATGATGACAGTATTTGGACGCTTTCTACCCAAAGGCCATGTAATGCCTGCAAACCTGTACCAGTCGGACAAAATCCTCCGTGCACTGAAGATGCCCTATGATAAGATACATGCCTGTGAGAAAGGATGTGTCTTGTTTAGGCTTGACTATGCGGACTTGAACTATCGTCCCATTTGCAAGTCTTCCAGGTATGTTGTGGTAGACAACGGTATGGGTGAGAAGACACAGACCAAAATCCCTGTTAGTGTTCTTCGGTATATGCCAATCGTACCAAGACTTCAACGTCTTTTCATGGTCGAAGAGACGGCCAGACAGATGACATGGCACAAAACGGGCAAAAGAACCGAACTAGATGCAGATGGGAATCTGATGATTGTACACACATCGGATGGTGTTGCGTGGAAAAAGTTTGATGAATTACATGGTGACGAAGCGGAAGATCCGAGGCATCCTCGAGTCGGCATCAGCACGGATGGGTTCAGTGTGTTTGGTATGACGGCAGCCCAATACAGTTGTTGGCCCGTATTTGTCTTTCCACTCAATCTCCCCCCAGGACAGATTATGCAAAGAAATAACATTTCCTGACGTTGATAATTCCAGGGCCCAACTATCTGGGGAAAAATATGAATGTGTACATGCAACCGCTTAAGGACGAATTGCAAGAAGCCTGGGATAATGGGTTCAAGACATACGATGCCTATTGCAAACGGAACTTCATAATGCGTGTCTGGTACATGTACTCGACGCATGACTTGCCGGCGTATGCGCTATTCGTTGGCTGGTGTGTGCATGGAAGGTTCCCGTGCCCCACATGCAAGGGAGCTCTTGAGTTTCGTTGGCTTCAGGCCGGTCGCAAGTTTTCTTGCTTCGACATGCATAGACAGTTCCTGAATCCACGCCATAAGTTCAGGAAAGACAAGAAGAACTTCATCAGAGGTAGAGTTGTCAAAAACTCTGCACCACCTGCATTGACAGGCCAACAGACCCTGGATCAGTTAAGCGCTCTCGAGCCAGATCCAGAGCGTCCAGGGTACTTCAAGGGGTATAATTCTAAGCACGCCTGGACTCACAAAACATGCTTATGGGATCTGCCTTACTTCAAAGACATCCTTTGCCCACACAACATCGACGTGATGCACACTGAGAAGAATATCGCCGAGGCACTTTTTGGTACATTGTTCGGCATAGATGGGAAGTCAAAGGATAATACTAAGGCTAGAGTCGATCTGGAGGCGCTATGTGATAGGCCGTTACAAAACATGAAAGAACCAAAAGGAAAGCAGAACTGGACGAAGCCAAAGGCATGGTTCAATCTTGGAAGGCCAGCTATGAGGGAAATTATCTTGTGGGTGAAAATGCAGTTGATGTTCCCCGATGGGTACGCAGTGAATCTACAGAGGGGAGCCAGTCTTGATAAATTGAAGATATTTGGTCTCAAGAGTCATGATTGGCACATATGGATTGAGCGGGTAATGCCGGTGATGTTGCGTGGCTTCATCCCTGAGGATGAATGGCTAGTACTGGCAGAACTCAGCTATTTCTTCCCTGTTCTTTGTGCAAAAGAACTATCGCCTGGCGTGCTAGAAGAAATGGAAGAGTTGGCGTCGGAGTTGATCTGCAAGTTAGAGAAAATCTTTCCACCGGGCTTCTTTAATCCAATGCAACATTTGATTTTGCATCTCCCGACCGAGGCAAGATTGGGGGGGCCCGTGCAAAATCGTTGGTGCTACCCAACTGAGAGGATGCAGAAGACGCTTCGACAAAAATGTAAAAATAAACGTAGAATTGAAGCATCGATGGCTGAGGCATTCATCACTGAGGAGGCGGCAAACTTTATGACAGCACACTACGAAGCCAAAAATCGTCATTTGCATAATCCGAAGCCTCGGTACAATGCTGACGACCCTAAAAAGGGTGGATCCAACCTCAGCCTATTCAAAGGGAATCTCGCACCAGCCAGTGTTTCAAATCCAGTATCTTTGGATAACGAACAATGGCGGACCATTTCGTTGTATATCTTCAACAACCTGATAGAAGTGCGGCCGTACATCGAGTAAGTTCTCGGTACACATAGTTTCGCAACTTCTATTTCCTTTGAACTGCTCTTATTCCTGGATATTTCATACAGTCGATACGTCGCCTTATTCTCGTATGGAGCGGTGATCCAAAAGGATTCTGTCGAAGAGTATGAGCTTCTCGCAAAGCAAGGAGGCGGCTATCCCGGTTTCATCTCTTGGTTCAAACAAACGGTAATTTCTATTAGACTTGTAGGCTAATTTGTAGGCGGCTATCCCGGTTTCATTCGCTAATTTGTGCGTAATGCAACAATCCTTTCATATTAAACTTGTAGGCTAATTCAGAGTCTATGGACGCCGAATTGAGACAAGTCGCTAATGGTTTTGACTATAAGGTCCGTTCATTTGACAAATACGACATCAACGGGTATCGCTTTCGTACCTATGGCAAAGAGCTATCTATGGCCGACCGAAAGTCTACAAATTGTTGTGTATCTGCTATCGGCGAAGGAGGTACCGAGTATTATGGGAGAGTAGAAGCAATTTATGAACTTCTATTCTATGGTGAAAACCCACCGAATGTCGTAGTCTTCAAATGTTATTGGTTTCAGCCGAAGGAGACTAGAAGGACTCATGAACATATAGGGCTAGTTGAAATCAACCAAAGCACCCATTTAGATGTTCCTGATGTCTATATTACGGCTCAACAGGCGACCCAAGTATTCTATCTACCGTGGGCCTGCCAAACTAATCCAAATCTGAAAGGTTGGGATGTCGTTTATGAAGTGCCGCCATGTGCTAGACTATCTCCCCCAAAGGAAGAGGATTATGAACCTCACATTAACCCAGACACATATGAAGGAGAATTCTTCCAAGAGACACGTCTTTCCAAAAAGCGTTTCAAGAACCGCTATACTTCACCCCAAAACATTGAAGTAGACAGCGACAGTGAATCCGACATCACCCCAGAGGAGGAACAAGAAGAGCCGGAACAAGAAGAGGTTACTGCTGCGGATGACCTGTCATTGCTTGACCGATTACGTCAAGGTGGCCTTGCACATGTTGATGCCACTGAACCCTATGAGCCCGTCATTGATTATAGTGATGATGATGATTATGCATTTATTGATGATACTGATTGAGATTATTAGTAGTGTCAGGTATTAAATGTTTTAATGTTGTACTTGATGATGATACACTTAAGTGATACACATATTATTATTCATGTCGGTCTTTTTTTATGTTGTACTAATTTCGTTTACTGTTTGTCATGGCAGGTGTTGAAAGATGGTGGGCGCTGGTCGGGAGCGCGCCAAGGCCCCTTCTTCGTCGGCGCGTGGTCTGAGGTCTTCGATTCCAGACGCACCTCTCCGCCGAGCGTTGCTGGACAGTATGTCCACACCGCCGGGCCCTTCTTCGTCGACCGCGGTGCCCAGCAGGGGACGAGGTAGGAAGAGAGGAGGTGGGGCACGTGGTCGCGGGAGAGGAGGTAGGGTGACTGCTACGGCGCCTTCCTCGCCGCCACCCCCAGCTGTTTCACCCGAGCACGTGACTGCTAGGGTGGACTCGTCCGAGGAGGAGGCTACACGGACTCCGGTCCACGAGCCTCCGGTCCACGGGTCTTGGGCCCACGAGCCTCGGGTCGACTGGCCTTTGGCCCACGAGAGTTCGGCCCACGAGACCCCGGAGGAGCACACGTCCGGATGGGGTACCTGGCCGGATCAGCCCGAGGAGCCGAGTGGCCATGCTGATGATGGCGGGGAGCCGACTGATCTTGAGGAGGAGGGTGGCACCGTCTACCAGCGTGGTGCTACACGGCTCCCGTCCGAGCCGGCGACCCGCGAGCAGAGGTGGTTGATTTTCCCTGATGGGGAGAGGTACGTAAGTGCATTTAATATTTTTGTACCTTCTGCATTCACGTTTCTTCAAATAACTAATGCGTTGGCCTTGTCATGCTGCAGGGGTTGGGACCACCATCATAGTGTCCGCCGGCCCAACTCCGTCCTTGGAGTTCTTTGCCGGCAAAACTTCCCGGGGTTTGTCACGTTGCCTGGTGAGGGTCGGCTTCTAGAGCTTGGGTTGAGCTGGGAGCACTACGTGGCTGCCCCGGCCCCGCCGGATGTCATTATCGACGGTGTCGTGTGCGACACGAGGGCAGACATGGTGATCAGGACGTTCTGGGTAATTTCTCCTTTACACATTTCAAAATCTTCAACTAGCTAGTTATTATTGTACTAATCAATATTGTCTCATTTGATTGCAGACATTCTACAGGTGCGAGGAGGGATACGAGGAGGACACGGCAAATGTTATCCAGAACGTCTGCAAGCGCCTACTCCAGAACTTACGGCACGAGGCTCGAGTGCAGGCTGTTCGAGACTACTACGCCTTGCGTGGTATCAAGAAGACCAAGCCGGCGTGCCGCGATAAGTTCCTGAGTAAGGAGAAGTACATGAAGGTAATTCTTAAGGCCTTCTACTTAAGTTCCTTCATTTAGTAATTCTTAGCCGTAGCGCTCAAGTTTCTATTTGCTAACTTAGGCGCCTCCGAGATGGTGTGCGGATCGGATGGATTGTTGGGAGGTGTTGGTCGATAGTGGTGCTCAAAAGAATGGCTAGCCCTCCACAACGAGGCCAAGGACAAACGTGCCCAAATGGAAGGTGTGCCACACCATCAAGGCAGCTCCAACTTATATCAGTTCGGGCGCAACTGGGTATGTGGTTTGCTTCATGATTCATGCAATTCATTCATCATGCTAGCTTGAGCCCTTTAATTACTAATTTTCATTGTTTCTATCTTTCAGGCACGCTACAATAAGGCGGATAAGGTGCCAGAGGTGTACGACCTGTATGCCATGGCCCACACTGGCTCTTTCAATAAAGTCAAGGATTTCTCTCAGTCTGACCTCGATGATGCAAACAACTTCACCAACATCTCCTCCCACAACAAGCTCGTGAGATATAGAGATGAGGGGAAGGCGAGGAAAGGGGAGGACTTTAACCCGAGCCAGGGTCCCATTGATCCAGAGCTGGTGATGATATCTGGTGGCGGGAGGTCCCATGGCTCCATAGCCATTGGAGATGGACTTATCCGTTGTCCTAGCACTCTCCCGGAGATCAAGGCGCGCCAGTCGAACTCCGCTCCTGAGATGAGGCCTCGTGAACGGCCAGTGCAACTCGCCATCAAGGTTAGTGATACGTACTCAGTTATCTTTCTCCATTACATTGTGTGTGCTTCCATCAATGATTACAAATGGTCATGTGAGTGGTGTTGCAGGCTGCTATACAGACTGAGAGAGATAGAACGGAGAAACTTCTGGCGGAGGCGGCGGAGAGGCAGCGGGAGATGGAGGAGAGGACGAGAAAGATGATGGAGGAGGAGAGGGCACGGAATGAAATGCAGGCAAGGGCCATGTACGAGCTCCTTGTGGTAAGTTTCTTCTGCAGATTACTTGCTAGTCTTAACATTTGAGTCTCATTACTAACTAGTATGACTCTGTTGTGAAAACCAAATGTGCAGTCTGTGTGCGAGAAGTCCGGTCAGCCCGCTCCGCCGATGCCAGTGATTGCTCCTGGGAGCACGGTGAGTTTAATTTGAATGGACATTACTTGCTAGTCTTAACATTTGAGTGTCATAATGCTAACGAGACATTGGAAATGATCTTTGGTGCAGCTTAACTCCAGAAACGCATCGCACGATCCTTCTCCAGGTAGCGGCACTAGCCACCCCGCTCCTACACCTCCCTGATCACGGTAAGTTTCTCTAGTGTTTTGCTTAACAAATGCATAAAGACCTAGACTTAGCTTTATTTCCTCCAATATGCTTACCATAATGACCTAGAGTTAGCTTCTTTTCCTCCAAAATGACTTAATAAGCTTACTGACCTCATAAACCATCCATTTTACCTAAGTTAGCTCTAAAACGATATGTACTTAGCTAACTTATGTCAAAAATTGCATAATTAGCTCATAAACGACCCATTTCACCTAGGTTAACTCATAAACGACCCATTTCACCTAGGTTAACTCATAAACGACCCATTTCACCTAGGTTAGCTCATAAACGACCCATTTCACCTAGGTTAGCTCATAAACGACCTATTTCACCTAGGTTAGCTCATAAACGACCCATTTCACCTAGGTTAGCTCATAAACGATCCATTTCACCTAGGTTAGCTCATAAACGATCCATTTCACCTAACTTAGCTCATAAACGATCCATTTCACCTAAGATAGCTCATAAACGATCCATTTCACCTAGGTTAGCTAATAAACGATCCATTTCACCTAAGTTAGCTCATAAACGATCAATTTCAACTAATTTAGCTCATAAATGATCCAGTTCACCTAAGTTAGCTAATAAATGGCATATACTTCTTCTTCTAGTCTTCTTCTTCTTCTTCTATTCTTTTTCTTCTAGTCTAATTCTTCTTCTAGTCTTCTTTTTCTAACTTTCTTATTTGTCATTTTGCAGGTTCGTTCACTTCATGGAAGCCAGCTTTCTATGATGGATTGCTTGTTTTTTCCTTTGATGCACTTCTTGTATTCTGCTCGCTTGCTATGATGAAACTAGATTGCTATGATGAAACTATGTATATGTGCTGGATATTTATTATGTATGTATGGATCGATGGATCGATGGAACTATGTGCAACCTACTATTTATGTATGGATATATATGTGCTGGATATTTATTATGTTGGATATATGTGCTGGCTCCTGTGATATCTTTGCTGTGATATATTTCCTGTGATAATTGTTGGATATAAGAAAAACAGAATAAAAAGAGGCAGTGCAGGCTCTTTGCCGTCCGCCGCGGACGGCAAAGACACCTTTGCCATCGGTGGCAGACGGCAAAGGGGGCACGTGGCGCCCACCTGTGCTTCCTGAGAGATGGGCCATTTGGCAAATTTGCCTACCGTGGCGGACGGCAAAGCTAAGCTGATGGCAAAGACTTTGCCTTTGCCGTCCGCCATGGCAGATGGCAAAAAACAGCGGGCGCTGACGCATTGCTGATGTCAACTGGCGGACGGCAAAGAGGCGCTCAAATTTGCCGTCCGCTGGCGGATGGCAAAGGCCGCCGTTAGCCGCCTAACGGACTAACGCTGGCGGACGTCCATTATTTTTGCCGTCCCTCCTCTTTGCTGTCTGCCGCTGTAGGCAAAGGACTCTTTGCCGTCCGCCATAAAAAGCAGACGGCAAAGGACCTGTTTACCGTAGCCTACTTTGCCGGAGCCTTTTGCCGTCCGCGGCTGACGGCAAAGTCCTTTGCCGTCCGCCGTTCATGCCTTTGCCGTCCGCCGTGGCAGACGGCAAAATAGCTGATTCCTGTAGTGTTAACATGATCCACATGTATGCAAAATCGACACACTTCCAAAATAGTGGGATTAACATTAACTAAAGTAATGACCTCTCCAAACCCACTTTTATCAAAAACATCATAAGATTGAACATTCTACAAATATGCGGGATCTAAAGTTGACACTCTTCCAATCCCTCTTTCAATATTATTGCAAACATTATTATCAATCTCATATTCATCATGGGGCTTCAATAAATTTTCAAGATCATAAGAAGAATCACCCCAATCATGATCATTGCAACAAGTAGTATACATAGCAAAACTAACATCCCCAAGCTTAGGGTTTTGCATATTATTAGCACATTTGACATCAAGAGAATTTATAGTAAAATCATTGCAATCATGCTTTTTATTCAAAGATCTATCGTGAATCACTTCATAAAGTACTTCATCACAATTTTCACATTCATGAATTTCAAGCAAAACCTCATAAAGATAATCTAGTGCACTCAAATCACTAGCAATAGGTTAAACATAATTGGATCTATTAAAAATATTAGCAAGGGGATGAGGATCCATATCAATAGATTTTTAGCAAGCGAAGATGCAAGCACATAGAAGGCACATGGTAACACAAGCAAACAAAAGATCGAACGGAAGAAGGGCGAAGAAAAGGCAAAGGTGAAGTGGGGGAGAGGAAAACGAGAGGCAAATGACAAATAATGTAATGCGAGCGATAAGAGTTTGTGAAGGGTACTTGGTATGTCTTGACTTGTGCGTAGATCTCTACGACAACGGCGCCAGAAATCGCACGTTGGTGGGAGATCAAATCTTGACTTGACTTGGCGTAAGCCTCCCCGGCAGCGGCGCCAGAAATCCTTCTTGCTACCTCTTGAGCATGTGTCGGTTTTCCCTTGAAGAGGAAAGGGTGATGCAGCAAAGTAGTGTAAGTATTTCCCTCGGTTTTGAGAAGCAAGGTATCAATCCAGTAGGAGGTTACACGCGAGTCGCCTAGTACTTGCACAAACAAATAAGAACCTTGCAACCAACACGATAAAGGGGTTGTCAATCCCTTCATGGCCACTTGCAAAAGTGAGATCTGATAGGGATAATAAGATAAATATTTTTGGTATTTTTATGGTATAGATTGGAAAGTAAAGATTGCAAAATAAAATAGATCGAAAACTTATATGATGGAAAATAGACCCGGGGGCCATAGGTTTCACTAGTGGCTTCTCTCATGATAGCAAATTCTACGGTGGGTGAACAAATTACTGTCGAGCAATTGATAGAAAAGTGCATAGTTATGAGAATATCTAGGCATGATCATGTATATATGCATCACGTCCGTGACAAGTAGACCGAAACGATTCTGCATCTACTACTATTACTCCACACATCGACCGTTATCCAGCATGCATCTAGAGTATTAAGTTCATAAGAACAGAGTAACGCATTAAGCAAGATGACATGATGTAGAGGGATAAACTCAAGCAATATGATATAAACCCCATCTTTTTATCCTCGATGGCAACAATACAATACGTGCCTTGCTGCCCCTGCTGTCACTTGGAAAGGACACCGCAAGATTGAACCCAAAGCTAAGCACTTCTCCCATTGCAAGAAAGATCAATCTAGTAAGCCAAACCAAACTAATAATTCAAAGAGACTTGCAAAGATAACCAATCATACATAAAAGAATTCAGAGAAGCACCGAATATTGTTCATAGATAATCTTGATCATAAACCCACAATTCATCGGATCTCGACAAACACACCGCAAAAAGTATTACATCGAATAGATCTCCAAGAGAATCGAGGAGAACTTTGTATTGAGATCCAAAGAAAGAGAAGAAGCCATCTAGCTAATAACTATGGACCTGAAGGTCTATGGTAAACTACTCATACATCATCGGAGAGGCTATGGTGTTGATGTAGAAGCCCTCCATGATCGATTCCCCCTCCGGCGGAGTGCCGGAAAAGGCCCCAAGATGGCATCTCACGGGTACAGAAGGTTGCGGTGGTGGAAAAAGTGTTTCGTGGTGCTCCTAGATGTTTTCAGGGTATAAGAGTATCTATAGGCGAAGGAAGTAGGTCGGTGGAGCCATGAGGGGCCCGCGAGGGTGAGGGGCGCGCCTACCCCCGTGGGAGCACCCTCCTACCTCGTGGCCGCCTCGTTGCTTCTTTGACGTCCACTCCAAGTCTTCTGGATTGCGTTTGTTCCAAAAACGATCTTCGCGAAGGTTTCATTCCGTTTGGATTCCGTTTGATATTCCTTTTCTGTGAAACACTGAAATAGGCAAAATATAGCAATTTGCACTGGGCCTCCAGTTAGTAGGTTAGTCCCAAAAATAATATAAAAGTGCATAATAAAGCCCATTAAACATCCAAAATAGATAATAGAATAGCATGGAACAATCAAAAATTATAGATATGTTGGAGACGTATCAAGAGGACACTTGCTCTATTTTAACTGTATTATTACTTCATTCTATCAGTGACACTAGGGTCGAGCAGGTGGCAAACAAGGTGTGCCATGCGTCGCAAGGATGGAGGCCGGGGGTGCTTAGATTGGGATGCTGAAGCTGGCACTTTCAGTCCCTATCTTCCCCCCTGATGTTTCTGTGGTAGCATTTGGGTTGTAATCCAAACTTGGTCCAGTTGGTGCTGCGTCCCCCTACCTGCCTACCTTATGTGGCGAACTTGTCTCCTGCTAGTACTCAGTCCGTTCTAGTAGTAGTTGCATAACTGCCCGTTTACACTGAGATGTTGTCGGATAATGGTTCTCTATGGTTGGGTTTCTTTGATGAAATCGGAGGAAACCCCCTCTTTCGATATATAAAAAAATCAGTGGCACTAGCGGTGCCAAAACATTGCCTCAAATTAATAGTGCCACTAGATTAAGGTCCAAAATAATAACATTACTGCTTTATCATGGCAGTGCCAAAACAGTAGCACAAGAGCAGACTCAACATGCAGGATCTTTGGCAAACAGTCAAACCAAAAAGGAACATACCTCGTGATGGGAACCATATCTGCAGTCAACACCATCGTAGAAGGGATGACACCAGTCACCAACATGGATGATTCAATTCATGGGACCTTTTGGTGCAGTTCACCTAAAATGAAGCAATGTCCAATGAGCTTGCAACTTCTTCTTTTTTTAAGAAAAGGGCTCCAGCCCCGGTTCCATTTCCATCAGAAAACGAAGCCCATAGAGCTTCTTCTTCATTAGTTGCAATAAAATTGAGCAACATCAAGGTTGGTTGTGAAGCTCGTGGAATGTTCAACTATAATTTGGATATCATTTGTGCAATTCAACTAAGATCAAGCGTGAAATGTATATCTCTGTTTGCACAAAAAAGGTGGAAAGGAGGGTGAGTAACAAGTGATGAAACATACATCAAATGAAAAGAAGCATGTTCCTTATCTGAATGGCAATCCTACAAGGACAGTAGCACTTTCTAAAGCAGCAGCATTGCTAGATATTAGTGTGGGCATGATGATTAACTATGACAACCGTTAAATATGACATTACTTTAATGGTGCCATTGCTTCATTTTACCAGCAACATTACATTAACAGCTGCTACAGAGTCGGTATTTGGGCACGGGAGAGTAGACGGACCAGGACAGTTGCATTTCTAATGAAAAGAAGCAACTTATCTTAATGGGAAATTTAGCAGGACATGAAAAAAAGTGCCATTGATTCATATTACTGGTGGCATTACATTGAAAACAACATTGGTTTAACGTGTCCTTACTTTTAATAGTGCGACTGCTACATTTTACCAGTGACATTACATAAGAGTGGCTCGGGGCAACAAACATCAGAACAGGATATCTGGGTTGGTTCCATTTTTGTTCGGTATAGCCACCTTATACTGTGTGAGGCTAGCAAATCTAGTGCTGGAATTACTCTGTTGGCTTGTCCCCTAGTCCCCACTTTCTTTCCCTTTTCAACCAATAGATCGGGTTTATATTGAGTTTGTACTGCGTTTCCCTTTATTTCCCTATTAGACCTAGAGACCAGTTGGATAGCATGTCTCTGCTACTTTTCGCCCCCATTATTTCCTCTTTCGACTAAGTCCTAGATTCAGGTAACAAATCTTCCCCACCCCACCCCCTTTCTTCCTTGTTTGAACCAAGTAGTACTAGATTCGAGTGCATGAACTAGTTTTACCTCTTAACAGTAAAAATTTAGGTGGCTTTCGAATAGCCGATCGATCCTATCTACGAGGGGGCCTAAGAAATAGTAAAAGATACAAATGCAACGAGGTCAGGAGCTTGGGAAGTAGAGCAAGGCCGATTTCGAAGGAAGTTATACCTGAGGCTCGCCTGGATGTCACTAGGTGGGCGGCGGGAGGCCAGATCTGCCCACACTACGACAACGAGGAAGAAGGGGTCGGAGGCCCTTGCTAGCCAGCGGTGCTTGGGAGAGAACGACAAGGCACGCTGATCGGGACGCGCCGGTAGTGGGTAAGAGCCGTCGCCGAGGACGACCGCGTCAACGTTGCACCTTCTCACCTTCCCCTATGGAGAGGATCCGGCTGGATCTATGACGAGCGGTGAGCAGAGAGAGAGAGTGTGTGGCCACCGCTGTCGTGCTTAGATTTGGAGAGGACAAGACAGTGTGAAGAGAGCAACACTAGCAAGCAAGCACGGAGGCTGCTGCCTATATAGTCGATTACTAGTTTTATTTTGTCTACCGGAGCCGGCTTGACCTCGTCAATGACTGTCGAGAAGTCTTCATGCATGTGCCCCGGAGGCGCAGTTGTCGTCATTTTGATCTGAAGCACCGGATTATAACATATAACATGAAAAAATGCCACATGACAAGAAACCATAACCTCACTACCCAAAGGAGACAACATGAATCCAGACGGACAAACTATCCGAGGATCAAAGCTCAGATTAAAGATAAACTCGTAGAAAAGGGGTCCATCGATAGATGCCCTAATTAACATAGCCGGCTTGACCTAGATGGCAGCCGAGTGGTCTTCGTGCATGTGCCCCCAATGACTAGCCCCTTGGAGGAACTTAGTTGTCGCTGTTTAACCCTCGTAGTGATCCGAAGCACACGACACCTAATTTTGCGAGATGACAAGAAACCTTTTTTTAGATTTCTCACCAGAACTACAGCCCTGTACAACACAGCGTGCACGATATGTAGACGATAGTCAATCCAGGCGTGTCAGCTGGAGTCTGGTCACATGCATGGACGAACTGATCTTCCTTGTCTTGCAGGGATCGTCCAGGCACCAACGTCTGTACAACACTTCTCTAATACTATTGCTCGTCTCTCTCTCTTCTATTAACTCACCCGACTTGCGGGGTCGGGGAGTGTGCCTATGGTCGGTTCTCAATTGCGGTCCCACATGTGTGTGCAAACGCAATATGACGCACGTTCCATTCGGAGAGCGGCGTGCCAGACAGACCGACCGTCTGGGGTGCGACGCAAATGTGATGGGCGTGCTGTATACTCTGTACATGTGTACCGCCGTTTTCTTGAGGCTTTGCTCCATGGCGCAATCCATGGATACAAAATTAGTATACTGTACTATTTAAAAGTCGAGGGCGGGGCTTTTCCCACGCGGTAGGTGGGGCAGTTCCGCCTAGTCGGTTCGACAGAGACGCGAGAACATGAGGGAGTAGGCTGCTGCAAACGTAGGGCTATGTGATTTGACAGCGAGTTACTGCTGGACAGGTGGGGCCCCGTGATTTGACTTGCCATTATCATTTTAATTGCGGCGCTACGACCGGCGTGAATCTCCCGATTCCTGACCACCTCCATACAGGTGCCTCTCCCAATGCTCCACCATGTAGAGGCTGGCTCTTGCATGAGAGCCCACTCCTCCACTTTTTCCTTGCCTCTTTCCTCCACTATGCAAAAATGCCATGTAAAGCAGGCTTATAGCCCACTATTGTACTTGCTCCTACAGGTGCTAAGCTTGCCACATAGGCATAAAGTATGACGTGGCAAGTTAATTAAGAAGAGAGAGACTAGTTTGGTGACCCCAGGAAGAAACGGTGCTAAGCGCGTGTACCTAGGTGAAAAGACAATTTTGAGTCTATAGCTAATTAAATGAAGCAACACTAGCAACAAAAAACTAAGCACCTATGCATTGGGGACTAGAGTTGCTAAGCCATTTAATGCCCTTAGCACCTCATCTAAGCACCATTTCATTGGAAGAGGTCACTCCTTGGCAAATGCAATAAATACTACGAAGAAAGAGATAGAGAGAAGTAAAAAATACTCTTATAGCCAACCTTATAACTAACCTTGTTGTAGTATGAGTGACTAAGTGATGACTATGTATGACATGCCAACATTAGATAGCCTAACGCACCGTGTTAAATCTCCAAGGGCGCGATCGCGCGACCGAGGCGACAGTCGTGGTAGGCGCGACCATGATACGGGCTGCTGGCAGCCCTTGGATCTGAGATCGAACGGTCGCATGCTAAGTTGCTGAAAATTTGCAGAATATCCCTCCAGGATAGGATATTCACCCGTAGGTCTAGAATCACGCCATGCAACCGTTCGATCTCAGATCCAAGATCTCTCGGAAGCCCGTATCATGGGAGAATGGAAAGCTTCGTATCACCTGTAATTTTCCCGGCGCTTGACATGAATCGAAAGCCATTTAATTGGGCGTCGAGTAGACATGACATCTAATTGGGCCCCCATAGTACTGTGCATGAATCCATTTATCCATCAAGCAAGCCACTACCCTGTCGTTCGCAGGCCCCACTCAGCATTTGTACAATCGAAGAACCGCTGGCAGTTCGCTCCTACTCGTCCCCGGACGTCCTTTAACATTACGGCAGTTCGCTCCTAGTCGTCCCGTCCTTTCACATTACGACAGTTCCACTAATCCTAACCCTCCTCCCTAATCTATGGCGTCCCAAATCTCCGTGATCAGCGGTGAGTACAAGGTTAGAACCATCACCAGCGATGAGTTCGACGTCATCTACACCCGTTTTTCCGCAACGGTGAAAGGATGCCTTGCTCGCTTCAGACGCATGTTCGAAAACTCAAGTGATGAGTGGGTCGCTGGGCTAGATGTTGAGTACACCACAACCCTGGACAAAGAGAAGAATCTAAAGGAGGAAGAGAAGATGAAGCCCACCGTGATCTAGGTTTGCGTGCATGACTTATGCTTGATCTATCACATATGCCATGCCGACGTTGAGTGCGAGGAATTTAAGAACTTCCTCAAGGGCAGCCGAGTCAAATTCGTTACTGTAGACTTTACGAATGACAGAAGAGTCCTGGATCAGATAGGCCTCATTGTAGGCAACCCCTTCGACCTCCAGAAGAATGGGATGGTGCCCTCCCATGATCAGCCTTCAATGCTGACCTTGGCAGGAGCCATGGTTCATCCTTCGTACGGTAGACTGAAGAAACCTCCGCACACGTTTCATCGTGCATGGCAAGGAATGTACTAGATATATAACACATCCACTACACTGCAATGGATGGCTAGCTTTGTTTAAATATCTACAAGGGTTGGATGAAGAGCAAGAGCCAAGTGTGCGGTTCAAGCAAAGAAGTATCAGCCAAGAGGAAGAGGGACAAGGACGAAGTCGAGGACGTGGACGAGGACTCCGAGTAAGTTTGCAGTGTCATTGCTCATGGTGATTCTAATGCAGTGTCTGCCAGATTAGTTGCTCAGTTTAATTTCAGGTGTGCTTAGTTTTATTTGAGGGGTGTGTTGTGCTGAGCCCCCAACAGAACTATGTTATGTTTCTTCTTGTTACTTTAACTCTTCAGTACGTACATACTATTATTTCTTACAGTTCATATTTTAGTTGGTATAGTACTACCACTCGTTTCTTCACATTATATACGTACAATATATATGGCCAACATCATACCAGCTGTTTAGTTGTCAAAGAATTTCAGGGTGCTTAGTTTTATTTGAGGGGTGTGTTGTGCTGGACACCATTATTGTGACTCAAATCTCTTTTGCCATGTTATAATGATATAAATACCGATGGACCAACATGCCAGCTCTCCCTCTATCTCACTACAGTAAAATAAAGTGTGGGGCCTACTTGATCCCAACATCGTTCTTATTTTCCTGTAAAATTATTCGCTTGGTTACTCCTGACAAGCGGGGCCACACTTATCATTGTGAGAATCGGCTTATTTTTGTCATGTAACATGGTCAATGGGTTTGACGTGAAAATAACAATGTCTAATGGCATTTTGAGCAAACATCTAACTTAATGATGGCATTTTTGAGATATCTAATTGCATTTTTGAGCAAGCATCTCACGGATCGATGGCATTTTTTAGTAGTTGTAACTTCTAATGGCAAAACTGAGTAATGATACATAACTAGTGGCATAAATAATAAGAACCCAACAATTAAATAGGTATGCTAATTTCTTTAATAGAATTTAGCACCCCATTTAAGCACGTACTAGTGTTTTTAATAGTACTATATGCATAATTTGGCGACGAGCGCTTTCTATATGTACAACCTTTTTTCTTTAATTTCATCTTGTTAGTTTTGCTCCATGGCGCAATCCATCGATACTACTACTGTACAAAAGTATACATTTTTTAAAAGGCAAGAGGGCGGGGAAGTCTAGCTTGGTCTGTTTCACTAGAGGCGAGGGCCTTTGTGATTTGATGGCCCATTACCACTGGAAGGCGGGGCCTTGTGATTTGACTGGTCGTATAAATGTGCCAACGACCTGAGGAGGAGCAAAGAACTATGCGGTATACTCAAGTTTTCCACTGGAGTACGACGGAGGAGCATGAAACACGGCAGCCCAGTGCCATATGGCGATAAAAAATGATCTAATTTGCTAGTCATCTCATTGTTAGCATTGTTCTATTCATGCCTCGCAGAGAACGTGATACGTGAAGTGAAACAGCCGAAGCAAAAGAAGAAACACAGGGGAAAAATGAGAAGGAAGATTATCACCCCCAAAAAAGAAGGAAGACGCACACACAAGTCTGGGGTGCTGCTCTCACTACATGAAGGGTTGCTGGCCGCGGAGTCGTAACTGCTTCTTCATCGCCTCCACGACCTCCATCTCCTTGCGCGTCTCCTCTGCCATCTTGTTCATTTTTTCCATGACGCGGGATTTCTCAACGCGAGCCTTCATCATCTGTTCCACGGCAGCATTACGTACCTTGACAGCAGCCGGGTGCTTGATGCGGAGCTTCGCCAACTCCTCCTTCTGTTCCATGACGAGGGCCTGCAGCATCTTCATCGAGTAACTACTATTCTCATGCAGCTTCTTCCAACCGATGTTCTCCTCCTTCAGCAGGTCGAGCTTGTGGCAGAGCTTCGCCTTGTCCTCCTGAAGTTGCAGGATTTCACCGGTCGCCTTCTTCTCCGAGGCAATGCTCTTCTTCAGCAGCATCACCAAGCGGGCGGTCAACTCCCCCTGCTCGTTGAGCTCAGCGGGCGTGTCGTCGAGGCTCTCCTTCAACAACTCCACCAAGCCATGGATGAACTCCTTCTACTTATTGAGGTGCTTATTGAGCTGATCGGGCATGCCATCGAGGGATATCGACTCCAGCGCCGCCAGCTCGGCATGTTCGCCTCCGCGGCTAGGGCGCTCCTGGAAGCCATCGCCTGCCCGTGAGAGATCTTTCGAGGTATCTGCGTGGCGGCGAGCCCTCTCTTTTTTTCCGCAGCCTTGGTTGCCGCTCCCTTGTTACGAGTAGTTCTCGACCTAGAGCTCTGCACACCGGCCATGGCAAGGACGGACAAAGAAGGACTCATGAGGAGGAAGGTAGAGTAATTTTCGGTTAGGTAGTTCCCCTTTTTATAGCCTAAGTACTAGCACTAGTACTAAAACCTGCATAGAGGGAACATGTTCAGGTTTGGTACGTACTAGTAGGTGTGAGCAGGCTTGCACTTAATTATAGCACTAGTACTTTCGAATGTGATGGGAACAAGGTAAAGATTAATTGATGGTTTTGGTTTCGAGGCCCGAAACGACTCCCGATGAGTTTAGTGCAACATAAATATCAAGTACTCCCTCCATCTCTGTTTACAAGGCTTGCACGTGTATCTAGGTCGTCAATGTAACTTATATAAAATAAATTGTTTAACATAAAAAATATATCAATAAAAATAGAATATTTGAAGTTCGTAATGGTATATTTTTCATAATCTATGCCTCTTATTAAGTTGGTCAAATTAATGACCTAGGTACACGTGCAAGACTTGTAAACTGAGATAGAGGGAGTACTACACTGCTCAAATGCGGTCGCATAAGTTAGTGATGTAACTCTTCGTACATGTTAGACCAAGCCGATGCGTGTCCCTTCGGTGAGACGCAGGTCCGACCGACCGTCTGTTGGTGCGACCGACCGTAAAGTATTACACGATGGAGACTTCTGGTTGTGGCTTCGGTTGATTTTCACGACCAAGCATTCTAAAACTAGTGATAAATTAATTACCATTTCCAAACAACCAAGTATTTTCATAGGAATACAATACATATAGATGGAGTGATTGTCAAGGTTGCAAACTGACATGGCGTTGCAAGTTCACTACAGCAGCAACCGACTAGGACACTGCATCGCTGGCGGGGAAGGAGGGCAGCTCACCTCGCCTACGATGCATGCCCAGTGGCACTGCCGCAACTGGTCCCTGGATTTGGCTTCTCCTACCGCCATTTGAATAGTTGCACCGGCTGCTCGTTCTTTCCTCCGCATTCGACTCCGTGAATATGATCTCTGCCATTAGCCCTAGCTCGAAATCAACGCGACGCTGCTAGATGCTGACATCCCTCAGCATCTCTCCTGTGAGATCGACTTGCGCCTCCGCCTTGTGCTGCGCCAGGCGCAGCTCCTTGGAACTTATCTCCAATCGATGCAACGCTTCCTCGATCCGATTTGCCCTTGCTGCCCACCACCTGAAATGCAGCCCTGGCATGTCCTCTGGTGCCACCGATCTATGATTCCAGAGCAATGGATCCCCTCTGAAACACATGTGGGTTTTGCTCAAAGGCGGCCGTGCTGCGGGCCGCAGCGGGAGGGCAGCCCGCGAGATCCTAGGATCTAAGGGATTATCCATGGCGGGATCCGGTGGGCGAGGTGGGGAGGCGAGCCTAGGTGCTGGGAGAGCCCTACGAGGCTATGATAAATATAGTACTACTCCACTCCGTCCATATTTAAATACAAAGGCCACCAACAGTAGCCCTGGCAAAAATTGATCATGCTGCCTGCGTCCTGGTTTATTGGCCCCCTTTTTTTGTGCGACATTTTATGACATGCATAAATATTACTCCCTCCTTTCCAGTTTATAAGGCTCAAGTATGAAATCTCATCAACCAAGGCACTTGGTGAGTGGAGGAATGTATCTCGTACTTTACAAAGCTACCCAAATTAAAATGATGCATTCATTTGGATTAATTGCAGTGCATGTATGCTTGCCCACTAGATGAGTAGGAAAGTTACATGCATTGGTGAGTTCCTTTTAATTATTGCATGCAAATATTTAATGCGCCTTGGAATCTCAATAGAAGATGGAGTTGAGCCCTTTAAATCGGAAAAACAAAAAAGTTGAGATAAGCCATATAAACCGGAAAGGAGGGAGTATGTTACTTACAAATATGGTAAAAAATTGGCACAAAATACGAACGAGACCAATGGAAGTACTAGCAACCCATGATTTAACTACTTGCATGCGCGCAGTGGAGTAGTAATGTCTTTCTTCCGCCCTCACGTCCACTCAATTTGCATGCGCTGTATTAATTGACCATCAATGAAGTGAAGGACTTTACACGCGTCAAATTATCACATGGGGTGGATCTTCGTACAAAAATGCGTCCTCCCGTGTACCCGCGTGTGCGTGCGAGGGAATGAGTGCGTGCACATCTTCGCTTCGTGCATGCACCACCAGTGTGGCTCAGAGAGGACGAGTACACTCTTCTGGAACCAGCAGCATGTTACTGTGATCAATCCACACAAGGAGGTTGCGACAACGCTTCCACATGTGCCACATGGCTTCATGAACTGTAAGAGAGACACCGTGTAGCATGCCATTGGAATTCTAATTTACATGTTTTGCACATACTCGAAGTACTAGTAAGGTACACGTGCATTGCACGCATCAGATTTGGCAGCCAAATTATGAATAAATACCACACTATAGCATGTAAGCTCTGAGTCATATATGCCTGATGTAGACCTTCGTTTAATTCTTATAGTTCATCTCATTCAAAATCAATTAGTTTTTATAAAAAAGCTAGGGCCTCTTTGATTCGTAGGATTTCCAAAACGCGGGAATAGGAAAAACATGGGATTAGAGTGGAATGTCATCTTGAATCCTACAGGATTGTACGAGTGTTTGATTGTGCATAGAAAAAACGCAGGATTCTTTCAAAGAGGTTTGAGTGGATGGGATGTTTCCTATGAAATCTAGTGCAAATGAATCCTAGGGAAAAATTCTTATGGTTTACAATCCTACGAATCAAACAACCAAGATAGGAAAAATTCCTAAGGATTAGAATCCTCCAAAATTCCTTTGAGAATCCTTTGAATCAAAGAAGCCCTTAATCTATTTTATGTTTCATCAAATTGTGCGTTGTAAGCGTAAAGTAAAAAAAATAATGGCAATTCAACTAGAAAAAAAATTTGGGCAGTTATGATACGGAAGATTCTAGAACAAAGGAGAAGCACTTATGTTTTGAGGTCTGCGCATTATGCTTAAGTTCAACCATGGAGTCTGCTAGATTGTACATGTGGCAAAATCCGATGAGGGGCTAGAAGATGGTGTGAGGGGCCAAGTGGAGGGAGACTATGAAGGAGTGCACAAGTGCGAGATTGATATTTAAAGAGAGCGGGTGAGAACATGCGCTGTTGCGCGCAGTGGCGGAGCCATGAAGAATAAATGAGCTAGGGGCCAAGCATTGCTAATCCTTTACGAGGAGGGCCAATTCATCAACTTAAACCATTTTACCAACAATTATCTAATGATCACATTCATATTAGCCTCGATATATAGTGATGTTAGGGGGTGGGGGGCAGGGCCCTTGCTGCCCCTGTCTTCGCCACTGTGCGCGCGTCTGAGAGATGAAGCGGAAGGCATGGATGATGAGAGGGGGAAGTTGGATATATAATTAATGTGGGTGTATTATCTATGTAATCCTATATAGAGAGGTATAGATTGATCGATATGGACGTGGGAAAGAGGGTGAGACCTCAATAGATATATAGATTGATCGGTTTGTGTGGAAAACTGTGAAAGACCTAGCTATATACACACACACATAGAGGAGCATCGATCATTGCACATGCACGCGAGAGATAAAGAATGCCCGATATGATGGAGAGGGGTGTGTGTGTGTGTGCATGCATGGGAGACCGACCTGAAGAAAAAGATTGCATGTGTGCGATGGATAATGCCGACCGATAGTGTGTATGCATGCATGCACGAGAGAAAGTTAGTGGTACAATTATAAAGAGAAGACGACTATGTGGGTGTAAAAGACTAGGTGAGGTCATAATCAATGTAAAGTTGAATTCAAATATTTGAATAAGAGATCATAATGTTTGAAACCCATGCATGCATGAATATAACTAAGATATGCGCGGTGTGGTTTGGAAATGAGCATGTTGTACTGTATACACATTGAACAAGGTCAGACTGATTTGAATTTGAGATACCGATGGCAGACATCGTTTGGCCACATTGCATCTGTGCATGGACACACAATTCTAATTGGAGATGATGGGAGGCTTAAACATCACATATCTATATCTATACCCCTATATATATTATATTTTATATTTTTATATAGTGTGCGGATAACTTTAACTTTGAAAGATGGTCGTTCGATGAGGCCAATCCGATGGTGCAGAGATGGCAAATTTGAGCACTACTGGCCATTGGATATCATCTAGATTCCACCAGATTTTGCCACATGTACAATCTAGAAGACTCCATGGTTGAACTTAAGCATAATACACAAACCTCAAAACACAATCACTTCTTCTTTGTTCTAGAATCTTCCGTATCAGAATTGCCCAAATGTTTTTCTACATGATTTGCAATTATTTGTTTTTACTTTATGCCTTACAACGCACAATTCCATGAATCTTAAAATAGATTAGCTTTCTTATAAAAACTAGATGATTTTGAATGAAATGAACTATAAGAACTAAATGAACATCTACATCATGCATATATGACTCAAAGCTTACATGCTATAATGTGGTATTTATTCATAATTTGGTTGCCAAATCTCATGCATGCAATGCATGTGTACCTTACTAGTCTAAATGGTGTTTGTGTGGGTGTGTTGTGCGTGTTAAACACACTGTACGTAGTATATCATACATGGTTTAGATTTCGAACATCTAGCTAGAGCATACATGTACTATGATTTGAATTGAACATAAAATGGATACATATATTTGAGTTTGAGATCGTATGTACCTGTAGTTCGTATTTATATAGGAATTTACTTCTCCTATATTCATGTCATGTGTTGTGAAGATAATATTTAGATGGTTGTATAACTAACCCGAGTACAATCCCATTCAAACAGGGAAAATGTACTCAAATTTAGTCCATATGCTAGATAACACACATTGTTTTTTTATTGTTGAGGGATGTGCAAATTGTTTTGGTACTGTACACGTTATGTTTGTTGTCCTGATTTTTTAGTTTTTTTGTTGTATTTGAATGCATTTCTAGTAATATAGTAAAACGGGACATGGCTCTCTCTAGTGATGAGGTGCGAATTGTCTTTTTTTGGTACACGTTAAGCTTGTTCTCCCGAAATTTCAAGCCGCGCCTTGTTATGCTGAAATTTCAAGCTAGCGTCTCTGCCTATCGTGCTGCGAAACTCCCGCCTCTTCAACCCGTGCCTTGTTACTCCGAAATGTTTAAGATATATCTTTGTCTCGTTGTGCTCCGACAAATCCCTCCATCTCTACACGCGCCTTGCTATTCCAAAATTACAACGCGCGCGAAAGCTCCCACCTCCTGTGAAATCCCGACACGTGAAATGCCCGTGATACCCCTGAACTGAAAGAACCTCCTAGCTCAAATCGGTGGGGGTACTTTCGTAACTTACCCCACATTTCAGACAAGCGCGTCCCTAAGCCATGGTTCCCCACTCCCATCCCATCCGCCCACCCATTCGTACACCGAGGCCGGGAAAACCCGCGAAGCCCCACACCCTCCTCCGTCCGCCACCCAGCCGGATCCTCTTCCCCGATGACGTCGTCCACAGCAACACCTCGACGTCCCTCATCCACCGTACCGGATGAGGATCCGTCGTCGATCTCGTCGTCCCGCCGGTTCAGCCACCCCGTCCTCCACCTCCAAGGAGCTACCCCGATGTTCCCCTCGTCTTTCACACCACCTCCATTCCCACACCGCCGTCTTCACCTGCACCACCGGAAGAGCAGCATCATCACCATTTCCTTGGATGAACCTGCGGCCTAATCAGCGCCACCAAAGAGGTCTACACTAATCGCCGCATTTTCTTCTTGATTCGATCTCACGGTGCTGCCGGCGCTCGGTCCCGAGCCGGCACGTCGCGGCTCCATCCACGGCGGCGTCGCTGGTCACTTCCTCCACGACGTTGCTCCCTCGGTGGCGACATCCACATCAGTAGGAGCTGCTGCTTTAGCTCTCGCTCGCGCTGCTGCTCTGCTCTTGCTCTCGGTCCCCTGCCTGGTCTGCTCTTGCTATTGCTCTTGCTCTTGCTCGTGTTGCTGCTCTCGCTCTTGCTCTTGCTTGCGATGCTGCTCTGATTTAGCTACACTTCAGTCAACTGAATCGACTTTTGGGTCAGTCGATTTTCAGGGGGTGGGGGGCTCGCCGGAGTTAAGGAAGAACCAGCCGCAGCGGGGAGGGGGGCTCACCGGAGAGGTACCCCACTATCTATCTTAGGGTTTAGGGTGGGGGCGGTGGTCGCCGGCGGTGGCGTGGGGATCGCCGGAGAAAAAGCTCGGCACGGGGGGGGGGGGGGGGGCTAGAGGGATGGCCGGGGCAAAGGAGGACCGGCGGTGGGGAGTGGTTTCTGGGGGGGGGGGAGGGGCGGCGCACCATCGGCCGCGGGCGGCGGGGGACGGCTATTTGGCCGGTGGTGGCTGGCGGCTCAGGGGGGTGGAGGTTGAAGATGAATTGCAGGCCCTTGATTTCGTATCCAACGGCTGGAAAATCGACTGACCATAGATGAAAAAGTCAGTCGACTGACGTGTAGCCTCATTTGATGCTGCTACACGACCAGCTGCCCCGGCTCTCGCACGCGCTGTTGCTGCTACTGCTTTTCTGCTACTAGTGCGTTCAGTTTCGACAACAAAATTTAGTTTCGACAATTAAGTTCAGTTTCGACAGTTAAATTCAGTTTCAACAGTTAAGTTCAGAGATGAGCAGCTGATGTATTTTACATCTAGCACTTTGTGGTTATGTATTTTATGTCATCTATTGGAGATGCTATTAGAATTCCACTCAGGTTAATGTTGTCTCTCTTGTCCTGCTTCAGCCTCGGCGTCGTACAACTCACCGGAGCTGCTCCAACGACGAAACCCTCCATCACAGCGGAGCAGTACCCCGGGCTCCATCTCCAGACGCCTAAGATCTTCTTCCCCTCCTCCGACAACCATGTCAGCCGGAGCATCCTCACCGACCAACCCAATCATGCTGAGATCGACATGGCTTCGCCAAAGAGGTTGTACACTTGTTGCATCTCTTTTTTACTCTACATGTTATATATATTGTCCACTGAGCACATGTAGTAACGTGAAATACGATTATTTTATCCTACTATATGACAAGCAGTGAGGTACCAGGCAACTTAGCTATCTGTGATGGACTCTCTTGAACGCCATCATTATTTATGTCTGCGCGTTTGAGCTGTGCATCTGTCGATGGGCCTGGGAGTTGAGCTAGTAGGGCAGTGGCCTGGGTCCAAAGTAATAGAAGTAGCACAAAAGCATTTTTTGAGTGTAGGCTTTTCCTTGCTCAAGCCTGCCTACTAGAATCACCAGTGCTTGAAAGGAAAAGTGAAGGAAAACATAGGAATTGGAAAGTTTCCTATGGTACTACTATTCATGAATTTGGTTCAAAGGAATGGAGCAAAGGAAAACTGTAGGATTTGTTCCTTTAGTGTCTCCTTGAAAGAAAAACGGTAGGAATTTTAATTTCCACTTGTCCTCCTTTCTAAATTCCTATTCATGAAGAACAAGACTAAGAGATAGTAGCATAATAGCATTATAACCGTACATTTTCTTGTGGTTTGACTTAATCTCACCATGCTTCTTTGCATCCTGTGATCTTCCAATTCTTGTGAATCAAACACCCAGATTGGGAGGAATCCTGTGTTTTTAAATTCTCTGTTTTGCACGTGCATTCCTATCCTATTCCTCTCTATTTCCTATTCCTGCATTGTTAGAATCCTCAAATTCAAACAAGCCCTTAGACAATTACTTCTGTTACAGACATGTGTCAAAGAAAACATTGTGTGGTTTGTCCTACTCCTGTTCAGCTATGTTCCACCCCAGCTCAGCTGCTCCAACAATGGAAGGGTTCACCACAGCAGGGATCCGCTCTCCAGGCTATCGTTCGCCCCCTGAGATCTTCTTCCTCGCCACCGGCAGCCACGACAACTGCATTACCATCATCAACTGAGCAGATGACCTTGAGGACTACACGGGTCCGCAAGAGAGAGCGCACTCTTCCTTGTCTACTTACATTATGCATTGCTTAATATGATGACATGCTACTTTATCGTCGTGTTCACCTATTAGACTTCGAGTCAGGTCCAAACTAATGTTGAAACTTGAGTTTTTAAATGGTTGTGGGGTACATATTGGGCAGCAATCAATACTATCTATCTACTATCTGGTTAATCTCGGGTGTCTACAATGAGTTTCATGTTGGTTGCAAACAAACATTAAAGGAGCCATTATCTGTATTTTTAACTAAAGCTATTATCTGCCTGCTATCATTGGTTTTGGGTCTATCCACAGTTTGCTACCATCACTCTGGATTTGTGCATGCACTCCTTACATAATCTCACTATGTTTTATTCCTATGCATGTCAGTTATTGTACACAATGGAACTGAACATGTAGAGCAAAAGAGACGAGCCTTGCCTGGCAATACAATTTCATGCTGGCGTCGCTCCATGGTGGGCGCAAAGGCAGCCCCCCTCCACCCATTTCGGATCGTAATCAAGAGGAAGATAACTGTCCTGAGGGGGATTCAGAAGGAGAAGACCACTCCTATTTACCCCCTGAGGTCTTCGCTCTAACTTGGTATGCTGATGTTGGCAATATCATGCATTTGGTGCCTTGCATTGCTTACTGGATACATCAAATATGTCATCTGCTTAGTTTAGACATGCTTTGTGTCAATGCCATCTGTTTAGTTTCTTTATCGTATATGTGAATCATGCAATGCCATCTTGTTTAGCCAGGCATCATATACGTGAATTTTGTAATGCCACCCTGGTTAGCCAGTCATCTTATATGTGAATTATATCATGCCATCATTTTTTTATTATGTGTTAAATTTGTCAACAATTTTAGTACATTCAATTACTCTTCCTGTGCATTAGCCATTCGGCATGGTCATGGAAAAATCTGGAGTGGAAACAAGGTCTTCAGAGCAGACAATTCTATCTGATGAAGCGCATGTCTTGCTGGTTACGGATAGCTCCTCAGAGGAGGATTCAGAGACAGATGACCAGTCCTATCCCCCCCCGAGGTGCATGCTCTAACTTGGCAGGGTTATGTTGCTCATATCGTGCGTATGGTATCTTGCATTGCTATGTCATTTGCTTAGTTTAGACATGCTTTGTGTGAATGCCACTTGTTCAGTGTCTAATTACCATATATGTGAATTATGCAATGCCATCTTGTTGCAAGACATTATATATGTGAATTATGCAATGCCATGTTGTTTAGCCAAGCATCATATATGTGAATTATATCATGCCATCCTTTTTTTGTATTTCTCGTTGCATTTGTCGACAATGTTTGTATAATCTACTGCTCTTCCTGTGCATCAGCCATTTGAATTGGTGATGGAGAAATCTGGAGTGAAAACAAGGTCTTTAGACCAGACAATGCTACCTGCTGAAGCAGATATCTTGCTGGTTACTGATAGCTCTTCAGAGGAGGATTCAGAGGCAGATGACCAGTCCTATTATCCCCCAGAGGTGTATGCTCAAACTTGGCAGGGTTATATTACTCATATCATGCATATGTTGTATTGCAATGCTTAGTTTTTACATCATATACACAATATTGAATGCCATCTCCTTAGTTGACACATCATATATGCGATTGCCCTCTGCTCACTTGCTTAGTATATAAATCATATATTTGAATTATATCATGCCATGATGTTTACATAGACAACATGTATCTGAATTATGGCATGCCAACCCATTTTCTAAAGACATAATATAGTTATATCATCTCATCCTGTTTACATAGTCATCATATTTTGAATTATGTCATTCTATCCGTGAATTATATCATGCCATCATGTTTCCATCGATGGCATGTTTGTGATTTATGCCATGCCAACCACTTTAATAGACACATCGTATAGTTATATCATGTCATCCTGTTTACATAGTCATCATATTTTGAAGTATGTCATTCTATCCTGTTTTGTTAGCCATCATATTTTGAAGTATGTCATTCTATCCTGTTTAGTTAGCCATCATACATGTTAAATTGTGTCATGCTATCCTGTTTAATTAGCCATCATATATGTGAAATTATGTTCTGCTATTCTGTTTGGTTAGACAACATAAATGTGAATTATTTCATGCCCTGTTTTCTTCCCTACTATCCATTGCACCTGTCTATCTTACAATGTCTGTACATTCAATTACTTTTCTTGTTTATCAGCCATTTCAATTGGAGGGGGTGATGGCAGTATCTGTGGGAGTAAAAACATGGTCTTCAGAAAAGATCGTGCTACCTGTCGATGCAGATAGAACCACGGTTGTACTTGCCCAAGAACCAGCCCCACCACACATAACCCAGACTCATGCAGATTGTACCCCTACCCAGTTGGACAGCGAACCAGCTACACCCCTTCTAACCCTAACCCCAGCAGATAGTAACCCAGTTCCAGTTGACACAGCACCGTCTCCACCACAGAGCACCCAAACACGAGCAGTTAGTAAGGCAACTGCAGTGCCCAAAGCACGAGGACCACCACTCCGAACCCCAAGTCAACGCTTAAAGTAGAAGAAGAATTGTTCTCAGGTCAGGTTCCGTAGCTATGGTTCATACTACTTTGCTCTTGCATCACTGTATTTACTCATACCAACTAATTTCAAATTTGAAGGATGCAATTGAAACTCCAATGGCGCAATAGGTATGTTTTAAACCTGTTTCTTTAACGTGTTTGCTGTTGTAACTTGCTCTATGTTGATTTCAGTTTCAATTGAATAAACAGTTATGTTCTCATGCCATGCACATTACAAGTGTTGTTATTGTTGTGTAGTTTCCCACACTTATATTCTGTCTATGCTGCTTTGTCTTAAATAGATATGATTCGAACTGTATCTATCTTGATTTGGCAACATAAACTAGAATGATATAGACCATACAGTGACCATACTACACAGATATATGTTTGTTTGATGTTGTTATCCTGTCCACCTTACTACTGAGCTGGTTTACCAAAATGAGTTTCATATACTACATTGTAAACCTGTGATGTGTTTGTTTGTTTCTCTTTTAGAACGCGGATAAAATAGTGGAGAAGAGTACCCCGTTATGCAATGGTAAAGGAAGTAATGCAGATAAGGTTCAAGATAGTGAGACATCCCTGTTGGTCTCCAAGAAAGCTAATAAAAACTATATTGAAGATACTAAGACAACCCCAAAGTCCTGTCTTGATGTAATGTTCGAGTTACTAGCTACTACTGCTGGCACCAGCTCTTCGAACTCGCTGCCTGAATTAGTTCAGCTTCTTGAGTCTCAACTTCAATTTGAACGACATCGATCAGATGTTATGCGACAGGAAGCCAAAGGACTGAGGAAGTCCGTGCAGAATTCAGATGCATACTTTCTGGTGCAACAGCAAGTGCTGGAGGATTTAAGCGCCAAACAAGAGAAAGTTAATAAGCTTTCGAAGCATCTTGCCAGCAATATGGGTACCTAGGATATTGTTTCTTGAGCTCTTCTGAAGTGGTTTTAGTTCTGGACTTGTTTTGCTGCGGCATTTATTTGCACTGGTCGCCAACTTTGACAACTAGTGTATCTGATATGCTGCTTTGTTCCCTATATTTTCACTGGTGGCGAACTTTGATGCCCAGTGGATGTAATATGTGTAATAGCCATGATAGCCTATCATAATTTGCTTGATTATTTATTTCCTTATTGTCTTGTTTATTTGTTTTCTTGTAGTCAGTGCAGTTCTTTATCCGCGGTTTGCTAGTGGCCGCAATAATCTATTTTTTAAAACTAGGCCACAATAACCATGGGCTACATATTTACTGTAGTTACCATGGGCCTCCTACGGGCCGTAGAAACAATGGGCCTTCTAAGGGCCGTAGAGACAATGGGCCTTCTACGGGCCGTAGACATAATGGGCCTTATACGGGTCGTATCATCAATGGGCCTTCTACGGGCCGTATGATCAATTGGCCAAACATGGGCCAATAACAGACCGTATTATGGCCGTAAACGGGCTAGCGTTGGAATCGTCCGTTCATGGGTCGACCATAACAGGCTGTCGTTAAGCGGCCGTATTTGATGACGCTATGAGAACGACCCAACGTATTAATGGGCCACAAACGGGCCAATTGTAACCACGGGCTAAATTTGGCCCACAAGCAGAAAATGACAGTAACGGGCCGTAAGTAAACGAATGCTGGAAATGAGCCCAAGAATAAATGGGCCCTGAGAAGGCTGAAAGATAATATGGGCTGGAAACAGCCCAATGGAATAATGGGCCGTTAATGGGTATAAAGTGATACACTATTCATTACGGGCCAGTTTCACCACGGGCCGTTAATGGGCCAAGAGTTACAAAGGGCCTCATATGGGCCGAAAGACGTCGTGGGCCATACATGGGCCGAAAGTTAAAACAGGCTGGAATCATATTGGATGGCCCAGATGACGCTACTGGGCCTAATTCGGATAGGTCGTAATGGGCCCTGGGTTAGCGGACTATACATGGGCTATATGCGAATAAGCCGTTAACAGGCTTTCCGTGGGTCGGCCCGCCACCTTTTGACCAAGTCAAGCGGGCCCGCCTTTTCACAGGAATGGGCCTCTGTTGGGCCATGCCACGTGTCGACGTATCATAGGTGCCTTCGGTCCAATGAGTGGATGACATTTGTCCCAACGGTGAGTCGACACGTGTTTCCTCCAGCCAATGATGATTTTACACGTGGAAAATCCCCATTGGTCGGGGCTGTTAACGGGTTATCGGATCCAAAACCTGACCCGATAGCTTACTGTCGGGTGGTTGGTGCGACATATGCCAACGGATGGCTTATCATTGTGGGTGCCAATAAGACATCGCCGGTGCCTGGAAACGGGATGAGGCGAAGACATGTACGCCGGCGGATCTTACCCAGGTTCGGGGCTCTCCGAGGAGATAACACCCCTAGTCCTGCTCTGCGGGGTCTCCGCATGATCACTAGATCAAGGAAAGGTAGCTACAATCGCTCCTAGAGCTGTTGGGTTCAAGGGAGAAGAAGAACAAGGCTAGCTCTTGCTTCTCTCTATCTCTATGGTGTGTGTGCTGTGTTCAGAAGCTCACCCTTTGCATGGGTGCTCCGGGGGGTTTATATAGGCCTACCCCCCGGGGGTACAATGGTAATCCGGCTGGGTACTGGTCCCAGCCGTCAGTGTCTACGCTCGCCGGCTTCTCCGCCGGCTGTTGGGTCCCGCCGACTGGTGGGTCCCGCCGGCTGCCGGCTTCTTGGTCGACAGGCCGGCCCCACCGCCTAGGGTCTTGTCGGCGGCTGCTTGCTGTAGCCTCGCCTCTGATGACGAGGGCTTTGTCGAGGTAAGCGTGGCTACAGTGTGCCGCCTCGAAGGCTCTCACTATAGCCTTACCTCGTCTTGTCTCCTTAATGGGGCTCCTGCTTCGAGGAAGGGAGTAGCCGGCTTCTGGGGGCCGGCTACACCCCTGTCCGACTGGGGGAGGCCGGGCCGCCTTTGCGCCTCTCTCTGGTAGAAGGGGCCCGCCGCCCGCGGGCCGTACAGGAGTCGGTCGTGGATGACGTTGAGGCTGGCGTGGCTACAGTGCCGAGCCGAACGGGAGACGGCCATCCCGTACGGCCTCCTGTGGCCATGCCTGCCTCGGGCCTCGGGGGTAGTGGGCCGCACTGTGGCCACACCCCGTGTTGTAGCCGTTATGTGGGTGTAGCTTTGGTGGTTGTGGTCTCGGCCGGCTTCTTGGAGTCGGCGTTCTTCTTGGCCGCCTTCTTGGAGTCGGCCACCCCGTAGTTGTCCTGGGAAGAGGTTGCTGAGGCTGGGTCGCCTTCCGGGAGTCGGCTTCAAAGGTAGCCGGCCAGGGAAGGCGGCTCAATGCTTGGAGTGCTTGAAGGCCCAAAGGCCTGATAATTTTTTAGAAGAACCAGGGGCAGTCGGTTAGGCTACCCGTGGCCATTTACTCCGACAGTAGTCCCCGAAGCTGATTGGGCTTCGAGGTGGATTAGGGGTTGAGAAGCTCGATCAGCTTCCTATCTTGACAAGCCGGCAGCTGGGAGCCGGCTTTGGTTAGGCGTGCCGTCTTGGTCGAAAACTCCGGAGTCGGAGGGCGGGAGCTCGCTAGTGTGTGCACCGAGCCGCGGGCCGGCCACTTGCCGTCTGCGAACCACATGGCCTCCCTTGGCCAGAAAGCCTGCCAGCCCACGCGTGCGACGGGACGTCGCCGCAGGGCGGGGGCCCGCCACGTCCGCGCCCGGGCCCAGGCACGGATTCTTTGCATCCCGAAACCGCCCGCACGTCTCCTTGCGGCAGTTTCGGCTCGCCTTTAGGGCGCAATAATCGCGGGGCGTGGGGGGAATGGGTGCAGTTAATCCCACGTCTCCCCCACATCCGGCCTCCCCGGCCTCGCCTTGCGGGGCTATAAGTAGGGGGAGGTGGAGGGCGGCAGGCCCTCGCACGCTCCTCCTACTTTCACCATCTTCTTCGCTCGCCGTTTCTCGCGACAGCGCCTCGCCGCCGCGCTCTTCCACTACTCGCTCCTCCGTCGCCGCGCTTGTTCTCCCCATGCCTCCCGCCACGGAGCAGTATGGCGGGGATTGGGACGGCTCCAATGTCCATGAAGATCACATCGAGTTCCTCCGCCAGACGCGGCGGCTGCCCGGCGCGGACAAGGTGGAGGTCCGCCTCGCACCGGCGAGGGAAATTACGCCAGACCCGCGGGAGGGCGAGCGGGTGGTCTTCCGCTCGCACTTCTTGCGCGGCATCGGCCTGCCAGTGAGCGCCTTCTTCCGCTCCTGGCTCCGATTTCTATCAGCTCCAGCCGCACCACCTCACCCCAAACGCGGTGGTGCTGCTATCAGCCTTCGTCACCCTGTGCGAGGGCTACCTCGGCGTCCTCCCCACCCTCGAGCTCTGGGGGGAGTTCTTCCAGTCCAAGCTGGGCACGCGCATGCAGGGTATGCCGGCTCAGACTGGCGCCTTCATCGCGTCGCGGAGGACGGTCGCCGACAACCCCTTCCCCATCATCACGCTGATCCAATCGGTGAAGAAGTGGCAAAAATCGTACTTCTACGTGCGGAACATCGCCCCGCGGGGTGACTACATCAACCTGCCGGCTTACGTAGCCGGCCCACCGGCGGGCAGGCGGCCCCAGTGGTCCTTCCGGGCCGTGAATCTGACGCCGGCCGGGTTCGCCGCCGTCGCCCGAGTGTGAGAGCTGACCCAGTCGGAGGGCTTGACGGGGCCCGACCTGCTGGCCGCATTCGTCACGCGCCGGGTTCTTCCACTCCAGAGCCGGCCTCATCTGATCTGTCAGATGAGCGGCCAGCTCGATCCGAGCCGAATGTGCACCAAGGAGATGCCGCGCGAGGAGGTCGCCTATATGATGAACTACCTTGCGAACTGCAAACTCACCGAAGAGTGGCAGTTCGGCAAGGAGCCATATAGCCGAGCCAATCCGCCGCCTACGGTATGTTCTCCTTGTCTCTTTTTCTTTCTCTTTGCTTTGTTGCCGAGTTCCTCTTGGCCGACTCTAACTTAGTCGGTTTGTTTTTCAACAGAGCCCTCTTCTTTGGCCGGCCGGCGGGTCAGACGCGGAGCGTCGATTCGTCCCCGACCGGACCGAACACGATCTGGAGGACCCCGACTTGGGGGCGGCCGGTATGGGCGACAACATTGAGCCGGGTGGTGGCCAAGACGGCGGCGAAGCAGGCGGCTCCGGGCTCGGAGTCACCTTCGACGACTGGCCGGACGACGATGAGGCCGAGGTCGCCCCGCGCCGCCAGCCGACATCTGGACGCGGCGCGGGTTCCTCCGCTGCACCGCCTGCTCGGGGCGGAGGTCAAAAGCGTCGCGCCGCCCAGGGTTTGTTCGGCAGCCGGACGAAGAAACCCAGGGGCGGGGCGGCAGCCACCAGGCGGGAGGAGGCGACCGCGAAGGCGGCTCGCTTCCGCAAGATGGTGAAGCAACCACAGACCGTGTCGGCGTAAGTTCACTTTCTTTTGTATACTCTTTTTTCTTTCTTTTCTCTGGTGGTTCCTGAGCCCTTGTCTTTTTCTCCAACGATCAGAGCTCCGTTGTCGCTTGAGCGGGCGGCTGCTGCCTCCGTCGCCGAGGGGGTCTGGGAGCACCACCCGCCGTGTGGACCCCCACGCCGAGCTTCAGGCGACGACGGAACGGAACGCGCGGGAGGCGCGGGAGGAGCAAGAGGCGCGAGAGGCGGAGGCTCGGAAGGCGGCCGCCGCCCAGGCGGCACGGGAGGAGGAGGCGGCGAAGGTGCGCGCCGATGCTGCGGCCAGGGCCCAAGCAGAGGCTGCAGTTGCAGCGGCGGCAGGGGAGGTTCTGATGGTCACCCCGCTGCGCGTCATGGCGCCTGGGGACATTGAGCCCTGGCCAGAGGGAGCCAGCGGCGACCAGCCAGGGCTGGGGAGAGACGACGACGTCATTATCCTGGAGAGGACGCCAGTGCCGACCCCGCCAACTGGGGCGGCTCAAGGCGGTCGGCCTGATCCGCCGCCTGCACAGTCGGCGGGGGGCGAGCCGGCTGCGAGGACTGAAATGGCGGTCCGGATGCCGTCGAGCCGGCGCGCGGGGAAGGCTGCGTCGGAGCCACAGAAGGCCGCGTCGCAGCCGCAGCTGGCCGTGGGCTCCAGCTCGTCGGCCCAGGATGCGGAGGCGGCCAGCGCTACCTCGGGGTGGATGCCAGGCGGGGGGACGGCCGTGATGAACGTGGCTGCACAGGACGTCCGGACCCGGCTTCAGGGCCAAGCTGCGGCGCTGAGGCAGTTCACCGACGAGTTCCTTGCGACGCGGGCGGCCATCCGGGTTAGTCTTCCCATCTTGCTTTCTCTTGACTTTGATTTCTTCTTGATCTTGGTTTCTTCCGTGGGGGCGCGTCAGCGCACCCACTGGGTGTAGTCCCCGAGTTCCGAGTCGGCTGCTAAGCAGGCGGCTTGGAACTTCTTGGTGGATTTGTCTTTGCTATTCTTGCTCTTACTTCGATCTTCTGTCTATCTTGCAGGACTACCACAATCTTCGTGCGGCCGCCTTCAACTCCCAGGCTTGGGAGCTGACCCAGAAGACCGCCGACCTTACTGAGAGCCGAGGTACGTGCTTTGTTCTTTATCTCATGTGGGGGCGCGTCAGCACACCCACTGGGTGTAGTCCCCGAGATTCGGGCCGACTACTGAGCAGTCGGGTCGGATCTTCCTTGACGACTTCTTCTTATTGTTCTTTCTTTTTCTGCCGTCTCCGCAGCGGCCAACGCCAGTCTGAGGGCACAGCTGGGGGAGTCTCAGACTGCCCTTCGTGCCAAGGACACGGAGCTGGAGCCGGCGCGGCCGGCTATCATCCGCCGGGCTTCGGCGATCGCCGACTACACCGACACCAGTGTCTTCGCCCCCGAGGTAGACGACAACGGTGTCGCCCAGCCGGAGGAGTTGTTCGGGCTGAACCCGGCGGACGGTGAAGACTCGGCGGAGGAGATTGACTCCAGCGACGAGGGCGAAGAGGAGGAGGAGGAAGGTGAAGACGTCGAGCCGGTTGGTGGAGCAGCCGACCAGCCTCAGCCTGACCGCGCCTCCAGCACTAAGTCGCGTGCGAGTGCGTCGCCTGCCACTGGTGGTGGCCAAGCCGAGACCCGCTAGGCGGCCACTCCTTCAGCCGGCAAGGCCGTCTCCACCGACCAGCTCGGCTTCCGCGTCGCGCCCTAGTCTGCCATCTTTTGTTTTCCTGTCTTGTTACTTTTGGAACAATGTTTGGTTAAGTCTGCACAATTCCACCCACTGGGTGTATTCGAACTGATGTCTGTTGCCAGCCTGTTGGGGGCTTCTTATATGTATATATAACTTGTGCATGCATTTGGCCTTTCCTTGTACTTTGCTTTTTATCCTTCCGCTTTTTCCTTTGCCGCCCTCCCTTGGTTGCCGCCTCCCCAGTCCAACAGTTGCTCTGCAATCTGTAGCTGGGGGTGTGCTTGGCCGATTGGGGGGGGGAGTACTCTAGCTTTGCTGGACTAAAGCTAAGTGTTTAGGAAGCCGGCCAGCCGGCTGTTCTGACAGCCGGCAGGCGTGTTTGGGGGCCGTCCTTTTGCTATATAAGTTCGTTGGTCCTTAGCCATTTTTCGTGTGGGCATCCTTTCTGCCTTGCCTCTTGCTAGTCGGACAGTCGGTTCTTCGAGCTGTGACTTTCAACAAGAGAGGACTCAGGAGCCGGCACACTACTTTTCTGACTTCAGGTAGAACTTTTAATATAGCTTTAGGCGGCCAGTCCCCGGGCCGACTAGTCGAACCCGGTGCCAGACAAGAAATCAAATGTAATAATACATTTATGGATATGACATTCGTCATTCATAGATAAATAAAAGGCAGTCCCCGAGTACTGTTCAGGGGGCCTGTTGGTTCGTGCTTAATACAAAAAGGGGTAGCATGATACATACTGCTTTCAACTGTAAAATCGTCTTAGGAGGTTTGCATTCCATGGTCGCTCCGACTCCTTGCCGGAGTCGTCTCTCTTGCGTGCTCTTGGTTTTTGTGCGTCGATCAAGTAGTAGGAGTCATTGTCGAGTGCCTTGCTGACGACGAAGGGGCCTTTCCAAGGGGCCGAGAGCTTGTGCTGGCCGGCTGTTCGCTGGATCAGCCGGAGCACAAGGTCGCCTTCTTGGAAGGATCTTGGCTTGACTTTGCGGTTGTAGTAGCGGCGCAGCCCTTGCTGGTAGATGGCGGACCGGCTGAGTGCTAACAGCCGGCCTTCTTCCAGTAGGTCGACGCCGTCTTCTCTTGCTTCTTTGGCCTCCTCCTCCGTGTACATGGTGATCCGAGGCGAGTCGAACTCGATGTCTGTTGGGATGACAGCCTCGGCACCATACACGAGGAAAAATTGAGTGAAGCCGGTTGATTTGTTGGGTGTAGTGCGCAGACTCCAGAGGACAGCCGGCAGCTCATCGAGCCAGCAGCCGGCCGATCGTTCTAGTGATACAACCAGTCGGGGTTTGATGCCGGAGAGGATGAGTCCATTTGCTCGCTCGACCTGGCCGTTTGACTGCGGGTGGGCAACGGACGCTAGGTCCAGTCGGATGCCCTGCGTCGCGCAGAAACGTGCCAGTGCTCCTTTGGCGAAGTTCGTGCCGTTGTCGGTGATGATGCTGTGCGGCACGCCGTACCGAGTAGTGATGTCAGTGAAGAATGTCACGGCAGTCGGCCCGTTCAGCTTCTTGATTGGCTTTGCTTCGATCCACTTTGTGAACTTGTCCACAGCAACAAGTAGATGTGTCAGGCCGCCGCGGGCTGTCTTGAAAGGGCCCACCATGTCCAGTCCCCAGACGGCAAAAGGCCAGGTGAGGGGAATGGTCTTGAGTGCAGAAGCCGGCAGGTGTTGCTTGGAACTAAAACCTTGGCATCCTCTGCAGCTCTTGACTATTTCTTTAGCATCCTCCAAGGCAGTCGGCCAGAAGAAACCATGGCGGAAAGCCTTGGCCACAAGGGATCTTGAGGCTGCGTGGTGGCCGCATTCGCCTTGGTGGATGTCTTTGAGGATTGCCACTCCTTTTTCTGGCTCGACACAACGCTGGAAGACTCCTGTGACGCTGTGCTTCACAAGCTCTCTGTTGATTATTGTATATGCTGCGGCTCGTCGTTGCACCAGTCTCGCTGATATCTCATCAGCCGGCAGCTCTCTGCTGACTAGGAACTTGAGGATGGGCTGGGCCCATGACGGAGCTGTGATTTCTTCTTCTGTTAATGTAGCCACCATGACTCGGGGGGTGGGTTGGGTGGCGTGGAGTTGGAGTCGGACACTGCTTCTTGTGTTGTTGCAGTCCCCGGGCCGACTGCTGCAGTACCCGGGCCGGGTGCGACTACGGCACTCCCCTGGTCAGTTGTCGAAGTCCCCGTGCCTCCTGCGGGGTTTCTCCAGTCGGATCCGGCTGTATCTGGTGCAGGCGGTACAAAGATGGAATCCGACTCTGGAGACGGCTTGATGGACGGCTTCAGGAGGCGCTGGAGGGAGACGCCAGTCGGTATGGCTTGTCGGGTGGAGCCGATCCGTGCTAGGGCATCTGCTTGGTCGTTGTCGGCCCTTGGCACGTGAAGGAACTCGCACCCTTCGAAGTATCCGCTGATCTGCTGGACGAGGAATCGATAGCTCGCCATGTTCGCGTCCTTGGCGTCCCAGTTGCCAGACGATTGCTGGACCACCAAATCTGAGTCGCCGTAGCACAGGATCCGGCGTATGCCGAGCTCTTTGGCTAGCCGGAGCCCATGTACGAGCGCCTCGTACTCGGCCACGTTGTTGGAGGCGGCGAAGTGGATCTGCAGCGTGTACTTGAGCTTGTCGCCTTTGGGAAAGGTGAGGACGATGCCGGCTCCCAAGCCGGTGCGCATCTTGGACCCGTCAAAGTGCATCCGCCAATGGGTAGAGTCGGAAGCCGGCGGTAAGTATTGGGTCTCGGCCCAGTCGACGAGGAAGTCGGCCAGTGCTTGGGACTTGATGGCGGTGCGCGGTTGGTAGATGATCGTGTAGGGCGCCAGCGCAATGGCCCATTTGGCCACCCGGCCGGATGCATCCCGGCTGCCTATGATCTCGGCGAGCGGGGCAGTGCACACGACCGTGATGGGGTGCTCTTGGAAGTAGGGCTTCAGTTTCTTGGCGGCGAAGTATACCCCATAGCACATTTTCTGGTAGTGCGGGTAGTTCTGCTTTGAGCTGGACAGCACTTCGCTGAGATAGTACACCGGCCTCTGGACTAGCTGGGCTCGGCCTTCTTTCGGGCGCTGGACCACAACAACAGTGCTAACGACTCGGCTAGTCGCGGCGATGTAGAGGAGCATGGGCTCCTTTTCAGTCGGCGCAGCCAGGACAGGCGGAGTGGTCAGCATTTTCTTCAACTCATGAAAGGCTTGGTCGACTTGGTCGTTCCACTCGAAGTGAGTGGACTTCTTCATGAGTCGGTACAAGGGGAGAGCCTTCTCTCCTAGTCGGCTAATAAAACGGTTCAGGGAGGCTAAGCAGCCGGTGAACTTCTGCACATCTCGCAGCTTGGTGGGAATCTCCATCCTCTCGATGGCCTTGATCTTGACGGGGTTGCATTCGATGCCGCGTTCGGAGACCAGGAAGCCTAGCAGCTGGCCGGCTGGCACTCCGAACACGCACTTCTCGGGGTTGAGCTTGATTTGGAATCGGCGCAAGTTGGCGAATGTTTCTTTCAGGTCTTCCAGCAGGGTGCCGTGCTTCTCTGTCTTCACCACAACGTCGTCTACATAGACGTGGGCATTTCTGCCGAGTTGTTTCAAGAGGCATTTCTGCATGCAACGCTGAAAAGTGGCACCGGCATTTCTCAAGCTGAATGTCATAGTCAGGTAGCAGAAAGCTCCAAAGGGTGTGATGAAGGCAGTCTTCAGGCGGTCAGCTGGGTCCAACTTGATCTGATGGTACCCTGAGTACGCATCCAAAAAACTTAACAGCTCGCATCCGGCTGTGGAGTCTATCACTTGGTCAATCCGTGGCAGAGCAAACGGATCCTTTGGGCAGGCCTTGTTCAGACTGGTGTAGTCTATACACATACGCCACTTGTTATTCTTCTTCAAAACCAGAACTGGGTTGGCAAGCCATTCTGGAAAGAACACTTCCATGATAAAGCCAACGGCAAGGAGCCGGGCTATCTCTTCTCCCACAATTCTTTGCTTCTCTTCTGACAGTCGGCGGAGGGGTTGCTTGACCGGCTTCGCATCAGCCAGATCTGGGGAACACGAAACAGAAGAGAATAGAGAGGGAGATCCAACCTCGGAGGGGCTCCCGCCCCTCCGCCACCATGGAGGCCATGGACCAGAGGTGGAACTCTCCTCCCATCTAGGGGGAGGCTAAGGAAGAAGAAGAAGGAGGGGTCTCTCTCCCCTCTCTCCCGGTGGCGCCGGAACACCGCCGGGGCAAGGATCGTGACGGTGATCGACATCAACTATCTTGCTACCGTCAACACCAACTCTCTCCCCCTCTATGCAGCGGTGTAACACCTTTTATCTCCGCTGTAATATCTACTTAAACATGGTGCTCAACTCCATATATTATTTCCCAATGATCTATGGTTATCTTATGATGTTTGAGTAGATCCGTTTTGTCATGTGGGTTAATCGTGATCTTGGTTGGTATGATTGTATATTTTATTTATGGTGCTGTCCTACAGTGCCCTTCGTCTCGCGCAAATGTGAGGGGTCCCCGCTGTAGGGTTTTGCAATATGTTCATGATTTTCTTATGGTGGGTTGCGAGAGGGACAAAAGATTAAACCCGAGTAGGTGGGTTGTTGCGTATGGGATAAAGAGGACTTGATACTTAATGCTATGGTTGGGTTTCATGACCTTAATGATCTTTAGTAGTTGTGGATGCTTGCTAGAGTTCCAATCATAAGTGCATATGATCCAAGTAGAGAAAGTACGTTAGCTCATGCCTCTCCCTCATGTAGAATTGCAAGAATGATTACCGGTACTTGTTATCGATTGCCTAGGGACAAATGAATTTCTTGTTCACAAAAGCTATCCACTTTTGTTGCCTTGCAATTTATCCGTAGTTTTATTCTCGCAAAGTACTCATAGTTTTATTCTTGCAAAATAGTTTCATACTTGTTTTAGGTAAAGCGAACGTCAAGTGTGCGTAGAGTTGTATCGGTAGTCGATAGAATTTGAGGGAATATTTGTTCTGTCTTTAGCTCCTCATTGGGTTCGACACTCTTATTTATCGAAGAAGGCTACAAACGATCCCCTATACTTGTGGGTTATCAAGACCTTTTTCTGGCGCTGTTGCCGGGGAGCAATAGCGTGGGGTGAATATTCTCGTGTGTGCTTGTTTGCTTTATCACTAAGTAGTTTTTATTTTCCGTGCTAAGTTGTTCTCTATCTTTAGTTATGGATATGGAACACGAAACACCAAAAAAAATTAGTGGTACTTGCTACTCATGGAGATGGGAAAACTCCTAAAACCCTTGATGCTCGTTATGTAAAAAATATTATGCACTACTCTGATAATCCTGAGAAAACCCCATTCAACTATATAAAGGGAGTAACGTTGGATCAACGAGAATACTTTAGGGATTATCGCTTGACTCATAAAGGGAAATTGTTATGGGATCAAATTCATATGTTGCATTGGTATGCTCGTGAGCTATGCTTGAGATATGATTATACTTGTTGCTCTAGGATGAAGTCTCCACATCTTCCCATTTCATGCAAATTTAATGATAATGAAACCTTGGCTTCTTAAATGGTATATATGATTACTATGATCTGGAACGAATAGAAGAATTTGTTGCTTTTAAGGGTGCTTATGAAATTGAATCTTTGTTTGAAAAGTTTGAAGATTTTGATGATTCTGTTTATAGACCTGAAAATTTTGCTATCCTTAAATATTGCTATGATAATTATAAATGCAATTACGATATTGATTTATTTATTGAGAAAATCTCCGCTGTCCGAGAAGAGACTAATATTTTGTAGGACTCGATGGAAAAGAAATTGATGAAACTGTGAGCTCATTGGATGAAAAAGATGATGAGGAGAGTGAAGAAAAAAGGAGGAAGAGCGGATTAGCTACCCATGCCCACCTTCTAATGAGAGTAACTCTTCAACTCATACATTGTTTAATTTCCCTTCGTGCTTACCGAAGGATGAATGCTACGATAATTGCTATGATCCTGTTGATTCTTCTGAAATATCCCTTTTTGATGAACTTGATACTTGCTATACCTGTGGCCAAGTTTCCAATATGAATTATGCTTATGCAGATGAACTGGCTATAGTTCCTTATATTAAGAATGAAATTGTTGCTATTGCACCCAGACATGATAGTCCTATTATCTTTTTCAATTCTCCCAACTACACTATATCGGAGAAGTTTGCTCTTATTAAGGATTACATTGATGGGTTGCCTTTAACCATTACATATGATAATTTTGATGAGTATAATATGCATGTGCTTGCTGCTCGTACTTGCAATTATTATGAGAGAGGAACTACATCTCCGCCTCTTTATGTTTCCGATACGATAAAATTGCAAGAAACTGCTTATGCTATGTATTGGCCTTTACTTGATGTGCATGAATTGTTCTTATACGACATGCCGATGCATAGGAAGAGAGTTAGAATTTGTCGTTGCTTGATATATGTTGCTTTGTGCTCACTACTAAATGCCAAATCATTGTTAATTAAAATTGGCTTTGATATACCCTGGGATCCGGGTGGATCCATTACTTGAGCACTTTATGCCTAGCTTAATGGCTTTAAAGAAAGCACTGCCAGGAAGACAACCCAGAAGTTTTAGAGAGTCAGTTATTTCTGTTGAGTGCTTTTATAAAGTTAAAAAAAGAAAAATATAGAGGGGAACTTAAAACTTCACAAAAAGAAAAGTGAAAGTGAGAAGGACGAGCACTGTGGAAGCGGGAGGATGCCTTGAACTTTGTTCATGCCCATGGAAACTTTGTGAATCTTGAATTGCAGAAACTTTTCAGCAAAAATAATTATCCCCTTGTAAAAAATCCATTGTATTATAAAAATAATGTGCCAAGATTTGCCTTTAGGATGTTTAGATTGCTTGTTGGTATGTGCGGTGCAGAAACAGAAACTTTGGCTGTAGTGCGTGATTTTACATTTTTTGCTGGAATGCCAAAAGCTTCTGAAACTTCTTTCACGGTCTTTCTATACAAGTTTTTTTATTTTCCATAGTTTTTCAGAATAGTTGGAGTAACAGAAGTATGGTGAATATTCAGATTACTACAGACTGTTTTGTTTAAGACAGATTCTGTTTTTAATGCATTGTTTTGCTTGTTTTGATGAAACTATCGATTTTTATTGGTGGTATAAGCCATGGAAAAGTTATATTACAGTAGCTACAAAGCAAAAACAAAATATGAGTTGGTTTTCAACAGTACTTAGAGTAGAGATTAGCTTTATTATACTAACGGATCTTACCGAGCTTTCTGTTGAGTTTTGTGTGGATGAAGTGATCAAAGACCGAGGAGGTGTCGGTATGAGGAGAAGGACGAGAGGCAAGAGATCAAACTAGGCACCCCAAGTAAATATTCAAGGAGACCCAAGCGTCTAAGCTTGGGGATGCCCCGGAAGGCATCCCATCTTTCTTCAACAAGTATTGGTATGTTTTCGTCTTCGTTTCGTTCATGTGATATGTGCAAATCTTGGAGCGTCTTTTGCATTTAGTTTTTCCCTTTTATTTTATGAACCATGCTGGTATGTGATAGTCCATGGTTGATTTCTAAAATGCTCATTTCACTTCACTTATATCTTTTGAGTATGGCTTTATAGAATGCTTCATGTGCTTCACTTATATCATTTGAAGTTTGGATTGCCTGTTTCTCTTCACATAGAAAACCGTTATTTGTAGAATGCTCTTTTGCTTCACTTATATTTACTAGAGCATGGTATTTTTTAGAAAGAATTAAACTCTAATGCTTCACTTATATCTATTTAGAGAGTCAAAAGGAATTGGTCAATTGCATGATTAGTCATAATATCCTACATAAAACTTATGGATCACTGAATATGATATGTTTGATTCCTTGCAATAGTTTTGCGACATAGAGATGATAATACGTGGGTGTCGGAGTAAATGACCACAGGTAGCCTCATCAGCCCCCATGGTATTTCGACACATCGGGGCTGGCTGCGCCCCTCAAGCATCAAAGACAAAGGACCGCCTTCTTGGGGCCGGCTGGTCCAAGCGGCCGGCTGCTAAAAGCCGGCGGAGCCCAGAAGACGGCCACGAGGTGGGCTGACTCCTAGCAGGCAGCCTCCAGAGTGGTCGGCTCCTAGCAGGCGGCCCCTCGTTCCCTTCAAGTTAGCGCCTCATTACAACGACAAGACGGGGCGTGGCTACAGTGCAGCCTGCCACCCCCGAATCAAGGGCCGAACGTGGCCACAATGCAGCGTACCAGGCAGACATCCCATGCACGGCGCAACACTATTGCCACGTCGCCCGTGACATCATCCATGGCAGAGGAGGCCATGCTCCCAAGATGGGCTGTCGGTACGGCCTGCAGGCGGCGGGCCCCACCTGTCTGTGAGATGCCAGAAGGCGGCAGGCCCTAACCAGTCGGCATGGGGAAGGCCGACTCCTAGCAGGCGGCCGTCCCCCTCCCTTGGAGTTTGTGCGCCATTAACTAGATAAGACGGGGTGTGGCTACAGTGAGCGCCCGCCAGGTGGCGGGAGTGTAGCCACGCTCCCCCCGACAAAGCCTCTGTCAACAGAGGCGAGGCTACAGTGCAAAGCAGCCGACAGGACCCGCAGGCGGCGGGCCCTACCAGTCGGCCGAGAGACCGGCAGCCGGCGGGACCCATCTGGCGGTGGGCCCCAGTAGCCGGCGCCCAGAGACATTGACAGATGGGTCCCACACCCAGCCAGATTACCATTGTACCCCTGGGGGGTAGGCCTATATAAACCCCTCAGGGCACCCATGCAAAGGGTTCAGCACCATAGGTAACACACACACCCATAGAGAGAGGAGTAGAGCTAGCCTTGCCCTTCTTCCTCCTCTAGCCAAACAGCTCTAGGAGCAACCTTGTAGCCACACTTTAACATAGTGACCATGCGGAGACCCCGCAGAGCAGGACTAGGGGTGTTATCTCCTAGGAGAGCCCCGAACCTGGGTAATTCCAGGCACCGACGACGTACTACTGTCCCCCTCCATGATAAGCCACCCCCTGGCATATGTCGCTAGATATCCCCGACATTTGGCGCCCATCGTGGGGCTAGGTGCATTGTCGTCCGGAGACCTATTCTACACGGGAACCCTTTTCCTTCCGGGCGAGCGCAGCCAGCCCGGCACACCCGATGGCGTTTGCGCTGATGCGCTGCATGGCGTAGAAGCCGCCTGCGCAGCGAGCGGCCTCGCCGATCTCATTGGCGGGAGCCGCCTCTCCGACGAGCCCGCACCCAACGCGGGAGCAGCCAGCTCTGAGAGCTGCCTCGTCGACCTCCTTGGCAAGCTCCACATCGCCAATGAGTCGATTGGCTCCACCGAGCCAATGCTTGTCGACTCCGACACGGCATCTCTCGACGCTTTCCCCACCACCGTGGTGGTCATCGACGACCCGCTCCCTCGCGCGGACAGCGGCGGCAGCACTGTCACAGAGGTGCTCGTCATCAGCCAGGACGAAGCTTCTGGCGGAGCCGGCCAGGATCCGCTGCAAGCGGCACTACGGGACCTCTCCGCAACCGTCGTGGCCGACGCCAACGCCGAGACACTAGAGGCCTGCCGCGTTGGCCTCGTCGAGATTGCTAAGAAGTTGGGCACCATGAGATGCCTCTCCGAAGCCTACCAGCGTGAGATCGACCGCGCCGTGGGCGGCACGCCAGCTGCTGGCGAGCCCAGCCGTGGGGGCACGGTTCGACAACGCGGCGCGGCCATCTCCAGCATGCTGGGGGCCGACCGCCCAGTCTACGCCATGCCCATGGAGAACCTACGTGCTGCTCAGGAGGCAGCGGATGACCTGGATCACCTAGAGGGTGATGAGCAGCGTTGCATGACGACGTGAATCTAGCAGCTCTTCAACACGGCAACAGCGCAGCAAGAAGCTGGCCGCCGTGTGATGGAACCCGGCGCGCACGCCGAGAATCCTCCCCCCACCGAGACCAAGGTGCGACCTCCCAGACATCGACAGGCAGCGCCCGCGACCAAAGAGATTGAGAGCCGGCTGCTAGCCGCAGTCGAACGCGCATCACCATCGAGCGCGACCAAGATGGCCGTCCATGGGCGATGGAACGACGGGACGATCGTCCACCCCCTCCTCCTCCTCGCAGGGAGAGGCGTGCCTCCCTGCCGCCTATTGGGCACCCGACTCTCGGAGGCTGGCTGGGCCCCCATGAAGGAGTCGGAGAAAATGACGCATGCCACTGGATTGACCGCCTGGCTCGGTCCCTGGCGGTAGAAGAAGAAGATGCAATCGGTCCGTCTTGTTTCGCCCCCCGCATTTGCGACGAGCCCTTCCCCAAAGGGTTCTCGCTCCCTCGAGACACGCCCAAGTACAACGGCTCCGTGAAGCTGGAGGATTGGCTGGTGGACTACTCCACCGCGGTCAACATAGCAAACGGCAACAAGCACGTTGCCGTGAAGTACGTCCCCCTCATGCTTCAGGGCATGGCCCGGACATGGCTGAACAGCCTCAAGTCCTACAACGTCAATAGCTGGCTGGACTACACCGAAGTCTTCATCTGCAACTTCACCAGCACCTACAAGCGGCCACCCAAGCCTCACCAGATTTCTCTATGCATCCAAGGCCCCACCGAGCCCACCCGCGACTACTTGACACGGTGGGCCGAACTGCGCAACTCCTGCGAAGGGGTGCACGAGGTGCAAGCCATAGAGTACTTCACCGCCGGGTGCAGAGAAGGCACCCTGCTCAAGCACCGACTCCTCTGCGACATGCCGGCCACACTCGACGAGCTACTGATCATACCAGACAAGTACGGCACTGCCAACTCCTCCATGAAGTCGGAGCTCCAGGTGGACACGTCTAGGAAGGTGCTCCCTCCGGCTCCTCGGACGCCGGCTGGTGACAACAGTCAGCGCCAAAAACAGAACGACAACAAGTGCAAGGCCCCGCAGCCGGCTTCCACCAGCCGGCAGGTGGCGACAGTTGAGGATGAGCAGCCGGAAGGACAACTCGGCCCCAAGCATCAGAAGGGCGGCAAGCCTGCCTGGTTGCCCGCATTCTCCTATGAGTAAACCCTCGATGCTCCTTGCAAGTTCCATAGCGGCGCTAAGCCATCCAACCACACCACCCGGAAGTGCCACTGGCTCACCCGAATCTCCAGCGCGAAGCATTGCTGCCTCCTCCGCCTGCTGGCCAGCCGGCGCCGTCTCCTCCTCAGCAGCAGCCGGCCCGTCTAGTCGCCGCCATCCAAGACGAATTCCCTGAAGAACACGGAGCCTATGTCGTCTTCACTAGCATGGCTGACGACAAGCATAGCCGATGTTAGCAGCACCAAGAGGTGAATGCTGTCGCTTTAGAAGCCCCAGAGTTCATGCACTAGTCCGAGAAGCCCATCAGCTGGAGGCGAGCTGACCACCCGGAAGTGATGCCTTCTCCAGGTTCCTATGCCTTGGTGCTGGATGCCACCTTTGCAACAGAGAGGCGAGCTGCTCAACTCTCATGGATCCTGATAGACGGCGGTAGCAGCATCAACATCCTTTACCGCGACACTATGGAGAAGTTGTGCATCAAAGAGAAGAAGCTCCAGCCCAGTCGGACTGTCTTCCATGGCATTGTGCCCGGCCTTTCCTGCTCACCAATCGGAGATAAATGTCCTCTTCGGAGACAAAGATCACTTCCACCGCAAAGCAATTTGGTTTGAGGTGGTTGACCTGGAGAGCCCCTACCACGCACTGCTTGGCCGGCCTGCTCTGGCCAAGTTCATGGAGGTACCACATTATGCCTACCTCAAGATGAAGATGTCGGGAACCAAGGGCATCATCACCGCAGCTGGAGACTAAAAGAAGTCGGCCGCCTATGCTGCAGCTTGCAGTCAGTTGGCCGAGTCCCTTGTGATAGCTGTCGAGAAGAGGCCCCTTGACCGGGTTGTGGCCATGGCCAGCAAGCAGCTGGACCTGTCACCAGATCCCAAGGAGTCGGAGACCCAGGGCTCCTTCTAGCTGGCCAAAGAAACCAAGAAGATTCCCTTGGACCCAAACCACCCAGAGAGGTTTGCTATCGTGGGGACCAACCTCGATAGCAAATAGGAAAGCGAGCTCGTCGATTTCCTCCATGAGAATCAGGACATCTTCGCATGGTCTTCCAAAGACATGCCAGGTGTTCCGACGGATTTTGCCGAGCACAAGCTACATGTCAGAGCAGATGCAAAACCAATGAAGCAACCTTTCCGCCGCCTGTCAGAAGAGAAGAGAAGAATTGTTGGTGAAGAGATAGCCCGGCTTCTAGCAGCCGGCTTCATTATGGAAGTGTTCTTTCCAGAATGGCTTGCCAACCCAGTCCTTGTGTTGAAGAAGAACAACAAATGGCGCATGTGTATTGATTATAGCAGCCTCAACAAGGCCTGCCCCAAAGACCCGTTTGCTTTGCCCTGGATAGATCAAGTGATAGACTCCACAGCCGGATGCGAGTTGTTGTCTTTCCTTGATGCCTATTCTGGCTACCACCAGATCAAGCTGAACCCGGCCGATCGGCTGAAGACCGCCTTCATCACACCATTCGGAGCCTTCTCCTACCTGACCATGACATTCGGCTTGAGAAATGCCGGTGCCACTATTTAGCGTTGCATGCAGAAGTGCCTCCTGAAGCAAATCGGCAAAAATGCCCACGTCTATGTAGATGATATTTTGGTGAAGACGGACAAGCGCGGCACCCTCTTGGAAGATCTCAAGGAGACTTTTGATAATCTGTGCCGTTTTCAAATCAAGCTCAACCCAGAGAAGTGTGTCTTCGGAGTACCAGCCGGCCAGCCCCTTGGTTTCCTTGTCTCAAAGCGCGGCATCGAGTGCAACCCTGTCAAGATCAAGGCCATCGAGAGGATGGAGAGACCTGCCTGACGGCGAGATGTCCAGAAGTTCACCGGGTGCTTGGCGTCCATCAGCCGCTTCATCAGTTGGCTGGGAGAGAAGGCTCTTCCCCTGTACTAGTTAATGAAGAAAACCACTCACTTCGAGTGGAACGACAAGGGGGACGAGGCCTTTCTCTAGCTGAAGAAGATGCTGACCACGCACCCTGTCGTGGCGGCTCCGGCTGCTAAGGAGCCCATGCTCCTCTACATCGCCACCACCAGCCGGGTGGCCAGCACTATCATTGTGGTAGAGCGCCCGGAAGACGGCAAAGCATAGCCGGTCCAGAGACCTATGTACTATTTGAGTGAGGTGCTATCGACCTCAAAGCAGAACTACCCCCACTACCAGAAAATGTGCTACGGCGTGCACTTCACCGCCAAGAAGCTCAAGCCATACTTTCAAGAGCATCCCATCACGGTTGTCTGCACCGCCCCGTTTGCTGAGATCATAGGCACCAGAGATGCATCAGGCCGGGTGCCCAAATGGGCCATCGAGCTAGCCCCCTACACCATCTTCTACCAGCCTCGCACCGCCATCAAGTCCCAAGCGCTGGCCGACTTCCTCGTCGACTGGGCCGAGACCCAATACCTGCCGCTAGCGCCGGATTCCAGCCATTGACGGATGCACTTTGATGGCTCGAAGATGCGCATCGGTTTGGGAGCCGGCATCATCCTCACCTCTCCCAAAGGCGACAAGCTCAGATACACATTGCAAATCCACTTTGCCGCCTCCAACAACGTGGCCGAGTATGAGGCACTAGTACACGGACTCCGGCTGGCCAAAGAGATCGGCATCCGCCGGATCCTGTGCTACGACGACTCAAACTTGGTGGTCCAACAGTCATCTGGCGACTGGGACGCCAAGGATGCAAACATGGCAAGCTACCGCTTCCTCGTTCAGCAAATCAGCAGATATTTTGACGGGTGCGAGTTCCTTCACGTGCCATGGGCCGACAATGAGCAAGCAGATGCCCTGGCACGGATTGGCTCCACCCGGCAAGCCATACCAGCCGGCGTCTCCCTTCAGTGACTCCTCAAGCCGTCTATCAAGCCTTCGCCGTAATCAGAGTCTATCTTCATGCCGGTCGCCCCCGGAGCAGTCGGATCCAACTTGGGGGCTGCAGCAGTCGGCCCGGGGACTTCGGCAGGCGGCTCAGGGACTACAGCAGTCGCACCCGGCCTGGGGACTTCAGAACCCGGCCCGGGGGCTGCAGTAGTCGGCCCAGGGACTTCGGCAGATGGCTCGGGGACTGCAACAGTCGCTCCCGGCCCGGGGAATTTAGAGCCCGGCCCGGGGGTTGCGGCAGTCGGCCCGGGGACTTCAACGACACAATAAGCGGGAGCCGACTCCAACCCGCCGCCTCCCAACCCAACCGCCCTAGTACCAGTGGTCGTGATGACCGTGGAGGAAGTTGTAGCACCATGATGGGCGCAGCCCATCCTCAATTTCCTGGTGAGCGGCGAGCTACTAGCCAACGAGATTTTGGCCCGACAGGTGCAATGTCGGGCAGCGGCATAAACCATCGTAAACAGAGAACTCGTTAGGTGCAGCGTCACTGGTGTGTTCTAGTGCTGTGTAGAGCCAGAAGGGCAAAGCAATCCTCGGAGACATCCCCAAGGCGAGTGTGGCCACCACGCGGCCTCCAGATCCCTTGTCGCCAAAGCCTTCCGCCATGGTTTCTTTTGGCCGACTGCTTTGGAGAACGCCTAGGATTTGGTCAAGAAATGCAATGGGTGCCAGAAATTCAGCTCCAAGCAACATCTGTTGGCTTCTGCACTCAAGACCATCCCCCTTACTTGGCCTTTTGCCGTTTGGGGGCTGGACATGGTGGGCCCATTCAAGATAGCACGCGGCGGCATGACTCATCTGCTTGTGGCCGTGGACAAATTCAACAAGTGGATCGAATCAAAGCCAATCAAGAAACTGAATGGTCCGACTACTGTGACCTTCATCGCAGATATCACCGTCCGGTACGGTGTACCACCCAGCATCATCATCGACAATGGCACTAACTTTTCCAAAGGCGCCTTGGCTCGTTTCTGCGCGACGTAGGGCATCCGATAGGACTTAGCATCCGTTGCCCATCAGCAGTCAAACGGCCAAGTCGAGCGAGCAAACGGCCTCATCCTCTCCGGCATCAAGCCCTGACTGGTCGAGCCACTGGAGCGCTCGGCCGGCTGCTAGATCGAAGAGCTGCCGGCCATCCTCTGGAGCCTCCGCACCACGCCAAACAAAGCAAGCGGCTTCACTCCCTTCTTCCTCGTGTACGGGGCCGAGGCCGTCATCCCAACTGACATTGAGTTCGACTCACCTCGCGTCACCATGTACACAGAGGCGGAGGTGAAGGAAGCACGATTAGACGGCGTCGATCGGCTAGAAGAGGGCCGGCTGTTGGCACTCAGCCGGTCCATCATCTACCCGCAGAGTCTGCGCCGCTACCACAGTCAAAAGGTCAAGCCAAGATCCTTCTAAGAGGGGGATGATACGTCTCCGTCGTATCTACTTTTCCAAACACTTTTTCCCTTGTTTTGGACTCTAACTTGCATGATTTGAATGGAACTAACCCGGACTGACGCTGTTTTCAGTAGAATTGCCATGGTGTTATTTTTGTGCAGAAATAAAAGTTCTCGGAATAACCTGAAACTTCACGGAGATTTTTTTTGGAAATAGTAAAAAATACTAGCGAAAGAATCAAGGCCAGTGGGTCCGCACCCTATCCACGAGGGTGGGGGCGCGCCTACCCCCTGGGCGCCCCCTGCCTCGTGGGCCCCCTGGTGCTCCACCGACCTCAACTCCAACTCTATATATTCATGTTCGGGGAGAAAAAAATCAGAGAGAAGGATTCATCACGTTTTACGATACGGAGCCGCCGCCAAGCCCTAATCTCTCTCGGGAGGGCTGATCTGGAGTCTGTTTGGGGATCTGGAGAGGGGAATCCGTCACTGTCGTCATCATCAACCATCCTCCATCACCAATTTCATGATGCTCACCACCGTGTGTGAGTAATTCCATCGTAGGCTTGATGGACGGTGATGGGTTGGATGAGATTTATCATGTAATCGAGTTAGTTTTGTTAGGGTTTGATCCCTAGTATCCACTATGTTTTGAGATTGATGTTGCTATGACTTTGCTATGCGTAATGCTTGTCACTAGGGCCCGAGTGCCATGATTTCAGATCTGAACCTATTATGTTTTCATGAATATATGTGAGTTCTTGATCCTATCTTGCACGTCTATAATCACCTACTATGTGTTATGATCCGGCAACCCCGAAGTGACAATAATCGGGACCACTCCCGGTGATGACCATAGTTTGAGGAGTTCATGTATTCACTATGTGTTAATGCTTTGGTCCGCTACTCTATTAAAAGGAGGCCTTAATATCCCTTAGTTTCCAATAGGACCCCGCTGCCATGGGAGGGTAGGACAAAAGATGTCATGCAAGTTCTTTTCCATAAGCACGTATGACTATATTCGGAATACATGCCTACATTACATTGATGAACTGGAGCTAGTTCTGTGTCACCCTATGTTATAACTGTTGCATGAATAATCGCATCCGGCATAATTATCCATCACCGATCCAATGCCTACGAGATTTTCACATATTGCTCTTGGCTGAGTTACTTTACCGTTGCCACTGTTACATTTACTACAAAACTGCTATCGTTACTTTTGCCACTGTTACCGTTACTTCCATACTACTTTGCTACTAAACACTTTGCTGCAGATATTAAGTTATCCAGGTGTGGTTGAATTGACAACTCAACTGCTAATACTTGAGAATATTCTTTGGCTCCTGTTGGGGATATTACCACTGGGCGTAAACCGGCCAGGAGAGGCCGGGTTAACCCCATAAGTAGTTCATCTGTATCTGAAGTCCATGAAGACAGACGGTGACACTTTATGGAGGCCCAGGGCCCAAAGCCGGTTTAAGGCGTGTAGACATAAACCGGCATTGATATGTAAACTTGTGTTTCAAGATAGAAGTAGCAGAGACCGAGCCGGACACGATTATGAGCCTGCCTCGGGATTCTGTAAACTGACGGGCGTCAACCCATGTATATAAGGGGACGACCCGGCGGCGGTTCAGGGACAACAGACTACAACTCAAGACTCTGGCAAAGCGTTTTCGCTCCCTGGTCATCGAAACACCAGCAATTCCATCACAACTAGACGTAGGCTTTTACCTTCATCGTAAGGGGCCGAACTAGTATAAAACACTCTTGCATCCCTTGTCCGCTTTAACCCCTTTAAGTTAACCCGTAGCGATGGCTCCACGACTAAGTCCTTTCTCTAGGACATCTGCTGTGACAAAACCACGACAGTTGGCGCCCACCGTGGGGCTATCGCACGATGGTTTCAAGTTCTTGGAGGGCAACTTCGAAGGACTCAAGGGTTACGCTGTGGGCCGGATGACCAAGAGTTGTCGCGGCAAGCTCTACATCGACGATGCAGGATGGGGCCCCGAGGTCGGCTCAATCGAGTACGGGTACCGGGTCCCCTTTCGTGGCATACACGTTTTCATTGCCAAGATCGGCGGACCGGGCCCTGAGCCGGACATCTGCACCGACCTCGTCGAAACGGCTCAGCGTGCGAGATCTGCCCGGGTCAAGCCTGTCATGAAGCGTGCCTTCGTGGGAGTTATCCATGGAGAGGAATCTGAGGATAGATCGGAATCTAGTGGTGAGACCGTCGTTTATTCCGGCGACGAGTCATCGACCGAGTCGTTATATCAGTTACAAGATGGTCGATGACGACAGTATTCCGCACCCCTTTGATCTGCCAAACCGGGTTGCGATCTTCATGGCCGGTACGCAACCGGCGCTCCACTCTTTGACCGCAGTGGTGATAATTTCCGGATCGACAGCGGCAACAGCGGCCGGGGCAGGAGGCCCTGTGCGACCGCCAGCTCAGGTTCTATCTGATTTGTTTGACGCGTTGGCAACGCTGATGGCGGAGGTTAACCCGACGGATCAGGATGCACACAATGCGGAAATCGTGAAAGTGAAAGATCAGATCACCCAGGCCAAAGCCGACTTAGCAGCTGAGGATATCAGGATGGCCGCGGAGCGGGCCGCTTTGGATGCACAAGCTTACCGGATTATGCTGGATCAGAGTGCGTCGAACGAAGTCCTGAAGAGGAGGTACCGATCTCGCCTACCGCCGGTTTATGAAGCTAGAAATCTCTTTAACACCCCAGGAGCAGGGACGAGTAATCCGCCGGTGGTAAACCGGGTGGAGGCACCTGGAGCAGGGGCGCCGGTTCAGCCAAGTTTGGTGGATCCGCCTCGTCAGAACAACATTGCAACACCGCATGTCCCCACGCCACCGGGTCATTACTCTAACCCGATGGACAACATTGTCGCTGCCGCTTCATGGCTGGCGCCCATCCCGATCGAAGGCGATTCTCCGGTGGCGGTCGAGACGCGTCGGGTTAAGGAGCTTCTTCAGACAACCTTGGTTCAACAGGAGGCTTATTCATATAGTAGCGGTCGGATTTATTCCACTCCCCGTCCAAGCCGGAGTTACAGCAGGCATATGGATGAACCGGCAGTGTCAAGCAATGCGCGGAACCATGATACGCCCCATGGCAATAACCCGGCGAGTGGTGCTGGTGATGCTCAGGAGGTGGTGGACCGGGCTCGGGCACGCAGAGAGGCCGAGTTAGTGGTGCAGCATGAAGCCCGTCAACTTACTCCGGTTCGTGCAACCACATCGGTGGAACCAGGGGTTACCTCTAGTTCTTTGAGAGTGACGTGTTTCGTCCCGGCGTTGTGCAATGTGCGCCTGCCCAGGGATTTCAAGGGCACGCGCAAGGTGCCGAATTACACCGCCGATTTATCCCCTGAAACATGGGTCGAAAGCTATGAGATGGACATGGAGATGCTGGATGTGGATGATGCGGCGTGTGCGAAATACTTCACCATGATGCTAGGAGGGACGGCCCGCACTTGGCTAAAGAGCTTACCGGCTAATTCTATCAGGTCATGGGCCGAGTTGAGAGCCCGGTTTATTCAGAATTTCAAGGATACATGCAAGCAGCCCATGTCAATTGTGGACTTAGCTGCCTGTGTCCAGGAGGAAGGAGAGTCAACAACCCATTGGGTGCGCCGGGTTTCGGAGATTTTGCATTCATCGGACCGCATCAACGCTGACACCGCAGTTTTAACATTGGAGGGCAATTGCCGGTTCGAACCCCTGAAGTTGAATTTGGGACGGCTCAAATGTCATTGTAATGACATGGGAACCCTCATGGCTGCACTGGTGAAGTATGCCGACTCTGATAGTACCAAGGATCCTGAGTCTGACGATGATAAGACAGGGAAGGGAAAAAAGAGCGACAACGCCAAGGGGCAGCACCACAACCCGGCGGGTCATGGAAACGGCGGCAAGCGTAAGGCGGACCACGGTTTAGACTTTGTGGCTAATACTAATACACATGACAAGGGCCAGCAGCGTAAGGGTAAACCGCCCCAGCGCGGTGGAGGGCCAAGTCCTAATCCGGACCGTTTGTCTTATCTGTTGAACCAGCCCTGTCCGAAGCATGGGACGAAGGAGATCCCATCCACGCACCTCTGGAAAGATTGTTACATCATGCAAGAGTTCAAAAATTCTGATTCTTTCTGGTATGATCATGGACCAGGAGGCGGTTCGGGCCCCGGGTCTCATGGGCCGGGTTATGGTGGAGGAAATTCTGGTTCAGGCTTCCACGACAATCAGGGTGGACATAACAATCAAAGTAATCAGGGTAACCAAGGTGGCTATAATCATCAGGGCAATTAGCAGCAGCAGCAGCAGCAGTCGGGTTACCAGAGCAACCCGAAGTAGTTGAATAGCGGACAATATCATGTCTTCACAACTAGCTTGGACAAGCGCGATCAGAAGCTTCATAAAAGGGCGGTGAATGCCGTTGAACCGGCGGTGCCTCGTTATTTGCGCTGGTCCGAGCAGCCGATTGTGTGGAGTAGAGAAGATCGTCCACCCCGGGTTGACAATCCGGGTCATCTGGCTCTGGTGGTGGCACCTCAGGTGGGAGGTTATAAGTTCACTAAGGTACTCATGGATGGAGGGAGTAGTATCAATATCCTTTATTATGAAACTTTCCGTCGCATGGGGTTAATAGATAAAAATCTTAAACTGTCCAATACGATGTTCCATGGTGTGGTGCCTAGTAAGTCGGCATATCCTGTTGGTAAGATAGCTTTGGAGGTGGCTTTTGGAGATGAGCATGACTCAAGATTAGAAACTCTGACCTTTGAAGTGGTGAAAATCAAAAGCCCGTATCATGCCCTGTTTGGACGGCCAGCTTATCCTAAGTTTATGGTACGACCTTGTTATGTCTATCTGCAGCTCAAGATGCCGGGTCACAAGGGAACTATAACCGTGCATGGAAGCCGCAAGATCGCTCTGGAGTGTGAAGAAGGTGATGCGGCTTATGCAGAGTCGGTTTGTGCAACAGAAGAGTTGAAGTTTTACAAAGACAATGTTGATCCGGCAGATATGACTTCATTAAAGAAACCAACTACAGAGCATGATCCGACTCTAAAATTCAACTCGGCTGATGAGACTAAGCTTGTTGACTTCGTGCCCAGTGATTCGTCCAAGCAATTTAGCATCAGCTCTAACTTGGATCTGAAATAGGAAAGCGTGCTCATCGAGTTCATCCGTGAGAATCGGGACATCTTTGCGTGGAAGCCTTCTGACATGCCAGGTGTACCGAGAGAACTCGCTGAGCACACTCTCAATATTGATCCAAAGTATAAACCGGTCAAGCAGTTTCTCCGCCGGTTCAATGAAGAAAGACGCAAGGCTATTGGAGAAGAAGTAGCCAGACTCTTGGCGGCTGGATTTATCGTTGACGTATTCCATCCTGAGTGGTTGGCTAATCCGGTGCTGGTCCTCAAGAAGAATGGCACTTGGCGTATGTGTGTGGACTACACAGATCTCAACAAAGCTTGTCCAGCAGATCCTTTTGCCCTTCCCCGTATTGGTCAAATTATTGATGCTACGGCGGGTTGCGAGCGTTTAAGCTTTTTGGATGCATATTCTGGTTATCATCAGATCAAAATGGCAGTTAAGGACCAGGAGAAGACAGCCTTCATAACTTCGTTTGGAGCCTTCTGCTATGTGTCCATGCCCTTTGGGCTCAAGAGTGCCCAGGCGACTTATCAACGGTGTGTGCAGAATTGTCTTCATAAACAGATCGACCGCAATGTTCACGCCTATGTGGATGATATTGTCGTAAAATCAAGGAAGAAGGAGACATTGATTGATGACTTGAAGGAAACCTTCGATAACCTGCGGGTTTACAAAATGATGCTTAATCCGGCCAAGTGCGTCTTTGGTGTACCTGCAGGCAAGCTCTTGGTTTTTTTGGTGTCTAACGGGGGTATTGAAGCTAATCCGGAAAAGATCAAGGCCATCACCTCCATGGCCAAACCAAAGTGTATCAATGATGTTCAACGCCTGGCAGGCCGGATTGCTGCGTTGAGCCGGTTTATCAGTAGCCTTGGCGAGAGGGCCATCCCTTTGTATCAGATGCTGAATAAAACGGATGACTTCGTCTGGAGTGATGCCGCTAATGAAGCATTTGAGGACTTAAAGCGGCAGCTGGCTAATCCGCCGGTTCTCGCTGCTCCGGTTGACAAAGAGCCATTGTTGCTATATGTGGCAGCTAACGCCCGGGCTGTTGTGTGGCTATTGTGGTGGAGCGCAAGGAGGCCGGAAAGGAATATCCGGTTCAACGACCGGTCTACTATATCAGTGAGGTACTTATTGAGTCCAAGCAGAGGTACCCGCATTGGCAAAAATTGGTGTATGGGTTTTTTATGGCAAGCCAGAAGCTTAAGCAGTATTTCCAAGGTCATCCCATCACGGTGGTCAGCTCTGCTCCGTTGGGAGATATAATCTAGAACAGGGAAGCAACTGGCCGGATTGCTAAGTGGGTTATACAGCTCGGCCTCACGGGTTGAAATACATACTCCGAACGGCGATCAAATCTCAGGCACTTGTGGATTTCATCAATGATTGGACAGAATTACAAGCGCCAGAGGAGAAGCCGGATCATACTTATTGGACTATTCATTTTGATGGGTCCAGGCAATTGGAGGGCTCGGGGGCTGGAGTCGTATTAACTTCCCCACGAGGTGATAAGTTTTGTTATGTTCTCCGTTTAATGTTCCCTTGCACTAACAATGCAGCTGAATATGAGGCTTTACTCCATGGTCTTCGGATGTCTAAGGAGATGAACCTAAGCCGAGTTAAGTGCTTCGGTGACTCGGATCTGGTGGCTCAACAAGTGTCCGGCACTTGGGATTCCAAGGACCCACTAATGGCAGCATATCGTCGTGAGGTGGATATTGTTGCAGGTCACTTTAAAGGTTATCAGGTGGATCATGTGGACCGGCGAAAGAATGAAGCGGCGGAGGCTTTAAGCCGCCTGGGTTCCCAGCGTAAACCGGTTCCACCTAATGTCTTCCTGGATGTTTTGCATAATCCGTCCGTCAAGCTCCCTGGTGAAGAGGATTTGGCTGTTCCAGATCCGGAGGCTCAGTTGGTGGCGGCTCTTCAAGTCATCTCGGATTGGACGGTTCCATATCTAGCGTATATGAACCGGGGCGAGTTACCAGAGGATGAAACTTTGGCTAGGCAGATAATCCGGCGGTCCAAGTCCATGACTATTATCAATAGAGAGTTACATCATTGCAGTGTGACAGGGGCGTTTCAACGCTGTGTGTATCCTGAGGAAGGCCGTGAAATTTTGTGTGAGATCCATGAAGGAGATTGTGGTCACCACGCCGGTTCAAAATCTTTGGTGGCCAAGGCATTTCGTCACGGTTTCTATTGGTTGACAGCTCATGGTGATGCCGAGGACTTGGTCAAAAGATGTGATGGCTGTCAGAAATTCTCAAGGCGCGCTCATGTACCGGCTCAAGAATTGAGGATGATTCCAATCACCTGGCTGTTCGCAACTTGGGGGCTGGATATGGTTGGGCCTTTCAAGAGGTCCAAGGACAAGAAGACCCTCCTTTTGGTGGCGGTTGATAAGTTCACGAAGCGGGTGGAGGCAGAGCCAGTTAGTAAGTGTGATGCAACTACGGCGATTCAATTCATCAAAAAGGTGATCTTCCGGTTTGTCTTTCTACACAGCATTATCACAGACAATGGCACCAATCTGTCAAAGGGTGCCATGAAGGAGTTCTGTCAACGTGAGCACATCCGGCTTGACGTGTCATCAGTGGCTCACCCCCAGTCCAATGGTCAAGCCGAGAGGGCCAATCAAGAGATCTTGAGAGGCATCAAACCCCGGCTTATGGTTCCTTTGCAACAGACGCCGGGTTGTTGGGTTGAGGAGTTACCTTCTGTGTTATGGAGCATCAATACCACACCCAACAGATCGACAGGATACACACCGTTCTTCATGGTTTATGGAGCGGAAGCGGTTCTTCCTAGTGACATCCGTCATGACTCACCTCGTGTAGCGGCATATGTTCAAGCTGACAACGAGAAGGCACGACACGAATCTCTTGACCTGTTAGATGAGGAGCGTGACATGGCGGCAGCCCGTTCGGCGATTTATCAGCAAGATCTGCGTCGTTACCATAGCCGCCGGGTTAGAACCAGAACCTTTCAAGAAGGCGATTTGGTGCTTCGACTCATCCAAGATCAGACGGACATGCACAAGCTATCCCCCCTTGGGAAGGACCCTTTGTGGTCAGCAAGAATCTACACAACGGGTAATACTATCTAATCGATGTTCGAGAGCGCAAAGACTCACGTAAATCAGAGGAGGAGACCAACCGGCCATGGAATATTGCTCATCTTCGGCCTTACTATACTTGAGCCATAGGCTCTGCTTATGTACATATTATGACAATGTGCATATTATGATCAATATAATAAACCGGAACCTCAGCTAAAGCGGGGTATCTGTTGATTTTCTTACATCATGTGTGGTTACATGGAGCTTCTGTTTATAAAGCGGCGTCCAGTTTACCCCTTGATTCAACTTTTCAAAGCTTTATGTTACATCACTTGGGGGCTTGGTCGTATCCGAACCATAGCTACACCTTTTAATCGGCGCAATGCCACAACATCACTTGGGGGCTTGGTCGGATCCGAACCATAGCTACACCTCTTGATCGGCGCAATGCCACAACATCACTTGGGGGCTTGGTCGTATCCGAACCATAGCTACACCTCTTGATCGGCGCAATGCCACAACATCACTTGGGGGCTTGGTCGTATCCGAACCACAGTCACACCTCTTGATCGGCTCAAAGCCACATCAATCCGAGGCCAAAGAGAGTGTTGTAAAACAATAGCTCAAACATAGGCACCCACTAAGCACAGCTCACAATGTTGATTTGGGGATTCTTTGCTGTCGAAATGAACTAAGAATCTACACTTGTAACAGGCTATCAAGCCATGGCTTGGAAGCCTGGTGTATACACCTAAAACCCCGGGTTAACCTGCCTATTTAAGTAAGTCACTCCGCCCAGGTAAACCTGGTACGACCCTTCGAACTTTGACAAGTTACTCTAAAATGAAGACCCTGAACTTGTCAAGTTAAAACGATGATTGGTTAAGGATTGAGGACCATCTTAAAAGGCTTTGCAAAAATGGTTTAACTCAGTGGCCTGACAGCCCATGAAAAGCCTCGAATTTGGGGCCTGGCAGCCCGTGAAACGCCTCGACTACAACGGTTTTTATTTGCCTTTTGCTAAGTTTTCTTTGTTTCATAAGATTTGTGATGTTTTTAAAACCGGTGTTTATCAACCCGGTTATGCTGTCAACTACAAGTTGTCAGTACACGATCAAATTATAATCCGGAGACTATCAGCCCGGTCTGGTTTTGACTCAAAGTCACCAGTATGGAATAAACCGGTGTTTATCACAGCCCGGAACGGTTTTCTAATAAACCGACATCATATAACAGGAGTTACTTCTACTCCGGATTAGTGTTATTACCCTCATTACAAACTTGGTCAGCCAACACTATGCCTAAAGGTCACAGGTATCATATATTTCCATATTTGGTTATCTTTTACAACCTTGGTTATAAACCTTGGTCATATATATAGTTGGGTATCATGACCCGCCCGGTGGTAAACCGCCAGGGCGCTTTAAGCTTCTTATCTGCAGGAACAACTTGAATAAATAGCTATGGATTATGAACATTATATCTTAAGCATGGCGGATTAACATGCATCAGTTGCAGATAAATATGCATGAAGGCATAACAGACCAAGTGTTTTAGCTAGCCTATTACAAGGCGTTTCAATGCCCAAAGGGATAATTGTTTCTCAATAAGCATTGCAGCACGTGGAAGACTAAACCAGCCCCCGGATTATGATTGCTTATCAGCTTGACCTAACGGCTGCGGATCATCTTGCACCGGTTCATCTTCTTCGTCTCTACCGAGCGGCTGGAAGTCAACAATTGTCCAGTCGATCCGAGTTAAAGCTTGGAACACAGCTTCGTCGCTTATAAGGGCTGACGGTTCAATATCAGGGGCATAAGTGTGCTTACGGATTGGAGGGATCAGATTTTGTGCTTCAGGAGTTGGTGCAGCAACTCGTTTGTTATTGGTGTCATAGCTCGCCTGGTAAAACGAAAGATCAGCTTCTTCAGCCAGTTGACAAGCCAGTGGACGTACTTCCCAGTTTATGGCGCGGAGATCCTCCTGATCAAATTCTGATCCGTCTTCTTTTAAGCTGGGATAGCCTTTAGCCACTTCCACCGGATCAAGGTCAGGTACCCATGCTTTTGCCCGGGTTAGTGCGGTCAAAGCACCCGCCCTTGCAGCAGATCTCTTTAGCTCTTCTACCCGGGTAGGCAGCATTGACAACCTTGATAAGGTTTCCTTAATTAAAGTGGAGGGAGGCTTGTTGTGTGAAGCGGCACAGATGATCCGTTGTGCACCGGTATATAACTGCTCTATCAGCGTGTAGGCGGCTTTCAACTTCTTATGTACATCAGAGCCCAGATGGCTAATGCGAGTTCCTGCACCATTGTACACATCAGTAAACCGACAACACATGGGATAGATATGTTGAAAGTATTAAGGGAAAGATGTTTTACCGAACACAGCAGCAGTCATGGCATGAATCTACCGCTTTACGCTGGTCAATTCATCAACCACCGGTTTAAGAGCGGCTTCTGCTTTTTCAGCCCTTTTTATCAAAGCGGAATTTTCAGTCTCCCAAACCGCCCGCTCTTTGTTGAAGCCCTCTTTCGGTTTCTCCATAGCGCCTAGAGCGCAGGTCAATTCTTCCTTCGCTTTGGAGGTTTCAGCTTGTTGGGACTTGAGGTTCTCTTGCAGATCAGCGGTTTGGCTTTCCTTCTTGCTCAGTTCGGCCTACAAAGAGACAGATATATAATAAGTTGACAGTATATATTTGAAGTACCAAGCACATAACAAGTTACGCCCTTAGTACTTGGGGGCTAATGCATATTTGCTCTTTATCAGAATTTTTTACAAGTCCCAAGCACAATACAAGTATTAAGCTTGGCACTTGGGGGCTAATGTGTATTTGCTCATAAAATGCTGATATGGGAATTCTTCCACAAAGTCCCGGTTCATCTTTATAAAGTTAAACCGGCCCTTGGGGGCTACTGGAGTTGATAAGCTGCAATTAAATATAAGAGAGAAACACTTATGAAGTTACCTCATAGCGCTCCTTCATCATATTTATCAAACCAGCTTCATAGTCACGGCTGGTGTACAGACAGTTCAGGAAGCCAGAGTGAAGGTCTTGAGCATTCAGATGGGCATAATTTGACAAATCGGCGTTCCATTTGCCTTTGCCAATTGCAGAGAGCTCATCTTTGGCAGTATGCTTTGACAAAGCGACAGGATTGCCCGGAGCAGTATGGCCAGTGCCAGTAATCATAATGTCATCATCTTTGTCATCACCAGGCGTTACTGGGGTTGGCGGTTTGTCAGTATTTTTAACTGGACTTGCCGGTTTATTGTCAGTTCGGACAGGGCTGGTCAGCTGGTCAGCATGGCTTGTGGTGTCAACTTCTGCCTGGTCAGCAACGAAGTCATGATCTTGAGGCGGTGGGTCATTCAGTATGGCATCAATGTTGGTCTCTTCAGGATCTGGAGTTTTCTCTGGTTCAACAACCACGTCTTCATCAGCCGGTTTATTCAACCGAGCTTTCTTGCTGGGTCTGGGCTTGGCGCTGAGAAAAATAAACATGAGGATCAGTACAGTATATCAAAATAGCAACATCAAGGATAACAACAAGTGTATAGCTCACCCAAGAACCGTTTTGAGGGGTGGAAGTTTTGTGGCCGACGACTCGCCAGAAGATGAGTGAGAAGTGCCCTGATAATTTGAATCAGACGGGTTAAGAGGCTGGCGGAAACAACCTGCTTTGGGGCATGAAGTATCAATGGGATAAGAGACCTCTGATTGGCGTTTCTGAACCGGACTGTTCGGTAAACCGCCGGAGGCAACTACCTGGCCGCTGTGCCGGGTTGTGCGGCGAGCCTCGTGCTGCTGCGTCTTCAAAAGAAATTTTGGGTCCAAGTAAGCAAGGGGATGAGAAAATTGTACTTTCCGGTTTGCTTGACGGATTTTTGATGTTGGCAGAGGATCTGAATCGGAGGAAAGAATGGTTACCTCTATGTCATCAGCATGACTGCCTTCAGCGTCGTCCTGATAATAATCATTGTCAATGAGATGTACGAAAAATGAACCAAGAGAGTCAAGTTCTACCTCTGATTCCGGATTACCCACATCATCATCAGCTGGTAGCTCGGAGGATGCAGTGGTCCTTTTCTTGGCAGTTTTTTGATAACCTTGGTCTTTGGACGAACTGGCTTGACCGGTTTATCTTGCGGCTTGATCGGTTTGTCTTGTGGTGGTTTCTTGTTCCAGAATGGATCATCACCCTGTCAGAAAATAATCACACTTTCAGAGAATATTTGGACAAAAACAACTTCAAATAAAAAGATTATATGATTCTGCGGTTTGTTGAAAGCGCAGAAAGGGAGTAGTCCGGTTTGGGCACAGACAGCCTCCGGTTCGTTCAGCATTTTCTTTACAGCCTCAGTGACTTCTGCATCTGTAAGCTGATTGTCAATGTGCCGCTGAGCATCCTTCAAACTCCCCGTATACTCACAGATCAAACCGGAGCGCCGACTTAAGGGCAGAATACTCCAGCTTATCCAGCAACGAGCAAGATCAACTCCTGTCAAACAGTTCGCCATGAAGGCTCTAAGCTTTGATAACTGGGGAGCATAGTTGGCCCTTTCTTTTGCCGTCAACCTCTGAGGAAAAGGATGTGTGTTGCTAAGGCGTTCAGGGCGGTAACCCGACAGGGGGTTTTCATCAGGTGGAGATGTATCGATGCAATAAAACCAAGTCTGGTTCCACTCTTTGGGGTGACTTTGGAGTTTGCGATGAGGGAAGGTGACTTCCTTCCTTTTCTGAACCGCCATTCCGCCCAGTTCCGTATTGGGTCCATTCGAGAACTCTGTGCGACGGTTTAAGTGAAAGAAATCCCTAAACAGTTTGACTGTATGTTCCTCTTGCAGATAAACCTCACAGAAGACTTGGAAGTGGCAGATGTTGGTCACGGAATTGGGACCGATGTCTTGAGGGCGCAGGTGAAAATTGGCTAGTACATCTCGGAAATTTCTTGAACCGGGAGGGCTAAAACCTCGTCCGAGATGATCAGCAAACACGACTACCTCCCCGTCCTTGGGTGTAGGAGGACTTTCCGGGCCAGGGACCCTCCTGTGGATGACATCTTTTTTGGCTAAAGCCCCCGTTTTAACAAGATTGTTTAACTGCTCTTCGGTTACTCGAGAGGGAGCCCAATTGCATTCATAGACTTGCTTGGCCATGGCAATGGAAATCTGAAACATGATTATTGCCGGTTTAAGATTTATAGTGGACAACTATATAACAGTATAAGGATACAAGCATATTGATAAACCAGATTTGGTTATTCGTAAACCGGAGTTTGACAATGGAAACAGTATAATGATGAATGCATTGGCGGTTCAACAGGGGACTAATGGTATCTACCGGGTTATCATTTTATCTGTGAAGTTAAACCGCCTAATTTGGCATTAAAGGTATAAGTATAAAGATGTATAAGTGAAGGGAAAAACAAGTTTCACAGTTTGGCATGAGAATTTCAGATCTGCCGTGCATTGGATAATCAAATTATACTCTGGTCTAATATCAAGCGCTCAAAAAAGTTCAGTGAAGTTCAGATGAGTTGGATATCAAGCAGGTGCCTTAACAAGAAGAAAGGACTCTAAACTACAAAAGGCATGGAAAATAGTCAGATCTAACCGGCCATTGGTGCTACCGAAGGAAGAACAGCTTCAAGCTATGAAGAACACCGAACCCTAATGGTGGATCTAGGGCGAGAAGAAGATGGGCTTACTGGTGCATGAGGAAGCAGCGGAGGATCACCGCTTTTCTCTGATACGATCAGGTTGATGCAGCGGCCTTTGTCGAGGGACGAAGGACGACGGCGGCGGCAGAGCTCGAGGGTCGGTCGGCGCGAGGAAGACGACGACATGAAGAGGCACGAGGGGGAAAAATGGAAAGACCCCCTGGCCCTATTTATAAGGGTAGAAAGATAAGCGTCAGGCGCGAAAATCGAGGAGCCTAAATTTTGGATATGAGGCGGAGCTGTCACCTCGATTATCGGAGGCTCATTAATGAAGGTGGATTATACACAGTTTTAAATAACAGGTGATGTCACGGCGGTTTATCATGATCCTAGAAGATGATGTCACGGCGGTTTACAAGATCATGTGAAGATGTTGAAGAAGAAAATTTCTTAAGTATTGAGGATTGACATGAACCAGTTCAAATCAATCTGGGGCCTAATGTTGGGGATATTACCTCTGGGCGTAAACCGGCCAGGAGAGGCCGGGTTAACCCCATAAGTAGTTCATCTGTATCTGAAGTCCATGAAGACAGACGGTGATGCTTTATGGAGGCCCAGGGCCCAAAGCCGGTTTAAGGCATGTAGACATAAACCGGCATTGATATGTAAACTTGTGTTGTAAGATAGAAGTAGCAGAGACCGAGCCGGACACGATTATGAGCCGGCCTCGGGATTCTGTAAACCGACGGGCGTCAACCCATGTATATAAGGGGACGACCCGGCGGCGGTTCAGGGACAACAGACAACAACTCGAGACTTAGGCAAAGCGTATTCGCTCCCTGGTCATCGAAACCCCAGCAATTCCATCACAACTAGACGTAGGCTTTTACCTTCATCGTAAGGGGCCAAACTAGTATAAAACTCTCTTGCGTCCCTTGTCCGCTTTAACCCCTTTAAGTTAACCCGTAGCGATGGCTCCACGACTAAGTCCTTTCTCTAGGACATCTGCCATGACAAAACCACGACAACTCCCCTTGTGTCTAATCAATAAATTTGGGTTGAATACTCTACCATCAAAAACTGTTGCGATCCCCTATACTTGTGGGTTCTCAAGACTATTTTCTGGCGCCGTTGCCAGGGAGCATAGCTCTATTCTTTGAGTCACTTGGGATTTATATCTTCTGGTCACTATGAGGAACTTGAAAGACAATAAAACCAAAATTTATCCCTCAACTACGAGGGGAGGTAAGGAACTGCCATCTAGCTCTGCACTTGATTCACCTTTTGTTTTAAGTAAACTTGCGACACCTAAACCTGCTTCTGCTATTAATTCTGATATGTCGCATGTTATTGATGATGCCACTTCTGCTATGCATGATACTTATGATGAAACTACTTCTATGCTTGATAATACTGTGCCACTAGATGAATTTCAGGATGAACAACTTGCTAGGGCTAGAGAGAATGAAATAATTGAAACTGATAATATGGATGAAAGTGATGATGAAGATTCTCCCCCTAGATATGAATTGCCTGTTGTCCCTGAGGGTTATGTTATGGATGAAGAAACTAAAAGAGACTTTCTTGCTTGCAATGATAGGAGTGATCTTAAGAAATTATTAGTTAAGCTGAAAGAAAAATCTCTGAATGCTAGAATGAAATATGATCCTGCTTATGCTACTTCACCTATCTTTGTAACTGATAAGGATTATGATTTCTCTGTCGATCCTGAGATAATTACTCTGGTTGAATCTGATCCTTTCTATGGCTATGAATCTGAAACTGTTGTGGCACATCTTACTAAATTAAATGATATAGCTACCCTATTCACTAATGATGAGAAAACTCGCTACTATTATATCCTTAAATTATTTCCGTTCTCATTAAAGGGTGATGCTAAGACATGGTTTATTTACAACAACAAGAGCAAACAGAGTTTGTAAAAGTTTTTGTTTATCACTTTCAGTTTATCAACTGAATTGCTTGAGGACAAGCAAAGGTTTAAGCTTGGGGGAGTTGATACGTCTCCGTCGTATCTACTTTTCCAAACACTTTTTCCCTTGTTTTGGACTCTAGCTTGCATGATTTGAATGGAACTAACCCGGACTGACGCTGTTTTCAGCAAAATTGTCATGGTGTTATTTTTGTGCAGAAATAAAAGTTCTCGGAATAACCTGAAACTTCACGGGGATTATTTTTGGAAATAATAAAAAATACTAGCGAAAGAATCAAGGCCAGGGGACCCACACCCTGTCCACAAGGGTGGGGGGCGCGCCCTGCCTCATGGGTCCCCTGATGCTCCACCGACCTCAACTCCAACTCTATATATTCACGTTCGGGTAGAAAAAAATCAGAGAGAAGGATTCATCACGTTTTACGACACGGAGCCGCCGCCAAGCCCTAATCTCTCTCGGGAGGGCTGATCTGGAGTCCGTTTGGCGCTCCGGAGAGGGGAATCCGTCACCGTCGTCATCATCAACCATCCCCCATCACCAATTTCATGATGCTCACCGCCATGTGTGAGTAATTCCATCGTAGGCTTGCTGGACGGTGATGGGTTGGATGAGATTTATCATGTAATCGAGTTAGTTTTGTTAGGGTTTGATCCCTAGTATCCACTATGTTTTGAGATTGATTTTGCTATGACTTTGCTATGCTTAATGCTTGTCACTAGGGCCCGAGTGCCATTATTTCAGATCTGAACCTATTATGTTTTCATGAATATATGTGAGTTCTTGATCCTATCTTGCAAGTCTATAGTCACCTACTATGTGTTATGATCCGGCAACCCCGAAGTGACAATAATCGGGACCACTCCCGGTGATGACCGTAGTTTGAGGAGTTCATGTATTCACTATGTGTTAATGCTTTGGTCCGGTACTCTATTAAAAGGAGGCCTTAATATCCCTTAGTTTCCAATAGGACCCCGCTGCCACGGGAGGGTAGGACAAAAGATGTCATGCAAGTTCTTTTCCATAAGCACGTATGACTATATTCGGAATACATGCCTACATTACATTGATGAACTAGATCTAGTTCTGTGTCACCCTATGTTATAACTGTTGCATTAATAATCACATCTGGCATAATTATCCATCACCGATCCAATGCGTACGAGCTTTTCACATATTGCTCTTCGCTGAGTTACTTTACCATTGCCACTGTTACAATTACTACAAAACTGCTATCGTTACTTTTGCCACTGTTACCGTTACTTCCATACTACTTTGCTACTAAACACTTTGCTGTAGATATTAAATTATCCAGGTGTGGTTGAATTGATATCTCAGCTGCTAATACTTGAGAATATTCTTTGGCTCCCCTTGTGTCGAATCAATAAATTTGGGTTGAATAATCTACCCTCGAAAACTGTTGCTATCCACTATACTTGTGGGTTATCAGGGGACCTTGTGCTCCGACTGATCCAGCGAACAGCCGCCCAGCACAAGCTCTCGGCCCATTGGGAAGGCCCCTTCATCATTAGCAAAGCCTTGGGCAACGACTCCTACTACCTGATCGATGCACAGAAGCCTAGGGCACACAAGAGGGACGATTCCTGCAAGGAAACAGAGCGCCCATGGAACGCAAATCTCCTCTGAAGATTTTACAGTTAAATGTAGTATGTACCACGCTACCTTTTGTATTAAGCGCAAAGACATCGGGACCCTCGAGGAGCACTCGGGGGCTACCCTTTTATCTATATGATAAGTTTTATGCCTGTGAATGTGTTATTTCATTCCTTCGCCTGGCACCGGGTTCGACCAGTCGGCCCGGGGGCTTGCCGCCTTGTACTATGTTGATGCTACCTGCAGTCGGACAAGTAGTGTGCCGGCATCTAAGCCCTCTCTTGCCGTTTGCAGAGCGGCTGTCCAGCTGGCAAGAGCTAAAGGCGGGAATGGTGTCCACACAAAAAATGGCTAAGGAAAAAAGCATCTACATAGTTCAAGCCGGCTCCTCGCCTCACCGTCCGGCTGCCGAGCAGCCGGCTGGTCAGCTTCTCACTTACTTGCTATGTTCTAAATGGCCAAAGTACATGTCTTCCCAAATGGCCAAGTACCCGACCCAGCGACAGACCGCAGAGCAGCTACCTGGCTGGCAGGGCGGCAGCCAAGGGAAGACGACAAAGGAAAATGCCAAAAGAGCAGACAAGAAACACAAGTTAGAACCCGGCAAAGCACAACTTATGCGAATAAAGTTAATTTACATAGCAAGGCTTATAGCCAGAATTCAACAAGTTTGAATACACCCCTAGTGGGTGGTACTGCGCAAATTTAACGAGCGTGTTTGAGAGATTACAAAAGCAGGAAAAGACAAGATAAAACTGGCTGCCTAGGCCAGATGAGCAGCAGGCGGGTCCGGCATGTTGGTGGAGTCGGCGGCGCCGGCTGGTGGAGTGGCCGTCTGGCAAGTCTCGGCTTGGTCAGCTTCAGTAGCAGTCGGCGCACTTGCACACAGCTCCTTGCTTGAGGCATGATCGGGCTGGGGCTGGCCGTCTGCTCCGGTCTCCGGCGCGTCGTCTTCACCATCCTCGCCCTCATCGCTGGAGGCGATCTCCTCCACCGAATCCTCCCCATACTCCGGGTTTAGCCCAAACCAGTTGGGTGGCACCTCAGCGCCCTCCCCGTTCAGCTCGGGGACGAACTCGGTGGTGTCGGCGTAGTCGGCGATCGCCGCCGCGTGAAAGGTAAGGTCGCGGCTCACCGCCGCCAACTCTGGTGCGGCCTCCTGCCGGAAGGTTGCCAGCTGGGCCAAGTCCACGCCTGGATACCACGCCTTGATGAACCCCAGGGCCCTCCGAGCGCCGGCACGAGCCGCGGAGCCCTTCCAAGCCTTGAAGCGGTCGACTGCTACCTCCAGCCACTTGGCAGTCCGGGTGGGGGTGCGTGGGATCTGAACACCCCGCCAGAGGGCGGTCAGCACCTGGGCCCCGACACGCTGAAGGCGGTGGAGCATCGCATGAGCCGGCTGGAGGCGAGCGTGGATAGCGACGAGCTGCTCGTTGAGGGTTCGGGGCGCATTGGGCGCGATTTCTGCACCAGCTTGCCTTCGATCATCGCGGCGAGCCTCGATGGCCTGGCTGGCGGCAACATCGTGACCAGGAAAGAAGTCTGCGTAAAAGGAAAAAAGAAGTCTGAAGCCAGAAGCTGGCTCATATAACATTCGGCGGCTAAAAGAGAGGAAAGATAACTCACCATCGATCATATCTTCGATCTCGCCGTAGCCGTCGGTCAGCGCCTTCTCCTTCTCGGCTAGGCCGAGCCTTCAGTCCCGAACTCGGCCTCGAGGTTGGCCTCCCCGTCCACGTCCTCCACCTTCTGGAGCTCCGCCTTGTGCCGATCCGCCTGGTCCGCCAGTTCCTTGACCAGACGGTCGCGCTCCTGGGCCGCCTTGCTGCGCTCTTCCTCCTTGGCGCGCAGCTCAGTTTGAGCCTCGCCCAGGCGGTACTGCAGGTTGGAGGCTGCTCCTACAGAAGACAAGAGAGAGAAGACAATCAACAATCAACAAAGAAGAAAAGTGGTTGCCGGGAGATCCGGCCCGACTGCTCAGCAGTCGGCCCGAATCTCGGGGGCTACACCCAGCGGGTGCGCTGACGTGCCCCCGCAAGAAAGAGAACGGAGTGCTTACTCCGACTTTCGGCCAAATCAGTGGTCCGCTTGGCCAGCTCCCGGACATGGGAGTTGAAGGCGGCCGCGCAGATGTTGTGGTAATCCTGAAATGAAGACAACAGAAGAAAAGAAAAAAGTTAGCACTCGGAACTTACCTTTAAGTTCCGAGCCGCATGCTCAGCAGCCGGCACGGAACTCGGGGGCTACACCCAGTGGGTGCACTGGTGCCCCGCCCACGGAAGATTGCAAGAATCCAAAAGCAAAGCACAAGAAATATACCCGGTCGGCCGCTCGCGTCGCCAAGAACACCTTCGTGTACTACTGGAGGGCGGCACCTTGGGTGTGAAGTTGGGCCTGAACATCCTGCGCGGCCTTATTCAGGACACCCATCCCGCCCCCAGGAGTCCACTCCGGTGGGGCGGTGCTATTGGCCTCGAAGTCTGGGGCCGATGAGCTTCCGGTCCCGATCTCTAGCACCTGTGGTGCTGAAGCCGCCTTTGCCGCACGAAGGCGCACCGGAGTGCGAACCGCGGGAGTCGGGTCCACCGCCAGCTCGCTACCGACTGGCGGCACTTGCGGCGCCCCAGGCTGACTGGTCTCGGCGTCGGTAGTCGGCGTGGGCGGGGGCACTTCCGCCCCCATGATGACGGGGTAGCCCCCTCCCCTCTCCATTACCGGCTAGTCATCGCCTGGCTCTCCGGCACTAGTGGCACGGCATGCAGTGGGACAACGAGCAACGGAGCCCGGCTGCGGGCTGCCTCCACCTCCTGCACCTTGGCGGTTGCGTCTGCCTGCTCCTTGGCCGCAGCGTCAGCCTGAGAGTTGGCGGCCGCATCGGCTTCAGCCTGCGCCGCCTTGATCGCATCCGCCTTCTCCCGCTTCTCGCGCGCGGTCCACATGGCGGGGCTCTGCAGAGCTGTCCACCGCCCCAATCACTGAGGCGGCCGGGGTCCGCAAAAGAGAGAGCGGGGTCCTACGAAGGCACGGCGACATGAAACCAGTAAGAAGACTAGAAGAAAGAAGAAAAGTTAATGCGAAAGCAGCAATGGAAAAGTCGGAGTACTCACCCCGACGCTAGCGGGAGCCGCTTCGGGGCCCTCTGGAATTGGGCCACCTTCATGGTGGCCTCCTGCCGCTTGGTCATGGCGGCCGTGTTCCTCGACTTCTTCGGCCGGCTGCCGAACAGCAACGAGTCGGCCCGGCGCTTCGGTGCGCCGCCTGGTGCCGTCGGCGCACCTAATGAGCTCGCGCCCTCCTTATCGGTGCCATGCGTGCGGTGCGGCTCGTTTTCCTCCTCATTGTTATCCGGCCAGTCCTCAAGGCCACCTCCATCGGAGCCTCCTGCTCCACCACCGCCACCTGTGGCGTCGTCCTCTTCCATGGCGGCCGCCCCCAAGTCGGGGTCATCCACGTCGCTTCTCGACCGGTCCGGCATGTACTGATGACCTGGCTCCAGAGCGTCAGCAGCCAACTGGGTCGAGAAGACCTGTGCCATGGCCGACTGATCAAACGATAAAGCAAGAACTCGGACAAGAAAAGAAGGAAAACAAAAATTATTACAAGACTCACCGCAGGCGGCGGGTGTGTGCGGTCGTACGACCGCTTGCCGAACTGCCACTCCTTCTCCGACAACTTGCAATTGGAGAAGTAGTTGACTAGCCGGACCACCTCCATGTCCGGCAGCTCCCATGTGCACATCCGGCATGGGTCCTGGTGCCCGCTCATGCTGCTGATGATGTGGGGCTGGGCTTGGAGGGGAAGCACTCGGCGCGCCACATAGGTGGCCAGCAGGTCTGAGCCCTTGAGGCCCTCCGACTCCGTCATCACCTGAACTCGGGCGAGGGCAACGGAGGAGGCGACCGATAGGGTGCTCGGCTTATACTGCCAGTTGGCGCGCTGCTCAACAGGCGGGCCGGCTACATAAGCCGGCAAGTTGATGTAGTCCCTCGTCGGATGAATGTTCTTGATGCAGAAGTAGGACTTCTGCCATAGTTTGCCGACTGCTGCAGGGAGATGGCGGGAAGCGGTTCCCGGCACCTGGACGCCACACCGCCATGCAGGCTCCGCACTGGGCTGCCGTGCCCTTGGCGGCGGTGCCAAGCTTGAGGTAGAAGCACTCTCCCCAGAGCTCGAGGGTGGGGAGAGCACCGAGGTAGACTTCGCAGAGGGTGACGAAGGCGGCCAGCAGCACCACCGTGTTTGGCATGAGGTGGTGTGGCTGGACTCGATAGAAGTTGAGGAAGGAGCGCAAGCCGCTCGCCGGAAGGCCGAAGCCGCGAAGAAAATGCGACCGGAAGATGATGCGTTCGTTGTCCTCCAGCGCTGGCGAGATTTCTGCCTGGGGGGGGGCACGCACCTTCACCTTCATCTCCCGGGGCAGCTGCCACGTCTTGTGAAGAAAGGAGAGGTGATCCTCATGAACATTGGAGCCATCCCAGTCGGCGGCCCGTAAGCGCGCCATGGATGTAGGAGCTCGTCGGAGGCGCAGCGTGGCGGTGAACAGGCGATGCCACGGCGAGAAGAAGCCAGGCGATGATGAGCTGTCGCAGCGCCACGGCAAGAGGAAGGGGCGCTGCGGCGGCGGAGACAAGAAGATGAAGAAGGAAAATGACGAAGGCCAAGGGAGAGGACGGCACGCGTGCGTCTGTCGCCCCCTCCTCCCCCTACTTATAGCCCCTGGCGGCGGAGCCGAGGGGGCAAAACGTGGGGGGTCATGGGATTAACTGTGCCCACGACCCCACGACCCCACATTTATCGCGCCATAACGGCGTGTATTAACTGCGCCCAGGAGCTCAACTACCTGCCTCAGCCGCAGCGGATCCGCGCGCGCGCCGAGGCGCTGTAGGGGCGGGCCCCAGCCTGCGGCGACGCCTCGTCGCGCGCGTGGGCGGGCAGGCCAGCATGGTCTGCTGGCGCCGCGTGTCGTGCGGGCAATGGGCGGCAAGGCTGGCACCCGACAGGCTTGCCACCTGGCCCCCGCCAGGACGTTCCGAAATCACCAGGCGGCCTGCCTGGTCACAGCCGGCTCCTAGCAGTCGGCAGTTCAGAAGACGGACGAAGCAAAACTACCAGACCACTCGGAGCAGGAAGGTGCTGAGGCTTCTCGCCTTTTCAGCCGCGGCGCCCCACCAGCTTCGGGGACTACTGTCGTAGTAAATGACCACGGGTAGCCTCATCAGCCCCCCAAGGTATTTTGAGATATCGTGGCTGGCTACGCCCCTCAAGCATCAAAGACAAAGGACTGCCTTCTTGGGGCCGGCTAGTCCAAGCGGCCGGCTGCTAGAAGGCAGCGGAGCCCATAAGACGGCCATGAGGTGGGCCGACTCCTAGCAGGCAGCCCCCTCGTTCCTTGAAATTAGCGCCTCATTACAACGACGAGACGGGGCGTGGCTACAGTGCAGCCTGCCACCCCCGAATCCAGGGCCGAACATGGCCACAGTGCAGCGTACCAGGCTGACATCCCTTGCCCGGCGCAGCACTGTTGCCACGCCGCCCGTGACATCATCCATGGCAGAGGAGGCCATGCTCCCACAAAGTACTGTCGGTACGGCCCGTAGGCGGCGGGCCCCACCTGTCTGTGAGATGCCAGAAGGCGGCAGGCCCTGACCAGTCGGCACGGGAAGGCCGACTCCTAGCAGGCGGCCGTCCCCCTCCCTTGGAGTTTGTGCGCCATTAACTAGATAAGACGGGGTGTGGCTATAGTGAGCGCCCGCCAGGCGGCGGGACTGTAGCCGCGCTCCCCCCGACAAAGCCTCCGTCATCAGAGGCGAGGCTATAGTGCAGAGCAGCCAACAGGACCCGCAGGCGGCGGGCCCTACCTGTCGGCCGAGAGACCGGCAGCCGGCGGGACCCACCAGGCGGCGGGCCCTAGTAGCCGGCGGAGAAGCCGGCGCCCAGAGACACTAACAGATGGGTCCCACACCCGGCCAGATTACCATTGTACCCTTGGGGGGTAGGCCTATATAAACCCCTCAGGGCACCCATGCAAAGGGTTCAGCACCATAGATAACACACACACCCATAGAGAGAGGAATAGAGCTAGCCTTGCCCTTCTTCCTCCTCTAGCCAAAAGCTCTAGGAGCAACCTTGTAGCTACGCTTTGACATAGTGACCATGCGGAGACCCCGCAGAGCAGGACTAGGGGTGTTATCTCCTAGGAGAGCCCCGAACCTGGGTAAGACGCGTCGGCTTACATGTCTATGCCTCATCACGTTTCTAGGCACCGGCGACGTACTACTGTCCCCTCCATGATAAACCACCCCCTGGCATATGTCGCTAGATATCCCTGACAGTGGGATGTACTAGTAAACGGTTGTGGTTAGTAAGAATTTTGGTGTTAAGGTTTGTGATTCCCAAAGCATGCACGTATGGTCTCTCGTTATGCTATGATGTTGGAGCATGATTTATTATTTATTGTCTTCCTTATGAGTGGCGGTTGGGGACGAGTGATGGTCTTTTCCTACCAATCTACCCCCCTAGGGGCTTGCGTAGTAGTACTTTGCTTCGAGGGCTAATAAATTTTTGCAATAAGTATATGAGTTATTTATGACTAATGTGAGTCCATGGATTATACACACTCTTACCTTTCCGCAATTTGCTAGCCTCTACGGTACTGTGCATTGCCCTTTCTCACATCAAGACGTTGTGCAAACTTCGCAGGTGCATCCAAACCCCGTAATATGATACGCTCTGTCACACATAAGCCTTATTATATCTTCCTCAAAACAGCCACCATACCTACCTATTATGGCTTTTCCATGGCCATTCCGAGATATATTGCCATGCAACTTCCACCGCTTCCGTTTGATGACTTGAGCATTCGTTGTCATATTGGTTTGCATGATCATATAGCTGACATAGCAGTTGTGGCTCAGCCACCGTTCATCATTTTTCATACATGTTATGCTAGATCATTACACATCCTGGTACACTGCCAGAGGGATTCATATAGAGTCTTATTTTGTTATAGGTATCGAGTTGTAATTTTTATTTCTTTTCAGTTATAAGTAAATAGAAGTGTGCTGATCATCATTATTCATTTTTAGAGCAGTGCCCCAGTGAGGAAAGGATGATGGAGACCATGATTGCCCCACAAGTCGGGATGAGACTCCGAACAATGAGAGAAAGAAAAAAAGAAAAAGAAAAAGAAAAAAAAAGAAAAAAAAGAGAGAAGGGGCATTGTTAGTATCCTTTACCACACTTGTGCTTCAAAGTAGCACCATGTTTTCCATATGGAGAGTCTCCTACATTGTCACTTTCATATACTAGTGGGAATTTTTCATTATAGGATTAGATGCACACCCACTTAGTTTTCATATTGAGCTTTCATACACTTATAGCTCTTAGTGCATTCGTTGCATGGGAATCCCTACTCCTCACGTTGATATCAATTGATGGGCATCTCCATAGCCCATTGGTTAGCCGCGTCGGTGTGAGACTTTCTTACTTTTTTGTCTTCTATATATTTACCCCTATCATCATACTCTATTCCACCGGTAGTGCTATATCCATGGCTTGCGCTCATGTATTGCGTGAGGGTTGAAAAAGCTGAAGCGCGTTAAAAATTATGAACCAATTGCTCGGCTTGTCATCGGGGTTGTGCATGATAAATACTTTGTGTTAAGAAGACAGAGCATGACAAGACTATATGATTTTGTAGGGATAGCTTTCTTTAACGTTGATATTTTGAAAGACATGATTGTTTGTTGGGATGCCTGAGTATTGATGTCTTTATGTCAAATTATAGACTATTTGTTTGAATCACTCGTGTCTTAATATTCATGCCATGACTAGATATATGATCAAGTTTATGCTAGGTAGCATTCCACATCAAAAATTATTTTTTATCATTTACCTGATCGAGGAAGAGCAGGAATTAAGCTTGGGGATGCTGATACGTCTCTGTCATATCTATTATTTTTGATTGTTTCATGCCAATATTATACAACTTTCACATATTTTTGGCAACTTTTTATATGATTTATTGGACTAACCTATTGATCCAGTGCCCAGTGCCAGTTCCTGTTTTTTGCATGTTTTTTGTATCATAGAATATCCATATCAAACGCAATCCAAATGCAATAAAATTTCACGGAGAATTATTTTGGAATATATGTGATTTTTGGGAGTTGGAATCACCGTAAACGGAGGCCCACACAACCCACAAGACACCAGGGCGTGCCAGAGGAGCCTGGCTCGCGGTGGTGTGTTGTGCTCACGACGTACATCAGTTGGAGCTCTACTTCGGGCGCAAGGAAGCTTATATCCGGAAAAAATCATGTTAAAATCCAAGCGCAATCGGAGTTATGGATCTCCCGGAATATAAGAAATAGTTTTCGGCCAGATCTGGGGAACGTGAAACAGAAGAGAACAGAGAGGGAGATCCAATCTCGGAGGGGGTCGCCCCTCCACTGCCACGGAAGCCATGGAATAGAGGGGAACTCTCCTCCCATCTAGGGGGGTGCCAAGGAAGAAGAAGAAGGAGGGGGGCTCTCTCCCCCTCTCTCCTGGTGGTGCCGGAACATCGCCGGGGCAAGGATCGTGACGGCGATCTACATCAACTATCTTCCTACCGTCAATGGCAACTCTCTCCCCGTCTATGCAGCGGTGTAACACCTCTTCTCCCTGCTGTAATCTCTACTTAAACATGGTGCTCAACTCCATATATTATTTCCCAATGATCTATGGTTATCCTATGATGTTTGAGTAGATCAGTTTTGTCCTGTGGGTTAATCATGATCTTGGTTGGTATGATTGTATATTTTATTTATGGTGCTATCCTACGGTGCCCTCCGTCTCGCAAAAACGTGAGGGGTCCCCACTGTAGGGTGTTGCAATACGTTCATGATTGGCTTATGGTGGGTCACGAGAGTGACAGAAGCTTAAACCCGAGTAGGTGGGTTGTTGCGTATGGGATAAAGAGGACTTAATACTTAATGCTATGGTTGGGTTTCATGACCTTAATGATCTTTAGTAGTTGCGGATGCTTGCTAGAGTTTAAATCATAAGTGCATGTGATCCAAGTAGAGAAAGTATGTTAACTCATGCCTCTCCCTCATGTAGAATTGCAAGAATGATTACCGGTACTTGTCATCGATTTCCTAGGGACAAATGACTTTCTTGTTGACAAAAGCTATCCACTTGTATTGCCTTGCAATTTATCTGTAGATTTATTTTCGCAAAGTACTCATAGTTTTATTCTTGCAAAATAGTTTCATACTTGTTTTAGGTAAAGCGAACATCAAGTGTGCATAGAGTTGTATCGGTGGTCGATAGAACTTGAGGGAATATTTGTTCTGCCTTTAGCTCCTCGTTGGGTTCGACACTCTTATTTATCGAAGAAGGCTACAAATGATCCCCTATACTTGAGGGTTATCAGAGATTCAAATAAAAATTGCATAAAGTAAATAGATAGGCCCTTCGCAGAGGGAGGCAGAGATTTGTAGAGGTGCGAGAGCTCAAAGCTTAAGGTGAGAAATAAAATATTTTGGGAGGCATACTCTACAAAAACGACCGAGAATTCCCAATCAATTCCATGATAGATAGATCATAGTTGGTTCCCAAACACAAAATAAATTTTATTCCTTTTTCCACCATTCTTTCACAATCCATGGCTAGCCGTATCCACTGGTGCCTTCCATGCCAACACTTTCCAAGGAATTTATTATTGAACAACATAAATATTTTTTTTACATTTCGAGACTAGGCATCCCTATTACCTTTGCCACACTCTCGTGCAATGACAAGTGAATAAACACTCATCTTGAGACTAACGCATCTAGCATGGAAAATATTGGCCACCCCCTGCCGCTTCATGAGCTGTACGGGCACACAAAAAGGAAATTTATTTTGAAAATTAGAGTTGGCACATACAAATTTACTTAGAACGACATGGAAATACCGCATATAGGTAGGTATGGTGGACTCATGTGGCAAAACTTGTGTTTAAGGGTTTTGGATGCAAAAGTAGTATTCCCACTTAGTACAAATGGTGGCTAGCAAATAGATTGAGAAGCAACCAACCAAGAAACAAAAATTAACATAAACGAGCATTAAGTATAACTAACACCGAATAATGCACCACAAGTAGGATGTAATTTCATTGCATAATTATTGACTTTCGTGCTTTCATAGGGAATCACAAACCTTAACACCAATATTCTTACTAAAGCATAATTACTCACCAACATGGCTCACATATTATTATCTCCATATCGCAAAACTATTGCAAGGAATCAAACTTATCATATCCAATGATCTACATGAAAGTTTTTATTATATCCTTCTTGAATATCCATCACTTTGGTACCAATTTCATAGCTAGTGCAAATTGTCATCACTAGTATCAACTCTCAAAATAATATAAGTGAAGCACACGAGTAAATAACAAACTACCCCAAAAAGAAATAAGTGAAGATCAAGCGAGTAGTTAAGTAAATGGGTAGCCATTTGAGGAGTCTCTCTTATTTAAAAACCTTCAGATCTAAGTATTTTATTAAAACAACAAGCAAAATAAAATAAAATGACATTCCAAGAATAGCACACATCATGTGAAGAAGCAAAAACTTAGGCTCAACCAAGGCTAACCGATAATTGTTGATGAAGAAAGGTGGGATGCCTACCGGGGCATCCGCAAGCTTAGATGCTTGAGACTCCTTGAAATATTATCTTGGGATGCCTTGGGCATCCCCAAACTTGAGCTTTTGTGTCTCATTAATTCCTTTTATATCACGGTTTCCCTAAATATTAAAAACTCCATCCACACAAAACTCAACAAGAACTCGTGAGATAAGTTAGTATAAAATCACTAAAAATATTATTTAACATTGCATACTAAATGCCTCTTCAGATTTAATAGTCATATCCTCAAATAGAATCATTAAACAAGCAAACATAACAGCAATCTGGCAAAACAGTATAGTCTGTAAAGAATGGAAGAAGATTCGTACTTATGTAACTCCAAAAATTCTGAAAAAATTACCACACTGTAGACATTTTTTTGTAACTTCATGTGTAGAAACTTAAAGATTTTATCTAGTTCTGACATTTTTTAACAATTCAGACAATGATAGAAAACTATCTATTTTTCAAAACAACAACATATAGACTTGAAAAATAAGCATGGTAAAGGCTATCCTTGACATTTTTATTGAAATGGAAGATAAAAAACATTATTATAAATACCAGCAAGCAAATACAAATAAAATGAAATGACGTTCCAAGTGCGGTTACCGATAATGTTGGACACGAAAGAGGGGATGCCTTCCGGGGCATCCCCAAGCTTAGTTGCTTGGATCTTCCTTGAATATTAACTTGGGGTGACTTGGGCATCCCAAAGCATAGGGTCTTGTCACTCCTTATTCTCCTCATATCGATATCTCACTCAAAACTTGAAAACTTCAATCACACAAAACATAACGGAACTTCGTGAGATTGGTTAGTATGATAAAGACAAATAATTCACTTTGGTACTGTCAAAGACAAGATTCATATTTGTTCCCACACAATTCCTACTATACCTTATCATTTCCACAATTTATATTGAGCAATATAAGCCATAGAAACTAGGAAACAAGCAAACTATGCATTGAAAACATAATCTGCCAAAAACAGAACAGTCTGCAATGATCTGGACAATGACTATACTTCTATTGCTCCAAAAATTCTAAAAACTTAGGACAACGTAGGAAATTTTTATATCAATCATGTGTAAAAAAATCAAAATTTTATCACGTTCCAGTGAATTTAAAAAAAATTGTTACCGGAAGAACAAGTTTCTACTTTTGCACAGAATCACGTCAACTATCAGCCACACTATCCCAAAGACATTACATGGCACTTTGTTGAAACAGAAGCTATAAAACATGATTATTACAGTATCCTAATCATGTGAACACACAAAAACAGTAGGTAAAAGTGTTGGGTTGTCTCCCAACAAGCACTTTTCTTTAATGCCTTTTTAGCTAGGCATGATGATTTCGATGACGTTCACATAAAGGATAAGAATTGAAACACAAAGAGAGCATCATGAAGAATATGACTAGCACATTTAAGCCTAAAGCACTTCCTATGCATAGGGATTTTGTGAGCAAACGAATTAGGGGAGCAAGAATCAACTAGCATAGGAAGGCAAAACAAGCATGACTTTAAAACTTACAACATATAGAGTGAAAACTTGATATTATTGAGATATGTAAAAGCATATGTTCCTCTCTCGTAATAATTTTCAGTAGCATCATGAATGAATTCAACAATATATCTCTCACATAAAGCATTCTTTTAATCATCCACAAGCATAGAAATTTTATTACTCTCCACATAAGCAAATTTATTCTCATAAATAGTAGTGGGAGCAAATTCAACAAAATAACTATCATGAGATACTTCATTCACATATTCAATTGGAGCATTAAAATCATGATGAAAAGTTTCATAGTTATCATCACGCTTTATAACATATATCCCATCACCATAATCATCATAGATAACAACTTCATTGCCAAATCAATTGAAACCTCTTCCAAAATAGTGGAATCATCATTAAATAAACTCATGACCTCTTTAAATCCACTTTCATCGATATAATCATCATAAATAGCAGGCATGCTATCATCATAATAATTTTTCTCATCAAAACCTGGGGAGGGGGGAAATATCATCTTCATCAAACATAGCATCCCCAAGCTTATGGCTTTGCATATCATTAGCATCATGGATATTGAAAGAATTCATACTAGCAACATTGCAATCATGCTCATCATTTATGCAAAACATTTTATTGAATTCTTCTTCTATCAAATGAGCACAATTTTCCTTTCCATCATTTTCAAGAAAGACATTACAAAGATGAACAATATGATACCACCTCAATTCCATTTTTTTGTGGTTTTCTTTTTATAAACCAAACTAGTGATACAACAAGAAACTAAAAGATTCAATTGCAAGATCTTAAGATATACCTTCAAGCACTCACCTCCCTGGCAACGACACCAGAAAAGAGCTTGATGTCTACTACACAACTTTATTCTTGTAGACACGTGTTGGGCCTCCAAGCGCAGAGTTTTGTAGGACAGTAGCAATTTTCCCTCAAGTGGATGACCTAAGGTATATCAATCCATGGGAGGCATAGGATGAAGATGGTCTCTCTCAAACAACCCTGCAACCAAATAACAAAGAGTCTCTTGGGTCCCGAACACACCAAATACAAGTGTAGTAATAGGAACAAGTGTAGTAATGGTAAATTGAATAGGTGCACTAGTTCGGCGAAGAGATGGTGATACAAGTGTAGAAATGATAGTAGATATTGATTTTTGTAATAGGAACAATAAAAAACAGCAAGGTAGCAAGTAACAAAAGTGAGTGCAAACGGTATTGCAATGCTTGAAAATGAGGCCTAGGGTCCGTACTTTCAGTAGTGCAATCCTCAACAATGCTAATATAATTGGATCATATAACCATCCCTCAATGTGCGATGAAGAATCACTCCAAAATTCCTATCTAGCGGAGAACATAAGAAGAAATTTTTTCTCGGGTACGAAACCACCTCAAAGCTATTCTTTCTGATTAATCTATCCCAGAGTTCGTACTAAAATAACACCAAGCTATTCTTTCCGATCGATCAAACCAAGAGTTCATACTAAAATAACACCATATGATACACACCAACCATCTCTAATGTCACCTAGATACTGCAATGACCCCGCGAGTATCTGTGAGTTGATTATACGATATGCGTCAAACAATTTCAGATTCATAATACTCAATCCAACACAAAGAACCTCAAAGAGTGCCCCAATATTTCTACCAGAGAAACAAAGACGAGAACATGCATCAAACCCTATGCATAGATTACCCCAATGTCACCTCGGGAATCCGCGAGTTGAGTGCCAAAGCACATATCAAGTGAATTAATATGATACCCCATTGTCAGCACGGGTAATCATAGCAAGACATACATCAAGTGTTCTCAAATCCATAAAAGTATTCAATCCGATAAAACAAAATCTCAAAGGGAAAACTCAATTCACAACTAGATAGAGGGAAAACACCATATGATCCAACTATATTAACAAAGCCCGTGATACATCAAGATTGTGACATCTCAAGAACATGAGAGAGAGAGAGATTAAACACATAGCTACTAGTACAAACCCTTAGCCCCGAGGGTGGACTACTCCCTCCTCATCATGGTGGCCATAGGGATGACGAAGATGGCCTTCGATGATGATTTTCCCCTCCGGCAGGGTGCCGGAACGGGGTCTAGATTGGTTTTTCGTGGCTACAGAGGCTTGTGGTGACGAATCTTCTAATCTAGGGTTATTTCTAATGGTTTCTCTATTTATAGGATTTTTCAGCGTAGGAATCACGCGAAGATGGGACTCGAGGTGACCACAACCCACCGGGGCAAGCCGGGCCCCTCTGGCGCACCCTGGTGGGCTGTGCCCACCTCGTGGATCTTCTGGCCCTCCCACGAAGCTTCCGGTGCCTCTTTTGTTCCAAAAAAATCATCAAAAGTTTCCTTGCATTTGGAGAACTTTTATTTCTGCACAAAAAACAACACCATGTTAGTTTTGTTGAAAACAGTGTCAGTCCGGGTTAGTTCCATCCAAATCATACCAAAACCATATAAAATTGTTGTAAACATGGCATGAATACTTCATAGATAGATACCTAGGAGACGTATCAACCGGTCACTGAAGAGTTGAACACGTTAAAGCGTTATATTACTCATATGACAACAACTACCTTTGGTGAACTGCTCTTTTGACTAGTTGCTGATAACTCACCTGACGATTCCCGTGTTAAAAGGTCAACATTTTTTAATTTTTGGATGTCTAAATTTTGCAGGAAAATGAAATGAAAATGCCATCCATGTGCCTTTAGTGAAGTTAAAAGTTGTATACACCTTCCTTGAGCAAATGTATTGATGACCCATAAGTATAGGGGATCTATCGTAGTCCTTTCGATAAGTAAGAGTGTCGAACCCAACGAGGAGCAGTAGGAAATGACAAGCGATTTTCAGTAAGGTATTCTCTGCAAGCACTGAAATTATCGGTAACAGATACACTGGTACACGTCGGTGCTATACAAACGGTTTTTAACCCCTTTCCACGATGGCATTTGGAACCGTCACTGTCAGTGTACAAAAGTAGGGGCCTTTCTGTACCCTTTTACTTCTGCACGGGCAGTCGTAGTCGCACCTGCGGCCATGCTTGGCGGGGGAGAGGAAGGAAAGGTACGAGACTGCCAAGGCACCACTCAAGGCAGAGGCATGAAGAGCAAAGGGGCAAGATGGATTTCCCCCCGGCAACACCCTTGTTGCCGAGCGGCCTACACAGCCCCGGCAAGAGCCTTGTCGGGGCGACTTGCCCAACAGCAGCTAGGCCGCCACCCTTGAGCCTGAGAGTTCTGACACCATCGACAACATCAAGACCAAGGCTCGGGGGCGCCTGCGTGGTGGCATGCAGATCTTCGTCAAGACCAAAGGCATGCGAGTCAGGATAAGAACTAGAAGACGAAGACCCCCGGCAAGATCCCTGCCGGGGACGGCCGAAGACCCCCGGCAGGATCTTTTCCGGGGACGCCCGCGAGACCCCGGCAAGACCCTTGCCAGGGGCATCTGCGGGGCCACGGCTAGGCCCACACCCACCAACGATGCGATGCCCCGCGGCCGTTCCGATGATACGTCTCCAACGTATCTATAATTTATGAAGTATTCATGCCATGTTTACAATAGTTTTATATGATTTTGGTATGATTTGATTAGAACTAACCCGGACTGACATTGTTTTCAGCAGAACTACCGTGGTGTTGTTTTTGTGCAGAAATGGAAGTTCTCAGAATGCGCTGAAAATTAACGGAGATTTTTTCTGGAAAATAGTACAAATACTGGGACGAAGAGCTACCGGAGGGGAGTCATGTGGGCCCCACGAGGGTGGAGGCCGCGCCCACCCCCTGGGGCGCGCCCCTGCCTCGTGGACTCCCTGTGGGGCCCCCTGACTTGTTCTCGACGCCAACCTCTCCTATAAATCCCCGAACTTCCAGAACTTGACCTAGATCGGAAGTTCCGCTGCCGCAAGCCTCTGTAGCCACGAGAAATCAATCTAGGCCCTCTCTGGCACCCTGCTGGAGGGGGCCATCATCACCGGAGGCCATGGAGGAGGATCCCGGAGGGGCCATCATCGCCATGAAGGCCAAGGACCAGAGGGAGAACCTATCCCCATCTAGGGGGAGGCCATGGAGGAGGAACCACAAGGGGGAGAACCTCTCCTCCTCTCTCTCGGTGGCGTCGGAGTGCCATCGGGAGGGGAATCATCGCCGCGATGATCGTCCTCGTCAACATCACCATCATCATCACCATCCTCATCTCTTTTACGCGGTCCACTCTCTCGCACCCCGCTGTAATCCCTACTTGAACATGGTGCTCTATGCCACATATTATGATCCAATGATGTGTTGCCATCCTATGATGTTTTGAGTAGATATCCTTTGTCTTTGGGTTGATTGATGATCTAGATTGGTATGAGTTGTATCTTTTATTTTGGTGCTGTCCTATTGTGCCCTCCGTGTCGCGCAAGCGTGAGGGATTCCCGCTGTAGGGTGTTGCAATACGTTCATGATTCTCTTATAGTGGGTTCCTTGAGTGACAGAAGCATAAACCCGAGTACGGGGGTTGCTGCGTATGGGATAAAGGGGACTTGATATGTTAATGCTATGGTTGGATTTTACCTTAATGAGCTTTAGTAGTGGAGGATGCTTGCTAGAGTTCCAATCATAAGTGCATATGATCCAAGAAGATAAAGTATGTTAGCTTATGCCTCTCCCTCATATGAAATTGCAATGACGACTACCGGTCTTGTTAACGATTGCCTAGGATAATTCCGCACACCGACCCATCATTATTCCATACTCGCTATTTATTATATTTAGTAATATATTCTAACTTCATGATAATAGCACCTACTTTTATGTTTTATCTCTCTGATATCATGCAAAGTTATCCTCTTCATACCCAGAACGTAGTTTTCTTTCTCGTTTCTAGTTGGAAGCAAACGTTCGGTGTACGTAGAGTCGTATCAGTGGCTGATAGGACTTGAGAGAATATCGATCTTACCTTTAGCTCCTTGTGGGTTCGACACTCCATACTTATCACTTCCACCTTTGGGAATTGCTACAATGATTCCCTGCACTTGGGGATTATCAAGCTCTTTTCTGGCGCCGTTGCCGGGGAGCAATAGCGTGGGGTTGATATTCTCGTGTGTGCTTGTTTGCTTTCTTCAGTAAGTAGATTTTGTTTTTCCTTTTTGTTTATGTTTAGTTGTGGGTGAAACATACAAAAAAAGTTAAGGAATGAAAATACAAAAAAATTACTTGCCTCTCATGCCTAAAAAGTTTTTCAATAAGAGAAGTGATTGGAAGGTTATGCATTGGAGAAGTGAGGGTCGACCTTGAACACTTGTGTTCATGCTCATGGAAACAATGTAAAAAAATTCATGGAAGCTTCTCTGAAAATAATTATCCCCTTGTATATATCCATTGTATTATAAAAATAATGTGCCAAGCTTCGGTTTTAGGATGATTAGATTGCTTGTTTACTTTGTGCAGTACGAAAACAGAAACTTTGGCTGTAGCGCGTGAATTAATTTTATTACTGGAAAGTCAAATGGGTCTGAAAATTTTGTCACATTACTTCTGTACAAATTGTTTAAATTTTCATATTTTTTAGAATTTTTTGGAGTTACAGAAGTTTACTAAACTTCCAGATTACTACAGACTGTCCTATTTTTGACAGATTCTGTTTTCTATGTGTTGATCGCTTATTTTGATGAATCTATGGGTAGTATCGGGGGGTATGAACCATGGTGAAGTTGGAATACAGTAGATAAAGTGCTAATATGAAATTGGAATGAGTTTGCAACAGTACCTAAACATAGTGATTTGCTTTAGTATACTAACGGATCTCACAAAGTTTTTGTTAAACTTTTGTGTGGATGAAGTGTTCGAAGATCGAGGAGCTATCAATATGAGAAGAATAAAGAGAGGCAAGAGTTCAAGCTTGGGGATTCCCAAGGCACCCCAAGTAAATATTCCAAGGATACTCAAGCATCTAAGCTTGGGGATGCCCCGGTTGGCATCCCATCTTTCTTCTTCAACAATTATCGGTATACCTCGGTTTTTGTTTTGTTCACATGATTTGTGTCCTTTGTTTTTTTGTTTTTCCTTTAAGAACCATGATAGTATGATAGACCTTCATCAATTTATAGAATGATTCATGTGCTTCACTTATATCTTTTGAGTATGACCTTATAGAATGCTCTTTGTGCTTCACTTAAATCTTTTGAGTATGGTTTTATAGAATGCTTCGTGTGCTTCACTTACATATTCTGAGCTTGGATATTGGTTAGTCTATATTAATTGTAGAATGCTCCATGAACTTCACTTATATCATTTGGAGTATGAATAATACTATCATCTAAAGCGGGTTTGGAAGAGTGTCAACATTAGGAATTAATGATCCCACTATTCTGAATGAGAAGAATTTTGCTTATGTGGAGAGTATTAAAATTTCTATGCTTGAAGATCATGAAAAGAATGCTTTATGTGATGGTTATATTGTTGAACTCATTCATGATGCTACTGAAAATTATTATGAGGGAGGAATACATGCTTGTAGGAGTTGCAATAATATCAAGTTTCCTCTCTATGTGCTTAAAGTTTTGAAGTTATACTTGTTTTTCCTTCCTATGCTAGTTGATTCTTGTTCCTATAAATTATGTGCTCACAAAATCCCTAGGCATAGGAAGTGGGTCAGATTTAAACGTGCTAGTCATATTCTTCATGATGCTCTCTTTATGTTTCAATTCTTATCTTTTATGTGAGCATCATTGAAATCATCATGCCTAGCTAAAAGGCATTAAAGAAAAGCGCTTGTTGGGAGACAACCCAATATTTACCCTTACAGTTTTTGTGTGATTCCATGATTAAGCTACTGTAGTAATCAAGTTTTATAGCTTTTTGTTTCAATAAATTGCCAAGTAAGACCTTTGGGAAGACTTGGGTGAGAGTTAATGTGATCTTGCTGTAAAAAACAGAAACTTTGCGCTCACGGGATTAGCTACCATTTATAACAGAAGAGTGATTTTGAGTTGATTCTTTTTGTAGAAGATTAATAGACAAATTCCTCACGTCCACCAATTTATCTCATAATTTTTGGAGTAGCAGAAGTATGGTTGCTCTTCATATCATTACAGACTGTTCTGTTTCTGACAGATTCTGTTTTCATTGCATAGTTTGCTTGTTTTCTAGTTTCTATGGCTTATATTTATCAAATATAAATTTTAGAAATGTTATGATACAGTAGGCATTGTGTGAGAACAATTATGAACCTTGTCTTTGACAGTACCAAAGTGAATGGTTTACTCTTTATCATACTAACCTATCTCACGAAGTTCCGTTAAGTTTTGTGTGATTGAAGTTTTCAAGCTTTGAGTGAGGTATCGATATGAGGAGAATAAGGAGTGGAAAGACCCTAAGCTTGGGGATGCCCAAGGCACCTCAAGGTAATATTCAAGGAAGACTCAAGCGCCTAAGCTTGGGGATGCCCCGGAAGGCATCCCCTCTTTCGTCTTCAAAACTATCGGTATACCTTACTCGGAGCTATATTTTTATTTGTCACATGATATGTGTTTTGCTTGGAGCGTATTTTCAATTTTACTTGCTGTTTGAATAAAATCATTGGATCTGAAATCTTGAATGAAAAAGAATCCTCCCATGGCTAGTTAACTATTTGACTACTCAGTTTTCTTCACTTATATCTTTTTGAAGTAGTTTGTCATTTATTCACGTGCTTCACATATATCCTATGAGTAAATGGTTGAATGAATTGAATATCATAAATCTGAATTTATATATGTTTCATATGCTTATAACATGGGGAGTCATAACTTCACACATAATAAGTATAGGTAGTTAACTTATTGAAAGTTAGCAAACGCAGAATTGGTCACTTGAACAATTCATGAAAGAATACTGAAGTAAGAGAGATTTCACATATAAATATACTATCTTGGACATATTTTGTAATTGTGAGCACTCATTAAAATATGACATGCTAAAAGGTTGATGTTGGACAAGGAAGACAACTTAATGGGTTATGTTTTCCTATATCCGAAACATTATATTGTCTTGCATCATCCAACATGTTGAGCTTGCCTTTCCCTCTCATGCTAGCCAAGTTCTTTGCACCAAGTAGAAATACTACTTGTGTTTCCAAACATCCCTTAAACCAGTTTTGCCATAAGAGTCCACCATACCTACCTATGGATTGAGTAAGATCCTTTAAGAAAGTTTTCGTCGGTGCCTGTAGTAAAAATTGCTATCTAAATATGTATGATCTATTAGTGTGAAGAAAATAAGCTTTATACGAACTTGTGATAGGGAAGAAATAAAAGCGATGGACTGCATAATAAAGGTCTTTATCACAAGAGGCAATATAAAGTGACGTTCTTTTGCATTAAGAATTTGTGCATCCAACCATAAAAGTGCATGACAACCTCGGCTTCCTTCTGTGAAGGGCCTATCTTTTACTTTTACCTTCTACCCTTATACAACAGTCATGGTGATCATCACCTTTCCTTTTTACACTTTGTCCTTTGGCAAGCACTTTGTGTTGGAGCGATCCAGATATATATATCCACTTGGATGTAGATTTTCATGAATTATTATTGTTGACATTACCCTTGAGGTTAAAGGTTGGGAGGCGAAACTATAAGCCCCTATCTTTCTCTGTGTCCGATTAAAACTTTGAACCCATAAATATGACGTTAGTGTTAGCAATTGTGAAAGACTAAATGATAGTTAAGTATGTGGAGTTTGCTGAATCAAAGATCTTACATAGACCCTTCCCAAAAATAAGATGAATTGCAATTGTTTGATGACTAAGAGCACGTCTTGTTAGTTTTCAAGAAAGTTTATGATCTATACTTTAACATGTGAATAGCGTGTTACTAAATCATGAGAAGTTTTATGAGCTGAGCTACTGTTATGATGTATAATGATGCTAGAAAAAGTGATTGGAACTATCATTGATCAAACTTATGCACTTTCTAGCATTCACACTTCATAAATTATTTCTTTGATCATTTACCTACTCGAGGACGAGCAGGAATTAAGCTTGGGGACGCTGATACGTCTCCAACGTATCTATAATTTATGAAGTATTCATGCCATGTTTACAATAGTTTTATACGATTTTGGTATGATTTGATTAGAACTAACCCGGACTGACGTTGTTTTCAGCAGAACTACCGTGGTGTTGTTTTTGTGCAGAAATAAAAGTTCTCGGAATGCGCTGAAAATCAACAGAGATTTTTTCTGGAAAATATAAAAATACTGGAACGAAGAGCTGCCGGAGGGGAGTCCTGTGGACCCCACGAGGGTGGAGGGAGCGCCCACCCCCTGGGGCGCGCCCCTTGCCTTGTGGACTCCCTGTGGGGCCCCCTGACTTATTCTCGACGCCAACCTCTCCTATAAATCCCCAAACTTCCAGAACTTGACCTAGATCGGAAGTTCCGCCGCCGCAAGCCTGTGTAGCCAGGAGAAATCAATCTAGGCCCTCTCTAGCACCCTGCCGGAGGGGGCCATCATCACCGGAGGCCATGGAGGAGGATCCCGGAGGGGCCATCATCGCCATGAAGGCCAAGGACCAGAGGGAGAACCTATCCCCATCTCGGGGGAGGCCATGGAGGAGGAAGCACAAGGGGGATAACCTCTCCTCCTCTCTCTCAGTGGCGCCGGAGTGCCATCGGGAGGGGAATCATCGCCGCGATGATCGTCCTCATCAACATCACCATCATCATCACCATCCTCATCTCTTTTACGCGGTCCACTCTCCCGCACCCCGTTGTAATCCCTACTTGAACATGGTGCTTTATGCCGCATATTATGATCCAATGATGTGTTGCCATCCTATGATGTTTTGAATAGATATCCTTTGTCTTTGGGTTGATTGATGATCTAGATTGGTATGAGTTGTATGTTTTATTTTGGTTCTGTCCTATTGTGCCCTCCATGTCGCGCAAGCGTGAGGGATTCCCGCTGTAGGGTGTTGCAATACGTTCATGATTCTCTTATAGTGGGTTGCTTGAGTGACAGAAGCATAAACCCGAGTAAGCGGGTTGTTGCGTATGGGATAAAGGGGACTTGATATGTTAATGCTATGGTTGGGTTTTACCTTAATGAGCTTTAGTAGTGGCGGATGCTTGCTAGAGTTCCAATCATAAGTGCATATGATCCAAGAAGATAAGTTATGTTAGCTTATGCCTGCCCCTCATATGAAATTGCAATGACGACTACCGGTCTTGTTAACGATTGCCTAGGATAATTCCGCACACCGACCCATCATTATTCCATACTCGCTATTTATAATAGTTAGTAATATATTCTAACTTTATGATAAGAACACCTACTTTTATATTTTAGCTCTCCGATATCATGCAAAGTTATCCTCTTCATACCCACAGTGTAGTTTTATTTCTCATTTCTAGTTGGAAGCAAACGTTCGGTGTATGTAGAGTCGTATCAGTGGCAGATAGGACTTGAGAGAATATCGATCTTACCTTTAGCTCCTTGTGGGTTCGACACTCCATACTTATCACTTCCACCTTTGGGAATTGCTACGATGATTCCCTGCACTTGAGGATTATCATCCGATGCAGCAACCAGTCCACCAACTAGTCAAGCGCCTATGTGGCAGCATGCATCTTCTAGGCCAACTAGTCAAGCACCTGCGTGGTGGCATGCAGATCTTCGTGAAGACCCTGTCACCGCACCAGCACAGCAACCAGCCAGCCAGCATGGCGCTGCATGCCTCGTCAGCCTGGACGCGCGTCGAAGCAAGGCGAGGCGGCGACGGACGGGACGAGCTCTGTTGCCGCCCCCGATAAAGCAAGAGGGCACGTAGGCAGCGCATTAAATGTGTTTGTCATATGGTGTCAGGCGATAAACTTGTATACTGTAGATACTTTCCACCTCTTGTGTGCCACTGTGGCGACCCCTTTGACATATAAAAGGAAGCCCGAGGCGTACTGTGGAAGGATTCGGAATTTTTGGACTAGGCATGCACCGCAGCTAGTTCAAGAGCTCAAGAACACTAAATATACACTAAAGCAGGACTAGGGTTTTATGCATCGTTTGTGGCCCAAACCTGGGTAAAAATCCCCTCACGCTGATCGCTAGACCTGCTCTTTGCACAACTCCACACCCCCGCCAACCGTAGAAGGGATTCGCCGGGATCCCATAGGTGTCGTTTCCCCGACATCTTTGGCGCGTCAGGTAGGGGCGCTAAGGCTGTGAAAATCTGGTCTAGAAGTTAGCGCATTGGCTTCTTCATCGCGATGGCTCCGAAGAAGAAAGCGGCCCCAGCGGTCGGCTCATCTAGAGCCGATCGGTCCGCGCCAGCGCGGGCAAGCGACAGGGCAGACACTAGCGGCTGAGGGGGGCAAAATCGTCCCCATTACTCTGGTGCCAGCAGCCAGACGAGTGGTGTCGTCTGCAGCCGCAACAATCATCCGCGTGGCGACGAAAAAGCTAAGTCACGCAAAATCTTGAGCAATTTCCTTTTTATAGGGTTATTCTCCTTGAAAGATTTTGCTCCTTGTATGGAGAACCTGCACGCAAAGGAACCCTTCCGCTATTAGCAACGCCCTTGTTCTGTATCATGTCCGCTCAACAGTTCAAGCGGCTGCGCCGAGAATGGCAAGGTGGCTTGCCCGGCAGCAAGCGCCCCCGGCAGGTTGCTAAGGATCCGTTCCTCAAAGCGCCGCGGCCCGGGTTTACGCATCGGCAAACCTATCTGACTAGGCATAGGGTGCGTACATACAAAGAAATACCGAACAGGAAGAAGCAGAGATAGTAGCCCGTCGGTCCAGCATGTACCAGTTTGTGGATGATGCCCTATACAGAAGGAGACCGAATGGCGTGAAATTGAAGTGCATTCCTCAGGAGGACGGAATGGAGCTGTTGGCAGAGATACATGGAGGCATGTGTGGCTCCCACATAGGGACAAGAGCCCTTGCTGGCAAAGCGTTCCGGAAAGGTTTCTTCTGGCCCACCGCTCTCCAGGACGCAACTGCACTAGTAACCAAGTGTGAAGCGTGCCAGTTCCATTCAAAGAAGCTTCATCAACCAACCCAAGCTCTTCAGACAATCCCTCTTTCCTGGCCATTTTCGGTCAGGGGGCTCGATATAATGGGCCCCTTTCCCCGTGCTGTCGGGGGCTTTGAGTACTTGCACGTCGCGATCGACAAGTTCACGAAGTGGCCGGAAGTGGAACCGGTGAGAAAGGTGAACAATCAGCCGTCAAGTTCTTCAAGGGACTAGTCTGCCATTTTAGTGTGCCAAATAGAGTCATCACCGACAACAGCATGCATTTCACGAGTCGCACCTTCATGCAGTACATCCAAGACCTCGGCGGCAAGGTTTGCTTTGCTTCTGTTGCTCATCCCAGAAGTAACAGCCAGGTTGAGAGGGCGAATGAAGAAGTGTTGCGAGGCTTCAAGACCAGAACTTTTGACAGGCTACACAAGTGCGGAAGGCGCTGGGTTGATGAGTTGCCAACGGTTCTTTGGTCGATCAGAACGACACCAAATCGAGCCACTGGCTAGACACCATTTGCCCTGGTATACGGGGCAGAAGCAGTTCTCCCCACGGAACTCACATACGGGTCGCCTCGAGTGCTCGCTTATGATGAGCTTGAGCAAGAGCAGTTGCGCCAAGATGATGCAACACTCCTTGAGGAAGATCGTCTTCAGGCTGCTGTACGAGCCGCTCGCTACCAGCAAGCCTTGCGCTGCTACCATAGCCGCAAGGTTCACGCCCGAAGCCTTGAGGAAGGCGACCTTGTTCTTTGGCGAATCCAATCCGCCAAGAGTTCAAACAAGTTGACGCCGAAGTGGGAAGGCCCTTATCAGGTAATACGAGTCACCAGGCCCGGCACAGTCCTCCTGGAGACCGAAGATGGCATTCTGGTGAGCAATTCCTGGATTATCGAACATCTTTGCAAGTTTTACCCCTAAGGCGCGGTTGCCGGGAGTCCCGACAACCCCGTTTTTTACTAGCCTTTCCGGCAAGGCATGTAACCCTATGTACAAAGCCAGGCGCAGACCCTGTGCGCAGTCAGGGAAAGAAAACCCTTAGTATGTACAATTTCCCGTTGATTTCCATGTTTATGTGTATACGTATATACTTGCTTGTCCAGGATACTGTACTGCTTTTTGACTCCAACAAATGATTAATGGACCGCCAAGGTTCCGTGCTCCTGTCCTCTCTTCTTTCCAGCCGCGGCAAGGACGCTCAATTCCGCCAAGGACCCAGCTCCGGCAAGAAATTGGGAAGACTGCCCGGCACGGCGATCCCCGGCAAACCAAACAGATCAAGTTCACCTCTTGCCCATTCCTGTTCGTAACCTGTGACTTGTGCATTAGAAAACCTCGCCACTCTCTTTTAAACTTAGGTGCTCCCATCCCTGGCCCGAGCGTTGCTTCGGTCGGAATGGTCGCAGTAGCCTTTGCTAAAAGGAGATTGACGAGGAGCTGGACCCTTTGTCTGTAACCCGGCAGATGTGATTCTCCGGCAGGCACAGAGGGCACCGGCAGGATAGCTTGCCGGGAGAACTCGTTTATTTGAATTAAAGAGGCATTTCGCCTCTGCATGGACGTGTACATGCACGAGTTCCCGGCAAGACTGGTCTTTTTCATTGACATGCTGATACAAGTACAAATGTTACAGGACTCGGGCATGGGCTCGAGAGATTACATTATTTAGAAATTAAGATTTGGCAAGTGCGTACAAGTTAAAAGAAAGATAAGTGCCTTGGGATCTCCGTTCTTGCCCCTTTCCTCCCAGGTGCGGCAGGTGAAGACAAAAAAGAGGCAACGGGGAACACACCGATGGAGAGCATGGCGGGGATGGCCCACGGCAAGGCGCATGGCCAAGGGAGGAGGGCGATGCAGATGATGCTGCTGCCGCCGATGGTCAGCCGGAGTCGGAATCGGCGTCCTCCCGCCCGCTACCATCGTCGTTGCTATCGCTGTCCTCCTCGTCACTGTCGCCCGAGGAGGAGGTTTCGTTGTCAGTGGAGCTCTCCACGCAGCACCCTAAGCGGGTTCCCGAGCGCCCGAAGACCTTGACGGAGAGCAGGCTGTTCTCCATTAATTTGAACTATAGAACGTGCCCCTCCGAAAAGCTATGGGCATGGGCAAAGGTCTTCCACCTACGGCGGCGGTACATGATGTGAGGGGCGGGAAAGTCGACGTCGACTCGCATGCCGCCGTTCCCACAGCCCCTCATATGCAGCCTCAAGGCCTGTGGCGGGTCAAGCTCCATTACCCGAGCAAACGGGGGGTGAGGCATAGGTGACCGCACACTGGCTTGTACAGCCTGATGAAGAACTCGCGGGGCTGGTCTCCGACATGGCCCTCCATTGGGGGGTGAGCCGCTGGCGGAAGTGCGGCCGGTGCGCTGCCCCGTCCTCCTCTCCCCCAAGCGCCACGGCGTCCTCGGCCTCGCCCCCTCCCTCTTCCTCTCACAGCGGGCTCCACCGCCATGAGCTCCGGAGGAGGGGGGACACGCTGTCGAGCAGAAGCCCTCCTCGCCGCCATTGGAGCGCCAGCGCGCCCCCTCGCCATGGCGAGTGGAAGAAAGGGACCAAGAAGGAAGGAGATGAATGCAGGAGGACGCTGTCCCTCTCCCCTTTTTATAGAGGGACGGGGCCGGGGCTCGGCCCCCCAACCTGAGGACGGCCGCCCCACTTGACCAATCCGACCACCAGAGGCGCAAGGAATCAGGACCGACCCGCTGCTCCAATCAGCAATGCCTGGCTTCCCGCCTCGACGTTAAGGCCCGTGCCCTCTGTATCCACCACCTACCCTCCCCAAGGCATGGGGGACACATGGCGGGCGAGCCAGAATTAAGAAGACAAGTGGGACGACCGTTTCCCACCCCGTGATCGTGGGGCGCGGGCGCCATGAAGGCCACGACCCGAGTCCACTTTGTAAATGAGAAGAGTCCCTGCGGCTTCCTATTTTTTATGGGGAGGACGCGGGCCGCCTCTTTACTATTCACCGCGAGGTCACGCAAGCATGCTGTGACCGTTCCACGCACGACCCCCACGTCACGCACTCAATGCGAATCGTGGGGAAGCGCAACTGGCGAAGAAGTTACTACGGTTAAAACTCTGCCACGCATGCCCGCGCACCTTTTCGGACCTGGCCCAACAACGCTTCGCGCTTATGTGTGGCCCAGGCCTGGGGGCTCCTGCCGGTGTACAAAAGTAGGGGCCTTTCTGTACCCCTTTACTTGTGCACGGGCAGTCGTAGTCGCACCTGCGTCCATGCTTGGCGGGGCAGAGGAACGAAAGGTACGAGACTGCCAAGGCAGCACTCAAGGCAGAGGCATGAAGAGCAAAGGGGCAAGATGGATTTCCCCCGGCAACACCCTTGCCGGGGCGGCCTACACAGCCCCGGCAAGAGCCTTGCCGGGGCGACTAGCCCAACAGCAGCTAGGCAGCCACCCTTGAGCCTGAGAGTTCTGACACCATCGACAACATAAAGACCATGCCTCGGGGGCGTCTGCATGGTGGCATGTAGATCTTTGTCAAGACCAAAGGCCTGCGAGTCTAGATTAGAACTAGAAGACGAAGACCCCCCGGAAGATCCTTGCCGGGGACGGCCGAAGACCCTCGGTAGGATCCTCACCGGGGACGCCCGCGAGACCCCGGCAAGACCCTTGCCAGGGGCATCTGCGGGGCCACGGCTAGGCCCGCACCCACCAACGTTGCGCTGCCCCGCGGCTGTTCGGACGTGGCAACCAGTCCGCCAACTAGTCAAGCGCAAGCGTGGCAGCATGCAGCTTCTAGGCCAACTAGTCAAGCACCTGCGTGGTGGCATGCAGATCTTCGTGAAGACCCTGTCATGGCACCAGCACAGCAACCAGCCAGCTAGCATGGCGCTGCATGCCTCATCAGCCTGGACGCGCGTCGAAGCAAGGCGAGGCGGCGACGGACGGGACGAGCTCTGTTGCCGCCCCCGATAAAGCAAGAGGGCACGTAGGTAGCGCATTAAATGCGTTTGTCCTACGGTGTCAGGCGATAAACTTGTACACTGTAGATACTTTCCACCTCTTGTGTACCACCGTGGCGACCTCTCTCACATATAAAAGGAGGCCCAAGGCGTACTGTGGAAGGACTCGGACTTTTTGGACTGGGCATGCACCGCAGCTAGTTCAAGAGCTCAAGAACACTAAATATACACTAAAGCAGGACTAGGGTTTTACGCATCGTTTGCGGCCCGAACCTGGGTAAAAATCCCCTCGCGCTGATCGCTAGACCTGCTCTTTGCACAGTTCGACGCCCCCGCCAACCGTAGAAGGGATTCCCCGGGATCCCATAGGTGTCGCTTCCCCGACAGTTGTCAAGTGAGTGTGAGAAATAGGGGGGTCCTTCCCACACGGCACAGAAATCATCGGGGATAGGCCATCCTGGGACACAGGCTGGGGCCGTGTGCGATCGGGCGAGGCATCAAAACCCAATCATTTCCGTAGGTATGTACATCCCACACGGTAGTCCAAGAAAATCATTTCCGTAGGTATGTACATCCCACACGGTGAATCCCAGAAAATCATTTCCATTCGTATGTGTGTCACACACAGTCAATCCAAGGAATACGTTTCTGTTCTTATGTACATCCCACACAGTCAATCCAGGGAAAACGTTTTCGTTCGTACGTACATCCCACATAGTTTTATGTGTAGGCTCGTGTGTGAAAGGTGTAACTATCACACACGGTCTGCCTTGGTTAACTGTTTGCTTTTATCAACTATATCGCACACGATTGGATGAAGAAAATTGTGTGGCATTGGGCTATCCATCGCAAGCGCTTTTACTGCTAGAACCATTTGCAAAGGTCCATGACACATTCAGTAGGTTTATTAGTTTGCAATTAATAATTCCAGTATTATGCAAATTCACATTTCATATCGAACAGCTATTTGCCAATTTCATATCAGGCACATAAATATATTATCACATCACAGTACGATAGCTACATGAAAACAGCACAATACAACATATAGCTAGTTCAACTTCATAAGAACAATATATTCATTTCCCTAATCGAGATCATCCAGGCTCATCTTATCCACCTCTGCTTTCAGTTCAGTAAGAACCTATTTTGAACGGGCCAACTCGGAAAGTGCCTCCTCCTTCACCGACACCATCTTAGCAAAGTCTGATTTAAAAAATCTGAGCTCATTCTCCACCTTCAACTTTTTATCCAGCATCTTCAAATATTCTTCAGCGTTGACAATAGTTTCTCTAAGCCTACATTTGTTCTCTTCCTCATACATGCTCCAGAGCTTCGCTAGGCACATCTTCAAAGACTGTGGCCACTCTTGATCAACCCACTCCAAGTAAGAACACTTCCGTTCATCCTATAATATTTAAAACTAGATCAGTAACAATTGTAGGGGAAATGGGTTTATAGCAACATAGAAAATCACCAATGCTTATTTTGAAAAACTGAAGAAACATGTTAATTATGACATATCTTCTCAAAAAGATCAATGTGCAAATGAAATAATTGGTACTGAGACAACAACCAAATTCTGGAACATCGGAAACTATAATTAACTACAACGACGCTACAAGTTCTTACTCATGTACAATAAGTAACAAATTGAACATTTTATGAGGAAGGTAAATATAACTGCAACAACATAGCGACAGTGTTTGGATGACAGCAAATTCATACTAACAGGCGTGTACGTGCACAAATTTAGTAACATAGAACTAATAGTGTCCACTATGTATGCCAAAACTGGGGTAAAGACAATTGTTGCTACATCTCGCACCAGTGCCCTCCATTGGCGAGCCGATGCAGCGGAAAAAAATCGGGGACCCGGACTCCGGAGCACGTAGTTGCTCCGATGCCCAGTTCCTTCGTGCCATAAAGATTTAGTATTTTACTGCTTGGCTGCTCAGATGTGTGGACCAAAGTTGGCTGCACAAACTGCGGAAGCAGTGCCAAATAATTTTCTAATGGCACCGCTGATGAGATGGCAACAATTTAAGATAGTAGGTACAAACTGTGACACTGTCTTAGGATGCGTTTGGTTGAAGGTGTGGTATGAATGGGTTGGGACCGTGACAGTGTCTGAATCACATCTAACAAATGATTTGTAACAACGAAAGAGGGTCTAACCTTCTCTGCACATGCCAGAAACTTCCTCCCACAGTCCACAGAATCAAACGCAACTAGCTTCATGCATGGAGATTGATGGTGACAACGAGCAGATAGATCTTCAGCCACCCCGCTGCATTCGTTGCCACCGATGGTCCTAGGGAGCTACAAGAGGAAGAAATGACTCAAATTGACCGCCGAGTAAAAATCCTTCATTCCAAGTCAAAGCCCGCGAGAGATAAGAGAGGCATACCCGGGTGGTGAAGGAGTCGTCGCCGGAGGTGGAACCGCTGGAGAGGTCTTTGAAGAAGACCATGGCGACCCCGGCAATAGGATGCGAGACGGTGAGAGCGAGGAAGCGGCTATAGCTTAGCAAGGAAGGAAGGAAGGAGGAAACAGGGGAAATGTGACTTGTGGTCGGGGAGAAAAGGGGGTGGGGAAGGGGGGCGGGGACAGATATTTTGGCGGTAGGCCAAAATTTTGGAAATGTGGAGGGAAACTTTGTGCGCGGTGCCGCCGGACCATTCACTTTGAACGATTTTGTGCATCGCAAATGATTCTTCTGCTTTACGCGTATGGGATGAGTTTGATAATTCAAATTTTGGTGGAAATTTCCCCGGGTACGTCATTACATAATTTAACATCGCTTGCTAATTTGGGCACACAAAAGAGCGTATAGCAGACAGACCACACTTACTGAATCGAGCAATTTTAGTAATTAAACAGAGCTAGTTGACCTAAACATTGCTCTAAGAAAAGACCAGCATTAAAAACAAAGCCTAAGTATGCATAATTTTAACAAATCCGCCGCCGCACCGGCCTATGCATCGCCGGTGTGAGATGAGACGTCGATGATTTGTCCTGGTGACATGCCACCATTGGTGGACTCCGCGTCCCCCTGCTGAAGTTGATCGCATCCTCGTCCTCGGCGCCGCCCTCAAGGTTGTTGTACTCATAGTAGTGGCTGCGCCAGAGCTCGTGTTGGTACTCCACCGTCGATTCCTCGATGAACAGACTCTTCTCTACCTCGACCTAGGCCACGTGCAACTCCTCCTCCCGGCGCTCCTCGATCTCCGCCGCTTCCTGCATCTCCAGCTCCCGCTCGGCGACTTCATGAGGAAGTAGGTGCTCCATAGCCAACGCCGCCTTTTCAGACGTGGATTGCATGCTGGAGTCCGAGGTGTCCTAGAATATCTTGGCATGTGCATCCTCGATCTTGGCTTGGATGGCCTCGACCTGGGCCAGGGCGACATCGGCGGCACGAACGGCAGCTCGAGCGCTCTCGGCGTTTGCAGCCGTCTCGGCTACTGTAGCTGCCCTGAAGGCTGCCGCAGACGCCCTCTCAGTGGAAGCGGCCATGCTCAATGCGGATGCGGCGGCACTCCCGACGTAGGCGGCCGCGCTCTCGGCGCAAGCGGCCGCGCTCGGGGGGACGCGGCCATCGTACGGGCCTTCACGAAGCGTTTCCACGACATCATCTTTGCAAGAAGGGGGTGCGGGAATGGGGATCAGGATTCGTGGATTCGGGGGTTGCCGGCACTGGAGCGGTCAAGCCGGCGAAGCTTAAGGAGGGAGACTTAAATAGACCTAGATATTTTCATCACAAACGGATCCTAGAAAACAACTGTGTGTGATGTTGTAGATATTTTTTATTAGCTGTGAAAGACGAATTTGGAGTGACGTGGCAACGGATGGTGTTTTAAATGAACGTTAATTTTGTAGTACTAATACAACTGCCATGTCAAATTTTGGAAAATTTCAGGGATCATTTGACCTTTTAAGACATTTAAATAATTTTCTAGCCATTTAATGACCGTAATTGAAATTTGAACTACATGTACATGCAACAGCTAACCATAACAGTTTAAAAACTCATATTTCGTGTACTTGTGCGCGATTTAATTCTATGTGCAGTAAATTGGAAGGAATTTTCAAACATATTGGTCTAACGGCTATGACACAATTAAGCATGGAGTGACATGGCATTTTAATTCCAAAAAATAAAAAAAATCAGAAACACATGAAACCTTGGTTGATGTAATGTCATGCCACCAAGATGATGTGGTAAAAAAATGGCATGTTTGACGAAAGTTTGGACACACACACCTCACAAACCGGAGCAACTCACTAGAAGGCTCGTGGTTCCGAGAGGAAACAATGCATGTTTGATGACGAATGGGAGATAGCTTCCTCTTACGGCCTTCAATTTTTTTCTACGTCTAACGTGCACTAGTACAACTGTAATGTGAAATTTTTGAAAATTCTAGGGGTCATTTGACCTTTTAAAGACATTTAAGTCATTTTCTAGCCATTTAATGACCGTAATTCAAATTTGAACTACATTTACATGCAACGCCTAACCAAAACGGTTTGAAAAATCATATTTGTGTACTTGTACGCGAGTTAATTCCATGTGCAGTAAACTAGAAGGAATTTTCAAACATATTTGTCTCACGACATGGACACATGCATACGTATGCATGGAGTGACATGGCATTTTAATTCCAAAAAATAAAAAAATCAGACCACATGAAACCTTGGTTGATGTAATGTCATGCCACCAAGATGATGTGGTAAAGAAATTTGCATGTTTGACAAAAGTTTGGACATACACCCCTCACAAACCGGAGCAACTCACTAGAAGGCTCGTGGTTCCGAGAGGGAACAATGCATGTTTGATGACGAACGGGAGATAGCTTCCTCTTACGGCCTTCAATTTTTTTCTACGTCTAACATGCATTACTACAACTGTAATGTGGAATTTTGGAAAATTCTAGGGGTCATTTGACCTTTTAAAGACATTTAAGTGATTTTCTAACCACTTAATGACCGTAGTTCAAATTTGAACTACATCTACATGCAACGCCTAACCAAAATGGTTTGAAATATCATATCTGTGTACTTGTGTGCGAGGTAATTGCATGTGCAGTAAATTAGAAGGAGTTTTCAAACATATTGGTCTCACGACATGGACACATCCATACGTATGCATGGAGTGACATGGCATTTTAATTCCAAAAAATAAAAAATGATCAGAAAAACATGAAACCTTGGTTGACGTAATGTCATGCCACCAAGATGATGTGGTAAAGAAATTGGCATGTTTGACGAAAGTTTGGACACACACCCCTCACAAACCGGAGCAACTCACTAGAAGGTTCGTGGTTCCGAGAGGGAACAATGCATGTTTGATGACGAACGGGAGAGAGCTTCCTCTTACGGCCTTCAATTTTTTTTCTACATTTAACGTGCACTAATACAACTGTCATGTGAAAATTTGGAAAATTTCAGGGGTCATTTGTCCTTTTAAAGACATTTAAGTGATTTTCTAACCATTTAATTACCGTAATTCAAATTTGAACTACATCTACATGCAACGCCTGACCAAAACGGTTTGAAAAATCATATTTTTGTGTACTTGTGTGCGAGTTAATTCCATGTGCAGTAAATTAGAAGGAATTTTCAAACATATTGGTCTCAAGGCATGGGTACATGCATGGAGTGCCATGGAATTTTAATTCCAAAAAATTAAAAAATGATCAGAAAAACATGAAACCTTTCTTGATTTAATGTCATGCCACCAAGATGATGTCATGAAAAAATTGGCCTGTTTGACGAAAGTTTGGACACACACCCCTCACAAACCAGAGCAACTCACTAGAAGGTTCGTGGTTCCGGGAACAATGCATGTTTGATGATGAACGGGAGATAGCTTCCTCTTACGGCCTTCAAATTGTTTTCTACGTTTAACATGCACTAATACAACTGTCATTTGAAAATTTGGAAAATTTCAGGGGTCATTTGACCTTTTAAAGACATTTAAGTGATTTTGTAACCATTTAATGACCGTAATTCAAATTTGAACTACATCTACATGCAACGCCTAACCATAACGGTTTGAAAAATCATATTTTTGTGTACATGTGTGCGAGTTAAAAAATCATCAAACGATGTAAATATATGGTGTTCAAAAAAGAAAATGTAAAGATCTGGTAAGACAACCGGCCCCCACACGATTGGCACTCTATCTCGCGGCTCGAGGTTTGGTAGGTGAGTGGCGGAGATCATTATCAGACACGGTTCTGTATTGGAAACCGTCAGCTATTATGTTCACACACGGATTTTGCTGTGGGAATCATGTGTAATTCAAACTAGAGTACTCGTAAATTCTGGCGACCGGCATGTGTACTATCCCCGTCAATCTAGATTCCGGCCACCAATAAATGCTACCTTGCTCACCTTGTCCCGCCTGCATTCTCATCTACATCCTCCCCTCGCTCGCCCTCTCTCTCTCTCTCTCAAATCTCTGCCATGGCGCCGCCGGTCTACCCACGCGCCGACGAGGAGTCGCCACCCCCCGAGGACGCTCACTCGATTAGCAGCGATGAGGACCCCTACGCGCTGCCTGACGAGGTTGTGCCGGACCCCCCAACTTTGGATTGGTTTGTGGGCCAGTACAATCTTTGTCTGTGGAAGTCGCTGCCGCCGGCTGAGAAAGCCAGGCAAGTGGCGTTCAAGAAGGAGATGGCGGAGGAGGAAGCCAGGTACCAGGCGGCCTGTGAATCCCGTGATGCCACCTGGAAAAAGGAGGCTGTGGAGCTTTGGGGGCGGGCGCGTCGTCGTGCCGAGGAGGTGTACAAAGACGGGTACTTCGCAAGGAAGGTCATAGGCGCTGGGCGCCTCGTCGCTGCATGGAGGTGGGCCGATAAGCTCCAGCGTGCCACCGACAAGGAGCTCCGGTGGGCGCCCAACGAAATGGCAAGATCGGCAGCGCGCATCTGCCAGCAAGAGGAGGAGGCAGAGTACTGCCTCCGCACTGGGAAGACGCCGCGCACTATGGAGCTGCTGGCGAGGGGCTGTCGGAATACTGGCCCCTGGAGGGATTACACATATATTCTGTGATGAACTAATGAACAATTAATATATATATATATATTATGAATTCCATTTTCTATCTGTTTTCTAGCTGTTATCATCCACGTATACAAAATGGAAAGTGTATATACACACATTGAAACAGAACATATAAGAATGGAAAACAGAGTACACACATTGAAACAGAGCAATACTATGATTGCTGTGAATACATAGCTATCCACGTCGAAACGACTTTTCAAAATAAAACGCGTCCATGAGACCATGACCAGCAGCCCTTGCCTACGGTAGCTCTTGGCTCTGCCTGAACTCGTGCAGGCGTTCGTCCAAGCGGTCGACACGCTCGCGGTACATCTGGAGCGCGATCTCGAGCTCCAAGTTGGCTATTTCATTGGAGATCACTAGCTCGAGGATGCGATGGCCATGTTCCTCTAGTGCGCCCAGGTGGACACCTGGTCCAAGGAGGCGGTCGAGCCTACGGACCAGCGCATTGGCATCTAGCGCAGCGGGTGTCCGGCGCAAGTATGGCACGGCCAGCCTCTGGTGCAAGTACGGTGCTGAGGGCCTCTGCCCACTCCTGGCGAGGAATCGGGGTACTGAAGGGACGTGTACCCAGTTGCGACGTCATGTCGACAACAGGCAAGCGCCGATGGATCCGCTCTTGCTGTGCGGCGCGCCGCGCTTCTCGCTCTGCGGCGCTCCAACGGTCTCGTCGTGCAGTGAGCCATAGCCTATCGGTGTGGACGCGCCTAGATTGCTCTGTGGCGCGCCATCGGTCATGTTGTGCGGCGAGCTGCAGCCTGTCGGTGCTGACATGCCTATCTTGATCCGCGGCGCTCAAGGGCCATGCACCAAAGTTATGCTCAACCCTGGCGATGACACGCATCACGGTGTCGTCCATCGCGTTGCCGGGGAACGCCTCGGCCTCGACGGGCCGTGGCACCTACTCGATTTCCTCGTCGACGAGGTTGATGGCAGAGGCGGCGCTTTGGTGGGTTGGCATGCTTAGAAAAGGTGGATGTGCTACAGGCTGCGCTTGTCGCCTCCGTGCATCGTGCGCCACCTATGCGCAATATCGTTGGGTGGCGGGAAATAGGTGAGGAAATGGCGGGAAACGGTGGCGTTTTCATAAAACGCCATCAATTAATGGAAACTTAGCATAGAAGGAACATCGAGCTAGCACAAGAAGTAGATGATGATCAGATGAACACGGACCACACTAGGGAACCCGTCGGTGATGAATTCATCAATCCCAAACGGTTGAATACTAGCAAGTGTTTGCCCACAACACACACAGCCTATTCCATCACAAACAGGTCGGATGGATCAACTGTAGGCCACGTATCACACATTGTCAAAAAGTAATACGGTAGACCTTCTTTAACATGTGTTAAAAAACAAGGACCTCAAGGTTAAATTAACTCATGGGATGGGTCGTATCAGTCATTTAATTTGACAGATATGACCCATCCTATCAGTTAATTTAACATCAACACAACTTCCCATCCAGTCACCCATCTGATTGCAGCTCCAGCCTGAGCACACTTAACTTGAGAGTTTTCTTACATGAGCTACTGGGAACAGCTAGTCCTTGCTGATAGGATGCCTCTTTGCATCCTTATGGCGTATCCGGATGACCACCCGTCCCCCAATGGCCAATAGATGTTGTGTAGACAGAGCATATCACATACGTCTTATTAGAAGCAATCGTCTATGTTATTATCGGTCTTCGCACACATTTCTGATTACAGACCTGTTTGCCGCGTATCACACACATCTTGTTATATTGAACCGTTTATGTTCTCTTGTCTCAACGCAAACAGTTCATCCGAGTGAACTACATGACGTATATCGCACACACCTTCATCTGGCTGCCCGTTTCTTTTGTGTTGCCTAATCACAAACAGTTCATCCGAGTGAACTGTATGTTGTATATCGCACAAACCTTCATCTGGCTGCCCGTTTCTTTTGTTCCTCCTCATCGCAAACAGTTCATTGAGCCGAACCGTATGCCCTACATCGCACATGCAACTAAAATCTGAACCATGTTTGATGAATCCTCTACCGCAAACATTTTGCACCTTTTTTGACGGTTATTTTACACCACCGTTTGTGATTATGGCATCGCACACAGTTTCCTCGAAGGGTCTCTGATCGTAGTGTCGCGTTAGCAGCAACCTGTAGTAGTGATAGTTGTGTGATAAGATAAATCGTAACAAGTAACAAGTAACAAAAGTAACTAAGGTGCAGCAAGGTGGCCCTATCCTTTTTGTAGCAAAGGACAAGCCTGGACGAACTCTTATATAAAGCAAATCGCTCCCGAGGACACATGGGAATTATTGTCAAGTTAGTTTTCATCATGCTCACATGATTTCCGTTCGTTACTTTGATAATTTGATATGTGGGTGGACCGGTGCTTGGGTGCTGACCTTCCTTGGAGCCTCCCACTTATGATTAACCCCTCTCGCAAGCATCCACAACTACGAGAGAAGAATTAAGGTAAGCCTAACCATAACATGAAACATATGGATCCAAATCAGCCCCTTACGAAGCAACGCATAAACTAGAGTTTAAGCTTACTGTCACTCTAGCAACCCATCATCTACTTATTACTTCCCAATGCCTTCCCCTAGGCCCAAATAATGGTGAAGTGTCATGTAGTCGATGTTCACATAACACCACTAGAGGAAAGACAACATACATCTCATCAAAATATCAAACGAATACCAAATTCACATGATTACTTATAACAAGACTTCTCCCATGTCCTCGGGAACAAATGTAACTACTCACAAAGCATATTCATAATCATATTCAGAGGAGTATTAATTATCATTAAGGATCCGAACATATGATCTTCCATCGAATAAACCAACTAGCATCAACTACAAGGAGTAATCAACACTACTAGCAACCCACAGGTACCAATCTAAGGTTTTGGGACCAAGATCGAATACAAGAGATGAAGTAGGGTTTGAGAGGAGATGGTGCTGGTGAAGATGTTGATGGAGATTAACCCCATCTCGATGATAGGATCGATGGTGATGACGATGGCAATGATTCCATCTGCCCAGGTTCTGCCTCGAGACGGCGGTGCTTCATCCCGAAAGCTTCCATCTGATTTTTTCCAGGGTAAAAGACACCATATAGCCAAAGATGGGCACCGGAGGCCTGCCAGGGGGCCCACAATTGGTCGGGGGGCGTGCCCAGGGGGGTAGGGCGCGCCTCCCACCCTTGCGGCTGGCTAGTGGCCCCCCTCTGGGACTTTCTTTGCCCAATATTTTTTATATATTCCAAAAACATCCTCCGTGAAGTTTTAGGACTTTTGGAGTTGTGCAGAATAGGTCTCTAATATTTGCTCCTTTTCCAGTCCAGAATGCCAGCTGCCGGCTTTCTCCCTCTTCATGTAAACCTTATAAAATATGAAAGAAAAGGCATAAGTATTGTGATATAATGTGTAATAACAGCCCATAATGCAATAAATATCAATATAAAAGCATGATGCAAAATGGACGTATCATGTATGCAGGGAGCTTATTTACCATCATGGTTGTGAGGGGTGGGAAAGAACCGCCGCAATTTATAAGATATGTGCTGAAACAACTTTCGACCATCCCCAAACAAATTGAAGAGTGGAAGAGATTAGCCGCCGAAGCTGGTAGAATGATGTCGCTAAGTCGAGCAAAAGCTTACTTGCCAGAGATGGATCCAGCTGAAATGCCTGGTGGGTTTCGTGAATTTAACGCTGACGGGAGTCAATTTTCTGCATCAGACTATGCTCGTTGCGTAAAGGAAACTTGCATCCTGGTGAGTCAACTTGTTAGAGATCTTGACTTGAGCAAATATCAGCCTGCTTATGACGAGGAGAATTCATGGACTAGCCCGCGGACCTTTGAGCCGTTTGACTTAACTCCTACGTGGCGTAAGCATATCTTTGCTCCTGATGTTGACTCGTCAATTATAATACAAGATGATGCCGTCTTCCAAGCATTAACAACTATCGACTAAGATCTGAACAACCTTTAGATCAGAGAAGAGGAAGAGCCGGTGCGGGATAACCCGAAGCATCGAATGTTGGAATCTGCCAAGAAGGTGTCAACCCGGATAACGACAACCTCGAGGGCACAGGAGCCGGCGTACAGGAGTAGATGACTCCTAAAAAACTTCGTTGACATATTGAGCCCAGCTGTGGCTATGTAATAGGGTAGTGGAATACTGTGCTTCATTTGCAATGTCGTGTGCTTAACACTTTTGAAAAATATACTTGAGCTGGTGTGGTATTTTGGTAACCTGCCCGATTTCCTTATGATTGTGTTTCGTCTCTGCTCGTATTAACGAGCAATACTTGATAACTTGGGAAATCTAGTCAGTACTTTTGACACTTGGCCATTTAAAAATAGATGATAACCCAGTGTCATATTGAAGCGGTGTATGGTTGACCCGGTGATCACTAAGAGCTCAATCTTGATCAAAATAAGTCGGTGTATGGTTGACCTGGTGACTTATTGTCAATATAATGTTTCATCTAGGAGCAAATAATCCTGTAAAACAGAAGTTTAAATGTAGATAAAGATAATTGTTAACCAGCTTTCGAGGCACGACAAAAATAACGGCTTTCGAGGCACGAGTCTTGCTTCAATGAAGTTGGCGTGATAGCCCCTTGGTTTATCCTAGCTCTCTATAAGCTGGCTCTCACATGACATAGGCCGGCGTTTTAACTTTGAAAAGTTTAGGGTCATAATAGATTGACTGTCAAGAGGACGTCGGGTCATCTTGGAAGATGAGCATCAAGCAAACAAATAGGTTTAACCAAGATTTATAATGGCATATGCCTGGTCAAGAGGGATGTTAATAGCTAAACTCGATGAGTTGGAAGCCCCCAAGTGACCTATGATCAAAGAATAAAGACTCATGCACAATATACAGGATGAAACGACAGAGGCCCCGAGTTTCGGGATGCCGGAATTATTAATATATACACACACACACAAAGGTACGTACAAAAAACTGGAACCAGTGGCTCTAAGTGTAATAAGGACGAAGATGAGCAATATTCCAAGGTCGGTTGGTCTCCTCCTCCGATGTATGTGGTTTATCACGCTCACGTATATCAACCAGGTAATATGACTCGTTGTTAAGATTCTTGCTGACAACAAAGGGTCCTTCCCAAGGAGGTGAGAGTTATGCATACCAGCTTATTCTTGTATCAACCGGAGCACTAAGTCGCCCTACTAGAGAGTACGGTCACGAACTCTATGGCTATGATAGAGACGTAGTTCTTGTTGATATATAGTAGATCGTGCTGCAGCAAAGTCACGTTCCTCCTCCAGGGCATCAAGAGAGTCTTGTCGAGCTTGCTCAGGAATCATGACAAGTATCACTTGGTAATACAACTTTTGCACCATAAACCATGAAGAAAGGCGTATACCCTATTGATCTGTTGGGAGTAGTCGGTATGCTCCAAAGGACAGAGGGGAGCTCCTCAACCCAACAACCCGGAGTACACTATAGAGGAACCATGAGCCTTGGCTTGATACCTCGTAAAATCTCCTGGTTGGCGCGTTCTGCTTGCCCATTGGACTGAGGATGTGCTGCTAATGCTACATCAAGCTGGATATGCTCTCATTGACAAAATTGTTTCATAGCTCCCTTGGGCAAGTTAGTTAAATTATCAGTGATGATGTTGTGCGGATAACCAAAGCGAAAGATCAACTTCTTCTAGAACTGAACTGTTGTGGCTGCATCACAGTTGCTTAGTGGCTCTGCTTCAACCCACTTAGTAAATTTATCAACAGCAACCAAAAGGTGGGTCTTCTTGTCCTTGGATCACTTGAACGGGCCAACCATATCAAGCCCCTAGACAGCGAACAACAATGTGATTGGGATCACCCGAAGTTCTTGAGCAGGAACATGAACTTGATGTGCAAACTTCTGGCATCCATCACACTTGCACACAATATCCTCAGCATCTGCATGAGCCGTGAGCCAATAAAAACCGTGTTGAAACAACTTCGCTACCAGGGATCTTGAGCTGGCATGATGACCACAATCACCAGAGTGGATTTCATTGAGGATCTCTAGTCCTTCATTAAGGGAAACACATCGTTGAAAAACACTTGTGATGCTTCTTCTGTGCAACTCACCGTTGACAATAATAGTCATGGACTTGGAGCGTCGAATGATCTGACACGCAATGAGTTCATCCTCAAGGAGCTCGCAGCGAGTCACATAACCCAAATAAGGAGTCGTCCAATCTGGTATAGCATGAACATTTGCCACCAGTTGTGCCTCCGGGTCAGGTATGACAAGATCTTACTCGGACGGAAATTTGACAGAAGGATTGTGGAGCACATTGATGTCTGCTAGAACTACGTCGGTATTTCCCCAAAGAGGAAGGGATGATGCAGCACAGCAACGGTAGGTATTTCCCTTAGTGATGAGACCAAGGTTAGCGAACCAGTAGGAGAACCAAGCAACACTACGTAAAGAACACCTGCACACAAATAACAAATACTCGCAACCCGATGTGTTAAAGGGGTTGTCAATCCCTTTCGGGTAACGGCGTTAGAAATTGGCAAGTGGATGTGAGAAAGTTGTAATAAATTGATAGATAGATCGCCAAATAAAATAAAGTGCAGCAAGGTATTTCTGTATTTTTGGTTTAATAGATCTGAAAATAAAAGCAAATAAAAATAGATCGCGAAGGCAAATATAATAACGAAGAGACCCGGGGGGCCATAGATTTCAGTAGTGGCTTCTCTCGAGAAAAATAGCAAACGGTGGGTAAACGAATTACTGTTGGCCAATTGATAAAACTTCAAATAATCATGACGATATCCAGGCAATGGTCATTATATAGGCATCACATCCAAGATTAGTAGACCGACTCCGGCCTGCATCTACTACTATTACTCCACACATCGACTGCTATCCAGCATGCATCTAGTGTATTAAGGTCATGGAAAAACGTAGTAATGCAATAAGAATGATGACATGATGTAGACAAGATCTATTTATGTAGAAATAGACCCCATCTTGTTATCCTTAATAGCAACAATACATACGTGTCGATTCCCCTTCTGTCACAGGGATCAAGCACCGTAAGATCGAACCCGTCACAAAGCACCTCTTCCCATTGCAAGATAAATAGATCAAGTTGGCCAAACAAAACCCAAATATCGGAGAACAAATACGAGGCTATAAACAATCATGCATATAAGAGATCAAAGAAGACTCAAATAACTTTCATGGATAAAAAGATAGATCTGATCATAAACGCAAAGTTCATCGGATCCCAACAAACACACCACAAAAAGTGTTACACCATATGGATCTACAAGATACCATTGTATTGAGAATCAAGAGAGAGAGAGAGAGAGGAAGCCATCTAGCTACTAACTACGGACCCGTAGGTCTACAAAGAACTACTCACGCATCATCGGAGAGGCACCAATGGACATGGTGAACCTCTCCGTGATGGTGTCTAGATTGGATCTGGTGGTTCTGGAACTTGCGGCGGCTGGAATTGATTTTCGTCGAATCCCCTAGGGTTGATGGAATATTGGGGTATTTATAGAGCAAAGAGGCGGTGTAGGAGGCCACCGAGGTGGGCACAATCCACCAGGGCGCGGCTGGGCCTCCAGGCGCGCCCTGGTGTCTTGTGCTCACCTCGGACTCCCTCTTTGGTACTTCTTTGGCCCACTGGATGTCTTCTGGTCCAAAAAAATCCACAAAAAGTTTCGCTGCGTTTGGACTCCGTTTGGTATTGACTTCATGCGATGTAAAAAACATGCAGGAAACAACAACTAGCACTAGGCACTAGGTCAATAGGTTAGTACAAAAAATGATATAAAATGATTGTAAAACATCCAAGAATGATAATATAACAGCATGGAACAATAAAATATTATAGATACGTTGGAGACGTATCAGCATCCCGAAGCTTAATTCCTGCTCGTCCTCGAGTAGGTAAATGATAAAAACAGAATTTTTGATGTGGAATGCTGCCTAACATGTTCATCACATATTCTTTTCTTTGTAGCATGGACATTTGGACTTTTATATGGTTCAAAGCAATAGTCTAGTTTTGACATGAGGACTTAAATACTCAAGCATGCCAACAAGCAACCATGTCTTTCAAGATAACAACGCTAAAATAAGTTATCCCTAGCCCATTATGCTCAATCATTGATCCATTCATGAAACACACTCGCATATTAGCTACACCCAATGCTCAAGTACGATCATAGTGCCCCTTAGTTGGTGCTTTATAAGAGAAGATGGAGACTCAAATAAAAATAAGAATTGCATAAAGTAAAAGAAAGGCCCTTCGCGGAGGGAAGTAGGGATTTGTAGAGGCCCCAGAGCTCAAAGCGAAAAAGATAGATAAAAACATTTTGGGAGGCATGCTTTTCCTGTCAACGAGAACGATCGAGTAGTTCCCAATACTTTTCATGCTAGATATATCATAGGTGGTTCCCAAACAGAAATTAAAGTTTATTCCTTTTTCAACCATACTTTCACTTTCCATGGCTAGCCGTATCCACGAGCGCCTTCCATACCAACACTTTCCAAGGAATTTATTTTTTGACAACATAAAGTAAATTCATTTTTCATTTTGGGACTGAGCATCCCTAATACCTTTGCCTTACTCTCGTGCAATGACAAGTGAATAAACACTCATCGTGAGAATAACATATCTAGCATGGAAATATATTAGCCACCCCTACCGTTTCATGAACGGTACGAGCACACAAAAGAGAAATTTATTTTGAAAATTAGAGATGGCACATAAGAATTTGCTTAGAACAGTAAAGAATACCGTATATAGGTAGGTATGGTGGACTCATGTGGCAAAACTGGTTTAAAGGATTTTGGATGCACAAGTAGTGATCATACTTAGTGCAAAATGAAGGCTAGCAAAAGATTGAGAAGCGACCAACCAAGAAACAAAAAATCTCATAAGCAAGCATTAAGCATAATTAACACCGAATAATGCACCACAAGTATGATATAATTTCAGTGCATAACTATTGACTTTCGTGCTTGCATAGGGAATCACAAACCTTAACACCAATATTCTTACTAAAGCATAATTACCCATCAACTTGACTCACATATCACATCATCATATCTCAAAACTATTACAATGAATCAAGTTTATTTTGTCCAATGATCTTCATAAAAGTTTTTATTATATCCTTCTTGGATATCTATCACTTTGGGAATAATTTTCATGTGTTGCTTTTGATAAGCTCAAACAAATGTAAGTGAAGATTATGAGCATAATATTTCTTTCTCTCAAATTAATTTAAGTGAAGCAAGAGATAATTTCTTTAAATTTTTAATAACTCTCAAATAAATCTAAGTGAAGCAAGAGAGCATTTCTTCAAAAATAACAAAGCACACCGTGCTCAAAAAGATATAAGTGAAGGACTAGAGCAATTCCATAGCTCATAAAGATTTAAGTGAAGCATAGAGAGCAATTCTAACAAGTCATGGCATAATTTTGGATCTCTCAAATAGGTGTGTACAACAAGGATTCAAGACTTAAAATAAAAAGCAAAACAAGCAAAGACTCATATCATACAAGACGCTCCAAGCAAAACTCATAGTATGTGACGAATAAAAATATAGTTCCAAGTAAAATACCGATGGTCGTTAGAAGAAAGAGGGGATGCCACTCGGGCATCCCCAAGCTTAGTTGCTTGCTTCTCTTTGGATAATATCTTGGGATGCCATGGGCATCCCCAAGCTTAGGCTCTTCTTACTGCTTATTGCTTCATCCATCGTAACATCACCCAAAACTTGAAAACTTCAATCACACAAAACTCAACAAAACCTTCGTGAGATCCGTTAGTATAAGAAAACAAATCACTACTATAAGTATTGTTGCAAACCCATCCATATTTTATTCTTGCATTATATATATATATCGTATTCCAACTTTTCTATGGCAAAAACTCTTCAAAGAAAACCATAGAATCATCAAAACAAGCACACAACGCAAAGAAAACAGAATATGTCAAAAACAGAATAGTTTGTAGCAATCTGGATATTTCGAATACTTCTGTAACTCCAAAAATTCTGAAAAATTAGGACAACTTAGGCAATTTGTATATCAATCTTTTGTAAAACATTCAGAATTTTTCGTCGCTTCTGCGATTTTTAACAACTGTTTTTCTGGACGCAAAAGTTTCTATTTTTCAACAAGATCAAAGCAACTATCACCCAACATGATTCCAAAGGCTTTGCTTGGCACAAACACTAATTAAAACACAAAAACACAATCATAACAGTAGTATAATTGTGCAAACACTCAACAACAGAATGCAAAAGGCCAAAATAAATTTTATTCATTGGGTTGCCTCGCAACAAGCGCTATCGATTTACGCCCCTAGCTAGGCATAAAGCAAAGGATCTAAGTATTGTCATCTTTGTTTCTAGATCCATAAGATGCCCTCATGATTGATTCATATGGTGGCCTAATTCTTGTTCTAGGGAAGTGTTCCATACCCTTCCTTTGTGCAAATTGAAATTTAATATTGCCTTTTTTCATATAAATCACGGCACAATAGTACGTAAAAATGGTCTACCAAGAATAATTGGACAAGACGGATTGCAATCAATATCAAGAACAATAAAATCTATGGGAACATAATTCCTATTTGCAAGGATAAGAACATCATTAATTCTTCCCATAGGCTTTTTAATAGTAGAATCCGCCAAGTGCAAATTTAAAGAACATTCTTCAATATCGGTAAGACCAAGCACATCACATAAAGATTTTGGAATTGTAGAAACACTAGCACCCAAGTCACATAAAGCAAAACACTCATAATTTTTAATCTTGACTTTGATAGTAGGTTCCCATTCATCATGTAATTTTCTAGAAATTGAAACTTCTAATTCCAATTTTTCTTCTAAAGCTTTCATCATAGCATCAACACTATGTTTAGTAAAAGCTTTATTTTGTTCATAAGCATGGGATGAATTTATCATGGATTGCAACAAAGAAATACAATCAATCAAAGAGGAACTATCATAATTAAAGTCTTTGTAATCCAAAAGAGTGGGCACATCACTAGTGAAAGTTTTGACCTCTTCAAACCCACTTTTATCAATTTTCTCAACAAGATTTTCACCCTCCAAATTATCGGGACGCCTTTAGTTAAAGTTGACTCTTTTCCAGTTCCTTTTTCATCAATCTTAATTTTACTAAACAAAGAATCAATAGAAGAAACACCAATCACTTTAAGATCTTCACCATTTTTACCTTCTAACGAGATTGGTTTAGCGGCCATTTGATTTACTAGAGTAGCTTGTGCATCGGATATTTTGCCTGGCAAACTTTCAAGAAAAGAGTACTTAGATTGGAGATTGCAAACTTCTCTACTAATATCATCAAGTTCTTTTGTTATAGTATCTAGCACAACGGAGTGCTCCTTAAGTTTTTCGGTAAAATACTTATTATGCTCAAATTGTGTAGTCATATATTCCTTAGTACTTTTCTCAATTTGAAGCAAAATATTTGGGTAAGGAACATCATAATATTTTCTTTGAGGCATCATGACTACGCAAATAAGAACGCACGCAAAAACAGATCTGACGAGAAAACGGCGAACGAAAAAGAGGGCGAATAAAATGGCAAATTTTTGTGAAGTTGGGGAGAGGAAAACGAGAGAAAAATGGAAAATAATGTAAATTACAAGGAGATGAGATTTGTGATTAAGAACCTGGTAGATGTTGATGATGTGTCCCCAGCAACGGCGCCAGAACTTCCTTTTGATGCCTGCTAGAACTACGTCGGTATTTCCCTAAAGAGGAAGGGATGATGCAGCATAGCAACGGTAGGTATTTCCCTTAGTGATGACACCAAGGTTATCGAACCAGTAGGAGAACCAAGCAACACTGCGTAAACAGCACCTGCACACAAATAATAAATACTCGCACCCCGACGTGATAAAGGGGTTGTTAATCCCTTTCGGGTAACGGCGCCACAAATTGGCAAGTGGACTTGAGAAAGTTGTAATAAATTGATAGATAGATCGCCAAATAAAATAAAGTGCAGCAAGGTATTTTTGTATTTTTGGTTTAATAGATCTGAAAATAAAAGCAAATAAAAATAGATCGTGAAGGCAAATATAATAAAGAAGAGGCCCGGGGCGCGTAGATTTCACTAGAGGCTTCTCTTGAGAAAAATAGCAAACGGTGGGTAAACGAATTACTGTTGGGAAATTGATAAAACTTAAAATAATCATGGCGGTATCCAAGCAATGATCATTTTATAGGCATAACGTCCAAGATTAGTAGACCGACTCATGCCTACATCTACTACTATTACTCCACACATCGATCGCTATCCAGCATGCATCTAGTGTATTAAGATCATGGAAAAGTGGAGTAATGCAATAAGAACGATGACATGATGTAGACAAGATCTATTTATGTAGAAATAGACCCCATCTTGTTATCCTTAATAGCAACAATACATACGTGTCGGTTCCCCTTCTATCACTGGGATCAGGCACCGTAAGATCGAACCCATCACATAGCACCTCTTCCCATTGAAAGATAAATAGATCAACTTGGCCAAACAAAACCCAAATATCGGAGAAGAAATACGAGGCTATAAGCTATCATGCATATAAGAGATCAAATAAGACTCAGATAACTTTCATGGATAAAAAGATAGATCTGATCATAAACTCAAAGTTCATCGGATCCCAACAAACACACCGCAAAAAGAGTTACATCATATGGATCTCCAAGAGACCATTGTATTGAGAATCAAAAGAGAGAGAGAGGAAGCCATCTAGCTACTAACTACGAACCCGTAGGTCTACAAAGAACTACTCACGCATCATCAGAGAGGCACCAATGGACTTGATGAACCCCTCCGTGAAGGTGTCTAGATTGGATCTGGTGGTTCTAGAACTTGCGGCAGCTGGAATTGATTTTCGTCGACTCCCCTAGGGTTTCTGGAATATTGGGGTATTATTAGAGCAAAGAGGCGGTGAGGGACGCCACTGAGGTGGGCACAACCCACTAGGGCGCGCCTGGGCCTCCAGGCGCACCCTGGTGTCTTGTGCTCACCTCGGGGTCCCTCTTCGGTACTTCTTTGGCCCACTGGATGCCTTCTGGTCCAAAAAATCCACAAAAAGTTTCGCTGTGTTTGGACTCCGTTTGGTATTGATTTCCTGCGATGTAAAAAACATGCAGAAAACAGCAACTGGCACTGGGCACTATGTCAATAGGTCAGTACCAAAGAAATGATATAAAATGATTGTAAAACATCCAAGAATGATAATATAACAACATGGAATAATAAAAAATTATAGATACGTTGGAGACGTATCACACATCAAGTAACGCATTGGGAGGGACCAGCTTATGCTGAGAGCCGAGTCATGAAAGAGCATCAGCCGCCTTATTGAGCTGCCGAGCTATATGATCCACTTGATATCCTTTAAAGTGTCCTGTGATATTAGTCACTACCTGTCAATAAGCTGCCATGAGGGAGGGTCCTTGGAATCCCACTTGCCAGAAACTTGCTTAGCAACTAGATCAGAGTCGCCGAGGCACCTGACTCGGCTAAGCTTCATCTCTATAGCTATATGGAGGCCATGAAGGAGGGCCTCATATTTAGCTGCATTGTTAGTACAAGGAAACATAATCCTTAGAACATAACAAAATTTATCACCTCGAGGGGAAGATAAGATAACCCCAGCCCCCGAGCCTTCCAATTTCCTGGATCCATCAAAGTGAATTGTCCAATATGTGTTGTCCGGCTTCTCTTCTGGAATCTAAAGTTCAGTCCAATCATTGATGAAATCCACTAATGCTTGAGACTTGATGGCTGTTCGAGGTACGTATTCACATGGTGTGGCCCAAGCTCAATTGCCCACTTAGCAACCTGTCCTGTGGCTTCCCTGTTCTTGATGATATCTCTCAAAGGGGCAGAGCTGACCACAGTGATGGGGTGTTCCTGAAAATAATGCTTCAACTTGCGACTAGCCATGAAGACACCAAATACTAGTTTCTGCCAATGCGGATATCTCTGCTTGGACTCGGTCAAAACTTCGCTGACATAATAGACCGGTCTCTGGATGGAATATTCCTTCCCCGCCTCCTTGCGCTCCACGACGACTGCAACACTGACCGCTTTGTTATTGGCAGCAATGTACAGGAGCATAGGCTCTTTGTATATGGGAGCAGCCAGGATGGGAGGCTCAGCCAACTGTTTCTTGAGGGCTTCAAAGGCTTTATCTGCAGCGTCGCTCCAGACAAAGTTGTCAGTCTTTTTTAGCATCTGATACAAGGGAATTGCCTTCTCACCAAGGCGGCTTATGAACCGGCTTAAAGCAGCAATGCGACCCGCCATACGCTAGACGTCATTTATGTTAGCCGGCTTAGCAAGGGAGGTCACCGCCTTGATTTTCTCTGGATTAGCTTCAATGCCTCGCTCAGATACCAGAAAACACACTTGGCTGGGTTAAGCATCATCTTATAAACCCAAAGACTGTCAAAAGTTTCCTTGAGGTCATCCAACAATGTTTCCTTCTTCTGGGACTTGACCACAATATCATGAACATAAGCATGAACATTCTGCCCAATTTGATTGTGAAAACAATTCTGCACGCAGTACTGATAAGTAGCCCCTGCACTTTTAAGCCCAAAAGGCATGGAGACATAGCAAAAGGCCCAAATGGCATGATGAAGGCCGTCTTCTCCTTGCCCTCAACAGCCATCTTTATCTGATGATAGCGGGAGTAGGCATCCAGGAAACATAAGCTCTCACATCCAGCAGTAGAATCGATGATCTGATCAATGCGAGGGAGGGCAAATGTGTCTTTGGGACAAGCCTTGTTAAGATCTGTGTAATCAACACACATACGCCAAGTGCTTTTTTTCCTTTAGAAGAAGCACTGGATTGGCCAACCACTCAGGATGAAATACTTCCACAATGAACCCGACAGCTAGGAGCCGGGCAACTTCTTCCCGGATAGCTTTGCATCTCTCCTCGTTAAAACGACAGAGTTGTTGGACCACTTTCATCTTAGGATCAACATTAAGGTGGTGCTCAGCAAATTCTCTCGGTACACCAGGCATGTCAGAAGGTTTCTATGTGAAGATGTTCTGATTCTCATGGATGAACTCGATGAGTGCGCTTTACTATTTGGGATCCATGCCAATCCAATAGTGAACTATTAGGATGAGTCGTGAGGGGTGAAATCAACCTGTTTCGTGTCCTCGGCCGTCTTAAACTTGAGCGGGGGTCAGACTCTGTGGTGGGTTTCTTCAAGGGCGTGATGTCAGTCGGGTCAACATTGGATGTGTAAAACTTCAACTCCTTTGTTGCACAAGCCGACTCAGCGTAAGTTGCGTCCCCTTCTTCACACTCACAAGCAATCTTCCTGTCGCGATTGACCGTTATGGTGCCCTTGATGTCTACTACGCAACTTTATTCTTCTAGACACGTGTTGGGCCTCCAAGCGCAGAGTTTTGTAGGACAGTAGCAATTTTCCCTCAGGTGGATGACCTAAGGTTTATCAATCCGTGGGAGGTGTAGGATGAAGATGGTCTCTCTCAAACAACCCTGCAATCAAATAAGAAAAAGTCTCTTGTGTCCCCAACACACCAAATACAATGGTAATTTGTATAGGTGCACTAGTTCGGCGAAGAGATGGTGATAAAAGTGTAATATTGATGGTAGAAACATATTTTTATAATCTAAATAAATAAAAAGAGCAAGGTAGCAAATAGTAAACGGGCACAAAAAAGGTATTGCAATGCTTGAAAATGAGGCCTAGGGTCCGTAGTTTCGCTAGTGCAATCTCTCAACAGTGCTAATATAATTGGATCATATAACCATCCCTCAATGTGTGATGAAGAATCGCTCCAAAGTTCCTATCTAGCGGAGAACATAAGAATAAATTGTTTGTAGGGTACGAAACCACCTTAAAGCTATTCTTTCCGATCGATCTATCCAAGAGTTCGTACTAAAATAACACCAAAGAAAATTCAGATTCGTAATACTCAATCCAACACAAAGAACCTCAAAGAGTGCCCCAAGATTTCTACCAGAGAAACAAATTAAATACAAGAGCGTGCATCAACCTGTATGCGTAGATTACCCCAATGTCACCTCGGGAATCCGCGAGTTGAGTGCCAAAACATATATCAAGTGAATCAATACGATACCCCATTGTCACCATGAGTATTCATATGCAAGACATATATCAAGTGCTCCCAAATCCATAACAGTATTCAACCCGATAAATTGAAATCTCAAAGGGAAAACTCAATTCACAACAAAATAGAGAGGGGAAAACACCATATGATCTGACTATATTAACAAAGCCTGTGATACATCAAGATCATGACATCTCAAGAACATGAGAGAGAGAGACAGAGAGATTAAACACATAGCTACTGGTACGAACCCTCAGTCCCGAGGGTGGACTACTCCCTCCTCATCAAGGTGGCCGCCGGGATGATGAAGATGGCCACCGGTGATGATTTCCCCCTCTGGCAGGGTGCCGGAACGGGTTCTAGATTGGTTTTTCGTGGCTACAGAGGATTTCGGTGGCGGAACTTCTGATCTAGGGTTATTTCTGATGGTTTCTCTATTTATAAGATTTTTTGGCATCGGTTTCACGCGAAGAAGGGCCTCGAGGTGAGCACAACCCACCGAGGCACGAACACGGCCCCAGGCACGCCCCGGTGTCTTGTGCCCTACTCCTTCACCTTCTGGTCCTTCCACGAAGCTTCGGGGGCTCTTTTGTTCCAAAAAAAATCATCAAAAAGTTTCAGCTCATTTGGAGAACTTTCATTTCTACACAAAAAAAACAACACCACGGTAGTTCTGCTGAAAACAGCTTCAGTCCGGGTTAGTTCCATGCAAATCATACCAAAACAATATAAAATTGTTGTAAACATGGCATGAATACTTCCTAAATTATAGGTACGTTGGAGACGTATCAGCATCCCCAACCTTAATTCCGACTCGTCCTCGAGTAGGTTAATGATAAAAGACATAATTTATGAAGTGTCAATGCTAGCAAAGTGCATAAGTTTGATCATTGATAATTTAAATCACTTTTCCTTGCATCATAACCGCAATTCCTTCTCATAAAACTCATCATGGTAAATTACAACCAATTCACATGTTAAGGTTCAAACAATGAATTCTCTTGAAACTCAACAACCAATGTTCTCAGTCACCAAGCAATTGCAATTCAACTTATTCAACAGAGTCTAAGTAAGAGCTCCACATACTCAACCATCATATAGTCTTCTATGATTGCTAACACTCACCGCATACACATGAGCAAAATGTTTCAACCGAACACATAGAAAGATAGGGGCTTATAATTTTGCCTCCCAACGTATTCACCTCAAGGGTGATGTCAACAATAATAACTCATGCTACCCATATTCAACTGTACATATGTGCCTAGATCTTTCCTCACCACATGATGCTTGCCAAAGGAGAAAAATAAAAAGGAATAGAGAGAAAAACTTTGACTCTTGCATAAAATTAAATACATAAAAGTAAAAGATAGGACCTTCGCAGAGGGAAGCAGTGGTTGCCATGCGCTTATTTGTTTATATGCTCAATTCCTTAGTTCAAAAGAACGTCACGTTGTATTGCCCCTTGTGATGGCAACATTTATTATGCAGTCTGTCGGTTTTATTCTTCACCATCACAAGTTTGTACAACGCTCAATTTTCTCTTACACTAAAATGATCTCACACTTTTAGAAGCAATTTTTATTGCTGTATTGCACCGATGACAACTTACTTGAGGGATCTTGCTCAATCCTTAGGTAGGTATGGTGGACTCTTGAAGATAATATTTGGGTTTAAGGATTTTTGGATGCACAAGTAGTATGTCTACTTGGTGCGGAATTTTTGGCTAGCAAAGATGGGGGGGCAAGCACCACATGTCGAAGGATCTATGACAATATAACTTCTATGTGAATATGAACAAACATAAACCATTACATTGTCTTCCTTGTCCAACGTCAACAATTTTGGCATATAATATTTTTGATGGGGGCTCACAATCACAATAGATTTCCAAGATAGTGTATTTGCATGTGAAAGTTCTCCTCCTTCTACTAATCATTCGTGAATTGCTTGTATAACCAATATTGTGATTGTTAAGCCTCAAAAGATTTCACTTTCTAAACCCAATGTGAAGCTACCACTAGGCATGATATGATTTCAACTTCATGATATTCAGTTTATTCAACAATTTACTCATAGGATATAAGTGAAGCACGAGAGTAAATGACAAACTACTCCAAAAAGATATAAGTGAAAATCATGCGAGTAGTTAAGTAAATGGGTAGCTAATTGAGGACTTACTCTTATTTAAAACTTTAAGATCTAAGTATTTTATTAAAACAGCAAGCAAAATAAAAATAAGATGACATTTCAAGGATAGCACAACTCATGTGAAGAAGCAAAAACTTAGGCTCAACCGATACTAACCAATAATTGTTGTTGAAGAAAGGTGGGATGCCTACCGGGGCATCCCCAAGCTTAGATGCTTGAGACTATTTGAAATATTACCTTGGGATTCCTTGGGCATCCCCAAGCTTGAGCTTTTGTGTCTCCTTAATTCCTTTATATCACGGTTTCCCTAAATCTTAAAAACTTCATCCACATAAAACTCAACAAGAAGTCGTGAGGTAAGTTAGTATAAACCAATGCAAAAACTTTATCATTATCTACTGTAGCAAATCACTAAAATTATTATTCAACATTGCGTACTAAATGCCTCTGCATATTTAATACTCCTATCCTCAAATAGAATCATTAAACAAGCAAACATATGCAAACAATGCAAACATAACAACAATCTGCCAAAACAGTATAGTTTGTAAAGAATGCAATATTCATCATATTTCCCTAAATCCAAAAATTCTGAAAAAATTACCACACTTTAGAAAATTTATCAGAGATTATTTTGCAAAAAGTTTCAACATTCTATCACATTCTTACTTTTTTAGGGAATTTTTGCAACAGCGGTAAACTTTCTGTTTTCAAACAGCAACATGTAGACTTGTAAGATAAGCATGGCAAAGGCTATACTTGATATTTTTATTGAAAAGAAAGATGCAAAACATTATTATAAATAGCATAAAGCAAATACAAAATACAAAAATGACGCTCCAAGCAAAACACATATCATGTGATGAATATAAATATAGCCTTAAGCAAGGTTACCGATATTGTTGGAGACGGAAGAGGGGATGCCTTCCGGGGCATCCCCAAGCTTAGTTGCTTGGATATTCCTTGAATATCACCTTGGGGTGCCTTGGGCATCCCCAAGCTTAGGGTATTTTCACTCCTTATTCTCCTCATATTGATATCTCACCCAAAACTTGAAAACTTCAATCACACAAAACTTAACGGAACTTTGTGAGATGGGTTAGTATGATCAAGAGCAAACCATTCACTTTTGGTACTGTCAAATACAAGATTCATAATTGTTCTCACACAATTTATATTGAGAAATATAAGCCATAGAAACTAGAAAACAAGCAAACTATGCATTGAAAATAGAATCTATCAAAAATAGAACAGTCTGTAATGATCTGGATAACTACTATACTTCTACTACTCCAAAAATTATGAAAAAACGGTAAAACGTAGAAATTTGAATATCAATCATCTGTAAACAATTCAGAATTTTATCACCTTCCAGTGAATTTAAACAATTCTGTTTCTGGAAGCAAAAGTTTCTGTTTCTGCACAGATTCAAGTCAACTATCATCCACACTATCCCAAAGGCTTTACTTGGCACTTTATTGAAACAAAACCTATAAAACATGGTTACTACAGTAGCATAATCATGTGAACACACAAAAACATTAGGTAAAAGTGTTGGGTTGTCTCCCAACAAGTGCTTTTCTTTAATGCCTTTTAAGCTAGGCATGATGATTTCAATGATGCTCACGTAGAAGATAAGAATTGAAACATGAAGAGAGCATCATGAAGCATATGACTAGCACATTTAAGCCTAACCCACTTCCTATGCATAGGGATTTCATGATCAAACAATTTATGGGGACAAGAATTAACTAGCATAGGAAGGCAAAACAAGCATAACTTCAAAACTTTTAACATAAAGAGAGGAAACTTGATATTATTTCAATTCCTACAAGCATAAGTTCCTCCCTCATAATAATTTTCAGTAGCATCATGAAGAAATTCAACAATATAACTATCACATAAAGCATTCTTTTCATGACCCACAAGCATAGAAATTTTACTACTCTCCACATAAGCAAATTTCTTCTCATCAATAGTAGTGCGAGCAAACTCAACAAAATAACTATCATGCGAGTGAAAATTAAGATCATGATGACAAGTTTCATGGTTATCATTATTCTTTATAGCATATGTGTCATCACCATAATCATCATAAATAACAACTTTGTTATCATAGTCAATTGAAGCCTCATCCAAAATGGTGGATTCATCACTAAATAAAGTCTTGACCTCTCCAAATCCACTTTCATCATTATAATCATCATAAATAGGAGGCATGCAATTATTATAACAAATTTGCACATCAAATCTTGGGGGACTAAAAATATCATCTTCATCAAACATAGCATCCCCAAGCTTGTGGCTTTGCATATCATTAGCATCATGGATATTCAAAGAGTTCATACTAATAACATTGCAATCATGCTCATCATTTGTGCCAAACATTTTATAGAACTCTTCTTCTATCAATTGAGCACAATTTTTTGATCCATCATTTTCAAGAAAGATATTATAAAGATGATCAACAATATGATGCAACCTCAATTCCATTTTTTTAGTTTTTTTTATAGACCAAACTAGTGGTAAAACAAGAGAAACTAAAAGATTCAATTGCAAGATCTAAAGATATACCTTCAAGCACTCACCTCCCCGGCAATGGCGCCAGAAAAGAGCTTCATTGACGGGATGTGAGTGCTGCTTACCTAACCTCCCCGGCAACGGCGCCAGAAAAGATCTTGATGTCTACTACGCAGCTTTATTCTTGTAGACACGCGTTGGGCCTCCAAGCGCAGAGTTTTGTAGGACAGTAGCAATTTTCCCTCAAGTGGATGACCTAAGGTTTATCAATCCGTGGGAGGTAGGATGAAGATGGTCTCTCTCAAACAACCCTGCAACCAAATAATAAAAAGTCTCTTGTGTCCCCAACACACAAATACAATGGTAATTTGTATAGGTGCACTAGTTCTGCGAAGAGATGGTGATAAAAGTGTAATATTGATGGTAGAAATATATTTTTATAATCTGAATAAATAAAACAGCAAGGTAGCAAATAGTAAACGGGCACAAAAACGGTATTGCAATGCTTGAAAATGAGGCCTAGGGTCCGTACTTTCGCTAGTGCAATCTCTCAACAGTGCTAATATAATTGGATCATATAACCATCCCTCAATGTGCAATGAAGAATCGCTCCAAAGATCCTATCTAGCGGTGAACATAAGAATAAATTGTTTGTAGGGTACGAAACCACCTTAAATCTATTCTTTCCGATCGATCTATCCAAGAATTCATACTAAAATAACATCAAAGAAAATTCAGATTCGTAATACTCAATCCAACACAAAGAACCTCAAAGAGTGCCCCAAGATTTCTACCAGAGAAACAAAGATAATAACGTGCATCAACCCCTATTCGTAGATTACCCCAATGTCACCTCGCGAATCCGCGAGTTGAGTGCCAAAACATATATCAAGTGAATCAATACGATACCCCATTGTCACCACGAGTATTCATATGCAAGACATATATCAAGTGCTCTCAAATCCATAAAAGTATTCAATCCGATAAATTGAAATCTCAAAGGGAAAACTCAATTCACAACAAAATAGAGAGGGGAAAACACCATATGATCCGACTATATTAACAAAGCCTCCGATACATCAAGATCATGACATCTCAAGAACACGAGAGAGAGAGAGAGAGAGAGAGAGATTAAACACATAACTACTGGTACAAATCCTCAACCCCGAGGGTGGACTACTCCCTCCTCATCATGGTGGCCGACAGGATGATGAAGATGGCCATCGGTGATGATTTCCCCCTCCGGCAGGGTGCCGGAACGGGGTCTAGATTGGTTTTTCGTGGCTACAGAGGCTTGGGGCGGCGGAACTTCTGATCTAGGGTTATTTCTGATGGTTTCTCTATTTATACGATTTTTTGCCGTCGGTTTCACGCGAAGATGGGCCTCGAGGTGAGGACAACTCATCGAGGCACGGACAAGGGCCCAGGCGCGCCCCGGTGTCTTGTGCCCTACTCCTTCACCTTCTAGTCCTTCCACGAAGCTTCGAGGGTCTCGTTTGTTCCAAAAAATTCATCGAAAAGTTTCAGCTCATTTGGAGAACTTTCATTTCTGCACAAAAAAACAACACCATGGTAGTTCTGCTGAAAACAGCGTTAGTCCGGGTTAGTTCCATGCAAATCATACCAAAACAATATAAAATTGTTGTAAACATGGCATGAATACTTCATAAATTATAGATATGTTGGAGAAGTATCAGCCCTTTGGCCCAGGCATCTTGAGCTTGAGATATACGTAGCAAGGCCGAGCCATAAAACGAGCATAAGCCGGTCGTCCGTAGAAAGGATGATATGGGCTTCTGATTTTAACTACCTTTAACGTCAAAAACTCCGATCTATAGTTATACTCATCACTAAAAGAAACTTCCAGCTTAATCCGCCCAATAGGATAAGCGGACTTTCCAGGAACGATCCCGTGAAAAATGGTCGAAGATGGTAGGAGCTGTTTCTCTCGCAAATTCATGTGTCTGAAAGTATCATAATACAAAATATTAATGTTGCTTCCTGAAACCCTGAGTATCTTACTAAGCATATAACCATCAACTTGAGGCGCCACTACCAGAGCAAGACAACCTGGATTCTCGACTCGAGGCGGGTGATCTTCTCTACTCCAGATGACCAGCTGCTCTGACCAGTTTAGGTACTGAGGGACCGCCGACTCAACCATATTCACGACTGATACGTCTCCAACGTATCTATAATTTTTTCTTGTTCCATGCTGTTATATTATCATTCTTGGAGGTTCTACAATCATTTTATAGCAACTTTATATCATTTTTTGGGACTAACCTATTGACATAGTGCCCAATGCCAGTTGCTGTTTTTTGCTTTTTTTTACTTCACGGAAAATCAATACCAAACGGAGTCCAAACGTAGTGAAACTTTTTGGAGATTTTTTTCTGGACTAGAAGGAACAACTTGGGCTAAAGAAGTACCAAAGGGGTGCCCCGAGGGGGCACAACCCACCTGGGCGCGGGCGCGCCCTGGTGGGTTGTGCCCACCTCGGTGGCCTCCCGCACCGCCTCTTTGCTCTATAAATACCCCGAAAATCCCAAAACCCTAGGAGATTTGATGAAACACAATTCCAACCGCCGCAAGTTCCAGAACCACGAGATCCAATATAAACACCATGGCGGAGGGGTTCATCATCCTCATTGGTGCCTCTCCGATGATGAGTGTGTAGTTCATTGTAGACCTACGGGTCCGTAGGCAGTAGCTAGATGGCTTCCTCTCTCTCTCTCTCTCTTTTGATTCTCAATACAATGGTCTCTTGGAGATATATTCGATGTAACTCTATTTGCGGTCTATTTGTTGGGATCCGATGAACTTTGAGTTTATGATCAGATCTATTTTATCCATGAAAGTTATTTGAGTTTTGTTCTCTTATATGCATGATTGCTTATAGCCTCATATTTCTTCTTCGAATCTTTGGTTTAGTGAGGCCAACTAGATCGATTTTTCTTGCCATGGGAAGAGGTGCTTTGTGGTGGGTTCGATCTTACGGTGCTCAACCCCAGTGACACAAGGGGACATGACATGTATGTATCCTTGCTATTAAGGATAACAAGATGGGGTCTGTTCCTGCATTAATAGATCTTGTCTACATCATGTCATCGTTCTTATTGTATTACTCCATTTCTACAAGAACTTAATACACTAGATGCATGCTGGATAGCGGTCGATGTGTGGAGTAATAGTAGTAGATGCAGGCAGGAGTCGGTCTACTAATCTTGGACATGATGCCTATATAATGATCATTGCCCAACAGTAATTTGTTTACCCGTTGTATGCTATTTTTCTCGAGAGAAGCCACTAGTGAAATCTATGGCTCCCGGGTCTATTCTTTATCATATTTGCTTTCTGATCTATTATGTGCCTCTTTTATTTTCAGATTTATTACTCCAAAAACCCAAAAATACCTTGTTGAATTTTTTTGTTATTTATTTTATTTCACGTTTCTGCGAGATCTATTTATCCAATCTACTACAAACCAATCTATCTTTTACCCGAGAGGGATTGACAACCCCTCTTACGCGTCGGGTTGCAAGTATTTGTTCTTTCTGCGCAGGTATTGTTTACATAGTGTTGCATGGTTCTCCTACTAGTTTGATAACCTTGGTCTCATCACTGAGGGAAATACCTATCGTAGCTGTGCTGCATCATCCCATGTTCTTCGGGGGAAATACTGACGCAGACACGAGCCATCAAGAAAGGATTTCTGGCGCCGTTGCCGGGTAGACATCATCAACACCTATCAGGTTCCTAGTCACAAATCTCATCTCCATACAATTTACATTATTTGCCATTTGCCTCGCGTTTTCATCTCCCCCACTTCACAAAAATTTGTCATTTTATTCGCCCTCTTTTTCGTTCGTCGTTCTTCTCGTCAGATCTATTTTTGTTTGCGTTCTCGTTTGCATAGTCATGATGCCTCAAAGAAAATATTATGATGTTCCTTATCCCAATATTTTGCTTGAAATTGACAAAAGTACTAAGGAATATATGACTACACAATTTGAGCACAATAAATATTTTACCGAGGAACTTAAGGAACACTCTGTTGTGCTGCATGCTATAACAAAACAACTTGATATTAGTAGAGAAGGTTGTAATCTTCAATCTAAATATGCTTTTGCTGAAAGTTTGCTAGGAAAAATTTCTGATGCACAAGCTACCCTAGTGAATCAAATGGCCTCTAAACCAATCTCGTTAGAACATAAAAATGATGAAGATCTAAAAGTGATTGGTGTTTCTTCTATTGATTTTTTGTTTAGTAAAACTGAAATTGATGATAAAGGGGCTGAAGAAGTGTCAACTTTAGTTAGAAGGCCTCCCGATAATTTGAGGGTGAAAATCTTGTTGAAAAATTTGATAAAAGTGGGTTTGAAGAGGTCAAAACTTTAACTAGTGATGTGCCCACTCTTTTGGATTACAAAGACTTTAATTGTGATAATTGCTCTTTGATGGACTGTATTTCTTTGTTGCAATCTTTGATAAATTCACCCCATGCTTATGAACAAAATAAATATTTTACTAAACATATTGTTGATGCTATGATGAAAGCTTTAGAAGAAAAGTTGGAATTAGAGATTTCAATTCCTAGAAAATTACATGATGATTGGGAACCTACTATCAAGTCAAGATTAAAAATTATGAGTGTTTTGCTTTATGTGACTTGGGTGCTAGTGTTTCCACAATTTCGAAATCTTTATGTGATGTGCTTGGTCTTACCAATATTGAAGAGTGTTCTTTAAATTTGCACTTGGCGGATTCTACTATTAAAAAGCCTTTGGGAAGAATTAATGATGTATTATTCTTGCAAATAGGAATTATGTGCCCATAGATTTTATTGCCCTTGATATTGATTGCAATCTGTCTTGTCCAATTATACTTGGTAGACCGTTTTTACGTACTATTGGTGCCGTGATTGATATGACAGAAGGCAATATTAAATTTCGATTTCCACTAAGGAAGGGTATGGAACACTTCCCTTGAACAAGGACTATGCCACCACATGAATCAATCATGAGGGCATCCTATGGATCTAGAAATAAAGATGACAACACTTAGATCTATGCTTTATGCCTAGCTAGGGGCATAAAACGATAGCGCTTGTTGGGAGGCAACCCAATGAATAAAAATTAATTTTGCCTTTTTCTTTCGGTTCTTGAGTGTTTTCACAATTATGCTACTATTATGATCGTGTTTTATGTTTTAATTAGTGTTTGGGCCAAGTAAAGCCTTTGGGATCATGTTGGGTGATACTTGATTTGATCTTGTTGGAAAACAGAAACTTTGTGCACCAGTCACAGAATTATTAAAAGTAATATGGAAGTAACAGTAATGGTAGCAAAAGTAATATTTTTGGTTTTTGTAGTAATTGTAACAGTAGCAACGGAAAAGTAAATAAGCGAAGAACGATATGTGAAAAGATTGTAGGCATTGGATCGGTGATGGAGAATTATGCCGGATGCGGTTTATCATGTAACAATCATAACATAGAGTGACACAGAACTAGCTCCAATTCATCAATGTAATGTAGGCATGTATTCCGAACATAGTCATACGTGCTTATGGAAAAGAACTTGCATGACATCTTTTGTCCTACCCTCCCATGGCAGCGGGGTCCTAGTGGAAACTAAGGGATATTAAGGACTCCTTTTAATAGAGTACCGGACCAAAGCATTAACACATAGTGAATACATGAACTCCTCAAACTACGGTCATCACCGGGAGTGGTCCCAATTATTGTCACTTCGGGGTTGCCGGATCATAACACATAGTAGGTGACTATAGCCTTGCAAGATAGGATCAAGAACTCACATATATTCATGAAAACATAATAGGTTCAGATCTGAAATCATGGCACTCGGGCCCTAGTGACAAGCATTAAGCATAGCAAAGTCATAGCAACATCAATCTCAGAACATAGTGGATACTAGGGATCAAACCCTAACAAAACTAACTCTATTACATGATAAATCTCATCCAACCCATCACCGTCCAGCAAGCCTACGATGGAATTACTCACGCACGGCGAAGGACTGTGTGGCACAAGGAAAATCTTGCAAAGGCAACAATTTAAAAGACCTCAAGGTTTTCAAGAAAACATAAACGATTTTGCACGGAGAAGAACTGCTTAGCATATATCTTACACGCGAAAAGCAAACACACGATACAGCACTCAGGATGTGCGTACACAATCCTGACATGTTATTTAGACTAGCATACTCCTCCGGAAAGCAGCGAACACACTAATACAAACTAGCGTACAGATAAAACACATCATACAAGCAGACAAAACGCGCGGCTACTCGGCGCTCTCAGTCGGAGATGGTGACGATGTCCTTCCCCTTGCCGAGGGCAAGACTCAGCGGTGCAGGAGATTCAACCTCCACCTCCTCTCTAGCTGGCTCCTGGCGCGTAACACTGCGCTGCGGTGATGGCGCGGGGGCGACAGGTGGTAGTGCGGGTGCGGCAGGCGGTTCAGCTCTGACTGGAGTAGGAGCGATGACTCTGTCGAACTCCTCAGTTGTAGGCAGACGGCGAGCAGTGGCCAAAACGGCCGGTGCATAAGAGGCTGAAGACGAGACGAATGTCAGAGGCGGTGCTGTGAGGAGAAGCTCCTTCCTGCTGGCAGGACCACCCCGGACTAAGTCCATGCGGGCAGCCACAAGATCGTCCACGAGGTTGTCGAAAGACTCCTCCAGAGCCTTGAGATACTCCACAACCATCTCGATGGCTTCATCTCGTTCTCCCCGATGGCAGGCGAATGCATAGTGACAAGTATATGGCACATGGCATGGGAGGTAGCGGTAGCGACGAGTCTTCATCATAGGAAGGATGTCCCGAAGGCGAGCTATTGCCTCACGGGCAGCCATCTGCATGGCATGCCTCTCCGTAGGCATGGCCCTTCCCACAAAACAGAAGTGGCGAGATGCAGAATGTCCTCCCTTGAATTGCACCACGGCCTGGTGCATAGACACGTCGTCGCTGAGCTTGTGCTGATAAAGTGTGAACTCCGGATGAGTCGCTGGCCCGATCGCGAGCTTGGTGATGGAGACGAGGAGTTTGACAAACCCCTCGGGCACGTTCGTGAACACTCGAGTCTCACAGTTGCTGCCAGCCATCTACAAAAGTAGGCAAAAATTCTGAGTAGTCATGTCATAAATTTATGATGACCAACAGAAAATAGCTACAATTGCAAAATGCTGAAAAAGCACAAAAGACGCCAATAACCGATTAGTGATCGCACCTAGTGGCTTCCTACAGTCAGCCTGGCTCTGATACCAAGCTTGTCACGACCGGTTTTTCAATAAAATATTTATTGAGAGACCAATCCCTTTTACGGACCAGTAAAGAAGAATTCCTTCTCACTGGTAGACAATATCTTGGTCACAGAAGAAAAAAAATACCAGGAGTACTGAATATAATACAAGGTTGAGCGGAGACTGCTCAACAATTTATTACATGAACGCCGATAAAACAAAACGGCGGATAGGGTGGCATGACTACTAACTCACGATAACAACGGTGGTGGAAATATCACCGTGAAGTGGGTGATATGACTCCTGAAAACTACAGCTCTTCGAGCGTCGGAGTGAGGCTCGAGGAGACTTATTGCGGGTGGCGGAAGCGTATATAATACAAGTGACCAATATCCGGGATCGCACAGGACTGACTGGGACTCCTCTAGGCATCGGACGCACTATCAAACTCTTCATCCAAGAGATCGCCTTCGTCAACATCTGGCCAAATCAACAAGCCAGGTGAGTACTATGAAAGTACTCGCAAGACAGTTCGGACATAAGATATAACAAATGTAAACATGAAGCATATGAACAGACTAACAAGTGCGTTCAGACATAGAGATAATAATGCATGGGAAAATAACAGAGAAGTCGGGCGGTAGTCCTCCCGAAATCCCAAAATAAATACTGGGTGCCAAACGAGGGTCTGAATGACTCCTCGAGGGGAAACTGCAAGAATAATAATGCCGCAGTCGGGCGTCAGGGCGACACCACATAAAGGTCTTATAAAAGGAAATGAAAGATGGTGCATGCCACAGTCGGACGTCTGAGCGACATCACATAAAGGGCTTATATCAAAAGTAAATAATCAATATGCCACAGTCGGACGTCTGAGCGACATCACATAAAGGGCTTCATAACTTAACATCTTATTAGCTCAAGAATTTAAATCATATCCAGAGAATAATCAGGCATGAGATAAACAACAGGGTTAGTCCATCCACAGGAGTAACGTTCAACTAAGTCTACTACTCATGCTCACTTACCGGAAAGAGGAACAAACCACGAGGACTTGACATAGATATGGATACACTGATCACGATACTTGACCATGGATACGATGACTCGAAAGGATTTGACTCTGCAGAGTTTGTACTTTAACCACAGCCAACGGATTTCAGTAGTCACGGGGACTAGTTCCGTCTACGGTGTTTTGGAAGAAACACGTCTAACCAGTACACACCCATTCAACATTCCGAAGCCAGGAATCACCCTCGGCAACGTTCAAGAAAAACCTTGAGACGGGGAGGCTACAACCTCGCGTAGCATGGGATCAAAATTTCTATACGCGCGCTCTAAGGGGTGCCCCCCTCTCGGTCCCAACCGGAAACACCCATGCCCCTGACCGGATGACTGGCTTTAATCCAGGGCCATGGAACCATCATCCCGGCCCCTCTGTTTGGTGTGTACACGGAAAGAGGTTACCAACTTACTAAACCGCATTCTGGCAGAAAACATGTGGTAGCACGGAAGGGGGAAGAACGATAATGTGACTCCGTCCACGTTAACGTCGGAATTTAACGGATGACGTAAGGCTGGCATGCTACAACAGGACCACCTTACTGCCCTTCATGTCACCACATGACTAGGCCATCTCTCATCAGAGATCACCGTAACTTTGGAACACACGGGTAGTTGCCTCACATGCAACGAGGTGCTCACCGATACTCGTATGCCATGCACAACCTTTCAAGCAATCATGCAAACACCTATCATATCAAAGGTTCAAACATGCTTGCCTGGCTCGGAGAAGTCGGAGTCTAGCTCGGCGAAGTTCGCGGCTCCGTCACCTCTTCCGGAACCTACGGTATAGCGAAAAAGCATACTAACGTGAAAACCAACGCGTGCATAAAAGTTGTTCCAATTTTTTTTTCAAATAAATCCCATAAAAAACTAGACAAAATTTTAAGACCGTTAGAAAAAGAATCAATCAAAAATCACTTTTTATTAAAAAGTTATAAGGGTTTCTGTCTAGGGACTCATCTGTAATGAAACAGAAAAGTTCCAGGGGTTTAACTGAGAAAACAGAAAACGGTTCGAATAGAAACGCGCAAGCCCACAGAGAAAACGTACTCTGCCCGAAGGCGCCTACAGAAAACGGTTCACGGGGAAAGAAAGAGAGGCTGACGTGGGGGTCCACATGTCAGGTTTGAAAGACCTCGCCGGCGCCCGAAGGCTGTGGTGGTCGCCGGCGTCGAACCACGGCGAGTCAGGGAGATCAGAGTGTACCAAGAGTATCAGCGTGTCCTTCCGCGTCGGTGGGTGGTGGACTTGGGCGTCGGGGAGCACCACGTCGACGGCGACACTTTCTCCGGCGGACGGCGGCTCGGGCGATGGTGGGGAACTCCGGTGGTGTGCTGCAAACTTCGAATTGAAGCACGGGTCAGAAGGAGGGATGCACTAGAGAGCTACTGGCAAGAGATGGGAGGCAGAGGTGCACGCATGGGAGCGAATCGAGCTGGATCCCGTGGCGGGTCGCGGCGGCCGGAGTTGAGGAAGGAGACTTCCTCGGGGCTCTTCCAGTGGCTAGGCAGGGTCTTGGTGGAGTGTAGAGGTGGTGTGGGTACTAGCTGGAGCTCGGGGCCTCTATTTATAGGCGGCTCGAGGGGTGGCCGTGAACGGGGTTGCTCCGGCGAGCAATTACGGTGAGGCAGCGGCTTGGCAAGGAGTTTAGGTGGCCAGGCAGCATCAGTGAGGTGTACTGGTGCCGTTCCCCCGCTAATCCTGGTCGGTCTTGGCGTAATGGCGCCGGTCCATAGTGGGGTGGCCGCACGGGCACGACGGCGGCAGAGAGCGCGCTCCGCGCCCAGCGGTTCACGACGAGGGTGGCAGCGTGCACTGGGGAGTGGAAGACCACGCGGCGCTCTCCGGTGGCTTGGGCGGCGCTGGGTGGCGCCGTCTGCGTTGCGCCTCTCTCTGGCGGCCGCAAAGCCGCCGCTGGCGTCGGTCACGGGGCGGCGCACCTCCTCCAGCTTGTCGCCGACGCCCGCAAGCATCCAGGCGCTCGTGCGGTGCAGAGGACAAGGGGGAGGGGACAGGAAACACAGCGACGCCGGGCACTGGCGAGATCGACAACAGACACTGAAGAAAACGACAGTGATTCAGCCACTGTTAACTGAATTTGACCGAACCTGATATTGACAGTGCTCTAAAGGTGTTCGATTAAATGATTAGGTATGAAGAAAGTTTTTCCTGGAGCTGGGGCTTGGTGAGGTGACCACTCAATGCACCTAGAGGCTGCCTGATTTTACTCAAAATTTTTGGAGAAGGATTTGAATGAATTTCATCAAATTTGGCAAATCTGGTCCAAACTTGCAGCAAGTATAGTTTGAAAAATTTGAACTGGAGACCAGTGGATCTTCATGGATCTTGGTTGAGGGTTCAAAGGACTAGGAAGGGAAAAAGGTTTGGGGGCAAAAATCAAAGCAGAAAGAGTAGTTCCTTTGTAAACCTCCAATGATCAAGATATAAGGCAGAAATTGTTTTGATAAGAAATAAGTGGAAAATAAAAATATGGAGAGGTCCAACTTGCTGGATTTGAAGTAAATCATGATCCAAAGATAAGGAAAGGTTTATGAGAGTGGATTTGCACTAAGGTCATGGCAAGAGAGATTTGTTGAAAGTGGTAAAGGATTATTCCAAAAGCTATAGAGTATTTTCAAAGAAATTTTCAAAAGACATTTTTCCCCAAGTGAAAAGCATTTTGGCTTGAGTCCAAAATAAAAAAAGCAAGAACCTCCAAGACCAAAAACAAGTCTTGGGTGAATCCAAATAAAACTCTTGCCATAAAAAAATATTTTGAAAGGGAGGGTTCTTTTGAAGAAAATTTTTAAATCACCTCCCTCAAGTCAAGTAAAAAATTTGAAAAATCCAAAATGAAATTTTGGGTGTCACATTAAACCTTTTCTTGTCCTCAAGCAATTCAGTTGATAAACTGAAAGTGATAAAGAAAAACTTTTTGCAAACTCTGTTTGCTCTTGTTGTTGTAAATATATAAAGCCAGCATTCAAGTTTTCAGCAAAGATTATGAACTAACCACATTCACAATAACACTTAGGTCTCATGTTTACTCATATCAATGGCATAATCAACTAGCGAGCAATAATAATAAATCTCGGATGACAACACTTTCTCAAAACAATCACAATATGATATAACAAGATGGTATCTCGCTAGCCCTTTCCGAGACCGCAAAACAAAAATGTAGAGCACCTTTAAAGATCGAGGACTGACTAAACATTGTAATTCATGGTAAAAGAGATCCAGTCATAGTCATACCCAATATAAATTAACAATAATGAATGCAAATGACAGCGGTGCTCTCCAGCGGGTGCTTTTTAATAAGAGGGTGATGACTCAACATGAAAGTAAATAGATAGGCCCTTCGCAGAGGGAAGCAGGGATTTGTAGAGGTGCCAGAGCTCGATTTTAAAGCAGAGATAAATAATATTTTGAGCGGCATACTTTCATTGTCAACATAACAACCGAGAGATGGCGATATGTTCCATGCTACACACATTATAGGCGGTTCCCAAACAGAATGGTAAAGTTTATACTCCCCCTCCACCAACAAGCATCAATCCATGGCTTGATCGAAACAATGAGTGCCTCCAACTAACAACAGTCCCGGGGGAGTTTTGTTTGCAATTATTTTGATTTGATTTGCATAAAGCATGGGACTAGGCATCCCGGTGACCAGCCATTTTCTCGTGAGTGAGGAGCGGAGTCCACTCCTCTTGAGAATAACCCGCCTAACATGGAAGATACGGACAGCCCTAGTTGATACATGAGCTATTCGAGCATCCAAAACAGAATTTCATTTGAAGGGTTAGAGTTTGGCACATACAAATTTACTTGGAACGGTAGGTAGATACCGCATATAGGAAGGTATAGCACGCCGAGAGGCTGAATTAGAGGCACAGTATGCGGCCTGTCAACCTACTCCGGGAAAGCTCAACTTGTACAAATATCCGGTTCACATTTAAACCGGCCAAGGAGGGATTCTAAGACAGAAGCTATGGATTTTTCTAAAGTCTACTACCTATTCAATCTTATCACAGCTCGTCGACTTGGGGGCTGGCAGGATATATATACAAATTACTTAATGCTGAAAGTCATGCCTCATATTTTTGGTGCATCTGCTTCACCATATCAATTTCAAGGTCATGGCTAGTGTGGACCTGGCTGAGATAGCCAGAGAGGATCTCATTGCTGCTCAGTTGCGAGTAGTGAGAAATATCAAACTTCTGTTTCCGCCTCTCAATGACTTCTTGTTTGGCTGTATGCTTGGCCAGAGCTATTGGATTTCCTGGCTCTACAAAGCCGGTGCTAGTAATCAACACATTGTCATTTTGAGGCTCTGACGGCTTAGGTGAACTTGAAGGGGCAGAAGTTGAAGGATTAATGGCAATACCACCAACGCTAAGATCTGGAATCTCAGGAGGGGTGACAATGAAAGTTTCTTCCGGTTGTTTATCGGAAGCCTCAGGGACAGGGATTTCCTGTTCCGATTCAGGGATTTCAGGTGCTTCTGTTGGCTTGATCACTTTAGCCTTCTTATTTGGCTTTGCTTGACCACTACAAAGGTTATGACAAGTCAGTATTAATATAAGAACATATGAAGGTATAGAGTAAAGTTAATTGTTATTACCCAAGGGCAGTCTTAAAAGCCGGCATTTCAGTTTGTGATGAGCCGTCAGAAGAAGAACGAGCAAGTTCCTGGTCAATAATCATTAAAAGAGTTAAATGACAAATAAGGAAGACCCGTTGACAGATGAGAAGCATTTTTCAAGTTTAAGCACCTCATTCCGACGTTTCTGAGTAGCAGGGGTGTTCGGTAAGCCGGAGGATAACTCATCACCTCCACTAGTCTAGGTCTGGCGACGGCTTTCATGTTGCTGTCGTTTCAAAAGAAAGTGAGGATCTAAGTAAGCCAAGGGGTGTGAAAACCTTACTTTCCGGGTTACTTGTCAAAGTTTCTGTCTTGGCAAAGATTCTGAGCCGGAGGAAATAATAGTTACCTCTTCTTCAGCTGCTTGGCTGGCTCCCGTTTCAGACTGATAATAATTAGTGTCAATAAGATGATTGAAAAATAAGCCAAGAGAGTCAAGGGCTACCTCCGACTCAGAGGTATCATCCAGCTTGAGCAGGTCAGAGGCGCTGGGTTTCTTTTTCTTCTTGGTGGTCTTCTTGGCGGTTTTCCTAGTGGCTTTCTTGGCAGCCCGGGCCTTTTTAGCAGCCTCGTGGTCATATTTCGCCTTCCAGAATTCCGATTTAACCTACAGAGGTTATCAAAGGTTCAGTTAATCAGATATTTAAATAATGAGGGGAAGATATAGTAAAATTCAGAGGTTTACATCTGGTGGCGGGTTAAGCTTGCTGAAAGGGGCCAGACCCACTTTGACACAATCCTCTGGATCTTCATTTAGAAGAGACTTCACCATTTCATTGATTGCTTCTTCAGTCAATGGTTCAGAGTTGTGGCGCAGTGAATCTGTTGCATCACCACTATAGGTACCCATTAAACCGGTGCGACGACTCAACATGATGATCCGCCAAGAAACCCAACACCTGACTAAATCAACACCAGTCAGCCCGTTTCCTAGCAGAGCTTTGACTTTCACGATGGTACGTGCAATCTTTTTCCGTTCAGCGGCAGAGAGCTTTTCAGGAAGATTATGTTTGGGGTCCAGGCGCTCAACACGATAACCCGGTAGAGGGTTCTCATCAGCCGGAGAAGTGTCTTTGCAATAAAACCACGTCTGATTCCAGTCTTTAGGGTGACTTGGCAGTATGGCGTCTCTGCGACGTTGAATCGAGATTCCGCCTAGTTCCAAGCTAGGATCATTGGTGAATTCAGTCTGGCGGTTTAAGTAAAAATACTCTCGAAAGAGCTCAACACTGGGCTCCTCTTGAAGATACACCTCATAGAAGACTTGAAAATTGCAAATATTTGACACGGAATTGGGTCCGATGTCTTGAGGGTGGAGCTGGAAGAAGTGCAACACGTCTCGAAAGAACTTAGAGCCGGGTGGTTAAAAGCCCCGGTTCATGTGGTCAGTCAAAACAATTACTTCACCGTCTTTCGGTTGAGGTTTTTCTTTGCCCGGATTAGGGGCACGATAATGCATCACACTCTTGGCAGGTAAATATCCGGTGTTGAAAAAATCCTTGAGAGTGTTCTCGGTGACAATGGAAGGGACCCAATTGCATGTGTACACTGTTTTAGGCGGCATTGTGGAAGAAAACTTAAAGGAAAGAAAAATTGTCGGTTCAAGTTAATTGGTCAGATTACAGTTTAATGTGCTGACAGTATACATTCAGGATGGCGGCTTAACTGAGGCCTAAAGGTATATGAATAATTATAAGCCAGATGTGTAAGCCGCCATGAAGAGTACAGGTATTCAAAATCTGACAGAAGGTAAAAGTCCACTAAGTGTCGGACAAACAGGTTTCACATATTACAGCTAGAAACTTGGATCTGAAACTGGGCAGAAAATTGGAATAAATCTGAAACTTACGAGGCGATAGTGCAAGTGCATAGGTGTTCTAAACGGGATCTGCAGCAATGAGGATAGGTTCTAGTATTTAAAACTGGGTGCTAAATTGCTACCGCACGAGATTCGTGTGGTTTGTGGATCTAATCCATGGAGGTAGACAGAGAATAAAGATGGCAGCGATGAACATTGACGAGCACCGACGAACACTGAAGAATAGGGAAACCCTAAATGCCAGATCTACGACAGAGGAAGAAGGGCTTACCGATGCTGATGAGATGGCGGGGAGGTGGCATGATTCTCTGGTCCATTCAGGGTGATGCAGCGGCCGGAGTTGAAGACGGAGGCGGAGGACGACGGCGGCGGAGCTCGAGCAGATCAGCGCGTCGCAAGGAGGAAGAAGAAGTGAGAAGGAAAGAGGGGGAATGAGAGGAGAGCCCGAGGGTTTATTTATAAAGGCTTGGAAGGACAAACGACAGGCGCGAAAATTGGGGATCCAAAAAATGGATAAGTGACGACGCGCGCGCCTCGATTTCCAGAAAGACAGGAAAGCAAGATATTTATTAAGATTTGGGTTCTGTGAAGCATTAATGACAGGTGACGTCACGGCGGGTCACTGAAAATTCAAGAGATGTTGTCATGGCGGGTTACAGTTTTTTCACAGTCAAGATGAGGAAGGATGTTGTCTAAGTATTGAAGATTGACATGAACAAGTTCAAATCAACCCGGGGCCTAATGTTGGGGATATAACTACTAGGCATGACCCGCCAGGAGGGGCCGGGTCATCCTGATGACGATTCATCTCCATGAAGCCCAAGATCGTGATGGCGGTTCATAGATAGGCTGAGTAGAGGGCCCAAGCCCAAAGGCGGCTTAAGGCCCACAGTTATAAACCGCCATGTATCTATGACTTGTATTTTAAGGCATGTGTAATTGGTCTCCGAGCCGGACACGTATATGAGCCGGCCGGGACTCTATAGACCGCAGGGCGTCAACCCGTGTATATAAGGGGACGACCCGGCGGCGGCTTAGGGCAAGAAATAAGAGATCGAGAGCCAGGCATAGCGTATTCGCTCCCTGGGTCATCGAAACCCTAGCAATACCACCTCAAACTGGACTAGGCCTTTACCTTCACCGCAAGGGGCCGAACCAATATAAACTCCTCATGTCCATTGTCCTGTTTTAACCCCTTTAAGCTAACTTCATTGCGATGGCTCCACGACTAAGTCCTCACCATAGGACATCTGACGTGACAATCCCACGACAGTACCCGTGTGATCATCCTATGGTTCGCCACCCAGGCTCAAAGGGATCATAAGATTATTCATGCTAGAAACTTCCGTGTGTAGCCACAAGCCATTATGGGCTCTGGCATGGTTGAGTATGTTGCGTGACCTCTTTCAGTGGTAGGCTAGCAGATGTAGGGGATGTAGGAGGCTCTGTCTACCCATAGTAAAGAATTAATGCTTCAGAAAGACTGTGTCCCGGTCATCCGTTTCTCAAAGACCATGTAGTGCGAGAAATTCAACGGAGGAGATCGAGTCTTGTGGGGAAAGTGCGCAAACCTCTGCAGAGTGTATAAACTAATCATGGTTAGCCGTGTCCCCGGTTATGGACATCCTGAGTATCTGGTACTTGAATTATTGATTTGATCCCATCACTCTTTAATTAAATTTGTTGGGTTGTTAATATTGTTTAATTGGGATTGAGTTGGACGAACCTTCTCAATATTTATCAACCAACTTTGTAGTTAAATAAAATATATTCCTTTGAAGTAGGGAAAAATTGGCTTTACGCAAAAATGATAGCCATAGAGCCTCCACCAGCCATATATGCATGTAGCGATAGCTGTTACCTTGTTCATTGCTCTATAGTGTTATTTTGCTAGCATATTCCATGTGCTGACCCGTTTCGGGCTGCAACGTATCATGTTGCAGACTTTTCAGACGAAGAGTAAGGTGCGCTAGGTCATTGTCGTGCACTCAGCTATGCTGTTGGAGTTGATGGACTCATTTATCTTCGATGCTTCTGCAGTTATCTTATTTAGATGGCCTTAAGCCATATTATTGTAATAGTTCTCCTTTGAGACATTCCATGTAATAAGTGTGTGATTGAACTCTGTTATAATTCCTTGAGTACTATGTGTGTCAGCATTACCGATCCAGGGATGACACTTATACACAGAGATTTGACCGTCTGAGGTCGGATCGCTACAAGATGGTATCAGAGCACACGCTGACTGTAGGATGCAACCACTAAGATGAGCCATAGGACCCTCTTCTCTACTCATTTCTGACTCCTCTCCATTTTCTACTCTATAGATGGCGGACCCAAGGAACAAGTTTGCTCAACCGGATGAAGACACACCTTTTGGACGACACTTGAAGGAAGTCACTAGGTACCTGAACATCGGAATACCAAGCTTCACCGGGACCTACACCGCCACTTTACCAGAAGAGGAGCGTTGGATGATACAAGTTCATGTTCCAGGAAGGACATTCGCGCCAGTTACTGAGCCCATAGAGTTTTCCTTTGATGCACCAACCTGGAGTCTAGGAAAGAGCATGGCAGCCCACATCGCCATGGGACGCATCGGCGAAGTTTACAACAAGGATCTTAAGGACACCATTTACCATATATGTGGGCGCCGAGATGAGCAATGGGAGATGATTAGCACCAGGAGGGACAAGTCCATTGCAGCCTACATCCAGGAGTTAAACTAGCACATTCGTCGTCAGGAGAACCAAATGTGCACCAGCATGCTAGATATGAAGAAGGTGATGACCAGGAACATGGAGCTTGAAGAGGAACTCAAGTCCACACGCGATGGGTATGAGGAGGAAATTGTAGTGTTACTGGAGAAGAATGAAGACCTGAAGAAGAAGCTAGGAATATTCATGGGAGATCCCGCACCTCAGGAGGACATCCATTCTGAAGACTACATCATCATCGACGACACCGACTCTGACCCCGATAGTAGTGATGATGATTATGAAGACGAAGCTGGAGCGGATACCATGGAGTCTTCCACCGATCAAAATTTCTAGTCGACCACCATATTATCAGTAGTACTCCCCCATGTATATAGTAATAGTCTGAGTATTTTGTAACGGTAGTTAGATCGATTGTATGCTCTTGTTTGAATTGAGTGGTGTGATATGAATGTGTTTGTCTCATGTGCATATGGGTAGTGATTTCTCTTTAGACCTCACTCTATTCTAAATCTCTCCCCTCTAAACCCCTCAGATGCCTCCGAGACGTGACCCCGGATTTGTCTTCCCACCGGAGCTCACTCAGTTGATCCAACAGCAGAATGCCTTGATGCAGTTGCTAGTCCAGAACCAAGGCAACAACAACAACAACAACAACAACGACAATGACGACAACAACAACAACAACAACCCACCGCCACCACCTCCAGTTGACAACTTAGCCCGTTTTCTGAGGTTGAACCCGTCGGTGTTTTCCAGTAGCACTGAGCCGATTGTTGCTGATGACTTGCTCTGTAGGATTGGAAGGGAGCTGACCACCACAGGTTGCACAGATGCTGAGAAAGTGTGTTTTGCCGCACACCAACTGGATGGACCCGCAGCCTCATGGTGGGAGAATTACACAGCCACTTTCCCCATAGCCAATGTCACATGGGATCAGTTTCAGCAAGCTTTCCGTACTGCACATGTCTCAATTGGAGCTATGAGCATGAAGAAGCGTGAGTTTCGCAACTTATGCCAGGGAAATCGTACTATGGGGTAGTACGTGGATGAGTTCAGCAAGTTAGCTTGCTATGCCCCGGATGATGTGGCCACAGATGCCGCGAAGCAAGAGAAGTTTATGGAAGGGCTGAATGATGAGCTGAGTATGCAGATGATGGTAGCAACATTTGCTAACTACCAGGAGTTGGTAGACAGGGCTCTTATGATTGAAGGCAAGCAGCAGCAGACAGAGAGCCGCAAAAGGAAGTATGGACAGGGAAAATACAATTTTGGAGCTCATCAGAAGCCTCGTTTTACCCCAAACTCGGGAGGACATACCCATCATAACCATGGAGGCCATACTCATAATGGAGGAAGCTCACACAACCATAGTGGACCTAAGAATGGTAATGGGAATGGAGGAAACAACGGACAGAGCCGTTTCAACCCCACTGCACCCGCCAAGAAGGATCTAAGTCACATTACTTGTTTCAAGTGCGGGAAGACTAGACACTACGCCACCGAGTGCCCTGAAGCAAAGAATGGAAACAAAAATGGAAGCTCTGGGAAGAAGCCCAACCCTTTCACCAGAGGACAAGTGAACCACGTTAACGTGGAGGAGGTTGAAGAACAGCCTGACGCAGTGATCAGTAAGTTTTTGATTAAGTCATTTACCGCTCTCGTTCTTTTTGACACTGGTGCATTGCATTCATACATATCAAGGGGATTTGTGGACAAGTTTAAGTTTCCAACCTTAGCCCTTAGGTCACCCATGTTAGTAAGCTCGCCAGAAGGATGGATCTTTGAGAATGGTTGTTGATTATCGGGCGTTGAATGAAGTGACGATCAAGAACAAATACCCACTACCGATAATCAATGACTTGTTTGACCAGTTGCAAGGAGCTAAAGTATTCTCCAAGATCGATCTTCGATCAGGATACCACCAGTTGAAGATCCGAGAACAGGATATACCTAAGACAGCTTTCACCACAAGGTACGGGCTATATGAGTACACGGTTATGTCATTTTGATTGACTAATGCTCCTGCCTATTTTATGAGTATGATGAACAATGTGTTCATGGAGTTCTTCGACAAGTTTGTTGTGGTGTTCATTGATGACATTTTGGTGTACTCGAAGAATGAAGAGGAACACAAGGAGCATTTGCGCTTAGTTCTCGAGAAGCTCAGGGAACATCAGTTATATGCCAAGTTCAGCAAATGTGAGTTTTGGTTGAAGGAAGTTGGATTTCTTGGACATGTTATATCAGGAGAAGGTATAGCAGTAGACCCTACCAAGGTTCAGTCAGTCACTGAGTGGTTGGCACCCACTTCAGTTGGAGAGATCCGCAGTTTTCTTGGACTCGTGGGATATTACCGGAGATTCATCAAGAATTTTTCCAAAATTGCAAAACCCATGAAGGTATTATTGAAGAAGGACACCAAGTTTAAGTGGACCGAAGAATGTGAGGCCAGTTTTCAGGATTTGAAAAAGCGGTTAGTTACAACCCCAATGCTAATTCTTCCGGATATACGCAAGGATTTCCAAGTGTATTGCGACGCTTCTCGCTTAGGACTTGGAGGTGTACTTATGCAGGATGGAAGAGTTGTTTCATATGCTTCACGTCAGCTTCGACCGCATGAGTTGAATTATGCCATGCATGATTTGGAGTTAGCAGCCGTAGTGCATGCGCTCAAGACCTGGAGACATTTTTTGATTGGAAACCGTTGTGATGTGTATACGGATCATAAGAGTTTAAAGTATATCTTCACGCAGAAGGAGCTGAATCTCAGGCAGAGGAGATGGTTGGAGCTCATAAAGGATTACGATATGAAGCTGCATTATCACCCAAGCAAGGCCAACGTTGTAGCAGACGCTTTGAGCCGCAAAAGTTATGTCAATACCCTCGTAAGCGGAGGATTACCGCAGGAGTTAGCCGAAAATCTCAAGGAACTTCGTTTGGAGATAGTTCCAAGAGGTTTTGTTGCAGCAATGGAGGTTCAGTCCATGTTATTGGGAAAGATTCGAAAAGCGCAGAAGGATGACAAGCAAATTTCTGAGATAAAGGAGAAGATGAACGAAGGGAAAGCCAAGGGTTTTCGTGAGGATGAGCACAAGACGTTATTGTTTGCGGATCGTGTTTGTGTGCCTAATAACACAGAGATCAGGAAGTTAATACTTCAGGAAGCTCATGACTCGCCATACTCGATTCACCCCGGAAACACCAACATGTATTTGGATTTGAAGGAGAGTTTCTGGTGGACTGGTATGAAGATGGATATTGCCGAGTATGTAGCAGTATGTGATGTATGTCAGAGAGTGAAGGCAGAACATCAGAAGCCGACAGGATTGCTTCAGCCTATGCCAATACCAGAATGGAAGTGGGACAATCTTGGCATGGATTTCATCACCGGATTACCCAAGACACGATCGGGTTATGATTCTATCTGGGTAGTACTTGATCGCTTGACCAAGGTAGCTCACTTTATCCCAGTGAAAACCACTTATACGAGCGCGAAGTTGGCCAAGATATATATGACCAGGATCGTATGTCTGCATGGAGTTCCGAGGACCATCGTATCAGATCGAGGAACACAATTTACCTCAATGTTTTGGAATCAGTTACACCAGACTTTGGGTGCAAGGCTAGAGTTCAGTACAGCCTTTCACCCGCAGACAGATGGACAGACCGAGAGAGTGAATCAGATTCTGGAGGATATGTTGAGAGCTTGTGCGCTAGACTATGGATCTAGTTGGGATGATAATTTACCTAACGCAGAGTTCTCATACAACAACAGTTATCAGGCTAGTTTGAAGATGGCACCTTTCGAAGCTTTGTATGGAAGGAGGTGCAAGACACTCTTATTGTGGGATGAAGTTGGAGACCGTTAGTTGTTTGGACCAGATTTAATTAAGGAGTCTGAAGAGAAGGTTAAGTTGATTCAGGATAGACTAAAGGTAGCTCAGTCCAGGCAGAAGAGTTATGCCGATACAAAGCGCAAGGAGGTAGTCTATGAAATCGGAGACAGAGCATATCTTCGTGGTCACCTCTGCGAGGAGTTAAACGATTTGGAGTTAAGGGAAAGTTAGCCCCGAGATTTGTAGGACCATACCTAGTTCTGGAACGTATGGGAGAGGTGGCCTACAAGTTGGAGTTACCCGAAGGATTGTCAGGAGTGCATGATGTGTTTCACGTTTCCCAGTTGAAGAAGTGCCATGCAGAGATGACCGATATTCCTTTAAGAGATACATTGCCCGTGGAAGAAATTCAATTGGATAGTGACCTAACCTACAAGGAGAAAGATTCTCGAGTTTGACAGCCGAGTTACACGCAGCAAGGTTATCAAGTTTTGCAAAGTTCAGTGGAGCCACCATACCGAGGAGGAAGCCACCTTGGAGCGAGAAGAAGACCTACGGAAAGACCACCCACACCTATTTTCTAGCCAGCGCGAATCTCGAGGGCGAGATTCATCTTAAGGGGGTAGGTTTGTAACATCCCAAATTTTCAATTTGGATGTTATACCTAGGTCATCATATGCATATCATATTTTATTTGCATTTTTGTTGTGGTCCTAGAAATCTTAAGCAACTCAAGGACCCACGGAGAGAGTTGGAGGTTTCATACATTTTCATATTTGATTTTCCTCAAATTTTAAAAGAGGATCAATTTGATTTTCCTCAATTTTCATATTGGAGATAAAACCACTTCTCCAAATAACATGAATATTGGAGAAGAAATTTTAAAATCAAATAAATATTTTATTTGCTATTTTATTTGAATTAGAAAAATATGCATTTTTGAAAATTGCATTTTTAGGCCAGAAAAATGTTCACCTTGTTTCAAATATTAGGTTTAGACGGTGAAAATTGTTTCTGGTATTTTTAGAATTTTTTTATATTTTATGAGGATTTTCCTTCGGGCGAATTTTTTTAAAGAAAAGTTTTGGGCCGACCGAGCCGAAGGCCCAGCCGGCCCAGCAGGCCGCCACCGCCTCCCCGCGCGGGAGGAGGCCCGCGCCGCGCCGCCGCCGCTCGAGGGAGTCTGAGCCGGACTCCCATCGCCGCCGCCCCTCGCACAAGGCACGCCCCCTGGGCCTTTCTATACAGTCGCCCCACCGCCGCATCCACCCCACACCGCCGCCGCAGCCGCGCTGCACCCCGCCGCCACCGCCGCTGCTGCTGCTGTGCGCCGCCGCCGCCGGATCCCGCCGCTCGCGGCCTCGCCGGAGCCGCTGGATCCCGCCGCCGTCGAATCGCCGGTTTTTTCTTTAGAACCAGTAAAAACCCGCCAAACCGTTGCCCCGGTTTTCTTTTCTGGTTTTTTTCCTTAGATCGGTTTTGTATTTTTTAGGGTTCGCTAATTAGCGAACGTTCGCTCGAACGTCTCTGTTAGCGAACGTATTCGTTCGTTTGTCCCTAATAGCGAACGTTCGTTCGTTAAGTTTTTATTTTTATTTTTATTTTTTCGGCCAGGGACCTATCCGCGATTACTTTTATCACGGATTAGTCCCTGATCTTTAAACCCTTGCAACTTTTTGCTCGTTTATCCAAATCCAGTGAAACCAACGCCAAAATTTTCTTCTCGGACCCCTCTTTCCAAATAATCAACTTGAACATGGTTTTCACAAATTAAAATTTGGTTTCAAGCAGATTTGAATTCTAACTTCTTTTGATCGTAGTTTGAGTTTCGTAGCTCCGATTTGATTGATTCTTTTTGCAAATTGAAGCTCTTCAGTTGAACTTTCAGTTTGGATCTTTTCTTTTGAGTTTTACCCTTGCATATTATGCTTGAGTGCTTATGTATGTTATTGTTTGTTTACAATAGAGTTTCCGGAGTGCGAAGCGTGCTACTACGAGTCACTAGGGTTTTCCGATCGTCAGCAAGGCAAGTAACACTTTGATCATGTCCCTTTATTACCCAGTTTTTATGCATTAGTTTCAATCCTCAAACATTGCATGAGTAGGATCTGATTAACATGTGGGTATTGGGAAGTAGTTGATGAGGTAGAACCTATTGTCCTTTATTTCAAACCTTGGGAGTTACTTCTATGTTATGCTTATACTACTATGCTATGCTATGCTAGTAGACGTGGTTTGGGTTTGAGAGATCCATGATAGGTGTGAGTGTATTATTAATGGTTAAACTTAAGGTGGCTACTTTAATACACATTTGGGTGGATTGGTTGAGGCACCCTGGAGCACCCAGTGCTTGTTTGGGCACCTGGAGCAATACAGCGATGTCCTGGGATATCCCGGAGTACCCGTGTGATCATCCTATGGTTCGCCACCCAGGCTCAAAGGGATCATAAGATTATTCATGCTAGAAACTTCCGTGTGCAGCCACAAGCCATTATGGGCTCTGGCATGGTTGAGTATGTTGCGTGACCTCTTTCAGTGGTAGGCTAGAAGATGTAGGGGATGTAGGAGGTACTGTCTACCCAGAGTAAAGAGTTAATGCTTCTGAAAGACTGTGTCTCGGTCATTCGTTTCTCAAAAACCATGTAGTGCGAGAAATTCAACGGAGGAGATCGAGTCTTGTGGGGGAAAAGTGCGCAAACCTCTGCAGAGTGTATAAACTAATCATGGTTAGCCGTGTCCCCGGTTATGGACATCCTGAATATCTGGTACATGAATTATTGATTTGATCCCATCACTCTTTAATTAAATTTGTTGGGTTGTTAATATTGTTTAATTGGGATTGAGTTGGACGAACCTTCTCAATATTTATCAACCAACTATGCAGTTAAATAAAATATATTCCTTTGCAGTAGGGAAAAACTGGCTTTACGCAAAAATGATAGCCATAGAGCCTCCACCAGCCATATATGCATGTAGCGATAGCTGTTATCTTGTTCATTGCTCTATAGTGTTATTTTGCCAGCATATTCCATGTGCTGACCCGTTTCGGGCTGCAACGTATCATGTTGCAGACTTTTCAGACGAAGAGTAAGGTGCGCTAGGTCGTTGTCGTACACTCAGCTATGCCGTTGGAGTTGATGGACTCATTTATCTTCGATGCTTCCACAGTTATCTTATTTAGATGGCCTTAAGCCATATTATTGTAATAGTTCTCCTTTGAGACATTCGATGTAATAAGTGTGTGATTGAACTCTGTTATAATTCCTCGAGTACTGTGTGTGTCAGCATTACCGATCCAGGGATGACACTTATACACAGAGATTTGACCGTCTGAGGTCGGATCGCTACATAGTGGTAGACATATAAATTGCAAAAAAATATGAAAAAATGCATCAAAGGAATTTTGGTTTTCGTAATATGATAAAATTAGACCCGGGGGCCATAGTTTTCACTAGAGGCTTCTCTCTTGAACACATAACATACGGTGAGTGAACAAATTATTGTTGGGCAATTGATGGAAAAGCGCATAGTTATGACGATATCGAAGGCAATGATCATGTATATAGGCATCATGTCGGAGACAAGTAGACCGACTCTTGGTTGCACCTACTACTATTACTCCACCAATTGACCACTATCCAGCATGCATCTATGGTATTGAGTATGAAAACAGAGTAACGCCTTAAGCATGACATGATGTAGACAAAGTAAACTCAATCAATATGAATAAACCCATTGTTTTATCCTTAAAGGCAACAATACAAATATGTGTCTTGTCCATTTCTGTCACTGGGATATAGAGCACCGCAAGATCGAACCCATCACAAAGCACCTCTCCCACTGAAGCTAAATCAATCTAGTTGGCCAAACCAAATAGATAGACTGGAGAGAAATACAAAGCTATAACAATCATGCATAATAAAGTTTAGAAAAGACTCAATTACTTCTCATGAATATTCATATCATAAACCCACAATTCATCGGATCCCAACAAAAACACTGCAAAGTAGATTACATCAAATAGAACTCCAAGAACATCGAGGAGAACATTGTATTGAAGATCAAAGAGAGAAAACAAGACATATAGCTACTAGCTATGGACCTGTAGGTCCGTCGTGAACTACTCACGCATCATAGGAAGGCAGCAAGGATGATGTAGAAGCCCTCCGTGATCGATTCCCCCCCCCTCCGACAGAGTACCAAAAAGGCCTCCGGATGGCATCACGGAAGAACAGAAACTTGCGGCGGCGGAGAAAGGGTTTTGGTTGGCTCTTTGTTGGTTTCACAATACTTCAGAATTTATAGAAGTGGAATTAGGTCAGACGGAGCCTCATGCAGCCCACAAGGTAATAGGGCGCCACCCAGGGCACGCCCTGTTGCCTTGCCGTCTCCTCGATTGTGGCTGGTCTCCTCCTGAAGCTTCTAGGGTCTCTCTTATCCAGAAAAAATCATCAAGAATTTTGTAGTGTTTTTACTCCATTTGGTACTGGTTTTCTAAAAAACCAAAAACAAGCAAAAAAAACTACAACTGGCACTAGGCACTGGGTTAATAGGTTAGTCCCAAAAAACATATAAAATAGCATATAGATGCATATAAAACATCCAAGATTGATAATATAATAGCATGGAACAATCAAAAATTATAGATACGTTGGAGACGTATCAAAATCCCCTTAAAAAATTTAGCCTGATCAGAGTTATGGATCTCAAGATAATTAAGAGACGCTGCTCGGCCTCAAAAATAGTACCAAAACAAAGAAGAAAATAGAGAAACACACGGAGAGGGAGAGAGAGTGTGTGAGAGCGAGAGCGAGCGAGAGAGAGAGAGAGAGTGAGAGAGAGAGAGAGAGAGATCCAATCTCGGAGTGGCTCTTGCCCTCCGAGAGCCATGGAGGACGAGGACTAGAGGGAGATACCTTCTCCCATATAGGGGAAGACCAACAGAGAAGAAGAAGAAGAAGAAGAGGGAGGAGGGAGCCTCTCTTCTCCTCTTTCCTTATGGCGCCAAAGCACCACCATAGGAATCATCGTCACGATAATCATCTCAATCAACTTCACCATCGTCATCAACATCTTTCTCCCTCTCTATGCAGTGGAATACTCTCCCTCAACCCGCAATAATCTCTACATGAACATGGTGTTTGATGCTATTTATTATTATCCAATGATGTGTTGCATCTCTATTATGTCCGAGTAGTTTCTTTTTATCCTATGGGTTAATTGTGATATGCTACGGTTGCTTTGAGTTGTATGTTATTATGGTGTTGTCCTATGGTGTTGCGCACATGTGTGGGATTCATGTTATAGGTTACTCCAATATGTGATTGATTTGCTTATGGTGGGTTGCTGGAGTGATTGAAACCAAAACCATAGTTCGCGAGTTGTTGCATATGGTATTAAAGAGGACCCTAGATCTTCATACTATGGTTTGGTTTTACCTTAATGAATCTTTGATATTTGCGGATGGTTGCTAGAGTTCCAATCATAAGTATTGGTAGTCAATGGATTTTGCTGCATGTTAGGCCTCTCCCGCATAAAAACTGCAATAGATGATTATCACATTAGTTCATATCCAATTGCCTAGGGATATTCCCTTACTTTATTATTATTTTACAAAGCAGCAACTACTCCCTTTGTAAACTAATATAAGATATTTTAGATCAGGGAGTAACTTTTATTTATACGTTCTTTATTATCTAGCATATCAGTGTAACACTTTACCTTGCAATGTGAGTACAATGATAATGAAATTTTAGCTTCTTATGCTAATAATGGTGTTTATGATTAATATGTTGTTGAACAAATTGAAGAATTTGTTGCTTTTAAGGGTCCCTATGAAATTGCTTTCTTACTTGGAAAGTATGATGATGCTCCTTACAAATATGAAGAAAAAAGCCATGCTTAAATATTGCTATGAAAACTATGAATACAATACTGATATTAATGATTATATTAAGGGAGTCTCCGCTGCCCTAGATGAGATTAATATTTTGCAAGAATCTATGAAAGAAGACATTGCTAAAATTGTGAGCTCATTAGATAAAAAAATATGAGGAGGAGAATGAAGAACGAAAGGAGGAAGAGCGGATTAGCTACCCATGCCCACCTTCTTACGAGAGTAACTCTTTAACTCATACATTGTTTACTTTTCCCTCCATACTTACCGGAGGATGAATGCTATGATCCCTTGGATTCGTTTGAAATATCGCTTTTTAATGAACTTTATGCTTGCTATCCATATGGCAATGATGTCCCTATGAATGATTCTTATGGAGATGAACTTGCTATAGTTCCGTATGTTAAGAATGAAATTGTTGTTGCACCCACACTTGATAGCCCTATTATATTCTTGAATTCTCTTATGCACATGATGATTTTAGTTAAAGTAATATGCATTTGCTTGCTGCTCCTACTTGCAATTATTATGAGAGAGGACCCTTATCACCAACTGTCTAGGTTTCTAATATAAAAAAGTTGCAAGAAACTATCTACATTATGCATTGGCCTTCATTTTGTGTGCATGAATTGTTCTCTTATAACATGCCAATGTATAGAAAGAGAGTTAGACTTCGTTGTAACATGATATATGTTACTTTGTGCTCACTACTAAGGTCTCAATCTCTATTAATTAAAATTGGCTGCAATATTCCTTCGGAACTTGGTGGAATGATTACTTGAGCACTTTTATTCCCAGCTTAATGGATTTAAATAAAGTGCTACATGCGAGACAAACCGGAAGTTTTAGAGAGTCATTTTATTCTTTTGTGTGGCTTTAAACTTTTCAAAAGTAAAAAATATATAAAGAGGGAACCTAAAAATGTTTTTAAAAAGAGAAGTGAATTAAAAGTTATGCATGTGTTCATGCTCATGGAACAACATATTCTTTTCATGGAAGTTTTGCATAGAAATAATTATCACCTTGTATAAACCATTGTACTATAAAAAGTAAGTGCCAAGATTTACCTTTAGCATGTGGTAGTTCACAAGTTTATGTGTGATGTGATGAAACAAATTGTTTGTTGTCACTAGAAAAATCACATAAATTCAAGAGAAGGTAGTAAAATCATGAAATTTTAACTCAGTGCACATTTATGAGTTATCTGTACATCTTAATTTTTCAGATTTTTTCGAGTTAGAGAAGTATATGTTTCATTTGCATCTTTAGAGATTATCATGTTTTCACACATTGCTGTTATAGTCTCTTTAACTGCTTATGTTTGCAATTTTATTGTGACCCGTTGATGGGAGAGTGGTAGTATTGTGTTAGCATACAATAGGTATTTTCAAGTTATAATTATACAATAATGTTCTAGCAAAACATGTTGGGATTTGATGTTATTTGTACTAGCCCCTCTAATAAAAGTTCTATTGTGTTTTATGTGGAAGAACACATGGGAGATAGCTATATGAGAGAAAGTTGGAGAGACGCAAGGGCTCAAGCTTGGGGATGCCCAAGAAACTCCCAAGACATCATGTGAAGAGGTCTGAAGCTCCAAGGCGTCCCCTTCATACTTTTCAACAACTATCAGTATGTCTCGGTTGGACATAAGTTCTTATTTGATCACATAATATGCGTAAATTCTTGGAGTGTTGTTTCTTTTTATTTTGAAATAAAAAATTACCATGCTGGTTGGGATGACTCTTTATGGTTCTTGATTGATTTACAGAATGCTCTATGCACTTCACTTATATCTATTGAGTATGGATTTATAGAATGCTCTTTGCGCTTCACTTAAATATTTTGAGTTTGGCTAATTGAATCTTTTGATGTTTTATTGTTGTATAATTAAATAGCTTTGCATGATCTCAGATCTATCTGTCTTCTTTGTCCAAGTTCGATGGGTTTTTTCTTCAATGGGACTGGTGCTTTGTAGTGGGTTCAATCTTGCGGTGATCTAACCCAGTGAGAAGAAGGGCCAAGGCATATATACTATTGTTGCCACTAAGGATAAAACAATGGGGTTTTGTCATATTGATTGATTTCTTCCTGTCTACATTATGTCATCTTTCTTATTGCGGTACTTTGTTTCTTGTAAACTTAATACCTTGAGATGCATGCTGGATAGCGCTTTTGGGGTGGAGTATTAGTAGTAGATGCAGTTGGATTAAGGGTCTACTTACCAAGAACGTAATGCATATATCATATTATTTCATGAATGATCGTAGTCATAAATATCGCAATCTTTTCAATTGCCCAACTGTAATTTGTTTACCATGCTATCCTCCTGATTTTGAGAGAGAGATGCCACTTGTGAACCTATGCCTCCCGGGTCCATTCTCCATCAATACTTTCTTCTACAAAAATTGCTCCTTTTATTTTTCCATTTCACTTCACCACTATTTTTTATTTACTTTTAACCTTTTAACTAGCAAGACAGGGAGCTTGACAACCCTCTTGCCGCATTAGGCGCAAGTATGTTATTTTGTTTGTGTGTAGGTACCGATTATACTGTTAGCTTAGAAGCTCCTACTGGTTCCATAAACCGGGGTTCTTAATCGAGGGAAAACTTTGCTGCCACCTACTTCACCCTTCCTCTTTAGGGAAACTCAACGACAACTACGGGAGTAGCAGTAGTGCATATCTTTAATCTAGTAAGGGAGTTATATAATAATGACAAGGATCATTACTTGCATTAAGTTGAACTTATCATGTTGTGGTGGTAAGTATCTCCCAGTGAAGGACAGATGATTGGCTTGGCACATGTTTGATAAATTCTAGTTCGGCCTTGGTGGGATTTAGGTTTGTAGGTTATCATCATGATTATATTTTCTGAATAACGTTACTATTAGAGAATGCATGATTGTGGTTTTTGTGCTTAGTAAATTGGTTGCTCCCAGTATTTTGCTAGCCTTTTCCTGCACTAAGCGAAAATAATGCTTGTGCATCTAAAATCCATGAAACAAATATATGCCATAAAGTGTCCACCAAACCAACCCATATGTGATACTTCACTGCCATTCCAGGTAAATTTGCATCAGCCACTTCTAAACCTTCAAAAAGTCATCTATTTTGTGTGGCAGTGAGTACGAAATGTGTTTCAGTTATGTGCCTTTATACTTCCATGTTAAATGTGTTCTACTCCCAATGAGCATGAAATATGCTCGTTTAATTTATGAGAGATCTGGTATAGGGACGCCTAGTCCCAAATCTTGTTATATAAAGAAAGCACTCCTCCAGAAAAGTTAAAAGTTGGCAGGCACCCTTGGTTTTGCCAAGCCATGGTTTGTGTTAGTTACGGTGGTGGAGGAGTGTTGAAGCATGGGAACCGATCTTAATGTGTTTATCATGGCAGATAATAAAACATTTCTCATTAAACCGTTGACAGGAAAAGTAAACTTCTGAAAGTAAATTTCTCTATTTAACCAATAAGCTCTAGTACATGTTAATCTTTGCTTCCCTCGGCGAAGGGCCTATCTATTTACTTTTATTGTCGAGTCAATTACATCTTTATATTTTGCGGCACCATGTATTGAGCACGGGAATCACTCTTAGCTTTGTATGCATTTTCTAATAGTAATTTGTTCAGCATTGCATAAGTATGATGGTTATCTTCAAACTGGAGTACCTAGTCGTCATCTTTACTTCATTGTTTGCTTTACGTTGGCAATATAGTCTTGAAAGATTTGTGATATACTTCATTACCACTTTATGATATGTTGAATTTAATACAATGGTGCTATTTGTTATTAAAATTATCATTGCCAATGTGATCAAAGGTTTGTTCTATTCAAGCATTCACACTTACAAAATTATTCTTTCTATCATCTACGTACTCAAGGGCGAGTAGGGATTAGACTTGAGGATGTTGATACATCTCCAACGTATCTATTATCTATAATTTTTGAAGTATTCATGCTATATTTACATCATTTATTTATGTTTTTGCACAATATTTATGTGGACTAACCTATTAATCCAGTGCCAAAGGTCGGTACCTATTTTCTATTTTTTGGAAATATAGGTAAAAATTTCACAGAGCCGGAATGAGGTGATTTTTTTGAATCATTTGTGGAAAGTATCAGATTTTTGTGCGAAGGAATGTCATAAGGTGGTGCCTGAGGGCTGCACACGGCCTCCCGGTGCGGCCTAGGCCCCACGCACGTGAGGGACCGCTGTGGGTTGTGAAGGTCCGTTGAGGCTCTTCTTTCGCTGCAAATAAGCTAAATTTATGGGGGAAATCCCCTTAAAATTTCTGTCGAATCGGAGTTACGGATCTCCGGATGTTTAAAAATGGTGCTCGGCCTCCGAAACAGTACCGAAACAGAGAAGTAGAGAGAGATAGAGATCCAATCTCGGAGGGGCTCTCGCCCTCTGGGTGCCATGAAGGCCAAGCATACTCAGCAGTCGCCTCACTAGCTTCTCCAAGGCAGGACAATTCACTTTTATGGAAGTTAATTTTAAGCCCCGACATTTGCTCGAATGCTGAAAGCAAGAGTTTCAGTTTGCAAACCTTATCCAAGTCATGTTCCATAAAAAGAATCGTATCATCATCATATTGCAATATAGAGAGGTCACCATCCACAAGGCGTGGCACTACTCCTGCAATCTGACCATTCTACTTGGCACGCTCCAGTATAGCCAACATGGCTGCTACAATGTTAAATAACATTGGAGACATAGGGTCAGCCTGTCATAGTCCTTTTTTCTAGAAGTAATGACCCAGATCGTCATTAACTTTGATAGCCACACTTCCTCTAGAAATAAAATTTTGGATCCACTGGCATCATTTGTCGGAGAATTCTTTCATTCTCAAGGACAATTGGAGAAACGGTCATTTGACTTTGTCATAAGACTTTTCAAAATCAATCTTCAATACTACCCCACTCATGTTTCTTTGGTGCATCTCAGTACAGTCTTATATAGAATCACTACTCCATCGAGTATATTTCTTCCTTGCATGAAAGTCGTTTGAGATGGCCGGACGACATGGTCAACAACCGCGTTGAGCCTATTAGTAGCCACCATGGTGAATATCTTGAAGCTGAAATTATGGCGGCATACGAGTCCATATTGCCAGATCTGCTCAGCCACCTTAATTTTTGGCAGCAAAACAATCTCGCCAAATAAGCCTGGATAGGTCAAGTTGGCCGGCACGAATAAGGTGAACAATTGCAATAGGTCAGTCTTGATGAAATCCCAAAAGTTTTGATAGAACTCTGCACGGAAGCCATCAGGGGATGGAGATTTGTTATGTTCCATTGGAACACCATAGGTCTCACCTCCTCTTAGAGAAAGATGTTGTGAGATATAGTTCTCTTCTGCTGTGACCTGTGGAATATTATCTGTTCGAGTCTCATCAAGGATGAAGCTCCGTTCATCTGGCGCCCTGAACAGTTTTGTTTTTGGAAAAGGAGGCTAAAACCCCCAGCCTCTGCATCAATCGATGCATGTAGCCATCTTTATGAATTATTCAACAAAGGTCTAACAAGAACATACATCAAGCCATCCGAAGCCACCACTCACACCTACCAACTCAATAATGTTGAGTGCTTTCACTCCCCATATCTAAAACCGGTGTCGTCGCCGATCCGTCCACATAACGTATCGGAACCTACAACCGGTGCAACAAACCTAAAGCGTATACCAAATGCATACATTTTAGAAGCCGCCACCATCATCAAACCGCTGACCCATCTTCAGGAAAGATATCCGCGTCATCCTTGCCAGTCCGGACATCCATCGACGCCACGAAAGCATCCAACGACAGCACCTCCGTGTGCGCAAACTGCTGAGCACGTCGTGTCCGCCGCCGATACACCACAGCACCATGCCGCCACGTACCACCCGTCGACATAGCTTGAAGTCTCTTGAAGATCTCTCATGTGTAGTACCTGCCAGACATGCACGACACAGTGTAGCACTTGTCAGTCAGACATGACTTGACATCTCCACCAAAGCTCTGTGCAAGACGAAGCCGCTCCACCTCTTGCCTTTGTCTTCCAACGTTGCTCCACAAACGATGCTTCCAAGAGAGAAATGACACTGCAGTGCCGCCGTCGTCCGATCTGGAAGACCAGATCCTAGGGTTTCCCCCGGAGCAGCACCAGCGGCTCGAGAGTAGTTACACGACGATGCCTTCATCAAGGTAATGGCCCAGAGCACCGCCATCGCGTGCCGTCGGCTCAGTTTTCACTGGAAACTAGTCTCCCCAACTCGCAGCCATGACTAGATGACGGATCTTTAGATCCGACCACCCAGCCTCAGGCTGACCACCTCCGACGGAGGAGATAACCACCACCGCCAAGCCCAGGGTCGCTGCCCCAGGTGCCCGCGTGATGTAGAACAAGACCAGGAGCACCACCGCGATCGGAAGCCAAACCGGAGGTTGAGCAGCCGTAGCATGGCTGCCGCCGCCACCTGCCGCTATGACTGCAGCTCGCCGTTACACCCTAGCCGTCGTTGTCCACCATCACTGCCGAGGAGATCGAGATCGGATCCGCTATACCGATCTTGAGCCTCTGGCGCACGAGGACAGGGCCATCGCCGAGCCGCTTGGGCTCTGCGCTGGCGTCGTCGTCGCCGGTGGCGAAGAGGAGAGTGGTGACGGGGGGCGGAGGAAGGAGGCGGGGCGTCCCGGTGCAACGCGGCGGGGCGTCCCGGTGCAACGCGGCGGGGCGTCCCGGTGCAACGCGGCGGAGCCGCACGGTAGCAGGGGTAGGATTAGGCGGAGGTTAGTGTGTACCTCTTAGAAATGGGAGAGATTTTCACTTCCCGGCCTCTGCACCAACTAGGGATGCATACAACCATTTTAGTATGAGTACAAGATAAACATGATCCTCAGAATTTTTTAAATGAGTATCAAGATATTTCTTCATGAGTGGTTCCACCACACACCAAGTTTAATCCTCAACAAATGGGGGAATCCCTTGTGCATTACCTGTCAATTCTAGGAATTGAATTCGGGTCGTTAGGCTGCAGAACCGCATACCCAACCACTGAGCCAAGACTCTCTTTGCTTAAAAATGAGAGAGATTTTCACTTTCCGGCCTCTACGCCAACTAGGGATGCATACAACTATTTTAGTATGAGTGACAAGATAAACATGGTGCTCATAATTTTTTAAATGAGTATCAAGATATTTCTTGATGACTGGTTTCATCACACATCAAGCTTGATCCTCAATAAATGAGAAAAAACCCTATGTATCACATGTCAATTTTAGGAATTGAACTAGACCCGAACAGTGATTTATAGTACTTGATAAGATAACTTTTAAGCTTCATGTGTCCTTCGATCCGCCTTTCATCTTCTTGAAGACTACAAATACATTTCTTTCTATGTCGTCTATTGACGACTATTTAAAAGTATTGTGTGTTACTGTCTCCCTCTAAAATGAAGTCGGCATTGGATCTTTGGTATCACTTGATTTTCCCTTCTGGCGATAGAACAATCTTCTCATTGGATTGATATTTTGTATCAATCCATTTTTAGACGAGATGTGAGTCTCCGTAATTTTATAAGGCGATAATAGTGAAGAGGCGTTGTTTTTTTCTTTCTTTTTTATTATGTACCACTGGTGTGTTTTCCATGTAAAAAAGCGATAAGAATGTTCAAGAACATTCTTGCCAAGTACTATCTATCCTGCCTCTGTTTGAGATGCAGATCCAGAGGTTACATGTCAGTACCTAATCGCCGATCCCTTCCAGGCTAAGTCACCTCGCAATGTCCCCAAGCCACAATACTTAAATGCCCGAAAAGGACGGCGAGCACGGCTCCAGACAGCCAAAGCAAAGGTGAGCCACCGTCCATTATTGCACCAAAAGCACCAAAGCGCCGCTGCGCTGCTTGCAGCTGCCGAGCTGATAATTAAGCATGGGTGCCGCGCGCGCATGGCGCTGGAAGCTTCTGCACTTCCACTCCAAGCCGCCGCCGCCGCCGTCCCTCCCTGCAACCCTGTCCCCGGTGGACAAGGAGGAGGAGGTGCCACGGGAGTTCCTGTGCCCGATACTGGGCGCGCCCATGTCCGACCCGGTGATCCTGCTGTCGGGGCGGACGTACGAGCGCGCCTGCATCCAGGCCTGCGCGGAGCTTTCCGTCTCTCCGCCTGGCGTGGAGGGAGACTCGCCGGCATCGGGTGGGGTGGTTCCCATACCCAACGACGCGCTCGGAGCGGCCATCCGGACTTGGAGCGCGCGGTCTGGACGCGCGCCGCCTGCTGCCCCTTCCGCCGCGGCGGCACGGGAGGCCGTGCTACGCGCGGTTCCATCTCCGCGGCCCCCAGGCAGGTCGTCTTCTAACTTGTCCTGCTCCTCCAGGGCGTCCGCTGCGTCGACGTCGTCCTCCTCCTCCCGGTCGTCGTCAGAGATAACGGCGGTGGAGAGGCTGGAGATGGTGTGCGCGAAGAAAACGGAGTCGTTGCGGGTTGGTGAGGATGAGGAGGAAGTTGGCCAATTGACAGTGAAGGCTGTGAGCGGCGGAGACGAGTGGGAGGTGGAGTCAGCGATGGCGGCGCTGCGACGGGCGACGCGGGAAAGCGCGCCGAGGAGGCGGGCGCTCTGCGTGCCGCAGCTGCTCGCTGCGCTCCGTCGCGTGCTGCTGTCCGCGCGTCACTCCGCCGCGGCGCGCGCCGACGCCACCGCTGCTCTGGCCAACCTCTCCCTCGAGCCTGAGAACAGGGTGCCCATCGTCCGCGCGGGCGCCGTGCCGGCGCTCGTCGAGGTTGCCAGCTTGGGTGCTGCCGCCCCGGAGGCATGCGAGCACGCGGCAGGCGCTCTGTTCGGCCTGGCCCTCCACGAGGGCAACCGCGCCGCCATCGGCGTGCTCGGCGCCTTGCCTCCTCTTCTGGCACTCCTTACCACCGGCGACCAGGCCCCGCGAGCGCGCCGCGATGCCGGGATGGCTCTGCTCCACCTCTCCCTCGCCGCCGTTAACCAGTCTAAGCTCGCGCGCGCCCCGGGCGCCGCCAAGAACCTGCTCTCCATCTCGTCCGATTCCAACGAGCCGTTGCCCATCCGCAGGCTGGCCCTCATGGTGATCTGCAACGTCGCCGCCTGCACTGAGGGCAGGACAGCGCTCATGGACGCCGGCGCCGTCTCGACGTTTTCCGTCATCCTTTCCGACGACGCTCACAGGTCGGAGCTTCAAGAATGCTGCGTCGCGGCATTGTACGACATGAGCAAGGGAAGCCCGCGGTTCCGGGGGCTTGCCAGAGCGGCCGGCGCCGACCGGCCCCTCATCCTCATCGCCGAGCAAGCGGACCCGGGCGTTCACAAGGACATGGCGCGGAAGGCTCTGCGAGCAATGCTGGGCCTGGGCGACATCAACGGCGGAGGCCTTCATGATTTCAGCAACAGCGAACGCAACGACGATGACAGCGGCACCATTGCGCCGTCCCTGCCGGTCCGCCGCCGGCGCGCCGCGAGCTGGGGAGCTCCTCCTGCCTCGAAGCTGCCAAGTTCACACCACTGGCGATCAGTATGTATCGATTAGCTTTAGTTCTTGAGCTGGGTGTTGCTGTGTTGTCATAATTGCAGTGGATTCATGCAGTGCTCCTTTTTACCTGCTTGGTCTGTAATTTTGAATGGATGGTGAAATTAAAGACAATTGTGCAGTGGAAGCGCATATGTTTGTGCTCTACTTTGTTTATACATATTTCCCCTGAAAAGGCTTTAGATCTAGATCAAACCATCTGTACAGATATCCTAAAAAATAAAGAAAATATACCTAGATGTCAAGGGTTGATCATCTTTTTTGCAGATAGAAGAAGATTATTCATGTACTCATCTATGTGTAGGATATACCTGCTCTACCCAGACAAGTGCATAAGTGGGAACCCCAAAGAAAGGGTGCCTTCAGATCAATGTAGGTGGTGCATATGTTTGCGTTCTACTTTGTTCATATGTTTATTTCCAATAAAAGGACTTGGATCTAGCTCAAATCAACAAATATCCCTAAAAACTAAGGAAAATATATCGAGATCTCTAGGGCCGATCATCATATTTGCAGACACAAGAAGATTATTCACGAACTCATCTTTATGTTAGATATACCTGCTCTGGCCTTGATAAGCACGAGCGGACAAGTGCATAATTGGGAACCCCGAGGCGGGGTGCTTTAGGATCAATGGAGATGGCGTATATATTTATGCTCTACTTTGTTCATAAGTTTTTCATGAAAAGGCCTTAGATCTAGATCAAACAAGTAGTATAGATGTCCCCAAAAAGAATAAAGAAAACATATCAAGATCTTTGGGGTTAGTTATCTTCTTTGCAAATACAAGAAGATTATTCATGAACTCATCTCTGGGTCAGATATACCTACTCCAGCCTTTGGTGTGCACGCATGGACATGTGCATAGTGGGAACCCTCGGAGGTGGGGTGCGTTAAGATCAACGGAGATGGCACAATCAGAGAAGTGGTTGAATGTGCGGCATCAGAGCATCTCCAACAACAGCAAAAAAATTGGTGTCCTAAAAATGGTTTAGGTGTGGATGGAGAAGAGTTTTTTGGCACCAAAAATTTTTCTGCCTTTTTAGCAGCCCTAAAACCGGTGCCCTAAAATTTGTCCTTCTTCATATAGCACACACATTTGAGCATATGCAATGTTATAAAATAATATCAAACTAATGCCAAACTAGATGAATGGGCCACGCGTTGTTACCCTCATGTGTCATGTACTACCATGTGGTGTCGAGGATTGGTTTTTCCCGCAAACTTAGGCACACCCACACACCGGATGCATTGAGTTGCACCTTAACTTTGAATTGCATCGATAGATTTCTTGTGAGATTCTCTTCCATAAACAAATAAAGTACAACAAAGGATTAATGGATAATCAATCGATCAAACTTAAGAGGTGGTAGAAGATGAAGTAGATGAGATTTTTCACCCACGACCGGCATGCATGCGTGCATCCTAGAGATGTGGAAGGACAAAGGGAAATCTGTGCAACCTATGCCACCCAATTTAGATTGAATGACTAATAATGATTGGGGTGATGTGGGGGCACAGATGCACTGTAAATAGCAATTAATGACTTGTAATGGGGTTTGTCTATATAAGATATATAGATTAATCCGAAACAAATAAACTCAAATAGTACTTAATTATTACATAGTTCATCTACTTGGAAATGGTGTCCTCCATTGACGACAATGTGCAAGGGCGGAGGGTACCTAGGTGGCGGTCGGACCAGGGATGGAAGGGAGGCCGTAGGCAAAGCGTGGCTAGCGCCCGAGTAGAGCTGCTCCGTCCAGGAAGGCCTGGGCGGTGGTTTGGGTGGTATAGCGGCGACATCGATCTTTGACTTCATGGATAAAGAGCGAGAGTGGAGGGACAAAGTGAGAAAATCGGGGCTCCGGGTGGGGTCTTTGGGTGGGCTGGGGGTGTCGAAGCCCTACGTGGCAGAGGTTTGGACGCCTGTAAACCTCCCCCGGCTTTGCTTCCAGCTTGTGGGATTACAGACGTCCGGGTTGTGCCGCGGATGTTTGGTGCATGACGTTGTTTGGCCGAAAGTGTCTGGACCACGTAATCCGGACATTTAGGGGCATTTTGGTGCACAGCTTGGGAGTTTCCCTAATAGAGTTGCCCATCTATATGCGAGGGAGGCGCTTAAGCTTAATGTTAATTCTTTCAATCCTGAAAATTGCATGTTGTTCCAGCTAACACTTAAATAAAATACCATGTTGGCAGTTCTAAAAAAATCTTCACTGTGAACAAGTTGATGACAGGCCATTGCCTCTCTATCGCATGAGCCAACCAGTCATTGTTGGTCGTGAACGGGAAGCATCAAGGCCACGGTCCTACCACACCAGCGTCCTGGACAAGAAATTGTCCAAAATATTAGTTTCAGAAGATCCACAGATCCAAGATCTAAACCTCCAAAACTGCTCCTTTGCATGTTATTTTCCGCTTTACGCACTCACTTCATATGTGGTCTACGCTACACCAAACGAAGTATCAACCGTTGTTCAAGACAGTGTTTATGCGGTAGGAGCAGGTGGCCAGGGAGGTCTTCACCCAGCATGGGTGGCAGCATAATCTCCGGATTGGTGCACCACCTCCTTCGGTGTAGGCATAGTGTCGGTCCTATATGATCCTGCTATTGCTGATATGTCGCCTTTTTATCATCTTTCAGTTTGTTTTTGTTTGGTTATGTGCATCTTAGTTACGCAGAGGCCGGGCGATGCTCATCATATTTTGTATCCGCTTGATGCTAACTTTTGAGTTAATAAAAATGCCCTTTGTCGAAAAAAGATAAGAACCTCCAAAACCGCACACTGCACCAACATGACAGAGAGCAGGTGTCGGGGATATCTAGCGACATATGCAAGGGGTGGCTTATCATGGATGGGGACAAGAGTACGTCGCCGGGCTCTATAAGCGGGAGTGGGCGAGACCGCATACGCCTGCGAATCTTACCCAGGTTCGGAGCTCTCCGTGGAGATAACACCCCTAGTCCTGCTTTGCGGGGTCTCCGCATGATGACTATACTCAATAGATTAGCTAAAAGATGGCTCCTTGAGCTGTTTCAGCTAGAGGAGGAAGAAGAGCAAGGCTAGCCCTAACTTCTCCTTCTATGGGTGTGTGGATGGTTGTAACGCCCACGATGCGGCTATATCTCCCACGTGTCGAGGCACGACTTAGAGGCATAACCGCATTGTGGTTTTGTCGCAAGAAGGGTCATCTTTACACAATCCCATGTAATGAACAAGAATGGGATAACGAGAGTTGGCTTACAATCGCCACTTCACACAATACATAAATATAATCCATACATCATCCAAAATACACACATAGACCGACTACGGTTAAAACCAAATGAAAATAAGATAACCCCAAATGCTAGATCCCCGATCGTCCCAACTGGGCTCCACTACTGATCATCAGGAAAAGAAACATAGTAACGACCACGTTCCTCGTCGTACTCCCACTTGAGGTCGATCCCATCATCTGCACTGGCATCGTCGACACCTGCAACTGTTTTGGTAGAATCTGTGAGTCACGAGGACTCAGCAATCTCACACCCGCGAGATCAAGACTATTTAAGCTTATAGGAAAGGATGGTGAAGTGAGGTGGAGCTGCAGCAAGAACTAAGCATATATGGTGGCTAACATATGCAAAAGAGAGCGAGAAGAGAAGCAACGGAACGGTCGTCATCTAGTAATGACCAAGAAGTGATCCTGAACTCCTACTTACGTCATTCATAACTCAAACCGTGTTCACTTCCCGGACTCCGCCGAGAAGAGACCATCACGGCTACACACACAGTTGATGTATTTTAATTGGGTCAAGTGACAAGTTCTCTACAACCGGACATTAACAAATTCCCATCTGCCTCATAACCGCGGGCACGGCTTTCGAAAGATAATACCCTGCAGGGGTGTCCCAACTTAGCACATTATAAGCTCTCACGGTCAACGAAGGATAAACCTTCTCCCAGGAAGACCCGATCAGTCTCGGAATCCCGGTTTACAAGACATTTCGACAATGGTAAAACAAGACCAGCAAAGCCACCCGAATGTGCCGACAAATCCCAATAGGAGCTGCACATATGTCGTTCTCAGGGCACACCGGATGGGCAAGTCGTCGGGTTGGCATAGACCCTGGTTGCCCAGGGGGCGCCGGACATCGCCCAGTTTGGGCCAGCACTCAAAGGAGCACTGGTCCGGGGGTTTAAAATAAAGATGACCCTCGGGCTCGCGAAACCCGGGGGAAAAAGTCTTAGGTGGCAAATGGTAAAACCAAGGTTGGGCCTTGCTGGAGGAGTTTTATTCAAGGCGAACTGTCAAGGGGGTCCCATAAATCACCCAACCGCGTAAGGAACGCAAACTCAAGGAACATAATACCGGTATGACAGAAACTAGGGCGGCAAGAGTGGAACAAAACACCAGGCATAAGGCCGAGCCTTCCACCCTTTACCAAATATATAGATGCATTAATTAAATAAGAGATATTGTGATATCCAAAATATCCATGTTCCAACATGGAACCAACTTCATCTTCACATGCAACTAGCAACGCTATAAGAAGGGCTGAGCAAAAGCGGTAACTTAGCCAAACAACGGTTTGCTAGGAAAGGATGGTTAGGGGCTGACATGGCAATATGGGAGGCATTATATAGCAAGTGGTAGGTAGTGCAGCATGGCAATAGAACGAACAACTAGCAAAGCAAAGATAGAAGTGATTTCGAGGGTATGGTCATCTTGCCTGCAAGGTTCTCAGAGTTGTCAAAAGCTTGATCCTCGTAAGCGTACTCAACAGGTTCCTCGTTCACGAACTCGTCTCCTGGCTCTACCCGAAACAAGAACACAAGCAACGGAACCACAATCAATCACGGGAAATGCACAAGCAACATGATGCAAAACATGAATGATATGCGAGATGGGATATGCGATGCATATGCGTGCTCCGGAAGGGAAATGATGAACAAGGCAGTAACTTGGCAAACCAAGCATGCCACTGGAAAGGTGAGATGATTTCGGTCGAAATCGATATAAAGATCACCGGAAACGGATGCACGGTTTGCAAATGGCAAGCAAAACAAGAATGACAGGAATCTGCGATTAACAGCATGATAGCACTTAGAATGCAACAAACAACAATGCTACAGCACTCCAACATAGCAACAAAGCATATGGTAGTAATCTACAGGAGATACTTGACAAAAGTGAATACTGAGCTACGGCTAGATCACAACATAACAGGTTCAAACAAGCATGGCAAAAGTGCAAAAGATAACAAGTTCACAGACAGTGAAATTACTGGACATGGCAGAAACAGCATCAGGTAGCAATGTTCAGAGCACGAAATGAACATGCTACAGGAACTTAACATGGCAAAACAAGGCATGGAAGTATTCTACTAAATGCATATGACAAAAGTCCCTTACTGACCATAAGCCAAAAAGGACCAGAAGATATGATGGCAACCATGTAAACATAGCAAGTTTCGTTAACAGGTTTCAGACAGCAGAAAACAGAGCATGGCAGAAACAGACATTATGAGGGCATCTTGGTGAGCTTGATGCACTCACCACAAAGCAATTCATGAGAAAACAAGTATACCTACAGCAAGATGGCAAGCTTATGAAGCTAACCATGGCAAGAGCAAATACATAGCATGTAAGAAACAACTACAACAAGCTTGGCAAAATTGGATATCATGTTAACAATCTGCCAGAAGTATTTTATAGCAAAAGTAGAGCAAGATTGACTCAAATGAACATTAAGATGGACTCAAATGAACATGGTGCAATGGAACAAAATGTAGAGCATCACGAGGCGAACATTTCAATATATTACACGCGCGAAACGGAGCTATATGCAGAGAGTTATGATGCGATGAACATAGCAATATACTGTGAAAATATAAGGACTTAGGATTTTCGGGGAGAGGAGAAAAAGTCAACCCGAGGCTCTCTGGATCCAGATCGGGCGGTGGTTGCTTGAGCTCGGGCCGCCGGAGTGCTCGCCGGAGGGAGGGCAACGTCGACCGGTGGGGAAGAAGAGGAGGACGGCCGGGCGGCGACCGGAGCAGGAGGCGGCGGTGGCGCGGCGCTGGAGGCGGCGGGGTCCGGCGACGGCGAGGCGGCGCCGGCGAGGCGGCGGCGTGGCCGGCGACGGCAAGGCGGCGGCGCGGCGGGAGCGGCGGCCGCGGAGGGCTCGGGCACGGGTGACGGGGCTGGAGGAGCGGGCTCGGGGGGCCTCGCACGGGCTCCTGCGGGCCGGCGGCGATGTGGGCGCGGGGCGCCACGTGGCGGCGTCCCGTTGGCTACGGGCGTCGGTGGAGAAACGTCCGGCCGGCGGCGGACGTGTCCGGCAGCGCGGAGGAGCGGGTTAGGGTTTTGGACTGCGAATATATTTCGGGAGGGGAGGTGTATATATAGGTAGAGGGAGCTAGGAGACTCCAAACGGAGTGCGGTTTTCGCCCACACGATCGTGATCGAACGACCTAGAGCATGGAAGAGACTTAGAGGGGTTTTGGGCTGTTTAGAGAGGGGTTTTTCTGCAACACACAAACGGACTTTGCGGATGCCCGGTTAACCGTTGGAGTACCAAACGACCTCCAAATGGAATGAAACTTGACCGGTGGTCTCCCGGTGGTATACCAAGGCCACTTGACAAGCCTCGGTCCATTCCGAGAAGTTTCAACACCCGCTCACGAAAAGAAACAAGAGGGGTGCGCCGGAGAAGGTGGGAGTGTCGGATTGCAAAACGGACAACGGGGAAAATGCTCGGATGCATGAGACGAACACGTATGCAAATGCAATGCACATGATGACATGATATGAGATGCATGACATGAACAAAATGCAAAACGGAAAACAAAACCCGGCCACGAAGGGAATATCATAACACATAGCCAAAATTGGCAACAGTTGGAGTTACAAATATGGAAAGTTACATCCGGGGTGTTACAACACTCCACCACTATGAGAGGATCTCGTCCCGAGATCTAGGACTGAAAGAACTCCGGATATTCGGAACGGAGGTGGTCCTCGCGTTCCTAGGTGGCTTCTCGGTCGGAATGGTGCGACCACTTCACTTTCAGGAATTTGATTGACTTGTTGCGAGTCTTGTGCTCAGTTTCTTCAAGAATAGCAACGGGGTGCTCATGATAAGACATATCTTCTTGGAGGTCAATCTCTTCGAAGTTGATGGTGCACTCAGGCGTCTTGAAGCACTTGCGAAGCTGTGACACAAGGTACACATCGTGCACGTTCGTGAAGTTGGAAGGAAGCTCAAGTTGATAGGCGAGGTCGCCTCTTTTGCCAATGATCTTGAAAGGACCCACGTATCTAGGGGCAAGCTTCCCTTTGATACCGAAGCGACGAGTGCCTTTCATTGGAGAGACGCGGAGGTAGACATGGTCTCCGATCTCGAAAGCCAAATCACGGTGCTTACTATCATAGTAACTCTTCTGGCGCGATTGCGCGGCTTTAAGATTATCACGGATGACTTTACACATTTCTTCAGCCTCTGTGATTAAGTCGTTGCCAAGAAGTTGGCGTTCACCAGTCTCTGACCAATTGAGAGGAGTACGGCACTTTCTGCCATAGAGAATCTCGAATGGGGCCTTGCCCGAACTTGCTTGGAAGCTGTTGTTGTAGGAGAATTCGGCATATGGAAGACAATCTTCCCATTTCATGCCAAAGGAAATGACACAAGCCCTGAGCATATCTTCAAGAATTTGATTGACTCGCTCGACTTGGCCACTAGTTTGAGGATGGAAAGCTGTGCTGAAGCGAATGTTGGTGCCCATGGCCTTTTGGAAGGAGTCCCAGAACTTAGAGGTGAAGATGCTTCCACGATCTGAAGAAATCAATTGTGGAATGCCGTGCAAGGAGACAATCCTGGAGGTGTATAGCTCTGCCAACTGAGCTGCTGTGATAGATTCTTTGATTGGAAGGAAATGAGCCACTTTAGAAAGCTTGTCGATGACAACGAAGATAGCACCATTTCCACGCTTGGACTTTGGAAAACCAGTCACGAAGTCCATTTCAATATGACCAAACTTCCATTCTGGGATAGCAAGAGGTTGGAGGAGACCAGCTCGTCATTGGTGTTCTGCTTTCACTCTTCGACAGACATCACATTCATTCACGAATTGAGCGATTTCTCGCTTCATTCGAGTCCACAAATACGACTGCTTGAGGTCATGGTACATCTTCGTACTTCCAGGATGAATGGAAAGAAGAGAATTGTGCGCCTCGTTCATAATGACTTTCCTTAGATCACCTTTAGGAACCACAATCCGGTCCTCGAAGAATAAAGTGTTTCTGTCATCAATGCGATAGCACTTGTATTTGGAAAGACCCTTGTCGATACCACGTTTCACCTTCTTCACCATGGCATCAAGAAGTTGTGCCTCACAAATTTGCTCTTCCAAAGTAGGAGAGACTATGAGGTTGGCAAGAAAGCCTTGAGGAACAACTTGGAGATTCAGCTTGCGGAAAGCTTCACAAAGATCCGGTTGGAATGGCTTGAGAATTAAGCTGTTGCAATAAGCCTTCCTGCTTAAAGCATCTGCAATGACATTGGCCTTGCCTGGAGTATATTCAATACTCGGATTGTACTCTTGAGTCATTTCGACCCATCGAGTCTGTCTGAGGTTGAGGTTGGGCTGAGTGAAGATGTACTTGAGACTCTTGTGATCAGTGAATATGTCCACTTTTCTTCCCAACAAGAGATGTCTCCACGTTATTAATGCATGGACAACTGCCGCCAACTCAAGATCGTGAGTGGGGTAGTTCTTTTTGTTGGGCTTCAACTGACGAGAGGTATAGACCACAACTTTCTTCTCTTGCATTAACACAGCACCGAGACCTTGGAGAGAAGCATCACAGAAAACTTCGAATGACTTGGATTCATCAGCAGGAGTTAAGACAGGAGCTGTGATGAGTTTCTCTTTGAGAGTGTTGAAAGCAACGTCACACTCAGGAGACCAGACATACTTCACATGCTTCTGGAGGAGGTTGGAAACAGGTTTTGCAATCTTAGAGAAATTCTCAACGAATCTTCGGCAATAGCTTGCAAGACCAAGAAAACTGCAAAGCTGCTTGACATTCTGAGGAGGTTCCCAATTCACAATTGCGGACACCTTCTCGGGATTAACAGCGATGCCCTTGGCAGAGATGATGTGACCAAGGTAAAGAACTTCATCAAGCCAAAACTCACATTTTGAGAACTTCGCATAGAATTGATACTCTCTGAGCTTGTCGAGCACCAATCGCAAATGTTTGGCATGATCCTTCTTATTCTTGGAGAAGACCAAGATATCATCGAGATACACCAGGACGAATTCATTGGTATAGGGGTTGAAGATGAAATTCATCATCCGAGAGAATGTTGGAGGAGCATTGATAAGGCCGAAAGACATGACAGTATATTCATAAGAACCAAAGCTTGTTCTGAATGCTGTCTTGGGAATATCTTCTTCACGAATGCGAATCTGATGATAACCCATACGAAGGTCAAGCTTGGAGAATACTTTGGCACCTTTGAGTTGCTCGAATAGCTCATTGATGTTGGAAAGTGGATACTTGTTCTTGATTGTCTTCTTGTTCAATGGACGGTAGTCGACACAAAGTCGTTCCGTGCCATCCTTTTTCTGGACAAAAAGAACACCACAACCCCATGGAGATGACCTCGGTCTGATCAAACCCAGACGCTCTTGTTCATCGAGCTGTTTCTTCAATTCCTTCAGCTCCTTGGGTCCAAGCTTGTATGGACGCTTGCAAACGGGTTCAGTGCCCGGCTCAAGATCGATAATGAACTCAACTGGCCGATGAGGAGGCATACCTGGAAGCTCTTCTGGAAAAACATCTTGGTACTCACAAACGACTGGAATCTGAGAGATGGCATTCAATTCGCCCTTCTCATTGAGAGAAAATAACTGAATGGTTTCATCACGAGCGGCATAAATGATAACATCCTCAGAAGAGTGTGTCAATTGAATTTCCCTGGCAGCACAATCAAGTTGAGCCTCATGCTTAGAAAGCCAGTCCATCCCGAGAATTAGATCAATATCCGACTCACCAAGAACCATTGGAGAAGATAAAAATTTATAGTTGCCCATCTTGATAGAAACATCCGGAGTCATCATTTTGGTATTCATGAATAAACCCGGAGAGGAAACCGCTATCGGCTTAGGCAGATCAACAGTATGCAAATTGTTCATGGATGCAAAAGGTCTTGATATGAAAGAAATAGATGCACCAGTATCAAAAAGAACTTTTGCAGGAATATCATTAACTGAGAGATTACCCATTATCACATCAGTAGATTCCTCTGCTTGAGCTGCATTCATCATGTTCACCTTTGCAGACTTGGGATTATGCTTGACCACTGCATTGCTGGAAGATCTGACAGGAGGAGGAGGCGGAAGGCGCCTTTGGTTGAAGCATTTGTTAGCATAGTGACCTTTCTGCTGACACTTGTTGCAAGTCACCTCTGAGAGTGGACGGTGATAAGGAGCATTCGACTTTGGAGCTTGATTCTGAGACTTGTTCTGATAGCCAGAGTTCGAAGAGTGGGAAGATCCATGGCCACCTTTGTTCTTCTGCTGGTAAGGCTGACGAAACGGAGGAGGAGGAGGCAACCAGAACTTCTGTTGCTTAGCAGCCACAAGTGAGGAAGAAGAAGACCGAACTCCGTCTCTGACTCTCTTCTTAGAAGCCTCACACTTGAGCTGAGCAGCTTCTTGCTTCAGTGCCATGTTATAGAATTGATCAAACTGAGTAGGCTCAACAAGAACAAGAGCTAACTGCAGATCCTCTCTAAGGCCACCTCTGAAGTGATAGATCATGCTCTTTTCATCAGGAACGTCTTGTTTAGCGAAGCGAGCAAGTTTCTGAAACTGGATGTTGAATTGATACACAGACATGTTGCCTTGCTTGAGATTGCGGAACTCCTCACGCTTGCTCTCAACAACACTTTGTGGAATGTCGTGCGCTTTGAAATCCCGACAGAAGTCAGTCCAAGTGATCACACGACCTCCTCTATTGTTGATACCAATCAGCAGCTTGGTCCTTGAGCTGAAAGGAAGCGAACTTGACATAGTCCTTAGGCCTGACATTGCTACATTCAAAATGCTTGTTGATGTCAACGAGCCAATCATCGGCATCCGTGGCCTCGGCACAGTAGCTGAAAGACTTGGGCTGATTTGCGAGGAACTGGTTGAGGGTAGCGAAGTGAGGCTGATTGTTGCCTTGACCTTGATTTCCTTGATTGCCTTGCCCTTGGGTGCGTTCTTGCAAGAGTTGCAGAATCATCTGAGCATTGGCGTTGGTGGCTGCCATGATAGCTTGCCATGCCTCCGGAGGCGGAGGTGGTGGCGGAGGGTTCGCCTGACTCCCTTCATTGCGTTCCGGATTCTGACGCGTTGGCGGAGCCATCCTGAAGAGGGTGACATCCGTTAGCATCTTGATAGACAAATAGACAAGTAGAATCAACAGATAGAAATTGCAACATATAGTCTTCACAATAAACATTCGAACGAGGATGAACGAATGAATTCCATAGTAAATCATCACACTTCCATAAGTTGAGAAGCCACTAAGAAAAAGATATGGAATCAACATTTGACTTCGAAGCAACTCGAATACCACAATTCAAAACAAAACAAAGTATTGGCTTGCAGAATAAGCCGGAACAAACATATGATAGAGGTTTCGTTCGAAGTTTTAGTGGTGGGGCCGACACGGGCTCGATCGTACAACACCATCATGTACAAGGCAGTGCACATGACATACGAAGCGTCCCCGAGTCGGCATAGCCAAGGACTCTTTAAGACACTACGAGACCACTGTAAAAACCGTGGAAAGGCGGACCACTAGACGTCGAACCCCAATCTCATATCATGCGTCTGTCAGAAAGATATCCTAGGAGCTACTTGAATTCCCACTTATAAACTCCCGAAACTTTCTGGTTATGCAATCTGGTGTTGGGGATACAGGGGACACAAAATATATCACCCAAACTAGCAATCCCTAGATCCAGCTGTATCCATCCGTCAACACATAACCAAGAAACCTTCGAAAATCGTGTACCTCAACCTTCGAAAAGCATCCGTTATACGAGTTATGGCAATACTCCCAAACTCCCGCCCCAGTATTGGGTGGCGTCGAGGTGATCTCACCAACAACTGCATAAAAGAGATTTCGATGTCGGCGAAACTCAGGTATTCCAGAACTGCAACGATAAAATTGTGACGACAACACCTCGGAGCTCAACTCCCCGGGACAATGCCACAACCCCTAAATGTCAGGAGGCACCAAGAACAATGTTCTCGTCACAAAGCCATCGGAACGATTCCAAGATACCCGCGTGATCCTAAATTTTTTTTGTGAAATTTGAGGAGAGAAAAGTCAAAACTTCTACGTCAGGAGACCTCACCAGAGCGACGAAGAGAACTGAGGAGTAAAAAGAATCCTACTCTCCGATATATATAATCCTAAGACTCAAAACATTTTTTTTCTAGACTCAACAACGCCAGCGATTCGATCAAGCAGGGGGGCTCCTAAGTCGGGGATGGCTCTGATTACCAACTTGTAACGCCCACGATGCGACTATATCTCCCACGTGTCGAGGCACGACTTAGAGGCATAACCGCATTGTGGTTTTGTCGCAAGAAGGGTCATCTTCACACAATCCCATGTAATGAACAAGAATGGGATAACGAGAGTTGGCTTACAATCGCCACTTCACACAATACATAAATATAATCCATACATCATCCAAAATACACACATAGACCGACTACGGTTAAAACCAAATGAAAATAAGATAACCCCAAATGCTAGATCCCCGATCATCCCAACTGGGCTCCACTACTGATCATCAGGAAAAGAAACATAGTAACGACCACGTTCCTCGTCGTACTCCCACTTGAGGTCGATCCCATCATCTGCACTGGCATCGTCGGCACCTGCAACTGTTTTGGTAGAATCTGTGAGTCACGAGGACTCAGCAATCTCACACCCGCGAGATCAAGACTATTTAAGCTTATAGGAAAGGATGGTGAAGTGAGGTGGAGCTGCAGCAAGCACTAAGCATATATGGTGGCTAACATACGCAAAAGAGAGCGAGAAGAGAAGCAACGGAACGGTCGTCATCTAGTAATGACCAAGAAGTGATCCTGAACTCCTACTTACGTCATTCATAACTCAAATCGTGTTCACTTCCCGGACTCCGCCGAGAAGAGACCATCACGGCTACACACACAGTTGATGTATTTTAATTGGGTCAAGTGACAAGTTCTCTACAACCGGACATTAACAAATTCCCATCTGCCTCATAACCGCGGGCACGGCTTTCGAAAGATAATACCCTGCAGGGGTGTCCCAACTTAGCACATTATAAGCTCTCACGGTCAACGAAGGATAAACCTTCTCCCAGGAAGACCCGATCAGTCTCGGAATCCCGGTTTACAAGACATTTCGACAATGGTAAAACAAGACCAGCAAAGCCACCCGAATGTGCCGACAAATCCCGATAGGAGCTGCACATATCTCGTTCTCAGGGCACACCGGATGGGCAAGACGTCGGGTTGGCATAGACCCTGGTTGCCCAGGGGGCGCCGGACATCGCCCAGTTTCGGCCAGCACTCAAAGGAGCACTGGTCCGGGGGTTTAAAATAAAGATGACCCTCGGGCTCGCAAAAACCCGGGGGAAAAAGTCTTAGGTGGCAAATGGTAAAACCAAGGTTGGGCCTTGCTGGAGGAGTTTTATTCAAGGCGAACTGTCAAGGGGGTACCATAAATCACCCAACCGCGTAAGGAACGCAAACTCAAGGAACATAATACCGGTATGACAGAAACTAGGGAGGCAAGAGTGGAACAAAACACCAGGCATAAGGCCGAGCCTTCCACCCTTTACCAAATATATAGACATTAATTAAATAAGAGATATTGTGATATCCAAAATATCCATGTTACAACATGGAACCAACTTCATCTTCACATGCAACTAGCAACGCTATAAGAAGGGCTGAGCAAAAGCGGTAACTTAGCCAAACAACGGTTTGCTAGGAAAGGATGGTTAGGGGCTGACATGGCAATATGGGAGGCATTATATAGCAAGTGGTAGGTAGTGCAGCATGGCAATAGAACGAACAACTAGCAAAGCAAAGATAGAAGTGATTTCGAGGGTATGGTCATCTTGCCTGCAAGGTTCTCAGAGTTGTCGAAAGCTTGATCCTCGTAAGCGTACTCAACAGGTTCCTCGTTCACGAACTCGTCTCCTGGCTCTACCCAAAACAAGAACACAAGCAACGGAACCACAATCAATCACGGGAAATGCACAAGCAACATGATGCAAAACATGAATGATATGCGAGATGGGATATGCGATGCATATGCGTGCTCCGGAAGGGAAATGATGAACAAGGCAGTAACTTGGCAAACCAAGCATGCCACTGGAAAGGTGAGATGATTTCGGTCGAAATCGATATAAAGGTCACCGGAAACGGATGCACGGTTTGCAAATGGCAAGCAAAACAAGAATGACACGAATCTGCGATTAACAGCATGATAGCACTTAGAATGCAACAAACAACAATGCTACAGCACTCCAACATAGCAACAAAGCATATGGTAGTAATCTACAGGAGATACTTGACAAAAGTGAATACTGAGCTACGGCTAGATCACAACATAACAGGTTCAAACAAGCATGGCAAAAGTGCAAAAGATAACAGGTTCACAGACAGTGAAATTACTGGACATGGCAGAAACAGCATCAGGTAGCAATGTTCAGAGCACGAAATGAACATGCTACAGGAACTTAACATGGAAAAACAAGGCACGGAAGTATTCTACTAAATGCATATGACAAAAGTCCCTTACTGACCATAAGCCAAAAAGGACCAGAAGATATGATGGCAACCATGTAAACATAGCAAGTTTCGTTAACAGGTTTCAGACAGCAGAAAACAGAGCATGGCAGAAACAGACATTATGAGGGCATCTTGGTGAGCTTGATGCACTCACCACAAAGCAATTCATGAGAAAACAAGTATACCTACAGCAAGATGGCAAGCTTATGAAGCTAACCATGGCAAGAGCAAATACATAGCATGTAAGAAACAACTACAACAAGCTTGGCAAAATTGGATATCATGTTAACAATCTGCCAGAAGTATTTTATAGCAAAAGTAGAGCAAGATTGAGTCATGCTATGGCCCTCCATAATTGCAAATAAGGACAGGAATGGATCAATTACAATAATATCTACAAAACATCCTTACTGAACATCTCCAAAAGGAGCATGGATCTCTCTGTAGCCACATGGATACATAGCAACAAAATAACAGCAGTCACAGACTTGGAGAAATCACTGTCCCTGAAAGCAGAAACATTACGGAGCCTAGTTTGCATGCTTGTGCTAGTCACCACAGAGATTACAAAAATACATGGCATACACCTCTGTAAAGATGGCATGGCATACATCACAACACATGTAGTGCTCATGCCTATAAGATGCACAGATTAAATGCAACAAAAATAACAAATCCTCAAGTTCTGATAAGTAACAGCAGATAACAGCAACTAGCACTCTTGCACCAGAGATTTGGGCATCAAGATGGACTCAAATGAACATGGTGCAATGGAACAAAATGTAGAGCATCACGAGGCGAACATTTCAATATATTACACGCGCGAAACGGAGCTATATGCAGAGAGTTATGATGCGATGAACATAGCAATATACTGTGAAAATATAAGGACAGGATTTTCGGGGAGAGGAGAAAAAGTCAACCCGAGGCTCTCTGGATCCAGATCGGGCGGTGGTTGCTCGAGCTCGGGCCGCCGGAGTGCTCGCCGGAGGGAGGGCGACGGCGACCGGTGGGGAAGAAGAGGAGGACGGCTGGGCGGCGGCGCGGCGCTGGAGGCGGCGGTGTCCGGGGACGGCGAGGCAGCGGCGTGGCCGGCGCCGGCGAGGCAGTGGCGTGGCCGGCGCCGGTGAGGCGGCGGCGTGGCCTGCGACGGCAAGGCGGCGGCGCGGCGGGAGTGGCGGCCGCGGAGGGCTCAGGCGCGAGCGACGGGGCTGGAGGAGCGGGCTCGGGGGGCCTCGCACGGGCTCCTACGGGCCGGCGGCGATGTGGGCGCGGGGCACCACGTGGCGGTGTCCCGTTGGCTGCGGGCGTCGGTGGAGAAACGTCCGGCCGGCGGCTGACGTGTCCGGCGGCGCGGAGGAGCGGGTTAGGGTTTTGGACTGCGAATGTATTTCGGGAGGGGAGGTGTATATATAGGTAGAGGGAGCTAGGAGACTCCAAACGGAGTGAGGTTTTCGTCCACACGATCGTGATCGAACGACCTAGAGCATGGAAGAGACTTAGAGGGGTTTTGGGCTGTTTAGAGAGGGGTTTTGCTGCAACACACAAATGGACTTTGCGGATGCCCGGTTAACCGTTGGAGTACCAAACGACCTCCAAATGGAACGAAACTTGACCGGTGGTCTCCCGGTGGTATACCAAGGCCACTTGATAAGCCTCGGTCCATTCCGAGAACGTTCAACACCCGCTCACGAAAAGAAACAAGAGGGGTGCGCCGGAGAAGGTGGGAGTGTCGGATTGCAAAACGGACAACGGGGAAAATGCTCGGATGCATGAGACGAACACGTATGCAAATGCAATGCACATGATGACATGATATGAGATGCATGACATGAAAAAAATACAAAACGGAAAACAAAACCCGATCACGAAGGGAATATCATAACACATAGCCAAAATTGGCAAGAGTTGGAGTTACAAATATGGAAAGTTACATCCGGGGTGTTACAATGGTGGCCAGGGTTCTAAACCCTTGCATGGGGAAGCCTGGGGGGCTTATATAGGCCTACCACCCAGGGGTACAATGGTAATCCGGCCGGGTGTAGGACCCGGCCGTCAGTGTCTCCGGGCGCCGGCTTCTCCGCCGGCTGCTGAGGCCTGCCGCTTGGTGGGTCCCGCCGGCTGCCGAGGACTCGGCCGACAGGTAGGTCCCGCCTGCGGGCCACATTGACTGCTTTATACTGTAGCCTCGCCCTTGATGACGGAGGCTTTGTCGGGGGGAGCGTGGCTACAGTCCCGCCGCCTGGCGGGCGCTCACTGTAGCCACACCCCGTCTCATCTGGTTAATGGTGCGCAGACTCCGAGAGGGAGAAAGGCCGCCTGCTAGGAGTCGGCCTGCCCTTGTTGCCGTCTACTTGGGATTCGCCGCCTTCTGGTGGCTCGCGGATATGTAGGGCCCGCCGCCTGCGGGCCGTACCAACCTCCCGCCATGGGAGCATGGTTCCCTCTGACGTAAGTGATGTCACAGGATGCGTGGCAACAGTGCCACGCCGGGCGAGGGGTGTCCACATGGCACACTGCACTGTGGCCATGACCCGTCCTGGATTCGGGGGTGGCAGATCGCACTGTAGCCACGCCCCGTCCTGTCGTGGTTAAGTGGGTGCAAACTTTGAGGGGACGAGGGGCCACCTGCTAGGAGTCAGCTCCCTCGTGGCCGCCGTCTGATGTCTTGCCGTCTTCTAGCAGCTGGCCGTTTTTCTGGGAGGTGTGAGGGGCGCAGCTAGCCCCGATGTCTTGAAATACCATAGGGAGTCGATGAGGTTACCTGTGGTCATTTACTCCGATAGTAGTCCCCGAAGCTGGTGGGGTGCCACGGCTGAAAATCGGGGCGCCTCAGCAGCTTCCGACTCCGAGTGATCTGGTAATCTTGTTTCGTCCGTCTTCTGGAGATGCCGACTGTTAGGAGCCGACCAGGGCCAAGCCAGCCGCTTGGTGAATTCGCATCGTCGTGGCGGGGGCCAGGTGGCGAGCCAACGGGATGACAGGCTTGCCGCCCGTTACTCGTTCGCCACGCGATGCCCGCAGATCAGGCTGGCCTGCCAGCCCACGCGCGCGACCGGACGTCGCCGCAAGCCCGAGCCCGCCACTACAGGGCCTCGGCACGCGCGCGTATCCGCTGCGGCCGAGGCGGGCGGTTGCGCTTCCCAGGCGCGTTAAGTACACGCCGTTACGGCACGGAAGATGAGGGGTCGTGGGGGGAGTGGGCGCAGTTAATCCCGCGCCCCCCACATCTCGCCCCCTCGGCTTCGCCACCGGGGGCTATTAGTAGGGGGAGGAGGGGGCGGCAGAACGAGCGCGCGCCCTCCTCCCTCTTCGTCTTACTCGTCTTCCTATTCTTCTTCTTGCCGCCGCTGCGCCACTCCACGCCCTTCGTCTTCTTCTTCCTCGCCGTGCCACCGCGCCCTCGACTTTGCCTCGCCGCCGCGCCATAGAGCCATCGTGACCATGGCGCGGGAGGGTCGTTCAGGCAATTGGGATGGCTCCAATGTCCAAGACGAGGACATCGCCTTTCCCCGTGCGACGCGGAGGCTGCCCAAAGAGGAGTGCGTGGGGGTGCGGATTCTGCTAGAGCAGGAGATCTCGCCGGCGCCGGAGCCCGACGAGTACGTGGTCTTCCATAGCCACTTTCTCCGCGGCTTCGGCTTGCCGGCGAGCGGCTTCTTCCGCGCCTTCCTCAACAACTAAGGCCTGCAGCCGCATCACCTCACGCCCAACACCGTGGTACTTCTCTCCGCCTTCGTTACTTTCTGCGAAGGCTATCTCGGAGTTTTGCCCATGCTCGATCTGTGGGGGCACTTCTTCTACCTCAAGCTTGGCACCGCGGCCAAGGGCGAGGTGGCTTAGTGCGGCGCTTGCATCGCCGTGCGGCGCACCGGTGGCGGAACCCGGTTTCCGGCTATGGTGATACTGGAGTCGGCCAAGTTGTGGCAGAAGACGTATTTCTACGTCCACAACTTGGATCCGACTCGCAACTTCATCAATCTGTCGGGTTTCGTGTCAGGCCCGCCTGCTGAGCCACGGAGCAACTGGGGCCAGCAGCCGGGGAGGCCGCTGCCGGCTGGTGTCACCCGCGTCCTCAATCGCCTGGAGGTGCTGACGGAGGTGGAGGGCCTTCGACGGGCAGACCTGGTGGCCGCCTTCATCCAGCGCCGGGTGCTGCCGCTCCAATTTTGGCCCCACCTGATCTGCGACATGGGCGACCGCCGGGATCCGAGCCGGACGTCGACCAAGGAGATGTCGGCGGACGAGGTCGCCCACCGTGTCAACTTCATCTCCGGCAGCCAGCTCGAAGTGGGGAGCTGGAGCTTCGGCAAGGAGCCCTACAGCCGGGCCAACCCGCCGCCTGGGGTTAGTACTCGGTCTTCTTCTTCGTTCTTTCTGTTTTTGCGATGACCTTCATCAAGCCTAATTGTCCGGGTGCTACGCAGCGCGCCGTCAGCCCCAATCACTGGTGGATGCTAGACCGGGAGGTCAGCGACGTAGGCGACCCCGAGCTAGGGGTGGCCGCGTTGGAGGAGGACGACGCCACCGGAGGAGGCGGCGGTCGTGCAGGCGGAGCTGCAGGAGGCGGCATGGCAGGGGATGTCTGGGGGTGGCCAGACGATGACGAAGGCGGCGACGAACCACATCGTGCCGTGGGTGCCGCGGGGCCGACATCTGGAGCAGCCGGCTCCTCGAAGCATTGAGCCAACGCAGGAACGTCCGGCACCCGGCTTCTCCAAAAGTCTGTATAAAACCATATGCTTTGATCACACTATCAAAACGTTTATTCCAACTCCGAGAGGCTTGCACCAGCCCATAAATGGATCGCTGGAGCTTGGACAATTTGTTAGCACCCTTTGGATTGACAAAACCTTCTGGTTGCATCATATACAACTCTTCTTCCAGAAATCCATTCAGGAATGCAGTTTTTACATCCATTTGCAAAATTTCATAATCAGAAAATGCGGCAATTGCTAACATGATTCGGACAGACTTAAGCATTGCTACGGGTGAGAAAGTCTCATCGTAGTCAACCCCTTGAACTTGTCAAAAACCTTTCGCAACAAGTCGAGCTTTGTAGACAGTAACAATACCGTCAGCGTCAGTCTTCTTCTTGAAGATCCATTTATTCTCTATGGCTTGCCGATCATCTGGCAAGTCAACCAAAGTTCATACTTTGTTATCATACATGGATCCCATCTCAGATTTCATGGCCTCGAGCCATTTTATGGAATCTGGGCTCACCATCACTTCTTCATAGTTCGTAGGTTCGCCATGGTCAAGTAACATGACTTCCAAAACCGGATTACCATACCACTCTGGTGCAGATCTTACTCTGGTTGATCTATGAGGTTCGGTAGTAACTTGATCTGAAGATTCATGATCAACATCATTAGCTTCCTCACTAATTAGTGTAGGTGTCACAGAAACTGGTTTCTCTGATGAACTACTTTCCAATAAAGGAGCAGGTACAGTTACCTCATCAAGTTCTACTTTCCTCCCACTCACTTCTTTCGAGAGAAACTCCTTCTCTAGAAAGGATCCATTCTTAGCAACAAATGTCTTGCCTTTGGATCTGTGATAGAAGGTGTACCCAACAGTTTCCTTTGGGTATCCTATGAAGACACATTTCTCCTATTTGGGTTCGAGCTTATCAGGTTGAAGCTTTTTCACATAAGCATCGCAGCCCCAAACTTTAAGAAATGACAATTTGGATTTCTTGCCAAACCACGGTTCATAAGGTGTCGTCTCAACGGATTTAGATGGTGCCCTATTTAACGTGAATGCAGCCGTCTCTAAAGCATAACCCCAAAACGATAGCGGTAAATCAGTAAGAGACATCATAGATCGCACCATATCTAATAAAGTGCGGTTACGACGTCCGGACACACCATTACACTGTGGTGTTCCGGGTGGCATGAGTTGCGAAACTATTTTGCATTGTTTCAAATTAAGACCAAACTCGTAACTCAAATATTCTCCTCCACGATCAGATCGTAGAAACTTTATTTTCTTGTTACGATGATTTTCCACTTCACTCTGAAATTCTTTGAACTTTTCAAATGTTTCAGACTTATGTTTCATTAAGTAGATATACCCATATCTGCTCAAATCATCTGTGAAGGTGAGAAAATAACGATACCCGCTGTGAGCCTCAATATTCATCGGACCACATACATCAGTATGTATGATTTCCAACAAATCTGTTGCTCGCTCCATTGTTCCGGAGAACGGCGTTTTAGTCATCTTGCCCATGAGGCATGGTTCGCAAGTACCAAGAGATTCATAATCAAGTGATTCCAAAAGTCCATCAGTATGGAGTTTCTTCATGCGCTTTACACCAATATGACCCAAACGGCAGTGCCACAATAAGTTGCACTATCATTATCAACTGTGCATCTCTTTTGGCTTCAACATTATGAATATGTGTATCACTACTATCAAGATTCAACACAAATAGACCACTCTTCAAGGGTGCATGACCATAAAAGATATTACTCATATAAATAGAACAACCATTATTCTCAGATTTAAATGAATAACCGTCTCGCATTGATACGTCTTCAACATATCTATAATTTATGAAGTATTCATGCAATTATATTATCCATCTTGGATGTTTTATGGCCTTTACTATGCACTTTTATATTACTTTTGAGACTAACCTATTGACCTAGAGCCCAGTGCCAGTTTCTGTTTTTTTCCTTGTTTCAGTGTTTCGCAGAAAAGGAATATCAAACGGAGTCCAAATGGAATGAAACCTTCGGAAAACTTATTTTTGGAAAGACTTGGAGGGCACGTCAGGAGATCAACGAGGAGAGCACGAGGCAGGGGGCGCGCCCACCCCCTGGGCGCGCCCTCCACCCTCGTGGGCCCCTCGTGGCTCCCCTTACCGACTTCTTTCGCCTATATATTCCCATATACCCTAAAACCTTCGGAGAACAGTATAGATCAGGAGTTCCGCCGCCGCAAGCCTCTGTAGCCACCAAAAACCAATCGACACCCTATTCCGGCACCCTGCCGGAGGGGGGATCCCTCACCGGTGGCCATCTTCATCATCCCGGCGCTCTCCATGACGAGGAGGGAGTAGTTCACCCTCGGGGCTGAGGGTATGTACCAGTAGCTATGTGTTTGATCTCTCTCTCTCTCGTGTTCTTGAGGTGGTACGATCTTGATGTATCGCGAGCTTTGCTATCTTAGTTGGATCTTATGATGTTTCTCCCCCCTCTACTCTCTTGTAATGGATTGAGTTTTCCCTTTGAAGTTATCTTATCGGATTGAGTCTTTAATGATTTGAGAACACTTGATGTATGTCTTGCGTGGGATAACCATGGTGACAATGGGTTATTCTATTGATTCACTTGATGTATGTTTTGGTGATCAACTTGCGGGTTCCGCCCATGAACCTATGCATAGGGGTTGGCACACGTTTTCGTCTTGACTCTCCGGTAGAAACTTTGGGGCACTCTTTGAGGTTCTATGTGTTGGTTGAATAGATGAATCTGAGATTGTGTGATGCATATCGTATAATCATAACCACGGATACTTGAGGTGACATTGGAGTATCTAGGTGACATTAGGGTTTTGGTTGATGTGTGTCTTAAGGTGTTATTTTACTATGTACTCTAGGGCTGTTTGTGACACTTATAGGAATAGCCCAATGGATTGATCGGAAAGAATAACTTTGAGGTGGTTTTGTACCCTACCATAATCTCTTCGTTTGTTCTCCGCTGTTAGTGACTTTGGAGTGACTCTTTGTTGCATGTTTAGGGATAGTTATATGATCCAATTATGTTATTATTGTTGAGAGAACTTGCACTAGTGAAAGTATGAACCCTAGGCCTTGTTTCCTAGCATTGCAATACCGTTTGTGCTCACTTTTATCATTAGTTACCTTGCTGTTTTTATATTTTCAGATTAAAAAAACCTATATCTACCATCCATATTGCACTTGTATCACCATCTCTTTGCCGAACTAGTGCACCTATACAATTTACCATTGTATTGGGTGTGTTGGGGACACAAGAGACTCTTTGTTATTTGGTTGCAGGGTTGCTTGAGAGAGACCATCTTCATCCTATGCCTCCCACGGATTGATAAACCTTAGGTCATCCACTTGAGGGTAATTTGCTACTGTCCTACAAACCTCTGCACTTGGAGGCCCAACAACGTCTACAAGAAGAAGGTTGCGTAGTAGACATCACACATCAAACAAGATCCAGATATAATGTTCATGCTTAACGCTGGCACCAAATAACAATTATTTAGATCTAAAACTAATCCCGAAGGTAGATGTAGAGGTAGTGTGCTGACGGCGATCACATCGACTTTGGAACCATTTCCCACGCGCATCGTCACCTCGTCCTTAGCCAGTCTTTACTTAATTCGTAGTCCATGTTTCGAGTTGCAAATATTAGCAACAGAACCAGTATCAAATACCCAGGTGCTACTGCGAGCTCTAGTAAGGTACACATCAATAACATGTATATCACATATACCTTTGTTCACCTTGCCGTCCTTCTTATCCGCCAAATACTTGGGGCAGTTCCGCTTCCAGTGACTAGTCTGTCTAGTCTGTTTGCAGTAGAAGCACTCAGTCTCAGGCTTAGGTCTAGATTTAGGTTTCTTCTCTTGAGCAGCAACTTGTTTGTCGTTCTTCTTGAAGTTCCCCTTCTTCTTTCCTTTACCCTTTTTCTTGAAACTGGTGGTCTTGTTGACCATCAACACTTGATGCTCCTTCTTGATTTCTACCTCCGCAGCCTTTAGCATTGCGAAGAGCTCAGGAATTGTCTTATCCATCCCTTGCATATTATAGTTCATCACGAAGCTCTTGTAGCTTGGTGGCAGTGATTGAAGAATTATGTCAATGACACTATCATCCGGAAGATTAACTCCTAGTTGAGTTAAGTGATTGCAGTACCCAGACATTCTGAGTATATGTTCACTGACAGAACTATTCTCCTCCATTTTGCAGCTGTAGAACTTATTGGGGACTTCATATCTCTTAATCCGGGCATTTGCTTTAAATATTAACTTCAACTCCTTGAACATCTCATATGCTCGATGATGTTCAAAACGTCATTGAAGCCCCGGTTCTATGCCGTAAAGCATGGCACACTGAACTATCGAGTAGTCATCAACACGCGACTGCCAGGCATTCACAATGTATACAGTTGCCGGCGCAGGTGGTACACCTAGCGGTGCTTCCAGGACGTAATTCTTCTGTGCAGCAATGACGATAATCATCAAGTTACGGACCCAGTCCGTGTAATTGCTACCATCATCTTTCAACTTTTCTTTCTCAAGGAACGCATTAAAATTTAATGGAACAACAGCACGGGCCATCTATCTACAACAACATAGACAAGCAAAATACTATCAGGTACTAAGTTCATGCTAAATTTAAGTTCAATTAATCATATTACTTAAGAACTCCCACTTAGATAGACATCCCTCTAATCATCTAAGTGATCACGTGATCCATATCAACTAAACCATAACTGATCATCACGTGAGATGGAGTAGTTTTCAATGGTGAACATCACTATGTTGATCATATCTACTATATGATTCACGCTCGACCTTTCGGTCTCAGTGTTCCGAGGCCATATCTGCATATGCTAGGCTCGTCAAGTTTAACCCGAGTATTCTGCGTGTGCAAAACTGTCTTACACCCGTTGTAGATGAACGTTGAGCTTATCACACCCGATCATCACGTGGTGTCTCGGCACGACGAACTTTGGCAACGGTGCATACTCAGGGTGAACACTTTTACCTTGAAATTTAGTGAGAGATCATCTTATAATGCTATCATCAAACAAAGCAGAATAAGATGCATAAAGGATAAACATCACATGCAATCAATATAAGTGATATGATATGGCCATCATCATCTTGAGCCTTTGATCTCCATCTCCAAAGCACCATCATGATCACCATCGTCACCGGCATGACACCTTGATCTCCATCGTAGCATCATTGTCATCTTGCCAACTATTGCTTCTACGACTATCGCTACCGCTTAGTGATAAAGTAAAGCAATTATAGGGCGATTGCAATGCATACAATAAAGCGACAACCATATGGCTCCTACCAGTTGCCGATAACTCCGTTACAAAACATGATCATCTCATACAATAAATATAGCATCATGCCTTGACCATATCATATCACAACATGCCCTGCAAAAACAAGTTAGACGTCCTCTATTTTGTTGTTGCAAGTTTTACGTGGCTGCTACGGGCTGAGCAAGAACTGTTCTTACCTACGCATCAAAACCACAATGATAGTTCATCAAGTTAGTGCTGGTTTAACCTTCTCAAGGATCGGGTGTAGTCACACTCGGTTCAACTAACCACCTGTGTGCTAAGCACGTCGGTAGAACCAGTCTCGCGTAAGCGTACGCGTAATGCCGGTCCGGGCCGCTTCATCCAACAATACCGCCGAACCTAAGTATGACATGCTAGTAAGCAGTATGACTTGTATCACCCACAACTCACTTGTGTTCTACTCATGCATATAACATCTACGCATACACCTGGCTCGGATGCCACTGTTGGGGAACGTAGTAATTTCAAAAAAATCCCTACGCACACGCAAGATCATGGAGATGCATAGCAACGAGAAGGGAGAGTGTCATCTACGTACCCTCGTAGACCGTAAGCGGAAGCGTTATAACAATGCGGTTGATGTAGTCGTACGTCTTCACGATCGACCGATCCTCAGCACCGAACGTATGGCACCTCCGCGTTTAGCACACGTTCAGCTCGGTGACGTCCCGCGAACTCACTATCCAGTAGAGCTCCGGGAAGAGCTTCGTCAGCACGACGGCGTGGTGACGGTGATGATGATGCTACCGACGTAGGGCTTCGCCAAGCACTGCTATGATATGACCGAGGTGGATTATGGTGGAGGGGGGCACCGCACACAGCTAAGAGATCAACAGATCAATTGTTGTGTCTATGGGGTGCCCCCTACCCCCTGATACGTCTCTATCGTATCTACTTTTCCACCCACTTTTGCCCTTGTTTTGGACTCTAACTTGCATGATTTAAATGGAACTAACCCGGACTGACGCTGTTTTCAGCAGAATTGCCATGGTGTTATTTATGTGCAGAAACAAAAGTTCTCGGAATGACCTGAAACTCCACGGAGATTATCTTTGGAAATAATAAAAAATACTGGCGAAAGAATCAAGGCCAGGGGGCTCACACCCTTGCCACAAGGGTGGGGGGCGCGCCTGCCCCCCTGGGCACGCCCCCTGCCTCGTGGGCCCCCTGGAGCTCCACCGACCTCAACTCCAACTCCATATATTCGTGTTCGGGGAGAAAAAAATCAGAGAGAAAGATTCATCGCATTTTACGATACGGAGCCGCTGCCAAGCCCTAAACTCTCTCGGGAGGGCTGATCTGGAGTCCGTTCGGGGCTCCGGAGAGGGGAATCCGTCGCCGTCGTCATCATCAACCATCCTCCATCACCAATTTCATGATGCTCACCGCCGTGCGTGAGTAATTCCATTGTAGGCTTGCCGGACGGTGATGGGTTGGATGAGATTTACCATGTAATCGAGTTAGTTTTGTTAGGGTTTGATCCCTAGTATCCACTATGTTCTGAGATTGATGTTGCTATGACTTTGCTATGCTTAATGCTTGTCACTAGGGCCCGAGTGCCATGATTTTAGATCTGAATCTATTATGTTTTCATGAATATATGTGAGTTCTTGATCCTATCTTGCAAGTCTATAGTCACCTACTATGTGTTATGATCCGGCAACCCCGAAGTGACAATAATCGGGACCACTCCCGGTGATGACCGTAGTTTGAGGAGTTCATGTATTCACTATGTGTTAATGCTTTGGTCCGATACTCTATTAAAATGAGGCCTTAATATCCCTTAGTTTCTGCTAGGACCCCGCTGCCACGGGAGGTTAGGACAAAAGATGTCATGCAAGTTATTTTCCATAAGCACGTATGACTATATTCGGAATACATGCCTACATTACATTGATGAATTGGAGCTAGTTCTGTGTCACCCTATGTTATGATTGTTACATGATGAACCGCATCCGGCATAATTCTCCATCACCGATCCAATGCCTACGATCTTTTCACATATTGTTCTCCACTTATTTACTTTTCCGTTGCTATTGTTACAATCACTACAAAACCCAAAAATATTACTTTTGTTATCGTTACCGTTACTTCCATATTACTTTGCTACTAAATACTTTGCTGCCTATACTAAGTTATCCAGGTGTGGTTGAATTGACAACTCAACTACTAATACTTGAGAATATTCTTTGGCTCCCCTTGTGTCGAATCAATAAATTTGGGTTGAATACTCTACCCTTGAAAACTGTTGTGATCCCCTATACTTGTGGGTTATCAAGACTATTTTCTGGCGCCGTTGCCAGGGAGCATAGCTCTATTCTTTGAGTCACTTGGGATTTATATCTGTTGGTCACTATGAAGAACCTGAAAGACGCGAAAACAAAAATTTATCCCTCAACTACGAGGGGAGGTAAGGAAATGCCATCTAGCTCTGCACTTGATTCACCTTCTGTTTTGAGTAAGCTTGCAACACCTAAACCTGCTTCTGCTATTAATTCTGATATGTCGCATGTTATTGATGATGCCACTTCTGCTATGCATGATACTTATGATGAAACTACTTCTATGCTTGATACTACTGTGCCCTTGGTGAATTTCTTGATGAACAACTTGCTAGGGCTAGAGAGAATGAAATTATTGAAACTGATAATATTGAAGGAAGTCATGATGAAGACTCTCCTAACAAATATGAATTGCATGTTGTGCCTGAGGGCTATGTTATGGATGAAGAAACTGCTAGAGACTTTCTTGCTTGCAATGATAGAAGTGATCTTAAGAAATTATTAGCTAAGCTTAAACAAAAAATTCTAAATGCTAGAATGAAATATGATCCTGCTTATGCTACTTCACCTATCTTTGTTACTGATAAGGATTATGAATTCTCTGTTGATCCTGATATAATTACTTTGGTTGAGTCTGATCCTTTTTAAGGTTATGAATCTGAAACTGTTGTGGCACATCTTACTAAATTAAATGATATAGCCACCCTGTTCACTAATATTGAGAAAACTCGCTACTATTATATCCTTAAAATATTTCCGTTCTCATTAAAGGGTGATGCTAAGATATGGTTTAATTCTCTTGATCCTGGTTGTGTGCGTAGTCCCTAGGATATGATTTATTACTTCTCTGCTAAATATTTCCCTGCTCATAAGAAACAAGCTGCCTTAAGGGAAATATATAATTTTGTGCAAATTGAAGAAGAGAGTCTCCCACAAGCTTGGGGGAGGCATCTCCAATTACTTAATGCTTTGCCTGATCATCCTCTTAGGAAAAATGAAATACTTGATATCTTTTATAATGGACTAACCGATGTTTCCAGAGACCACCTGGATAGTTGTGTTGGTTCTGTTTTCAGGGAAAGAACACCAGATGAAGCTGAAATTCATTGAATAATATGTTGACCAATGAAAATAATTGGACACTTCCTGAACCAACTCCTAAGCCAACTCCGAAGAAAAGGGGTGTTCTATTTCTCAGTCCTGAATATATGCAAGAGGCAAAGAAATCTATGAAAGAAAAGGGTATTAAAGCTGAAGATGTTAAGAATTTACCTCCTATTGAAGAAATACTTGGTCTTAATTCACCGCCTGTTGAAGAAATATATGATCTTAATCCATTACCTATTGAATAAACTCATGGTCTTGATAACCCGACACAGGTAGTAAAGGTAAATTCTCTCTATAGATATGATAAAGCTGAAATCCCTCCTACCAAGTTTGCTAGCCAATGCTTAGATGAGTTTGACAATTTTATTGTAAAACAAGAAAATTTCAATGCTTATGTTGGTAGACAATTAAAACAAAATGCTTATATGATTGAACACTTGGGTGATTATATGTCTAGAGTTAAAGGTGAACTTAAACTCATTAGTAAACATGCTTCTATGGTTACCACTCAAGTAGAACAAGTACTTAAGGCTCAAAATGATTTGCTCAATGAATTGAATAGTAAGAATAATGATTTTGCTGTTAGAGTGGCTACTAGAACTCGTAAAATGACTCAGGAACCTTTGTATCCTGAAGGCCATCCTAAGAGAATTGAGCAAGATTCTCAGAGAAATAATATAGATGCACCTAGTCCCTCTAAAAAGAAGAAAAAGAAAAATGATAGGACTTTGCATGCTTCTAGTGAACCTATTGCTGAACCACCTGAGAATCCTAATGATATTTCTATTTCTGATGCTGAAACACAATCTGGTAATGAACATGAACCTAGTGATAATGTTAATGATGATGTTCATGTCGATGCTCAACCTAGTAATGATAATGATGTAGAAATTGAACCTGCTGTTGATCTTGATAACCCACAATCAAATAATCAACGTTATGATAAGAGAGACTTTGTTGCTAGGAAACACGGTAAAGAAAGGGAGCCATGGGTTCAGAAACCCATGCCTTTTCCTCCTAAACCATCCAAGAAAAAGGATAATGAGGATTTTGAGCGCTTTGCTGAAATGATTAGACCTATCTTCTTGCGTATGTGTTTGACTGATATGCTCAAAATGAATCCTTATGCTAAGTACATGAAAGATATTGTTACAAATAAAAGAAAGATACCGGAAGCTGAAATTTCCACCATGCTTGCTAATTATACTTTTAAGGGTGGAATACCTAAGAAACTAGGAGATCCAGGAGTACCAACTATACCATGCTCCATTAAAAGAAACTATGTTAAAACTGCTTTAGGTGATCTTGGAGCCGGTGTTTGTTATGCCTCTCTCTTTATATCGTAGACTTGATTTGAATAAGTTGACACCTACTGAAATATCTTTGCAAATGGCCGATAAATCAACTACTATACCTGTCGGTATTTGTGAGGATGTGCCTGTTGTGGTTGCAAACGTTACTATTTTAATGGACTTTGTTATTCTTGATATTCCCGAGGACGATAGTATGTCTATTATTCTTGGAAGACCCTTTTTGAATACTGCAGGGGCTGTTATTGATTGCAACAAAGGCAATGTCACTTTTCATGTTAATGGTAATGAGCATACGGTACACTTTCCGAGGAAACAACCTCAAGTCCACAGTATCAATTCTATTGGAAAAATTCCATCGATTATTTTTGGAGGTTTTGAATTTCCTCTTCCTACTGTCAAGAAGAAATATGATATTCTTATTATTGGGGATGTGCATATCCCCGTTGAGGTAACATAGTGTTATTCGAAATTTCTCCGGTTTCATGTTACTCAAAATGAGTTTGTTAACAAGACTTGATCAACCTTGTTAGTGGATTCCTTTCGATGAGCATGAGATGGATGAAGTTAGAAAGAACAACATTTTGTACCCTTCTTTTACTTTCTGTTATTTAGTTGAAATAAAGTAAAATTAGTATTTTCTGTCTGTTTTCTGAATTATCCCTGCAATATAAAAATACCCCGAAAATAAGAGTTCTCCAAATGCCCCGAAATTGAAATATGATTTTTCTGGAATATTTGAGAATATCTGGCACTAAGAACATAGCAGGGGGAGCAAGCACCTGGGCACGAGGGTCCAGGGCGCGCCCACCCCCCTAGGCACGCCCCCTGCCTCGTGGGCCCACGGTGGCTCCCCTCCACTTATTCCTGCACCCACACACTTCTTCTTCCTCCCAAAAAAATCACCATCCAGCTCAAGCACGAGTTCTAGCTCATTTTCCTGCGATTTTCGATCTCCTTTCTCAAAGCACCTCTCACAAAACTGCTTTGGGGGATTGTTCCTTGGTATGTGACTCCTCCATTGGTCCAATTAGTTTTTGTTCTAGTGCTTTATTCATTGCAAATTTGTGTTGCCTAGGTGACCATGTTCTTGAGCTTGCATGTCAAATTTATATGGTTCCAAGTAGTTCTAATGCATGATATAGGCTCTGGGCACTTGTAGGAGTAGTTGCTATCAATTTTGTTGAGTTTGGTTTACTTTTATTTGAAGTTACGAAAAAATTTCAGAAATTTTGCAGAGGAAGAAATATGTTTAGGAAAATGTACCAAGGTGGTCCTTCAAGGAAGCAAGGACCCAGGCTTGCAATGCATGATGCTGATGATGAACCACCAAGGGACGCTCCCGTGCGGCCTTGTGAATGGCCTTCAGAGGACTTCATGGATCAAGTAGGAATTAGGGAAGAATTTAACGCATATTTGCGTAACGCTGGTCTTGTGAGCTTCGAGGCAAATAAGTGCCGCCAGTACCACTATCTCACTAGTTCCTTTGTGAGGAGATTTGAATTTTCATTTTCACGCAATTCTCAAACTGTCCTGTTTGATCTTTATGAAAATTCTTATCTATGGACTTAGAGGATTTTACCACTGCTTGCAAACTTCCACAATGGGGTAGTACTAGTGAACCTCGCAAATCTAAATTTAGAGATTTTCTTGCTAGTATAACTGTGGGGGAATCTAGAGACATAGCACAAGCTACCATAGGGAGCATTCATTTTCCTGCTATACATTATTTTGCTCTCTTCATAGGTAGGTGCATAAATGGTAAGGATGAAGCATGTCACATGTGTGTCCCTGACCTCAGTGTTCTCAGGAGTGCTGTGTTAGGAGATAAATATTATAATTTGGGAGCCATTGTTGCACGTAGGTTGCATAATAATATATTTAATGGAGATTTCTTTGGTGGTATTTATGCAACCCGTTTAGCTAATTTTCTTGGTGTAACCATACGTGAGGATGATATTGAGTTGCCTCCTGCTTATTTAGATTATGAGGCTATGGTTCGTCATCGTTTTGTTGAGAGGAATGATCAGTTCCTCCAGTACCGACTAATCTTTGACAGACGACGCACCTATCACGTCGCTCTCCCTGCTTCTACTTTCTTTGACTTTCAGGCAAAAGGGAGATATTTTATAAGCAGAGAGGAGGCGGAAGAGTATAAGAGGAGGGCTGAGATAGCTCGCCTCCAAGCTGCAGCCCACAATGCAATGACTGCTGCATCTCAGTACGACCCCAACTACAACTTTGGATATCCGCCAGGCCATCCGTGGCAATAAACCAACTTAGGCCAAAAGCCTAAGCTTGGGGGAGTACGTATTTCCCACCGACATTACATTTATGTTCACAGACTCATTGCTAGTTGTCGGTGCTCATACTCTTTCACTGTAATATCCATGCTAGTTTATTTTCTTTCTTCTTGTGTGTTTAATAAACCTTAAGAAAAACAAAAAAATTAGTAGTAGCTTTTAGCTATTTTATTTTTCTTGCTGTAGTAGTAATAATTAAAAGAAAACTCAAAAAGATTTCCTGTTCTTCTTTTGCTTTGTGGGAGCTTTCCCGTGTAAATAGTTTTATTTCTTTTCTTTTCTTTGGGGGTCGATAGGAGCAGACCATAATGAGATTGTTGAAGTGGCTCATATATGCATTATTGTTGATTTAACCAAGAGCCCATATTGCCATGTCTTCTCCTGTTTATTGAATGCCTGCAGATTCTAGCTTAGTCCAATGCACATGCACTATTATTATTATCCACATCATTCGGTCGTGCAAGTGAAAGGCAATTATGACGATATATGATGGACTGATTGAGATGAGAGAAGCTGGTATGAACTCGACCTCTCTTGTTTTTGTAAATATGATTAGTTCGTTGTTCCTGATTCAGCCTATTATGAATAAACATGTTTGCAATGACAAGTAGAGATTATAGTTGCTCATGCCATGCTTAATTTGCTAGGAGTTCATAATGGTTTACCTTGCGTGCCAACATGCTATTAAAATGGTTGTGATGTGGTATGATGGGGTGGTATCCTCCTTTGAATGATTCAAGTGACTTGACTTGGCACATGTTCACACATGTAGTTGAAACAAATCAACATAGCCTTTACGATATTTATGTTCATGGCGGATTATATCCTACTCATGCTTGCACTCAATGTTCATTAATTTTAATGCATGTTCATGACTGTTGTCCCTCCCTAGTTGGTCGCTTCCCAGTCTTTTGCTAGCCTTCACTTGTACTAAGCGGGAATACTGCTTGTGCATCCAATCCCTTAAACCCCAAAGTTATTCCATATGAGTCCACTATACCTTCCTATATGCGGTATCTACCTGCCGTTCCAAGTAAATTTGTATGTGCCAAAATCTAAACCTTCAAATGAAATTCTGTTTTGTATGCTCGAATAGTTCATGTATCAACTAGGGTTGTCCGTATCTTCCATGTTAGGCGGGTTATTCTCAAGTGGAGTGGACTCTGCTCCTCACTCACGAGAAAATGGCTGGTCACCGGGATGCCCAGTCCCATGCCTTATGCAAATCAAATCAAAATAATTGCAAACAAAACTCCCCCGGGACTTTTGTTAGTTGGAGGCACTCGTTGTTTCGAGCAAGCCATGCATTGATGCTTGTTGATGGAGGGGGAGTATAAACTTTACCATTCTGTTTGGGAACCTCCTATAATGTACGTAGCATGGAAGATATCGCCATCTCTTGGTTGTTATGTTGACAATGAAAGTATGCCGCTCAAAATATTATTTATCTCTATTTTAAAATTGAGCTCTGGCACCTCTACAAATCCCTGCTTCCCTCTGCGAAGGGCCTATCTATTTACTTTTATGTTGAGTCATCACCCTCTTATTAAAAAGCACCAGCTGGAGAGCACCGCTGTCATTTGCATCCATTACTGTTAATTTATATTGGGTATGACTATGACTGGATCTCTTTTACCATGAATTACAATGTCTAGTCAGTCCTTGATCTTTAAAGGTGCTTTGCATTTATGTTTTGTGGTCTCAGAAAGGGCTAGCGAGATACCATCTTGTTATATCATATCATGATTGTTTTGAGATAGTGTTGTCATCCGAGATTTATTATTATTGCTCGCTAGTTGATTATGCCATTGATATGAGTAAACATGAGACCTAAGAGTTATTGTGAATATGGTTAATTCATAATCTTTGCTGAAAACTTGAATGTTGGCTTTACATATTTACAACAACAAGAGCAAACAGAGTTTGTAAAAGTTTTTCATTATCACTTTCAGTTTATCAACTGAATTGCTTGAGGACAAGCAAAGGTTTAAGCTTGGGGGAGTTGATACGTCTCCGTCGTATCTACTTTTCCAAACACTTTTGCCCTTGTTTTGGGCTCTAACTTGCATGATTTGAATGGAACTAACCCGGACTGATGCTGTTTTCAGCAGAATTGCCATGGTGTTATTTATGTGCAGAAACAAAAGTTCTCAGAATGACCTGAAACTCCACGGAGATTATTTTTGGAAATAATAAAAAATACTGGCGAAAGAATAAAGGCCAGGGGGCCCACACCCTTGCCACGAGGGTGGGGGGCGCGCCCCCTGCCTCGTGGGCCCCTGGAGCTCCACCAACCTCAACTCCAACTCCATATATTTGTGTTCGGGGAGAAAAAATCGAAGAGAAAGATTCATCGCGTTTTGCGATACGGAGCTGCCGCCAAGCCCTAAACTCTCTCGGGAGGGCTGATCTGGAGTCCGTTCGGGGCTCCGGAGAGGGGAATCCGTCGCCGTCGTCATCATCAACCATCCTCCATCACCAATTTCATGATGCTCGCTGCCGTGCGTGAGTAATTCCATCGTAGGCTTGCTGGACGGTGATGGGTTGGATGAGATTTACCATGTAATCGAGTTAGTTTTGTTAGGGTTTGATCCCTAGTATCCACTATGTTCTGAGATTGATGTTGCTATGACTTTGCTATGCTTAATGCTTGTCACTAGGGCCTGAGTGCCATGATTTCTGATCTGAACATATTATGTTTTCATGAATATATGTGAGTTCTTGATCCTATCTTGCAAGTCTATAGTCACCTACTATGTGTTATGATCCGGCAACCCCGAAGTGACAATAATCGGGACCACTCCCAGTGATGACCGTAGTTTGAGGAGTTCATGTATTCACTATGTGTTAATGCTTTGGTCCGGTACTCTATTAAAAGGAGGCCTTAATATCCCTTAGTTTTCGCTAGGACCCCGCTACCACGGGAGGGTAGGACAAAAGATGTCATGCAAGTTCTTTTCCATAAGCACGTATGACTATATTCAGAATACATGCCTACATTACATTGATGAATTGGAGCTAGTTCTGTGTCACCCTATGTTATGATTGTTACATGATGAACCGCATCCGGCATAATTCTCCATCACCGATCCAATGCCTACGAGCTTTTCACATATTGTTCTTCGCTTATTTACTTTTCCGTTGCTATTGTTACAATCACTACAAAACCCAAAAATATTACTTTTGTTATCATTACCGCTACTTCCATATTACTTTGCTACTAAATACTTTGCTGCAGATACTAAGTTATCCAGGTGTGGTTGAATTGACAACTCAACTGCTAATACTTGAGAATATTCTTTGGCTCCCCTTGTGTCGAATCAATAAATTTGGGTTGAATAATCTACCCTCGAAAACTGTTGCGATCCCCTATACTTGTGGGTTATCACCCCCGTATATAAAGGAGCTAGGGGGGAGGCGGCTGGCCAGGAGGAGGGCGCGCCAAGGGGTAGTCCTACTCCCACCGGGAGTAGGACTCCTCCTTTCCTAGTAGGAGTAGGAGAAGGGGGGAGGAGGAGAGAGAGGGGAAGGAAAGGGCCCCCCCTCCTTGTCCAATTCGGACTAGAGGGGGAGGGGGCGCGGCCTGCCCTGGCCGCCCCATCCTCTTCTCCACTAAGGCCCATTAGGCCCAATGTGCTCCCCGGGGGGTTCCGGTTACCCCCCGGTACTCCGGTATATGCCCGAAACCTCCCGAAACACTTCCGGTGTTCGAACATAGTCATCCAATATATCGATCTTTACGTCTCAACCATTTCGAGACTCCTCGTCATGTCAGTGATCATATCCAGGATTCCGAACTACCTTCGGTACATCAAAAACACAAAAACTCATAATACCGATCGTCACAGAACTTTAAGGGTGTGGACCCTACGGGTTCGAGAACTATGTAGACATGACCGAGACATGTCTCCGGTCAATAACCAATAGCAGAACCTGGATGCTCATATTGGTTCCTACATATTCTACGAAGATCTTTATCGGTCAAACCGCATAAGAATTTACGTTGTTCCCTTTGTCATCGGTATGTTACTTGCCTGAGATTCGATCGTCGGTATCTCAATACCTAGCTCAATATCGTTACTGGCAAGTCTCTTTACTCGTTATTTAGTGCATCATCCCATGACTAACTCATTAGTCACATTGCTTGCAAGGCTTCTAGTGATGTGCATTACCGAGAGGGCCCAGAGATACCTCTCCCATAATCGGAGTGACAAATCCTATTCTTGATCTATGCCAACTCAACAAACACCATCGGAGACACCTATAGAGCACCTTTATAATCACCCAGTTATGTTGTGACGTTTGGTAGCACACAAAGTGTTCCTCCGGTATTCGGGAGTTGCATAATCTCATAGTCATAGGAACATGTATAATTCATGAAGAAAGCAATAGCAACATACTAAACGATCAAGTGCTAAGCTAACGGAATGGGTCAAGTAAATCACATCATTCTCCTAATGATGTGATCCCGTTAATCAAATGACAACTCATGTCTATGGCTAGGAACTTAACCATCTTTGATCAACGAGCTAGTCAAGTAGAGGCATACTAGTGACACTATGTTTGTCTATGTATTCACACATGAATTATGTTTCCGGTTAATAAAATTCTAGCATGAATAATAAACATTTATCATGATATGAGGAAACAAATAATAACTTTATTATTGCCTCTAGGGCATATTTCCTTCATCGGGGTGTATGTTCAAACTCTGTTGAACGCTGGCTGTGAGCCTTTTGCTATGTAAATTAATTATTCGCACAAGTTATGCTCTGCCGGGTTCTAACTTTGTCTTGCTTTTCTGCTCTTTTTTGGATTTTTCCTTTGCCGCCTTCCTTTGGCTGTCGCCCTGCCAGCCGGACAGCCGCTCTGCGGTCTGTGGCTCGGTCAGGGACTTGGCCGTTTAGGATAGACAAGTACTTCGGCCACTTAGAACGTAGCAAGTCAAGTGAGAAGCCGGCCGGCCGGCTGCTCAGCAGCCGGACGGTGAGGCAAGGAGCCGGCTTGGCCTATGCTGATGTTTTTTCCTTAGTCATTTTTCGTGTGGACACCGTTTCCTGCCTTTAGCTCTTGCCAGCCGGACAGTCGCTCTGCAAGCTGCGGCTTGAGGCAAGAGAGGGCTTAGATGTCGGCACACTATTTGTTCGACTGCAGGTGGCATCAACATAGGACAAGACGGCGAGCCCCCGGGCCGACTGGTCGGACCCGGTGCCGGGCGGAGGAATGAAATAATACATTCACAGGCATAATCTTATCATATAGATAAAGAGTGTAGCATGTCGGTTCTATATCTGGCATATCTCGTAGTAGGGGTCCTAAGCTAGGCGTCTTGGAGCAACGGTAACATGGACACGGGATTTTACCCAGGTTCGGGCCCTCTTGATGGAGGTAAAACCCTACGTCTTGCTTTTGATTGTATTCATATAGGGTGTAGTACAGAGTACATGTCTCGACCACGAGATTGATCTACTGAATATATGATAGTCTATTGACTAGCCTGGCCTCGGTTTATATATGCACCGGAGGCCTAGGGTTTTTGGAGAGTCCTTGTCTTGGGCACCAAGTCTTGTGGAAACCTCCTTGTATGCGGCATGGGCTGTCCGAAGTGGCCATTTTGTAAAGCGCCATGGGGGTCCTCAGCCCGATACACCTGTTCGGGAGATGACGTGTTGAGTACCCCCTAGTGCAGGACACCGTCAGTAGCCCCCCTGAACCGGTCTTCAAGTTGGGGATGCTCCCCGATTCTTCCGAACTGTTCTTCATCTTCGGTCGTCGGTCTGGAAAACTAGTTCAAAAAATCTTCTCATCTTCGATCTTGAGGATCGCCGAAGTGAATCCGAAGAGTTTACACGTCGGGTATCCGAGGAGCCCCTTTAAGTTTCCGGCCTTTATCAATGCCTTGTTATTTTTATGCCACACCTCGGGTTTGAAGTTTTTCCCGGGCGGCAGTGTCCTCTTGCGTCCGAGCTCCAATGCCGGACTGCATTCGAGGTATCTTTTGCAGCCGAGCACCAATGCCGGACCGCTTCCGAGCTCCAACGTCGGAATCTATCCGAGCTCCAACGCCGGACTGTATCCGAAGAGTATTGTTACAGTCGAGCTCCAACACCGAACTGCATCCGAGCTCCAGCGCCGGACTGTATCCGAGCCCCAATGCCGGACTATGTCCAAGCTCGAACGCTGGACTGTATTCGAGCTCCAACGCCGGACTATATCCGAGGTGTCATAGATCACCTTGGTTCAAAAAAGTTGAAGGAGTTTAGCCGAGCATAATGCCGGAAATGCCCTCTATGGAGCCAGCCACTAGCGCCCGAGCTTTATGCCGGATTGCTTCCAAGGTGGTGCACCACCCCGACTGTGGGCCGATTTTTTGTCAATATTTTTGATTGGTGCAATTTATTCGCTGCCGGGATATATAGCCAGTAGCCATCGAGGTGTGTATCGGTCTAAAACCCGAGATGCACCTAAAGGATGACATAAGACCGCTGATCCCAGTAGCCCCTGAGACTCAGGTTGATTCGCAAAATCGGCCTGAGGAACAACTCCTAGCTCAGCAGAATACTTCGGGACACAAAGCGGTGTGCAAAGTCCTCGAGACTCAGGTTGGGTGCGGCCGACCAACTTGAGGATCATAATCTCCTCAAAAACTATATTGCACTTAAATTTTCTGCATTGGGTTGTCAATGCAGTAGCCCCCGAGAATTGGGTTGGGCAAAATGGCCGACCCTAGGATTGTACCTCCTCGGGAACAAGTTCAACTGTCATGTATGTTCTGACAATACCGAGGTGGAGTTCAGCAAGAAAGATGTCGAACTGTAGTTTTAGAAAAGAGTTTCACGCCGAACACCTCAACCAAGAGAATGTCCTGCTTCCTGAAACATAAAATAGGTGAAAGATGTTATAAGCTAAAAAAAGGCCAACAAACATGCGTAAAAACTTTACGTCTATATTGAATCAAGTTGTTTTAGTGCCAATATGAAATTGGTCTTATAATTGTACTTTCGTCTTGCTTTGACAGGACACATATGATCTCTAGACTTCAAGTGGGTCAGGCTTCGGATTCAACCTCCCTATCCCGAAGGCGGAGTGTTTCTCGGGCCAGTTTAGCGAACTAAACGCGAGCGGCTTTAGAGAGAAACCAGGCTACCCGGCTATTGATCATACACCTGAGTCGAGAAAGGAGTGGTAGAAAAAGACTGCAGCGACTAACAAAAGCGGCTCATATTAATTTAAGAGCCCCCAAGTCACTTGGGTAAAAGAATTTTATGTATAATGATTGTATGTACCAAAGTTCTTATATCATATCTGTGTTCACCCGAACTTTAAACGCATGTTAACTGACCGTCGGCTTCTCCCCCTTCGGTCAAGGGCCGAAAAGTGTTATGTACTCCACCTGTCGAGAATATTGACGGTGTTTCCGATAACCAGGCAATCAGGCCATAAGGCTATAACAGACAAAGCGCGCTCAGGGAACTTATGCTATATTATTGACGAAGTGTAAGAAGCATCTTCGAAGAAAATAGTACCCCCACCGATACCTTTCTTCGGTTGCTCATTGTTACTATGAGACTTGTGCAATAGATTTTTTGTACTCATGAGTTCCGTTGTGTGCCGACCATGATTGAAAACAATAAGAGCGCTAGCTTTCGGCTTCACCCAGTCTGAGGTCCGAGCTCGGATGACCCGATCGTGACAATCGCAGAGGTGCTCCCTTTACTCCCTAGCTGAACAATCGGGAACGTAGGGGTAAACACAGGAGCAAGGCAACCCAGCTTGCGGAACACTTAAGTCAACATGGTGCCTATTGTGGCGTAATACACGAACAAGGAACAAAGCCATACAAGTATAATCATATGCAAGAAGAATGGCTTCATAAAGGAAGCCCCCAACTAAATGGGGTATTTGAATTTGTTTGTAACAAACGAGGTTTTGACAAACAAAGTTTTCCGCAAACGACTTTTTGTCAAAAAAGTATAACACTCGGTCAAAATGAACAAAATTTAAAACCAAATGTTTTTTAGCATGAAAGCGACTTAGCTGGTTAATGTGCTCAGTGTGACATGGGCCGAGCTTGTAGCGGCTCAAGGTCCCAATCCCCAAGTCGGTCGTGACGTACCCAAGTGAAAAGCTTGGCTTGATGAAGTGATAGCACGACAGTGCTGAAGTGCCGAGGCGAAGTCCCCGGTCTAGCCGAGAAGACAGAGTAGTTCGGCAGCGTGATAATGAAGCCCCCACGTCAGTCGACGTGTCGAAACAGGTCGGCATGGTGAACGTTAGTTTGATGAAGCGACAACGCGACGATGGCGACACAGGGTATCACACCATGGTGACGGTGGAATTTGGTTGATGGAGGCGAGAGGACGACTCTGTACGCCGAGGTGACTGCGTGACGCAGCAAAAAATTAATTATCTGCACACATAAGATAGTGCAAGGCAGAAGTAATAATAATAATAAGGTAAAAAATTCGTTGCATAATTAATATTTTAAGCAAAGCGAATAATAATAGAAATATGGCCCGTGCGCCGAACACCCACGGAGGTATAGCTCTTTCGGTGATGCCGAAGTCCCCGAGGCAACCGAACACGTCGGTATGGCAACACGACCAACAAGGTGATCACGTGAGCCTATTTACACCGATTGGGACGACGGCGTCGGCTTGCCGAAGAGACCACATGACGTTGTCGAAGTCCATTACCTGCACATGTAAAATAGTGCAGTCCAAAAAGTAATAATATAAATATAGAAGAAAAACCTCACATAATTAATTTATGCAAGATAATTTTTTTTAAGATATGTGGTCTGGCGCCGAAGTCAATGTCGATGGAGGGCGTCGGCGTGATGCGGTAAAGGCGTGGCAAAGCCTGAATTCACAGGTCGGTCCGAGTTCCGGATGTGGCATTCGCCGAACTATGTACGGAAACTGACCGAACCGCCACGCGACCGTCATTAATGCGGCCACTATTTGATAGACCTGTGTACAGATGATGGAACAAACCAGAGTAATAATTCCTCGGGAAAAATAAACCCAAAGAAGCAAAAATTGCTAGGATTAATAGCACATGGTTTACTTGTTGTAGCAGTCCGAAGAAAAGTGACTCCCAAAATTGGCACTCGATCTGCATACCCATTGCCTGATGGGCGGTGAAGCGACGACATGGCGATGCTGGTAAAGGTTGGCTCGCCGAGGCAAAGCCCCCGGTCCAGCTAACGTGACGAAGCTAGTCGGTTGACGACGCCGGAGTCTCCGGAGTAGGTTGATGAAGGGATGGCGAAGCCCCCGGTCCAGACGAGGAGACGGAGCAGGTTGGTAAGGAGACGTTGCAGCTGCCATGTTAGCCGAGGTGTTGAAGTAGTTCGGCGTGATGGACATCGGCTTGATGAAGCCATGGTGCGGCCATGCCGATGCAGGTCATAACTCGTGACGTGGTCAATGCTCGCTTGATGAAGTGACCGTGCGGCGATGCCGGTGTGCCCGCTCCGTGTAATCTGTGGGGCGGCGATGTTGGCGATGATTTATCCTTCGCGATGCCGAACTCTTGTCGGCTTGCCGAGATGATGATCCGAAGAAGTTGAGCTCGGCTCAACAAAGCGACGACGTGTCTAGCGCAAGTCGGCAGCCGTAGAGCAACGTTGTCGGGCTGGTTTGACACCGGCGCGATGGTGAAGATCGTATTGGAAAAGATTTTAAAATTAGTGGGATGTGTTTGGGAACAAAACACAATACCCCATACAAAAATTCCTTCAAAAAGGATGTTCAAAATCCCGTTCGTAAAAAAGATGAACTCGGGTCGGATTCGTTCTCGCGCAAAAAACAGATCTGAAAAGTGAGGCACTAATCGGAAGGTTCCCGGAGTTGGGAAGGTCGGATCGGGCTGAAATTTTGAGGGGTGGTAGATATAGGAATTCCATAGCCGATCAACGGCTGGATCTTCCCAAGGACGTCCGAGCTAGATGCTGGACACCACGCTCCAAACTCGTCCAGATTCCCGTCCAGATATGACGGGGCTCCGGTACATCGGAGACCGGCGAAGATTGCTCCATCGGAACGCGCCAAAATTTGACAGTGTTGTTGTAGACTCAATTCCGCACAATTCCACTGAAGGAATTGTCAAAGCGATGCTCGAGGAGGTGGTGGTAGCAGATACAAGTTCGCTGTTCAGAAAAACAGCACGGTCGCTTGAGGGCAATGTTGACGTCGAGCCCTCGAGCTCCATGGATGATTCCTCCATGATCTTGATAGAGATCGGAGTTGATGTTGATGAAGGCCCTCGTCCGAACATGATGATTAGAGGTAGGGCACAGTCCTCGGTTAAGCCAAGGTGACCAGTCGAGCCGGCGACAAAGATGCCAACATCGACCATAAAGCTCAGCTCCGATGCGTAGATCGCGCCGGAGACGATCCGAATTCCCATCGCACCGTGGCGAAAAACCATAGCGACTAGCTAGTCTCAAAACAAAAGAGTTCTTTTTACAGTAGCGGGGTTGGGAAAGTAAGGAAAGTCAAGCCCGATGATTTTGTGGGAAGGGACGGATTTTGTTATCCATTTCATAGGCGAGGGTAGGGGAGAAGCAAGCCGAACCTCTGATCGACCCGGACACGTTGCTAGCAGGCTCTCAATGAAAGCACCAATGTCAGTTCTACATCCGGCATATCTCATAGTAGGGGTCCTAAGCTAGGCATCTTGGAGCAATGGTAACATGGACACGGGATTTTACCTAGGTTCGGGCCCTCTTGATGGAGGTAAAACCCTACGTCCTGCTTTTGATTGTATTCATATGGGGTGTAGTACAGAGTACATGTCTCGACCACGAGATTGATCTACTGAATATATGATAGTCTATTGACTAGCCTGGCCTCGGTTTATATATGCACCGGAGGCCTAGGGTTTTTGGAGAGTCCTTGTCTTGGGCACCAAGTCTTGTGGAAACCTCCTTGTATGCGGCATGGGCTGTCCGAAGTGGCTCATGAGTAAACCTCCATGGGGGTCCTCAGCCCGATACACCTGTTCGGGAGATGACGTGTTGAGTACCCCCTAGTGCAGGACACCATCATAGCCCCCGAGTGCTCCTCGAGGGACCCGATGTCTTTGCTCTTAATACAAAAGGTAGCGTGGTACATACCGCATTAACTGTAAAATCTTCGGAGGAGATTTGCGTTCCATGGGCGCTCTGTTTCCTTGCCGGAATCGTCCCTCTTGCGCGCCCTGGGCTTCTGCGCGTCGATGAGGTAGTAGGAGTCGTTGCCCAAGGCTTTGCTGATGATGAAGGGCCCTTCCCAAGGGGCCGAGAGCTTGTGCTGACCGGCTGTTCGCTGGATCAGCCGAAGCACAAGGTCCCCCTCTCGGAAGGATCGTGGCCTGACCTTCCGGCTGTGGTATCGGCGCAGGCCTTGCTAGTAGATAGCGGACCGGCTGAGTGCTAGCAGCTGGCCCTCTTCCAGCAGGTCGACGTCGTCTTCTCGTGCCTCCTTTGCCTCCGCCTCCGTGTACATGGTGACGCGAGGCGAGTCAAACTCGATGTCTGTTGGGATGACGGCCTCGGCCCCGTACACGAGGAAGAAGGGAGCAAAGTCGGTCGCTTTGTTCATCATGGTCTGGAGACTCCAGAGGACGGCCGGCAGCTCTTCAATCCAGCAGCCGGCCGAGCGCTCCAGCGGCTCGACCAGTCGGGGCTTGATGCCGGACAAGATGAGGCCGTTTGGTTGCTCGACTTGGCCGTTTGACTGCGGATGGGCAACGGGCACTAAGTCCAGTCGGATGCCCTGCGTCGCGCAGAAACGGGCCAAGGCGCCTTTGGCAAAGTTCGTGCCATTGTCGGTGATGATGATGTGCGGTACGCCGTACCGGACGGTGATATCTGCGATGAAGGTCACATCAGTCGGACCATTCAGCTTCTTGATTGGCTTTGCTTCAATCCGCTTGGTGAATTTGTCCATGGCGACAAGCAGATGGGTCATGCCGCCGTGTGCTGTCTTGAATGGGCCCACCATGTCCAGCCCCCAAATGGCAAACGACCAAGTGAGGGGGATGGTCTTGAGTGTAGAAGCCGGCAGGTGTTGCTTGGAGCTGAATCTTTGGCACCCTTTGCACTTCTTGACCAAATCCTTGGCGTCGACCAAAGCAGTCGGCCAGAAGAATCCATGGCAGAAAGCTTTGGCGACAAGGGATCTGGAGGCCGCGTGGTGGACACTCTCGCCTTGGTGGATGTCTCTGAGGATTGCCTTGCCTTTCTCTGGCTCAACACAGCGCTGGAAGACACCAGTCACCCTGTGCCTGACAAGCTCTCTATTCACTATCGTGTATGCTGCTGCCCGGCGTTGCACCTGCCGGGCCAAGATCTCGTCGGCTGGTAGCTCTCTGCTCATCAGGAAGTTGAGGATGGGCTGCGCCCATGATGGTGCTTCGACCACTATCATCACGGCCACTGGTATCAGGGCGGTTGTGTTGGGAGGCGGCGGGTTGGAGTCGGCCGCCGCTTGCTACATCATTGAAGTCCCCAGGCCGACTGCAGCAGCCCCGGGGCCGGGCTCTGAAGTCCCCGGGCTGGCTGCGACTGCTGCAGTCCCTGAGCCGCCTGCGGAAGTCGCCAGGACGACTGCTGCAGCCCCCGGGCTGGGTTCTGAAGTCCCTGGGCCTGGTGCGACTGCTGCAGTCCCCGAGCCGCCTACCGAAGTCCCCGGGCTGACTATTGCGGTCCCCGAGCCGGATCCGACTGTTCTGGGGACAGCCGGCCTGAAGATGGACTCTGATTCCGGCGAAGGCTTGATAGACGGCTTGCGGAGGCACTGGAGGGAGACGCCGGCTGGTATCACTTGCCGGGTGGAGCCAATTCGTGCCAGGGCATCGGCTTGCTCGTTGTCGGCCCGTGGCACATGAAGGAACTCGCACCCGTCAAAGTATCCACTGATCTGCTGGACGGGGAAGCGGTAGCTCGCCATGTTTGCATCCTTGGTGTCCCAGTCGCCGGACGACTGCCAGACCACCAAGTCCGAGTCGTCGTAACACAACACTCGGCGGATGCCAATCTCTTTGGCCAGTCAGAGCTCGTGGACGAGTGCCTCGCACTAGGCCACGTTGTTGGAGGCGGCAAAGTGAATTTGCAGCATGTATCTGAGCTTGTCGCCTTTGGGAGAGGTGAGGATGATGCTGGCTCCCAGACCGGTGCGCATCTTCGAGCCATCAAAGTGCATCCGCCAATGGGTGGAGTCCAGCGTTGGCGGCAGGTACTGGGTCTTGGCCCAGTCGACGAGGAAGTCGGCCAGTGCTTGGGACTTGATGGCAGTGCGTGGCTGGTAGAGGATGGTGTGGGGAGCTAGCTCGATGGCCCAATTCGCCACCCGGCCTGATGCATCTCTGTTGCCTATGATCTCGGCGAGCGGGGCGGTGCAGACAACCGTGATGGAGTGCTCTTGAAAGTACAGCTTCAGCTTCTTGGCGGCAAAGTACACGCCATAACACATCTTCTGGTAGTGGGGGTAGTTTTGCTTGGAGGCTGACAGCACCTCACTCAGGTAGTAGATGGGCCTCTGGACCGGTTGTGCACTGCCGTCTTCTGGGCGCTCAATCACGATGACAGTGCTGACCACTCGGCTAGTGGCGGCGATGTAGAGGAGCATGGACTCCTTAGCAGCCGGAGCTGCCAGGACAGGCGGCGTGGTCAGCATCTTCTTGAGCCAGAGGAAGGCCTCGTCCGCCTTGTTGTTCCACTCGAAGTGACTGGTTTTCTTCATTGGCTGGTACAGGGGAAGAGCCTTCTCGCCCAGCCGACTGATGAAACGGGCGAGGGATGCCAAGCACCCGGTGAACTTCTGGACGTCTCGGAACTGGGTGGGTCTCTCCATCCGCTCAATAGCCTTGGTCTTCACAAGGTTGCACTCGATGCTGCGTTCAGAGACAAGGAAAGCAAGGAGCTGGCCGGCTGGGACTCCAAAGACACACTTCTCTGGGTTGTTGATTTTAAAACGACGCAGATTATCAAAGGTCTCCTTGAGATCCTCCAGGAGGGTGCCATGCTTCTCCGTCTTCACCTCAATATCGTCTACATAGACGTGGGCATTTCTGCCGAGTTGCTTGAGGAGGCACTTCTGCATGCAACGCTGAAACATGGCACCGACATTTCTCAAGCGAATGTCATGGTCAGGTAGCAGAAGGCTCCAAATGGTGTGATGAAGGCGGTCTTCAGCCGATCTGCTGGGTTCAGCTTGATCTGGTGGTAGCCGGAGTAGGCATCAAGGAAACACAGCAGCTCGCATCCGGCTGTGGAGTCAATTGAAGGAAATATGCCCTAGAGGCAATAATAAAGTTGTTATTTATATTTCCTTATATCATGATAAATGTTTATTATTCATGTTAGAATTGTATTAACCGGAAACTTAGTACATGTGTGAATACATAGACAAACAGAGTGTCCCTAGTATGCCTCTACTAGACTAGCTCATTCATCAAAGATAGTTAAGTTTCCTGACCATAGACATGTGTTATCATTTGATGAACGGGATCACATCATTACATAATGATGTGATGGACAAGACCCATCCGTTAGCTTAGCACTATGATCGTTTAAGTTTACTGCAATTGCTTCCTTCATGACTTATACATGTTCCTATGACTATGAGATTATGCAACTCCCGAATACCGGAAACTTAGTTACAGGATGATGCATTACGGAACGAGGTCAGAGACTTGCCAGTAACGAGATTGAACTAGATATGATGATACCGACGATCGAATATCGGGCAAGTAACATACCGATGACAAAGGAACAACGTATGTTGTTATGTGGTTTGACCGATAAAGATCTTCCTAGAATATGTAGGAGCCAATATGAGCATCCAGGTTCCGCTATTGGTTATTGACCAGAGATGTGTCTCGGTCATGTCTACATAGTTCTCGAACCCGTAGGGTCCGCACGCTTAACGTTTGATGACGATTTGTATTATGAGTTATGTGATTTTATGACTGAAGGTTGTTCGGAGTCCCGAATGAGATCACAGACGTGACGAGTAGTCTCGAAATGGTCGAGACATAAAGATTCATATATTGGAAGGTTACATTCGGACACCGGAATGGTTCAGGTCGTTTCAGATGAGATGAGTTTCGGAGTACCGGGGGTTACCGGAACCCCCCCCCCCCCCCGGAAGTTATTGGGCCTCATGGTCCTAGTGGTGGAAGAGAGGAGGCTGATGTCTACTACGCAACCTTCTTTTTGTAGACGTTGTTGGGCCTCCAAGTGCAGAGGTTTGTAGGACAGTAGCAAATTTCCCTCAAGTGGATGACCTAAGGTTTATCAATCCGTGGGAGGTATAGGATGAAGATGGTCTCTCTCAAACAACCCTGCAACCAAATAACAAAGAGTATCTTGTGTCCCCAACACACCCAATACAATGGTAAATTGTATAGGTGCACTAGTTCAGCGAAGAGATGGTGATACAAGTGCCATATGGATGGTAGATATAGGTATTTGTAATCTAAAATTATAAAAACAGCAAGGTAACTAAAGATAAAAGTGAGCGTAAGCGGTACTACAATGCTAGGAAACAAGGCCTAGGGTTCATACTTTCACTAGTGGAAGTTCTCTCAACAATAATAACATAATTGGATCATATAACTATCCCTCAACATGCAACGAAGAGTCACCCCAAAGTCACTAATAGCAGAGAACAAACGAAGAGATTATTGTAGGGTACGAAACCACCTCAAAGTTATCCTTTTGGATCGATCTATTCAAGAGTCCGTAGTAAAATAACACGAAGCTATTCTTTCCATTCGATCTATCATAGAGTTTGTACTAGAATAACACCTTAAGACACAAATCAACCAAAACCCTAATGTCACCTAGATACTCCAATGTCACCTCAAGTATCTGTGGGTATGATTATACGATATGCATCACACAATCTCAGATTCATCTATTCAACCAACAGATAGAACTCCAAAGAGTGCCCCAAAGTTTCTACCGGAGAGTCAAGACGAAAACATGTGCCAATCCCTATGCATAAGTTCACGAGGTCACGGAACTCACAAGTTGATCACCAAAACATACATCAAGTGGATCACGTGATTTCCCATTGTCACCACAGATAAGCACATGCAAGACATACATCAAGTGTTCTCAAATCCTTAAAGACTCAATCTGATAAGATAACTTCGAAGGGAAAAATCAATCCATTACAAGAGAGGAGAGGGGGAGAAACATCATAAGATCCAACTATAATAGCAAAGCTCGCGATACATCAAGATCGTGCTGAATCAAGGACACGAGAGACAGAGATCAAACACATAGCTACTCGTACATACCCTCAACCCCGAGGGTGAACTACTCCCTCCTCGTCATGGAGAGCGCCGGGATGATGAAGATGGCCACCGGTGATGGATGCCCCTCCGGCAGGGTGCCGGAACAGGGTCTCGATTGGTTTTTGGTGGCTACAGAGGCTTCCGGCGGAGGAACTCTAGATCTAGGTTATGTTCTGGGGGTTTCTGTATATATAAGAGGTTTTGGCGTTGGGAACAAGTCAGGGCGGTCTCCGAGGCGTCCACGAGGTAGGGGGTGCGCCCGGGGGGGTAGGGCGCGCCCCCCACCCTCGTGGGTGCCTCGGGACTCTTCTGGCCCATCTCCGATACTCCGCGGGCTTCTTCTGGTCGAAAAATAATCTCCGTGAAGTTTCAGGTCAATTGGACTCCGTTTGGTTTTCCTTTTCTGCGAAACTCGAAAACAAGGAAAAAACAGAAACTGGCACTGGGCTCTAGGTTAATAGTTAGTCCCAAAAATCATATAAAATAGCATATAAATGCATATAAAACATCCTAGATGGATAATATAATAGCATGGAACAATAAAAAATTATAGATACGTTGGAGACGTATCAGAGGCCGGCCATGGAGTGGCGCGCGCCCCCCTTAGCCCAAACCGAATTGGACTAGGGTTGGGGGGAGGCCCCCCTTTCCTTCTCTCCTCCTCCTCCTTCCCTCCTTCTCCTACTAGGAATAGGAAAGAGGAGGGGAATCCTACTTGGATTGGGGAGTCCTAGTCGGATTCCCCACACCTGGCGCGCCCCCTTAGGGCCGGCCACCTCTTCCCTCCCCTCCTTTATATATGTGGACAGGGGGCACCCCATAGACACACAAGTTGATCTTTTAGCCGTGTGCGGTGCCCCCCTCCACAGTTACACACCTCGGTCATATCGTCGTATTGCTTAGGCGAAGCCCTGCGCCGGTAACTTCATCATCACCGTTGCCACGCCGTCGTGGTGATGGAACTCTCCCTCGGCCTCAACTGGATCAAGAGTTCGAGGGCCGTCACCGAGCTGAACGTGTGCTGATCGCGGAGGTGCCGTACGTTCGGTACTTGGATCGGTTGGATCGCGAAGACGTTCGACTACATCAGCCGCGTTACTATAAACGCTTCCGCTTTCGGTCTACGAGGGTATGTAGACACACTCTCCCCGCTCGTTGATATGGTTCTCCTAGATAGATCTTGCGTGATCGTAGGCAAAAAATTTGAAATACTACGTTCCCCAACAGTGGCATCCAAGCCAGGTCTATGCGTAGATGTTATATGCACGAGTAGAACACAAATATTTGTGGGCGATAATAGTCATACTGCTTACCAGCATGTCATACTTTCATTCGGCGGTATTGTTCGATGAAGCGGCCCAGACCGACATTACATGACCGCGTTCATGAGACTGGTTCTACGGCCGTGCTTTGCACACAGGTGGCTAGTGGGTGTCTGTTTCTCCAACTTTAGTTGAATCGAGTTTGGCTACGCCCGGTCCTTGTTGAAGGTTAAAACAACACACTTGACAAAAAATTGCTGTGGTTTTGATGCGTAGGTAAGAACGGTTCTTTCTAGAAGCCCGTAGCAGCCACGAAAAACTTGCAACAACAAAGTAGAGGATGCCTAACTTGTTTTTGCAGGGCTTGTTGTGATGTGATATGGTCAAGACGTGATGATATATAGATTGTGGTATGAGATGATCATGTTTTGTAATAGTTATCGGCAACTGGCAGGAGCCATATGGTTGTCGCTTTATTGTACGAAATGCAATCGTCATGTAATTGCTTTACTTTATCACTAAGCGGTAGCGATAGTCGTAGAAGCAATAGTAGGCAAGACAACAACGATGCTTCGATGGAGATCAAGGTGTCAAGCCGGTGACGATGGTGATCATGACGGTGCTTCGGAGATGGAGATCAAAGGCACAAGATGATGATGGCCATATCATATCACTTATTTGATTGCATGTGATGTTTATCTTTTATGCATCTTATTTTTCTTAGTACGACGGTAGCATTATAAGATGATCTCTCACTAAATTTCAAGGTACAAGTGTTCTCCCTGAGTATGCACCGTTGCTACAGTTCATCGTGCCGAGACACCACGTGATAATCGGGTGTGATAAGCTCTACGTTCACATACAACGGGTGCAAGCCAATTTTGCACATGCAGAATACTCGAGTTAAACTTGAAGAGCCTAGCATATGCAGATATGGCCTCGGAACACTGAGACCGAAAGGTCGAGCGTGAATCATATAGTAGATATGATCAACATAGTGATGTTCACCATTGAAAACTACTCCATCTCACGTGATGATCAGACATGGTTTAGTTGATATGGATCACTTGATCACTTAGATGGTTAGAGGGATGTCTATCTAAGTGGGAGTTCTTAAGTAATATGATTAATTGAACCTTAAGTTATCATGAACTTAGTACCTGGTAGTATTTTGCATGTCTATGTTGTTGTAGATAAATGGCCCGTGCTACTGTTCCTTTGAATTTTAATGTGTTCCTAGAGAAAGCTAAGTTGAAAGATGATGGTAGCAACTACACGGACTGGGTCCATAACTTGAGGATTATCCTCATTGCTGCAGAGAAGAATTACGTCCTGGAAGCACCGCTAGGTGCAATACCCGCTACAGGAGCAACACCAGACGTTGTGAACGCCTGGCAGAGCAAAGCTGATGACTACTCGATATTTCAGTGTGCTATGTAGTACCGGGACTTCAACGACGTTTTGAACGTCATGGAGCATATGAGATGTTCCAGGAGTTGAAGTTAATATTTCAAGTAAATGCCCAGATTGAGAGATATGAAGTCTCCAATAAGTTCTACAGCTGCAAAATGGAGGAGAATAGTTCTATCAGTGAACACATACTCAGAATGTCTGGGTACCACAAGCAGTTGACTCAACTGGGAGTTAATATTCCCGTTCATAGTGTCATTGACAGAGTTCTTCAATCACTGCCACCAAGCTACAAAAGCTTCGTGATGAACTATAATATGCAAGGGATGGATAGGACAATTCCCGAGCTCTTCGCGATGCCAAAGGCTGCGGAGGTAGAAATCGAGAAGGAGCATCAAGTGTTGATGGTTAACAAGACCACTAGTTTCAAGAAAAAGGGCAAAGGGAAGAAGGGGAACTTCAAGAAGAATGGCAAGCAAGTTGCTGCTCAAGTGAAGAAGCCCAAGTCTGGACCTAAGCCTGAGACTGAGTGCTTCTACTGCGAAGGGACTGGTCACTGGAAGCGGAACTGCCCCAAGTATTTGGCGGATAAGAAGGATGGCAAAGTGAAAGGTATATTTGATATACATGTTATTGATGTGTACCTTACTAATGCTCGTAGTAGCGCCTGGTTATTTGATATTGGTTCTATTGCTCATATTTGCAACTCGAAACAGGGGCTATGGATTAAGCGAAGATTGGCTAAGGACGAGGTGACGATGCACGTGGGAAATGGTCAAAAGTCGATGTGATCGCCGTCGGCATGCTACCTCTACATCTACCTTCGAGGTTAGTTTTAGACCTGAATAATTTTTATTTGGTGCCAACGTTAAGCATGAACAGTATATCTGGATCTTGTTTGATGCGAGACGGTTATTTATTTAAATCGGAGAATAATGGTTGTTCTATTTATATGAGTAATATCTTTTATGGTCATGCACCCTTGATGAGTGGTCCATTTTTGTTGAATCTTGATAGTAGTGATACACATATTCATAGTATTGAAGCCAAAAGATATAAGTTTAATAATGATAGTGCAACTTATTTGTGGCACTACCGTTTAGGTCATATTGGTGTAAAGCACATGAAGAAACTCCATGCTGATGGGCTTTTGGAATCACTTGATTATGAATCACTTGATGCTTGCGAACCATGCCTCATGGGCAAGATGACTAAGACTCCGTTCTCCGGAACAATGGAGCGAGCACCAGACTTGTTGGAAATAATACATACTGATGTGTGCGGTCCGATGAGTGTTGAGGCTCGCGGCGGGTATCGTTATTTTCTGACCTTCACAGATGATTTGAGCAGATATGGGTATATCTACTTGATGAAACATAAGTCTGAAACATTTGAAAAGTTCAAAGAATTTCATAATGAAGTGGAAAATCATCGTCACAAGAAAATAAAGTTTCTACGATCTGATCGTGGAGGTGAATATTTGAGTTACGAGTTTGGTCTTCATTTGAAACAATGCGGAATAGTTTCGCAACTCACGCCACCCGGAACACCACAGCGTAATGGTCTGCTCGAACGTCGTAACCGCACTTTATTAGACATGGTGCGATCTATGATGTCTCTTACTGATTTACCGCTATGGTTTTGGGGTTATGCTTTAGAGATGGCTGCATTTGAAGGAAATATACCCTAGAGGCAATAATAAAGTTATTATTTATTTCCTTATATCATGATAAATGTTTATTATTCATGCTAGAATTGTATTAACCGGAAACATAATACTTGTGTGAATACATAGACAAACAGAGTGTCACTAGTATGCCTCTCCTTGACTAGCTCGTTGATCAAAGATGGTTATGTTTCCTAGCCATAGACATGAGTTGTCATTTGATTAACGGGGTCACATCATTAGGAGAATGATGTGATTGACTTGACCGATTCCGTTAGCTTAGCACACGATCGTTTAGTATTCTGCTGTTGCTTTCTTCATGACTAATACATGTTCCTATGACTATGAGATTATGCAACTCCCGTTTACCGGAGGAACACTTTGTGTGCTACCAAACATCACAACGTAACTGGGTGATTATAAAGGTGCTCTACAGGTGTCTCCGAAGGTACTTGCTGGGTTGACGTATTTCGAGATTAGGATTTGTCACTCCGATTGTCGGAGAGGTATCTTTGGGCCCACTCGGTAATGCTCATCACTATAAGCCTTGCAAGCATTGCAACTAATGAGTTAGTTGCGCGATGATGTATTACGGAACGAGTAAAGAGACTTGCCGGTAACGAGATTGAACTAGGTATTGAGATACCGACGATCGAATCTCGGGCAAGTAACATGCCGATGACAAAGGGAACAACGTATGTTGTTATGCGGTTTGACCGATAAAGATCTTCGTAGAATATGTGGGAGCCAATATGAGCATCCAGGTTCCGCTATTCGTTATTGACCGGAGACGTGTCTCGGTCATGTCTACATAGTTCTCGAACCCGTAGGGTCCGCACGCTTAAATTTCGATGACCGTTATATTATGAGTTTATGTGTTTTGATGTACCGAAGGTAGTTCAGAGTCCCGGATGAGATCGGGGACATGACGAGGAGTCTCGAAATGGTCGAGACGTAAAGATCGATATATTGGACGACTATATTCGGACATCGGAAAGGTTTCGAGTGATTCGGGTATTTTTCGGAGTACCGGAGAGTTACGGGAATTCGCGGGGGAGTATATGGGCCTTATTGGGCTTTAGGGGAAAGAGAGAGGAGAGGTTGGGCGCCCCCCCAAGGCCTAGTCCGAATTGGACTAGGGGGAGGGGCTGCGCCCCCTCCTTCCTTCTCTTCTCTCTCCCCTTTCCTTGACTCCTACTCCTACTACTTGGAAGGGGGGAATCCTACTCCCGGTGGGAGTAGGACTCCTCCTAGGGCGCGCCATAGAGAGGGCCGGCCCTCCCCCTCCTCCACTCCTTTATATACGGGGAGGGGGGCACCCCTTGGAGACACAAGAATTGATCATTGATCTTTTAGTCGTGTGCGGTGCCCCCCTCCACCATAGTCCACCTCGATAATATCGTAGCGGTGCTTAGGCGAAGCCCTGCGTCGGTAGAACATCATCATCGTCACCACGCCGTCGTGCTGACGAAACTCTCCCTCAACACTTGGCTGGATCGGAGTTCGAGGGACGTCATCGGGCTGAACGTGTGCTGAACTCAGAGGTGTCGTGCGTTCGGTACTTGATCGGTCAGATCGTGAAGACGTACGACTACATCAACCGCGTTGTGCTAACGCCTCCGCTTTCGGTCTACGAGGGTACGTGGACATACTCTCCCCTCTCGTTGCTATGCATCACCATGATCCTGTGTGTTCGTAGGAAATTTTTGAAATTACTACGTTCCCCAACAGCATTCACGTTAAATAGGGCACCATGTAAATCTGTTGAGACAACATCATATGAACTGTGGTTTGGCAAGAAACCCAAGTTGTCACTTCTTAAAGTTTTAGGCTATGATGCTTATGTGATAAAGCTTCAACCTGATATGCTCGAACCCAAATCGGAGAAATGTGTCTTCATAGGATACCCAAAGGAGAATGTTGGGTACACCTTCTATCACAGATCCGAAGGCAAGATATTCGTTGCTAAGAATGGATCCTTTCTAGAGAAGGAGTTTCTCTCGAAAGAAGTGAGTGGGAGGAAAGTAGAACTTGATGAGGTAATTGTACCTGCTCCCTTATTGGAAAGTAGTTCATCGCAGAAATCAGTTCCAATGATTCCTACACCAATTAGTGAGGAAGCTAATGATGATGATCATGAAACTTCTGATCAAGTTACTACCGAACCTCGTAGGTCAACCAGAGTAAGATCCGCACCAGAGTGGTACGGTAATCCTATTCTGGAGGTCATGTTACTTGACCATGATGAACCTCCGAACTATGTGGAAGCGATGATGAGCCCAGATTCCGCGAAATGGCTTGAGGCCATGAAATCTGAGATGGGATCCATGTATGAGAACAAAGTGTGGACTTTGGTTGACTTGCCCGATGATTGGCATGCCATAGAAAATAAATGGATCTTCAAGAAGAAGACCGACGCTGACGGTAATGTTACTGTCTACAAAGCTCGACTTGCTGCAAAAGGTTTTCGACAAGTTCAAGGAGTTGACTACGATGAGACTTTCTCACCCATAGCGATGCTTAAGTCTGTCCAAATCATGTTAGCAATTGCCGCATTTTATGATTATGAAATTTGGCAAATGGACGTCAAAACTGAATTCCTGAATGGATTTCTAGAAGAAGAATTGTATATGATGCAACCAGAAGGTTTCGTTGATCCAAAGGGTGCTAACAAAGTGTGCAAGCTCCAGCGATCCATTTATGGACTGGTGCAAGCCTCTCGGAGTTGGAATAAACGTTTTGATAGTGTGATCAAAGCATATGGTTTTATACAGACTTTTGGAGAAGCCTGTATTTACAAGAAAGTGAATGGGAGCTCTGTAGCATTTCTAATATTATATGTGGATGACATATTGTTGATTGGAAATGATATAGAATTTCTGGATAGCATAAAAGGATACTTGAATAAGAGTTTTTCTATGAAAGACCTCGGTGAAGCTGCTTACATATTGGGCATCAAGATCTATAGAGATAGATCAAGATGCTTAATTGTACTTTCACAAAGCACATACCTTGATAAGATTTTGAAGAAGTTCAAAATGGACCGGTCAAAGAAAGGGTTCTTGCCTGTGTTACAAGGTGTGAGGTTGAGTGAGACTCAATGCCCGACCACTGCAGAAGATAGAGAGAAAATGAAAGTCATTCCCTATGCCTCAGCCATAGGTTCTATCATGTATGCAATGTTGTGTACCAGACCTTATGTGTGCCTTGCAATAAGTATAGTAGGGAGGTTCCAAAGTAATCCAGGAGTGGATCACAGGACAGCAGTCAAGAACATCCTGAAATACCTGAAAAGGACTAAGGATATGTTTCTCATTTATGGAGGTGACAAAGAGCTCGTTGTAAATGGTTACGTCGATGCAAGCTTTGACACTGATCCGGATGACTCTAAGTCACAAACCGGATACATATTTATATTGAATGGTGGAGCTGTAAGTTGGTGCAGTTCCAAACAGAGCGTCATGGTGGGATCTACGTGTGAAGCGGAGTACATAGCTGCTTCGGAAGCAGCAAATGAAGGAGTCTGGATGAAGGAGTTCATATCTGATCTAGGTGTCATACCTAGTGCATCGGGTCCAATGAAAATCTTTTGTGACAATACTGGTGCAATTGCCTTGGCAAAGGAATCCAGATTTCACAAGAGAACCAAGCACATCAAGAGACGCTTAAATTCCATCTGCGATCAAGTCAAGGAGGGAGACATAGAGATTTGCAAGATACATACAGATCAGAATGTTGCAGACCCATTGACTAAGCCTCTCTCATGAGCAAAACATGATCAGCACCAAGACTCCATGGGTGTTAGAATCATTACTATGTAATCTAGATTATTGACTCTAGCGCAAGTGGGAGACGGAAGGAAATATGCCCTAGAGGAAATAATAAAGTTGTTATTTATATTTCCTTATATCATGATAAATGTTTATTATTCATGCTAGAATTGTATTAACCAGAAACTTAGTACATGTGTGAATACATAGACAAACAGAGTGTCCCTAGTATGCCTCTACTAGACTAGCTCGTTAATCAAAGATGGTTAAGTTTCCTGACCATAGACATGTGTTGTCATTTGATGAACGGGATCACATCATTAGAGAATGATGTGATGACAAGACCCATCCGTTAGCTTAGCACTATGATCGTTTAAGTATATTGCTATTGCTTCCTTCATGACTTATACATGTTCCTATGACTATGAGATTATGGAACTCCCGAATACCAGAGGAACACTTAGTGTGCTATCAAACATCACAACATAACTGGGTGATTATAAATATGCTCTACAGGTGTCTCCGATGGTGTTTGTTGAGTTGGCATAGATCGAGATTAGGATTTGTCACTCCGAGTGTCAGAGAGGTATCTCTGGGCCCTCTCGGTAATGCTCATCACATAAGCCTTGCAAGCAATGTGACTAATGAGTTAGTTACGGGATGATGCATTACGAAACGAGTAAAGAGACTTGCTGGTAACGAGATTGAACTAGATATGATGATACCGACGATCGAATCTCGGGCAAGTAACATACCGATGACAAAGGGAACAACGTATGTTGTTATGCGGTTTGACCAATAAAGATCTTCGTAGAATATGTAGAAGCCAATATGAGCATCCAGGTTCCGCTATTGGTTATTGACCGGAGATATGTCTCGGTCATGTCTACATAGTTCTCGAACCCGTAGGGTCCGCACGCTTAACGTTCGATGACGATTTGTATTATGAGTTATGTGATTTGATGACCGAAGGTTCTTTGGAGTCCCGGATGAGATCACGGACATGGCGAGGAGTCTCGAAATGGTCGAGACATAAAGATTCATATATTGGAAGGTTACATTCGGACACCGGAATGGTTCGAGTTGTTTAGGATGAGTTTCGGAGTACCGGGGGTTACCGGAACCCCCCCCCCCCCCCCCCCGGAAGTTATTGGGCCTCATGGGCCTAGTGGTGGAAGAGAGGAGGTCGGGCACGGAGTGGCGCGCGCCCCCCTTAGCCCAAACCGAATTGGACTAGGGTTGGGGGGGCTTTCCTTCTCTCCTCCTCGTCCTTCCCTCCTTCTCCTACCCCACACCTGGTGTGCCCCCTTAGGGCCGGCCACCTCTTCCCTCTCCTCCTTTATATACGTGGCCAGGGGGCACCCCATAGACACACAAGTTGATCTTTTAGCCGTGTGCGGTGCCCCCCCTCCACAGTTACACACCTTGGTCACATCGTCGTAGTGCTTAGGCGAAACCCTGCGCCGGTAACTTCATCATCACCGTCGCCATGCCTGTTGGGGAACGTAGTAATTTCAAAAAAATTCCTACGCACACGCAAGATCATGGTGATGCATAGCAAAGAGAGGGGAGAGTGTTGTCCACGTACCCTCGTAGACCGAAAGCGGAAGCGTTAGCACAACGCGGTTGATGTAGTCGTGCGTCTTCACGATCCGACCGATCCAAGTACCGAACGTACGGCACCTCCGAGTTCAGCACACGTTCAGCTCGATGACGTCCCACGAACTCCGATCCAGCAGAGCTTCGAGGGAGAGTTCCGTCAGCACGACGGCGTGATGATGGTGATGATGATGCTACCAACGCACGGCTTCGCCTAAGCACCGCTATGATATGATCGAGGTGGAATATGGTGGAGGGGGCACCGCACACGGCTAAGAGATCAAGAGATCAATTGTTGTGTCTATGGGGTTCCCCCTGGCCATGTATATAAATGAGTGGAGGAGGGGGGAGAGGGCCAGGCCCTATGGCGCGCCCTGGAGGAGTCCTACTCCCACCGGGAGTAGGATTCCCCCCCCTTCCAAGTAGTAGGAGTAGGAGTCAAGGAAAGGGAAGAGAGAAGAGAAGCAAGGAGGGGGCGCAGCCCCTCCCCCTAGTCCAATTCGGACTAGGCCTTGGGGGGCGCGCAGCCTCTCCTCTCTCTTTCCCCTAAAGTGCAATAAGGCCCATATACTCCCCAGCGAATTCCCGTAACTCTCCGGTACTCCAAAAAAATACCCGAATCACTCGGAACCTTTCCGACGTCCAAATATAGTCGTCCAATATATCGATCTTTACGTCTCGACCATTTCGAGACTCCTCGTCATGTCCCCGATCTCATCCGGGACTCCGAACTACCTTCGGTACATCAAAACACATAAACTCATAATACAAATCGTCACCGAACGTTAAGCGTGCGGACCCTACGGGTTCGAGAACTATGTAGACATGACCGAGACACGTCTCCGGTCAATAACCAATAGCGGAACCTGGATGCTCATACTGGTTCCTACATATTCTACGAAGATCTTTATCGGTCAAACCGCAAAACAACATACGTTGTTCCCTTTGTCATCGGTATGTTATTTGCCCGAGATTCGATCGTCGGTATCTCAATACCTAGTTCAATCTCGTTACCGGCAAGTCTCTTTACTCGTTCCGTAATACATCATCCCGCAACTAACTCATTAGTTACAATGCTTGCAAGGCTTATAGTGATGAGCATTACCGAGTGGGCCCAGAGATACCTCTCCGACATTCGAAGTGACAAATCCTAATCTCGAAATACGCCAACTCAACAAGTACCTTCGGAGACACCTGTAGAGCACCTTTATAATCACCCAGTTACATTGTGACGTTTGGTAGCACACAAAGTGTTCCTCCGGTAAACGGGAGTTGCATAATCTCATAGTCATAGGAACATGTATAAGTCATGAAGAAAGCAATAGCAACATACTAAACGATCAAGTGCTAAGCTAACGGAATGGGTCAAGTCAATCACATCATTCTCCTAATGATGTGATCTCGTTCTATCAAATGACAACCCATGTCTATGGTTAGGAAACTTAACCATCTTTGTGTTGGGGGTCGTAGCAGAATTTTAAAATTTCCTACGCATCACCAAGATCCATGTATGGAGTATACTAGCAACGAGGGGAAAGGAGTGCATCTACATACCCTTGTAGATCGCGAGCGGAAGCGTTCCAATGAACGGGGTTGATGGAGTCGTACTCGCCGTGATCCAAATCACCGATGACCGAGTGCCGAACAGACGGCACCTCCGCGTTCAACACACGTACGGAGCAGCGACGTCTCCTCCTTCTTGATCCAGCAAGGGGGAAGGAGAGGTTGATGGAGATCCAGCAGCACGACGGCGTGGTGGTGGAAGTAGCGGGATCTCGGCAGGGCTTCGCCAAGCTTCTGCGAGAGGGAGAGGTGTTGCAGGGGGAGAGGGAGGCGCCAGGGGCTGTGGTGCTGCTGCCCTCCCTCCCCCCCCCCCCCCCCACTATTTATAGGCCCCCTGGAGGGGGGCGCCGGCCCTGGAACCCATCTGCATGGGGGGCGGCGGCCAAGGGGGAAGGGGGGTGGCTTCCCCCCAAGCCAAGTGGGGCGCCCCCCACCCCTAGGGTTTCCAACCCTAGGCGCAGGGGGAGGCCCAAGGGGGGCGCCCCAGCCCACTAAGGGCTGGTTCCCTTCCCACTTCAGCCCATGGGGCCCTCCGGGATAGGTGGCCCCACCCGGTGGACCCCGGGGACCCTTCCGGTGGTCCCGGTACAATACCGATAACCCCCGAAACTTTCCCGGTGGCCGAAACTGGACTTCCTATATATAATTCTTCACCTCCGGACCATTCCGGAACTCCTCGTGACGTCCGGGATCTCATCCGGGACTCCGAACAACTTTTGGGTTTCCGCATACTAATATCTCTACAACCCTAGCGTCACCGAACCTTAACTGTGTAGACCCTACGGGTTCGGGAGACATGCAGACATGACCGAGACGCCTCTCCGGTCAATAACCAACAGTGGGATCTGGATACCCATGTTGGCTCCCACATGTTCCACGATGATCTCATCGGATGAACCACGATGTCGAGGATTCAATCAATCCCGTATACAATTCCCTTTGTCAATCGGTATGTTACTTGCCCGAGATTCGATCGTCGGTATCCCAATACCTTGTTCAATCTCGTTACCGGCAAGTCTCTTTACTCGTACCGTAATGCATGATCTCGTGGCTAACTCCTTAGTCACATTGAGCTCATTATGATGATGCATTACCGAGTGGGCCCGGAGATACCTCTCCGTCATACGAAGTGACAAATCCCAGTCTCGATCCGTGCCAACTCAACAGACACTTTCGGAGATACCCGTAGTGTACCTTTATAGTCACCCAATTACGTTGTGACGTTTGGCACACCCAAAGTACTCCTGCGGTATCCGGGAGCTGCACGATCTCATGGTCTATGGAAAAGATACTTGACATTGGAAAAGCTCTAGCAAACGAACTACACGATCTTTGAGCTATGCTTAGGATTGGGTCTTGTCCATCACATCATTCTCCTAATGATGTGATCCCGTCATCAATGACATCCAATGTCCATAGTCAGGAAACCATGACTATCTGTTGATCAACGAGCTAGTCAACTAGAGGTTTACTAGGGACACGTTGTGGTCTATGTATTCACACATGTATTACGATTTCCGGATAACACAATTATAGCATGAACAATAGACAATTATCATGAACAAAGAAATATAATAATAACCATTTATTATTGCCTCTAGGGCATATTTCCAACAGGCTCCCACTTGCACTAGAGTCAATAATCTAGTTACATTGTGATGAATCGAACACCCATAGCGTTCTGGTGTTGATCATGTTTTGCTCTAGGGAGAGGTTTAGTCAACGGATCTGCTACATTCAGGTCCGTATGTACTTTACAAATATCTAAGTCTCCATTTTGAACACTTTCACGAATGGAGTTGAAGCGACGCTTGATATGCCTGGTCTTCCTGTGAAACCTGGGCTCCTTCGCAAGGGCAATAGCTCCAGTGTTGTCACGGAAGAGAGTCATCGGGCCTGACGCATTGGGAATCACCCCTAGGTCGGTAATGAACTCCTTCATCTAGATTGCTTCTTGCGCTGCCTCTGAGGCTGCCATGTACTCCACTTCACATGTAGATCCCGCCACGACGCTTTGCTTGCAACTGCACCAGCTTACTGCTCCTCCATTCAAAATATACACGTATCCGGTTTGTGACTTCGAGTCATCCAGATCTGTGTCGAAGCTAGCGTCGACGTAACCCTTTACGACGAGCTCTTCGTCACCTCCATAAATGAGAAACATATCCTTAGTCCTCTTCAGGTACCAATGAGGCGTCTGGATCTATCTCTATAGATCTTGATGCCTAATATATAAGCAGCTTCTCCAAGGTCCTTCATTGAAAAACACTTATTCAAGTAGGCCTTTATACTTTCCAAGAATTCTATATCATTTCCCATCAATAGTATGTCATCCACATATAATAAGAGAAATGCTACAGAGCTCCCACTCACTTTCTTGTAAACACAGGCCTCTCCATAAGTCTGTGTAAACCCAAACGCTTTGATCATCTCATCAAAACGAATGTTCCAACTCCGAGATGCTTGCACCAGTCCATAGATGGAGCGCTGGAGCTTGCATACCTTGTTAGCATTCTTAGGATCGACAAAACCTTCCGGCTGCATCATATACAATTCTTCCTTAAGAAAGCCGTTAAGGAATGCCGTTTTGACGTCCATCTGCGATATCTCATAATCATAGTATGCGGCAATTGCTAACATGATTCGGACGGACTTCAGCTTCGCTACGGGTGAGAAAGTCTCATCGTAGTCAACCCCTTGAACTTGTCGATAACCCTTAGCGACAAGTCGAGCCTTATAGATGGTCACATTACCATCCGCGTCTATCTTCTTCTTAAAGATCCATTTATTTTCTATGGCTCGCCAATCATCGGGCAAGTCAGTCAAAGTCCATACTTCGTTTTCATACATGGATCCTATCTCGGATTTCATGGCTTCTAGCCATTTGTCGGAATCCGTGCCTGCCATTGCTTCTTCATAGTTCGAAGGTTCACCGTTGTCTAACAACATGATTTCCAGGACAGGGTTGCCGTACCACTCTGGTGCGGAACGTGTCCTTCTGGACCTACGAAGTTCAGCAGTAACTTGATCCGAAGCTTCATGATCATCATCATTAACTTCCTCCCCAGTCGGTGTAGGCACCACAGGAACATCTTCCCGCGCTGCGCTACTTTCCGGTTCGGAAGGGGTGACTATCACCTCATCAAGTTCCACTTTCCTCCCACTTAATTCTTTCGAGAGAAATTCTTTCTCCAGAAAGGACCCATTCTTGGCAACAAAGATCTTGCCTTCGGATCTGAGGTAGAAGGTATACCCAATGGTTTCCTTAGGGTATCCTATGAAGACGCATTTTTCCGACTTGGGTTCGAGCTTTTCAGGTTGAAGTTTCTTGACATAAGCATCGCACCCCCAAACTTTTAGAAACGACAGCTTAGGTTTCTTCCCAAACCATAATTCATACGGTGTCGTCTCAACGGATTTCGACGGAGCCCTATTTAAAGTGAATGCGGCAGTCTCTAAAGCATAGCCCCAAAATGAGAGCGGTAGATCGGTAAGAGACATCATAGATCGCACCATATCCAATAGAGTGCGATTACGACGTTCGGACACACCATTTCGCTGAGGTGTTCCAGGTGGCGTGAGTTGTGAAACGATTCCACATTTCCTTAAGTGCGTACCAAATTCGTGACTTAAATATTCTCCACCACGATCTGATCGTAAGAATTTTATTTTCCTGTCACGTTGATTCTCAACCTCACTCTGAAATTCCTTGAACTTTTCAAAGGTTTCAGACTTGTGTTTCATTAGGTAGACATACCCATATCTACTTAAGTCATCAGTGAGAGTGAGAACATAAGGATATCCTCCGCGAGCCTCAACACTCATTGGACCGCACACATCGGTATGTATGATTTCCAATAAGTTGGTTGCTCGCTCCATTGTTCCGGAGAACGGAGTCTTGGTCATCTTACCCATGAGGCATGGTTCGCACGTGTCAAATGATTCATAATCAAGAGACTCCAAAAGTCCATCTGCATGGAGCTTCTTCATGCGCTTGACACCAATGTGACCAAGGCGGCAGTGCCACAAGTATGTGGGACTATCGTTATCAACTTTACATCTTTTGGTATTCACACTATGAATATGTGTAACATCACGTTCGAGATTCATCAAGAATAAACCATTGACCAGCGGGGCATGACCATAAAACATATCTCTCATATAAATAGACAACCATTATTCTCGGATTTAAATGAGTAGCCATCTCGAATTAAACGAGATCCAAATACAATGTTCATGCTCAAAGCTGGCACTAAATAACAATTATTGAGGTTTAAAACTAATCCCGTAGGTAGATGCAGAGGTAGCGTGCCGACGGCGATCACATCGACCTTGGAACCATTCCGACGCGCATCGTCACCTCGTCCTTCGCCAGTCTCCACTTATTCCGCAGTTCCTGTTTTGAGTTACAAATATGAGCAACCACACCGGTATCAAATACCCAGGAGCTACTACGAGTACTGGTAAGGTACACATCAATTACATGTATATCACAAATACCTTTGGTGTTGCCGGCCTTCTTGTCCGCTAAGTATTTGGGGCAGTTCCGCTTCCAGTGACCACTTCCCTTGCAATAAAAGCACTCAGTCTCAGGCTTGGGTCCATTCCTTGACTTCTTCCCAGTAACTGGCTTACCGGGCGCGGCAACTCCCTTGCCGTCCTTCTTGAAGTTCTTCTTGCCCTTGCCTTTCTTGAACTTAGTGGTTTTATTCACCATCAACACTTGATGTTCCTTTTTGATCTCCACCTCCGCTGATTTCAGCATCGAATATACCTCGGGAATGGTCTTTTCCATCCCCTGCATATTGAAGTTCATCACAAAGCTCTTGTAGTTTGGTGGAAGCGACTGAAGGATTCTGTCAATGACCGCGTCATCCGGGAGATTAACTCCCAGCTGAGACAACCGGTTGTGTAACCCAGACATTCTGAGTATGTGCTCACTAACAGAAATATTTTCCTCCATTTTACAGCTGAAGAACTTGTCGGAGACTTCATATCTCTCGACCCGGGCATGAGCTTGGAAAACCATTTTCAGCTCTTCGAACATCTCATATGCTCCATGTTTCTCAAAACGCTTTTGGAGACCCGGTTCAAAGCTGTAAAGCATGCTGCACTGAACGAGGGAGTAATCATCAGCACGTGATTGCCAAGCGTTCATAACGTCTTGGTTCTCTGGGATTGGTGCTTCACCTAGCGGTGCTTCTAGGACATAATCTTTCTTGGCAGCTATGAGGATGATCCTCAGGTTCCGGACCCAGTCCGTATAGTTGCTGCCATCATCTTTCAGCTTGGTTTTCTCTAGGAACGCGTTGAAGTTGAGGACAACGTGGGCCATTTGATCTACAAGACATATTGTAAAGATTTTAGACTAAGTTCATGATAATTAAGTTCATCTAATCAAATTACTCAATGAACTCCCACTTAGATAGACATCCCTCTAGTCATCTAAGTGAATCATGATCCGAGTTAACTAGGCCGTGTCCGATCATCACGTGAGACGGACTAGTCAAGATCGGTGAACATCTCCATGTTGATCGTATCTTCTATACGACTCATGCTCGACCTTTCGGTCCTCCGTGTTCCGAGGCCATGTCTGTACATGCTAGGCTCGTCAAGTCAACCTAAGTGTATTGCGTGTGTTCCGAGGCCATGTCTGTACATGCTAGGCTCGTCAACACCCGTTGTATGCGAACGTTAGAATCTATCACACCCGATCATCACGTGGTGCTTCGAAACACGAACCTTCGCAACGGTGCACAGTTAGGGGGAACACTTTCTTGAAATTATTATAAGGGATCATCTTACTTACTATCGTCGTTCTAAGCAAATAAGATGCAAAACATGATAAACATCACATGCAATCAAATAGAGACATGATATGGCCAATATCATTTTGCTCCTTTGATCTCCATCTTCGGGGCACCATGATCATCTTCGTCACCGGCATGACACCATGATCTCCATCATCATCATCTCCATCATTGTGTCTTCATGAAGTTGTCACGCCAACGATTACTTCTACTTCTATGGCTAACGGGTTTAGCAACAAAGTAAAGTAATTTACATGGCGTTATTCAATGACACGCAGGTCATACAAAAAAATAAAGACAACTCCTATGGCTCCTGCCGGTTGTCATACTCATCGACATGCAAGTCGTGATTCCTATTACAAGAATATGATCAATCTCATACATCACGTATATCATTCATCACATCTTCTACCCATAACCCACAGGTCCCAGGATCGGAACCTGGCTCTGATACCACTGTTGGGGATCGTAGCAGAATTTTAAAATTTCCTACGCATCACCAAGGTCCATCTATGGAGTATACTAGCAACGAGGGGAAAGGAGTGCATCTACATACCCTTGTAGATCTCGAGCGGAAGCGTTCCAATGAACGGGGTTGATGGAGTCGTACTCGCCGTGATCGAAATCACCGATGACCGAGTGCCGAACGGACGGCACCTCCGCGTTCAACACACGTACGGAGCAGCGACGTCTCCACCTTATTGATCCAGCAAGGGGGAAGGAGAGGTTGATGGAGATCCAGCAGCACGACGGCGTGGTGGTGGAAGTAGCGAGATCTCGGCAGGGCTTCGCCAAGCTTCTGCGAGAGGGAGAGGTGTTGCAGGGGGAGAGGGAGGCGCCAGGGGCTGTGGTGCTGCTGCCCTCCCTCCCCCCCACTATTTATAGGCCCCCTGGAGGGGGGCGCCGGCCCTGGAACCCATCTGCATGGGGGGGCGGCGGCCAAGGGGGAAGGGGGGTGGCTTCCCCCCCAAGCCAAGTGGGGCGCCCCCCACCCCTAGGGTTTCCAACCCTAGGCGCAGGGGGAGGCCCAAGGGGGGGCGCCCCAGCCCACTAAGGGCTGGTTCCCTTCCCACTTCAGCCCATGGGGCCCTCCGGGATAAGTGGCCCCACCCGATGGACCCTCGGGACCCTTCCGGTGGTCCCGGTACAATACCGATAACCCCCGAAACTTTCCCGGTGGTCGAAACTGGACTTCCTATATATAATTCTTCACCTCCGGACCATTCCGGAACTCCTCGTGACGTCCGGGATCTCATCCGGGACTCTGAACAACTTTCGGGTTTCCGCATACTAACATCTCTACAACCCTAGCGTCACCGAACCTTAAGTGTGTAGACCCTACGGGTTCGGGAGACATGCAGACATGACCGAGACGCCTCTCCGGTCAATAACCAACAGCGGGATCTGGATACCCATGTTGGCTCCCACATGTTCCACAATGATCTCATCGGATGAACCACGATGTCGAGGATTCAATCAATCCCGTATACAATTCCCTTTGTCAATCGGTATGTTACTTGCCCGAGATTCGATCGTCGGTATCCCAATACCTTGTTCAATCTCGTTACCGGCAAGTCTCTTTACTCGTACCGTAATGCATGATCCCGTGGCTAAATCCTTAGTCACATTGAGCTCATTATGATGATGCATTACCGAGTGGGCCTAGAGATACCTCTCCGTCATACGGAGTGACAAATCCCAGTCTCGATCCGTGCCAACTCAACAGACACTTTCGGAGATACCCGTAGTGTACCTTTATAGTCACCCGGTTACGTTGTGACGTTTGGCACACCCAAAGTACTCCTACAGTATCTGGGAGTTGCACGATCTCATGGTCTAAGGAAAAGATACTTGACATTGGAAAAGCTCTAGCAAACGAACTACACGATCTTTGAGCTATGCTTAGGATTGGGTCTTGTCCATCACATCATTCTCCTAATGATGTGATTCCGTTATCAATGACATCCAATGTCCATAGTCAGGAAACCATCACTATCTGTTGATCAACGAGCTAGTCAACTAGAGGCTTACTAGGGACACGTTGTGGTCTATGTATTCACACATGTATTACGATTTCCGGATAACACAATTATAGCATGAACAATAGACAATTATCATGAACAAATAAATATAATAATAACCATTTATTATTGCCTCTAGGGCATATTTCCAACACTTTGATCAACGAGCTAGTCAAGTAGAGGCATACTAGTGACACTCTGTTTGTCTATGTATTCACACATGTATTATGTTTCCGGTTAATACAATTCTAGCATGAATAATAAATATTTATCATGATATAAGGAAATAAATAATAACTTTGTTATCGCCACTAGGGCATATTTCCTTCAGTCTCCCACTTGCACTAGAGTCAATAATCTAGATCACATCGCCATGTGATTTAACATCAATAGTTCACATGACCATCTGATTAACACCCATAGTTCACATCGTCTTGTGACCAACACCCAAAGGGTTTACTAGAGTCGGCAATCTAGTTCACATCGCCATGTGATTAACACCCAAAGAGTACAAAGGTGTGATCATGTTTTGCTTGTGAGAGAAGTTTAGTCAACGGGTCTGCCAAATTCAGATCCGTATGTATTTTGCAAATTTCTATGTCAACAATGCTCTGCACGGAGCTACTCTAGCTAATAGCTCCCACTTTCAATATGTATCCAGATTGAGACTTAGAGTCATCTGGATCAGTGTCAAAAACTTGCATCGACGTAACCCTTTATGACGAACCTTTTGTCACCTCCATAATCGAGAAACATATCCTTATTCCACTAACGATAATTTTGACCGCTGTCCAGTGATATACTCCTAGATCACTATTGTACTCCCTTGCCAAACTCAGTGGTAGGGTATACAATAGATCTGGTACACAGCATGGCATACTTTATAGAACCTATGGCCGAGGCACAGGGAATGACTTTCATTCTCTTTCTATCTTCTGCCGTGGTCGGGCTTTGAGTCTTACTCAATTTGACACCTTGTAACACAGGCAAGAACTCTTTCTTTGACTGTTCCATTTTGAACTATTTCAAAATCTTGTCAAGGTATGTACTCATTGAAAAAACTTATCAAGCATCTTGATCTATCTCTATAGATCTTGATGCTCAATATGTAAGCAGCTTCACCGAGGTCTTTCTTTGAAAAACTCCTTTCAAAACTCCTTTCAAAACTCCTTTATGCTTTCCAGAAAATTCTACATTATTTCTGATCAGCAATATGTCATTCACATATATTTATCAGAAATGTTGTAGTGCTCCCACTCACTTTCCTGTAATACAGGCTTCATCGCAAGTCTGTATAAAACTATATGCTTTGATCAACTCATCAAAGTGTATATTCCAACTCCAAGATGCTTGCACCAGTCCATAGATGGATCGCTGGAGCTTGCACATTTTGTTAACACCTTTAGGATCGACAAAACCTTCTGGTTGCATCATATACAACTCTTCTTTAAGAAATCCATTAAGGAACGTAGTTTTGACATCCATTTGCCAGATTTCATAAAATGTGGCAATTTGCTAACATGATTCGGACAGACTTAAGCATCGCTACGAGTGAGAAAATCTCATCGTAGTCAACACCTTGAACTTTCTCAAAAACCTTTTTCAACAAGTCTAGCTTTGTAGATAGTAACACTACTATCAGCGTCCGTCTTTCTCTTGAAGATCCATTTATTTTCTATGGCTTGCCGATCATCGGGCAAGTCAACCAAAGTCCACACTTTGTTCTCATACATGGATCTCATCTCAGATTTCATGGCCTCAAGCCATTTCGCGGAATCTGGGCTCATCATCGCTTCCTCATAGTTCGTAGGTTCGTCATGGTCAAGTAACATGACCTCTAGAACAGGATTACCGTACCACTCTGGTGCGGATCTCACTCTGGTTTACCTACGAGGTTCGGTAGTAACTTGATCTAAAGTTACATGATCATCATCATTAGCTTCCTCACTAATTGGTGTAGAAGTCACAGGAACAGATTTCTCTGATGAACTACTTTCCAAGCAGGTACAATTACCTCATCAAGTTTTACTTTCCTCCCACTCACTTCTTTCGAGAGAAACTCCTTCTCTAGAAAGGATCCATTCTTAGCAACGAATATCTTGCCTTCGGATCTGTGATAGAAGGTGTACCCAACTGTCTCCTTTGGGTATCCTATGAAGACACATTTCTCCGATTTGATTTTGAGCTTATCAGGATGAAACTTTTTCTTATAAGCATCGCAACCCCAAACTTTAAGAAATGACAACTTTGGTTTCTTGCCAAACCACAGTTCATACGGCGTCGTCTCAACGGATTTAGATGGTGCCCTTTTTAACATGAATGCAGCTGTCTCTAATGCATAACCCCAAAACTATAGTGGTAAATCGGTAAGAAACATCATAGATTGCACTATATCCAATAAAGTACGGTTATGACGTACGGACACACCATTATGCTGTGGTGTTCCAGGTGGCACGAATTTGTGAAACTATTCCACATTGTTTTAATTGAAGACCAAACTCGTAACTCAAATATTTGTCTCTGCGATCAGATCGTAGAAACTTTATTTTCTTGTCACGATGATTTTCCACTTCACTATGAAATTCTTTGAACTTTTCAAATGTTTCAGACTTATGTTTCATCAAGTAGATATACCCATATCTGCTCAAATCATCTCTGAAGGTCAGAAAATAACGATACCCGCCGCGAGCCTCAACACTCATCGGACCGCATACATCAGTATGTATTATTTCCAATAAGACAGTTGCTCGCTCCATTGTTCCGGGGAACGGAGTCTTAGTCATCTTGCCCGTGAGGCATGGTTCGCAAGCATCAAGTGATTCATAATCAAGTGATTCCAAAAGCCCATCAGCATGGATTTTCTTCATGGGCTTTACACCAATATGACCTAAACGGCAGTGCCACAAATAAGTTGCACTATCATTATTAACTTTGCATCTTTTGGCTTCAATATTATGAATATGTGTATCACTACGATCGAGATCCACCAAACCATTTCCATTGGGTGTATGACCATAGAAGGTTTTATTCATGTAAACAGAACAACAATTATTCTCTAACTTAAATGAATAACCGTATTGCAATAAACATGATCAAATCATATTCATGCTCAACGCAAACACCAAATAACACTTATTTAGGTTCAACACTAATCCCGAAAGTATAGGGAGCGTGCGATGGTGAACATATCAATCTTGGAACCACTTCCAACACACATCATCACTTCACCCTTAACTAGTCTCTGTTCATTCTGCAACTCCCGTTTCAAGTTACTACTCTTAGCAACTGAACTAGTATCAAATACCGTGGGGTTGCTATAAACACTAGTAAAGTATACATCAATAACATGTATATCAAATATACCTTTGTTCATTTTGCCATCCTTCTTATCCGCCAAATACTTGGGGTAGTTCCGCTTCCAGTGACCATTTCCTTTTCAGTAGAAGCACTAAGTTTCAGGCTTGGGTCTAGCTTTGGGCTTCTTCATTTGAGCAGCAACTTGCTTGCCGTTCTTCTTGAAGTTCCCCTTCTTCCCTTTGCCGTTTCTCTTGAAACTAGTGGTCTTGTCAACCATCAACACTTGATGTTTTTCTTGATTTCTACCTTTGCCGATTTTAGCATCGCGAAGAGCTTGGGAATTGTTTACGTCATCCCTTGCATATTATATTTGATCACGAAGTTCTACTAACTTGGTGATGGTGACTAGAGAATTCTATCAACCACTATTTTATCTGGAAGATTAACTCCCACTTGATTCAAGCGATTGTAGTACCCAGACAATCTTAGCACATGCTCACTGCTTGAGCTATTCTCCTCCATCTTTTAGCTATAGAACTTGTTGGAGACTTCATATCTCTCAACTCGGGTATTTGCTTGAAATATTAACTTCAACTCCTGGAACATCTCATATGGTCCATGACGCTCAAAACGTCTTTGAAGTCCCGATTCTAAGCCATTAAGCATGGTGCACTAAACTATCAAGTAGTCATCATATTGAGCTAGCCAAACGTTCATAACGTCTGCATCTGCTCCTAAAATAGGTCTGTCACCTAGCGGTGCATCAAGGACATAATTCTTCTATGCAACAATGAGGATAAACCTCAGATCACGGACCCAGACCGCATCATTGCTACTATCATCTTTCAACTTAGTTTTCTCTAGGAACATATATAAAACATAGGGAAGCAACAACGCGAGCTATTGATCTACAACATAATTAGCAAAATACTATCAGGACTAAGTTCATGATAAATTTGAGTTCAATTAATCATATTACTTAAGAACTCCCACTTAGATAGACACCCCTCTAATCCTCTAAGTGATCACGTGATCCATATCAACTAAACCATGTCCGATCATCACGTGAGATGGAGTAGTTTTCAATGGTGAACATCACTATGTAGATCATATCTACTATATGATTCACGCTCGACCTTTCGGTCTCAATGTTCCGAGGCCATATCTGCATATGCTAGGCTCGTCAAGTTTAACCTGAGTATTCTGCGTGTGCAAAACTGGCTTGCACCCGTTGTCGATGAACGTAGAGCTTATCACACCCGATCATCACGTGGTGTCTCGGCACGACGAACCTTGGCAACGGTGCATACTCAGGGAGAACACTTTTATCTTGAAATTCAGTGAGAGATCATCTTATAATGCTACCGTCAATCAAAGCAAAATAAGATGCATAAAAGATAAACATCACATGCAATCAATATAAGTGATATGATATGGCCATCATCATCTTGTGCTTGTGATCTCCATCTCCGAAGCACCGTCATGATCACCATCCCCGGCGCGACACCTTGATCTCCATCGTAGCATCCTTTTCGTCTCGCCAACTATTGCTTCTACGACTATCGCTACCACTTAGTGATAAAGTAAAGCAATTACAGGGCGATTTCATTGCATACAATAAAGCGACAACCATATGGCTCCTGCCAGTTGCCGATAACTCGGTTACAAAACATGATCATCTCATACAATAAAATATAGCATCTTGCCTTGACCATATCACATCACAACATGCCCTGCAAAAACAAGTTAGACGTCATCTACTTTGTTGTTGCAAGTTTTACGTGGCTGCTACGGGCTGAGCAAAAACCGTTCTTACCTACGCATCAAAACCACAACGATAGTTCGTCAAGTTAGTGTTGTTTTAACCTTCTCAAGAACCGGGCGTAGCCACACTCGGTTCAACTAAAGTTGGAGAGACTGACACCCGCCAGCCACCTGTGTGCAAAGCACGTCAGTAGAACCAGTCTCGCGTAAGCGTATGCGTAATGTCGGTCCGGGCCGCTTCATCCAACAATACCGTCGAACCAAAGTATGACATGCTGGTAAGCAGTATGACTTGTATCACCCACAACTCACTTGTGTTCTACTCGTGCATATAACATCTACGCATAAAACCTGGCTCGGATACCACTGTTGGGGAACGTAGTAATTTCAAAAAAATTCCTACGCACACGCAAGATCATGGTGATGCATAGCAACGAGAGGGGAGAGTCTTGTCCACGTACCCTCGTAGACCGAAAGCGGAAGCGTTAGCACAACGCGGTTGATGTAGTCGTACGTCTTCACGATCTGACCGATCCAAGTACCGAACGTACGGCACCTCCGAGTTCAGCACACGTTCAGCTCGATGACGTCCCATGAACTCTAATCCAGTAGAGCTTCGAGGGAGAGTTCCGTCAGCACGACGGCGTGATGAAGGTGATGATGATGCTACCGACGCAGGGCTTCGCCTAAGCACCGCTACGATATGATCGAGGTGGAATATGGTGGAGGGGGCACCGCACACGGCTAAGAGATCAAGAGATCAATTGTTGTGTCTATGGGGTGCCCCTGACCACGTATATAAAGGAGTGGAGGAGGGGGGAGAGGGCCCTGGAGGAGTCCTACTCCCACCGGGAGTAGGATTCCCCCCCCCCTTCCAAGTAATAGGAGTAGGAGTCAAGGAAAGGGAAGAGAAGAGAAGGAAGGAGGGGGCGCAGCCCCTCCCCCTAGTCCAATTCAGACTAGGCCTTGGGGGGCGCGCAGCCTCTCCTCTCTCTTTCCCCTAAAGCCCAATAAGGCCCATATACTCCCCAGCGAATTCCCATAACTCTCCGGTACTCCGAAAAATACCCGAATCACTCGGAACCTTTCCGATGTCCAAATATAGTCGTCCAATATATCGATCTTTACGTCTCGACCATTTCGAAACTCCTCGTTATGTCCCCGATCTCATCCGGGACTCCGAACTACCTTTGGTACATCAAAACACATAAACTCATAATACAAATCATCACTGAACGTTAAGCGTGCGGACCCTACGGGTTCGAGAACTATGTAGACATGACCGAGACACGTCTCCGGTCAATAACCAATAGCGAAACCTAGATGCTCATATTGGCTCCTACATATTCTACGAAGATCTTTATCGGTCAAACCGCATAACAACATACGTTGTTCCCTTTGTCATCGGTATGTTACTTGCCCGAGATTCGATCGTCGGTATCTCAATACCTACTTCAATCTCATTACCGGCAAGTTTGTTTACTCGTTCCGTAATACATCATACCGCAACTAACTCATTAGTTACAATGCTTGCAAGGCTTATAGTGATGTGTATTACCGAGTGGGCCCAGAGATACCTCTCCGACAATCGGAGTGACAAATCCTAATCTCGAAATATGCCAACTCAACAAGTACCTTCGGAGACACCTGTAGAGCACCTTTATAATCACCCAGTTACGTTGTGACGTTTGGTAGCACACAAAGTGTTCCTCCGGTAAACGGGAGTTGGATAATCTCATAGTCATATGAACACGTATAAGTCATGATGAAAGCAATAGCAACATAATAAACGATCAAGTGCTAAGCTAACGGAATGGGTCAAGTCAATCACATCATTCTCCTAATGATGTGATCCTGTTTTATCAAATGACAACCCATGTCTATGGTTAGGAAACTTAACCATCTGTAACGCCCGGATAATCAAGCTACAGTAATCCCACGCTAATGGTGCCACGTCACCACAGTTACTGTTGCTAATCTACCGTTAGGTCCAACCGTTTCAAAATTCAAATTCAATTAGTGTCAACAATAAAAGTTTTTCAAAATTTAAAACAAAATGTTCGGGAGGTGCCATATTTTGCATAAATAAATATGGTGTAGTTAACACATTTTTATAAAATGCCTAAATAATTTAAATTGAAATAAAACATAAAGCAAATAAATAAAAGAAAAGAAATTACAAAAAAAGAAAACAGAACAAAAAAAAGAGGAAGAAACCCCCCCACTGGGCCATCTGTGGCCCAGCTGGCCAGCCCAACTGGGCAAGGGCCCAGCCGGCCGGCCCACCCCGCCCCCACTCCCTTATCCACCCCCCCCCCCCCCCCCGCAAACCCTAACCCACTCCCCCACTCTCCCCCTCCCTCCCCCGATCCAGATCGGATCGGGCTCGACGCCGCCGCCTCGCCCTCGTCCGTCGCCGCCCGGAGCTCGTCCTCGCCGGACATCCCCGCCGGCCTGCCTTCCCGTCGCCCGGTCGTCGCCGTCGACCACCCCGAGCCCCGCTGCCCTGACCCTACGTCCCCGGTGAGGCCACAGCCTCCACTCCCTCCTCTCTGTCTCCTCTTCCCCACGCCCTGCCAGCGCGTGCCCGCACGCGCCCGCCGTGGCTGCGTTCGGCCGCCCTCGCTCCGCCCCGCCGCTGCAGCCCGTCGCCTGCCCCGCACCCCCCTGTCCAGCGCGCACTCGCCGCGGTCGCCACGCCCCGCGCGCGCTCGGCCGCGCTCGGCCACCGCACGCATGCGCACCGCCCCGTCGCGGCCATCGCCCGCGAGCGTCCTGGCCGCGCGCCCGCGTCGGCCAGGCCCCGCCTGGCCCCCTCGTCGCGCTAACCCCCACAGTCGCCGCCCGCGCGCCGCGCTCGCCGACCGCCGCGCAACCACGGCCACCTCGCCTTGCGCCGGCCGCCTTCGCCCCTGCCGCGCTCGCCCGCGCCCCTCCGCCTCCGCCGACCGTTCCGGCGCCAGGCCGCGCCCACCCCGTGGCCGCTCCCCGCCGCCGCCCTCGCCGGCCATGCGCGCGCTCGCCCCTGCCGCTCCCCGCCGTCCAGCCGCTGCCCCGCGGCGACGCCCGGGTTCGGCCGCCCCCGGGGCTCCTTTCGCCCGCACCCGAATGCCCGTGCCCGTTAAGGCCCATAGAGCCAATGACATGTGGGGCCCAGCCCACAGAACGAAAAGAAAAAAAGATTAAAAAAATAATAATAATAATAAATTAATTAATAAAAATTAATACATAAATAAATAAATAAAATACAAATAAAAATAATTAATTAATTAGTTAATTAATTAAGTTAATTAACCCTGTTTAGATTAATCTAATTAATTAGTTAATTTAATTAATAGTTAATTAATTATTTAACCCTAATTACCCTAATCAGTCTATGACATGTGGGACCCACGTGTCAGATGACTGCTGACGTCAGCATGATGTCATGTTGATGTCATCACAACACTGTTTCGGATAATGTATATATTAAATAATTAAATAAATTCCAGAAAATGATTTAAATCTTTAAAATTTAATATAAAATAAACCGTAGCTCGGATGGAAAAACTTTGTACATGAAAGTTGCTCAGAACGACGAGACGAATCGGAATACACAGTCCGTTTGTCAGCCACACGTTCCTAACATAGCGAACATGGAACTTTCCCCCTCCGGTCCGTCTGTCCGAAAACGCGAAACATCGGGAATACTTTCCCGGATGTTCCCCCCCTTCGCCGGTACCACCTACTGCCGCGTTAGGGCACACCTAGCACCGCTCATTGTCATGTCACGCATCGTCATGCTTATGTTTGCATTGTATTTACTATTCCCCCCCCTCTTCTCTCCGGTAGACTACGAGACCGACGCTGCTGCTGCCCAGTTCGACTACGGAGTTGACGACCCCTCCTACTTGCCAGAGCAACCAGGCAAGCCCCCCTTGATCACCAGATATCGCCTATTCTTATCTATACTGCTTGCATTAGAGTAGTATAGCCTGTTACTGCTTTCCGTTAATCCTATCCAGATGCATAGCCTGTACTTGCTTCTACTGTTGTTACCTTTACCTGCAACCCTACATGCTTAGTATAGGATGCTAGTTATCCATCAATGGCCCTACATTCTTGTCCGTCTGCTGTGCTATACTATCGGGCCGTGATCACCTGGGCGGTGATCACGGGTATATACTTATATACTCTATACATGACACAGGTGGTGACTAAAGTCGGGTCGGCTCGTAGGAGTACCCGCAAGTGGATCTTTGTGGCGGAGCGACAGGGCAGGTTGAGACCGCCTAGGTGAGAGGTGGGCCTGGCCCTGGACGGCGTCCGCGGTTACTGCGACATAACACGCATAACGAGTTCTTGGTATTTGATCTGAGTCTGGCCATTTGGTCTATACGCACTAACCATCTATGCGGGAGTAGTTATGGGTATCCCGGCGTCGTGGTATCAGCCGAAGCCTTCGTGACGTCAGCGACTGAGTGGCGCGCGCCGGATTGGACTGGAACGCCACTAGGCTAGGTCTGCTTCCGGCCGCGTACGCAACGTGCAGGTGTGCAATGGGCGATGGGCCCAGACCCCTGCGCGCATAGGATTTAGACCGGCGTGCTTACCTCTCTGTTGCGCTTAGGTGGGGCTGCGACGTGTTGATCTTCCGAGGCGGGGCATGACCCAGAAAAGTGTGTCCGGCCAAATGGGATCGAGCGTGTTGGGTTATGTGGTGCACCCCTGCAGGGAAGTTTATCTATTCGAATAGCCGTGTCCCTCGGTAAAAGGACGACCCGGAGTTGTACCTTGACCTTATCACAACTAGAACCGGATACTTAATAAAATACACCCTTCCAAGTGCCAGATACAACCCGGTGATCGCTCTCTAACAGGGCGACGAGGAGGGGATCGCCGGGTAGGCTTATGCTATGCGATGCTACTTGGAGGACGTCAATCTACTCTCTTCTACATGCTGCAAGATGGAGGCTGCCAGAAGCATAGTCTTCGACAGGATTAGCTATCCCCCTCTTATTCTGGCATTCTGCAGTTCAGTCCACTGATATGGCCCTTTACACATATACCCATGCATATGTAGTGTAGCTCCTTGCTTGCGAGTACTTTGGATGAGTACTCACGGTTGCTTCTCTCCCTCTTTTCCCCCTTTCCTTTCCACCTGGTTGTCGTAACCAGATGCTGGAGTCCAGGAGCCAGACGCCACCGTCGACGACGACACCTACGACACTGGAGGTGCCTACTACTACGTGCAGCCCGCTGACGACGACCAGGAGTAGTTAGGAGGATCCCAGGCAGGAGGCCTACGCCTCGTTCGATCTGTATCCCAGTTTGTGCTAGCCTTCTTAAGGCAAACTTGTTTAAGTTATGTCTGTACTCAGATATTGTTGCTTCCGCTGACTCGTCTATGATCGAGCACTTGTATTCGAGCCCTCGAGGCCCCTGGCTTGTATTATGATGCTTGTATGACTTATTTATGTTTTAGAGTTGTGTTGTGATATCTTCCCGTGAGTCCCTGATCTTGATCATACACATTTGCGTGCATGATTAGTGTACGGTCAAATCGGGGGCGTCACAAGTTGGTATCAGAGCCGACTGCCTGTAGGTATCCCCCTTCCCACACTCCTTGGCCGAAGTCGAGTCTAGACATTACAAAACTTTTACTAACATGGTTGTGTGTCTTATGGGCCCACGTCGCCATTGGGTGGTACTAGGATCTTTTACTCCTCGACCTTTACTCTGGGACTCTGAACTCTCTTCTACTCGGGTTAAACGAATTTACTAACTCTAACACTAGGATCCCGTGACCGCATTTACCCCAAAGTTGGATAAGCCATAGTTATTTCTTAGAATAGTATTTTGAACAATTCACACACTGTCATTTGACTCCTTTGAAACGTCTTTGCTTTCAGATGGAACCCACGAGGTAGGTCGTGCGCCACACGACGGCCATTGGTGCCTCGGGATCACCTGCTGTGCTAGCTGAGATGATGACCTATCTGGGTTATCGCTGGCACCCTGAGTACACCGTCTACGAGGAGTACCAGGACTTTAACCAGGAGCAGTACCGTGCCATCGTCCACCTCTACTCGCGGGAGTATGACTCCACTACTGTGCTGCACACCGCTCATGGTGTTGGTGTGACCATCGATATGGCTGTCCACGATGCTGCCTATGCTGCTCTGACACGTCTTCGTGGAGAGTATCGGGAGTTGGACACCTCCCCTTTCAGGCACATTGCTATCGCATCTGATGTTGGTGCGGAGGGATACTATACTGCTGCCTACTCCACTGTCACCCGAGAGCCCTTCTACCATCAGAACCTAGTTCTGCATGCTGATGGGCTGGATCGAGCTAACCGAGCTCTTCGCCACGATTTGTACACCACCCGTCAGCACCTTTACCGTGCTCTGACGCTGTTACACCCCTTTGTCTGATCTAGGGAGCTGCCCCGTTCTGCGATCTACCCAGCCAGGACTGTGATGCCCCAGGGTGTCGGCTGGCCAGATGTGGGAGGCCACTCTCCCGCACTTGGACCTCTTCTGCCACCTGAGCGTCAGGTTCTGCACCAGAGTATCCGCGGACCCCAGGTTGCTGACGTGGAGTTCCCGATGCGACACTACCAGCTTTCAGGCTACACCTACCTCCACAGTACCTCTTGGGACTGATGTAGGCTTGCTTATTAGTGTTAGATGCATTCGCCGCGAGCCTGTGTGCCGCCTATGTTGTTTTAGTCTATGTACTGAACTCTGTGTACTGAACTCTATGCATGACCCCTTTTGTAAGTTATGCCGACTACTATGTAGTAGCTATCGTGCTCTTTTCATTATGCATGTTTCATCATGAATGATCCTTGCCTTTGCAAATTTCTCAATGCTAAACCCCTGTTATATATTAGCAGGATGGTTAGACCAGGTGGTCGTGGTAGTGGTGGCAATGCCCCACCACCACCTGAGTACATGGCTGGTATGATCCAACAGTTCGAACTGAACCGCCAATTCATGGAAAATATGATGGCTCAGTTTCCTCGCCCCAATATGGACCAGCAACCAACCCCAGTAACTCTGCAGGATTTCATGCGCCTCAATCCAACTGTGTACCGCAGCTCAACTCAGCCTCTGGATGCTGATGACTGGCTCCGAGACATCACCTATGAGATGGAGTCTGCCAATGTAGTCCCTGCCAGCTATGTCAACTTTGCTTCCTTCTTTCTGAAGGGACCCGCAGCTCAATGGTGGGACAGCCACAGGCGTACTCTGCCAGCTGGAACAATCATCACCTGGCCAGACTTCCAAGCAGCTTTCCGTGCCCGCTTCATTCCTCAGGGAGTCATGGACCGGAAGAAGCGTGAGTTCCGCAACCTCACCCAAGGCAACAAAACTGTTGAAGCTTATCAGCGGGAGTTTCTGGACTTGTCTCGCTATGCTGAAGAGGACATTGCAACTGATGCACGCAGACAGGAGAAGTTCCGTGATGGCCTTCAAGCTGACATCAAGCTCGCACTTCTAGTGCATGACTTTGCTGATTTCGCCACCTTGGTGAACAAGGCCATCAATGTCGAAACTGGCCTGCAGGAATACCAGAGCTCTCACAGGCGCAACCGTGACACGGGCTCATCTTCGGGCCCGCCCTCACAGAAGCGTAAGATATGGATCCCGAACAGCATGTACCGTCCAAATGCATCTGCCCCAAGGCAGACCTATGCTGCACCTCGTCTGCCTCCACCACCATCTAGGCAGTCAAGACTTCCAGCTCCACCATCCCAAGCTCCTGTTCCCACTCCCAATAATGGCTTGTGCTTCAGGTGTGGTCAACCAGGACACCGTGCTAGAGAATGCAACCAGAACCAGAATCAACTGGCCCTTCCAGCAACTGGCCCTGGAAGCAACCAGCCCCGCAGCAACAAGGCCAGGTCTTATGGTCGTGTTCATGCCAACCACGTTGATCTCAATGAAGCTCAAGACCAACCTGCTACTGTGATGGGTACACTCCTCGTAAATTCAGTACCAGCATCTGTTTTATTTGATACAGGTGCATCGCATTCATTCATGTCAGAAGATTTTGCATACAAGCACGACGTTAAATGTGAGGAGATGAACACCTCGGTATTGGTCAAAACCCCCGTGGGACAGTGTCAAACCTCCCTGGTTGGCATCGATGTCCCCGTGGAAATCGAAGGGCTGGAATTCTATGCCTCTCCCATTATCCTGAAGTCGTCTAACATCGACCTCATTTTGGGGATGGATTGGCTGAAAGTGCATACTGCTTCTATAGTTTGCGCCACTAAGACCGTTCATCTACTTCACCCTTCAGATGAAATAGTTGCTTACCAAGCTCATCTGGTGCAAAATGCCGAGGCCAGGCTCTATGCATTGAATGCCTTGAACGCCACACCACTCGAGGGCATTGAAAACATTCCCGTCGTGCGTGAATTCCTCGACGTCTTCCCTGAAGAACTTCCAGGGATTCCCCCTGCTAGAGCTGTCGAATTCATCATCGACTTGAAACCAGGCACCACTCCTATAGCCAAGCGACCCTACAAGATGCCGCCGCATGAACTCCTTGAGCTTAAGGAGGAAATCGACAAATCTCTTCGCAAAGGATTCATTCGCCCAAGTTGCTCTCCTTGGGGAGCACCTTCTCTCTTTGTCAAGAAGAAGGATGGGACAAACCGATTAGTTCAAGACTACCGTCCTATAAACCAAGCTACCATTCAGAATAAATACCCTCTTCCTCGGATCAATGATCTGTATGATCAACTGGCGGGTTCGTCAGTGTTCTCTAAGCTCGACTTGAGGTTGGGTTACCACCAGATCCGTGTTCGCGAAGAGGATATCCCAAAGACCGCCTTCGTGACTCGGTATGGTTCATACGAGTACACCATCATGTCTTTCGGTTTAACCAATGCTCCAGCCACCTTCTCTCGTCTGATGAACTATATATTCATGGATTACCTCAACAAGTTCGTCGTGGTTTATCTGGATGATATCCTGGTATTTTCCAAGAACGAAGAGGAACATGCTGAACATCTTCGGCTTGTGCTGGAAAAGCTACGAGAGCATCAACTATATGACAAGTTCTCCAAATGTGAATTCTGGCTACCCGAAGTAACCTATCTTGGGCATGTCATCTCTAAGGATGGTATTGCCGTCAACCCTGAACGAGTCCAGGCTATCCTTGATTGGACTCCTCCCAAGAACGTTAAGCAAGTAAGAAGTTTTCTCGGTCTCGCCAGCTATTGCCGTCGATTCGTCGAGAACTTCTCCAAGATCGCCAGGCCTCTGACTAACCTGTTGCATAAGGGCGTCAAGTTCCAATGGACAGACAAATGTCAGGAAAGTTTCCAGGCACTCAAAGACAAGTTGACTTCTGCCCCAGTTCTAGCTCCTCCTGATACTAAGAAGGACTTCATCATTTACTGCGACGCTTCCCGTCAAGGATTAGGCTGTGTCCTAATGCAAGACCGCAAAGTGATTGCTTATGCCTCTCGGCAATTGCGCCCTCACGAAGAGAACTACCCAGTTCACGACCTCAAACTTGCTGCTATCATTCATGCGCTGAAGCAGTGGCGACATTACCTTCTTGGTAATCGTTGCGAGATCTTCACTGACCACCAAAGTCTGAAGTATCTGTTTACTCAGCCAGACCTGAACCTCCGTCAACAGAGATGGATGGAGCTTGTTGCAGACTTTGACTTGGGTATTTCCTATACGCCAGGCAAGGCTAATGTAATGGCTGATGCCTTGAGCCGCAAGTCTTACTGCAACCACCTCCAGGTTCACAAAGTTCAGCCCTCCCTTGTTGAAGAATTCAGGAAGCTGAACCTCCATATTGTTCCTCCGGGTGCACTCGCTCCCCCGCCTAAGGAGTTTCGCAAGATGAACCTCCGTGTTGTTCCCCAGGGTTCCCTCAATACCCTGGCCGTCGAACCAGATCTCTTGGACTCCATCAAGAGAATACAGGGATATGACTCTGAAGCCCACAAGATTAAGCGCTACCTTGCAGAAGGAAAGCCCTCATTCTTCACTATTGCTGAAGATGGCACTTTGTACTTCAAGGGCCGCCTAGTGGTGCCATGTGCAGAGAAAAACCTGGATATGACACAGGAAGTTATAAAAGAAGCTCATGATACGCCTTTATGTATCCATCCTGGTAGTACAAAGATGTACCAAGACATCCGTCAGAGATTCTGGTGGTCTAATATGAAGCAAGACATTGCTCGTTATGTTGCTGAGTGTGACGTTTGCCGTCGTATCAAAGCAGAACATCAAAGGCCTGCTGGAACTCTACAACCTATCTCTATTCCTGAATGGAAATGGGACCATGTTGAGATGGACTTCGTCACTGGATTTCCCAAATCACAGAAAGGTAATGATGCTATTCTTGTCGTCATTGACCGGCTTTCCAAAGTTGCACATTTCCTGGCGGTCAAAGAAACGATCACTGCTAGTCAGCTGGCAACGCTCTATATGTCCAGGATTGTTTCACTCCACGGTATTCCATTGGTTATCAGCTTAGACCGTGGCAGCTTATTCACTTCAAGATTCTGGGCAAGTTTCCAAGAAGCTATGGGAACTCATCTGTCATTCAGTACTGCGTTTCATCCTCAGTCGCAAGGGCAAGTTGAACGCGTCAACCAAGTTCTCGAAGACATGCTTCGAGCTTGTGTTATTTCCTTCGGCAATAAATGGGAGGAATCTCTTCCGTATGCTGAGTTCTCTTATAATAATAGCTATCAAGCTAGTCTGAAGATGGCCCCCTTCGAAGTGTTATATGGACGAAAGTGCCGAACCCCTCTGAACTGGTCAGAAACTGGGGAACGTCCCCTCTTCGGTCCGGATATTATCCAACATGCCGAAGAACAAGTCCGTATTATTCGTGAGAATCTCAAGACTGCTCAATCACGTCAGAAGAGTCAGTATAACCGTCATCATAAAGACATGGTCTATCAACCTGGCGAAAAGGCTTATCTTCGAGTCACACCAATGAAGGGTGCTCACCGCTTCAGAATCAAGGGCAAACTAGCTCCTCGCTATATTGGCCCATTCACTATTCTCGAAAGGCGTGGAAAAGTGGCATACCAACTGGAGCTTCCGCCGAACCTTTCTCAGGTTCACGATGTGTTCCATGTGTCACAGCTCCGTCGTTGCTTCAAAGACCCAATCCGAGCAGTGGATCATGAAGTGCTCGAATTGCAGCAGGACCTCTCCTATAAGGAGCATCCGGTCCGCATTCTCGACCAAGCTGAACGCCGCACACGTCAGAAGGCGATCAAGTTCCTCAAAGTCCAGTGGTCGCACCATCCTGAAGATGAAGCCACTTGGGAACGCGAGGATCGCCTGCGTGATGAATACCCCGCCCTTTTTCCTTCTACCTCCTAAATCTCGGGACGAGATTTCTTGTAGTGGAGGAGTTTTGTAATGCCCGGATAATCAAGCTACAGTAATCCCACGCTAATGGTGCCACGTCACCACAGTTACTGTTGCTAATCTACCGTTAGGTCCAACCATTTCAAAATTCAAATTCAATTAGTGTCAACAATAAAAGTTTTTCAAAATTTAAAACAAAATGTTCGGGAGGTGCCATATTTTGCATAAGTAAATATGGTGTAGTAAACACATTTTTATAAAATGCCTAAATAATTTAAATTGAAATAAAACAGAAAAGCAAATAAATAAAAGAAAAGAAATTACAAAAAAAACAGAACAAAAAAAGAGAGGAAGAAACCCCCCCCCCCCCACTGGGCCATCTGTGGCCCAGCTGGCCAGCCCAACTGGGCAAGGGCCCAGCCGGCCGGCCCACCCCGCCCCCACTCCCTTATCCACCACCCCCCCCCCCCCCCCGCAAACCCTAACCCACTCCCCCATTCTCCCCCTCCCTCCCCCGATCCAGATCGGATCGGGCTCGACGCCGCCGCCTCGCCCTCGTCCGTCGCCGCCCGGAGCTCGTCCTCGCCGGACCTCCCCGCCGGCCTGCCTCCCCGTCGCCCGGTCGTCGCCGTTGACCACCCCGAGCCCCGGTGCCCTGACCCTACGTCCCCGGTGAGGCCACGGTCTCCACTCCCTCCTCTCTGTCTCCTCTTCCCCACGCCCCGCCAGCGCGTGCCCGCACGCGCCCGCCGTGGCTGCGTCCGGCCGCCCTCGCTGCGCCCCGCCGCTGCAGCCCGTCGCCTGCCCCGCACCCCCCTGTCCAGCGCGCACTCGCCGTGGTCGCCGCGCCCCGCGCGCGCTCGGCCGCGCTCGGCCACCGCACGCATGCGCACCGCCCCGTCGCGGCCATCGCCCGCGCGCGCCCTGGCCGCGCGCCCGCGTCGGCCAGGCCCCGCCTGGCCCCCTCGTCGCGCTAACCCCCACAGTCGCCGCCCGCGCACCGCGCTCGCCGACCGCCGCGCAACCGCGGCCACCTCGCCTTGCGCCGGCCGCCTTCGCCCCTGCCGCGCTCGCCCGCTCCCCTCCGCCTCCGCCGACCGTTCCGGCGCCAGGCCGCGCCCACCCCGTGGCCGCTCTCCTAGCCGCTCCCCGCCGCAGCCCTCGCCGGCCATGCGCGCGCTCGCCCCTGCCGCTCCCCGCCGTCCAGCCGCTGCCCCGCGGCGACGCCCGGGTTCGGCCGCCCCCGGGGCTCCTTTCGCCCGCACCCGAATGCCCGTGCCCGTTAAGGCCCATAGGGCCAATGACATGTGGGGCCCAGCCCACAGAACGAAAAGAAAAAAATGGTTAAAAAATAATAATAATAAAAATAATAAATAAATTAATAAAAATAAATAAATAAATAAATAAAGAAAACAAAAATAAAAATAAAAATAATTAATTAATTAAGTTAATTAACCCTGTTTAGATTAATCTAATTAATTAGTTAATTTAATTAATAGTTAATTAATTATTTAACCCTAATTACCCTAATCAGTCTATGACATGTGGGACCCACGTGTCAGATGACTGCTGACGTCAGCATGATGTCATGCTGATGTCATCACAACACTGTTTCGGATAATGTATATATTAAATAATTAAATAAATTCCAGAAAATGATTTAAATCTTTAAAATTTAATATAAAATAAACCGTAGCTCGGATGAAAAAACTTTGTACATGAAAGTTGCTCAGAACGACAAGACGAATCCGAATACGCAGTCCGTTTGTCAGCCACACGTTCCTAGCATAGTGAACATGGAACTTTCCCCCTCCGGTCCGTCTGTCCGAAAACGCGAAACATCAGGAATACTTTCCCGGATGTTCCCCCCTTCGCCGGTACCACCTACTGCCGCGTTAGGGCACACCTAGCACCGCTTATTGTCATGTCATGCATCTTCATGCTTATGTTTGCATTGTATTTACTGTTTCTCCCCCCCTCTTCTCTCCGGTAGACTACGAGACCGACGCTGCTGCTGCCCAATTCGACTACGGAGTTGACGACCCCTCCTACTTGCCAGAGCAACCAGGCAAGCCCCCCTTGATCACCAGATATCGCCTATTCTTATCTATACTGCTTGCATTAGAGTAGTATAGCCTGTTACTGCTTTCCGTTAATCCTATCCAGATGCATAGCCTGTCCTTGCTTCTACTGTTGTTACCTTTACCTGCAACCCTACATGCTTAGTATAGGATGCTAGTTATCCATCAGTGGCCCTACATTCTTGTCCGTCTGATGTGCTATACTATCGGGCCGTGATCACCTGGGCGGTGATCACGGGTATATACTTATATACTCTATACATGACACAGGTGGTGACTAAAGTCGGGTCGGCTCGTAGGAGTACCTGCAAGTGGATCTTTGTGGCGGAGCGACAGGGCAGGTTGAGACCGCCTAGGTGAGAGGTGGGCCTGGCCCTGGACGGCATCCGCGATTACTGCGACATAACACGCATAACGAGTTCTTGGTATTTGATCTGAGTCTGGCCATTTGGTCTATACGCACTAACCATCCACGCGGGAGTAGTTATGGGTATCCCGGCGTCGTGGTATCAGCCGAAGCCTTCGTGACGTCAGCGACTGAGTGGCGCGCGCCGGATTGGACTGGAACGCCACTAGGCTAGGTCTGCTTCCGGCCGCGTACGCAACGTGCAGGTGTGCAATGGGCGATGGGCCCAGACCCCTGCGCGCATAGGATTTAGACCAGCGTGCTGACCTCTCTGTTGCGCTTAGGTGGGGCTGCGACGTGTTGATCTTCCGAGGCCGGGCATGACCCAGAAAAGTTTGTCCGGCCAAATGGGATCGAGCGTGTTGGGTTATGTGGTGCACCCCTGCAGGGAAGTTTATCTATTCGAATAGCCGTGTCCCTCGGTAAAAGGACGACCCGGAGTTGTACCTTGACCTTATCACAACTAGAACCGGATACTTAATAAAATACACCCTTCCAAGTGCCAGATACAACCCGGTGATCGCTCTCTAACAGGGCGACGAGGAGGGGATCGCCGGGTAGGCTTATGCTATGCGATGCTACTTGGAGGACGTCAATCTACTCTCTTCTACATGCTGCAAGATGGAGGCTGCCAGAAGCATAGTCTTCGACAGGATTAGCTATCCCCCTCTTATTCTGGCATTCTGCAGTTCAGTCCACTGATATGGCCCTTTACACATATACCCATGCATATGTAGTGTAGCTCCTTGCTTGCGAGTACTTTGGATGAGTACTCACGGTTGCTTCTCTCCCTCTTTTCCCCCTTTCCTTTCCACCTGGTTGTCGTAACCAGATGCTGGAGTCCAGGAGCCAGACGCCACCGTCGACGACGACACCTACGACACTGGAGGTGCCTACTACTACGTGCAGCCCGCTGACGACGACCAGGAGTAGTTAGGAGGATCCCAGGCAGGAGGCCTACGCCTCGTTCGATCTGTATCCCAGTTTATGCTAGCCTTCTTAAGGCAAACTTGTTTAAGTTATGTCTGTACTCAGATATTGTTGCTTCTGCTGACTCGTCTATGATCGAGCACTTGTATTCGAGCCCTCGAGGCCCCTGGCTTGTATTATGATGCTTGTATGACTTATTTATGTTTTAGAGTTGTGTTGTGATATCTTCACGTGAGTCCCTGATCTTGATCGTACACATTTGCATGCATGATTAGTGTACGGTCAAATCGGGGGCGTCACACCATCTTTGATCAACGAGCTAGTCAAGTAGAGGCATACTAGTGACACTCTGTTTGTCTATGTATTCACACATGTATTATGTTTCTGGTTTTTACAATTCTAGCATGAATAATAAACATTTATCATGATATAAGTAAATAAATAATAACTTTATTATTGCCTCTAGGGCATATTTCCTTCAACACCGTCGTGCTGACGGAACTCTCCCTCGGCCTCAACTGGATCAAGAGTTCGAGGGACGTCATCGAGCTGAACATGTGCTGATCGCGGAGGTGCCGTACGTTCGGTACTTGGATCGGTTGGATCGCGAAGACATACGACTACATCAACCGCGTTACTAAACGCTTCCGCTTTCGGTCTACGGGGATACGTAGACACACTCTCCCCACTCGTTGCTAGGCTTCTCCTAGATAGATCTTACGTGATCGTAGGCAAAAAATTTGAAATGCTACGTTCCCCAACATCAATCACTTGATCTATCTGGGCAGAGCAAACGGATCTTTGGGGCAAGCTTTGTTGAGGCTGGTGTAGTCAATACACATGCGCCACTTGTTCTTCTTCTTCAGTACAAGGACTGGGTTGGCAAGCCACTCTGGGTAAAACACTTCCATGATGAAGCCGGCTGCCAGAAGCCGGGCGATCTCTTCACCAACAATTCTTATCTTCTCTTCTGACAGGCGACGGAGGGGTTGCTTGACTGGTTTTGCATCCGATCTGACATGTAGCTTGTGCTCGGCGAAATCCGTCGGAACACCCGGCATGTCCTTGGGAGACCATGCAAAGATGTCCCGATTCTCACGGAGGAAATCGACGAGCTCGCTTTCCTATTTGCTATCGAGGTTGGTCCCTATGATAGCGTGCCTCTCCGGGTGCTCCGGGTCCAAGGGTATCCTCTTGGTTTCTTTGGCCGGCTGGAAGGAGCCCTGGGCCTCCGACTCCTTGGGGTCTGGCGACAGGTCCGGCTGCTTGCTGGCCATGGCCACAACCCGGTCAAGAAGTCTCTTCTCTGCGGCGATGACGAGGGACTCGGACAGTCGACTGCTGGCAGTAGCACATGCGGCCGACTTCTTGTAGTCGCCGGCTATGGTGATGATGCCCTTGGTACCCGGCATCTTCATCTTGAGGTAGGCGTAATGCGGGACCGCCATGAACTTGGCCAGAGCTGGCTGGCCCAGGAGCGTGTGGTAGGGGCTCTCCAGGTCAACCACCTCGAACCAACTGGGCTCGCGGTGGAAATGATCTTTGTCTCCGAAGAGGACGTCTATCTTGATCTTGGCGATTGGAGAGTAGGAAAGACCGGGTACAATGCCGTGGAAGACAGTCCGACTGGGCTGGAGCTGCTTCTCCTTGATGCACAGCTTCTCCGGGGTGTCGCGGTAGAGGATGTTGATGCTGCTACCGCCGTCTATCAGGACTCGAGAGAAACGGCAAGCTCGCCTCTCTATTGGAAAGGTTGCATCCAGCACCATGGCGTAGGAACCCCGAGAAGGCATCACCACCGGGTGGTCGGCGCGGCTCCAGCTGATGGGCCTCTCGGACCAGTGCATGAACTCTGGGACTTCAGAGGCGACAGCATTCACCTCACGGTGCTGCTGACACCGGCTTGCCTGTCGTCAGCCACGCTGGTGAAGACGACATAGGCTCCGTGCTCTTCGGGGAACTCATCTTGGATTGCGCCGACTGGGCGGGCCGCCGGCTGCTGAGGAGGCGGAGCCGGCGGGCCGGCGGGCGGAGACGGCAGTCCTTCGCCCTTGGCAATGCGGGTGAGCTAGTGGCACTTCCGGGTTGTGTGGTTAGACGGCTTCGTGCCGCTGTGGAACTTGCAGGGAGCATAAGGGTTTGCTCGAAGGAGAAGGCGGGCAACCAAGCAGGCTTGCCGCCCTTCTCATGCTTGGGGGGCTGACCCTCCGGCTGCTGATCTTCAACTGTTGCCACCTGTCGGCTGGTGGAAGCCGGCTGTGGGGCCTTGCGCTTGTTGTTGTTTGACCGCTGGCGCCGACTGGAATCACCAGCCGGCGTCTGAGGAGCCGGAGGGAGCACCTTCCTGGACGCGTCCACCCGGAGCTCGGACTTCATGGAGGAGTCGGCAGTGGCGTACTTGTCTGCTATGATCAGCAGCTCGTCGAGTGTGGCCGGCTTGTCGCAGAGGCTTCGGTGCTTGAGTAGGGTGCCCTCTCGGCACCCGGCAGTGAAGTACTCTATGGCTTGCACCTCGTGCACCCCTTCGCAAGAGTTGCGCAGTTCAGCCCACCGCGTCAAGTAGTCACGGGTGGACTCGGTTGGGCCTTGGACGCACAGGGAGAGCTGGCGGGGCTTGGGTGGCCGCTTGTAGCTAGGTGTTGGTGAAGTTGCGGATGAAGACATCGACGAAATCCAGCCAGCTGTTAACGCTGTAGGGCTTGAGGATGTTCATGCATGTTCGGGTCGTGCCCTGGAGCATGAGCGGAACGTACTTCATGGCAACGCGCTTGTTGCCGTTTGCTATGCTGACGGCGGTGGAGTAGTCAACCAGCCAATCCTCCGGCTTCACGGAGCCGTTGTACTTGGGAGTGTCTCAAGGGAGCGAGAACCCTTTGGGAAGGGCTCATCGCGAATGCGGGGGCCGAAGCAGGCCGGACCGATTGCATCTTCTTCTTCTAATGCCAGGGACCGAGCCAGTCGGTCGATCCGATGGCGGGCATCGTTCTCTCCGACTCCTTCATGGGGGCCTAGCCGGCCTCCGAGAGTCGGGTGCTCAACAGGCGGGGGGAGGCGCGCCTTTCCCTTCCCAGGGGAGGCAGGCGATCGTCCCGCTGTTCCACTGCTCTTGGGCGGCCGTCTTGGTCGCGCTCGATGGTGATGTGGGTGCGCCGTGTCCGACTGCGGCTAGCAGCCGGCTCTTGATCTCGCCGATCGCGGGCACTGCCAGCCGGGACCGGGAGGTCGCCCCGTGCTCTCGGCGGGGGGGGGGACGTTCTCAGCCTGCAGGCCAGGTTCCACCACGCGGCGGCCGGCTTCTTCCTGCACGGCGGCCGCGTCGAGGAGCTGCTGGACGTGCTCCGTCATGCAGTGACGCTCGTCGCCCTCCAGGTGATCCAGCTCGTCTGCCGCCGCCTGCGCGGCGTGCAAGTTCTTCATGGGTGTGGCATAGACCGGGCAGTGGGGCCCCCAGCATGCTGGCGATGGCCGCACCACGCTGCCAGACCGTGCCCACGCGGCTGGGTTCACCAACAGCCGGTGTGCCGCAAACGGCGCGGTCGATCTCGCGCTGGTAGGCTTCAGTGAGGCGCCTCATGGCAGCCAGCTTGTTGGTGTTGTCGAGGAGCGCGACGCGGCACGTTTCCAGCGCTGCGCCATCGGCACCAGACGCTATGGGCGCGGACAGGTCCCACATTGCCGCCTGCAGCGGGTCCTGGCCGGCCCTGTCAGAGGCTCTGTCATGGCTGATGACCAGCACCTCCGTGACGGTGCTGGCGCCATTGTCCGCGGGAGGGAGAGGGTCGTCGATGATCACCACGTGATCGGGGGAGGCATCAGAGGGCGCAGCGTCGGCGTCGATGACCATGTCGAAGGGCGGGTCGGTGGAGCCGACGGACTCCAGGTCGGAGGCCGGCTCGTTGGTGATGTGAAGCTTGCCGAGGAGGTCGACAAGGCAGCTCTCTGAGCTGGCTGCTCCCGCGTCGGGTGCGAGCTCGTCGGAGAGGCAGATCCCGCCGATGAGATCAGCGAGGCAGCTTGCGGCGCAAGCGGCTTCCACGCCGCGCAGCATGTCGGTGCAAACGCCGTCGGGCGTGCTGGGCTGGTTGCGCTCGCCAGGAAGGAAGAAGGTTCCCGTCCAGAACATGTTTCCGGACGACGATGCACCTTGCCCCATGGTGGGCGCCAAATGTCGGGGATATCTAACGACATGTGCTAGGGGGTGGCTTATCATGGATGGGGACTAGAGTACGTCGCCGGGCTCTAGAAGCGGGAGTGGGCCAGACCGCATACGCCTGCGAATCTTACCCAGGTTCGGGGCTCTCCGTGGAGATAACACCCCTAGTCCTGCTCTACGGGGTCTTCGCATGATGACTATAGTCAATAGAGTAGCTACAAGAGGCTCCTTGAGCTGTTTCGACTAGAAGAGGAAGAAGAGCGAGGCTAGCCCTAACTTCTCCTTCTATGGGTGTGTGGATGGTGGCCAGGGTTCTGAACCCCTTGCATAGGGAAGCCTGGGGGGGTTTATATAGGCCTACCCCCACGGGTACAATGGTAATCCGGCCGGGTGTAGGACCCGGCCGTCAGTGTCTCCGGGCGCTGGCTTCTCCACCGGCTACTAGGGCCCGCCGCTTGGTGGGTCCGCCGGCTGTCGGGGACTCGGCTGACAGGTAGGGCCCGCCGCCTGCGGGCCACGTTGACTGCTTTATACTGTAGCCTCACCCTTGATGACGGAGGCTTTGTCGGGGGGAGCGTGGCTACAGTCCCGCCGCCTGGCGGGCGCTCACTGTAGCCACACCCCGTCTCATCTGGTTAATGGCGCGCAGACTCCGCGGGGGAGAAAGGCCGCCTGCTAGGAGTCGGCCTGCCCTTGTTGTCGTCTGCTTGGGATTCGCCGCCTTCTGGTGGCTCGCGGACAGGTAGGGTCCGCCGCCTGCGGGCCGTACCGACCGCCCGTCGTGGGAGTGTGGTTCCCTCTAACGTAAGTGATGTCACGGGATGCGTGGCAATAGTGCCGCGCCGGGCGAGGGGTGTCCGTTTGGTACACCGCACTGTGGTCGCGACCCGTCCTGGATTCGGGGGTGGCAGATCGCTCTGTAGCCACGCCCCGTCCTGTGGTGGTTAAGTGGGTGCAAACTTTGAGGGGACGAGAGGCCGCCTGCTAGGAGTCGGCTCCCTCATGGCCGCCTTCTGATGTCTTGCCGTCTTCTAGCAGCCGACCTCCTAGACCAGCCGGCCCAAGGAGCCGGCCGTTCCTCTGGGAGGTGTGAGGGGCGCAGCTAGCCCCGATGTCTTGAAATACCATAGGGAGCCGATGAAGCTACCCGTGGTCATTTACTCCGACAGCAGGCCGGAGTACCTAACTGTAAAAAGCGAAGCCTTCTTCGACGCAACTCCGACAAACCCTTCAAACCTAACCTCACCGGCAAGAGAGGTCGGCTGGAATCTACACTAACGAGCCACAAATGCCGCCGCAGTCAAAACCGTCGAGATTGTAAGGCTTGAGGAAACTATATTCGCTATATCGTTGCCACCGCGTAACCCTACTAAAAGATCCAAAGCGGGGGGAATAGAGCTCAATCCGGTATATCGGGGCCTCCGTGCACTTCCACACCGGTAGATCCGGTGGAGGAGGCAGACGACGACATATTGGCGGAGGAGGTATGGTAGTGGCGCAGTGAGCCGACAAAATCTCCTCTCTAGGGTTTGGAGATGAGAGAGGTGTGAACATGAGTGCTATGTACCCCTACCAATTTGATAATGTAGTGTTCATGTTAACTTTGTTCATACATTATGGTAGCCAAAGTGTATATGGTGTCATGCTCTGTGCTAGATATAGTGCTTAGGCTACTATTAATACAATTTTGAAACACGGTCATGGTAGAAGGAAGTGTATCACCTCCCGTAGGAGGCCGCATGATTGTTATTGATTGAGGGCAGGAGAGTCCGCATGATTTATATTAATTGAGCACGGAAACAACCTGGTGTGGCAACATAGAGTCACACTAGAAAAAAGGAATAGATCAATACAAGCCTATATAATAACTATGATGATCCCAACCATAACTCAAGCAATTACAAGTTAAGACAACTTTGTTCAAAGAAGAATAATTACCGATAACATAATAACTTTGGGATGGCTCCCTCCCACCCACCCCGAACCATAGGTACCAGCTCCGCCGGTGATCTTTCAATCCTCCCCCATTGGCATCAGTCCTCTCTCAGGTGTTCCACAAATTTCAATCCTCAGTTGAGCCCCCACCCTCCCGGCTGCCTGAAGAGCTGGGCATCCGTGAAGATCATTTGGACTTCTCCGTCCTCGAGCTCAGTAACAAAAGATTTTGGTTCCCATGATTTCTAATAAATTAAGGCATTTCATCTACTCCCTCCAGATGGAAATATAAGTCAGACACGAGCATTTAGGTCATCGATTTAACTAGCAAAACATGTATAATATGCCACATATATATTTGGAAAGTTCATTCAACGATTAATCTAGAGATATAATTTTCAACATAAGTTTTGCTAGTCAAATCAAGAATCTAAAATCCCGTGCCCGGCTTATGTTCTAATCCAAATTCCAAAGGGAGTATGATCTCAAAGAACGGAATTGGCCTGGGTTTAAATGTTCCTTCCATCTATTTCGTCGGAACAGCAGACAGTAATCAGGATTCACAAATTCGTTTTGTCATTCAGGTATTTTGAATGTGAAATCCCCGGCACAACTTGACCATCCACAGGAATAAATTTCCAACAGTGTATCATATACTTGCGGCCTAAAAACAATAACAATCTGCTGATTTTGAGGAGCTGCCACGATTCATCACAATTGCGCCTCAGAGTGCAGATTTTGGCACCAATGAAATTTTTGTAGAACTACGAGCTGCTTTCCCCACATATAGTCAATCAGTCTTCCCTTCCTGTGCGCCAACCTCCTGCAGGTAGTGCTCCGCGTCCAAAGCAGCCATACAACCTGCACCACCAATGCATATAACATCGAATTAGAAACTTATTCCACGTCACTATAGTGAACTAATTCCACAAAACAAGCATCGCAAACAGATACTGCAGCCATATGGCTGAAGCTTTCAAGTAGAGAACCATAAAGAGTGCCATAATTGGGAGAATGCCATGGGGCCCCTTTTTTGGAAAACCGACGAGAGGCCCCTATGGTGTAATTTTACAAAGAAAAAATGATGGCTACATGGTGATGTGCAGAGGAGGGGAGAGTCCCCTCAAAGCATGTCACAGTTCTGTGTTCATAAAGCCGGTTAGTTTTGATGTTCATAGCCAGGTTGGGATATTGTGGCAACTTTTTCGAACAATGGCAGCACCCTTATCCTACATCTTGATATACTACTCTTATTGTGCAACTTTAAATCAAAATGTTCTCTGGCGAACGTTCGCTGGGAACAGGTGGCATTTCAAATGTTTTTTATGGCATTTTTAGTTGTGTGCGGGGTGGCAGTTTCTCAGAGCGACATGGCACAGAAAATGCCATGTCACTTTGAAAAAACTGCCACCCACCCACAACTAAAATCCCATCAAAATGTTCACACTTTGAAAAAACTGCCACCCACCCACAACTAAAATCCCATCAAAATGTTCACAAATGCCACCCCTCCTGGCGAACGTTTGCCAGATAAGAGGGTCCATAATCAAAGAGATGAAGCCATGGAGACTTCACCGTTTCACAATGTGCTTCTATCTTGTAATGTCGACACATCCTTATTACAGGGCATGTGATGGAACATGGAAGAACACAATTATGCCTTGGTATTTTACAATGATTTCTGTTGGTTAGCATAACTTATTTATCATACTCATCACATGAAAGTTGAGCCTGACTCCTTGTTTGCTACAGTAACCCCAATGATTTATATCACATTATTCTTTTTTTATATCACATTATTCACATAAAGGACAATGGCATCAAACCTATACCATAAATGACAGGTGCCAGAGTGATGCAACTATACCATGCCTGACAAAATCAACTAAAACAATGCTGACAAATGTGGCTGTGGTGATTTCAATGATGACAGTGTGGCTTATAATTTCAATGCTTAAAAGAGTCCCAAAAAAATGTTAAGTTGATACTCTAGATTTAATGACTCAAAAGTCCTAGCCAGCCCAGATCAACGTACAACAATCTATAAATTGCACAACAGACTCATATTTTATTAGCTTAAAGTTTTAGTATGACTCTTAACTCTTAAGTCCCACTGAGTGTCTCCTAAAAGGATCTACCAAATTCATCAAGTTATTCCAAAAAACATGCTCCTGCGAGTTTCTCGGAAAAAAGAACTGGGTAACTTGGACAGAACAGATGATGTTTGCAAAATAGAACTGACTATATATTGCTTGGATTCCATGTAAAGGAAGCCAGCATACCAAGTCCAAAATAGATGTGTGTTTTCACACACAAAAAAAGTGCCCTTGGTGCAGATTATTTGCTTTTAATTATAAAAGTACTTCATATTGCTTCGTAATCGCAAAAGCAGCCGCATTGGGCTATTGCACTTGCATTTTTCTTAAAGCCCTGCACTAGCATTTTGGTGTAACAGTGACATGATTCTACGTCTAAAATGACTGGTCGATACTTTTGCAACCACATATAAAAAAATTAACATGTTCAGATTAATTGCCACAATGTCACAACTTAGGGTTTACCCGTGAAGCTCGTTGAAGTCCTCTGATATTGATATTGTTCGAAAAGAATGACATAGAAAATAGTCGCATGGTCTGAATGAGAAGTAAGCAGATTATTATTTATTTTATTTTATTTTGCGGGTGAAGTAAGCAGATTTTCTTAAGGCTTTGTATGGTGAGACTTCGTTTGTACTGGCTGGTCATCTAATAAGAACTAGGGGAAAGCCCCCATCAGGCAAAACGATGAAAAGAGAAACCTAGTGAGAAAACTCTGTATAAAAAAGCTAGAGGATGCTGATGCTTATAGGTCATTTTACTTTCAAGTAAACGCATAGGCTGCTGCCATTCCGTCTCTACTTCAAACGGGCTTCGGTTAGTGGAGCAAGAGTTTTGTTCCCTGTCTAGCCCATCCAACTGCCATTTAATCTCATAGCAAGACTACTAGACAAGTGTTCGGTGGAGCTCAAAACCCTCCTTGAAGGGAACAGAAAATGCCCAGTGCTCAGCAGCCTCAGCTGCATGATCTTGCAGTGCAATTCCTAGGCAGGACCTTGGTGGCCTGGATGCTAGGCAGTGGGTTGCCGCTGACCCAACACCTGGGCCTTGTTGAAAACTCTGCTCACATGTGCAGAGAAATATGAGCCCACTGAGGGGAGCAAAATTGGGGCTCACCTGTGGTCATGCTGTGGTCCACTAAAGAGTATCAAATAAATATTATACAATATTTTGAAGAAATAATTATATGTTTCTGAAAATGAACACTCATTTTACACTTTAAATACAGCATAACCAAATACCTTCAGCTACTAATCATGTGGGGCTAGTTTTTCATTCCTTGGCAGAGCAAGTTGTACAAAGAATCCAAACATGCCCAAAGTTCTATGATTCGGCTACTCCAGTCTGGGCTTACGAAAGTGTAGGGAACAACTTTATGTATACAACCAAAGTGGAGCATCTCCTAGTATTCCCCAAAGAAACCATGACAGCATAACTATTTTCATGTGATTACCATGGATGCGGCTAGAAGGGAGACATTAAGAAAAATATCTGATCCCTATTATTTAGTGATAGCAACACCATACCAAACAAGACTATGCTATTGCTCCCCAATTCCACACATAAGGGTCAAAAATTCACAACAGCAGGCCCAGTAGTTCGGATTTCTCTAGCTCACTCCATAAATTAACCTTGTCATTAAGCAATACTACAGTTGTCAAGGCATCAAATTACAACAAGTGTCACAATATCTCTATCTCTACTACTTAAAAATAATGTAAAGTTCCGTGTTTCACTTTTCTTCCCACCACCCCTTCGTCCAACCTTCTCCATATGACAATCAATCACCTTAATTTACTTACCTTCTAAACCTATCCCACTTTAATTTACTTACCAAACTTCTCGTCAAACTATAAGGTAAATCACAGGCAGGATTTGATAAACATTTATTTACATAATTACATTAATATGGGCAGGTAAATCACAAACTAGCGTACTAGAATATTTATACCCCAGTGCAACGCACATGCATTTTCCTAGTACAATATCATAACTCAACATGGCATATCTTCAACAGCTGATGCATCATAAATCAATACACAAATTACCTCAACAATATAATTACTAGGAACTTGAGTAGGCTGCGCGAAAACGTAGCTAGACGAGGGTGCCAAAAAAGAGGATCACAGGTGGACAGTGTTGTTCAAGTTGCTAGCAAATAGAGTGCAGAGCGTGACCTAGTAAATCAAGGTTGATGACCCAACTAAAGTGGGATGACTCCTTATACAAGTAATCAAGGTTGATGGCCCAAGTAAAGTTAAATGATACCTTATACAAGGCAAGTGTCTTTGGAAAAGAAAAGGGGTAATAGGAGAAGCAAGAGCAGGACGAATCAGAGGTCCTCTGGGCCGGGCTTTCCCTTCTCCACCACCTCACTCAATCCCTTCCTGTCTCGTTTCGACTTGTTCCTCCCATAGTGCCGCCTTGGGCCTGGCTGTCCCTTCTTCATCACCACACTCAACCCCTTCCTACCATGCTCAACTTGCTCCTCTGCTAGTGCTGCCTTCCCAGGAAGCCTCCTCCTCCCGGTCTATCTACCTCTCCTGTGAAGCTACCAACTGTAGTGGTGGGCAACAATGAGCTGATGACCACCACAAGGAACAACAATGGCAGGAACAAAAATGACATAAAGTCAGTGGTCTGAGTGGCTAGGCTACATCACTCTCATCTTCCCATATCCTCTGGCCTCATCCCCCTCCCTTAGATCATGATAAGTGGGGTACAGCTAGTGAATCATTCAATGGCAACCAACAACAACAATGCAGGATCCTGACCCCAGACCAGACTATACTTGAACAGCACAAATGACTGTCTCCAGTAAGGGATACCTATTTGGTTATTCCTTGCATATGAATCTCTATTAAGGCTTGGTGCAAAAAAAAAAGGGAACTGGAGTGCTGCATCATCACGTTTTATGCCTACTGTTTGACTTTAAATTCAATGGAGCACAAATGCTTAAAAACGAGATACTAGATAGAATATCTGATCTAACATACTGACAAGCCGCTAGAAATTTCTATATTTAAACTAGATGTGTCAACCATCTGCATGTTCTATAAATGGGAAACTACAATGCAGGAACGTATTTAATTCTAAATTTATCAAAACATCATACCCATGATTGGCAGTGATTTCAAGTCGTAACTACAATGCAGCGTCATCAAAGGCAACTTAAACAAAAGTCTGAAAGCATTTTATATACCTGATCCTGCGGCAGTAATGGCCTGGCGGTACTTCTTGTCCTGAACGTCCCCGGCAGCGAAGACCCCCTTCACACTGGTGTGCGTGGAGCCCGGCTTGGTGGCCACGTACCCCTCGGAGTCGAGCTCGAGCTGTCCGGCGAGAAACTTGGTCGCTGGCTCGTGCCCAATGGCAAAGAAGAGCCCGGCCACCTGGAAGTCGGATACCTCGCCGGTCACCAGGTTTTTGACCTTGACACCGCCCAAGGGGCCGCCGTCCGAGCCGCCGTAGGCCTCAACGACCTCAGAGTCCCACACGACCTGGATTTTGGGGTTGGAGAGAGCCCGTGCCTGCATGATCTTGGAGGCGCGGAACGCGTCGCGGCGGTGGATGATGTAGACGCGCGAGCCGTACTTGGTGAGGAAGTTGGCCTCCTCCATGGCAGAGTCCCCGCCACCGACGACGGCGATGGGCTTGTTCCGGAAAATGGGCGCGGCACCGTCGCAGACGGCGCAGGCGGAGATCCCGCGGTTCCAGAACGCGTCGGAGCCGGCGAAATGGAGGCGGCGGGCGACGGCGCCCGTGGCGACGACGACGGAGTCGGCGTGGACGACGGTATCGGAGGAGGAGACGCGGAAGGGGCGGGAGGAGAAGTCGACGGAGGTGACGGTCTCGGAGAAGATCTTGGTCCCGAAGCGCACGGACTGCGCACGGCAGCGGTCCATGAGGTCGATGCCGAGGATGCCGTCGGGGAAGCCGGGGAAGTTCTCGACGTCGGTGGTGGTGGTGAGCTGCCCGCCCGCGGCGATGTCGTTGGCGAGCCAGCCCTCGAAGAGCACGGGCTTGAGCTCGGCGCGCGCCGCGTAGACGGCCGCCGTGTGCGCGGCGGGGCCACTCCCGATGATGCACACGCGCGTGCGCAGCGGGCCCGCGGCCGCCTCCTCCATCCCGTTGGCGGCCGCGGCGGCGGTGGCAGTCGCGGAGACGGACGCGGCGGCGGTGGCGGCGGCGAACGGGCGGGACCTCCGGAGCAGCGCGGCGAGCTTGGAGCAGAGGCGCATCAAGGCCGGCGGGGGGTGCGGGCGGGCGGCGGCGGCCGGGGATTTGGGTGGGTTTTCGGTGGCGCGGGTCGTCGGGCCGGGCCGTGTCAGGTGGTGACTGGAACGGGCCGACGCGCGCGTGGCTTTGCTGCCGCCGTGGTTTTGCGCGGGATTTTATGCAACCGGTCGCCGACGTGTGGTCCTACTCGGCCGCTCGACGCCCTCCCTTAGTCTCGAGAGCAAATGTTTGACACGGCTAGCTATGTCGACCAGGATTTCAATCTCGGCTAGTTTGTTGATTTTTACGTCTGTTCATACATGACGTGCGTTTTCATTTATTTTTTTACGAGAAAACTTCCCATCTATTCATCTTCAATCATGGCATACAACAAACACAAGAAATAAAAATTACATCCAGATCCGTAAACCACCTAGCGACGACTACAAGCACTGAAGCGAGTCGAAGGCACGCCGCCGTCATCGCCCTTCATCACCGGAGTCGGACACAGCTTATTGTAGTAGCCAGTCGGGAAGTCGTCGTGCTAAGGCCTCATAGGACCAGCACCCCAGAACAGCAAACGTCTCCGATGAAAAATAACGTAGATCGGAAGGATTCAAACCGAAGACACACGAACGTAGACGAATAACGATGAGATCCGAGCAAATCCATCAAAGATAGATCTGCCGGAGACACACCTCCACACGCCCACCAACGATGATAGACGCACCGCCGGAACGGGGGCTAGGCAGGAGACCTTTATTCCATCTTCAGGGAGCCGCCGCCGTCTCGCCTTCCTAAGCAGGACACAAACCCTAGCAAAATTGAAAAAAATGACTAAAAACTGAGCCCTCCCGCCTGCCCTTGCCAAGATCCAAAGCGCCTCCATGGCCCTAGGGCCACCGGAGACGAGGCGGACCTATGTCGGCGCCGGCGAGAGGCATGGACCCTAACTTTCTTTCTTGGAGGAGGAGGCTGTACGGAAGCCGAATAAAATATTATGTATGTCATCACCAGGATTTACCTGCCATTTTTATTATAATGTGATTGTATACATAAGTTGCCGGTTCAATCAAAATTTCTTAAACATCGGTTTCAAAAAAAAGAATTCCTTAACAAGAGATTACTTGACTTACAAAAAGAACATAATTTCATTTGGTAAAGCAATAAGACACAGGCGGTTTTCAGCATAAATCGGTGAGGAACAAGCAAGGTGGGAAGAAATAGGGAGGAAGAGAAGAGGGGTTGGAACCCGTGAAAGAAATTTTTACCTAGTGGGGTTGGACGAAGGTGAAAAGCGAAACATTGGAGGATAAAAAGAATGTTATGTTTTCTCTGAATATATAAATAGTGGAGAAGAGATAGAAATGGAGATTTGGCATGTGCATTGATGTCATCTATGATATGACATCGATGCTCATGCATGCCACCAGGGGTTCCAATCCTGATACTCGCATTTATTTTGGATTTATTTCAGGATTTCCGGCGATGCGCGTTCAGTGCGAGAAGACATTCCGTCGACTACGAAGCGTCTACGGTGACTTTATAAAATCTCAAGATGATATGCCGGCTCAGTCTCTCGAAAATGCTCATAGTGGTAGGATATGCATGTGTGCGTTCATAGGGGTGCACGTATACATGAGTACTTGCGTCTGTACTGTGTTAAACAAAAAGATGCCCATGCATGCATGTCAATGCGGGGAACGTACCCAGCAACGTAGAACTTCTTTTCTAATCGAATTTCAAGGACATGTATTTAAATTATCCAACAATTACAAAATTATTCTTGAAGCAGAAAATAACATAACCGTCTTTTGATATATCGACGTTGTCTTTCTCCTGCACTCGCTGTCGGCGGGCCGTGATCAAAACTTGATGTCGCTTCTAAATTTCTGAAACAACCTCGGAGTTAGGATAATGTTATTCATGCAACGGTCGAGAAATCGTCAGTGAGGGCCGGAAGAAGCCGGCAATGGTGGATTGAGGATCACGTCACCGTCCCGGGAAAAAATGGATAAGGAGGGCTGAACAACCATCCCCGACCTGCCAAGACAGAACTAGCGAGTATAACCTAACAAGCTTCCCGACATGCCAAAACTAACACCGTTTCACTGAGCGGAGAAGAAATCAGATGACCAAAACACGAACCATTGCCGTCCACTCTGCCGAACGACGCCAGTTGAAGACCATGTCTTTGGCCGGATGGAAAACAAAAGGATAGAAGCTTCCACTTCGAAGATAGAGAATACAAAGCTAAGCATTGGCTATTGCCGTCAAAGTTCGTTGCTTGGTACGTAGTTCAGCAGAGTAGTTGGTAAAGCGATCTTTTGTCTTTGTTTACTCGGACTCTGTCGTCGTGACAGTGCCCCGGTGATACCAATGATCTTCTCTTGACTCTTCCTCTTAATTTGTCTTTCCTTTTGCACAGATCAGCGTCCTAGTAGAGTTAAAATATTAGCATCCATACTCCGGTGTTTTGTCTCTCTAAAGTTAGAAATGAGTGAAGGAAGCACAAAGCAGCAAAGGGGAAAAGGCGTGCGGCATGCTTACTGAATTTCCTGAACTATTTTCCACTGCAGCGTACTTCTGTTTTGGAGTTTTCCAGCGAGATTCAGAGCTGATATCGTGGCCACCTTTATTCAGATGAAAGGCAAACAGAAGATTACCCGACCCCTATGGCGGGATTGTGTTCCCAAACTCGATCGTGGTGCTAATTATATAAAGATAAAACGGGTCGAAAGAACCATCAACTTTTGGATTAGTGCCGTAGTGCCTTTCATGAGCACTTTGTACACCTTGAAGAATCGGTGGCCATGCAGCTGATCTTGGACAGCATACCTGCATGAACGATGCGTTGGTCTCCGAGCTCAAGTCGCAGGTGGTCATCAAGAACGCATTGTTCAAAAATGTTCTCGACCAAGGCTCCTGGGCCTGACGGTTTTTCGGCGCACTTCTTTCGATGTCATTGGGATTTGTGTGGTGAGGAAGTTACGGTGGCGGTGCTACGTATACTGCACAGCCAGGACTTTCATTGTTCTTGTACCAATGGTGGTAAGCACCGGCGACCTCGGCCAATTTAGGCCTAGTACTTTATGTAATACGTACTCCCTCCTTCCAAAAAAACTTATCCCAAACTTGTTCCTCAAATGGATGTATCTAGTACTAATTTGGTGTTAGATACATCCATTTGAGTGATAAGTTTTTCGAACAGAGAGAGTATGTTTTATTAAATTGCCTTTAAGGTTTTGTCAAACAGGTTAAAGATGATTCTCTCGGAGATCATATCTGAATAACAATCTACCTTTGTCTTTGGAAGAGTCATCGCTGACAATATAATCTCAGCTTGTGAATGTATCCGCTTCATGAAGATGAATAAAGCCAAAAAAAAATCAGGTATGTGTGTTGAAGTTGGATATGCATAAAATGTATGGCATGGTCAAGTGGAGCTATTTAGAAACGGTCATGCTGAAATTGGGGTTCCACCAGCTTTGGACATATATATAGGTGATGCGTATGGTCACAACAGTTTCTTTATAGGTGTTGCTCCGTGGTCGAAACAGAAGAGGTTTCTCCCCTCGTGCGGAATTCATCAGGGGATACTATATCTTTTTTTTTTCTTAATTGCAGCAGAGGAACTTCCGTGCCTGTTATAATGTCGTAATGAATCATTATTGCTTCATGAAATTAAAGTGGTAGCAATTAACGTCTCAAGTGGTCAACCACTTACTATTCACATATTACAACGTGCTTTCAGATAAATGTGTGAGAGCGTAGAGGGGCAGCGGAAGCGACCAAAACAGTAAGCTAGTTCTCCACAAGCATTCCAGCAAACAATTTGTGTGCATGTAGGAAATATGATAAAATCCACAAGCACCAACTTATCCAATGTTTACCACAACAATATACTTGCAAGAGTAGTTCACTACAACATCAATACCCCAACATAATCATCAACATATCGAGAAACTCATGTATGCCATGCCTTCGATGTTAACGCAAAGAAACCTTACCAAACTTGAGCAATAAGCACCAATAGCAAGCAAACACTTGAGTAGCAACTAATGTGGCAAGAGAAACACCAAATCAAGGGGAGACACAAGGATTTACATAGAAACCCCGTGCGGAGAAAAATCACGGGCGGTAGCGAGCAATCTTCCACTATAGAGATGAATCTGGTACAAGGTGGAAGCCAACAAGGAGGGAGGCTCCAAATCCCAATATTAGCACTCATACTTTCGGTGGATTTGTGGATAAAATGGCCTCATTTGTCTCCCTAACCCCAGAGCTCTCAAAAGAACAGAAAAGCTAAATCTATTCCCGAGCTAGGTCAAGAGGCCTAAATAAACAACTTTCCAGAGAGCCCCCTCAGCTTGGTAACAATGTCAAACAACCTCTATTTCAGCCTACAACATTCCTATGTGTTGTTTTGCATGTTTCAATGGCCAAAATGGCTTCCAAATGGTGAAATAAGAGCCGCACATTATCACATGGTGAAAGCTCACAATAAGTGCAGGAGGTTTTGGAGGCTTGCTACAGTGCTCCAGGACAACAGACAAATAGAGACAAGTCATCCATTCACTTAAGTAAGGGATGTTTAGCAAATAGGAAAGATGATATCAAGGCTATCATGAATGTATCCAATAAATCCTTGAACGAGAAATACCTCGGCTTGTCGTGCAATATTGGGAGATCAAACAATAGAATTTTTAAATACCATGGAGAAAAAGCATGGTCTAAGGGCTTCTCTAGGCGACACCCTAAAAAATAGAAGAGTAAACTGATACATCTCCAACGTATCTATAATTTTTATTGTTCCATGCTATTATAGTATCAATCTTGGCTGTTTTATATGCAACTTTATGCAATTATACATCTTTTTTGGGACTAACCAACTTAGTGCCCAGTATTAGTTGCTGTTTTTTGCTTGTTTGTGGATTTTTAGGAAATCAATATCAAACAGAGTCCAAACGGAGAAAAAACTTTGGATTAATTTTTTCTGGACCAGAAGAGACCCTAGAAGGTTCGGGAGAAAATCTGAAGAGTCACGAGGGAGCGACAAGCTCGGGAGGCGCGCCCCCAGGCTTGTGGGCCCCTCGTGACACCTATTTACCTAATTCCGCCTCTATAAATTCTCAAATATTCCCCTGATATCAGGGAGCCACCCGAAATACTTTTTCCGCCGCCGCAAGTTTTTGTTCTCATGAGATCCCATCTGGAGGCCTTCTCCGGTACTCTGCCGGAGGGGGAATCAATCACAGAGGGCTCTACATCAATCTTGCTGCCCTTCCGATGATGTGTGAGTAGTTCACCATGGACCGACGGGTCCATAGCTAGTAGCTAGATGGCTTCTTCTCTCTTTTTGATCTTCAATACAATGTTCTCCTTGATGTTCTTGGAGATCTATTCGATGCAATCACTTTTTGCGGTGTGTTTGTTGGGATCCGATGAATTGTGAGTTTATGATTAGATTATCCATGAATATTATTTGAGTCTTCTCTGAACTCTTTTATGCATGATTATTATAACTTCGTATTTCTCTCCGACCTATTGATTTGATTTGGCCAACTAGATTGATTTTTCTTGCAATGGGATAGGTGCTTTGTAATGGGTTCGATCTTACGGTGCTCAATTCCAGTGACAGAAAGGGACATGGCACGTATTGTATCGTTGCTATTAAGGATAAAAAGATGGGGTTTATTCATGCGTGGGTTTACTTTGTTTACATCATGTCATCTTGCTTAAGGCGTTACTCCGTTCTTTATGAACTTTATACTCTAGATGCATGTTGGATAGCGGTCGATGTGTGGAGTAATAGTAGTAGATGAAGGCAGGAGTCGGTCTACTTGTCTTGGACGTGATGCCTATATACATGATCATTGCCTTGGATATCGTCATTATTATTTGTTTTTCTACCAATTGCCCAACAGTAATTTGTTACCCACCGTATGCCATTTTCAAGAGAGAAGTCTCTAGTGAAAACTATGGGCCTCGGGTCTATTTTCATCATATATCAAAAACCAAAAAAACATTGCTGCAATTTTATTTACTTTATTTTATTTATCTATCTACCTATACAAGATTTGATCCTTACAATTAACCGCCGAGGGATTGACAACCCCTTGTTTGCGTTGGGTGCAAGTATTTTTTATTTTGTGTGCTGGTTCTATTAACGAGGTGTTGCGTGCTTCTCCTACTGGATTGATAACCTTGGTTCTTAACTGAGGGAAATGCTTATCTCTATTGCACTGCATCATCATCTCCTATTCAAAGAAATCCCAACGCAGCTCACAAGTAGAAGGAAGAATTTCTGGCGCCGTTGCTGGGGAGACATCATCAATATCTATCAAGTACCTACACATAAGCTTTCATCTCCTTGCATTTATATTATTTGCCATCTGCCTCAGGTTTTCATCTCCCCCACTTCTAAAAGGTTTTCACAAAAATACAAAAAAATTATTTTCTTTTGCCTCTTTTCGTGTTTGCTTGTTGCTTGTCTGAAACTGTTATCATGGGTGATTTTGGCATGGAAAAAAGTGAGGATGGTAAAACTCCTAAAATTGAAATTTCTACCAATCTAGATGCTAAAACTTTTGTGATGGGACATGGGAATATCATAGGAAAAAGTGTTATCCAAGAATTCTTTAATTGCATGGGGACTATAGCTTGTGATGGCGCTTCTATTCTTAAAAGAACTAAAATTATGCTGAAGCCGTTTTTGCACTTGTTCTTAAACTTGAAAGAAGATTCATCCATACCCATCCAACTTTGCAAAGATTGTTTTATGAGTTACCAGTTATAAAAAATCCGAAGGCTAAAAAGATAGCTACTCTTATCCTCAGGAATGAATTTGACTAGATAGTTCAAGAAGCTAGAGAAATTCTTGGTTTTTACGATATGAATCACGAAAAAACGGTAATAGATAAGATTTTATACAGTAGTGATTACTTGTTGATATAGTTATTTCATAATGATCACTCCTTTGACGAGAATACCAAAAAGGAAGTCTCTCCTTTGAATATAATCCAACAAGTTTTTAGTGGTATTAATAAACAATATTCATGGATTGTAACCGGTAACCAACAGGGATTTGTGGGTTCTCTTCTCCCGTCGGCGTCGCCGCCAGTCCGTCCCATCTCTGATGGCCTCTAGGCTATGGAGGTGCAGAGGATATCACCCCCCCCCCCCCCCCCCGCGCCGGCGGGAGGGGCCATGTTCTCGTTCTTATTCAATTCAGTGTCTTGGTTGGGGCTGTTTGGCGGAGGCGGTGTCCCTTACTAGGAATAATGTCTCCCACATTCTATCCCTGTTCCGATGGTGCGTCTAGCATCGCCGGAGGGCGTGTGGAGGTTTATCTCCGTCGGATCTTGCGGGATTCGGTTGGTGCCGATTTTCGGTGGATCTATTTGCATCTAGTCTTTATTTAGGTATTTACATGTTTGATCCTTCTGATCGACGACTTTCTTCATCGGCGATGGTTGCTACTCTGGTGCGTTGATCCTATAGGGCCTTAGCACGACGGCTTCCTGATTGTCTACTACAACAAGGTTTGCCCGGCTCCGATGAGGGAGGAGCGATAACAGCGGCGCGCCTCTGGCTCGCTCCAGTGCTTGTAGTCGTCGCTAGGTGGTCCACATATATGGTTGTAATTTTTATTACCTCTGTTGTTCTTTGTAATGCCATGATTGAAGATGGATAAATTGGAAGTTTTAAGAAAAAAAAGAATCCACAGGCTGTAACCAAGGTCTCCAATTGGCAGTTGGCGAAAACATAGCCTCGACAGCAGAGAGAATTGCACACAGATGGAGTACATCGAAGCTTAGCACTTCCTCTTGAGTTGAAGTCATGCTTGAGTTGACGGTTTCCATTTCGTTAGGCCCAATTGCTTCAGTTCACCAGCTCCCTTTTCTGCTAGGCCATGATGTTTCAGTTGGAGAATACTTTGGACAAGTATAAACTAAGTGAATGAGAGGATAAGCTAGACCTTACTTTTGGCATTAAGATGTTTTCAAATCACAAAGGCGTATCTTCGCAATCTGCATCAGGTAAGGTGTCTCACCACACAAATGACAAAAGTTATACTAGTAGGATGCAAGAACTGCCCACTATTCATATTGAATGGCTCGCAGCACGTAACGTCTGAACTAACATTTGTAATTTACAATGAGGCATTTGTTTGGCACGAGAGGTGTTCCAGTGGAAAGTGACAATCAAGCGATCGTTCTGACATCAGAGAAAAATCATGAAAACGATGCACGTACGAGCAAGAAGTAGGTGGACACGATCCATCATGCCATCATGAGTATGTAGCTGACAGTATGGAGATATCTCATTAATTAATTAAAAACGACAAGCAAAAACAAGTGTGAGATGTAGCATACTTATCAACTGATGACGCGAGATTATACTGTTGGTCTGTGATAGGTACAGTATTGCCTAGCCACGCCGGTGCTATTTGTTCTGTTTCCTGGAAACATTGGGCGTGGCATGTGTCCGGCACCAGACAAAAATATTCTCACGCGCAGAACTCAACTTAGGCTAGTAGGCTGTCTGGGTAGTATCCTAAGTAAGTACTCCCTCCGTTACTCCCTCTGTCTCATAATATAAGAACGTTTTTGACATTACACTAGTATCAAAAACGTTCTTATATTATGGGACGGAGGGAGTACTTGTCGCAGAAATGGATGTATCTAGACGTATTTTAGTTCTAGATACATCCATTTTCGAGACAAGTAATTCCGAATGTAGGGAGTATCATGCATATGTTATTAGTGTATCATACTACCTCCGTAATGAGTAATAGTGTAGTATTTATTATGATACGGTACAATGATAGACTACTCAACCCTTTTTTCTTTGTTTAGTTATATGGCATGCCCCTCATAGAAATTGCCCATTTTACTAAATATGTTACGGTAATATATTTATGCATGTTACCACACACAACTCTCTTCTCATTAACACTTGCCAAGTAAACAAACTTGTCCTGAGATATATTACTAGCTAAATTACTCTCGGCAGTCTCACCGGCCATCATAGTAATACGCCGGCATTCAACAGAAGAAAAAAGAAAATTCCGAAGAGTGAAGATGAGGTCCCTGGGACAGTGTCTGGGTGCCCGAGCTAGCCCCTCCGAGCTTCCCCCTCCCCCCGCCGTGCGGTACTCCGGCGCTGGCGTCCACCGCGCCCCGGGCGCTCCCGTCCCTCGCCACTCCGGCCGGGATGGCCACCCCTCTCCCCTCCCGTCAAACTCGCGCTGATCTCGCCATGGACTCCAGCCCCAGATCCCCTTCCTCCTCGACCAGGCCTGACGGAGAGCGCTCCATCGTCTCTGGCCTTGGCCTGTCGGAGGGCTCGGTCGAGTCGGAGGCGCGTGGCCCGTCTCAGGCCCCGGCGGCGGCGACCTGGGTGCAGCCGCCCCCGTCCAGGAAGGAGCTCTAGCGCCGGCGTCTTGGCCTTGGTCACCCTGACCAAGCTGGTCCGTCCAGACCCCGCGCCGAGCGCAGCCCGCCGCCGCGTGTGGAGATGATCCCGGAGATGCGCTACAAATGCTTCCGCTGCCTCGAGAAGGGTCACTTCCGCATTGACTGCACCAACCAGGAGGTGTGCATCAGGTGCGGAATGGCCGGCCATGGCTCGCGCGGCTGCAAGCGTCCCTGCAGTCCGTCCTCGCCCGACCAGCTCAGGCGGGATGCCATCGCCATGGTGGCGCGGCGGTCCTCCCCGCGGCCTAGCCCCGGCCGCCCCGCTCCGCGGTCCCAGCCTCCCCCTCCACCGCCTCCGCCTGAGATCTAGCGCCGGGCCGCCCCCCGCGAGGTGTGGCCTTAGTTGGCTCCCCCTCCACCGCCTCCGCCTGAGATCTAGCGCCGGGCCGCCCCCCGCGAGGTGTGGCCTCAGTTGGCTCCCCCTCGTCTCTAGATGCACGTGGTCAACCACGAGGATGCTTCGGACCTCTGTCTGATCCGGCGCTCGCAGTCCATGGAGGACTTGGAGCGTCGGCTGCGCTTTGCCATGGTGGCCTACATCGGCGGTGCCCGAAGATCGATCTCGCCGCGGCGCGTGTTGGAGATTCTGAGGGGCTGCCTGGGCATCTCGGAAGAGCACGTCTCCGTCCACCCCTATCGACCTGAGGATTTCCTGGTGGTGTTCGCGTCTGCAGAGATCAGGAACAGAGTGACCGCGTGCCCCTCGGTGGAGTTCCAGGGCGATCGTCTTCATTTCAGGCCATGGAACCGGCAGTCTCAGGCAGTGCACGCGGTGTTGGGTTTCAAGGTCAGGATCGTGATTGAGGGGATCCCACCCCACGCCTGGGAGAGAGAGACCGCGGAAGAGCTGCTAGGTTCGTCGTGCAAGGTTGATGCGATTGCGCCGGAGACTAGCTCAAGATCGGACCTTTCTGCGTTCCGTCTGACTGCTTGGACTGCCACCCCCGAGGAAATCCCATCGCTTCACTGGTTGGCAGTGCCGGAGCCAGGGACGGAGATGCCGCCACTATTGCAGTACAAGGTGCTCATTCACGTGGATGCAGTGGCTGATTTCAGAGATGCCGGGGAGCCGATGTTCTTTGCCGGTTCCTCGGACGGCCAGAGTGGAATCCCGGACTCCGATGATGATCTTGGTGGTGAAGGTGGTGTCGGTAGGCCACGACGCCTCGGATGGCAGTTTGGTGTGAGGGACTCGCGGCGCGGCGGCGATGGTCGTAGCCTCGCCGGCGCCGGCGGCAGCTCCAGGGGAGCCGATCGGAGCCATTCGGTACCGGGCTGGAAGCTTCCCCCCATGGGCCCGGTGCCTGTCATCACACGAACTAGGCCACGAGATCAGGTGTGGGACCGCGTGGCGACACGACCTTCGGCTTTTGACTGGCTCAACAGGCGGCAACCTCTACGCGACCATGGGGATGCGGAAATTCAAAGGAGTTCAAATCCGTTGGGCGCGAACCAGGTGGACCAAGTGCAAGATGTGGATAGGCTGCCAGTGGGCCAAGCAGTGATCATGGACAAATAGCTGGTTGATTCGGTGGAGCCGGGACTCGAGCCCGTGGTTGAGAGGACTCTGGTGGAGCCAGCCAGCACACCCGAGGTGGAGAGGAATCCGATGCTTCTGCTGGGCCCGAGGGCTGGTAGCCCGGACCACGTGGAGCCAATCCCTGCCCCTGCGTCGGTGGACGTGATTGGTCCGTGCCTTCCCGAGGATAGCACGCGATGCAGCGTGCCGGATGTGGCCGACAGGTTACCTGTGGCCCCGCCTGTCCTGACCCCTGCTCCGATCCCGCTGACGGATTTGGTGGAGCCCATCGCGGTCGGCTCGGAGGGGGCGCCAGGCGTGGCCCACGCTGGGCAGTTGGCTGGATCGTCTGCGCTGGCTGCCGACAGGGCGCGCGCGTCTGGAAGTGATTCGCTACCGCCCAAGGCCGCAGTTGATCCCGCGGCTAGTTTGGTTGGCGATTCCTTGTCGGGGCATGCCAATCATTGCGCTACTCCTGTGCTGGTAGCTGCATCGGATCCGGCCGCGATCCCAAGGAGGTGCGTTGATGGGAATCATGCGGATGAGACACTGATGGAAGGACAGATGGCGGAACCGCAGCTCATCCCGCCCATTCTAGAGGAGGGACCTGTCATCGACAACATGCAAGACTCGAAGACTGTGATTGGTGACATGCACGATGGCTCGGTGCAGCTGGATGGCGGCATGCACGTCGACCCAATCCTTGCGGATTCTGGCATGCGGCCACAAGAGGCTGTGGCGTTTGTGTTGGGGAACGGAGTAATTTCAAAAAAAATCCTACGCACACGCAAGATCCATCTAGGTGATGCATAGCAACGAGAGGGGAGAGTGTTTTCCACGTACCCTCATAGACCGAAAGCGGAAGCGTTATGACAACGCGGTTGATGTAGTCGCACGTCTTCATGATCCGACCGATCCTAGCACCGAATGTACGGCACCTCCGCGATATGCACACGTTCAGCTCGGTGACGTCCCATGAACTCTAGATCCAGCTGAGTGTCGAGGGAGAGCTTCGTCAGCACGACGGCATAATGACGGTGATGATGAAGTTACCGACGTGGGGCTTCGCCTAAGCACTACAACGATATGACCGAGGTGGAAATCTGTGGAGGGGGCACCGCACACGGCTAAACAATCAACTTGTGTGTCTATGGGGTGCCCCCTTCCCCCATATATAAAGGAGTGGAGGAGGGGAGGGCCGGCCCTCTCTATGGCGCGCCCAAGGGGGAGTCTTACTCCCACCGGGAGTAGGATTCCCCCTTCCCTAGTTGGGGTAGGAGAGGAAGGAAGGATGAGAGAGGGAGAAGGAAAGGGGGGCCCGCCCCCCTCCCAATTCGGATTGGGCTTGGGGGGGGGGGGCGCCCCCACCTTGGCCGCCTCCTCCTCTCTCCCACAAAGGCCCAATAAGGCCCATATACTCCCCGAGGGGTTCCGGTAACCTCCCGGTACTCCGTTAAATGCCCGAACTCACCCGGAACAATTCCGATGTCCAAACATAGCCAACCAATATATCGATCTTTATGTCTCGACCATTTCGAGACTCCTCGTCATGTCCGTGATCACATCCGGGACTCCGAACAACCTTCGATACATCAAAACACATAAACTCATAATACCGATCGTCACCGAACGTTAAGCGTGCGGACCCTACGGGTTCGAGAACTATGTAGACATGACCGAGACTTATCTCCGGTCAATAACCAATAGCGGAACCTGGATGCTCATACTGGTTCCAACATATTCTAAGAAGATCTTTATGTTGGGGAACGTAGTAATTTCAAAAAAAATCCTACGCACACACAGGATCATGGTGATGCATAGCAACGAGAGGGGAGAGTGTGTCCACGTACCCTCGTAGACCGAAAGCGGAAGCGTTATGACAACGCGGTTGATGTAGTCGTACGTCTTCACGATCCGACCGATCCAAGTACCGAACGCACGACACCTCCGAGTTCAGCACACGTTCAGCTCGATGACGTCCCACGAACTCTGATCTAGCAGAGCTTCGAGGGAGAGTTTTGTCAGCACGACAACGTGATGATGATGCTACCGACGCAGGGCTTCGCCTAAGCACCGCTACGATATGACTGAGGTGGATTATGGTGGAGGGGGGCACCGCACACCATTGGGAGAGATCAACTCATCAACTTGTGTATCTAGAGGTGCCCCCTGCCCCCGTATATAAAGGACCAGGGGGAGGAGGCGGCCGGCCAGGAGGAGGGCGCGCTAGGAAGGAGTCCTACTCCCACCGGGAGTAGGACTCCCTCTTTTCCTAGTTGGAGTAGGAGGGGGAAAGGAAGGGAAGGAGAGAGGGGGAAGGAAAGGGGGCGCCGCCCCCTCTCCTTGTCTAATTCGGACTAGAGGGGGAGGGGGCGCGCGGCCAGCCCTAGCCGCCCCTCCTCTTCTCCACTAAGGCCCATCTTGGCCCATTAAACTCCCCGGGGGGTTCGTGTAAACCCCCGCTACTCCGGTATATATTCGAAACCTCCCGAAACCATTCCGGTGTCCGAACATAGTCGTCCAATATATCGATCTTTACATCTCGATCATTTCGAGACTCCTCGTCATGTTTGTGATCATATCCAGGACTCCGAACTACCTTCGGTACATCAAAACACAAAACTCATAATACCGATCGTCATCTAACTTTAAGCGTGCAGACCCTACGGGTTTGAGAACTATGTAGACATGACCGAGACACGTCTCCGGTCAATAACCAATAGCGGAACCTGGATGCTCATATTGGCTCCTACATATTCTACGAAGATCTTTATCGGTCAAACCGCATAACAACATACGTTGTTCCCTTTGTCATCGGTATGTTACTTGCCCGAGATTCGATCGTCGGTACCTCAATACCTAGTTCAATCTCATTACCAGCAAGTTTCTTTACTCGTTCCGTAATACATCATCTCGCAACTAACTCATTAGTTACAATGCTTGCAAGGCTTATAGTGATGTGTATTACCGAGTGGGCCCAGAGATACCTCTCCGACAATCGGAGTGACAAATCCTAATCTCGAAATACGCCAACTCAACAAGTACCTTCGGAGACACCTGTAGAGCACCTTTATAATCACCCAGTTACGTTGTGACGTTTGGTGGCACACAAAGTGTTCCTCTGGTAAATGGGAGTTGCATAATCTCATAGTCATAGGAACATATATAAGTCATGAAGAAAGCAATAGCAACATACTAAATGATCAAGTGCTAAGCTAACGGAATGGGTCAAGTCAATCACATCATTCTTCTAATGATGTGATCCCGTTAATCAAATGACAACTCATGTCTATGGCTAGGAAACATAACCATCTATGATCAACGAGCTAGTCAAGTAGAGGCATACTAGTGACACTCTGTTTTGTCTATATATTCACAGATGTATCATGTTTCCAGTTAATACAATTCTAGCATGAATAATAAACATTTATCATGATATAAGGAAATAAATAATAACTTTATTATTGCCTCTAGGGCATATTTCCTTCAGTCTCCCACTTGCACAAGAGTCAATAATCTAGTTCACATCGCCATGTGATTTAACACCAATAGTTCACATCGTCATGTGATTTAACACTTTATAGTTCACATCGCCATGTGACCAATACCCAAAGGGTGTACTAGAGTCAATAATGTAGTTCACATCGCTATGTGATTAACACCCAAAGAGTACTAAGGTGTGATCATGTTTTGCTTGTGAGATAATTTTAGTCAACGGGTCTGTCACATTCAAATCCGTAAGTATTTTGCAAATTTCTATGTCTACAATGCTCTGCACGGAGCTACTCTAGCTAATTGCTCCCACTTTCAATATGTATCTAGATCGAGACTTAGAGTCATCCAGATCGGTGTCAAAGCTTGCATCGACGTAACTCTTTACGACGAACTCTTTATCACCTCCATAACCGAGAAATATTTCCTTATTCCACTAAGGACAATTTTTGACCGCTGTCCAGTGATCTACTCCTAGATCACTATTGTACCCTCTTGCCAAACTCTTGGTGAGGTACACAATAGGTATGGTACACAGCATAGCATACTTTATAGAACCTATGACTGAGGCATAGGGAATGATTTTTCATTATCTTTCTATTTTCTGTTGTGGTCGGGTTATGAGTCTTACTCAATTTCACACCTTGTAACACAGGCAAGAACTCTTTCTTTGACTGTTCCATTTTGAACTACTTCAAAATCTTGTCAACGTATTTACTCATTGAAAAAAATTATCAAGCGTCTTGATCTATCTCTATAGATCTTGATGCTCAATATGTAAGCAGCTTCACCGAGGTCTTTCTTTGAAAAACTCCTTTCAAATACTCCTTTATGCTTTCCAGAAAATTCTACATTATTTCCGACCAATAATATGTCATTCACATATGCTTATCAGAAATGTTGTAGTGCTCCGTAAATACAGGCTTCACCGCAAGTCTGTATAAAACTATATGCTTTGATCAACTCATCAAAGCGTATATTCCAACTCCGAGATGCTTGCACCAATCCATAGATGGATCGCTGGAATTTGCAATTTTTGTTAGCACCTTTAGGATCGACAAAACCTTCTGGTTGCATCATATACAACTCTTCTTTAAGAAATCCATTAAGGAATGTATTTTTGACATCCATTTGCCAGATTTCATAAAATGTGGCAATTTGCTAACATGATTCGGACAGACTTAAGCATCGCTACGAGTGAGAAAATCTCATCGTAGTCAACACCTTGAACTTTGTCAAAAACCTTTTTCGACAAGTCTAGCTTTGTAGATAGTAACACTACTATCAGCGTCCGTCTTCCTCTTGAAGATCCATTTATTTTCTATGCCTTGCCAATCATCGGGAAAGTCAACCAAAGTCCACACTTTGTTCTCATACATGGATCCCATCTCAGATTTCATGGCCTCAAGCCATTTTGCGGAATCTAGGCTCATCATCGCTTCCTCATAGTTCGTAGGTTCGTCATGGTCAAGTAACATGAGCTCCAGAACAGGATTACCGTACCACTCTGGTGCGGATCTCACTCTGGTTTACCTACGAGGTTCGGTTGTAACTTGATCTGAAGTTATATGATCATCATCATTAGCTTCCTCAATAATTGGTGTAGTAGTCACAGGAACAGATTTCTGTGATGAATTACTTTCCAATAAGGGAGCAGGTACAGTTACCTCATCAAGTTCTACTTTCCTCCCGCTCACTTCTTTCGAGAGAAACTCCTTCTCTAGAAAGGATCCATTCTTAGCAACGAATGTCTTGCCTTCGGATCTGTGATAGAAGGTGTACCCAACTGTCTCCTTTGGGTATCCTATGAAGACATATTTCTCCGATTTGGGTTTGAGCTTATCAGGATGAAACTTTTAAACATAAGCATCGCAACCCCAAACTTTAAGAAACGACAACTTTGGTTTCTTGCCAAACCACAGTTCATATGGTCTCGTCTCAACGGATTTAGATGGTGCCCTATTTAACGTGAATGCAGCTGTCTCTAATGCATAACCCCAAAACGATAGTGGTAAATCGGTAAGAGACATCATAGATTGCACCATATCTAATAAAGTACAGTTACAATGTTCGGACACACCATTACACTGTGGTGTTCCAGGTGGCGTGAGTTGCGAAACTATTCCGCATTATTTCAAATGAAGACCAAACTCGTAACTCAAATATTCTTCTCCACGATCAGATCGTAGAAACTTTATTTTCTTGTTACGATGATTTTCCACTTCACTCTGAAATTATATGAACTTTTCAAATGTTTCAGACTTCTGTTTCATTAAGTAGATATACCCATATCTGCTCAAATCATCTGTGAAGGTCAGTAATAATGATACCCGCTGCGAGCCTCAATATTCATCGGACCACATACATCAGTATGTATGATTTCCAACAAATCTGTTGCTTGCTCCATTGTTCCGGAGAACGGCATTTTAGTCATCTTGCCCAAGAGGCATGGTTCGCAAGCATCAAGTGATTCATAATCAAGTGATTCTAAAAGCCCATCAACATGGAGTTTCTTCATGCGCTTTACACCAATATGACCTAAACGACAGTGCCACAAATAAGTTGCACTATCATTATTAACTTTGCATCTTTTTGGCTTTAATATTATGAATATGTGTATCACTACGATCGAGATCCAACAAACCATTTTCGTTGGTGTGTATGACCATAGAAGGTTCTATTCATGTAAATAGAACAACAATTGTTCTCTAACTTAAATGAATAACCGTATTGCAATAAACATGATCAAATCATATTTATGCTCAACGCAAACACCAAATAACACTTATTTAGGTTCAACACTAATCCCGAAAGTATAGGGAGTGTGCGATGATGATCATATCAATCTTGGAACCACTTCCAACAATCATCGTCACTTCACCCTTAACTAGTCTCTGTTCATTCTGTAACTCCTGTTTCGAGTTACTAATTTTTAGCAACCGAACAAGTATCAAATACTCAGGGGCTACTATAAACACTAGTAAGGTACACATTAATAACATGTATATCAAATATAGCTTGTTCACTTTGCCATCCTTCTTATCCGCCAAATACTTGGGGTGGTTCCGCTTCTAGGGACCAGTCCCTTTGTAGTAGAAGCACTTAGTCTCAGGCTTAGGTCCAGACTTGGGCTTCTTCACTTGAGCAGCAACTTGCTTGCCATTCTTCTTGAAGTTCCCCTTCTTCCCTTTGCCCTTTCTCTTGAAACTAGTGGTCTTGTCAACCATCAACACTTGATGTTTTTCTTGATTTCTACCTTCGCCGATTTTAGCATCGTGAAGAGCTTGGGAATTGTTTTCGTCATCCCTTGCATATTATAGTTCATCACGAAGTTCTACTAACTTGGTGATGGTGACTAGAGAATTCTGTCAATCACTATTTTATCTAGAAGATTAACTCCCACTTGATTCAAGCGATTGTAGTACCCAGACAATCTTAGTACATGATCACTGCTTGAGCTATTCTCCTCCATCTTTTAGCTATAGAACTTGTTGGAGACTTCATATCTCTCAACTCGGGTATTTGCTTGAAATATTAACTTCAACTCCTGGAACATCTCATATGGTCCATGACGTTCAAAACGTCTTTGAAGTCCCGACTCTAAGCCGTTAAGCATGGGGCACTAAACTATCAAGTAGTCATCATATTGAGCTAGCCAAACATTCATAACGTCTGCATCTCCTCCTGCAATAGGTCTGTCACCTAGCGGTGCATCAAGGACATAATTCTTCTGTGTAGCAATGAGGATAATCCTCAGATCACGGATCCAATCCGCTCCGCATCATTGCTACTAACATCTTTCAACTCAGTTTTCTCTAGGAACATATCAAAATAAAACAGGGGAGCTAAACGCGAGCTATTGATCTACAACATAGATATGCTAATACTACCAGGACTAAGTTCATGATAAATTAAAGTTCAATTAATCATATTACTTAAGAACTCCCACTTAGATAGACATCCCTCTAATCGTCTAAGTGATCACGTGATCCATATCAACTAAACCATGTCCGATCATCATGTGAGATGGAGTAGTTTTCAATGGTGAACATCACTATGTTGATCATATCTTCTATATGATTCACGCTCGACCTTTCGGTCTCTAGTGTTTCGAGGCCATATCTGCATATGCTAGGCTCGTCAACTTTAACCTGAGTATTCCGCGCGTGCAACTGTTTTGCACCCGTTGTATTTGAACGTAGAGCTTATCACACCCGATCATCACGTGGTGTCTCAGCACGAAGAATTTTCGCAACGGTGCATACTTAGGGAGAACACTTATACCTTGAAATTTAGTGAGAGATCATCTTATAATGCTACCGTCGATCTAAGCAAAATAAGATGCATAAAAGATAAACATCACATGCAATCAATATAAGTGATATGATATGGCCATCATTATCTTGTGCTTGTGATCTCCATCTCCGAAGCACCGTCATGATCACCATCGTCACCGGCGCGACACCTTGATCTCCATCATAGCATCATTGTCGTCTCGCCAACTATTGCTTCTACGACTATCGCTACCGCTTAGTGATAAAGTAAAGCAATTACAGGGCGATTGCATTGCATACAATAAAGCGACAACCATATGGCTCCTGCCAGTTGCCGATAACTTGGTTACAAAACATGATCATCTCATACAATAAAATATAGCATCATGCCTTGACCATATCACATCACAACATGCCCTGCAAAAACAAGTTAGACGTCCTCTACTTTGTTGTTGCAAGTTTTACGTGGCTGCTACGGGCTGAGCAAAAACCGTTCTTACCTACGCATCAAAACCACAACGATAGTTCGTCAAGTTAGTGTTGTTTTAACCTTCTCAAGAACCGGGCGTAGCCACACTCGGTTCAACTAAAGTTGGAGAGACTGACACCCGCCAGCCACCTGTGTGCAAAGCACGTCGGTAGAACCAGTCTCGCGTAAGCGTATGCGTAATGTCGGTCCGGGCCGCTTCATCCAACAATACCGTCGAACCAAAGTATGACATGCTGGTAAGCAGTATGACTTGTATCACCCACAACTCACTTGTGTTCTACTCGTGCATATAACATCTACGCATAAAACCTGGCTCGGATACCACTGTTGGGGAACGTAGTAATTTCAAAAAAATTCCTACACACACACAGGATCATGGTGATGCATAGCAACGAGAGGGGAGAATGTGTCCACGTACCCTCGTAGACCGAAAGCGGAAGCGTTATGACAACGCGGTTGATGTAGTCGTACGTCTTCACGATCTGACCGAACCAAGTACCAAACGCATGGCACCTCCGAGTTCAGCACACGTTCAGCTCGATGACGTCCCACGAACTCTGATCCAGCAGAGCTTCGAGGGAGAGTTCCGTCAGCATGACGGCGTGATGACGGTGATGATGATGCTACCGACGCAGGGCTTCGCCTAAGCACCATTACGATATGACCGAGGTGGATTATGGTGGAGGGGGGCACCGCACACGGTTGGGAGAGATCAACTGATCAACTTGTGTATCTAGAGGTGCCCCCTGCCCCCGTATATAAAGGACCAGAGGGAGGAGGCGGCCGGCCAGGAGGAGGGCGCGCCAGGGAGGAGTCCTACTCCCACCGGGAGTAGGACTCCCTCTTTTCCTAGTTGGAGTAGGAGGGGGAAAGGAAGGGAAGGAGAGAGGGGGAAGGAAAGGGGGCGCCGCCCCCCCCCCCCCTCCTTGTCCAATTCGGACTAGAGGGGGAGGGGGCGCGCGGCCAGCCCTAGCCGCCCTCCTCTTCTCCACTAAGGCCCATCTTGGCCCATTAAAATCCCCGGGGAGTTCCGGTAAACCCCCGGTACTCCGGTATATGTCTGAAACCTCCCGAAACCATTCCGGTGTCCGAACATAGTCGTCCAATATATTGATCTTTACGTCTCGATCATTTCGGGACTCCTCGTCATGTCCGTGATCATATCCGGGACTCCAAACTACCTTCGGTACATCAAAACACAAAACCCATAATACCGATCGTCATCTAACTTTAAGCGTGCGGACCCTACGGGTTCGAGAACTATGTAGACATGACCGAGACACGTCTCCGGTCAATAACCAATAGAGGAACCTGGATGCTCATATTGGCTCCTACATATTCTACGAAGATCTTTATTGGTCAAACCGCATAACAACATACATTGTTTCCTTTGTCATCGGTATGTTACTTGCCCGAGATTCGATCGTCAGTATCTCAATACCTAGTTCAATCTCGTTACCGGCAAGTTTCTTTACTCGTTTCGTAATACATCATCCCACAACTAACTCATTAGTTACAATGCTTGCAAGGCTTATAGTGATGTGTATTACCGAGTGGGCCCAGAGATACCTCTCCGACAATCGGAGTGACAAATCCTAATCTCAAAATACGCCAACTCAACAAGTACCTTCGGAGACACCTGTAGAGCACCTCTATAATCACCCAGTTACGTTGTGACGTTTGGTGGCACACAAAGTGTTCCTCCGGTAAACAGGAGTTGCATAATCTCATAGTCATAGGAACATATATAAGTCATGAAGAAAGCAATAGCAACATACTAAACGATCAAGTGCTAAGATAATGGAATGGGTCAAGTCAATCACATCATTCTTCTAATGATGTGATCCCGTTAATCAAATGACAACTCATGTCTATGGCTAGGAAACATAACCATCTTTGATCAACGAGCTAGCCAAGTAGAGGCATACTAGTGACACTTTGTTTTGTCTATGTATTCACACATGTATCATGTTTCCAGTTAATACAATTCTAGCATGAATAATAAACATTTATCATGATATAAGGAAATAAATAATAACTTTATTATTGCCTCTAGGGCATATTTCCTTCACTTTATTGGTCAAACCGCATAACAACATACGTTGTTCCCTTTGTCATCGGTATGTTACTTGCCCGTGATTCAGTCGTCGGTATCTCAATACCTAGTTAAATCTCATTACTGGCAAGTCTATTTATTCGTTCCGTAATGCATCATCCCGCAACTAACTCATTAGTCATATTGCATGCAAGGCTTATAGTGATGTGCATTACCGAGAGGGCCCAGAGATACCTCTTCGATAATCGGAGTGACAAATCCTAATCTCGATCTATGCCAACTCAACAAACACCATCGGAGACACCTATAGAGAATCTTTATAATCACCCAGTTATGTTATGACATTTGATAGCACACTAAGTGTTCCTCCGGTATTCAGGAGTTGGATAATCTCATAGTCATAGGAACATGTATAAGTCATGAAGAAAGCAATAGCAACAAACTAAATGATCAAGTGCTAAGCTAACGGAATGGGTCAAGTCAATCACATCATTCTCTAATGATGTGATCCCGTTAATCAAATGACAACTCATGTCTATGGCTAGGAAACTTAACCATCTTTGATTCAACGAGCTAGTCAAGTAGAGGCATACTAGTGACACTCTGTTTGTCTATGTATTCACACATGTACTAAGTTTCCGGTTAATACAATTCTAGCATGAATAATAAACATTTATCATGATATAAGGAAATATAATAACAACTTTATTATTGCCTCTAGGGCATATTTCCTTCAGTCTCCCACTTGCACTAGAGTCAATAATCTAGATTACACATTAATGATTCTAACACCCATGGAGTCTTGGTGCTGATCATGTTTTGCTCGTGAGAGAGGCTTAGTCAACGGGTCTGCAACATTCAGATCCGTATGTATCTTGCAAATCTCTATGACTTGATCGCGGATGGAATTGAAGCGTCTCTTGATGTGCTTGGTTCTTTTGTGAAATCTGGATTCCTTTGCAAAGGCAATTGCACCAGTATTGTCACAAAAGATTTTCATTGGACCCGATGCACTAGGTATGACACCTAGATCGGATATGAACTCCTTCATCCAGACTCCTTCATTTGCTTCTTCCAAAGCAGCTATGTACTCCGCTTCACACATAGATCCCGCCACGACGCTTTGCTTAGAACTGCACCAACTGACAGGTCCACTGTTCAATATAAATACGTATCCGGTTTGTGACTTAGAGTCATCCTTATTAGTGTCAAAGCTTGCATCGACGTAACCATTTACGACGAGCTCTTTGTCACCTCCATAAACGAGAAACATATCCTTAGTCCTTTTCAAGTATTTCAGGATGTTCTTGACCGCTGTCCAGTGATCCACTCCTGGATTACTTTGGTACCTCCCTACTAAACTAATAGCAAGGCACACATCAGGTATGGTACACAGCATTGCATACATGATAGAACCTATGGCTGAAGCATAGGGAATGACTTTCATTTGCTCTCTATCTTCTGCAGTGGTCGGGCATTGAGTCTGACTCAACTTCACACCTTGTAACACAGGCAAGGACCCTTTCTTTGCTTGATCCATTTTGAACTTCTTCAAAACTTTATCAAGGCATGTGCTTTGTGAAAGTCCAATTAAGCGTCTTGATCTATCTCTATAGATCTTGATGCCCAATATATAAGCAGCTTCACCGAGGTCTTTCATTAAAAACTCTTATTCAAGTATCCTTTTATGCTATCCAGAAATTCTATATCATTTCCAATCAACAATATGTCATCCACATATAATATTAGAAATGCTACAGAGCTCCCACTCACTTTCTTGTAAATACAGGCTTCTCCAAAAGTCTGTATAAAACCATATGCTTTGATCACACTATCAAAACGTTTATTCCAACTCCGAGATGCTTGCACCAGTCCATAAATGGATCGCTGGAGCTTGCACACTTTGTTAGCATCCTTTGGATTGATAAAACCTTCGGGTTGCATCATATACAACTCTTCTTCCAGAAATCCATTCTGGAATGCAGTATTTACATCCATATGCCAAATTTCATAATCATAAAATGCAACAATTGCTAACATGATTCGGACGGACTTAAGCATCGCCATGGGTGAGAAGGTCTCATCGTAGTCAACTCCTTGAACTTGTCGAAAACCTTTCGCAGCAAGTCGATCTTTGTAGACAGTAACATTACCGTCAGCGTCAGTCTTCTTCTTGAAGATCCACTTACTCTCGATGGCTTGCCGATCATCGGGCAAGTCAACCAATGTCCACAGTTTATTCTCATACATGGATCCCATCTCAGATTTCATGGCCTCAAGCCATTTTGCGGAATCTGGCCTCATCATTGCTTCCTCATAGTTCGTAGGTTCGTCATGGTCAAGTAACATGGCCTCCAGAACCGGATTACCATACCACTCTGGTGCGGATCTTACTCTAGTTGACCTACGAGGTTCAGTAGTAACTTGATCTGAAGTTATACGATCATCATCATTAGCTTCCTCACTAATTGGTGTAGGGGTCACAGGAACTGATTTCTGTGATGAACTACTTTCCAATAAGGGAGCAGGTACAGTTACCTCATCAAGTTCTACTTTCCTCCCACTCACTTCTTTTGAGAGAAACTCCTTCTCTAGAAAGGATCCATTCTTAGCAACGAATGTCTTGCCTTCGGATCTGTGATAGAAGGTGTACCCAAAAGTCTCCTTTGGGTGTCCTATGAAGACACATTTCTCCGATTTGGGTTCGAGCTTATCAGGTTGAAGCTTTTTCACATAAGCATCGCAGCCCCAATCTTTAAGAAATGACAATTTGGGTTTCTTGCCAAACCACGGTTCATAAGGTGTCGTCTCAACGGATTTAGATGGTGCCCTATTTAACGTGAATGCAGCCATCTCTAAAGCATAACCCCAAAACGATAGCGGTAAATCAGTAAGAGACATCATAGATCGCACCATATCTAATAAAGTGCGATTACGACGTCCGGACACACCATTACGCTGTGGTGTTCCGGGTGGCATGAGTTGCGAAATTATTTTGCATTGTTTCAAATGAAGACCAAACTCGTAACTCAAATATTCTCCTCCATGATCAGATCGTAGAAACTTTATTTTCTTGTTACGATAATTTTCCACTTCACTCTGAAATTCTTTGAACTTTTCAAATGTTTCAGACTTCTGTTTCATCAAGTAGATATACCCATATCTGCTCAAATCATCTGTGAAGGTCAGAAAATAACGATACCCGCCGTGAGCCTCAACATTCATCGGACCACATACATCAGTATGTATGATTTCCAATAAATCTGTTGCTCGCTCCATTGTTCTGGAGAACGGAGTTTTAGTCATCTTGCCCATGAGTCATGGTTCGCAAGTACCAAGTGATTCATAATCAAGTGACTCCAAAAGTCCATCAGAATGGAGTTTCTTCATGCGCTTTACACCAATATGACCCAAACAGCAGTGCCACAAATAAGTTGCACTATCATTATCAACTCTGTATCTTTTGGCTTCAATATTATGAATATGTGTGTCACTACTATCGAGATTCAATAAAAATAGACCACTCTTTAAGGGTGCATGACCATAAAAGATATTACTCATATAAATAGAACAACCATTATTCTCGGATTTAAATGAATGACCGTCTCGCATCAAACAAGATCCAGATATAATGTTCATGCTTAACGTTGGCACCAAATAACAATTATTCAGGTCTAAAACTAATCCCGAAGGTAGATGTAGAGGTAGCGTGCCGACGACGATCACATCGACTTTGGAACCATTTCCCACGCGCAACGTCACCTCGTCCTTAGCCAATCTTCGCTTAATCCGTAGTCCCTGTTTCGAGTTGCAAATATTAGCAACAGAACTAGTATCAAATACCCATGCACTACTGCGAGCATTAGTAAGGTACACATCTATAACATGTATATCACATATACCTTTGTTCACCTTGCCATCCCTCTTATCCGTCAAATACTTGGGGCAGTTCCGCTTCCAGTGACCAGTCCCTTTGCAGTAGAAGCACTCAGTCTCAGGCTTAGGTCTAGACTTGGGCTTCTTCACTTGAGCAACAACTTGCTTGCCGTTCTTCTTGAAGTTCCCCTTCTTCCCTTTACCCTTTTTCTTGAAACTGGTGGTCTTGTTGACCATCAACACTTGATGCTCCTTCTTGATTTGTACCTCCGCATTGCGAAGAGCTCGAGAATCGTCTTATCCATCCCTTGCATGTTATAGTTCATCACGAAGCTTTTGTAGCTTGGTGGCAGTGATTGAAGAACTCTGTCAATGAGACTATCAACCGGAAGATTAACTCCCAGTTGAGTCAAGTGATTGTGGTACCCAGACATTTTGAGTATATGCTCACTGACAGAACTATTCTCCTCCATTTTGCGGCTATAGAACTTATTGGAGACTTCATATCTCTCAATCCGGGCATTTGCTTGAAATATTAACTTCAACTCCTGGAACATCTCATATGCTCCATGACGTTCAAAACGTCGTTGAAGTCCCGGTTCTAAGCCGTAAAGCATGGCACACTGAACTATCGAGTAGCATCAGCTTTGCTCTGCCAGGCGTTCACAACGTCTGGTGTTGCTCCTGTAGCGGGTATTGCACCTAGCGGTGCTTCCAGGACGTAATTCTTCTCTGCAGCAATGAGGATAATCCTCAAGTTACGGACCCAGTCCATGTAGTTGCTACCATCATCTTTCAACTTAGCTTTCTCTAGGAACGCATTAAAATTCAAAGGAACAGTAGCACGGGCCATTTATCTACAACAACATAGACATGCAAAATACTACCAGGTACTAAGTTCATGATAACTTAAGGTTCAATTAATCATATTACTTAAGAACTCCCACTTAGATAGACATCCCTCTAACCATCTAAGTGATCACGTGATCCATATCAACTAAACCATGTCCGATCATCACGTGAGATGGAGTAGTTTTCAATGGTGAACATCACTATGTTGATCATATCTACTACATGATTCACGCTCGACCTTTCAGTCTCACTGTTCCGAGGCCATATCTGCATATGCTAGGCTCATCGAGTTTAACCCGAGTATTCTGCGCGTGCAAAACTGGCTTGCACCCGTTGTATGTGAACGTAGAGCTTATCACAGCCGATCATCACGTGGTGTCTCGGCACGATGAACTTTCACAACGGTGCATACTCAGGGAGAACACTTGTACCTTGAAATTTAGTGAGAGATCATCTTATAATCCTACCGTCGAACTAAGCAAAATAAGATGCATAAAGGATAAACATCACATGCAATCAATATAAGTGATATGATATGGCCATCATCATCTTGTGCCTTTGATCTCCATCTCCAAAGCACCATCATGATCACCATCGTCACCGGCGCGACACCTTGATCTCCATCGTAGCATCGTTGTCGTCTCGCCAACTATTGCTTCTACGACTATCGCTACTACTTAGTGATAAAGTAAAAACAATTACAGGGTGATTGCATTGCATACAATAAAGCGACAACCATATGGCTCCTGCCAGTTGCCGATAACTCTGTTACAAAACATGATCATCTCATACAGTAAAATTTAGCATCATGTCTTGAACGTATCACATCACAACATGCGCTGCAAAAACAAGTTAGACGTCCTCTACTTTGTTGTTGCAAGTTTTACGTGCCTGCTACGGGATGAGCAAGAACCGTTCTTACCTACGCATCAAAACCACAACGATTTTTTGTCAAGTGTGTTCTTTTAACCTTCAACAAGGACCAGGTGTAGTCACACTCGATTCAACTAAAGTTGGAGAAACTGACACCCGCCAACCACCTGTGTGCAAAGCATGTCGGTAGAACCAGTCTTGCGTAAGCGTACGCGTAATATCGGTCCGGGACGCTTCATCCAACAGTACCGCCGAACCAAAGTATGACATGCTGGTAAGTAGTATGACTATTATTTCCCACAACTCTATGTGTTCTACACGTGCATATAACATCTACGCATAGACCTGGCTCTGATACCACTGTTGGGGAACGCAGTAATTTCAAAAAAATTCCTACGCACACGAAGATCCATCTAGGTGATGCATAGCAACGAGAGGGGAGAGTGTTGTCCACGTACCCTCATAGACCGAAAGCGGAAGCGTTATGACAACGCGGTTGATGTAGTCGTACGTCTTCATGATCCGACCAATCCTAGCACCGAAAGTACGGCACCTCCGCGATCTGCACACGTTCAGCTCGGTGACGTGCCACGAACTCTAGATCCAGCTGAGTGTCAAGGGAGAGCTTCGTCAGCACGACGGTGTGATGACGGTGATGATGAAGTTACTGACGCAGGGCTTCGCCTAAGCACTACAATGATATGACCGAGGTGGAAATCTGTGGAGGGGGCACCGCACACAGCTAAACAATCAATTTGTGTGTCTATGGGGTGCCCCCTTCCCCCGTATATAAAGTAGCTGAGGAGGGGAGGGCCGACCCTCTCTATGGCGCTCCCAAGGGGGAGTCCTACTCCCACCGGGAGTAGGATTTCCCCCTTCCCTAGTTGGAGTAGGAGAGGAAGGAAGGAGGAGAGAGGGAGAAGGAAAGGGGGCCGGCCCCCCTCCCAATTCGGATTGGGCTGGGGGGGGGGCCCACCTTGGCCGCCTCCTCCTCTCTCCCACTAAGGCCCAATAAGGCCCATATACTCCCCGGGGGGTTCCGGTGACCTCCCGGTACTCCGGTAAATGCCCGAACTCACACGGAACCATTCCGATGTCCAAACATAGCCATCCAATATATCGATCTTTATGTCCCAACCATTTCGAGACTCCTCGTCATGTCCGTGATCACATCCGGGACTCCGAACAACCTTCGATACATCAAAACACATAAACTCATAGTACCAATCGTCACTGAACGTTAAGCGTGCGGACCCTACGGGTTCGAGAACTATGTAGACATGACTGAGACTTATCTCCGGTCAATAACCAATAGGGGAACTTGGATGCTCATATTGGTTCCTATATATTCTACGAAGATCTTTATTGGTCAAATCGCATAACAACATACGTTGTTCCCTTTGTCATCGGTATGTTACTTGCCCGAGATTTGATCGTCGGTATTGTCGTGGTACTAAGACTGACAGTAGAATAGGGGGGTAGTATGGAGAGGCAAGATCCTAGCTATGGCGAAGTTGTACACACGAGTTTTACAAGTTCAGGCCCTTCTCAGAAGAAGTAACAGCCCTACGTCTCGGAGCCCGGAGGCGGTCGACTGGATTATGCGTATGTGTGTTTACAGGGGAGCGAACCCTTGTGCATGTGGAGGGGGTGGCTTATATAGAGTGTGCCAGGACCCCAGCCATCCCACGTTACAAGGGATTTAAGGTACATCAAGAGAGGGGCGTTACTGGTAACGCTAGTAATAAAGAGACATAATGATCATTTAAGCTATGGTGTAATGACCGACCGTTGCAGCGCAGAGTGGCTTTAGATCTTCTGGCGGTCGAGTGACGGTCTCCATGGTCGAGTGACTTCGAGTCTTCTGAGTGGAATGCTTCATGGTCGAGTGGATGGTGACTCCTCTTCGAATGCTTCTGGTTTTAGGGTGATGTCCTTGGGAAGGGTATCTAGGTCAGGCCTATGACCCTACCCTAGGTACATAGCTTCATCATTAGCCCCCGAATGGATCAGGGTTTGAGTGGAGAAGGAGTTGGAGATACTTCCGACTCACTTTTAGCGCTTCGGATGTGTCTTGTTCGGATCGACGGACCATCATGATGACACCAACTTATTTTTTAGTCGCCTTGGTCCATTCCTGGTTTTGTCGAGTGAACTTTTGCTGAAAGAATTTCGAGTGTTAATATGGAGAAGATCTTCCGCCTGACAGGTTGTTCTGCTATCCGCGGATTTCGCGGGATTCGAATTTTGGGAAGCGCGTGGGGCGGAGGAGGCCGCAGTAATCGGGCTGGATAAGGCAGGGTCGCCTCGATTTCCGCTCCACCTTTTTCGCCACGTATCACGCGCGCGACTGTTACGGGATTTGATAAGATCGTCCGGGCCTACAGGTCAGTCACTCGGAAGCAACCTCATATAAGGCGCCGGACTGGGGTTTTTTGAACAGTGCGCCCTCATTATTCTTCCTTCCTCTCAGTTTTCTCCGTTGCGTCCGTTTCTACTCCAGTGCCGCCGCTCCGTTCGAGCTCTGTCCACTGCGATGGGGAAGGAGAAGACGGAGGCCCTGGAGCGCGCGAAGAAGACGACGGCGAAGGCGAAGGGGAAGAAGACCAGCCGGGGCGGATCCTCGTCGAGGTCCGGTCTGCCGCGCGGCTGGATCCAGGGCGACTGGATCCGGTCGACGATCCGCCAGGACGACATCGACGATCTGGCGGAGGAGGGATTGATTCCCCACGGATCTGCGCGGCCCCCGGGGAATGAGACTGAGCCTTGTCCGCAGGAGGGTGAGTGCGTCCTCCTCGCCACCCACATTGACCGCGGGTTTTCTTTGCCTCCGCACCCTTTTTCCGAGCTTTCTTGAACTTCTTTGGGGCACAACTTCACCACTTTTCCCCCAACACCATCGTGTATCTTGCTGCTTTCGTGTCTCTGTGCGAAAATTTCTTGGGTTGTCGACCACACTGGGGCCTCTTCAAGCACATTTTCACGTGTCGTTCCCAGTCGGTCAAAAAGGCCAATCCGAGTGACAAGAAAACAAAGGTAATTCAGATGTGTGGGGGTCTTGGAATCCAAATGAGGGGTAAGAGCTCTTTCCCAGCCATAATCCTTCCCGAGTCAGTCCGAGGGTGGCAGTCGACCTGGTTTTACTGCAAAGACCAGCCGACTGGACTTCCTCCCTTTTCCATGGCTCGCGTGGAGAAGCCCTCCGCCTTAAAAGTGACTCCGGGGGAGAAAGCGGAGGTGAAGGTGCTGGTTGAGCGAGTGGTCTACCTCATTCGTGAGGGCATGACTGGTATGGATCTGCTGGAAGTCTTCCTCAGACGACGTATTCAGCCGCTTCAGGCCCGTGACCATCCGATGTGGATGTATTCGGGCATTGAAGATTCCACTCGGGTGCATCCTGAAGAGGTCGACGGGGATACGGTGGGGAAGTGGTTGAGGGGTATCACTGGCAACAAAGATAACCCCAGGGGAGCCAGTAGAATCCCTCCACTCGACCACTCCTATGAACCAGACAAGGTCCAACTCTGAATTGCCGAGTGTTATCTTGATTTATCATGCAACTGTTCATGGTCTACCGACTGACTTTGTCTTGCTTGTTTTCTTCTAGGCTCTTACTGAGATGTATTTGATGCCCAACGGAGAGCAGGAGCAGGACCTGGAAGGGGAGGCAAGCGGAGGTGACAGCGGCGAGTGGCATTTTCACGGTGAAGGGGACGAGGAGAGCAACGACCAGAGTGATGAAGAAGAAGTCGACTCACCTCCCCGCAGGGAAAGGCGATCCAAGCTCACCCACGATCCCGCAAGCGCCCGCGACAAGGCAACCGCTCCGACTGGGCAGTTGTCGAAGCGTCCTCGGACGTCTTCTCCGGCGCCAACTGAAAAGGCTCCAAAACAATCCAAGGTCGCACCGCAGAAGACACGAAAGGCGCTGCCCCGAATCAAAATCGACATCCCTGTTGCTTCGGCGTAAGTGCTTTGTCTTCAGTTTTACCTAGAACTCTGTGTTGTCTATTTTTCCTTGGTTTGACCGATCGAATCTTGAAACTAGCAGTGCCGCTACCTCTGGGACCTCTGCTTACAAAAACGAGGATGAGGACATGGAAGATGCGGTCACCTCCAACCCACGTATAATCTTTGCGATCTTGACTTTGCTTTGTCGATTGAACTACGATGTAACCAATCGAAGATGATCTTTTGGCGACTGATCTTTTTACAGCTCTTCTCAACATCATTGACCTCCCCGACGACGACGAGGACGAGCCACAGAGGCCCTTGGGGAGAAGAAACAGGAAAACGTCTGCTGGCAAGACGCGTCAGTCGACGCCGGTGGCGGAACCAGTAGTTCAGGACGCCGGCGATGCCAATCGGACTTCCATCTCCTTCGCCATACCGCTGTCGAGTGCTCAGCCTTTGGCGTCAGCCGCCCAGACTTCTGTCGATCCACCATCACTTTTTACTGCACATCACGTCCCAGAGGACCAGGTGGTGTCAGGACCGGTTTTTTGGGATATAAAATTTCCAGAAAATGGCCCTTGTGCTCACCAGCCCCAGGATTACTGTTAGCTGATGAGGCACCAACTTGATACAGAAATTCCAAGCAAAGTACAAAATATGTAGTACAAGACCATTGTGGCCTATGAGTACAACACTTGGTTTCTAGTGGTTGATGGCGGAAGCGGTTTGTGGTTCATCTGCGTCTATGGGACTCCATTTCCCGCAGGAACAGCTGACCAGGTTAACTCCTATCTTCGCGAGGCTGCTATCATCATTGCGTAGGTTCCGGGGCTGTCATCGCAATGCTTATCTCCATGCGAGAAATCTGGCCAAGACAATAGCCAGGGACAAGCCAGTGAGTACTTTTGAATGTACTCGCAAACATTATGAACACGGGTATAATATAACAATGGATAATCCTGCTCCGAAATATTCTATGATCGTAACGTCAGTCACGAGATAAACAAAAATTCATGATGCACACATACAGGTTGTCCATGTAAAATATGAGTATGCAATATGGGAGTAGAATTAGAATGCACCGATCGAGTGTCTGAAGCGACGCCTCGAAAGGGTAAGAAGATAAATCATGCCTCAGTCGGGCGTCTGAGCGACACCACATAAAGGGCTTGTAGATAAAAGAAATAACAAGCATGCCACAGTCGGGCGTCTATGCGACACCACATAAAGGGCTCATAATATAAAAGAAATAACAAGCATGCCGCAGTCGGGCGTCTATGCGACACCACATAAAGGGCTTATAATATAAAAGAAATGACAAGCATGCCGCAGTCGGGCGTCTATGCGACGCCACATAAAGGGCTTATAATAAAATAGTCCCAGTGAGTATCCAGGAGGTAGAACCGTCCCAGGGATACTCAATAATTCAAATAATGTAAATGGTTAGTCCGCAATAATAATAATCATAATCCTCATATGTCACGGGTCATAATCAATGTTCTGGTTTAGCCGTTTCTCCTCCGAAGACCGACACTATGATCAACACCAAGACCGACATTAGACCCATCTCAGACTGTAGTCCTTACTCATGGACACGGCTATTCGAATAGGTTTAACCTCTGCAGAGGGGGTACTTTTTTTTACCCACGAGTAACGGATTTCTTTAGTCCATCGGGACTAATTCCGTCTTCGGTCGTTTAATTGAAAACACGCCTGACCTGCACACACCAGCTTAACTTACCGGTGTCTGGAATCACCCACGACACCTGTCAAGCAAAACTCTAAGTGGGGAGGCTACAACCTCGACGTAGCATGGGATCAAATTTATATCGCGCGCTCTAAGGGGTGCCCCCCTCTCGGTCCCAACCGGAAACACCCATGCCCCCGGACCAGGTGGCATGCCTACCGGATGCATCCGGTATCTTCCACCATGGCCTCTCTGTACGGTGTGTGCTAGGACAGGGTTGACAATTTACTGAACCGCATCCTACCTGCGGCAGGGACAAGTGGTAGTACGAAACAAGTATGGGGGTTACTGGAACAAGACTCGGTCTACGGCCGACTCAGGGGGTTCAAGTATTCCCTGTATGATTAGCATAACAATTATATCTCAACTAACAGACAGAATCACCGCTCATCATACCTCATCATGCCATACCGGACACACTCGTCTCGACGAGGAACTAGGGACAAGCTCGTGTCTACCCAAGACCGCGGCTTTCCCGGCTTCCTTCCGGTATGCATGAGAAGCTAACGAGGATGATTACCATCACCAGCATATCCATTTCTAACAGCAAGGCATCTCCATTACGCACTCATGCGTATGGTTTTATCGTCACATAAAATAACGTATGCTCCAAGTCAAGGTGGTGTTGTAACCGTATCAACAACACATAAAAATATTATGCCAGAGTTCAGAATGCTTGCCTTTAGGTTGTGAAGAGGAAGTGTGTATTCCAAAACTTTTTGAAAGTTTTCTTCTCTCTCCATTTCCTATTTTGAAAAATATTCAAATAACATATATTTCAAAAACAGTACAAAAGGTTGTCCTAAATATTTTTGAAATAAATCTTAAAATAAACTAGATGAAATTTGAGAGAGGTAGGAAAAAGAATCAACTCATTTGGAGTTTTATTTTAAAAGATATAGCCAGTCAAAGTTCTTTTTTTAATAAAATCTGAAAAAGAAAACGTTTCGGGAAAAAATACGTTTTCGAAGTAGAGGAGACGTACTTCAGAGGTTTACGCGTCCACTTAAACGCGTGGTGGCGGGGTTGGGTCACTGACAGTGGGTCCAGCGGGCCCACTGGTCAGGTTTGACTAGTCCTTTCTCCCTCCTCTTCCTCTGCCCGAGCGGAGGCGGGACTCCGGCGATCGACGCCGGCGATTGGCGGCTCTTCGCGGGCTCCGGAGGGCAGGGATGGATCCGTGGTTCCAGGGCGGTCCTCTCGGTGGTCGTTGGGTCGACGGGGGTGGAAGGAGTTGCCGCCGGCGAGCTCTGCGGCGGAGGGGGTTTCGGGTGATTTTGGGGGTTTGGGCTCCGGTGGTTCCCGATCGCGTTTGAGAGGCTGGGTGGCTCCGTGAGGTCGACGGGAGTGGGGTGGTGGTACTAGATGGCCGGGGAAGGCTATGACTGCGACGGATTGAACCGGAGCGTGGCGGCGGCCGAACTGGCCGGAGGCGGGGAAGAAAGCTTCCCGGCGTCGATTGCTGGTTGTTGGGGCACTAGGGGGATAGAACGAGGTTGCCTGAGTGCTTGGTCGAGCTCGGGGTCCCCTTATATAGGCGTTCGAGGTCGGTCCCGTGGCGGCCGTGGATAAGAACGCCGGCGACCGCCGTTCTGTAGCTGCAGGACGACGTGGCGGCGACGAGCGCGTGCCGACGGGCTTGTTGATGAGCTCGGGCTGTTCCAGGGGGCAGCTGGCGCGCGCGGGTGGCTTGGGCGGCGCCGTCCATGGCAGAGCCTGCTGTGGCCGGCCGCTAGCCACCGTGGCCGACCTGACGGCGGCACTGTGGGGCTCCAGGGGCGGCTCTGCGGCGAGGGAAGGGGCGGGCGTGCTGGCTGCGGGTGGCCAAGGGCCAGAACGGGTGCGGGGAGGGCGGCAGTGCGACGCGGCGGCTCGGTGCGCGCGCGTGCAAAACGTGCACTCTGGGCGCGCCCCAGAGCACGCACGCTAGCTGCTCGACGAAATGCCAATGCATGCCATAGGGCTTGGGTGAGGCTGGCAAGTAGCAGGTTCAGGTTAGAGTCTTCCAGGAGCTTAGTGGACATGCTATTTTGTCCAGAGGTGCAAGGTCAGAGTGCAAAGGCAAAAATCATGTCGAAACTGACCATGCACACAAGGTGTTCGACAGATTGCTAAGTGCATCTAGGCAACTCTTGGAGTGGCCAAAAACTCCAGATCAGGGTCTCCCTAGATATAGGTGATGATGGCAAGATCATTTGGGCAAAGCCAGAAACTTGCTAGTGCAAGTTTTGCAAAACTTCAGTTTTGGGCAGCAAGAACAAAGCTTCATTGCATGCACCAAAAATCCTCCAATGGGTCCACTCTCCTGGGCTTAAGGGTCTTGTAGGGAGGACTACAAGCAGGAAAAAACTCATGGGCACTAGAGCAAAATAAATTAGGGTTGCAGTACAAATCACCAAACTAGAGCAGAAAGAAGATGAGGATGATTTGCTCAAATTTTTCAAAGAACACCAATGGATTTTTGCATAAAGTTGAATCATGTGCATCTACTGACATCTCCAAACACTTGGAAGAATTTTTAAAGGAATATTTAAATAGGTTGTAGTGCAAAAATACCTACTGGACCAGATTTGAAAAGTTGATGTAGAGCTCAAAATCTCCAATGACCAAAAGATATTCTTGCAAAAAAGTGATGTGGAAACATCACATGACATTCCCAAATTTTGGTGAAAATTTTAAATGCATTTATCAAACGGTTGTAGTGCACAAGAGGCTCTAAACTTATGAAAAATCATTTTAAAAGAATAAAGCTCAGGAAAAACAATTATGCAAATAAATCCACTGATAAAGAATTGTTTTATTGGGAGAGTATACAAGTCCAATAATATTTTTGAAAAGTTTCCACTAGAGGTAAAAACCCACAATATTAAAGAGAAGAGGGGTTCTGAAATCAAAAGATAAATCCAGAAAATAAAAATTTAATTTCCTGGCAAAAAAAATTTAATTAATAAAACAAGGTCAAAATTTTGGGGTGTTATAGGTGGGTGCTGCCAAAGAGGCTATACGCCAGGCGGGCATTATGATGGAGAAGATTAAGATGGTGCGGGAAGCCAGCCAAGCTGCTTATGATGCTAGCTCTGCTCTCCAGAGCAACGTCCAGGTTAGCAGATTGTCGACTGACTCTTTTGGTTTGCACTGTTAGGATATGGTACCTGAAAACTTTCTTTCAAAGAATCTTTTCATCTGTCTGCGCTTCGCATCTGTCCACCCACTGGGTGTCTTGATTTGCCACTGAGCAAACTCGCACTTTGAGCTGACGATGTTGTTTTCCATTGAATCTTTGAATCAGTGGGGGCACGCTAAGTGCACCCACTGGGTGTAGTCCCCGGGACCATAGTTGACTGCGGGCAGTCGACTGTGGTCTGAGAATCGGAATTTTCCACTCGGTATGGACGGACCACGTGGGGGTGGAATCTGAACCAGTGGGGGCATGCTAATTGCACCCACTGGGTGTAGTCCCCGAGACCATGGTCGACTGCGGGCAGTCGATTATGGTCTTAGATCTCTTTTTTTTACACATTCAACCTGGACGGACCATGTCGAGTGGAATCTGAACCAGTGGGGGAACACTAAGTGCACCCACTGGGTGTAGTCCCCGAGACCGTGGTTGACTACGGGCAGTCGACTACGGTCTGAAAACAACTTGAATTTATCGAACTATTGTTCTGAAGTGACTGATCTTTCCATCTGTCGATTGACTGACCCTTGATTACAGAAATCTTGCGAACTCGGAGTTCGTTTTGCTGAATTGGAGGAAAAAAATTCAGCTCAATCTCGATTTGGAACTGGCCAAGACAAATCTGCAGAAAGCCCAGGATGAAGCTGCTGGTAAGAGAAAACTCGCCGACTGACTCGTCTCTGCGTCAGATCTTATTTTACTTTTTCTGAACCGAACATTGTTTCTTTTCAGAGAAAATGAATCAAGCTCTGGCGAAGAAGGACCAAGATCTTGCAGCCGCACAGAAAGTAGCTGACGAGAAAACTGCACTCGCCGAACAGAAACTAGCTTCAGTCGGCAAATTGGAGGAAGAAAACACCAGGCTGAAAGCTGCTCTTGATGAAGCCAATAAGGAAGCGACCCGCCTGAAGAAGGACAAGAACAATCTGAACGAGAAGATGGAAGGCATTGCTCGCAGGATAGACGACTTGGAGAATTATCTGGGAGGTCTTGCCAAGAAGCTGTTCGTCATGCTTGAAGGTATTCTCTTTGACCCGACTGACTCATTACTGTCGATTCGACATTCAATCACTGACCCATTTTTGAATTGTACGTGCAGAATTTTGCCGGAACTTCGAAGAAGAAACTGGGCGAGTTGAGACAAGCTTGGACCCCATCCATTCTCCAGTTAAAGACGAGGCTGCCATGAATGTACTCCAATTGGAATCTCGTGTTGCGGGTGTTGTTGATTACCTTGCTCGACTGAAGGTCGCGATGTCGCAGATCGACACAACACTTTGGCTAGGGGCAGCACTCCAGAATGACCTCGAGTCTCTGACGACTCGACTTAACGAGATTCCTGGTCGAGTGCAAGAATGGAAGAAATCTTCTGCCCAATGCGGCGCTGATGTGGCTCTGTCTTTGGTTCATGTCCACTGCAAGGAAGCGCGAGAAGAGAAGCTAGCAGCAATCAAGGTTGCCAACACCAAGAAGCATGACTTCCAATCCTTCATGGAGACCTTCATTGCTGCCGCCACTCGGATTGCCGACGGAATTGACCTGGACGAATTCGTCGAGCTTGCCATCCCTCCTCCCGCGGAGTGAACAAACTTTTATGCTCCACCTTAAATTTGCCTCGGGATGCCGAGTGATTTTTGTAACCGTTAAACTCCTTTGGGCTTGATGCCCGAGTACTTTAATCCGCGGTCAGAACTTTAGGATTTATCTGGATTTGGTTTATCTCCGAATATGCTTGTGCTTGCCTTCGACTGGAACTTATTCTTCACTCGGAACATTTTTGTACTTGAGATGCAGCTCTGGGGAAGAGGTTCCAGTCGACCTGCACCTCGTCGTCCTTGCGGATCGGGATGGAGCGCACATTGTACTTGTGGCGCAGCTCCACAGGAGAAGGTTGTAGTCGACCTGCACCTCGTCGTCCTTGCGGATCGGGATGGAGAGCACGTTGTACTTGTGGCGCAGCTCCGCAGGAGAAGGTTGCAGTCGACCTGCACCTTGTCGTCCTTGCGGATCGGGATGGAGCGCATGTTGTATTTGTGGCGCAGCTCCGAAGGAGAAGGTTGCAGTTGACCTGCACCTCGTCGTCCTTGCGGATATGGGCATGTTTTAAACTTAGGCGAGTACAGGACTGCAGCTAAGCCCCCGTGTGGGAGGGTTGCTCTCCACTCGGTAGGATTTTTTAAACTTAGGCGAGTACTGTACTGCAGCTAAGCCCCCGAGTGGGAGGGTTGCTCTCCACTCGGTAGGATTTTTTAAACTTAGGCGAGTACTGGACTGCAGCTAAGCCCCGGAGTGGGAGGGTTGCTCTCCACTTGGTAGGATTTTTCAAACTTAGGCGAGTACCTGACTGCAGCTAAGCCCCCGAGTGGGAGGGTTGCTCTCCACTCGGTAGGATTTTTTAAACTTAGGCGAGTACTGGGCTGCAGCTAAGCCCCCGAGTGGGAGGGTTGCTCTCCACTCGGTAGGATTTTTTAAACTTAGGCGAGTACTGGACTGTGGCTAAGCCCCCGAGTGGGAGGGTTGCTCTCCACTCGGTAGGATTTTTCAAACTTAGGCGAGTACTGGACTGCAGCTAAGCCCCCGAGTGGGAGGGTTGCTCTCCACTCGGTAGGATTTTCTAAACTTAGGTGAGTACTGGACTGCAGCTAAGCCCCCGAGTGGGAGGGTTGCTCTCCACTCGATAGGATTTTTCAAACTTAGGCGAGTACTGGACTGCAGCTAAGCCCCCGAGTGGGAGGGTTGCTCTCCACTCGGTAGGATTTTTTAAACTTAGGCGAGTACTGGACTGCAGCTAAGCCCCCGAGTGAGAGGCTTGCTCACCACTCGGTAGGATTTTATAAACTTAGGCGAAACGGATTCGCAGCTAAGCCCCCGAGTGAGAGGCCTGCTCACCACTCGGTAGGATTTATAAACTTAGGCGAGTACTAGACTGCAGCTAAGCCCCCGAGTGAGAGGCCTGCTCACCACTCGGTAGGATTTTATAAACTTAGGCGAGTACTGGACTGCAGCTAAGCCCCCGAGTGGGAGGGTTGCTCTCCACTCGGTAGGATTTTTTAAACTTAGGCGAGTACTGGACTGCAGCTAAGCCCCCGAGTGGGAGGGTTGCTCTCCACTCGGTAGGATTTTTTAAACTTAGGCGAGTACTGGACTGCAGCTAAGCCCCCGAGTGAGAGGCTTGCTCACCACTCGATAGGATTTTATAAACTTAGGCGAAACGGATTCGCAGCTAAGCCCCCGAGTGAGAGGCTTGCTCACCACTCGGTAGGATTTTATAAACTTAGGCGAAACGGATTCGCAGCTAAGCCCCCGAGTGAGAGGCCTGCTCACCACTCGGTAGGATTTTATAAACTTAGGCGAAACGGATTCACGCTAAGTCACCCACTGGGGGATTTCAGACACAAGTATAAGTAGCGACAATCATTCTTGGAAGATTGTAAAACTCTTGTCTCTAATAAACAAACTACAAAGGTCTTTCTTATTACAACTCAACAAAATGAGCGCTTAACTATAAAAGGGGCGGAGCAGCTCCGCATTCCAAGCCCGTGGCTCGTCTTTCTGATGTTCGACATTGTAAAGATGGTATGCCCCATTGTGGAGCACTCTTGTGACGATGAAGGGACCTTCCCAAGCAGGGGCGAGCTTGTGTGGTTTCTGCTGATCCACTCGAAGGACCAAGTCTCCCTCTTGAAATGCTCGACCTCTCATGTTTCTGGCGTGGAATTGACGCAAGTCTTGCTGATAAATGGTCGACCGGATTAAGGCCATCTCTCTTTCCTCTTTTAGGAGATCAACTGTGTCTTGCCGGGCCTGTTCTGCTTCATCTTCAGAGAAAAGCTCGACTCGGGGTGCATTGTGAAGCAAGTCACTCGGTAGAACAGCTTCAGCTCCATAGACCAAGAAGAATGGGGTTTGGCCAGTCGACAGGTTGGGAGTTATCCTCAATCCCCAAAGAACTGATGGAAGTTCATCGACCCAAGTGCCTGCCGCATGCTTGAGGTCGCGCATCAATCGGGGTTTCAGACCTTAGAGAATCAAGCCATTTGCTCCTTCTGCTTGTCCATTCGACTGGGGGTGGGCGACTGAAGCATAGTCGACTCGAGTGCCTTGGGAAGCACAGAAGGCTCTGAACTCATCAGAATTGAAGTTCGATCCGTTGTCAGTGATGATGCTGTGCGGAACCCCATATCTGAATGTTAACTCTCTGATGAAGCTGACAGCGGTACTGGCTTCAAGATTATTGATAGGCTTGGCTTCAATCCATTTGGTAAACTTGTCGACTGCTACAAGCACATGAGTGAAGCCGCATCTACCAGTCCTCAGGGGCCCAACCATATCTAACCCCCAAACAGCAAAAGGCCAGACGAGTGGAATGGTCTTCAGGGCTGATGCAAGCTTGTGGGACATGTTGGAATAAAACTGGCAGCCTTCACATTTGTCGACTATATCTTTCGCCATTTCATTTGCTCGTGGCCAATAAAAACCAGCTCGGTATGCTTTGGCCACGATGGTCCGAGAAGATGCATGGTGGCCATAGGTCCACGAGTGGATGTTGTTGAGGATCACTCGACCTTCTTCTGGTGTTATGCATTTCTGGCTGACTCCAGTTACACTTTCCCTGAACAGCTGTCCTCTTATCACAGTAAAGGCTTTGGATCGACGGACGATCTGTCGAGCCTCCTCTTCATCCTCTGGTAGTTCCTTCCTAAGGATATACGCAATGTACGGCACTGTCTAGTCGGGTGTGATGACCAAAACCTCCATGATCAAGTCGACCACGGCTGGGAGCTCGACTTCAGTCGGATCTGTGGCACTTTTAGGCTGCGGGGGCTCTTCAGTGAAAGGATCTTCTTGAACTGAAGGTGTATGAATGTGTTCCAAAAACACATTGCTGGGAATGACTTCCCTCTTGGAACCTATCTTTGCCAAATCATCGGCTGCTTGATTTTTCAGTCGGGGTATATGATGGAGCTCTAACCCCTCAAACTTCTTTTCCAACTTCCTCACTGCATTACAGTAACCAGTCATAGCTGGGCTTCTGACGTCCCACTCCTTCATCACTTGCTTGACTACCAAATCTGAGTCACCGTAGACCATGAGGCGACGGACGCTGAGTGAAATGGACATACGTAACCCATATAAGAGTGCTTCATATTCAGCTTCGTTATTGGAGGAATCAAAATGAATCTGGAGAACATATCTGAGCTTGTCTCCTCGGGGGGATACCAGTACCACCCCAGCACCGGAACCATTCAGCATCTTGGAGCCATCAAAGAACATGGTCCAGTGCTCCAAGTGGACTTGAGTCGGCAGCTGCTGTTCGATCCACTCGACGAGGAAATCAGCTATTGCTTGGGACTTGATAGCTTTATTTGCCTCAAACTTGATATCCAAGGGAAGAAGTTCAATCGCCCACTTTGCCACTCGACCAGTTGCATCTCTGTTGTTCAAAATCTTTGATAATGGAGCGTCACTAACGACTGTAATGGAGTGGTCAGAGAAATAGTGTGCAACCTTCTTCGTGGTCATATAAATCCCATAGACAAGCTTCTGATAATGTGGATATCTTTGCTTGGATGGAGTCAGAACTTCAGAAACATAATATACTGGGCGCTGAACTTTATAAGCTTTTCCTTCTTCCTCCCGCTCGACCGTAAGTACTGTACTGACAACTTGTCCAGTGGCTGCAATATAAAGCAGTAAAGGCTCTTTGCTGATTGGGGTAGCAAGCACCGGCTGGGTGGAAAGCAGGGCTTTGAGCTCTTCAAATGCTGCATCAGCTTCAGGAGTCCACTCAAACTTATCAAACTTCTTCATCAGTCGGTAAAGAGGCAACGCCTTTTCACCGAGGCGAGAAATGAATCGACTTAAGGCGGCCAAACAACCAGTAAGCTTCTGGACATCGTGCACACGCACAGGGCGTTTCATCCGGAGTATAGTGCCAACTTTTTCTGGGTTAGCGTCGATCCCTCATTCGGAAACGAGGAAACCGAGTAATTTTCCGCCAGGAACTCCGAATGTGCACTTTGATGGATTAAGCTTGATATCATACCTTCCGAGGTTGGCAAAAGTTTCAGCAAGGTCAGCCAGCAGGTCAGAACCTTTACGTGACTTGACCACAATGTCATCCATGTATGCTTCCACATTCCGACTGATTTGAGTGAGCAAGCACTTCTGAATCATCCTCATGAATGTGGCTCCAGCGTTCTTCAGGACGAATGGCATGGTGACATAACAGAAGCACCCAAATGGAGTGATGAAAGCCGTTTTTATCTCATCGGGTCCATACAGTCGGATCTGATGATACCCGGAATAGGCGTCCAAAAAGGACAAGTGCTCACACCCCGCAGTCGATTCGACTATTTGGTCGATGCGGGGGAGAGGAAAATGATCTTTCGGGCAGGCCCAATTGATATGCTTGAAGTCAATGCACATGCGAAGTGAGTTGTCCTTCTTGGGGACCATGACAACATTGGCGAGCCACTCGAAGTGGTAAATCTCTCGGATAAACTCAGCTGCCAGGAGCCGATCCACTTCTTCACCGATTGCTTTTCTCTTCTGTACGGCGGACCGTCGAAGATGTTCCTTGACTGGTTTCACTTTTGGGTCGACTCGCAAACGGTGCTCAGCCAGCCCCCTGGGAACACCCGGCATGTCAGAAGGTTTCCATGCAAAGATGTCCCAGTTCTCACGGAGGAACTGGATGAGCGCTTCTTCCTATTTGGAGTCAAGTGTTGTCGAAATGTGAGTCGGAGAAGCATTGGGATCGGTCGGGTGAATATGAATCGGCTTCGTTTCACCAGACGACTGAAATGCAGAGTCTGTGGCAGGCTTCTTGGCTCGTAGAAAATCACTCGGATCCGTATTTTTCTGATACTCTTGCAATTCTACTACTGCCATTTGGGCATCGGCGATCTTTGAGCCCTTCTGGAAGCACTCTTCCACCTTCTGTCGATTGCCAGTGATAGTGATCACTCCTCTGGGACCAGGCATCTTCAGTTTGAGGTACACGTAACATGGTCGAGCCATAAAACGTGCATATGCAGGTCTACCCAGAATAGTGTGGTAAGCACTCTGGAAATCCACGACTTCAAACGTCAACTTTTCCTTGCGGTAATTTTTGGAATCACCGAAAACCACGTCGAGGGCGATCTGGCCGAGTGATTCAGCCTTCTTGCCAGGTATAACGCCATGGAAACTCATATTGCTTTCACTGAGCTTGGACATCGGAATGCCCATTCCTTTCAAGGTCTCCGCATACAGGATATTTAGGCCACTACCACCATCCATCATCACTTTTGTCAGTCGAGTGCCTTCAATAACTAGGTCGACCACCAGCGCTTGCCTCCCAGGGGTGGCTATATGTGCTGGGTGGTCAGACTGGTCGAATGTGATGGCAGTCTGGGACCACTTCAGATAACTGGGTGTCGCCGGAGCAACCATATTCACCTCTCTGTTTATAACTTTTAATTGACTTTTGCTTTCAACATCAGCAAAAATCATCAAAGTGGAATTGATGTTGGGAAAACCATCATCATCTTCTTCTTTATCCTCACCCTTATCCGACTCCTTTTCCTTTTCCTTGGGTTGTTTCTCTCGGAACTGTTGAATCAGGAGCCGACATTGTCGAGTGGTGTGTTTGGGGTAAACCAGGTTACCCTCCTCATCTTTCTTGGTATGAATGTGACAGGGCAAATCCAACACATCATTTCCATCTTGATCTTTGACTTTCTTGGGATTCCACGGCCCCTTGGGCTTCCCCTAGAACTTTCCTTGAGTCACGGCTAAGGCTTCACCAGGAGCAGCTGACTCGGCTTTGCGCTTCTGCTTCCGACTGGAGTTCCCTCCTCCGGTCTCGTGGGCGACTGTTTTGTGCTTACCACTCCGGAGCCGATCCTCCTCTTCACCATTAGCATACTTGGTGGCAATTTCCATCATCCGACTCAGAGACATATCCCTAGTCCGACCGAACTTCAGGTTAAATTCTCAATACTTGACACCTTCCTTGAAGGCACAAACTGCTTGGTGATCTGACACATTCTCCACCGTGTGGTGCAACGTGATCCATCTCTGGATATAATCTCTCAAGGTTTCATTCGGTTTCTGCACACAGGACTGCAACTCTATTAACCCTGCTGGTCGTTTGCATGTACCTTCGAAGGTCCTAACAAACACTCGGGCGAGTTCCTCCCAACTATATATGCTGCCCGGTGCTAACTGATTCAACCACGCTCTGGCCGAGCCTTCCAACATCAAGGGAAGGTGCTTCATGGCCACTTCATCGTTGCCACCGCCAATCTGGACAGCCACTCGGTAGTCCTCAAGCCAAGTGTCAAGCTTGGACTCACCAATGAACTTGCTGACTCCAGTCGCCAACCTGAAGTTGGGAGGAATCACTGCAGCCCTGATGGCTCTGCTGAAACACTCGGGACCTGAAACATGCACTCTGCTGCCAGTCGGGTAATCCCTGTCATGGCCTTCTCTGTGCGCTCTGTTCCTGTCAACCAGACCTTGAACGAGAATAGATCTCGCATCGAAGCCCGACTCTCGGGGGTCGACTGGAATCCTTCGCCCACCACTGTGAGGGCGTCTGTCATCATGCCGCCGAGGCACGTATGACCCACTCCTTTGGGGAGGCGTGGGCACTCGACGACGATCATCGTGGTCGAGTCGGTGATCATACTGCTCACGGTTTCTGTACTGATCTCGTCGGTCTCCACGTCCCTCACGCCTCGGGGGCGATCTTGGGCTGTGAGCCGACTGGACTGTGTCTGCTACCACGGATCTGCTATGGATCCTATTCCATGAGTGAGATACTGCTGTGTTTTGCTCTCCCGCTGCCCGGAGTAAAGCCCTAATCTGCATCGAACCTCTACCAGCTTCTGACTGGGAGGGCTGAATCAACTCTGCTATTCGGGCTGCAGCTGTGAGATTCTGAATCAGAGTTCGGTATACCTGAGTTGGAGGCGGGAAAAGTTTTCGTCGACTGGACTCAGGAATCTGCTGCCGAGCACGCTCGTCGAGTGCGTGCTGGAGATTCTCCAGTCGAGTGCGCTCAGCCAAGTTGGCCAGGCGCGCCTCCTCCAAGGCCCGGGCCTCGGGGGTTTCTCCAACGATAGGAGTGTGAAGCGCATCCATGTTACGGCGACGAAGTTCCTCCCTCTGCTGCGAAGAGAGGGGCTCGGGGCGGTATTCCTCGTGGGCGTGCGACGGATCGCCTCCGCCATCGCCACCGTCGTCGCGGGGGAAGCCAGGAGGACTGCGCGGTCCGTTGACCATCAGGACTTCCGCCGCGGGGTCACTGCTGTCGCACTCGGATGCAGTCTCGGCGGAGCCAGTCGAACAGGCCGTAAAGAGTTTCGTCGGGCTCGATCACTGCGACTTGTGGGGTGGCCGACTGGCGAGCCACCGCGTGCGTCACCCACCGCTGGAGCCGCGACCGACCGGAACGCTTGCGCCGGCGAGCGATAGGGAGCGAGGACACCACAGGAGCCGACCGGTACTGAGTCGACGGCTGCCGCAGAAGGACACCGCGGACGCACGCGCGAAAGTGCGTTGCCCCGCGGACGAGGAGCGCCTCGATGTCGAGTGGAGCCTCTTGGAGCCAAGCGGAGTCGTCGGGGATGAACACGAGCGCGCCGAGACGGATCTCGCTGCCCTCGGCCAACCCTCTGCCAGAAACCATGATGATGGGGATCGGTAAAATTGCAACTTCTCCAATAAGTCGCTAAGACACCTGCCCCACGGTGGGCGCCAACTGTCGTGGTACTAAGACTGACAGTAGAATAGGGGGGGGGTAGTATGGAGAGGCAAGATCCTAGCAATGGCGAAGTTGTACGCATGAGTTTTATGAGTTCAGGCCCTTCTCAGAAGAAGTAACAGCCCTACGTCTCGGGGCCCGGAGGCGGTCGACTGGATTATGCGTATGTGTGTTTACAGGGGAGCGAACCCTTGTGCATGTGGAGGGGGTGGCTTATATAGAGTGCGCCAGGACCCCAGCCATCCCACGTTACAAGGGATTTAAGGTACATCAAGAGAGGGGCGTTACTGGTAACGCTAGTAATAAAGAGACATAATGATCATTTAAGCTATGGTGTAATGACCGACCGTTGCAGCGCAGAGTGGCTTTAGATCTTCTGGCGGTCAAGTGACGGTCTCCATGGTCGAGTGACTTCGAGTCTTCCAAGTGGAATGCTTCATGGTCGAGTGAATGGTGACTCCTCTTCGAATGCTTCTGGTTTTAGGGTGATGTCCTTGGGAAGGGTATCTAGGTCAGGCCTATGACCCTACCCTAGGTACATAGCTTCATCAGGTATCTCAATACCTAGTTCAATCTCGCTACCGGCAAGTCTCTTTACTCGTTCCGTAATGCATCATCCCACAACTAACTCATTAGTCACATTGCTTGCAAGGCTTATAGTGATGTGCATTAACGAGAGGGCCCAAAGATACCTCTCCGATAATCGGAGTGACAAATCCTAATCTCGATCTATGCCAACTCAACAAACACCATCGGAGACGCCTGTAGAGCATCTTCATAATCACCCAGTTATGTTGCGACGTTTGATAGCACACTAAGTGTTCCTCCGGTATTCGGGAGTTGCATAATCTCATAGTCAGAGGAACATGTATAAGTCATGAAGAAAGCAATAGCAACAAACTAAACGATCAAGTGCTAAGCTAACAAAATGGGTCAAGTCAATCACATCATTCTCTAATGATGTGATCCCGTTAATCAAATGACAACTCATATCTATGCTAGGAAACTTAACCATCTTTGATTCAACGAGCTAGTCAAGTAGAGGCATACTAGTGACACTCTGTTTGTCTATGTATTCACACATGTACTAAGTTTCCAGTTAATACAATTCTAGCATGAATAATAAACATTTATCATGATATAAGGAAATATAAATAACAACTTTATTATTGCCTCTAGGGCATATTTCCTTCAGTTTGACAAACTCAAATGGTTCTGCTCCTGCGTTGTCAAGAAGCTCGCACCTCCGCTTCTGAAGGAAGTCCAAGCCTCGGGTCTGCACCCAGATGCCGAGCCGTTCACCCCTCGGCGTAACACTAGATCCACCAAGCACAACAAGTCATCTCCGGCAGAGAATGTTCTCATGCATGCACTTGGCCTGGCCCCGCAAGACTTGGACGTGGATGATGCCACCATCTCTGAGCTGCAGCAGTTGTTCGACTCTCCACTTCGCGAACAACATGTGAGCGTGATTGCGGCCCTGTTTGGAAAAGAGCTTCTGGTGGGAGAGGGTCTCGGATCAGAGGTTGCGCCGCCGGTCTGCGGGCACTATTTCTCGATGGGAGGATGGCGCTGGAGTGCAGTGTTTTTATGGTGTTAAACCCACAAATCCTTTGCTGGAACGTGCGTGGCCTCAACAATCCAGCGAAGAAGAAGGCGGTTAGGGAATTCGTGTCGTCGGTGATAGTTAACCTAGTTTGCTTAGAAGAAACAAAACTTGATCTAATCGATCCTTTCATAGTTATGCAATGTGTTGGCCCGTCGCTTGACGGCTTTGCGTATCTTCCGGCTAAGGAGACTCGTGGTGGTATCCTTTTGGCTTGGGACATGACCATTATGGGGGTTGACAATGTTGTGCTAGATAACAATTCCATCACCGGGCTAGTGCACAACAAGGCCGACTCCTCTTGGTGGATCTCGGTGGTCTATGGGCCACAAGATGACGAGCTTAAATCCTAGTTCATTGAGGAGATTAGGCAAAGAAGAGAGGTTTACCCGGGGCCATGGATCATTTTTGGAGACTTCAACATGATTCTTCGAGCTAATGAAAAGAACAATTCCAACCTCAATCGCCCCATGATGAGGAAGTTTAGAGATCTTGTGGATGACCTCGAGCTGAAGGAACTTTACATGCACGGCCAGAGCTTCACGTGGTCTAACGAGAGGGATACCCCGATGTTAACCAAAATCGATAGGGTTTTGGTTTCGGTGGACTGGGAGCTGCACTATCCAGATAATCTTCTTCAAGCTCTCTCCACTAACATCTCGGACCATGCGTTGCTGCATCTATCTACTTGTGCCCACTTCTGCCTGAAAAGGAAATTTCGCATTGAGATGTTTTGGACCAAGCTTGAGGGTTTTTTGGACGCAGTCAAGGAAGCCTGGGTTTGTGATGCTTCTATCACCGATCCGTTCCGGAGGCTCGATGCTCTGCTTAGGAACACGGCCACCTACTTGCAGGCGGGGGCACAGAGGAAAGTTGGGAACATTAAACTGATGATTGTTGTGGCTAATTACGTGATCCTCAAGCTTGTTCGCGCGCAGGAGTTGAGACAATTGAGCTCGGAGGAGTTATGGCTGCGCCGCATGCTCAAGATGAACGTTCTAGGGCTGGCTTCCCTCGAGCATACGATAGCCAGGCAGAGGTCGAGACTAAGATGGTTGAAGGAGGGGGGCGCAAACACCAAACTATTTTAACTGGTGGCCAACGGGAGGCGAGCGAAGAACTATATCTTCAAGGTCAGAAAGGACGATGAGATCGCCACGGAACATGATCGCATGGCTGAAATTTTCACCTCGGCATTCGAGGAGCTGCTGGGCATGGCTAAAGCTAGAGAGGGGTCGGTGAACTTGGAGTTTCTAGACATCTCCTGTGATTTACAAGAGCTAGATGGCATTTTCACAGAAGATGAGATATGGAACACCGTCAAGGAGCTGCCACCCGACCGAGCCCCGGGGCCGGGTTTCATCGCTGCTTTCTACCAGCGGGCTTGGCCCATTATCAAACGGGATGTAATTGCGATCTTGATGAAACTTTACGTTGGTGACGGCCGGGGATTTGCCAAACTTAACAAAGCCCATATCGTGTTGATCCCCAAGAAGCCGGATGCTGAAGTTGTGGGGGACTTCCGACCCATCAGCCTTCCACACAGTGTTGCGAAGATTTTCGCGAAGATGCTTGCTATCAGGGCCAGAAGGAGGATGAAGGAGGTGGTTGCAGCCAATCAGTCGTCGTTCATTCTTGGGCGAAACCTGCACGACAACTTTCTGCTTGTCCGCCAAGTTGCGCGAAAGATCCATGGAAGAAAAGAAGCCGGTGTGTTCCTCAAACTTGATATCTCAAAAGCTTTTGACACATTATCCTGGCCGTTTCTGTTTGAGGTGCTAAGGAGGAAAGGGTTCAGGCCTAAGTGGATTAGCTGGATTGCAATTCTCCTTCAAACTGCATCCACCAAGATAATCATCAACGGCACCCCGGGCATGAGCGTTTACCTCGCGTGTGGCTTACGACAAGGTGATCTGATTCCTCCCCTGCTGTTCGTAATAGCCATGGACATCCTCATCCACATCTTTAGCAAGGGGGGCGAGTTGGGAGTGCTCAGTTCTTTTAGAGGGATCTCGGCTATGCAACGGGTCTCTATCTACGCCGACGATGTCGCTCTATTCATGAAGCCCAGTGTTGGAGATCTCGCTTTTGACAAGGCTGCCTTGGAAGCTTTTGGTCAAGCGTCCGGGCTACATGTCAACTATCAAAAATCCTCGGCATTTCTTATTCAGGGCAATGAAGACGATCAAGGCAGAGTGGAGAATATGCTGCAGTGCAACATTGGGGAATTCCCATGCAAGTATCTTGGTCTTCAGTTGGCCATCAAGCAACTCACCCGTGGTGATTGGCAGCCAATTCTGGATAAGGCAAAAAATGGTCCCCGCGTGGCAGAGGGGACTCATCCATCGCCCTGGCCGGCTAATTCTTGTCAAATCCGTTCGCGGCCTATTCACCATTTCATGATCATGGACGCGCCAAAATGGGTTTTTGAGGACTTGGACAAATGGATGTGTGCGTTCTTCTGGACAGGGGAAAACAAGGTGAAAGGAGGGCAGTGCTTGATCGCTTGGAACACCATTTGTAGACCCCTTTGCTTCGGTGGTCTAGGGGTCAAAAATCTAGAGCTGCAAGCTCTTGCGCTGCGTGTCCGATGGGAATGGTTGAGACGAACAGACCCGGACAGGCCTTGGCAGGATATGCCACTGGTGGTGGATAGAGAGGCTCGACAAGTCTTTGATAGTTTGGTGCACATATCGGTTGGTGATGGAGCCTGCACCCTTTTCTGGCGGGATAGATGGATCTGTGGATTTGGCATTGCTGATTTTGCCCCTCTGATCCTAAGCGTTGTGGACAGAAGGACGCAAAATAGACGTACGGTCCAACAAGCGCCCCAGGACAATCTATGGATCAGTGACATCAGCGACGACCTGAACTTTATGGCGCATCTGCAACTGATCATCTTGGGACAAGCCATCGCCTCGGTCCCTCGACATGACAACCGACCCGACGCCTTCTCTTGGCCTGCTGACAGCTCGAGAAAATACACCGCTAGATCAGTCTACGACAGACTTTGTCAAGGATTAGAAAGGGTGTCGTTTGCCTCTTGCATCTGGAAGAGCTCAGCCCCTTTGAAGTGCAAGTTACACATGTGGCTTGCGGTGCAGCATAGGGTTTGGACTTCGGATCGTCGAGCTAGGCATGGTTTACAGGACCACCCTTCGCCGTGCTTCATCTGTCTTCAGGAGGAAGATAACGTGGACCACATCCACGTTCAGTGCGTATATGCTCGTCAGGTCTGGCACAAATGCTTTCATAGCCTAAATCTGGATATTGACATTCCTCATGTGCATGATAGAATGCTTGATTGGTGGCTGCAGACTCGAAGACCATTTGCTGGTAAGATCAAGAGAGGCTTCGACACCTTCGTCATTGCGATCGACTGGTCGCAATGGAAGCAAAGGAACGCCCGTGTGTTCAACCAGAGGGAGCAGTAGAAGACCGTTGATGAGCTTCATGTGCACATCCTCAACGAGCTCAAGGATTGGAAGGATGCGGGTCTAGGAGTTGGTAGTTTGCATCATTTTGTGAGAGAATAGCTCTAGGCTTTCTTGTCGGTGTTGAGTGGTTTTGCCTTGTGTGGGTGTTCGCATCGCACGCAAGTGCTTGTACATAACTTTCTGCCTTCTATAAAAATATGGTACGCCTTTGTCGTACTCTCGAAAAAAAACTTTCAACAGAAGATAGATTCAACTCAACTAAAAAAACAGAAGATAGAGGTTCAAAAAAAGAGAAAACAGAAGATAGATCAAGTGGCACGTGCATGTTGTGCCGATCAATCAATCCACCATCTTTTTCTTGCACCAGCTAACCCTAAACAATCTACGTACGTACGTACTTGCTAGAACATAGAAAAGCAAGGAGAAAAGAGGAGCATCCAGATCGACCACCAAGAACCATGCCGGAAACTAACAAGTTCACAAAACCATCAAATCCCACGCGAGAAACGATGCGGCGCCGCGTCGTATTTACACTTTTACAGTACACAACAGGTGGATCTTCACGTGGCCTTCAGCACGTGATGCTGCTGGCCATGGCCGTGCCGGACGGCACTGGCAGCGCCGCCGCGGCTGTCCTCGACCGGGGCGGCGTTGCTGCCCTTGATGAAGTCCAGGCAGTCCGCGACGGCGCGCGCGTAGAAGGAGTTTGACCGCATGCACGGCGGCCTCCGCGGCTTGGCGCCGTTGCCACCGGCCGCCGGTGATTGTGACACTGCCGGCTGCTGCCCTTTCTTGTTGCCGCCGCCGCTCGTTGACGCGGGAGAGCTGCTGCTGGCAACGAGCCCCCTGGTAAGCTGCGGGAGCCGTACGCCGCGAAAGTAGCGGCCCAGCAGGCCGAGCATCGTCCACAGCCTGGCGCGTAGCCGGCGGACGGAGAGGCGGGTCGGGCTGAGCCGGAACCCCCTCGCGGGCCGCCGCCACCGCCGGCCAAGCTTCGCCTGCGAGAAGTACTTGATCTCCTGGGCACCGATGGCCATGATCACTGCTCTAGCTTCCCTCTCTCTCGCCTCTAGCTACCACTCGCCACTTGTATACGCTAACTTCGCTCCGATCAACACGTATACATGTACGTAGTACTTGTGAGCTGTGAGCTAGCTCAGCTCCGTTGGTTGGAGGTCAAGTGGCGACCGGAAACGGCGATATATAGGAGGAGGGGGGCGGGGGGAGGAAGACGGCAGGAAGGTTGGTGGGTGGGCTTTGACGAGCGCGAGCCAGCAATGGAGTGTGGCGGCAGATTTGGAGACATGGCGGGATTGATTAATTGTTGCTTAACTAATGCATGGTGGAGAAAGGAGAAAAGCATGTACAGGCCAGGCCAGTGCGCCCTAATGATCGATGGGTTTGTTCGTGCTGTAGAGTCGTACATAATTTTAAAATCTTCTTTCCGAAAGGAAGTAGGTGATCGTGTAGAATGTGAAAGGCGCGCGCCCTCCGTTTCCGCGTAACTGGTTTCCTTGGACGCTATGCGGTGGAGTGGAATATGAGCCTCTTTGGTGCGCGCGCGCGCGCGTGCGTTGCGATGTCCGTGGATTCCACTTCGAGTTCACTGGCTGAAGATGTGGTCAGATCAAAACGACAGCAGCTGGACTAAACGCCACTAGGTAAGGTTGTTGGGTTGGGTGAAGGTTGACTAATGTTGCGTCGTAAACCCGAGACACGAGTAACTTATGTTCATAGCATTTCAAGTTGGGCTCCTCATGCACTTTATACGTCCGGGTGGACAGCCTGTCAGTGACCGGTCATAAAATCGCGATCTAGCCGGTCTCTTTAAACCGGTCTTATTCGTCCGGCTTAACCGGCACTCTTCATATATATCCAGCTTACATCTGATGCGGATATAGAAGGTCCGGACGCGCTCGGGCGCGTCTGTCACGTTGAACCCGACAAACCGGACCTTCATAAATTTCATAAAAATTGATCAAATCCACCAAAACAATCGCCCTCCTTCTGCGTCTTTACTAAAGCATTTTTGTCAGTCAACCCCATGGCACCGGCCTTAGAAGCAGGAATGGATCCGTTGTATTCATGCATCGGCCAAGTTTGTAAAAGGTTGAGATTTCAAGCCTGTTGGCTAGTAGGGTTTAAGGCAGCAGAAACAAAATGCATTTTGTTTATTCCTTCGCAGAAACTGATCGATTCTATTAGCATCCAGGTACCTATCAACCTCTCCTCACTTGGCATACAGAGAAGCGAGGAACAGGGGAGATATTGGTTTGCTTTGTTGAAGACAAGAAAACGGGTAATGATATACCCGTATAGTATACTCCACAGTTCACACATCGGCCGTAGAAGACAAGAAACACGTGGAAAATTGGTGAGCACAGTTGTCGACGACAAGGCACAGACAAATGTTATGCCATGTGGAAATCTTTGATGGGAGGCATTAATGAATTGCTCAATGTATCGGTTTGGTTGTTCTTCAGATTGCAAGGGACAATGCTGCCGCCCAAATTTGAAGTCAACACGGCCAATCTAGACGCCATAGGCATAGGCCAGACGCAACCCATGCAAGCACATGCACAGTGACAGACATGCGAATCTATTCTTCCTGAATTTTTTTTAGGGACATGCTGGACGTTGGGAGCATAATCAAACTTGGTTGGATTCAACTTTCTTCTGATCCCTCTTGCGAGAAGAAAAAAAAAACTTCTAATTCTCTATCTGCCCAATCTCTTCGTCGGATTACTATTGAATTTTTGGCCACCGTGGACATAATGCCAGGATCGCTATCAAGCATAACATGATTCTATCAGTGCTATTCGATACACACGGATAGACTTTATTTTTAGGGAAATAAAGATATAAAGTTATTTTAGGGAAACACATATATACTCCCCCTGTTCCAAAATAAGTGTCTCGACTTTGTACTAACTTTAGTATAAAGTTGTATTAGACTTGAGACAGTTATTTTGGGACGGAGGGAGTATATTTTTTCAGTTTTTTTTTTTGAGAATTAGGAAATACATATATATAGCTGCAGTACCTAGTACAAACATTGATTTCTCGGCTCAACATACGACTATGGGCTTTGTGCAGCCTTCATTTTACCAAAAGTTTTTTTTTCTCGGCTGAATGAATGTCAGGGAAATCCTATTTGGCGCTTCACGCCCATTAGTATACACTTTGTAAACAGGCACTCACACCACATCCACGCTGGGTATGCCCATCCCCCCCCCCCCCCCCCCTTTTCTACTTTTTAGAACGCAAAAAATGCGCGCCCGCAGAGAATCAAACAAGCATCCTCAAGCATCGAGGTATGCGGCAGTAACCACCATGCCAACATGGCCGGTCTGAAAAATAAACTCTTCTTCCTTTTTTTCTTTCTTCTTTCCTTTCTTTTGTTTTTCCTTTTCTTCTTTTTCTGTTTTCTCTTTTTTCTTCTTCGTGGTTTGATGATTTTTCTCAAATTCGGGAACCTTTCTTAAAATTGATAATTTTATCAAAATTGCTGATTTTTATATTCAATTCGATGAACTTTTTTCAAATTTGTGGATTCGTTTTTGAAAACTCATGAAAAATTTCAATGTTAATGATCTTTTTTCAAATTCATGACCTTTTTTTAAATGGAAGATTTTTTATTTTATGAACTTTTTTTTAAAATCGATGAAGTTTTTTTGAAAATTTGATGAACTGTTTTTCAAATTCATAATCTTTTTTGTTTCCATGAACTTTTTTTTGAAATTTGATGAACTCTTTTTCATAAAGAAATCGACTTTTCGAAATTGTTTTCAAATAATTCAAAAATCTAATAAATGGCGCGCATACAATGGTTCTTATAGATTTCCCATTCTTGTAAATCACGAGCATTTAGCTGCTGTGCTGTAGTGGTTAGCAAAACAGTTGGTGTTGTAGCGGCATGAGGCGAGTTCGAGTACTCGTCCACCCATTTTTTGCGTGTTTTTCTCGCGAATTAATTTTACTACGTTGCGCGTCATGGGCCGGCCCGTGAGGTGGGATGCGTGGGCGCCAGCTTCCTGGTTTTTTTTATGGAACACTCGTATTCCATTTATAGCATGACGAGATCACCAGTTACAGCACGGGTTACAAATTCAGGATAGTTCTCAAACCACTGGTCCCTAGTCCCAGTAGGTAGACCCGAACTGAACGAAGCCAGCACATACGCTGGTTTGTTACATTCACGTGGTGTATGCACCACACTAGCTTGGATGAATTGAGTCAGAAGCTTGGCCTTCAGATCTCTGAACACTTGTCCCAACGGCGCCAGATCACATTCCCTCGAGCTTACAGCACGCTGGAGTACACAACAGTCCGTTTCAAACTGAACTTTCCCCGGCCCCAGTTGGTCAGCAGTGTTGATGGCATGCACTAGGGCCATAGTCTCAGCATGCAATGCACCCGAGAGGTAGCCTGAAGAACCCGCAGCGGCAAAGAGAATCTCACTGTTTGAGTCACGGCAGATTATTCCCCACCCTCCCTCACCAGTTTCAACATTGTACGCACCATCAGTGTTGATCTTGACTAGATCTGGGGGTGGTGGTTGCCATTCTCGGATGGAGGCCACTCGGTTTGGGGGAGCAGGATCAAGGTACATGCGCCATTCGTCTACATGGAACCGAACCAGATATTGAAATTCATCAACTCTTGAGCGCCGCTCTCCGTGGTTTCCTTTGTTCCTCTCTGACCACCATGCCCACAAAAGTGCAATGATCATCATCCTTTGCTCATTAGGAAGCCGTAGTACCGCATTAATCACTTCTCTCGCATTCTGCATATGGGTGAGCTTTAATCTGACTTCTTCCAACTGAAGAGCTCGCCACCGTTGCTTAACCCATTTGCAGTTCAGGAATAGATGCCCTCCATCCTCAAAGAGGCGGTCGCAGACTGCGCAACGCGTGTCGAGGTCGACACCCCTTCTGGCGATGTTCATATACATGGGATGGCTGTTGTGTGCAAGCCTCCATAAGAAGTGGTGAACTTTGGGTGGACATTTTTGCTGCCATATGAGACTGGAAGTTTCCGAGCGAGCAACATCAACAGACGAGCTCTGACCCCTCTGCATGGAAGCCTCCCGCTTCAGTACAGCCACATGCACTTTGTAAGCCGATTTGACAGAGAAGCGACCTTTGCTATCATAATGCCAAGCCAGAAAATCGTCTGACTGTTCTGCAATAGGAATACTCAGAATGGAGGGCACATCACCTACATGAAAGCATCCCTCAACGAGGTCCCGATCCCAGTCGCCCATGTCCGGGTCGATGAGCTCACAGACCCTAGTGAGGAGGCACTCGCCTCTAGGGGTCGATGGCCGGCGTGTGACCCCCCCCCCCCCCCCCAATCCGAACATCAATACCGTCACCAATCCTCCAAACCACTCCTTCCTTCAAGAGTTCAATCCCTTTGAGTATACTCCTCCACACATAACTCATGTTTAGGACTAGCTCAGCCGCAAGCACATCGTCGGTGGGGTAGTACTTGGCACGGAGGACTCGGGCACAGAGGGAGTCTGGGGACTGAATCAGGCGCCAGGCTTGCTTCGCGAGCATCGCCATATTAAATAAGCAAAGGTCGCGGAAGCCAAGCCCTCCTTCATCTTTTGACAGCTTCATTTTCTCCCAGCCCACCCAATGCATCATGTTCTCTTCCCCGTGGTTGTTCCACCAGTACTAACAGATCAGCTGGCTTATCTCATCACACAATGTCTTAGTCAGATCAAAACAGGCCATGGCATAAGTGGGTATAGCTTGAGCAACGGCTTTCACATATATCTCCTTGCCAGCCGTAGAGAGACAACGATCCCATCCCCCCTGAAGCCTACCAATGATACGTTCCTTGATATAGTCAAAACATTTCTTCTTAGACTTCCCAATGTAGGTTGGTAGACCCAAGTACTTCCCTTCCGTGGACTCGCTTCCCAGCTGGAGCTCTTGCAAGAGCAAGTTCTTGCAAGACTGCTTGTCATTGGAGCTGAACATCACTGAAGATTTTTCTCGGTTAATCACCTGGCCAGAGCACTCTTCGTACTCATGTAATATGGAGTTGATAGGTTGTACTCCTTGGGTAGTAGCTTCTAGGACTAGTAACGAGTCATCTGCGAAGAGCAGATGATTAAGTCGCGGTGCCGTCGGTGCAAGTTTGATTCCTTTAATCTGATTCTCCGCATCAGCTTTGTTTAGCATCGCTGACAGCCCTTCCGCACACAGAAGGAACAGGTAGGGGGAGATAGAATCCCCCTGCCTGGAACCACAACATCCGTGAGCGTGCCGTTCACTTTGAATCTATATGACACCGAACTCACACACTTCATGATCAGTTGCACAAACTCCTCCCTGAACACCATCTTCCTCATCATCCCTTCGAGGAACTCGACACGATCGTATGCTTTTCTCATATCCAACTTGAGTGCCATGTAAACATCCTTGCCCTTCCTTTTCCGTTTCATGAAGTGGGTCAGCTCATAGGCAAGAATAGTATTATCCGATATCAACCGTCCCGGCACAAACGCACCCTGGTTGTCAGAGATAATTTCATCCAAGATCATCTTGAGTTGGTTGGCGATAACTTTTGAGACAAGTTTGTACACCACATTGCAAAGGCTAATAGGGCGAAGATCTTTGATTCGATCTGGGTTCCGAACCTTTGGGATAAGCACAACAATTGTTTCGTTCCATCCCTCCGGTATACAGCCGCCTCGCAACACATGTAACACCTCTTGTGTAACCGCATCACCCACAGTAGAATCTCTTATAGAAAATCGCTGGCATACCATCCGCACCAAGGGCTTTGAGATCCCCCATATCGTCAAGTGCTTTCTTGATTTCCTCCGGAGTGTACTCCTTACCTAACATCTCGTTCATCTGGTCTGTAACTCGTGGCTCCACATCTTGTAACACTCTGTTGTGGTTAGCTCCAGCTCCTGCCCTGGCCGTAAACAAGTGTGTGAAATGATTAGTTACCAGGGCCTTCAAATCCTCTTCTCCTTGCACCACAACCCCATCTTCCCCTTTCAACTTATCAATTCTATTATGCCTTTTCCTGGTCGACGCATACTGATGAAAAAACTCCGTGTTCCTATCCCCTTTCGTGAGCCAGTTGGCCTGGGCTCGGTGTCACCAGAAAATGTCGAGTTGTTCCTCTCCAAACAATCCAACTTATACCGAGCCACCTGCTCCTTTCTGATGTTTGCCTCAGTTAGGTCAGCCTGCCTATATTTCTCCAACTCAGCCTTCAAGTTCTTTATGCGCTGCTGTAGGTCGCCCAACACCTCTCTGCTCCAGGTATCTAAATCCTTGGACACCGCTTTAATGAGCTGGGCCACCATACTATCCCCATTCTCTTTTGCCATTTGCCAAGCCTCTTTTACTATCTTCTCACAATCCTCCTCTAACAGCCATCGAGCTTCAAAACGTTTGTTTAGATTGTTTGGTTGTGGCCGGGGCTTCTTGTGCGCACCATCAACGTGTAGAATCACAGGCCGGTGATCGGAATGCTCCGGACAGCCATTGACAACTTTGTACCCTGGGAATCGCATACACCATTCAGCATTAGCCACCACTCTATCAAGCCTTTCACGGATATAGCCATCAATACGATAGTTATTATTGCGCCAAGTAAAAATGTCACCCTCGAAACCGAGGTCATTCAAATTACAGAAGTTTAAAGCAGAATGAAAATGGTCCATGTAGGCCTGGGTTCTAGGCACCCCGCCTTGCTTCTCGAAGTTGTACAGGATCTCGTTAAAGTCCCCCATACAGACCCATGGCATCTTCTCTTGGAGGTGAAGTGTGCGTAACAGCTTCCATGTCTCTTCCTTCAACTCCGTCTTTGCTTGCCCGTAAATGCCCGTGAGCCTCCATTTAAAGCCATCTGCCTCAGTAATAGTAGCATCGATATGCATTCGCCCCATCCACCGCAGGGCTAGGTTAACATCTCTCTTCCACAACAGAGCCAAACCCTCACTCTTCCCTTCATATGCCTTGAACACTAAGTTGGGCATGTTAAGGATATACCTGAGCTTCTCCACCTTATTTTTATTCATTCGAGTTTCAAAAAGAAATAAAATATCAGGGTCCTCCTTCTTCTGCATCTCCAGAAGACCACGAACTGCCGGCCTACCCCCGAGTCCCCGGCAGTTTCAAGCGATCACTCTCATTTTGGATTGCAGGGCTGTCCCGGCAGCCCCGCCTTCAAAGATTTTTCGCCCACCTCCTGGGCGCTTGATGGGTCAACTCTTCGCCTTTTCTCGCCCTCCTCTTCAACCAGCACGTTATTCAACTCTCTCTTCCCATTCACTGTTCTTTCTTCAGTCATCGTTCAGCGCGATAGCTTTCTCGCTTTACGCGAGACCATCGTTTGCTCTCGCGTCGGAGTATACAGTGGTGGGCCGGCCCTTTGGAACGAATATAAAACAAGAAAAAAAAATACGGAATTAGGAGTGCGAGAGGGGAGCGCCTATTGAGCGCTGCAGGCGCCGGTTCCCGCCGCTGGCGCTAGCACGGATGCGAAGTGGGCCGGCCGAGCTACCTGCTGAAAAACAAAAGGTAAAAAACATTTGTCTGGCTCATTTCATGAGAACTGGGATTCGAACGCACGACGACAACGCCAACTCCGTACGAGCTAACCACTGCAGCACCGTCAGTTACTTGAGAACTTTCACAAAACAGCGCTCTTTGACCTTTTCTTCGGTATTATATACCCACATATAAATATGTTTGAATAAAGAAAAAATAAATGTGAAAACGCATTCACATAAACCATGAATTCAAAAGAAAATTTCGCAAAAATAGAAAAAGGTTGTGAATTTGAAAAAGTTCATTGAATTTTAAATAAAGTTCATCAAATTTTTAAAAAAGTTCACGAAATAGAAAAGGGTTCAGAGAAATTGAAAAAAGTTCATCGAATTTGAAAAAAGTTCACCGTATTTGAAAAAAAGTTCACTGAATTTGAAAAAAGTTCGTCGAAATTGGGAAAAGTTCATCGAATTTCAAAAAAAGTTCATCGAATTTGAAAAAAAATCACCGTATTTGCAAACAGTTTATCGAATTTGGAAAAAAAATCACCGAATTTGAAAAAAGTTCATCAAAATTGATAAAAGTTCATCAAAATTTTGAAAAGTCCATCAAAATTGAAAAACGTTCATTGAATCTGAAAAAAAGTTCACGAATTTATAAAAAACTTCGTAAATTTAGAAAAAGGTTCATGAAATTTATAAGGAAAGCGTTTAACACCGGCGCGCCGGCCGAATCTTTGGCCGGTCTCGCGCGCGTCGTGGGATTAGAAGAAAAATCCAGCGCCTCTGTTCGCTCCTGTAGCATGGGGCCACGCACCGCTTTTGCTGCATCAATCTTATCCCTTTCACACGAGGTGCTCTCAGCCACTCCTTTCCCCCAGCACGCGCCACCATTTTTTCTCTCGCATCCTCTCTTCCATCTACTTTTTCAGCTGACCACCGAAGTGCTGCGAGAACACCACCGGTGCTGGCAACGGCGACCACCGGAGTGCGAACAGAAGCTGGCCTGGTGGAGTTGCAACCGCGGCGACGGGGAGCTGCAACCGACGGCGGGTTGAGTTGCATCCGATGGCGCCGCACTGACGGGGCGAGCTACAACCGACTGCTATGGGAGCTGCAGCCATATGTGGCGGAGCTGCAACCGTCGTCTGGCCAAGCTGCATCCAGCGAGGCGAAGCTGCACCCCGCGGGTTCGTCGGTGCTGGAACTGTTAGCCGCCGGTTACCCCCTAGGTGTTTTTGCTGGAATCGGCATATTATTTTGCTGGAACTAGCTTGTTTTTTTGCTACAATCGATCTTGGAGCTCTTCCATGCTAAATTTGTTTTTGCTGGAACCGGCTTATGTTTTTGCTGGAAGCTGGTGTTTTTTTGCTACAACCACTGGAGCTTTTTTTCCTACCGAATTTATTTTTGCTGGAACTGGAGCTTTGTTTTGCTGGAACCTAATAATATTTTGCTTCAACCGACCACTCGAGGATTTTGTTTGTTTTTCAGAATTTTCTTGTTGGACACAACGTTGCAAGCCAACAGCCACGGCGAGCCAGCGGCGATGACGTCGGGGGCATGCTGCATCCATGGCGAACCGCGAGCTGGAACCAGCAGGGGGGATTCGAGCTGCAATCCGTCGTTGACCGCGCGCTGGGGGGCCCACTGGCGGCCATGATGCAATCCCGACGGCCACGGGCGGGGACCCCATCGGAGCTCATCGGCACGGCCCCGACGGCGGCAAGTCGGGGGAGGGGAGGGGAGGGGGCGATGCTCTGCGTGCAGGAGCGTGGGGAACGGGGGAAGAAGACGACTGTAGGGGGGAGGGGGGGTCAGATCTTTTTTTGAGGGTGAGGAATGTCAGATCTGATGGCCGTAAATGGATGAATCGGACGGGTGCGCTGCGACCGGCCCAAATTTGGGCCGGCGCACCGGCGCCTATCACTGCCCTATAAGAAGAAAAAAAGAATGAGAAAAAAAGAAAAAGAATAAACCGAACTGAATGAGGAATATAAGAAGAAAAACGAGCTCTCTGTGCAGTAGCGTGGTGGTGGCCTGGTGGTTAGTGCGTAACTGTTGGATCAGAGAGGTTGAGGGGTGGTGCCAGCTCTTTTTTGGCGTTTTCGAAAAACAGAGGAAAAAACTTGAATAGGCCGGCCCAGAGCGAAGGGATGCGATCCCAGGTCTCCGGGCTAATAACCACGCTGAAGGTTCTTTGGCAAAAATCATGGGGTGTTTTACTTGAGGCGACATGGTCCTGTTTTCCCAACTATTTTTTCTTCTTCTTCTTCTTCTTCCGTTTTTCATCGTTTTTCTCCGTTTTTTCTCTGTTTTCAAATAAAAGTTTTACAGGTTTTCGAAAAATGGGTTTTCATGTATACATTTTTTACTTATTTTTGGAAGATCAAAATTTTTTAATACATGGTCAACATATTTTCTATAGACATTCAACATTTTACAATACTCGTTCAACATTTTTCATATAATTGTTAAGATTTTTATATACATGATCAACATTTTCTCAAATATTTTTTCAACACTTTACAAATACCGGTTCCACATTTTTCAAATACTTGTTCAACATTTTTATATAAATGATCAACATTTTCTAAATTCTTGTTCAACATTTTGCTATACCCGTTCAACATTTTTGAAATACATGTTCAACATTGTTTTCAAATGGTTTGTCAATATTTTTTTCAAATGCTTGTTCAACATTTTCTCAAATACTCATTCAACATTTCTTAATACTTATTCGACATTTTCAAATACTGGTTCAACATTTCCAATACTTATTTCAACATTTTTATAAACAAATGTACAAAAAACGTGGAAAAAAGGAAACAGGCTGGTGTATCCCGCACGCGTGGGCCGGCCCATGTGGCTTTTGCCTTCAGCGAGGTGTCGCCCCTGTCTCACTGAACGCGAGGAATAGTCGCACCCCCTTTGACAGCAACTAGTTAACGAGCGCTCCTTCGGGAGCCTCGCAACGATCAGCGTCACTTGGCGCGCTCTCAGCCATTCGCCACGTGCCGCGCTCTGGACGCTTCCTCCGGATATTTTTTTATTTTTTCGCACGTGTTTTCGGCTTTTTAAACGGTTCTTTTTTCGGTTTTGGTTTTCGCCCGGTCTTTCTTAGCTTTTCGATAAAAAAATCAAAAAAATTGCTAAAAAAACACGTCTTTTTTTCTTTCGCGAAAGTCACAGTTTTCTTCCGCGAGGGGCACGGTTGTGCTTTAGCGAGAGTCACGGCCGTGCCTTTCGAAAACGAAAAAAAACACGTTTTCTGTTTTTTTCTTTCGCGAGAGTAACGGTTTTGCTTCCGCGAGAGGCACGGTTGTGCTTTCGCGAGAGTCACGGCCGTGCCTCTCGGAAAGGGAAAAACAAAACGCGTTTTCTGTTTTTTTTCTTTCGCGAGAGGCACGGTTGTGCTTTCACGAGAGTCACGGTTTTGCTTCCGCGAGAGGCCCGGTTGTGCTTTCGCGAGAGTCATGGCCGTGCCTCTCGGAAAGGGAAAAAAATACACGTTTTCTGTTTTTTTTCTTTCGCGAGAGTCACGGTTTTGATTTCGCGAGAGGCACGGTTGTGCTTTCGCGAGAGTCACGGCCGTGCTCTTGGAAACGAAAAAACGCGTTTTCTGTTCACGGGCGTGCCTCTTTCGAAAAGGAAAAAAAATTATGCTCCCGTTTCGGTTTTTTGCCCGGTTTTTTTCATGAAAAAAAGTTCGTCAAAACATATCAACATGGGATCTAGTTTTGAAGATCTCAACGCGAGGAATTCAATGGTGAAAACGGTTCAAGATTTGGACGCACGGTTTAAGAGATAAAACATTTTGAATAAACGGATCTAAAAAAAAAGGGAAAACTCCGAGGTTGCGACAAGTGGCGCACTGCATGTGCGCCACTTGTCGCGACCTGGGAAAGTGGAGTGTTCTTTGTAACGAGTACTCCATAATTAGTGATTTCGCCTTTTCAGGCGCTTAAGGCGCCGAACAGAAGTTCCCCGAATGTCATGCTATTACATGGAGGGCCTGGCCCAGGAGCACGGAAGTCCACATAACAGAGCCTCGTTTTTTTTCCATTCCATGTTTTTGTTTCCGTTTTTTCATTAATATTTTTACTTTCTAATATCGTAATTATATATTATAAAAACACTTTACATAAAACATTTGAAAGTGTTAATCAAGCATTTGAAAATGTTAAATGTGTATAGCAAAAATGTTTCTTGTGTTTACAAAAATATACAATGTGTATGGAAAGTGTTAATGAAGCATATATAAAAAGTTATTCAAACATTTTCAAAAATAAATTGTTCATAGGAAAAATGTTTGCCATATATACCTAAAATATATACAAAAAATACAATGTGTCAGAAAAATTGTTGATCATATATTTAAAAAATGATAACATTGTATCAAAAAGTGTTCCTGGTGTGTACAAAAAATGTACAATATGAATAAAACAAAGTAGACATAAAAAATATAGTATATATATGGGAAAAGGATCTTGGATTTCAAAAATGTTAAATGTGTATGGAAAACTTAGACATTAAAAAATAAGTTCTCAAAAATGCAAACCATATGTTTGAAAAATGTTAAACATGTATGTAGAAATATCCCTGATGTATACAACAAATGTAAAATGTTTATGAAAATGTAAAAATAATAAAAATCTAAGTTTCAGAAAATGTTAATTATGTATTTGGGGAAGGTTAAACGTGTATAAAAATATGTTTCTGATGTACACAAAAATATACAAATGTGTATAAAAAAATTAGATATCAAAATATATGTTTGAAAAAAATTTGATCATGTTTAAAAAAAATATTGTGCTGCTAAAAATGTATATTTCCATAGAAAAAGGTTCAGCGTGTGTTCGAGAGAATGTTGACCATGTATTCTAATAAGTGTTCGTAACATGTTTTTTAAGAAAAAAAATGCACATCATGTATTTGAGAAATATACAACGTGTATAAAAAAAGGTTTCATGTGTACACGGAAAATGTACAGTCCGCACTGAAAAACATTAGGCAAGTTTTGATGAAAAACAAAAAATTGATGAAAATTGACAAAGGAACCTAAAGAAAACAAAGAAACCCATAGAAAAACCAAAAACAACCTATGGTATAATGATAAACAATGTGCAGAAGAAACAAAAGAAACCAAAAAAAGAAAGTAGAAGAAAAGATGGTGCAAGAAAGAGAAGGAAACAAAGAAAACCAAAACCGAAAGAAAACCGAGTAAAGGAACAAAAATAATGAAGAAAAAAAATAGAACAGGAAAACCATGAACACCAAGAAAGAAATCAAGAAAAATGGTTGAGAACAAAGCAATAGAAAAACCCAAGAAAAACCATTGAAGAAACAAAAAAACCAAGTTAAGAACAAAAACACAAAAAAAGAAACAAGAAATCAAAGACACCTGAGCGAATGGGAGCATCTCGATCGAAGCCAGATCGAACAAAAAAAAACGACGGAACAGGGTTGGTCCAATGGCTACCGTGGCGAAAAGCTTTTGAGGTGAGGGCAGCATATATCTACATCGAGGTAAATCAGAGAGCTCCTAGTCAGCAACTCAACATTTATGGCGCTTGACCGTTGATCAGTCGATCACTAACTTTTTAGAAAAATCATGAATAAAAAATTTTCATGTATTTTGAAAATGATCAAAAATTTGAGAAAAAGTTTAGCAACATGGAAAAAGTTTTGAAATTTGAAAAATATGCACAATTTGACAAGAAATTACAAGGATTAGAACAAAAATAAAAAATTTGATAAAGTTCGCGAATTCTAAAAATATTGACAATAGTTTTAGAAAATGTGATTTTAAAGAAGTTCAATGTGTTGGAAAAAAAATCATAACTTTCAGAAAAGTTTACGAATTTGGAAAAAGTTCACAAAAATTAAAAACACTTTATAAATTTTAAAAGGTTACAAATTTGAGAAAATATTTTCATTTTTTTAAGTTCACAAATTTGAGAAACGTTTTTGAATTTGAAAAAGTTTCCTTATTTGAAGAAAACCGAGTAAAGAGAAAGGAAAAAGAATGACAAGAAAACAATATAGGAGAAATGTTTTTTTAAGAAACGATGAAAAAAAGCAAAACCAAAATGGAATAGAAAAAAAAGGAAAAACTGGAAAGGGAATGCAAAGAAACAAACTAAACCCATTCTGGTAATACTGGGGGAACACCCCCCAAGAATAACCGATTTGAACAAGTTCCCCAAACCGGTGGGGAAAAACCCCGCATGGGACGGGAAGTGTACATAAGATGTGAGGGCCACCTATGGTTAAAGAACGAACAACGCCTAAGGCACCGAATAGGAATTGCGGGGAAATCCAACACTCGGAGGCTATGACTTTAGCGCTCCGTTAAATAAGCCAACCCCACACTGTAACTCCCTGGAGCGGTATTAGGAAGATTTTGTGGACCTGTTTGAACCGACTTCAGAACGTTTTTGTATGCTCCTTTCGTCTTTTATTTTTATGTGATTTTATTTCTTATTTTATTTTTTAAAATACATGACAATTTTTTAAAAATTGTATGAATTTTGTATACATCTATAACTGTTTTGATACAATTTGAACATTTTTAAAATACATGATGAAGATTTTGAAGGAAATATGCCCTAGAGGCAATAATAAGTTGTTATTTTTTATTTCCTCATATCATGATAAATGTCTATTATTCATGCTAGAATTGTATTAACCGGAAACTTGATACATGTGTGGATACATAGACAAAATACCGTGTCCCTAGTAAGCCTCTACTAGACTAGCTCGTTAATCAAAGATGGTTAAGTTTCCCAACCATGCACATGTGTTGTCATTTGATGAACATGATCAGATCATTAGGAGAATGATGTGATGAACAAGACCCATCCGTTAGCTTAGCATAATGATCATTAAGTTTTATTGCTATTGCTTTCTTCATGTCATATACATATTCCTTTGACTATGAGATTATGCAACTCCCGGATACCGGAGAATACCTTGTGTGCTATCAAACGTCACAACGTAACTGGGTGATTATAAAGATGCTCTACAGGTATCACCGAAGGTGTTTGTTGGGTTGGCATAGATCGAGGTTAGGATTTGTCACTTCGAGTATCGGAGAGGTATATCTGGGCCCTCTCGGTAATGCACATCATAATAAGCCTTGCAAGCAATGTGACTAATGAGTTAGTTGCGTGATGATGTATTACGGAACGAGTAAAGAGACTTGCCGGTAACGAGATTGAACTAGGTATGAAAATACCGACGATCGAATCTCGGGCAAGTAACATACTGATGACAAAGGGAATAATGTATGTTCTCATTACGGTACGACCGATAAAGATCTTCGTAGAATATGTGGGAACCAATATGAGCATCTAGGTTCCGCTGTTGGTTATTGACCGGAGAGGTGTCTCGGTCATGTCTACATAGTTCTCGAACTCATAGGGTTCACACGCTTAACGTTTGATGACGATTTTGTATTATATGAGTTATGTGATTTGGTGACCGAATGTTGTTCGGAGTCCCGGATGAGATCACGGACATGACGAGGAGTCTCGAAAAGGTCGAGAGGTAAAGATTCATATATAGGACGATAGTTTTTGGACACCGGAAGTGTTCCGGGGGTACCGGGTACGTATCGGGTCACCGGAAGGGGTTCCGGGCAACCCCGGCAAACTATATGGGCCTAATGGGCCAAGAGAGGGACAGACCAGCCCCTAAGGGGCTGGTGCGCCCCCTATAGGCCAAAATAAGGGGGAAAGGAAAGGAGGGAAGGGAGAAGGAAAGGGGATGATTCGGCCTCCCCCTCTCTTTCCTTCCCCCTCCGACACTTATGGAAGGGGGGAGGCTGACTTGTAGGAGGCGCCCAAGTAGGATTACTCCTACTTGGAGCGCCCCTTGCTGCTCCTTTCCCTCTCCCACCTATATATATGTGGGGGGCACCGCTAGAGCACACAACATTGATTCCTAGCCGTGTGCGGCGCCCCCCCTCCATAGTTTATGCCTCCGGTCATATTGTCGTAGTGCTTAGGCGAAGCCCTACGCGGATCACTTCACCATCACCGTTACCACGCCGTCGTGCTGAAGAAACTCTCCCTCGACACTTTGTTGGATCAAGAGTTCGAGGGACGTCATCGAGCTGAACGTGTGCAGAACTCGGAGGTGCCGTACGTTCGGTGCTTGATCGGTCGGAACGAGAAGAAGTTCGACTACATCAACTGCGTTGTCAAACGCTTCTGCTTTCGGTCTATGAGGGTACGTGGACACACTCTCCCCCTCTCGTTGCTATGCATCTCCTAGATAGATCTTGCGCGAGCGTAGGAATTTTTTTGAAATTGCATGCTACGTTCCCCAATAGTGGTATCAGAGCCAGGTCTATGCGTAGATGATATGCACGAGTAGAACACAAAGAGTTGTGGGCGGTGATCGTCATACTGCTTACCACCAATGTCTTATTTTGATTCGGCGATATTATTGGATGAAGCGGCCTGGACCAACCTTACATGACCACGTTCATGAGACCGGTTCCACCGACAGACATGCAACTAATTTTGCACAAAGGTGGCTGGCGGGTGTTTGTTTCTCCAACTTTAGTTGAATCGAATTTGACCGCGGCCGGTCCTTGTTGAAGGTTAAAACAATAAACTTGGTAAATCACCGTTGTGGTTTTGATGCGTAGGTAAGAACGGTTCTTACTAGAAGCCCGTAGCAACCACGTAAAACTTGCAACAACAAAGTAGAGGACGTCTAACTTGTTTTTGCAGGGCATGTTGTGATGTGATATGGTCAAGATATGATGTGATATACGTTATTGTATGAGATGATCATATTTTGTAAAAGTTATCCGCAACTGGCAGGAGCCTTATGGTTGTTGCTTTATTGTATGAAATGCAAACGCCATGTAATTGCTTTACTTTATCCCTATGTGTTACCAATAGTTGTAGAAGCAATAGTTGGCAAGACGACAACGATGCTATGATGGAGATCAAGGTGTCAAGCCGGTGACGATGGAAATCATGACGGTGCTTTGGAGATGTAGATCAAAAGCACAAGAAAATGATGGCCATATCATGTCACATATTTTGATTGCATGTGATGTTTATCTTTTATGCATCTTATTTTGCTCAGCACAGCGGTAGCATTATAAGATGACCCCTTTGTAACGCCCACGATGCGGCTATATCTCCCACGTGTCGAGGCACGACTTAGAGGCATAACCGCATTGTGGTATTGTCGCAAGAAGGGTTATCTTCACACAATCCCATGTAATGAATAAGAATGGGATAACAAGAGTTGGCTTACAATCGCCACTTCACACAATACATAAATAAATTCATACATCATCCAAAATCCACACATAGACCGACTACGGTCAAAACCAAATGAAAATAAGATAACCCCAATTGCTAGATCCCCGATCGTCCCAACTGGGCTCCACTACTGATCATCAGGAAAAGAAACATAGTAACGACCACGTTCCTCGTCGAACTCCCACTTGAGCTCGGTTGCATCATCTGCACTGGCATCGTCGGCACCTGCAACTGTTTTGGTAGAATCTGTGAGTCACGAGGACTCAGCAATCTCACACCCGCGAGATCAAGACTATTTAAGCTTATAGGAAAGGATGGTGTAATGAGGTGGAGCTGCAGCAAGCACTAAGCATATATGGTGGCTAACATACGCAAATGAGAGCGAGAAGAGAAGCAACGCAACGGTCGCGAAGCTAGAAATGATCAAGAAGTGATCCTGAAACTACTTACGTTCATGCATAACTCAAACCGTGTTCACTTCCCGGACTCCGCCGAGAAGAGACCATCACGGCTACACACACGGTTGATGTATTTTAATTAAGTCAAGTGTCAAGTTCTCTACAACCGGACATTAACAAATTCCCATATGCCTCATAACCGCGGGCACGGCTTTCGAAAGATAATACCCTGCAGGGGTGTCCCAACTTAGCCCATTATAAGCTCTCACGGTCAACGAAGGATAAACCTTCTCCCGGGAAGACCCGATCAGTCTCGGAATCCCGGTTTACAAGACATTTCGACAATGGTAAAACAAGACCAGCAAGACCACCCGCTGTGCCGACAAATCCCGATAGGAGCTGCACATATCTCGTTCTCAGGGCACACCGGATAAGCTAAGCGTACATGTACCAGCGTAACCCAAGTTTCCAAGGGACGGTCCCGCACGGTGCTCTAGTTTGGACCAACACTCGGAGGAGCACTGGCCCGGGGGTTAAAATAAAGATGACCCTCGGGCTCGCGAAAACCCGAGGGAAGAAGGCTTAGGTGGCAAATGGTAAAACCAAGGTTGGGCCTTGCTGGAGGAGTTTCATTCAAGGCGAACTGTCAAGGGGGTCCCATAAATCACCCAACCGCGTAAGGAACGCAAACTCAAGGAACATAATCCCGGTATGACGGAAACTAGGGCCGCAAGAGTGGAACAAAACACCAGGCATAAGGCCGAGCCTTCCACCCTTTACCAAATATATAGATGCATTAATTAAATAAGAGATATTGTGATATTCCAAAATATCCATGTTCCAACATGGAACCAACTTCACCTTCACCTGCAACTAGCAACGCTATAAGAAGGGCTGAGAAAAAGCGGTAACTTAGCCAAACAACGGTTTGCTAGGAAAAGATGGTTAGAGGCTTGACATGGCAATATGGGAGGCATGATATAGCAAGTGGTAGGTAGCGCAGCATGGCAATAAAGCGAACAACTAGCAAAGCAAAGATAGAAGTGATTTCGAGGGTATGGTCATCTTGCCTGCAAGGTTCTCAGAGTTGTCAAAAGCTTGATCCTCGTAAGCGTACTCAACAGGTTCCTCGTTCACGAACTCGTCTCCCGGCTCTACCCACAGCAAGAACACAAGCAGTGGAACCACAATCAATCACGGGAAATGCACAAGCAACATGATGCAAAACATGCATGATATGCGAGATATGATATGCGATGCATATGCGTGCTCCGGAAGAAAAAGAATGAACAAGGCAGTAACTTAGCAAACCAAGGATGCCACTGGAAATATGAGATGATTTCGGTCGAAATCGATATAAAGATCACCGGAAACGGATGCACGGTTTGCAAATGGCAAGCAAAACAAGAATGACACGATTCTATGATTAACAACATGATAGCACTTAGAATACATCAAGTAACTATGCTACAGCACCCCAATATAGTAACAAAGCATATGGCAGTAATCTACAGGAGATGTTTGACAAAAGATGAACAGTGAGCTACGGCTAGATCACACCATAACAGGTTCAAACAAACATGGCAAAAGTGCAAAAGATATCAGTTTCACAGACTTAGTGAAAATACTGAACATGGTTGAAACAGCATCAGGTAGCAATGTTTAGATCAAGCAATAAACATGCTACAGGAACTCAACATAGCAAAACAAGGCATGGCATGAATCTACTAAATGCATAGAACAAAAGTCCTTTACGGACCATGAGCCAAAAGGGATCAGAAGATATGATGACACCCATGTAAACATAGCAAGTTTCTTTAACAGGTTTCAGACTTAGCAGAAAACAGAGCATGGGAGAAACAGTATTATGAAGGCATGTTGGTGAGCTTGATTCACTCATCACAAGGCAATGCATGACAAAATAAGCATACCTACAGGAATATGGCATCTTTATGATGCTAACCATGGCAAGATCAAATACATAGCATGTAAGGATCAACTACAACAAGTTTGGCAAAATTGAATAACACGTAAACAATCTGCCAGGAACATTTTATAGCAAAAGTAGAGCAAGATTAAGACATGCTATGTCACTCCATAATTGCAAACAAGGGCATGGATGGATAGAGCACAACTATATCTACAAATATCCTTACTGAACATCACTAAAAGGAGCATGTATCTCTCTGTAGACACATGGATACATGGCACCAAATTAACAGCAGTCACAGACTTAGAAAAATCCTAAGTTCCTGAAATCAGAAACATCACGAAGCCTAGTTTGCATGCTTGTGGTAGTCGCCACATAGATCATAAAAATACATGGCATACACCTCTGTAAGGATGGCATGGCATAGATCAAAACACATGTAGAGCTCATACTCATAAGGTGCACACATCAATTGCGACAAAAATAACAAATCCTCAAGTTCTGATAAGTAACAGCAGGTAACAGCATATAGCACTCTAGCACCAGAGATTTGGGCATCAAGATGGACTCAAACGAGCATGGCACAATGGAACAAAATGAAGAGCATCTCGAGAAGAACATTTTGACATATTACACGCATGAAACAGAGCAGTATGCACGGAGTTATGATGCGATGAACAGAGCCACTTATTGCAAAAATATCGGGACTTAAGAGAAAAACGGGGAGAGGGGAAAGTCAACCTAGACCCGATCTAGGGTTCGTCGGCGTGCGGATCGAGGACGGCCGGAGCTGGAGCGGCTGCCGGCGACGGAGGGAGACGGCGGCGAGGGAGGAGACGGCGGGGTCGACGGCGCGGGCACGGGCGCCGGCGGGGTGGAGCTCTGGCGCGGGCGTCGAGGAAGAAGAGGCGGCGGCGGGCGACGGTCGCGGACGGCGGCGAGGCGGCGCGGCGAGGTCCGGCGGGGAGCGGGAACGGCGGCGGCGGCGGGGATCCGCGGGAGGAGGCGGAGGCGCGCGCGGGCGACCCGGGCGGCGTACGGGCTCGGGCGGGCGACCCGGGCCACGTGGCGCGCAGAGATTGGATGCGGGCGGCGGCGGCTGAAACGTCCGGCGGCAGCGGACGTGTCCGGTGGCGGCGGGGGCGATTTGATCTAGGGTTTGATCCGAAATTTGGAAGAGGAGGTGTTTATATAGGCATAGGGAGCTAGGAGAGTCCAAATGAAGCACGGTTTTCGCCCACACGATCGTGATCGAACGACCGAGAGCATGGAAGGGACTTGGATGGGATATTGGGCTGTTAGGAGGGGGTTTTTGCTGCAACACACAAAAGGACTTTGCGGTTACCCGGTTAACCGTTGGAGCATCAAACGACCTCCAAATGGAACGAAACTTGACAGGTGGTCTACCGGTGGTGTACCAAGGCCACTTGGCAAACCTCGGTCCATTCCGAGAACGTTTAACACCTGCTCACGAAAAGAAACAAGAGGGATGCGCCGGTGCACGTGGGAGTGTCGGATTGCAAAACGGACAACGGGGAAAATGCTCGGACGCAAGAGACGAACACGTATGCAAATGAGATGCACATGATGACATGATATGAGATGCATCTCATGAACAAAATGCAAAACGAAAAACAAAACCCGACCACGGAGGGAATATCATAACACATAGTCGAAAATGGCAAGAGTTGGAGTTACAAATATGGAAAGTTACATCCGGGGTGTTACACCCTTACTAAAATTTCAAGGTATAAGTGTTCTCGCCGAGTATGCACCATTGTGACAGTTCATCGTGCTGAGCCACCACGTGATGATCGGGTGTGATAGGCTCTACCTTCACATACAACGGGTGCAAGACAGTTTTGCACATGCGGAATACTCGGGTTAAACTTGACGATCCTAGCATGTACAGACATGGCCTCGGAACACTGGAGACCGAAAGGTCGAACGTGAATCATATAGTAGATATGATCAACATAGAGATGTTCACCATTGAAAACTACTCCATCTCACGTGATGATCGGACATGGTTTAGTTGATATGGATCACGTGATCATTTAGATGACTCGAGGGATGTCTATCTAAGTGGGAGTTCTTAAGTAATATGATTAATTGAACTTAATTTATAATGAACTTAGTCCTGATAGTATTTGCATATCTATGTTGTAGATCAATAGCTCGCGTATAGCTCCCCTCTTTTATTTTTGATATGTTCCTAGAGAAAAACTAAGTTGAAAGATGATAGTAGCAATGATGCAGACGGGGTCCATGATAAGAGGATTATCCTCATTGCTGCACAAAAGAATTATGTCCTTGATGCACCACTAGGTGACGAACCTGTTGCAGGAGCAGATGCAGACGTTATGAACGTTTTACAAGCTCGGTATGATGACTACTTGATAGTTTAGTGCACCATGCTTTACGGCTTAGAACCGGGACTTAAAAAATGTTTTGAACGCCATGGAGCATGTGAGATGTTCCAAGAAGCTGAAAATGATATTTCAGACTCATGCCCGTGTTAAGAGGTATGAGACCTCTGATAAGTACTTTGCCTACAAGATGGAGGAGAATAGCTCAGCTAGTGAGCATGCGCTCAGAATGTCTGGGTACTACAATCGCTTGAATCAAGTGGGAGTTAATCTTCCAAATACGATAGTGATTGACAGAGTTCTCTAGTCACTATCACCAAGTTACTAGAACTTCATGATGAACTATAATATGCAAGGGATGACGAAAACGATTCCCAAGCTCTTCGCGATGCTGAAATCAGCGAAGGTATAAATCAAGAAATAGCATCAAGTGTTGATGGTTAACAAGACCACCAGTTTCAAGAAAAAAGGCAAGGGAAAGAAAGGGAAACTTTAAAAATAATGGCAAGAAAGTTGCCACTCCCATGAAGAAGCCCAAAGCTAGACCAAAGCCTGAAATTGAGTGCTTCTACTGCAAAGGAAATGGTCACTGGAAGTGGAATTGCCCTAGATACTTGGCGGATAAGAAGGATGGCAAAGTGAACAAAGGTATATTTGATATACATGTTATTGATGTGTACTTTACTAGTGTTTATGGCAACCCCTCGGTATTTGATACTAGTTCAGTTGCTAAGAGTAGTAACTCGAAACAGGAGTTGCAAAACAGAGACTAGTTAAGGATGAGGTGACGATGTGTGTTGGAAGTAATTCCAAGGTTGATAAGATCACCATCGCACACTTCCTCTACCTTCGGGATTAGAATTGAACCTAAATAAATGTTATTTGGTGTTTGCGTTGGGGATTAATATGATTAGATCATATTTATTGCAATACGATTATTCATTTAAGTCAGAGAATAACTGTTGTTCTATTTATATGAATAAAACCTTCTATGGTCATACACCCAATGTGAATGGTTTATTGAATCTCGATCGTAGTGATACACATATTCATAATATTGATGCCAAAAGATGCAAAGTAGCTAATGATAGTCACTACTGCAGGTTGCTGCTAACGCGACACTATGATCAGAGACCCTTCGACGAAACTGTGTGCGATGCAATAATCACAAATGGTGGTGTAAAAAAAGTCAAAAAAGGTGCAAAACATTTGCGATGGTGGAGCCATCAAGCACGGTTCAGATTTTAGTTGCGTGTGTGATGCATGGCATACGGTTGATCCAGGCGAACTGTTTGCGATTAGACAGAACAACAGAAACGGGCAGCCATATCAATGTGTGTGCGATATACGGTATACAGTTCGCTCCGATGAACTGTTTGCTATTAGGGAAAGCAACAGAAACGGTCAGCCAGATCAAGGTGTGCGTGTGATATACGGCATACAGTTCAGTCGACTGTTTTCTATTAGGGAAAAGAACATAAACGGTTCAACTTAACAAGATGTGTATGATACGCAGCAAAAAGGCCCGGAGGTTAATTCGAGAAAGTATACAGAGGTTAATTTTACATACATGACTTACTAGTAAGTGGCACGTGCTTTGCACGTTCATAGCATGCATGTCAACGATTTATGCTATGCGACGTGTTATGTTTCTTTGTTCCTTTTGAAGGACAAAGGCGATCACACCAGCGCATCTCGTTAGGAGAGTTGCTCCACCGCCGTCCTCCGGTGGCTCCCATCCACTGACGACCTCGGTCATCGAGGTGAGGGGGTCACCGGATCCACATGTGTGGATAGTTTTAGGTCAAAGTAGCTTCTTTTTCAAGTTAATCATCGTCTTGGCTTCGACGACGGTGATGGCGGCGTTTAATAAAGATTCTTCAGATCCTTCTCTGAACAGGCGATTGGCACTATGGTTAGGATGGATTTGGAAACCATTCTGTTCAAGTAAGGATGCAACATCTTCGTTGTGGACTTGTGTCCTCGTGCTCCGCAGTTGCGTCGGCGTTCGCTCCAGCGCCGACGTGGAGCTTTGGAGGTAGTCCGGGAGCGGATGCAGATTGTGTTCTGCATCAACGACATCTGGAAGATGGTGTATCGTGTGCTGGGTATCTGGTTCGTGGATGGGAGGTGTGGTTTCCTCCTTCGACGTGTTAGTCGTGCGGGGTGCCAGATTTCGAGTTCGATGGTGTGTCCGGGGTGTTGCCTCGATCTGATTCATTCAACGGGAATGGTTCCATCTTTGGTGAGACACCTTGTGGGTCCGCAAAACTGCATATTAGTGATGGAGCTGCATTGAGTTCAGGTGAGGAGGTGATCCATCATTTTTTTCCTTTGTGGTTGTTGTGTTGGTGCCAGAGACAGGTGACGGGAATTCGTGTCAAGTTTAAAGGTTTCTTTCGCCTTGATGTACTACTTTGTGCAAAGGTTGGTGCACAATTGTTCTTTCAATTTTGCCAGGTTGATGTTTACGTAGCTTGTACTATGATTTTTACTATATAAATAAGACATGTATCACCATATAAAAATTATGTAACAATTGATTAAAAATATTATGTATGCTTATATACGGATATTGCTTTTGGCTCTAGGGAGTATAACCTCATGTGCGCCAAAATTGTATTTTGCAAAGGTCAAAAACATTTAAAAAAATAGATGTATTCATTTTGTCACACACAAATGCTCTCTGTAAATTTTTAGGGGGTAAGATTGTGTATTTTGCATGTGTAAAAAAAATAAGTCAAACGACAAATATCACCTTCAAATATTACACTTACTTTTGGTTTCTTCACCGACGAAGCACTGCCAACCCGTTTCGCAAGAAAAATGGCAAGCACGCTTTTCACACTAAGATGGACATTTAAAAAAATTCATAATTTTTAAATTTTATTTAATATTTATTTTAATTTATGCTCTCTAGAGCCAAAACTCCGTGTCCGCGCATATAGACATTCTTATGTTTCACTTTCCTTTTTAGTGTATATTGTGAAAACAATTATGTCATTTTCATAAAAAAAAAAAAAGTATGTCATGTGTTTCAATTATGTTTTCTTTAACATAGTACAGACGCAAACACTCATATACATGCGCATACACTCACTCTATAAACGCATACACGCACCCTATCCTTATGAGCACCTCCGAAATACTGAGCTCGCATATCATCTTAAAATTTACGAAGTCACCGTAGGCATCTCGTCGTCAACGGAAACATCTCCTCCCACTGAATACGCATCACCGAAAATCCTGAAATAAATCAAGGAATATATGCGAGCACCAGGATTTGAACCCTGGTGGGCTAGTGATACCACAGTCACTCTAACCATCCAACCAGAGATTGTTTCCAATTATGTTACATTTTATATATTCGAGCTAATTATGTCACGTTTTCTGAGGCTGTACGTTAGCCTACCGTAATTTTTTTTATTAGAGGCGTGAGATGGGTCCGTGAGCATTCATTCACGTCAATATTGTAGCACGTCATGATATTTGGAAGAAGCAATTCCATTATGGCCCACTTGCCCATCCGAGCAGGCCCATGAGCGCCCTGGTCTTCTTCTACGCATCTCTCGAAGTCTCCCGTTTCTTCTTCTGTCCTCGCTGCTTCTCGTCTCTCGTTCTGTATATTAGCTAGATCTGTAGCACATGTTCTTCACATCTTCTCTACCACATCCTCCTATCACTATGTCGATGTGACCTGGCCACCGTTCAAAGGACTGGGCCTCCCAGGGCGCCGTCCGGCCACCTCCCGGCCGGCTACCATGGATTTGGCCTTTGGCCGATGAGAAGACGGGAGATGTGCACGTTGTGGGCAAGCGGGCGGCCGACCAGTGTTAAATTTTGCTCGTGCAATAGCAATGGGGAGTAAAGCTTGGCAACAAAGCAAGGTAACGCAGTCAAAAGATCCAGAGGTAGCGAGGCATATGTGTCACTACGGTTGATTTATTCAGGCGAGGCTGGATGACAATGATACCATGGAAGAAGAAATGGCGGTGGCTAGTGGGCGAGGAGGAGAGGCCGTAGAGCCAGAAGGAAGGCGAGCACGCTGGGAGAGCGAGACAGGTGAAACGCTTTTCAGCCGTTAGATGCCAAAATCGACGGCTCACATTGTAGGGATTTGCCACATCCTGGCCATTGGATGTGCAGATCGGACGACCTACATTCACCGTTATTCCCACACTATATAGTGGTATAGATAAGTTTCACAGAAATCATATCACGCTTTATTGAAAAGCATTTAATTGCGTTCAATGTATATAGTGCTCCGTCCTATTAGTTGAATTAACCTCAAGGTCCATGTTTTGAAAACATGTCGTAAAGTAACGGGATAGACCTTCATTCAAGCCAATCAACATGTGTTCAAAAAACAAAAAATAACGAGATAGACCTTCAAGCCAATCAACATGTGTACAAAAAACAAAAAATGTCAAAAATTACAAAACAAGGACCCCGAGGTTAATTCAACTAATATGATGGAGCACTATATACATTCAACACAATTAAATGTTTAGACTGCTCCGTCCTATTAGTTGAATTAACCTCGAGGTCCATGTTTTGGAAACATGTCGTAAAGTAACGGGATAGACCTTCATTCAAGCCAATCAACATGTGTTCAAAAAACAAAAATTATCAAAAAGTAACGAGATAGACCTTCTTCAAGCCAATCAACATGTGTACAAAAAACAAAAAATGTCAAAAATTACAAAACAAGGACTTCGAGGTTAATTCAACTAATATGATGGAGCATTATATACATTCAACGCAATTAAATGTTTACAGTGACCCATCACATCAGTTAATTTAACATCGAGCCCACTTCCCATCCGGTCACCCGTCTGATGACTACTCCAGCCTCAGCACACTTAACTTGAGAGTTTTGTTGGATGAGCTATCGGTAGGGAAGCTGGTCCTTGCTGCTGTAGGATCCCTCTTTGCATCCTTTATTGGGCACCCGGATGACCGACTGTTGCCGCCTAATGGTCAATGCCACGTCCCCCGCATGGCAGTTTTTGCAGCGGGTAACTGCATCGTCGCGCCGCGCCCGGCGCAACCGCATGCACACGAACGTGCGTGATTGTGCGCCGGCCCCAAACACTGGCAGCACAACTTATAAATTGAGGATGAAGTACTAATTACAGTGATGCATATAATTAAAGAAAGGGATCACACATGTCTGTATTGACTGGAATGAGAATGCAATAGCACAATAAGAATTAAGCCACAATGATGCGATCGAAGTGGTGGTTACAGGAGGGAAGAAGAAAGATGCATCCATCAACGTACGACCTCCTCCTCCTCAACTCAGTGAGCCGGGCCACCGACCGGTGGCTAAGGAGCGGCGGCTTTTGTGGCGAGGTCAAGGTGCTTCTCAGCAAAGGCATCCAAGGCTTCCAACCGGTTGAAGAAGGCCAACATCGTAGCGTCCTCACTGGCCTTGTAGATACCTATGTACACGATGTGCTCATACACGTGGATGTGTAGGTCGACGAATTCTTGCAGGGCGAGGCGCCTCGCGGCGAGCGCGACCTCCAGGTGGACATTCTTCATGGCGTCGGCGGGCAGTCGCAGGGCCACCAGTGCTTGAAAGAGGTTCCGACCATGGAGGCCGATTAGGGTGGCAGGCAATGAGGAGCTCGGGCGCGCGGGCTGGAGGAGTACGACGATGTCTTCCGTGAGCTTCTTGACAACGGTGAACTTGTTGGTGGTGGCAACGATCATCTGGTCCAACTGAGAGTCGTAGCTGGCGTCGACGGCGACCATCCACCAACCGGTCGCCAACACCGTCTAGAGACGATCCTCGGTGCCATGCCGCAGGCCGGCGTCGTGCACCATCTGGCACAGCCGCTGGCCGCTCGCGCGCATCGCCGCCATGGGTCTAGAGTGAGCACTTTTGTGCTTATTAGTGTAGGTGCTTAGGCAAATAGGTGCGTACGATGTGGTAGATGCATTGGAATTGAGGGGCGCCTTTATATGAGTGCAAACTGCGTTGCATTCACATCGTGCTGCCTCTTTTCCCGGTCCTCCTCCCATTACTTCCCTCATGCATTCACACGATGCTAATTGAAGGAGGATGCATCATTGGTCGTTCAACATTTCGAGAACCGCTACCCTCTCCCTCGTCTGCATTAAAGCCGTATCGGGAACTGCACCGCCCGCTGTCAAATTGAATAGTACTGCACGTCCCGCTGCACGCCTGGCTGAACACGCCTCATCGCCTCCATCTATGCTTAATTACTGAATTTTAGTTGCAAAAATTAGATACTGCTAGTGATTTTTAGTTTGTACGTGGTTGCACACGGGTCATCCAAAACAACCGTTTGCGTTGAAAGGATGCACAAATCCCGCGCTGCGAATTTTTCCTCGACATAAGGGGGAAGACCATAGCTCTCACTTTGCATACGGGTGTTCTATCTAAAACGTTTGCGATCAAGAGCTGCAGAAATCCTGCTCGGCGCATTTTCTCTTGGCTTCCTGGGGAAGCTGTCGGTTTGCATACGGGTGTTCTAACTAAAACATTTACGATCAAGAGCTGCACAAATCCTGTTCGGCACATTTTCCCTTGGCTTCCTGGGGAAGCTATTGGTTTGCATACGGGTGTTCTAACTAAAACGTTTGCGATGAGTGTTTTATATTAAAAAACTATTAATGTTTTTTCAAAAGAAAATCATTTGATAAGTCTATACATTAAGAGAGAAAAATGCAAGTTCGTTCAAACCATATCTTTCATTCAGTCACACTGCGAATTTATATTCATATGATCGAGAATTCGAGATACAGTATCCCCAAAAAAACTATTTTCGGCGGCGGCGGAGGCGGCGTGCCACGCCGTCGTTGTCGTTGTCGTCCTCCGGGACGCCGTTGTTGAAGTCTTCAAGGCAGCACAAAATGTTCTTCACATGTAAATCAAACATCATGTCATCGCGCGATCGACGGCCGGGGCGCGGGAGGACGACAACTGGCACCGCTGAGAGGTAGCGGTCGACAGCAGCGTCCCATGCCACCGAGGGGGGCGTGCACACGGGCACGGGCACGGCGGGTGCAGCCAAACGCATGGGATTGGCAACGCGGTGGGTGGAGGGGCGCGCACGGGCGCGGCGGGTGCAGCCAAACGCACGGGGGCCGGCGCCATGGTGGGTGGAGGGGCGCGCATGGGCACGGGCACCGGCGCTGGCGTTGGCATGTACACGAGCTCGCGCGGGTCAGCGGAGACCTTGCTGACGCCCGCGGCTTCCAGCTCCGCGATAGCGCTCGGCGACCAGCCCGTCAATGCTACGGGGATGGTCGCTGGCGCGGGCGCGGGGATGGGAGCTGGGACGAGAGCGGGGGCAGCAACCGCCGCGGCCAGCTTGTTCTGGGCCATGTCCATGAGGCCCCATTCCTCCTTATTTTCTATCTCCTCCGGATCGGAGTCGACTTCACCAAACTTGAAGACTAGTGGCAGATGATCATTCTGCGCCATGGCGTTGGTGGAGGTCTGCGGGAGGGAGGGGAATGGGAGGCGAACAGTAAGGCCGCCCGTATTAAACAACGGCTCGGGCGCCATTAATGGAGAGGAACGCACGCGGCCATGGAAGTCAAAGGGCTCGTTTCCCAGTGAGCCTGCGCAGCGTACAGCTCGCACGCTTCCCGGTGAGTGATGTTTACTACTCAACCTTCTTCTTGTAGACGTTGTTGGGCCTCCAAGTGCAGAGGTTTGTAGGACAGGAGCAAATTTCCCTCAAGTGGATGACCTAAGGTTTATCGATCCGTGGGAGGCGTAGGATGAAGATGGTCTCTCTCAAGCAATCCTGCAACCAAATAACAAAGAGTCTCTTGTGTCTCCAAACACCCAATACAATGTTAAATTGTATAGGTGCACTAGTTCGGCGAAGAGATGATGATGCAAGTGCAATATGGATGGTAGAGATAGGTTTTTGTAATTTGAAAATATAAAAACAGCAAGGTAACTAATGATAAAAGTGAGCGTAAATGGTATTGCAATGCTAGGAAACAAGGCCTAGGGTTCATAATTTCACTAATGCAAGTTCTCTCAACAATAATAACATAACTGGATCATATAACTATCCCTCAGCATGCAACAAAAAGTCACTCCAAAGTCACTAATAGCGGAGAAAAAATGAAGAGATTATTGTAGGGTACAAAACCACCTCAAAGTTATCCTTTCTGGTCGATCTATTCAAGAGTCCGTAGTAAAATAACACGAAGCTATTCTTTCCGTTCGATCTGTCATAGAGTTCGTACTAGAATAACACCTTAAGACACAAATCAACCAAAACCCTAATGTCACCTAGATACTCTAATGTCACCTCAAGTATCCGTGGGTATGATTATACGATATGCATCACACAATCTCAGATTCATCTATTCAACCAATACAAAGAACTTCAAAGAGTGCCCCAAAGTTTCTACCGGAGAGTCAAGACGAAAACGTGTGCCAACCCCTATGCATAAGTTCACAAGGTCACTGAACCCGCAAGTTGATCACCAAAACATACATCAAGTGGATCAATAGAATACCCCATTGTCACCACGGGTATCCCACGCAAGACATACATTAAGTGTTCTCAAATCCTTAAAGACTCAATCCGATAAGATAACTTCAAAGGGAAAACTCAATCCATTACAAGAGAGTAGAGGGGGAGAAACATCATAAGATCCAACTATAATAGCAAAGCTCGCGATACATCAAGATCGTGCCGAATCAAGAACACGAGAGAGAGAGAGATCAAACACATAGCTACTGGTACATACCCTCAGCCCCGAGGGTGAACTACTCCCTCCTCGTCATGGAGAGCGCCGGGATGATGAAGATGGCCACCGGTGAGGGATCCCCCCTCCGGCAGGGTGCCGGAACAGGGTCCCGATTGGTTTTTGGTGGCTATAGAGGCTTGCGGCGGCGGAACTCCCCATCTAGGTTATGTTCTGGAAGTTTGGGTATATATAAGAGGTGTTGGCGTCGGGAACAAGTCAGGGGGGTCTCCGAGGCGGCCACGAGGTAGGGGGGCGCGCCCCCACCCTCGTGGGTGCCTCGGGAACCTTCTGGCCCATCTCCGATACTCCGTGGGCTTCTTCTGGTCCAAAAATAATCTCCGTGAAATTTCAGGTCAATTGGACTCCGTTTGGTTTTCCTTTTCTGCGATACTCAATAACAAGGAAAAAACAGAAACTGCCACTGGGCTCTAGGTTAACAGGTTAGTCCTAAAAATCATATAAAATAGCATATAAATGCATATAAAACATCCTAGATGGATAATATAATAGCATGGAAAAATAAAAAAATTATAGATACGTTGGAGACGTATCAGTGAGCCTGCGCATTGGAGGACAGCTTGCACGCCTCTCGGTCAGCCTGCGCACCGGACTCTGCTCGCACGCCTCCCGTTCAGTCAAGGTCAAGCAGCTGTCCGCACAACACCTCCTATAGCCATTAAAACGAAGACACGTGCCGTCACGTGAATGGTTAACAGAACGCACATGATTTGAACTATACAAACGTTTGAGATATTAAAGTGGCAGCTATTTTTTCAACATGCCTTTGTTGGCTGTTATTCGAGTGCGCCTTCTCTCAAAATGGACACGAAAAATACCAGAGCATGTCGGCTGCCGCTCCATGATAGCATGCGAAGTTTCATGAATTTCAGACGAGCTTTGGATTTACTAGAATTTTAAAACCAGGTATCTCAATGTTTGCCGCCGAGTGACCGTTGCAGGGTGTTTGACATTCGTTCCCATTTCTTGCATGGGACCTAAGCATGCAACCAAGGGCACAAATTTGAATTTTCAACCAATTTATATGCATTAGAGCATGTGCATGTAGTTCAAATTTGAATTATGCACATAAATGCAATGAAAACTCAAGCATAAAAACGTCCAAACGAACCCCAAAAAGTCCCAAAAATGACACAACACTCCTGTTGTTCTATGTTGACACGAGAAATTTTTTGAAAGCAATAAGAGGCAATGGATATCGTTTCGTCCCCAAAGGTGAGACGTTCCCTACCGAAACCATCAGGCTTCTTGTGAGAAGCTCTGGTTTGTGAGAAGCATATCCCAAAACCTGCCCCAAATGGGACAAAAAAAATTACCACGACATGTTGATGCCGCTCCCATGATAGCATTGAAGGAAATATGCCCTAGAGGCAATAATAAAGTTTTTATTTATATTTCCTTATATCATGATAAATGTTTATTATTCATGTTAGAATTGTATTAACTGGAAACTTAGTACATGTGTGAATGCATAGACAAACAGAGTGTCCCTAGTATGCCTCTACTAGACTAGCTCGTTAATCAAGATGGTTAAGTTTCCTAGCCATAGACATGTGTTTTCATTTGATGAACGGGATCACATCATTAGAGAATGATGTGATGGACAAGACCCATCCGTTAGCTTAGCACTATGATCGTTTACTTTATTGCTATTGCTTTCTTCATGACTTATACATGTTCCTATGACTATGAGATTGTGCAACTCCCGAATACCAGAGGAACACATAGTGTGCTATTAAACATCACAACGTAACTGGGTGATTATAAAGATTCTCTACAGGTGTTGATACGTCCATTTTGCATCATCCTTTTATATCGATATTTATTGCATTATGGGATGTTATTACACATTATGTCACAATACTTACGCCTATTCTCCCTTATTTTACAAGGTTTACATAAAGAGGGAGAATGCCGGCAGCTGGAATTCTGGGCTGGAAAAGGAGCAAATATTAGAGACCTATTCTGCACAACTCCAAAAGTCCTGAAACTCCACAAAAGTTATTTTTGGAAAAAAAATACTAAGCGAAGAAAATACCAGAGGGGCCCACACCCTGGCCACGAGGGTGGGGGCGCGCCCTACCCCCCTGGGCGCGTCCCCCTACCTCGTGGGACCCCTGGTGGCCCTCCCATGCCCATCTTCTGCTATATGAAGTCTTTCGTCCGAGAAAAAAATCATAAGCAAGCTTTCGGGACGAGACTCCGCTGCCACGAGGCGGAACCTTGGCGGAACCAATCTAGGGCTCTGGCGGAGCTGTTCTGCCGGGGACACTTCCCTCCGGGAGGGGGAAATCATCGCCATCGTCATCACCAACGCTCCTCTCATCGGGAGGGGGCCAATCTCCATCAACATCTTCACCAGCACCACCTCCTCTCAAACCCTAGTTTATCTCTTGTATCTGATAACCCACAAGTATAGGGGATCAACTGTAGCCTCTTTCGATAAGTAAGAGTGTCGAACCCAACGAGGAGCTAAAGGTAGAACAAATATTCCCTCAAGTTCTATCGACCACCGATACAACTCTACGCACGCTTAGCGTTTGCTTTAACTAGAACAAGTATGAAACTAGAAGTACTTTGTAGGTGTTGTCGGATAGGTTTGCAAGATAATAAAGAGCACATAAATAAAAAGTAGGGGCTGTTTAGATAAAGAAACAATAAAGTAAATATAGTGAGTGTGGAAAAGTGGTGGTAGGAGTTGCGAAATTGTCCCTAAGCAATTGACTACTTTACTAGACCGATAGCAAGTTTTATGTGGGAGAGGCCACTGCTAGCATGTCATCCCTGACTTGGAATTCTATGCACTTATGATTGGAACTATTAGCAAGCGTCCGCAACTACTAACGTTCATTAAGGTAAAACCCAACCATAGCATTAAGATATATTGGTCCCCCTTCAATCCCGTATGCATCAATCTCTATGCTAGGTTGAAGCTTCTGTCACTCTTGCCCTCCAATACATAGTCATATCAACATACAACTAACCCTATGGTGTGATCCATGCGCGCACTCATATGATGGGCACCAAAGGACAACAACATAACCACAAGCAAATTAAATCAATCATAGCAATTCATCAACCACCGATAGGACAACGAAAATCTACTCAGACATCATAGGATGGCAACACATCATTGGATAATAATACGAAGCATAAAGCACCATGTTCAAGTAGAGGGTTCAGCGGGTTGCGGGAGAGTGGACCGCTGTAGATAGATGGGGGAAGGTGATGGAGATGTTGGTGAAGATGGCGGAGGTGTTGGTGTAGATCGCGGTGATGATGATGGCCCCTGGTGGCACTCCGGCGCCACCGGAAGCGAGGGGGAGAGATCCCCCCTCCTTCTTCTTCTTCCTTGACCTTCTCCCAAGATGGGAGAAGGGTTTCCCCTCTGGTCCATGGTCTCCATGGCGTGGGAGGGGTGAGAGCCCCTCCAAGATTGGATATGTCTCTCTGTCTCTGCGCTCTCGTCTACTGCCCTTTCACCGTTTCGTGTATATATGGAGATCCGTAACTCCGATTGGACTGAAACCTTCGCCGTGATTTTTTACCAAAAATAGCTTTCTTGCGGCCGAAGGAGGGCATCAACCGCCTTACGGGTGGCCCACGAGGGTCAGGGGCGCGCCCAGGGGGGCAGGCGCGCCCCCTGCCTCGTGGCCACCTCGGGCACCATCTCGCGTTGATTCTTCTTCCGGAATTTTCCAAATATTCCAAAAATAAGCTCTGTCCGTTTTTATCCCGTTTGGATTCCGTTTGATATGGATATTCTGCGAAACATAAAACATGCAACAAACAGGAACTGGCACTAGGCACTGGATCAATATGTTAGTCCCAAAAATAGTATAAAAAATTGCCAAAAAGTATATGAAAGTTGTATAATATTGGCATGGAACAATAAAAAATTATAGATACGACGGAGACGTATCAGTATCCAATCTTTGTCTCATAGCCTGGGATTGGTACATGTAGGTTGCTAGTAGTGTTGATTACTCCTTGTAGTTGATGCTAGATGTGGAATGCTACCTAGCATAATCTTGATCATATGTCTAATCATGGCATGAATATTAAGATACGAGTGATCCAAAGCAATAGTATATCATTTGACATAAAAACAATAATACTTCAAGCCTACTAATAAAGCAATCATGTCTTTTCAAAATAACATGGCCAAAGAAAGTTATCCCTACAAAATCATATAGTCTGGCTATGCTCCATCTTCACCACACAAAGTATTCACATCATGCACAACCCCGATGACAAGCCAAGCAATTGTTTCATACTTTTGATGTTCTCAAACCTTTTCAACTTTCACGCAATACATGAGCGTGAGCCATGGACATAGCACTATAGGTGGAATAGAATATGATGGGGGTTATGTGGAGAAGACAAAAAAGGAGAAAGTCTCACATCGACGCGGCTAATCAACGGGCTATGGAGATGCCCATCAATTGATGTCAATGCAAGGAGTAGGGATTGCCATGCAACGGATGCACTAGATCTATAAGTATATGAAAGCTCAAACTGAAACTAAGTGGGTGTGCATCCAACTTGCTTGCTCATGAAGACCTAGGGCGTTTGAGGAAGCCCATCGTTGGAATATACAAGCCAAGTTCTATAATGAAAATTCCCACTAGTATATGAAAGTGATAACTCAAGAGACTCTCTATATGAAGAACATGGTGCTACTTTGAAGCACAAGCGTGGTAAAAGGATAGTAACATTGCCCCTTCTCTCTTTTTCTCTCATTTTTTTGTTTTTTTCTTTTTTTTTCTTTTTTTGGGCCTTCTCTTTTTTTTGGCCTTTCTCTTTTTTCATTTTTATTTTTTTCATTTGGAGTCTCATCCCGACTTGTGGGGGAACCATAGTCTCCATCATCCTTTCCTCACTGGGGAAATGCTCTAACAATGATGATCATCACACTTTTATTTACTTACAACTCAATATTACAACTCGATATCTAGAACAAAGATATGACTCTATATGAATGCCTCCGGCGGTGTACCGGGATGTGCAATGATCTAGCGTAGCAATGACATCAAAAAACAGACAAGCCATGAAAACATCATGCTAGCTATCTTACGATCATGCAAAGCAATATGGCAATAAATGCTCAAGTCATGTATATGATGATGATGGAAGTTGCATGGCAATATATCTCGGAATGGCTATGGAAATGCCATAATAGGTAGGTATGGTGGCTGTTTTGAGGAAGATATAATGAGGCTTATGTGTGATAGAGCGTATCATATCATGTGGTTTGGATGCACCGGCGAAGTTTGCACCAACTCTCGAGGTGAGAAAGGGCAATGCGCGGTACCGAAGAGGCTACCAATGATGGAAGGGTGAGAGTGCGTATAATCCATGGACTCAACATTAGTCATAAAGAACTCACATACTTATTGCAAAAATCTATTAGTCATTAAAACAAAGTACTACACGCATGCTCCTAGGGGGATAGATTGGTAGGAAAAGACCATCGCTCGTCCCCGACCGCCACTCATAAGGAAGACAATCAATAAATAAATCATGCTCCAACTTCGTTACATAACGGTTCACCATACGTGCATGCTACGGGGATCACAAACCTCAACACAAGTATTTCTACAATCCACAACCACCCACTAGCATGACTCTAATATCACCACCTTTATATCGCAAAACTATTGCAAGGAATCAAACATACCATATTCAGTGATCTACAAGTTTTATGTAGGATTTTATGACTAACCATGTGAATGACCAGTTCCTGTCATCTCTCTAAATAGATATAAGTGAAGCAAGAGAGTTTAATTCTTTCTACAAAAGATATGCCCACGCTCTAACAAATATAAGTGAAGCAAAAGAGCATTCTACAAATGGCGGTGGCCTAAGTGAAGAGAAACAGGCAATCCAAACTTCAAATGATATAAGTGAAGCACATGAAGCATTCTACAAAGCCATACTCAAAAGATATAAGTGAAGTGCAAAGAGCATTCTATAAATCAACCAAGGACTATCTCATACCAGCATGGTGCATAAAAGAAAAGAGAAAACTAAATGCAAAAGACGCTCCAAGATTTGCACATATCGCATGAACAAAACGAATCCGAAAACATACCGATACTTGTTGAAGAAAGAGGGGATGCCTTCCGGGGCATCCCCAAGCTTAGACGCTTGAGTCTCCTTGAATACTTAATTGGGGTGCCTTGTGCATCCACAAGCTTGAGCTCTTGCCTCTCTTCTTCTCACATCGAGACCTTCTCGATCATCGAACACTTCATCCACACAAAACTTCAACAGAAAACTCGGTAAGATCCGTTAGTATAATAAAGCAAATCACTACTCTAAGTACTGTTGAAAACCAATTCATATTTTGTTTTTTCATTGTTTCTACTGTAATATAACTTTTTCATGGCTTAATCCACTGATATAAATCAATAGTTTCATCAAAACAAGCAAACTATGCATCAAAAACAGAATCTGTCTAAAACAGAACAGTCTGTAATAATCTGAACATTCACCATACTTATGATATTTAAAAAATTCTGCCAAAATTAGGAAAAAAAATGTTTATAGAAAGACAGTGCAAAAAGAATCAGAATCATTTGACATTCCAGTAAAAAATGTAAAATCTCGCATTACAGCCAAAGTTTCTGTCCTGCACCGCACAAACCAACAAGCATCGTAAACATCCTAAAGGCAAACCTTGACACATTATTTTTATTTTTAAGATTTATAAAAGCACACAAAATAAATAAATGACTCTCTAAAACTTCCGGGTTGTCTCCCTGCCAGCGCTTTCTTTAAAGCCATTAAGCTAGGCATATAGTGCTCATGTAGTAAATCCACCCGGATCCCAAGGTATATCAAAGCCAATTTTAATTAACATGATTTGTAATTTAGTAGTGAGCACAAAGTAACATATATCATGTAATGACGAAGTCTAACTCTCTTCCTATGCATCGGCATGTCATAAAAGAACAATTCATGCACGCAAAGTAAAGGCCAATGCATAGTATAAACAGTTTCTTGCAATTTTATCGTGTTGGAAACATAAAGAGGCGGAGATGTAGTTCCTCTCTCATAATAATTGCAAGTAGGAGAAGCAAGCACATGCATATTATATCTATCAAAATCATCATGTGCAACGGTATAAGGCAACCCATCAATATAATCCTTAATAAGGGTAAACTTCTCCGATATAGTGTAGTTTGGAGAATTCAGAAAGATAATAGGACTATCATGCGTGGGTGCAATAGAAACAATTTCATGTTTAACATAAGGAACTATAGCAAGTTCATCTCCATAAGCATAATTCATATTGGCATCTTGGCCACAAGCATAGCAAGCATCATCAAAAAGGGGTATTTCAAGAGAATCAACGGGATCATAACAATCATCATAGCAATCATCCTTCGGTAAGCATGAAGGGAAATTAAACAATGTATGAGTTGGAGGGTTACTCTCATTAGAAGGTGGGCACGGGTAGCTAATCCGCTCTTCCTCCTTTTGTTCTTCGCTCTCCTCATCATCTTTTTCATCCAATGAGCTCACAGTTTCATCAATTTCTTCTTCCATAGGTTCCTGCAAAATATTATTCTCTTCTTGGACAGCGGAGACTTTCTCAATAAGCGCATCAATATAGGAATTATATTCATAATTATCATAGCAATATTTCAGTATAGCAAAATTTTCAGGCCTATAAACATCATCATCAAAAGCTTCATACTTTTCAAACAAAGATTCAATTTCATAAGCACCCTTAAAAGCAACAAATTCTTCTATTTGTTCCAAATCATAGTAATCATATATACCTCTAGCATAAGAAGCTAAGGTTTCATTATCATTAAATTTGCATGAAAAGGGAAGGTGTGGAGCCTTCATCCTAGAGCAACAAGTATAATCATAACTCAAGCATACTTGCCGAGCATACCACTTCAACATATAAATTTGATCCCATAATAGTTTCCCTTTTTGAGTCAAGCGATAATCCCTAAAGTATTCACGTTGATCCAACGTTACTCCCATTACCAAATTGAACGGGGTTTTCTTCGGATTATCAAAGTAGTACATAATATCTGTCACATAACGAGCATCGAGGGTTTTAGGAGGTTCCTCATCTCCATGAGTAGCAAGTACACCTAATTTTTTTGGTATTTCGTGTTCCATATCCGCAACTAAAGATAGAGAACAACTAAGAACAACAAATAAAAATTACTTAGTGATAAAGCAAACAAGCACACATGAGAATATTCACCCACGCTATTGCTCCCCGGCAACGGCGCCAGAAAAAGGTCTTGATAACCCACAAGTATAGGGGATAAATTGTAGCCTCTTTCGATAAGTAAGAGTGTCGAACCCAACGAAGAGCTAAAGGTAGAACAAATATTCCCTCAAGTTCTATCGACCACCGATACAACTCTACGCACGCTTAGCGTTTGCTTTACCTAGAACAAGTATGAAACTAGAAGTACTTTGTAGGTGTTGTTGGACAGGTTTGCAAGATAATAAAGAGCACGTAAATAAAAAGTAGGGGTTGTTTAGATAAAGACACAATAAAGTAAATATAGCGAGTGTGGAAAAGTGGTGGTAGGAGTTGCGAAATTGTCCCTAAGCAATTGACTACTTTACTAGACCGATAGCAAGTTTTATGTGGGAGAGGCCACTGCTAGCATGTCATCCCTGACTTGGAATTCTATGCACTTATGATTGGAACTATTAGCAAGCGTCCACAACTACTAACGTTCATTAAGGTAAAACCCAACCATAGCATTAAGATATATAGGTCCCCCTTCAATCCCGTATGCATCAATTTCTATGCTAGGTTGAAGCTTCTGTCACTCTTGCCCTCCAATACATAGTCATATCAACATACAACTAACCCTATGGTGTGATCCACGCGCGCGCTCATATGATGGGCACCAAAGGACAGCAACATAACCACAAGCAAATTAAATCAATCATAGCAATTCATCAACCACCGATAGGACAACGAAAATCTACTTAGACATCATAGGATGGCAACACATCATTGGATAATAATATGAAGCATAAAGCACCATGTTCAAGTAGAGGGTACAGCGGGTTGCGGGAGAGTGGACTGCTGTAGATAGAGGGGGGAAGGTGATGGAGATGTTGGTGAAGATGGCGGAGGTGTTGGTGTAGATCGCGGTGATGATGATGGCCCTCGGTGGCACTCCGGCGCCATCGGAAGCGAGGGGGAGAGATCCCCCCTCCTTCTTCTTCTTCCTTGACCTTCTCCCTAGATGGGAGAAGGGTTTCCCCTCTGGTCCATGGTCTCCATGGCGTGGGAGGGGTGAGATCCCCTCCAAGATTGGATCTGTCTCTCTGTCTCTGCACTCTCGTCTGCTGCCCTTTCACCGTTTCGTGTATATATGGAGATCCGTAACTCCGATTGGACTGAAACCTTCGCCGTGATTTTTTTTACCAAAAAATAGCTTTCTTGCGGCCGAAGGAGGGCATCAACCGCCTTACGGGTGGCCCGTGAGGGTCAGGGGCGCGCCCAGGGGGGCAGGCGCGCCCCCTGCCTCGTGGCCACCTCGGGCACCATCTCGCGTTGATTCTTCTTCCGGAATTTTCCAAATATTCCAAAAATAAGCTCTGTCCATTTTTATCCCGTTTGGATTCTGTTTGATATGGATATTCTGCGAAACATAAAACATGCAACAAACAGGAACTGGCACTAGGCACTGGATCAATATGTTAGTCCCAAAAATAGTATAAAAAATTGCCAAAAAGTATATGAAAGTTGTATAATATTGGCATGGAACAATCAAAAATTATAGATACGACGGAGACGTATCAGTATCCAATCTTTGTCTCATAGCCTGGGATTGGTACCTGTAGGTTGCTAGTAGTGTTGATTACTCCTTGTAGTTGATGCTAGTTGGTTTACTTGGTGGAAGATCATATGTTCAGATCCACTATGCATATTAATACCCCTCTGATTATGAACATGAATATGCTTTGTGAGTAGTTACGTTTGTTCCTGAGGACATGGGAGAAGTCTTGCTATTAGTAGTCATGTGAATTTGGTATTCGTTCGATATTTTGATGAGATGTATGTTGTCTCTCCTCTAGTGGTGTCATGTGAACGTCGACTACATGACACTTCACCATTGTTTGGGCCTAGAGGAAGGCATTGGGAAGTAATAAGTAGATGATGGGTTGCTAGAGTGACAAAAGCTTAAACCCTAGTTTATGCGTTGCTTCGTAAGGGGCTGATTTGGATCCATATGTTTCATGCTATGGTTAGGTTTACCTTAATACTTCTTTTGTAGTTGCGGACGCTTGCAATAGGGGTTAATCATAAGTGGGATACTTGTCCAAGTAAGGACAGCACCCAAGCACCGGTCCACCCACATATCAAATTATTAAAGCACCGAACGCGAATCATATGAACGTGATGAAAACTAGCTTGACGATAATTCCCATGCGTCCTGAGGAGCGTTTTCCTTCATATAAGAAATTTTCCAGGCTTTTCCTTTGCTACAAAAAGGATTGGGACATCTTGCTGCACTTTATTTACACTTGTTACTTGTTACCCTTTACAATTTATCTTATCACAAAACTATCTGTTACCTATAATTTCAGTGCTTGCAGAGAATACCTTGCTGAAAACCGCTTATCATTTCCTTCTGCTCCTCGTTGGGTTTGACACTCTTACTTATCGAAAGGACTACGATAGATCCCCTACACTTTTGGGTCATCAAGACTCTTTTCTGGCGCCGTTTCCGGGGAGTGAAGCGCCTTTGGTAGGTGGAATTTGGTAAGGAAAAATTTATATAGTGTGCTGAAATTTACTGTCACTTGTTACTATGGAAAGTAATCCTTTGAGGGGCTTGTTCGGGGTATCTTCACCTCAACCAGTAGAGCAAAGAGTTGCTCCTCAACCAACTGAACCTACTGAAAATGAAAATATATACTTCAAAATTCCTTCGGGTATGATAGAGAAACTGCTGGCTAATCCTTTTGCAGGAGATGGAACATTGCATCCCGATTTACACGTAATCTATGTGGATGAAGTTTGTGGTTTATTTAAGCTTGCAGGTATGCCCGATGATGTTATCAAGAAGAAGGTCTTCCCTTTATCTTTGAAGGGAGATGCATTGACATGGTATAGGCTATGTGATGATATGGGATCATGGGACTACAAACGGTTGAAATTGGAATTCCATCAGAAGTTTTATCCTATGCATCTTGTTCATCATGATCGTAATTATATATATATAATTTTTGGCCTCGCGAAGGAGAAAGCATCGCTCAAGCTTGGGGGAGGCTTAAGTCAATGTTATATTTATGCCCCAATCATGAGCTCTCAAGAGAAATGATTATTCAAAAATTTTATGCTCGGCTTTCTAACAACAATCGTTCCATGCTCGATACTTCTTGTACTGGTTCCTTTATGATGAAGACTATCGAATTCAAATGGAATTTATTGGAAAGAATTAAACGCAACTCTGAAGATTGGGATCTCGACGAAAGTAAGGAGTCAGGTATAACACCTAAGTTTGATTGTGTTAAATCTTTTATGGATACCGATGTTTTCCGTAAATTTAGCACTAAATATGGACTTGACTCTGAGATAGTAGCTTCTTTTTGTGAATCTTTTGCTGCTCATGTTGATCTCCCTAAGGAGAAGTGGTTTAAATATCATCCTCCCATAGAAGTAAAAGTAGTTGAACCTATTAAAGTTGAAGAAAAGACTATCACTTATAATGATCCTGTTGTTCCTACTACTTATGTTGAGAAACCACCTTTCCCTCTTAGATTAAAGGATCATGCTAAAGCTTCAACTGTAGTCAACAAAAGTAATATTAGGACACATACACCTCCTGAGCAAGTGAAAGTTGAACCTAATATTGCTACTGTTAAAGATCTCTTGGCTGATAATATCGATGGGCATGTTATTTATTTCTGTGATGAGACTGCTAGAATTGCTAAACCTGGTGCTAAAGATAAACATAGACCTGTGGTAGGCATGCCTGTTATTTCTGTTAAAATAGGAGATCATTGTTATCATGGCTTGTGTGATATGGGGTGCTAGTGCTAGTGCAATACATATTTCCTTATACAAAGAAATTATGCATGATATTGCACCAGCTGAGATAGAAGATATCGATGTTACCATTAAGCTTGCTAATAGAGATACTATTTCACCAATTGGGATTGTTAGTGATGTTGAGGTCTTGTGTGGGAAAGCTAAATATCCTGCTAATTTCCTTGTTCTTGGTTCCCCTCAAGATAGCTTTTGTCCCATTATATTTGGTAGACCCTTCTTGAACACTGTTAATGCTAAGCTAGATTGCAAGAAGGATGTTGTTACTATTGGTTTGGATGATATGTCTCATGAGTTTAATTTTTCTAAATTTCGTAGACAACCTCGTGATGAGGAATTGCCTAGTAAAGATGAAATTATTGGACTTGCTTCTATTGCCATACCTCCTAGTGATCCTTTAGAACAATATTTGATAGACCATGAAAATGATATGTTTATGAATGAAAGAAGGGAAATAGATGAAGTATTCTTTAAACAGGGACCCATTCTGAAACACAATTTGCCTGTTGAAATCCTAGGGAATCCTCCTCCAGCCAAGGGTGATCCCGTGTTTGAACTTAAACCATTACCCGATACTCTTAAATATGCTTATCTAGATGAAAAGAAGATATATCCTGTTATTATTAGTGCTAACCTTTCAGAGAAGAAAGAAGAAAAATTATTGAAAACTCCGAAGAAGCACCGTGCTGCTATTGGATATACTCTTGATGATCTTAAGGGCATTAGTCCCACTCTATGTCAACACAAAATAAATTTGGAGAAAGATGCCAAACCAGTTATTGATCATCAACGACGGCTGAACCCTAAGATGAAAGAAGTGGTAAGAAAGGAAATACTAAAGCTCCTTGAGGCAGGTATAATTTATCCCGTTGCTGATAGTCAGTGGGTAAGTCCTGTCCATTGTGTCCCTAAGAAGGGAGGTATTACTGTCATTCCTAATGATAAAGATGAATTGATTCCGCAAAGAATTATTACAGGTTATAGGATGGTAATTGATTTCCGCAAATTAAATAAGGCTACTAAAAAAGATCATTACCCCTTACCTTTTATTGATCAAATGCTAGAAAGATTATCCAAACATACACATTTTTGCTTTCTAGATGGTTACTCTGGTTTCTCTCAAATACCTGCGTCAGCTGATGATCAAGCAAAGACCACTTTTACTTGCCCTTTCGGTACTTTTTCTTATAGACGTATGCCTTTTGGTTTATGTAATGCACCTGCTACCTTTCAAAGATGCATGATGGCTATATTTTCTGACTTTTGTGAAAAGATATGTGATGTTTTCATGGACGATTTCTCTGTTTATGGATCCTCTTTTGATGATTGCTTGAGCAACCTTGATCGAGTTTTGCAGAGATGTGAAGAAACTAATCTTGTCTTGAATTGGGAGAAGTGCCAATTCATGGTTAATGAAGGCATTGTTTTGGGGCATAAAATTTCTGAAAGAGGTATTGAAGTTGATAAAGCTAAAGTTGATGCTATTGAAAAGATGCCGTGTCCTAAGGACATCAAAGGTATAAGAAGTTTCCTTGGTCATGCCGGTTTTTATAGGAGGTTCATTAAGGACTTCTCAATAATTTCTCGGCCTCTGACTAATCTCTTACAAAAAGATATACCTTTCGTTTTTGATGATGATTGTGTAGAAGCATTTGAAATACTTAAGAAAGCACTAATTTCTGCACCTATCGTTCAGCCACCTGATTGGAATTTACCCTTTGAAATTATGTGTGATGCTAGTGATTATGCTGTAGGTGCTGTTCTAGGGCAAAGGGTTGATAAGAAATTAAATGTTATTCAATATGCTAGTAAAACTCTAGACAATGCCCAGAGAAATTATGCCACTACTAAAAAAGAATTCTTAGCAGTTGTATTTGCTTGTGATAAGTTCAGACCTTATATTGTTGATTCTAAAGTAACTATTCACACTGATCATGCTGCTATTAAATATCTTATGGAAAAGAAAGATGCTAAACCTAGACTTATTAGATGGGTTCTCTTGCTACAAAAATTTGATTTACATATTATTGATAGAAAGGGAGCTGAGAACCCCGTTGCAGATAACTTGTCTAGGTTAGAAAATGTTCTTGATGACCCACTACCTATTGATGATAGCTTTCCTGATGAAGAATTATATGTCATAAATGCTTCTCGTACTACTCCATGGTATGCTGATTATGCTAATTACATTGTTGCTAAATTTATACCACCTAGTTTCACATACCAGCAAAAGAAAAAGTTTTTCTATGATTTAAGATATTACTTCTGGGATGACCCACATCTTTATAAAGAAGGAGTAGATGGTGTTATTAGGCGTTGTGTACCTGAGCATGAACAGGAACAGATCCTATGCAAGTGTCACTCCGAAGCTTATGGAGGGCACCACGCTGGAGATAGAACTGCACATAAGGTATTGCAATCCGGTTTTTATTGGCCTACTCTCTTTAAGGATGCTTGTAAGTTTGTCTTATCTTGTGATGAATGTCAAAGAATTGGTAACATTAGTAGACGTCAAGAAATGCCTATGAATTACTCACTTGTTATTGAACCATTTGACGTTTGGGGCTTTGATTATATGGGACCTTTTCCTTCCTCTAATGGGTATACACATATTTTTGTTGCTGTTGATTACGTTACTAAGTGGGTAGAAGCTATTCCAACTAGTAGTGCTGATCATAACACCTCTATTAAGATGCTTAAAGAAGTTATTTTTCCGAGGTTTGGAGTCCCTAGATATTTAATGACTAATGGTGATTCACATTTTTATTCATGGTGATTTTCGTAAAATGCTTGCTAAGTATGATGTTAATCATAGAATTGCATCTCCTTATCACCCACAGTCTAGTGGCCAAGTAGAATTGAGTAATAGAGAGCTCAAATTAATTTTGCAAAAGACTGTTAATAGATCCAGGAAGAATTGGTCCAAGAAACTTGATGATGCATTATGGGCCTATAGAACTGCATATAAAAATCCTATGGGTATGTCTCCGTATAAAATGGTTTATGGAAAAGCTTGTCACTTACCCTCGAACTAGAACATAAGGCATATTGGGCCATTAAAGAGCTCAATTATGATTTCAAACTTGCCGGTGAGAAGATGCTATTTGACATTAGCTCACTTGATGAATGGAGAACCCAAGCCTATGAGAATGCCAAACTGTTTAAAGAAAAAGTTAAAAGATGGCATGGAAAAAGGATACAAAAGCGTGAATTTAATGTAGGCGATTATGTATTGTTATACAACTCTCGTTTAAGATTTTTTGTAGGAAAACTTCTCTCTAAATGGGAAGGCCCTTACGTTATCGAGGAGGTCTATCGTTCCGGTGCCATAAAATCAACAACTTCAAAGGCACAAATCCAAAGGTGGTGAACGGTCAAAGAATCAAACATTATATCTCAGGTAATCCTATAAATGTTGAAACCAATGTTATTGAAACCGTAACACCGGAGGAATACATATGGGACACTTTCCAGAACGCTTCAGACTCCAAAAAGGAATAGGTACGTGGTACGGTAAGTAAACCGACTCCAAAACAGTTCTAATGGCAATTTTTCTCCGTTTTGGAATATTTAGAAAAATAGGAAAATAAGAAGCAGTCCGGGAAGGAAACGAGGCTTCCACAAGGTGGGAGGCGCGCCCTACCCCCCTGGGCGCGCCCCGTGCCTCGTGTGCACCTCGTGTGCTCTCCGGACTCCGTTTTCTTGCACGATACTTCTTTCAGTCGGTAAAAATTCATTATATAATCTCCCAAAGGTTTTGACTCCTGTATCACGCAAATATCCTCTATTTTCGTTTCGAGCTATTTTTCTGACAGATCTAGATCAGCATGACATCTCCAAGCGCCCCCAAGGACAAGTTCTTCGAGAAGGTCATCAACCCCTACCTCGCGGAGGTGCTGCAACACCCTCAAACCATTGAGATGCGTGATGGGTTGCTGCACATCCGCGATGTTGAGGGACCAAGGAGGACAGGAAGCATGGAGACGAGACTCGAAGCAATGGAGCAACAAGTTTTCAAGTGCCAGGGGATGGTAGAACGCGGACTCAACGCCAACCATATGATGATCACGGAGTTCACCAACAACCACAAGCTGGATGCCAAGAACATTGGGGTGACCATCTTTAAGCTTCATGAGAAGATCGAGCACCTCCAAGCCCAAATCTATGACCTGCAAAACCAAAACTGTGAATATGAATATAGATTCAAGAGGATGAGTTTGGCTGCAGATTTGAGGATTCCGGAGACTCGATCATCCTTCTATGATGGTGAGCCTATGCCTTGGAAGATGGACGACAAGCCTACATCATCAACAACTCCATCACCTTCACCAGCAAAAGAGATATAATCACATGGGTATGGGCACTCCCCTTGGCAACTGCCAAGCTTGGGGGAGGTGCCCCGGTATCGTATCACCATCACACTCCTATCTTTACCGTTTTTCTTAGTTCGATCCTTTTAGTAATATCTTGATCTAGTAGAATAAAGTTTGTGGTATGATCTAGTTTTGAGTTTTGCTTTATGATCCCTCTATGTAATCGAGTCCGTGAGCTATATAATAAAGATTAGTGTTGAGTCAAGGGTTTGATTATCTTGCTATGATTATGAGTGAATAAAGGAAAAATAAAGAATAAAAAGAAATAAAAAGAGATCATATTGATCTTATGGAGAGTAATGACTTCACATATAAAGAGTATGATGATTAAAAGTTGTTCAGAGTTGACAAACATAGTTTTGGTCATCGTTGCAATTAATAGGAAGTAATAAAGAAAGAGAGGTTTCACATATAAATATACTATCTTGGACATCTTTTATGATTGTGAGCACTCATTAAAATATGACATGCTAAAGAGTTGATGTTGGACAAGGAAGACAACGTAATGGGTCATGTTTTCTTATAGGGACAATTGCATTTTTACCCCTAGTTGGTTCCTACCCACGGGTTTTGCCCTTACTTTTTGAGCTTGCTCGGTTTTGCCCTTACCTTTTCCTCGTGGTCCCTCGAATGCCCTTTGACCGTTTGACCAAAACTTTGAAAATTCATAACTAATTCATATGAACTCGGAAAAATGAAAATAAGATATCAAAATGTTCAGATAAACATTACCTTTATGTGCATATCATTTGCATTCAGGACAAAAGCACCCTTTAAACTACCTGATGTAATTAACGTTATTCACATTATTAAAAATAAAAAGGTATAAACAATATTGTTTCATGAATAAAAATTACATGCAAATGTATGTGATGTTTTTTGAACATCCAGATATATTATTTGCATTTTTCTGAGTTCGTATCATCTTGTTAAGAATGTTCTAACGACTTTGACCATTATTTGGAAACTTCATAACAAGTTGATATGAACTCATAAAAATGCAAATAAGATATCAGGATGTTCAGAAAACATCACCTACATTTGCATGTAATTTTTATTCATGAAAAAATAGTGTTTATACCTTTTTATTTTTAATAATGTTAATAAAATTAATTACATCAGGTAGTTTAAAGGGTGCTTTTGTCCTGAATGCAAGTGATATGCACATAAAGGTAATGTTTATCTGAACATTTTGATATCTTATTTGCATTTTTCTGAGTTCATATGAATTAGTTATGAATTTTCAAAGTTTTGGTCAAACAGTCAAAGGGCATTTGAGGGACCTCGACGGAAAAAGTAAGGGCAAAACTGAGCAAGCTCGAAAAGTAAGGGCAAAACCCGTGGGTAGGAACCAACTAGGGGTAAAAATGCAACTGTCCCTTTCTTATATCTGAGATAAAGTATATTGTCATGGATCATCCAACATGTTGAGTTTGCCTTTCTCCCTCATGCTAGCCAATTCTTTGCACCAAGTAGAAATACTACTTGTGCTTCCAAATACCCTTAAAACCAGTTTTGCCATGAGAGTCCACCATATCTACCTATGGATTGAGTAAGATCCTTGAAGTAAGTTGTCATCGGTGCAAGCAATAAAAATTGCTCTTTAAATATGTATGACTTATTAGTGTGGGAGAAAATAAGCTTTATACGATCTTGTGATGTGGAAGAAATAAAAGCGATGGACTGCATAATAAAGGTCCATATCACAAGTGGCAATATAAAGTGACGTTCTTTCGCATTAAGATTTTGTGCATCCAACCCTGAAAGCGCATGACAACCTCTGCTTCCCTCTCCGAAGGGCCTATCTTTTACTTTTATCTTCTACCTTATGCAAGAGTCATGGTGATCTTCACCTTTCCTTTTTACATTTTATCCTTTGGCAAGCACATTGTGTTGGAAAGATCCTGATATATATATCTAATTGGATGTAAGTTAGCATGAACTATTATTGTTGACATTACCCTTGAGGTAAAAGGTTGCGAGGCGAAACTATAAGCCCCTATCTTTCTCTGTGTCCGACTAAAACTCCGTAACCACAAGTATTGCGTGAGTGTTAGCAATTGTGAAAGACTAAATGATAGTTGAGTATGTGGTCTTGCTGAAAAGCTCTTATATTGACTCTTTCTGATGTTATGATAAATTGCAATTGCTTCAGTGACTGAGATTATAGTTTGTTAGTTCTCAATGAAGTTTCTGATTCACACTTGACATTGTGGATAGATTGTTACTTTATCATAAGAACTAATATGACAATATCCATATATGTTGTTGTTATAAGAATGATCATGAAGCCCTCATGTCCGTATTTTATTATATCGACACCTCTATCTTTAAACATGTGGACATATTTATCGTTATCGGCTTCCGCTTGAGGACAAGCGAGGTCTAAGCTTGGGGGAGTTGATACGTCCATTTTGCATCATGCTTTTATATCGATATTTATTGCATTATGGGTTGTTATTACACATTATGTCACAATACTTATGCCTATTCTCTCTTATTTTACAAGGTTTACATAAAGAGGGAGAATGCCAACAGCTGGAATTCTGGGCTGGAAAAGGAGCAAATATTAGAGACCTATTCTGCACAACTCCAAAAGTCCTGAAACTCCACGGAAGTTATTTTTGGAAATAATAAAAAATACTGAGCGAAGAAAATATCAGAGGGGGTCCACACCCTGGCCACGAGGGTGGGGGGCGCGCCCTACCCCCTGGGCGCGCCCCCTGCCTCGTGGGCCCCCTGGTGGCCCTCCGGTGCCCATCTTCTGCTATATGAAGTCTTTCGTCCGAGAAAAAATCATCAGCAAGCTTTCGGGACGAGACTCCGCCGCCACGAGGCGGAACCTTGGCGGAACCAATCTAGGGCTCTGGCGGAGCTGTTCTGCCGGGGACACTTCCCTCCGGGAGGGGGAAATCATCGACATCGTCATCACCAACGCTCCTCTCATCGGGAGGGGGCCAATCTCCATCAACATCTTCACCAGCACCATCTCCTCTCAAACCCTGGTTTATCTCTTGTATCCAATCTTTGTCTCATAGCCTGGGATTGGTACCTGTAGGTTGCTAGTAGTGTTGACTACTCCTTGTAGTTGATGCTAGTTGGTTTACTTGGTGGAAGATCATATGTTCAGATCCATTATGCATATTAATACCCCTCTGATTATGAACATGAATATGCTTTGTGAGTAGTTACGTTTGTTCTTGAGGACATGGGAGAAGCCTTGCTATTAGTAGTCATGTGAATTTGGTATTCGTTCGATATTTTGATGAGATGTATGTTGTCTCTCCTCTAGTGGTGTCATGTGAACGTCGACTACATGACACTTCACCATTGTTTGGGCCTAGAGGAAGGCATTGGGAAGTAATAAGTAGATGATGGGTTGCTAGAGTGACATAAGCTTAAACCCTAGTTTATCCGTTGCTTCGTAAGGGGCTGATTTGGATCCATATGTTTCATGCTATGGTTAGGTTTACCTTAATACTTCTTTTGTAGTTGCGGATGTTTGCAATAGGGGTTAATCATATGTGGGATGCTTGTCTAAGTAAGGATAGCACCCAAGCACCGGTCCACCCACATATCAAATTATCAAAGTACCTAACGCGAATCATATGAACGTGATGAAAACTAGCTTGACGATAATTCCCATGCATCCTCGGGAGCGTTTTCCTTCATATAAGAAATTGTCCAGGCTTGTCCTTTGCTCCAAAAAGGATTGGGCCATCTTGCTGCACTTTATTTACACTTGTTACTTGTTACCCTTTACAATTTATCTTATCACAAAACTATCTGTTACCTATAATTTCAGTGCTTGCAGAGAATACCTTGCTGAAAACCGCTTATCATTTCCTTCTGCTCCTCGTTGGGTTCGACACTCTTACTTATCGAAAGGACTACGATAGATCCCCTACACTTGTGGGTCATTAGGTGTCTCCGATGGTGTTTGTTGAGTTGGCATAGATCGAGATTAGGATTTGTCACTCCGATTGTCGGAGAGGTATCTCTGGCCCTCTCGGTAATGCACATCACTATAAGCCTTGCAAGCAATGTGACTAATGAGTTAGTTGCTGGATGATGCATTACAGAACGAGTAAAGAGACTTGACGGTAATGAGATTGAACTAGGTATGGTGATACCGACGATCGAATCTCGGGCAAGTAACATACCGATGACAAATGGAACAACGTATGTTGTTATGCGGTTTGACCGATAAAGATCTTCACAGAATATGTAGGAGACAATATGAGCATCCAGGTTCCGCTATTGGTTATTGATCGGAGATGTGTCTCGGTCATGTCTACATAGTTCTCAAACCCGTAGGGTCCGCACGCTTAACGCTCGATGATGATTTGTTATATGAGTTATGTGATTTGATGTACCAAAGTTTGTTCCGAGTCCCAGATGAGATCACAGACATGATGAGGAGTCTCAAAATGGTCAAGACATAAAGATTCATATATTGGAAGGTTATATTCAGACACCGGAATGGTTCAGGTTGTTTCGGATAAGTTTCGGAGTACCGGGGGTTACCGGACCCCCCCTCATGGGCCTAGTAGTGGAAGAGAGGTGGTAGGCCAAGGAGTGGCGCGCGCCCCTAGCCCAAACCGAATTGGACTAGGGTTGGGGGGGGGGGCGGCCCACCTTTCCTTCTCTCCTCCTCCTGCTTCCCCCTTCTCCTTGTTGGAATAGGAAAGGGGGGGGGCGAATCCTACTTGGAGTAGGACTCCCCCCTTGGGCGCGCCACCCTTGGCCGACCTCCTCCTTCCCTCCTTTACATACGTAGGGAGGGGGCACCCTAGAACACACAAGTTGATCTTTTAGCCGTGTGCGGTGCCCCCCTCCACAGAAACACACCTCGGTTATATCGTCGTAGTGCTTAGGTGAAGCCCTGCGCCGGTAACTTCATCATCACCGTCACCGCACCGTCGTGCTGATGAAACTATCCCTCAGCCTCAACTGGATCAAGAGTTCGAGGGACGTCACCGAGCTGAACGTGTGCAGATCACAGAGGTGCCGTGCGTTCGGTACTTGGATCGGTTGGATCGCGAAGACGTTCGACTACATCAACCGCGTTACTAAAGGCTTTCGCTTTCGGTCTACGAGGGTACATGGACAGACTCTCCCCGCTCGTTGCTATGCTTCTCCTAGATAGATCTTGCGTGATCATAGGAATTTTCTTGAAATACTACATTCCCCAACAGTGGCATCCGAGCAAGGTCTATGCGTAGATGTTATATGCACGAGTAGAACACAAAGAGTTGTGGGCGATAATAGTCATACTGCTTACTAGCATATCGTACTTTGATTCAGTTATTGTTGGATGAAGCGGCCCAGACCGACATTACATGACCGCGTTCATGAGACTGGTTCTACTGCCGTGCTTCACACACAGGTGGCTAGTGGGTGTCTGTTTCTCCAACTTTGTTCAATCGAGTGTGACTACGCCCGGTCCTTGTTGAAGGTTAAAACAACACACTTGACGAAAAATCGTTGTGGTTTTGATGCGTAGGTAAGAACGGTTCTTGCTAAGCCCATAGCAGCCACATAAAACTTGCAAACAACAAAGTAGAGGACGTCTAACTTGTTTTTGCAGGGCTTGCTGTGATGTGATATGGTCAAGACGTGATGATATATGAAGTTATCGACAACTGGCAGGAGCCATATGGTTGTTGCTTTATTATATGAAATGCAATCGCCATGTAATTGATTTACTTTATCACTAAGCGGTAGCGATAGTCTTAGAAGCAATAGTTGGCGAGACGACAACGATGCTTCGATGGAGATCAAGGTGTCAAGCCGGTGACGATGGTGATCATGGCGGTGCTTTGGAGATGGAGATCAAAGGCACAAGATGATGATGGCCATATCATATCACTTATTTTGATTGCATGTGATGTTTATCTTTTATGCATCTTATTTTGCTTAGTACGGCGGTAGCATTATAAGATGATCTCTCACTAAATTTCAAGGTACAAGTGTTCTCCCTGAGTATGCACTGTTGCGGCAGTTCGTCGTGCCGAGACACCACGTGATGATCGGGTGTGATAAGCTCTACGTTCACATACAACGGGTGCAAGCCAGTTTTGCACATGCAGAATACTCAGGTTAAACTTGACAAGCCTAGCATATGCAGATATGGCCTCGGAACACTAAGACCGAAAGGTCGAGCGTGAATCATATAGTAGATATGATCAACATAGTGATGTTCACCATTGAAAACTACTCCATCTCACGTGATGATCAGACATGGTTTAGTTGATATGGATCATGTGATCACTTAGATGATTAGAGGGATGTCTATATAAGTGGGAGTTCTTAAGTAATATGATTAATTGAACTTTAATTTATCATGAACTTAGTACCTGATAGTATTTTGCATGTCTATGTTGTTGTAGATAAATGGTCGGTACTACTGTTCCGTTGAATTTTAATGCGTTCCAAGAGAAAGCTAAGTTGAAAGATGATGGTAGCAACTACACGAACTGGGTCCATAACTTGAGGATTATCCTCATTGCTGCACAGAAGAATTACGTCCTAGAAGCACCGCTAGGTGCAAGACCCGCTGCAGGAGCAACGCCGGACGTTATGAACGCCTGGCAGAGCAAAGCTGATGACTACTCGATAGTTCAGTGTGCCATGCTTTGCGGCTTAGCACCGGGACTTCAACGACGTTTTGAACGTCATGGAGCATATGAGATGTTCCAGGAGTTGAAGTTAATATTTCAAGCAAATGCCTGGATTGAGAGATATGAAGTCTCCAATAAGTTCTACAGCTGCAAAATGGAGGAGAATAGTTCTGTCAATGAACATATACTCAAAATGTCTGGGTACCACAATCACTTGACTCAACTGGGAGTTAATCTTCTGGTTGATAGTGTCATTGACAGAGTTCTTCAATCACTGCCACCAAGCTACAAAAGCTTCATGATGAACTATAATATGCAAGGGATGGATAAGACAATTCCCGAGCTCTTCGCGATGCTAAAGGCAGCGGAGGTAGAAATCAAGAAGGAGCATCAAGTGTTGATGGTTAATAAGACCACTAGTTTCAAGAAGAAGGGCAAAGGGAGGAAGGGGAACTTCAAGAAGAACGGCAAGCAAGTTGCTGCTCAAGTGAAGAAGCCCAAGTCTGGACCTAAGCCTGAGACTGAGTGCTTCTACTACAAAGGGACTGGTCACTGGAAGCGGAACTGCCCCAAGTGTTTGGGGGATAAGAAGGATGGCAAAGTGAAAGGTATATTTGGTATACATGTTATTGATGTGTACCTTACTAATGCTCATAGTAGCGCCTGGGTATTTCATACTAGTTCTCTTGCTCATATTTGCAACTCGAAACAGGGGCTACGGATTAAGCGAAGATTGGCTAAGGAAGAGGTGAAGATGCGCGTGGGAAATGGTTCCAAAGTTGATGTGATCATCGTCGGCACGCTACCTCTACATCTACCTTCGGGATTAGTTTTAGACCTGAATAATTGTTATTTGGTGCTAGCGTTAAGCATGAACATTATATCTGGATCTTGTTTGATGCGAGATGGTTATTCATTTAAATTAGAGAATAATGGTTGTTCTATTTATATGAGTAATATCTTTTATGGTCATGCACCCTTGACGAGTGGTCTATTTTTATTGAATCTCGATAGTAGTGACACACATATTCATAGTTGTCGGTGGAAACGACACCTATGGGATCACTGGGATCCCTTCTACGGTTGGCGGGCGTGGGGTCCTGCAAAGAGCAGGTCTGGCGGCCAGCACAAAGATTGTTTACCCAGGTTCGGGCCGCGAGGATGCGTAAAACCCTAGTCCTACTTTCGTGTATGTATTTGAGTGTTCTCGAGTTCTTGAACTAGCTACGGGGTGTAACTTGTCCAAAAGATCCGAATCCCTCTCCTAGTCGCCTCGGGCCTCCTTTTATAGACAAAAGGGGTTGCCACAGTGGCACACAGGAGGTGGAAAGGTGTACAGTGGATGAGTCTATCCTCTGGTACCGTCGGACAAACGCATTTAATGCGCTGCCGACGTGCCCCTCTTGCTTTATCTGGGACAACAGGGAAACTCGTCCCAGCTGTCGCCGCCTCGCCTAGCTCCGACGCGCGTCCGAGCTGATGAGGCGTTGCAGTGCCACGTTGGCTGGCTGCTGGGCTGGCGTGGTGGTGGAGTCTTCACGAAGATCTGCATGCCACCACGCAGGTGCTAGCTGAGTCGGTGTAGAGGCTGCATGCTGCCACGCAGGTGCCTGCCCAGCTGGCTGAGCTAGCAGCTGCATGGGAGCGGTGGTGTAGTCTTGGCAGATACGGGCCTGGTTGTGGCCCCGCAGGCGCCTTCGGCAAGGGCCTCGCCGGGGCCCCGGCAAGGGTCTTGCTGTGGCGTCGTGGTCGTCCCCGGCAAGGATCTTGCGGGGGGTCTCGTGGATTTCCCTCGGGTAGGATCCTGCCGAGGATCGTTGTCTTCTGGTCCTCATCTGATCTTAAGTGTTCATGATCTTCACAAAGATCTGCATGCCACCACGGAGATGCCTCCCGAGCCTTGGTTCCAATATGTTTGATGGCGTTGGAACCCTTGGCTCAAGGGTGGCGCGCTCTCCTGGCATCAGGCAAGCTACCCCGGCAAGGGCCTTGCCGGGGGAGCCCACTTCGCCCTTCTGCTCGTTGTGTCTTGGTCTTGGCATTGCTTGGATTGCCTCGTGCCTCTGGCTTCGCTCCTCTGCCCTACTTAGTGTGGCCGCAGGCACGGATCTGACTGCCCGTGCACAAGTAGAGGGGTAAAAAGGAGAGCCCCTACTTTTGTACATCGACAGGAGCCCCCGGGCCTGGGCCACACATAAGCGCAACGCGTTGTTGGGCTAGGCCCAGAATGGTGCGCGGGCAGGTGGGGCGGATTTTACCGCAGTAACTCCTTTGCTTGCTTGCGCTTCCCCATGACCCGCGTTGAATGCGTGTCGTGAAGGGTCGTGCGTGACGTGGGGGGCATGCGTGGGGCGGCCGCTGCCCTCATGCGTCACATCATGGTAAATGGTAACGAAGCGGCCCGTGCCTTCCCCATAAAAATGGAGAAATTGCGGGCGCGACGCCCATTTACCCTCTGTGCTTTCTCTAATCTCGGAACCGCCGTTCCTTCCCTTCTTCTCCTCAAGCTCTTGCTTCCACTCGCCGCCGCTGCCCCCATTGCTCTTGATTCTTTGCCCCTCCTCGAGCTGCTATGGCGCCCAAGACCAGCAGGGGCAAGGGAGCGGCCAAGGATGTCGGGGAGAGGGAGGCGCCGGAGAGTGAGTTGGCGGTGCGGCGGACGCAGCTCGCCTACTTCCCGTCGACGGTCGACGCGATCCACCTCCGGGACTACTTCAAGCCCTTGTGGGGGAGCAAGACGAAGGGGCATCCTGCCACACGCATCATCCCCGCCGGTTTCGCCCAACCTGGCCCGAATCGGTACCCATTCTTTGTCGACTACTTCTCCTGCGGGCTTTTCCCCCCTTTCTCCGATTTCTTGAATGACGTCATGCACACCTATGGCTTTCACCTTCTGGATTTTACTCCAAATGTTGTGGCATGCATGGCTCTTTTTGCCCATCTCTGCGAGGGCTTCGTCGGGGTGCATCCCAACACGGCGCTCTTCCGCCACTACTTCTTTCCTCAGATCCAAAAGGGGGGCGCCATTTCCGGTTGTGTCGCCTGGATCCCAAGGAGCCAGGGGAAGGGGACATATCTGGAGGGCGCCCAGAAGGAGAGGTGGGAGGAGTGGCGGGGCCGGTGGTGCTCGATTGAAGAGGAGGACCCATAGGAATTTTGCCAGGTTCGTCAGGCGCCGCCAGTTCACAGAGACGATTGGAGCAATGTCGACGCCGATGATGAGAAGCTCACGGTCGCCACCACCAGGATCCATCACCTCACCGAGGCCGGGCTCACCCTTGAGATGATCGGGGCGGATTTCATCCGCCGCCGAATCGCTCCACTGCACAACAAGGGGAGGCCGGCCTGTCTCTTCATGAACGCGACCGGGATCATGAGGCTTCGCCCTGGCTTGGACCACAACCTCACGGTGATCAGGCACGCCCACTTGTGCCAGAGTCTTTTCCAGCTCGACGTGCGCTGCGACGGCAAGGCCGAGAGGTCCGGCAAGGCCGCGAAGGCCGGCAAGGTCGTCAAGGGGCCCTTGTTTGGGCTGTCGGCGGGAGTGGTCCCACTAAGCAACAACTCTCGCCGTAACGACATCATCGCCATGATGCCGGATTTCAACGCGCACGGGCTCGACCCAAACTGGGCCGAGCCAGGGGAGGATCAGGTGCAGGAGTTCTTCGACAAGCTGTCGGAGAGGTACGTCCATGCCGAGCCATTGCTCATCCAGGACACCAACCAAGTGGAGCTGGACTACATTGCCGCCAGGGCGGCGGAGGCGGAGCTCGCCGAGGCGGCTGGCAGCGCCGGCCGCGTGGAGGACGAGGCGAGGTTGCCGCGGAGGAGAAGGAGCTTGCCGGGTGGGCGGAGTCCGCTGGGGAGGCCAGCAGTGCCGACACCGGGGCTCCTCTCATTGAAGACGTGGTTGACGAGTCGACCGAGGAGGAGGCCGAGGCCGACGACCCTCTGGCCCTGGGGAGGAGGCGCGTTCTGCGGTGAGCCACCTCTAGCGAGCCGGTCTGGCTCGGCAGCACCGGGCAGCGGCAAGAGACACAGGAGGAGTCCGTGCGCCTGACGAGGGCCGCGGCAGCAAAGAAGGTGGTGAAGTCCGCGGTGGCGAAGAACAAAGCGGCTGCCTCTTCTTTGTCTAAGCGTCCTCAGACTCCACCTGCTTCTCCTCCTCCCCGCGGACGTAGACACGGAGGTCGTCTTCGATTTTGGGTCTCTCAGCCCAAGGAGGAAGAGGAAACCAGAGGAAGAGGAAGAGGAGAATGAGTAAGCATCTTTCCCTCCATTTTTTCTGACCCGTTAGATTGTTTCGTTTTTCTTGACTTGTTTTTATCTTCGCAGGGACAGGTAGACATTGGCCCAGAGGGTGGCAAAGAGAGCCAGGGCCTCGTCGGGCGGCCAACCCTCAGCGGGCACCTCGAGCACGCCGCTGGTGGTGGAGAGCAGCCCCCGGCGCAGCCCCCGCTTCAGCCCCCAGCGTAAGTCTACCACTCACTCCTCCATTGATGAACCTTGGGGTCTGATTCTTTGATGCCGATCTTGCCAGGTTTCGCAGGGGAAGAATGGCAGTAGGAGGAGCCGCCGAGGGCCACCCCCAACATGCCGCCCCCCTCGACCACGCCGCCCCGAGGGGCGTCCCCGACAAGGGCATCCACCACCGAGCCCACGCCCATGGAGGAGGAGGAGACGAACTTGGGCGCCGGTGGTTCCACCCCGGCAACGAACGTTGGCGGGGAGGACGCCACTTCTTCCCAGCCTGGTGCGGGTAAGTCTGCTCGCTTCCCGTCCCTGTCTTTCCTTCTTCTTTTGAACTTTGGTCTTGGCCTTGCCTCAACCTCCTCTTGGCATCTAGGCGCTCCCTCGGCGGACCAGGAGGACATCAATACTGTCATCGGGGAGGTCGCCAGGGACATTGAGGCCGAGGCCAACAAGATTGCCGCCAAAGAGGCCGCCAAGGGTGCTGCCGAGGACGCCGCCAAGGAGCCGGTCGGGGAGACCGGCAAGGCCGCTGCCGAGGAGGGGGCGGTCGATGACCAACCTTCCTCCTCCGCTGCCTCTGGCTCGGGCAGGTACTTGAGGGTGAGCGATGACCTGTTCGTCCATCTCCCAGGGACGGTGAGCACCGGGGCACCCACCGAGGGGGAGGTGTTCGATGACGAGGTGCTCGCCGTCGCCGGGCTCGAGGTTGTCGACGAACCAAGCACCGGTGGTGGCGGTTCCCAGGAAGAGCGACTCCTCCAGGCCATGAGTGCTAACTTCCAGAAGCTCCAGGCGCTTCATCGTGCCCGCCTGGACAAGGCCAAGTCCAGGATGGCGGTGGTGGACAAGGTGGAGGCGGACCTCGAGGAGCGCGTCGCCGAGGCGCAGGCTTGGTTCCGCCAGGCCCACAAGGACTTGAAGGCCGCCCATGACGTGCTGGCTGAGCGCAAGCTGGAGCTTGACATGAAGCAGGCCGACATCGAGAAGGCCCAGGAGCTGGCGAAGCAGCAGGCCGCCCAAGACGAGGCCGCTCGGCACCAGCACCAGGCCGTGCTGAACTCCCAGGAGGAGAAGCTTGCCGCTCGCAAGGAGAAGCTTGCCGCAACACTCCGCGGCAAGGATGAGGAGGTGGAGAAGCTTGTCGTGCAGCGGACCCAGGAGCTGGAGCAGAGGCACAAGGAGGCGCTCAATTCCCAAGCCCTAGTCCATGCCGGCTAGGTGAAAGAGCTGGAGGTGGAGCGGAACGGGCTAAAGGACCAGGCCCTGAAGTTGGAGAAGGAGAAGGACACGCTCAACGGTGCTCTGGTGGAGGCGTAGGGCGCAGTTCTCGGCAAGGCTGAGCAGCTCTCCAAGGCCAACAACTCCATCAAAGACCTGAAGCTGAAGCTGGAGGGTCTTGAGGAGACGCTTTCGGGGGCCAAGGCCCGGGAGGAGACCCTGACCAAGAATCTGGAGAAGGAGAGGCAGCTGCAGAAGAACGAGGCCGCCAACCACGCGGATTATGTGAAGGGCGAGAACCTCTAGGTCAGCTGCCTCGAGGACGTCGCCGGCAGGATCACCATGCAGCTGGCTACCATGCGGATGCCAAACGTGAGGTACGTCCCGGAGCCGAACGTGAGTCCCAACGCCAAGCTGACCCTGTTCTTCGTGGGTGTTCTCGGGGCCCTAGAGTTGTTCCGCTCCAACAGGGCGGCCTCTCTGGCCGATGAGGCCCGGAGGCTTTGCCGGGGTGCCATGACCAAGGTCCTCACCAAGGTGGCGTACTGGAACCCCAACCTCGACTTCGATGCCGTGCTGGATAGCTTTCCAGAGGGCATGGACCTTGCGGCGCTTGAGGAGCGTATCGAGCCCGTCATCAGCCGCGTCGACGGAGTTCGGAGGGTAGAGGGCCAGCGCCGGGATTAGGCACCCCGTTTCTCATTGCCGCTGCAGGTTCATGACCAAGTCAATTTTTATCTTCAGTTAGAACCGCAGCAACAGTTGATGTAATATAACTCTGCAGTACTTTAATATCGTGCATGCCATCTTCCCGTTAGATCTTTCTTCGTACGTTCGTACCCTATGCTTGTTGACATAAGGCTGTCGGCATGTAAACCCATGCCATGGTGCTTTAAGGACGGATCCTCAGCACCCTACCGGAAGGGCGCTTGCTGCCGGGCAAGCCACCTTGCCGCCACGAGAGCGGTCGCTTGAACTGTCGAGCAGACTCGAAGCAAGACAAGAGCGCTACTGGCAACGGGTAGGCCACCTTGCCGCCACTAGCGCGGCCGCATGAACTGTCGAGCGGGCTCGAGACAGAATAAAGGGCATTGCCCATAACGGAAGGGTCCCATTGCGTGCAGGTTTCCCATACAAAGAATGAGATCTCTCAGGGAGGACGGCCTTATATAAGTGAAAATAACCAAGGTTTCGCGTGACTTAGCTTTTTTGTCGTTGCGCGGGCGTTCACCGCATTTGCACGCGACGCCGCCCGTTTGGTCGTCTTCTCCCTTGGAGTGACGACCATGTGAAGCCGCTGCTCCAACCAGACCAGATTTCCACAACTGCGCGCCCCCTACCTGGTGCGCCAAAGATGTCGATGGAAACGGCACCTATGGGATCACTGGGATCCCTTCTACGGTTGGCGGGCGCGGGGTCGTGCAAAGAGCGGGTCTGGCGGCCAGCACAAAGATCGTTTACCCAGGTTCGGGCCGCGAGGATGCGTAAAACCCTAGTCCTTCTTTGGTGTATGTATTTGAGTGTTCTCGAGTTTTTGAACTAGCTACGGGGTGTAACTTGTCCAAAAGATCCGAATCCCTCTCCTGGTCGCCTCGGGCCTCCTTTTATAGACAAAAGGGGTTGCCACAGTGGCACACAGGAGGTGGAAAGGTGAACAGTGGATGAGTCTATCCTCTGGCACCGTCGGACAAACGCATTTAATGCGCTGCCAACGTGCCCCTCTTGCTTTATCAAGGACGGCAGGGAAGCTCGTCCCAGCTGTCGCCGCCTCGCCTGGCTCCGACGCGCGTCCGAGCTAATGAGGCGTTGCAGCGCCACGTTGGCTGGCTATTGGGCTGGCATGGTGGTGGAGTCTTCACGAAGATCTGCATGCCACCACGCAGGTGCTAGCTGAGTCGGTGTAGAGGCCGCATGCTGCCACGCAGGTGCCTGCCCAGCTGGCTGAGCTAGCAGCTGCATGGGAGTGGCGGTGTAGTCTTGGCAGACACGGGCCTGGTTGTGGCCCCGCAGGCGCCTTCGGCAAGGGCCTCACCAGGGCCCCGGCAAGGGTCTTGCCGTGGCGGTCTCGTGGATTTCCCTCGGCCAGGATCCTGCCGAGGATCATTGTCTTCTGGTCCTCATCTGATCTTAAGTGTTCATGATCTTCACAAAGATCTGCATGCCACCACGGAGGTGCCTCCCGAGCCTTGGTTCCAATATGGTTGATGGCGTTGGAACCCTTAGCTTAAGGGTGGAGCGCTCTGCTAGCATCAGGCAAGCTGCCCCGGCAAGGCTCTTGCCGGGGCTGCGGAGGCCGCCCCGGCAAGGGCCTTGTCGGGGGAGCCCACCTCGCCCTTCTGCTTGTTGTGTCTCTGGTCTTGGCATTGCTTGGATTGCCTCGTGCCTCTGGCTTCTCTCCTCTGCCCTACTTAGTGTGGCCGCAGGCGCGGCTCTGACAACCCGTGCACAAGTAGAAGGGTAAAAATGAGAGCCCCTACTTTTGTGCACCGACAATAGTATTGAAGCCAAAGGATATAAGTTTAATAATGATAGTGCAACTTATTTGTGGCACTGCCGTGTAGGTCATATTGGTGTAAAGCGCATGAAGAAACTCCATGCAAATGGGCTTTTGGAATCACTTGATTATGAATCACTTGGTGCTTGCGAACCATGCCTCAGGGGCAAAATGACTAAGACTCCATTCTCCAGAACAATGGAGCGAGCAACAGACTTGTTGGAAATAATACATACTAATGTATGCGGTCCAATGAGTGTTAAGACTCGTGGCGGGTATCGTTATTTTCTGACCTTCACAGATGATTTGAGCAGATATGGGTATATCTACTTGACAAAACATAAGTATGTAACATTTGAAAAGTTCAAAGAATTTCAGAGTGAAGTGGAAAATCATCGTAACAAGAAAAAAAGTTTGTACGATCTGATCGTGGAGGTGAATATTTGAGTTACGAGTTTGGTCTTCATTTGAAACAACGCGGAATAGTTTCACAACTCACGCCACCCAGAACACCACAGCGTAATGGTGTGTCCAAACGTCGTAACCGCACTTTATTAGATATGGCGCGATCTATGATGTCTCTTACTGATTTACCGCTATCGTTTTGGGGTTATGCTTTAGAGACGACTGCATTCACGTTAAATAGGGCACCATCTAAATCCGTTGAGACGACACCATATGAACTGTGGTTTGGCAAGAAACCGAAGTTGTCGTTTCTTAAAGTTTGGGGTTGCGATGCTTATATATGTGAAAAAGCTTCAACCTGATAAGCTTGAACCCATATCGGAGAAATGTGTCTTCATAGGATACCCAAAGGAGACTGTTGGGTTCACCTTCTATCACAGATCCGAAGGCAAAATATTAGTTGCTAAGAATGGATCCTTTCTAGAGAAGGAGTTTCTCTCGAAAGAAGTGAGTGGGAGGAAAGTAGAACTTGATGAGGTAATCGTACCTGCTCCCTTATTGGAAAGTAGTTCATCACAGAAAACAGTTCCAGTGATTCCTACACCAATTAGTGAGGAAGCTAATGATGATGATCATGAAGCTTTTGATCAAGCTACTACTGAACCTCATAGGTCAACCAGAGTAAGATCCGCACCAGAGTGGTACGGTAATCCTGTTCTGGACATCATGTTACTTGACCATGACGAACCTACGAACTATGAGGAAGCGATGATGAGCCCAGATTCCGTGAAATGGCTTGAAGCCATGAAATCTGAGATGGGATCCATGTATGAGAACAAAGTGTGGACTTTGGTTGACTTGCCCGATGATCGGCAAGCCATAGAAAATAAATGGATCTTCAAGAAGAAGACCGATGCTGACAGTAATGTTACTGTCTACAAAGCTCGACTTGTTGCAAAAGGTTTTTGACAAGTTCAAGGAGTTGACTACGATGAGACTTTCTCACCCGTAGCGATGCTTAAGTCTGTCCGAATCATGTTAGCAATTGCCGCATTTTATGATTATGAAATTTGGCAAATGGACGTCAAAACTGCATTCCTGAATGGATTTCTAGAAGAAGAGTTGTATATGATGCAACCAGAAGGTTTTGTCGATCCAAGGGTGCTAACGAAGTGTGCAAGCTCCAGCGATCCATTTATGGACTGGTGCAAGCCTCTCGGAGTTGGAATAAACGTTTTGATAGTCTGATCAAAGCATATGGTTTTATACAGACTTTTGGAGAAGCCTGTATTTACAAGAAAGTGAGTGGGAGCTCTGTAGCATTTCTAATATTATATGTGGATGACTTATTGTTGATTGGAAATGATATAGAATTTCTGGATAGCATAAAAGGATACTTGAATAAAAGTTTTTCTATGAAAGACCTCGATGAAGCTGCTTACATATTGGGCATCAAGATCTATAGAGATAGATCAAGACGCTTAATTGGACTTTCACAGAGCACATACCTTGATAAGATTTTGAAGAAGTTCAAAATGGATCAGTCAAAGAAAGGGTTCTTGCCTGTGTTACAAGGTGTGAAGTTGAGTGGGACTCAATGCCCGACCACTGCAGAAGATAGAGAGAAAATGAAAGTCATTCCCTATGCCTCAGCCATATGTTCTATCATGTATGCAATGCTGTGTACCAGACCTGATGTGTGCCTTGCTATAAGTATAGTAGGGAGGTACCAAAGTAATCCAGGAATGGATCACTCGACAGCGGTCAAGAACATCCTGAAATACCTGAAAAGGACTAAGGATATGTTTCTCGTTTATGGAGGTGACAAAGAGCTCGTCGTAAATGGTTACGTCGATGCAAGCTTTGACACTCATCTGGATGACTCTAAGTCACAACCGGATACGTATTTATATTGAATGGTGGAGCTGTCATTTGGTGCAGTTCCAAATAGAGCGTCGTGGCAGGATCTACGTGTGAAGCGGAGTACATAGCTGCTTCGGAAGCAGCAAATGAAGGAGTCTGGATGAAGGAGCTCATATCCGATCTAGGTGTCATACCTAGTGCATCAGGTCCAATGAAATCTTTTGTGACAATACTAGAGCGATTGCCTTGACAAAGGAATCCAGATTTCACAAGAGAACCAAGCGCATCAAGAGACGCTTCAATTCCATCCACGATCTAGTCAAGGAGGGTGACATAGAAGTTTGCAAGATACATACGGATCTGAATGTTGCAGACCCATTGACTAAGCCTCTCTCATGAGCAAAACATGACCAGCACCAAGACTCCATGGGTGTTAGAATCATTACTATGTAATTTAGATTATTGACTCTAGTGCAAGTGGGAGACTTACGGAAATATGCCCTAGAGGCAATAATAAAGTTGTTATTTATATTTCCTTATATCATGATAAATGTTTATTATTCATGCTAGAATTGTATTAACCGGAAACTTAGTACATGTGTGAATACATAGACAAATAGAGTGTCCTTAGTATACCTCTACTAGACTAGCTCGTTAATCAAAGATGGTTAAGTTTCCTAGCCATAGACATGTGTTGTCATTTGATGAATGGGATCACATCATTAGAGAATGATGTGATGGACAAGACCCATCCGTTAGCTTAGCACTATGATCGTTTAGTTTATTGCTATGAATATGAGATTATGCATCTCCCGAATACCGGAGGAACACTTAGTGTGCTATCAAACGTCACACCGTAACTGGGTGATTATAAAGATGCTCTACAGGTGTCTCCGATGGTGTTTGTTGAGTTGGCATAGATCGAGATTAGGATTTGTCACTCCGATTGTCGGAGAGGTATCTCTGGGCCCTCTCGGTAATGCACATCACTATAAGCCTTGCAAGCAATGTGACTAATGAGTTAGTTGCAGGATGATGCATTACAGAACGAGTAAAGAGACTTGCCGGTAACGAGATTGAACTAGGTATGGTGATACCGACGATCGAATCTCGGGCAAGTAACATACCGATGACAAAGGGAACAACGTATGTTGTTATGCGGTTTGACCGATAAAGATCTTCATAGAATATGTAGGAGCCAATATGAGCATCCAGGTTCCGCTATTGGTTATTGACCGGAGATGTGTCTCGGTCATGTCTACATAGTTCTCGAACCCGTAGGGTCCGCACACTTAACGTTCGATGACGATTTGTTATATGAGTTATGTGTTTTGATGTACCGAAGTTTGTTCGGAGTCACGTATGAGATCACATACGTGACGAGGAGTCTCGAAATGGTTGAGACATAAAGATTCATATATTGGAAGGTTATATTCGGACACCGGAATGCTTCGGGTTGTTTCGGGTAAGTTTCGGAGTACCGGGGGTTACCGGACCCCCCCCCCCCCCGGAAGTTATTGGGCCTCATGGGCCTAGTAATGGAAGAGAGGAGGCAGGCCAAGGAGTGGAGTGCGCCCCCTAGCCCAAACCGAATTGGACTAGGGTTGGGGGCGGCCCCCCTTTCCTTCTCTCCTCCTCCTCCTTCCCCCTTCTCCTTGTTGGAATAGGAAAGGGGGGGGACGAATCCTACTTGGAGTAGGACTCCCCCCTTGGGCGCGCCACCCTTGGCCGGCCTCCTCCTCCCTCCCTCCTTTATATACGTGGGGAGGGGAGCACCCTAGAACACACAAGTTGATCTTTTAGCCGTGTGCGGTGCCCCCCTCCAAAGAAACACACCTCTGTCATATCGTCGTAGTGCTTAGGCGAAGCCCTGCGCTGGTAACTTCATCATCACCGTCACCACGCCATCGTGCTGACGAAACTCTCCCTCGGCCTCAACTGGATCAAGAGTTCGAGGGACGTCATCGAGCTGAACGTGTGCAGATCGCGGAGGTGCCGTGCGTTCGGTACTTGGATCGGTTGGATCGTGAAGACGTTCGACTACATCAACCGCGTTACTAAACGCTTCTGCTTTCGGTCTACGAGGGTACGTGGACACACTCTCCCCGCTCGTTGCTATGCTTCTCCTAGATAGATCTTGCGTGATCGTAGGAATTTTTTTGAAATACTACGTTCCCCAACAAGCATGCCAAGTTATGAAATTCAGACGAGCTTTGGATTTACTAGAATTTAAAAACCAGATATCTCAATGTTTGCGGCCGAGTGACCATGGCAGGGTGTTTGACATTCGTTCCCATTTCTTGCACGGGACCTAAGCAGGCAACCAAGGGCACAAATTTGAATTTTCAACCAATTTATATGCATTAGAGCATGTGCATGTAGTTCAAATTTGAATTATGCACATAAATGCATTAAAAACTCAATTAATGCATAAAAACGTCCAAACGAACCCCGAAAAATCCCAAAAAATGACACAACACTCCTGTTGTTCTATGTTGACACGAGAATTTTTTTGAAAGCAATAAGAGGGAATGGATATCGTTTCGTCCCCAAAGGTGGGACGTTCCCTACCGAAACCACCAGGCTTGTTGTGAGAAGCTCTGGTTTGTGGGAAGCATATCCCCAAACCTGCCCCAAATGGGACAAAAAATTTACCACAGCATGTTGATGATGCTCCATGATAGCATGCCAAGTTTCATGAATTTCAGATGAGCTTTGGATTTACTAGAATTTAAAACCAGGTATCTCAATGTTTGCGGCCGAGTGGCCGTGGCAGGGTGTTTGACATTCGTTCCCATTTCTTGCATAGGACCTAAGCATGCAACCAAGGGCACATATTTGAATTTTCAACCAATTTGTATGCATTAGAGCATGTGCATGTAGTTCAAATTTGAATTATGCACATAAATGCAATGAAAACTCAATTAATGCATAAAAATGTCCAAACGAACCTCGAAAAATCCCAAAAAATGACACAACACTCCTGTTGTTCTATGTTGACACGAGAAATTTTTTGAAAGCAATAAGAGGCAATGGATATCGTTTCGTCCCCAAAGGTGGGACGTTCCCTACCGAAACCATTAGGCTTGTTGTGAGAAGCATATCCCCAAACTGCCCCAAAAGGGACAAAAAAATTACCACGGCATGTTGATGCCGCTCCATGATAGCATGCCAAGTTTCTTGAATTTCACACGAGCTTTGGATTACTATTATTTAAAAACCAGGTATCTCAATGTTTGCGGCCGAGTGGCCGTGGCAGGGTATTTGACATTCGTTCCCATTTCTTGCATGGGACCTAAGCATGCAACCAAGGGCACAGATTTGAATTTTCAACCAATTTATATGCATTAGAGCATGTGCATGTAGTTCAAATTTGAATTATGCACATAAATGCATTGAAAACTCAATTAATGCATAAAAACGTCCAAACGAACCCCGAAAAATCCCAAAAAATGACACAACACTCCTGTTGTTCTATGTTGACACGAGAAATTTTTTGAAAGCAATAAGAGGCAACGGATATCGTTTCGTCCCCAAAGGTGGGACGTGCCCTACCGAAACCATCAGGCTTGTTGTGAGAAGCTCTGGTTTGTGAGAAGCATATCGCCAAACCTTCCCCAAATGGGACAAAAAATTTACCACGGCATGTTGATGCCGCTCCATGATAGCATGCCAAGTTTCATGAATTTCAGACGAGCTTTGGATTTATTAGAATTTAAAAACCAGGTATCTCAATGTTTGCGGCCGAGTGACCGTGGCAGGGTGTTTGACATTCGTTCCCATTTCTTGCATGGGACCTAAGCATGCAACCAAGGACAAACATTTGATGTTGCAACCCGTTTTTATGGACGGAGCACATGCATGTAGTTCAATTTTGGATTTACTAGAATTACTTAAGCAAGTACCTCAACATTTGCCGGAGAGCCACGGTGCCGTGGTGTTCAAAATTCATCCCCATTTCTTGCATGGGACATAAGCATAAACCCATGGACACATATATGATTTTACAACCCATGTTGGTGCACCAGACCATGTGCATGTGCTTTAATTTTGAATTGTGCACCTGAAATGGCTAGAAAACCAATTTAATGTATAAAATCTCCAAACGAACCCTGAATAATTCCAATTTTTTTACGACACATATATAGTTGCATGTTCACTGCAGATGAAAGGTCTAGCAATTCAAACACCGTCCATTGCCGCTGTGACCCCATTATGTAATACAAATCAAGACGAAAAATCAAGTAGATCCCACACAGTTTATTACCACCAACCGTGTGAGATGCAACACAAAATATCTTGGAGCACCGTCGGATTATAGTACGCATACGACTTTCGCGAGAAGGTGCGACGACTACAATCCACAGCCCGCTCTGAATAAGGGACCATGTCTGATGACACTTTGCGTGCCAGTTTTTTGGCTAAAGCGATTCCAAATTTTCGGCTTCCGCGGAAATATCTACCTCCCCGCTCCCTTCCCCTTACCAAAAGCCACATTTCCCCTATTTTTCCGCCTTCCTTTCCAAGTTGAAACCTTCACTCCTTGCTTGTAGCGCCGCCTCCTCGCCGGCGACCTTCCTTCATGCTGCTTGGCCTCGCCTATCCAGGCAGGTAATCCACACCCGACCCCCATCCTCCTCCTCCTACCACATCCCACATGCCCCGACCGCCGGCGCGAGCGCGACACCTCCCACCAAAATCACTGACCCCTCCACCAAATAAGCGCCGCCCTAATCCATGGTGCATGCAGTATAGCCAGGATCTCAAGGAGCATTTGGCAGCGGAGAAGCAAATCGCGGCCGCACGCGCGGATGAGGTCGCGATGGCTGCCATTCATGTCGACCCCCAGATCATGGAGGAGCACCTCGCCATCAAGGCCATCATCGATGCCTCGCGCACCGACGCCACGACGCGGTTGGATGCTTTAAACGACATTTCGTGGCGTTTTCTCGAGGCCACCATCGGTGCCTTCGACGAAGAGTACGAGGTGTTTTCTCAGCGTGCACGTGCTAACCTCATCTCGAGCGCCAGCAGGTTGGTGCCCGGAGCAGCTCAGGCAACTCACCACTATGACGAGGGCACCCACGAAGTGGAGGCCTCGCCCTCTTCCATGTCCAAGGAGCCAATCGTCATCGATATCTCTGACAATGAGGAGTAGCTTGTCTTATTAGCTCACTATAAGGACCCATGTTCAGTTTGCTAGCTATCGCCTTTCCTTAACAAATTCTAGTGAATTGTGCTATCTACTTTTACCATGCAATCTTCTGCTCTAGAGTATATGTTATATATGTCCTGCAATGTGGTGTTTAGTTAACTGTTTGGTTCAATTCTGCAAATGTGATGTTCAATTCTTCAGGGTGCAATTTTCCAAGTTGTCAAGCATGCTTGGTTTGCTTAATCCGATCTTCTATTAGGAGTATGTTATATTGTGCAATGTGGTGCTCAGTTAACGTTTGGTTCATTTGTTGTGGTGTTTAGTTAACTGTTTGGTTCAATTCTGCAATGTGATGTTCAATTGTTGTGGGTGCATTATGTTATTGTATACCATGTGAGAAATAAATCGAATTTGGCTGTACTAAATACATGAGAAACGAATACAATTGCTATATTTCCAAGTTGTTAAGAATGCTTGGTTTGGTTAACTGTCTGATCTTATATTAGGAGTATGTTATATTGTGCAATGTGGTGCTCAGTTAACATTTGGTTCATTTGTTGTGGTGTTTAGTTAACTGCACGTGCATGGTCTGTTGTCTAATAGCACATTATTGTGCAATTGCAGGAACCATTCTAATATTTAGGTTTTTAACAATTTGGTCTTGCACATGTAGGTCCTGCTGTAAGAGGTTTTGACCCACTGTTCGACCCTTTTGCATATGGGGAAATGAGTTGTGCACGAATATCAATCAAGTCAAGAAACTCAGGAAGATTGTTAGGATAAAGAAATTACCGACAAAAAACAACAAGATCTTTGTCTACACAATGAAGAAGACATCAGTTCACTACAAGATGGTACTAATTATTATACCTTGCCTTTTTTATTCCTTTGCCCCATTTCCAATATAGAGAAGATATTTATGCACATCCTTGTTTTCAGGCCTTTCCAAAGCAGTTCACTGATGATTACCTATCAAACCACCTCTATGGTCAGGAGGCGAGGAAGGTTTTCATACAACACCCACGGTTCAATATTGAAGTGTTTCTGAACAGGATGAAGGACGCACGATCAATCATCCACAGGCACTGGCCTAAAGTTGCAAAGACCTTCAACATTAATGAAGGATCAATATTCGCCTTCCGCTTCAGCAGTTTTCCAGATGAGATGCATCTGTCTATATACCGTCTATGATGCTAATTTCGAAAGGTTCTACATGTTGCATGTGAAACTTGGTGCTGGTGTAGTTGTGTAATGGGGTAGCTGAGTGCTGAAGCTATATCATGTTGTACTCTGATGTATTTCAATTATGAAATTCCGCTTCCGTAATATGGAAATGAAATATATTATGTGCTTAATATGAATGTCGTCAATTAGATTAATAAATGGATTATTAATAATAAGGCAATTAGCCTACTAATATTGAATTAGCCTGCTAATTGGGTTTTGCTATTGCAAACAGTTATTGACAAAATACCGTGGGCGATGACCTCAGGCAATGCACACAGTTTCTAGGAATAAACCGTGTAGGATCAATGAACAATCACACACGACTTTCTATTGAAAACTGTTTGCGTTAGGCCACCTTGCGCAAACGTTTACCACATAAAAACTGTGTGTGATGGACAGCCTTTGCCACACGGTTTCTTCTACGGACCATGTGTGATGCATTCAATAACGCAAACGATTTAACGGGAAAAATTGTGTGTGATGTACCTGTGAACGGAAACGTTTTCCTTGGAGCGACTGTGTGGGATGTACATACGAACGGAAACGTTTAGCGGGGACTGACTATGTGGGATGTACTTGCGACCAAAAACAATTTCACCTGTATAATTGTATTTTTTAGCTCTACTGTTCGTATTCCCGTATTTGAGCGCTCGCCGGTCGCACACGACCTCATTTTGCCGAGCGTGTGTGCCAGGAGGGCATATTCCCGACGGTTTCTCGGTCGTGTGGGAAGGACCCCCCTATCGCCTTCACTCACTAGGCGACGGTTCCAAATGTCATCGTGGAAAGGGGTTAAAAACCGTTTGTATAGGACCGATGCATACCAGTGAGTGCAACATATTTGTGGCACTGCTGTTTAGGTCATATTGGTGTAAAACACATGAAGAAACTCCATGCAAATGGGCTTTTGGAATCACTTGATTATTAATCATTTGATACTTGTGAAGCATGCCTCATGGGCAAGATGACTAAAACTCCGTTCTCCGGAACAATGGAGCGAGCTAATGACTTATTGGAAATAATACATACCGAGGGTATGCGGTCCGATGAGTGTTGAAGCTCGCGGCGGGTATCGTTATTTTCTGACCTTCACAGATGATTTGAGCAGATATGGGTATATCTACTTGATGAAACACAAGTCTGAAACATTTGAAAAGTTCAAAGAATTTCAGAGTGAAGTGGAGAATCATCGCGACAAGAAAATAAAGTTTCCACGATCTGATCGCGGAGGCGAATATTTGAGTTACGAGTTTGGCCTTCATTTAAAATAATGTGGAATAGTTTCACAACTCATGCCACCTGGAACACCACAGCGTAATGGTGTGTCTGAACATCGTAACCGTACTTTATTAGATATGGTACGATCTATGATGTCTCTTACCGATTTACCGCTATCTTTTTGGGGTTATGCATTAGAGACAGTCGCATTCACGTTAAATAGGGCACAATCTAAATCCGTTGAGACGACACCGTATGAACTATGGTTTGGCAAGGAACCTAAGTTGTCATTTCTTAAAGTTTGGGGTTGTGATGCTTATGTGAAAAAGCTTCAACCTGATAAGCTCGAACCCAAATTGGAGAAGTGCATCATCATAGGATACCCAAAAGAAAATGTTGGCTACACCTTCTATCACAGATCTGAAGGAAGATCTTTGTTGCTAAAAATGGATCCTTTCTAGAGAAGGAGTTTCTCTCGAAAGAAGTGAGTGAGAGGAAAGTAGTACTTGATGAGGTAATTGTACCTTCTCTCGAATTGGAAAGTAGCTCATCACAGAAAACCGTTCCCGTGATGCCTACACCAACTAGAGAGGAAGCTAATGATAATGATCATGAAACTTTAGATCAAGTTACTACCGAACCTCGTAGGTCGACCAGAGCATGTTCCGCACCAGAGTGGTACAGTAATCCTATTCTGGAAGTCATGTTACTAGACCATGACGAACCTACGAACTACGAGGAAGTGATGATGAGCCCAGATTCCGATAAATGGCTTGAGGCCATGAAATCTGAGATAGGATCCATGTATGAGAACAAAGTGTGGACTTTGTTGACTTGCCCGATGATCGGCGAGCCATTGAGAATAAATGGATCTTTAAGAGGAAGACGGACGCGATGGTAGTGTTACTATCTAAAAAGCTCGAATTGGCGAAAAAGGTTTTTCAACAAGTTCAAGGTGTTGACTACGATGAGATTTTCTCACTCGTATTGATGCTTAAAATCTGTCCGAATCATGTTAGCAATTGCCGCATTTTATGAAATCTGGTAAATGGATGTCAAAACTACATTTCTTAATGATTTATTAAAGAAGAGTTGTATATGATGCAACCATAAGGTTTTGTCAATCCTAAAGGTGCTAACAAAGTGTGCAAGCTCCAGCTATCCATCTATGTACTAGTGCAAGCATCTCGGAGTTGGAATATACGCTTTGATGAGTTGATCAAAGCATATAGTTTTATAAAGACTTGCGATGAAGCCTGTATTTATAAGAAAGTGAGTGCGAATGATACGTCTCCAACGTATCTATAATTTTTTATCGTTCCATGCTATATTATATTCTGTTTTGGATGTTTAATGGGCTTTCTTATACACTTTTATATTATTTTTGGGACTAACCAATTAACCGGAGGCCCAGCCCGAATTGCTGTTTTTTTGCCTATTTCAGTGTTTCGCAGAAAAATAATATCAAACGGAGTCCAAACGGAATGAAACCTTCGGGAACGTGATTTTCGGAACAAACGTGATCAGGAGGACTTGGAGTCTACGTCAAGAAATCAATTAGGAGAGCACGAGGCAGGGGACGCGCCTACCCCCTGGGCGCGCCCTCCACCCTCGTGGGGCCCACGTTGCTCCACCGACGTACTTCTTCCTCCTATATATACCTACGTACCCCAAACTATCAGATACGGAGCAAAAAACCTATTTCCATCGCCGCAATCTTCTGTACCCGTGAGATCCCATCTTGGGGCCTTTTTCCGGCGCTCCGTCGGAGGGGGCATTGATCACGGAGGGCTTCTACATCAACACCATAGCCTCTCCGATGATGTGTGAGTAGTTTACCTCAGACCTTCGGGTCCATAGTTATTAGCTAGATGGCTTCTTCTCTATTTTTGGATCTCAATACAAATTTCTCCACGATTCTCGTGGAGATCTATTCGATGTAATCTTCTTTTGCGGTGTGTTTGTTGAGACCGATGAATTGTGGGTTTATGATCAAGTTTATCTATGAACAATATTTGAATCTCCTCTGAATTCTTTTATGTATGATTGGTTATCTTTGCAAGTCTCTTCGAATTATCAGTTTGGTTTGGCCTACTACATTGATCTTTCTTGCAATGGGAGAAGTGCTTAGCTTTGGGTTCAATCTTGCGGTGTCCTTTCCCAGTGACAGCAGGGGCAGCAAGGCACGTATTGTATTGTTGCCATCGAGGATAAAAAGATGGGGTTTATATGATATTGCATGAGTTTATCCCTCTACATCATGTCATCTTGCTTAAAGTGTTACTCCGTTCTTATGAACTTAATACTCTAGATGCATGCTGGATAGCGGTCGATGTGTGGAGTAATAGTAGTAGATGCAGGCAGGAGTCGGTCTACTTGTCACGGACGTGATGCCTATATACATGATCATAGCTATATATTCTCATAACTATGCTCAATTCTATCAATTGCTCGACAATAATTTGTTCACCCACCGTAATATTTATGCTCTTGAGAGAAGCCACTAGTGAAACCTATGGCCCCCGGGTCTATTTTCCATCATATTAATCTTCCAACACTTAGTTATTTTTTACCGTTTATTTTACTTTGCATCTTTATTTCTCTTTATCATAAAAATACCAAAAATATTATCCTATCATATCTATCAGATCTCACTCTCGTAAGTGACCGTGAAGGGATTCACAACCCCTTTATCGCGTTGGTTGCAAGGTTCTTGTTTGTTTGTGTAGGTGCGTGGGACTCGCGCGTGGTCTCCTACTGGATTGATACCTTGGTTCTCAAAACTAAGGGAAATACTTACGCTACTTTACTGCATCACCCTTTCCTCTTCAAGGGAAAACCAACGTAGTGCTCAAGAGGTAGCAAGAAGGATTTCTGGCGCCATTGCCGGGGAGATTCACGCCAATTCAAGTCAAGATTTGATTTCCCGTCAACGAGCCATTTCTGGCGCCATTGCCAGGGAGTCTACGCAAAAGTCAACATACCAAGTACCCATCACAAACTCTTATCCCTCGCATTACATTATTTGCCATTTGCCTCTCGTTTTCCTCTCCCCCACTTCACCTTTGCCGTTTTATTCGCCCTTCTTCCGTTCGATCTTTTGTTCGCTTGTGTTACCATGTGCCTTCTTTTTGCTTGCATCTTCGTTTGCTAAAAGTTTATGGATCCTCATCCACTTGCTAATCTCTTTTAGAGATCCAATTATGGCGAACCTATTGCTAGTGAGTTGAGTGCACTAGATTATCTTTATGAGGTTTTGCTTGAAATTCGTGAATCTGAAAATTGTGATGAAGTACTTTATGAAGCAATTCACGATAGCTCCTTGAATAAAAAGCATGATTGCAATGATTTTACTATAAATTCTCTTGATGTCAATTGTGCTAATAATATGCAAAACCCTAAGCTTGGGGATGCTAGTTTTGCTATGTCTGCTACTTGTTGCAATGATCATGATTGGGATGATTCTTCTTATGATCTTGAAAATTTATTTAAGCCCCATGATGAATATGAGATTGATAATGATGTTTGCACTAATATTGGAAGTGGGTTTGGAAGAATGTCAACTTTAGATCCCACATATTTGGAGAATGTTCAGTCTTATGAAGTTTTTGATAAAAGTGGGTTTGGAGAGGTCATGACTTTAGTTAATGTTAATCCCACTATTTTGGAAGAGTATCAACTTCGCATGCATGTGGATCGTGTTGAAAATATTTTATGTGGTAGCTATTTTGTTGAATTTTCTTATGATCCCACATGTAATTATTATGAGAGAGGAAAATATGGTTGTAGAAATTTTCATGTTGCTAAATTACCTCTCGTTATGTTGAGATTGCTATTGTTTCTTTCCTCTTCCTTGCATATGCTAGTTTTTGCTTGCTATGATAATTTGTTTGCCTATAAGATGCCTATGCATAGGAAGTATGTTAGACTTAGATGTGTTTTTCACATGCTATATGATGCTATCTTTGTGTTTCAATTGCTATGTTTCATGTGAGCATCATTAAAATTATTGATGCCTAGCTAGGGGCGTTAAACGATAGCGCTTGTTGGGAAGCAACCCAATTTTATTTTAGTTTTTTGCTTTTTGCTTCTGTTTAGGAATAAATATTTGATCTAGCCTCTGGTTAGATTTGTTTTTATGTTTTAATTAGTGTTTGTGCCAAGTTAAACCTATAGGATCTTCTTGGATGATAGTTATTTGATCTTGCTGAAAATTCCAGAAACTTTCTGTTCACGAAAACAATTGTTAAAAATCACCAGAACGTGATAAAATATTGATTCCAATTTCTGCTGATCAATAAACAAATTTTATAGGTCGTCCTATTTTGGTAGATTTTTTTGAGTTCCAGAAGTTTGCGTTAGTTACAGATTACTACAGACTGTTCTGTTTTTGACAGATTCTGTTTTTCGTGTGTTGTTTGCTTATTTTGATGAACCTATGGCTAATAAAATAGTTTATAAACCATAGAGAAGTTGGAATACAGTAGGTTTAACACCCATATAAATAAATAATGAGTTCATTACAGTACCTTGAAGTGGTGTTTCGTTTTCTTTCGCTAACGGAGCTCACGAGATTTTCTGCTAAGTTTTGTGTTGTGAAGTTTTCAAGTTTTGGGTAAAAGATTTGATGGAGTATGGAACAAGGAGTGGCAAGAGCCTAAGCTTGGGGGATGCCCATGGCACCCCAAGATAATCTAAGGACACCAAAAATCCAAAGCTTGGGGATGCCCCGGAAGGCATCCCCTCTTTCGTCCTCATCCATCGGTAAATTTACTTGGAGCTATATTTTTATTCACCACATGATATGTGTTTTGCTTGGAGTGTCTTGTATGATTTGAGTCTTTATTTTTTTAGTTTGCCACAATCATCCTTGATGTACACACCTTTTGAGAGAGACACACATGATTCGGAATTTATTAGAATACTCTATGTGCTTCACTTATATCTTTTGAGCTATATAGTTTTTGCTCTAGTGCTTCACTTATATTTTTTAGAGCACGGTGGTGGATTTGTTTTATAGAAACTATTGTTCTCTCATGCTTCACTTATATTATTTTGAGAGTCCTACAAAACAGCATGGTAATTTGCTTAAATTGAGAAATTAGTCCTAAAGTAATAGGCATCCAAGATTAGTAAAAATTATCTTATGAGTGTGTTGAATACTATGAGAAGTTTGATGCTTGATAATTGTTTTGAGATATGAAGATGGTGATATTAGAGTTATGCTAGTTGAGTAGTTGTGGATTTGAGGAATACTTGTGTTAAAGTTTGTGATTCCCGTAGCATGCACGTATGGTGAACCATTATGTGATGAAGTCGGAGCATAATTTATTTATTGATTGTCTTCCTTATGAGTGGCGGTCGGGGACGAGCGATGGTCTTTTCCTACCAATCTATCCCCCTAGGAGCATGCGCGTAATACTTTGCTTTGATAACTTGTAGATTTTTGCAATAAATATGTGAGTTCTTTATGACTAATGTTGAGTCCATGGATTATACGCACTCTCTTCCTTCCACCATTGCTAGTCTTTCTAATACCACACACTTTTCGCCGGTATCATAAACCCACCATATACCTTCCTCAAAACAGCCACCATACCTACCTATCATGGCATTTCCATAGCCATTCTGAGATATATTGCCATGCAAATTACCACCGTTCCGTTTACTATGACACGCTCCATCATTGTCATATTGCTTCGCATGATCATGTAGTTGACATCGTATTTGTGGCAAAGCCACCATTCATAATTCTTCCATACATGTCACTCTTGATTCATTGCATATCCCGGTACACCGCCGGAGGCATTCACATAGAGTCATATTTTGTTCTAAGTATTGAGTTGTAATTCTTGAGTTGTAAGTAAACAAAAGTGTGATGATCATCATTTTTAGAGCATTGTCCCAAGTGAGGAAAGGATGATGGAGACTATGATTCCCCCACAAGTCGGGATGAGACTCCGGACGAAAAAAAAGAGGCCATAAAAAAGAGAGAAAAGGCCCAAATAAAAAAATGAGAGAAAAAGAGAAAAGGGACAATGTTACTGTCCTTTTACCACACTTGTGCTTCAAAGTAGCACCATGATCTTCATGATAGAGAGTCTCCTATGATATCACTTTCATATACTAGTGGGAATTTTTCATTATAGAACTTGGCTTGTATATTCCGATGATGGGCTTCCTCAAAATGCCCTAGGTCTTCGTGAGCAAGCGAGTTGGATGCACACCCACTTAGTTTCTTTTGTTGAGCTTTCATATACTTATAGCTCTAGTGCATCCGTTGCATGGCAATCCCTACTCACTCACATTGATATCTATTGATGGGCATCTCCATAGCCCGCTGATACGCCTAGTTGATGTGAGACTATCTTCTCCTTTTTTGTCTTGTCCACAACCACCATTCTATTCCACATATAGTGCTATATCCATGGCTCACGCTCATGTATTGCGTGAAGATTGAAAAAGTTTGAGAACACCAAAAGTATGAAACAATTGCTTGGCTTGTCATCGGGGTTGTGCATGATTTAAATACTTTGTGTGGTGAAGATAGAGCATAGCCAGACTATATGATTTTGTAGGGATAACTTTCTTTGGCCATGTTATTTTGAGAAGACATAATTGCTTAGTTAGTATGCTTGAAGTATTATTATTTTTATGTCAATATTAAACTTTTGTCTTGAATCTTTCGGATCTGAAGATTCATACCACAAATAAGAGAATTACATTGAAAATTATGCTAAGTAGCATTCCACATCAAAAATTCTGTTTTTATCATTTACCTACTCGAGGACGAGCAGGAATTAAGCTTGGGGATGCTTGATACGTCTCCAACGTATCTATAATTTTTTATTGTTCCATGCTATATTATATTCTGTTTTGGATGTTTAATGGGCTTTATTATACACTTTTATATTATTTTTGGGACTAACCTATTAACCGGAGGCCCAGCCCGAATTGCTGTTTTTTGCCTATTTCAGTGTTTCGTAGAAAAAGAATATCAAACGGAGTCCAAACGGAATGAAACCTTCGGGAACGTGATTTTCGGAACAAATGTGATCCAGAGGACTTCGAGTCTACGTCAAGAAATCAACCAGGAGAGCACGAGGCGGGGGGCGCGCCTACCCCCTGGGCGCGCCCTCCACCCTCGTGGGGCCCACGTTGCTCCACCGACGTACTTCTTCCTCCTATATATACCTACGTACCCCCAAACTATCAGATACGGAGCAAAAAACCTATTTCCACCGCCGCAACCTTCTGTACCCGTGAGATCCCATCTTGGGGCCTTTTCCGGCGCTCCGCCGGAGGGGCATTGATCATGGAGGGCTTCTACATCCACACCATAACCTCTCCGATGATGTGTGAGTAGTTTACCTCAGACCTTCGGGTCCATAGTTATTAGCTAGATGGCTTCTTCTCTCTTTTTGGATCTCAATACAAAGTTATCCACGATTCTTGTGGAGATCTATTCGATGTAATCTTCTTTTGCGGTGTGTTTATTGAGATCGATGAATTGTGGGTTTATGATCAAGTTTATCTATGAATAGTATTTGAATCTCCTTTGAATTCTTTTATGTATGATTGGTTATCTTTGCAAGTCTCTTCGAATTATCAGTTTGGTTTGGCCTACTAGATTGATCTTTCTTGTAATGGGAGAAGTGCTTAGCTTTGGGTTCAATCTTGCGGTGTCCTTTCCCAGTGACAGCAGGGGCAGCAAGGCACGTATTGTATTGTTGCCATCGAGGATAAAAATATGGGGTTTATATCATATTGCATGAGTTTATCCCTCTACATCATGTCATCTTGCTTAAAGCGTTGCTCCGTTGTTATGAACTTAATACTCTAAATGCATGATGGATAGCGGTCGATGTGTGGAGTAATAGTAGTAGATGCAGGCATGAGTCGGTCTACTTGTCACGGACATGATGCCTATATACATGATCATAGCTAGATATTCTCATAACTATGCTCAATTCTATCAATTGCTCGACAGTAATTTGTTCACCCACCATAATACTTATGCTCTTGAGAGAAGCCACTAGTGAAACCTATGGACCCCGGGTCTATTTTCCATCATATTAATCTTCCAACACTTAGTTATTTCTTTTGCCGTTTATTTTACTTTGCATCTTTATTTCTCTTTATCATAAAAATACCAAAAAATATTATCCTATCATATCTATCAAATCTCACTCTCGTAAGTGACCGTGAAGGGATTGACAACCCCTTTATCGCGTTGGTTGCGAGGTTCTTGTTTGTTTGTGTAGGTGCGCGGGACTCGCGCGTGGTCTCCTACTGGATTGATACCTTGGTTCTCAAAACTAAGGGAAATACTTACGCTACTTTACTGCATCACCCTTTGCTCTTCAAGGAAAAACCAACACCGTGCTCAAGAGGTAGCAGGGAGCACTACAGCCTTTCTGGTAAGTATATGTGAATGACATATTATTGTTCGAAAATGATGTAGAAATTTTCAGGAAAAGCATAAAGGAGTGTCTGAAAGGAGTTTTTCAAAGAAAGACCTCGGTGAAGCTGCTTACATATTGGGCATCAAGATCTATAGAGATAGATCAAGGTGCTTGATAAGACTTTCAATGAGTACATACCTTGATAAGATTGTGAAGGAGTTCAAAATGGGTCAGTCAAAGAAGGAGTTCTTGCCTGAGTTGTAAGGTATGAAGTTGAGTAAGACTCAAAACCCAACCACGGCAAAAGATAGAGAGAGAATGAAAGTTATTCCCTATGCCTCAGCCATAGGTTCTATAAAGTATGCCATGCTGTGTACCAGACCTATTATATACCTTGCCATGAGTTTGGCAAGGGGGTACAATAGTGATCTAGGAGTAGATCACTAGACAGCGGTATAAATTATCCTTAGAGGACTAAGGAAATATTTCTCGATTATGGAGGTGATAAAGAGTTCGTCGTAAAGAGTTACGTCGATGCAAGCTTTTACACCGATCCAGATGACTCTAACTCTCAATCTGGATACATATTGAAAGTTGGAGCAATTAGCTAGAGTAGCTCCATGCAGAGCATTGTAGACATAGAAATTTGCAAAATACATACGGATTTGAATGTGGCAGACCCGTTGACTAAACTTCTCTCACAAGCAAAACATGATCACACCTTAGTACTCTTTGGGTGTTAATCACATAGCAATGTGAACTAGACTATTGACTCTAGTAAACCCTTTGGGTGTTGGTCACATAGCGATGTGAACTATTGGTGTTAAATCACATGGCGATGTGAACTAGATTATTGACTCTAGTGCAAGTGGGAGACTGAAGGAAATATGCTCTAGAGGCAATAATAAAGTTGTTATTTTATATTTCCTTATATCATGATAAGTGTCTATTATTCATGCTAGAATTGTATTAACCAGAAACTTGATACATGTGTGGATACATAGACAAAACACCGTGTCCCTAGTAAGCCTCTACTAGACTAGCTCGTTAATCAAAGATGGTTAAGTTTCCTAACCATGGACATATGTTGTCATTTGATGAATGGGATCACATCATTAGGAGAATGATGTGATGGACAAGACCCATCCGTTATCTTAGCATAATGATCGTTAAGTTTTATTGCTATTGCTTTCTTCATGTCATATACATATTCCTTTGACTATGAGATTATGCAACTCCCGGATACCGGAGAATACCTTGTGTGCTATCAAACGTCACAACGTAACTGGGTGATTATAAAGATGCTCTACAGGTATCACCGAAGGTGTTTGTTGGGTTGGCATAGATCGAGGTTAGGATTTGTCACTTCGAGTATCGGAGAGGTATATCTGGGCCCTCTCGGTAATGCACATCATAATAAGCCTTGCAAGCAATGTGACTAATGAGTTAGTTGCGTGATGATGTATTACGGAACGAGTAAAGAGACTTGCCGGTAACGAGATTGAACTAGGTATGAAAATACCGACAATCGAATCTCGGGCAAGTAACATACCGATGACAAAGGGAATAATGTATGTTGTCATTACGGTACGACCGATAAAGATCTTCGTAGAATATGTGGGAACCAATATGAGCATCTAGGTTCCGCTGTTGGTTATTGACCGGAGAGGTGTCTCGGTCATGTCTACATAGTTCTTGAACTCATAGGGTTCGCACGCTTAACGTTTGATGACGATTTTGTATTATATGAGTTATGTGATTTGGTGACCGAATGTTGTTCGGAGTCCCGGATGAGATCACGGACATGACGAGGAGTCTCGAAAAGGTCGAGAGGTAAAGATTCATATATAGGACGATAGTATTTGGACACTGGAAGTGTTCCGGGGGTACTGAGTACGTATCGGGTCACCGGAAGGGGTTCCGGGCAACCCCGACAAACTATATGGGCCTAATGGGCCAAGAGAGGGACAGACCAGACCCTAAGGGGCTGGTGCGCCCCCTATAGGCCGAAATAAGGGGGAAAGGAAAGGAGGTGAAAGTTCAAGTGGCACTTATACTATATTTTGGTGTGATGACAATGTGGTTAGTTGAACTAATATCGGTTACTAAAGTTTATCTCAGGATATTGGTTCCAAGTGCTCCATGATGGAGATGTGCGACCCCCCCCCCCAATTCAAAAAGGACAAAGGCGTGGTCTTCCGGCGCTTCGAAGGTTTAGTTTTTGGTTTGCTTCGAGTCGTAGGAAAGACCGCGCTATTAAGAGGGGTTGGTGTGGATGAAAGTTGTGTGGGAATGCCATTGCAGAACCTTATACACTTAGCCTACCCAATCTTACCACCTAAAATCCTTGTGTGTGTGCTTGTGGTACTCAGAAAGTTTGTGACTCAAAGTTACTGGGTACCCCGTGCGCACAGGGTCTTTGGACCCCCAGGCGCACGGGGTACTGCGTAACTCTCTGAGTACCCCGTGCGCACGGGGTCTTTTGACCCCCGTGCGCATGGGGTACTGTGTAAACTCTCTGAGTAGCCCGTGTGCACGGGGTATTTTGACCTCCGTGCGCACAGGGTGGTATGAAACTCTCTGAGTACCCCGTGCGCACGGGGCTGACTTAGCCCGTGCGGACGGGGTCTAACGGGCAGATTCCCCACCCGGCCAAGAACACTATACAAAGGCTCTTCTTCCACCTCCAACCCCTAACCCTAATGTCTTGCTGAGCTCCACCATTGCTACACCCCATTTTGCTCAATACTCTCAATCCCTCCACCCAAACTTGTTGAAACTTTGGGGATTGGGAGAGCAAGACCCGATCTACAACTTGACCAAACCAAATCGCGTTTCCCGCAACATTTCTTCCCCATTGACTTGTTACTCATGGAGCTTGGGCTCCTAGGCAGCTAGAGATTCCTCCGGAAGCTTCCTTGCTTGTGGTGTGCTCCGGAGAAGTTTGTAAAGGTGTGGTGGTCGCCTTCAAGACCAACCCCGAGTGATTCGAGGCTCATCCATTGGGGGTGACTCGAAGGAGATTACGGCGAGCCTTCGGTGGCGTTCCGCAAGCTTTGGCTCCGGCACCGCTCCAAACGGAGAGTAGCTCTTCCCCAAGGAAGAGTGAACTTCAGGATAAAATCCGCGTCCTCGTCTCACTTGTGGTTAATCCTTTCCCGCACCTTACTTTGTTTTGTATGCTTGTTGGCTTGCTACTTAGTTTGTTTCCTAGCATATTTATCTTGGAGCTTGCTTGTCATATAGGTTGCATTCACCTAGTTGCATATCTAGTGAACCCTATTTATCCGCTAAGCCTTAAAATTGACAAGAAAGATTAAAATTTGTAGTCTCCTATTCACCCCCCTCTAGTTGACCGTATCGATCCTTTCAATTGTTATCAGAGCCTCGTGCTCTAATATAAGGTTTTACAACCTTAGAGGATATGGTCGATCTAGGGAATGAGGGAGGTGGCGCACCCGTTGCGGGGGATGGTCAAAACCTACCACCTGCCTCGGCCGAGGCACTTGGTGCCCCGGTCGTTGCTCCCGCCGCTCCTACTGACCCGGGTGCCCCCTTGACCGCGGCCGATATTCTTTCAATGTTTGCGGATCTCAAAGCCTCTATGTTGAAAGAAGTTCAGTCCTTGATCAAGGAGGAAATTGATGCTCGCTTGAAGCCATCAACATACGCATCAAACTCGTTTGATCCAAATGCCGTTCATGATGCGGATGACTCGAGGGAACCTCTTGCTTCTCCGGCTCGTACTCAAGTTCCCAAGTACAATGCCGTGGAACCCTTTTACTCGCCTCAACCTTTGCAACATCCTTGCATTAATCCTGTTGGGCCTCCGCCCCCTTTGAAAGCTAATGTGTTTGCTAAGTGGAAGCTAGATATGGAGTCTTACATGCGCAGTGCTTCAACTCAACTATGGTGGATTGTGGTCAATGGATTCAACCCCAAGGACCCAATGAATCTCACTCCAAGGGAGGCGGTTGATGACCAACTCAATGCAACCGCACACAACATGTTGCACACCGCTGTGACCGAAGACTATAGTGACTCCATTGCTCTTCTCAAAACCGCAAAGGAAATTTGGGATTGCCTTGAGGAGGCTCTCGAAGGAGATGAAGCAATTCTAAGATCTCGATTGGCTTTGCTCAAGCAAGAAGTCCATCTCTTTGTGAGGAATGAGGGTGAGTCTGCGGAAGAGGTCTACCGAAGGTTGAAGTCCCTTGTGCTCAACTTGAGAACCTTTGGGTGCACTTGGGCGAATGATGACTTCATCAAGGACAATTTCATAGATGCTATGGTTCTCACGGAACATACCATGGTCATGATGATACATCAACGTCCGGACTATCACAAGTTGACCGCGGCTCATGTTGTTTCCACTTTCTCTACTCATGTTCTTTTGGAAACCAAGTCCAAGAAAACCTTTGCAATAGCTCAAGCAACCAAGAACTCCAATCTTGCTTTGAAGGCCAAGAAAGTGATAAGCCAACCCTCAAGGGAGGAAGAAGTGAGTGAAGAGATATGTGAGGAGGACATTGACACCTTGTGCCCGGCAAATGATTTTGCGGAAGACTTGGCACTCTTAGTCAAGAAGTACTCCGGGACCATGGCAAACAAAGGGAAAAATCTTCAAGGAAGATCTTTTGGACGAAGGAAATGCTACAATTGTGATAGCCCAAGACACTTTGTACATGATTGTCCGTATGAGAGACGTGAAGACAAGTCCGAGAAGCTTGTTCTCAAGAAGAAGAAGTTCACCAAGTTTGCAAAGAGGAAGGATGACAAGGCTCTTGTTCATGAAGAATACATGTTCGGAGATGAAGATGATGGTGATGATGATCAAGTGGGCACGGCCGCCATTGCCATGCATGCCACTACCTCCTCCTCCACCACCCGCATCTTCGACTCTCCAAACGAGGACAAGCCTTTCACTCATTGGTGCCTCATGGCCAAAGAGGTAAAAACAAAGTCCAACTCCAAGAAACCCGGCAACTACACTCTCAATGTCTCATGTGAGATAGTGGAGGATGAGTGTGATGAGGGCGTGGATAATGATGAGGAATCCTTAATGGCTTTCATGAAAACTCTTCATGGTGAAGCTCGTGCTCGTTTTGGCGATCTCCTTAAGTCACTTGCCGAACGCGATGACTTTATTGAGAATGTTGAAAACCTCCTTATAGAGGAAAAAGAGAGAGTTGATCTCCTCGAGCACAAACTTAGTGAAGAGAGTATCATGAGAGCATCACTTGAGGAAGCCTTGTCGGCTCATCAAGTTGACTTTGTTAAAACCAATGATGCTTTGCAACTTGCTCTTGAGAACAAAGATGCTCTTAACGTTAGAGTTGAAAAGCTTCTAGTTGATCAAACTAGACTTGTTGAGGAACATGAGTTCCTTGTGACTAGTTCCAAGGTTGTCAAAGGTGACCTCATTGCCCTCACCGAGTCTTATGCTCAACTAAAAGCTACAACCATTAAGGCTCTCACTTCCGTACCTCATATAGATTTAAATGATGATGCTTGTACGGCTAACTTTGTTCATGATTGCACCTCCCTTCAAGAGGAGAATAAGAAGTTGAAGGCCCAAATTGAGAAAGGGCTTGTATCATGCATCCAAGGGGAGAAAAACCTAAATGACCTCTTGAGCAACCAAAAGGAGTGTGTTGCCAAGGAGGGAGTTGGGTTTGATCCTGCATCTAAGAATGGTAAGAAAAAGAAGAAGAACAACAAGAAGAAGATCGGTCTGACTCCTTCCCCTCCCCATAAGGTAGTGTTTGTGCAAGAAGGGCACAAGGAGAAGGAGAAGGAGAAGGAAAAGGAGGGTGTTGGGAGTGGCAAGGTCATTAGGGACAAGGCCACTCCCAAGAGTTTTGCCAGCAAGAACAATCCATCTTATGTCCTCATGAGAGCAGATGATGGCTATACCTTTGCAAAATTTGTTGGCACTAATTATGATAATTATTCTTAGACTATTTGGGTCCCCAAGACCCTTGTTGCTAACTCTCCAGGACCCATTGCAAAATGGGTACCTATAACCAAAGCTTGATTCTTGTAGGACTATGTCTCCGGTGGAAAACAATGGGTGATCCATAGTGGATGCACCAATCATATGACTGGAGAAAGGGAGATGCTTGTGGAGTTTGTTGATTCACTCAAGGCCTCTTCGAACATCTCTTTTGGTGACAATAGCAAGGGTAAGGTATTTGGTTTGGGCAAGGTGGTAATCTCTAATGATTCGTCACTTTCAAATGTCATGCTTGTCCAATCCCTTCACTAAAATTTACTTTCAACTATTCAATTGGCTCGTGCCGGATATGATTCACATTTTGGTGAATTCCATGTGACCGTATTTAAGAGAAGCAATCTCAAAGTGGTCTTTGTTGGGCATGTTGAAGACAATCTTTACGAAGTTGATTTCTCAAAAGAGAAAACTCATCTTGCAACATGCCTAATGGCCAAGGACAACGTGGGGTGGCTATGGCACCGTAGGCTAGTCCATGTGGGCATGAGAAATTTATAAGCTCTCTTAAAGGGGGAGCACATCCTTGGACTAACCAATGTGTCTTTTGCCAAAGATCGTCCTTGTAGTGCTTGCATTGCCGGAAAGCTCCATGAAAAAGCTCATAAAGTGAAGACTATCATGACCACCTTGAGGCCCCTTGAGCTTATCCATTTGGATCTTTTTGGGCCTCCAACATATGATAGTTTGGGAGGGAGGAGGTATTGCCTTGTCATTGTTGATTACTTCACAAGATATACTTGGGTCTTCTTTCTCAAGACCAAATATGAAACTCAAGGAACCTTCATCAACTTTGGCAAAGAAGCTCAGCGTCAACATAACTGTGATATCTAGGCAATTCGAAGTGACAATGGCACCGAGTTCAAGAACTATACAATGGATGAATTCTTGAGTGAAGAGGGGATAAAGCACCAATATGCCGCACCATATACTCCCTAACAAAATGGTGTTGCGGAGAGGAAGAATCGGACTCTTATTGAGATGGCTAGGACCATGCTTGATGATTACAAGTCTCCATACAAGCTTTGGGCCGAAGCCATCAACACCGCATGCCTTGCTTCAAACCGGATTTACCTTCGCAAGCTCAAGAACAAGACCCCTTATGAGCTCCTAATCGGGAGAAAGCCTAATGTCAAATACTTTCGGGTATTCAGTTGTAAGTGTTTCATTTTAAACAAGAAATCCTGGTTAGCTAAATTTGAGTCTAGAACTTATGAGGGCATATTTGTTGGATATGCATCAAACTCTCATGCTTACCGAGTTCTCAATAAATCCACCGGGTGCATTGAGGAAACGGTAAATGTGGAGTTTGATGAAGATAACGGCTCCCGTGTGGAGCAAATTGTTCCTAGTGTTGTAGGTGATGAGGCTCCTTCAGAAGCTATAAAGACAATGGGAATAGGCCTCATTCTTCCACAAGAAACTCCCCAAGTCCAAGTAGAAGAAGAAGGAGTAAGAGCCCCTCTTGTGGAGTCTCCACAAGGGAAGTCATCACCAACACCCCTTGTACAAGATGCTACGGGAGATCATGAACCTATCCAAGAACAAGATCAAGTCCCTCATATTCCCGAGCAAGATCAAGAGCAAGCTCTTCCAAATGATAAAGAACCAATTATTGAGGCTCAAGATCAAGCTCATGATCAAGATCAAGATCAACCCCAATCACAAGTGTCTTCATCTTCGTCACTTCCTAATGAGTAAGAACTTGTGGTTGCGAAGAGAAAGGTGTCTCCGAGGCTAAAACAATCTCAAGGGCAAGCTTCTTCATCAAGTCCAAAACCAAGTGAAGAAGAGCTTGACATCAAAGAGCAAAAAGTGGCTGCCAAGTTAAAGCATCTTCAACATCTCACCGAGAACATCTATGGAAGCATCAAAAAGGGGGTAACTACTCGTAGACGGTTGGCAAACTTTTGTGAGCATCACTCGTTTGTCTCTTGTGTTGAGCCCCTCAAGGTGGAAGATGCACTTGACGATCCGGATTGGATAGATGCCATGCATGAAGAACTCAACAACTTCACTCGCAATAAAGTATGGACTCTTCTGGAAAGACCCAAGGAATTTCATAATGTCATTGGAACAAAGTGGATTTTTTTCAAGAACAAGCAAGATTAACATGGACAAGTAATAAGGAAAAAGGCAAGGTTAGTGGCACAAGGTTTCACCCAAGTTGAAGGTTGGACTTTGGTAAAACGTTTTCCCCCGTTGCCCGTCTCGAATCCATTCACATCTTGCTTGCTTATGCCTCTCATCATGATTTCAAATTATATCAAATGGATGTGAAGAGTGCATTTCTTAATGGTCCTCTTAAGGAGTTGGTGTATGTCAAGCAAACTCCCGGTTTCGAAGACCCCGATCACCCCTCTCACATTTATGAACTCCATAAGGCACTCTATGGACTCAACCAATCACCTCGTGCTTGGTATGATCACCTTACGGCGTTCCTAAGCGAGCAAGGGTTCCAGATTGGGGTAATAGATTCCACTCTCTTCATGAAGAGGGTAAAAGGAGAGTTGTTTGTCTACCAAATATATGTTGATGATATTATCTTTGGGTCCACTAACCATGCTATTAATGTTGAGTTTGAGAATCTTATGACTAAGGAATTTGCTATGAGCATGATGGAAGAGTTGAAGTTCTTCCTCAGTTTTCAAGTAAAGCAATTGAGAGGAGGAACTTTCATCAATCAATCTCGTTATATTCAAGACATGCTCAAGAGGTTCAAAATGCAAGATGTCAAGCCAATGAAGACACCCATGCCCACAAATGGTCAACTTCATCTTGATCCCAATGGTAAAGAAGTGGATCAGAAGGTATATCGCTCTATGATCGGTTCCTTGCTTTACCTTTGTGCATCTAGGCCAGATATTATGTTGAGTGTGTGTATGTGTGCAAGATTTCAATCTGCTCCTAAGGAGAGCCACTATTCGGCAGTGAAAAGGATCTTTTGATATTTGGTTCATACCCCAAACTTGGGCCTTTGGTATCCCAAAGGATCATCATTTGAGTTAATGGGATACTCGGATTCGGATTGGGCCGGAGACAAGGTTGATCGCAAGTCCACTTCCGGTTCATGTCAATTCCTAGGGAGATCGTTGGTAAGTTGGTCTTCAAAGAAGCAAAATTGTATATCTCTCTCAACGGCCGAAGCCGAGTACATTGCCGCCAGAAGTTGTTGTGCTCAATTATTATGGATGAGCCAGACTTTGATGGATTATGGTGTCAAATGTGACAAAGTGCCTCTTTGGTGTGACAATGAAAGTGCAATCAAGATCGCCGAGAATCCGGTTCAATATAGCAAGACCAAGCATATTGAGATTCTCCATCATTTCATTAGAGATCATGCGGCCAAGGGAAACATTGAGTTACTCCATATCAACACCGGGAATCAACTAGCCGACATCTTCACCAAGCCACTTGAGGAAGCAAGATTCCGCGAGTTAAGGCATGAGCTAAATATTGTGGATATAAGTAACTTGGGATGAAATCCTTGCTCATACACACATACTCTTGTATTATCTTGCTTAGATGTAGGCACATGTATAGGGGGAGTTAGCTCAACTCATGAGCTACCTTATCCTAGAAGTGCATAAATCAAACAAAATCTTTCACATTAGCTACTTTAGGTGGTACTTGTGCTTCAAAGATGAGTATTGGTCTTGGGCCCAAGGTTCATATCTTCACGGTGCCATACCAAATAAACTCAAACATGGTGGCTTTGGCCACCGCCCTCTCTTGAGGGGTGTGTCCGTGTTTGCTTCGTGTGTGTGGTGTGTTGGCTTTCTTGTCTTTTCTCTCTAGTTTTCTTTGGTTGGCGTTTCTCTTTTCTCTTCTGGTACAAGTGCTCAACATATAGCTTTCTCATAGTGATAGGACTTATCTTGCGGCGTATTAAAAAATATAGACCGAGTGCCTTGTGAAGAAGGGGTAAGAGTCTACACTCAGACTTACCTTCAAAAAGACACTCATGTCAAAAATTCCTGAATACCCCGTGCCCACGGGCTCTGTACCATGCGCATGGGCCCCCGTGCGCATGGGGCTCACTTAGCCCGTGCGCACGGGGTCTGCGGTTTCTGGCCCTGAAGAGGCGGGGCGTGGGGGGGGGGGCTTGGGTTCATTCCCACCCATTCGCCCCCTCCACTCCCCAGGAAGCCTCCAGCGCCGCCGCCGTCGCCTCCGCTCGCCGGAACTCCTCCGGGCCTCGTCGCCTCCGCTCGCCGGAGCTCCTCCGGGCCTCGTCGGGCTTCTTGCTTCGTGGATCTTCATCAAGATGGGGTCCTCCTCCGGTTGGTCCTGTCCCCTTGCTCTCCCTCCATGGGTGCCCTTCATTTTTTTCTAGCTCTAGGGTTTCCTTGTTCCTTAGATTAGGTTGGCCTCACCTCATCTCTAGGTAGTTATCAGATGCTTGGATCCTCTGGTCTCCCTGCCGCACCCACTCCCAGATCTCGATCTGGAAGTGGCTGCCGCTGGGTGACCCCCGTGCGCACGGGGCCCCGTGTCCATGGTCATGTACCGTGCGCACGGGACCCCCATGCGCACGGGGTCTAAACCCCCGTGCACACGGGATATCCAGGAGCCTTTTACCTGATTATCTACCTATTCCTATGCCATCTATCATGCACTTGTACTCATTTGTGTTTCGTGCTTGTGTTGTTGGGTGTTCGTGTGTGTTTCATATTCCGCTGACAAGAGGGCCGAGCTTCGTCGCAAGCGCCCAAAAGGAGGATCCAAGGAATTCACAGTTGCCCGTCGCCAGCTGTCTGAAGGCATGAGTCAGGGGTCTGGGTCTGGGCAGGGCCGTGTTCACCATGCTGCCTCCAAGCGGCCTGTTGTTGAGGCCTCCGATGATTCAGAGGAAGAGTATGACTCGCAAGATGATTCTCACTATGTCAACCCCAATGATGATGAAGATATAGAAGAAGAGGATGATTGTGTTGATGAGGAGGAAGAGGAGTCCAGTCCTGAGCAAGCCATTCCGGGCGGGCGTGACCTCCGGAATATGCCTCTTGCCAAGTGGACCAAGCCAGAGCTGTGGGCTAAGAGACAGAGCCATCCCTATGCGGCTGCCACTGGTTTGGGAGTGGATCCCCGCTTCAAGAACGATTTTCAGCAAAGGGTCTATCATGAGCTCCTCATGACCAAGTCAAAGAAGTTCGCTCCTCACAAGCAAGTTAACACAGAGTCTCTGCGCGAAAATGATCATCTGTATCCCGGTGTGTACTCAACTCTTGGAAAATTGGGTCTCATTCCGTTTATCACTTTCAACCACCCCTACAATGAAGATCTCGTGATGCGGTTCTTTGCAACTTTGTATTTTTCGAATGACTCTGCTCGCACCCTCACTTGGATGTCCGGAACGCATCGGTGCTCCGCTCCTATGGCTAAGTTCTCTGAGATCATTCCTTATCCATTCATTGATAAAGAGGCTGTATCTAATGAGTTTGGCAGAGTTCGGGAAAGTGGACAGCGCACTGAGGATGAGATTTCTTTTGCATACAAGCAAGAGAAGTCGTTTGTCACTGGGTCCATCAAAGATCTTTTGCCCCTCTATGACACTATGCGCCATATCCTTAGGTATACTCTCACTCCAAAGGCCGGTGATTCCCATAACATTCGTAGTTCCATGCTAGATGTCTTTGTGTACCTCAATCAGAAGAAGAGGGTGGATGTCCTGGACTTCATGTTCTATGAGCTCCGTCAGTGTGTACAAGAGAACAAGTCCTTGATCTATGCTCCATTCATTCAGGCTTTGATTGAGTATGTCTGCCCAGCCAAGTACATTGCCTCGTTCAAGACTTCTGTTCCCAAGCGCAACTCTAACTGGACCCCAGCTGCTCCTGCTCCATATGTGCCTATCAAGAAGGGGCGCAACCCTAGGCCTGAGGATCATGCTACTTTCACTCCAGGATGTCCTCCACTGCACGGATCCCTCGTGGTAAGGCCAAGTCTGTTGGTTCTGAGGCCGTCTCTGCCAGGGGAGAGAAGAAGTCTCTGTTCAAGACCTTGAGCAACATGTTCAAGATGTGCCAGTCTATCCAGCGCCGTCAGATTAAGGAAATCAACAAGGAGAAGCTTATGGGCGTGAGCAAAAGGCAGCTAGGGCTGCAGCCGGTGAGGAGGTCGGTCCAGGGTCCGAGGACAACGACAGTAAGGCCACTGCTCGGTCTTTTCCAATGGCCGAATGGCGCTTTGGTGATGATGATGATGCCTCGAGTGCTCCTCCTCTTGTCTAGTGGGTATGTGTGTCGCCATTTGTCTCCTTTTTGTTGTCTTGATGACAAAGGGGGAGAAGTGGTGTTGGTTCGTGGGTGTGTTTTGTGTGTGTGTGTGTTGAGATCTCAAGCCTCGTGTTTCTCGTTGTTGGTTGGTTTCAGCTGGCTTGAGATACTCTTATTTACTTTCTGCTTGTGGTTGTGTGAGCTACACGACTATGCTTGTGAGACTCTAGCTTTATTATCATATCTTGCTTATTATGTGTCTCACAATATTTTCTCACCACACTATTTCATGAGATCTAGGCACCGTGATAGGTTTATTATGTTGATCTCATGTCTTGACAATAATGATATTGGAGGAGCCTCTTATGTGTGTACTTGATGCATTCTCAAGCATTCATTTTATCCAGGCACACATATAGGGGGAGCTACCATGATCATTATTTGTCCCATGGCTATTCAATATTTTTATCCTCTATGCCATGCTCTAACCATGTTGTCATCAATGCACCAAAAAGGGGGAGATTGAAAGTGCAAGTGGCACTTATACTATATTTTGGTGTGATGACAATGTGGTAAGTTGAACTAATATCGGTTACTAAAGTTTATCTCAGGATATTGGTTCCAAGTGCTCCGTGATGGAGATGTGCGACCCCCCCCCCCCAATTTGAAAAGGAGAAAGGTGTGGTCTTCTGGCGCTTCGAAGGTTTAGTTTTTGGTTTGCTTCGAGTCGTAGGAAAGACCGCACTATTAAGAGGGGTTTGTGTGGATGAAAGTTGTGTGGGAATGCCATTGCCGAACCTTATACACTTAGCCTACCCAATCTTACCACCTAAAATCCTAGTGTGTGTGCTTGTGGTACTCAGAAAGTTTGTGACTCAAAGTTACTGGGTACCCCGTGCGCACGGGGTCTTTGGACCCCCGTGCGCACGGGGTACTGCGTAACTCTCTGAGTACCCCGTGCGCACGGGGTCTTTTGACCCCCGTGCGCATGGGGTACTATGTAAACTCTTTGAGTACCCCGTGCGCACGGGGTCGTTTGACCCCCGTGCACACGGGGTGGTATGAAACTCTCTGAGTACCCTGTGCGCATGGGGCTGACTTAGCCCGTGCGCACGGGGTCCAACGGGCAGATTCCCCACCCGGCCAAGAACACTATAAAAAGGCTCTTCTTCCACCTCCAACCCCTAACCCTAATGTCTTGTTGAGCTCCACCATTGCTACACCCCATTTTGCTCAATACTCTCAATCCCTCCACCAAAACTTTTTCAAACTTTGGGCATTGGGAGAGCAAGAACCGATCTACAACTTGACCAGACCAAATCGTGTTCCCCGCAACATTTCTTCCCCATTGACTTATTACTCTTGGAGCTTGGGCTCCTAGGCGGATAGAGGTTCCTCCGGAAGCTTCCTTGCTTATGGTGTGCTCCGGAGAAGTTTGTAAAGGTGTGGTGGTCGCCTTCAAGACCAACCCCGAGTGATTCGAGGCTCATCCGTTGGGGGTGACTCAAAGGAGATTACAGTGAGCCTTCGTGGCGTTCCGCAAGCTTTGGCGCCGGCACCTCTGCAAACGGAGAGTAGCTCTTCCCCAAGGAAGAGTGAACTTCGGGATAAAATTCGCGTCCTCGTCTCACTTGTGGTTAATCCTTTCCCGCACCTTACTTTGTTTTGTACGCTTGTTGGCTTGCTACTTAGTTTGTTGCCTAGCATATTTATCTTGGAGCTTGCTTGTCATATAAGTTGCATTCACCTAGTTGCATATCTAGTGAACCCTATTTATCCGCTAAGCCTTAAAATTGACAAGAAAGATTAAAATTTGTAGTCTCCTATTCACCCCCCTCTAGTCGACCGTATCGATCCTTTCAGGAGGGAAGGGAGAAGGAAAGGGGAGAATTAGGCCTCCCCCATTCCCCCCCTCCCCCCTCTCTTTCCTTCCCCCTCCGACACTAATGGAAGGGGGGAGGCCGACTTGTAGGAGGCGCCCAAGTAGGATTACTCCTACTTGGGGCGCCCCTTGCTCCCCCTCCCCCTCTCCCACCTATATATATATATATATGTGGGGGGGGGGCACCGCAAGAATACACAACATTGATTCCTAGCCGTGTGCGGCGCCCCCCTCCACAGTTTACGCCTCCGGTCATATTGTCGTAGTGCTTAAGCGAAGCCCTGCGCGCATCACTTCACCATCACCCTCACCACGTCGTCGTGCTGACGAAACTCTCCCTCGACACTTTGCTGGATCAAGAGTTCGAGGGACGTCATCGAGCTGAACGTGTGCAGAACTCAGAGGTGTCGTACGTTCGGTGCTTGATCGGTCGGAACGAGAAGAAGTTCGACTACATCAACCGCGTTGTCAAACGCTTTCGCTTTCGGTCTACGAGGTTACGTGGACACACTCTCCCCCTCTCGTTGCTATGCATCTCCTAGATAGATCTTGCATGAGCGTAGATTTTTTTTTTGAAATTGCATGTTTAAATATTTTTTGAAGAAATGTTAAGCCTTTAAAAATAGACGTTGACCATTTTCGAATTGTATGAATTTGTTTTGTAATACATGAATATTTTACTACATTTTATTAACACTTTTGGAAAATCTCAGGAACATATCTTTGAAATTTTTGGATTTTTAAATGTCAAGAACATTTTTTTAATGGTTCAAAACATTTTTAAGAAAATTATGGAAATATTTTTTTACATTGTATAAATATTTTCCAAAAATGTCACGAATATATTTTTGAAACATGTGAACATTTGTTTTTTAAGACGACACGACCATTTTTTGAATCTAGGTTGAACATTTTGTTAATACATGTGAAACATTTTATATATACACCTTGAACATTTTTTAAAATACAGGATGACCATTTTTTCACATAGACGTGAACATTTTTTTGAATACGCGTTGTACATTTGTTTTGAATACACGTTGAATTATTTTTTTGTGAAAGACGCTGAATACTTTTTTATACACGTTGAACATTTTTCAGTACATGATGTGCATTGTTTTCAAAATACATGTTTGAACATTATTTCAATATGGATTAAACTCTTTTGAATACATGTTGAACATTTTACGAATACACTTGAAACATTTTCTTAATACATGTGAAACAATTTATGTATGATATGAACATTTGTTAATAATTACGTGAACAAATTTTTATACTACCCTATCATCTTTTAAATGCACGGTGAACGTTCGAATTTTTTCATTAATTAATTCTTCGAATATACTATATATTTAGAATAATTTCCAAAATATATAGAAAAGTAGATTTTTTTAGTCTAGAGAAGTAAATAAAACAAAAGAAAAACAAGAAAAACAAACTAATGAAGCCAGCCCAATAGTAGCGAGATTAGGCTTCCCCTACTGTGTTGGACGTCAAGGGCAAGGTGAACCGAGTAGTGACCCATGTGGTGCCTAGGTGGATTCCCCCATGACCAACTATTACAAGATGAATGTTGATGGGGCAGTGGCGAAGACACAAAGCAAAGGAGCTATAGGAGCGGTCTGCTGCGACGAACTTGGAAGGTTCTAGGGGGCCTTGAAAGTTGTTTTCGAGGGGATCACTGATGCTGAAACACTGGAGGCTCCTGCATGCCGTGAAGCATTAGCCCTGAGCGAAGACCTGGGCCCGGAAAGAGTACATGTTGCTACCGACTGTCTGAGAGCCGTCTAGGAACTCGAAGCACCGGAGAACCTAGGAGGACATTGCATGGTGCTACATGAAATAAAAGAGCGTAGTAGGTTACTTAGGGCTTGTAAATTTATCCATGAGCAGTGTGCATGTAATGGGGAGGCACATAGGTTAGCATGTGTGGCTCGATGCCCCACCCGATCACTTAATCTTATGCAATAAAGTGACGCTGTGATTCTAAAAAATATCTTATTTTACTTTCACATGTAAATAAGTGATTTTGCTCAAAAAGATGTAAAAAAGTGATTTTTTTCCTTTTCCCTTCCCCTTTTAGTTATTTTACTTTCATATGTAAATAAGTGATTTTTTTTCTTATATAGGAATTTTGCAGTTTTGTTCTTTAAATTTTTAGAGGGCAAATATCTCAGCATTTTTTTAATATGTTAACATTACATCTGATATGCATGAATACTATTTTTATCTATTGTGTAAAAATAGGTTATGGTAAACTTTTTTATAAAGACACGCAGAATAAGTACCGACTATATAGGGCAAATGGTCTATATTAACAACAATTCTCGACACTGAATTTCCTAACTATATAGGGCAAATGGTCTATATTAACAACAATTCTTGACATTGAATTTCCTAACTATATAGGGTAAATGGTCTATATTAACAATCTGAATGTATTAACCATCTATTACCACCTAGGGGGAAACAATTATATGATTTGGTAGATCACATATAATAGCGACCTCTTTGATTGAAAAGATTTTCATAACATTTTAGAGGATTAAAACTATTAGGAATTTTTGCTATATCACTTTTTGTTTCGTAGGATTGTACAATTTATGATTTTTGCCCCGCATTTCATAGAAAATTTATCATCTACTCAGTCACTTTAGAAAAAAAAAACTTTTGTTTGTCTTGTGACGCATCAAGTAAACCTAAATCCTATGGGATTCAAATGGACACTGGCTTTCCATTTCCGCGTTTCATGCAATTCTACACAAATCCAAGGCACACTTGATCTGCGTCGTTTTGAGCATATTTTGAAAATTTCAAGACGACAAGCAACGAGTGGTGGTGCATCGTCCTCCTCCGCAACATGGCTACAATGATCTCCCGCGGATGAACGATGATGGTGGTGGTGATCCAGCCCCGGTCGATCGAATGGTGGTGGTTGTAGACTGTACTACAACGACCTCCTACTGCTCCATGACAGCGGTGGTCACCAAAAGGTCTTCGAAGAGGGTTGATCTCTTTATGTCTGGTGGTTGACATCGATGATGAGATGTAAACTATGGCCGAAGTCTTGACACAGAGGGATTGTTGTGGAGCGGCGGCAGTCGCACATTTGCATGTAGCTCCTGTGATCGTGGAAAAGTGATGGCGACGACGCAGGTGTGACTTCGAGGTGGTGCTACGTGCACCCGATCTTGAGCTCCAAGGCGAAAACCTACGTCGAATGTGAGTTGATTATAACGGGACATTTTTTTTGCTTCATTACATGCATTGCTCGGATATGCTCGGAATGGTTTTTCTGGATGAAAACCTAGATTCTTGCCTTGATGGTTGGATCTGGTGACGACAGCGCATCAGCATCGCTTCTTTTGTGAAGGCATTGTTGTTGAAGAACATCGTTTCTTGTGGCGTTGTGGAGGGTGTATGCTTTTAGTGTATGTATCCTCTTGCTTTATGCTCCATTTTAAATAATACTCCCTCCGTTTCAAAATATATATAATTGGGTCATCTATTTTGAAACGGAGGGAGTACGTCATAACCTTCACACTTATTTTGGGGCAAGAGGGGTAGTAAATAAAATTCATACCTTGTCGAAAGAAAACTCCTGTTTGGTTTTGTCCGTAGAACCCCACAAGGCCACCCACCGGCTACAGTGCCAGTCCCACACCCACAAAGCCCCAAAGTCCAAAGGGAAGGGAGAGAGGAATCAATCCCACACCCAAATAGCCACACAGCCTCGCTCAGCCTCACCACCCTCTCACTCTTCCCCGATTGTTCCGCCGATTTCTCCACTCCCCCCATCCCCCACTTCACTCTCCCCATCATCTCGCACAGCCTATCGATCTGCCTGCCCCCTTCCCAGCTTGGCTGCTTCAGCATTTCCTTCCATAGATCAAGCTATTCCCCAAGAAACGAGGAAAAAGCTGTGGCAACTCTCCTGCTCCACTGACCGCTCCGCACACTTCACTCGAAAAGCAGAGCAGATCGAGCCAGAGCGCGTCGGGCACACAGCCGCTCCACCGATGAAGCCCGCCGCCGTGAGGAAAGAGGCTGGCGGCGGCATTGGCGGTGGCGCGTTCGGCATCTCCTGCCTCGACATCAAATCCTTCGGCGCCTCCCTGGTGCTCTTCGCCCTCATCATGGCGCTCTGGCAGTTCCACCCGTACCAGCCAATCCTCGCCATCACCCGCTCCTCCTGTCCCCTCATCCCTCCCCCATCTACCGCCGCCGCCGCCACCACCACCACCACCGCAGTATCCTTCTCCAACTCCACAGCGGACAGAGCCGCACCGACCGCCGCCGCCAGCGCGAGAAAGGCGCCAACCTTGCCATCCCGGCCACGGGACCCCAACAAGCGGGAGCTCCGGCCGTACGGCAGCGCGGCGGCGCTGTTCGTCCAGATGGGCGCGTACCGGGGCGGGCCGCGCACATTCGCCATCGTGGGGCTGGCTTCCAAGCCGGCGCACGTCTTCAGCACCCCTTACTTCAAGTGCGAGTGGCTCCCCAACCTGGACCCGGCCGGCGGCCCGCCGCCGAGGCCCGTCCGGACCAAGGCGTACAAGATGCTGCCCGACTGGGGCTACGGCCGCGTCTACACCACCGTCGTCGTCAACTGCACGTTCCCGTCCAACCCCAACGCCGGCAACCGCGGCGGGAAGCTCCTCGTCCACGCCTATTACTCCACCTCCTCCCGCCGGTACGAGCGCTTCGTCGCGCTCGAGGAGGCGCCGGGGTCGTACGACGGGTCCCGCTTCCAGCCGCCGTTCCCCTACGAGTACCTCTACTGCGGCTCCTCGCTCTACGGCAACATCAGCGCCCCGCGGATGCGGGAGTGGCTGGCCTACCACGCGCATTTCTTCGGCCCAAGGTCGCATTTTGTTCTCCATGACGCCGGCGGCGTCAGCCCGGCGGTCAGGGCGGTTCTGGATCCGTGGGTGAGGGCCGGCCGGGTCACTCTCCAGGACATCAGGGCGCAAGCAGAGTACGACGGGTACTACTACAACCAGTTCATGGTGGTGAACGACTGCCTCCACCGGCACCGCCACGCCGCGAACTGGACCTTCTTCTTCGACGTCGACGAGTACATCTACCTCCCCGACGGGCGGTCGTTGGAGGAGGTGCTCGGCCAGCTGGAGCGGTACACACAGTTCACCATTGAGCAGAACCCCATGTCCAGCAAGCTCTGCGTGGAGGATCCGACCAAGGGCTACTCGAGGTCTGCTTTCTTCCCTGCTTTAGCCTTCTCTATCTATGTTAACTGTTGCTGCAATTGTTTATGCCTGTTGATATTCCCGTTGAAATCCAACAAAGATTCGTGCAATACAATACTGCAATCAGGGCAAGATATCCTTGTTTACCGCATAGCGTTCCTGGAATCCAGTGAGTGTCCGCAGAACTTGCAATGTACTCCAGTCACTGTCCATTTGTTTTTCATCAGCACACATGCTTCAAGAACCTAGGTTGTGAGTCACACTAGTCTAAGCGTTAGGTTGATTTTGGGCAGTGCGACTGTTTTGTTCCTTTCCTTACTAAGTTGAAGGTAGCTTGACCTTGGTCCATTGCGGCATTTTCTGAATTTAGCTCAGCCCTACATCAAATACTGCTGGCCAGCTTGGGGCTACTTTCCTGAGTTACTCTTTTGTTTTCTGACAGTGAACCTAAAATAGTGCATCTTTTGTTTTGGGGTAGAGTCACTACATAAAAAGTGTTTTTTTAAGAAACAAGTGTAAATCTTTAAGCAAATAGTTGATGAGTAGTTGCATTCTCATGGCGATGAGAGTCAATCAGCGCGAGTATTACATTGGTGCAACCAGCATCGTGCACAAATGAAAGGACATGAGGAGCAACCAGCTTCGGCTAGTCCTGACTCCTGAATGAGGACTCTCCTTTGGATGTGATCTTGGCTGTCTAATTTCACACTTAGAAAACCTTGGATGAAATTGACTGTAGCTGTTCAGAGTCTATAACAAAACAACGATCAGGTTGACATTGCATAATTCTCCATGAGAAGGCAACTATTCATCAATTAGTTCGTCCTGCATATGCCCATGGCATGTTCGGAGCAGAAAGTGATATTTTTCGTCAGTGATGATCGTTTGTTTTATCATGAACTAAGCTGCAGCTTGTCCACTTCTGAGTACAGTAGTTGGCAACAAGACATTATTTTTAGTAGTTAACCCAAGAAAAAGTGTTTGCCACCATTTGTGTCGTGGCCCAATCCGCAAGTATCTTTGCATGATAGGTTTGCTTCTAGATTTCTTTCAGATTGCTGATACTCTATTCTATGCTAGTAAAAAAGCTTGTGTTGAAATCAGACGTTAATAAACCCAATCATGCTTTGGCCATCAGTTTGGTTCTTCACTAGGAGGGCCCTATAATTTTGTACCAATGCTACTCTGTGTGCAACCTGAGTGTTGTTGCTGTAATAATTGTTAAGAACCTAGATATTTACATGATCTACTCAGCTTATGGGAATATTTTATCTTACGATAAAGTAAATGAATGAAACACAACTGGCACTGGATGTTTTTAGTGTTTGAGTTAGGATTATGGTCTCCATTTGATAAGCTAAAAGTAGGTGCATCACTTCTTTTAATTTATTTCAGCGTATTTACTTTGTGCACGTGAACATGCGATCTGTCTAGCAGACTTTCCCATACTAACACATTTATGGTCTTCAGGCAGTGGGGGTTTGAAAAACTTGTTTTCCGTAATTCGATCACCGGAGTCAGGCGGGATCGCAAATACGCCATTCGAGCAAGGAATGCATACTCCACTGGTGTACACATGTCTCAAAATGTCTACGGGCGGACGACCCATAAAACCGAAAGCTTGATCAGGTACTACCATTATCACAACTCGATCAATGTCATGGAGGAGCCTTGCCGGGAGTTTGTGCCAAAACCCACCAATGGCAGCAAGGTAATGTTCGAGGAGGTACCATACTTCTACGACGATAACATGAAGCGTTTGGCGGGTGATATCAAGCGCTTCGAGGAGGAGACAGTTGGCGTGGTCTATTCGTAGCCTCTGGAGGAAGACCTAGTCTGGTACATACATAATGCTGTTCTTTGGGGTACCTTGGTCTCCATCTGTGCCACTGAACCCGGTGTGCAACCAGTGTAAAGTTTTGGTTCTCAGCATTCTTGGCTCCGGCGTCAATTCGACGCATTTCATTTCTTTCTTTTTTGCTGTTCTTTAAGCTCATCTTTGATGTCCTCTTATAGATTTATGTAGACGAACTGTTGGACAATTATCAGATTCTTCTCATCTCAATAGACAGCAGTGTTGAGTGCCTGATTTTTGTACTAGTTTAATTTAGAATCTCTCGCGGCAACATTCCTGCATGTGGAGAGGTAGACACATTTGGAGTTGTCAAGGATTCTTCTGTATGATTCCTGAGTGTGTACCATAAGGTAATGTCAAGGTGCCATGGATCTTGCGCCCTGTAGGCTAGAGACGAGAGTGTTTCTAACTGTACCTAGTGCTGATTGCTGAAGTCCTGGAGGGAGCAGTAGCAAAGCATAGGAATCGAGATCTGGTCTGGTGTACTCTGTACTGTGTCATGTGAGCTGAATCAAGTTCATACACGGAACTGTGGGGCACTCTATGTGTCGCCCGTACCAAGCGCTCCGGGCAAAGGCGATCCCTATTTGACACTTTAGCGCCCGTTATAGGCCATTTTACAGTGCAGTGACCACCTGACCACACAACCCATTACAGGCCATTTTACAGTGCAGTGACCACCCGGCCACACAACCTCATATGTTTTATGTACATCTTTCTTGTTCTTTTCTTCCTTATACTTATACTTTTTTCCTTTTTCCTTTCCCCCTTTTTCATTTTTCTTCTTCCTGGCTCGATGAAGCTTTTCTGCAAAATATATGGAATTTTTCTGAAACTCAATATTTTATTTCAATTCTATGTACTTTTTTTCAAATCAATGAACTTTTCCCAAATTCGATGAACTTTTTTTCAAATCAATGAACCTTTTGTTTCATATTCAATTAAATATTTTCCAGATTGATGAACTTTTTTCAAATCAATGAACCTTTCTTCAGATTGATGAACTTTTTTCCAAATTCGATGAACTTTTTTTAAACTGCTAAAAAAATTCAAAATCGATGATTTCTTTTTGGATTTGATGAACTTTTTTCAAATTCGATGAACTTTTTTTCAAATTCATGAACCTTTTTCAAAATCCGTGAACACTTTTAAAATCATGATTATTTTTTGTGATTTTTCGAAATCATTTTTTGAATTTGTGATTCATTTTTTTAGTGCATGAATTTTTCAAATTAAACTAGTTAGCAAACAGGAGAAAGAGGACTATGATCCTTATTTTTTTTAGCGACCGACAACGATCCCTTGCGAGTGTGGTGAGGCGAGCGAGCGACAGACTGTTTTGGGCCGGTCCAGACGCGCGTGAGTGCTAATTTCCTTAGCCGGCACCAAAGGCGCTGACTAGTAGCTCCCTCGGGCGAATCCCCCACAGGGAGCAGGAACTGGATGGCCCCAATAATACTAGACTCATGGGCATGTTTCAGGAGAGTTCACGGGCTAAAAACATGCCCTAATCTAATTGGCCACCCCTGAATTTAACTGGTGGGTCCCGTCCTACTTAAGTAAAATTATAGCCATTAACCTTTAATTAGCCCACAAAGCTCCTGTGTGTAGCATTACTCGGGTGGACCAATAGCGCTTGCTACGGAGGGTTCTGTTGGTTTTCTTCAATGAGGTTCACAGTGGTTTTTTCTGTTTTGGAAGCCGGTTTTTCTGGTTTTCTACTAACCGTTTCCTTTTTTCATTCTTCCTTCTTCTACTTCTTTCTCTTTAAAAAATTGTTTTCCTTTTTTATGATATATTTTTTTAATTCATGAAGTTTTTCAAAACTCATGAACATTTTTCTAATTCATGAACTTTTTTTAATTCATGAACTATTTTCAAATTTGCGATTTTTTTGGTTTTGTGATTTTTTTAATCCATGACAATTTTATCAAATAATTGTTTTTAAAATTCTTGTTTATTTGAATTCACGAGCATTTTTAAGTCTTAATAACTTTTTTCAAATTTGAGAACTTGATATGACTAGTTTGGATTATAGTCGGACCAACAACAACGATGACGTACAAGCTGCCCACCAGAATAGCTACTGTACTCCATTAGTCACTGTTGGCGACGTATATATACCGTCATATTTACAACCAAACTTTGATAATGAACCATAGTTTTCATTACAAAATTGCATCCGAGTATGCTAAGATATATTTTTCTTCTTCTTTTGAAAACAAGGATTACCCTGGCCTCTGCATCGAGCGATGCACACATCCATTTTTATTTTATTATTTAATAAGGCCTCACAAAATAATTCAAATGATAAGTGTCGTACGTGTTGGCTCTGATACCACTATTGGAAAATGCAGTAGAAAACAAAAAAATCGTCCTACAATCAACCAGGAACACAATGAAGATGCAATAACGGTTTAGATCAGATCGTTACCAACTCCGAGTTGCAGCGGAAGAAGAAAAGTTAGCGTAGATCGTATTTGAAATCCCTCAAACTGAAGGAAATATGCCCTAGAGGCAATAATAAAGTTGTTATTTTATATTTCCTTATTCATAATAAATGTTTATTATTCATGCTAGAATTGTATTAATCGGAAACCTTAATACAAGTGTGAATACATAAATAAACACCGTGTCCCTAGTGAGCCTCTACTAGACTAGCTCGTTGATCAAAGATGGTTAAGGTTTTCTAACCATTGACATGAGTTGTCATTTGATAATGGGATCACATCATTAGGAGAATGATGTGATGGACAAGACCCATTTGTTAGCTTAGCATAATGATCGTTCAGTTTTATTGCTATTGCTTTCTTCATGTCAAATACATATACCTTCGACTATGGGATTATGCAACTCCCGGATACCGGAGGAATGCCTTGTGTGCTATCAAACGGCACAACGTAACTGGGTGATTATAAAGATACTCTACAGGTATCTCCGAAGGCGTTTGTTGAGTTGGCATAGATCGAGATTAGGATTTGTCACTCCGAGTATCGGAGAGGTCTCTCTGGGCCCCCTCGGTAATACACATCATAAGCTTGCAAGCAAACGACTAAGGAGTTAGTCATGAGGTGATGTATTATGAAACGAGTAAAGAGACTTGCCAGTAACGAGCTTGAACTAGGTATGAAGATACCGACGATCGAATCTCGGGCAAGTAACATACCGATGGACAAAGGGAATTACGTATGTTGTCATAACGGTTCGACCGATAAAGATCTTCGTAGAATATGTAGGAGCCAATATGGGCATCCAGGTTCCACTATTGGTTATTGACCGGAGAGGTGTCTCGGTCATGTCTACATAGTTCTCGAACCCGTAGGGTCCGCACGCTTAACATTCGATGATGATATAATATTATATGAGTTGTGTGATTTGGTTACCGAATGTTGTTCGGAGTCCCGGATTAGATCATGAACATGATGAGGAGTCTCGAAATGGTCACCGAATGTTGTTCGGAGTCCCGGATTAGATCATGAATTGATATATATGACGATGGTATTCAGACACCGGAAGTGTTTCGGGGGGTACCGGGTACTTATCGGGTCACCGAAAGGGGTTCCGGGCACCCCCGGCAAAAGATATGGGCCTTATGGGCCAAGAGGGGAAACACACCAGCCACAAGGGGCTGGTGCGCCCCCCATATGGGCCGGCCTAGGAGGAGAAGGAAAGAGGGGAAAGGAAAAGGAAAGAGAGGAATAGGATTCCCCCTTCCTTCCTTCTCCCCCCTCTTTCCTCCCCCCTCCGACAAATATTGCAGGGGGCGCGCGGCTTAGGAGGAGCCCAAGTAGGACCAAATCCTACTTGGGGTGCCTCTTGGCCTCTCCCCTCCCCCTCCCACCTTTATATATGTGGGAGGGGCGCCTAGCACACCCAAGACAATTGTTAGCCATGTGCGACGCCCCCTCCACCGTTTACACCCCCGGTCATATTTTCGTAGTGCTTAGGCGAAGCCCTGTGGAGATCACTTCACCATCACCGTCACCACGCCGTCGTGCTGACGGAACTCATCTAATACCTCGACGTCTTGCTGGATCAAGAAGGCGAGGGACGTCACCGAGCTGAACGTGTGCAGAACATGGAGGTGTCGTGCGTTCGGTACTTGATCGGTTGAAGCGTGAAGAAGTTTGACTACATCAACCGTGTTGTGAAACGCTTCCGCTTACGGTCTACGAGGGTACATAGACACACTCTCCCCCTCGTTGCTATGCATCTGCATGGATAGATGCGTGTGCGTAGAATTTTTTTGTTTTCCATGCAACGATTCTCAACAGTGGCATCGGAGCCAGTTCTATGCGTAGATGATATGCACGAGTAGAAGACAAAGAGTTGTGGGCGGTGATAGTCACACTACTTACCACCAACGTCTTATTTTGATTTGGCGATATTGTGGGATGAAGCGGCCCGGACCAACCTTACATGTCCACGCACATGAGACCGGTTCCACCGACTAACATGCAACTAGTTTTCCATAAAGGTGGCTGGTGGGTGTGTGTTTCTCTTACTTTAGTTGAATCGAATTTGACTGCGGCCGGTCCTTGAAGAAGGTTAAAACAGCAAACTTGACGAAACACCGTTTTGGTTTTATGCGTAGGTAAGAACGGTTCTTACTAGAAGCCCGTAGCAGCCACGTAAAACATGCAACAACAAAGTAGAGGACGTCTAACTTGGTTTTGCAGGGCATGTTGTGATGTGATATGGTCAAGACATGATGTGATAAACGTTATTGTATGAGATGATCATATTTTATAAGATATCTGACAACCGGCAGGAGCCTTATGGTTGTCTCTTTATTGTATGAAATGCATACACCATGTAATTGCTTTACTTTATCGCTATGAGTTAGCAATAGTTGTCGAAGTAATAGTTGGCGAGACGACCATGACGCTACGATGGAGATCAAGGTGTCAAGTCGGTGACGATGGAGATCATGACGATGCTTTAGAGATGGAGATCAAAAGCACAAGATGATGGCCATATCATGTCACATATTTTGATTGCATGTGATGTTTATCTTTTATGCATCTTATTTTGCTTAGTACGGCGGTAGCATTATAAGACGATCCTTCACTAAATTTCAAGGTAAAAGTGTGACGCCCCGAGACCGACGCTTCAGAAGACTTCCATATTTTTGCCCCAGCACCGGCCGCCTTGCACCCGCGAGCACCACCACCTCCAGCGTGCCTCGAGCCTCCTCCTATGCGCCTCCACCCTGGATCCAGCCTCGACGACCCATCCCCGACCTCCTCCTCGCATGCCGTCTCCCCCTTCAGATCCATCCGCGTCGCCCAACCGGACCATCTCCGCCTTCGCCTCCTGCTACCGGCGCGCCGCCGTACCTCCGCCGCCCGGCGACCCTCTGCATCCACCTCCAGCAGCTCTCCCTACGACCTCCTCTTCATCACCGCCTCGTGCCGTCCCTACCGACTCCGACCAGGGAGCCCCGCCGCTCGCCTGAACGTGGCATCCGCCTCCTGTTCGTGCTGCATCGTCTCGTTCGCGGGCACTTCTTTTCCACAAGTGCTCCTGACTGAGACATTCAAGTCATCTACCCGGAGCCCAAGTCCGAAGACTACCGTGGACGTGTGCCTGGTGTCACTTGGATTCGTCAAGACCGCCAAGACCCATACCTGGATCCTCAAGTACCGTCTCTGGGATTCACCAAGTACCACGACATCGGTGTCCCTCCAAGTTTGATGTTGGAATATGCACAGCTACCGTCGCCGAAGACCCGGGTAGCAGAAACACCAAGTTCCTCTCCGCCGTGAACCACTACTTCCACAACGCGAGATGAACCACTACCGTCGCAAGAACCGAGACCGGCAAGCCCAAAAGGCCCCAAGTACCATGACACTGGCGACATGAACATCTACGAAATGTGTACGACTACACGATGTAATGCCAAGTCCAAGTACCACGACGACCGTGTACCACTACCGTCGCCCCGTAGATGTTGGGTTGCCCTCTCCAAAACGTGTACCACTACTTCCACTACGACCGTTCCGAGAACGTCTACTTCCTCTACATCGCACGGAGTCGTTCCGTTTCGAATATGCATGCTTTGAAGGTATACCTCCGAGAACGACCGCCCGTGGACGAATGCATATGTTGCATGAAATGCTCGCGTTTGCAACGTGCCTGACGTGTTTCTTGCATGCTCCCGTTGCCATGCCATCGACCCATGGGAACCCGGTTTCCGGGATCACCCCACCATCTTGCATGACACGCTCACGCCATGCTTCCTTTTGCACCGGTATCTCCATGAGCTACCGGAACCGATATGTTGCCGTGGCATCATTTTCGCATTCGTTGTCGTGGCACCCCTTTCTTCCACCACGGTGACAAATGCTTCATAACATGCTAATGTTAACATTTCCATAAAATTTCTTAGAACTTGCATATGTCATCCGCATCATGATAATAACATTTAAAACGTTTAAAATTGTTGTTTGATTTAAATTGCTAAATGACATATGGGGATTTTCCGGAATTGTTATTTGTTATTTCCGGCCTCATTTAAACTTGCCTAAATAGATAGTTTTATTATGCTTCACATCTTGCCATGCTTAACCACAGTTAATTTTGTTGGGTACATAAACGGGAGAGAACTAAATAATTGATGTGGTGTTTTGTCAACATGCAACTCGTTGTATATTGAGCTCCACTTAATTTGTAGTATTGTTTGTTGCATTTTGCCATGCCATGCCTCATTTAAACTGGACATGCATCATACTTGATTGTGCATTATGCCATGTTTATGATTGTGTGTTTACTATGTTGTTCGTTTCTTTCCGGGTTGCTTCTCTCGTTAGCTTCGGTTTCGTTCCGGAGTTGTGAGGATTCGTTCGACTACATCCGTTTGTCTTCTTCATTGACTCGTTCTTCTTCCTTGCGGGATCTCAGGCAAGATGACCATACCCTCGAAATCACTTCTATCTTTGCTTGCTAGTTGTTCGCTCTATTGCTATGCCGCGCTACCTACCACTTGCTATATCATGCCTCCCATATTGCCATGTCAAGCCTCTAACCATCCTTTCCTAGCAAACCGTTGTTTGGCTAAGTTACCGCTTTTGCTCGGCCCTTCTTATAGCGTTGCTAGTTGTAGGTGAAGATGAAGTTTGTTCCATGTTGGAACATGGATATGTTGGGATATCACAATACCTCTTATTTTAATCAATGCATCTATATACTTGGTAAAGGGTGGAAGGCTCGACCTTATGCCTGGTGTTTTGTTCCACTCTTGCCGCCCTAGTTTCTGTCATACTGGTGTTATGTTCCTTGATTTTGCATTCCTTACGCGGTTGGGTGTTATGGGAACCCCTTGACAGTTCGCTTTGAATAAAACTCCTCCAGCAAGGCCCAACCTTGGTTTTAACATTTGCCACCTAAGCCTTTTTCCCTTGGGAGTCGTGCTCCCGAGGGTCATCTTTATTTTAACCCCCCCGGGCCAGTGCTCCTCTGAGTGTTGGTCCAAACTAGAGCACCGTGCGGGACCGTCCCTTGGCAACTTGGGTTACGTTGGTACCTGTACGCTTCGCTCATCTGGTGTGCCCTGAGAACGAGATATGTGCAGCTCCTATCGGGATTTGTCGGCATAGTCGGGTGGTCTTGCTGGTCTTGTTTTACCATTGCCGAAACGTCTTGTAACCGGGATTCCGAGCCTGATCGGGTCTTCCCGGGAGAAGGAATATCCTTTGTTGACCGTGAGAGCTTGTGATGGGCTAAGTTGGGACACCCCTGCAGGGTATTGTCTTTCGAAAGCCGTGCCCGCGGTTATGCGGCAGATGGAAATTTGTTAATGTCCGGTTGTAGAGAACTTGACACATGACTTAATTAAAATACATCAACCGCGTGTGTAGCCGTGATGGTCTCTTTTCGGCGGAGTCCGGGAAGTGAACACGGTTTGGGTTATGTATGAACGTAAGAGCTTCAGGATCACTTCTTGATCACTTCTAGCTTCTCGACCGTTGCGTTGCTTCTCTTCTCGCTCTTATTTGCGTATGTTAGCCACCATATTTGCTTAGTGCTTGCTGCAGCTCCACCTCATTACCCCTTTCCTGCCCATAAGCTTAAATAGTCTTGATCTCGCGGGAGTGAGATTGCTGAGTCCTCACGACTCACAGATACTTCCAAACAGTTGCAGGTGCCGACGATACCAGTGCAGGTGACGCAACCGAACTCAAGTGGGAGTTCGATGAGGACCTTGGTCGTTACTATGTTTCATTTCCTGATGATCGGTAGTGGAGCCCAGTTGGGACGATTGGGGATCTAGCATTTGGGGTTATCTTCTTTTCATTTGGATTTGACCGTAGTCGGTCTATGTGTGTATCTCTGGTTGATGTATGTTTAACTTGTTATTTGTGTGAAGTGGCGATTGTAAGCCAACTCTCTTTATCCCATTCTTGTTCATTACATGGGATTGTGTGAAGATGACCCTTCTTGCGACAAAACCTACAATGCGGTTATGCCTCTAAGTCGTGCCTCGACACGTGAGAGATATAGCCGCATCGTGGGCGTTACAAGTTGGTATCAGGGCCATCCCCGACTTAGGAGCCCCTTGCTTGATCAAATCGCTGACGTTGTTGAGTCTAGAAAAAAAATGTTTTGAGTCTTAGGATTATATATATCGGAGAGTAGGATTCTTTTTACTCCTCAGTCCCTTCGTCGCTCTGGTGAGGCCTCCTGACGTAGATGTTTTGTCTTTCCTCTCCTCAAATTTCACTAAATTTTTTTAGGATCACGCGGGTATCTTGGAATCGTTTCGATGGTTTTGTAACGAGAACATTGTTCTTGGTGCCTCCTCACATTTAGGGGTTGTGGCAGTGTCCCGGGGAGTTGAGCTCTGAGGTGTTGTCGCCACAATTTTATCGTTGCAGTTTTGGAATACCTGAGTTTCGCCGACATCGAAAATCTCTTTTATGCAGTTGTTGGTGAGATCACCTCGACGCCACCCAGTACTGGGGCGGGAGTTCGGGAGTATTGCCATAACTCGTATAACAGATGCTTTTCGAAGGTTGAGGTACATGATTTCTGGAGTTTTCTTGGTTATGTGTTGACGGATGGATACAGCTGGATCTAGGGATTGTTAGTTTGGGTGAGATATATTGCGTCCCCTGTATCCCCAACACCTGATTGCATAACCAGAAAGTTTCGGGAGTTTATAAGTGGGAATTCAAGTAGCTCCTAGATTATCTTTCCAACAGACACATGATACGATATGGGATCTATCATATGTTTGTTTCGGGCTTATTCTGCAAGCCAAATCCTTTGTTTTTGTTTTGTTTTGTGGTATTCGAGTTGCTTCAATGCCAAGTGTTGATTCCATACCTTATTCTAAGAGGTGTTCTCATATTTCTATGTAGATGCTAATCCTTCCTGATCATCAAGGTTGTCTTGTCAATTCTATTTTCCAACCGGCATGCTTCTCTTCAAGTGGATCCGATCATTTCAACATTCGCAAGATCAATTCTAAGCTTTTTCTCAATGGTGTTCGTTTCATCCGTCCCAAGTTGCCTTTGTTTTTCCCACCCCCACCCCTTTTTCTTTGAGGACTCAAATGTCTAATCGGGTATCCATCTTATTGATGTGAAGTCTCTTCATTCTTTTCTTTCAGTGTTTTTATCCGGTGATTCTCAAGAAGATACTAAGGAAGCTTCAAGTTTATTATTCTTCGTTCTCATTTCTTCTCCGGTGGATTAAATTCAAGCTTTTGGTGTTGATCATATCCTTTTCCTTGTTTCAAATGCTTTCTCGTGTTGGAAGTTCTTATCCAAGCATCTCTTGATCATTAACATTGCGATACTTGTATCCAGAGTGCTGAAGATATCCCAGAAGATTCAAGTTTCTATTCGTAATCCTTTCAAGCTATTTCGAGGTCTTACTTTATTCAAGCCATTTAATTCAACCGGCGCAATCTATCTTTTAAATCGTTCAACGGTATATCTTTGAGTGGGCCCTAATCCACAGGTCTTTTCCCAGGATCTTACCTGACTCTTCTAATTTTCCCGGAGCTTCTAAAATTCTTTTCAAAGTTTGATGTAAGAATGGGTTATCATCAGTCATATGTCTTTCTCCAAGATCTTTCAAATTCTTTTCATCGTTGGTTCAACCTTTCCAATTTTCATTCCGGAGTGCCTCAACAATTCATGGTGGTGTTTCTCATCGTCATTCTCAACATTTGAAGACCGAAGAAGAGTTTCTCTTTAATCTTGCTCCATTCTCTTCAAGATTCATGGTTCTAGCTTGATGCCATCCTCTCATAATTGTTTTCGATTGTGAGAATTCTTTTCACCCATCCGGAGCATTTCAGGAGTCTTTTCAGTTTGATTCTCCGGAGCCCACCATCTCAGAATTATTCACTCAAGCTTTCAGCTCTCGTTCTCCAAATCATACCGGTGCATCATTCAAGTATTATCTAATCAGCTCGGGATCTCTGCGTTCACTTGTATCTAAATTGTCTCAAGTATCTTCGTTCATTTTCTAATTATTCCCGGTGTTTCTTTATCTTTTCTTTGTTCATTTTCAATTCTTACGGTGGTTCGTTCAAGAGTTCTCTTCCTTCGTTATCATATAGATTCATTCGTTCTTTCCAATCCTACCGGTGGTTCGTTGAAGACCTTCCCAAGTTTGTGCCATATCTATCTTAATCCTTTCTACAAGAATAAGTAGTAGGCCAAATCCATTGCTTGTCATCAATTTAATGGGTGAAGGATGAGCATAATGTAATTCTTATTCTTGTTTCATCGAGTAAATTCAATTCCTTATTCCGGAGGTTCATCAAAATTCTTGATTACATTTGTTCATCTTTCTTTCCGGAGTTCCAAGTTTTCTCGGTTATATCATTTCAAAGCTTCATCTTATCACTGCAAGGCTTCACCTTGTGTTTTCAACTTCTCTTTCTTTCTATCATCCTTTTATTACCGGAGTTCTTCATGGAGTTTCTTCATGGTGGTTTATCAAGGATTTAATTCATTCTCGAAGTGTTCTCAAGATTCTTGTTGGAAGAGTCAAATATTCTTCTTCCTGCATTCCAAAGTGCAATTCGTTCTACCTTATCATTTGAGGTGGTGTTATGTCATTCTTGACAAGTTGAGTTCTCGTTTCATGATTCACATGTTGTCAATAATGAGATATTTTAAATCCACCAATCTCTTCGTTGAATTTATCTTGTGTCATGTTTCACCTAAAGCCTTCCCTAAGGAATGGTGCTATTATGGTGCTTATCAATGATCCAAGTTTTCTCCTATCCTCTTGGTGAAAGAAGTTTTTCATCGCCTTGGTGCTCTCACTCAAATCAATGGCTTCCTTTACTGGCCGTTTGTTGCCTCATAATGTTGAGATGTTTCCATAAGTCCACGACAAGCTTATTCTTTTCGTTGTTGGTTTTCCAACAACTCCGTTCAATCCTTCTTTTTAAGGAGGCTCTTTCAAACTCAATTGTGATAGAAGTTGTTGTTCTCTTCTCTGTTCTCTTGATTCCACTCTTTCATTTGTCCCAAAGGCATTGTGATGTTTTCTTCGACCCATCATCTCATTTTGGAGATCATGTTCTTTTCCTTGCTTATCCATTTAACCAGAGTGTCGTGTTTTCATTCGAGCTCTCTCATCTTATCAAGTTTTGCCTCCTTCCTCAACCAGAGTGCGGTCTGAAATCTTTCTTACCCCTTGTGCCATTTTTCAATAGTTCCGGAGGCAGTGTGTTGTTGATTTCATCAAGTATCATCCCATCTTCTCAAGTTCATGTTAATTCCTTCCATTTTCAGTCGGAGTGCTGTCCAAATTATATCATTCTTAATCCTACTCTATCTTGTTTTAACCGGAGTGGCTTCAAAATCTATCTTGTCCCCTAAGCTCTTGGTTCTCATCATGTTCTTTGTTCTTCTCTGCTAACGCAGTGTTTGCAATCTCGTTCACCTCCATTGTATTCTTTCTTTCGATTTGTTTAACCTCTCAAGGTTTGTGGGTTTCACTCGTTTGTCAAAGAAGCAACTTTGTTTTACCTCTTCCTCTTCCATTTCTCTCCGGCGCCATCCTTAGATCTCGGGACGAGATCTTTTGTAAGTGGAGGAGTGTTGTGACGCCCCGAGACCGACGCTTCAGAAGACTTACATATTTTCGTGATCACCGTGTGTTTCTTTTGTGCTTGCTGTTTTATTTTTGCTTTGCATCATGTCATCATGCCATCATGTCATTAATCTTTGCATCTCAACTCAACTAATAAATTGCATAGATGGTTGATCTATTTAAATCGAGGGAAGGGTGACTTCTCTTTATAACATATCCTCCCAATATTAGGGAGCTATATTAAATATTTCTTTAATTTGGAAATCACCATAACACACTTGCAAATTATCCCAATGCCTTTGTTATCTTAATTCTTGGTCTCCAACCTTGCCATATATTCTTTCATCATATTCCAGAGCTCCACCAAAAATCCGAACATTTTTGGACCTTCCCAACCCTCACTTCCTATTCAAATCATTTGAATTTAAATCAAATGAGTTTGAATTTAAATCTTTCAATCATGGCCTTTTCTATTTTCTCGGAACAGGTACATTTTTGTGAGTCCGGGGAAATTATCCGCGTGTCCAACTTCTTCCCCTAACCTCCCTTTCTTTCTTTCTTATCTCTATTTTTTTATTTTCTTTAGAGTGAGAGAGAGAAAAGAGCCTGCAGCCCAGCCGGCCTCTAAGCCCAAAACCCAGCCAGCTCCCTGTTTTAACCTAGCGTGCACCTATCGATCCCCCTCTCCCTCTCGATTCCTCTAGCGCTGCCACTCCACACACGCCCCACGCCTTGCCTCCCATGGCGCCCGAAGCCATGCCCCGTCGCCCCTCCGGCCGGCGAGTCCAGGCCGCCCAGCTCGCCCCGCCTCGTTCCCGGATGGAACCGGTGTTCCCGCGCCTCCTCCTCGCCAAGTCCCCGTCGCCCGAGCGCTCGAGGAGAGGAGCTCCCCGAGCACCTGCGCCCGCATCCGTCGTCCTCCGCGCCCAGCAGGAGCCCCGCGCCGCTCGTCCACTCCGTTTTGGTCGGAGTTCGCCGGAGCCCCAGCACCGGCCGCCTTGCACCCGCGAGCACCACCACCTCCAGCGCGCCTCGAACCTCCTCCTGTGCGCCTCCACCCTGGATCCAGCCTCGACGACCCATCCCCGACCTCCTCCTCGCGTGCCGTCTCCGCCTTCAGATCCATCCGCGTCGCCCAACTGGACCATCTCCGCCTTCGCCTCCTGCTACCGGCGCGGGCGGCGGAGGCGACCCTCTGCATCCACCTCCAGCAGCTCTCCCTGCGACCTCCTCTTCATCACCGCCTCATGCCGTCCCTACCGACTCCGACCAGGGAGCCCCGCCGCTCGCCTGAACGTGGCATCCGCCTCCTGTTCGTGCTGCATCGTCTCGTTCGCGGGCACTTCTTTGCCACAAGTGCTCCTGACTGAGACCCTCAAGTCATCTAACCGGAGCCCAAGTCCGAAGACTACCGTGGACGTGTGCCTGGTGTCACTTGGATTCGTCAAGACCGGCAAGACCCATACCTGGATCGTCAAGTACCGTCTCCGGGATTCACCAAGTACCACGACGTCGGTGTCCCTCCAAGTTTGATGTTGGAACATGCACAACTACCGTCGCCGAAGACCCGGGTAGCAGAAACGCCAAGTTCCTCTCGGCCATGAACCACTACTTCCACAACGCGACGTGAACCACTACCGTTGCAAGAACCGAGACCGGCAAGCCCAAAAGGCCCCAAGTACCATGACACTGGCGACATGAACATCTACAAAATGTGTACGACTACACGATGTGATGCCAAGTCCAAGTACCACGACGACCGTGTACCACTACCGTCGCCCCGTAGATGTTGGGTTCATCAAGTCCCTCTCTGAAATGTGTACCACTACTTCCACTACGACCGTTCCGAGAACGTCTACTTCCTCTACATCGCACCGAGTCGTTCCATTCCAAATATGCATGCTTTGAAGGTATACCGCCGAGAAAGACCGCCCGTGGACGAATGCATATGTTGCATGAAATGCTTGCGTTTGCAACGTGCCTGACATGTTTCTTGCATGTTCCCGTTGCCATGCCATCGACCCATGGGAACCCGGTTGCCGGGATCACCCCACCATATTGCATGACACGCTCACGCCACGCTTCCTTTTGCACCGGTATCTCCATGAGCTACCGGAACCGATATGTTGCCGTGGCATCATTTTCGCATTCGTTGCCGTGGCACCCCTTTCTTCCACCACGGTGACAAATGCTTCATAACACGCTCATGTTAACATTTCCATAAAATTGCTTAGAACTTGCATATGTCATCCGCATCATGATAATAATATTTAAAACGTTTAAAATTGTTGTTTGCTTTAAATTGCTAAATGACATATGGGGATTTTCCGAAATTGTTATTTGTTATTTCCGGCCTCATTTAAACTCGCCTAAATAGATAGTTTTATTATGCTTCACCTCTTGCCATGCTTAACCACAGTTAATTTTGTTGGGTACATAAACGGGAGAGAACTAAATAATTGATGTGGTGTTTTGTCAATATGCAACTCGTTGCATATTGAGCTCCACTTAATTTGTAGTATTGTTTGTTGCATTTTGCCATGCCATGCCTCATTTAAACCGGACATGCATCATACTTGATTGTGCATCATGCCATGTTTATGATTGTGTGTTTACTATGTTGTTTGTTTCTTTCCGGGTTGCTTCTCTCGTTAGCTTCAATTTCATTCCGGAGTTGTGAGGATTCGTTCGACTACATCCATTTGTCTTCTTCATGGACTCATTCTTCTTCCTTGCAGGATCTCATGCAAGATGACCATACCCTCGAAATCACTTCTATCTTTGCTTGCTAGTTGTTCGCTCTATTGCTATGCCGCGCTACCTACCACTTGCTATATCATGCCTCCCATATTGCCATGTCAAGCCTCTAACCATCCTTTCCTAGCAAACCGTTGTTTGGCTAAGTTACCGCTTTTGCTCAGCCCTTCTTATAGCGTTGCTAGTTGTAGGTGAAGATGAAGTTTGTTCCATGTTGGAACATGGATATGTTGGGATATCACAATACCTCTTATTTTAATCAATGCATCTATATACATGGTAAAGGGTGGAAGGCTCGGCCTTATGCCCGGTGTTTTGTTCCACTCTTGCCGCCTAGTTTCTGTCATACCAGTGTTATGTTCCTTGATTTTGCGTTCCTTACACGGTTGGGTGTTATGGGAACCCCATGACAGTTCGCTTTGAATAAAACTCCTCCAGCAAGGCCCAACCTTGGTTTTAACATTTGCCACCTAAGCCTTTTTCCCTTGGGAGTCGCGCTCCCGAGGGTCATCTTTATTTCTGAGTGTTGGTCCAAACTAGAGCACCGTGCGGGATCGTCCCTTGGCAACTTGGGTTACGTTGGTACGTGTACGCTTCGCTCATCCGGTGTGCCCTGAGAACGAGATATGTGCAGCTCCTATCGGGATTTGTCGGCACAGTCGGGTGGTCTTGCTGGTCTTGTTTTACCATTGTCGAAACTTCTTGTAACCAGGATTCCGAGCCTGATCGGGTCTTCCCGGGAGAAGGAATATCCTTCGTTGACCGTGAGAGCTTGTGATGGGCTAAGTTGGGACACCCCTGCAGGGTATTATCTTTCGAAAGCCGTGCCCGCAGTTATGCGGTAGATTGGAATTTGTTAATGTCCGGTTGTAGAGAACTTGACACTTGACTTAATTAAAATACATCAACCGCGTGTGTAGCCGTGATGGTCTCTTTTCGGCGGAGTCCGGGAAGTGAACACGGTTTGGGTTATGTATGAACGTAAGTAGCTTCAGGATCACTTCTTGATCACTTCTAGCTTCTCAACCGTTGCGTTGCTTCTCTTCTCGCTCTTATTTGCGTATGTTAGCCACCATATTTGCTTAGTGCTTGCTGCAGCTCCACCTCATTACCCCTTTCCTACCCATAAGCTTAAATAGTCTTGATCTCACGGGAGTGAGATTGCTGAGTCCTCGCGACTCACAGATACTTCCAAACAGTTGCAGGTGCCGACGATACCTGTATAGGTGACGCAACCGAACTCAAGTGGGAGTTCGATGAGGACCTTGGTCGTTACTATGTTTCGTTTCCTGATGATCAGTAGTGGAGCCCAGTTGGGACGATCGGGGATCTAGCATTTGGGGTTATCTTCTTTTCATTTGGATTTGACTGTAGTCGGTCTATGTGTGTATCTCTGGTTGATGTATGTTTAACTTGTTATTTGTGTGAAGTGGCGATTGTAAGCCAACTCTCTTTATCCCATTCTTGTTCATTACATGGGACTATGTGAAGATGACCCTTCTTGCGACAAAACCTACAATGCGGTTATGCCTCTAAGTCGTGCCTCGACACGTGAGAGATATAGCCGCATCGTGGGCGTTACAAAAAGTGTTCTCCCTGAGTATGCACCGTTGCTACAATTCGTCGTGTTGAGACACCACGTGATGATCGGGTGTGATAGACTCTACGTTCACATACAACGGGTGCAAGACAGTTTTGCACATGCGGAATACTTGGGTTAAACTTGACGTGCCTAGCATGTGCAGACATGGCTTCGGAACACTGGAGACCGAAAGGTCGAACATGAATCATATAGTAGATATGATCAACATAGAGATGTTCACCATTCATGACTTCCCCATCTCACGTGATGATCGGACATGTGTTAGTTGATTTGGATCACGTATCACTTAGATGACTTGAGGGATGCCTATTTAAGTGGGAGTTCTTTAGTAATATGATTAATTGAACTTAATTTATCATGAACTTAGTCTTATAGTTTTGCATATCTATGTTACAGATCAATGGCCCGAGCTACCGTTCCCCTGAGTTTTAATGTGTTCCTAGAGAAAGCTAAGTTGAAAGATGATGGTAGCAACTATATAGACTGGGTCCATAACTTGAGGATTATCCTCATTGCTGCACAGAAGAATTATGTCCTTGATGCGCCACTAGGTGGAAGGCCTGCTGCAGGAGCAGATGTTGATGTTTTGAACGTCTGGCAAGCTCGATCTGATGACTACTCGATAGTTCAGTGTGCCATGCTTTACGACTTAGAACCGGGACTTCAAAGACGTTTTGAACATCATGGAGCATATGAGATGTTCCAAGAGTTGAAGTTAATATTTCAAGCAAATGCCCGGGTTGAGAGATATGAAGTCTCCAACAAGTCCTATAGCTGGAAGATAGAGGAGAACACAGTTTTGTCAGTGAACACATACTCAAAATGTCTGGGTATTATAATCACTTGACTCAGCTGAGAGTTGATCTTCCAGTTGATTGTGTCATTGACAGAGTTCTTCAATCACTGCCACCAAGCTACAAAGGCTTTGTGATGAACTATAATATGCAAGGGACGAACCAGACAATTCCCGAGCTCTTCGCAATGCTTAAGGCCGCGGAGGTAGAAATCAAGAAGGAGCATCAAGTGTTGATGGTTAGCAAGACCACTAGTTTCAAGAAAAAGGGCAAGGGAAATAAAGGGAACTTCAAGAAGAATGGCAAGCAAGTTGCCACTCCCGGGAAGAAGCCCAAAGCTGGACCCAAGCCTGAAGCTGAGTGCTTCTACTGCAAAGGGATTGGTCACTAGAAGCGGAACTTCCCCAAGTATTTGGCGGATAAGAAGGATGGCAAAGTGAACAAAGGTATATTCGATATACATGTTATTGATGTGTACCTTACTAATGCTCGTAGTAGCACCTGGGTATTTGATACTGGTTCGGTTGCTCATATTTGTAACTCGAAACAGGAGCTACGAATTAAACGAAGATTGGCTAAGGACGAGGTGACGATGCGCGTCGGGAATGGTTCCAAGGTCGATGTGATCGCCGTCGGCACGCTACCTCTACATCTACCTTCGGGATTAGTTTTAGACATGAATAATTGTTATTTGGTGCCAGCGTTTAGCATGAACATTATATCTAGATCTTGTTTAGTGCGAGACGATTATTCATTTAAATCGGAGAATAATGGTTGTTCTATTTATATGAGTAATATCTTTTATGGTCATGCACCCTTGAAGAGTGGTCTATTCTTATTGAATCTTGATAGTAGTGATACACATATTCATAATATTGATGACAAAAGATGCAAAGTTGATAATGATAGTGCAACATATTTGTGGCACTGCCGTTTAGGTCATATTGGTGTAAAGCGCATGAAGAAGCTCCATATAGATGGACTTTTGGAATCACTTGATTATGAATCATTTGATACTTGCGAACCATGCCTCATGGGCAAGATGACAAAAACGTTGTTCTCCGGAACAACGGAACGAGCCAATGACTTATTGGAAATAATACATACCGATGTATGTGGTCCGATGAGTGTTGAGGCACACGGCGGGTATCATTATTTTCTGACCTTCACAGATGATTTGAGCTGATATGGGTATATCTACTTAATGAAACACAAGTCTGAAACATTTGAAAAGTTCAAAGAATTTCAGAGTGAAGTGGAGAATCATTGTAACAAGAAAATAAAGTTTCTACAATCTGGTCGCGGAGGTGAATATTTGAGTTACAAGTTTGGCCTTCATTTAAAACAATGTGGAATAGTTTCACAACTCACGCCACCTGGAACACCACAGCGTAATGGTGTGTCCGAATGTCGTAACCGTACTTTATTAGATATGGTGCGATCTATGATGTCTCTTACCGATTTACCACTATCGTTTTGGGATTATGCATTAAAGACAACTGCATTCACGCTAAATAGGGCACCATCTAAATCTGTTGAGATGACACCATATGAACAGTGGTTTGGCAAGAAACCTAAGCTGTCGTTTCTTAAAGTTTGGGCTTGCGACACTTATGTCAAAAGGCTTCACCAACCCAAATCGGAGAAGTGCGTCTTCATAGGATACCCTAAGGAAACAATTGGGTACACCTTCTACCACAGATCCGAAGGCAAGATCTTTCTTCCCAAGAATGGAACATTTCTAGTGAAGGAGTTTCTCTCGAAAGAAGTGAGTGGGAGGAAAGTAAAACTTGATGAGGTAAGTGTACCTTCTCTCAATTTGGAAAGTAGCACATCAGAGAAATCTGTTCCCATGATGCCTACACCAACTAGAGAGGAAGCTAATGATGATGATCATGAAACTTCAGATCAAGTTACTACTAGACCTCATAGGTCGAACAGAGCACGTTCCGTACCAGAGTGGTACGGTAATCCTGTCCTGGAAGTCTTGTTACTAGACCATGGCGAACCTACGAACTATGAAGAAGCTATGATGAGCCCAGATTCTGATAAATGGCTTGAGGCCATGAAATCTGAGATAGGATCCATGTATGAGAACAAAGTGTGGACTTTGGTGGACTTGCCCGATGATCGGCAAGCCATTGAGAACAAATGGATCTTCAAGAAGAAGACTGACACTCATGGTAATGTCACCGTCTACAAAGCTTGACTTGTCACGAAAGGTTTTCGACAAGTTCAAGGGGTTGACTACGATGAGACCTTCTCACCCGTAGCGATGCTTAAGTCAGTCCGAATCATGTTAGCAATTGCCGCATTTTATGATTATGAAATTTGGCAAATGGACGTAAAAACTGCATTCCTTAATGGATTTCTTAAAGAGGAGTTGTATATGATGCGACCAGAAGGTTTTGTCGATCCTAAAGGTGCTAACAAAGTGTGCAAGCTCCAGCGATCCATCTATGGACTGGTGCAAGCATCTCAGAATTGGAATATACACTTTGATGAGGTGATCAAAGCATATGGTTTTATACAGACTTTCGGTGAAGCCTGTACTTACAAGAAAGTGAGTGGGAGCTCTGTAGCATTTCTGATATTATATGTAGATGACATATTATTGATTGGAAATGATATAGAATTTCTGGATAGCATAAAAGGATACTTGAATAGAAGTTTTTCAATGAAAGACCTCGGTGAAGCTGCTTATATATTGGGCATCAAGATCTATAGAGATAGATCAAGACGCTTAATAGGACTTTCACAAAGCACATACCTTGATAAAGTTTTGAAGAAGTTCAAAATGGATCAGTCAAATAAAGGGTTCTTGCCTGTGTTACAAGGTGTGAAGTTGAGTCAGACTCAAAGCCCGACCACTGCAGAAGATAGAGAGAAAATGAAAGTCATTACCTATGCCTCGGCCATAGGTTCTATCATGTATGCTATGCTGTGTACCAGACCTGATGTGTGCCTTGCCATAAGTCTGGCAGGGAGGTACCAAAGTAATCCAGGAGTGGATCACTGGACAGCGGTCAAGAACATCCTGAAGTACTTGAAAAGGACCAACGATATGTTTCTCGTTTATGAGGTGCCAAAGAGCTTGTCGTAAATGGTTACGTCGATGCTAGCTTTGACACTGATCCAGATAACTCTTAAGTCACAAACCGGATACTTATTTATATTGAATGGTGGAGCTATCAGTTGGTGCAGTTCCAAGCAGAGCGTCGTGGCGGGATCTACGTGTGAAGCAGAATACATAGCTACTTCGGAAGGAGCAAATGAAGGAATCCAGATTTCACAAAAGAACCAAACACATCAAGAGACACTTCAAATCCATTCGTGATCAAGTCAAAGAGGGAGACATAGAAATTTGCAAGATACATACGGATCTGAATGTAGCAGATCCGTTGACTAAGCCTCTTCCACGAGCAAAACATGATCAGCACCAAGACTCCATGGGTGTTAGATTCATTACAATGTAATCTAGATTACTGACTCTAGTGCAAGTGGGAGACTAAAGGAAATATGCCTTAGAGGCAATAAGAAAGTTGTTCTTTTAAATTTCCTTATCCATGATAAAGGTTTATTATTCATGCTAGAATTGTATTGATCGGAAACCTTAATACAAGTGTGAATACATAAACAAACACCGTGTCCCTAGTGAGCCTCTACTAGACTTGCTCGTTGATCAAAGATGGTTAAGGTTTCCTAACCATTGAAATTAGTTGTCATTTGATAACGGGATCACATCATTAGGAGAATGATGTGATGGACAAGACCCATCCGTTAGCTTAGCATAATGATCGTTCAGTTTTATTTCTATTTCTTTCTTCATGTCAAATACATATTCCTTCGACTATGAGATTATGCAACTCCCGGATACCAGAGGAATGCCTTGTGTGGTATCAAACATCACAACGTAACTGGGTGATTATAAAGATGCTCTACAGGTATCTCCGAAGGTGTTTGTTGTGTTGGCATAGATCAAGATTAGGATTTGTCACTCCGAGTATCAGAGAGGTATCTCTGGGCCCTCTCGGTAATACACATCATAAGCTTGCAAGCAAACGACTAAGGAGTTAGTCACGAGGTGATGTATTACGGAATGAGTAAAGTGACTTGCCGGTAACGAGATTGAACTAGGTATGAAGATACTGACGATTGAATCTCGGGCAAGTAACATACCGATGGACAAAGGGAATTACGTATGTTGTCATAATGGTTCGACCAATAAAGATCTTCGTAGAATATGTAGGAGCCAATATGGGCATCCAGGTTCCGCTATTGGTTATTGACCGGAGAGGTGTCTCGGTCATGTCTACATACACTCTTACGCGTCGGTGCTATACAAACGGTTTTTGACCCCTTTCCGCGATAGCATTTGGAACCGTCGCCTAGTGAGTGTGGGCGATAGGGGGTCCTTCCCACACGACCCAGAAACCGTCGGGGATATGCCCTCCTGGCACACATGCTCGGCAAAATGAGGTCGTGTGCGACCGGCGAGCACTCAAACACGGAAATACGTACAGTAGAGCTAAAAAAAAATACAATTATACATGCAAAATTGTTTCCAGTCGCAAGTACATCCCACACAATCAGTCCCCGCTAAACGTTTCCGTTCGTATGTACATCCCACATAGTCGCTCCAAGGAAAACATTTCCGTTCACAGGTACATCACACACAATTTTTCCCGTTAAATCATTTGCGTTATTGAATGCATCACACACGGTCCGTAGAAGAAACTGTGTGGCAAAGGCTGTCCATCACACACAGTTTTTATGTGGTAAACATTTGCGCAAGGTGGCCTAACGCAAACAGTTTTCAAGAGAAAATCGTGTGTGATAGTTCATTGATCCAACACGGTTTATTCCTAGAAACTGTGTGCGTTGCCTGAGGTCATCGCCCACAGTGTTTTTTCAATAACCGTTTGTAATAGAAAAACCTAATTAGTAGGCTAATTCACCATTAGCAGGCTAATTGCCCTATTATTAATAATCCATTTATTAATCTAATTGACATTCATGTTAAGCACATAATATATTTCATTTCCATATTAAGGAAGCAGAATTTCGTAATTGAAATACATCAGAGTACAACATGATTTAGGTTCAGCACTCAGCTACCCCATTACACAACTGCACCAGCACCAAGTTTCACATGCAACATGTAGAACCCTTCGAAATTAGCATCATAGACGGTATATAGACAAATGCATCTCATCTGGAAAACTGCTGAAGTGGAAGGCGAATATTGATCCTTCATTCATGTTGAAGGTCTTTGCAACTTTAGGCCAGTGCCTGTGGATGATTGACCATCCGCCCTTCGTCCTCTTCAGAAACACTTCAATATTGAACCGTGAGTGTTGTATGAAAACCTTCATCGCCTCCTGACCATAGAGGTGGTTTGAGAGGCCTGAAAACAAGGATGTGCATACATATCTTCTCTATATTGGAAATGGGGCAAAGGAATAAAAAAGGCAAGGTATAATAATTAGTACCATCTTGTAGTGAATTGATGTCTTCTTCATTGTGCAGACAAAGATCTTGTTGTTTTTTGTCGGTAATTTCTTTATCCTAACAATCTTTCTGAGTTTATTGATTTGATTGATATTCATGGACAACTCATTTCCCCATATGCAAAAAGGGTCAAACAGTGGGTCAAAACCTCTGACAGCAGGACCTACATGTGCAAGACCAAATTGTTAAAAACCTAAATATTAGAATGGTTCCTGCAATTGCACAATAATGTGCTATTAGACAACGTATCATGCACGTGCTAACCTCGATTGTAAACCTTAGTGCTTCCCATTGTTTCCCTGCAACACATGGAAAAAAGTAAGTAGAATCATATTCAAAATAAAAGGGGCTTTTCGTAAGAAAACGTGGATGAATACTTGCTGTTTTCTCGATTTTTGATCGGATTTTTTGGCGGCATGGCCAAGCGGTAAGGCAGGGGACTGCAAATCCTTTATCCCCAGTTCAAATCTGGGTGCCGCCTGATTAATAAAATACTTAGGTTTTTTTTATATGTGAGCTTATCCATGCGGTTAGGCACTCTTCAAATAGGAATCCATTTTCTAACTGGCTTTCGTGCTTTGGTGAGTCGCAGAAACATAATGTACTCCCATTAATGTGGAATAGGCGGAACTTAAATTAGTCAATTCAATTCAGCATTGTTAATTTATCCAGAACTTCTCTCTTTTCCTCGAATTTTAACCAATTAGGTTTCTACTAACTAAAACTAGGAAGTCAGAGTTTTTCCATCCAAAAAAGCGCCGCCCGCCTGCTGGCCGGGCGAATCGAAGTTATCTTCCGGTCAACTGTCCACCTAGTCAAGTGCAAAAAACACAGTGGAATCACGCAACGCACGCTGCTGGTGTGCTTCCTGCCCACGAGGAAAGAAGAGCGACAAGGTTCAGATTTGACTGATCCCTTTATTCCCATGTCTTCCGGCTACTTTATCCCCAACTTTGGTTTCACGTTTCTGTAAAATATATACACGAACCATTATGTCTGCTTAGCTTTCAATTTGCCTCTGACCATCAAATTAAATGTGAATAACCCGTCCTCCTCTCTTTGAAACAAGGGGCGCTTCCGGTTCTGTGCGTGCTTCAAAAAATTTTGAGTCAAGTCTCTGGCAAGCTTTTTCCGGAGTTCCGGGAGGTGAGATGGGAAGCAGAGGGCCCCTGTCCTTACGCACTTAAGGCAGCAGCAGATGATGAAGAAATGGGCGGTAGATGATAATGAGAAAGGGCGCCCCTTGGCATTTCCTGTGGGGGAGTCTGATTGATCCAATCACGACTTAAGCAAGCCCTCGAGAGGGCTTAGTTGATCATGATTTCTGTTTTCTCTTTCTTTTCCTTTTTGTTTGTTTCGAGAAAGTATGTAATCAGGCTGAAGGCTAACATCTCGCGAGTAGGCCGAGCTAGGATAAGAATTCCAATCAAAAAAGAAGTATGAATTGGGCCCAAAATCACTACTTTACTACCTATGTCGCGTGTCGCGCCACCTCGTTGATCGAATCTTCTTTCGCATCCAGAAGAGAGGCTGTGGGCTATCCGAGAGAGTGGTCTTACTCTTTCTGTTGTTTGGAAAGATCGAACACACGATGTTCCTATTTCTTTATTTCGTGATGAGTCGTATGCTTGCGACAATAACGCAATATTCACCCAGAGCCCCGTTGCGACCGCAATGCTGTTCTTGAAGGACCTTACCTTAGAGCAAAAAAAAGGGAATAGAAGTTAGGAAGACTACTGACGTAGGGCGGCGGGTGAGCTCAACCTCGAACCAAACAAGCGGTTATTACTTAGTAAGTCTATTTTGTACAAGAGCCCCTCCTATCTGATAGAAAAGGGTCCCATGATCCCGAGCCGATCTTACCTTGGCTCGCAAACCCCAAGTTTGTCTATGAAATGGGTTCTTTGCAAGAAAGAATTGCTTCTACTAAAAAGGGATCTATAACTTCGATTCAAGCAGTTTATGTACCTGCAGACGATTTGACCGCAGCTCAGGATCAGCCTCATGAAAATCTTATATTCCCTGAGGAGGTTCTACCACGTGGAAACGCTCTTTAATGGAACTTTCGTTTTAGCTGGGTTCTAATATATATTGGTTGTGCTCGAAATGGTTGTGCTCGAAAGGCAGTTATGAATCGATTGACTAATCCAATTCCAATATCTACTAAAAAAATATTCGTCGGAATAGCGGAATACAAAATTAAGAAACGCAAAAAAATAAAGGGGAATCTGACCCCCTTCTTTATCATAAAGAAAAGGGCGACACACGTGCTACAATGGGCGGGACAAAGGGTCGCGATCTCGCGAGGGTGAGCTAACTCCAAAAACCCGTCCTCGAGAAGTAGAAAGAATAGCAATTCCCATTCCACCCAAAACTTTAGGAATTCCTTGATAGTTGGTATAAATTCGTAAACCGAGATTTAGAATCTCTTTCCGACCAGGCCAGGCCGAATCGGGCCACCACTTGGGATGGGATGGCCTTTCTATCTTTCTAATCTAATTTGAAATTGGATTCAAAAGCCTTTTTTGTCCACCAGTTTCTGGTACTCCAGAGCGGAGTAGAGCAGTTTGGTAGCTCACGAGGCTCATAACCTTGAGGTCACGGGTTCGATTCCCGTCTCCGCACTTAGCAGTCTGTATAAAAGGACTATTCTATGGAGTTTTGCAAAACCCAAACACCTCAGAGATAGATATAGAGGTAGGAATTTGTCGAACGAACCACACTCCTTCGTAGACGGCAAAGCCCGAAGGAAGGCTGCTATCCCCTCGGCCTTCTTCCTTTTCGATGAAAAACAAATCGACATCTCAATCTCCGAAAGCGTTTTCCTTACCCAGCTAATATCCCCCCCCGAAGATGTGGATCATCCAAGGCACATTAGCATGGCGTACTCCTCCTGTTTGAATCGGAGTTTGAAACCAAACAGATTCCTACTACAGGCCAAGCAGCCAAGAAGAAGTGTAAAGAACGAGAGTTGTTGAAACTAGCATATTGGAAGATTAATCGGCACTGGGCTTGAAATTGCTTTTCGTTCTCATAGTTACGAAACGGTAAGAAAGATAAAATACGAGGGATACTATAACCTAGGTCCCTAAACTTGGAATGGATGGCGGAGCGTAGGTGGCAGGCAGTTATATGGATACGGTGCTTTACCCGTAGACGCTTCTCCAGCTCTCGCAAGAATTGTATGGGAGTCGTCCTCGGGGGACTGGATCGGAATTTGAAGAAAGTACTACTTGATAATTAAAGTATTCTCCTTTAGTTTTTTTCTCTATCTAGAAGTGGAATAGAATAACCCGGTTGAAGGGTAATGATCATACGTCTGTAATGCACCATTTAATCCATAATGGTGGGCAAATGCATAAATATATTCCTGAAAGAGAAGTGGGTAGACAAAGTATTGTTCAATCCTGCATAATCTCGAATGTTATCAGTTCCGGTACGTAGACCAAATAATACAATGCAAGCAAAAGTTCCTAGATTCATGGAGATATAGAACAGCATATAAGTTATCATGCTTGCATATCCATCATTTGAGTCTCCAACAATTAGTCAAAGAAAGTCCCTCGCGTAAATTGCTTTGAATAGGTAAATCAATCATTTGTCCTTGAGGGTCCGACATTAATCCTCTCATACCTACTAATTGGTGTACTTGAGATGCATTTCCTCTGGCTCCTGAAAAAGACATTAGATAGACTGGATTAGAGGTAGTTAGTCATCAGGTTAAGTAAGGGTTCACATGCTATCAGTAAAATATGTTGATGAAAAATAAGCACATTGCAGATTCATCAGATTAATTCAAGCCACATGGAAAACCCATTTATCCAAACCAAGCATGATTAAGAACTAGAAAATATAGCACTTGTATATGTTTCTCGTGTATTAAGTGCAGCCAAATTCGATTTATTCCTCACATGCACAACAATACAAAATTCTACCCACGACAATTGGACATCGCATTGCAGAATTGAACCAAGCAGTTAACTAAACACCACAACGAATGAACCAAACATTAACTGAGCACCACATTGCACAATATAACATACTCCTAATAGAAGATCAGACAGTTAACCAAACAAAGCATGCTTAACAACTTGGAAATATAGCAATTGTATTTGTTTCTCATGTATTTACTACAGCCAAATTCAATTTATTCCTCACGTGCTATACAATAACAGAATGCACCCACAACTATTGAACATCGCATTGCAGAATTGAACCAAATAGTTAACTAAACACCACAACACAAATGAACCAAATGTTAACTGAGCACCACATTGCACAATGTATAACCAAACCAAGCATGCTTGACAACTTGGAAATATAGCAATTGTATTCGTTTCTCATGTATTTTGTAAAGATAAATTCGATTTATTTCTCACATGGAACACAATACATTTGCAGAATTGAACCAAACAGTTAACTAAAGACGACAACTAATTAACAAAACAGTTAATAAGTGAGCACCACACTGCACGACATATAGAACATATACACCAGATCAACAAATTGCATGGTAAAATTAGATAGCACAATTCGCTAGAATTTGTGAAGGAAAGGCAGGAGCAGCACACGCAAGGGGTAAACTGAGCATGCTTAACCGGCGTAGCTAGAAAATGGCAAGGTGCTCCTCCAAGATCTGGGGGTCGGCACGAATGGAAGCCATCGCGAGCTCATCCGCGCGTGCGGCCGCGATTTGCTTCTCCGCTACCAAATGCTCCTTGAGATCCTGGCTAAACTGCGTGCACCATGGCTTAGGGCAGCGCTTATTTGGTGGAGAGGTCGGTAATTTGGGTGGAAGGTGTCGCGCTTGCGCCGGCGGTCAGGGCATGTGGGATGTGGAAGGAGGAGGAGGATGGGGGTCGGGTGTGGATTACCTTCCTGGATAGACGAGGCCGATCATCGTGAAGGAGGGTCGCTGGCGAGGAGGTGGCGCTGCAAGCAAGGAGTGAAGGTTTCAACTTGGAAAGGATGGCGGAAATAGGGGAAATGTTGCTTTGGTAAGGGGGAGGGGGCGGGGAGGTAGATACTTCCGCGGAAGCCGAAAATTTGGAATCGCTTCAACCAAAAAACTGGCGCGCAAAGTGTCATCAGACACGGTCCCTTATTCAGAACTGTGTACGATATGTGAACATCACAAACGATTCAGATAGCTTAACCCGTGTGTGATGAGTTTGAACGTCAAAAATTTTGGTTCGAATTTCCATGGTTATAGTGGTCATCCACATCATTGCATAATTTGGGTACACAAAGGAGACTACAACACACCCACACTTCTTAATCGAGCAAGTTCAACAATTAAAGAAAGCTAGCTGACCTAAACATTACTCTAACAAATTAAAGACCAGCACTCTTAATTAAACAAAACAAACAGTACTAGTACTACGGCAGGTGCTCGTCGATCTCCTGCGCTGCCTCCATGTCCATCTCGCACCCGACGGTCTCCTGGGGAAGGGGCTCCATGGCATCCATCGCACCATACTCGGCAAGCATCTCGCCATCCGCGTCCGCCATCTCTTTGGAAAAGGCCGCCATGAGCTGGGCGTGGGCGGCCGCGATATGGGCTTGGACGGGCTCCGTCGTCGCAAGGTATGCGGCGGAGGAACGGCCGGCTGCTCGAACGCTCTCGGCGATTGCTAACTCTTCGGCTGTGGGTTGCCGACCATTGTCGGAGAAGCTTTGTTCGATTTGTGTGGTGACCGCCACGAGCTAGGCGTGGGCGTCCTCGACATGGTCATGGGTGGCCTCCATCAGGGCTAAGGCCGCCGTTGCGGAATGGACAACTGCTGTGCCGCTCTCGCCAGTTGCTATCCCCGAGGCAGATGTTGCTGCCGCCACCTGAGAAGCAACAACGGCCGTTTGGGCTGCCTTGGTCAGCTGGTCGCAGATTGCGGCCGCGCTCATGCACCTTGTTAGCACGCGCATGGCGGCTGCGGCCGCGCTCTCGCCGGAGTGGGCCACCGAAGTTGCCCTCATGATGCCGGTCCACGTGCCCATCTTTCACCCGCGACGATTGGACAGTGAAATGATATTTGGGGAGCGAGCTAGTGTGCTTGAGACGCCGGCTGTGGACTGTAGCCGACGCACCTTCTCGCGTAAGCCATAGGCGTACTGTATATACACCGACGGTGCTCCAGGATATTTTGTGCTGCATCTCACACGGTTGGTGATAATAAACTGTGTGCGATCTACTTGATTTTTCATCTTGATTTGAATTACATAATGGGGTCACAGCGGATTGCTAGACCTTTTATCTGCAGTGAACATGCAACTATATGTGTGTCGTAAAAGAATTGGAATTATTCAGGGTTCATTTGAACATTTTATACATTAAATTAGTTTTCTAGCCATTTCAGGTGCACAATTCAAAATTAAACTACATGCACATGCTCCGGTGCACCAACATGGGTTGTAAAATCATATATGTGTCCATGGGTTTATGCTTATGTCCCATGCAAGAAATGGGGATGAAATTCGAACACCACGGTACCATGGCTCTCCGGCAAACGTCGACGTACTTTCTTTTGTAATTATAGTAAATCCAAAATTCGTCTGAAATTCATGAAACTTGGCATGCTATCATGGAGCGGCATCAACATGCCATGGTAAATTTTTTGTCCCATTTGGGGCAGGTTTTGGGATATGCTTCTCACAAACCAGAGCTTCTCACAACAAGCCTGGTGGTTTCGGTAGGGAACGTCCCACCTTTGGGGACGTGGGACGAAACGATATCCGTTGCCTCTTATTGCTTTCAAAATTTTTCTCGTGTCAACATAGAAAAACAGGAGTGTTGTGTCAATTTTTGAGATTTTTCGGGCTTCGTTTGGACATTTTTATGCATTAACTGAGTTTTCAATGCATTTATGTGCATAATTCAAATTTGAACTACATGCACATGCTCCAGTGCATATAAATTGGTTGAAAAATCAAATCTGTGTCCTTGGGTGCATGCTTAGGTCCCATGCAAGAAATGGTAATGAATTTCAAACACCAGGGCACTGTTGATTGCCGGCAAAACATTGAGATACCTGGTTTTTAAATTCTAGTAAATCCAAAACTCGTCTGAAATTCATGAAACATGGCATGCTATCATGGAGCCGCATCAACATGCCGTGGTAAATTTTTTGTCCCATTTGGGGCAGGTTTGGGTATATGCTTCTCACAAACCAGAGCTTCTCACAACAAGCATGATGGTTTCGGTAGGGAACGTCCCACCTTTGGGGACGAAACGATATCCATTGCCTCTTATTGCTTTCAAAATTTTTCTCGTGTCAACATAGAACAACAGGAGTGTGGTGTCAATTTATGTGATTTTTCGGGGTTCGTTTGTACATTTTTATACATTAACTGAGTTTTCAATGCATTTATGTGCATAATTCAAATTTGAACTACATGCACATGCTCCAGTGCATATAAATTGGTTGAAAAATCAAATTTGTGTCCTTGGGTGCATGCTTAGGTCCCATGCAAGAAATGGTAATGAATTTCAAACACCAGGGCACCATTGATTGCCGGCAAAACGTTGAGATACCTGGTTTTTAAATTCTAGTAAATCCAAAACTCATCTGAAATTCATGAAACTTGGCATCCTATCATGGAGCGGCATCAACATGCCGTGGTAATTTTTTTGTCCCATTTGTGGCAGGTTTGGGTATATGCTTCTCACAAACCAGAGCTTCTTACAACAAGCATGATGGTTTCGGTAGGGAACGTCCCAGCTTTGGGGACGAAACGATATCCATTGCCTCTTATTGCTTTCAAAATTTTTCTCGTGTCAACATAGAACAACAGGAGTGTTGTGTCAATTTTTGTGATTTTTCCGGGGTTCGTTTGGACATTTTTATGCATTAACTGAGTTTTCAATGCATTTATGTGCATAATTCAAATTTGAACTACATGCACATGCTCTAGTGCATATAAATTGGTTGAAAAATCAAATTTGTGTCCTTGGGTGCATGCTTAGGTCCCATGCACGAAATGGTAATGAATTTCAAACACCAGAGCATCGTTGATTGCCGGAAAAACGTTGAGATACCTGGATTTTAAATTCTAGTAAATCCAAAACTCGTTTGAAATTCATGAAACTTGGCATGCTATCATGGAGCGGCATCAACATGTCGTGGTAAATTTTTTGTCCCATTTGGGGCAGGTTTGGGTATATGCTTCTCACAAACCAGAGCTTCTCACAACAAGCATGATGGTTTCGGTAGGGAACGTCCCACCTTTGGGGACGAAATGATATCCATTGCCTCTTATTGCTTTCAATTTTTTTCTCGTGTCAACATAGAACAACAGGAGTGTTGTGTCAATTTTTGTGATTTTCAGGGTTCGTTTGGACCATTTTATGCATTAACTGAGTTTTCAATGCATTTATGTGCATAATTCAAATTTGAACTACATGCACATGCTCCAGTGCATATAAATTGGTTGAAAAATCAAATCTGTGTCCTTGGGTGCATGCTTAGGTCCCATGCAAGAAATGGGAATGAATTTCAAACACCAGAGCACCGTTGATTGCCGGCAAAACGTTGAGATACTTTATTTTTAAATTCTAGTAAATCCAAAACTCATCTGAAATTCATTAAACTTGACATGCTATCATGGAATGGCACCCGACATGCTGTGGTATTTTTCGTGTCCATTTTGAGAGAAGGCGCACTCGAATAACGACAGCCAACAAAGGCATTTTGAAAAAATAGCTGCCACTTTAATATCTCAAACATTTGTATAATTAAAACTGTGTGCGTTCTGTTAACCATTCACGTGATGCCACGTGTCTTGGTTTTAATGGCTGTAGGAGGTGCCGTGCGGACAGCTGCTTGACCTTGATTGAACGGGATGCGTGCGAGCACAGTCCGGTGCGCAGGCTGAACAAGAGGCGTGCAAGCTGTCCTCCAATGCGCAGGCTCACCGGGAAGCGTGCGAGCTGTACGCTGCGCGGGCTCACTGGTAAGCGAGCCCTTTGACTTCCATGGCCGCCCGCCTTGCTCGCATCCTCTCCATTAATGGCGCCCAAGCCGCAATTTAATTCGGTTTTTAAATATAAAACACTCATCGCAAACGTTTTAGTTAGAACACCCGTATGCAAACCGACAGCTTCCCCAGGAAGCCAAGAGAAAATGTGCCGAGCAGGATTTCTGCAGCTCTTGATCGCAAACGTTTTAGATAGAACACCTGTATGCAAAGTGAGAGCAGCGCAGGATTTGTGCATCCCTTCAACGCAAACAGTTGTTTTGGATGACCCGTGTGCAACCACGTACAAACAATTTGGTAAGGTTTGCATCTGTCATATTGGGTATGTTGCCATTTGTCAAATTGGAAAGATTGACATTTGTTGATCTAGTAACATTGCCATTTGTCAATCCTTGTAACACTGCGATTTGTCAAAATATGAAGCTAAAAATCACTAGCAGTATCTAATTTTTGCAACTAAAATTCAGTAATTAATCATAGATTTCATTCATAGATTATGCAGTCGTTCTTAATTTATACAAACAGTTCAAATCGACAGCTGAACCGACCAAACTTTTCCCCAATTGTTGCCAACCATGTACTGAAATAGCTAGTTCAACTATATATACTAGCTAATTTTAAGTACATTGTACAGTTCCACCACATCTATAGTCAGATGAACATAGCCCCTAAATACTACTACTACTAACGTGGAGGGGCTTTGTACTACTTGTGGCTGCCTCTCCTCTGCCAAGCGCGCTCAGTAAGAGGCGGAGGAGGAGGAGCCTACCGATGAGCTGGGCAACCGCAATATGGTGCTTGCCGCTGTTGCATCTCCAGCGACGCTCACCTCGAACGCCCTCTGCCGCTCCAGATGACCCCTCTCGAAGCGGTGGTTCTCCTCGTAGATCTCCTGATTCCTCGCCTCTGAGGCGGCATGTGCCGCGGCCACGGCGGCGGTAAGGCTCTTTGCATGCCCGACGAGGCACTCCTCCTCCTCCCGCAGGAACTCGGTGTAGCGCGCAAGGTCGCTGACACACGTGCGGGCATCCACCTCCGCCTCCCTTCTTTGGGCGGCGGTGGCGGAGCGTGTGATGACCTCCGCCTCCTCCCTCCCTCCTCCTTCCCGCCTCCTCCCTCCCTTGTCTCTGTTCTTGTAGAATGTAGGTAATATAAATGTGTATTTTAGAATGTAGACATTGTAGAATGTAGGTTTTTTAATAGAATAATTTTTTAGACTATTTTAGGTGTTTTGAATAGAATAGGAAATTTATAGTAAGTGGTTAATAGAATTAGTTTATTTATAGTAAGTGGTTAATATATTTTGTTTTTGAAGAAATCAAGTTTGCCCCTGCCTCATCCCCGCAGTCGTCCCCATCGTCGACCCCTTAAGACCTCTAGGTGAGAATAGCCAAATGATAATGTGTTGTAAATGTGGATGATGAAAATGCTAGTGCTATATAGTTGCCATGTCATTGATGTCGATGATAATGCATTCTGAATATAGAGTATGTCTTGGTGTTCTTGTTTGCAATGTGCCTCCGAGTGGCCTATGTTTTGCCAGAATGTTGATTTGTTTCCGTCCCGGCAAATTTCAGGCGCTCGATATGTCCTATTTTAGCAAAGGTCATCCCGGATTTTTCTGTGAATTTAAGCATGACTTGTTCTAGAATACGTAGGAAATATCGAGTGCTTTGGATTTTCAATTAATGTTTCAACTATGAACATAGGAAATGTCTGACGACGAAAAGGATTTCGATATTTGCGAATACTGTGAAGACGAGTGCGGCCTGTGCGACAGAATCTTCCTAGTTGATGATAGGCGCTTCAGCTTCAAGCTGGACGAGAACTTCGACGTGGATATAGTAAGTCACAACGACAAGTCTTTTTTCATAATTAAGCATGATTTCTGCTTCATTTGCTTCAACTTATATATTTTTTACTATTCTACTAGCGTATCCCCTGCCATGCAAGAGTTTTTGTCTTGGATAAGATAGGTTTCAGTCCTATGAAAACTATGGAGGTAAAGAGAGTTTACTTGAAGACCGAGCATGGTTATACTTTCGACGCAAAATTATACAATGCAGACACCTACACCTATTTTGAATGCAAAACTTGGCAAGCACTATGCAAGGCTTATGCATTTGAGCCTGATATGGTTATCACCTTTGATATTCGTCCGGAAGATGATATTGAAGGTAATAGAGACATCTGGGTCGAAGTGCAGACGCCTCCAGTTCTACCATTGTGTGAGTTTCTCAACCATATTTATGTCTTTGATATTGTTTATTCAAAAATAGTTGACAACTAATTTCTATTGACAACTTATTTCCATTCAAGCAAACATGTCCGGCGCTTGGTAGACATGACCGTCCACTGTCCCGGGGCTGAAGTAAACTGCGAGGAGATAAGTCGTTATGTTTCATGGCTTCAACATCTTGATGTTGTCAAGATAAATTATTTTCCTGGACTTAAAAATCTTAGTACTCAAAATGTGCGACCAATAGTGTTTGTATTGAAATATGGTCACATCTATTTAGGAAAGATGGTAAGATTTTTGCTATTTGTCCTCAGTGCATCTTTTGCATACATTATTTTTGTTAAGTATGTTACTATACGATGTTCTTCAACAGGGACTCCTGATGATAGTTCTGCCTCAGTGGATCGAGACTAAAGGTCGCATGTCAATGGTTAGCTTACGGCCAAGACATCCTACATTGCACATGAGTGCATTCAGGATTTCTAAAACCGAGGAATGCTTAATAGTGAAAGACTGGAGCAGAATTGTGAATGCTCGCAGAGAAGTACTAGGGGGCAGCAATCAGAAGCGCAGCCCACGATTAGGAGACAGGTTCATCTGCATGCTCCAATATGATGAAGCAGGAGTGCTACACATGTTCTATGCTATTTTACCTGGGAGAGAGCAGCAGGAGTGATTAGCTAGCTAGAATGAGTTTGAAGATGTGCTACACTATGACTATGATGATTAAATAGCTAGTGTTGGTGGTAATGACATGATGATTAAATAGCTAGTGTTGTCGACAACAAGTACCGGGTGGTCGGCTTCGACCTCGAGTACACCATCAGTCGTGTCGGGCACGATCAGAAGGTTGCTGTCGCCCAGTTGTGCGTGCGACATGATGTCCTTGTCTACCACTACCACCTTGCCACAAGGCCTTGCGAGCGTTTCTCTCATGTTTATCAACAGCTCCGACTACAGTTTCGCTACGGTGGACACCACCAACGATCTAAAAGCGCTCAAGGTTTCGGACTTGAAATGCCAGAATCTTGTCAACATCCAGCACCAGTACAAGGTCTGGGGCAGCGATAAAAACAAACTGAACTCCCTGGTTGACCTCGCCTCGGCCATCATCGACCCCTACTACATGAAGATGAAGAATGAGAGCAATAAGTACACGAACGCCTGGCAATTATATATATATATACATGTTATTCTACTGTAGACACAACAAATCACACGGCTTCTTAGTAGCAATCGTCTCTGTTATTATTGGTCTTCGCACACATTTCTGTTTACGGACCTGTTTGCCGCGTATCACACACATCTTGTTCAGTTGAACCGTTTCCATTGTGTTGCCTAATCACACACAGTTCATCCTAGTGAACCGTATGCTGTATATCGCACATGCCTTCTTCTGGCTGCCCGTTTCTTTTGTTCCTCCTCATCCCAAACAGTTAATTGAACTGAACCGTATGCCTACATCGCACACGCAACTAAAATCTGAACCGTGTTTGATGCATCCATCATCGCAAATGTTTTGCACCTTTTTTGACGGTTTTTACACCACCATTTGCGATTATGGCATCGCACATAGTTTCATAGAAGGGTCTCTGATAGTAGTGTCGCGTTTGGACCATCCTGCAGTAGTGATAGTTCTCGAACCCATAGGGTCCACACGCTTAACGTTCGATGTTGATATAATATTATATGAGTTATGTGATTTGGTGACCGAATGTTGTTCGGAGTACCGGATGAGATCACAAAGATGACGAGGAGTCTCTAAATGGTCGAGAGGTAAAGATTGATATATAGGACGATGGTATTCGGACACCGGAAGTGTTTCGGGGGGTACCTGGTTAGGGTTACCGGCTAGATCGATGTGACTTGGAATCGGGGTCCTGACAGCTTTGGTATCAGAGCCTGACTACCTGTAGGATTACCAAGCCAAAATGGTCGAAGTTGAGTCTAGAAATGCTTTAGTTATACTCCCTCCGTTTTTATTTACTCTGCATATTAGAGTTGACTGAAGTCAAACTTTCTAAAGTTTGACCAAGTTTATAGAAAAGATTATAAATATTTACCATTACAAATCTATATGATGTTGAAGTACATTCAACAATGAATCTAGTGATATTGATTTGTTATTATATATGCCAATATTTTTGTCTATAAATTTGGTCAAAGTTTACAAAGCTTGACTTTGACCAAAGCTAATACGCGAACTAAATAAAAATGGTGGGAGTATAAGGGAATTGATTGTGGAAGGGAACGTAAGGATCTTTTTACTCCTCTTACCCTATGTCCTTCTGATCTGAGTCATCCTCTTCTCTTCTATGGGGATTAAGAACTAGGCTTCTCATCTTTCTATCAGGATCACGTGTTACTAATCCGTAGACTTATAGGATTGTTGGATTCAAGCCCTGTTCAGTTTCTACTACTTTTAGTATGTTGTCAGTTGAACCAAAACCTTGATATGATGTTGTTAAGTGACTATGCAAATCCTTGTGAATGTCTCAAATCTTTTTCTGAGCATTTACAGCCGTTATGCTGTCCGAGTCATCCCAGGTTTCTAAACTATCTGATGCATTTGCAAATTCTTCCTTCCTGTTCCCGATGTCCTTTTGGTCAGAATAAGCACACTAATCGTCTGTTGAGGCACTCCTTGCCTTGACATATATGTTGGAACTAGTATTATGACCCTAGGCATCTTAGAGGATCACCTGGTAATATGGCCATGTTTTGTGTTCCCGGTGTGATGATTCTGGCCACCATTCTCGAAAGCATCCCGTGATGCCATTTAGTTAGTAGGTATTCTATTCCTGGGTTCTTGAACCCGAGATTCACCCTACTTCATGTTGTTAGTATTTGCTAGTTTCCTTAAGATATTAGTAACCTTTGCGATAGTCCTCGAGGTCAGTGGTATATCCTTCTTCCAATACCATGAACCAGTATGGCAAAAGCCTTTGAACCAAAAGATCATAATAAGAGTGCTCTTAATGGGTTCTCCATTCAAGAATTGTGAATCTGCCAGTCCTACCTTCTCTGCATGGGTTATCCGGAAGAAACCTGTTGAACTTGATTCGACATACTAATCTATGCATCCACAACTCAGAAAGTTATATGTTCCTTTGAGTTGTCCCTCTTGAGTTGTATTCCGGCCCCCGTGTATCAATTGATAGTCAAGAGTATGCATGCATTCGTTCATCGATGCCTAATTATTCTTGTGGTCCGTCAGGCCATTCTATTCCAGAATGACCAGGAGAAACAAACTCCAGTACCTCATCCATATCCAGGATTGGGTCAAAGTAGTTGTATTCCATGGATCAAAATGCCAATCCAGCTTTTGCTCTGTTCTACCTTGGAGTGTTACCATCTTTATGTCGGGAATGTCATGAGAATTGCACTTTCTCTTATGAATTCTTGACGTAGTGATACTTCCCACCATCATTATTCATTCCTCGGTGTCGTGTTGTCGCAACCGAAATGCCGACAAGTGAATCGTGATGTGTGAAATCAATACTCCTAGCAACTGTGTTGCTTGGTAGTTAATGGACAATAATCTTATCCTTAGCGTGTTGATTATTGAATCATCACCCTAAGGTTTATCGTGCTACCTAGTCCTTATTTCTGGTGCACCCTTCGATCAATGAGTTAGGATTATTCAACCCCTTGCTTATTTGACCATATCATCTTGCCCTGAAAAGCAAGATTGTTCTCGAGCTTAGTAACATATCGGTGGTTCGTGATTTTCCGAATATCTTCTCGGAAGTGTTACCAGGTCGTCACCTGACCGCTATGTTGAGTTCGTGATCAAGTTGGTTTTCCCCTAAACCACCTTTTCTCCAAGAATCTGTGTTGGATACTCCTGAGCTAGTTGGTTAAGCTAAACAACAACTTGGAGAGTTGGAAGATAAAAGGCTTTGCCGAATTTGGTTCTTTCTGAAGGGATATCTTTGTGTTTGTGTGTGTGTTGAAGAAACATGATATCTTCACCAGTTGGTCCTCGTGATCACTTGTTGGATCTATTCCCTTGTCAAAACTTTGACTTGAGTATGGGCTATCGTAAAGTCAAATCAGAACCAACGATGTTCGTAATGTTGTCTTACTTGTGGTTGATCCCTCGAGCATACACCATTACATCTTTTGGTCTGACCAATACTATCGCATTGTTCACATAATGGTGGAAGTCCAGTGATATGGAAATTCTGATGAGTTGCTGTTGAGCTCATCAGCAACATTTTGTCTCCCCCATGATTCATGTTAAACATTAAGCTAGTGTTGGAAACTTTGTAAACAATGCCTTCATGTTCCGTTCATGAAGCATATGTTTGGATGAAAGTAGCGACTTCCTCTAAGTTCACGTGCAATCGATGCAAGTTGCCGCCGTGAATTCGAGAAAGCTTGTTTTTGCTTCCTCTGGAATCATCCCAAGTCAGCCATGCATATGCAAAGTATTCTGTGGTATGTTAGATTGATCATCTTCATTACATATGAATTCCTATCACCCAAGCCACTGATTGACTTGTTCAAGGAAAAGAAGTCTAGCGCGCGTAAAGACTTCGAAATCCTTGATGATGGATCCTAACCAGAACTCGATAGTGTTTTATTATAAGACTACTATGTGGTCATTCTTGTCTTGGACAACATGTTCACAAGTTTGTAGCAGAACTAGCTCATGTTTTGGAGCTTGCTATCGTAGTTCATTTCCCGAGAATCTCGCAACGTCATCTCGTTGATTTGTGTTGCAAACTTTCATTTCTTTTTCTAGACTTGATGAGTCTGGAATGTCTTGACACCAACCAGATCTGAATCTCAGGCAGATATGATGGTTGGAACACTCCCGACATTTGCATTTCGTTCCCAGCTTGCACCGCCTTGTGCCAATCTCCCTTGGACTGCCCTTCTCAGCAATTGTTGTTCAGGATCATCTTCAAAAGTGGTCCCACCATGGGTCCCATCCATTTCCGATGACAAGCAAAAATCTTTCCTTGCGTTGTCTTCAACAAGGTAGTCCACATCATCCATTCTAGTCCGAGTATGTCATTCTTTTGAACTCCTTCAAATGATCGATTTTGATTGCCTTAGGTTGGTATAACAAGTCTCAATGATCTATGTATCAAAAGTAATTCTTCTTGCCACTTAAGGGAATAATTCCATGAGTCACCTTTCCTAAGGTGCCCTGTTATGGAATCATGGCGATTATTTCCTCGCTATCTTGAAACCATGCACCATCTTCTAAGCATGGAATCGTCGCCTACTAATCTGAACCTTCGTCACCTGCTTCTTTCCATCGCCCCTCATATGTGTTTTGCCCCTCAGCTCAAGAGATGTTTCTACGTCTCGTTCCGTCAGTTGATCCTGTGATCATTAAGATGATCCATCCCTGTGGAGTTATCTTGCTCTTCTGTCCCCGTGTCGGATGAAGTTCTCAAAGCAAGATGTCGAGATCAAGATGATGCATTGAATCAACATCCTCGAGAAGGACAGTTGGATCATGAAGATCGTGTTAGCTTTGCGTCCCCTCTGTCTTCTTACCTCACGTCTTGAATCTTGGGACGAGATTCTCGTTTAGTGGGGGTGAGTTGTCACAGCCCTAGCATTGTTTGCAATTGGTGGCACAAGCATCCATGCATCATGTCTAAATTACTTCTTTAATTTGAAATGGGGATTGGTAAACCCTAGCACCAAATGAAATTCAAATAGGTTCAAATAAAATATTTTTCAATGACCCAGAATGCCTTTGGAAATGTTCATGATTTCTGATAAAGGTGAAAACCTCTGCCAAAAACGTCACCGTCCGGCCTTCCCCGAGCCCGCTTCGACGCCCGCTGCAACCGCTGTGAGACCCTGCGTCGAACCCCCCTCTTCTCTGCTTCGTTTGCTCGCTGTAGAAGCCGCCCCCTTGCTCACCGTAGCACGCCGCCGCGCGAGCTCGTCGCCGGCGCCACTCCGGCCACTCCCCGGCCGCGCCACCACCACAGTTGGATGCAGACGAGCGTCCGCATCCCGTAGCTGTGCTCCGCGCGCCAAACGGCGCTCTGTAGGCGAATCCCGCAGCGCACCGCCGCGTCTGGACTCGCCGGCGGCTAAACGCCGGCGACCGCTGACCCGTTGACCGGCGTGGGTTGACCCCACTGCCCGGTTTGACTTCCCCCTCTCTCTCACTGACTTGCGGGCCCCGCCTGACTAATTACTCTAGTTAGCACTAATTAACTAGTTAGGTTAGTTACTTCAGTCACTGACTAGTGGGCCCTGCCCAGTTAGTTAGGGCTAACTAACTTAGTTAGTTGACTGGGTCACTGACCAATGGGTCCCACTGGTCAGGTTTGACCTGGACCGTCCCCGTTGACCGCTGACATCACAGTGACGCAGTGCTGATGCAGTTAATTATTTTCTGGATTTATTCTTATTCAGGAAATTCCAGAAAATAGCTAAAACTTCTAAAATTCATAGAAATTAATCTGTAACTCAGAATGAAATAAGTTATATATGAAAAATGATCAGAAAAATCCAATCTATCCATCTGTACTGGTTTCATGCATGTTAGAGCAACTTAACCTTGCTGTTTAGGTCAAACATGTTAATGCACTTATATGAACCCATAACTTGAGTTTGTATTTGAATCTTTGGTTCAAATAAGCTCAAAACCTTCTGGTTGTAGTTGCATTAGCCCAACACACTCATATTGCCATGTCATGATCATGCATCATATTGTGCATTGCATTGATTGTGTTTTCTCTCTGTTGCCGGTAATTGTCCCCTCTCAGTAGACGTTGCTTCGATGATGTGATCGATGACACCGATGGAGAACTATACTATCTTCGGAAGTGTCAGGCAAGCAAAACCCCCTTGTTCATTCTGATACAATCCCACTCTCTCGCTACTGCTCTCTTTTACTGCATCAGGTCAACAATGATTCAATTGTTACATGCCGCGGTAGTTGAACCCCTTTCCTCTGCATGACCTGTCATTGCCAAAGTAAATAGATGAAACCCACTAGCATGAGTAGGAGTTGTTTGAGCCCTGATGTGCCTACTCATTCATGCTTGTTTGTCATGCCTGCTACTGCTTAGAGTTGAGTCAGGTCTGATTCATCGGGGATGAATTGGAGGTGTGTGAACATGTATTACTGTTGGGAGCTAAGTGTGTGAACATGATTTGGTAAAGGTATCAATGAGAGGCCATGTAGGAGTACATGGTGGCTTGTTTCATTGAAGCCGTCCTTAGGAACTGAGTTCTGTGTTTGTGATCCATGATCAGCTACTACCACACATTGGGATCCTTAATTGACTCTCTCGGCTTCTTAACCACCCTTGTCCTCTGTCCAGAGTTGCAAGTAGTTTCTGGTGTTTGTAGTATGCTGGAGGCCGTGCGCAGCGCTGACCCGAGGGGTGGGCTGTGATGCGGTAGGCACGTGGCCGGGCATGCCGGGCGCCCGTTTGGTGTCGCGGAACCCTGTACACATCGTCCGGGGCCGTATGTGGAAACCTCGGCCGGACTCCCTGCGGATGGAACCTGAATAGGCAATAAACCTGGACTAGAGACTTGAGTGTTTAGGTAGGCCGTGGCCGACACCCTCGTTGGGCTTCCGCTTGAAGGTTGCCGAGTACATGTCGTGTAAACGGCTGTAAGTGGTGAGAGCGTGTGTGAAGAAGTACACCCCTGCAGGGTTAACATCATCTATTCGAATAGCCGTGTCCGCGGTAAAGGACTTCTGGGTTGCCTGTACAGTTCATAGACAAGTGAAAGTGGATACTCTAAAACTCGCAAGATAAGCATGAGTGCTATGGATGGCCTTCTCGTAGGGAGACGGGAGCGGATCCATAGTGGTGTATTGATATGGTGAATATGTGGACTCGTGTGCGCCACCTCAAAAGAGTTACTTGCAGTCGTAGTTCAGGTTAGCCACTGAGTCAAAGCTGGCTTGCTGCAGTTAAACTCCACTACCCCCTTTGTTGATACCAATGCATATGTAGTTAGTTCTGATGTAAGTCTTGCTGGGTACATTTGTACTCACGTTTGCCTATTTTATATTTTGCAGAGAGACGTCAGTCTCGCTAGTAGTTCCGTGTGGACTTCGACGTTTAGCTTGATACCTCAGCTATGATCTTGTGCCCTCGGCAGGATCTGGTAGATAGTCAGGCTTCTCAGCCTTTTTCATTTGTAGATGTCTGTACTCAGACATGTTAAGCTTCCGCATGTGCTTTGACTTGTATGCTCTGAATGTTGGGTCATGAGACCCATGTTTGTAATATCTCGCTCCTCGGAGCCTAATGAATAAATACTTGAGTCGTAGAGTTATGTTGTGATGCCATGTTGTATTTACACATATCGAGCATATTATGTGTATGATTGAAATGCTTGGTATGTGTGGGATCCGACAACCTAGTTGTTTATCCTTGGTAGCCTCTCTTATGGGGAAATGTAGTCTTGTGCTTCCATGAGCCATAGTAGTCTGCTACAGCCCGGTTCACCGGAGCCCTGCTAGCCCAGCACTACTGCTCCGGAACACTTGACTGGCCAGCGTGTGATTCAGTTTGTTCCTGTGTCTGTCCCTTCGGGGAAATGTCACGCGGTGACATCCGGAGTCCTGCCTAGCCTGCTACAGCCCGGGTTCCCGGAGTCCTGTTAGCCCAGTGCTACAGCCCGGATTCGCATGCTGCGGACCGACATGCTCGATGTTGATTCATGTATGCCTGTCCCTGTAAGTTAGTGCCACTTTGGGTTCACGACTAGTCATGTCGGCCCGGGTTCTCTGTCATATGGATGCTAGCGACACTATCATATACGTGAGCCAAAAGGCACAAACGGTCCCGGGCCATGGTAAGGCGACACCCGTGGGAATACCGTGCGTGAGGCCGCAAAGTGATATGAGGTGTTACCGGCTAGATCGATGTGACTTGGAATCGGGGTCCTGACACAAAGGACAAGCCTGGACAAACTCTTATATAGAGAAAGCGCTCCCGAGGACACATGGGAATTATCGTCAAGCTAGTTTTCATCACGTTCATATGATTCGCGTTCGGTACTTTCATAATTTGATAAGTGGGTGGACCAGTGCTTGGGTGCTGTCCTTACTTGGACAAGCATCCCACTTATGATTAACTCCTATTGCAAGCATCCACAACTACAAAAGAAGTATTAAGGTAAACCTAACCATAGCATGAAACATATGGATCCAAATCAGCCCCTTACGAAGCAACGCATAAACTAGGGTTTAAGCTTCTGTCACTCTAGCAACCCATCATCTACTTATTACTTCCCAATACCTTCCTCTAGGCCCAAATAATGGTAAAGTGTCATGTAGTCGACGTTCACATGACACCACTAGAGGAGAGACAACATACATCTCATCAAAATATCGAACGAATACCAAATTCACATGACTACTAATAGCAAGACTTCTCCCATGTCCTCAGGAACAAACGTAACTACTCACAAAGCATATTCATGTTCATAATCAGAGGAGTATTAACATGCATATAGGATCTGAACATATGATCTTCCACCAAATAAACCAACTAGCATCAACTACAAGGAGTAATCAACACTACTAGCAACCTACAAGTACCAATCTCAGACTTAGAGACAAGGATTGGATACAAGAGATGAACTAGGGTTTGAGAGGAGATGGTGCTGGTGAATATGTTGATGGAGATTGGCCCCCTCCCGATGAGAGGAGCGTTGGTGATGACGATGGCGATGATTTCCCCCTCCCGGAGGGAAGTGTCCTCGGCAGAACAGCTCTGCCGGAGCCCTAGATTGGTTCCGCCAAGGTTCCGCCTCATGGCGGGGGAGTCTCATCCCGAAAGGTTGCTTATGATTTTTCTTCGGATGAAAGACTTCATATAGCAGAAGATGGGCACTGGAGGGCCACCAGGGGGCCCACGAGGCAGGGGGGCCCGCCTAGGGGGGTAGGGTGCGCCCCCACCCTCGTGCCCAGGGTGTGGGTCCCCTCTGGTATTTTCTTCGCTCAGTATTTTTTATTATTTCCAAAAATAACTTCTGTGGAGTTTCAGGACTTTTGGAGTTGTGCAGAATAGGTCTATAATATTTGCTCCTTTTCCAGCCCATAATTCCAGCTGCCGGCATTCTCCCTCATTATGTAAACCTTGTAAAATAAGAGAGAATAGGCATAAGTATTGTGACATAATGTGTAATAACAGCCCATAATGCAATAAATATTGATATAAAAGCATGACGAAAAATGGACGTATCAACTCCCCCAAGCTTAGACCTTGCGCTTCCTCAAGCGGAAGCTGATAATGATAAATATGTCCACATGTTTAGAGGTAGAGGTGTCGATAAAACAAAATACGGACATGAGGGCATCATGATCATTCTTATAACAGCAACATATATGGATATTGTCATATGATTTCTTATGCTCAAGTAATAATCTATTCACAATGTCAAGTATGAATTAGAAACTTTATTGAGAACTAACTAACTACAGTCTCAGTCATTGAGGCAATTGCAATTTATCATAACATCGGAAAGAGTCTATGTAAGAGCTTTTCGGCAAGTTCACATACTCAACTATAATTTAGTCTTTCACAATTGCTAACACTCACGCAATACTTGTGGTTATGGAGTTTTAATTAGACACAGAGAAAGATAGGGGCTTATAGTTTCGCCTCCCAACCTTTTACCTCAAGGGTAATGTCAACAACAATAGTTCATGCTAACTTACATCCAATTGGATATATATATATCAGGATCTTTCCAACATAGTGTGCTTACCAAAGGATAAAATGTAAAAAGGAAAGGTGGAGATCACCATGACTCTTGCATAAGGTTGAAGATAAAAGTAAAAGATAGGCCCTTCGCAGAGGGAAGCAGAGGTTGTCATGCGCTTTCAGGGTTGGATGCACAAAATCTTAATGCGAAAGAATGTCACTTTATATTGCCACTTGTGATATGGACCTTTATTATGCAGTCCGTCGCTTTTATTTCTTCCACATCACAAGATCGTATAAAGCTTATTTCCTCCACACTAATCAATCATACATATTTAGAGAGCAATTTTTATTGCTTGCACCGATGACAACTTACTTGAAGGATCTTACTCAGTCCATAGGTAGATATGGTGGACTCTTATGGCAAAACTGGGTTTAAGGGTATTTGGAAGCACAAGTAGTATCTCTACTTGGTGCAAAGAATTTTGCTAGCATGAGGGGGAAAGGCAAGCTCAACATGTTAGATGATCCATGACAATATACTTTGTTTCAGATATAAGAAAACATAACCTATTACGTTGTCTTCCTTGTCCAACATCAACTCTTTAGCATGTCATATTTTAATGAGTGCTCACAATCATAAAAGATGTCCAAGATAGTATATTTATATGTGAAACCTCTCTTTCTTTATTACTTCCTATTAATTGCAACGATGACCAAGGCTATGTTTGTCAACTCTCAACAACTTTTAATCATCATACTCTTTCTATGTGAAGTCATTACTCTCCATAAGATCAATATGATCTCTTTTTATTTCTTTTTATTCTTTCTCTTTCTTTTATTCCCTCAAGATCATAGCAAAATAATCAAGCCCTTGACCCAACACTAATCTTTATTATATAGCTCACGGACTCGATTACATAAAGGGATCATAAAGCAAAACTCAAAACTAGATCATACCAAAAACTTTATTCTACTAGATCAAGATACCACTAAAAGGATCGAACTAAGAAAAACGGTAAAGATAAGAGTGTGATGGTGATACGATACCGGGGCACCTCCCCCAAGCTTGGCAGTTGCCAAGGGGAGTGCCCATACCCATGTGATTATATCTCCTTTTTCGGAGGAGGTGATGATGGAGTTGTTGATGATGACAGTTGTGTCTTTATCTTCTTCATACTGTAATTGAGAAGGGCAATTTCCTCCTTTAAATCATCGACCTCCGATTCCAGCTTCAAGATATTTTCACATAAATCTCCTTTGCTTTTCTGCCGAAAACGAGAAGGAATAGATCGGTTGTTAGATAGTTTAGCCCTCTTAGGGAGACTAGATTTCTTGAACTTCACGTGCATATCCCCAGGTTGGGGTAGAGGGACATCCTCCTCCTCCGAACTTGAATCATTGATCCTCATCAAATGAGCATCCTCATCCTCATCCGTAGTTCGACCACAAGGAGATAGATCCCCATAGGTCTTTGGGTCAGCAATGAGGTGTGAGACATAGCTCTCTCCATCGGAATCCTGAGATGACATCTTGCTCCAAATCTGCTACAGAAACAACTCGAACCAAAAACATAGGATAATTGCGTGATACGGTGGTCAAAACCTTTGGGAGATTATATAATGAATTTTTACCGACCAAAATACGTATCGTGCAAGAAAACAGAGTCTAGAGAGCGCACGAGGTGCCCACGAGGCAGGGGGGCGCGCCCAGGGGGGTAGGGCGCGCCCTCCACCCTTGTGGAGGCCTCGTGTCCTTCCCGGAATGCTTCTTATTTTCCTGTTTTTCTAAATATTCCAAAATGGAGAAAAATTGCCATTGGAACTGTTTTGGAGTCGGTTTACTTACCGTACCACATACCTATTCCTTTTCGGAGTCTGAAACGTTCTGGAAAGTGTCCCTTATGTATTCCTCCGGGGTTACGGTTTCAATAACATTAGTTTCAACATTTATAGGATTACCTGAGATATAATGTTTGATTCTTTGACCGTTCACCACCTTCAGATTTGTGCCTTCGAAGTTGTTGATTTTTATGGCACCGGAATGATATACCTCCTTGATAACGTAAGGACCTTCCCATTTAGAGAGAAGTTTTCCTGCAAAAAATCTTAAACACGAGTTGTATAATAATACATAATCACCTACATTAAACTCACGCTTTTGTATTCTTTTGTCATGCCATCTTTTAACTTTTGTTTTAAACAACTTGGCATTCTCATAGGCTTGGGCTCTCCATTCATCAAGTGAGCTAATGTCAAATAACCTCTTCTCACCGGCAAGTTTGAAATCATAGTTGAGCTATTTATGGCCCAATATGCCTTATGTTCTAGCTCGAGAGGTAAGTGACATGCTTTTCCATAAACCATTTTATATGGAGACATACCCATAGGATTTTTATATGCAGTTCTATAGGCCCATAATGCATCATCAAGTTTCTTGGACCAATTCTTTCTAGATCTATTAACAGTCTTTTGCAAAATTAATTTAAGCTCTCTGTTACTCAATTCTACTTGACCACTAGACTGTGGGTGATAAGGGGATGCGATTCTATGATTAACATCATACTTGGCAAGCATTTTACGGAAAGCGCCATGAATAAAATGTGAACCACCATCGGTCATTAAATATCTAGGGACTCCAAACCTCGGAAAAATAATTTCTTTAAGCATCTTAATAGAAGTGTTATGATCAGCACTACTAGTTGGAATAGCTTCTACCCACTTAGTAACGTAATCAACAACAACTAAAATATGTGTATATCCATTAGAGGCAGGAAACGGTCCCATATAATCAAAGCCCCAAACATCAAGTGGTTCAATAACAAGTGAATAATTCATAGGCATTTCCTGACGTCTACTAATATTACCAATTCTTTGACATTCATCACAAGATAAGATGAACTTACGGGCATCCTTGAAGAGAGTAGGCCAATAAAAACCGGATTGCAATACCTTATGGCAGTTCTATCTCCAGCGTGGTGTCCTCCATAAGCCTCAGAGTGACACTTGCGTAGGATCTGTTCCTATTCATGCTCAGGTACACAACGTCTAATGACAACATCTACTCCTTCTTTATAAAGATGTGGGTCATCCCAAAAGTAATGTCTCAAATCATAGAAAAACCTTTTCTTTTGTTGGTATGTGAAACTAGGTGGTATAAATTTAGCAACAATGTAATTAGCATAATCAGCATACCATGGAGCAGTTCGAGAAGCATTTATGACATTTAATTGTTCATCAGGAAAGCTATCATCAATAGGTAGTGGGTCATCAAGAACATTCTCTAACCTAGACAAGTTGTCTGCAACGGGGTTCTCAGCTCCCTTTCTATCAATAATATGCAAATCAAATTCTTGTAGCAAGAGAACCCATCTAATAAGTCTAGGTTTAGCATCTTTCTTTTCCATAAGATATTTAATACCAGCATGATTCGTGTGAATAGTTACTTTAGAATCAACAATATAAGGTCTGAACTTATCACAAGAAAATACAAAAACTAAGAATTCTTTTTCAGTAGTAGCATAATTTCTCTGAGCACTGTCTAGAGTTTTACTAGCATATTGAATAACATTTAATTTCTTATCAACTCTTTGTCCTAGAACAACACCTACAACATAATCACTAGCATCACACATAATTTCAAAGGGTAAATTCCAATCAGGTGGCTGAACAATAGGTGCAGAAATCAATGCTTTCTTATGTATTTCAAATGCTTCTACACAATCATCATCAAAGACAAATGGTATATCTTTTTGTAATAGATTAGTCAGAGGCCGAGAAATTTTTGAGAAGTCCTTAATCAACCTCCTATAAAAACCGGCATGACCAAGGAAACTTCTTATACCTTTGATGTCCTTAGGACTTGGCATCTTTTCAATAGCATCTACCTTGGCTTTATCAACTTCAATGCCTCTTTCAGAAATTTTATGCCCCAAGACAATGCCTTCATTAACCATAAAGTGGCACTTTTCCCAATTCAAGACAAGATTAGTTTCTTCATATCTGTGCAAAACTCGATCAAGGTTGCTCAAGCAATCATCAAAAGAGGATCCATAAACGGAGAAATCATCCATGAAAACTTCACAAATCTTTTCACAAAAGTCAGGGAATATAGCCATCATGCATCTTTGAAAGGTAGCAGGTGCATTACATAAACCAAAAGGCATACGTCTATAAGCAAAATTACCGAAAGGGCAAGTAAAAGTGGTCTTAGCTTGATCATCAGCTCACACAGGTATTTGAGAGAAACCAGAGTAACCATGTAGAGAGAAAAAATGTGTATGTTTGGATAATCTTTCTAGCATTTGATCAATAAAAGGTAAGGGGTAATGATCTTTTTAGTAGATTGATTTAATTTGCGAAAATCAATTACCATCCTATAACCTGTAATAATTCTTTGCGGGATCAATTCATCTTTATCATCTAGGAACGACAGTAATACCTCCCTTCTTAGGGACACAATGGACAGGACTTACCCACTGACTATCAGCAACGGGATAAATTATACCTGCCTCAAGGAGCTTTAATATTTCCTTTCTTACCACTTCTTTCATCTTAGGATTCAACCGTCGCTTATGATCAATAACTGGTTTGGCGTCTTTCTCCAAATTTATTTTGTGTTGACATAGAGTGGGACTAATGCCCTTAAGATCATCAAGAGTATATCCAATAGCAACATAGTGCTTCTTCAGAGTTTTCAATAATTTTTCTTCCTCCTTCTCTGAAAGGTTAGCACTAATAATAACAGGATATATCTTCTTTTCATCAAGATAAGCATATTTAAGAGTATCAGGTAATGGTTTAAGCTCAAACACGGGATCACCCTTGGGTGGAGGAGGATCCCCTAGGATTTCAACAGGCAAGTTGTGTTTCAGAATAGGTCCCTGTTTAAAGAACACTTCATCTATTTCCTTTCTTTCATTCATAAACATATCATTTTCATGGTCTAGCAAATATTGTTCTAAAGGATCACTAGGAGGTACGGCAATAGAAGCAAGACCAATAATTTCATCTTTACTAGGCAATTCCTCTTCACGGTGTTGTCTACGAAATTTAGAAAAGTTAAACTCATGAGACATATCACCTAAACCCATAGTAACAACATCCTTTTTGCAGTCTATCTTAGCATTAACAGTGTTTAAGAAGGGTCTACCAAATATAATGGGACAAAAGCTATCTTGTGGGGAACCAAGAACAAGAAAATCAGCAGGATATTTAGTTTTCCCACACAAGACTTCAACATCTCTAACAATTCCAATTGGTGATATAGTATCTCTATTGGCAAGCTTAATTGTGACATCAATTTCTTCTAACTCAGTAGGTGCAATATCATGCATAATTTCTTTCATAAGTCAATAGGTATTGCACTAGCACTAGCACCCATGTCACATAAGCCATGATAACAATGATCTCCTATTTTAACAGAAATAACAGGCATGCCTACCACAGGTCTATGTTTATCTTTAGCACTAGGTTTAGCAATTCTAGCAGTCTCATCACAGAAATAAATAACATGCCCATCAATATTACCAGCCAAGAGATCTTTAACAATAGCAATATTAGGTTGAACTTTAACTTGCTCAGGAGGTGTATAGGTTCTGATATTGCTTTTACGAACCACAGTTGAAGCTTTAGCATGATCCTTTATCCTAACAGGAAAAAGGTGGTTTCTGAACATAAGCAGTAGGAACAACAGGATCGTTATAAGTGATAGTCTTTTCTTCAACTTTAATAAGTGCAACTACTTTTACTTCTGTGGGAGGATTATATTTAAACCACTTCTCCTTAGGGAGATCAACGTGAGCAGCAAAAGATTCACAAAAAGAAGCTACTATCTCAGAGTCAAGTCCATATTTAGTGCTAAATTTACGGAAAACATCGGTATCCATAAAAGATTTAACATAATCAAACTTAGGTGTTATACCTGACTCCTTACCTTCGTCGAGATCCCAATCTTCAGAGTTGCATTTAATTCTTTCCAATAAATCCCATTTGAATTCAATAGTCTTCATCATAAAAGAACCAGTACAAGAAGTATCGAGCATGGTGCGATTGTTGTCAGAAAGCCGAACATAAACTTTTTGAATAATCATTTCTCTTGAGAGCTCATGATTGGGGCATGAATATAACATTGACTTAAGCCTCCCCCAAGCTTGAGCGATGCTTTCTCCTTCGCGAGGCCACAAATTATATATATATATAATTATGATCACGATGAACAAGATGCATAGGATAAAACTTCTGATGAAATTCCAATTTCAATCGCTTATAGTCCCATGACCCCGTATCATCACATAGCCTGTACCATGTCAATGCATCTCCCTTCAAAGACAAAGGGAAGACCTTCTTCTTGATAACATCATCGGGCATACCTGCAAGCTTAAATAATCCACAAACTTCATCCACATAGATTAGGTGCTCATCAGGATGTAATGTTCAGTCTCCTGCAAAAGGATTAGCTAGCAGTTTTTCTATCATACCCGAAGGAATTTCAAAGTAGACATTTTCATTTTCAGTAGGTTCAGTAGGCTGAGGAGCAACTCTTTGCTCTACTGGTCGGGGTGAAGATACCCCGAACAAGCCCCTCAGAGGATTACTTTCCATAGTAACAAGTGACAGTAAATTTCAGCACACTATATAAATTTTTCCTTACCAAATTCAATCTACCAAAGGCGCTTCACTCCCTGGCAACGGCGCCAGAAAAGAGTCTTGATGACCCACAAGTATAGGGGATCTATCTTAGTCCTTTCGATAAGTAAGAGTGTCGAACCCAACGAGGAGCAGAAGGAAATGATAAGCGGTTTTCAGCAAGGTATTCTCTGCAAGCACTGAAATTATAGGCAACAGATAGTTTTGTGATAAGATAATTTGTAACGGGCAACAAGTAACAAAAGTAAATAAAGTGCAGCAAGGTGGCCCAATCCTTTTTGTAGCAAAGGACAAGCCTGGACAAACTCTTATATAGAGAAAAGCGCTCCCGAGGACACATGGGAATTATTGTCAAGCTAGTTTTCATCACGTTCATATGATTCACGTTCGGTACTTTGATAATTTGATATGTGGGTGGACCGGTGCTTGGGTGCTGTCCTTACATGGACAAGCATCCCACTTATGATTAACTCCTATTGCAAGCATCCGCAACTACAAAAGAAGTATTAAGGTAAACCTAACCATAGCATGAAACATATGGATCCAAGTCAGCCCCTTACGAAGCAACGCATAAACTAGGGTTTAAGCTTTTGTCACTCTAGCAACCCATCATCTACTCATTACTTCCCAATGCCTTCCTCTAGGCCCAAATAATGGTGAAGTGTCATGTAGTCGACGTTCACATGACACCACTAGAGGAGAGACAACATACATCTCATCAAAATATCGAACGAATACCAAATTCACATGACTACTAATAGCAAGACTACTCCCATGTCCTCAGGAACAAACGTAACTACTCACAAAGCATATTCATGTTCATAATCAGAGGAGTATTAATATCCATATAGGATCTGAACATATGATCTTCCACCAAATAAACCAACTAGCATCAACTACAAGGAGTAATCAACACTACTAGCAACCTACAAGTACCAATCTCAGACTTAGAGACAAAAAGTATGGAATTCTCACCCAGAGCTGCGGAACTCACGACTCTATTAGAAAGTAGAATGACCAACTTTTACACGAATTTTCAAGTGGATGAATGGATACAAGAGATGAACTAGGGTTTGAGAGGAGATGGTGCTGGTGAAGATGTTGATGGAGATTGGCCCCCTCCCGATGAGAGGAGCATTGGTGATGACGATGGCGATGATTTCCCCCTCCCGGAGGGAAGTGTCCCCGGCAGAACAGCTCTGCCGGAGCCCTAGATTGGTTCCGCCAAGGTTGGAGTCTCGTCCCAAAAGCTTGCTTATGATTTTTCTTCGGACGAAAGACTTCATATAGCAGAAGATGGGAACCGGAGGGCCACCAGGGGGCCCACGAGGCAGGGGGGCCCGCCCAGGGGGTAGGGCGCGCCCCCACTCTCGTGCCCAGGGTGTGGGTCCCCTCTGGTATTTTCTTCACTCAGTATTTTTTATTTCCAAAAATAACTTCCATGGAGTTTCAGGACTTTTGGAGTTGTGCAGAATAGGTCTCTAATATTTGCTCCTTTTCCAGCCCAGAATTCCAGCTGCCGGCATTCTCCCTCTTTATGTAAACCTTGCAAAATAAGAGAAAATAGGCATAAGTATTGTGACATAATGTGTAATAACAGCCCATAATGCAATAAATATTGATATAAAATCATGATGCAAAATGGACGTATTAGGGCACAACCCACCAGGGCGCGCCTGGGCCTGCTGGCGCACCCTGGTGGGTTGTGCCCCCCTCGGGGCACCCCCCAGGTGCAACTAGGGCCCATTGCCTTTCTTCTGGCCCATAAAAAATCATCATGGAGTTTCGTGGCATTTGGACTCTGTTTGATATTGATTTCTTGCGATGTAAAAAACATGGAAAAAATAGCAACTGGCACTTGTCACTATGTCAATAGGTTAGTACCAAAAAATGATGTAAAATGACTATAAAATGATTATAAAACATCCAAGATTGATAATAAAACAGCATGGAACAATCAAAAATTATAGATACGTTGGAGACGTATCAGCATCCCCAAGTTAACTCCTACTCGTCCTCGAGTAGGTATGTGATGAAAACAGAATTTTTGATGTGAAGTGTTGTTCATCAAGTCATATCATATTCTTTTCTTTATAGCATGGACATTTGGACTTTTATGTGATTCAAGGCAATAGTCTAGTTTTGACATAATAATTTAGATACTCAAGCATATCAACAAGCAACCATGTCTTTCAAAATATTAACGCTAAAATAAGTTATCCCTAGCCCATCATGCTCAAACATTGATCCATTCATGAAACACACTCGAATATTAACTACACCCAATACTTGAGCATGATCATGTTGCCTCCTAGTTGGTGCTTTTGTAAGAGAAGATGGAGTCTCAAAAATTGAAATAAAAATTGCATAAAGTAAAAGAAAGGCCCTTCGTAGAGGGAAGTAGGGATTTGTAGAGGTGCCAGAGCTCAAAGCGAAAAGTTTGATATAAAAACATTTTAGGAGGTGTATCCATCCCACCAACAAAAACGACGCAGAGCTACGAACACTTTCCATGCTAGATATGCCATAGGTGGTTCCCAAACAGAAAATAAAGTTTATTCCTTTTTCCACCATTCTTTCACTTTCCATGGCTAGCCGTATCCACGGGTGCCTTCCATAGCAACACTTTCCAAGGAATTTATTATTTGACAACATAAGTAAATTCATTTTTGCATTTTGGGACTGGGCATCCCTAAAACCTTTGCCTTACTCTCGTGCAATGACAAGTGAATAAACACTCATCTTGAGAATAACACATCTAGCATCGAAAATATTAGCCACCCGTTACTGTTCCGCGAGCGAAACAAACACACAAAAGAGAAGTTTATTTTGAAAATTAGAGATGGCACATGAAAATTTGCTTAGAACAGCAAAAGAATACCGCATATAGGTAGATATAGTGGACTCATGTGGCAAAACTGGTTTAAAGGGTTTTGGGTGCACAAGTAGAGGTCATACTTAGTGCAAAATGAAGGCTAACAAAAAGATTGAGAAGCGACCAACCAAGAAACGCATAATCTCATAAGAAAGCATTAAGCATAATTAACACCGAATAATGCACCACAAGTAGGATATAATTTTCATTGCATGATTACTGACTTTCGTGCATGCATAGGGAATCACAAACCTTAACACCAATATTCTTAATAGAGCACAATTACTCATTAACATAACTCACATATCACATCATCATATCTCAAAACTATTACTAAGAATCAAGTTTATTTGGTCCAATGATCTTCATGGCATTTTTTACTTTATCCTTCTTGGATATCTATCACTTTGGGACTAACTTTCATGTGTTGCTTTTCATAAGCTCAAACAAATATAAGTGAAGATCATGAGCATAACAAATTTTCTTTCTCTCAAAATAATTTAAGTGAAGCAAGAGAGAATTTCTTTAAAATTTTACTAAATCTCAAATAAATCTAAGTGAATCAAGAGAGCATTTCTTCAAAAATACTAAGCACACCGTGCTCAAAAAGATATAAGTGAAGCACTAGAGCAAGTCCTAGCTCATAAAAGATTTAAGTGAAGCATAGAGAGCAATTCTAGCAAGTCATGATATAATTTTGGCTCTCTCAAATAGGTGTGTCCAGCAAGGATTGATAACTTAAAACACAAAATAAAACAAGCAAATACACATATCATACAAGATGCTCCAAGCAAAACACATATCATGTGACGAATAAAAATATAGTCTCGAGTAAAATACCGATAGTTGTTGGAAGAAAGCGGGGATGCCACTCGGGGGCATCCCCAAGCTTAGTTCGTTGCTCATTTTTGGATAATATCTTGGGATGCCGGGGCATCCCCAAGCTTAGGCTCTTACATCCTTCCTTCATCCATCGTAAGATAACCCAAAACTTGAAAACTTCAATCACACAAAACTCAAGAAAACTTTCGTGAGATCCGTTAGTATAAGAAAGCAAACCACTACTATAAGTGCTGTATCAAACCAATTAGTATTTTGTTTTTGTTTTATATCTACTGTATTCCAACTTTTCTATGGCAAAAACTCATCAAAGAAAACCATAGAGCCATCAAAATAAGCACACAACACAAAGAAAACAGAATCTGTCAAAATAGAACAGTCTGTAGTAATCTGACTTTGGCGAATACTTATGTAACTAAAAAAATTCTACAAAAATAGGAAGACCTGGTAATTTATATATTAATCTTCTGCAAAAATAATCAGGGCAAAAGCTCTTTCTGATAAAAAATGAGAATTGTTTTCGTGAGCGCAAAGTTTCTGTCTTTTTCAGCAAGATCAAACAACTATCACCCAAGAAGATCCTATAGGCTTTACTTGGCACAAACACTAATTAAAACATAAAAAGCACAATCATACCAGTAGAATAATTTTGTAAACACTCAAGAACAGCAAGCAAAAAGCAAAAATAAATTTTATTCATTGGGTTGCCTCCCAACAAGCGCTATAGTTTTACGCCCTTAGCTAGGCATATAGCAAGGATCTAAGTTTTGTCTTCCGAAGTTTTGGCAACTTTTGTAATGGTTTTCTCAAACCCGGAAGGCTCTTTACACTTCCCTAAATTCTCCGGAAAAGAAACCATCTTAAGATCCAAAATATCCAATCGCTTGTTGCAAAGAGTAATCAAGGTATTCATGCGATTGATACTACCATTGAGGTGCTTGAGGGGTTCATTATATTTTTGTATTTCAACCATGTGTTTATGCAAATCACCAAGTTTGTCCAACATTTGAACTCCCTCAAGGGTAAAAGAAAACCCCTTATTTTGAGGACGAATTCCCAAAATTCCTTCCAAAATTTCATAGGCAGCGTTTGCATCAAGCTCAATAAAATTTCCTTTAGCGGCAAAATCAAGAAGTTGTCTATGATGCAAAGCTAATCCTATGTAAAAATTACGAAGAAAAACCTTAGCATCCCCCTTTTGATTGGAAACACGATCTAATTACATAAGCCTATACTAGGCATCTTTCTGATTTTCTCCTTGTCTTTGCTTGAAGTAAAGAACTTAAAAATCTGGTGACAAAGGAGGAGTAGGGACGCTAGCCATCGGGACTAGAAACAAGAGAACGGTGGAAAAGAGAGGCGAATAAAATGGCAAATTTTTGTGAAGTGGGGGAGAGGAAAATGACAGGCAAATGTCAAATAATGTAAATTCCAGGGAGATGAGATTTTTGATTAGGAACCTTCTTATGTTGAAGATCCTCCCTGGCAACGTCGCCAGAAATTCTTCTTGATGGTAGCTGGAACTACGTCGGTATTTCCCTGGAGAGGGAGGGATGATGTAGCACAACGACGGTAGGTATTTCCCTCAGTTATGAAACAAAGGTATCGAACGAGTAGGAGAACCAAGAACCACAATGTAAGCAGCACCTCCACACAAATAACAACACCTCGCAACCCAACGTGTTAAAGGGGTTGTCAATCCCTTCCGGGGTATGGCGCCTCAAGATAGGCAAACAGACGTGAGGTAAATTGTAGTAGATAGATAGATCGAACGCCAAATAAAATAAATAAAGATAAAACGCAGCAAGGTATTTTTGTGTTTTTTGGTTTAATAGATCTGAATAAAAATGCAAAGGAAAAGTAGATCGCAAGGCAAATATATGAGGAAGAAGACCCGGGGGCCGTATGTTTCACTAGTGGCTTCTCTCGAGAAAAATATCAAACTGTGGGTAAACAAATTACTGTTGGGCAATTGACAGAACTTCAAATAATCATGAAGATATCCAGGCAATGATCATTACATAGGCATCATGTCTAAGATTAGTAGACCGACTCCTGCCTGCATCTACTACTATTACTCCACACATCGACCGCTATCCAGCATGCATCTAGTGTATTCAGTTCATGAAAAACGGAGTAATGCAATAAGAACGATGACATGATGTGGAAAAGATCCGTTTATCTATATGGCGGTAGATATATATCTTGTCTTTTTATCCTTAGTAGCAACGATACATACGTGTCGGTTCCCTTTTTGTCACTGGGATCGAGCACCGTAAGATCGAACCCACTACCGGGCACCTCTTCCCATTGCAAGACAAATAGATCGAGTTGGCCAGACAAAACCCAAATATCAGAGAAGAAATACGAGGCTATAAGAGATCATGCATATAAGAGATCAAAGAAACTCAAATAATTTTCATGGATATAAAAAGATATAACTGATCATAAACTCAAAGTTCATCTGATCCCAACAAACACACCGCAAAAAGAGTTACATCATATGGATCTCCAAGAGACCATTGTATTGAGAATTCAACAAGAGAGAAAGCCATCTAGCTACTAACTACGGACCCGAAGGTCTACAAAGAACTACTCACGCATCATCGGAGAGGCACCAATGGAGGTGGTATACCCCATCCGAGATAGTGTCTAGATTGAATCTGGTGGTTCTGGACTCTGCGGCGGCTGGATGAATATTTCGTTGACGCTTCTAGGGTTCTAGTATTTTTGGGGTATTAATAGAGCAAAGAGGCGGTCCGAGGGGCACCTGAGGTGGGCACAACCCACCAGGGCGCGCCTGGGCCTCCTGGCGCGCCCTGGTGGGTTGTGCCCCCCTCGGGGCACCCCCAAGTGCAACCAGGGACCATTGCTTTCTTCTGGCCTGATAACCCAAAAGTATAGGGATCGCAACAGTTTTCAAGGGTAGAGTATTCAACCCAAATTTATTGATTCGACACAAGGGGAGCCAAAGAATATTCTCAAGTATTAGCAGTTGAGTTTTCAATTCAACCACACCTGGAAGACTTAATATCTGCAGCAAAGTATTTAGTAGCAAAGTAGTATGGAAGTAACGGTAACGATGGCAAAAGTAACAGTAGCAGTTTTGTAGTAATTGTAACAGTGGCAACGGTAAAGTAACTAAGCGAAGATCAATATGTGAAAATCTCGTAGGCATTGGATCAGTGATGGATAATTGTGTCGGATGCGATTCCTCATGCAACAGCTATAACATAGGGTGACACAGAACTAGCTCCAGTTCATCAATGTGATGTAGGCATGTATTCCGAATATAGTCATACGTGCTTATGGAAAAGAACTTGCATGACATTTTGTCCTACCCTCCCGTGGCAGCGGGGTCCTATTGGAAACTAAGGGATATCAAGGCCTCCTTTTAATAGAGTACCGGACCAAAGCATTAACACTTAGTGAATACATTAACTCCTCAAACTACGACCATCACCGTGAGTGGTCCCAATTATTGTCACTTCGGGGTTACCGGATCATAACACATAGTAGGTGACTATTGACTTGCAAAATAGGATCAAGAACTCACATATATTCATGAAAACATAATAGGTTTAGATCTGAAATCATGGCACTCGGGCCCTAGTGACAAGCATTAAGCATAGCAAAGTCATAGCAACATCAATCTCAGAACATAATGGATACTAGGGATCAAACCCTAACAAAACTAACTCGATTACATGATAAATATCATCCAACCCATCATAGTCCAGCAAGCCTACGATGGAATTACTCATGCACGACGGTGAGCATCATGAAATTGGTGATGGAGGAAGGTTGATGATGACGACGACGACAGATTCCCCTCTCCGGAGCCCCGAACGGACTCCAGATCAGCCCTCCCGAGAGAGATTAGGGCTTGGCGGCGGCTCCGTATCATAAAACGCGATGAATACTTCTCTCTGATTTTTTTCTCCCCGAATGTGGATATATAGAGTTGGAGTTGAGGTCGGTGGAGCCTTAGGGGGCCCATGAGGTAGGGGGCGCACCCCCCACCCTCGTGGACAGGGTGTGGGCCCCCTGGTGTTGATTCTTTCGCTAGTATTTTTTATAAATTCCAAAAGTATTTTCCGTGAAGTTTCAGGTCATTCGGAGAACTTTTATTTCTGCACAAAAATAACACCATGGCAATTCTACTGAAAACAGCGTCAGCGCAGATTAGTTCCATTCAAATCATGCAAGTTAGAGTCCAAAACAAGGGCAAAAGTGTTTGGAAAAGTAGATGCGATGGAGACGTATCAACTCCCCCAAGCTTAAACCTTTGCTTGTCCTCAAGCAACTCAGTTGACAAACTGAAAGTGATAAAGAAAAACTTTTACAAACTCTGTTTGCTCTTGTTGTTGTAAATATGTAAAGCCAACATTCAAGTTTTCAGCAAAGATTATGAACTAACCATATTCATGATAACAATTAGGTCTCATGTTTACTCATATCAATGGCATCATCAACTAGTGAGTAATAATAATAAATCTTGGATGACAACACTTTCTCAAAACAATCATAATATGATATAACAAGATGGTATCTCGCTAGCCCTTTCTGAGACTGCAAAACATAAATGCAGAGCACCTCTGAAGATCAAGGACTGACTAGACATTGTAATGGTAAAAGAGATCCAGTCATAGTCATACTCAATGTAAACTAATAGTAATGCATGCAAATGACAACGGTGCTCTCCAACTAGTCCTTTTTAATAAGAGGATGATGACTCAACATAAAAGTAAATAGATAGGCCCTTCACAGAGGGAAGCAGGGATTTGTAGAGGTGCCAGAGCTCGATTTTTGAAATAGAGATAAATAATATTTTGAGCGGCATACTTTCATTGTCAACATAACAACCGAGAGATCTCGATATCTTCCATGCTACACACATTATAGGCAGTTCCCAAGCAGAATGGTAAAGTTTATACTCCCCCTCCACCAACAAGCATCAATCCATGGCTTGCCCGAAACAACAGGTGCCTCCAACTAACAACAATCCTGGGGGAGTTCTGTTTGCAATTATTTTGATTTGGTTTGAGCATGGGACTGGGCATCCCGGTTACCAGCCATTTTATCGTGAGTGAGGAGCGGAATCCACTCCTCTTGAGAATAACCCACCTAGCATGGAAGATACCGACAGCCCTAGTTGATACATGAGCTATTCGAGCATACAAAGCAGAATTTCCTTTGAAGGTTTAGAGTTTGGCACATACAAATTTACTTGGAACGGCAGATAGATACCGCATATAGGAAGGTATGGTGGACTCATATGGAATAACTTTGGGGTTTATGGAATTGGATGCACAAACAGTATTCCCCCTTAGTACAAGTGAAGGCTAGAAAAAGACTGGGAAGCGACCAACTAGAGAGCGACAACTGTCATGAACATGCATTAAAATTAATCAACATTGAGTGCAAGCATGAGTAGGATATAATTCACCATGAACATAAATATCGTAGAGGCTATGTTGATTTTGTTTCAACTACATGTGTGAACATGTACCAAGTCAAGCCACTCGAATCGTTCAAAGGAGGATACCACCCTATCATTCCACATCACAACCATTTTAATAGCATGTTGGCATGCAAGGTAAACCATTATAAACTCCTAGCAAATTAAGCATGGCATGAGCAACTATAATCTCTAATTGTCATTGCAAACATGTTTCATTCATAATAGGCTGAATCAGGAACGATGAACTAATCATATTTACAAAAACAAGATAGGTCGAGTTCATACTAGCTTCTCTCATCTCAATCAGTCCATCATGTATCGTCATTATTGCCTGTCACTCGCTCGACCGAACGAGGTGGATAATAATAATAGTGCACGTGCATTGGACTAAGCTGGAATCTGCAGGCATTTAATACAAAGGAGAAGACAAGGTAATATGGGCTCTTTGTTAAATCAACAAAAATGCATACGAGAGCCACTGAACATTCTCATCAAGGTCTTCTCCTCTCGACCCCCAAAGAAAAGAAAAGACGGGAAAGCTCCCAACAAGCAAAAGAAGAACGAGAAATCTTTTTGGGTTTTCTTTTAATTACTACTACTACAGGCATGGAAAGTAAACTAGCTAAAAGCTACAACTAATTTTTTTTGTTTTTCTTGTGGTTTTCCAAACACACAAGAAGAAGCTTAAAACAGAAAATAAACTAGCATGGATAGTACAATGAAAAAGTATGAGCACCGACAACTGGCATGAGTGTGTGAACATGTATGTAATGTCGGTGAGAAATACGTACTCCCCAAGCTTAGGCTTTTGTCCTAAGTTGGTCTATGGCCACGGCTGGCCTGGCGGATATCCAAAGTTGTAGCTGGGGTCATACTGAGATGCAGTGACAACTGCCTGACGAGCTGCAGCCTGGAGGTGAGCTGCCTCCGTCCTCCTCTCATACTCGTTTGCCTCCTCCCTGGTTATAACATGTCTCCTTTTTACCTGAAAGTCAAAGAAAGTAGGAGCAGGGAGAGCAACATGGACAGTGCAACGTCTGTCAAAGATTAGTCGGTATTGGAGGGACTGTTCATTCCTCTCAACAAACTAATGACGAACCATAGCATTATAATCTAGATAAGCAGGAGGCAATTCCATATCATTTCCATGTATGGGTATCTCAAGATAATTAGCTACACGGGTTGCATAAATTCGACCAAACAAGTCTCCACTTAACTATTAAGATGCAACCTTCTTGCAACGATGGCCCCCAAGTTATATTGTTTATCACCTAATACCGCACTCTTGAGGACACAAAGATCTGGAACGCACATGTGACAAGCCTCATCTTTACCATTAATGCATCTACCAACAAAGAGAGCAAAATAATGTATGGAAGGAAAATGAATGCTCCCTATGATAGCTTGTGTGATTTCTCTAGATTCCCCCACAGTGATACTAGAAAGAAAATCTTTATATTCAGATTTACGCGGTTCACTAACATTGCCCCACTGTGGGAGTTTACAAGCAGCATTAAAATCTTCTAGGTCCGTGGTATATGATTTATCATAAGGATCAAATAGAACAGTGTGAGAGTTGCGCGAGGATGTAAATTTAAACCTTCTCACAAAGGAATCAGTTAGGTAGCAGTATTGCGGGCACTTATCTGACAAAAGCCCTCAAGATCAGCGTTACGCACATACGCGTCAAATTCTTCCTTGATGCCTGCACGAATCATAAACTCCTCTGACGGCCATTCACAAGGCCGCAATTGAGCTTCTCTCGGTAATTCATAGTCCGGCTCACGTATCACGAGCCTAGGTGCCTGCTTTCTTGAGGAACCACCTTGGTACATTTTGCTAAACATATTTCCTCCTCTGAAAAATTTCTAAAATTTTTAGTAACTCAAAATAAAAGTGAACCAAACTCAACAAGATTAATAGCAACTACTCCCACAAGTGCCTAGAGGCTATATCATACATTAAAACTACTTTGGACCAAATAAATTTGACATGCAAGCTCAAGAATAGGGTCACCTAAGCAGCAAAAATTTGCAATAAATAAAGCACTAGAACAAAAACTAATTGGACCATTTTTTTGACTGTACACAGTAAGGCAATGCCCCACTGCAATCTTTATAAATATATCAAAAGGTCTTGAACAAAGAACAAACTAAAGGCTTGAGCTAAGCCACAAAAGAAAAGAAGAAGAAAAGGAGAGAAAAGAAAAGAAGAAAGAAAACTAGAACTAAGGGACTAAAAGGAGAAAAAACAACAAAAGTAAATTACAGCAGATTGTCCAACCAGGTATGAAATTCAGTAGCATAGTTCTTCTTGATTCTGTGCCTCAACCATTGTAACTCAGCAAAGAAGATTTCTCTCCAGCCTTGAAATGATGGCTGGATTTGGTTGAAAATCATATTATTCCTTGAAATCCAGATAGCCTAAGCCCCAAGTATGATTATTTCCATGAAAAAGGTAGTCTGAGTTTATCCTTCATATCTTCCAATGTTTCCCATATGGAGAGTGGGTTAGTTCTATTTGGGCAAATGAAACTCCAGCATCTGTCAGCAAATGGGCATCCCAAAAAAAGATGAAAGAGAGTTTCCTCCTGGCCACAATCCATTAGTGCACAGTTGTAAGTCTCCAAGTAAAAAGTTTTCCTTCTCAAAAGATTTCTGGTATTAATCCTGTCATGAAGTAACATCCAGAAGAAAATTTTGTGTCTTGGCTGGCAAGAGCTATTCCAGATCCATTGGAACTGAGGAGGTACTGTTTTTATCCCAATCAGTACTGTATAAGCCTTTTCAGCACTAAACTTCTCAGAACCACAAATGTATGACCATGTATCATTACAATGTGCACGATTCAGGTTTCTTTGTTCATCACAAATGTTCTCCAATTGTAAAAACTGCTCATAAGCTTGCACTATGAGAGGAAGATGAAACAGGTCTTCAAGAAACTCAGTCTGCAGGGTCTCAAAGACAGTGATGTGTATGTTTTTAGCAAAGGAGAATAGGTGTGGGAAACTATGATGCAGGCATGAAGAGTGCCATAAGTCAGTCCAGAGCAGTGCAGATTTCCCATCACCCAGGTTACACCTTGCCATTGATTTGAACTGATCAATGAGCTTCAGATTTGCTTTCCACCAAAAGGATCCTATCATTTGTTGTCCTAGTAATTGTTCCTCTGCATAGTAAGCTTCCCAGATCATATTAACCCAAGGGATGTCTTGTCTATTGTAAAACTTGTGGAGATTTTTCAAAAGAAGTGCATGATTTTGAACTGTAATGTCCTTCACTCCTAGACCTCCTTGATTTTTTGGTCTACAGACCACCGTCCATTTCACCATAGCAGGCCTGTGATCCTCTGGGTCAGGTCCTCTCCATAAGCAGTGCCTCAAGTATTTATTGATTTGTTTTCTAATTATTTCTGGCAGATCCAGGCATCACATTGCAAAAATTGGTAAAGAAGCCAGGATGGACTTGACAAGGAGGAGTCTTCCTGCTTGAGTCATAAAAGTGGCCAGTCCAAGCAACTTATTAGCAATTCTCTTGACCAGGGGCAATCACTGTTCCACAGTTGGTTTATACAAATCCAAAGGAAGCCCAAGGTATGTGAAGGGGAAGGTTTCTTTTTTGCAACTCAAAGTTCTGATCAGGATTTCCACTCTTTCGTCAGAAACATTGATGGGGATCAAGCTGGACTTGGAGTAATTAACCCTGAGGCCAGTAGCATCATCAAAAGTATTTAGGATAGCTTTGAGAAACACCAGTTGTCTAGCATCAGCTTGTAGAAGGATGAGTGTGTCATCAGCATACTGTACTATAGGGAAGTCAGGGCAGGAGTTGAACTGCAAAGGTGATGTAAGCAGCCCCTGATGCATTGCTTTGTTCACAATGGATTGCAAGAGGTCAGCAACAATTACAAAAAGTACAGGGGATAGTGAATCACCCTGTCTAACACCTTTCTTATAATAAAACTTTTTTCCTGGCACTCCATTCAACAAAACAGAAGAGGAAGCAGAGTTAAATAAGAGGCCCATCCACATGATCCATCTCTCACCAAAGCCTTTAGCCCTTAAAAACTAATTGGACCATTGGAGGAGTCACATACCAAAGAACAATCACCCAAAGCAGTTTTGTGAATGGATCTTTGAGCAAGGAGATCGAAAATAGCAGCAAGATGAGCTAGAACACGGGTTTGAGCTAGGGGAGGATTTTTTCTGGAGGAAGAAGAAGTGTGTGGGTGCAGGAATAAGTGAAGGGGACCCACATGGGGTCCACGAAGCACGGGGGCGCGCCCTCCACCCTCGTGGGCACATGGTGGGTCCCCCTGGTGTGTTCTCAGTGCCAATAATTCTTAAATATTCTACAAAAAATCATATTTCATTTTCAGGACATTTGGAGAACTTTTATTTTCAGGGTATTTTTTATTGCAAGGGTAATTCAGAAAACAGACATAAAATACTAATTTTGTTTTATTTAATCTAAATAACAGAAAGTAAAAGGAGGGTACAGAGAGTGGTGCTTTCTAACTTCATCCATCTCATGCTCATCAAAAGGAATCCACTAACAAGGTTGATCAAGTCTTGTTAACAAACTCTTTCCGAATTGCATGAAACCGGAGAATTTTTGAAAAACACTAGGTTACCTCAACGGGGATATGCACATCCCCAACAATAAGAATATCATATTTCTTCTTGACAGTAGGAAGAGGAAATTCAAAACCTCCAATAGTAATTGTTGAAGTTTTTCCAATAGAATTTATACTGTGGACTTGAGATTGTTTCCTCGGAAAGTGTACCGTATGCTCATTACCATTAACATGAAAAGTGACATTGCCTTTGTTGCAATCAATAACAGCCCCTGCAGTATTCAAAAAGGGTCTACCAAGAATAATAGACATACTATCGTCCTCGGGAATATCAAGAATAACAAAGTCCGTTAAAATAGTAACGTTTGCAACCACAACAGGCACATCCTCACAAATACCGACAGGTATAGCAGTTGATTTATCGGCCATTTGCATAGATATTTCAGTAGGTGTCAACTTATTCAAATCAAGTCTATGATATAGAGAGAGAGGCATAACACTAACACCGGCTCCAAGATCACATAAAGCAGTTTGAACATAGTTTCTTTTAATGGAGCATGGTATAGTTGGTACTCCTGGATCTCCAAGTTTCTTGGGTATTCCACCCTTAAAAGTATAATTAGCAAGCATGGTGGAAATTTCAGCTTCTGGTATCTTTCTTTTATTTGTAACAATATCTTTCATATACTTAGCATAAGGATTCATTTTAAGCATATCAGTCAAACGCATACGCAAAAAGATAGGTCTAATCATTTCAGCAAAGCGCTCAAAATCCTCATCATCCTTTTTCTTGGATGGTTTGGGAGGAAAAGGCATGGGTTTCTGAACCCATGGTTCTCTTTCTTTACCATGCTTCCTAGCAAACAAAGTCTCTCTTATCATAACGTTGATTCTTTGATTGTGGGTTATCAAGATCAACAGGAGGTTCAATATCTACATCATTGTCATTGCTAGGTTGAGCATCAACATGAACATCATCATTAACATTATCACTAGGTTCATGTTCATTACCAGATTGTGTTTCAGCATCAGAAATAGAAATATTATTGGGATTCTCAGGTGTGTCAACAACAGGTTCACTAGAAGCATGCAAAGTCCTATCATTTTTCTTTTTCTTCCTCTTAGAAGGACTAGGTGCATCAACATTAGCTCTCTGAGAAATCTTGCTCAATTCTCTTAGTGTGGCCCTCAGGATACAAAGGTTCCTGAGTCATTTTGCCCCCTCTAGTCATAACTCTAACATCTTCATCATTTTTCTTATTATTTAATTCATTAAGCAAATCATTTAGAGCTTTAAGCACTTGTTCTACTTGAGTGGTAACCATAGAAGCATGTTTACTAATGAGTTTAAGTTCGCCTTTAACACTAGACATATAATCAATCAAGTGTTCAATCATATAAGCATTACGTTTCAATTGTCTACCAACATAAGCATTGAAGTTTTCTTGTTTAACAATAAAATCATCAAACTCATCCAAGCATTGGCTAGCAAACTTAGTAGATGGGATTTCACCCTTATCATATCTATAGAGAGAATTTACCTTTACTACCTGTGTCGGGTTATCAAGACCATGTATTTCTTCAATAGGTGGTAAATTCTTAACATCTTCAGCTTTAATACCTTTTTCTTTCATAGATTTCTTTGCCTCTTGCATATCTTCAGGACTGAGAAACAGAATACCCCTTTTCTTTGGAGTTGGCTTAGGAGTTGGTTCAGGAAGTGTCCAATTATTATCATTACTCAACATGTTATTCAATAGCAATTCAGCTTGATCAACAGTTATTTCCCTGAAAACACAACCAACACAACTATCCAGGTGGTCTCTGGAAGCATCAGTTAGTCCGTTATAAAAGATATCAAGTATTTCATTTTTCTTGAGAGGATGATCAGGAAACGCATTATGTAATTGGAGAAGCCTCCCCCAAGCTTGTGGGAGACTCTCTTCTTCAATTTGCACAAAATTATATATTTCCCTTAAGGCAGGTTGTTTCTTATGAGCGGGGAAATATTTAGGAAGAGAAGTAATAAATCATATCCTAGGGACTACGCACACAACCAGGATCAAGAGAATTAAACCATGTTTTAGCATCACCCTTTAATGAGAACGGAAATAATTTAAGAATATAGTAGTAACGGATTTTTTCCTCATGAGTGAATAGGGTGGCTATATCATTGAGTTTAGTAAGATATGCCACAACAGTTTCAGATTCATAGCCATAGAAAGGATCAGATTCAACCAAAGTAATTATCTCAGGATCGATAGAGAAATCATAATCCTTATCAGTAATATAGGTGAAGTAGCAAAAGTAGGGTCAAACTTCATTCTAGCATTCAGAGATTTTTCTTTCAGTTTAGCTAATAGTTTCTTAAGATCATATCTATCTTTGCAAGCAAAAAGATCTCTAGCAGTTTCTTCATCCATAACATATCCCTCTGGAACATCAGGAAATTCATATCCGGGGGGAGAATCTTCATCATCACTTTCATCAATATTATGAGTTTCAATAATTTCATTCTCTCTAACCCTAGCAAGTTGTTCATCAAGAAATTCACCTAATGGCACAGTAGTATCAAGCATAGAAGTAGTTTCATCATAAATATCATGCAAATCAGAAGTGGCATCATCAATAACATGCGACCTATCAGAATCAATAGCAGGAGTAGGTGTCGCAAGTTTACTCAAAACAGAAGGTGAATCAAGTGCAGAGCTAGATGGCTGTTCCTTACCTCCCCTCGTAGTTGAGGGAAAAATCTTGGTTCTTTCATCTTTCAAGTTCCTCATAGTGATCAATAGATATAAATCCCAAGTGACTCAAAGAATAGAGCTATGTTCCCCGGCAAAGGCGCCAGAAAATAGTCTTGATAACCCACAAGCATAGGGGATCGCAACAGTTTTCGAGGGTAGAGTATTCAACCAAAATTTATTGATTCGACACAAGGGGAGCCAAAGAATATTCTCAAGTATTAGCAGTTGAGTTGTCAATTCAACCACACCTGAAAGACTTAATATCTGCAGCAAAGTATTTAGTAGCAAAGTAGTATGGAAGTAACAGTAATGATGGCAAAAGTAACAGTAGCAGTTTTGTGGTAATTGTAACAGTTGCAACGGTAAAGTAACTAAGCAAAGATCAATATGTGAAAAGCTCGTAGGCATTGGATCAGTGATGGATAATTATGTTGGATGCGATTCCTCATGCAACAGTTATAACATAGGGTGACACAGAACTAGCTCCAGTTCATCAATGTAATGTAGGCATGTATTCCGAATATAGTCATACGTGCTTATGGAAAAGAACTTGCATGACATCTTTTGTCCTACTCTCCCGTGGCAGCGGGGTCCTATTGGAAACTAAGGGATATTAAGGCCTCCTTTTAGTCGAGTACCGGACCAAAGCATTAACACTTAGTGAATACATGTACTCCTCAAACTACAGTCATCACCGGGAGTGGTCCCGATTATTGTCACTTCGGGGTTACCGGATCATAACACATAGAAATGACCCTATGCTTTTGGCCCACTAGGAATAGTACCCAGCCCAGCCCAACAGCGATCTCCTTCAACCTCCTGTTCATCATGTCACCGTGGAGCTCACCCGTGCGTTCACTCCTCCGATCTCCACACGTCAACCATCCTTTGATTCCCTGGATGGATAAGGACCCCCGTGACACCCCTCTGCTAACCCTAGCCCTCACTCTTCCCCCCCTCGCGCCGCTCTCTTCCCCGCAGTGCTCGACTGATGTCGTCATCGCCATGGCCGCCGTCGTCCTCACGCCCATTGAGCTCCCCGGTGCCTAGGAGAGTGCCCTTCTGCCCCATCTACGACGTCGACTACTTCGCCTGCGAGGAGCAGATCGACCGGAGCCGCATCAGCGCAAGCGGATCGACCTCAACTCCATCTTCACCACCGGACCTCCGCCGCTTCGATCCGTCACCTCCGAGCCTCCCCTGAGCCCACTAAGAACCTCTGCAGGCTCGATGTGAGCTCCTCTTTCGATTACCCTTCTTCCCCCTCGTCCCCCCTCGCCGTAGCGCCGCTCGTCCACTCGTTCCCACGACTCCGCTTGCACGCCCGCACCTCCCCTGACTCCGCTCGCGCCCACCCCATCTCTTGCCGCGCTCTACTCGCCCAACTGCGGCCCAGCGCACGCGCCCGCACTCCCTTCTGCCCGCTCATCGTGCCCACAACCTCTCGTGCGCCCATCGCTGCTGCTCTTCCCCCTCACGACACTGCTTGTTCTGCTTCTGCCGCAGCGCTGCTGCTGCTCTTAACCGCCTGCTGCCGCCCGTGCCGCGCGCCTCCCCTCGCGTTTGCCCACAGCCGCCGACCGCCCCGGCCTCAGTCCTGTCACCAGCCCCCCCTCGCGCCTTGCGTCCTGGCCTCGCCTTGCTTGCTGCTCGCCCCGCGCTGTCGTGCATGTGCCAATGCCTCCCGCTGGGCGCCCCTGTCCTGCCTCACGCTGCCGCCCCGCCCCGCTCCATCGCGGGCGCCTACCTCCGCCGGCCATGCCACTGCTAGCCCCGCCACCACCAGAGCCCCCGCCGGGGACCGCCCTCGCTAGCTCCTCGTCGAGGGGCCTTCGCCGGCACCCTCCATCACGCCTGTGCGTGTTCGGGCGGACGCCCACGCCCAGGCGCCCGCATCCACCGCCCGGTAGCCCGCTGGGCCAATGACTTGTGGGCCCAACGCCCTTTATAAAAACAAACAAAAGAATTTTAAAAATATATTTAAAAATAAAAATAATTAATTAATTAGTTAAAAAACAATTAACTTAATTAATCCTGTTAATTAACCTAATTAACTTTTTAACTAATTAAGCTGTTAATTAGTTAAGCTCAGTCAATGGCAGACGGGCCCCACTGCCCCATTGACCAGTCAACCTTGTCAGAGTTGACTGTTGACTCTACTGACATCAGCATGACATCATGTTGGCGCAACAAGTCCATTTTTGAGTTAAAGATAATCCCAGAATTTGTTTAAAACTTTGATAATTCATAGAAAAATAACCGTAGCTCGGATGAAAATGTTTTATATATGAAAGTTGCTCAGAAAAATCCAACGAATCCGAATACGTGGTCCGTTCATCTGTCACATGCCCCTAGCATGCTGCACTTGGAACTTTCCCCCTCTTTTCCTTTGTCCGGAATCCGCCTAACGCCAGGAATTCATCCTCGGATGTTTATCCCCTCCGTCTGCAACGTGTAGTACCGCGTTAGTTCACCCCTAGCACCGCGTATTGCCATGTTATGCTTTGTGATGCTATGTTTGCTTTATATTTATTGTTTCTTCCCCCTCTTCTCTCCGGTAGACCCCGAGACCGATGCCGTCCATGTGATCGACTACATCGACGACGACCCCTCATTCTTGCCAGAGCAACCAGGCAAGCCCCCCTTTGATCATCCCGATATTGCCCATTCCATTCTCTCATGCTTGCATTAGATTTTGCTACTGTTATTGTTTGCTCCTATTCTGATGCATAGCCTGCTTTTGTAACCTGCTCATTGTACCTTACCTGCTTAGTATAGGTTGGTTAGTGTTCCATCAGTGACCCCCACCTTGTCCTTGTTGCCCCTGCTTCATCATTGAAGACCCGATCAACGGGACCGAAGACCAGGCCCCGACACCGCACATCACTTTCCCCCTTAGTTGCTCGACACTACACGGTTATTATCGAGTGCCGAGGGTGAGACCTCTTCAGCACTTCTGATGTTAACCCTGTAGTGTAGCTATTCGGTCGTGGTTATTGAGGGTGATTTCCTCCTTAACCACTTCCGATACGACTCTATCGTGCAACCCCTCAAGTGTGAACCTCGGGGGTGGTTCCTCTTACGTTCACCTTGATGATTACATCGAGTGGAATTCACCGGGGGTGATTCCTCGGGTTTTCCCCTTGATGTTTGGACACACGGATACTTGGACTTTACCACTGTTACATGGAAAGACGGGTCGGCCCTGAGGGGTACCCGCACGAGCTTAATTGCGAGTAATGTGGAGTCGGGTTGACCTGGAGGGTGCCCGCGAGATAATTACGAGGCGTGGCCGGGCATTCTTAGCCCTTGCCGCAAGTTCTCGAGACGGGGCGACGGGGTCACATCTTTCGTGAGTCTCTGCTTGTTACCGCACATTCCTAATCCACTACGATTTGGATATTTGATCCGAGGGGCCTCTGGACTGATAGCACTAACCATCACGTGGGCATAGTATGGGCGTTCTGCATCGTATGCATCAGCCGAAGCTTAATAGACGTCAGCGACTGAGCGGCGCGCGCCGGGTTGGACTGCGTAAGCACCTGCCTTGTTGAAGGAGGTAGCTAGGTCTGCTCACCGGCCACCCACACAACGTGCAGGAGTTCCCGGGGCGATGGCCCACGACCCCTGGGGGCATAGGTTTAGTCCGGCGTGCTGGCCTCTCTATTAAGCCTAGGTCGGGTTGCAGCGTATTGTTTGGCCGAGGCCGGGCATGACCGAGGAAAGTGTGTCCGACCGGAGTTAATCGAGCGTGGTGGGTAAGTTGGTGCACCCCTGCAGGGAAGAAAACATCTATCGATAGCCTGTCCTACGGTAACGGACAATTGGAGTTGTATACCGATCGATACAACTAGAACTGGATACTTGTGATGAGAAATGGATTGTGATGAGAACTCGATAGTATGGCTCTGGGATTGCTTTCTCGCAGGGAGTCGAGAAAGGATCTCCGGCCGAGGTTGATAACACTACTACTACTTTACATTATGTTGATCTGTACTCTTCTAATGCTGCAAGACCGCGGAAGATGATGAAGATGCTAGTCTTTGATAGGACTAGGCTCTCCCCCCTTATTCTGGCATTTTTGCAGCCCAGTCCACATATACAACCTCTCTTTGATAATGTTGCATATGTAGTGTAGATCCTTGCTTGCGAGTACTTTGGATGAGTACTCACGGTTGCTTTGCTCCCCCTTTCCCCCCTTTCTTCTTCTTTCTGGTTGATGCAACCAGATGTCGGAGTCCAGGAGCCACATGCCACCACCGATGCCTGCTACTACGTGTAGACCACCGACGACCAGGAGTAGTTAGGAGGCTCCCAGGCAGGAGGCATTGCCTTTTCGATCGTTGTTTCTTTTGTGCTAGCCTTCTTAAGGCAAACTTGTCTAACTCATGCCTGTACTCAGATATTGTTGCTTCCGCTGACCCTTGTGTATTCGAGCTTATGTATTCAAGCCCTCAAGGCCCCTGGCTTGTAATATAAAGCTTGTATTATTTTAATTTGTGTCTAGAGTTGTGTTGTGATATCTTCCCGTGAGTCCTTGATCTTGATCGTACACATTTGCGTGTATGATTAGTGTACGATTGAATCGAGGGCGTCACACCAAGCCCCTCGCGCACCCTCTCGGCAGGCAGATATGTTCCATAGCCGGATACGTCACCACGCTCCTTTAAAGAGCTCTACAAGCTACTCCATACTTCCTGGAGGGGAGGCGGATGGCCATAGAGCCTTGGCAACACTCCGCATCGCCAGCCGCGCCTGTTCGTACACCTGCGACAGCTTCTGCAGCAGATCACTCGATGATCCGGACACCTCCTCTTCAGGACGGCCCGTTAATATACCTGCAGTCATAGCTACATCAGTTTCTCCAATCTCCGAACTACTTTCAAAACAGCTCAGATACATACTGAATATACCGCCTTGCAGCTTCTTTTTCCCTCACAGAATTGACTAGCTGGGCCCGCACATCTTTCAGCTTTTCGCCTAGCTGGGTCTTGCAATCCTGGAGCTGTTTTTTCTCAATAATGGCCTGCTTCAGAACACGATCGCTTGTAGCTTGTAGCCTCTTGGCTTCTTGCTCATTCGCTTGAGCGATCTCCAAAGCCTCTTTCAATCCCCCTGACCATTATGTCATGGTATAAGCAAGACTGTCAATATTTTGGGCATATAAGTATATTTTCTCGTTGGAGGGGAATGTTACCAGGTGACGCCTTCTTGAACTCTTTTAGTTCGGCGGTAGCAGCATTTAGCTGCGTCCGACATTGTTCCAGCTCTTAGGATAGCAGGTTGTTCTTCTCTGTAAGAACCTGGTCATACAACGGTCCTTAAATCAGTTGTACCAACTGCTTCCAGTCCCGGGGGCTACTGGCATAGGCTGTCCTTTTTGACAAAGTAACCTTACCTGCACATCTGTTAGAAATTGCCTCGTGGCTTTTCTAACCCTAGCGCCCATTCCCATTTTGGGCGGAACATATCTACTAATTCTTTTATTCCAGTTAGTAAGAGGGATCTTGAACTAAGAAATAGACCTAGCAGCTAAAAGAGGGTATCCTGAGCAATTGCAAGAATGGGGTTCATTGATATTCCTGGTATAGTAGATGCTATCACACATACAGTCATACTCAATTCGATGGAATTGTTTGATCTTAAAGGGGATCTTCTATAATTTCGCACATAAGGGGTTATGTCTCGAGCAGCTCGGATGTATGCGTCGCCCGAGCTAAAGGCATTAAATGCCTCGTCCGAGAACGTAGGGTCTCATAAAACAGCCCTGCAGTGCCGATGATTCATGGCGCTCTCTACTTTCGAGTTGGTAACGGACATATTGTCCGAACCCTCGGCCGAAGGGCAGTTCGGCTTTGTTCCTACATCGGCCACCGTCTCCCCGACCGGATCTAAATCTTGGTGGTTGGGAACGCGGCCGGCCGGACCCCCGGACACAGTTCGGCGGACCTTTCTCCTGTAATCGAACAGGCGCATAAGTCACAGCAGGATACGGCCGCTGAAAAAATATATTTATCCGTACCTCCTCGACGAGGTCCCGGCGGTGCCTTCACCGGCCCTCCTCTTCGAAGGCCTGCCCGGCGCAGGAATCGATTTTCTCGGTATCGTCAAACGCTTCCCCTGTAAAATGCGCGACAATGCGGTGGGTGAAGCAGAGTAAGAACGCCCTTTCAGAAAAGGTGTTTCTTGATTACTTACCTGTGAAGCAGGAAGAAGACAAGGATAATCGGCAATGATGGCCACTTCCGTGCCATCATAGCTCGTATGGTAAAACACCCCCTCCGCGAGCACCACAAATATATCCGGATCCTCTTTGAAACCGGGATCAAGCTCCCGGTTGTGGTCCTCTGGCTGTGGGGCGGGACTATGGAATCCCTCGATGACCTTTCGCCAGTGCTGTCGTAAGCAAACAAACCAGAAACTTATCAAAGGCAATTCGGAGATGGAGGGAGTAAAAACAGAGGGGTCGGACCTTACCCAACTGGGAGGGTTATACATGGACTACCCGTCTTTGAGCTTGATGCGAAGAAAATCCTTTTCCTCCCTTTTGAACAGTTCGACTAATATCTTAGCCAAAGCGGCAGGGGTATCCGGACCTTTCCGGCCACAGCGAGAGGCGTCATCCTCCCCATTATAGTCCCACATGGGAAGCCCTCTGTATTGGAGCGGCTGAACCCCTCGCGCTATGGAGATCGGCATCACCTCGATTACTGTGAGCCCGGACTTAGCGAGCTCTTTTATCTTGCTCATTAGCTGATGAACCTCTGCGTCGTCTCCTTCTTCAAGACTCCGGGGACGCCAACTGTGGCGTTTCTTCTGCGGGGCGACCGCAAATTCGGGAAGGCCCTTTCGAACCGGACCGGGAAGCGGAACGTCCTCGATATAGAACCATTCGGAGGGCCAGCCATCAGGTGCCTTTCTTGGTGTGCCAGATGGATATCCGGTATCGGCGACGCGCCATACTTCGGCTCCGCCCACTTCAAAAATAGACCCTTCGTGATTATGCGGGACGAGGCAGAACAACTTCCTCCACAACTCGAAATGAGCCTCGACGCCCAGGAATAATTCACACAAAGCAACGTAACCCGCAATGTGCAGAATGGAGGCCAGAGTGAAATTGTGCAGTTGAATGACGTAGTACTCCAGAAGCCCTCGGAGGAACGGATGGAATGGAAATCCAACGCCTCTTAGCAGGTAGGGGACGAAACACACTCGCTCTCCCCCGGACGGATTGGGGAAGTCCTCTGCCTGAGCCCCCTCATTGAAGGAAGCTAGCCCCGTCCGAACAGGGACTAGCTCTACAGGGGTAAGGAATCCCTGCGTTTGCAACTTTGTCAACTGGCTATGAGGCACAGAACACCTCTCCCACTCGCCTTTCTCTGGGCCGGGACAAGCGGGGGAGCTAGGAACGCTGGCCATGCTGGAATGGTCTCTCCTAAGCGGTCTCTGGCGATTTCTTCTCCGTGGCGCTGGATGGATCTAGATCTAATCCCTTTAAATAGGCACCCTTCCTTACGTAGAGGGGGTGTTATTTGCAAAAATGCCCTGACTTTCCACATTCGCTTGACACGTGGAGGAGGAAGATTATTTAAAACACACGGAAGCCGAGGAGGCAACATTGGATCAATGGCCGAATACATTGCTTGGAGATCATCAAAGGAGGAACCTGCCTTGCAATGCTGAAGACCATGAGCGTGCCGAGCACCTCTCTATTGAAGACTGGTTCGGGGGCTACTGAGGGAGTCCTGGACTAAGGGGTCCTCGGGCGTCTGACCTGTTATCCATGGGCCGGACTGATGGGCTGTGAAGATACGAAGGCCGAAGACAATACCCGTGTCCGGATTGGACTCTATTTGGTGTGGAAGGCAAGCTAGGCGACCTATTATGAAGATTCCCTCCTATGTAGCCGACCTCATGTAACCCTAGATCTCTTTGGTGTCTATATAAACCGGAGAGCATAGTCCGGATAGGACAGATTCATTACCATATACTCATAGGCTAGACTTCTAGGGTTTAGCCATTACGATCTCGTGGTAGATCAACTCTTGTAACACTCATATTCATGAAGATCGATCAAGCAGGAAGTAGGGTATTACCTCCATAGAGAGGGCCCGAACCTGGGTAAACATTGTGTCCCCCGCCTCCTGTTACCATCGATCCTAGACGCACAGTTCAGGACCCCCTACCCGAGATCCACCGGTTTTGACACCGACAGCTGTTGAAGGCTTGAAGAGCCATTCCTCGAAGTCGCCAGGCTCCTGAGGCTGGTGCTTGGATGCTCTCTTGGCGATATCGTCGGCTTCCTTGTTCGTTCTGCGAGGCACGTGCTGCAGCTCCAGGCCGAAGAATTGTTTCTCCATTTTGCGTACCTCCACCGGGTATGCCTCCATGTGTTCATCCTTCGGCTCATACACCTTGTTGGAGAAGTTGACGAGGAGCTGGGAGTCACCCTTGATGGTGAGGCGCTTCACGCCCAAAGCGGCCGCGGCCTTGAGGTCGGGGCAATCAAGCCTTCGTACTCCGCGATGTTGTTTGGGACCTTTTTGTCATGTTGGAAACAGAGCTGCACGGCGTAGTAGAGCTTGTCCTGAGTGGGCGAGATGAGCACGGCTCTAGCCCCCGCGCTCTAACATGCGAAGGCGTCGTCGAAGTACATGACCTAGTCGTCTGGTGCTTCGCTCCCCAGTGAGAGGGACCGGTCCTCGCCTTCCTCGGGCCCAGGGGCGTCGGTCCACTCCGCCACAAAGTCGGTGAGCGCGGCACCCTTGATGACCCTGGTGGTGCTGAACTCCACCTAGAATGCCTGCAATTCGATGTTCCACTTGGCGACCCTGCCCGCAGCATTGGGGCTCCGGAGCACCCTCTCCAGTGGGTAAGCTGAGACGACCTTAATGGGGTGGCCTTGGAAGTAGTGGCGCAGCTTGCGCGAAGCGACGAGGAGCGCGAGCAGGAGCTTCTGTGGCATGGGGTAGCGTGCCCGCACGTCACGCAGTACCGTGCTGACGAAGTACACTGGGTGCTCGACGAGGGCGGAAGTGTTGGTGGGGTCTGAGACCTCCTGAGGCTGGGGCACCTCCTGAGGCTGGGAGACCTCACGAGCTCTGTCGCCTATTGGGCCACTACAGCATCAGGAGCGCCGTCTTGTGGGGCCTGGTCATTCGTTGGCGCCGCTATGGCTTCAGGGGCGCCGTCGTGGTGCTGCATCGCCTTGACCGAACGCGCGGCATCGTGTGGCAGGCCCTTGGCCTGGCGCCCCTCCCGGATGGCCACCAGCGCTGCGCTGGCTGAGTGGGGCGTGGCGGCCAGGTAAAGCACCAGGGGCTCGAGAGGATGCGACGCCATCATCACGGGTGGGCTGGTGAGGTATCTCTTGAGGTCTTGGAATGCGGCGTTAGCCTCCGGAGTCCACTCGAATGGGCCCTTCTTTTTCATTAGCTTGAAGAACGGGAGGGCGCGCTCCCCTAGCTTGGAGATGAAGCGCTCCAGCGAAGTCACGCAGCCCGCCAGCTTTTGCATTTCCTTGAGAGTCTGCGGTGGGCTCATCTCTTCTATTGCCTTGACCTTCTCTGGGTTTGCCTCGATTCTCCTATGCGACACAAGGAAACCCAGCAGCTTACCGGAGGGGATGCCAAACATGCATTACTCCAGGTTGAGCCGTAGGTCTACCTTGTGTAGGCTGGGGAACATCTCCTCCAGATCCTGGATGAGGGTCTTTGCCTCCCGAGATTTCACCACAATTTCGTCGACGTAGGCCTTAGCGTTCCTCCCAAGATGCCAGCCTAGGGCAATGTGCATCAGCCACTGGAAGGTTGCCCCAGTGTTACGCAGCCCGAACGGCATGCAGGTGTAGCAGTACACCCCACATGGGGTCAAGAAGGCCGTCTTCTCAACATCCTATACCGCCATCTTGATCTGGTGGTAGCCCGACAAGGAATCTAGCAAACACAGCAGGTCGCACTCGGCGGTGGAGTCGACGATCTGATCAATGCACGAAAGCGGGAATGGATCTTGATGGCATGCCTTGTTGAGGTTGGTGAAGTCGACACACATGCGTTCCTTCCCGCCTTTCTTGGGGACAACGGCCGGGTTCGCCAGCCACTCCGGGTACCGCACCTCGCGGATGACACCAGCTTCTTGTAGTTTGCGGGTCTCCTGGACGATGAAGGACTGCTTCTCCGTGGACTGCCGCCATGCCTTCTGCTTCACCAGGCGCATGTTAGGGCACACCCTTAGGTGGTGCTCGATTTTTCCCCTCGGGACCCCAACCAGATGCTTGGGCTCCCAGGCGAACACCTCCTTATTCGCATGCAGGAAGTTCACCAATGCCTCTTCTTGGTCTGGGGCAAGGTTGGCACCTATGGTGAAAGTGGCTCCTGATGCCCCATCCTCGTCAACAGGTACCTGCTTCGTCTTAGCCCGATCTTGAGAGAACAACTGCTTCTTTTTGGCCGGCGCAGCCCCCGGGACCTCAGGGGCCCCTCCCGATTTTGGCCGTGCGGCAGTTGCGGCCCTGAAGGCTAGCTTGCGAGCCACTAGCGCCTCCTTGGTGTCCCAAGCCACGGTGAGGACGCCGCTCTTCCCGACATCTTCATGAGGTTGTAGGCAGGGTGAGTTGCCACCATGAACTTGGGCAGGGCTGTTACCCGAGGATGGTGTTGTACGGGAGACCGATGTGGGCGATGTTGAAGTCAATGATCTCGGTGCGGTAGTTGTCGCGGGTGCCGAAGGTGATGGGAGAGGCGGATTTGCCCCAGGGGGCAGGTGGAGTCATCGACGACTCTGGAGAAAGGCTTGGTGGGGCGGAGCCGGCCATGCGGCACGTGAAGCAGGCCGAAAGCTTCCGCGGAGAGCACGTTGAGGCCGACTCCGCCGTCGATGAGGGTCTTGGTTACCGCCACGTTGCAGATGGTGGGGGTACAAAGCATCAGGAGCGCGCCTGCGCCCGCGGTGGTCGTGGGGTGGTCCCTTGAGTCAAAGGTGAGGTCAGCTCTCGGCGCCGCCCACCCGGGAGGAGCTCCCTGCTGCATGCGGGCGGCACCCACTTGGCGGAAGAACTGCTTGACGTGGCGGTCCGAGGGCGGCGCCTGAGAACCACCGAGGAGGGCTGCGACCGCGTGGGGCACCGGTGCCGCGAAGTGCGCGATGAAGAGGCCGTGCAGCTCCTCCCAGGAGGCCACAGAAGATCCTGGCAGGCTGAGAAGCCAGGCGTGCGGTACGCCAATGAGGGCCATGGGGAACCAGTTAGCCATGACCTTGTCGTCGCCAGCAGCCACTCAAATGGCCTCATCGTAGGCCTGGAGGAAACCTGCCGGATCTGCCGCGCCGTCATAGTGGGGCGGCATCTCCGGCCTGAACTTGGGTGGCCACTGTACCTGCCGCAAGGCGGGGGTGAAAGCCCGGAGGCCCGCAACACCTCCGTGCGCGCTCGTCGGTCCGGTCGGAGGAGCGGTGCTCGCCATGGGAGCTGGTTGGCAAAGCAAAGCGGACGGAGAGGCGAGGCTTCAATGCACCCCTACCTGGCATGCCAAATATCGGATTCGGGGTTCCACAGACCCTTGAGAGGTTCGAACACTGGAGTGCGTGCGAAGAACTCTCCCTCCCTAGTCTACCTGCTCAACGATTCCAAGGCCTAGCTCGACGAACCCAAGGGACAAGAGACACAACAGTTTATCCTTGTTCGGGCCACCTTGCGGTGTAATACCCTACTCCAGCTTTGTGGTGGATTGCCCGAGGGGCTGAGGATGAACTAGTACAGTGGTGGAACAGCCTCAGGAGGCGAGGTGTCCTTGAGCTCGATGAGCTGGGGAGATGGTCAGGGTGGAATCGATCCGTCCCCCTCTATGGTGGTGGCTAAGTCCTATTTATAGTGGCCTTGGTCCTCTTCCCAAATGTAGGCAGGAAGGGATCCCACAACGGCCAAATTTAAAGGGAGACAACTAGTACAAGCTATCCTGACAAAGTAGTCTTCGCCTACAAAAGGCTCTGGTTGTGACGCTACAGTGGGCTCTGCGATGACCTCCGTCCTGGCAGTCTTGGTCTTGTTGCACCGATATGGAAACATTTGCTTGATTCCTCTGGACCCCGCGCCTGCGCTTGCCTCCTTAGCACCAAAGAGGAAACTTGTACACTGCGTCTGCTGGCGCCCGCCTGGCCTTGGTCATCATGGCTCACATCATATGAACCTCGCGAGGTGCACCTTGCATAGATATCTCCGCTCCTCGGGAGCCAGCCTAGTGAGGCCGCCCCCCAGGGAGGTCTTGGTGCCGTCCGCCTCGCGAGGCTTGGCCCCTCGTGAGGGTCTTGGGTTGCTGTTGCTGAAGCTGGGCCCTACCAGGCCGCTGACGGAGCCACGCCGTGGGCTACAGGGAGGCAAGCCTGGGTACCCCAATTCCCGGGACGCCGACAGAATTGTTTTGGAATATATGAGGAATATTGGAGCAAATAACTACCAGAAGGGGCCCACCAGGTGGGCATAACCCATCTGGGCGCGTCAGGGAGCCCAGGCGCGCCCTGGTGGGTTTTGCCCTCCTCGGCCCACCTCTGATGCCCCTCTTCTGGTATATAAGTCATTTTGACCTAGAAAAAATAAGGAGAGGACTTTCGGGACGAAGCGCCGCCATCTCGAGGCGGAACTTGGGTAGGAGCACTTTTGCCCTCCGGCGGAGAGATTCCGCCGAGGGAACTTCCTTCCCGGAGGGGGAAATCATCATCATCATCACCAACAACTCTCCCATCTTTGGGAGGGCAATCTCCATCAACATCTTCAATAGCACCATCTCCTCTCAAACCCTAGTTCATCTCTTGTGTTCAATCTTTGTGCCGGAACCTTACATTGATGCTTGCGGGTGGCTAGTAGTGTTGATTACATCTTGTAGTTGATTACTATATGGTTTATTTGGTGGAAGATTATACGTTCAGATCCATTATGCTATTTAATACCCCTCTGATCTTGAGCATGATTATCATTTGTGAGTAGTTAATTTTGTTCTTGAGGTCACGGGAGAAATCTTGTTGCATGTAATCATTTGAACTTGATATGTGTTTGATATTTTGATGATATGTGTTGTGATTCCCTTAGTAGTGTCATGTGAACGTTGACTACATGTCACTTCACCATATTTGGGCGTAAGGAAATGCATTGTGGAGTAGTTATTAGATGATGAGTTGCTAGAGTGACAGAAGCTTAAACCCTAGTTTATGCTTCGTAAGGGACTGATTTGGATCCAAAAGTTTAATGGTATGGTTAGATTTTATCTTAATACTTTTCTCGTAGTTGCGGATGCTTGCGAGGGGGTTAATCCTAAGTAGGAGGTTTGTTCAAGTAATAACATCACCTAAGCACCGGTCTGCCCACATATCAAATTATCAAAGTAGCGAACATGAATCAAACCAATATGATGAAATTCCCGTGAACCCTGAAGAACGCTTTGCTTATTATACGAGACTGTTTTGGCCTATCCTTTGCCACAAAAGGATTGGGTTACCTTATCACACTTTATTTACCGTTAACGTTATTTGCTCGTCACAAACTATCTTGCTATCAAACTACTCGTTACTTATAATTGCAGTGCTTGCAGAGATTACCTTGCTGAAAACCACTTGCCATTTCCTTCTGCTCCTCGTTGGGTTTGAAACTTTTACTTATCGAAAGGATTACGATTGATCCCCTATTCTTGTGGGTCATCAAGGCTCTTTTCTGGTGCCTTGCCGGGGAGTGAAGCGCTCTTGGCAAGGAAAAAATATTATTACGTGCTGAAATTTATTGTCACTTGTTACTATGGAGAATCATCCTTTGAGGGGTTTGTTTGAGGTATCTTCACCTCGACAGGAACCACAGTTTGTTGCCCCTCAACCTACTGCACCTACTGAAAATATTGGTTATGAAATTCCTTCGGGTATGATAGAACAACCGCTAGCTAATCCTTATGCAGGAGATGGAACCGAACATCCACTGGTACGCGTCAGTCCTAAACAAATGGTTTTTAACTCCTTTCCGCGACGGCATTTGGAACTGTCGCCAAGTGAGTGTGGGCGATAGGGGGGTCCTTCCCACACGACCCATAAACAATCGGGGATAGGGCCCCTACAGTACTCCTACTCATTTCGGCTCGCATTGCCATCGCAGTCCGTATTCTGTGGTGCTACGTTTATGATGCGCGGCCCATCACAAACGGTTCACTATTATAGAATGTGTATGATGCGCGGCCCATCACAAACGGTTCACCGTTAAGAAGATTAGCTAATCGTCATACGAGTGTCGCACAGGATTACGAAATGTCGGACCGTCGTAACATCGTCGTACACGACAACTATCACACACGCTATTCTGTGGTGCAGCGTTGACGATGCATACTTCATCAGAAACAGTTCATGGTTGCGAATCGTGTATGATAAGGCAACTAACACAAACGTTTAGTTTGCCCGCACCATTTGTGATAATGTCTGACATCGCACACGCTTTGCAAACGGCAACTGTGTGCATGCTTGCACACGTTTCCTCTCTGTGAACCGTCTCGGATTATGGTGCATATCGCAAACATTTGTGTTTTACCAACCGTGTGTGCCGTAATTGTCGGATTCTGGGTTCTGGCAAACCCTTGAGGTTCGAACACTGGGGTGCGCACGAAGATCTCTCTCTCCCAAGCTCGCTCTCGCAACGATCTTAAGGCCTAGCTCAACGAACCCAAAGAACAAGAGACACGAGGGTTTATACTGGTTCGGGCCACTGTTGCGGTGTAATACCCTACTCTAGTGTGGTGTGGTGGATTGCCTTGTAGGCTGAGGATGAACAGGTACAAGGGATGAACAGCCTCCTGAGGAGAGGTGTTCTTGAGCTCGGTGGGATGGTGTGTGTGAGGATGGTCTCCATCTTCCCTCTCTAGGGTGGTGGCTAGTCCTATTTATAGAGGCCCCCGTCCTCTTCCCAAATATCAGGCGGGAAGGGATCCCACAATGGCCAATTTCGAAGGGAGACAACTAGTACAAGTTATCCTGACAAAAGGTGGTCTTCGCCTACCAAAGGCTCTGGTGGTGACGTCGTCGTGGGCTCCATGGTGACCTCCGCCCTGCCGTCCTGCTGGTCTTGGTCTCGTTGCACCAATATGGAAACCTTTGCCTGATGCCTCGGGACTCCTCGCCTGCGCTGGCCCCTTTAGCACCAAAGAGGCAACTGGTACTCTGCGCCCGCTGGCACCCGTCTGGCCTTGATCGTCATGGCTCACGTCACGCACACCTCGCGAGGTGCCCCTTACATAGATATCTCCGCTCCTCGGGAGCCAGCCTAGTGAGGCTGCCCCTGAGGAGGTCTTGGCGTCGTCCGCCTTGCGAGGGTCTTGAGTGGTTGCTGATGAAGATGGGTCGTACCAGGCCGCTGGCTGAGCCACGCCCTTGGCCGCAGGTAGGCAAGTCTGGGTACCCCCGTTCCCAGGACGCCGACAGTAACAACCTGGAGAGCGTAATTTCACCGTAATTTAATTGCTGCTTTTCCAAATTGTACCGGATTTGGATGTGGTTTTGAATTTGAATTTGAATGTATGCTACAGCTTTATTCATATCCATCAGGTTCAAACAACCAATGCATTATTCGATTCATAGGTACATATGTTCAAGAATTACATAAGAACCAAATAAAGAATGATGAACCACAGTTGTATACTTGTACTATTAAAGATGGTAAAGAAAGAGGCGAAATATATTCTAGTTGCTGAACAAGGTGAAGCGAATTGCCCATATTGTGCCCTCGTCCATGCAGAAGGCACACACGACTCTAGTCCAACCCCTTGTGATGGCCAACCGCCCATCCTTCACGGTCTTCATGAAAACATCTAGATAAACATCGTGTTCTGGTAGAAATACTTTAACCTTTGCATGCCCACCAATCATGTAGTTTGAGAGGTAATCTTGAGTAAACTGCTTTGGCAACCACTGCAAAGGAAAAAGATTTAGGCAGGCAAGTCTGCATACCCCCATTCCCAGAACGCCGACAGTAGCCCCCGGGCCCAAGGCGCGCTCGCAGTTGGCTTCGAGGCGAAGCCAAGGGGCAAGTGCGGAGCGCCGCAGGCCCCAATAGCCTGCGGCCTTGATTGACGCGTGGCGATTGACGGGACGTGGGCGTCTCTTCTTCCCCACGCCACCTCGGCAACTGCCCGACATGACGAGTCTCTGCTGCATGCAGAAGAAAAGCCATCATTACCTGCGATCATGGAGGCCGGCGGTTTGCCTCCTTCTGGCTATAAATGAGGAGGGGGGCGGAGCCCCCGTCACGCATCTCTTGCTCCATTCCGCCCGTTTCTTCTTCTTCCTTCTTGCTGCGACACTCATGGCGCCGATACGGAGGTTCTCCGCTGCTGAGAAGGGGAAGACCCCCCGCAAAGAGCAAGGGTCACTACCACCGAAGAAGAGGCTCGCTCGCTCTCGTGACGTCGTCGTGAGACTGGAGGTGACGAGGCCTTGGTACGAGCGGCCTCCCCCCGGCTATCCGCTGCCCTTGTACGCCCAAGCAGAGGGCTCCGGAGGAGGAGGCAGCGACCGACGCCGACCGCGCCGTGGCCACGGTGGCCGTGCCATGACGGTGCGCGCCGCTGCCCCGCGAACTCACGCCGAGGGCTCCTTGCGAGAACTTGTGGTGTGGGCGGCGATGCCGCCGCGCTCCTGGATCCGATTCCCGTAGGTCTTCGCTGAAGAGATGGCGTCGAGGGGGCCACTCGAGCTGTGGCTGTAGCACACCGAGTGCGACACCCCGGCGACTGGAGCGGAGGTTGAGGTCGTCTTCCCGGGCAAGATCTTCATGACCCGCGGATGGGGCGAGGTCGCCCGCGCTTGCCACGCGGAAGGCGCCCTCGCCATCCACTTTGAATACGACGGCGCTTCCATGATGTTCTTCAAGGTCTTCGACGAGGAAGGCCGCCGCCTGGAGTGCTGCCCTGGAGGGGGCCATCAGGATGGTGCAGTGGCCGGTGCTAGGCCCGCCGCTGACCTCGCCGGTAGTTCCTCCGATAGCAACGACGGCGCTTGGGAGTCCAGCGACTCTCCTGAGCCCTACGAGACTCCGGAGACGAGCGATGACAGCTACGTGCCCCTGAGCTCTCGCCGTGCCCGGCAGCAGCGTCCACCCGTCGCCGCCGTTGATCTGGATGGGGTTGGCGTCGGCCTCCCACGGCCCACTTTTGATGATGGCGTAGGAGACAACGCTTGTAGATACGGCTCCTAGAAACCTTCTTCCTTTGTTCCCTGCGAGGAATCGAGGTGAAACCCATGGGGGCGTGTAAAGGGTCTGTAATGCCTTTTGTGTTAATATCGTCCTTATTATGAAGATTTATGATCGCGTGTCTTGCTTCGGCTCGGCCCCCCTTTCCAACCTCGCGGTAGCTTAGTGCTCTACGCTGACAGGTCCCAGTCTCTAGGCAGGCTGCAGCCGTCGCTGGTATGCCAGGTCGTGATGCCGTGGTCAAGGCCAGGAGGTGAGCGTCCTGAGGTCCGGTGAGAGCTCCCTAGGCGCGATGCTCAAGAGGTCCCCTTTAGCGTGCTGCTACCTCTTGAGCACTGCGTTGGTTTTCCCTTGAAGAGGAAAGGGTGATCCCGCAAAGTAGCGTAAGTATTTCCCTCAGTTTTTGAGAACCAAGGTATCAATCCAGTAGGAGGCCACGCATGAGTCCCTCGCACCTACACAAACAAATAAATCCTCGCAACCAACGCAATAAAGGGGTTGTCAATCCCTTCACGGTCACTTACGAGAGTGAGATCTGATAGATATGATAAGATAATATTTTTTGTATTTTTATGATAAAGATGCAAAGTAAAGAAAGAAAAATAAAGACGACGCTAGAAATAACTTGTTGACGGGAGATTAGTATGATGGAAAATAGACCCGGGGGCCATAGGTTTCACTAGTGGCTTCTCTCAAGAGCATAAGTATTACGGTGGGTGAACAAATTACTGTTGAGCAATTGACAGAATTGAGCATAGTTATGAGAATATCTAGGTATGATCATGTATATAGGCATCATGTCCGAGACAAGTAGACCGACTCCTGCCTGCATCTACTACTATTACTCCACACATCGACCGCTATCCAGCATGCATCTAGAGTATTAAGTTCATAAGAACAGAGTAACGCTTTAAGTAAGATGACATGATGTAGAGGGATAAACTCATGCAATATGATATAAACCCCATCTTGTTATCCTCGATGGCAACAATACAATACGTGCCTTGCTGCCCCTACTGTCACTAGGAAAGGACACCGCAAGATTGAACCCAAAGCTAAGCGCTTCTCCTATTGCAGGAAAGATCAATCTAGTAGGCCAAACCAAACTGATAATTCAAAGAGACTTGCAAAGATAACCAATCATACATAAAAGAATTCAGAGAAGATTCAAATATTGTTGATAGATAAACTTGATCATAAGCCCACAATTCATCGGTCTCAACAAACACACCGCAAAAGAAGATTACATCGAATAGATCTCCACAAGAGAGGGGGAGAATATTGTATTGAGATCCAAAAAGAGAGAAGAAGCCATCTAGCTAATAACTATGGACCCGAAGGTCTGAGGTAAACTACTCACACATCATTGGAGAGGCTATGGTGTTGATGTAGTAGCCCTCCGTGATCGATGCCCCCTCCGGCGGAGCTCCGGAAAAGGCGCCAAGATGAGATCTCACGGGGACAGAAGGTTGCGGCGGTGGAATTAGGTTTCTGGCTCCGTATCTGGTAGTTTGGGGGTACGTAGGTATATATAGGAGGAAGAAGTACGTCGGTGGAGCAACATGGGGCCCACGAGGGTGGAGGGCGCGCCCAGGGGGGTAGGCGCGCCCCCCTACCTCATGCCTTCCTGGTTGATGTGTTGACGTAGGGTCCAAGTCCTCTGGATCACGTTCGTTCCGAGAATCACATTCCCGAAGGTTTCATTCCGTTTGGACTCCGTTTGATATTCTTTTTCTGCGAAACTCTGAAATAGGCAAAAAACAGCAATTCTGGGCTGGGCCTCCGGTTAATAGGTTAGTCCCAAAAATAATATAAAAGTGTATAATAAAGCCCATTAATGTCCAAATCAGAATATAATATAGTATGGAACAATAAAAAATTATAGATACGTTGGAGACGTATCAAGCATCCCCAAGCTTAATTCCTGCTCGTCCTCGAGTAGGTAAATGATAAAAACAGAATTTTTGATGTGGAATGCTACTTGGCATAATTTCAATGTAATTCTCTTAATTGTGGTATGAATATTCAGATCCGAAAGATTCAAGACAAAAGTTTAATATTGACATAAAAATAATAATATTTCAAGCATACTAACTAAGCAATTATGTCTTCTCAAAATAACATGGCCAAAGAAAGTTATCCCTACAAAATCATATAGTCTGGCTATGCTCTATGTTCACCACACAAAGTATTTAAATCATGCACAACCCCGATGACAAGCCAAGCAATTGTTTCATACTTTTGATGTTCTCAAACTTTTTCAATCTTCACGCAATACATGACGTGAGCCATGGACATAGCACTATATGTGGAATAGAATGGTGGTTGTGGAGAAGAAAAAAAAGGGAGAAGATAGTCTCACATCAACTAGGCGTATCAACAGGCTATGGAGATGCCCATTAATAGATATCAATGTGAGTGAGTAGGGATTGCCATGCAACGGATGCACTAGAGCTATAAGTATATGAAAGCTCAACAAAAGAAACTAAGTGGGTGTGCATCCAAATCGCTTGCTCACGAAGACCTATGGCATTTTGAGGAAGCCCATCATTGGAATATACAAGCCAAGTTCTATAATGAAAATTTCCCACTAGTATATGAAAGTGATATCATAGGAGACTCTCTATCATGAAGATCATAGTGCTACTTTGAAGCACAAGTGTGGTAAAAGGATAGTAACATTGTCCCTTCTCTCTTTTTTCTCTCATGATTTTTTTATTTGGGCCTTTTTTCTTTTTATGGCTTTTTTTAGTCCGGAGTCTCATCCCGACTTGTGGGGGAATCATAGTCTCCATCATCCTTTCCTAACTTGGGACAATGCTATAAAAAATGATGATCATCACACTTTTATTTACTTACAACTCAACAATTACAACTCAATACTTAGAACAAAATATGACTATGTGAATGCCTCCGGCGGTGTACCGGGGTAATGAATCAAGAGTGACATGTATAAAAGAATTATGAACAGTGGCTTTGCCACAAATACAATGTCAACTACATGATCATGCGAGGCAATATGACAATGATGGAGCGCGTCATAGTAAACGGAACGGTGGAAAGTTGCATGGCAGTATATCTCGGAATGGCTATGGAAATGCCATGATAGGTAGGTATGGTGGCTGTTTTGAGGAAGGTATATGGTGGGTGTATGATACCGGCGAAAAGTGTGCGGTATTAGAGAGGCTAGCAATGGTGGAAGAAAGAAAAGTGCATATAATCCATGGAATCAACATTAGTCATAAAGAACTCATATACTTATTGCAAAAATCTACAAGTTATCAAAGCAAAGTATTACGCGCGTGCTCCTAGGGGGATAGATTGGTAGGAAAAGACCATCGCTCGTCCCCGACCGCCACTCATAAGGAAGACAATCAATAAATAAATCATGCTCCGACTTCATCACATAACGGTTCACCATACGTGCATGCTATGGGAATCACAAACTTTAACACAAGTATTTCTCAAATTCACAACTACTCAACTAGCATGACTCTAATATCGTCATCCCATATCTCAAAACAATTACTAAGCATCTAACTTCTCATAGTATTCAACACACTCATAAGATTTTTTTACTAATCTCGAATGCCTATCATATTAGGATTAATTTCCCAATTTAAGCAAATTACCATGCTGTTTAAGACTCTCAAAATAATATAAGTGAAGCATGAGAGAATAATAGTTTCTATAAAACAAATCCACCACCGTGCTCTCAAAGATATAAGTGAAGCACTAGAGCAAAAACTATATAGCTCAAAAGATATAAGTGAAGCACATAGAGTATTCTAATAAATTCTGAATCATGTGTGTCTCTCTCAAAAGGTGTGTACAGCAAGGACGATTGTGGCAAACTAAAAAGCAAAGACTCAAATCATACAAGACGCTCCAAGCAAAACACATATCATGTGGGGAATAAAAATATAGCTCCAAGTAAAGTTACCGATGGACGAAGACGAAAGAGGGGATGCCTTCCGGGGCATCCCCAAGCTTTGGCTTTTTGGTGTCCTTAGATTATATTGGGGTGCCATGGGAATCCCCAAGCTTAGGCTCTTGCCACTTCTTGTTCCATAATCCATCAAATCTTTTACCCAAAACTTGAAAACCTCACAACACAAAACTTAACAGAAAATCTCGTGAGCTCCGTTAGCGAAACAAAACAAAACACCACTTCAAGGTACTGTAATGAACTCATTCTTTATCTATATTGGTGTTAAACCTACTGTATTCCAACTTCTCTATGGGTTATAAACTATTTTACTAGCCATAGATTCATCAAAATAAGCAAACAACACACGAAAAACAGAATCTGTCAAAAACAGAACAGTCTGTAGTAATCTGTAACTAACGCAAACTTCTGAAACTCCAAAACTTCAGCCAAAATAGGACGTCCTAGAAAATTTGTTTATTGATCAGAAGCAATTGGAATCAATATTTTATCACGTTCTGATGATTTTTAAATAAAAAAATCGTGAACAGAAAGTTTCTGGAATTTTCAGCAAGATCAAATAACTATCATCCAAGAAGATCCTATAGGTTTAACTTGGCACAAACACTAATTAAAACATAAAAACAAATCTAACCAGAGGCTAGATCAAAGATTTATTCCTAAACAGAAGCAAAAAGAAAAAAACTTAAAATAAATTGGGTTGCCTCCCAACAAGCGCTATCGTTTAACGCCCCTAGCTAGGAATTGATAATTTTAATGATGCTCACATGAAAGACAAGAATTGAAGCGCAAAGAGAGCATCATAAAACACGTGACAAACACATATAACTTTAACATACTTCCTATGCATAGGCATTTTATAAGCAAACAAATTATCATAGCAAGCAAAAATTAGCATATGCAAGGAAGAAGAAAGAGATGATAGCAATCTCAACATGACGAGAGGTAATTTAGTAACATGCAAATTCCTACAACCATATTTTCCTCTCTCATAATAATTACATGTAGCATCAAAAGAAAATTCAACAATATAGCTATCACATAAAATTTTATCTACATGATCCACATGCATGCAAAGTTGACACTCTTCCGAAATAGTGGGATTAACATTAACTAAAGTCATGACCTATCGAAACCCACTTTTATCTAAAATTTCATAAGATTGAATATTCTCCAAATATGTGGGATCTAAAGTTGACACTCTTCCAAACCCACTTTCAATAATATTGCAAACACTATTATCAATCTCATATTCATCATGGGGCTTAAATAAATTTTGAAGATCAAAAGAAGAATCACCCCAATCATGATCATTGCAACAAGTAGTAGACATAGAAAAACTAGCATCCCCAAGCTTAGGGTTTTGCATATTATTAGCACAATTGACATTAAGAAAATTTATAGTAAAATTATTGCAATCATGCTTTTCATCGAAGGAACTACCAAGTATGGGTGCATTAGCAACGATCTCATGTTTAACGTAAGGAACTATAACAAATTCATCTTCATAAATATTGGCATCATGGCCACAAGGATAGCAAGCATCATGTTCAGCAAGGGATATTTCAATCAAATCATCGAAATCATAATTATCTATAGACTCGTGCATATCATTATTTTCTTTAGAAGCAACGGTCATTCTTTCAATAAATTCTTTGACATAGACATTATGAGCATAGTTTTCATAGCAATATTCAAGTATGTCAAGATTTTCATATTCGTAAAGAGTAGTATCATACTTTTCAAGCAAAGAAGCAACTTCAAAAGAACCCTTAAAAGCAAAAAATTCTTCAATTTGTTCAATATCATAGTAGCTATAAACACCCTTTGCATAAGAAGATAAGATTTCATTTTCATTAAACTCACATAGGTAGGGGAGGTGTTTTTTAGGGTTCTTAGAGCAACAAGTAATATCACAAATTTCACAAAGATTCCAAGCATAACACAACAATTTGTTTATTTGATTCCATAAGAGTTTCCCTTTTCAGACAAGCGGTGACGCACAAAATGAGCATGCTCATCTAAAGATTTCCCATCAACTAGGCTAGTTGGGGTTTCAGCACAAGCGCATAAGGATCGAAGATGATCCAAGTAGAACACTTTAAGTGGATCCATATCAATAGATTTTTAGCAAGAAAAGATGCAAGCAAATAGAAGGCACGTGGAAACACAAACAAAAAGGCATACGGGAAGAAGGCAAATAAAATGGCAAGGGTGAAGTGGGGGAGAGGAAAACGAGAGGCAAATGACAAATAATGTAATGCGAGGGAGATGAGTTTGTGATGGGTACTTGGTATGTCTTGACTTGTGCGTAGACTCCCCGGCAACGGCGCCAGAAATCCTTCTTGCTACCTCTTGAGCACTGCGTTGGTTTTCCCTTGAAGAGGAAATGTGATGCAGCAAAGTAGCGTAAGTATTTCCCTCAGTTTTTGAGAACCAAGGTATCAATCTAGTAGGAGGCCACACACGAGTCCCTCGCACCTACACAAACAAACAAATCCTTGCAACCAACGCAATAAAGGGGTTGTCAATCCCTTCACGGTCACTTATGAGAGTGAGATCTGATAGATATGGTAAGATAATATTTTTGGTATTTTTATGATAAAGATGCACAGTAAAGAAAGCAAAATAAAGACGACGCTAGAAATAACTTGTTGACGGGAGATTAGTATGATGGAAAATAGACCGGGGGCCATAGGTTTCACTAGTGTCTTCTCTCAAGAGCATAAATTTTACGGTGGGTGAACAAATTACTATTGAGCAATTGACATAATTGAGCATAGTTATGAGAATATCTAGGTATGATCATGTATATAGGCATCACGTCCGAGACAACTAGACTGACTCCTTCCTGCATCTACTACTATTACTCCACACATCGACCGCTATCCAGCATGCATCTAGAGTATTAAGTTCATAAGAACAGAGTAACGCTTTAAGTAAGATGACATGATGTAGAGGGATAAACTCATGCAATATGATATAAACCCCATCTTGTTATCCTCGATGGCAACAATACAATACATGCCTTGCTGCCCCTACTGTCATTGGGAAAGGACACCGCAAGATTGAACCCAAAGCTAAGCACTTCTCCTATTGCAAGAAAGATCAATCTAGTAGGCCAAACCAAACTGATAATTCGAAGAGACTTGGAAAGATAACCAATCATACATAAAAGAATTCAGAGAAGATTCAAATATTGTTCATAGATAAACTTGATCATAAACCCACAATTCATCGGTCTCAACAAACACACCGCAAAAGAAGATTACATCGAATAGATCTCCACAAGAGAGGGGGAGAACATTGTATTGAGATCCAAAAAAAGAGAAGAAGCCATCTAGCTAATAACTATGGACCCGAAGGTCTGAGGTAAACTACTCACACATCATTGGAGAGGCTATGGTGTTGATGTAGAAGCCCTCCGTGATCGAAGCCCCCTCTGACGGAGCTCCGGAAAAGGCCCCAAGATGGGATCTCACGGGTATAGAAGGTTGCGGCGGTGGAATTAGGTTTTTGGCTCCGTATCTGGTAGTTTGGGGGTACGTAGGTATATATAGGAGGAAGAAGTACGTCGAAGGAGCAACATGGGGCCCACGAGGGTTGAGGGCGCGCCCCTACCTCGTGCCTTACTGGTTGATGTCTTGACGTAGGGTCCAAGTCCTCTGGATCACGTTCGTTCCGAAAATCACGTTCCCGAAGGTTTCATTCCGTTTGGACTCCGTTTGATATTCTTTTTCTGCGAAACTCTGAAATAGGCAAAAAACAACAATTCTGGGCTGGGCCTCGGTTAATAGGTTAGTCCCAAAAATAATATAAAAGTGTATAATAAAGCCCATTAATGTCCAAAACAGAATATAATATAGCATGGAAGAATCAAAAATTATAGATACGTTGGAGACGTATCACATGCAAGCAACTACCTGAAGGTAGGAAAGGAAGGCGGCGTCGTCGTAGCAAGGGTGCAAGAGATGGGAATCCTGTGTCGTAGCGCTAGGCTGGTTTTAGTGCGAAACTTATCATAGCGGCCCAGAGTTGATCCCTTGTGCAGCGCCAGATTCGTGCGTCAGCTGGGTCAGGCTCACGCGAGTTTCCCCCTCCTTTCACGTCCTTCTATGTGCTCTACGTCCTCAGGTCCCGGCCCTCGAGCGAGATCAGCCGCCGCTGGTATGCTAGGTCGCGATGCCATGGTCAAGGCCAGGGGGTGAGGGCTGGAGAGCCAGTAGGAGTTCCTGAGTCGCGATGCTCAGGAGCCCCCCCTTTAACGTGCAAGAGAATTGCGTGAAAAAAGAAGGAGCCCACGGTGCCGCCCGTTGTCAGCCTCCAGAGATTCCTGCAGGTTAGCGCGAGGGAGGAACGCAGATTGCAACCGCGTTTGCCGGTCTGCCACTGGTCGTTCCGCAAGAAGATGAAGGCACTGAGGGTCTGGTGAGGTGACGTGCGCGGTGCATGCCGCGAGCCATAGCTCGACCGCTCAGGTTTATCAGATTGCAGGGACGGACCCGAGCACAAGCGCCGTGCCAGCATGAGTAGTCCCCGTTGCGGGATGAGCAGTGGCCGATCAGCAGCGTGGGTGGCTGCGATGGCTAACAGGCAAGCAGGTGATAATCATGAAAGGACTCAAGCAATGAGTCAAGTTAGCTCAGATAGATGCAAGAACGATACATGCCACGAAGACGGACCCGAGCGGCCTGGGAACGATGCAGCCCGAGGGGTGCTCCCAACAGAGTATGCTAAAGATGCAAAAGGATAGACATCGCAGGGACATGCCCATGTGACTTGGGGATATTGCTGCCCGAAGGGTGCCCCCAACTGAATGAACATGAAAGAGGCACCTGATATCGTAGCTGGAGTGGTGTCGGAGTAGCCGAAGATGTGTGCCGAAGAAGTTGCTCCTCACGAGCCGCCAGGGTCCTGAGCCTCGGGAGGCTCCGTAGGCCCGGGTGGCTCCTGAAGAGCTGTCGCGATCTCCGCCTGGACAGCGTGATGCCTGGCCTCCTGAGCCGCCAGAATGCTCCACAAGCGGCGTTGGCAGGTGACAGCCGCGTTCGGCAGGCCAAATGGCATGCGAACATGGCCGTGAGGTGGACCCTCACACCCTCCAATGCGCGAAGGCCGGAAACGTCCCTGTGATGCGGCCCTGTTGAGCAATGAAATGTCGATGCAGACGCGCAGCCCGCCGTCCTCGCCAGGATGGGGAGTTGCGCCGGGTGGTGGGCGGCGGTCGCCGCGTATGGTCCTTGCCTCTTGAAGCTCCTGGATCGCCTTGGTGATGAACTCCTGAGCACTAGGCGCTCCATGCCTTGTGCCCTCTTGAGGAAAATGTGGAGTGAAGCACGCCTCCACATGGTGCAAGAGCGCCTCCCTCGTGACATTGGCTAGGTCCGAGGCCCTCCAGAAGAGAGCCCCCGAGCCCATCCTGAGGAGGGCGTCGGGCGTGCCTTCCTATGCGAGGGAGGTAGGCACCCCGGCTGCGGGTGCAGATCCTGAGGTGGTGCCACTGGGAACGCTGCTTTCCTAAGGCCCCGGGTGTAGTAGCTGCTTCTTGTTCTTAGGGATGGCCTCAGGAGGGTACAGGGTGCCTTCGTTGTCGGGGTCTTCGGCCGCTGCACCTTGGTAAGCGTGCTCGAGGGAGCACACCACATCTCTTTCTTCGCAGCGGACCGTGATGATGTCGCCGCTCCCTGGCATCTTGAGGACGTTGTAACCGTGGTGGGTCACTGCCATAAACATGGCCAAGGCTGGATACCCGAGGATGGCATTGTACGACAGGCGGATGTGGGCGACGTCGAAGTCGATGAGCTCGGTGCAGTAGTTGTTACGCTGGCTGAAGGTGACACGGAGGCGGACCTGCCCTATCGGGGTGGTGGGGCAGTCGGTCACTCCCACTACAAAAAAATATACTTCTATGATGATACGTGTTTGTCACAGTAGTTCACGTTTTCTGTCATGCATGTACATCCATGACGATTTTATGAAAAAATCAAGATAGTCATACATGTGCTGTCGTAGAAGTGTTTCATGACATTACCAAATTTATCACCACGGAAGTGTCCACTTCCATGACGATAAATCGCGCATCACAGAAGTGCTTTCGTCAAGGGTGACCGACACGTGGCATCCACCGTAACGGAACGCTGTTAAGCTATCGGGTCTGGTTTTGGATCCGATAACCCATTAATAGCCCCGACCAATGGGGATTTCCCACGTGTAAAATCATCATTGGCTGGAGGAAACACGTGTCGGCTCACCGTTGGGACAGATGTCATCCACTCATTGGACCCAAAGCGCCTATGATACGTCAACACGTGGCACGACCCAACAGAGGCTCATTCCTGTGAAAAGGCTGGCCTATTTGACTTGGTCAAAAGGTGGCGGGCCGGCCCATGGCAAGCCTGTTAACGGCCTATTCGCATATAGCCCATTTACAGCCTGCTAACCCAGGGCCCGTTTACGGCCTATCCGAATTAGGCCCAGTAGCGTCATCTGGGCCGTCCAATATAATTCCAGCCCATTTTAATTTCCGGCCCATGTATGGACCATGACGTCTTTCGGCCCATATGAGGCCCTTAGTAACTCTCGGCCCATTAAAGGCCCGTGGTAAAACTGGCCCGCAATGAACAGTGTATCACTTTATACCCATTAACGGCACGTGGTGAAACTGGCCCGTAATGAACAGTGTATCACTTTATACCCATTAACGACCCATTATTCCGTTGGGCCGTTTCCCGCCCATGTTATCTTTCGGCCTTCTCAGGGCCCATTTATTCTTGGGCTCATTTCCAGCATTCATTTACTTACGGCCCGTTACTGTCATTTTCTGCTTGTGGGCCAAATTCAGCCCGTGGTTACAGTCAGCCCGTTTGTGGCCCGTTAATACGTTGGGCCGTTTTCATAGCGTCATCAAATACGGCCGATTAACGATGGCCCATTATGGTCGGCCTATGAATGGACGATTTCAACTCTAGCCCATTTACGGCCATAATGTGGTCTGTTATTGGCCCATGTTTGGCCAACCGATCATACGGCCCGTAGAAGGCCCATTGATGATACGGCCCGAGAAGGCCCATTGTGTCCATGGCCCATATAAGGCCCATTGTTTCTACGCCACAGAAGGCCCATTGTTTCTACGGCCCTTAGAAGGCGCATTGTTTCTACGGCCCGTAGGAGGCCCATGTTAACTACAGTAAATATGTAGCCCATGGTTATTGTGGCCTAGTTTTAAAAAATAGGTTATTGCGGCCACTAGCAAACCGCGGAAAAAGAACTGCACTGACTACAAGAAAACAAATAAACAAGACAATAAGGAAATAAATTAGCAAGCAACTTACGCTAGGCTACCACGGCTATTACACATATTACATCCACTCGGCATCAAAGTTCGCCACCAGTGCAAATATAGGGAACAAAGCAGCATATAAACGCCGCAGCAAAACAAGTCCAGAACTGAAACCACTTCAGAAGAGCTCAAGAAACAATATCCTGGGTACCCATAATGCTGGCAAGATGCTTAGCAAGCTTATTAACTTTATCTTGTTTGGCGCTTAAATCCTCCAGCACTTGCTGTTGCACCAGAAAGTATGCATCTGAATTCTGCAGGGACTTCCTCAGTCCTTCGACTTCCTGTTGCATAACATTTGATCGATGTCTTTCAACTTGAAGTTGAGACTCAGGAAGCCAAACTGATTCAGGAAGCGAGTTCGAAGAGCTGGTGCCAGCAGTAGTAGCCAGTAACTCGAACACTACATCAAGAGAGGACTTTGGGGTTGTCTCAGTGTCTTCAATATAGTTTTTATCAGCTTTCTTGGAGACCAACAGGGATGTCTCACTATCTTGAACCTTATCTGCATTACTTCCTTTACCATTGCATAACGGGGTACTCTTCTCCAATATTTTATCCGCGTTCTAAAAGAGAAACAAACAAACACATCACAAGTTTACAATGTAGTATATGAAACTCATTTTGGTAAACCAGTTCAGTAGTAAGGTGGACAGGATAACAACATGAAACAAACCTATATCTATGTAGTATGGTAACTGTATGGTCTATATCATTCTAGTTTATGTTGCCAAATCAAGATAGATACAGTTTGAATCATATCTATTTAAGACAAAGCAGCATAGACAGAATATAAGTGTGGGAAACTACACAGCAATAACAACACTTGTAATGTGCATGGCATGAGAACATAACTGTTTATTCAATTGAAACTAAAATCAACATAGAGAAAGTTACAACAACAAACACGTTAAACAAACAGGTTTAAAACATACCTGTTGCGCCATTGGAGTTTCAATTGCATCCTTCAAATTTGAAATTAGTCGGTATGAGTAAATACAGTGATGCAAGAGCAAAGTAGTATGAACCATAGCTACGGAACCTGACCTGAGAACAATTCTTCTTCTGCTTTAAGCATTGACTTGGGGTTCGGAGTGGTGGTCCTCGTGCTTTGGGCACTGCAGTTGCCTTACTAACTGCTCGTGTTTGGGTGCTCTATGGTGGAGACGGTGCTGTGTCAACGGGAACTGGGTTACTATCTGCTGGGGTTGGGGTTAGAAGGGGTGTAGCTGGTTCTCTGTCCAACTGGGTAGGGGTACAATCTGCGTGAGTCTGGGTTATGTGTGGTGCGGCTGGTTCTTGGGCAAGTACAACCGTGGTTCTATCTCCATCGACAGGTAGCACGATCTTTTCTGAAGACCGTGTTTTTACTCCCACAGATACTGCCATCACCCCCTCCAATTGAAGTGGCTGATAAACAAGAAAAGCAATTGAATGTACAGACATTGTAAGATAGACAGGTGCAATGGATAGTAGGGAAGAAAACAGGGCATGAAATAATTCACATTTATGTGGTCTAACCAAACAGAATAGCAGGACATAATTTCACATATATGATGGCTAATTAAACAGGATAGCATGACACAATTTCACATGTATGATGGCTAACTAAACAGGATAGAATGACATACTTCAAAATATGATGACTATGTAAACAGGATGACATGATATAACTATACGATGTGTCTATTAAAGTGGTTGGCATGCCATAAATCACAAACATGCCATCGATGGAAACATGATGGCATGATATAATTCATGGATAGAATGACATAATTCAAAATATGATGACTATGTAAACAGGATGAGATGATATAACTATATTACGTCTTTAGAAAATGGGTTGGCATGCCATAATTCAGATACATGTTGTCTATGTAAACATCATGGCTTGATATAGTTCAAATATATGATTTATATACTAAGGAAGTGAGCAGAGGGCAATCACATATATGATGTGTCAACTAAGGAGATGGCATTCAATATCGTGTATATGATGTAAAAACTAAGCATTGCAATACAACATATGCATGATATGAGTAATATAACCCTGCCAAGTTTGAACATACACCTCATGGGGATAATAGGACTGGTTATCTGCCTCTGAATCCTCCTCTGAAGAGCTATCTGTAACCAGCAAGATATCTGCTTCAGTAGGTAGCATTGTCTGCTCTGAAGACCTTGTTTTCACTCCAGATTTCTCCATCACAAATTCAAATGGCTGATGCACAGGAAGAGCAGTTTAATATACAAACATTGTCGACAAAAGCAATGAAAAAATACAAAAAAGGACGGCATGATATAATTCACATATATGACGCTAAGCTAAACAACATGGCATTGCATAATTCACATATGTCATGCCTTGCAACAAGATAGCATTGCATAATTCACATATATAATGTCTTGCAACAAGATGGCATTGTATAATTCACATATATGGTAATTAGACACTAAAGAGGTGGCATTCACACAAAGCATGTCTAAACTAAGCAAATGACATAGCAATGCAAGATACCATATGCATGATATGAGCAACATAACCCTGCCAAGTTAGAGCATGCACCTCGGGGGGGGGGGATAGGACTGGTCATCTGTCTCTGAATCCTCCTCTAAGGAGCTATCTGTAACCAGCAAGACATGCGCTTCGTCAGATAGCATTGTCTGCTCTGAAGACCTTGTTTCCACTCCAGATTTTTCCATGACCGTGCTGAAAGGCTGATGCACACGAAGAGTAATTGAATGTACTAAAATTGTTGACAAATTTAACACGTAATAAAAAAATGATGTCATGATATAATTCACATATAAGATGACTGGCTAACCAGGGTGGCATTGCAAAATTCACATATATGATGCCTGGCTAAACAAGACGGCGTTGCATGATTCACATATACGATAAAGAAACTAAACAGTTGGCATTGACACAAAGCATGTCTAAACTAAGCAGATGACATCTTTGATGTATACAGTAAGCAATGCAAGGCACCATATGCATGATATTACCAACATCAGCATGCCAAGTTAGAGCGAAGACCTCATGGGGTAAATAGGAGTGGTCTTCTGCTTCTGAATCCCCCTCAGAACAGTTATCTTCCTCTTGATTACGATCCGAAATTGGTGGAGGGGGGCTGCCTTTGCGCCCACCAAGGAGCGACGTCTGCATGAAATTTTATTGCCACGCAAGGCTCGTCTCTTTTGCTCTACATGTTTAGTTCCATTGTGTACAATAACTGACATGCATAGGAATAAAACATAGTGAGATTATGTAAGGAGTGCATGCACAAATCCAGAGTGATGGTAGCAAATTGTGGATAGACCCAAAACCAATGATAGCAGGCAGATAATAGCTTTAGTTCAAAAATACAGATAATGGCTCCTTTAATGTTTGTTTGCACCCAACATGAAACTCATAGTAGACACCCGAGATTAACCAGATAGTAGACAGATAGTACTGATTGCTGCCCTAATATGTACCGCACAACCATTTAAAAACTCAAGTTTCAGCATAAGTTTGGACCTGACTCGGAGTCTAATAGGTGAACACGATGATAAAGTAGCATGTCATCATATTAAGCGATGCATAAAGTAAGCAGACACGAAAGACTGCAACCTCTCTTGCGGACACGTATAGTCCTCAAGGTCATCTGCTCAGTTGATGATGGTAATGCAGTTGTCATGGCTGTCGGCTGATAACCCACAAGTATAGGGGATCACAACAGTTTTCGAGGCTAAAATATTCAACCCAAATTTATTGATTCGACACAAGGGGAGCCAAAGAATATTCTCAAGTATTAGCAGTTGAGTTGTCAATTCAACCACACCTGGATAACTTAATATCCGCAGCAATGTATTTAGTAGCAAAGTAGTATGGAAGTAACGGTAACGGTGATAAAAGTAACAGTAGTAGTTTTGTATTAATTGTAACAGTGGCAACGATAAAGTAACTAAGCAAGAAGAATATGTGAAAAACTCGTAGGCATTGGATCGGTGATGGATAATTATGCCGGATGCGATTCCTCATGCAATAGTTATAACATAGGGTGACACAGAACTAGCTCCAATTCATCAATGTAATGTAGGCATGTATTCCGAATATAGCCATACGTGCTTATGGAAAAGAACTTGCATGACATCTTTTGTCCTACCCTCCCGTGGCAGCGGGGTCCTATTGGAAACTAAGGGATATTAAGGTCTCCTTTTAATAGAGTACCAGACCAAAGCATTAACACTTAGTGAATACATGAACTCCTCAAACTACGGTCATCACCGGGAGTGGTTCCGATTATTGTCACTTCGGGGTTGCCGGATCATCACACATAGTAGGTGACTATTGACTTGCAAGATAGGATCAAGAACTCACATATATTCATGAAAACATAATAGGTTCATATCCGAATTGCACTCGGGCCCTAGTGACAAGCATTAAGCATAGCAAAGTCATAGCAATATCAATCTCAAAACATAGTGGATACCAGGGATCAAACCCTAACAAAACTAACTCGATTACATGATAAATCTCATCCAACCCATCACCGTCCAGCAAGCTTACGATGGAATTACTCACGCACGGCGGTGAGCATCATGAAATTGGTGATGGAGGAAGGTTGATGATAACGACGGCGACAGATTCCCCTCTCTGGAGCCCCGAACGGACTCCAGATCAGCCCTCCTGAGAGAGATTAGGGCTTGGCGGCGGCTCTATATCGTAAAACGCGATGAATCCTTCTCTCTCATTTTTTTCTCCCCAAAAGTGAATATATAGAGTTGGAGTTGAGGTCGGTGGAGCACCAGGGGGCCCACGAGGCAGGGGGCGCGCCCAGGGGGTAGGCGCGCCCCCACTCTCGTGGACAGGGTGTGGGCCCCTGGTCTTGATTCTTTTGCCAGTATTTTTTATTAATTCCAAAAATATTCTCCGTGAAGTTTCAGCTCATTCCGAGAACTTTTATTTCTGCACAAAAATAACACCATGGCAATTCTGCTGAAAACAGAGTCAGTCCGGGTTAGTTCCATTCAAATTATGCAAGTTAGAGTCCAAAACAAGGGCAAAAGTGTTTGGAAAAGTAGATACGATGGAGACGTATCAACTCCCCCAAGCTTAAACCTTTGCTTGTCCTCAAGCAATTCAGTTGATAAATTGAAAGTGATAAAGAAAAACTTTTACAAACTCTGTTTGCTCTTGTTGTTGCAAATATGTAAAGCCAGCATTCAAGTTTTCAGCAAAGATTATGAACTAACCATATTCACAATAACACTTAGGTCTCATGTTTACTCATTACAATGGCATAATCAACTAGCGAGCAATAATAATAAATCTCGGATGACAACACTTTCTGAAAACAATCATAATATGATATAACAAGATGGTATCTCGCTAGCCCTTTCTGAGACCGCAAAACATAAATGCAGAGCACGTCTGAAGATCAAGGACTAACTAAACATTGTAATTCATGGTAAAAGAGATCCAGTCCTATTCATACCCAATATAAATTAATAGTAATGGATGCAAATGACAGCAGTGCTCTCCAACTGGTGCTTTTTAATAAGAGGATGATGACTCAACATAAAAGTAAATATATAGGCCCTTCGCAGAGGGAAGCAGGGATTTGTAGAGGTGCCAGAGCTCGATTTTTGAAATAGAGATAAATAATATTTTGAGTGGCATACTTTCATTGTCAACATAACAACCGAGAGATCTCGATATCTTCCATGCTAAACACATTATAGGCGGTTCCCAAGCAGAATGGTAAAGTTTATACTCCCCCACCACCAACAAGCATCAATCCATGGATTGCTCGAAACAACGAGTGCCTCCAACTAGCAACAACCCTGGGGGAGTTTTGTTTGCAATTATTTTGATTTGATTTACTTAGAGCATGGGACTGGGCATTCCGGTGACCAGCCATTTTCTCGTGAGTGAGGAGCGGAGTCCACTCCTCTTGAGAATAACCCGCCTAGAATGGAAGATATAGATAGCCCTAGTTGATACATGAGCTATTCGAGCATACAAAACAGAATTTCATTTGAAGGTTTAGAGTTTGGCACATACAAATTTACTTGGAACGGCAGGTAGATACCGCATATAGGAAGGTATAGTGGACTCATATGGAATAACTTTGGGTTTTATGGAAGTGGATGCACAAGCAGTATTCCTGCTTAGTACAAGTGAAGGCTAGAAAAATACTGGGAAGCGACCAACTAGAGAGCGACAACAGTCATGAACATGCACTAAAATTAATAAACATTGAGTGCAAGCATGAGTAGGATATAATCCACCATGAACATAAATATCGTGGAGGCTATGTTGATTTTGTTTCAACTACATGCGTGAACATGTGCCAAGTAAAGTCACTCGAATTGTTCAAAGGAGGATACCACCCTATCATACCACATCACAACCATTTTAATAGCATGTTGGCACGCAAGGTAAACCATTATAAACTCCTAGCAAATTAAGAATGGCATAAGCAACTATAATCTCTAGTTGTCATTGCAAACATGTTCATTCATAATAGGCTGAATCAGGAACAATGAACTAATCATATTTACAAAAACAATAGAGGCCGAGTTCATACCAGCTTCTCTCATCTCAATCAGTCCATCATATATCGTCATTATTGCCTTTCACTTGCACGACCGAACGGTGTGGATAATAATAATAGTGCACGTGCATTGGACTAAGCTGGAATCTGTAAGCATCTGATATAAATGAGAAGACAAGGTAGTATGGGCTCTTTGTTAAATCAACAATAATGCATATAAGAGCCACTTCAACATTTTCATTATGGTCTTCTCCTCTCGACCCCCAAAGAAAAGAAATAAACTATTTACACGGGAAAACTCCCAACAAGCAAAAGAAGAACAGGAAATCTTTTTGGGTTTTCTTTTTAATTATTACTACTACAAGCATGGAAAGTAAACTATCTAAAAGCTATAACTAATTTTTTTTGGTTTTTCTTAAGGTTTTTCAAACACACAAGAAGAAAACAAGAAAATAAAATAAACTAGCATTGATAGTACAATGAAAAAGTATGAGCACCGACAACTAGCATGAGTGTGTGAACATAAATGTAATGTCGGTGAGAGATACGTACTCCCCCAAGCTTAGGCTTTTGGCCTAAGTTGGTCTATGCCCACAGATCAAAGTTGTAGTTGGGGTCGTACTGAGAAGCAGCAGCTATTGCCTCATGAGCTGCAGCTTGGAGGTGAGCTGCCTCCGTCCTCCTCTTATACTCGTTCGCCTCCTCCGTGGTTATAATACATCTCCCTTTTGCCTGAAAGGAGCAGGGAGAGCAACATGGAAAGTGCGGCGCCTGTCAAACATTAGTCGGTACTGGAGAGGCTGTTCATTCCTCTCAATAAACTGATGGCGAACCATAGCATCATATTCTAGATACGTGGGAGGCAATTCCATATCATTTTCATGTATGGGTATCTCAAGAAAATTAGCCACACGGGTTGCATAAATCCCACCAAACAGGTCTCCACTTAAACCATTATTATGCAACCTTCGTGCAACAATGGCCCCCAAGTTATATTGTCTATCTCCTAAAACAGCACTCTGGAGGACACTAAGATCAGGAACACACATGTGACAAGCCTCATCCTTACCGTTTATGCATCTACCTATAAGGAGAGCAAAATAATGTATAGTAGGAAAATGAATGCTCCCTATGGTAGCTTGTGTTATTTACCTAGATACCCCCACAGTGATACTAGCAAGAAAATCTTTAAACTCAGATTTGCGAGGTTCACTAGCACTACCCCACTGCGGAAGTTTACAAGCAGTATTAAAATCCTCTAAGTCCATAGTATAAGATTTACCATAGATATCAAATAGGACGGTGTGAGAATTGCGTGAAGATGAAAATTTGAACCTTCTCACAAAGGAATCGGTTAGGTGATAATACTGAGGGCACTTGTCTACCATGAAGCCCTCGAGTTCAGCATTACGCACATATGCGTCAAATTCCTCCTTAATTCCTGCTCGAACCATGAAATCTTCTGACGGCCATTCACAAGGCCGCACTTGAGCTTCTCTTGGTGGTTCATGGTCTGGCTCACATATTGCGGGCTTGCGTCCTTGCTTCCTTGAAGAACCACCTTGGTATATTTTCCTAAACATATTTTTTTCTCTGAAAAATTTCTAAAAAATTTAGTAACTCAAAAAAAAAGTGAACCAAACTCAACAAAATTTATTGCAACTACTCCCACAAGTGCCTAGAGACTATATCATGCATTAGAACTACTTGGGACCATATAAATTTGACATGCAAGCTCAAGAACAGGGTCACCTAAGCAGCAAAAATTTGCATTGAATAAAGCACTAGAACAAAAACTAATTGGACCATTGGAGGAGTCACATACCGAAGAACAATCCCCCAAAGCAGTTTTGTGAGTGGAGCATTGAGCAAGGAAATCTAAAATCGCAGCAAGATTAGCTAGAACTCGTGCTTGAGCTGGTTGGTGATTTTTTTGGGAGGAAGGAGTGTGTGGTGGCTGGAATAAGTGGAGGGGGGCCACCAGGGGCCCACGAGGCAGGGGGCGCGCCCTAGACCCTCGTGGCCAGGTGCTGGCTCCCCCTGATGTGTTCTCAGTGCCAGATATTCTCAAATGTTGTAGAAAAAATCATATTTCATTTTAGGGCATTTGGAGAACTTTTATTTTTGGGGTATTTTTTTTATTGCAAGGATAAATCAGGAAACAGACAAAAAATACTATTTTTGCTTTATTTATTCTAACTAACAGAAAGTAAAAGGAGGGTACAGAAGGTTGTGCTTTCTAACTTCATCTATCTCATGCTCATCAAAAGGAATCCACTAACAAGGTTGATCAAGTCTTGTTAACAAACTCATTTCGAATAACATGAAACCGAAGAATTTTCAAATAGCACTAGGTTACCTCAACGAGGATATGCACGTCCCCAACAATAAGAATATCATATTTCTTCTTGACAGTAGGAAGAGGAAATTCAAAACCTCCAATAATAATCGATGGAATTTTTCCAATAGAGTTGATACTGTGGACTTGAGGTTGTTTCCTCGGAAAGTGTACCGTATGCTCATTACCATTAACATGAAAAGTGACATTGCCCTTGTTGCAAGCAATAACAGCCCCTGCAGTATTCAAAAAGGGTCTACCAAGGATAATCTACATACTATCGTCCTCGGGAATTTCAAGAATAACAAAGTCCGTTAAAATAGTAACGTTTGCAACTACAACAGGCACATCCTCACAAATACCGACAGGTATAGCAGTTGATTTATCGGCCATTTGCAAAGATATTTCAGTAGGTGTCAACTTATTCAAATCAAGTCTACGATATAAAGAGAGAGGCATAACACTAACACCGGCTCCAAGATCACATAAAGCAGTTTTAACATAGTTTCTTTTAATGGAGCATGGTATAGTTGGTACTCCTGGATCTCCAAGTTTCTTAGGTATTCCTCCTTTAAAAGTATAATTAGCAAGCATGGTGGAAATTTTAGCTTCCGGTATCTTTCTTTTATTGGTAACAATATCTTTCATGTATTTAGCATAAGGGTTCATTTTAAGCATATCAGTCAAACGCATACGCAAAAAGATAGGTCTAATCATTTCAGCAAAGCGCTCAAAATCTTCATCATCCATTTTCTTGGATGGTTTGGGAGGAAAAGGCATGGGTTTCTGAACCCAAGGTTCTTTTTCTTTACCGTGCTTCCAAGCAACAAAGTCTCTCTTATCATAACGTTGATTCTTTGATTGTGGGTTATCAAGATAAACAGCAGGTTCAATCTCTACATCATTGTTATTGCTAGGTTGAGCATCATCACGAACATCATCTTAATATTATCATTAGGTTCATGTTCATTACCAGATTGTGTTTCAGCATCAGAAATAGAAATATCATTGGGATTCTCAGGTGTGTCAACAACAGGTTCACTAGAAGCATGCAAAGTCCTATCATTTTTCTTTTTCTTCCTCTTAGAAGTACTAGGTGCATCAACATTAGTTCTCTGAGAATCCTGCTCAATTCTCTTAGGGTGGCCTTCAGGATACAAAGGTTCCTGAGTCATTCTACCCCCTCTAGTCACAACTCTAATAGCATTATCATTTTCTTATTATTTAATTCATTGAGCAAATCATTTTGAGCTTTAAGCACTTGTTCTACTTGAGTGGTAACCATAGAAGCATGTTTACTAATGAGTTTAAGTTCACCTTTAACTCTAGACATATAATCACTCAAGTGTTCAATCATATAAGCATTTCGTTTCAATTGTCTACCAACATAAGCATTCAAGTTTTCTTGTTTAACAATAAAATTATCAAACTCATCTAAGCATTGGCTAGCAGACTTATAACGAGGAATATCACCTTCATCAAATCTATAGAGAGAATTTACCTTTACTACCTGTGTCGGGTTATCAAGACCATGTGTTTCCTCAACAGGCGGGAAATTAAGACCATGTATTTCTTCAATAGGAGGCAAATTCTTAACATCTTCATCTTTAATACCTTTTTCTTTCATAGGTTTTTTTGCCTCTTGCATATCTTCAGGACTGAGAAATAGAATACCCTTTTTCTTCGTAGTTGGCTTAGGAGTTGGTTCAGGAAGTGTCCAATTATTTTCATTAGTCAACATATTATTCAATAGCAATTTAGCTTGATCACTTGTTCTTTCCCTGAAAAACATAACCGGCACAACTATCAAGGTGGTCTCTGGAAGCATCGGTTAGTCCATTATAAAAGATATCAAGTATTTCATTTTTCTTGAGAAGATGATCAGGCAAAGCATTAAGTAATTGGAGAAGCCTCCCCCAAGCTTGTGGGAGACTCTCTTCTTCAATTTGCACAAAGTTGTATATTTCCCTTAAGGCAGCTTGTTTCTTATGAGCGGGGAAATATTTAGCAGAGAAGTAATAAATCATATCCTGGGGACAACGCACACAACTAGGATCAAGAGAATTAAACCATGTCTTAGCATCACCCTTTAATGAGAACGGAAATAATTTAAGGATATAGTAGTAGCGAGTTTTCTCATCATTAGTGAATAGGGTGGCTATATCATTTAATTTAGTAAGATGTGCCACAACAGTTTCAGATTCATAGCCATAAAAAGGATCAGATTCAACCAAAGTAATTATCTCAGGATCAACAGAGAAATCATAATCCTTATCAGTAACACAGATAGGTGAAGTAGCAAAAGCAGGGTCATATTTCATTATAGCATTCAAAGACTTTTCTTCCAGCTTAGCTAATAATTTCTTAAGATCATTTCTATCATTGCAAGCAAGAAAGTCTCTAGCAGTTTCTTCATCCATAACATAGCCCTCAGGAACAATTGGCAATTCATATGTAGGGGGATAATCTTCATCATCACTTTCATCAATATTATCTGTTTCAATAATTTCATTCTCTCTAGCCTTAGCAAGTTGTTGATCAAGAAATTCACCTAGTGGCACAGTATTATCAAGCATAGAAGTAGTTTCATCATAAGTATCATGCATAGCAGAAGTGGCATCATCAATAACATTCGACATATCAAAATTAATAGCAGAAGCGGGTTTAGGTGTCGCAAGTTTACTCAAAACAGAAGGTGAATCAAGTGCAGAGCTAGATGGCAGTTCCTTACCTCCCCTCGTAGTTGAGTGATAAATTTTGGTTTTCTCATCTTTCAAGTTCCTCATAGTGACCAGCAGATATAAATCCCAAGTGACTCAAAAAATAGAGCTATGATCCCCGGCAATGGCGCCAGAAAATAGTCCTGATAACCCACAAGTATAGGGGATCGCAACAGTTTTCGAGGGTAAAGTATTCAACCCAAATTTGTTGATTCGACACAAGGGAGCCAAAGAATATTCTCAAGTATTAGCAGTTGAGTTGTCAATTCAACCACACCTGGATAACTTAATATCTGCAACAAAGTATTTAGTAGCAAAGTAGTATGGAAGTAACGGTAACGGTGATAAAAGTAACAATAGTAGTTTTGTAGTAATTGTAACAGTGGCAACGATAAAGTAACTAAGCAAAGAACAATATGTGAAAATCTCGTAGGCATTGGATCGGTGATGGATAATTATGCCGGATGCGATTCCTCATGCAATAGTTATAACATAGGGTGACACAGAACTAGCTCCAATTCATCAATGTAATGTAGGCATGTATTCCAAATATAGTCATACGTGCTTATGGAAAAGAACTTGCATGACATCTTTTGTCCTACCCTCCCGTGGCAGTGGGGTCCTATTGGAAACTAAGGGATATTAAGGCCTCCTTTTAATAGGGTACCGGACAAAAGCATTAACACTTAGTGAATACATGAACTCCTCAAACTATGGTCATCACTGGGAGTGGTCCCGATTATTGTCACTTCGGGGTTGCGGCATCATAACACATAGTAGGTGACTATTGACTTGCAAGATAGGATCAAGAACTCACATATATTCATGAAAACATAATAGGTTCAGATATGAAATCATGGCACTCGGGCCCTAGTGACAAGCATTAAGCATAGCAAAGTCATAGCAACATCAATCTCAGAACATAGTGGATACCAGGGATCAAACCCTAACAAAACTAACTCGATTACATGATAAATCTCATCCAACCCATCACCGTCCAGCAAGCCTACGATGGAATTACTCACGCAAAGCGGTGAGTGTCACGAAATTGGTGATGGAGGAAGGTTGATGTTGACGACGGCGACGGATTCCCCTCTCCGGAGCCCCGAATGGACTCCAGATCAGCCCTCTCGAGAGAGATTAGGGCTTGGCGGAGGCTCCGTATTGTAAAACACGATGAATCCTTCTCTCTCATTTTTTTCTCCCCGAAAGTGAATATATAGAGTTGGAGTTGAGGTCGGTGGAGCACCACGGGGCCCACGAGGCAGGGGGCGCGCCCCCACCCTCGTGGACAGGGTGTGGGCCCCTGGCCTTGATTCTTTCGCCAGTGTTTTTTATTAATTCCAAAAATATTCTCCATGAAGTTTCAGGTCATTCCGAGAACTTTTATTTCTGCACAAAAATAACACCATGGCAATTCTGCTGAAAACAACGTCTATCCGGGTTAGTTCCATTCAAATTATGCAAGTTAGAGTCCAAAACAAGGGCAAAAGTGTTTGGAAAAGTAGATACGATGGAGACGTATCACCGGCAGCGGGGAAGAAGATCTGAGGCGGCGAAAGACAGTCTGGAGAGCGGATCCCTGCTGTGGTGAACCCTTTCGTCATTGGAGCAGCTGAGCTGGGGTGGAACACAGCACCGCAGGAGCAGGACAAACCACACAAGGTTTTCTTTGACACATATCTGTAACAGAAGTAATTGTGTAAAGGCTTGTTTGAATTTGAGGATTCTAACAATGCAGGGATAGGAAATAGACAAGAATAGGATAGGAATGCACGTGCCAAACAGAGAATTTATAAACACAGGATTTCTGCCAATCTGGGTGTTTGGTTCACAAGAATTGGAAGATCACAGGATGCAAAGAAGCATGGTGAGATTAAGTCAAACCACAAGAAAATGTATGGATATAATGCTATTATGCTACTATCTCTTAGTCTTGTGCTTCATGAATAGGAATTTGAAAAGGAGGACAAGTGGAAATTAAAATTCCTACGGTTTTTCTTTCAAGGAGACACTAAAGGAACAAATCTACAGTTTTCCTTTGCTCCATTCCTTTGCACCAAATTCATGAAACGTAGTACCATAGGAAACTTTCCAATTCCTATGTTTTTCATTCACTTTTCCTTTCAAGCACTGGTGATTCTAGTACGCAGGCTTGAGCAAGGAAAAGCCTACACTAAAAAAATGTTTTTGTGCTACTTCTATTACTTTGGACCCAGGCCAGTGCCCTACTAGCTCAGCTCCCAGGGCCATCGACAAATGCACAGCTCAAACATGCAAAGATAAATAATGATGGCGTTCAAGAGAGTCCATCACGGATAGCTAAGTTGCCTGGTACCTCACTTCTTGTCACATAGTAGGATAAAATAATCGTATTTCCCGTTACTCCATGTGCTCAGTGGACAATATATATAACATGTAGAGTAAAAAAGAGATGCAACAAGTGTACAACCTCTTTGGCGAAGCCATGTCAATCTCAGCGTGATTGGGTTGGCCGGTGAGGATGCTCCGGCTGACTTGGCTGTCGGAGGAGGTGAAGAAGAACTTAGGCGTCTGGAGATGGAGCCCGAGGTACTGCTCCGTTGTGATGGAGGGTTTCGTCGTTGGAGCAGCTCTGGTGAGTTGTACAACGCCGAGGCTGAAGCAGGACAAGAGAGACAACGTTAACCTGAGTGGAATTCTAATAGCATCTCCAATAGATGACGTAAAATACATAACCACAAAGTGCTAGATGTAAAATACATCAGCCGCTCATCTCTGAACTTAACTATGGAAACTGAATTTAACTGTCGAAACTGAACTTAACTGTTGAAACTAAATTTTGCTGTCGAAACTGAATTTTACAGTCGAAACTGAACGCACTAGAGGTGAGGCTACATGTCAGTTGACTGGCTTTTTCATCTCTGGTCAGTCGATTTTGCAGCCGTTGGATACGAAATCAAGGGCCTGTAGTTCATCTTCAACCTCCACCCCCTGACCCGCCAGCCACCATCGGCCAGACAGCCGCCCACGGCCGGCGGTGCGCCGCCCCGAAGCACTCCCCACCGCCAGTCTGCCGCCGCGCCGGCCATCCCTCTAGGCCCCCCCGTGCCGAGCTTTTTCTCCGGCGATCCCCACGCCACCGCCCCACGACCGCCCCACCCTGAACCCTAAGATAGATAGTGGGGTACCTCTCTGGTGAGCCCCCTCCCCGCTGCGGCGGGTTCTTCCTTAACTCCGGCGAGCCCCCCCCCCCCACCCCCTGAAAATCGACTTACCCAAAAGTCGATTCAGTCGACTGAAGTGTAGCTAAATCGGAGCAGCATCGCAAGCAAGAGCAAGAGCGAGAGCAGCAGCGCGAGCAAGAGCAGAGAAGGCAGGGGACCGAGAGCAAGAGCAGAGCAGCAACGCGAGCGAGACCTAAAGCAGCAGCAGATCCTACTGATGTGGACATCGCCGCCGAGGGAGCAACACCGTGGAGGAACTGGCCGGCAACGCCGTGGATGGAGCCGCGCCGTGTCAGCTCGGGACCAAGCGCCGGCAGCACCATGAGATCGAATCAAGAAGAAAATGCGGCGATTAGTGTACAACCTCTTTGGTGGCGCTGATTAGGCCGCAACTTCATCTGAGGAAACGGTGATGATGATGCTCTTCCGGTGGTGCAGGTGAAGACGGCGGTGTGGGAATGGAGGTGGCGCAAAAGACGAGGGGAACATCGGGGCAGCTCCTTGGAGGTGGAGGACGGGGTGGCTGAACCGGCGGGACGACCAGATCGACGACGGATCCTCATCCGGTATGGTGGATGAGGGACGTCGAGGTGTTGCTGTGGACGATGTCGTCGAGGAAGAGGCTCCGGCTGGGTGGCGGGCGGAGGAGGGTGTGGGGCTTCGCGGGTTTTCCCGGCCTCGGTGTACGAATGGGTGGGCGGATGGGATGGGAGTGGGGAACCATGGCTTAGGGACGCGCTTGTACGAAATGTGGGGTAAGTTATGAAAGTACCCCCACCGATTTGAGGCGGTTCTTTCGGTTCAGGGGTATCACGGGCATTTCGCGTGTCGGGATTTCACAGGAGGTGGGAGTTTTCGCACGCGTTGTAATTTTGGAATAGCAAGGCATGGTTTGAGATGGAGGGTGTTGTCGGAGCACAATGAGACAAAGATATATGTTAAATATTTCGGGCTAACAAGGCGAGGGTTAAAATTTCCGGACAAGCCTAACGTGTACTGTACCAAATCAATTCGCACTACAAATGTCATTCAAAACTTTGAATTCATGTTATGTTCAACTAAAATATTTTGCTACGTGTATAATGCATGCAACCTACTACTCAAATGAACGTTTTAGTGCATTCCAAACGTATATACTACCGCTTCAATATGAACTAAATTTGAATTCCTTTCTCTATTTGAATAAGATCTACAATAATGATTGTTGTGAAGTCAAAGCATTTGAATTTGTTTCTCTGTTTTAATAAGATCTACAATGATCATTATTATCAAGTTGAACCATCGTTTGTGTATTATCTTCACAGCACACCCCATGATTAGTCTCGAGTTACATATGAACTATGTGTACTATATGAACTCGAACTCGATTTTTTGAATCCACTTTATGTTGATTTCAAATCACAGTACATTTCAAGCTAGAGCTAGATCTTCATAATCTAAACCATGTCTCATATGTAGAATGTGTTTATCACATTATGTATGGTGCCCCGCCCCCTACGCCTACAAGTATTTAGATGTGAGTTGCAAACACCACACATTACCACAAATTCAAATAAAATGTGAGAATGTTCGATATATAGTATTGTTTAGATTGTTCGATATTTAGTTGTAAGCTGCAAACGCCACACATGATCACAAATTCAAATAAAATGTGAGATTGTTCAATGTATAGTATGGTTTAGATTGTTCGACATTTAGCTGTGAGTTGCAAACCCCATGCATTATCACATTATGGTATAACATGTGCAAAACCACAACACGCGTATCACCGCTATATTCATGCATGCATATGTTTAAAACACTATGATCTCCTATTCAAATATATGAATCCACTTTCATATCAAATTATGATCTTTGTTAGTCTCTTACACCCACACAATCCTCTAACCTTTGTAGCTTCCACTAACTTTCTCTCGTGTATGCACACGCCCTCCTCACCCTCCCCCTCCCTCAGCATTCTATCCATCGCGCACATTTTTTTCTTTAGGTTGTTCTCCCACAGTCTCCACAACTCCTTTTCGACACACACCCATCGATAAACCTCTCCAGCGATGTCTGCCTACAACATACACACGCACCTTCAATCTCCTCCTTTATGTGTCCTTGCCTCGTGTCGCTCATACGGTCCCACACACCTGTAAACTCTCGCCCCTCTTTTCATCGATCTCACAACCGCACACTCCTCCCCCAACCTAGCTAGTAGCTGGGCCTCTCGCACCACCTCCTAGCTCCATTATCTCTGTCTATCCGTCTCGCCGGGCCTTATTTTCCTCTAACAAATGGACGTACACCGACTGATCTCGCACTATACATATAGCTAGCTAGGTCCTTATAACTCGTTTTCCCCACACGTCGATCGATCTACCTCAGTAGTTATGTCTTTCCCTTCCTCCGACAAACAACAATTGATCTACCGATCTAGTTAGGTTTGCTTACCAAACACATGGTTCCCCCTTCATCATCCATGGATGCGTCCCGACAGATCTATCACGCACATGCACACACAGAAACACATCCCCACTCTTATTGATAATATTGCAGTTCCACCCTCAGTTTGTCTAGTAGGCCTCTCCCACCATCTTTGAGAAGCAACTCCATCACCCATCCAGCACTCTACCCCTCTCCCTCCCTCTCTCTCTCTGTCCCATCCTATTTCCCGTCCTTCAGTTATGTATGGATGTCGACCGATCTCCCTCAAGACATAGCTGGGTCTCTCCTTCTCAACACATATACGAGTCGTTCTACCTCTATAGTTAGGCCTCTGCCTCCCCCTCCCCCACCCCCCTCCCACACACACACACACCCCAATACATCGAGCGCTCTAGTCATGTCTCCCTGCCACACACAAATTTGACCTGTGCCCTCTGACGTTCCGGTAGGTCAGTCGCCTTATATCTTTGACTTGCACACACACACAATTTCAATGGCTCTCTTCATCGATCTCGCACCCACCCACTTGATCCTCTCTTCGACTCTATCGATATCTATGACCCCTCCCTCTCTTCTCGTGGATCGCCCGGCCCTCTATATATGATATGGATAGGCCTCCATTTCACACACATTGCATGCAAAATTTTGTTTGAGATGTCATCGACACATATTCCCACAAATACATTCATGAAATCAACCTCCCCCCAAAACAAAAAACAATCACAAACGCACAAGCCATTTGTCTAGGTTTGTATCTCACACACACACCCACGTAGGTGGGGGCGTGCACGAAGAGAAGAGGTGCACGCACGGCGCACGTACTCCCGTCTCTTTCCCAACCACACCCGCGTGGGTACACGGTGGAGCTCATTTATGTACGAAAGGCAGCTGCCCACATGGTAATTTGACACGTGTACTGGTTGTCCACTTGATGGAGGGAGGATCATCTACCACGGGTGAACAAACAAATTGTGACTTGACGCGTTATGTTAAAAAAGAGGCAAACCATGTGGGGCCTACCTTAGAGGCAAGGCTCTATACACTGGAGTAGTTTTGATGTGTCCCGTCAACTCGCAGAACGAGGAGAAGCTTGCTTAGTACGCCGTCTCCCCCGCCCATGGGCGCGGTGGCTCGCAGGATGAGGTGAAGCTTGCTTACTAGTAGTAGTATTGTACGCCTTACGCCCGCTCCCTCGCCCACGCGCGCGGTGGCTCGCAGGACAAGGAGAAAAATTTACTACTCCCTCTGTTTACTCCTCGTCCCTACTACCTTGGTTAGAGAGATTATCATATTGTTTGGAATATATATGTCCTTTAGTAGATTTCAATATGAACTACTAGTACATACTCCAAACACTGATGTATATAGACGTATTTTAGAGTGTAGATTCACTCATTTTGCTCCGTATGTAGTCCATATTGTGGCCCTGTTTGGTTCATAAGTCCTAGGACTTTTTCTAGTCCCAACTAAAAAGTCCCTACTCCTTAAAAAGTCCCTCCCTGTTTGTTTTCAGGGACTAAAAAGTCTCTAGTCCCTCCCTAGAGGTTATTGAATGACCATGTTACCCCCAGTATACAGAAAAATAACAACCAAACAACACCATGGGGCGGTGGGGCAATGGGTGCAGGGAGGGGCATTGTTGGAAAAGTCCCAAAAAGACTGTCCTTGAGAGTCTTCTTCATTAAGTCCCAAAAAGCAAGTTTTAGTCCCAAGTAGTCCCTCCTGTTTGGTTAAAAAGTCTCTAAGAGGGACTTTTTCTAGTCCCTACACTAAAAAGTCCCTGGAAACAAACACCCCCTGCATAAAGTTGAGACACTTATTTTGGAATGGAGGGAGTACATATTTGCTATGATCTGTCAATCATTGAGATGCAATAGCATGCATGCTAGTCTCCTTTGTATTTGATGAAATGTTGCAACGGGAAACCTTGGACGCAAGATACATGTAACAGAAGCTGGAAGCTTCATAGCATTGTACTATCTCGTTGATAAATTACATTACGTACTATACTAGTACTTCCTACGTTCCTAAATATAAGTCTTTGTAGAGATTTCACCATGAACCACATACGGATGTATATAGATGCATTTTAAGTGTAGATTCATTCATTTTGTTCCGTATGTAGTCCACCTAGTGGAATCTCTACAAAGACTTATATTTAGGAACGGAGGGAGTACTATGTAAAGAGTTAGGTGTCGTACGGTGTCCAGAAAATATGGTGATAGTGTGAGGTGGGCCATGTAATCACTGAGCCTGCGTGTTTTCACTGCTCTTGCACTCCTCCGCCGTAAGAATGGAGAAAATTGTAATCTAGTATTACCTCCTTTCGCCGAAAGCGTGGGACATCCAGCAGTCCTACCACCTCAATTATAATGACCAATGAGCCGTCAAATCACATAGACCCAGCAGTAAGTTGGACGGACGAAGCAACCATCACTCTTGAATCCGCTTCTCCCTTCAACGCAGGCGCCAGTGAGAGGTCGCGTCCACTCTTCCCGTGCATGAATGCGGCACCGATTCTTTGGAGCGGCGCTGACCGTTTCGGGCGGAAATAGCGCGCGGGCGATGGAGGGACTTTGGGTGGGCCAGGCTGGTCAGGAGCGGGCGTGGCAGCTGTCCGCCTGTCCCTACTGGACGCCTGGAAACGAGAGGATGCACCTACTCTCGCGGCTAAAATCGTACACTACACACCATCTCTCTGTAGGAGTAGGTCGATCTGTCGCTCTCTCTAACACTCACATGCTGTTAAACACACACACACACACACACGCACACGCACACATAGGTTCATAGAATAGGAAAATCGTGCGAGTGCAAAGCCACAGGAAGTGAGATTCAAATGGAGTATGTACAAGAAGAGAAGAGGTGACGAATATTCCATCAAACCTGGATTGAGGAGTAGTACTCCCTCCGTCTAGGTGTTAAGTCATCTTACGGAAATCAGATATTCCCAAAATGTTTAGGCGTCGTCCATTAACTTCGCATCTCAATCCCCTCCTGGGCTCATTGCTAGCGAGCGTTGTTACTTAGGGAGCGTTTGGATCCTTAGCAAGAACAGCTTATAGCATAGCCGGGCAAGGTTAGGCGTTTGGAACTGTTAAAATATGTTAGCTTTTGTGGGCCAGCTAGCTTGGGTGGGCTAGAAAAACCTTGCTAGCTCAGGAGATCCAGATCGGCTCGCTTCCAACGGCAAACTTCGCGTAGTAGTAACATATCCAAGTTACTCACCACTATGACCAGCCTAAGCAATGTAACCAAATGCTCCTTACTCTACCTTGTTATCTCCCCCGGAAACCCAATGCATGGAGCGCAACTACGCGTTGATCAGTCAAGAAATCAAAGTCGGCTTGCATGCAAGTTAATACGTGGCCCTGCATGGTAGCTAAAATGGCATCTCTTAGTTGTTTGGATTAATATTTGCATTTAGAGACAGAAATCAGGGCTTTGATTGGAGGAATGACCGGTCAAGTTTCTCCTTCTCCTCCAATCTGCTTGCACCTTGGTCCCGCTGCACCTTCTAACGTGACTTATTACACCTAGACGGAGGGAGTTATACGAGATACGGTGGCACACTGACTTAGGTCGAATACAAGTGCCCAAAATTGTGTGCATGTTATAATAATGATTCACTTAAAATAGTACGTGAGCGAACAGAGGGATCAATTGGACAGTGTTCCCGAGCAGTAGCGAGATGTGTGAGGTAAGATACACTGCTGGCGCTTTTAATTTTTCTTATTAATTTGTTTGTTTCACCCTCTGACTGGTGGGACCCAACGTACTACGTGGAGAGAGGTAAGCTGACTAAGGCTGCATTATTTCTGCACCACTGTGGATAGTCTTACCACCAAAGCCACATGACATGATTATGATTTAAATCCCAATGACTCCCACACAAAAAAACACGGCATGCTTGTCACACGAATGCAGGAATGTATAAAAGGTTATTTTCCTCTCGTTGAACATAACGGGAGGGTTGTGTAGCTGGTTAGCCTGTTCGCTAATAAACTTGAGGTCTCGGGTTCGATAACTACACTTGAGCATAATTCGTGCCAGGAGGATTCTTTGACTGGTCAAAATGGATGGATACGGAGCTATACGATCTCGTAGTGACCGTATAATCACCTCATCACGTATAAGCTGCAGCCTCGGCGCTTGTTTTCTAGGGTTTGCACTCTTCACACTCTCTCCAGTATATATATACACGCTGGAGCCTCAGCGCTCTCTGCCCTCACTGCTGGTCTGCTTGTAGTTTCTCTCTTCACACTCTCTCACCCTCTCCAGATCTAAACAAGACTTCGTTGGCCTCTCTCTCTCCCCTCACTATTGGTCAAAGAGCCGGCAGGATCCGTCCGCCAGGAAGGGAAGGAGGCTAAACGCTGTCGCCGTCGGCGAGGGAGGGAGTCCACTACCGGCGCAGCTGTTCACTTTCACCCAGCAGCGGCGCGGGAGGGCCTCCGACCCCTTCTTCTTCGCCGCCGTACATAGTGTGGGCCGAACGGCCTCCGGTCGCCCACCGAACCACACCCTAAGAACCTTAAGGTATAATTTACTTATTCCACATGCATTGCTCTAGCTGCATGTGGGCTTTTTCCGCTTCTGCACTCGAATCTAGGTGTTGGATCAAACAGGAAAGTAGTGGGGAAAGTTGTATACCATGAATCTAGGACGTGGTTCAAAGAGGAAAGGAATGGAGGAAAGTAGTGGGAAAAGTTGTATAGCATGAATCTAGGACGTGGTTCAAAAAGGAAAGGAAGGGGGAAAGTAGTGGGGAAAGTTGTATCGCATGAATCTAAGACGTGGTTCAAAGAGGAAAGGAATGGGGGAAAGTTGTATAGCATAAATCTAGGATGTGGTTCAAAGAGGAAAGGAAGGGGGAAAAGTACTAGTATAGACTGGCTATCCAGCACCTACGTTGGTCGAAAAGGGAAAACAATGACAACCGCAGTACGCACATCTGTAACAAACTGATCTTTTGTTTTGGGGGACAAGGCTGTAGAGTTTGAGCAGGACTAGATTTGCTGCGCTCACATAGGGAAAGGTGTCTAAAGATAAAAAAACTGGGACCAACACAAATATGCTCCTTGGTTGTTTGTTCTTTGTCGCAACAGACTGTGCATTACCCCAGTACATCGGTAGATGCACATGGTGTTGGTGCGTCCACTGTCCCGTGCAACTCTTTAGCTGTTGTTAATCTAAGGCCCTGTTTGGTTAAAAACTCCCTAGTCCCTACCTGCTTGGTTCCAGGGACTAAACATGGACTAGAGGTTATTAAATGACATGCTAAATGACCATGTTACCCCTAGTAATGAACTAATAGAGACAAGGTGCGATGCGTGGCAGGGGCAACTGTTGGAAAAAGTCCCAAAAAGACTCTCCCTCGGGGTCTTCTTTCTTTAGTCCCAAATGCCCACTTTTAGTCCCTAAAAGTCCCTCCTGTTTGGTTTAGATGGGACTGATGCAGAGTTTTTTTAGTCCCTCCACCAAAATGTCCCTGTAAACAAACACCCTCTAATAATGCCGCTGGAAAATTGATGCAATGCCAGAGTTAAAAGCAAATTACATGTTTAACGAATTTTATTGTTAATATAATCTCTCTGTTAATATTAATCAATGCCACCATTTGAGAAATGCTACTGTCTTGCTTTCTTTCCCATTTAGATAAGGTGGATGCTTCTTTTTGTTGGCTTCTGTGTCATCCACCGTTATTGACCACTAGTTGTTTCCTTTGCACCTCTGTGTAAACAGGGTTATCTACTTCACCTCGTTGCCATTGTGACCTTTTGTTGCACTGCACAAAACACTTTTGTTTTAAGAGTGTTTTGTGCAGTTCAACCGAAATGTCACACTGACAACGTTGCTTGATCTTAGTGGGACTGCACAAGAGGAGATCTTACTTCCTATCCGTGTTGGAAAATTTGGTTCAGATCTTCTTCTTGTGAGTTGTTTGAATTCCGCGTCATGAGAGGTCAGTACTAGCCTTCTTTCACATGATTCTGCAGTGTGCTTTCATATGTTGTGCTACTTGTATGGTAATGTTGCTTGATTTTAGTGAACTGCACAAATGGAGACAAGACTTCCAATCTGTATGTGCACCATAATATCCCATTGAGGTAAGATAAGGATATTTCACAACGGTTGGCCTGTATTTTGCCACTTTCATCAGAAAATTAATGTTATTGTTTAGTGCTATACTTGTGCAACCTAATGGACATGCCAAATCTTACATTGAAGGCGAAGCTTGTCTGTTATTGAACCAAGTGATGAAGGGGAAGAACAAGCGGAAGAAAAATAAAAATCAATTGCCGGTGCTGTAATGAAGCACTGGAACTGTGATGACACAAGTAATGATATAGTGTTGCATCTTAATTTATTGCTATGGCTGGAACGAGCAATTGTTTTGCCACTGAATTGATGCCACTCTTAATGTAATACGTAATTATCTCTACTTGTGCAAACAGGGATCTTCTTTGAAGATACCATATATTTTAGTGGAACTGCACAAGAAGATGTTGGAAACATTAAACTAATCGAGGAGTATATAGTACGCATGGCCACCACAGTAGATAGCAAGAGATGGTTCCGGAGAAGTGCTTCATCTGTATGCTCTACACAATAAGCCTCCTGACAAAGGTTGGTACTCGCCTACTGATTTAATCCATATGATTGAGCTTTGTCATCTCTATTGGTGTTGTGCTATTGTTTAGATATTGTCATGAAAAAGTGGTATTGTCCTTGAGAAGTGCTTCATCTATGCTGTTTTAAATATTTCCTTTCCTTTTTTCGAGCAAACAGGGATGCTAGCATTTAGTTGTCCTCTTGTCTTTGCACAACAGGATCATCCTCCTCTGAAGAAGAATATGGAGTACGTGAAGTGACTAGTTCCGATTATGCCAGGATGAAGAAGCCATGTCTATCTTCTCATCAGAAGGAGCAGTTGAAGGATGGTTACATTACCCCCACAAGACCAAACTAACTTCAGCTCAGAAGGACTGACAAATCTCCATTTTCTTGCTGTGATGCGCGAGTACAATGTTGTTCTAGGATTCTTTCTGGTGAGTTCCATTTTTCTAAAAGTGTGCTCTACATGGACCTTGCCGGTGCCTGTTTAAACTGTCAATTCATAGTACAGTTTGCTTTATACTAATCACTTTTTTGTATTTGTGCAAATAGGGATGCTCAGCTTGATTTCAATGGGAACTGCACAAAATGTTCATGAATACATCGAATCATTCATTTCCACCACAAGAAAGGAGGTGCCAATAAGTTCAAGGCGTTGCAACATATAAGGGCGAAATCATACAAGCTACGCACGAATTTGGTTGATTTTGGTGGAACTGCACAAAAAGAACAGCTGGTTTATTTAGCATGAGGTGCCATGTCAATGTCCGAACTGATGGCAAACCCTGCCCATTCCACAATCGTAGGCATTTGATATTTTGGGATGGGACAACCTTGTCAAATTTTGCTCATTGATTTTAGCAAGAAGACATGCGTTTGATATTTTCGAATGGGACGCCCTTTGCTGTTAGCAGCGTCATTCCATTTTTTCTTTATTCTTTAGTTGTGAAGTAAATATTGGCTCTGACATGTGAATCGCTGAGATGCATAATCATCGATTGTTTTGAATGTTCTCTATGAATTGCCGGGCCTGTGTGTTTGATTGCAATGTACAGGAACGCTAAAAAGCTGCTCAAACTCTTTGTACTCCTTTTGTTCCTTTTTACTTCGCACATTGTGAAAGTGCATACTTTTTTCTATAAGATTGGTCAAAGTAGAGATACTTTGACTGCAGACAAAACTTGTATGCAGACTAGAAAGGACCGGAGGGAGCACATATGAAACTGCTGCAAACGAGGTGATCACCCTGGGAATAATGCTAGTACGTATTGTTTTGCATGTTTATCCAATGCCGGTGATACAAGAATTCGAACTAATCGAAATAAATTCATTCATACATGGTCGGATTTCATATAAACATGCCGGATTTCAATACATTTCATACATTCTTCAACTAAAAAGGGGTGCGCTGGAGGTATAATTAATTAACCGAAACTACCCACCTGTGTTCGGCTGGGCCGAACAGAAGCTTCAGTGACTTAACTGCAGGTGCAGTTGCGTAACTGACATGTGGCCCAGATGCTTGTTGGGCCCATGTGTCAGTCAGCCAACTGCACTAGCAGTTAAGTAGAAGCAGCGTCCTTCTCCAACATAGCTCTCTGACTCCACGTCACCGCCAAGAAGCTAACCGGTCGTCAGTGGTCAACCCGCCTAGCTCAGCTTCAACCGAAGGGTAGCAGCGGTGGCCTTACTTGGACCCAAGCGGCGGCGACCTACCGTGTTCTACTCTTCCTTGTTTTATATGTGGCACGACCTTGTTGGCAGCAGGGCGGGGCCTCGGCGGAGCCGGCGATGTCCTCTGTCTCGTTGCCGGCGGGCGGTGCCTCGGCGGAGCAGGGGAAATCCTCCCCCTCGTTGCTGTCATGGTGGGGCCTCGGCGCAGCCGGCAGTGTCCTCTGCCTCGTTGTTGCCATCGCGGGGCCTCGGCGGAGTAGGGCCTCGTCGACGCCAGCGGAGCGGGGACTCGTCGGAGCTGGCATTGTCCTCTGCCTCGTCCTCGTTCTCGCCAAAGAGCGCCTCGCCCGCTTCATCGCCCTCTTTGTAGGCGGCCGCAGCCCCTGCCACCCGCAAGCGGTACTGCCAGCGCTCGAGGCGGCCCTCGCGGGCGGAGCGGTACGAGTCGAGCAGCGCCTCCTGCTCTGCCCGCTCCACGGCGATGTGCTCCTCCGCCTGCAGGTGCTCCTGGAGGAGATGGTGGTTGTAGGCGGCGTCGGCCTGCGCCTCCCGGAACTTCTCCTCACGCTTCGGCCTCACCGTGTCCATATATTGGGCACGAGCCTCGCCGATGGTCATGGTGCAATGCACCGGCGAGGACGGCGCGGAGGAGGGGGTTGGCGCCAGATCGTCGACTACCATGTTCTCCATTGGGACGTCGTCGTCCTCCGGCTGCCTGCTGGCCAGCCAGTCGGCAACAATGGCTGCCATCTCCTTGTGGTCCGTCGTCCGCCCGTCCCGAAGAGCGCTGGAGCGCGAGGAAGCCATGGTGGGCAGTAGTGGTGTGGACAGGAGAAAGGGAACGGATGCGGATGACTGCGGCTATGGCCGGCGCAGCAGTTTATATAGCAATGGTGGGCAGCGGAGGGATAGACATGTGGTGCCGGAGTAGCCTCCTCGGCAATCGCGTATCATTAATGTGGGCGGCAGAAGGACGGACGAATGACACTTGTGTCATTTGAAGGCGGACCAATCGCCTGCACCGGGAAGCGGGGCGGGTGGCGCTGACCGTTTTGGGCGGAAAGCGCGCGCGGGCGAGGGAGGCGGTCTGGGTGGGCCAAGGCAGTCAGACTTGTGCTTGGCAGCGGGTCGGTCCAGCAGCCAGACATGCTGGCTCGCCAGCTAGCTCCCCGAGCTGAGTGACGTCAATCAGGCGATGGACGTAGCTCCTGACCAGGAGCCGGCACCACTGTCCAAGCCGGTTCATGCCGTGTTCACCATAGAGCAGGTGCAGCCGCACTTCGACGCCCTAATGGCGGAAGAGCTACTAGCGTAGGAGGACATGTGCTGCAACCTCTGTCTCCTCAACGAGCACCGGTGAACAAGCGTACGACAATGCCATCGCGGACATGTGGCCCTATGATCCTGGCTTCCCGAATGAGCAGCGGGCACTATATCAAACCATCCGTAGGGCCCGCGAGGCCCTCTCCGTCGTCCTTCAAGTTGTTGCGCTCACCGTGGCACCGCCATCTCGCGTTGTCAACATGGTCAACGGACATGAGGATGAGGAGATGACTTTACTTGGAAATTATGACAGTGGGGACCCACCAGGGCCATAGCCGCACGTACGCAAGTGCCTCCTTATTAGTATATAAAACTATAATTTTGTTTGCTTCCTCCTGGTTTCCTGACATCACGGTCCCACACCATTGTCAACCTATGTAGTCAATAAACGAGTGAATTGCACAAGAAGCGGCCGACAGCTGGGACCAAGTAGCTCGAGCAGTATTTGTGTTTTTGAGGTGTGAGCACTGCAGAGTTTTTCTTGAGCGATGTTTAGCCCAGATATTAATTTTTCTCCTCTGAACAACAACGAAAACATCGCTGCAGGTATTAACTGGGCGGGTTGTGACCCGTCTAGCCCAGGCCAGATATCGAGCCCAGATATTAATTTTTTTCATGCTGAAAATGGCTAGCCCAGCTATACTTTTTTTAGGAATACCCGGGCAAGGTCATGTTGTTATTGTCTGCACCGCTAGGCTGCAAATCTTTCCTAGGAGGGATGCATTAGGCTTAACAAGAAAATGGGCTTTAAGAAATAATAAATGGGATGTGATTATAAAAACTGGGCAGTAACTATAAAAAATGCACCAAACACGTAATTACTTTCTAAAATATTATTTTTGGATATTGAAAATTTTAATTTCATTAATTGTTGCGAGCGCAATGTTTCGTTGGATTTTTAAGTAATATAAATTTATATTGAAATTGTATTTAATCTGACTAGAAATTTCGGGATAAAAATATTTCGGATCCCAGCAAAATGTGGGAAATTTTATTGAATTATGTTTTGAACGGTTGGTTGAAATGGGTTGTACTTTTAACAAACTGTAAATGGGTTGTAGTAAATTCCATTAGAATTCAAAAATTGGCTGCACATTCTTACAAATCTCAAATGGGCTATAAGTTCTCTGCCACACACTTGTGGCCTTACTAAGTTGACGTGTCCCCTAAAAAAAGAGAGTTGACGTGTATGCAAGGCTTTGTCAACTTATAGTCAACACACGGTTCTAGCAGCAGTGGCCGTTGGATGTCCATCCAACGGATGCCGTGCTTCTTCTTCAATCTCGGATATTCTAGCTTCACCCGCCCAAAAAATGATTCCTCCCCCTGACATCTGGGGTGCACCGTTTCGGAAGCTGACCTGTGGGCCTACTAAGTTGACGCGTACCAAGGGCTTTGTCAACTTAGTCAATATAAACGATTCTAGCTGCAGTGACCGTACGATGTCCATCCAACGGCCGTCGTGCTTCTTCAACCTCTAGTCTTCTTGCTCCAGCTGCACAAAGCAGCGCCGGTCGTGCTGCCTGCTCCTGCCTCCCGTGGCCGTCTGTGTTGCCGCTGAGGCCTCACCGCCTCCTACTACTCCCACCGCTGGCCAGGCCATCCCTCCACTCACCTACACCCCCTGTTATTCTGAGGCGATGGCAGCCTCACACCACACCCGAACCAGTGAACCCTCGTACTCCTCTCCGCGTGGGTATCCACTGCCGCGTCTTCCCCGGCTCCGCGTCGTCCCCTTCCTAGGCCTCGCCGTCGTCCACTGCCATGGTGCTCTCGGTGCGGCGTGGTCAATGTGGTCAATGACCAACTTCCATCGGAAGAGTATTGTACGTGGAGAGGCTGACAGCTGGGTCCACGGCAGCCGCAAGGAAGTGCCTCCTTATTACGCGCAAAATAATTATTCCTCCACCTGATAGCGGGGACCCACCAGATGGGCCACTGTATTTCGTGAAAAAAATGTTTCCCCCCTGACTGCTGGGACCCACCAGCTACATCTTCGCACGCAAGGAAGTGTGTCCGGGCAAAAAAAACGATTCGCCCCCGGACTGCTGTGACCCACCAGCTACATCTTCGCACGCAAGGAAGTGCCTGACAGTCAGGACCCACCTGGTCAAAGCGTACGTAGCGTTGTCATTCTGGTCGCGAACGTGTACGTACATACTGGTCGATGTAGAGGCACGCACGTGTCGTAGTAGAGGCGCGCACATAGCATGTACACGTACATACAGCAGCCAGTGTGCAAGAAAGAAAATACGGCCACGTACGTACATATGGGCGGGGTCTCGAACGCCTACTCGCGCATACGTACGGCCAGGGCCCGTGTACATGGCTGGGTCGGGACGGAGAAACAGCGTCGTCGTCGTGTTCATGGGGAGCCAACCGGCTGGGTCGGAACGGAATGCGTCGTCGTGTTCATGGGGAGGGCTTGGACGGAACAGCCGATGGAAACGAGGCCTGGCGTACCGCAGAACGGAGGAAACGGCCTTGTGTTCGACCGGCCATGTTCGAAACGGGATCCTGTTCATCGGGAGGGGTCTGGCGTACCGCAAAACGAAGGAAACGGACTTGTGTTGGACCTCCTACGATCGAAACGGGGTCCTGTTGATCGGGAGGGGTGTGGCGTACACCAAAACGGAGGAAACGGACTTGTGTTGGAGCGCTACGGTCGAAACGGGGGTCCTGTTCATCGGGAGGGGTGTGGCGTACCGCAAAATGGGACTCCACGGTATACTGTTCATCTCCACCGTCGACCCCCTCCAGCCTCCACGGGCTACTGTTCAACCAGCCTCCACCGCGCGCTACTCCACCGGCTACTGTTCAACCAGCCCTCTCCACGGGCTCCTGTTCAACCACCCCTCCACGGGCTACTGTTCATCCAGCGCTCCACCGCCTACTGTTCATCCAGCCCTCCACGGGGTGGTCCGGTTCATCCAGCCCTCCACAGGGTCCTGTTCATCCAGCCCCAACCGGCTCGATCGATCGGGGTCCTGTTCATCCAGAGGCAACACCACAGAGTCCTGTTCATCCACCCCCACCGGGAACTGTTCATCCAAACCCCCCAGCAACGCTCACTGTTCATCCAGAGGCAGCATCGATCGGCTTCAGTTAGCAGCAGTAGCGAAGGAATCGCTCGATCGGGTTCAGTAACGTAGCTAGTGCAATCGTTCGGGTTCAGTTAGAGCCCAACGCCTCGCTCGGGTTCAGTTAGAGCCCAATGCCTCGCACACACGCGCGTACGTGTACGAGAGAAACGAGCATCACTCGTCCCCGACCACCCATTATAACCGGGAACACCCCGATATTTTCCTCGCCCTCGCTTCTACCATGGTTTTTTCCGTCATGGACGGCCCAAAGAATGTCATGCAGCTGCGTCTCCGGCCCGCCCAGGATGAAAAGCCCATTTTCTGTCATGATTTTTTTTCATAGAAGTAGGAGCCAACCACATCTATGATGATACCGGGTTTTGTCACAATTATCGTCATAGAAGTGTCATAAGTATGACAGAAATTTTTTTCGTTCAGCCCAAAATGTCACGGATGTGTCTTTTTTTGTAATGTCCTGAGAAGGGCTTGGTAGGCTGTAGCTGATCGTATGGCACTTGGAGACTGGCGAACGTCTCGATGGACAGGATATTGAGCCCTACACCGCTGTCGATGATGGTCTTGGTGACTTGAACGATGCTGATGATGGGTGAGCAGAGCATCGGGAGGGCGCCGGCAGTTGCCACACACTTGAGCTGGTCTGACGAGCTGAAGGTGATGGCGCACTTGGACCACCTGAGTGGGCGCGTGGCTTCGAGCCTAGGAAGGGCCGCGTTCACCTCACGAGCAAACTGCTTGAAGATATGCTAAGAAGCTGGGGCTTGAGCGCCACCCAAGATGCATGCGATGGCACGAGGCTCTTGGAAGCCTCCAGCCCCCTCGTCCGGATGATGGTCGTCATTCCTCCTTGGTGGTGGCGGCAGTGGAGGGAGGCCGACGTTGCCCTGAGGGCGGTCCTCACGAGGCTGCTCCCTCCAGGCGCCCTCACGAGGCTGGTCCTGCCAGCGGTCCTCACGAGTCCGGTTGTGCCACTCCTGGCGGGGGCCACGGTCGTCCCAGCGTCCCCCACTTCGTCCTCCTCCTCGGCCGTAGCCGCGATCGCCGCGCTTAGGGCGTCGACCGAAGCGCCCGTCGTGGATGGCCCTGAGCTCTTGACAGTCGTTGGTGTTGTGGCTGTGCACGTTGTGGAAGGTGCAGAACGGGCGGTTGGCCTTGGATGACTCGGGGTGGTCGCAGCCGCGCTTCGTTTCTGGTTCCGCCGCGAGCACGGCAGCCCCCTTGCGCTTCACGTCCTTGGTCTTTCCCTTCTTGTCTTCCTGGTCGGCAGCTAGGAGCTCGAGGAGGGAAAGGCGCCCTTCCTCAGCTCTTGCGCACTTGGTTGCCATGTTGAACATCTCCAGAGCCGTGCATAGCTCCTCGTGGATGGCGAGCTCCTATATCGTGGACGCCATCAGAGAACGCAGAGATGATGGCCTCGTCCGTCACTGTCGGATTTCGTGTTCCGGCAAAACCCATGAGGTTCGAACACTGGGGTACGCACGAAGATCTCTCGGCCCTCTAGCTCACGCCTTCACCGCGGTCTCAAAGCTTAGCGCGTCGAACCCACAGAACAAGAGACACAAGGTTTATACTGGTTCGGGCCACTGTTGTGGTGTCATACCCTACTTCAGTGTGGTGTGGTGGATTGCCTCTCGGGCTGAGGATGAGCAGTTACAAGGGAAGAACAGCCTCCTGAGGAGAGGTGCTCTTGTGCTTGGTGAGCTTGTGTGGAGGCTTTGGATTTAATGGCCCCAGATCCAAGATGAGTCCTCTGCTATGGTGGTGGCTAGTCCTATTCATAGAGGCCCTAGTCCTCTTCCCAAATATTAGGCGGGAAGGGATCCCACAACGGCCAAATTTGAAGGGAGACAACTAATACAAGTTATCCTGAATAAGGTGGTCTTCGCCTGCCAAAGGCTCTGGTGGTGACGCCATCTTGGGATCCATGGTGACCTCCGTCCTGTTGGTTTTGGTCTCGTTGCACCGATATGGAAACCTTTGCCTGATGCCTCGGGACTCCTCGCCTGCGCTTGCCTCTTTTGCACCAAAGAGGAAACGAGGACACTGCACGTGCTGGTGCCCGCCTGGCCCTGGTCATTATGGCTTACGTCACAGGAACCTCGCGAGGTGCCCCTTGCCTTGATCTCTCCGCCCCTCGCGAGCCAGCCTGGTGAGGTCGCCCCCGAGGAGGTCTTGTGTCGTCCGCCTCGCGAGGCTTGGCCCCTCGCAAGGGTCTTGAGTGTTTTCTGGTGAAGATGGGCCGTACGGGGCCGCCGGTGGAGCCACGCCGTGGGCCGCAGGCAGGCAATTCTGGGGACCCCCGTTCCCAGGACGCCGACAGTAGCACCCGGGCCCAAGGCGCGCTCGGACTTGGCTTCAAGGCGAAGCCAAAGGGCAAGTGCGGAGCGTCGCGGGCCCCAATAGCCTGCGGCCTTGCTTGACGCGTGGCGATTGATTGGACGTGGGCGTCTCCACTTCCCCACGCTGCCTTGGCAACTGCCCGACTTGACGAGTCCCTGCTGCGTGCAGAGAAAAATCATCATTACCTGTGATCGTGGGGGTCGCCGGTTGGCCTTCTTCCGCTATAAATGAGGAGGGAGCGGAGCCCCCGTCGCTCATCTCTTCCCGCTCCGCTCATTTCTTCTCCCTTGCTTCACTGCCGGCAGCGACACCCATGGCGCCTGCGAAGAGGTTCTCGGCCGCAGAGAAGGGGAAGGCCCGCCAGGAGGGGCCTGGCTCACCGCCGTCCAAGAGGGGGCACGACAGTCCCCGCAAGCATGCCGCGACCCCTCCCATGGCCCCTCGCAGCTGCGGCGGCGCCTCTTCGCATGGTGGGAGTCGCCCAGGTCGTGGTAGCCCCGTCGATGAAGGGAGGCGCACCATGGTCGCGCGGCCTCCCAGGTCGCGCTTCCACTCGTTGGAGGTGCTGCCTGAGTTCGTTGTGTGGTCAGAGAACCCGGGCGGTACCTGGCTTTAGCTCCTGCACTTCTTTGCCGGCGAGTTGCCAGCGACGGGTCCAGGCGGTCTCTGGCTGCAGGTGGACGGCTGCTGCAGCAAGGCTTCATGGGTCGCGGTCGAGGTCTCCATCGCAGGCAACGCAGCCCTGGCCCGCGGCCGGCAGACGTTTGCCCGCGCGCGCGGCCAAGGCTAGCGGTGCTCCCTCCACTTCAAGTACGATGGCAACGCGACCCTCTATGAGGGTATTCGGGGAAGATGGCTGTCGCGTCGTGTGCTGCCCGGAGGACTATGACGGCGGTGAGGTGCTCACTCTCGTCGACGGCCCCGACGAGGGTGAAGGCGGGCTTGTCCTCGGCACCGGCCATGGCTCGTCTAGCTATGACGACTCTTCTTCCGGCGACAGCTCCAGCAGCAGCGGCTACGACTAGCCGCCGCGCCCGCTTCGAGGGTGGCAGCGGGTCGTCTCGTCGCCGCGCCCTAGTGAAGCGTGAGGAGGGGTCTGGTGCTGAGCTCAGGAGAGCGCCATGGTCCCATCCTCGCGAACTGCCTCGGGAGCTCGTGCCACTTTTGTTTAGTTCTTCCTTTCCTTCCTGCATTAAGAGAGAGAGAAAAGTATGGGGCCCCGCTGGGGCGTGCAACAACTATGATTTGCAAGTTGCTATGCTATGTTTATCGTTCCTGTGTCGTGTTGCAGCATCAACGTTTCATGTAGGCGCGTAGCAATAACTTAGCTTGACGCACTCGAAGTAGTCTCCGCCTCGTGAGGCGCGCATTTCCCAGTATCTGGCGAGGCCTCCTTGGCTTGGGAGGCGTTTAGGAACTGCAAAAATTTGTTAGGAAACTCTTATTCTTCTGAGCCTTGGTCGCAGGCGCAGCCGGCCACGACCCAGCGCTTCGCATCACGGTACCCGAGGGGCACGGATTGAAAGAGGTGCGCCAGCTTGCGAGCTCGAGCGAGGGTGCCTTGCGAAGAACAGGAAAAACGCTCTCGAGGGCACCTGTCCAGCCCCCTCGCGAGGCATGCGAGGGAGAGTACGGGTCAAGACGAGGAACCGATGGCAGAAAAGGAGGCAAAAGGCAATGGAACCAAGCCGACAATGAACACCAGAAAGCAATTTTTCATTAAAGAGGGGGCAGGCCAACTGTGGAAAGCAAATGAAAACCACGTCCGGCACCTAGTCTGGTCTTCTTGTCTTCTCACCAGCGCGGAGCTAAGTGCTGCCACTAGGACGTGGGAGGGAGCCCCCGAGGCCCCAGGGCGGCACTCCTGAGACTCCGGGGCGTGTACAGCCCCACTCATTATTACGTGAGAGTGTCACGAGCGGAGACCTTCACAGGCACTGGCCCTTGCTTCACAGGCGTCGGGCCTTGCTTCATGGATAGAACTTCCGGAGGTGCTGGATGTTCCAGGCATTCTGGATGGGGACCCCGTCCTGCATCTCCAGGCGCGCGGCGCCAGGCCTGGAGACATGGGCGACCCTAAACGGGCCCTCCCACATGGGTGAAAGCTTATGCAGCCCTTCCCTGGAGAGCACCCGCCTTAGGACGAGGTCACCCACCTCGAGCGTCCTGGAGCGGATGCTGCGGCAGTGATACCGCCCCAGCGCCTGCTGGTATCTTGCCGCTCGGAGCGTGGCTTCGCGGCGGCGTTCCTCCCCCAGCACAAGGTCCATCCCCCGCATGGCGTCCTACTGCGTCTCATCAAACGCCAGGACCCGCACGGAGCGATGCTTGACCCCGTGAGGGAGAACCGCTTCTGCTCCATAGACGAGGAAGAATGGGGTCTCGCCCGTTGGCTTGGTGGCGGTGGTGCGGATGGACCACAACACAGACTGGAGCTCGTCATGCCAGCCCCTGCTGCAGGCCTCAAGCTTCTTCTTGAAGGTCCTGGTCTTGAGGCTTCTCAAGACCTCCGCGTTGGCGCGTTCGGCTTGACCATTGCTCCTGGGGTGTGCCACAGAAGCGTAGCAGATCTGTGTTCCAAGGTTAGCACAATATGTCTTGAAGAGATTGCTAGTGAACTGCAAGCCATTGTCGGTGATGATGCGGTTAGGAACTCCGAACCGGCTCACGAGGCCCTTGATGAACTTGACCGCAAATCTGGCTGGGATGGTGCGGACAACTTCTACCTCCGCCCATTTGGTGAACTTGTTGATGGCGACGTAGAGGTAGCGGTAGCCCCAGGCGCTCGGGGGAACGGGCCTAAGATATCCAGCCCCTAGACTGCGAATGGCCACGAGAGCGGGATGGTCTATAGGCCCTGAGCCGGCTGATGGATCAGCTTGGCGTGGAATTGGCTGGCCTCGCAGGACTTCACCAGCTCAGTCGCGTCGTTGAGCGCCGTAGGCCAGTAGAATCCGCTGCAGAGCGCCTTGCCTACAAGGATTCGTGACGACGAGTGGTGCCCGTAGTCTCCGCCGTGTATGTCAGCTAGCAGCTCTTTCCCCTGTTCCCTGGAGATACAACGCAGGGAAATGTCATTCGACCGCTTCCTGTATAACTCACCGTCCTGGATGCAGTACGCCGTGGCCTGCCGGGCCACACGCTCCCCGTCCTCCTCTTTCTCCGGCAGCGTCCCTTGCGTCAGGTATTCCTTGAACTCCTTGGTCAAGCACCCCTCCTGAGGCTCGAGCGCTAGGAGTAGGCACGCTCCCGAGACTGGGCCGTAGGTCGGGGCTCCCGAGGCAGGTGGTTGGGGAAGCTCCTCCCGAGGCGGTGCCGGTCCTGAAAGTGGGGGTGCTACCGACGGCTTGAAGAGCCGCTCCTCGAAGACGCCAGGCTCTTGGGGTAGTCGCTTAGATGCTCTTTTGGCGATGTCGTCAGCCTCCTTATTAGTGCCACGTGCTACAATTCTAGACCCAGGAAATGCTTTTCCATTTTGCGCACCTCCGCGAGGTACGCCTGCATGTGCTCGTCCCTTAGCTCGTATACCTAGTTGGAGAAGTTGACGAGGAGCTGCGAGTCGCCCCTGATGGTAAGGCGCTTCACCCCCAGGGCCACTGCAGGCTTAAGGCCAGCAATGAGGCCTTTGTACTCCGCGATGTTGTTGGAGACCATCTCGCCATGCTGGAAGCATAGCTGCACGGCGTAGTAGAGCTTGTCCTGAGTGGGCGAGATGAGCACCGCTCCAGCTCCCGCTCCCTGGCGTGCGAACGCGCCATCGAAATACATGACCCAGCCATCTGGTGGTTCACTTCCTGGCGAGAGGGATCGGTCCTCGCCTGCTTCAAACCCCGGGGCATCAGTCCATTCTGCTACAAAATCAGCGAGTGCGGCTCCCTTGATGACCCTGGTTGTGCTGAACTCCAACTGGAATGCTTGCAGCTCGATGTTCTATTCGGCGACTCTTCCCGCAGCATTGGGGCTCCTGAGTACCCTCCCCAGCGGGTAGGCTGAGCCGACCTTGATTGGGTGACCTTGGAAGTAGTGTCGCAGTTTTCGTGAGGCCACCAAGAGCGCGAGCAAAAGCTTCTGAGGCATGTGGTACCGTGCCCTTGCATCCTGCAGTACCATGCTGACGAAATACACTGGGTGCTCGACGAGGGCGGGCGCACCGACGGGGCCTGCGTCTGTCGGAGGTTGTGGCGCCTCCTGAGGTGATGGAGCCCCCAGAGCCAGGTTGCTCATCGGGGCCTCTGCAGGCCCAATGACGCCGTCTTGCTGGGCCTAGTCATTCGTTGGCGCTGCGGCAGCCTTTATGGTGTCCTCCGGGCCTTGTACCGCCCCGGCTGGGGGCGCGGCATGGTGCGGCGCGTCCTTGGCCTAGCGCTCTTCCCGAACCTCCACTAGAGCTGCGCTGGTGGAGTGGGGAGTGGCGGCAAGGTAAGGCACCAGGGGCTCGAGAGGGTGGGGCGCCACCATCACCGGAGGGCTGGTCAGATATCTCTTGAGGTCTTGAAATGCTTGGTCAGCCTCCGGGGTCCACTCAAAAGGGCCCTTCTTCTTCATCAGCTTGAAGAATGGTAGGGCGCGCTCTCCCAGCTTAGATATGAAGCGCCCCGGTGAAGTCACGCAGCCGACAAGCTTCTGCATCTCCTTGAGGGTTTGCGGTGGGCTCATGTCGTCAATGGCCTTGACCTTCTCTGGGTTGGCCTCGATCCCCCAGTGGGACATGAAGAAACCCAGCAGCTTGCCGGAAGGGACACCAAACACGCATTTCTCCAGGTTCAGCCGCAAGTCCACCTGGCGCTTGCTCGCGAAGGTCTCCTCCAGGTCCTGAATCAAAGTTCTCGCCTCCCGAGACTTCACCACAATGTCGTCGACGTGGGCTTCAGCGTTCCTCCCGAGCTGCTGACCCAGGGCGATGTGCATCAGCCATTGGAAGGTCGCGCCCGCGTTGCGCAACTCGAACGACATGCAAGTGTAGCAGTATACCGCGCACGGGGTCAGGAAGGTCGTCTTCTCCACATCCTCTACTGCCATCTTGATCTGGTGATAGCCTGAAAACGCATCCAGGAAGCACAGCAGGTCGCACTTGGCGGTGGAGTCCACGATCTGGTCTATGCGTGGAAGCGGGAATGGATCTTGGGGACAGGCCTTGTTGAGGTTGGTGAAGTCGACACACATGCGCTCCTTCCCGCCTTTCTTTGGCACAACGACAGGGTTCGCCAACCACTCGGGGTACCGAACCTCGCGAATGACACCTGCTGCCTCCAGCTTGCGGGTTTCCTAGACGATGAAGGACTGCATCTCCGTGGACTATCGCCGTGCCTTCTGCTTCACAGGGCGCACATTGGGGCACACCCTTAAGTGATGCTCGATCACCCCTCTTGGGACCCCTACCAGTTGTTTGGGCTCCCAGGCAAACACTTCCTTGTTTGCACGCAAGAACTTCACTAATGCCTCCTCTTGAACCGGGTCGAGGTTGGTACCTATGGTGAAGGTGGCTCCAGAGGACCCATCTTCCACGACCGGCACCTGCTTGGTTTCCGCCCGATCTTGAGTGAACAACTGCTTCTTCTTGGCCGGCGTGGCCTCCTTAACTCCAGAGGTGGCCTCATCGGCTGGTCGCGCCGTCGCGGCGGTCTTGAGGGCAAGCTTGAGCACCACCAGAGCCTCCTTGGTATCTCCAACTATGGTGTGGACGTCCTTGCTCCCGGGCATCTTCATGAGGTTGTAGGCCGCATGGGTCGCTGCCATAAACTGAGCCAGACCCGGGTACCCGAGGATGGCGTTGTAGGGAAGGCCAATGCGGGCGATGTTGAAGTCGATCAGCTCAGTGCGGTAGTTGTGGCGGGTGCAGAAGGTCACGGGTAGACGGATCTGCCCCAGGGGGCTGGCGGAGCTGCCGCCGACCCCGGAGAAGGGCTTGCTGGGGTGGAGCCGCTCGAGCGGTACATGAAGAAGGCTAAAAGCTTCCACAGAGAGCATGTTGAGGCCAGCGCCACCATCGATGAGGGTCTTGGTGACGGCTACGCTGCAGATGGTGGGCGTGCAAAGCATTGGGAGCATGCCCGAGCCGATGGTAGTGACTGGGTGATCCCCCGAGTCGAAGGTTAGGTCAGCCTTGGGCGCCGCCCAACCCGGGGGAGCCCCCTGCCGCATGGAAGCGGCGCCAATCTGGTGAAAAAACGGCTTGGTGTGACAGTCTGAGGGCGGCGCTTGCGAGGCGCCGAGGATGGCCGCGGCGGCGAGGGGCGCTGGTACCGCGAAGCGCGTAGCGAAGAGGCTGCGCAGCTACCCCCAAGATGCCACCATGGATCCCGGGAGGTTGAGCAGCCAGGCGTGTGGTGCACCAGTGAGGGCCATGGGAAGCCAATTGGCCATGACCTTGTCGTCGCCCCCAGCCTCTTGGATGGCCTCTTCATACGCCAGCAGGAAGGCCGACGGGTCCGCCGTGCCGTCGTAACATGGCGGCATCTCTGGCTTGAACTTGCGTGGCTACTACACCCACCACAAGGCGGGGGCTAAGGCTCGGAGCCCCCTGGCCCCGCCATGGGCGTCTGTCGCAGCCAGAAAAGCAGCGCCGGCCATGGGGGCAAGGCACGGTGGTGGCGGAGCATGGATCGACGAAAGGAAGGTTTGGCATACCCGTGCCTAGCGCGCCAAATGTCAGATTTTGGGTTCCGGCAAAACCCTTGAGGTTCAAACACTGGGGTGCGCATGGAGATCTCTCCTCCCTCTAGCTCACACCCTCACCGCGATCGCAAAGCATAGCGCGTCGAACCCACAGAACAAGAGACACAAGGTTTATACTAGTTCGGGCCACCGTTGTGGTGTAATACCCTACTCCAGTGTGGTGTGGTGGATTGCCTCTCGGGCTGAGGATGAACAGTTACAAGGGAAGAACAGCCTCCTGAGAAGAGGTGATCTTGTGCTTGGTGAGCTTGTGTGGAGGCTTTGGATGGAATGGCTTTGATCCAAGATGAGTCCTCTGCTATGGTGGTGGCTAGTCCTATTTATAGAGGCCCTGGTCCTCTTCCCAAATATTAGGCGGGAAGGGATCCCACAACGGCCAAATTTGAAGGGAGACAACTAGTACAAGTTATCCTGACTAAAGGTGGTCTTCGCCTGCCAAAGGCTCTGGTGGTGACGCCGTCTTGGGCTCCACGGTGACCTCCGGCCTGGTGGTCCTCGTCTCGTTGCACCGATATGGAAACCTTTGCCTGATGCCTCAGGACTCCTCGCCTGCGCTTGCCTCTTTAGCACCAAAGAGGAAACGAGGACACTGCACGCTGGCGCCCGCCTGGCCCTGGTCGTCATGTCTTACGTCACAGGAACCTCGCGAGGTGCCCCTTGCCTTGATCTCTCCACCCCTCGCGAGCCAGCCTGGTGAGGCCGCCCCCGAGGAGGTCTTGTGTCATCCGCCTCACGAGGCTTGGCCCCTCGCGAGGGTCTTGAGTGTTTGCTGGTGAAGATGGGCTATACGGGGCCGCCGGTGGATCCACGCCGTGGGCCACAGGCAGGCAAGTCTGGGGACCCCCGTTCCCAGGACGCCGACAATCACCTTGGGGATCATGACGCGAACGATGTTGAAGCGCTGGATGTACTTCTGCAGAGTTTCCCCTGGCTGCTGCTTGAAGCGCCGCAGGTCGCCCGCGGCCGGCGGGCGGTCGCGAGTGCCCTGGAAGTTGGCGATGAAATGCTCGCGCATCTCGCCCCAAGAGGAGATCGATCCCGCGGGCATGTTCAGGAGCCACGAGCGCACGCTGTCTTTGAGGGCCATGGGAAAGTAGTTCGCCATGACTTTTTCGTCGCCGTTGGCCGCTTTGATGCTCAGCTCGTAGAGCTGCAGGAACTCCGCGGGGTCGGGGTGCAGTCGTAGCACGGAGGCATGTCCGGCTTGAACTTGCTGGGCCAGACGATGCTGCGCAGTTGGGGAGTGAAGGCACGGCAGATTGTTGTGGTCACCGGAGCCCGCCGCGGAGGCGGAGCTTGATCTTGATATCCTTGCGCCGCCGCCGCAGGCGGCACGCGGTCTTGACGTAGTGGTGCTGGGAGTACAGGGGCGTTTTCTTGCGGTCGAGGGACTTCTTGGCGGCTTCCTTCTTCGTGCGCGGGCGCTCGAATCGGTGGGTCACACCACGGGGCCGCGCGTCTTGGTGCGAGGGTGCCGTCTTGATGCGGAGGTGGCGGAGGCGCTCCGTTAGCTACGTCGCCCGCAGCTAGGGGTGGACGAGGCAGCGAGAGAGATGGTGAAGGAGAGCCCCCAGCAGCGCTGACGAGCTCAGCGATGTGGTCCAACCAGTCCTCGTAGAGGTCATCGATCGGGTGGTAACACAGGAGCTCGCGCGCCATGAGCTGTGCAGCCTGCGCGTCAGTGGGCGTGCGACGAGCGTGGGACGATGAGCCAGCCAGAGTCAGCGACGGGGTGGCGGTGCGTCCGTCCCGCCGCATGGAAGGGTGCAGCGACGAAGCTTGCTGCTCGTTTCCTGCTGGGCCGGTGGCGGCGTTGGCAGCGGGTGATGGAGAACGGCGGGGAGGTCCGCCAACGGGCGCCGTCTGGGCGACACGGGCGGCAAGGGCGGCCCGGCGCCCAGCACGGGCGCGGCGAGCATCAGCCATAGATGCGGTGGGGCAGCGAGGCATAGATCGACGGAAGAAAGGCTTCAGCGCACCCCTACCTAGCTCGCCAAATGTCGGATTCTGGGTTCCGGCAAACCCTTGAGGTTTGACCACTGGGGTGCACACGAAGATCTCTCTCCCAAGCGCGCTCTCACAACGATCTTAAGGCCTAGCTCAACGAACCCAAAGAACAAGAGACACGAGGGTATATACTGGTTCAGGCCAGCGTTGCGGTGTAATACCCTACTCTAGTGTGGTGTGGTGGATTGCCTTGTAGGCTGAGGATGAACAGGTACAAGGGATGAACAGCCTCCTGAGGAGAGGTGTTCTTGAGCTCGGTGGGCTGGTGTGTGTGAGGATGGTCTCCATCTTCCCTCTCTAGGGTGGTGGCTAGTCCTATTTATAGAGGCCCCGGTCCTCTTCCCAAATATCAGGCGGGAAGGGATCCAACAACGGCCAATTTCGAAGGGAGATAACTAGTACAAGTTATCCTGACAAAAGGTGGTCTTCGCCTACCAAAGGCTCTCGTGGTGACGCCGTCGTGGGCTCCATGGTGATCTCGGTCCTGCCGTCCTGCTGGTCTTGGTCTCGTTGCACCGATATGGAAACCTTTGCCTGATGCCTCGGGACTCCTGGCCTGCGCTTGCCCCTTTAGCACCAAAGAGGCAACTTGTACTCTGCGCCCGCTGGCGCCTGCCTGACCTTGATCGTCATGGCTCAGGTCACACGCACCTCGCGAGGTGCCCCTTGCATAGATATCTCCGCTCCTCGGGAGCCAGCCTAGTGAGGCTGCCCCTGAGTAGGTCTTGGCGTCGTCCGCCTCGCGAGGCTTGGCCCCTCGCGATGGTCTTGAGTGGTTGCTGATGAAGATGGGCCGTACCAGGCCGCTGGCTGAGCCACGCCCTGGGCTGCAGGTAGGCAAGTCTGGGTACCCCCGTTCCCAGGACACCGACAGTAACAACCTGGAGAGCGTAATTTCACCGTAATTTAATTGCTGCTTTTCCAAATTGTACCGGATTTGGATTTGAATGTATGCTACAGCTTTATTAATATCCATCAGGTTCAAACAACCAATGCATTATTCAATTCATAGGTACATATGTCAAGAATTACATAAGAACCAAATAAAGAATGATGAACCACAATTGTATACTTGTACTATTAAAGACGGTAAAGAAAGAGGCGAAATATATTCTGGTTGCTGAACAAGGTAAAGCGGAATGCCCATATTGTGCCCTCCTGCATGCAGAAGGCACGCACAACTCTAGTCCAACCCCTTGTGATGGCTGACTGCCCATCCTTCACGGTCTTCATGAAAACATGTAGATAATCATCGTGTTCTGGTAGAAATACTTTAACCTTTGCATGCCCACCAATCATGTAGTTTGTGAGGTAATTTTGAGTAAACTGCTTTGGCAACCACTGCAAAGGAAAAAGATTCAGCCATTGTCATCTAACACAACTCATTATGGGCAGTAAAAACAAGGCTGCAGAGTTCTTACTTACCATCCTGTAGTTCGTTGTTCTCTTGGATGAAGTGTAAACAAATAGTTTAATTGCCATCTTTGGACCCATTTTACTAACAATCTTTATCAGCTTCCTCACTTGATGCTGGTTCATCGATATCTCATTGCCCCATACGCAGAAAGGGTCGAAGCGCGGATCTTTACCAATGACATATGTACCAAAAAGCACCAAGTTAATATTAGAAGCTAAACAGCAATTGCACAGTGATGTAGTACAACACTCTTTTATAATATGTCTATATACATCCGTATGTGGTAGTCCATTTGAAATCTCTAAAAAGACAAATATTTAGGAACGGAGGGAGTATCTTATAACATCCAATATACTCACATATTAGATGAAATAACATCTTATATTATGGGCCGGAAGGAGTATAGTTCATTCTTACAAATTATCGGCTGATTAACTGTTGTTGTATCCATGGGTTACAGTTAGTTTGAGCTAGTTTGGGCACAAATAGCCCTAAAGTATATCTAAACATGAGGGCTAGTTTGAGCTAGTTGCATCTATAACCCACCCAAAAAAAACTATCCAACCCAAGAGGTGCTAATTGGAGCTAGTTCTCCTAGTGCATTTATTGTCAATCTAACCCTGCCATCCAAACAACTCTTTGGATGGAGTTAGTTCAGGGTTAGTAATGAGCTAGAAACTAACTCTAACCTCTAGCTAAGTTGAGTATCCAAACAGGGCCGTGTTGTTCCTGTTGCTGCTCTTCTACGTATATCTAGACATCATTAGAACATTAATGTAACACTCTTCCTTGTTGCTATGTAGCCTAGGATTACATTTAGACATTAAGTATAGTGCATGTTGCTATGTAGCCTCAGATATATTACATATGGCCTGCTACCTCTTGAGCATGTGTTGGTCTTCCCTTGAAGGGGAAAGGGTGATGCAGCAAAGTAGCGTAAATATTTCCCTCAATTTTTGAGAACCAAGGTATCAATCCAGTAGGAGGCGACACGCAAGTGTTGGGGAACGTAGTAATTTCAAAAAAATTCCTACGCACATGCAAGATCATGGTGATGCATAGCAACGAGAGGGGAGAGTGTGTCCACGTACCCTCGTAGACCGAAAGCGGAAGCGTTAGCACAACGCGGTTGATGTAGTCGTACGTCTTCACGATCCGACCGATCAAGTACCGAACGCACGGCACCTCCGAGTTCGGCACACGTTCACCCCGATGACGTCCCTCGAACTCCGATCCAGCCGAGTGTTGAGGGAGAGTTTCTTCAGCACGATGGCGTGGTGACGATGATGATGTTCTACCGACGCAGGGCTTCGCCTAAGCACCGCTACGATATTATCGAGGTGGACTATGGTGGAGGGGGGCACCGCACACGGCTAAAAGATCAATGATCAATTGTTGTGTCTCCAAGGGGTGCCCCCTTCCCCGTATATAAAGGAGTGGAGGAGGGGGAGGGCCGGCCCTCTCTATGGCGCGCCCTAGGAGGAGTCCTACTCCCACCAGGAGTAGGATTCCCCCCCCTTCCAAGTAGTAGGAGTAGGAGTCAAGGAAAGGGGAGAGAGAAGAGAAGGAAGGAGGGGGCGCAGCCCCTCCCCCTAGTCCAATTCGGACTAGGCCTTGGGGGGGGCGCCCAGCCTCTCCTCTCTCTTTCCCCTAAAGCCCAATAAGGCCCATATACTCCCCGGCGAATTCCCATAACTCTCTGGTACTCCGAAAAATACCCGAATCACTCGGAACCTTTTCGATCTCCAAATATAGTCGTCCAATATATCGATCTTTACATCTCGACCATTTCGAGACTCCTCGTCATGTCCCCGATCTCATCCGGGACTCCGAACTACCTTCGGTACATCAAAACACATAAACTCATAATATAACCGTCATCGAAACTTTAAGCATTTGGACCCTACGGGTTCGAGAACTATGTAGACATGACCGAGACACGACTCCGGTCTATAACCAATAGCGGAACATGGATGCTCATATTGGCTCCCACATATTCTACGAAGATCTTTATCGGTCAAACCGCATAACAACATATGTTGTTCCCTTTGTCATCGTTATGTTACTTGCCCGAGACCCAATCATCAGTATCTCAATACCTAGTTCAATCTCGTTACCGGCAAGTCTCTTTACTCGTTCTGTAATACATCAACCCACAACTAACTCATTAGTTGCAATGCTTGCAAGGCTTATACTGATGTGCATTACCGAGTGGGCCCAGAGATACCTCTCCGACAATCGGAGTGACAAATCCTAATCTCAAAATACGCCAACCCAACAAGTACCTTTGGAGACACCTGTAGAGCACCTTCATAATCATCTAGTTACGTTGTGACGTTTGGTAGCACACAAAGTGTTCCTCCGGTAAACGAGAGTTGCATAATCTCATAGTCATAGGAACATGTATAAGTCATGAAGAAAGCAATAGCAGAATACTAAATGATCGTGTGCTAAGCTAACGGAATGGGTCAAGTCAATCACATCATTCTCCTAATGATGTGATCCCGTTAATCAAATGACAACTCATGTCTATGGCTAGGAAACATAACCATCTTTGATCAACGAGCTAGTCAAGTAGAGGCATACTAGTGACACTATGTTTGTCTATGTATTCACACATGTATTATGTTTCCGGTTAATACAATTCTAGCATGAATAATAAACATTTATCATGAGAATAAGGAAATAAATAATAACTTTATTATTGCCTCTAGGGCATATTTCCTTCAGCAAGTCCCTCGTACCTACACAAACAAATAAGAACCTTGCAACAGACGCGATAAAGGGGTTGTCAATCCCTTCACGACCACATGCAAAAGTGAGATCTGATAGAGATGATAAGATAATATTTTTGGTATTTTTATGATAAAGATTGAAAGTAAAGATTGCAAAATAAACGGCGAAATAAATAGCTAGTTGACAGGAGATTAATATAATGGAAAATAGACCTGGGGGCCATAGGTTTCATTAGTGGCTTCTCTCAAGATAGCATAAGTATTACGGTGGGTGAACAAATTACTGTCGAGCAATTGATAGAATAGTGCATAGTTATGAGAATATCTAGGCATGATCATGTATATAGGCATCACGTCCGCGACAAGTAGACCGAAACGATTCTGCATCTACTACTATTACTCCACACATCGATCGCTATCCAGCATGCATCTAGAGTATTAAGTTCATAAGAACAAAGTAACGCATTAGGCAAGATGACATGATGTAGAGGGATAAACTCAAGCAATATGATACAAACCGCATCTTTTTATCCTCAATGGCAACAATACAATACGTGTCGTTTCCCCTTCTGTCACTGGGATCGAGCACCGCATGATTGAACCCAAAGCTAAGCACTTCTCCCATTGTAAGAAAGATCAATCTAGTAGGCCAAACCAAACTGATAATTCGAATAGACTTGCAAAGATAACCAATCATACATAAAAGAATTCAGAGGAGATTCAAATATTGTTCATAGATAATCTTGATCATAAACCCACAATTCATCGGATCTCGACAAACACACCGCAAACAGAATTACATCGAATAGAGCTCCAAGAAGATCGAGGAGAACTTTGTATTGAGATACAAAAAGAGAGTAGAAGCCATCTAGCTAATAACTATGAACCCGAAGGTCTGAGGTAAACTACTCACACATCATCGGAGAGGCTATGGTGTTGATGTAGAAGCCGTCCGTGATCGATTCCCCCTCCGGTGGAGCGCCGGAAAAGGCCCCAAGATGGGATCTCACGGGTACAGAAGGGTGCGGCGGTGGAAATAGGGTTTCGTGGTGCTCCTGGATGTTTTTGGGGTACGTGGATATATACATGAGGAAGAAGTAGGTCGGTGGAGCTACGAGGGGCCCACGAGGGTGGGGGGCGCGCCTCCCTGCCTCGTGGCCTCCTCGTTCGTTTCTTGACGTCCACTCCAACTCCTCTGGATCACGTTTGTTCAAAAAATCACGCTCCCGAAGGTTTCATTCCGTTTGGATTCCGTTTGATATTCCTTTTCTGCGAAACACTGAAATAGGCAAAAAACAGCAATTTGCACTGAGCCTTGGGTTAGTAGGTTAGTCCCAACAATAATATAAAAGTGTATAATAAAGCCCATTAACATCCAAAACACATAATATAATAGCATGGAACAATAAAAAATTATTGATACGTTGGAGACGTATCAAGCATCCCCAAGCTTAATTCCTACTTGTCCTCGAGTAGGTAAATGATAAAAACATAATTTTTGATGTGGAATGCTACCTAGCATATTCTTCAATGTAATTTTCTTTATTGTGGCATGAATGTTCAGATCCAAAAGATTCAAGACAAAAGTTTAATATTGACATAAAAATAATAATACTTCAAGCATACTAACTACGCAATTATGTCTTCTCAAAATAACATGGCCAAAGAAAGTTCATCCCTACAAAATCATATAGTTTAGTCATGCTCCATTTTCATCACACAAGAATGCTCTCATCATGCACAACCCCGATGACAAGCCAAGCAATTGTTTCATACTTTAGTAATCTAAAACTTTTTTCAACTTTCACACAATACATGAGCGTGAGCCATGGATATAGCAGTATGGGTGGAATAGAATTATATGATTGGGGTTATGTGGAGAAGACAAAAAAGGAGAATGTCTCACATTGACGCGGCTAATCAATGGGCTAGGGAGATGCCCATCAATTGATGTCAATGCAAGGAGTAGGGATTGCCATGCAACGGATGCACTAGAGCTATAAATGTATGAAAGCTCAACAAAAGAAACTAAGTGGGTGTGCATCCAACTTGCTTGCTCACGAAGACCTAGGGCATTTGAGGAAGCCCATTGTTGGAATATACAAGCCAAGTTCTATAATAAAAAATTCCCACTAGTATATGAAAGTGACAAAACAAGACACTCTCTATCATAAAGATCATGGTGCTACTTTGAAGCACAAGTGTGGAAAAAGGATAGTAGCATTGCCCCTTTTTTCCTTTTTTCTTTTTTTCCTTTTTTATTTTTTATTTTGCCTTCCTTTTTTATTTGGCCTTTCTTCTTTTTTGGGGGGGACAATGCTCTATTAAGGATGATCATCACACTTCTATTTATTTACAACTCAATGATTACAAGTCGATACTAGAACAAAATATGACTCTATATGAATGCCGCCGGCGGTGTACCGGGATGGGCAATGAATCAAGAGTGACATGTATGAAATACTATGCGTGGTGGCTTTGCCACAAATACGATGTCAACTACATGATCATGCAAGGCAATATGACAATGATGAAGCGTGTCATAATAAATGGAACGGTGGAAAGTTGCATGGCAATATATCTCGGAATGGCTATAAAAATGCCATGATAGGTAGGTATGGTGGCTGTTTTGAGGAAGATATAAGGAGGTTTATGTGTGATAGAGCGTATCATATCACGGGGTTTGGATGTACCGGTGAAGTTTGCACCAACTCTCAAGGTGACAAAGGGCAATGCACGGTACCGAAGAGGCTAGCAATGATGGAAAGGTGAGAGTGCGTATAATCCATGGACTCCACATTAGTCATAAAGAACTCATATACTTATTGCAAAAATCTACAAGTCATGAAAAACCAAGCACTACGTGCATGCTCCTAGGGGGATAGATTGGTAGGAAAAGACCATCGCTCGTCCCCGACCGCCACTCATAAGGATGACAATCAAAGAACACCTCATGTTTCAAATTTGTTACACAACGTTTACCATACGTGCATGCTACAGGACTTGCAAACTTCAACACAAGTATTTCTCAAATTCACAATTACTCAACTAGCACAACTTTAATATCACTATCTCCATATCTCAAAACAATCATCAAGAATCAAACTTCTCTTAGCATTCAATGCACTTATATGAAAGTTTTTGTTATATCCATCTTGGATGCCTATCATATTAGGACTAATTTTATTGCCAAAGCAAATTACCATGATGTTCTAAAGTAATAAAATTAGTCCTAATATGATAGGCATCCAAGATGGATATAACAAAAACTTTCATATAAGTGCATTGAATGCTAAGAGAAGTTTGATTCTTGATGATTGTTTTGAGATATGGAGATAGTGATATTAAAGTTGTGCTAGTTGAGTAATTGTGAATTTGAGAAATACTTGTGTTGAAGTTTGCAAGTCCTGTAGCATGCACGTATGGTAAACGTTGTGTAACAAATTTGAAACATGAGGTGTTCTTTGATTGTCATCCTTATGAGTGGCGGTCGGGGACGAGCGATGGTCTTTTCCTACCAATCTATCCCCCTAGGAGCATGCACGTAGTGCTTGGTTTTTCATGACTTGTAGATTTTTGCAATAAGTATATGAGTTCTTTATGACTAATGTGGAGTCCATGGATTATACGCACTCTCACCTTTCCATCATTGCTAGCCTCTTCGGTACCGTGCATTGCCCTTTGTCACCTTGAGAGTTGGTGCAAACTTCACCGGTACATCCAAACCCCGTGATATGATACGCTCTATCACACATAAACCTCCTTATATCTTCCTCAAAACAGCCACCATACCTACCTATCATGGCATTTTTATAGCCATTCCGAGATATATTGCCATGCAACTTTCCACCGTTCCATTTATTATGACACGCTTCATCATTGTCATATTGCCTTGCATGATCATGTAGTTGACATCGTATTTGTGGCAAAGCCACCACGCATAGTATTTCATACATGTCACTCTTGATTCATTGCCCATCCCGGTACACCGCCGGCGGCATTCATATAGAGTCATATTTTGTTCTAGTATCGACTTGTAATCATTGAGTTGTAAATAAATAGAAGTGTGATGATCATCCTTAATAGAGCATTGTCCCCCCCCCAAAAAAGAAGAAAGGCCAAATAAAAAAGGAAGGCAAAATAAAAAATAAAAAAGGAAAAAAAGAAAAAAGGAAAAAAGGGGCAATGCTACTATCCTTTTTCCACACTTGTGCTTCAAAGTAGCACCATGATCTTTATGATAGAGAGTCTCTTGTTTTGTCACTTTCATATACTAGTGGGAATTTTTTATTATAGAACTTGGCTTGTATATTCCAACAATGGGCTTCCTCAAATGCCCTAGGTCTTCGTGAGCAAGCAAGTTGGATGCACACCCACTTAGTTTCTTTTGTTGAGCTTTCATACATTTATAGCTCTAGTGCACCCGTTGCATGGCAATCCCTACTCCTTGCATTGACATCAATTGATGGGCATCTCCCTAGCCCATTGATTAGCCGCGTCAATGTGAGACTTTCTCCTTTTTTGTCTTCTCCACACAACCCCCATCATTATATTCTATTCCACCCATAGTGTTATATCCATGGCTCACGCTCATGTATTGTGTGAAAGTTGAAAAAAGTTTTAGATTACTAAAGTATGAAACAATTGTTTGGCTTGTCATCGGGGTTGTGCATGATGAGAGCATTCTTGTGTGAAGAAAATGGAGCATGACCAAACTATATGATTTTGTAGGGATAAACTTTCTTTGGCCATGTTATTTTGAGAAAACATAATTGCTTAGTTAGTATGCTTGAAGTATTATTATGTTTATGTCAATATTAACCTTTTGTCTTGAATCTTTCGGATCTGAACATTCATGCCACAATAAAGGGAATTACATTGAAGAATATGCTAGGTAGCATTCCACATCAAAAATTCTGTTTTTATCAATTACCTACTCGAGGACGAGCAGGAATTAAGCTTGGGGGTGCTTGATACGTCTCCAACGTATCTATAATTTTTTATTGTTCCATGCTATTATATTATCTGTTTTGGATGTTTAATAGGCTTTATTATACACTTTTATATTATTTTTGGGACTAACCTATTAACCCAAGGCCCAGTGCAAATTGTTGTTTCTTTGCCTATTTCAGTGTTTCGCAGAAAAGGAATATCGAACGGAGTCCAAACGGAATGAAACCTTCGGGAGCGTGATTTTTGGAACAAACGTGATCCAGAGGAATTGGAGCGGACGTCAAGAAATGAATGAGGAGGCCACGAGGCAGGGAGGCGCGCCTGCCCCCCTGGGCGTGCCCCCCACCCTCATGGGCCCCTCATAGCTCCACCGACCTACTTCTTCCTCCTATATATACCTACGTAGCCCGAAAACATCCACGAGCACCACAAAACCCTATTTCCACCGCCGCAACCTTCTATACCCGTGAGATCCCATCTTGGGGCCTTTTCCGGTCCTCTGCCGGAGGGGGAATCGATCACGGAGGGCATCTACATCAACACCATAGCCTCTCCGATGATGTGTGAGTAGTTTACCTCAGACCTTCAGGTCCATAGTTATTAGCTAGATAGCTTCTTCTCTCTCTTTGGATCTCAATACAAGGTTCTCCTCGATCTTCTTGGAGATCTATTCGATGTAACTCTTTTTGCGGTGTGTTTGTCGAGATCCGATGAATTGTGGGTTTATGATCAAGATTATCTATGAACAATATTTGAATCTCCTCTGAATTCTTTTATGTATGATTGGTTATCTTTGCAAGTCTCTTCGAATTATCAGTTTGGTTTGGCCTACTAGATTGATCTTTCTTGCCATGGGAGAAGTGCTTAGCTTTGGGTTCAAGCATGCGGTGCTCGATCCCAGTGACAGAAGGGGAAACGACACGTATTGTATTGCTGCCATCGAGGATAAAAAGATGGGGTTTATATTATATTGCTTGAGTTTATCCCTCTACATCATGTCATCTTGCCTAATGCGTTACTTTGTTCTTATGAACTTAATACTCTAGATGCATGCTGGATAGCGGTCGATGTGTGGAGTAATAGTAGTATGCAGGCAAGAGTCGGTCTACTTGTTGCGGACGTGATGCCTATATACATGATCATGCCTAGATATTCTCATAACTATGCACTGTTCTATCAATTGCTCGACAGTAATTTGTTCACCCACCGTTATACTTATGCTATCTTGAGAGAAGCCAGTAGTGAAACCTATGGCCCCCAGGTCTATTTTCCATTATATTAATCTCCCGTCAACTAGCTATTTCTGTCGCCGTTTATTTTGCAATCTTTACTTTCAATCTTTATCAAAAAAACACCAAAAATATTACCTTATCATCTCTATCAGATCTCACTTTTGCAACTGGTCATGAAGGGATTGACAACCCCTTTATCGTGTTGGTTGCAAGGTTCTTATTTGTTTGTGTAGGTACGAGGGACTTGCGTGTGGCCATCTACTGGATTGATGCCTTGGTTCTCAAAAACTGAGGGAAATACTTACGCTACTTTGCTGCATCACCCTTTCCTCTTCAAGGGAAAACCAACGCATGCTCAAGAGGTAGCAGCAACCGTGCTTGCGGCTGAGCCGGATACGAAACGCGGCCGAGACCACCCCGAGTCGTCCAAGAGCAGCCGTCCATTCTGCGCCTTCCACAACGTACACAGCCACAACACCAATGACTGTCAAGAGCTCAGGGCCATTTGTGATGGATGCTTCGGTAGACGCCCCGAGCGCAACGACCGGGGCTACGGCCGAGGAGGAGGACAAAGTGGGGACGCTGGGACGACCATGGCCCCCGCCAGGAATGGCGCGACCGGCCACGTGAGGACCACTAGCAGGACCAGCCTCGTGAGGGCGCCTGGAGGGATCAGCCTCGTGAGGACCATCCTCAGGGCAACGCCGGCCTCCCTCCGCTGCCGCCGCCACAAAGGAGGAACGACGACCATCATCAGGACGAGGGGTCCGGGGTCTTCCAAGAGCCTCGTGCCATCGTCTGCATCTTGGGTGGCGCTCAAGCCCCAGCCTCTCAGTGTATCTTCAAGCAGTTTGCTCATGAGGTGAACGCAGCCCTTCCCAGGCTCGAGGCCATGCGCCCGCTCAGGTGGTCCAAGTGCGCCATCACCTTCAGCTCATCAGACAAGCTCAAGTGCGCGGCAACTACCGGCGCCCTCCCGATGCTCTGCTCACCCGTCATCAGCAACGTCCAAGTCACCAAGACCCTCATCGACAGCAGCGCAGGGCTCAACCTCTTGTCCGTCGAGACGTTCGACAACCTCCAAGTGCCATACGATCAGCTATAGCCTACCAAGCCCTTCTCAGGAGTGACCGACAGCTCCACCACCCGATAGGGCAGGTCCGCCTCCCTGTCACCTTCGGCCAGCGTAACAACTACCGCGCCGAGCTCATCGACTTTGACGTCGCCCACATCCGTCTGCCGTACAACGCCATCCTCGGGTATCCAGCCTTGGCCAAGTTTATGGCAGTAACCCACCACGGCTACAACATCCTCAAGATGCTAGGGAGCGGCGGCATCATCACGGTCCCCTGCGAAGAAAGAGATGCGGTGTGCTCCCTCGAGCGCGCTTACCAGGCTGCAGCGGCCGAAAACCCCGACAACGATGGCGCCCAGCACCCTCCTGAGGCCATCCCCAAGAAGAAGCAGCTACTCCACCCAGGGCCTCAGGAGAGCGGCGTTTCCAGCGGTACCACCTCAGGACCTGCGCCCGCAGATGGGGCGCCTCCCTGATACGTCTCCAACGTATCTATAATTTTTGATTGCACCATGCTATATTATCTACTGTTTTGGACATTATTGGGCTTTATTATTCACTTTTATATTATTTTTGGGACAAACCTATTAACCGGAGGCCCAGCCCAGAATTGCTGTTTTTTGCCTATTTCAGAGTTTCGCGGAAAAGGAATATCAAACGGAGTCCAAACGGAATGAAACCTTCGGGAACGTGATTTTTAGGAAGATTATGATCCAGGAGCCTTGGACCCTACGTCAAGAAACAAAAGAGGAGGCCACGAGGTAGGGGGCGCGCCTACCCCCCCCCCCAGGGCGCGCCCTCCACCCTCGTGGGCCCCCTGTTGCTCCACTGACGTACTCCTTCCTCCTATATATATACCTACGTACCCCCAAACGATCAGATACGGAGCCAAAAACCTAATTCCATCGCTGCAACCTTCTGTACCCACGAGATCCCATCTTGGGGCCTGTTCCAGAGCTCCGCCGGAGGGGGCATCCATCACTGAGGGCTTCTACATCAACACCATAGCCTCTCCGATGAAGTGTGAGTAGTTTACCTCAGACCTTTGGGTCCATAGTTAGTAGCTAGATGGCTTCTTCTCTCTTTGTATCTCAATACAATGTTCTCCCCCTCTCTCACGGAGATCTATTCGATGTAATCTTCTTTTGCGGTGTGTTTGTTGAGACCGATGAATTGTGGGTTTATGATCAAGTTTATCTATGAACAATATTTGAATCTTCTCTGAATTCTTTTATGTATGATTGGTTATCTTTGCAAGTCTCTTCGAATTATCAGTTTGGTTTGGCCTACTAGGTCGATCTTTCTTGCAATGGGAGAAGTGCTTAGCTTTGGGTTCAATCTTGTGGTGTCCTTTCCCAGTGACAGTAGGGGCAGCAAGGCACGTATTGTATTGTTGCCATCGAGGATAACAAGATGGGGTTTTTATCATATTGCATGAATTTATCCCTCTACATCATGTCATCTTGCTTAAGGCGTTACTCTGTTTCCATGAACTTAATACTCTAGATGCATGCTGGATAGCGGTCGATGAGTGGAGTAATAGTAGTAGATGCAGGTAGGAGTCGGTCTACTTGTCTTCGACGTGATGCCTATATACATGATCATACCTAGATATTCTCATAACTATGCTCAATTCTGTCAATTGCTCAACAGTAATTCGTTCACCCACCGTAAAATACTTATGCTCTTGAGAGAAGCCACTAGTGAAACCTATGGCTCCCGGGTCTATCTTCATCATATTAATCTTCCAACACTTAGTTATTTCCTTTGCTTTTTACTTTGCTTTTATTTTACTTTGCATCTTTATCACAAAAATACCAAAAATATTATCCTATCATATCTATCAGATCTCACTCTCGTAAGTGACCGTGAAGGGATTGCCAACCCCTTATCGTGTTGGTTGCGAGGATTTATTTGTTTTGTGTAGGTGTGAGGGACTCGCGCGTAGCCTCCTACTGGATTGATACCTTGGTTCTCAAAAACTGAGGGAAATACTTACGCTACTTTGCTGCATCACCCTTTCCTCTTCAAGGGAAAACCAACGCAGTGCTCAAGAGGTAGCACTCCCTCCCTCACATAGGAAGGCGCGCCCGGCGCCCTCCTCAGGCTGGGCTCGGGGGCTCTCTTCTGGAGGGCCTCGGACCTAGCCAATGTCACGAGGGAGGCGCTCAGGCACAACGTGGATGCGTGATTCACTGCACGTTTCCCTCAAGAGGGCACGAGGCATGGAGCGCCTAGTGCTCGGGGGTTCATCACCAAGGCGATCCAGGAGCTTCGAGAGGCAAGGACCATACGTGGCGACCGCCGCCCACCACCCAGTGTAGCTCCCCATCCTGGCGAGGACGGCGGGCTGCGCGTCTGCGTCGACATTCTGGGGCTCAATAGGGCTGCATCTCAGGGACGTTTCTGGCCTTCGCTCGTTGGACAGTGCGAGGGTCCACCTCATAGCTACGTTCGCATGCCGTTTGGCTTGCCAAACGCAGCTGTCACCTTCCAGCGCCACCTGCGGAGCATCCTGGCGGCTCAGGAGGCCAGGCATCACGCCGTCCTGGAGGAGATCGCGACGGTTCTTCAGGAGCCACCTGGGCCTGCGGAGCCTCCCGGGGCTCAGGACCGTGGCGGCTTGTGAGGAATAACCCTTCGGCACGCCTCTTCAGCTACTCCAACACCATTCCAACAACGGTATCAAGTGACCCTTTCCAGTTCATTCAGTTGGGGGCGCCCCTCGGGCAGCATTATCCCCAAGTCGCACGGGCCTGTCCCTGCGATATGTATCCTTTTGCATCACTAGCTTACTTTGATGGGAGCGCCCCTCGGGCTGCATCATCCCCATGCCGCATGGGTCGGTCCCTATGGCATGTATCGTTCTTGCATCTATCTGGATTAGCTTATCTTCTTGCATGAGTTCCCTACGTTTATCACTTGCTCGAATACACCTCGCGACACCCCACGTTGCTAACCGATCTCCTGTTTGCCCCGCGACGAGAGTTCCACATATCGGCACGACGCTTGTGCTCAGGTCCGTCCCTGCAACGCTGATAAACCTGAGAGATTGAGCTCTAGCTCGCGGCCCGCTCCGCGCACGTCACTTCACCAGATCATCGGTGCCTTCATCCTCCTGTGGAACAATTAGCGGCTGGGTGACCAACACAATTGCTGGCTGTGTTCCTCTCCGACTGACTCGCAGGTATCTCCGAAGCACCGGCTACTGGCGGCCCCGTCAGCCCGTTCCTTCTCTCATGCAATTCGCTTGCGCGTGAAAGGGGGGGCTCCTGAGCATCGCGCCTCAGAAGCCCTTACTGACTCTCCAGCCCTCACCCCCTAGCCTTGACCACGGCATTGCGACCTGGCATACTAGCGGCGGCTGAGCATTGCTCGAGGGTCGGGACCCGAGAATGCAGAGCACTCAGGAGAGAAAGAGAGGAGGAAGGATCTAACATGAGCCCGACCTGATAGCACTGCCACCACCGACGCGCAAGCCAGGCGCGGCACAAGGACTCAACCCAGGAGCGCTGAAGATAAGTCACACATTCAAGCCAGCCCGCTGCTGAGACATAGATGTCCTAGCCCTAGCAGCCTTGCTACGGCAACGCCACCTACATTTCCTACCTTCAGGGAGTTGCTTGCACTCTAAAGGGGACCTCTTGAGCATCGCGCCTGAGGAGCTCTTACTGGATATCGGGCCGCTCACCTCCTGGCCTTGACCACGGCATCGCGACCTGACATACCAGCGACGGCTGAAGCCTGCCTGAGGACTGGGACCTGTCAGCGTAGAGCGCCAAGCTGCCGCGAGGTCGGAAAGGGGGGTGAGGGAGTCCTGGACTAAGGGGTCCTCGGGCGTCTGGCCTGTTAGCCATGGGCCGAACTGATGGGTTGTGAAGATACGAAGATCGTAATGGCTAAACCCTTGATTTTTGCACATTATACCCATAGAAAATCAATCAATCAATGTACTAAAACGTCTTAATGATCTCTGTGATTTTTTTGAAATTAAAACGTCCCTCCTTTGGTAACATGTATGTTCACCGCGGGATAATTAATTTAACATGCATCGTAGTTGCGGTGGATTCGTGGTGTGTATGTGTGGGTGTGCGTGTCTGGGGGTGGCGGGTGGCTCGCAGTACACTACGAGTTGTGAGCCACCGTGTGGGTTGGCCGTTTTGTTAGGCAGGCTGGTGCCACATCAGAGTTGTGAAATCGTTATTTAAAACATTACACAACCCTTTTCATACATAAATGTTTTGGCCACATGCATTCGGTGGTTGTCCTACACGGCACTCGATACTCGCGTGTGACGCTTTCTATGGGCCCGCGAGGTCGTCGTCCATCACTTTGATGAACAGCCGGCAGTGAGGTTAATTTGACCAGCAAGGTAGAATCTTTTTTGTTTGTGTTATGGTGGTATATAGTACGCGTCGAAGAGGTGGGAGGGGACTAGCATATATACTATAAGTATGCGTCCGTGAACAAGTACACCTCACTCAGTGTCGGGACTATTTGGTTACCGAGGCACGTGCCACATCAAAATTGTGAAATTGGTTATTCAAACATCACACAACACCTTTTTGGGCCACATGCATATATATCCTATCGAGGACACTCACGTGTGACGCTTCCATCTGTGGGCCCACAAGGCCATCGTCGATGCATGCATGCATGCATCACTTTGACCTACATCGGGAGAGGTTAATTAATTTTACCATCGATGAGGATTCTTTTGGGTTGTACATATATTACGGCAGGAGCATATAGGATGCGGTGAAGAGGGGGGAAGGGGACCATCATATGTAGTACGCTTGATATGAACCTCGCTCTGTGTGGGTGCATGGTTTACGGTTTTTGAGGCATGTGGCACATCAAAGTTGTGCATTTTGGGTATTCAACATATATATGTTTGGCCCACATGCAAAACGGTGGTGGTTGTCCTCTCGCACCCACTTAAGTGGTTATCAGCGATATCAATGCTTTCCATCTGTGGGCCCGCTTGGTCCATCACTTCTTTTTGCCTAACAACAAGAGAGGTTAATTTGACTTAGGAGGGGATTATTATTTTTGCTCTAGGATGACATGCATGACACACTTTGAGCACACACACATGCATGTGTACGCATGAATCCCTCCCATTGAGTCGAAGTGGCTAGTACAACGACACCATCATGAACCGATCTCGCTCTGTGTGGGGAGCTACTGTACGATTTTTGACACACACGCGCCAGATCAATGTTGTGTATTCAAACATGCATGCACGCATCACCTGCATACATATGCATGTAGTGGTTGCATTTGAACGATACACTCCCTCGTGTAGTTATCGGCGACAAGCCTATATATTCATGGGCCCGCGTGGACATCCATGATCACCTTGACCAACAACAAGATAGGTTACCATGGCGGATTCTTCATTTGGTTCATGTTATCGTAGTATAGGTCATGGTGAGATTCAGACCTAATTAAGTTTGAGCGCATATACTATGCACGCATGCATGCATATATGAATCCCCGTTGTTGGCTTGAAGTGTGGTGTAACATACATATGCATCGTCAACCTAACCCTCACTCAATGTGGGGATTTCTAGTTCGAAATCACGGTGCCACATCAAAGTTGTTCCATAGTTTCTCAAAACACACCTCTCCATACATATGTTTGGGCCACACGCATGCAGTAGTTGTCTTCGGGGACTAGCTACTTGCGTGATTATAGACGAGCTAGCCCATCTCCGGGGTCGCATGGACGGCCATCACTTTGACCAAAAACAAGAGAGAGGTTGTACGACCAACGTGGATTATTCTTGGTCTGTTTTACGATCCATCTTGGTGAGATATATGCCTCTCTGGCCCGCCGATAGAAAGTTTGTGTGTGTGGGGGGGGGGGTGTTTGCTACATCACACTTTGTTAGGTGAACCTCGGTTGGGGGGGCATGCATTCATAGCTTAATTAGGATTCCCTTCGTGGCGACACGGGGGGGTGGGGGGCTGCTAGCTACTTCGCACTTTGCTAGGTGAACCTCGGTTGGGGGGATGGGTGCATGCTCATAGCTTAGGATTCCTTCGTCCCGACGCGAGGGGGGCTTCTAGCTACTTCACACTTTGCTAGGTGAACCTCGGTTGGGGGTGCATGTGCATTCATAGCTTAGGATTCCCTTCGTGCCGACACGAGGGAGGGGTGGCTGCTAGCTACTTCGCACTTTGCTAGGGTGAACCTCGGTTAGGGGGGAGGGCATGCATTCATAGCTTAGGATTACCTTCGTGCCGACACGAGGGAGGGGGTCTGCTAGCTACTTCGCACTTTGCTAGGTGAACCTCGGTTGGGGGGGCATGTGCATTCATAGCTTAGGATTCCCTTCGTGCCGACACGAGGGAGGGGTGGCTGCTAGTTACTTCGCACTTTGCTAGGGTGAACCTCGGTTGGGGGGGAGGGCATGCATTCATAGCTTAGCTAGGATTCCCTTCGTGCCGAACGAGGGAGGGGGGCTGCTAGCTACTTTGCACTTTGCTAGGTGAACCTCGGTTGGGGGGGGCATGCATTCATAGCTTAGGAATCCCTTTGTGCCGACACGAGGGAGGGGGGCTGCTAGCTCTACTTCACACTTTGCTAGGTGAACCTCGGTTGGGGGGCATGTGCATTCATAGCTTAGGATTCCCTTCGTGCCGACACGAGGGAGGGGTGGCTGCTAGCTACTTCGCACTTTGCTAGGGTGAACCTCGGTTAGGGGGGAGGGCATGCATTCATAGCTTAGGATTACCTTCGTGCCGACACGAGGGAGGGGGTCTGCTAGCTACTTCGCACTTTGCTAGGTGGACCTCGGTTGGGGGGGCATGTGCATTCATAGCTTAGGATTCCCTTCGTGCCGACACGAGGGAGGGGTGGCTGCTAGTTACTTCGCACTTTGCTAGGGTGAACCTCGGTTGGGGGGGGAGGGCATGCATTCATAGCTTAGCTAGGATTCCCTTCGTGCCGAACGAGGGAGGGGGGCTGCTAGCTACTTTGCACTTTGCTAGGTGAACCTCGGTTGGGGGGGCATGCATTCATAGCTTAGGAATCCCTTTGTGCCGACACGAGGGAGGGGGGCTGCTAGCTCTACTTCACACTTTGCTAGGTGAACCTCGGTTGGGGGGCATGCATTCATAGCTTAGGATTCCCTTCATGCCGACATGAGGGAGGGGGCTGCTAGCTACTTTGCACTTTGCTACGGTGAACCTCAGTTGGGGGGGGGGGGCTTGCATTCATAGCTTTGGATTCCCTTCGTGCCGACACGAGGGAGGAGGGGGCTGCTAGCTACTTCGCACTTTGCTAGGTGAACCTCGATTGAGGGGGAGGGGGCATGCATTCATAGCTTAGGATTCCCTTCGTGCCGACACGAGGGGGGTGGGGGCAAGCAATACCGTGTGCTTTGCGAGAGAGGTGCCACATCGAAGTTGCATTTGATATTTGAAAATCAAACCACCCTTTTGATACATAAATTTGGTCCACATGCAAGTGTGTTCATGTTCTGACCCTCTCCCGCATCATTTTTCGCCAAATTTATGAACATTAGACAAGTCGGATGACGCAACAGACACGGTTCACTCAAACTAACCGTGTGCCACGCCGGTGCACCTGTCACGCACACATCCGCACAGTACATTGGTCTCCACGAGGCTCCCCCTCTCAAAAATATCTGCCCGCCTCGAGGGTTTTTCTGTTTCATAACACACGGTTGTTATCTCCAGACCGTGTGCGATGTTTCTTGTTCCCAATCCCGCCTGCATCCCTAGAAAATATCTGCCCGCCTCGAGGGTTTTTCTGTTTCATAACACACAGTTGTTATCTCCGGACCGTGTGCGATACACTATCATCAAAATTTTCAATAGCCTGGCATTTCACTCCCGCGTAGTAAAATTTTCAGTACCCGCATCATATCCTCAAACACCCCGCCCCCCTCCACGCACACATACACACACCAAAACCTCCTCGGGCGTGCACACACACACACACACCCTCCCTCGCTCGACACCCTAGCTGCCGCCGCCGCAAGGCCTCCATTGTCAACATCTGCCGGTTTGCCCGTGCAGCTTACCCACCGATCGCCATACCCAGGCCGCCCTGAGTTTGTTAGATGACGCCTGCCAAATGCCCCCTTTCCACTACAAAAAAATACACTTCTGTGATGATACGTGTTTGTCACAATAGGGCGCGTTTTTTGTCATGCATGTACATCCATGACAAATTTATGACAGAATCAAGATAGTCATACCTGTGCTGTCGTAGAAGTGTTCCATGACATTACCAAAATTATCATCACGGAAGTGTCCACTTCCATGACGATAAATCGCGCGTCACAGAAGTGCTTTTGTCAAGGGTGACCGACACGTGGCATCCACCGTAACGGAACGTCGTTAAGCTATCGGGTCTAGTTTTGGATCTGATAACCCGTTAACAGCCCCGACCAATGGGGATTTTCCACGTGTAAAATCATCATTGGCTGGAGGAAACACGTGTCGGCTCACCGTTGGGACATATGTCATCCACTCATTGGACCCAAAGCGCCTATGATACGTCGACATGTGGCACGGCCCAACAGAGGCCCATTCCTGTGAAAAGGCCGGCCCGTTTGACTTGGTCAAAAGGTGGCGGGCCGGCCCACGGCAAGCGTGTTAAAGGCCTGTTCGCATATAGCCCATTTACAGCCCGCTAACCCAGGGCCCGTTTACGGCCTATCCGAATTAGGCCCAGTAACGTCATCTGGGCCGTCCAATATAATTCCAGCCCGTTTTAACTTCCGGCCCATGTATGGCCCATGACGTCTTTTGGCCCATCTGAGGCCCTTAGTAACCCTCGGCCCGTTAACGGCCCGTGGTAAAACTGGCCCGTGATGAACAGTGTATCACTTTATACCCATTAACGGCCCATTATACCGTTGGGCCGTTTCCAACCCATGTTATCTTTCGGCCTTCTCAGGGCCCATTTATTCTTGGGCTCATTTCCAGCATTCGTTTACTTATGGCCCGTTACAGGCCTTTTCTGCTTGTGGGCCAAATTCAGCCCGTGGATACAGTCGGCCCGTTTGTGGCCCGTTAATCTGTTGGGCCATTTTCATAGCATCATCAAATACGGCCGTTTAATGGCCCGTTATGGTCAGCCCATAAAACGTACAATTTCCACTCTAGCCCGTTTACGGCCCCTTATATGGGCCGTACAAGGCCCATAGATGAGATGGCCCTAGAAGGCCCATTGACCCGACGGCCCACAGAAGGCCCATTGACCCGACGGCCCATAGAAGGCCCATGGATCCGCTGGCCCATGGAAGGCCCATGGATCCGACAGCCGATAGAAGGCCCACGAATCCGACAACCCATAGAAGGCCCACGAATCCGACAACCACAGAAGGCCAGGGATCGTCCGTCCCGTAGATGGCCCATGGAACGTACGGCCTGTGGAGGGCCATGGTCACTACAACGTTTGGGCGAGTTGGCCCCGTTTGAATGATATAGCATATTCAAATAATTATCCTAGTCTATACTATCACCTCTAAAAAACATACACTATACAATAAAGAGACTAAGGCATAGAAACGTAGAATAATCCTACACTATACAATAAAGAAATTATAGCCGATTATACCCACTAGGCATTATGGTTCGGCACCAGTGATAATAAAGCATGCACAAACAGCAAATTACATACACTGGGCAAATACAGCTCATACATCATGGACGCGCATCAACATAACTTACCATTTGAACTATAATCTCTTCAGAAAATAGGATTGGCCGGATTTAGATAGCAGAAATTTCAGTCTGCAAAATCTCCAATTCCTTCGTTGTTACCTCAGTGTCTTGTTTCATTTTTTTGACTCCTGCATCTAATACCTGCATGTCTAGTCTCAACTTGTTAATTGTACATTCAGAATCATGTACACGTTGTCTTTCCATCTCTAGTTGATGCTCGAGAACATCAGCACATTCCAATTCCAATCCATAATCATTCGGTAACAGCCATGCCGCACTGCTCGCAGATCTTTGTGTTGATATCACTTCATCCTAAAATGTTTCTGAAAGTACACATGACTAGGGCAAAAATATAGTTACAACAGTGAAGCGAGCAAGACAGACTATTTTGTACATGGCAAAACAGGACTAACAATAATGTTACACGTCATGAAGCATAAGCAGGTGATATTTTAAAAATTATAAAAAAGGTAGTCTGTGCAGCCTGCATACAGAAATCTCTCTCAGCTCACCAGAGGAGCATGATGTTGGGGCCCAATCCAAAACACAGACAAGTTACAAATTTAGACAGCACGTTGCGTAGAAGTAAGCAAGCAGTTGGCCATTCTGTAGCTCAATTAAAGTCTTAGGGAGCTTAATGAACAGCAGAGGATTTCATACAAACATACTACAGCAAGCAAAACTATGCAATCATTAGCCTAGTATAAACTAGATTGTGACCCTCATTCAATAATAGTTGGTTAATAGACTTCAAAGCTTCAGGCACACTTCAGTAGAGTAATTAAATGGTAAGGCATTTAATTATGTCAACTAATAGTTCTACAAGTACCCAACATCAGGCATCATTCTTTGGGCATCTCATTAACTGAGGACAAATAAAGCAATTGAAAAGAGCAAATTAACTATGCCTGAAACAAACAAGGAATTGAATTGTTGAGTTGGATACAGTGACTTACCTTAATAGGTTGAAGAGGCTCAGCGCAGCTCCTACTTCTCTTGCAATCTTATTAACATTCTTTGGGCATCTCATTAACTGAGGACAAATAAAGCAATTGAAAAGAGCAAATTTACTATGCCTGAAACAAACAAGGAATTGAATTGTTGAGTTGGATACAGTGACTTACCTTAACAGGTTGAAGAGGCTCAGCGTTGCTCCTACTTCTCTTGCAAGGCTCCTTCCTAACATCTTGTACATGGAAATCCTCAATCTTATCTTCATTGCACCCCCTCTGCAAGGTGACACAAACTAGTTACTCGTCTCCTTGGAAGATAAATATGCATACTTTCCAGTCTGTGAACAGAAAAGGATGAGATTATAACAAAACAACACCACATAATGAAACATGCCGCATCTCTTGCACTTGCACACAATGAAATGAGCATTTACTATGTGTGCACTATGTAAAAACTAGGACTACCTTCGAACTGGATCTCTAGGTACTCTTGGAGAGCCTACTTTAGTGTACAGCCAAACCTTTATGTCACCTATGAGTTAGAAAAGGCCCCACTACAGCAGCCCTTAGTGTTTAAATCGTTGACAAGTTCTGTTAGAGTGTTAGGTCAAGAACAACAAGTAATCAAAGCAAACAGTCCTAGTATGGCTGGCTGATGCAAACAAGCAATTGAACAGATGTGTGAGCAAATCTTACATATCAAGAAAAGAAGCAAAGAAGGAGGCTTAAAGACCATCACTTGACTGACCATATTTAAGGGGCATTTAAACATCATGTGCAACGTATGAAGTAACATAAACATTGCATATTCCAGATTCTACAATGGAATGCACATGTATTAGGTTATGCCATGTAATGATGCCTAAATGTACACTATAGCAGGCAAGAGTGATTCATCATTGCACGCACTATTGAATTGCAGGTTAAGGGCCAGTTCTATTCCGCCTTTTCAGGGCTTATTGCCAAAATAAGCCATAAAAGATGTAAAGAAGTCATTTTTGAGTTATGGGCTTGGGCTTAACTAATATCGCTTTGGAGGGGGGTGTTTCGGGTAGAACCTCACTAAAAATTGAAGGGAAGGGGAATAGTGAAATGACTCTGTTGTCTGCCTATATTACACTCAAAATGCAACTGGTGACGCCCGCGTCACACCTCACCCTCAAGTAAAAACAAACACGCAAGCGTTCATTGCCCTGCCCGCTTGCATCTCCTCTCCCCTTTCCCTCTACCTTGATCCCCTGCCTGCAGCACTAGGGTTCCTCCAGCAAGCCGTCGCCATTGGTCCCATCTGGCTTGGTCCTCGACGATGCTCTGTCCAGCTAGGCTACATGGTCGGCGGGTAGGGGCAAATCTCCTTGGCTGCTCCTCCCTCTGGTGCCGCCCCTCATTCTCATGGTCTCCGGCAGCTGCTCCACTATGGTTCGTCCAACGCACTACTCCGGCAGGCGCTGCACAACTACGGCTGATGCCACACTGCGGCAGAAGGGACCTTATTCCCCCTCCCCACCTCCCAGGCCGTGGCCATGAGGTGCTGTTGAAGGATGAGCTCATCCAACAAGGTGAGGATCTCCTCTGATTTTTTGCCAAATTTTCATTCTGATCCACTATACGATGAATTGCTATGAACTGCTTCTGCTACTGCTATATGATGCATTGCTATGAGCTGCTCCTGTTGTTGCTATATGATGAATTGCTATGAGCTGCTGCTGCTATATGATGAATTGCTATGAGCTGATGCTGCTGCTATATGATGAATTGCTATGAGCTGCTGCTGCTGCTATATGATGAGTTGCTATAAGCTACTCCTGCTGCTGTATGATGAATTGCTATGAGCTGCTCTTGCTGATGCTATATGATGAATTGCTATGAGCTACTCCTGCTGCTGCTGTATGAAGAATTGCTATGAGCTGCTCCTGCTGCTGCTATATGATGAATTGCTATGAGCTGCTCCTGCTGCTGCTATATGATGAATTGCTATGAGCTGTTGCTGGTATATGATGAATTGCACACTGCTACTGTATGATGAGTTGCTATGAGCTGCTGCTGCTATATGATGCTTTCAGGTGGTGCTGCTATATGATAATAACTAGCCACTTGGACCATCGAATTTCAATAAATAATTGTTCTTCATTTAAATGTGGGTCATGCGTTTTTCGTTTAAATTAGGCAATGGGATCACTATGGAAAACATTGACCAAAGTAGATTGTGCCAAGTAGATGGTATCTTTGTATTTGCATTTTGAGCAAATAGTGATGGTCTGTTTTCCTATCATATTAATTACTGCACTGGGTTCAATTTGTGATGTTTGCAAGTCAAATTAATTTCCATATGGGCAGCAAAATGAAAAAATATAATGCAATCTAGACTTTTCACTTATCATACCAAAGATAAGCTGAAAACGCAATGAAAAGAACTGGTTGGCTTATTACATGGATCTTATATTCACAGGTGCTTATTTTCTTAGGATAATCGTAATAAATGTCCCTAAGAAACTTGGCCAATAGAACTGACATACAAATAACATGTCACGATGATTGCAATGAAGGAGTGACGTACCATAGCACACTGTATAGGCTCACCGCTGGCTCTCCTTTTTTTGCGATGTTCCATGAAATTGCCACATACATCTTGTACTTTTTCATTGTGTAACCCAATCTGCAAGTTGGCACAGCTAATTTCAGACATCTCTACATGATAATACATTGCATATCCCTTGCGCATATTTAAACCACCAATTAATGATTGTGTACGTAGCATAAACTAGCCATGACTCTGTGTGCTGGACTAGCAGGCACTCTAAGGGAGCCTAATGTAGTGTACTGGAATTCCTACATGCCACCTACAATTTTGTGTAATGTACTGCCTCTGTTCCTAAATATATGTCTATGTAGAGATTCCAGTATGGACCACATACAGATGTATATAGATGCATTTTCGAGTGTAGATTCACTCATTTTGCTCCGTATGTAGCCTATATTGGAACCTCTAGAAAGACTTGTATTTAGGAACGGAGGTACGAGGTAGTATCATGTATGACATCTACATATCTAATTTAGCAGCCAGTAGTAGAAATCATTGTCTGCACAAAGGGATTACTGGTCGAAAATCCTAGCAAAGCACGCTGGCAGGCACAGAACAATACAAGAGAGAGAGACACGCTTACAAGATCATAGCAATGCCTTGGTCTAGGATCTTGGTTGGCCAAGCTGTTAGATCCAGATGAAACATCGTCCTTGTAGTTTTTGCCAGCTGCATAACAGGTAAAAGTGACCTGTTAGTATATTTGAAGTACATCGGGCAGGTGATGCTGGACGGGTTTAAAGGTGACAAGTACCTAGGCCGTGGCGGGTGCTTGGCATCTTGCCAGACGATGGGAATCAGGTTAGAAACGTCAAGGGTGATGACGCTGCGCTGGCTGTCAGGGTCCGGTAAGGAGATCTAGAACCGTCCAGTAGGGTGTTTGTGGAACGGCTCCGGTAGGGTGGACTACGGTGTGGGCGAAGCGGATCTGTGGCCGTGGACGAGGGCGTAGGTGAAGCTGCTCTGGTGGTTGGGTTAAGGATGGTGTCGACAATGCGGATCTGCGGCCATGGACGGGGCGTCAGAAGCTGCTCCAGTAGGTTGGATGAGGGTGCGAGGAAGCGGATCTGAGGCCGTGGACGTGTGAGTTGGCAAAGCGGCCTTGGTAGGGTTGAAAATGGTATAGGCGAAGCTACTCCGGTGGGGTTGACGATGTTGTCGGCGAAGCGGCTCCGGTAGGGTTGAGGAAGGTGTCGGCGAAGAGGATCAGAGGCCGCCGACAGGGGCGTCGGTGGGCCGGCTCCGGGGGGGTGTGGATGAAGCGTCTCTGGTGGGGAGTACGAATGAGCCGCTGCAGATGCGTTGCGGTTGACGAGAGTACCGGCGAAGCAGATCCGGCGCCGTGGACAAGGCCGGCACTGAATGGGCTGTGGTACAGTGGTGGATGAGCGGTCTACTTGTTTCTAGGGGAGGTGGGAGGGGTAGATGCGGCCGCAGAAGCAGATCCGGTGAGGTGGACGCCGCTGGCAGTGAATGGGCTCTGGTACGCCGGTGGATGAGCAGTCTAGGGTTTCGAGAGGGGAGGGGAGAAAGGCCGATGAAGTACGGACGACGTGATGTGAGATGCTCTGGTGCTGTGGAGTTAGTCTATTTTGCGGGAGGGGGAGAGGAAATGGGGGTGCCGTGTAGTGGGGGGAACCGGAAGTTACCAAAGCAGGCCCGACCTATTATGTAGATGAGGGCGGTATTGTAACTGTTGGTCTCCGTGCACCAAGGACAAAAGGGGAATTTCGCATGCTAAAGACTAAGGTGGCGGAAATTTTAGAAGGAGGCGGGAGATTTTGCCGCCCGCGGGATCGTTCGTATCCAGTTTCAACTAATTTTGGACCGTGCTGGCGGGAAGGTCATGTGAGACTGTGTACACGGGGCACACGTCAGCAGTTAATAACTGGTGTGTCCACCCCAGAAAAAAGACAATAACGCGGGATGATGCACCGACAATCGTACGGCTGTAGTGGCGCGTTCACAAAAAAAGGGATCAAACGCTCAGCCTATGTATTTCTCGTGTAAATAGATAATTTAGTGCAATTGGTTATTTACTTTAAACATAATGCATTGACGTGTTAGTGTAGAGGCGCACAAAAAGAAGTCCGCTACTTAAAAGTGTTACCTCATATGATTACATAGCCTCCATTTCATAAATTGCGTACCCGTTGAATTCATATATGAATATTACATATATTACTTCATAATAGAACCTTAAATCATCCAAGACTAATGATTTTGAATGTATGAGTAACAATGGTGCATGTACATGATAGCTACATTGGTTGTTTGAAGAAACATCACTGTAACTTTGGCATGCACAACTGAAAAGGTTTATTTAAATAGAAAAAAAATGTGATATGTGAGTGTCCAATCTGTATAGCGTTGAATCAATATTGTACCTTTGGCGACGATATGAAGTAGATATTAATTTATGTTCAAGCGATGCACGTCCACGATCGCTAGATAGTGTTACGTGAATGAATTGTGCAATCTCTCTCACACACATACATATCTCATTTCCCTGTGGTCATCAGAATCACACACGCGCACTTCGTGTATTTGTCTCCCTCCGTCAAGGTTAGGATTCGTGTTTCTACCCCGTCCTAGAAGTCTCTCACATAGAAACACACACTCTCTCTCTATCGAACACGCCCACCCCTTTAATTCCTCCCACCCACAGCCACTAATGTCTCAAAGTATAATAATGTCTCTCACACATATGCCTAAGGTTAACTCGAGTTTCGGAACCATATGAATACATACAATGGGATTCCAACAGAGCACCTTTTGTTTTGAGATTTCGCTCTCTCTCTCTCCAACACATTGTTTCTCGCTTCATTTTTCCGGCACTTTCATGCACACAATTTTTTTATCTTCATGATGCTTTAAGTATGCCTCGCACAAATGCTATCTACCGATCCCTTAATATAGCTAGATATGTGTCACACAAACTCCTTCTCCCTACTAGCAAGATGCCCATGCGTTGCACTGAACATCAAGATGCATTTGTATGAGTAGTTTATCTTGTGGGAGAAAAGGATGAATGAGGGAATGCCTTATTTGCAAATGCGGAGAGGGGTGTGGGTATCTTTTTGCAAAATTGCCACAGTTTCCTTCCTATCCGTCGGGTATAAATCGGATGGCCTATATTCCAGGATGGCAGGAACACCATCATCACCAACTCTGTTTTTATAAGAGTAGGGATATGTAAGTGTCACTGCCCCCCCCCCCCCCCGCCCCCCCGACACCCACACCCACAACCACACACACACACACTTCCCAACACTGAAGGAGTAGGGTGACACCTCGATGTTGATACTAATCTATCGACTGGCTTCTCTCTCAAACACACACACACACACTACCCGACACCGAAGGAGTAGGGCGACACCTCGATCTTGATAGTAATCTATCTACTCCTCTTTCAAACACACACACACATACACACACACTCGCTAGTTGTGCCTCTGTGCCTACCGCGCACACTCTCGATACGTCTTTCTCTCCCTCCCCCTCCCCCCACCCCAACAATGACAACAGAAGGGTGACAACTCAATCTGATTGTAATCTGTCAATTGGTTTATCTCTCGAACATTGTGTCTCTATGCCTCGCTCAGTAGCCCCCTCGATTGTAGACTTCTCGCACGCGCACAGCTGTAGTGACGATGACGCTGAACCCAGTGTGCCTCGTTTTTACCGGCCTGATGTGATAGTTTTCACCCTATTTTCTGTTAATTAACAAGGCAACCTTTTCTTTGTTACTACTAGTGAATCCGAAATCATTCGGGGCAGACATAAAATATATCACTTCAACCCAATTATCGCAGTAACTATTTTAAAAGAAACTAGCTAGATGCCCGTGTGTTGCACGGAAAATCAAGATGCATTTGTATGTGTAGTTTATCTTGTGAGAGAAAAGGATGAACGAGGGAAGGCCGTATTTGCGAACGTGGAGAGGGGTGTGGGTAAATTTTTGCAAAATTGCCATAGTTTTCTTACTATCCGTTAGATATAAATCCAACGACCTATATTGCAGGATGGCACGCACACCATCATCACCAACTCTGTTTTCTACTCCCTCCGTTCCTAAATATTTGTCTTTTTAGAGATTTCAACAAGTGACTACATATGGAGCAAAATGAGTGAATCTACACTCTAAAATATGTCTACATACACATCTGTATGTGGTAGTCCATGTGAAATCTGAAAAAGACAAATATTTAGGAACGGATGGAGTATAAGAGTAGACATGGAGATATATCAGCAGCATGGTCTACAACAAAAATGTGCTGGACTGGTCAGCGCCGGATGCTCGCAACGCGATGACATGAGTTCGAATTATGTCTTTAACTTTAGATTTTTATATTATATATTACTTATTTAATATATAATTTTTTCGCTACTGTACTGACAGTGGAACCCACAGAGTACTTAGAATACAAGATTAAGGATGGACTTGTTTCTTGTTAACTTTCTGTACGAAGCTGTAGCCACCCTACAAGTCACGTGTACACTGTACATGCAATTAACTTTTTATAGAGGGACAATCATACACGCAATTAACTCAAATGGGTTGGATGTCACTATTATTTCCAGCATAAGAGCATCTCCAACGGCAGCCGGCAAATTTCCTCTCGTTTCCTTCCGCGGAGGACGACATCAAACGCCAGCGGCATACATTTTCACAACTCTAACCAACCAGATGAAATTCATGCAAACACGGACTGATTTCGTATAAGCATGAAGGATTTCATATAAAAAAGCCGGATCTTCATATAAACATGATGGATTTCATTACATTTACATGAACTAAGCGGTGCCAATCCGGCTATCTTGGTATAATTAATACTCCCTCCGTCCGGAAATACTTGTCCTAGAAATGGATGTATCTAGAGTTATTGTAGTTATAGATACATACAATTTATCCATTCTTAGAACAAAAATTTCCCGCCAGCTGGAGAGGGAGTACATAATCTAAATGGCCGCCCGTGGATCCCTTTGTCTTCCTCATGTCCAGCAGACACTTTGCGGAGTCGATGAAGGTCCTCGGAAGAGACGAAGAAGCAAAGAAACCACCTGAACGCGCAGTCGTCGCCTCAGCAGTGGCCTTCATGGGACCCAAGTGGTGGCGGCCTCCCGTGTTCTACTTCTCCTCGATGATGGCGGCGGACACGGAGAAGCTAGCCACCGACTCATCACTGTCCATGCACCCGGCTTCTGTCTCTGCCTGCATGGCGCTGCCGCAGGCACGGGAGGCGCGCCCACAGACACGGGAGGCGCGGTACGACGCGGCAGCGACGACGCCCGTACCGGTGTGCTCGCCGCCGTGCCGGCGTGGAGCAACTCGCCACTCCTCATTGAGCTGAACTGGAGCGGCGTGTTGCTGAACCACGCGCCTGCTTGGGGCAGCAACTGGCTTCGTCGGGCCAAGCGAGGTTGGTGAAGCACCGAGCGGCCTCGCCCGTATCCGGAGGGCTCGGCGGGCCACCCAGCCGGGTAATATGCCGGAGAACGGCTCCTCGGAAGCCATCGGAAGAGTGGAGAAATTGGTGAAGGCGGAGATGGGGGAGCGGCGGAGGGGTTCGATTCTTACCCGCTGTCTGTCTGGCCTCGTGTAAATAGAGGGCGGACGGTAGGAGCTTGGCCGGTGTGTGGCCTCGTTTAAACTGAGGGCGGACGGGAGGAGCTCGGCCGGTGTTGCGTTTAATTCCGGCCCGCTCATGAACGGATGTGTGGCCAGAGTAGGTTTCTCGGTTTGCATGCGGGTTTAACGGAGGGGTTTGATGGAGGCGAGGAGGCGTGTTCAGCCGGGCGTGCAGCGGGCGGCGCAGTACTACTATTCGATTTGACAGCGGGTGGCGCAGTTCCCGATACGGCTTTAATGCAGACGAGCGAGGGAGTAGTGGTTCCCGAAATGTTGAACGGCCAATGCATCCTCCTTCAATTAATGCATGAGGGAAGTAATGGGAGGAGGACCAGGAAAAGAGGCTGCACGATGTGAATGCCACGCAGTTTGCCCTCATATAAATGCGCCCCTCCATTCCAATGCATCTCCACATCGTACGCACCTAAGCATTTGCCCAAGCACCTACACTAAGCGCAAAAGAGCTCACTCCAGACCCATGGCGGCGATGCGCGCGAGCGGCCAGCGGCTGTGCCAGATGGTCCACGACGTCGGCCTGCGGCATGGCGCCTAGGATCGTCTCCAAACGGTGTTGGAGACCGGCTGGTCGATGGCCGCCGTCGACGCCAACTATGACTCTCAGTTGGACCAGATGATCGTTGCCACCATGAACAAGTTCATTGTCCTCAAGAATCTCGCGGACGACATTGCCGTACTCCTCTAGCCCGCGCGCCCGGGCTCCTCATTCACTGCCACCCTAATCGGCCTCCATGGCCGGAACCTCTTTCAAGCACTGGTGGCCCTGCGACTGCCCGCCGACGCCACGAAGAATGTCCACCTGGAGGTCGCACTCGCCGCGAGGCGCCTCGCCCTGCAAGAATTAGTCGACCTACACATCCACGTGTAGGAGCAAATCGTGTACATAGGTATCTACAAGGCCAATGAGGACGCTACGACGTTGGCCTTCCTCAACCGGCTGGAAGCCTTGGATGCCTTTGCTGAGAAGCACCTCAACCTCACCAGAAAATTCGCCGCTCCTTAGCCGCCGGTCGGTGGCCTGGCCCACTAAGTTGATGAGGAGGAGGTCGTACATTGATGGATGCATCTTTCTTCTTGCCTTCTGTAACCACCACTGCGATTGCATCATCATCGTGGCCTTAATTCTTATTGTGGTGTTGCATTCTCGTTCCAGTCAATACCGACATGTGCGATCCCTTTGCTTAATTATATGCATCACTGTAACTAGTACTCCATCCGTCAATTTATAAGTTGTGCTTACCTTTTCCATCAACTTCGTGCAACGCACGGGCATCTTGCTAGAAACACTAGAACATGTCGGACCGCGTGTGACCAAACCGACGATGCGCCAACCTAGCTACTACGTACCCTGCTTATCTGGCGGAAATAGCCCCGCCCTAGCATTTCCAATCGTTATTTCTATCTATCGATCATGCCAAGGAGCAGAACCAAAATGTTACAATTTATACATGTTTCTCTACTCCTACTCCTATACAAGACTCAGTTGGTGATGCGGGTGTGTCTGCCATCCGTCGTTTCTGACCATTAGATCTGCATCTAACGGCTGTGAGGTAAGTTGTGGCATTTTTGCAACAATAGCCCACTTCTCTGGTCCAATTTGCAGAAAACCCATTATTATCTTGAAAGCAACCACATCCCTTCCTCACCTCATCAAAACAGCTTGAGAAATATATACTCCTATAAAAGACTCAGTTGGTGATGGTGGTGTGTCTGCCATACGTCGCTTCTGGCCATTAGATCTGCATCTAACGGCTGTGAGGTAAGTTGTGGCATTTTTGCAACAATAGCCCACTTCTCTGCTCCAATTTGCAGAAAACCCCTTATTAACTTGAAAGCAACCACATCCCTCCCTCACCTCATCAAAACAGCCTGAGAAATATAATTTGAGTGAAAAGTACTCCCTCCATTCCTAAATATTTGTCTTTCTAGAGATTTTTCAATAAGTGACTACATACGGAGCAAAATGAGTGAATCTACACTTCAAAATATGTCTATATAATCCGTATGTGATAGTCCATTTGAAATCTCTAAAAAGTCAAATATTTAGGAACGGAGGGAGTAATATATTAGGAGTATATCAAAACAAGAGTGATTTCTTTCAAGTTTGTGAACAAGTACTACTATTCTACTACTTTGGATCCGTCGCAACACACGGGCACATTGCTAGTAAAAGGAAAAGGCCTGCCGCGTTCGCGTCGCACTCCCCCCACACACGCCCGGGAATCGGGAGTACTCCACGGCCCGTCCGGCACGACACATAGCTTAGGGAAGGCGTGTTGCCTAGCATTTTCACTTTCATGTGGGACCGCCATTGAGCAAACCGACTATTGGCAAACCGCACTCCGCCCGCCACCGGGTTGGAAAACAGAAACGAGGGGAAGATCTAGCTGTAGCATGGAAGCCAAGAAATTTGGTGTCAGATGGGGCTCGTTGATAGAGTAGGAGAATTCCATACTACTTTGCTCCTACTAGTACCAAGTTTGTACTATACAACTAGTACTACCACTATACAACTAGTAGGTAAGTGCACGGCACAACATCGTAGGAACAAAATACGGGAAGGTCTTGTTTTGGGTGATTTATCTTTTTTTGCTGTCAACGTAGTATGAATAATATGATGTGGGGGGCACCCATGAAGCTTATGTGGCTTGGTTGCATGGCTACGAAAGGTTAGAGAAAAATAAATATATAATGTGCTTAGAGTGCACTCCACTAAACAGATATACTTTGGATCCATTGCAACGGGCCGGCACATCTATATCTATACCCCCTATATAGTGTGTGAATAACTTTGAAAGTTGGTCGTTGGATGAAGCCAATCCGACGGTACAAAGATGGCAAATCCAAGCACTACTGGCCGTTGGATATCATCTACATTCCACCAGATTCTGCCACATGTAGAATCTAGAAGACTCCATGGTTGAACTTCATTCATGACTAACTTTGCCACAACTAAGCTTAGGCAAAGTGTGTCTGCCACAAAAAATGTGGCTAACAAAATGGCCACCACAAGTGTGGCAAGACTTGGCAAGAAGTTGAGTCTATGACATGTGGACCATGTAGCTAGAAAAGTGTGGCAAGCCACAAGTGTAGCAATGAACCAATAACATGCCGGCTTGCCTAAGCTTAGGTGTGGCAACCTTAGGCTGCAAACCAAACCATAACTTTGAAAGTTGGTCGTTGGATGAAGCCAATCCGACGGTACAAAGATGGCAAATCCGAGCACTACTGGCCGCTGGATATCATCTACATTCCACCAGATTTTGCCACATGCAGAATATAGAAAGACTCCACATGTAGAAGCATAATGCACAAACCACCAGAATCTCATGCGTGCAATGCACGTGTACCTTACTAGTAGTTGGTAATAGTAAGAAACAAATTCTGGGTTTGGCACGAGCTCGTACTGCGGGAGCACCACAAGGCCTGCCGCAGGAGTTACATTTCCCTCTCGGGGCCCACGGGACCGAACTTCAGTGGCTTAGTGCCCGGCCTATGCGAGCAAGTACAATAAGGTGATGTAGGCGGGCTGTAAGACATTAAATAGTATATTTTTGCTTAGTTGGAAGAGAGAGAAGATGAAAGAGATGAGAAGCAGGCTACTAGTTAATAGTCGGCTGCAGCACGTGCTCCTAGGCATTTTATGAGAGAGCGAGGTGGGTCATGTAACAACAAAGTAGTACATATTAATATTCAACTATTGTACTTGCTGGCTACAAGCATGGCTATATGTGACGTGGCAACATCATATAGCCAGCAGCTGGCTATATTATTAACCATGCTCTGAGTCAATGACATGCGTACGTTAAATGCGGCTGGCCCACATGTCATTCTGATGGTGGTGGTGTGGTTCGCGACTCACTCGTTTGAGATGAACCGGCCGGTGGTGGCGTGGCCATGGCGAGGGTGCCACAGCTGGGCGTCGGGGCGTTACGAGGCGTAGATGGCAACACCGGCTGGTACTACCTGTAGTACAGAAGTACTCCAACTGAGGATTGATGCCCGGGACGAAATGTGTCACAGCCGATGGATGAAAATTCGATGGTGCGGGACGTGTGGTGTCATGGGTTCGTGCGGCGTCGTGGGAATCGCGTGTGTCTGTGGTAGAAACTTGATGCTCGCCGCATTTAAGGTGGCCCACATGTCATGCACACAAAGGCAGAGGGCGGTGCGGCCGAGAGGGGTGAGGTGCACGTCGGGGGACGTGGTGTCGTGGGTTGGAGCGGTGGCATGGGAATCGCGAGTGGCAGTGGATGAAACGTGATGGTCGCCATAGTTGAACTTCCATGGACAAGCTGTCATGTCTACGGACACATGCATTGCATACCGATCACTAGAAGGAGTAGTAGAGAAAGCTAGGCGGATAAATAGTTCCTTATAGTCAAGCGGACCCACGCTACTACTTGTTCCAAAGACATGCACACCATCGAAATAGTCCATCCATATCAATGTACATAGAGGGGGAATATTTTTTTACAAGAGAGGAAATAGTTCATCCATCCATAATGCCCTGCTGCTGGTGCAGCATCTTCTTCTTCTTCTTTTTCTTCTTCTTCTTCTTCTTCTTCTTCTTCTTCTTCTTCTCATTTTCTGTGGGAGACGGCTTCGCAACAAGCTCTCTGGACCTTGCAGCTATCTCCAAACTCACACGGGCATCGAGGGCAGCATATTTTATCCGCTCGTACGTCAAGGGATAATTCTCCCATCCAGACGACCTTAATGCCAGCGTCTCGTCACCCTTCTGAAGATTTGTTCCTAGCACAAAATTTGCTACGTCGAATAGGGATGGTGTCGGTTTATCACAATCTTCTACAGGAATTTTTATTCTGGTTTGTTGGTCAGCGATGCTTTTCAAATCAAGGTTGTATGGCTCCAACTTCTGTTTGACCCCTGCGATGGCTGCCCCACAGAACTATATGTCCTCACGAGACAAGAAATCGTGAAGCTCACCTGGTATGGAGGGCGCGTGTATGATGTGGTACACCAAAAACATCATCTTCGAGGCACAGCTGAAGGACAGTGGCACATTGGATCTTCCCAGTGGCACGCTCCGTGTACTCTGCGTCGAGACCGATGACATTCATCTCCACCTTTTGGAGGGAGTTGGATACATTGTTGATCCACTTCCGAACAACCCTTGGGTGGTCGGTGACTGTGGCAACTATGCTCAACGAGCCTTCGACGAGGACATGTTGGACGCAAAAAACCTGCATCTCGATCTCTTTCGCCATTTGGAACCGCTAGACTGGAGGGCTATGGTTTGGAGAATTAGGATTAGATGGCTAGTCTAACTGAAGAAGATGACTATTTATAGGGGTTTCGGAATTACTCCAAGAGGATGTGAAGAGGTTAAAACAATGTGAATGTAGTGCGGTTTGGATACAAATGAAGATCAAGGAGTAGTGAAAAAGCCGAGGAAAATCGGTTCCCGATGGAGAAGTAAATGGGAGAAGTTATGCGCATGCATGAGGAGAGGTGCGCTGGTTTGACTACTGCATGCAATGGATTGGACGGGCTCTTTAGTTGCCTTTTCTCTCTCCCACGCGCACAGAGTGGCCCACTTGCATGTTGCAGTTTATTGGCTGGAGTCAGGCTGCAGCTGCTCATGGGTACTCTAATTAATGCTGTGAATGCGGGGCATGGAGGGAAATGGGCGCATGCAAAAGGGTATATACGTAGACTAATTAGAGAAATACTGAAAAAGTTATGCGTAGACAAAAGAGGACCGAAGGGAGTACTACTCATGTTCCTACTACGGTTAAGGAATATGTGGTTATCCTCAAAAAAAGAAAAGTCCTTCGCGCTTCCGCATGCACGAGAATTTGGTTCTGCTCGCAATATGGATGATAGCTGAAGGATGAAGTGAACCAAGAGGCATGCTAGCACGGGAGTGTACTCATGTTCCTACTACTCCTACTATTAGTAGTAGTACAACTGTGGTACACTTGATGGTCAAAATACTATTATTCATCTGGTCCTCACAGTGAAGTGACAAGACACTGCGCCCGAGGTGACACCAGTCCAGGCGGCGTGTCCGGGTTACCAAAGTCAGCCTCACCTTGTGCACTGTGCAGTCAATGTCACCGCCGCTGTATAGCATGCCTCGCCTCGCCTCCCTCTCCCCTAGCACCACTCCATCTCCATGTCCGTCTCGCCGGAGATCCTGAGGTCACTCTTCATTATCTCACTGTGCCCCCGCATACCCTCGCCTCGCTCGCCTCCCCCAGTACCACTATTCCCTCGCTAGCTGCTCCAGCACCGACAGCCTTCTCCCCCGTAAATCAAGCCCCCCAAAACCCCACCTTCCAAACTCCACCATGGCCGAACGTGAACCGCGCAGGATCCATATGAGCGCGATTGGAGCTATCTCCCCAGTGACGTCCTCGACCTCTGTTGTTCGTGTATGGATATGTTGAGTGCCCTGCGGCTGGCTGCATGCTCGAGGGGCATGCACACGGCCATCGTTGAAGCGAGGCCTAAGCTTTTCAAGACACCCTACTTGCTGCTATCTGGTCTTGCGAGATTGGCTCACCATGATACAGAGGCGTACATGATGCCCCTCGACTTCAATCCGATCTCCATTACCCGAAACTTCTTTGCAGGTATGTAGTGGGTTGCCGTACATCCTTTCCCTCAACTTTGATCCGATCACCATCACCCGAAACTTCTTGGCAGGTATGTACTGGGTCAGCATGAACTCCCACTGGATGGCTGCCGTCAGAGAAGACGGTAAAAAGTTGGTGCTCGTGAACTTCCAGACCTCCCATGAGATTATCCTTCCTCCATTGGATTATATAGAGTATTATCATCGCGGTCCTAGTCATCTAGATTACCGCGTCAGTTGGACGGACCTTGTTTTGCAGAAGATTGTAATCTGCCAAGTGCCCACACGACATGCGGATTACGCAGACTTCAAGCTAATTGCCTTGTTCGACAAGGGACTCGCCTATCTTTACGCTGGTGCCTTCTTTAGATGGAGACAACTCAGCTCGCAGTGGATCGTCGTCAAAGCTGGTACACACTTCTGTGATGCTATTGAACACAATGGCATCACCTACGTGATCGACAAAGCAGATGGCACCACGTATTGCTGGGACGGCGCGTGTAAGTTGTTTCCGTCTCATGTTAATGATGACGCCATGACACTGTTTGAACTTTTTGTGATGATTGGCATATCCCTGTTTGAGCAGAATTGAGTAGAACTATGGCAATGTATTAGAGACGCCGTAAATCAGCTATATTTGGAATGAGTTAATTCATGCGATTGTGATCAACCCATTACAGCCAATTTGTGCCCCTGAATAATCAAACGGTTAGGAATATATGGATATTCTCCTTATTTTACAGTAATCTATATACTACTACTAAAATATGAGTGTGTATCAATGGCCATGTTAGTTTCCTCATTTTCATGATGTAGAAACATGCACCACACTGTTGGTTTCATCTAACCATACATTAGGGAAGTAAATGTGCATATGGAGAACTCTATATTTGGAAGTAGTGAAATCATGTAATGCTTACCATGTGTACATACCTATATTCGCCCTTCAGCAATCAATGGCTAGAATAATATCCTCACAACAATTTTGCCCACAGAACACGAGTATATAATAATGCATGGTCTGTTAGTTACCTTGAAGAATTTGTTTGTGAGGACAGAACATGATTCCATAACATGCATGACATGGTAGTTTCCTAAGAATTGATTGCGAGATAACATGAGTATAACCATGCATGGCACTTCTATATTTTCGAACCCAGTATACATTTCCCTGTATTTTCCTCCCAATTCCAAAAGGGACATATCAATGTTGTTTCTTGCATTATCCTACTCATACTCTGAACAATGATGATCTTACATTAACAAAGCCTGTCCTTTTTGATATGATGCAGTGTCCCTACAGTTACTGCCCTTTGTAATCACACCACCTTTGCCAAAAACAGGGAAGCACAACTGGTTCCTCGCTCGATCAGACGACGGCAAAAGACTGGTGATCATTCGGACGCATGAGCCGGAAAAGTTATATTGAAAGAACCCCACTGTATACAAGCACCGTGAAATACGTGAGTATCCGGACAGTGGCTGTTACGTCTATGAGCAGGATACCAGCTTGTTGGGGCCTTCAGGATTTTTTAGTTGGAGGCGGGTAAACAGCCTTGGTTCACACTCTCTGTTTCTCGGACTCAATTATCCGATTAACCAGGAGATCACCGTTGGCAAGGACCTTGATGGCAGAGAGGCTCTGTTTGCTATGGAAAACTGTGTCTACACAGCGAGCCCTAGGAGTTCGGGAGCAAGCTCCCCTGATTGTCAACGATACAGCCTGCAGCCAAAAGAAGGTGAGAATGACAAAGGCATCCGGATTAACTTTGATCCTTGGATGTCTCAATTACGACAGGCGGTGATGTGGTTCAAGCCTTCAGGTTGATAGGTAATTGGGCTGTTGCGTCGAAAGGGTGGAGTACTGGTGTCTCCGGATCATTGGTCGCTGAAGCGGGGCTGCAAATTATGATGGTGTTGGATCATCTCTTCGAATGACTTTGTTGTCTTTGATTCTTGTTCTGGATGGGTAGTTCTTTCTTTTGTTATGCATATTCCTTGTCATTTGGTCATCCTCGTCTATGTCACTCTTACTATGTAATAGTTGGCTCTGTTTAGAATGTCATTCTCGTCTGGATCACGAGAGTCTGAGCGCTGCAGATGGGTGCGTTTTGGTGGTGTAGCAAGACTTCTTATGAACTATCATGTCTTGCTGTTTATGTCAGTAGTAGTCACTAGTCAGTGTTTGAATGTTTTATATATCGTTGTTTCAAACTGTTTATTGTCTCGAACTACCGGTGGGCTAAATGAGGGCATCACCATTCTCCAGTGTTCAGAGTGTATCTCCTTTTTTCAAGTTATATAATTTGAGCTCAGTGTCTTTTCGACGATGTACACTTCTTTGGGCCAGTGAGGTGTCGTTGAATATGGGCCGAGTAGTAACGCAAGCCAAACAGGTCAATTATGACTCTCAGGCCAGGCTCTCAAAAGATCCTAAAAAAGGCCGGGCTCTCCAAAAAAGAAAGAATAAGGACTCTTAGGCCGACATGTGGGCGCCACCGGTGTTTTCGTGCGCTTGCGCACCGAGAGCATATTGGTGCGTGTTCGAATTTCATGCAACCTTTTCATCCCCAATTTGCCGCCCCTCCCCCACCACTGGAATCTCGATTCCAACTCCAGTTCCCCCAAATCCCCCTCCTGTGCTCCCTGTACTCAAGCTCACTATCATGTCGCCGGTCAACGCGGATCTCCGAGCCGGAGATCCTGAGGTCCGTCCTGCCTTCGGTCGCTGCGTGCTGTCGCTCAACAATGGCATGGCGGCGCTTGACGACCAGTTTGCCGGCAAAGTGCTGATGGTAACCATCAACGGCGACCGGCCTCCCGTCTCGCCGGACGGCCTTGTCAAAGCACTTGGCATTGCGCACGGCATCCAAATAATTGACTTGCTTGTCGAAGTCTGTCCGCCACCGGCTGGTTTCTTCGTCAGGTTCCGGACAACTTTCGACTGCAGTCATGTGTTCAAATCTTCCCGGCGTTTGTTCTGCGATGGCGCGCTGCTGAGCTTTGATCGGTGGCACCCAGGATGGGGCTCGGTGCCCTCGGAGCTTGAGTTTTTAACAAAGCTTACCTTCCACGGCATGCCTCGACGTGCTTGGAACAGCGAGTCCAATAATGAGCTTATCAACGACCTTGGAGGTGAGCTCGTAAGTATGTTTGTTCCTCCAGACAGCTCAGCTCTGACGGTTATTGCATGGATGAAGAAGCCATCCACCATACCGAAGGTGATTGGTGTTGAGGTACCGGTGCAGGAACCGGGGTTGTACTATTCGTCGCCACCAAGGCCGCCGGGGACCACGTTAGGGATGTACCTATATCGAGTGTTCGTGCATGTCGAAGAAGTGGTCAATCCATCAATCGAAGTCCTGCCGCCGCCGCTGGTGCCAGGGTCCGTCGACGACGTCCATTACAGGAGTCAACGTCAGACTTTCCCCGTGTTGCTCGGAACGATGGATGGCACAGGGCCTACTCCATCGCGCGGCGGAGGCCACTGCTTCTTTGGGAGAAGAGGCAGGGCTGGCTGCCTGGATGTGCTCTAATTTGAGGTAACAACTGAATCTTGTCAGATACTCCCTCCGTCCCAAAATTCTTGTCTTAGATTTGTCTACATACGGATGTATCTATTCACATTTTAGTGTTAGATACATCTGTATCTAGATAAATCTAAGACAAGAATTTTGGGATGGAGGGAGTACTAGTTAAATCCGAGCTATGAGTGTGAAGCACTGATGTGCCAGTACATTTGATTGTGACCTGTTCTAATTTTGTACCTGAACTTTTCTAAGAAAGGGCTGTACGTCAACTTAATGTGCTAGCAGAACTTATTGTGTTGTCTGTCTGTTTTCTTTGCACAGCGTTCAAGATATTTCCCTGTCATTGATAAAGAAGATGAACCGTTATGTACGAGTTCGTTGGTTTCAACATAGCCCTACCCGTAGCGATCCACTGATTCCATCCTGATTGTGCCGCCTGCGTGAAATTTTTGTATGCAAGTTAAGTGTGCTATGATGTTCTATATGATTGTGTCAACTATATAAGTTTTTACTGGGCATTAGCAATGCATATGGCTGAAAGATGTATTTACGACCATCGACCGATGGGTCTCTCTCTCTCTCTCCCACACACACACACACACGCACACACGCACAAGTGGGACCCGTTGGATTATTTCTTTGCTCGTGACAGCTTTTAATTAGGTTCCACTGTAATCTAACTTTTTTCTTAAGTTATTAATTGAGCTCAGTGACTTCAAAAAGTTGTACAGAAGCTTTGTTTGGGCCTTTCCGGCGTCACTGAATGTGGGCTGAGTAGCCATGTTAGGTTGTACTGTACTACACATGCCTTTTTTTCAACATCAGCAATGCAACTGGGCCGACAGTTGTACACAATATTCGGGTCAACTTGTTATTCTCCACCCCGCTGGGCTGCAAACTTTCCTAGGAGGTATGCATTAGGCTTAACAAGAAAATGGACTTTAAGAAATAATAAATGGGATGTAATTATAATAACTGGGCAGTAACTATAAAAAGATGCAGCAAACGCGTAATTAGTTTAAAAAATATATTATTTTTGGAATTTGAAAATTTTAATTTCATTACTTGTTGCGCGCGCAATATTTCGTTGGATTTTAACGTAATACAACTTTATTTAAAAATTATATTTAATCTGACTAGAAATTTCAGATAAAAATATTTGGGATCCCATAAAAATGTGGGATTTTTTTAATTCTGTTTTGAGCGGTTGGTTGAAATTATTAATCATTGTACTTTTAACAAACTGTAAATGGGCTGTAGTAAATTCCATTAGAATTAAAAAATGGGTTGTACATTCTTACAAATCGCAAATGGGCTATATGTTCTCTGCCACACACTTGTGGGCCTTCTAAGTTGACGCGTCCCCTAAAAAAACTAAGTTGACGCGTATGCAAGGCTTTGTCAACAACACACGGTTCTGGCAGCTGTGGTCATTGGATGTCCATCCAATGGATGTCGTGCTTCTTCTTCATCTCGGATATTCTTGCTTCAGCCGCCCAAAAAATGATTCCTCCCCCTGACATCTGGGGCGCACCGTTTCGGAGGCTGACCTGTGGGCCTACTAAGTTGACGCGTACCAAGGGCTTTGTAAACTTAGTCAATATAAACGATTCTAGCTGCAGTGACCGTACGATGTCCAACCAACGGCCGTAGTGCTTCTTCAACCTCTGGTCTTCTTGCTCTAGCCGCCCAAAGCAGCGCCGTTCGTGCCGCGTGCTCCTGCCTAGGCCTCGCCGTCGTCCACCGCCCTGGTGCTATTGCGCGGCGTGGTCAACGTGGTCAAGGAACGGCTTCCATCGGACGTGGACTGTACGTGGAGAGGCTAACAGCTGGGTCCACGACGGCAATAAGGAATTGCCTCCTTATTATGCGGAAAATAATGATTCCTCCACCTGACAGCAGGGACCCACTGGACGGGCCATCGTATTTCCCGAAAAATGTTTCCCCCCTGACTGCTGGGACCCACCGGACGGGCCACCGTATTGCGCGAAAAAAACGTTCCCCCCGCTGTCAGCTCGGACCCACCAGAAGTGCCTCCTTATTACGCACAAAAAAATTAGTACTCCCCTTGCTGGTTGGGACCCACCTTGGTGGGAGGCTGACTTGTCGGCCTACTAAGTTGGCGGGGACAGAGTGCTTTGTCAACTTAGTCAATATGAACGACTCTAGCTCCAGTGACCGTACGATGTCCATCCAACAGCCGTAGTACTTCTTCAACCTCTGGTCCTGTTGCTCCATCCACCCAAAGCAGCGCCGGTCGTGTCGCATGCTCCTGCCTCCCGTTGTCGGCTGTGCTGCCGCGGAGGCCTCACCCCCCTACTATTCCCACCGCTGGCCAGGCCCTGCGGCGACGACAGCCTCACACCGCAGCCGAACCAGTGAACCCTCGTACTCCTCTCCGCACGGGCTTCCACTGCCGTGTCTTCCCCGGCTCCACATCGTCCCCTTCCTAGGCCTCGCCGTCGTCCACCGCCTTGGTGCTCTCGGCGCGGCGTGGTCAACGTGGTCAAGGAACGGCTTCCATCGGACGTGGACTGTATGTGGAGAGGCTGACAGCTGGGTCTACGGCCGCAGCAAGGAAGTGCCTCCTTATTACGCGCAAAATAATTATTCCTCCACCTGACAGCACGGACCCACCGGATGGGCCACTGTATTTCATGAAAAAAGCGTTTCCCCCTGACTGCTGGGACCCACCAGCTACATCTTCGCACGCAAGGAAGTGCGTCCGGGAAAAAAACGATTCGCCCCCCAGACTGCTGGGACCCACCAGCTACATCTTCGCAGGTAAGGAAGTGCCTGACAGTCGGGACCCACCTGGTTGAAGCGTACGTAGCGTTGTCATGCTGGTCGCGAATGTGTATGTACATACTAGTCGTTGTAGAGGCGCGCACGTGTCGTAGTAGAGGCGCGCACGTAGCATGTAAACGTACGTACAGCGGCCAGGGTGCAAGAAAGAAAATACGGCCATGTACGTACATACGGGCAGGGTCTCGAACGCCTACTAGTGCATACGTATGGCCAGGGCTCGTGTACATGGCTTGGTCGGAACAGAGAAACAACATCGTCGTCGTGTTCATGGGGAGCCAACCGGCTGGGTCGGAACGGAATGCGTCGTCGTGTTCATCGGGAGGGCTTGGACGGAACAGCCGATGGAAACGAGGCCTGGCGTACCGCAGAACGGAGGAAACGGCCTTGTGTTCGACCGGCCACGTTCGAAACAGGATCATGTTCATCGGGAGGGGTCTGGCGTATCGCAAAACGGAGGAAACGGACCTCCTATGGTCGAAACGGGAGTCCTGTTGATCGGGAGGGGTTTGGCGTACCGCAAAACGGAGGAAACGGACTTGTGTTGGAGCGCTACGGTCGAAACGGGGGTCATGTTCATCAGGAGGGGTGTGGCGTACCGCAAAACGGGACTCCACAGGATACTGTTCATCCACCGTCGACCTCCTCCAGCCTCCACCTGCGACTGTTCATCCACGGGCTCCTGTTCATCCAGCCTCCACCGCGCGCTACTCCACCGGCTACTGTTCAACCAGCCCTCTCCACGGGCTCCTGTTCAACCACCCCTCCATGGGCTACTGTTCATCCTGCCCTCCACCATCTACTGTTCATCCTGCCCTCCACGGGGTGGTCCTGTTCATCTTGCCCTCCACGGGGTCATGTTCAACCAGCCCCAACCGGCTCGAACGATCGGGGTCCTGTTCATCCACCCCCACCGGGAACTATTCATCCAAACCCCCCAGCAACACTCACTGTTCATCCAGAGGCAACGCCACGGGGTCCTGTTCATCCACCCCCACCGGGAACTATTCATCCAAACCCCCCCAGCAACGCTCACTGTTTATCCAGAGGCAGCATCGATCGGCTTCAGTTAGCAGCAGCAGCGAAGGAATCGCTCGATCGGGTTCAGTTAACAGCCATCGATAGATCGCTCGGGTTCAGTAACGCGTAGCCTGCAGTGCAATCGCTCGGGTTCAGTTAGAGCCCAACGCCTCGCTCGGGTTCAGTTAGAGCCCAACGCCTCGCACACACGCGCGTACGTACGAGAGAAATGCGCATCGCTCGGCCCCCGACCACCCACCGTAACTGGGGACTCCCCGATATTTCCCGCGCCCTCGCTTCTACCATGGTTTTTTCCGTCATGGACAGCCCAAAGAATGTCATGCAGCTGCGTCTCCGGCCCGCCCAGGACGAAAAGCCCATTTTCTGTCATGATTTTTTGTCATAGTAGTAGGACCCCACCACAACTATGATGATACCGGGTTTTGTCACAATTATCGTCATAGAAGTGTCATAAGTAAGATAGAAAAGATTTTCGTTCAGCCCGAAATGTCACGGATGTGTCTTTTTTTTTAGTGTTCCCACAGATCCCCATCCCCATCCCCCACTCCAGAGTGTCGCAGCCTAAGCCCGGCTACGCTTCCCGTGGAGCTCGAGGAGCAACTGGCCCAAAAGAGGTGTATAGCGGTCTCTTCGCCCGACGTCGCCGCGGAAGCTGACGACCATTACTGGCGGTAGGCACTCAAGCAGCGGGCTAGAGTATGCGGGCATGTCTTGTCCGCCGGCTACGACATCGAGGTCATCGACAGCGACGCCCTTAGGCGGGCTGTGTCACAGGTTAAGTGGCCCACCCCCAACCCCTCGGGTTCAACCACCGTCAATCTCATCCCTGGCCCCGCTGCTGATCTCCTCTGGCTCGCTGTCAACAATTTGCCATTCTACATCGCCATCGAGCCCCTTTTTGTCATTTCTGAAGGACACGTTCTGTGATGCTGGCTTGGGATCCATAGCTTCCAAGTCAGAGCTCATCGACGGCGACCACGAGGAGGGCACCCTCTCCGGCTCTTCCAAGGGCAAAGAGCCCATCTGCTCTTCCAAGGGGAAAGTGCCCGTCTGCGACATCAGGGAGGGCACCCTACAGCCGTGCTCTTCGAACGGTAAGGAGCCCATCTGCGACAACATGGTGCGCATCCAGGGTCCGTGCTCTTCCCACGGGAACGAGCCCATCTGTGACAAGTGAGGAAACCCATGATTTGTTTATTTTAGTTGTTCACAATGTGATGTTCTATATGTGCAATTATTTACTGTGCAGTACATTTCATCAATCCAGTTTTAAACATACCGATAGGAATGCATATATTTGCTTGCTGTTAAGCCTGTTATAGCTAGCATATGCCTCTTTTAAAGTTTTTGATTGTTCGGTTGTTTGTAGTTAGCATATGTTCAGTTTCAAATGCTATCTTTGGTTGTTCGTAGTATGCCTTCTTTATTCCAGTTATCCACAACGTGATGTTCTATATGTGCAAGTATGAACTGTGCAGTTCAATTCCATCAGTACCAGTTTCGACAATACCACTATGAATGACAACATTTGGTTGCTGCATCTTGTAGTTAACACGCCTTTCCATTTTTATTTAACCATAACCAGTGTACTTAGACCGGCACAATACCAGTTTGAATGACCATGTTTGCTTGTGGTTAAATGTTAGGTCTGTTGCAGTTAGCACACCTTTCCACTTGTTTTGCTTTACTAGCGTGCTTAAACCTGCACACTGAAGCTATCTTTTGCAGATTCTTTTGTGTGCCATGTGTAATTTTGGTTGATGTTTAGCCTGTTGTGCTTAACATGCTTCTTGATGCACCTACACAAGACAATTTTGGAACGACTGCTGTTTTCCATCGAGGTTAGTTTCATCCCATGGCTTATATCTGCTCATTGTTCAGGATATCGGTAGCTGGTACCATATAGGCCAGCGGCTGATAAGGGACTAATCGGTGAATCGGACTTTTAACTGAATATATCTGCAACCCATTTTTCCTTAGGTTAACTAGGGCCATATGTAATATATCTGAGGCTACATAGCAACATGCATTGTACTTAATGTCTAAATATGCAATCCTAGGCTACATAGCAACAAGGAAGAGTGTTACATTAATGTTCTAATGATGTCTAGATATACGTAGAAGAGCAGCAGCAGCAACAGCAACAACACAACCCTGTTTGGGTACTCAACTTAGCTAGAGGTTAGAGTTAGTTTATAGCTCATTACTAACCCTGAACTAACTCCATCCAAAGAGTTGTTTGTATGGCAGGGTTAGCTAGATTGACAATAAATGCACTAGGAGAACTAGCTCCAATTAGCACCTCTTGGGTTGGATACTAGATTTTTTGGGTGGGTTATAGATGCAACTAGCTCAAACTAGCCCTCATGTTTAGATATACTTTAGGGCTATTTGAGCCCGTGCTAGCTCAAACTAACTGTAAACCGAGGATACAGTAGCAGATAATTTGTAAGAATGAACTAAACTCCTTCCGGCCCATAATATAAGATGTTAATTCATCTAATCTGTGAGTATATTGGATGTTATAAGATACTCCCTCCATTCCTAAATATTTGTCTTTTTAGAGATTTCAAATGGACTACCACATACGGATGTATATAGACATATTATAAAAGAGTGTTGTACTACATCATTGTGCAATTGCTATTTAGCTTCTAATATTAACTTGGTGCTTTTAGGTACATATGTCATTGGTAAAGATCCGCATTTCGACCCTTTCTGCGTATGGGGAAATGAGATATCGATGAACCAGCATCAAGTGAGGAAGCTGATAAAGACTACTAGTAAAATGGGTCCAAAGATGGCAATTAAACTATTTGTTTACACTTTATCCAAGACAACAGCAAACTGTAGGATGGTAAGTAAGAACTCTGCAGCCTTCTTTTTACTGCCATAATTAGTTGTGTTAGATGACAATGTCTGAATCTTTTTCCTTTGCAGTGGTTGCCAAAGCAGTTTACTCGGGATTACCTCTCGAACTACATGATTGGTGGGCATGCAAAGGTTAAAGTATTTCTACCAGAACACGATGATTATCTAGATGTTTTCATGTAGACCGTGAAGGATGGGCGGTCGGCCATCACAAGGGGTTGGACTAGAGTCGTGCGTGCCTTCTGCATGGAGGAGGGCACAATATGGGCATTCCGCTTCACCTTGTTCAGCAACCAGAATATATTTTGCCTCTTTCTTTACCGTCTTTAATAGTACAAGTATACAACTGTGGTTCATCATTCTTTATTTGGTTCTTATGTAATTCTTGAACATATGTACCTATGAATCGAATAATGCATTGGTTGTTTGAACCTGATGGATATGAATAAAGTTGTAGCATACATTCAAATTCAAATCTAAATTTGGTACAATTTGGAAAAGCAGCAATTAAATTACGGTGAAATTATGCTCTCTAGGTTGTTACGGCACACACGGTTGGTAAAACACAAACCTTTGCGATATGCACCATAATCGGAGATGGTTCACAGAGAGGAAACGTCTGCAAGCATGCACACACTTGCCGTTTGCAAAGCGTGTGCGATGTCAGACAATATCACAAACGGTGCGGGCAAACTAAACGTTTGTGTTAGTTGCCTTATCGTACACGATTCGCAACCATGAACTGTTTCTGATGAAGTAAGCATCATAAACGTTGCACCATAAAATAGCGTGTGCGATAGTTGTCATGTACGACGATGTTACGACGGTCCGACATTTCGTAATCCTGTCCGACACTCGTACGACGATTAGCTAATCTTCTTAATGGTGAACCGTTGGGCCGCGCATCATACACGTTCTATAATAGTGAACCGTTTGTGATGGGTCGCGCATCGTAAACGTAGCACCACGGAATACCGACTGCGATGGCAATGTGAGCAGAAACGAGTAGGAGTACTGTAGGGACCCTATCCCCGACGGTTTCTTGGTCATGTGGGAAGGACCCCCCCTATCGCCCATACTCACTTGGCGACGATTCCAAATGTCGTCGCGGAAAGGGCTTAAAAACCATTTGTTTTGGACCGACACGCACCAGTGTCGATGAGTCCTTGGTAGTCCTGTGATAAAATCCATACAGACATCATCCCACTTCCACTGCGGAACGGGCAAAGGTTGGAGGAGTCCGGCGGGTTTCAGGTGTTCGGCCTTCACTTTGTTGCATATATCGCAACAAGCCACAAAATAGGCGATGTCCTTCTTCATCCCATCCCACCAGAATATCTGCCGAAGGTCTTCGTACATTTTGGTACCTCTAGGGTGAATGGAATACGAAGATTCATGAGCTTCCGTCAATACCATCTTTCTTAAGTCTGCTTGATTCGGTACACAAACTCTTCCGCGGATTCTTAGTGTACCTTGCTGATCTTTAGAGAAATCCTGAGTTTTGCCTTCTAGCATCCGATTGGCATGTTTCTATAGGACCGAGTCGTCTGACTGGGCCTTGTGAATCTCCTCCTCGAGGGTAGGAGTAACTTCCATCATATTAGCAAGACCAGTATCAATAATGACCAGATTGAGCTGAGTGATCTCTTCCTGAAGTTTGGGAGGCAAGGACTCCATCATGGCATTCAGACTGGCAGGCTTGCGGCTGAGTGCATCGGCGACCACGTTGGCTAATTCCGTGGTCATAATCCTTCACTAATTCAAGCCATCTTCGTTGGCGGAGGTTTAAGTCTGGCTAAGTAAATATATACTTGAGACTTTTGCGGTCGGTAAATATCAGACACCTTTTTCCAATGAGGTAGTGCCTCCAAATTTTTAGAGCATGAACAACCGCGGCCAACTCCAAATCATGAGTAGGATAGTTCCCTTCGTGGGGTCGTAGCTAGTGAGATGCGTATGCTACAACCTTGCCATCTTGCATCAGTACGCATCCAAGACCTTGCCTGGAAGCGTCACAGTACACATCAAAGCTGCGGTAGATGTCCGGAAGAGTCAACACAGGTGTGGTTGTCAGTCTGATCTTCAGCTCATTGAAACTTTTCTCACATTCCTCAGTCCATTCGAATTTCTTATCTTTCTTGAGAAGCTCTGTCATTGGTTTGGCAATCTTAGAGAAACCTTCAATGAAACGACGGTAGTACCCGGCTAATCCAAGGAAACTCCGGATTTGGGATACTGTCGTGGGTGCCATCCAATCAAGCACGTCCTTCACCTTACTTGGATCCACGGCTATACCTTCTGCTGACAGAACATGCCCTAGGAATCCAACTTGCTTGTGCCAAAATTCGCATTTACTGAATTTTGGCGTATAGTTGATGGTCACGGAGTCTTTGTAAGACCGCTCTGAGGTGTCCCTTGTGCTCTTCTTCACCTTTTGAGTATATTAGGATGTCATCGATGAAGACCGCCAAAAATTTATCCAGGAAATCCATGAATACTTTGTTCATCATATGCATGAAGAAAGCAGGGGCATTGGTGAGCCCGAAGGACATAATGGTATATTCATAAAGACTGTATCGGTTAGTGAATGCGGTCTCGGGGATATCTTCCTTCTTGATCTTGAGTTGGTGGTATCCAGTCCTCAAATCAATTTTGGAGATAACTTTGGCACCACTGAGTTGATCAAATAAATCATCAATCCTGGGTAGTGGATATTTGTTTTTAATAGTGACATCATTCAGCTGACGGTAATCCACACACATACGGAGACTACCGTCTTTCTTGTCCACAAATATGGCGGGTGATCCCCATGGTGAAAAGCTTGGATGGATATATCCTTTCTGGAGCATCTCATCAAGCTGATTCTTTAATTCTACTAATTCTGACAAAGGCATCCGATAATACTTCTTGTATAACGGTGCGGTCCCGGGCACAAGATCAATTGCAAACTCAAGCTCTCGGTCTGGCGGCATTCCTAGCAATTCTTCAGGGAATACATCGGGAAATTCACTGACCACAGGAATTAATCCCAATTCTTCAGCTACAATGGTGAAGACTATTTCTTTCTTGGGTATGCTTCTGCAGGCATAGAATTTTGTAGTTCGACCTTCCTGACTTGTCAAGGTGACTTCTCGGGTCGCGCAGTTAATGCATACTTGGTATTGGGTTAACCAATTAATTCCCAAAATAATGTCCAACTTGGCAGACCAGATATCAATTTCCAAATTACGGCAGACCAGATTGCTTCTGAGCAAGGATCCCGGGGATTGTACCAGCATATTCTTTCTCAAAATCAAACAAGGAAATTTGTTTTGGGGAACAAAACTCCGCGAAATAAAAGAGTGGGAAGCCCCAGAGTCAAATAAAATTATTGTAGGTATGTTATTAATAGGAAACATACCAATGACGACTTCGGGGTCCTCTTGAGCTTCGTCTGCGGAGAGGTGATGAACTTGCCCTTTGATGGTTTGCTGGACAGGGTACGGCCCCATATGGTTGACTTGTAGCCTGAATGGAGCATTCGTCTTGCCATTCTTGGGACACTGTCTTGCATAATGTCCGGTTTGTCCACAACTGAAATAGGAATTGTTGGGCTGATCGCACCGGGCTGGTTACTACATTCTTGACTTGGGTAGTGGTTTTGTTAACATTCTGCTGCCAATTGGGCTTGTACTCTACCTGAGTTTGCTGCCAAGTACGAGCCTTCTACATTGGCTGACCATCCTTCTTAGGCTCAAACTTGCGCTTGTGATCATTATTGGCAGACTTGCCATGTACAAGCTTGTGCTCCCTTTCAGCAATGAGGGCCTTGTTTACCAGAGTTTGGAAGTTCGGGAAATCAAACATACTGAGAGTGCATCTGAGGTGCTGGTTTAGTCCTCCAAGAAATCTGTCAACCTTTCTTTCTTCTGTGGCCACATCATAGAGGGAATAGCGGGCCAAATGATTGAACTTATGTAGATACTCACTAACGGACAGACTTCCTTGGGTGAGCGTGAGGAATTCACGCTACTTGACCTTCATAATACCAGCAGGAATATGATATTTGCGGAAATGATCCTTGAATTTTGTCCAAGTGATTTCTTCATCTGCAGGCCACATGGCTTTCGCATTATCCCACCATATAGCGGCAGCTCCTTTGAGATAATGCTTAGCAAACGGAACCTTGTCGTCTTCTTCAGTACGAGCAATCTCAAGCTTTTTCTCAATAGTTCATAACCAATCGTCGGCTTCCAAGGGATCAATAACTTGACTGAAACTGGGAGGCTTGGTTCTCTGAAAATCTGACAGTTTGGAGTGATGACCGTTCTGATTTCCTTTCTGCCCAACCATAGCTTGTACACTTTTTAATAATTCAATCAGATCGTTATTCCTTCTTTCCTGAAACATGCGCAAAATTTGCTTGGTGGAGGGCGGATGTGGCGGTGGAGGCGGTGGTGGATTGTACGGCTCGGGGGAATGCCCTGCATGTCGTGCTGAGCGGCGAACAGGGACATCCTCACCAGCATGAATGCTGCTGCCTCCCCGCGTCATCCTATTATTTGTTTTCCCAAGATAACGCAACCGTGATGAGCAACATCCAAAATAGTAGGGAAAAGCCAGCGACTAAACCCGAAAGAAACGAAAACGGAATATCGAAGAAAAACACGGCGAATAATAAAGAGTTTATACAAGACTCATACATGAAAGATAAACATCACGACTAGTTCGACTACTCTCATACATGAAACGGAACATCATGACTCATATGACTACGTCCGTACATCAACATGACAACTGCGGATACTCGAACGCTCTAGTGCTCTGCTGGGCCTGCTGGGTCCTCTCCTGAAGCGGACTCGGATCATGAACTGACGACGTTAACCGAGACCTCCAGGTTAAAGGTAACACGCCGCCACTGCCTCGAGGGCTCTCCCTCCGGGGCAGGTGCAGGATGAGGCTGGAGCATCGGGGCTACTGGGGTAGCGAGAAGGGAAACCCACTCAGCAGGAGCACTGAGGGGAGTCACGGTCAAGGTGCCGAAGCTACTCCGAGGAGTAACCAGGGAAACAGGCGAGCTAGAACCGGGTGGAATATAAGGAGTAAATCCCATAGACGGTGGAGTGGGATAGGACCTAGCGGCTACTAAAGCAGTGCGAGCACGAGTCAGCTCTCGAGCCAGCTCGTGAATCAGAAGGTAACTAGTAGTGATATAGCGAGAAAGGTGGCTAGTAGCGCTACCAGACTCAAGATCAATGATAGGGAAACGGACACGACCATTGTCGTGCAAGGATGGGTAGTAGTGGAAACCTGGGTGAGTCTGCATCCAGACCTCGTTATAGCGCAGCTCGATGAGGACCTCAAATGCAGCAAACTGGACAGCATAAGAAGCAATGGGAGCGAAACCACTCCTGGAGGTACGAGTGTAAGAGCTTGAGGATGAACTGGTGTGTAGAGTAACCATGGCGTGATACTCATATACTGAGTCTGCTAGACGCTCCCGTTATACCCGATACATTGGGTCGTCACCGTGAGGGTAGAGCGGCGCCATACATTCCGAAGAAGGTGCGGCGACGTGTATGGCAGCAGCTCCAACTGGCATGGATACGACACTGGAGCCATCTACACTCACAGCCATCAGTTGGTTAGAAATAATAATAAAACAAGTGCATGCAATGCAAGAATCAGCGGCAAATACTACTGGCACTCAAATTTACTCCAACTAACGTCCAGTTAACACGTCGGTAGTCTAGTGTGTCCTACAGTCAGCATGGCTCTGATACCAAGCGTTGTGGCACCCCGGCTCAGAGCAACCGGTTTACCTTTCATTGCCAGCCCAGCGATCATGTCTTCTGCCAACACACAACATCTTGGTATAGAAAACAACTGCTTTATTGATACTAGCGGAACATAGTTCGATATTACATCAAGTTGCGAGGCCAAGCAGCACACACGGTGCGGCTGAACAATACGTGCATTATTTAGTGAACATAAAGAGGCCTCGATCACGACAACTACGCGGCAGCGGAACGACGACGAAGTGGGACTCCATAGCACAGGGACACCGATGTGGACACGGTCAAGACTCGGGCAGCACTCTAATCCAACGAAACTTTCCTGAATTCTGGCATGACACACCAGGTCAGTACATTGAATGTACTTGCAAGCTCACATCAAGCATAAACATAATGACAGACAATATCATGATATTTATTCAAATTATCATCAATGCAAAATCGTACTAGGAATGTAGTGAACATAATCTCGTGCATCAAGTCCCTCGGAATTTCTTACCAAACGGTTACCTCGTAACCAAACGGTGATCTTTCTCGGATCACAAACGAAACCAACACTTTGGTCTCCATCGTAACATAATTTCTCGACCATCATCTTTCCAACAATGCCATGTGATTAACATTAGTGTGCATGATTATTTAAAATGTTGATCCATGGTGTGACCTACTTCTGAGTTGTGTCCGTACCCGAGGACGCAGCTATCGATAGATTAATTACACTCTGCAGAGGTAGCACATTTTACCCACACCACGAAATCCATGGTCTCGCACTCCCATTCGGGTGGACCAACGGCATTCCAATGAAAACCTCCCATTGCCTTGACACTCTCCCGGCCACTCCGACTTAGTCCCCACCGGGCTAAGTCCTGGTGGCCCCGTGCCTACCAAAGGCATCAACGGCCACCGTCGTGGCAAAACATAAACAGTCCCAAACAGGGACAAGGTACCATAACAACAAACGGGCACACAAGGTTATGTCTGCTTACCGGGCCAAGGTAACGCATGCCCATAACCTTCCCTCATTGGAGGTACCGACCAGAGGCATTACAACGGACCGAATAAAGGCCTTCCCATAAAGGCAAATGTGGTTGCACTGGAAAAAGCTCGATTCAGTGGCACCATGACCCGATCAACGATATGTTCAAGTTGAGTTATTATCAGGTTTAACTCAAAGTAAAAATAATCAGTGTCATGATGTGCCATGAAAATGCAACCTTACATTATGCATCACATATTGTCAAAAATAAATGGATCAACCTCATCAAGTATTCCACTAACCATAATCATCAGCAAAGTCATACCACTTCTCTGGTTATTATAATTCATCAAACTTAACCATGATATTAATTTAAAATAATCCATTTTCTTACTTATGAAAATATTAACCAAACTAGTCTTTTTCATAGTCATTTTATTATCACATAACCAAATATTACTTCTACTGACTTAAACTAACTTAGTTAGTCTCAAACTACTGTAAACTAAGCATACCAAACAAAACAACCATTCAACAGAAATAAATATTTATTTAAGTGATTTAAATGCATGAACTAAATCATTATTCAAGTTGGAAAATCACTAATATTGAAATGGCACCATGAAAATGTTGTTGTGGCTTGCCTTAGTGCTGATGTGTAACATCCCAAATTTTCAATTTGGAATGTTATACATAGGTCATTCATGCATATCATATTTTATTGCATTTCGTTTCGAGATCCTCGAAATTCTAAACAACTCAAGGACCCTCGGAGAGAGTTGGGGATTTCACGTTTTTCATATTTGACTTTTAACAAATATTGAAACAAGGATCACTTTGGTTTTAATTTATTTTCACTCCGAAAATATTTCATATTAAAATATATGAGAGGAGATAATATGACTTCTCCAAAATAAATGAAATATTGGAATATTAAAATCAAATATTTGATTTTATTCGGATTTTATTGCAATTTTATTTGAATTAGGAAAAATACGCATTTTTCAAAATTGCACTTTAGGCCCAAATAAATGTTTACATTGTCCGGCATATTTGTAGAGGACAGGGAAAATTTATTTCGGGATTTTTGGAGTTCGTTTAGTATTCTTTTTCTTTTTTTCTGCGCGCGCAATTATTAAAAAAAAGTCAAACCGACCTACGGGCCGTATCCGGCCCGGACTCCCCAGGCCCCCTTTATAAGCCAGCCCCCTGCCCCGCAGCCCACCGCCGCCGCAGCCCACCCCGCGCCTCCCAAACCCTAGCGCCGCCGCCTCCCGCCGCCGCGTCGGATCTCGCCGTTGACCGATCGGTTTTCCACGGTTGACCCCGGTTATTTTTATTTTTTTCTGTTCATTTCTTTAGATCGGTTTTTTCGCCGGTTTATTTATTATGCGGACGTTCATCCGTTCATTCATTTAAATGAACGCCGTTCACCCGTTAGTCACAGACGGCGAACGTTCGTTCGTTAGTCTGTTCGTCAGTTTTCTTTTTCCAGGGTTTTTCGCGATTATTTTTCGATCGCGATTTCTGACCTGATTTTCGTTTTAGTTTATCTTTTCGCTCGTTTATCGGAATCAGGCGATTCAAGCGCCTAGATCTTCATCTCAAAGGCCTCTTTCTGTTTAACCAACTTGAACAAGAATTTGGTACTGAAAATTTGACTTTAGTCCAGATTAGTAATCGGATCTTGCTTCTTTTGCAGTTTGAGTTTCGTTGCTCCGATTGATTTGATTCTTTTTGCAAACCAGAGTTCTTAAGTTGAACTTTCTGGTTAGATCTTCTTATTTGAGTTTTACCCGTGCATCTTTGCTTTATTGCTTATGTATGTTATTGTTTGTTTGCGATAGAATTCCCGGAGTGCGAAGCGTGCTACTACGAGTCACTAGGTTTTGCGGATCGTCAACAAGGCAAGTAACACATTGATCATACACCTTTATTACCCAGTTTTTATGCATTAGATACAATCCTCACACATTGCATGAGTAGGATCTCTTAACTTGTGGGTATTGGGAAGTAGATGATGAGGTAGAACCTATTACCTGTTTTAATATCAAACCCTTGGGAGTTACTTCTGCGTATGCTTATATTGCTATGCTATGCTCGTAGACGTGGTTTGGGTGAGTGTATCCATGATAGATGTGAGATTGTTAATTAGTGGTTCAACTTAAGGTGGCAACTTTAATACACATCTGGGTGGATTGCTTGTTTGGGCACCTGGAGAATCCAGTGTTGTCCTAGGATATCCCGGAGTACCCGTGTGATTATCCTACGGTCCGCCACCCAGGCTCAAAGGGATCATAAGATTATTCATGCTAGAAACTTCCGTGTGTAGCCACAAGCCATTATGGGCTCTGGCATAGTTGAGTATGTTGTGTGACCTCTTTCAGTGGTGGGCTAGCAGATGTAGAGGGAAAGCAGGTGTAACTGTCCATCCAGAGTAAAGAGTTAATGCTTCTGAAAGACTGTGTCTCGGTCATCTGATTCTCAAACACCCTGTAGTGCGAGAAATCGAACGGAGGCGATCGAGTCTTGTGGGGAAAAGTGCGCAAACCTCTGCAGAGTGTACAAACTACTCATGGTTAGCCGTGTCCCTGGTTATGGACATCTTGAGTATCTATTACTTGGATTATCCTATTGTATCTCATCACTCTAATTTAATTTGTTGGGTTGATAATTACTTTAATTGGGATTGAGTTGGAGGAACGTTCTCAATGATGTTTCAACTACCATGATAGTTAAATAAAAATTTATTCCTTTGTTGTAGGGAAAAATTGGCTTTTCACAAAATCATATAACCATAGAGCCTCCACCAGCCATATATGCATGTAGTGATAGCATTATTCTGTTCATTGCTCTACTGTGTTATATTGCCAGCATATTCCATGTGCTGACCCGTTTTCGGGCTGCAACGTATTATGTTGCAGACTTTTCAGACGAAGAGTAAGGTTCGCTAGGCCGTTGTCATGCACTCAGCTATGCCGTTGGAGTTGATGGACTCACTTTATCTTCCAAGTCTTCCGCTGTTATCGTGTTAGATGGCCTTAAGCCATATTTATTGTAATAAGTTCTCTTTTGAGACATTCGATGTAATAAGTGTGTGATTGCTACTCTGTTATAAATCCTTCGAGTACTCTGTGTGTCAGCATTACCGATCCAGGGATGACACTGAAGTGCATAGACTTGACCGTTTGAGGCCGGGTCGCTACAAGATGGTATCAGAGCACACGCTAAATGTAGGACACGACCACTAAGAAAAGCCATAGGTCACTCTTCTTTACCCATTTCTGACTCCTCTCTATTTTCTACTCTTTAGGATGGCGGACTCGAGGAACAAGTTTGCACAACCAGATGAAGATACACCTTTTTGGGCGACACTTGAAGGAAGTCACTAGATACCTAAACATTGGAACACCAAGCTTCACCAGGACCTACAACACCACTTTACCAGAAGAGGAGCTCTGGATGATTCGAGCTCAAGTTCCAGGAAGGACGTTCATGCCAGTCACGGAGCCCATGGTGTTTTCGTTTGATGCCCCAACCTGGAGTCTAGGCAAGAGCATGGCAGCCCACATCGCCATGGGACGCATTGGCGAGGTTTAACACAAGGATCTCAAGGATACTATCTACCAGATATGCGGGCGCCGAGATGAGCAATGGGAGATGATCAGCACCAGGAAGGACAGGTCCATTGCAGCTTTCATCCAGGAGTTAAACCAGCACATTCAATGCCAGGAGAACCAGATGTGCGCAGGCATGATAGATTTAAAGAAGGATGACTAGGATCACCGAGTTAGAAGAGAAACTCAAGTCTACACACGATGGAAATGAGGAGGAAATCGCAACACTATTGGAGAAGAACGACGACCTGATTAAGAAGATCGGAGTGTTCATGGGAGACCCTGCGCCAGGAGGAGAGGATGATGATTCCACTTGTCCGGAGAACTACATCATCATCGACGACACCGATTCCGACCCTGACGATAGTGATGATGATTATGAAGACGTAGCTGGAGCGGATATCATGGAGTCTTCCACCGATCAAAATTTCTAGTAGACCACCATATGATCAGTAGTATTTCCCCCATGTAAATAGTATAGTCCGAGCACTGTAACGATAGTTAGATCGATTGTATGCCCTTGCTTGATTGATTGAGTGATATGTTTGTGTTTGTCTCATGTGCATATGGGTAGTGTTTTCTCACTAGACCTAATTTCTATTCTACTCTCTTCCCTCTAAACCCATCAGATGCCTCCGAGACGTGACACCGGATTTGTCTCCCCATCGGAGATCACCCAGTTGATCCAGCAGCAGAATGCCTTGATGCAGATATTAGTCCAGAACCAAGGCAACAACAACAACAACCCTCCTCCAGTTGACAACTTAGCCCATCTTCTGAGGTTACAGCCGCCGGTGTTTTTCAGTAGCACCGAGCCAATAGTTGCGGATGACTGGCTACGCAGGATTGGAAGGGAGTTGACCACCGCCGGGTGCACAGATGCTGAGAAGGTGCGTTTTTCCGCACATCAGTTGGATGGACCAGCAGCGTCATGGTGGGAGAATTACACAGCCACTTTTCCCATAGCCAATGTCACTTGGGATCAGTTTCAGCAAGCATTCCGCACAGCCCATGTCTCAACTGGGGCTATGAGCATGAAGAAGCATGAGTTTCGCAACTTACGCCAGGGAAATCGTACTGTGGCTCAGTACGTAGATGAGTTTAGTAAGCTATCTCGTTATGCCCCTAATGATGTGGCCACGGATGCCGCGAAGCAGGAGAAGTTTATGGAAGGGCTGAATGATGAGATGAGCATGCAGTTGATGGTGGCAACATTTAACAACTACTAGGAGTTGGTAGACAAGGCTCTTATGATTGAAGGGAAGCAGCAGCAGATTGAGAGCTGCAAGAAGAAGTATGGACAAGGAAAGTACAATTCTGGAGCCCAGCAGAAGCCTCGTTTCACCCCGAACTCTGGAGGACTTGTCCATAACCATGGAGGCCACACCCACAATGGAGGGAGTTCTCACAACCACAATGGCCCCAAGAATGGAAACGGGAACGGAGCAGGCAGCAATCAGAACCGCTCTAACCCAACCACACCCGCCAAGAAGGACCTAAGCCACATTACTTGTTTCAAGTGCGGGAAGACTGGACACTATGCCACTGAGTGCCCTGAAACAAAGAATGGTAATGGCAATGGAAGCGCTGGGAAGAAGCCCAACCCTTTCAATAGGGGACAAGTGAACCACGTGAACGTGGAGGAAGTTGAGGAGCAGCCTGATGCAGTTAGTAGTAAGTTTTTGGTTAAGTCTTTTACTGTAATTGTTCTTTTTGATACTGGTGCATCGCATTCATACATATCAAGGGGATTCGTGGATAAGTATAAGTTGCCCACTAAGGTACTTAGGACACCTATGTTAGTAAGTTCGCCAGGAGCAGAATATATGGCAAGTCAAGGATGCTTTCAGATGCCATTGATTATTGGAAGCCATGTTTTCCCCTCAGACCTGATAATTTTGGAGTCCCAAGGTTTGGATGTGATACTAGGAATGGATTGGCTATCCATGTATGGAGGAAACATCGATTGCGCGAGTAAGTCAATTTTACTCACCACCCCGGAGGGAAAAAGGATCAAGTATGTTTCCAGGCATGCGCCAAGGAGGACCCAAGTAAATTCTCTCACGGGAGTTGTTCAGGAGGAAGTGCCGGTAGTGAAGGATTACCCAGATGTATTTCCGGAGGAGTTACCAGGCATGCCACCAGATCGAGATATCGAGTTTTTGATAGAGTCGTTGCCAGGCACCGGGCCTATATCGAACAGATCATACCGGATGCCCGCAAACGATCTGGAGGAGATTAAGAAGCAGATTAAGGAGTTATTGGAGAAAGGTTACATTCGAAGAAGTTCATCACCATGGGGAGCCCCGGTGCTCTTGGTTGAGAAAAAGGATGGATCGTTAAGGATGGTTGTTGATTATCGAGCGTTGAATGAAGTAACAGTCAAGAATAAGTATCCACTGCCGATGATCAATGATTTGTTTGACCAGTTGCAAGGAGCTAAGGTGTTTTCGAAGATTGATCTGCGATCAGGATATCACCAGCTGAAGATTAGGGAAAAGGATATACCTAAGACAGCCTTCCTTTTGATATTTCCTCTTCCTACTGTCAAAAAGAAATATGATATTCTTATTATTGGGGATGTGCATATCCCCGTTGAGGTAACATAGTGTTATTCAAAATTTCTCTGGTTTCATGTTATTCGAAATGAGTTCGTTAACAAGACCTAATCAACCTTGTTAGTGGATTCCTTTTGATGAGCATGAGATGGATAAAGTTAGAAGGCACAACCTTCTGTACCCTCATTTTATTTTCTGTTATTTAGTTGAAATAAAGTTAAAAAAATAGTATTTTTCTATCTATTTTCTAAATTATCCGTGCAATATAAAAATACCCTGAAAATAAAAGTTCTCCAAATGCCCTGCCAATTTTCAGAAAATGATGAAGAGATTTTTGAGGGGCTCATTGAGCCGAAGCTCGAAGGAAAAGCAAAGTGAAGAAGCAGAAAGGCCCAAATATAATCTACGTCGCACCGCGGAAGTTCGGCCGTGTGAATGGCCTTGTGATGATTTCTTGAGGGCAGCCGGGATTTATGATGATTTTTATGAGTTGGCGGAGAATGCAGGCCTCACCGACTTCCTCCGCGAACAGTATCTCTTACACACCAATACCTTTGTGCAAAATTTTCATTTCCATTCTAGGAGGTCACCACCTATGGTGGATTTTTATTTATATGATGAGTATAAGGAGATGACCCTTCGTGAATTCTGTGTGGTGTGCAAGTTACCTTTACCGGGTTTCATATAGGAACCACATAGTAACAATGTGGAGGGGTTTATTGATACAATTGCTGTAGGGGAAACGAGGAAGGTTTCCGACGCACGAATCACTAGCATACACTTTCATGTTCTATGTTACTTTGCTATATTTGCTAGTAGATGCTTAATTGGTCACGGAATGATATTATTATTTTGTGCCATGCCTTGTTTCATGATGACACATTTAGTATGGGCGCTATTGTTGCAAAGCGGTTAAATCTTAACCGTACTAAGGGCCCCATCTTGGGAGGCATCTTCGCCTCACGCCTCGCTGCATACTATAACATACCTATTAGGCACTATGAAAAAGAAGAAAAATTGCTGCCTACTGTTTATTTAGATTATAAGAGTATGGTAGTGCATGATTTTATTGTTAAGAATACGGAAAGGGCGCTTAAATACGAATTGTTATTTGATAAAAGTCACCCCGAGACTATTACCTTGCCTGCTCCTTCCTTGTTTGATTTATCTGCAGGCCAGTATCTCGTTCCGCTAGCAACCATCCAAGCGTACCAGAACCCTACATCAGCCATCGAGCCAGAGCCGGAACCACAATTTGATCGTCCACGACAGTCTAATTACCAGTGGGATCCGGAGGCGACTGCCAACCAGTGGCAATCAGAGGCTTCTTCTTCTCAGTACGACCCCAACTACAACTTTGGATATCCACCAGGCCAGCCATGGCAATAGACCAACTTAGGCCAAAAGCCTAAGCTTGGGGGAGTACGTATCTCTCACCGACATTACATTTATGTTCACACACTCATGCTAGTTGTCGGTGCTCATACTCTTTCATTGTATTTTTTCCATGCTAGTTTCTTTTCCTTTCTATGCTTTCTTCTTGTGTGTTTGAAAAACCTTAAGAAAATAAAAAAAATTAGTTGTAGCTTTAGCTAGTTTACTTTTCTTGTTGTAGTAGTAATAACTAAAAAGAAAACCCAAAAATATTTCATGTTCTTCTTTTGCTTGTTGGGAGCTTTCCCGTGTAAATAGTTTTATTTCTTTTCTTTGGGGGTCGATAGGAGAAGACCATGATGAAATTGTTGAAGTGGCTCTATTATGCATTATTGTTGATTTAACCAAGAGCCCATATTGTCTTGTCTTCTCCTGTTTATTGAATGCTAGCAGATTCCAGCTTAGTCCAATGCACATGCACTATTATTATTATTATTATTATTATTCACATCGTTCAGTCGTGCAAGTGAAAGGCAATTATGACGATATATGATGGACTGATTGAAATGAGAGAAGCTGGTATGAACTCCACCTCTCTTGTTTTTGTAAATATGATTAGTTCATCGTTCCTGATTCAGCCTATTATGAATAAACATGTTTGCAATGACAATTAGAGATTATAGTTGCTTATGCCATGCTTAATTAGCTAGGAGTTTATAATAGTTTACCTTGCGTGTCAACATGCTATTAAAATGGTTGTGATGTGGTATGATAGGGTGGTATCCTCCTTTGAACGATTCGAGTGACTTGACTTGGCACATGTTCACACATGTAGTTGAAACAAAGCAGCATAGCCATCATGATATTTATGTTCATGGTGGATTATATCCTACTCATGCTTGCACTCAATGTTCATTAATTTTAATGCATGTTCATGACTGTTGTCGCTCTCTAGTTGGTCGCTTCCCAGTCTTTTTCTAGCCTTCACTTGTACTAAGCGGGAATACTGCTTGTGCATCCAATCCCTTAAACCCCAAAGTTATTCCATATGAGTCCACTATACCTTCCTATATGTGGCATCTACCTGTCGTTCCAAGTAAATTCGTATGTGCCAAACTCTAAACCTTCAAATGAAATTCTGTTTTGTATGCTCGAATAGCTCATGTATCAACTAGGGTTGTCCGTATGTTCCATGTTAGGCAGGTTATTCTCAAGAGGAGTGGACTCCGCTCCTCACTCACGAGAAAATGGCTGGTCACTGGGATGCCCAGTCCCTTGCTTTATGCAAATCAAATCAAAATAATTGCAAACAAAACTCCCCCGGGACTGTTGTTAGTTGGAGGCACTCGTTGTTTCGAGCAAGCCATGGATTGATGCTTGTTGGTGGAGGGGGAGTATAAACTTTACCATTCTGTTTGGGAACCGCCTATAATGTGTGTAGCATGGAAGATATCGCCATCTCTTGGTTGTTATGTTGACAATGAAAGTGTGCCGCTCAAAATATTATTTATCTCTATTTCAAAACCGAGCTCTGGCACCTCTACAAATCCCTTCTTCCCTCTGTGAAGGGCCTATCTATTTACTTTTATGTTGAGTCATCACCCTCTTATTAAAAAGCACTAGCTGGAGAGCACCGCTGTTATTTGCATTCATTACTATTAATTTATGTTGGGTATGACTATGACTGGATCTCTTTTAACATTAATTACAATGTTTAGTCGGTCCTTGATCTTTAAAGGTGCTCTGCATTTATGTTTTGCGGTCTCAGAAAGGGCTAGCGACATACCATCTTGTTATATCATATTATGATTGTTTTGAGAAAGTGTTGTCGTCCTAGATTTATTATTATTGCTCGCTAGTTGATTATGCCATTGACATGAGTAAACATGAGACCTAAGTGTTATTGTGAATATGGTTAGTCATAATCTTTGTTGAAAACTTGAATCCTGGCTTTACATATTTACAATAACATGAGCAAACAGAGTTTGTAAAAGTTTTTCTTTATCACTTTCAGTTTATCAACTGAATTGCTTGACGACAAGCAAAGGTTTAAGCTTGGGGGAGTTGATGCGTCTCCGTCGTATCTACTTTTCCAAACACTTTTGCCCTTGTTTTGGACAATAACTTGCATGATTTGAATGGAACTAACCCGGACTGACGCTGTTTTCAGCAGAATTGCCATGGTGTTATTTTTGTGCAGAAACAAAAGTTCTCGGAATGACCTGAAACTCCACGGGGATTATTTTTTGAAATAATAAAAAATACAGGCGAAAGAATCAAGGCGAGGGGGCCCACACCCTTTCAACGAGGGTGGGGGGCACGCCTGCCCTCCTGGGCGCGCCCCCTGCCTCGTGGGCCCCCTGGAGCTCCACCAACCTCAACTCCAACTCTATATATTCGTGTTCGGGGAGAAAAAAATCAGAGAGAAAGATTCATCGCGTTTTATGATACGGAGCCGCTGCCAAGCCCTAAACTCTCTTAGGAGGGCTGATCTAGAGTCCGTTCGGGGCTCCGGAGAGGGGAATCTGTCGCCATCGTCATCATCAACCATCCTCCATCACCAATTTCATGATGCTCACCGCCATGCATGAGTAATTCCATCGTAGGCTTGCTGGACGGTGATGGGTTGGATGAGATTTATCATGTAATTGAGTTAGTTTTGTTAGGGTTTGATCCCTAGTATCCAGTATGTTGTGAGGTTGATGTTGCTATGACTTTGCTATGCTTAATGCTTGTCACTAGGGCACGAGTGCCATGATTTCAGATCTGAACCTATTATGCTTTTTATGAATATATGTGAGTTCTTGATCCTATCTTGCAAGTCTATAGTCACCTACTATGTGTTATGATCCGGCAACCCCGAAGTGACAATAATCGGGACCACTCCCAGTGATGACCGTAGTTTGAGGAGTTCATGAATTCACTATGTGTTAATGCTTTGGTCTGGTACTCTATTAAAAGGAGGCCTTAATATCCCTTAGTTTCCGTTAGGACCCCGCTGCCACGGGAGGGTAGGACAAAAGATGTCATGCAAGTTCTTTTCCATAAGCACGTATGACTATATTCGGAATGCATGCCTACATTACATTGATGAATTGGACCAAGTTCTGTGTCACCCTATGTTATGACTGTTACATGATGAACCACATCCGGCATAATTCTCCATCACCGATCCAATGCCTACGAGCTTTTCACATATTGTTCTTCGCTTATTTACTTTTCCGTTGCTACTGTTGCAATCACTACAAAACCCAAAAATATTACTTTTGCTACCGTTACCGTTACTCCCGTATTACTTTGCTACTAAATAGCTTGCTGCCGATACTAAGTTATCCAGGTGTGGTTGACTTGACAACTCAACTGCTAATACTTGAGAATATTCTTTGGCTCCCCTTGTGTCGAATCAATAAATTTGGGTGCAATACTCTACCCTCGAAAACTGTTGCGATCCCTTATACTTGTGGGTTATCAAGACTATTTTCTGGCGCCGTTGCCGGGGAGCATAGCTCTATTCTTTGAGTCACTTGGTATTTATATCTGCTGGTCACTATGAAGAACTTGAAAGACGAGAAAACAAAAATTTATCCCTCAACTACGAGGGGAGGTAAGGAACTGCCATCTAGCTCCGCACTTGATTCACCTTCTGTTTCGAGTAAGCTTGCGACACCTAAACATGCTTCTGCTATTAATTTTTATATGTCGCATGTTATTGATGATGCCACTTCTGCTATGCATGATACTTATGATTAAATTACTTCTATGCTTGATACTAATGTGCCACTTGGTGAATTTCTCGATGAACAACTTGCTAGGGCTAGAGAGAATGAAATTATTGAAACTGATAATATTGATGAAAGTGATGATGAAGACTCTCTCCCTAAATATGAATTGCCTGGTGTGCCTGAGGGCTATGTTATGGATGAAGAAACTGCTAGAGACTTTCTTGCTTGCAATGATAGAAGTGATCTTAAGAAATTATTAGCTAAGCTTAAACAAAAAACTCTGAATGCTAGAATGAAATATGATCCTGCTTATGCTACTTCACCTATCTTTGTTACTGATAAGGATTATGAATTCTCTATTGATCCTGATATAATTAGTTTAGTTGAATCTGATCCTTTTCGTGGCTATGAGTCTGAAACTGTTGTGGCACATCTTACTAAATTAAATGATATAGCCTGATAACCCACATGTATAGGGGATCGCAACAGTTTTCGAGGGTAGAGTATTCAACCCAAATTTATTGATTCGACACAATGGGAGCCAAAGAATATTCTCAAGTATTAGCAGTTGAGTTGTCAATTCAACCACACCTGGATAACTTAGTATCTGCAGCAAAGTATTTAGTAGCAAAGTAATATGGAAGTAACGGTAACGGTAGCAAAAGTGATATTTTTGGGTTTTGTAGTGATTGTAACAGTAGCAACGGAAAAGTAATAAGCAGAGAACAATATGTGAAAAGCTCGTAGGCATTGGATCGGTGATGGAGAATTATGCCGGATGCAGTTCACCATGTAACAGTCATAACATAGGGTGACACAGAACTAGCTCCAATTCATCAATGTAATGTAGGCATGTATTCCGAATATAGTCATACGTGCTTATGGAAAAGAACTTGCATGACATCTTTTGTCCTACCCTCCCGTGGCAGCGTGGTCCTAATGGAAACTAAGGGATATTAAGGCCTCCTTTTAATAGAGTACCGGACCAAAGCATTAACACATAGTGAATACATGAACTCCTCAAACTACGGTCATCACTGGGAGTGGTCCCGATTATTGTCACTTCGGGGTTGCCGGATCATAACACATAGTAGGTGACTATAGACTTGCAAGATAGGATCAAGACCTCACATATATTCATGAAAACATAATAGGTTCAGATCTGAAATCATGGCACTCGGGCCCTAGTGGCAAGCATTAAGCATAGCAAAGTCATAGCAACATCAAATACATGGATACTAGGGATCAAACCCTAACAAAACTAACTCGATTACATGATAGATCTCATCCAACCCATCACCGTCCAGCAAGCCTATGATGGAATTACTCACGCACGGCGGTGAGCATCATGAAATTGGTGATGGAGGATGGTTGATGATGACGTCGGCGATGAATCCCCCTCTCCGGAGCCCCGAACGGACTCCAGATCAGCCCTCCTCAGAGGTTTTAGGGCATGGCGGCGGCTCGGTATCGTAAAACACGATGAATCCTTCTCTCTGGTTTTTTTCTCCCCGAAAGTGAATATATGGAGTTGGAGTTGAGGTCGGTGGAGCGTAAGGGGGCCCACAAGGCAGGGGGGCGCCCCCCACCCTCGTGGACAGGGTGTGGGCCCCCTGACGTTGATTTTTCTTCCAGTATTTTTAATATTTTCCGAAAAGATGTTCCGTGGAGTTTCAGGTCATTCCGAGAACTTTTGTTTCTGCACATAAATAACACCATGGCAATTCTGCTAAAAACAACGTCAGTCCAGGTTAGTTCCATTCAAATCATGCAAGTTAGAGTCCAAAACAAGGTCAAAAGTGTTTGGAAAAGTAGATACGACGGAGACGTATCAACTCCCCCAAGCTTAAACCTTTGCTTGTCCTCAAGCAACTCAGTTGATAAACTGAAAGTGATAAAGAAAAACTTTTACACACTCTGTTTGCTCTTGTTGTTGTAAATATGTAGAGCCAGGATTCAAGTTTTCAGCAAAGATTATGACTAACCATATTCACAATAACACTTAGGTCTCATGTTTACTCATGTCAATGGCCTAATCAACTAGCGAGCAATAATAATAAATCTCGGATGACAACACTTTCTCAAAACAATCATAATATTATATAACAAGATGGTATCTTGCTAGCCATTTCTGAGACCGCAAAACATAAATGCAGAGCACCTTTAAAGATCAAGGACTGACTAGACATTGTAATTCATGGTAAAAGAGATCCAGTCATAGTCATACCCAATATAAATTAATAGTAATGAATGCAAATGACAGCGGTGCTCTCCAGCTGGTGCTTTTAATGAGAGGGTGATGACTCAACATAAAAGTAAATAGATAGGCCCTTCGCAGAGGGAAGCAGAGATTTGTAGAGGTGCCAGAGCTCGGTTTTGAAATAGAGATAAATAATATTTTGAGCGGCATACTTTCATTGTCAACATAACAACCAAGAGATGGCGATATCTTCCATGCTACACACATTATAGGCGGTTCCCAAATAGAATGGTAAAGTTTATACTCCCCCTCCACCAACAAGCATCAATCCATGGCTTGCTCGAAACAACGAGTGCCTCCAACTAGCAACAGTCGAGGGGGAGTTTTGTTTGCAATTATTTTGATTTAGTTTGCATAAAGCATGGGACTGGGCATCCCGGAGACCAGCCATTTTCTCGTGAATGAGGAGCGGAGTCCACTCCCCTTGAGAATAATCCGCCTAGCATGGAAGATACGGACAGCCCTAGTTGATACATGAGCTATTCGAGCATACAAAACAGAATTTCATTTGAAGGTTTAGAGTTTGGCACATACAAATTTACTTGGAACGGCAGGTAGATACCGCATATAGGAAGGTATAGTGGACTCATATGGAATAACTTTGTGGTTTAAGGGATTGGATGCACAAGCAGTATTCCCGCTTAGTACAAGTGAAGGCTAGCAAAAGACTGGGAAGCGACCAACTAGAGAGTGACAACAGTCATGAACATGCATTAAAATTAATGAACATTGAGTGCAAGCATGAGTAGGATATAATCCACCATGAACATAAATATCGTGAAGGCTATGTTGATTTGTTTCAACTACATGTGTGAACATGTGCCAAGTCGAGTCACTTAAATCATTCAAAGGAGGATACCACCCCACTATACCACATCACAACCATTTTAATAGCATGTTGGCACGCAAGGTAAACCATTATAACTCATAGCTAATTAAGCATGGCACGAGCAACTATGATCTCTAATTGTCATTGCAAACATGTTTATTCATAATAGGCTGAATCAGGAACGATGAACTAATCATATTTACAAAAACAAGAGAGGTCGAGTTCATACCAGCTTTTCTCATCTCAGTCAGTCCATCATATATCGTCATAATTGCCTTTCACTTGTATGACCGAACGATGTGAATAATAATAAGAGTGCATGTGCATTGGACTAAGCTGGAATCTGCGAGCATTCAATAAACAGGAGAAGACAAGGCAATATGGGTTCTTGGTTAAATCAACAATAATGCATATAAGAGCCACTTCAACAATTTAATTATGGTCTTCTCCTATCGACCCCCAAAGAAAAGATAAGAAAAGAAATAAAACTATTTACACGGGAAAGCTCCCAACAAGCAAAAGAAGAACGGGAAATCTTTTTGGGTTTTCTTTTAATCATTACTACTACAGCAAGAAAGTAAACTAGCTAAAAGCTACACTAATTTTTTTGGTTTTTCTGAAGGTTTATCAAACACACAAGAAGAAGGCAAGAAAAAGAAAATAAACTAGCATGGATATTACAGTGAAAGAGTATGAGCACCAACATCTAGCAATGAGTTTGTGTGAACATAAATGTAATATCGGTGGGAAATACGTACTCCCCCAAGCTTAGGCTTTTGGCCTAAGTTGGTTTATTGCCACGGATGGCCTGGCGGATATCCATAGTTGTAGCCAGGGTCATACTGAGATGAAGAAGACTCTGATTGCCACTGGTTGGAAATCATCTCCGGATCCCACTGGTAGTTAGACTGTCGTGGAGGCTCAAATTGTGGTTCCGGCTCCGTGGCTGGTGTAGGGTTCCGATAGGCGTAAATGGCCGCCAACGGAACGAGATACGGACCTGTAGATAAATTAAACAAGGAGGGAGCAGGCAAGGTAATAGTCTCAGGGTGATGTTTATCAAAGAATAATTTGTATTTAAGAGCCCCTTCCTTATTTTTAACAATAAAGTCATGCGCTACCATACTCTTATAATCTAAATAAGCATTGGGCAGCAATTTTTCTTCTTTTTCATAGTGCCTAATAGGTATGTTATAATGTGCAACAAGGCGTGAAGCATAAATACCTCCAAAGATGGGGCCTTGTGTACGGTTCAAACTTAACCGTTTAGCAATAATACCGCCCATACTAACAGTGTTATCGCAGAATAAACCATGGAACAAAATGATAATATCAGGAACACTAAGGTTTCCACAGTTTCCGCAGCCAATTAAGCAACGACTAGCAAATATAGCAAAGTAGCGTAAAACAGGAATATGTATGCTAGTGATTCTTGCATCGGAAACCTTTCTAGTTTCCCCCACAGTAATAGTGTCAATAAACCCGTCCACATCTTTACGATGTGGTTCCTCTAAACTACCCTCGAAAGGTATTTTGCAAACCTTGCAAAATTCATCTAGTGGCATATTCTTAACAACATCATATAAATGAAACTCTACTGAAGGAGGTGTTTCCTTAGGATAATAGTAGAAGTTTTGCACAAAAGTATTGGTGAGTAAGAGATACTGTTCGCGTTGGTCGCGGAGGAAGTCGGTGAGGCCTGCATTCTCAGCCAATTCATAAAAATCATTGTAAATCCCGGCTTCTCTCAAGAAATCATCGGAAGGCCATTCACACGGCCGAACCTCCGTGGTGCGGGGCAAATTATATTTGGGCCTCTGTGCTTCTTCATTTTGCTTTTCCTTCGAGCTTCGGCTCGATGAGCCCCTCAAAAATCTCTTCATTATTTTCTGAAAAATTCTGAAATTTTTAGTAACTTCAAATAAAAGTGAACCAACCTCAATAAAATTGATAGCAACTACTCCTACAAGTGCCTAGAGACTATATCAAGCATTGGAACTATTTGGAACCATATAAATTTGACATGCAAGCTCAAGAACATGGTCACCTAGGCAGCACAAATTTGCAATGAATAGAGCACTAGAACAAAAACTAATTGGACCAATGGAGAAGTCACATACCAAGGAACAATCCCCCAAGCAGTTTTGTGAGAGGTGCTTTGAGCAAGGAGATCGAAAATCACAGCAAAATGAGCTAGAACTGGTGCTTGAGCTGCATGGTGATTTTTTTTGGGAGGAAGAAGAAGTGTGTGGGTGCAGGAATAAGTGGAGGGGAGCCACCATGGGCCCACAAGGTAGGGGGGCGCGCCCAGGGGTGGGCGCGCCCTGGACCCTCGTGGCCAGGTGTTTGCTCCCCCTGCTGTGTTCTCAGTTCCAGATATTCTAAAATATTCCAGAAAAAAAACATATTCCATTTTCAGGGCATTTGGAGAACTTTTATTTTCGGGGTATTTTTATTTTGCACGGATAAATCAGAAAACAGACAAAAAATACTATTTTTACTTTATTCCAACTAGATAACAGAAAGTAGAGAGAGGGTACAGAAGGTTGTGCCTTCTAGTTTGATCCATCTCATGCTCATCAAAAGGAATCCACTAACAAGGTTGATCAGGTCTTGTTCACAAACTCATTCCGAATAACATGGAACCGGAGAAATTTCGAATAACACTATGTTACCTCAACGGGGATATGCACATCCCCAATATAATAATATCATATTTCTTTTTGATAGTAGGAAGAGGAAATTCAAAACCTCCAAAAATAATCGATGGAATTTTTCCAATAGAATTGATACTGTGGACTTGAGGTTGTTTCCTCAAAAAGTGTACCGTATGTTCATTGCCATTAACATGAAAAGTGACATTGCCTTTGTTGCAATCAATAATAGCCCCTGCAGTATTCAAAAAAGGTCTTCCAAGAATAATAGACATACTATCGTCCTCGGGAATATCGAGAATAACAAAGTCCGTTAAAATATTAACGTTTGCAACCACAACAGGCACATCCTCACAAATACCGACAGGTATAGCAGTTGATTTATCAGCCATTTGCAAAGATATTTCAGTAGGTGTCAACTTATTCAAATCAAGTCTACGATATAAAGAGAGAGGCATAACACTAACACCGGCTCCAAGATCACATAAAGCAGTTTTAACATAGTTTCTTTTAATGGAGCATGGTATAGTAGGTACTCCTGGATCTCCAAGTTTCTTTGGTATTCCACCCTTAAAAGTGTAATTAGGAAGCATGGTGGAAATTTCAGCTTTCGGTATCTTTCTTTTATTTGTAATAATATCTTTCATATACTTAGCATAAGGATTCATTTTGAGCATATCAATCAAACGCATACGCAAGAAGATAGGTCTAATCATTTCAGCAAAGCGCTCAAAATCCTCATCATCCTTTTTATTGGATGGTTTGGGAGGAAAAGGCATGGGTTTCTGAACCCATGGTTCTCTTTCTTTACCGTGTTTCCTAGCAACAAAGTCTCTCTTACCATACCGTTGATTCTTTGATTGTGGGTTATCAAGATCAACAGCAGGTTCAATTTCTACATCATTATCATTGCTAGATTGAGCATCATCATGAACATCATCATTAGCATTTTCATTAGGCTCATGTTCATTACCAGATTGTGTTTCAGCATCAAAAATAGATATATCATTTGGATTCTCAGGTGGTTCAGCAATAGGTTCACTAGAAGTATGCAAAGTCCTATCATTTTTCTTTTTCTTCTTTTTAGAAGGACCAGGTGCATCAATATTATTTCTCTGAGAATCTTGTTCAATTCTCTTAGGGTGGCCTTCAGGATACAAAGGTTTCTGAGTCATTTTACCAGTTCTAGTAGCCACTCTAACAGCATAGTCATTTTTCTTACTATTTAATTCATTGAGCAAATCATTTTGAGCTTTAAGTACTTGTTCTACTTGAGTGGTAACCATAGAAGCATGTTTACTAATGAGTTTAAGTTCACCTTTAACATTAGCCATATAATCACCCAAGTGTTCAATCATATAAGCATTTTGTTTTAATTGTCTACCAAAATAAGCATTGAAATCTTCTTGCTTAACCATAAAGTTATCAAACTCATCCAAGCATTGGCTAGCAATTTTAGTAGGAGGGATTTCAACTTTATCATATTTATAGAGAGAATTTACCTTTACTACCTGTGTCGGGTTATCAAGACCATGAGTTTCTTCAATAGGTCATGAATTAAGATCATGTATTTCTTCAGCAGGAGGTAAATTAAGACCATGTATTTCTTTCAATAGGAGGTAAATTCTTAACATCTTCAGCTTTAATACCTTTTTCTTTCATAGATTTCTTTGCCTCTTGCATATCTTCAGGACTGAGAAATAGAACACCTCTTTTCTTCGGAGTTGGTTTAGGAATAGGCTCAGGAATTGGCTCAGGAGCTGGCTCAGGAAGTGATGAGAAAACTCGCTACTATTATATCCTTAAAATATTTCCGTTCTCCTTAAAGGGTGATGCTAAGATATGGTTTAATTCTCTTGATCCTGGTTGTGTGCGTAGTCCCCAGGATATGATTTATTACTTCTCTGCTAAATATTTCCCTGCTCATAAGAAACAAGTTGCTTTAAGGGAAATATATAATTTTGTGCAAATTGAGGAAGAGAGTCTCCCACAAGCTTGGGGGAGGCTTCTCCAATTACTTAATGCTTTGCCTGATCATCCTCTCAAGAAAAATGAAATACTTGATATCTTTTATAATGGACTAACCGATGCTTCCAGAGACCACCTGGATAGTTGTGCTGGTTCTGTTTTCAGGGAAAGAACACCAGATGAAGCTGAAATTCTATTGAATACTATGTTGACCAATGAAAATAATTGGACACTTCCTGAACCAACTCCTAAGCCAACTCCGAAGAAAAGGGGTGTTCTATTTCTCAGTCCTGAAGATATGCAAGAGGCAAAGAAATCTATGAAAGAAAAAGGTATTAAAGCTGAAGATGTTAAGAATTTACCTCCTATTGAAGAAATACATGGTCTTAATTTACCGCCTGTTGAAGAAATATATGATCTTAATTCATCACCTATTGAAGAAACTCATGGTCTTGATAACCTGACACAGGTATTGAAGGTAAATTCTCTCTATAGATATGATAAAGCTGAAATCCCTCCTACTAAATTTGCTAGCCAATGTTTGGATGAGTTTGATAACTTTATGGTTAAGCAAGAAAACTTCAATGCTTATGTTGGTAGACAATTAAAACACAATGCTTATATGATTGAACACTTGGGTGATTATATGTCTAGAGTTAAAGGTGAACTTAAACTCATTAGTAAACATGCTTCTATGGTTACCACTCAAGTAGAACAAGTACTTAAAGCTCAGAATGATTTGCTCAATGAATTGAATAGTAAGAATAATGACTATGTTGTTAGAGTGGCTACTAGAACTGGTAAAATGACTCAGGAACCTTCGTATCCTAAAGGCCATCATAAGAGAATTGAGCAAGATTCTCAGAGAAATAATGTAGATGCACCCAGTCCTTATAAAAGGAAGAAAAAGGAAAATGATAGGACTTTGCATGCTTCTAGTGAACCTATTGCTGAACCACCTGAGAATCCAAATGATATTTCTATTTCCGATGCTAAAACACAATCTGGTGATGAACATGAACCTAGTGATAATGTTAATGATGATGCTCATGTTGATGCTCAACCTAGCAATGATAATGATGTAGAAATTGAACCTGCTGTTGATCTTGATAACCCACAATCAAAGAATCAATGTTATGATAAGAGAGACTTTGCTGCTAGGAAGCACGGTAAAGAAAGAGAACCATGGGTTCAGAAACCCATGCCTTTTCCTCCTAAACCATCCAAGAAAAAGGATGACGAGGATTTTGAGCGCTTTGCTGAAATGATTAGACCTATCTTCTTGCGTATGCGTTTGACTAATCCTTATGCTAAGTATATGAAAGAAATTGTCACTAATGAAAGAAAGATACCAGAAGCTGAAATTTCCACCATGCTTGCTAATTATACTTTTAAGGGTGGAATACCAAAGAAACTTGGAGATCCAGGAGTACCCACTATACCATGCTCCATTAAAAGAAATTATGTTAAAACTGCTTTATGTGATCTAGGAGCCGGTGTTAGTGTTATGCCTCCCTCTTTATATCGTAGACTTGATTTGAATAAGTTGACACCAACTGAAATATCTTTGTAAATGGTCGATAAATCAACTGCTATACCTGTCGGTATTTGTGAGGATGTGCCTGTTGTGGTTGCAAACATTACTATTTTAACGGACTTTGTTATTCTTGATATTCCCGAGGATGATAGTATGTCTATTATTCTTGGAAGACCCTTTTTGAATACTGCAGGGGTTCTTATTGATTGCAACAAAGAAATGTCACTTTTTATGTTAATGGTAATGAGCATACGGTACACTTTCCGAGGAAACAACCTCAAGTCCACAGTATCAATTCTATTGGAAAAATTCCATCGATTATTATTGGAGGTTTTGAATTTCCTCTTCCTACTGTCAAAAAGAAATATGATATTCTTATTATTGGGGATGTGCATATCCCCGTTGAGGTAACATAGGGTTATTCGAAATTCCTCCGGTTTCATGTTATTCGAAATGAGTTTGTTAACAAGACCTGATCAACCTTGTTAGTGGATTCCTTTTGACGAGCATGAGATGGATGAAGTTAGAAGGCACAACCTTCTGTACCCTCCTTTTACTTTCTATTATTTAGTTGAAATAAAGTAAAAATAGTATTTTTCTGTCTGTTTTCTGAATTATCCGTGCAATATAAAAATACCCCGAAAATAAAAGTTCTCCAAATGCCCTACCAATGTAATATGATTTTTTCTGGAATATTTGAGAATATTTGGCACTGAGAACACAACAGGGGGAGCAAGCACCTGGGCACGAGGGTCCAGGGCGCGCCCACCCCCCTGGGCACGCCCCCCTGCCTCATGGGCCCATGGTGGCTCCCCTCCACTTATTCCTGCACCCACACACTTCTTCTTCCTCCCAAAAAAATCACCATCCAGCTCAAGCACGAGTTCTAGCTCATTTTGCTGCGATTTTTGATCTCCTTGCTCAAAGCACCTCTCACAAAACTGCTTTGGGGGATTGTTCTTTGGTATGTGACTCCTCCATTGGTCCAATTAGTTTTTGTTCTAGTGCTTATTTCATTACAAATTTGTTCTGCCTAGGTGACCATGTTCTTGAGCTTGCATGTTAAATTTATATGGTTCCAAGTAGTTCTAATGCATGATATAGTCTCTAGGCACTTGTAGGAGTAGTTGCTGTCAATTTTGTTGAGCTTGGTTCATTTTTATTTGAAGTTACTAAAAAATTCAGAAATTTTCAGAAAATGATGAAGAGATTTTTGAGGGGCTCATCGAGCCGAAGCTCGAAGGAAAGCAAAGTGAAGAAGCAGAGAGGCCCAAATATAATCTGCCTCGCACCGTGGAAGTTCGGCCGTGTGAATGGCCTTGTGATGATTTCTTGAGGGCGGCCGGGATTTATGATGATTTTTATGAGTTGGCTGAGAATGCAGGCCTCATCGACTTCCTCCGCGACCAACGCGAACAGTATCTCTTACTCACCAATACCTTTGTGCAAAATTTTCCTTTCCATTCTAGGAGGTCACCACCTGTGGTGGATTTTTATTTATATGATGAGTATAAGGAGATGACCCTTCGTGAATTCTGTGTGGTGTGCAAGTTACCTTTACCGGGTTTCATAGAGGAACCACATAGTAACAATGTGGAGGGGTTTATTGATACAATTGCTGTAGGGGAAACGAGGAAGGTTTCCGACGCACGAATCACTAGCATACACTTTCATGTTCTATGTTACTTTGCTATATTTGCTAGTAGATGCTTAATTGGTCACGGAATGATATTATTATTTTGTGCCATGCCTTGTTTCATGATGACACATTTAGTATGGGCGCTATTGTTGCAAAGCGGTTAAATCTTAACCGTACTAAGGGCCCCATCTTGGGAGGCATCTTCGCCTCACGCCTCGCTGCATACTATAACATACCTATTAGGCACTATGAATAAGAAGAAAAATTGCTGCCTACTGTTTATTTAGATTATAAGAGTATGGTAGTGCATGATTTTATTGTTAAGAATACGGAAAGGGCGCTTAAATACGAATTGTTATTTGATAAAAGTCACCCCGAGACTATTACCTTGCCTGCTCCTTCCTTGTTTGATTTATCTGCAGGCCAGTATCTCGTTCCGCTAGCGACCATCCAAGCGTACCGGAACCCTACATCAGCCACAGAGCCAGAGCCGGAACGACAATTTGATCATCCACGACAGTCTAATTACCAGTGGGATCCGAAGGCGATTGCCAACCAGTGGCAATCATAGGCTTCTTCTTCCCAGTACGACCCTAACTACAACTTTGGATATCCGCCAGGCCAGCCGTGGCAATAGACCAACTTAGGCCAAAAGCCTAAGCTTGGGGGAGTACGTATCTCTCACCGACATTACATTTATGTTCACACACTCATGCTAGTTGTCGGTGCTCATACTCTTTCATTGTATTTTCCATGCTAGTTTATTTTCCTTTCTATGCTTTCTTCTTGTGTGTTTGAAAAACCTTAAGAAAAAAAAAATTAGTTGTAGCTTTAGCTAGTTTACTTTTCTTGCTGTAGTAGTAATAATTAAAAAGAAAACCCAAAAATATTTCATGTTCTTCTTTTGCTTGTTGGGAGCTTTCCCGTGTAAATAGTTTTATTTCTTTTCTTTGGGGGTCGATAGGGGAAAACCATGATGAAATTGTTGAAGTGGCTCTATTATGCATTATTGTTGATTTAACCAAGAGCCCATATTGCCTTGTCTTCTCCTGTTTATTTGCATGCTAGCAGATTCCAGCTTAGTCCAATGCACGTGCACTATTACTATTATTCACATCGTTCAGTCGTGCAAGTGAAAGGCAATTATGACGATATATGATGGACTGATTGAAATGAGAGAAGCTGGTATGAACTCGACCTCTCTTGTTTTTGTAAATATGATTATTCATCGTTCCTGATTCAGCCTATTATGAATAAACATGTTTGCAATGACAATTAGAGATTATAGTTGTTTATGCCATGCTTAATTAGCTAGGAGTTTATAATGGTTTACCTTGCGTGTCAACATGCTATTAAAATGGTTGTGATGTGGTATGATAGGGTGGTATCCTCCTTTGAACGATTCGAGTGACTTGACTTGGCACATGTTCACACATGTAGTTGAAACAAATCAACATAGCCTTCATGATATTTATGTTCATGGTGGATTATATCCTACTCATGCTTGCACTCAATGTTCATTAATTTTAGTGCATGTTCATGACTGTTGTCGCTCTCTAGTTGGTCGCTTCCCAGTCTTTTTCTAGCCTTCACTTGTACTAAGCGGGAATACTGCTTGTGCATCCAATCCCTTAAACCCCAAAGTTATTCTATATGGGTCCACTATACCTTCCTATATGCGGTATCTACCTGCCGTTCCAAGTAAATTTGTATGTGCCAAACTTTAGACCTTCAAATGAAATTCTGTTTTGTATGCTCGTATAGCTCATGTATCAACTAGGGTTGTCCGTATCTTCCATGTTAGGCGGTTTATTCTCAAGAGGAGTGGACTCCGCTCCTCACTCACGAGAAATTGGCTGGTCACCGGGATGCCCAATCCCATGCTTTATGCAAATCAAATCAAAATAATTGCAAACAAAACTCCCCCGGGACTGTTGTTAGTTGGAGGCACTCGTTGTTTCGAGCAAGCCATGGATTGATGCTTGTTGGTGGAGGGGGAGTATAAACTTTACCATTCTGTTTGGGAACCTCCTATAATGTGTGTAGCATGGAAGATATCGCCATCTCTTGGTTGTTATGTTGACAATGAAAGTATGCCGCTCAAAATATTATTTATCTCTATTTCAAAACCGAGCTCTGGCACCTCTACAAATCCCTGCTTCCCTATGCGAAGGGCCTATCTATTTACTTTTATGTTGAGTCATCACCCTCTCATTAAAAAGCACTAGCTGGAGAGCACCGCTGTTATTTGCATTCATTACTATTAATTTATATTGGGTATGACTATGACTGGATCTCTTTTAGCATGAATTACAATGTTTAGTCAGTCCTTGATCTTTAAAGGTGCTCTGCATTTATGTTTTGCGGTCTCAGAAATGGCTAGCGAGATACCATCTTATTATATAATATTATGATTGTTTTGAGAAAGTGTTGTCATCCGAGATTTATTAATATTGCTCGCTAGTTGATTATGCCATTGACATGAGTAAACATGAGACCTAAGTGTTATTGTGAATATGGTTAGTCATAATCTTTGCTGAAAACTTGAATCCTGGCTCTACATATTTACAACAACAAGAGCAAACAGAGTTTGTAAAAGTTTTTCTTTATCACTTTCAGTTTATCAACTGAGTTGCTTGAGGACAATCAAAGGTTTAAGCTTGGGGATTTGATACGTCTCCGTCGTATCTACTTTTCCAAACACTTTTGCCCTTGTTTTGGACTCTAACTTGCATGATTTGAATGGAACTAACCCGGACTGACGCTGTTTTTAGTAGAATTGCCATGGTGTTATTTATGTGCAGAAACAAAAGTTCTCGGAATGACATGAATCTCCACGGAGATTATTTTTGGGAATAATAAAAAATACTGGCGAAAGAATCAAGGCCAGGGGGCCCACACCCTTTCCACAAGGGTGGGGGGCACGCCTGCCCCCTTGGGCGCGCCCCCTGCCTCGTGGGCCCCCTGGAGCTCCACCGACCTCAACTCCAACTCTATATATTCGTGTTCGGGAAGAAAAAATTCAAAGAGAAAGATTCATCGCGTTTTACGATACGGAGCCGCCGCCAAGCCCTAAACTCTCTCGGGAGGGCTGATCTGGAGTCCGTTCGGGGCTCCGGAGAGGGGAATCCGTCGCCATCGTCATCATCAACCATCCTCCATCACCAATTTCGTGATGCTCACCGCCGTGCATAAGTAATTCCATCGTAGGCTTGCTGGACGGTGATGGGTTGGATGAGATTTATCATGTAATCGAGTTAGTTTTGTTAGGGTTTGATCCCTAGTGTCCACTATGTTCTGAGATTGATGTTGCTATGACTTTGCTATGCTTAATGCTTGTCATTAGGGCCCGAGTGCCATGATTTCAGATCTGAACCTATTATGTTTTTATGAATATATGTGAGTTCTTGATCCTATCTTGCAAGTCTATAGTCACCTACTATGTGTTATGATCCGGCAACCCCGAAGTGACAATAATCGGGACCACTCCCGGTGATGACCGTAGTTTGAGGAGTTCATGTATTCACTATGTGTTAATGCTTTGGTCCGGTACTCTATTAAAAGGAGGCCTTAATATCCCTTAGTTTCCGTTAGGACCCCGCTGCCACGGGATGGTAGGACAAAAGACGTCATGCAAGTTCTTTTCCATAAGCACGTATGACTATATTCGGAATACATGCCTACATTACATTGATGAATTGGAGCTAGTTCTGTGTCACCCTATGTTCTGACTGTTACATGATGAACCGCATCCGGCATAATTATCCATCACCGATCCAATGCCTACGAGCTTTTCACATATTGTTCTCCGCTTATTTACTTTTCCGTTGCTACTGTTACAATCACTACAAAACCCAAAAATATTACTTTTGCTACCGTTACCTTTACTCTCATATTACTTTGCTACTAAATACCTTGCTGCAGATACTAAGTTATCCACGTGTGGTTGAATTGACAACTCAACTGCTAATACTTGAGAATATTCTTTGGCTCCCCTTATGTCGAATCAATAAATTTGGGTTGAATACTCTACCCTCGAAAACTGTTGCGATCCCCTATACTTGTGGGTTATCAGTCGGTATCTTCCACGCTAAGCAGGTTATTCTCAGTTCGAGTGTTTATTCACTCGCCATTGCACGAGAAAAGGGCGGTAATAGGGATGCCCAGTCCCAAACTGCAAACAGAAAAAGCTTACAAATAATCAAACAAAAACTCCCAATTGAGTCAAAACCTTTACTTTTATCGCTTGGGAACCGCTACTAGCATGCTTAGCATGGAAGATATTGATAGCTGATGGTCATGAAGTAAACAAGAAGGGTGCATGTCTCAAATTATCATTTACCTCTTTTTAAAAACATGAGCTCTGGCACCTCTCCAAATCACTGCTTCCCTCTGCGAAGGGACTATCTATTTACTTTTATGTTGTGTCATCACCTTCTAAAATAAGCGCCAGAACCTGAGAGCAATGCTGTCATGCTGATGCATTGTGTGTAGCTAATGTTGGGTGCCTCATGACTCGATCTTTTCTACCATGAATTACAATGTTTAGTCGCTGCTTGAACTTTGGAGGTGCTCTGCATTTATGTTTTGCAGTCTCAGAAAGGGCTACAGAGATACCACTATTGTCATATTATATCATGGTTGTTTTGATAAAGTGTTGTTGTTTGAGATATCTTATTATTGCTCGCTAGCTGATTATATCATTGACATGAGTTAATATAATCTTTCAGAGTTATTGTCGACATGGTTAGTAATAATGTTGGCTGAAAACCTGGGTGTTGTTTAAGCTTATTTATGCAAACAAGAGCAAAAAAGTTCGTAAAAGTTTTTCTTTTTCACTTTAAGTTCATCAATTGAATTGCTTGAGGACAAGCAAAGGTTTAAGCTTGGGGGAGTTGATACGTCTCCAACGTATCTACTTTTCCTAACGCTTTTCCTCTTGTTTTGGACTCTAATTTGCATGATTTCGATGAAACTAACCCCCGACTGACACTGTTTTCAACAGAACTACCATGGTGTTGTTTTTGTGCGGAAATAAAAGTTCTCACAATGGAACAAAACTTTGTGAGGATTTTTTATATCAATAAAGAGAATTTCTGGAGCCAAGAGTCACCTGAGGGGGGCACCTGGGTAGGCACAACCCACCAGGGCGCGCCTGCACCCCACGCGCGCCCAGGTGGGTTGTCGCCACCTGGTGGCCCGCAGACCCTGAAACCGATGCTATAAAATCACATATTTCCAAAAAAATCAGGGAGAAAGAATTATCACGATCCACGAGATGAAGCCGCCGTCACCTCCTGTTCTTCATGGAGATGCCAGATCTGGAGTCCGTTTGAGGCTCCAAAGAGGGGGGTCTTCGTTCTTCGTCATCACCAACCCTTCTCCATCGCCAATTCCATGATGCTCCCCACTGGGAGTGAGTAATTCCTTTGTAGGCTCGCTGGTCGGTGAGGAGTTGGATGAGATTCATCATGTAATCTAGTTAGTTTTGTTAGGGCTTGATCCCTAGTATCCACTATATTATGAGATTGATGTTGCTATGACTTTGCCATGCTTAATGCTTGTCACTTTGATCCCAGGTGCCATGATTTCAGATCTGAACCATTTATGTTATCACCATTATATCCATGTTCTAGATCCTATCTTGCAAGTTATAGTCACCTACTACGTGTTATGATCCGGCAACCCCGGAGTGACAATAGTCGGGACCACTCCCGGTGATGACTATAGTTTGAGGAGTTCATGTATTCACTGTGTGTTAATGATTTGTTCCGGTTCTCTATTAAAAGGAGGCCTTAATATCCGTTAGTTTCCAATTGGACCCCGCTGCCATGGGAGGGTAGGACAAAAGATGTCATGCAAGTTCTTTCCATAAGCACGTATGACTATTTACGGAATACATGCCTACATTATATTTATGAACTGGAGCTAGTGCCGTATCGCCCTAGGTTATGACTGTCACATGATGAATATCATCCAACAAATTACCGATCCAATTCCTACGAATTTATCCTATATTGTTCTTGCTACGTTACTACTGCTATCATTACTGCTGCACTTGCTACAAAATTACTGCTATCACTGTTACCGTTACCATTGCTGTTGCCACTATTATCAAAACTATCAAACTACTTTGCTACTGATCACTTTGCTGCAGATAATTAATCTCCAGGTGTGGTTGAATTGACAACTCAGCTGCTAATACTTGCAAATATTCTTTGGCTCCCCTTGTGTCGAATCTATAAATTTGGGTTGAATACTCTACCCTCGAAAATTGTTGCTATCCCCTATACTTGTGGGTTATCAGATTCCCCCGACGATCTCTACCATTGCGGTCCTACGACGAGTGGCAGTCTGATTGCTCTTCATGCCGATGTCTCTACTTGGTCATCCCGGCGCCGACGCTCTTCACAAAATTTTGAGCACTTTTCCTTTTTCATGTAATAAATCAGCGGCACATACTTGTCATGCTTGTCGTATCAGAAAACATGTTCGCTTGCCGTTTCCTTCATCTACATCAATAGCCACTTTTCCTTTTGTTGTTATTCATTGTGATGTTTGGACATCTCCAGTGCCTAGCAATTCGGGCTATCATATTATCTTGTGATCTTAGATGATTTTTCTCACTTCACTTGGACTTTTCCGCTATGCCGTAAATCCGATGTTGCCTCCACCCTCCACTCATTGTATGCTTATGTCCACACCCACTTTCATCGCACCATTGCTCACTTCAAACGGATAACGGAAAGGAATTTTATAAGCTCGCCATTCGACATCTTCTCTCCACTCATGGCACCATCTTTCGCCTTACATGTCCATATACATCCCAACAAAACGGTCGTGCCGAACGTGTCCTTCACACCCTCAATGAGAGTGTTCATGCATTGCTCTTCCATGCACACATGCCCACACATTTTTGGCCAGATGCTCTCACCATCGCCACTCTTCTTCTCAACATCCGGCCTTGCAAACCACGATGGAGCTATACACCTCATCATCTTCTGTTCGGGTCTCCTCCATCCTATGACGATCTCCACGTCTTCGGTTGCTTGTGTTACCCCAACATCACCGCTACCGCTCCACATAAACTTTTGCCGCGGTCTCTTGCTTGTGTCTTTCTTGGCTATCAACCCAACACCAAAGGATTTCGCTGCTACGACCCGGTCTCTCGTCGTGTATTCGTCTCGCAGCACGTTTACTTTGATGAGGTTGTCTTCCCTTTTCAGCAGGTTACACCGACAACGGCTCTATCTTTGGATGCTCCCCCTCGACTGCCTCAAGGAGCCCTTGCGCTTCCTCCGCCGCGACTGCATGCATCTTCGGTGGGCCCTTCGGCTCCCTCGGTGGGGCCTCCTTTGTCAGCTCAGGCAGAGCCGGCCTCGCCCCTGGAGGCTTCGGCGCCAGCTTCTGCTGGTCTGGCGGCGCCCTCAGGAGGTGTCTCGGCCGGGTCCCCGGCTGCTTCTCCGGCGCTTCCGTCCGCACCCATGTTGGTCGCGGCCTTGCCCGCGCCCACGCTGGCTGTGGCCTCTCCCGCCGGCTCGTCATCGTCCTCCGTGGTCTCACCCACGGACACGTCTCCGCCACCCGCGGCCTCGCCCGTGATCTCTTCGACATCGCCTGCGGCCTCACTGATATGTCTCCAACGTATCTATAATTTTTGATTGTTCCATGCTATATTATATTATGTTTTGGATGATTAATGGGCTTTATTATACACTTTTATATTATTTTTGGGACTAACCTATTAACCGGAGGCCCAGCCCAAATTGCTGTTTTTTTGCCTATTTCAGTGTTTCGCAGAAAAAGAATATCAAATGGAGTCCAAACAGAATGAAACCTTCGGGAACGTGATTTTTGGAACAAACATGCTCCAGAGGACTTGGAGTTCACGTCAAGAAATCAACCAGGAGAGCACGAGGCAGGGGGCGCGCCTACCCCCTGGGCGCGCCCTCCACTCTCGTCGGACCCACGTTACTCCACCGACGTACTTCTTCCTCCTATATATACCTACGTACCCCCAAACTATCAGATACAGAGCCAAAAACCTAATTCCACCGCCGCAACCTTCTGTACCCGTGAGACCCCATCTTGGGGCCTTTTCCGGCGCTCCGCCGGAGGGGGCATTGATCACGGAGGGCTTCTACATGAACACCATAGCCTCTCTGATGATGTGTGAGTAGTTTACCTCAGACCTTCGGGTCCATAGTTATTAGCTAGATGGCTTCTTCTCTCTCTTTGGATCTCAATACAAATTTCTCCATGATTCTCGTGGAGATCTATTCGATGTAATCTTCTTTTGCGGTGTGTTTGTTGAGACCGATTAATTGTGGGTTTATGATCAAGTTTATCTATGAACAATATTTGAATCTCCTCTGAATTCTTTTATGTATGATTGGTTATCTTTGCAAGTCTCTTCGAATTATCAGTTTGGTTTGGCCTACTAGATTGATCTTTCTTGCAATGGGAGAAGTGCTTAGCTTTGGGTTCAATCTTGCGGTGTCCTTTCCCAGTGACAGCAGGGGCAGCAAGGCACGTATTGTATTGTTGCCATCGAGGATAACAAGATGGGGTTTATATCACATTGCATGAGTTTATCCCTATACATCATGTCATCTTGCTTAAAGCGTTACTCTGCTCTTATGAACTTAATACTCTAGATGCATGCTGGATAGCGGTCGATGTGTGGAGTAATAGTAGTAGATGCAAGCAGGAGTCGGTCTACTTGTCACGGACGTGATGCCTATATACATGATCATACCTAGATATTCTCATAACTATGCTCAATTCTATCAATTGCTCAACAGTAATTTGTTCACCCACTGTAATACCTATGCTCTTGAGAGAAGCCACTAGTGAAACCTATGGCCCCCAGGTCTATTTTCCATCATATTAATCTTCCAACACTTAGTTATTTCTTTTGCCTTTTATTTTACTTTGCATCTTTATTTCTCTTTATCACAAAAATACCAAAAATATTATCTTATCATATCTATCAGATCTCACTCTCGTAAGTGACTGTTGAGGGATTGACAACCCCTTTATCGCGTTGGTTGCGAGGTTCTTTTTCTTGTAGGTGCGAGGGACTCGTGCGTGATCTCCTACTGGATTGATACCTTGGTTCTCAAAAACTGAGGGAAATACTTACGCTACTTTACTGCATCACCCTTTCCTCTTCAAGGGAAAACCAACGCAGTGCTCAAGAGGTAGCAAGAAGGATTTCTGGCGCCGTTGCCGGGGAGGCTACGCACAAGTCAAGACATACCAAGTACCCATCACAAACTCATCTCCCTCGCATTACATTATTTTCCATTTGCCTCTCGTTTTCCTCTCCCCCACTTCACCCTTGCCATTTTATTCGCCCTCTCTTTTTCGTTCGCCTCTTTTTCGCTTGCTTCTTGTTTGCTCGTGTGTTGGATTGCTTGTTTGTCACGATGGCTCAAGATAATACTAAATTGTGTGACTTCACCAATACCAACAACAATGATTTTCTTAGGACTCCGATTGCTCCTCTTACCGATACTGAATCTTGTGAAATTAATGCTGCTTTGTTGAATCTTGTTATGAAAGATCAATTCGCCGGCCTTCCTAGTGAAGATGCCGCTACCCATCTAAATAGCTTCGTTGATTTGTGTGATATGCAAAAGAAGAAAGATGTGGACAATGATATTGTTAAATTGAAGCTATTTCCTTTTTCGCTTAGAGATCGTGCTAAAGTTTGGTTTTCGTCTTTGCCTAAAAACAGTATTGATTCATGGAATAAGTGCAAAGATGCTTTTATCTCTAAGTATTTTCCTCCCGCTAAGACCATCTCTCTTAGAAACGATATTATGAATTTTAAGCAACTTGATCATGAACATGTTGCACAAGCTTGGGAGGGGATGAAATTAATGATACGTAATTGCCTACTCATGGTTTGAATTTATGGATGATTATACAAAAATTTTATGCCGGATTGAATTTTGCTTCTAGAAATCTTTTAGACTCGGCCGCGGGAGGCACTTTTATGGAAATCACTTTAGGAGAAGCTACTAAACTCCTAGATAATATTATGGTTAATTATTCTCAATGGCACACCGAAAGATCTAATAATAAAAAAGTGCATGCGATAGAAGAAATTAATGTTTTGAGTGGAAAGATGGATGAACTTATGAAATTATTTGCCACTAAGAGTGTTTCTTCTGATCCTAATGATATGCCTTTGTCTACTTTGATTGAGAATAATAATGAATCTATGGATGTGAATTTTGTTGGTAGGAATAATTTTGGTAACAACGCGTATAGAGGAAACATTAATCCTAGGTCGTATCTTAGTAATTCCTATAATAATTATGGTAATTCCTACAACAACTCTTATGGAAATTTTAATAAGATGCCCTCTGAATTTGAGACTAGTGTTAAAGAGTTTATAAATTCACAAAAGAATTTCAATGCTGTGCTTGATGAAAAGTTGCCTAAGATTGATGAATTGGCTAGGAACGTTGATAGAATTTCTCTTGATGTTGATTCCTTGAAACTTAGATCTATTCCACCTAAGCATGATATCAATTAGTCTCTCAAAGCCATGAGAATTTCCATTGATGAGTGCAAAGAAAGAACTGCTAGGATGCGTGCTAAGAAAGATTTCTTTGTGAAGGCGTGTTCTTCTAATTTTTATGAGAATAAAGATAAAGATATAAAAGTTATTGATGTGTCCCCTACTAAATCTTTGTTTTGCAATATGAATCTTGATAATGATGGGATAGATTATGAGCCACCTTTACCTAGAAGACGTTCCAAAAATTCGGAGTTTTTAGATCTTGATGCTAAAATTGATAAAAATGAGACTGAAGGAGTTAAAACTTTAGATATTGATGAACCCACTATTTTGGATTTGAAGGAATTTAATTATGTAATTTCTCTTTGATAGATTGTATTTCCTTGTTGCAATCTGTGCTAAATTCTCCGCATGCTTATAGTCAACATAAAGCTTTTACCAAACATATCGTTGATGCTTTGATGCAATCTTATGAAGAAAAACTTGAGTTGGAAGTTTCTATCCCTAGAAAACTTTATGATGAGTGGGAACCTACTATTAAAATTAAAATTAAAGATCATGAATGCTACGCTTTGTGTGATTTGGGTGCTAGTGTTTCCACGATTCCAAAAACTTTGTGTGATTTGTTAGGTTTCCGCGAATTTGATGATTGCTCTTTAAACTTGCACCTTGCGGATTCCACTATTAAGAAACCTATGGGAAGAATTAATGATGTTCTTATTGTTGCAAATAGGAATTATGTGCCCGTAGATTTTATCGTTCTTGACATAGATTGCAATCCTTCATGTCCTATTATTCTTGGTAGACCTTTCCTTAGAACGATTGGTGCAATCATTGATATGAAGGAAGGGAATATTAGAGTCCAATTTCCGTTAAGGAAAGGCATGGAACACTTCCCTAGAAAGAAGATTAAATTACCCTATGAATCTATTATGAGAGCCACTTATGGATTGCCTTCCAAAGATGGCAATACCTAGATCTATCCTTGCTTTTATGCCTAGCTAGGGGCGTTAAACGATAGCTCTTGTTGGGAGGCAACCCAATTTTATTTTTAGTTTTTTGATTTTTTCTGTTTAGGAATAAATATTTGATCTAGCCTCTGGTTATATTTGTTTTTATGTTTTAATTAGTGTTTGTGCCAAGTTAAACCTATAGGATCTTCTTGGATGATAGTTATTTGATCTTGCAGAAAATTCCAGAAACTTTCTGTTCAGGAAAACAATTGTTAAAAATCACCAAGACGTGATAAAATACTTATTCCAATTGCTGCTGATCAATAAACAAATTGTCTAGGTCTTCCTATTTTTGTAGATGTTTTTGAGTTCCAGAAGTTTGCGTTAGTTACAGATTACTACAGACTGTTCTGTTTTTGACAGATTCTGTTTTTCGTGTGTTGTTTGCTTATTTTGATAAATCTATGGCTAATAAAATGGTTTATAAACCATAGAGAAATTGGAATACAGTAGATTTAACACCCATATAAATAAAGAATGAGTTCATTACAGTACCTTGAAGTGGTGTTTTGTTTTCTTTCGCTAACGGAGCTCACGAGATTTTCTGCTAAGTTTTGTGTTGTGAAGTTTTCAAGTTTTGGGTAAAAGATTTCATGGATTATGGAACAAGGAGTGGAAAGAGCCTAAGCTTGGGGATGCCCATGGCACCCAAGATAATCTAAGGACACCAAAAAGCCAAAGCTTGGGGATGCCCCGGAAGGCATCCCCTCTTTCGTCTACTTCCATCGGTAACTTTACTTGGAGCTATATTTTTATTCACCACATGATATGTGTTTTGCTTGGAGCGTCTTGTATTATTTGAGTATTTATTTGTTAGTTTGCCACAATCATCCTTTCTGTACACACCTTTTGAGAGAGAGACACATGATTCGGAATTTATTAGAATACTCTATGTGCTTCACTTATATCTTTTGAGCTATATAGTTTTTGCTCTAGTGCTTCACTTATATCTTTTAGAGCACGGTGGTGGATTTGTTTTATAGAAACTATTGTTCTCTCATGCTTCACTTATATTATTTTGAGAGTCCTACAAAACACCATGGTAATTTGCTTAAATTGAGAAATTAGTCCTAAAGTAATAGGCATCCAAGATTAGTAAAAATTATCTTATGAGTGTGTTGAATACTATGAGAAGTTTGATGCTTGATAATTGTTTTGAGATATAAAGACGGTGATATTAGAGTCATGCTAGTTGAGTAGTTGTGGATTTGAGGAATACTTGTGTTAAATTTTGTGATTCACGTAGCATGCACGTATGGTGAACCGTTATGTGATGAAGTCGGAGCATGATTTATTTATTGATTGTCTTCCTTATGAGTGGCGGTCGGGGACGAGCGATGGTCTTTTCCTACCAATCTATCCCCCTAGGAGCATGCGCGTAATAATTTTCTTTGATAACTTGTAGATTTTTGCAATAAATATATGAGTTCTTTATGACTAATGTTGAGTCCATAGATTATACGCACTCTCTTCCTTCCACCATTGCTAGCCTCTCTAATACCGCGGACTTTTCGCCGGTATCATACACCCACCATATACCTTCCTCAAAACAGCCACCATACCTACCTATCATGGCATTTCCATAGCCATTCCGAGATATATTGCCATGCAACTTACCACCGTTCCGTTTAGTATGACACGCTCCATCATTGTCATATTGATTCGCATGATCATGTAGTTGACATCGTATTTGTGGCAAAGCCACCGTTCATAATTCTTTCATACATGTCACTCTTGATTCATTGCATATCCCGGTACACCGCCGGAGGCATTCACATAGATTCATATTTTGTTCTAACTATTGAGTTGTAATTGTTGAGTTGTAAGTAAATAAAAGTGTGATGATCATCATTTCTAGAGCATTGTCCCAAGTGAGGAAAGGATGATGGAGACTATGCTTCCCCCACAAGTCGGGATGAGACTCCGGACGAAAAATTTTAAAAAGGAGAAAAAAAGAGGCCATAAAAAAAGAGAAAAGGCCCAAATAAAAAAATGAGAGAAAAAGAGAGAAGGGACAATGTTACTATCCTTTTACCACACTTGTGCTTCAAAATAGCACCATGATCTTCATGATAGAGAGTCTCCTATGTTGTCACTTTCATATACTAGTGGGAATTTTTCATTATAGAACTTGGCTTGTATATTCCAATGATGGGCTTCCTCAAAATGCCCTAGGTCTTCGTGAGCAAGCGAGTTGGATGCACACCCACTTAGTTTCTTTTGTTGAGCTTTCATATACTTATAGCCCTAGTGCATCCGTTGCATGGCAATCCCTACTCACTCACATTGATATCTATTGATGGGCATCTCCATAGCCCGTTGATACGCCTAGTTGATGTGAGACTATCTTCTCCTTTTTTTGTCTTCTCCACAATCACCATTCTATTCCACATATAGTGCTATATCCATGGCTCACGCTCATGTATTGCGTGAAGATTGAAAAAGTTTGAGAACACCAAAAGTATGAAACAATTGCTTGGCTTGTCATCGGGGTTGTGCATGATTTAAATACTTTGTGTGGTGAAGATAGAGCATAGCCAACCTATACGATTTTGTAGGGATAACTTTCTTTCACCATGTTATTTTGATAAGACATAATTGCTTAGTTAGTATTCTTGAAGTATTATTATTTTTATGTCAATATTAAACTTTTGTCTTGAATCTTTCGGATCTGAATATTCATACCACAATTAAGAGAATTACATTGAAAATTATGCTAAGTAGCATTCCACATCAAAAATTCTGTTTTTATCATTTACCTACTCAAGGACGAGCAGGAATTAAGCTTGGGGATGCTTGATACATCTCCAACATATCTATAATTTTTTATTGTTCCATGCTATATTATATTCTGTTTTGGATGATTAATGGGCTTTATTAGACACTTTTATATTATTTTTGGGACTAACCTATTAACGGAGGCCCAGCCCAAATTGCTGTTTTTTGCCTATTTCAGTGTTCCACAAAAAAGAATATCAAACGGAGTCCAAACGGAATGAAACCTTCGGGAACGTGATTTTTGGAACAAACATGATCCAGAGGACTTGGAGTCCACGTCAAGAAATCAACAAGGAGACCACGAGGCAGGGGGGCGCGCCTACCCCCCTGGGCGCGCCCTCCACCCTCGTGGGGCCCATGTTGCTCCACCGACATACTTCTTCCTCCTATATATACCTACGTACCCCCAAACTATCAGATACGGAGCCAAAAACCTAATTCCACCGCCGCAACCTTCTGTACCCGTGAGATCCCATCTTGGGGCCTTTTCCGGCGCTCCGCCGGAGGGGGCATTGATCACGGAGGGCTTCTACATGAACACCATAGCCTCTCCGATGATGTGTGAGTAGTTTACCTCAGACCTTCGGGTCCATAGTTATTAGCTAGATGGCTTCTTCTCCCTCTTTGGATCTCAATACAAAGTTCTCCACGATTCTCGTGGAGATCTATTCGATGTAATCTTCTTTTGCGGTGTGTTTGTTGAGACCGATGAATTGTGGGTTTATGATCAAGTTTATCTATGAACAATATTTGAATCTCCTCTGAATTTTTTATGTATGATTGGTTATCTTTGCAAGTCTCTTCGAATTATCAGTTTGGTTTGGCCTACTAGATTGATCTTTCTTGCAATGGGAGAAGTGCTTAGCTTTGGGTTCAATCTTGCGGTGTCCTTTCCTAGTGACAGCAGGGGCAGCAAGGCACATATTGTATTGTTGCCATGGAGGATAACAAGATGGGGTTTATATCATATTGCATGAGTTTATCCCTCTACATCATGTCATCTTACTTAAAGCGTTAATCTGTTCTTATGAACTTAATACTCTAGATGCATGTTGGATAGCGGTCGATGTGTGGAGTAATAGTAGTACATGCAGGCAGGAGTCGGTCTACTTGTCACGGACGTGATGCCTATATACATGATCATACCTAGATATTCTCATAACTATGCTCAATTCTATCAATTGCTCAACATTAATTTGTTCACCCACTGTAATACTTATGCTCTTGAGAGAAGCCACTAGTGAAACCTATGGCCCCCGGGTCTATTTTCCATCATATTAATCTTCCAACACTTAGTTATTTCTTTTGCCTTTTATTTTACTTTGCATCTTTATTTCTCTTTATCATAAAAATACCAAAAATATTATCTTATCATATCTATCAGATCTCACTCTCGTAAGTGACCGTTGAGGGATTGACAACCCCCTTATCGCGTTGGTTGCGAGGTTCTTATTTGTTTGTGCAGGTGCGAGGGACTCGTGCGTGATCTCCTAATTGATTGATACCTTGGTTCTCACAAACTGAGGGAAATACTTATGCTACTTTACTGCATCACCCTTTCCTCTTCTAGGGAAAACCAACGCAGTGCTCAAGTGGTAGCACTCACCCACGGCCTCGCCTGCCGCCTCATCGCCCGCGGCCTCGACCGCTGCCTCGTCGCCCGTGGTCTTTCCCGCGACCTCGTCCTCGTCCTCTTCCGCAACAGAGGTTGCGCCTCCGCCTCGACGTCGGGCTCGGCCCCCGCCTCCGTCGCCTCATCACTCTATGGTGATGCACGCTAAAGACGGGATACATCAACCGAACCCTCGCTATCACAATCTCAGTGTCACAGTTATCTCTCCAGTACCGCTTGGTGCGCTCTGCATTGAGTGATCCGCACTGGCTTGCAGCTATGCGCGCTGAGTATGATGCCCTCGTCGCCAACCGAACCTGGACGTTGGTTCCTCGCCCCCCCCCCCCCCGGTGCCAACATCATCACCGGCAAGTGGGTATTATAGCATAAGCTTCTCCTGGATGACTCTCTGGACAGGTACAAGGCTCGTTGGGTTGTTCGCGGCTTTGCACAACGTGCTGGTGTTGACTTCTCGGAGACCTTCTCCCCGGTCATTAAACCCGCTATGATTCGTGTGGTTCTTCAGCTGGCCGCCTCCCGTCACTGGCCTGTTCATTAGCTCGACATCAACAACGCTTTTCTATACAATCATCTTCAGGAGCGTGTTCTCTGTCAATAGCCTACTGGTTTTGTTGATCCCCCCGGCCTGATGATGTTTGCCTACTATCATGGTCTCTCTACGGTCTGAAATAGGCTCCTCGTGCATGGTATCAACGCATTGCAGCATTTCTCACTACTTTTGGGTTTCGCAGCACCACCTCCGACACGTCGCTATTTGTGCTTCATCGAGCTGATCATGTCGCCATGCTTCTTCTGTATGTTGATGATATTGTCATCACCGCCTCTCGCCCGGATTTACTTTGTGACATCATTGGTCGTCTTGGTTCTGAGTTTCGGCTGAAGGACTTCGGCGCATTACACTTCTTCCTCGGCATTAATGTGCGACGTGATGCCTCCAGAGTTTTTGTTCATCAAGGACAGTATGCTCCTAATCTCTTAGATCGTGCTGGCATGACCGATTGTGAACCTACTGCTACTCCTGCCGAGGCCAAGCCGAAGATCTCTACCACTGCTGGCCCGCCTGCCACTGACGCCGCTCTCTACCGCAGTATTGTTGGTGGTCTTCACTACCTCATGCTCACAAGACCAGACATTCAATTTGCCGTGCAACAAGTTTGCTTGCATATGCACTCGCCTCGTGATGTTCACTGGTCTCTGGTCAAGCGCATTCTTCGGTACATTCGCGGCACACTGACCTTTGGTCTTCGTCTTCGTGCCTCCGCCTCCACCGAGTTGTTTGCTTGCACTGATGTAGATTGGGTCGGCTGTCCTGACACTCGACGCTATACGTCGGGCTATTGCGTCTTCTTCAGTGACTATCTTATCTCATGGTCCTCTAAGTGGCAGCCCACCGTCTCCCGCTTGAGTGCTGAGGCCGAGTATCATGCCATCGCCAATGTTGTTGCCGAGACATGTTGGCTACGTTAACTACTTGGCGAACTTCGGGTCTCAATCCCAAAAGCTACGGTGGTTTTTTGTGATAGTGTTTCGGCCACCTACCTCGCGGCCAATCCGGTGTAGCATAAGCGCACCAAGCACATTGAACTTGATGTTCACTTCATATGCGAGAAGGTTAAGTTGGGTCAGCTCCGGGTTCTTCATGTACCGACCACCCAACAATTTGCCGACATTATGACCAAAGGGCTCTCAATCGCTGCATTACAGGAGTTCCGTTCTAGTCTTTGCATCGCCGATGCCGACGCTTCGACTGCGGGGGGGGGGGGGGGGGTGTTGAACGTGACATATTTGTACTACTATCCCTATCTTCTCTAGCCTTGTATAGATGACTCCTAGAGATATGGTAGGGTTAGTTTCCTTGTCGCGCAAGACATCTCGTGTATATATTGTGACCAACTCCGAGGAATACAATTGAGTTGCACCGCATATTCTCTCTACACCCCTATTAAACAAGAAACTAAACAACTGGTCATAGCTAAAGATGAAACTATTATTTACAATGTTGATCCAGTTGTGCCTGCTACTTATATTGAAAAACCACCTTTCCCTGTTAGGATGAAGGAACATGCTAAGGTTTCAACTGTGGTTCGCAAAAGTAATATTAGAGCACCTAAACCTCATGAACAAATTAAAGTAGAACCTAGCGTTGCTATGGTTAAAGATCTCTTGGTAGAAAATATTTATGGGCATGTTATTTACTTCTATGATGAAGCTGCTAGAATTGCCAAACCTGGTGAAAAAGATAAACATAGACGCGTTGTTGGCATGCATGTTGTCTCAGTTAAAATAGGAGATCATTGTTATCATGGTTTATGTGATTTAGGTGCTAGCGTGAGTGCTATTCCTTTTACCTTATACCAAGAAATTAGGAATGGCATAGCACCCGCTGAAATAGAAGATATAGATGTTACTATTAAACTTGCTAATAGAGACACCATCACACCACTTGGGATTATTAGAGATGTTGAAGTCTTGTGTGGGAAAATAAAATATACTACTGATTTTCTTGTTCTTGGTTCCCCACAAGATGACTTTTGTCCCATTATCTTTGGTAGACCTTTCTTGAACACTGTCAATGCTACTATAGATTGTCATAAACAAACTGTCAGTGTTAGCTTTGGTGATGAGTCTCATGAATTTAATTTCTCCAAGTTTAATAGACAACCTCATAAGAAAGAATTACCTAGTAAGGATGAAGTAATTGGTCTTGCTTCTATTGATGTGCCTCCCACTAATCTACTAGAACAATATTTGCTAGACCATGAAAATGATATGCATATGCATGAAAGAAATGAAATAGATAAAAATTTCTTCGAACAACGACCTCTTCTCAAACATAATTTTCCTATTAAAACTCTAGGAGGTCCTCCTCCACCTAAAGGTGATCCTGCGTTTGAATTAAAACAATTGCCTGACACTTTGAAATATGCTTATCTCAATGGTAAAAAGATATATCATGTTATTATTAGTGCTAACCTTTCAGAACATGAAGAAGAAAGATTATTGAAAATTATGAAGAAGCATCAAGCTGCTATTGGATATACTTTTGATGATCTTAAGGGCATTAGCCCCACTCTCTGTCAGCACAAGATTAATATGGAACCTGATGCTAAACCCGTTGTTGATCATCAACGATGTTTGAATCCTAAAATGAAAGAAGTGGTAAGAACTGAAATATTAAAGCTTCTAGAAGCAGGTATAATCTATCCCATAGCTGATAGTAGATGGGTAAGTCCCGTTCACTGTGTCCCTAAGAAGGGAGGTATTACTGTTGTTCCTAATGATAAAAATGAATTATTCCACAGAGAATTGTTACTGGCTATAGAATGGTTATTGATTTTAGAAAATTAAATAAAACAACTAGAAAAGATCATTACCCTTTGCCTTTTATTGATCAAATACTAGAAAGATTATATAAGCACACACACTTTTGTTTTCTTGATGGATATTCTGGTTTTTCTCAAATACCTGTCTCACAACCTGATCAAGAGAAAACCACCTTCGCTTGCCCTTTTGGAACCTATACTTATAGACGTATGCCTTTTGGTTTATGCAATGCACTTGCTACCTTTCAAAGATGTATGGCTGCTATATTCTCTAATATTTGTGAAAAGATTGTTGAGGTTTTCATGGATGATTTTTTTGTATACGGAACTTCTTTTGATGATTGCTTGAGCAACCTTGATCGAGTTTTGGAGAGATGTGAGCAAACTAATCTTGTCTTGAATTGGGAGAAGTGCCACTTTATGGTTAATGAAGGTATTATCTTAGGACATAAATTTCTAAATGAGGTATTCAGGTGGATAAAGCTAAAGTTGATGCAATTGAGAAAAGGCCATGTCCTAGAGATATCAAAGGTATTCGTAGTTTTCTTGGTCATGTTGGTTTCTATAGGAGGTTTATTAAAGACTTCTCTAAAATTTCTAGGCCTCTTACAAATCTTTTACAAAAGGATGTTCATTTGTTTTTTATGATGATTGTGTAGAAGCCTTTGAAACACTTAAGAAAGCCTTAACTACTGCACCTATTGTTCAACCACCTGATTGGAACTTGCCTTCTGAAATTATGTGTGATGCTAGCGATTATGTTGTTGGTGCTATTCTAGGACAAAGAGTTGATAAAAAAATTAAATGTTATCCATTATGCTAGTAAAACTCTAGACAATGCCCAAAGAAATTATGCTACTACTGAAAAATAATTCTTAGCAGTCGTGTTTGCTTGTGATAAATTCAGATCTTATATTGTAGTTCCAAAGTAATTGTTCACACTGATCGCGGTGATATAAGATATCTTATGGAAAAGAAAGATGCTAAACCTAGACTCATTAGGTGGGTTTTCTTGCTACAAGAATTTGATTTACATATCACTGATAGGAAAGGAGCTGAGAACCCCATAGCTGACAACTTGTCTAGATTACAAAATATTCTTGATGACCCACAACCTATTGATGATAGTTTTCCTAATGAACAATTAGCTGCAATAAATGTTTCTCATAACACTCCTTGGTATGCTGACTGTGCTAATTATATTGTTGCTAAATATATACCACCTAGTTTCACATACCAACAAAAGAAAAAGTTCTTCTCTGATTTAAGACATTACTTTTGGGATGACCCAAATCTTTATAAAGAAGGAGTAGATGGTTTTATTAGACGTTGTGTACCTGAGCATGAACAGGGACAAATCCTACGGAAATGTCATTCTGAAGCTTATGGAGGACATCATGCGGGAGATAGAACTGCTCACAAGGTATTGCAATCTGGTTTTTATTGGCCTACTCTCTTCAAGGATGTCCGTAAGTTTGTTTTATCTTGTGATGAATGTCAACGAGTTGGTAATATTGGTAAGCGTCAGGAAATGCCTATGAATTATTCTCTTACTGTTGAACCATTTGATGTTTGGGGTTTTGATTATATGGGACCTTTTCCTTCCTCTAATGGGTATACACATATTTTGGTTGCTGTTGATTATGTTACTAAGTGGGTAGAAGCTATTCCAACTAGTAGGGATGATCATAACACTTCCATTAAAATGCTTAAAGAAGTTATTTTCCCAAGGTTTGGAGTCCCTAGATATTTCATGACTAATGGTGGTTCACACTTTATTCGTGGTGCTTTCCGTAAAATGCTTGCTAAGTATGATGTCAACCATAGAATTGCATCACCTTATCATCCTCAATCTAGTGGTCAAGTTGAACTTAGCAATAGAGAAATAAAACTAATTTTACAAAAAACTGTTAATAGGTCCCGAAAGAATTGGTCTAAAAAATTGGATGATGCACTTTGGGCCTACAGAACAGCTTATAAAAATCCTATGGGCATGTCTCCCTATAAAATGGTCTATGGAAAAGCTTGTCATTTGCCTCTCGATTTAGAACATAAAGCATATTGGTCAATTAAAGAACTCAACTATGATTTCAAACTTGCCGGTGAAAAGAGGTTATTTGATATTAGCCACTAGATGAATGGAGAACCCAAGCTTATGAAAATGCCAAATTATTTAAAGAAAAAGTTAAAAGATGGCATGACAAAAGAATCCAAAAGCGTGAATTTAAAGTTGGAGAATATGTTCTTTTGTACAACTCTCGTTTCAGATTCTTTGCAGGAAAACTTCTCTCCAAATGGGAAGGACCATATATTATTGAAGAGGTTTATCGTTTTGGAGCTATCAAAATAAATAATCCTGAAGGAACTAACCCGAAGGTGGTCAATGGGCAAAAAATCTATCATTATATCTCAGGTACGCCCATTAATGTTGAAAGCAATATTATCCAAACTATGACACCGAAGGAACACATAGAAGAAACCTTCCTGAACACTCCAGAATCGTGAAAAAGAGGAGGTACGTGATACGGTACGTAAACGGACTCGAAAATCCGCAAAAATATTTTTTGTCAATTTTGAAATATTACAAAAATTAGGAAATAAGAAACAACCAGGAAGGCAACCCTGGTGAGCCAGGCGTGCCCAGGTGGGTTGTGCCCACCTCGGTTACCTTCTGGACTTCGTTTTTCTCCCGTTTGCTTGTCCCCCAAGATAAAAAATCTTTATATACCTCCTGAACGTGTTGACCACCGTATCGCAGAGAAATCTCATGTTCTTCTTTCTTGCTATTTTCTGATAGATCTAGATCGCCATGGCCGCCTCGAGCTCCTCCAAGGACAAGTTCTTCGAGAGGGTAATCAACCCCTACTTTGTCGTAGGTGTTGAAGCACCCTCAAACCATCAAGATGCGTGAGAGGGTGCTCCACATCCGGGATGTTTAGGGACCCAAGGGGAAGGGGGCCGTGGAGGCCAGGCTCGAAGCCATGGAGCAAGAGGTCTTCAAGTTCAAGGAGATGATGGAGCGCAGACTCAATGCCAATCACCTTATGATCACAGATCTTACCCGTGATCTCAAGGTGGATGGCCGGTCCATGAAGGACGTCGTCTTCTCCCTCACCGAAAAAATTAACTTTCTGCAAAGCCTGGTCTATGATATCCAAAACCAAGTCTTTGAATATGAGGCAAGGTTTAAAGGTATGAGTTTGGCTGCCAGTTGCAGGACTCGCAAGACTCGTTCTTCCTCTTATGATGGTGAGCCACTACCATGGAAACCGGAGGACAAAGTCGCTACTACATCATCACCACCACCTCCTTCTTCTTCACCACCAAAGGAGACTTGAGTTCATGGTATGGGCACTCCCCTTGGCATGTGCCAAGCTTGGGGAAGGTGCACCGGTATCGTATCACCACCATTATCTTTGCCTTTATTTATCCTAGTTCGATCTTTAGTTACCTTTTGAATTAGTTGAATAAAAGTTTAGTTTGATATTTCTTCTAGTGTTTTCTTAGCAATCTATCTATCTTTGTAATCGTGTGCGAGATATATAATAAAGTTAGTTTAAGTTTTGCTTTCTTTACTTTTTGTTTCAATAAAAAGAAAGGAAAATAAATAAAAAGATCATATGCTAATCTTATGGTAAGTAATGACATCACATAAGGAAAAGTATAAGTGGTAAAATTTATTGGAGATTGACAAACATAGTATTGGTCAATAATGCAATTCTTGAAAGAATTAATAAGGGAAGAGAAGATTCCCATGCAAATACACTATCTTGGACATCTTTTATGATTGTGAGCCCCCATCAAAATATTATATGCCAAAATTATTGACGTGGGATAAGGAAGACAACGTAATGATTTATGTTTGTTCATATTCACACAGAAGTTATATTGCCATAGATCCTTTAACATGTGGTGCTTGCTCAATATCTTTTCTAGCGAAAAATTCCGCACTAAGTAGTGATACTACTTGTGCATCCAAAAACCCTTAAACTCAAATCTTGTTTTGAGAGTCCATCATACCTACCTATGGGTTGAGTAAGACCCTTCAAGTAAGTTTTCATCGGTGTAAAAAGGCAATAAAAATTGCTTCTAAATATGTTAGATCATTTAATGTAAGAGAAAATTGAGCATTGTATGAACTTGTGATCGCAAAATAATAGAAGCGACAGACTGCATAATAAAGGTTGCTATCACAAGGGGCAATATAACGTGACATTCTTTTGCACTAAGAGATTGATCATACAACCAAAAAGTGCATGGCAACCTCTGCTTCTCCCTGTGAAGGGCCTATCTTTTAATTTTATGTATTTACTTTTATGCAAGAGTCAAAGTATTCTTCCCTACTCCTTTTTATTTTCCCTTTTTGCAAGCATCATGTGGTGAGGAAAGATCTAGGCACATATATCCAGTTGGCTATGGGTGAGCATGAGTTATTATTATTGACATCACCCTTGAGGTGAATACGTTGGCGAAACTATAAGCCCCTCCGGTTGAAACTTTTTGCTCATGTGTAGAAGACTATATGATGGTTGAGTATGTGGACTTGCCAAAAGGCTCCGGTACGTGACCCTTCCTGAAAAGATGATGAATTATAGTTGCAAAGTTGACTGAGAACATAGTTTGTTGGTTTTCAATAGAGTTTATGCTTTATACTTCGATATTGTGATGAATTGTTACTTGTTCATGAGAAGCTATATGATGAAAGTTCTATCATAAAGTTTTATGCTAAAGTTTCTTGTTGTTATAATAATATGCATGATGCTTCTATGTCTGTCTTTTGTTTTCATCGACACCTCTCTCTCTCTCTCTAAGCATGTGGACATGTTTTTTGATTTTGGTTTTCGCTTGAGGACAAGCGAGGTCTAAGCTTGGGGGAGTTGATACGTCAATTTTGCATCATGTTTATCTACTGTTATTTACTATGTTTTATGCATAATAATGCTTCATGGATTAATTCTAATGCCTTTTCTCTCATAATATTCAAGGTTTGCACAAAGAGGGAGAATGCCGACAGCTGGAATTCTGGACCCGAAAAAGCTACGTTAGAGTTACCTATTCTGCACATCTCCAAATGAGCTGAAAATTTATGGAGAATTGTTTTGGAATATATGAGGAATATTGGAGCAAATAACTACCAGAGGGGGCTCAACAGGTGGGCACAACCCACCTGGGCGCGCCAGGGAGCCCAGGCGCGCCCTGGTGGGTTGTGCCCTCCTCAGCCCACCTCCGGTGCCCCTCTTCTGGTATATAAGTCATTTTGACCTAGAAAAAAAATAAGGAGAGGACTTTCGGGACGAAGCACCGCCGTCTCGAGGCGGAACTTGGGCGGGAGCCTTTTGCCCTCCTGCGGAGCGATTCCGCCGGCAGAACTTCCCTCCCGGAAGGAGAAACCATCGTCATCATCATCACCAATAACTCTCCCATCTTTTGGAGGGCAATCTCCATCAACATCTTCAACAGCACCGTCTCCTCTCAAACAATAGTTCTCATCTCTTGTGTTCAATCTTTGTGCCGGAACCTTACATTGATTTTTGTGGGTGACTAGTAGTGTTGATTACATCTTGTAGTTGATTACTATATGGTTTATTTGGTGGAAGATTATATGTTCAGATCCATTAAGCTATTTAATACCCCTCTGATCTTGAGCATGATTATCATTTGTGAGTAGTTACTTTTGCTCTTGAGGTCACAGGAGAAATCTTGTTGCAAGTAATCATGTGAACTTGATATGTGTTCGATATTTTGATGATATGTTTGTTGTGATTCCCTTAGTGGTGTCATGTGAACGTCGACTACATGGCACTTTGCCATATTTGGGCCTAAGGGAATGCATTGTGGAGTAGTTATTAGATGACGGGTTTCTAGAGTGACAGAAGCTTAAACCCTAGTTTATGTGCTACTTCGTAAGGGACCGATTTGGATCCAAAAGCTTAATGCTATGTTTAGATTTTATCTTAATGCTTTTCTTGTAGTTGCGGATGCTTGCGAGGGGGTTAATCATAAGTAGGAGGTTTGTTCAATTAAGAACAGTACCTAAGCACCGGTCCACCCACATATCAAATTATCAAAGTAGCGAACACGAATCAAACCAACATTATGAAAGTGACTAGATGAAATTCCCGTGAACCCTCAGGAACGCTTTGCTTATTATAAGAGATTGTTTTGGCATGTCCTTTGCCAGAAAAGGATTAGGGCTACCTGGCTACACTTTATTTACCATTACCGTTATTTGCTCGTGACAAACTATCTTGCTATCAAACTACTCGTTACTTATAATTTCAGTGCTTGCAGAGATTACCTTGCTGAAAACCACTTGTCATCTCCTTCTGCTCCTCGTTGGGTTCGACACTCTTACTTATCGAAAGGACTACGATTGATCCCCTATACTTGTGGGTCATCAGGAATCAGGTTTTACCTTTCATCATTTCACACGTGCATATGAGTTTTCCACTGAATCACACATTCAGGATCATAGCAGTTATAGCATAGAATATAAACTCTGAATTATAAACATAGAAATATAACAATACAATATTATTGCCTCTAGGGCATATTTTCAACAGACTCCCACTTGCACTAGAGTCAATAATCTAGTACCCTTGTACACCAATGGCGGTGTTAGTTCATGCTTTGCTTGTGGTACAACCTTCATCCTCTCAAGTCTGACAAGTTCAGATGTGTTGCATTCCTTGCATCTTTTATGCTTCCACAAAAATTCATAATTTGTGTGGAATTAGCTTTGTATGTCTTGAATCCCTGGTAGGACCTTTGATTCCTTAGATTGAGATATGAAACCATTATTCAGAACCATTATTCAACCAAGCTTTCCTTTATTGGATAGAACATTATCCAACTTTTCAAGGTTCAAAATGGTTTAAATAAAGATTCAAAAGTTTTAATTTCCCCTAAAAATCTTTGTCGTTTACTAATATATTATTATTATTATTATTAACATTCCAAATTTTGGAAATTTTTGGGATGTTACACTAGTCACACCTTTATGTTTTTCATTTTAATGTAAAGTAGAGCCCCAATGTCACCTCAGATAGCCCCAAGAACTATACTAAGTAATCAACTTTGACAAAAACAAAACGTTCAATCTTTGTCTAATGAGTCACCACAATGTCACTACAGGTGTCTCCAAAGATTATACTAGATATGAATCACAAAATCTCACTAACTCATTAAGTTCAAGAAAATAACATGAACAAGATTCAATCCATAAAGGTACTCATCACAAGAGGTACATCATACAATTCAACTAATCATGGTGGCAAATCATAAGATCAAGAAAGAAAGATGCTTGACACATAGCTACTACCATAAACCCTCAACCTCAAGGGTTGATGTAGGGGTTGAAGATGAAGTTTCCCCCTTTGATATAGTGCCAGATCAAATAGAAAACGGAGATCGCTTCAGAAGTGCAAGGTGGTGGTGGAGGAAAAATCGATAAAATAGGGTGAAGTTTCGGGGGTATTTAAGGGCCCTCGTGCACCTAAGGCCAGCTAGGGGGGCCACCACCTTTGGGTACTCCCTCGAGCCGACACTAGACCTAGGCCCCTCGAGGGTGCATTGGGCCTGGTGGTGGCACCTAGGCCCTCTGGTCCTCTCCCGGCTTGAACCTCGCGAATGATTTTATTTTTATTTTTTCAAGGACTTTTTCTGTGAGACCCTCTAGTGTATTGCTCTCCTCTCTCTATGTTATGTACCATCCTTATAGGAAACCCATAGACAGACATAGAGAGAAACTGACACTAGGCACTGGATTAATGTGTTAGTCCAATAAAATTCAATAAAAATCATGCCTAAAGTGTTTAAAAATGATAGAAGTATACCATGAATTATGCAAAAAATTGCCGATACATTTGAGAAGTATCAATAAACCCCTTGCTACGAGAGACCTTCTTGTGTATTGTTCTCCTCTCTCTATGTTCCGTCTTGTCCTTGTGAGGGAAGGAGAGAGAGACATCATTTCAGATTCTAGAAGATCCTGTCAACGCTTCATACAAAGTGAATATTGCAAGTACTTCTTGCTCTTGGAGGGTGCATCTCCTAAACGGTTAGTGTCACTTAAAAGCCTTAGTAGATTATGAAGGATCCAAGAAGTTTGTGAATGGCAGAAAAAAATTAAGTGGTGCACACCATCAACACAACTATCATAGCTTTGCCAATCAACTTGTGGTTATGACCACGTAAGACTATGTTATTTGGCCTTTGTTGCCTTTATTAATTCAAAGCCGATCACTTTTTATGCTTCCTTAACAAAAATCTATTTAGTGAGAATTTGAACTAGATATAAATCTTGTGTTTCTTGGTATTGTGGGGGGGGACATAGTCTCTCATCACCAATTTCTTCTTTGAGTGAAATGCGTCGTTGGCCAATTAACACAAACTGATTGCATGCTTTACGCTATAGGTCATACACTCGTTGATTTGATCAAATAAGGCCACAACGAATCCAGGATGAAAAACCTATGCATGTGGCTGCCATGTCACTACCTTTGACCACTCACAAATTGACTAACTTATACAAGGGTATTTTTGCGACAACACCAACCTCATCTGATATAGGATAAAAAAATATGTTACACATTGCATGATACTTGAACCCATGACATGACCTCATGATAAAAGAAAGGGTTTGCTAACCACAAGACCATTAAGAACTTTGCACACAAATATGCATGGACAATATATATATATATATATATATATATATATATATATATATATCAGAACGCAAAGGTACAATTAATTGCTTCAAAAGTGTGTTTACTTTTTTTATAAAGACCTAATGCATTTGGGAATACTTTGTTTTTGCGACTGTAGTTTTTGCCTACTTTGCTTATGCCACTCTTAGTTTTTGACAATACTTCATAAATGCCAATCTGTGGCAAAAGCAATAACTTTTCATTTCATTTTTGCCACTCTTAGATTTTGACAATGTATCACAACTGCCACTCTGAAATTATTGCTTTTGCCATGGAATGGCAATTGTGATGTATTGTCAAAAACTAAGAGAGGCAAAAGTGAAATGTCAAATTCTAGAGTGGCATAAGCAAAGTGGTCAAAAACTAGAGTGGCAAAAACAAAGTTTCCCAAACGCGTTTAGTGGGACTCAAAACCGAGCCCTAAGAGTAAGGAGGGTGATACGTCTCCAACGTATCTATAATTTTTGATTGTTTCATGCTATTATATTGTCTGTTTTGGATGTTTAATGGGCTTTAATGTGCTCTTTTATATTATTGTTGGGACTAACCTATTAACCAAAGGCCCAGTGCCAGTTTTTTTTGCCTATTTTAGAGTTTTGCAGAAAAGGAATACCAAACGGAATCCAAACGGAATGAAACCTTCGCGATGATCTTTCTTGGACCGAAAGCAAACCAGAAGACTTGGAGTTGAAGCCTGGAACTCCGCGAGGCAGCCACAAGGCAGGAGGGCACGCCCAGGGGGTAGGCACGCCCCCCACCCTCGTGGGTGAAGGAAATATGCCCTAGAGGCAATCATAAAGTTATTATTTATTTCCTTATATCATGATAAATGTTTATTATTCATGCTAGAATTGTATTAACCGGAAACTTAGTGCATGTGTGAATACATAGACAAACAGAGTGTCACTAGTATGCCTCTACTTGACTAGCTCGTTGATCAAAGATGGTTATGTTTCCTAACCATAGACATGAGTTGTCATTTGATTAACGGGGTCACATCATTAGGAGAATGATGTGATTGACTTGACCCATTCCGTTAGCTTAGCACTCGATCGTTTAGTATGTTGCTATTGCTTTCTTCATGACTTATACATGTTCCTATGACTATGAGATTATGCAACTCCCGTTTACCGGAGGAACACTTTGTGTGCTACCAAACATCACAACGTAACTGGGTGATTATAAAGGTGCTCTACAGGTGTCTCCGAAGGTACTTGTTGGGTTGGCGTATTTCGAGATTAGGATTTGTCACTCCGATTGTCGGAGAGGTATCTCTGGGCCCACTCGGTAATGCACATCACTATAAGACTTGCAAGCATTGTAACTAATGAGTTACTTGCGGGATGATGTATTACGAAACGAGTAAAGAGACTTGCCGGTAACGAGATTGAACTAGGTATTGAGATACCGACGATCGAATCTCGGGCAAGTAACATACCGATGACAAAGGGAACAACATATGTTGTTATGCGGTTTGACCGATAAAGATCTTCGTAGAATATGTGGGAGCCAATATGAGCATCCAGGTTCCGCTATTGGTTATTGGCCGGAGACGTGTCTCGGTCATGTCTACATAGTTCTCGAACTCGTAGGGTCCGCACGCTTAAAGTTTCGGTGACAATTGTATTATGAGTTTATGTCATTTGATGTACCGAAGGTAGTTCAGAGTCCTGGATGAGATCGGGGACATGACGAGGAGTCTCTAAATGGTCGAGACATAAAGATCGATATATTGGACGACTATATTCGGACATCGGAAAGGTTCCGAGTGATTCGGGTATTTTCGGGGGTAACAGGGAGTTACGGGAATACGAGGAAGAAGTAATGGGCCTCATGGGCCAAGTGGTGGAAGAGAGGAGGCAGGGCGCGCGGCCCCCCTAGCCCAAACCGAATTGGACTAGGGGGCCAGCCCCCCTTCCCTCCTTTTCCTCCCTCTCCTTCCTTCTCCTTCTCCTCCTTCCTTTCCTCCTCCTAGTAGGAGTAGGAAAGGGGAGTCCTACTCCTACTAGGAGGAGGACTCCTCCTCCTGGAGCGCCCTACAGGGGCCGGCCAGCCTCCACCCTTGCTCCTTTATATACGGGGGCAGGGGGCACCCTAGTACACACAAGTTGATCTGTTGATCTCTCCCAGCCGTGTGCGGTGCCCCCTCCATCATAATCCACCTCGATCATATCGTAGCGGTGCTTAGGCGAATCCCTGCGTCGGTAGCATCATCCTCACCGTCATCACGCCGTCGTGCTGACGGAACTCTCCCTCGAAGCTCTGCTGGATCGGAGTTCGTGGGACGTCATCGAGCTGAACGTGTGCTGAACTCGGAGGTCCCGTGCGTTCGGTACTTGGATCGGTCGGATCGTGAAGACGTACGACTACATCAACCGCGTTGTGCTAACGCTTCCACTTTCGGTCTACGAGGGTACGTGGACAACACTCTCCCCTCTCGTTGCTATGCATCACCATGATCCTGTGTGTGCGTAGGAATTTTTTTTGAAATTACTACGTTCCCCAACAGTGGGCCCCTCGGAGCTCCACCGACGTACTTCTTTCGCCTATATATACTCTTATACCCTAGAAACATCAGGGAGAGCCATGAAACCACTTTTCCACCGCCGCAACCTTCTGTACCCATGAGATCCCATCTTGGGGCCTTTTCCGGCGATCTGCCGGAGGGGGAATCGGTCACGGAGGGCTTCTACATCAACACCATTGCCTCTCCGATGAAGCGTGAGTAGTTTACCACAGACCTTCGGGTCCATAGTTATTAGCTAGATGGCTTCCTCTCTCTCTTTGATTCTCAATACAAAGTTCTCCTCGATGTTCTTGGAGATCTATTCGATGTAATACTCTTTTGCGGTGTGTTTGCCGAGATCCAATGAATTGTGGATTTACGAATAAGTTTATCTATGAATATTATTTGGTTCTTCTCTGAATTATTATATGCATGATTTGATATCTTTGTAAGTCTCTTCGAATTATCGGTTTAGTTTGGCCTACTAGATTGATCTTTATTGCAATGGGAGGAGTGCTTAGCTTTGGGCTCAATCTTGCGGTGTCCTTTCCCAGTGACAGTAGGGGCAGCAAGGCACGTATTGTATTGTTGCCATCGAGGATAAAAAGATGGGGTTTATATCATATTGCTTGAGTTTATCCCTCTACATCATGTCATCTTGCTTAATGTGTTACTCTGTTCTTATGAACTTAATACTCTAGATGCATGCTGGATAGCGGTCGATGTGTGGAGTAATAGTAGTAGATGCAGAATCGTTTCGGTCTACTTGACACGGACGTGATGCCTGTATTCATGATCATTGCCTTAGATATCTTCATAACTATGCGCTTTTCTATCAATTGCTCGGCAGTAATTTGTTCACCCACCGTAATACATGCTATCTTAAGAGAAGCCACTAGTGAAACCTATGGCCCCTGGGTCTCTTTCTTATTATATTGCATCTCTTTTATTTACATCGCATCTTGTTTACTATTTTGCAATCTTTACTTTCCAATCTATAGAACAAAATACCAAAAATATTTACTTTACTATCTTTATTAGATCTCAGTTTTGCGAGTGACCGTGAAGGGATTGACAACCCCTTTTATCGTGTTGGTTGCAAGGTTCTTGATTGTTTGTGCAGGTACTAGGTGACTTGTGCGTTGTCTCCAACTGGATTGATACCTTGGTTCTCAAAACTGAGGGAAATACTTACTTTGCTGCATCACCCTTTCCTCTTCAAGGGAAAACCAACGCATGCTCAAGAGGTATCAATAAGGACTTCTGGCGCCGTTGTCGGGGAGTATAGCTCTATTCTTTGAGTCACTTGGGATTTATATCTGTTGATCACTATGAGGAACTTGAAAGATGAAAGAACCAAGATTTTTCCCTCAACTACGAGGGGAGGTAAGGAACTGCCATCTAGCTCTGCACTTGATTCACCTTCTGTTTTGAGTAAACTTGTGACACCTACACCTGTTATTGATTCTGATATGTCACATGTTATTGATGATGCCACTTCTTCTATGCATGATGCTTATGATGAAACTACTTCTATGCTTGATAATATTGTGCCATTAGGTGAATTTCTTGATGATAAACTTGCTAGGGTTAGAGAGAATGAAATTATTGAAACAGATAATATTGATGAAAGTGATGATGAAGATTCTCCCCCTAGATATGAATTTTCTGATGTGCCTGAGGGTTATGTTATGGATGGAGAAACTACTAGAGATCTTTTTGCTTGCAAAGATAGATATGATCTCAAGAAACTATTAGCTAAGCTGAAAGAAAAGTCTTTGAATGCTAGAATGAAATATGACCCTGCTTTTGCTACTTCACCTATCTGTATTTCTGATAAGGATTATGATTTCTCTGTCGATCCTGAGTTAATTACTTTGGTTGAATCTGATCCTTTTTATGGCTATGAATCTGGAACTGTTGTGGCACATCTTACTAAGTTGAATGATATAGCCACCCTATTCACTCATGAGGAAAAAATTCGTTACTACTATATCCTCAAGTTATTTCCGTTCTCATTAAAGGGTGAAGCTGAAACATGGTTTAATTCTCTTGCTCCTGGTTGTGTGCGTAGTCCCCAGGATATGATTTATTACTTCTCTGCTAAATATTTCCCCGCTCATAAGAAACAAGCTGCCTTAAGGGAAATATATAATTGTGTGCAAATTGAAGAAGAGAGTCTCCCACAAGCTTGGGGGAGGCTCCTCCGGTTACTTAATGCTTTGCCCGATTATCCTCTCAAGAAAAATGAAATACTTGATATCTTTTATAATGGACTAACCGATGCTTCCAGAGACCGCCTGGATAGTTGTGCTGGTTGTGTTTTAGGGAAAGAACTGTTGAGCAAGCTGAATTGCCATTGAATAGTATATTGAGTAATGATAATGATTGGACACTTCCTGAACCAACTCCTAAGCCAACTCCGAAGAAAAGGGGTATTCTATTCTCAGTCTTGAAGATATGCAAGAGGCAAAGAAATCTATGAAATAAAAGGGTATTAAAGCTGCAGATGTTAAGAATTTACCACCTATTGAAGAAATGCATGGTCTTAATAACCCGACACAGGTAGTAAAGGTAAATTCTCTCTATAGATTTGATGAAGGTGATATTCCTCGTAATAAGTCTGCTAGCCAATGCTTGGATGAGTTTGGTGATTTTATTGTTAAACAAGAAAACTTCAATGCTTATGTTGGTAGACAATTGAAACGTAATGCTTATATGGTTGAACACTTGAGTGATTATATGTCTAGAGTTAAAGGTGACCTTAAACTTATTAGTAAACATGCTTCTATGGTTACCACTCAGGTACAACAAGTGCTTAAAGCACAAGATGATTTGCTCAATGAATTAAATAATAAGCAAAATGATAATGTTGTTAGAGTTATGACTAAAGGGAGTAAAATGACTCAGGAACCTTTGTACCCTGAGGGCCACCATAAGAGAGTTGAGCAAGATTCTCAGAGAACTAATGTTGATGCACCTAGTCCTTCTAAGAAGAAGAAAAAGAAAATTGATAGGGCTTTGCATGCTTCTAGTGAACCTGTTGTTGACACACCTGAGAATCCCACTAATATTTCTATTTCTGATGCTGAAACACAATCTGGTAATGAACATGAACCTAGTGATAATGTTAATGATGATGTTCATGTTGATGCTTAACCTAGCAATAACAATGAAGTAGAGATTGAACCTGTTGTTGATCTTGATAACCCACAATCAAAGAATCAACGTTATGATAAGAGAGACTTCGTTGCTAGGAAGCACGGTAAAGAAAGAGAACCATGGGTTCAGAAACCCATGCCTTTTCCTCCTAAACCATCCAAGGAAAAGATGATGAGGATTTTGAGCGCTTTGCTAAAATGATTAGACCTATCTTGTTGCGTATGCGTTTGACTGGTATGCTTAAAATGAATCCTTATGCTAAGTATATGAAAGATATTGTTAGAAGTAAAAGAAAGATACCGGGAGCTGAAATTTCCACCATGCTTGCCAATTATACTTTTAATGGTGGAATACCAAAGAAACTAGGAGATCCAGGAGTACCAACTATACCATGCTCCATTAAAAGAAATTATGTTAAAACTGCTTTATGTGATCTTGGAGCCAGTGTTAGTGTTATGCCTCTCTCTTTATATCGTAGACTTGATTTGAATAAGTTGATACCTATTGAAATATCTTTGCAAATGGCCGATAAATCAACTGCTATACCTGTCGGCATTTGTGAGGATGTGCCTGTTGTGGTTGCAAACGTTACTATTTTAACGGACTTTGTTATTCTTGATATTCCCGAGGATGATAGTATGTCGATTATCCTTGGTAGGCCCTTTTTGAATACTGCAGGGGCTGTTATTGATTGCAACCGAGGCAATGTCACTTTTCATGTTAATGGTAATGAGCATACGGTACACTTTCCGAGGAAACAACCTCAAGTCCACAGTATCAATTCTATTGGAAAATTTCCAACGATTATTATTAGAGGTTTTGAATTCCCTCTTCCTATTGTCAAGAAGAAATTTGATATTCTTATTGTTGGGGACATGCATATCCCCGTTGAGGTAACCTAGTGTTATTCGAAAATTCTCCGGTTTCGTGTTATTCGGAAAGAGTTTGTTAACAAGACTTGATCAACCTTGTTAGTGGATTCCTTTTGATGAGCACGAGATGGATGAAGTTAGAAAGCACAACTCTCTGTACTCTCCTTTTACTTTCTGTTATTTAGATTAAATAAAGCAAAATTAGTATTTTCTGTCTTTTTTTAATTATCCTTGCAATAAAAAATACCCCGAAAATAAAAGTTCTCCAAACGTCCTGGAAATGAAATATGATTTTTTGTAGAATATTTAAGAATTTCTGGCACTGAGAACACACCAAGGGAGGCCACCATTTGGCTACGAGGGCACAGGGCGCCCCCCTGGGGCGCGCCCCCTGCCTCGTGGGCCCCACGTGGACCCCCTCCACGTATTCCAGCACCCACTCACTTAGTCTTCCTCCAGAAAAAATCCTCCCATAGCTCAAACTCGTGTTGTAGCTCATCTTGCTGCCATTTTCGATCTCTTTGCTCAAAGCTCCATTCACAAAACTGTTTGGGGGGATTGCTCTTTGGTATGTGACTCCTCCAATGATCCAATTAGTTTTTGTTCTAGTGCTTTATTTATTGCAAATTTTTGCTGCTAAAGTGACCCTGTTCTTGAGCTTGCATGTCAAATTTATATGGTCCAAAGTAGTTTTAATGCATGATATAGCCTCTAGGCACTTGTGGGAGTAGTTGCTATCAATCTTGTTGAGTTTGATTCACTTTTATTTTGAGTCACTAAAAATTTCAGAAATTTTTGGCAGAAAGGAAAATGCATAGGAAAATGTACCAAGGTGGTTCCTCAAGGAAGCAAGAAGGATTTCTGCCTCGTGGGCCCCCTGGGACTCCACCGAACTCAACCCCAACTCCATATATTCACTTTCGGGGAGAAAAAAAATCAGAGAGAAGGATTCATCACGTTTTACGATACGGAGCCGCCGCCAAGCCCTAATCTTCCTCGGGAGGGCTGGTCTGGAGTCCGTTGGGGCTCCGGAGAAGGGAATCCGTCGCCATCGTCATCATTAACCATCCTCCATCACCAATTTCATGATGCTCACCGCCGTGCATGAGTAATCCCATCATAGGCTTGCTGGACGGTGATGGGTTGGATGAGATTTACCATGTAATAGAGTTAGTTGTGTTAGGGTTTGATCCCTAGTATCCATTATGTTCTAAGATTGATGTTGCTATGACTTTGCTATGCTTAATGCTTGTCACTAGGGCCCGAGTGCCATGATTTCAGATCTGAACCTATTATGTTTTCATGAATATATGTGAGTTCATGATCCTATCTTGCAAGTCAATAGCCACCTACTATGTGTTATGATCCGGCAACCCCGAAGTGACAATAATCGGGACCACTCCCGGTGATGACTGTAGTTTGAGGAGTTCATGTATGCACTAAGTGTTAATGCTTTGGTCCGGTACTCTATTAAAAGGAGGCCCTAATATCCCTTAGTTTCCAATAGGACCCCGCTGCCACGAGATGGTAGGACAAAAGATGTCATGCAAGTTCTTTTCCATAAGCACGTATGGCTATATTCGGAATACATGTCTACATTACATTGATGAACTGGAGCTAGTTCTGTTTCACCCTATGTTATGACTGTTACATGATGAACCGCATCCGACATAATTATCCATCATTGATCCATTGCCTACGAGCTTTTCACATATTGGTCTTTGCTTAGTTACTTTTCCGTTGCCACAGTTACGATTACTACAAAAACTGCTACTGTTACTTTTGCCATCGTTACCGTTACTTCCATACTACTTTGCTACTAAATACTTTGCTGCAGATATTAAATCTTTCAGGTGTGGTTGAATTGACAACTCACCTGCTAATACTTGAGAATATTCTTTGGCTCCCCTTGTGTCGAATCAATAAACTTGGGTTGAATACTCTACCCTCGAAAATTGTTGCGATCCCCTATACTTATGGGTTATCAGAGGGTCACACGCTAACCACTAGAATGCCAAATATTTTGGGTATGTAGAGGGTTACATGATATATATACAATCACAACAGAAGGGAACATCCGTCCAATGAAAGAGAAGGCAACAATCGCCAGAAACTCGTAGGGCCACACATGTCCGAGGTCACACATGCATGCAGCCGTTGGATTGCTTTAAGATTCAAGAATTTGTTTGGTCTTAAGGCCTTTGATTACGTTAGGACAGGGTCCATCCATGCATGCTAATGGAAGCTTTTGCCAAAGTATCATGCGTCATCCACACCACCTCTCATGCCTTTTCATTTCATCCCCAAGTTTTAATCTACTGTATCTTTTGAAGCGAAAGTCCAATTTATGTTCTGATTACATATTTGTGTTCCGTGCGACGACGACTTACAAACAAGACCACTCTTAAATACATTTTGACAATTTTTATTTTTTGCTAAGCTTCAAATATTAAAACTTGATAGTAGTCGTAATATTAAGTTTTTACTCAGTTTCATCAAGTTTCATTTGCCTTTAGGGTTTAGGACTTAGGGCTTAGGGTCTAGGGGTTAGGGCTTAGGATTTAGAGTTTTAGCGTTTAGGGTTTTAGTTTATGAACTTGGTGCATAGACCATTCGTTCCTATTAATTTTTAGTAGTTGATGCTTGGTGAAGTTTTTAAAACTTGTCAAAATGTATTCGAAAGTGGTCTTATTGAAATCCGACATCACAAGGAACATGAATATGCAAAAATAATAATATAAATTAGTCTTTTAGTTCAATAGATATAATATATTCAAATTTGAAAGTAAAAAAATAAGCGTGAGAGGTGCGATGGACGGAGCTACCAAAAATTGCGAAAATCTGCACGCATGGACCCCATCTAAGATAGTAAAGGGCTAAAGCACATGCGAAGAGCAAACAAATTTCAGAATCATGAGCCGATAAGACGGTCACAAATCTACGTGGCATCAGACGTGTGTGATACAAATAAACTCTCCAACGATTGCAACAGAGGGAAATTGTCATGTGACTGGATCAGGCTGGCCCCTTGCAAAAAAAACTCTAAAAACCAGTGTGCCACAATAAAATTATATAATATTTATTATTTAACCTAATATGTACACAAATTGTTGGGAAATGTAGTAAAAAAATGCCCTACGATCACGATCCCAGGAACACTATGAATATGCATAAAAGGTTTAGATCGGATCATTGCCCACTTCGATTTGCAGTGGAAGAAGAGTTGGTGTAGATCGTTGATGAAGTCCCTCAAACCGTTCACGAACGATCCCTTGAACCAAACACCGAAAGCACGACCTCTCTATGGATTGCACGCATTCGGGCTTTACAATCCGGTAGTGCTTCGTCGTTGCCCGAGAATTAGAGGGAGGAGAAGAGAACCACACAGGGCTTCTCTATTATGAGTACTAGAGGGAACTAGGTCTAGCTCTGATCTATATCAACTCTAAATTAGATATAGAACTAGAGAACTAGAGGAGGCTCCAAGACTTATGTGTCTCCAAGGGCCAAAACTTCTAGTATATATAGGCGTAGGGAGTGGGGAGGAGGCACCGCAAGGGAAGGAAGGACCCCCCCCCCTTGCGCCGACCCTAAAGGAAGAGTCCTCCCCCCTCCAATTCGGCCTCCCCTAGGCCTTCAAAGAGGCTAGCAGGGGTGCCTCCTTTGTTATTGGGCCCTAGGCCCAATAACTTTTCATTACTAGGCATTTTAGTAATTCCTTTAGCTCGTTGATATTAAACATATTCTAAAAGTCTCTCAATCAATATTAGAACCTTTTATCATTTATTTAATGTCTCAGGAAACTTTTTCCACCTATATGTAAATTCCCGGTATTACCCGGTAAACCCCGAAACTCTTCCAGTAACCCCAAAATGCTTCTGGTCTCTCTCAAAACTATTTCTTATATTGACGAAACTATTTTGAAAATATATTTTCACATAACTCTCACTCCACTAATACTCACATATCATAGTTTCCTTAAGCGTGCGACCCTGTAGGTTTGGTAAAACATAGACATGAATGAAACTCCTTTTCGTTCAATGATCAATAGCAGAACAGTGACATCCATATTGACCCTTATGATTACACGAATGATACTCGAGCGAACTTTTGGTTATCATATGCTATTCCCTTTGCTTCACGATACTTCACAAAACCCGAGGTGACATATATCGTTATCCACTTGATCATTCTCATGCTCATTATACTGGTCTCGTCGTTACCAGTTTTGTTCTTCTTTCCCGTTGACATGTTCTGGCATCCCTGTATCCTAGTCAGCTCGTATGAACCAGATGGTGAGCGGCAGAGGAGGGAGAGCAATCACCGGAGAGCACGGCATGGCATGGCATCGGACGGCGGCAGCTGCGCCTAATCACGTACCCCTACACACTAATAACGGGAGAAAGCAACTTCCACGAGACTTGGGCGGAGGCTAACTTGCTAATCTGACCAAGTGCATGGGCTTTTACATGGGCCTTTTCTTTTCTTCACGTTGAGATAGGGGGCCGAGTACGTCTGTGCCTACAATTGTATCGCTCGCGGGGTGGGTGGGTGGGGCCTGGCCCTCGCTCGTCCCCCTGGCTCCGCCACTGTTAGCATCATAGTGGTAATTGAGCATTGGTTCTGCCATGGAGGTCACGGGCTTGAGCCTTCTTTAACTCAGACACGTGTGACCTTCTATTTATTTTTAGTTTATCGAAAGAAGGATGACCAGATCCACGAGATCTACCGGAGACACATCTTCATACGTCATCCGACGACGCTAGAAGCACCACGGGGCGGGGTAGGCGGGGAGAACCTTATTCCATCTTTAGGAAACCGCCACCGACTTGGTTTCCTGAACATGGCACAAACCCTAACGAGATTGAAAAAAAACACCTAACAAGGAAGCCGTCTTGCCGTCAAGGACCGGGATCCACTACGCCTTCCATGGTTCTAGGCCCATAGAAGACTAGGCGGACCAGCGGCGGCCAGCGAAAGGCTTGGGAAACCTAGTCGCGAGCTGACTGGGTCTTCGCCTCACAGAAAATGGTTCCCAACTTGAAGCTAGCTGGATCGGTTTTGAGTCTATGACCTAAATCGACCAATTTCCAAATTATTGGCCTAAACCATGTAATCAGTTGGAGTTAATGGACTAATGACGTATTGGACTCCTCTTCATAAATAGCTTTCGGGACGGAAGCTTGTTACCACATGTGCGTATTGGGCTTGGGAGATTTAATTAATCATGTTTGTTCGTCGCAAAAACATGTGTAATCCTATTTTCTCTTTTGAAAAGGCAAAATCAATCCGGTTAGGATCAGACGAGCCTACCTCTCTCGCTCTCTCTAGCCACATCTCGTTCTCTAATCTGACGAACAACTTAGCGTGGAGACCCAAGAGGCGTACCCGACATCGACATCTCCACATGCCAACGCAGAAACCAAACAAAACATCGACGGACGCACCGTGCTCCAACAGCCACCAGGCGCACCGCACAGCGCACACGCAGCTCCCACCGTCCTCCAGCACGCCGCCCCCCTCAACACACTCCAAAGGAACCCCGTTGCAGTCGAGGTCATACCACATCGACACGGCGCGACGGATCAGATCAGATCAGATCAGCAGGGAAAAGCCAGCCCGAAGAGCCCTGATTAAATTTCTCCCGCGGGCGCGAGAAAAAAAGGCAGGGTTTGACGTGAAATCTCTTCACATATCGCGAGGATTGGCCAAAAGCGGCGAAAACTCTGGCCGGCCGTGTCACCGCCGGCTGGCTTTGTGTGGCCGCGCCGCGCGTCATGTGCGTTATCCGGTGAAAAGCCCCGGCGCTGCACAGCCACTCCATCCTGGCTTTGGGAAACTTTCGCCGGCCCGCCTTGCCAAAGTGAAAGCAGAAAAGGGGCGAACGTGGATCAAATGGCCTAACACTCCGTATTACTTTCTGGTTAAGCTGGCCAAAAGTAATTTGGGAAAGAGATGCCGGTGAATGAACCCATTTCGTCCTGCTCGGAATCTCGCTAGTAGATGCAGACATTGTTATGTGTTTCTGACAAGGGGGGCCGCTCCTCCTTGGGGGGCGTTGGGCCCACTTACCAGGGAGGTGATTGGCGATGCGAAAATTTTAAAATGTGTTGTGCTTGAGCATAACTTTTGGCGGTAAGAGAGAGCTTGTGTTTGATCTTACTAGTTGCGGAAAAGCAGCTCGATCTACTGCAAGAATCTGATCGAAGCACAAAACTGAATAGCATTTGTTTAGAAGCAGAAAAATGGTCAAGTAAAGTCGCCCGTCCGAGTGGTTGCCATCAGATTACCGGCAAAGGAAATCCTTCGCCCGGAAAGCATTGAAAAACACCTCCGTGCCAGGCCCATCAAACCGCGCGAATTATTATTAATTAATTAAACCATCTCGCCCACACGGCCCACGCACGACGAAAGAGAAAGGGAGTAGAAAATGAAAGAAAGCCGATGTGGCCGCCCGCCGCTTAACAGCCCATATAAGCACAGCATCGACCGCATTGTGGGTTCAGCCAGCGAGCGGCGCAGCAAGCCAAAGCCAACGATCGCCGCCAAAATGGAGGATCACTTCGGCCGGAAGATATCCAGGGAGGAGGAGGCGGTGGTGAAGCCGACGAGGAGCTTCCGGTACGAGGACTACAGCACCAGGAGGGTGTTCCTGCGCAGCTACCCCCTGCAGTGGGAATCGCCGGCGCCCGGCGGCGGCGACGAGAAGCAGGGCGAGGCGGAGGACGACGAGGACCGGTACGACGGCGGCGGCCGCGACAGGCGGTGGAAGCGGCAGGTGGTGGTGGCGGTGGTGGAGTGGGGGGAGGACAAGCTGCTGCTGCTCCGCAGGGTCAAGAAGCGGCTGGCGCTCTACCTCATCGGCTGCCACTACAGCCGCCCCGCGCTGCCGTACAAGTCCGGCGGCTCATGCACCACCGCCATGCTCAAGTCCATGTGATCGCTGCCATGGCGAGCTGGTTCAGCTGCTCGTGTCTGTCCATGACACGCAGCAGACAGTTGTTAGTCTGCTCGTGCCGTCAGCCTTTCCCTGCTGCTCTGTTTTGTGCGCCTGTAATACGCTGTATCTATGTGTGTCCCTACGTAGAGGTAATAATAAGAGTTTGCACGAGTGATGAAACGCTCATGTATATACAGTATTTTCTTGTGAAATTTTTGTCATATGATAGATGGACAGATCATACTGATTACTGTTCCAGGAACCTTCAATACATAGCTTTTTGAGTATGTTTACAGTAACCTTCAATACATAGCTTGCACTGAAAGACTAGCTAGATAGTATATGTATTTCTTGCGATAAGAAGATGGGCCTGAGTAAATTGTGCCAAGCTATTTCACAGGTTATTTTTTTATACGTAGAGCTGCTGTTGTGCATTCCAGAATCCAGATTAGCTCAACAGACAAGGAAAAGGATACAGAAAGACTTCATCATGGTATAACAACATAAACACTAAAGAAACACTCACATATACAGATATCATCACTATAATACACTGGAGGAGAAGTCGGTATCTGTGCAGATCGGCTGCGTTTGGCTGCTCAGTATTTTTGAAGTTTCAGGAGAATACCATGGTTTTTGTAGAAACCTCAGTTTTAAATACTTTGACGTGTTTGGCTTCGACAAATACTTTAGTTTTACAAACTGTGGTATATCTAAAACCATGGTATTTTGCTGTATCTAAAAAAGAGGTCTCGGCGTCGCCCGCTCGGGCGACTCGAGGGGCGAAACCTTATCCCGCCGCCGCACCTTCCCCCTCCTCGAGCTCCCCTCGCCGCCACCGGAGGCAGCCGCCGGGCAAGCTTGGTGTGCTACTGATGATGGTGGCGGCGGGGTCCTCGCTGCCTCGCCTCGCGCGCGGGGGGCTGCGGGATCTGGGGCGGCGGCCCCGTCTGGTGTGGCGCCTCCGGCTTGTGGCTCCTGGTGGCGCGGGCGTGGGACGATAGTCTTGACCGTGAGGACGGTGAGACCTCCGGAGGATGCGGATCTGCGCTCGGCGGCGGCTCCGGCTTCAGCGGCGTCAGATCTGGCCGCCTTCACCCCAACTTTCCAGCGGCATGCTCCTCCCCCCTCCAGATCCGGTCTGCTTCGTCTTGGGGGGCTGGTCTCGGTGGGTGGGAGCGGATGGATGGGCTCCAGGACCGGGGGAAACCCCTAGCCAGCCTGCTGGCGCGACGGCGGCGACGCCCGCGGGCGCCGCTCACCTCCTTGGAGGCGTCGGTCAGGTCCTGTCCTCCCCGTCACATGCCCCCTTGCTTCCCGGGTGAAAACCCAACTTTGTTGGACAGCGGCGACGCCCCTGGCGCCGTAATCTTCTTGAAGACGCTGTTTTTGGGAACAAGTGGGGCGGTGGGCTTCGGTGTGGTGCGGTTGGGTGTGCGGCGGCGGCGACAGCGAGTCTCCAGCGGCAGCCATGCCGCCCCTGGTGCGGGGTTCTGTTATGGTGGTGCACTTCGTGCGGCTTTTGAGGGCTTCCAGTACCGTGGATCTCCAGGAAGGGAGGGGATAGGGTTCCCCTCCTCCGGTGGTTCCCTCTCCAGCTCGCCGAGGGTGCCAGAGCTTCTGAGTTTTGGTCTTGGCCCTTGTTGTTGCCCTTCATCCTGGCAGCTCACCCTCTTTCTCACCCGATCTTCGGTTCTGGGGCTGCTTGGCTCTAGGGGAGTCGCCGTCGACATGTGAGGAACTCCTGGTTCCGCTCCTGTGGCTTCCTTGGGTGCTATTCAGGCAGGTTCTAGGGTGAACCAGTCCATCGCTCAACGGTGCGGCGCCTTTCGAGCCAGGCGAGGAGGCAGGGGCCTTCTTTGACGATGGAACTGTCTGATTGTGTTCTCTACAAGCCCCTGGTGTTCTGGCGATGGCATGCCTCTCATCGTCGTCGTTTCCTTGCCCTGAGCCGGCAGTTGCCTTCCCCTTGGTTGTGTGTGCAAGAGGTCCCTAACATCTCCTAGCTATTAGCTTCATGTTGATCTGGTATCTAGCTGGTTGTGTGCTATGTGAGCTGTCTCCCAGCGCCTTTGTATCTTTGCCATGGTTTTTCCTTTTCTTTGTGTGGTTCGTGGTTGTTATCTCTGTAATCCTGGCCGGTTGATGGCTTTGTTAATTCAAAGCCGGGCTCTTCTTGAGCCTTCGTTCAAAAAAAAAGAGGTCTCAACCTCTTTTTTGTAAACTGAGAAACACTAGCTCAAGTCTATCTTCTTCGGGTCCTCCTCACCCATCATTCCTCCATCTCTTCTGCAGCCAGAAAATCAAGATTACCACATGGGAAACTTCACTACTCTGCTTCAATCGTTGACTATTGTTCTAGTGCAATAGAAAGCAGCGCGTACATTAGCTAGTACTAGACGTTCGGTCCTATCAGATGGTGTGTGTACAGATACAAAAGATTTAGTGAAGGCTTAGACCCTGGAGTAGATCAATTGATACTTTGGAGTAAACTTATACACAGCAGGCTAAGCTAGCTAGCCGATTGATTCCATGTGGCCAGAGAAACAAGATTACTCAACAACATATCCTAGCATCTAAAGGATGTTCGCGTGCATGACAAGGCTATAGGCATGCGGCGGCCATTAATTAGCATAAGCTGATCAGGTCATTGTATAACTCCTTTGATGTAGCACAATTTGGTTCAGCTAGCTATATCTAGGATTATCCCCGCAACGAGTGGTCAAAACCGAGAAACTAAGAAAAACTGCACTTGCCAAACATCTCTATAGTTTTGCTAAAACTGAGAAAAACTGTGGTTTTTAGAAACCGAAGTATTCATTGCCCACACATTGGAACACCGTGGTTTCCAGATACCATGGTTTTGAAAAAACCGTGTTGCCAAACTGGGAACGATTGCTTCTGGCACTGAACCAACGGTTGAACAAATTCACCAAACAGAAATCACTGTTCCGTCAACTGAAAACAAAGATCGGCTCATGTGCTGACAACTTCATAGTGCTAGTATATCCTTATCTTGATTTGACTCGACCTTTATGGCCCTCGATTGGCTGGTCCTAATAGTGATTGAAAAGAAAGAACAGTATTCTCAAAAGAAAGGGAAAAGAAAAGAAAGAACAGTGGCCTAATTATTGGTGGCAATAAGCCGCCAGAATAGTTACCTCCGTGTGATTGGCATACAAAAGTTGTAAGTTCTGAGCACCCAGAGACTTTACCAGCATCTGTCGACTTCCTAATCTGGATCTTACAGGCGCGAGATCGGAAGCTCAGCCTGCTTGAGCAAGATCCATGGCTTCCGAGCAGACGGTGCACATGAACGGAGGACAAGGGGACACAAGCTATGCTCGCAACTCCAGTCTGCAGGTATCTTCTCCTCTCTTGGTTGATTCACAGCTGCTGTGTTTCTGATGTCTTGTTCCTCGAGAACTTATTCACCTAGCTGTTACCATGAAACTCGCTTGCAGAACGCTGAGCAGAACAAGATGAGGCCCCTCATAGAAGAGGCCATCGCCGATCTACTCAGCACCGGCGCCTCCTTGCCGAGAAGCATGGTGGTCGCGGACCTGGGATGCTCCTCCGGCCCAAACGCGCTCACTCTGGTGTCGATCTGCGTTGATGCCATCCGCAGCCAGTGTCTTCGTTCCCGGCAGCCGCCGGTGGAGGTCTGCATCTTCCTCAACGATCTTCCCGACAACGACTTCAACATGGTGGTGAAGAGCTTGGTGGCGTTCCAGCAAAGCCACAGGTCGGTCGTCACCGGTGTTATGCCAGGGTCATTCTACGGGAGGCTCTTCACCAGTGGCTCCTTGCATCTCGCCTGCTCGGCCAATAGCCTCCACTGGCTCTCCGAGGTAGTATGAATTTTACACGGCTCGGCGGCCGAACTGCATCAGTTATCCCTTCTTGAGCAATGCATTTAACTTTGGAGGTGGCTACAGGCTCCTGAAGAACTGAGGAGGAACAAGATCCCGGCATACGACATCGATGAGCATGTCAGGCGAGAAAGACGGCGTGTGGTCATCGGAGCCTATGCGCGGCAGTTCAGGAAAGATTTCACCCTTTTCCTTGAGCTGGGAGCCATAGAATTGGCCGCAGGAGGTCGATTGGTTGCCTCCCTTGCTGGGAGGCGCTCTGAAGAACCTGCTGCCGAATTCACTCATGCCTGGGAATCAGTCGCCCTTGTATTAAGTGAGATGGCCTCAAAGGTACATTGATTTAGTTAGTTTTGTTTCATTTCTGAACCATTCCTAAACGGAATAAGATCGTGTATGTGACTGTGACATCTTGATCTTCTGAAAAAATCAATAGGGTATGATTAACAGAGCGAAGTTTGATACTTTCTACATACCGATATACGGACCTTCCGACGAAGAGCTGAGGGAGATCATTCAAGCAGAGGGTTCTTTTTCAATAAGGGAGATGCAAGTGCATGAGCCTGCAAGCAATGTGGAAAGCACGCTGATCTCCCCGAGCAAGATGGCCAATCTGCTGAGAGCAGGGTTTGAGCCGATAATAGTCCAGCATTTTGGGTCGTCTGGGGAGATCATGGATGAATTTGTGAGGACTGCGGAACGACGCTGGAGCCGGCGGGGCAGCTTGGAAGCCGAGCTGGCTAGAAACCCCAGAGTTATCTTGGTTGTGTCGCTAAAAAAGAAGGTATAACGTGTTAGGGCATCTCGACCCGCAAATTTGCTCCGGCAGCAATGGATAATTTGATATTCAAATAAAAGTCCGATCCATAACGCGTGCCGGATCACACGAGCGCCGGATCACATGTCCGATCACATCAAAAAGAGGCAAATATGCTTAAGTTTTACATGTCCGATGATAAAAAAATATTCGTCCGGCAGTCCGTGCAAAATTTTGAGATTTTTTGCCTTGCCGGACCGGCAATCCAACCCTCATCCACGCTCGAAGTGTCGTCGCGCCGCATTCCAGCCTCCATTTCCGCCGCCGCCATCTCCTCCTTGTCTGCTGCTTCCAACTTCATGTGTTGCCGCTGCAACATCTTGTAGAAGACGGCTTGCACGATCATTCTTTCGTCGGCATCCAAAGACTCCACATTCAAGAACAACATCTTAGCGCCCTCCACATCGGCTGCGATCTTAACCTTCTTTTCTTCGAGCTCCGCCTTCTTCTCCTTGAGTATGACCTTCTTCTCTTCGATCAAGGCCTTCTTCTCTTTGAGCGTGAGCTTTTTCTCGGTCGTCTCCATCAACAGTTTGAACCTCTTCACCTTTTCTCCTCTTTGATATCGGACCGCTTGACGTAAACCTCCTCATTTTAGACAAGATTTTCTTGAACTTCTCCATCAACTTGGCAGCCGTACCTTCTCGCTTCGCCCTCTCCTCCTCCCACTTCTTTTTCCGGAACCCTCTTCTAATTTTCTTGGGCGGTTCTTTTGTTGGGTCGGTTGGGTCCATGGTTTCTTCCTCGGTGACTTGGGCGGCGGTCTTGGCTATGAATAGGTTCCCCTTCGGTTCCCATTCAACTTCAACTAGCAATGCATGACAGTGAAGTTTTCCTTCTCCAACTTCTTGAACATACACGCTCGAGATGGTTACAAAATAAAACATTGTCAAGACCTATGCATACATATCCGGCAAGTGACCAACAATACTTTGCATATCTGGCTAGTGATCAACAAAAGTATGCATATCCGGGTGGTGATCAACAATACTTTGCATATCCCACTATGAAACTATGTATATCCGGCTAGTGATCAACATGATGCATACCCGGGTGGTGATCAACAATACAATGCATATCCGGCTACAAAATTATGCATGTCCGTCTACAATACTATGTTGGCTAGTGATCAACAAAAGTATGCACATCCGGCCAAATGAACTTGCTTGTGGATTTGCGCACCGCTAGGCCATCGTGCTATGAGATTCTTAAAGTGGCCGCAACACTTCAAGACGGCCTCGTGGATGGTGTACCATCGATGATTGAGGGACTTTGATTCACAGTTGTGGATGACCGTGTCGGAGTAGGTATGAAGTGCTTGTGTTCATGGAACCATATGTCAATGCTATTCCAAAAGGTTGTGCCCTTTTGCCCCGTGCCGTGCCATGGATCAGATCCAGGCTAGTGGTCAAGCCTGCATCGCACAACAGCTCGTCCTCCCGCACGTTGAAACTTTCTCCTCTACCCCTCTTCTTCGGATCGCCGGCAAGATCATCCGGATCATCGTCCTCGCCCTCATCTTCCTCCTCCTCCTCCCACTATTGTCTGGTGGCCCAAACTGGCTGCTGTGTGACCGTCTTGGTGTTGGCCTGCTGCGTGCCCGTTGGGGTGTTGGCCTGCTGCATGCCCGTCTGGGTGTTGGCCTGCTGTCAATGCTAAAACTGACGGATCTCGGGTAGGGGGTCCCGAGCTGGTGATCTTGGTACGATGGTGAGCAGGAAGTAAAGGGGACACCGTTTTACACCCTACGTCATGCTTGTATTACATTGATTGTGGATGGGGTACAAAATACAGATGATCTACCTCGAGATCGTATGAATGAGTTCTAACCTATAGGGCTTGAATGTGTGCCTCTACAGATTAAACCCCTTGACTTGTATAGGCACCGGGAGTATTTAGGGTTTACATATGGTCGGTTACAATCTAGGGATAAACATGCCGAACATTTAAACACATCTTGAAGTGTACGCCAAGTCCTCGGAGGATTCAATCTTGAGTACGTCAAGGGCCCGGGCATATGGGGCCCATTCTTCAGTTGTGATCAGGTCCTCGGCCCGGCCCATGATCGACGGGCCGACGTGGTGCACACTGAGGGAGTCCTGGACTAAGGGGTCCTCGGGCGTCCGGCCTGTTAGCCATGGGCCGGACTGATGGGCTGCGAGGATACGAAGACCGAAGACTGCACCCGTGTCCGGATGGGACTCTCCTTGGCGTGGAAGGCAAGCTAGGCGGATGAATATGTAGATTCCTTTTTTTGTAACCGACCTTATGTAAGCCTAGATCCTCCCGGTGTCTATATAAACCGGAGGACTTAGTCCGGAAAGAGAGATACTCATTACCATAGTCATACACTACTGGAATTAGCTAATTTGCCATCTGCCAGCTCTTTGCCGTCTGCTAGCTGACGGCAAAGAAGCTCTTTGCCATCAGCTACCCAAAAGCAGACGACAAAGAAAGGGCAGACGGCAAAGAAGCTCTTTGCCATCTGCCAGCTCTTTGCCGTCCGCCAGCAGACGGCAAAGAATCTTTGCCGTCCGCTGGCGGACGGCAAAGAGTGAGGTGGCCCCCACCCCCCGCCCGTTTGGGAAAAACTTAACGGGCCACCTATTTGCCGTCCGCTAGCAGACGGCAAAGAGGCAAAAAAGCGGACGGCAAAGAGGGGCGGACGGCAAAGAGCTCACTACCTAACGGCCCGTACCCCCCGCCCGTTACTCACTTCGTCTCTCCCTCGCCGTTTCTCTCCTCCCACCCCGCCGCCGCCGCCCGCCGCGCGCCGCCGCCGCACCGTCGCCCCGGGGCCCCGTCGCCCCCACCGTCCCGTCGCCCCCCTGCCCCGGCCCCGCGCCCCATCGCCTGGGCCCGGCCCCCCGCCGCCCCGTCGCCCCCGCCGCCCCGGCTCGCCGCCGCCCCGGGGCCCCGTCGCCCCCACCGCCCCGTCGCCCCCCCCGCCCCGGCCCCCCGCCGCCCCGCGCCCCACCGCCAGGGCCCGGCCCCCCGCCGCCCCCGGCCCGGCCCCCCGCCGCCCCAGGCCGCCTCCTCCACCGCCCCGCCCCCCTCCTTCACCGGCCTCCTCCACCCCCCAGGTGAGCCCCCCTTTTTCTGTTTTTTCTTTTTTTTTTCTGTTTTTTTCCTTTTTAGTTTTAGTTTTAGTTTAGATTTAGTTTTAGTTGTAGTTTTAGGTTTAGTTTTAGGTTTAGTTTTAGGTTTAGTTTAGTTTGAGGAAAGAAGAAGAAGAAGAAAAAAGAGGAGAGGAGGAGAAGAAGAAGAGGAAAAAGGAAAGGAAGAAGAAGAAGAGGAGGAGGAGAAGAAAAAAGAAGAAGAGGAAGAAGAAGAAGAAAAAAGAGGAGAGGAGGAGAAGAAGAAGAGGAAAAAGGAAAGGAAGAAGAAGAAGAGGAGGAGGAGAAGAAAAAAGAAGAAGAGGAAGAAAAGGAAGAATAGGAAGAAGAAGAAAAAGAAAAAAGAGGAAAAAAAACCGACCCGACACGGCACCCCGACCCCGACCCGGCACCCCGACACGACACCCCGACCCCTAGACCCCGACCCCAACCCCGACCCCGACACCCCGACCCCGACCCGACACCCCGACCCCGAGACGGCACCCCGACCCGACACCCCGACCCGGCACCCCGACCCGACACCCCGACCCCGAGACCCCGACCCCGAGCCTGACCCGACACCCCGACCCCGACACCGACACGGCACCCCGACCCCGACCCGACACCCCGACCCGACACCCCGACCCCGAGACCCCGACCCCGAGCCTGACCCGACACCCCGACCCCGACACCGACACGGCACCCCGACCCCGACCCGGCACCCCGACCCGACACCCCGACCCCGAGACGGCACCCCGACCCGAAACCCCGACCCGGCACCCCGACCCGACATCCCGACCCCGAGACCCCGACCCCAAGCCTGACCCGACACACCGACCCCGACACCGACACGGCACCCCGACCCCGACCCGGCACCCCGACCCGACACCCCGACCCCGAGACGGCACCCCGACCCGAAACCCCGACCCGGCACCCCGACCCGACACCCCGACCCCGAGACCCCGACCCCGAGCCTGACCCGACACCCCGACCCCGACACCGACACGGCACCCCGACCCCGACCTGGCACCCCGACCCCGAGACCCCGACCCCGACCCCGACCCCGACACCCCGACCCCGAGCCTGACCCGACACCCCGACCCCGACACCGACACGGCACCCCGACCCCGACCCGGCATCCCGACCCGACACCCCGACCCCGAGACCCCGACCCCGACACGGCACCCCGAGACCGACACGACACCCCGACCCCCGACACCTCCCGAAAAGGTGTTCTTTGGCCTTCCAGAAGCCGACGGGGTCATATATTTGTGAATTATTAGTTAGGTCATATATCTTTCGATTTTGTTATGAAAAACATCATATATAATTGTGTTGATCGGGTAGTTTTAAATGTGCAGTTGTTTCATCGCTGCGAGGTTTGGTGTTCGACGACCTTGCCGTGCGTTTGACGAGCTCTGTCCCTTCGTTCGTGGGTGAGCACAAATGACATGTCCTCCTCCCCCATTAATTATTTGATCTATTCCGATGAAACTTGATAGCTAGCTACATATGTGTCTTGAATCATCAGTATGCGTAACCAATATGTGTCTCCCGTTCGAAAGCGTCATAGTTATAAATATGCATGCATTTGCATATTTATAACCTTGATTCTTTCGAATTGTCCAACGCTATCCATGGACAGCCCGAGTATGTTTAGATTGGGTTCGTTTTCCCATATGCTTTGCTCCGGATCCGACGCATAAATTTCGCCAGTGCCTCCCTTGTTGTTCTCCGGGTACACATCCTCTCTGTTTATTGCAGAGACGTGTATCAGGAGAACAGCGGGGAGGTGCTGTCGAAATTTTGCGTAGGATCCGGAGCATGGCATGGGAAAATGAACCCAATCTAAACATACTCGGGTGGGGTTATGACCTATCATTACCTATTAGAGTGTAGGTTGCATGGACGTAATAAAATTGACAAAGTAGATCAACTGATGAATATATACATGGTGAACTATATATATATATATATATTTGTTGTGTGTCTAGTAGCTCTGAAAGTCAAGATGAGTGATCGTGCGTGGATGTACACCGGTCACACTGGTCAGAACAAATGGAGCACTGAATGGTTCACAAAAACCAAGGGGTTTGTGCGAGCCGCATTTGCAAATGGCCAGAGGAAAACCTGGTGCCCCTGTTTACGGTGCGGCAATTGGGAAAAGAGGACAGAGGCTGAAATGGGCAAACACCTGCAGAAGAGTGGTTTTACGCCCGATTATACGGTGTGGAAATTTCATGGTGAGTCTGCCCAACGTGACCGAGCTGAGGTGGATCGTCGTCGCACCGACGAGCATGGTACCGGGATGGAAAACATGGTGCAAGACTTTGATGATGCTCGGGATTCGGACGAGGAGATGGAGGAATCTGCAAAGGCCTTCAATGAAATGTTGGAGTCTTCAAAACGTCCTCTCCATGAGCACACTGAGCTTTGTCAGTTGGATGCCATCTCACAAGTAATGGCTCTGAAGGCTCAGTTCAACTTGGGCAGAGAATGCTACGATGCAATGATGACAGTATTTGGACGCTTTCTACCCAAAGGCCATGTAATGCCTGCAAACCTGTACCAGTCGGACAAAATCCTCCGTGCACTGAAGATGCCCTATGATAAGATACATGCCTGTGAGAAAGGATGTGTCTTGTTTAGGCTTGACTATGCGGACTTGAACTATTGTCCCATTTGCAAGTCTTCCAGGTATGTTGTGGTAGACAACGGTATGGGTGAGAAGACACAGACCAAAATCCCCGTTAGTGTTCTTCGGTATATGCCAATTGTACCAAGACTTCAACGTATTTTCATGGTCGAAGAGACGGCCAGACAGATGACATGGCACAAAACGGGCAAAAGAACCGAACTAGATGCAGATGGGAATCTGATGATTGTACACACATCGGATGGTGTTGCATGGAAAAAGTTTGATGAATTACATGGTGACAAAGCGGCAGATCCGAGGCATCCTCGAGTCGGCATCAGCACGGATGGGTTCAGTGTGTTTGGTATGACGGCAGCCCAATACAGTTGTTGGCCCGTATTTGTCTTTCCACTCAATCTCCCCCCGGACAGATTATGCAAAGAAAGAACATTTTCCTGACGTTGATAATTCCAGGGCCCAACTATCCGGGGAAAAATATGAATGTGTACATGCAACCGCTTAAGGACGAATTGCAAGAAGCCTGGGATAATGGGTTCAAGACATACGATGCCTATAGCAAACGGAACTTCATAATGCGTGTCTGGTACATGTACTCGACGCATGACTTGCCGGCGTATGCGCTATTCGTTGGCTGGTGTGTGCATGGAAGGTTCCCGTGCCCCACATGCAAGGGAGCTCTTGAGTTTCATTGGCTTCAGGCCGGTCGCAAGTTTTCTTGCTTCGACATGCATAGACAGTTCCTGAATCCTTGCCATAAGTTCAGGAAAGACAAGAAGAACTTCATCAGAGGTAGAGTTGTCAAAAACTCTGCACCACCTGCATTGACAGGCCAAGAGACCCTGGATCAGTTAAACGCTCTCGAGCCAGATCCAGAGCGTCCAGGCTACTTCAAGGGGTATAATTCTAAGCACGCCTGGACTCACAAAACATGCTTATGGGATCTGCCTTACTTCAAAGACCTCCTTTGCCCACACAACATCGACGTGATGCACACTGAGAAGAATATCACCGAGGCACTTTTTGGTACATTGTTCGGCATAGATGGGAAGTCAAAGGATAATACTAAGGCTAGAGTCGATCTGGAGGCGCTATGTGATAGGCCGTTACAAAACATGAAAGAACCGAAAGGAAAGCAGAACTGGACGAAGCCAAAGGCATGGTTCAATCTTGGAAGGCCAGCTATGAGGGAAATTATCTTGTGGGTGAAAATGCAGTTGATGTTCCCCGATGGGTATGCAGCGAATCTACAGAGGGGAGCCAGTCTTGATAAATTGAAGATATTTGGTCTCAAGAGTCATTATTGGCACATATGGATTGAGCGGGTAATGCCGGTGATGTTGCGTGGCTTCATCCCTGAGGATGAATGGCTAGTACTGGCAGAACTCAGCTATTTCTTCCGTGTTCTTTGTGCGAAAGAACTATCGCCTGGCGTGCTAGAAGAAATGGAAGAGTTGGCGCCGGAGTTGATCTGCAAGTTAGAGAAGATCTTTCCACCGGGCTTCTTTAATCCAATGCAACATTTGATTTTGCATCTCCCGACCGAGGCAAGATTGGGGGGGCCCGTGCAAAATCGTTGGTGCTACCCAACTGAGAGGATGCAGAAGACGCTTCGACAAAAATGTAAAAATAAACGTAGAATTGAAGCATCGATGGCTGAGGCATTCATCACTGAGGAGGCGGCAAACTTCATGACAGCATACTACGAAGCCAAAAATCGTCATTTGCATAATCCGAAGCCTCGGTACAATGCTGACAACCCTAAAAAGGGTGGATCCAACCTCAGCCTATTCAAAGGGAATCTCACACCAGCCAGTGTTTCAAATCCAGTATCTTTGGATAACGAACAATGGCGGACCATTTCGTTGTATATCTTCAACAACCTGATAGAAATGCGGCCGTACATCGAGTAAGTTCTTGGTACATAGTTTCGCAACTTCTATTTCCTTTGAACTGCTCTTATTCCTGGATATTTCATACAGTCGATACGTCGCCTTATTCTCGTATGGAGCGGTGATCCAAAAGGATTCTGTCAAAGAGTATGAGCTTCTCGCAAAGCAAGGAGGCGGCTATCCCGGTTTCATCTCTTGGTTCAAACAAACGGTAATTTCTATTAGACTTGTAGGCTAATTTGTAGGCGGCTATCCCGGTTTCATTCGCTAATTTGTGCATAATGCAACAATCCTTTCATATTAAACTTGTAGGCTAATTCAGAGTCTATGGACGCCGAATTGAGACAAGTCGCTAATGGTTTTGACTATAAGGTCCGTTCATTTGACAAATACGACATCAACGGGTATCGCTTTCGTACCTATGGCAAAGAGCTATCTATGGCCGACCGAAAGTCTACAAATTGTTGTGTATCTGCTATCGGCGAAGGAGGTACCGAGTATTATGGGAGAGTTGAAGCAATTTATGAACTTCTATTCTATGGTGAAAAACCACCGAATGTCGTAGTCTTCAAATGTTATTGGTTTCAGCCGAAGGAGACTAGAAGGACTCATGAACATATAGGGCTAGTTGAAATCAACCAAAGCACCCATTTAGATGTTCCTGATGTCTATATTACGGCTCAACAGGCGACCCAAGTATTCTATCTACCGTGGGCCTGCCAAACTAATCCAAATCTGAAAGGTTGGGATGTCGTTTATGAAGTGCCGCCACGTGCTAGACTATCTCCCCCAAAGGAAGAGGATTATGAACCTCACATTAACCCAGACACATATGAAGGAGAATTCTTCCAAGAGACACGTCTTTCCAAAAAGCGTTTCAAGAACCGCTATACTTCACCCCAAAACATTGAAGTAGACAGCGACAGTGAATCCGACATCACCCTAGAGGAGGAACCAGAAGAGCCGGAACAAGAAGAGGTTACTGCTGCGGATGACCTGTCATTGCTTGACCGATTACGTCAAGGTGGCCTTGCACATGTTGATGCCACTGAACCCTATGAGCCCGTCATTGATTATAGTGATGATGATGATTATGCATTTATTGATGATACTGATCGAGATTATTAGTAGTGTCAGGTATTAAATTTTTTAATGTTGTACTTGATGATGATACACTTAAGTGATACACATATTATTATTCATGTCGGTCTTTTTTTATGTTGTACTAATTTCGTTTACTGTTTGTCATGGAAGGTGTTGAAAGATGGTGGGCGCTGGTCGGGAGCGCGCCAAGGCCCCTTCTTCGTCGGCGCGTGGTCTGAGGTCTTCGATTCTAGACGTACCTCTCCGCCGAGCGTTGCTGGATAGTATGTCCACACCGCCGGGCCCTTCTTCGTCGACCGCGGTGCCCAGCAGGGGACGAGGTAGGAAGAGAGGAGGTGGGGCACGTGGTCGCGGGAGAAGAGGTAGGGTGACTGCTACGGCGCCTTCCTCGCCGCCACCCCCAGCTGTTTCACCCGAGCACGTGACTGCTAGGGTGGACTCGTCCGAGGAGGAGGCTACACGAACTCCGGTCCACGAGCCTCCGGTCCACGGGTCTTGGGCCCACGAGCCTCGGGTCGACTGGCCTTCGGCCCACGAGAGTTCGGCCCACGAGACCCCGAAGGAGCACACGTCCGGATGGGGTACCTGGCCGGATCAGCCCGAGGAGCCGAGTGGCCATGCTGATGATGGCGGGGAGCCGACTGATCTTGAGGAGGAGGGTGGCACCGTCTACCAGCGTGGTGCTACACGGCTCCCGTCCGTGCCGGCGACCCGCGAGCAGAGGTGGTTGATTTTCCCTGATGGGGAGAGGTACATAAGTGCATTTAATATTTTTGTACCTTCTGCATTCACGTTTCTACAAATAACTAATGCGTTGGCCTTGTCATGCTGCAGGGGTTGGGACCACCATCATAGTGTCCGCCGGCCCAACTCCGTCCTTGGAGTTCTTTGCCGGCAAAACTTCCCGGGGTTTGTCACGTTGCCTGGTGAGGGTCGGCTTCCAGAGCTTGGGTTGAGCTGGGAGCACTACGTGGCTGCCCCGGCCCCGCCGGATGTCATTATCGACGGTGTCGTGTGCGACACGAGGGCAGACATGGTGATCAGGACGTTCTGGGTAATTTCTCCTTTACACATTTCAAAATCTTCAACTAGCTAGTTATTAATTGTACTAATCAATATTGTCTCATTTGATTGCAGACATTCTACAGGTGTGAGGAGGGATACGAGGAGGACGCGGCAAATGTTATCTAGAACGTCTGCAAGCGCCTACTCGAGAACTTACGGCACGAGGCTCGGGTGCAGGCTGTTCGAGACTACTACGCCTTGCGTGGTATCAAGAAGACCAAGCCGGCATGCCGCGATAAGTTCCTGAGTAAGGAGCAGTACATGAAGGTAATTCTTAAGGCCTTCTACTTAAGTTCCTTCATTTAGTAATTCTTAGCCGTAGCGCTCAAGTTCCTATTTGGCAACTTAGGCGCCTCCGAGATGGTGTGCGGATCGGATGGATTGTTGGGAGGTGTTGGTCGATGAGTGGTGCTCAAAAGAATGGCTAGCCCTCCACAACGAGGCCAAGGACAAACGTGCCCAAATGGAAGGTGTGCCACACCATCAAGGCAGCTCCAACTTATATCAGTTCGGGCGCAACTGGGTATGTGGTTTGCTTCATGATTCATGCAATTCATTCATCATGCTAGCTTGAGCCCTTTAATTACTAATTTTCATTGTTTCTCTCTTTCAGGCACGCTACAATAAGGCGGATAAGGTGCCAGAGGTGTACGACCTGTATGCCATGGCCCACACTGGCTCTTTCAAGAAAGTCAAGGCTTTCTCTCAGTCTGACCTCGATGATGCAAACAACTTCACCAACATCTCCTCCCACAACAAGCTCGTGAGATATAGAGATGAGGGGAAGGTGAGGAAAGGGGAGGACTTTAACCCGAGCCAGGGTCCCATTGATCCAGAGCTGGTGATGATATCTAGTGGCGGGAGGTCCCATGGCTCCATAGCCATTGGAGATGGACTTATCCGTTGTCCTAGCACTCTCCCGGAGATCAAGGCGCGCCAGTCGAGCTCCGCTCCTGAGATAAGGCCTCGTGAACGGCCAGTGCAACTCGCCATCAAGGTTAGTGATACGTACTCAGTTATCTTTCTCCATTACATTGTGTGCGCTTCCATCAATGATTACAAATGGTCATGTGAGTGGTGTTGCAGGCTGCTATACAGACTGAGAGAGATAGAACGGAGAAACTTCTGGCGGAGGCGGCGGAGAGGCAGCAGGAGATGGAGGAGAGGACGAGAAAGATGATGGAGGAGGAGAGGGCACGGAATGACATGCAGGCAAGGGCCATGTATGAGCTCCTTGTGGTAAGTTTCTTCTGCAGATTACTTGCTAGTCTTAACATTTGAGTCTCATTACTAACTAGTATGACTCTGTTGTGAAAACCAAATGTGCAGTCTGTGTGCGAGAAGTCCGGTCAGCCCGCTCCGCCGATGCCAGTGATTGCTCCTGGGAGCACGGTGAGTTTAATTTGAATGGACATTACTTGCTAGTCTTAACATTTGAGTGTCATAATGCTAACGAGACATTGGAAATGATCTTTGGTGCAGCTTAACTCCAAAAACGCATCGCACGATCCTTCTCCAGGTAGCGGCACTAGCCACCTCGCTCCTACACCTCCCTGATCACGGTAAGTTTCTCTAGTGTTTTGCTTAACAAATGCATAAAGACCTAGACTTAGCTTTATTTCCTCCAATATGCTTACCATAATGACCTAGAGTTAGCTTCTTTTCCTCCAAAATGACTTAATAAGCTTACTGACCTCATAAACCATCCATTTTACCTAAGTTAGCTCTAAAACGATATGTACTTAGCTAACTTATGTCAAAAATTGCATAATTAGCTCATAAACGACCCATTTCACCTAGGTTAACTCATAAACGACCCATTTCACCTAGGTTAACTCATAAACGACCCATTTCACCTAGGTTAGCTCATAAACGACCCATTTCACCTAGGTTAGCTCATAAACGACCCATTTCACCTAGGTTAGCTCATAAACGACCTATTTCACCTAGGTTAGCTCATAAACGACCCATTTCACCTAGGTTAGCTCATAAACGATCCATTTCACCTAGGTTAGCTCATAAACGATCCATTTCACCTAACTTAGCTCATAAACGATCCATTTCACCTAAGATAGCTCATAAACGATCCATTTCACCTAGGTTAGCTAATAAATGGCATATACTTCTTCTTCTAGTCTTCTTCTATTCTTTTTCTTCTAGTCTAATTCTTCTTCTAGTCTTCTTTTTCTAACTTTCTTATTTGTCATTTTGCAGGTTTCGTTCACTTCACGGAAGCCAGCTTTCTATGATGGATTGCTTGTTTTTTCCTTTGATGCACTTCTTGTATTCTGCTCGCTTGCTATGATGAAACTAGATTGCTATGATGAAACTTTGCATATTGTAATATGTATGGATCGATGGAACTATGTGCAACCTACTATGTATGTATGGATGGATATATACGTGCTGGATATTTATTATGTTGGATATATATGTGCTGGCTCCTGTGATATATTTGCTGTGATATATTTCATGTGATAATTGTTGGATATAAGAAAAACAGAATAAAAAGAGGCAGTGCAGGCTCTTTGCCGTCCGCCGCGGACGGCAAAGACACCTTTGCCATCGGTGGCAGACGGCAAAGGGGGCACGTGGCGCCCACATGTGCTTCCTGAGAGATGGGCCATTTGGCAAATTTGCCTACCGTGGCGGACGGCAAAGCTAAGCTGATGGCAAAGACTTTGCCTTTGTCGTCCGCCGTGGCAGACGGCAAAAAACAGCGGGCGCTGACGCATTGCTGACGTCAACTGGCGGACGGCAAAGAGGCGGTCAAATTTGCCGTCCGCTGGCAGACGGCAAAGGCCGCCGTTAGCCGCCTAACGGACTAACGCTGGCGGACGTCCAGTATTTTTGCCGTCCCTCCTCTTTGCCGTCCGCCGCTTTAGGCAAAGGACTCTTTGCCGTCCGCCATAAAAAGCAGACGGCAAAGGACCTGTTTACCGTAGCCTACTTTGCCGGAGCCTTTTGCCGTCCGCGGCTGACGGCAAAGGCCTTTGCCGTCCGCCGTTCGAGCCTTTGCCGTCCGCCGTGGCAGACGGCAAAATAGTTGTTTCCTGTAGTGATATAGGCTAGATTCTAGGGTTTAGCCACTATGATCTCGTGGTAGATCAACTCTTGTAATACTCATATTCATCAAGATCAATCAAGCAGGAAGTAGGGTATTACCTCCATAGAGAGGGCCCAAACCTGGGTAAACATCATGTCCCCTGTCTCCTATTACCATCGACCTTAGACGCGCAGTTCGGGACCCCCTACCCGAGATCCGCCGGTTTTGACACCGACATTGGTGGTTTCATTGAGAGTTCCACTGTGCCGTCGAAGAAAGGTTCGATGGCCCCTTCCATCATCGATAGTGACGCCGTCCAAGGAGAAACCTTCCTCCCCAGACAGATCTTCGTGTTCGGCGGCTTCGTGCTGCGGGCCAAATCGTCTGGCCACCTGGAGCAGATCGATAGCTACGTCCCTGGCCATCAGGTCAGGTTTGGGAGTTTGAATTACGTTGCGGACATCCATGGAGATTTGATCTTCACCGGATTCGAGATCGCGGCGATCGCTCCTGGTCACCTTGACGAACATGACATAAATCTGTCGTCAGACCGTACCCCGGAGATAGCTGCTGTGACCACTCTGGCCTTAGATCCAGGGCACACTGCGGCTTCCAAGGATTGGAGGCTTAACCCCACCACGGAGGCCACAGATTCCCCGGCGTTGGAGCCGCACATGGACTTAACCTAACACAATATCTGTGTCATTGGAATTCCAGACTCGTCTCTGGTTATAAGTTCCGAACCATTTGAGCCCGCGGACGCCGGACTTGATCACTCATCGATCTTCGAATTCAGCGCCGCAGACATCTTCCAGCACTCGTCTTTCGGCGATGTGCTAAACTCATTAAAGAGCCTGTCCTTGGCGGGGGACTCGCAACCAAACTATGTCCGGTTCGAACTAGGGGCTGACGATCGAGAATTTTACTTCCCACCCGCCACCCACATCATAGCCACCGTCAACGACTTAACCGACGTGCTGGATTACGGCTCCGAAGACATCGACGGTATGGATGACGGTGCCGACGGGGAGCAAGGCCAAGACCCGCCATTCACTGGACGTTGGACGGCCACTCCCTCATACGACGTATACATGGTAGATACGCCCAGAAATAATAGCGGCGATGACAAGGAAAACCCAGTGAAGGAGGACCCTCCTAAGACACAACCAAAGCGCCGGCGTCAATGGCGCCGCTCTAAATCACGCCGCAGTAGAGACAACAATGCCGGCACAGGAAATGACAACACTCCGGATGATGCCGAAGACACAGAGGAGCCTGAGGAACAAACTGCCGAACAAGACCATCGGGAAGAGGGGCAATTCCGCCCCGACGAACAGGCCACGGAAGAAAACTCGGAGGACGGTAGTTACCATCCGCTCTCTGAGGAGGAGGTGAACCTCGGCAACGAAGACTTCATTGTGCCTGAGGAACCTCTTGAACAGGAGCGCTTTAAGCTTCAGCTAATAGCCACTGCGAGGAGCCTGAAAAAGAAGCAGCAGCAGCTTCAAGCTGATCAAGACCTGCTCAATGACAGATGGACCGATGTCCTGGCAGCCGAAGAATACGGCCTTAAACGACCAGCCAAAAGTTACCCGAAGCGCAAATTGCTACCTCAGTTCAATGATGAGGCGCCAGAACCCGCACCAGCATCACGCAATGCGGTCGATCGGCCATCGCGCGGCCGGGATAAAACGGCAACCTGAGCCGAAAAATGGATAGTCCCACCTCGCCGTAAAGGCAGGGATAAGACAGCTCGAGGCTATACATATGACCTTCGCCACGACCTGGACAGTAGAGCAGGACATACTAGATCGATCTACGGATCGCGAGGATGTGCCTTAACATGTGACGACGGCTACCTATTTGGACGTGACAAACCTAGTCACGCTCGAGCCGATAACAATAGACGGACTCCATCGGAGCTACGTCGCGACGCAACTTGATATAGAGGCGCCGCACACCCTCTTTGCTTCAGTAACGAAGTAATGGACCATGAATTCCCCGAAGGGTTCAAACCCATCAATATCGAATCATACGACGGGACAACCGATCCCGCGGTATGGATCGAGGATTTTATTCTCCACATTCACATGGCCCGCGGAGACGACCTCCATGCTATCAAATACCTCCCACTAAAACTCAAAGGGCCAGCTCGGCACTGGTTAAACAGCCTGCCTGAAAATTCCATCGGCAACTGGGAGGACCTGGAAGAAGCCTTTCTCGACAACTTCCAAGGTACATATGTCCGGCCGCCAGACGCCGATGACTTAAGTCACATAGTTCAACAGCCCCGGGAGTCACCAGGAAATTCTGGACTAGGTTCCTAACTAAAAAGAACCAGATCGTCGATTGTCCGGATGCAGAAGCCCTAGCGGCCTTTAAACACAGCATCCACGACGAATGGCTCGCCCGCCACCTCGGCCAAGAAAAGCCAAAATCTATGGCCGCCCTCACGGCCCTCATGACCCGCTTCTGTGCGGGTGAGGACAGCTGGCTGGCTCATAGTAAAAATACGGCCAGCGAGGCAGGCCCCTCCGAGGCCAAAAACAGCAACAGCAAGCTCCGACGCAGTAGACACAAACGCCGAAGCAACGGCGATAACACCGAGGAAACTGCTATAAACGCCGGATTCAACGGCTCCAAGTCCGGTCAGCGGAAAAAGCCGTATCAAAGAAACAATCAAGGACCATCTAGCATGGACCGCATACTTGACCGTCCGTGCCAAATCCATGGCACCCCGCACAAACCAGCCAATCATACCAACAGAGATTGCTGGGTTTTTAAGCAAGCCGGCAAGTTAAACACCGAGAATAAGGAAAAGGGATCGCAGAGCGAGGACGATGACGAGGAGCCCCTGCAGCCAACCACAGGGGAACAGAAGAAGTTTCCCCCTCAAGTAAAAATGATGAACATGATATATGCTACACACATCCCCAAAAGGGAGTGCAAGTGCGCACTAAGGGACGTTTATGCGATAGAGCCAGTCGCCCCAAAATTCAACCCATGGTCATCATGCCCGATCACCTTTGATCGTCGGGATCATCCGACCAGTATCCGGCACGGCGGATCAGCCGCACTAGTCCTAGACCCAATCATCGACGGATTCCATCTAACGCGAGTCCTCATGGACGGTGGCAGCAGCCTCAATCTGCTCTATCAGGACACAGTACGCAAAATGGGCATTAACCCATCGCGGATCAAACCCACAAGGACTACCTTTTAAGGAGTCATACCAGGCATAGAGGCCCGCTGTACGGGCTTAATCACACTAGAGGTTGTCTTCGGATCTCCGGATAACTTCCGAACCGAGGAGTTAATCTTCGATATCGTCCCCTTTCGCAGCGGCTATCACGCACTGCTCGGACGAACCACATTTGCTCGATTCAATGCGGTACCTCACTACGCTTATCTCAAGCTCAAGATGCCCGGACCACGTAGCATCATAGAAATCAATGGAAACACGGAACGCTCCCTCCGTACCGAGGAGCACACAACCGCCTTAGTAGCAGAAATACGGCGCAGCCTTTTCCAGCAGAACTTTAGTTCAGCGGTCAAGCCCCCGGACACCATTAAAAGAGTCCGGACTATTCTGCAGCAGGATAGCCCGGCTTGTCAAGAGCTTAATTAGCACTTTGGCCTCCGTCCCAGTCCCGGTCAAACAGCGGCATTCGTACCGCGCGTACATAACTACGCACTCAAAATCCCGTGGATATCGACGGAGGCATAGCTAGCTCGCGATCCACAGTGCGGCTCGACCGACCCTCGGATTCGCACACCTTCACTTTCCCTTTTTATTTCGGGTTTTTCTTTTTTCGAGGTTTCTTCTGACAACCTGTCTGTCGGACACACCAAGGAGGCAAGGAACTTTGGCGCATAAGGGAATCCCCAGGTAACGATTGCTATACCTGTTTTACATACCCGCACGCAGCTCGTTCTTGGTCATGGCATGTTAAATAGCCTTACTTGCTTATCGCATTACTTGTACAAGTACGCCTCGACGTATTAATCACATTACAAATGGTAAATAGATGGTAGCGTCAGCTTATTATTTAATTTCCCCTTTTTCCTTACCTTTGTATCTATTAATCATTGCATACGTACGCTCTGGTACATTTTACTTCACCAGGGGCTTTCTCGCCCCGCAGTACGGCAATAAAGTCCGAACACCTTTTTCAGGGCAGTTCGGCACCCCAAACTTATAGCATTATATGCATCGGCTCCAAATCATGTCTTTGGTCAATAGTTGGGTTGCCCGGCTCCTGTGCTTACTACCTTATGTTCCGCTATATCGGCTAGGGTAGTAAAGGGAGAACTACTGCGATTGTGTCCCGGTTCTTCCGGACGAGCTCCTCAGTAGAGAAAGCCGAAAATTGACTGTCATGATGGAGCGCGAGCTGGTCAGCTGTTCGAGAGGTTTCAAATCCTTAGAGATTTTTTCCGCTTTATGCGAGGAATCGGTTTCTTATCCGATCAGGTGCGTGTAACGCCCCAAGTTCGGCCTTCCGAATACCAGAGGCTTCACCAAAATTCTCATTGTCAAACTCCTATGGCTAAGTGAGGGCGATAAAGGCCGTATAGTCTGATTGCCTTGTTCGTTGCGCTAAACACCTCCTTAAAGGATCAGAATATGGAGTAAAGAGTGTTTAGATTTATCTCGAACACCCCCGTATTATCTACGTGGGGGCAGAAGCCGACGACTGGCCAACCCTCAGATTTCATAAACGGCCGCATAGGAGGTAAACTTTTAAAATCACAAGCATTATATTACATAACATCATTGTTCCATACTACAGGGCAGGATAATACGAATGTTTTCATGGGAATATAACATCCTTCGTACATTGCTCCGCCACAAGGCGGGATCCCTCCAGGACATCATCAAAATATAACTCGGGTCGGCGGTGCTCCTTGCCCTCAGGCGGTCCCTCGGTCATTAGCTTCTTGGCATCCATCTTCACCCAGTGCGTCTTAACGCGGGCAAAGGCCATCCGTGCACCTTCGATACAGACCGACCGCTTTATAACCTCCAGCCGTGGGCAGGCATCAACAAGCCGCTTCACAAGTCTGAAATAGCTGCTGGGTATCGGCGCGGCAGGCCACAATCTGTCACGACCGGTTTTTCAATAAAATAATTATTGAGAGACCAATCCCTTTTACGGACCAGCGAGGAAGAATTCCTTCTCACTGGTAGACAATATCTTGGTCACAGAAAAAAATACCAGGAGTACTAAATATAATACAAGGTTGAGCAGAGACTGCCCAACAATTTATTACATGCACGCCGCTAAAACAAGACGGCGGATAGGGTGGCAAACTACTAACTCACGATAATAACGGTGGTGGAAATATCATCGCGAAGCGAGTGATATGATTCTAGAAGACTACAACTCTTCGAGCGTCGGAGTGAGGCTCGAGAAGACTTATTGCGGGTGGCGGAAGCGTATACAATACAAGTGACCAATATCCGGGATCGCGCAGGACTGACTGGGACTCCTCTAGGCATCGGACGCGCTATCAAACTCTTCATCCAAGAGATCGCCTTCGTCAACATCTGGCCAAATCAACAAGCCAGGTGAGTACTATGAAAGTACTCGCAAGACAGTTCGGACATAAGGTATAACAAATGTAAACATGAAGCACATGAACAAGTTAACCAGTGCGATCAGACATAGAGATAATAAATACTGGGTGCCAAGCGAGGGTCTGAATGACGCCTCGAGCGGAAACTGCAGAATAGTAATACTGGTGCCAAACGAGTGTCTGAAAGACTCCTCGAGCGGAAAATGCGGAATAATAATACGGGTGCCAAACGAGTGTCTGAAAGACTCCTCGAGAGGAAAATGCAGAATAATAATGCCACAGTCGGGCGTCGAGGCGACACCACATAAAGGGCTTGCAACAGAAAATAAAGACAGTGCATGCCACAGTCGGACGTCTGGGCGACATCACATAAAGGGCTTATATTTAAAGTAAGAAACAAGAATACGCCACAGTCGGACGTCTGCGCGATGTCACATAAAGGGCTTATCTCACAGCTCAATAATACAATCGTTCGGGAACATAAATTATCACAAGCATGCGACAAATATAAAGTTAGTCCATCCACAGGAATAACAATAAATCTGGATTTACCACTTGAGCTTGTTCACCGGGGACAAGTTTTTCACACGTAAAGATATGGATATAATGTTTACACTACTTGATCATGGATACGATGATTTGGAAAGAATTGACTCTGCAGAGTTTGTACTTAACCACAGCCAACGGATTTCAGTAGTCACGGGGACTAGTTTCGTCTACGGTGTTTTGGAAGAAACACGTCTAACCAATACACACCCAATTCAACCATCCGAAGCCAGGGATCACCCTCGGCAACATTCAAGAAAAACCTTGAGACGGGGAGGCTACAACCTCGCGTAGCATGGGATCAAATTTCTATACGCGCGCTCTAAGGGGGTGCCCCCCCTCTTGGTCCCAACCGGAAACACCCATGCCCCCTGACCGGATGACTGGCTTTAATCCTGGGCCAAGGTACCATCATCCCGGCCTCTCTGTTTGGTGTGTACACGGAAAGAGGTTACCAACTTACTAAACCGCATCCTGGCAATGAGACATGTGGTAGCACGGAAAGGGGAAAGAACGGAAATGTGGCTCCAACCATGTTAACGTTGGAGAAAGTCGGATGACGCAAGGCTGGTATGCTACAACAGTACCAACTTGCTGCCCTTCATGTCACCACATGATTAGGCCATCTCTCATCAGAGATCATCGCAACTTTGGAACATGCGGGAAAGGAACGATAACGTGGCTCCAACCACGTTAACGTCGGAGAAAGTCGGATGACGCAAGGCTGGTATGCTACAACAGTACCACCTTGCTGCCCTTCATGTCACCACATGATTAGGCCATCTCTCATCAGAGATCATCACGACTTTGGAACAACCGGTTCGTTGCCTTGCAAGCAACGAGGTATTTACCGACACTCATATGCCACGCACAAACTCTCACGTGAACATGTAAAACACCTGTCATATCAAATGTTCAAAACATGCTTGCCTGGTTCGGAGAAGTCGGAGTCTAGCTCGGCGAAGTTCGCGGCTCCTTCACCTCTTCCGGAACCTACGGCAATCACGAAACGGGTACTAACGTGAAAACCAACACTTGCACAGAAACTTTTCCAAATAATTTTCAAATAAATCCCATAAAAAACTAGACAAAATTTGAAGATTGTCAGAAAAAGAATCACTCAAAAATTCCTTTTTATTAAAAAGTTATAAAGGTTTCTGTCCAGGGACTTATCTGTAATGAAACAGAAAAGTTCCAGGGTTTTAACTGAGAAAACAGAAAACGCTTCGGTTGGGAATGCGTAAGCGCAAAGGAGAAAACGTATTTGCCCGAAGGCGCCAACAGAAAACGGTTCGAAGGAGAACAGAATAGAGGCTGACAGGCGGGGTCCACCTGTCAGGTTTAAAAAGCTCGCCGGCACCCGAAGACTGCGGTGGACGCCGGCGTCGAACCACGGCGAGTTAGGAGAAACGGAGGGTACCAAGAGCTTCAGCGTCTTCTTCCGCGTTGGTGGGTGGTGGACTCGTCCAACGGGGAGCACCACGTCGACGGCGACACTATCTCCGGCGGACGGCGGCTCGGGTGAGGATGGGGGACTCCGGTGGAGGGCTGCAAACTACGAATTGAGGCGCGGGTCAGAACGAGGGATGCAAGGTGAAGCTACTGGCAAGAGAATGGGGGCGGAGGAGCACACACGGGGGCGAATCGGGCTGGATCCCGTGGCGGGTCGCGGCGGCCGGAGTCGAGGAAGGAGACCTCCTCGGGGCTCTTCCAGTGGCTAGGCTTGCTCTAGGGGGAGTGCAGGGATGGTGGGTGCTCGAGTTGAAGCTCGGGGCCTCTATTTATAGGCAGATCGACGGGGTGGCCGTGAACGGAGAATCTCCGGCGAGCGATTACGGCGGAGCAGTGGATTGGCAGGAGGTTTGAGTGGCCAGGCAGCATCAGTGGAGGTTACTGGAGTCGTTTCACAGCTAAACGGGGTCGGTCTTGGCGTAATGGCGTCGGTCCACGGTGAGGTGACCGCACGGGCTCAACGGCGGCAGAGAGCGCGCTCCGCGCCCTGCGGTTCACGATGAGAGCGGCAGCGCGTTCGGGGGAGTGGAAGGCCACGCGGCGAGCTCCGGTGGTTTGGGCGGCGCTGGGTGGCGTCGTCGGCGCCGTGTCTCCCGCTGGCGTCCGCAAAGCCGCCGTCGGCGTCGGTCACGGGGCGGCGCACCTTCTGCTGCTCGTCGCCGACGCCCGCAAGGCGCCAGGCGTTCGTGCGGTGCAGGAACAAGAGGGCGGGGACGAGGAGCAAGGCGACGCGGTGGCACTGGCGAGATCGACGTCCTTCTCTGAAGAAAACGACAGTAGGCCACTGCAGTGTTCTCTGAACTTTCTGAACTTGACATAGACAGTGCACTGCAGGTGTTCGACAGAAGGATTTTGCAATGAGATGATTTTTTCTGGAGCTGTAACTTGGTGAGATGACCACTCAATGCACCCAGAGACTGCCTGATTTTACTTGGAATTTTTGGAGAAGGTTTTGAATGAATTTCACCAAATTTGACAAATCTGGTCCAAACTTGCAGCAGGTGTAGTTTGAAAATTTTGAACTGAAGACCAGTGGATCTTCATGGTTCTTGGTTGAGGGTTCAAAGGACTAGGAGGGGAAAAAGGTTTGGGGGCAAAAATCAAGACAGAAAGTGGAGTTCCTTTGCAAATCTCCAAGTGCTAGAAGAGAAGGCAGAAATTTATTTGAATAGAATATAAATGGAAATAATCACATGGGGAGGTTCAACTTGCTGGATTTGATGCAAATCATGATCCAAAGGTGAGGAAAGGGTTAGGAGAGGGGATTTGCACTAAGGCCATGGCAAGAAGGAATTGTTGAAAGTGGCAAAGGATTTTCCAAAAGCCATAGTGCAAATTTCAAGGAGATTTTCAAAAGTCATTTCCCAAGTGAAAATATTTTGTCTTGAGTCCAAGTGAAAAGCAAGAACCTCCAAGACCAAAGACAGATCTTGGTTGAATCCAAATAAAACTTTTGCCATAAAGAAAAATATTTGAGAGTGAGACTTCTCTTGAAGAAAAATTTAAATCACTCCCCTCAAGTCAAATAAAATCATTTGAAAAATCCAAATAAAAACTTGGGTGTCACAACACCTACCCCCTTAGGAAAAATCTCGTCCTCGAGATTTCTGCTGACCCTCAAATAGATATGGATACTCTGCTCGAAGGAAATCTTCCCTTTCCCATGTAGCTTCATCCTCAGTGTGGTTGCTCCACTGAACCCTGAAAAACTTTGTCGTTTTCTGACGGGTCCTCCGTTTAGACTCTTCTAAAATCTTTACTGGCCTTTCTCTGTAGGTGAGATCTGGTTGCATATCAATGTCCTCATGGGGTACATGCTTTTCTGGGTTGCTCACACATTTTCTTAACTGTGAGACGTGGAACACGTCATGGATGTCTGACAGCTCCTTGGGGAGGTCTAGTTGGTAGGCTACCGTGCCTCTTCGTGCCTTTACACAAAATGGTCCAATAAATCTTGGGGCTAGCTTCCCCTTAATTTTGAACCGTTGCAGACCCCTCATAGGAGATACTCGGAGGTATACGGAATCACCGGGTTCAAAGCTGACCTCACGATGCTTCTGATCATAGTAGCTCTTTTGTCGGCTCTGTGCTGTCTTGAGTCTGTCCCTGATCTGTTTAACTTTCTCCTCGGCCTCTTTAAGCATGTCTGGGCCGAAGATACGGCTGTCACCTGTTTCTGACCAATTCAGTGGGGTACGACACCTTCGTCCGTACAATGCTTCAAAGGGTGCCATTTGCAAGCTGGCTTGGTAACTGTTGTTGTAAGCAAATTTGGTAACTGCTTCTTTACGAGGCCGAGCTCTTCGTTGGCCCGCTCCAGGTTCCGCTTTAGGCCGAAGACCTTCGCAGTATGAGCGGCAGTAACCAGTAGCGACGCCTGCTTATTCACAAAGACATCTTATGTTAGACTCCTGCAAAAATTGTTTTGATCCCCTGTTCGGCTTTTTTCCGAACACCGAACAGAGCATCAGGGGCTACTGTCCATACTGTGATATTCTTTCTACGATTATTACCTCAAAGCCTGTTAAAAGTCTAGTGCAGGCCTCGGTCAGTCCGCTTTTGGCGGACTGAACCTTTTCGATCACCGTACCCATGAGGACACGGTGTTCATCCACAATGGAGGCGCCTCACAGCGCCTCCAGGAGATTATCCGGTGCCTCTGGTTGGACAGAGGTGACCGGCGGGACAGGCACACCCCCTCCTTTCGGGGAAGGCCATTTGCTGGACTCCGGAGCCATGTAGGTCTCCAGAATGGTATCCGGCTGAGGGCCGTATGGAACTTGGCCCCCATCACCAGTCGCCGAGGAGTCATCTTGGGGCGCCACCCTGACGATCTCCGGAACCTCCCCCTGGTCTGGGAAGGTCCTTTGGGACACCACCTCGTCATCACCCTTGGGCGAGACAGAGTGAGCAGGCGGCGGAGACATGCTAGCCATCTCCTTTGAGTCCAGTGAACCCTCTGTCGAGGATCGCGGGGAGCTGTCGCGGGCCGGACTGCAATGGCATAATTTAAACATATTAAACCGGAAAGGCCAGGTATTTGGAGGTGCATAGGGTTTTTGGTACTTACGAGGCGGTCCGAGGCTTGGTCCGGGGCATTCGCTCCGGACTGCTATCGACATCCCGTGTGGAATTATCCGCAAGGGAGCCCTTCCCCCTCTTGGGCGCCTTCGCCTCCAGATTCGTGGAGGCCCCCCTTTTTCTCCTCCCCCCTCAGGGGGAGAGCCGCCTTCTTCCTCCTCCTCACCGTCGTCTTCGGCGGCCGAAGAGTCAGTCTCGTCTTTGGACGACATGTCCGAAGCACCCTTTCAGCGAAGGCCACTCCTGGCCCCTTTGGCCGTCTTCTTGGCCTTCTTCTCCAGCACATCATAAGGCGCCGGAAACAGCATCTTCGTCAGGAGTGGGGTCTCCTCGTCTTTGCGTAGCGGGGCTGTACAATTAATCCGCCCTGCTATGTCGGTCCAATCCTAAAAGAAATTGATAGGAAGGCTTAGACTCCTCCCTCAAAATATGCCAGTAAAGGCTATACCTTGAAAACATGAAAGAGCTTACCGAATTAGCCTGGCGCTTTAAACTAAGCCCACGATCCTCGGTCGTGGGCGGTGGTGTCTCGCCGGCCTTGAAGAGCACTTTCCAGATGTCTTCGTGCGTCGTGCCGAAGAGCTCTAGCAGCGTTTGGTGCTTGGCCGGATCGAACTCCCACAAATAGCAGGTTCGGCGTTGGCACGGAAGGATCCGGTGAATGAGCATAACCTGGATCACATTGAAAAGTTTGATCTTCTTGGTTATCATGTTCTGGACCAACGTCTGGAGCCCAGTCAGCTCGATCGAAGATCCCCAGGTCAGGCCCTTCTCTTGCCAGGAGATGAGCCGCATCGGAACTCCGGATCGGAATTCGGGGGCTGCCGCCCAGTTGGTATCGCGCGGCTCGGTGATGTAGAACCACCCCGATTGCCACCCCTTCACCATCTCCACAAAGGAGCCTTCGAGCCAGGTGACATTGGACATCTTGCCCACCATGGCACCTCCGCACTCTGCTTGCTTGCCGCTCACCACCTTCGGCTTCACGTTGAAGGTCTTCAGCCACAGGCCGAAGTGAGGCGGGATGCGGAGAAAGGCCTCGCATACGACTATAAATGTTGAGAATGAAGTTGGGGGCTAGATCATGGAAGTCCATCCCGTAATAAAACATCAGTCCGCGGACAAACGGGTAGAGAGGGAATCCCAGCCCGCGGACTAAATGCGCAAGGAACAACACCCTCTCGTGAGGCTCGGGGGTACGGATGATCTGTCCCTTGGCCGGGAGTCAGTGAATGATCTCCTTGGCCAGGTATCCAGCCTCTTGGAGCTCCTCGATATCTCTCTTCTTAACGGAGGAGGCCATCCACTTGCCCCCAGCTCCGGATCCGGACATGGTTGGATTGCTTTCTCGGGCGGGGAAGGCTAGAGCTTGGGCGCTGGAGCTCAAGATTGGAAGGGCGGAGGAAGAGAGAAGGCGTGGGAGAACAAGGGGGAATCCTTATCCCCTTATAAAGGCAGTGAATATTGAACGCCTCCCCACTCGCCTAAAAACTCGCATATTCCCAAGGACTGTGTAAATGGTACGGTTGGGTTACCCACGCTCGTATTGATGAGAATCCCACAATAAGGGGACACGATCTCTGCTTCGACAAGACGTGCCAATGGCAACCGCGTCTCGAAACATGGAGCTGCAGACGAAAAACGGTTTGAAATTATGGCCGGACAGATGTGATGTCATGTTACAAAAAAGTTGTCAGTGGATTGGACTCGTGTAAAATTATCTTCTCTCTGCGGTTGTGTGCGATGTGTGTGTTATAGGTCCGGACACGTCGATACGTCCAAAGACAATCCTGGAGTTCGGAAAGGAGAACCCGCCTTGCAATGCCGAAGACAAATCTGCGCGTCAGACTCCTCGTCATTGAAGCCAGGTTCAGGGGCTACTGAGGGAGTCCTGGACTAAGGGGTCCTCGGGCGTCCGGTGATACGTCTCCGTCGACTTTCATGCCAATATTATTCAACTTTCATATACTTTTTGGCAACTTTTATACTATTTTTGGGACTAACATATTGATCCAGTGCCAGTTCCTGTTTGTTGCATGTTTTATGTTTCGCAGAATATCCATATCAAACGGAATCCAAACGGGATAAAAATGGACAGACCTTATTTTTCGAATATTTGGAAAATTCCGGAAGAAAAATCCACGAGAGACGGTGCCCGAGGTGGCCACGAGGCAGGGGGCGCCCCTGCCCCCCTGGGCGCGCCCCTAACCCTCGTGGGCCACCCATAAGGCGGTTGATGCCCTTCTTCGGCCGCAAGAAAGCTAATTTTCGGTAAAAAATCACGGCGAAGGTTTCAGTCCAATCAGAGTTACGGATCTCCATATATATACGAAACGGTGAAAGGGCAGCAGAACATAACGTAGAAACAGAGAGAGACAGAGAGACAGATCCAATCTCGGAGGGGCTCTCGCCCCTCCCACGCCATGGAGGCCAAGGACCAGAGGGGAAAACCTTCTCCCATCTAGGGAGGAGGTCAAGGAAGAAGAAGACGAAGGGGCCCCCTCTCCCCTTCTCTTCCGGTGGCGCCGGAACGCCGCCGTGGCCATCATCATCACCGCAATCTTCACCAACAACTTCACCGCCATCATCACCAACTCCGCCCCCTCTATGCAGCGGTGTAACCTCTCTCTTACCCGCTGTAATCTCTACTTAAACATGGTGCTCAACGCTATATATTATTTCCCAATGATGTATGGCTATCCTATGATGTTTGAGTAGATCCCTTTTGTCCTATGGGTTATTTGATGATCAAGATTGGTTTGAGTTGCATGTTTTATTATTAGTGCTGTCCTATGGTGCTCTCCGTGTTGCGCAAGCATGAGGGATTCCCGCTGTAGGGTTTGCAATATGTTCATGATTTGCTTACGGTGGGTGGCGTGAGTGACAGAAGCACAGACCCGAGTAACTAGGTTGTTTGCGTATGGGATAAAGAGGACTTGATGCTCTAATGCTATGGTTGGGTTTTACCTTAATGATCTTTAGTAGTTGCGGATGCTTGCTAGAGTTCCAATCATAAGTGCATATGATCCAAGTAGAGAAAGTACGTTAGCTTATGCCTCTCCCTCAAATAAAATTGCAATAATGATTACCGGTCTAGTTATCGATTGCCTAGGGACAAATAACTTTCTCGTGACAAAAAGCTCTCTACTAAAACTAACTTAGTTGTGTCTTCATCTAAACAGCCCCTAGCTTTTATTTACGTGCTCTTTATTTTCTTGCAAACCTATCCAAAAACACCTACAAAGTACTTCTAGTTTTATTCTTGTTCTAGGTAAAGCGAACGTCAAGCGTGCGTGAGTTGTATCGGTGGTCGATAGAACTTGAGGGAATATTTGTTCTACCTTTAGCTCCTCGTTGGGTTCGACACTCTTACTTAACGAAAGAGGCTACAATTGATCCCCTATACTTGTGGGTTATCAAGACCTTTTTCTGGCGCCGTTGTCGGGGAGCAATAGCGTGGGGTGAATATTCTCGTGTGTGCTTGTTTGCTTTATCACTAAGTAATTTTTATTTGATCTTCTTAGTTGTTCTCTATCTTTAGTTATGGATATGGAACACGAAATACCAAAAAAATTAGGTGTACCTGCTGCTCATGGAGATGAGGAACCTCCTAAAACCCTCGATGCTCATTATGTGATAGATATTATGTACTACTTTGATAATCCTGAGAAAACTCCATTCAACTTTGTAATGGGAGTAATGTTGGATCAACGTGAATACTTTAGGGATTATCGCTTGACACAAAAAGGGAAACTATTATGGGATCAAATTTATATGTTGAAGTGGTATGCTAGGCAACTATGCTTGAGATATGATTATACTTGTTGCTCTAGGATTAAGGCTCCACACCTTCCCTTTTCATGCAAATTTAATGATAATAAAACCTTAGCTTCTTATTCTAATGGTATCTATGATTACTATGATGTGGAACAAATAGAAGAATTTGTTGCTTTTATGGGTGCTTATGAAATTGAATCTATGTTTAAAGAGTTTGAAGATTTTTATGATGCTGGTTATAGACCTGAAAATTTAGCTATCCTCAAATATTGCTATCAGAATTATGAATACAATTCCGATATTAATGCACTTATTGAGAAAGTCTCCGCTGTCCAAGAAGGGACTAATATTTTGCAGGAATCTATGGAAGAAGAAGTTGATGAAACTGTGAGCTCATTGGATGAAAAAGATGAGGAGAGCAAAGAACAAAAGGAGGAAGAGCGGATTGATCACCCGTGCCCACCTTCTAATGAGAGTAACTCTTCAACTCATACATTGTTTAATTCCCCTTCCTGCTTACCGAAGGATGATTGCTATGATGACTATTATGATCTCGTTGATTCTTTTGAAATGTCCCTTTTTGATGATGCTTGCTATACTTGTGGCCAATATGCCAATATGAATTATGCTTATGGAGATGAACTTGCTATAGTTCCTTATGTTAAGCATGAAATTGTTGCTATTGCACCCACGCATGATAGTCCTATTATCTTTTTGAATTCTCCCAACTACACTATATCGGAGAAGTTTGCTTTTATTAAGGATTATATTGATGGGTTGCCTTTTACCATTGCACATGATGATTTTGATGAATATAATGTGCATGTGCTTGCTGCTCCTACTTGCAATTATTATGACAGAGGAACTATATCTCCACCTCTCTATATTTCCAACACGATAAAATTGCAAGAAACTGTTTATACTATGCATTGGCCTTTACTATGTGTGCATGAATTGTTCTTTTATGACATGCTGATGCATAGGAAGAGAGTTAGACTTCGTTGTTGCATGATATACGTTGCCTTGTGCTCATTACTAAATTACAAATCATTGTTAATTAAAATTGGCTTTGATATACCTTGGGATTCGGGTGGATCCATTACTTGAGCACTATATGCCTAGCTTAATGCCTTTAAAGAAAGCGCTGCCAGGGAGACAACCCGGAAGTTTTAGAGAGTCATTTATTTCTGTTGAGTGCTTTCATTTAGTTTAAGAACAACAAAAATAAAGAGGGGAACCCAAAACTTTTTCAAAAAGGAAAGTGAAAGTGAGAAAGACAAGCATTGTTGAAGTGGGAGAGCTCCTTGAACTTTGTTCATGCACACAGAAACTTTGTGAATCTTGATTACAGAAACTTTTCAACAAAAATAATTATCCTCTTGTACAATTCCATTGTATTATAAAAATAATGTGCCAAGGTTTGCCTTTAGGATGTTTACAATGCTTGTTGGTTTGTGCGGTGCAGGACAGAAACTTTGGCTGTAGTGCGCGAATTTTAATTTTTTACTGGAACGTCAAATGGTTCTGATTCTTTTTGCACTGTCTTGTTGTACAAATTGTTTATTTATCCTAATTTTAGCAGAATTTTTTCAGTTTCACAAGTATGGTGAATGTTCAGATTATTACAGACTGTTCTGTTTTAGCCAGGTTCTGTTTTTGATGCATAGTTTGCTTGTTTTGATGAAACTATCGATTTATATCAGTGGATTAAGCCATGAAAAAGTTATAATACAGTAGACACAATGCCAAAACAAAATATGAATTGGTTTGCAACAGTACTTAGAGTAGTGATTTGCTTTATTATACTAACGGATCTTACCGAGTTTTCTGTTGAAGTTTTGTGTGGATGAAGTGTTCGATGATCGAGAAGGTCTCGATGTGAGAAGAAGGAAGAGAGGTAAGAGCTCAAGCTTGGGGATGCCCAAGGCACCCCAAGTAAATATTCAAGGAGACTCAAGCGTCTAAGCTTGGGGATGCCCCGGAAGGCATCCCCTCTTTCTTCAACAAGTATCGGTATGTTTTCGGATTCGCTTCGTTCATGCGATATGTGCAAATCTTGGAGCGTCTTTTGAATTTAGTTTTCATTTTTTATTTTATGCACCATGCTGGTATGAGATAGTCCTTGATTGATTTATAGAATGCTCATTGCACTTCACTTATATCTTTTGAGTATGGCTTTATAGAACGCTTCATGTGCTTCACTTATATCATTTGAAGCTTGGATTGCCTGTTTCTCTTTACATAGACAACCGTCATTTGTAGAATGCTCTTTTGCTTCACTTATATTTGTTAGAGCGTGGGCATATCTTTTGTAGAAAGAATTAAACTCTCGTGCTTCACTTATATCTATTTAGAGAGATGACAGGAACTGGTCATTCACATGGTTAGTCATAAAACCCTACATAAAACTTGTAGATCACTGAATATGATATGTTTGATTCCTTGCAATAGTTTTGCGATATAAAGGTGGTGATATTAGAGTCGTGCTAGTTGAGTAATTGTGAAATTGAGAAATACTTGTGTTGAGGTTTGCAAGTCCCGTAGCATGTACGTATGGTGAACCGTTATGTAACGAAGTTGGAGCATGAGGTGTTTATTGATTGTCTTCCTTATGAGTGGCGGTCGGGGACGAGTGATGGTCTTTTCCTACCAATCTATCCCCCTAGGAGCATGCGTGTAGTACTTTGTTTTGATAGCTAATAGACTTTTGCAATAAGTATGTGAGTTCTTTATGACTAATGTTGAGTACATGGATTATACGCACTCTCACCCTTCCATCATTGCTAGCCTCTTTGGTACCGTGCATTGCCCTTTCTCACCTCGAGAGTTGGTGCAAACTTCGCCGGTGCATCCAAACCTCGTGATATGATACGCTCTATCACACATAAACCTCCTTATATCTTCCTCAAAACAGCCACCATACCTACCTATTATGGCATTTCCATAGCCATTCCGAGATATATTGCCATGCAACTTCCATCATCATCATATACATGACTTGAGCATTTATTGTCATATTGCTTTGCATGATCGTAAGATAGCTATCATGATGTTTTCATGGCTTGTCCGTTTTTTGATGTCATTGCTACGCTAGATCATTGCACATCCCGGTACACCGCCGGAGGCATTCATATAGAGTCATATATTTGTTCTAGATATCGAGTTGTAATATTGAGTTGTAAGTAAATAAAAGTGTGATGATCATCATTATTAGAGCATTGCCCCAGTGAGGAAAGGATGATGGAGACTATGATTCCCCCAAAAGTCGGGATGAGACTCCGGACAAAAAAAATAAAAAAAGAGAGAAAGGCCCAAAAAAAGAGAAGGCCCAAAAAAAAGAAAACAAAAGAAAACAAAAAAAGAGAGAAAAAGAGAGAAGGGGCAATGTTACTATCCTTTTACCACACTTGTGCTTCAAAGTAGCACCATGTTCTTCATATAGAGAGTCTCTTGAGTTATCACTTTCATATACTAGTGGGAATTTTCATTATAGAACTTGGCTTGTATATTCCAACGATGGGCTTCCTCAAATGCCCTAGTTCTTCATGAGCAAGCAAGTTGGATGCACACCCACTTAGTTTTAGTTTGAGTTTTCATACACTTATAGCTCTAGTGCATCCGTTGCATGGCAATCCTTACTCCTCACATTGACATCAATTGAAGGGCATCTCCATAGCCCATTGATTAGCCGCGTCGATGTGAGACTTTCTCCTTTTTTGTCTTCTCCACATAACCCCCATCATCATATTCTATTCCACCTATAGTGCTATGTCCATGGCTCACGCTCATGTATTGCGTGAAAGTTGAAAAGGTTTGAGAAACGTCAAAAGTATGAAACAATTGCTTGGCTTGTCATCGGGGTTGTGCATGATGTGAATATTTTGTGTGGTGAAGATGGAGCATAGCCAGACTATATGATTTTGTAGGGATGAGCTTTCTTTGGCTATGTTATTTCAATAAGACATAATTGCTTGGTTGGTATGCTTGAAGTATTATTGTTTTTATGTCAAAGGATAGACTATTGCTTTGAATCACTCGTGTCTTAATATTCATGCCATGATTAGACATATGACCAAGATTATGATAGGTAGCATTCCACATCAAAAATTATCTTTTTTATCATTTACCTACTCGAGGACGAGCAGGAATTAAGCTTGGGGATGCTGATACGTCTCCGTCGTATCTATAATTTTTTATTGTTCCATGCCAATATTATTCAACTTTCATATACATTTTGGCAACTTTTTATACTATTTTTGGGACTAACATATTGATCCAGTGCCCAGTGCCAGTTCCTGTTTGTTGCATGTTTTATGTTTCGCAGAAAATTGATATCAAACGGAATCCAAACGGGATAAAAATGGACGGAGCTTATTTTTGGAATATTTGGAAAATTCTGGAAGAAAAATCCACGCGAGACGGTGCCCGAGGTGGCCACGAGGCAGGGGGCGCCCCTACCCCCCTGGGCGCGCCCCTGACCCTCGTGGGCCACCCGTAAGGCGGTTGATGCCCTTCTTCGGCCGCAAGAAAGCTATTTTTTGGTAAAAAAATCACGGCGAAGGTTTCAGTCCAATCGGAGTTACGGATCTCCATATATATACGAAACGGTGAAAGGGCAGCAGAAACAGAGAGAGACAAAGCGACAGATCCAATCTCGGAGGGGCTCTCGCCCCTCCCACGCCATGGAGGCCAAGGACCAGAGGGGAAAACCTTCTCCCATCTAGGGAGGAGGTCAAGGAAGAAGAAGACGAAGGGGCCCCCTCTCCCCTTCTCTTCCGGTGGCGCCGGAACGCCGCCGTGGCCATCATCATCACCGCAATCTTCACCAACAACTTCACCGCCATCATCACCAACTCCGCCCCCTCTATGCAGCGGTGTAACCTCTCTCTTACCCGCTGTAATCTCTACTTAAACATGGTGCTCAACGCTATATATTATTTCCTAATGATGTATGGCTATCCTATGATGTTTGAGTAGATCCGTTTTGTCCTATGGGTTATTTGATGATCAAGATTGGTTTGAGTTGCATGTTCTATTATTGGTGCTGTCATATGGTGCTCTCCGTGTCGCGCAAGCGTGAGGGATTCCCGCTGTAGGGTTTGCAATATGTTCATGATTTGCTTATGGTGGGTGGCGTGAGTGACAGAAGCACATACCCGAGTAAGTAGGTTGTTTGCGTATGGGATAAAGAGGACTTGATGCTCTAATGCTATGGTTGGGTTTTACCTTAATGATCTTTAGTAGTTGCGGATGCTTGCTAGAGTTCCAATCATACACTACAAAAAAAGATACATCCGTGACATTTTGGGTTGAACGAATTTTTTTTCTGTCATACATATGACACTTCTATGACGATAATTGTGACAAAACCTGGTATCATCATAGATGTGGTGGGCTCCTACTTCTATGACAAAAAATCATGTCAGAAAATGGGCTTTTCGTCCTGTGCGGGCCGGAGACGCAGCTGCATGACATTCTTTGGGCCGTCCATGATGGAAAAAACCGTGGTAGAAGCGAGGGGGAGGAAAATTTCGGGGAGTTCCCAGTTACGGTGGGAGGTCGGGGGCCGAGCGATGCGCGTTCTCTCGTACACGTACACGCGTGTGTGCAAGGCGTTGGCTCTAACTGAACCTGAGCGAGGCGTTGGGCTCTAACTGAACCCGACCGATTGCACTGCAGGCTATGCGTTACTGAACCCGAGCGATCGATTGATGCCTTCTAACTGAACCCGATCGAGCGATTCCTTCGCTACTGCTGCTAACTGAAGCCGATCGATTGGATGAACAGTGAGCGTGGGGGGGGGGGGGGTTGGATGAACAGTGAGCAGTGGCGTTGCCTCTGGAAGAACAGGGCCCCGTGGTGTGGAGGGCTGGATGAACAGTAGACGGTGGAGGGGTGCCCGTGGAGGGGTGGTTGAACAGGACCCCGTGGTGTGGAGGGCTGGATGAACAGTAGATGGTGGAGGGGTGCCCGTGCAGGTGTGGTTGAACAGTAGCCGGTGGAGTAGCGCGCGGTGGAGGCTGGATGAACAGGAGCCCGTGGAGGCTGGAGGAGGACGACGGTAGCCCATGGAGGCTGGAGGAGGTCGACGGTGGAGATGAACAGTATCCCGTGGAGTCCCGTTTTGCGGTACGCCACACCCCTCCCGATGAACAGGAGCCCCGTTTCGACCATAGGAGGTCCGTTTTGTCCGTTTTGCGGTACGCCACACCCCTCCCGATCAACAGGACCCATGTTTCGACCGTAGGAGGTCCATTTCGTCCGTTTTGCGGTACGCCACACCCCTCCCGATCAACAGGACCCCCGTTTCGACCGTAGGAGGTCCGTTTCGTTCGTTTTGTGGTACGCCACACCCCCCGATCAACAGGACCCCCGTTTCGACCATAGGAGGTCCGTTTCCTCCGTTTTGCGGTACGCCACACCCCTCCCGATCAACAGGACCCCGTTCCAAACATAGGAGGTCCGTTTCCTCCGTTTTGCGGTACGCCAGGCCTCGTTTCCATCGCCTGTTCCGTCCAAGCCCTCCCGATGAACACGACCACGCATTCCGTTCCGACCCAGCCGGTTGGCTCCCACGCGTTCCGTTGCCTCCTGATGAACACGACGCATTCCGTTGCCTCCCCATGAACACGACGCATTCCGTTGCCTCACCATGAACACGACGCATTCCGTTGCCTCCCCATGAACACGACGACGACGCTGTTTCTCCGTTCCGACCCAGCCATGTACACGAGCCCTGGCCGTACGTATGCGCGAATACGCGTACGAGACCCCGCCCGTATGTACACATACGTGGCTGTATTTTCTTTCTTGCACCCTGGCCGCTGTACGTACGTGTACATGCTACGTGCGCGCCTCTACTACGACACGTGCGCGCCTCTACTACGACACGTGCGCGCCTCTACATCGACCAGTATGTACATACACGTTCGCGACCAGAATGACAACGCTACGTACGCTTCGACCAGGTGGGTCCCGACTGTCAAGCACTTCCTTGCCTGCAAAGATGTAGCTGGTGGGTCCCAGCAGTCAGGGGGCGAATCGTTTTTTTTTCAGACGCACTTCCTTGCGTGCGAAGATGTAGCCGGTGGGTCCCAGCAGTCAGGGGGGCGAATTGTTTTTTTTTGCCTGGACGCACTTCCTTGCGTGCGAAGGTGTAGCTGGTGGGTCCCAGCAGTCAGGGGGGTGAATCATTTTTTTGTTGCCCGGACGCACTTCCTTGCGTGCAAAGATGAAGCTGGTGGGTCCCAAGAGTCAGGGGGAAACGTTTTTTCCATGAAATACAGTGGCCCGTCCGGTGGGTCCCAGCTGTCAGGTGGAGGAATCATTATTTTCCGCGTAATAAGGAGGCACTTCCTTGCTGCGGCCGTGGACCCAGCTGTCAGCCTCTTCACGTACAGTCCACGTCCGATGGAAGTCGTTCCTTGACCACGTTGACCAGGCTGCGCCGAGATCACCACGGCGGTGGACGACGGCGAGGCCTAGGAAGGGGACGACACGGAGCCGGGGAAGACGCGGCAGTGGAAGCCCGCGCGGAGAGGAGTACGAGGGTTCACTGGTTCGGTTGCGGTGTGAGGCTGCCGTCGCCGCAGGGCCTGGCCAGCGGTGGGAATAGTAGGGGGCGGTGAGTCCTCCGCGGCAGCACAGCCGGCCATGGGAGGCAGGAGCATGCGGCACAACCGGCGCTGCTTTGGGCGGCTGGAGCAAGAAGACCAGAGGTTGAAGAAGCACCACGGCCGTTGGATGGACATCGTACGGTCACTGGAGTTAGAATCGTTCATATTGACTAAGTTGACAAAGCCCTCCATCCCCGTCAACTTAGTTGGCCCACAAGTCATCCTCCCACTATGGTGGGTCCCAGCTAGCAGGGGGGTATTCATTTTTTTGTGCGTAATAAGGAGGCACTTCCTTGCATGCGAAGATATAGCTGGTGGGTCCGACATGTCAGCGGGGGGAACGTTTTTTTCGCGAAATACAGAGGCCCTTCCGATGGGTCCCAGCTATCAGGTGGAGGAATCATTATTTTGCGCGTACAGTCCACGGCCGATGGATGTCATTCGTTGACCATGTTGACCAGGCCGCGCCGAGAGCACCATGGCGGTGGACGACGGTGAGGCCTAGGAAGGGAACGACACGGAGCCGGGGAAGACTCGGCAATGGTTGCCCACGCGGTGGGGAGTACGAGGGCTTACTGGTCCGGCTGCCGTCGCCGGAAAATAACAGGAGGTGTGGGTGAGTAGAGGAATGGCCTGGCCAGCAATGAAGTAGGGTGGGGCGGTGCGGCCTGTGCGGCAGCACAGCCGACCACGGGAGGTGGGAGCAGGCAGTCCCACCAGAGCTGGTTTGGGCGGCTGGAGCAAGAAGATCAGATATTGAAGAAGCAGCACGGCCGTTGGATTAACATCCAACGGTCACTGCTGCTAGAATCGTTTGTGGACTAAGTTGACAAAGCCAAAGTACACGTCAACCTAGTAGACCCATAAGTCAGCCTCCAAATCTGACCCAAACAGCATACAGCCCGAAATTTCTAGCCAGATTCAAATTAATTTTAAATCTAAATATACCTTAATTTAAATTCAATGAAATTTTACCCGCACAAAAACAATGAAATTTAAAATATCAAAATCCAAAAGAAAATAGTATTTTGGAACTAATTGCCTGTTTGCTGTATTTTTTCATTTTACAGCCCATTTATTATTACTTATAGCCCATTTCTTATTACTTATAGCCCATTTTCTGGGCAAAATGCATCCCTCCTCGTCTTGAAAGATTTCCGGCCCAGCAGGGCGTAGAAAAGCAAGTAGGCCTATGTTGGTTATTCTGCAAAAAACAAAATAGCTGGCTAGCCATTTTCAGAAAGGAAAAAAACAAACTGGGCTGGTCATGTGCTAAACATATGAAATAAAAGCCTGGGCTAGATGGGCCACGGGTCCCGCACAACCCAGTTGATACCCTTCTCCGTCCCGAAAAAACAAAATTACTGCGCGCGCTGCTGGGTCCCTACTGTCATCCTCACCATGTACAATCATCTCCTTATTCCTCTCGGTTGTTGACCATGTTGACAACACCGGAGGGCAGCGCCGCGGCGAGCGAACCAAGGCGGAGGACGATGGTGAGGCCTCGGACGGGAACGAACAGGAGCCGGGGAAGATCACAGCCGGCCATGGGAGGCGGGAGCAGGCGGTCCCGCCGGCGCTGGTTTGGCTTTAGCGGCTCAAGGAAGAAGAGACTGAAGAAACGCGACAGACGTTGAATGTCAATCCAACGGTCAAGGTTGGCACAATCATTTGTTGACTAAGCGGACACCAAGTAGCATACTTTTTTATATAAGGAAGAAAACTGCGAGGAAAATGCGTTCGTCTGCCGTCCTCCTCACAGGGAACATTCGCCACATAAGTTGCTAGCACCCTTGGTTTTCAACCGAGAGGTCTTAGGTTCGAGTCCCAGGAACTCTCAATTTTGTCCTCCTTCCTTCCTCGCAAAAAAGGGAAAGAAAATCAAAGACTTGGGAAGGCGTACAGAACAAGCTAGTGTACCAGTAAAGAGACGTTGCCGAGTTTTAGAAAAAAGAAAGACGTGCTCCTGTAGCTGGTTCGAATCCAAACCTAGACTATGACTATATATGGTGCTATGCTACTCTGCAAGTAATGAAACTGACATATCCAACGTTCGCTTCTCCTCTTCTCTACTTACTCTGCCTAGCATCAGAAGCTCTGGCCGCAGCAACCATGTCCGCTGGCTGCTCGTCCACCTGCTCTTCAGCAGGCAACAACCAGATATGCGCCAAGTCGCCACCCGTACCATCGCCTGTGGGTCTCATCACACCCCCGCCGGCACGCACACCGTAGCCGATTGCTCATCGCAATCCGCTGCCGTTGGTGTGGTGCCACTGCCGCAAATCACGCAGAGTCATCCGTCACGTCTCAACCACAATCCGCAACCCTGGCCGAGTCTTCTACAAATGCCTGAATCATGGGGTAATAATATGTTTAAGTGTTGTTCTGCTGCTTTCAGTTGCTGATTTTTTTAATAGTTTGGTTGATGATCTTCCAATTTGATTCGTGCAGAAAAGGGAAGATTTGTGTGATTTGTATTTCTGGGAAGTTGCTGATGTGGGGGAATGCAACTACGCTGATTATTTGGTTAGCCAAGGAATCCCAATACCAGCAGGTTGGGGTGTTGGACAAGTAACTGAAGGAACGGGAGAAGAGGAAGATGCAGAGCAGAAGGTTAAAGATGCAGTTCCTCTGATCATGGCCAAGCAACAACTGCTGAACAGCCTTGACAGCAATGAGGAGATGAAAGAGCTTGTGAAGATAATGGGCAAAATCGATGTGCTCTGTAGGATGATTGTCTCTTTATTTGCAGTGTATGTAGCACTCGTCATGTATTCAGTGGCTACGACATGAGCACTTTGCTGAAACTAGTAATGAATGAAACCTGTGTAGCAGGCTGGGCGTAGTGTTGTGAACATCTAATGATTTCTATTAACGGAAATCAGGGGGTATCCCCTTTTGCTCATATAAATAAATAAATAGCAGAGGCCCTGTCGGGTCAGCTTTGTTCTCATTCGAAGACGTCGAGCAAATTGCAGTCCAACAGCAAACTATGTCATCAAATTCAAGTTTCACAGCCAAATATGAGTACAACTAAACAACAATGTCATCATGTTTTAGTTGTCATACAATCACCAAACACAAATCAGCATACATAACAAGTGATGTTCTCACAGCAAAATACTAAACAACATGATCATCAGGTTTCAGTTGTCATAGCAAACACAATTTCACATAGTAGATAAAAAAACGTCTTCTGACAGGCAAATACGACAAAAGCAATGTAATCATCATCCGCAGCAGCAGCGTCAACATCTTCGCCATGTGTATCAGTCTGAATCGTAATTCCCCACGGTGTCATCTTCTTCTTCGTCCTCAACGTCCTCGAACATTGGCTTCTTCTTGATCAACTCTTGTATGTCCACAGCACGACAGACAATCTTTTCGCCGGCGTCATTGACGTAATGGTTCTCAAAGATATTAGGAACATATGTGTTATCTTGTACATTAGGAGCAGTGTAAGCATCATCTTGTTGTGCAACTTCATTAAACTGATTCCTCTGCTCAAACCTTTGCAATACTCTCCAGTCATCGCTACGTGCAAATGTGTCTTCCAAGAAAAATATCTGTGTTGCTTGATTTGCCAAAATAAAAGGCTCGTTGGTCTGGTACGCCGCCTTGACATTGATGGATTTGAAATAATCATCAGCTCTGGGTTTTGCGATCCTGGAAAACAGGTTATACCAACGACAGCACAATAGAACCACACACCGATGATCCTCGAAACTGGAGATATACTGCAACTGAACAATGTCTGTTATGTTAGCATACATTTCAGTTGTCTCTTTGTCACGTATCCGTGCTCATGATGGCACTGTTTTGTGTCTTCCTGCCTTCGTCTCATGCAAGGGTGTTGTAGCGCACATCTCCAACAACGCAAGATTCATAATGTCTTACCCGAGTATCAGGACCCATTGCTAGTGAGTAAAGGGCATCATCAACTGCCTGCCCATCCTCCCGCATCTTCTTAACCTATGGTTAGAAAATAGACAAGCTGATCATCTTATGTACTCAATATATTAAAAAAAACTGACAGTGCACTTCAAAAGCTTACATGGTTCTTGAACCATTTCGCAAATCCTTCCATAACCAGTTTGTCAATGTTTCTTGGATTTTGCCGCAGTAACTCCTCTTTGTAGATGCTGCACAACATAGTGATCGCGTCAAACATCTAAATATATAAGAATGTGCTGCAAGTTTAGTAGATTACGATGTATAAGCTGCAGTACTGCACTTACTTGATATAAGGTAATATCTCACGACAGTTATTCAACACATACCAAACCATTTTGTCCAAATCTTTAGGTTTGTCCTCTTGTCGACTCTTCCCTGTAACTCGAACAGAATAATCGAAAACATTGAGCCCGGGATTGTCTTCACCCACCTCTTTGCTAAGCTGATCAGCTGTTTCAATGCATTTTGAGCAGAATGCCAACGCTTCTGTAGCAATGTAGGCCTCTGCAATGGAACCCTCGGGTCTAGCTCTGTTCCTAACATAGCCCTTGAAAGTGCCTACCCGCCTTTCAATAGGGTACATCCAGCCATACTGTACTGGACCTCTAAGTAGTGCCTCATCAGGTAGATGAATAGCCAAATGCACCATCACATCAAAGAAGGCTGGAGGATATATCTTCTCAAGGTCGCATAGGATAGTTGGTATCTTGTCTCTAAGACGCTCCAAAGCATCTATCCTGATATTCCTACTGCAGAGTTCCCTGAAGAATTGTCCCAACTCTGCAACTGCTCTGTATAAGTCAGGGCGGCCCAATCCTCTAAGGATAACAAGTAAAACCCTTTGAAGTAGGACGTGGCAGTCATGAGTTTTCAACCCTTGTACCTTGTTTCCATCTGCACTGACTCTCCTTTCAGGGTTGGAAGCAAATCCATGTGGGAATCTCACACGTGACAGGACCTCGCAGAATTCTTTTCTTTTTACCTTGTCCAAGACGTACACAGCTGGTGCCATATCCCGTGGTTTACCTTAATCTTGCACCTACAAATCCTTTCTGATACCCAGGTGTGTCAAATCAATCCTAGATTTTAAGGTATCTTTCGTCTTGCCTTCAATATTAAGAAGTGTGTCGATAATGCTGTCACATATATTTTTCTCGATGTGCATCACATTAAGATTATGCCGCAGATCCAAATCTTTCCAATACTCCAAGTCCCACAAAGTGGACCTGCGGGTAAACAATAATCTCTCTTCTACCCTGCCATGCTTCCTTTTCCCGCTACCATTACCAGGATGGTTTCCGGGTGTAATATGCCTGACCTTCTCTAATTCCACTTGCAACTCATCGGCGGTGAGCCTCTTTGGCGCATCATGGTTTTCATGCTTTGCATTGAACACATGTCTTCGGTATTTTCTAGGATGCGGCTTGTCCTTGGCAAGGAAACGGCGGTGTCCAATGTAACAGATCTTGCTAAGTATTGCGTATGACAGCGGATTCCTGTCACAGCGAACACATGCATTGTAACTATGTGTCGTTCGCCCTGACATAGTGCCCAAAGCCGGATAATCATGGATGCACCAAATTATAACAGCATGCAGAAAGAAATGAGCTGGTGGGCTGCTATATAGGTCTCGAGTGAGAACACCCTTCCATAGCTGTTGAAGTTCCTCCACAAGAGGCTCCATGAACAAATCAAAATCCTTTCCAGGACTTTTTGGACCTGGGATGAGCAAGGCCATCATGTAGTTTGATTCTTTGGTGCAGACATTTGGAGGCATGTTGTAAGGGATAACAAGCACTGGCCACATGCTATATGTGGCACTCTGGTGGCCAAATGGGTTAAATCCATCTGAAGCTAAGCCAAGTCTAATGTTTCTCGGGTCAGCAGCAAACTCTTTGTGTTTATCATTGAAGCTTTTCCACTCACTACCATGAGATGGATGGCTCATTACATTCTGATCTCTGTACTCCTGGTTCCTAGAATGCCACAGTACATCCTCTCTTGTTTCAGCATCATGAAACAACCTCTACAATCTTGGTGTAATTGGAAAATGTCTCAGAACATTATGAGGAATCCTCTTCACAGCATCGCCATCTTTCCATCTTGATGATTTGCATTTCGGGCATTCACTTAAGTTGGCATAATCCTTCCGGAACAGAACACAATTATTCTTACAAACATGGATCATATCATATCCAATTCCAACTGCACGAAGGAAATTCTTCATTTTACTGTAGGTGTGTGGCAGCTCAGACGCATCTGGGAAAGATTTGCGGACAGTAGCCAACATCGCATCGAATGATTTGTTGGTCATCTACTCAGATGTCTTCACCTGAAGAAAGGTGACCATAGCTAAGAATACTGACAGCTTATTTCCTGGGGTGACAGCAACGTTGCATTGTTCCAACATGCGGGCCCACCGTTTTTCTTCTGCAAGTGAAAGTTCACGGAATGCACGAGAATTTCGTATCATTGTTTCAATGTTGGTCAAACTCACTGGCTCCGCCACCACCTCCTCCTCCTCCTCCTCTTCCACCTGAGCATCAGGCAGATCAAGATGGTGATCTGCTGCTTCCACGTAGTCAATAACATTGACGTTCACAGCTTCACCATGATGAACCCACCTAGTATATGTGACCGACATCCCATACAAGTGTAGATGATTTTGCACAGTTGACTGGGGTCTTGTAACTGAATACATACAACTGCTACATGGGCAGAGCACATCTGATTTCGGACCACCGTACTCAGCTCTGATAAAGTTCATGAAGTTTTCAACCCCCTCGACATATGCAGCGGAGAATCTTCGAACAGAAGTTATCCAAGTCATGTCCATCTGTTAGACATACAAATTAGTTCTTCTACTAGATATTACAGGAAAAACATATATGCTTTTTTATGAAGTCCAGAAAAAAATACCTAGGTCGATGTCTAAAGCTATGGCAAGATATTTGGACGAGCAGATCTAAGTAACGAAATATATGTAAAGCCAATTCAGCAAACAGATTTGAGTGCCAAATTATGGCAGGCTGTTTCAGCAGTCAATGAGGCTGAGCACACAGCCATCGAACTATCGAAGGCCATCGCAGCAACAAAGATCGAGTATAAAACGGTGTAGAGCTATTTCACCTAACAGATTGGCTACTAGACCATGGCAATCTACGTCACAATAAATATATGGCAGGATATTTTAGCAACTAATCGGCCTTGGCATGCCATCTCAGCTAAGCAGATTGAGTGCAGAATAGGGCAAGGAAGCTTCTAAAGCAAAGCATATTGACAGTAAACTACTTCGGCAAACAGTGAGATTAACAGCGTCTATCAGCTAACATTCAGCGCTACACCGACATGAACGGGGCCTCAGTCTAGAATGCATGTACCGTGGGAGAAGCTGACCGCTGTGCGTCGCCACATGAACGTCGCCAGCGGTGGCGGCGCTGACCGCCGTGCGCCTCCACAAGAACGTAGCCAGAGGTGGCGGCGCGGCTAGAGGACGGCAGTCTACGAGAGCGTACTGTGGGAGCGAGAGGATCGCCGAACCGCGGCGCCGACGTATCGGCGCGGCGGGGAGGGCAGCTTTGGGGGAGCGAATGGAGTGGAGGGGGACAGGGGGGAGGGGGTTTGGGGAATATTATTGGCTAGTTGGCCGAAGGGCGGTTGAATCGGATTTGGGGGGAATTTTTGGGTGTGGGGGGGAGGATTTTCGCGCCGTGGGCGGGGGGAGTTTGGCGCATGGTCGGTTTCTCCAAGTGCAGTCCCACGTGTCAGTGAAGAGGCAAGCCGAAGCGCGTTCCGTTTGCGTGAGCCGTGTGCAGGACCGAACGTGTGTGGGGTGCAATGCGACCGCGACAGGAGTGCTGTGAGTGTACCGCCTTTTTCCTTTTAAACTAGGTGCTTCGCCCCCTCAAAAAAATTTGTTGCTTCGCGCGATCCATCGATACTACTACTAGTAATCCGGTAATCCCGACTAAAACGGCGCGGAAGGGTCTTTTCCCGCGCGATATGCTGGGAGGTTGGCTTAGTTGGGTTTTTTAGGACGAGTAATGCTACACCTACGTAATCCCAGTTACGTAATTAACGTAATGTGAAACGTGTGATCTGTTGATTGTAGATTGGGGGGAGGGAGGGGCCCACCACCATGAAAATCAGGGGAGGAGAGAGAGAGGCAATTTACGTTAACCCATTCGTAGGTTCCCGTAGATGTAGAAAGATGTGAAATGTGTGAATGTGTAGTGGACGTACTATTGGAGTGCCTAAGATAATTTGTGTATGTATAGACCCTATGTGTTTATTTTACTTCGCATGTTAGATTTGTCTCGGTTCAATAAAAAGCAGAGTTGGTGATGATGGTGTGCCTGTCATCCTGCAATATAGGCCGTCCGATCTATATCTAACGGATAGGAAGGAAACTATGACAATTTACCCGCACTCCTCTCCACATTTGCAGATAAGGCTTTCCCTCGTTCATCCTTTTCTCCCACAAGATCTTGATCTTCCGTGCAACGCACGGGCATCTTGCTAGTACTCCTACAATATGTATATTATTGTGAAAGTTCATATACACCGGCCGAGATTAATGCAAACACGGCAGATTTTCATTACATTTCGAACTTTTATCGGACAGAAAAATAAAAGAAACCCGACCCTAAACCTATTCTACGGCGGCGACCGACGTCCTCCATCTGCGATCTCTATGTACGGGGGCGGTGTTCAAGAGCCGTGAAGCGAAGGTGCGGTCTCTGGCGAGGAAGAGTAGAACACGGGATACAGACCGGCCAGTTGGCACACCATGCCCTGCCGCCTCCCATGTGCTACTCATCCTCGGAGGAGTCCCCGACCTCGGTGGTGCCGGACGTTGGACGGCGGCAAGTAGGACGCGTGGCTGACGGTGCTCCCGTCGTCGGGCGCCAACGTGGCCACCGCTTGTGCGGTCGCGTCCGCGTCTGGCTACACCGCTATTGCATCGCGAGAGGCGACTTGAGCGAGGGCGGCGACCTCGAGCTTCATCCCCGAAGACAAGCTCTCCCGCAGAGCGTTCGCACTTGCGGTCATGGCGGATGTGGTGCCAGGTAGGAGGACGATGCGCTATGGTGTGGAGGTTAGCTGGGCGTTGCCGCTTTAAGTAGCGCATTCCAGTGAGGCCAAGCGTCCGGGTGCGTCATTAAGTCACCGAAGTTGGTTCCTCGGGCACCGAGCCTCTTAACGACGACATACGAATGGACGGCATGAATGCGGGCAGCTGGCGCCGGCTGGGAACGCACCGTGCGACGGCGCGAGGGACGAGGGTTTTGGTGTGCCAGGGTAGTCAGCTGCGGTCGTGGCAACGTTGGAGATGCCCTTTGCTCACATGCGATCCCCGCATGTCATTGAAAAAGCAAGACGACCCGGCATGGTCTCAGGTCCAGAGGATGCAGTTGGCCGCGCCACACCACTCTGCGGACGCGTCGCGGCGCCCCGTGCATCCTCGACGAGCCGGGTGTTGGGGTGTGTTTGGATTGTGGCCAAAGTGCACCTTACCAAAATTTTGGTCATGACCCAAAGATTGGTCTTTGTTTGGATGGTTGCCATTTTTTGGCATGCCAATGAACTCTAGCCAACTCTAGTTCATTTTTCTTGCCAATGTCGGCCAAATCATGGGCAACCAATACCTCAACCAAAATTTTGGTCATGACCCAAAGATTGGTCGTTGTTTGGATGGTTGCCATTTCTTTGGCATGCCAATGAACTCTAGCCAACTCTAGTTCATTTTTCTTGCCAATGTCGGCCAAATCATGGGCAACCAATACCTCAACCAAAATTTTGGCTACCCAATGCTTTGATGGGGCAACCTTGGGCACAAACCAAACATACCGTTGGTCGTGCCACAACACTAACGCTACCCTCGGCACACTGAAACCGACCGTGTCTAGCGACGATATGAGCGTGTCGCTCACCGCGGTCGCCGTGTCCAGAGGCGGTGCTGGAGCTGCGCCCCGTTGTTGTCCCCAACGACCCACATGAACGGTTGTCGGTGGCGAGGAGGTCGTGGGCCAGCTCCTCCATTGGACTAGTCTGCGCTACGTAGTCCCGACGGGTGTGCCCCACATGTCGGTTTCCCTGTTTTCCCGACCATATTCGAGCGTCAGTGCTCCGCGTTGTGCATTAGGCCTTTCACTATGTAGGCCAAGCGAGAACAACTTATTGTTTATTTGAGCCGTTCAAGTATAATCATGTGGCGTTTGCTTATTTCTCAATCCTCTCCAACCCTCTTCTCCATCGATCATGTCGCCCTCCAGTCGAGTCCATCCTCCCACATGCCTCATTTGAACATTCCACCGAGTATCATTCGCATGTACCCACCCTAGTCCTCTTTCAATAGATCTCCGGACCCCGAGATGAAATCGAGAGGGAACGAGTGGGGGCACGTGATACCTAAGGCGGATTCAAAATTTTGAACCGGTGATCATAGCATCCGCAAATCATATATAAAGGGTATTCAATGTTCGTTTCGTTTTTGAACATACAATATACTCCCCCTATCCTTTCTAGTTTACATATAAGTTTTATGTGTTGTCAAAGTATCTCTACTTTGATCAAAAAGGTATCAACATTCAACAACGCCCAATCAATATTGTTAGATTCGTACGTACTACTAGATTTGTACTCGAGATGGTTTCCAATTTGACTATCGACAAGATTAATAGTACATGAGATGTATAATGTGAAAATTATATCATTGGAAAGTCCTTTCACATATGAATTTGACCGTATGCTTTGTGTAAGTTGCATGTCATATATTATTACTCTAACATTTGGTCAAAGTTAGCCTCGAAAAATGCATTAGACCTTATATGCTTTGTGTAAGTTGCACGTCATATATTATTACTCTAACATTTGTGTAAGTTGCATGTCATATATTATTACTCTAACATTTGGTCAAAGTAGTATAGTGGAGTGGATCCTCTGACGTAGGTATCCCTGACTTACCCTCCCTTTCAGTCACTTACTGGCAGACCCCATGCTTGCTAGGCCCCGCATGTCAGTTACTCAATGGGTTCGGCCACGTCAGGGGATCCTCATCCGTAGTATACTCCCTCTGTTTTTATTTACTCCGCATAAAACAGAGGGAGTGGTGGTATAATAAATGACGCGGGCGGGGGAGGGGGAGGGACGTCGGTTTGCTCTCAACTGCGGTCCCACAAGCGAGCGAAAACGCAAGACGAAGCGCGTTCCATTCGGTGAGCGACGTGGAGGGTCCAGCGTGCCAGGCTGCAACGCGAACGCGACAAGAGCGATGTACAGTCAAAACCGATTGACCGGTCGTCACCGGAACCACTATTCACACCAGAACCTTCGCTGCTCGGCCTACGCCAGCCACTACCCTAAAACCACACCAAATCTCCAGCCCATTCCCCCACCTTTCGATCCCCTAGCCCGCATCAAGCGTCCTCTAGTTCGCTGGAAAGCCATGGTGCGCCGCAAGATCACTTACTACAAGATGCTGACGCCGGAGCGCCGCGCAGAAATCGCGGTGGCGGTTGGCGCCACAGACCTCCGTTCCCAAGCTCGCTTTGCGGCGGGCCAATCCCCGAGTTCTCTGGAGCCAAGCTACGAGGAGGAGGAAGCCGATCCAATGTTCATGGCAGAGGTCGCGGCGCAGAAGGCCCCCGATGGGTATGAGACGATGGACATCGACTTCGTGCCGGCGTCCGAGTCCCCCATGGTGCAGGCGGACCAGCGGTTCAACATGGCGATACTAAAGGAGGACCGGAGGCAGAGGCTCCACTCGACGCGGAGCGCGCGCATGCCGCTGCCATCGAGGCTCTCCTGCAAGCGGAACCGGATGTCGTGGATGTGAACCAGGCGGCGGAGGCTTAACTTGAGGCGGAGCACGCGGATGCCGCTGCCATCGAGGCCCTCCTGCAGGCGGAACCAGACGTCCTGGACTTGAACCAGGCGGCAGAGGCTCGACTCGACGCAGAGCGCGCGGATGCCGCTCTCATCGACGCCCTCCTGCAGGCGGAACCGGACGTCCTGGACTTGAACCGGGCGCCGGAGGCTCGACTCGACGCGGAGCGCGCGGATGCCGCTGCCATCGAGGCCCTCCTGCAGGCGGAACCGGACGTCCTCGACTTGAACCGGGTTGTGCTCTCGTCCGTGCAGAGCGCCCGCACGCTCCGCTTGAACGAGTAGCTGGAGGCCGAGGACAACCACGGTGCGGAGACACACGTCGGCAGCGATGGCTGGTTCGCGCCGGCAGCCAAAGACGACGAGGCCGTCTCTTTCTGCGAGCAGTGATAGTTTTTCTTTATGTTGTTGTTTTTATGGATCTTTTGCTGTGTAAAAACATATATTTGTTATGCAAGTCGCCTGACTTGGGTCAGTCTACCATTTCAGGCGGTTGGATGAATATCCTACGTCTCCTAACCCTTCTTTCCTTCTTCCTCACCTCTTCTTCTTCCCCAACAGACCACCGCACGGGCCGTACGGATACTCCCCAACATGCGGTTGGATAGACATACTCTATGAACGAAAATTATGTGTCAGCAATAGGATGGCTGAGTTTGGTTTGTTCACATGCGACAGCACGTGTCAGTGAGGGTGCGTTCCCTTGGTTGGGTTTGCGGCGTGCAGGAGCGACTGTGTGAGGGTGCGGTGCGACCGCGGCGTGCAGGAGCGACCGTGTGAGGGTGCGGTGCGACCGCAATAGCCGTGCGCAAGTGTACCTCCTTCTCATTTTGAAAACTTTAGGCAAGCTTGGCAAAAATTTGTAGCGAAGTTTGGCAATGCAAGGCCTAGACCCAAACAGGATAAGTATGTACGTACTAGGAGTACTAGTGTTAAAAAAGAAAGGCGGAGTTTTCCTTCGCGGGATTTAATCGATACAAATCCTCGTTTCACGTGTCAATTAATGCGTATTTTTTCTGCAAAGACCAAAGAGCTAACCATCTCACTCCTCATCGCTTGATTAATGCAGCGCCATGCAAACCAACCTTCTCACTTCCGCATGCATGCAGGGGATATTAATGTCCTTGGTTGCTAACCCCATCAATTTTGCCTCGATTAGTGTTAGTGGCCCTTTGCAAATTGTAATTTTGATATATTGGCCTTGTGTACAAAAAAAATGGAGGTAGTAACTATATTTGACTTCCTTCCCCATTGCGGTGACGTTGATGATATCTTTTTTTGGTGGTTTGGCGAAGTGCGTTCGACGGAGAACACCGTTGAGGGAGACCACGGTAAGTCGTTCGCAAGTGCCGCCTGCAAGCCGAGACAACCGCCTTATTTGCATCCAGGAAGTCCTTTACTAGTACTACTAGGAGTACTAGTGCGGTGAGATGGTTTCTCGAAGAAGACGATGGAGAAGCGGAGTCAGCGAAGAGTGAAATGATGGTTGCTTCGTCCGTGCTTTTGTGATTTGACACCTCACTACTTTGTGATTTGTGATAGAAGGGATAGGGGAGTAGACTCTGTGCTCTATACTGTACTACATGCGTCCAAGCATGGGAGAAAGAGGAGAGACGTTGCATTTTTCTATTCCTTCAATCAATCAGGGAGCTTCGGTTCCATCTTTTTGGCTTTGGCAACACCGTCCACAATGGTCCCCACGATGCCAAAAGCTATTTTCACATTTGGCTACACATTGTGGATGCCCTTAACCGTACCACTTGGTTTTGCTCCTGTGTGCTATCTATACAAATCTCAATTATATTGATCTAAAAAATTATAGAATCAAGATTAGTAAAAAGGAGGTGATTTTGCCACGCGGATGGCGGGGGAGGTTTCTTATTTGAGCAATGCTACATCCACGTAATGGTTTACGTAAAGTTACAAACTGATGTGATGTGGGACTATTTGATTGGATTAAAGGAGAGGATTAGGCCCACCCCACCTGAAAATCATGGGGGCATATATAGATTAGATGGGAAGTATATGTAGCAGCTACGTAGCCCTTTGTAAGTCTAGGATTAGGCTTCTTATTTTCGGAGGATGTTGTCCTGGCGGTTTGCTAAGATGCGGTCCCACGTGTCAGTGCTTTACCAAGCCGATCCGCGTCCCACATGAGGTAGAACAACGGCAGAAGCAACACGTGGTTAAGTTGAAGAAGATGAGGGAGAAGCGGATTCAACAACGAGTGAAATGATGTGATGGTTGCTTCGTCCCTCCAACTTAACTGCGGGAAAGGTGCAGCTTTGTGATTTGATGCCTCATTGCTCATTACTACGCCGGTGCCATGACTGGGGTGCTTCACCCCGGCTGCTCTGCACTGTATTCCGGTATGGCACGTGGACCCGGTAGCTTGATGTCCCACATGTCGGCGAAAGGGACTAGAAGATTTATGAAAGCGAGCGCTCCACTCTTACGACGGAGGAGTAGACGACATGACGGCCCAGTGAATTGTCACTTGTAGTACTGTATAGTACTAGAGTTTTGCTGTTTCGCATGATCCATCGATACAAACCCGATTAAACAGGAAAGGGCGGGATTTTTCCCGCGCAGTAGATGATACTGGCCATACATTTCAAAGGCAATTTTAATGTATGCAAACTGAATAATTATAAGTAACAATATGATATCTAGTAAAACTAAAAACACATATGATTTATTGTGTTAGAGTTTAGTAGTGCTGATGTATTGCATAGTTGTTAGATGTAACATGCGAGAACGTGTAGAGATGTAGTTTTGGAGGGCCTACAGAGAGAAAAGCGTAATACGGTCACCGAACTTCAGAATAAGCTGATTACGGTCACTATATACATTTTGCGGTGATTATACGGTCACTTGCTCACAGTTCAGTGTCGGATTGTACTCTGTTGACCGGCCAAATAGTCTGCGTGGCGCCATGTTGACTAGTTAAATTGGCCACGTTCCTTGTGGGTCCCACCTGTCAGTTCGCATAGGCAAAAGGTCAGATAAACACAAATTTACGCAGGCGCGACAAGGCTCCAACCCGTGCGCGGGAATCACCTGGTTGTGTATGTGTCTGTCAGGGCCTGATGTGTGCGCATGCACGTGTAGGTTGAGCACTTGAGCGTGAGAGTGTGTGTTGGTCGTGTGGTGTACTGGTGTGTCCATGCATGCGTGCGTGTGTGCGTGTGAGTGTTGCGTGCGTGCGTGTGAGTGTTGCGTGCGTGCGTGGCTGCGTGTGTATGTGTGAGTGTTGCGTGCGTGCGTGGGTGCATGTGTTTGTGTGAGTGTTGCGTGGATGCAGTTCGTGTGCATGCGTGCGTGTGTGTATAATCACCACACCAGCTCCTGTGTGTTAAAACAGACTGCTCAGCATACCAATACAAGGCCACCTTGTCCGCTGTGCCCGCGGTCATGACTTCGAACCACCGTCCAAATATATTTTTGTCGTTTGTTTTCATTCTTACTAGCAAGATGCCCGTGCGTTGCACGTAACATCAAGATGCATTTGTATGACTTGTTTATCTTGTGAGAGAAAAGGATGAACGAGGGAAGGCCTTATTTGCAAATGTGGAGAGGTGTGTGGGTGCCTTTTTGCAAAATTGCCATAGTTTCTTTCCTATCCGTCAGATATAAATCGAACGGCCTATACTGCAGGATGGCAGGCACACCATCATCACCAACTCTGTTTTTTAAAGAGTGTATTTTATGTATTTTATAAGAGTGTAGATGTAGAGTAGATACAAGTCGACAGGTGGGCGTGATGGTAGTGAGATAATGTGATGCAACACTAGAGGTGCCACGTGGAGCTTTTAACTGGTCAACTAGTCATGTCATGAGCAAATACAGAGTTGTACGGTGAGCCCGTGACTGTATAATAACCACTAAACGTAAATGGTGACCGTAATGAGTGGATTCTGAAGTCCAATGTACGTATCGTGCTTTCGCTTCAAATACAATGATCGTCATTGCATATATCGCGAGAGAAAGATGAAACATGCGTGAATTTTCTGGGGGCTTACTTTTAGAGGACCTGGAGATAGTTTTGTGTGCATACGTGAAAGGGGCGTACAGGGGGGTCTGCGATGGAGATAGAGATGCTCTTCGTTTCTCTTTATTATGACTAACTTTGTATATAGTATAAAAATATACAAATTCACAGTGCGGAATAAATATCATTGTGGGCACCATGCAATGCAAATTAGCGTTCGTACTCCTCCATATAACTTTGTAATGTTGTATATATGTAGAAACTCTAAAATAATTTTTTGGCCACACTTTATTCAAAAGGAATGTTGTATGCGAAATAAACGTGAAGAGAGGGATTTTTAGATCAATGGGGTACGTGATGTAACATGTGTGAATGTGTAGTTGATGCATTTGGCGGGGCCTAGAGAGGTATGTGTGTGTATTACGTATTCGAGAGAGGCATGGATAGAGGGGTCGACGGGGGGGTGTGGGAGAGATAGCACGAGAAATGAGAGTGGTCTAGAGAGAGAGAGACGAATATTACGTCACGACAAGAGATTCCATTCCCTTGAGTGTGTATATGCAAGGGGGGAGGGAATAGAGGCACTAGGAGAAATTTTCTGTGTGTGTGGTGTTTGTGTTGGTATGTGTGGGTGTGAGAAGATAATGAGACGTGGGGGTAGAGGGTGTGTCACCGCGTGAGGTCCGGTGGTCGAGGTGAGGCCCTTCGTTCGGTTCCGTCCTGCGCCACATTGGTCGGCCCGTGACGCATTTAGGAAGACCCATGGATGACTAGTCGTACAAGACAAAGATAGCAGAATTGTGAAGGACTCTGTGTCCACTGACAAAGCCGGCTAGGATTTGTAACCCTAGGTTCTCGGACTAAGGTAACCCCTTTATCTCTGATATTACTATTCATCCAACCTAACTTTAAGAGGCATCCTACAGAATGCTCTGCTAGAATCGTACTCGTCGATTAGGAAGAGAGATGTGAGACAATGCGTGAGAGACAGGATTACAGATAATGTGCGTACATGAGACACGTAGGCAGGTCCATGTATATAGAAAGGGTCGATGAGGATTGTGCGTGTGTATGTTTGCGAGAGGAAGAGTGCTTGTGATAAAGGTTAGTGAAAACAGTTGTAGATGGTTACGAGAGGGAGGGAGAGTTATATCTAGAGCATGTGTGCGAGAAAGACACCTCGGGAGAGAGTGTGTGAGCATGTGTGAGAGACCACCGATGGAGAGTGAAACTACATGTAAAAGACTGCTCTACACATTGATTAAAGATATAAATTGTATCCAAATATTAGGATGGGATCATGATATTTGCAATTCGCGTAAGGGGCGGTCATTGATCCATCAGACATCTAGATTCTATCGAATTTGAGCATGTCTATGTTATTATTCGACACAATTGATCCACATAGTTAGTATTTTGAACTCCAGACAATGCATCGCTTTAGCAATCGAATATAAACGTGAGTATAGTTCATGTTGTGTGTGTAAAGCACATTATACATACGAAAGTTACACAATGGACATTATAAATAGCTACCTATGAACTATCATACATTTGAATTCAACTTAAGGTGGTTTAAAAAATCGAATTCAACATGAAGTCCATTCAATTATCTGAATTTGATATCATGGCATTTGTAAACCATACCTAAATTATGGGGGCACCAATCTTTGCTCTGATTTTGTACATAATAGCATATGTAGTCGTGTACAAAATAGATTCAAATTTAGCTCCTCCATTCCAAAATAATCGTGGTTATAGGATTTTCAAGTGTCAAAATTTCAAAAAGAAGCGGATAATTTAATGAGGTTTTCAAACATACAAGGTCAAATATAACATTGTCTATTTAGGTCAATCCTCATAGTTCAAGAGTACTCTAAACGTGAATGCTTGTGTTTCAAAATTTCGAACGAAGCGCCAAAAGAGCCTCTACTCGCCCGAAACCGCGTGAGACCAATGTTTGGTAGTACAAGGAAATTACTTTTCTAATAACTCCAACCCGTGAAACCTACCGGCCCGACGTCCAAAGGTCTAAACCGGGGTAGGTTTGTAGCTTCATCTAGACGCCACGCAACCGCATTCGAAAAACATTCATACACAATGGCCGCCTAAGCACACATGCGCGCGACCGAAATCGCTCCCGCCCACTATTTGGGACACTTGGGATTACCATCCTACCCCCGACCCGCAGTAGGTCCGAAATTTAAGAGGGGGCAAAGTTTGTACTTTCCCCAAATTTCAAACAAGCGCGTCCCATCTTCTGTTCAAAAAAGCCAAAAACAAGCGCGTCCCAAACCGAAACATGGTCCCCTCCACCCGTCCGATTCCCCATTCGTACTCCGTGGGCGCCAAAACTACCTCTCCACCAGCCGTGAAACCCCGGCGTCCTCCGTCCTCCGTCCGCCACCCCATCCCACCCATCAACCGCCGCCCTCCTCCATCACGCCGGAGCCGATACCCGACGTCGTCGTCCACTGCAACCTCAACCGCAACGCCCTCCACGGCTAGTAGTTGAAGCCGAGGCCGAGCCGTCCGTACTCGAGCCAGTTCAACCACGCCGTCCTGTGCCTCACCGCTGCCGCTCCAACTTCGCCACCCTCCACCGCACCGGAGTTGTTCCTGCTACGCTGTCCTTCGCCGCCTCGGATCTGCTTCCCCTCCGCCGACATACGGCCACGGCAACACAGTCAACAATTTGGCCATGGGTTCGTCCAAGCCCGCACCCTCCAGAACATCGGTTTCCCCGGTAAAAAGAAGAAGATCGGCGCGACATGTGGACGTGACCGCACCGGCAACCGAAAAAGGTACTCCTCTTCCCTTATTCGTGCAAATCTTACGTCTCTGCTTGCACGGTATTCATCCCACAGAAGACACTAGTTGGCCGCTTCTTCTTGATACTAGATGTTCCTAGTAACTCGCGATGCACAAGGTTTCTCCTCATATACTATTTCACCTTAGCTAGAGGTCTGTCGCCCCCCTGAATTTCAATTTCTGGCTAGTTGATTCCCAATTAACGGAAGCATTCCCCGGCGTAACAGGCGCTAGTACGCCTATTACGCCGGGGAAGCAGCGCCTTAGTGTTTATCTTAGGGGCGTGTGCGGCCTAGAGCTACTGGCGCCCGATCTGGAGGTCGGCCGGGATTAAAGGGATGGCCTGGGGGCGCTGCCAAGCACGGCGGTGGTGTGAGGTAGATGGGAGGGCGGGGCGGCAGAGGCAGGGGTCTGGGCCGGTGGTCGCTGGCGGTTCGAGAAAGATCGTCAACAGTGACTGGCGGGAGGTAGACGAAGGCCATCTGCCCGTTCCTTATAGATCGGACGGTTCATTAAAAAAATCGGCTGACCTATTTATTTTCAGTCGACCGTTATCTTAGATATGACCACATGTGGTGGTGTGCTGGAGGAGTACCTGCATTTCCTGTGCTCATATATTACAAAATCATACGGAGTAGAATCTAATTTTGTTTGCCATGCAATGTTGTAGAGCTATCATATGTCTCCTGTCATTTATTTTTCAGCCACCTGCTATCTGCTACTTTTACAGTGCACTAGTTCTGCACACACTTCACCCTTACTCTCACTATTGTGTTTTTATGCAAGGGTATTTCAGACTCTGCTGCCATGAGAGAAGCCAAAAAGAAAAGAGAGAAGTCGCTCCAGCTTCGTCTGCGGGTAGGCAAGACACGTTACAGCGCTATAAAGGGTGCAGTGTCAGCAGATGGAGACGGTAAACGTAGCTCTGGAGTTGATGACCTCGCTCGCAATGAACCACCATCACAGGTGCTTGCTTTAACTTTGCGGTGTCATTTGTGGTTGCGTGTTCCATATGGTGTCTAGCTTGTATTCGAAAGGCCGAAGTCGGTAAGATAAGGAAAGATATTTTTTTACATGAACCACCATCCCGTGAGCACCAGAAGACAAATAGCTAGTCAAGGCACTGGCCGAGCCAATGACAAGCCCAGCAAAGATAGGCATCACCTGGAAGCCAACTAAAAAGCTGCGATGGTGGCGAAGCAGCCCGCCTCCCACCAGGCTCTCAGGTCCTAGATGATCATGCTCACCACTCCAGCCGGATGTCTAGCTTGTATTGCTTCCAATTTGGTTAAATTGCATCTGCTTAGCTTAGACATTATACCTTTGAATATGACATACCTTTCTGTTTTTGGTACATACTAGTACATCTGTGTATTAACCATGTTCTTACATCAAACTAATGTTCTTGTGTATCCCTCATCAATCACTTATGACGAGGCAGGCAGGCAAGGGGACTACTCCTCATTTAAAGAATGCGGCGTCAGCCTCCCGACATGATTCTCAAGAAACAGAAATGCTAGATGAAGATAGTGAACGTAGCTCTGTAGTTGATTACAACATTTCCCCTACACTAGCATCGCAGGTGCTTGCTCTAACTTGGCAGCGTGATATGTGGTTGCATGTTGCATATGGTGTCTAGATTGTAATTCTTCCAATCTGGTTAAACTGCATGTGCTAGTCTGCTTAGCTTATACATTATACCTGTTAATGTGACATGCCTTCCTGTATTTAGTACATAGTACATCTGTCTATTAAGCATGTCCTTACATAAAACTATTGTTTTTTTATCCCGCATCAATCAACATGACGAGACACCTTTAGTATATGCAGTGCGATATTAGTTGCATCTTTCATATGATTTATAGCATGCACTGCTTCTAATTTGTTGAAATTCCATTTATGATGGGACGCTTTTAACTTGGCAGAGTCATATTGGTTGCATCTTTCATGTGGTGTCTAGCTTGCATTGCTTCTTATTTGCTGGAATGGTTTCTGCTTAGTTTACACAAACAGTTGTGAACATGCCATGCCGTCCTGTTTTTCGTACATATTCCATCCTGGTATCATGTGTTTGCCTTACATCAAAGTAGTGATTGTCAGTATCATGCATGAATGAGTTCTGAAGAGAGAATTTTATTGCTTTTTCTTGTTGATTTTACTTGACAATTCAAAATCAATAAAGCGGAAGGAAGTTAGCAAGGCAGCGGATAAAGGTGCTCCTTCCGAACGGAGGGCCTCTACAGTTTCTACTCCTCCACACCCCCAAGATGATTTCCAAGACAACACATGCATAGACACTCAACAAAGCTGTGTTTATGATGAGCACATCTCCCCTAGTGCAGCATCACCGGTGCTCCCTCTAACTTGGCACTGTTATATGTGGTTGCATGTTATGTGTGATGTCTAGCTTGTATTGCTTCTAATTTTGTTGAATTCCATCTGCTTACTTTACAAATTATACTTGAATAAGACACGTGTTCCTGTTTCTAGAACATACAATATCTGTCTATCACACCATGTTCTTACATAAAATTACTACTGTTGTGTAACCTGCAACAATCACTTATCATAAGACATGTTTGACTTCGGAGTGTGATATAGGTTACATCTCACATTCTTTTCTAGCTTGTACTACTAATTTGTTGAAATGGCACTTATGACGAGACAGTTTTAACTTGGTAGAGTGATATTCGTTGCATCTTTCATATGGTGTCTAACTTTCATTGCTTCTAATTTGTTGAAATGTCTTCTCCTTAGTTTACACATCATAAGTTGTGAATATGCAACGCTGTGAATATGCAATGGCACTAATGACGAGAGACCTCTAACATGGTAGTGTGATGTTGTTTGCATCTTGCATATGATTTATTTCTTGTACTGCTTCACATTTGTTTAAACGTCATTTATGATGAGACCCTGTTAACTTGGCAGAGCGATATTTGTAGCATCTTTCATATGGTGTCTACCTTCCATTGCATTGCTTCTAATTTAGTGAAATGTCTTCTTCTTAGTTTACACATCATAGTTCTGGTTATCTCTTCCGTCCTGTTTTTCATACATATTACATCCTCCTATCATGTGGTTGTCTAACATCAAAGTTCAGTTCGTCTGCATCACGCATCAATTTGTTCTGAAGAACTAAATTGTTATTTGTTTTTCTTGTCGGCTTGACTTAACATGGCACAGAGAAAGAGGAAGAAACACAGAATGGCAGGGAATGAGAAGCGGATGAATCCTGCAAATTCTGCTGGTACTGATGGTGCAATAGAAGGTCAAAGTCCAGCGGAAAATTCTACAAACACGGCATCCCATGCTACACGAGTTGCAAAAAAAGCCAAACAGAAACAAATAGCTGCCACCAAACAAGCAGAGACAGCCCTAATTCTTGCAACACCTACCATAGTACTACCAGCTGCACGACTTACTCGTGCGTCAACTGAGCTAGCAGCACGTTCCCAAGCTCCCTTGCCACCTGACACTACTTCCCAAGCACTCTTGACACAAGACAAGTTGGCAATATCAGATGAACCTTGTGAGCTTCAACAGCAAGAAGGTAGTTGCTGGAGTCAAGTTACAGTTGGAGCTTCTTTATATGTAGTCTCACAGTTTGTTGTACACTAACTTTTCCTATGTTCGTTGTTGGACTAGCACCTAGGCGCAAGAGGAAACAAACATCAGGGATAATGCTCGATAGGTTAACTAAATCTAGAGGAGGAAGAATGGAGATCTGTTTTGAGGCAGGTTTAAAAAGGCCACGTGATGCTACAGAGTCAGCCAAGTTAGTATCAGAGGCAGCGGTTGCCGTTAGGTGTCATGTACGTATCCTCCCAACATGGATTCAGTACAGGAATGACAAAGACGAAACCCAGTTCAACACCTTCCTCGACCATTTATCTTTAAGTATGGTTATGTATGGAAACTAGTAATATCGTCTTGCTCTGTCCCATACTTTCTAGGTTGCTGATAATGAGACTCCCATAATTTTCAACAGATGAGGTTCAAGTTGGATAGCCAAGATGATGCAACCAGACAAGCTTGCACCCATGTTTTCAAGTCTGCTCTGCGACAGTATCGGTATAACTTGAGGAAAACTCACATTGAAGGCAAGGCTAACAGTGAACTTTCCCAAACATCTCCAGTGGAAAATATATCAGATGAAGACTGGAGGGGCCTTGTTAAACACTGGTCTAATCCGAAGTATCAGGTACATTATATATATGTGATCAGATCACATGTTGAAGTCCTATTTACGCATGTGCCACACAAATCTATCTTCTTGTAGGTGAACTGTTCAAAGAACAAGGCCAACCGTACGAAAGTGAAATTCCAACAGACGATAGGATCTCGTAGCTATATTGCACACTGCGAGGCTCTTGTAATTAGCTGCTGTTTCACTCTTTTTGCTGTACCATATTATCAGATCTATATTGACTTGTTCGAAATACAGAGGAAAGCCCGCAAGGACCAAAAAGTACCTGAACCAAATGCTGTGGAAATCTTCAAGGACTGTCACACCAGCAAGAAGAAGGGCATGACTACACCAGTCAAAGCCGCTGTTGTAAGTCCTTAATCCTCATGCCTTTTAACTACTACTTACTCTGACTTGTGCCTTGAACTGCATGGTTTGCAGCCAATGTCTATTACTCTTTTCAATTTTATACACAATTGTCTTAGCGTATCATTGCACCTTACAAGGTTTAAAAGGAGGAGTGATGTTCCTTTGATCTTGACCTGTAATCTAGTTCCATGCTGGACTTGCCCACACAACGTTACAATTGCCTGTTTGTCTGTTCTCAGTTGTTTTGTGATATGCATGATGTCATACTATGCTTACCGTATTATAAACTTCGTCTCTTTATCCTTAGCCCTCAATACAATGTGAAGAAATAGACAATACATTAGCGATGGTACATGGTCATATGTTTGGAACCTGGTTTTATTATGTACTTTGCAATAAAATACAACTAATATTTTACATGGGTTCACCAGAATAAGTTTTGTATATAGACCAAAGCTATTTTGTTTGGTTTTGCTGCCTCCTTAATATCTTCTGTTCTGGTACTACTAATGTAAAACCTCAACTTTTCAGCGAGCTATGGAAAAAATGGTGGAACCGCCACCTTCTGAAGGTGGCGAGCCAACTATAACCGCAATGTCAGCTCTTGCTGTAGTGGGTCAGTACCTGTCCACTAACAATGCCAAAAGCACGTTCCTGCGTAATACTGGGTTAGTTGTTAAGGCAATATCGTCCAAACTGCCTCATGATCAAGATATGCAAGCTCAAAGCAATGTTGTATCTGCGCTCCAGACACAAGTCCATTCCCTAACAGAGACCCTTTGTGAAACAAGGAGAAACATTGCTCAATGTCGTCAAGATATGCATGGTTTTGAAACCAGACTATCAGACATTTGCTATGTTGTTCAGGAGCCTAGGGGAAATGAAGGCGAGGGTTATGGTGCTCCATCGGACAATACAGCATGAAAACGTAACAGTCAGGTCAAATGAACCGAGCTTCTGAATTTCTGGTGGTGCATTTATCTGCTAGACGGTTAAGTTTTATGCCAACCTTCCTTTTGTTATATAGTTGTAATTTGTTTTGGTGCGATACAAAATTTATTCTTAACGTGCAGCCACCGACTGAAGAAAACAGCAAGCCATTTTTGTATAGTGTAGGGTGTTCCCTATATTTGCACTGGTGGCGATCTTTGATGCCGAGTGGATGTAATCTGTGCAATCGCCTTAATAGCCTAGCGTTAGTTTCGTCCTTATTTATTTCCTAGTCTTCTTTTTCCCTGGTTTGCTAGTGGCCGCAACTACCATGGGCCATATACGGGTCATAGGATCCATGGGTCTCCGACGGGCCGTCGATAAATGGGCATGTAATCGGTGGGCCTCGGGCCATCGGATAAATGGGTCTACATGGGCCGTAATCGGGCGTAATTGGTATCGGCCCAGCACGGTAACAGGCCATTAACAGGCCGTAGGACAGCAAAGGCTTAATTCTGTCACAGGCATAACGGGTTGTTAATAGGCCAGAATATAGGACGGGCCAGAAACGGCGCAACGGGTTAACAGGCCAGAAACGGGCCGACTCTTGCCATGGGCCGAATTTGGCCCATTAGGGTAACAGGCCAGTAACAGGCCGACTCTTGCCATGGGCCGAATTTGGCCCATTAGGGGAACAGGCCAGTAACGGGCCGACTCTTGCCATGGGCCGAATTTGGCCCATTAGGGGAACAGGCCAGTAACGGGCCGGAAGTAATCGAGGGCCGAAAAGGAGCCCAAGAACGTATGGGCCCTCAATAGGCCGAAAGCTAACACGGGCTGGAAACGGCCCATGTAAATCACGGGCCGTTAACGGGTATAAAGAAAATTACTGTTCATTATGGGCTAGAGTCACCTTGGGCCTGTAAAGGGCCGAAAGATACGAAGGCCTCATATGGGCCGAAAGACGTCGTGGGCCATACATGGGCCGAAAGTGAAATGGGCTGGTGTTATATTCGACGGCCCACATGATGTTGTTGGGCCGATTTCCTTTAGGGCCTAATGGGTCGTGAGTTAACGGGCCGTAAAATGGGCTATTTGCGAAGAGACCGTTAACAGGCTTTTCATGGGCCAGCCCGTTAACTTTTGACCAAGTCAAACGGGCCGGCTTTGTAAGCTAAATGGGCCAGTGGTGGGTCGTGGCACATGTCGACATATCATAGGCGCCAATCTGACCCACTGACGAGCTGACACGTGATTCGTCCAGCCAATAAGAATTTTACACGTGGAAATTTCCCATTGGTCGGGGCTGTTAATGGGTTATCGGATCCAAAACCCGAACCGATAGCTTAACGGCGTTCCGTTACGGTGGATGCCACGTGTCGGTCACCCTTGACGAAAGCACTTCTGTGACGCGCGATTTATCGTCATGGAAGTGCACACTTCCGTGATGATAATTTTGGTAATGTCATGGAACACTTCTACGACAGCACAGGTATGACTATCTTGATTCTGTCATAAAATCGTCATGGATGTACATGCATGACAAAAAACGCGACCTACTGTGACAAACACGTATCATCATGGAAGTGTATTTTTTTTGTAGCGATAAGTGCATATGATCCAAGTAGAGAAAGTATGTTAGCTTGTGCCTCTCCCTCAAATAAAATTGCAATAATGATTACCGGTCTAGTTATCTATTGCCTAGGGACAAATAACTTTCTCGTGACAAAAAGCTCTCTACTAAAACTAACTTAGTTGTGTCTTCATCTAAACAGCCCCTAGCTTTTATTTACGTGCTCTTTATTTTCTTGCAAACCTATCCAACAACACCTACAAAGTACTTCTAGTTTTATTCTTGTTCTAGGTAAAGCGAACGTCAAGCGTGCGTAGAGTTGTATCGGTGGTCGATAGAACTTGAGGGAATATTTGTTCTACCTTTAGCTCCTCATTGGGTTCGACACTCTTACTTATCGAAAGAGGCTACAATTGATCCCCTATACTTGTGGGTTATCATCCGGCCTGTTAGCCATGAGCCGGACTGATGGGCTGCAAGGATACGAAGACCGAAGACTGCACCCGTGTCCGGATGGGACTCTCCTTGGCGTGGAAGGCAAGCTAGGAGGCTGAATATGTTGATTACTTTCTTTGTAACCGACCTTATGTAACCCTAGATCCTCCCGGTGTCTATATAAACCGGATGACTTAGTCCGAAAAGAGAGATACTCATTACCATAGTCATATAGGCTAGACTTCTAGGGTTTAGCCACTACGATCTCGTGGTAGATCAACTCTTGTAATACTCATATTCATCAAGATCAATCAAGCAGGAAGTTGGTTATTACCTCCATAGAGAGGGCCTGAACCTGGGTAAACATCGTGTCCCCTGTATCCTCTTACCGTCGACCTTAGACGCACAGTTCGGGACCCCCTACCCGAGATCCGCCGGTTTTGACACCGACACACACCCCCTAGTCTAGGACACCGTCAGTAGCCCTTGAACTGGTCTTCAAGCCAAGGACTTGGGCTTCTATCTTCGGAATAGCTTCAATGTTTTGGTCTTCGGCTTCGTAGGCAAGTTCTATCTTCCATGTCGGCTTCCAGATCTGAGGACCCATTGATCCGAAGTCTCTCCTTTATGTTTTTGATAATTAGTATTCCCTTTGAACATGTCCAGGCACAAATGTCCTCCATGATTTACTCCATCAAATAAAGGGGAGATTCTTTTACAAAGCACTCCTCTAGGTAGTTTTCATTTTTACTGGGTCCGAAGACTCCTTTAACTTAGTCGTGAAGGCTTGCCACGTAGGAGCGATGGGTGAGTGGGTTGAGCCCTGACAACTTTGTGGCTGAGAACCGAACCTTCACCACTTATCGTGCAACCGAGTCATCTTGTCAACAGTTAGTACTAGGTATGTCACTGCCCAAGGTCGTTTCTATTGGCATGTCTTGTCAATAAAGAGGTCGTGCTCCGGATTTTAAGCGATATCATCAACACAATCCCTTAATCCTCGCGCGCATATATTGCATGATATGTTGGGAACTGGCGATTTTTACTGTGCGGTGTGAAGACCCTTGGCCTTTTACTGACCTATAAAGCTTGTTGGGACATTATCCCTAAGGACTTCTATGAGGTTATGGAAGATTTTTACCATGGACGCATTGATCTGAAATCAATCAATAGTTCTTTTATTACGTTGATCCCTAAAAAAGACAACCCTCAACTCCTAATGATTTTAGACTATCCTTGCTCAACTGTACAATCAAGATCATCACCAACTTATTAGCTAACAAACGCCAGAAAGTCATTCTCCAGTTGCTACACACAAATCAATATGGATTCTTACAAATTAGATTTATTCAAAATTGTGGCATGGGCTTTTGCGTAAATTCATCAGTGCAAACAACCAAAACAGAAAATTGTGTTACTGAAACTTGACTTTGAGAAAGCCTTTGATCTGGTTGAACAAACAATCTTCCAAATTCTGAAAGCTTATGGTTCTGGCAGTAGATGGATCAATTGGATTTCTATGATTTGCAGCTTTGGATTCTCTTCTTTGTTGTTGAATGGTGTGCCAGGCAAGAAATTTCAATGTAATAAAGGAGTGAGGCAAGGTGATTCTCTCCTCCCTCTCATATCTACCCTAGTGGTTGATCTTTTGCAGTCCATTCTAAATTGGGCCATCCAGTCTCAGCTTATTCAGGAACCACTTTTATCTCAAGCCAATAAGGACTTTCTAGTTGTACAGTATGCAGATGAAAATTTCGATCCTGCCTGCAGTAGAAGCTCAACTTCATCAAATCAATAATCTGTTAGCTCACTTTTCTACACAAACTGGTTTGATTACTAATTACAACAAGTCAGTTTTGGTGCCCATGAATGTACCTGATGACAAACTTAATAGAATTCTTGGGTTATTAGAGTTCAAACTTAGAAATTTTCCATTCACTTATCTTGGGCTTCCTCTTAGTGCCAACAGAATAAGGAATTCACTTCAATATGTCAGATAATTGAAAGAAGATTCACTGGATGCTCCACTTTGATATCCTATGACCTCTACCTATTTTATTCGTGTGTGAACTTGCTTTGCTTGCTAGTATCTTAGGCAAGTGAATAAATATCTCATGCATTTTTTTGGAGAAAATATGGCCAGGAAAGCACATGTTCAGCCCTAATTGCATGGGACAAAGTTTGCAATCCAAAAGATCAAGGTAGTACTGGGATTTTAAATGTTGATGTTCATAACAAAGCACTGCTCATGAAAAACCTTTACAAGTTCTTAAACAAAGAAAATCTTCCTTGGGCGCATATGATTTTAAAAAAATATTCTGAGCTCCCTGCTGAAAGAATGGTGGGATCTGCTGGTGGAGGGCCCATCTTATGTTGGGGAACGCAGTATTTCAAAAAATTTACCTACGATCACACCTGATCTATCTATGTGATGCATAGCAACGAGCGGGAGAGTATGTCTACGTACCCTCGTAGACCGAAAGCGGAAGCGTTAAGTAACGCGGTTGATGTAGTCGAACGTCTTCGCGATCCAACCGATCAAGTACCGAACGCACGTCACCTCCGCGATCTGCACATGTTTAGCTCGGTGACGTCCCTCGAACTCTTGATCCAGCTGAGGCCGAGGGAGAGTTTCGTCAGCACGACGGCGTGATGACGGTGATGATGAAGTTACCGACGCAGGGCTTCGCCTAAGCACTACAATGATATGACTGAGGTGGAAATCTGTGGAGGGGGGCACCGCACACGGTTAGATAATCAACTTGTGTGTCTAAGGGGTGCCCCCTCCCCGTATATAAAGGAGGGGAGGAGGGGGCCGGCCGGCCTTATGGTGCGCCCCCAAGGGGGGGAATCCTACTCCTACTAGGAGTAGGTTCCCCCTTTTCCTAGTCCTAATAGGAGGGGGAAGGAAGGGGAAGAGGAGAAGAAGGAAAGGGGGGCCGGCCCCCTTCCCAATTCAGATTGGGCTTGGGGGGGCGCCCCACCTCTTGGTCGCCTCCTCTCTCTTCCACTAAAGCCCATGTAGGCCCATTAAGCCCCCGGGGGGTTCCGGTAACCCCCCCGGTACTCCGTAAAATGCCCGAACTCATCTGAAACCTTTCCGGTGTCCAAACATAGCCTTCCAATATATCAATCTTCATGTCTCGACCATTTCGAGACTCCTCGTCGTGTCCGTGATCACATCCGGGACTCCGAACAACCTTCGGTACATCAAAACACATAAACTCATAATATCGATCATCATCGAACATTAAGCGTGCGGACCCTACGGGTTCGAGAACTATGTAGACATGACCGAGACTCATCTCCGGTCAATAACCAATAGTAGAACCTGGATGCTCATATTGGCTCCCACATATTCTACGATGAACTTTATCGGTCAAACCGCATAACAACATACGTTGTTCCCTTTGTCATCGATATGCTACTTGCCCGAGATTCGATCGTCGGTATCCTCATACCTAGTTCAATCTCATTGCCGGCAAGTCTCTTTACTCATTCCGTAGTGCATCATCCCATAACTAACTCATTAGTCACATTGCTTGCACGGCTTATAGTGATGTGCATTACCGAGAGGGCCCAGAGATACCTCTCCGATACACGGAGTGACAAATCCTAATCTTGATCTATGCCAACCCAACAAACACCTTCGGAGACACCTGTAGAGCATCTTTATAATCACCCAGTTATGTCGTGATGTTTGATAGCACACAAGGTGTTCCTCCGGTATTCGGGAGTTGCATAATCTCATAGTCAGAGGAACATGTATAAGTCATGAAGAAAGCAATAGCAATAAAACTATACGATCATTATGCTAAGCTAACGGATGGGTCTTGTCCATCACATCATTCTCCTAATGATGTGATCCCATTCATCAAATGACAACACATGTCTATGGTCAGGAAACTTAACCATCTTTGATTAACGAGCTAGTCTAGTAGAGGCATACTAGGGACACTTTGTTTTGTCTATGTATTCACACATGTATCAAGTTTCCGGTTAATGCAATTCTAGCATGAATAATAAACATTTATCATGATATAAGGAAATATAAATAACAACTTTATTATTACCTCTAGGGCATATTTCCTTCAGTCTCCCACTTGCACTAGAGTCAATAATCTAGTTCACATCGCCATGTGATTTAACACCAATAGTTCACATCGCCATGTGATTAGTTCAAATTGCCATGTAACTAATACCAAAGGGTTTTACTAGAGTCAATAATCTAGTTCACATCGCTATGTGATTAACACCCAAAGAGTACTAAGGTGTGATCATGTTTTGCTTGTGAGAGAAGCTTAGTCAATGGGTCTGTCACTTTCAGAGCCATATGTATTTTGTAAATTTTCTATGTCTACAATGCTATGCATGGAGCTACTCTAGCTAATTGCTCCCACATTCAATATGTATCCAGATTGAGACTCAGAGTCATCCGGATCGGTGTAAAAGCTTGCATCGATGTAACTCTTTACGACGAACTCTTTATCACCTCCATAACCGAGAAATATTTCCTTAGCCCTCTAAGGATAATTTTTGACCAATGTCCAGTGATCTACTCCTAGATCACTATTGTACTCCCTTGCCAAACTCAGGGCAATAGGTCTGGTACACAGCATGGCATACTTTATAGAATCTATGGCTGAGGCATAGGGAATGACTTTCATTCTCTTTGTATCTTCTTCCATGGTCGAGCTTTGAGTCTTACTCAACTTCACACCTTGCAACACAGACAAGAACTCCTTCTTTAACTATTCCATTTTGAACTACTTCAAAATCTTATCAAGGTATGTATTCATTGAAAAATCCTATCAAGCATCTTGATCTATCTCTATAGATCTTGATGCTCAATATGTAAGCAGCTTCACCAAGGTCTTTCTTTGAAAAACTCCTTTCAAACACTCCTTTATGTTTTCCAGAAAATTCTACATCATTTCCGATCAACAATATGTCATTCACATATACTTATCAGAAAGGCTGTAGTGCTCCCACTCACTTTCTTGTAAATACATGCTTCATTACAAGTCTGTATAAAACCATATGCTTTGATCACACTATCAAAGCGTATATTCCAACTCCGAGAGGCTTGCACCAGTCCATAAATGGATCGCTGGAGCTTGCACACTTTGTTAGCACCTTTAGGATCGACAAAACCTTCTGGTTGCATCATATACAACTCTTCTTTGAGATATCCATTAAGGAATGCAGTTTTGACATCCATTTGCCAAATTTCATAAAATGCGGCAATTGCTAACATGATTCGGACAAACTCTAAGCATCGATACGAGTGAGAAAATCTCATCCTAGACAACACCTTGAACTTGTCGAAAACCTTTTGCGACAATTCGAGCTTTGTAGATAGTAACACTACTAAACATCCGTCTTCCTCTTGAAAATCCATTTATTCTTAATGGCTCACCGATCATTGGGCAAGTCAATCAAAGTCCATACTTTGTTCTCATACATGGATCCCATCTCAGATTTCATGGCCTCAAACCATTTCGCGGAATCGGAGCTCATCATCGCTTCCTCATAGTTCGTAGGTTCATCATGGTCTAGTAACATGACTCCCAGAATAGGATTACCATGCCACTCTGGTGCGGAACATATTCTGTTTGACCTACAAGGTTCAGTAGTAACTTGATCTGAAATTTCATGATCATCATCATTAACTTCCTCACTAATTGGTGTAGGCATCACTGGAACCGATTTCTGTGATGAACTACTTTCCAATTTGGGAGAAGGTACAGTTACCTCATCAAGTTCTACTTTCCTCCTACTACTTCTTTCGAGAGAAACTCCTTCTCTAGAAAGGATCCATTCTTAGCAACGAATATCTTGCCTTCGGATCTATGATAGAAGGTGTACCCAACAGTTTCCTTTGGGTATCCTATGAAGACGCATTTCTCCGATTTTGGTTCGAGCTTATCAGGTTGAAACTTTTTCACATAAGCATCACAGCCCCAAACTTTAAGAAACGAAATCTTAGGTTTCTTGCTAAACCACAGTTCATATGGTGTCGTCTCAACGGATTTAGATGGTGCCCTATTTAACGTGAATGCAGATGTCTCTAATGCATAACCCCAAAACGATAGTGGTAAATCGGTAAGAGACATCATAAATCGCACCATATCTAATAAAGTACGGTTACGACGTTCGGACACTCCATTACGCTATGGTGTTCCAGGTGCCGTGAGTTGTGAAACTATTCCACAGTTTTAAATGAAGGCCAAACTCGTAACTCAAATATTTGCCTCCGCGATCAGATCGTAGAAACTTTATTTTCTTGTTACAATGATTTTCCACTTCACTCTGATATTCTTTGAACTTTTCAAATGTTTCAGACTTGTGTTTCATCAAGTAGATATACCCATACCTACTCAAATCATCTGTGAAGGTCAGAAAATAATGATACCGCCGCAAGCCTCAACACTCGTCGGACCGCATACATCGGTATGTATTATTTCCAATAAGTCAGTTGCTCGCTCCATTGTTCTTGAGAACGGAGTCTTAGTCATCTTTCCCATGAGGCATGGTTCGCAAGCATCAAATGATTCATAATCAAGTGATTCCAAAAGTCCATCTGCATGGAGTTTCTTCATGCGCTTTACACCAATATGACCTAAACGGCAGTGCCACAAATAAGTTGCACTATCATCATTGAACTTATATCTTTTGGCATCAATATTATGTGTATCACTGTGATCAAGATTCAGTAAACCATTTACATTAGATATAATACCATAGAAGGTTTTATTCATCTAAACAGAACAACAATTATTCTCTGACTTAAATGAATAACCGTATCGCTATAAACATGATCCAATCATATTTATGCTCAACGCAAACACCAAATAACATTTATTTAGTTCCAATACTAATCCCGAAGAAAAAAGGGAGTGTGCGATGGTGATCCTATCAACCTTGGAATTACTTCCAACACACATCGTCACCTTGCCCTCAACTAGTCTCTGTTCATTTTGTAACTCATGTTTCAAGTTACTAATCATAGCAACTGAACCGGTATCAAATACCCAGGGGCTACTATGAATACTAGTAAAGTACACGTCAATAACATGTATATCATATATACTTTTGTTCACTTTTCCATCCTTCTTATCCACCAAGTATTTGGGGCAGTTCCGCTTCTAGTGACCATTTCCTCTGCAGTAGAAGCACTCAGTTTCAGGCTTGGGTCTAGCTTTGGGCTTCTTCATGGGAGTGGCAACTTGCTTGTCATTCTTCTTGAAGTTACCTTTCTTTGCCTTGCCCTTTTACTTGAAACTAGTGGTCTTGTCAACCATCAACACTTGATGCTTTTCTTGATTTCTACCTTCACTAATTTCAGCATCGCGAAGAGCTCGAGGAATCGTTTTCGTCATCCCTTGCATATTATAGTTCATCACGAAGTTTCAGTAACTTGGTGATAGACTAGAGAACTCTGTCAATCACTATCTTATCTGGAAGATTAACTCCCACTTGATTCAAGCGATTGTAGTACTCAGACATTCTGAGCACATGTTCAATTGTTGAGCTATTCCCCTCCATCTTGTAGGCAAAGTACTTGTCAGAGGTCTCATACCTCTCGACTCGAGCATGAGTCTGAAATACCAATTTCAGCTCTTGGAACATCTCATATGCTCCGTGACATTTCAAAACATTTTTGAAGTCCTGGTTCTAAGTCGTAAAGCATGGTGCACTAAACTATCAAGTAGTCATCATACCGAGTTTGTCAAACGTTCATAACGTCTGCATATGCTCCTGCAATAATTCTATCACCTAGCGGTGCATTAAGGACATAATTCTTCTGTGCAGCAATGAGGATAATCCTCAGATCACGGACCTAGTCGGCATCATTGCTACTATACAACTTTCAACTTAGTTTTCTCTAGGAACATATCATAAACAAAACGGGGAAGCTATACACGAGCAATTGATCGACAACATAGATATGCAAATACTATCAGGACTAAGTTCATGATAAATTTAAAGTTCAATTAATCATATTACTTAAGAACTCCCACTTAGATAGACATCCCTCTAATCATCTAAGTGATCACGTGATCCATATCAACTAAACCATGTCCGATCATCACGTGAGATGGAGTAGTTTTCAGTGGTGAACATCACTATGTTGATGATATCTACTATATGATTCACGCTCGACCTTTCGGTCTCAGTGTTCCGAGGCCATATCTGCATATGCTAGGCTCGCCAAGTTTAAACCGAGTATTTTGCGTGTGCAAAACTGGCTTGCACCCGTTGTATGTGAACGTAGAGCTTATCACACCCGATCATCACGTGGTGTCTCGGCATGACGAACTGTCGCAACGGTGCATACTCAGGGAGAACACTTGTACCTTGAAATTTTAGTGAGAGATCATCTTATAATGCTACCACCGTACTAAGAAAAATAAGATGCATAAAGGATAAACATCACATGCAATCAATATAAGTGATATGATATGGCCATCATCATCTTATGCCTTTGATCTCCATCTCCAAAGCACCGTCATGATCACCATTGTCACTGGATTGACACCTTGATCTCCATCGAAGCATCGTTGTCGTCTCGCTAACTATTGCTTCTACGACTATCACTACTGCATAGTGATAAACTAAAGCAATTACATGGCGATTGCATTTCATACAATAAAGCGACAACCATATGGCTCCTGTCAGTTGCCGATAACTGTTACTAAACATGATCATCTCATATAACAAATTATATATCATCACGTCTTGACCATATCACATCACAGCAAGCCATGCAAAAACAAGTTAGACGTCCTCTACTTTGTTGTTACAAGTTTTACGTGGCTGCTACGGGCTTAGCAAGAACCGTTCTTACCTACGCATCAAAACCACAACAATCTTTCGTCAAGTTTGTTGTTTTAACCTTCAACAAGGACCGGGCGTAGTCACACTCGATTCAACTAAAGTTGGAGAAACAGACACCCACTAGCCACCTGTGTGCGAAGCACGACGGTAGAACCAGTCTCATGAACGCGGTCATGTAATGTCGGTCTGGGCCGCTTCATCCAACAATACCGCTGAATCAAAGTATGACATGCTGGTAAGCAGTATGACTATTATCGCCCACAACTCTTTGTGTTCTACTCGTGCATATAACATCTACACATAGACCTGGCTCGGATGCCACTGTTGGGGAACGCAGTATTTCAAAAAAATTACCTATGATCACGCAAGATCTATCTATGTGATGCATAGCAACGAGCGGGAGAGTGTGTCTACATACCCTTGTAGACCGAAAGCGGAAGCATTAAGTAACGCGGTTGATGTAGTCGAACGTCTTCGCGATCCAACCGATCAAGTACCGAACGCACGGCACCTCCGCGATCTGCACACGTTCAGCTCGGTGACGTCCCTCGAACTCTTGATCCAGCTGAGGCCGAGGGAGAGTTTCGTCAGCACGATGACGTGATGACGGTGATGATGAAGTTACCGACGCAGGGCTTCGCCTAAGCACTACAACGATATGACCGAGGTGGAAATCTGTGAAGGGGGGCACCGCACACGGTTAAACAATCAACTTGTGTGTCTATGGGGTGCCCCCCTCCCCATATATAAAGGAGGGGAGGAGGGGGCCGACCGGCCTCATGGTGCGCCCCCAAGGGGGGAATCCTACTCCTACTAGGAGTAGGTTCCCCCTTTTCCTAGTCCTAATAGGAGGGGAAGGAAGGGGAAGAGGAGAAGAAGGAAAGGGGGCCGGCCCCCTTCCCAATTCGGATTGGGCTTGGGGGGGCATGGCCCACCTCTTGGCCGCCTCCTCTCTCTTCCACTAAAGCCCATGTAGGCCCATTAAGCCCCCGGGGGGACACTTTGTTTTGTCTATGTATTCACACATGTATCAAGTTTCCGGTTAATGCAATTCTAGCATGAATAATAAACATTTATCATGATATAAGGAAATATAAATAACAACTTTATTATTGCCTCTAGGGCATATTTCCTTCATCTTAATCTCCGTCTAGCTTTTAAAAGCAATATCTCTTGGAAGGTTGGCTCTGGTTTCATAATTAAGCTCTCGCATGATACTTGGGCGGACAAGCCTCTATGGACAAAATTCCTTGAGTTACACTCCTTTGCTAAGAATGGAAATCAATGCCTGAATTATATGGTTAATTCTTTGGACATCTCTGAATTTTTCCATACCCCATCTCAGCTCGAGCATTTGCTCAACTGACTGATCTCCAACTCTTGATTGATCATCAAACAAACAAACAAGCTCAAGATAAGTGGATTTTTCAAGCTGTAAGCAACAAATACTCGTCAATATCAATGTATGCCATATAGTTTTCAAATGGTTATGAAGAAGTGCTAGCAGAATTAGACACAAAATATTTTTATGGCTGTTGCTTCATGATAGAGTCATCACAGGAATCTTATCAACATGAAATCTATGCACTTAGATTGATATGACTGTGTTTTCTGCCACGATGGAGCCAAAGAGACTTCACTACATCTCTTTTGGTATTGCACATTTGCTCAGGATTGCTAGGCCACCATCATCCCCTCTAGAAAGACATGAACTTCCATCAATGATGATGTTCTGCTAGCTCATCAAAATTTGGCTAAAGCTATTGCGACGGACATCCTCATCCTTGGACGTTGGAGTATTTGGAATCAAAGAAATGGTAAGGTGTTCAGGAGAGAAGTGACATGCAAAAACTCATGGAAATACATGCTCAAGAAGGACCTTTCCCTTCTAGTACATATGACCAAGCAAAAGTGTGTGACAACACTCAAGGATTGGATTAGTTCTCATCTTGATGGATGATACCCGATTGCTAATTTTTTCCACTCATTTTTTTGATTCTCATGACCGTAGAACAATTTTTCTACTGTATTTCAATAGTTAAATATGTACAAAAAGTAAAGTAAATGGAGGATAGAGTCCTCATCCAACACTTGTTCTAGGAAACAACAACATTATAGCAAATTAGAGATAAAGCTCAGTCCAGTTCTTGATCTTCTCAACAGTACTAGCTTGGCTCTAATCATAGTAGCTTTAAGACATTCTTTGAGGTGGTAGGTCCAACCGTGTAGATGAGGGAAAACACTTCTAAAAATCTTGTTATTACGAACAAACCAAATGCCCCAGCAACCCGCAATGAGAATAGTCATACCAATCTCTCCTGGTAACAAGTTTAATGATATACTGGGCTCATCAAAGCTGGAAATTCCTCTTAGCTTCTGTGGCAAAATAGTATCCCAGGATGAAAGTGCAAATGGGCAATCCCAGAGTAGATGGAAGAGTGTTTCTTTGGTGTGGTCTAAACACATAGCACAATTGTAACTTTCCAAGTACATGGTTTTCCTGTGGAGAAGATTTCTTGTGTTGATTCTGTCATACAGAAGCAACCAGAAGAAGATTTTATGTTTGAGCCTGACTGGGCTTTTACAAATAAGTTTGAAGATGAAATGAGCAATGCTCTGTCCCATCAGGTACTTGTACATTTTCATAGATGAATAGTGGTTCTCATCAGCAAGTAACAAATTGAGTTGAGTAAAGTGCTGGAATGCTTGCTGTGAGAGGGGTCTATAAAATAACTGAGCAAGATCCTCTGTCATGTGGGCATTCTCCAAAGAGATGTCCTGGTTGTTGGTGAATGAGTATAGTTCTGGCCAAGCAAGTTTCAATGGTTGTTCATGCCATACATCCTCCAAGAAAGAAATGGTGTTCCCTCTGCCTGCTATGCATGTGGCCTGGTGTTTATAACAAGGTAGTAGTTTGAGGATAGCTTTCCACCAGAATGATCCAATCTCTCTGTTGCTAGGTAATGCATGTTGATAATAAGTCTCCCATATAATGTTGACTCATGGGATGTCTTCCTGATTGAGGATAGCTTTCCACCAGAATTTTCCACTCATGATGATACCGACCTGGAACCGGATAGCCTTCTTATTTTCTTATTCTTTTTGTTTGTTTTGTCTGTACATATTACTTCTTTAATAATTAAATTAATGAAAATACCATAGACCAATTGTTCTATGGTTTGTGCTTTAAAAAAAAAACCGCTTTATATCTCCCTGATTTGGACCAGCTAGGAACAAGCATCCGAGCAAAGTCGCTTTTCTCCGATGAATTGATATTTCTCCCGAAGCATATATTCTGACACCACTCACTCCGCTTCGTCGTCTGCATGCTCTGTGTATATTCTGACACCACTCACAGGATAAAACAAGGGACCATTAATTTATGCGCTTTTACCTACATTTTCTGGCACAGATGCTGAACTCCTTCCGTTAGACATTCAACATGCAGTGCAATCCATGGTAGATACTCCCTCCGTTCTAAAATAGATGACTCAACTTTGTACTAATTTGGAACGGAGGGAGTATATGGCATCGTGCATTAGGTTGGTGAGCCCATTTTGTCATTCGATTCTCCATAGCTACCTAGCTCGCTTTAGCTCAATTTCCTTCACCAACCGAACCAAAAGAGTACTATTCTTGATCAAAAGATCATTCCTCCTAATCCATGTGTTACATACTCTGGAGACTGGAAGAGAGAGTGAGACACACACACACACACACACAGAGAGAGAGAGAGAGAGAGAGAGAGAGACGTGCGGTAAGAAGTGTGGGAGCTGAAAGTCGATGAGTTCACATGTGCGGACACATATATACGCAGATGGGAGAGCGAGAGAGATGGATTACGCTTACGCAGCTCCTGATAGGCAAATGGGTTGCTCTCCCTTGGGCAGGATGATATCTAAAGTCATCAAGAAATGCAACGGTACGTTATATATATACTCATACTGAAAGTCCAAATCATGCATGCATGAGCTTTCTATCCGTCTCTCCTTGTGAGCTTTTTCTGTAGTCTCACTTCTGAATCATGTACCACGACTATCTCAATTTCGGTGCAACGTCTCACAGGGCGGAGAGGACGGACGAGGCACGAGCATCTGGACTACGCCATGGCGCACCCTCACGCTCAAACACACTACGTGCGGCCAGACGCACGCACGGTCACCTACACCACCACCAGCAACCTTCCCAGCTCCCACGCGATGCCGGCGCAGCAACCGCCAGTCCACGGCCCGTACGGCCCCGCCGCCGGCGCGCCGCCTCGAGCAGACGGCAAGCCACGCAAGCGCAAGAAGTCCAAGTCCAAGTCCAAGCACGTCCGGTTCAACACGCCGGGGCCGGGGCCGGGGCCACCGCCGAACGCTGCCGACGCGTACCAGCATCAGCATGCACCGCCGGCGGCAGGGACAAGCGGTGACGCGGTGTACGGCGACCAGCACCAGCACCACGCGGCCGCCTCCCACGCCTACGCCCCAGCGCCGCAGGGGCAGGGGCACGGGCACGGGTACGGATACGGCAGGTACGCGCCGTCGCCGCTGACGCGGTGGGAGATGCTGGGCGCCGGGGGCACACCGAGGCGGCACGAGTACTTCTCCGGCGAGTACCGGTGGTACTACCCCACGCCGGTGCGCGAGGGCATCTACAGCATGGCCACGGACGCCAACCGGCTCACGGCCATCTTCAGCGAGGAGAATCCCAACGCTTGCACCATAGTCTGAACCACCGGCCGGCCAGTGGTCAGGGAATAATTTGTTTTTTCTGAATATTTTTTCGTACAGTAGTAATTATGCGAATATGATGCTTGTAGTATTGTGTAGAACAGTAGGAGAGGCTAATGGCAGTAGTGTGTTTTAGTTTTGTGATGGACACCATACAGTTTAGTGGTGCTCTATGGCTGGTGAAATGGATTTGTTCTATGTTTCGGCTTATATTCTCCCTGTCCCATGCACGCGTTGCATTTTCAGAGAAGTCGGCAGAAGTAACTCCCTCCGTCTCATAATATAAGAACGTGTAGTGTGAAAAATATTCTTATATTATGGAACAAATGTGTTTGATAGATGTTGGAGTGGTGTTTCGTGTCTACCCGTTTGAGCGCATTCGGGTAACATTCCTTGTAATTATGTTTTCTGTATTCTATAAAAATATGATATGTCATTGGAGCACTCTTGAAAAAAAAACTTCTTTACATTAACAACTCCAAAAAGAAGACTAACTAAAAAGGGCATCTTTACATTAACCACTCCAAAAAGAAGACGTAGTTTTACTATCTAAATTCACAATATGGGAAATCAAGTTGACACTAATGCTCAACAGACCAGTAGCCATCCATCAGTAGTGGTGAGGGTCATCACTAACGGGTCACCACCGACCTATCAGTGTTGATGTTTAACACCACGGGTAAAAAAACGATCGATCTTGTTTTCACACTAAATTTCTCATACGATATTTAGCCAATGATTACAAAATCATAATCGTGAAGTGCTTTTGAGTACAAACCAGGACCAGTCTAAGATTTCAGGGGGGCGGGGCGAAAAGAGAACATGGGGCCCTTTAAAATAATTCTAATATTCTTAGATAATACTAAATCGCGAACAATGTATCAAAAAGGAGAATTGGAGATATGTCTTCTTTGACACTGTGCCATCAGGATTCTTCTGTCGACCACTCGCCTCTCAACATGGCCTCGTGGGGCCGGTGATGTGACATCTCCAGTCAAATGGCACTAGAGATCAAGCGTTGGTCGTAGGCAGCCAGGCATGGGCCGATTGCACGAGACATTCAATTTTCCTTTACCATCATGTGAGCCAAAATGTGATCACATGCACTAGAGGACGAGCTAATTTTTTCTTTCATATGGATAGCACCATGATGAAATATATGTGATTAAAATTACAATCAGCCAGATAGCCACTACAACCAGCCTACATGAACATACAGAGACCAAAGTATGATATGAAAAACGTACAAAAAAATAAAGTTGATAGAACAGTGAGCTAGCTTGGAATGAAACTTAACTAAAAACATGTTTGAACCGGTGGGCTCCCCACTCAGGGCCGGCCCGGGGGGGGGGGGGGGGGGGGGGCAGGGGGGGCGGCCGCCCCGGGCCCCCACAAGGTAGGGGCCCCCACCCAGGTATGTACTAGGTATATACGTATAGCAGGCTGTAGGACCATGTCAAACAAAATAGTCAAAGCCTTTCACGCACACGCACAGAATCGCAAGAGATACGAGCAGCAGCGGCAGGATTAGCGACATGCGCGGTTAGCGGCTTGATTAGCGATTGCTTTCCTTCGTCCTCCACGTGAAAAAAAAGACAACAATATGCGGCAGGATACTCGACAGTTCGACCCGTCTCATCATGCAGGCTCTCAGCCCTAGGGCCTAGGCCGCCGCCCGCCGTCGCCGACACGGCGACACCGCGACACGCCGTACTGCAGGTCTGCCCACTCCCATCTGGCTCTTGCTAATTTCTAATTCTCTTCTCCTAATCTCCTTCCTAATCCAGTTCACAGCTGATTTCAATTCAGGGGGCCCTCACGCTTGGTCAATTGCTCATTGCTCTCCGAGTCTAGGCGTTGTAAATAGCACACGGACTGACGCAGAACCAGGTATATTATATTTGCGTTTGGGCGTTTCCTTGATGCGTATGTGGTACTGTTCAATAATTGATGCAAAAATTACTTTTTCAGGATTGTGTGTTAGCATGCCTCCGAGAAACAGGACATATGCATCGGGTAGTAAAAAAAGGAAAAAGAAGAAGGCCGTAGATACATTGGTACAATCACAGCGTGGGCATCTGCACTTATATTACAAGAGTACTTCCACTACTTCGATAAACCCAGGTGATGAGTTGGCGATAGTTGCCATAGAGGAAGAGCAACAAACTAATGTGAATTCAGAATCCGATCAGCAAGAAGAAAATGTCGAAACCAACATCGACGACAGCAATGTAAGTGGCTCCGAGAATGTAGGTAATTCATCGGATGCACAAGAACAGTCTCCTAGTGTTGATGAACAAGTCTATACTCCTGATATTTATGATCCAAGAAATTGGGATAATCTTGACAATAAAGCAAGAGATGTATTAGTTGAGAAAGGGCCAATGAGAGAGGAAGAGAATAAAATGGAATACCGTGTAGATGATGCAGGAAGACATTTTTCCTATGCTCACTATCATAGGAAATTAAGCAATGGAGAGAAACATGATAGAAAATGGCTAGTTTATTCAGAAGGTGTTGACAAAGTTTTTTGCTTTTGTTGTAAGATCTTCAAGTCTAGCAGTAGCAGGAGTCAGAGTTCCTTAGCACATGATGGATTAGATCATTGGAGGCACATTAGTGAGAAGCTTAAAGAACATGAAAATAGTGTTGATCATATTAATAACATGAACAAGTGGAATGAATTAAGGATTAGACTACGGAAAGAGGAAACTATTGACAAGGACTTGCAGCATCAAATAACAAAGGAGAAAGAACGTGTCAGGCAAGTTTTGTTAAGAATAATAGCCATTGTGAAATATCTTGGTAAACGCAACTTGGCTTTTCGCGGAAACAGTGAGCAACTTTACAAGGATGATAATGGTAATTTCTTAGCTTGTGTTGAGATGATTGCAGAATTTGATTTGGTAATGCAAGACCACCTTAGACGTATCCAGAACAAAGAAATTCATTACCATTATCTCAGTCATAAAATTCAGAACGAGTTGATATCTCTTTTGGCTGCTGACATCACATGTTCTATCATAAAGGTTGTTAAAGAGGCCAAGTATTTCTCTGTTATCCTAGATTGTACCCCTGATGTCAGTCATCAAGAACAAATGACTTTTTTAGTTCGTTGTGTTAATTTGTCGGATGGGAGAATAAAAATTGAGGAGTTCTTTCTGGGGTTCTTGAAGGTGGATGACACTTCTGGCTTAGGGATTTTTAAAGTACTGCTTGAATCTATGGAGACTTTTGGCTTAAATATTAATGATATAAGGGGTCAAGGATATGACAATGGTTCTAACATGAAAGGAAAATACCGAGGGGTACAATCTAGGTTACTTGATGTGAATCCAAGAGCATTATATATGCCATGTGCTTGTCATAGTCTTAATCTCACTCTCTGTGATATGGCAAAAACATGTGAGAAAGCTGTTTCATTTTTTGGAATTGTTCAGCGCATATATATATTATTTGCTGGTTCTACGAAAAGGTGGAATGTTTTGCTTAAACATGTTCCTAGTTTGACTGTGAAATCATTGTCTAACACTCGCTGGGAGAGTCGAATCAAAAGTGTTACAGCAATAAGATATCAAGCCATTGAGTTAAGGTCAGCTTTGTCTGAGTTACGTGATGCTTCTGACACTGAACCTAAGGATAAAAGCGACGCAAAAAATTTATTTGATGCACTTGGTCGCTTTGAGTTTCTAGTTGGTATGATTATCTGGCATGATATTCTGTTTGCTGTAAATAAAGTTAGCAAGATGCTGCAATCGTCAACCATGTGTATTGACTCTGCTTTGAAGCAAATAAAAGGTATAACAGAATATTTTGAGAAGTACAGAGATGATGGGTTTTCTTCAAGTTTGACCATCGCCAAAGGTATTGCGACTGAAATGGGAATTGATCCCGTGTTTCCAATGAAACGTCATGCTAAGAGGAAGAGACAGTTTGGTGAAAGTGATTGTCAAGAAGAAATTCTAGAAGCTGAGAAGGCTTTTCGTGTTAAATATTTTTTTGTTTTGGTTGATATGGCGGTCACTTCTTTGAAGGATAGATTTAAAGAACTAATGGTGTTCAAAGATATCTTTGGATTTTTATTGAGCTCGGGCACCCTGAAGTCATTAAGTGATAATGAACTTGAAGAGTGTTGCACAAAATTTGCAGAAACATTCTCTCTTGATGGTTCATCTGATGTAGAGGTATATGATCTTATTTCTGAATTGAAGATTATGAGATTCACTTTGCCAAATGGCGTAATGTCTGCCATGGAGATTTTTGGGCATGTTAGAGAAGTTGATTGTTATCCGAATATCTCCATTGCTTATCGCATCTTATTTACTGTGCCTGTGACGGTCGCATCGGCCGAGAGAAGCTTTTCAAAGCTGAAATTGTTGAAGAATTATTTGAGGTCAACAATGACTCAAGAAAGGTTAAATGGTTTGGCTACATTATGCATCGAGAAGAAATTATTGGATGAGATTGACATCGACCCTATCATAAGCGACTTTGCATCGAGGAATGTTAGAAGACATTTTTAAGGTATTATGTATATTTTTTTATACGCATACATATTTTGGATTTAAGTGTTACTGATTATATGTGTGTGTGTGTGTGTGTTTTTAGACAACTATATATATGCACACGTATATTACAATGGCTCGTATATTAGGGCCCCCAATTTTAAGTTCGCCCCGGGCCCCCGAAATCTCAGGACCGGCCCTGTCCCCACTCCAGCCTTGTTTTCGTATGTTTTCCAAAGGGAAACCGGATTCCATTACTTGTCATAATAGAACACCAGTTTCAGAAAACAACTAACTATTTCTTCCCTAAAAAAAGTTCAGAAAACAAACTGAAAGAAAGGAACATATCACAACCAAAAGGACACAATCCCCTGGCCAAAGTGCCAACTAAACCAGATCAACCAGCACATAAATGGTCATCAACAGAGCACCAAGTATTTTTTTTAGGAAAACAGAGTACCAAGCTAGAATTATAAACAGGGAACTATAGCATGCATGAGAGCTATATCACAAGCGAGATATATGCTTCTCTCGCTTGAAGCACTTTCCGGTCGCTACAGTGCCAGGCCCGCTTAGTGTTGTATTGAATTCATACTCCAGTCAACTCATTTTAAAGTTCGAACTAATGGAGGGTGGTGGGCAATATATTTCAACACTCCCCCGTATGTCTAGTCTTATTTAGTCCTTAGACGTGGGATTGATGTAGGCCGCAGAATCTTTTTTTAATACTGCGTTGGCAGGGTCTTGAACTCAAGACCTCTTGGCTCTGATACCATATTGAATTCATGCCCCAACCAACTCATCCAAAAGTCCAAACTTATGGAGGGAGGTGGACAATATATTTCAACAAGTTGTAGCACCATTCTTTCACTGTGTTCACTGTTTTGCTTCGTTTTTAGGGTTTTTCTTTTTCTTTCTTTTTTCCTTTGGTTTTCTTCAGTTTTCTTTTGTTTCTTTTTTGTTTTTACTGGTTTTCACATTGTTTCATTATTTTGCGTTGCATTCTTCTGTATCTTTTTCCTTTTGTTTTATTTGCTTCTTGGTTTTCTTCGGGTTTTTACATTTTTCACTATGTTCCATTGTTTGGATCGGTTTTTTCTGTTTTCCTTTTAATATATTCTTCTGTTTTCTTTGTTTCTTACTAGTTTTCTTGGCTTTTTACCTTTCTTCTTACACATTGTACAATTTCGTGAACATCATGAAACATTTTTCTATACATGTTTATCATTTTTAAAATACATGATTAACATTTTTATAAATATATATGTTCTTAGGACTACTTTTGTCATATAGATTATACATTTTTAAAACAGTAGAAATATTTTTTCTACTCATTTAACATTTTTGAAATACGTAATAACATATTTTTAGGTATACATTTTATTGTATACTTTATATATATGGATTGTACATTTTTCCTGTACTTAATAAAAAAATTATACATCTTTAATTTTTTAATATATAATTATTATTTTTTCAGATATATGTTTTGATGTCCACTTTTTCCATACAGATTGTAAAATTATATATGTATGTATGTATGTATGTATGTGTGTGTGTATATATATATATCGGAATCATTTATTTATATACCTTTAACATTTTTTAAGTATAGTATTAACATTTTTCTCAATTATACTTTCTCACATATATTCTACAATTTGTATACATACATTGTACATTTTTTATACATCAGGAACATTTTCCTATGCAAGTTCAACTATTGTGCCTCTCACAAAAGAATACATATGCCCTCATGAGAAACAAATATTTGCCTCTCCTGTAAGCAATATAACATGTTTTTCCTTTCCGAGAGGCATAGCTATGCATCCCTCGGAAAAAAAGTGTGCCTCTTGTGAAAGAAAAAAATGCATTCCTCATGGAAACAAAAAAAATGTGTTTTTTCATGCAAAAAAAATCTTAGGAAAACCGAAAAAACATCTAAAGCTCAAAAACGGGTACAAAAACAAATAAATTCATGAGGGGGCGCCCAACAGACGACACGTGGCGCCGGCTAAGTGGCACGCTTTTAGCCCACTAAAAGTGAGCCTTGAGGGGCTCCCGCAAGGGGTATCCTCAGTTAGCTACTCTCGTGACATTGGCATGCCCCTCTACAGGAAGTATTGGCCCCACCTGCTGCGGCCCAACGTCACTTAACAATCACTATTATTCCTTTCAATAATATAGAAAGAAAGGCCCGAGGCCCAATTCACGGAATAGCAAACGATTCAGCTTTCTTCCTTCTGGAAACGCAGAGTCGAAACCTCATTTAGGGCCTTAAAGGCCATTTATAAGTGTCTGGGTAAAGGGCGTACAGACCCCCTCCACTTTGAGCTCGGCCCAGTTAATGCTTATCTTCTCGTTCACAAACATATGTCACGCGTCAGGTTTATGTTTCGAGCGGTCCAGGTAATTTCTTTCTCACCAGTTTTGGGTTCCACCAGTTTTTTCTGGAGCGCTTTTCCCTGGTTCTATATAGGACAAATTTTGTACATTTTTTTTCTTTTTCATTTCCATTTCCATTTTCTTTTTTTCCAAAATTTTCAAATTTTATTAAATTCTCCAACTTTTTTTCAAATTTCATGAACTTTTTTCAAATATGTGAATTTTTATTTTTATTTTTTGTGAACTTTATTTCGAATTTGTGAACATTTTTTAAATTATAATTCTTTTCAAAACTCCTCATTTTTTTAAAAAAAGTGAACAATTTTCAAATGCATGAACATTTCCAAATCCGTGAACCTTTTCCAAATTTTGTAAACTTTTTCTGGAAATTCTTGAGTTTTTTTCAAATTCATAATTATTTCAAAATTCATGAATTTTTTCTTAAAAAATTTGAACTTTTTTCATATAGGTGAAACTTTTTTGAAAAATTTGAATTGTTTTCAGACCCGTGTTTTTTGTTTAACAATTTCTTAAAAATTATTTTTCAAAAGTTCACGGTCAATGGTCACCACTCAACTAGTTAATGGTCCACCTGGCAATCCATCAAAGGTCTACCTGTCAACCAGTTGTAGCTAGGCCGGCCCAACACACGGGTGGGGGGCAGTTTGCCTAACTGGCGCTTAAGGTGCTGGTAAGGAGCTTTCGCAAAAAACTTGTTTTGGTGCTCCAATGGTGATTGGTACAAGGGCGCTCACTCCTCCATGCTCACCAATACCTGGATAGGGGCCCCCTTTGTTTTAGGAGCCCAGGGCGGCTGGCCCGTCCCCCCCCCCACCCCCCTCTCATGGTCAGCCCTGGTACCAATCTAGTGTTGTCTATTTTGTATAACATAAACCACATTATTTTACTCATTGATGATCAAAGTAGGAGTTTAGTCACTATAACTACTTTTTATACTTGAAGTCGGAGGGAGTAGTGAGAATGTTTTGTAACCCGCTGACATTACCATCCATGATAAATTGGAATGGGAAAAGGAGATGCGCTTAACACTTACAATTTCTGAACCACAAGTGCGGACTTCGAAATAGCGGTTTAAATAATTCATGAAGGTTAGATATATATAATAAAGAATTCAGATATCCAGAGATTGGCTCGAGCAAGATAGCTCATAGTGCCAAGAACACTGCCCTGGCTGCGGATGTTGGTGCGATGGAAAAATGGTATTTTTTTCTCTTGGTGGGGGACGCAAAAACTACCTTTCTTTTTCTAAAGGGCGACGCTAGGCGCCGGCGCACCAGCCGAACGGTTGGGCCGGTCCAGCCCTGGCCACCCGATGCAGTGGTAAATACCATCAGATCTGTTCCCCGCTTCGTCCTCCTCGCAGTCGCCCCCCTCCCCCTCCCCCACAATGAAATTTGGAATGCCCTCGAGCGCCGCCGACGCCCCGCCACACACCCGCGAGAGAAACGAGCGAGCTTGAAGCACCACCGCGGCGCCCTCGTCGCCGGTCGCCGCCCTCGTCCCCCAGCTCCACCCATGCAGCAGCTGCACCCTCTAGTTGGAGCTCCGCGTGGCGATGGCTGTAGCTCGGTGGCGATGCAACACCGCCCATGCCGTCAACTGCCATGCCAGGCTGAAGCTTTTTTTTTCATGGCCGTTGAAGCTTTTTCCAAGGTTGAAGCTTTTTACAAACCAGTTGAAGCATTTTCACACATCGGTTGAAGCTTTTTCCGCGCCGCTCGAAGATATTTTTTCACAGTTGAAGCTTTTTATACACGTTTTTGCTGCAAACGGCATGAGGAAAATGCTACAAACCAATGGCCATTTTTGCTACAACCAGGAAGACGATGAAAGTGTGGCCGGCGACGACCGCGGTGGTTGTAGCAAAAATGACCGCCGGTGGTAGCTTTTTTCGCTGCCGGTTGAAGCTTTATCCCTCTATGGTAAAAGCTTTTCTGTAAACGATTGAAACTTTTTTTGTTTTGAGCAACGTCTGGGTGAAATCTGCCTCTATTGTTTGATTGAAGCTTTTTTTCGTCGAAGGTTGTAGCATTTTTTATAGACGGTTGTAGCTTTCCTATATGGCACTGAACGCTTGCAGCTTTTTTATATCCGGTTGAAGCTTTTCATCTAGAGTTTGAAGCTTTTTTTAGCGGTTGCAGCACATTGGGGGTTGTGGCGGGGTCTGCAGTGCCTCGCCTGTAGGTTCGCTGGGATACGGCGCCCCCCAGCAGCGGCGGCCATGGGTGTCAGGACCGCGGCATCGTCATGGCCGTGGTCGAGGCCTGCGAGGAGTTGGCTTGTCATCGGAGGGAGCGGCCATGACAGCCGCAGAGGAGCTTGTGCGAGGAAGAAGGAAGGGATGAGGACGAACGGTTAAGAGGATAAGGTTGCGTAGAGAGAAAAAAACGATTCATGGGCCTAACTGTATTGAGCGCGGAGGGATCGTGAGGCGTACCATTGAAAACAGATCGCGCGACTCGCGCTCGACCGGCGCTGCGTTCGGCCGGCGCACCGAACGCAAACGTTTCCCTTTTCTAAAACACCAAATATCACACATGTTTGTACGGATCTTTCATACCATCTCATAGAATGGTCTACCCTGCAATATACTGAGTAGCCGAGATTTAATTTCAACCAGTGGGTCTCGACCCCAAAGATATAAAGCTATCGCCCAAGAAGGCCTTGAGACTTTAATCGCAACAAGCTGGTAAATTTGTTCATAGGCGGCCATGATTGCGCAGAATCTACAAAAACTATTAGAAAACAAAATAAATCAAAACTCAAAAGAAAGCCAAAAAATGTTCAGCTACTCCACCTCCCCTTTGGGCACGCGTGCGGCCACCTCCGCCGTCGGCGGTAGGCGTCGGGTGTCGCGAAGATACTGGATATCGTCGTTGGTGACGTTGGATCCCTCCCACGAACCTTTCGGCGGTGCCATCCGCAGTGCTCGGCGTGGGTGCGAGGCGCGTTGGCTGAGGCGAGGAGTAGGAGCGGCGGCTGGGCGTGGTAAGAGCGGTGGCAGTGTTTCGCTCGTGAGCAGCAGGGCGTTGCGGCGTCCGACGGCTCAGAAGCAAGAGCAAGGGAAGAAGAAGGGGGTGGGGGCACGTGCATGAATGATCTTCGCCGCCCCTCCCCCCGATTTATAACCACGACGAGAACGTGGGGAAGTGGGATCGGTTGCGCCCGCCCTTTCCACTTTCCGGCAATGTGTGGGCACGATCCACGCACGAATTAACTGCATCAAGAAGGACAACCGTCTGCCGCCGCCATATTAAGGGCCTGTTTGGTTAGAGTTCTCACCATCATGCCTGGGAAAAAAGGTTGCCTGGATACAGCCTGAGAGGATGCAAAAATTTGCCAGGCTTGCCTACTGGACTTGTGTTTGGTTCTTATCCATGGCCTGGCTGATGTGACGTGAGTATTATAGTATTTTTCAAAGTGAACACCATAGAGCACCCATGTCTTAATTACCTCCAGGCCGATGCTGCAGCCCGCCGGGTGATACGTCTCCGTCGTATCTATAATTTTTTATTGTTCCATGCCAATATTATACAACTTTCATATACTTTTGGCAACTTTTTATACTATTTTTGGGACTAACATATTGATCTAGTGCCCAGTGCCAGTTTCTGTTTGTTGCATGTTTTTTGTTTCGTAGAAAATCCATATCAAACGGAGTCCAAACGGGATAAAAACCGACGGAGATTTTTTTGGAATATATGTGATTTTTGGGAAGAAGAATCAACGCGATACGATGCTCGAGGGGGCCACGAGGCAGGGGCGCGCGCCCCAGGGGGTCAGGCGCGCCCTGGGCTCTCATGGCCACCCCATAAGGCGGATGGTGCCCTTCTTTCGCCGCAAGAAAGCTAATATCCGAATAGAGATTGTGTCCAAAATTCAGCCCAATCGGAGTTACGGATCTCCGGGAATTTAAGAAACGGTGAAGGGCCAGAATCTGGAGCGCAGAAACAGAGAGAGACAGAGAGACAGATCCAACCTCGGAGGGGCTCTCGCCCCTCCCATGCCATGGAGGCCATGGACCAGAGGGGAAACCCTTCTCCCATCTAGGGAGAAGGTCAAGGAAGAAGAAGAAGAAGGGGGGCTCTCTCCCCCTCTCTCCCGGTGGCGCCGGAACGCCGCCGGGGCCATCATCATCACAACGACCTACACCAACACCTCCATCGTCTTCACCAACATCTCCATCACCTTCCCCCATCTATCTACAGCGGTCCACTCTCCCGCAACCCGCTGTACCCTCTACTTGAACATGGTGCTTTATGCTTCATATTATTATCCAATAATGTGTTGCCATCTTATGATGTCTGAGTAGATTTTCGTTGTCCTACCGGTAATTGGTGAATTGCTATGATTGGTTTAATTTTCTTGTGGTTATGTTGCTGTCCTTTGGTGCCCATCATATGAGCGCGCGCGTGGATCACACCATAGGGTTAGTTGTATGTTGATAGTACTATGTATTGGAGGGCAAGAGTGACAGAAGCTTCAACCTAGCATAGAAATTGATGCATACAGGATTGAAGGGGGACCAATATATCTTAATGCTATGGTTGGATTTTACCCTAATGCACGTTAGTAGTTGCGGATGCTTGCTAATAGTTCCAACCATAAGTGCATAGAATTCCAAGTTAGTGATGACATGCTAGCAGTGGCCTCTCCCACATAAAACTTGCTATCGGTCTAGTAAAGTAGTCAATTGCATAGGGACAATTTCGCAACTCCTACCACCACTTTTCCACACTCGCTATACTAACTTTATTGTGTCTTTATCTAAACAACCCCTAGTTTTTATTTACGTGCTCTTTATATTCTTGCAAACCTATCCAACAACACCTACAAAGTACTTCTAGTTTCATACTTGTTCTAGGTAAAGCGAACGTCAAGCGTGCGTAGAGTTGTATCGGTGGTCGATAGAACTTAGGGAATATTTGTTCTACCTTTAGCTCCTTGTTGAGGATATAACCATTAGAGTCACCCGCCCAGGAGGGGCCGGGTTACTCATAATGATCATCACGCGAAGCCCAGTACCAAACTTGAAGACGGCGGGTCAATAATGGGCTTAAGACCCGGAGGCGGCTCAAGGCCCGTAGTTATAAACCGCCGTTATGGCAAGACTTGTAGTGTAAGGCAAGAGTAGTTAAGAGTCCGGGCCGGGCACTGTTATAAGTCGGCCGGGACTCTGAGAGCCGCTGGGTGTCAACCTCTCTATATAAAGGGACGACCCGGCGGCGGTTCAGGGACAAGAAAGATCAAATCGATAACCAGGCAGGGCGGTTTAGCTCCTGGTGGTCGAAACCCTAAGCAATACAACCTCAACTGGACGTAGGCTTTTACCTTCACTGTAAGGGGCCGAACCAGTATAATCCTCGTGTCCTTTGTCCCGCTTAACCCCTTTAAGCTTCCCAGCTGCGATGGCTCCACGAGTAAGTCCTTGCACGAGGACATCTGCCGTGACAATTCCACGACAGTTGGCGCCCACCGTGGGGCCAGCGCACGGTGGATTTGAGTTCTTGAAGGGCAGCTTCGAAGGGCTCAGGGGATACGCTGTGGGCCGGATGACCAAGAGTCGTCGCGGCAAGCTCTACATCGACGATGCAAACTGGGGCCCCGACGCCGGCTCAATCAAGTATGGGTACCGGGTCCCCTTCGGCGGAATACATGTCTTCATTGGCAAGATTGGTGAGCCGGGCCCTGAGCCGGACCTCTGCGCCGATCTCATCGAGATGGCTCAGCGTGCACGACCCGCCCGGGCTCTACCTGCCTTGAAGCATGCTTTCGTGGGATGTGTCCATGGAGGACTCTCTGAAGGATCTGGATGTAGTGATGAGACGGCCGCCGGCTCTGACGGCGAGTCGGCTACGGATGAGTCAAACTCGTTGTATCAACTTCAAGATGGCAGGCTCAGGGGTTGTTCCGATGGCGACAGCATTCCGGACCCCTTTGAGCCGCCGAGCTGGGTTGGAATCTTCATGGCCGGCGCACAGCCTGTTCAAAACCCCGCCGCCGGGTCAGGAAGCCATGTGCCCTCGCCGGCTCAGGTGCTGATGGATCTCACGGACAAGATGACGGCCCTGTTGACCGCTGCGGTTGCCCCGGCGGATCAAGCTCAGCATGACGCGGAGGTGGCACAGTTAAAGTTGGATCTAGTAAAAGCCAAGGAGGATCTGGCGGCGGAAGGGATCGGAATGGCTGCAGAGAGAGCGGCTCTCGACGCCCAGACTCAGCTGATCCAGGCACAGTCGTTCCGGCTCATGATGGATCAAAACGCGTCCAATGAGGTCATGAGAAGGAGGCATCAAAAGGCCCAATCTCGACTCCCTCCGGTTTATGATCCTCGAAACCTCTTCAACACGCCTGGTGCAGGGCCTAGTAACCCGCCAGAGATCATAGCGCCCGGGGTTGGTACGCCAATTCAACCTCAAGTGATGGGGCCTCCCCGGGTGAACCCTGCCCCGCCTCAATACGTGCCAATACCACCGGGTCATTATGCCAACCCGTTGGAAAACATGGTCGCCGCGGCGGCGCGGCTGGCGGCTCTCCCAATCGATGGCGACTCTCCAACGGCGATTGAAACCCGCCGGGTCAGAGAACTCCTTCAGACGGCTCTAGCGCAGCAAGAGGCCTATTCTTATAGCCGGGACAGGATTCATTCAACCCCTCGTCCAGGCCGGAGCCCGAGTTATAGCAGACACATGGTCTCAGCGACCGGTTCAAGCAATGTCCGACGCCATGATTTGCTTCCTGGCCACGGCCCGGCTCATAACGGAGCCTTTCACGCGGTAGACCAAGACAGAGCACGGCAAGAGGCGGAGCAGGTGCCTCAGTTGACGGCTTATCAGCCACCCCCGGCTTATCCGACGGCTTCTGTCGATGTGGGTATACCTACGAGGACTGGAGGTGTCCCTTGTCTGGCGCCGGCTCTCCGTAATGAACGTCTGCCCAAAGACTTCAAAGGGCCTAGGAAGGTGCCTAATTACACGGCTGATTCGCAACCCGGAGCATGGATCAAGAGTTACGAGATGGCTATGGAGTTGCTGGAGGTCAGTGAGGCGGCAATGGCTAAGTACTTCACCATGATGTTAGATGGGACTGCCTGCACTTGGTTGAAAGGGTTGCCACCGAATTCTATCGGGTCTTGGGCCGAGCTAAAGGCCCGGTTCATCCAAAACTTCAAAGATACCTGTAGGCAGTCTATGTCCATCGTGGATCTGACTAACTGTAAGCAGCAGGAGGGTGAGTCTACAACCCATTGGGTTCGCCGAGTCAAGGAGATAATACATTCATCTGATAAGATGGATGCCGGATCTGCAGTCTTAATGTTGGAGCAGAATTGTCGTTTCATGCCCCTGAAGATGAAACTCGGGCGGCTCAAGCGTGATTGCAATGATATGGGTACGCTGATGGCGGCTCTCGTCAAGTATGCCGACTCTGATAGTACCAAGGACCCCGCGTCGGACGATGAAAGGACAGGGAAGGGAAAGAAGAACGGCAATGGCAAGGGTCCTCAGCATAACCCGGCGAACCAAGGCGGTAGCAAGCGAAAGGCTGATGGCAGCATAGAGTTTGTGGCCAACGCCAGCTCACAGGGTAACAACCAGCGACGCAAGGGGAGGCCACCTCCCCGAGCCGGCGGGTCAGGCCCGATGCTTGAGCAGTTGTTGAATGAGCCTTGTCCAAGGCATGGCTCTAGGGAGAAGCCAGCTACTCATTTATGGAAAGATTGCGCAATCATGAAGGCATTTAAGAATTCCAATGCCTTTAATGGCAACAATGGCTCGGGCGGCGGCTCAGGCGCCGGCGGCTTTCATGGCCCGGGCGGCGGCTCAAATTCTAATCCTCAGAATGTTCAAGGGGGCTTTAATCAGCAGTCCGGCCAAGGTCATCAACAGCAGCAGGGGGATACCAGACCAATCCAAAGCAGCTCAATGGTTGACAGTATCATGTGTTTACCACCAGTCTGTGCAAGCGAGATCAGAAGCTTCATAAGAGGGCTGTGAATGCTTTTGAACCGGCGGTTCCATGCTATTTAAGATGGTCTGAGCAGCCTATTGTGTGGAGTAGGGAAGATCACCCTCCCCGGGTTGATAATCCGGGTCACCTGGCCCTGGTGGTGGCCCCTCAGGTGGGAGGATATAAATTCACTAAAGTGCTCATGGATGGAGGAAGCAGCATCAACATCCTCTATTATGAGACTTTCCGTCGTATGGGATTGATTGATAAGAATCTCAGCCAGTCCAATACTATTTTCCATGGCGTGGTGCCTGGTAAGTCGGCGTATCCAGTGGGTAAGATTGAGCTGGAAGTGGCTTTTGGAGATGAATACAATTACAGGGCAGAGAAATTAACCTTTGAGGTGGTTAAGATAAGAAGCCCGTATCATGCTTTATTTGGGCGGCCGGCTTACGCCAAGTTTATGGCACGACCGTGTTACGTGTATTTACAGCTCAAGATGCCGGGTCACAATGGGACCATTACGGTTCACGGCAGCCGAAAGATAGCCTTGGAGTCTGAGGAAGGTGACGCGGCTTACGCTGAATCTGTTTGTGCAACAGAGGAGTTGAAGTTTTACAAGGACAATGTTGACCCAACAGATATGACATCTCTGAAAAAGCCGACCACGGAGCATGAGCCGGCAATGAAATTTAAGTCAGCTGATGAGACTAAACTTGTTGATTTCGTTCCAGGTGACTCATCTCAGCAGTTTAGCATCAGTGCCAATCTGGATCCAAAATAGGAAAGCGCGCTCATCGAGTTCATCCGTGAGAATAGGGACATTTTTGCATGGAAACCTTCTGACATGCCAGGTGTACCTAGAGAACTCGCTGAGCACACTCTCAATATTGATCCGAAATTTAAGCCGGTCAGGCAATTCCTTCGGCGGTTTAATGAGGAGAGGCGGAAAGCCATTGGTGAGGAGGTAGCCCGGCTCTTGGCGGCCGGGTTTATCGTTGAAGTTTTTCATCCAAAGTGGTTTAGCTAACCCGGTGCTCGTGCTTAAGAAGAACGGCACCTGGCGGATGTGTGTGGATTACACAGACTTAAACAAGGCTTGTCCGGCTGACCCTTTTGCTCTCCCCCATATTGATCAGATTATTGATGCTACGGTGGGATGTGAGCGCTTAAGTTTTTTTGATGCCTATTCTGGATACCATCAGATTAAAATGGCAGTTAAGGACCAGGAGAAGACGGCGTTCATCACTCCCTTTGGAGCCTTCTGCTATGTGTCTATGCCTTTTGGACTCAAGAGTGCACAGGCGACTTATCAACGTTGTGTGCAGAATTGTCTTCATAACCAGATTGGGCGCAATGTTCATGCCTATGTGGATGATATCGTGGTTAAGTCCAGGGAGAAGGAGACCCTGGTCGATGACCTTAGAGAAACCTTTGATAATCTCCGGGTTTACAAGATGATGCTTAACCCGACCAAGTGTGTTTTTTGTGTTCCCGCAGGCAAGCTCTTGGGTTTCCTGGTTTCTAACAGAGGCATTGAAGCTAACCCGGAAAAGATAAAGGCAATCACCTCTCTGGCTAAGCCGGCGTGCATCAACGACGTCCAGCATCTGGCAGGCCGCATCGCTACTTTGAGCCGGTTTATCAGCCGTTTGGGTGAAAAGGCCATGCCACTGTACCAACTGATGAAGAAAACAGACAACTTTGTCTGGAATGATGCTGCTAATGCTGCTTTTGAGGATTTGAAGAGACAGCTGGCTGAGCCCCCAGTTCTTGCTGCTCCGGTTGACAAGGAGCCCTTATTACTGTATGTAGCCGCTAACACATGAGCCGTCAGTGTGGCTGTGGTGGTGGAGCGCAAGGAAGAGGGTAAGGAGTATCCAGTTCAGCGGCCGGTTTACTATGTCAGTGAAGTGCTCATTGAGTCCAAACAACGGTATCCACATTGGCAGAAGCTTGTTTACGAGGTGTTCATGGCAAGCCGGAGGCTGAAGCATTATTTCCAGGGTCACCCTATCACTGTGGTTAGTTCTGCTCCTCTAGGAGATATCATCCAAAACAGAGAAGCTACAGGGAGAGTGGCTAAGTGGGCTATAGAGCTTGGGCCTCATGGTCTGAAATATGTGCCGCGCACTGCTGTCAAATCTCAAGCATTGGTGGATTTCATCAACGATTGGACAGAGCTGCAAGCGCCTGAAGAGAAACCCGATAATACGTATTGGACTATACACTTCGATGGGTCTAGGCAATTGGAGGGCTCGGGGGCTGGAGTTGTATTGGCTTCCCCGCGAGGTGACAAGTTTTGCTATGTGCTGCGGTTGATGTTTCCCTGTACTAACAATGCAGCTGAGTACGAGGCCTTGCTCCATGGTCTGCGGATGGCTAAGGAGATGAGCTTAAGCCGGGTAAGGTGCTTTGGCGACTCAGATTTAGTGGCCCAACAAGTGTCGGGCAAGTGGGACTCCAAGGACCCTCTCATGGCGGCTTATCATCACGAAGTTGATGCCATTGCTGGACACTTTCAGGGTTACCAAGTAGAGCACATCGATCGCAGGAAGAACGAGGCGGCTAATGCAAAAAGCCGGCTGGGCTCGCAGCGAAAGCCGGTGCCACCTAATACTTTCTTGGACATCTTACATAACCCTTCTGTTAAGTTGCCTACAGAGGAAGACTTGGCCGTTCCTGACCCGGAGGCACAGTTGGTGGCGGCTCTCCACATCACCCCAGACTGGACAGTACCATACTTGGCTTACATGACCCGGGGAGATTTACCTGAGGATGAAACTCTGGCCAGACAAATAACCCGGCGGTCTAAGTCAATGGTCATTATCAATGGCGAGCTGCATCGTCGCAGTGTTACTGGAACTTTCCAGCGTTGTGTTTCCCCTGAGGAGGGTCAAGAAATCTTACGTGAAATTCATGAAGGGGATTGTGGCCATCATGCCGGCTCAAAATCCCTTGTGGCCAAGGCTTTTCGTCATGGTTTTTACTGGCTGACGGCTCATGCTGATGCGGAGGACTTGGTTAGTAAATGTGACGGTTGTCAGAGGTTCTCGCGACGGGCTCATGTGCCGGCTCAAGAGCTGAGGATGATTCGAATTACTTGGCCATTTGCGGTCTGGGGGCTTGATATGGTTGGGCCTTTTAAAAGGTCCAAGGATAAGAAGACCCACCTCTTGGTGGCAGTTGACAAGTTCACAAAGTGGGTTGAGGCAGAGCCAGTTAGCAAGTGCGACGCGGCCACGACGGTTCAGTTCATGAAAAGGGTGATATTTCGCTTTGGTTTTCCACACAGCATTATAACTGACAATGGTACCAATCTGTCTAAAGGCGCCATGGAGGAGTTTTGTCAACGAGAGCATATTCGACTTGATGTTTCGTCAGTGGCTCACCCTCAATCCAATGGTCAAGCTGAGAGAGCTAATCAGGAGATTTTGAAAGGCATCAAGCCCCGGCTTTTGGTCCCTTTGCAACGGACGCCGGGTTGTTGGGTGGAGGAGTTACCCTCTGTGTTATGGAGCATCAATACTACTCCTAACAGATCTACGGGTTACACGCCTTTCTTCATGGTTTATGGAGCGGAAGCAGTCCTCCCCAGCGACATCCGTCATGACTCGCCTCGAGTGGTGGCTTATGTTGAGGCGGATAATGAGCGGGCGTGCCAAGATGCTCTTGACTTGTTGGACGAGCAGCGTGATGTGGCAGCAGCTCGCTCGGCAATTTACCAACAAGACTTGCGCCGTTATCACAGCCGCCGGGTTAAGGCCCGGGTCTTCCAGGAAGGTGATTTGGTGCTCCCGCTCATCCAAGATTAAACAGATGCACACAAGTTATCCCCGCCTTGGGAAGGGCCCTTTGTGGTCAGCAAGAACTTGCACAACGGGTCATACTACCTTACCGATGTTCGGGAGCACAAAGATTCACGCAAGTCCGAGGAAGAGACCCGTCGGCCATGGAACATGGCTCAGCTTCGGCCTTATTACACTTGAGCCACCGGCTCTCATAATGTACATATTTCTATAGCCATGTATATATTATGATAAATAATAAAGCAGGACCTCTGTCCTTTGTTCTCCTCCAAAGGTAAACATGTTATTTCCGTTACAACATCACATGGTCACTTGGAGGTGGATCCGGCTTACGATCGTATTTGAATCTAGCCGTTAACAATGTAATCATTTGGGGGCTTCCTGTTCAAACATAGGTCGTATTCGAACCAAAGAGAACATAGCTATCGATACCCACTTGATTGGCAAATTGCCGAGCTCATTGGGGAGTTTTTCTTGATCATATTTGAATCATAGTTTAACCCCCTTTGGGAACCGACGTGGATCGTATTCGAATCAGCGTCGATAAACAACTCTTAAGGTCATTTGGGGGCTTCCTGTTTAAACCTAGGTCGTATTCGAACCAAAGAGAACATAGCTATCAGTACCCTCTTGATCGGCAACGCCAAACCCACTGGGGGCTATATGATCGCATTCGAATCTTAGCTTAACCCCTTTGGGACGGGTCTCTGGTCGTATTCGAACCGGAAGCCCCTAAGTTTTGATCTTCTGATTTGCAACAAGTTCTTCTGGTCATATCAACAGTGTGCAAGGGCGGTTCTTACTCCGCCGACTTAACTTTGATTCACAATGTTAGTAACACACAATAAGCATTATCAATGCTGGTAAACCAAAGTTGAGGTACCAACCTTATTATTCGGGTTACATAAACCGGAAGTATACTTGAAGGCTTGTAAGTATGCTATCATGGTTACTTCGAGGATATAATTGAGGGCCAGTCTTTTATAATTTTAATTCATATTCCGAGTTTTATATATAGCATATGACTCTCAGTGCGGTAAGCCGCCCAGAGACTTGTGATTTATTTTCCGTGCAGGATGATTAAAGACGGTTCTTTAACTTAAGGAAAGTAGATGGTTGAACATAACCCGGAGGAATATAAAGAAGCAACTTCAATGGAGTTAAGCATTCAACACGTGCACGATGGCACGACAAAATTAAGTATTTGTCCTACTCTATTACAAGACTCCCCGAGTCCAAAAGGTGAGGCATTGTTTAAACCATGAGCCGCCTAGAAGTCAAGGTGCTTGTTGAGTTGAAGCTTCCGGCTCATCCCTCTCCGCTCCTCCGGCTGATTCCATGACCTAGAAGGTTGATGATTTCCAGTCAATGCCGCTCAAAGCTTCAAATTGAGCCTCGTCATCAATTAACCCGGCCGGGTCAACTTCTGGGGCGAAGGTATGCTTGCGAGTTGGAGGGATCAAGCTGATGGCTTCATAACGTGGAGTGGGGATCCTCTAATTTTCCACGTCGTAGCCCGGCTGATACTTGGTAAGGTCAGTGTCATTCCCAATCAGGGTGGCCACCGGGCGCACACTCTTCACACAGGCAGCAAAGTCTTTTTGATCAAAGGGGGTGCCGTCTTCCTTCAGGCTGGGGTATCCAAGAGCGATGTCGGCCGGGTCTAGCTCCGGAAGAAAAGCCTTGGCCCGGCTCAAAGCAGCTATAGCTCCGGCTCTTGCAGAGGCCCGTCGTAGCTATTGGAAGCGCTGAGGAAGAATGGCAAGCCGCCGGAGTACGTCCGCCAGGTGGGTCGGAACCTCATTGGACAGGGCCACAACGGCTAAAGCACGCTGTGACCCGGTGTAGAGTTGCTCCACCAAGGTGTACACGGCCTTCAACTTGGTCAGAACATTCTGATTGAGGTTGGAGCTTCTGGGACCTGTTTTACAAAGTCAGGGGAGCTGAATGACAATGGTGGGACTTATAGGACATAAGGAATGTAAACTTATTAAAGGCTAGCAGAATGACTCACCGAAGATTGCGGAGACCATCTGTGACACATGGCGTTGTAAGCCGGAGAGTTCGACAGTTTTCTCCGTCAGAGCAGCCTCTGTTTTTCGGCCCGGCTGAGCAAGGCGGTTCTCTCCTCATCCCAAGTCTTCCTCTCTGTCTCAAATTTCTTCTTCAACTTTTCTTGTGCAGCAACGCTGAATTCGAATTTGGCATTGGCTTTCCGGGTCTCAGTCTCCTGAGTCTTCAAGCGGTTTTTCAGCTCGGAAATTTCAGATTCAAATTTTTTGCAGGCAGCCTGTACAAAGTCCGGGTTACAGTGTGAATAATTATCATGCAACATTAAAGTCCCAAGCACTTTGCAAAGCAAAGACAGTTGGCACTTGGGGGCTAATGTATGCGGAAAGATTCTATTTATAATTGCCAGTTCCTGAAGGTAAGCCGGAAGCTAAGTCTACAACCTATTCTATCATAAGTAATAGACTTGGGGGCTAGCATGGTAAGGATGACTATGGAGTAAGCAAGAGAGTTGTACCTCAGATTTTTGTTGTATCTGCTTCACCATGTCAATCTCCAGGTCCCGGTTGTTGTGCACTTGACCAATGAAACCAGAAACAATGTCTCCAATGCTTAAGTTAGCATAATCAGTGATCTCCAGTCTAGCCCGGCGGCGCTCTAGCAGCTCTTCCTTGGCGGAGCATCTGGCCAGCACAGTGGGTCTTCCCGGCTCAACATATTCAGTCCGGGTAATCACCACATCCGGGTCATCGGCCGGTTGAGCTGAGCTGGGAATCTCCGGGTTGTCGGAACCCGCCATGGTTTGTTCTTCAGTTGAGGCGGCGGTGTCCGGAGCTGGTGCAGATGGCGGTTCATGAGCAGAAGCTTCCGGTTCAGTCAAGACCGGCTCTTCGACCGGCTTATTTTTCTTGGCCCTTTTGCTGAGCTTGGCTTGGGCACTGAAAGTCAAAAGATTAGTACAAAAACATAAATAAGATAAGCACAAATGAGATGATTATCATTACTCGGGTGCGGTCTTGAAAGCCGGCAGGTTAGATTGCATGGAGTCACCAGAGGAAGGTGAAGTTTCCTGATAATTTGAATCAGACGAATTGAGTGGTTGACGAGTGACGCCCGCTAAAGGATGGAAAGGGTATAAGTTGGAGATAACCTCAGTCCGGCGCTTTCTTGATGCCTCGGGTAAGCCGGAGGAGAGGTCTGCATCCTTGCTGGCCCGGGTTTGCCTCCGGCTCTCATGAATCTGTTGCTTCAAAAGAAATTGAGGATCTTGATAAGCTAAAGGATGCGAAAATCTTACTTTCCGGGTTACTCTTCGGACTTTCAGCCTTGGCAAGGGGTCCGAGTCGGAGGAAAGTATAGTTACCTCTTCAGTCACCGGGTTACTCGCTCCGGTATCATCCTGCGGATAATCAAGTCAATAAGGTGGTTAAAAAGCAGATGAAAAGCAGCATAGGAGCCTAACGAATCAAGGGTTACCTCTGACTCGGAGCTATCATCCAACTGAAGCAGCTTTGAGGCGCTAGGCCTACTTCCCTTCTTACGGGGAGCGGCTCTCCTGGCGGCTTTCTTAGCCTTCCTGGCTTTTTTAGCAGCCTCATGGTCATACTTGACCTTCCAGAACTTGTCATTAGCCTGGAAAAATGCAATAAAGGTTTCCTTGAAGTTAAAACGAAGACTGTTAAAATGGAAGGTAAAGTACTCAGATTGGTAGCTTACCGCCGGAGCCGGGTTAGCTTGGCAGAAGGGGCTTAAGCCGGTCCTCCCGCAGTCGGCTAAGCTCTCATTCAAGAGACACTTGGTCATGTCGTCCACGACGTCCTCAGGTAGATCGTGGGAGCTGTGCCGCAGAGGGTCATCCTTCCGGCCCGTGTAATCACACATTAAGCCGGGGCGGCGGCTCAGGGGAATCACCCGCCAAGAAATCCAGACCCGGACCAGATCAACGCCGTTAAGGCCATTTCCCAGAAGAGCCTTAATCTTGTTGATGGTAGGGATCAGTGGTTGACGTTCAGCTTGAGATAGTTTGTCTGGCAGGGGTGAGTTGGCTCCAGACCCAGGGCACGAAAGCCGGGCAGAGGGCTCTCATCAGTCGGAGAAGTGTCTTGGCAGTAGAACCATGTCTGGTTCCAGTCTTTGGGGTGGCTTGGCGGTTCAGCATAAGGAAAAAGGCAATCTCTCCATCGTTGAATGGAAATTCCGCCAAGCTCCAAGCTAGGCCTGTTGGCGCACTCATTCTGGCGGTTCAGATAAAACAACTCCCTAAAAAGCAGTAGGCTGGGCTCTTCTCCAAGATATACTTCGCAGAATACTTGAAAGTTGCAAATATTTGACACGGAATTGGGTCCTATGTCTTGCGGCCGCAGATCGAAGAAGTTCAGAACATCTCTAAAGAATTTTGAGCCAGGAGGTGCGAAGCCCCGGCTCATGTGATCAGCAAATATCACCACCTCGCCATCTCTAGGTTGAGGTCTTTCCTCCGACGGGTCAGGGGCACGATAAGACATGACCTCCTTCTTGGGCAGGTAACCCGTCTTCACGAAATCAGCTAAAGTGTCATCAGTAACATTGGATCTCATCCAGTTGCACGTGATGGGTGCCTTGGGAGCCTTGGGTGGCATTGTGAAAGACGAAAGCCTATGACAAAAGGAAATGTCTGGTTCACTTATAAGCCGGAGGAAGTTTACAGTTCAATATTCAAGATGGCGGCTTATGAAGGGGCCTAATGACATATGGCTAATTGCGTCGGGTTATCTAAGCCGCTGAGGGCATCGTGAGTAATTCAAGTTGTCTAAAACTTTATCATAAATGAGCCGGAAATTTTATAGCGCGTGGCCTCTTTTAAGCCGGGGATATGAGCCGCCATAGCTAAACAGATGCAATTTTTTGACTAAGTGTGGCGCAAACAAGTTTCACAGATCGCAGTAATTATTTTGGATCAAACGATCGGCTAAAAGGGAAAAAATTTCTAGACCTAGAAAGCTGATACAGAGAAGTTCATGAGCTCTAAGGGGATTTCTTTGCAAGTGAAGGGGGCGTGCTACTATTGAAAATGGGTGTGAAACCACAGCCGCACGAGTTCTATATATTTTCTGGATCTAAGGGGGGGTCGTGTAGAAGAACTGTGAAGAAATGGTGACGAACTGCGAAGAACAGGGGAGAACGGCAAGAACCCTAATGCGGATCTACTCTATGGAGTGGCAAGGACTTACAGGTGCTGGTGAGTTGCGGAGGTCGCCGCTGTTTCTCTGGACAGGTCAGGGTGATGCAGCGGCCGAGGTTGACGAAGACCAGGAGAGCGGCGGCGGCGGCGGAGCTTGAGCTCTCGGGTGTCAGAGGAGGAAGACGACGGAGGCGACAAGTGAATGAAGACTTATGGGCCGGGCTTATTTATAAGGTGCGGCTAATAAGTGGGGCGCGAGAAACGAGGAGGCCACGACGTGATTATCTCGCCACAGAAGCGCCTCGATTTTCGGGATGGCCATTAAGGATAAGATCCGTTGGGATATGATAGAATAAAAAAATGAACTTAATGGAAGATGACATCATGGCGGGTTACCAGGAATCCAGAAGATGACGTCACGGCGGGTTATAACCTTCGCACAAATATAAGCCGGAAGATTTTCTCTCAAAGGGATTGAAGATTGACATGAACCGGTTCAAATCAATCTGGGCCTAATGTTGAGGATATAACCATTAGAGTCACCCGCCCAGGAGGGGCCGGGTTACTCATAATGGTCATCACGCGAAGCCCAGTACCAAACTTGAAGACGGCAGGTCAATAATGGGCTTAAGACCCGGAGGCGGCTCAAGGCCCGTAGTTATAAACCGCAGTTATGGCAAGACTTGTAGTGTAAGGCAAGAGTAGTTAAGAGTCCGGGCTGGGCACTGTTATAAGCCGGCCGGGACTCTGAGAGCCGCTGGGTGTCAACCTCTCTATATAAAGGGACGACCCGGCGGCGGTTCAGGGACAAGAAATATCAAATCGATAACCAGGCAGGGCGGTTTAGCTCCTGGTGGTCGAAACCCTAAGCAATACAACCTCAACTGGACGTAGGCTTTTACCTTCACTGTAAGGGGCCGAACCAGTATAATCCTCGTGTCCTTTGTCCCGCTTAACCCCTTTAAGCTTCCCAGCTGCGATGGCTCCACGACTAAGTCCTTGCACGAGGACATCTGCCGTGACAATTCCACGACACTCCTCGTTGGGTTCGACACTCTTACTTATCGAAAGAGGCTAAAATTGATCCCCTATACTTGTGGGTTATCACCAGGCGCACAGAAAGAGACGCCTGGACCAGGCTAACCTGGCTGCCTGGGCTAAATATTTCCTTCTCTCTTTTTTTGCAAAGTGGACCAGGCTAATCACATACCAGGACAGCCAGGCCAGGCAAGATTCGTTTTTACGAGGACATGAAGCAAACAACTCCCAGGCAGAATCCAGGGAGCATCCAGGCCAGGCATACGGCGGCGTGGAAGGAAACCAAACACCTCCTAAATCCCCGCGTGGGGGCCGAGGGCGCGGAGCGGCGGGCCCCAGCCCGCTGTTACGTCCCGTCGCGCGCGTGGCCTGTCAGGGCCTCTTTAGCTACTATCCGCCACGTGGCGCCTGCACCGAAACCAAGGAGTCGTGTCCCTTCCCCTTCAAGATTCAGCGGACTCTTCGATTTCCCGCCCATGTCGGGATGCCGCGATCCGGCTTCCGGAAACCGGCACACAGTGGGTGTTGCGGGACCCGGAGGTCACAAGCTTCATCAACGTCTGACGCCTCCTCGGGGGGTGAAACTGCGAAGGCCCCCCTGCTTGAAGCCGGCGAGCCTTCACAGTTTCGGGGACTACTTTCGGGGGTATGAACCCCGGGCACGCAACAGAACCCGGATCCTTTTCAAAAACATCGGGGTTGGCATCACCCCTCAACCCGGCTCGGACTTGGCTGGGTTCCTCAACCCGGCCAAGTCCCTGAAGGAAATATGCCCTAGAGGCAATAATAAAGTTATTATTTATTTCCTTATATCATGATAAATGTTTATTATTCATGCTAGAATTGTATTAACCGGAAACGTAATACTTGTGTGAATACATAGACAAACAGAGTGTCACTAGTATGCCTCTACTTAACTAGCTCGTTGATCAAAGATGGTTATGTTTCCTAGCCATTGACATGGGTTGTCATTTGATTAACGGGATCACATCATTAGGAGAATGATGTGATTGACTTGACCCACTCCGTTAGCTTAGCACTCGATCGTATAGTATGTTGCTATTGCTTTCTTCATGACTTATACATGTTCCTATGACTATGAGATTATGCAACTCCCGTTTACCGGAGGAACACTTTGTGTGCTACCAAACGTCACAACGTAACTGGGTGATTATAAAGGTGCTCTACAGGTGTCTCTGAAGGTACTTGTTGGGTTGGCGTATTTCGAGATTAGGATTTGTCACTCTGATTGTCGGAGAGGTATCTCTGGGCCCACTCGGTAATGCACATCACTTAAGCCTTGCAAGCATTGCAACTCATGAGTTAGTTGCGGGATGATGTATTACGGAACGAGTAAAGAGACTTGCCGGTAACGAGATTGAACTATGTATTGAGATACCGACGATCGAATCTCGGGTAAGTAACATACCGATGACAAAGGGAACAACGTATGTTGTTATGCGGTCTGACCGATAAAGATCTTCGTAGAATATGTGGGAGCCGATATGAGCATCCAGGTTCCGCTATTGGTTATTGACCGGAGACGTGTCTCGGTCATGTCTACATAGTTCTCGAACCCGTAGGGTCCGCACGCTTAACGTTTCGATGACAGTTATATTATGAGTTTATATGTTTTGATGTACTGAAGGTTGTTCGGAGTCCCGAATGTGATCACTGACATGACGAGGAGTCTCGAAATGGTCGAGACATGAAGATTGATATATTGGAAGCCTATATTTGGATATCGGAAGTGTTCCGGGTGAAATCGGGATTTTACCGGAGTACCGGAGGGGTTACCGGAACCCCCCAGGGATTAATGGGCCATAGTGGGCCTTAGTGGAGAAGAGGAGAGGCGGCCAGGGCAGGGCCGCGCCCCCTCCCCCCTAGTCCGAATAGGACAAGGAGAGGGGGGCGGCGCCCCCCTTTCCTTCTTCTCCTCCACCTCTTTCCCCCTCTTCTCCTAATCCAACAAGGAAAAGGGAGGGAGTCCTACTCCCGGTGTGAGTAGGACTCCTCCTGGCGCGCCCCCTCCTGGCCGGCCGCACCTCCCCCTGCTCCTTTTTATACGGGGGCAGGGGGCACTACAAAAAAAAGACACATCCGTGACATTTTGGGCCGAACAAAAAAAAATTCTGTCATACATATGACACTTCTATGACGATAATTGTGACAAAACCCGGTATCATCATAGATGTGGTGGGCTCCTACTTCTATGACAAAAAATCATGACAGGAAATGGGCTTTTCGTCCTGGGCGGGCCAAAGACGCAGCTGCATCACATTCTTTGGGTCGTCCATGACGGAAAAAACCGTGGTAGAAGCGAGGGGGAGGAAAATTTCGGGGAGTCCCCGGTTACGGTGGGAGGTCGGGGCCGAGCGATGCGCGTTTCTCTCGTACACATACGCGCGTGTGTGCGAGGCGTTTGCTCTAACTGAACTCGAGCGAGGCGTTGGGCTCTAACTGAACCCGAGCGATTGCACTGCAGGCTACGCGTTACTGAACCCGAGCGATCGAGCGATGGCTGTTAACTGAACCCAATCGAGCGATTCCTTCGTTACTGCTGCTAACTGAAGCCGATCGATTGGATGAACAGTGAGCGTTGCGGGGGGGTTGGATGAACAGTGAGCGGTGGCGTTGCCTCTGGATGAACAGGACCCCGTGGTGTGGAGGGCTGGATGAACAGTAGACGGTGGAGGGGTGCCCGTGGAGGGGTGGTTGAACAGGACCCCTGTGGTGTGGAGGGCTGGATGAACAGTAGACGGTGGAGGGGTGCCCGTGGAGGTGTGGTTGAACAGTACCGGTGGAGTAGCGCGCGGTGGAGGCTGGATGAACAGGAGCCCGTGGAGGCTGGAGAAGGTCGACGGTAGCCCGTGGAGGCTGGAGGAGGTCGACGGTTGAGATGAACAGTATCCCGTGGAGTCCCGTTTTGCGGTACGCCACACCCCTCCCGATGAACAGGACCCCCGTTTCGACCGTAGGAGGTCCGTTTGGTCCGTTTTGCGGTACGCCACACCCCTCCCGATTAACAGGACCCCCGTTTCGACCGTAGGAGGTCCGTTTCCTCCGTTTTGTGGTACGCCACACCCCTCCCGATCAACAGGACCCCCGTTTCGACCGTAGGAGGTCCGTTTCCTCCGTTTTGCGGTATGCCACACCCCTCCCTATCAACAGGACCCCGTTCCGAATGTAGGAGGTCCGTTTCCTCCGTTTTGCGGTATGCCAGGCCTCGTTTCCATCGCCTGTTCCGTCCAAGCCCTCCCGATGAACACGACCACGCATTACGTTCCGACCCAGCCGGTTGGCTCCCACGCGTTCCGTTGCCTCCCGATGAACACGACGCATTCCGTTGCCTCCCCATGAACACGATGCATTCCGTTGCCTCCCCATGAACACGACGCATTCCGTTGCCTCCCCATGAACACGACGACGACGCTGTTTCTCCGTTCCGACCCAGCCATGTACACGAGCCCTGGCCGTACGTATGCGCGAGTAGGCGTTCGAGACCCCACCCGTATGTACACATACGTGGCCGTATTTTCTTTCTTGCACCCTGGCCGCTGTACGTATGTGTACATGCTACGTGCGCGCCTCTACTACGACACGTGCGCGCCTCTACATCCACCAGTATATATGTACGTACACGTTCACGACCAGATGGACAACGCTACGTACGCTTCGACCAGGTGGGTCCCGACTGTCAGGCACTTCCTTGCGTGCGAAGATGTAGCTGGTGGGTCCCAGCAGTCAGGGGGGAAACATTTTTTCACGAAATACGATGGCCCGTCCGGTGGGTCCCCGCTGTCAGGTGGAGGAATAATTATTTTGCACGTAATAAAGAGGCACTTCCTTGCTGCGGTCGTGGACCCAACTGTCGGCCTCTCCACGTACAGTCCACGTCCGATGAAAGCCGTTCCTTGACCACGTTGACCACGCCGCGCCGAGAGCACCAGGGCGGTGGACGACGGCGAGGCCTAGGAAGGGGATGACGCGAAGCCGGGGAAGACGCGGCAGTGGATGCCCACGCGTAGAGGAGTACGAGGGTTCACTGGTTCGCTGCGGTGTGAGGCTGCCGTCGCCGCAGAATAACGGGGGGTGTGGGTGAGTAGAGGGATGGCCTGGCCAGCGGTGGGAGTAGTAGGGGCGGTGAGGCCTCTGCCGCATCGCAGCCGGTCACGGGAGGCAGGAGCACGAGGCACGACCGGCGCTGGTTTGGGCGGCTGGAGCAAGAAGACCAGAGGTTGAAGAAGCACTACGGCCGTTGGATGGACATCGTACGGTCACTGGAGCTAGAATCGTGCATATTGACTAAGTTGACAAAGCCCTCCGTCCCCGTCAACTTAGTAGGCCCACAAGTCAGCCTGCCACTATACTGGGTCCCAGCTAACAGGGGGAGTATTCTTTTTTTTGTGCGTAATAAGGAGGCACTTCCTTGCGTGCGAAGATATAGCTGGTGGGTCCGAGCTATCAGCGGCGGTAACGTTTTTTCGTGAAATACAGAGGCCCTTTCAGTGGGTCCCTGATGTCAGGTAGAGGAATCATTATTTTGCGCGTAATAAGGAGGCATTTCCTTGCGTGCGGCCGTGGACCCAGCTGTCGGCCTCTCCACATACAGTCCACTTCAGATGCATGTCGGTCGTTGACCACGTTGACCAGGCCACGCCGAGAGCACCAGGGCGGTGGACGACGACGAGGCCTAGGAAGGGAACGACACAGAGGCAGGGAAGACTCGGCAGTTGTTTCCCACGCGGAGGGGAGTACGACTATACGAGGGTTTACTGGTTCATCTGCCGTCGCCGGAGGGGAGTACGACTATACGAGGGTTTACTGGTTCGTCTGCCGTCGCCGGAGAATAACAACAGGTGTGGGTGAGTAGAGGGATGGCTAGGCCGGCGATGGGAGTACGGTGGGGCGATGAGGCCTGCGCGGCAGCAGAGCCGGCCGCGGGGAGGAGGGAGCAGGCAGTCCTGCCGGCGCTTGTTTGAGCGGCTGGAGCAGGAAGAGCAGAGATTGAAGAAGCACGACGGCCGTTGGATGGCCATCCAACAGTCACTGCTTGTGCGTCAACCTTTTTTTTAGGAAAGCCTCAAATCTGTGGAAAACAGCATACAGCCCATCTGCCATTATTTCTAATAATTTACAGCTCATTTGCTAATTATTAAGGTTTTTTTGGAGCCCATATTCTATTTGTTAGCATTACAGCCCATATTATGGCCACGGTTAAAAAATTATACGAAATTTTGCATATTTTGGTGCGGTCCGAACTGTTTTTAATCCCGAAATTTCAACTCACATTCAAACTGATTTTAAAAATAAATGTATATCAATATAAAATCCAACAAATTGTCCACGCCTAAAAATTAATATAATTTAAAATCTTGAAATGAGAAAAAAGATATTTAAAACTAATTGCCGGTTTGATGTGTTTTAAAAATGTACAGCCCATTTCTCATTACCGATGGGCCATTTTCTCGGCCAGCCGAATGAAAGCTCTCCTCGTCTTGAAAGATTTGCAGCCCAACAGGCCTGACAAAGCGACTTACTTGGCAAATCACAAAAAAACTGGGCTGTGGCCGTGGACCCAGCTGTCAGCCTCTCCACGTACAGTACTCTTCCGATGGAATGTCGTTGACCACGCCGCGCCAAGAGCATCAAGGCGGTGGACGACGGCGAGGCCTAGGAAGGGGACGACGCGGAGCCGGGGAAGACGCGGCAGTGGATGCCCACGCGGAGCTGGGGAAGACGCGGCAGTGGATGCCCACGCGGAGAGGAGTACGAGGGTTCACTGGTTCGGCTGCGGTGTGAGGCTGCCGTCGCCGCAGGGCCTGGCTAGCAGTGGGAGTAGTAGGGGGCGATGAGGCCTCAACGGCAGCACAACCAGCCATTGGAGGCAGGAGCAGGCGGTCTCCCCGGCGCTGGTTTGGGCGGCTGGTGCAAGAAGAGCAGCGATTGAAGAAGAAGCAGGGCCGTTTGATTCAAATCCAACGGTTACTGCTGCTAGAATCGTTTGTTGACTAAGTTGACAAGCCCTGCGTACGCATCAACTTAGTAGGCCCACAGGTCAACCTCCCAACCGGTGCGCCCCAGATGTCATTGGGAGGAATCATTTTTTTCGCGTAATAAGGAGGCAGTTGATTGCGTGCGGCCAGGCTAGCGGAGGGAGTAGGGTGGGCCGGGAAAGCCTGCGCGGCATCACAGCGGGCTACAAGAGGAGGGAGCAGGCAGTCCCGCCGGCGCTAGTTTAGGCGGCTGGAGCAGGAAGATCAGATATTGAAGAAACACGTCGGCCGTTGGATGGACATCCAATAGTCACTACTGCTAGAATCGTGTGTTCACTAACAAAGCCTTGCGTAAACAAGTCAGCCTCGAAATCTGTGGCGTGTACAGCCCATTTGCTATTATTTTTATAATTTTTACTCATTTTCTAATTCATATGGAATTTATTGCAACCCGTTTTCCATTTTTAGAATTGCTGGCCATTTTCTGGTCAGTACCAGGGTCAAAAAATTAACTAAATATGTGGGGAATTTTGAAAATTCGCATATTTTTGCTGGGGAACGAAATATTCTTAATCCAAGAATTAATAGCCATACTAAAACAAATTTAAAAATAAATTAGTACTATGTCATGTTAAATCCAATGAAATACGTATAAGATATCAGTGAAGAACAAAAGCAAAAAAAGAAACTTATATCCCATTTGCTATAATTTTTTTGGAATTTTCAACCCCTTTTGATATTACTTTTAACAGACATTGACCATACTCTTAAGCCAGGCCGGAATGCATCCCTCCTCGTCTTGAAAGATTTGCAGCCCAGTAATTCGGAGAAAACAAATAGGCCTAGCTTGGGTATTCTTCAAAAAGAAATACTGGGCTACCTATTTTCCCAAAGAATGGTGCATGAGCATTTAGCTTTATTTATTTATTTACTTATTTATGTTTAGGGGACCATGAGCATGTACCTGGGCCGAATTCATGTGAGAGCCTCCCTTCCAGTTAATTATGGGCTTCTCTATTGGGCCTTCATCAGTGGGCTGCATGTTATCAACAAGTGGAAAATGTGTTCCGTACGAAAAATAGTACGCGCTACGTACGGTACGGGGCACTAAAGGATCGAACCGTGCAACGACTTCCAAAACATTGTGTTTGTCGTTCTAACAACACATTTATTCAACCAACAGATAAAATATACTACTGATTGTACATTGAAAATAGCAGCAGCAGCAACCAGGGCTGGTGGTGCAACAGAAGCAGTAAGCAGGCCAGAAGAGTGAAGACGCAGCTCTCTCTTCCAAACCAAACATCAGCCATCATTACAAAAGGGCTACCAAAAAAGAACAAGTGTATGCATCAAACTAAATAAAGATCCTACTACACCAAGTGTACGCATCTAACTAACTGGCTCAGTTAGACGTTACTATTTATTAAGCTGTGGAGATTGGCTGACGGCTTGAACCAGATGGCTGCCTGACGGGGGAAACTCCAGCCAGCAGGTCGAAGTCTGATACTTGCGACCCTCTCTCCTACTTTGGGCTGCAGAGCGTGGCGGCACATATCAGGGTATGGTGCATGCAGAGACGCATGGTACGCTGTGTAAACACAATTTTGCCTGATGAACGAAACCGCGCTGCCATCATGATCCTTGCCGTCGGTTATCTCCTAGTTAATCGGACAATTCAGTCCGACAAACAGAGAGCATGTACCAAGGCTACTTACCAGCCTCCAGTCAAAAATTCCTGAAGGCCCAGAGAAGCTGGGATCCTGCTCAAAGACCTTGCAGTGACTGTGATTGTATTTTGCGAAACAACACGTCCGGTACGTGCGAACGATCATCAATCTTTCACCGTCGTCTGATCGAGCCAGGAACCACCTGCAACTGCCATGCCGCTTTTATTTGAAAGGTTCTGGGATTAGGAAGGGTAGGGACACCAGGCGGCCTACAACATCATATCAAGTTGGAGTCAAATAAAAAAGGGCTCTTGATTTAGTCAATCTTAAGAATAGCATGTTATGAGCATGAATATTTTTTCAGCAAATGTTGACAGTAATATAAGAAAGCCATCATGATATCATAGGAAAGTAACATACTGCTGTAACAGCCGTTTGTAGCGATGACTGGAGTAGGCCAGCAATACGTCCAGCCATAGAAGGAGTCGACAGCGTAAATGAAGCCCTTGGGTTCAATGGCATCAGAGAACCATGGAGGATGTATGTAACGCCCACGATGCGGCTATATCTCCCACGTGTCGGGGCACGACTTAGAGGCATAACCGCATTGTGGTTTTGTCGCAAGAAGGGTCATCTTCACACGATCCCATGTAATGAACAAGAATGGGATAACGAGAGTTGGCTTACAATCGCCACTTCACACAATACATAAATATAATCCATACATCATCCAAAATACACACATAGACCAACTACGGTCAAAATCCATATGAAAATAAGATAACCCCAAATGCTAGATCCCCGATCGACCCAACTGGGCTCCACTACTGATCATCAGGAAAAGACATATAGTAACGACCACGTTCCTCGTCGAACTCCCACTTGAGGTCGATCCCATCATCTGCACTGGCATCGTCGGCACCTGCAACTGTTTTGGTAGAATCTGTGAGTCACGAGGACTCAGCAATCTCACACCCGCGAGATCAAAACTATTTAAGCTTATAGGAAGGATGGTGTAATGAGGTGGAGCTGCAGCAGGCACTAAGCATATATGGTGGCTAACATACGCAAATGAGAGCGAGAAGAGAAGCAACGCGACGGTCGCGAAGCTAGAGATGATCAAGAAGTGATCCTGAAACTACTTACGTTCATGCATAACTCAAACCGTGTTCACTTCCCGGACTCCGCCGAGAAGAGACCATCACGGCTACACACACGGTTGATGTATTTTAATTAAGTCAAGTGACAAGTTCTCTACAACCGGACATTAACAAATTCCCATCTGCCTCATAACCGCGGGCACGGCTTTCGAAAGATAATACCCTGCAGGGGTGTCCCAACTTAGCCCATCATAAGCTCTCACGGTCAACGAAGGATAAACCTTCTCCCAGGAAGACCCGATCAGTCTCGGAATCCCGGTTTACAAGACATTTCGACAATGGTAAAACAAGACCAGCAAGACCGCCCGACTGTGCCGACAAATCCCGATAGGAGCTGCACATATCTCGTTCTCAGGGCACACCGGATGAGACATGCTACGAGTAAAACCAGACCTCGAGTTTCCCCGAGGTGGCCCCGCAGGCGGCTCGGTTTGGACCAACACTCGAAGGAGCACTGGCCCGGGGGGGTTAAAATAAAGATGACCCTCGGGCTCGCGAAAACCCGGGGGAAAAAGACTTAGGTGGCAAATGGTAAAACCAAGGTTGGGCCTTGCTGGAGGAGTTTTATTCAAGGCGAACTGTCAAGGGGATCCCATAAATCACCCAACCGCGTCAGGAACGCAAACTCAAGGAACATAATACCGGTATGACAAAAACTAGGGCGGCAAGAGTGGAACAAAACACCAGGCATAAGGCCGAGCCTTCCACCCTTTACCAAATATATAGATGCATTAATTAAATAAGATATAATATGATATCCCAACATATCCATGTTCCAACATGGAACAAACTTCAACTTCACCTGCAACTAGCAACGCTATAAGAAGGGCTGAGCAAAAGCGGTAACTTAGCCAAACAACGGTTTGCTAGGAAAGGATGGTTAGAGGCTTGACATGGCAAAATATAGGAGGCATGATATAGCAAGTGGTAGGTAGCGCAGCATGGCAATAGAACGAACAACTAGCAAAGCAAAGATAGAAGTGATTTCGAGGGTATGGTCATCTTGCCTGCAAGGTTCTCAGAGTTGTCGAAAGCTTGATCCTCGTAAGCGTACTCAACAGGTTCCTCGTTCACGAACTCGTCTCCCGGCTCTACCCATAACAAGAACACAAGCAACGAAACCACAATCAATCACGGGAAAATGCACAAGCAACATGATGCAAAACATGAATGATATGCAAGATATGATATGCGATGCATATGCGTGCTCCGGAAGGAAAATGATGAAGAAGGCAGTAACTTGGGAAACCAAGCATGCCACTGGAAAGATGAGATGATTTCGGTCAAAATCGATATAAAGATCACCGGAAACGGATGCACGATTTGCAAATGGCAAGCAAAACAAGAATGACACGAATCTGTGATTAACAGCATGATAGCACTTAAAATGCAACAAGTAACAATGATACATCATTCCAATATAGCAACAAAGCAAATGGCAGTAATCTACAGGAGATGTTTGACAAAAGATGAACACTGAGCTACGGCTAGATCACAACATAACAGGTTCAAATAAGCATGGCAAAAGTATAAAAGATAACAGGTTCACAGACTTGGTGAAATTACTGGACATGGCAGAAACAGCATCAGGTAGCAATGTTCAGAGCACAAAATCAACATGCTACAAAACCTAAAATGGCAAAACAAGGCATGGCTGTACTCTACTAAATGCATATGACAAAAGTACCTTACTGACTATAAGCCAAAAGGAACAGAAGATATGATGACAACCATGTAAACATAGCAAGTTTCGTTATCAGGTTCCAGACTTGGCAGAAAACAGAGCATGGCAGAAACAGACATTATGAGGGCATGTTGGTGAGCTTGACGCACTCACCACAAAGCAATGAATGACAAAACAAGCATACCTACAGAAATCTGGCATGTTTATTAAGCTATACATGGCAAGAGCAAGTACATAGCATGTATGGATCAACTACAACAAGCTTGGCAAAATTGAATATCATGTTAACAATCTGCCAGAAATATTTTATAGCAAAAGTAGAGCAAGAATGAGTCATGCTATGGCACTCCATAATTGCAAACAAGGGCATGAATGGATCCTTTACAACAATATCTACAAAACATCCTTACTGAACATCTCCAAAATAAGCATGGATCTCTCTGTAACTACATGGATACATAGCAACAAAATAACAGCAGTCGCAGACTGAAAAACTACAAAACTACTAAGTCCCTGAAATCAGAAACATCACGAAGCCTAGTTTGCATGCTTGTGCTAGTCACCACATAGATCACAAAAATACATGGCATACACCTCTGTAAAGATGGCATGGCATACAACAAAACACATGTAGAGATCATGCCCATAAGATGCATAGATTAAATGCAACAAAACTAACAAATCCTCAAGTTCTGATAAGTAACAGCAGTTAACAGCAACTAGCACTCTTGCACCCGAGATTTGGGCATCAAGATGGACTCAAATGAACATGGTGCAATGGAACAAAATGAAGAGCATCACGGGGCAAACATTTCGATATATTACACGCACGAAACGGAGCTATATGCAGAGAGTTATGATGCGATGAACAGGGGCATATCTCGTAAAAATCACAGGACTTGGAGATTTTCGGGGAGAAGGAGAAGTCAACCTCGGTGTTGACTGGATCGAGATCTGGAGCAGTTCGCCGGGGCAGCGGGCTCGCCGGAGTCCTTGCTGGCCGGAGCTCGACCGGAGGGAGAGGGAGGAGGGAGAGGGCGGCGCTCGGGGAGGAGGCGCCGGACGGGGAGGCGCGGCGGCGTGGCGCCGGCGGCGAGGCGGCGGGGCTCCGGGCGGCGGGCGGACGACGACGGCGGCGGAGGGCGCGACGACGCGGCGCCGGCGGCGGCGGCGCGGAGGCGGCGGCGCGGGGGCGCGGGCTACGAGCGAGGAAGACGGGCCCGGCGGGGGCCGAACGCGGGCTTCCCGGGCCGCGGCGGCGCGGCGTACGGAGGCGACACGTGTCGCCCTCTGAGTGGCTGGGGCGGCGGCGGCGATGTGTCCGGCCCGGGGCGGACACGTCCGGCGGCGCGGAGGAGCGGGTTAGGGTTTGGACCGTGTATGTATTTCGGGAGGGATGCATATATATAGCTAGAGGGAGCTAGGAGACTCCAAATGGAGTGCGGTTTTCGCCCACACGATCGTGATCGAACGACCTAGAGCATGGAAGTGAGTTTATGGGTTTTGGGCTGTTTAGAGAGGGGGGGTTTTGCTGCAACACACAGAAGGCATCTGCGGTTACCCGGTTAACCGTTGGAGCACCAAACGACCTCCGAATGGAACGAAACTTGACCGGTGGTCTACCGGTGGTATACCAAGGCCACTTGACAATACTCGGTCCATTCCGAGAATGTTTAACACCTGCTCACGAAAAGAAGACAAGAGGGGTGCACCGGAGGAGGTGGGAGTGCCGGAATGCAAAACGGACAACGGGGAAAATGCTCGGATGCATGAGACGAACACGTATGCAAATGCAATGCACATGATGACATGATATGAGATGCATGACATGAACAAAATGCAAAACGACAAACAAACCCCGACTACGAAGGGAATAACATAACACATAGCCGAAAATGGCAAGAGTTGGAGTTACAAATATGGAAAGTTACATCCGGGGTGTTACAACACTCCACCACTACGAGAGGATCTCGCCCCGAGATCTAGGACTGAAAGAACTCCGGATATTCGGAACAGAGGTGGTCCTCGCGTTCCCAGGTGGCTTCTCGGTCGGAATGGTGCGACCACTTCACTTTCAGGAATTTGATTGACTTGTTGCGAGTCTTGCGCTCAGTTTCTTCAAGAATAGCAACGGGGTGCTCATGATAAGACAGATCTTCTTGGAGGTCAATCTCTTCGAAGTTGATTGTGCGCTCAGGCGTCTTGAAGCACTTGCGGAGCTGTGACACGTGGAACACATCGTGCACGTTCGCGAAGTTGAAAGGAAGCTCAAGTTGATAGGTGAGGTCGCCTCTTTTGCCAATGATATTGAAAGGACCCACATATCTAGGGGCAAGCTTCCCTTTGATACCGAAGCGATGTGTGCCTTTCATTGGAGAGACGCGGAGGTAGACATGGTATCCGATCTCGAAAGCCAAATCACGGTGTTTACTATCATAGTAACTCTTCTGGCGCGATTGCGCGGCTTTGAGATTATCACGGATGACTTTACACATTTCTTCAGCCTCTATGATTAAGTCATTGCCAAGAAGTTGGCGTTCACCAGTCTCTAACCAATTGAGAGGAGTACGGCACTTTCTGCCATAGAGAATCTCGAATCGGGTCTTGCCCGAACTCGCTTGGAAGCTGTTGTTGTAGGAGAATTCGGCATATGGAAGACAATCTTCCCATTTCATGCCAAAGGAAATGACACAAGCCCTGAGCATATCTTCAAGAATTTGATTGACTCGCTTGACTTGGCCACTAGTTTGAGGATGGAAAGCTGTGCTGAAGCGAATATTTGTGCCCATGGCCTTGTGGAAGGAGTCCCAGAACTTAGAAGTGAAGATGCTTCCATGATCTGAAGAAATCAATTGTGGAATGTCGTGCAAAGAGACAATTCTGGAGGTGTATAGCTCTGCCAACTGAGCTGATGTAATAGATTCTTTGATTGGAAGGAAATGAGCCACTTTAGAAAGCTTGTCGATGACAACGAAGATAGCATCATTTCCGCACTTGGACTTTGGAAATCCAGTCACGAAGTCCATTTCGATATGATCAAACTTCTATTCTGGGATAGCAAGAGGTTGAAGGAGACCAGCTGGTCGTTGGTGTTCTGCTTTTACTCTTCGACAGACATCACATTCATTCACGAATTGAGCGATTTCTCGCTTCATTCGAGTCCACCAATACGACTGCTTGAGGTCATGGTACATCATCGTACTTCCAGGATGAATGGAAAGAAGAGAATTGTGCGCCTCGTTCATAATGACTTTCCTTAGATCACCTTTAGGAACCACAATCCGGTCCTCGAAGAATAAAGTGTCTCTGTCATCAATGCGATAGCACTTGTATTTGGAAAGACCCTTGTCGGTACCACGTTTCACCTTCTTCACCATGGTATCCAGGAGTTGCGCCTCACGAATTTGATCTTCCAAAGTAGGAGCGACTATGAGGTTGGCAAGAAAACCTTGAGGAACAACTTGGAGATTCAGCTTGCGGAAAGCTTCACAAAGATCCGGTTGAAATGGCTTGAGAATTAAGCTGTTGCAATAAGCCTGGAGTATATTCAATACTCGAATTGTACTCTTGAATCATTTCGACCCATCGAGTCTGCCTGAGGTTGAGGTTGGGCTGAGTGAAGATGTACTTGAGACTCTTGTGATCGGTGAATATGTCCACTTGTCTTCCCAACAAGAGGTGTCTCCATGTTATTAATGCATGGACAACTGCCGCCAACTCAAGATCGTGAGTGGGGTAGTTCTTTTCATTGGGCTTCAACTGACGAGAGGTATAGGCCAAAACTTTCTTCTCTTGCATTAACACAGCACCGAGACCTTGGAGAGAAGCATCACAGAAAACTTCGAATGACTTGGATTCATCAGGAGGAGTTAAGACAGGAGCTGTGACGAGTTTCTCTTTGAGAGTGTTGAAAGCAACGTCACACTCAGGAGACCAGACATACTTCACATGCTTCTGGAGGAGGTTGGAAAGAGGCTTTGCAATCTTAGAGAAATTCTCAACAAATCTTCGGCAATAGCTTGCAAGACCAAGAAAACTGCGAAGCTGCTTGACATTCTGAGGAGGTTCCCAATTCACAATTGCGGACACCTTCTCGGGGTTAACAGCGATGCCCTTGGCAGAGATGATGTGACCAAGGTAAAGAACTTCATCAAGCCAAAACTCACATTTTGAAAACTTTGCATAAAATTGATACTCTCTGAGCTTGTCGAGCACCAATCGCAAATGTTTGGCATGATCCTTCTTATTCTTGGAGAAGACCAAGATATCATCGAGATACACCAGGACGAATTCATTGGTATAGGGGTTGAAGATGAAATTCATCATCCGAGAGAAGGTTGGAGGAGCATTGACAAGGCCGAAAGACATGACAGTATATTCATAAGAACCAAATCTTGTTCTGAATGCTGTCTTGGGAATATCTTCTTCACGAATGCGAATCTGATGATAACCCATACGAAGGTCAAGCTTGGAGAATACTTTAGCACCTTTGAGTTGCTCGAATAGCTCATTGATGTTGGGAAGTGGATACTTGTTCTTGATTGTTTTCTTGTTCAATGGACGGTAGTCGACACAAAGTCGTTTCGTGCCATCCTTCTTCTGGACAAAAAGAACACCACAACCCCATGGAGATGAACTCGGTCTGATCAAACCCAGACGCTCTTGTTCATCGAGCTGTTTCTTCAATTCCTTCAGCTCCTTGGGTCCAAGCTTGCAAGGACGCTTGCAAACGGGTTCAGTGCCGGGATCAAGATCGATAACGAACTCAACTGGCCGGTGAGGAGGCATACCCGGAAGCTCTTCTGGAAAGACATCTTGATACTCACAAACGACTGGAATTTGAGAGATGGCATTCAATTCGCCCTTCGCATTGAGAGAAAATAACCGAATGGTTTCATCACGAGCGGCATAAATGATAACATCCTCAGATGAGTGTGTCAATTGAATTTCCCTGGCAGCACAATCAAGTTGAGCCTCGTGCTTAGAAAGCCAGTCCATCCCGAGAATTAGATCAATATCCGAGTCACCAAGAACAATTGGAGAAGACAGAAATTTATAGTTTCCCATCTTGATGGAAACATCTGGAACCATCATACTGTAGCTCAAACGCTTAGCCGGAGAAATAACTTGCATTACTCTAGATAATTCCTCTGTGTCAAAATTGTGCTTCGATGCAAATGGGTATGACATGAAAGAATGCGATGCGCCAGTATCAAATAAAACTTTTGCAGGAATATCATTAACAGGAAGATTACCCATTATCACATCAATAGATTCCTCCGCTTGAGCTGCATTCATCATGTTCACCTTTGCAGCCTTGGGATTATGCTTGACCACTGCATTGCTAGAAGATCTCACAGGAGGAGGAGGCGGAAGACGCCTTTGGTTGAAGCACTTGTTAGCATAGTGACCTTTCTGCTGACACTTGTTGCAAGTCACCTCCGAGAGTGGACGATGATAAGGAGCATTCGACTTTGGAGTTTGATTCTGAGACTTGTTCTGATAGCCAGAGTTGGAAGAGTGGGAAGATCCATGGCCACCTTTGTTCTTCTGCTGGTAAGGCTGGCGAAACGGAGGAGGAGGAGGCAACCAGAACTTCTGTTGCTTAGCAGCCACAAGTGAGGAAGAAGAAGACTGAACTGCATGTCTGACTCTCTTCTTAGAAGCCTCACACTTGATCTGAGCAGCCTCTTGCTTCAGTGCCATGTTATAGAATTGATCAAACTGAGTAGGCTCAACAAGAACGAGAGCTAACTGCAGATCCTCTCTAAGGCCACCTCTGAAGTGATAGATCATGCTCTTTTCACCAGGAACGTCTTGTTTAGCGAAGCAAGCAAGTTTCTGAAACTGGATGTTGAATTGATACACAGACATGTTGCCTTGCTTGAGATTGCGGAACTCCTCATGCTTGCTCTCAACAACACTTTGTGGAATGTGGTGCGCTTTGAAGTCCCGACAGAAGTCAGTCCAAGTGATCACACGACCTCCTCTGGAATCTTTGTATTGTTGATACCAATCAGCAGCTTGGTCCTTGAGCTGAAAAGAAGCGAACTTGACAAAATCCTCAGGCCTGACATTGCTACATTCAAAATGCTTGTTGATGTCCACGAGCCAATCATCGGCATCCGTGGCCTCGGCACAGTAGCTGAAAGACTTGGGCTGATTTGCGAGAAACTGGTTGAGGGTAGCGAAGTGAGGCTGATTGTTGCCTTGGCCTTGATTTCCTTGATTGCCTTGCCCTTGGGTGCGTTCTTGCAAGAGTTGCAGAATCATCTGAGCATTGGCGTTGGTGGCTGCCATGATAGCTTGCCATGCCTCCGGAGGCGAAGGTGGTGGCGGAGGGTTCGCTTGACTCCCTTCATTGCGATCCAGATTCTGACGCGTTGGCGGAGCCATCCTGAAGAGGGTGACATCCGTTAGCATCTTGATAGACAAATAGACAAGTAGAATCAACGGATAGAAATTGCAACATATAGTCTTCACAATAAACATTCGAACGAGGATGAACGAATGAATTCCATAGTAAATCATCACACTTCCATTAAGTTGAGAAGCCACTTAGAAAAAGGTATGGAATCAACATTTGACTTCGAAGAAACTCGAATACCACAATTCAAAACAAAACAAAGTATTGGCTTGCAGAATAAGCCGGAACAAACATATGATAGAGATTTCGTCCGAAGTTTTCGTGGTGGGGCCCACACGGGCTCGATCGTACAGCACCATCATGTACAAGGCAGTGCACATCACATATGAAGCGTCCCCGAGTCGGCATAGCCAAGGACTCTTTAAGACACTACGAGACCACTGTAAAACCAACCGTGGAAAGGCGGACCACTAGACGTCGAACCCCAATCTCATATCATGCATCTGTCGGAAAGATATCCTAGGAGCTACTTGAATTCCCACTTATAAACTCCCGAAACTTTCTGGTTATGCAATCTGGTGTTAGGGATATAGGGGACACAAAATATATCACCCAAACTAGCAATCCCTAGATCCAGCTGTATCCATCCGTCAACACATAACCAAGAAACCTTCGAAAATCATGTACCTCAACCTTCGAAAAGCATCTGTTATACGAGTTATGGCAATACTCCCGAACTCCCACCCCAGTACTGGGTGGCGTCGAGGTGATCTCACCAACAACTGCATAAAAGAGATTTCGATGTCGGCGAAACTCAGGTATTCCAGAACTGCAGCAATAAAATTGTGACGACAACACCTCGGAGCTCAACTCCCCGGGACACTGCCACAACCCCTAAATGTCAGGAGGCACCAAGAACAATGTTCTCGTCACAAAACCATCGGAGCGATTCTAAGATACCCGCGTGATCCTAAATTTTTTTTTAGTGAAATTTGAGGAGAGAAGAGTCAAAACTTCTACGTCAGGAGACCTCACCAGAGCGACGAAGGGACTGAGGAGTAAAAAGAATCCTACTCTCCGATATATATAATCCTAAGACTCAAAACATTTTTGTTCAAGACTCAGCAACGCCAGCGATTCGATCAAGCAGGGGCTCCTAAGTCGGGGATGGCTCTGATTACCAACTTGTAACGCCCACGATGCGGCTATATCTCCCACGTGTCGAGGCACGACTTAGAGGCATAACCGCATTGTGGTTTTGTCGCAAGAAGGGTCATCTTCACACAATCCCATGTAATGAACAAGAATGGGATAACGAGAGTTGCTTACAATCGCCACTTCACAAAATACATAAATATAATCCATACATCATCCAAAATACACACATAGACCGACTACGGTCAAAATCCATATGAAAATAAGATAACCCCAAATGCTAGATCCCCGATCGACCCAACTGGGCTCCACTACTGATCATCAGGACAAGACACATAGTAACGACCACGTTCCTCGTCGAACTCCCACTTGAGGTCGATCCCATCATCTGCACTGGCATCGTCGGCACCTGCAACTGTTTTGGTAGAATCTGTGAGTCACGAGGACTCAGCAATCTCACACCCGCGAGATCAAAACTATTTAAGCTTATAGGAAGGATGGTGTAATGAGGTGGAGCTGCAGCAGGCACTAAGCATATATATGGTAGCTAACATACGCAAATGAGAGCGAGAACAGAAGCAACGCGACGGTCGCAAAGCTAGAGATGATCAAGAAGTGATCCTGAAACTACTTACGTTCATGCATAACTCAAACCGTGTTCACTTCCCGGACTCCGCCGAGAAGAGACCATCACGGCTACACACACGGTTGATGTATTTTAATTAAGTCAAGTGACAAGTTCTCTACAACCGGACATTAACAAATTCCCATCTGCCTCATAACCGCGGGCACGGCTTTCGAAAGATAATACCCTGCAGGGGTGTCCCAACTTAGCCCATCATAAGCTCTCACGGTCAACGAAGGATAAACCTTCTCCCAGGAAGACCCGATCAGTATCGGAATCCCGGTTTACAAGACATTTCGACAATGGTAAAACAAGACCAGCAAGACAGCCCGATTGTGCCGACAAATCCTGATAGGAGCTGCACATATCTCGTTCTCAGGGCACACCGGATGAGACATGCTACGAGTAAAACCAGACCTCGAGTTTCCCCGAGGTGGCCCCGCAGGCGGCTCGGTTTGGACCAACACTCGAAGGAGCACTGGCCCGGGGGGGTTAAAATAAAGATGACCCTCGGGCTCGCGAAAACCCAGGAGAAAAAGGCTTAGGTGGCAAATGGTAAAACCAAGGTTGGGCCTTGCTGGAGGAGTTTTATTCAAGGCGAACTGTCAAGGGGGTCCCATAAATCACCCAACCGCGTAAGGAACGCAAACTCAAGGAACATAATACCGGTATGACAGAAACTAGAGGGAGCTAGGAGACTCCAAATGGAGTGCGGTTTTCGTCCACACGATCGTGATCGAACGACCTAGAGCATGGAAGTGAGTTTGCTAGGTTTTGGGCTGTTTAGAGAGGGGTTTTTTGCTGCAACACACAGAAGGCATCTGCGGTTACCCGGTTAACCGTTGGAGCACCAAACGACCTCCGAATGGACCGAAACTTGACCGGTGGTATACCAAGGCCACTTGACAAGACTCGGTCCATTCCGAGAATGTTCAACACCCGCTCACGAAAAGAAGACAAGAGGGGTGCACCGGAGGAGGTGGGAGTGCCGGAATGCAAAACGGACAACGGGGAAAATGCTCGGATGCATGAGACGAACACGTATGCAAATGCAATGCACATGATGACATGATATGAGATGCATGACATGAACAAAATGCAAAACGACAAACAAACCCCGACCACGAAGGGAATAACATAACACATAGCCGAAAATGGCAAGAGTTGGAGTTACAAATATGGAAAGTTACATCCGGGGTGTTACAATGTATGATCCTGCGATGGACGTGCAGATTCATCCACTTACCGCAGTGACCTGTCAGATAGGCGAGACCGCGGTTGAAGAAAGCAATTAGCCCGAAGTCTTTATAATTCGCAGATCTTGTGGGCACTTGGCAGATTACAACCTTGAGCAAATCAAACTTGGTATCATGTTGGCTACTGTAAGATTCCGAGTATTCTGGGCCGCGATGCCAAAGCAGTGCAGTGTTAATCGAAGGAAGGGGGATCAATCGCCGGGTGTAGATCTCCACGAGCATCCAGCTGCCGCAACCGTCGACGAGCACCATCCAAGACGTGTTCATGCCGACCCAGTACATACCGTTAATGTAGTTGAGGCTGACGGGGATCGGATCGCAGTCAAGGGGGTTGATGCTCGCCACGCTACGATCGTTATGCTGCGTGACACGACGTTTCTGAAGATCAGGCGGCATCAGCAAGCAAGGAGCTGGCTTAAAAAGCTCCGGCCTGAGGGCTTTGAGTAAACGGTATAGCCCCGACGAGCACGCGGCGAGCGACATGGTACTGAGATTGTCCACACGCGAAACAATGAGCTTGATTACCTCTGTGGGGAGCGAATTCCAGCCACTCTTTCGGCGGACGCTGCTCGGTTCTGCCATTGTTAGTGCTTGGGTTTCGGACGAGGGGGGAGGCGCCTTAGCGGGGATGGAAGATTGGACGAGATTATGTGCGGACAAAGATGGAGAAGCGAATATGTGCAGCGGGAAGTGGACAGGTGTTGATGACTACAGCACGCCGCTTGACTTACGAGACACATACCAGCAGCGTAGGGTCATGTCGATGCCAGACAACTTGCTTGAGTGATCACAGTACTGGTACTCCCTACAGTGCTATGCCCTAACTTGCTTGAGTAGAGTAGTAGAGTAGGACTCTGCTCTACTACTAGCACCGGAGGAGTAGTATATTCTAATCTAAAATAGTTACAAACTTCAATGCCCGAGCGTGGAACGACTATGAACCGTGCTCAAAGACCGTGTCTACGTGGTGTTTGGACATGGGCGACAACCTCAACGCCAACGGTGCTGCTCCCGTTGCACCGTATGTGTTTCTGTCCTTCCTGTTCGAAATCGTGGTAGAATTCATGTTTCTACTCTGTATCCTACAACTATGCTAGTCCACATGATTAGTTTCATCTCTGTTATAGCCTTCATGATTTATTTTGTGCTTATTCGGATTAAATCTCGTAGTAACTTGCTCATATATTCAACTGGCGTAACGTCCCCTACAGCCACTCCCGTTTCATGGACGGCCTGGTCGATGCCTCCAAGGAGCCCTTCGTCCACTGCTATGAGTGCCCGATGCCGTTTTGTGGCTCGCCGGCGGACATGGTACATCACCTCACGGTGCGTGCAGCGATCACTACTGGCCCTTGGCGGAGAACATCAAGTACGAGACGTGCTACCCGTTCACCATGCCGGAGTCTCTCGAGGATCACCGCCGCCTGCTAGTCTCGGAGGAGGACGGCAGCGTCTTCCTCTTGATCGTGGGCACCGGCGAGGCCCGCGCAGGTCGCCGCCCCATCTCTGTAATGTGCGTCAGGGGCGACGCCGCTGACGCTGACACTGACACGAGGCCGATGTACGGGTGCGTGGTCAGTGTTACTACCCCTCCGGGTCGCGTGGGCGGCGACACCGGCCTCATCGAACGGACTTGGACTCTGGGGAGCTGGGACTATCCCTCCAATGTGGACTTGGAAACCCCATGGCATCCTTTACCCGCCGACGCGGTGCACGGGGACTCCAAGGAGGTTCACCTGGACATACCCATTATCAAGTTAAATGTTGATCATTAGTCTTCGCTCAATGTAATCCGCTGTCTAAGCATGTGGAGACTTCCATGCAGGATCTTGCTCTATTGGAGTATCGCGCATGAATAAAAGTGTATCCGTTTATGGTTTAGTCTAGAATCTTCCATGTATGAATTTTTACTACAGTACTGGTGAAAGACTTACGATGAACCATTTCTTACATCTCCTCTGCCCGCTTGCAAGTCATCCTGATTTAATCCCTCCGTCTAGGTGTATAAGGGCATGGTTAATATTACTTAATAGTATAGCCAACTATTGACTATAAGAAAGTGCCATGTCATCTGTAGCCAACATGTATAACAATCGATACTCAAAAACTAATTCTTAAAGATCATTTCTTGCAAAGCAATATAAGTGTTATTTCTTCACAAGTTTTGGATGCAGGTTGAACAGTTGAACGCTTTTGTTTGCAAAAGATACCTTTTTATCTATTTCACCCGGATGTTTGTGAGCTCTAGAGATGAAATAATATCCGAAGAAACCTATCGATACCCGTTACACATGAGATGACCCCCACATCCTTTGTCAAAATAAACAACTCCCCGATCAATGCATTTCACTCTTCGGTGCAACGCATGGGCACCTTACTACTATAGATTAGTATGACCAAAAATTGAACTAACATTATATATAGTACGATAAATGCTGATGCATGTCACCTAAAATTATATCATTCAAAACTATGTTCAAATACAAATCCAACAATATAGTTTTTGTTGACATGCACTAACATTTTGTCAATTAAATCTTCAGTCAAATTCAATGGGGGACTAATAAACCATGACCGATGTAGTACAAGTGTAGAGGGCGGCGCTACACGGGAGTCTCACCTCTCACTCCGCTCGTGGCGTGGCAGTAAAGCCGTCATATCACAAAACCCAACCACTCCCAGTAATAAGTGGCCTGGTAAAATAAACGGACAAGCAACCATCACATCCCTCCGTGCTTTTTGCATTTCATCTCTCTGCATTTACTTTCTCCGGTTCATCTCGCACACTCGATCCCTAGCTACTACTCCTAGGGCCAGTTCTTTTGGCGGCTTCCCCAGCTTTTCCCACAAGACTAGTCACAGTGGAGAGTAACAATAAGGCGCCTCACTCATTTATTTGGGCTTCTAAACTACTACTCCGTCCTGGTTTATTCCTCACCATTGTAATTTGTGCTAAATTTTGACCAAAGATTTAACTGGTTTATTCCTCACCATTGTAATCCCTCCGTCTAGGTGCGTAAGTCATCTTACGAAAACCAAATAATCCCAAAACACTTAGGCGCGGTGCATTAACTTCTACTCCGTACCTCGTTTCTTGTTTCTTGACATATCAACCAATAAGAGATAAAGAGTGTGCATGCTTTTAATGACTTGAGATATCAAACACGACATGCAGTGGTTAGTTCATTGCATGTAATACTATTAATTAGCGAATAAACATTAACGTTTCTCGTTTTCTCCTGCTCCTTGGTCACGGTGCACAGCCTAAGATGACTTACTCACCTAGACGGATGGAGTAGTGCATGTGACATGCACTAACATTTCATTAGTTAAATTTATGATCAAAATTTGACACAGATTACAATGGGGACCAATAAACCAGGACAGAGGTAGTAGTTATGGGATTACTAATCTAGAAGCCTAAAAGAACTGGCCCCTGGTACTCCTACTAGTAGTAGTACTCAAGTTGGAATTCCAATTGCACGGCACAACTTGTTAGGCAAAAAATTCGATACAGGGTGTAGGAAGCGGTTTGGGAATTTGCATGCCTTTCCGACCAGTGAGATACTCCGTACAAAGTACGACAGAGAGATAACCACAGAGAAGGAAGCTAAAAGTAAACAATCAAACGAGCATTTTTGCATTTGTTTTGCATTGAATTGTTTCACAAGCTTGACTAGTGTTGTTTTTCTACTTTTACAAAAACCGCATCGTAATGTTAAAACGTGCATTTGCACGTACATAAGTAATAGTAGTACTCCCTCCGTCTAGGTGTATAAGTCTTCCCTACTTCTTGGTCACGGTGCACAACCAAAGATGACTTATTGACCTGGACGAAGGGAGTAGCACAGTCTGCAAGAATATATCGAGAGAGACGTGTAGTGTGATAGTATATAGTAAAGTTTGTGCTATATGCACGTACTTGCAAAATGCGTACGAATACACAAGGTTTCCAAACTTTCCCTTTTACATACTTAATTAAGGACGCTAAAAATTCTTGAACGTTCGGGATTTATCATTTGCGTCTCAAAACTAATGAGATCGCCTTATGAAACAAAAATTATACTCCTCCTAAAAGCCACGGCGCTCGCAGGAGCCCTTGCGGCGCGCCACGAGTGCCCTGGTGCGCGGCCGTTTCCCAGCGTGCCGACACAATGCCTCTTCCTCAGCCTCGCAACTCGCGAGGTGCTGATTGGCGGCTTGCCGGCAGGCGAGCGCGATCTCACCGGTGTGGTGATCCGGCGCCAACAGGTACTCCTCCTCCCTGGAAGCATGCACCCGGTCCATGTACCGCCAAGCGTAGATGAGGCGCTTGGGCCCGACTGCACTCAGGGCGTCGGCACGAGCGTCCTCCGCCACCCTCACGGCCCTCGCACGAGCCTTCTGCCAAAGAGCCAATTGCCTGACTCTCTCGGACGCGACATAGGCCTCCCAGGCAGCTTGTTCCGCGGTGCGCTTCTCTTCCTCGGTCTTCTTCTCCGCCTCTATTTTGGCGCGCTCTGCTGGAGGCAAAGCCTCCCACAAGGCGACATCCATTTCTTTCCAAAGCTCCTCAAGGCTGGGGGGCTCGGCGGGCGGCGCGGCATTCTCCTCGTAGCGGGGAGCCGACGCGTCCTCCGGCGCGCGTGCTGGCGAGATTGGGAACGCCGACGCGTCCACCTCGACGCGTCGCGGCGAGGAGCGGAACGCCGACGCGTCCTCCTCGACTATTGGCGGTGAGGAACGGACCGGCGACGCGTTGCGTCGCGGCGAGGAGCGGAACACCGACGCGTCCTCCTCGACTAGTGGCGGCGAGGAATGGAACGGCGACGCGCCGCGTAGCGGCGAGGAGCGGAACACCGACGCGTCCTCCTCGACTAGTGGCGGCGAGGAACGGAACGGCGACGCGTGACCGTCTGTGCGGTGCAGCGAGGGGCTCCTAGGGCTTGGGAGGGGCGATGCCATGGTGGTCGACGTGAGAGGGAGGGGGAGGAGATAGCGATGAACGTGAACGTGAGGGGGAGGAGATAGCGATGTCGTGGGAGGCACAGTATTTATAGCGAGCTATGGCACACCTACGTAAGATATGGACTGAGCTGCACTGACTTAACTGCATGTCCAGTTGCGTCACTGACATGTGGGCCAGACCCCTGTTGGGCCCATATGTCAGTGACCCAATGCACCTGCAGTTAAGTAATAGCTACGTGGGCATATTTGTTGGAGTAAATTACGGGGGAGCGAAGGGGTGGAAATATTGCTGGTCACAACGGATTGGACGAGCGTGGGGGGAGGAGAGTCATGCATGCAGTTTTTTTCACACGGGGTGGAGTGGTGGGACCGCCGGAGGGAGAAGGAGAGTTTGGCAGGCATATTGTTTCGACACATGGAGAGGAAAAGATTTGGAGACGAACGGGCTTCCTGCAGGTATGGGGAACGGTGCATAATAAGTCATCTTGCATGCCGGGCTAGGTATAGTCTCAAGTCATTAAAAACATACACGCCCCACACATGTTCATATTTCAAGGTGCACTAAATTATTGCATGTGATGATTAAGGTTGGCCATAATGGTGGTATCTTAGCTGGTATCATGCACACGGGAATAGCAAACATGCTGATGTGGCAAAGAATTAAAGGAGAGGGGGGTTAGAGTAACTAGTGTTCATGCATGCATTGGTAAACACATTTTTTTGTGAAGAACAACAGCACTAGTTGAGTACTTTTGCAGACTTCAAAAACTATTCCACCGCCTCTACTATCTTGCTAAGAGTAGGTGAAATTTTTGAATCGAGCCCTTTAAACTAGAAGGGAGGTAGTGGTACTCTAAGGCTGGTCATAGTGGGGAGTAACTTAGACTAGTAACATGCATATGTTACTAGTCTATGTTACTACCTCTATAGTGCATAGTATCATAGATTAGTATCATAGGTGGTCTCATTTATTGCCATGCATGACACATAGTAGCATCACATTTATTATGTTACGGTATCTACCTATGTTACTATAACCATCTCTCTCTTCTTTAATTGCCTATCACATTAGCATGTTTGCGAGTCCCAAGTGCATGATACTACTTATGTTACCCCCACTATGGCCAGCCTAATAGCTAACCTTGTTGTGATGACAAGATAGGACATGGCACGCACCTGGACGGAGGAACTAGTCTGTATTGTGCATTTAAGTTTTGTCTGAAGTCAATGTACCTCTACTTTCACCAGACTTATAGAAAAATGTGTCAACATTCACAATGTCAAATCAATATTTTTACACTCATTATAAAACGTAGTTCTTATACTCATTATAATTAGTATTGTAGATATTGATATTTTTAGTATAAATTTGGTCGTGGGATTTCATTGATGCCTGTCAAAGCGTGGAGGAAGCGGAGCTTAGGGCTTGCATTGCCGGTCTCTACATAGGTATTTCTCTTCATAATCCTGTAATTTTAGAGACTGATTGCGCTTTTGTGGTAGCGTCTCTTGCATCGGGGGACTATGACAGGTCTGCTATGCGTGACCTGAAGATGAAAGCGTTGAGCATCTCGAAGTTGATCAACAATCTTCAATTGTCAAAGATTAGCCGTTCGGCCAATAAGGTGTGACACCCCAAAAATTTTTGACCTTGTTTTATCAATTAAAATTTTTGCCAGGAAATAAAACTTTTCCATTTGTCTAGATTTACTCTTTGATATTATGGGTTTTTCCTCAAGTGGAACTTTCCAAAAGTTTTATTGGACTTATATGCCCTTTTTTATAAAAACAATTCTATATCAGTGGATTTATTTGCATAATTAATTTCCATGAACTTTAATGCCCTTAAAATGATCTTTCATAATTTTAGAACCCCCTTTTTGCACTGCAACCTTTTGATAAATGCATTTAAAATTTTTCACCAAAATTTGGGGATGTCATGTGATGTTTCCACATCACTTTTATGCAAAAATATCTTATGGTCATTGGAGATTTTGAGCTCTACATCAACTTTTCAAATCTGGTCCAGTAGGCTTTTTTGCACTACAACCTATTTAAATATTCCTTTAAAAATTCTTTCAGTAGATGCATGTAATTAAGTTTTATGCAAAAACCCAGTGTTGTTCTTTGAAAAATTTGAGTGGATCAACCTCTTTTTCATTCTGGTCCAGTTTGGTGATTTGTACTGCAACCCTATTTTATTTTGCTCTAGTGCCCCTGAGCTTTTTCCCTACCTTTAGCCCTCCCTGCAAAACCCTTAAGACCAGGAGATTGGACCCATTGGAGGATTTTAAGTGCCTGCAATGAGCCCCTGTTCTTTCTGGCCAAAACTGAGGTTTTGCAAAACTTGCACTAGCAAGTTTCTGGTTTTGCCCAAGTGATCTTGCCATCATCTCCTACATCTAAAGAGACCCTGATCTGGAGATTTTGGCCACTCCAGGAGTTGCCTAAGTGCACTTGGCATTCTGTCGAACACTTGGTGTGCACAGTCAGTTTTGGGCATTTTTCCTAGTTTGCACTATGATCTTGATCCACTGACCCAGCAACCATGTCCCCGGAGCTCCTAGCTATCCCTACCCTAGTCCTGTTAGTTGCCAGCCTCCCCCTCGCGCTCTAGACTGCCCTGGCATTTCGTCGAGCAGGTCCCGTGCGTGCTCTGGGCGCGCCCAGAGCGCACGTTTTGCACGCGCGCGCACTGAGCCGCCGCGTCGCACTGCCGCCCTCGTCGCGTCCCGTCCCTGGCCCCTGCTCCACTGCTGAACCCGCACTATCCTCGCCCACTCTCCACGCCACCCCTGGTGCCCTACAGCACCGCTGGCAGAGCTCTTGGCGGCACGCCGGCGTCGGCAGTGAGCCTCTGCCATGTTCGGCGCCGCCCAAACCACACCAGCGCGCCAGCTGCCCCTATAAGCAGCTCGATCTTATCCCGAAGCTCGTCGGCACGCGCTCGTCGCCGCCACGTCGCTCTGCAGCTACAGCACGGCTGTCGCCGGCGATCTTATCCTCAGCCGCCGCGGCCCAACCCCGAGCGCCTATTTAAGGGATCCCCGAACTCGTTCAAGACCTCAGGCGACCTCAGACCTCTTCCCTAGTTCTCCCCTAACAGTGGATTGGCCGGGAGAGGCCAGCTTCCCCAACTCCGACCGGTTCGGCCGCCGCCGAGCTCCGGTGCAATACGTCGCAGCCAGGCTCTCCCCCGCCCCTCCAACGCCACCAAGAGTCTCCCCATTGCCTTGCGGAGCTTCCTAGCGACTCAGCCTCGGCCAAGGACCACCATAGCACGGCTGTCGCCGGCGACTCCTCCCACCACCATTGACCCAGCGACCACCGAGAGGACCGCCTCGGTCTGGCCGATCCATCCCTAGCCTCAAGTGCCCTCGAGGAGTCGTCGTTCATTGCCGGCGATCGCCGGAGCCCCGCTCCCGTTCGGGCAGAGAAGAGGTGGGAGGGGGAAGAACGGTCAAACCTGACCAGTGGGCCCTCTGGACCCACTGTCAGTGACCCGCGCGCCGTCCGCTCTGGTTAAGTGAAGGCGCATAAGTCCCGAGTACGTCTCCTCTGCTGCGAAAGCGTAATCTTCCCGAAACGTTTTCTTTTCTGGTTTTATTTAAAAAACAAAAGTTTGACTGATCTTTGACTGGCTATAACTTTTAAAATAAAACCCCAAATGAGTTGATTCTTTTTCCTACCTCTCTCAAATTTCATCTAGTTTATTTTAAGATTTATTTCAAAATTATTTGAGACAACTTTTTGTACTGTGTTTGAATTATTTGTTGTTTGAATATTTCTCAAAATAGGATTTTGGAGAGAAGGGAAAGCTTCCAAAAAAGTGCACCCTTTGCATACTCTTGAAGGCAAGCATTTCTGAACTCTAGCATAATATTTTGTGTGGTGTTTTCATACGGTTACAACACCACGTGGACGTGGAGTATGTGTTATCTTTACGTAACGATAAAGTCTCACGCGTGAGTGCACTTTGGAGATATTTTGTGGTTAGTAATGGATATGCTGGTGAAAGTATTCATCCTCGTGAGCTTCTCATGCATACCGGAAGGAATTCGGGAAAGTCGTGGTCTTGGGTAGACACGAGCTTGTCCCTAGTTCCTCGTTGAGACGAGTATGACCGGTATTGCATGGTAAGGCTTGATGAGTGGTGAGTTTATCTGTTAAGGGTATTATTGTTGGAGAATACCTGGACCTCCTGAGTCGGTCGTAGGTCGAGTCTTGTTTAGTATCTTCCCCTACTGGTTTTGTACTACCACTTGTCCCTGCCGCGGGTAGGGTACAGTTTAGTAAGTAGTCAACCCCTTACCAAAGCACACACCGTACAGAGAGGCCATGGTGGAAGATACCGGAGGCCTCCGGTATGCAGGCCACCTGGTCCGGGGGCATGGGTATTTCTGGTTGGGACCGAGAGGGGGGCACCCCTTAGAGCGCGCGAATATAAATTTGATCCCATGCTACGTCGAGGTTGTAGCCTCCCCACTTAGAGTTTTGCTTGGCAGGTGTCGTGGGTGATTCCAGACACCAGTAAGTTAAGCTGGTGTGTGCAGGTCAGGCGTGTTTTCAACTAAAAGGCCGTAGGCGGAATTAGTCCCGATGGGCTAAATAAATCCGTTACTCGTGGGTAAAGAGTACGCCCTCTGCAGAGGATATATCTATCCAGATAGCAATGTCCATGGGTAGGACTACAGTCTGAGATGAGTCCAGTAACGGTATTCGGATGGAGAACGACTAGACTGGATCGCAGTAACGGTATTCAGATGGAGAACGGCTAGACTGGATCGCAGTAACTGTATTCGGATGGAGAAATGGCTATACTAGGATTTTGTTTATGACCCGTGACATCTGAGGATCATGTGTATTATTATTATCATGGACTAACCATTTACAATATGTATTTTATTGAGCATCCCTGGGATGGTTCTACCTCCTGGATACTCACTGTGATTATTCTTATATAAGCCCTCTCCGTGGTGTCGCTCAGACGCCCGACTGCGGCATGTTTGTCTTTCTTTTATTATTCAAAAGCCCTTTATGTGGTGTCGCTCAGACGCCCGACTGTGGCATGTTTGTTATTTATTTATCCCTTATAAGCCCTTTATGCGGTGTCGCTCAGACGCCCGACTGTGGCATGTTTGTTATTCATTTATCCCTTATAAGCCCTTTATGTGGTGTCGCTCAGACGCCCGACTGCGGCATTGTCAATTTTTTTGCAACCTTTCGAGGAGTCATTTCAGACACTCGCTCAGTGCATTCCATTTTACTCCCGTATTGCATGTTCATATTCTCTCTGCATACGTGCATCACAGATTTTCGTGGCAGACGTTACGGTCATGAGTATCTCGGAGCATGATTGTCTCTTATTATATTATACCCGTGTTCTAAATGTTTGCGAGTACATTCAAACGTACTCACTGGCTTGTCCCTGGCTGTTGTCTTGGCCAGATTTCTTGCGTGGAGAAGAGCGTTACAACGGCAGCCCCGGAACCCATGTTAAGGCGATAGTAGCCTCGCGGAGATAGGAGTTATCCTGGTCAGCTGTTCTTGTGGTAAATGGAGTCCCATAGACGCAGATGTACCACAAACCGCTTCCGCCATCAACCATTAGAAACCAAGTGTTGTACTCCTAGGCCACAATGGTCTTGTACTACACATTTAGTACCTTGCTTGGAATTCTTGTATCAAGTTGGTGCCTCATCAGCTAACAGTAATCCTGGGGCTGGTGAGCACAAAGGCCGTTTTTCTGGGAAATTATTATCCTGAAAATCCGGTCGTGACATCAGGTGGCACACTTAATCGCTAAGTATAGCTTTGACAATAGATTAGATGGTATTCTTGTAAATAACATACCGCCCTGTGTGGTGAATATTGTATCGAATGAGTGTACTGGTGTGGCTGGTTATTAATATAAGGTGGTCTTCAAAAAAAAGTATAAATTTGGTCAAACACTTTGCAAACGGTTGATGGGAGTAAAAAGTACCAGAGGGAGTATCATGCATGCGGAGTAGGCAAAAAAATTGCTTGTCTAAAAAAAGGCAAAAAATTGCTCATTTATAGCCGGTCGAAGTCTCAAAGGGCGCGACCGCGCGAGGGAGGCAAAGGTCGTGGGAGGCGCGACGTTTGACGGAATTAAGTGAAGTTACATCCACGCACCGGCATGGCATGCGAACAGGCAGAAGCTATACCGTCAGGCCTACGATATGGGTCTAGTAGACATGACATCTAGTGGGTCCTGCATAGTTCTCGAGAACTCTTTGGGGGCTTGCAGCCGTTTATCCACCGGGCAAGCCAGCAACCCCACGCCGTTCGCACGCCCTACTCGTCCCCGTCTTCTACCTTACAACAGTTCGCTCCCAGTCGTCCCGTCCTTTCACATTAGTTCGCTCCCAGTTTTTTTTGCGGGGTACAACAGTTCAACTTCTCCTAACCCTCCTCCAAAATCCATGGCCTCCCAAATCTCCATGGTCGCCGCTCGACCAGGTTAGAGCCATCACCGGCGACCAGTTCATCGTCATCTACACACGTGGATCCGAGACGGTGAAAGCATGGCTTGCTCGCCTCCTACGCATGTTCAACAGTTCAACGGATGAGTGGGTCGCTGGGCTAGATGTTGAGTACACCACAGTCCTGGGACGAGAGAAGGATCTAAAGGACGAAGAGAGGAAGAAGCCCGCCGTGATCCAGGTTTGCGTACATAACGTTTGCTTGGTCTACCACATATGCCATGCCGACGTTGAGTGCCAGGATTTTAAGAACTTCTCAAGGACAAAAGAGTGAAATTCGTTACTGTAGGCTTTAAGAATGCAGGGATGTCCTGCGTCGGATAGGTCTCGTTGTAGGCCAGCCCTTCGATCTCCAAAAGGCAAGCCTGGTGTCCTCCTCTCAACCTTCAATGCTGACCCTGGCAGCAGCCATGATTGATCCTTCGTACGCTAAACTGAAGAAATCTCATCACGAGTTTCATCATGCATGGGAGTCGAAGACATTAGATGAAGATCACATCTTGTACGCAGCAATGGATGCCTACCTTTGTTTAAATATCTACAAGGGTTGGATGAAGAAGCAGAGCCCAGTGTCTAGTTCAAGCAAAGAAGCGTCGGCGAAGAGGAAGAGGAAGAGGGATGAGGACGAAATCAAGGATGTGGACTCGGACTCCGAGTAGGTGGCAGTGCCGTCGCTCATGCTGGTTCTACTGCAGTGTCAAGCGGACTAGTTGCTTAGTTTATTTTCAAGGGTGTGTTGTGCTGAGGCCCCAGCAGAACTATGTTTATGTTCTTTCTCGTTATTTGAACTCTTTAGTACGTACAGTAGTACTAGTACTATGTCTTACTCTCTCTTGCACAAAATTACCAATCCCTCTCTCCCCCGCACAAAATTGTCAATCCCTCAACCCACGAGATCCTTCCCCTCTTGTCCATGTTTTTCCAGCTCTCTCATCAAACATGTTGTCTCTTCTCCTTCCACGTATACAGAATCCAGATGCACACGCATCTCATGTATATTACATGTATCCATCTTTCTCACAGACCTAACTTCTTCCTCTCTTTTTCTCTCTCTATCTCTCTCTCTGTGTGTCTCGTTAGGTTTGTCTCCTACTCTCTCGTCCACATACATACAATCTTTCCCGCCCTATCTGCTCCATCTTCAAATGCTCTCTCTGCACGTTTCATTCACACATTGGGATATGTCAAAATGTTGCTTCTATAATGGCTGATGTAGAGTTATGGTTGTTTTTGTTGCATCCTACAAAGTAATAACTATGAAATGCACTTAGATTCTCATTTGACTGGGATTATGTGAGTTTGAGCATGTTGTGAAGTACTATAGACCTTGTATACATCTTGGGATTCGACAATGATTGTAACTATTGAATTGTATAGACCATTACATTCGAAGTCAATAGCCTAATATATTTATTTCACAATTTCAACAAATGATTAGTTCACTACAAACTAATAAAACAAATGTGTACTCCCTCCGTTTTTATTTAAGTCCGCATATTAGCATTGGTCAAAGTCAAGTTTTGTAAACTCTCAGAAAGCTTATAACAAAAAATATTAACATATACAATAACAAATAAATACCATTAGATTCATTATTGAATGTACTTTCACATCATACATATTTGTTATGGTAAATGTTTATATTTTTCTATAAACTTGGTCAAACTTTAGGAAGTTTGACTTCGGTCAAACCTAATATGCAGAGTTTACTACTACTACTCGCTAGTTGCTTAGCCGAATCACTCAACACACCACACGGGGAGTCCAGTGTCACAAAATTTTGAGGTCGGTGGGAAAATCTCTCGCGACCCTGATTCGAGCAGTGGGAAGTTACCATCATAGCCTTCGGAACAGGCCTACGGATGACGCTTGGTAGGGGGCTGTTTTCGTAACTTCAGGTTCACCCTACCCAGCCAACCCCACCCCGGCACCCAGAGTAGTACACCTGAATACTCCCCATTTTCTATCCCCACCGCAAAATAGACTTCTCCACGGCACCGCAGCCTTCGTGCTCCTCCCCTTTACATCGGCGCACTCGTCCACCGCAGCGCATCTGCCTCATCGACGACCTCGTACGCCGCACTGGAGCCGGTCCACCGTCATCGTCGTGCACAGAGCCTCTTCCCCGGCATCGTCTTCCACGGTCTCGGATCTGCTTCCCGGAAGCCGACGCCAAGCGCAGAAGTACCACCGTCGTGGACAATGAACTGACTCCCGTTGCCGACCATGACTCACAGAGGCCGCCGCGACCATCGTTCTCCTCCTCGATTGGTAATGTGTGTATTGAATCACTTAGCAGTACATGTGCAGTTCCAATTTTGTTCATACCTACCCTTCAAATTTCCTGGGTGTTATTGTTCCCGTAAAAGTAATTCGTTATAGCCTTCATTGTCCAACAGAATATCAGCTTGTAATTGTGTGTCGCTCCTGTATCGCGCTAGTAGAGAAGAGACTAGAGATAGCAGAGACGTTGGGAAAGGATCGCGCGCGCGCGGGAAAAAGCGGTCGGGCGTGCGCTAGTTTTGGCGCGCGGCATCCGGCGCGCTTTATAAAATCCAACGCCCTCCCACCGCTCTGTGCCTTGCCACCGCTCTCTCCCCGCTCTGTGCCTCGCCACCGCTCTCTCCCCGCTCTTTTTCGCCTCGCCGCCACCGCGCCACCATGCCGCCGCATCACTGGGAAACTTGGGGATACCGCGGCTTCCGCGCGCGCCCCTCCGGCGGCTTCTCCGCCGAGATCCGGTTCCGCGGGATGCGCCTCGGCCTCGGCAATTTCGACACCGCTAACGAGGCCGCCCGCGCGTACGACGCGGCGGTGTGGCGCCTCCGGTGGCCTCATAGAACATTGAACTTCCCCAACGTTCCGACGCGGGAGCGGACGCAGGAGCTCGCGCCTCTACCGCGGCTTAGGGCGCTGTGGCGCCAACACTTCCTGCAGGACATCATCAACGAGCGCGAGTTCTACGCGCAAAGGAGGGCGGAGAGGGATAAGAGGAGGGCGGAGCGAGCCGCCTATCGCGAGGACAAGCATAGGCGAAAAGCGGACGCTCAATTCAACATGAGGCTAGGAGCAGCGTCGCCCTGGGAATCCGACGACGATCGGTATCTTCACGCCTACAGTCAGACGTCGAAGGAGGACATCACCGAGGAGGAGTCGGACGATGAGGAGTAGTTGAATTATCTTTTTTTATCTATCTATGCTGAGAACTATCCTCTACTCTCTAGTATCTACTTCTCGATCTCAACACTGTAAACGCTTTTTTAAAGCGTCGCGCGTTGCGATTCTGTTGGAGATGCTCTAACATGGCAGACGAGTGCTTTAATGTTGCCCACAAGATGCGCGAGTATTAAGTAGTATATTTTTCTTGCCATGTTGAGATTTTAAAACCACAAGTGCGAACATGCAGAGGAGCAATGAAGACCAAACACGGGATATTCGGGACATCTCCAAGGAGCGTGGCAAGTAAAAGAGGAGCTGCACCGAACCTGTAAAACGAGCTTTGGTAAGTAACACCCTTTCAATTACTTTCGTGTAGCCTCATGTTCTTCGATGTGTATATGTTGTAGTTTCTGTTTCTCTTAAGCGTGGTATTCTTCGATGTGTAATAAGAAGAGTCTTAATCGTCCTAATGCTTTCATTTTTAGCTTGATGTAGGAAGTGGGTGTTCTCACCTTGTAGTCTGTTTTTATTTTTATTTTCCTTTTGAATTCACTTCTCCGAGTTCTGTTTATCTGGCTTCTACTAAATGGATCTAGGTTGCTCCGAGTATTGATCTAAAAAAGAAGTAACTTCATGTCAGGATGCAGTTCCTGCGAGGAGGGAAGTATGGTCAACCTCGAGATCATGTTTCCAAAATGAGGCTGGATTACACACAAGGTGCCAGTTCCCTAATGATGCTGGATTAGACACAAGGTGCAAATTCCCAGATGATGCTAGATTACACACAAGCCGGTGGAGTCGTCAGCTGTTCGTGTCCTCGTGGCATTAGTAAAGGCTGAAAGAAAGCGTGCAGCAGCCCTTGAGAATGTAGCTGAGTTCCTGAAGAAGCGAAAAGACCAATCAGATGCTCTCTTCACCCAAGCCAAAGAAGAGATGGAAGAAGCCAGAAATAAGCTAGCAGAGGCAGAGCAGGCTAGGCGTCTCCTGCTATCTAAAACTGTTGTCAATACAAAATTTCCTTCATAATAGCTAGGTTCAAATGTTTATCCAGTCAGCAGGCCTGTTGTGATGTCCGTGCATCTACTGATGTGGCACAAAATGTTTTTTTGGGTCATGTAATAACAACAATTACTTTCCAAACAATAACAGACGAAGCATTGGACATGGTATAGTTCACGCGCAAGCCCGACATTCCAAGTTCAACTTCCACATCAAACTCATGTTCACAGATATCTGCACATTCATACATAATGTCCACAACCATGATTCACTTCAAAGCCAAAAAAATGTGAGGAGAGTTATAAATAAAGAAATCCCCTACTAATTCCTGCTACCAGTGTGAGCACAACAAGTCAAGACCATGCGTAAATTAATTATATTTTAGTCATTTTTTGTGTTCTAAAATGCCTGCCGGCTCGCGGAAGGACGTGTTGCCGGCACACGCGTGAATTCAATGAAGGCAGGCGGGGCAGTCTTAAGCTGGTTGCACGCAGCGAGGAGGCGTGCTCAGCCGGGCCTGCAGCGAGTGCAGCCCTCTTGGCCGGCGCGCCGGTTCAATGCCTGCGCTATGAGAGGTCGTGTTCGTGTCAGAGCAATCACTCCCTCCAGTCCTTTTTTGTTTGGGTATAACAAAATCTCGTTTTCCATTCACATTTTACAAGTAAAATTCGTGGACAAACTTTGACCCAAAGTACGATGGGGACTAGTAAACCAGAATGGAGGTAGTAGTTTTTTTTTAATCAAAGAAGGTTTTCCCCTTCCGATTTTCATTACTGAAAACCAGCATCTAAATCTAAACCATAGTATTTGCCCTAGAACTACCAGGTTCAACATCTCGCAACATAAACCCATACAACCTCCATCGCAAAAAAAAATCATACAACCATACGCCAAGGAGGTATGTAGTACTATGAATTCCATTTTCGCTCCATACCAATCGTTCTAAAAACTACTTACTACTTATAACGCGCCATTGAAAATCGAAACTCTTAACCCCGCTAAAAAAACGATATTTTAAATGTGGCTACTCGATCTGTGGCAACTGGCGAGCCACCGCGCTCCAAGTCGTTCACCTGTGGTCCCGACCATCAACTCCTACGGATCAAATTATCACGCGAGCTGACTATTCCTACAAAGGTGCTCCACCACATACCCGGCACCCGCGAATGCAGCAATCATGCACCTAGGGTTTTAGGGTTTATTTGTTAACGTCGCCTTTACGTAACACTCATGTGTGCGAGACAGCGAGAGGCCGACTGCGTCCGTGCGCCTCTTCTCTTCGTATATGTACTCCACCGTTTGTCTGGTGTCCAAAACATTATAATAACTACTAGCAATGTGCCAAAGCATTGCCACACGATCAAAGTAGATTAATACATATTCACCGATTCGATAGAAAAAAAGTCTAGTTTTGAAATACGTATATCACTAAAAATATGTTATGTTTCACTCAAAATATATTCCTTTGGCGGTTCTGATGAGATAAGGGAGGAATGTTGTTGGTTTCAAGATTCGAGAAGTGGTATATGTCTAATTTCTACTCTTACTAGCAAGATGCCCGTGCGTTGCACGGAACATCAAGATCTTGTGGGAGAAAAGGATGAACGAGGCAAGGCCTTATCTGCAAATGTGGTGAAGAGTGCGGGTAAATTGCCATATTTTCCTTCCTATCCGTCGGATATAAATCGGACGACCTACATTGCAGGATGGCAGGCCCACCATCATCACCAACTCTATTTTTTATCCCTACTCTTATAAAAAGCATTGTCGGTGATGATCGTGTGCCTGCCATCCTGCAATATAGGCCGTCCGATCTATATCTGACGGATAGGAAGGAAACTATGGCAATTTTGCAAAAAGATACCCACACCCCTCTCCACATTTGCAAATAAGGCCTTCCCTCGTTCATCCTTTTCCCCCACAAGATAAACTACTCATACAAATGCATCTTGATGTTCCGTGCAACGCATGGGCATCTTGCTAGTTGTTGCAAAAAGCCCATGTGTGTGTGAGGGAGAGGGAGAGTGGAGGAGGACGGAGTGCATGTGTGACAAAGACACAAGGAGTGTGTGTGCGATAGGTATCAGCTTAAAGTGAGGCGATAGTGTGTGTGTGCATGATCGAGAGGGCGTGTCTCAAGAAGGGAAGAAAAATCTACATAGATACAAGGAGCGGGAGAGAGACATGTATGCGATGGTGGAAGCACGAGTGTGTGGGTGTATAAACCTATCTAGAGGCTAGCTAGTCGATAAATGTTTGTGAGAGAAATATGAGTCGACTGAAAAAGCCGACCACGGAGCAGGAGCCGGCAATGAAATTTAAGTCGGCTGATGAGACTAAACTTGTTGATTTCGTTCCAGGTGATTCATCTCAGCAGTTTAGCATCAGTGCCAATCTGGATCCAAAATAGGAAAGCGCGCTCATCGAGTTCATCCATGAGAATAGGGACATTTTTGCATGGAAACCTTCTGACATGCCAGGTGTACCTAGAGAACTCGCTGAGCACACTCTCAATGTTGATCCGAAATTTAAGCCGGTCAGGCAATTCCTTCGGCGGTATAATGAAGAGAGGCGGAAAGCCATTGGTGAAGAGGTGGCCCGGCTCTTGGCGGCCGGGTTTATTGTTGAAGTCTTTCACCCAGAGTGGTTAGCTAACCCGGTGCTCGTACTCAAGAAGAACGGCACCTGGCGGATGTGTGTGGACTACACGGACTTAAACAAGGCATGTCCGGCTGATCCTTTTGCTCTTCCCCGTATTGATCAAATTATTGATGCTACGGCGGGTTGCGAGCGCTTAAGTTTCTTGGATGCTTATTCTGGATACCATCAGATTAAAATGGCAGTTAAGGACCAGGAGAAGACGGCGTTCATCACTCCCTTTGGAGCCTTCTGCTATGTGTCTATGCCTTTTGGGCTCAAGAGTGCACAGGCGACTTATCAGCGTTGCGTGCCAAACTGTCTTCATAACCAGATTGGGCGCAATGTTCATGCTTATGTGGATGATATTGTGGTTAAGTCCAGGGAAGAGGAAACCTTGATAGATGATCTGAGGGAAGCCTTTGATAATCTCCGGGTCTACAAGATGATGCTTAACCCGGCCAAGTGTGTTTTTGATCTTCCTGCAGGCAAGCTCTTGGGTTTCTTGGTTTCGAACAGGTATTGAAGCTAACCCGGAGAAGATCAAGGCAATCACTTCTCTGGCTAAGCCGGCATGTATAAACAACGTCCAGCAACTGGCGGGTCGTATCGCTGCTTTAAGCCGGTTTATAAGCCGCTTGGGTGAGAAGGCCATGCCATTGTACCAGTTGATGAAGAAAACTGATAACTTTGTCTGGAATGATGCTGCTAATACTGCTTTTGAGGATTTGAAGAGATAGCTGGCTGAGCCCCCGGTCCTTGCTGCTCTGGTTGACAAGGAGCCTTTATTATTGTATGTAGCTGCTAACACGCGAGCCGTCAGTGTGGCTGTGGTGGTGGAACGCAAGGAAGAGGGCAAGGAGCATCCGGTTCAGCGGCCGGTTTATTACATCAGTGAAGTGCTCATCGAGTCCAAACAGCGGTATCCACATTGGCAGAAGCTTGTTTATGGTGTGTTCATGGCAAGCCGGAAGCTTAATCATTACTTCCAGGGTCACCCTATCACTGTGGTTAGTTCTGCTCCCCTTGGAGATATCATCCAAAACAGAGAAGCTACAGGAAGAGTGGCTAAGTGGGCTATAGAGCTCGGGCCTCATGGTCTGAAGTACGTACCACACACTACTGTTAAATCTCAAGCCTTGGTGGATTTCATCAACGATTGGACAGAGTTACAAGTGCCCGAAGAAAAGCCAGATAACACGTATTGGACTATTCACTTCGATGGGTCCAGGCAATTGGAGGGCTCGGGGGCTGAAGTTGTATTGGCTTCCCCTAAAGGTGACAAGTTCCATTACGTGCTACGGTTGATGTTTCCTTGCACTAACAATGCGGCTGAGTACGAGGCCTTGCTCCATGGTCTTCGGATGGCTAAGGAGATGAGCTTGAGCCGGGTAAGATGCTTTCGCGACTCGGACTTAGTGGCTCAACAAGTGTCGGGGAAGTGGGATTCCAAGGACCCTCTTATGGCGGCTTATCGCCGTGAAGTTGATGCCATTGCTGGACACTTTCAGGGTTACCAAGTAGAGCACATCGATCGCAGGAAGAACGAGGCGGCTGATGCTTTAAGCCGGCTGGGCTCTCAGCGAAAACCGGTGCCGCCTAATACTTTCCTGGATGTCTTGCATAACCCTTCTGTTAAGTTGCCTACAGAGGAAGACTTGGCTGTCCCTGACCCGAAGGCACAATTGGTGGCGACTCTCCACATCATCCCGGACTGGACAGTACCCTATCTGGCTTACATGACCCGGGGCGATTTGCCTGAGGATGAAACTTTGGCCAGACAAATAACCCGGCGGTCTAAGTCAATGGTTGTTATCAATGGTGAGTTGCATCGCCGCAGTATTACGGGACCGTTCCAGCGTTGTGTCTCCCCTGAGGAAGGCCAAGAGATCTTGCGTGAGATTCATGAAGGGGATTATGGCCATCATGCCAGCTCAAAATCCCTGGTGGCCAAAGCTTTTCGTCATGGTTTTTATTGGTTGACGGCTCATGCTGATGCGGAGGACTTGGTCAGTAAATGTGATGGTTGCCAAAGGTTTTCACGACAGGCTCATGTGCCGGCTCAGGAGCTGAGAATGATACCAATCACTTGGCCGTTTGCAGTCTGGGGGCTTGATATGGTTGGGCCTTTTAAAAGGTCCAAGGATAAGAAGACCCACCTCTTGGTGGCCGTTGACAAGTTCACAAAGTGGGTTGAAGCAGAGCCAGTTAGCAAGTGTGACGCGGCCACGGCGGTTCAATTCATGAAAAAGGTGATATTGCGCTTTGGCTTTCCACACAGCATTATAACTGACAATGGTACCAATCTGTCCAAGGGCGCCATGGAGGAGTTTTGTCAATGAGAGCATATTCGACTTGATGTTTCATCAGTGGCTCATCCTCAATCCAATGGTCAAGCTGAGAGAGCTAATCAGGAGATCTTGAAGGGCATTAAGCCCCGGCTTTTGGTCCCTTTGCAACGGACGTCGGGTTGTTGGGTGGAGGAGTTACCCTCCGTGTTATGGAGCATCAACACTACTCCTAACAGGTCTACGGGTTACACGCCTTTCTTCATGGTTTATGGAGCGAAGCAGTCCTCCCCACTGACATCCGTCATGACTCGCCTCGAGTGGCGGCTTATGTTGAGGCGGATAATGAACAGGCGCGCCAGGATGCTCTTGACTTGTTGGACGAACAGCGTGATGTGGCAGCAGCTCGATCAGCAATTTACCAACAAGACCTGCGCCGTTATCACAGTCGCCGGGTTAAGTCCCGGGTCTTCCAGGAAGGTGACCTGGTGCTCCGGCTCATCCAAGATCAAACAGATGCGCACAAGCTATCCCCGCCTTGGGAAGGACCCTTTGTGGTTAGCAAGAACTTGCACAATGGGTCATATTACCTCATTGACATTCGGGAGCGCAAAGATTCACGCAAGTCGGAGGAGGAGACCCGTCGGCCGTGGAACATAGCTCAGCTTCGGCCTTATTACACTTGAGCCGCCGGCTCTCATGATGTACATATTTCTATAAGCCATGTATATATGATGATAAGCAATAAAGCAGTACCTCTGTCCTTTTTTCTCCTCCAAAGGTGAATGTGTTGTTTCCGTTACAAGATCACATGATAACTTGAAGGAGGATCCGGCTTATGATCGCATTCGAATCTAGCCGTACGCAGTATAATCACTTGGGGGCTTCCTGTTCAAACATAGGTCGTATTCAAACCAAAGAGAACATAGCTGTCGATACCCATTTGATTGGCAAAGTGCCGAGCTCATTGGGGAATTTTCCTTGATCATATTTGAATCATGGCTCAACCCCCTTTGGGAACCGACGTGGATCGTATTCGAATCAGCGTCGTTAAACAATTCTCTAGGTCATTTGGGGGCTTCCTGTTCAAACATGGGTCGTATTCGAACCAAAGAGAACATAGCTGTCGGTACCCTCTTGATCGGCATCGCCAAACCCACTGGGGGCTATATGATCGCATTCGAATCTTAGCTTAACCCCTTTGGGACAGGTCTCTGGTCGTATTCGAACCGGAAGCCCCTGAGTTTTAGTTTTCTGATTTACAACAAGTTCTTCTGATTGTTTCAATAGTATGCATGGCGGTTCTCATTCTGCCGGCTTAACTTTGATTCACAGTGATAATCACACAATCAGCTTTATCAAGACTGGTAAACCAGAGTTGAGGTACCAACCTTATTATCCGGGTTATATAAACCGGAAGTGTACTTGAAGGCCTGTAAGTGTGTTATTACGATTATATCAAGGACATAATTGAGGACCAGTCTCTCAACTTAGATTTATATTCCGGGTTATATGCGTCAGACTATGATTCTTAGTGCGGTAAGCCGCCTAGAGACTTGTGATTTGTTCTTTTATGCAGGATAGTTAAAGACAACTATTTGAGCTTAAGGAAGATGAATGATCCATTATGACCCGGAGGAACATAAGGCAGCAACTTCAATGGAATTAAGCATTTAGCATGTGCACGATGGCATGACAAGGTTTAAATGTTGGTCCTATTCTATTACAAGACTCCCCGAGTCCAAAAGGGTGAAGCATTGTTTAAACAAGCCGCCTTAAAAAGTCAGGATGCCTGCCGGGTCGAAGCTTCCGGCTCATCCCTCTCTGATCCTCCGGCTGTCCCCATGACCTGGAAGGTTGACGATTTCCAGTCAATGCCGCTCAAAGCTTCGAATTGAGCCTCCTCGTCAATTAACCCGGCCGGGTTAATGTCTGGGGCAAAAGTGTGCTTATGAGTCGGCGGGACTAAACTGATGGCTTCATAACGCGGAGTGGGGATCCTCTGATTCTCTGCATCGTAGCCCGGCTGGTACTTGGTCACATCAGTGTCATTCCCAATCAGGGTGGCCACCGGGCGCACGATCTTCACACAGGCAGCAAAGTCCTTTTGGTCGAAAGGGGTGCCGTCTTCCTTCAAGCTGGGGTAACCAAGTGCAATGTCCGCCGGGTCTAGCTCTGGAAGGAAAGCCTTGGCCCGGCTCAGAGCAGCTATGGCTCCGGCTCTTGAAGAAGCCCGTCGCAGCTCTTGAACACACTGAGGAAGAACGGCCAGCCGGCGAAGTACTTCCGCCAGGTGAGTCGGCACCTCATTGGATAGGGCCACCACGGCCAAGGCGCGCTGTGACCCGGTGTAGAGTTGTTCCACCAGAGTGTACACGGCCTTCAACTTGGTCAGCACACTTTGGTTGAGGTTGGTGCTTCTTGGACCTGTTTAAACAGAGTAAGATAAGCCGCTGGCAATGATGGGAGTTACGAGACATAAAAGATTATAAACTTGATGAAAGCCGGTGGAATAACTTACCGAAGATTGCGGCGACCATCTGTGACACGTGGCGCTTTAAGCCGGAGAGTTCGGCGGTTTTCTCCGACAGAGCCTTCTCCGCCTGTTCGGCCCGGCTTATAAGAGCAGCCTTCTCTTCGGCCCAAGCCTTCCTTTCGGTTTCAAAGTCCTTCTTCAGCTTCTCTTGAGCGGCAATACTGGACACAAATTTGGCGTTGGCCTTCCGAGTCTCAGTTTCCTGAGTCTTCAGGCGGCTCTTCAGATCAGAGATATCAGCCTCAAACTTCTTGCAAGCGGCCTGCACAATTTCCGGGTTATAGTATGAACAGTTATTATGCAACTTTAAAGTCCCAAGCACTTTCTAAGCAAAGACACTTGACACTTGGGGGCTAATGCATGTTGAAAGTTTCTATCTACAAAATTACCGGTTCATGCGAGTAAGCCGGAAGATAAGTCTACAACATATTCTATCATAGGTAGTAGACTTGGGGGCTAGAGTATGGTAAAGATAACAGATAACTATGCAGTAAGCAAGAAGAGTGGTACCTCAGACTTCTGCTGTATCTGATTCACCATGTTGATCTCTAAATCCTGGCTCTTGTGCACCTGACTGACATAGCCGGAGACGATCTCTCCGATGCTCAGATTAGCATAGTTGGTGAGGTCCAGATTGGCCCGGCGGTGCTCTAGCAACTCTTCCTTGGCGGAGCACTTGGCCAGCGCAGTGGGTCTCCCCGGCTCAACAAACTCCGTCCGAGTGATTACCACGTCCGGGTCATCGGCCGGCTGAGCCGGGCTGGAGGTCTCCGGATTAGCAGAAGTCTCCATGGCTGGCTCGTCGGTGGGAGCGGTGGCCTCAGGAGCAGAGGCAGCTGGCGGCTCTTGAGCGGAAACCTCCGGTTCAGTCACGACCGACTCCTCCGCCGGCTTATTCTTCTTTGCTCTTTTACTGAGCTTTGCTTGAGCACTGAAAGGGCAAAAGGTTAGTACAAAAGTATGAGTAAAGATAAGCACAACAAGAGATGATCATCGTTACCCGGGTACGGTCTTGAAAGCCGGCAGATTCGACTGCATCGAGTCACCAGAGGAAGGTGACGTTTCCTGATAATTCGAGTCGGAAGAATTGAGCGGTTGACGTATAACACCCGCCAAAGGATGAAAAGGGTACAAGTGGGAGATAACCTCGGTCCGGCGTTTCCTCGATGCGTCAGGTAAACCGAAGGAGAGGTCAGCGTCCTTGTTGGTCCGGGTGTGCCGCCGGCTCTCATGAATCTGTCGCTTCAAAAGTAATTGAGGATCTTGATAAGCTAAAGGATGTGAAAATCTTACTTTCCGGGTTACTCTTCGGACTTTTAGCCTTGGCAAGGGCTCCGAGTCGGAGGAAAGTGTCATTACCTCTTCAATCACCAGGTTACTTGCTCCGGTGTCATCCTGCTGATGAACAGTATTGATAAGGTAGACAGAAATAAACAAGAAATACAGCAAGAGCTTACAGGTTCAGGGGTTTACCTCTGACTCGGAGCTGTCGCTTAGTTGGAGCAAATCTGAAGCAGTAGGCATGTTTCCCTTCTTGCGGGGAGCGGCTCTCCTGGCGGCTTTCTTAGCCTTCCTGGCCTTCTTGGCCGCCTCATGGTCATACTTGACCTTCCAGAATTTATCATCAGCCTGAGAAAATACAATGAAGATTTCTTAAAGGTTCAGATGAAAACTATCTAAAGAAGAAAATAAGATGTTTAGATCAACGGCTTACCGCTGGAGCCGGGTTGGTCTTGCAGAAGGGGCTTAAGCCGGTCCTCCCGCAGTCTGCCAGGCTCTCATTCAAAAGGGCCTTGGTCATGTCTTCAGCAACGTCTTCAGGAAGATCGTTGCGGCTGTGTCGCAGGGGGTCATCTTTCCGGCCTGTGTATTCACACATTAAGCCGGGGCGGCGGCTCAAGGGGATCACCCGCCACGAGATCCAGAACCGGACCAGATCAATTCCATTGAGGCCATTTCCCAGGAGAGCCTTGATTTTTTTGATGGTAGGGATCAGAGGTTGGCGCTCAGCCTGTGATAGCTTGTCTGACAGAGGGTGAGTTGGTTCCAGGCGCGAGGGACGAAAGCCGGGCAGCGGGCTCTCGTCAGCCGGCGAAGTGTCCTGCCAGTAGAACCATGTCTGGTTCCAGTCCTTTGGGTGGCTTGGCGGCTCGGCGTAAGGAAAAAGGCAGTATCTGCGGCGTTGAATAGAGATTCCACCAAGTTCCAGGCTTGGTCCGTTGGCGCCTCATTCTGGCGGTTCAAATAGAATAGCTCTCTGAAGAGCAGCGGGCTGGGCTCTTCTCCAAGGTAGACCTCGCAGAATACTTGGAAGTTGCATATATTCGACACCGAATTGGGTCCTATGTCTTGTGGCCGCAGGTCAAAGAAATTCAGCACATCTCTAAAAAACTTTGAGCCGGGCGGTGCGAAGCCCCGGCTCATGTGATCCGCAAATATTACCACCTCCCCGTCCCTTGGCTGTGGTCTCTCCTCTGACGGGTCAGGGGCGCGGTAAGACATGACGTCCTTCTTGGGCAGGTAACCCGTTTTCACAAAGTCTGCTAAGGTTTCGTCAGTGACGTTGGACCTCATCCAGTTGCATGTGATGGGTGCTTTGGGAGCTTTGGGAGGCATGGTGAAAGTCGGAAGCCTATGATAAAAGGAAATGTCCGGTTTAATTATAAGCCGGAGGAAATTTACAGTTCAATGTTTAAAATGGCGGCTTATGAAAGGGGCCTAATGACATATAGCTAAATGCATCGGGTTATCTAAGCCGCTGGAGGTATTGAGAGTAATTCAATTGTCTACAGCTTTATCATAAATGAGCCAGAAAATTTTACCGCGCGTGGTTTCTTTTGAGCCGGACATGTAAGCCGCCATGACTCAACAGATGCAGTTTTTACTAAGTGTGGTGAAAACAGGTTTCACACATCGCAGTAACTAATTTGGATCAAAATGGTCGACTTAAGAGGAAAATTTCTAGACCTAAAACAGACGCAGAAGAAGTTCGCGGGTTCGAACGAAGCCTCTATGCAGTAAAGGGAGATCTATGTACATTGGAAACGGGTGTGAAACAACTACCGCAGCAGTTCTATACAGTCTAAGATCAAGAAAAGTGGTAAAGATCAAATCTACCGAGAACTCGCGAAGAACGGTGAAGAACACGGGAAGAACAGCAAGAACCTAATGTGGATCTATTCTATGGAGTGGCGATGGCTTACGGGTGCTGGTGAGTCGCGGAGGTCGCCGCCGTTTTCTCTGGACACAACAGGTTGATGCAGCGGCTGGAGTTGGTGAGGACGAGGAGACCCGCGGCGGCGGCGGCGATGGAGCTCGAGCGGGAGAACAGTGGCGAGAGGAGGAAGACGAGTGGCTGGAGGCTCAACGGGCCGGGCTATTTATAAGGTGAGGCTCATAAGTGGGCGCGAGAAACGAGGAGGCCACGGCGCGGGTATCTCACCGTAACAACACCTCGATTTTCGGGATGGCAGTTAAAGATAAGATCCGTTGCGGATATGATGGAGTAAAAAATGGACTTAATGGAAGATGACGTCACGACGGGTTACCCGGAATCCAGAGGATGACGTCACGGCGGGTTATGGCCTTCACACAATTGTAAGCCGGAGATTTTCTGTCGAAAGGATTGAAGATTGACATGAGCCGGCTCAAATCAATCTGGGGCCTAATGTTGAGGATATAAACCTTACAGTCACCCGCTCGGAGGGGCCGGGTTACTCATAATGGTCATCACCTGAAGCCCGGCGCCAAGCTTGAAGACGGTGGGCCAAAGATGGGCTTAAGACCCGGAGATGGCTTAAGGCCTGTAGTTACAACCGCCATTGTGATAGAACTTGTAGTGTAAGACAAGAATAGTTGAGAGTCCGAGCCGGACACTCTTATGAGCCGGCCGGGACTCTGATGGCCGCTGGGCGTCAGCCTCTCTATATAAAGGGACGACCCTGCGGCGGTTTAGGGACAGGAAAAGATCTCATCGAGAGCCAGGCATAGCAGTTAAGCTCCCTGGTCATCGAAACCTTAATCAATACCACCTCAACTGGACGTAGGCTTTTACCTTCACCGTAAGGGGCCGAACCAGTATAAACCTTGTGTTCCTTGTCCCGTTTAACCCCTTCAAGCTTCCTAGCTGCGATGGCTCCACGACTAAGTCCTAGCTCGAGGACATCTGCCGTGACAATTCCACGACAGGGTGCGAAAGCGAGAGTTTTGTGTGTGTGAGAGAGAGACGGTAGTCGGGAAGGGGAGTGGAAGCAGGAGTTGTGTGTGTGTGTCTGTGAGAGAGAGAGGAGACGGTAGTCGGGGTTGTCTGATCGGTAAACAAATGAATAATGTCAGTTTGGGATGGAGACGAAAAGGAGACCGCAACAAATGTTGTGTCTACAGGAGAGAGAGAGAGAGAGAGAGAGAGAGAGAGAGAGAGAGTAATTTTAGTGGTATGAGTCATATGTAGAGACATATAGGGTGTGTGAGAGAATCCCATAGAGAGAAAGACAAAGTGAAAGACGAGTGGAGACTGTGTGTGTGGCGGTGAAAAAGAAAGCTTAGGTACCGAGTGATACCAGAGAACAGTAGAGACGTGAGAGATAATGAAAACCGTGTAATGTATAATGATAGGGAGAGTGTGACACTTCTCAAGGGAGACGTCGAGAGACCATGTTTGCGAGGATAGGAGAAACATGAAGTGAGCATGCGGGTGAGCTGGAGAAAAGAGAGTGATAGCTACCTGAAGGAGCATGCATGCGAGAGAGATGGGCGTGAAAGGAGTGAACAAAAAAGGGATTCAAATATTTGAATTCGAGATGATGATACATGTAATCCATACTCGAACCAAAATTGATCTATCAAACATGCATACTCATATGAATTCACGCACATCTATGTTATTTAATATGTAGATATTACTGATCCATACATTTTAGTAGAACATAATTTGGTTAAAATTTTTCGAATTCAACCTTAAGATTTCGAGATCGTTGTATTTGTAAATCATATTATACATATAAAGGAGCAGAATTCTTTGTTGTGCTTTTGAAAGTATATATAAAAAATGATGTATATAGAATGTAATTCCAATTGAAAATGGATCCCGCCCGGAAAAAAAAATAGAATACAAACGGGATTCGAATTGAGTTGGCACGGTAAACGTGCACTCTGCAAAATTTGAACGAAGCGGGGAAAGTCGCAGTAACCGCCCGAAACCAAAATCTGCGAGATGGAAATCACTACTGCCACGCAAAGCCTATCTGCTGGATTTCTATAGGTTTCGTAGGGGTAGGTTTGTAATTTCACCCAAACATGACATAACCGCCTCTCACCCGGATTCATACATGGTGGGCGCCAAAACACAGTGTGTCCTCGGCCGAAATCGACTCCCTCCCCGATTCATATTCATACACGGTGGGCGCCAAAAACAAACTCTCGTCAGCAAATATTCGGTGTATGCGAGATTACCGTCCTATCCCCAACCGACTAATGTTGCTGTGATGTAGTAGAAATTTAAAACGGGGGCTAAGTTTGTAAATTTCCTCGCATTTGAGAACAAGCGCGCCCTGAATACATGGTTCCCCCCTTCCTCTCTACCTCCCTTTTCCACATTCGTACTCCGTGGGCGCCAAAACACCCTCTCCACCCCACCCTCCTCCGTCCGCCGCCGTCCGCCACCCCATCCACCGCCGTCCTCCTCCACCAAGCCGGAGCTGGTACCCCGACGCCGCCGTCCATTACAAGAGATCGACCTCTCTCATCCACGGCTTTGGACCGGGATCCTTGCATCCCGTCCTCTCGCTTCATCCCCGCCGTCGTCCACCTTGCCGGCGCCGCTCCTACGACCGTCTCGTCCACCGCGCCCCGCCGCCATCGTCTACCCTCCTAGATCTGCTTCCACGCCGCCGACAGCCATAGCTACCGCAGCACCATCAAATTCTCAGCAGATGCGTACACGGCGCCACACCAGAGGCGGTACTCTTTCGTATCTGCTCAACTTATTTATCGCAGCAAGAAAATAGATCGCCACTGCTTTACTCTGATTTCTTGTCTTGGTTGCGAAGTTGCCTTTGTCCGGTTTGCACCTTCAGATCCGCCATGGCACGCTCAACACTATACTCCCAATGCTTATGGTTTTCCCCTTTTATATTCCACACTAGTTAAATCACAGTAGACTAAATTTCAAAATTGGGTCAGTCGATTTTTCAGAGCTCGCTGGAGTTTGCCGGTGCGATCGAAGGGGCTCGGGTGGTTGTGGGGCCTCGCCGAACGAAGAAAACTCGACGCGGGTGGGGGTTGGGGCGGGGGTGGGGGTGGGGTGGCGGAGGAACACAGGCGGTGGGGGCCGGTGGTCCGGCCGGCGGCCCGTGCGGTGTTCTGTATGGGAAGAATCAGAGACGAGGAAGAAGAAGGGTTAGGAGACGTAGGATCTTCATCCAACTGCCTGAAATGGTCGAGAGACAGCTGGGAGTTCCATTCTTAATGCGCTCTGGTTCATCATGTGTGGGCACTGCGCAACCAACATTTTATTATCAAAAATCTGCTTGCTCTTCTTTACCATGTTCCTCTTCCGTTCTTCTTTAATATGTACTCTCTCTCCGTTCCTAAATACAAGTCTTTGTATAGATTCCACCATGGACTACATATGGAGCAAAATGAGTGAATCTACACTCTAAAATGTATCTGGATACATCTGTATGTGATCCATAGTGGAAATCTCTACCAAGACTTATATTTTGGAACGGAGGGAGTATGATAGTAGTACAGTATGTTCCTTGTACTGAAGATGAGCAGGGAAATTTGCAGTGTAGAGGTCTATACGGTCGGTCGTGATGGACACTTTGAGCCTCTTTGATTCATAGGATCTTGTAAACATAGGAATAGGATTTGTAGTGGCCTGCCCACTTGAATCCTATAAGAATAGCAAGGAAATGCGGGGAGCTGTGTCGCCTTTGAGAGTTACACTGATATTAACAGTACCGCACCTTCACTTGAAGAGAGCTGGTATCCGAAGCCTTTCTAGCCGTCCCGGCAATACTAGCAGATACATTCCAGCAAGTTCCACTTTGCTGATTTTACTCTGATGCCTAAGGCTTTCCCGTTATATCTACACTATGATCTGTGTAGCTTCTTTGTGTCGCACTAGCAGCAGTCCACTCTTGAAGCTAAACACTGCAATGACTTACAAAATTGGCACCAAGGCATTGAGTGCCATTCTGGATGCAATGAAACTCATACGATCCCCACCTGTTGATTCTTGTTCAAAATATGATCCTAATGACTATTCTAACCTCGAGGAGTCAAAGGCAGATGGTCTGTCCTGTTCACCCATCAAGGTGCCTGTTCTAATTTGGCAATGTTTTATTGATTGCGGGTATCTTACATATGTTGTCTTGCATTTCTTCTACTTTGTTGCACCGCCATCTGCTTAGTTTACTCATCATATATGTCGAGATGCCATGCCCATCCATTATCAATACATATTCCATCTGTCATCATACCATGTTTTTCCACTCAAATGCTGTTCTTGTGCATCAGACATCAAAAAGGAAGAGGGTGATTGCCGAACCTGAAGGAGCACCAGCAAAGTCCTTGAAAAACGTGGTGGTGCCGGAGAAATCAGACAGCACCCCACTTATATTGGTTGTACAACCAGTGACACAAAACGTAGGACCGACTCCAGCAGACTGTACCCATACTTCACTGGCCACACCACTAGCCCCACCACACAGGACCTGCACTCCAGCAAAAGGTATACCGATTTCATTTGCCATAGCACCAGCTGTACCACAGAAAAATCCCACTCCAGCAAAAAGTACAGCAAGTCCACCGGCCGAAGACCTATCCCAACTGCAGAGACGGCCAATTCCTGCAGATTGGAACCCCATTCCATTTATTCCCAGTTTAACAATGTTGTTAGGGACTACGTGCATATATTCCCATCATGGGAAGATTATTGTGAAGACAAACACCATTTTCACATCTTCCTGTCCAACTTACGTGTAAGTGATATTATTCATGATTATTATTTTCCTATTTTCTGCTGATTAAACACATCAATGATTTACATTACATTGTTGTAACTAGGCGAGGGTCAATCTGGATAGTCATGACGAGCAAAGCTTACTTGTGCTTTTCAAGGAAGCATTGCAGCAGTATCGGTGTTACCTGAGGAAATCACACTTTGATGGCAAGTCTATAAACGAATTTCTGGTGAAGTCTCCTGTGCTAAATTTAGAAGACATTGAATGGAAAAACCTTGTTATGCACTGGTCTCGTTCCCAGGATGAGGTACTGTCTATGAAATCACATGACAATTTGAACTTCTACTTTTCCGCATGTGCCTTACGGTCTTTTTTGTAGGAAATCGCAAATATGTTGCCTGCTGCTTTGCTCTTGTTAGTACCTGTTGTCCTGTATCACTGTACTTGCATACATACCTGGTTCATTTGCGACAGCAGTATGCATGATAGCTTGCTTATCAATTGTTCGCTCCAAATTATTTGATCTGTATGAATGGTTACATTAGTGTAGAATATATCCAATGCCAATGTTTTTTTAGCTCTGCATTGTTCTTGTAAGTACTTGCTGTCCTTTATCAGTGTACTTATAATGACAGGTAGTTGTTCATGTACCATCACTCTGCAGCTTATTTTCATTTGCCCTCCATTTTCTACACATCAGATCTATATTTACTCTTACCATAAGGTTGGTACTGAAGAAGTTTAGCTGTGCATTGCTCTTGGCTGTACCTTTTTCCTGTATCGCTGCACTTACATTTATAGCTACTTGGTTATGTAGCATCACTCTTCATCTTATCTTAAATATTCTCCATTTTTTCGTATATTATCACATCTATATTTACTCTTAACAAAATGTAGAATAAAGGCAATGCTTTTGAAGAAGATTCTGTGGTAAACTTCTTGAATTGCCCCCCCCCCCATCAGCATGGACAAGGCCTTTATAGAGCCTGTCTTCACCAATAATGTAAGTTTGTCCATCTCAAGCCTTCAAACTTTGTTGTATATATTTGGTTAGGCATGACTGCAACAGCCGTTGATTTTTGGTGTTTGCATCAAATTGCTTGTTTAAAGTTTATTATGTAGTTCATAAACAAAAGTTTGTCCTTTCTCAATTTAAGTTTTCAGTTGTACAACCAAGTTCCTTCTTCATACCATGTAAATTAAACTATACAGAGCAAGTGATCTTCTTTTGCACTGCATGTATGCTTCTGTTCTTCATCCGTAATCCAGTGGTGTGGTGAACCTACCCACTACAGCACAATGTCATATTCTGCAATGTCTTAACTATGAACAATGTCATATCATTCTACTATTATTTAAACCGTCTCTTTATTTGCCAATCTGAAATGGTATAAATTGACAGCACACTAACCATTGATACTTATGAGTTCTTGATCTGTAATCCAGTGGTGTCATGAAGCTGCCAACTCCTTCACAATGTCATTTCCTGCCATGTCTTGACCTGAACAATACCATATTGTGTTAATGCAATTTTAAACTGTGTCACTTTATTCGTCAGTAAGAAATGTGATGAATTGTCAGCACTGATACTTTTATGTGCAAAACCTGTCATCTGTCTGCTTGTTTATCTTTCAGAGTGAGGAAGATATAAGTGTTGAACAAGCGCAGTCTCATCATCTTGCTTAGCTGCTTGCGCTGCAGCTCCCCAGCAGGGCTAACCTTTCTTGAACTCTATTGAAGTGCTGTCGGTTTTGTATATTATTTTGTCGGCGTGTTTATTTGCACTGGTGGCGATCTTTGATGCCCAGTGTATGTAATCTGCTGTCTGCTTGTGCTTTATTATCATAGTGGCGAACTTTGATGCCCAGTGGATGTAATATGCCATAATTTCTTTATTGTATAGTCTAGGTTTTTTCTTATTCACGATGCTGCAGTTATTTCATTGTATATATATCCTGTCTTCGCAGTAAACGGGCCAAACCGTAAAATTACGGTACATAATCGGGCCGTCATGCAATCACGATGTAGGTTGGGCCTGAAACGTGCCGAACAGCTCACGGGCCGGCAGCAGCCCGAAATGAACCCCGGCCCATGATTGTGCGAATCAAATCACGGGCTTTTAACAGGCCAAAATTGTCTCGGTCCTTGTTTGGCCCAATCAGATATCGGCTGCGAGCAGGCCGGATGCAAACCGGGCCGTAGTTAGGCCCAACTATATGACGGGCTTTTAATAGGCCGAAATTAATATAGGGCCGAAATGTTAAACGGGCCCTTAACAGGCCAAAACTAATATTAGGCCGAATTACTAAGTGGGCCTTTAACAAGTGGGCCCAAAAGCATAGTGTCCAGTTGACGGGCCGAATCTGATATGGGCCATAATTGAGCCCAAAGCCTCTTTTAAGGGCCGGACCTGATCTGGGCCGTAATTTGGCCCAGAACGTGGTAGGCTTTTAACGGGCCGGATCTCATATGGGCCACTATTAGGCCCGGAGCGTGGCAGGCCATTAATGGACCGGATCAAATATGGGCCGGCATTCGGCCCAAAACATGGCAGCCAGTTAATGGTCCGGCCTACTAGGGTCCTCAAAATCTTGTGGGCCTATAGCTGGGCCAGCCCATTAATGTCAGCGAAATCTCGTGGGCCTTTAGCTGGGCCGGACCATTATGATCCGCAAGAATCTTGTGGGCCTTTACCTGGGCCGGCCCATTATGGCACACAAAAATCTTGTGGGCCTTTACCTGGGCCGGCCCATTATGGCCCGCAAAATCTTGTGGGCCTTTAGCTGGGCCAGCCCATTATGGTCCGCAAAATCTCGTGGGCCTTTAGCTGGGCCGGCCCATTATGGTCCGCAAAATCTCGTGGGCCTTTAGCTGGGCCGTCCCATTATGGTCCGCAAAATCTTGTGGGCCTTCAGTTGGGCCGGCCCATTTAAACTTGATGGGCCGGTCCACGTGTCAACATATCATAGGCGTGTCTCGCCCATTGGATGAGTGACACTTGTGCCAACGCGGACCTGACACGTGTCTCCTCCAGCCAATGATGATTTTACACGTGGAAAATCCCCATTGGTCGGGGCTGTTAACGGGTTATCAGATCCAAAACCCGACCCGATAGCTTAACGGCGTTCCGTTACGATGGATGCCACGTGTCGGTCACCCTTGACGAAAGCACTTCTGTGACGCGCGATTTATCGTCATGGAAGTGGACACTTCCGTGATGATAATTTTGGTAATGTCATGGAACACTTCTACGACAGCACAGGTATGACTATCTTGATTCTGTCATAAATTTGTCATCGATGTACATGCATGACAAAAAACACGACCTACTGTGACAAACACGTATCATCACGGAAGTGTATTTTTTTGTAGTGGGGGCACCCTAGAGACACACAATTGATCGTTTGATCTTTTAGCCGTGTGCGGTGCCCCCCTCCACCATAGCCCACCTCGATAATACTGTAGCGGTGCTTAGGCGAAGCCCTGCGTTGGTAGAACATCATCATCGTCACCACGCCGTCGTGCTGACGAAACTCTCCCTCAACACTCGGCTGGATCAGAGTTCGAGGGACGTCATCGGGCTGAATGTGTGCTGAACTCGGAGGTGCCGTGTGTTTGGTACTTGATCGGTCGGATCGTGAAGATGTACGACCACATCAACCGCGTTGTGCTAACGCTTCCGCTTTCGGTCTACGAGGGTACGTGGGCAACACTCTCCCCTCCCGTTGCCATGCATCACCATGATCTTGCGTGTGCGTAGGAATTTTTTGAAATTACTACGTTCCCCAACAGTGGCATCCGAGCCTGGTTTTATGCGTAGATGTCATATGCACGAGTAGAACACAAGTGAGTTGTGGGCGATAAGTCATACTGCTTACCAGCATGTCATACTTTGGTTCGGCGGTATTGTTGGATGAAGCGGCCCGGACCGACATTACGCGTATGCTTACGCGAGACTGGTTCTACTGACGTGCTTTGCACACAGGTGGCTGGCGGGTGTCAGTTTCTCCAACTTCAGTTGAACCGAGTGTGGCTACGCCCGGTCCTTGCGAAGGTTAAAACAGCACCAACTTGGCAAACTATCGTTGTGGTTTTGATGCGTAGGTAAGAACGGTTCTTGCTAAGCCCGTAGCAGCCACGTAAAATTTGCAACAACAAAGTAGAGGACGTCTAACTTGTTTTTGCAGGGCATGTTGTGATGTGATATGGTCAAGACGTGATGAATATATAAGTTGTTGTATGAGATGATCATGTTTTGTTGAAGTTATCGGCAACTGGCAAAAGCCTTATGGTTGTCTCTCTATTGCATAAGATGCAAGCGCCAAATAATTGCTTTACTTTATCGCTATGCGATAGCAATAGTTGCAAGAGCAATAGTTGGCGAGACGACCATGTGACGACACATTGATATAGATCAAGATGATGGAGATCATGGTGTCATGCCGGTGACGATGGATATCATGACGATGCTTTGGAGATGGAGATCAAAGGCACAAGATGATGATTGCCATATCATGTCACATATTATGATTGCATGTGATGTTTATCTTTTATACATCTTATTTTGCTTAGTTCGGCGGTAGCATTATAAGATGATCTCTCACTAAATTTCAAGATAAAAGTGTTCTCCCTGAGTATGCACCATTGCCAAAGTTCGTCGTGCCCAGACACCACGTGATGATCGGGTGTGATAAGCTCTACGTTCATCTACAACGGGTGCAATACAGTTTTGCACACGCGGAATACTCAGGTTAAACTTGACGAGCCTAGCATATGCAGATATGGCCTCGGAACACTGAGACCGAAAGGTCGAGCGTGAATCATATAGAAGATATGATCAACATAGTGATGTTCACCATTGAAAACTACTCCATTTCACGTGATGATCGGTTATGGTTTAGTTGATTTGGATCACGTGATCACTTAGATGATTAGAGGGATGTCTATCTAAGTGGAAGTTCTTAAGTAATATGATTAATTGAACTTAAATTTATCATGAACTTAGTCCTGGTAGTATTAGCATATCTATGTTGTAGATCAATAGCTCGCGTTTAGCTCCCCTATTTTATTTTTGATATGTTCCTAGAGAAAACTAAGTTGAATAATGTTAGTAGCAATGATACGGATTGGATCCGTGATCTGAGGATTATCCTCATTGCTGCACAGAAGAATTATGTCCTTGATGCATTGCTAGGTGACAGACCTATTGCAGGAGCAGATGCAGACGTTATGAATGTTTGGCTAGCTCAATATGATGACTACTTGATAGTTTAAGTGCACCATGCTTAACGGCTTAGAATCGAGACTTCAAAGACGTTTTGAACATCATGGACCATTGAGATGTTCTAGGAGTTGAAGTTAATATTTCAAGTAAATACCCGAGTTGAGAGATATGAAGTCTCCAACAAGTTCTATAGCTAAAACATGGAGGAGAATAGCTCAAGCAGTGAGCATGTGCTCAGATTGTCTGGGTACTACAATTTCTTGAATCAAGTGGGAGTTAATCTTCCAGATAAAATAGTGATTGACAGAATTCTCTAGTCACCATCACCAAGTTAGTAGAACTTCGTGATGAACTATAATATGCAAGGGATGACGAAAACAATTCCCAAGCTCTTCGCGATGCTAAAATCAGCGAAGGTAGAAATCAAGAAAAACATCAAGTGTTGATGGTTGATAAGACCACTAGTTTCAAGAGAAAGGGCAAAGGGAAGAAGGGGAACTTCAAGAAGAACAGCAAGCAAGTTGTTGCTCAAGTGAAGAAGCCCAAGTCTAGTCCTAAGCCCGAGACTAAGTGCTTCTACTGCAAAGGGACTGGTCACTGGAAGCGGAACTACCCCAAGTGATTGGCGGATAAGAAGGATGGAAAAGTGAACATAAGTATATTTGATATACATGTTATTGATGTGTACTTTACTAGTGTTTATAGCAACCCCTCGGTATTTGATACTAGTTCGGTTGCTAAGATTAGTAACTCGAAACGGGAGTTGCAGAATGAACAGAAACTAGTTAAGGGCGAGGTGACGATGTGTGTTGGAAGTAGTTCCAAGATTGATATGATCATCATCGCACACTCCCTATACTTTCGGGATTAGTGTTGAACCTAAATAAGTGTTATTTGGTGTTTGCGTTGAGCATGAATATGATTTGATCATGTTTATTGCAATACGGTTATTCATTTAAGTTAGAGAATAATTGCTGTTCTGTTTGGTCATACACCCAACGAAAATGGTTTGTTGGATCTCGATCGTAGTGATACACATATTCATAATATTGAAGCCAAAAGATGCAAAGTTAATAATGATAGTGCAACTTATTTGTGGCACTACTGTTTAGGTCATATTGGTGTGAAGCGCATGAAGAAACTCCATGCTGATGGAATTTTGGAATCACTTAATTATGAATCACTTGATGCTTGCAAACCATGCCTTATGGGCAAGATGACTAAAACTCCGTTCTCCGGAACAATGGAGCAAGCAACTGACTTATTGGAAATAATACATACTGATGTATGCAATCCGATGAGTGTTGAGGCTCGCGGCGGGTATCATTATTTTCTGACCTTCACAGATGATTTGAGCAGATATGGGTATATCTACTTGATGAAACACAAGTCTGAAACATTTGAAAAGTTCAAAGAATTTCAGAGTGAAGTGGAGAATCATCGTAACAAAAATAAAAGTTTCTACGATATGATCGCAGAGGTAAAATATTCGAGTTACGAGTTTGGCCTTCAGTTAAAGCAATGTGAAATAGTTTCACTACTCACGCCACTTGGAACACCACAGTGTAATGGTGTGTCCGAACGTCATAAACTGTACTTTATTAGATATGGTTCGATCTATGATGTCTCTTACCGATTTACCACTACCGTTTTGGGATTATGCATTAGAGACAGCTGCATTCACGTTAAATAGGGCACCATCTAAATCCGTTGAGATGACACCGTATGAACTATGGTTTAGCAATAAACCTAAGCTGTCATTTCTTAAAGTTTGGGGTTGCGATGCTTATGTGAAAAAGTTTCATCCTGATAAGCTCAAACCCAAATCGGAAAAGTGCGTCTTCATGGGATACCCAAAAGTTACTGTTGGGTACACCTTCTATCACAGATCCGAAGGCAAGATATTCGTTGCTAAGAATGGATCCTTTCTAGAGAAGGAGTTTCTCTCGAAAGAAGTGAGTGGGAGGAAAGTAGAACTTGATGAGGTAACTGTACCTGCTCCCTTATTGGAAAGTAGTTCATCACAGAAATCTGTTCCTGTGACTCCTACACCAATTAGTGAGGAAGCTAATGATGATGATCATGTAACTTCAGATCAAGTTACTACCGAACCTCGTAGGTCAACCAGAGTAAGATCCGCACCAGAGTGGTACGGTAATCCTATTCTGGAGGTCATGTTACTTGACCATGACGAACCTACGAACTATGAGGAAGCGATGATGAGCCCAGATTCCGCGAAATGGTTTAAGGCCATGAAATCTGAGATGGGATCCATGTATGCGAACAAAGTATGGACTTTGATTGACTTGCCCAAATGATCAGCGAGCCATTGAGATTAAATGGATCTTCAAGAGGAAGATGGACGCTGATAGTAGTGTTACTATCTACAAAGCTAGAATTGTCGCAAAAGGTTTTCGACAAGTTCAAGGTGTTGACTATGATGAGAGTTTCTCACTCGTATATATGCTTAAGTCTGTCCGAATCATGTTAGCAATTGCCGCATTTTATGAAATCTGGCAAATGGATAAACAAAACTGCATTCCCTCATGGATTTATTAATGAAGAGTTGTATATGATGCAACCAGAAGGTTTTGTCGATCCTAAAGGTGTTAACAAAATGTGCAAGCTCTAGCGATCCATCTATGGACTGGTTCAAGCATCTCGGAGTTGGAATATACGCTTTGATGAGTTGATCAAAGCATATAGTTTTATACAGACTTGCGGTGAAGCCTATATTTACAAGAAAGTGAGTGGGAGCACTACAACATTTCTGATAAGTATATGTGAATGACATATTGTTGATCGGAAATAATGTAGAATTATTCTGCAAAGCATAAAGGAGTGTTTGAAAGGAGTTTTTCAAAGAAAGGCCTCGGTGAAGCTTCTTACATATTGAGCATCAAGATCTATAGAGATAGATCAAAACGCTTGATAAGTTTTTCAATGAGTACATACCTTGACAAGATTTTGAAGTAGTTCAAAATGGAACAGTCAAAGAAAGAGTTCTTGCCTGTGTTACAAGGTGTGAAACTGAGTAAGACTCAAAGCCCGACCACGGCAGAAGATAGAAAGAGAATGAAAGTCATTCCCTATGCCTCAGCCATAGGTTCTATAAAGTATGCCATGCTGTGTACCAGATCTATTGTATACCCTACCACTGAGTTTGGCAAGGGAGTACAATAGTGATCTAGGAGTAGATCACTGGACAGCGGTCAAAATTATCCTTAGTGGAATAAGGATATGTTTCTCGATTATGGAGGTGACAAAAAGGTTCATCGTAAAGGGTTACGTCGATGCAAATTTTGATACTGATCCAGATAACTATAAGTCTCAATCTGGATACATCTTGAAAGTGGGAGCAATTAGCTAGAGTAGCTCCGTGCAGAGCATTGTTGACATAGAAATTTACAAAATACATACGGATCTGAATGTGGCAGAACCGTTGACTAAACTTCTCTCACAAGCAAAACATGATCACACCTTAGTACTCTTTGGGTGTTAATCACATAGCGATGTGAACTAGATTATTGACTCTAGTAAACCCTTTGGGTGTTGGTCACATGAGGATGTGAACTATGGGTGTTAATCACATGGTGATGTGAACTATTGATGTTAAATCACATGGCGATGTGATCTAGATTATTGACTCTAGTGCAAGTGGGAGACTGAAGGAAATATGCCCTAGAGGCAATAATAAAGTTATTATTTATTTCCTTATATCATGATAAATGTTTATTATTCATGCTAGAATTGTATTAACCGGAAACCTAATACTTGTGTGAATACATAGACAAACAGAGTGTCACTAGTATGCCTCTACTTGACTAGCTAGTTGATCAAAGATGGTTATGTTGCCTAGCCATTGACATGGGTTGTCATTTGATTAACGGGATCACATCATTAGGATAATGATGTGATTGACTTGACCCATTCCGTTAGCTTAGCACTCAAACGTATAGTATGTTGCTATTGATTTCTTCATGACTTATACATGTTCCTATGACTATGAGATTATGCAACTCCCGTTTACCGAAGGAACACTTTGTGTGCTACCAAACGTCACAATGTAACTGGGTGATTATAAAGGTGCTCTACAGGTGTCTCCGAAGGTACTTGTTGGGTTGGCGTATTTCGAGATTAGGATTTGTCACTCCGATTGTCGGAGAGGTATCTCTGGGCCCACTCGGTAATGCACATCACTTAAGCCTTGCAAGCATTGCAACTAATGAGTTAGTTGCGGGATGATGTATTATGGAACGAGTAAAGAGACTTGTCGGTAACGAGATTGAACTGGGTATTGAGATACCGACGATCGAATCTCGGGCAAGTAACATACCGATGACAAAGGGAACAACGTATGTTGTTATGCGGTCTGACCGATAAAGATCTTCGTAGAATATGTGGGAGCCAATATGAGCATCCAGGTTCCGCTATTGGTTATTGACCGGAGACGTGTCTCGGTCATGTCTACATAGTTCTCGAACCCGTAGGGTCCGCATGCTTAATGTTTCGATGACAGTTATATTATGAGTTTATATGTTTTGATGTACCGAAGGTTGTTCGAAGTCCCGGATGTGATCACGGACATGACGAGGAGTCTCGAAATGGTCGAGACATGAAGATTGATATATTGGAAGCCTATATTTGGATATCGGAAGTGTTCCGGGTGAAATCGGGATTTTACCGGAGTACCAGAGGGGTTACCGGAACCCCCCGGGGGTTAATGGGCCATAGTGGGCCTTAGTGGAGAAGAGGAGAGGCGGCCAGGGCAGGGCCGCGCGCCCCTCCCCCCTAGTCCAAATAGAACAAGGAGAGGGGGGCGGCGCCCCCCCCTTCCTTCTTCTCCTCCACCTCTTTCCCCCTCTTCTCCTAATCCAACAAGGAAAAGGGAGGGAGTCCTACTCCCGGTGGGAGTAGGACTCCTCCTGGCGCGCCCCCTCCTGGCCGGCCGCACCTCCCCCCTTGCTCCTTTATATACGGGGGCAGGGGGCACCCTAGAGACACACAATTGATCATTTGATCTTTTAGCCGTGTGCGGTGCCCCCCTCCACCATAGTCCACCTCGATAATACTGTAGCGGTGCTTAGGCGAAGCCCTGCGTCAGTAGAACATCATCTTCGTCACCACGCCGTCGTGCTGACGAAACTCTCCCTGAACACTTGGCTGGATCGGAGTTCGAGGGACGTCATCGGGCTGAACGTGTGCTGAACTCGGAGGTGTCATGCGTTCGGTACTTGATCGGTCGGATCGTGAAGACGTACGACTACATCAACCGCGTTGTGCTAACGCTTCCGCTTTCGGTCTACGAGGGTACGTGGACAACACTCTCCCCTCTCGTTGCTATGCATCACCATGATCTTGCGTGTGCGTAGGAAATTTTTTGAAATTACTACGTTCCCCAACAGTCCCTCAACCCGGCCAAGCTCCTTAAGCCGGCCATGACTGCAACATGGCCCGACTAACTGGCGCATGCCGCCGACCCCGCCAAACCAAGACTTCTCCAACAAGGAAGCGCCACCACAGTGCGCCCCTCAACCCGGCTACTGGTCAGCTCCCGTCCCATCCAAGACGTATGACGGAACAAGTTCCCATGAAGAGATAAGCAAGGAAACTGTGGCCCACCAACCCCACTGACCGATAGGCGGGTGGCAACAGTGGCCCACCTACTCCACTGAACAATGCCGGCATGGCTACAGTGCCTCCCTCGTCCTGCTGACGCAAGCTGATGGCGACCAGGCGACGTGCCACTGTAGCCGAGCCGGCTACACCACTCCATGACGCACGACAAGACGGAGAACAGTGCCCCCTGGTGCACGGGTGTAATGCCCACGATGCGGCTATATCTCCCACGTGTCGAGGCACGACTTAGAGGCATAACCGCATTATGGTTTTGTCGCAAGAAGGGTCATCTTCACACAATCCCATGTAATGAACAAGAATGGGATAACGAGAGTTGGCTTACAATCGCCACTTCACACAATACATAAATATAATTCATACATCATCCAAAATCCACACATAGACCGACTACGGTCAAAATCCAAATGAAAATAAGATAACCCCAAGTGCTAGATCCCCAATCGTCCCAACTGGGCTCCACTACTGATCATCGGGAAAAGAAACATAGTAACGACCACGTTCCTCGTCGAACTCCCACTTGAGGTCGGTGGCGTCATCTGCACTGGCATCGTCGGCACCTGCAACTGTTTTGGTAGAATCTGTGAGTCACGAGGACTCAGCAATCTCACACGCGCGAGATCAAGACTATTTAAGCTTATAGGAAAGGATGGTGTAATGAGGTGGAGCTGCAGCAGGCACTAAGCATATATGGTGGCTAACATACGCAAGTGAGAGCGAGAAGAGAAGCAACGCAACGGTAGCGAAGCTAGAAATGATCAAGAAGTGATCCTGAAACTACTTATGTTCATGCATAACTCAAACCGTGTTCACTTCCTGGACTCCGCCGAGAAGGGACCATCACGGCTACACACACAGTTGATGTATTTTAATTAAGTCAAGTGTCAAGTTCTCTACAACCGGACATTAACAAATTCCCATCTGCCTCATAACCGTGGGCACGGCTTTCGAAAGATAATACCCTGCAGGGGTGTCCCAACTTAGCCCATTATAAGCTCTCATGGTCAACGAAGGATAAACCTTCTCCCAGGAAGACCCGATCAGCCTCGGAATCCCGGTTTACAAGACATTTCGACAATGGTAAAACAAGACCAGCAAAGCCGCCCGAATGTGCCGACAAATCCCGATAGGAGCTGCACATATCTCGTTCTCAGGGCACACCGGATGGGCAAGACGTCGGGTTGGCATAGACCCTGGTTGCCCAGGGGGCACCGGACATCGCCCAGTTTGGGCCAGCACTCGAAGGAGCACTGGTCCGGGGGTTTAAATAAAGATGACCCTCGGGCTCGCGAAAACCCAAGAGAAAAAGGCTTAGGTGGCAAATGGTAAAACCAAGGTTGGGCCTTGCTGGAGGAGTTTTATTCAAGGCGAACTGTCAAGGGGGTCCCATAAATCACCCGACCCCGTAAGGAACGCAAACTCAAGGAACATAATACCGGTATGACGGAAACTAGGGCGGCAAGAGTGGAACAAAACACCAGGCATAAGGCCGAGCCTTCCACCATTTACCAAATATATAGATGCATTAATTAAATAAGATATATTGTGATATTCCAAAATATCCATGTTCCAACATGGAACCAACTTCAACTTCACCTGCAACTAACAATGCTATAAGAAGGGCTGAGCAAAAGCAGTAACTTAGCCAAACAACGGTTTGCTAGGAAAGGATGGTTAGAGGCTTGACATGGCAATATGGGAGGCATGATATAGCAAGTGGTAGGTAGCGCAGCATGGCAATAGAACGAATAACTAGCAAAGCAAAGATAGAAGTGATTTCGAGGGTATGGTCATCTTGCTTGCAAGGTTCTCAGAGTTGTCGAAAGCTTGATCCTCGTAAGCGTACTCAACAGGTTCCTCGTTCACGAACTCGTCTCCCGGCTCTACCCAAAACAAGAGCACAAGCAACGGAACCACAATCAATCACGGGAAATGCACAAGCAACATGATGCAAAACATGTATGATATGCGGGATATGATATGCGATGCATATGCGTGCTCCGGAAGAAAAATGATGAACAAGGCAGTAACTTGGCAAACCAAGTTTGCCACTGGAAAGATGAGATGATTTCGGTCGAAATCGATATAAAGATCACCGGAAACGGATGCACGGTTTGCAAATGGCAAGCAAAACAAGAATGACACGAATGTGCGATTAACAGCATGATGGCACTTAGAATGCAACAAGTAACTATGCTACAGCACTCCAACATAGCAATAAAGCATATGGCAGTAATATACAGGAGATGCTTGACAAAAGATGAACACTCAGCTACGGCTAGATCACACCACAGCAGGTTCAAACAAGCATGACAAAAGTGCAAAAGATATCAGGTTCACAGACTTAGTGAAATTACTGGACATGGCTGAAACAGCATCAGGTAGCAATGTTCAGAGCAAGAAAAACACATACTACAGGAACTTAACATAGCAAAACATGGCATGGTATGAATTTACTAAATGCATAGAATAAAAGTCCCTTACTGACCATGAGCCAAAAAGGACCAGACGATATGATGGCAACCATGTAAATATAGCAAGTTCCGTTAACAGGTTTCAGACTTAGCAGAAAACAGAGCATGGCAGAAACAGTATCATGAAGGCATCTTGGCGAGCTTGATGAACTCACCACGAAGCAATTCATGACAAAACAATCATAACTACAGCAAGATGGCATGTTTATGAAGCTATCCATGGCAAGAGCAAGTACATAGCATGTATGAAACAACTACAACAACCTTGGCAAAATTGAATATCATGTTAACAATCTGCCAGGAATATTTTATAGCAAAAGTAGAGCAATATTGAGACATGCTATGGCACTCCATAATTGCAAACAAGGGCATGAATGGATAGAGCACAACTATATCTACAAAACATCCTTACTGTATATCACCAAAAGGAGCATGGATCTCTCTGTAGCCACATGGTTACATAGCAACAAAATAACAGCAGTCACAGGCTGTAAAATTACTGTCCCTGAAATCAGAAACATCACGAAGCCTAGTTTGCATGCTTGTGCTAGTCACCACATAGATCACAAAAATACATGGCATACACCTATATAAAGATGGCATGGCATACATCAAAACACATGTAGAGCTCATGCCCATAAGATGCACACATCAAATGCAACAAAAATAACAAATCCTCAAGTTCTGATAAGTAACAGCAGGTAACAGCATATAGCACTCTTGCACCAGAGATTTGGGCATCAAGATGGACTCAAATGAACATGGAACAATGGAACAAAATGAAGAGCATCTCGAGACGAACATGTATGCAAATGAGATGCACATGATGACATGATATGATATGCATGACATGAACAAAATGCAAAACGAAAAACAAAACCCGACCACGGAGGGAATATCATAACACATAGCCGAAAATGGTAAGAGTTGGAGTTACAAATATGGAAAGTTACATCTGGGGTGTTACAACGGGGCCCACGCCCGAAGAACCCGGCGTATCCTGGTACCCGGCGGGCCCCAGCACCGGCTTCCCAGACACTGACATCCCAGCCCCGCGCCCATGTAACTTTACCATTTGTAACCCTGGGGGGTTGACCTATAAACCCCCCAGGAGGCCTCCATGCACGGGGCGATTAGACCATCAGTAGAACACACACACATAAGGAGAAGGAGCAACAGATGCTTGCAACCCAACGCGTAGAGGGGTTGTCAGTCCCTCAATGGTATTGAGATAGATTAAATTGAACAGGATTTGATAAATAGGTCTAACTAAAATACAAAATAAAATAAATAAAATAAAATTGCAGCAAGGTATTTTTAGGATTTTTTATATGATAAAAGATAGACCCCGGGGCCATAGTTTTCACTAGAGGCTTCTGTCGAGAAAATAGCATACGGTGGGTAAACAAATTACTGTTGGGCAATTGACAGAAAAGCAAATAATTATGACGATATCCAAGGCAATGATCATGTATATAGGCATCATGTCCAAGATTAGTAGACCGAAATGATTCTGCATCTACTACTATTACTCCACACATCGACCGCTATCCAGCATGCATCTAGTGTATTAAGTTCATGGAAAAACAGAGTAATGCATTAACAAAGATGACATGATGTAGACAAGATAAACTCACGTATGAATAAACCCCATCTTGTTACCCTTAATAGCAAAGATACATGCGTGTCATGTCCCCTTCTATCACTGGGATTGAGCACCGCAAGATCGAACCCATCACAAAGCACCTCTTCCCATGGCAAGATAAATCAATCTAGTTGGCCAAACCAAACAAATAAATTGGAGAAGAAATACGAGGCTATAACAATCATGCATAAAAGAGTTCAGAGGAAACTCAAATAATATTCATGGATAGATCTGATCATAAACTCACAATTCATCAGATCCCAACAAGCACATCACAAAAAGTCAAATAGTCATTACATCAAATAGATCTCCAAGAACATCGAGGAGAACATTGTATTAAAGATCGAAAAGAGAGAAGAAGCCATCTAGCTACAAACTACGGACCCATAGGTCTGTGGTAAACTACTCACGGATCATCAGAGGTGTTGAGGATATAGACCTTAGAGTCACCCGCCAGAAGGGGTCGGGTTACTCATAATGGTCATCGCCAGAAGCCCGGCGACAAGCTTGAAGACGGTGGGCCAAAGATGGGCTTAAGGACCCGGATACGGCTTAAGGCCCGTAGTTACAATCATCATTATGGCAGAACTTGTAGTATAAGGCAGGAATAGTTGAGAGTCCGAGCGGGACACTCTTATGAGCCGGCCGGGACTCTGAGAGCTGCTGGGCGTCAACCTCTCTATATAAAGGGGCGACCCGGAAGCGGTTTAGGGATAAGAAGAACTCATCGAGAGCCAGGCATAGCAATTAAGCTCCCTGGTCATCGAAACCCTAATCAATACCACCTCAACTGGACGTAGGCTTTTACCTTCACCGTAAGGGGCCGAACCAGTATAAACCTTCGTGTTCCTTGTCCCGTTAACCCCTTCAAGCTTCCTAGCGGCGATGGCTCCACGACTAAGTCCTAGCTTGAGGACATCTGCCGTGACAATTCCACGACAGTTGGCGCCCACCGTGGGGCCAGCGCACGGTGGATTTGAGTTCTTGAAGGGCAGCTTCGAAGGGCTCAAGGGATACGCTGTGGGCCGGATGACCAAGAGTCGTCGCGGCAAGCTCTACATCGACGATGCAAACTGGGGCCCCGACGCCGGCTCACTTGAGTACGGGTACCGGGTCCCCTTCGGCGGAATTCATGTTTTCATTGGCAAGATTGGCGAGCCGGGCCCTGAGCCGGATCTCTGCGCCGATCTCATCGAGACGGCTCAGCGTGCACGACCCGCCCGGGCCCTGCCTGCCTTAAGGCATGCTTTTGTGGGATGTATCCATGGAGGGCTCTCTGATAGATCTGGATCTGGTGATGAGACGGCCGCCGGCTTTGACGGCGAGTCGTCCACCGATGAGTCAAACTCGTTGTATCAACTTCAAGATGGCAGGCTCATGGGTTGTTCCGATGGTGACAGTATTCCGGACCCGTTTGAGCCGCCAAGCCGGGTTGGAATCTTCATGGCCGGCGCGCAGCCTGTTCAGAACCCTGCTGCTGGAACGGGAAACCCGGTGCCCTCGCCGGCTCAGGTGCTGATGGATCTCACGGACAAGATGACGGCCCTGTTGACCGCCGCGGTTGACCCGGCGGATCAAGCTCAGCATGACGCGGAGGTGGCGCAGTTAAAGTTGGATCTAGTGAAAGCTAAGGAGGATCTGGCGGCGGAAGGGATCAGGATGGCTGCAGAGAGGGCGGCTCTCGACGCCCAGACTCAGTTGATTCAGGCGCAGTCCTTCCGGCTCACGATGGATCAGAACGCGTCCAATGAGGTCATGAGAAGGAGGCATCAAAAAGCCCAATCTCGACTCCCTTCGGTTTACGATCCTCGAAGCCTCTTCAACACGCCAGGTGCAGGGTCTAGTAACCCGCCAGGGATCATAGTGCCCGGGTCTGGGACCCCTGTTCAGCCACAGGTGATGGGGCCTCCCCGGGCGAACCCTGCCCCGCCTCAGTATGTGCCAATACCACCGGGTCATTATGCTAACCCGCTGGAGAACATGGTAGCCGCAGCAGCGCGGCTGGCGGCCCTCCCAATTGACGGCGACTCTCCGACGGCTATTGAAACCCGCCGGGTCAGGGAACTCCTTCAGACAGCACTGGCGCAGCAAGAGGCGTACTCTTACAGCCGGGACAGGATCCACTCAACCCCTCGTCCAGGCCGGAGCCCGAGTTACAGCAGACACATGGTCTCAGCGACCGGCTCAAGTAACGTCCGACGCCATGACCCGCCCCCTGGCCATGGCCCGGTTCATAACGGAGCCTTCCACGCAGCAGACCAAGACAGAGTGCGGCAAGAGGCGGAGCAGGTGCCTCAGTTGACGGCTTACCAGACTCCCCCGGCTTATCCGACGGCTTCCGTCGACGTGGGTATCCCTACCAGGACTGGAGGTGTCCCTTGCTTGGTGCCGGCTCTCCGCAATGAGCGTCTACCCAAGGACTTCAAAGGCCCTAGGAAGGTGCCTAATTACACAGCTGACTTACAACCCACAGCCTGGATCGAGAGTTACGAGATGGCCATGGAACTGCTGGAAGTCAGTGAAGCTGCAATGGCCAAATACTTCACCATGATGTTAGATGGGACTGCCCGCACTTGGTTGAAGGGGCTACCACCGAATTCCATCGGATCTTGGGCTGAGCTGAAAGCCCGGTTCATCCAAAATTTCAAGGATACATGTAGGCAGTCTATGTCAATTGTGGATTTGACTAACTGTAAGCAACAGGAGGGTGAGTCTACGACACATTGGGTTCGCCGGGTTAAGGAAATAATACATTCATCTGATAAGATGGATGCCGGCTCTGCAGTCTTAATGTTGGAACAGAATTGTCGTTTCGTGCCCCTGAAGATGAAACTCGGGCGGCTTAAGCGCGACTGCAATGATATGGGTACACTGATGGCGGCTCTCGTCAAGTACGCCGATTCTGATGGTACCAAGGACCCCGCTTCAGATGATGAAAGGACAGGGAAGGGAAAGAAGAACGGCACCTGGCGGATGTGTGTGGACTACACGGACTTGAACAAAGCGTGTCCGGCTGATCCTTTTGCCCTTCCCCGTATTGATCAGATCATTGATGCTACGGCGGGTTGTGAGCGTTTAAGTTTCTTGGATGCTTATTCTGGATATCATCAAATTAAGATGGCAGTTAAGGACCAGGAGAAGACGGCGTTCATCACTCCCTTTGGAGCCTTCTGCTATGTGTCTATGCCCTTTGGACTCAAGGCTGCGCAGGCGACTTATCAGCGCTGTGTGCAGAACTGTCTTCATAACCAGATTGGGCGCAATGTTCATGCTTATGTGGACGATATTGTGGTTAAATCCAGGAAGGAGGAAACCTTGATAGATGATCTAAGGGAAACCTTTGATAATCTCCGGGTCTACAAGATGATGCTTAACCCGGCCAAGTGTGTTTTTGGTGTTCCTGCAGGCAAGCTCTTGGGTTTCTTGGCTTCTAACAGGGGCATTGAAGCTAACCCGGAGAAGATCAAGGCCATCACCTCCCTGGCTAAGCCGGCGTGTATAAACGACGTCCAGCGCCTGGCGGGTCGTATCGCTGCTTTAAGTCGTTTTATAAGCTGTTTGGGGGAGAAGGCCATGCCATTATATCAGTTGATGAAGAAAACTGATGTCTTTGTCTGGAATGATGCAGCCAATACTGCTTTTGAGGATTTGAAGAGGCAGTTGGCCGAGCCCCTAGTCCTTGCTGCTCCGGTTGACAAGGAGCCCTTATTACTGTATGTGGCTGCGAACACACGAGCCGTCAGTGTGGCCGTGGTGGTGGAGCGTAAGGAAGAGGGTAAGGAGCATCTGGTTCAGCGGCCGGTTTATTATGTCAGCGAAGTACTCATTGAGTCCAAGCAGCAGTACCCGCATTGGCAGAAGCTTGTTTATGGTGTGTTCATGGCAAGCCGGAAGCTTAAGCATTATTTCCAGGGTCACCCCATCACTGTGGTCAGTTCTGCCCCCCTTGGAGATATCATTCAAAACAGAGAGGCCACAGGGAGAGTGGCTAAGTGGGCTATAGAGCTCGGACCTCATGGTCTGAAGTATGTGCCATGCACTGCTGTTAAGTCTCAGGCTTTGGTGGATTTCATCAATGATTGGACAGAGCTACAAGTGCCCGAACGAAAGCCGGATAACACATATTGGACTATTCACTTCGATGGGTCCAGACAGTTGGAGGGCTCGGGGGCTGGAGTCGTATTGGCTTCCCCTAAGGGTGACAAGTTCCATTATGTGCTACAATTGATGTTTCCGTGTACCAACAATGCAGCAGAGTACGAGGCCTTGCTTCACGGTCTTCGGATGGCTAAGGAGATGAGCTTCAGCCGGGTAAGGTGCTTCGGCGACTCAGACTTGGTGGCTCAACAAGTATCAGGAAAGTGGGACTCCAAGGATCCTCTCATGGCGGCTTATCGCCGCGAAGTTGATGCCATTGCTGGGCACTTTCAGGGTTACCAAGTAGAGCACATCGATCGCAGGAAGAACGAGGTGGCTGATGCTTTAAGTCGGCTGGGCTCTCAGCGAAAGCCGGTGCCGCCTAATACTTTCTTGGATGTCTTGCATAACCCTTCTGTTAGGTTGCCTACAGAGGAAGACTTGGCTGTCCCTGACCCGGAGGCACAATTGGTGGCGGCTCTCCACATCATCCCGGACTGGACAGTGCCTTATCTGGCTTACATGACCCGGGGAGAGTTGCCTGAGGATGAAACTTTGGCCAGACAAATAACCCGGCGGTCTAAGTCAATGGTGGTTATCAATGGTGAGCTGCATCGCCGCAGTGTTACGGGAGCGTTCCAGCGTTGCGTCTCCCCTGGGGAAGGTCAAGAGATCTTGCGTGAGATCCACGAAGGGGATTGTGGTCATCATGCCGGCTCAAAGTCCCTTGTGGCCAAGGCTTTTCGTCATGGTTTTTATTGGCTGACGGCTCATGCTGATGCGGAGGACTTGGTCAGTAAATGTGATGGTTGCCAAAGGTTCTCGCGACGGGCTCATGTGCCGGCTCAAGAGCTGAGGATGATCCCAATTATTTGGCCCTTTGCGGTCTGGGGGCTTGATATGGTTGGGCCTTTTAAAAGGTCCAAGGATAAGAAGACTCACCTCTTGGTGGCAGTTGACAAGTTTACCAAGTGGGTTGAAGCAGAGCCAGTTAGCAAGTGTGATGCAGCCACGGCAGTTCAGTTTATGAAAAGGGTGATCTTTCGCTTTGGCTTTCCACACAGCATTATAACTGACAATGGTACCAATTTATCTAAAGGCGCCATGGAGGAGTTTTGTCAACGAGAGCATATTAGACTTGATGTTTCATCAGTGGCTCACCCTCAATCCAATGGTCAAGCTGAGAGGGCTAATCAGGAGATTCTGAAAGGCATCAAACCCCGGCTTCTGGTTCCTTTACAACGGACGCCGGGTTGTTGGGTGGAGGAGTTACCCTCCGTGCTGTGGAGCATCAACACTACTCCTAACAGGTCTACAGGTTTCACGCCCTTCTTCATGGTTTATGGAGCGGAAGCAGTCCTCCCCAGTGACATCCGTCATGACTCGCCTCGAGTGGCGGCTTATGTTGAGGTGGATAATGAACAGGCGCGCCAAGATGCTCTTGACTTGTTGGACGAACAGCGTGATGTGGCGACAGCTCGCTCAGCGATTTACCAACAGGACCTGCGCCGTTATCATAGTCGCCGGGTTAAATCCCGGGTCTTTCAGGAAGGCGATCTGGTGCTCCGGCTCATCCAAGATCAAACAGATGCACACAAGCTATCCCCGCCTTGGGAAGGGCCCTTTGTGGTCAGCAAGAATTTGCACAACGGGTCATATTACCTCATTGACATTCGGGAGCACAAAGATTCACGTAAGTCGGAGGAAGAGACCCGTCGGCCGTGGAACATAGCTCAGCTTCGGCCTTATTACACTTGAGCCACCGGCTCTCATAATGTACATATTTCCCTCAGCCATGTATATATTATGATAAGCAATAAAGCAGGACCTCTGTCCTTTTTTTTCCTCCAAAGATAAAACGTGTTGTTTTCATTATAAGATCATATGATAATTTGAAGGAGGGTCCGGCTTATGATCGTATTCGAATCTAGCCATACACAATATAGTCACTTGGGGGCTTCTTGTTCAAACATAGGTCGTATTCGAACCAAAGAGAACATAGTTGTCGATACCCATTTGATTGGCAAAGTGCCGAGCTCATTGGGGAGTTTTCTTTGATCATATTTGAATCATAGTTTAACCCCTTTGGGAACCGACGTGGATCGTATCCGAATCAGCGTCGTTAAACAATTCTTAAGTCATTTGGGGGCTTCCTGTTCAAACATGGGTCGTATTCGAACCAAAGAGAACATAGCTGTCGGTACCCTCTTGATTGGCATCGCTACACCCACTGGGGGCTATATGATCGCATTCGAATCTTAGCATAACCCCTTTGGGATGGTTCTCTGGTTGTATTCGAACCGGAAGCCTCTAAGTTCTTCTGATTATTTCAAATATGCACGGCGGATCTCACTTTGCCGGCTTAGCTTTGATTTACACTGCTAGTCGAATACAACCGGCGTCATTAAGACTGGTAAACCGGAATTGAGGTACCAACCTTATTGCCCGGGTTATCTAAGCCGGAAGTGTGCTTGCAGGCCGGTAAGGGTGTTGTTACGGTTATATCAAGGACATAATTGAGGACCAGTCTTTTTTGATGCATCTTCCAGGTTATATGTCTCAAATTACGGTTCTCAGTGCGGTAAGCCGGCTAGAGACTTGTGATTTGTCTTTATATGCAGGATAGTTAAAGGCAACTATTTGAGATTAAGGGAAAGGAGTGATCAATTGTGACCCGGAGAGACATATAAGGAAGCAACTTCAATGGCATTCAGCATTCAACGCGTGCACGATGGCACGGCAAAGTTAAAATGTTGATCCTATTCTATTACAAGACTCGTTGAGTCCAAAAGGGTGAAGCATTGTTTAAATAAACCGCCTACAGGGTTAAGATGCCTGCTGGGTTGAAGCTTCCGGCTCGTCCCTCTCCTCTCCTCCGACTGTTCCCAAGACTTGGAAAGTTGACGACTTCCAGTCAATGCCGCTCAGAGCTTCAAATTGAGCTTCCTCGTCAATTAACCCGGCCGGGTCAACTTCCGGGGCAAATGTGTGCTTACGAGTCGGCGGGATTAAGTTGATGGCTTCGTAACGCGGAGTGGGGATCCTCTGATTTTCTGCATCATAACCCGGCTGGTACTTGGTCAGATCTGTGTCATTTCCAATGAGGGTGGCCACTGGACGCACGATCTTCACGCAGGCGGCAAAGTCCTTTTGGTCGAAGGGCGTGCCGTCTTCCTTTAAGCTGGGGTAGCCGAGGGCAATGTCCGCCGGGTCTAGTTCTGGAAGGAATGCCTTGGCCCGGCTCAGAGCAGCTATGGCTCCGGCTCTTGCAGAAGCTCGCCGCAGCTCTTGGACCCGCTGAGGAAGGACGGCAAGTCGGCGAAGAACTTCCGCCAGGTGAGTCGGCACCTCATTGGATAGGGCCACCACGGCCAAGGCGCGCTGTGACCCGGTGTAGAGTTGCTCCACCAGGGTGTACACGGCCTTCAACTTGGTGACCACGCTTTGGTTGAGGTTGGCGCTTCTGGGACCTGTGTAACAGAGTAAGATAAGCCGCCGGCAATGATTGGTTATGAGACATAAAAATTTAAACTGGACGAAAGCCGGTGGAATGACTTACCGAAGATTGCGGCGACCATCTGGGACACCTGGCGTTTTAAGCCGGAGAGTTCGGCGGTCTTCTCTGTCAGAGCCTTCTCCGCCTGTTCAGCCCGGTTCACCAGGGTAGCCTTTTCTTCAGCCCAAGCTTTCCGTTCAGCGTCAAACTCCGTCTTCAGCTTCTCTTGCGTAGCAATGCTGGACACAAACTTGGCATTGGCCTTCCGGGTCTCCATTTCTTGCGTCCTCAGCCGGGTCTTTAGATCGGAGATGTCAGCTTCAAACTTTTTGCAAGCAGCCTGCATAATTTCCGGGTTATAGGATGAACAATTATTACGCAATTTTAAAGTCCCAAGCACTTTCCAAGCAAAGACACTTGGCACTTGGGGGCTAATGCATATCGAATGTTTCTATTTACAAAATTGCCGGTTCAAGTGAGTAGGCCGGAACTTAAGTCTACAACATATTCTATCATAAGTCGTAGACTTGGGGGCTAGAGCATGGTAAGAATAACAAGATAACTATACAGTACGCAAGAAGAAAAGAAGAGGGGTACCTCAGACTTCTGCTGAATCTGGTTCACCATGCCGATCTCTGCATCCCGGCTCTTGTGCACTTGGCTGACGAAGCCGGAGACGATCTCTCCGATGTTCAGGTTGGCGTAGTCGGTGAGGTCCAGATTAACCCGGCGGGGCTGTAGCAACTCCCCCTTGGCGGAGCACTTGGCTAGCGCAGTAGGTCTCCCCGGCTCAACAAATTCTGTCCGGGTGATTACCACGTCCGGATCATCTGCTGGTTGAGCCGAGCTAGAGGCCTCCGGGTTAGCAGAAGCTTCTGCAGTTGTCTTCTCGGTTGGAGCGGTGGCTTCGGGAGCGGAGGCAGCTGGCGGTTCTTGACCTGCTACCTCCGGCTCAGGCAAATCCGGCTCTTCGACCGGATTGGTCTTCTTCGCCCTCTTGGTGAGCTTGGCCTGGGCACTGAAAAGACAGAAAGGTTAAGCACAAAAATGTAAGTAAAGACAAGTACAACATGAGATGATCATCATTACCCGGGCACGGTCTTGAAAGCCGGCAGGCTTGACTGCATAGAGTCGCCAGAAGAGGGGGAAGTTTCCTGATAATTTGAGTCAGAAGAAGTGAGCGGTTGACGTATAACACCCGCCAAAGGATGAAGAGGGTACAAGTTGGAGATAACCTCAGTTCGGCGTTTCCTCGATGCGTCAGGTAACCCGGAGGAGAGGTCAGCGTCTTTGGTGGTCCGGGTGTGACGCCGGCTCTCATGAACCTGTCGCTTCAAAATAAATTGAGGATCTTGATAAGCTAAAGGATGTGAAAAGCTTACTTTCCGGGTTAGCCTTCGGATTTTCAGCCTTGGCAAAGGCTCCGAGTCGGAGGAAAGTATCATTACCTCTTCAACCACCGGGTTACTTGCTCCGGTGTCGTCCTATTGATGAACAAGTATTGATAAGGTGGACAGAAATAAAACAACAAATACAACAAGAGCTTACAGGCTCAGGGGTTACCTCTGACTCGGAGCTGTCGCTTAGTTGCATCAGCTCTGAAGCAGTAGGCCTACTTCCCTTCTTACGGGGAGCGGCTCTCTTGGCGGCTTTCTTCGCCTTCCTGGCCTTCTTGGCCGCCTCATGGTCATATTTGACCTTCCAGAATTTATCATCAGCCTGAAAATACAATGATGATTTCTTAAAGATTCAGATGAAAGTTATCTACAGAAGAAGATAAGATGTTCAGATCAGCGCCTTACTGCTGGGGCTGGATTGGTCTTGCAGAACCCGGTCCTCCCGCAGTTTGCCAAGCTCTCGTTCAAGAGAGCCTTGGTCATGTCCTCGGCAACGTCTTCAGGGAGGTCGCTGCGGCTGTGTCGCAGGGGGTCATCTTTCTGGCCTGTGTACTCACACATTAAGCCGGGGCGGCGGCTCAAGGGGATCACCCGCCACGAGATCCAGACCCGGACCAGATCAATTCCATTGAGACCATTGCCCAGGAGAGCCTTGATCTTGTTAATAGTGGGGAGGAGAGGTTGGCGCTCCGCTTGAGTCAGCTTGTCTGACGGTGGGTGTGTTGGTTCCAGACGCGAGGGGCGAAAGCCGGGCAGCGGACTCTCGTCAGCCGGCGACGTGTCTTGGCAATAGAACCAATACAATGATGATTTCTTAAAGATTCAGATGAAAGTTATCTACAGAAGAAGATAAGATGTTCAGATCAGCGCCTTACTGCTGGGGCTGGATTGGTCTTGCAGAAGGGGGCTAACCCGGTCCTCCCGCAGTCTGCCAAGCTCTCGTTCAAGAGAGCCTTGGTCATGTCCTCGGCAACGTCTTCAGGGAGGTCGCTGCGGCTGTGTCGCAGGGGGTCATCTTTCCGGCCTGTGTACTCACACATTAAGCCGGGGCGGCGGCTCAAGGGGATCACCCGCCACGAGATCCAGACCGGACCAGATCAATTCCATTGAGACCATTGCCCAGGAGAGCCTTGATCTTGTTAATAGTGGGGAGGAGAGGTTGGCGCTCCGCTTGAGTCAGCTTGTCTGACAGTGGGTGTGTTGGTTCCAGACGCGAGGGGCGAAAGCCGGGCAGCGGACTCTCGTCAGCCGGCGACGTGTCTTGGCAATAGAACCACGTCTGGTTCCAGTCTTTGGGGTGGCTTGGCGGCTCTGCGTAAGGGAAAAGGCAGTCCCTCCGCCGCTGAATGGAGATGCCACCAAGTTCCAAACTTGGCCCATTGGCGCACTCATTCTGACGGTTCAGGTAGAAGAGCTCTCTGAAGAGCAGCAGGCTGGGCTCCTCTCCAAGGTAGACCTCGCAGAACACTTGGAAGTTGCAGATATTGGACACTGAGTTGGGTCCTATGTCTTGAGGCCGCAGGTCGAAGAAATTCAGCACGTCTCTGAAGAACTTTGAGCCGGGCGGTGCGAAGCCCCGGCTCATGTGATCCGCAAAAATCACTACCTCCCCGTCCTTTGGCTGTGTTCTCTCCTCTGACGGGTCAGGGGCACGGTAGGACATGACGTCCTTCTTGGGCAGGTAACCCGACTTCATAAAGTCCGTTAAGGTCTCGTCGGTGACATTGGACCGCATCCAGTTGCAAGTGATGGGTGCTTTGGGAGCTTTGGGAGGCATGGTGAACGTTGGAAGCCTATGATACAGGGAAAAATGTCCGGTTTAATAATGAGCCGGAGGAAACTTACAAGTCAAGGTTTAAGGTGGCGGCTTATGGAGGGGCCTAATGATATATATCTAAGTACATCGGGTTATCTAAGCAATTCGTCTACAACCTTGTTGTAAGTAAGCCGGAAATTTTTACGGCGTGTGGCTTCTTTTGAGCCGGAAGATCCTACGGCGCGTGGTTTCTTTAAACCGGAAATGTAAATCGCCATGGCTCAACGAGTGCAGTTTTTTACTAAGTGTGGTGGAAACAAGTTTCACACATTGCGGTAAATAATTTGGATCAAGTGGTCGGCTGAAAAAGAAAATTTCTAGACCTAAAAACAGACGCGAGGGAAGTTCTTGGACTCGAACGGGGCCTTTATGCAGTCAAAGGAGGTCTACTTGCAATTGAAATGAGTGCCAAACAGTCGCCGCGTTGATTCTATGCTATATTAAGATCAAGAAGATGCAGTAAAAATGAAAACTACCGAAGAACTCGTGGGCGACGGCGAAGAACACGGAAGAACAACAGGAGCTGACGCAAATCTATCCTACGGGGAGGAAGGAACTTACAGATGCAGGGGTTTTCGCCGCGGTTCTCTGGACGGTTCAGGGTGATGCAGCGGCCAAGGACGACGACGACGCGAAGCTCTGTTGCGACGGCGGCGGCGACGGAGCTCGAGCAGCACAGGGCAGTGAGAGGAAGGAGACGACAGGAGAGGGAGAATGAGAAAGACCCGAGGGTCAGGCTATTTATAAGGCCAGTCTCATAAGTGGGCGCGAGAAACGAGGAGGTTACGATACGGTTATCTCGCTCGAGAGGCGCCTCGATTTTCGGGATGGCAGTAAAGATAAGATCCGTTGCGGATCTGGCGGAGTAAAAAATGGACTTAATGGAAGATGACATCACGGTGGATCACCCGGAGTCCAGAGGATGACGTCACGCCGGGTTATGGCCTTCACACAATTGTAAGCCGGAGGTTTTCTGTCGAAAGAATTGAAGATTGACATGAGCCGGCTCAAATCAATCTGGGGCCTAATGTTGAGGATATAGACCTTAGAGTCACCCGCCAGAAGGGGCCGGGTTACTCATAATGGTCATCGCCAGAAGCCCGGCGACAAGCTTGAAGACGGTGGGCCAAAGATGGGCTTAAGGACCCGGATACGGCTAAAGGCTCGTAGTTACAATCATCATTATGGCAGAACTTGTAGTATAAGGCAGGAATAGTTGAGAGTCCGAGCGGGACACTCTTATGAGTCGGCCGGGACTCTGAGAGCTGCTGGGCGTCAACCTCTCTATATAAAGGGGCGACCCGGCAGCGGTTTAGGGATAAGAAGATCTCATCGAGAGCCAGGCATAGCAATTAAGCTCCCTGGTCATCGAAACCCTAATCAATACCACCTCAACTGGACGTAGGCTTTTACCTTCACCGTAAGGGGCCGAACCAGTATAAACCCTCGTGTTCCTTGTCCCGTTAACCCCTTCAAGCTTCCTAGCGGCGATGGCTCCACGACTAAGTCCTAGCTTGAGGACATCTGCCGTGACAATTCCACGACAAGAGGGGCAGCAAGGATGATGAAGTACCCCTCCGTGATCGTTGAGCCCTCCGGCAGAGTGCCGGAAATGGCTCTAGATTGGATCTCGTGGTTCTGGAACTTGCGGCGGCGAAAAAAGTATTTCGTTGACTCCCTTGAGGGTTTTGGGATTTTAGAGTATTTATAGAGGCGGAGGTAGGTCAAACGGAGCCACATGGGGCCCACTACCCACCAGGGCGCGCTAGAGGCCCCTGGCGCGCCCTGGTGCCTAGTGGCCCACTGGCCCATCTTCTGATGGCCTCCAGAAGCTTCTAGGGTCTCTCCTTGCCAAAAAAAATCTCTAAAATGTTTCGTGGCATTTGGACTTCGTTTGGTATTGATATTCTGCAAAGTAAAAAAACAAGCAAAAAACAGCAACTGGCAATGGGCACTAAGTTAATAGGTTAATCCCAAAAAGATATAAAGTTGCTAGTAAATGTATATAAAATATCCAAGATTGATAATATAATAGCATGAAACAATCAAAAATGATAGATACGTTGGAGACATATCATAGTACACCCGGGGCGGCTCATCTACATGGAGCTCGGCGGCAGGCCTTCCTGGGGGCCCAGGAAGCCCACCACATGCCTGACGACAGGAAGGATCCTGGAGGAACGGGTAGGCATCTACAGATCATCTTGGCCCCCAAGTCTATGTTGACATCGGCCTAGATGGCATCTCCCTCTTTGTAAAACCCTAGCCCCCACCGTGTATATAAGGTGCGGCCAGGAGGGCTCCCATTCCCATCTATTCTCATAGACTAGACTCTCGGTAGCACTTCACACACATCGTTGTAATCCCTCGTCCAAGGTATACACAACATGAATAACAATAGCATGCATGACGTAGAGTATTACTCCTCACCGGAGGCCCGAACTTGGGCAAAGACCTTGTGCGGCCTCCGATCTATGACTTCCAGTCATGTTAGGTACCCTGCCGAGGGTACTAACGGAGTCATGCACCGTCAGTTGGCGCGCCAGGCACGGGCTGCCATCGGCTGAAGACCGATCTCGGATCAGATATTCTCCGCCTCCAGCGGTCTCCCGCCGGGGGAGAGCTTGCCTTTCATCTCTTTCAGCTTCGCCGCCAATGGGGCAGGCCGAGTCGACATCAACCCATCCTATCCGCACGATCTACGTCGGTGTCATGGCGCTTCGTCATCAACAATCACGTTGACCTTTGTATGTTCGTCCCGCCGATCCAGCGGGTCGCATCGGTGGCTTCATGAACCTACTTGGCATCTTCGCCACCAACATCTGACCTAGGAGGCACGTTCGAAGTCCAGACCGCCAGAGCCACGTACTAGCAGGCGATCTACAAATGCCTGCACCACTAGATGGGCCAAAAGATCAAAATTTGGTCAGACGAGTCAGCCAAAAGAAACTAATAAAAACTAAATAAAAATACAAAGTATGCAATGCTCACAATGAAATGAGTGAAAACCGAAAATCATGCATAATGGACATGTACTTGGTTCAGTGGAACATGATATATGGAGATAGTATGCAACAAATGAGCTCTACAAATGTGTATAAAATAGAGCCATCAGGTGTGCCCTCGGCCCATGCGTCAGGGACCCCCAAGTGTCCGGCTCCGCGATTTATTTGGCTGTGTACCGGGTTGGATATTGTTAGGCACCTCTCCTGCTCTGCTATCGGGCTGGTGGAGGGTCATTGCTTTCCAGTTCCGGGTTCCTACAACTTTTGATGTGTTGTTAGCGGTTGGTTAGGAGGTTGTTGGGAGTCTGGTTCTTGGTTTGTTTGGGTCGGAGTCATGTTTTTTGGTTCATCTGTTTTGGTGTTAACTTGGTCGCGTACGGTCATGTGATGCTTCTTAACGGACTACCCCAATAAAGGATAAGTGTAAAATAAGCAAACATGACCATACTGCTGGCATCGTATTTTACACATATTTCGGAGAAAATCTCATTCAAATAGTTTATATGGCTTTTGGTTGCATTTGGTTTTTGCACTAAGGGCGCAACAAGTCATCTACTAGTATATTTTCCTCCTCATAAATAGACCCTAGGCAATCAGGTCCCCTCCCGGCGCGGGCATGGGTCCGCCCTGCTTCGATGTCCTTTGGGCCATGGAGATGCGGAAGACCTCAACCCCCCGGGCCGACGGGAGGGACCCTACTCTTGTTCTTATTAGGTGCAACGTCTTGGTTGGGATTGTGTGCTGGCGGCGACGTCCCTCGTTAGGAACAACGTCCCCATGTTTGATACCCATCCTGTTGATGTGTCTAGCGTTGTCGGAGGATGTGCGAAGGTGTGTCTCTGTTGGATCTTGCAGGATTCAGTCGGTGGTGGTCTTCGGTGAATCTGTTTGGATTTATTCTTTGTTTGGGTCTTTACATATTTGATCTTTTTGGTGTACGACTATCTTTATCAGCAATAGTTGCCGCACCAGTGCGTTGGTCCTGTGGGGTCTTAGCATGACGACTTCCTGACTGTCTATTATATCAAAGTTTGCCCCGCTCCGATGAAGGAGGGCGATGACGGTGATGCGTTTTCGGCTTGCTCCAATGCTTATAGTCGTCACTATGTGGTAATTGTTGCTACCTCTTGTGTTCTCTATACTGTCATGATTGACCATGCATAGATTAAAGTTTTTTCTGAAAAAATGTAAAAAAAACGAAGGGACTACAGAATGACAATACTATAATGGTGTAGTATCGTTCAAGGACGTTGCACCTGCCTTTGGGACTATGACAGGTGGGCCTAACAGGTGGCTGGCCCACCTGTCATAGACCCAAAGGTAGGTGCCTCACCGAAGCTCCGTCCATCGTTCACTATAGCAAACTCTATGTAAACCCTAGTGCGAGCGAGGGTTTGCCGAAATGCCCAGCCCAATGCTTCTTCCCCGCCGCCCCTTCCCCTAAACCCCGCCGCCCACCCTCCGCCATGCTTCTCCTCCCCCTATGCCCTCCCCCACCTCCCCTCTCCCCCTACGACGCCTCATCCCCAAGCCACCCTTCTACGCCGCCGCCCGCTTCTCTCACTCCGACTCCTTCGTCTCTTCATCCTCCGACGACGAATCCCCCCTCGCCGACGAGCTCTTCCCCGCCGCCGGCGCGCCCACCCTCCTCTCCGTCGCGCGCTCGCTCGCTCATTCCCCCAGCCCCTCCGTCTCCTCCGTCCTCGGCTTCCTCCACCGCCTGCCCGCTGACGCCTCCCCGCACATCTTCCCCCACCTCGTCGCCGCCCTCTCCCGCTCGCCCCGGCCGCTCCTCGCGCTCCGCCTCTTCCTCCGCCCGCCCACCTCCGCCGCCACCACCCATCATTCATTCAACTCCGCCCTCCTCCGATTCCCCCTCCCCCCGCACCTTCTCCCCGCCTTCTTCTTCCACTCGCTCCGCCGCTTTCCCCGCCTCGCCCCCACACTCCTTTCCTTCAACCTCCTCCTCAAGTGCGTTTGCTTCTCTCTGGTCCCAAGGAACCACCGGCTCTATCTTGAAATCGCCTTACGCGTTCTGCACGAGAGCATTCCAGGGTGGAAACTTCCGCCGGATAAGTTCACATATTCCACGGTCGTGTCTGCTCTCGCGGATGCAGGGCGGGTTGATGATGCTGTGGCGCTGGTGCACGAGATGGTGGTGGATGGGGCGGTGGCCGCTGAGGCATTTAATCCTGTGCTGAGTGCAATGCTGCGTGCCGGAGATGTTACAGGCGCGGCCAAGCTGTTTTCTTTTATGCAGCTGAAGGGCTGCGTGCCGTCGGCAGCAACATACAATGTGCTGCTGCATGGATTGTTGGTCTGCGGCAGGGCCAGCGCCGCAATGGGGGTCATGAGGAGAATGGAGAGGGAGGAGGTGACGCCAACTGTGATGACGTATGGGGCAGTTGTAGATGGACTAGTGAGGTGTGGAAAACTGGAGGATGCATGGAAGGTGACTGAAGAAATGAGGAAGAAGGGTCTTGCACCTAACGAGTTTGTGTTCTCGCCCGTCATCACTGGGTTTTGCAAGTCAGGAGAGGTCGATAGGGCATCAACAATGTGGGACACAATGGTAGCAACTGGTGTAAGGCCGAACATTGTTTTGTATTCGGCGATGATTGATGGCTTTGCCCGGTGTGGGAAGATGATTAAGGCCGAACTGTTATTTGAAGAGATGGTTGAGGCAAAATGTATGCCAAATATCATGACTTATAGCTCGATGGTTCGGGGATATTTCCAAATTGGAGATTCAGCACAGGCTCTTTCTATCTGGGAGGAAATGCTAAGTGCTGGGTGCACACCAAATGCTGTTACTTATAGCATATTGATCAGTGGATTGTGCAATGTAGGGAAATCAAAGGATGCTATGATGGTCTGGAAGCACATGCTTGGTCGTGGCTGTGCACCCGATACAATTGCTTATACTTCCATGATCAAGGGCTTGTGTGCTTCTGGGATGGTAGATGGCGGTCTACGACTGTTCTATGACATGTTGGCAAGGGGTGATGCTGATCCAGATGTTATCTGTTATAATGTATTGCTTGATGGGTTGCTCAGGGCGAAGGACCTTCCTAGGGCAATGGACTTACTTAACCAGATGCTTGACCATGGTTGTGATCCAGACACAGTGACCTGCAATACCTTCTTGCGGGAGATTGAGGTTGGACAGGGTAAAGGGAGGGAGTTCTTAGAGGGCCTAGTGTTGAGGTTATGCAATAGAAAAAGGAATAAGGCAGCTGCGGAGGTCATGATGGTGATGCTGGCTAAGTATATTGTGCCAGAGGCTGCCATTTTGGAGATGGTGGTCAGAGGTGTTTGCCGGCGGAAGAGGGTTTGGAGAGTGATTGACAAATGTTGGGATGAGATTTGGAGGTTCTGAGGATTTTTTTCTCAATGATTTCTTGATAATACTATAGGAGCACACACTTGCTTGAGTTTTTCTGAACTCCATTTGTTGTACGCTGTAATATTGTGGTACTAACTCATTCATTCATATCAAGATTTTGACACAATAAAGTGATAGCTATTAATCATTATGCTTGTTTTCGAGAATTTCCAACCTCCTCGTCTCCCTATCTGCATGCCCTTAAGCCTATATGAGAAATATATTTGTTCTATGGTGATGCTTTTGCCAGACCTTTATGAGTATCACTTGTCCTTCATCTTCTGTTGTGCTTGACCTATTTGTTTCTGACTCTGTCTCTTCTTCCTAGAGCTGATGGGGTTGCTTGCAAGTTTTGACCATACTATATTGTTATGACTTGTCTTAAGTTCAAAATATATTATAAAAATCAATGGTTATTATTAAATGATTGCCTTGACATTCGCTCTACAAATGCTGAACTAGTTTTATGTGTACTGTTGTATAATAACAGTGCTTTCACCATATTAGAATCTGTATCTCTCATCAATCCTCTACCACATGTACTTCTTAGTAAAGCAAGTAAAAACATTTCTTTCCTTTGGATGCATCAATAATATGGAGCATGTAAAGTGTGAGCAGTGGCAGCAAATATATTTCCTGGATATTTTTACCAGAGAAGCAATTTTGGCATCATTGGATTCTTCAGATGCTTGAATTGCCATTATTACCATGTTTTTTATGCATTCTGCCAGTTCTCCATGAAAAGGTAGGTTATTTTCTTAACTGTATAGACTTACTATTTTGAAGTGTGGATTCAGTTGTATTGCATTCATCTGAAGAATTTATTTGGGCAGAGCTCTTAAATATTTCTGGCAGTTCTCTGTTGATGCTTCATTTGGGCAGTTTCTATCTAAATGATGTGAAAACGTACATGAGAAACTGTTGTTTAGAGCTTTCTCTTATCTGTTCAAATTATGAACTTAGGTTTCTTTCCTTGCAATTTTCTGTATCAGTAGGTGCATTAAACTGGTTGCAGGCGGTGATGTCAACAGCATCCTGTACTTTTACATTGCGATGTTTTAGGATCTGCAACTTGCAGCTAAGTGCTTAGTATTTTATAAAGATTAAGACTTGCTGCTTCATATAAACTTCAGGAGTATATTGATATGGAGGTATATAGCATCTTCACATTCATGGATGCAGTTAACTAAGAATAGGTAGATGTTTTCTTTTTCACTGACTCAAGGGGAATACTATCTTATAAACCGACAAAAGAAGATTTGGTAGCTCAGCATTTCTTTACCATATAGTTCAGCATTTCTGGACCCATGAGACATGTTTGTTTCCGTGATGAACAGATTTACTTAATAGTCTTGAAGTTTTAGCCAAAAAATTGCATATACACAATACGGAGAGGTAATGCTTCAGTTGCCATTTTTTGATGTAATAAGGAATATGATATATTTCAGCAGCTTTGCAGTTAATTATAGAGAGTTGTTGCGGCCACTACCAATCTTAACAGAGAACACACACACACACACACACACACACAGAAGTTTAACAATCAACTCAGCTGTCTGAGAAAATATATTTTGATTTTTTGTATTTCCTAATCTTTCTGATTATGAATCTATTTAGGACTGCAGTGGTTTCATGTTTCACCCATTGCCTGCATAAACTATTTTGGTATGTGTGCTAGGATTGTGAAATCATCAAATTCCTGATTAATTTGCAGTTTTTTTATAAATTTGAAATGAATATAGAATAATTTACACCGTGCTTGGCATTGTGAAGTATACTTCATCATTTCATTTATTCAAGCTGAATCATATATTTTGTTTTATTATCTTTCAGATGTTTACGTTTTCTACTTGAATACTGCATAATTGAACATTGACCTTTTTAGAAGGCTCCTTTGCACTAATTCTTCGTAGCTGTTTGATATCACCTCTGTTCCAAATTATAAGACGTTTTGAATATTTCAATATGGACTACATACGGACTGAAATGAGTGAACACACTAAAACGCATGTTCCAAATTGTATGAGGTACAGGCTAACGATTTTTTATGCATATTGCTGCATGAAGTGCTCTGAGCTTGTACCTCATACAAGGCAGGCCAATTTTGTGTTCTAGTACTAACCTCTGTTTCTAAATATAAGATGTTTTTGCAGTTCAATTTGAACTGCAAAAACGTCTTATTTAGGAACAGAGGGAGTAATTGTGTCTGAGGTATTACTTACTGGGCTAGTGCCATTCACTAGTCAACATAGAAAAATGGTGCAATGTAATATTGCTTACATGCTAGAATTGCCAGATTGCATTCTGCTACTAATTGTACTCCAGTATACTGGTATGTAAATGAACTCAGGTTGCTACTTGTTCAGGCTAGCCTTCATGAAAAATCATCAATACAATCAATCATGTTTCATCCATATGTAGTTACAAACTTTCCTTATAATGGACAACAAGTATTTCCCTATGAACAACTGAAGATATAGTTTTTCTAGGCTTGCATGGTGAGATCGGAGGTTTGTCATCTAAGCTTTATGAAGCTGTTTTTCTTTTCCCTTCTTCGCGTACTTCTGATCTTTTTTTTTTTAACAAACCGCGAGACCACATTTATTGCTGCTGAATGATTCAGTGTCGTCCTGCTTTCGGTATTTAGAATCATGATATGCCGAAATCTTTCAGAACGAATTGCATATCTCAAGAGTTTTCAGGTAATGTTCTTAGCTTCCCACTGACTGGGACTGTGAGCCATTTCACTCATTGTTTTTCTTCTTTTGAAGCAGCCATGGCACGGTCAGGTGACAGGGCGAGGATATTGGTCAATGTGAAATGCCTTGCTCCAAGATGACCGCCTTATACTCCAGCATTCCAAATGGCTCCATTTAGCCATGCTCAGCGTGTGGTGCTGCACATGTCGCCCCCGCTCGACGCTGCCTGGTACAGAACCAGGGGCAGTTTCAGTTTGAATTCCACTGGCTTCCAACAGTTCATCCTATTGCCGAATGCTTCCTGGCATTCTGAATATTCGAAGTTTTTCCTTTCCTGGTGGCATTGGCAGGTAAGCAAGCAAACCCTGTAGCGTCATCCGTTTCCAGGGCCTTTTTGCTGATACATCTGTGCTGCACCTGCACAACACATCTTTGCCTTTGAAGTTGGTAAGGATAAGTTGTTCATTCAGTGTTGTGGAAGTCTCAGCCATGTACTGGTCGTTAAGGAACAGGTCGAAATATGAACCGGTAGTAGTCTATGTCCTGAGCCTTGACCCGAGAAAGTGTAGTACAAGCCTGGACCATCGAATTGTTAGGTTAGGTACACTGCCATGTCCATGTCCATGTCCAGGCATTGACTGCTATACCTGCTGCGTGGCTCAGTGCTGAGGTCGATGCGCAGAATTAGCGTATGTCACTGGTTGATGGTGACACCACCGCCGAGCATGAGCGCCGGTAAACGGCCAGCTATTGCCGGCGGGCCCATGATCGCCGCTGTCGCCAAGACTCGTCGCGGGGAAAAGAACTGATGGTTGCTGGTAGGTAACCGGTCTGTTGGTTGCATATCAGTGTTGGGAGATATGAGGAGTCAGGACCCTCCCAAATCTTCTGAACCTTCAGAAATGAAAAAAACTAAAATATATACTCGGAGTTTTCATTTTGTTCTTGTATTGTCGCCTTGTCGTCAGTGAGATGTGAAAGACGGAAAATGGCATATTTATTTGCCATTTCTTTCCCCTTGAAAAGCCGGTACAGCAATGTTCGCCCTGCCGACTTTGTGAATCTTTTCCATTACCTCTGCAAAAAATATATTAAATGAAGATAATCTATTGTGCTGCTTTTTCGTCGCAAATAACTCATCAGGTAGATGCGAAAAATCGCAAAATGTGACAATTTCCAAATCTTAAGTCATGCCTCGTTTTTCAAGCAATGGAATAACTGGCCGACGGATGAGCTCATGCCCGCTCGTGGTTGGGTAGTTTCCGGTAGCCTAAAACCGCCTCAATCCAAACGGCTGAAACGTCCAAAATCAATCATGTCGCTCTTGGCTCTTCCATCAAGTTCAGCACTTAACCCTCATAAAAAAAAATCAAGTTCAGCACGTTCAACTAGTCAATTGCCCCCACTCCAAGTACTATGACCAGAACACTCCAAGCTGACCATGGAGATGAAGACCTGTTCCTTTTACTTGCGTATGTCAACACACACTATACTCAACGGAAGCTGACCCTTCAAAAAAAAACTTTCCAAGTTGACCATGTAGTGGCAACCATTGAGTCAAGTCATTTGTGAGGGGCGTAATCGGCTCACTGCAGCCTGGAAAGATAATGTCGAACGCTGAAATAGGAACCAAATGGATCAGAGTTAAATTTGTTGCACGATTCAGAAAGTGGGCTCATTCCTCCCATGGTTTAAGCCCTTGATTACTTTGGGGGCTTCCAGCATGCATGCTTTGTTAGAGATTTGCAGGGAGCCCCCCAATTTGCTTGCTTTTTCTTTTGACTTTTAATTTTAAATCTACTACTCTATATGTTTTGAATTGAAAGTCCAATCTATGTTATGTTTGCATATTTGTGTTCCTTGCGACGAGGGCTTTCAAACAATACCATGATTAATTACATTTTGACAAGTTTTAAATTTTAAATGATTCAAATATTAAAGCTTGGTAATCGTCATATTAAAGCTTTTGCCAAGTTTTACCAAGTTCCGCATGAATCGGCTCAATTCGTAATGTTAAGTTTCTGTTTGTGGCATAGGGTTTTATGATTAAAGTTTGTAATATTATGGTGTTCGTGGTTTATGGGTTTAGAATTGGAAACTTTGTAAAACTTGGCACTTTTATGAAATACGGTGCACACTGTTTTATGGGATAGATTGAGTATACACCACTCTACATACATTTACGTGTGTATTTGCATCCAATAATACTAGTTTGTTTCAAGAAGAGACAATAGTTAACAGTTTGTCACTTTATTACTCGAGTCACCGCCGAGTGCGGGGCGGGCGGAGCACCCTACTGACCGACCCGAGTCTTTGGAAAGGGAGAGTACGGCCAAGAACATAATTATCTCCCTCGATGCTCTGTTCGGCAGGGGGGAGCAACGGACATCCGGACACACCCAACACCAGAGAAGACCAAAACGTGCCAAACTGAAAATGCAGTCTGCGATGAGGGTTTTTTTTGTGTGGAAAAAAGAAAGGTGTGAACTGGCCAGAGAAAGAGAAGCCAGTGGCGACAAAATCGTCCGGTAGAGTGGCCGCGCCCACGCATTTACTCCGGTGGCCAACTCGGGGCCGGCCGGCGTACCCACACAGAGCGCCGCGCCCAACGGACACGCAGCTTCCCGAGAAGATACGATGCGATACGGTACGAGCACCACGACGACGACCGCCGGCGCCGTGCCCGTTCGTCCGTCCTTGGTAGCACCTGACGAAACCGCCCGTTACGTCGATTTCTGAGCGCCACGATAAGTTCATTTCCTCTCGGGATCTCCAACCACAAACTTACATAGGAGTGCGATAGTGCTTTGATGCGCGTGATCTTGCGTACATGGCCACCGATGATTCTTTTCCCATATAGGGGATATGGCCCATATATTATCCCAATATATTAGAAGAAACTGCAAAGTAACACAGCCATTGCCTTTTGTCCGAGAGAGCAAAGAATCCGGTTCGCCGTTTCGGTGCATGCGCCCTAAGAGCATCTACGGAGGGACTTGGCAAATCTAATCCCTCAAATGCCCGTGGACGCGCCACGCGTTCGCGGACAGTGACCGGCCATCTCTCAATAAATGCATTTCACATCCGGATACCTCAAATTAGAAATCTCAAATCCATATTATTACATGCAACATGAAACCTAATCTACGCGGAGCTCGTCCGGTTCCGCTTCCCGCTCGCCCGGCTCCGGCGAGGCAGCTATGGCCGGCCTAACGCCGGATCCATGCCCCATTTGGGCGGACGCAATGAATTCCCGATGGATGGAGTACGAGCGCAGCCGTCCACGGGCCTCCTCCCGGGCGCGGCGGAATGCAAGCTGGACGGCCATCTCCTTCTCGGGGCCGCGCGGGATGAGCTTGGGGTCGACGGATCTGGAGGTGAAGGACTCGGATCTGCTTCCCGCCATGCCGGAGAAGGGCGGAAGGAGCCGGAGACAAGTTTGGGTGGCGGAGGGGGGATGGAGGGGAGGGGAGTGAAGTGGCTAGGGTTTGGTCCGGCGAGCGGATGGGGAGGAATTTATGTGGGGTCGGGTGGGCCAGCGTGGGCCGGGTCCGACGTAGCGGGCGTGCACGGGCGCCCCCATATCCGCCTCATACTTGGCCTGGATATTGGGGGTGCCGGTCAGCCCGGGCGTTTGAGGGAGCCGTCTGAGTCAAGAAATCGTGACCGGACAGTGACCGGGCGGCCCGCCTGGGCGTATGATGCGGGTTTGAGGGGTCCGATTGTAGATGCTCTAACGCACGACGTCTGCTCCAGATTGAAGATTATTCAACCAACTCGCGCGTACCCAGATAGATATTCAAATGGCACACGTTTTGGCAGAGAGATGCATAAAAGTGAGCACGTAAGAGCAACTCCAACGCGCCGACCCAAATGGACGGTGTTTCTGTCTGTTTTTTGTTCGTTTGGGTTGGCCGCCCGCTCGACGTCCACCCTCGTTTTGATTTGGGTCGGCAGTGCGCCCAACGCGCCGACCCATATTATGTCCACGCACAAATTTAAAAAGGCCCGCGGCCGTAGATCACGCCAGCGGCCATGTCGTCACTCAAAGTTCATGTCGGCACCATGCCAAAGGCCGGCATACAATGCCAGCTCCAAAAAACACCACAAAGTTCATGATGGCGCACTTGCCAGCGGCCGCACACATGACAGCACACAAAAAAGGGCGGGAGTTCGACCACATCATCGCGGCCGTGGTCATGCCAGCACACTTGCCGGCATACAAAAAAGGATGGCGCTTGCCGCCATAGATCACTCGTCATCGAACTTGAGCATGTCGGCCTGCATCTTCTCAAACCACGACCTCTTCCTCGACGACACGGTGTTGAGGTCCACCTTGATGATCTCTACCCCCATCATGCTAGCGAGAGCCACTTTTTTCGCTTTGGTCTTGGCATTGACGGCCTCGATCTCTAGCATCTTGGTTTGCTTCTCCACCTCCATCTCAAGCATTCTCATTTGCTTCTCCGCCTCCATCTCAAGCCTGCTCTTTTGGATCTCCATGAAGGCGTTCATTTGCTCTTCCTTGTCTTGCCGGCGCTTCTCCTCCCTTGAGTCCTTCTTGGACATCATGCCCTCCACGGTTGCGATCAAGGCGATCGAAGGCGCATCCCGCTTGTCCTCCTTCTTGGAGTTGGTCTTCCCCCGCGGCCGTGACTTCTCGCCCTCCCCAACCTCCTCTACGGATTTCTTCCCCCCACGCGCCATGAGGGCGGCATATTGCGCCTTGAACTTCTCCTCCTCTTTGATGATCCTTCAATAATGGGAGAGGTTGAAGGACTTGCCTTCGTCTTGGATTTTGAATGCCTCCAAAGCTTGGAATGTCTACAAATGAATTGCATACAAGCATATGGGAAAATTGATATGGAAATGGACATGCAAGCATAAACAGAATGAAAACAAAGAGAGGCGCATGCATGCATACCATGTCTTGCATGCCGATGCCGCTCACAGGGTGTGCCTTGACGCTCTCAAGATTGGCACAAAAAATGTTGCACTCTTGTTGGATCGCCTTCCATCTCTTCGAAATGGACACCCACCCGCTCGTGCTTTGCATTTGGGAAACTCACGATGGACACGAGTCCAAAAGGTTGATGCCTTTTGTTCGGCGCCGACCTTGGGGTCTTGCCCAATGTCCCTCCAACACTCACAAAGGAGTTTGTCCTCGGCCGTCGTGTATGCTTTCGTCCGCCTGCTCTTGCGCTTCGGCCTCGCCCCGGTGGCTTGGTTGGCGAGCTCGTCCTCGAACAAAGGCTCCCCGTCGATGTCCAACTCATCCTCTTCCTCGAGGTTGTAGTCCTCGGGAAACTCGTGGTCGAGCGGGAAGCCGTCCAGGTCCAGGCTGACCTGATATTGCATGAAGGCGTCGTGCATGCCAGCTTGATCATAGGTCGCCGGCATGAAGGGCCCTCGGTGGTCCTGGCTTTGGGTCTCGTCGGGATCGTAGCCGGGCGTGGCGGCACCGCCAACGGCCCTAGTGGCTTCCGCACCACCCTCGAAGATGTTGTACTGCATGAAACGATTGGTCGTGTCGTCGTCGCCTGCCACCGGCATTGTGTTGAACAGGTTGCGGGCGCCGGTGAGCACGTCGGCTGGCATCGCCCGCGCGCGTTTTCTAGTCCCTCCGGATGACGAGGCACCAGCCACCGGCGTGGCACTGAGATCGATGGGCGCGAGCGTGGAAGGCGCCACCACGCTCACCTCCGGCGAGCATTCCTCGGAGAGTCGGGAGGTTTGCGGGTAGACGTGGAAGCCGGGAATTGGGTGCGCCGCCGACGCGCGGGGTGACTCTGGCAGCACCATCCGGGGAAACGCGGACGAGCCGGTGCTGGCAGCGGCCACGACGGCATTGACAAGCCCGTGCTAGCCAGGGTTTAACCCTAGGTAGATCAGCACCTCCCTCATTGCCACCGCGACGCGGGTGTTGGTGTCCTCCTCCTGTGCGGCAGCGGCTAGGGCGGCGGCGGCCGCTGCTTCGTCCCTTGCGCCCGCCGCGTGCCTCCGGCCCTTTCTCTTTGCCGACTCCGCGGCCCGCTCCTCGGGCGTCATCTGCTTCTTCTTCTTGGGCGCGGTGACGGTCTTGCGGTGAGCGCGGGGCTTGCCTTTGCTGGATGGGGCGGACGTGATGCCGAACGAGGCGAGGGAGGCAAGGCCGGCGGCGGCATCGAGGACGTCGTCCATGGCGACCGGCCGGGAGCGCACGCGGGCGGGAGGGTTTTTGGAAAAGTAGAGGGAAATGGTGGAGGTTTTGCCACCGACTGGCGGGCCAGGGGGAGTAGTTGGTGTGCGACTCGCGCCTCTGTCTCGTTTTCGTGTTGATGCAAATCAGGCTCAAAATTGGGCCGGGTGTAGAATTGTATTGAATAATTGTTGATGCAATATTGTGCCAGTACAAGAGGTATATATAAGAGCCAAGCCGCACCTGACCTAGCCCTATTACAAACCGAGTAGGAGTCCTAATCCTATTACAAGTTGTATTCTAACATCCCCCCACAGTGTCAACGGTAGGCTCGACGATGTTGAGACAGAAACGAATGTCTTGAAATGGAGTAGTCGCCAGGCCTTTAGTGAAGATATCAGCGAACTGAGCAGAAGTAGGCATGTGGAGAACGCGAACTTAACCGAGAGCCACCTTCTCTCGAACAAAATGAATGTCGATCTCAATATGCTTGGTGCGACGGTGTTGAACCGGATTCCCTGACATGTAGACAGCTGAAATATTATCACAGTAAATAATGGTAGCTTGCTCAATAGGACAATGCAGCTCCGACAGCAACTGGCGCAACCAAACCGTTTCAGCGACCGCGTGAGCCACAACACGGTACTCAGCTTCAGTAGACGAGTGGGAGACCGTAACCTGCCTTTTTGAAGACGAAGAAACCAAATTGTTACCAGGAAAAACACAAAATCCGGATGTGGACCTACGAGTATCTGGACAACCAGCCCAGTCTGCATCAGAGTAAGCTGTCAAGGAGGTGGGAGAGGACTTGTTGATATGAAGACCTAAGTCTAGTGTGCCTTTGAGATATCAAAGAATACGTTTGACATGATTGTAGTGTGGAATACGAGGATCATGCATGTATAAACAAGCTTGTCGGATAGCAAAAGAAATTTCAGGACGAGTGAGAGTAAGATACTGAAGTGCACCGGTAAGACTACAATAAAGAGAAGGATTAGAGAAAGGATCACCGTCGGCAGAGAGTTTGGAACCTGTATCAACAGGGGTACGAGAAGTTTGACAATCAAGCATACCAGCACGAGAAAGAAGATCCAGAGTGTACTGACGTTGAGACAAGAAAAGACCAGAGGAGTCATGGATAATAGCAATACCTAAGAAGTGGTGAAGAAGACCTAAATCTGTCATAGAGAATTCGTGGCGAAGAAGAGAGATAATATGATCTAAAAATTGTTGTGAGGAAGCTGCGAGGATAATATCATCAACATATAAAAGAAGGTAAGCAGTGTTGTTGTTGTGATGAAAGGTGAAGAGTGAAGTGTCAGAACGGGAAGGGGTAAAACCAATGGTTTGAGCATAAGTAGAAAAACGTTGGAACCAGGCACGTGGTGCTTGTTTAAGACCATAAAGAGATTTTTGAAGAAGACAAACATGATTAGGATAGGAGGAATGTTCGAAGCCAAGAGGTTGTTGACAATAGACTGTTTCTTGAAGAGAGCCATGAAGGAAAGCATTTTTGACATCTAGTTGACGAATTGGCCATGAACAAGAGACGACGATGCTAAGGACAGTGTGAATAGTGCTGAGCTTGACAACTTGAGAGAAAGTCTCATCATAATCGATGCCGTGTTGCTGAGAGTAACCACGACATACCCATCGAGCCTTATAACATGCAAGACTCCCATCGGAATTAAATTTATGACGAAAAACCCATTTGCCCGAAACGATATTTGTATTGGAAGGACGAGGAACTAACTGCCACGTGTTATTCTACAGAAGGGCATCATATTCATCTTTCATAGCTGCGGCCGAATTAGGATCTAGGAGAGCTGATTTGTAAGATGTGGGTAGAGAGGAAGGAGATAAAGATGCATGAAGATTGAGACGATCTTTTGCAGGTAAACGAAACCCGGACTTGGCACGTGTGCGCATGGTATGATCGTTAGTAGGAGCTGGAACGGGAATAGCATGAGCAGGAGGGGTGGGGGAAGATGTGATGGACGCGTCCGACGCAGCGGAGTAAGCGGACGCGGGGGATGGTGGTGAAGACTGCGGCTGCAGGAGGTCTGCCGCGTCAGAGTGTAATGTGTTTTCCTCTGCCAGGACAGAGGTGATGACAGAAGTGGTGGCGGCAGGATCTGCTACTGCGGCTGGTTTCGCTGGATTGGTCGGCGGGTGAAAGAAGGGAAGATGATTTCGACGAGAGGGACTAGTGGACGGCGCGGGTGAGTTGGAATCTAATTGTTGACGCTCGGAAAAGGGGAAAATGTTTTCAGCAAATGTTACATGACGAGACACATGAACACGACCACTAACAAGATCTAGACAACGATAACCCTTGTGCTCGTCAGAAAAACCTAGATGGACACACGGGATAGAGCGCGGGGAAAGTTTGTTAGGAGAAGTGGAGTAGGAGTTTGGAAAACAAAGACAACCGAAGACGCGAATGTCGGAGTAATTTGGATGAGAGAGAAATAAAGAGAAGTAAGGAGTAGTTTGTGGGTTAACTTTAGACGGACGAATATTGAGTAAATATGTGGCCGTGTGGAGTGCCTCTGCCCAGAACATCGACGGCATAGAAGATTGAATAAGCAGAGTGCGAATGATGTCATTAAGAGTACGAAGAGAACGCTCAGCTTTGCCATTTTGAGGGGAAGTATAAGGACAGGAGAAACATAAGAGAATTCCATATTGTAGAAAGAAATTTCAATTTTTAAAGTTGTCAAATTCACGACCATTATCACATTGTATGAATCTTATAGGGAGGAAAAAGTGGACCAAGACATAGCACTGAAAGTTAAGGAATATATTATGAACGTCGGATTTGTTTCGTAAAGGAGAAGTCCAAACATAATGAGTAAAATCATCAAGAATCACGAGATAATACTTAAAACTAGATACACTTTCTATTGGTGATGTCCAAAGATCACAATGAAGTAATTCAAAAGGAAAAGTACTAGAGGATTGAGAGGAACTAAAGGGAAGGCGAACATGTTTGCCCAATTGACATGACTGACACATAGAAGAATTATGAGAATCTCTATTACAAGGTATTAAAAATTCACTAAGAAGTGTGGACAACACATTTTTATTGGGATGGCCGAGAAGTTGGTGCCACAGATCAACAGAGGCCACCATAAATGTTGGAGGAGCAGCGTCCTGAGCACCATGGAGAGAATATAAATCACCGGAGCTATTGAATCGAGCGATCTCGGCCTTGGTCGGGTAGTCCTTCACAGACAAACCAAAGGGGTCAAACTCAACAGAAACATGATTATCAGTGGTGATTTGGCAAACATAAATCAGATTTTTAATAAGAGCAGGAGCTACAAGAACATCACGAAGAAGCAAAGGCTTGGTTGGGGATTGGATTTGAGCTTGACCGACACAGTAAATAGGAATAGAGGATCCATCACCAAGAGTAATGGAGGGAAAAGGCAAAGGTGTGCAAGAAGAAAGCAAATTACTCGATGCAGACATATGACGGGAAGCACCAGAATCGAAAATGCAATCCGTACCTGAGTTCCCTTGTGCAGCAAAGTTGTTCATGGCTTGTAGAAAAGCAGCTTGGTCCCAGCTCGGAGTCGAAGTAGAGGCCGGTGTAGTCATGGGAGCTTGCGGGTGTGGTGGCGTCGGCAGTAGGGCCGGCATCAGCATAAAGGGAGAGGCACCATCATTGTAGTGCTGCATGTAGGGGGACGATGGAGCGCCATAGGATGCATAAGGACTGGTGTTGTAGATCGGTGGCGCGTAGGCGGGAGCAGCGTGGTATGCGGCCGTCGGCTGTCGGGGCGCGAGGACAGGCGCGCCGGTGTGAGGGCGAGCACCGGGCTGCCAGCCACCGGTATAGGCAGGCGGGGCACCATATGGCGTAGGGGCAGACCAGGGCATAGGCCACGCCTGGACTAGCCCTGTCCATGGATCAGGAGATGGGCGCCATCCGGGCGGTGGTGGTGGTGCAGTTGATGAAGCCGGGGGCGGTGGTGGTGCAGTTGGTGGAGCCGGGGGCGGAGCAGGAGCGGGCACCCTGCGGAACTGCGGCGGCCTAGGGTTTTTGTCCCGGTAGTTTGGACTTGGAAGCCAGCCGGATGGTTGAGGAGGTGCTTGCTACCTCTTGAGCACTGCGTTGGTTTTCCCTTGAAGAGGAAAGGGTGATGCAGTAAAGTAGCGTAAGTATTTCCCTCAATTTTTGAGAACCAAGGTATCAATCCAGTAGGAGATCACGCACGAGTCCCTCACACCTACACAAACAAATAAGAACCTCTCAACCAACGCGATAAAGGGGTTGTCAATCCCTCAACGGTCACTTACGATAGTGAGATCTGATAGATATGATAAGATAATATTTTTGGTATTTTAATGATAAAGATGCAAAGTAAAATAAAAGGCAATAGAAATAACTAAGTGTTCGAAGATTAATATGATGGAAAATAGACCCGGGGGCCATAGGTTTCACTAGTGGCTTCTCTCAAGATAACATAAGTATTACGGTGGGTAAACGAATTACTGTCGAGCAATTGATAGAATTGAGCATAGTTATGAGAATATCTAGGTATGATCATGTATATAGGCAGAAAGTCTGCGACAAGTAGACCAAAACGATTCTGCATCTACTACTATTACTCCACACATCGACCGCTATCCAGCATGCATCTAGAGTATTAAGTTCATAAGAACAGAGTAATGCTTTAAGTAAGATGGCATGATGTAGAGGGATAAACTCATGCAATATGATATAAACCCCATCTTTTTATCATCGATGGCAACAATACAATACGTGTCGTTTCCCTTTCTGTCACTGGGATTGAGCACCGCAAGATTGAACCCAAAGCTAAGCACTTCTCCTATTGCAAGAAAGATCAATCTAGTAGGCCAAACCAAACTGATAATTCGAAGAGACTTGCAAAGATAACCAATCATACATAAAAGAATTCAGAGGAGATTCAAATATTGTTCATAGATAATCTTGATCATAAACCCACAATTCATCGGATCTCGACAAACACACCGCAAAAGAAGATTACATCGAATAGATCTCCAAGAAGATCGAGGAGAATTCTATATTGAGATCCAAAAAGAGAGAAGAAGCCATATAGCTAATAACTATGGACCTGAAGGTCTGAGGTAAACTACTCACACATCATCGGAGAGGCTATGGTGTTGATGTAGAAGCCCTCCGTGATCAATGCCCCCTCCGACGGAGCGCCGGAAAATGCCCCAAGATAGGATCTCACAGGTACAGAAGGTTGCGGCGGTGGAAATAGGTTTTTGGCTCCGTCTCTGATAGTTTGGGGGTACGTAGGTATATATAGGAGGAAGAAGTACGTCGGTGGAGCAACATGGCCCCCATGAGGGTGGAGGGCGCGCCTGGGGGGGGGGGGGGGGTAGGCGCGCCCCCTGCCTCGTGCTCTCCTCGTTGATTACTTTGCGTAGACTCCAAGTCCTCTGGATCACGTTCGTTCCGAAAATCACGTTCCCGAAGGTTTCATTCCGTTTGGACTCCGTTTGATATTCTTTTTCTGCGAAACACTGAAATAGGCAAAAAAAACAACAATTCGGGCTGGGCCTCCGGTTAATAGGTTATTCCCAAAAATAATATAAAAGTGTATAATAAAGCCCGTTAAACATCCAAAATAGAATATAATATAGCATGGAACAATCAAAAATTATAGATACGTTGGAGACGTATCAAGCATCCCCAAGCTTAATTCCTGCTCGTCCTCGAGTAGGTAAATGATAAAAACAGAATTTTTGATGTGGAATGCTACTTAGCATAATTTTCAATGTAATTCTCTTATTCACTACAAAAAAACACTTCCGTGATGATACGTGTTTGTCACAGTAGGTCGCGTTTTTTGTCATGCATGTACATCCATGACAAATTTATGACAGAATCAAGATAGTCATACCTATGCTGTCGTAGAAGTGTTCCATGACATTACCAAAATTATCATCACGGAAGTGTCCACTTCCATGACGATAAATCGCGCGTCACAGAAGTGCTTTCGTCAAGGGTGACTGACACGTGGCATCCACCGTAACGGAACGCCGTTAAGCTATCGGGTCGGGTTTTGGATCCGATAACCCATTAACAGCCCCGACCAATGGGGATTTTCCACGTGTAAAATCATCATTGGCTGGAGGAAACACGTGTCGGCTCACCGTTGGGACAGATGTCATCCGCTCATTGGACCGAAGGCGCCTATGATACGGCGACACGTGGCACGGCCCAACAGAGGCCCATTCGTGTGAAAAGGCCGGCCTGTTTGACTTGGTCAAAAGGTGGCGGGCCGGCCCACGGAAAGCCTGTTAACGGCCTGTTCGCATATAGCCCATTTACAGCCCGCTAACCCAGGGCCCGTTACGCCCTATCCGAATTAGGCCCAGTAGCGTCATCTGGGCCGTCCAATATGATTCAGCCCGTTTTAACTTCCGGCCCATGTGTGGCCCATGACTTCTTTTGGCCCATATGAGGACCTTTGTAACTCTTGGCCCATTAACGGCCCGTGGTGAAACTGGCCCGTAATGAACAGTGTATCACTTTATACCCATTAACGGCCCGTTATTCCATTGGGCCGTTTCCAGCCCAAGTTATCTTTCGGCCTTCTCAGGGCCCATTGATTCTTGGGCTCATTTGCAGCATTCGGTTACATACGGCCCGTTACTGTCATTTTCTGCTTGTGGGCCAAATTCAGCCCGTCGTTACAGTCGGCCCGTTTGCGGACCGTTAATACGTTGGGCCGTTTTCATGTCAAAAAACCCGTTGGTCTGTTTTCATAGAGTTATCAAATACGGCCTATTAACGGCCCGTTATGGTCCACAAATAGTACGGCCCATGATTGGCGAAATGATGATACGCCCCGTAGAAGGCCCATGGATCCTACGGCCCGTATGAGGCCCATGGATAGTACGGCCTGTAGAAGGCCCATGGATCGTACGACCCGTAGAAGGCCCATGGACCCTACGGCCCATAGAAGGCCCATGGACCCTAAGGCCCGTATAGAAGGCCGATGGATCCTACGGCTGGACGAAGGCCCATGGATCATACGGCCTGCAGGAGGCCCATGGTTACAACAGTCCGTGTGTTGCCACGATTATTTTGGCCTAGTTACCAAAAATAGGCTATTGTGGCCACTAGAAAAAACAGAAAAAGAACTGCAGTGACTACAAGCAAACAACTAAACAAGACAATAAGGAAATAAATAAGCAAGCAATTAACGCTAGCCTATTACCGCTATTACACATATTACATCCACTGGGCATCAAAGTTCGCCACCAGTGCAAATATAGGGAACAAAGCAGCACATTACATACACTGGCCGTCAAAATTGGCCACCAGCGCAAATAAACGCGGCAGCAAAACAAAAGCATAACTGAAACAACTTCAGAAGAGCTCAAGAAACGTTATCCTGGGTGTCCACCATGCTGGCAATAAGCTTAGCAAGCTGATTAGCTTTGTCCTGTTTGGTGCTAAAATCCTCCAACACTTGCTGTTGCACCAGAAAGTATGCATCTGAATGCTCCAGGGACTTCCGCAGTCCTTCCGCTTCTTGTCGCAGCACAGCTGATCGATGTCTTTCAGCTTGTAGTTGAGACTCAAGAAACCGAACTGATTCAGACAGTGAGTTTGAATAGCTTGTGCAAGCGGTAGTGGCCCGTAACTCGAACACTAAACCAAGACAGGACTTTGGGGTTGTCTTGCTGTCTTCAAGATAGTCTTCCTTAGCTGTTTTATCAGCTTTGTTGGAGACCAACAAGGATGTGTCACTATCCTGAACCTTATCTGCATTACTTCCTTTACCATTGCTTAATAAGGCACTCTTCCCCAATATTCTGTCAGCATTCTAAAAGAAGAAACAAGCAGACACATAACAAGTTTAGCATGTACTAGTATATGAAACTCATTTTGGTGAACCAGTTCATTAGTAAGCTGGACATGATTAAACTACCAAGTCTTCTATTGCCAAGTACTAGTACATAATAAAAGCATCAAACAAACATATATCTATGTCCTATGGTCACTGCATTGTCTTGCCAAATCAAAATAGAGACACGGTTCAAATCATATCAGTTCAAGACAAAGCAGCAGTGAAAGAATACAAAGCGTGGGAAACTACACGGCACAACAAGATTTCAGATGGGTACCACGGGTCTACATGTACAACAACACTATTGGCTCTGCTGTGATGCTAGTAATGTGCATGATATGAAAGTCAACTGTATACACAATTGAAATTGAAATCAACAGAGCTATTGATAAGAGCAAACCTGTTAAAGAAACATGTGTGAACATACCTGCTGTGCCATTGGAGTTTCGATTGGATCCTTCAATTTAAAAATAAGTTTGTATGAGTAAATAGAGTGATACAAGAGCAAAGCAATCATAGTTAAAAAAGGCGCGCCTAAGCGAGCGCTTAAGCGCGCCTAGGCTCTAGGCGTTGGCAAAACGCATTGCGCATAACTACGCATAATCTATGCATAACTGCGCATAAGCATGCGCTTTGGTCAGTAAAGCTCAAGGCGGTGGCAAAACGCACAATTAACGCCTAGCGCTTTTTTGAACTATGATAGCAATGGAATCTTAAATTAGAACAATTGTTCTTCAGGTTTAGGCACTTGTTCTACATGAACAAAGTACATTAAGACGCAAGAATATAATACTAAAAAATTGAAAATGAGCTCATAGACCTTACCACATTCTTGGTTCGGGACCAGTACAGAACAAGGCGTTCCCAGTCATCGTCCAGTAAATGTGTCTCAGGAGAACATAAGGGAATTTGATGAGTTTCTTTGCCGGTGAAGTACATTTTCTTCAGGTAATTCTGATACTGCCACCAAGCATTCTTGAAGATAGCAGAGGTATTAGCACAGGTTACCTCATCCCGAGTTTCCAAATCGGTCCTTCTCTATAGAGAAAAATGGGAAAATTTGTTGTATTATAACCATCATGGAGGTAGGATGTATTGGACGAAGCAAAGTAATTGCCATGAATAACATTACTTACACATAACTCCTGGACAAACACCTGCAACTGGCATTTTCCTTCATCTTCAGTATAACATTTCCAAGATGGGAAGATACGCACATACGATTTAACAACATCAAATGCGATAGATGCTAAACTACGACTAGCTAGTTGTGCTTCCTCCACAGGAATAGGCGTACTAACTGGTGGAGTTGGGGTTCGCTGTGATAGTACTGGCCCTTTGGGCACTGGAGCTGCCTTACTAACTGCTCTTGTTTGGGAGCTCTGTGGTGGAGATGGTGTTGTGTCAACATGAACTGGGTTACTATCGGCTGGGGTTGGGGTTAGATTGGGTGAAGCTGGTTCTCTGTCCATCGCAGTAGGGGTACAATCTGCGAGAGTTTGGGTTATGTGTGGTAGGGCTGGTTCTTGTGCATGTACAATCGGGGTGCTATCTCCACCAAGAGGTAGCACTGTTTTATTTGAAGACCGTGTTTTTAGTCCGCTAGATACTGGCATCACCCGCTCCAATTCAAATGGCTGATAAACAGGAAACATAGTTGAATGTACAGGCATTGTATGAGAGACAGATGCAATAGATAGTGTGGAAAAAAGAGGGCATGAAATAGTTGACATGTATATTGTTTAACTAAAACGGATAGCATGACATAATTTCACATATATGATGTCTATCTAAACTGGATATCATAGCATAACATAATTCAAAGACATGATGAATAACTAAACAGGATCGCATGACATAATTCACCTACATGTTATCTAAGTAATCAGGATCGCATCATTTAATTCACATATGTGATTTATATGCTAAACAGAGGGCATTCGATATGATGTCTGAACTAAGAACGTGGTGTTGAATATTGTGTATATGATGTCTAAACTATGCAATGCAAGACACCGTATGCATGATATGAGCAGTATAACCGTGCCAAGTTAGAGCATACACCTCAGTGGGGGAATAGGACTGGTCATCTGTCTCTGAATCCATCTCTGAGGAGCTATCGGGACCCAACAAGAGATCTGCTTCGACATGTAGCACTGTCTGCTCTGAAGGCCTTGTCTTCACTCCAGATTTTTCCATCTCCCACCCAAATGGCTGATTCACAGGAAGAGTAGTTTAATGTACAAACATTGTCGACAAATGGAAATGTAATGAAGAAAAGGATGGGCAAGATATCATTCAAATATATGATGCCTGGTTAAACAGGATGGCATTGCACATTTCACATATATTATGGCTGGCTAAAAGACATGAGACTGCATAATTCCCATATATGATATAGAAACTAAACAGGTGGCATTACAGAACATGTCTAAACTAAGCAGATGACATATATGATGTCAAAAGTAGGCACTGCAAGGCAACATATGCATGATATGACTAACATCATCATGCCAAGGTAGAGCAAACACCTTGGAGGGTAAATAGGAGTGGTCAGCGGCGTCTGAATCCGCCTCAGAACAGATATCTTCCTCTGGATTACAATCTGGAGAGGAGTGGGGAGGGTTTTCCATTGAACCCACCATGGAGCGATGTCTGCATGACATTGTATTGCCGCGCAAAACTCTTCTATTTTTCTCTACATGTTCAGCATGACTGTGTACAATATCTGACATGCATACGAAAAAAATATGGTGAGATTATGTAAGGAGAGCATGGAGAAATTTAGAGTGATGGTAACAACCAGTGGATCGACGTTTTTCCTTTGAACCAAAATAGCCCTAATGGATCGACGTGAATGTACAGTAATAAGTGATGCAACAAGTGTACAACCTCTTTGCCGTAGCCGTGTCGACCTCAGCATCATTGGGTTGGTCGCTGAAGCAGTTGAGGCAGAGGTGGTTGTCGGAGGTGTGGAGGGAGATCTGAGGAATCTATAGACGGTGTCCAGGGCACTGCTCTGTTGTGATGAATCGTTCTGTCATTGGAGCAGCTCCGCTGAGCCGTAAGACGTCAAGGCTGAAGCAGCACAAGACAGACATCGTCAATCTCAAGTGGGATTCTAATAGCATCTCCAATAGATGATGTAAAATGGATGTAAAATTAACATCACCAAAAACCACCTGACTACAACAGATGAGGTAAAAACTGTTGACTCTGAACTTAGCTGTTGAAACTGAAATTTACTGTGGAATCTGAATGCTACTGTCGAAACTGAACGCAATGGTAGCAGAGAGGCACTTGACATGTAGTTTAGGGAGGGCCTGCAGTTCATCTTCAACCTGCACCCCCCTGAGCCGCCAGCCACCACCGGCCTCGCCGCCGGCCCCGCCTCGCCGCCCCGAAACAACTCGCCACCGCCGCCCCGGCCAGCCCTCTAGGCCCCCCGCCCCCACCTTGAACCCTAAGATAGATAGTGGGGTACCTCTCCGGCGAGCCCCCGTCCCCGCTGCGGGTGGTTCTTCCTTAACTCCGGCGAGCCCCCCCAACCCCTGAAAATCGACTGGCCCAAAAGTCGATTCAGTCGACTGAAGTATGGCTTAATCAGAGCAGAGCAGCAGCACGAGCGAGGGGGAGAGCAGCAGCAGCAGCAGCTGGGCGAGCGAGCAATCGAGCGAGAGCCGGAGCAGCAGCAGCAGCGCGAGCGAGCGAGAGCCGGAGCAGCAGCAGCAGATCCGGCTGGTATGGACGCCGCCGCCGAAGGGGCCTCACACTGGGGGAGAGCCGCTGTGGAGATGTCGCCCGCGGCGCCGGCTTCAAGGTAGCCGCTCCATGGGGGTGCGGGATGGAGCACCGTCGACGCCGGGAGGTCGAGTTAAGGAGAAGGTGCGATGCGATGAGTGTACAACCTCTTTGGTGGCGCCGAGTAGGCCTCGGCTTCGTCCGAGGAGTCGTTGAGGATGTTGCGGTTCCGGTGGAGCAGGTTAAGGCGACACTGTGGGGATGGAGCAGCCCCGATAGACGAGGCGATCATCGGAGCAGCTCCTTGGAGGTGGAGGACGGGGCGGCTGAACCGGCGGGACGGCGAGATGGACGACGGATCCTCATCCGGGGAGGTGGACGAGGGACGTCGAGCTGTTGCGGTGGACGACGTCGTCGGGGAAGAGGCTCCGGCTGGGCAGCGGTGACGTGGCGGACGGAGGAGGGTGGGGTTTCGCGGCTGGAGCGGAGAGGTTATGGCGGCCTGGGATTTCGAATGGCGAAAAGGGGGCGATGGGAGGGGGTGAAGCATGACTGGGACGCGCTTGTCCAAAATGTAGGGTGTGTTACAAAAGTACCCCCCGCCGATTTGAACTAGCGGCCCTTTCGGCTCAGGGTTAGAAGGGGGATTTCGCGTGTCGGGATTTGGCAGCTGGAGGGAGCTTTCGCGCGCATTGTAATTTCGGGATAGCAAGGCGCGGGTTGTGAAGGCACCAGTTTTGGGAGCACGATATCTGAATTTTAGGGATATAACAAGACGCGGGTTGAATTTTAGGGACAAGCCTAACGTGTAGTAATATTGTACTTGTACGTACCAAATCAATTCGCACTTCCCTCAACCAAAAAGAAAATGAAAAAATAAAACTATTCACACCACACAAAGAGAGAGTCTTGCCCCGTTTTACTATACAAATGCTATTCAAAGCTACTCCCTCCTTCCATCTATATAGGGCCTAATGCGTGTTTTGATGCTAACTTTGACCAAATATTAGAGCAATGATATATGACATGCAACTTACACAAAGCACACCGTTAACTGTGGAAGGTTCTTTCAATGATATAATTTTCACATTGTGCATGTCATGTACTATTAATCTTGTCAATAGTCAAAGGCGGTCTTATAAATCTCATTATGCCCTATATAGATGGAAGGAGGGAGTATGAATCCATGTTATGTCCGATTAAAAATTTTCGCTTGCTGTATAATGCATGTAACCTACTCATATCAACATTTTAGTGCATTCCAAATGTCTATACTACCACTGCAATTCGAACTAAATTTGAATTCGTTTCTCTATTTCAATAAGAATCTACAATCATGATTGTTGCCAACTTCAACCATCATAGTTTCCTTGCTATCCGCCAGATATAAATCGGACGGCCTATAATGCAGGATGGCAGGCACACCATCATCAACAACTCCGTTTTTATAAGAGTAGAGATAAAATATATTAAATGTAGTATAACATGTTCATAACCACACCATGTGTATCACCGTTATATATATTCACACATGCGTCGGTTTGAAACAGTATGATAAATTCTCCAAATATCCGAATTCGCTTTTTATAATGAAGTATATATGATCTCTATTCGTCTTTTACACCCACACAACCCTCTTATCTTTGTAGCTAGCGCTAACTTTCTCTTGTGCATGCACACGCCCGCATCCCTCTCACCCTCCCTCAGCATTCTCTAGCTCCATCGCGCAAATTCGTCTTTTCACTTTAGGTCGTTCACCCACGGTGTGTGTAGGCCCCCAGCTCCTTATTTACGGCACACATCGATCGATATGCCTCTCTAGCCAGGTGTGCCTAGCACAAACACAAGTTTCCCCTCTTCTCTTGTCACCGTCCATGCCTCACTCCCACCACTCTTTTCATCGTTCTCGTACTCGCACACTCCTCCCCCCTCGATATAGTATGCCTCTCGTACCACCTCCTACATGCATCCCTCTCTCTCTATCCTTCTCCTCGTGCCTCATTTGCTTCTAACACACACATGCATGTATACCGATCGATCTCCCAACATATACCTAGATCGACTTTAACTACCCCCCCCCATCGATCGACGTACCTCACAAGTTATGTCTCTCCTTTCTCTAACAAAGGGCGATTGATCTTCCTATGTAGTTACGTCTGCTTACCACAACCACATCGTCCCCCCTCATCATTCGTGCATGCCTCCTGACCCGTCTCTCACACGCACATGCACAGACAACAAGCAGCCATCTCCTCTCTTATTGATATTGCAGGCGTGCCCTCCGTTTGTCTAGCAAGCCTATCCCACCATTTGTTAGAAGCAACTCCACTACCACCCCCTCCAACACTCTAGCTCTGTCTCTCTCCCAACCTTATTCCTCTCCTACACATATGCATGGATGCCGATCGATCTCCCTTAATACATGAGGCAGATCGATCTCCTTAATACATGAGGTAGGCCTCTCTCCTCCTCCACACATATACCAGCCATTGTACCTCTATAGTTAATTGGGCCTCCCTCTTCCCCCACCACACACCGATAGTCGAGCGCTGCAGGTAGGTATCCATGCCACAGAGACAAACTGCACATGTCCCATCTCACGTTCCAGTAGGCCAGCCACTCTATATCTTTGACGTGGGCACACACAAATTCGATGGCACTCTTTATCGATTGCGCGTGCGCACACACACACACATCATCCCTCTCTTCGATTCTATGGACACCTCAAGCCGATGATACCTCCACTCTCTTCTCGTGGATCGTCCCCTCTATATATATGTTATATCCAGGACTCTATTTCACACACATTGCATATGTTACATTTTTTGATTGACCCCCCCCCCCTAAAAAAACTCTCAAGAACCCACACACTATATCTCTCTAGGTTTGTATCTCTCTCACACAACCCCACGTAGGTGGTGTACGTATACAAGAAGAGAATAGGTGCACCGTGCACGTACTCACGCTTCGTGCCCAGCCACACCCGCGCGGGTATACGGTGGAGCTCATTTCTTTACGAAATGGCAGCCCACGTGCTAATTTGAACGCCTGTAGCGGTTGTTTACCTAGGGAGGTCGTGTACCACGCGTGCACGAAACAAAGTTCGACTTGACGCGTTGCCGCGTTATTTTTAAATAAAGTTATAGCGCTCAATGGCACGTACACAGAATATAAAACGATTTTTATGGAGAAAAAGGTAGTCCGCTCACTATATACAATGGAGCTTGCCTGCCTGGTTTGTCGCTCTTCAGAGTATCTCACACAAGGTTGCGGTGGCCTCTCTCTCTCTCACCGTTGGTCACTGATCTGGCCGCATCCCGTCCGCCGGGGGAAAGGGAGTGCGGTGGCCTCTCTCTCTCTCTCACCATTGGTCACTGATCCGGTCGCATCCCGTCCGCCGGGGGAAAGGGAGTGCGGTGGCCTCTCTCTCTCTCACCGTGGTCACTGATCCGGCCGCATCCCGTCCGCCGAGGGAAATGGAGGAAGTGCATCGTTTCTCCGTTTGACGGCGCCGAGGCAGCACGTCCCGATCTGCGGTACACGCCGTTCTCTCTGACCAAGCTCCGGCGCGGCAGGACCTACGCCACCTGCTCGCAGATTCCGCCTGCCGCCGCTCACCTAGTTACATCTCGACGACCTCCAGGTATCCCCTCCGGCCTTGCTCCACTGCCCGTCTTCCCACGTCGCTGCATGTGGATCTTCCATAGTTCTTTGCCCAAAACGTAGCTCGTCCGGCGTACTTTCCATATTGCATTCTCGTCCTCACACCGTTTTAGACAAACACAACCGTGTTGTTATCTTCCCTTAGGACAAGGAATATGCTTCTTTTTTGTCGTCGCATGTGTCATCAACTTTTATTGGCCAGTAATTATTTCCTTTCTACTCGTTGCTATTGCGACCTTTTGGTGAACTGCACAAATCACTTTTTTCTTAAGAGTGTTTTGTGCAGTTGTACTAAAATGTCACACGGGCAACGTCTCTACATTTCAGTGCGATTGCACAAAGGGAGATTGGTTTTGCTCTATCCTCCTCATCCAACTCCGAGCCTAATCTTCTCCAACTAGTTAGTCTTAAGAGAGACTGCAAAGGTGACCGGCTTCTGTTTGTGTGTTTATTGTTTCATCAGCAGTCCTCTATTATCGTAATCACACTTAATATCTTTGGAACAGGGACGCTCAGCTCTATTTTAGTGGAACTGCACAAAATGATCGGAATGTTGCATGCTCCAGACAGCTACTTTTTTTCCCAACATGCCTTGTTGATTTAGACAAAGCTGGGGGGACGTTGCTGCCAATGAAAGCATGGATCAATTTTAATTTAACACCTTCTCACAACTCTGTCTTCAGTTGTGATGTAATTATTAGCTCTGATCTGCTAATAATTGACATGCATTAGCAAGGAAGTTAGTTTTTTATTGTTTCCTAAAGAGCATCGATGGCAAGACACGCGAAACAAAAGCTGAAAGCTCACACCATTGTACAATTTCATGTCGCTGGAAAATTATTTGTATAGTATGTCAATTATGTAAACAAATGATGGAAGCTTGATAGCATTGCCAGAAGCCTCTTCATCATCCGGGTCCATGTTCCATGCACAAAATTATACTCCTTCGTTCCTAAATATTTATCTTTTTACAAATTTCAAACGGGCATATTTTAGAGTGTAGATTCACTCATTTTGCTTCGTATGTGTACTCCCTCCGTTCCTAAATATTCTATTCGTCTTTCTAGAGATTTCAACAAGTGACTACATACGGAGCAAAATGAGTGAATCTACACTCTAAAATATGTCTATATACATCTGTATTGCCAGTCCATTTGAAATCTCTAAAAAGACAAATATTTGAGTAGTCACTCGTTGAAATCTCTAGAAAGACAAATACTCCGGAGTATATTTAAGAACCAAGGGGGTAGTGCACAACCGCATGGGAGACTCAGCCCGGTCGTTGCGCCGCATTAATAGTGAGTAATGAGCAGTCAAATCATAAGCCCCACCTTTCCCACTGTAAGTTGCTCTGAAGAAGCAACCATCAATACGCTCTTCTTTGAATCCGCTCATACTACTCCATCCGTCACTGTTTATACAGCGCGCTTCAGAAAAAAGAAAAAAATCTATGGGACCAAGGCGACTAGCGATCGGCCTGAAAAATAGCATTGGTAGTTATAGCACGGCGTCTATTACTAGAGGGAATAATGCGTACACACATGCATGCAGTGCTTCCACCCGGGTACACACATGCATGCACTTACTCCACTCCGTAGTAGTACAGTACATGGAGAGAAAATTGTGGACTTGATTGCGGTTACCACGCCCTAATTAATTGAGCATTAAACCAAACGCGTCTAAAGTCTCTCTGGTGGTGGAAATGCATTGAGAGAAATGCATCATAATGAAGTGCGCCCTGTAAACTGTGACGGAGGGAGGAGTAGTATGAAGGTGCAAAACCAAGTACGCGTATGGCCAGTCGGTCAACGCACCTCCTCTTGGCATATCACTGACATGTGGGACATGAGTGTGAGCAAACCGATCTCAATTGACGGCAAAGAGCCAACCCGCCGTTCCTTGAGAGAGACGAGGAGCGAGAACACACAGACGGGCTCGCATGGAGGCCAAGATATATTCGAGCATGGTTGGTTGATCGATATCATTCATTACATGTTGGGCTGCCGTTTTCCGCCCTTCTCCGGAATAAACGTGTACTTTATCAGAGATAAAAAAATAAGAGTACATACGCTCCACCATGCGGTTCAAGTAGTAGTACTACTCGTACTACTGCGCTTGGCTCTTCGCCTCTTCGTGAAGTCGAACAATGATGGTACTCCGCATGTTGGGTACTACAGTGTATGCCTCTGACAATCTGACACCGAATGGACTGATGCATGTCCACCGAGGGTAGGTTGCATTAGTCAAAAGACGTAAGCGAGCTTCACCTTGTCCTGCAAGCTTCTCCTCGTTCTGCGAGTTGACGGGACACACCAAAAAGTAGTGCTAGTCCATACTCCCTCCTTTCCGGTTAATATGGCTTAATCTTTTTTGCGGGTAAATGAGAGAGCTTTATTCATATATAAGCATTCTTAGGACGATCAGCCAAGACACTGGTCACTAGGAAGCGAGGTACCCCGCAAAAAAGAAGTAGGAAGCGAGGTGTTTCATCAAGCCAGCTCTCGGCCACATTCAAAGTGCAGCAAGCACGGTTCGCACGAAGATGCGCCGCACGGTTCGCACGAAGATGCGCCGCAAGGTTTGCTGACCTGTTTACTTTGCACTTGGCTGTTCGCCTATTCGGGAAGTCGAACAATAATAGCACTAGTAGTATAGTGTATGCTTCTGGCAATCTGACACCGAATTAACTGTTGCACGTCCACCGCCTGGGCGAGGGAGAGCTTGCATTAGTCAAAAGTTTCTCCTTGTCCTGCGAGCCACCGCGCGCAAGCTTCTCCCGTCCTGCAACCTTCTCCTTGTTCGGCAAGTTGACGGGACACAGCAAAGTAATGCTAGTCCATACTGCCTCCTCTCCGGTTAATATTGTCTTAATTTCAAACGAGATAAATACACTGTCTGCCACTGTATATTTGTAAAAATACGGTCAGTGGACTTCATAATACGCTCATTGCGCTCAATATATATATTTTCCGGTGTTTATACGGTCACTAGCTCACCCTGACTGAGTATGTGTGTGCATGCACGTGTAGGTTGAGCACTTGAGCGTGACCGTGTGTGTTCCGTCGTGTGCTCGGACATGCATGCATTAGGGCGTCGCGCGCGTTTTTGCGTCCATGTGTACGTGTGACTGTTGCATACACGTAGGGGGAGTACGTGTAGGGGCCACTAAGGAGCAGTCAAATCACACAGTAAGTTAGTCGGAAGAAGCAACCATCATTTCACTCTTGAATGACACGAACGCAATATAAAATGGTTGATATGGAGAGAAAAAGAAAACCACTATATATACACTAGCAGGAGCCTAAGCTACAAGCCTGCTTGCTTAGGTTGCTCTCTTCACAAGCATAGAACGACGGGCCTGGTCCCGCAGCTGGGGGAAGGGAACAATGTTCTGCGTAGACGCGGTCGACATCGGCGAGGGAGAAAACCCACAGTCAGTGCGTCCCAATTGGGGGTCACCGCGGTATGGGCCGATGCCGCGTCCCAACCACCCTTCTAGCTACAGCCCGACGTCCCAGGTAGTCCATCTTCCTTTTGGAGCCGACTTGCTCCACTGCCGTAGCTCCATCCCCATGTCGATCTTTCTCTACTTCTACTGGCTTCTACTTGTGATGAGTTTATGTCTCATGAACTAGTGCCAGTACTATTATTCTAATCACACTTCTTCAATATCTTTGCCATCAGGGATGCTCAGGTCGATTTTAGTGGAACTGCACAAAAGCATCGTATGATCCGAGGGTGCCAGCCGTCTTTCCTTCGACAAGTTCTACCTGGCCAGGAAATTAAATCATGTTTAGGGTTTAGGGTTTAAGTCGTAGTGACCCCATCAGTAGTTTTTCTTTCGTACACGCTCTCACAACTTTTTTCTTTAGTTGTGAAGTAAATATTGGCTATGATCTGTGAATCATTGAGATGCATCAGCATGCGTGTTAGTTTTCCTTTGTATTTGATGGAATGTTGTAACGGGGCAACCTTGGAATAGGAATGAAAATGGAGTGGAAAGTTTCCGTTTTTCCGGAGAAAAAATGGAAATGGAGAGAAACCAACGTTTCGTTTCATTGGATCGTGCCATCGAGCAAAACCAACGTTTAAATCACGTCTGTCGTGTTCGTGTCTCACCCTCCTCCACGGCTCGACCCCACACGGTCGCTCGGCATGCCACTCACCGCAAACCGAGTATACGATAACTTTCCCGCCTGCTTATCGATGGATCGCGCCATGGAGTACTAGCACTACTGGAAGAGATTGACAAGTTGGGGGAGGAAAGCTAGCTGTAGCACAGACTCCCAAGAACTTTTTACATGCATGTTGTAGCCGGCTATTGCAACCTTTGAACGTGGAGCAGCCGCGTGCACCCAGAAGCGGCGCGGGCGACGCTCTCTCGGCCGGCGCGCCGCTTCAATGCCGGCGCCAGTGAGAGGTCGCGTCCGCTCTGGCCGGGCATGAATGCGGCACTGACCGTTTCGGGCGGGAAGCACGCGCGGGTGATGAAGAGGGTTCGGGTTGGTCAGGACCGGCCGTGGCAGCGGTCCGGACGTGCGCAAACAAGAGATGCTGTACGTTAATATTGCTGCGTATATAATTAACAACGTAAATAATGTGCCAGTTGGACAAATATGATTGGAGATGGAGATGGAAATGGAATTTTACGTAAACACGGATATGCATGTCTATGTCTATGTGTGTGTGCGCGACGACTCTCGCGGCCTGGAAGCGGGGACGTGTTTTTTATCGAGTTTTCTTTCTTGGTACGTTAGAAAAATTGTCCGTCAGTTTTTGTTTCTTTTTTCCGGGAACGCGCGTATTCTATTTAAAACCACTGCTATGGAGAGATTTTTTTACTCCATTATAGCCTCTTGTTTGATAGAGTTTCTCGCGTCTCGCTCTCTCACCCTCTCCATATCAAAACAAGATGACAGTGTCCACTCTATCTCTCTCCTCACCGGTGGTCACAGATCCAGCCGAATCCCGTCCGCTGCGGGAGGTGAGGAGGTGCAGCGTTGACGTTGTCGCTGTCGGCAACGGAGGAAGCCGATGCGCACCGTCCTCTCGGAGTCGGCGCTGGCGCGGACGAAGATCCTCCGCGCCCTTGTTCGCTGCCGTCGTGTGGGCAGATCCCGCCCGCCCGCCTAAACGACATCTCGCCCACCTGAGGTATAACTTCTTGTACTGGTCCAGCTCCCCAGGTCGCTGCGTGCGGGTTTTCTTCTATGCGACTACTCCCCAGCTCCCCATGCATAGTAGCTAGGGTTCGTCGGCTGGTCCAACATCACCTACTAGTACTATTATAGACGAAATGCCACTCAAAAAGTTGTCCTGATTTATGCCTCGGTGGACGTATACATGTTGTTTCGACAAAAAGTACATGGTGGTTGTGCGGTCATTGTCAATATGGTGGTAGTACTATCACTGGTTAAATGAAGAAATGCTTTTTTTCTCGGGTATCCTGGTTTAGTTCCCATCAAGATAATTATGATGATTTTGTTTGTTGGTGTACTTTTCATTAATTCTTATTGATAATTGAGATGTCGTTGCTAACCCTTTTTTATATTTTTGGAAACAGCGATGCGTGTCTCCATACCCGGGCATCTCTTCCTCAATTTTAGTGGAACTGCACAAAATTGGATGGCCATTGTTGTTCCGCCTCACTGTCCTCTGCCACGTGGTTCTTCCTTCCTCGAGCTTGATTACTGAGAAGAAACAGACCACAGTGAGGATTTGTCGAACTTCATAGATGCATCACCCAAACTTGATGCCAAATGGATGATGCATCACCACGATGACCTATCGATGCTCATGGTTGCGCCTCATGGTTGCGTCGGCTGGTGAAGCTGATCGATTTTCAATGAAAAACAACCTGTCTTCCATCAGTGCTCTTTGCTTGTTACGCACAAAGATGATATCCTTCGTCAGTTCACCTTGGTTGCATTGGAGACGCAGTCGTCTTTCACGTTGGTGCAATTTTATCACACAATTGGCTATGAAGCAAATGTTTCCTCGAAGAAGGATCGACGTTGGTACTAAGAGCATAAGTTTTGTATTGATTTCTAAGCCTTCTCACAACTTTGTCTCCAGCTCCCCTGTAATTTTATTTGCCTAGCTATTAACTTTGATTCTAAAAAATGGTGTGGACTAAAAACCCGGATGGACGTAGTAGCCCTCCATTTTTATTTACTCCGCATATTAGATTTGACTGAAGTCAAACTTTGTAATACTCTCAAACCTTTCCGATAATTGAAATTAAAATTCTTTATTTGTCCACACTCTCACACGTTTCCGATAATTTGGCGCATGTGTGGTTGTTCACTTAAGGGAGGGTAGTGTACCACACGTGAAGGACAGGAAGTGCGACCAGGACGCGTGGGCGTGGATCGTTAGTTCATCGGAAGTAGTACTAGTTTTCTTCACTCTACATTAAATAAAGAGTTTCGTTTCGTACTTACACAATTTAAAACGATTGTTATGGAGAGAATAAGAAAACCACTCCACTATATATTAGTCGTATACACGAGAGTACTATATGGACTCAGCTTCATTGACTTAGTGCACCTGCCTTCAGGTGGGCCCAAAATGTGGCTGGCTCACCTGTCATACAGCCAAAAGCAGGTGCAGTGAAGGTACCAGAGCTCAGTCCGTACTACAGTAGTATATATATAAGCGGGAGCCTCATCGCTTGTTCGCTAGGGTTTGCACTCTCCACACGCTCGCCGCACTACATATATGTTACACGCTGGAGGCTCAGCGTTCATTTGCTAGGGTTTGCTATATTCACAGTCTCTCACCCTCTCTTCACCAGATCTAAACAAGACTATGTTGGCCTCTTGTCTCTCTCTCCCCCCTCACAGCTAGTGAAGGAGGCGTCCGTATCCCGTCACCGGGAAGGGGAGGAGGTGCAGCATTCACTCTATCGCCTTCGGCGAGGGAGGCAATCCACTGCCGGCTGCGCTGTTCTCCTTCACCCATCGCCTGTGCGGGAGGGCCACCGACCCCTTCTTCCTCGCTGCCGTACGTAGTGTGGGTAGATCCGGCCTCCCGCCGCACGCCTTGCCACATCCCGACGACCCTAAGGTATAAGTTTCTTTGAAACCGTCGTTGCTCTAGCTGCATGTGGATCTTTTTCGATCTGTAGTCGAATCTAGGTCTTCGTTCAAAGAAGAAAGAAGGGTACGGTGGGCTGGAGCAAGAATCTAGGACGTGGTTCAATGAGGAAAGGAGGGGCGGAAAGTAGTATAGACTAGCTATCCAGCCGCTTTGTAGGTCGAAATGGGAAAAAGGGGTAACCCAGTACACACATCTGTAAGGAACCGATCTCTTTGTTGAAAAGGGAAAGAAACTGGGGGGTCGGGTAGTTTGTGCAGGACTAGATTTGCTGCCCTCACATAGGAAGAACGTTCAAAGAGAACAAATATGGGACCAGCGCATATATGCTGCTTGGCTACATACTCTGCATCACCCATTTATACGTGTGGACGCACATGGTGCTGGCATGTCCCATACAGCTATTTTGCTGTTGTTAATCTAAGAATGCCGCCGGAAAATTGAAGCAATGCCACTGTTAAAAGTAAATTACATTTTTTAACGAATGTTGTTTCAAGAGAATGTCTTTGTTAATATGAATCAATGCAACCGTTTTAGAAATGCTACTGTCCTACTTTGTTTTCCATCCAAGATAAGTTAGATGCTTCTTTCTGTCACCGTTTGTTTCATCCTCCTTTATCGGCAAGTAATTGTTTCCTTTTTTGCCTATGTTAAAATAGGGCTATCGATTCAACTTGTTGCTATTGCGACATTTTGCTTCGCTACTCAAAACACTTATGTTTTAAGAGTGTTTTGTGCAGTTCAACTTGAATGTCACACCGGTGACTTTGCTTAATTTTGGTGGAACTGCACAAAAGGAGATCGAGATTCGTATTTTACCTTTGTCGGTCTCATGAAAGGTCAGTACATGCCTTCATCCACATGATTGTGCAGTGTGCTTTGAGATGTTGTGCTACTTGTATTGGTACTGTTTTAAATAAATGTTGAATTGAAGCTATTGTATTGCTGTCTTTTCCCATTAAGTAGTGAACAAAAATGGGACCAACCCAGACATGATGCTTGTTGCTTTGTTACAACAAACTCTGCATCACCCCCTTTATAAGTAGATGGAAGCACATACTGTTGTTGCGCCCACTCTCCCCTGGAACTGTTTATACTTTTCGTTAATCTAATGCCGCTGGTAAAATTAAGCAATGCCACTCTCAGAATTAATTAACTACTGAATCTTAGTTCAAAACTGCAACACTTGTTAGGAATGGTACTATCCTGCTTTGTAGTTCTTTCTACCTGTTTAACCAAGGTATTGTAAAGATAATGTCTCTGTTAAAATGAATCAGTTGCATTGTTTTAGGAATGGTACTTTTCTGCTTTGTCGTTCTTTATACATGTTGAAACAAGGCATTGTTAAGATAATGTCTCAGTCAATATGAATGAATCACACTGATGGAGAATTGCTACTCTCCTGCTTTGTTTCCCATTAAGATAAAGTTGATCAGTAGATGCTTTTCTTCTGGGAGTACAAGTCATCAACCGTTATTTCTCAGTAATTGTTTCCCTTATACCTATTGTTGCTTACAGGGATATCAAAATTAAAGCTCGGTTTTATTCCGACTTCGATTTTAGTTGAACTACACAAAAGGAGCCAATGTGTCCAAGGCAAACTGCTGCATTACTGGGTCCAGTTGGTCGTTCCACTTTGCAGAAAGAAGCAGTCACTGTTTGCGCTACATTACAGAAGGAATGACCGAGAAGCTTTACAGAGTATTATTAGACACCGGTGACATGACTAGTCTGCAGAGACCATTGGCAATTTAACAACACGTGGAGTGCCCAGGGCAAAAAGTGCCCAAACAAGTACAAGAAGCTACAACAGGACTCCACGATCATAGGCATTACATATTTTGAATGGGAAAAGCTTGTCAAAGTTTAATCATTGATGTTAGCAAGAAGACGTTAGTTTAATATATTGGAATTGGAAAACCTTGTCAAAATTTGCTCATTGATGTTAGCCAGAAGACATGCATTTGATATTTTTGAGTGGGACGCCCTTGCTGTGAGCAGCGTCGAGTGTTTTTTCCTATTCCTGTGTTCAGTTTAGAAGTAAATGGTTACTCTGCTAAGATATTCTTGTGTTAAGAGTTTGTTCTGAATATTGTCTATGTAATGCCAGGCCTTGTGTTTGATTGCAAAGTTGAGCTTGGAATGTTGTGGCATGCGGCATCACGAGCTGTTTACCGTGCCTCCTGAGAATAATGCTTCGTATTGTTTTATATGTCGATCTAATGCCAGTGATTTGCTTGTTAAGAAGATCATCCTCTTCGGTTGTTTCCGTGCTTAAGAAGTTCATCGTCTGATGTTTCATTCATAGCCTATACGACAAGTCGGGTAGGTTAGACGTGAAACCATATGATCTTCCGACCAACTCATGATATTAGGCTGTGATTGGATCGTCGTTTTCCAACCAAAACCGCTTGTAAAACTGACGCTTGTAAATTAAAGCAGATGGTCTCAGGCGAAGGCGCTTGGTTGGTCGATTTCGACTAGTAAAATATCGGAAGTACTTCACACACGATAAAAACGCTGAACGACACTCGGACGATTGCTAATCCAGCCGTTAGCTGCTGTTTCAGCCTTGCCCATGGATGGCATGATACGCACGTCGTGCATGTATCATCTGGTAATGTCGTCCATATAGCAGTGCTCGTAAAATATACACTCGTCTCTCAAATTACACGCGTAACCCGCCGGTTTTACTTACAGACCTCGGGCCCTCGGTTTCATTACGCCTGTATTTTACGCGTTGTTTCAGATGACGAGTAAATTACATTTGTATGTTAATACAGGTTTGAAATAAACCAGAGCTCCCAAGCGCGGCCTTACCGTTTCATGCCATCTCAGTTTCTCGAAGGTGCTCATAGGTGTCCGATGATCCTGGCTTCCTGAATGAGCAGCGGGCGCTGTATCAGACCATCCATAGGGCCCGTGAGGCCCTCTCCGTTGTCCTTCGAGTTGTTGCGCTGCCGTGGCGCCAAGCATTGTTAACATCGTCAACGAACATGAGGATTCAGGAGATGACTTTATTTTGACTGGATGACACTAGGGACCCACTAGGGCCATAGCCGTACGTACGCAAGTGCCCCCTTATTATGTACAACTATATTTTTTTTTTGCTTTCTCCTGGTTTCCTGACATCACGGTCCCACACCATTGTCAACCTATGTAGTCAATATAAACGAGAGAATTGCACAAGGTGCGGCCGACAGCTGGGACCAAGCAGCTCGAGCAGTATTTGTGTTTTGAGGCATGAGCACTGCAGAGTTTTTCTTGGCGATGATTTCGTTGTTGTTCAGAGGAGAGCAAGGTATTAACTAGGCGGGCTGTGACCCGTCTAGCCCAGGCCAGATATCCAGTCCAGATACTAATTTTTTCAAGATGAAAATGGCTAGCCCAGCTATACGTCTTTTTGAGGAATACCCAGGCAAGGTCAACTTGTTATTCTTCGCCCCGCTGGGCTGCAAATCTTTTCTAGAAGGGATGCATTAGGCTTAACAGGAAAATGAGCTTTAAAAATAATAAATGGGATGTAATTATAAAAACTGGGCAGTAACTATAAAAAATGCACCAAACACGAAATTAGTTTATAAAATATTATTTATGGATTTTGAAAATCTTAAATTTTCATTGTTGCGCGCGCAATGTTTCGTTGGATTTTACGTAATACAAATTTATATTTAATCTGACTAGAAATTTCGGGATAAAAATATTTCGGATCCCATCAAAATGTGGGAAATTTTATTGAATTCTGTCTTCAACGGTTGGCTGAAATTATTAATCGTTGTCCTAGCTAGAAAATGGGCTGTACTTTTAACAAATTGTAAATGGGCTGTTGTAAATTCCATTAGAATTCAAAAATGGGTTGTACATTCTTACAAAACTCAAATGGGCTATAAGTTCTCTGCCACACACTTGTGGGCCTACTAAGTGACGCGTCCCCTAAAAAAATAAGTTGACACGTATGCAAGGCTTTGTCAACTTATTATAGTCAACACACGGTTCTAGCAGCAGTGGCCGTTGGATGTCTATCCAACGGATGTCGTGCTTCTTCTTCAATCTCGGATATTCTTAGCTTCGGCCGCCCAAAAAATGATTCCTCCCCCTGACATCTGGGGCGCACCGTTTCGGAGGCTGACCTGTGGGCCTACTAAGTTGGAGCGTACCAAGGGCTTTGTCAACTTAGTCAATATAAACGATTCTAGCTTCAGTGACCGTACGATGTTCATCCAATGGCCGTAGTGCTTCTTCAACCTCTGGTCTTCTTGGTCCAGCCGCCCAAAGCAGCGCCGGTCGTGCCACCTGCTCCTGCCTCCCGTGGTCGGCTATGCTGCCGCGGAGGCCTCACCGCCCCCATACTACTCCCAGCGCTGGCCAGGCCATCCCTCCACTCACCCACACCCCTTGTTATTCTGCGGCGACGGCAGCCTCACACCGCAGCCGAACCAGTGAACCCTCGTACTCCTCTCCGCGTGGGCTTCCACTGCTGCGCCTTCCCCGGCTCCGCGTCGTCCCCTTCCTAGGCCTCGCCGTCGTCCACCGCCCTGGTGCTCTCGGAGCGGCGTGGTCAACGATCGACTTCCATCGGAAGAGTACTGTACATGGAGAGGCTGACAGCTGGGTCCACGGCGGCCGCAAGGAAGTGCCTCCTTATTACGCGCAAAATAATTATTCCTCCACCTGAGAGCGGGGACCCACCGAACGGGCCACCAGTATTTTGCGAAAAAATCGTTTCCCCCTGACTGCTGGGACCCACCGGACGGGCCACCGTATTTCGCAAAAAAACGTTCCCCCCGCTGTCAGCTCGGACCCACCGGAAGTGCCTCCTTATTACGCACAAAAAAAATACTCCCCTGGCTAGCTGGGACCCACCTTGGTGGGAGGCTGACTTGTGGGCCTACTAAGTTGACGGGGACGAAGGGCTTTGTCAACTTAGTCAATATGAACGATTCTAACTCCAGTGACCGTACGATGTCCATCCAACGGCCGTAGTGCTTCTTCAACCTCTGGTCTTCTTGCTCCAGCCGCCCAAAGCAGCGCCGGTCGTGCCGCATGCTCCTGCCTCCTGTGGCCGGCTGTGCTGCCGCAGAGGCCTCACCGCCCCCTACTATTCCCACCGCTGGTCAGGCCCTGCGGCGACGGCAGCCTCACACCGCAGCCGAACCAGTGAACCCTCGTACTCCTCTCCACGCGAGCTTCCACTGCCGCGTCTTCCCCGGCTCCGCGTCGTCCCCTTCCTAGGACTCGCCGTCGTCCACCGCCGTGGTGCTCTCCGTGCGGCGTGGTCAATGTGGTCAAGGAACGACTTCCATCGGAAGAGTACTGTACGTGGAGAGGCTGACAGCTGCGTCCACGGCCACAGCCCAGTTTTTTTGTGATTTGCCAAGTAAGTCGCTTTGTCAGGCCTGTTGGGTTGCAAATCTTTCAAGACGAGGAGAGCTTTCATTCGGCTGGCCGAGAAAATGGCCCATTAGTAATGAGAAATGGGCTGTACATTTTTAAAACACATCAAACCGGCAATTAGTTTCAAATATCTTTTTTTTCATTTCAAGATTTTAAATTACATTAATTTTTATGCGTGGAGAATTTGTTGGATTTTATATTGATATACATTTATTTTTAAAATCAGTTTGAATGTGAGTCGAAATTTTGGGATTACAAACAGTTCGGACCGCACCGAAATATGCAAAATTTCGTATAATTTTTTAACCGTGGCCACAATATGGGCTGTAATGCTAACAAAAAGAATATGGGCTCCAAAAAACCTTAAGAATTAGCAAATGGGTTGTAAATTGTTAGAAATAATGGCAGATGGGCTCTATGCTATTTTTCACAGATTTGAGGCTTTCCTAAAAAAAGGTTGACGCACAAGCACTGACTATTGGATGTCCATCCAACGGCCGTCGTGCTTCTTCAATCTCTTCTCTTCCTGCTCCAGCCGCTCAAACAAGCGCCGGCGGGACTGCCTGCTCCCTCCTCCCCATGGCCGGCTGTGCTGCCGCGCAGGCCTCACCGCCCCACCGTACTCCCATCGCTGGCCTAGCCATCCCTCTACTCACCCACACCTGCTGTTATTCTCCGGCGACGGCAGACGAACCAGTAAACCCTCGTACAGTCGTACTCCCCTCCGCGTGGGAAACAACTGCCGAGTCTTTCCTGCCTCCGTGCCATCCCCTTCCGAGGCCTCGCCGTCGTCCACCGCCGTGGTGCTCTCGGCGCGGCGTGGTCAATGTGGTCAACGACCGACTTCCATCGGAAGAGTACTGTGCGTGGAGACGCTGACAGCTGGGTCCACGGCCGCAGCAAGGAAGTGCCTCCTTATTACGCGTAAAATAATTATTCCTCCACCTGACAGCGGGGACCCACCGGACGGGCCACCGTATTTCACGAAAAAACGTTTCCCCCCTGACTGCTGGGACCCACCAGCTACACCTTCGCACGCAAGGAAGTGCATCCGGGCAAAAAAACAAAACGATTCGCCCCCCTGACTGCTGGGACCCACCAGCTACATCTTCGCACGCAAGGAAGTTCCTGACAGTCGGGACCCACCTGGTCAAAGCGTACTTAGCGTTGTCATTCTGGTCGCGAACATGTACGTACATATATACTGGTGGATGTAGAGGCGTGCACGTGTCGTAGTAGAGGCGCGCACGTAGCATGTACACGTACGTATAGCGGCCAGGGTGCAAGAAAGAAAATACGGCCACGTATGTGTACATACGGGCGGGGTCTCGAACGCCTACTCGCGCATACGTACGGCGAGGGCTCGTTGACATGGCTGGGTCGGAACGGAGAAACAGCGTCGTCATCGTGTTCATGGGGAGGCAACGGAATGCGTCGTGTTCATGGGGAGGCAACGGAATGCGTCGTGTTCATCGGGAGGCAACGGAACGCGTGGGAGCCAACCGGCTGGGTCGGAACGGAATGCGTGGTCGTGTTCATCGGGAGGGCTTGGACGGAACAGGCGATGGAAACGAGGCCTGGCGTACCGCACAACGGAGGAAACGGACCTCCTACGTTCGGAACGGGGTCCTGTTGATCGGGAGGGGTGTGGCGTACCGCAAAACGGAGGAAACGGACCTCCTACGGTCGAAACGGAGGTCCTGTTGATCGGGAGGGGTGTGGCGTGCCGCAAAACGGACAAAACGGACCTCCTACGGTCGAAACGGGGGTCCTGTTGATCGGGAGGGGTGTGGCGTACCGCAAAACGGACGAAACGGACCTCCTACGGTCGAAACGGGGGTCCTGTTCATCAGAAGGGGTGTGGCGTACCACAAAACAGGACTCCACGGGATACTGTTCATCTCCACCGTCGACCTCCTCCAGCCTCCACGGGCTACCGTCGACCTCCTCCAGCCTCCACGGGCTCCTGTTCATCCAGCCTCCACCGCGCGCTACTCCACCGGCTACTGTTCAACCACCCCTCCACGGGCACCCCTCCACCGTCTACTGTTCATCCAGCCCTCCACACCACGGGGTCCTGTTCAACCACCCCTCCACGGGCACCCCTCCACCGTCTACTGTTCATCCAGCCCTCCACACCACGGGGTCCTGTTCAACCACCCCTCCACGGGCACCCCTCCACCGTCTACTGTTCATCCAGCCCTCCACCACACCACGGGGTCCTGTTCATCCAGAGGCAACACCACCGCTCACTGTTCATCCAAACCCCCCCCCCCCCCGCAACGCTCACTGTTCATCCCAGAGGCAGCATCGATCGGCTTCAGTTAGCAGCAGTAGCGAAGGAATCGCTCGATCGGGTTCAGTTAATAGCCATCGATCGATCGCTCGGGTTCAGTAATGCGTAGCCTGCAGTGCAATCGCTCGGGTTCAGTTAGAGCCCAACGCCTCACTCGGGTTCAGTTAGAGCCAATGCCTCGCACACACGCGCGTACGTGTACGAGAGAAACGCGCATCGCTCGGCCCCCGACCTCCCACCGTAAGCGGGAACTCCCCGAAATTTTTCTCGCCCTCGCTTCTACCACGGTTTTTTCGGTCATGGACGGCCCAAAGAATGTCATGCAGTTGCGTCTCCGGCCCACCCATCACGAAAAGCCCATTTTCTGTCATGATTTTTTGTCATAGAAGTAGGAGCCCACCACATCTATGATGATACCGGGTTTTGTCATAATTATCGTCATAGAAGTGTCATATGTATGACAGAAAAAAATTTGTTTGGCCAAAAATGTCACGGATGTGTCTTTTTTTTGTAGTGATTTTTGGTATGAATATTCAGATCCGAACGATTCAAGACAAAAGTCTAATATTGACATAAAAATAATAATACTTCAAGCATACTAACTAAGCAATTATGTCTTCTCAAAATAACATGGCCAAAGAAAGTTATCCCTACAAAATCATATAGTCTGGCTATGCTCTATCTTCATCACACAAAATATTTAAATCATGCACAACCCCGATGACAAGCCAAGCAATTGTTTCATACTTTTGGTGTTCTCAAACTTTTTCAATCTTCACGCAATACATGAACGTGAGCCATGTATATAGCACTATATGAGGAATAGAATGGTGGTTGTGGAGAAGACAAAAAATGAGAAGATAGTCTCACATCAACTAGGCGTATCAACAGGCTATGGAGATGCCCATCAATAGATATCAATGTGAGTGAGTAGGGATTGCCATGCAACGGATGCACTAGAGCTATAAGTATATGAAAGCTCAATAAAAGAAACTAAGTGGGTGTGCATCCAACTTGCTTGCTCACGAAGACCTAGGGCATTTTGAGGAAGCCCGTCATTGGAATATACAAGCCAGGTTCTATAATGAAAAATTCCCACTAGTATATGAAAGTGATATCATAGGAGACTCTCTATCATGAAGATCATGGTGCTACTTTGAAGCACAAGTGTGGTAAAAGGATAGTAACATTGTCCCTTCTCTCTTTTTCTCTAATTTTTTTTATTTGGGCCTTTTTCTCATTTTTTTTATGGCCTCTTTTTCTCTTTTTCTTTTTTCTTTTTCGTCCGGAGTCTCATCCCGACTTGTGGGGTAATCATAGTCTCCATCATCCTTTCCTCACTTGGGACAATGCTCTAATAATGATGATCATCACACTTTTATTTACTTACAACTCAAGAATTACAACTCAATACTTAGAACAAAATATGACTCTATGTGAATGCCTCCGGCGGTGTACCGGGATATGCAATGAATCAAGAGTGACATGTATGAAAGAATTATGAACGGTGGCTTTGCCACAAATACGATGTCAACTACATGATCATGCGAAGCAATATGACAATGATGGAGTGTGCCATAGTAAACGGAACGGTGGTAAGTTGCATGGCAATATATCTCGGAATGGCTATGGAAATGCCATAATAGGTAGGTATGGTGGCTGTTTTGAGGAAGATATATGGTGGGTGTATGATACCGGCGAAAAGTGCGCGGTATTGAAGAGGCTAGCAATGGTGGAAGGAAGAGAGTGCGTATAGTCCATGGACTCAACATTAGTCATAAAGAACTCATATACTTATTGCAAAAATCTACAAGTTATCAAAGCAAGTATTACGCGCATGCTCCTAGGGGGATAGATTGGTAGGAAAAGACCATTGCTCGTCCCCGACCGCCACTCATAAGGAAGACAATCAATAAATAAATCATGCTCCGACTTCATCACATAACGGTTCACTATACGTGCATGCTACGGGAATCACAAACTTTAACACAAGTATTCCTAAAGTCCACAACTAATCAACTAGCATGACTCTAATATCACCATCTTCATATCTCAAAACAATTATCAAGCATCAAACTTCTCATAGTATTCAACACACTCATAAGATAATTTTTACTAATCTTGGATGCCTATCACTTTAGGACTAATTTCTCAATTTAAGAAAATTACCATGCTGTTTTGTAGGACTCTCAAAATAATATAAGTGAAGCATGAGAGAACAATAGTTTCTATAAAACAAATCCACCACCGTGCTCTAAAAGATATAAGTGAAGCACTAGAGCAAAAACTATATAGCTCAAAAGATATAAGTGAAGCACATAGAGTATTCTAATAAATTCCGAATCATGTGTGTCTCTCTCAAAAGGTGTGTGCAGCAAGGATGATTGTGGTAAACTAAAAAGCAAAGACTCAAATCATACAAGACGCTCCAAGAAAAACACATATCATGTGGTGAATAAAAATATAGCTCCAAGTAAAGTTACCGATGGACGAAGACGAAAGAGGGGATGCCTTCCGGGGCATCCCCAAGCTTTGCCTTTTTGGTGTCCTTAGATTATATTGGGGTGCCATGGGCATCCCCAAGATTAGGCTCTTGCCACTCCTTGTTCCATAATCCATCAAATCTTTTACCCAAAACTTGAAAACTTCACAACACAAATCTTAACAGAAAATCTCGTGAGCTCCGTTAGCGAAAGAAAACAAAACACCACTTCAAGGTACTGTATTAAAATCATTATTTATTTATATTGGTGTTAAAACTACTGTACTCCAACTTCTATATGGTTTATAAACTCTTTTACTAGCCATAGATTCATCAAAATAAGCAAACAACACACGAAAAACAGAATCTGCCAAAAACAGAACAGTCTGTAGTAATCCGTAACTAACGCAAACTTCTGGAACTCAAAAACTTCCACCAAAAGAGGAAGACCTAGACAATTTGTTTATTGATATACTGCAATTGGAATCAGTATTTTATCACGTTCTGGTGATTTTTAACAATTATTTTCGTGAACAGAAAGTTTCTGGAATTTTCTGCAAGATCAAATAACTATCATCCAAGAAGATCCTATAGGTTTAACTTGGCACAAACACTAATTAAAACATAAAAACAAATCTAACCCGAGGCTAGATCAAATATTTGTTCCTAAACAGAAGCAAAAAGCAAAAAACTAAAATAAAATTGGGTTGCCTCCCAACAAGCGCTATCGTTTAACGCCCCTAGCTAGGCATAGATAATTTCAATGATGCTCACATAACAGACAAGAATTAAAGCACAAAGAGAACATCATAGTACACGTGTCAAACACATCTAAGTCTAACATACTTCCTATGCATAGGCATCTTATAGGAAAATAAATTATTAAGGCAAGGAAAAACTACCATATGCAAGGAAGCGGAAAGAAACAATAGCAATCTCAACATAACGAGAGGTAATTTAGTAACATGAAAATTTCTACAACCATATTTTCCTCTCTCATAATAATTACATGTAGGATCATAAGCAAATTCAACAATATATCTATCACATAACATATTCTCAACACGATCCACATGCATGAAAAGTTGACACTCTTCCAAAATAGTGGGATTATCATTAACTAAAGTCATGACCTTTCCAAACCCACTTTTATCAAAAACACCATAAGATTGAACTTTCTCCAAATATGTGGGATCTAAAGTTGACACTCTTCCTACCCCACTTTCAATATTATTACAAACATTATTATCAATCTCATATTCATCATGGGGCTTAAATAAATTTTCAAGAGCATAAGAAGAATCACCCCAATCATGATCATTGCAACAAGTAGTAGACATAGCAAAACTAGCATCCCCAAGATTAGGGTTTTGCATATTATTAGCACGATTGACATCAAGAGAATTTATAGTAAAATCATTGCAATCATGCTTTTTATTCAAGGAGCTATCATGAATCTCTTCATAAATTTCTTCATCACAATTTTCAGATTCACGAATTTCAAGCAAAACCTCATAAAGATAATCTAGTGCACAAAACTCACTAGCAATTGGTTCATCATAATTGGATCTCTTAAAGAGATTAGCAAGTGGATGAGAATCCACAACGATAGATTTTCAGCAAGCGAAGATTCAAGCACATAGAAGGCACATGGCAACACAAGCAAACGAAAAAGACGAACGGAAGAGGGGCGAATAAAACGGCAAAGGTGAAGTGGGGGAGAGGAAAACGAGAGGCAAATGGCAAATAATGTAATGCGAGGGATAAAAGTTTGTGATGGGTACTTGGTATGTCTTGACTTGACTTGGTGCGAATCTCCCCGGCAACGGCGCCAGAAATCCTTCTTGCTACCTCTTGAGCACTGCGTTGGTTTTTCCTTGAAGAGGAAAGGGTGATGCAGTAAAGTAGCGTAAGTATTTCCCTCAGTTTTTGAGAACCAAGGTATCAATCCAGTAGGAGATCACGCACGAGTCCCTCACACCTACACAAACAAATAAGAACCTCGCAACCAACGCGATAAAGGGGTTGTCAATCCCTCAACGGTCACTTACGAGAGTGAGATATGATAAGATAATATTTTTGGTATTTTTATGATAAAGATGCAAAGTAAAATAAAAGGCAATAGAAATAACTAAGTGTTCGAAGATTAATATGATGGAAAATAGACCCGGGGCCATAGGTTTCACTAGTGGCTTCTCTCAAGATAGCATAAGTATTACGGTGGGTAAACGAGTTACTGTCGAGCAATTGATAGAATTGAGCATAGTTATGAGAATATCTAGGTATGATCATGTATATAGGCATCACATCCGCGACAAGTAGACCGAAACAATTCTGCATTACTACTATTACTCCACACATCGACCGTTATCCAGCATGCATCTAGAGTATTAAGTTCATAAGAACAGAGTAATGCTTTAAGTAAGATGACATGATGTAGAGGGATAAACTCATGCAATATGATATAAACCCCAGCTTTTTATCCTCGATGGCAACAATACAATACGTGTCGTTTCCCTTTCTGTCACTGGGATCGAGCACCGCAAGATTGAACCCAAAGCTAAGCACTTCCCCTATTGCAAGAAAGATCAATCTAGTAGGCCAAACCAAACTAATAATTCGAAGAGACTTGCAAAGATAACCAATCATACATAAAAGAATTCAGATGAGATTCAAATATTGTTCATAGATAATCTTGATCATAAACCCACAATTCATCGGATCTCGACAAACACACCGCAAAAGAAGATTACATCGAATAGATCTCCAAGAAGATCGAGGAGAACTTTGTATTGAGATCCAAAAAGAGAGAAGAAGCCATCTAGCTAATAACTATGGACCCGAAGGTCTGAGGTAAACTACTCACACATCATCGGAGAGGCTATGGTGTTGATGTAGAAGCCCTCCGCGATCAATGCCCCCTCCGGCGGAGCGCCGGAAAAGGCCCCAAGATGGGATCTCACGGGTACAGAAGGTTGCAGCGGTGGAAATAGGTTTTTGGCTCCGTCTCTGATAGTTTGGGGGTACGTAGGTATATATAGGAGGAAGAAGTACGTCGGTGGAGCAACGTGGGCCCCACAAGGGTGGAGGGCGCGCCTGGGGGGTAGGCGCCCCCCTGCCTCGTGCTCTCCTCGTTAATTACTTTGCGTAGCCTCCAAGTCCTCTGGATCGCGTTCGTTCCAAAAATCACGTTCCCGAAGGTTTCATTCCGTTTGGACTCCGTTTGATATTCTTTTTCTGCGAAACACTGAAATAGGCAAAAAAAACAACAATTCGGGCTGGGCCTCCGGTTAATAGGTTAGTCCCAAAAATAATATAAAAATGTATAATAAAGCCCGTTAAACATCCAAAACAGAATATAATATAGCATGGAACAATAAAAAATTATAGATACGTTGGAGACGTATCAGTGCTGTTGGTGGAGGTGGCGGTGGCGACGTCGACGCAGGCGGGCGAGGAGAAGTAGTGAAGACCTGAGGACGGGAGTCCTTCATAGTTAGGGCACGATCGGCCCATTGGAGCATCGAGCGAACCTCAGCGAAGGAGGGACGCAAACGCATCATAGGGATGAAGGAGGTCTGCTTCTCGAACCGCTCGCTGAGGCCGACGAGGAGGACGTTGATGAGCTGGCGATCGTCGATCGGATCACCAAGTTCGCGGAGTTCATCCGCGATCGCCTTGAGGCGTTGGCAGTAGACGCCGACTGGTGAATCACCTTGCACCGTATTCCGAAGCTCAATGTGGAGATTGTTGGCGCGAGCGTCGACGTTGTCCTGGAAGAGCTGACGAAGGGCCGCCCATAGATCTGCGGCGGAGGCACCGTCACAGTGGACGAGATTGAAGATCTCTGTGGAGACTCGCATGTAGATCCATTGAATAATGGCGAGATCATCCTTGACCCATTGCGGATCATGAAGTTGAGGAAGAGAGTCATCGGCAACGTGAGAGCGGAGATTGCATCGCGCAAGGTGGACGTCGAAGAGGTGACGCCAATGGTAGTAGTTGTGAGCAGCAAGGTCTAGGGTTATGGGGATGTAGGGGCTAATATCAGAGATGGTGTCGGTGAAGGAGATGGAAGGGGTATTGGTGGGGGTAAAGCTAGAGTAGAGGTAGAGGCGGAGGAGGCCGTGGCCGCGGCGACGATGACGGCGCGCCGCTCGAAGTAGCCGGGCGGCGGCGGCAGTAGCGGGGCTGGCGGCTTAGGCATACCCTAGGATCAAAAGTCTGACACTATGTAGAATTGTATTGAATAATTGTTGTTGCAATATTGTGCTAGTACAAGAGGTTTATATAAGAGCCAAGCCGCACCTGACCTAGCCCTATTACAAACCGAGCAGGAGTCCTAATCCTATTACAAGTTGTATTCTAACACCGGGAATGGGTCGGCAGGCGGACGAAAAGCAGATGCGCGTCTGGTTGGGTCGAGCGTTGGGTCTACTTTTTTGTCCATCGGGATCCAAACGGACGTGCGCCGACAAAATAGGTCGGCGCATTGGAGTTGCTCTAATAGTTTTTGCTGTTGGTTTTCACCTAACCGGATGGGCCATGGCGAGACTGTCGAGTTTGGTGATTGACTGCCATCATTCCCAAACATTCTGCTGGTCTTTCGTGCTGCTGCTATAGGCTGATATATACTCCCTAGAGTTAGTACAAAGTTGAGTCATCTATTTTAGAACGGAGGGAGTACTAGTGTGTGATACGAATTTTGACTTGAAATGTTGACAAGATCATAAAAGGCCACACCCAAATCTACTCCCTCCGTTCCATAATATATGACTTTTTTAACACTACAGGCCACACCCGAATCTACTCCCTTCGTCTTATAATATACGACGTTTTTTGACACTGGTGTAGTGTCAAAAAACGTCTTACATTATAGGACGGAGGGAGTACTTTTTTTTCCCAAGTGCTCCGGTTCGCACGTTGAGCTTGACTAAACTGTCACCTGACTGGAATTGTTCGGCCAGCTGAATCAAACATGCTTTGACTGGAATACTATGAGCTGGGAGGAGTCGATGTTTCCCTGCAAATATGTTGGTTCAGTAAACTTGAGAAGCACTCGTCACCACCACCACCACCGAGGATCCAAACGACAGTTCGCAAGAGAAAAGATATCCGGCTGCATTGGACGCTTCCATTCGTGAACGGTGATGTCGTGTAATTACTCAGCTTTACAAGCCTCCCAAGCGGGGCCTCTAGCGTAATAACACGATTTGGTCTCCGATGCCAAGAGGTCTAGCATTGAACCATTGTCAAAGTCTCAAATGACATCACCGCAGCTCATATGTGGATGCCGTACACAATGGTCCCGAGGGAACCGGATGCCCCAACTTTCGTCCAAAAGGCTTTCGACTTAGACTAGCCACAATGGGTAGTAACATAAAGTAGTAACATGCCCATGTTACTACCTCAATAGTGGGTAGTAACATAAGTGTGGTAACATGCAAAACTTCATTTATTACGTTATAAACTCATATTGCATTGGGACATGTGATGTTACAGTAACTAGCTAAGTTACTAGTACTACATCTCTCCTCATTAACTCATTGTCACATAAGCAAAATTGTTGAGTTGGACTCGATGTTACTACCGAAGTTACTCCCACTGTGGCTAGTCTGACACTCATCCGCTGTAGTTTTTTTTTTTTGAAACATCCGCTGTAGTCTTTGGAAGCAGAGGAAGAGGAACGCCACCGTCCGGCAAACTGCAGCAGCAGCAGCTTCCCGATGCCGATATGATCATATCAATTTCCGAGGAGCCGTAGTATCCTACTCCCTGTTTAAAAAATGGTAACAATCTGCGTGCTCAGGATAAAGAACATCACCTCCGACGGTTTGTTCTGGATTTTTTTTTTGCCGCCGCAATTTGCAATGCTGCGCTAATGAATTTGCGCAATTTAGTCGGCTCATACAAAATCGAAAGCGATGGACGTTTAGCGATATGGCACTTGAAAGGGCACGCAGGTTTAGTTTATTCGGGGTCAACCAGGAAGAAATGTGGGAGAGGTAATCTTGTGAGGTTAATATGCCGCGTGATCATCATCTTGACGCCTTCTCGTTCTTCACAAATCACAAGAGCCGTAAACTGGAGCTCAAGTACGTACGTACGTGAACGCAGACCACATCAGGTGAAATGAATTATTGCGTTTTTTGTTTCTCCCTGTCCAAATCCACTGACGGACGAGCCAGGGTTGCCATGGCAAAGGTCAGCCGCCATCTTCATCACCATCTTGCAGAAAATATATGAAAAACTAAGATCATTAGTCAGACATTACATTATTAGTTTATAGAGGAGTAGTGATCTAAACACTCTTATATTAGTTCATAGAGGGAGTATGTAAGTATTGTAAATGTAGAATATTGCATCGGGTATAAAAGATCACAGAGGATACTGTGGATCACAGTAGGCGGGAACTCCATCGGAGAATATCAATCGGACGCCGGGGATATGGTAGTGAATCTGGAGCTCTACCAGAAACTTTCTCTTTCTCTTTTGAGAGGAAGATGGCATTCCATCCGTTTGGATTAGATCACGCCGATTAGTAGCAAAACTGAATTAAGTAGACAAATCTCTTTCCAACCCACTTGTTTGACTTTCGCGCAGCGCCCGCCTCCACCACCCCCGAGCCCACCCCGCCGCCTATATATGCCGCCAAACCCGACGGCCACCACCCCACAGCAGTAAACTCCGCTGCAGCACACACAAACCATAGACCAGGCAAGAAGCCAAGGAGCGTGAGACCGGCCGGCCGGAGATGGGCGCGAGCCTCCTGCAGGCGGTGGCGGCGCTGGTGAGCACGTGCACGCGGCGGCTGCAGCGCGCGGCGAAGAGGATGGGCAGCGGCAGGCCGGCCGTGGCGCCGTGGAGGAAAGCCTTCTCGCTGCCGACGGGCAAGGGGAGGGCGTTGGGGCGGGAGGAGGAGGAGGAGGGCGGGCTGTGGAGGAAGGAGATACTCATGGGGGAGCGCTGCCAGCCGCTCGAGTTCTCCGGGGTCATCTACTACGACGCCGACGGACACCGCCTCGCGCAGCCGCCCCGCTCGCCCATGCGCAGCCCGCTCCCGGCGTCCTTCAAGCTCGCCGCCAACGCCGGCGTCCGCTAGCTAGCGTCCGTGCGGAGGCGCTCCTCCTCCTCCTCCTCGTCCTTCCTTGGGCCGAGCAGAGCGGAAAGATGGCGAAGCTTGCTCTGTTTTTTGTCCGGTGAGAGAGGCAGAGTATTCGTGTATATGTTGGTTCTTCTTAGTGCCCTGTTTCTTTTTTATTTTATTAATGGTCTTGTAATGATAGGAATTATAAACTATACTTTCCTGCAAAATTTGGTGTTGTCTAAGCAAGCTTCTTTGATTGAACCTGCTTGTGGGAGTTGATCGTCTAGGCAAGTTATTCTCCTTTAGAAATCCTCATGATTTATGCGCTCGGTTTTTTTTTTGACCAAAATGATTTATGTGCTAGATTGATCAGCGCAGCGTGAATGGTAAGACTAATATTTTGGCTTTAATTACCTATAAGCCAGGTCACATGAGTCCAGACACCTATGTGTTCAACGAACCGTACCGTAAATATGGCACCGTTTCCTTGTGTGCTCATTTCGTTCTGCCTGTTATATGCCTCTCTCTTTTTACGGGATAATAATTTGTAGTATTACTCAAATATCACGGTTACAACCATTTTGGTGTCTTGCCCATGTCATGACATGGGTTTTTAAGAACGGTATGTAGCCATTAGAAGCGATTTTAAGAACCTGTGTATATCGAAACCTACTTCATAAAACTTAGCCAAAAAGACATGTAAGTTCTGCAAAATACGACAAAAGATCACACACACACCCCCACACAATAATTAATAAATGAGAAAATTAAGATGTACTCCCTCCGTTTCAAAATTCCTGTCTTAAATTTGTCTAAATACGGATGTATCAAGTCATGTTTTAGTATTAGATACATCCGTATCTAGACAAATTTAAGACAAGAATTTTGGGACGGAGGGAGTATCATTTTCAAAAAGAAAACCACCCAGGTCAGAAATTGTCATATTACTTAAAAATTGCATGTGTAAGTTTCAACTCAATATGTAGACAAATGTATTTCTTTGATTTTTTTTGTCACAACTTAGCAATGTATTCTTCGTTAAGTTTTGAAATTGGGTACAGCGGAACCCATAATCATTCTTTTATTTTGTTCTAATAATCATGAAATGTTGGATTGGACATGTTGGTATTCCACAGTCTATTGCTTACTGCATTTGTTTGTAAAGAATAAATATTTTTAGAAGGTGCACAAACCTTGGGTTTTCAGGAGCGCCCAGGAGTGCAGGGTATTAGAATTCAGAATTTTGCAGTATACACCTTCTATCCTAGTTCTCATTTTCAATTACCATGCGGGAGTCGGCCTAGGGAACTGGTCAATTGTGTGCTACACAAAAGATACACTTTCAAGTGTTGAAAGATCAGAAACAAAAAATGCACACGGTCAAATGGGTTATACGCTTGCAAATTCTCGTAAGAAAATGTCAAATGATGTGCTGCACCAACAAATGACTATAGACTAATATAAAATGGACAACACTAACGCCGACACGTGTGGTGGGAGCCAAACCCGCCCACACGCCCTATAACACACAGGCTACGTCATGTCACCGCATGCATGCATGTGGAAATCCTTTTGGATTTTTTGTTTTTAAAATGTTTTATCTCTTAAATGAAAAATCCGATTGAAGATTCGTTTTCACCATTAAATCCCTCGCGACGAGATCTTCGAAAGTAGATCTCATATCAATATATTTCGACGAATTTTATTTATTTTTGGTTAAAAGTTGTCGTGTCTATTGCACATGAATTGCCATGATGTTTACACTGAAGTTGCCATGATATGTTTCAGCTATTTCTTCTACATTTAAAAGTAAATTTTGACATATTATAAAACGGGGAATTAAGAAACTAGACTTGCCATGCACCATAAATTAAAATTGTCATGATACATTCACTTAAAATTGCCATGGTTCATACAAAAAAATATTTTCATGATCAAAAGTACTAGAATTGCCATCATCGAAAAACTAAAATTGCCATAATCTACAAACTAAAATTGCCATATGTCAACTTTAGTTTAAGCACTATGGCAACTACAGTGTAAACATCATGGCAACTTTTGAGCAAAAAAAAATCGTCGAAACATATCAACATGGGGTCTTGTTTTGAAGATCTCGTCGGGACGGATTTAATGGTGAAAACGGATTTTTAATTAGGAGATAAAACATTTTTAAGCCAAAAACAAAAAGATTTCTGCTGATGTCATCTGTTCATACGTGGCAAAATGAGTGGTGATGGAGGCGTGTAGGCGATGTGCAAACGCCCACACGTGTGGGCGTTAGTTTTTCCATATAAAATACATACATGTGCAAACAGTGCTAGAGCAAGCGCCAAAGGGGACAGATTCCAAACTAAATTTGTAGCAAATATTTACAAGTGGGTCAGTTTTGTGATTGGTGAATTGTGTTGTGCTCATAAAAGTAGTGAATCATGGGTCAAACAAAACACTAAAATAGGCAAAATGTTGTTGGGCAAATGAAATTACCATGATCCACTATGCAATTCAAAGCCCATAACAAACAATAGACTATAAATGTTATTAGAAGACTATCAAAATCATGTATATGCAATTATGGAATCGTCTGCAGCTACATGCAAAATCTTTTTTCCTATAGCAATTAATATTTAATATAATTTGGAAATCCACATATTTTCCATTTCCCAAAAAGATGGAGCTTTGAGGTATATATTTTTCAACATGAAAGCATATGCTTCTAGGGCCAAATTTTTCGGTGTGGATTTTTGGAACATGGGTGTAGGCACATCCGATTAAAAAAATAGTAAAAATATCAAAAAAGTGAAACATTCTTCGATAAACATAGTCTATACATTTAAAGCTTCGGGACAAATGAGCTATGTTGTATTTTGAGCGACAAATAAATAAAGGTACGTGTATAAAAACCATGAACAGTGTCGTTTATATAGTATTGATTCTGTTGTATTTTGCTTGGAATATGGTGAAAGTCATTTTGTCCCGAAACTTTAATTGTGAATATGCTAGACCATGTATGTTGCCAAACAGTTTTGAAAATAATTGACTACTTGTAATTTTTTTTCTTCCAATTCGGGTGCGCCTAGACCCATGTTCCATTGTGTATTTTCACATTTTTTTTCTCATTTCCAACTTCCAAGTGTGTGTTACTTCTGTACAGCTTCTAGTATCGGGCGATTTTCCAAAACTCTGTAAGGCTGAGTGCCCTTTGATTGATTAATAAAACATCCCTTTCCTCCGCAAAGAAAAACATAAATAGTCATGCAACTATAGAGAGAGTGAACTGAGCATAGCTCAGATGATTAGGGTCCTTGTGGTGGAACCAGACCACCAAGGTTTAAGTTCTAGACTTGACACTGGTGCTCGCATTTTCCTGGATTCATTTTAGGAATGATATGGTATGCGTCAATGGCAGTGCTACTTCTTGTTTGTGATGCCAAGGCATAAAATTTGCGTTAGTTGCACTACCAGGTTTGTGATCAATTGTAGTTTATCTATATATTTTGTAGTTTATTTATATTTTTTGGGTGAGTATATAGGCTTGACATCACTTGGTCCGACTCCTAGCGTCGCCGTTGTCGTGTGTTTGTGTGTTCATAAGGGTGAATATATGTAAACGTCTGTGTTTGTACCATGTTAAATGAAATTGAGAGAGAGAGAGAAAGAGAGTTGGTGTTCATATCGACATGGTGATCACGTTTTAAACTTCTTATAACCTGCAGATGTTAAGGAACTTGGTGGACACAAAACTGAACAGCTTATCGCATACTCCCCCTAAAAGAAATATAAAAGCATTTAGAAAGATCTGAACGCTCTTATGTTTCTTTACAGAGGGACTATAAGTTAACACTGTAGCTTGCTTTACCATCAGAGATCTCAGCCCTGAAAAAGAGTAGAGGACACGCCGAGCGACATCTAGGACAGAATTAAATTATTTTTTTGGCAAAGTTTAGGACAGATTACTACGTGCATTTGTCAGGCCAAGGAACTGCTTAGCTTAAACAGGAAGAACTCCCCCATATATAGAGGAGAGAAAATCCGGCCAAACTACTCATGGACAAGGCTTGATTGTGTACACGCGATGAGTGTCACTTTTGGCACGAGATGCTTCGCCAATTCCCCCCTGACCCCTTTTTCCACTGACCCGTCATCTGCTCAATCTGATGAAAATCTTTTTTTTTTTGCGGGAGAATCTGATGAAAATCTAAGAGTATTTATCAAAAAAGGAAAAACAAACTGATAAATATCTTGGTTGGCCGAACGATGATCGAGTGCGCGTCGTATGTGCGAGTCACACACGAAAACATGGATGGATTGCCACTTGGGAGGCCTTTTGCTTGGGTTGGAGCAATCGATGGGGAAACACGGCAAACGGAAGGAGCATGCATGCACAGCACCAACCGGCCACCGGGCCCACGCGTGAGTGGTTGTTAGTTAAGCTTCTAGTGGCCTTTCCAGGTAGATCGATTGGGCTCACACCTAGTACGGTGGGTTTATGGAGGGGTTCATCGTAGAGTGATTCATTTTGCAAATGTTGTCGTGATCTACATCCAAAAAGGGATGGTTCAGACCATCTCGATCGTTCGTGTGTGTGTAGGTGTAGGTAGATAGAGCGATGCAGAGTGGTGCGAGCCGCCTGGCTTTGGGTCCATGCACATGCACCCACAAATTCTCAAAAATGATGCCGCTGCCACCACCAGAACACTCGACCCTCGATGGATAGTGCAATGGCGTCATCGGCAAGATCTGCTTCATTGGCACGCATGATTGCACCCGATTGTTCGCGTGGGCCCGTCTCACAAGCGGGGTTGTCAGAGGGTGAGGGTGGCTAAAGGGGGAAAGGGGTTGAAGGTGGGCATTGAGTGAGCAGCCCACCCGATATTCCCGGCTCGCTAATGAGTGCTCGGAGCTCGCATCCTGCTGCGCCATGCCTCCTCCAGCTCCGCCTGCCTGCGTGTGCCGAATCCGGAACAGTAACTGCGGTAGATAGGTTCATGTGCTGTGTCCTTTTTCTCTCAGAGGGATGAGTGCACTTGTGTTGTGTGGCTCGTGGGCAACGTCGTGCGGCTGATTCAGCTCCCATTGTCGCCGCCAGGAGAGGTTTTTTCCTCGTCCATTTCCACTCTTTGGAACTCACTAGTACATTCCTTAGTGACGATCTGGTAAAACTCAGCTCGTCAAAAGTACTATAGGGACGTAGGCCGTGTTTGGTAGCCCGCATTAGGCCTAACCAGACCCGCGCGAGAAAAAAACATTTGTTTGGTTACCTAGGCTGCATCTACTTCTCGAACTGCACGGAATTTAAAGCACTCCCCGGAGAGGCCCGCGCGCGACGGCCGAATCATCAGTTTATCGCCAGCCAGGCTCGCTGCGGCCACGTGTGCCTCTTCGCTACACGTTGGGAGCGCAAGAGATGGAGACGGCTCATAACTCCCCTCCTTCTCTCGTGTCACCGTCCACTCCTTCATTCACACCACTCTCTCTCACTCTCATCACCGTCCTTACTCTCCTTCGATGGCTCGTGCCGCTGCCGCGCCGTCCCCTGACCCCCATCTACGCCGGCAACAATCGCATCCAAGAGCGGTGGGTGGCCGGCCTCGCGAACTCAGGCACCGCCCTGATGGCGGCGATCCGCACGCCGTCGCCGTTACCAGACCCCCTCGTCCGGCCAATGCGGTGTTGGCCGCTCCGGCTCTGCCGTCGTATCCGGACCATGCGGTCCTGGGTTCGATGGTGCCGCCGGAGGGGACATCCACTGCGCCACTGCTCGAAACCCCTATGGGCGGTGGAAGGGGGGTTACCCACATTCGAGGGTTTTCTCCGGGCAGCGCCATGGACGACGACGCCCTCTTCCTCGACCTCCCGCGTGGCCACGAGCACCGGGGCAATGCTGACGGTCGTCGTCGTTGTCGGCTCGTCCTCCTCTTCGCCCGCCATCTCCTTCCCGCCGGGGTTTTCTCCCCGGCCGACACACGCTCAAACGACACCCGCTCCGGTAAGTTTCATTTTTTTCCTTTGTTCATAGATGCAGATTAAGGTTTTCTGCATTAGGCATGGCTTGGAATCGATTGGATTCAATCTGATTCCAATCGAATAGTTTCGAATCCAATCGTCCTTCTTGACTGCTAATGCTGCCTCGTGCACTGCCTCGGGTGTTCATGCATAGTAGGTGTTGTTGTTGCTTTCCCTATGGTAGATTGGTGCTTGCAAGATAGGTAGTTACATTGTAGTTAGCATTGGGTAGGCATATGCTTCATGTTCACGCTATTCATGATAGATTGGAGCCGACATATGCTTCATGTTCATAAGCAGGGTTTGTGCTTGATGTTGAAGGTAGATTGGTGCTGGCATAGGCAGGGTATGTGCATAATTTCATTACGTGCATGGTGTTCATGATAGGTAGGACAAATGTGCATGCTCATACACGTTACAGGACCAATGCGTTTGCTTGTTTAGGTACTACTACCAATGTAGCTTGTTGTCAAATGTGAAAGTGGGCACAACTTGCAGTGCTAGTTTTAGATCATGCCACTGATGTTTAGGAAACTGCACTGATCATTGACAGTTGCCCAAGAGCAAGTACCACTCATGTCAGATCCCAATGCTCTTGCACTAACACATGCCATCTTACTTGACAAGATCATGAAGACGGAGTGAGACGTAGCGATGGAGAAGCACAGGTCGTAGTTGGCGCCGAGGGCGCCAAGGACCTGATCCCCACAAGCCGCTGGCTCAAGAGGGTGAACCTGCCTGGCAGGGTCGCCTTCATGAGCCTGCCGTGTTCAAGGGGTCGATCTTCGAGGACCGACCACGAGGAGGGGTCCCGAGAGACGCTGCGTTTCTACGCCAGATCAAGGACATGGAGGATCTCACCATGCTCGTCATCCCTCCCAAGTTCGTGGAGGTGATGAAGGAGTGGCTAGTGGTCAAGCTCCCGCGCATCATCATGCTATCGGCGAACAAGTGGTGCGAGTTCCGGGTTCAGGTCTAGAACTTCCAGGGGCAGATGGTGCTTAGCCGGGGCTGGCAGTACTTCTGTCGCCGCCACAGGATCGTCCCCGTCGACCTCCTAGTCCCGCGGATCTCCGACCTTGGTCTGAAGGTGCAGCCACGACAGCTCGATCATGTGCAGAGCTGCACCAAGCACAGCTGCATCAACGACATTACTCGCGCGGTCTAGATCGTCAGATTCCCAAGTCATAGTATGAATCTGTAGTAGTTTGTGATGGTGGTGATGGTGTTGGTTTGAATTTGTGCTATGAACTTGTTCATATTTTGGATAGAAACAACACCTTCGTGTGAAGCGGGAGCATGAGATGCCCCTGCTGTCTTTAACTATGACCGTAGTTCTATTAGTTTGCCTCTCAATCTGTTGTTTACCTTCATTGTTGTCATTGGTTGTATCTTAATCTACTATTAGTTATGCCTGCTGTTGTGCTGCAAATGTGGTTGAATGGGATGAGCAAAACACTCTTTGTTGTCATTGCTTGTATCTTAATCTACTATTAGTTATGCCTGCTGTTGTGCTGCTAATGTGGTGGTAAGGCCACCACATTGGAATGGAGTGAGCAAAACACAAACGTTTACGCAACCAAACAACTGTGGTTTGCATCTACTCACCCCTTAAGCACATATGCGGTGAACCAAACAGCCAGCCCTAAAGTGGTCAATGATGCAATGCAAGTAAACAAACATGCAAATGTTGGTTTGTTGCCTGTTTTTGCTCAACCAGACTGGATCAAGACACGTATGAAATGCAGGCACTGTTCAAGAAGGCAACCAAACACGCACATAGGGAATAGAATGGCATACGTTCGTCAATACGTGCAATCCTTGCCCAGCTGAGCACATCGTCGCAAAATGGAGCCCCCAAAAATTTCTCTTGAGTAGCAGCCACCCAGGCCACCAGAACTGGAACAACAAAAAACTGGTATTTCCCATAAGACAACCATAAACAAGTCACTAATAAACATCGAAGGAAAGAAGGGCCTGGCAGATATTGACATTCCGTTCTGGTGAGGGAAGTACTTGTAATACTCATAACTGACAGTCGATGCCATGGCGACATGGAACATAATTTTTTTACAGCAAGTCGAGACTTGCACCAAATAAAATGCCAGATTTTTGTTTGCAGGCTCAATCAGCAGGGACTCGCCATCTTCTCACCGCCCTCTCAAGTACCTCAGCACGTTCATGCACGCGCGCTGCTTCCTGCTCCACCCAGGACCTGATTCCAAAAAAACCCAGCGTCATAAATGGATATCCAGGATGGTGAGTCCACACAAAAGAGCTAACTTGCATACGATTCAGGCAGATGATCTTGACCATTCCTTAGACATCAATAATAGATTCTACATAATTTTCATTCAGTACAGGACAAGTTATTTTCCGCTTATTATACTTTTGCAGATGAACAGGTTTAACAATATGCAAAGTTCACACTATAGGATAAAGCACCTTTTCCTGAACTCGAGCATGTGCACGTAAATTTTCAATGCCCACTCTGACATAAAATGACAACCTAATGTTTCCTTGGTACCACATAAATATAAAACCACGGTGCAGGGTCTGCAGGTGCTATGTATCAGAACCATATACCAAAAGGGAAGGCTGTATAAGACATACCTTAGCATAGTAAGAGCTTCCTTCTCAGCTTCAAGATATGATTTAGCTTCAGTGACAGCTTGGTGCTTGCTGCTCATATCAGAGGACAACTTTTCCAGATTTTCTTCATCAGCCATGACCTCTAGACTCTCAGTGGCCAGCCTATCATACATGCCATCAACTTCTGACCTTAAACATACGAGTTCCTGATTCTGACGCTCTAAAGCTGATTTTTCTTTTAGCAAGTCTGCAATTTCCTTTTCTTGATCCGTCCTCTCATTTGCAAGCTCGTGCAGAACATCTTGAAGATGCTTCTCAACTTCAAACCCACGGTCTTGCTCCTTTTTTATCTTGACTTCCCAATATTGTTTTATATCCCCTCTATTAATTAACTCTTCCATCATTTCACCCATAGCAGAAAGCCGGGACTGATTTTCTGCTTCAAGTCTATTTAGTTCATCACGTACTACTTCTTCCATTCTACCACTGGTCAGTGCAGCAGCCGCTTGTGCTTTTGTTACAGGCTTATGATGTTGAAGCCGCCTGGTGTTTCCTATCAAATACAGTGATAGCATAAGTTAACGATCTTAGCTGACCCACTTACTGATGTTGGCAACAATATGAATCGCAAAATGACACTAGAGAGCAATATCTAGTACGAGCAACAGTTCTTGTACTGGTGCGTTCATACAGAAAATAGTCAGCTAAGGTCATGCTTGTCCATAAGTTCATAACTTTTTGTAACAGTTCTTAAACCAAAAACAAAGATATCATCATAAAATCAAGTACCAGGACAAATATGCAGTTGAAGTAATCAACGGACTGTAATGGCCTAATTTGGCACACTTAATGTCTTCCCCAGAACATTGAAAACCACTTAACATTCCCAAAAGTTACAGTTAGATCCCTCTAATATAGATTCATATATTGAACAGGCAAATGAGACAGAGAAGCTTCGAGTGGGACAAGCATATATAGGGCAAAGTTACCCAAATAAGTTTCAACTAGCCCTAGATTCTTTACTTGATAAGACGAGCTCCATCCATATTGTTTACATAGAAACAACCCAGTGCAATCTCGGTTCAGGACAAACAGAACAGAGAAAACAGACCATGCTGAGCGAAGAGCACTTTCGTTATTACTGTAAATGATGGATAGCAGAATCCACAACCAATTATTTTAAAGGAACTTTACCATAACAGACTTGCTCTTTTCGTTGCAAAGTGTTATAGGGAATTCATCCAATACAGAGAAGAAGAAAAACCTAAAGGGTGACACGTTCAGGGATCTACTAAGTACTATTATATGGAGAAAACAATAAGCAGTGAGGTTTTCCCAGCAGCAGAAAAGTCACACTGCCATGGGACTTATTGTGTACATGGTAAACATGGGTGGTGGTTGGACGAGAACGTGGGGATTAGTCTAGCGGCCTGCCATTGTGGAGTGCAGGTGCAAGATAGTCGGGGTTCTTGGAGGTAAGCCTCCATTTTACATAGTTTATAGATTGACTGTCTATTTGTCTTCCCCGTACATCCCCTCTCTTTACAATAGAGTCAATCCTATAGTAATATTGAAATAGAACCCCACCCTAGTATGAACTCAAGAGACTTCCAATTTGGTGTGTCCCCTGATATGGAACGAACAGACCCTGCAACCAATTAGTGCCAACTCTAATCTGGTGCTAAGTGACTGACTATGAAACCAAGTTGATGGAAATAGAATCCGATGCTAAGATGAACTCAAGAGACTTCTAATCAGGTGTCTCTCCAGACTTCCAAACAAACTGAACCTGCAACAAGTTAGGTGCCAATCCTAGTCTGGTACCAATTGACTGAGTTCGAGACCAAGTCGACGGATGTAAGGGCCCTGACTGTGCTGCTGCGTGCACAGGCATATATCCTTGTGGGTGTGCCTGCTGTAGTACTTCTGCTACATGATACATACAACTTAAGAAAAAAAGAAAACAGCATAACTTTATGCATGAGCTCAATAGTAGCAAAAATAAGCCAAACAATTGAAAGAGAGACCGCAGAGATGCATGACTAAACTGAATCAAAGCACGTGTAAAAACAAGTTGAAACACACCATTAGCATATGGCAAAGTAAAAGAGAGCTCCCAGTCACTAAAATAGGAAATCATCAAAATGACAAACAAAATTGTAATCTTGGTAAGCCTATTACTCTTAGTAATGCAATTTATAGAAAATCATAGCCTTGCAACCAATGGACGGCATATATAAATAAATTATTAGCAAATCATACCAAAAACTTTGCTGACGATGCTGTGGTCACCGCCAAACAAGTCCACAAATACAGACGCTGTTACATCTGGCCAAGCGCTCAAATCCAACGTATGAACATTTTTACTCAGCATCTGGACTGTAACCAGAGTCAGGATTCACAAAAGAATGAAACTAGAGAATAGAAACACTGCAGTAGAACATAAAAAGATCAGAAGATATATGTACCTTTTGGTCTAATTCTGATGCAAATGGATACTCCACTAGTAGTTTCCAGTTAACAAGATCAAAACGTGACAGATAACTACAGCAGCAACAAAGAATACCTTTTCTTAAAACATTTCAGTTATCACCATTAAGGGGAAACTACATATTCCATATGTTAGTACCTTTCAGGTAGGAAGTTGGAATTTGTGTTGGCACTTTGAGAGCCATTTGCCGATGTTCCAAAGAAGCTTGATAGCTTGCTAGGCACAATGCCAGATTCTCCTAAAGCTTTTCACCATCAAAACAATGATTAGATTATCAGCATCTGAAAATCCAATGAAAAATATTTTGTTTCACAACAAAAGGCATAGGCTCAGAAATCAAAAGAGCATCACTTCACATTGCATGGCCAAAGTAGTGTGAAAGGAAAGACCATCTATTTGTTCGTTTCTGGGTTCAACACGAAATCATACATAAGCACTACGAAGGTTGGGCATGTGCATTGCCAAGACTCGCTTGACCGGCATTGGTTTGGCTAGGTGTATATGAAGCCTATCTTTGAGATGTAAGGACTTACTACACAAAGCTTTAGGTCATTCAATGTAAATAGAAACTTACACTGAATATACAAGAAATCCGGGTCATCAAAATCTACATCATCAAACGCACTTTCGAATGAACCAGAAGTTATTAGATTCGGTATGATCCTGTGCATCCTTTTCCTGCAAGACAGTGATAAATAAGGCAATATTAAAATGGCATGCAAAGCTCAGATGTTATGTAAATACTGCATTGCTTCATTACCTCTCTAATTTTGAGCATAATTTAACAAACCATCTTGCAAATTCCCTCCTAGTACAAAAGTCACCGGAGCTAGCATCATTCTCAATTATCTGAGGAACAAAAGGTGATGAAAACATTGTAAGAACTAATGTTGCTTTAAATAACTGTGTTTTTCTTAGAAGACAATTAGGCTGAAAGGGATTGATAAGTGACTCATAAAATACACAGCACGTCGTGTAAACTACATAAACACTTAAATTTCAAACATAGTAGGAGTGTAATCTAAAATCAATATGATATTTAGATAAGTATATGAACTAGGCGTTCAAGATAATTTTCTTTCTCTAATCAATTGTTAGGTGATACTGCACAACAACACACAATATTAATATGCTAAGAAGATACAGAATCCAAGTGAAAAATAACAACAAGGAAGATTTTTCATATCAGGTACCATACTGAAACCTAAATTAAGATGCAAAGTTGTAAATATGTAACACACCTGTAGCTTCTTCAATATGGACAAAGCTTCCTCATGCATGGGATCTACAGGGACTGTAAAAGAAATACGGACACCGCCAGCTGGTATGTGGTTTTGGCTTGAATCATCAGGTGATGTGGCATTCCTCTCATGAACATTTACCCTCGAAACATCAATTGTACCCAGCTCTCTGACACTTGCATCATCTTCAGGAATTTCTGTCGAGTCCGGCACTGAAAGCTTCTCTTGAACATAATGCAATGGGGCACCGATAAGTTGCTGTAAACCTGAAAAGCGGTGTTTAAATTGTTTATTTTAGTTCTTCCATTACCCTGAAACGAGCTAACTCTATCGCGAGGGGGAGAGGGGTAGCATCGCTGCCATCGTAAACAAATCAGACGTGAAGCTAATTTATAGCCGGTTAGCAGAGATTAGAGTTGTACAAGAATGGACAGTTCCCAACAACCAAACAATTCAAATGATTATCACAAGCTCCAAATCTACCTTTCCATTTTGAACAGCATGAAGCTGGTGAGAATAGTACAAGTACTTGGGTAACATAGGTTCAAACAAATTTTACAATGCTCTGCTGTACTTCCTCTATCCTCTTACAATTTTCAGGGACTAGTATTTATATTGTTGGGGCTAGAATGGGGACGAACTTACACTTCCTCGAGGATGGAGAGCGCCAAGTGATCCCAGCCAAAGCGATCGCTGCCGAAGCACCCAATCCGACCACAATAGCTTTCCCGAACCCTGCAAATGCAATCCCCACGGGTCACAGCGGAACAACAAAATATCCTCTCAAAGGTACAATCTCTCCGCGTCCCGTACTCAGCGAGCAGCGTACTCAGTCAGAGATCTACCTGCCCTCCCCTTTTCCGCCGGCTGCTCGGGGAGCCACCAGCCGCCAAGCCCGTCGTCCGAGTTGCCGGCGGCGGCTGGGACCCAGCTAGCAGACACCTTCGCGGCCGCGCGGCGGCGGAGCTGCGGAAGGAGAGGAGCGTGGTGCCGCGGTGGCGGCGGGGGCGGGGTGAGGCGGAGCGTGTAGGTGGTGGCGGTGGCCATGCCGCGGCGCGACCGAGGGCTAGGGTTTTTATGCCGCCGGCCTCATCGTACGGCGTCCATTTTGGGTCTAGTGCATAACAACAACGGAGGAGTCGGTTTTTCTTCGGATTTACTCTTTCGCGATCGGCCGCTCCAGCGCTCGATTCGAACCAGCGCACAAGGCAAAACAGGATTTCCAGGCAGGGCCCACCACGTGTGACAACCAGCCAACAAGGGATGGTGATGTGCGCATCCACACGAAGGCACCATCGTCAAGGCCCACCCAGAATCAACACTAATCGCTCCCCCCGATTTTCAGGGGGCCCACCTTAATTAATCCCCTAATCCTCAAAGAAAACAACTGCCTACTTTTCAAATCGGGAGCTGTCCGAAACCGAGCGCTCCAACGAGCGCGCGCGAGTTACTTCTTCTTTATCGAGGGAATTGATAATTTATTTGTCTCTCGTGAGGTCGACTCGCAAAGCAGGGCTTTTATACTTTTTTTAACCGTAGATCTATTCATTGTTAATCATAGAAGTACAATGAACGCCAGAAATAATAAAAATTACGTCTAGATTCATAGACCACCTAGCAACGTCTACAAGCACTTAAGCGAGCCGAATGTGGCGTCGCCGTCATCGCCCCTCACTCTTCGGAGCCGGGCACAAATTGTTGTAGTAAACAGTCGGAAAGTCGTCGTACTAAGGCTCCATAGGACGAACGCACCAGAACAGCAACCGCCGCCGATGAAGAGAAACTTAGATCGGAAGGATCCAAACCCGAAGACACATGAACAAAGACGAACAAAGACCGGATCCAAGCGTATCCACCAAAGACAACCACCGGCCGAATCCCGCAAGATCCGTCGGAGACACACCTCCACACGCCCTCCGACGATGCTAGACACATCATCGGCACGGGGGCTAAACGGGAAGAACCTTATTCCATTTTCAAGAGGCCGTCGTCGTCTCGCCTTCTAGCGGGGCTTTTGTTTTTCCAGAAATAATGTTTTGGCATATCAAATACGGCGTCCATTTATGTGACAAGTAATTTTAGATGTAGAAAGTATAACACAATAAATACAATATAAACACAGACGCTCACACATTCATCTTATGATATACACATCTATCTTTATTAACACCTACCGAGACTAAGCCGACACATCATTTTGAGATTGATGAAGCCGCCACGGACACGTCCATAGTTGATGAAAACGTTTTCTCTCAATGAACGCACATTGACGGAAGGTCTGAAATAAATCCGGAAAAATGCGTGCACTAATTTCAAGTCTAAGACTTGAACCTTAGTGGGTTGGTTCATAATTTTACGTCATGTAAAATATATGACGGACATACATTTTCTTACCTTCTCTTTTCACTTTGAGGACAAATTTACGGAACGTAAAAATATGTTGTAGTGATGTGTAATAAGAGAGGGGTGACGAATAACTATTCCCGTAAGTTTTGTCATGCGTCGGAAGTGAAAAGTGAAGGTAAGAAAATGTATGTTCGTCGAAAAAATCACATGAATATATACAATCACGTGTATAGATTCATATTCGAATACAAAATGAATTTAAAATTTACTCCCTCCATTCCAAAATAATTGAAGTTATAGGATTTTTGTGAGTCAATTTTTTTTAATGCGACCAAGTCTATAGAGAAATCCACAACGATCTACTATATCAAATGCTATTTAGAGAGATTAAAACTGCGCATCTTTCCATCCATCTTAGGTCACAAGCGTTTTCAGCCGTTGGATCTTCAGGTGTAAGAGTTCATGTCCGTTTGATTTCTTTCCAGTTCCATATGTGCTTCCTTTCGTTGACTAGGAGCGCTAAACATAACGGGCCGCTGCTCCTGTAACAAATTCGGGCATTGCTGGGATACACATAACAGGTAGGCCCACGAAGAGTCGAAATATCATAAAGCATGGGGTTCATACAATATGTGGGTCCAAATAAATTTCATACAGACATACTATCCACTCGACTAAGCAGCATACCATCCACTCGACCAAGCAACATACCCATCCACTCGGATGACAGTTCACCACTCGACCGTACGACTCACTCGGGTATACGAAGACCAGCAGGCAGCAAGGTAGTCAAAGCATCATTCTCATAGTGAAGGCTTGGTAGTGAGCTGGCATTATGGCATTCATGTCCCACTTTGTATCATAGAAGGTGAGGGGATGTCGCACTCTATATAAGCCACCCCCATCACTAGACTTGGGGTAGGGGCTCTTTCTTCCACCTCTCTCTCTTCTTCCTCTCTAGTCTCCGCACTTAGATCAGGCATGGGGATCCGTTCTCCTCGCTCTCACATACATTGTAATCTCCGGATACAGACTCAGATAAACAAAGCCTCTCCGGAGCATGAGACGTAGGATTGTTATCTCCACCGTGAGAGGCCCGAACTCGCTAAAACCACGTGTCACCCATTTGCATCTTGATAGATCATGCTCCTTTATCCTACCCCTCTCTTATTGTCGGAATCGTTCCCACGACAGTTGGCGCCCATCATGGGGCATGGCGTCTACCAAGCCATGGTGCAAATGGTTTTTCCATCTATTTTCGGCGGCAGTTCAATGATTGGCTTGCTGGAATTCTGGCCATTGCGCCATTAGTACAAACACAAGGATCAGGGAAGTATCCATTTGATCTAGTCTTTCTTTAAATTAATAATTATCTAACAATGGGTTGATCTTTTTCTTCTGTAGGATCAGACATCACCAAAGCGTGATCAATCATTAAACTAAAAAGGAGGAGAGACAATTCATCCTTATTCAGCGCCGCAAGGCTCCTCCGCCCGTTCGCTTGCCCGACGATGGCTTCCATGCCGTGGAGGCGCCCGCCTCGCTGGCAGCGCAAGGCTCCTCTGCCCGGTCGACTGCCCGCCGGCGGCCTCCACATCGCGGTGCTTCCCCAGCCGATCACCAGCTTGACGGCGGCGTCCGCGCCGTGCAGGCATAGGCTCGACCGGCGACGCGAGACTCCTCCCTTTCCGCTCCGCAGAGGCACGAACCTGGCCGGCAGCGCGGAGCTCCTCCGCCCGGTCAATTGTCCGCCGACGGCCTCCACGCCACGGGGCTTCCCCAGCCGATCGCCTGCTCGACGACGGTGTCCGCACCGTGAAGGCGTAGGGCCGACCGGGGACGGGAGACTCCTCCCTTTCCGCTCGGCAGAGAGACACGAACCTGCCCGGCAGCGCGGAGCTCCTCCGACCGGTCACCTGCCCGCTGGCGGCCTCCACGACGCGGGGCTCTCCTCCGGGCTGCCTCTGCATGCAGTGGGAAATAAATCCATGGGAAAGGAAACTCCCATTGCATGTAGAATTGTCTTCAATCCTTGCCTCTTGCATGCAGGTTCCGTCTACGGACTGGACGTGGGCAACTCCTTCCATGCGTTGGCTTGTCAAGCAATTACATCTAATTACTAGGCATTAATTGCTAATATTGATACGTTTTGGAGCAGGAAGGCGTCCCTCTGCTCGGCCCTGATCTGCAGGTCAACGCCAGCTAGATCCTGCCCGCGAGTGAATTGCACGTACCGTCCTGGTACTGGTGGGTTAGGTCCAAAACAGTCCTGGAGCTCGCTAACTGCCTCGCTACGGTCCTGCTACTCGCGAAATAGGTCCATCGACGGTCCTGGGCCGGCTCGCTGTACGTACGCGTGCACTCAATTAAAAAAAAAGGCACGTATCCAGCCACGTAAGCACAGCCAGACGAGGGCCGAATCAGTTTTCCCTGGACCGAGCGAGACCAGGTCAATTCCCCTGTTCGATCCCCAATTCGTTTGAAATCCCTAGCCTACAACCATGGACGGCGGCAGCGGCGGGAGTGAGTAGCTCCGTCTCCGGCGCCGGCGTCGGCACCGGCGAGCGTTGCATCCTGTGCGGGCGGAGGCTTAGCTATCCCAGTCGTGGCCCGCGACGGCCGGAGCAGGAGCGCCGGTTGCTGTGCAGGCGGAGGCGGAGCCGTCCCAGCCGTGGCCCGCGGCGGCGACTACACCATCGGCGTGCACGGGAGAGCATTCCCGCAGGAGGTGTGGCGCCGTGGAGATCCATGTCTCCGCCCGGAGAGTTGTCGTGTCCTCCTGGCTTACACGCCTGGGACGGACGCGCTGGAGGTGAGCTAGTGCGAGCGCCTGCTGCTAGCTAATGACGTCGGCGAGCGGAGGGTCGATGTGGCACTGTCGGCTCTACTTGCGGCACTGGAGAAAGAGGGTGTGCTGCTAAGCTACTGTCGGCTCAGTACTGCCGTGGGCGTGTGCTGCTTAGGTACTGCCGAGTGCCGACAGTGCGTGGGAGACGGACTCGTCAAGGGCGTACTGAAGGAGCTCCACGGCAAGCTGATTGCCATCGAGCCGCCCTCCGGTAGGCGGGAGTTGCAGGTCAATGCATGGTTGCGTGCCGCCGGCAACTCTGGAGATCACTGAATTTTTTTGAAGTTCAGAACTTTGGCTTGTGTAATGGCGCTGTTGTTAGTTATACTCTTGTTTGAGATGGTGTTAGTTGGAAGATCTGGGCTATGTGTGATCTTTAGGTAATTGCATAGTTGTGATCTGGGCTATGTTGTGTAAGATGGATGAGATTTGTAATCCGAACAAAATATTTCTATGTGATATATGATGTGTTGTGATCTCGTCATATTGGTGCCATTTGCCATCTATGGGCATGTGATGTGCTTTATCATTTGAACATTACATGGATTATATGATCATCTGATGTACCATTTGGTCATCGCTATGCACTGATTTAGACATGAAGTTGCAATGTTAATAGAAACAGGGCAATATGTGAACATGGACAGTATTTATATGAAATAGAAACAGTGCATGGATTATTTGGACATGTGTTGTACCATTTGGCCATTGCTTTTCACTTTCTACAGGATTTAGATATTAACTTGTAATGTTCGTAGAAACTGGGCAATATGTGAACTGAACAGTACATGGATAATATGTGTATGAACAGTACATGGATTATTTGGTCATGTGTTGTACCATTTGCCAAGGGAAATTTGCATTTTTCAGCATATCACAGGAAATTTCAGGAAATAAAACAAATCATACTTTTGCAAATAACATGTCACTGCATCCTCCCTGAAAGACAGTAGTCATTACAGCCAGGGCATCATGATCATGAGCAAAACATGATCATGAACACATTTTAGAAAATAAACATAGTCTCCTGAGCACATCTCACAAAATAAACATAGTTTCAACTACATGGTAATCCAAAATAAACTGAAATTGGCAGATCACATGAACTAAACTACTCCCTCAGATAATCAAACATACTAACTTTTCTTGGCATCTTAAATTGAGTGTTTTGCGGACTGAGAAGAGTTCTTTTGTTGGAAGTGCCTTGTTGACTGTTTGCTTGCTCCATCTGCTCTTCTTTTTGCAGCCATGCCCTGTACCTCTCCTCATCAACTCTTAACCTCATTGCTTCCATATCATCTAGCTTTCTTTTCTCCACAATGGTTTGCCTTGCTGTAGAAGAATGAGCCCTACTAACCTCCTCTTCTCTTGCTGTAGCAGCTTGAGCCCTATTAACCTGTGTTACGACAGGATCCTCCCAAGCCTTTTTCGTTGCTTGCTCCTCTTGGTGTTGATATTCTTTAAATCTCTGCTGCCTTTCCTGCTCATCTTGCTGCATGAAAATAAAGTTCATTTCCTCCCTTGCATATGCTTCTTCTGCATCTCTCTTCTTCTCTTCTTGAATTCTTTTTTTTTCTTCTGCCTTCTTTTGCTTTGCCTCTGCTGCTTCTTTTTTTTTGCTTGCATAGCTAACCTTTTTGCCTCTGCAAGTGCAAATTTCTCCTCTTGAGCTTTCCTTTTTTTTTCTTCAGCAACTCTTTTTCTTGCCTCAGCTTCTAATTTTTTCTGCTCCAACATTGCTTTTTTTTTCTCTTCAGCAACTTTCCTCTTTTCTTGCAGCTCTTGTTTTCTCTGCTCAGCTGCTAGCATTAGTTTGTTCTCTTCTTCTTTAAGCTTTGCCATGGCTGCATCAAATTTGGCTTGATCCGCTACGTCCCTTCTCTCGGCTGCTGCTTTCAATTTGGCCAAAGCTAACACCTCTCTCTTCCTATGAACATTTCCATGGATTGTGGCAGTTGTCTCTTGCACTCGGGGCTGCATTTGGACATTTCCTTGAATGAAAGCATTTTCTGGTAAAGCAGTTGGTTGCACAATCGGTCTCTGGCTTGATTGTGTCTGCAATGTTAAACATTGGATTTCAGCAATGCATGTTGTATAGATAAATATTACAGAAATGGCACTAGAAAGCACATACAAACAAACCTCAGCTATCAATGTAGAAATGGCCTCTGCTTCATATGTAGTACGTTCTGGTTGACTCATACCCATAGTTTGCATATTTTGCTCCTATATTAATCATGACAGTTGCTATTAATTATATATATGGGAAATGATACATGAAATTAAATAAATAATGAGAAATGACACATACTATTATATACATTACCTGAGTTAGGACTGGATCCTCATTTTCTGAATCAGAGGAAACCGGTGGCTCAGCTCTAACTACCTTGCCCTTTTTCTTTGGTTTCAAACCAAGCTTAAAATCAGTGCATCCTCCGATATTGTGGCCCGCAGCACCACAATAGCTGCAATGGATAACAGCCCCTCCTCTACCCATTTTTCGCCCTGCCCTTCCCTCTTTCTCTTCTGGTTGTTGTCTCCTATTTTTCTTTCTCCTTCCTTTCTTTTTCAGAATTGGTGGAGGAAGTATTTCTCTTCCATACATTCTCTGCCACTCAGCCACATCTTTGCATGGCATGATAATATGCTCATATGCTTTTAAATATGTTTGAATGGAGTAGCATGAGTGCACCATTTCTTCTGGAGGTATTTGGTCATGCCTACAAGCAGCCACTCCATGACAACATGGTATTCCAGTCAAATCCCATCTCTTGCAGCTACAAGTCCTCAACCTGATGTCCACTTCAAAATCTGCACCTCTGTCATTAACTTGGAATATCCCAAGTCCTGCTGGGTCAGCCGTGCATGTATTAGCAGCTTCCACATGCCTTTGGAGTCTTTTCCTAATTTTTGGACATATGGTGCCATGCCACTTCCCTGCTTCTTCCTTCTTGGAATAAACTCTCGCCATTATCTGCCCCTTTATGGTCTGCACCATGCTTAAGAAGGGCATTTCTCTTGCTTCTAATATGTACTTATTGAAGACCTCACAATTGTTATTCAGTAGCACATCGCACTTAGGGAATTCTCTTTGATAAGCTCTAACCCAAGTTTTCGGATCTAACTCATCCAACCAGTCATGAGCTTCTTTATTTAAAATCAACATCTGATCCATGTTGGCCCTAAATTGACCTGTTGTAGTACTTCTTGCGCATCTCCATAGTTGGTTCTTCAAGATTTCACCTTTAAAGTTTTTTGTGAAATTCTGCCACAAATGCCTAACACAAAATCTATGCTCTGAGTCACTAAACAGTTCCTTAACAGCCCTAATTAATCCCTGGTTGAGATAAAGCAATGTAAGCATGCCGAATTGATTTGAAAAATAAGATGCATGAACAAAATACATGAGACATATGATCTTACTTTCTGCTTGTCTGACATAATGCTCCATCGGGAGGTGTTGACAATGCCTAGGTCTTCTTTGAAAGCAGTCAAGAACCACCTCCAACTTTTTGTATTCTCAACTTCAACAACACCAAAAGCTATTGGAAAGATGCAGTCATTGGGGTCCATTCCAATAGCTGTCAAGAGAATGCCACCAAATTGGGTCTTCAAATGGGTTCCATCAACAAAAAGTACTGGCCTACAAGCAGATAGAAACCCCCTCTTGCATGCATCAAATGAGAAATAACATTTCTGAAACTGACCATCATCGGCAAGCTCAACAAAGAAAGTGCTGCCTGGATTGGATCTCCTCAACTCATGCCCATAGTCCCATAACTTATTGTATTGTGCAATTTCATCTCCATAGATTATGTTGTGTGCAATTTTCCTAGCTCTCCCAAGTTTTCCCCTCTTCACTTTCATGTTCCATTCTTGTTGCACTAGTGACCCAAAAACCTTAAGTGTAATCTTCTCATCAGCTCTGATCTTCTCCACATACTTATGAGCTATATATCTGGCTGTAAAAGCTTTTACTTGCCACTTTTTGCAGCAAGTGTGTTCATCTTTGAATGTCTTGATCATGATGGATTGTGTCCTGTTGTCATATGATGCATACAAGTACCAAGGGCATCCATCATTGCATTTCGCTCCAAGCCTAGTTTTGTCATTCTTCGGAAAGGTTATGTTCAACCTCTCCTTGCAACTGTACTCCCTAATTGCTTTCCTCAACTGATCAATAGATGTGAAGACCTGACCCAAATGAAACTTGGGCGCATTCATATCTGCATCTGTAAAATGCTTGAAATTGAATTTCATGTCTTCTTCATCTGAATCTGGAAGCTCCAGTTTATCATCTTCAGAAATGTCATCTTCTACAACTTCTTTACTTTTCCCTTTGCATTCCTTCTCTGCACCATTCTGCTTCCTATCAATGAACAAATCAGCATCACCATCCTCTAGATCATAGTCACTGTCTACTAGTGATGCAACGTAATCAGAGTCACATGATTCATCATCACTACACACATCATCTTCTTCCTTTGCTTTTCCTCTCCCTTTGCATGTACTCGTCCCTTCTATTCTACTCTCATCAGCATGACTAGGTGACACATTGCTCTGCTCCAAAACACTCTCATGCTCCTGATCTGTACTGCAATTCATAGGGCTGATAACATTGGGCAACTCAGTGGTGGGGTTTGCAATAACATCATCCTGTGTTTCTGCAGCAATTTTATCGTCATGCTCAAGATAAAACATGAGAAACCTATGTCCCTCTCTAACCATAGCCCTGATGCACGTTGTGTCGCTGTCCTTTGATAACAACCGCAGACCATCTTCATTGATTTGCATACCGGGCAGCAAAAAGTATATGTTAATTCTGCCCCTTCTTTCATAACCCAATGCCTTAATTAAATCGCCAAACATGGCCATACATATTACATCAGCTTCACAGTAATCATATGAAACCTTCCTACCATTAACATAGGACCTATTGCCTCCTGTCCCCATGAAAACTCCATCATAAATGAACTCCATAGTGAAGTAATCAGTCTCTTGTGCTGTCAAACACAGAAAAGGAAATTCAATTTTTCAGTTCATCCATACAAAAACCCTACGGTTGTGTCCAAACCCTAAGCAAATCAGTGCCGAATTGAACTAAACTGATGACCAGAAGAATTCCAACGATCGAAATCAACATAATTCCCCTACTCACAACTCTAAAGAAGAAGTAATGGGATGAATCAAACACACCGTATTTGGGTACGGGACCCCTGTTGTGCCGCTGGACGGGAGCCATCACCGCCGGTGACGACGCACAGTTGATATGTCGTCGCCACCGTCTCCGATCGCCTCCTTCACTCTCCCTCAATGATCGCTGCGTCGCCGCCGATCGCTGCCGATCTCAACCGCCGCCGCCCTGTTCGTCCCAGTTCGAAGGCTGTAATGCGGGCAGGTTTGTCCTGAAAGGGAGGGGCCGCATTGCAAAGAACTGATTCGGCCCTCGTCTGGCTGTGCTTACGTGGCTGGATACGTGCCTTTTTTTAATTGAGTGCACGCGTACATACAGCAAGCCGGCCCAGGACCGTCGATGGACCTATTTCGCGAGTAGCAGGATCGTAGCGAGGCAGTTAGCGAGCTCCAGGACTGTTTTGGACCTAACCCACCAGTACCAGGACGGTACGTGCAATTCACTCTCCTGCCCGCCTGCAAGCCGGATAGACTCGTCCACCTCCAGCGAAGGGAGCAGCACTCGGGTGCTCATGGGCACGTCCACGCCGAACCTCACCAGCGCCTCCGAGCCGGCCCTCCACGTCGGCCTGCCTAGCCAGCTTCACAACAACTGGATCCCAGCCTAGCTGCGGTTCACTCGGACGGGTGGGAGCACTCGGACGAGGCGTTCGCTCGGACAGGGCTCACTCGGCCGTGAGGTTGCTGGGTTCACTCGGTCGGTCCTCCACAGCAACGATCATGACCACTGCATTCGGTTGTGAACACGGCGACAGGTCAGGGCGACCCTCGACTGCGACAACTGCTTCCTTTGGCTCAACCTTTCCATATGGAGGTTCACTCAACCACCACGTGTTTCATCATCAGTTGAACACGTCTACATCATCCGGACGCCGCGCGCGTTGCTACTCTGCGGGACGCGTCTATGTCACTCGGACGCCCCGCTCGTCGCCACTCCGCGGGACGCGTCTACATCACACGGACGTCCCGCGCATCGCCATTCCGCGACACGCGTCTACTTCACTCGGACAATCCCGCGCGTCATCACTCCGCGGGACGCCTCTACTTCATGCGGACGCCCGCGCATCGCCCCTCTGCAGGACGCGTCTACATCACACGGACGCCCCGCATGTTGCCACTCTGCGGCATGCTTTTACTTCATTCGGACGCCCCACGTGTCGCCACTCCACGGGACGCGTCTACATCACACGGACGCCCCGCGTGTCGCCACTCTGCGGCGAGCGTCTACTTCACTCGGACGCCCCGCTCGGCGCCACTCCACGGGACGCGTTTACATCACTCGGATGCCCCGCTCATCGTCACTCCGCGGCACGCATCTACATCACTCGGCCGCCCCGCGCGTCGCCGCTTGGTTGGTCACCTCATCATCACTCGACGGCCCCGCGCGTCGTCATCGGTTGGTCACCTTATAACCACTCGGTCGCCCCGCTTGTCGGCATTGGTTGGTCACCTTATAACCACTCGGCCGCACCGCGCGTCGCCATCGGTTGGTCACCTCATCACCACGCGACCGCACCACGCGTCGCCACTCGGCTGGTCACCTCATCACCACTCGGCCGCCCCGCGCGTCGCCACTCGGTTGGTCACCTCATCACCACTCGGCCGCCCCGCCCGTCGCCACTCGGTTGATCATCTCATCACCATTCGGCCGTCCCGCGCGTCGCCACTCGGTTGGTCACCTCATCACCACTCGGCCGCCCCGCGCGTCGCCATCGGTTGGTCACCTCATAACCCCTCAGCCGCCCCGCGCGTCGCCACTCGGTTGGTCACCTCATAACCACTCGGCCGCCCCGTGCATCGCCACTCGGTTGGTCACCTTATAACCACTCGGCCGCCCCGCGCGTCGCCATCGGTTGGTCACCTCTTAACTACTCGGCCGCCCCGCGCGCCGCCATCGGTTGGTCAACTCATAACCACTCGGCCGCCCCGCGCGCCGCCATCGGTTGGTCACCTCATAACCACTCGGCCGCCCCGCGCGCCGTCATCGGTTGGTCACCTCATAACCACTCGGCTGCCCCGCGCGCCGTCATCGGTTAGTCACCTCATAACCACTCACCCGCCCCGCGCGTCGCCATCGGTTGGTCACCTCATAACCACTCGCCCGCCCCGCGCGTCGCCATCGGTTGGTCACGCCATAACCACTCGGGCGCCCCGCGCGTCGCCATCGGTTAGTCACCTCATCACCACTCGGCCGCCCCGTGCGTCGCCATCGGTTGGCCACCTCATAACCACTCAGTCGCCCCGCGCGTTGCCATTGGTTGGTCACCTCATCACCACTCGGCCGCCCCACGCGTCGCCACTTGGTTGGTCACCTCATCACCACTCGGCCGCCCCGCGCGTCGCCACTCGGTTGGTCAACTCATAACCACTCGGCCGCCCCGCGCGCCGCCATCGGTTGGTCACCTCATAACCACTCGGCCGCCCCGCGCGCCGCCATCGGTTGGTCACCTCATAACCACTCGGCCGCCCCGCGCCGCCATCGGTTAGTCACCTCATAACCACTCACCCGCCCCGCGCGTCGCCATCGGTTGGTCACCTCATAACCACTCGCCCGCCCCGCGCGTCGCCATCGGTTGGTCACCTCATAACCACTCGCCCGCCCCGCGCGTCGCCATCGGTTGGTCACACCATAACCACTCGGGCGCCCCGCGCGTCGCCATCGGTTAGTCACCTCATCACCACTTGGCCGCCCCGTGCGTCGCCATCGGTTGGCCACCTCATAACCACTCAGTCGCCCCGCGCGTCGCCATTGGTTGGTCACCTCATCACCACTCGGCCGCCCCACGCGTCGCCACTTGGTTGGTCACCTCATCACCACTCGGCCGCCCCGCGCGTCGCCACTCGGTTGGTCACCTCATAACCACTCGGCCGCCCCGCGCGTCGCCATCGGTTGGTCACCTCATCACCACTCGACCGCCCCGCACGTCGCCATGGGTTGGTCACCTCATCACCACTCGGCCGCCCCGCGCATCGCCATTGGTTGGTCACCTCATAACCACTCGGCCGCCCCGCGCGTCGCCATCGGTTGGTCACCTCAGAACCACTCAGCCGCCCCGCGCGTCGCCATCGGTTGGTCACCTCACCACCACTCGGCCGCCCCGCGCGTCGCCACTCAGTTGGTCAACTCATCACCACTCGGCCGCCCCGCGCGTCGCCACTCGGTTGGTCGCCTCATCAGCACTCGGCCACTCGCGCGTCTTCAGACAACTAAGTCATTTTACATTCTATTATTTTCGTCTTCCCGAGTATCCCGTAATTCACACATCACATTCACTCGGAGGCCACACCACCGAGTGTACCTCTACGCTCGGCTGCTTATTTTCACATACTTGCTTAGTACTGGTTATGTGACTCCCGAGTCCAACTTCCATTTTTTCGCATACATCATTCACGAACACCATGTGTCATTCTTCATTTCGAGTTTGCATCGGTCCTCCGGGGCTGCAACTCAGTTGAAACACTACACTTCCGTTTTATTTGAGCCAGTATTCCAATGAGTTCAGTCAGATCCTTCACTTCGACTAGTTCGAACGGATCCTTCGCTCTTTCAGACTCTTGCTGGTTAACCAGCAAGCCCCTTGTGTTGGAAATATGCCCTAGAGGCAATAATAAAATGGTTATTATTATATTTCCTTGTTCATGATAATTGTCTATTGTTCATGCTATAATTGTGCTATCCGGAAATCGTAATACATGTGTGAATGCATAGGCCACAACATGTCCCTAGTGAGCCTCTAGTTGACTAGCTCGTTGATCAATAGATGGTTACAGTTTCCTAACCATGGACATAGGATGTCATTGATAATGGGATCACATCATTAGGATAATGATGTGATGGACAAGACCCAATCCTAAGCATAGCACAAGATCGTGTAGTTCGTCTGCTAAAGCTTTTCTAATGTCAAGTATCTTTTCCTTAGACCATGAGATTGTGCCCCCTTGCAGTTATGGTTCTGACCATGCTAACCTTATTCAATACGTCTGAAAGGAAACCATTCCATTACCTCGTCTATTATGACAAGATTAAAGTATCTGCTATTGCAAGTCAACACTCGAGTTCAGTTTCTATTCTGATCTGCCTTCGAGTATTACCCTCTGGTGTCTCGAGAATACCACGGAACTACATAACTTATTATGAGTTCTTCATCAACTATTATTTTTGCCGATTCCATTTTTCCAACGGGTTCTGAGTTGTTAGAACCCCTCAAGGACACCGACAACTGAATCGAGTCCGCACCGTGATTCAACAACTAATAGTAATCTTCATTGCTTACGAGTTTGTACTCGATCGTGTCATTCCCAGCTGATTGACTACATCATCATCGTCAGGCTGACTGCTTGACCATTCTATCTATGTCCTTCATCCCCGGGACACAATCCCAACAGTGCTCTAAGCTTACATCAAACTTTCACCATCATATTGTTTGTCTTGAGAGACAACTTTGAATCCTGAGATGACATCTTATCTATGGTTATGATAGCCTTTTGCTTCACCATTCCCTTGGCTTGATGTCGTCGCCGAGCGATTGCATCTTCATGGAGCCTCTTGACAAAATTGTCGTGATCATCATCAACATTTTGACTCCTTCCAAGATACCAATCGAATTCATGATGAGAAATAACCTTGCCCCTCAATGATTTGTGTTATCATCGACATCATTCTTGCCTTCCCCCGAAAACAAACTTGTTCCTATGTTGTGTTGTACCTAGAGGTCCTTTTTATCCAACTTATGTTATGATTCTATCTTGGAGTATTACTGTCTTTTATGTCAAGAATGTTGTGAGAATTTCACCACCTCTTAAGAATTCTTGATATAGTAATACTTCTCGCCATCTTCATTCTTATCTTGGTCCCCTTGTACCAACCGGGATGCCGATAAGTGAACAATGCTGCTTGGATTATGTACTTCTAGCAACCCTATTGCTTTGAAGTTAATGGTCGACAGTTCATTCTTAGACTATTGGTTATGGAATCACCATTCTAACATTGGTCATGCTACCTAAGCCCATGTTCGGGTGCACCTTTCAACCAATGTTTAATTGTGTATGTTTTCCTTGAGCATACATCATTATATCATTTGATCTGACAAACGTTATCTCCTTGTTCACATAATTGGGGGAATCCATCTTTTTGGAAATCTCGATGAATTATCGCTGAGTCCATCAACCACCTCCTCATCCTCTCCTTGGTTTAATGATGAACTCTTGTTTCAGAACTCGCTTCCATAGTTCATTTCCCGAGAATCTTGCAATGTCAACTCATCAATTGGTATTGCACCTTTTCTTCTCAGGCATCCTGAGTTTGAGGTATCCTGCCACCTATCAGAACTGAATCTCGGTCTGATATGATGGTTGGAACATATTTCCAAGAGTTATAATGTTGGTCTTTATATGACCCAGTAAGGTGGTGTCATACCTAGCCCACCTGGCCGGAGGCCCTATTGTTATAGTTTCCTTTTTAGCAATGCTAACCATTCTTCCATGAGGAAATTGTAAGACTTATTCTATAAGTTGTTCCTGATGAATCCTTTGAGCATCCAAAGTCCGACCTTGCTTGAAGACCATGTCAATGCTATCTCGAAGCATGTCTGTGGTACTCTGATCTTCAAATAAAGAACATTTGAAGCACAATGCTATATTTTCTTTATCAATTATCCAAACACCATTGTATGGGTAATGTCATGAAATTTCCCTCCCCTTACCTAAAGTGGTTTCTCCTTTCTATCCTGTCATGGATATCTTGTTTTGCTTGTCCTTGGGAAGGATATAACCCTGAAATGTGTGTTTGAACACATTTCCTTTCCGTTGTTCGGTTTAATCTGATGACACATTTTCCTTTCCATTGTTTTGTTTAACCTTTTTTGTGATCTATATGATCTAAACAGTAATCTTCTTCTGCTTATGTAAACACCTTGGTGAACAACCATGTCAGTAAGACCCTGTTGCTTTTGTTGATGGCATTCTGGTAACCACCAATGGACAAGAACTCTGCCTATTGGTCCGCCTCATTCAACGAGCAGGAAAATGGTTCTCTTCGTCCCTCACCCTTGGTACCAACATTGTTGCCAACATAACTGGCAGGCTATCCTCTGACATACCTTGCTATTTTAACCATGCAATATGTCACCGCTCTTTCTACTTTTAAACCACATGGTGGGCCCATAACCCACAGTTCCACAGGATCGAAACCTGACTCTCCTGTACACCCCTGTTTGCCATAGTTGTTCCTCGTGTTTGACACCGTATGTAATATGCGGGTCACCTTCCTAGAGATGATCTATTCTGGTATCAGACACAATACTTATTTCTGCTGCTCTAAACCCCTTTTCATGCCCTGTTACAGGCGTCGAATAATTGCCTATGCGCTTGAAACTTCTATTTTGCACCTTCTTACTTTGCTCTCGATAATTTCTTAAGTTTCAATTGAGAGTTACTTTCCACCACCTTCCCCAATATTATCTACCAGATAAGCAACCTTGTAGAGGTCCGTCTTTTCGAAGCTACCCCTTATCCTTTCTGTAAGTACGATGAAGATCCCAAAGAAAAGATGCGTACTTTATCATGATGACCTGAAGCAGAGAAATGAAGACATCAACGTAATGTATCGACCGCTTCAAGAAGAGCAACCAAGATCGAGAACGCTCGTTAGAATTTCGTAACCAAATCCCTTCCCCCTCACTTCCCCTCTTAAATCTCGGGACAAGATTTCTTGTAGTGGAGGAGAATTGTGACGCCTGGATAATTATGCTACAGTAAACCTCTGCTAATGATGCCATGTCACCTCCGTTACTATTGCTAAGCTCGCATTAGTTCAAAAAGATTCAAATTCAAGTTTGCATTATCGACAGACATAATTTTTTTCAAACATTAAAACTAAAATGTTCGGAATGTGACATAATTAAATACACTAAATTAGGTACAACTTTTGTATTTTTCCAAAACTAAAATATTTAGGAACTAAGAGAAAACAATAAAGGACATATAAATAAAAAGAAAAAGGCAAAACAGAAAATAAATAAAAAGAAAGGAAATCCCCCCCACTGGACCAACCGGCCCAGCTGGAAGCCAGGCCAGCCCAACTGGCCCACCTAACCCCTCTGGCCTATATGGCCTCATACCCCAAACCCTAAACCCCGTCGCCCCACTCCCCCCACTTCTCGCTTCCCCTCCCCCTGATCCAGATCAGATCGGGGCATGCACGCATCGGCCTCGACGACCCGCCGCCGTCGCCGCCGCCCGGAGCTCCACGAGCCTCGCCGGAGCCACCCCGTCGCCCCCTGATACGTCTCCAACATATCTATAATTTTTGATTGTTCCATGCTATTATATTATCATTCTTGGATGTTTTATAATCATTTTATATCATTTTTTGGTTGTAACCTATTGACATAGTGCCAAGTGCTAGTTGCTGTTTTTTTTGCATGTTTTTAACATTGCAGGAAATCAATACCAAATGGAGTCCAAACGCAGCGAAACTTTTTGTGGATTTTTTTGGACCAGAAGACATCCAGTGTGCCGAAGAAGCACCTGGGGGGGGGGATGCTCCGAGGGGAGCACAACCCACGAGGGCGCGCCTAGAGGCCCAGGCGCGCCCTGGTGGGTTGTGCCCACCTCGGTTGCCTCCTGAACCGCCTCTTTACTCTATAAATACCCCAATATTCCAGAAACGCTAGGAGATTCAACGAAAATCAATTGCAGCCCTCGCAAGTTCGAGAACCACCAGATCCAATCTAGACACCATCGCGGAGTGGTTCATCATGTCCATTGGTGCCTCTCCGATGATGCGTGAGTAGTCTTTTGTAGACCTACGGGTCCGTAGTTAGTAGCTAGATGGCTTTCTCTCTCTCTTTTGATTCTCAATACAATGGTCTCTTGGAGATCCATATGATGTAAATCTTTTTGCAGTGTGTTTGTTGGGATCCGATGAACTTTGAGTTTATGATCAGATCTATCTTTTTATCCATGGAAGTTATTTGAGTCTTCTTTGATCTCTTATATGCATGATTGCTTATAGCCTCGTATTTCTTCTCCGATATTTGGGTTTTGTTTGGCCAACTTGATCTATTTATCTTGCATTGGGAAGAGGTGCTTTGTGATGGGTTCGATCTTATGGTGCTTGATCCCAGTGACAGAAGGGGAACAGACACGTATGTATCATTGCTATTAAGGATAACAAGATGGGGTATATTTCTACATAAATAGATCTTGTCTACATCATGTCATTGTTCTTATTGGATTACTCTATTTCTCCATGAACTTAATACACTAGATGCATGCTGGATAGCGGTCGATGTGTGGAGTATTAGTAGTAGATGCAGGTAGGAGTCGGTCTACTAATCTTGGACGTGATGCCTATATAATGATCATTGCCTGGATATCGTCATGATTATTTGAAGTTTATCAATTGCCCAACAGTAATTCGTTTACCCACGGTTTGCTATTTTTCTCGAGAGAAGCCACTAGTGAAATCTACGGGGTCTCTTACTTATTATATTTGCCTTTGTGATCTATTTTCATTTGCTTTTATTTTCAGATCTATTAAACCAAAAATAAAAAATACCTTGCTGCACTTTATTTTATCTCGCGTTCCCGCGAGATCCATCTATCAAATTATTACAACTTTTTCACGTCCGTTTGCCAATTTCTGGCGCCGTTGCCCAAAAGGGATTGACAACCCCTTTAACACGCCGGGTTGTGAGTATTTGTTATTTGTGTGTAGGTGCCGTTCACACAGTGTTGCGTGGTTCTCCTACTAGTTCGATAACCTTGGTCTCATCACTGAGGGAAATACCTACCGTTGCTGTGCTGCATCATCCCTTCCTCTTTGGGGAAATACCGACGTAGTTCTAGTAGACATCAAAAGGAATTTCTGGCGCCGTTGCCGGGGAGGATCACGTCAAGATAGTCTCCCGGCCACGTGCCAATTTCTGGCGCCGTTACCAGGGAGACATCATCAACATCTACCAAGTTCCTAATCACAAATCTTATCTCCTCGCAATTTATATTATTTGCCATTTGCCTCTCGTTTTCCTCTCCCCCACTTCACAAAAATTTGCGGTTTTATTCGCCCTCTTTTTCATTCGCCATTTTCTTGCCGGATTTGTTTTTGAGTGCAATGCGTAGTCATAATGACTCAAGAGAACACCAAGTTGTGTGATTTCTCAAATACCAACAACAATGATTTTATTAGCACTCCGATTGCTCCCACCACTAGTGCGGAATCTTGTGATATTAATACTGCCTTGCTGAATCTTGTTACGAAAGATCAATTTTCCGGTACTCCTAATAAGGATGCCGCGTCCCATCTTAACACATTCGTGGAATTATGCGATATGCAAAAGAAATATGATGTTGTGAAGATGAAATTATTTTTGTTTTCTTTGCGAGATCATGCAAAAATTTGGTTTTCTTCTTTGCCTCATAGTAGTATCGATTCTTGGAACAAGTACAAAGATGCTTTTATTACTAAGTATTTTCTGCCCGCAAAAATTATTTCCCTTAGAACCCAGATCATGAATTTCAAGCAACTTGAACATGAGCATGTTGCACAATCTTGGGAAAGGATAAAAATGATGCTAAGGAATTGCCCAACTCATTGGTTAAATCTTTGAATTTTGTTTCTCGTAATCTTTATGATTCCGCCACGGGTGGTACTTTTATGGAAATTACTTTGGGTGAAGCCACCAAATTGCTTGATAATATCATGGCAAAATACTCACAATGGCATACCGAAAGAGCTCCCACTAGTAAAAAGGTTAATTGGGTTGAAGAAATTTCTTCTTTGAGTGAAAAAGTTGATGCTCTTATGAAATTGGTTGCTAGTAAAAGTGCTCCTATTGATTTCAATGATATGCCTTTGTCTACTTTAATTGAGCAAAATAGTGATGCCGTAGATGTGAATTTTATCTCGCGAAACAATTTCAATAACAATGCTTATAGAGGAAATTTTAATCCTAGGCCTTTTCCTAGTAATTCCTCTAATAATTATGGTAATTCCTATGGAAATCCTTCTTATAATAATAATAGGAACACCTCTGATCTTGAGAATAATATTAAAGTATTTATCAACACTCAAAAGGTTTTCAATACTACAATGGAAGAAAAGTTGAATAAGATTGATGATTTGTCTAGAAGTGTTGATAGAATTTCTCATGATGTAGAAAATCTCAAGATGAAAATTTGTGTGCCTAAGATTGAGGAATCAATTAAAGCTCTTTATGTTTCTATGGATGAAAGTAATAAAAGAACCGCTATGCTTAGAGCTAGAAGAGAATTTTTAGAAAAAGCGTTTTCTAGTGATTGCTTTCGTAAAAGTGATGAAGATCTTAAAATGATTGGTGTTTCTTCTATTGATTCTTTGTTTAGCAAAATTAAGATTGATGAAAAAGGGACTGAAGAAGAGTCAACTTTAGCTAGAAGGCGTCCCGATAATTCGGAGGGTGAAAATCTTGTTGAGAAAATTGATAAAAGTGGGTTTGAAGAGGTCAATACTTTAACTAGTGATGTGCCCACTCTTTTGTTTTACAAAGACTTTAATTATGATAGTTTCTCATTGATTGATTTATTTCTTTGTTGCAATCCATGATAAATTCACCCCATGCCTATGAACAAAATAAAGTTTTTACTAAACATATTGTTGATGCTATGTTGAAAGCTTTAGAAGAAAAGTTGGAATTAGAAGTTTCAATTCCTAGAAAATTACATGATGTGTGGGAACCTACTATCAAAGTCAAGATTAAAAATTATGAGTGTTTTGCTTTATGTGACTTGGGTGCTAGTGTTTCTACAATTCCGAAATCTTTATGTGATGTGCTCGGTCTTATCGATATTGAAGAATGTTCTTTAAATTTGCACTTGGCGGATTCTACTATTAAAAAACCTATGGGAAGAATTAATGATGTTCTTATTCTTGCAAATAGGAATTATGTTCCCATAATTTTTATTGTTCTTGATATTGATTGCAATCCGTCTTGTCCAATTATTCTTGGTAGACCATTTTTACGCACTATTGGTGCCGTGATTGTATGAAAGAGGGCAATATTAAGTTCCAATTTCCACTAAGGAAGGGTACGGAACACTTCCCTAGAACAAGAATTAGTCCACCATATGAATCAATCATGAGGGCATCTTATGGATCTAGAAACAAAGATGACAATACTTAGATCCTTGCTTTATGCCTACCTAGGGGCGTGAACAATAGCGCTTGATTGGAGGCAACCCAATGAATAAAATTTATTTTTGTCTTTTGCTTTCTGTTCTTGAGTGTTTGCACAATTATGCTACTTTTATGAATGTGTGTTTTGTGTTTTAATTAGTGTTTGTTCCAAGCAAAGCCTTTAGGATCTTCTTGGGTGATAGTTGTTTTGATCTTGCTGAAAAACAGAAACTTTTGCGTCCAGAGTTACAATTCTTAAAAATCACAGAAGCAACGAAAAATTCTGATTTTTTTACAGTAGATTGATATACAAATTTATCAGGTTGTCCTATTTTTTCAGATTTTTTGGAGTTACGTAAGTATTCGGAATATCCAGATTGCTACAGACTATTCTGTTTTTGACAGATTCTATTTTCTTTGCGTTGTGTGCTTGTTTTGATGATTCTACGGTTTTCTCTGAAGAGTTTTTGCCATAGAAAAGTTGGAATACAGTAGATATAATGCAATAATACAATATGAATGGGTTGCAATAGTACTTATAGTAGTGATTTGCTTTGTTATACTAATGGATCTCACGAAGGTTTTGTTGAGTTTTGTGTGATTGAAGTTTTCAAGTTTTGGGTGATGTTATGGTTGATGAAGGAATAAGGAGTAAGAAGAGCCTAAGCTTGGGGATGCCCATGGCATCCCAAGCTATTATCCAAAGAGAAGCAAGCAACTAAGCTTGGGGATGCCCGAGTGGCATCCCCTCTTTCTTCTAACGACCATCGTAATTTTACTCGAATCTATATTTTTATTCGTCACATACTATGAGTTTTGCTTAGAGCATCTTGTATGATACGAGTCTGTGCTTTATTTTCTTTTTACTTGAAGTCTTGAATCCTTGCTGGACACACCTATTTGAGAGAGCCAAAATTATGCCATGACTTGTTAGAATTGCTCTCTAAGCTTTGTTGCATGTTGAGGGATAGTTATATGATCCAATTATGTTATTATTGTTGAGAGAACTTGCACTAGTGAAAGTATTAAACCTAGGCCTTGTTTCAACGCATTAAAATATCTTTTGTGCTCACTTTTATTACTAGTTACCTTGCTGTTTTTATATTTTCAGATTACAAAAACCTATATCTATCATCCATATTGCACTTGTATCACCATCTTTTCGCCGAACTAGTGCACCTATACAATTTACCATTGTATTGGGTGTGTTGGGGACACAAGAGACTCTTTGTTATTTGGTTGCAGGGTTGCTTGAGAGATACCATCTTCATCCTACGCCTCCCACAGACTGATAAACCTTAGGTCATCCACTTGAGGGAAATTTTCTACTGTCCTACAAACCTCTGCACTTGGAGGCCCAACAACGTCTACAAGAAGAAGGTTGCGTAGTAGACATCAATTTGCGTAACAACCAAACTTATAAAGTATATTCAAAACTGAGTGTTACTACAAGTCACGAATTCAAAACGAGAAAGTGGAACAAGTACAACATGCCCGTGCCATTCGCGCCGCACCCCCACACGGTCGCGGTGCACAATGTATAGTAACTAGTCTCTTCTTGACCCACATTTACATTGATACGGCTTGAATGCCAATGAGGGAGAGGGTAGCGGTTCCTGAGATGTTGAACGGTCAATGATGCATCCTCAATTAGCCTGCAGAGGGAATTAATTGGAGAAGCAGTATAGAGCCAGCATGACGTGAATGCAACAGAGTTTGGACTCTCATATAAAGGCGCCCCACCACTCCAATCCATCTACTCCTAGTCTCTGCGCAATACTGCTCACTCCAATCCAAGACCAAGTGACAAGAAGCCACAAGCACCTATGGAGGCGAGGGACGCGAGCGGCAGTTGGCTGTGCCAAATCATCCAAGACGCCGGCATGCGGCCCCGCACCACGTAGCGTTTCCAGACGGTGCTGGCGACCGCTGGCGTCATAGCCCTCGCCGATGCCGGTTTCGCCTCTCACAAGGGCGACATGATGGTGTCGGCGGAAACGACACCTGTGGGATCACGGGGAATCCACAGTGGCACACAGGAGGTGGAAAGTTGTACAGTGTACAAGCTTATCGCCTGACATTACATGACAAAACGCATTAAATGTGCTACTTAGGTGTCCTCTTACTTTATCGGGGACGGCAACGAGGCCCGTCCCATCCGTCGCCGCTTCGCCTTGCTTCGACACGTGTCCAGGCCAACGAGGCACGCATCGCCATGTAGGCTGGCAGGCTGCTGAGCTGGCGTGGTGGAAGGGTCTTCACGAAGATCTGCATGCCACCACGTAGGTGCTTGACTAGTTGGCCTAAGAGCCACGTACTGCCACGTGGGTACCTGCTTAGTTGGTGGGTCAGCCGCTGAGCTGGGGCAGTGACGGGGCGGCAAGGCCTTGCCGCGGTCTTGCTGATACTCCCGGCAAGGGTCTTGCCGGGGCCTTGCGGGCGTCCTCGGCAAGAGTCTTGCCGGGGCCTCGTGGGTATCTTTGGCAGGAGCCTTGCCGGGGCCTCGTGGGCATCCTCGGCAAGGAGCCTCGCTGTTGTCTTGTCTTCTGGTTCTTATCTAGGCCTTGTAGGCCCTTTGTCTTCACAAAGATCTGCATACCACCATGGAGGAGGCTCCCGAGCCTTGGTCCCAATGTGGTTGATGGTGTCGGAACTCTCAGGCTCAAGGGTGGTGGCCCCGTTGGTGTTGGGCAAGTTGCCCCAGCAAGGCTCTTGCCGGGGCCGTGAGGGCCGCCCCGGCAAGGGCCTTGCCGGGCGAGTCTCACCTCGCCCCTCTGCTCTTCATGCTTCTGGTCCTGAGCACGATTCTGGTAGTCGTGTGTCTTTGCTTCCTTCCCCCGCCCCGCTAAGTGTGGCCGTAGGTGCGGCTCTAACTGCCCATGCACAAGTAAAGGGGTACAAAGAAGGCCCCCTACATTTGTACACCGACAGGAGCCCCCAGGCCTGGGCCACACATAAGCGATGCGTTGTTGGACTAGGCCCAAAATGGTGCGTGGGCACGCGGGGCTAAGTTTCACCGCAGTAACTTCCCTCGCCAGTTGCGCTTCCCCACGCCCCGTGTTGAATGCGTGACGTGAGGGTCGTGCGTGGAATGACCGCAGCATGCTCGCGTCATCCCGTCGTGAATAGTAAAGAGGCGGGTTGCGTGTCCGTTTAAAACTACAGGGCCGCTGCTGATTTACTCTCTCTGCCTTGGAACCATCGTTCCACGTTTCCCACTACGCCTGCCCCTTGCGCCACGTACGCCGCATGCATGACGTGGGGTAGGTGACAGACGCACGGGATATGAGAAGGCGATGGCCGATACGCACGTGCATGTGATTGGGCGGGGAGGGCGGTCGATGGCCTTGCTCGTTGCCACTTAATGAGCCGGACCTGAACGGGCTCTTCAGAGGCGTAGAGCTAGTCTTTTAGCCTTCCCTGCTCAGCTATAAAAAGGGAACTCAGGGGAGGAGGAGGAGCATCTCCCTATGTCTCCCCTTCGTCTCCATCCTCCATCCACCGTCATGGCGAGAGGGCGTGGCCGCGGCCATTCTTCCGCGGAGGCGACCAAGTCCTCCTCCCGCCAGAGAGCCGCGGTAGTCAAGGAAGAGCCAGACGCCCAAGGCGAAGGCCACGCTCAAGGCGGGGGTGCCGGACAGGGCCGCGGTCGGCAAGGCGGCCGAGGCAGAGGCAGGCGTGGAAGGGGGACGCCCGCGTCGTCTCCATCTCCGCCGCCATCTCCTCCACCATCTCCTCCTGCTTCGTCAAGCGGTCATGTTGGGGACACGGCGCTGGAGTTTATTCTGTAGCTGCGTGGGCCGCCGCGTAGCCGCCTTTGCCTTCCCGAGGCGTTCGCGAGGGTGCTAGAGATCGACCGCCCACCGAGGCTGAGGCTTCACATGAAGGGGTGTTGCCACGGCGACATGTGGGTGAACACAAGGTTTCCCGCCCCTCATGTGATGCTCCTTTGTCGGGGCTGGAAAACCTTCGCACGTGCCCATTGCTTGATGGATGGGCACGTCCTCTACTTCAGGCTAGCGGAGAGCGTCCTGCTCTCCATCAAGGTCTTCGGGCGCTCAGGACACATGCTAGGGTGTTGTGTGGAGAGCTCGACCGATGACGAAAGCTCCTGCTCGGGCGAGAGCGACGAGGAGGACAGCGACAATGATGACGAGGGTAGCAGGCGGGAGGATGACGGATCCGACTAGGCCTCGGACACACCGTCCCTGGGCGACGCCGGCAGCACCACCATCTGCATTGCCAGCTCCATGAACTTCTCGTGGTCGCCGCTTCTGGTGGCTGACGCTGGAAGGCCGTAGAAGACGTAGAAGGCGGGTGGCAGCCGACGGCTTCGTCGCGTGTTGCCGGCCTGCTGCCTCATCTTTCAGCTTCTTCCCCTGCAACGTCATCGCCAGCCCTCTTCTGGACGGCCATCGGGATGTTCTCTTGGTGTCTTCTGCTGCTCGTACCTCACCTAGGCGCTCCTTTTTCCCTCCTACTTATCCTGATCCGTTTTCTGAGGAGAGGGACAAGAAAGGGATTACGGGCATCTTATCCTTTTTTAGTTTTTAAGCCTGCGGGCATTTGTCAGACTTAAACCTTGTAATCCCGTTTCTCAGGTTCTCATTCCGTATGAATTGTACTTGTTAACAACGTATTAATGAAAAAAGGGGTGTTTGCCGGGTTCTTTTGTGCGCGAGCGAGGCCCACACCAAGGATCGGATCCTTGTTATCTTAAAAATAAACATCATCACCCGGCAACAGACCTTGCCGTCCTCCCGCTCTATAGCTCGACTACACTCACGCCTTTTGGCGGAGGTAGGGGAAAAGTAGGATTAGGCCCTTCGTTTGCTCCCTTTCCATCGCGCTACAACCAAGTTCCGGCCCAAAGAAAGGTTCTTGGGCACGGGAAAGAGGGAGCAGGACGGTATAAGAGTGAGCGAAGCTTTGTACGTTCAAGTTCCATACGGAAGTGTAGAGTGGGGGACGAAAGACTTATCTGATCCTGCAGCCCCCGGCAACCTAGGCTTGCCGTGGTCGGATCTCTGGATCTGTAGCCCCCGGCAACCTTGGCTTGCCGGGGTTTGGACGTCGGCCTGTTTCCTTTCCCCCAAACCGCTCAGCAGAAACGCCCGTGCATCCTACGAACCAAAAAGAAAGGACGGGAAGGAATAGAGAGACGCACACTCAACCTCTACACTAGGGGTTAGTCGCCGCTAAGCACTATCGACCCTAACACAGAGAGAGACTCAACCTAGCATGCATGCTAAAACTTAAGGGTGCCAGCGCTTCATTTATTTATGCTCAGGGTCTGCGCCTGGCTTTGTACATAGGGTTACATGCCTTGCCGGCAAGGCTAGTACAAAATGGGGGTTGCCGGGGCTCCCGGCAACTGCGCCTTAGGGGTAAAACTTGTGAAGATGTTCGACATTCCAGGAATTACTCACCGAAATGCCATCTTCGGTCTCTAGGCGGACTGCACCGGGCCTGGTGACTCGTATTACCCGATAAGGGCCTTCCCACTTTGGCGTCAACTTGTTTGAATTCTTGGCGGATTGAATTCGCCAAAGAACAATGTCGCCTTCCTTAAGGCTTCGGGCGTGAACCTTGCGGCTATGATAGCGCCGCAAGGCTTGCTGGTAGCGAGCGGCTCGCACAGCAGCCTGAAGACGATCTTCCTCAAGGAGCGTCGCATCCTCTTGGCGCAACTGCTCTTGCTCAAGCTCATCATAAGCGAGCACTCGAGGTGACCCATATATGAGTTCCGTGGGGAGAACTGCTTCTGCCCCGTATACCAGGGCAAAGGGTGTCTGGCCAGTGGCTCGATTTGGCGTCGTTCTGGTCGACCAAAGAACCGTTGGCAATTCATCAATCCAGCGCCTTCCGCACTTGTGCAGCTTGTCAAAATTTCTGGTCTTGAGGACCCGCAACACTTCTGCATTCGCCCTCTCAGCCTGGCGGTTGCTTCTGGGATGAGCAACAGAAGCAAAACAAACCTTGCTGCTGAGATCCTGAATGTACTGCATGAAGGCGCGGCTTGTGAACTGTGTGCCGTTGTCGGTGATGACCCTGTTGGGCACACCAAAACGGCAGACTAGCCCCTTGAAGAACTTGACGACTGACTGTGTTATCACCTTTCTCACTGGTTCCACTTCTGGCCACTTTGTGAACTTGTCGATCGCGACGTACAAGTACTCAAAGCCCCCGACAGTGCGGGGAAAGGGGCCCAGTATGTCGAGCCCCCAGACCGAAAATGGCCAGGAAAGAGGGATTGTCTGAATGGCTTGGGCTGGTTGATGAAGCTTCTTTGAATGGAACTGGCATGCTTCACACTTGGTTACCAGTGTCGTCGCATCCTGGAGAGCGGTGGGCCAGAAGAAACCTTGCCGGAATGCCTTGCCGGTAAGGGCTCTCGACCCTATGTGGGAGCCACACATGCCTCCATGTATATCTGCCAACAGCCTCAGTCCATCTTCCCGAGGAATGCACTTCAACTTCACGCCGTTCGGTCTCCTTCTGTATAGGGCATCATCCACGAACTAGTACATGCTGGACTGACGGGCTACTTTCTCTGCTTCTTCTTGTTCCTCAGGAAACTCCCCTGTTTGGAGGAAATGGACGGTGGGCTGCGCCCATGCCGGAGCCTGGGGCTCGACGGCAAAGACTAAAGGCACATCTTCGGCCGTAAGGGCAGCTGCCTCTACGGCCAGGGCTTGGGGCCCTGCCGGGGGCTACTGCTCTCCGGCAAGCTTGGGAAACCCGGCAACATCCTTGCCGGCGGCTCCTGGGAGCTCAGCGGGAAAGTACTTGCCGGGGGCTGCCTTCCTTCGTTTGCTCTGTCCTACTGATGGTTCAACGGATGGCTGAGTTAATTGGAGCACAAAGGTACCTGGTTCCATAGGCAACTTGAGGGCAGCGCATTTTGAGAGGTCGTCAGCAATGCCGTTCTCCGCTCGGGAAACATGCTCTGCTTGCAATCCGTCAAAGCGCTCTTCCAACTTCCTCACTTCATCCACATAGGCCTCCATCAACGGGCTCTTGTAATCCTTGTTCACTTGCTTGACGATGAGCTGCGAATCACCTCTGATAATGAGCTTCCTAATTCTGAGGTCTACCGCGATCCTGAGTCCGGCCAGCAATCCCTCGTACTCCGCCGTGTTGTTCGTTGATTTTTCCCAGGGAAAGTGCATCTGGATTACGTACTTGAGGCGCTCTCTAGTGGGTGCGACGAGTAGTACACCGGCACCAGCACCTTGGAGTGAGAAAGCTCCATCGAAGTACATAACCCACTCACTGTTCGTTTCCATGCCGGGAAGGGTAGTCTCTTGAATCTCCTCGTCGGGCGTTGCGGTCCACTCTGCTATGAACTTTGCCAAGGCTTGGCTCTTAATTGTCGAAGTACTTTCAAACTTGAGGCCAAAGCTTGACAGTTCAGAAGCCCACTCCACAATCCTCCCGGTTGCATCCGGGTTGTGCAGGATTCGTTCCAACGGGAGGCGGGTGACGATGGTGATCTCATGTGCTTGGAAATAGTGGCACAACTTCCTTGAGGCCATGAGGAGGCCGAAAAGTAGCTTCTGCATACCAGAATATCTTGATCTAGCCCCCTGTAGGAGGGAACTGACAAAATAAACTGGGTGCTATACCACCTTCTTCTTCTGTTCTACTTCGCCCAATTGCGCAGACTCTGCCTCGCCGGGGCCGGGCCTTGCCGGGGAGGGCTCCGACCCACCATCCGACGGCTCCGCGGTTACTGCTGTTCCTTCCTCAAGTTCCCTCTGCGCCAACAGCGCAGCACTAACCACTTGATTCGTTTATGCTAAGTATAACAGCAACGACTCTTGTCGTTTAGGCGCGACTAGTATTGGCGTGGAGGAGAGGTACTTCTTCAAATCTTGCAGTGCTGCCGCTGCCTCCGGAGTCCACTTTACTGGACCCGCCTTTTCAAAACTTTGAAAAAGGGGAGGGCGCGCTTAGTATATTTGGAGATGAACCTACTCAGGGCAACAACGCAGCTGGCGAGCCTACGGACGTCCTTGACCCGTTTTGGCGCCTCAATCTTCTCAATTGCCTTGATCTTGTCGGGGTTCGCCTCGATCCCACGCTGTGACACAAAGAACCCGAGAAGCTTCCCAGAGGGGACACCGAACACGCACTTCTCTGGGTTGAGCTTGAGGTTGATCTTGCGCAGATTTGCAAATGTCTAATCTAGATCTTGCACGAGCGTGGCCCTGTCCTTGGTTTTGACCACTATGTCATCCATATAAGCTTCCATATTTCTATGTAGCTGGGGCTCAAAACCAATTTAGATCGCTCGGGCAAATGTCGAACCAGCGCTCTTCAACCTGAAAGGCATTCGTACAAAACAGTACGTACCACATGGGGTGATGAACGCGGTCTTTTCTTCGTCTTCCTTCATCATGAAGATTTGGTGGTATCCTGAATAGGCGTCGAGGAATGACAGCAGGTCACACCCGACAGTGGAGTCCACAATCTGCTCAATGCGTGGCAGAGGGAAAGGATCCTTTGGACAGGCCTTATTGATATTTGTGTAGTCAATACACAGCCTCCATTTCCCATTTGCCTTACGCACCACCACTGGATTGGCCAACCACGTGGGGTGGAGTACTCCTCTAACCAGGCCCGCCGCCTCCAACTTCCTGATCTCTTCAATGATGAACTCTTGTCACTCCAAAGCTTGCTTCCTGACCTTCTGCTTGACAGGCCACGTGTGAGGACAGACAGCAAGATGGTGCTCAATCACCTCCTTGGGAACGCCAGGGATGTCAGATGCTTGCCATGCAAATACATCAACATTCGCCCGCAGGAAGGCGACAAGCGCGCTTTCCTATTTGCTGTCGAGGGTGGAGCTTATAGTGAAAGCCCCGCCTGTGCCGTCCTCCTTGACGGACACCTTCTTGGTTTCTGGTGGTGCAGCCTTGGACTTCTTGCTCTTGCCGGTGGAGCTCTCTGGCACGTCCTCGATGGGAACGCTGCACTCCGAAGAGGCGCGCTTGCTGGAGTGGGTGCCGGAGGTCTGGCCGGAAGAGGTCTTGCCGGAAGGGGTCTTGCCGGCCTTCTTCCTTCCCGGGGCTTCAGCGGCAGGAGCAAGTGCCTTGGCGGCAGCTGCTGCAACTGCCTCTCGGTAGAGTTGGTCGGCGTAGATGAGCGCGTCTTTCTTGTCAGAAGGGACGGTGATGATGGTCAACGGTCCCAGCATCTTCAATGTGTTGTAGGCGTAGTGCGACGCCGCCATGAACTTGGCCAGCGCTGGGCGGCCAAAGATCCCATTGTATGGCAAGGGGATCTCGGCGACATCGAAAACGATCTTCTCCGTCCTATAGTTCAGCTCGCCCCCAAATGTAACGGGCAGCGTGATTTTACCTTTTGGCTGGCTCCTTCCCGGGTTGACCCCTTGAAAAGTGCCCGTCTCTTTGAGATCTCCATCAGGAATCTGCAACCTCTTGATCACATCGGGCAAGATCAAATTCAGACCGGTCCGACCATCAACCAGCACTTTTGTCACCTTGAGGTTGCGTATTGTCGGTGAAACCAACAATGGCAAACACCCGACCGCAGTTGTGCGATCAGGGTGATCCTCGGTGTAAAAAATGATGGGCATGCGGGACCACTTCAGTGGCTTCTGGGCATCGAACGATGGCTCCGCCGCAGTGACCTCACGCGCCCACTGTTTCAGTTGGCGGTGCGAGGCGTGCAACAAGGCGCCACCATCGACGCACATGGCCTCCGTAGCTTTCTGGAACTTGTGCTCGCCGGACTCGTCGTCCTCGTCATGATCATCATCTTCTTCCTTCTTGTCGCGGCCCCGAGCGGGCCTCTCTTGTTGATTATCTTTGCCGCGGCGACCCCCTTGGCCGCCACGCTTCTTACCGGACCCCTCAGCACCATCCTGACCCTTCTCCTTGTCCCGCCTTTCATATTCAGCTTTCTGCTTTTCAGCAAGCAGCTCAACCTGTCGGCAGTTCTGGAGGTCATGGCCCTTGGCGCGGTGGATCTTGCAGTACTGCTTGTCGGCAGTCGCCAAGGCCCAGAAGGCGCACCCGGCAACCTCCTTGCCGAGGTCGTCAGCCTTGGCCTTCTTGGTGGCGCCAGGGTCGCCGAATCCCTCAACGGTAAGCACAGTCTTGCCCTTATGTTTCCTGTTACGGCGCTGGCCCTTCTTCGTCGTGGCGGCGGCGTCTTCGTCTGTGGAGTCGGTTTCCGCGCCGGCGTCCTCGCCGGGGTACTTTCTTCCTTCCTCAGCCCGAGCACACCTATCCGCCAGGACATAAAGTTCGGCTACGTCCTTGACCTTGTTCATCACCAGCTCTTCACGCATCTTGCGGTTGCGTACGTTTTGATGGAACGCACTGATGACAGCGGCGGGATGGACGTCTGGGATGGTGTACTACACATGGCTGAATCTTTGTATGTACTTACGCAGGGACTCACCATCCTTCTGGGGGATGACATGCAAGTCACTTGCCTAGCCAGGAGGTTGGTGGCCTCTGGTAAAGGCGCCAACAAACTCGTGGCATAGGTCCGACCAGGAAGAGATGGAATCCATCGGCAGGTGCATCAACCACGACATGACGTTGGGCTTAAGTGCCAACGGAAAGTAGTTGGCGAGCACCTTATCGTTGCGAGCCTCGACGGCTTGCATCACGATGGTGTATATGCCGAGGAACTCCGACGGGTGAGTCTTGCCATTGTACTTTTCCCCAACATCAAGCTTGAACGTGCGGTGGGAGGGCCACTGGAACTGCCGCAGCTCTCGGGTAAAGGCTGGACAACCCACCTCGTAAGGCAGGCCGCCAGGGCCCCCCGGCGCCGGGTGGTCCATAGCAGGCCCCGCACGCCGATCTGACTGATGGCACGTCTCCCGCCATTGCTTGATGGTAGTTCGAGCATCTTCATTAGCTCGCTCTCGAAGAACTCGACGTTGGTCGCAGCGGGTTCGCGGGTCGGACGACGCTGTGGAAACATTGTCACAGGTCGGTGGCTGTTGTCGCGGCCGTGGGGGAGGGGAGTGCACCGTGGTCGCAGCGTCTCCGGTCCCCCCACCGCCGGCATGCACCGGCTCGACAGAACACCGACGTGAGGGTCCTGTTGGGAGCGGCTCGTCTTTGTTGGCGAAGCTGACAAGGCTTCGGATGGCGGCCCTCCACTCGTCGAGCTTCTCCGTAGTAGGGGGGAAGTCGAGGAGCAGTTGCATGCGCGCCAACGCTTGGTGTGGGCGGCGGCGAGAGCTGCATAGACCGTGACGCGCTCTGGCTTCTAACCAGGTTAGAAGGGGCTATGTCACGGTCTCGCGGTCGCACGCCGCTTCCGCCGACGTCCGAGCGCGCACGCCGGCCTGGTGCGTCCTGCGAGTGGCGCACACGGCTCTTTCCGCGGCCGTGCCCGGGGGCTCCGACATCGCGGTGTCGCTCATCGTGCGTGGCCTGGGAAGGCCGCGACGTGGGTTCCAGCTGGGGCGCCATAGAGGTTGCCGCGCTGCCCATGGGTAGCACGACTGTCGGTGTCAAAACCGGCGGATCTCGGGTAGGGGGTCCCGATCTATGCGTCTAGGATCGATGGTAATAGGAGACGGGTGTGACACCCCAAAATTTTGACCTTGTTTTATTAATTTAAAATTTTGCCAGGAAATTAAACTCTTCCATTTTGTCTGGATTTACCTTTTGATATTGTGGGTTTTTACCTCAAGTGGAAACTTTCCAAAAGTATTATTGGACTTGTATACTATCTCTATAAAACAATTCTTTATCAGTGGATTTAATTGCATAATTGCTTTTTCTTGAGCTTTATTCTTTTAAAATGATCTTTCATAAATTTGGAGCCTGTTTTGCACTGCAACCATTTGACCAATGCATTTAAAATTTTCACCAAAATTTGGGGATGTCATGTGATGTTTCCACATCACTTTTATGCAAAAATATCTTTTGGTTATTGGAGATTTTGAGCTCTACATCAACTTTTCAAATCTGGTCCAGTAGGTATTTTTGCACTACAACCTATTTAAATATTCCTTTAAAAATTCTTCCAAGTGTTTGGAGATGTTAGTGGATGCATATAATTCAACTTTATGCTAAAACCCAGTGATGTCCTTTGAAATATTTGAGTGAATCAACCTCATCTTCATTCTGCTCCAGTTTGGTGATTTGTACTACAACCCAATTTTTTTAGCTCTAGTGCCCATGAGCTTTTTCCTGCTTATAGCCCTCCCTACAAAACCCTTAAGTCCAGGAGAGTGGACCCATTGGAGGATTTTAAGTGTATGCAATGAGACCTTTTTCTTTCTGTCCAAAACTGAAGTTTTGCAAAACTTGCACTAGCAAATTTCTGGTTTTGCCCAAATGATCTTGCCATCATCACCTACATCTAAAGAGACCCTGATCTGGAGACTTTGGCCACTCTAAGAGTTTCCTAGATACACTTAGCTTTCTGTCGAACACCTTGTGTTCATGGACAGTTTTGGCATGTTTTCTAGTTTTCATTATGATCTTGAGCCCCTGACCCATCCAGCTTGTCCACTAAGCTCCTAGCTATCCCTAACCCTGTCCTGTTAATTGCCAGCCTCCCTCTAGCACTCTAGGCTACCCTGGCATTTTGTCGAGCACGTCCCGTGCGTGCTCTGGGCGCGCCCAGAGCGCACGTTTTGCACGCGCGCGCACCGAGCCGCCGCGTCACACTGCCGCCCTCGCCGCGTCCCGCCCCTGGCCCTTGCTCGCCTGCAGAGCCACGCCCCTTCCCTCGCCGCAGAGCCACCCTGGCGCCCTACAGCGCCGCCGTCAGGGCTCCCTTGGCGGCACGCCGGCGTCGGCAGCAGGCTCTGCCATGGACGGCGCCGCCCAAGCCACCCGCGCGTGCCAGCTGCCCCTTGGAGCAGCTCGAGCATATCCTGGAGCCCGTCGGCACGCGCTCGTCGCCGCCACGTCGCCCTGCGGCTATAGAGCGACGGTCGCCGGCGTTCTTATCCACGGCCGCCGCGGGACCAACCTCGAACGCCTATTTAAGGAGGCCCCCGAGTTCCTCCAAGCACTCATGCGACCCCAGGCCACCCCCATAGCACCCCCACGGCCAGCATTCGACGGATGGTAGCCGTCTTCCTCGACTCCGGTCGGTTCGGCCGCCGCCACCTTCCGGTGCCATTCATCACAACCAGACCCTCCCCCGTGCATCCAGCACCACCATTCGTTTCCCCTCGACCTCACGGAGTCGCCCATCCTCTTAGCTTCGATCGGAAACCACCGGAGCCCAAACCCCCATTCACTCCCAAAGCCCCATCCGCCGCGGAGTTCGCCGCCGGCGACTCCTTCCACCACGGTCGACCCAACGACCACCGGGAGGACCGCCCCGGTTTGGCGGATCCATCCCTGCCCTCCGGAGCCCGCGAGGAGCCGCCGTTCGTCGACGGCGATCGCCGGAGTCCCGCCTCCGTTCGGGCAGAGGAAGAGGAGGGAGGAGAGAATAGTCAAACCTGACCAGCGGGCCCGCTGGACCCACTGTCAGTGACCCAGCCCCGCCACCGCGTGTTTAAGTGGTCGCGTAAACCCCCGAAGTACGTCTCCTCTGCTTCGAAAGCGTATTCTCCCCCGAAATGTTTTCTTTTTCTGGTTTTATTAAAAACAGAACTTTGACTGGCTATATCTTTTAAAATAAAACTCCAAATGAGTTGATTCTTTTTCCTACCTCTCTCAAATTTCATCTAGTTTATTTTAAGATTTATTTCAAAAATATTTGGGACAACTTTTTGTACTGTTTTTGAAATATTTGTTATTTGAATATATTTTTTCAAAATAGGAAATGGAGAGAGAAGAAAACTTTCAAAAAGTGCACCCCCTTGCATACTCTTGAAGGCAAGCATTCTGAACTCTGGCATAATATTTTTGTGAGGTGTTTTGATACGGTTACAACCCCACTTTGACTTGGAGCATACGTATTTTTATGTAACGATAAAGTCACACACATGAGTGCATATTGGAGATGCTTTACTGTTAGAAATGGATATGCTGGTGATAGTGATCATCCTCGCGAGCTTTTCATGCATACCGGAAGGAAACCGAGAAAGTCGTGGTCTTGGGTAGACACGAGCTTGTCCCTAGTTCCTCGTCGAGACGAGTGTGTCCAGTATGGCATGATGAGGTTTGATGAGCGGTGATTTTGTCTGTTAATGGAAATATATTGGTTATGCTAATCATTCGGAGAATACTTGGACCTCCTAAGTCGACCGTAGGTCGAGTCTTGTTCAGTAACTTCCCCTACTTATTTTGTACTACCACTTGTCCCTGCCGTAGGTAGGGTACGGTTCAGTAAGTTGTCAACCCCTTACCAAAGCACACACCGTACAGAGAGGCCATGGTGGAAGATACCAGATGCATTCGGTAGGCATGCCACCTGGTCCGGGGGCGTGGGTGTTTCCGGTTGGGACCGAGAGGGGGGCACCCCTTAGAGCGCGCGATATAAATTTGATCCCATGCTACGTCGAGGTTGTAGCCTCCCCACTTAGAGTTTTGCTGGACAGGTGTCGTGGGTGATTCCAGACATCGGTGAGTTAAGCCGGTGTGTGCAGGTCAGACGTGTTTTCAATTAAAAGGCCGTAGGCGGAATTAGTCCCGATGGACTAAATAAATCCGTTACTCGTGGGTAAAGAGTACACCCTCTGCAGAGGTTATATCTATTCGGATAGCCATGTCCTTGGTTAAGGACTACAGTCTGAGATGGGTCTAGTGACGGTTTTCGGATGGAGAAACGGCTAAACTAGAACATAGTGGCGGTCTTCGGATGGAGAAACGGCTATACTAGAACATCGATTATGACCTATGGCACATGAGGATTATGTTTATTATTATTATGGACTAACCATTTACATTATTTGGATTATTAAGTATCCCTGGGACGGTTCTACCTCCTGGATACTCACTGCGATTTTTATTTATAAGCCCTTTATGTGGCGTCGCTCAGACGCCCGACTGCGGCATGTTTGTCATTTATTTATTCTTCATAAGCCCTTTATGTGGCGTCGCTCAGACGCCCGACTGTGGCATGCTTGTTATTTTCTTTTATTCATAAGCCCTTTATGTGGTGTCGCTCAGACGCCCGACTGAGGCATGATTTATTTTATTATCCTTTCGAGGCGTCGCTTCAGACACCCGATCGGTGCATTTTATTTCTACTCCCGTATTGCATGTTCATAATTTTTCCCGCATGCGTGCATCACGGATTTCGTTTATTTCATGACAGACGTTATGATCATAAAATATTTCGGAGCAGGATTGCCCCTTGTTATATTATAGCCGTGTTCTTAATGGTTGCGAGTACATTCAAACGTACTCACTGGCTTGTCCCTGGCTATTGTCTTGGCCAGATTCCTTGCTTGGAGAGACCATTGCGATGACAGCCCCGGAACCTTCGCAATCGTGGTAGCAGCCTCGCGAAGATAGGAGTTATCCTGGTCAGCTGTTGTTGTGGGAAATGGAGTCCCATAGACGCAGATGAACCACAAACCGCTTCCGCCATCAACCACTAGAAACCAAGTGTTGTACTCATAGGCCACAATGGTCTTGGACTACATATTTTGTACTTTGCTTGGAATTCTTGTATCAAGTTGGTGCCTCATCAGCTAACAGTAATCCTGGGGCTGGTGAGCACAAAGGCCATTTTTTGGGAAATTAATATCCCGAAAAACCGGTCCTGACAACGGGGGACACGATGTTTACCCAGGTTCGGGCCCTCTCTATGGAGGTAATACCCTACTTCCTGCTTGATTGATCTTGATGAATATGAGTGTTACAAGAGTTGATCTACCACGAGATCGTAATGGCTAAACCCTAAAAGCCTAGCCTATGAATATGGTAATGAATCTGTCCTTTCCCGACTAACCCCTCCGGTTTATGTAGACACCGGGGGGATCTATGGTTTACATGGAGTCAGTTACATAAGAAGGAATCCTCATAGTCGGTCGCCAAGCTCGCCCTCCACGCCAAGTAGAGTCCAATCCGGACACGGTGCAGTCTTCGGCCTTCATGTCTTCACAACCCATCAGTCCGACCCATGGATAACAGGCCGGACGCCCGAGGACCCCTTAGTCCAGGACTCCCTCAGTAGCCCCCGAACCAGTCTTCAATAGCGAGGTGATCGACACACATATTATCTTCAGCATTGCAAGGCGGGTTCCCCTTCAATAATCTCCAAGTAATGTATTCGGCCATTGATCCAATGTCGCCTCCTTGGCTTCAGCACATTAAATAATCTTCGTCCTCCACGTGTCGAGCGAATGTGGAAAGTCAGGGTATTTTTGTTAATAACACCTCATCCACGCGAGGAAGAGCGCCTATTTAAAGAGATTGGATCCCAGATCCATTTAGCGCTAAGCAGAAGAAATCCCTAGGGACTGCTTAGGAGAAACCATTCCCGCATGGCTAGCGTTCCCAGCTCCTCCGCTCGTCCCGTCCCAGAGAAAGGCGAGTGGGAGAGGTGTTCTGTGTCTCATAGCCGATTGATGAATTTGCAAACACAGGGATTCCTTCCTCATGCAGATCTAGTCCCTGTTCGAACAGGGCTAGCTTCCTTCAATGAGGGGACTCAGGCAGAGGACTTCCCCAATCCGTCCGGGGGAGAATGAGTGTGTTTTGTCCCCTATCTGCTGAGAGGCGTTGGATTTCCAATCCATCCGTTCCTTCGAGGGCTTCTGGAGTACTACGGCCTCCAGCTGCACAACTTCACCCCGACCTCTATTCTGCACATTGCGGGTTACGTCGCTTTATGCAAACTATTCCTGGGCGTCGAGGTTCATTTCGAATTGTGGAGGAAGTTGTTCTGTCTCGTCCCGCGCAATCACGAAGGGTCAATATTTGAAGTGGGCAGAGCCGAAGTATGGCGCGTCGCTGATACCGGATATCCATCCGGCACACCAAGGAAGGCACCTGATGAATGGCCCTCCAAATGGTTTTATATAGAGGACGATGCGCTTCCTGACCCGGTTCGAAAGGGTCTTCCTGAATTTGCGCATGTCTCGCTGAAGAAACGCCACAGTTGGCGTCCCCGGAGTCTTGAAGAGGAAGATGGTGCGGAGGTTCGTCAGCTGATAAGCAAGATAAAAGAGCTCACTCAGTCCGGACTCACAGTAATTGAGGTTATGGCGATCTCCATAGCGCGAGGGGTTCAGCCGCTCCAATACAGAGGGCTTCCAATGTGTTACTACAATGGGGAGGATGACGCCTCTTGCTGCGGCCGGAAAGGCCCGGATACCCCTGCCGCTTTGGCTAAGATTTTAGCCGAACTGTTCAAAGGGGAGGAAAATGAATTTCTTCGCATCAAACTCAGAGACGGGTACTCTATGTATAACCCTCCCAGTTGGGTAAGGCCTGACCCCTCTGTTTTTACTCCTTCTATCTCCGACTTGCCTTTGATAATTTTCTAGTTTGTTTGCTTATGACAGCACTGGCGAAAGGTCACCGAGGGATTTTATAGTCCCGCCCCACAGCCGGAGGACCACAACCGGGAGCTTGATCCTAGGTTTGAAGAGGATCCGGATATATTTGTGGTGCTCGCAGAGGGGGTATTTTACCTGACGAGCTATGATGGCACAGAGGTGGCCATCATTGCCGACTACCCTGGTCTTCTTCCTGCTTCACAAGTAAGTAATCAAGAAACACCTCCTCTGAAAGGGTGCTCGTACTCTGCCTCACCCACCACATTGTCGTGCGTTCTACAGGGGAGGCGTTTGACGATACCGAGGAAATCGGTTCCTGCGCCGGGCAGGCCTTCGAAGAGGAGGGCCGGTGAAGGCACCGCCGGGTCCTCGTCGAGGAGGTACGGATAAATATATTTTTCAGTGGCCGTGTCCAACTGTGACCTATGCGCCTGTTTGATTACAGGAAAAAGGTTCGCCGAACTGTGTCTGGGGGTCCGGGCGGCCGCGCTCCCAACAACCAAGATATAGATCCAGCCGGGGAGACGGGAACCGATGTAGGAACAAAGCCGGACTGCCCTTCGGCCGAGGGTTCGGACAATATGTCTGTTACCAACTCAGAAGTAGAGAGCGCCATGAATCATCGGTGCTGTAGAGCTATTTTACGAGACCCGAAGTTCTCGGACGAGGCATTTAATGCCTTTAGCTCGGGCGACGCATACATCCGAGCTGCTCGAGACGGGCTTAGAAAAGCCACGAGTCAATATCTGACAGATGTGCAGGTAAGCTTTCTTTGTGAAAAAAGGATAGCCATATACCCGTAGCCCCCGTGACTGAAAGCAGTTGGTACAACTGATTTAAGGACCATTGTATGACTAGGTTCTTACAGAGAAGAACAACCTGCTGACCCAAGAGCTGGAACAATGTCGGGCACAGCTAAATGCTGCTACCGCCGAACTGGAAAAGTCCAAAAAGGCGTCGCCTGGTAATTTTCCCCTCCATCGAGGAAATATAATCATATGCCATTAATGCTAACAGTCCTGCCTATATCATGACATGATTGTCAGAGGAACTCAAAGAGGCGCTGGAAGTCGCGCAAGCGAATGAACAAGAAGCCAAGAGGCTACATGCTGCGGGCGAACGTGTGCTGAAGCAGGCCATTGTTGAGAAAAACCAGCTCCAGGATTGCAAAACCCAGCTAGGCAAAGAGCTGAAGGATGTGCGGGCCCAGCTAGCCAATTCCGTGAAGGAGAACAAGAAGCTGCGGGGCGACATATTCAGTATCTGTCCGAACTATTTTTGAAGTAGTTCGGAGATAGATAGAATTGATATAATTATGATTGCAGGTATATTGACGGGCCGTCCTGAAGAGGAGGTGCCCGGATCAGCAGGTGATCTGCTGCAAAGACTGTCACAGGTGCACGAGCATGCTTGGCTGGCCATGCAGAGTGTTGCCAAGGCCTTATAGCCATCCGCCTCCCCTCCAGGAAGTATGGAGGAGCTTGTAGAGCTGTTCAAAGGAGCGCGGCGGCGTATCCGATTATGGAAGATATCAGCCTGTCGAGAGGGTGCACGAGAAGCTTGGGCCATGGTGAAAACTCGGTATACCAAGCTTGATCCTAATCACATGGCTCGGGTCGGACCACTAGGGTCGAATGGGGAAGAAATTCCTGTTAGTTTAGTGTATGACCAAGTAGAGGTGGCCGCCAAATATTCCCAATAGGATTGTAAGTTAGACCGCCTGTTGGACGGTATAGAGAAGGAAGTGTTTGAGTCCCAGTGACTATGTACTTTCCTTACCCTATGTAATTCTAGCTGAATTGTATATCATTTGTCATGGCAGACCTTTTCGCTTCAACCTCCAGACTCGATGGTGCGGAGTGTTTCCGAATACCCTCGCAACCGAATGGACCGGGGTATGCTTGGAAAACTAGGCGTAGGGGTCATAGTTGCTTGAACAGACAAGTTGTATCCGGCTAGTTATGTTATATTACATTGAGATTGTAAGAAACATCTTCCAGGGAGAATAGTTCCGTTAAGGGTTCCTTTCCCTGGGTGTGCATGCTAGTAGACATGTTCGAATTGTGATGTAAAAATCACAGTGTGTATAGCTTCTGGGGGTTCACAATAGAGTGAGTGCGAAAAGTATTTTTCATCCTCCGACCGAATATTCCCTTAAGAACGCTAGCTTTCAGCTTCACCCAGTCTGAGGTACACATCCGGATGACCCGGCAGTAACAATCGCAGAGGTGCTCCCTTTACCGCCTAGCCGAACAATCGGGAACGTAGGGGTAAGCACAGGAGCCAGGCAACCCAGCTTGGCCAAAACTTAAGTCATATCAATGCATATAATGGTGAAGAAAAGACATACGGGAAGAATGCGTATGTATGGTGAGCTTGATGCTCGGAAAATAGTATTAACAAGCTTCTGTTAAAGAAGCCCCCAGGTATGATGGGCGTACATATGTAAAAATGTGTACGTCAGCAGTGTTCGGTCAAGCCGAAGGAGAGCTTTAAAGCGAAAAGAAGGAATTGTGTAAAAGGGAGAAAAAGTAATGGAAACTATAGGGGAGAAGGAGACTAACAAAGTGTTCAGTGCTAGGCATAGAACCTTCGGAGTCTGGCCGCGTTCCAGGGGTTCGGCTCTAGGCGATTGTCTGATGCGTCACGAAGACGGTACGCTCCTCTGGTAAGAACTTCGTCAATTATGAAGGGACCCTCCCATTTGGGCTTGAGTTTGTCCTTTTTCTTCTCCGACAAGCGCAGAACGAGTTCGCCAACATTGTAAGTCTTGGCCCATACTTCTCTACTTTGATATCTTCGAGCCTGCTGCTGATAAAATGCTGAACGGGCTTTGGCGACGTCGCGCTAGGCTGTCCTACCGATCCAACTCGGCCTCTTTCTCTTTGTACATACGCACTCGACGTGAGTCATGTATAATATCGCAGGGCAGTACAGCCTCTGCACCGTACACCATGAAGAAAGGTGTGTATCCGGTAGTACGGTTGGGCGTGGTCCGCAACCCCCAGAGTACAGAGTCAAGCTCCTCGACCCAGTGTTTGTCTGATTATTTCAAAGACCGCACTAGCCTGGGTTTGATGCCGCTCATAATAAGACCATTAGCTCGCTCGACTTGACCGTTTGTTTGCGGGTGGTAGATAGAGGCGTAACCGAGCTTAATGCCCAGATTAGCACACCAGGTTTTCACCTCATCAGTTGTGAAATTGGAACCGTTATCAGTGATGATGCTGTGCGGTACACCATAACGGTGCATGATACGTCCATTTTGCATCATGCTTTTATATCGATATTTATTGCATTATGGGCTGTTAGTACACAATACTTATGCCTATTCTCTCTTATTTTACAAGGTTTACATAAGGAGGGAGAATGCCGGCAGCTGGAATTCTGGGCTGGAAAAGGAGCAAATATTAGAGACCTATTCTGCACAACTCCAAAAGTCCTGAAACTCGACGAAAGTTATTTTTGGAAATAATAAAAAATATTGAGTGGAAGAAGTACGTCAGGGGGGCCCCACCTGGCCACGAGGGTGGGGGGCGCGCCCCCTGCCTCATGGGCCCCCTGTTGGCCCTCCGGTGCCCATCTTCTGCTATATGAAGTCTTTCGTCCGAAGAAAAATCATAAGCAAGCTTTCGGGACGAGACTCCGCCGCCACGGCGGAACCTTGGCGGAACCAATCTAGGGCTCCGGCAGAGCTGTCCTGTTGGGGACACTTCCCTCCGGGAGGGGGAAATCATTGCCATCGTCATCACCAATGCTCCTCTCATCGGGAGAGGGCAATCTCCATCAACATCTTCACCAGCACCATCTCCTCTCAAACCCTAGTTCATCTCTTGTATCCAATTCTTGTCTCTAAGTCCGGGATTGGTACCTGTAGGTTGCTAGTAGTGTTGATTACTCCTTGTAGTTGATGCTAGTTGGTTTATTTGGTGGAAGATCATATGTTCAGATCCTTTATGCATATTAATACCCCTCTGATTATGAACATGAATATGCTTTGTGAGTAGTTACGTTTGTTCCTGAGGACATGGGAGAAGTCTTGCTATCAGTAGTCATGTGGATTTGGTATTCGTTCGATATTTTGATGAGATGTATGTTGTCTATCCTCTAGTGGTGTTATGTGAACATCGACTACATGACACTTCACCATTATTTGGGCCTAGAGGAAGGCATTGGGAAGTAATAAGTAGATGATGGGTTGCTAGACTGGCAGAAGCTTAAACCCTAGTTTATGCGTTGCTTCGTAAGGGGCTGATTTGGATCCATATGTTTCATGCTATGGTTAGGTTTACCTTAATACTTTTGTTGTAGTTGCGGATGCTTGCAATAGAGGTTAATCATAAGTGGGATGCTTGTCCAAGTAAGGACAGCACCCAAGCACCGGTCCACCCACACATCAAATTATCAAAGTACCGAACGCGAATCATATGAACGTGATGAAAACTAGCTTGACGATAATTCCCATGTGTCCTCGGGAGCGTTTTCCTTTATATAAGAGTTTGTCTAGGCTTGTCCTTTGCTACAAAAAGTATTGGGCCACCTTGCTGCACTTTATTTACTTTTGTTACTTGTTGCTCGTTACAAATTATCTTATCACAAAACTATCTGTTACCTATTATTTCAGTGCTTGCAGAGAATACCTTGCTAAAAACCGCTTATCATTTCCTTCTGCTCCTCGTTGGGTTCGACACTCTTACTTATCGAAAGGACTATGATAGATCCCCTATACTTGTGGGTCATCAAGACTCTTTTCTGGCGCCGTTGCCGGGGAGTGAAGCGCCTTTGGTAGGTGGAATTTGGTAAGGAAAACTTTATATAGTGTGCTGAAATTTACTGTCACTTGTTACTATGGAAAGTAATCCTCTGAGGGGCTTGTTCGGGGTATCTTCACCCCGACTAGTAGAGCAAAGAGTTGCTCCTCAACCTACTGAACCTACTGAAGATGAAAAATGTCCACTTTGAGATTCCTTCGGATATGTTAGAAAAACTGCTAGCTAATCCTTTTGCAGGAGATGGAACAAAGCATCCTGATGAGGACCTAATATATGTGGATGAAGTTTGTGGATTATTTAAGCTTGCAGGTGTACCTGGTGATAATATTAAGAAGAAGGTCTTCCCTTTATCTTTGAAGGGAGATGCATCGACATGGTATAGGCTATGTGATGATACGGGATCATGGAACTACAAACAATTGAAATTGGAATTTCATCAGAAATTTTATCCTATGCATCTTGTTCATCGTGATCGTAATTATATATATAATTTTTGGCCTCGCGAAGGAGAAAGCATCGCTCAAGCTTGGGGGAGGCTTAAACCAATGTTATATTCATGCCCCAATCATGAGCTTCCAAGAGAAATAATTATTCAAAGTTTTTATGCTCGGCTTCCTGATAACAATCGCACCATGCTCGATACTTCTTGTGCTGGCTCTTTTATGATGAAGACTATTGAATTCAAATGGGATTTATTGGATAGAATTAAACGCAACTCTGAAGATTGGGACCTCGACGAAGGTAAGGACTCAGGTATGACACTAAGTATGATTGTGTTAAATCTTTTATGGATACCGATGTTTTCCGTAAGTTTAGCACTAAATATGGACTTGACTCTGAGATAGTAGCTTCTTTCTGTGAATCTTTTGCTGCTTATGTTGATCTCCCTAAGGAGAAGTGGTTTAAATATCATCCTCCCATAGAAGTTAAAGTAGCTGAACCTATTAAAGTTGAAGAAAAGACTATCACTTATAATGATCCTATTGTTCCTACTTCCTATGTTGAGAAACCACCTTTCCCTGTTAGGATAAAGGATCATGCTAAAGCTTCAACTGTGGTCCGTAAAAGCAATATTAGAACTTATACACTTCCTGAGCAAATTAAAGTTGAACCTAATATTTCTATTGTTAAAGATCTCTTGTCTGATAATATCGATGGGCATGTTATTCATTTCCGTGATGAAACTGCTAGAATTGCCAAACCTTGTGCTAAAGATAAACATAGACCTGTGGTAGGCATGCCTGTTATTTCTGTTAAAATAGGAGATCATTGTTATCATGGCTTATGCGATATGGGTGCTAGTGCTAGTGCTATACCTCATGACTTATACAAAGAGATTATGCATGAAATTGCACCTGCTGAGATAGAAGGTATTGATGTCACCATCAAACTTGCTAATAGAGATACAATATCACCCATTGGAATTGTTAGAGATGTTGAAGTCTTGTGTGGGAAAACTAAATATCCTGCTGATTTTCTTGTTCTTGGCTCCCCACAAGATAGCTTTTGTCCCGTAATATTTGGTAGACCCTTCTTGAACACCGTCAATGCTATGATAGACTGCGAAAAGGATGTCGTTACTATTGGTTTGGGTGATATGTCCCATGAGTTTAATTTCTCTAAATTTAGTAGACAACACCGTGAAGAGGAATTGCCTAGTAAGGATGAAATAATTGGTCTTGGTTCTATTGCCGTACCTCCTAGTGATCCTTTAGAACAATATTTGCTAGACCATGAAAATGATATGTTTATGAATGAAAGAAGGGAAATAGATGAAGTATTCTTTAAACAAGAACCTATCCTGAAACACAATTTGCCTGTTGAAATCCTAGGGGATCCTCCTCCACCCAAGGGTGATCCCGTGTTTGAGTTAAAACCGTTACCTGATACTCTTAAATATGCTTATCTTGATGAAAAGAAGATATATCCTGTTATTATGAGTGCTAACCTTTCAGAGCATGAAGAAGAGATATTATTGAAAACTCTGAAGAAGCACCGTGCTACTATTGGATATACTCTTGATGATCTTAAGGGCATTAGTCCCACTCTATGTCAACATAAAATAAATTTGGAGGAAGATGCCAAACCAGTTCGTGATCATCAACGACAGCTGAATCCTAAGATGAAGGAAGTGGTAAGAAAAGAAATACTAAAGCTCCTTGAGGCAGGTGATTTATCCCGTTGCTGATAGTCAGTGGGTAAGTCCCGTCCATTGTGTCCCTAAGAAGGGAGGTATTACCGTCGTTCCTAATGATAAAGATGAGTTGATCCCGCATAGAATTATTACAGGTTATAGGATGGTAATTGATTTCCGCAAATTAAATAAGGCTACTAAAAAAGATCATTACCCCTTACCTTTTATCGATTAAATGCTAGAATGATTATCCAAACATACACATTTTGCTTTCTAGATGGTTATTCTGGTTTCTCTGAAATACCTGTGTCAGCCAATGATCAATCAAAGACTACTTTTACTTGCCCTTTTGGTACTTTTGCTTATAGACGTATGCCTTTTAGTTTATGTAATGCACCTGCTACCTTTCAAAGATGCATGATGGCTATATTCTCTGACTTTTGTGAAAAGATTTGTGAGGTTTTCATGGACGACTTCTCCGTCTATGGATCCTCTTTTGATGATTACTTAAGCAACCTTCACCGAGTTTTGCAGATATGTGAAGAAACTAATCTTGTCTTGAATTGGGAAAAGTGCCACTTTATGGTTAATGAAGGTATTATCTTGGGGCATAAAGTTTCTGAAAGAGGTATTGAAGTTGATAAAGCCAAGGTTGATGCTATTGAAAAGATGCCATGTCCGAAGGACATCAAAGGTATAAGAAGTTTCCTTGGTCACGCCGGTTTTTATAGGAGGTTCATTAAGGACTTCTCAAAAATTTCTCGGCCTCTGACTAATTTATTACAAAAAGATATACCATTTGTCTTTGATGATGATTGTGTAGAAGCATTTGAAATACTTAAGAAAGCATTGATCTCTGCACCTATTGTTCAGCCACCTGATTGGAATTTACCCTTTGAAATTATGTGTGATGCTAGTGACTATGCTGTAGGTGCTGTTCTAGGGCAAAGAGTTGATAAGAAATTAAATGTTATTCAATATGCTAGTAAAACTCTAGACAATGCTCAGAGAAATTATGCTACTACTGAAAAGGAATTCTTAGCAGTTGTATTTGCTTGTGATAAGTTCAGACCTTACATTGTTGATTCTAAAGTAACTATTCACACTGATCATGCTGCTATTAAATATCTTATGGAAAAGAAAGTTGCTAAACCTAGACTTATTAGATGGGTTCTTTTGCTACAAGAGTTTCATTTGCAGATCATTGATAGAAAGGGAGCTGAGAACCCCGTTGCAGACAACTTGTCTAGGTTAGAAAATGTTCTTTATGACCCACTACCTATTGATGATAGCTTTCCTGATGAGCAATTAAATGTCATAAATACTTCTCGTAGTGCTCCATGGTATGCTGATTATGCTAATTACATTGTTGCTAAATTTATACCACCTAGTTTCACATACCAACAAAAGAAAAAGTTTTTCTATGATTTGAGACATTACTTTTGGGATGACCCACATCTTTATAAAGAAGGAGTAGATGGTGTTATTAGATGTTGTGTACCTGAGCATGAATAGGAACAGATCCTACGCAAGTGTCACTCCGAGGCTTATGGAGGAGACCATGCTAGAGATAGAACTGCACATAAGGTATTGCAATCCGGTTTTTATTGGCCTACTCTCTTCAAGGATGCCCGTAAGTTTGTCCTATCTTGTGACGAATGTCAAAGAATTGGTAATATTAGTAGACATCAAGAAATGCCTATGAATTATTCACTTGTTATTGAACCATTTGATGTTTGGGGCTTTGATTATATGGGACCTTTTCCTGCCTCCAATGGATATACACATATTTTAGTTGCTGTTGATTATGTTACTAAGTGGGTAGAAGCTATTCCAACTAGTAGTGCTGATCATAACACTTCTATTAAAATGCTTAAAGAAGTTATTTTCCCGAGGTTTGGAGTCCCTAGATATTTAATGACTGATGGTGGTTCACACTTTATTCATGGTGCTTTTTGTAAAATGCTTGCTAAATATGATGTTAATCATAGAATTGCATCTCCTTATCACCCACAGTATAGTGGTCAAGTAGAATTGAGCAATAGAGAGCTCAAATTAATTTTGCAAAAGACTGTTAATAGATCTAGAAAGAATTGGTCCAAGAAACTTGATGATGCATTATGGCCTATAGAACTGCATATAAAAATCCTATTGGTATGTCTCCGTATAAAATGGTTTATGGAAAAGCATGTCACTTACCTCTCGAACTAGAACATAAGGCTTATTGGGCTATTAAAGAGCTCAATTATGATTTCAAACTTGCCGGTGAAAAGAGGTTATTTGACATTAGCTCACTTGATGAATGGAGAACCCAAGCTTATGAGAATGCCAAATTGTTTAAAGAAAAGGTTAAAAGATGGCATGACAAAAGAATACAAAGGCGTGAGTTTAATGTAGGTGATTATGTATTGCTATACAACTCTTGTTTAAGATTTTTTGCAGGGAAACTTCTCTCTAAATGGGAAGGTCCTTACGTTATCGAGGAGGTCTATCGTTCCGGTGCCATAAAAATCAACAACTTCGAGGCACAAATCCGAAGGTGGTAAACGGTCAAAGAATCAAACATTATATCTCAGGTAATCCTATAAATGTTGAAACCAATGTTATTGAAACCGTAACCCCGGAGGAATACATAAGGGACACTTTCCGGAATGTTTCAGACTCCGAAAAGGAATAGGTATGTGGTACGGTAAGTAAACCCACTCCAAAACAGTTTTTATGGAAATATTTCTCCGTTTTGGAATATTTAGAAAAATAGAAAAATAAGAAGCAGTCCGGGAAGGACACGAGGCCTCCACGAGGGTGGAGGGTGCGCCCTACCCTACTGGGCGTGCCGCCCTACCTCGTGGGCACCTGGTGTGCTCTCCAGACTCTGTTTTCTTGCACGATACGTATTTTGGTCGGTAAAAATTCATTATATATTCTCCCAAAGGTTTTGACCTCCGTATCATGCAAATATCTCCTGTCTTTGTTTCGAGCTGTCCTGCTGCAGATTAGAGCAACATGTCGTCCCAGGATTCAGAAGGAGAAAGCTATGTGGCTGATTACCTTGCAGATCCTAAGGTCTATGGGGATGTGGAGCATTGTGGTTGGACTATGGAAGAAGAAGAGGACTATGAGCCCAGGAGAAAGGAGGAGACGAGCTCAGATGAAGATGAAGTCCCATTACCTCAACCTGGGGACATGCATGTGGAGTTCAAAAAGTCAAGCCTCCCTGATAAAGCAAAGAAATTTAAGATCGAGTTTATCCCTTTTCATCTCTTGCAGGAAAACAAGCAGGAATTATGCAAAAAGATATTAAGCCTAGAGCAGGAGATTAATGACTTGAGGGATCAAAATTCTGTCCTCAAGCGCAAATTAAGGAAGAAGACTACGCCATCAACTAAACCATCATCTTCTTCTTCAACAAAGGAGTCATAATCACATGGGTATGGGCACTCCCCTTGGCAACTGCCAAGCTTGGGGGAGGTGCCCCGGTATCGTATCACCATCACACTCCTATCTTTACCATTTTTCTTAGTTCGATCCTTTTAGTAGTATCTTGATCTAGTAGAATAAAGTTTTGGTATGATCTAGTTTTGAGTTTTGCTTTATGATCCCTCTATGTAATCGAGTCCGTGAGCTATATATAATAAAGATTAGTGTTGAGTCAAGGGCTTGATTATTTTGCCATGATCTTGAGTGAATAAAAGAAAAGAGAAAAGAATAAAAAGAAACATAGAGATGATATTGATTTTATGGATAGTAATGACTTCACATAGCAAGAGTATGATGACTAAAAATTCTTGAGAGTTGACAAACATAGCTTTGGTCATCGTTGCAATTAATAGGAAGTAATAAAGAAAGAGAGGTTTCACATATAAATATACTATCTTGGACATCTTTTATGATTGGGAGCACTCATTAAAATATGACATGCTAAAGAGTTGATGTTGGACAAGGAAGACAACATAATGGGTTATGTTTTCTTATATCTGAGATAAAGTATATTGTCATGGATCATCCAACATGTTGAGCTTGCCTTTCCCCCTCATGCTAGCCAAATTCTTTGCACCAAGTAGAGATACTACTTGTGCTTCCAAATACCCTTAAACCAGTTTTGCCATGAGAGTCCACCATATCTACCTATGGATTGAGTAAGATACTTCATGTAAGTTGTCATCGGTGCAAGAAATAAAAATTGCTCTCTAAATATGTATGATTGATTGGTGTGGAGAAAATAAGCTTTATACGATCTTGTGATGTGGAAGAAATAAAAGCGACGGACTACATAATAAAGGTTCATATCACAAGTGGCAATATAAAGTGACGTTCTTTTGCATTAAGATTTTGTGCATCCAACCCTAAAAGCGCATGGCAACCTCTGCTTCCCTCTGCGAAGGGCCTATCTTTTATTATTATCTTCTACCTTATGCAAGAGTCATGGTGATCTTCACCTTTCGTTTTTATGTTTTATCCTTTGGCAAGCACAGGGTGTTGGAAAGATCCTGATAGATATATCTAATTGGATGTAAGTTAGCATGAGTTATTATTGTTGACATTACCCTTGAGGTAAAAGGTTGGGAGGCAAAACTATAAGCCCCTATCTTTCTCTGTGTCCAATTAAAACTCCGTAACCACAAGTATTGCGTGAGTGTTAGCAATTATGAAAGACTAAATGATAGTTGAGTATGTGGACTTGCTGAAAAGCTCTGACATAGACTCTTTCTGATGTTATGATAAATTGCAATTGCTTCAATGACTGAGATTATAGTTTGTTGGTTCTCAATAAAGTTTCTGATTCATACTTTGCATTGTGAATAGATTATTACTTGAGCATAAGAAATCATATGAAAATATCCATATATGTTGCTGTTATGAGAATAATCATGATGCCCTCATGTCCGTATTTTATTTTATCAACACCTCTACTTCTAAACATGTGGACATATTTATCATTATCAACTTTCGCTTGAGGACAAGCGAGGTCTAAGCTTGGGGGAGTTGATACGTCCATTTTGCATCATGCTTTTATATCGATATTTATTGCATTATGGGCTGTTAGTACACATTATGTCACAATACTTATGCCTATTCTCTCTTATTTTACAAGGTTTACATAAGGAGGAAGAATGCCGGCAGCTGGAATTCTGGGCTGGAAAAGGAGCAAATATTAGAGACCTATTCTGCACAACTCCGAAAGTCCTGAAACTCCACGAAAGTTATTTTTGGAAATAATAAAAAATACTAAGCGGAAGAAGTACGTCAGGGGGGCCCCACCTGGCCACGAGGGTGGGGGGCGCGCCCCTTGCCTCATGGGCCCCCTGTTGGCCCTCCGGTGCCCATCTTCTGCTATATGAAGTCTTTCGTCCGAAGAAAAATCATAAGCAAGCTTTTGGGACGAGAATCCGCCGCCACGAGGCGGAACCAATCTAGGGCTCCGATAGAGCTGTCCTGCCGGGGACACTTCCCTCCGGGAGGGGGAAATCATCGCCATCGTCATAACCAACGCTCCTCTCATCGGGAGAGGGCAATCTCCATCAACATCTTCACCAGCACCATCTCCTCTCAAACCCTAGTTCATCTCATGTATCCAATTCTTGTCTCTAAGTCCGGGATTGGTACCTGTAGGTTGCTAGTAGTGTTGATTACTCCTTGTAGTTGATGCTAGTTGGTTTATTTGGTGGAAGATCATATGTTCAAATCCTTTATGCATATTAATACCCCTCTGATTATGAACATGAATATGCTTTGTGAGTAGTTACGTTTGTTCCTGAGGACATGGGAGAAGTCTTGCTATCAGTAGTCATGTGAATTTGGTATTCGTTAGATATTTTGATGAGATGTATGTTGTCTATCCTCTAGTGGTGTTATGTGAACGTCGACTACATGACACTTCACCATTATTTGGGCCTAGAGGAAGGCATTGGGAAGTAATAAGTAGATGATGGGTTGCTAGAGTGACAAAAGCTTAAACCCTAGTTTATGCGTTGCTTCGTAAGGGGCTGATTTGGATCCATATCTTTCATGCTATCGTTAGGTTTACCTTAATACTTTTGTTGTAGTTGCGGATGCTTGCAATAGAGGTTAATCATAAGTGGGATGCTTGTCCAAGTAAGGACAGCACCCAAGCACCGGTCCACCCATATATCAAATTATCAAAGTACCGAACGCGAATCATATGAATGTGATGAAAACTAGCTTGACGATAATTCCCATGTGTCCTCGGGAGCGTTTTCCTTTATATAAGAGTTTGTCCAGGCTTGTCCTTTGCTACAAAAAGGATTGGGCCACCTTGCTGCACTTTATTTACTTTTGTTACTTGTTGCTCGTTACAAATTATCTTATCACAAAACTATCTGTTACCTATTATTTCAGTGCTTGCAGAGAATACCTTGCTGAAAACCGCTTATCATTTCCTTCTGCTCCTTGTTGGGTTCGACACTCTTACTTATCGAAAGGACTACGATAGATCCCCTATACTTGTGGGTCATCAGTGCACCACATCGGATATAAATGCGATCACCGGTCCGGACTTGGCCGTTTTAACTGGTCTAGCCTCTATCCACTTGGTGAATTTGTCCACCATGACCAGCAGATATTTTTTCTTATGGCTTCCCCCTTTAAGGGGTCCAACCATGTCCAAGCCCCAGACCGCAAAGGGCCATGTAATGGGGATTGTTTGTAGGGCGGTTGGGGGCATATGGCTTTGGTTGGCGAAGAGTTGGCATCCAACACAGCGCTGGACGAGGTCCTATGCGTCTGCCCGGGCTGTAGGCCAATAGAATCCTGTCCGGAAGGCCTTGCTGACAAGTGCCCGGGCTGCGGCGTGGTGCCTACCGAGACCGGCGTGAATTTCTGCCAAGAGTTGCCGCCCCTCCTCCTCGGAGATACACCTTTGAAGGACTCCGGTAGTGCTTTTCTTGTAGAACTCTCCCTCGTGAACTTTATAGGCCTTCGAACGCCGGACTATGCGGCGAGCCTCATTCTGATCTACCGGGAGCTCCTTCCTATTAAAGTAGGCCAAGAATGGTTCGGTCCACGGGGCAATTACTGCCATGATGAGGTGGGCCGATGGTGTTATTTCGGTGGCTGAGCCTCCGATGATATCGGCGTGTTCGCTATCTATGTTTGTGTTCGGAACGGGATTGTCGTTGCTATTTCCCCTTTGCCACACCACGGATGGCTTGAAGAGCCTTTCTAGGAAGATGTTAGGTGGGACGGGGTCACGCTTAGCGCCGATGCGAGCAAGGACATCTGCCGCCTGATTACTTTCGCGGGCAACGTGATGAAATTCGAGCCCCTCGAACCGAGCCGACATTTTCAAGACGGCATTGCGATAAGCTGCCATCTTTGGATCTTTGGCATCAAAGTCTCCATTAATTTGGGATATTGCGAGGTTTGAGTCCTCGCGCACCTCCAGGCGTTGTATGCCCATTGATACAGCCATCCGAAGGCCATGTAGCAAGGCCTCGTATTCGGCTGCGTTGTTGGAGTCTGTGTATAATATTTGGAGTATGTACTGGACGATATCTCCTGTGGGGGACGTTAATACGACGCCTGCCCCTAGCCCTGCCAACATTTTGGAGCCGCCAAAATGCATGACCCAGTTGGAATATGCGCCGTACTCTTTAGGGAGTTCGGCCTTTGTCCATTCGGCGACGAAGTCAGCCAGTACCTAGGATTTGATGGCTCGCCGTGGTTTGTACGTGATGTCGAATGGCAGGAGCTCAATGGCCCATTTGGCAATCCGGCCCGTTGCATCCCGATTGTTAATTATATCATTGAGGGGCACTTCGGAAGCCACCGTGATCGAACACTCCGGAAAGTAGTGTCGCAATTTTCGAGATGCCATGAAGACTGCATATGCTATCTTCTGATAGTGAGGGTACCAGGATTTGCATGGTGTGAGGACGGTGGATACGTAGTATACCGGCTTCTGGAGCAGAAATTTGTGTCCGTCCTGTTCTCGTTCGACGACGAGTACGGCGCTCACCACCTGGTGTGTTGCCGATATATATAGGAGCATTGATTCGCCGACGTTTGGCGCGGCCAGGATGGGGTTGCTTGCCAAAAGGGCTTTTATTTCCTCAAGTCCGGCTATCGCTGCGTCTGTCCATTCGAAGTTATCGGTGCGCCGCAGAAGGCGTTAAAGGGGCAGTGCCTTTTCCCCCAACCTGGAGATAAAGCGGCTTAAAGCTGCGACGCACCCGGCGAGTTTTTGGACCTGTTTGAGTTCGGTTGGCGTGGCCAACTACGACAGAGCTTGGATTTTGGCTGGATTTGCTTCAATTCCTCTGTTGGAAATGATGAAGCCTAGTACTTTACCGGCGGGGACGCCGAAGACGCACTTTTCCGGGTTAAGCTTGATGTCGTATGTGCGGAGGTTGTCGAATGTGAGACGCAAGTCGTCTATTAGTGTTTCAACGTGTCTAGTTTTGATGACGACGTCGTCTACGTAGGCCTCCACTGTTTTGCCGATCTGTTTCTCGAGGCATGTTTGGATCATGCGCTGGTAGGTGGCGCCGACGTTCTTGAGCCCGAAGGGCATGATGTTGAAGCAAAATGGCCCGTATGGCGTAATGAATGCTGTTGCGGCTTGATCGGACTCCTTCGTTTTGATTTGATGGTATCCGGAATATGCATCAAGGAAGCACAGCGAGTCGTGTCCTGCGGTAGCGTCAATGATTTGATCAATGCGTGGAAGAGGGAAGGGATCCTTAGGGCAAGCCTTGTTAAGGTCTTTGAAGTCGACGCATAGGCGCCATGATTTATCCTTCTTTGGTACCATTACCAAGTTTGCCAGCCAGTCCGGATGTTTAATATCTTTGATGAATCCGGCCTCGATGAGTTTGGTTAGCTCCTCACCCATAGCTTGTCGTTTGGGTTCGGAAAAGCGCCGCAGTGTTTGCTTGACCGGTTTATATCCCTTTAGTATGTTGAGGCTGTGTTTGGCCAACTCGCGCGGGATTCCTGGCATATCTGAGGGGTGCCAGGCGAATATATCCCAGTTTTCGCGCAAGAAGTCTCATAGTGCGATGTCTACTGTGGGGCTGAGTTGCGCTCCGATGGAAGCTGTCTTCTTCGGGTCTGTTGGATGGACCTGAAATTTGACCGTTTCTTCTGCTGGCTTGAAGGAAGTAGACTTGGGTCGTTTGTCCAGGATGACATCATCTCTATCCACAGTGGAGCGTAGTGCGGTTAGTTCTTCAGCCGCAAGGGCCCCAGACAATGCCTCGAGGGGCAAGGATGCGGTTTTGTTCTCGGCGCGGAGTGCTATATCTGGATCGCTGATGAGGGTGATTATTCCATTAGGCCCGGGCATTTTTAGCTTCATATACCCATAATGAGGTATGGCTTGAAAGCGCATGAAGGCCTCTCGCCCTAACAGGGCGTGGTATCCACTGTTGAAAGGGGCCACCTGGAAAGTTATTTCTTCGGGCCGATAATTCTCCGGCGTGCCGAATACCACATCAAGTGTAATTTTTCCCGCACACCGTGCTTCCCGGCTGGGAATGATACCTCGAAAGGTTGTGCTGCTTTTCTCAATGCGGCTCCTGTCTATTTCCATCTTGTGGAGCATGTCCTCGTAAATGAGGTTTAGTCCGCTGCCGCCGTCCATGAGGACTTTTGTGAGTCGAAAACCGTCCATGATGGGACTGAGGACTAATGCAGCTGGCGCTCGGACTGTTCTATATTTAGGTTCGTCACTGGCGTTAAAGGTTATGGCCGTGTCGTCCCAGGGGTTAATTGCGGCGACCTGGCAAACTTCGGCGAGATCGCGCAGTGCCCTTTTACGCTTATTGTTTGAAGCGAATGTCTCGAAGACTGTCAATACTCTATTGTCATCGTTTGCTGGAGGGTGTTGTTCTGGGGTGTCCTTGATGAGGATGCCCTCGCCGCTCTTGGCTACCTGCCGAAGTATCCAACATGCTCTGAGGCTGTGGGTTGCCACGGTATCTGGCGTCGTGTGTATTTTACATGGGCCATTGAGCCATCCCTCCAGAACGGTGCCGTGCAGCGTAATGGGTTTATTTTTTTGACTGTTTGGCTGGGCGTGCCACGAGGGTGCGTCCTTTTCGCCTGTAGGATGAGTTGGGTTGGGACCGACGGTTCCCAGCGGGCTGCCTGAGTTTTCCAGGCGCTTTCCATCACGCTGTACTTTTGTACGATAGTTGCTAAGTCAGCGAACTTTACTATGCGGCGGCGATTGATGGCGTTGAGGATACCTTCGTCCGCGCAGTTGTTGCGGAATGCCGCTATCACGTCTTCGTCGCGGCAATCTTTTACCTTATTTTTGACAAGGAGGAATCTGGCCCAGAAGTGGTGGACCGTTTCCTGAGACTTTTGTTTGATGCTCATGAGATCGTCTATGTCCGGGTGGGTGGATGGAGCGAAATCCGAACCCTGACCCGATTTTGGATCCGGAGTTTGAAGATCTACCGGACCTGGCAGTTCGGGCTCCGGGATATCGACTGATTTTTTAGGCTCATCGTCCGACTCCATGTTCGGGGGACGGGACACGCCTTTCTGCCGGAGAATATCCGGCCCTTCAAGATCGGAGATCCGAACATAGTTCATCTTCAATATAGTAGAAGAGTTGCTCCGCTCCTAGACTACCGCTATCTGATGGGTGATCGGCGGAGTTTTGATTTCTCTCTGGTCGGGTTTAAGCCCGACCCGATCGTAGTCTGTAGTGACCCCCAAGGCGGCCATGCGATCCAGGAGTTCGTTGAACGATGACAACTCCATTGGATCCATGCGGGCGGAGTATTCGGGATCGACGCAGAGGCGATTTTCGATGACTTGAGAGGTCATCATCGGATTAAGGGCTGACCCGGCGGTCATGACGAATCCGCCCAGCCGGAGAGTTTGGCCTGGGGCCAGGACTCCTCCGGAGATGATATTATCCTTGAAAACAAGGCAAGCCATCAATCCTCTTGGCGACGGCACAGCGGAACTCTCAATGAAAGCACCAATCTCGGTGTCAAAACCGGCGGATCTCGGGTAGGGGGTCCCGAACTGTGCGTCTAGGATCGATGGTAACAGGAGACGAGGGACACGATGTTTACCCAGGTTCGGGCCTCCTCTCTATGGAGGTAATACCCTACTTCCTGTTTGATTGATCTTGATGAATATGAGTGTTACAAGAGTTGATCTACCACGAGATCGTAATGGCTAAACCCTAAAAGCCTAGCCTATGAATATGGTAATGAATCTGTCCTTTCCGGACTAACCCCTCCAGTTTATATAGACACCAGGGGGATCTAGGGTTTACATGGAGTCGGTTACATAATAAGGAATCCTCTTAGTCGGTCGCCAAGCTCGCTCTCCATGCCAAGTAGAGTCCAATCTGGGCACGGTGCAGTCTTCGGCCTTCATGTCTTCACAGCCCATCAGTCCGGCCCATGGATAACAGGCCGGACGCCTGAGGACCCCTTAGTCCAGGACTCCCTCAACGGCCCCTCCCCGGACCCAGCGGTGCGCGGCTTGTCGTCTCGGATTCGAACGACGCCGCTCGCCTGGCTCCGATCGCCAGAGTGTCATGGATGCTCGCGGGCCACGTCTCCGCCCCCATCCGTGGCTACCCGGTCCTCTGCCTGTGCTCGCGCGGACGGGCCGGCTCAGGGCGAGCCAATCGCTGTGATCCCCTTTCTCTTGGGGGCCATGGTGATGATGAAGTCGATGCGTTGACCTTCAAACCGGATTTTCACAGCTTGCGCCGCCTACCTGGCGTGCCAAAGATGTCGGCGGAAACGACACCTATGGGATCACGGGGAATCCCTTCTACGGTCGGCGGGCGCGGGGCTGTGGAAAGAGCGGGTTTAAGAGATCAACACGGGAAATTTTATCCAGGTTCGGGCCGCAAGTGACACGTAATACCCTACTCCTGCTGGCTTGTGTTTATCTGGTGTTCTTTGACTAGCTACAAAGCGTGCATGGTCCAAAAAGTCCGAATCCTCTCTCAGTACGCCGCGGGCCTCCTTTTATAGTCAAATGGGCTGGCATAGTGGCACACATGAGGTGGAAAGTTGTATAGTGTACAAGCTTATCGCCTGACATTATAGGACGAAACGCATTAAATGCGCTACTTATGTGTCCTCTTACTTTATCGGGGATGGCAACGAGGCCCGTCCCGTCCGTCGCCGCTTCGCCTTGCTCCGACACGCGTCCAGGCCAACGAGGCATGCAGCGCCATGTAGGCTGGCAGGCTGCTGAGCTGGCGTGGTGGCAGGGTCTTCACGAAGATCTGCATGCCACCACGTAGGTGCTTGACTAGTTGGCCCAGGAGCCACACGTACTGCCACGTGGGTACCTGCTTAGTTGGTGGGTCGGCCACTGAGCTGGGGCGGCGACGGGGCGGCAAGGCCTTGCCGCGGTCTTGCTGATATTCCCGGCAAGGGTCTTGCCGGGGACTTGCCCGCACCCTCGGCAAGAGTCTTGCCGGGGCCTCGTGGGTATCTTTGGCAGGAGCCTTGTCGGGGCCTCGTGGGCATCCTCGGCAAGGAGCCTCGCTATTTTCTTGTCTTCTGGTTCTTATCTAGGCCTTGTAGGCCCTTTGTCTTCACAAACATCTGCATGCCACCATGGAGGTGCCTCTCGAGCCTTGGTCCCAATGTAGTTGATGGTGTCGGAACTCTCAGGCTCAAGGGTGGCGGCCCCATTGGTGCTGGTCAAGTTGCCCCGGCAAGGCTCTTGCCGGGGCCGTGAGGGCCGCCCCGGCAAGGGCCTTGCCGGGGGAGTCTCACCTCTCCCCTCTGCTCTTCATGCTTCTGGTCCTGAGCACGGTTCTGGTAGTCTTGTGTCTTTGCTTCCTTCCCCCGCCCCGCTAAGTGTGGCCGTAGGTGCGGCTCTAACTGCCCATGCACAAGTAAAGGGGTACAAAGAAGGGCCCCTACTTCTGTACACCGACAGATGGTCCACTCCATCCGCAAGTCCACCGCCGTCAAGAAGCGCGTGGACGACCTTGCCATACTGCTCAAGCCCACGTGCCCAGGCTCCTCATTGCCTGCCACCCTCATCGGCCTCCATGGTGACGAACTCTTTCAAGCCCTGGTGGCCCTGCAGGTGCCGGAGGTCGCGACGAAGAATGTGCACCTCGAGGCCGCGCTTGCCACGGAGCGCCTCACCATGCAAGAAGACGTCGACGTGCACATCCACGTCTACGAGGAAATCGTCTACATAGGCCACTACAAGGCCAGCAAGGACAGAAAGATGTTGGCCTTCTTCCAGTGGCTGGAATCTTTGGATGCCATTGTTCAGAAGCACGTCGACCTGGCCACGAAAGCCGCTGCTACTTAACCGCCGTTCGGTGGGCCGGCACCCTGAGTTGAGGAGGTGGACGTCGTCGATGGATGCATCTCTTCTTCTTGCCTCCTGTAACTAGCACTGCATCGCCTTGTGGCCTTAATGTTTTATTAGTATAGTACTCCCTCTGTTCCCAAATATAAGTCTTTCTAGAGATTCCAGCAAGTGACTACATACGGAGCAAAATGAGTGAATCTACACTCTAAAATATGTCTACATATATCCGTATGTTGTATTCCAGTTGAAATATCTAAAAATAGTTATATTTAGGAACAGAGGGAGTATATGGCATTTTTATTCCAGTCGTAACGTTTTCACTGTGAGGTGGGGCCGCAGTTGAGCAAACCGACCATCGGCAAATCCCCACCCGCCCACCGTGCGTCGGCTGAGTTTAGAATTAGAAGAGAGAAACGAGGGAGAAGAGCTAGCTGTAGCACGGACGCTCTTGTCAGATGGGACTCGTGTTAATAGAATAGGAGTACTGAGCACTCGTACCTCTTTTTTTAGGGGAAACGTAGTCGTATGTCTAGTACTACTAGTTGGGTGCATGCGACCTATACCAGTCATCACTTTAGGTCTCCTTTTTGAACCGCAGCTACGCTTCACAGTACATATTTTTTCACGCATTTATCCTCCTATATGTACTCCTAGGCCATTTCCACGTGCTCCCTTTCGCCGACATGTGGGACATAGAGCATCTAGGTCGTAGTGCATGCATGACTCGGAGCATATGCCGGGGTACTTTACATTTCAGACCTCACGAATTACATGCAAACCCCCCGCAGAAGAATAAATAAATAAATGAATTACTACATGAAACCAGATTATTTTCGTAGAAAGCGGAGCACGTCCATTAAATTTTGGACATAACACGTTTATAAAAAACGGCCTGACCTAAACCGGTCTAAGGGCCTCTTTGATTCGCAGGATACTGAAAACATAGGAATGGGGAAAGTATGATGGCGATGAACCGAGACGAGGAGTACTCTAACTCAGTTAGAGGTTAGAGTTAGATTCTAACCCCGAACTAACCCTCAACTAATTCTAACCAAAGAGGTGTATGGATGGCAGGGTTAGATTGACAATAAATGCTCTTTCTCAATCATTTGACTACTTTGGACCCTATTTCCTGCCGGATTTTGTGTGGCCGGCTATTGTGTGGCCTCCTCCCGCTCACAATTGACATAAATGTACCATCTTTACAAATCAAGCATGAAAAACATGATAAATTTTACTTTTTCCATACAAGTGAGATATCCCACTTAAACATACAAGTCATCAATCAAGCTTCACAAAAAAATACACTCCATGAAACGAAACATGAGCTAAGTCATCACGGAAGTCATTCACGATAGGGTGGGAGCCCGGAGCCCCTCACGCACCCAGGGAGAAGCTCGTCATCGTCGCTCCGGAGGAAGGCTCTGTAGAGCCCAAGCCCCGGGAACCCCTCCGACGCCGGCACTTGCGAGTTGAGGTCGACACCGGCATGGGTAGCAGGGCCGCTTGCCGACGACTGCGAACCGAATCTTTGGGCCTCTAGAAATAATGCAAGCCTGAAACTGAAATACCTAGAAAGGTGAAATGAATCTTTGGGCCTCTAGAAATAATGCTAGCTTGAAACTGAAATACCTAGAAAGGTGAACTAAATCTTTGGGCCTCTAGAAAGATTTATTACCTCCTCAAGCAGCATCAAACAATTCCATGCGTGCAGCAAAAATCTTTCCCAAGTTTCATCAAGATCTACTTTTCCAAATTAGAATTAGCGCTAGAGCGAGCAAGATCAATGATATGGCTGTGAGACAGAGAAGTAACGAACAAACTCACCCCTCTCGTGACCTCCCTGGTAGATGCGCCACCGCCGCGCACGACAGAGGGAGAAAAATGGCCGGTGAAGGGGGAGCAAGGCGAGCTTCGGAGGCCGGAGGGAGAGGGCGGCCGGAGGAGGGCGCCGGAGGCCGGAGGGAGAGGGCGGCCGAAGGAGAGAGAGGGCGAGCGGCGGAGCGGCGCTTGGGCGGGCGACCCGATGGGGAACCGAGAGGAGTCTTGCGAGGGGGGGGGAGGGAGCGATCTGGTGTGGGCAAGGCAGATTTTTTAGTTCTCTTTTAGTGGGCCCGAGGAGAACTAACCCAATTAGAACCTCTACACCGGGCTAGTTTTATTAGCTGGGTTAGAGCAAACTAGCTCAAACTAACCCCTCCTATTTGGATACTTTGAGGCTATTTCAACCCAAACTAGCTCTAACTCATGGATCTAAACAAAAGAGGAGTAGTACTGTACATGCTACAGTCTGGACCGTAGGACATTGTTTTTTATGGCCATATCACCACATTGTTTTCTACTGCTGGTTCACCGGGCTGCCGTGGTTCGCACTGCTGGTTCACTGGGCTGCCGTGGTTCGCACTCCTCCGACGTGAGTAGTACTACTAGTATATACAGTATATATACCGCATGATTCTTTGCTCCTTCTTACTACATACTGTACTTCGCTGACATGTGGGAGAGCCAGCATCCGGGTCGACGTGTCATGCACCAGATTAGAGTGCGGAACGGAAGGGGGGCATCACCCAGGTCGTAGCGCCAGCAATTCATGACTATAGTGAGTAGTCATGTCACAAGTCTTTCTAGCAATAATGCGCCGTCAGATCGCATAGCCCGACCTTTCCAGCAGTAGGTAAGTTGAATCCGCTACTCCCTCACCCTCCTCGCCTCTCTGTCAAGCCGCCTACATGAAAACTGCCGCGCGTACTGCCCGGGAAAAGCCCCGCCCTCAACTTTTAACTACGCAAAAATAGTTCGAGCTTGTTCGTTCTATATAAATACTAGTACTGTATGTTTATTCACCCGTGGGGTTGTTCAATGAATGCAGGGCCGGGGAGTAAGTAGGAGTCGTACAGTTAGTCACCTTAAATAGAGAGTTTCTTTTCTTTAATGCCACGTACACAAATTGAAACGCTTGTTGTGGATAGAAAAAGATAATCACTCAACTATATATGTACGCAGGGGCCTGAGCGCTTGCTTTACTAGGGTTGCTATCTTCATTCTCTCATCCTCTCTAGATCTAAACAAGACAGCGGTAGCGACATTTTCTCATTGCTCACCGCTGGTCATAGATCCGGCCGGATCCCTTCGGCCGGTGTGTGTAGAGGACTAAGGTGCATCGTTCACGCGGTCATCACCGGCGAGGGAGGAAACCCATAGCTGCCGACGGGGCCCGATCCTCTGCCCGTGTCGTTCTCTCCGACACAGCGCCGGCTCGGGAGGTCCTCCGACCCTTCTTCCTCCCTGCCGTATTGTGCGCAGATCCGACCTGCCGCCGTCAACATCCCGACGACCCTCAGGTATAAGTTCTTCTAAAGCAGCCTTGCTCTACTGTCCCAGCTCCCCACGTGTCTGCATGTGCATCGTTTTCTACTTCCATCAGCTCTTCCAAATCCACCTAAATTTTTAGTATTATTAGAGGTAAAGCTACTTCATGCATTCGAATCTAGGACTTGGTTCAAACAATGAAGAAAGGGGGGAAAGTCATAGCATGAATCTAGGACTTGATTCAAAGAGGAAATAATAGGGGGAAAGTAGTAGAGACCGGGTACCCAACCGATCTCTTGGTGGAAAGGGGAAATAATGGGAAAACGTAGTACTAACTGGATAAGGAACAGATCTATTATTGGTTGAAAAAAGGATAGAAAGTGGCGGCTGGTGGACAAGTCAACAGAGTATGTCCAGGATTAGATTTGCCGCCCTCACATAGTAAAAGGTCTCTAGGATTAGATTTGCTGCCCTCACATAGTAAAAGGTCTCCTGGATTAGATTTGCTGCCCTCACATAGTAAAAAGGTCTGCAGGATTAGATTTGCTGCCCTCACATAGTAAAAGGTCTCCAGGATTAGATTTGGTGCCCTCATAGAGCATGAACAAATTCGGCATCACCACTTTATGCCTCCTTGTAGGTACATTATGCTGATGCGTCCACTCTCGCATGTCCTTATACCAACTTTTTGCTGTTGTTAATGTAAGGGCGCATGTAAAATGAAGCGATCACACTGTTACCTTAAGGACATGTCTAACCAGTGTTATTGTAAATCTAATGCCTCCAGTGATATGATGCACTTAAACTGTGTTACAAATGGTTCTCCTGCTGTTTTCCCCAATATGATAAGTAAGTTGCTTCTTTACGCTGCTGAGTGACCTGGTGTCCCCACGGTCCCATGCCCTTAAACCAACTCTTTAGCTGCTGTTGATTTACTATATGTGGTAAACAAGCAATGCCACCATTAAAGTAATCCCATATTTGATGAATGTCATTGTTGATCGTAATGCTTCCGGTAACCTGAAGCATTGCTGACGTTTTAAATTTTCTACTGTCCTTGCGCGATTGCCATGAACATAATTAGGATGCTTCTTTTCATTTCGTGTATGTTTTGTATATTCTTATTGACCAGCAAATGTTTACTTTCTATCTTTTTGTGCAGATAGGGATATCCATTTCACCTTGTTGCTATTGTGACCTTTTGGTGAACTGCACAAAACACTTTTTTTGGAATGAGTGTCTTGTGCAGTTCAACTAAAATGTCACGTGGGCAACATCTCTCAATTTTGGTGGAACTGCACAAAATGGTGATTGGAGTTTCCAAAATCTCCATCAAATTCTGCTGGTAATCTCGTGCAACATTTTATTAGCCTTTGCAAGATGAGCCGTCACTGTCACCACAATGGCACTTTCTTTTAGTGGAACTGCACAAAAGGATAAGCAAATTATAGTTGCACCTTACATGAGCAGGACAGCCAACCTTAATGTTGCTCAATTTTTGTGCAACTACTAAAAGAAGAACCTGCCAGCTCACGAGAGCAAGTACTTCTTGCAAGCCGAATGATGCAATCTTTGCTTCATTTCAGGTGAACTGCAGAAAAAGTCGCATGAATTGAATTATCGAGTGGAGCTGCAGGTTGAGTTCAAGGAGTGCCACTATTATAGTAATCATGCTCTTTCTTATTTGTGCTATGCAAACAGGAATACTCAACCACAGATGTTGTGATGGTCAAGAGCATTCGCCAAGTTCTTGGGTTGTATGACACGGCTAGCCAAGATGGATTTAATCCCGATATTCAATTTATCAAAAGGCTCTAATGGGTTGGTTTTGAATCTTGCAAGCCTGGAATCAATGAGATGTGTAGGCATCTTTGTTGTACTTATTATTTGGATCTTATTTGTTGGTTCTGAATCTTGCAAGCTGCTGGGTATCAATGAGATGTGTAGGCATCTTTGTTGTACTTATTAGTTGAATCTTATTTGTTGGTTTTGAATCTTGCAAGCTGGGAAACACGGCATGATGATGCAGAGGACAGCAACCATAACAAACAGTTCAAACTAGGTAGTATTATCTATGTGAAAGTGCGACAAATGTGCTGATCGTGTGCGTCCTGATAATAATAATTGTAATTGTTGTGCATGTTGATCGTGTGGCACTGATAGAACGAGCCAATGCATTGCTTGTTTTAAGAATAAATTTCTATTAAAGCTAATTAAATTTAAGTAAAGTGACCACTAACACTTGTTATTACAGTACCAATACACACCCGCTCGTGAATCGATGTGTGGCCGGAATAGGTTCCTTAATGGAGGTGTTTGAATGCGCCGAGGGTGCATGTTCTGCTGGGCGTGCAACGGGCGAGGGAGGGGTAGTAACTGTTGTCTCATGTACACACTCAGTTACTGTTGAATCCAGTTCCCCAAGAGCTGAAAAACAAACTGCTGCCGCCGCCTATCCACTCGTTCACTTGAAGAGACTCCAATGGCGATCCGAGGGGTGAGCCTGCTGGATATGGACTTCGGCAAGGAGTTCACCTTTGAGTTCACCATTAAGTCCCAGGGCTACACCAAGTTGAATGTTGTGATGGTCAAGAGCATTTGCCGTTAAGACCTTGTGCCCATCCATTCGTCTCCTGACAGGGGCCAGCGGATCGCGGTCGCCCAGGTATGCGTGCGGGACGAGGTTCTCGTCTACCACTATTGTAGGGCCATCAGAGTTTCTGGAGCATTCACCTGTTTCATTGGCAGCGCTGACTGCACCTTCGCTACGGTGGAGAGAAGGAAGAACGCGACGATTCGGCCATCTGGTACAACAAGCTTGTCGACATCCAGAAGCAATACAAGATCATCGGCAACGGGCAGGAGAAGGACTTCGTGGTTGAACTCGCCGAGACCATCATCGACCCCTGCTATGCCAACATGAAAGAAGACAACGATACCAAGGACCTGAACACGTGGGAGGTACCTTTGAACCTAGCCTACATAACCTACAGGGCCAAGGACGCATACGCATGCTACGATATGTACAGGCGGATCTTGGACATGAGGGCGTGTCTGCTTCCTGTAACCGACGAGTACACGAACAGCCGCAGCATCATGATCAAGCGTGCCAGGAAGGTCTAGATGTTGTACTTTATCTGTTTAAGCACCTTTATCATCTGAGTGTTTCATGCATTAGCCTATGTGTCGTAATTATCTGTTTTGTCCGAAATATTTCTTCTAAGAACCCATTAACCTGTTTGCTTTTTTAGTGGCTATTTGCTTATGTATGTAACTAGTTCACTCGTCCGTTTAAAAAAAAAACTAGTTCACTTGTCTGCCGTGCTTTGAATCTCCTTCCTCCCAACATATTCCCCTTCTCAGGTGGAGCTAGCAGGTCTCGTACACAGACATATGGGACCAACCACCTATCCATTTGTATTTCTTTATTTTGTTCAATCTTTTGTCCTCTTACTATATAGCGGCTAGCCATCATAGCCTATGGCGTTGGCCAGGCAATCCCTCTACTCCCACACATTGTCCGACGGCGGCAGCTCCACCGGCCCACCCTACACCCGAACAAGTCAACCCTCGTACTCCCCTCCGCCTGTGTCTTCCCCGCTCCGGCTCGTTCGGTCCGAGGTCTCGACGTCGTCCTCCGCCTTGGTGATCTCGCCACGGTGCCGCCGTCTGTCGTTCCCAACATGGTCAGCAAAACAAGAGGAATCAGGAGACAACTGTTCGTCGAGAGGCTGACTCCCGGGCCTCCACCAGGTCCGTGGCCTAGGTTTTGTTGTTTAACATGGGCAGCCCACGACATGTTTCAATGTTTTTGGATCCAGCATGTATGAAGCGGCATCTGGGCCTCCCAACCTAGCTTGTCTATAACATCAGCAGCCCAAGTTATGTTTGTTTTTTCAAGACGACGCACAACTCAGTTCTATTTTTCTATGAGAATGCAAAATTGAACCTATGTTTTCCCTTCTATAATAGTATATATATATCTTATTTTATTACATATATATATATATATATATATATATAATAGAAACAACATAAGGTTCCGTTAAACCTGCCATTCGTCCAACCATTTTATAGACCTTCCCACTTCCTTTATTTTTCGTTTTTATTAATCCTATATTTGAATTTTCTCCCACTTTCTTTTTCGATGTAAACTGAGTTTTCTCCCAGTACTTTTCCCTAGAACCAACTCAACTGTCCCACATCTAGCCTAAAAAATAATAATACCCCTCGTCCTATTATCTCATCAAATTAAAATGATATTTTATTTCATAAATTGAAAGTTCTTACAAAATAATTATAATAGTTGTTTATATACACCGGTGCGCGTCGGTCCTAAACAAACGGTTTAAAACCCCTTTTCGCGACGGCATTTGGAACCGTCGCCAAGTGAGTGTGTGTGATAGGGTGTCCTTCCCACACGACCCAGAAATCATCGGGGATAGGCCCTCCGGGGACCCAGGCCGGGGCCGTGTGCCATCGGGCGAGGCATCAAAACCCAATCATTTCCGTAGGTATGTACATCCCACACGGTGAATCCCAAAAATCATTTCCGTAGGTATGTACATCCCACACGGTGAATCCCAGAAATTATTTCCGTAGGTATGTACATCCCACACTGTGAATCCCAGAAAAACATTTCCGTTCGTATGTATATCACACACAGTCAATCCAAGGAATAAGTTTCCGTTCTTATGTACATCCCACACAGTCAATCCAGGGAAAACGTTTCTGTTCGGATGTACATCCCACACGGTTTTATGTATACGCTCGTGTGTGAAATGTGTAACGATCACACATGCTCTGTCTTGGTTAACTGTTTGCTTTCATTAACTACATCACACATGATTTGATGTAGAAAACTATGTGGCATTGGGCTATCCATCGCAAGCGCTTTTACTGCTAGAACCGTTTGCAAAGGTCCATGACCGTCTATTCTATTTTTATTTTTGCCTGTAATTATTATTCTAATTGGAAATTTTGAAATACGAAATGTGCAATTCAAATTCTCAGCACAATGATTCAACAACGAATCCATAAATAAAATTGCCAGTACAATATGTTCAGTAATTATAGGATTAGGCAGCAATTAACTATGATGAACCGCAGTATTTAAAGGCGGTAAAGGTGAAGAGACAAGTGTAAATCATTTTGACTGCCGGCGGTGTTGAAGAAGCGGAATGCCCATAATGTGCCTTCCTGCATGCCATAGGCACGGACCACTTTTGTCCAACCCCTTGTGACGATCGCCCGCCCATCCTTCATCGCCTTCAGGAAGACTCCTAGAGCATTATCATGGTAGCATGAATTATATACTTTAACCTTAGTTGCCTCCAGTCCGGTCATGTAGTTTGCAAGGTAATCATCAGTAAATAGCTTCGGAAAACACTGAAAAGAGAAAACTATCAGATACTGAGGTCTAATAGAGTAACTTGTTGTGGGCAGGGGGAAAAGGCAACACATTACTTACCATCCTAAAGTTCACTATTGTCTTCAACAAAGTGTAAATAAAGAGCTTAATTCCAATCACCCGTTTCTTTTGCCTAACAATCTTTCTTAGTTTCCTCACTTGACGCTTGTTCATGAATATCTCATTGCCTCATATGCAAAAGGGATCGAAGCATGGATCAGTACGCCTCATATATGTACCTACAAGCAACCAGTAAATGTTAGAAGCTAAACTGAGATTGCACAAATGATGTAAAATACAACTACCTATGTTCCTAAGTACAAGTATTTTTTTTAGATTTCAATATGAACTACATACGGATGTATATAGAATTATAGATATAGTTTAGATTAGAATCTAGATTCACTCATTTTGCTCCTTATGTAGTCTATATTGGAATCTCTAGAAATACTTATATTTAGGAATAGATGGTGTATAAGACATGGGATGCAGCTAACCTCGACGGCAAACAACAACATCGCCCATTGTAGCCCTGGTTAAGTACATGGAAAGCCAATGTTAACTACAACAGGGTTAACATCCACCAAAAATAGCAAATGGTAATAAAACGGCAGCATCTGTAGTGATATCTTCATTTCGAAAGAGTAGCACGGTAGCAAAGGGACGGATTAAAAAATGGGTACAACTGTTAATTGCAACAGGCTTAAAAACATCCTAATTCATGTTTTGTAAGTTTGTAGCCAGTGAAATACAACTCTTTAAAAATGGATACAACTGTTAATTGCAACAGGCTTGATGGCCATTGAAACCGGTACCGATAAAAATGCAATTGGCAGAGTTAAACATCACAGGGCAGGTGCTGCCAGAGCAGATAATGGCCCAGTTGTCTATCAAAAGGTAGGGAAAATAGCTCAAACGTGTTAGGCATGTTTACTACAACATGCTTAATACATCGACAGTACAAAACATAGCCATTAATTGCAACTGGTATTGATAAGATTGAACTGGTGGGTACATACTTGGTAAGTCCTGAAAGGTAGTTGCTGGGGCACTTCATCTTGGCTAGATCCCGCCCAAAGTCAGCGGCGGCGGAGGCGAGCTGTTCCTCCGGGTCGAAGCGTGGATTAGTGCCACTGACATGTGTACCTACAAGCAACCAGTAAATGGTAGAAGTTAAAATGCAATTGAACAAATGATGTGAAATACATGTAAGACATGGGATGCAGCTAACCTTGACGGCAAACAACAGCATCGGCCGTTATGACCCTGCGTAAGTACATGGACAAGCATGTTAAGTACAACAGGGTTAGCATCCACCAAAAATAGCAAATGGGGCAGCATCTCTAGTATATCTTCATTGCGGAGAGTAGCATGGTAGCAAATGGGCATATTAAAAAATGGATACAACTGTTAATTGCAACAGGCTTAACAACATCCTAAGTCATGTTTTGTAAGTTTGTAGCCATTGAAATGCAACTGTTTAAAAATGGATTCAACTGTTAATTGCAACAGGCTTAATAGACATTGAAACCGGTACTGATAAAAATGCAATTGGCATAGTTAAACATCACAAGGCAGGTGCTGCCAGAGCAGAGAATGGCCCAGATGTCTATAAAAAGGTAGGGATAGTAGCAAAAACGTGTTAGGCATGTTTACTAGAACATGCTTAATACATCGACCGTACAGAACATAGCCATTAATTACAACTGGTATTGGTAAGATTGAACTGGTGAATACATACTTGGTAAGTCCTGAGAGGTAGTTGCTGGGGCACTTCATCTTGGCCAGAGCTCGCCCAAAGTCAGCGACAGCGGAGGCGAGTTGTTCCTCCGGGTCGAAGCGTTGATCAGTGCCACTCACATGTGTACCTACAGGCAACCAGTAAATGGGTAGAAGTTAAACTGCATTTGCACAAATTATGTGAAATACTGTAAGACATGGGATACAGCTCACCTCAACGGCAAACAAAAGCATCGGCTGTTATGACCCTGCGTAAGTACATGGACATGCATGTTAAGTGCAACAGGGTTAGCATCCACTAAAAATAGCAAATGGGCAACATCTCTAGTGATATCCCGAGTCATGTATTGTAAGTTTGTTGCTGGTATTGGTGATATTGAGCTGGACATGGTAATATTTGAACATCACACAGTGTGTAGTACTAAAATAAAATTGGCACGAACATGCTTAATACATCAACCGTACAAATCATAGCCGTTGCAAGTGGTATTGGTAAGATTTAGCTGGTCAGATCTTACCTGTTAAGTCCTGGGGGGTAGTCGCTGGGGGACTTCATCTGGGCCAGAGCCTGCACCATGTCGTCGGCGGCGGCGGAGGGGAGGTGTTCCTCCGAGTCAACACGCACAGCGACCATCGCGCCATGGACCGCTATCAGCTCCTAGCGGGGGGGGGGGGATTTGGAGGCATGAGGATGTTTCGCAGTTGCCATTTAAGAAATCAGGCCGGGGACATGATAGATATCAGTGGGTTACCTGACTGGATCCGAGCAGAACGTAGATGTGGTTGAAGCTGTGGTTGTGGCGGCGGTGGTTTGAGATGCCGGTAGGGGGAGGCGCAAGGGAGGGGGGATACTGAGGGGAAGGGGATGTGGTTGGAGGAATAAATTCTGAAATCGCGCGCCTAATGAAAATTTCGGTGCGAAATTTGAAACTTGGGCGGGGGAAACACATAATGCAGACGAAGCGCGTAAAATACTCATGTGCGAGAAAAAAGAAAGTTGGCAGATCCCATCTCCAAAAAAATGTACACATGTACTTGATTTTTTTGGTCAATGGTACGCCTGGTTTATTAGGAAATATCGCACAGGTAACTGACTTATGGGTCATTAGCGCAAAAAACGCAGACGGGTACGGCATAGAAACCGTGTGTCTTGTGATCTTCTAATGATTAACGCAAAAAACGCACACGGGCACACATGCTAATCAACGCTCAAAGCCCTCAAAGGATGCTCTTACCGACATTGTACGTTAATACTACAAACTTAAAGTACTACTGGTAATTTGCCCTAATACTACAAACTTAAACTACTTCTCACATGCTGCCATCAGGGCATGCTGCCCAGACGCCAATGTTCTTCTTCCCGGCCTTGTAGGCGGCAGCCCACCGTGCTTCGATCTCCGCCAAGTTCTCCTCACCATGGCGTGCGGCCTCTTTTTTCTTGCGGCGGTGGGACTCTCTTTTCTTGACTGCTTTCTGCCTTTTCTGCTCCTTCTGTGCGGCTTTGGCCGCCTCTAGATCCACCACCCATTCGGCCATGGCAGCCTCAAAGTCCGCCCATGTAACTGTCTGGCCGCCGGCGGCGATGAACTCGGCGCGGCGAGATGCCATCTCTTCCTTACCATGTGCGCGGTCGCGGGCGGCGAGGAACGCGGTGCGACGGGATGCCATCGCTTCCTTACCAGTTACTGTGCACCACGGTGCCATGGACGACGCCTGGAGAGAGCTCTGGGACGGAGGGGCCGGGCAGCCGTACAGTGCGGTGGTATTCTAGAGCTCAACCACAAACGACAACAGAAATTTGGCTTCCATTACAATTTTGCTCGTTCATTATCGCACACGGTTCATCTCCGTCGCTTCCGGAAACAGTGTGCGCTGAGCCTATTGTGTGTTGTGTTATGACTGGCCGGAACCCCGACCACGTGGAACGCGCGTGTGCACCGTTGGATGCGCCGCAATCGAATGGCAATCCACGTCCCTCACATCACACCCGTGCACCTGTAGCTGGATTGGATTTATATGCGCTAAATGCCTAGAAAATGCACATAATCCCCTAAATATGGTAAATGAGCCCGAAAAAATGCCAAATTTGAACATGGTGATTTGCAGGGTGTATGTTCGTCGTAGAAAAAAACTCCAGGGCAAAGAACGAAGAAAATTTGGATCCCCCTTAAATCTTAAGGATTTCCCTTTCGAAAGCATGGAACTTCCTCGGTGATGGTTCGATTTATGAAGGGCGTGCATGACAACATAAGCCAGACCTTCTCAATTTTTTTACGAAGGCATGTTGAGGTCATACCATGGCACCAAGCCAGGCGTCATGTTTTCCAACCATGTGTTTCATTTTCTGTATAGTTGTTAACCGAGTAAACGACACGTTTATGGTTGACTATTGCCACACATTTCCATGAAATATCTGCCCATTCCTTGTAAAAGGCATGAGAATGTGCTAAATAACACGAGCATGGTTTTCTAGACCGTTCTTGTGCACCTTTTCATGCACCGATTGTTCGAATTTGAATTAGGTCCATTAATGCCTAGAAAATGCACATAATCCCCTAAATATTGTAAATGAGCCCGGGAAAATGTCAAATTTGAACATGCTGCATTTGAGGCGGCATGTTGATCGTTGGAAAAAACTAAATGACAAACTAGGACGGAAATTAGGATTCCCCTTCAATCTTGGGGATTTTCCCTCTCGAAAGCATGGAACTTCCTCTGTGATGGTTCGATTTATGAAGGGCGTGCATGACGACATAAGCCAAACCTTCTCAAATTTTTACCAGGGCATGGTGAGGTCATACCATGGCACCATGCCAGGCGTCATGTTTTTTAAGCATTTATTTCATTTTTTCTATAGTTGAAAATCCAACAAACAAACATTTGTGGTTGACTATTGCCACACATTTCATCGAAATATCTGTCCATTCCTTGTAAAAGGCATGGTAATTTACTGAGCATGGTTTTCTAGGCCGTTCTTGTGGACCCTTTCATGCATCAATTGTTTGAACTTGAATTATGCGCATTAATGCCTAGGAAATGCATATAATCCCCTAAATATGGAAAATGAACCCGGAAAAGTGCCAAATTTGAACACGGTGATTTGCAGGTTGTATGCTCATCATAGAAAAAAAACTCGTGGACAAAGGACAAAGGAAATTTGGACCCCCCTTCAATCTTGGTGATTCCCCCCTCGAAACAATGAAACTTCCTCGGATGATGGTTCATTTTATGAAAGGCACACATCACGACATAAGGAAAACATTCTCCAACATTTACCAGGGGCATGGTGAGGCCATACCATGGCATCACACCAGGCGTCATGTTTTCCAGCCATGTGTTTCATTTTTTGGATAGCACGAGCATGGTTTTCCAGACCATTCTTGTGCACCTTTTCATGCACCGATTGTTCGAATTTGAATTATGTGCATAATTAATGCCTAAAAAATGCACACAATCCCCTAAATATGGTAAATGAGTTCGGAAAAATGTCAAATTTGAACACGATTCATTTGAGGCGGTATGTTGATCGTTGGAAAAAAACTGAAAGACAAACTAGGACGGAAATTTGGATTCCCCTTCAATCTTGGTGATTTCCCTCTCGAAAGCATTGAACTTCCTCGGTGATGGTTCGATTTATGAAGGGCGTGCATGACGACATAAATCAAACCTTCTCAGCTTTTAACCAGGGCACGGTGAGGCCATATCATGGCACCATGCCTTCCGTCATGTTTTTCAAGCACATATTTCATTGTTCTATAGTTGATAACCCAGTAAATGACGCGTTTGTGGTTGACTCCATTGAAATCTCTGCCCATTCCTTGTAAAAGGCTTGAGAAATTACTAAATACCACGAGTATGGTTTTTCCATACCATTCTTGTGCACCCTTTCATGCACCAATTGTTTGAATTTGAATTACATGCATTAATGCCTAGGAAATGCACATAATCCCCTAAATATTGTAAATGAACCCGGAAAAGTGTCAAATTTGAACACGGTGATTAGTAGGGTTTGTGTTCATCGTAGAAAAAAAACTCATGGATGAAAGACAAAGGAAATTTGGATTCCCATTCAATCTCGGTGATTTACTATCGCACATGGTTCATCTCCCTCGCCTCTATGAACCGTGTGTGTTCACTCGCACATGCAAAAGGAAAAGAAAACCCTCACCCACTTCGTCCCCACTCCCTCGCCGTGGACTCCTCCGCAACTCTGCACCCTAAGCTCGACGGCTGTTGGCGACGGCCGTAGGTCGTGCTCCAAATGGCACCGGATTTCGCCTCCACCGCTTTCCGCCGCCTATATGCACCGACATTCGAGACTCTAGTCGACTGGGGTTTTCTGCGGGATTGGGCCGGGGATTTTTCTCATGGAGAAGGTAATCAACTTAATGAGCAAAATATTCACTCATCTCTTATCGCAGTCCGTCCGTCGCTGTTAATCAACCGGCGGAAATCACCGTGGAATCATTTTTGTTCTAGCTGATTCGTGGGTGTTCATTCATGTGTGCAAAGCGCGAGCACAAATCGGGCAACTGTGGTCGTGGTCAGTCGGAAACGAAGTTCTATCTCACCATTCCGGATGACTTCAGGGAGCGCTCGGTATGTTCAATCTCAACCTACCACGGTCGGCATGGCCTAAATTTGTGAACATATACCGTCTGTTGCTACATTATCTATATATTTGCATCAAATCTTTGTTACATCATCTATTTTTAATTCTATATTTTTTAGTTTGCTTGCATCTATATATGGATATGTTCTATCAATTACTCCCATATTTGCATCTTGCTTGGTTATTTCAATATATCTAATTTACGATCTTAATTTTCATTTAAAGCAGTACATCCCTTGCTTTGCAAGAACAGGAGTAGAAGGAAATCTTGGGCTTTACTTTGCTGATGACTCGCAGGATGTCATATTGACAACGCAACATGGGTTTACAATGACGGTTAGCGTAATACTTGATAAAGATGGTCACTCCTATTTTAATGCGGGCCTTTGGAGAAAAATGTCTAAGTGTTATGAACTGAAAGCTGGCAATAAAATTCTAGTGCGTGCACCACAGCCCGGTCTAATTAACATAGATGTTTACTTCCCCAACGTCATCAGCCGATGAAAGTCTGATCGAGGTTAGTGTCCTTTCAACTTTCTCCAAGCTGTCATATTACTATTTAAGCAACCACTTGATCGCTATTTAAGCAACCAAGTGTGATATCATATTCTAACTCCGTTCCTATGCAGTAACAAATTCTGTTTACCAATTTATGTGCACTATATATTCTTCTGCCATGTTCTGAATAAATAATACCTTTCCACCTTTTAAGCAGGATATGTTGGATGCATAGTGAACGATCTGTATGTTACTAAGCATACCAAATTTCACTGGAAGGACTTGAAGCATGTCATAAACTTTGTTGATAATCTGACAGAGATAGCACAGCGTATGAATTCTGGATTTTGGATGGGATTAATTAGACCTATGGTGCACACACTGAACAAGACCAATTGTGTGCACAAAGCGCTGGTAAAAAGTCTTATTTTAATGTTGATGCTCATAAGCTATATATATCTTCAACGATATGTTACAATTTTTTTTATTCTACATGTCAACAGAAATTGCCCCCTGTATCCGTTCCTGGATCGATTTCCCAGTGTGGTCGAATTGCACTTGTGCCTGCTAATAACGCCAAAGTGATTGCAAGGTACTGCATTTCCCGCAAAAATGGAACCATTCAAATTAACAAGTTCTCGCTTCTCGTGGCAATGCATCCATATTGGAAAATTGGAGACACTGTTCTACTCCTGCTCTACCAAGGCACAGGAGGGCTCTTCGTTTTCATTGACGAGATGCCGAGTCGCCGTGATCAAGCTGCTTCAAGTGGATAGTTGTGGTTGTTGGCCCTCAGCCTCTTAAAATGTGCTAGCTGTTACTATATATGTTAAGTATGTAGATATGGACCATATGGTTGTTGGCCCTTATCCTCTTAAAATGTGATAGTTGCTACTATGTTAAGTATGTAGATATGGACCATATGGTTGTCAAGACGTGTTACGAAGATCCTCCTTTTGTCGAATAGTGTAACCACTATATATATGTTAATCAGATGCTGTTACCCAAGTTCACAAATTTTCATGGAAAGTATTAGTATCGTACACAGTTCATTGAGTTTAAGCGTGTGCCCGATCTCCCGAAGGCATTTGCATATTAACTGTCCATATTGCAAATTCACACACATGTTCACATAAAGAAACGTATGTGTAACATACTAATCATCGCACACAAGTACTCGCAGACGCATCGTGTGCGATATTCCTAGCCACCGCAAGCAACTAGTTTGCATTTTTCAAAGTTTTTTGTACACACAGAATCACACACGAAGTAACTGTATTGACCGTCTGTGTTGTAATTTCTCATCGTAAACAGTTCATCCAAGTCGGCTGTTTGCCACGTATCACACACATCTTGTTTACACGACTCATTTATGTTCTTTTGGCTCATCGAAACAGTTCATCCATGTGAACTGTATGCTGCATATCACACACATCTTGTTAAGTTGAACCGTTCCTGATGTGTTCCCTAATCGAAAATAGTTTGTCCGAGTTAACCGTATGCCGTATATCGCACACACATTGATACGGCTGCCCGTTTCTGTTGTTCTACCTCATCGCAAATAGTTCGAATGGATTAACCGTGTGTCCTGCATCGCACACGCATTGTTATGGCTGTCCGTTTCTGTTGTTCTGCCTCATCGCAGACAGTGTGAATGGATTAACCGTATGCCCTTCATCGCACACGCAACTAAAACCTGAACCGTGTTTGATGCATACATCATCGCAAATGTTTTGCACCTTTTTGACGGTTTTTTACACCACCGTTTGCGACTATTGTATCGCACACAGTTTCGGCAAAGGGTCTCTGATCTTAGTGTCGTGTTAGCAGTCTCCTGCAGTAGTGATATAACTTGGCATGTTAACTCCTAGTGATTGCGTACATAATCTTGCAAAGATTTTACTGACCAATGCAGTAATAGACGTGCAATCATGTGTTTATGTTTTTATAACATTTCTCCGTCCAGCCCAACATGATATTTTCACCCAGCCCAGCAAGTTCGCGGATTTCGAGAAAAATGCAAATGGGCTTTAAATTCTACCATAATATATAAACGGGCTGCATAGATGCTACATCATTGTTTCACCCAGCCCACCAAATGGACTAAAAAAACCAAATGGACTGGCTGACATGTGGGCCAGTAGGTCGAAGCCTAAGCACTTTCACAAAAAATAAAAATACAAAGGTCGAAGCCTAAGCAAGGCATTGGATTTACATCCAACGGCCAGCATTCTTCTGCAATCTCTCGTCTTCTTCCCCCAGCGCTGCCGGGACCACCCGCTCCAGCCTCCGGCGTCCAGCAGTGCAGTTTTGCATGCCTCACAGCGAAACGCTACCCCGCCGACGGCCAGGCCATCCCTCAACTCCGCACCAAGTCAAGAAACTCAGAAAGGTTGTTAGGATAAAGAAATTAGCAACAAAAAACAACAAGATATTTGTCTGCACAATGAAGAAGACATTAGTTCACTACATGATGGTACTAACTATTATACCTTGACTTTTTTATTCCTTTGCCCCATTTCCAATATAGATAAGATATTTGTGCACATCCTTGTTTTCAGGCCTTTCCAAAGTCGTTCACCGATGATTACCTCTCAAACCACCTGTATGGTCAGGATGCGAGGAAGGTATTCATACAACACCCACGGTTCAATGTTGAAGTGTTCCTGAAGAGGACGAAGGATGGACGGTCAATCATCCACAGTCACTGGCCTAAAGTTGCAAAGACTCTCAACATCAATGAAGGCTCAATATTTGCCTTTTGCTTCAGCAGTTTTCCAGATGAGATACATCTGTCTATGTACCGTCTATGATGCTAATTTCGAAAGGTTATAGATGTTGCATGTGAAACTTGGTGCTGGTGCAGTTGTGTAATGGGGTAGCTGAGTGCTGAAGCTATATGATGTTGTACTCTGGTGTATTTCAATTATGAAAATGAAATATATTGTGTGCTTAATATGAATGCCAATTAGATTAATAAATGGATTATTAATAATAGGATAATTAGCCTGCTAATTGGGTTTTTCTATTGCAAACGGTTATTGAGAAAACACCGTGGGCGACGACCTCAGGCAACGCACACAGTTTCTAGGAATAAACCGTGTTGGATTAATGAACAATCACACACGACATCGTATTGAAAGCTGTTTGCGTTAGGCCACCTGGCGCAAACGTTTACCACATAAAACCTGTGCGTGATGGATAGCCTTTGCCACACAGTATCTTCTACGCACCGTGTGTGATGCATTCAATAACGCAAACGATAAAATTGTTAATACCGTGTACAATGGAAACACTATCACAAATGATTTAACGAGGAAAATTGTGTGTGATGTACCTGCGAACAGAAATGTTTTCCTTGGAGCGACTATGTGGGATGTATATACGAATGGAAACGTTTAGCGGCGACCGACTGTGTGGAATGAACTTACGATCGGAAACGATTTCGCCTGTAAATTTTTTTAGCACTACTATACGTATAACTGTATTGGATCGCTCGTCGGTCGCACACGAAATCATTTTGCCAATCGTGTGTGCCAGGAGGGTATATCCCCAATGGTTTCTGGGTCATGTGGGAAGGACCCCCTATTGCAGTCACTCACTAGGTGACGGTTCCAAAGGCCGTTGTGGAAAGGGGTTAAAAACCGTTTGTATAGCACCTCCCTGTACTAGTTCTAGTTTATGCGTTGTTTCGTAAGCGGCTGATTTGGATCCATATGTTTCATGCTATGGTTAGATTTATCTTAATTCTTCTTTCGTAGTTACGGATGCTTGCGAGAGGGGTTAATCATAAGTAGGCGGCTTGTCCAAGGAAGGGCAGCACCCAAGAACCGGTCCATCCACATATCAAATTATCAAAGTAACGAACGCGAATCATATGAGCATGATGAAAACTATCTTGACAACAATTCCCATGTGTCCTCGGGAGCGCTTTGCTTTATATAAGAGTTCGTCCAAGCTTGTCCTTTTCTACAAAAAGGATTGGGCCACATTGCTTCACCTTGTCTACTTTTGTCAGTTGTTACCCGTTACAAATTATCTTATCACACAACTATCTGTTATCGATAATTTCAGTGCTTGCAGATAATACCTTGCTGAAAACCGCTTGTCATTTCCTTCTGCTCCTCGTTGGGTTCGATAATATTACTTATTGAAAGGACTACGATAGATCCCCTATACTTGTGGTCATCATATAGCAATCCAAATTTCCAAATTAGTCGACAACATGTTCATAAACCCCCACCCTCCCGGATAGAAAAGAGGATTCTAGGAACATACTGTGCGCGGTTTAAGATCCTGTGTTATGATGAGAAGGAACAAGTGTGGCGTCTCGCCGAGGGCGCATAAACCTATAGGGTCCTCGCACTTTGGGCACTACAAATGAAACACACTAGATTCAGTAGGAAGAAAAATGCATCAATGGCGGCGGCTGCCATCCTAGGATTACCTACGAACAAGGAACTTGGATTTATCGGGGATGGATGAAGAATTCGTACCTGGTTCTCCATGAGAAAACCATATGCAATCGCCGAGAGGTATTTTCTCTGAACAAGCAGACGAGGGAGAAGGGGATTCAGGCCTAGTGAAATATTACTGCTTCGTTCATTCAGGTTACTGCTAAAGCTAGAAAGGTGGGGTTTTTTGTGATTTGACGGCTCATTGGGGATTACTGTAGCACTACGACCGGGGTGAGTCTACCGTGAAGTTGTGCACTCTAATTTGGTGCATGGCAAGTGGACCCCGTTGTTGGATTCCCCACATATCGGCGAAAGGAAGTAGAAAGGCAGGAGTAACTAGTTGCACATAAATATATTTTTGAGAAAGAGATACTCCCTTTGTAAAGAAATATAAAAACCTTTTATATCAGAACTTTATACATAAGAAAAATCAAGGGGAATATATATAAAATAATATGGGGGTTCAGCTGAGAATATAATACTCAGACAGGCTCACAGTTCTGGACTTTGGGCCACAGGCCGGTGGGCCTGCATGTTTGGGGGCCCATGTGTTCTAACTCATCGCATTTCATATTGTAAGCGATTGGTATGGCACTGGTTTTAGATGCTGTCGCAAGGCGAATACAGAAAATTGAATAAAGCACGACAACTATTAGAATGAAATCGAACGACAGTTCCTAACCAGCAATCAAAGTTGCAATTCTTTCATGATATCCTACGTGATAAATAATACTGCCGTACTACTTATACACACATGACACTTGTTTCACCATGCCATATTATTACATCAAAATCTCTCGGAGAATAGATCAGTTCGGCAGTTGAGTGCTGCTACTGAAGAATTTCAAAGTTGATTCGGACCAGCTCTCCTTGCCGAGAAAGTTCGATTTTGACATCATCCCCTACCGCAAGATTTGATTTAGATTTTAACCTTGACCATCGTTTAGCATCAATCATCATGCGACCATCCTTTGTACTTACGGTATATTGAGCAGGTTCATTCACACCAAGGCTGCGCATGGTAAGAGAAACTTGGCCACGGTCGCCCGGATTGTTGAACGACTCCCTCGTTGCTCTAGGAATTCTCTGTTTGCAAACAAGAAGACATACACAAACAGTTAGATCAACACAGTGAATCATGTGAAACAACATAGAAAGAAAAAAGAACGAAGCACTTGGGCGACCAATGCTTACCAAGAAGGTGGAGATGTCGATTTTTGTAAGGACTTTGGTATATGCAGTGCGAACTGTAGTCCAGTCTGTTGCCGGTGCAACTGCTGGTTCCGTTGCCGCAGCACGGACCGGAGCAGATGCAAGTGCAACTTCCAGTGTTGGTGCAGGTGCCGGAGCTGTTGCTGGTGCCCATGGCGGTGCGACTGGTAGTGCCGCTGCTGCTGCCGGAGATGGTGCTCCTTGTGGAGCTGGTGCCGGTGTCGATGCTCGACCTCCGGTAGATCAGCCTGATCCGCTGACACGATCGGTGCCCTATCCTCAAGTGGATCAGACTGAGCTGCTGCCCCTGTTAGTGCTAGAGCAAGTGCCGTTAGAGAAGGTGCCGGTGCTCGATTCGTTGCTGAAGGTGGTATCGATGTGCGATACAGCAGCGATCGTCTCTTGTCTGCTATGATCAGCTTTCTAACTTGACTAGGCTCCGTGACCATGATCCAGTGTTTTTCTTCATTTCTTTTAAACGTGAGAAGGACTAATTGTGGCGTGTTTGTTAAACCAAACTACAGTTCATCATAGGGCTTCAGATTGTACTTAGACAACAGACTGATCCAATTGTGTCCACTAATATAAGTGATGGACAGTGCCTTCATTACTGACACAACATAAGAAGTGAAACCTGCAAAAATAACCATCATAGAGCAAACCAAACGGTTTATTCTGTGACGAATGTCACATGGCAAAACCTGCATCGTAAAATTGCAGCGGAAGTAAGAAAATATGACATTAAATCAATAAGATTTAGACAGTAAATCAATAAGATTTACTTGATGTGACATGAGTGAATCCTTACCAGGAAATCACTATGTTCAAGTTCTAAACAGAAGATTGATCGTCCAATTACGCGTGGCATGTAGGGCCCCCACTTACTCCCACAAGCAGGACAGTCCAAAGGTCGTGACAAAGCGTATGGACCGAACATCGTGACCACGAGGAGGGCACCCTCTCTATCTCTTCCAAGGGGAAAGAGCCCATCTGCAACATCAGGGAGGGCACCCTACAACCGTGCTCTTCTAAGGGGGAGGAGCCCATCTGCGACAACATGGAGCGCACCCAGAGTCCATGCTCTTGCAATGGGAAGGAGCCCATATATGACAAGTGAGGAAACCCATGATTTGTTTTGTCGTGCCTCTTCACAGGGGGAACCCATGATTTGTTTTGTCGAGCCCCTTTTGTACTGAGAATATGTCCAGATCTAATTGCTATATTTGGTTGTTTGTAGTATGCCTTGTTTATTTCAGTTATCCATAATATACTCTATATGTGCAACTATTTAATGTGCAATACAATTTCATCAATACCAGTTTCAACAATACCAATAGGCATGACTACATTTTCTTGATGTTATGTCTGTTATAGCTAGCATATGCCTCTTTTAACGTTTTTTGGTTGTTCGGTTGTTTGTAGTTAGCATATATCCAGTTTCAATTGCTATCTTTGGTTGGTCGTAGTATGCCTTGTTTATTTCTGTTATTCATAATGTGATGTTCTATATGTGCAAGTATGAACTGTGCAGTTCAATTTCATCAATACCACTATGAATGACTACATTTGGTTGCTGTTAAGCATGTTGTAGTTAACACGCTTTTCAATTTTTATTTAACAATAACTACTATACTTAGACTTGCACAATACTGTCGGTGCAACAAACCCTGGGTGTGTTGCCCAGACCGTGCATAGGCCCGAGATCAAGATTACAACATCCAAGACAAGGCCAAGATGGAGAGATAAGCTCTTTGAGAAATCAAAGGGCAGGTTGAGAAGACCAAGTCGAGCTCAAGAGCAAGACACCACCAAGGGAAAAGCCTCCCCTGCCGAGCGAGCGAGCCTGGTGGGGCCGAGGTTGCTTCAAAAGACAAGTCTCAAGATCGCCCCGGCAAGCTTGCCGGGAAGGCGAAGGGCGGACCACCCCACCAAAGCCCCACCGCTCCACCTCACAACGATGCAAGTCATTAGTCGATGCGGTGTCAAGCCCTGAAATGACTAAGTGGCTGTTCTTCATCACTTGGCAGCCACTTTCTATGGAAACCACCTCCAAATGACACCCGTTTAGAGACGTGTCAAGCAGACAGACAAGAAGGTGGCCAAACAGCCCCGACAGGGCTTGCCGGGCACGCCTTGATGTGACACTAAGCAGCGCATTTAATGTGCTCTGCCCTGTCTGCAGGGTTAGGTATGATAACACTATTTGCTATCTAATCACCACACAATGACTGATTTGCCATTGTGGTGACCCCTTGATCTATAAAAGGAAGCCCATGGCAACCATAGAAAGGATTCAGACCCTTGTACACTCGTACGCGCGTAGGTGCTCTCGTCTCGAGGCAACATTGCCGAGAAAGAGCGCTGCGTTTCCACCACCATCCACCATCAATCCACAAAAGCAGGAGTAGGGTTTTACGCCTCGCGGTGGCCCGAACCTGGGTAAAATCGCTTGTGTGATCTCCACCATGCTGCGCTGCAGTTCTCCGCTCTTTGTGCAACGTACCCATCCCCCCACCGAACCAAAAAGGGGCTCATGGACCCATAGGTGGTCGTGGTTTCCCACGACATCTTTGGCGTGCCAGGTAGGAGGGAGCGCTTGTGCGAACCCGAGAAGCGTACGTAGCGCGTCATCTTCATCGCCATTTTCTTCATCGATGGCTCCATCGTCCATGGCGCCCAAGAAGAAGCCCAGCGCCGCAGCTCACTCGTCCACCTCGAAGGCCTTGCCGCACGCGACCGCTGATGCTGTGTAGGCTACGAGGACGCCTTGGGGTGTGGACACTGCGGGGGACGTGGTCGACGCAAGCTGCGTCATCACCACCTCCCCTGCGGCCGAAGAAGGAGCAGGAGGCACCGGAGAAGGACAACACCAACAACATCCCAGCGGCCACGGTCCATGAGGTTCGGGAGGAGAGATCATTCTGTTTGCACCTCTCCGCCCGGCGAGGGGCATAGCTGCAGCGGGGGTACTCGCTCTGGGGGGAATCGTAATGCTCCGGCCTCTCCCACCGCGGGTGCGGCCACAGAGCACGCGCCACCCCCGGAACGAGTTGACCCAGCCGCTACGCTAAGCAGGGCCGCTGGCACTCAAGCGCCTCCACCTCGTCACCACGCCATCCAGGCGGCTGGCTCACGATGACGAGAGCACGATGCAACCGCGACTAGCACCATCAGGAGCCGGGTGACGATATGGTCTTCATCAACATCCATGCCAAGCACCACTTCGGAGGCGCCCATGGCGCGGACCCAGGTGTTATTGAATTACCGCCAGTAGGCGATCAGATGGATGAGTGGAGAGCCACCGTTTAGAGCCTGATTGGTTTGGCTAAGCCGGGAGGATCGCAGCGAGCTGGCCCGCCACGGCCTCCCCAGGCAACGACAATGGCCCACGCCGCTGGTCGTGCGGAAGGGGCAGTCCTAGAGTGCAGTCCCCTCCACGGCAACCAGCGCGGGAGTCGAGCAACCAAGAACCCGACAACGTCTCGATAGCTTCGTCCGACCCTCGAGCACGTCAAGGCCAACGGGAATTCCTGGAGGACATGCAAAGGGAAGGAGCGTGTGCCACCATCGAGCGATGCCGCAACGCCCACCGCCAGAACGACAAGTGCGATGGCCCGGCTGTCGATGAGCCCGCTCTCGCTGAAGGCTGGCACCTGCCTTTTGAGGCTGGGTGCCCTGCCTTCACCCGTGAGCTGAGCTACGGCAAGTCCATTGGCCATCCGCTCGCACGTTCAAGCCAGAGATACTAGAGAAGTATGATGGGAGATTGAACCCAGCAGAGTTCTTGAGCATCTACACCATCGTTGTTCAAGCTGCCGGGGGAACATATGAGAAGGTATTCGCCAACTACTTCCCTTTGGCACTCAAGCCTAATGTGAGGTCTTGGCTGACGCACCTGCCGGAGAACTCCATTTCAACCTGGGCTAACTTGTGCCATGAGTTCATTGGCGCCTTCACGGGCGGCCATCAAGAACCAGGGCGGCCCAGCGACTTGCAGCTTCTCCGGCAGAAGGAAGGAGAGAATCTGCGAAAGTACATGCGGAGGTTCGGCCTGTCCACAGAAACATTCCAGATATCCACCCAACAGCTGTGATAGCTGCATTCCAGTCCAACATGTGCAATCGACGGATCCGTTCCAAGATGAATGTTCGATTGACCAAGACTGTGAAGGAGCTTTACACTTCGGTGGACAAGTGTGCTCGAGTAGAGGAGGGGAGGAGGCTCCCCGGAGAAGAGGAGGGTGTCGACATTTACTCAGAGGATGATGAGGAGGCCACCAGCCATAAGAAGAAGAACAAGAAGCGCAACAAAAAGTGCAAGGATAAGACAGTGTTGACCGTTGAGGGATCGGGAGAACCTAGTACCGGCAAGAAGGTCAAGGCTGAGGCCCCCGGCAAGGAAGCTGCTGCGTGCAACGATTGCTGGGAAGCTGCAGCTGCCGAGAAGACTGGGAAAGGTGTTGGGCCATACCGCAAGATCCATCGGACCAAGGGCCACAATCTCCAGGAGTGTCATCAGGTTGAACAGCTTGTCAAAAAGCAGAGGGCTGAATATGAGAAGCGAGATAAAGAGAAAGGTCAGAGTGGCGCTAGCGGAAAGGGCCAGGGTGGCAGAGCAAGTAGACGCCGCAAGACTCCTCAAGATCAACAAAAACCCTCCAGAGGCCATGAGAAAGAGGTTTGCAACAGTGAGAGTCATGGAGGGGATGAAGTGGAAACCAGCAAGCAGGAGTTCCAGAAAACCATTGACGCCTTGTGCATTGACGGGGGTGCATCTCTGCATTCCTCTCACCGCCAACTTAAACAGTGGGCGCGTGGGGTCAATGCCGTGGAGCCAGAAGCAGATTCTTGAAAACCACTCAAATGGTCCTACATGCCCATCATCTTTGACGAAGAGGATCACCCTGACCGCGCCACCGCGGGAGGGTGCTTGCCGTTGTTGGTCTTGCCAACAATCCGCAACCTCAAAGTCACAAAGATGTTGGTTGACGGCGGGGCCGGGTTGAACCTAATCTCTCCAAAGGTCATTAGCAAACTTCAGATAGCATAGGAAGAGCTCGAGGTTACCGGCACGTTTCAGGGGATCAGCCCCGGCAGGAGTCGCCCCAAGGGGAAAATCACACTACCGGTAACGTTCGGGGGGGGGGGGGGAGTTGAACTACCAGACTAAGAAGATCACATTTGATGTGGTTGACCTCCCCTGCCGTACAATGGAATCCTTGGTCGTCCAGCTCTGGCCAAATTCATGGTGGCATCCCACTATGCCTACAACACCTTGAAGATGCCAGGGCTGATTGGTGTCATTTCCATTTTGTTGGGGGAGAAGGATGCAATCATTTGCGTGGACAAGATGTACCGGGAAGCAGTCGCGGCAGAGGCCATGAAAGCCAGTGTTCCACCAAGGAAAACAAGCAGAAAGGAAAAAATAACAGGGACACCAGCAAGGAATCCGAGAAGCGTGCCTCTTCGGAGTGTGCTGCGCCTGGTGATGACTTGCTGAAGAGTTCCAATAGCAAGAGGTCCAAGGCTTCTGCACCCGCTGTGAAAAAGGTCCTAGCAGGGCTGGCTGGCGCTGATGGTACTTTCACCATCAGTGCTACCCTCGATGACAAATAGGAAAGCACGCTCGTTGCCTTCCTGTGGGCGAATATCGATGTGTTTGCCTGGCAACCGTCTGATATCCCCGGTGTTCCCAGGGAGGTAATCGAGCACCACCTTACTGTCTGCCCACATGCCCGACCCGTCAAGTAGATGGTCCGGAGGCAAGCCTTGGAGCAGCAGCAATTCATTGCTGAGGAGATAAAGAAACTTGAGGCAGCTGTTCTTGTCAGAGGAGTACTGCATCCAACATGGTTAGCAAATCCTTTAGTAGTGTGCAAGGCTATGGGAAGTGGAGACTATGCATAGATTTTACGGATCTAAATAAGGCATGCCCGAAGGACCCGTTCCCCTTGCTGCATATTGACCAGATCGTGGATTCAACCTCTGGGTGTGACTTGCTCTCCTTTCTGGAAGCATACACTGGATACCATCAGATCTTTATGTCCAAGGAAGACGAAGAAAAGACCGTGTTCATCACCCCGAGTGGCACATACTAATTTGTACGGATGCCTTTCGGGTTGAAGAGCGCCGGGTCCACCTTTGCAAGGGCAGTCCAGATTGGTTTTGAGTCATAGTTTCACAGAAACATCAAAGCTTACATGGATGATATTGTTGTCAAAACCAAGTACAGATCAACCCTCGTTCGGGATTTGGAAGAAACGTTTGCTAATCTGCGCAAGATCAACTTGAAATTGAACCCAGAGAAGTGTGTGTTCGACGTTCCTTCCGACAAGCTACTTGGCTTCTTCGTGTCCCACCGGGGGATAGAGGCCAACCTAGATAATATCAAGGCTATCAAGCAGATTCAAGAACCCAAGACAGTTAAGGATGTGAGGCGTTTGACTGGATGTGTTGCAGCGCCTAGCAGGTTCATTTCCAAGTTTGCCGAGCGTGCCTTGCCATTCTTCAAAATCTTGAAGAAGGCAGGGCCCGTGGAGTGGACCCTAGAGGTAGACACCGCATTGCAAGATTTGAAGGCCTACCTTTCTCTGTGCCCACTCTGGTTGCTCTCAAACCATAAGAGTCGTTGTTGCTATACTTAGTGGCAACTAATCAAGTGGTTAGTGCAGCACTAGTGGCACAGCGGGAAGTGGATGAAGCGACAGCCACAACTAGTATCCCCTCCGGAGAGGAAAGCAATCACACCCTGGCAAGGTCAGATGCAGATCAGGGCAGAGAAGAGCAAGGCAGCGGGGGCAGCCCGAAGGTCACGACAAGGAAGAAGGTGGTGCAGTGCCCAGTGTACTTCGTCAGCTCCCTATTACAGGGGGCTAGATCCAGGTACTCTGGTGCAAAAGTTATTATTTGGCCTCGTCATGGCCTCAAGGAAACTGCGCCACTACTTCCAAGCCCACGAGATCACTGTTGTCACCCGCTTCCCTTTGCAATGGATACTCCGAAACCCCGAGGCTACTGGCAGGATAGTGGAGTGGGCTTTGGAGCTATCCAGCTTTGGTTTGAAATTTGAGAGCACATTAGCTATTCAGAGTAGAGCATTGGCAGACTTTAATGCAGAATGAAAGATACTTCTCCAACGTATCAATAATTTTTGATTGTTCCATGCTGTTATATTATCATTCTTGGATGTTTTACAATCATTTTATAGCAACTTTATATCATTTTTGGGACTAACCTGTTCACATAGTGCCTAGTACCAGTTGCTGTTTTTTGCTTGTTTTTTACTTCGCAGAAAATCAATACCAAACGGAGTCCAAACGCAGCGAAACTTTTTGGAGAATTTTTCTGGACCAGAAGACACAAGATGGGCCGAAGAAGTACTAGAGGGGTGCGCCGAGGGGAGCACAACCCACCTGGGCGTGCCTTGGGGCCCAGGCGCGCCCTGGTGGGTTGTGCCCACCTCGGTGGCCTCTTGCACTGCCTCTTTGCTCTATAAATTCCCAAATATTCCAAAAACCCTAGGGGAGTTGACAAAAATTAATTCCAGCCGCCACAAGTTCCAGAACCACCAGATCAAATCTAGACACCATCACGGAGGGGTTCTTCATGCTCATTAGTGCCTCTCCGATGATGCATGAGTAGTTCATTGTAGACCTATGGGTCCGTAGTTAGTAGCTAGATGGCTTCCCCTCTCTCTTTTGACTCTCAATACAATGGTCTCGTAGAGATCTATTTGATATAACTCTTTTTGCGGTGTGTTTGTTGGGATCCGATGAACTTTGAGTTTATGATCAGATCTATGTTTTTATCCATGAAAGTTATTTGAGTTACTTTGATCTTTTATATGCATGATTACTTATGGCCTCGTATTTCTTCTTTGAATCTTTGGTTTAGTTAGGCCAACTAGATCAAATTTTCTTTCCATGGGAAGAGGTGTTTGTGACGGGTTCGAACTTACGGTGCTTGATCCCAGTGACAGAAGGGGAACCAACACGTATGTATCGTTGCTATTAAGGATAACAAGATGGGGTCTATTTCTACATAAATAGATCTTGTCTACATCATGTCATCATTCTTATTGCATTACTCCGTTTCTCCATGAACTTAATACACTAGATGCATGCTGGATAGCGGTCGATGTGTGGAGAAATAGTAGTAGATGGAGGCAGGAGTCGGTCTACTAATCTTGGATGTGATGCCTATATAATGATCATTGCCTGGATATCGTCATGATTATTTGAAGTTCTATCAATTACCCGACAGTAATTTGTTTACCCGACGTATGCTAGTTTTCTCAAGAGAAGCCACTAGTGAAATCTACGGCCCCAGGGTCTTTTCTTTATTATATTTTCCTTCGCGATCTATTTTTATTTGCTTTTATTTTCAGATATGTTAAACCAAAAAATACAAAAATACCTTGCTGCAATTTATTATTATTTATTTTATCTCGCTTTCCCGCAAGATCTATTTATCCAATCTACGACAATTTTACCTATCTTTTTACCCGTGAGGGATTGACAACCCCTCTCTTACGTCGGGTTGCAAGTATTTGTTCTTTGTGTGCAGGAGTTGTTTACGTGGTTCTCCTATTGGTTCGATAACCTTTGTCTCATCACTGAGGGAAATACCTACCATAGCTGTGCTGCATCATCCTTTCCTCTTTGGGGAAATACCGATGTAGTTCAAGCTGCATCTAAAGGAATTTCTGGCGCTGTTGCCGGGGAGACTATCGGCGTTCTGGGAACGGGGGTCCCCAGACTTGCCTGCCTGCAGCCCACGGCGCGGCTATGCTAGCAGGCCGTATGGCCCATCTTCATCAACAAGGCATTCAAGACCCTCGCGAGGGGCCAAGCCTCGCGAGGCGAACGACGCAAGACCTCCTCAGGAGCGGCCTCTCCAAGCAGGCTCGCGAGGAGCAGAGATATCAAGGCGGGGCAAACCTCACGAGGCTCTCGTGACGTGAGCCATGACGACCGACACCAGGCGGGCGCCAGCGCGCGCAATGTCCTTGTTTCCTCTTTGGTGCTAAGGAAGCAGGCGCAGGCGTGGAGTACCGAGGCATCAGGCAAATGTTTCCATATCGGTGCAACGAGGCCAAGACCAGCGGGACGGCAAGACGGAGGTCACCATGGAGCCCAAGACGGCGTCACCAGAGCCTTTTGCAGGCGAAGACCACTTTTGTTAGGATAGCTTGTACTAGCTGTCCCCTTTCAAATTTGCCCCCTGTTGTTGGCTCCCTTCCCGCTCAATATTTGGGGTGAGGACCAGGACCTATATAAGTAGACCTAGCCACCACAGTAGAGGGGATCGGATAGTGCATCGAGTCCTCACCACACAAGTTCGACAATCACAAGAACACCTCAACCTCAGGAGGCTGTTCTTCCCCTTGTACTGTTCATCATCAGCCCAAGAGGCAATCCACCACCACACACTGGAGTAGGGTATTACACCACAACGGTGGCCCGAACCAGTATAAATCTCGTGTCTTTCTGTGTTGCAAGTTCATCGAGTTCATCCGCGAGACCTTAACAAGTTAGGGCGTAGATCGCTAGAAGGGAAAGAACTTCACGTGCACCCCAGAGTTCGAACCTTAAGGGTTTTGTCGGAACCCCAGATCCGACATTTGGCACGCCAGGTAGGGGTGCGCCGTAGCTTCCCTTCCGTTGATCCGTCGCTTCGCCGCTCCATCGTCTCCATGGCGGACGCTCACCGCGCTCGAGCTGAGCGCCAGGCTGCCCTCACCGCCCGCGTTGCTCAGACGGCCCCCGTCGGCGGGCCACCTCGTCGTTCCCCGTTGCCTGCCGCTAACGCTGCCACCGGCCCGACGGGGAACGAGCAGCAAGCGTCCTCGCCGCACCCATCGATGCGGCAGGACGACCGCACCGCCACTCCATCTCTGACCCCGGCCGGTTCCTCGTCCCACGCACGTCGCGCTCCCATGGACGCACAGGCCGCGCTCCTCATGGTGAACGAGCTCCTGCGCTACCACCCGGTCGACGACCTCTACGAGGACTGGCTCGACCGCGTCGCCGAGCTCGTCCGCGCCCTCCGCCGGCCACGGGCGACGTGGCTCATGGAGCGCCTCCACCACCTTTGCCCCAAGACGGTGCCTTGGCAGCAAGGCGCGCGGCCCCACGGCGTGACCCACCACGCCCGGTGCCAGCGCCCGAAGAGAGAAGCTGCCAAGAAATTCCTCGGCCGCGAGAAGCTACACCTGCGCTCCCCGCGCCGCCTCGCCAAGACCGCGCGATACCTGTGGTGGCGGCGCGCGGACCTCATCAAGACCAAGCTCCACCTCCGAGACGGGCCCCGGCGACCACGGCCGGCTGCCGCGCCTTCACCCCCGAGCTGCGTAGCGTCGCCTGGCCGGGCAAGTTCAAGCCGGATCTGCCTCCTCGCTACGACGGCACCGCCGACCCCGCGGAGTTCTTGCAGCTCTACGAGCTGAGCATCGAGGCGGCCAACGGCGACGAGAAAATCATGGCGAACTGGTTCCCAATGGCGCTCAAGGACGGCACCCGTTCGTGGCTCCTGAACCTGCCTCAGGGCTCAATCTCCTCCTGGGATGAGATGTGCGACCGCTTCGTCGCCAACTTCCAGGGCACTCGCGACCGCCCGCCGGGCACGGGTGACCTGCGTCGCATCAAGCAACAACCAGGAGAGACCCTCCAGAAGTACATCCAGCGCTTCAACAACACTCGCCTCAAGATCCCCAAGGTCACGGACGAGGCCACCATCTCCGCGTTCCCTGATGGCGTCCGCGACATCAAGATGAAGGAGGAGCTCGCTATCCATGAGGAGCTGTGCACATCTCAGGAGCTGTTCAACCTGGCGACCAAGTGCGCAAGAGCTAAGGAGGGGCGCCTCTCCCTCCTCGAGCTGCCAGCTATGGCCGCAGATGTCAGGACCCCGATTCCAAGTCACATCGATCTAGCCGGTAACACCTCATATTACTTTGCGGCCTCACGCACGGTATTCCCACGGGTGTCGCCTTACCATGGCCCGGGACCGTTTGCGCCTTTTGGCTCACGTATATGACAGTGTCGCTAGCATCCATATGACAGAGAACCCGGGCCGACATGACTAGCCGTGAACCCAAAATGGCACTAACTTACGGGGACAGGCATACATGAATCAACATCGAGCATGTCGGTCAGCAGCGTGCGAATCCGGGCTGTAGCACTGGGCTAACAGGACTCCGGATGTCACCGCGTGACATTTCCCCGAACGGACACACACAGGAACGAAGTGAATCACATGCCGGCCAATCAAGTGTTCCGGAGCAGTACTGCTGGGCTAACAGGACTTCGGTGAACCGGGCTGTAGCGGACTACTATGGCTCATGGAAGCACAAGACTACATTTCCCCATAAGAGAGGCTACCAAGAATAAACAACTAGGTTGTCGGATCCCACACATACCCAACATTTCAATCATACACACAATATGCTTGATATGTGTAAATACAACATGGCATCACAACAAAACTCTACGACTCAAAGTATTTATTCAATAGGCTCCGAGGAGCCAAGTATTACAAACATGGGTCTCATGACCCCAACATACAAAGCATACAAACAACAAGCACATGCGGAAGCTTAACTTGTCTGAGTATAGACAACTACAAATGAAGAAGGCTGAGAAGCCTGACTATCTACAAGACCCTGCCGAGGGCACAAGATCATAGCTGAGGTAACAAGCTAAACGTCGAAGTCCACGCGGAACTACTAGCGAGACTGACGTCTCTCTGCAAAAACATAAAATAGGCAAACGTGAGTACAAATGTACCCAGCAAGACTTACATCAGAACTAACTACATATGCATCGGTATCAACAAAGGGGGTAGTGGAGTTTGACTGCAGCAAGCCAGCTTTGACTCAGTGGCTAACCTAAACTATGATTGCAAGTAACTCCTTTGAGGTGGCGCACACGAGTCCACATATTCACCATATCAATACACCACTATGGATCCGCTCCCGTCTCCCTACGAGGAGGCCATCCATAGCACTCATGCTTATCTTGCGAGTTTTTAGAGTATCCACTTTCACTTGTCTATGAACTGTTATAGGCAACCCAGAAGTCCATTACCGCGGACACGGCTATTCGAATAGATCATTTATAACCCTGCAGGGGTGTACTTCTTCACACATGTTTCCACCACTTAGCGTCTGCACACGACATGTGCTCGGCAGACTTCAAGCGAAAGCTGGCGTGGGTGTAGACCACGACCTACCTAAACACTCAAGTCTCTAGTCCAGGTTTATCACCTATTCAGGTTCCATCCGCAAGGAGTCTGGCCGAGGTTTCCACATACGGCCCCAAACGATGTGTACAGGGTTCCGCGACACCAAACGGGCGCCCGGCATACCCAGCCACGTGCCTACCGCATCACAGCCCACCCCTCGGGTCAGCGCTGCGCACGACATCCAGCATACTACAAACACCAGAAACTACTTGCAACTCCTGGACAGAGGACTAGGGTGGTTAAGAAGTCGAGCGGGGTCATATTTCAGGGCCCAATGCATGGTAGTAGCTGTTTCATGGATCACAAACACATAACTCAGTTCCTGAGGACGGCTTCAATGAGACAACCCACCATGTACTCCTACATGGCCTCTCACCGCTACCTTTACCAAATCGTGTTCACACACTTAGCTCACACATAGTAGGACATGTTCATCACCATTCCAATTTATCCCCGATGAATCAGACCTGACTCAACTCTAAGCAGTAGCAGGCATGACAAACAAGCATGAATGAGTAGGCACATCAGGGCTCAAACAACTCCTACTCATGCTAGTGGGTTTCATCTATTTACTGTGGCAATGACAGGTCATGCAGATGAAAGGGGTTCATCTACCGCAGCATGTAACAGTTGAATCGTTTTTGTCCTAATGCAGTAAAAGAGGGCTGGTGCAAGAGGGTGGGATTGTATCGGAATGAACAAGGGGGTTTTGCTTGCCTGGCACTTCTGAAGATAGTATAGTTCTTCATCGGTGTCATCGACCTCATCGTCGGAATACGTCTATCGAGAGGGGACAACCACCGGCAACAGAGAGGAAACACAATCAATGCAATGCACAATATGACGCATGATCATGACATGTCAATATGGTGTGTGTTGGGCTAATGCAGCTAAAACCAGGGTGGTTTGAGCTTATTTGAATCAAAGATTCAAATACAAGCCTAAACTATGAACTCATATAAGTGCTTATCATGTTTCATCTAAACAGCAAGGTTAGGTTGCTCTAACATTCATGAAACTAGTATATGGATAGATTGGATTTTTCTGATCATTTTTCATATATAAATTATTTCATTCTGAGCTACGGTTGATTTTCTATGATTTTTAGAAGTTTATACTATTTTCTGGAATTTCCTGGTTATTTTAAATTAGACTAAAACCAGAAAATGCATTACTGCGTCAGCATGATGACTGCATGATGTCAGCAGGTCAACAACGCCAGTCCAGGTCAAACCTGATGGCTGGGACCCACACGTCAGTGTCTCAGGGCTAGTTTGGGTGGATGGCAGGTGGGCCTGGTCAACACTGACTAGGCCAAGGCCAGAGCTGACACGTGGGGTCCACAGCATTAGCGCTAATCTAACAGAAAAGGAAAACTAGACTAACCTAATTAGGCTCAAGGGCCCACATGGCAGTAGCTCAAGGGGGGTTTATAGTAGTCATTAGCAGCTAATGAGGCTGCCATATCATCACGCTGGAGATCTGCCGGCGGCGACCACGGAACACGGTGGAGGCACGCCGGAGTTGCTCGGGCTCGCACTATAGGCGGCGGTTTGCGATGGGGTTTGGCTCTACGGCGAGCTGGCGTTCGCGCGCATCTGCTAGGGCAGACGGGATCGGCTGTGACGGCCCAAGCTTGCCGGAATCAAGCTCGCGGCGGCGGAAGGATTTCGGGTGTGCACGGGGTCGCGGCTACGGTGCAGGGCAGGCCTAACGGGCGGGTGACTCAAGCTCCTGGAGACTCCCTGAGTGCGTTGACGTGCTCGGAGGTGAGCTTGCGTGGCCGTAGCCGCGGTGGCGGCATGGCCGGCGGCGAGGAGCTATCGGCTCCGGTGAATCTAGGGCAACGCGGCGCAAAAGAGGCGGGGAAGAGAGGGGTTCGGAGCGGGAGCTCACAGCGGTGCCGTAGGGATGGCCAACATGCTTGAGGAAGCCCTGTGGACGACGAATCGGTAGCGACGATCTCCGGTGCCCGACAGTGAACACGACGATGCCGGCGACCTTTTCGGGGCTTCCGGCGTCGGGAGGCTCTGTGAGGAGGAAGAGAGGAACGAGGCGGAGCTCGTGGGCAGCTCCAGGAGGCGTAGGAGAGGTGGTGGCCATGGCTATGGTGAGCGGCAGCGGCGAACGCGCTCGGTGGTGCTGCGGGAGAGAGAAGAGGAGGGGGAGTGGGTCCACGGAGAGAGCAAGGGGGTCGAGAGGGAATGCGTGGCACTCGGGGCTGGCTCCAGAAGCGGCGGAAGTAGGAGGTGGCTCGGGCGCGTGCCGGCGCGCGGTGGCCACGCGCCTCTGTCCTTCTGTCCCTACTGTGTGTGAGCTAAGTGTGTGAACACGATTTGGTAAAGGTAGCGGTGAGAGGCCATGTAGGAGTACATGGTGGGTTGTCTCATTGAAGCCGTCCTCAGGAACTGAGTTCTGTGTTTGTGATCCATGAAACAGCTACTACCATGCATTGGACCCTGAAATATGACCCCGTTCGACTTCTTAACCACCCTAGTCCTCTGTCCAGGAGTTGCAAGTAGTTTCTGGTGTTTGTAGTATGCTGGAGGCCGTGCGCAGCGCTGACCCGAGGGGTGGGCTGTGATGCGGTAGGCATGTGGCCGGGTATGCCGGGCGCCCGTTTGGTCTCGCGGAACCCTGTACACATCGTTCGGGGCCGTATGTGGAAACCTCGGCCGGACTCCCTGTGGATGGAACCTGAATAGGCGATAAACCTGGACTAGAGGCTTGAGTGTTTAGGTAGGTCGTGGTCTACACTCACGTCGGCTTTCGCTTGAAGTCTGCCGAGCACATGTCCTGTCCAGACGCTAAGTGGTGGAAAGATGTGTGAAGAAGTACACCCCTGCAGGGTTATAAATGATCTATTCGAATAGCCGTGTCCGCGGTAATGGACTTCTGGGTTGCCTATAACAGTTCATAGACAAGTGAAAGTGGATACTCTAAAAACTCGCAAGATAAGCGTGAGTGCTATGGATGGCCTTCTCGTAGGGAGACGGGAGCGGATCCATAGTGGTGTATTGATATGGTGAATATGTGGACTCGTGTGCGCCACCTCAAAGGAGTTACTTGCAATCATAGTTTAGGTTAGCCATTGAGTCAAAGCTGGCTTTCTGCAGTCAAACTCCACTACCCCCTTTGTTGATACCGATGCATATGTAGTTAGTTCTGATGTAAGTTTTGCTGGATACATTTGTACTTACGTTTGCCTATTTTATGTTTTTGCAGAGAGACGTCAGTCTCGCTAGTAGTTCCGTGTGGACTTCGATGTTTAGCTTGTTACCTCAGCTACGATCTTGTGCCCTCGGCAGGGTCTTGTAGATAGTCAGGCTTCTCAGCCTTCTTCATTTGTAGTTGTCTGTACTCAGACAAGTTAAGCTTCCGCATGTGCTTGTTGTTTGTATGCTCTGTATGTTGGGGTCATGAGACCCATGTTTGTAATACTTGGCTCCTCGGAGCCTATTGAATAAGTACTTTGAGTCGTAGAGTTTTGTTGTGATGCCATGTTGTATTTACACATATCGAGCATATTGTGCGTATGATTGAAATGCTGGGTATGTGTGGGATCCGACAACCTAGTTGTTTATTCTTGGTAGCCTCTCTTATGGGGAAATGTAGTCTTGTGCTTCCATTAGCCATAGTAGTCCGCTACAACCCGGTTCACCGGAGTCCTCCTAGCCCAGCACTACTGCTCCAGAACACTTGATTGGCCGGCATGTGATTCACTTCGTTCCTGTGTCTGTCCCTTCGGGGAAATGTCACGCGGTGACATCCGGAGTCCTGTTAGCCCAGTGCTACAGCCCCGATTCGCACGCTGCTGACCGACATGCTCGATGTTGATTCATGTATGCCTCTCCCCGTAAGTTAGTGCCACTTTGGGTTCACGACTAGTCATGTCAGCCCGGGTTCTCTGTCATATGGATGCTAGCGACACTGTCATATACGTGAGCCAGAAGGCGCAAACGGTCCCGGGCCATGGTAAGGCGACACCCGTGGGAATACCGTGCGTGAGGCCGCAAAGTGATATGAGGTGTTACCGGCTAGATCGATGTGACTTGGAATCGGGGTCCTGACAGCTTTGGTATCAGAGCCCGACTGCCTGTAGGATTTCCAAGCCAAACTGGTCGAAGTTGAGTCTAGAAATGCTTTAGTTATATAAGGGAATTGATTGTGGAAGGGAATGTAAGGCTCTTTTTACTCCTTATACCTTATGCCCTTCTGATCCGAGTCAGCCTCTTCTCTTCTACGGGGATTAAGAACTGGGCTTCTCATCTTTCTATCAGGATCACATGTTACTAATCTGTGGACTTACAGGATTGTTGGTTTTAAGCCCCAGTTCAGTTCCTACTACTTCTGTGTGTTGTTAGTTGAACCAGAACCTTGATATGATGTTGTTGAGTGACTATGCTAATCCTTGTGAATGTCTCAAATCTTTTTGGAGCATTTACAGCCGTTATGCTGTCCGAGTCATCCTAGGTTTCTAAATAGTCTGATGCATTTGCAAATCCCTTCTTTCCGTTCCCGATGTTCCCTTTGGGCCAGATTAACCACACTAACCAGTGTGTTGAGGTACTCTGTTGTCTCGACATATATGTTGGAGCTATTACTATGACCATAGGTGTCTTAGAGGATCACCTAGTAATCTAGCCATGTTTTGTGTTCCCAGTGTGATGATTCTGGCCATCATTCTCGAGAGCATCCCGTGATGTTACTTAGTAGTAGGTATTCTACTCCTCGGTTTCTAAACCCGAGATTACCCTACTTACTTCATGTTGATAGTGTTGCTAGTTCCTTTAGGATATTAGTAACCTTGCGATAGTCCTCGAGGTCTGTGGTATTTTCTTCTTCCAAATACCATGAACTGCTTATGGCAGAAGTTCTTGAACCAAATGATCACAACAAGAGTGCTCTTGATGAGTTCTCCATTCTGCATTGTGGATCTGCTAGTCCTACCTTTCTGTATGGATTATCTGGAAGAAATATGTTGAACTTGTTTGACATACTATATCTATGCACCCACAACTCAGAAAACCATATGTTCCTTTGAGTTGTCTCTCTTTAGTTGTATCCTAACCCTCGTCTATCAATTGATAGTCAAGAGTATGTGTGCATTCGTTCACCGATACCTATTACTCTTGTGGTCTGTCAAGCCATTCTATTCCAGAATGACTAGGAGAAGCAAACTCCAGTACCTCATCCATATCCAGGATTGGGTCAAAGCAGTTTTGTTCCGCGGATCAAATATTAATCCAGCTTTTGTTCTGTTCTACCTTGGAGTATTACCATCTTTATATTAAGATTATCATGGGAGTTGCACACCATCCTATGAACTCTTGATACAGTGATACTTCTCGCCATCATTATTCATTCCTCGGTTCCGTGTTATTGTAACCGGAACTCCGACAAGTGAATCGTGATGTGTGAAATCTATACTCCTAGCAACTCCGTTGCCTGGTAGTTAAATGGACAATAACCTCATTCTTAGCGCGTTTATTATTGAATCATCACCCTAGGGTTGATCGTGCTACCTAGTCCATATTTCTGGTGCATTCCTCGCAAGGAGTTAGGATTGTGTCAATCCTTGCTTAATTGATCACATCATCTAGCCTCGAAAGCAAGATTGCTCCCGAGCTTAATAACATATCGGTGGTTCGTGACTTTCCGAATATCTTCTCGGGAGTGCTACCAGGTTGTCACCTGACCGCTATGTTAAGTTCGTGATCAAGTTGGTTTCTTGTAAACCACCCCTTCTCCTAGAATCCGTGTTGGATATCCCTGAGCTGGTTGGTTAAGCTAAACAACAACTTGGAGAGTTGGAAGATAAAAGCTTGTCTAACTTAGTTCATTCCAAAGGGTTATCCTTGTGTGTGTATGTTGAAGAAAGATGATATCTTCATCGATTGATCCTCGTGATCAATTGTTGGCGTTATTGTCCTATCCAATCTTTGATTTGACCGTGGCTATCGTCAAATCAAATCAGAACCAACGATGTTCGTAGTGTTGTCTTACTCGTGGTTGATCCCTCGAGCATACACCATTTTACTTTTGGATCTGACCAATATTATCATCTTGTTCACCTAATTGTGGAATTCCACTTATATGGAAGCCTGGATGGATTATTGTTGAGCCCATTGACAACATTTTTATCCTGTCCATGATTCATGTTGAACATCTAAGCTAGTGTGGAAAACTTGTGTAAGCATTTTCCTCATGCCAGCTCATGAAGGATATGTTTGGATGTAAGTAGTGACTTCCTCTTAGTTCACGTGCATTGATGCAAGTTGCCGCCGTGAGTTCGAGAAAGATTGTTTTTGTTTCCTCTGGTACCATCCCAAGTCAGTTATGCATGTGCGAATGTATTCTATGGTTTGGTAGATTAATTACCTCCACTCCATATGTATTCCCTAGCACACCAAGCCACTAACTGATTTGTTCTAGGAAAAGGAGTTAAGTGCTAATCCATGGTAATGCACAAGACTTCGATATCCTCGATGATGGTTCCCCACCTGAACCCCGTAGTGTTTCGTTGTAAGACTACTGTGTGGTCATGCTTGTCTGGGACAGCGTGTTCACATGTGTTTAGCAGAACCAGCTCATGTTTTGGAGCATGCTACCGTAGTTCATTTCCCGAGAATCTCGCAACGCCATCTCGTCGATTTGTGTTGCAAACTTTCATTTTTCTTTCTGGACTTGATGACTCTGGAATATCCTGACACCAACCAGATCTGAATCTTAGGCAGATATGATGGTTGGAACATTCCCAACAGTTGCATTTTGTTCCCAGCTTGCACCGCCATTGTGCCAATTTTCCATGGGCTGCCCCTCTCAGCAGTTGTTGTCCAGGATCATCTCCAAAAGTGGTCCTACCATGGGTCCCATCCACTTCCGATGATAAGCAAAAATCATCCATTGCGTTGTCTTCAACAAGGTAGTCCACATCATCCACTCTAGTTTGAGTATGCCACTCTTTCGAACTCCATCAAATGATCGTTTGTAAATTGCGTTAGGCTGGTAAGAAGAGTTCCAATGATCTTCGTATCAAAAGTAATCCTTTTTGCCACTTAAGGGAATAATTCTACGAGTCACCTTCCCTAAGGTGCCCCGTTCAGAATCATAGCAATCAATCTCCTCGCTACTTTGAAACCATGCTCCATCCTAATCCAGCGTGGAATTGTTGCCTACCAAATTGAACCTCCGTCATCTGTTTCTTCCATCCCTCCCAATGTGTGTCTTGTGTCTCAACTAAAGAAATGTTTCAACATCTCACTCCATGAGTTCATCTTGAGTTGCTCGTTCTTGAGAAGATCGATTCCTGTAGAGTTTCTTTCTGTCGTCATCGTGTTGGATGAAGATCTCGAAAGCAAAGACATCAAGATCAATTTGAAGCAATGAATCAACATCTTCAAGATGGGCAATTGGATCATGAAGATCGTGATAGCCTTGGGTCCCCTCTGTCTTCTTACCTCACGTCTTGAATCTCGGGACGAGATTCTTGTTTAGTAGGGGTGAGTTGTCACTTCCCTAGTTCTGGTATGCACTAGGCTAGCCCTTCATGTGAGCATCATGTTTAAATTCAAATGAAATTTGAATTGAGGAATTTTCAAAAGCCTCAGAAGACCTCTAAAAATAACCAACATTTAAATCTCATCAAATGAGTCCAAGAAAATGTTCCTGTTAATCTCTGGAAATATTGGCAAGGGATAAAATACAAACCAATATTTCTAGAATCTCAGAAACAATTATTTTGGGCCTTTGAATTAATCCAATAAATATTTGAATTGGATCTATATTTGTTATATAATAAATATAAGTTCAATAATTCTGGAAATTGTTGTGTAGCTTTGGATAACTCCATTTAGTTCACACAATTATTTTCATGAATTTTGAAAATGGTTTGGTCTTTGAACTAAATCAAAACATAATAGAAAAAAATTGAAAAACACAACAATTAATAAGAGAGAGAGAGAGAAGGACTCACCTCGGCTTCTCACCTGCAGCATTGCCGGCCTAGCTCCTGATCTGGCCCAGTCCACCAGGGGCTCCCCGGTCTTCTTCCTCCTTTGACAGAAGGACAGAGGCGCGTGGCCACCGCGTGCCGGCACGCGCCCGAGCCACCTCCTGCTTCCGCCGCTTCTGGAGCCAGCCCCGACTGCCACGCACTCCCTCTCGACCCCCTTGCTCTCTCCGTGGACCCCCTCCCCCTCCTCTGCTCTCTCCCGCAGCACCACCGAGGCGCGTTCGCCGCTGCCGCTCGCCATAGCCATGGCCACCACCTCTCCTACGCCCCTGGAGCTGCCCACGAGCTCCGCCTTGTTCCTCTCTTCCTCCTCACCGAGCCTCCCAACGCCGGAAGCCCCGAAAACATCGCCGGCATCGTCGTGTTCACTGTCGGGCACCGGAGATCGTCGCCGCCGATTCGTCGTCCATAGGGCTTCCTCAAGCACGCTGGCCATCCCTACGGCACCGCTGTGAGCTCCCGCTCCGAACCCCTCTCTTCCCCGCCTCTTTTGCGCTGCGTAGCCCTAGCTTCACCGGAGCCGATAGCTCCTCACCGCCGGCCATGCCGCCACCGCGGCTACGGCCGTGCAAGCTCGCCTCCGAGCACGTCAACGCACTTAGGGAGTCTCCAGGAGCTCGAGTCACCCGCCCGTTAGGCCTGCCCTGCACCGTAGCCGCGACCCCGTGCACACCCGAAATCCTTACGCCGCTGCGAGCTTGATTCCGGCACGCTTGGGCCGTCCCAGCCCCTCCCGTCTGCCCTAGCAGATGCGCGCGAACACCAGCTCGCCGTAGAGCCAAACTCCGCCGCAAACCGCCGCCTGTAGTGCGAGCCCGAGCAACTCCGGCGTGCCTCCGCCGTGTTCCGTGGTCGCCGCCGGCAGATCTCCGGCGTGATGATGTGGCAGCGTCATTAGCTACTAATGACCACTCTAAACCCCCCCTTGAGCCACTGACATATGGGCCCCTGAGCCTAATTAGGTTAGTCTAGTTTTACTTTTCTGTTAGATTAGCACTAATGCCGTGGACCCCACGTGTTAGCTCTGACCTTGGCCTAGTCAGCGTTGACCAGACCCACCTGCCATCCACCCAAACTAGCCCTGAGACACTGACGTGTGGGTCCCAGCTATCAGGTTTGACCTGGACTGGCGTTGTTGACCTGCTGACGTCATGCAGTCGTCATGCTGACGCAGTAATGCATTTTTTGGTTTTAGTCTAATTTAAAATAACCAGGAAATTCCAGAAAATAGTATAAACTTTTAAAATCATAGAAAATCAACAGTAGCTCAGAATGAAATAATTTATATATGAAAAATGATCAGAAAAATCCAATCTATCCATTTGTACTGGTTTCATGCATGTTAGAGCAACCTAACCTTGCTGTTTAGATGAAACATGATAAGCACTTATATGAGTTCATAGTTTAGGCTTGTATTTGAATCTTTGATTCAAATAAGCTCAAACCACCCTGGTTTTAGCTGCATTAGCCCAACACACACCATATTGACATTTCATGATCATGCATCATATTGTGCATTGCATTGATTGTGTTTCCTCTCTGTTGCCGGTGGTTGTCCCCTCTCGATAGACGTATTCCGACGATGAGGTCGATGACACCGATGAAGAACTATACTATCTTCAGAAGTGCCAGGCAAGCAAAACCCCCTTGTTCATTTCGATACAATCCCACCCTCTTGCACCAGCTCTCTTTTACTGCATTAGGACAAAAACGATTCAACTGTTACATGCTGCGGTAGTTGAACCCCTTTCCTCTGCATGACCTGTCATTGCCACAGTAAATAGATGAAACCCACTAGCATGAGTAGGAGTTGTTTGAGCCCTGATGTGCCTACTCATTCATGCTTGTTTGTCATGCCTGCTACTGCTTAGAGTTGAGTCAGGTCTGATTCATCGGGGATGAATTGGAATGGTGATGAACATGTCCTACTGTGTGTGAGCTAAGTGTGTGAACACGATTTGGTAAAGGTAGCGGTGAGAGGCCATGTAGGAGTACATGGTGGGTTGTCTCATTGAAGCCGTCCTCAGGAACTGAGTTATGTGTTTGTGATCCATGAAACTGCTACTACCATGCATTGGGCCCTGAAATATGACCCCGCTCGACTTCTTAACCACCCTAGTCCTCTGTCCAGGAGTTGCAAGTACTTTCTGGTGTTTGTAGTATGCTGGAGGCCGTGCGCAGCGCTGACCCGGGGGGTGGGCTATGATGCGGTAGGCACGTGGCCGGGTATGTTGGGCGCCCGTTTGGTGTCGCGGAACCCTGTACACATCGTTCGGGGCCGTATGTGGAAACCTCGACCGGACTCCCTGCGGATGGAACCTGAATAGGCGATAAACCTGGACTAGAGACTTGAGTGTTTAGGTAGGTCATGGTCTACACCCACGTCGGCTTTCGCTTGAAGTCTGCCGAGCACATGTCGTGTGCAGACGCCAAGTGGTGGAAACATGTGTGAAGAAGTACACCCCTGCAGGGTTATAAATGATCTATTCGAATAGCCGTGTCCGCGGTAATGGACTTCTGGGTTGCCTATAACAGTTCATAGACAAGTGAAAGTGGATACTCTAAAAACTCGCAAGATAAGCGTGAGTGCTATGGATGGCCTTCTCGTAGGGAGACGGGAGTGGATCCATAGTGGTGTATTGATATGGTGAATATGTGGACTCGTGTGCGCCACCTCAAAGGAGTTACATGCAATCATAGTTTAGGTTAGCCACTAAGTCAAAGCTAGCTTGCTGCAGTCAAACTCCAGTACCCCCTTTGTTGATACCGATGCATATGTAGTTAGTTCTGATGTAAGTCTTGCTGGGTACATTTGTACTCACGTTTGCCTATTTTATGTTTTTGCAGAGAGACGTCAGTCTCTCTAGTAGTTCCGCATGGACTTTGACGTTTAGCTTGTTACCTCAGCTACGATCTCGTGCCCTCGGCAGGGTCTTGTAGATTGTCAGGCTTCTCAGCCTTCTTCATTTGTAGTTGTCTATACTCAGACAAGTTAAGCTTCCACATGTGCTTGCAGTTTGTATGCTCTGTATGTTGGGGTCATGAGACCCATGTTTGTAATACTTGGCTCCTCGGAGCCTATTGAATAAATACTTTGAGTCGTAGAGTTTTGTTGTGATGCCATGTTGTATTTACACATATCGAGCATATTGTGTGTATGATTGAAATGCTGGGTATGTGTGGGATCCGACAACCTAGTTGTTTATTCTTGGTAGCCTCTCTTATGGGGAAATGTAGTCTTGTGCTTCCATGAGCCATAGTAGTCCGCTACAGCCTGGTTCATCGGAGTCCTGCTAGCCCAACACTACTGCTCCGGAACACTTGATTGGCCGGCATGTGATTCACTTCGTTCTTGTGTCTGTCCCTTCGGGAAATGTCACACGGTGACATCCGGAGTCCTGTTAGCCCAATGCTACAGCCCGGATTCGCACGCTGCTGACCGACATGCTCGATGTTGATTCATGTATGCCTGTCCCCGTAAGTTAGTGCCACTTTGGGTTCACGACTAGTCATGTCGGCCCGGGTTCTCTGTCATATGGATGCTAGCGACAATGTCATATACGTGCGCCAAAAGGTGCAAACGGTCCCGGGCCATGGTAAGGCGACACCCGTGGGAATACCGTGCGTGAGGCCGCAAAGTGTTATGAGGTGTTACCGGCTAGATCGATGCGACTTGGAATCGGGATCCTGACAGCAGAGGAGAAGAAGGCCAAGGCCAAGGACGTGAAGCGCAAGGAAGCAGCCGTGCTCGCCGCGAAGCCGGACACCAAGCGAGGTAGGGACCATCCCGAGTCATCCAAGGGCAGCCGACCGTTCTGCCCCTTCCACAACCTGAACACCCACAACACCAGCGACTATCAAGAACTCAGAGCCACTCGCGAGGGACGCTTTGGCCGGCGCCCCGAGCGCAGCGACCGGGGCTACGGCCGAGGAGGAGGACGTGGAGGCGGACGCTGGGATGACCGTGGCCCGCGCCAGGAATGGCGCGACAGGCTTCGTGAGGACCGCTGGCAAGATCATCCTCGCGAGGGCGCTTGGAGGGACCAGCCTCGTGAGGATCGTCCTCCGGGCAACGCCGGTCTTCCCCCGCCGCCGCCACCGCCAAGAAGGAACAACGACCACCATCAAGACGAGGGGGCTGGGGGCTTCCAGGAGCCGCGTGCTATCGCCTGCATCTTGGGCGGCGCTCAGGCCCCAGCCTCTCAGCGCATCTTCAAACAGTTCGCTCGTGAGGTTAATGCAGTCCTCCCCAAGCTCGAGGCCACGCGCCCGCTCAGGTGGTCCCAGTGCGCCATCACCTTCAACTCGGCAGATCAACTCAAGTGCGCAGCCACCGCTGGCGCCTTCCCGATGCTTTGTTCACCAGTCATCAGCAATGTGCAAGTTACCAAGACCCTCATCGACGATGGCTGTCGGGTGGTAGGTGCGACATATGCCAACGGGTGGCTTATCATTGTGGAAGCCAGTAAGACATCGCCGGTGCCTGGAAATGGGATAAGGCGAAGACATGCACGCCGGCGGATCTTACCCAGGTTCGGGGCTCTCCGTGGAGATAACACCCCTAGTCCTGCTCTGCAGGGTCTCCGCATGATCACTAGATCAACACAAGTAGCGACAAGTGCTCCTTGAGCTGTTTGGCTAGAGGAAGAAGAAAGGCAAGGCTAGCTCTCCTATTCTCTCTACGTGGTGTCTAAAACTATCTCAGAGATCAACCCATTGCATGGGTGCCCTGGGGGGTTTATATAGGCCTACCCCCCAGGGATACAATGGTAATCTTGCTGGGCGTGGGTCCCAGCCATCAGTGTCTGGGTTCGCCGGCTTCTCCGCCGCCCGTTGGGGCCCGCCGACTGGTGGGTCCCGCCGGCTGCCGGCCTCTTGGTCGACAGGCCGGCCCCACCGCTTGGGGGTCTTGTCGGTGGCTCATTACTGTTGCCTCGCCCTTGATGACGAGGGCTTTGTCGAGGTAAGCATGGCTACAGTGCCGCCGCCTGGCGGGCTCTCACTGTAGCCTCACCTCGTCTTGTCTCCTTAATGATGCACATACTTCGAGGGAGGGAGGTAGCCGGCTACGCCCCAGGCCGACTAGGGGAGGCCTGGCCGCCTTTGAGCGTCTCTCTAGCTGAAGGGGCCCGCCGCCCGCGGGCCATACTGGCGCCTGTCGTCGGTGGCGTCACGGTCAACATGGCAACAGTGCTGCGCCGGACGGGGGATAGCTGACCCGTACGGTGCACTGTGGCCATGCATGCTCCGGGATTCGGGGGTGGCAGGCTGTACTGTGGCCATGCCCCGTCTCATCACCGTTATATGGGTGCAGCCCTGGTGGGTGCAGTCTTGGCCGGCTTTCGGGAGTCGGTCTTCTTGTGGCCGGCTTCTGGGAGTCGGTCTTCTTATGGCCGGCCTCTGGGAGTCGGTCTACTTATGGCCGGCTTCTGGGAGTCGGCCATCTTATGGTTATCTTCGGGAAGGTTTTTGAGGCCGGGTCACCTTCCGGTAGTCGGCCTGTGAGATAGCCGACCAGGGGAAGGCGGCCCTGTGTTTTGGATGCTTGAAGGCCCGATCGGCCTGATAATTTTTCAAAGAGCCAGGGGAGTCGGTTAGGCTACCCGTGGCCAATTACTCCGACAGTGGCGCAGGGCTCAACGTCCTATCTGTCGACACGTTCGACAACCTCCAAGTGCCGTATGAGCATCTTTAGCCTACCAAGCCTTTCTCAGGAGTGACCGATGGTTCCACCACACCGATAGGGCAGGTCCGCCTCCCTGTCACCTTCGGAGAATGCAAGAACTACCGCACCGAGCTCATCGACTTCGACGTTGCGCACATCCATCTGCCATACAACGCCATCCTCGGATATCCGGCCCTGGCCAAGTTCATGGCGGTGACACACCATGGCTACAATGTCCTCAAGATGCCAGAGAGTAGCGGAATCATCACGGTCCCATGCGAAGAAAGAGATGCGGTGTGCTCCCTCGAGCGCACCTTTCAAGCCGCAGCAATCGACGACCCCGACAGCAAGAGCGAGGGCCCTCCTGAGGCCCTCCCCAAGAAGAAGAAGCAGCTGCACCGTGCCGGACCTCAGAAGGGTGGCGTCGCGGCTGGAACCTCGTCAGGATCAGCGCCCACTCCAGGGACGCCTCCCTCCATCGCATAGGAAGGCGCGCCTAGCGCCCTCCTTGGGCAGGGCTCGGTGGCTCTCTTCTGGAGGTCCTCAGACCTTGCCAACATCACGAGGGAGGCGCTCGCGCACCACTTGGAGGCGTGCTTCATGACACGTTTCCCTCAGGAGAATACAGGGCAAGGAGTGCCCACTGCTCAGGAGTTCATCACCAGGACCACTCAGGAACTGCAAGACGCAAGGGCCATGCGCGGCGACCGCTGCTCACGAGGCGCAGCTCCCCATCCAGGCGAGGATGTCGGGCTGCGCGTCTGCATCGACATTCCAGGACTCAACAGGGCTGCATCTCAGGAGCCTTTCTGGCCTCCGCGCGTGGGCCATTGCGAGGGTCCACCACATAGCTATGTTCGCATGCCCTTCGGCTTGCCGAGCGTGGCGTCAGCCTATCAGCGCAACATGCGGCGTGTCCTGGCGGCTCAGGAGGCCAGGCACCACACTGTGCTGGCAGAGATGGAGATGGTCCTCAGGGAACCATCTGAGCCCCCAGAGCCTCCCGAGGCTCAGGGCCCTGGTGGCTCGTGAGGAGCCATTCCTTCACCGCGTACCTTTAGCTGCCCCAACTCTCCTTCCTCAACAGAACCAGGTGACATTTTCCAAGTTCATTTAGCTGGGAGCGCCCCTCGAGCTCCATTATTCCCAGGCCGCGTGGGTCCGTCCTTGTGGCATGTATACCTTTTTCTTATGTCTTTAGTTTACCTTGCTGGGGGCGCCCCCCGGGCTGCATCATCCCCAAGCCGCTCGGGCCCGACCTAGTGGCTTGTATCTTTATGCATTTACCCAAGCTGATTTACCTTCCATGCTTAATCTGCCTATGGTTATGACCTTCCCAATTACCATCTGCTCGATCATCGCCTCCCACGGGGCCTTCTAACACTGGCACGTCGCTGGTGCATGGGTCCGCCCCTGCCATGTCGAAAAACCTGAGCGGTCGAGCTCTGGCTCATGGCATGCCCCGCGCACGTCACCTCCGCAGGCCCTCAGTGCCTTCATCTCCTCACAGGGCAACCAGTGGCAGACTGGCAACCATAACGGCAAAACCGTGTTTCTCCTTGTGCTGGCTCACAGGAATGTCATGAGGATAAGCACCAGGCGGCACCACGAGCTCCCACCTCTTCCAAGTAATCCACTTGCACGTTAAAAGGGGGCCTCCTGAGCATCGCGACTCAGGAGCTCTGACTGGCTCTCCAGCCCTCACCCCCTGGCCTTGACCACGGCATCGCGACCTGGCATACCAACGGCGGCTGAGCTCGCTCGAGGGCCGGGACCTGAGGATGTAGAGCATGAAGGAAAGCATTGGAAGGGGGAGGACCCGTAGGTACCTAACCTGGCTATGCTACGGATGATTGCGCATAGGTCTGGCGTAGCGCCCAGAATCGGCCCCGAACTGCCAAGATAAGTCACAAGCTCGGAACAACTAAGTTGTTGGAACCTAGGCGTTACGCTCGCCGCATCCCTGTTGCGGCCACGTCGCATCCCTTTCCTGCCTTACCATAGCTGCTTGGGTGCTAAGGGGGACCTCCTAAGCATCGTGCCTCAGGGGCTCTTACTGGACCTCAGGCCGCTCACCTCCTGGCCTTGACCACAGCACGCGACCTGGCATACCAGCGACGGCTGCAGCCTGCCTGGGGACCGGGACCTGTCAGCGTAGAGCAACAAGCTATTGCGAGGTTGGAAAGGGGAGACCGAGCCTGAACAGGACATGCGTTCGCGGATTTTCATAACAGGGAATATACACACAAAAGGCATTACAGATCCTTACAAGCCCCCACGGGGCATTTCTTGGTTCCTCGCAGGGAACAAAAGACGAGAACCTAAGAGGAATCCAATCTACACCCTCCAGCGGCTGACGCCATCATCAACAGTGGGCCACGGGAGGCCGGCGCCAACCTCATCCAGATCAGCGACGGCGGCGGCCAGACGTTGCAGCCCTGCTCCGAGCACGGCGGGAGCTTGGGGGCACGTAGCTGTCGTCGCTCGTCTCCGGAGTCTCGTATAGCTCAGGAGAGTCGCTAGACTCCCAGAGGCTGCTGCTGCTGGAGTAGCCACGAGCGGAGCGCGCGTCAGCCTGGCACTCCCCTCCAGGGCAACACTCCAGGCGGCGGCCTTCCGCGTCGAAGACCTTGAAGAAGAGTGTGGAGGTGCCGTCGTAATCAAAGTGGATCGCGAGGGCGCCCTCCGCACGGCAAACCCGCGCAACCTTGCCCCAGCCGCGGGTCATGAAGATCTTGCCGGTGAGGACCGCTTCGATCTCTGCTCCGATCGCCGGAGCGTCGCAGTTGGCATGCTGCAGCCAGAGCTCGAGAGGCCCCCTCGGCGGCATCACGTCGAAGAAGAACCACGGGAAGTGGATCCAAGAGCTTGGGGGCATCGGCGCCCATAGCACAAGCTCGCGCGAGGAATCCGCGGCGTGGATTCCAGGAGCAACAGCACGCATCGCCATCGCGCGGCGACCACGGGCGCGGCGCGGGCGGCGTCGCTCGTCGCTCCGCCCTCCCGAGCCTTCAGCTCGGGCGTACAAGGGTAGCGGGTACCCTGGAGGAGGCCGCTCGCACCAAGGCCTCGTCACCACCTGCATCGCCGCCTCGTTGCGACGATGGACTGACCTCTTCTTCGGCGGGAGCCGCCCCGGATCGTCGCGGGGGGCCTTTCCCTTCTCGTCCGCGGAAAACCTTCAGATGAGCGCCATTGTTGCAAGCAGAGGAGCAGGGAAGGAAGAAGCAAGCAAGTAAGGAAGAGATGGGCGATGGGGGCTCCGCCCCCTCCCCATTTATAGCGAAAGAAGGCCAACCGGTGCCTCCCACGATCACAGGTAATGATGGTTTCCTTGCATGCCGCAGGGACTTGTCAAATCAAGCAGTTGTTGAGGCAGCATGGGGAAGTGGAGACGCCCACGTCCAATCAACCGCCACACGTCAACCGAGGCCGCAGGCTTTTGGGGCCCGCGGCGCTACGCACTTGACCCTTGGCTTCGCCGTGAAGCCAAGCCTGAGCGCACCTTGGGCCCGGGGGCTACCGTCAGTGTTCTGGGAATGGGGGTCCCCAGACTTGCCTGCCTGCGACCTACGGCGTGGCTATGCTAGCAGGCCGTACGACCCATCTTCATCAACAAAGCATTCAAGACCCTCGCGAGGGGCCAAGCCTCGCAAGGCGGACGATGCAAGACCTCCTCAAGAGCGGCCTCTCCAGGCAGGCTCACGAGGAGCGGAGATATCAAGGTGGGGCAAACCTCGCGAGTCTCTCGTGACGTGAGCCATGACGACCGACACCAGGCGGGCACCAGGCAGGCGCCAGCGCGCGCAGCGTCCTTGTTTCCTCTTTGGTGCTAAGGAAGCAGGCGCAGGCGCGGAGTACCGAGAAATCAGGCAAAGGTTTACATATCGGTGCAACAAGAGCAAGACCAGCGGGACGACAAGACGAAGGTCACCATGGAGCCCAAGACGGCGTCACCACCAGAGCCTTTTGCAGGCGAAGACCACTTTTGTCAGGATAGCTTGTACTAGCTGTCCCCTTTCAAATTTGCCCATCGTTGTTGGCTCCCTTCCCGCTCAATATTTGGGGAGAGGACCAGGGCCTATATAAGTAGAGCTAGCCACCACAGTAGAGGGGATCGGATAGTGCATCGAGTCCTCACCACACAAGTTCGACAAGCACAAGAACACCTCAACCTCAGGAGGCTGTTCTTCCCCTTGTACTGTTCATCATCAGCCCAAGAGGCAATCCACCACCACACACTGGAGTAGGGTATTACACCACAATGGTGGCCCGAACCAGTATAAATCTCGTGTCTTTCTGTGTTGCGAGTTCATCGAGTTCGTCCGCGAGACCTTAGCAAGTTAGGGCGTAGATCGGTAGAAGGGAAAGAACTTCGCGCGCACCCCAGAGTTCGAACCTTAAGGGTTTTGCCGGAACCCCATATCCGACAGAGACATCATCAACATCTACCAGGTTCCTGATCACAAATCTCATCTCCTTACAATTTACATTATTTGCCTTTTGCCTCTCGTTTTCATCTCCCCTACTTCACAAAAATTTGCCATTTTATTCGCCCTCCTTTTTTTTCGTGTTTCTCGTTGGGATTTGTGTTTGCTAGATTTTTCACCATGAGTGACTTTGGTATGGCAGAAACAGATGATGGCCTAACTCCTAAATTTGGACGATCTGGCAATCTGGATGCTAAAACTTTTGTTTTGGGGCAAGGGAATGTTATAGGAAAAGAACTTATCCAAGAATTTTTCAATTGTGTTAGTAGTCTAAGTCTTGATGATGTTCCTATACTTAAGAGGACTAAATCTTATGCAAAAGCTATTTCAGCACTTGTTCTTAAACTTGAAAATAAATTTATTCGTACCCATCCTACCTTGCAAAGATTGTTTTATGAGCTACCCATTATAAAGAATCCCAAAGCTAAAAAGTTAGCCACCCTTGTTCTTATGAATGAATTTGATTACATAATACAAGAAGCTAGGGAAATTTTTGATTTCTATGGTATGAATCGTGAAAATCCAGTGATAGATGAAATTATTTATAATAGTGATTATGTGCTAAGACATTTGCTTGGGGATAATCAAATCTTTGATGAGAATCTTAAAAGGAACCCCCTGTTTTAGATATAATCCAACAAGTTTTAAATGTTGTTAATCAACACTATTCTTCGATTGCAGCCGGAAATCAAAGGAGATATGATGATAAGCAACTTGATAATGCTAAAGTTTCTAGGGATAATGTGTTCTATGTTGTTTTTACAAAACCTCCCGACAAAAACATCTCCGAGATAAATAAGCTTAAAGATGAGAAAACTTAGATCTTTGCGTTATGCCTAGCTCGGGGCGTAAAACGATAGCGCTTGTTGGGAGGCAACCCAATGAATAAAATTTATTTTTGTCTTTTTCTTTCTATTCTTGAGTGTTTGCAAAATTATGCTACTGTTATGATTGTGTTTTTATGTTTTAATTAGTGTTTGTGCCAAGTAAAGCCTTTGGGATTGTGTTGGGTGATAGTGATTTGATCTTCTTGGAAAACAGAAACTTTTGCGTCCAGAAAAACAAGTTTCAAAAATCACAGAATTGACGAATGCTTCTAATTTTTTACACAAGATTGATATACAAATTGCCTACATCATCCTAATTTTTAAGAATTTTTGAGTTATAGAAGTATACGAAGTTTTCAGATTGCTACAGACTGTTCTGTTTTTGACAGATTATGTTTTCTTTGCGTTGTGTGCTTATTTTGATTGATCTATGGACTCTTTTGGGGAGTTTGAGCCATAGCAAAGTTGTAATACAGTAGATATAATGCAAAAGTAAAATATGAATGGGTTTGCAACAGTGCTTAGAGTAGTGATTTGCTTTGTTATACTAACGACCTCACAAAGGTTTTGTTGAGTTTTGTGTGATTGAAGTTTTCAAGTTTTGAGTGAGATTTTGATGGATGAAGGAATAAGGAGTAAGAAGAGCCTAAGCTTGGGGATGCCCATGGCACCCCAAGTTATTATCCAAAGAGAAGCAAGCAACTAAGCTTGGGGATGCCCGAGTGGCATCACCTCTTTCTTCTAACAACCATCGGTATTTTACTTGGAGCTATATTTTTATTCGTCACATATATTGACTTTTGCTTGGAGCGTCTTGTATGATATGAGTCTTGGCTTGGTTTGGTTTTTATTTTTAGTCATTAATCCTTTCTGGACACACCTATTTGAGAGAGCCAAAATTATGCTATGACTTGTTAGAATTGCTGTCTAAGCTTCACTTAAATCTTTATGAGCTATGGATTGCTCTAGTGCTTCACTTATATCTTCTTGAGCATGGTGTGATTTATTATTTTTTAAGGAATGCTCTCATGCTTCACTTAGATTTATTTGAGAGTTCATCAATTTTTTAATATATTATCTCTTGCTTCACTTAGATTATTTTGGGAGAAGAAATTATTTTATGTTCATGTTCTTCACTTAGATTTGTTTGAGCTTTCAAAAGCAACATATGAAACTAGTCCCAATGTGTTAGATATTCAAGAGGGATATAATAAAAACTTTCATGAAGATCATTGGACAAAATAAATTTGATTCCCTGTAATAGTTTTGCGATATGATGATATAATATGTGAGTCATGTTGATGAGTAATTATGCTTTAGTAGAATATTGGTGTTCAGGTTTGTGATTCCCCATGCAAGCACGAAAGTCAATAGTTATGCAATGGAATTACATCCTACTTGTGGTGCATTATTCGGTGTTAGTTATGCCTAATGCTCAATTATGAGATTTTTCATTTCTTGGTTGGATGCTTCTCAATCTTTTGCTAGCCATAATTTGCACCAAGTATGATCACTACTTGTGCATCAAAAATCCTTTAAACCAGTTTTGCCATATGAGTCCACCATACCTACCTATATGCGATATTCTTTTGCCGTCCTAAGAAAATTTGCATGTGCTATCTCTAATTTTCAAAATAAATTTCTCTTTTGTGTGCTCGTACCGCTCATGAAACGGTAGGGGTTGGCTGATATATTTCCATGCTAGATGTGTTATTCTCAAGATGAGTGTTTATTCACTTGTAATTGCACTAGAGTACGACAAACGTATTAGGGATACCCAGTCCCGAAATGAAAAAAATGAATTTGCTTTATGTTTTCAAATAATAAATTCCTTGGAAAGTGTTGGCATGGAAGGCACCCATGGATACGGCTAGCCATGGAAAGTGAAGTATGGTTGGAAAAGGAACAAACTTTATTTTCTTTTCGGGAACCTCCTATGATGTATCTAGCATGGAAAGTATTGGGAACTACTCGATCATTTTATTTGAGAGGAAAAGCATGCCACCCAAAATGTTTTTATCTCTATCTTTTTCGCTTTGAGCTCTGGCACCTCTACAAATCCCTACTTCCCTCCGCGAAGAGACTTTCTATTTACTTTATGCAATTTTTATTTTTATTTGAGTCACCATCTTCTCTTATAAAGATAAGGGGCACTATGATCATACTTGAGCATTGGGTGTAGCTAATATGCGAGTGTGTTTCATGAATGGATCAATGAGAATGATGGGCTAGGATAACTTGCTTTAGTATTGATATTTTGAAAGACTTGGTTGCTTGTTTATATGCTTGAGTATTGAGGTCTTAATGTCAAAACTAGACTATTGCTTTGAATCATATAAAAGTCCAAATGTCGATGCTATAAAGAAAAGAATATGTGATGAACATGTTAGGCAGCATTCCACATCAAAAATTCTGTTTTTATCATTTACCTACAAGAGGACGAGCAGGAATTAAGCTTGGGGATGCTCATACGTCTCCAACGTATCTATAATTTTTGATTGTTCCATGCTATTATGTTATCATTCTTGGATGTTTTACAATCATTTCATAGCAAGTTTATATCATTTTTTGGGGACTAACCTATTGACATAGTGCCTAGTGCCAGTTGTTGTTTTTTGCTTGTTTTTACTTCGCAGAAAATCAATACCAAACGAAGTCCAAACGTAGTGAAACTTTTTGGAGAAATTTTCTAGACCAGAAGACACAATATGGGCCGAAGAAGTACCAGAGGGGTGCCCCGAGGGGAGCACAACCCACCTAGGCGCGTCCTGGTGGGTTGTGCCCACCTCGGTGGCCTCCCGCACCGCCTCTTTGCTCTATAAATACCCCAATATTCCAGAAACCCTAGGGGAGTTGAACAAAAATCAATTCCAGTCGCCACAAGTTCCAGAACCACCAGATCCAATCTAGACACCATCATGGAGGGGTTCTTCATCCTCATTGGTGCCTCTCCGATGATGCGTGAGTAGTTCATTGTAGACCTACGGGTCCGTAGTTAGGGGCTAGATGGCTTCCCCTCTCTCTCTTTTGATTCTCAATACAATTCTCTTGGAGATCTATTTGATGTAACTCTTTTTGCGGTGTGTTTGTTGGGATCCGATGAACTTTGAGTTTATGATCCGATCTATGTTTTTATCCATGAAAGTTATTTGAGTTACTTTGATCTCTTATATGCATGATTACTTATAGCCTCGTATTTCTTCTTCGAATCTTTGGTTTAGTTAGGCCAACTAGATCGATTTTTCTTTCCATGGGAAGAGGTGCTTTGTGATGGGTTCGATCTTACGGTGCTTGATCCCAGTGACAGAAGGGGAACCAACACGTATGTATTGTTGCTATTAAGGATAACAAGATGGGATATATTTCTAAATAAATAGATGTTGTCTACATCTTGTCATCGTTCTTATTGCATTACTCCATTTCCCCTGAACTTAACATACTAGATGCATGCTAGATAGCGGTCGATGTGTGGAGTAATAGTAGCAGATGCAGGCAGGAGTCGGTCTACTAATCTTGGACGTGATGCCTATATGATCATTGCCTGGATATTTTCATGATTATTTGAAGTTCTATCAATTGACCAACAGTAATTTTTTTACCCGCCGTATGCTATTTTTCTCGAGAGAAGCCACTAGTGAAATCTACGCCCCCGGGTCTTTTCTTTATTATATTTGCCTTCGCGATCTATTTTTATTTGCTTTTATTTGCAGATCTATTAAACCAAAAATACAAAAATACCTTGCTGCAATTTATTATTATTTATTTTATCTCGCGTTCCCGCGAGATCTATTTATCCAATCTACTACAATTTTACCTATCTTTGGACCCGTGAGGGATTGACAACCCCTCTCTTACGTCAGGTTGCAAGTATTTGTTCTTTGTGCGCATGAGCCGTTTACGTGGTGTTGCATGGTTCTCCTACTGGTTCGATAACCTTGGTCTCATCACTGAGGGAGATACCTACCGTAGCTATGCTACATCATCCCTTCCTCTTTGGTGAAATACCGACGTAGTTCAAGCCGCATCAATGGATGCCAACTCCTGATGAAGAAGTATTGGAGACAGTTATCCCCGGCAAGGAAGCACCCCAAGAATGGATTCTGTATTTTGGTAGTGCCTTCTCCCTGCAAGGTGCCGGGGCTGGCGTGCTTTTCGTTGCTCCCATTGGGTAACACCTAAAGTACGTCGTCCAGATGCATTTTCCCTGGGAGAAGGCTACCAACAATACAACATAGTACGAAGGGCTCCTTGCCGGGCTCAAGATTGCGACGGAATTGGGGATCAAGAAGCTGATCATCCGCGGGGACTCATAGCTTGTGGTGAGACAAGTCAACAAGGATTACCAAATTCCATTGATGGAGGCATACATTGAGGAAGTGAGAAAGTTGGAGGAGCGCTTTGACAGATTGCAAACAGAGCACGTACCCCGTGCAGAATACAACATTGCTGATCATCTGTCAAAGTGTGTTGCAAAAAAGCACCCTGTGGAACTAGGAACTGTTGTTCTCTATCTAACTCAGCCCTCCGTATCCCCGACAATAATGGCCCGGAAGAGGAGGAAACTGGACTCCGGCAAGCCTCACCCGGTAGAACCTCCTGAGTCTCCCGACAGAGAGCTTGTCGGGGGCAACTCCCCTTCGGTCGCTGAGCTACATCCTCCTACTAGACCACCGGTCTCCGCGGTTGAGGAATGCACTCATGCGAATGGGGAGGTGCCGCTAGTTCTCGTTGCCGAGCCTCAGGCTCCAACTTGGGCGCGGCACATAGTCCATTTCCTCCAAACCGGAGAACTTCCCGAAGAGCAAGAAGAAGCTGAAAGAGTAGTCCGGAGGGCCAATATGTATCAGTTTGTGGATGACTGTACAGAAGAAGGCCCAACGGTGTGAAATTGAAGTGCATTTACCGGGAAGAAGGAAAGGAACTACTAGCAGAGATACACGAAGGCGTGTGCGGCTCACACATCAGATCGAGGGCTCTGGTTGGAAAAGCTTTCCGGCAAGGATTTTACTAGCCCACAACCCTCCAATATGTAGTTGAGTTGGTCACCATGTGTGAAGCTTGCCAGTTCCATTCCAAGAATATCCACCTGCCTGCCCAAGCTCTTCAGACAATCCCTTTGCCATGGCCGTTTTCGGTCAGGGGGCTCGATATTTGGGCCCTTTCCCCGTGCTACTAGGGGCTTTGAATTATTGTTCGTTGCAATCAAAAAGTTTACAAAGTTGCCGGAAGTATAAGCCGTGAGAAAGGTGACTTCTTAGTCAGCTACCAAGTTCTTGAAAGGGATTGGTGTGCCATTTCGGAGTCCCTGCTGGAATCATCGCCGACAACGGCACCCACTTCACGAGCCGCGCATTCATGTAGTACGTTCATGCCCTCGGAAGCAAGGTCTCATTCGCCTCTGTTGCGCATCCAAGGAGCAACGGGCAAGCCGAGAGGGCGAACGCTGAAGTGTTGCAAGGACTCAAGGCGAGAACATTTGACAAGCTGCAGAAGTGTGGAGGCGGTGGATTGACGAGCTGCCCGTGGTTCTTTGGTCGCTCAGAACGACACCAAATCGAGCTACCGAGCAGACTCCCTTCTCCCTAGTCTATGCGGCAGAAGCAGTTATACCCACGAAACTCATTTACGGATCACCTCGAGTGCTTGCCTCTGATGAAGTAGTGCAAGAACAGCACCGGCATGACGACGCTGTGCTACTCGAGGAGAACCGTCTCCGGGCTGCTACGCGTGCCGCACGCTACCAGCAAGCCCTGCGTCGGTATCACAGCTGCAGGGTTCATGCTAGGAGATTTGAGGAAGGCGACCTTGTCCTTAGGTGCGTTCAGTACGCCAAGGGTACAAACAAGTTGATGCCAAAGAGGGAAGGCCCTTACCGGGTGGTACGAGTCACCAGACCAGGCGTAGTCTGTCTGGAGACCGGAGATGGAATTCAGTTGCAAAACTGATGAAATATTGAGCATCTCTGCAAGTTCTACCCGTACGGCGCGGCTGTCGGGCCCTACCCGACAGCCACCGTTTTGTACTGGCCTTGCCTCTGTTGCATGTAACCCCTTGTACAAAGCCAGGCGCAGACCCTGTGCCACAGAGAAATAAATGAAGCACTGGGGGCCCCCCGACAAATCGCATGCATGCATAAGCATATATATCATGAGCATGGCATGTTCATATATATAAGATCAAAAACGGCATCATTTTCATCTGCATCAAATTGCAGCCTCCTACCATGGATCCAGTCCTGAAGAGGAGAAGAGAAGACGAGCCTACATTGTGATCCCCCGGCAAGCCCAAATAGATAAGTTTCTCTCTCTTATCCGTACGTGTCCTGTAAGTGAAAACTTGTGCATAAGAAAGCTTCACCGCCTTCAAAACTCAGGTGGTCCCATTCCTCGACTCGAATGTTGCTTCGGTCAGGATGGTTGTAGTGGCCTTTGGCAAGAAGGATTGGCGGGGGCTGGTCCCTCTATACGGTTTGGGCCCGGCAAGCCTCGCTCCACGGCAGCAAACTGAGGATGCCGGCAGGATAACCTGCTGGGAGAAACTTGTTTACTAAAAAGTATAGAGGCATTCTACCTCTGCATGGACATGTTACATGCACAAGTGCCCGGCAAGGCTTATCTTTTTCATTAATATGCTGATCAACAAGTATAGATCTTACAGAACACGAAAATGAATAGAAGAGATTACATAATTTGAACTAAAGTTTGGCAAGTGCATATGTATTTTAGATTGAAAAAAGATAAGTGCCCCGTAATCTCCCCTTTCCATTCCTCCCCCCAGGTATTGAAAAGGGAAAGGAAGAGGACGAAAGGAGTGCCTAAGCAGACGCCCGACCCGATCCCATCAAGTGCTCGGCGAGGCTGTGAAGGAGGAGGGCGGAAGGAGCAGCTTGGCGGTGCCCTGTTCACCAACTACAGGACCAGCAAGAAGCCCCAGCGCAAGCACCCACGGGGAGAACCGTTGGAGATCAACTCGAAGACTGCTAGAGGAGGCGAAGGCACCAAGAAAGTGGCCCCACCTCGGCAACCAAGAGGCCGGTGATGATGGTGCCGGAAAGGAAGGGGAAGGGCGGAAAGACGAGGCGGCAGGTTGCCAATACAAGACGAAGGCGTGAGTGCCATCGTACTCCGACCTGACGCGCTGCCACCCGCCTTCTCCATCTTCCCTCGCTGTTTCTTCATCACCACTGCTCTGGGGGAACACCCGCCCCATGGGTCATCGCCTCCCCTGAAGAAGCAATGGGCAACGGTGGCGTCTGAGGTGCACGGAGGGTGTCGCTCCTCTCCTCAGAGGGCAGGGACATGCCGCTGTCTTCAACGTTCGCTCCGACTCCACCAAAGGGAGCGATGCTGGGATTGCCACGGGCCCCGAGCGCCGCATCCCAGGCGGGTACTAGGCACCTCAGGGGCTCTGGCGTTGAAGAGCAGCTGGTCCAAGCAAAGGAAACAAGCATTCCCCCACAATGGGAAAGCTTGACATCTCCTGCACGACGAGCGGCGTGGCCATCACATCTTTTCGAGACCCGGACCAGACTCACTCCCCGACCGTCGGCACGAGCGTTCGACATCATCAACTCTAAGCTAGGGCCCAGGGCCTCGCCCTAGGCTCTCCCCTTTAGCATACCCTAGAAGAAAGCAGAAGATGGAGGAAGAGGAGTGTGAGGGTTGAGTGCTCCCACTCCTCCCCGCCCCTGCTTTTATAGGAGGGCCGGGGCTGGGGGCCGATCCCTTGGCAGGTAAGCGCGTCCTCCTCCACCAACCCATGAAGACTAGGCCCCTACCTTAACGCTCTCCTTCGCAACGCGCCTCTGTTACCTAACCCACTCAATGCATGCACATACGTGGCTAAGGATAAGGGCGTGGTGGGAAGAGTGAATTGGCAGTTACCCACCCGTGCGTTAAAGTCATTGACGGGCCATTACAAAAGTGGCCCTACCATAGTTGGCATTACTCGACACGCGGGAGAACCAGAAACTGCCCCGGCCTCAGATTGATGAGGAAGCAAAGAAGGTCTCAAAGGACAAGCAACTATTTCCCTCTCGCCTGTGCACAAGTTGGGGCCTGCCCCGACGACGCCAGGCAGCGCGTTCGGGCCAGGCCCGAGGGCTCCTGTCGGTGCAACAAACCCTGGGTATCTTGCCCAGACCGTGCACAGGCCCGAGATCAAGATTACAACATCCAAGACAAGGCCAAGATGTAGATATAGGCTCTTTGTGAAATCAAAGGCCAAGTTGATGTAACAGCCCCAAAATTGGGTTATCAATTTTTGTGCTGTTATTTCTTCCTGGCAATCATTTTTCAAATTTTCTCCTGAGTTTGCTGGATGACTCTGAGAATTCTTACCATTTCCAACCTTTCCAAATCTTGTTCATGTCTTTTTCAGTGGGCAAGACCTCATTTGCATCAGCTCAAATCCTCTCAAACCCTAATTCCAAATTTTTGGAATTTGAATATGGCCTTTGTGATTACAAAGGAGCTACCATTTTCCTTGATCTGTTGATCATCCCATCTATTCCCAGAGACCCTTCTACCTTTCTGAACCCTGGATATGCAAAAATATTGCTAAGTCCCCTGCAATATTTTTGAATTATGATTTATTCCTTTTCTTGCCTTTCTGAGGAATAAAATCCAAAGGCATAGCTAGCCATCTCCTAAATTCATGTGAATTGGTGGAGTTGATATTTATGCCTAATCCAAGCTCTGGCAAATATATTGGCCATAATTAAATAAGGAAAATTGTCTTTTCCTATTTTAAGCCAATATTGTATTTCTGCCATTTTCCAAACGAACTACTATTTTTATAGCATAGAAAATTCCCACATAAATTGTGGAGCTTGTCCTTGCTATATAATTACTAGTTCCATCCTTATCCCATGTTCCTCATAACAAAAATTGGGCACATGATCCAATGCAAGTTTCTGCCTTCTCTGAAATTTTGCAATGGAAGTGCTTTATTCCTAATTCCTATTGAGCTGCAATTCGGCAGGGTGATTAACATTGATAAATCACCCATGGATACCAAAGATGAGCTCAATCCATTCATCCTAGCTCCCTGTGCAATTTTTCAAAGTTTCTGACCATAATGCAACTTTGTGAAGGAAGTACCTTCATAGAGTTTCCAAATGGGATGAAACTTTGCCATCCTCTCAGGTATTCCAAATCATTAGCCTCCACCTAAATTCAGTTCATTTAATTGAACTATGTGAGCACAAGAGCAATTCTTGGTTTCTGTCCAAATTTTCAGTTTGTGAAGCAAATCTATTTTATCATGCTCCATTATGGCTGAAAATATTCCTAAGCCTTCTCCTATCCATATAACCTATCTCCAACAAATTTTGGCTCATTTCATGTAGCCAATATTTTCCTGGATTTTTCCAAAGTTTCTGGTCAGATGTGATGCTTGTGAAACAAGTACCAATTTGGCAAGTCCATTTTGTATGATCTTTTTGCAGCATCTAAATATGACCAAATCATCAAGCTTTGCCAAGTTTTAGCTCAATCCAACACTCCTAGTGAGTGCTTCTTCGTCATTTGGTTTCTGGGCCATATTTGACAGTTGCACTGCAGTTATGTTAAATACTTGCGCAAATCCCTTCCAACTTTCCAGGACTATAGTCTTTGCTTCCCTAAGCCTCCCAGACATCACGTTTAGTTCTTAATCCCACCAGTTAGATCACCAAGATGTGGCCAAGTTTGTAACAACAAACTTGTCGAGCTTGGTTCCCTCTGCTCCCTTCACCTCTGCCCATGCCATCACCTCTTCTTTAATGTGCTTTGGAAGGACTCCACTGTTGACATGGTTTGGCACTAAGTAGACGACTAGAGCGCATGTTGTTGGTGGAGACCACGGGGCAATGCAGGCCAAAACGGTGGTCTCGCCGCTGTTGGCAACAGAAGCACCGCTCCGGCCGGTTCTGGCTTGTCCAAGCATGTCACGCAGCTCCCCCTCGATGTCGTCTTCCCCCTGGAGCTTGTTTCCCCTTCGTTTGCTTCCTTGTTGAGCCGTCACAGTCGCCGAACATAGTACGTGCCTGTGCACCGTTGTTTCCTCGCCTCTGTCCTCTTCCTTCTCTCGTCCACAAGCACTGCTCAACTTCGTGACCCTCTAGCGCTCGTTCGCATCCTCCTCGTCGCCTTGCCGCCCCTCCCCATGACCCTTGGCCGCGCGTACCCGTCGCCGGCACGCGGACACGTCGCCTGCCGCGTGGCACCTCGCCCCCTCCCCCTCGAGCTCTTCCCGCGGCTATAAGTAGCACCCCCAAACCCCTCGCAGTCCTCAACGCCTCCCCAAGCCCTCCCCTCGCCTCCTGAGCTCCTCCCTGACCACAACCATTGCCATGGCCGCCGCCCAATCCCCCTCGGCCACTTCTTGCCGTGGCCTTTCCCCCTCGCCCTCCTCCGCTCCCCAGCCTCCCTGGAGTCGTAGACCTCCACCAACCCCACCCACTCCGGCGGCAGAGCCGCTCCGGCGTGCCTCCCCTTCGAAGCCTTCTGCCGCCGCCAACCTCCCTGGTCCCGGCGCTGCCGTCCACCCCAATCCCCTTTGAGACCACCCACGGGCGCGGCATGGAGTGGCGGAGCTCATGTGCGCGCCGCCCAGCCCTCCCGTGCTGCCAGTTGCCGGCTCCGACGACCGCCGCGGCGTCCCGCTCTGCCTCTGTCGCGATGGAGAAGAAGGAGGAGAGGAGGAGAGAGAGAACACCCTGCGGGCCCCACCTGGCAGCGACCCAGGGTGTTAAACCGGTCCTGCCAGCGTGGATAAGTTGATGGGCCCCACCCCTCGCGCGACCCCACCTGCGATTGACCGTAGCCGCTGGAATGCGCTTTCATTTATGCGGATACGTATTTTGTTTAGTGCGTTTTCTTTTGCTAAAAACGTATTGCCTGAGAATGTGCTTTCTCTTCTCTCGAAAAGTATTTTCTTAAATGCGCTTTCTGTTTTTCAGCCCAGCCCGCCAAAATGCTTATAGTGTGAATGTTCACCGTTAAAGCCACTTTTCTGCCTAAATAGTGAACGGCCACAACTTTGCAACCGTAACTCCGATTGAGGTGATTCCAAAGCCCACTTCTTCCTTCGTCGAGCCCGTTCCAATGGAATCATTTTCACCATGTTTGCACATTCTGAAAATGACCACTTTGCCCTTGCACGTAAACAGCACCCTCCGAGAGAGAACTGTTTCCGGCAACTCTTTCCGCGGTAGTTCCGCACTTTTCCCGGAGTAATCCCCGACCCCCAGGCAAGCCAACCTCTTATCGTGAGCCCCGAACTTGCATGTTGACTTTGCTTGCACCTCGTGTGTGTGTTTAGTTGTAGTAGTTTCTTGTATGTTCCATCTGCTGTTATTTTAGTCGGGCTATATGTTTTTGTTATCTGTCTTGCATGCTTATGCTTTCATGAAATAAGTTGACATGCTAGTTTACTGTTGTTACTAATAATATCATGCCTCTGTCTAGTTTAGTTTCATGTTAGTAGTATTGATGTTATGATAATTCTGTTGCACTGATAAGTCTGCTAGTACTTGGTATTGCCATGTTTCGCATGCTATCATTGTTCTTTTGAAATGCTTGATGTTTTGTTACTGCATCGGTATGTTGCATGTTAGTTGTTGCATTCATGTTAACAATGCTCGCATGATGATTGATGATGGAGAAGTTAATAATATGAGTTAATAACAAACCTCCTCCATCATCACTGGGATATCATAGTGCCACCAAATCGAGCTTTCTCTGGTGCAACCACATTTACCTTATGGGGAGGTCCTAGCTGGGTCTATTGTCATGCCTCTCGCCGATGCCTCCTGCGAGGGAAGGTTATGGGCACGCGCTACCCTGATCAGGTAGGCAGACATAACCTGTGTGCTCGTTTTTGTTTTTATGGTACCTTGTCCCCGTTTGGGACCGTTTTGCCACGACGGTGGGCGTTGGTGTCTTTGGTAGACATGGGGCCACCCAGGACCGAACCCCAAGGGTGTGTTGCTCGGAGTGGCCGGGAGAGTGTCATGGCAGTAGCTCGGTTTTGTCGGAACGCTTTGGTCCACCCGACTGGGAGTGCGAGGCCAGGTGTTCCGTAGTGTGGGTAAAGTGCGCTACCTCTGCAGAGTGTATTCAATCTATCGATAGCCGCGTCCTCGGTCATGAGCACAAGTTCGTAGTTGGTCACACTATCGGGTCTTGGTCGAAATGGAGGATAAACCTGCTAATAACTTGTGTGATAACTAAGATGTGATAAATAATATGGTGACCTGGACAATGGGAAAGTCATGAGAAGTCACGATGATGTGTTGATATGACCCCGAGACGAGGTCTTGGTAAGTCATGCGTGTGCTCCGAGGAGCCGTGGCAGAGTAAGTGATTGTTGCATAAGGTTATTACCATATGTCTTCACGGGAGGTAACTGGTTGTTTATTTCCAGCATAGTTTCATGATGCCGTGCCATGTTTTGATATGCTATGCTTTGTTGTTATGTTAGAAGTAAATTAGATATGCCATGCTAGTAGATGCTATGATGTTGTGCATGCTAGTTTGATTTATGATTCTAGTTAATATCATGCCATGCTTAGAAGTTGTGTTGAAGTAGACTGTTGCATATGCTTGGTTCTTGCTTTGTCATCTGTTTGTTTGGATGCTATGTATTTGGTTGTCTTGCAAGTACATTCAATGTACTAAGCTGGCGTGTCATGCCAGTTTTGTAGGTTGTGCCTGAATTATTTGCTTGTTCCGTCATGCTAGGCCGTAATCTTGCCAGTCCTGTGAGTTGTGGAGGCCAGCCAGAGTTGTTACGCTGCCAAACCAAGAGTTCCGCCGCCAGTTAAATAGACTTCCGCTGGCATTTAAATAGCCTTAGGGCTATGCCAGATAGTTGTATTCATCAATGATGTAATCATATACACATGTATTTGATGAATATTATTGTACCTGGAATGCTGTATCATGGACCTGTCGTGCGTCAGGCGTTACCTTGACTGACGTGCGAAGGCCCCCTGCTCCATGCGGATCGGGGTGCCACAGGAGATGGTATCAGAGTAGCCAGGCTGGCATAGGTTATCCTAGCATTAGATCACCACTACCATCAACCCGTAATGACCCTAAGGGATTTGACCCATCCCTGGCATCCGGCATGGCCACTGTTAATCAACAGGTGGCACAGTCGGGACCGACACGTCCTCACCCCGCTGTCCCCGCCTAGTTATCCATGGAACGAATAGCAACCCTATCCTTTTTGGTCGGCCGCACCGCTTACCCTTCGCCATTAAGGGAAAGGGGCCACACCATGCGGGCATGTCCCGCATAGCTGCCTATAAAATCCCCTTCCCGCTCACCGTATCGCTCACCCCTTAGTCAGTCATGTCCCTGCAAAGAAGCCTAGCAAGTAACACCCCAGCCATGGCTAGCACCCTCAAAGCTCCCAAGTTTTACACCCGCACCTTTGCCATCAACCACCCTGGTTTTCCACCTCTTCTTGCTGAGATGCTCACCCAAGCCTTTGGCTATAATGCTAGCCCCGATTACCTGGTGTTCCAGTCGACACCCGTCCCTCACCTTCATCGCTATGATGCAAGAGTGCACATCGGCCCAGGTCCCGCAGTAGATGGCCAGCCTTTGGTTTTTCAGGGTAGAGCCATGCCTACCGCTGATTTTGCCATTCAGGCCGCTGCTGTGCAGGCTATCCTATACCTCCGCACCAAGTTCCCGCAAGTGGCAGAGAGGCGGGAGTTCTGCTTTTTCCCCGTGGTGATAGAAGCAGGAATTCCGCCTTCTCCCACTATACAAGGGGATGACCCCGCAATCGCTCTCCTGGTGCAATATATCACTGCCCAAGGGATGATGATTTCTAAGATGCTGGCCGAATTTAGAACCCTGGACAATGATGCGGTACGAGTTGTCAAGGAAGCTTATCGTGAGGCTCATAAATTTGCATCCCAAGTCGCTCACCCAACGCCATCCGAGCCAGTGCTACCCTCTCAGCCTGTGTTGTGGCCTCGGCCAAACATCATCACCCTCGACAAGGCTCTCTACCGAATCCACCAGAAACATTTGCTTGGATCAATTTCAGCCACACCCCCAGTAGTCGAACCCCAACCCATAGTGTTGTCGGACGATGAAGATGGAGATTGGCTCAGTCTTCATCCTCCCGGAGAGCCCCAGCAAGGCCAGCCCTCAGCTTGACCTCAGTCGAGCAATCAGTTGTTTCGGCAAGTAGGTTGGTCTGTCGGTTCATCCCCGATATGAGGATAGAACCATGTATCCCAGAGTGAGTAGTTTCGTTTTGCGCGTAGAGCGTTCATGCTTTGTTGTATGCTTGCACTGTTTGTAACCCGTGATGTGTTTATGCATGCTTTCTTTCTTTTGATTTTTGTGCTTGTTTTTGTTTGCCTCTCTGCCAAACAGAGATGTTTGACAGGGTTGGCAGTGTGTGCTAACAAGCTTTTAATCAGTAGAGCACGTACACTAAAAACAAAATTGGCTCATCCCGAGTCTTTAATAAAATGCGCGTTGGCGTAGGTATATATATGCCAGGATTATATATACCCACTAGCATTAAAACACCTTAGAATGTATTGTCTGCTGTATTTTACATTGCATGTTTGTTGCATCGGTCTGTTTGGTAGTTTGTTTGTACCGCATACTGCACGCATACCCGGTTCACCCACGAGTACATTTAGGGCAGTACTCGGGGAAAGGCAAAGTCACATATCCCTCTCTATCTGTGCATACCCAGTGTAACGGATTTTCAATCCAGAGCCTCACAGAGGCATCTCTCTCTGGCAGTTCCTCGTCTCTAATTCTTTTCCCGATTTCATTTCTGGAGGAACACTGCCAACTTTAATTCATTCGATCCAGTACATCTACTCCAATACAGATTTCAACTCCGATTCTACCTCGACACCTACTTTTTCGTGGAGCAATCCGCGAAATTTTCCCGTACACCAGTGTGTTTCCGGAGCTGGTGTAGCCACCTCCCCCGCATCTTGACCTCACCACCACCATCGTCTCTGCCTTACGTGGCGCAGGCAATTCACCACCACCGCTCCACCGTAGCACGCGATTACTCCGCCGGCGCGAAGCGCAGAGAATCAAGCGTGGCGGAGGACCACCCCATGCACCATCTTCTCCTGCATCTAGAGCCACCGCATTGAGCCGCGTGTTGTCCCGAAACCGATCATTCCTGATGAGGATCAGCAGGAGAAACCACTGTTCATTGGGGTGCATCCAACATTTTTTTGGGAGTCTGATCTCGAGTGCCCCTAGCCGTGGAGGTAATCCTGTTTTGCTCATATCTCTCTCTGGGTGTACCAATTATCGGTACCCAACTCGTTGAAATCTGACCAAAGGGTTCAAAATTTACCCCGAGGTTTTCCCCGGAGTAGTTATGTTTGCAGTTGTGCTGTAACCCTAGGAATCTCGAGGACGAGATTCTTTTTAAGGGGGGAAGAGTTGTAACAGCCCCAAAATTGGGTTATCAATTTTTCTGCTGTTATTTCTTCATGGCAATCATTTTTCAAAATTTCTCCTGAGTTTGCTGGATGACTCTGAGAATTCTTGCCATTTCCAACCTTTCCAAATCTTGCTCATGTCTTTTTAGTGGGCAAGACCTCATTTGCATCAGCTCAAACCCTCTCAAACCCTAATTCCAAATTTTTGGAATTTGAATATGGCCTATGTGATTACAAAGGAGCTATCATTTTCTTTGATCTGTTGATCATCCCATCTGTTCCCAGAGACCCTTCTACCTTTATGAACCCTGGATATGAAAAAATATGGCTAAGTCCCATGCAATAGTTTTGAATTATGATTTATTCCTTTTCTTGCCTTTCTGAGGAATAAGTTCCAAAGGCATAGCTAGCCATCTCCTAAATTCATGTCAATTGGAGGAGTTGATATTTATGCCTAATCCAACCTCTGGAAATATATTGGCCATAATTAAATAAGGAAAATTGCCTTTTCCTATTTTAAGCCAATATGGTATTTCTGCCATTTTCCAAAGGAACTACTATTTTTATAGCAGAGAAAATTCCCACATAAATTGTGGAGCTTGTCCTTGCTATATAATCACTAGTTCCATCCTTATCCCATGTTTCTCATAACAAAATTGGGCACATGATCCAATGCAAGTTTCTGCCGTCTCTGAAATTTTGCAAAGGAAGTGCTTTATTCCTAATTACTATTGAGCTTCAATTTGGCAGGGGTGATTAACATTGATAAATCTCCCATGGATACCAAAGATGAGCTCAATCCATTCATCCTAGCTCCCTGTGCAATTTTGCAAAGTTTCTGACCATAATGCAACTTTGTGAAGGAAGTACCTTTATAGAGTTTCCAAATGGGATGAAACTTTGCCATCCTATCAGGTATTCCAAATCATTAGCCTCCACATAAATTCAGTTCATTTCATTGAACTATGTGAGCACAAGAGCAATTCTCGGTTTCTGTCCAAATTTTCAGTTTGTGAAGCAAGTATATTTTATCTTGCTCCATTATGGTTGAAAATATTCCTAAGCCTTCTCCTATCCATATAACCTATCTCCAACAAATTTTGGCTCATTTCATGTAGCCAATATTTTCCTGGATTTTTCCAAAGTTTCTGGTCAGATGTGATGCTTGTGAAACAAGTACCAATTTGGCAAGTCCATTTGGTATGATCTTTTTGCAGCATCTACATATGACCAAATCATCAAGCTTTGCCAAGTTTTAGCTCAATCCAACACTCCTAGTGAGTGCTTCTTCATCATTTGGTTTCTGGGCCATATTTGACAGTTGCACTACAGCTATGTTAAATACTTGCCCAAATCCCTTCCAACTTTCCAGGACTATAGTCTTTGCTTCCCTAAGCCTCCCAGACATCACGTTTAGTTCTTAATCCCACCAGTTAGATCACCAAGATGTGGCCAAGTTTGCAACAACAAACTTGTCGAGCTTGGTTCCCTCTGCTCCCTTCACCTCTGCCCATGCCATCACCTCTTCTTTAATGAGCCTTGGAAGGACTCCACTGTTGACATGGTTTGGCACTAATTAGACGACCAGAGCGCTGATTTTTGGTGGTGACCACGGGGCAATGCAGGCCAAAACGGTGGTCTCGCCACTGTTGGCAACACAAGCACCACTCCGGCCGGTTCTGGCTTGTCCAAGCATGTCACGCAGCTCCCCCTCGACGTCGTCTTCCCCTTGGAGCTCGTTTCCCCTTCGTTTCCTTCCTCGTTGAGCCGTTGCTGTCGCTGAACACAGTACGCGCCCGTGCACCGTCGTTTCCTCGCCTCTGTCCTCTTCTTCCGCTCGTCCGTGTCCTCCTCGTTACCTTGCCGCCCCTCCCCGTGACCCTTGGCAGCGCGTGCTTGTCGCCTGCCGCATGTCACCTCGCCCCCTCCCCCTCGAGCTCTTCCCGCGGCTATAAGTAGCACCCCCGAACCCCTCGCTGTCCTCAAAGCCTCCCCAAGCCCTCCCTTCGCCTCCGGAACTCCTCCCAGACCACCACCATTGCCATGGCCGCCGCCCGATCCCCCTCAGCCATTTCTTGCCGTGGCCTTTCCCCCTCGCCCTCCTCCGCTCCCTAGCCTCCCTGGAGCCGTAGACCTCCACCAGCCCCACCCACTCCGGCGGCAGAGCCGCTCCGGCGTGCCCCCCCTTCGAAGCCTTCTGCCACCGCCAACCTCCCTGGTCCTGGCGCTGCCGTCCACCCAATCCCCTCCGCGACCACTCACGGGCGTGGCGTGGAGTGGCGGAGCTCCTGCACGCGCCGCCCAGCCCTCCCCTGCCGCCAGTCGCCGGCTCCGACGACCGCCGCGGCGTCCCACTCTGCCTCTGTCGTGATGGAGAAGAAGGAGGAGAGGAGGAGAGAGAGAACACCCCGCGGGCCCCACCTAGCAGCGACCCAGGGCGTAGAGCCGGTCCTGCCATCGTGGATAAGTTGATGGGCCCCACTCCTCACGCAACCCCACCTGCCATTGACAGTAGCCGCCTAGTCAGCGTAAGTGGAGACGTAAACCCCGGAATGCGCTTTCGTTTCTGCGGAGACATATTCTCTGCAGTGCATTTTCTTTTGCTGAAAACGTATTGCCTGAGAATGCGCTTTCTCTTCTCTCGAAACGTATTTTCTCAAATGCGCTTTCTGTTTTTCAGCCCAGCCCGCCGAAATGCTTATAATGTGAACGTTCACCGTTTAAGCCACTTTTCTGCCTAAATAGTGAATGGCCACAACTTTGCAACCGTAATTCTAATTGAGGTGATTCCAAAGCCCACTTCTTCGTTTCGTTGAGCCCGTTCCGATGGAATCATTTTCACCATGTTTGCACATTCTGAAAATGACCACTTTGCCCTTGGACGTAAACAGCCCCCTCCGAGAGAGAACTGTTTCTGGCAACTCTTTCCGCGATCGTTCCGCACTTTTTCTGGAGTAATCCCCGACCCCCAGGCAAGCCAACCTCTTATTGTGAGCCCCGAACTTGCATGTTGACTTTGCTTGCACCTCGTGTGTGTGTTTAGTTGCAGTAGTTTCTTGTGTGTTCCGTCTGCTGTTATTTTAGTCGTGCTATATGTTTTTGTTATCTGTCTTGCATGCTTATGCTTTCATGAAATAAGTTGACATGCTAGTTTACTGTTGGTACTTATAATATCATGCCTCTGTCTAGTTTAGTTTCATGTTAGTAGTATCGATGTTATGATAATTCTGTTGCACTGATAAGTTTGCTAGTACTTGGTATTGCCATGTTTCGCATGCTATGATTGTTCTTTTGAAATGCTTGATGTTTTGTTACTACATTGGTATGTTGCATGTTAGTTGTTGCATTCATGTTAACAATGGTCGCATGATGATTGATGATGGAGAAGTTAATAATATGACTTAATAACAAACCTCCTCCGTCATCACTGGGATATCATAGTGCCACCAAATCGAGCTTTCCCCAGTGCAACCACATTTACCTTATGGGGAGGTCTGCGAGGGAAGGTTATGTGCACACGCTACCCTGATCAGGTAGGCGGAAATAACCTTGTGTGCTCGTTTTTATTTTTATGTTACCTTGTCCCCGTTTGGGACGGTTTTTCCACGACGATGGCCGTTGGTGTCTTTGGTAGACACGGGGCCACCCAGGACTGAACCCCAAGGGGGTGTTGGTCGGAGTGGCCGGGAGACTGTCATGGCAGTAGCTCGGTTTTGTAGGAACGCTTTGGTCCACCCGAATGGTAGTGCGAGGCCAGGTGTTCCGTAGTGTGGGTAAAGTGCGCTACCTCTGCGGAGTGTATTCAATCTATCGATAGCCGCGTCCTCGGTCATGGGCACAAGTTCGTAGTTGGTCACACTATTGGGTCTTGGTCGAAATGGAGGATAAACCTGCTAATAACTTGTGTGATAACTAAGATGTGATAAATAATATGGTGACCTGGACTATGGGAAAATCGTGAGAAGTCACGATGATGTGTTGATATGACCCCGAGACGAGGTCTTGGTAAGTCATGCGTGTGCTCCGAGGAGCCGTGGCAGAGTAAGTGATTGTTGCATAAGGTTATTACCATATGTCTTCACGGGAGGTAACTGGTAGTTTATTTCCAGCATAGTGTCATGATGCCATGCCATGTTTTGATATGCTATGCTTTGCTATTGTTATGTTAGAAGTAAATTAGATATGACATGCTAGTAGATGCTATGATGTTGTTCATGCTAGTTTGATTTATGATTCTAGTTAATATCATGCCATGCTTAGAAGTTGTGTTGAAGTAGACTGTTGCATATGCTTGGTTCTTGCTTTGTCATCTGTTTGTGGGGATGCTATGTATTTGGTTGTCTTGCAAGTACATTCAATGTACTGACCCGACGTGTCATGCCAGTTTTGTAGGTCGTGCCCGAATTATTCGCTTGTTTCGTCGTGCTTGGCCGTAATCTTGCCAGTCCTGTGAGTTGTGGCGCCCAGCCAGAGTTGTTACGCTGCCAAACCAAGACTTCCGCCGCCATTTAAATAGACTTCCGCTGCCATTTGAATAGCCTTAGGGCTATGCCAGATAATTGTATTCATTAATGATGTAATCATATACACATGTATTTGACTAATATTATTGTACCTAGAATGTGATGACCCACAAGTATAGGGGATGTATCTTAGTCCTTTCGATAAGTAAGAGTGTCGAACCCAACGATGAGCAGAAGGAAATGACAAGCGGTTTTCAGTAAGGTATTCTCTGCAAGCACTGAAATTATTGGTAACAGATAGTTTTGTGATAAGCTCATTCGTAACGGGTAGCAAGTAACAAGTGTAAATAAAGTGCAGCAAGGTGGCCCAATCCTTTTTGTAGCAAAGGACAAGCCTGGACAAACTCTTATATGAAGGAAAACGCTCCCGAGGACACATGGGAATTATCGTCAAGCTAGTTTTCATCACATTCATAAGATTCGCGTTCGTTACTTTGATAATTTGATATGTGGGTGGACCGGTGCTTGGGTGATGTCCTTACATGGAAAAGCATCCCACGTATGATTAACTCCTATTGCAAGCATCCACAACTACAAAAGAAGTATTAAGATAAACCTAACCATAGCATGAAACATATGGATCCAAATCAGCCCCTTACGAAGCAACACATAAACTAGGGTTTAAGCTTCTGTCACTCTAGCAACCCATCATCTACTTATTACTTCCCAATGCCTTCCTATAGGCCCAAACAATGGTGAAGTGTCATGTAGTCGACGTTCACATGACACCACTAGAGGAAAGACAACATACATCTCATCAAAATATCGAACGAATACCAAATTCACATGACTACTTATAGCAAGACTTCTCCCATGTCCTCAGGAACAAACATAACTACTCACAAAGAATATTCATGTTCATAATCAGAGGGGTATTAATATGCATAATGGATCTGAGCATATGAACTTCCACCAAATAAACCAACTAGCATCAACTACAAGGAGTAATCAACACTACTAGCAACCTACAGGTACCAATCTGAGGCTTTGGGACAAAGATTGGATACAAGAGATGAACTAGGGTTTGAGAGGAGATGGTGCTGGCGAAGATGTTGATGGAGATTGACCCCCTACCGACGAGAGGATCGTTGATGATGATGATGGCGATGATTTCCCCCTCCCGGGGGGAAGTTTCCCCGGCAGAACAGCTCTGCCGGAGCCCTATATTGGTTCCGCCAAGGTTCCGCCTCGTGGCGGCGGAGTTTCTTCCCAAAAGCTTGCTTATGATTTTTTCTCGGACGAAAGACTTCATATAGCAGAAGATGGGCACCGAAGGCCTGCTAGGGGGCCCACGAGGCAGGGGGTGCGCCCCCACCCTCGTGGCCAGGGTGTGGGCCCCCTCTGGTATTTTCTTTGCTCAGTATTTTTTATAAATTCCAAAAGTGACTTCCGTGAAGTTTCAGGACTTTTGGAGTTGTGCAGAATAGGTCTCCAATATTTGCTCCTTTTCCAGCTGCCGGCATTCTCCCTCTTCATATAAACCTTGCAAAATAAGAGAGAATAGACATAAGTATTGTGACATAATGTGTAATAGCAGCCCATAATGCAATAAATATCAATATAAAAGCATGATGCAAAATGGACGTATCAACTCCCCCAAGCTTAGACCTCGCATGTCCTCAAGCGGAAGCCAATGACGATAAATATGTCCACATGTTTAGAGATAGAGGTGTCGATAAAATAAAATATGGACCTGAGGGCATCATGATCATTCTCATAATTGCAACATATATAGATATTGTTATATTATTTCTTATGCTAAAGTAACAATCTATCCACAATGTCAAGTATGAATCAGAAATTTCGTTGAGAACTAACAAACTATAATCTCAGTCATTGAGGCAATTGCAATTTATCATAACATCATAAAGAGTCAATATAAGAGCTTTTCAGCAAGTCCACATACTCAACTATCATTTAGTCTTTCACAATTGCTAACACTCACGCAATACTTGTGGTTATGGAGTTTTAATCGGACACACAGAAAGATAGGGGCTTATAGTTTCACCTCCCAACCTTTTACCTCGAGGGTAATGTCAACAATAATAATTCATGCTAACTTACATCCAATTGGATATATATATATAAGGATATTTCCAACACAATGTGCTTGCCAAAGGATAAAATGTAAAAAGGAAAGGTGAAGATCACCATGACTCTTGCATAAAGGTAGAAGATAAAAGTAAAAGATAGGCCCTTCGCAGAGGGAAGCAGAGGTTGTCATGTGCTTTTGGTTGGATGCACGAAATCTTACTGCGAAAGAACGTCACTTTATATTGCCACTTGTGATGTGGACCTTTATTATGCAGTCCGTTGCTTTTATTTCTTCCACATCACAAGATCGTATAAAGCTTATTTTCTCCACACTAATAAGTCATACATATTTCGAGAGCAATTTTTATTGCATGCAACGATGACAACTTACTCGAAGGATCTTACTCAATCCATAGGTAGGTGTGGTGGACTCTCATGGCAAAACTGGGTTCAAGGGTATTTGGAAGCACAAGTAGTATCTCTACTTGGTGCAAAGAATTGGCTAGCATGAGGGAGAAAGGCAAGCTCAACATGTTGGATGATCCATGAAAATATACTTTATTTCAGATGTAAGAAAACATAACCCATTACGTTGTCTTCCTTGTCCAACATCAACTCTTTAGCATGTCATATTTTAATGAGTGCTCACAATCATAAAAGATGTCCAAGATAGTATATTTATATGTGAAACCTCTCTTTCTTTATTACGTCCTATTAATTGCAACGATGACCAAAACTATGTTTGTCAACTCTCAACAACTTTTAATCATCATACTCTTTATATGTGAAGTCATTACTCCCCGTAAGATAAATATGATCTCTTTGTTTCTTTTTATTCTTTCCTTTTCTTTTATTCCCTCAAGATCATAGCAAGATAATCAAGCCCTTGACTCAACACTAATCTTTATTATATATAGCTCACGGACTCGATTACATAGAGGGATCATAAAGCAAAAGTCAAAACCAAATCATACTAAAACTTTATTCTTCTAGATCAAGATATTACTAAACGGATCGAACTAAGAAAAACGGTAAAGATAGGAGTGTGATGGAGATACGATACCGGGGCACCTCCCCCAAGCTTGGCAGTTACCAAGGGGAGTGCCCATACCCATATGATTATATCTCCTTTGGTAAGGAAGAAGATGGCGGTGATGATGGATAGTCGCACATCGAGCGTAGCAGATCTTCCAGCTTACAGATAATGCCCTTGAGTGCGACGATATGCTCCTTCAACAAAATATTTTCACGTGTGAGATACTTGTTTTGTATACGAGCTAACTCAATCATCTTGAAAGCTTCAATCTCAGTTGGAGTGAAGAGAGGTGGAAGGATGTCTTCTTCTTCTGCTGCCGGGGCCTGATCCACCACGGCCTTCTTGATCCCATCATCCTTGTTGATCTCCCCGGGTTCTTCTCTCTTCAGCTCTATCTTCATTAGCCAAGCATCATTGCCCTGATTGTTGGAGGAGGGGGACGACATGATGCCTGCCTTCATGAATCTGACAGAAAACAGCTCGAAACAAAAACAAAGGATATTTGCGTGGTACGGTGGTCAAAACCTTCGGGAGATTATATAATTAATTTTTACCGACCCAAAAGAAGTATCGTGCAAGAAAACGGAATCCGGAAAGCGCACGAGGTGCCCACGAGGCAGGGGGCGCGCCTCCCACCCTCGTGGAAGCCTCGTGTGCTTCCCGGACTACTTCTTATTTTCCTATTTTCTTAAATATTCCAAAACGGAGAAAAATTGCCATTTGAACTGTTTTGGAGTCGGTTTACTTTCCGTACCACGTACCTATTCCTTTTCAGAGTCTGAAACGTTCTGGAAAGTGTCTCTTATGTATTCCTCCGAGGTTACAATTTCAATAATATTTGTTTCAACATTTATGGGATTACCTGAGATAGAATGTTTGATTCTTTGACCGTTCACCACCTTTGGATTTGTGCCTTTGAAGTTGTTGATTTCTATGGCACCGGAATGATTGACCTCCTCGATAACGTAAGGACCTTCCCATTTAGAGAGAAGTTTTCCTGCAAAAAATCTTAAACGAGAGTTGAATAGTAACACATAATCACCTACATTAAACTCACGCTTTTGTATCCTTTTGTCATGCCATCTTGTAACTTTTTCTTTAAACAATTTGGCATTCTCATAGGCTTGGGTTCTCCATTCATCAAGTGAGCTAATGTCAAATAACCTCTTCTCACCGGCAAGTTTGAAATCATAATTGAGCTCTTTAATGGCCCAATATGCCTTATGTTCTAGCTCGAGAGGTAAGTGACATGCTTTTCCGTAAACCATTTTATACGGAGACATACCCATAGGATTTTTATATGCAGTTCTATAGGCCCATAGTGCATTATCAAGTTTCTTGGACCAATTCTTTCTAGATCTATTAACAGTCTTTTGCAAAATTAATTTGAGCTCTCTATTACTCAATTCTACTTGACCACTGGACTGTGGGTGATACGGAGATGCAATTCTATGATTAACATCATACTTAGCAAGCATTTTACGAAAGGCACCATGAATAAAATGTGAACCACCGTCAGTCATTAAATATCTAGGGACTCCAAACCTCGGAAAAATAATTTCTTTAAGCATCTTAATAGAGGTGTTATGATCAGCACTACTAGTTGGAAAAGCTTCTACCCATTTAGTAACGTAATCAACAGCAACTAAAATATGTGTATACCCATTAGAGAAAGGAAACGGTCCCATGTAATCGAAGCCCCAAACATCAAATGGTGCAATAACAAGTGAGTAATTCATAGGAATTTCCTGACGTCTACTAATATTACCAATTCTTTGACACTCATCACAAGATAAGACAAACTTACGAGCATCCTTGAAGAGAGTAGGCCAATAAAAGCTGGATTGCAATACCTTATGTGCAGTTCTATCTCCAGCGTGGTGCCCTCCATAAGCCTCAGAGTGACACTTGCGTAGGATCTGTTCCTGTTCATGCTCAGGTATACAATGCCTAATAACACCATCTACTCCTTCTTTATAAAGATGTGGGTCATCCCAGAAGTAATGTCTTAAATCATAGAAAAACTTTTTCTTTTGCTGGTATGTGGAACTAGGTGGTATAAATTTAGCAACTATGTAATTAGCATAATCAGCATACCATGGAGCAGTACGACAAGCATTTATGACAGCTAATTGTTCATCGGGAAAGCTATTATCAATAGGTAGTGGGTCATTAAGAACATTCTCTAACCTAGACAAGTTGTCTGCAATGGGGTTCTCAGCTCCCTTTCTATCAATAATATGTAAATCAAATTCTTGTAGCAAGAGAACCCATCTAATAAGTCTAGGTTTAGCATCTTTCTTTTTCCATAAGATATTTAATAGCAGCATGATTAGTGTGAATAGTTACTTTAGAATCAACAATATAAGGTCTGAACTTATCACAAGCAAAAACAACTGCTAAAAATTCTTTTTCAGTAGTAGCATAATTTCTCTGGGCATTGTTTAGAGTTTTACTAGCATATTGAATAACATTTAATTTCTTATCAACTCTTTGCCCTAAAATAGCACCTACATCATAATCACTAGCATCACACATAATTTCAAAAGGTAAATTCCAATCAGGTGGCTGAACAATAGGTGCAGAAATCAAAGCTTTCTTAAGTATTTCAAATGCTTCTACACAACCATCATCGAAGAATAAAGGAATATATTGTAATAGATTAGTCAGAGGCCGAGAAATTCTTGAAAAGTCCTTAATGAACCTCCTATAAAAACTGGCATGACCAAGGAAACTTCTTATACCTTTGATGTCCTTGGGACATGGCATCTTTTCAATAGCATCAACTTTAGCTTTATCAACTTCAATATCTCTTTCAGAAATTTTATGCCCCAAGACAATACCTTCATTATCCATAAAGTGGCATTTCTCCCAATTCAAAACAAGATTAGTTTCTTCACATCTCTGCAAAACTCGATCAAGGTTGCTCAAGCAATCATCAAAAGAGGATCCATAAACGGAGAAATCATGCATCTTTGAAAGGTAGCAGGTGCATTACATAAACCAAAAGGCATACCCTTATAAGCAAAAGTACCGAAAGGGCAAGTAAAAGTGGTCTTTTCTTGATCCTCAGCTGACACAGGTATTTGAGAGAAACCAGAGTAACTATCTAGAAAGCGAAAATGTGTATGTTTGGATAATCTTTCTAGCATTTGATCAATAAAAGGCAAAGGGTAATGATCTGTTTCAGTAGCTTTATTTAATTTGCGGAAATCAATTACCATCCTATAACCTGTAACAATACTTTGTGGGATCAATTCATCTTTATCATTAGGAACGACAGTAATACCTCCCTTCTTAGGGACACAATGAACAAGACTTACCCACTGACTATCAGCAACGGGATAAATTATACCTGCCTCAAGGAGCTTTAATATTTCCTTTCTTACCACTTCTTTCATCTTAGGATTTAGCCGTCGTTGGTGATCAATAACTGGTTTGGCCTCTTTCTCCAAATTTATTTTGTGTTGACATAGAGTGGGACTAATGCCCTTAAGATCATCAAGAGTATATCCAATAGCAGCGCGGTGGTTCTTCAGAGTTTTCAATAATTTCTCTTCCTCCCTCTCTGAAAGGTTAGCACTAATAATAACATGATATATCTTCTTTTCATCAAGATAAGCATATTTAAGAGTATCAGGTAGCGGTTTCAGTTCAAACACGGGATCACCCTTGGGTGGAGGAGGATCCCCTAGGATTTCAATAGGCAAATTGTGTTCAGAATGGGTCCCTGTTGGGGATATTACTACTGGGCGTAAACCGGCCATGAAAGGCCGGGTTATCCCTATAGTGAGTTATTATGTTTGAAGCCCATGAAGACAAAAATGATGACGCTTTATGAAGGACCATGGCCCAAAGGCGGATTAAGGCATGTAGTCATAAACCGACCTTGATATGTAAGCTTGTATTATAAGGCAGAAATAAGTAGAGACCGGGCCGGACACATTTATGAGCCGGCCTCGGAACCTTGTAAACCGACGGGCGTCAACCCATGTATATAAGGGGACGACCCGACGTCGGTTTAAGGACAACAGACAACAACTCAAGACCCAGGAAAAGCTTATTCGCTCCCTGGTCATCAAAACCCTAGCAATTCCACAACAACTGGATTAGGCCTTTACCTTCACCGTAAGGGGCTGAACCAGTATAAACTCTCTGCGTCCCTTGTCCGCTTTAAACCCCTTTAAGCTAACCCATCGCGATGGCTCCACGACTAAGTCCTTTCTCTTGGACATCTGCCGTGACAAAACCACGACAGTTGGCGCCCACCGTGGGGCTATCGCACGATGGTTTCGAGTTCTTAGAGGGCAGCTTCGAAGGACTCAAGGGTTATGCTGTGGGCCGGATGACCAAGAGTCGTCGCGGCAAGCTCTACATCAACGACGCAGGCTGGGGCTCCGAGGCCGGCTCAATCGAGTACGGGTACCGGGTCTCCTTCGGCGGCATACATGTTTTCATTGGCAAGATCGGCGAACCGGGCCCTGAGCCGGACATCTGCACCGACCTCATCGAAACGGCTCAGCGTGCGAGATCTGCCCGGGTTAAGCTTGTCATGAAGCGTGCCTTCATGGGAGTCATCCACGGAGTGGAATCTGAGGATAGATCGGAATCTGGTGGTGAAACCGTCGTTTATTCTGGCGACGAGTCATCGACCGGAGAGACCGAGTCATTGTACCAGTTGCAAGATGGCCGGATCGAGGGCTGTTCCGATGGCGACAGTATTCCAGACTCCTTTGATCCGCCAAACCAGGTCACGATCTTCATGGCCGGTACACAGCTAGCGCTCCACTCTTCGACAGCAGCGGCGATGATTTCTGGATCAGTAGCAGCGACAACGGCCGGGGCAGGAGGCCCCGTGCAACCGCCAGCTCAGGTTTTATGTGATTTGTTCGACGCTTTGGCAACATTGATGGCCGAGGTTAACCCGGGCAACCGGGATGAGCATAATGCGGAAATTGCATAGGTGAAAGATCAGATAACCCAGGCCAAGGCCGACCTGGCAGCTGAGGAAGCCAGGATGACTGCGGAACGAGCCGCATTGGATGCACAGGCTTACCGGCTTATGTTGGATCAGAGTGCGTCAAATGATGTCATGAGAAGAAGATACCGGTCTCACCTGCCGCCGGTTTATGAGGCTAGGAACCTCTTTACTACCCCAGGAGCAGGGACCATTAATCCGCCGGCGGTAAACCGGGCAGAGGCACCTGAAATGGGAGCGCCGATTCAGCCGCGTCCAACAGATCCGCCCCGTCAGAGCAGCGTTCCGTCGCAGCACGTCCCAACACCGTCGGTTCACTATTCTAACCCGATGGATAACATTGTCGCTGCCGCTTCACGACTGACGGCTCTCCCGATCGAAGGCGAGTCCCCAGTAGCGGTCGAGACGCAACGGGCTAGGGAGCTCCTTCAGACAGCTTTAACTCAGCAGCAGGCTTATTCATATAGTCGCGAAAGGATCCATTCTACTCCCCGCCCAAGCCAGAGCTACAGCAGGCATATTGATGAACCGGTCGTGTCAAGCAGTGCGCGAAACCGTGATCTGCCCCGTGCCCATAACCCGGCGGGTGGCGGCGGTGATGCTCAGGAGGTGGTGGATCGTGCTAGAGCACGTCGAGAGGCCGAGTTAGCGGCACAGCATGAGGCCCGCCAACTTACTCCGGTTCATCCAACCATGTTGGTGGAACTAGGGGTTACTTCCAGCTCTTTGGGAGTGCCGTGTCTCATCCCAGCGCTGCGCAACGTGCGCCTGCCCAAAGATTTCAAAGGCCCACGTAAAGTGCCGAATTATACCGTCGATTTATCCCCCGAGTCATGGGTTGAAAGCTATGAGATGGCAATGGAGATGCTGGATGTGGACGATGCAGCATGCGCTAAATACTTTACCATGATGCTGGAAGGAACGGCTCGCACTTGGTTGAAAAACCTGCCAGCTAACTACATTGGGTCATGGGCCGAATTGAGGGCCCGGTTTATTCAGAGTTTTAAAGACACGTGCAAGCAGCCCATGTCGATTGTGGACTTGGTTGCCTGTGTTCAGGAGGAAGGAGAATCAACAACCCATTGGGTGCGTCGGGTGTCACAAATCTTGGATTCATCAGACCACATCAACGCTGACACAACAGTTTTGACGTTGGAAGGCAATTGCCGGTTTACCCCTCTGAAGTTGAAATTGGGACGACTCAAACGTCACTGCAATGACATGGGGACTCTTATGGCTGCTCTGGTGAAGTATGCCGACTCTGATAGTACCAAGGATCCTGAGTCTGACGATGACAAGACAGGGAAGGGAAAGAAGAGCGGCAATACCAAGGGGCAGCAGCATAACCCGGCGGGTCATGGAAACAACGGTAAGTGTAAAGCGGATAACAGTTTTGATTTTGTGGCTAATACCAACGTGCAGGACAAGGGCCAGCGGCGTAAGGGTAAACCGCCCCGGCGTAGTGGAGGACCAAGTCCTAACCCGGAGCGCCTGTCTTATCTGTTAAACCAGCCTTGCCCAAAGCACGGGTCACAGGATAAACCGGCCACGCACCTCTGAAAGGATTGTTATATCATGCAGGAGTTAAAAAATTTTGATTTTTTTCGGTATGATCATGGACCGGGTGGCGGTTTAGGCCCCGGATCTCATGGGCCGGGTTATGGTGGAGGCAGTTCCGATTCAGGTTTTCATGGTAATCAGAGCGGACATAACAATCAAGGCAATCAGGGCAACCAAGGTGGTTATAATCACCAAGGAAATCAGCAGCAGCAGCAGTCGGGTTACCAGAGCAACCCAAAGCAGTTGAATAGCGGACAGTATCATGTCTTCACCACTAGCCTGGACAAGCGCGATCAGAAACTTCATAAAAGGGCAGTAAATTCCGCTGAACCGGCGGTGCCCCGTTACTTGCGCTAGTCTGAGCAGCCGATCGTGTGGAGTAGAGAAGATCATCCACCCCGGGTTGATAATCCGGGTCATCTGGCACTGGTGGTGGCGCCTCAGGTCGGAGGTTATAAGTTCACCAAGGTACTCATGGATGGAGGGAGTAGTATCAATATCCTTTATTGTGAGACCTTCCGGCGCATGGGGTTGATAGATAAAAAGCTTAAACCGTCCAACACAGTCTTCCATGGTGTAGTGCCTAGTAAATCGGCATATCCTGTCGGTAAGATAGCCCCGGAGGTGGCTTTTGGAGATGAGCATGATTCAAGGTCAGAGATATTGACTTTTGAAGTGGTGAAAATCAAGAGCCCGTATCATGCCCTGTTTGGACGGCCGGCTTATGCTAAGTTCATGGCAAGGCCCTGTTATGTCTATCTGCAGCTCAAGATGCCGGGTCACAAGGGAACTATAACAGTGCATGGGAGCCGCAAGATCGCTTTGGAATGTGAAGAAGGTGATGCGGCTTATGCTGAGTCGGTTTGTGCAGCAGAAGAGCTGAAGTTTTACAAGGACAATGTTGATCCGACAGATATGACTTCATTGAAGAAACCAACTACAGAGCATGATCTGGCCTTGAAGTTTAAATCGGCTGATGAGACTAAGCTTGTTGATTTCGTTCCTGGCGATTCATCCAAGCAGTTTACCATCAGCGCTAACTTGGATTCGAAATAGGAAAGCACGCTCATCGAGTTCATCTGTGAGAATCGGGACATCTTTGCGTGGAAGCCTTCTGACATGCCAGGTGTACCGAGGGAACTCGCTGAGCACACACTTAATGTCGATCCCAAGTTTAAACCGGTAAAGTAGTTTCTTCGCCGGTTCAATGAAGAAAGACGCAATGCTATTGGTGAAGAGGTAGCCAGGCTCTTGGCGGCTGGGTTTATCATCGAAGTGTTTCATCCTGAGTGGTTGGCTAATCCGGTGCTGGTACTTAAGAAGAGCGGCACTTGGCGTATGTGTGTGGACTACACAGATCTCAACAAGGCCTGTCCAGCAGACCCTTTTGCCCTCCCTCGTATTGATCAAATCATTGATGCTATGGCAGGTTGTGAGCGTTTGAGCTTTTTGGATGCATGTTCTGGTTACCATCATATCAAAATGCAGCCAAGGACCAGGAGAAGACAGCCTTCATAACTCCCTTTGGAGCCTTCTGCTATGTGTCTATGCCCTTTGGGCTCAAGAGTGCCCAGGCGACTTATCAGCGGTGTGTGCAGAATTGTCTTCATGATCAGATCGGCCGCAATGTTCATGCCTATGTGGATGATATTGTGGTGAAATCCAGAAAGGAAGAGACATTGATAGATGACTTGAAGGAGACCTTTGATAACCTGCGGGTTTAAAATGATGCTTAATCCAGCCAAGTGTGTTTTCGGTGTGCCGGCAGGCAAGCTCTCGAGTTTTCTGGTATCTAACAGAGGCATCGAAGCTAATCCGGAGAAAATCAAGGCTATAACTTCTTTGGCTAAACTGAAGTGTAGTAATGATGTTCAATGCCTGGCAGGCCGGATTGCCGCGTTGAGCCGGTTTATCAGTCGCCTTGGGGAGAAGGCCATCCCTTTAGATCAGATGCTGAAGAAAACTGATAACTTCGTGTGGAGTGACGCCGCCAATGAAGCATTTGAGGACTTAAAGCGGCAGCTGGCTAATCCGCCGGTTCTTGCTGCTCCTGTTGATAAAGAGCCATTGTTGCTATATGTGGCAGCTAACGACCGGGCTGTTAGCGTGGCTATTGTGGTGGAGCGCAAGGAGGCCGGAAAGGAGTATCCGGTTCAACGACCGGTTTATTATATCAGTGAGGTACTTATTGAGTCCAAGCAAAGGTACCCGCATTGGAAGAAACTGGTGTATGGAGTTTTCATGGCAAGCCGGAAGCTTAAGCAATATTTCCAAGGTCATCCCATCACGGTGGTCAGCTCTGCTCCTTTGGGGGATATAATCCAGAACAGGGAAGCAACTGGCCGGATTGCTAAGTGGGCTATTGAGGTTGGGCCTCACGGATTAAAATATATGCCCAGGACGGCGATCAAATCTCAGGCACTTGTGGATTTCATCAATGATTGGATAGAACTACAGGCGCTAGAAAAGAAGCCGGATCATACTTATTGGACTATTCATTTTGATGGGTACAGGAAATTGGAGGGCTCGGGGGCTGGAGTCGTATTAACTTCCCCACGAGGTGATAAGTTTTGTTATGTTCTCCGTTTAATGTTCCCTTGCACTAACAATGCAGCTGAATATGAGGGTCTACTCCATGGTCTTCAGATGTCTAAAGAGATGTATCTAAGCCGAGTTAAGTGCTTCGGTGACTCGGACCTGGTGGCTCAACAAGTGTCCGGTACTTGGGATTCCAAGGACCCACTCATGGCAGCGTATTGTCGAGAGGTGGATATTGTTGCAGGTCACTTCAAAGGTTATCAGGTCGATCATGTGGACCGGTGGAAGAATGAAGCGGCGGACTCTTTAAGCCGCTTGGGTTCCCAGCGTAAACCGGTTCCACCCAATGTTTTCCTGGATGTGCTGCATAATCCGTCCGTCAAACTCCCTGGTGAAGAGGATTTGGCTGTTCCTGATCCGGAAGCTCAGTTGGTGGAGGATCTTCATGTTATCCCAGATTGGACGGTTCCATATTTGGTGTATATGAACCGGGGCGAGTTACCAGAAGATGAAACTTCGGCCAGGTAGATAATCCGGCGGTCCAAGTCCATGACTATTATCAATGGAGAGTTACATCGTTGAAGTGTGACAGGGGCGTTTCAACGCTGCGTGTCTCCTGAAGAAGGCCGCGAAATTTTGCGTGAGATCCACGAAGGAGATTGTGGTCACCACGCCGGTTCAAAATCTCTGGTAGCCAAGGTGTTTTGGCACGGTTTCTATTGGTTGACGGCTCATGCTGATGCCGAGGACTTGGTCAAAAGGTGTGATGGATGTCAAAAATTCTCACGACGCGCTCATGTACCAGCTCAGGAATTGAGGATGATTCCAATCACTTGGCCGTTTGCAACTTGGGGGCTGGATATGGTTGGGCCCTTTAAGAGATCCAAGGACAAGAAGACCCACCTTTCGGTGGCGGTTGATAAGTTCACAAAGTGGGTGGAGGCGGAGCCAGTCAGTAAGTGTGATGCGGCCACGGCGGTTCAATTCATCAAAAAGGTGATTTTCCGGTTTGGCTTTCCACACAGCATTATAACAGATAATGGTACAAATATGTCAAAAGGTGCCATGAAGGAGTTCTGTCAACGTGAGCACATCCGGCTTGACGTATCATCAGTGGCTCACCCCCGTCCAATGGTCAAGCGGAGAGGGCCAATCAAGAGATCTTGAGGGGCATCAAACCCCGGCTTATGGTTCCTTTGCAACGGACGCCGGGTTGTTGGGTAGAGGAATTACCTTCTATGTTATGGAGCATCAATACCACACCCAACAGATCAACGGGTTACACGCCTTTTTCCATGGTTTATGGAGCGGAGGCAGTTCTTCCTAGTGACATCCGTCATGACTCACCTCGTGTAGCGGCGTATGTTGAAGCTGACAATGAGAAGGCACGACAAGAAGCACTTGATCTGTTAGATGAGGAGCGTGACATTGCAGCAGCCCGTTCGACGATTTATCAGCAAGATCCGCGGTGTTATCACAGCCGCCGAGTTAGAACCAGAACTTTTCAAGAGGGCGATCTCGTGCTCCGACTTATCCAGGATCAGAAGGATATGCACAAGTTATCCCCACCTTGGGAAGGACCTTTTGTGGTCAGCAAGAATCTGCACAACGGGTCATACTACCTTATAGATGTTCGAGAGCGCAAAGACTCACGTAAATTGGAGGAGGAGACCCACCGGCCGTTGAATATTGCTCATCTTCGGCCTTACTATACTTGAGCCACATGCTCTGCTCATGTACATAGTTAGGACAATGTATATATTATGATTAATATAATAAACCGGAGCCTCAGCTAAAGCGGGGTATCTGTTGTTTTTTCTTATATCATGTGTGGTTACATGGGGGCTTCTGTTCATAAAGCGGCGTCTGGCTTACCCCTTGATTCAGCTTATTAAAGCTTTATATAAAATCACTTGGGAGCTTGGTTGCATTTGAACCATAGCTACACCTCTTGATCGGTGCAATGCCACAATATCATTTGGGGGCTTGGTCGTATTCAAACCATAGTCACACCTCTTGATCGGCTCAAAGCCAAATTACTCCAAGGCCAAAGAGAGTGTTGCAAAAACTACAACTCAAACATAGGCACCCACTGAGCACAGCTCAAAATGTTACTTGGGGATTCTTTGCTGTCGCAATGAACAAAGAATCTACACTTGTAATAGGCTATCAAGCCATGGCTTGGAAGCCTGGTGTATACACCTAAAACCCCGGGTTAGCCTGCCTTCTTAAGTAAGTCACTCCGCCCAGGTAAACCTGGTATGACCCGTCGAACTTTGACAAGTTACTCTGATAAGACCCTGAACTTGTCAAGTTAAAACAACGATTGGTTAAGGATTGAGGACCATCTTAAAAGGCTTTGTAAAATGGTTTAACTCAGTGGCCTGGCAGCCCATGAAAAGCCTCGAATTTGGGGCCTGGCAGCCCGTGAAAAGCCTCAACTACAAGTTTTCATTTTCTTTTTGCCAAGTTTTTCTCTCTTTTGACAAGGCTTATGATGTTTTCGATAAACCGGTGCTCATCAACCCGGCTAGGCTATCAACTACAAGTTCTCAGTACATAATCACTTATAACCCAGAGTTTCTTAACCCGGTCTGGTTTCGACTCTAAGTCACCAGCATTGAATAAACTGGTGTTTACCACAACCTGGCACGGTTTTATCATAAACCGGCACGGTATGAAAGGAGTTATCATTACTCAAGATTGAGGTTATCACCCTGACTACTAACGTTGGTCAGCCAACGTTGTGATTCAAGGCCACAGGTATCAATTATTTTCATATTTGATTATCTTTTTATAGCCTTGGTTATAAACCCTGGCTATATATCCGGGCATCGTGACCCGTCCGGCGGTAAACCGCCAGGACACTATCAACTTCTTGTGTGCAGGAATAGACCTCTACGGATTATGAACATAATATGTCTTAAGCATGGCGGATTAACAAGTATCAGGCACAAATAAATATGCACGAAGGCATAACAGACCAAGTTTTTTAACTAGCCTATTACAAGGCGTTTCAGTGCCCAAAAGGATAATTGTTTCTCAATAAGCATTGCAGCACGTGGAAGACTAAACCGGCCTCCGGATCATGATTCGTCTCCAGCTTGACCTGACGTCTGCGGATCATCTTGCACCGGTTCATCCTCTTCGTATCTACCCAGCGGCTGGAAGTCAATAGTTGTCCAGTCGATCCCAGTTAGGGCTTGGAACACAGCTTCGTCGCTTATAAGGGTGGACGGTTCAAAGTCAGGGGCATAAGTGTGCTTACGAATTGGCGGGATGAGATTTTGAACCTCAGGAGTCGGGGCGGCAACCCGTTTTTTATGGACGTCATAACTCGCCTGATAATGAGAAAGATCAGCTTCTTCAGCTAATTGGCAAGCCAGCGGACTTACTTCCCGGTTTATTGCTCGGAGGTCATCATTCCCGAATTCTGATCCGTCTTCTTTTAAGCTCGGATAGCCTTTGCTGACATCCTCCGGATCAAGGTCAGGCACCCATGCCTTTGCCCGGGTTAGTGCGGTCAGAGCACCAGCCCTTGCATCAGATCTCTTTAATTCTTCTACCCGGGCAGGCAGCATAGACAACCTTTCTAAGGTATCCTTAATTAACGTTGGGGGCGGTTTATTGTGAGAAGCGGTGCAGATGATTCGTTGCGCACCAGTATACAACTGCTCTATCAGAGTATAGGCAGCCTTCAGCTTCTTCTGTACATCAGAGCCCAGATGACTAATGTGAGTTCCTGCATCATTACAAACGTCAGTAAACCGACAACGCATGGGAAGATATGTTGAAAGTGTAAAGCAAGGATGTTTACCGAACACAGCAACAGTCATGGCATGTATCTGCTGCTTTACGCCAGTCAGCTCATCTACCACCGGTTTAAGAGCTGCTTCTGCGTCCTCGGCTCTTTTTTGCAAAGCGGATTTTTCTATTTCCCAATCCGCCCGCTCCTTGTTGAAGCTCTCTTTTAGTTTCTCCATAGCGTCTAAAGCGCTGGTCAACTCTTCCTTGGCCTTGGAGGTTTCGGCTTGCTGGGATTTGATGTTCTCTTGCAGATCAGCGGTTTGAGCTTCCTTTTTGCTCAGCTCAGCCTGTAACAGACAGAAGTATAATGAGTTGGTAATACATGTTTGAAGTACCAAGCACATAACAAGTTATGCACTTGATACTTGGGGGCTAATGCATATTTGCTTGTTCTTGGAAATTTCTACAAGTCCCAAGCACAATACAAGTACTACTCTTGGCACTTGGGGGCAAATGTATGTTTGCTCAAAGTACTGATCTGGGAAGTCTTTTAAAAAAAGTCCCGGTTCATCTTTACAAAGTTAAACCGGCCCTTGGGGGCTATACCAGTGAAAGATACAGTATTGCAATTCTACAATACCGGTTCATCTTAAAGAGATAACCCGGTCCCTGGAGGCTAAGCCTGAAAAGTTAAGTTATTACTAAGTCTCGGTTTAGATTGATATCATAAACCGTCACTTGGGGGCTACTGGAGTTGATATTTGGAATTAAAAAGTGAAACAGATGTAGAGTGGAGTATTAGTTACCTCGTTTCGCTCTTTCATCAAATTTACCAAACCGGCTTCATACTCGCGGCTGGTGTACAGACGGTTCAAGAAGCCAGAGTGAATATCTTGAGCATTGAGATGGGCATAGCTTGACAAGTCGGCGTTCCATTTGCCGATAGCAGAAAGCTCGTCTTTGGTGCTATGTTTAGATAAAGTGACCGGATTGCCAGGAATGGTGTGGCTGACGCCGGTAATCATAACATCATCCTCCTTATCATCAGCAGCCTTCACGGGAGTTGGCGGTTTGTCAGTAGCCTTAGCTGGACTGGCCGATTTATCATCAGGTCGGACCGGGCTGGTCGGTTTGTCAGCATGGCTTGTGGTTTCAATGTCTACTTGTTCAGCAAACAAGTCATGATCTTGAGGCGGCGGATCATTAAGCATGGCATCAGCATCGGTTTCTTCCGGATCTGGAGTCTTTTCTGGTTCAACAACCACATTATCGTCAGTCGGTTTATTCAACCGAGCCTTCTTGCTGGGTCTAGGCTTGGCACTATGAAAAATAAGAATAAAGGTCAGTACAGTATGCAAAAATAACACATCAAAGATAAAATCAAGTGTGTAGCTCACCCAGGAACTGTCTTGAGGGGTCGAAGCTTTGTGGCCGATGACTCGCCAGAAGATGAGTGGGAAGTGCCCTGATAATTTGAATCAGACGGATTAAGAGGCTGTCGGAAATGACCCGCCTTGGGGCAAACAGTGTCAAGAGTATGAGAGATCTCTGATCGACGTTTCCGAACCGGAGTGTTCGGTAAACCGGCTGAGGTAACTACCTGGCCAGTGTGTCAGGTTGTGCGGCGGGCTTCGTGCTGCTGCTTCTTCAAAAGAAAGTTTGGGTCCAAATGTGCAAGGGGGTGAGAAATTTTTACTTTCCGGTTTGCTTGACGGATTGTCTGAGCTGGCAGAGGATCTGAACCGGAGGAAAGAATAATTACCTCTACATCCTCAGCTTGGCTGCCTTCAGCGTCGTCCTGATAATAGTCATTGTCAGTGAGGTGTATGAAAAATGAACCAAGGGAGTCAAGTTCTACCTCTGAGTCCGGATTATCCAAGTCAGCATCAGCATTTGGTTCAGAAGACGTAGTCGTCCTCTTCTTGGCAGGTTTTTTGATAACCTTGGTCTTCGGGCGAAGCGGCTTTGCCGGTTTGTCTTGTGGTTTTGCCGGTTTATCCTGTGGCTTTTTCTTCCAGAACGGATCGTCACCCTGGCAAAGATAAACAACATTTTGAGAGAATGTTTTAAAGGATTAAGCTGAAAACAAAGAAGTCATATGATTCTTACAGCTGGCGGTTTGTTGGAGGTGCAGAAAGGACTTAATCCAGTCTGGCCGCAGACGGCCTCCGGTTCATTCAACATTTTCTTAACAGCCTCTGTAACTTCAGCCTCTGTTAGCTGAATATTGATATGTCGTTGAGGATCGGTCAAGCTCCCTGTGTATTCACACATCAAACCGGGGCGCCGGCTTAAGGGCAGAATGCTCCAGCTTATCCAACAACAAGAAAAGTCAACACCTGTTAAACCGTTCGCCATGAAGGCTCTAAGCTTTTACAGTTGTAGGGCATAGTTGGCCCTTTCCTTTGCAGTTAACCTCTGAGGAAAGGGATGTGTATTGCTAAGACGGTGAGGGCGGTAACTCGGCAAAGGGTTTTCATCAGTTGGAGATGTGTCTTTGCAATAAAACCAAGTCTGGTTCCACTCCTTGGGGTGACTATGAAGCTTGGCGTGAGGGAAGCTGACTTCCTCCCTTTTCTGAACCGCCATTCCGCCAAGTTCAGTATTGGGTCCATCTGTGAACTCTGTGCGGCGGTTTAAGTGGAAGAAATTCCTAAACAATTCAACTGTGGGTTCCTCTTGAAGATAAGCCTCACAAAAGACTTGGAAATGGCAGATGTTGGACATAGAGTTTGGACCGATGTCCTGAGGGTGAAGCTGGAAACTGGCAAGCACATCTCGAAAGAATTTTGAACCGGGAGGGCTAAAGCCTCGACCTAGATGGTCAACAAAAACAACTACTTCTCCATCTTTGGGTTCAGGAGGATTTTCCGTACCAGGGGCCCTCCAGTGAATGACCTCTTTCTTGGCTAAAGCGCCAGTTGCGACACATCTGTTTAACTGATCTTTAGTGACCCGAGAAGGAACCCAGTTGCATTCATAGACTTGCTTGGCCATTTCAATGGGAAGCTGAAACATGATTATTGCCGGTTTAGGATTCACAAGGGATAATTATAAAGCGGTGCAAGGATATATGCATGTTGTTAAACCGGAGTTTGTTATTGGTAAACCGGATTCGGACAATGGAGAAAGTGCAAAGATAAAAGCATCGGCGGTTCAACAGGGGACTAATGGTACCTACCGGATCATCATTTTTCTATGAGATTAAACCGCCTAATCTGGTACTGAAGATACAGATCTAAGATGTGTAAGTGAAGGAAAAACAAGTTTCACAGCCTGGCATAGTAATTTCAGATCTGTCGTGCGTTGGAAAATCAAAATATATTCTGACCTAATTTCAAGTGCTCGAACAGTTCAGCAAGTTCAGATGAGTTTTGTATAAAGCAGATGCCCTAATGAGGAAAAAGGAGTTTAAACTACTAGGGCACTAAAAAATATCAGATCTAACTTGCCATTGGTACTACTGAAGAGGAACAAGGAAGAATAGCTCCGAGAACTTCAAAGAACTCCGATGAGTACAAACCCTAATGGAAAGATCTAGGGTGGAAGGAGAGAAGGCTTACCAATGACGAGGAACAGCGGAGAGACGCCACGGCTTTCGGGTACCAACAGGTTGATGCAGCGGCCGTTGTTGAGGCAGATGCGAAGAACGACGGTGGCGGCAGAGCTCGAAGGTTCGGTCGACGCGAGGAAGAAGACGATGCGAAGAGGCACGGGAGGGGGGGAATGGAAAGGACCCCCTGGCCCTATTTATAAAGGCAAAGGGATAAGTGACAGGCGCGAAAATCAAGGAGCCGAAAATTTAGATATGAGGCGGAGCTGTCGCCTCGATTGTCAAAGGCTCGTTAATAAAGGTGGGTTGTGTGCAGTTTTTAATAACAGATGACGTCATGGCGAGTTATCATGGTCCTGGAAAGTGGCGTCACGGCGGTTTACAAGACTTATGTGAAGATGCCGAGGAAGAAATTTTCTCAAAGTGTTGGAGATTGACATGAACTAGTTCAAATCAATCTGGGGCCTAATGTTGCGGATATTACTACTGGGCGTAAACCGGCCAGGAAAGGCTGGGTTATCCCTATAGTGAGTTATTATGTTTGAAGCCCATGAAGAAAAAATGATGACGCTTTATGAAGGCCCAGGGCCCAAAGGCGGATTAAGGCCTGTAGTCATAAACCGACCTTGATATGTAAGCTTGTATTATAAGGCAGAAATAAGTAGAGACCGGGCCGGACACGTTTATGAGTCGGCCTCGGAACCCTGTAAACCAACGGGCGTCAACCCATGTATATATGGGGACGACCCGGCGGCGGTTTAAGGACAACAGACAACAACTCGAGACCCAGGCAAAGCGTATTCGCTCCCTGGTCATCGAAACCTTAGCAATTCCACAACAACTGGAGTAGGCCTTTACCTTCACCGCAAGGGGCCGAACCAGTATAAACTCTCTGTGTCCCTTGTCCGCTTTAACCCCTTTAAGCTAACCCGTCGCGATGTTTGAAGAATACTTCATCTATTTCCCTTCTTTCATTCATAAGCATATCATTTTCATGGTCAAGCTAATATTATTCTAAAGGATCATTAGGAGGCACATCAGTAGAAGCAAGACCAATAATTTCATCTTTACTAGGCAATTCCTCATCACGGGGTGGTCTACGAAATTTAGAAAAATTAAACTCATGAGACATATCACCCAAACCAATAGTAACAACACCCTTTGCGCAGTCTATCCTAGCATTGACAGTATTCAAGAAGGGTCTACCAAATATAATGGGACAGAAGCTATCTTGTGGAGAACCAAGAACAAGAAAATCAGCAGGATATTTAACTTTCCCACACAAGACTTCAACATCTCTAACGATCCCTATCGGTGAGATAGTATCTCTATTGGCAAGCTTAATGGTAACATCAATTTCTTCTATCTCAGCAGGTGCAATATCATACATAATTTCTTTGTATAAGGAATGAGGTATTGCACTAGCACTAGCACCCATATCACATAAGCCATGATAACAATGACCTCCTATTTTAACAGAAATAACAGGCATGCCTACAACAGGTCTATGTTTATCTTTAGCACCAAGTTTAGCAATTCTAGCAGTCTCATCACAAAATTAAATAACATGCCAATCAATATTATCAGCCAAGAGATCTTTAACCATAGCAATATTAGGTTCAACTTTAACTTGCTCAGGGGTTTTGTGTGTCCTAATATTACTTTTGTTGACAACAGTTGAAGCTTTAGCATGATCCTTTATTCTAACAGGGAAATGTGGTTTCGCAACATAAGCAGTAGGAACAATAGGGTCATTATAAGTGATAATCTTTTCTTCAACTTTAATAGGTGCAACTACTTTTACTTCAACGGGAGGATTATATTTAAACCACTTCTCCTTAGGGAGATCAACATGAGTAGCAAATGATTCACAGAAAGAAGCTACTATCTCAGAGTCAAGTCCATATTTAGTGCTAAATTCACGGAAAGCATCGGTATCCATAAAAGATTTTACACAATCAAACTTAGGTGTTATACCTGACTCCTTACCTTCGTCGAGGTCCCAATCTTTAGAGTTGCGTTTAATTCTTTCCAATAAATCCCATTTGAATTCAATAGTCTTCATCATAAAAGAGCCAGTACAAGAAGTATCGAGCATGGATTGATTATTACGAGAAAGCCGAGCATAAAAATTCTGAATAAACATTTCTCTTGAGAGCTCATGATTGGGGAATGAATATAACATTGACTTAAGCCTCCCCTAAGCTTGAGCGATGCTTTCTGCTTCGCGAGGCCAAAAATTATATATATAATTACGATCACGATGAACAAGATGCATATGATAAAACTTCTGATGAAATTCCAATTTCAATCGTTTGTAGTTCCATGATCCCATATCATCACATAGCCTATACCATGTCAATGCATCTCCCTTCAAAGATAAAGGGAAGACCTTCTTCTTGATAACATCATCGGGCATACCTGCAAGCTTAAATAATCCACAAACTTCATCCACATAGATTAAGTGTAAATCCGGATGCAATGTTCCATCTCCTGCAAAAGGATTAGCTAGCAGTTTCACTATCATACCCGAAGGAATTTCAAAGTAAATATTTTCAGTAGGTTCAGTAGGTTGAGGAGCAACTATTTGCTCTACCGGTTGGGGTGAAGATACCCCGAACAAGCCCCTCAAAGGATTACTTTCCATCGTAACAAGTGACAGTAAATTTCAGCACACTATATAAATTTTTCCTTACCAAATTCCACCTACCAAAGGCGCTTCACTCCCCGGCAACGGCGCCAGAAAAGAGTCTTGATGACCCACAAGTATAGGGGTTCTATCATAGTCCTTTCGTTAAGTAAGAGTGTCGAACCCAACGAGGAGCAGAAGGAAATGACAAGCGGTTTTCAGCAAGGTATTCTCTGCAAGCACTGAAATTATTGGTAACAGATAGTTTTGTGATAAGGTAATTTGTAACGGGTAGCAAGTAACAAGTGTAAATAAAGTGCAGCAAGGTGGCCCAATCCTTTTTGTAGCAAAGGACAAGCCTGGACAAACTCTTATATGAAGGAAAATGCTCCCGAGGACACATGGGAATTATTGTCAAGCTAGTTTTCATCATGTTCATATGATTCGCGTTCGTTACTTTGATAATTTGATATGTGGGTGGACCTGTGCTTGGGTGCTGTCCTTACTTGGACAAACATCCCACTTATGATTAACTCCTATTGCAAGCATCCGCAACTACAAAAGAAGTATTACGGTAAACCTAACCATAGCATGAAACATATGGATCCAAATTAGCCCCTTATGAAGCAACGCATAAACTAGGGTTTAAGCTTCTGTCACTCTAGCAACCCATTATCTACTTATTACTTCCCAATGCGTTCCTCTAGGCCCAAACAATGGTGAAGTGTCATGTAGTTGACGTTCACATGACACCACTAGAGGAAAGACAACATACATCTCATGAAAATATCGAACGAATACCAAATTCACATGACTACTTATAGCAAGACTTCTCCCATGTCCTCAGGAACAAACATAACTACTCACAAAGCATATTCATGTTCATAATCAGAGGGGTATTAATATGCATAATGGATCTGAGCATATGAACTTCCACCAAATAAACCAACTAGCATCAACTACAAGGAGTAATCAACACTACTAGCAACCTACAGGTACCAATCCGTGGCTTTGGGACAAAGATTGGATACAAGAGATGAACTAGGGTTTGAGAGGAGATGGTGCTGGTGAAGATGTTGATGGAGATTGACCCCCTCCCGATGAGAGGATCGTTGATGATGACGATGGCGGTGATTTCCCCCTCCCGGAGGGAAGTTTCCTCGGCAGAACAGCTCTGCCGGAGCCCTAGAACTATTCCGCCAAGGTTCCGCCTCGTGGCGGCGGAGTTTCTTCCCGAAAGCTTGCTTATGATTTTTTCTTGGACGAAAGACTTCATATAGCAGTAGATGGACACCGGAGGCCTGCCAGGGGGCCCACGAGGCAGGTTGGTGCGCCCAGGGGGGTAGGGCGCGCCCCCCACCCTCGTGGCCAGGGTGTTGGCCCCCTCTGGTATTTTCTTCGCTCAGTATTTTTTATAAATTCCAAAAGTGACTTCTGTGAAGTTTCAGGACTTTTGGAGTTGTGCAGAATAGGTCTCAAATATTTGCTCCTTTTCTAGCCAAGAATTCCAGCTGCCGACATTCTCCCTCTTCATATAAACCTTGCAAAGTAAGAGAGAATAGACATAAGTATTGTGACATAATGTGTAATAACTGCCCATAATGCAATAAATATCGATATAAAAGCATGATGCAAAATGGACGTATCAGAATGCTGTATCATGGACCTGTCGTGCGTCAGGCGTTATCCTGGGTATCATGCATCCAGCTGCCTATAAAATCCCCTTTCCGCTCGCCGTATCGCTCACCCCTCAGTCAGTCATGTCCCTGCAAAGAAGCCTAGCTAGTAACACCCCAGCCATGGCTAGCACCCTCAAAGCTCCCAAGTTTTACACCCGCACCTTTGCCGTCAACCACCCTGATTTTCCACCCCTTCTTGCCAAGATGCTCACCAAAGCCTTTGGCTGTAATGCTAGCCCCGATTACTTGGTGTTCCAGTCGACACCCGTCCCTCACCTTCATTGCTATGATGCAAGAGTGCACATCGGCCCAGGTCCCACAGTAGATGTCCAGCCTTTGGTTTTTAGGGTAGAGCCATGCCTACCGCTGATTTTGCCATTTAGGCCGCTGCTGTGGAGGCTATCCTATACCTCCGCACCAAGTTCCCGCAAGTGGCAGAGAGGCGAGAGTTCTGCTTTTTCCCCGTGGTGATAGAAGCAAGAATTCAGCCTTCTCCCACTATCCAAGGGGAAGACCCCGCAATCGCTCGCCTGGTGCAATATATCACTGCCCAGGGGATGATGATTTCTAAGATGCCGGCCGAATTTAGAACCCTGGACAACGATGCGGTACGAGTTGTCAAGGAAGCTTATCGTGAGGCTCGTAAATTTGAATCCCAAGCCACTCACCCAACGCCATCCGAGCCAGTGCTACCCTCTCAGCCTGTGTTGTGGCCTCGGCCAAACATCATTGCCCTCGACAAGGCTCTCTACCGAATTCACCAGCAACATTTGCTTGGATCAATTTCAGCCACACCCCCAGTAGTCGAACCCCAACCCATAGTGCTGTCGGACGATGAAGATGGAGATTGGCTCAGTCTTCGTCCTCCCGGAGAGCCCTAGCAAGGCCAGCCCTCAGCTTGACCTCAGTCGAGCAATCAGTTGTTTCGGCAAGTAGGCCGATCTGTCGGTTCATCCCTGATATGAGGATAGAACCATGTATCCAGGAGTGAGTAGTTTTGTTTAGCGCGTAGAGCATTCGTGCTTTGTTGTATGCTTGGACTGTTTGTAACCCGTGATGTGTTTATGCATGCTTTCTTGCTTTTGATTTTTGTGCTTGTTTTTGTTTGTCTCTCTGTCAAACAGCCCCGACAGGGCTTGCCGGGCATGCATTGATGTGACACTAAGTGGCGCATTTAATGCGCTCTGCCCTGTCTGCAGGGTTAGGTATGATAGCACTGTTTGCTATCTAATCAGCACACAATGACTGATTTGCCATTGTGGTGACCCCTTGATCTATAAAAGGAGGCCCATGGCAACCATAGAAAGGCTTCGGACCCTTGTACACTCGTATGTGCGTAGCTGCTCTTGTCCGAGGCAACGTTGCCGGGCAAGAGCGCTGCGTTTCCACCACCATCCACCATCAATCCACCAAAGCAGGAGTTGGGTTTTATGCCTCGCAACAGCCCGAACCTTGGTAAAGTCGCATGTGTGATCTCTACCGTGTTGCGCTGTGGTTCTCCGCTCTTTGTGCAACGTGCCCATCCCCCCGCCGAACCAAAAAGGGGCTCATGGCCCCATAGGTGGCCGTGGTTTCCCATGACAAATACCAGTTTGAATGACTATATTTTCTTGTTGTTAAATGTTAGGCTTGTTGCAGTTAACAGACCTTTCCACTTCTTGTTTTGCTTAACTAGTGTGCTTAAACTTGCACACAGAAGCTATAATTTGGAGAATATGTTGTCTACCATGGATATATTTGGTTGATGTTTAGCCTGTTGTGCTTAACAGGCCTTTCGATGTACTTACACAGGATAATATTGGGAACAATTGCTGTTTTCCATCGAGGTTAGTTTCATCCCATGGCTTATATATACTCACTGTTCAGGATATCGGTAGCTGGTTCCATATAGGCCGGGGGCTGATAAGGGATTAATCGTCGAATCGTAAATTTAACTGAATATATCTGTAACCCATTTATCTAGGTTAACTAGGGCTGTATCTAATATATCTGAGGCTACATAACAACATGCATTGTACTAAATGTCTAAGTATGAAATCATACACTACATAGCAACAAGGAAGAGTGTTACCTTAATATTCTGATGATGTCTAGATATACAAAGAAGAGCAGCAACAACAACAACACAACAATAATTAACTGCAGTTAGTCGGTCTATATTTGTAACAATGTAATAAACTCTCTCCGCCCCATAATGTAAGATGTTAATTCATCCAATATGTGAGTATTAGATGTAATAAGATCTTATATAATGGGACGGAGGGAGTGTTGTACTACATCATTGTGCAATTGTTTGTTTAGCTTCTAATATTAACTTGGTGCTTTTAGGTACATATGTCATTGGTAAAGATCCAGGCTTCGACCCTTTTTGTGTATGGGGCAATGAGATATTCATGAACCAGCATCAATTAAGGAAACTGATACAGATTGTTAGAAAAATGGGTCAAATATGGCAATTAAACTATCTGTTTACACTTTATCCAAGACAACAGTGAACTCCAGGATGGTATGTAAGAACCCGCAACCTTCTTTTTACTGCCCATTATAAGTTGTGTTAGATGACAATGTCTGAATCTTTTTCCTTTGCAGTGGTTCTGAAAATAGTTTACTCAAGATTACTTCTCAAACTACATGATTGGTCGGCATGCAAAGGCTAAAGTACTACCAGAACACGATGACTATCTAGATGTCCTCATGAAGAAGTGAAGGATGGGCATCGACCATCACAAGGGGTTGGACTAGAGTTGTGCATGCCTTCTGAATGAAGGGGCACAATATGGGCATTCCGCTTCACCTTGTTCAGCAACCAGAATGTCTTTAATTGTCGTGGGTTTGGTGTGACATATGCCAAAGGATGGCTTATCATGGTGGGAACTAGTAAGACATCGCCGGTGCCTGGAAGCGGGATGAGGCGTAGACACGAACGCCGGCGCACTTTACCCAGGTTCGGGGCTCTCCTAGTAGATAACACCCCTAGTCCTGCTCTATGGGGTCTCCGCATGATCACTAAATCAACAAGTAGCTACAAGTGCTCCTTGAGCTGTTTGCTAGAGGAGGAAGAAGGGCAAGGCTAGCACTCTCCTCTCTCTATGTGGTGTGTGTGAATATCTCAGGGGCTGACCCCTTTGCATGGATGCCCTGAGGGGTTTATATAGGCCTACCCCCCAGGGGTACAAAGGTAATTGGGCCGGGTGTAGGACCCGGCTATCAGTGTCTATGGTCGCCGGCTTCTCCGCCGGCAGCCGGGGCCCGCCGCCTGGTGGGACCCGCCGGCTGTCTCGTACTTGGCCGACAGGCCGCGCCCTCCGCTGGCGGGTCTTGCCGGCTGCTTAGTACTGTAGCCATGCGGCTGATGATGCTTGCTTTGTCGGGGAAGGCGTGGCTACAGTCCCGCCGCCTGGTGGGCGTTCACTGTATCCATTCCTTGTCTGTTTTGATTAATGGCTCACGAACTTCGAGGGAGGGGGAGGACCGCCTAGTCGGGAGTCGACCTCCCCCTGAGCCGAATGGTCGCGGCTCGCCTCCCTCCACTACAAAAAAATACACTTCCGTGATGATACGTGTTTGTCACAGTAGGTCGCGTTTTTTGTCATGCATGTACATCCATGACAAATTTATGACAGAATCAAGATAGTCATACCTGTGCTATTGTAGAAGTGTTCCATGACATTACCAAAATTATCATCACGGAAGTGTCCACTTCCATGACAATAAATCGCGCGTCACAAAAGTGCTTTCGTCAAGGGTGACCGACACGTGGCATCCACCGTAACGGAACGCCGTTAAGCTATCGGGTCGGGTTTTGGATCCGATAACCCGTTAACAGCCCCGACCAATGGGGATTTTCCACGTGTAAAATCATCATTGGCTGGAGGAGACACGTGTCAGGTCCGCGTTGGCACATGTGTCACTCATCCAATGGGCGAGACACGCCTACGATATGTTGACACGTGGACCAGCCCATCAAGTTTAAATGGGCCAGCCCAACTGAAGGCCCACAAGATTTTGCGGACCATAATGCGCCGGCCCAGCTAAAGGCCCACGAGATTTTGCAGACCATAATGGGCTGGCCCAGCTAAAGGCCCACAAGATTTTGCGGGCCATAATGGGCCGGCCGAGGTAAAGGCCCACAAGATTCTTGCGGATCATAAGGGGCCGGCCCAGCTAAAGGCCCACAAGATTCTTGCGGATCATAATGGGCCGGCCCAGCTAAAGGCCCATGAGATTTCGCCGACATTAATGGGCCGGCCCAGCTGTAGGCCCACAAGATTTTGAGGACCCTAGTAGGCCGACCCATTAACTGGCTGCCATGTTTTGGGCCAAATGCCGGCCCATATTTGATCCAGTCCATTAATGGCCTACCATGCTCTCGGCCTAATAGTGGCCCATATGACACCCGACCCGTTAAAAGCCTACCACGTTCTGGGCCAAATTACGGCCCAGATCAGGTCCGACCCTTTAATGGCCCATATTAGATTCGGCCCGTCAACTGGACACTATGCTTTTGGGCCCACTTGCTAAAGGCCCACTTAGTAATTCGGCCTGATATTAGTTTTGGCCTGTTAAGGGCCCGTTTAACATTTCGGCCCTATATTAATTTCGGCCTATTAAAAGCCCGTCATATAGTTGGGCCTAACTACGGCCCGGTTTGCATCTGGCCTGCTCGCAGCCGATATCTGATTGGGCCAAACAAGGACCGAGACAATTTTTGCCTGTTAAAAGCCCATGATTTGATTCGCACAATCATGGGCCGGGGTTCATTTTGGGCTGCTGCCGCCCGTGAGCTGTTCGGCACGTTTCAGGCCCAACCTACATCATGATTGCATGACGGCTCGATTATGTACCGTAATTTTATGGTTTGGCCGGTTTACTGCGAAGACAGGATATATATACAGTAAAATAACTGCAGCATCGTGAATAAGAAAAAACCTAGACTATACAATAAAGAAATTACGACATATTACATCCACTGGGCATCAAAGTTCGCCACTATGATAATAAAGCACAAGCAGACAGCAGATTACATACACTGGGCATCAAAGATCGACACCAGTGCAAATAAACACGCCGACAAAATAATATACAAAACCGACAGCACTTCAATAGAGTTCAAGAATGGTTAGCCCTGCTGGGGAGCTGCAGCGCAAGCAGCTGAGCAAGATGATGAGACTGCGCTTGTTCAACACTTATATCTTCCTCACTGTGAAAGATTTACAAGCAGACAGATGACATGTTTTGCACATAAAAGTATTACTGCTGATAATTCATCACATTTCTTACTGACGAATAAAGTGACACAGTTTAAAATTGCATTAACACAATATGGTATTGTTCAGGTCAAGACATGGCAGGAAATGACATTGTGAAGGAGTTGGCAGCTTCACGACACCACTGGATTACAGATCAAGAACTCATAAGTATCAATGGTTAGTGTGCTATCAATTTATACAATTTCAGATTGGAAAATAAAGAGACAGTTTAAATAATAGTAGAATGATATGACATTGTTCATAGTTAAGACATTGCAGAATATGACATTGTGCTGTAGTGGGTAGGTTCACCACAACACTGGATTACGGATGAAGAACAGAAGCATACATGCAGTGCAAAAGAAGATCACTTGCTCTGTATAGTTTAATTTACATGGTATGAAGAAGGAACTTGGTTGTACAACTGAAAACTTGAATTGAGAAAGGACAAACTTTTGTTTATGAACTACATAATAAACTATAAACAAGCAATTTGATGCAAACACCAAAAATAAACAGCTGTTGCAGTCATGCCTAACCAAATATATACAACAAAGTTTGAAGGCTTGAGATGGACAAACGACAGGCTCTATAAAGGCCTTGTCCATGCTGATGGGGGGGGCAATTCAAGAAGTTTACCACAGAATCTTCTTCAAAAGCATTGCCTTTATTCTACATTTTGTTAAGAGTAAATATATATGTGATAATATATGAAAAATGGAGAATATTTAAGATAATATGAAGAGTGATGCTACATAACCAAGTAGCTATAAATGTAAGTGCAGTGATACAGGCAAAAGGTACAGCCAAGAGCAATGCACAGCTAAACTTCTTCAGTACTAACCTTATGGTAAGAGTAAATATAGATCTGATGTGTAGAAAATGGAGGGCAAAGGAAAATTAGCTGCAGAGTGATGGTACATGAACAACTACCTGTCATTATAAGTACACTGATAAAGGACAACATGTACTTACAAGAACAATGCAGAGCTAAAAAAACATTGGCATTGGATATATTCTACACTTATGTAACCAATCATACATATCAGATAATTTGGAGCAAACAATTGATAAGCAAGCTATCATGCATACTGCTGTCACATAATGAACCAGGTATGTATGCAAGTACAGTGATACAGGACAACAGGTACTAAAAGAGCAAAGCAGTGGGCAGCATATTTGCGATATCCTGTCGTTCTTCTCAAACCGGAATTCTTCTTCGAGCAGATTTCCTGCAAAAAGATCCGTAAGGCACATGCGAAAAAGTAGAAGTTCAAATTGTCATGTGATTTCATAGACAGTACCTCATCCTGGGAATGAGACCAGTGCATAACAAGGTTTTTCCATTCAATGTCTTCTAAATTTAGCACAGGAGACTTCACCGGAAATTCGCTTATAGACTTGCTATCAAAGTGTGATTTCCTCAGGTAATACCGATACTGATGCAATGCTTCCTTGAAAAGCACAAGCAAGCTTTGCTCATCATGACTATCCAGATTGACCCTCGCCAAGTTACAACAATGTAATGTAAATCATTGATGTGTTCAATCAGCAGAAAACAGGAAAATAATAACCATGAATAATAGCACTTACACCTAAGTTGGACAGGAAGATGTGAAAATGGTGTTTCTCTTCACAATAATCTTCCCATGAGGGGAATATATGCACGTAGTCCCTAACAACATTGAAAGCATTGTCTTCTAAACTGGGAATAAATGGAATGGGGTTCCAATCTGCAGGAAATGGCCGTCTCTGTAGTTGGGATAGGTCTTCGGTCGGTGGACTTGCTGTACTTTTTGCCGGAGTGGGATTTTTCTGTGGTACAGCTGGTGCTATGGAAAATGAAATCGGTATACCTTTTGCTGGAGAGCAGGTCCTGTGTGGTGGGGCTAGTGGTGTGGCCAGTGAAGTATTGGTACAGTCTGCTGGAGTCGGTCCTACATTTTGTGTCACTGGTTGTACAGCCAATATAAGTGGGGTGCTGTCTGATTTCTCCGGCACCACCACGTTTTTCAAGGACTTTGCTGGTGCTCCTTCAGGTTCGGCAATCACCCTCTTCCTTTTTGATGTCTGATGCACAAGAACAACATTTGAGTGGAAAAACATGGTATGATGACAGATGGAATATGTATTGATAATGGATGGGCATGGCATCTCGACATATATGATGAGTAAACTGAGCAGATGGCGGTGCAACAAAGTAGAAGAAATGCAAGACAACATATGCAAGATACCCGCAATCAATAAAACATTGCCAAATTAGAACAGGCACCTTGATGGGTGAACAGGACAGGCCATCTGCCTTTGACTCCTCGAGGTTAGAATAGTCATTAGGATCATATTCTGAACAAGAATCAACAGGTGGGGAGCGTATGAGTTTCATTGCATCCAGAATGGCACTCAATGCCTTGGTGCCAATTTTGTAAGTCATTGCAGTGTTTAGCTTCAAGAGTGGACTGCTGCTAGTGCGACACAAAGCAGCTACACAGATCATAGTGTAGATATAACGGGAAAACCTTAAGCATCAGAGTAAAATCAGCAAAGTGGAACTTGCTGGAATATATGTACTAGTATTGCCGGTACGGCTAGAAAGGCTTCGGATACCAGATCTCTTCAAGTGAAGGTGCGGTACTGTTAATATCAGTGTAACTCTCAAAGGCGACACAGCTCCCCGCATTTCCTTGCTATTCTTATAGGATTCAAGTGGGCAGGCCACTACAAATCCTATTCCTATGTTTACAAGATCCTACGAATCAAAGAGGCTCAAAGTGTCCATCACAACCGACCGTATAGACCTCTACACTGCAAATGTCCCTGCTCATCTTCAGTAAAAGGAACATACTGTACTACTATCATACTCCCTCCGTTCCAAAATATAAGTCTTGGTAGAGATTTCCACTATGGATCACATACAGATGTAACCAGATACATTTTAGAGTGTAGATTCACTCATTTTGCTCCATATGTAGTCCATGGTGGAATCTATACAAAGACTTGTATTTAGGAACGGAGAGAGTACATATTAAAGAAGAACGGAAGAGGAACATGGTAAAGAAGAGGAAGCAGATTTTGGATAATAAAATGTTGGTTGCGCAGTGCCCACACATGATGAACCAGAGCGCATTAAGAATGCAACTCCCAGCTGTCTCTCGACCATTTCAGGCGGTTGGATGAAGATCCTACGTCTCCTAACCATTCTTCTTCCTTGTCTCTGATTCTTCCCATACAGAACACCGCACGGACCGCCGGCCGGACCACCGGCCCCCACCGCCTGTGTTCCTCCGCCACCCCCACCCCCACCCCCGCCCCAACCCCCACCCGCGTCGAGTTTTCTTCGTTCGCCGAGGCCCCACAACCACCCGAGCCCCTTCGATCGCACCGGTGAACTCCGACGAGCTCTGAAAAATCGACTGACCCAATTTTGAAATTTAGTCTACTGTGATTTAACTAGTGTGGAATATAAAAGGGGAAAACGATAAGCATTGGGAGTATAGTGTTGAGCGTGCCATGGCGGATCTGAAGGTGCAAACCGGACAAAGGCAACTTCACAACCAAGACAAGAAATCAGAGTAAAGCAGTGGCGATCTATTTTCTTGCTGCAATAAATAAGTTGAGCAGATACGAAAGAGTACCGCCTCTGGTGCGGTGCCGTGTACGCATCTGCTGAGAATTTGACGGTGCTGCGGTAGCGATTGCTGTTGGCGGCGTGGAAGCAGATCTAGGAGGGTAGACGGTGGCGGCGGGGCGCGGTGGACGGGACGGTCGTAGGAGCGGCGCCGGCAAGGTGGACGACGGCGGGGATGAAGCGAGAGGACAGGATGCAAGGATCCCGGTCCGAAGCCGTGGATGAGAGAGGTCGATCTCTTGTAATGGACGGTGGCGTCGGGGTATCAGCTCCAGCATGGTGGAGGAGGACGGCGGTGGATGGGGTGGCGGACGCCAGCGGGCGGAGCAGGGTGGGGTGGAGAGGGTGTTTTGGCGCCCGCGGAGTACGAATGGGGAAAAGGGAGGTAGAGAGGAAGGGGGGAACCATGTATTCAGGGCGCGCTTGTCTCAAATGCGAGGAAATTTACAAACTTAGCCCCCGTTTCAAATTTCTACTACATCACAGCAACATTAGTCGGTTGGGGATAGGACGGTAATCTCGCATACACCGAATATTTGCCGACGAGAGTTGGTTTTTGGCGCCCACGGTGTATGAATATGAATCGGGGAGGGAGTCGATTTCGGCCGAGGACACACTGTGTTTTGGCGCCCACCGTGTATGAATCCGGGTGAGAGGCGGTTACGTCCCGTTTGGGTGAAATTACAAACCTACCCCTATCGAAACCTATAGAAATCCAGCAGATAGGCTTTGCGTGGCAGGGATAGGCAGTAGTGATTTCCATCTCACAGATTTTGGTTTCGGGCGGTTATTGCGACTTTCCCCGCTTCGTTCAAATTATGCAGAGTGCACGTTTACCGTGCCAACTCAATTCGAATCCCGTTTGTATTCTATTTTTTTTGGGCGGGATCCATTTTCAATTGGAATTACATTCTATATACATCATTTATATATATATACTTTCAAAAGCACAACAAAGAATTCTGCTCCTTTATATGTATAATATGATTTACAAATACAATGATCTCGAAATCTTAAGGTTGAATTCGAATTTTTTAACCAAATTATGTTCTACTAAAATGTATGGATCAGTAATATCTACATATTAAATAACATAGATGTGCGTGAATTCATATGAGTATGCATGTTTGATAGATCAATTTTGGTTCGAGTATGGATTACATGTATCATCATATCGAATTCAAATATTTGAATCCCTTTTTTGTTCACTCCTTTCACGTCCATCTCTCTCGCATGCATGCTCCTTCAGGTAGCCATCACTCTTATTTCTCCAGCTCACCCGCACGCTCACTTCATGTTTCTCCTATCCTCGCAAACATGGTCTCTCGACGTCTCCCTTGAGAAGTGTCACACTCTCCCTATCATTATACATTACACGGTTTTCATTATCTCTCACGTCTCTACTGTTCTCTGGTATCACTCGGTACCTAAGCCTTCTTTTTCACCGCCACACACACAGTCTCCACTCGTCTTTCACTTTGTCTTTCTCTCTATGGGATTCTCTCACACACCCTATATGTCTCTACATATGACTCATACCACTAAAATTACTCTCTCTCTCTCTCTCTCTCTCTCTCTCTCCTGTAGACACAACATTTGTTGCGGTCTCCTTTTCGTCTCCATCCCAGACTGGCATTATTCATTTGTTTACCGATCAGACAACCCCGACTACCGTCTCCTCTCTCTCTCACAGACACACACACACACAACTCCTGCTTCCACTCCCCTTCCCGACTACCGTCTCTCTCACGCACACACAAAACTCTCGCTTTCGCACCCCGACTCGTATTTCTCTCACAAACATTTATCGACTAGCTAGCCTCTAGATAGGTTTATACACCCGCACACTCGTGCTTCCACCATCGCATACATGTCTCTCTCCCGCTCCTTGTATCTATGTAGATTTTTCTTCCCTTCTTGAGACACGCCCTCTCGATCGTGCACACACACACTATCGCCTCATTTTAAGCTGATACCTATCGCACACACACTCTTTGTGTCTTTGTGACACATGCACTCTGTCCTCCTCCACTCCCCCTCTCTCTCACACACACATGGGCTTTTTGCAACAACTAGCAAGATGCCCATGTGTTGCACGGAACATCAAGATGCATTTGTATGAGTAGTTTATCTTGTGGGGGAAAAGGATGAACGAGGGAAGGCCTTATTTGCAAATGTGGAGAGGGGTGTGGGTATCTTTTTGCAAAATTGCCATAGTTTCCTTCCTATCCGTCAGATATAGATCGGACGGCCTATATTGCAGGATGGCAGGCACACGATCATCACCGACAATGCTTTTTATAAGAGTAGGGATAAAAAATAGAGTTGGTGATGATGGTGGGCCTGCCATCCTGCAATGTAGGTCGTCCGATTTATATCTGACGGATAGGAAGGAAAATATGGCAATTTACCCGCACTCTTCACCACATTTGCAGATAAGGCCTTCCCTCGTTCATCCTTTTCTCCCACAAGATCTTGATGTTCCGTGCAACGCACGGGCATCTTGCTAGTAAGAGTAGAAATTAGAAATATACCACTTCTCGAATCTTGAAACCAACAACATTCCTCCCTTATCTCATCAAAACCGCCAAAGCAATATATTTTGAGTGAAACATAACATATTTTTAGTGATATACGTATTTCAAAACTAGACTTTTTTTTCTATCAAATAGGTGAATATGTATTAATCTACTTTGATCATGTGGCAACGCATTGGCACATTGCTAGTAGTTATTATAATTTTTTGGACACCAGACAAACGGTGGAGTACATATACGAAGAGAAGAGGTGCACGCACGCAGTCGGCCTCTCGCTGTCTCGCACACATGAGTGTTACATAAAGGCGACATTAACAAATAAACCCTAAAACCCTAGGTGCACGATTGCTGCATTCGCGGGTACCGGGTACGTGGTGGAGCACCTTTGTAGGAATAGTCAGCTCGCATGATAATTTGATCCATAGGAGTTGATGGTCGGGACCACAGGTGAACGACTTGGAGCGCGGTGGCTCGCCAGTTGCCACAGATCGAGTAGCCACACTTAAAATATCGTTTTTTAGCGGGGTTAAGAGTTCCGATTTTCAATGGCACGTTATAAGTAGTAAGTAGTTTTTAGAACGATTGGTATGGAGTGAAAATGGAATTCATAGTACTACGTACCTCCTTGGCGTATGGTTGTATGGTTTTTTTGCGATGGAGGTTGTATGGGTTTATGTTGTGAGATGTTGAACCTGGTAGTTCTAGGGCAAATACTATGGTTTAGAATTAGATGCTGGTTTTCAGTAATGAAAATCGGAAGGGGAAACCCTTCTTTGATTAAAAAAACTACTACCTCCATTCTCGTTTACTAGTCCCCATCCTACTTTGGGTCAAAGTTTGTCCACGAATTTTACTTGTAAAATGTGAATGGAAAACGAGATTTTGTTATACCCAAACAAAAAGGACTGGAGGGAGTGATTGCTCTGACACGGACGCGACCTCTCATAGCGCAGGCATTGAACCGGCGCACCGGCCTAGAGGGCCTCACTCGCTGCAGGCCCGGCTGAGCACGCCTCCTCGCCGCGTGCAACCAGCTTAAGACTGCCCTGCCTGCCTTCATTGAATCCGCGCGTGTGCCGGCAACATGTCCTTCCGCGAGCCGGCTGGCATTTTAGAACACAAAAAATGACTAAAATGTAATTAATTTACGCATGGTCTTGACTTGTTGTGCTCGCACTGGTAGCAGGAACTAGTAGAGGATTTTCTTTATTTATAACTCTCCTCACATTTTTTGGCTTTGAAGTGAATCATGGTTGTGGACATTATGTATGAATGTGCAGATATCTGTGAACATGAGTTTGATGTGGAAGTTGAACTTGGAATGTCGGGCTTGCGCGTGAACTATACCATGTCCAATGCTTCATCTGTTATTGTTTGGAAAGTAATTGCTGTTATTACATGACCCAAAAAAAATTTTGTGCCACATCAGTAGATGCACGGACATCACAATAGGCATGCTGACTGGATAAACATTTGAACCTAGTTATTATGAAGGAAATTTTGTATTGACAACAGTTTTAGATAGCAGGAGACGCCTAGCCTGCTCTGCCTCTGCTAGCTTATTTCTGGCTTCTTCCATCTCTACGTTGGCTTGGGTGAAGAGAGCATCTGATTTCTCTTTTCGCTTCTTCAGGAACTCAGCTACATTCTCAAGGGCTGCTACACGCTTTCTTTCAGCCTTTACTAATGCCATGAGGACACGAACAACTGACGACTCCACCTGGCTTGTGTGTAATCCAGCTTCATCTGGGAGTTTGCACCTTGTGTCTAATCCAGCATCATTAGGGAACTGGCACCTTGTGTGTAATCCAGCCTCATTTTGGAAACATGATCTCGAGGTTGACCATACTTCCCTCCTCGCAGGAACTGCATCCTGACATGAAGTTACTTCTTTTTTAGATCAATACTAAGAGCAACCTAGATCCATTTAGTAGAAGCCAGATAAACAGAACTCGGAGAAGTGAATTCAAAAGGAAATAAAAAATAAAAACAGACTACAAGGTGAGAACACCCACTTCCTACATCAAGCTAAAAACGAAGCATTAGGATGATTAAGACTCTTCTTATTACACATCGAAGAACACCCCGCTTAGAGAAACAGAAACTACAACATATACACATCGAAGAACACGAGGCTACACGAAAGTAATTGAAAGGGTGTTACTTACCAAAGCTCGTTTTACAGGTTCGGTGCAGCTCCTCTTTAACTTGCCACGCTCCTTGGAGATGTCCCGAATATCCCGTGTTTGGTCTTCATTACTCCTCTGCATGTTCGCACTCGTGGTTTTAAAATCTCAACATGGCAAGAAAAATATACTACTAGTAATACTCGCGCATCTTGTGGGCAACATTAAAGCACTCGTCTGCCATGTTAGAGCATCTCCAACAGAATCGCAACGCGCGGCGCTTTAAAAAAGCGTTTACAGTCTTGAGATCGAGAAGTAGATACTAGAGAGTAGAGGATAGTTCTCAGCATAGATAGATAAAAAAAAGATAATTCAACTACTCCTCGTCGTCCGACTCCTCCTCGGTGATGTCCTCCTCCGACGTCTGACTGTAGGCGTGAAGATACCGATCGTCGTCGGACTCCCAGGGCGACGCTGCTCCTAGCCTCATGTTGAATTGAGCGTCCGCTTTTTGCCTACGCTTGTCCTCGCGATAGGCGGCTTGCTCCGCCCTCCTCTTATCCCTCTCCGCCCTCCTTTGCGCGTAGAACTCACGCTCGTTGATGATGTCCTGCGGGAAGTGTTGGCGCCACAGCGCCCTAAGCCACGGCAGAGGCGCGAGCTCCTGCGCCCGCTCCCGCATCGGCACGTTGGGGAAGTTCAATGTTCTATGAGGCCACCGGAGGCACCACACCGCCACGTCGTACGCGCGGGCGGCCTCGTTGGCAGTGTCGAAATTGCCGAGGCCTAGGCGCATCCCGTGGAACCGGATCTCGGCGGAGAAGCCGCCGGAGGGGCGCGCGTGGACACCGCGGTATCCCCAAGTTTCCTGGCGACGCGGCGGCATGGTGGCGCGGCGGCGGCGAGGCGAAAAAGAGCGGGGAGAGAGCAGTGGCGAGGCACAGAGCGGGGAGAGAGCGGTGGCAAGGCACAGAGCGGTGGGAGGGCGTTGGATTTTATAAAGTGCGCCGGATGCCGCGCGCCAAAACTACCGCATGCCCGACAGCTTTTTCCCGCGCGCGTGCGATCCTTTCCCGACGTCTCTGCTATCTCTACTCTCTTCTCTACTAGCGCGATACAGGAGCGACGCACAATTACAAGCTGATATTCTATTGGACAATGGAGGCTATAACCAATTACTTTTACGGGAACAATAGCGCCCAGAAATTTGAAGGGTAGGTATGAACAAAATTGGAACTGCACATGTACTCCTAAGTGATTCAATACACACATTACCAATCAAGGAGGAGAACGATGGTCGCGGCGGCCTCTGTGAGTCATGGTCGGCAACGGGAGTCAGTTCATTGTCCACGACGGTGGTACTTCTGTGCTTGGCGTCGGCTTCCGGGAAGAAGATCTGAGACCGTGGAAGACGATGCTGGGGAAGAGGCTCCGTGTACGACGACGACGGTGGACCGGCTCCAGTGCGGCGTACGAGGTCGTCGATGAGGCAGATGCGCTGCGGTGGACGAGTGCGCCGATGTAAAGGGGAGGAGCACAAAGGCTGCGGTGCCATGGAGAAGTCTATTTTGCGGTGGGGATAGAAAATGGGGAGTATTCAGGTGTACTACTCTGGGTGCCGGGGTGGGGTTGGCTGGGTAGGGTGAACCTGAAGTTACGAAAACAGCCCCCTACCAAGCGTCATCCGTAGGCCTGTTCGAAGGCTATGATGGTAACTTCCCACTGCTCGAATCAGGGTCACAGGAGATTTTCCCGCCGACCTCAAAATTTTGTGACACTGGACTCCCCGTGTGGCATGTTGAGTGATTCGGCTAAGCAACTAGCGAGTAGTAGTAAACTCTGCATATTAGGTTTGACCGAAGTCAAACTTCCTAAAGTTTGACCAAGTTTATAGAAAAATATAAACATTTACCATAACAAATATGTATGATGTGAAAGTACATTCAATATTGAATCTAATGGTATTTATTTGTTATTGTATATGTTAATATTTTTTGTTATAAGCTTTCTGAGAGTTTACAAAACTTGACTTTGACCAGTGCTAATACGCGGACTTAAATAAAAACGGAGGGAGTACACATTTGTTTTCTTAGTTTGTAGTGAACTAATCATTTGTTGAAATTGTGAAATAAATATATTAGGGTATTGACTTCGAATGTAATGGTCTATACAATTCAATAGTTACAATCATTGTCGAATCCCAAGATGTATACAAGGTCTATAGTACTTCACAACATGCTCAAACTCACATAATCCCAGTCAAATGAGAATCTAAATGCATTTCATAGTTATTACTTTGTAGGATGCAAGAAAAACAACCATAACTCTACATCAGCCATTATAGAAGCAACATTTGGACATATCCCAATGTGTGAATGAAACGTGCAGAGAGAGCTTTTGAAGATGGAGCATATAGGGCGGGAAAGATTGTATGTATGTGGACGAGAGAGTAGGAGACAAACCTAACGAGACAGAGAGAGAGAGAGAGAGATAGAGAGAGAAAGAGAGAGGAAGAAGTTAGGTCTATGAGAAAGATGGATACATGTAATATACATGAGATGCGTGTGCATCTGGATTCTGTATACGTGGAAGGAGAAGAGACAACATGTTTGATGAGAGAGCTAGAAAAACATGGACGAGATGGGAAGGATCTCGTGGGTTGAGGGATTGACAATTTTGTGCAGGGGAGAGAGGGATTGGTAATTTTGTGCAAGAGAGAGAGGGTGAGGGGATGAGTCAGTCAGCCGTCATCACATCACCCTGCTTCCAAATGACCCCGCATTCTCTAGCGCGGTGTGGTCGCCGTCTTCGATTTGCTCGATGCCCTCTTTGAAGATTGAGGTGTTGTGCATGTTCGGGTGCAAAGAAGCACAAGCGAGAGTGGTCGCCGTATAACCTTGGATGGGGATGAATTGTGTGCTCGGGGGAGTGTGTGTGTGTTGTGCTGCGTGTGTCTGTGTGTGTGTGTGTGTCAGATATTGAGAGAAAACAAACCTAAGGAGAGAAATGGGTATGCACGAAGAGATTGTGCGGGCATTGAGGTGGGCAGGGGCCGGGTGAGGGTGACAAAATGTGCGCGTTGATGCATGTGTTGCATGCGACCGTGCGAGGGACGGACGAATCGAGAGAGATGGTTGTTGTGTTACGGATGATCGTCTCTCTGTCTCTCTCCCTCTCTCTCTCTCTCTCTCACACACACACAAACACACAAGTAAACTAGAAGACCGTTCTCTCATGTATACACAACGTATCGGCATCTGTCTATGTCTCACTCATACATGATCATTTGCACATTCACACCTCTCTATGTCTGTATCACACGTACACCATCTCCACATTGCCCTTCCGCCACAACACACATATGGACACATACACACGTTCTCTCTCAGTCACACACACAAAATCAGTATTAAAAAAACTAGGGCGCACCTAAAACGTCCAAATCCAAATAAACACGAACTGGAGCTAAATTCAAATATATGGAAATATTGCAGCAACAAGAACTTTCACAGGAAAAAAAGTTGAGTAATATTCGAGGATTGTTTTCACACTCACAAAAAGTTTTGGTGGATGTCCTTCGAGCGCGACACGGTGACGCACCGTTCGATCGACCGTGCGACCGCAGTTCACGCGCTTGCACAGGATTTCGTATCGTGGCTGTGGTACTAACTAATAAAAGCGCTGCCTAAGTCTAATGTTTACGTGTACTAGTACGGTTTTCTTTTAAGTTTGACCAACCTTATATATAAAACTAAAGTAAGCTCCCACACGCGCACTCATCAATATGCCGTCGCCGTTGCGCATGCCGGCGCCCGCCTGCTCCGGCCAACAATTTCTCGCCCATCACCGCCATGTCGCCGCCATCCCTGTTCCATGAAGCCGAAGGCTCGCCCGCTCACATCGTCTGCAGTCCCTCCTCGTGATGCCGCCGTGCTGCCAAGCACGCGAGCAGCTGGTGGAGCCATGTCTATGCACACAGCGTACAAAGAGGAGGACGAGCGTGTGCTCCAGCACGCCGGCGAGGAGGAACTAGCGTGTCATTGTCGTCTCCGCCCGCGCGGAGGAAGCGCGCATGGTGGCTGTCGCGGTGGAAGCCGGTCGCGCGCGCGTCGAGCCCACAAACCGGGTGCGGACGCGGAATCTACCTTCGAGACCTTGAATGCCACATGGATCCTGCAATCTGAAGGAGCAATTTGGGTCAGTCGACTCATGTGAGCCGTTTGATGCAACATGGATGGCTAGAAGGGCTTCTTCCACCTCTTCTGCCATCTTCTTCCTTTGCTCCGTCGAACTTCTTTCACAAATCGACTGACCCAAATTATACTACTAGTACGAACGTATTAACTACAGTAGGAACACAAAGATACGAGCAGTAGTACCAACTGCAAGAAGAACAGTAGTAAGACACAGTACTAGTACTACTGTACGTACTAAAGAGTTCAAATAACGAGAAAGAACATAAACATAGTTCTATTGGGGCCTCAGCACAACACACCCTTGAAAATAAACTAAGCAACTAGTCTGATTGACACTGCAGTAGAACCAGCATGAGTGACGGCACTGCCACCTACTCGGAGTCCGAGTCCACGTCCTCGACTTCGTCCTCGTCCCTCTTCCTCTTCCTCTTCGCCGACGCTTCTTTGCTTGAACCGGACACTGGGCTCTGCTTCTTCATCCAACCCTTGTAGATATTTAAACAAAGGTAGGCATCCATTGCTGCGTACAGGATGTGATCTTCATCTAATGTCTTCGACTCCCATGCCTAATGAAACTCGTGATGAGGTTTCTTCAGTTTAGCGTACGAAGGATCAATCATGGCTGCTGCCAGGGTCAGCATTGAAGGTTGAGAGGAGGACACCAGGCTTGCCTTTTGGAGATCGAAGGGCTGGCCTACAACGAGACCTATCCGACACAGGACATCCCTGTCGTTCATAAAGCCTACAGTAACGAATTTCACTCTTTTGTCCTTGAGGAAGTTCTTAAAATCCTGGCACTCAACGTCGGCATGGCATATGTGGTAGACCAAGCAAATGTTATGTACGCAAACCTGGATCATGTGGGCTTCTTCCTCTCTTTGTCCTTTAGATCCTTCTCTCGTCCCAGGACTGTGGTGTACTCAACATCTAGCCCAGCGACCCACTCATCCGTTGAACTGTTGAACATGCGTAGGAAGCGAGAAAGCCATGCTTTCACCGTCTCGGATCCACGTGTGTAGATGACGATGAACTGATCGCCGGTGATGGCTCTAACCTGGTACTCAGCGGCGAACATGGAGATTTGGGAGGCCATGGATTTTGGAGGAGGGTTAGGAGAAGTTGAACTGTTGTACCCCGCAAAAAAAACTGGGAGCGAACTAATGTGAAAGGATGGGACGACTGGGAGCGAACTGTTGTAAGGTAGAAGACGGGGACGAGTAGGGTGTGCGAACAGCGTGGGGTTGCTGGCTTGCCCGGTGGATAAACGGCTGCAAGCCCCCAGAGAGTTCTCGAGAACTATGCGGGACCCACTAGATGTCATGTCTACTAGACCCATGTCGTAGGCCTGACGGTATAACTTCTGCCTGTTCGCACGCCATGCCGGCGCGTGGATGTAACTTCACTTAATTCCGTCAAACGTCGCGCCTCCCATGACCTTGGCCTCCCTCGCGCGGTCGCGCCCTTTGAGACTTCGACCGGCTATAAATGAGCAATTTTTTGCCTTTTTTGGACAAGTAATTTTTTTGCCTACTCCGCATGCATGATACTCCCTCTGGTCCTTTTTACCCCCGTCAACCGTTTGCAAAGTGTTTGACCAAATTTATACTTTTTTTTAACACCACCTTATATTAATTAACCAGCCACACCAGTACACTCATTCGATACAATATTCACCACACAGGGCGGTACGTTATTTACAAGAATACCATCTAATCTATTGTCAAAGCTATACTTAGCGATTAAGTGTGCCACCTTATTGGCCGAACGGCTAATCTTTGACAATTGAAGATTGTTGATCAACTTGGAGATGCTCAACGCTTTCGTCTTCAGGTCACGCATAGCAGACCTGTCATAGTCCCCCGATGCAAGAGACGCTACCACAAAAGCGCAATCAGTCTCTAAAATTACAGGATTATGAAGAGAAATACCTATGTAGAGACCGGCAATGCAATCCCTAAGCTCCGCTTCCTCCACGCTTTGACAGGCATCAATGAAATCCCACGACCAAATTTATACTAAAAATATCAATATCTACAATACTGATTATAATGAGTATATGAAATACGTTTTATAATGAGTGTAAAAATATTGATTTGACATTGTGAATGTTGACACATTTTTCTATAAGTCTGGTGAAAGTAGAGGTACATTGACTTCAGACAAAACTTAAATGCACAATGCAGACTAGTTCCTCCGTCCAGGTGCGTGCCATGTCCTATCTTGTCATCACAACAAGGTTAGCTATTAGGCTGGCCATATGTAACACCCCGCATGTTACTTGCCATATTTGTAACTCCGACTCTTGCCGTTTCCGGCTATGTGTTATGTTTTCCCTCCGTTGTCGGGTTTTGTCTTTCGTTTTGTATTTTGTCATGTCTTGCATTTTCATATCATGTCATCATGTGCATTGCATTCGCATACGTGTTCGTCTCATGCATCCGAGCTTTTTCCCCGTTGTCCGTTTTCCAATCCGGCGCTCCTATCTCCTCCGGTGCTCCCCTCTAGTTTTTTTTCGTGTGCGTGTGTCAAACTTTCTCGGAATGGACCGAGGCTTGTCAAGTGGTCTTAATATATCACCCGGAGACTACCGGTCAAGTTTCGTTCCATTCGGAGGTCGTTTGGTACTCCAACGGTTAACCGGGCCTCCGCAATGTCCATTTGAGTATCCAGCAAAACCCCCCTCCAAAACCAGCCCAAAACCCACCAAACTCTCTTCCATGCTCTAGGTCGTTCGATCACGATCGTGTGGGCGAAAACCGCACCTCATTTGGAGTCTCCTAGCTCCCTCTACCTATTTATAAGTGGGCATCCCGAAAAACGGAATCGCAGTCTAAACCTAGCAAAAATCCCTCGCGCCGCCGGACAACGTCCGCCCGCGCCGGCGGACGAATCGCGCCTCGCCACGTCAGCGTCCGCCGCCGCCGTACCCCGCCGGCCCGCGGGCCCGACCCCGGTCCCCGCGGCCCACGCCCGCCGCCGCCGCTGGCCCGAGCGCCGGCCGTCGCCCCGCCGCCGCCTGGCCTCGCCTCGCCGCCCGACGTCCGCCGCCGCCGCCGCGGAGCTCGCCGGCCGGCCCCGCCGCCGCCCGCCGCCGGTCTCCCTCCGGCCTCCCTCTCCTCCTCCGGCCTCGCCTCCTCCTTCCCCCGCCGTCCTCTCCTCTGGTCGCCGACGAGCTCGAGGAGCCGGCCCGATCCGATCTGGTAACGACACTGTGCCCGTTGACTTTCTCTCGTATCCCCCCCTAAATTTCTTCCAAGTCCCAGGAAAACTTCAGTATGTGCTCCTGTTCGAGATGCGATAACTCTGTGCATGTTAATCCGATTCGCGCGTGTAATATGTCAAATTGTTCGCCTCGTGATGCTCTTCATTTTGTTCAATTGCACCATTTTCATTAGAGGTCATCTTGATGCCCAAATCTTCGTTGGAAGAGGGCTAGTTGCTGTTAATCTCTGGTTCTTATCAGAACTTGGAGATTTGTCAATTTTGTATCATTTATTCTGTGCATCTTTTGGGCATGAGCTCTACATGTGTTTTGAAGTATGCCATGCCATCTTTCCAGTGGTTTAGTCCATATATTTTGGTGATCTCTGTGGTGACTAGCACAAGCATGCAAAGTAGGTCCCGTAATAATTCTGATTTCAGGGACTTGGTGATTTCTCTAAGTCTTTGTCTGCTGTAATTTTGTTGCCATGTAATTGATGTTACAGAGAGATCCATGCATATTTTGGAGATGTTCAGTAAGGATGTTTTGTATCTATAGTTGTAATTGAATCATTCCTGCAATTTTTTGCAATTTTAGAGTACCATAGCATGACTCAATCTTGCTCTATTTTTGCTATAAAATATTTCTGGCAGATTCTTAACATGATATGCATTTTTGCCAAGCTTATTGTAGTTGATCCACACATGCTATGCAATGTTTCTTGCCATGGATAGCTTCATAAACATGCCATCTTGCTGTATGCTTGGTTTGTCATGCATTGCTCTGTAGTGAGTGCATCAAGCTCACAAAGAGGCCTACATATTAACATTTCTGCCATGCTCTGTTTTCTGCTAAGTCTGAAACCTGATAACGAAACTTGCTATGTTTACATGCTTGCCATCATTTCTTCTGGTCCTATTTGGCTTATGGTCAGTAAGGGACTTTTGTCATGTGCATTTAGTAGCACACTACCATGCCTTGTTTTGCTATGTTAAGTTTCTGTAGCATGTTGATTTCGTGCTCTGAACATTGCTACCTGATGCTAATTTCTGCCGTGTCCAGTTTTTCACTAAGTCTGTGAACCTGTAATCTTTTGCACTTTTGCCATGCTTGTTTGAGCTGGATATGTTGTGCTTCGGTAGATTACTGCCATGTGCTTTGTTGCTATGTTGGGGCGCTGTAGCATTGTTGCTTGTTGCATTTTAAGTGCTATCATGCTGTTAATCGCAGATTAGTGTCATTTTGTTTTGCTTGCCATTTGCAAACCGTGCATCCGATTCCGGTGATCTTTATATCGATTTCGACCGAAATCATCTCATCTTTCCAGTGGCATGCTTGGTTTGCTAAGTTACTACCATGTTCATCATTTTCCTTCCGGAGCACGCATACGCATCGCATATCATATCTTGCATATCATACATGTTTTGCATCATGTTGCTCGCGCATTCCTCGTGATTGATTGTGGTTCCGTTTGTTTGTGTTCTTGTCTTGGGTAGAGCCAGGAGACGAGTTCGTGAACGAGGAACCTGTCGAGTACGCTTACGAGGATCAAGCTGTCGACAACTCTGAGAATCTTGCAGGCAAGATGACCACCCCTCGAAATCACTTCTATCTTTGCTATGCTAGTTGTTCGCTCTATTACCATGCTCGCTACCTATCACTTGCTATATCATGTCTCCCATTTTAGCCATGTCAGCCCTAACCATCCTTTCCTAGCAAACCGTTGTTTGGCTATGTTACCGCTTTTGCTCAGCCCTTCTTATAGCGTTGCTAGTTGCAGGTGAAGTTGAAGTTTGTTCCATGTCGGAACATGGATATGTTGGGATATCACAATATCTCTTATTTAATTAATGCATCTATATATTTTGGTAAAGGGTGGAAGGCTCGGCCTTATGCCTGGTGTTTTGTTCCACTCTTGCCGCCCTAGTTACTGTTATACCGGGATTATGTTCCTTGAGTTTGCGTTCCTTACACGGTCGGGTGATTTATGGGACCCCCTTGACAGTTCGCCTTGAATAAAACTCCTCCAGCAAGGCCCAACTTTGGTTTTACTATTTGCCGCCTAAGCCTTTTCCCCCGGGTTTTCGCGAGCCCGAGGGTCATCTTATTTTAACCCCCCCGGGCCAGTGCTCCTTCGAGTGTTGGTCCGAACCGAGCAGCCTGCGGGGCCACCTCGGGGAAACTCGAGGTCTGGTTTTACTCGTAGCTTGACTTATCCGGTGTGCCCTGAGAACGAGATATGTGCAGCTCCTATCGGGATTTGTCGGCACATTCGGGCGGCTTTGCTGGTCTTGTTTTACCATTGTCGAGATGTCTTGTAAACCGGGATTCCGAGACTGATCGGGTCTTTTCGGGAGAAGGTTTATCCTTCGTTGACCGTGAGAGCTTATGATGGGCTAAGTTGGGACACCCCTGCAGGGTATTATCTTTCGAAAGCCGTGCCCGCGGTTATGAGGCAGATGGGAATTTGTTAATGTCCGGTTGTAGATAACTTGTCACTTGACCCAATTAAAATACACCAAGTGCGTGTGTAACCGTGATGGTCTCTTCTCGGCGGAGTCCGGGAAGTGAACACGGTCTGTGTTATGTATGACGTAAGTAGGTGTTCAGGACCTCTTCTTGGTCATTGCTAGATGACGTCCGTTCCATTGCTTCTCTTCTCGCTCTCATTTGCGCAAGTTAGCCACCATATATGCTTTTGCCGCTGCAGCTCCACCTCTTTGCACCTCCTTGTCCTATAAGCCTAAATAGTCTTGATCTCGTGGGTGTGAGATTGCTGAGTCCCCGTGACTCACAGATTCTACCAAAACAGTTGCAGGTGCCGACGATGCCAGCGCAGACGATGGCGTCGATCTCAAGTGGGAGTTCGACGAGGAACGTGGTCGTTACTATGTGTCTTTTCCTGATGATCAGTAGTGGAGCCCAGTTGGGACGATCGGGGATCTAGCATTTGGGGTTGTCTTATTTTCATCTGGATTTTGACCGTAGTCGGTCTTTATGATTGTATTTTGGATGATGTATTGATGTTATTTATGTATTGTGTGAAGTGGCGATTGTAAGCCAACTCTTTATCCCATTCTTGTTCATTACATGGGATTGTGTGAAGATGACCCTTCTTGCGACAAAACCACTATGCGGTTATGCCTCTAAGTCGTGCCTCGACACGTGGGAGATCTAGGGATTGTTAGTTTGGGTGATATATTTTGTGTCCCCTGTATCCCCTACACCAGATTGCATAACCAGAAAGGTTCGGGAGTTTATAAGTGGGAATTCAAGTAGCCTTAGGATATCTTTCCGACAGACGCATGATATGAGATTGGGGTTCGACGTCTAGTGGTCCGCCTGTATACGGTTGATTTTACAGTGGTCTCGTTGTGTCTTAAAGAGTCCTTGGCTTTGCCGACTCGGGGACGCTTCGTATGTCATGTGCACAGCCCTGTACATGATGGTGCTGTACGATTGAGCCCGTGTGGGCCCCACCACGAAAACTTCGGACGAAATATCTATCATATGTTTGTTCCGGCTTATTCTGCAAGCCAATACTTTGTTTTATTTTGTATTGTGGTATTCGAGTTTCTTCAAATTCATATGTTCATTCCATATCTTTTTCAAGTGGCTTCTCAACTTATGGAAGTGTGATGATTTACTACGGAATTCATTCGTTCATCTTCGTTTGAATGTTTATTGTGAAGACTATATGTTGCAATTTCTATCCGTTGATTCTACTTATCTTTTTTCTATCGAGATGCTAACGGATGTCACCCTCTTCAGGATGGCTCTGCCAACGCGTCAGAATCCGGATCGCAATGAAGGGAGTCAAGCGAACCCTCCGCCACCACCTCCACCTCCGGAGGCATGGCAAGCAATCATGGCAGCCACCAACGCCAATGCTCAGATGATTCTGCAACTCTTGCAAGAACGTACTCAAGGGCAAGGCAATCAAGGCAATCAAGGTCAAGGCAACAATCAGTTTCACTTTGCCACTCTCAACCAGTTTCTCGCAAATCAGCCCAAGTCTTTCAGCTACTGTGCCGAGGCCACAGATGCCGATGATTGGCTCGTGGACATCAACAAGCATTTTGAATGTAGCAATGTCAGGCCTGAGGACTTTGTCAAGTTCGCTTCTTTCCAGCTCAAGGACCAAGCTGCTGATTGGTATCAACAATACAAAGATTCCAGAGGAGGTCGTGTGATCACTTGGACTGACTTCTGTCGGGACTTCAAAGCACACCACATTCCACAAAGTGTTGTTGAGAGCAAGCGTGAGGAGTTCTGCAATCTCAAGCAAGGAAACATGTCTGTGTATCAATACAACATTCAGTTTCAGAAACTTGCTCGCTTCGCTAAACAAGACGTTCCTGATGAAAAGAGCATGATCTATCACTTCAGAGGTGGCCTTAAAGAGGATCTGCAGTTAGCTCTCGTTCTTGTTGAGCCTACTCAGTTTGATCAATTCTACAATATGGCACTGAAGCAAGAGGCTGCTCAGCTCAAGTGTGAGGCTTCTAAGAAGAGAGTCAGGGACGCAGTTCAGTCTTCTTCTTCCTCACTTGTGACAGCTAAGCAACAGAAGTTCTGGTTGCCTCCTCCTCCTCCGTTTCGTCAGCCTTATCAGCAGAAGAACAAAGGTGGCCATGGTTCTTCAAACTCTTCCAACTCTGGCTATCAGAACAAGTCTCAGAATCAAGCTCCAAAGTCCAATGCTCCTTATCACCGTCCACTCTCAGAGGTGACTTGCAACAAATGTCAGCAGAAAGGTCACTATGCTAACAAGTGCTTCAACCAGAGGCGTCTTCCTCCTCCTCCTCCTGTCAGATCTTCCAGCAATGCAGTGGTCAAGCATAATCCAAAGTCTGCAAAGGTGAACATGATGAATGCAGCTCAAGCGGAGGAATCTACTGATGTGATAATGGGTAATCTTCCTGTTAACGATATTCCTGCTAAAGTTCTTTTTGATTCTGGTGCATCGCTTTGTTTCATGTCAAGACCGTTCTTTGCCAAGCATGAATTCACTTGTTCTCATCTAAGTAAACCCATGGATGTCGTTTCTCCGGGTAAACGTTTGAGTTCTAGTATGATGGTTCCGGATGTTTCCATCAAGATGGGCAACTATAGATTTCAGTCTTCTCCAATTGTTCTTGGTGACTCGGATATTGATCTTATTCTCGGGATGGACTGGCTTTCTAAGCACAAGGCTCAACTTGATTGTGCTGCCAGGGAAATTCAATTGACACACTCGTCTGAGGCTGTGATTATTTTTGCCGCTCGTGATGAAACCATTCGGTTTTTCTCTCTCAATGAGAAGGGCGAATTGGATGCCATCTCTCAAATTCTAGTCGTTTGCGAGTATCAAGATGTCTTTCCAGAAGAGCTTCCGGGTAAGCCTCCGCACCGGCCAGTTGAGTTCGTTATCGAACTAGAGCCTGGTACTGTACCTGTTTGCAAGCGTCCATACAAGCTTGGACCAAACGAGCTGAAGGAATTGAAGAAGCAGCTCGATGAACAAGAACGTCTGGGTTTGATCAGACCGAGTTCTTCTCCATGGGGTTGTGGTGTTCTTTTTGTCAAGAAGAAGGATGGCACGGATCGACTTTGTGTCGACTACCGTCCATTGAACAAGAAGACAATCAAGAACAAGTATCCACTTCCCAACATCAATGAGCTATTTGAGCAACTCAAAGGAGCTAAAGTATTCTCGAAGCTTGACCTTCGTATGGGTTATCATCAGATTCGCATTCGTGAAGAAGATATTCCCAAGACAGCATTCAGAACAAGCTTTGGTTCTTATGAATATACTGTCGTGTCTTTCGGCCTTGTCAATGCTCCTCCAGTTTTCTCTCGGATGATGAATTTCATCTTCAACCCCTATACCAATGAATTCGTTCTGGTGTATCTCGATGATATCTTGGTCTTCTCCAAGAACAAGCAGGATCATGCCAAACATTTGCGATTGGTGCTCGACAAGCTCAGAGAGTATCAATTCTATGTGAAGTTCTCCAAATGTGAGTTTTGGCTCGATGAAGTTCTTTTCCTTGGTCACATCATCTCTACCAAAGGCATCGCTGTTAACCCCGAGAAGGTGTCCGCAGTTCTGGATTGGGAACCTCCTCAAAATGTCAAGCAGCTTCGTAGTTTTCTGGGTCTTGCATGCTATTGTCGAAGATTCGTTGAGAATTTTTCCAAGATTGCAAAGCCTCTTTCCAACCTCCTACAGAAGCATGTGAAATATGTCTGGTCTCCTGAGTGTGAAGTTGCTTTCAACACTCTCAAACAGAAACTAGTCACAGCTCCTGTCTTGACTCCTCCTGATGAATCCAAGCCGTATGAAGTTTTCTGTGATGCTTCTCTCCAAGGTCTCGGTGTTGTGTTAATGCAAGAGAAGAAAGTTGTGGCTTATACCTCTCGGCAGTTGAAGCCCAACGAGAAGAACTACCCCACTCACGATCTGGAGTTGGCGGCAGTTGTCCATGCTTTGGTTACGTGGAGACATCTCTTGTTGGGAAGACAAGTGGACATTTTCACTGATCACAAGAGTCTCAAGTATATTTTCACTCAGCCCAACCTCAACCTCAGGCAGACTCGATGGGTCGAAATGATTCAAGAGTACAATCCGAGTATCGAATATACTCCAGGCAAGGCAAATGTCATTGCAGATGCTTTAAGCAGGAAAGCTTATTGCAACAGCTTAATTCTCAAGCCTTTCCAGCCGGAGCTTTGTGAAGCTTTCCGCAAGCTGAATCTCCAAGTTGTTCCTCAAGGCTTTCTTGCCAACCTCATAGTATCTCCTACTTTGGAAGATCAAATTCGTGAGGCACAACTCCTTGATGCCATGGTGAAGAAGGTGAAACGTGGTATCGACAAGGGTCTTTCCAAATACAAGTGCTATCGCATTGATGACAGAGACTCTTTGTTCTTCGAGGACCGGATTGTGGTTCCGAAAGGTGATCTAAGGAAAGTCATAATGAACGAGGCGCACAATTCTCTCCTTTCCATTCATCCTGGAAGTACGAAGATGTATCATGATCTCAAGCAGTCGTATTGGTGGACTCGAATGAAGCGAGAAATTGCTCAATTCGTGAATGAATGTGATGTCTGCCGAAGAGTGAAAGCAGAACACCAACGACCAGCTGGTCTCCTCCAACCTCTTGCTATCCCAGAATGGAAGTTTGATCATATCGAAATGGACTTCGTGACTGGATTTCCAAAGTCCAAGCGCGGAAATGACGCTATCTTCGTTGTCATTGACAAGCTCTCTAAAGTGGCTCATTTCCTTCCTATCAAAGAATCCATCACAGCAGCCCAGCTGGCAGAGCTTTACACCTCCAGAATTGTCTCCTTGCACGGCATTCCACAATTGATTTCTTCTGATTGTGGAAGTATCTTCACCTCTAAGTTCTGGGACTCCTTCCAGAAGGCCATGGGCACTAACATTCGCTTCAGCACAGCTTTTCACCCTCAAACTAGTGGCCAAGTCGAGCGAGTCAATCAAATTCTTGAAGATATGCTCAGGGCTTGTGTCATTTCCTTTGGCATGAAATGGGAAGATTGTCTTCCTTATGCTGAATTCTCCTAAAACAACAGCTTCCAAGCGAGTTCGGGCAAGGCCCCATTCGAGATTCTCTATGGCAGAAAGTGTCGTACTCCTCTCAATTGGTCAGAGACTGGTGAACGCCAACTTCTTGGCAATGACTTAATCACTGAAGCTGAAGAAATGTGTAAAGTCATCCGTGACAATCTCAAAGCCGCGCAATCGCGCCAGAAGAGTTACTATGATAGTAAGCATTGTGATTTGGCTTTCAAGATCGGAGACCATGTCTACCTCCGCGTCTCTCCAATGAAAGGCACTCGTCGCTTCGGTATCAAAGGGAAGCTTGCCCCTAGATACGTGGGTCCTTTCAAGATCATTGGCAAAAGAGGCGACCTAGCCTATCAACTTGAGCTTCCTTCCAACTTCGCGAACGTGCACGATGTGTTCCACGTGTCACAGCTCCGCAAGTGCTTCAAGACGCCTGAGCGCACTATCGACTTCGAAGAGATTGACCTCCAAGAAGATTTGTCTTATCATGAGCACCCAGTTGCTATTCTTGAAGAAACTGAGCGCAAGACTCGCAACAAGTCTATCAAATTCCTCAAAGTGAAGTGGTCGCACCATTCCGACCGGGAAGCCACCTGGGAACGCGAGGACCATCTCCGTTCTGAATATCCGGAGTTCTTTCAGTCCTAGATCTCGGGACAAGATCCTCTCGTAGTGGTGGAGTGTTGTAACACCCCGCGTGTTACTTGCCATATTTGTAACTCCGACTCTTGCCGTTTCCGGCTATGTGTTATGTTTTCCCTCCGTTGTCGGGTTTTGTCTTTTGTTTTGTATTTTGTCATGTCTTGCATTTTCATATCATGTCATCATGTGCATTGCATTCGCATACGTGTTCGTCTCATGCATCCGAGCTTTTTCCCCGTTGTCCGTTTTCCAATCCGGCGCTCCTATCTCCTCCGGTGCTCCCCTCTAGTTTTCTTTCGTGTGCGTGTGTCAAACTTTCTCGGAATGGACCGAGGCTTGTCAAGTGGTCTTAATATACCACCCGGAGACTACCGGTCAAGTTTCGTTCCATTCGGAGGTCGTTTAGTACTCCAACGGTTAACCGGGCCTCCGCAATGTCCATTTGAGTATCCAGCAAAACCCCCCTCCAAAACCAGCCCAAAACCCACCAAACTCTCTTCCATGCTCTAGGTCGTTCGATCACGATCGTGTGGGCGAAAACCGCACCTCATTTGGAGTCTCCTAGCTCCCTCTACCTATTTATAAGTGGGCATCCCGAAAAACGGAATCGCAGTCTAAACCTAGCAAAAATCCCTCGCGCCGCCGTACAACGTCCGCCCGCGCCGGCGGACGAATCGCGCCTCGCCACGTCAGCGTCCGCCGCCGCCGTACCCCGCCGGCCCGCGCGCCCGACCCCGGCCCCCGCGGCCCACGCCCGCCGCCGCCGCTGGCCCGAGCGCCGGCCGTCGCCCCGCCGCCGCCTGGCCTCGCCTCGCCGCCCGACGTCCGCCGCCGCCGCCGCGGAGCTCGCCGGCCGGCCCCGCCGCCGCCCGCCGCCGGTCTCCCTCCGGCCTCCCTCTCCTCCTCCGGCCTCGCCTCCTCCTTCCCCCGCCGTCCTCTCCTCTGGTCGCCGACGAGCTCGAGGAGCCGGCCCGATCCGATCTGGTAACGACACTGTGCCCGTTGACTTTCTCTCGTATCCCCCCCCCCCCCCAAAATTTCTTCCAAGTCCCAGGAAAACTTCAGCATGTGCTCCTGTTCGAGATGCGATAACTCTGTGCATGTTGCTCCGATTCGCGCGTGTAGTATGTCAAATGTTTCGTCTCGTGATGCTCTTCATTTTGTTCAATTGCACCATTTTCATTAGAGGTCATCTTGATGCCCAAATCTTCATTGGAAGAGGGCTAGTTGCTGTTAATCTCTGGTTCTTATCAGAACTTGGAGATTTGTCATTTTTGTATCATTTATTCTGTGCATCTTTTGGGCATGAGCTCTACATGTGTTTTGAACTATGTCATGCCATATTTCCAGTGGTTTAGTCCATGTATTTTTGTGATCTCTGTGGTGACTAGCACAAGCATGCAAAGTAGGTCCCGTAATAATTCTGATTTCAGGGACTTCGTGATTTCTCCAAGTCTTTGTCTGCTGTAATTTTGTTGCCACGTAAACTTAATGTTACAGAGAGATCCATGCACATTTTGGAGACGTTCAGTAAGGATGTTTTGTATCTATAGTTGTAATTGATCCATTCCTGCAATTTTTTGCAATTTTAGAGTACCATAGCATGACTCAATCTTGCTCTATTTTTGCTATAAAATATTTCTGGCAGATTCTTAACATGATATGCATTTTTGCCAAGCTTATTGTAGTTGATCCACACATGCTATGCAATTTTGCTTGCCATGGATAGCTTCATAAACATGCAATCTTGCTGTAGGTATGCTTGGTTTGTCATGTATTGCTCTGTAGTGAGTGCTTCAAGCTCACAACGAGGCCTACATATTAACATTTCTGCCATGCTCTGTTTTCTGCTAAGTCTGAAACCTGATAACGAAACTTGCTATGTTTACATGCTTGCCATCATTTCTTCTGGTCCTATTTGGCTTATGGTCAGTAAGGGACTTTTGTCATGTGCATTTAGTAGCACACTACCATGCCTTGTTTTGCTATGTTAAGTTTCTGTAGCATGTTGATTTCGTGCTCTGAACATTGCTACCTGATGCTAATTTCTGCCGTGTCCAGTTTTTCACTAAGTCTGTGAACCTGTAATCTTTTGCACTTTTTCCATGCTTGTTTGAGCTTGATATGTTGTGAACTAGCCGTATCTCAGTGTTCATCTTTTGTCAAGCACCTTCGGTAGATTACTGCCATGTGCTTTGTTGCTATGTTGGGGCGCTGTAGCATTGTTGCTTGTTGCATTTTAAGTGCTATCATGCTGTTAATCGCAGATTAGTGTCATTTTGTTTTGCTTGCCATTTGCAAACCGTGCATCCGATTCCGGTGATCTTTATATCAATTTCGACCGAAATCATCTCATCGTTCCAGTGGCATGCTTGGTTTGCCAAGTTACTGCCATGTTCATCATTTTCCTTCCGGAGCACGCATACGCATCGCATATCATATCTTGCATATCATACATGTTTTGCATCATGTTGCTCGCGCATTCCTCGTGATTGATTGTGGTTCCGTTTGTTTGTGTTCTTGTCTTGGGTAGAGCCAGGAGACGAGTTCGTGAACGAGGAACCTGTCGAGTACGCTTACGAGGATCAAGCTGTTTTATGGGACCCCCTTGACAGTTCGCCTTGAATAAAACTCCTCCAGCAAGGCCCAACTTTGGTTTTACTATTTGGCTAAAATGGCAAGATGACCACCCCTCGAAATCACTTCTATCTTTGCTATGCTAGTTGTTCGCTCTATTACCATGCTCGCTACCTATCACTTGCTATATCATGTCTCCCATTTTAGCCATGTCAGCCCTAACCATCCTTTCCTAGCAAACCGTTGTTTGGCTATGTTACCGCTTTTGCTCAGCCCTTCTTATAGCGTTGCTAGTTGCAGGTGAAGTTGAAGTTTGTTCCATGTCGGAACATGGATATGTTGGGATATCACAATATCTCTTATTTAATTAATGCATCTATATATTTTGGTAAAGGGTGGAAGGCTCGGCCTTATGCCTGGTGTTTTGTTCCACTCTTGCCGCCCTAGTTACTGTTATACCGGGATTATGTTCCTTGAGTTTGCGTTCCTTACACGGTCGGGTGATTTATGGGACCCCCTTGACAGTTCGCCTTGAATAAAACTCCTCCAGCAAGGCCCAACTTTGGTTTTACTATTTGCCGCCTAAGCCTTTTCCCCCGGGTTTTCGCGAGCCCGAGGGTCATCTTATTTTAACCCCCCCGGGCCAGTGCTCCTTCGAGTGTTGGTCCGAACCGAGCAGCCTGCGGGGCCACCTCGGGGAAACTCGAGGTCTGGTTTTACTCGTAGCTTGACTTATCCGGTGTGCCCTGAGAACGAGATATGTGCAGCTCCTATCGGGATTTGTCGGCACATTCGGGCGGCTTTGCTGGTCTTGTTTTACCATTGTCGAGATGTCTTGTAAACCGGGATTCCGAGACTGATCGGGTCTTTTCGGGAGAAGGTTTATCCTTCGTTGACCGTGAGAGCTTATGATGGGCTAAGTTGGGACACCCCTGCAGGGTATTATCTTTCGAAAGCCGTGCCCGCGGTTATGAGGCAGATGGGAATTTGTTAATGTCCGGTTGTAGATAACTTGTCACTTGACCCAATTAAAATACACCAAGTGCGTGTGTAACCGTGATGGTCTCTTCTCGGCGGAGTCCGGGAAGTGAACACGGTCTGTGTTATGTATGACGTAAGTAGGTGTTCAGGACCTCTTCTTGGTCATTGCTAGATGACGTCCGTTCCATTGCTTCTCTTCTCGCTCTCATTTGCGCAAGTTAGCCACCATATATGCTTTTGCCGCTGCAGCTCCACCTCTTTGCACCTCCTTGTCCTATAAGCCTAAATAGTCTTGATCTCGTGGGTGTGAGATTGCTGAGTCCCCGTGACTCACAGATTCTACCAAAACAGTTGCAGGTGCCGACGATGCCAGCGCAGACGATGGCGTCGATCTCAAGTGGGAGTTCGACGAGGAACGTGGTCGTTACTATGTGTCTTTTCCTGATGATCAGTAGTGGAGCCCAGTTGGGACGATCGGGGATCTAGCATTTGGGGTTGTCTTATTTTCATCTGGATTTTGACCGTAGTCGGTCTTTATGATTGTATTTTGGATGATGTATTGATGTTATTTATGTATTGTGTGAAGTGGCGATTGTAAGCCAACTCTTTATCCCATTCTTGTTCATTACATGGGATTGTGTGAAGATGACCCTTCTTGCGACAAAACCACTATGCGGTTATGCCTCTAAGTCGTGCCTCGACACGTGGGAGATCTAGGGATTGTTAGTTTGGGTGATATATTTTGTGTCCCCTGTATCCCCTACACCAGATTGCATAACCAGAAAGGTTCGGGAGTTTATAAGTGGGAATTCAAGTAGCCTTAGGATATCTTTCCGACAGACGCATGATATGAGATTGGGGTTCGACGTCTAGTGGTCCGCCTGTATACGGTTGATTTTACAGTGGTCTCGTTGTGTCTTAAAGAGTCCTTGGCTTTGCCGACTCGGGGACGCTTCGTATGTCATGTGCACAGCCCTGTACATGATGGTGCTGTACGATTGAGCCCGTGTGGGCCCCACCACGAAAACTTCGGACGAAATATCTATCATATGTTTGTTCCGGCTTATTCTGCAAGCCAATACTTTGTTTTATTTTGTATTGTGGTATTCGAGTTTCTTCAAATTCATATGTTCATTCCATATCTTTTTCAAGTGGCTTCTCAACTTATGGAAGTGTGATGATTTACTACGGAATTCATTCGTTCATCTTCGTTTGAATGTTTATTGTGAAGACTATATGTTGCAATTTCTATCCGTTGATTCTACTTATCTTTTTTCTATCGAGATGCTAACGGATGTCACCCTCTTCAGGATGGCTCTGCCAACGCGTCAGAATCCGGATCGCAATGAAGGGAGTCAAGCGAACCCTCCGCCACCACCTCCACCTCCGGAGGCATGGCAAGCAATCATGGCAGCCACCAACGCCAATGCTCAGATGATTCTGCAACTCTTGCAAGAACGTACTCAAGGGCAAGGCAATCAAGGCAATCAAGGTCAAGGCAACAATCAGTTTCACTTTGCCACTCTCAACCAGTTTCTCGCAAATCAGCCCAAGTCTTTCAGCTACTGTGCCGAGGCCACAGATGCCGATGATTGGCTCGTGGACATCAACAAGCATTTTGAATGTAGCAATGTCAGGCCTGAGGACTTTGTCAAGTTCGCTTCTTTCCAGCTCAAGGACCAAGCTGCTGATTGGTATCAACAATACAAAGATTCCAGAGGAGGTCGTGTGATCACTTGGACTGACTTCTGTCGGGACTTCAAAGCACACCACATTCCACAAAGTGTTGTTGAGAGCAAGCGTGAGGAGTTCTGCAATCTCAAGCAAGGAAACATGTCTGTGTATCAATACAACATTCAGTTTCAGAAACTTGCTCGCTTCGCTAAACAAGACGTTCCTGATGAAAAGAGCATGATCTATCACTTCAGAGGTGGCCTTAAAGAGGATCTGCAGTTAGCTCTCGTTCTTGTTGAGCCTACTCAGTTTGATCAATTCTACAATATGGCACTGAAGCAAGAGGCTGCTCAGCTCAAGTGTGAGGCTTCTAAGAAGAGAGTCAGGGACGCAGTTCAGTCTTCTTCTTCCTCACTTGTGACAGCTAAGCAACAGAAGTTCTGGTTGCCTCCTCCTCCTCCGTTTCGTCAGCCTTATCAGCAGAAGAACAAAGGTGGCCATGGTTCTTCAAACTCTTCCAACTCTGGCTATCAGAACAAGTCTCAGAATCAAGCTCCAAAGTCCAATGCTCCTTATCACCGTCCACTCTCAGAGGTGACTTGCAACAAATGTCAGCAGAAAGGTCACTATGCTAACAAGTGCTTCAACCAGAGGCGTCTTCCTCCTCCTCCTCCTGTCAGATCTTCCAGCAATGCAGTGGTCAAGCATAATCCAAAGTCTGCAAAGGTGAACATGATGAATGCAGCTCAAGCGGAGGAATCTACTGATGTGATAATGGGTAATCTTCCTGTTAACGATATTCCTGCTAAAGTTCTTTTTGATTCTGGTGCATCGCTTTGTTTCATGTCAAGACCGTTCTTTGCCAAGCATGAATTCACTTGTTCTCATCTAAGTAAACCCATGGATGTCGTTTCTCCGGGTAAACGTTTGAGTTCTAGTATGATGGTTCCGGATGTTTCCATCAAGATGGGCAACTATAGATTTCAGTCTTCTCCAATTGTTCTTGGTGACTCGGATATTGATCTTATTCTCGGGATGGACTGGCTTTCTAAGCACAAGGCTCAACTTGATTGTGCTGCCAGGGAAATTCAATTGACACACTCGTCTGAGGCTGTGATTATTTTTGCCGCTCGTGATGAAACCATTCGGTTTTTCTCTCTCAATGAGAAGGGCGAATTGGATGCCATCTCTCAAATTCTAGTCGTTTGCGAGTATCAAGATGTCTTTCCAGAAGAGCTTCCGGGTAAGCCTCCGCACCGGCCAGTTGAGTTCGTTATCGAACTAGAGCCTGGTACTGTACCTGTTTGCAAGCGTCCATACAAGCTTGGACCAAACGAGCTGAAGGAATTGAAGAAGCAGCTCGATGAACAAGAACGTCTGGGTTTGATCAGACCGAGTTCTTCTCCATGGGGTTGTGGTGTTCTTTTTGTCAAGAAGAAGGATGGCACGGATCGACTTTGTGTCGACTACCGTCCATTGAACAAGAAGACAATCAAGAACAAGTATCCACTTCCCAACATCAATGAGCTATTTGAGCAACTCAAAGGAGCTAAAGTATTCTCGAAGCTTGACCTTCGTATGGGTTATCATCAGATTCGCATTCGTGAAGAAGATATTCCCAAGACAGCATTCAGAACAAGCTTTGGTTCTTATGAATATACTGTCGTGTCTTTCGGCCTTGTCAATGCTCCTCCAGTTTTCTCTCGGATGATGAATTTCATCTTCAACCCCTATACCAATGAATTCGTTCTGGTGTATCTCGATGATATCTTGGTCTTCTCCAAGAACAAGCAGGATCATGCCAAACATTTGCGATTGGTGCTCGACAAGCTCAGAGAGTATCAATTCTATGTGAAGTTCTCCAAATGTGAGTTTTGGCTCGATGAAGTTCTTTTCCTTGGTCACATCATCTCTACCAAAGGCATCGCTGTTAACCCCGAGAAGGTGTCCGCAGTTCTGGATTGGGAACCTCCTCAAAATGTCAAGCAGCTTCGTAGTTTTCTGGGTCTTGCATGCTATTGTCGAAGATTCGTTGAGAATTTTTCCAAGATTGCAAAGCCTCTTTCCAACCTCCTACAGAAGCATGTGAAATATGTCTGGTCTCCTGAGTGTGAAGTTGCTTTCAACACTCTCAAACAGAAACTAGTCACAGCTCCTGTCTTGACTCCTCCTGATGAATCCAAGCCGTATGAAGTTTTCTGTGATGCTTCTCTCCAAGGTCTCGGTGTTGTGTTAATGCAAGAGAAGAAAGTTGTGGCTTATACCTCTCGGCAGTTGAAGCCCAACGAGAAGAACTACCCCACTCACGATCTGGAGTTGGCGGCAGTTGTCCATGCTTTGGTTACGTGGAGACATCTCTTGTTGGGAAGACAAGTGGACATTTTCACTGATCACAAGAGTCTCAAGTATATTTTCACTCAGCCCAACCTCAACCTCAGGCAGACTCGATGGGTCGAAATGATTCAAGAGTACAATCCGAGTATCGAATATACTCCAGGCAAGGCAAATGTCATTGCAGATGCTTTAAGCAGGAAAGCTTATTGCAACAGCTTAATTCTCAAGCCTTTCCAGCCGGAGCTTTGTGAAGCTTTCCGCAAGCTGAATCTCCAAGTTGTTCCTCAAGGCTTTCTTGCCAACCTCATAGTATCTCCTACTTTGGAAGATCAAATTCGTGAGGCACAACTCCTTGATGCCATGGTGAAGAAGGTGAAACGTGGTATCGACAAGGGTCTTTCCAAATACAAGTGCTATCGCATTGATGACAGAGACTCTTTGTTCTTCGAGGATCGGATTGTGGTTCCGAAAGGTGATCTAAGGAAAGTCATAATGAACGAGGCGCACAATTCTCTCCTTTCCATTCATCCTGGAAGTACGAAGATGTATCATGATCTCAAGCAGTCGTATTGGTGGACTCGAATGAAGCGAGAAATTGCTCAATTCGTGAATGAATGTGATGTCTGCCGAAGAGTGAAAGCAGAACACCAACGACCAGCTGGTCTCCTCCAACCTCTTGCTATCCCAGAATGGAAGTTTGATCATATCGAAATGGACTTCGTGACTGGATTTCCAAAGTCCAAGCGCGGAAATGACGCTATCTTCGTTGTCATTGACAAGCTCTCTAAAGTGGCTCATTTCCTTCCTATCAAAGAATCCATCACAGCAGCCCAGCTGGCAGAGCTTTACACCTCCAGAATTGTCTCCTTGCACGGCATTCCACAATTGATTTCTTCTGATTGTGGAAGTATCTTCACCTCTAAGTTCTGGGACTCCTTCCAGAAGGCCATGGGCACTAACATTCGCTTCAGCACAGCTTTTCACCCTCAAACTAGTGGCCAAGTCGAGCGAGTCAATCAAATTCTTGAAGATATGCTCAGGGCTTGTGTCATTTCCTTTGGCATGAAATGGGAAGATTGTCTTCCTTATGCTGAATTCTCCTAAAACAACAGCTTCCAAGCGAGTTCGGGCAAGGCCCCATTCGAGATTCTCTATGGCAGAAAGTGTCGTACTCCTCTCAATTGGTCAGAGACTGGTGAACGCCAACTTCTTGGCAATGACTTAATCACTGAAGCTGAAGAAATGTGTAAAGTCATCCGTGACAATCTCAAAGCCGCGCAATCGCGCCAGAAGAGTTACTATGATAGTAAGCATTGTGATTTGGCTTTCAAGATCGGAGACCATGTCTACCTCCGCGTCTCTCCAATGAAAGGCACTCGTCGCTTCGGTATCAAAGGGAAGCTTGCCCCTAGATACGTGGGTCCTTTCAAGATCATTGGCAAAAGAGGCGACCTAGCCTATCAACTTGAGCTTCCTTCCAACTTCGCGAACGTGCACGATGTGTTCCACGTGTCACAGCTCCGCAAGTGCTTCAAGACGCCTGAGCGCACTATCGACTTCGAAGAGATTGACCTCCAAGAAGATTTGTCTTATCATGAGCACCCAGTTGCTATTCTTGAAGAAACTGAGCGCAAGACTCGCAACAAGTCTATCAAATTCCTCAAAGTGAAGTGGTCGCACCATTCCGACCGGGAAGCCACCTGGGAACGCGAGGACCATCTCCGTTCTGAATATCCGGAGTTCTTTCAGTCCTAGATCTCGGGACAAGATCCTCTCGTAGTGGTGGAGTGTTGTAACACCCCGCGTGTTACTTGCCATATTTGTAACTCCGACTCTTGCCGTTTCCGGCTATGTGTTATGTTTTCCCTCCGTTGTCGGGTTTTGTCTTTTGTTTTGTATTTTGTCATGTCTTGCATTTTCATATCATGTCATCATGTGCATTGCATTCGCATACGTGTTCGTCTCATGCATCCGAGCTTTTTCCCCGTTGTCCGTTTTCCAATCCGGCGCTCCTATCTCCTCCGGTGCTCCCCTCTAGTTTTCTTTCGTGTGCGTGTGTCAAACTTTCTCGGAATGGACCGAGGCTTGTCAAGTGGTCTTAATATACCACCCGGAGACTACCGGTCAAGTTTCGTTCCATTCGGAGGTCGTTTAGTACTCCAACGGTTAACCGGGCCTCCGCAATGTCCATTTGAGTATCCAGCAAAACCCCCCTCCAAAACTAGCCCAAAACCCACCAAACTCTCTTCCATGCTCTAGGTCGTTCGATCACGATCGTGTGGGCGAAAACCGCACCTCATTTGGAGTCTCCTAGCTCCCTCTACCTATTTATAAGTGGGCATCCCGAAAAACGGAATCGCAGTCTAAACCTAGCAAAAATCCCTCGCGCCGCCGTACAACGTCCGCCCGCGCCGGCGGACGAATCGCGCCTCGCCACGTCAGCGTCCGCCGCCGCCGTACCCCGCCGGCCCGCGCGCCCGACCCCGGCCCCCGCGGCCCACGCCCGCCGCCGCCGCTGGCCCGAGCGCCGGCCGTCGCCCCGCCGCCGCCTGGCCTCGCCTCGCCGCCCGACGTCCGCCGCCGCCGCCGCGGAGCTCGCCGGCCGGCCCCGCCGCCGCCCGCCGCCGGTCTCCCTCCGGCCTCCCTCTCCTCCTCCGGCCTCGCCTCCTCCTTCCCCCGCCGTCCTCTCCTCTGGTCGCCGACGAGCTCGAGGAGCCGGCCCGATCCGATCTGGTAACGACACTGTGCCCGTTGACTTTCTCTCGTATCCCCCCCCCCCCCAAAATTTCTTCCAAGTCCCAGGAAAACTTCAGCATGTGCTCCTGTTCGAGATGCGATAACTCTGTGCATGTTGCTCCGATTCGCGCGTGTAGTATGTCAAATGTTTCGTCTCGTGATGCTCTTCATTTTGTTCAATTGCACCATTTTCATTAGAGGTCATCTTGATGCCCAAATCTTCATTGGAAGAGGGCTAGTTGCTGTTAATCTCTGGTTCTTATCAGAACTTGGAGATTTGTCATTTTTGTATCATTTATTCTGTGCATCTTTTGGGCATGAGCTCTACATGTGTTTTGAACTATGTCATGCCATATTTCCAGTGGTTTAGTCCATGTATTTTTGTGATCTCTGTGGTGACTAGCACAAGCATGCAAAGTAGGTCCCGTAATAATTCTGATTTCAGGGACTTCGTGATTTCTCCAAGTCTTTGTCTGCTGTAATTTTGTTGCCACGTAAACTTAATGTTACAGAGAGATCCATGCATATTTTGGAGACGTTCAATAAGGATGTTTTGTATCTATAGTTGTAATTGATCCATTCCTGCAATTTTTTGCAATTTTAGAGTACCATAGCATGACTCAATCTTGCTCTATTTTTGCTATAAAATATTTCTGGCAGATTCTTAACATGATATGCATTTTTGCCAAGCTTATTGTAGTTGATCCACACATGCTATGCAATTTTGCTTGCCATGGATAGCTTCATAAACATGCAATCTTGCTGTAGGTATGCTTGGTTTGTCATGTATTGCTCTGTAGTGAGTGCTTCAAGCTCACAACGAGGCCTACATATTAACATTTCTGCCATGCTCTGTTTTCTGCTAAGTCTGAAACCTGATAACGAAACTTGCTATGTTTACATGCTTGCCATCATTTCTTCTGGTCCTATTTGGCTTATGGTCAGTAAGGGACTTTTGTCATGTGCATTTAGTAGCACACTACCATGCCTTGTTTTGCTATGTTAAGTTTCTGTAGCATGTTGATTTCGTGCTCTGAACATTGCTACCTGATGCTAATTTCTGCCGTGTCCAGTTTTTCACTAAGTCTGTGAACCTGTAATCTTTTGCACTTTTTCCATGCTTGTTTGAGCTTGATATGTTGTGAACTAGCCGTATCTCAGTGTTCATCTTTTGTCAAGCACCTTCGGTAGATTACTGCCATGTGCTTTGTTGCTATGTTGGGGCGCTGTAGCATTGTTGCTTGTTGCATTTTAAGTGCTATCATGCTGTTAATCGCAGATTAGTGTCATTTTGTTTTGCTTGCCATTTGCAAACCGTGCATCCGATTCCGGTGATCTTTATATCAATTTCGACCGAAATCATCTCATCGTTCCAGTGGCATGCTTGGTTTGCCAAGTTACTGCCATGTTCATCATTTTCCTTCCGGAGCACGCATACGCATCGCATATCATATCTTGCATATCATACATGTTTTGCATCATGTTGCTCGCGCATTCCTCGTGATTGATTGTGGTTCCGTTTGTTTGTGTTCTTGTCTTGGGTAGAGCCAGGAGACGAGTTCGTGAACGAGGAACCTGTCGAGTACGCTTACGAGGATCAAGCTGTTTTATGGGACCCCCTTGACAGTTCGCCTTGAATAAAACTCCTCCAGCAAGGCCCAACTTTGGTTTTACTATTTGGCTAAAATGGCAAGATGACCACCCCTCGAAATCACTTCTATCTTTGCTATGCTAGTTGTTCGCTCTATTACCATGCTCGCTACCTATCACTTGCTATATCATGTCTCCCATTTTAGCCATGTCAGCCCTAACCATCCTTTCCTAGCAAACCGTTGTTTGGCTATGTTACCGCTTTTGCTCAGCCCTTCTTATAGCGTTGCTAGTTGCAGGTGAAGTTGAAGTTTGTTCCATGTCGGAACATGGATATGTTGGGATATCACAATATCTCTTATTTAATTAATGCATCTATATATTTTGGTAAAGGGTGGAAGGCTCGGCCTTATGCCTGGTGTTTTGTTCCACTCTTGCCGCCCTAGTTACTGTTATACCGGGATTATGTTCCTTGAGTTTGCGTTCCTTACACGGTCGGGTGATTTATGGGACCCCCTTGACAGTTCGCCTTGAATAAAACTCCTCCAGCAAGGCCCAACTTTGGTTTTACTATTTGCCGCCTAAGCCTTTTCCCCCGGGTTTTCGCGAGCCCGAGGGTCATCTTATTTTAACCCCCCCGGGCCAGTGCTCCTTCGAGTGTTGGTCCGAACCGAGCAGCCTGCGGGGCCACCTCGGGGAAACTCGAGGTCTGGTTTTACTCGTAGCTTGACTTATCCGGTGTGCCCTGAGAACGAGATATGTGCAGCTCCTATCGGGATTTGTCGGCACATTCGGGCGGCTTTGCTGGTCTTGTTTTACCATTGTCGAGATGTCTTGTAAACCGGGATTCCGAGACTGATCGGGTCTTTTCGGGAGAAGGTTTATCCTTCGTTGACCGTGAGAGCTTATGATGGGCTAAGTTGGGACACCCCTGCAGGGTATTATCTTTCGAAAGCCGTGCCCGCGGTTATGAGGCAGATGGGAATTTGTTAATGTCCGGTTGTAGATAACTTGTCACTTGACCCAATTAAAATACACCAAGTGCGTGTGTAACCGTGATGGTCTCTTCTCGGCGGAGTCCGGGAAGTGAACACGGTCTGTGTTATGTATGACGTAAGTAGGTGTTCAGGACCTCTTCTTGGTCATTGCTAGATGACGTCCGTTCCATTGCTTCTCTTCTCGCTCTCATTTGCGCAAGTTAGCCACCATATATGCTTTTGCCGCTGCAGCTCCACCTCTTTGCACCTCCTTGTCCTATAAGCCTAAATAGTCTTGATCTCGTGGGTGTGAGATTGCTGAGTCCCCGTGACTCACAGATTCTACCAAAACAGTTGCAGGTGCCGACGATGCCAGCGCAGACGATGGCGTCGATCTCAAGTGGGAGTTCGACGAGGAACGTGGTCGTTACTATGTGTCTTTTCCTGATGATCAGTAGTGGAGCCCAGTTGGGACGATCGGGGATCTAGCATTTGGGGTTGTCTTATTTTCATCTGGATTTTGACCGTAGTCGGTCTTTATGATTGTATTTTGGATGATGTATTGATGTTATTTATGTATTGTGTGAAGTGGCGATTGTAAGCCAACTCTTTATCCCATTCTTGTTCATTACATGGGATTGTGTGAAGATGACCCTTCTTGCGACAAAACCACTATGCGGTTATGCCTCTAAGTCGTGCCTCGACACGTGGGAGATATAGCCGCATCGTGGGCGTTACACCATAGTTGGGGTAACATAAGTAGTATCATGCACTTGGGACTCGCAAACATGCTAATGTGGTAGGCAATTAAAGAAGAGAGAGATGGTTATAGTAACATAGGTAGATACCATAACATAATAAATGTGATGCTACTATGTGTCATGCATGGCAATAAATGAGACCACCTATGATACTAATCTATGATACTATGCACTATAGAGGTAGTAACATAGACTAGTAACATATGCATGTTACTAGTCTAAGTTACTCCCCACTATGACCAGCCTTAGAGTACCACTACCTCCCTTCTAGTTTAAAGGGATCGATTCAAAAATTTCACCTACTCTTAGCAAGATAGTAGAGGCGGTGGAATAGTTTTTGAAGTCTGCAAAAGTACTCAACTAGTGCTGTCGTTCTTCACAAAAAAGTGTTTACCAATGCATGCATGAACACTAGTTACTCTAACCCCCCCTCTCTTCTTGAATTCTTTGCCACATCAGCATGTTTGCTATTCCCGTGTGCATGATACCAGCTAAGATACCACCATTATGGCCAGCCTTAATCATCGCATGCAATAATTTAGTGCACCTTGAAATATGAACATGTGTGGGGCGTGTATGTTTTTAATGACTTGAGACTATACCTAGCCCGGCATGCAAGATGACTTATTATGCACTGTTCCCCATACCTGCAGGAAGCCCGTTCGTCTCCAAATCTTTTCTTCTCCATGTGTGGAAACAATATGCCTGCCAACTCTCCTTCTCCCTCCGGCAGTCCCACCACTCCACCTCGTGTGAAAAATCTGCATGTATGACTCTCCTCCCCCCACGCTCGTACAATCCGTTGTGACCAGCAATATTTCCACCCCTTCGCTCCCCCGTAATTTACTCCAACAAATATGCCCACGTAGCTGTTACTTAACTGCAGGTGCATTGGGTCATTGACATATGGGCCCAACAGGGGTCTGGCCCACATGTCAGTGACGCAACTGGACCTGCAGTTAAGTCAGTGCAGCTCAGTCCATACCTTACGTAGGTGTGCCATTGCTCGCTATAAATACTGCGCCTCCCACGACATCACTATCTCCTCCCCCTCACGTTCACGTTCATCGCTATCTCCTCCCCCTCCCTCTCACGTCGACCACCATGGCATCGCCCCTCCCAAGCCCTAGGAGCCCCTCGCTGCACCGCGCGGACGGTCACGCGTCGCCGTTCCGTTCCTCGCTGCCACTAGTCGAGGAGGACGCGTCGGTGTTCCGCTCCTCGCCGCTAGGCGACGCGTCGTCGTTCCGTTCCTCGCCGCCACTAGTCGAGGAGGACGCGTCGGCATTCCGCTCCTCGCCGCGACGCGTCGCCGTTCCGTTCCTCGCCGCCACTAGTCGAGGAGGACGCGTCAGTGTTCCGCTCCTCGCAGCGACGCGTCGAGGTGGACGCGTCGGCGTTCCCAATCTTGCCAGCATGCGCGCCGGAGGACGCGTCGGCTCCCCGCTACGAGAAGAACGCCGCGCTGCCCGCCGAGCCCCCCAGCCTTGAGGAGCTTTGGAAAGAAATGAATGTCGCCTTGTGGGAGGCTTTGCCTCCAGCAGAGCGCGCCAAAATAGAGGCGGAGAAGAAGGCCGAGGAAGAGAAGCGCACTGCGGAACAAGCTGCCTGGGAGGCCTATGTCACGTCCGAGAGAGTCAGGCAATTGGCTCTTTGGCAGAAGGCTTGTGCGAGGGCCGTGAGGGTGGCGGAGGATGCCTGTGCCGACGCCCTGAGTGCAGTCGGGCCCAAGCGCCTCATCTACGCTTGGCGGTACGTGGACCGGGTGCACGCTTCCAGCGAGGAGGAGTACCTGTTGGCGCCGGATCACCACACCGATGAGATCGCGCTCGCCCGCCGGCAAGCCGCCAATCAGCACCTCACGAGTTGCGAGGCTGAGGAAGAGGCGTTGTGTCGGCGCGCTGGGAAACGACCGCGCACCAGGGCACTCGTGGCATGCCACAAGCGCTCCTGCGAGCGCCGTGGCTTTTAGGAGGAGTATAATTTTTGTTTCGTAAGGCGATCTCATTAGTTTTGGGACGCAAATGATAAATCCCGAACGTTCAGGAATTTTTAGCGTCCTTAATTAAGTATGTAAAAGGGAAAGTTTGGAAACCTTGTGTATTCGTACGCATTTTGCAAGTACGTGCATATAGCACAAACTTTACTATATACTATCGCACTACACGTCTCTCTCGATATATGCTTGTAGACTGTGCTACTCCCTCCGTCCAGGTCAATAAGTCATCTTTGGTTGCGCACCGTGACCAAGAAGGAGGGAAGACTTATACACCTAGACGGAGGGAGTACTACTATTACTTATGTACGTGCAAATGCACGTTTTAACATTACGATGCGGTTTTTGTAAAAGTAGAAAAACAGCACTAGTCAAGCTTGTGAAATGATTCAATGCAAAACAAATGCAAAAATGCTCGTTTGATTGTTTACTTTTAGCTTCCTTCTCTGTGGTTATTTCTCTGTCGTACTTTGTATGGAGTATCTCACTGGTTTGAAAGGCATGCAAATTGCCAAACCGCTTCCTACACCCTGTATCGAATTTTTTGCCTAACAAGTTGTGCCGTGCAATTGGAATTCCAACTCGAGTACTACTACTACTAGTAGGAGTACCAGGGGCCAGTTCTTTTAGGCTTCAAGATTAGTAATCCCATAACTACTACCTCCGTCCTGGTTTATTGGTCCCCATTGTAATCTGTGTCAAATTTTGATCATAAATTTAACTAATGAAATGTTAGTGCATGTCACACGCACTACTCCATCCGTCTAGGTGAGTAAGTCATCTTAGGCTGTGCACCGTGACCAAGGAGGAGGAGAAAACGAGAAACGTTAATGTTTATTTGCTAATTAATAGTATTGCATGCAATGAACTAACCAGTGCATGTCGTGTTTGATACCTCAAGTCATTAAAAGCATGCACACTCTTTATCTCTTATTGGTTGATATGTCAAGAAACAAGAAACGAGGTACGGAGTAGAAGTTAATGCACCGCGCCTAAGTGTTTTGGGATTATTTGGTTTTCGTAAGATGACTTACACACCTAAACGGAGGGATTACAATGGTGAGGAATAAACCAGTTAAATCTTTGGTCAAAATTTAGCACAAATTACAATGGTGAGGAATAAACCAGGACGGAGTAGTAGTTTAGAAGCCCAAATAAATGAGTGAGGCGCCTTATTGTTACTCTCCACTGTGACTAGTCTTGTGGGAAAAGCTGGGGAAGCCGCCAAAAGAACTGGCCCTAGGAGTAGTAGCTAGGGATTGAGTGTGCGAGATGAACCGGAGAAAGTAAATGCAGAGAGATGAAATGCAAAAAGCACAGAGGGATGTGATGGTTGCTTGTCCGTTTATTTTACCAGGCCACTTATTACTGGGAGTGGTTGGGTTTTGTGATATGACGGCTTTACTGCCGTGCCACGAGCGGGGTGAGAGGTGAGACTCCCGTGTAGCGCCGCCCTCTACACTTGTACTACATCGGTCGTGGTTTATTAGTCCCCCATTGAATTTGACTGAAGATTTAACTGACAAAATGTTAGTGCATGTCAACAAAAACTATATCGTTGGATTCGTATTTGAACATAGTTTTGAATGATATAATTTTAGGTGACATACATCAGCATTTATCATACTATATATAATGTTAGTTCAATTTTTGGTCATACTAATCTATAGTAGTAAGGTGCCCGTGCGTTGCACCGAAGAGTGAAATGCATTGATCGGGGAGTTGTTTATTTTGACAAAGGATGTGGGGGTCATCTCATGTGTAACGGGTATCGATAGGTTTCTTCGGATATTATTTCATCTCTTGAGCTCACAAACATCCGGGTGAAATAGATAAAAAGGTATCTTTTGCAAACAAAAGCGTTCAACTGTTCAACCTGCATCCAAAACTTGTGATGAAATAACACTTATTGTGCTTTGCAAGAAATGATCTTTAAGAATTAGTTTTTGAGTATCGATTGTTATACATGTTGGCTACAGATGACATGGCACTTTCTTATAGTCAACAGTTGGCTATACTATTAAGTAATATTAACCATGCCCTTATACACCTAGACGGAGGGATTAAATCAGGATGACTTGCAAGTGGGCAGAGGAGATGTAAGAAATGGTTCATCGTAAGTCTTTCACCAGTACTGTAGTAAAAATTCATACATGGAAGATTCTAGACTAAACCATAAACGGATACACTTTTATTCATGCGCGATACTCCAATAGAGCAAGATCCTGCATGGAAGTCTCCACATGCTTAGACAGCGGATTACATTGAGCAAAGACTAATGATCAACATTTAACTTGATAATGCGTATGTCCAGGTGAACCTCCTTGGAGTCCCCGTGCACCGCGTCGGAGGGTAAAGGATGCCATGGGTTTTCCAAGTCCACATTGGCGGGATAGTCCCAGCTCCCCAGAGTCCAAGTTCGTTCGATGAGGCCGGTGTCGCCGCCCACGCGACCCGGAGGGGTAGTAACACTGACCACGCACCCGTACATCGGCCTTGTGTCAGTGTCAGCATCAGCGGCGTCGCCCCTGACGCACATTACAGAGACGGGGCGGCGGCCTGCGGGGGCCTCGCCGGTGCCCGCGATCAAGAGGAAGACGTTGCCGTCCTCCTCCAAGACTAGCAGGCGGCGGTGATCCTCCAGCGACTCCGGCATGGTGAACGGGTAGCACGTCTCGTACTTGATGTTCTCCGCCAAGGGCCAACAGTGACCGCTGCACGCATCCGTGAGGTGATGCACCATGTCCGCTGGCGAGCCATAAAACGGCATCGGGCACTCATAGCAGTGGACAAAGGGCTCCTTGGAGGCATCGACCAGGCCGTCCATGAAACGGGAGTAGCTGTAGGGGACGTTGCGCCAGTTGAACATATGAGCAAGTTACTACGAGTTTTAATCCGAATAAGCAAAAAGTAAATCATGACGGCTATAACAGAGATGAAACTAATCATGTGGACTAGCATAGTAGTAGGATAGAGAGTAGAAACATGAATTCTACCACGATTTTGAACAGGAAGGACAGAAACACATACGGTGCAATGGGAGCAGCACCGTTGGAGGTTGTCGCCCATGTCCAAACACCACGTAGACACGGTCTTTGAGCACAGTTCATAGTCGTTCCGCGCTCGGGCATTGAAGTTTGTAACTATTTTAGATTAGAATATACTACTCCTCCGGTGCTAGTAGTAGAGCAGAGTCCTACTCTACTAATCTACTCAAGCAAGTTAGGGCATAGCACTGTAGGGAGTACCAGTACTGTGATCACTCAAGCAAGTTGTCTTGCATCGACATGACCCTACGCTGCTGGTATGTGTCTCGTAAGTCAAGCGGAGTGCTGTAGTCATCATCACCTGTCCACTTCCCGCAACACATATTCGTTTCTCCATCTTTGTCCGCACATAATCTCGTCCAATCTTCCATCCCCGCTAAGGCGCCTCCCCCCCTCGTCCGAAACCCAAGCACTAACAATGGCAGAACCGAGCAGCGTCCGCCGAAAGAGTGGCTAGAATTCGCTCCCCACAGAGGTAATCAAGCTCATTGTTTCGCGTGTGGACAATCTCAGTACCATGCCGCTCGCCGCGTGCTCTTCGGGGCTGTACCATTTACTCAAAGCCCTCAGGCCGGAGATTTTTAAGCCAGCTCCTTGCTTGCTGATGCCGCCTGATCTTCAGAAACGGCGTGTCACGCAGCATAACGATCGTAGGGTGGCGAGCATCAACCCCCTTGACTGCAATCCGATCCCCGTCAGCCTCGACTACATTAACGGTATGTATTGGGTCGGCATGGACACGTCTTGGATGGTGCTCGTCGACGGTCGCGGCAGCTGGATGCTCATGGAGATCTACACCCGGCGATTGATCCCCCTTCCTTCGATTAACACTGCACTGCTTTGGCACCGCGGCCCAGAATACTCGGAATCTTACAGTAGCCAACATGATACTAAGTTTGATTTGCTCAAGGTTGTAATCTGCCAAGTGCCCACAAGATCTGCGAATTATAAAGACTTCAGGCTAATTGCGTTCTTCAACCGCGGTCTCGCCTATCTGACAGGTCACTGCAGTAAGTCGATAAATCTACACGTCCATCGCAGGATCATACATCCTCCATGGTTCTCTGATGCCATTGAACACAAGGGCTTCATTTACGCTATCGACTCCTTCTATGGCTGGACGTATTGCTGGCCTACTCCAGTCATCGCTACAAACGGCTGTAACAGCAGTATGTTACTCCCTCTGTCCCATAATATAAGAATGTTTTTCAAGCTTACATAGCTTGAAAAACGTTCTTATATTATGGGACAGAGGGAGTACTTTCCTATGATATCATGATAGCTTGCTTATATTACTGTCAACATTTGCTGAAAAAATATTCATGCTCATAACATGCTGTTCTTAAGATTGACTAAATCAAGAGCCCATTTTTATTTGACTCCAACTTGATATGATGTTGTAGGCCGCCTGGTGTCCCTACCCTTCCTAATCCCAGAACCTTTCAAAGAAAAGCGGCATGGCAGTTGCAGGTGGTTCCTGGCTCGATCAGACGACGGCGAAAGATTGATGATCGTTCGCACGTACCGGACGTGTTGTTTCGCGGAATACAATCACAGTCACTGCAAGGTCTTTGAGCAGGATCCCAGCTTCTCTGGGCCTTCAGGAATTTTTGACTGGAGGCTGGTAAGTAGCCTTGGTACATGCTCTCTGTTTGTCGGACTGAATTATCCGATTAACCAGGAGATAACCGACGGCAAGGATCATGATGGCAGCGCGGTTTCGTTCATCAGGCAAAACTGTGTGTACACAGTGTACCATGCGTCTCTGCATGCACCATACCTTGATATGTGCCGCCACGCTCTGCAGCCCAAAGTAGGAGAGAGGGTCGCAAGTATCAGACTTCGACCTGCTGGCTGGAGTTTCCCCCGTCAGGCACCCATCTGGTTCAAGCCGTCAGCCAATCTCCACAGCTTAATAAATAGTAACGTCTAACTGAGCCAGTTAGTTAGATGCGTACACTTGGTGTAGTAGGATCTTTATTTAGTTTGATGCATACACTTGTTCTTTTTTGGTAGCCCTTTTGTAATGATGGCTGATGTTTGTTTTGGAAGAGAGAGTTGCGTCTTCACTCTTCTCGCCTGCTTACTGCTTCTGTTGCACCCCCAGCCCTGGTTGCTGCTGCTGCTGTTTTCAATGTACAATCAGTAGTATATTTCATCTGTTGGTTGAATAAATGTGTTGTTAGAACGACAAACGCAATGTTTTGGAAGTCGTTGCATGGTTCGATCCTTTAGTGCCCCGTACCGTACGTAGCGCATACTATTTTTCGTACGGAACACATTTTCCACTTGTTGATAACATGCAGCCCACTGATGAAGGCCCAATAGAGAAGCCCATAATTAACTGGAAGGGAGGCTCTCACATGAATCCGGCCCAGGTACATGCTCATGGTCCCCTAAACATAAATAAGTAAATAAATAAATAAATAAAGCTAAATGCTCATGGACCAGTTCTCTGGGAAAATAGGTAGCCCAGTATTTCTTTTTGAAGAATACCCAAACTAGGCCTATTTGTTTTCTCCGAATTACTGGGCTGCAAATCTTTCAAGACGAGGAGGGATGCATTCCGGCCTGGCTTAAGAGTATGGTCAATGTTTGTTAAAAGTAATATCAAAAGGGGTTGAAAATTCCAAAAAAATTATAGCAAATGGGATATAAGTTTCTTTTTTTGTTTTTGTTCTTCACTGATATCTTATACGTATTTCATTGGATTTAACATGACATAGTACTAATTTATTTTTAAATTTGTTTTAGTATGGCTATTAATTTTTGGATTAAGAATATTTCGTTCCCCAGCAAAAATTTGCGAATTTTCAAAATTTCCCACATAGTTAATTTTTTGACCCTGGTACTGACCAGAAAATGGCCAGCAATTCTAAAAATGGAAAACGGGCTGCAATAAATTCCATATGAATTAGAAAATGAGTAAAAATTATAAAAATAATAGCAAATGGGCTATACACGCCACAGATTTTGAGGCTGACTTGTTTACGCAAGGCTTTGTCAGTGAACACACGATTCTAGCAGCAGTGACTGTTGGATGTCCATCCAACGGCCGACGTGCTTCTTCAATCTCTGATCTTCCTGCTCCAGCCGCCTAAACTAGCGCCGGCGGGACTGCCTGCTCCCTCCTCTTTTGGCCCGCTGTGATGCCGCGCAGGCTTCCACGGCCCACCCTACTCCCTCCGCTGGCCTGGCCACACGCAATCAACTGCCTCCTTATTACGCGAAAAAAATGATTCCTCCCACTGACATCTGGGGGCACCGGTTGGGAGGCTGACCTGTGGGCCTACTAAGTTGATGCGTACGCAGGGCTTGTCAACTTAGTCAACAAACGATTCTAGCAGCAGTAACCGTTGGATTCGAATCGAACGGTCCTGCTGCTTCTTCAATCGCTGCTCTTCTTGCACCAGCGCCGGGGAGACCGCCTGCTCCTGCCTCAAGTGGCCGGCTGTGCTGCCGTTGAGGCCTCATCGCCCCCTACTACTCCCACCGCTAGCCAGGCCCTGCGGCGACGACAGCCTCACACTGCAGCCGAACCAGTGAACCCTCGTACTCCTCTCCGCGTGGGCATCCACTACCGCGTCTTCCCCGGCTCCGCGTCGTCCCCTTCCTAGGCCTCGCCGTGGTCCACTGCCTTGGTGCTCTCGGCGCGGCGTGGTCAACGTGGTCAACGACATTCCATCGGAAGAGTACTGTACGTGGAGAGGCTGACAGCTGGGTCCACGGCCACAGCCGAGTTTTTTTGTGATTTGCCAAGTAAGTCGCTTTGTCAGGCCTGTTGGGCTGCAAATCTTTCAAGACGAGGAGAGCTTTCATTCGGCTGGCCGAGAAAATGGCCCATCAGTAATGACAAATGGGTTGTACATTTTTAAAACACATCAAACCGGCAATTAGTTTCAAATATCTTTTTTTTCATTTCGAGATTTTAAATTACATTAATTTTTATGCGTGCAGAATTTGTTGGATTTTGTGTTGATATACATTTATTTTAAAATCAGTTTGAATGTGAGTCGAAATTTCGGGATTAAAAACAGTTCGGACCGCACCGAAATATGCAAAATTTCGTATAATTTTTTAACCGTGGCCACAATATGGGTTGTAATGCTAACAAAAAGAATATGGGCTCCAAAAAAACTAAAGGAAATATGCCCTAGAGGCAATAATAAAGTATTATTTATTTCCTTATATCATGATAAATGTTTATTATTCATGCTAGAATTGTATTAACCGGAAACATAATACATGTGTGAATACATAGACAAACAGAGTGTCACTAGTATGCCTCTACTTGACTAGCTCATTAATCAAAGATGGTTATGTTTCCTAGCCATAGACATGAGTTGTCATCTAATTAACGGGATCACCTCATTAGGAGAATGACGTGATTGACTTGACCCATTCCGTTAGCTTAGCACCCGATCGTTTAGTATGTTGCTATTGCTTTCTTCATGACTTATACATGTTCCTATGACTATGAGATTATGCAACTCCCATTTACCGGAGGAACACTTTGTGTGCTACCAAATGTCACAACGTAAATGGGTGATTATAAAGGTGCTCTACAGGTGTCTCCAAAGGTACTTGTTGGGTTGGCGTATTTCGAGATTAGGATTTGTCACTCCGATTGTCGGAGAGGTATCTCTGGGCCCACTCAGTAATGCACATCACTATAAGCCTTGCAAGCATTGTGACTAATGAGTTAGTTGCGGGATGATGTATTACGGAACGAGTAAAGAGACTTGCCGGTAACGAGATTGAACTAGGTATCGAGATACCGACGATCGAATCTAGGGCAAGTAACATACCGATGACAAAGGGAACAACGTATGTTGTTATGCGGTCTGACCGATAAAGATCTTCGTAGAATATGTGGGAGCCAATATGGGCATCCAGGTCCCGCTATTGGTTATTGACCGGAGAGGTGTCTCGGTCATGTCTACATAATTCTCGAACCCGTAGGGTCCGCACGCTTAACGTTACGATGACAGTTTTATTGAGTTTTGATGTACCGAAGGAGTTCGGAGTCCCGGATGAGATCGGGGATATGACGAGGAGTCTCGAAATGGTCGAGACGTAAAGATCGATATATTGGACAACTATATTCGGACATCGGAAAGGTTCCGAGTGATTCGGGTATTTTTCGGAGTACCGGAGAGTTACGGGAATTCGTATTGGGCCTTAATGGGGCATACGGGAAAGGAGAGAAAGGCCTCAAAAGGTGGCCGCGCCCCTCCCCATGGTCTGGTCCGAATTGGACTAGGGAAGGGGGGCGCCCCCTTCCTTCTTTCTCCTTCTCCCTTCCCTTCTCCTATTCCAACAAGGAAAGGAGGAGTCCTACTCCCGGTGGGAGTAGGACTCACCCCTTTGGCGCGCCTCTCCCCTTGGCCGGCTGCCTCTCCCTTGCTCCTTTATATACGGGGGCAGGGGGCCACCCCATAGACACGACAATTGATATAAGATATTTTAGCCGTGTGTGGTGCCCCCCTCCACCATATTACACCTCGATAATACCGTTGCGGAGCTTAGGCGAAGCCCTGCGTCGGTGGAACATCATCATCGTCACCACGCCGTCGTGCTGACGAAACTCTCCCTCAACACTCGGCTGGATCGGAGTTCGAGGGACGTCATCGAGCTGAACGTGTGCTGAACTCGGAGGTGCCGTGCGTTCGGTACTTGATCGGTCGGATCCTGAAGACGTACGACTACATCAACCGCGTTGTGATAACGCTTCCGCTTTCGGTCTACCAGGGTACGTGGACAACACTCTCCCCTCTCGTTGCTATGCATCACCATGATCTTGCGTGTGCGTAGGAAATTTTTTAAAATTACTACGTTCCCCAACAAAAACCTTAATAATTAACAAATGGGCTGTAAATTATTAGAAATAATGGCAGATGGGTTGTATGCTATTTTCCACAGATTTGAGGCTTCCCTAAAAAAAGGTTGACGCACAAGCAGTGACTGTTGGATGGCCATCCAACGGTCGTCGTGCTTCTTCAATCTCTGCCCTTCCTGCTCCAGCCGCTCAAACAAGCGCCAGCGGGACTGCCTGCTCCCTCCTCCCCGCGGCCGGCTCTGCTGCCGCGCAGGCCTCACCGCCCCACCGTACTCCCATCACTGGCCTAGCCATCCCTCTACTCACCCACACCTGCTATTATTCTCCGGCGACGGCAGACAAACCAGTAAACCCTCGTACAGTTGTACTCCCCTCCGTGTGGGAAACAACTGTTGAGTCTTCCCTGCCTCCGTGTCGTTCCCTTCCTAGGCCTCGCCGTCGTCCACCGCCCTGGTGCTCTCGGCGCGGCCTGGTCAACGTGGTCAACGACCGACATGCATCTGAAGTGGACTGTACGTGGAGAGGCCGACAACTAGGTCCTTGGCCGCACACAAGGAAATGCCTCCTTATTACACGCAAAATAATGATTCATCCACCTGACATCAGGGACCCACCGAAAGGGCCTCTGTATTTCGCAAAAAAAAACGTTACCGCCGCTGACAGCTCGGACCCACCAGCTATATCTTCGCACGCAAGGAAGTGCCTCCTTATTACGCACAAAAAAATGAATACTCCCCCTGTTAGCTGGGACCCAGTATAGTGGCAGGCTGACTTGTGGGCCTACTAAGTTGACGGGGACGGAGGGCTTTGTCAACTTAGTCAATATGCACGATTCTAGCTCCAGTGACCGTACGATGTCCATCCAACGGCCGTAGTGCTTCTTCAACCTCTGGTCTTCTTGCTCCAGCCGCCCAAACCAGTGTCGGTCGTGCCTTGTGCTCCTGCGTCCCGTGGCCGGCTGCGATGTGGCGGAGGCCTCACCGCCCCCTACTACTCCCACCGCTGGCCAGGCCATCCCTCTACTCACCCACACCCCCTGTTATTCTGCGGCGACGGCAGCCTCACACCGCAGTGAACCAGTGAACCCTCGTACCCCTCTACGCGTGGGCATCCACTGCCGCGTCTTCCCCGGCTCCGCGTCGTCCCCTTGCTAGGCCTCGCCGTCGTCCACCGCCCTGGTGCTCTCGGCGCGGCGTGGTCAACGTGGTCAAGGAACGGCTTCCATCAGACGTGGACTGTACGTGGAGAGGCTGACAGCTGGGTCCACGGCCGCAACAAGGAAGTGCCTCCTTATTACGTGCAAAATAATTATTCCTCCACCTTACAGTGGGGACCCACCAGATGGGCCACCGCATTTCGCGAAAAAAACGTTTCCCCCCTAACTGCTGGGACCCACCAGCTACATCTTCACACGCAAGGAAGTGCCTGACAGTCGGGACCCACCTGGTCGAAGCGTACGTAGCGTTGTCATTCTGGTCGCGAACGTGTACGTACATATATACTGGTGGATGTAGAGGCGCGCACGTGTCGTAGTAGAGGCGCGCACGTAGCATGTACACGTACGTACAGCGGCCAGGGTGCAAGAAAGAAAATATGGCCACGTATGTGTACATACGGGCGGGGTCTCGAACGCCTACTCGCGCATACGTACGGCCAGGGCTCGTGTACATGGCTGGGTCGGAACGGAGAAACAGCGTCGTCGTCGTGTTCCTGGGGAGGCAACAGAATGCGTCGTGTTCATGGGGAGGCAACGGAATGCGTCGTGTTCATCGGGAGGCAACGGAACGCGTGGGAGCCAACCGGCTAGGTCGGAACGGAATGCGTGGTCGTGTTCATCGGGAGGGCTTGGACGGAACATGCGATGGAAACGAGGCCTGGCGTACCGCAAAACGGAGGAAACGGACCTCCTACGTTCGGAACGGGGTCCTGTTGATCGGGAGGGGTGTGGCGTACCGCAAAACGGAGGAAACGGACCTCCTACGGTCGAAACGGGGGTCCTGTTGATCGGGAGGGGTGTGGAGTACCGCAAAACGGACGAAACGGACCTCCTACGGTCGAAACGGGGGTCCTGTTGATCGGGAGGGGTGTGGAGTACCGCAAAACGGATGAAACGGACCTCCTACGGTCGAAACGGGGGTCCTGTTCATCGGGAGGGGTGTGGCGTACCGCAAAACGGGACTCCACGGGATACTATTCATCTCCACCGTCGACCTCCTCCAGCCTCCACGGGCTACCGTCGAGCTCCTCCAGCCTCCACGGGCTCCTGTTCATCCAGCCTCCACCGCGCACTACTCCACTGGCTACTGTTCAAACACCCCTCCACGGGCACCCCTCCACCGCCTACTGTTCATCCAGCCCTCCACACCACGGGGTCCTATTCAACCACCCCTCCACGGGCACCCCTCCACCGTCTACTATTCATCTAGCCCTCCACACCACGGGGTCCTGTTCATCCAGAGGCAACACCACCGCTCACTGTTCATCCAACCCCCCCCCCCCCCCGCAATGCTCACTGTTCATCCAATCGATCGGCTTCAGTTAGCAGCAGTAGCGAAGGAATCGCTCGATCGGGTTCAGTTAACAGCCATCGATCGATTGCTCGGGTTCAGTAACGCGTAGCCTCCAGTGCAATCGCTCGGGTTCAGTTAGAGCCCAACGCCTTGCTCGGGTTCAGTTAGAGCCAACGCCTCGCACACACGTGTGTACGTGTACGAGAGAAACGTGCATCGCTTGGCCCCCGACCTCCCACCGTAACCGGGAACTCCCCGAAATTATCCTCCCCCCCGCTTCTACCACGGTTTTTTCCGTCATGGACGGCCCAAAGAATGTCATGCAGCTGCGTCTCCGGCCCGCCCAGGACGAAAAGCCCATTTTCTGTCATGATTTTTTGTCATAGGAGTAGGAGCCCACCACATCTATGATGATACCGGGTTTTGTCACAATTGTCGTCATAGAAGTGTCATATGTATGACAGAAAAAAAATTCGTTCGGCCCAAAATGTCACGGATGTGTCTTTTTTATAGTGCTCTGGCCTCTCACGGATAGGTGGGGCCCGTCGTCTGTGGACCGTACCGGCAGCCCGTCGTGGGAGCATGGCCTTCTCTGCCATGGGTGATGTCATGGGCTGCGTGGCAACAGTGCCGTGCCGGGCGGGGGACGTCCGCCCAGTACGCCGCACTGTGGCCACGTTCTTCCCTGGATTCGGGGGTGGCAGGCTGCACTGTAGCCACGCCCCGTCTCATCATCATAATGTGGGTGCTAACTTTGAGGGCATGGGGGGTCGCCTGCTAGGAGCCGGCCTATCTAGAGGCCGCCTGCTAGCAGTCGGACCTCTTCGAGGCCGCTTCTCGGAGCCCGCCAGCCTTTGGCAGCCGGCCGATTGGACCAGCCAGCCCCAAGAAGGCGGCACTTCGCCCTTGATGCTTGAGGGGCGCTGCTGGCCCTGATGTCTTGTAATACCAGGGGAGACCGATGAGGCTACCCATGGTTATTTACTCCAACAGTAGTCCCCGAAGCTGATGGGGCGCCGCGGCTGAAAGGGCGAGAAGCCTCAGCAGCTTCCTACTCCGAGTGGTTGGCAATCATGCTTCGTCCGTCTTCTGAGGCACCGATAGCTAGGAGTCGGCCGGGACCAGGTGGGCCGCCTGGTGTTTTCAAAATATAGAGGCGGGAGCCAGGCGGCGCACTGGCCAGATGCCAGGCCGGCTGCCTGCTACCTGCACGCCACGTGGTGCCAGCTTGCCGGCGGGCCTGCCAGCCCACGCGCGTGACGGGACGTTGCTGCAGGCTGGGGCCCGCCACTACTGGGCCTCAGCGCACACGCGGATCCGGTGCGGCCGAGGCGAACGGTTAGGATTCCGTGGCGCAGTAACTACACGCCGTTACCGCGCGATAAATGTGGGGGCGTGGGGTCGTGGGCGTAGTTAATCCCATGTCCCCCCACGTTCTCGCCCCCTCTGCTTCATCGCCTGGCGCTATAAGTAGGGGGGAGGAGGGGGGCGGCAAGCGCACGTGCCCCCTATTCTCCATTTGTCTCTTTCTTCTTCCTTCCTTTCTTCACTGATGCGACGCTCCTGCCTCTCTGCCGAAACGCCACCGCAGCTCGCTGTCGCCAAGACCTTTTCCTCTCGTGGCGCCACCGCTCTTCAATGGGTCGCTTGCTGTTTGCCGTGCCGTGCCTCCATCAAGCTCCAAGCTCTCATGGCGCACGACAAGGCAAACTCCGGCGCCTGGGACGGCTCCAATGTCCACGAGGATCACCTTGACTTCCTCCGCAACACGCGACGGTTGCCCGGCGCAGGTTATGTAGAGGTGCGCGTCCCAACGGCAAAAGAGATCACGCCGACGCCGAAAGACGGCGAACGCGTCGTCTTTCGGTCACACTTCATTCGTGGCTTCGGCCTGCCGGCTAGCGGCTTTCTTCGCTCCTTCCTCCAATTCTACCACCTCCAGCCTCACCACCTCACACCAAACATGGTGGTGCTGCTGTCGGCCTTTGTTACGCTCTGCGAGGGCTACCTCGGCATTCTCCCCACCCTCAAGCTCTGGTGCGAGTTCTTCTACACCAAGCTTGGGGTTGGCGCCAAGGACACGCCGGCTCAGTGCAGAGCATTCATCGCGGTACGACGCCCAGGAGCCGGGAACTACTTCCCGCCCATCAGCTTGACACAACCGGTCAAGCTGTGGCAAAAATCTCACTTTTATGTCAAGAACGTCCACCCGACGACCGACTTCATCAACCTGCCGGCCTATACAGCCGGCCCGCCAGCCGAGCCTCGCACCAACTGGACCTTCATGTCGAAGGCGTTATCGGCCGCCTCCACCGCCGCCATCACCCGGCTCAAGGTGATGGTGGAGTCGGAGGGCCTCCAGGGGTCGGATCTTCTGACCGCCTTCGTGGTGCGCCGGGTGCTCCCTCTTCAAGGCCGGCCTCACATGATCACTCAGATGAGCGGGCGGTGAGACCCGTGTCGACTGATCACCAAAGAGATGGCTCTGATGGTGAACCATATCTCAAACTGCAAGCTCTCGGAGGATGAGTGGCACTTCGGCAAGCTGTCGTACTCTCGCACGCGTCTGCCATCCGCAGTAAGTCTCTAACTATTTTTCCTTCTAACTTGCCGGGTTCTGCTTTGCCGTCTTATCAGTTGGTCATCATGGACATTTCCATGACCCAGGCGGCGGCCGACGCCCTAGAGCAGGACCATGAGTACCTGCCGGACCGGGCGGTGAGCGATGCAGACGACCCCGACTTGGGGGCGGCCGCCTTGGAAGAGGACGACGCCACACGCACCGGTGGCGGAGCACGCGGCTCCGGAGGAGGAGGCGGCCTTGATGAATGGCCGGAGGATGATGGGGAGGAGGTCGAGCCCCGCCGCCCGCCTGGCGCCAACAAGACGGGCACGAGTTCCTCAGCCGCGCTGGCCGCACCAGGCGGCGCGCGGAAGCGCCGGGCCGGGCCCCCGAAGTTCGTCAGTCGGCCGAAGAAACCGAAGAGCACGACCGTTGTGACCAGGCGGGAGGAGGCCGACGCAAAGGCGGTCCGGTTCCAGAAGGCCGCGAAGCAGCCACTGATGGTGTCTTCGTAATTTTTGCTACCCCTTGTGTTTCCTTTTCTTTTCTCTCGCCAACTCCTTCTGAGTTTCTTTCTGTCTTGAACAGGGCCCCGCTCTCTCTTGAGTGGTCTGACTCCGCGTCCGTGATCGGGATGGCGGAGCGCTCCACCAACACCCGCCGCGTAGACCCGCGCGCCGAGCTCCTGGCAGCAACGGAGTGGAACGCGCAGGAGGCGCGCGAGGAGCAGGAGAGGGCGGAGAAGGAGAAGGGGGACGCCGCCAAGGCGGCGCAGGAGGAGGCGGATGCAGTGGCCAAGGCACGGGCCGACGACGCGGCTAAAGCCCAGGCAGATGCGGCCGCCAAGGCGCAAGCAGAGGAGGCAGCCCATGGCCGAACCCCGCAACTCATCATCCCTCTGCGCTGCACGCCGCTGGCGCCAGAGGCCTGTGCGCCGACTGGGAGAGCCAGCGACGACCAGCCGGTCATGGAGAGGGGAGGGAGCGAGCCCGTTATCATGGAGGTGGAAGCAACCCCGCCCATGCCGACCGTCTATGCTCAAGCCAATCAGCCTGAGGTGCTGCATGCGCCGCCAGTTGGTGGCGAGCTGGTGGTGGGGGCCACCCCGGCGGCACGTACTCCGGTGCACTACCGTGCAGAGAAGGCGGCCTTAGTGCCATGGCCGCAGGAGGTCAGGGCAGCGAGCTCGTCAGCCCCTGACGCAGAGGCCACCAACCGCGCCCCACCAGAATGGACGCCTGGGAGCGGCACGGCTGTCTTGAACATAGCCGCGCAAGACGTCCGAGCCCTGCTCCAAGCCCAGGGCGCCGCCCTCCAGGAGTACACGAAGGCGTTCGTGGCGACGCGAACTGCCGTCGGGTATGCCTTTGTTTTTAATTCTTGTTTTGTAATCTTCCGTGGGGGCGCGTCAACGCACCCACTGGGTGTAGTCCCCGAGTTCCGGGCCGGCTGCTGAGCAGGCGGCCTGGAACTTTCAGGTACGTTCAAGCGTTGACTTGCTTTCTCTTCTTGTCGTCTTCCTTGCAGGACTACCACAACATCCATGCGGCCGCCTTCAACTCCCATATCCGGTAGCTGGCCAAGCAGAACACAGACTTGGTTGAGAGCCAGAGTAAGCACTCCATCTTCTTTCTCTTGCGGGGGCGCGTCAGCGCACCCGCTGGGTGTAGTCCTCGAGATTCGGGCCGACTGCTGAGCAGTCGGGCCGGATCTTCCCGGTGTTTACTTGTCTTTTCGCTGATTGTCGACCATCTTTTCTTTCTTGTTTTTGCAGAAACCAATGCCGCCCTGCGGCAGGAACTGGGTGAAGCCCAAACCGCGTTGCGCGCCAAGGAGGCGGAGTGTAGCAAGGTAGCTGAGAAGCGCGACTGCCTGATCAAGGAGCTGGCTGATCTGGCGGACCGTCACAAGGTGGCCCTTCAAAAGGCGAAGGACAACGAGACCAGCCTCCTGGCCGAGTTCTAGACTGAGCGCTCGAATTGGGGTGAGGAGAAGAAGGCTCTGACCGATGGCTATAGCGAAATCGAGGACATGATCGATGGTGAGTTGCTTCTTCCTTTGCATGGTCGCCGACTGCTGGTGAAGTCGGCATCTTGCTTCTAATATTTTCATCTTGTGCAGAGTTCTTTCCTGGCTCCTCCGTCGCCGCCGGCTAGGCCATCGAGGCACGCCGCGATGAGCGAATGGGCGAAGGCGCGGAAATCGCGCCCCGGACCCTCAGTGACCAGCTTCTCGCCATCCAGTCACGCCTTCAGCCGGCTCATCGGATGTTGCGCCATCTGCAGCGCGTTGGAGCCCAGGTGATGTCCGCCCACTGGCCCGAAACCAACATTCCGCGCACCCCCAGACAGATTGCCGATTGGCTGGAGGTGGCAGCTGGCCGCCTTGAGGCGTGGAAGGGCTCCTCGGCCCGGGCGGCTGCACGCAGGGCCTTGGAATTCGTCAAGGCCTGGTACCCCGGGCTGGACCTCGACCAGCAGGCACCTTCCGGTAGGAAGCTACCGGGGAGTTGGCGGCGGTGGCAGCTAAGCTCACTTGGCGTGCCGCGGCGATCGCCGAGTACACCAACACCGACAACTTCATCCCTGAGCTGGACGAGGAGGGTGCCGAGCTGCCGGCTAACTGGTTCGGGCTGAACCCGGCTGATGGCGAAGATTCGATGGAGGAGATAGCCTCCAGCGACTAAGGCGAAGGCGAGGAGAGCGAGGATGGCGAAGACGACGCGCCAGAGGGCCGAGCGGACGGCCAACCTCAGCTCGATCGCGCCTCAAGCAGCGAGCCACGTGCGGATGAGTCGGCTGCTGCCGGAGGCGACCAAGCCGAGATTCACCAGCCGGCCACTCCACCAGTCGGCACCGCCGACTCAACCAGCCTGCCAGACCCGCCTGTTGCTCCTCTAGCTAAGGCAGCCGGTTTTATCTTTCCTGCTTTGTAGTTTCTTTTGATGAAAAACTTGTTAATTCGCACAATTCCACCCACTAGGGGTGTATTCAAACTTTGTTGAATGCTAGCCCAGGGCCTTTTGACGTGTAAATATAATATCGTATGAGATGTGCTTTGCCAATTTCTACTTTTCTTGCTTTCTATTCTTTGGCTTTTTCCTTTGCCGCCTTCCCTCAGCTGCTGCCTTGCCAGCCAGATGGCTGCTCTGTGGTCCATGGCTAGGTCAAGTGCTTGGACGCTTTGGTGAGACAAGTACTTAGCCGTTTTAGAACGTAGCAAGTTAAGCAAGAAGCCGGTCGGCCGGCTGCTCGTCAGCCTGCCGGAGAGGCAATGAGCCGTCTTGGGCTATGTGAGTACCTTGGTCCTTAGCCATTTTTCATGTGGGCACCATTTCCTGCCTTTGACTCCTGCCAGCCTAACAGTCGCTCTGCGAGCTGCGGCTTGTGGCAAGAGAGGGCTTAGGTGCCGAGACATTACTTGTCCGAATGCAGGTAGTACCGACATAGTACAAGGCGGCAAGCCCCCGAGCCGACTGGTCGAGCCCGGCACCAAGTGGAAGAAAGGAATGACACATTCATAGGCATAATACTTATCGTATAGATAAAAAGGGGTAGTCCCCAAGTGCTCCTCGAGGGACCCTGATGTCTTGGTAGTTAATACAAAAGGTAGCATGGTACATACTGCATCAACTGTAAAATCTTCGAAGGAGATTTGCATTCCATGGGCGCTCCGACTCCTTGTCGGAGTCATCTCTCTTGCGTGCTCTGGGCTTTTGTGCGTCGATGAGGTAGTAAGAGTCATTTCCCAAAGCTTTGTCGATGATGAAGGTGCCTTCCCAAGGGGCTGAGAGCTTGTGCTGGCCGGCTGTTCGCTGGATCAGCCAGAGCACAAGGTCTCCCTCTTGGAAGGATCTAGGCTTGACCTTCCGGTCGTGGTATCGGTGCAGGCTCTGCTGGTAGATGGCGGACCGGCTAAGTGCCAACAGCCGGCCCTCTTCCAGCAGATCGACGCCATCTTCTTGTGCTTCCTTTGCCTCTGCTTCCGTGTACATGGTGATGCGAGGCGAGTCAAGCTCGATGTCAGTTGGGATGACAGCCTCGGCACCATATATGAGGAAGAATGGAGTGAAGCCGATTGACTTGTTCGGAGTGGTGCGGAGGCTCGATAGGACAGCCGGCAGCTCGTCGATCCAACAGCCGGCAGCTAATCGATCCAGCGGCCGGCCGAGCGCTCCAGTGGCTCGACCAGTTGGGGCTTGATGCCGGACAAGATGATGCCGTTTGCTCGCTCGACTTGGCTGTTTGACTGCAGATGGGCAACGGACGCTAAGTCCAGCCGGATGCCCTGTGTCGCGCAGAAACGAGCCAAGGCACCTTTGGCAAAGTTGGTTCCATTGTCGGTGATGATGCTGTGTGGTATGCCGTACCGGACGGTAATGTCTGCGATGAAAGTCATAGCAGTCGGTCCATTGAGTTTCTTGATTGGCTTTGCTACAATCCACTTGGTGAATTTGTCCACGGTGACAAGCAGGTGGGTCATGCCGCCGCGTGCTGTCTTGAATGGTCCCACCATGTCCAACCCCCACACGGCAAAGGGCCAAGTGAGAGGGATGGTTTTGAGAGCAGAAGCCGGCAGGTGTTGCTTGGAGCTGAATTTCTGGCACCCCATGCAATGCTTTACCAAGTCCTTGGCATCCTCTAAAGCAGTCGGCCAAAAGAAACCATGGCAGAAAGCTTTGGCCACAAGGGATCTGGAGGCCGTGTGGTGGCCACACTCGCCTTGGTGGATACCTTTGAGGATTGCTTGGCCCTTCTCTTGCTCTACGCAGCGCTGGAAGACTCCAGTCACACTGCGTCTGACAATCTCTCTGTTTACTATCGTGTAGTCTCCTGCCCAGCGCTGCACTTGCCGGGCCGAGATCTCATCGGCCGGCAGCTCCTTGTTCACCAGAAACTGGAGGATGGGATGTGCCCATGATGGTGCTTGAATTTATTCTGCTGCTACCACCGCTACTTGTACTAGGGCGGTTGGGTTGGGAGGTGGTGGGTTGGAGTCGGTCGCCGCTTGCTGCGTTGTCGAAGTTCCCGAGCTGGGCTCTGAAGTCCCCGGGCCGACTACTGCTGTCCCCGGGCCGGGTGCAAGTGCAGCTGTCCCCGAACCGCCTGCCGAAGTCCCCGGGCCGACTGCTGAGGTCCCCAAGTCGGATCCTACTATTCCAGGAGTAGCCGGCACGAAGATGGAGTCTGATTCTGGCGAGGGCTTGATAGACTGCTTGCAGAGGTACTGAAGGGAGACGTCGGCTGGTATTGCTTGACGGGTGGAGCCGTTCCATGCCAGGGCATCAGCTTGCTCGTTGTCGTTCCGTGGTACGTGAAGGAACTCACACCCTTCAAAGTATCTGATGAGCTGCTGGACGAGGAAGCGGTAGCTCGCCGTGTTTGCATCCTTGGCATCCCAGTCGCCAGACGACTGCTGGACCACCAAGTTTGAGTCACCGTAGCACAGGATCTAGTGGATGCCGAGTTCTTTGGCCAGCCGGAGCTCGTGTATGAGCGCCTCATACTCGGCCACGTTGTTGGAGGCGGCAAAGTGGATTTGGAATGTGTATCTAAGCTTGTCGCCTTTGGGAGAGGTAAGGACGATGCCGGCTCCCAAACTGGTGCGCATCTTCCAGCCAACAAAATGCATCCGCCAATGAGTGGAGTCTGGAGCTGGCGGCAGGTACTGGGTCTCGGCCCAATCGACGAGGAAGTCAGCCAGTGCTTGGGACTTGATGGCGGTGTGTGGCTGATAGAAGATGGTGTAGGGAGCCAACTCAATGGCCCACTTGGCCACTCGGCCAGACGCATCTCGGCTTCCAATGATCTCAGCAAGTGGAGCAGTGCAGACAACCGTGATCGGGTGCTCTTGAAAGTATGGCTTCAGTTTTTTGGCAGCCAAGTGCACGCCATAGCACATCTTTTGGTAGTGAGGGTAGTTCTGCTTTGAGGCTGATAGTACCTAGCTTAAGTAATACACAGACCTCTGGACCTGCAGAGCTTTGCCGTCCTCTTTGCGTTCCACCACCACCACCGTGCTGACCACCCGGCTGGTGGCGGCGATGTAGAGGAGCATGGGCTCCTTAACAGCCGGAGCGGCCAGAACAGGCGGCATGGTCAACATCTTCTTCAACTAGAGAAAAGATTCATCCGCCTTGTCGTTCCACTCGAAATGAGTGGTCTTCTTCATGAGCTGGTACAGGGGAAGAGCCTTCTCGCTCAGCCGACTGATGAAGCGGCTGATGGAGGCCAAGCAGCTAGTAAACTTCTGGACGTCTCGCAGTCGGGTGGGTATCTCCATCCTCTCGATGGCCTTGATCTTGACAGGGTTGCACTCAATGCCGTGTTCAGAGACCAGGAAGCCAAGGAGCTGGCCGGCTGGTACTCCGAACACACACTTCCCTGGGTTGAGCTTGATTTGAAGTCGGCGCAGATTGTCAAAAGTTCCTTGAGATCTTCCAGGAGCGTGTTGTGCTTCTCCATCTTCACCACAATATCGTCTACATAGACGTGGGAATTTCTGCCGAGTCACTTGAGGAGGCACTTCTGCATGCAACACTGAAAAGTGGCAATGGCATTTCTCAAGCCGAAAGTCATGGTTAGGTAGCAGAAGGCTCCGAATGGTGTGATGAAGGCGGTCTTCAGGCGGTCGGCCGGGTTCAGCTTGATTTGGTGATACCCTGAGTAGGCATCCAAGAAACTCAACAGCTCGCATCCGGCTGTGGAGTCAATCACTTGGTCAATCTGGGCAAAGCAAATGGGTCCTTGGGGCAGGCTTTGTTTAGACTAGTGTAATCAATGCACATTTGCCACTTGTTGTTCTTCTTCAGTACAAGGACTAGGTTGGCTAGCCATTCTGGAAAAAACACTTCCATGATGAAGCCGGCTGCTAGGAGTCGGCTATCTCTTCACCAACAATTCTTCTTTTTTCTTCCGACAGTCGGCGAAGGGGTTGTCTGACTGGTTTGGCATCTTCTCTGACATGTAGCTTGTGCTCGGCGAAATCCGTCGGGGCACCCGGCATGTCTTCGGGAGACCATGCAAAGATATCCCGATTCTCACGGAGGAAATCGATGAGCTCGCTTTCCTATTTGCTATCTAGGTTAGCACCTATGACAGCATGCCTCTCCGGGTGCTCAGGGTCCAAGGGAATCTTCTTTGTTTCTTGGGCCGGCTGGAAGGAGCCCTAGGTCTCTGACTCTTTGGGTTTTGGTGACAGGTCCGGCTGCTTGCTGGCCATGGCTACCACCCGGTCCAGGAGCTTCTTTTCCGCAGCGATTACCATGGACTCGGCCAGCCGGCTGCTGGCTGCGGCACAATCGGCCGACTTCTTGTAGTCTCCAGCTATAGTGATAATGTCCTTGGTTCCTGGCGTCTTCATCTTGAGGTATGCATAGTGTGGTACTGCCATGAACTTGGCCAGAGCAGGTCGGCCAAGCAGTGCATGATAAGGGCTTTCCAGGTCCACCACCTCAAACCAAATTGCTTCACGACGAAAATGATTCTTGTCTCCGAAGAGGACATCTATCTTGATCTTGCCGATTGGTGAGCAGGAAAGGCCGGGTACTATGCCATGGAAGACAATCCGACTGGGCTGGAGCTGCTTCGCTTTGATGCTCAACTTCTCCATGGTATCGCGGTAAAGGATGTTGATGTTGCTGCCGCCATCTATCAGGACTCGGGAGAAATGAGCAGCTCGCCTCTCTGTTGCAAAGGTAGCATCCAATACCAGGGCATAAGAACCCAGGGAAGGCATCACTTCTGGGTGGTCAGCTCGGATCCAGCTGATGGGCTTCTCGGACCAGTGCATGTATTCTGGGACTTCAGAGGCGACAGCGTTGACCTCTTGGTGTTGCTGACGCCGACTGCGCTTATCGTCAACCTGGCTGGTGAAGACAATGTAGGCTCTGTGCTCTTCAGGAAATTCATCTTGAATGGCGCCGACTACTGGCTGGGCCCTCGGCTGCTGAGGAGACGGAGGAGGCAGCAGTCCTTCGCCCTTGGAGATTCGGGTGAGCCAGTGGCACTTCTGCGTGGTGTGATTGGACGGCTTCGCGCCGCTGTGGAACTTGCAGGGGGCATCGAGGGTTTGCTCATAGGAAAAGGCAGGCAGCCAAGCCGTGCCCTTCAGACACTTGGGTAAGGGTTGCCCCTCTAGCTGCTGGTCTTCAACTGTTGCCACCTACCGGCTGGTGGAAGCCGGCATTGGGGCTTTGTGCTTGTTGTCGCTCTGTTGCTGGCGTCGACTGGAGTCGCCAGCCGGCATTCTGGGAGCCGGAGGGAGCACGTTCCCTGTGGTGTCCACCCGAAGCTCCGACTTCATGGAGGAGTCGGCGGTGGCGTACTTGTCCGCTATGATCAGTAGCTCGTCGAGTGTGGCCGGCTTGTCGCAGAGGAGTCGATGCTTGAGAAGGGTGCCTTCTCGGCACCCGGCGGTGAAGTACTCTATGGCCTGCACCTCGTGCACCCCTTCGCAGGAGTTGCGCAATTGAGCCCACCGCGTCAAGTAGTCGCGGGTGGACTCGTCAGGGCCTTGAACGCACAGCGAGAGCTGGCGGGGCTTGGGCGGCCGCTTGTAGGTGCTGGTGAAGTTGCGGATGAAGACCTCAGTGAAATCTACCCAGCTGTTGATGTTGCGGGGCTTCAGGCTGTTCAGTCACGTCCGGGTCATGCCCTGGAGCATGAGCGGAATGTACTTCACGGCGACGTGCTTGTTGCCGTTTGCTATGCTGACGGTCATGGAGTAGTCAACCAGCCAATCTTCTGGCTTCATGGAACCGTTGTACTTGGGCATGTCTCGTGTGAGTGAGAACCCTTTGGGGAAGGGCTCGTCGTGTATGCGGGGGCCAAAACAAGGCGGGCCCATTGCATCTTCTTCTTCTAGCGTCTGGTATCGAGCAAGGCGGTCGATCCGGTGGCGCGCGTCGTTCTCTCCGACTCCTTCCCGGCGGCCCATCCGGTCGCCGAGTGTCTGGTGCTCAACAGGCGGCGGGGAAGCGCGCCTCTCCCTGCAAGGAGGAGGAGGTAGATAGTCGTCCCGTCGTTCCACTTCTCGTGGGCGGCCATCTCGGTCGCGTTCGATGGTGAGGCGTGTGCGGCTGCGGCTAGCAGCCGGCTCTTTGTCTCGTTTGTCACGGGCACCGCCTGTCGGCGTCTGGGAGGTCGCGCCTTGCTCTCGGCGAGGGGGCGGGTTCTCAACCCACTGGCCGGGTCCTTCTGTGCGGCAGCCAGCCTCTTGTTGCGCAGCAGCCGTGTCAATGAGCTGCTGAACGTGCTCCGTCATGCAGCGACACTCATCACCCTCGAGGTGGTCCAGCTCATCGGCGTCCGCCTGGGCAGCTCGTATGTTCTCTGCGGGCGTGGCATAGACAGGGCGGTCTACCCTGAATATGCTGGTGACGGCAGCGCCCTGCTGTGGGACCGTGCCGATGCGGCTGGGCCCGCTAGCAGCCGGCGTGCCGCCAACAGCGCGGTCGATCTCGCGCTAGTAGGCCTCTGAGAGGCGTCTCATGGAGGCCAACTTCTTGGCTCTTTCAACGAGCAAGACGTGACGTGCTTCCAGCGTCTTGGCGTCAGCATCTTCTGCAATGGGTGCAGACAGGTCTCGTAGCGCCGCTTCGAGCAGGTCTTGGGCGCCGCCACCAGAAGCTCCATCGTGGCTGACGACGAGCACCTCCATGACGGTGCTTCCGCCATTGTCGGCGCGAGGGAGAGGCTCATCGATGACCACCACGTTGGTGGGGAAGGCGTCAAGCGATGCCATGTCAGAGTCGACAAGCATCGGGTCGGTGGAGCCGATCGACTCCAGATCGGAGGCGGGCTCATTGGCGATGTCGAGCCTGCGAAGGAGATCGACGAGGCAGCTCTTTGAGCGAGCTGCGCCCGCGCCTGGTGTAGGCTCGTCGGAGAGGCGGATCTCGCCAACAAGGTCAGCAAGGCCAGCCGCCGCGCAGGCAAGCTCTGTGCCACGCAACGTGTCGGCGCAAACGCCATCGGGCGTGTTGGGCTGGCTGCGCTCACTAGGGAGGAACAAGGTTCCCGTCCGGAACAGATCTCTGGACGACGGTGCACCTAGCCCCATGGTGGGCGCCAAATGTCGGGGGTTTGGTGCGACATATGCCAAAGGATGGCTTATCATGGTGGGAACTAGTAAGACATCGCTGGTGCCTGGAAGCAGGATGAGGTGTAGACACGAACGCTGACGCACTTTACCTAGGTTTGGGGCTCTCCTAGGAGATAACACCCCTAGTCCTGCTCTGCGGGGTCTCCGCATGATCACTAAATCAAAAAGTAGCTACAAGTGCTCCTTGAGCTGTTTGCTAGAGGAGGAAGAAGGGCAAGACTAGCTCTCTCCTCTCTCTACGTGGTGTGTGTGAATATCTCAGGGGCTGACCCCTTTGCATGGATGCCCTGGGGGGTTATATAGGCCTACCCCAGGGGTACAAAGGTAATTGGGCCGGGTGCAGGACCCGGCTGTCAGTGTCAATGGTCGCCGGCTTCTCCGCCGGCAGCCGGGGCCCGCCGCCTGGTGGGACTAGCCGGCTGTCTCGCACTTGGCCGACAGGCCGCGCCCGCCGCTGGCGGGTCTTGCCGGTTGCTTAGTACCGTAGCTATGCGGCTGATGATGCTCGCTTTGTCGGAGAAGGCGTGGCTACAGTCCCGCCGCGTGGTGGGCGTTCACTGTAGGCATTCCCTGTCTCTTCTGATTAATGGCTCACGAACTTTGAGGTAGGGGGAGGACCGCCTGGTCGGGAGTCGGCCTCCCCGTGAGCCAACTGGTCGGGGCTCGCCGCCCTCTGGCCTCTCATGGACAGGTGGGGCCTGTCATCTGTGGACCATACCGACAGCCCGTCGTGGGAGCATGGCCTTGTCTGCCATGGGTGATGTCATGGGCTGCATGGCAACAGTGCCGCACCGGGCGGGGGACGTCCGCCCAGTACGCCGCACTGTGGCCACGTTCTTCCCTGGATTCGGGGGTGGCAGGCTGCACTGTAGCCATGCCTCGTCTTGTCATCATAATGTGGGTTCTAACTTTGAGGGCACGGGGGGCCGTCTGCTAGGAGCCGGCCTCTCTAGAGGCCGCCTGCTAGGAGTCGGCCCTCTTCGAGGCCGCTTCTCGGAGCCCGCCAGCCTTTGACAGCCGGCCGATTGGACAAGCCGGCCCCAAGAAGGCGACACTTCGCCCTTGATGCTTGAGGGGCGCTGCTGACCCCGATGTCTTGAAATACCAGGGGAGACCGATGAGGCTACCCATGGTTATTTACTCCAACATTAATAGTACAAGTATACAACCTTGGTTCATCATTCTTTATTTGGCACTCATGTAGTTCTTTTTTTGATGTAATTCTTGAACATATGTACCCGTGAATCGAATAATGCGTTGGTTGTTGAACCTGAATGATATGAATAAAGTTATAGCCTATTTTCAAATTCAAATTTGGTACAATTTTAAATAGCAGCAACTAGATTAGGGTGAAAATAAGCTCTGCAGGTCATTACGGCAAACACGTTCTGTAAAGCACAACGTGTGTGATATACATCATAATCCGACACGGTTCACAGAGAGGAAACGTGTGCAACCATGCACACGGTTGCCATTTGCAAAGCATGTGTGATGTTAGACAATATCACAAATGGTGCAAGCAAACTAAATGTTTATGATAGTTGCCTTATCGTACAAGCTTTACAATCATGAACTGTTTCTGATGTTGTACGCATCGTAAACATTGCACATAGAATAGCGTGTGTGATGGTTATCCTTTATAACACTGGTACGATAGTCCAATGTTTCGTAATCCCATCCGATACTCATACGATTATTAACTAATCTTCTTAACTATATATCACATACGATTCGGGAGAAGTGAATGTGTGTGAGAGTCTCCTTATCATACAAGCTTTACAATCATGAACTGTTTGTGATGGGGTGCGCATCGTAAACGTTGCACCACAGAATATCGTGTGTAATGGTAATGGCAGCACACACGAGTAGCAAGGATGGAGCGCTTGTGATATTCGATATATCACAAACAACAGTGTGACAAATCGCGTTTGGGATAGAGGTGGGCATCGCATACTCTTTGTTCTGGAAAACATATATATTCCTACTCCCTATCCCCGATGGTTTCTGGGTCATGTGGGAAGGACCCCCCCTATCGCACACATAGGCAAGGCGACGGTTTAAAACTCCCGTGCGGAAAGGGGTTAAAAACCATTTTATAGCAGCTCGTTGTACCAATGATGGTCGCGTCTGCTACAAGCAAGCACAAGGAGATTAGTTCCTAAGCTATTCTTGGACCCTAGCAGCTCCCCCGGAGGCCCTGTCGGCGATTGGGGCCCCGACCTTCTTGGCAGCACTAGTGTCCGTCCCTTCAGGAAGGCTTGTGAAGGCCTTGGAGAAGTTGATGTCGGAGTTGCGGTGCACAATCTTGACAAGAACCTTGAAGAGTATATCATGAACAAGAACGCGAGACTCATTGGCAAACTTGGCGGCTCACTCCTTGTGATGTGCATCCATTGCAGCAATGATGCCCTCAAGGAAAAGGGTCAGCGTGGCACTTGTGGCTTGCTTGGGATTGGCGTTGAAGCTCCAACTTCACATGTTCAGGACCGCTAGTTGCACACTAAGACACTCTGCAATGTCAACAAGCTGGGTGTCTAAAGGGAGACTGATTTTCAGCTCTGATAATTTCTCCTCAGCATCTGCTAGCAAGACCTTCTCACTCTCTAGGTCTATCGTCAAGATCTTCTCTCTGGCCTTGGTGGCATCAAGTGACTCTTCCAAGCCGGAGAGCTTCATTTGTAGATCAGCTTTGACGTTAGCAAGAACTTGGAGCTCTTTGTTATTGGATGATAGTGAAGTTTGGAGTTCCGGTAATGTGTGAGCTACCTTCTACGCTGACTTTTTGAGAGCAGATATCTCCTTATTGTTGGAGGCAAGCTCTTCTCCAAGTTTCTTCACCTGAGCTTCCAAGCTCTCCTTGGCAGCCTCGGTGGCATTGACAGCATCGATGGCTTGCTTGAGCTTGCCGTCGCGATCCAATACTTGAGCTTGGATGGTTTCTTTGTGGGTCTGCTCCAGCTCCTAGGTCTGCTTGGCGACATGAACTTGGATCTCTTCATCCTTAGCACGGAGAGTGGTGGCTAGTGTGTTTTCCCTAGAGGCAAGATCCTCTTCTTGGGCGTCAAGCTAAATTTTGAGCTGACTCAGATTGCTGTCAAGAGCTGCGGTTTTCTTGTCGGCTTCTTCCTATGCCATCTCGGCCGCAACCCTCTCCAAAATGAAAGCTTCTCTAGCAGCGGCAAGCTCAGCTTCATGGTCCGTAATTTTTTGGACCCTCTCCTCATACCACATGTGGGCTTCTTCAATCTCCTCCTTTAGCCTTCCTTCGCCCATCCCCATGACAAGTTGGCACGCTTGGAGTTTTTCCCTGCGCCTGCTATAGCGCTCCTGTACATCCTTGAGGCCATCAGCCCTGACCTTTAGGAAGGCAAGATCGGCAACATTGCCGTTGGAGGCACGCACATCTTCAGTGCTTCGAGACATGGGAATGAAAACTTCATCGTGCACGCTCTCAAGGGCATGATCTCCGGCTCTAGATGAGCCGAGGGCTTCAACTTCCTGCTGCTGGCTCAAGAGCATCAAGAAATTTCTCGTTGGAAGAGCGTCGGATGCACAAGGATCATTGTCAGTAGCTGGTTCAACATCATTAGCTGCTCTCACCTCTACATCTGCCATAGTTGGAATAGAGGTGTTGCCTGTAGCCTTGGCGGCTGAGGGAGTCCTGGACTAAGGGGTCCTCGGGCATCCGGCCTGTTAGCCAGGGGCCGGACTGATGGGCTGTGAAGATATGAAGACCGAAGACTCCACCCGTGTCCGGATGGGACTCTCCTTGGCGTGGAAGGCAAGCTTGGCGATCAAATATGAAGATTTCCTTTCTCTGTAACCGACCTTATGTAACCCTAGATCCCTCCGGTGTCTATATAAACCGGAGGGCTTAGTCCGGATCGGGGAACACCCATTACCATAGTCATACAAGCTAGACTTCTAGGGTTTAGCCATTACGATCTCGTGGTAGATCAACTCTTGTAATACTCATATTCATCAAGATCAATCAAGCAGGAAGTAGGGTATTACCTCCATAGAGAGGGCCCGAACCTGGGTAAACATTGTGTCCCCCGTCTCCTGTTACCATCGATCCTAGACGCACAGTTCGGGACCCCCTACCTATCGGCGTTCTAGGAACAGGGGTCCCCAGACTTGCCTGCCTGCGGTCCATGGCGTGGCTCTGTGAGCGGGCCCGTATGACCCATCTTCACCAACAAGCTTTCAAGACCCTCGCGAGGGGCCAAGCCCCGCGAGGCGGACGACACAAGACCTCCTCGGGAGCGGCCTCACCAGGCTGGCTCGCGAGGGGCGGAGAGATCAAGGCAAGGCAAACATCGCGAGGTTCTCGTGACGTGAGCAATGACGATCGAGACCAGTTGGGCGCTAGCATGCGCAGTGTCCTTGTTTCCTCTTTGGTGCTAAGGAGGCAAGCGCAGGCGAGCAGTACCGAGGCGTCAAGCAAAGGTTTCCATATCGGTGCAACGAGACCAAGACCAGCAGGACGGCGTGACGGAGGTCATCGTGGAGCCCAAGGCGGCGTCACCACCAGAGCCTTTGGCAGGCGAAGACTACTTTTGTCAGGATAAGCTGTACTAGTTGTCCCCTTTCAAATTGGCCGTTGTGGGATCCCTTCCCGCTCAATATTTGGGAAGAGGACCGGGGCCTCTATAAATAGGACTAGCCACCACAGTAGGAGGGGACGAAGCGGGGGCAATCCTCACACACCCTCAAGTTCACCAAGCACAAGGACACCTCTCCTCAGGAGGCTGTTCTTCCCCTTGTACTGTTCATCCTCAGACCGAGAGACAATCCACCACCACCACACTGGAGTAGGGTATTACACCACAACGGTGGCCCGAACTAGTATATCTTGTGTCCCTTGTGTTGCAAGTTCATCGAGCTAGCCTAGAGATCGCGAAGCGTGTGAGGGCGTGATTTGTGAGGGAGAGATCTTCGCGCGCAGCCCAGAGTTCAAACCTTAAGGGTTTTGCCGGAACCCGAGATCCAACATTTGGCGCGCCAGGTATGGGTGCGCCGGAGTTTCCCTTCCATTGATCTGCTCCATGCCGCCACCATGCTCCGCCCCCATGGCGAGCGCAGCACTTCCTGCCCCGGCGACCATTGCCGGCGGCGGGGCCAGGGGGCTCTGAGCCCTCGCTCTCGTCTTGCGGCGGGTGCAATGGCCATCCAAGTTCAAGCCGGAGATGCCACAGCGCTACAATGGCGTGGAGGATCCGGTGGCCTTCCTGCTAGCGTACAAGGAAGCCGTCCTCAAGGCCGGAGGCGACGACAAGGTCATGGCCAACTGGCTTCCCATGGCCCTGACCGGTGTGCCGCACGCCTGGCTGCTCAACCTCCCTGGATCCACAGTGGCGTCTTGGGAGGAGCTGCGCGATCTCTTCATCGCGCGCTTCGCGGCACCGGCACCCCCTGCGGTCGCGGCCCTCCTCGGCGGCTCGCAGCGCCGCCCTCGGACTGCCACATCAAGCCGTTCCTTCGCCAGATCGACGCCGCTTCCAAGGGCCCAAGGGCCCCGCCGGGCTGGGCCGCGCCCGAGGACGATCTCACCTTCGACTCAAGGGATCATCCCACCTCCACCGCCAGCTCGTGTATGCTCCCAATGCTTTGCACCCCCACCATCTGCAACGTGGCCGTCACCAAGACCCTCATCGACGGCGGCGCCGGCCTCAACATGCTCTCCGTGGAAGCCTTCGGCCTCCTTCGCGTACCACTCGAGCGGCTCCATCTCAGCAAGCCCTTCTCAGGAGTTGGCGGCGGCGCCGCCCACTCCCTAGGGCAGATCCGCCTTCCTGTCACCTTCGGCACGCGCGACAATTACCGCACCGAGCTGGTCAACTTCGACATCGCCCGCATCGGCCTCCCGTACAACGCCATCCTCGGGTACCCAGCTCTGGCCCAGTTTATGGCGGCAACCCATCCGGCTTACAACCTCATGAAGATGCCTGGGAGCAAGGGCGTCCTCACCGTTGAAGGGGACACCAAGGAGGCTCTGCTGGCGCTCAAGCTTGCTTTCAAGACCGCCGCAGCGGTGCAGCCCGCCAGCGCAGGCACCTCCGAGACCAAGGGAGCCGTGCCAACCAAGAAGAAGCAGCTGTTCACCCAAGACAAGTCAGAAACCAAACAGGTGCCCGTCGACGAGGACGGGTCCTCAGGAGCCACCTTTACCATAGGTGCCGACCTTGACCCTGACCAAGAGGAAGCGTTGGTGAAGTTCTTGCGCGCAAACAAGGAGATATTCGCATGGGAACCCAAGCAGCTGGTGGGGGTCCCGAGAGAGGTGATTCAGCACCACTTAAGGGTGTGCCCCAACGTACGCCCTGTGAAGCAGCGGGCAAGACGACGGTCCACAGAGAAGCAGGCCTTCATCGTCCAAGAAACCTGTTGGGGAACGTAGTAATTTCAAAAAAAAATCCTACGCACACGCAAGATCATGGTGATGCATAGCAACGAGATGGGAGAGTGTTGTCCACGTACCCTCGTAGACCGACAGTGGAAGCGTTATCACAACGCGGTTGATGTAGTCGTACGTCTTCATGATCCGACCGATCAAGTACCTAACGCACGGCACCTCCGAGTTCTACACACGTTCAGCTTGATGACGTCCCTCGAACTCCGATCCAGCCGAGTGTTGAGGGAGAGTTTCGTCAGCACGACGGCGTGGTGACGATGATGATGTTCCACCGACGCAGGGCTTCGCCTAAGCTCCGCAACGGTATTATCGAGGTGTAATTTGGTGGAGGGGGGCACCGCACACGGCTAAGAGATCAATAGATCAATTGTTGTGTCTCTGGGGTGCCCCCCTGCCCCCGTATATAAAGGAGCAAGGGGGAGGCAGCCGGCCAAGGGGAGAGGCGCGCCAAAGGGGGGAGTCCTACTCCCACCGGGAGTAGGACTCCTCCTTTCCTTGTGGGAGTAGGAGAAGGGAAGGGGGAAGGAGAAAGAAGGAAGGGGGCGCCCCCCTCCCTAGTCCAATTCGGACTAGCCCATGGGGAGGGGTGCGGCCACCCTTTGGGGTCTTTCTCTCCTTTCCCGTATGGCCCATTAAGGCCCAATACGAATTCCCGTAACTCTCCAGTACTCCGAAAAATACCCGAATCACTCGGAACCTTTCCGAAGTCCGAATATAGTCGTCCAATATATCGATCTTTATGTCTCGGCCATTTTGAGACTCCTCGTCATGTCCCCGATCTCATCCGGGACTCCGAACTCCTTCGGTACATCAAAACTCAATAAAACTGTCATCGTAACGTTAAGCGTGCGGACCCTTCGGGTTCGAGAACTATGTAGACATGACCGAGACACCTCTCCGGTCAATAACCAATAGCGGGACCTGGATGCCCATATTGGCTCCCACATATTCTACGAAGATCTTTATCGGTCAGACCGCATAACAACATACGTTGTTCCCTTTGTCATTGGTATGTTACTTACCCGAGATTCGATCATCGGTATCTCGATACCTAGTTCAATCTCGTTACCGGCAAGTCTCTTTACTCGTTCCGTAATACATCATCCCACAACTAACTCAGTAGTCACAATGCTTGCAAGGCTTATAGTGATGTGCATTACCGAGTGGGCCCAGAGATACCTCTCCGACAATCGGAGTGACAAATCCTAATCTCGAAATACGCCAACCCAACAAGTACCTTTGGAGACACCTGTAGAGCACCTTTATAATCACCCAGTTACGTTGTGACGTTTGGTAGCACACAAAGTGTTCCTCCGGTAAACGGGAGTTGCATAATCTCATAGTCATAGGAACATGTATAAGTCATGAAGAAAGCAATAGCAACATACTAAACGATCGGGTGCTAAGCTAACGGAATGGGTCAAGTCAATCACGTCATTCTCCTAATGAGGTGATCCCGTTAATCAAATGACAACTCATGTCTATGGCTAGGAAACATAACCATCTTTGATTAACGAGCTAGTCAAGTAGAGGCATACTAGTGACACTCTGTTTGTCTATGTATTCACACATGTATTATGTTTCCAGTTAATACAATTCTAGCATGAATAATAAACATTTATCATGATATAAGGAAATATATAATACTTTATTATTGCCTCTAGGGCATATTTCCTTCAGTCTCCCACTTGCACTAGAGTCAATAATCTAGTTCACATCACCATGTGATTTAACATCAATAATTCACATCACCATGTGATTAACACCCATAGTTCACATCTCTATGTGACCAACACTCAAAGGGTTTACTAGAGTCAATAATCTAGTTCACATCGCTATGTGATTAACACCCAAAGAGTACTAAGGTGTGATCATGTTTTGATTGTGAGATAATTTTAGTTCAGCGGGTCTGTCACATTCAGATTCGTAAGTATTTTGCAAATTTCTATGTCTACAATGCTCTGCACGGAGCTACTCTAGCTAATTGCTCCCACTTTCAATATGTATCTAGACCGGGACTTAGAGTCATCTAGATTTAGTGTCAAAACTTGCATCGACGTAACCCTTTACGACGAACTTTTTGTCACTTCCATAATCGAGAAACATATCCTTATTGCACTAAGGATAATTTTGACCGCTGTCCAGTGATCTACTCCTAGATCACTATTGTACTCCCTTGCCAAAAACAGTGTAGGGTATACAATAGATCTGGTACACAGCATGGCATACTTTATAGAACCTATGGCCAAGGCATAGGGAATGACTTTCATTCTCTTTCTATCTTCTGCCGTGGTCGGGCTTTGAATCTTACTCAATTTCACACCTTGTAACACAGGCAAGAACTCTTTCTTTGACTGTTCTATTTTGAACTACTTCAAAATCTTGTTAAGGTATGTACTCATTGAAAAAACTTATCAAGCGTTTTGATCTATCTCTATAGATCTTGATGCTCAATATGTAAGCAGCTTCACCGAGGTCTTTCTTTTGAAAAACTCCTTTCAAACACTCCTTTATGCTTTGCAGAATAATTCTACATTATTTCCGATCAACAATATGTCATTCACATATATTTATCAGAAATGCTGTAGTGCTCCCACTCACTTTCTTGTAAATACAGGCTTCACCGCAAGTCTGTATAACACTATATCCTTTGATCAACTTATCAAAGTGTATATTCCAACTCCGAGATGCTTGCACCAGTCCATAGATGGATCGCTGGAGCTTGCATATTTTGTTAGCACCTTTAGGATTGACAAAACCTTCTGGTTGCATCATATACAACTCTTCTTTAATAAATCCATTAAGGAATGCAGTTTTGTTTATCCATTTGCCAGATTTCATAAAATGCGGCAATTGCTAACATGATTCAGACAGACTTTAAGCATAGATACGAGTGAGAAACTCTCTCATCGTAGTCAACACATTGAACTTGTCGAAAACCTTTTTGCGACTATTCTAGCTTTGTAGACAGTAACACTACTATCACTGTCTGTCTTCCTCTTGAAGATCCATTTATTTTCAATGGCTTGCCGATCATCGGGCAAGTCAACCAAAGTCCATACTTTGTTCTCATACATGGATCCCATCTCGGATTTCATGGCCTCAAACCATTTTGCGGAATCTGGGCTCACCATCGCTTCCTCATAGTTCGTAGGTTCGTCATGGTCAAATAACATGACCTCCATAACAGGATTACCTTACCACCCTGGTGTGGATCTCACTCTGGTTTACCTACGAGGTTTGGTAATAACTTGATCTGAAGTTACATGATCATCATCATTAACTTCCTCACTAATTGGTGTAGGAGTCACAGGAACAGATTTCTGTGATGAACTACTTTCCAATAAGGGAGCAGGTACAGTTACCTCATCAAGTTCTACTTTCCTCCCACTCATTTCTTTCGAGAGAAACTCCTTCTCTAGAAAGGATCCATACTAAGCAACGAATGTCTTGCCTTCGGATCTGTGATAGAAGGTGTACCCAACTGTCTCCTTTGGGTATCCTATGAAGACACATTTCTCTGATTTGGGTTTGAGCTTATCAGGATGAAACTTTTTCACATAAGCATCGCAACCCCAAACTTTAAGAAATGACAACTTTGGTTTCTTGCCAAACCACAGCTCATAAGATGTCGTCTCAACGGATTTAGATGGTGCCCTATTTAACGTGAATGTAGCTGTCTCTAATGCTTAACCCCAAAAACGATAGTGATAGATCGGTAAGAGACATCATATATCGCACTATATCTAATAAAGTACGGTTACGATGTTCGGACACACCATTACATTGTGGTGCTCCAGGTGGCGTGAGTAGTGAAACTATTTCACATTGTTTTAATTGATGGCCAAACTCGTAACTCAAATATTTTACCTCTGCGATCATATCGTAGAAACTTTTATTTTCTTGTTACGATGATTCTCCACTTTCACTCTGAAATTCTTTGAACTTTTCAAATGTTTCAGACTTGTGTTTCATCAAGTAGATATACCCATATCTACTCAAATCATCTGTGAAGGTCAGAAAATAATGATACCTGCTACGAGCCTTAATATTCATCGGACCACATACATCTGTATGTATGATTTCCAACAAATCTGTTGCTCTCTCCATAGTTCCGGAGAACGGCGTTTCAGTCATCTTGCCCATGAGGCACGGTTCGCAAGCATCAAGTGATTCATAATCAAGTGATTCCAAAATCCCATCAGTATGGAGTTTCTTCATGCGCTTTACACCAATATGACCTAAACGGCAGTGCCACAAATAAGTTGCACTATCATTATTAACTTTGCATCTTTTGGCTTCAATATTATGAATATGTGTATCACTACGATCGAGATCCAACAAACCATTTTCGTTGGTGTGTATGACCATAGAAGGTTTTTTATTCATGTAAACAGAACAACAATTGTTCTCTAACTTAAATGAATAACCGTATTGCAACAAACATGATCAAATCATATTTATGCTCAACGCAAACACCAAATAACACTTGTTTAGTTTCAACACTAATCCCGAAAGTATAGGGAGTGTGCGATGATGATCATATCAATCTTGGAACTACTTCCAACACACATCGTCACCTTGCTTTTTACTAGTCTCTGTTTATTCTGCAACTCCCGTTTTTGAGTTACTACTCTTTAGCAACTGAACCAGTATCAAATACTGAGGGGTTGCTATAAACACTAGTAAGTACAAATCAATAACATGTATATCTAATATACCTTTGTTCACTTTGCCATCCTTGTTATCCACCAAATAGTTGGGATAGTTCCGCTTCCAGTGACCAGTCCCTTTGCAGTAGAATCACTTAGTCTCAGGCTTAGGACCAGACTTAGGCTTCTTCACTTGAGCAGCAACTTGCTTGCCGTTCTTCTTGAAGTTCCCCTTCTTCCCTTTGCCCTTTTCTTGAAACTAGTTGTCTCGTCAACCATCAACACTTGATGTTTTTCTTGATTTCTATCTTCGTCTATTTCAGCATCACGAAGAGCTCGGGAATTACTTTCGTCATCCCTTGCATACTGTAGTTCATCACGAAGTTCTACTAACTTGGTGATGGTGACTAGAGAATTCTGTCAATCACTATTTTATCTGGAAGATTAACTCCCACTTGATTCAAGTGATTGTAGTACCCAGACAATCTGAGCACATGCTCACTAGTTGAGTGATTCTCCTCCATCTTTTAGCTATAGAACTTGTTGGAGACTTCATATCTCTCAACTCGGATATTTGCTTGAAATATTAACTTCAACTCCTGGAACATCTCATATGGTCCATGACGTTCAAAACGTCTTTGAAGTCCCGATTCTAAGCCGTTAAGCATGGTGCACTAAACTATCAAGTAGTCATCATATTGAGCTAGCCAAACGTTCATAACGTCTGCATCTGCTCCTGTAATAGGTCTGTCACCTAGCGGTGCATTAAGGACATAATTCTTCTGTGCAGCAATGAGGATAATCCTCAGATCACGGATCCAATCCGCATCTTTGCTACTAACATCTTTCAACATAATTTTCTCTAGGAACATATCAAAAATAAATACAGGGAAGCAACAACGGGAGCTATTGATCTACAACATAATTTGCAAAAATACTATCAGGACTAAGTTCATGATAAATTTAAGTTCAATTAATCATATTACTTAAGAACTCCCACTTAGATAGACATCCCTCTAATCATCTAAGTGATTACGTGATCCAAAGCAACTAAACCATGTCCGATTAACACGTGAGATGGAGTAGTTTCAATGGTGAACATCACTATGTTGATCATATCTACTATATGATTCACGCTCGACCTTTCGGTCTCTGTGTTCCGAGGCCATATCTGTATATATGCTAGGCTCGTCAAGTTTAACCTGAGTATTCCGCGTGTGCAACTGTTTTGCACCCGTTGTATTTGAACGTAGAGCCTATCACACCCGATTAACACGTGGTGTCTCAGCACGAAGAACTTTCGCAACGGTGCATACTCAGGGAGAACACTTTTGTCTTGAAATTTTAGTGAGAGATCATCTTATAATGCTACCATCAATCAAAGCAAGATAAGATGCATAAAGGATTAACATCACATGCAATCAATATAAGTGATATGATATGGCCATCATCATCTTGTGCTTGTGATCTCCATCTCCGAAGCACCGTGCTCGTGATCTCCATCTCCGAAGCACTGTCATGATCACCATCGTCATCGGCGCGACACCTTGATCTCCATCGTAGTATCGTTGTCGTCTCGCCAACTAATTGTTTTTACGACTATCGCTACCGCTTAGTGATAAAGTAAAACTATTACATGGCGATTGCATCTCATACAATAAAGCGACAACCATATGGCTCCTACCAGTTGCCGATAACTCGGTTACAAAACATGATCATCTCATACAACAAATTATATCACATCATGTCTTGACCATATCACATCACAACATGCCCTGCAAAAACAAGTTAGACGTCCTCTACTTTGTTGTTGCATGTTTTACGTGGCTGCTACGGGCTTAGCAAGAGCCGTTCTTACCTACGCATCAAAACCACAACGATAGTTTGTCAAGTTGGTGTTGTTTTAACCTTCGCAAGGACCGGGCGTAGCCACACTCGGTTCAACTAAAGTGAGAGAGACAGACACCCGCCAGTCACCTTTAAGCAACGAGTGCTCCGAACGGTGAAACCAGTCTCGTGTAAGCGTACGCGTAATGTCGGTCCGGGCCGCTTCATCTCACAATACTGCTGAACCAAAGTATGACATGGCTGGTAAGCAGTATGACTTATATCGCCCACAACTCACTTGTGTTCTACTCGTGCATAGCATCAACGCATAAAACCTGGCTCTGATACCACTGTTGGGGAACGTAGTAATTTCAAAAAAAAAAATCCTACGCACACGCAAGATCATGATGATGCATAGCAACGAGATGGGAGAGTGTTGTCCACGTACCCTCATAGACCGACAGCGGAAGCGTTATCACAACGCGGTTGATGTAGTCGTACGTCTTCATGATCCGACCGATCAAGTACCGAACGCACGGCACCTCCGAGTTCTACACACGTTCAGCTCGATGACGTCCCTCGAAATCCAATCTAGCCGAGTGTTGAGGAAGAGTTTCGTCAGCACGACGGCGTGGTGACGATGATGATGTTCCACCGACGCAGGGCTTCGCCTAAGCTCCGCAACGGTATTATCGAGGTGTAATTTGGTGGAGGGGGCACCGCACACGGCTAAGAGATCAATAGATCAATTGTTGTGTCTCTGGGGTGCCCCCTGCCCCCGTATATAAAGGAGCAAGGGGGTGGCACCCGGCCAAGGGGAGAGGCGCGCCAAAGGGGGGAGTCCTACTCCCACCGGGAGTTGGACTCCTCCTTTCCTTGTGGGAGTAGGAGAAGGGAAGGGGGAAGGAGAAAGAAGGAAGGGGGCGCCCCCCCTCCCTAGTCCAATTCGGACTAGCCCATGGGGAGGGGTGCGGCCACCCTTTGGGGTCTTTCTCTCCTTTCCCGTATGGCCCATTAAGGCCCAATACGAATTCCCGTAACTCTCCGGTACTCCGAAAAATACCCGAATCACTCGGAACCTTTCCGAAGTCCGAATATAGTCGTCCAATATATCGATCTTTACGTCTCGGCCATTTCGAGACTCCTCGTCATGTCCCCGATCTCATCCGGGAGTCCGAACTCCTTCGGTACATCAAAACTCAATAAAACTGTCATCGTAACGTTAAGCGTGCGGACCCTTCGGGTTCGAGAACTATGTAGACATGACCGAGACACCTCTCCGATCAATAACCAATAGCGGGACCTGGATGCCCATATTGGCTCCCACATATTCTACGAAGATCTTTATCGGTCAGACCGCATAACAACATACGTTGTTCCCTTTGTCATCGGTATGTTACTTGCCCGAGATTCGATCATCGGTATCTCAATACCTAGTTCAATCTCGTTACCGGCAAGTCTCTTTACTCGTTCCGTAATACATCATCCCACAACTAACTCAGTAGTCACAATGCTTGCAAGGCTTATAGTGATGTGCATTACCGAGTGGGCCCAGAGATACCTCTCCGACAATCGGAGTGAAAAATCCTAATCTCGAAATACGCCAACCCAACAAGTACCTTTGGAGACACCTGTAGAGCACCTTTATAATCACCCAGTTACGTTGTGACATTTGGTAGCACACAAAGTGTTCCTCCGGTAAACGGGAGTTGCATAATCTCATAGTCATAGGAACATGTATAAGTCATGAAGAAAGCAATAGCAACATACTAAACGATCGGGTGCTAAGCTAACGGAATGGGTCAAGTCAATCACGTCATTCTCCTAATGAGGTGATCCCGTTAATCAAATGACAACTCATGTCTATGGCTAGGAAACATAACCATCTTTGATTAACGAGCTAGTCAAGTAGAGGCATACTAGTGACACTCTGTTTGTCTATGTATTCACACATGTATTATGTTTCCGGTTAATACAATTCTAGCATGAATAATAAACATTTATCATGATATAAGGAAATATATAATACTTTATTATTGCCTCTAGGGCATATTTCCTTCAAAACCCGCAAGCTAGAGGCGGCGGGCGCCATTCGCGAAGTTCAGTACCCCGAGTGGCTGGCAAACCCCGTTGTGCCGAAGAAAGGCGGGAAGGAGCGCATGTGTGTCGACTTCACCAACCTCAACAAAGCCTGCCCCCAGGATCCGTTCCCGCTTCCACGCATCGACCAGATCGTCGACTCCACCGCCGAGTGCGATTTGCTGTGCTTCTTGGATGCGTTCTCGGGCTACCACCAGATCAAGATGGCGGTAGAAGATGTGGAGAAGACCTCCTTCCTGACCCTGTGTGGGGTGTACTGCTATACTTGCATGCCTTTCGGACTGTGCAACGCGGGCGCGACCTTTCAGTGGCTGATGCACATCGCCTTGGGGTGGCAGCTCGGGAGAAATGCAGAGGCCTACGTGGACGACATCGTGGTGAAGTCTCGGGAGGCGAGAACCTTGATCCAAGATCTGGAGGAGACTTTCGCAAGCCTACGCCATGTGAACTTATGGCTCAACCCGAAGAAGTGCGTGTTCGGTGTCCCTTCCGACAAGCTGCTGGGTTTCCTCGTATCCCACAGAGGGATCGAGGTGAACCCAGAGAAGGTCAAGGCAATCGAAGACATGAGCCCGCCGCAGACCCTCAAGGAGATGTAGAAGCTTACTGGTGGTGTGATGGTGTTGGGCCGCTTTATCTCCAAGCTGGGAGAGCGAGCCCTACCGTTCTTCAAGCTGATGAAGAAAAATGGCCCATTCGAGTGGACTCCGGAAGCCGACCAAGTGTTTCAAGACCTCAAGAGATACCTGACCAGCCCGCCAGTAATGGTGGTGCCTCGACCCCTCGAGCCCTTGGTGCTCTACCTGTCTGCCACACCCCACTCCGCCAGCGCAGCGCTGGTAGCCCTCAGAGAAGAGCTCCAGATCAAGGGCCCGCCAGGGGGAACCACCAGGCCGGACGAAGCGGCGTGACACTGAGGTGAAGCTCGTGAAGCACCTCCTGCTTCAGCGGACCACCAAGCCCTTGAAGCCAAAGCCCTCGCAGAGACACCTCAGCTCCCGAAAGCCGAAGACCTCGTCAGCTCTCCCGCCCTCGTCGAGCACCCAGTGTACTTCGTCAGCACAGTGCTGCGGGACGCGAGGGCACAGTACCCCATGCCTCAGAAGATCCTGCTCGCGCTCCTGGTGGCCTCGTGCAAGCTGCGCCACTACTTCCAAGGTCACCCCGTCAAGGTCGTCTCGGCTTACCCACTGGAAAGAGTGCTCAGGATCCCCAATGCCGCCGGGCGAGTCGCTGAATGGAACATCAAGCTGCAAGCGTTCGACTTGGAGTTCAGCACAACCAGGGTCATCAAGGGGGCCGCACTAGCAGACTTTATGGCTGAATGGACTGATGCCCCAGAACTTGAAGCCGGTGAGGACCAATCCCAGTCTCTAGGAAGCGAGGCACCAGACGGCTGGGTCATGTACTTCGACGGCGCATTCTCACGCCAGGGCGCGGGGGCTGGAGCGGTGCTCATCTCGCCCACCAGGACAAGCTCTACTACGCCGTGCAGCTCTACTTCTAGCAGGGCGAGAAGGTCTCCAACAATATAGCAGAGTACGAAGGCCTCATAGCTGGCCTCAGAGCTGCGGTGGCCCTGGGGGTGAGGTGCTTCACCATCAAGGGCGACTCACAGCTCCTCGTCAACTCCTCCAACAAGGTTTATGAGCCAAAGGACGAGCACATGGAGGCATACCTCACGGAGGTGCGCAAGATGGAGAAGCAGTTCTCGGGTCTGGAGTTACAGCATGTGCCCCGTGGCACCAACAAGGAAGCTGACGACATCGCCAGAAGAGCATCCAAGCGGCTACCCCAAGAGCCTGGCGTCTTTGAGGAGTGGCTCTTCAAGCCATCAGCAACGCCACCGCTCTCAAGAACAGTGCTGCCTCGCTAGGAGCTCCCTCAACCACCTGCCTCAGGAGCCCCGGCCTGCGGCCCGACCTCGGGAGCACGCTTGCTCTTGGCGCTCGAGCCTCAGGAGGGATGCTGGATCAAGGAATTCAAGGAATACCTGACGCAAGGGACGCTGCCGGAAGAGGGGGAAGACATGGAGCATGTGGCCCGCCAAGCCACGATATATTGCATCCAGGACGGTGAGTTATACAAGAAGCGACCAAAAGACATTTCCCTACGTTGCTTCTCCAGGGAGCAAGGAAGAGAGCTGCTGGCCAGCATACACGGCGGGGACTACGGGCACCACTCGTCGTCACGAACCCTCGTCGGCAAGGCGTTTCGTAGTGGATTCTACTGGCCCACGACACTCAACGACGCGACTGAACTGGTGAAGTCCTACGAGGCCTGCCAGTTCCACGCCAAGAAGATTCATCAGTCAGCTCAGGGCCTCCAGACCATCCCACTCACGTGGCCGTTCGCGGTCTAGGGGCTGGATATCTTGGGCCCGTTCCCTCGAGCGCCCGGGGGCTACCGCTACCTCTACGTCGCCATCGACAAGTTCACCAAATGGACGGAGGTAGAAGCCATCCGCACCATCCCAGCTGGCTCCGCAGTCAAGTTCATCAAGGGTCTCGTGAGCCATTTCAGGGTCCCCAACCGCATCATCACTGATAACGGCTCGCAGTTCACTAGTAATCTTGTCAAGACATATTGTGCTAACCTTTGAATGCAGATCTGCTACGCTTCGGTGGCCCACCCCCGGAGCAATGGACAGGCTGAACGCGCCAACGCAGAGGTCCTGAGGGGCCTCAAGACCAGGACCTTCAAGAAGAAGCTCGAGGCCTGCGACAGGGGCTGGTATGACGAGCTCAAGTCCGTGATGTGGTCCATTCGCACCACCGCCACCAAGTCAACGGGTGAGACCCCGTTCTTCCTCGTCTACGGAGCAGAAGCAGTCCTCCCTCACGAGGTCAAGCATCGCTCCGCACGGGTGGCGTTTGATGAAACGCAGCAGGACGCCATGCAGGGGATGGACCTTGTGCTGGGGGAGGAACGCCATCGCGAAGCTGCACTGCGGGCGGTAAGGTATCAGCAGGCGCTGCGGCGGTACCACTGCCGCAACATCCGCCCCAGGACGCTCGAGGTGTGTGACCTCGTCCTGAGGCGGGTCCTCTCCAGGGAAGGGCTGCATCAGCTCTCACCCATGTGGAAGGGCCCGTTCAAGGTCGTCCATGTCTCCAGGCCTGGCGCCGCGTGCCTGGAGACACAGGACGGGGTACCCATCCAGAACGCCTGGAACATCCAACACCTCCGGAAGTTCTACCCATGAAGAAAGGCCCAGCGCCTGTGAAAAAGGCCCAGTGCCTGTGAAGGTCTCCGCTCGTGACACTCTCACGTAATAATGAGTGGGGCTATACACGCCCCGGAGTCTCAAGAGTGCCGCCCTCGGGCCTCGGGGGCTCCCTCCCACGTCTTAGTGGCAGCACATAGCTCCGCGCTGGTGAGAAGACTTGAAGACTAGACTAGGTGCCGGACGCGGCTTTTCATTTGCTAAGCGTAGTTGGCTCGCCCCTCTTTAATTGAAGTTTGCTTTTGGTGTTCTTGGCTGATTTGGTTCCGTTGCCTTCTACCTCTGTTCCCGTTTTCGGCTTGGCCTGTACTCTCTCTCGCATTCCTCGCGAGGGGGCTGGACAGGTGCCCTTATGAACGTTTTTCCTTCCCTCGTGAGCGTTCTTTCTTGTTCTTCCTTTCGCCTGCCTTTCGCGAGGCACCCTCGTTCGAGCCCACAAGCTGGCGCATTTCTTCTAATCCGTGCCCCACGGGTACCACGATATAAAGCGCAGGGTCAAGGCCAGCAGCGCCTACGACCAAGGCTCGGGAAAATGTTAAGCCTCCTAACGAGTTTTTTATGCAGTTTCTAAGCGCCTACCAAGCCAAGGGGGCCTCAGCAGGCACCAGGAAGTGAGCACCTCATGGAAGGTAGACCGCTCCAAACACGTCAAGCTAAGTTATCCTTACATAAAACAACGATGTTGCGACACAGCACAGGGATGATGAACATAGCATAATAACCGGGAAATCATAGTTCGTTGCATGCCCATCCGGGGCCCCATACTGGTTTCTTTCTTAACACAGGAAGGAAAGGAAGAACAAGATAAAAGGGGCGCGTGCCCCTGTGGTGGACCGCGAAGGTGGGCTCTTGGCGCTGACCCGAGCTTAGCCAGACCCCTCCTCGCGCTTCACAGGGGCGCGACAACGAGACGACCCGCTGCCACCTTCGAAGCGGGCGCAACGGCTGGTCATAACCATCGCTGCTGGAGTTGTCACCAGGGGAAGAGCCTCCGTAACTGGACAATACGCGGTTGACGCCAAGGGCGTGTTTGCCCTTGTCCTCGTCACGACCATCGCCAAGGCCGAGCACCTCATCGCCGTCGTTGACCTCGGGGCAGCACCCGGCGCGGCGACCATCTTCCCCAAACACCCTCACGTAGAGGGTCGCATCGCCGTCGTACTTGAAGTGAAGGGTGCACCGCCTACCCAGGCCGCGCGCGCGGGCAAACGACTACCAGCCGCGAGCCAGGGCTATGTTGCCCGCGACGGAGACCTCAACCGCGACCCAGGAAGCTCTGCTGCAGCAGTCGTCCGCCTGCCGCCAGAGCCCGCCTGGACCAGAGGCCGACAGCTCGTCGGCGAAGAAGCACGGGAGCTGAAGCCAGTTGCCGGCCGGGTCCTCCGACCAAACGACGAACTCCGTCAGCACCTCCGCCGAGTGGAAGCGCGGTCGGGGGGACCGTGCGATCACGGCGCGTCTCCCTTCATCAACAGGGCTGCCACGACTGGAGCGACCCCTGCCACGTGAAGCAGCACTGCCGCGGCCGCGGAGGGCCGCGGCAGGGGTCACGGTGTGCTTGCGGGGATGGCCACGCCCACGCTTGGGCATCGGAGAGCCGGGCCCTTCGCGTGGGGCCTTCCCCTTTTCCGTGGCGGAGAACCTCTTCGACGGCGCCATTGGTATCGCTGCTGGCAATGGAGCAAGGGGGAAGAAGCGAGCGGAATGGGAAGAGATGGGCGACGGGGGCTCCGCCCCCTCCCCATTTATAGCAGGAGAAGGCCAACCAGCGCCCCCCCCCATGATCACAGGTAATGATGGTTTTTCCTTGCATGTCGCAGGGACTTGTCAAGTCGGGCAGTTGCCGAGGCAGCGTGGGGAAGCGGAGATGCCCAAGTCCAATCAACCGCCACGCATCGAGCAGGGCCGCAGGCTATTGGGGCCCGCGGCGCTCCACACTTGCCCGTTGGCTTCGCCTCAAAGCCAAGTCCGAGCGCACCTTGGGCCCGGGGGCTACTGTCGGCGTTCTGGGAAGGGGGGTCCCCAGACATGCCTGCCTGCGGCCCACGGCGTGGCTCTGCGAGCGGACCCGTACGGCCCATCTTCACCAACAAGCTTTCAAGACCCTCGCGAGGGGCCAAGCCTCGCGAGGCGGACGACACAAGACCTCCTCGGGAGCGGCCTCACCAGGCTGGCTCGCGAGGGGCGGAGAGATCAAGGCAAGGCAAACCTTGCAAGGTTCTCATGACGTGAGCCATGACGATCGAGACCATGTGGGAGCTAGGCGGGCGCCAGCACGCACAGTGTCCTTGTTTCCTCTTTGGTGCTAAGGAGGCAAGCGCAGGCGAGGAGTACCAAGGCATCAAGCAAAGGTTTCCATATCGGTGCAATGAGACCAAGACCATCAGGACGGCAGGACGGAGGTCGTCGTGGAGCCCAAGGCGGCGTCACCACCAGAGCCTTTGGCAGGCGAAGACTACTTTTGTCAGGATAAGTTGTACTAGTTGTCCCCTTTCAAATTGGCCGTTGTGGGATCCCTTCCCGCTCAATATTTGTAAAGAGGACCGGGGTCTCTATAAATAGAACTAGCCACCACAGTAGGAGGGGACGAAGCGGGGGCAATCCTCACACACCCTCAAGTTCACCAAGCACAAGAACACCTCTCCTCAGGAGGCTGTTCTTCCACTTGTACTGTTCATCCTCAGCCCGAGAGGTAATCCACCACCACCACACCGGAGTAGGGTATTACACCACAACGGTGGCCCGAACCAGTATAAATCTTGTGTCCCTTGTGTTGCAAGTTCGTCGAGCTAGCCAAGAGATCGCGAAGCGTGTGAGGGTGTGATCTGTGAGGGAGAGATCTTCGCGCGCACCCCAAAGTTCGAACCTTAAGGGTTTTGCCAGAAACTGAGATCCGACACTACCCGAGATCCGCCGGTTTTGACACCGACAGCGGCTTCTTCAAAAAGTTTCCTGGCCTCCTCTGCGGCAGATTTTGTGGCCTCCTTCATGGCAATCTTCGTGGCCTCACGGCAGCAATCTTGGTGGCCTCAGTGGCAGCATCCTTCATGATTCCCTCCATGTTAACATTGGTCTCCTCCTCTTTGGGAGGAGTTGAGTCTACAAAGGAAGGAAGAAGAACACCCTGAGAGAAATTCAAGTTCAAGACATCGAGCAATAACTGAGAAGGACTGGAATGCGCTCAAGCTGGAAATTACTTACCAGCATGAGCATGTTGAAGGGACATTGTTTCCCCTCCAGCAACACTGTTTGCCATTGCTCGATCTCCGGCAGCATCAGTTGCCAGCGTGTGGCCTCGATGCCTACAGGCTCTTCTCAGTTTTCCTCACGAAGGGGACTGGTTCTGGCCAGACAGCTGCTTGTCGGAGGTGTGGAAGTTGAAGGCAACACTAAAGGATCTGTTTCCTGGCGCTCTTCTTCGTGGTGTTCGCCCTCTGCTTCCTTGTCAGCTTCAATGATTGGGGCATCCACGGTGGTGCTTGATAGTTGGGCCCTGACCATTTCAACATCTGGAGATGCTAGGCCCATGTCAGCATCTGTTGCCGGTTTGTTTGCATCATGTAGCGACCCGACCCAATACGATCAAGTCTCTGTGCTTTCTGTGCCATCCCTAGATTAGTATGCTGGCACACACAATACTTCAATGAAATACCATAACATCACATGTAAAATAAATACCGTAGATCCGTGGTATATCTTATTTATCACAACGGGATAAATCTATAAGGGTGTGGAGTCCCATCAGCGCCAGTGGCAAGTTGAGTGTAGACCATAACCCTATATCATAACTCTTACTCATCGGTAGAAATATCCGCAACATGAGACGTTGCAGCCGTGTAGGTCAGTACATTGAATGTACCGAAAAGATCACAATAGAAAGCAGATGAAAAGTCTATACTATATGCAATATGGCTGTGTGGCTCTATGTCTAAGTTTTTGCATAGAAGCTGGTTTTCTTTATTTTTTCTACTTCAAAGGATAGTCAAGGAACCTTCACTACAAAGTTCTAATATGACATAGTTCCGCCAACCGATGTCTCATAGCCCAATATCATCAGTTGCCCACACAATTAATTATCACTCGGGTGCTAAGAGTTCAAGATAGATCCAATTCCAGATGCTCAAGTTGTCCATAACCGGGGACATGACTAATCGATTAGGTTTTAACTCTACAGAGTTTCATGCACTTTACCCACAAGATTTGATCCCTCTTTTTATGTTCTCGCACTTCATGGTGTTTGAGAACAAGATGACCGAAACATGGTCTTTCAAAGAGTTTCACGGACCACTGACAATGCCCATCCAATCCTACCGTTCATCTACATCTGCTAGCATTATCCAGCCAGAGTCACAACTAAGATCAACCAATCCAAATACATATTGACTTGTGGCTGCACAGGTAAGCTTCCGGGCATGAAGTTATCATCCGTCTCTTTGAGTCTGGGTGAAATTTCTGCATGGGTACTAGCCTACTTCAGCTCAGATTAGGCAATTCTCCTGGTTACTCCAGGTACCTCCAACCATTCCACCCATTAGTGTGTATTGAAATCTTGTCTCGAGTCTCAAAGTCTTGAGGTCTTGCAGGTCTTGAAGTTGCCATCATGAAATTCTCGTCATTGACATAGGGTCCTCCTTCTCACACCACTCCCGAACACTCAAACCAGTCCCCGTCTACTATAGTGTATCATTAAAATAAATAACATTCCTGGGGCTTTAGTAATAGGGGTGTGGGTTCCTACCTCATGCTTTTACTCAACTACAAGATAATAAAAACGTAGGTATGAAAATATGGTCAAAGTGAACTTGCCTGGTATATTTGATGATTGTTTACTCTGGGTCGTCTCTCCTTCAACTTACGATATATCTAATGATGAAATTAAATAATTCAACACACCAAGAAAATTCAAATGAAGATCCAAATAAAAGATACAAATTATTTAGCGGATAACTTTCTTAAGGAAGTTGTTTGGTTACAGGTTGAGATAAGATCACGAATGGGAATATGACATAGGTTTTATTTGAGGGTTGGGTCAAATTGGTACAAATTGAAGATCAAGGGTTGAAGGGTTGTGAGGCAAGGTTCTATGATAAAGTCTATAATGGGTTTAATGGGAATATTTGACTTGGGTCCAATGAAAATGGTAGATGGAGTTTGTGGCATAAAAGTTTATGTTACAAAGATTTATGTAACATTCCTAAGTCCAAATTTGTATAATGATAACATATGACCGGAGAGGTTTCTAATGATCTTCTCAAGAAGATTAAATCAAGAATCAAATTAAACTAATGATGGAATTGTATTATGAAAAAAGAAAGACTATATGAAGTGTTGATTCCAAAATAGTAGCTAGACGTAGATGAACAATTAGGAATGGTGTTCTTACAGAAAGGTATGATCTAAAGGATCAATTTTGGTGAAGGAAACATTTCCAAATAAATTATAGAATAAGAGGTATACCTAATATACTCAAATTCACATAATAAATTTAGGGTTAAATTGATGATTACCAAAATTGAGATATTTTATTTCCATAATAACTAGGTGTTTCAAGGAATCCGAGCATATAAAAATTATCAAATTCGAACATACGGTTTGAGAGATAGGATTTTTCGAAGTTTGGATATTTTCTGAAATTGGGTTACGGGATTAAAGCTGAGCTGGCATGTGTCATGTTCTCATTGGCTGAAAAAGGGATTGCTCGTTGGCTAAGAAATGGTGGCAGGCACATAAGAAATATAGGGAATAGTTGACTAAAACGAACCGGTTTTCATAGATCTACATTGAATCGGAGTTAACCAACAGAAAAGAAACCAATCTAAAAGAAAAGAACAGTAGAACGAAGGGAGTATAGAGTGGAGGAGGTGCGTCCGTGCGTGCTCACCGTTGGGGATGGCAGGGGCGGCGGTGGGGAGGGGGCTCGGGGCAGGGCGAGGGGCGACGCGGGTGGCGAAGGGGTAGGGGAGCAGGTCTCTCGTCGGTCCTAGGGGAGCGGGGTGGAGAAGGAGGTGTGGGGTGGAGAGGAGGAAGAGATGAACTTGGAGCTCCGCTCAGTGTTCGATTGGAGATGGCTGTCGGATTTCAGGCTCCGCAGACTCTTGATAGACTCGAACTCTAGGGTGCGTGCGAAGAACTCAACCTCCCCAGTCTGCCGACTCACAAATCTCACGGCCTAGCTCGATGAACAGGAAGGAAATAGGACACAACAGATTACCCAGGTTCGGGCCACCTTGCGGTGTAAAACCCTACTCCTGCTTTGTGGTGGATTGGCCTCGAGATAGGCGGTGGATGAACTAGTACAGTGGAAGAACGACCTCAGGAGGTGTGTTCTTGAGCTAGTGGGGGAGAGGATGATCTGAATCATCCCTCCCCTCTATGGTGGTGGCTAGATCCTATTTATAGCGGCCTTGGTCCTCTTCCCCCAAAATGGAGGCGGGAAGGGATCCCACAATGGCCAAATTTGAAGGGAGACAACTAGTACATCTTATCCTGACAAAAGTAGTCTTCGCCTGCAAAGCTTCTGGTCGTGACACTGTGGTGGGCCCAGCAATGACCTCCGTCCTGTCGTCCTGGCGGTCTTGGTCTTGTTGCATGGGAATGGAAACCTTTGGATGATTCCCCGGGACTCCGTGCCTGCGCTTGCCTCCTTAGAACCAAAGAGGAAACTGTTGTCCTGTGCCCACTGGCGTCCGCCTGGCCTTGGTCGTCACGGCTCACGTCATCTGAACCTCACGAGGTGAGGCTTGCATAGAAATCTCTGCTCCTCAGGAGCCATCCTGAGGAGGCCACTCCTTCTTGAGGTCTTGGTGTCGTCCGCGTCGCGAGGCTTGGCCCCTCGCGAGGGTCTTGAGTTGTTCATGCTGAAGGTGGGCCGTACCATGTGGTCAATGGAGCCATGCCATGGGCCGCGGGCAGGGAAGTATGGGTACCTCCATTCCCGAAATGCCGATAGTAGCCCCTGGGCCCAAGGCACACTTGAACTTGGCTTCGAGGCGAAGCCAATGGTCAAGGGCGAAGCGCCATGGGCCCCAACCACCTACGGCCTCGATCGACGCATGGCGATTGATGGGACGTGGGCATCTCCGCTTCCCCACGCTGCCTCGGCAACCGTTCGACTTGACAAGAGCTTGCTGCATGCAGAGAAAGATCATCATTGCATGGGATCGTGGAGGTCGGCGGTTGGCCTCCCTCTGGCTATAAATGAGGGGAGGGGCAGAGCCCGTCTCCTTCTCATCTCCATCTTCTTAATGCCCGCTATCCCTTCTTCCTAGTCTCGCCGTCTTGTCGTAACATCCATGGCACTGATCAGGAGGTTCTCCGCGGAGGAGAAGGGAAAAACCCCTCAAGAGGATCTAGGGCCGCTCCCACAGAAGAAAAAGCTCGGCCGCTGCCATGCCGGCGAGGGGTAGGAGCTGACGTGGCCTTGCTAGGAGCGGCCTCCGCCTGGCTTCCCGATCCCTATGTATGCCCGCGTGTAGAGCTCTGGGAAGGGCAGCAGTGCCCAGCGCTGCGCGGGCCGGGGTCGCGGTGGACAGGCCAAGGCTGCGCGGCCAGCCGGCCCGTGAACCCACGCCGAGGGCACCTCGCGCGAGTTTGTGGTGTGGGCGGCAATGCCGCAGCGTACGTGGATCCGGCTCTCGAGGTTCTTCACCGAGGAGATGCCGCCGAGCGGGCCACTCGAGGTGTGGCTGCAACACGCCGGGTGCTGCAGCCTAGCCATGGGGGCGGAGGTCGAGGTCGTCCTCCCGGGCGATATTTTCTTGACTCAAGGATAGGGCGAGGTTGCCCACGCCTTCTGTCCAGAGGGGGCCCTCGCCATCCAATTCGAGCACGATGGTACCTCCATGCTGTTCTTCAAGGTCTTCGACGAAGACAACCGGTGCCTGGAGTGTTGCTCCGAGAGAGGCAGTCCACGCGGCGTGGCCACGGGCACTAAACTTGCGCCTGGCCTTGCCGGAAGCTCCTCCAGCAGCAGCGGTGACTCCCTGGAATCCAGTGACTCTCCCGAGCCCAGCGATTCTCTAGAGTCCAGTGATGACAGATACGTGCCGCCGAACTCCCGCCGCGCCCAGAGCGCAGCAACGGCGTCCGCTCGGCGTCGTCGGTGATACCCAGCAGCCGGGGTCCTTCGAAGTCTTCTTCTTTTTTTCCCTGCGTGGAATTGTGACGAGCCCCATGGGGGTATGTAAAAAACTTTAGTGCTTTTGCTCCAATGTTATCCTTCCTAGTATGGTGTTGCAATTGTGTATCTCACTCCGGCATGGTTCCCCCTTTTCGTTCTCGGGTAGCTTAGCGCTCTATGCCGACAGGACCCAGTCCCCAGGCAAGCTTCAGCCATCGCTGGTATGCCAGGTGGCGATGCCGTGGTCAAGGCCAGGAGGTGAGCGGCCTGAGGTCCGGTAAGAGCTCTTGAGGCGCGATGCTCAAGAGGAAAAGGAAAATGTCATTGCCCGAGTGAGATTGCGAGAGTTGAAATACTGGACCGTGAGGTTCACGCTGATATGTATGGGTGACTTATCTTGGTGAGCCTGCGGTGATTCCCTTGCGCGGCGCCTGATCGTGCCTTAGTGGTGACGCTTCTAGGTAGGGCTCACACCGGTCCCCCCTTTTCCTTGCTCATCTAGATGCTCTACGTCCTCGGGTCCCGGCCCTCGAGCGAGGCTCGGCCGCCGCTGGTATGGCAGGTCGCGATGCTGTGGTCAAGGCCATGGGGCGAGGACTCGAGAGCCAGTAGGAGCCCCTGAGGCACAATGCTCAGGAGCCCCCCTTTAATGTGCAAGCGAATTGCGTGAAAAAGGGATGGCCGGCGGGGCTGCCAGTAGTTAAGATCCGGAGGTTCCTGCGAGTTAGTCAAAGGAGGAGAATATAACACATAACCGCACTTGCTGTCCTGCCGCTGATCTTTCCGCAAGAAGATGAAGGCACCGAGGATATGGTGAGGTGACGTGCGCGGGGTAGGCCGTGATCTAGAGCTCGATCTCTCAGATTTGCCAGCATTGCAGGGACGGACCCAAGCACAAGCGCCGTGCCAGCATGTGTAGCCCCCATTGCGGGATGAGCAAGAGGCGGGTCAGCAAAGTGGGGAGCCGCAATGGGCGATAAAGCATCAGGCAAGCAGGTGATAATCATAAAGAAACTCTTGATCAAAGGGTAGAGCCAGTTCTGATAGATGCTAAAGACGATACATGCCGCAGGGACGGACCCACGTGACTTGGGGATAATGCAGCCGAGGGGCGCCCCCAACTAAACAAACCAAAAAAAGTTTCACCTGGCACCGTTGCTGAGGAAGTGTTGGAGTAGTTGAAGACGCGTGCTGCAGAAGTCGATTCTCATGAGCCGCCCAGGTCCTGAACCTCGGGAGGCTCTGGGGGCTTGGGGGGCTCATGAGGATCCGTCACCATCTCCGATAGGATCGCCTGGTGCCTGGCCTCACGAGCCGCCAGGACGCCCCGCATGTGGTGCTGGTGCACGACAGCCCTGTTCAGCAAATTGAAAGGCATGCGAACGTAGCTGTGAGGGGGGCCCTCGCACTGGCCAATGTGGAACGGCCAGAAGAGCTCCTAAGAGGCGGCCCTGCTCAGCCCAGGGATGTCGACGCAGGTGCGCAGCTTGCTGTCCCCGCTGGGGCAGGGAGCTGCGCCGGGTGGTGGGCGACGGTCGCCTTGCATAGCTCTTGCCTCCTAAAGCTCCTTGATCGCCTTAGTGATGAACTCCTAAGCGCCTGGCGCCTCGCGCCTTGCACTTTCCTCGCGGAAGCGCGCGTTGAAGCACGCCCCCACATGGTGCCCAAGCTCCTCCCTCGTGATGCTGGCCAGGTCAAAGGCCCTCCAGAGGAGAGCCCCGAGCCCAGCCTGAGAGGGGCATCGGGCGTGCCTTCCTATGCGAGTGGGGGAGGCGCCCCGTTAGTGGGCGCAGGGCCTGGGGCAGCACCGTCGGACTCCCCACCCTACTGAGGTCCTTGGCGGAGCAGCTTTTTCTTCTTCTCAGGGACAGCCTCAGGAGGGTAGATAGCGCCCTCCTCATTTGGGTCCTCGACTGCTGTAGCCTGGTAGGCGCGCTCGAGAGAGCACACCGCGTCCTTCTCCTCGCATGCAACCGTGATGATGCCGCAGCTTCCTGGCATCTTGACGACATTGTAACCATGATGAGTCACTGCCATGAACTTGGACACGGCCGGATACCCAAGGATGGCGTTGTACAGGAGGCGAATGTGGGCGACGTCGAAGTCGATGAGCTCGGTGTGGTAGTTGTCGCGCTTGCCAAAGGTGACAGGGAGGCGGATCTGCCCTATCGGGGTGGTGGAGCCTTCGATCACTCATGAGAAAGGCTTGGTAGGCTGCAGCTGGTCGTAGGGCACCTGGAGTCAGTCGAACGTCTCAACAAAGAGAACATTGAGCCCCAAATCGCCATAGATGAGTGTCTTGGTGACGAGGACGTTGCTGATGGTAGGCAAGCAGAGCATCGGGAAGGCACCGGCAGTTGCCGCACACTTGAGCTTGTCGGAAGAGTTGAAGGTGATGGTGTACTTGGACCACCTGAGCAGACGTGTTGCCTCTAGCTTGGGGAGGGCCGCGTTCACCTCACGAGCAAACTGCTTGAAGATGCGATTAGAGGCAGGGGCCTGAGCGCCCATAGGATGCAAGCAATGGCTCAGGGCTCTTGGAAGCCCCCGGCCCCTTATCCTGGTGGTGGTCATCATTCCTTCTTGGCGGTGGCGGCAACGGAGGAAGGCTAGCGTTGCCCTGAGGACGGTCCTCGCAAGGCTGATCTCTCCAGGCGCCCTCACGAGGCTGGCCCTGCCAGCGGTCCTTACGAGATTGATCGCACCAGTCCTGGCAGGGGTCGCAGCCGTCCCAGCGCCCTCCCCCTCGGCCACCTCCACGGCCGTAGCCTCGGTCGCTGCGCTCGAGGCGATGACTGAGGCGCCCGTCGCGGATGGCCCTGAGCTCCTGTCATGTCGTTGGTGTTGTGGCTATGCACGTTGCGGAAGACGCAGAATGGGCGGTTGCCCTTGGACGACTCGGGGTGGTCGCAGCCGCGCTTCATCTCTGGTTCGGCCGCGAGCACGACTGGTCCCTTGCGATTCAGGTCCTTGGCCTTGGCCTTCTTGTCTTCTGGGTCAGCCTCCGGAAGTTCCAGGAGGGAGAGGCGACCTTCCTCAGCTCTTGCACACTTGGTTGCCATGTTGAACATCTCCAGAGCCATGCATAGGTCCTCATGTATGGGAAGCTCCTCCTTCATCTTGACGTCACAGACGCCATCAGTGAACGCCGAGATGATGGCCTCATCCAACACCTTGGGATCTTGAGGCGAACTCTAGCGCTGGATGTACTTCTACAAGGTCTCTCCTGGCTACTGCTTGATGCGCCGCAGATCATCCGCAACCGGTGGGCAGTCGCGAGTGCCTTGGAAGTTGGCGACGAAACGCTCTTGCATCTCTTCCCTAGAAGAGGTCAATCCTGCGGGGAGGTTCTGGAGCCATGAACGCGCGCCATCTTTGAGGGCCATGGGAAACCAGTTCGCCATAACCTTCTCATCGCTGTTGGCCGCCTCGATGCTCGGCTCGTAGAGCCGCAGGAACTCGGCAGGGTTGGGGGTGCCGTCGTAGCGTGGAGGCAGGTCGGGCTTGGACTTCCCTAGCCAGACGACGTTGCGCAGCTCCAGAGTGAACGTGCGGCATCCCGCTGTGGTCAAGGGAGCCCGCCGTAGAGGTGGAGCCTGGTGTTGGAGCTCGCACGCCACCACCGCAGGCGGCGCGCGGTCTTGATGCGGCGGTGCTGGTAGCGCATGCGCGTCTCCTTGCGGCCGCTGCACCACCTGGCAACTTTCCTTGTCACGCGCCGGCGCCCTGCGCGCCAGGTCATGCCATGGAGCCTCACGCCTTGGCTCGAGGGTGACGCCTTGCCTGGGAGGTGGAGGAGGCGCAGCGTGGGGCGTGTCGCCCGCGAGAGGCGGCGGGGGAGGCAGCGAGCGGGACGGTCCAGGGGCCTCTCCAGCGGCGCTAACGAGTTCGGCGATGAGGTCTAGCCAGTCCTCGTAGAGGTCGTTGATAGGGCGATAGCACAGGAGCTCGCGTTCCATGAGCAATGCAGCCTGCGCGTTCGCCGACCCGTGACAAGCATGAGACGACGAAGTAGCCGCCAGGGTCAGCGACGGAGTGGCGGTGTGCCCATCACGCCACACGGAGGGCTACACCGACGAAGCCTGCTGCTCATGGGTCGCGGGGTCGGTGGCAGCATTGTGTGCTGGCGAAGGGGAATAGCGGGGAGCACCATCGCCTGCGGGCGCCGTCTGGGCAACGCGGGCGGCGAGGGCGGCCCGACGCTCAGCACGAACTCGACGGGCATCAGCCATGGAGACGGCGAAATGGTGGCGAGTCGACTGGAGGAAGAGAGGCTCCGACGCACCCTTACCTGGCGCAACAAATGTTGGATTTTGTGCTCCGCAGACCCTTGATAGATTCGAACTCTGGGGTGCGTGCGAAGAACTCAACCTCCCCAGTCTGCCGACTCGCCAATCTCACGGCCTAGCTCGATGAACAAGAAGGAAATGGGACACAACAGTTTACCCAGGTTCGGGCCACCTTGCGGTGTAAAACCCTACTCCTGCTTTGTGGTGGATTGGCCTCGAGGTGGGCTGTGGATGTACTAGTACAGTGGAAGAACGACCTCAGGAGGTGTGTTCTTGAGCTGGTGGGGGAGAGGATGATCTGAATCATCCCTCCCCTCTATGGTGGTGGCTAGGTCCTATTTATAGTGGCCTTGGTCCTCTTGCCCCAAAAGGGAGACAACTAGTACATCTTATCCCGACAAAAGTAGTCTTCGCCTGCAAAGCTTCTGGTCATGACGCCGTGGTGGGCTCGGTGATCACCTCCGTCCTGCCATCCTGGCGGTCTTGGTCTTGTTGTATGGGCATGGAAACCTTTGGCTGATTCCTCGGGACTCCGCGCCTGCACTTGCCTCCTTAGCACCAAAGAGGAAACTACTATCTTGCGCTCGCTGGCTCCTTCCTGGCCTTGGTTGTCACGGCTCACGTCATCTGAACCTCACAAGGTGAGGCTTGCATAGAAATCTCTGCTCCTCGGGAGCCAGCCTGAGGAGGCCGCTCCTTCTCGAGGTCTTGGTGTCGTCCGCCTCGCGAGGCTTGACCCCTCGTGAGGGTCTTGAGTTGTTGATGCTGAAGGTGGGCCATACTAGGCCATCGATGGAGCCATGCTGTGGGCCGCAGGCAGGCAAGTCTGGGTACCCCCATTCCTAGAACACCGACAATGGCGATGCTCCAGCGACTTACAGATCAAACCAACATGTCAAACGGATTCACCATGTCGAGAGACGTAGCTTGGTAGAAGAATAGGGTCCACGGTGGCTTACATGCATCGAGAACGCCCGGTGAACTCCGACGAGATCCAACTCGAAAGCTGAGGTGTTTCATGAGGGTTTGGGCGAAAGTTTTTCGGAGAATCGGTCGAGGAGGAGGGTCTCTATTAATAGGACATAAATTCTTGGGAAAGGGATTATCCAAAGATAAAATACCTGGAGATGGGGATTCGGTTCATGCACTTGGAGGAAAGAACAAAGAAAGAAGGAAGGAAGAAGAAAGGAAAGGAAAAAAAAGGAATTGTAGGGGGATGGGATGTGCCACGAGGGAACAAAAAGGGGAAAGGGCGGTTGGGCCTGGTGGTGGGGGGAGAGCAGCGTGTTTTTTTGTTTTTTAGCTGAAACACAAAGGTGATCGGAATAAATAGCAAATGGAATCGGAAAAAACTGACATTTTGCGCAAAAATACTACGGGATATGTAGGTCCCTGTGAACTATTTAGTTTTTGAAAATAAAAGATAAATATTTTTGAAAATTGCAGAAGCAATCTGGTGCTTAAAATCAATTCAAAATGACTTTTTAAAAATACCAAATGAATTCAAAATAATTCCCCAATACTTTTTCTTTGGAAGGAGTCATTTTACCCTCACTCAAAATTAATCATTTCTAGAGGAAAAATATTTTGAATAAAACCCAATAAAAGAAATATTCAATAATTTCAAGAGATGGCTATGCAAATGATTTCAATATTTTTTAAATATATCTTTGTTGGTTTCATAATTCATTTTCCATATTTTATTTCTCATATTTGAAGGGGTCATATTTCCTTTGCTCTTTATTTTATTTGAATAAATGGAAATGAATTTGAAAGTCAAAATGGAAAACTATTCAAAAGTGAATCAAATGGAATTCAAAAGTGCTCCTCATCACTTCCCACTCTCTTTCATATATTTTTAAGAGGTCATGTTATCTTCCCTCCTGAAAATCATTGAATGGCATGAAGTTTGTTTTCTCTTATTCAATATTCAAAGGGGATTCAAATGGCAATTCAAAGTGAAGTGCGATATGAAATATTTTGGGAAAGTCCTTTTATTCCCTCTCATTAAATTTTTCAAAAGTTTCAAATTCCAGTTAATTTCACACAACAATCACACAAGCAATCATCAATACTTATTTAGTATAACATTCCAAAATTTAGAAATTTTGGGATGTTACACATCAGTAGTTCTCGCCTTCTTCTAGGGCCTAGGCTGGTGAAGCACATATTCCCTACAAGATCAAGACAATCAAACAGCCAAATTGGTGACAACAAGAGTAACAAGAAATCAAGAATGGATGAAGAAGGATTGAAGTACTCATTCCTCTTCTTCGTAGTTGCTAAGATTGGATAGATCCCAATAAACCTCATTCTCAACACCGGAAGTCGCATGAGTGGAGGTGGCGCCCTGGCGAGCTTCGCTGCTAAAGAAGCCGGGGGCTGTGAAGTTCCCACTTCTTCCATAGGTGATAGATGTATGCCAAGGCGGTTGCTACTGAGAAGCTTGTCGCCGGGATGACTGTTGCCGGGCAGCTGGCTGCGAGGGAACCCTGATGGTTCTCTCCATGCCGACAGGCTCATTGCTTGCCGGCTCGGTGCATGTCGTTTTCTTCCTGGCTGGCTTCTTCGAAGTGGTAGCCCTTGTTCGAGCAGGAGGAATAGGGGGCTCTTCCTCCTTCACATGCTCCTTGGGATGTTCTTCTTCGCCTCCATGCTCTTCAGCATGTTCCTCTTTGTCCTCATGCTCTTCAGCATGTTCCTCCTCCTCGGCATCACTAACCACAATCTTGGATTGTGCCGCCCTTTTCATTTATTCTGCCCTCATGGAAATAAATAGAACTTCACCGTCTTTGGTGGGGTGGACCATGTCATTATCCTCTCTAACCGGCATTTCCACCAAGTTATCGAACCATGCGTCCACTTTTGATTTCTTGGGCACCCTCCAGTGGCCTTCAACACCCCTGGAATTGCAAGCTGGCATGATTGCCTGGATGGAGTCCTTGGCGGTATTGTTGCATAGTGGGCTCACTATCTCCGGCAAGGAGAATTTGCAGCACTTGTTTAAGAGCTTGCAAATGATCCAAGAGTGATCCATTACCATCAAGTTGTTGTGAAGGCATGGGTGCAGCCGCATCATGTCAGTAGGGTTCTTGTACTCCCAAGCTCGTCGGCCTCCTCTCTCCTACAAGGGAGAAATTCAGCGTCGAGTGAAATCTACGGCAACCATCTCAATGGTCAGCCCAGGAGCTTTGACATTGAGGATTTTGTCCAGGCCGAGCTTGTCATCATTGGGGCCCATGTCGCTCCAGCGAGGATTTCTCTCAATCTTCTTGGTCCTGGGGGGCGTAGTAAGCCGGGAAGTTCTGCTGCTTAATCCAGCACCATTTTGCCCTCCATTTAGGCCACTTTATGTGAAGCCTGTTGTCAAGATAGTGCTTGTTCATCCCCATCCTAGGAATCCCAGAAACTCTACCAGAGAGGGCCTCGCCACTCAGTTCAGAATGAAGAAATGATGGAAGAGAGGCACATTGGGCATAATCCCCACAAAGTTTTCGTAAAGATGGGCGAAAACGGGCATGCAGGTGATGGAATTGGGAGCAAAGTCTAGAAGCCTGAATCCGTATGACCACATCACCTCATCAAAGAAATCTGAAAAAGGGGGACACGGCCCACAGTAAAAATATCCAGCAAAGAATCATTACTTATCATTGGTGGGGAAAGCTGTTCCTAGAAGCACTTCTGTGGCTTTGTGGTCTTTTGTTTTCCTTGCCCACACGTACGAGTACCTAGTGGTGAGATCATGGGCTGTTAGCATCGGCGGGAAGATGATGTTCTCCCTCCGCTGCTTAGCGATGGACACTTTCCTCTCTCCCACCTCCGGGTTGGCTTTCTTCGGAGCCATGGAGACCGGGAGGAGGGAGATTTGATGGAAGCTGCGAGTGGGGCGGTGTAATGACGGATAACTCTGTTCTTGCGGAAGGAAGAAGAAGATGGGCGCGGTGAGATGGATTACGAGCGAAGGAAGTGGTGAATCGAGCACCACACCCGCAGACGCCTTTTTATGGGGAAGGGGCTGGCTCTTTGCTGCTCGGTGTGGCAGCACTTTTTTAGGCGCACAACCGCAAGTTGACATTTCGCTCCACCACTCCCACATCCCGCATTTAATCATGGCAACAATTAACCTTTTCCACATGTGTTTGTGCATGGTTATGGGCCTAGCCCAACAACGCTTCACACGCGTGTGTGGCCCAAGCCCAGGGGCTTATGTCGACGTATTGAACATGGGTGTTCATACCCTGACGATGCATTGACAGTTGCAGCCTTCCCGATGACAAGCGCTTGTTGGAGGATAGCCTTTCTAAAACACTCAAGACTTGGTAATGAAAACTATGAAGAAGACTTCGAGGCGGGTCATCGAGAAGTACTGAAGATGAAGACTCAAGTCACCGGCAAGTTACGAGCCGGCAAGCCTCAGGCCAACGACCTCCAGACTGACAAGCTTCATCCCACCACTCAACCATGGCAGTTGTCATGAAGTTGCCAACGGGTGTCGAGTGGGCAGGTGATTAGGTAGATCTTGTCAGGACATGTGGCAACCCGCCGCTGAAGAGCAACTTTATTGACTCCCATCCAAGGGGCGTGGCGAAAGAACAAAAGGTAGCTAGGCGAGCGACACAAGTGGAGCTAGGTTCTCTTGCCGGCATTCCTCCTCAGCGTGACACCTAATAGAGCATTTAATGCTCTTGTCCTATTCCGGGAGAGTTAGGTATGATAGCACTGTAGCCACCATCTACCCTCGGTAGTTACTATTTTGCCACTGTGGTGACCCCTTTCATCTATAAAAAGGAGGCCCATGGCAACTTTTACAAAGGTCTGCACTCTGCCCATTTGAACTATGTAGCTGCACCTACTGAGCTCCTTGCTGGCAAGGTCGCGCTCTCTTTTAACTTGGGATTTTGCACATATAATTCCACCAAAAGAAGGAGTAGGATTTTACGCTTCATAAGTGGCCCGAACCTGGGTAAATCTTGTCTGTTGATCTACTGGATCTGCTCTTTGTGTGTTGCGTCCCCTTAGTCGAACCACAAAGGGGCCTTGCTGGCCCCCTAGATTGTCGTACACTAAAAATTGATCCAAATGATGCCCAATTACAAAGATCTCAAGTCCACAGAAGTCATTAGAAGGATTTTCACTCATGAGATGCCACTCAAGGACAAAGAGGAGCTCCACAATGATTCAAGTGGCTCTTACAAAGCTTCAAGTCAAGCTCCCACAACATCAATGACAATCTTGTGTCCAATGAAGAGATAAGCCTAATCGTAAAAAACTTCAACAAGTTCCACAGGAATATATGCAAAGAGAGAAGCTCCAACTCAAGACACTATGAGCAAAAATCTTCCAGTCTTGACCGAAATTGCTATAGTTGTGGAAGACCTGGACACTTCTCCAATGAGTATACGACACCTCACAAGAAAAGAGTTGGGTCACCTAGAAGGAGTGGAGGAGATGAATCACCTCATAGAGAGATAAGGAGTAGATGTGATCGTTATGAATGAAGACCTTCTCGGAGAAGCAAGGATTTAGAATGGAAAGACAACTCAACAAAGAGCTACTCTAGAAGAAGACATCAAGCTCATGTTGGTTAATGGGTTTCCGATTCCGACTCCGACAACCAATCCGAGAGAAGCTATAACTCCAACTCCAACTATACTCAAGATGAATGTGTTGCCGGACTAGCTCTTGTATCCTCCAACTCTCGTGACCTATTTGATTCACGAAATGAAGGGATTGGAATATGCTTCATGGCTAAAGGCCCCAAGGTATCACACCCCGAATGCCTTGACTTTAATAGCGATCAAGATGATTTGCTTGGCGAGGATGACTTGCTCAATGATAAAACTAGTGATGTTAGCTATAATGAACTTGCAGTAATCATGATAGACAAGATGAGATGGTTGACAATATTATGAGGGAGATTGAGCGCTTAACTAAAGAACTAAACACTCTTAAGTTAGCTCATGAAACTACTCAAGATTATCATAGAGAGCTCCTAAGAACTCATGAGAAGCTATGCTTCGAGAAGCTAAATTTAGAACAAGAGCATGAGTTTCTAAAAGCTATCAATGATGATCTTTAGAAAAGTTTCTCTTACATTGCCAAACGACTAGTCTTATCTACTTTTATGACACAAGCTAAATCTAAGCAATCTAGGAACAAGAGCAAGAAAGGTTCCACCTCCAGTAGGAATAATAACAATGTCTAAATCCAATGTTGTTAAATCTAGTAGTTCTATTGATTCCACTAATTATTCTCTTAGCCAAGTTACACTTGGGAAAGAAAACAGTTTATTGCAAGGAATTGTAGAAAAGGGTGTCTACAAGAGCCTTGCCGTGAGTAAGAAATTTGATGAGATTTTCACAAGCAAGGATGGCACCGGAAGAACCAAGGTGTTGGTTTTGAACGAAAGTTCAATGCCAATGGAGTTGAGTGGGAAGAAATCAATACCCCAAGACTAAGTTTGTTCCTCAACAAGAGAAGTATGATCCTACTCTCTTCAAGGGGACACAAGCTCAAGATGATCTTCCACCACAAGACCACAAGCTAAAAGGCAAGGAAAAGCTTCAAGAAGAGATCGACTCATTTAAAGAACCACCTCAAGCCTTGGTCAAGTGGGCTCCTGAGACTACTTCAAGTTGTACTTCATCAAGTACAATTGCAACTCCGAGGATTCCCATCAAGTTGACGTGGGTCCCAAAGAAGAATAACTAGATTGTGCTTGGGGGTGACTCCGGCAAGAAAATTCACTCATATTCATTCATAGCAAGAACTTGTGCAAACAACGTCAACATCATGCACTAGTTCATGGAGTCACAAACCCTCTTGTTGGTAAGTTAAGGGACAAGGTATTCAATGAATCCATGGACATCATCTAGTGCATTTCACTATGTCTATAGATATCCTTGTTATTCCTTGTGGGACTAACCTATCTAGGTATTGAAAGTTCCCAAATCCCAAGGATTGCTCCCAACTCTTGATGATCTTCATCAACATTGAGCATCCACATCTACAACATCTACATGAAGTCTTTGAAGACAAAACCCAAGGTTAGTTCATCCCTCTTTAAGGGGGATCTCACATCTAGGGGGAGGTTTCCTCTAAGAGTTGAGCTAAAGAAACTCTAATGGTGTGTACACGTTAATGCATTATGTAAAAGTAGCAACCCCACTTGAGCTATGAGTATGACCTATGATCAAATGTTCTCATTTGGCTCCAAAGTCAATATACTCATATATAGATGGCTTTATCATAGACCATTGCTTGATAGATGCTAGAATTGGTTGTGCATGTTTGACAAATTTCATTTGCTATCTTATTGTCTGAGCATCTTGCAATGCATATTTTCGCATTCGAGGACATCCAATTGTTTTGGATCTTTTGGCCAATTGGAGTTCAAGAATGCCTAAGAACCTTCTCTAGCTATATATCTCAACTTGTCTCAAATTCATTCTTGCTAAAGCACAAAATTTGAAGAAGCTACCTTTTTGGACCCTCCGGGTGAGGAGCACTCGGAGGCACCTATCTGATTAGGGCTGAACATTAAAACCTTCTTTATGCAATTCAGATAGATCAACCAATTCCATTTTGGTCCAATCGGTTTCACCCAGATTGATCTATTTTTCCATCTCGGACAGACCGATTTAAACCAGTCAGTATCACCGAGTTGCAACGTCTCTGACAGTTACACATATCAGTGTCACTCAGTTGTTTCACTTGGTCCGACTGATAGAGGACGGGTATATATATATCCGCAAGACAATTCGTTGAAAATTTCTTAAAACGCCACCTTCCCGCACCCCGTCTCTACCATCGCCATGGTCGCCAGATCGTCGCCCTTGTCTCCAGCGCGCCCTCGCCGTCGGATTCTGGCGCCGTCAATTACATTCTTCCTCGTCTTTGCCACCATAGAGGATCACCACCAAGTTAGGGTATGATTCGATCCCCTTGTGTATCTCCAATCTAATTCATTGCACAAGAGTTTGCACCTATTTGTTTCCTTAGTATGCACATTCCTATCCATTGAGATAATTTCTAGATTAAGTTTGCGCAAAAAATTTAGGGTTAGGTTTGCGCTGTACGCATATCCACTACTAGGAAAAGGCTAATTAGTGGCGCACCTGTTTTGGCCATTAATGGCGCACTACAGGTGCGCCACTATCATCACGCCACTAGTAACTAATACTAATGGCGCACCCCTGGTGCGCCATTAGTATACCAGACAGTAGTGGCGCACCAGGGAGTGCGCCATTAGTATGTCAAACGGTGCACCATTACTATGCCTCCCAGGGGGGCATATTTACCTTGTGCTCTGCGTTACTAATGGCGCACTACTAGATAGTGCGCCACTAGTGTGTTTATTGCAGTGCGCCACTAAAGTGCTCTGTGGTGAGCCAATAGTTTGAATATTAGGAATTTTTTTCTTTTCTGATATTTGCACAGGTTACAAAATATATTACTGCACAGAATATAGACAGCACAACATATAAACAGCAGATTTATTGAATACAATAGAAGATTAGTCTCCGAATACAATTCATCATATTAGTCTCTGAATTCAAAAGACCGAACAAAGTTAGAATATTACAAGTCTCGAGACCGCGAGTAGCGAGTTTGTCTTCACATTACAAGTCGATATCGATCATCTAAACTACCATCACATAGAAGAGAGTTGCGGTCATCACGATTAGGATCATCGCGATGAAACTAGTCTTCATCCGGTTCCTCCTCCGCTCCCTCCTCTCTCCCGCTAGATAGCGCGCGTATCTAGCTTCCGCCTCTGCCCTAGTGGTGTACCCTTTGTAACTGTTACCGCTGAAACAGTGAACCTGTCTCCGACACTCCTCCCAGTCGTCATAGACTCCGGGAACCTTACCCTTGTACACGACATACGACGGCATCTCTATGCACTAGCCAAACAAAACGTTAGTAGCAATTCACAGACAATACATAAGCAATATATAAGTATGCAACAAAAGGATCGGAAGAGAAAAGCAACACATTAATAGCACGATTCATGGTCCTACTAAGAAATAGCATCGATTACATATAAGTTGAACGACTGTCCAAACCAAAGAGACATACAAGTTCATTAAAGTTTAATTACAACATGAGCTAATCGATATTTCAGAACTACATAGCATCACTACTTTCGACTCGACTCAGGGACCGGAGCGTGGATGAAGCCGCCGTCTGTCGTGATGGTCATGAAATCGCGGGCGTTGTCAGCCTGCATTTGTAGCGTTGTTTCTATCTCACTGTTGGACGGTTGATATCTGAGGTAGAACTGCCCCGAGGTACGAAGGACATCTTGATGGATGATTTCCGCAAACTCTGACTGGATGCAAAAGAATTCTTGTCTGATGTCCGCGTCCTGGATTGCCGACAAGCGTGCGGCCCAATCTTTGAGATTATTTGGGAGCAGAAGGTGATTATGGTCCCGTACGATCGCCCGCATGTGATGTAGGGCGTAGTAGGCATCCTTCTGACCGCCAGGTAGCTGCTTGACGCAGGGGAACGTCGTATTGTGGGTGAACACGTGCTTGCCGTACCTACGAATTGGCCTGCTGAAGGTGCCTCCAGATCTGGCGTAGCCGGGGAGAACATCATCAAGAACTTTCTTGATATTTGTGTAGTCTTTCTTCGACTGACTGTCCGAGTCAAAATATGTGGCCATGGAATATTTCGGGCTTAAGAGGATGAGTGTGCAATGTGTGTCACTACACAAAATACGGAATGTTAGAAAAAAAGAACGATCAAAATCTAAGAAATCATATGTTACGGGGCGGTGAGGGGATGACTTACTCGAGAAAGTAAGGCACGAGGAAGTTATCCTTATCTGGGTTTGCCAGAATGACGCCTTCGAGGTATGAACTCTCGACTTGCCGGTCCCCAGCGCTGCCCAAGATCTTGGCACGCATGTAGAAGGGGTCGACTATCACGATGTCTGGGATCTTGTCTCTAATGATCCGCATCTCCATACCCAGCGAAAATAGCCGAACGAAGGTGTAGTGCAGCGGATGAAGGTTAAACATAGCGAAGATGTCATCAAACCGCAGGACGATCATACCCCCGATGGCGCTATCCACAAAGCCCTTGCCCTCTGGCACATTGGCCACGAAAACCGGGTATGTCACATCATTCTCGGAGAGACGCCGCTTCTCCAAAGAAAGAACACTGTCATGCAGACTCCACATAGCATCGGTTGCAGCATTGAGTAGATTAGTCGGTAGCATCGGCCTACCCGCCACATGCACCCTCCTCGAGATATCCTTAGGTGAAGGTAGCCCGTCCTGAGCACGGACCGTACTCGGTGCCGGATGGCTCACACCCTTGTTAGTCTTTCTTTTCCATCCCTTCTTCTTCTGTTGTAATGGGATCGAGTTCTGCTCAGAGACCGCCTTCTTGAGTGTGTTGGGGCTGATAATATTTCACACCTCGGCTATCTGAGGATCGGTGAAGGCGGCAGCTGGAGGCGTCTCCTGAGAACTGAACGCCAGACGACACCTGTTGCAATTGGGTTTCTCCGCGGTACCAACTAGATCGCGATCGTCTTTTGCAGGGTTGGGTTCTTGAGAAGGAGGCCCCAAGAATTCGTCACCGTACCCATGTTCGTTGAAGTACTTATCGACATTGGTAAATGTACCGTCATCGTCGTCGTCGTCGTCCGGATCCTGTGCCATATGCATGTCCGGCATGTCCGGCATGTCCGGTAGCGTTGCGGCGGTCTTGCCATGGCTTGGCGCTGGCACGACTGGCGGTGTTGTCTGTGGAGTGGTGTCCCCCGCCCCCAAAAGAATCTGGCTCTTCGGCCAAAGCAGGGGCCAGCTTAAGCAGGCGCTGAGGGTCATCACATCATCTTCGTCGGCCCCATGGGGTCGAAACGGAGGTAACAAGTCGTCACAGCCCCGCAGCACCCGAACCAGTTGAACCCTATACACGTTGGGTGGCATCGGATTACTGTGGAACAAGCAGTTGCCCGGTTGAACGATTCTGGCCTTGGTGACATCGATCAACTCGCCGTCCATGAAGTGCAGGAGAGTGCATGGAATGTCGGCGGCGCCCTGCGAAAACATGTAGGGCGTCAGGGATGCCCAGTCAAAGGCAAGGAGATGAAGTCATCGGCCGAGAAGCTTAATTATTTACCGTGATGGCGTCAAGCTCGGCTAATGTCGAGGCACTGCCAACGGCGGGCGTCCAAGTGACGGAGGGGCCGCTTGCTGCCGAGGTGCCGGCCGGCGTATTCTTCCCACACCCGGGTGCATTAAGCTGCAATGTCGGCGCCACCGCAGGAGACACCAATGCCGCCTCCGCCGGAGACACCAATGGCGCCGCCAGCGCGTTGCGCGAGTTGCTGCCCGTGAAGCTGGGAATCGGGGGCGGCCCTTGTTGGCCGCCCTCCATCCACGCCTGCATCCCAGAAACCAAGGTAGGTATAATGGCGGTGATCGTCGCTCCCAGTTGGTCTTGCACTTGCTCTTCGACCATCTCCGGAATCCGCGCCACTTGTGCCTTGAGTTGTTGAACCTCGCGCTCCTGGCTTTCTGAGCTGATCTTTCTCTCCTTTCGCCCAGCGGTATAGTATTCCGACCATTTCGTGGACAAGCCTTTGCCGGCCACACGACCAGCTGACGACGGCTTACTGAGCTTATCCTTGTTTTTCATTATGTTCAACGCCCTATTTAAAGGGGTGTCGAAAGGGGAGCTCTAAGATGACCCCGCGCTACTGCTTTCAGTGTCCTGCGGAAGGAACGTGAACCATTTAGAAATTTGGGTTCATTAATTAGAATGCAACCATATGGAGCTAATTACACGGGGGTGTATTCCTTACCAGAACACGCTCAAGCACCTTGGTCTTCGGATCCGTGGTAAGCTCCTTGGTTACCGGGTCAATCTCTTACTGGGCCCTGACATAGTTCCTGGTCTGCTTGTCACGGTATTTGTCGAAGAGGGGCTGTAGGCCTTGCTCGACACGCTCCGCGTCCTCCTTGTCCCATATAGGTTCCGCCACTCTGTAACCGCCGGGACCGAGTTTGTGGACCCCTAAGTTCAAGTCCCGCATATCTTTCCCCCACTGACTTGGTTCCACGGTTGTGTTGCTCTCGCACTTGAACTTGAACTCCCGTTAGTCATCTTCGCTGATTGAAGGATTTTTCTCCTTGATCTTCTCATAACTATCACCTTTTTCAATCATTCTCTTCACCGCGGCTCTCCAAGTAGCCAGGGTCGTGCTCATCTTCGTGAGGGCGGCACTGTTCACTTTATTCCCTGAGAGGCGTGTGTTTGCGAAGTCAGCGGGGAACTTGTATCGTTCATGCAGCTTCGTGAAGAGGAGGTTGCGCAAATTCCCTCGGTCACGATGCCTTAGGTTCTCGGTGTTGATCGAGACGGTGCTCCGGGGAATGCACCCGAGCTGTCCCGCGTACCCCTTGACTATTTCTTTGGGCGCTGTTGGATGCCCCTCGGAGGACACTTCAGTAAATTCCTCATTGATGGTGCCGAGCACGTTCGGGCGCCGGTCCTTCCGTTGCCTCTTCGGTTGGCTGCCATCTATGCGTGTGCTGCCATCATCAGTGGTGGCATCCTCGGCGGCACCATCAGTGGTGTCATCCCCGACGCCACTAGGGGTTGTGTAGTCAGGATCGGTGTCTTCCGCGGCGCCCTCATAGCGGTGAGGTTCTTCATCTCCTGGGACAGCTCCCAGAATGCCTTGCCCGAACAGCCGGCCTCATCGTTGTGGGCCATGTTTCGCTCTAAATAGGAAAAAAGTTTGGTCAAAAAGTTGGTTATTGTCAAGGAACAAGATCATGGTCTCATCATTTAGGGTTTATCGACACTGAGGCATCCTAAAAGCTAAGGTTTTATCATTTAGGGTTTGTCGACGCCGAGGCACCCTAAAAGCCTAAGCTTTCATCATTTAGGTTTTTATCGACATCGAGGCACCCTAAAAGCCAAGGTTTTATCATTTAGGGTTTGTCGACGCTGAGGCGCCCTAAATGCTAAGTTAAGTTTTCATCATTTAGGGTTTATCGATGCCGAGGCACCCTAGGTTGACTGATATATATGGGTATCTTCTAATAATATACCCTATCAAGAAAGGGGAAGGAGAATTCTAAGTTGGGCCTAATCACTTGGCTCTATTGCCACCTATTGCAGTTGCATATTAGTTGTGCAAAAAAATTTAAGAGCGGGCAGTAATGAATAATATTTAATGGGATACCTCAAAAAGCTAATCTAGTATCTCATTTTAAAAGTTTTCAACTAGAAAGTGCACAAAGTGCAACAAACAGATTATTTCAACCCCCCAAACAATAATGATAACATTCTTTTCCTGAACTATAAACGACTCATGGTTTCGTCTGTCCACACATGAATTCAGCATATGTGTCTAATGCAGCAAGAATAAAGGGGCAGTTGATCCTACTTAATTAAGTACTAAGATACCCCAGCCCATGCATTAGTCGCAAGTACCCCATATGTCCTATCTTTAGCAAAGTCATGCTAAAATTCACGGAAAATTTCAGCATGACCTTTGCAGAAAATAGGACATATGGAGTACCCGAATTTGCCGGAACGGAAGTTAATCGACATTTTGGCAAACTCAAGGGCCTCTCGGGGTACAGCAGCAGCATCACAAGTTGACAAAATTCCCAAGTAGTACAACAGCAACAACACAAGTAGTACCAATGAACATATAGTCCAGCACATTCTGAATTTGTTTGTCAAAGTGTTAGTAAGCATCACCCCCACAATGTGCATCCCTTGATTCCCTTCTCACCAGCAAACCACACTAATGCTCTAACTAGTGTACATAATTCATTCACCATGATCACATTTTCTTTTCTTTATACAGAAGCCTTTCACTATAACTGTCTGATCCTAGCAAAGACATGCATGACACATAACCACTCCCACCAAACCTGCAGAAGTGCAATAACTGAAAAAGCCGAAGTTCTCAGCATGAAGAATCACACAACACAGCACCTACATTATGATGATACATTTGGATCTTCATAGGAGCATACAACAATGCAGGCAAAAAGAAGGAACTTAATTTCGATAGTTATTTGACCAAGTTGTGTTATAACATGTGGACCGAGTATCACAGAGCAGACATGATACTACCACAAAACCTATAGTTCTTGCAAAGTGGAAGAAAAGTATGGGAGGTAAAGCAAGTTGATTGACCTATAGGTTCTGTGCTTTGGGCTTGGTTCATTCATGGTGATTAATGTGTTGGCTGTCCCTAGCTAACCACCAGCAAAAATACAACTTGAAGAATTGAGTACACTGCGTAATAAGCTGCTTATGTTATCCCATGCATACATAGTTTTGAACCTCAAACATGATTGAAAGGGGATAGATGAGCAGTTCGTCATATACTGAACAATGTGCCAGTGACATTTCACTTGAGAACAAAGCCCTAAGCTGCTTGGTTTTAGAAACAAGAAGACCTATTCAGACCTCATGGCTCGAATCAGTCAACTAGTACTAGGTACTCTTCTTTTTATTGCAATGGATCACAATATGATATATAAAATTATCAACTGCAGACCTGAATGCATGCAATTCGGCCTTTCCCAAGCAGTGATGGTAACTGAAAGTATAACAACTAAAAACTCTGCTCTACTGTATGTGTCCAATAGTGCCATCATAACAGAACTTGGAAAACTTTTCCCAAGGAATGAGAGAAACTGAAAGTAGCAAGTAAAAACTCTGCTCATCATAATAGAGCTTGGAAAATTTATAGGTCATTTCATACTACATTCGATTACAACACCAAGTACTTGCGACTAACTGAATTATCAAAGGAGAGGCGGCAAACATATGGAATGGACGAACTGAATTATCTGAATCAAGAACAGAGATGTCCAACTAGCTTTGATATATAAGTCCACATGGCACCTACAATTTCCATCCAAGTACTTTTACTTTTCTACAGGATTACACCAGTTTCATACAACTCCTAGGTTCTAACAGAATGTATCGCAATATTACAGGTCATGTACAAAACCTGAATACAAATCATGTGCAAAAACAAGATTTAAGTTTCCACTGTTGGAGCCTGAATTTTGTTGACAGGTTATTCAACGCAAGTAAAATAGGCTAAATCAAACTGATATCACCATCTTCTGTGATATCAAATACTTATCTACAAGATTACAACAGTTATCTGAAACTGCTTAATAGATTCAGATCATCTAATTGTGAATCATCTGATTTGGGGTTTCAATTTCAGATCATCTTTTACTTATCAACAAGATTGCAACAGTTGTAGACACCTCACACTAACAGTTTCAGACTTGAACAGATTCAGATAACTGTTTTTCAAACTAGAACAAATTCAGTAAACTGTTATTCAGACCACAGCAGTTTCAGCAAACTATACCAAATTCAGTCAAAGACTACATGTTTTCACACTTAGGAGATACAGTATGTACTTAGGAACTTGGGTCTCACCAAGGGTCCCGGCTAGGAAGAGGCGGCTGACGAGGAGGACGAGCGACGACTCGTCGGGGACCGGAGCAGGGGAGGGCTTCCTCGCGGGCGGAGGAGGGGGAGGCGAGGTTTTCTTGGGCGGCGGCGAAGGCGAGGTCGAGCGGCCTCCCTTGCCCCCGTCTCGCGGCGGCAGCGGCGAGCGGCCCCTCCGCGCAGTGGACGAGCTGCGAGGAAACAGAGCAAGCAATGAGAGATGGGGCGAAGGGGGGAGGCGAAGGGGGCAGCTCCGGCGGCGCGGCTGGGTCACCTGCGGCGGTCGGAGGAGGCCCTCGCTCGGCCGATTCCGTTCGGTGGAACCGAGCGAGGAGACAGGGGAGGGTGCGGGGGGTCGTCGGCGGCGGTGGAACGGGGGAGGGTGCGGGGGGTCGTCGGCGGCGGTGGTGCGGGAGGTCGTCGGCGGTGAGGGGGATCCGGCGAGGGGGGAGATAGCGATCGAGAGATGTGGAGTGGATCTGGCGCGGGGGGCGAGGGGGAAAGGGATAGAGGGGGGTGCATCTAATAGCAATGGCGCACCACCGAGGGGTGCGCCATAAGTACATCCATAGCAATGGCGCACCACCGAGGGGTGCGCCATAAGTAACTTTTTTTATTTTTAGTTGCATCTAATATTTTTTAGAAAATGACAATCAAATTTGAAAACATTTATGAATGTGAAAAAATATCATCAAATTTGTTATTTGAAAATATTTATGAATATGAAAAAATATCATCAAATTTGTTATTTGAAAATATCATCAAATTTGTTATTTGAAAATATTTGAAAAAATATCATAAAAATTGGTATACCAATGGCGCACCTCCTAGGGGTGCGCCATAAGTACACTGATAGCAATGGCGCACCTTCTCCTGGTGTGCCATTATTAACTTTTTATTATTATTTTTAGTTGCATCTAATAATTTTTTAGAAAATGACAATCAAATTTGAAAACATTTATGAATGTGAAAAAATATCATCAAATTTGTTATTTCCAAATATTTATGAATATGAGAAAATATCATCAAATTTGTTATTTAAAAATATCATCAATATTTTTTTTGGATTTTTAGTTGCATTCATTTGTGAATTGGTAAAAAATTATGAATATGAAAAAATATCATCAAATTTGTCAAAATATTCATGAACTCAAAAAGTGCCCATGAAATTTAAAAATATTCATGAGTTCAAAAAATATTAACAAATTCAATACTTTTTGTGAGTTAGAAATTCAATACCATAATAAACATAAATAAATATTCATGAGGACTAGAACAGAAGAAATATCATTTCAAAATGTCGAAATACAATCGAGAAATGAAGACTGCGATTTAAATACAATTGATCTTAGCTAGCTATCTTTTCACAATCTTCTTGCCCTTCTTTTTCACAAATGGAGTTCTTCTGTTGAACGGCCGTCCTTTAGGTAGGGTGGTCCTGCTTCTTCTTGTGGTGTATGGCACTTCATCGTCGTCGTCATGTTCCATCTTCGGGTCGGCGTACTTGTCAAAGTCTTGCTCATTGGCGACTCCATCCATTCTGATGATCTTCCTTTTGCCTTTCCTCACGACAACACGACTAGGCTTTGACGGGTCGGTAATGAAGAAGCATTGGTCCACTTGGGAAGCCAGTACCCATGGCTCATTTTTTGCGGTGACGTTTGCGCCCGCGGTCTTGGTTTTGGCTTCGGGTATAACCATGGTGGTGAAATACCGGTCTTCTTTTAGGACGCTCTTGGCCCATTTGACACGGAATATCGGGACCTTCTCTCCAGCGTAGCATAGCTCCCAGATCTCCTCGATCCTTCCATAGTATCTTTCCTTGTCGTTACCGGTGTAGGATTCCATCGTTACCCCGGAGTTCTGATAACCATCGCTCTTCATGTCCTTGTCCTCGGTGTAGAATGTGTAGCCGTTGATATCGTACGCCTCATAGGTCATCAGGTTGTGCTCGGCGCCCTGTGACAAGGCGAATATGAGTTTTTCTTCCGCGGAAGAATCCTCATGCAAAGGGTACGACAGAAGCTTCTCCTTGAACCAACGCGTGAAACATGAGTTGTGCTCTTTGATTATATCTCTGTACGTGCTCTGTTGGCCTCGGTCATTGTACGTCTTCTCAATAAAGGTTTTGTGCTCTACCACCCAAGGATCGACCACGTCTATGTATTGTAGCGCGGCTAGGTTTGCTCTTTCAAAGTCGGTGAGTCGACCCTCGAAGTCGACATGCATTTCGCGGCGACCATCACGGTGACCCCATCCAGCGAGCCTGCCGTGGTGCCTGTTGATGGGCAGACCAACGGGGTTCTCGATGCCTAGATAATTCGTGTAGTAGGAGATGCACTCTTCGGTCAGAAAGCCCCTGGCTATGCTTCCCTCTGGACGTGACATCTTGCGAACGTATCCTTTGATGACACCATTCATCCTTTCGAATGGCATCATGCTGTGCAGGAACGTCGGCCCGAGTTGGATGATATCCCCCACGATATGGACCAGCAGATGCACCATAACATCGAAGAATGCGGGCGGGAAGTACATCTCAAGCTTGCACAGTATCACCACGATCTCTTCCTGTAGCCTTCTGAGTTGCATCACGCCAACCGACTTCCGAGAGATGACGTCGAAAAAGTTGCATAGGCCAAATAGCGTTTCACGGACGTGCTCGTCCATGATCCCACGGATTGCAACTGGAAGTATCTGCGTCATCAGCACATGACAGTCATGAGACTTCATCCCGCTGAACTTCTGCTTCGTTGAGTCTAGGTATCTGCTTATCTTCCCCGCGTAACCATAAGGAAGTTTTACTCCTACGAGGCAGGTGAAAAACTGCTCGATCTCCTCCTAACTTAGAGTGAAGCACGCGGGAGGGTAGTCATTTCCGGTCTTCTTGGCCTTTTTGCCTTTGCGACGACTTTCCGTGTCCTGCTTCGCCACATCATCATCATCATCATCATTAGCGTGAAGCTCCTCCCTGATGCCCATTGATTTCAAGTCTGCCCTTGCTTTTGGCCCATGTTTGTTCCTCTCTGGCATGTTGAGCAGGGTACCAAGCAGACTCTCGCACATGTTCTTCGTGATATGCATGACATCAAGGCTGTGAGGCACACGGTGGATCTTCCAGTACGGCAAGTCCCAGAAAACAGACCTCGTTTTCCATACCTTCAGCAGCGGCTCTGGCGCCTTTCGCTTCTTTCCCGGCTCTGGGCACTCTTTCCAATTTTTCAACAGCTCGTCTATTTCCTCGCCGCTCCTCGTACGCGGGCGTCTTCGGGGTTCGGTTTCACCATCGAACAGATCCTTGCGTTTTCTCCATGAGTCATCGTCGTGAAGCCACCTTCGATGTCCCATGAACATGGTTTTCGAAGACCCGGGATCTCTATCTAGCTGGCGATATGTTGTGTCATCCATGCACCTGACGCATCCAGAAAATCCGTGGACCACCTGCCCGCGAGATATCCGTAACCGAGATAGTCGTGCACCGTCGTGAGCAGTGCGGCTCTCATAGGGAAATATTCTTTCTCTGCGGCATCCCACGTATTGGCTGGCGTTTTCCACAGTGTGTCTAGCTCCTCTTTTAGCAGCCCCAGATACAGATTGATGTCGTTCCCTGGTTGTTTCGGCCCTTCAATTAGCATACTCATGTGAATGTACTTCCTCTTCATGCACAACCAGGGGGAAGGTTGTACATCCACACAAACACAGGCCAGGTGCTATGTGTGCTTCTCTGGCTGCCAAACGGATTGACTCCATCGGTGCTCGCGCCCAGCACAATTTTCCTTGGATCGTCCCCAAATTATGGGTGTTTGAAGTTCAATGCTTGCCACTGGCTCGCATCCTTAGGGTGACTCAGCATCTTGTCTTTTTTATTTATCTCCTGATCATTTTCGTCATCTTCTCGCTTCTTCTCCTCCCTATCCGTGTGCCAATGCAGGAGCTTTGCTAGCTTAGGGTCCGTGAAACACCGCTGCAGACGAGGAGTGATCGGAAAGTACCACACCACTTTTCGAGGAGCTTTCTTCCTCTTCTTGTATCGAGTGACGCCGCACACCGGACATATGGTAGACTCCGCGTGCTCGTCCCGATAAATGATGCAATTGTTCATGCACACATGGTATTTCATGTGCGGTAAATCCAGAGGACACACAATTTTCTTCACCTCCTCGAAACTGGTCGGGCACTTGTTCCCCTTGGGAAGACGTTCGTGCCAGAATGACATGTTCTCGTTGAAGCATGCGTCGGTCATTTTGTGTTTTACCTTCATCTCTAGAGCCATGAGCATTCCTTTTAGGCGGGTATCCTCGGGCCTGCATCCTTCATACAATGGAGTAACCACGTCTATCTCTAGTTGATCCAGCTTGGCTTTCTCTCGGGCGGCAGCTCTTGCGTTATCCGTCTGCTTGAGAAGCAGCTCTTGAATATGAGGGTCCTGCACCCAGCCCATCGATGGTCCATCATCGTCTGCTCCGGCATCTTCATCTTCATGATCATGCCCTTCATCTTGATCTTCCTCATCATCATGTCCGGCATCTTCTACATGATGACTGTGTACTGCATCACCGTCGTGATCATGTCCTGGAGATTCTTCGTCTTCTCGCCCGCCCTCGCTGCGGTGGTTGTCTTGCTGCCCTTCCTCATTTCTTGTCCAGCCCCCATGGACGACTTCATAGTCATCTTCATCACCTTGCCACCGATAGCCATCCATGAAACCACGCAAGAGCAGGTGGTCCCGCACCTGTCCGGAATCCGGGTCCGTAATAAGGCTCTTCAGCTTGCATCTTCAACACGAACATCTTATCTCCGTCTCGTTCTTTTGAAGCATCTCGGCCTTCGCGGAGCTCAAAAACCTATTCACAATGCCTTCGGTCATCGTGCGGACCATGGTCGCCTGCGGGGTAGAGCAAAACGATATTTTAGAACCAAGAAAAAATTTGGCATGACTTTGCCTAAAAATAGGACCAAAAAGAATGCATAGTGCCAAATTCTCACCGAAACGGAAATGAATCAACATTACGGCAAAATATTGGCAACTATCGCATTTCAAATACCGGTACCTGCAAACACAAACATATGCAACACCACAAACATACGTAGATCTAGGCCATAAAAAGTGCATGTGCACGTTGTTGGAGGGAGAAAAAGTAGATCTACAACATAAAGAAAGCTTTCCCCTTACTTACCTATCAAAAAAAGCTAATTTCACCACTTAATTTGGGTGAATCTATGGTGCAAATGAGGTGAGGAGGAGGAGGCAGCCGAGACAAGCTTGGAGGAGGAGGTGGAGAGAATGAAGTGGGGAAAGTGAGTGTGGTAGGTGGCTGTCCAAAATATCTAGCTGCTCTCAGGTTACCAATGGCGCACCACCTAATAATGCGACATTAGTAACCCTGGTTACTAATGGCGCACTTGTTACGTGGTGCGCCATTACTAGTTTTGCAAAAAAAAAAATACAATTGTTAGTAGTGGCGCACCATGGTTGTGGTGCGCCATTACTAGTTTGAACTAGTAATGGCGCAGTGTACCGAGGTGCGCCATTACTAGTTTTGAAAAAAAAGTAAAAAAAATTGTTAGTAGTGGCGCACGGAGTGTGTGGTGTGCCATTACTAGTTAAAACTAGTAATGGCGCATTGTGCCCTGGTGCGCCATTAATAGTTTTGGAAAAAAATTGTTAGTAATGGCGCACCGTGTGTCTGGTGCGCCATTAGTAATGAGGAAACTAATGGCGCACCTGTATCTGGTGCTCCACTGCTATATAGCAGTGGCGCACCACATACATGGTGCGCCATTAATGTCCATATTAGCTATAGCCCTTTTCCTAGTAGTGATCAGACCAACCGATGTCTGGATCGGTGTCACCGAGTGTCTTAGGACATTGCACACATTATGACTCGGTGCAACCAAAATGTACCAACTAAGTTTGATCAATACAGCATTTTGGGAGTACCATGAGCACCTCGGAGAGATTGAGTCACACATCGCTTTCACCAAAAACGTGTGACTTAGTCTGTGTTACTGCCTCGGTATTTCCAAAAATTTCCACTTGGTAGTTCCGAAATGCCTACTGTGAAAACTTAAAACTGAACTTTGAAATCATTTGTTTCAAAACTAGCCGCATTCTGTGGTTCTCATCTATTCCACTCCACCTATTCTAATTCACAGGGCCAGTTGATCAAGATGCCAGGTTTAGATGACAACTAGAACAGATCTGAGGAGAACCTTGACCTGAGTGCATACAATAGTCTTATGGCTAGCTTTGAGGACCCTGGAACACCAAATTCGCATGGTCTTCCCAAATATGCCACAAGGGCTAGGAAGAAGAAGAATTATGATGAAGAGGACTCATATTTTCAGCCTAATGAGGTTACATCAAGGAAGAAGGTTGTCTAGAAGAAGTATGCAAATACTCAAAAGAAATATGTTGATGAAGTGAGGATGCAAACTGAGAGTGATGGTGATCATGTTGGTACTACACTCCCGACCACCACTTAGTTTCAGAAGATGCCCAGATCTATTGTGCCAGTCATATAGACTCGTGCTACAATGTCTGCGCCAACTGCTGCCCCATCTATTGCACCTTCAGCTGCATCAGCAGTCTCCACACCTCCAGCTCAGCGGATGCATTTGCCGAGGCACTTCTCTACACTCCATCTACACACACCAGAGTTGCAATTCATAGGACTTCATCGCCAATAGGAGAAGATCGAGCCTAGAGTGATTCTTAGCTCTATATTTATTCGAGCTTTTAGGTAACTTGTTGCCGAAGGGGGAGAATTTTTATAGATCATAGGGATTCGAGAGAGAGTGTTTCTTTTGCCTTTGCTTCATTTGGTTTCATGTTTATGCTACTTTGATTACTTTTTTGTTTGCTTGGTTAATACTATGCTTCATGTGTGATTCATCATACCGTACTTTGATGTTATGCATGCCTATCTATCTATCTACCCGTGTGATTCTTGTTATGATCATTCACTTGTATGCTTGGTGATGAGTGCTTGATGTATTTCATCCATATCACTTTGTGCGCTCCACCAAGATGTATGTGACATGGAAGAGTGACCCATGATACTAATCGATCGCCCGCTTGCATTCAGACGCAAATTCTAAATAATGCACAAATTTAGAGGGAGCTCTTGCTAATCACATACTTCTCAAAGCGAAAACAATAGTCATTGATTATATCCAATGTTGCAACTTTCATCTATATGTTGCCATCCATTACCAAAAAGAGGGAGATTGAAAGTGCAACTAATCCCCAGGTGGTTTTGGTAATTAATAACAACATATACATCATTGAACTACTGCCCATTCAAAGATAATTTCAGGAAAGCTCAATGTAGGCATGGCAAGGACATGTGATTGTGGATCGCTCAAAATGCTAAGGACATACATTGGCAAAGCTTTAAAACCCTACATTTTTGGTTAAGTGATCAAAGATCACATTGAGTCCATAGGAAAAGCCAATACTATTAAAAGGGGAAGATGTTTTGATCATGTGTCATTTGCTCAAGTGCTTGAAGATATTGCTCCAAAACCCTCAACCACTTTCTCAATATCCAAACTATCCAAAACCATCAGTCCAATATCGGCCCACCAAAACACACCTATTCGGACCCACTGAGATACACACCAGACAGAGCCAGAAGCCAAACCCTAGAAACTCAGTTCTACCGAGATGACATTCGGTCCCACTGAAGTGCAGTGGCCAAGTTTCTGTAACCCATGATGTTCACATCGGAATTATCGAGTTGAGCATATTGGAATTAGTGAGATGAGGAATCTGCTTAGGTCATCACATATTGGTCTCCCGATTGCATTCATCCGGTCTCACCAAAATGTCTAACGTTCAAATCTTTTACACTGTTTAGTCTTACCAAGATTTACTTTAGGTTTCATCGAGTTGTACATAAAGTATGTATTGGCTAGGTATTTGGTGATGGTTATATATACCCCTCCAGCACCACCTACTCTCAGAGAGAGCAACCATGATGAAACTACACTTCCCATATCCATTTTTAAAGAAAGAACCCCCTACACTTGTGTTGAGATAAAGGCATTCCAGCCCCCTCATATTGCATTCCACTCCAATCCTTCTCCCACCACCATGCCAAATCCGTGAGAGTTAGTGTTGAGGAGACTATCTTTTGAAGCACAAGAGCAAGGAGTTCATCATCAACAACAACATCTATTACCTTTTGGAGAGTGGCGTCTGCTAGATTGGTTAGGTGTCACTTGGCTGCCTCCAAATCTTGTGGAGTTGAACAAAGGATTTTGTAAGGGCAAGGAGATCGCTTACTTCGTGAAGATCTACCCGATGAGGGTAGTCCTTCGTGGACGTAAACCATGGTGGAATAGACAAGGCTTCTTCTCCGTGGACCCATCATAGGTGCAGCCCTCCGTGGACTCGCACAGCCTTTACAATCCGTGGGTTGAAGTATCCAACAATGTCGATGTATGATAGCACCACCTATCGGAACCATACCAAAAATCATCATGTCCATGTTTGATTCTCCAATCCCCTCCTTTATGTACATATGAAAAGTCTTTACTTTTCACGGCTCAAGTCTTAGACTTGTATGTGTAGGGTGTTTCTTGATTTGGTACAATTGCTAAAACTTGCCTACAACTAAAATTGGGAAAAGGCTAGGTTTTTATTTGGTCAAGTAGTCTGATCACCCCCTCTAGACCTACTGCCGATCCTACATCAACAAAGGATGTAATGTAATAGTTCGAAGATGAAAAAGCTAGAGTTTAGGGAAATGATGGAGATGCCGATGTTGATGCATATGTTATTCCCAATGATGAATGGAGTGTTTGTGATAATGATGGCTTTGAATTCCCCCTGCCAGAGGGATGGATCTCCCGTAGACCGGTATATGGGGGGAAAATTGCTCCACTTCTGTTAAGCCTTCCAGAGGGTGGTGAAAAATTCCTGTAATATTCCCCGAGAGTTTTTTGGTCAGAAGAAAAAATAGGCCAAAGGGCGTCGAGAGGCGGTGCTTATGGGCCCCACACAGCCATACCACTCGGCAAGGGGTGCCTATCGGCATTCTGGGAATGGGGGTCCCCAGACTTGCCTACCTGTGGCCCGCGGCGTGGCTCCACTCACGGCCCAGTATGGCCCATCTTCACCAACAAACATTCAACACCCTCGCGAGGGGCCAAGCCTCGCGAGGCGGATGACACAAGACCTCCTCGGCAGCGGCCTCACTAGGCTGGCTCGTGAGGGGCGGAGAGATCAAGGCAAGGCGAACCTCGCGAGGTTCCTACGAAGTCAGCCATGACGACCAAGACCAGGCGGGCGCCGGCGCGCACAGTTTCCTACCTAAGCCGCACCATTATTGCAGGGGTGGGGCTCGGCCTCCGAACCGTACGTGGGACGAGTTTCTGCCTCATACAGCTCGGGCCGAAGACCGGGGAAGTTGAGGGTTTCCTCATTGGTGCTAAGGAGGCAAGCGCAGGCGATGAGTACCGAGGCATCAGCCAAAGGTTTCCATATCGGTGCAATGAGACCAAGACCAGTAGGACGGCAGGACGGAGGTCACCGTGGAGCCCAAGACGGCGTCACCACCAGAGCCTTTGGCAGGCGAAGACCACCTTTAGTCAGGATAGCTTGTACTAGCTGTCCCCTTTCAAATTGGCCGTTGTTGGCTCCCTTCTCGCTCAATATTTGGGGAGAGGACCAGGGCCTCTATAAATAGGACTAGCCACCCAGTAGAGAGGAAAACTGAACCAAACTGATTCAGATCATCCTCACACCACCAAGCACAAGAACACCTCTCCTTAGGAGCCTGTTCTTCCCCTTGTACTGTTCATCCTCAACCCAAGAGGCAATCCACCACACCACACTGGAGTAGGGTATTACACCACAACGGTGGCCCGAACCAGTATAAATCTTGTGTCCCTTGTGTTGCGAGTTCATCAAGCTAGGCCTTGAGATCACGGCGAGGTTGAGGGTGTTATTAGGTAGGGGGAAATCTTCGTGTGCACCCAGTGTTCGAACCTCAAGGGTTTTGCCGGAACCCGAAATCCGACAGTGCCAGCGTGGGCCCAATAGGAACCCCATGGACCCATCTTCTGGATCCATGGATGTTTTCTCCTAAAAGATTTTCTGTAATTTTTTGGAAATTTATCAAACTTGGAAAAAATTCCTTTCTTCATTGCCATTATTTTGTTTATAATTTCCATATTTTTTGTAATTCCCCTCTCGATGTAGTTCATGCAATTGAAGGGAAAAGGTCATTGCAATTGTGCCATAGTATGAAAAATATTGATAATAGAAAGGAAAATATAATAATAACTAGTGACGCAAAATGGACATATCACCATGCAACTTTCCATACATCTCAAACCAGTAGCGTTTAGAGCCATCAAACGTTCAGTTTTAGGCATTTTGGGCCGTCCAATTTCTTCTCGATCTCGTTGGATGCTTCATATCATGGGCTACTGCTCTAATCAAATACCGGTACATTATCATACGGACCGCAAGCTTCGAGCATATGATACCTTAGGATGCTCATTTTGAACTTGCCCTTTTCAGATTGATGAACATCTCCACTTGATGTCATCCTCACGTAGTCTACTTGAAATCTTTACTGTCGTGCAAGAACATGAATATCACCCCAACATAGACATAGAAAACCCATACTATGTGTTAGTTCACTAAGTGCATCCGGTCTTGTTTGCTTGCAGTCAGTTAGCTTCACACAAATATTCTAGACCTTCAAGAAGAGAAGTGTATCACTAGCTGGCTAAGGCGAGTTATATTTATTTGGTAATTATGTCCTTGCCATGGCTCGTTATCCATAACAAAAACCTCGGTGGCTGTCCTATCAATGGAGGCTCGGGACGCAGGCCAGGCCATCGTCCCTCCCCATTCGTTGAAGCTGGTAGAAAGCGCAGGATGGACCTTATCCATGGCCTCCTGGTTGAGCACCCGCGATCGGCCGACGGCGGGCTCGACGGCCGGAGGTGAGCTGGCTGAGGACAAGGGCTTCTTCCCTTTCTCCGTCCGGTTTGGCGCCCTGGCGATTGAGAGAACTAAGCTCGAGTCGGATTGGAAGAGGAAGCAGAGGTACGGGGAAGCGAAGAAGTTGGGGAGTGCGTTGCCAGCAATGGGGGAATAATTGTGTAGGATGTTGTGGCCGCCTAGCCTGGCGGATTTCCAGGATGCGTGGGGAAGCGGGGCCGCCCACGTCCAATCAATCGCCATGCATTGACCAAGGCACAGGCTGTTGGGGCCCACGGCGCTCCGCACTTGCCCTTTGGCTTCGCCTCGAAGCGAAGTCCAAGCGCGCCTTGGGCCCGGGGGCTACTGTCGGCATTTCGGGAACGGGGGTCCCAAGACTTGCCTACCTGCGGCCCGTGGCGTGGCTCGACTCGTGGCCCAGTACGACCCGTCTTCACCAACAAACATTCAAGACCCTAGCGAGGGGCCAAGCCTCGCGAGGCGGACGACACAAGACCTCCTCGGCATCGGCCTCACCAGGCTGGCTCGCGAGGGGCGGAGAGATCAAGGCAAGGCGAACCTCGTGAGGATCCTACGACGTCAGCCATGACGACCAAGACCAGGCGGGTGCCAGGCGGGCGCCAGCGTGCACAGTGTCTTCGTTTCCTCTTTGGTGCTAAGGAGGCAAGCGTAGGCGATGAGTACCGAGGCATCAGGCAAAGGTTTCCATATTGGTGCAACGAGACCAAGACCAGCAGGACGGCAGGACGGAGGTCACTATGGAGCCCAAGACGGCGTCATCACCAGAGCCTTTGGCAAGCGAAGACCACATTTAGTCAGGATAGCTTGTACTAGTTGTCCCCTTTCAAATTGGCCGTTGTTGGCTCCCTTCCCGCTCAATATTTCGGGAGAGGACCAAGGCATCTATAAATAGGACTAGCCACCCTAGTAGAGAGGAAAACTGAATCAAACTGATTCAGATCATCCTCACACCACCAAGCACAAGAACACCTCTCCTCAGGAGGCGGTTCTTCCCCTTGTACTGTTCATCCTCAGCCCAAGAGGCAATCGACCACACCACACTAGAGTAGGGTATTACACCACAACGGTGGCCCGAACCAGTATAAATCTTGTGTCCCTTGTGTTGCGAGTTCGTCGAGCTAGGCCTTGAGATCGCGGCGAGGTTGAGGGCGTGATTAGGTAGGGGTAAATCTTCGTGCGCACCCCCAGTGTTCAAACCTCAAGGGTTTTGCCGGAACCCTAAATCCAACATTTGGCACGCCAGGTAGGGGTGCGCCGGAGCTTTCCTTCCGCTAGTTGATCCGCCGACACTCCGCGGCTGTGATGTCCGGCGACCCGAGGACCAACGCCGACCACTGGGCTGCTTGGCCGGCCCGGGCGGCGCCGCCTACCCAAGAGGACCTTAACCCCGCGCCCCAGGCATCACGCGCACCGCCAAACGCCGCGGGGCATGGGCGGCGCGGTCACGCGCCGTCCGCCCTTACTCCACACCAAGCGCGAGCGGCCGGAAGGGCCTCAAGCCACGCCGCGGCCACGGCGCCACACACCCGACGGGAACAAGCAAACATGAGGGCCGTGCTCACGGTGGCTCGGGAGCTGCTGCGATGCCGGTTGATGGAGAGCGGCCGAGATGCGTTGCTGGAGCGCGTCGCCGAGCTCCTGGACGCCGCGGCCTCGGGAGCACCACCCTTCTGCTCCCTGCTTGCACCTCAGGCCGCGGCCGGATCGCATGGCGGGCCTCGCCGCGCCCGCGTGCCCCCAGGCGTACCCTTGGGCTTCATCGACACCGGCGTGACCAACGGCACCGAACGCCCAATCGCACCCGCGCCTCCCCCGATAAGCGCGGGTACGAGCATTGTCACCAACGGCCTTAGCGGGACACCGCCCTACCATCCTCAGGGCGGTGCGCTGGGCCGAGCGATGTGGAGCGTGGGCCACTACGGCGAGGTCTTCGAGGCACAGAGGCCTATGTGCCCCGCATGGTGGACCAAGAGTACGCGCTGGAAGGCGACCCCGGCTCGTTCCTCGAGCCGGGCTGGGAGGAGGAGGCGCTAGAAGCTAAGACCTTCCAGGAGCCTCACCAACCGCGCCGGGGACAACAGCTACAGGGTATCACTAGTCTCTCAGGAACAAGCTTATGCTAACCATGGGTCGTAGGAGGATCAGGTTGCAGCAGCGGATGGCAGCCCCAGCTCGGCAGCCTCCCTTCCGCCAGGAGGAGCGCACTGGGGGCTGCAGGAAAGCGGCCGGGAGCAAGGCCCTTCCCCGCGCCATGTGGAGCAGGGCATCCCCCGGAGGTAGGCCCTCTGCCGGGGAGGCGCTGGAGAGCCTTCCCCCGGCAGAGGACCCATGGTCGCCGAGGGCGCCGCTGGCGTCCCCTTTGCCCCTTGGTGACGTCCTGGTTTCTAGACGCCCCCAATGGTGGTCGAGGGCGGCGCAAGGCGGGTCCCTCATCTGGCGATATGAAGTAAGGCTCGCGCCTGTGAAGGTCTCCGCTTGTGACACTCTCACGTAATAATGAGTGGGGCTGTACACGCCCCAGAGTCTCAGGAGTGCCGCCCTCGGGCCTCGGGGGCTCCCTCCCACGTCCAAGTGGCAGCACTTAGCTCCGCGCTGGTGAGAAGACAAGAAGACTAGACTAGGCGCCGGACGCGGCCATTTGCTTTTAACCTCTTTTCTGTAGCCCTGCTTTCTGGCTTTGGATTTAAGTTGAAGTTCAATTTTCATTGCTGTGCGCGGGGGGTGCCTTTTCTCGTTCGTGCGATTTCTTGCAATCTGGTTCCTGCCTTAAGTGAGAGTTTGCGCCTGCTGCCTCCTCCTCGCGAGCCCCTCGCAAGCGGGGCCGGGCGTAGCACGCGAGCGCTGCATGCATGCCCTGCCATGACTGGCGCTTGCTTCTTGCGAGGCCCCCTCGGACGGATCGGCAGACTCCTCAAAAATTCGCGACCTCACGAGCCGGTCCGGGACCTGTTCCGGCTAAGGTAAATTACAACAGCGAACTCACCGCAGGGTTTGTGGGTTCATGAAGACATATATTCAGCTCGGCCTAACAAATAGAGACAGCAATCTGTTCACATGAGGGGCTTCCCCTCCCAAAATGCTCTTACAACCTCCAGGGCCGTGCCCGAGTTTTAGCATGCAGGATAAACAACAGGGAAGCACGTGTTCAATCGGACATGTCGCTCACGGCGTCCCCGGGGTCGCCCTCAGACGCGTCACTGGCATCGCTGTCACGGTCGCTGGCATCCCCGTCACCGTCACCAGCGCCGCCCTTGCCATCGTCGACCACATCGCCTTCGTCCGCCGCGACCACCACCCCATCGTCATCGGAAGTGAAGGCCCTGACCAGCGCGTCCACATTGTCCTCCACCCATCGCACCAGGTCACCTTGGATGACCTCGGGTATGGGAGCAATGGCGGCGTCAAAATCAAGTTGGGGTAGGTGTTTTGGAGATGGCTGACGCGGGAGAATGCGCGCCCGAGCAGGCCACGGCTCCTCTCTTCTACAAGCTGGCGAGCTCTCTCAAAACGATTCTCCAGGCGCGTCACCACGCCAGTGAAGAAGCGGAGGTGGCTGGCGTAGTCGTTCATGTGGGGATGAGGGCATTTTCATCGCATATGTGGCCCAGCGCTGCGTTGGCCCTGTTCCCGAGGCCCTCGAGCATGGGGGCGTGCACGCGCTCCAGCGTCCGCCGCTGAAGCACTTCCTCCCTGTTCTGCTGCGTGATGGACTCGGTGTTGGCGACCCGCTGCTGAAGAGGAAGCAGCTCGGCGCGAGCAGAGGCCAGCTCAGCCTGCGCCGAGGCCAAGGCGGCTGCGGTGGCCTCCTCGCGCCGTTCCGCCTCAGTTAGCCTGTAATTGAAGGTAGCAGTCCTGCCCGCAGCCTCAGCCGCTACAAGCTCCAGCTTCAGGTCGTACCTGCCCACAAGATCCACGCGAGCCTCGGCCACTCAGCGGTCGACATCCTCCTGGGCTCGGGCCTCGCGCGCGCCGGCGGCATCCTCCGTTAGAGAAACTTGGCGCTCCCTCGTCTCCAGCCGCTCGAGCTCAAGGCGCTCTCCATGGCTACCAGCGCCAGCGCTTCTTCGCGCGTCAGGATCTCTTCCTCCTCGGCAGGCGTCCCCCTCATCGACGCAAGGGTGGCTTGGCGCGCCTCCACCTGCTGCTCCAAGGATGCGCTCCAAGCCTGGAGCTCCCATGTGCGTTTCTCCACGATCTCGCGGCGGCGGTCGGCTTCCCGGGCTTCTTCCAAGGCTCGGGAGCAGGCCTCGCATGAGGTCGCAAGAGAGGCATCGGCCTTCGCATTGTCAAGCTCGCGCTGGTGGCGCCCGAGGTTGATGGCCACCTTCAGCTTATGCCGCTCCTCCATCAGCCAAAGGCCCTCGGCCTCGAGGCGTGCGTCTACGTCCGCAAGTTCCCCACCGAGCCGGTTCATCGCGCCCATCGCCTCCTGGAAAAGCTCATGGCGGAGACGCTTCGTTCGTATGCAACCTTAAGCGCGCGGCCGATTCCGTCCTCCGCCACGGGGGTTGCCGACGGGGTCCGGAGCGGCTCACCCCCTCTCAGCAGGGGGCTGGGGACTGGTGAGGGAGTCCTAGACTAAGGGGTCCTCGGGCGTCCGGCCTGTTAGCCAGGGGCCGGACTGATGGGCTGTGAAGATACAAAGACCGAAGACTCCACCCATGTCCGGATGGGACTCTCCTTGGCGTGGAAGGCAAGCTTGGCGATCAAATATGAAGATTTCCTTTCTCTGTAACCGACCTTATGTAACCCTAGATCCCTCTGGTGTCTATATAAACCGGAGGGCTTAGTCCGGATCGGCGGATACTCATAACCATAGTCATACAAGCTAGACTTCTAGGGTTTAGCCATTACGATCTCGTGGTAGATCAACTCTTGTAATACTCATATTCATCAAGATCAATCAACAGGAAGTAGGGTATTACCTCCATAGAGAGGGCCCGAACCTGGGTAAACATTGTGTCCCCCGTCTCCTGTTACCATCGATCCTAGACACACAGTTCGGGACCCGCTACCCGAGATCTGCCGGTTTTGACACCGACATTGGTGCTTTCATTGAGATTTCCACTGTACCGTCGTCAAGAGGTTTGATGCCCCCTTCGATCATCTACAACGACACTGTCCAAGGAGAAGTCTTCCTCCCCGGACAGATCTTCGTATTCGGCGGCTTCGCACTGCGGGCCAACTCGCTTGGCCATCTGGAGCAGATCGAAAGCTACGCCCCTGGCCATCAGGTCAGATTCGGGAGCTTGAATTACGTCACGGACATCCGCGGAGACTTGATCTTCGACGGATTTGAGACCGCGGCAGCCTCTCCCTGTCACCTCGATGAACATGACTTAAATCTGTCATCGGACCACATTCAGGAGATAGCTCCTGTAACTACTCTGGCCTTAGATCCGGAGTAAATCGCGCCATCTGAGGACGGGAAGCCCAACCCCACCACGGAGGCCATAGATTCCGCGGCGTTGGAGCCGCACACAGACTTAGCCTCATGTGATATCTGTGTCACCGGAACTCCAGACTCGTTGCTGGCTATGAGTTCCAAACCATGTGCGTCCGCGGACGCCGAGCTTGATCGGTTATCGATCTTCGAATTCAGTGCCGCAGACATCTTCCGACACTCGCCTTTCGGTGATGTACTAAACTCATTAAAAAAATTCCTTGGCGGGGGACTCACAGCCGAATTATGTCCGGTTCTAACTGGAGGCTGACGATGGAGAATTTCGCTTGCCACCCACCACCCACTTCATAGCCACTGTCGATGACTTAACCGACACACTCGATTATGACTCAGAAGACATCGACGGTATGGAAGACGATGCCAGAGAAGAGGAGGCCCAAGACACGCCATTCACCAGACGATGGATGGCCACTTCCTCATATGACGTATACATGGTGGATACGCCAAAAGATAATAGCGGTGATGACAAGGAAAACCCAGTGGAGGGTGACCCCCCTAAGACACAACCAAAGCGCCGACGTCAGCAGCGCCGCTCTAAACCACGCCACAACAAGGACATCAACACCGGCACAGGAGACGACAGCACTCCGGACAGTGCCGAAGACGTAGAAGACCACGACGAACAAACTGCCGAACAGGACAATCAGGAGGATGGGCAAGTTAGCCCTGACGAACAGGCCATAAATGAAGACTTGGAGGACGGTAGTTATCATCCGCTCTTCGAGGAGGAGGTAAGCCTCGGCAACGAGGACTTTATCATGCCTGAGGAACCCCTCGAGCAGGAGCGCTTTAAGCGCCAGCTAATAGCCACTGCAAGGAGCCTGAAAAAGAAGCAGCAGCAGCTTCAAGCTGATCAAGCTCTGCTCAACGATAAATGGACTGATGTCCTGGCAGCCGAAGAATACGACCTTAAGCGCCCAGCCAAAAGTTACCCGCAGCGTAAATTGCTACCTCAGTTTGACAATGAGGCGTTGGAGCCCATACCATCATCGCGCAATGCGGCTGACCGACCACCACGGGGTCGGGACAAAGCGGCAACTCAAGCTGAACACTAGCATGCTCCACCTCACCGTAAGGGTAGAAATAAGACAACTCGGGGACATACCTATGACCTGCGGCAAAAATTGGATAATAATGCAGGACATACTAGATCGATCTACGGATCGCGAGGGCGTGCCCCGACACATGACGACGGCCACCTATTCGGACGCAACAAGCCTAGTCACTCTCGGGCCGAACTCCGCAGACGGACTCCATCGGAGCTACGTCGCGATGTGGCCCGATATAGAGGCGCCGCACACCCTCTTTGCTTCACTAATGAAGTAATGGATCATGAATTCCCAGAAGGGTTTAAACCCATAAACATCGAATCATATGATGGGACAACAGACCCCGCGGTCTGGATCCAGGATTTTCTCCTCCATATTCATATGGCTCGTGGTGATGATCTCCACGCTATCAAATATCTCCCACTAAAACTCAAAGGACCAGCCCGGTACTGGTTGAACAGCCTGCCAGAAAACTCTGTCGGCAGCTGGGAAGATTTTGAAGAAGCCTTCTTGGACAACTTCCAAGGAACATACATCCGGCCTCCGGATGCAGATGATTTAAGTCATATAGTCCAACAGCCTGGGGAATCAGCCAGGAAATTCTGGACTAGGTTCTTAACTAAAAAGAACCAGATAGTCGACTGTTCGGATGTCGAAGCCTTGGCAGCTTTTAAGCATAGCATCCGCGACGAATGGCTCGCCCAACATCTCGGGCAGGAAAAGTCGAAGTCCATGGCGGCTCTTACGGCACTTATGACCCGCTTTTGCGCGGGCGAAGATAGTTGGCTAGCCCGTTGCAACAATAATGCAAGTGAACCTGGCACCTCTGAAGCCAAGGATAGCAACGGCAAGCCCCGACGCAACAGACACATGCATCGAATCAATGGCAACCATACCGATGACACGGCGGTCAATGCCGGATTCAGTGGCTCCAAGTCCGGTCAGTGGAAGAAGCCGTACAATAAGAACAATTCGGGCTCATCCAGTCTGGACCGCATACTCGATCGTCCGTGCCAGATACATGGCACCCCAGAAAAACCAGCCAACCACACCAACAGAGATTGTTGGGTCTTTAAACAGGCCGGCAAGTTAAATGCCGACAACAAGGAGAAGGGATCGCAGAGCGAGGACGATGACAAGGATACTCGGCCACCGAACGCAAGGGGACAGAAGAAATCCCCCCCCCCTCAGGTCAAAATGGTGAATATGATATATGCTACCCACATCCCCAAGAGGGAACGCAAGCGTGCACTCAGGGACGTCTACGCGATGGAGCCAGACGCCCCAAAATTCAATCCATGGTCCTCCTTCCTGATCACATTTGATCGCCGAGACCATCCGACCAGTGTCCGTCACGGAGGGTCGGCCGCACTGGTCCTCGATCCAATCATCGATGGATTCCACCTCACACGGGTCCTGATGGATGGTGGTAGCAGCCTCAACCTGCTTTATCAGGATACAGTGCGCAAAATGGGCATTAACCCATCATGGATTAAGCCCACAAAGACTACCTTTAAAGGAGTCATACCAGGTGTAGAGGCCCGCTGTACGGGCTCAATCACACTAGAGGTTGTGTTCGGATCTCCGGAAAACTTCCGAAGCAAAGAGCTAATCTTCGATATCGTCCCCTTCCGCAGCGGCTATCACGCACTGCTTGGACGAACCGCATTTGCTCCTTTCAACGGGGTGCCACACTATGCTTATCTCAAGCTCAAGATGCCCGGACCATGCGGCGTCATAACAGTCAATGGAAACACGGAATGCTCCCTCCGTACCGAGGAGCACACCGTTGCCCTAGCAGCAGAGGTACAGAGCGGCCTTTCCAAGCAGAACCTTAATTCGGCGGCCGAACTCCCGGACACTACTAAGAGGGCCCGGACTATTTGATGTCTACTACACAACCTTCTTCTTGTAGACGTTGTTGGGCCTCCAAGTGCAGAGGTTTGTAGGACAGTAGCAAATTTCCCTCAAGTGGATGACCTAAGGTTTATCAATCCGTGGGAGTCGTAGGATGAAGATGGTCTCTCTCAAACAACCCTGCAACCAAATAACAAAGAGTCTCTTGTGTCCCCAACACACCCAATACAATGGTAAATTGTATAGGTGCACTAGTTCGGCAAAGAGATGGTGATACAAGTGCAATATGGATGGTAGATATAGGTTTTTGTAATCTGAAAATATAAAAAACAGCAAGGTAGCAAGTGGTAAAAGTGAGCGTAAACGGTATTGCAATGCTCGGAAACAAGGCCTAGGGTTCATACTTTCACTAGTGCAAGTTCTCTCAACAATAATAACATAATTGGATCATGTAACTATCCCTCATCATGCAACAAAGAGTCACTCCAAAGTCACTAATAGCGGAGAACAAACGAAGAGATTATGGTAGGGTACGAAACGACCTCAAAGTTATTCTTTCTGATCAATCCATTGGGCTATTCCTATAAGTGTCACAAACAACCCTAGAGTTTGTAGTAAAATAACACCTTAAGACACACATCAACCAAAACCCTATTGTCACCTAGATACTCCAATGTCACCTCAAGTATCCGTGGGAATGATTATACGATATGCATCACACAATCTCAGATTCATCTATTCAACCAACACAAAGAACTTCAAAGAGTGCCCCAAAGTTCCCACCGGAGAATCAAGACGAAAACGTGTGCCAACCCCTATGCATAGGTTCATGGGCGGAACCCACAAGTTGATCACCAAAACATACATCAAGTGGATCAATAGAATACCCCATTGTCACCACGGGTATCCCACGCAAGACATACATCAAGTGTTCTCAAATCATTAAAAGACTCAATCCGATAAGATAACCTCAAAGGGAAAACTCAATCCATTACAAGAGAGTAGAGGGGGAGAAACATAAGATCCAATTGTAATAGCAAAGCTCGCGATACATCAAGATCGTATCACCTCAAGAACACAAGAGAGAGAGAGATCAAACACATAGCTACTGGTACATACCCTCAGCCCCGAGGGTGAACTACTCCCTCCTCGTCATGGAGAGTGCCGGGATGATGAAGATGGCCACCGGTGAGTGTTCCCCCCTCCGGCAGGGTGCCGGAACAGGGTCCCGATTGTTTTTTGGTGGCTACAGAGGCTTGCGGCGGCAGAACTCCCAATCTATTCTGTTCCCCGATGGTTTTAGGGTATATTGGTATATATAGGAGGAATAAATACGTCATGGGATCCACGAGGGGCCCACGAGGGTGGAGGGCGCGCCCAGGGGGGTGGGCGCGCCCCCCTGGCTTGTGCCTTCCTCGTTGATCCTCTGACGTGCACTCCAAGTCTCCCGGATTGCTTTCTTTCCAAAAATAACTTTCCCCAGGGTTTCATTCCGTTTGGACTCCGTTTGATATTCCTTTTCTGCAAACACTGAAACAAGGAAAAAAACAGGAACTGGCACTGGGCTCTGGGTTAATAGGTTAGTCCCAAAAATAATATAAAAGTGTTTAATAGAGCCCATAATCATCCAAAACAGATAATATAATAGCATGGAACAATCAAAAATTATAGATACATTGGAGACGTATCAGCATCCCCAAGCTTAATTCCCGCTCGTCCTCGAGTAGGTAAATGATAAAAACAGAATTTTTGATGTGGAATGCTACCTAACATATTTATCAATGTAATCTTCTTTATTGTGGCAAGAATATTCAGATCCATAAGATTCAAAACAAAAGTTTAATATTGACATAAAAATAATAATACTTCAAGCATACTAACAAAGTAATCATGTCTTCTCAAAATAACATGGCCAAAGAAAGCTATCCCTACAAAATCATATAGCCTGGCTATGCTCTATCTTCATCACGCAAAATATTTAAATCATGCACAACCCCGATGACAAGCCAAGCAATTGTTTCATACTTTTGATGTTCTCAAACTTTTTCAATCTTCACGCAATACATGAGTGTGAGCCATGGACATAGCACTATAGGTGGAATAGAATGGTGGTTGTGGAGAAGACAAAAAGGAGAAGATAGTCTCACATCAACTAGGCGTATCAACGGGCTATGGAGATGCCCATCAATAGATATCAATGTGAGTGAGTAGGGATTGCCATGCAACGGATGCACTAGAGCTATAAGTGTATGAAAGCTCAACAAAAGAAACTAACTGGGTGTGCATCCATCTCGCTTGCTCATGAAGACCTAGGGCATTTTGAGGAAGCCCATCATTGGAATATACAAGCCAAGTTTTATAATGTAAAATTCCCACTAGTATATGAAAGTGTCAACATAGGAGACTCTCTATCATGAAGAGCATGGTGCTACTTTGAAGCACAAGTGTGGTAAAAGGATAGTAGCATTGTCCCTTCTCTCTTTTTCTCTCATTTTTTTATTTTTGTTTGGGCCTTTTCTCTTCTTCTTTTTTATGGCCTCTTTTTTTAGTCCGGAGTCTCATCCCGACTTGTGGGGGAATCATAGTCTCCATCATCCTTTCCTCACTGGGACAATGCTCTAAATGATGATCATCACACTTTTATTTACTTACAACTCAAGAATTACAACTCGATTCTTAGAACAAAATATGACTCTATGTGAATGCCTCCGGCGGTGTACTAGGATGTGCAATGACTCATGAGTGACATGTATGAAAGAATTATGAACGGTGGCTTTGCCACAAATACATGATCATGCAAAGCAATATGACAATGATGGAGCGTGTCATAATAAACAGAACGGTGGAAAGTTGCATGGCAATATATCTCGGAATGGCTATGGGCCATAATAGGTAGGTATGGTGGCTGTTTTGAGGAAGGTATATGGTGGGTGTATGATACCGGCGAAAGGTGCGCGGTATTAGAGAAGCTAGCAATGTTGGAAGGGTGAGAGTGTGTATAATCCATGGACTCAATATTAGTCATAAAGAACTCGTATACTTATTGCAAAAATCTATTAGTTATCGAAACAAAGTACTACGCGCATGCTCCTAGGGGGATAGATTGGTAGGAAAAGACCATCGAGCGTCCCCGACCGCCACTCATAAGGAGGACAATCAATAAATAAATCATGCTCCGAATTCATCACATAACGGTTCACCATACGTGCATGCTACGGGAATCACAAACTTTAGAACAAGTATTTCTCAAATTCACAACTACTCAACTAGCATGACTCTAATATCACCATCTTCATATCTCAAAACAATCATAAGGAACTCAAACTTCTCATAGTATTCAATGCACTTTATATGAAAAATTTTATTATTACCCATCTTGGATGCCCATCATATTAGGACTAAATTCATAACCAAAGCAAATTACCATGCTGTTTTAAAGACTCTCAAAATAATATAAATGAAGCATGAGAGTTCATATATTTCTTCAAAATAAATCCACCGCCGTGCTCTAAAAGATATAAGTGATGCACTAGAGCAAATAACAAACTACTCCGAAAGATATAAGTGAAGATCAATGAGTAGTTGAATAATTATGTAACCATGTGAAGACTCTCTAACATTTAAGAATTTCAGACCTTGGTATTTTATTCAAACAGCAAGCAAAACAAAAGAAAATAAAATGACGCTCCAAGCAAAACACATATCATGTGGTGAATAAAAATATAGCTTCAAGTAAAGTTACCGATGAATGAAGACGAAAGAGGGGATGCCATCCGGGGCATCCCCAAGCTTAGGCTCTTGGTTGTCCTTGAATATTACCTTGGGGTGCCTTGGCATCCCCAAGCTTAGGCTCTTGCCACTCCTTATTCCGTAGTCCATCGAATCTTTACCCAAAACTTGAAAACTTCACAACACAAAACTTAATAGAAAACTCGTAAGCTCCGTTAGCGAAAGAAAACAAAACACCACTTCAAGGTACTGTAATGAACTCATTATTTATTTATATTGGTGTAATATCTACTGTATTCCAACTTCTCTATGGTTCATATCCTCCGATACTACTCATAGATTCATCAAAATAAGTAAACAACACATAGAAAACAGAATCTGTCAAAAACAGAACAGTCTGTAGTAATCTGTATCAAACACAAACTTCTGAAACTCATAAAAATCTGCCAAAATAGGACTGTAACATCCCAAAATTTTCCAAATTTTGGAATGTTAATAATAGGATATTTTTGTGGACTCTAAATATTTTTTAGGTTAACTTAAACATTTTTATTTTCTGTTTGAAAACAAATGTTTTTTTTGTACGCTTACATTTATTTTTGGAATTCTGCACACTTACATAGGTAGTTAACTACATTCTGTTCTAAGCCAGTTATCTCAGCCCATCTATCTCTTCTGTCTTTTGTTTTTCTTCTCTTTCCTTTTTGCTCTTGGGCCAAATTCCCACTAAGGCCCATATCAGGCGCTGGCCTTCTTCTTCGTCCTCTGTACGTTCATCTGGAGCTGGAACAAAACAGAAACAGCCATGGCCTCCTCCTCTGCCTTTCCTCCTCACACTCAATTCCTTGTCCGTTTCACTTCGGGGCCTGCACGAAGAATGCCGAGAGCATCATGAAGAATCCATTCAGGGAATAAAAACTAAACTTTATTACTTTAATTCGTCGAACGGATCCGCGAAACGTACATGCACAACCAACCATTAATGGCCACAAGCTCCCTTGATCTCCCCGTACTGGCTCCCTCAGCCACTATAAATTGACCCCGAGGAACCCCTCTCAACCCCGCACCTCCCTGTCCACGATCCCCTGTCCAAGGTCCTCCGACTCCCGAGCAATTGCTCGCCGGAGCCGAGCGTCGCCGCCTTCTTCTGTTGAAGCTCGCGACCTCTCCAGTAAGCCCCTCGTGCTCAAACCTCTTCCCTGGGCGAGTTATTCCCGTACGAATTTCCTGAACAATTATTTTCCTCAAACACCCATCCAGAGCACGACCTCCGCGAAGAACGCGACCCACAGGAGCTCCACGTAACTCCGGCGGCCGCTCCACGCCGCCACGGGACGAGGCCAAGCCCGGAATATTTCCCAACGGACTCCCCTCGTCGGCCTCTTCGCTGTTCATCTGCTACTTAACGTCGGCGACCGTCTTCCCCAACTCCGGCGACCAACTCCGGCAAGCCTCCTCTAAATTCCGTAAGTCTTTTTATAGAAAATATCCAAACTTTGGAAATTCGTATCTCCCAAACCGTATGTCCGATTTCGACAAATAAGATATCCACGGATTCTTTGGAACCTGTAGTTTTTTATCAAATTATAAAATTTCACTTTTGAGCAATCTAAAATTTAGTTTTGATATAAATGGTAAATTGAATATTTTTTGCCATATCTTTTAATCTATAATTCATATCAAAAAGCTTATTATAAAAAATTTGATCGTTAGAACCATACCTATCTGTTAGGACCCATACCTTAATTTTTCAACCGTGCTTAGTTCATGTTTTAGCCTCTACACCATAAAATCACGTTCCTTACTCATAATTTAACATCTTCGACCAATTAAATTTTATGCTTAGATAAATCTCTTAGATTGATCCCTACAAATCACTGTGGTCATATGTTACTACCACACAAATTTGGAGTTAGTAAATTATTAGTTTCAATTCCCTAAACTCATAACTTTCAATTCTCATAGTCGACCACAAGTCTAATATTCTAAATAGTTTCTTTATGGAAATGAGGTTGTCAAAACTTGTCTCTCAATCACTCTATATATTGACACCATGATCTTCCCTTGAACCAACTTGACCCACCTTAGAATAAAATCTATGACACATTCCCATTCAAAGAAACTTCTTATCTCAATCATATCCACGACATGATAATTATCCTAAGAATGTGTTTGTATTGTTAATTTGAATCTTTTATTTGGATCTTTATTTGAATTGTTGTGTGTTGAAGTATTTTCTTTCGTCGTTAGATATATCGTAAAGTAAAGGAGTGACGATAACAAGTAGGGAATTAACTTCAAGACTCAGGCAAGTTGCAAATTGATCATGCTTTGACCTATGTTTTCATATTATGCATATTCCTTTATATTTTAATACTATGCATGTTTTATAAAAGTTTTACAAGTATTATTACTAGCTAGAGCCATAGGTTCAAGACTTGCAACCATGCTTGGCCACACTTGCACAAAATGGGTGGGATGAAAACCAAAATTGTTTTAAACCTTTAAACTTGCCTCTTTTGGGGCAACGTTTTGTGAAAACTTTTGGAAAACAAAACTATATACTATTTTACTTCTACTCCCTGGGCGGAATGGTATTGACGGGAGCGTCTACAAGTGATTGCGGGCATCGGGGTCTTGCAGTGAACGCGCCCGACTGGGGTCTTGCACACAGGTTTTTGGTGGGGATTGCTGTCCAGAGGACTGAGATCTTTCAAGTACAGTTTGATGTAGCTTCCAGTACAGCCGCATGCTACTATGGGCTCTGGCTTAGCTTAGTACTAACGGGAAACCCTACCCCAGGACCGCCATCGGAGAGAGGCCTTTGTGCCGAAGTTGCGGGCGGCTTGGTGGTATAGGGGGCTGTTACGGAAAGGCTTCGTCACAACCTCCTCCTAGTCGTACACCCAAGTGTGTTACGATAAACGGGGTTGGTTGTATCATGTGGGGAACGTGTACGACCTCTGCAGAGGGTTTAACCTAATCGATTAGCCGTGCCCCCGGTTACGGGCAATTTTGAGCAACTGAAGGCTTGGACTGAAGAAGAATCTCCCCTCTCTTTTCTAAAAATCTGTTTTAAGGGTTAAAGTTGAGGAATGAGCACAGTGAATGTGTTTCACTTCAACCTTATGTATGTTTTAAACTATTTTTGGAGAATGAGCACTGGTGCGTATATCCAAGTGTCTCACTCCTACCTTTTATACTAAAAACTATTTCTATTTCAAAAGAAGTTTACAAAATTTAATATAGGAGAAAATTGGCTTTATGCAAAGGAAACCTCCACCAATACTTACCCTGCATATATAATCTGTTATACTTTCCTTTGCAACTTGCGAGTACATTCCACGTACTCATCTGCACCTGTCATGTGCAGATCTCGACAGATTAAGAGACGATAGGGTTATGATCTACACTCAACGAGCCCAGTGGCGTTGATGGAGCCTAACTTAGTGACTACGTATAATTCCGCTGTATTATCTGCCAACTTGAGCTGTGCCTAAGGTATGATTGATATATATCTAGATCTACCGTTGTAGTAGAATGATGTATGTCTTACTGATATTCATTTTTGTTACTGTGTGTGCTAGTTATGATCCAGGGATAGCACAGTAAGCATAGAGACTTGGATTCTACCAAATCCGGGTCGTTACAAAATGGTATCAGAGCATACGTTGACTGTAGGACGTGACCCTAGAAAATGGTTTAGAAATAGGAAGACCTTGATAGGAACAACTTATATTTTCAATAGTACCGACAAGCATTCTCGTATCCTCTTCTTTTCTTTACTAAGTTCTCATCTGCTTTCAAAAACTTAGATGTCCCAATGACCTTGACACTGATATGGACTTTCAAGAGCCTAAAGGTTACTACATGGAAATGATGCTAAGACAAAGACGTTTCCAATACTGAAGATTACATCCAAGGACTTGAAGCAGAACTGAAGACACTCAAGATCAAGGTGGTTGTGAAGAAGGTGAAGATTACGTACCACTACAAGGAATATCCCACATAGTTCAATAGCGTCCAAGCCCACCATGAGAGTTGTGAAATAAATGAAAGAGTGCGAGTAGTGTGCCCGACCATGCGAACCCATGTGGATGAAGGCGCCATAAGAATTGTTTGAATAAAATTTGTGAGTGAAATTTGGATTTTTGTTGGAGTTCTTCGCCATTGATTTGATTTTTGTTGTGTGATTAAAAAAAACTTTCATTATTAGGATACGATCTCCGTAGATTTTCATTTAACCCTGAGAGGTGCAAGTTACGGATGATTAATAGAAGACCTTCATAAGGGTGAGACGTCATGCATTGAAGAGTTTCAAGAACTAAAGGATTGAAGACTTCATGACGAAACCATAGTAAACAAGCCTATTATAATTGTTATAAAACGATGAGATATGAGTTGTTCAATGATTGATTGTATCTGTATTTTCCTCCTTGCTATCTAAAACTCTATCTCTTCTCTGACCAAACCTTAAACCCTATAGATGGACGGAATTATTTTGATGGGACAAGTGACACATTCAGAAGCAGAAGAATGGATTCGGAATATAGAAGTTGTAATGAAAGACAACAAGGTAAAACCAAAGAAAAAGGTGAAATATGCTTCACGGTATTTCATTCGAGAGGCTAACACTTGGTGGAAGATGCGTATAGCCATCGATAAAACCCAAAAGGCAATCACTTGGGAACAATTCAAGAACGTACTACTTCAATCTCGTCTTGTCATACGAGATCAGAAGAAAACAAGCGAAGATACAAAGAAGTATTGCAGAATTTGCGGAGAAGGACACCTTACCGAGGAACATAATGATCAATGCCCAAATTGTGAAGGGAACCATCCAGCCGAAGAATGCCCTACCATTAATGTGACTTGTTTCTTATGCGAGGGAACCGATCACTGCCCCGTGCAATGTAAGATTTTCCTAGAAGTACAAAGGAAAGTCCAACAGAGTAAGGAAAGGAAGCAAGTAACACCCGAGGAAGCCTCACAGGACACCGCCATATCATGGAAGGTCATGGATGAAGAGTTATTCCGTGGAGAACCAGATAGTCTTCTTAGATCATGCCACTCATGTGGTAAAGAAGGGCACAAATCTAACTCTTCTTCTCAAAAGGATAAGAAGAAGGAATATGCACATGAAGTTGAATCGATTGAAATAGAGTATGGTCCCCAGGAGATAGCTACCATATTAGCTAAGGAAAAGCCGAAGGTGAACAAAATCAAGACCAAGAAGAGGAAGGAGCCTTCGTTCAATGAGCTTAAGAGATGCACAATGGATCTCAAAGATTCCAGTCGGACTAACCAAGAAGCCTCGACCAGCAGGACAGTAAAGAAGGAGAAGGACATGTCGAAAGTAATTTGTTATAAATGCAAGGAACCTGGACATTATCACAATTAATGCATCAATGAGAAGAAGGCCAAAAAGAAAGTGAGGATAGAGAGGCAAGAATAAATGTCGTAATAAGATTTCGAAGCAAGTTTTACTTCCTTAGTCATCAATTATGTAAGCATGATTTGGAATGATAAAGACAATAAAATGTGGTTAATTACCCTTTACAAGTTATGTACTTGTATTTTTCAACGCTCACTATAATCCAGGAGAAGTTAGTGAGATAACAATATTTTGACACGTTAAGAGCAGAAGACCATTCTAAAGATCATGTGATAAAGGATCACCGCATGCACCATTCGTACAGGTGCCATATCATATCTTCTAAGAAGGGATTGGATTTTGCAAGGAGAACACGACTCTTTTAGATGGAAATTTCATTACGAATGCAAGTTTTAGCACAAACTATGTAGTCAACATCACCCAAAAGCGTTTTACTAGGTTTGCACGTGAAGACCTCTTTAAGAGGAGTGAGGAAGACCGAGTGTTAGAACACGTGGTTCACCTGTCTACATATGAAGTAATGATTTGAGTACGGGATGGATTAGCCCCCATACTGGAGACTCTTATTATATACTTTGGTATGTTGGATTGGTAAATCAGAGAGCCATGAGAACCTAGTTGAGTGTCGATACGACAAGCCCAAAACCATAGAATGGTAAGACGTATTACCCTTATAGTAAGGCAGTCGTGCCTAACGTAAAATGAACGGTGAGGAAGAATGACAAGATCTTCAAGGAGTTCCATCGTAAGATATTTCGACCATCATGAGAGTCTCGATAGGTAGTTGGTGATGATTTTGAGCAAGACTTGTTATTTTGAGGAGAAGCTCAGTTTTTACTCACATGAGCTTGATGAATAACCATCAGGGAATGAAGAAACAGTCAAATTTCCCGCAAGTTTGTTCTTAAGGGTGGTAGCTTCCGAGCAACTATAAGGATAATTGGGTCATAACACAATCAGTGAAGACTCAAGAATGGCGCCAAAAGTCTTAGACTTAAGCATGTTGAAGAATCGGAATACAAGAAATTAAATTATATCATTCTCTCAAGACGTCAAGCAGCAGAATGATAAGTTGCTATCATGGAGGTGATATGCTAGAACCATGGGGAAGTAACCCAAGAGACCCCAACCCTGACCTATTTTCTTGCTAGCCTTGCAAATCTCAAGGACGAGGTTTCTTTTAAGGGTGGTAGTTTGTAACATCCCAAAATTTTCCAAATTTTGGAATGTTAATAATAAGATATTTTTGTGGACTCTAAATTTTTTTTGGTTAACTTAAACATTTTTATTTTCTGTTTGAAATCAAATGTTTTTTTGTACGTTTACATTTATTTTTGGAATTCTGCACACTTACATAGGTAGTTAACTACATTCTGTTCTAAGCCAGTTATCTCAGCCCATCTATCTCTTCTGTCTTTTGTTTTTCTTCTCTTTCCTTTTTGCTCTTGGGCCAAATTCCCACTAAGGCCCATATCAGGCGCTGGCCTTCTTCTTCGTCCTCTGTACGTTCATCTGGAGCTGGAACAAAACAGAAACAGCCATGGCCTCCTCCTCTGCCTTTCCTCCTCACACTCAATTCCTTGTCCGTTTCACTTCGGGGCCTGCACGAAGAATGCGGAGCGCATCATGATTTATTACTTTATAATTCGTCGAACGGATCCGCGAAACGTACATGCACAACCAACCATTAATGCCACATTGAGCTCCCTTGATCTCCCCGTACTGGCTCCCTCAGCCACTATAAATTGACCCCGAGGAACCCCTCTCAACCCCGCACCTCCCAGTCCACGATCCCCTGTCCAAGGCCCTCCGACTCCCGAGCAATTGCTCGCCGGAGCCGAGCGTCGCCGCCTTCTTCTGTTGAAGCTCGCGATCTCTCCAGTAAGCCCCTCGTGCTCAAACCTCTTCCCTGGGCGAGTTATTCCCGTACGAATTTCCTGAACAATTATTTTCCTCAAACACCCATCCAGAGCACGATCTCCGCGAAGAACGCGACCCACCCGAGCTCCACTTAACTCCGGCGGCCGCTCCACGCCGCCACGGGACGAGGCCAAGCCCGGAATATTTCCCAATGGACTCCCCTCGTCGGCCTCTTCGCTGTTCATCTTCTACTTAACGTCGGGGACCGTCTTCCACAACTCCGGCGACCTTCTTCCCCAACTCCGGCGACCAACTCCGGCAAGCCTCCTCTAAATTCCGTAAGTCTTTTTATAGAAAAATATCCAAACTTTGGAAATTCGTATCTCCCAAACCGTATGTCCGATTTCGACAAATAAGATATCCACGGATTCTTTGGAACCTGTAGTTTTTTATCAAATTATAAAATTTCACTTTTGAGCAATCTAAAATTTAGTTTTGATTTAAATGATAAATTGAATATTTTTTGCCACATCTTTTAATCTATATTTCATATCAGAAAGCTTATTATATAAAATTTGATCGTTAGAACCATACCTATCTGTTAGGACCCATACCTTAATTTTTCAACCATGCTTAGTTCATGTTTTAGCCTCTACACCATAAAATCACGTTCCTTAATCATAATTTAACATCTTCGACCAATTAAATTTTATGCTTAGATAAATCTCTTAGATTGATCCCTACAAATCTCTGTGGTCATATGTTACTACCACACAAATTTGGAGTTAGTAAATTATTAGTTTCAATTCCCTAAACTCATAACTTTCAATTCCCATGGTCGACCACAAGTCTAATATTCTAAATAGTTTCTTTATGGAAATAAGGTTGTCAAAACTTGTCTCTCAATCACTCTATATATTGACACCATGATGTTCCCTTGAACCAACTTGACCCACCCTAGAATAAAATCTATGACACATTCCCATCCAAAGAAACTTCTTATCTCAACCATATCCACGACATGATAATTATCCTAAGAATGTGTTTGTATTGTTAATTTGAATCTTTTATTTGGATCTTTATTTGAATTGTTGCGTGTTGAAGTATTTTTTTCGTCGTTAGATATATCGTAACGTAAAGGAGTGACGATAACAAGTAGGGAATTAACTTCAAGACTCAGGCAAGTTGCAAATTGATCATGCTTTGACCTATGTTTTCATATTATGCATATTCCTTTATATTTTAATACTATGCATGTTTTATAAAAGTTTTACAAGTATTATTACTAGCTAGAGCCATAGGTTCAAGACTTGCAACCATGCTTGGCCACACTTGCACAAAATGGGTGGGATGAAAACCAAAATTGTTTTAAACCTTTAAACTTGCCTCTTTTGGGGCAACGTTTTGTGAAAACTTTTGGAAAACAAAACTATATACTATTTTACTTCTACTCCCTGGGCGGAATGGTATTGACGGGAGCGTCTACAAGTGATTGCGCCCATCGGGGTCTTGCAGTGAATGCGCCCGACTGGGGTCTTGCACACAGGTTTTTGGTGGGGATTGCCGTCCAGGGGACTGAGATCTTCCAAGTACAGTTTGATGTAGCTTCCAATACAGCCGCATGCTACTATGGGCTCTGGCTTAGCTTAGTACTAACGGGAAACCCTACCCCAGGACCGCCATCGGAGAGAGGCCTTTGTGCCGAAGTTGCGGGCGGCTTCGTGGTATAGGGGGCTGTTACGGAAAGGCTTCGTCACAACCTCCTCCTAGTCGTACACCCAAGTGTGTTACGATAAACGGGGTTGGTTGTGTCATGTGGGGAACGTGTACGACCTCTGCAGAGGGTTTAACCTAATCGATTAGCCGTGCCCCCGGTTACGGGCAATTTTGAGCAACTGAAGATTTGGACTGAAGAAGAATCTCCCCTCTCTTTTCTAAAAATCTGTTTTAAGGGTTAAAGTTGAGGAATGAGCACAGTGAATGTGTTTCACTTCAACCTTATGTATGTTTTAAACTATTTTTGGAGAATGAGCACTGGCGCGTATATCCAAGTGTCTCACTCCTACCTTTTATACTAAAAACTATTTCTATTTCAAAAGAAGTTTACAAAATTTACTATAGGAGAAAATTGGCTTTATGCAAAGGAAACCTCCACCAATACTTACCCTGCATATATAATCTGTTATACTTTCCTTTGCAACTTGCGAGTACATTCCACGTACTCATCTGCACTTGTCATGTGCAGATCTCGACAGATTAAGAGACGATAGGGTTATGGTCTACACTCAACGAGCCCAGTGGCGTTGATGGAGCCTAACTTAGTGACTACATATAATTTTGCTGTATTATCTGCCAACTTGAGCTGTGCCTAAGGTATGATTTATATATATCTGGATCTACCGTTGTAGTAGAATGATGCATGTCTTACTGATATTCATTTTTGTTACTGTGTGTGCTAGCTATGATCTAGGGATAGCACAGTAAGCACGGAGACTTGGATTCTACCAAATCCGGGTCGTTATAAGGACGACCTAGATAATTTGATTATTGATCTGCTGCAATTGGAATCAGTATTATATCACGTTCTGGTGATTTTAAACAATTATTTTCGTGAACAGAAAGTTTCTAGAATTTTCAGCAAGATCAAATAACTATCATTCGAGAAGATCCTATAGGTCTTACTTGGCACAAACACTAATTGAAACATAAAAACACATCTAAACAGAAGCTAGATCAAAACTTTATTACTAAACAGAACCAAAAGAAAAGAACATATATAAAATTGGGTTGCCTCCCAACAAGCGCTAACATTTAACGCCCCTAGCTAGGCATGATGATTTCAACGATGCTCACATAAAAGATAAGAACTGAAACATAAAGAGAGCATCATGAAGAATATGACTAGCACATTTAAGTCTAACCCACTTCCTATGCATAGGGATTTTGTGAGCAAACAACTTATGGGAACAAGAATCAACTTGCATAGGAAGGTAAAACAAGCATAACTTCAAGATTTTAAGCACATAGAGAGGAAACTTGATATTATTGCAATATGTAGAAGCATATGATCCTCTCTCATAATAATTTTCAGTAGCATCATGAATGAATTCAACCATATAACCAGCACATAAAGCATTCTTTTCATGATCTACTAGCATAGAATTTTTATTACTCTTCACATAAGCAAATTTATTCTCATCAATAGTAGTGGGAGCAAAGTCAACAAAATAACTATCATGTAAAGCATAATCAAATTGAAAATTAAAATCATGATGACAAGTTTCATGGTTATCTTTATTCTTTATAGCATACGTGTCATCACAATAATCATCATAGATAGGAGGCATACTTGCATCATAATAAATTTGCTCATCAAAACTTGAGGGACTAAACATATCATCTTCATCAAACATAGCATCCCCAAGCTTGTGGCTTTGCATATCATTAGCATCATGGGTACTCAAAGAATTCATACTAACAACATTGCAATCATGCTCATCATTCACATATTTTATGCTAAGCATTCTACGTAATTCTTCTTCTAGTACTTGAGCACAATTTTCGGTATCCTTATTTTCACGAAAGACATTAAAAAGATGAAGCATATGAGGCGCCCTTAATTCCATTTTTTGTAGTTTTCTTTTATAAACTAAACTAGTGATAAAACAAGAAACAAAAAGATTCGATTGCAAGATCTAAAGATATAACTTCAAGCACTAACCTCCCCGGCAACGGCGCCAGAAACTGCTTGATGTCTACTACACAACCTTCTTCTTGTAGGCGTTGTTGGGCCTCCAAGTGCAGAGGTTTGTAGGACAGTAGCAAATTTCCCTCAAGTGGATGACCTATGGTTTATCATTCCGTGGGAGGCGTAGGATGAAGATGGTCTCTCTCAAACAACCCTGCAACCAAATAACAAAGAGTCTCTTGTGTCCCCAACACAACCAATACAATGGTAAATTGTATAGTTGCACTAGTTCGGCGAAGAGATGGTGATACAAGTGCAATATGGATGGTAGATATAGGTTTTTGTGATCTGAAAATATAAAAACAGCAAGGTAGCATGTGGTAAAAGTGAGCGTAAACGGTATAGCAATGCAAGGAAACAAGGCCTAGGATTCATACTTTCACTAGTGCAAGTTCTCTCAACAATAATAACATAATTGGATCATATAACTATGAAGGAAATATGCCCTAGAGGCAATAATAAAGTTATTATTTATTTCCTTATATCATGATAAATGTTTATTATTCATGCTAGAATTGTATTAACCGGAAACATAATACTTGTGTGAATACATAGACAAACAGAGTGTCACTAGTATGCCTCTACTGACTAGCTCGTTGATCAAAGATGGTTATGTTTCCTAGCCATAGACATGAGTTGTCATTTGATTAACGGGATCACATCATTAGGAGAATGATGTGATTGACTTGACCCATTTTGTTAGCTTAGCATTCGATCGTTTAGTATGTTGCTATTGCTTTCTTCATGACTTATACATGTTCCTATGACTATGAGATTATGCAACTCCCGTTTACCGGAGGAACACTTTGTGTGCTACCAAACGTCACAACGTAACTGGGTGATTATAAAGGTGCTCTACAGGTGTCTCCAAAGGTACTTGTTGGGTTGGCGTATTTCGAGATTAGGATTTGTCACTCCGATTGTCGGAGAGGTATCTCTGGGCCCACTCAGTAATACACATCACTATAAGCCTTGCAAGCATTGTAACTAATGAGTTAGTTGCGGGATGATGTATTACAGAACGAGTAAAGAGACTTGCCAGTAACGAGATTGAACTAGGTATCGAGATACCAACGATCGAATCTCGGGCAAGTAACATACCGATGACAAAGGGAACAACGTATGTTGTTATGCGGTCTGACCGATAAAGATCTTCGTAGAATATGTGGGAACCAATATGAGCATCCAGGTTCCGCTATTGGTTATTGACCGGAGAGGTGTCTCGGTCATGTCTACATAGTTCTCGAACCCGTAGGGTCCGCACGCTTAACGTTACGATGATAGTTATATTATGAGTTTATATGTTTTGATTTACCGAAGGTTGTTCGGAGTCCCGGATGTGATCACGGACATGATGAGGAGTCTCGAAATGGTCGAGACATAAAGATTGATATATTGGAAGCCTATGTTTGGATATCGGAAGTGTTTCGGGTGAAATCGGGATTTTTCCGGAGTACTGGGAGGTTACCGGAACCCCCCGGTAACTTAATGGGCCTTAGTGGGCCTAGGTGGAAGAGAGGAGAGGAGGCCAGGGCAGGGCCGCACGCCCCTCCCCCCAGTCCGAATAGGACAAGGAGAGGGGGGCGGCGCCCCCCTTTCCTTCCTCCCTCCACCTCTTCCCCCTCTCTCTCTTAGTCCAACATGGAAAAGGGGGGAGTCCTACTCCCGGTAGGAGTAGGACTCCTCCTGGCGCGCCTCTCCCCTTGGCCGGCCGAACCCCCCTTGCTCCTTTATATACGGGGGCAGGGGGCACCTCTAGACACACAATTGATCAACGATCTCTTAGCCGTGTGCGGTGCCCCCCTCCACCATATTACACCTCGATAATATCGTAGCGGTGCTTAGGCGAAGCCCTGCGTCGATAGAACATCATCATTGTCACCACGCCGTCGTGCTGACGAAACTCTCCCTCAACACTCGACTGGATCGGAGTTCGAGGGACGTCATCGAGCTGAACGTGTGCTGAACTCGAAGGTGCCGTACGTTCGGTACTTGATCGGTCGGATCATGAAGACGTACGACTACATCAACCGCATTGTGTTAATGCTTCCGCTTTCGGTCTACGAGGGTACGTGGACAACACTCTCCCCTCTCGTTGCTATGCATCACCATGATCTTGCGTGTGCGTAGGAATTTTTTTGAAATTACTACGTTCCCCAACAGTGGTATCAGAGCCAGATTTTATGTGTTGATGTTATATGCACGAGTAGAACACAAGTGAGTTGTGGGTGATATAAGTCATACTGCTTACCAGCATGTCATATTTTGGTTCGGCGGTATTGTGAGATGAAGCGGCCCGGACCGACATTACGCGTACGCTTATGCGAGACTGGTTTCACCGTTGCGAGCACTCGTTGCTTAAAGGTGACTGGCGGGTGTCTGTCTCTCTCACTTTAGTTGAACCGAGTGTGGCTACGCCCGGTCCTTGCAAAGGTTAAAACAACACCAACTTGACAAACTATCGTTGTGGTTTTGATGCGTAGGTAATAACGGTTCTTGCTAAGCCCGTAGCAGCCACGTAAAACTTGCAACAACAAAGTAGAGGACGTCTAACTTGTTTTTGCAGGGCATGTTGTGATGTGATATGGTCAAGACATGATGCTATATTTTATTGTATGAGATGATCATGTTTTGTAACTGAGTTATCGGCAACTGGCAGGAGCCATATGGTTGTCGCTTTATTGTATGCAATGCAATCGCCATGTAATTATTTTACTTTATCACTAAGCGGTAGCGATAGTCGTAAAAGCAATAGTTGGCGAGACGACAACGATGCTACGATGGAGATCAAGGTGTCGCGCCGGTGATGATGGTGATCATGACGGTGCTTCGGAGATGGAGATCACAAGCACAAGATGATGATGGCCATATCATATCACTTATATTGATTGCATGTGATGTTTATCTTTTATGCATCTTATCTTGCTTTGATTGACGGTAGCATTATAAGATGATCTCTCACTAAAATTTCAAGATAAAAGTGTTCTCCCTGAGTATGCATCGTTGCCAAAGTTCGTCGTGCCCAGACACCACGTGATGATCGGGTGTGATAAGCTCTACGTCCATCTACAACGGGTGCAAGCCAGTTTTGCACACGTAAAATACTCAAGTTAAACTTGATGAGCCTAGCATATGCAGATATGGCCTCGGAACACTGAGACCGAAAGGTCGAGCGTGAATCATATAGTAGATATGATCAACATAGTGATGTTCACCATTGAAAACTACTCCATCTCACGTGATGATCGGACATGGTTTAGTTGATATGGATCACGTGATCACTTAGATGATTAGAGGGATGTCTATCTAAGTGGGAGTTCTTAAGTAATATGATTAATAGAACTCAAATTTATCATGAACTTAGTACCTGATAGTATCTTGCTTGTCTATGTTAATTGTAGATAAATGGCCCGTGCTGTTGTTCCATTGAATTTTAATGCGTTCCTTGAGAAAGCAAAGTTGAAAGATGATGGTAGCAATTACACGGACTGGGTCCGTAACTTGAGGATTATCCTTTTTGCTGCACAAAAGAATTACGTCCTGGAAGCACCGCTGGGTGCCAGGCCTGCTGCAAGAGCAACACCAGAGGTTATGAACATCTGGCAGAGCAAAGCTGATGACTACTCAATAGTTCAGTGTGCCATGCTTTATGGCTTAGAACCGGGTCTTCAACGACGTTTTGAACGTCATGGAGCATATGAGATGTTCCAGGAGTTGAAGTTAATATTTCAAGCAAATGCCCGGATTGAGAGATATGAAGTCTCCAATAAGTTCTACAGCTGCAAGATGGAAGAGAATAGTTCTGTCAGTGAGCATATACTCAAAATGTCTGGGTATAACGATCACTTGATTCAACTGGGAGTTAATCTTCCGGATGATAGCGTCATTGACAGAATTCTTCAATCACTGCCACCAAGCTACAAGAGCTTCGTGATGAACTATAACATGCAAGGGATGAATAAGACAATTCCCGAGCTCTTCGCAATGCTAAAGGCAGCGGAGGTAGAAATCAAAAAGGAGCATCAAGTGTTGATGGTCAATAAGACCACTAGTTTCAAGAAAAAGGGCAAAGGCAAGAAGAAGGGGAACTTCAAGAAGAACAGCAAGCAAGTTGCTGTTCAGGAGAAGAAACCCAAATCTGGACCTAAGCATGAGACTGAGTGCTTCTACTGCAAGCAGACTGGACACTGGAAGCGGAACTGCCCCAAGTATTTGGCGGATAAGAAGGATGGCAAGGTGAACAAAGGTATATGTGATATACATGTTATTGATGTGTACCTTACCAGAGCTCGCAGTAGCACCTGGGTATTTGATACTGGTTCTGTTGCTAATATTTGCAACTCGAAACAGGGACTACGGATTAAGCGAACACTGGCCAAGGACGAGGTGATGATGCGCATGGGAAACGGTTCCAAAGTCGATGTGATCGCCGTCGGCACGCTACCTCTACATCTACCTTCGGGATTAGTATTAGACCTAAATAATTGTTATTTGGTGCCAGCGTTGAGCATGAACATTATATCTGGATCTTGTTTAATGCGAGACGGTTATTCATTTAAATCAGAGAATAATGGTTGTTCTATTTATAAGAGCAATATCTTTTATGGTCATGCACCCTTGAAGAGTGGTCTATTTTTAATGAATCTCGGTAGTAGTGACACACATATTCATAATGTCGAAGCCAAAAGATGCAGAGTTGATAATGATAGTGCAACTTATTTATGGCACTGCCGTTTAGGTCATATCGGTGTAAAGCGCATGAAGAAACTCCATAATGATGGACTTTTGGAATCACTTGATTATGAATCACTTGGTACTTGCGAACCGTGTCTCATGGGCAAGATGACTAAAACACCGTTCTCCGGAACTATGGAGAGAGCAACTAATTTGTTGGAAATCATACATACAGATGTATGTGGTCCGATTAATATTGAGGCTCGTGGCGGATATCGTTATTTTCTCACCTTCACAGATGATTTGAGCAGATATGGGTATATCTACTTAATGAAACATAAGTCTGAAACGTTTGAAAAGTTCAAAGAATTTCAGAGCGAAGTTGAAAATCATCATAACAAGAAAATAAAGTTTCTACGATCAGATTGTGGAGGAGAATATTTGAGTGACGAGTTTGGCCTACATTTCAAACAATGCGGAATAGTTTCGCAACTCACGCCTCTCGGAACACCACAACGTAATGGTGTGTCCGAACGTCGTAATCGTACTTTACTAGATATGGTGCGATCTATGATGTCTCTTACTGATTTACCGCTATCGTTTTGGGGTTATGCTTTAGAGACGGCTGCATTCACTCTAAATAGGGCACCATCGAAATCCGTTGAGACAACGCCTTATGAACTATGGTTTGGCAAGAAACCAAAGTTGTCGTTTCTTAAAGTTTGGGGTTGCGATGCTTATGTGAAGAAACTTCAACCTGATAAGCTCGAACCTAAATCGGAGAAATGTGTCTTCATAGGATACCCAAAGGAGACTGTTGGGTACACCTTCTATCACAGATCCAAAGGCAAGACATTCGTTGCTAAGAATGGATCCTTTCTAGAGAAGGAGTTTCTCTCGAAAGAAGTGAGTGGGAGGAAAGTAGAACTTGATGAGGTAACTGTACCTGCTCCCTTATTTGAAAGTAGATCATCACAGAAACCAGTTTCTGCGACACCTACACCAATTAGTGAGGAAGTTAATGATAATGATAATGAAACTTCAGATCAAGTTATTACTGAACCTCGTAGGTCAACCAGATTAAGATCCGCACCAGAGTGGTACGGTAATCCTGTTCTGGAGGTTATGTTACTAGACCATGACGAACCTACAAACTATGAAGAAGCGATGGTGAGCCCAGATTCCGCAAAATGGCTTGAGGCCATGAAATCTGAGATGGGATCCATGTATGAGAACAAAGTATGGACTTTGGTTGACTTGCCCGATGATCGGCAAGCCATTGAAAATAAATGGATCTTCAAGAAGAAGACTGACGCTGACGGTAATGTTACTGTCTATAAAGCTCGACTTGTTGCGAAAGGTTTTCGACAAGTTCAAGGGATTGACTACGATGAGACCTTCTCACCCGTAGCGATGCTTAAGTCTGTCCGAATCATGTTAGAAATTGCCGCATTTTATGATTATGAAATTTGGCAAATGGATGTCAAAACTGCATTCCTGAATGGATTTCTGGAAGAAGAGTTGTATATGATGCAACTGGAAGGTTTTGTCGATCCAAAGGGAGCTAACAAAGTGTGCAAGCTCCAGCGATCCATTTATGGACTGGTGCAAGCCTCTCGGAGTTGGAATAAACGCTTTGATAGTGTGATCAAAGCATTTGGTTTTATACAGACTTTTGGAGAAGCCTGTATTTACAACAAAGTGAGTGGGAGCTCAGTAGCATTTCTGATATTATATGTGGATGACATATTGCTAATTGGAAATGATATAGAATTTCTGGATAGCATAAAGGGATACTTGAATAAGAGTTTTTCAATGAAAGACCTCGGTGATGCTGCATATATATTGGGCATCAAGATCTATAGAGATAGATCAAGACGCTTAATTGGACTTTCACAAAGCACATACCTTGACAAAGTTTTGAAGAAGTTCAAAATGGATCAAGCAAAGAAAGGGTTCTTGCCTGTATTACAAGGTGTGAGATTGAGTAAGACTCAATGCCCGACCACTGCCGAAGATAGAGAGAAGATGAAAGATGTTCACTATGCTTGAGCCATAGGCTCTATCATGTATGCAATGCTGTGTACCAGACCTGATGTGTGCCTTGCTATAAGTTTAGCAGGGGGGTACCAAAGTAATCCAGGAGTGGATCACTGGACAGTGGTCAAGAACATCCTGAAATACCTGAAAAGGACTAAGGATATGTTTCTCGTTTATGGAGGTGACAAAGAGCTCATCGTAAATGGTTACGTTGATGCAAGCTTTGACACTGATCCGGACGATTCTAAATCGCAGACCGGATACGTGTTTACATTGAACGGTGGAGCTGTTAGTTGGTGCAGTTCTAAGCAAAGTGTCATGGCGGGATCTACCTGTGAAGCGGAGTACATAGCTGCTTCAGAAGCAGCAAATGAAGGAGTCTGGATGAAGGAGTTCATATCCGATCTAGGTGTCATACCTAGTGCATCGGGTCCAATGAAAATCTTTTGTGACAATACTGGTGCAATTGCCTTAGCAAAGGAATCCAGATTTCACAAAAGAACCAAGCACATCAAAAGACGCTTCAATTCCACCCGGGATTTAGTCCAGGTGGGAGACATAGAAATTTGCAAGATACATACGGATCTGAATGTTGCAGACCCGTTGACTAAGCCTCTTCCACGAGCAAAACATGATCAGCACCAAGACTCCATGGGTGTAAGAATCATTACTGTGTAATCTAGATTATTGACTCTAGTGCAAGTGGGAGACTGAAGGAAATATGCCCTAGAGGCAATAATAAAGTTATTATTTATTTCCTTATATCATGATAAATGTTGATTATTCATGCTAGAATTGTATTAACCGGAAACATAATACTTGTGTGAATACATAGAAAAACAGAGTGTCTCTAGTATGCCTCTACTTGACTAGCTCGTTGATCAAAGATGGTTATGTTTCCTAGCCATAGACATGAGTTGTCATTTGATTAACGAGATCACATCATTAGGAGAATGATGTGATTGACTTGACCCATTCCGTTAGCTTAGCACTCGATCGTTTAGTATGTTGCTATTGCTTTCTTCATGACTTATACATGTTCCTATGACTATGAGATTATGCAACTCCCGTTTACCGGAGGAACACTTTGTGTGCTACCAAACGTCACAACATAACTGGGTGATTATAAAGGTGCTCTACAGGTGTCTCCAAAGGTACTTGTTGGGTTGGCGTATTTCGAGATTAGGATTTGTCACTTCGATTGTCGGAGAGGTATCTCTGGGCCCACTCAGTAATACACATCACTATAAGCCTTGCGAGCATTGTAACTAATGAGTTAGTTGCGGGATGATGTAATACGGAACGAGTAAAGAGACTTGCCACTAACGAGATTGAACTAGGTATCGAGATACCAACGATCGAATCTCGGGCAAGTAACATACCGATGACGAAGGGAACAACGTATGTTGTTATGCGGTCTGACCGACAAAGATCTTCGTAGAATATGTGGGAACCAATATGAGCATCCAGGTTCCGCTATTGGTTATTGACCGGAGAGGTGTCTCGGTCATGTCTACATAGTTCTCGAACCCGTAGGGTCCGCACGCTTAACGTTACGATGACAGTTATATTATGAGTTTATATGTTTTGATGCACCGAAGGTTGTTCGGAGTCCCGGATGTGATCACGGACATGACGAGGAGTCTCGAAATGGTCGAGACATAAAGATTGATATATTGGAAGCCTATGTTTGGTTATCGGAAGTGTTCCGGGTGAAATCGGGATTTTTCCGAAGTACCGGGAGGTTACCGGAACCCCCCGGTAACTTAATGGGCCTTAGTGGGCCTAGGTGGAAGAGAGGAGAGGAGGCCAGGGCAGGGCCACACGCCCCTCCCCCCAGTCCGAATAGGACAAGGAGAGGGGGGCGGCGCCCCCCCTTTCCTTCCTCCCCTCCACCTCTTCCCCCTCTCTCTCCTAGTCCAACATGGAAAAGGGGGGCGGTGGCCCCCTCCTGGCGCGCCTCTCCCCTTGGCCGGCCGAACCCCCCCTTGCTCCTTTATATACGGGGGCAGGGGGCACCTCTAGACACACAATTGATCAACGATCTCTTAGCCGTGTGCGGTGCCCCCCTCCACCATATTACACCTCGATAATATCGTAGCGGTGCTTAGGCAAAGCCCTGCGTCGGTAGAACATCATCATTGTCACCACGCCGTCGTGTTGACGAAACTCTCCCTCAACACTCAGCTGGATCGGTGTTCGAGGGACGTCATCGAGCTGAACGTGTGTTGAACTCGGAGGTGCCGTACGTTCGGTACTTTATCGGTCGGATCGTGAAGACGTACGACTACATCAACCGCGTTGTGTTAACGCTTCCGCTTTCGGTCTACGAGGGTACGTGGACAACACTCTCCCCTCTCGTTGCTATGCATCACCATGATCTTGCGTGTGCGTAGGAATTTTTTTGAAATTACTACGTTCCCCAACAAACTATCCCTCGTCATGCAACAAAGAGTCACTCCAAAGTCACTAATTGCGGAGAACAAACGAAGAGATTATGGTAGGGTACGAAACCACCTCAAAGTTATTCTTTCCGATCAATCCATTGGGATATTCCTATAAGTGTCACAAACAGCCCTAGAGTTCGTAGTAAAATAACACCTTAAGACACACATCAACCAAAACCCTAATGTAACCTAGATACTCCAATGTCAACTCAAGTATCCGTGGGATTGATTATACGATATGCATCACACAATCTCAGATTCATCTATTCAACCAACAGAAAGAACTTGAAAGAGTGCCCCAAAGTTCCCACCGGAGAATCAAGACGAAAACGTGTGCCAACCCCTATGCATAGGTTCATGGGCGAAACACGCAAGTTGATCACCAAAACATACATCAAGTGGATCAATAGAATACCCCATTGTCACCACGGGTATCCCACGCAAGACATACAGCAAGTGTTCTCAAATCATTAAAAGACTCAATCCGATAAGATAACCTCAAAGGGAAAACTCAATCCATTACAAGAGAGTAGAGGGGGAGAAACATAAGATCCAACTATAATAGTAAAGCTCGCGATACATCAAGATCGTATCACCTCAAGAACACAAGAGAGAGAGATCAAACACATAGCTACTGGTACATACCCTCAGCCCCGAGGGTGAACTACTCCCTCCTCGTCATGGAGAGTGCCGGGATGATGAAGATGGCCACCGGTGAGGGTTCCCCCCTCCGGCGGGGTGCCGGAACATGGTTCCGATTGGTTTTTGGTGGCTACAGAGGCTTGCGGCGGCGGAAATCCCGATCTATTCTGTTCCCCGATGGTTTTAGGGTATATTGGTATATATATGAGGAAGAAATACGTCAGGGGAGCCACGAGGGGCCCACGAGGGTGGAGGGCGCGCCCAGGGGGGTGGGCGCGCCCCCTGCCTCATGCCTTCCTCGTTGATCCTCTGACGTGCACTCCAAGTCTCCCGGATTGCTTTCTTTCCAAAAATAACTTTCCCGAAGGTTTCATTCCGTTCGGACTCCGTTTGATATTCCTTTTCCGCGAAACACTGAAACAAGGGAAAAAACAGGAACTGGCACTAGGCTCTGGGTTAATAGGTTAGTCCCAAAAATAATATAAAAGTGTTTAATAAAGCCCATAATCATCCAAAACAGATAATATAATAGCATGCAACAATCAAAAATTATAGATACGTTGGAGACGTATCACTATTCTGCAGCAGGACAGCTCGGCTCGTCAAGAGCTCGACAAGCAATTCGGCCTCCATCCCAGCCCCAATCAAGTGGCGGCATTCGTACCGCGCGTACATAATTACGCACTCAAAATACCATGGGCATAGACGGGGGCATTCCTACCTTGTGATCCATAGCACGGCTCGACCGCTCCTGGACACATATACTTTCACTATCTACTTTTTCTCCTTTTCAGGTTTCTTTTCTACAGACCTTCCCTGACGACCTGTTCACTGGTCCTGATAAAGGTTGAATATACGAAGATGGCAAGAAGCACAGACGTACGGGGGAATTTCTAGGTTGTTTCTTTAACGATCACTCTACCTGTTTTCGGGACCCACACGCTGCTCTCCCTTGGTTTTGGCATGTTAAATAGCCTGTTGCTTATCGCACTATTTGTATCAATACGCCTTCACGTATTTATCAAATTATAATGGAAATAGTTTGCGGCCCAAATTTTTAAGGCCCCAACTTATTACCTTTGCTCTCTTTCTGTTCTCCTTTGTTTTTTGTTGATAATTTTATCACATAGCACCCGTACACTTTGGTACGTTTCATATTCGCCAGGGGCTTCATAGCGCCCCGCACTAAGGCAACAAAGTCCGAACACTTTTACAGTATAGTTCGGCACCCCGAATTTAGCATTATATGCATTGGCTCCGAATCATGTCTTTGGTCAATAGTTGGGTTGCCCGTCTCCTATGCTTACTACCTTATGTTCTGCTATATCGGCTTGGGTAGTAAAGAGAGAACTACTGCGATTGTGTCCCGGTTCATCCGGATGAGCACCTCAGTAGAGAAAGCCAAAAACTGACTGTCATGATGTGGCAAGAGCCAGTCAGCTGTTCGGAGGTTTCAAATCGATAGAGGGTTTTTTCCGCATTACGCGAAGGGTCGGTACTTACCCGATCAGGTGTTTACAACACCCTAGTTTGGATGCTAGGGGCTGCACCTACATTTTTATTATCGAACTCCTATGGCTAAGTGAGGGTGATAAAGCATTATAGTCCGATTGCCTTGTTCGTTGCACTAAACACCTCCTTCAAGGACCAAATAATTGGATCAAGATTGTTTAGATTCCATCGCGAACACCCCTGTACTACCTATGTGGGGGCTGAAGCCGACGACTGGCCAACCCTCAGATTTAATAAAAACAGCCGCACAGGAGGTAAAAATTTAACACAAAGCATTATATTACACAAATTATCTTTGTTTCATAATATAGGGCGAGACAAATATGAATGTATTCATTCAAAGATCACGTCTTTCGCACACTGCTCCGCAACAATGCGGGATCCCTCCAGGACACTATCAAAATACAGCTTGGGCTTGCGGTGCTCCTTGCCCTCCGGCGGCCCATCGGTCAGAAGCTTGATGGCGTCCATCTTCGCCCACCAGACCTTAACATGGGCAAAGGCCAGGCGCGCGACCTCGATGCAGACCGACCGCTTGACAACATCCAGCCGAGGACATGCATTCACCAGCCGCTTCATGAGGCCGAAGTAGCTACTGGGTATAGCTTCAGCAGGCCACAGCCGGATTATCAAATCCTTCATGGCCAGTTCGGCCGGCCTATGCAGCTCGACCAGCTGTTTCAGCTGATCGCTAAAGGGCACTGGATGTTCTGGTGCAAGGTACTGCGACCAGAACAACTTCTCCGTTGAGCTCCCTTCTTCAGCCCAAAAGAACTCCGGAGTGTCGGACGCACTGCATGGCAGATCCGCAAACGCCCCTGGAGAACTGCAAATCCGGGTTAGTAAGAAATACTTCTTCTTCACATACTTTCTTTGCATACTAAACGCCTTACCCGCCACAATCTTCTTGGCCTCCTGGATCTCCTGGAGGGCGCCCTGGGCTTCAACCCGGGCCTCTTCTGCGATTTGGCGAGCCTTGGCGAGTTCGGTGTCTCGAGCCGAAACATCGCCCTCCAAGGTCTCGCATTTTCAAATAGCATCCTGGAGCTCCTGCTGCACCTCGTTAAGCCTGGCCTTGAGCTTCTTACGAGCAGCTTGCTCCTTGAAAGCTTTCCCCTCGGCTTCGGCCAGGGCCTTTTTTTAGGGCCTCGACCTCGGTCGTCGCTCCTACACACATCATGACATTATGGTTAATAAAACATCATTTATTCTTTCCGAATATATAGCGAGTCATTACATACCTTGCTGGTCTTCCAGCTACTTCCTCGCTTGGCCGAGCTCGTCCTCGGCCCGCTCCAGTTTCTGCTTCAGTCCGGAGACTTCGGCAGTGTGTGAGGTCGCGGCCAGCAGCGACGCCTGCTCAGTCACATAAGACATATCTAGTTAGTTTTGTGCAGGGTATTAATCCTCTATCTGGGTTTTACTTTCCGAACACCGGACAGTGTCTCAGGGGCTACTGTCTATATTGGGACTTTTTCTTTCGCGCCGCTTACCTCAAAGCCGGTCAGCAGATTGCTGCAGGCTTTGGTCAGTCCGCTCTTGACGGACTGAACCTTCTCAATCACTGTACCCATAAGGATACGGTGCTCATCCACAATGGAAGCGCCTCGCAGCGCTTCCAGCAGATTATCCGGTGCCTCTAGTTGGACAGAGGTCACCGGCGGAACAGGCACCCCTCCTCCTTCCGGGGAAGGCTGCCTGCTTGACTCCGGAGCCGTGTAGGTCTCCGGAAGGGTATTCGGCTGGGGGCCGAACTGGACATGGCCCCCATCGCCAGTCTCCGTGGGGGCTTTCTCCCCCATGTGTCCGGCGGCCGAGGAGTCATCCTCGGGCGTGACCCAGACTGCCTCCTGAACCTCCCCTGGCCTGGGAAGGTCCTTTGGGACACCACCTCATCGTCGCCCTTGACCGTGGGAGAGTGAGCGGTCGGCGGCGACTCGCCGGCCATCGCCTTTGAATCCAGTGAACCTCTTTAGGAGGATCGCTGGGAGCTGTCGTGGGCCGGAATGTAATAGCACAATTTAATATATTAATACCATGAGGCTAGACACATGGACATGCACAAGTTTTTAGTAATTACGATGCGGCTGGGGGCTTGGTCCTGGGGGGCCACTCTGGACTGCTGTCGACATCCCACGCGGAGTTATCCACGAGGGGGCCTTTCCCCTCTTGGGCGCCTCCGCCTCCAAATTTGTATTGGCCGCCCTCTTCTTCCTTCCCCCCTCAGGGGGGAGTTGCTTTCTTCCTCCTCCTCGTTGTCGCCTTCGGTGGCCGAGGAGTGAGTTTGGTCTTCGGACGACATGTCTGAAGCTCCCTTACGGCAGGGGCCACTTCAGACCCCCTTGGCCTTTTTCTTGGCCTTCTTCTCCGGCGCCTTGTAGGGCGCTAGAACCAGCATCTTCTCCAGGAGCGGGATGACTGGTTCTTCAGGTAGCGGAACCGGACATCGAATCCGCTCCGCTTTCTCTGTCCATGCCTGAAAAGTGAACAGTAAAGTTTTTAGATATCTTCCCTAAATAACTAAGAGGAGGATGCACCTTGAGACATAAATGACTTACCGCACTGGTAGGGTGGGCAATATCGTGCCCACGGTCCAAGTCTATGGCCGGCGGCGTCTCGGTGCCCTTGAAGAGCAACTTCCAGACATCTTCATGAGTGGTTCCGAAGAGCCTCTCCAAAGTCTAGTGCTTCTCTGAATCAAATTCCCACAAAGGGCATGTTCGGCTCTGGCATGGAAGGATCCGGCGAACAAGCATCACCTGGATCACATTGACGAGCTTGATGTTTTTATCCACCATGCTCTTGATGCGCGTTTCCAGCGCTGCCAGTTCGTCCGACGAAGACCAGTCCAGGCCCTTCTTTAGCTAGGAGGTGAGCCGCATTGGAGCTCCGGACTTGAACTCTCGAGCGGCGGCCCAAGTGGCGTCACGAGGCTCTGTGATATAGAACCACTGCTTCTGCCACTCCTTGACGGTCTCCACAAACGTACCTTTAGGCCATGTGACGTTGGGCATCTTGCTCACCATAACTCCTCCACACTCTGCGTGTTGGCCATCCACCACCTTCGGCTTCACGTTGAAGATCTTGAGCCACAGCCCGAAGTGGGGCTGGATGCGGAGGAAAGCCTTGCACACGACGATGAATGCCGAGATGTTGAGGAAGGAGTTTGGAGCTAGATCATGAAAGTCTAGCCCATAATAGGACATCAGTCCGCGTACGAAAGGGTGGAGTGGAAACCCAAGCCCGCGGACGAAATGAGGGAGGAACACCACCCTCTCGCTGGGCTTCGGTGTGGGGACGACTTGCCCCTTGGTTGGAAGCCGGTGGGCGATTTCTTTCGCCAGATACCCGGCCTCTCGAAGCTTGGCGATGTCCTTCTCCTTGACAGAGGAGGCCTTCCATTTGCCTTGCCCTCCAGATCCGGACATGGTGGAATGCTTTCTTGGGGTGGAAAAGGCAAGAACTTGGGCGCTGGAGCTCGAGAATGGAAGGGCAGAGAGAGAGAGAAGGCGTGGGTGAAGAAAGGGAATCCTCATCCCCTTATAAAAAGAAGTAAATGTAAAACGTCTCCCCACTCGCCTTAAAACTCGCCTATTCCCAAGGGCTGTGCAAACGACACGGTTGGGTTACCCACGCCCGTATTGATGAGAATCCCAAAATAAGAGGACACGATCTCTGCTTTGACAAGATGTGCCAATGGAAACCGCATCTCAAAACTCGGAACGGCAGACGAAAATGGTTCGAAATAATGACCGGGTGGATGTGATGTCACATTACAAAAAAGTTGTCAGCGGATTAGACTCGTGGAATATCATACTCTGCGGCTGTGTTTGGTGCTTGTGTTACAGGTACGGATACATCCTTCGCGTCCGAAGACTATCTTGGAGTATTCGGGAAAGGGAACCCGCCTTGCAATACCGAAGACAATCTGCGCGCCGGACACCTCGTCATTGAAGCCTGGTTCAGGGGCTACTGAGGGAGTCCTAGACTAAGGGGTCGTCGGGCGTCCGGCCTGTTAGCTAGGGGCCGGACTGATGGGCTGTGAAGATACGAAGACCGAAGACTCCACCCGTGTCCGGATGGGGCTCTCCTTGGTGTGGAAGGCAAGCTTGGCGATCAAATATGAAGATTTCCTTTCTCTGTAACCGACCTTATGTAACCCTAGATCCCTCCGGTGTCTATATAAACCGGAGGGCTTAGTCCGGATCGGCGGATACTCATAACCATAGTCATACAAGCTATACTTCTAGGGTTTAGCCATTACGATCTCGTGGTAGATCAACTCTTGTAATACTCATATTCATCAAGATCAATCAAGCAGGAAGTAGGGTATTACCTCCATATAGAGGGCCCGTGTCGGCATTTTGGGAACGGGGGTCCCCAGACTTGCCTGCCTGCGGCCCATGGCATGGCTAAGTCAGCGGGCCGTACGGCCCACCTTCATCAACAAGGCATCCAAGACCCTCGCGAAGGGCCAAGCCTCGCGAGGTGGACGACGCAAGACCTCCTCAGGAGTGGCCTAGCCAGGCAGGCTCATGAGGAGTGGAGATATCAAGGCGGGGCAAACCTCATGAGGCTCTCGTGACGTGAGCCATGACGATCGAGACCAGGCGGGCGCCAGCGCGCGCAGCGTCCTTGTTTCCTCTTTGGTGCTAAGGAGGCAAGCGCAGGCGAGGAGTACCGAGGCATCAGGAAAAGGTTGCCATATCAGTGCAATGAGACCAAGACCAGAAGGACGGCAGGACGGAGGTCATCGTGGAGCCCAAGACGGCGTCACCACCAGAGCCTTTTGCAGGCGAATATCACTTTTGTTAGGATAGCTTGTACTAGCTGTCCCCCTTCAAATTTGCCCGCCGTTGTTGGCTCCCTTCCCGCTCAATATTTGGGAAGAGGACCAGGGCCTATATAAGTGGAACTAGCCACCATAGTAGGGGCAGCTCAGCTTGATCTGATCTGATCGAGAGCCTACCTTAGCCACAAGAACACCTCAACCTCAGGAGGCTGTTATTCCCCTTGTACTGTTCATCATTAGCCCAAGTGGCAATCCACCACCACCACACTGGAGTAGGGTATTACATCACAACGGTGGCCCGAACCAGTATAAATCTCATGTCTTTCTGTGTTGCGAGTTCGTCGAGTTCGTCCGTGAGACCTTAGTAAGCTAGGGCGTGGATCGGTAGGAGGGAAAAAGACTTCGCGTGCACCCCAGAGTTCAAACCTTAAGGGTTTTGCCGGAACCCCACATCCGACAGCCCGAACCTGGGTAAACATTGTGTCCCCCGTCTCTTGTTACCATTGATCCCAGACGCACAGCTCGAGACCCCCTACCTGAGATCCGACGGTTTTGACACCGATAGCTGGCGCCCCCTCGGTCGCTGGCCAGGCCCCGCAAGGGACATGGGTAGGCGCAGACCCACTGCTTGAAGGGGAGCCCAAGATCGAAGCCATCCAGCTGCCTTCCACGACCAGAGGAGGAGCCCTCGGCACGCCGGCCGCACTCCAAGAAAGGCCGAGGAGGAGAGATAGCAAGGACATGGGCTCGAGGCGAGCCGCAGGCAGGCTTGCTTCTCCAGCCGACCCCGTGCCGGAGGGGGCACACCGGCTTGGGGCACTCAAGGCTAGCGAGGAAGTTGAGGCAGGAGGGGTTTGCTCCTCAGGATACTCCACGGCCTTGGCGGATGGGATCCTGGAGAGCCACCGTCGGGAAGGGAAGCAGCACTCGAGGAATTACAAAAATAAGGTACTTACTCATCTATGGCGATGTACTTCCTATGTTTCAACGGCCGGACAGTGCCACTGCTGCAGCTTGGAGACCCCTTCCTCTTACGGAGCCCCGTGAAGTCCACGCAGAACCGGCCCAAGCGTTGTACGTGGTGACCAGCGCGGGGCGCGGCTGGCGAAGCGCCCAAGGAGACGACCTCAGGAGCGCTAGGCTGGAGAGAGCTGTCGGGCTCCGCCTCGCAACGACCTGCCGAGGCCTCAGGAGCCTCGGCCTCACGAGCGGCGAGCTGCGTCACCCCCTCAGCCGCCGCCCCAGGATGAGAGTCACGGACTCCCGAGGATGACGCCCCGGGAGCCTCTGGCAGCATCGATACCTCGGCGCCCGCGCCTCCGGCCTCCAGCGGTGCTTGCCTCCCTGTGTCCAGTCTTGGGGCAAGCTCGGTGCCGGCGACAAGAAGAGGAACCACGGTGACGGGATTCTCACGAGGCCCCACAAGGCCGACTGGACGCATCCCCCATTCATCGAAGGGGGCATCTGCCCTGCAAAGTCCACCCTGTTCGAGCAGTTGTACAAGCAACAATCCCCCTATGACAAATCACCCGACGAGGGGTCACCGGCCAAGACTTCGAGCACCGTCCTTCGTGCCTCGGTCGGAAGCCCCGACTCCTGAAGCCTCATGCGATCCTGGTCGCCGGTCAGAGCCCACATCGGCTGGGAATGGTGCTGGAGTGGGGAGATACGGCGCCGGAGGAATTCCTTCATCACCTTGGGCGCGGTCACACCAAGATCCTTTAGCCTCCTCAGCCGGAACCAGACGAAAGAGAGACGGGAGCTCACGAGCTCCTTGTGACCCCAGCCAGAGCTGGGGACGGCGGGGGACGAAGGAGGCAAGAGCAGGGGGCTGAGTACCCCAACATCAACGTACACCCACCGCCTCCGAAACTCGCTCGTAGACGGCGGGAGATCAAAGTCAATCCCGGAACCGGCTGTCGCCGTCACGGCCTGGAAGCTCAGGCACCCTGGGCACTGCCGGGGGTTGGTCAGGTGCAGCGAGAAGAAATGGCGCAAGAGGGCCACAGAAGGAGCAATGCCCACCATGGCCTCGCAGACGAAGGCGAAGATGGCGAGAAGGGTGATAGATTGGGGATCAAGGTGCAGCATATGGATCTGGTAATGGGAAAGCACGGCATCGGAAAAGGCGGAGAAGGGAGGAACCAGGCCAGCCCACAGGGCGTCGATGAAGAACTGGACCTCGATGGCCGTCCTATCAATGGAGGCTCGGGACGCAGGCCAGGCCACCGTCCCTCCCGATTCATTGATGCTGGTAGAAAGCGCAGGATGGACCTTATCCATGGCCTCCTGGTTGAGCATCCGCGATCGGCCGACGGCGGGCTCGACGGCCGGAGGTGAGCTGGCTGAGGACAAGGGCTTCTTCCCTTTCTCCGTCCGGTTTGGCGCCCTGGCGATTGAGAGAACTAAGCTCGAGTCGGATTGGAAGAGGATGGAGAGGTACGGGGAAGCGAAGAAGTTGGGGAGTGCGTTGCCAGCAATGGGGGAATAATTGTGTAGGATGTCGTGGCCGCCTAGCCAGGCGGATTTCCAGGATGCATGGGGAAGCGCGGCCGCCCACGTCCAATCAATCGCCACGCATCGACCAAGGCACAGGCTGTTGGGGCCCACGGCACTCCGCACTTGCCCTTTGGTTTCGCCTCGAAGCCAAGTTCAAGCACGCCTTGGGCCCGGGGGCTACTGTCGGCATTCTGGGAACGGGGGTCCCCAGAATTGCCTACCTGCGGCCCGCGGCGTGGCTCGACTCGCGGCCCAGTATGGCCCATCTTCACCAACAAACATTCAAGACCCTAGCGAGGGGCCAAGCCTCGCGAGGCGGATGACACAAGACCTCCTCGGCAGCGGCCTCACCAGGCTTGCTCGCGAGGGGCGGAGAGATCAAGGCAAGGCGAACCTCGCGAGGTTCCTACGACGTCGGCCATGACGACCAAGACCAAGCGGGTGCCAGGCGGGCACCAGCGCGCACAGTGTCCTCGTTTCCTCTTTGGTGCTAAGGAGGCAAGCGCAGGTGATGAGTACCGAGGCATCAGGCAAATGTTTCCATATCGGTGCAACGAGACCAAGACCAGCAGGACGGCAGGACGGAGGTCACTGTGGAGCCCAAGACGGCGTCATCACCAGAGCCTTTGGCAAGCGAAGACCACCTTTAGTCAGGATAGCTTGTACTAGCTGTCCCCTTTCAAATTGGCCGTTGTTGGCTCCCTTCCCGCTACAAATTTGGGGAGAGGACCAGGGCCTCTATAAATAGGACTAGCCACCCCAGTAGAGAGGAAAACTGAACCAAACTGATTCAGATCATCCTCACACCACCAAGCACAAGAACACCTCTCCTTAGGAGGCTGTTCTTCCCCTTGTACTGTTCATCCTCAGCCCAAGAGGCAATCCACCACACCACACTGGAGTAGGGTGTTACACCACAACGGTGGCCTGAACCAGTATAAATCTTGTGTCCCTTGTGTTGCGAGTTCGTCAAGCTAGGCCTTGAGATCACGGCGAGGTTGAGGGCGTGATTAGGTAGGGGAAATCTTCATGCGCACCCCAGTTTTCGAACCTCAAGGGTTTTGACGGAACCCGAAATCCGACAGTGCCGGCGTGGGCCCAATAAGAATCCCATGGACCCATCTTCTGGCTCCATGGACGTTTTCTCCTAAAAGATTTTCTGTAATTTTTTGGAAATTTATCAAACTTGGAAAAAATTCATTTCTTCATTGCCATTATTTTGTTTATAATTTCCATATTTTTGGTAATTCCCCTCTCGATGTAGTTCATGCAATTGAAGGGAAAAGGGCATTGCAATTGTGCTATAGTATGAAAAATATTGATAATAGAAAGGAAAATATAATAATACTAGTGACGCAAAATGGACATATCACCATGCAAATTTCCATACATCTCAAACCAGTAGCGTTTGGAGCCATCAAACGTTCAGTTTTAGGCATTTTGGGCCGTCCAATTTCTTCTTGATCTCGTTGGATGCTTCATATCATGGGCTACTGCTCTAATCAAATACCGGTACATTATCATATGGACCGCAAGCTTCGAGCATATGATACCTCAGGATGCTCATCTCGAACTTGCCCTTTTCAGATTGATGAACATCTCCACTTGATGCCATCCTCACATAGTCTACTTGAAATCTTTACTGTCATGCAAGAACATGAATATCACCCCAACATAGACATAGAAAACCCATACTATGTGTTAGTTCACTAAGTGCATCCGGTCTTGTTTGCTTGCAGTCAGTTAGCTTCACACAAATATTCTAGACCTTCAAGAAGAGAAGTGTATCACTAGCTGGCTAAGGCGAGTTATATTTATTTGGTAATTATGTCCTTGCCATGGCTCGTTATCCATAACAAAAACCTAAGAAGATAGGCCTAAAGAATTTATGGAATAGCCAAAAAATGGCAACACAAAGTTGGAAACTATTAATGACTACTAGTATATATACACACACATACCACCCTCCTATGATTGTATGAACTAATTGCTCGCACATCCCTTGCTTGTGTGTGTCTACATACCATAAAAAATGCCCACAAATTCCCTTCCCTCTCTCTTCTAGACATTTTAAGCCTCTCGAAGTTCGAGAAGCTAGGATAGTCTAGAAACTGAGGAGCTAGGTACCATTCCCTTCGAGAATGAGTGGGTCATCGACCAGTGCAGGCGTCAGCGTTGGCGGCAGGTCGGGTGGTAGTAGTGGAGGGCCGTGCGGGGCATGCAAGTTCCTACGACGCAAGTGCGCGGATGATTGCATCTTTGCACCTTATTTCGGCTCAGAGCAAGGGGTGGAGCACTTCACCGCGGTGCACAAGGTGTTCGGTGCCAGCAATGTTTCCAAGATCCTTAATCAAGCCCCTTCCCACAAGCGCTTTGATGCCGCCATCACTGTATGTTATGAGGCAAAGGCGCGCCTCCGTGACCCTATCTACGGCTGTGTCGGCGACATCTTCGCTCTCCAACAACGGGTATGTGTATGAACACCCTGAATACTATGTATACTATCGATCTCTCTTTGTCATATAATTGCAAGATAATGATCAGCAGATATTGAATTGGTTCTTTGGAAAGTGCACTTTGATGTGATACTACTTTAGTGTTGATTTTGCCTATTGGAGTTGTTTGTGCCTTCTTCCAAGGTAGGGAATGGGCCTCCATTTGTAACATGAAAAACCAACAAGTCAAGCAAATTAAAGGAGTCAATGTAGAAGGAACTTTGTATAATTTGATGCACATCCACATCGTACCACCATTAATACTCTCATCTACCATTATTTTCTTCATTTATTTTTGTTCTTCATGCATGATATGTAGTTTGTTGGTACATGCATGTGTTAAATCACCATACTCCTAGTTGGTATGTTCCTTTTTTACAAACCAACAAGGGACATAGGCCCTAACCCTCACATCCTAACATGTGTGAAATAAGTCTATGCTAATGTAAATCTTAAAGTGGTAGATAGATACCCACCCGCCAAACCCTTTTATTGGATACATTATTTTTGCAACACGGTTTTTGCGCATTTCATTTAACTATTTGCTTAATTTTATCATATTATGTTGTTATGTAGGAAGATGCAATGTGAAGTTTGTATCCATTTCAATGATCTGATCATATTGCTCTTTCATGGTTTTGTCATGATTGATATATTGATCGATCTCCTCCAGGTAGCGAACCTCCAGGCTGAAGTCGCCTCCCTACAGGCTCACCTCACGACACTGCAACAGCCTTCACCGCCTCCTTTTCCGTCCCTTTCATACATGCCCATGACCACCGAGTTCTCCATTTCTGAACTGGCGTCATTGTCCAATGTCCCGAACACCGTCGAACTATCTTCATTGTTCGACCCGTCGATGCAGTGGGCCTTCCAGCAGCAACACCAACAACCATATGGCCAGACGGGGGAAGGCTCTGGCCGTAGAGGCAACGCCAACTCCAATGGCGATGACTTGCAAGCCCTGGCTAGGGAGCTCTTGGATCGACGGTCGACAGGATTGGCACCCCAGCAACCATTGAACACACAGTTTTGAGATTGTTTGCCTAGCTAGGTGAACTAACATATCTAAGATATTTAAAGCATACATTCATTGTGTGAGAGGAGTACATGATTGCTTTTAATGTGAGAAATTTTCATCTAAGTTTATGGAAGGTAGTTAATAGGCACCACCGCTTTTTGCTTATCAATTTAATTCTTTACTAGGGTAGCAGGGGTGCCCACTTACTACTTTTATATAAAACTTCTGAGTTTGTTTGAAATGAACAAGATTGGAGGGAGTTTATTATTCCAATAATTTCAGGTAAAGTTTATTTTAAGATGCATATAATTTATTTCCTACCATCTTTGGTCACGTATGGCTTTGCTTTTGGCCATTGTGCTACTTTGTGTGCATGTATTGGTGTTCGCTATGTGAATACAAATTTTGCAGAGACAGAGTGTGAGCTCCATATCTTGATTTGATTGATGTGACATTTTGAGTCAATAAAGTATGCCATTTATCGAAACATACATTTCATCCATTTATGACGATACAATACCTAATATCCCTGCTACTATAAAGTGATAGTTTCATCCTCCCTTAGAAAACAACAACAGAAAATCCTGGCAAAACCAGCGATTAAGTTTTTGGCAATGGTTGTGTCCTTCTTCAAAAGATTTGCACCAGCAAGGGCTTGAGCCTTGCATGGTTCCCCTCTCAATACTCATCACAACAAGTCTTCGTAACCACACAACCACATAAGTAGGAGAGACAATTGCACTTTCAGGGAGACGCCCGTAAAAGAAGGACAAGTTTGGTCTCCTCTTACTTAGTCTCTTCTCTGTCTCAATGGTTGAAGGTCAGGAAGACATGATTTGGATGAAGACGCATCTCCAATGGGCTCTCCCATTCCGCACCCGTGTTGTCGGCATTCTGGGAATGGGGGTCCCCACACTTGCCTGCCTGCGGCCCACGGCGTGGCTCCGCTAGCAGGCCTGTACGACCCATCTTCATCAACAAGGCAATCAAGACCCTCGCGAGGGGCCAAGCCTCGCGAGGCGGACAACGCAAGACCTCCTCAGGAGCGGCCTCACCAGGCTGCCTCGCGAGGAGCGGAGATATCAAGGCACGACAAACCTCACGAGGCTCAGGTGACGTGAGCCATGACGATCAAGATCAGGCGGGCGCCAGCGCGCGCAGCGTCCTTGTTTCCTCTTTGGTGCTAAGGAGGCCAGCACAGGCGCGGAGTACCGAGGCGTCAGGCAAAGGTTTCCATATCAGTGCAACAAGACCAAGACCAGCCGGACGGCAGGACGGAGGTCACCGTGGAGCCTGAGACGGCATCACCACCAGAGCTTTCCGCAGGCGAAGACCGCTTTTGTCAGGATAAGCTGTACTAGCTGTCCCCTTTCAAATTGGCCGTTGTTGGCTCCCTTCCCGCTCAATATTTGGGGAGAGGGCCAGGGCCTATATAAGTAGAACTAGCCACCACAATGGGGGGGCTTGATCTAATCTGATCGAGAGCCAATCCTTAGCCACACACCGAACACAAGAACACCCCAACCTCAGGAGGCTGTTCTTCCCCTTGTACCATTCATCATCAGCCCAAGAGGCAATCCACCACCACCACACTGCAGTAGGGTATTACACCACAACGGTGGCCCGAACCAATATAAATCTTGTGTCTTCGTGTTGCGAGTTCGTCGAGTTCATCCGCGAGATCTTAGCGAGCTAGGGCGTAGAGCGGTAGGGAGGAAATATCCGCGCACACCCCAGTGTTCGAACCTTGAGGGTTTTGCCGGAACCCGTGATCCGACATTTGGCGCGCCGGGTAGGGGGGCGCCGGAGCCTCTTTCCCGCTGGTCGACCCATCGACGCTCCGCGGCCATGATGTTCGGCGACCCAAGGGCCGACTCCGACCGGTGGGCAGCCTGGCCAGCCCGGGCGGCGCTATCTGCCTATGAAGACCTCAGCCCCGCGCTCCAAGTGGCCCGAGCGCCACCTAACACCGCAGGGCGCGGGCGACGTGGCGGGGCGTCGTCCACCCTCAGTCCACGACAAGCGTGAGCTGCAGCAAGGGCTGCAAGCCACGCCGCGGCAACGGTGCCGCACACACGACAGGAGCAGGCGAACATGCGGGCCGCCCTCACGGTGGCGCGGGAGTTGCTGCGGTGCCGGCTGATGGAGAGTGGTCGGGATGCCCTGCTAGAACGCGTCGCCGAGCTGCTGGATGCGGCGGCGTCAAGAGCTCCGCCCTTCTGTTATCTGCTTCCTTCTGAGGCCGCTACGGGATCTCACGGTGGGCCTCGCCGCAACCACGCGCCCTCAGGTGTGCCTGGCGGCTTCGTCAACACCAGCACGGCCGGCGGCGCCGGGGGCTCCACCGCCCCCGTGCCGCCCGCGACAAGCATGGGCGCAAGCGTTGCCTCCCATGGTCCCAGGGAGATGCCGCGCTACCATCCTCAGGACGCCGCTCTAGGTCGGGCAACATGGAGTGTGGGGCACTATGGCGAGGTGTTCGGGGTAACAGCCCCGGAAGCCTATGTGCCCCGCATGATGGACCAGGAGTACGCGCCGGAGGACGACCCTGGCTCGTTCCTCAGAGAAGATTGGGAAGAAGGGACGCTAGAAGTTGAAGCCTTCCAAGAATTGATGGAGAACCGCGACGATTGCGCTAGCAACAACAACTACAGGGTACCGCTAATCTCTCAGGAGCAGGCTTACGCTAACCATGGGATGGAGGTGAATTAGGTCACAGCGTCGGTCGACGACCCCGGCACAGCAGCATCCCTTCCGCCGGGGGAAACACGCTGGGGGCCGCACGGAGGGAGCCAGGAGCAAGGCCCCTCCCCACATCGCGCGAAGCCAGGCAACGCCCGGAGGTAGGCCCTCTGCCGGGGAGCCTTCCCCCGGCAGAGGACCCGTGGTCGCCGAGGGCACCGCTGGCGTCCCCTTTCCCCCTTTGTGTCATCCAGGTTGCCGGTCGGCTCAAAGGTGGTCGAGGGTGGCGCAGGGCAGGGCCCTCGTCTGGCGATATGAAGCAAGGCCGGTTCCTGTGAAGAAGGCCCAGTGCCTGTGAAGCTCGCCGCCCGTGACACTCTCACGTAATAATGAGTGGGGCTGTACACGCCCCGGAGTCTCAGGGGTGCCGGCCTCAGGCTCTGGGGCTCCCTCCCACGCCTAGTGGCAGCACTTAGCTCCGCGCTGGTGAGAAGACTCGAAGACCGTAAGACTAGACTAGGCGCCGGACGCGGCCATTTCCTTTGGATCTCTTCTTCTGTAGCCTTGCTTTCTAGTTTTGGATTTAAGTTGAAGTTGAGTTTTCTTTGATGCATGCGGGGGGTACCTTTTCTCGTTCGAGTGATTTATTGCCGTCCGGCTCTTGCTTTGTCACGAAGCGCACGATCGTCGCCTCCCCCTCGCGGGCCCCTCGTGAGCGGGGCTAGGCGCAGCACGCGTAGCTCGCGTGCCGATACCATTATTGGCACCTGATCCTCACGAGGCCCACTCGGGTGAGTCTCCGGGCCCTTTAGGAATTCCTCGGGAGCTTAAGACCTCGCGATCCCATTCGAGGCGCACCATGACCAAGGCAAGCTGATGCGGCAAACCCGCTGCCAGACTCATGAATCCACAGAGGTACACATTCAGCTTGACACAAAAGAATAAAGGTGTCGGTCTACTTGCACGAGGGGCTCCCCCTCTCAAAATGATCTCACAATCTTTAGGAGCCATGCCCAAGTTTTTGAGTACAGGATAAAATGACAGGAGGACATGGGATCAGCCTGATATGTCACTCGCTAAACCGCCCTCGGATGCGTCGCTCGCGTCGTCATCGTCTTCGCCGGCACCATCGCCGCCTTCGGCGACGCCTTCGTCGCCGTCGTCAACCACGTCGCCTTCGTCCGCGACGACCACCACCGCGTCATCGTCGGAAGCAAAGGCTCTGACCAGCGCATCCACATTATCCTCCACCCACAGAGCCAGGTCGCCCTAGACGACCTGTGGTACGGGGGCAATGGCGGCGTCGAAACCGAAGTCGGGGAAGGTGTTCCGGAGATGGCTGAAGACGCGGGAGAACGCGCGCCCGAGCAGGCCCCGACTTCTCTCTTCCACGAGCCGGCGAGCCCTATCAGACATGGCTTCTAGGCGCGTCACCACGTTGGTGAAGAAGATCAGGTGACTGGCGTAGTCATTCGAGTGGGGGTGTGGTGCATTCTCGTCGCAGATGAAGCCCAGGGCGGTATTAGCCCTGTTCCGAAGGTCCTGAAGCATGGGGGCGTGCTCGCGCTCCAACGTCCGCCGTTGAAGCATTTCCTCCCTGTTCTACCGCGCGACAGCCTCGGCATCATCAACCCGTTTTCGAAGCGTAAGCAACTCGGCGCGGGCGGATGCCAAGTCCGCCTGCGCCGTGACCAGGGCAGCAGCCGTGACCTCCCCACGCCTCTCCGCCTCATCTAGCCTGGGCCTGAGGGTGGCGGCCCTGCCCGCGGCCTCGGTCCCCGCGAGCTTCAGCTGCAGGTCGCTCCGACCTTCAAGATCCACGCGAACCTCGGCCACCCGGCGGTTGACCTCCTCCTGGACCCTGGCCTCGCAAACCCCAACGGCATCCTCTGCCTGGGCAACTTGGCGTTCCCTCGTCTCCAACTGCTCGAGCTCGAGGATGTGCTCCACGGCTTCCAAGGCCAATGCCTCCTCGCGCTTCCGGACCTCTTCTTTCTCAGCGGGCGTCCCCCTCAGTGACGCAAGGGCGGCTCTGCGCGCCTCCACCTGCTGCTCGAGGGACGCACTCCAGGCCTGGAGCTCCCACGCGCGCTTCTCTGCTGCCCCGCGATGGCAGTCGGCCTCGCGAGCCTCCTCCAAGGCTCGGGAGCGAGCTTCGTGGGAAACCTTGAGGGACGCCCCGGCCTTCGCATTGTCAAGATCACGCTGGTAGCGGCCCAGGTTGATGACCACCCTCAGCTTACGCCACTCCTCCGCCAGCCGAAGACCTTCAGCCTCAAGACGCAAGTCGACACCCGCAAGTTCTTCACCAAGTCAGCTCATCGCGCCCATCGCCTCTTGGAAGAGCTCATTGCGAATGATGCTTCGCCCGCGCTCAGACTCTAACGCGCGGCCCACCTCGTCCTCCGCCTCGGGGGCTGCAGGCGGGACATCAAGCGGCGCACCGCCTCTCGGCAGGGGGCTGGTGCTGCCCCAGGCGCCAGCCAGTCCTCGCGGGGGCCCTAGCCGGTCGGGGCCCGCTGCTTGAAGAGGAGCCGAAGACCGAAGCCAACCAGCTACTGTCCATGACCGGAGGAGGGGTCCTGGGCACGCCCGCCAAGCTCCATGCCAACTCGTGGGGAAGGAAAGACAAGGTCACAGGATCAGCGCGCCATGAAGGCAAGCGCGCCCCTTCAACCAACCCTGCTCCAGGGGCAGCAAGCAGACTCGGAGCGCTCAAGGCCAATGGGGGAGTCGAGGAAAGAGGAGGCCATTTCTCAGGAGGCGCAGCAGCCTCGACGGAAGTAGCCCTGAAGAACTGACGTCAGGAGATGGAAACAGCACACAAGAAGCCATAGCGGTACGGTACTTACACGTCAACGGCGATGTACTTCCTTCGTTTCAGCGGCCCGAAGATGTTGTTGCCGCTTGGGGATCCTTTCCTCTTGCGGAGCTCCTCGAAGTCCACACAAAGCCGACCAAAGCGCTGGACGTGGCGGCCAGCGCGGGGCGAGGCCAAGGAAGAGCTTGGAGGGACAACTTCAGGGGTGCCCGGCTGTGGTGAATAGTCGGGTGCTGTCTCACCACGACCTCCCGAGGCTTCCGGGGCTTTGACCTCGGGAGCCGCATGCTGCGTCGCCTCAGTGACCGACGCCCCCGAGGAGGAATCGCGAGCTCCCGAGGACGACGCCCCAGGATCACCAGGCGGCATAAGCTCCTCAGCACTCAAGCCGCCGACCTCCGTCGGAGCTTGCCCCCCTGCGCCCACACTTGGGACGAGCTCGGAACCGGCTACGAGGAAGTAAGCCACGTCGACGGGATTCTCGCGGGGCCCCACCAGGCCGATCGGGCGCAGCCCCCACTCATCAAAGGAGGGCATGCTTTCGGCAAATTCAGCGTTGTTCTCGCAGCGGTACAGCAGACAGCTCTTCCTGGGCATGTTGTCCGGCAAAGGAGCACCCGTCAGGACCGCAAGCACCGTTTGCCGCGTCTTAAGAGGAAGCCCCTCCTCCTGAAACCTCATATGGTCCTGACTGCTAAGCAAGGCCCACATCGGGTGGGAATGGCGCTGAAGCGGAGCAACTCGGCGCTTGACGAACTCCTTCACCACCATAGGCGCAGTCACGCCGCGGTCCTGCAACCTCCTTAGCCTGAGCCAGACGGGATAGAGACGGGGGCTCGCGAGTCTCTGGTGGCCCCAACTGGAGTTGGGAACGACAGGCCCTGGCGGAGCACGAAGCAGAGTGCTAAGCACCCCGCGTCGACGAACACCCATCGTGTCCGAAACTCGCTCGCAGATGGAGGAAGCTCAAAGTCGATCCCCGCGCCCGCCGTCGCGGCCACGGCCTGGAAGCTCACACACCCCGAGCAATGCCGAGGGTCAGTTAGATGCAATGAGAAGAAATGGTGGAAGAGGGCCACCGAAGGAGCAATGCCCACCATGGCTTCGCACACAAAGGCGAATACAGCGAGAAGAGTCACAGATTGAGGGTCGAGATGCAGCATGTGGATCTGATAATGCTCAAGCACCACGTTGAAGAAGGCGTAGAAGGGATGAATCAGACCAGCCAAAAGGGCATCAATGAAGATCGGGATCTCGGTGGCTGCCCGAGCAATGCGAGCGCGAGACGCAGGCCAAGCCACCGTCTCCCCCACTCATTGAAGCTGGAAGCGAGCATTGGGCGCACCTTGTCCATGGCCTCGTCGTTGAGCACCAGGGGTCGGCCGAGCGCAGGCTCGAAAGACAGAGGCGCACTTGGCGAAGGCAGGGGCTTCTTCCCCTTGTCTGCTCGTTCCGGCGTCATAGCGACGAGGCAGGCAGGGCGCAGATCAGATTGGAAGGGAGGAGCAGAGTCTCGGGGAAGCAGAGAGATTGGTGGAGGCAGGTGTGGACGATGGAAGAATAACTGTGTAGGCTGCGGGGCCCGCATAGCCAGGCGGATTCAAAGGCAGCGTGGGGAAGTGGAGACGCCCACGTCCAACCAACCGCCACGCGTCGACCAAGGCCGCGGGCTTTTGGGGCCCGCGGCGCTCCGCGCTTGACCTTTGGCTTCACCGCGAAGCCAAGCCCGAGCGCACCTTGGGCCCGGGGGCTACTGTCGGCGTTCTGGGAACGGGGGTCCCCAGACTTGCCTGCCTGTGGCCCACGGCGTGGCTCCGCTAGCAGGCCTGTATGACCCATCTTCATGAACAAGGCAATCAAGACCCTCGCGAGGGGCCAAGCCTCGCGAGGCGGATGACGCAAGACCTCCTTAGGAGCGGCCTCACCAGGCTGCCTCACAAGGAGCGGAGATATCAAGGCAGGGCAAACCTCGCGAGGCTCTCGTGACGTGAGCCATGACGATCAAGATCAGGCGGGCGCCAGGCGGGCGCCAGCGCGCGCATCGTCCTTGTTTCCTCTTTGGTGCTAAGGAGGCCAGCGCAGGCGCGGAGTACCGAGGCGTCAGGCAAAGGTTTCCATATCAGTGCAACAAGACCAAGACCAGCCGAACGGCAGGACGGAGGTCACCGTGGAGCCCGAGACGGCGTCACCACCAGAGCTTTCCGCAGGCGAAGACCGCTTTTATCAGGATAAGCTGTACTAGCGGTCCCCTTTCAAATTGGCTGTTGTTGGCTCCCTTCCCGCTCAATATTTGGGGAGAGGACCAGGGCCTATATAAGTAGAACTAGCCACCACAATGGGGGGGGGGGCTTGATGTCATCTGATCAAGAGCCAATCCTTAGCCACACACCGAACACAAGAACACCCCAACCTCAGGAGGCTGTTCTTCCCCTTGTATTGTTCATCATCAGCCCAAGAGGCAATCCACCACCACCACACTGGAGTAGGGTATTACACCACAATGGTGGCCCGAACCATTATAAATCTTGTGTCTTCGTGTTGTGAGTTCGTCGAGTTCGTCCGCGAGATCTTAGCGAGCTAGGGCATAGATCGGTAGGGAGGAAATCTCTGCGCGCACCCCAGTGTTCGAACCTTGAGGGTTTTGCCGAAACCCGTGATCCAACACGTGTGGCCTAAGAGGACAATCCAAATAGGTTTTTCCATACAGCGGGCTCCCTCATTTCGGCCCAGGCTGTGCAAAATCCATTAGCCCTGTTCCAAATCGAGGGGAGGAGTTGGGAATCTGGACTTCCACAACAACAACAACCCAGCCCCACCCCTTAACTTTTTTTCAGACCCTTCCCCTTCCATGCCGAATCCCTTTCCTATCCATCGTAGTCCTCTCCTTTAAAACCACAACACCACTGCTACCCTGCTTCTGCCATGGAGCCACCCCACCTAAACCATGTGTAGCACCTCTGTATCGACACTATGCAGATGGTTGCAATCTCCATTAGCCTACACATATTGACGATCCTAAGGAACCACCTTCACATAATGAACACGTTGAAACATGGACCACATGTTTTTTAAAGGAAAGCGGTGGGGGAAGCCCCCCATAGAGAATTTTTTTAAATAATAAGAACCCAACTTCACGCCTGCGAGGACTTAAACCTGGGTGGCTGGCTTATACATCCACTCCACTAGCCAAGTTTGCTACGCTCACTTCCTCATGCCCAACCATGTGGTGAAATGGTTGGTATCATAGCACAAATAACAAAATAATTTGCAACAACAAGGTTGTACATTCACAACAACTCCGAGGAGTCAAATTTAGCAAATGAATACAACTAGTTCTTTCGGCCAAGGTACAACTCATCCGCAGAAGCAAATATACCTTAGATAGTTAAGAGTACAAATTGCGTTAAGAAGGCTTAAGAAAAAGCAAAGGAACCCATATCCCTACCCAGACCGTTTTTTGTGGGATAACCAACTAACATCGTCCATCAACAAACCTGCTTCCTAAATAGGTGCCGATTGGATGGCAACCCTATAGGGAAAAAGATTAAATTAAGCGAGGTGAGTAGTCAGTTGTACTCGCAAGAATTACACACACCTAAAACTAGTTTTATGCAACATGTTTCCACGGAAGGGGTAGAGTGATTTGGTGGCAAATATTAAACATTCTACAGAGACATGCTATGGCCTGCATCTATTAGAATATATGACAAAGCATATGGAAGTAAGGATCACGACCACAACTACTCTCTCACCTACCTACCACAACTAGCACTTGCTTGTCTTCCCCATTGCATCTCTCACAGGAGAACCCACAAGGCACTCACACATTGACAACTTTTAATTATTAGTGTTTTTTTTGACTAGTTAAATTTTAATTATTAATGTTGAAGTTATTCTAGAGATACAGGTCAATTTAAAGCTCGTCCAAAACTATGTGCACGACTATTCTAATAAATTATCCCAGCAGGGTGTGCACCAATGTACCCGAACATTCACCATCTTTTATAGGCCATTCGACCGCAATATATGCTAAAACTGGCGGGTATGGACGAGTACATAATTTCCTAGTTACATTCAAGTTTGGGAAGCTGCTACTTGTGAACTACGTTGGGATTTCCTCGGAGAGGAGAGGATGATGCTGTACAATAGAGATAAGTATTTCCCTCAGTTAAGAACCAATGTTATCGATCCAGTAGGAGAACCACGCAACACCTTGTTAGTAGCACCTCCACACAAACAACAAATCCTTGCAATCCAACGCGAACAAGGGGTTGTCAATCCCTCGATGATTAACTGCTAGATTAAATTGTATGGTGATAGATAGATAGATCGAACAAAAATACAAAAGAAAATAAATAAAGAAAAAATACAGCAAGGTATTTTCAGTTTTAATATGTGATAAAAAGTAGAACCGGGGGCCATACACTGGTATGCGTCGGTGCTATACAAACAGTTTTTAACCCCTTTCCGCGACGGCATTTGGAACCGTCGCCAAGTGAGTGTGGGCAATAGGGGGGTCCTTCCCACACGACCCAGAAATCGTCGGGGATAGGCCCTACTGGGACACAGGCTGGGGCCGTGTGCGATCGGGCGAGGCATTGAAACCCAGTCATTTCCGTAGGTATGTACATCCCACACGGTAATGCGAGAAAAACATTTCCGTAGGTATGTACATCCCACACGGTGAATCCCAGAAAAACATTTCCGTTCGTATGTATATCACACACAGTCAATCCAAGGAATACGTTTCCGTTCTTATGTACATTCCACACAGTCAATCTAGGGAAAACGTTTTCGTTCGTATGTATATCCCACACAGTTTTATGTATACACTCGTGTGTGAAAGGTGTAACTATGACACACGCTCTGCCTTGGTTAACTGTTTGCTTTCATTAACTACATCACACATGATTTGATGTAGAAAGCTGTGTGGCATTCGGCTATCCATCACAAGCGCTTTTACTGCCAGAACCGTTTGCAAAGTTCAATGACTGTCTGTTCTCTTTTTATTTTTTCCTATAATTTATTATTCGAATTGGAAATTTTGAAATATGAAGCTTGCAATTCAAATTCTCAACACAATGGTTCAACAACGAATCCATAAATAAAATTGCCAATACAATATGTTTATTAATTATAGGATTATGCGGCAATTAAGTATAATGAACCACAGTATTTAAAGGCGGTAAAGGTGAAGAGACAAGTGTAAATCATTTTGATTGCCGTCGGTGTTGAAGAAGCAGAATGCCCATAATGTGCCTTCCTGCATGCCATAGGCACGAACCACTTTTGTCCAACCCCGTGTGATTATCGCCCGCCCATCCTTCACCGCCTTCAGGAAGACTTCTAGAGCATTATCATGGTAGCATGAATTATATACTTTAACCTTAGTTGCCTCCACTCCGGTCATGTAGTTTCCAAGGTAATCATCAGTAAATAGCTTCGGAAACCACTGAATAGAGAAAAATATCAGACACTGAGGTCTAATAGAGTAACTTGTTGTGGGCAGGGGAAAAGGCAACACATTACTTACCATCGTAAAGTTCACTGTTGTCTTCGACAAAGTGTAAATAAAGAGCTTAATTCCAATCACTCGTTTCTTTCGCCTAACAATCTTTCTTAGTTTCCTCACTTGACGCTTTTTCATGAATATCTCATTGCCCCATACGCAAAAGGGATCAAAGCGTGGATCAGTACCGCTCATATATGTACCTACAAGCAACCAGTAAATGTTAGAAGCTAAACTGAGATTGCACAAATGATGTAAAATACAACAACCTATGTTCCTAAGTACAAGTATTTTTTTTGAGATTTCAATATGAACTACATACGGATGTATATAGAATTATAGATATAGTTTAGATTAGAATCTAGATTCACTCATTTTGCTCCTTATGTAGTCTATATTGGAATCTCTAGAAATACTTATATTTAGGAATAGATGGTGTATAAGACATGGGATGCAGCTAACCTCGACGGAAAACAACATCATCGCCCATTATAGCCCTGTGTAAGTAAATGGAAAGCCAATGTTAACTACAACAGGGTTAACATCCACCAAAAATAGCAAATGGTAATAAAACGGCAGCATCTGTAGTGATATCTACATTTCGAAAGAGTAGCACAGTAGCAAAGGGACAGATTAAAAAATGGTTACAACTGTTAATTGCAACAGGCTTAACAACATCCTAATTCATGTTTTGTAAGTTTGTAGCCATTGAAATACAACTCTTTAAAAATGGATATAACTATTAATTGCAACAAGCTTAATGGCCATTGAAACCGGTACTAATAAAAATGCAATTGGCAGAGTTAAACATCACATGGCAGGTGCTGCCAGAGCAGATAATGGCCCAGTTGTCTATAAAAAGGTAGGGAAATAGCTAAAACGTGTTAGGCATGTTTACTACAACATGCTTAATACATCGACCGTACAAAACATAGCCATTAATTGCAACTGGTATTGGTAAGATTGAACTGGTGAGTACATACTTGGTAAGTCCCGAGAGGAAGTTGCTGGGGCACTTCATCTTGGCCAGAGCCCGCCCAAAGTCAGTGGCGGCGGAGGCGAGCTGTTCCTCCGGGTCGAAGCGTGGATCAGTGCCACTGACATGTGTACCTACAGGAAACCAGTAAATGGTAGAAGTTAAACTGCAATTGCACAAATGATGTGAAATACTGTAAGACATGGGATGCAGCTAACATCGACGGCAAACAACAGCATCGGCCATTATGACCCTGCGTAAGTACATGGACAAGCATGCTAAGTACAACAGGGTTAGCATTCACCAAAAATAGCAAATGGGCAGCATTTGTAGTATATCTTCATTGCGGAGAGTAGCATGGTAGCAAATGGGCAGATTAAAAAATGGATACAACTGTTAATTGCAACAGGCTTAACATCATCCTAAGTCATGTTTTGTAAGTTTGTAGCCATTGAAATACAACTGTTTAAAAATGGATTCAACTGTCAATTGCAACAGGCTTAATAGACATTGAAACCGGTACTGATAAAAATGCAATTGGCATAGTTAAACATCATAGGGCAAGTGCTGCCAAAGCAGAGAATGGCCTAGATGTCTATAAAAAGGTAGGGAAAGTAGCGAAAACGTGTTAGGCATGTTTACTAGAACATGCTTAATACATCGACCGTACAAAACACAACCATTAATTGCAACTGGTATTGGTAAGATTGAACTGGTGAGTACATACTTGGTAAGTCCTGAGAGGTACTTGCTGGGGCACTTCATCTTGGCCAGAGCTTGCCCAAAGTCAGCGACGACGGAGGCGAGCTGTTCCTCTGGGTTGAAGCGTGGATCAGTGCCACTGACATGTGTACCTACAGGCAACCAGTAAATGGTAGAAGTTAAACTACAATTGCACAAATTATGTGAAATACTGTAAGACATGGGGTGCAGCTCACCTCGACGGCAAACAAAAGCATCAGTCGGTATGACCCTGCATAAGTACATGGACAGGCATGTTAAGTACAACAGGGTTAGCATCCACTAAAAATAGCAAATGGGCAGCATCTCTAGTGATATCCTGAGTCATGTATTGTAAGTTTGTTGCTAGTATTGGTGAAATTGAGCTGGACACGGTAATATTTGAACATCACATAGTGTGCAGTACTGAAATAAACAAGGCACGAACATGCTTAATACATCAACCGTACAAATCATAGCCGTTGCAAGTGGTATTGGTAAGATTTAGCTAGTCAGATCTTACCTGTTAAGTCCTGGGGGGTAGTCGCTGGGGGACTTCATCTGGGCCAGAGCCTGCACCATGTCGGTGAGGTGTTCCTCCGGGTCAACACGCACAACGGCCATCACACCATGGACCGCCATCAGCTCCTGGCGGGGGGGGGGGGATTTGGAGGCATGAGGATGTTTCGCAGGTGCCATTTAAGCAATCAGGCCGGGGACGTGATAGTGATCGGCGGGTTACCTGACTGGATCCGACCAGAACGTAGATGTTGTTGAAGCTGTGGTTGCAGCGGGGGCGGTTTGAGATGCCGGTAGGGGGAGGCGCGAGGGGGGGGGGCGATACTAAGGGTGGGGATGTGGTTGGAGGAATAAATTCTGAAATCGCGCGCTGAATGAAAATTTCACTGCGAAACTTGATACTTGGGCCGGGGAAACACACAACGCAGACGAAGTGCGTAAAATACTCGTGCGCGAGAAAAAAAGGAAGTTGGCAGATCCCGTCTCCAAAAAAATGTACATGTGTACTTGATTTTTTTCGGTCAATGGTACACCTGGTTTATTAGGAAACATCGCACAGCTAACTGACTTATGGGTCATTAACGCAAAAAAGCGCAGACGGGTACGGCATAGAAACCGTGTGTTTTGTGATCTTCTAATGATTAACGCAAAAAAATGAACACGGGCACACATGCTAATCAACGCTCAAAGCCCTCAAAGGATGCTCTTACCGACATTGTACGTTAATACTAGAAACTTAAAGTACTACTGGTAATTTGCTCTAATACTACAAACTTAAACTACTTCTCACATGCTGCCATCGGGGCATGCTGGCCAGACGCCGGCGTTCTCCTTCCCGGCCTTGTAGGCGGCAGCCCACCATGCTTCGATCTCCGCCAAGCTCTCCTCACCATGGCGTGCGGCCTCTTTTTTCTTGCGCCGGCGGGACTCTCTTTTCTTGACTGCTTTCTACCCTTTCCGCTCCTTTTGTGCGGCTTTGGCCACCTCTATATCCACCACCCATTCGGCCATGGCAGCCTCAAAGTCCGCCCATGTAACTATCTGGCCACCGGCGGCGATGAACTCGGCGCAGCGAGATGCCATCGCTTCCTTACCATGTGTGCGGTCGCGGGCGGCGAGGAACGTGGCGCGGCGGGATGCCATCGCTTCCTTACTAGTTACTGTGCGCCGCGGTGCCATGGACGACACCTGGAGAGAGCTCTGGGACGGAGGGGCCGGGCAGCCGTATAGTGCGGTGGTATTCAAGAGCTCAACGACAAACGACAAAAAAAAATTGGCTTCCCTTACAATTTTGCTCGTTCATTATTGCACACGGTTCATCTCCGCCGCTTCCGGAAACAGTGTGCGCTGAGCCTATTGTGTGTTGCGTTATGATTGGTCGGAACCCCAGCCACGTGGATCGCGTGTGTGCATCGTAGGATGCACCGCGATCGAACGACAATTCATGTCCCTCACATCACACCCGTGCACCTGTAGCTGGATTGGATTTATATGCACTAAATGCCTAGAAAATGCACATAATCCCCTAAATATGGTAAATGAGCCCGGAAAAATGTCAAAATTGAACACGGTGATTTGCAGGGTGTTTGTTCATCGTAGAAAAGACTCCAGGGCAAAGAACGAAGAAAATTAGGATTCCCCTTCAATCTTGGGGATTTCCCTCTCGAAAGCATGGAACTTCCTCAGTGATGGTTCGACTTATGAAGGGCGTGCATGACGACATAAGCCAAACCTTCTCTATTTTTTACCAGGGCATGGTGAGGTCATACCATGGCACCATGCCAGGCGTCATGTTTTTTAAGCATTTTTTTTTTCTATAGTTGAAAACCCAACAAACAAACATTTGTGGTTGACTATTGCCACACATTTCATCAAAATATCTGTCCATTCCTTGTAAAAGGCATGAGAATTTACTAAATGGCACGGGCATGGTTTTCTAGGCCGTTCGTGTGGACCCTTTCTGGCACCGATTGTTTGAACTTGAATTATGCGCATTAATGCCTAGGAAATGCACATAATCCCCTAAATATGGCAAATGAACCCGGAAAAGTGCCAAATTTGAACACGGTGATTTGCAGGTTGTATGTTCATCGTAGAAAAAAACTCGTGGACAAAGGACAAAGGAAATTTGGACCCCCTTCAATCATGGTGATTTCCCCCTCGAAACCATGAAACTTCCTCGGTGATGGTTCGATTTATGAAAGGCGCCCATCACGACATAAGGAAAACATTCTCCAATTTTTACCAGGGCATGGTGAGGCCATACCATGGCAGCACGCCATGCATCATGTTTTCCAACCAGGTGTTTCATTTTTTGTATAGTTGTTAACCCAGTAAACGATGCGTTTATGGTTGACTATTGCCACACATTTTCTTGAAATATCCGCCCATTCCTTGTAAAAGGCATGAGAATGTACTAAATAGCACGAGCATGGTTTTCCAGACCGTTCTTGTGCACCTTTTCATGCACCGATTGCTTGAATTTGAATTATATATGTGCATAATTAATGCCTAAAAAATGCACATAATCCCCTAAATATGGTAAATGAGTTCGGAAAATGTCAAATTTGAACACGTTGCATTTGAGGAGGTATGTTGATCGTTGGAAAAAAACTGAATGACAAACTAGGACAGAAATTTGGATTCCCCTTCAATCTTGGTGATTTCCCTCTCGAAAGCATTGAACTTCCTCGGTGATGGTTTGATTTATGAAGGGCGTGCATGATGACATAAATCAAACCTTCTCAGCTTTTAACCAGGGCACGGTGAGGCCATACCATGGCACCATGCCAGACGTCATGTTTTTCAAGCACATATTTCATTGTTCTATAGTTGATAACCCAGTAAATGACGCGTTTGTGGTTGACTATTGCCACGCATTCCATTGAAATCTCTGCCCATTCCTTGTAAAATGCTTGAGAAATTACTAAATACCACGAGTATGTTTTTTCCAGTTCTTGTGCACCCTTTCATGCACTGATTGTTTGAATTTGAATTATGTGCATTAATGCCTACAAAATTCACATAATCCCCTAAATACTGTAAATGAACCCGGAAAAGTGTCAAATTTGAACACGGTGATTAGCAGAGTTTATGTTCATCGTAGAAAAAAAACCCATGGATGAAGGACAAAGGAAATTTGGATTCCCATTCAATCTCGGTGATTTCCTATCGCACACGATTAATCTCCATCGCCTCTGCGAACCATGTGTGTTCACTCACACAGGCAAAAGGAAAAAAGAAAACCCTCGCCCACTTCGTCCCCACTCACTCACCGCGGACTCCTCTGCAACTCTGCACCCTAAGCTCGATGGCTGTTGGCGCCGGGCGTAGGTCGCGCTCAAACGACACCGGATTTCACCCCTGCCACTTTCCGCCGCCTATCTGCACCGACATTCTAGACTCCGGTCGACTGGGGTTTTCTACGGGATTGGGCCAGGGTTTTTTCTCATGGAGAAGGTAATCAACTTAATTAGAGAAATATTCACTCATCTCTTATCGCAGTCTGTCCGTCCCTATTAATCAACCGGCGGAAATCACCGTGGAATCATTTTTGTTCTAGCTGATTCGTGGGTGTTCATTCATGTCTCCACAGTGCGAGCACAAATCGGGCAACTGTGGTCGTGGCCAGTCGGAAACGAAGTTCTATCTCACCATTCTGGATGACTTTAGGGAGCTCGATATGTTCAATCTCAACCTACCATGGTTGGCATGGCCTAAATTTGTGAACATATATCGTCTGTTGCTACATTATCTATATATTTGCATCAAATCTTTGTTACATTATCTATTTTTAATTCTTTATTTTTGTACTTTGCTTTCATCTATATATATATATATATGGATCTGTTCTATCAGTTACTCCCATATTTGCATCTTGCTCTATTATTTCAATATATCTAATTTACGATCTTAATTTTCATTTCAAGCAGTACATCCCTTGCTTTGCAAGAACAGAAGTAGAAGGAAATCTTGGGCTTTACTTTGCTGATGTCTCCCAGGATGTCATATTGACAACGCAGCTTGGATTTACAATGACGGTTAGCATAAAACTTGATAAAGATGGTCACTCCTATTTTAATGCGGACCTTTGGAGAAGAATGTCTAAGTGTTATGAACTGAAAGCTGGCAATAAAATTCTAGTGCGTGCACCACAGCCTGGTCTAATTAACATGGATGTTTACTTCCCCAACGTCATTAGGCGATTAAAGTCTGGTCGAGGTTAGTGTCCTTTCAACTTTCTCCATGCTATCATATTACTATTTAAGAAACCAATTGATCACTATTTAAGCAACCAATTGTGATATCATATTCTGACTCCGTTCCTAGGAGTAACAAATTCTATTTACCAATTTATGCGCACAATATATTCTTCTGCCATGTTCTGAATAAATAATACCTTTCCACCTTTTAAGCGGGATATGTTAGATGCATAGTGAACGATCTGTATGTTACTAAGCGTACCAAATTTCACTGGAAGGACTTGAAGCATGTCATAAACTTTGTTGATAATCTGACAGAGATAGCACTGCGTATGAACGCTGGATTTTGGATGGGATTAATTAGACCTATGGTGCACACACTGAACAAGACCAATTGTGTGCACAAAAAGCTGGTAAAAAGTCTTATTTTAATGTTGATGCTCATAAACTATATATATCTTAAACGATATGTTACAATTGTTTTTTATTCTACATGTCAACAGAAATTGCCCCTGTAGCAGTTCCTGGATCGATTTCCCGGCGTGGTCGAATTACACTTGTGCCTGCTAATAACGCCAAAGTGATTGCAAGGTACTGCATTTCCCGCAGAAATGGAACCATTCAAATTAACAAGTTCTTGCTTCTCGTGGCAATGCATCCATATTGGAAAATTGGAGACACTGTTCTACTCATGCTCTAGCAAGGCACAGGAGGGCTCTTCCTTTTCATTGACGAGATGCCGAGTCGCCGTGATCAAGCTGCTTCCAATGGATAGTTGTGGTTGTTGGCCCTCAGCCTCTTAAAATGTGCTAGCTGTTACTATATATGTCAAGTATGTAGATATGGACCATATGGTTGTTGGCCCTTAGCCTCTTAAAATGTGATAGTTGTTACTATGTTACGTATGTAGATATGGATATGGTTGTCAAAACCGTGTTACGAAGATCCTCCTTTTGTCGAATAGTGTAACCACTATATATATGTTACTCAAATGTTGTTACCCATGTTCATAAATTTTCATGGAAAGTATTAGTATCATACACAGTTCATTGAGTTTAAGCGTGTGCCTGATGTCCAGAAGGCATTTGCATATTAACTGTCCATATTGCAAATTCACACACATGTTAACATAAGGAAACGTATGTGTAACATACTAATCATCGCACACGAGTACTTGCAGACGCATCATGTGCAATACTGCGCCACCGCAAGCAACTAGTTTGCATTTTTCAAAGTTTTTTTTTCACACAGAATCGCACACGAAGTAACTGTATTAACCGTTTGTGTTGTAATTTCTCATCGCAAACAGTTTCATCCGAGTCGGCTGTTTGCCACGTATCACACACATCTTGTTTACACGACTCGTTTGTGTTCTTTTGGCTCATCGCAAACAGTTCATCCACGTGAACTGTATGTCGCATATCACACACATCTTGTTAAGTTGAACCGTTTCTGTTGTGTTCCCTAATCGAAAATAGTTCATCCGAGTTAACCGTATGCCGTATATCGCACACACATTGATATCGCTGCCCGTTTCTGTTGTTCTACCTCATCACAAACAGTTCGAATGGATTAACTGTGTGTCCTGCATTGCACACACATTGTTATGGCTGCCCGTTTCTGTTGTTCTGCCTCATCGTAGACAGTTTGAATGGATTAACCGTGTGTATTGCATCGCACACGCAACTAAAATCTGAACCGTGTTTGATGGCTCCGCCATCGCAAACATTTTGCACCTTTTTTGACGGGTTTTTACGCCACCGTTTGCGATTATTGCATCGCACACAGTTTCGGCAAAGGGTCACTGATCGTAGTGTCGAATTAGCAGTATCCTGCAGTAGTGATAGTTTTCACTAGAGGCTTCTCTCTTGAATATAGCATACGGTAGGTAAACAAATTACTATTGGGCAATTGATAGAAAAGCAAATAATTATGACGATATCCAAGACAATGAGCATGTATAGGCATCACGTCCAATACATGTTTCCCAAAAGGATTGTGCATCTACTATTATTACTCCACACATCGACCGCTATCCACACTTCAAAAAATACACTTCCGTGATGATACGTGTTTGTCACAGTAGGTCACGTTTTCTGTCATGCATGTACATCCATGACGATTTTATGACAGAATCAAGATAGTCATATCTGTGCTGTCGTAGAAGTGTTCCATGACATTACCAAAATTATCATCATGGAAGTGTCCACTTCCATGACAATAAATGGCGTGTCATGGAAGTGCTTTCGTCAAGAGTGTCCGACACGTGGCATCCATCGTAACTGGTCGCCGTTAAGCTATCGGGTCCGGTTTTGGATCCGATAACCCGCTAACAGCCTGGACCAATGAGGATTTTCCATGTGTAAAATTCTCATTGGCTAGAGGAAACACGTGTCAGCTCAACGTTGGGACAGATGTCGTCCATTCATTGGACAGGAGGTGCCTATGATACGTCCAAACGTGGCACGTCCCAACAGAGGCCCATATAGGTTAAATGGGCCGGCCCAACTAAAGGCCCACAATATTTTGCGGACCATAACGGGTTAGTGCAGCTAAAGGCCCACAAGATTTTGCCGACCATAATGGGCCGGCCCAGCTAAAGGCCCACAAGATTTTGAGGACACGAGTGGGCCGGCCCAGCTAAAGGCCCACATGATTTTGAGGACACTAGTGGGCTGGCCTGTTAACGGGCTGCCATGTTTTGGGCCAAATGCCGGCATATATTTGATTCGGTCCATTAACAGCTTGCCACGTTCTGGGCCTAATAAAGGCCCATATGAGATCCAGCCCATTAAAAGCCTACCACGTTCTAGGCCAAATTACGGCCCAGATCAGATCCGGCCCTTTTAAGAGGCTTTGGGCTAAATTATGGCCCATATCAGATTCGACCCGTCAAGTGGAGGCTATGCTTTTGGGCCCACTTGCTAAAGGCCCATTTAGTAATTCGGCCTGATATTTGTTTTGGCCTGTTAAAGGCCAGTTTAACATTTCGGCCCTATATTTATTTCGACCTGTTAAAAGCCCGTCATAATAGTTGGGCCTAACTATGGCCCAGTTTGCATCCGGCCTGCTCACAGCCGATAATCTGATTGGGCCAAACAAACACCGAGACAATTTTGGCCTATTAATGGTCCGTGATGTGATTGTACACGTATGTACAGCCAGGGTGCAAGAAAGTAAATAGGGCCACGTACGTACGTACGGGCGGGGTCTCGAACGTCCACTCGTGCATACGTACGGCCAGGGCTCGCGTACATGGCTGGGTCGGAACAGAGAAACTGCGTCGCCATCATGTTCATTGGGAGCCAACCGGCTAGGATGGAAGAGCCGATGGAAACGAGGACTGGCGTACCGCAGAACGGACGAAACGGCCTTGTGTTTGCCCGACCACAGTCGAAACAGGATCCTGTTCATCAGGAGGGGTCTGGCGTACCACAAAACGGAGGAAACATACTTCTCTTGGACCTCCTACGGTCGAAACAGGGTCCTGTTGATCGGGAGGGGTGTGGCGTACAGCAAAACGGAGGAAACAGACTTGTGTTGGAGCGCTGCGGTCGGGGGTCCTGTTCATCGGGAGGGGTGTGGCATACCGCAAAACGGGACTCCACGGGATACTGTTCATCTCGACCGTCGACCTCCTCCAGCCTCCACAGGCTACTGTCCATCCACCGTCGACCTCCTCCAGCCTCCACCTATGACTGTTCATCCACGGGCTCCTGTTCATCCAGCCTCCACCGCGCGCTCCTCCATCGGCTACTGTTCAACCAGCCCTCTCCACAGGGTCCTTTTCAACCACCCCAACACGGGCTACTGTTCATCCAGCCCTCCACCGGCTACTGTTCAACCAGCCCTCCACGGGGTCGTCCCGTTCATCCAGCACTCCACGGGGTCCTCTTCATCCAGCCCTCCACCGGCTCGATCGATCGGGGTCCTGTTCATCCAGCGGCAACGACCTCTACTACCACGGGTTCCTGTTCATCCAAACCCCACCGGGAACTATTCATCCGACCCCCCCAACAACGCTCACTATTCATCAAGAGGCAGCAGTTTCGATCATCTTCAGTTAGCAGCAGTAGCGAAGGAATCGCTCGATCGGGTTCAATTAACAGCAATCGATCGATCGCTCGGGTTCAGTAACGTGTAGCCTGCAGTGCAATCGATTGGGTTCAGTAGGCGAACGCCTCGCTCGGGTTCAACTAGAGTCCAACGCCTCGCACCCACGCGCATACGTGTACGAGAGAAACGCGCATCGCTTGGCCCCCGACCTCCCACCGTAAACGGGAACTCCCCGATATTGTCCTCGCCCTTGCTTCTACCACGGTTTTTCCGTCATGGACGGCCCAAAGAATGTCATGCAGCTACGCCTCTGGCCCGCCCTGGACGACAAGCCCATTTTCTGTCATGATTTTTTGTCATAGAAGTAGGAGCCCATCACATCTACGATGATACCAGGTTTTGTCACAATTATCGTCATAGAAGTGTGATAAGTATGATGATACGTCTCCAACGTATCTATAATTTTTTATTGTTCCATGCTATATTATATTCTGTTTTGGACATTTTTGGGCTTTATTATACACTTTTATATTACTTTTTGGGACTAACCTATTAACCGGAGGACCAACCCAGAATTGCTGTTTTTTGCCTATTTCAGAGTTTCGTAGAAAAAGAATATCAAACGGAGTCCAAACGGAATGAAACCTTCGGGAACGTGATTTTCGGAACGAACGTGATCCAGAGGACTTGGACCTTACACCAAGACATCAAACAGGAGGCCATGAGGTAGGGGGGCGCGCCTACCCCCCCAGGCGCGCCCTCCACCGTCGTGGGTCCCCTGTTGCTCCACCGACATACTTCTTCCTCCGATATATACCTACATACCCCCAAACTACCAGATACGGAGCCAAAAACCTAATTCCACCGCTGCAACCTTCTGTACCCGTGAGATCCCATCTTGGGGCCTGTTTCGGAGCTCCGCCGGAGGGGGCATCGATCATGGAGGGCTTCTACATCAACACCATAGCCCCTCCGATGAAGTGTGAGTAGTTTACCCCAGACCTTCGGGTCCATAGTTATTAGCTAGATGGCTTCTTCTCTCTTTTTGGATCTCAATACAATGTTCTCCCCTCTCTCGTAGAGATCTATTCGATGTAATTTTCTTTTGCGGTGTGTTTGTTGAGACCGATGAATTGTGGGTTTATGATCAAGTTTATCTATGAACAATATTTGAATCTTCTCTGAATTCTTTTATGTATGACTGGTTATCTTTGCAAGTCTCTTCGAATTATCAGTTTGGTTTGGCCTACTAGATTGATCTTTCTTGCAATTGGAGAAGTGCTTAGATTTGGGTTCAATCTTGCGGTGTCCTTTCCCAGTGACAGTAGGGGCAGCAAGGCACGTATTGTATTGTTGCCATCGAGGATAACACGATGGGGTTTATATCATATTGCATGAGTTTATCCCTCTACATCATGTCATCTTGCTTAAGGCGTTACTCTGTTCTTATGAACTTAATACTCTAGATGCATGCTGGATAGCGGTCGATGTGTGGAGTAATAGTAGTAGATGCAGGCAGGAGTCGGTCTACTTGTCTCGGACGTGATGCCTATATACATATGCATACCTAGATATTCTCATAACTATGCTCAATTCTGTCAATTGCTCAACAGTAATTTGTTCACCCACCATAAATACTTATGCTCTCGAGAGAAGCCACTACTGAAACCCATGGCCCCCAGGTCTATTTTCCATCATATTAATCTTCCAACACTTAGCTATTTCTGGTGCCATTTTTATTTTGTTTTCTTTAGTTTGCATCTTTATCATAAAAATACCAAAAATATTATCTTATCATATCTATCAGATCTCACTCTCGTAAGTGACCGTGTAGGGATTGACAACCCCTTATTGCGTTGGTTGCGAGGATTCATTTGTTTGTGTAGGTGCGAGGGACTCGTGCGTGGCCTCCTACTGGATTGATACCTTGGTTCTCAAAAACGGAGGGAAATACTTACGCTACTTTGCTGCATCACCCTTTCCTCTTCAAGGGAAAACCAACGCAGTGCTCAAGAGGTAGCAAGAAGGATTTCTGGCGCTGTTGCCGGGGAGTCTACGCAAAAGTCAACGTACCAAGTACCCATCACAAATCCTTATCTCCCGCATTACATTATTTGCCATTTGCCTCTCGTTTTCCTCTCCCCCACTTCACCCTTGCCGTTTTATTCGCCCTTTCTCTTTTCCGTCCGCCTCTTTTCTGTTTGCCTCTTTCGCTAGCTTGTCGTTATGGCTAGTCCCCTATCTTCTCCGTTGTCTCCCGAAAATGAAGTTCTTAATTTTAAGCAAAGGGAGGGAGAAAATCTAAAAGACGCTTGGTATAGAATTTGCAATGCTCAAAATAGATCTACCAGGAAGCAATCGACTTCCGTTCTTCTCCGCAATTTTTATGTAGGCGCTACTCCTTGGTATAGATATATTCTTGATACCATTACCGGAGGGAATTTCTTGGGTAGCCATACTTTTGATTCTTACAATGCTATGATAGATTTGTTTGGCTCACCACCTCTTTTGGTTAATGGAACTATGTTAACTTTGGAGCATGTAATGCAAAGACTTTATTGAAAATAAAGTTGCTACCGTAGATTTAATTGAAAATTTGGATAAAAATATCCACAATCAAATACCCAATATGGATCTAAAGTAGGAGTCACTTTGAAAAATATTAAGGAGAAGGAACCCATAGTTAATGAAAGAATAAATCAAGATTCCACTAGAATCGATAAACTTGAGGGTATCATTACCAACTTGGGAACCACTTTTTCTTCCGTAAAAAATACTCCAAGTCCTCCAACTAAAATTTCCAAGCTTATGTATGTTCCTAAAAACAAGGGTGAATCCTCTAGTAAGGAAACTGCGGATCTCAAATCTATAAGTATTCATCCCAATCTTTTTGCTATCATTAAGGAACCATTTGCTACAAATGATTTTTTTGATTTTATGCCTAAAAGTTTGTTAATTAATAAAAAGAAAGAAACTCCTAAAGATGATAGATGCCTCATCGAAGAATTGCCTACCAAAGATGGCAGTACCTAGATCTATCTTTGCTATTATGCCTAGCTAGGGGCGTTAAACGATAGCGCTTGTTGGGAGGCAACCCAATTTTATTTTTAGTTTTTTGCTTTTTGCTGCTTTTTAGGAATAAATCTTTTTTCTATCCTCTGGTTAGATATCTTTTTATGTTTTAATTAGTGTTTGTGCCAAGTTTAACCTACAGGATCTTCTTGGATGATAGTTATTTGATCTTGCAGAAAATTCCAGAAACTTTCTGTTCACGAAAATAATTGTTAAAAATCACCAGAACTTGATAAAATATTGATTCCAATTGCTGCTGATCAATAAACAAATTGTCTAGGTCTTCCTATTTTGGCTGATGTTTTGGAGTTCCAGAAGTTTGCGTTAGTTACAGATTATTACAGACTGTTCTGTTTTTGACAGATTCTTTTTTCGTGTGTTGTTTGCTTATTTTGATGAATCTATGGCTAGTAAAATAGTTTATAAACCATAGAGAAGTTGGAATACAGTAGGTTTAACACCAATATAAATAAAGAATGAGTTCATTACAGTACCTTGAAGTGGTGTTTTGTTTTTTCTTTCGCTAACGGAGCTCACGAGATTTTCTGTTAAGTTTTGTGTTGTGAAGTTTTCAAGTTTTGGGTAAAAGATTTGATGGATTATGGAACAAGGAGTGGCAAGAACATAATCTTGGGGATGACCAGGGCACCCCAAGATAATCTAAGGACACCCAAAAGCCAAAGCTTGGGGATGCCCCGGAAGGCATCCCCTCTTTTGTCTACTTCCATCGGTAACTTTACTTGGAGCTATATTTTTATTCACCACATGATATGTGTTTTGCTTGGAGCATCTTGTATTATTTGAGTCTTTATTTGTTAGTTTACCACAATCATCCTTGCTGTACACACCTTTTGAGAGATACACACTTGATTCGGAAATTATTAGAATACTCTATGTGCTTCACTTATATCTTTTGAGTTATATAGTTTTTGCTCTAGTGCTTCACTTATATCTTTTAGAGCACAGTGGTGATTTTGTTTTATAGAAACTATTGTTATCTCATGCTTCACTTAGATTATTTTGAGAGTCCTTGAAAACAGCATGGTAGTTTGCTTTAACAATAATAGGCATACAAGATTAGTAAAAGAAAAATTCTTATGAGTGTGTTGAATACTATGAGAAGTTTGATGCTTGATAATTGTTTTGAGATATGGAGATGGTGATATTAGAGTCATGCTAGTTGAGTAGTTGTGAATTTGAGAAATACTTGTGTTAAAGTTTGTGATTCCCGTAGCATGCACGTATGGTGAACCGTTATGTGATGAAGTCGGAGCATGATTTATTTATTGATTGTCTTCCTTATGAGTGGCGGTCGGGGACGAGCGATGGTATTTTCCTACCAATCTATCCCCCTAGGAGCATGCGCGTAATACTTTGCTTTGATAACTTGTAGATTTTTGCAATAAATATATGAGTTCTTTATGACTAATGTTGAGTCCATGGATTATACGCACTTTTCCTCCTTCCACCATTGCTAGCTCTCTAATACCGCGCACTTTTCACCGGTATCATACACCCACCATATACCTTCCTCAAAACAGCCACCATACCTACCTATCATGGCATTTCCATAGCCACTCCGAGATATATTGCCATGCAACTTACCACCGTTCCATTTACTATGACACGCTCCATCATTGTCATATTGCTTTGCATGATCATGTAGTTGACATTGTATTTGTGGCAAAGCCACCGTTCATAATTCTTTCATCACTAGTAGAAAACAGGGCTTTCGTTCGGGCATGGGAAGCCCATTAGTCCCGGTTCAGTCACGAACCGGGACCCATGGGGTCATTCGTCCCGGTTCATGAGCCCAGGGGGCCGGCCGGGGCCTCGTGGGCATTGGTCCCGGTTCGTATGGAACCATTTGTCCTAGTTCGAGGTACGAACCGGGACTAATGGGCCTCGCTCCTGGCCCACAACCATTGGTCCCGGTTCTTGGCATGATCCGGGACAGAAGGCCCGGATTTAGTACCGGTTCTAGCCACGAACCGGGACAAATGAGCTGCCTATATATACCCCATCGCCGCAGCAGAGCACTCCACAGTGGTCTATTTTTTCTGGCCGTCGAGGGGAGGGCATTTGGGTGCTCTAGCTCACCTCCGATGCACATGAGGTGTTCGATGAAATGTCTGAGCCACACTAGTTAATCTTTCTCCTCTCGAAACTCGACCTCCGAGCTCCATTTTCCTCGAGATTTGTCTAGGTTTAGCGGTCTGTCACGTCCCGTCCCCGTCTTCACCGCCGTCGATCGCCCGCGCCGATCTCGTCGCCAGCACCACCGTGGTGAGCCTCTTGTTCTTATCTTCTTTCTGAAAGAAAAATAATTCTTACTTCAGATAGATACTTGTCTAATTTTGTTACTTTTATTATTTCTTCTTATTATATAGTGCGATGGTTTTGGTATCCGCCCCCGTCGGCCCTCGTCCTGTCTATGATTCGGATGTGGTATATATTATCTTTTTATAACTATTTGGTTCATTTATTGTTTATGACAATTATGCCGACCAACGTGTCATAGATTTTATTTATCTAGGAGGTGGTTGAACCAGAAATTCCAACCGACCCTATTGTCGAGAGGTTAAATTTAATTGAAGAAGAAAACAATTACTTGAAGGAAAAAATAAAAAAATTGAGGAGGAGAAGATGATATTGGAGTTGCATGTTGCGGATGCCGTCGATGATCACAAGATCAAGATGGATGCAATGTGCTTGAAGATTAGAAAATATGCCATTCATACCGAGGCTTGGTATCATTATGCCATTGGATCAATTGTTACCTTGGTTGCGATTATGATTGCATTTGTTTTCGCATTGAAATGTTTTACATAGTTTCAATGTATGGTTTAATTAATTAGATGCTCTGGAGAGCTATATGTTGTTAGATGAGAACTATGTATGTACTTTGGTTTTAATGTGATGATGAACTTCTATTAATTTGGTCACTTAATTATCTATTCATGATGTTCTGTAATGGTTTTTGACACACTTAATTATATATAATGCACGCAGATGAACCGGCAATGGATGTACGGTGACAGACACACCTCCGAGTACATTAAGGGCGTGCATGATTTTCTCGAAGTGGCTGAGGCAAACAAGCAGAATGGTTTTATGTGTTGTCCATGCCCTACATGTGGGAATACGAAGTCTTACTCTAACCGGAAAATCCTTCACACCCACCTGCTTTACAAGGGTTTCATGCCACACTATAATGTTTGGACGAGGCACGGAGAAATAGGGGTTATGATGGAAGACGACGAAGAAGAAGAGGACGATGACAACTATGTGCCCCTGGATACGGTGATGCTGCAACGGGGGAAGCTGCTGAAGATCAAGAGGAACCAGACGATGTGCCCAATGATGCTGCAACAGGGGAAGCTGCTGAAGATCAAGAGGAACCAGTGCCCGATGATGATGATCTCCGCCGGGTCATTGTCGATGCAAGGACGCAATGCGAAAGTCAAAAGGAGAAGCTGAAGTTCGATCGCATGTTAGAGGATCACATTAAAGGGTTGTACCCCAATTGCGAAGATGGCAACACAAAGCTCGGTACCGTACTGGAATTGCTGCAGTGGAAGGCAGAGAATGCTGTGCCTGACAAAGGATTTGAGAAGCTATTGAAAATATTGAAGAAGCTTCCAAAGGATAACGAATTGCCCGACAGTACATACGCAGCAAAGAAGGTCGTATGCCCTCTAGGATTGGAGGTGCAGAAGATACATGCATGCCCTAATGACTGCATCCTCTACCGCGGTGCATACAAGGATCTGAACGCATGCCTGGTATGTGGTGCATTGCGGTATAAGATCAGACGAGATGACCCTGGTGATGTTGACGGCGAGCCCCCCAGGAAGAGGGTTCCTGCGAAGGTGATGTGGTATGCTCCCATAATACCACGGTTGAAACGTCTGTTCAGAAACGAAGAGCATGCCAAGTTGATGCGATTGCACAGTGAGGACCGTAAGAAAGACGGGAAGTTGAGAGCACCTGCTGACGGGTCGCAGTGGAGAAAAATCGAGAGAAAGTACTGGGCTGAGTTTGCAGCTGACCCAAGGAACGTATGGTTTGGTTTAAGCGCGGATGGCATTAATCCTTTCGGGGAGCAGAGCAGCAATCACAGCACCTGGCCCGTGACTCTATGTATGTATAACCTTCCTCCTTGGATGTGCATGAAGCGGAAGTTCATTATGATGCCAGTTCTCATCCAAGGCCCTAAGCAACCCGGCAACGACATTGATGTGTACCTAAGGCCATTAGTTGAAGAACTTTTACAGCTATGGAATGGAAACGGTGTACATACATGGGATGAGCACAAACAGGAGGAATTTAACCTGCACGCGTTGCTGTTTGTAACCATCAATGATTGGCCCGCTCTCAGTAACCTTTCAGGACAGACATACAAGGGATACCATGCATGCACGCACTGTTTAGATTACACTAAAAGTATATACCTGGACAAATGCAGGAAGAATGTGTACCTGGGCCATCGTTGATTTCTTCCGACCAACCATCAATGTCAAAAGAAAGGCAAGCATTTCAAAGGCGAGGCAGATCACCGAAAGAAGCCCGCCATGCGTCCCGGTGATCACGTACTTGCTATGGTCAATGATTTACACGTAATCTTTGGAAAGGGTCCTGGCGGACTAGTTGTTCCGAATGACGCTGAGGGACACGCACCCATGTGGAAGAAGAAATCTATATTTTGGGACCTACCCTACTGGAAAGACCTAGAGGTCCGCTCTTCAATCGACGTGATGCACGTGAAGAAGAACCTTTGCGTGAACCTGCTAGGCTTCTTGGGCGTGTATGGGAAGACAAAAGATACACCTGAGGCACGGGAGGACCTGCAACATTTGCACGAAAAAGATGGCATGCCTCCGAAGTAGTATGAAGGTCCTGCCAGCTATGCTCTTACGAAAGAAGAGAAAGAAATCTTCTTTGAATGCCTGCTCAGTATGAAGGTCCCGACTGGCTTCTCGTCGAATATAAAGGGAATAATAAATATGCCAGAGAAAAAGTTCCAGAACCTAAAGTCTCATGACTGCCACGTGATTATGACGCAACTGCTTCTGGTTGCATTGAGGGGGCTTCTACCGGAAAATGTCCGACTAGCCATTGTGAAGCTATGTGCATTCCTCAATGCAATCTCTTAGAAGGTGATCGATCCAGAAATCATACCAAGGCTAAGGAGTGATGTGGCGCAATGTCTTGTCAGTTTCGAGCTGGTGTTCCCACCATCCTTCTTCAATATCATGACGCACGTCCTATTTCATCTAGTCGACAAGATTGTCATTCTGGGGCCCGTATTTCTACACAATATGTTCCCCTTTGAGAGGTTCATGGGAGTCCTAAAGAAATATGTCTGTAACCGCGCTAGGCCAGAAGGAAGCATCTCCATGGGCCATCAAACAGAGGATGTCATTGGGTTTTGTGTTGACTTCATTCCTGGCCTTAAGAAGATAGGTCTCCCTAAATCGCGGTATGAGGGGAGACTGACTGGAAAAGGCACGCAAGGAGCGGACTCAATAATATGCAGGGACGGGCATTCTTGGTCTCAAGCACACTACACAGTTCTACAGAACTCTACCTTGGTGACCCCGTATGTCGATGAACACAAGAACAGTCTGCGCTCCAAACACCCGGAGCAGTGTGACGACTGGATTACATGTGAACACATCAGGACTTTCAACAGTTGGTTGGAAACACGTCTCAGAGGTGACACCACTGTTTGTGATGAGTTGTACTCGTTGTCCAGGGGACCATCTTCGACTATATTGACTTACAAAGGATACGAGATAAATGGGAATACATTTTACACGATCGCCCAAGATCAAAAGAGCACCAACCAAAACAGTGGTGTCCGCTTTGATGCAGGAACCGAGAGGGGAAAGGACACATATTATGGTTACATAATGGACATATGGGAACTTGACTACGGACATGATTTTAAGGTCCCTTTGTTTAAGTGCAAATGGGTCAATCTGTTAGGAGGCGGGGTACAGGTAGACCCACAGTACGGAATGACAACAGTGGGTCTGAACAATCTTGGGTACACTGACGAACCGTTCGTCCTAGACAATGATGTGGCACATGTTATCTATGTGAAGGACATGTCTAGCAGACCGAGAAAAAGAAAAGATAAGGAAGCAAATACATCATACGATGAGCCAAAGCGCCACATAGTTCTTTCAGGAAAAAGGGACATTGTGGGAGTGGAGGGCAAGACAGACATGTCTAAAGATTATGAAAAGTTTCATGAAATTCCTCCCTTCAAAGTCAAGGCTGACCCAAGCATCCTGATAAACGATGAAGATTATCCATGGTTACGGCGCAATAAGCAAATGACACAAGCGTAGAAAAAGTGAAGGCTTACTCCCGCAACTATTATGATGATACCATGCCAACTTTGTAACAGACGAGTATGATACCATTGTCCGTTTTGTACACGAAGTGCATCTAGTTTTTTCCATAACCCTCTCAACTTTCTTGCACATGCTATGTGGATGAAATGATGATACCATGCCAACTTTCAACCTTTTCAGAGTTCATTTGAAATGCTTTTCAATTTTAGGGTTTTATAGCTCAAAATAATTAGTAAATGCATGAAAAATGGTGCATGAAAAATAACAAATAAAATAAATAAGTAATTAGAAACAAAATAATATAAACTTTATTAAAATATATAAGTAGAAACAAAATAAAATAAACTTTAATAAAATTTATGAAACTAAAATTAACAAAGTATTTTCTGTTCAAAACATTATAAGAAACCTCTAGTATTATTGAAACTAAAATCATATAAAATTGATGCAACTAAAATTATCGAAGTATTTTCTGTTCAAAATCATTAAAAAGAAAAAGAATTTTCATAAAGAACTTTTTTTGATAGAAACTTTAATAGCAAAAAGAATTATCATAAAGTAAAATAAATAAGTAATTAGAAACAAAATAAAATAAAATAAATAAGTATTTTGTTGTAAGTAGAAACAAAATAAAATAAATAAAGAAAAAAAGAAAAGAAAAAATGGGAAAAAATAAAAAAATACCACCTACTGGGCCACGACGGCCTGAATACGACTAGAAACCCATCCATGGGCCAGGATTCAGGCCCGCAGAAGGCCCAGCCGGCCCACAGGCATAGCAGTGCAAGATTAGGCCCAGAGGCCTGCAGTTCAGAGGAGTTCAATGGAGATGGTGGAGCAGGGCTCATAAACAGGTCCTGCCGCTCCTTGGCTAGCGAGGTGGGACTAAACATCCCACCGCACCGCGGCTTTGGCAGGCGCAGGACATTGGTCCCGGTTGGTGCCACGAACCGGGACCAATGCACACCTTTGGTACCGGTTGGTGGCACTAACCGGTACCAATGCCCCCCTTTCGTCCCGGTTGGTGCCACCAACTGGGACCAAAGGCCGCCGCTTCCCGCCCTTTGGGCTGCTGAAAAGAGACCTTTGTTCCTGGTTGGTGGCACCAACCGGGACTAAAGGGGGGCATTGGTCCCGGTTGGTGCCAGAACCGGGACCAAAGCTCTGGGTATATAACCAACAGCTGTGAAAATTTTCATCTTCATCTCACAGTTGCCCCTGACGACCCCTCGACGACATCGACGCTGCCAGGCTGCCTCGACGCCGCCGTCGCCCGCGCCCTCGCCGTCGCCGCGCCCTCGCCCGACGTCGTCGCCGCGCGCCGTCCCTGCCCTGACGCGCGCCGCCCCTGCCCCGCGCCCTCGCCGTCGCCGCGCCCTCGCCTGTCGCCGTCACCCGCGCCCGTCGTCGCCGTCGCCCGCGCCCTCACCGTCGCCGCGCCCTCACCCGACGTCGTCGCCGCGTGCGGCTCCTGCCCCGATGTATTGTTTAGATATATGTATTTTTTTATGTATGTTCATATATGTATGTATGTATTTTTTACATGTTTTTTGTATGTATGTATGTATTTTTTCAATTGTAATGATGTTTTAAAAATACATATATGCAAAAGTTAGATTTTTAGAAAAGTTTGTAAAAAATACATCAACGTTAGGAAAATTTAGAATGTGCTAAATATGTCAAAAATGTCAAAAATGATGGTTAGATTTTTGTGGTTGTAAAAGAGTTAATGATGTTAATTTTTGTGGTTGTAAAAGAGTTAGGAAAATTTAGAATGTGCTAAATATGTCAAAAATGTTTTTTGTTCATAGAAAGTTCTTTGTTCATATACAGAAAGTTTTTATATATGACTATGGATATATGAGCAATGATGATCCATGGATGTATGCATTGATATATATGAGAAACGATGTTCATAGAATATTCACCAAGTATATATGTATTTTTGTTCATAGCATTTTTTTTCCATTTATATATGTATGTGGCTATAGATGGATAGATATGAGAAATGATGATCCATGGAAAAGTTTTATATATGCAAAAGTTACATTTTTAGAAAAGTTTTATATATCTAGCTAGGAAAGGAAGAAGAAGAAAAAGAAGGAGAGGAAAAACGAAAATAAGAAGAGGAAGAAAGGCGAAGAAGAGGAGAGGAAGAAGAGGAGAAATAAAAAAGAAGAGGAAAAAAGAAGAAAAAGAAGAGGAGAAGAAGAAAGGAATAGAGGAGAAGAAGAAAAAAATAGATATTTCTATTTTTTCTTCTTCTCCTCTATTTTTTGTTCTTTTTTTCTTCGATCTTCTCCTCTATTCCTTTCTTCTTCTCCTCTTTTTATTTCTTCTTTTTTTCTTCAATCTTCTCCTCTATTAATATCTTCTTCTCCTCTTTTTATTTCTTCTTCGTCTTCTTATTCTTTATCGGATATGTCGTTGTCGATATACCCCGTGCCCCGATAACTTCAACACGATGGGGGGGGGGGGGTTCGACCTACCCCCTCCCCGATAACATTATTTTCCCGTGTATGTATGTCGTCGTTGTCGATATAACCCCCTCCCGGATAACTTCGACCGTGATAACTTATACCACGGGAGCACCCCCCGGCCCTCTCGCTCGACCAAAACTCTCGAGGACACCCAAACCCTAGAAAAAAACGATGTCGGTCTCCTACCCCCTCCCGCCGCGCCCCTACCCTTGAAGCGTGGCAGAGGCCACCCCAAACCCAGAATAAGCTAGGTCTACGTTTGCACTAATATATCCACCTGCTGTCATGTTTGTGTAATAATTGCCATGTTGTAATATTTGTAGAAACAATGGAGCACGAACGAGACGAGGAAGCAGAAGAGGTGTTGGGGGACATAATCTTAGCCGAAGGTGATATCTTGTCGTATCTTAACGACAATGATGGTCTGGAAGAACAGGGTGGAGAAGCAGGCTACGGTGATCGAAGAATGGAGGAGGAAAGACATGATTATTGATGGCTCCGGTGACCCAATGCTGGTGCAAGAAGGAGCCCATGGTGATGGCTCCGGTGACCGAACAGAGTCCGGCCAGGTAAATATATTAGTTAAGCCTGTGCTGACTAGCTAATTGATGCATTCATTGTTTTGGTATGTACACATATTAATTAACTCTCGTCTTTCTTCTTTTTTCTAGCCCTCCGGATCGAGCACAACTTCGGTAAAGAGACGAGGCCCGAAGAGAAAGTTGCGCTCGGATGAAAGGTTTGAGATCACAGCAATCGCGCGCGACGGCCAACCGATTGAACCCATCCGGACAAAGGAAGCATTTGCTGCTCAGTGCGGGGTTCTTGTTAGGGACAAGATCTCGATCAGCATCCACCAATGGTATAAGCCTAAGAAGGAAGACCCTGAGGTGTCTTATGTCAATGATATGCAGAAAGATGATCTTTGGACTGAGCTGAAGGCAAATTTCACCCTACCGCCAGAGGAAGATCCGGAGAAGCCAGTTAAAGAGCAATTAATCAAGTCTCATGCTCTTAAGAAGATGGCAGACCTATTCAGGAGGTGGAAGAATGAGCTGAAAATGTTTGTCGACAAAGAAGAGACACCAGAATTCATCGGCCGGTATGAGAAGATCAGAGATCACTGGCCCGCATTTGTGGCCCACAAGACATCGGAAAAGAGTAAGAAGATGTCAACGACAAACAAGAAGAATGCTGCGAAGAAGAAGCTTCACCATTGCACGGGGTCAGGTGGCTACCTCAAAGCCCAGCCTAAGTGGGCCAAGGCTAAGAATGATCTGCTTGATAAAGGGATCGAACCAGAGACAATGAACTGGCCAGACCGTTGCCGGACTTGGTTCTTCAGGGCTGGCGGAAAATTGGACCCTGTATCAGGGAGGTGCGTTTGGACGGACGAGCTTTTGAGAATACCAGTCAAGAGGCTTCAGCACTATATTGATGCAGCGCAGCAAGGGACGTTCGTTCCAGACAGAGAGAACGACGAGCTCACAATGGCCCTCGGGAATCTTGAGCACCCTGGACAGACACGAGGCACGCCAGGCTCCGTTCCATGGAAGGCTGGTTTTCCGGACGCAGGCGGTTACAAAAGCCAGGAGAGGAGGAAAAAAGTGGAGCAGACCCAAATTCAGAAGCTGCACGAAAGGGTTCAAGCTCTAGAGGAATGAGACGCCAATCGACATGCCGAAACTACCCCCGAAGCTACCCCGCCATCTCAGCGGAGAAGCAGCGTGGCTTCCACCGAGCTGCTTCAGCCGGAGCATGTCTTGACGGCTCCTGCTAGCTACCCCGTGGATGCTATCACGGAGTCTCAACATTGCCACCTTATGACGCAATGGCAGAACTTCAAAGTCAAGGCGGATGTTGGCTCTATTTTACCTCCTGAACCCGGCGCAACCTACCACTGCCGGCCGATTCCAGAAGGATATGCTAGGGTGATGGTGGATGAAATAACGGAGGGATTTGAGGACCTCCGGCTTGACCACCCTACCGGTGAAGGGGAGACTCGACTGGGTTCGGCTCTGAAGAATCCATGCCTATGGCGGAAGGAGCTCATCAACCTTCCGAACTTGACGCCTCCGGCGAGGAAGGGCACTCCGCCTCCTCCTCCGCCTCCTCCTGCGGCGAGTGATCAGGGCACTCAGCCTCCTTCTCCGGCGCGTGGCGGCACTCTGCCTCCTCCTCCGCCTCCTCCTCCGGAGAGTGATCAGGGCACTCAGCCTCCTTCTCCGGCGCGTGGCGGCACTCCGCCTCCTTCTCCGCCTGCGCCGGCGCGCCAGAGCAGCCAGCCTCCTCCTTCTCCGCCTCGTCAGCAAGGGCGGAAGAGACCCGCCGCCGCTCCGGCTGCTCCGGCGCGTCGTAGTCCTTCTCCTCCGCCTCATAAGCAAGGAAAGAAGACAGCCGCAGCCGCTCCGTCTGCTCTGCCGGCATATAGCAGTACAGCCAGAGGCGGGAGGCAATACAGATTTGGTACTTCTTTGAAGACTCCAGAGATGTTACCATATGAGAGGACCGAGGAGGAAACCAGGAAGATCGTGCGAGCCGAAGTGACAAACTTCTTTGAAGGGGTGAAAGCAAATGAACATCCACCTCCGGAGGAGAAGGTAGATCCGGTGAAAGCGAAGCGCACTCTGGCTGCCCTGACAAAACCACCAAAGTCTCCGCCGAAAGGCAACTATGATCGCATTATTGCAAAGACATTTGCTGAAGCGGAGCGGTCGGGAAGTACTGTCAGTGATCAAAGGTTAAAAGAACGACGAGCTGGGAAAAAATTGCCCAGCTCAGCGAACCAATCGTGCCCCCCGCTCAAGGTGTCTAGCGACATCGTCGCTAATGATCCGAGGATGGTGCTCGGTTATAGCAATCTTGCAGATTACCTGCCCGACGATGTACATTATGATATCTTGGAGGTGGACGAACACAAATACCAATACGGGAAGCCTCTCGTCAAAGATGAAAGATCTCTAACAACGATGATGCGAAGATTACATGATTGGTACATGAAAACCTGCAGAGAGTCTGGGGGGAGGGATACTTTGATGCTGAGAGTTAAACCGGAGCATGACCTCGTTGGAATTGAACTGTTGAATGTTCCATTTGAGGAGTTCTTCCAGTTTTTCAATCAAAAGGCCCTCGATAAATCAACGGTCACTTGCTACTGTCTGTAAGTAGTACTACTTCTGTCATTAAGTCTCTCTATATAGGTCAGCTCTTTCATTGCATGTATTTATAATTATCCTCACTATATTATGCAGATTGAAGATCGCCGAATTGAAGAAAAGACAAATCGGTGATATTGGGTTCATTAACACAAATCTCATAGATGCAACTGAGGTTAAATATCATGCCGAAAATACCGAGGCCAACTTGCTACGATCGTTGGTAATAAATGAAAACAAAGATATAATACTCTTTCCTTACAACTTCAAGTGAGTGTTACTGTCTTGTGCATATTCGGTTTCCCTTATTAGTCCAGGTTATAGTAATTTAATTGATGACTTATGCATGCGTGCGCAGCTTCCACTATATTCTCCTAGAGATTAAGCTTGAGCAGGGAGTAGTAACCGTGTTAGACTCGAGACGAAAAGATCCCCAGGACTATGCGGACATGACTCAAATGCTCGAGAAGTAAGTTAAATCCATCATTATCCACCATATCAGCAACTTTGTTCATTTCCTGATATCAAGTAATTGTTTTCTTTGTCTGGCAGGGTTTGGAGAAAATTCACCAAAAAAGCTCCGGGACTGCCGAAGAAGCTGCAATTTAAACACCCGAAAGTAAGTACTATAGTAGCATGTTCCGCGCATCTCCTAGTGATTCAAGCGCTAGTTTCATCAATACCATTTAGCATGCTTGCTTATCAGTTTGATTGACCTCTATTTCTTGTAAAGTGGTTGTGGCAGGAACCCGGGAATAATTACTGTGGGTACTACGTTTGCGAGTCCATCCGCTACATGACCTGTGAGCGGGGCTACTCTGACGAACAATATGAAGTGCGTAAGCAATAATATTCACAATTTTATTTTCTTACCATCATTTGTGTTGAGTTTCATTTATTCATATATATATATATATATGTATGTATTGACCCCCTTCTTCAAATTAGATGTTTCGGAAGCGGGATGAACTCCTAGCACCAGATCGTATGCGAGCAATTCAACAGGAATTGGTGGCATTCTTCCTTGACCACATGATCGCTGAAAACTGAGAATACTATGTGGACCCTGTGTTCTTACAATTTAATTAGGAGATTATATTGTAAGAGATAATTATTGTATATATGTAGCCGGTAGTGTCGGATAGATATACGAGAACTTGTTGTTCGACCAATCTCTGGGAGAAGGAGAGGTGGTCGATATCACTTCTCTCTGTATGCATGTGTTCATGACGATCTTCTGTTTCCTTCATTTGATTACTAGCTAGTGTGTCTAGTCCTCTCCATACGTATATAGTACGTAGCGTCGACCAAGAACGGAGATAAGAGAGGACACTTCTCTCTATTAATTAGCTAGCTAACACAATATATGAAACACCTAAATTAACCCCCAAAACCCCCAACCCCCCCCCCCCCTTTCAAAAAAAACCAAAAACCCCAGCCCCTGAAATGCTGACGGGTGGATGCCTATTGGTCCCGGTTAGTGCCACCAACCGGGACCAAAGGCCCTCCTGCCTGGGCTCGCCGCACCGGCCATGTGGAGGCCCATCTGTCCCGGTTCGTGTAAGAACCGGGACTAAAGGGTTAGGGCATTAGTAACGACCATTTAGTCCCGGTTCAAAAACCGGGACAAAAGGCCCTTACTAACCGGGACAATAGGCCCTTTTTCTACTAGTGCATACATGTCACTCTTGATTCATTGCATATCCCGGTACACCGCCAGAGGCATTCATATAGAGTCATATTTTGTTCTAAGTATTGAGTTATAATTGTTGAGTTGTAAGAAAATAAAAGTGTGATGATCATCATTTTTAGAGCATTGTCCCAAGTGAGGAAAGGATGATGGAGACTATGATTCCCCCACAAGTCGGGATGAGACTCCGGACGAAAAAGAAAAAAAAAAGAAAAGAAAAGAGGCCATAAAAAAGAGAGAAAAAAGGCCCAAATAAAAAAATGAGAGAAAAAGAGAGAAGGGACAATGTTACTATCCTTTTACCACACTTGTGCTTCAAAGTAGCACCATGATCTTCATGGTAGAGAGTCTCCTATGATATCACTTTCATTTACTAGTGGGAATTTTTCTATATAGAACATGGCTTGTATATTCCAATGATGGGCTTCCTCAAAATGCCCTAGGTCTTCGTGAGCAAGCGAGTTGGATACACACCCACTTAGTTTCTTTTGTTGAGCTTTCATATACTTATATCTCTAGTGCATCCGTTGCATGGCAATCCCTACTCACTCACATTGATATCTATTAATGGGCATCTCCATAGCCCGTTGATACGCCTAGTTGATGTGAGACTATCTTTTCCCTTTTTTGTCTTCTCCACAACCACCATTCTATTCCACATATAGTGCTATGTCCATGGCTCATGCTCATGTATTGCGTGAAGATTGAAAAAGTTTGAGAATGTCAAAAGTATGAAACAATTGCTTGGCTTGTCATCGGGGTTGTGCATGATTTAAATATTTTGTGTGGTGAAGATAGAGCATAGCCAGACTATATGATTTTGTAGGGATAACTTTCTTTGGCCATGTTATTTTGAGAAGACATAATTGCTTAGTTAGTATGATTGAAGTATTATTATTTTTATGTCAGTATTAAACTTTTTATCTTGAATCTTTCGGATCTAAATATTCATACCACAATTAAGAAGAATTACACTGAAATTATGCCAAGTAGCCTTCCACATCAAAAATTCTGTTATTATTATTTACCTACTCAAGGACGAGCAGGAATGAAGCTTGGGGATGCTTGATACGTCTCCAACGTATCTATAATTTTTTATTGTTCCATGCTATATTATATTCTGTTTTGGACATTATTGGGCTTTATTATACACTTTTATATTACTTTTGGGACTAACCTATTAACCAGAGGACCAGCCCAGAATTGCTGTTTTTTTGCCTATTTCAGAGTTTCGTAGAAAAAGAATATCAAACGGAGTCCAAACGGAATGAAACCTTCGGGAACGTGATTTTCCGAAAGAACGTGATCCAGAGGACTTGGACCCTACGTCAAGACATCAAACTAGGGGCCACGAGGTAGGGGGCGCGCCTACCCCCCCGGGCGCGCCCTCCACCCTCGTGGCCCCCCTGTAGCTCCACCGACGTACTTCTTCCTCCTATATATACCTACGTACTCCCAAACTACCAGATACGGAGCCAAAAACCTAATTCCACCGCCGCAACCTTCTGTACCCGTGAGATCCCATCTTGGGGCCTGTTCCGGAGCTCCGCCGGAGGGGGCATCGATCACGGAGGGCTTCTACATCAACACCATAGCCCCTCCAATGAAGTGTGAGTAGTTTACCTCAGACCTTCGGGTCCATAGTTATTAGCTAGATGGCTTCTTCTCTCTTTTTGGATCTCAATACAATGTTCTCCCCCTCTCTCGTAGAGATCTATTCGATGTAATTTTCTTTTGCGGTGTGTTTGTTGAGACCGATGAATTGTGGGTTTATGATCAAGTTTATCTATGAACAATATTTGAATCTTCTCTGAATTCTTTTATGTATGACTGGTTATCTTTGCAAGTCTCTTCGAATTATCAGTTTGGTTTGGCCTACTAGATTGATCTTTCTTGCAATGGGAGAAGTGCTTAGATTTGGGTTCAATCTTGCGGTGTCCTTTCCCAGTGACAGTAGGGGCAGCAAGGCACGTATTGTATTGTTGCCATCGAGGATAACAAGATGGGGTTTATATCATATTGCATGAGTTTATCCCTCTACATCGTGTCATCTTGCTTAAGGCGTTACTCTGTTCTTATGAACTTAATACTCTAGATGCATGCTGGATAGCGGTCGATGTGTGGAGTAATAGTAGTAGATGCAGGCAGGAGTCGGTCTACTTGTCTCGTACGTGATGCCTATATACATGATCATACCTAGATATTCTCATAACTATGCTCAATTCTGTCAATTGCTCAACAGTAATTTGTTCACCCACCATAAATACTTATGATCTCGAGAGAAGCCACTAGTGAAACCCATGGCCCCCAGGTCTATTTTCCATCATATTAATCTTCCAACACTTAGCTATTTCTGGTGCCATATTTATTTTGTTTTCTTTAGTTTGCATCTTTATCATAAAAATACCAAAAATATTATCTTATCATATCTATCAGATCTCACTCTCGTAAGTGACCGTGTAGGGATTGACAACCCCTGATCGCGTTGGTTGTGAGGATTTATTTGTTTGTGTAGGTGCGAGGGACTCGTGCGTGGCCTCCTACTGGATTGATATCTTGGTTCCCAAAAACTGAGGGAAATACTTACGCTACTTTGCTGCATCACCCTTTCCTCTTCAAGGGAAAACCAACGCAGTGCTCAAGAGGTAGCATATGACAGAAAAAAATTTCGTTCGGCCCAAAATGTCACGGATGTGTCTTTTTTTGTAGTGCCAGCATGCATCTTGAGTATTAACTTCATAAAGAACGGAGTAACGCCTTAAGCAAGATGACATGATGTAGAGAAAGTAAACTTACGTATGAATAAACCCCATATTTTTACCCTTAATAGCAACGATACATACGTGTCATGTCCCATTCTGTCTCTGGGATTGAGCACCACAAGATCGAACCCATTACAAAGCACGTCTCCCATTGCAAGATAAATCAATCTAGTTGGCCAAACCAAATCAATAGATCGGAGAGAAATACAAAGCTATAATAATCATGCATAAAAGAGTTCAGAGAAAAATCTAATAATATTCATGGATAGATTTGACCATAAACTTACAATTCATCAGATCCCAACAAACGCACCGCAAAAAGTCATTACATCAAATAGATCTCCAAGAACATCAAGTAGAACATTGTAGTAAAGATCAAAGAGAGAGAAGAAGCCATCTAGCTACCAGCGCTAGAGAGAAGAAGCCATCGAACTCACAATTCTTTAGCGTTGATATTTTGTAGTAAACTACTCACACATCATTGGAAGGGCAACAAGGTTGATGTAGAGCCCCTCCATGATCGATCCCCCCTCCAGTAGAGTACCGGAGAAGGCCTCTAGATGGGATCTCGTGCGAACAGAAACTTGCAGCGGCGGAAACAATATTTCGGGTGGCTCTCTAATGTCACAGGAATATTTGAGTATTTATATAGGTGGAATTAAGGTTGGATGTGCCACAAGGGCCCCAAAAGCCTGGGGGCCGCGCCTCCTGAGCTAATCGCTCCCTTGTGGCTCTTCTGGCCTTCTCCCAAACCTTCTAGTGTCTCTGCTGATCCAGAAAAATTAATCCAAAGTTTTTTTCTCCATTTGGACTCTGTTTGATATCGATTTCCTGAAAAGCCAAAATAGAAAAAAAAATAACAACTGGCACTTGGCACTAAGTTAATAGGTTAGTCCCAAAAATGATATATAATTGCTTGTAAGTGTATATAAAATATCCAAGACTGATACTATAATAGCATGGAACAATAAAAAATTATAGATATGTTGGAGACATATCAAGCATCCCCAAGCTTAATTCCTGCTGGTCCTCGAGTAGGTAAATTATAAAAATAGAATTTTTGATGTGGAATGCTACCTATCATATTCGTCATATAATATTTTCTTTCATAGCATGGATATTTGGACTTGAGTTATTCAAAGCAATAGTCTATAGTTTGACATTAAACATAAATACTCAAGTATACCAACAAGGAACCATGTCTTTCAAAATATCAATGCTAGAGAAAGTTATCCCTAGCCCATTATGCCCAGTCATTGGCCCAATCACGAAACACATTTAATATTAGCTACAACCAATGCACAAGTATGACAATAGTGCTCTCTAGTTGGTGTTTTATAAGAGATGATGGAGACTCAAAAATAAAAATAAAAATTGCGTAAACGTAAATAGATAGGCCCTTCATAGAGGGAAGTAGAGACTTGTAGAGGTGCAAGAGCTCAAGGCTTAAATTGGAGAGATAAAACTACTTTGAGAGGCATGCTTTTCCCGTCAACGAAAAATGACTAAGAATTCCGAATATCTTCCATGCTAAACACATTATAGGCTGTTCCCAAACAGAAAATAAAGTTTATTTACTTTCCACCATTCTTTGACAATCCATGGCTAGCCGTATCCATGGGTGCCTTCCACACCAACACTTCCCAATGAATTTATTATTGTTATTTTTCTCATTTTGAGAGTGGGCATCCCTATTACATTGCCACTTTCTCGTGCAATGACAAGTGAATAAACACACATGGTGAGAATAACACACCTAGCATGGAAAATATTGGCCACCCCCTGTCGCTTCATGAGCGGTATGGACACACAATACGGAAAATTATTTAAAAAATTAGAGTTGGCACATGCAAATTTACTTAGGACGGCATGGAAATACCACATATAGGTAGGTATGGTGGACTCATTTGGCACAACTTTGGGTTTAATGAATTGGATGCACAAGCAACATTCACGCTTAGTACAAATGAAGGATAGCAAATAGATTGAGAAGCAACCAACCAAAAGGCAAAAATGGTCATAAACATGCATTGAACATAACTAACACTGAGTAATGCACCATAAGTAGGATATAACTTCTTTGCATAACTATTGACTTTACGTGCATGCGTAGGGAATCACAAACCTTAACACCAATATTCTTAATAAAGCACAATTACTCACTAGCATAACTCACATATTATCATTTCCATATCGCAAAACTATTGCTAGGAATCAAACTTATCATATCCAATGATCTATACGAAAGTTTTTATTATATCCTTCTTGCATATTCACCACTTTGGGACAAAATTAATATCTTGTGCAAATTACCATTAGTATTATCAACTCTCAAAAAGATATAAGTGAAGCATGAGAGTGAAAATATTTCTTTAATATATAATCACCGCCATGCTCAAAAAGATTTAAGTGAAGCATTAGAGCAAGTGCCTAGCACAAAAGATATAAGTGAAGCTCATAGAGTATCAATCAAATCAAAAAAATGTGTGTCCCTCTCAAAAAGGTGTGTTCAGAAAAGATGATTGTGACAAACTAAAAAGAAAACAAAGCAAAGACTCATATAATACATGACACTCCAAGCAAAACTCATATCATTTGATGAATAAAAATATAGCTCCAAGTAAAATTACCGACAGTTGGCTGAAGAAAGAGGGGATGCCTTCCGGGTCATCCCAACGCTTAGTTGCTTGGGAGTCCTTGAAATATTACCTTGGGGTACCTCGGGCGTCCCCAAGCTTAGTCTCTTGCCACTCCTTATTCCTTCATCCATCATGATCTAACCCAAAACTTGAAAACTTGAATCACATGAAACTTAACAAAACCTTCATGAGATCCGTTAATATAACAAAGCAAATTGCTACTTTAGGTACTGTTGCAAACCTATTCATATTTTTTTGCATTATACCTACTGTATTATAACTTCTCCATGGCTTATACCCCCGATACAATCTATAGTTCCATCAAAACAAGCAAAACAATGCATCAAAAACAGTATAGTGTGTAATAATCTGAACATTCACCATACTTCTGTAAACCCTAAAAATTCTAAAAAATTAGGGAAACCTGGGAAATTTGTATTTCAATCATGTGTAAAAAATTGAAAATTTTATCTCACTCCAGAAAATTTTAACAATTCTGCTATTGGATGCAATTTTTTTTGTTTTTGCATAGAATAAAAGCAACTATCATCCAAATCATCCCAAAGGCTTTACTTGGTACAAACACTAATTTAAGCATAAAAACACAATCATAACAATAGAATAATTGTGTGCACACAATAAAATATAAAAATATACAAGAAAAATAAGATAATTACTGGGTTGCCTCCCAACTGTTATACGCCCCTAGCTAGGCGTAATGCATAGTTTCCCGTGGTGTCATCTTTGGTTTTAGTTCCATAGGTGGCCCTCATGATCAATTCATATGGTGGCCTAATTTTATTTCGAGGGAAGTGTTCCATACCCTTTTTCAACGGGAACTGCAATTTTATATTCTCTTCTTTCGTAGCAATAACGGCACCTGTAGTTCGTAAGAATGGCCAACCAAGTATTATGGGACAAGACATATTACAATCAATATCAAGCACAATAAAATCAAGCTGCACATAGTTCCTGTTTGCAAGAATAAGAACATCATTAATTCTACCTAAAGGCTTTTTAATAGTAGAATCCGCCAAGTGCAAATTAAGAGAACATTCATCCATATTGGTAAAACCTAGCACATCACATAGATATTTTTGTATTGTGCAAACGCTAGCACCCAAGTCACATAGATCATTGCACTCATAATTTTTAATTTTGACTTTAATGGTCAGTTCTCATTCATGATATGATTTCCTAGGAATTGAAATCTCTAATTCTAGTTTTTCTTCTAACGCTTTCATCATCGCTTCTACAATATGTTTAGTAAAAGCCTTATGTTGTTCATTAGCATTGGGTTAATTTAGCATGGATAGCAACAAAGAAATACACTCAATCAAAGAACAACTATAATAATAAAAGTCTTTGTAATCCAAAAGAGTGGGCACATCACTATCTAAAGTTTTTACCTCTCCAAACCCAATTCTATCAATTTTTTCATTAAGATTTTCACCCTCGGAATTATGGGGACGCCTTATAGCTCAAGTTGACTCTTCTTCAGTCCCCTTTTCATCAAGTTTAATATCACTAAACAAATATTCAATCGGAGAAACATCCAATCATTTTAATATCCTCGTCATTACTACGATAAAACCGGGTGGAATTGTTTTTTCTAAGAATTCTCACTTAGCCCTCAACCTAGCGGTTCTTTCTTTACTTTCTTCCGTGGAGACATAAAGGTCTTTAATTGATTCATTAATATCAATCTTAGAAGGAAAAATTTTAGCTTTAAGATTTTCCACATCATGAATAATTTTATCAACTCTCATAGACATATCATCAATTTTACTCAATTTTTCTTCTATCATAGTGTTGAAAACTTTTTGCGCATTAATAAATTCTTTAGTATAAAAATCAAGATCAGAGGACATCCTATTATTATTAATTATTATTATTATTAGAATTACCATAGGGATTGCTATAATTATTAGAGGAAATTCCAGGAAATAGCCTAGGATTAAAATTACCTTTATAAGCATTACTATTAAAATTGTTTCACGAGGCAAAACTCACATCTGCGAGATCATTATTTTCTCAATCAAAGTAGACAAAGGAACATCATTAGGATCAATATGAGCATTTTTTACTATCAACCAATTTCATAAGAGCATCTACTATATCACTCAAAGTACTAATTTCTTTAACAGAATTCACCTTTTTACTAGTAGGTGTTCTTTTACTATGCCATTGTGAATAATTTGCCATAATACTATCAAGCAATTTGTTGGGGATATACCCCGCGGTATGACCTGGTGAGGAATGACCTGGCATCCCATGGAGGGTTGTCATCAGGTTGGTTGTGTGGGCCGTGAAAACTATGAAGCCGAAGGCTCAGAAGGTGACTCACGGAGCAGACGAACTCATGGCCCAGTGCCTGGGACACCAGCTCAATGAGGATACAAAGGAAACTCCCTTACTTGGGAGATAAGATAAGTAAGAAGTAGACTAGGGCACGAGTTGTACTACGACCCGGACTTTGTTGTAATCTCGGGGCCTCAACCTGTATATAAAGAGGAGCCCAGAGGTGGAAAAGATTAAGTTACAAGCTATCGAGTACTAGGCTAGCTACATCGCACCCTTGTAATTGAGATCTCAAGAAATAATCAAACATGCAGGAAATAGGCTATTACCTCCGCCATGAGGGGACGAAACTGAGTAGACCCTTGTCTCTCAATTCCAATCAACCCCGTTCAAGCTACTACCTAGTTGCGATGGCCTCATGACTAAGTCCTTTCACAAGGACATCTAACATGATATGCTAAGTCGGATACTACAAGGGACCCTAATCCGCAGGATGACCAAACTGGCAAGGGAAATAAAAACGGTGGTGGCAAGGGGTAGCAGCAAAGTAACCTCGGGTACAATGGGAACCATAACAATCAAGGGAATGGTGGAAAGTGCAAACACCCGGAGGGCGGCTCAGACTTCATTGCTAAGACCAACACTGGCTTCAAGGGTCAGAGATGAAACAACTCCAGGAGGTCTTTTAATGGAAATAAAGCTCGTGATTTCAAGGAAGCCCTTAAAGGCCCGTGTCCTAAGCACAGTCTCCCGGATAAGCCGGCAAATCATTCCTGGGAGAATTGCTACATCATGCAGGCCTTCCACAATTAGACGTACCAGAATCAGCAAGGTGGCGGCGGCGGAAACCCAGGGTAAAGTGAGCAGGCGTCTCAGGATCTGGTTTCCCAGGAGCCAGCTCATCTGGTGGTTTCCAAAATTTTGGCTATTAGGGCTCGTGCGGCTGGCTATTAAGGTTCTGGCAACAATGGTGGAAATCAACGTTCTAGCCAAGGAGTTCAACAACAACCTGACTAGTTTTCAGAGTAATCCCTAGCAGCTGAATTGTGAGAAGTACCACGTCTTCACGACTAGTACTTGCAAGCGGGATCGCAAGCTTCAGAAACATGCTGTTAATATGGTTGAGCCGGCTATTTCTGAGAATTTGAATTAGTCAGAACAACCAGTCACATGGAGTATGGCGGATCATCCTCTCCGGGTTGAGAATCCGGGTTGTTTAGCCTTGGTGGTGGTACCTCAAGTCGATGGCTATAAGCTCACCAAGGTGCTTATGGATGGAGGAAGCAGCATCAACATCCTATACTACAATACCTTCACACGCATGAACCTGTCAGAGAAGTAACTCCTGCCCTCCTCGATCGTCTTTCATGGGATTATTCTTGGAAAATCTTCTTATCCTATTGGGCGGATCAAGATGGAAGTTGCATTTGGTGATGAGTATAACTACAGATCGGATTTCTTGACATTTGAGGTGGTCAAAATTAAGAGCCCGTATCACGCCCTCTTCGGGCAGCCAGCTTATGTCCGTTTTATGGCCCGACCCTATTATGTTTATCTCAAGCTCAAGATGCCCGGGCCAGAGGGTACTATCACGATTGATGATGACCGGAAAATCACGCGTGAGTGTGAGGAAGGGGATGTGGCTTATGCTGAGTCGGCTTGTGCAACAAAGGAGCTCAAGTTTTACACATCCAATGTTGACCCGACTGACATGACGCCTTTGAACAAACCTACCACAGAGTTTGATCCCCTACTCAAGTTTAAGTCGGCCGAAGATACGAAACAAGTTGACTTCATCCCTGGCGACTCATCCCAGCAATTCACCATCGGGACTAGCATGGATCCCAAATAGGAAAGCGCGCTCATCGAGTTCATTTGTGAGAATCGGTACTTTGCATAGGAATCTTCTGACTTGCCAGGTGTACCGGGAGTACTCGCTGAGCACCACCTTAATTTGGATCCTAAGATGAAACCTTTCAGACAATACCTTCATCACTTCAACGAGGAGAGGCACAGAGATATTGGGGAAGAAGTGGCCCAACTCCTAGCTATCGGGTTCATCGTTGAACTGTTTCACCCTAAGTGGCTAGCAAATCAAGTGTTTTCCTGAAGAAAAATGGCACTTGGTGTATGTGTGTTGATTACACAGATCTTAACAAGGCTTGTCCCAAAGACCCGTTTGCCCTCCCCCACATTGATCAGATCATCGATTCTACTGTTGGTTGTGAGTGCTTATGTTTCTTGGATGCTTACTCCGGCTATCATCAGATTAAGATGGCCATCTAGGATCAGGAGAAAACAACCTTTATCACACCTTTTGGGGCTTTCTGCTATGTCTCTATGCCTTTCGGGCATAAAAGCGCAGGGTGGCTTATCAACGCTCTGTACAGAATTACTTTCACAAGCAGATCGGGTGCAATGTTCACGCTTATGTTGATGATATTGTGGTCAAATATCAGAAGAAGGAAACCTTATTGGATGACCTCAAGGAGACTTTTGGCGATCTTTGAGTTTACTAGATGAATCTCAACCCGGCCAAGTATGTTTTTGGAGTTCCCGCGAGCAAATTACTGGGTTTTCTGGAGTCTGAACGGGGCATTGAGGCTAACCCAGACAAGATCAAGGCAGTAACTTCGCTCGCCAAGTCGGCCAACATCAACGATGTCCAGCGCATGGCGGGTTGGATGACAGCCTTGAGTCGGTTTATCAGCCGCCTCGGCGAGAAGGCGACTCCCTTATATCAGATGACAAAGAAGACAGACAAATTCGTCTGGAGTTATGCTATAGATAGGGCTTTTGAGGATCTCAAGAAGCATTGGTTGAGCCGCCCGTCCTTGCCGCTCCTATTAACAAAGAGCCTATGCTCTTGTACATTGCTGCCCATAACAAAGCTGTAAGTGTGGCAGTCATTGTAGAGCACAAGGAGGCAGGAAAGGAATATCCAGTCCAAAGGCCAGTCTATTATGTCAGCGAGGTTTTGACTGAGTCCGAGTAGAGATATCCACATTAGCAGAAGCTGGTTTTTGGTGTTTTCATGGCTAGCTGCAAGCTGAAGCATTACTTCCAGGAGCATCCTATCACCGTGGTCAGTTCAGCCGCTCTAGGAGACAATATCAAGAACAAGGAGGCCACGGGCCAAGTTGCATAGTGGGCAATCGAACTTGGGCCACATCATCTGAAATATGTGCCCCGTACAGCTATCAAGTCTCCGGCATTAGTGGATTTCATCAACGATTGGACTGAACTTCAAGTTCCCGAGGAGAAGCCACACAACACGTATTGGACAATTCACTTTGATGATTCCAGGAGATTGGAGGGCTCGGGGGCTGGAGTCATCCTATCTTTCCCACGAGGTGATAAATTTTGCTACGTTCTTAGGATCATGTTTCCCTCTACTAACAATGCAGCTGAGTATGAAGCCCTCCTTCATGGTATCCGTATGGATAAGGAGATGAATCTTAGCCGGGTCAGATGCCGGGGCGACTCTGATCTGGTCACTCAGCAGGTCTCTGGAACGTGGGACTCAAAGGATCCCCTCATAGCTGTCAGCGTTCTGGGAACCAGGCTACCCAGACTTGCCTGCCTGCAGCCCACGCGTGGCTGGTATGGCCCGTCTGCAAGACCTTCAAGACAAGACCCTCGCGAGGGGCCAAGCCTCGCGAGAAGAACGACACTGAGACCTCCCGAGGGAGCGGCCTCCCCAAGTGGCCTCCCCAAGTGGCCTCCCGAGGAGCGGATATTTCTTTGCAGATACCCAGCCTCACGAGGCCACAATGACGTGAGCGATGATGACCAAGGCCAGGCGGGTGCCAATAGGCGCAAAGGAGGCAGTTTCCTGTTTGGTGCTAAGGCGGCAAGGACAGATGTGGGTTCCCGAGGAAGCCCCCAAAGGTTTCCATTCTGGTGCTACAACACCAATACCACATGCGCGGTAGGACGGAGAGCATCACCGAGCCCACCGATGCGTCACGATCAGAAGCTTTGTACGCGAAGACCACCTTTCGTCAGGATCAGATGTACTACTTATCCCCTTTCAAATTGGCCATTGTGGGATCCCTTCCCGCCTATGTTTTGGGGAGAGGGCCAAGGCCACTATAAATATAGGTTAGCCACCACCTTAGAGAGTGATCGGATCCTTTCCACCCTCACCAGAATAGTCCTCACGAGGGCGTTCATCCACTGTACTAGTTCATCCTCAGCCCCTTGTGAGGCCAATCCACCACAAAGCAGGAGTAGGGTTTTACACCACAAAGTGGCCCGAACCAGGGCAAAACTACTGTGTTCATCCTCTTCCTCACCCTCATGAATCTAGCTAGGCTAGGCTGCGGGGCGGCATGATCTAGACTTGAGATGTTGAGATCTTCGTACACGCCCCTGAGTTCGAACCTTCTTGGGTCTGCGGAGCTCGGAATCTGACATTTGGCGCGCCAGATAGGGGCGTGTCGAAGTCTTCCGTCGAGTCCCGCTTCATCCCTCTCCGTCGCTCCCATGGCTAATGCCTGTCCGGTCTGTGCCGAGTGCCGAGACACTCATGTCGCTACGACGATGCTCATGGGCCGCGGTGCCCCACGCCGCTCTGCTTCCCCCGCAGCCAATGCTAGGTCCGACCCTACCGTCCATGAGTAGCAAGACTCGTTGCTGTCACCTTCCGTGCGGCTCGACGGCCGCACCGCCACTCCATCGCCCACACCAGCCATGGCATCGTCCTCCCATGCTCGCCGCGGGCCGGCGAACGCGCAGGTTGCGCTGCTCATGGCGTGTGAGCTGCTGCTCTACCGTCCTGCCGACGATTGGCTCGGCCGCATTGCTAAGCTCATCAGCGTCGTGGGCGAGGCCCCTGTGCCATAACGCTCGGTCCGTCCCCCGCCATCCCAGGGGGGCGACATGGCTCATGGTGCTCCTCCTCCTCCCATGCGCTGACCCTGAGCCCGGGTGCGGTGTGCGCCCACGTGACCCACCGCGCGGGGCACTAGCGTGCAATGAAGAAAGCTGCCAGGTGGTGCAGCGGCCCCAGGGAGAAGCGTGTGCTTCTTGCGCCGCAATGTCAAAACCGTGCGCTGCCTTAGGCTGTGGCGCGTGGGCGCCAAGACCAAGATCCACCCATGCGACCGTTACCTGTGAGCGCGGTAGGCTGCCGTGCCTTGACCCAGAGCTATGCCGCATCGTCTGGCCCGACAAGTTCAAGCCGGACGTGCCTCCACGATATGACGGCACCACTGACCCTGCGGAGTTCCTCCAACTCTACTCGTTGAGCATTGGGTCGGTGAACGGAGATGAGAAGGTCATGGCGAACTGGTTCCCCATGGCCCTCACGGATGGCGCGTGCTTATGGCTCCTACATCTCCAGGAGAGGTCGATCTCCTCCTGGGACGAGCTTCACGAGCGCTTCATCGCCAACTTTCAGGGTACCCGCCACCGCACTACTGCAGTGGGCGACCTGCGGCGCGTAAAGCAGCAGCCAGGCGAGACCTTGCACAAGTATATACAGCCCTTCACGAATGTCCGCCTCAAGATCCTGAAGGCCTCGGACAAAGCTATCAGCTTAGTGTTCACTGATGGTGTCTGGGATGTCAAGATGAAGGAGGAGCTCGCCATCCATGAGGACCTGTGCTCTGCCCTGGAGATGTTCAACCTAGTGAACAAGTGTGCGAGAGTCGAGGAAGGCCGCCTCTCCCTCCTGGAGCTTCCTGAAGCCGACCCTGAGGATAAGAAGTCCAAGGCTAAGGAGGCGAAGCGCAAGGGCACTGCCGTGCTTGCGGCTGAACCTAAGATGAAGCAAAGTTGTGACCATGACGAACCTCCTAGGGGCAGCTGCCCGTTTTGCATCTTCCACAACATGCACAACCACAACACAAACGACTGCCAGGAGCTCAGGGCCCTTCATGATGGGCGCCTTGGTCGCTGATGACCCACAAGTATAGGGGATCAATTGTAGTTCTTTTCGATAAGTAAGAGTGTTGAACCAAACGAGGAGCAAAAGGAAATGACAAGTACTTTTCAGTAAGGTAATGCATGTAAGTGCTGAAATTGTAAGTAGCGGAGTAGTTTGATAGCAAGATAATTTGTAACGAGCAAGTAACGATAGTAGTAACAAAAGTGCAGCAAGGTAGCCCATTCAATTAAGGCAAAGGACAGGCCAAAATGGTCTCTTATGATAAGCAAAGCGTTCTTGAGGGTACACGGGATTTTCATCTGGTCACTTTCATCATGTTGATTTAATTCGTGTTCGCTACTTTGATAATTTGATATGTGGGTGGACCAGTGCTTAGGTGCTGTTCTTACTTGAACAAACCTCCTACTTATGATTAACCCTCCCGCAAGCATCCACAACTACGAGAAAAGTATTAAGAATAAATTCTAACCATAGAATTAAACTTTTGGATCCAATCGATCCCTTACGGAATAGCGCATAAACTGGGTTTAAGCTTCTGTCACTCTCGCAACCCATCATCTAATTGCTACTCCATAATGCATTCTCTTAGGCCCAAATATGGTGAAGTGTCATGTAGTGAATGTTCACATGACACCACTAAGGGAATCACAACATACATACTATCAAAATATCGAACACATATCAAATTCACATGATTACTTGCAACATGATTTCTCCCGTGACCTCAAGAACAAAAGTAACTACTCACAAATGATAAACATGTTCATGATCAGAGGAGTATTAAATAGCATAATTGATCTGAACATATAATCTTCCACCAAATAAACCATATAGTAATCAACTACAAGATGTAATCAACACTACTAGTGACCCACAAGCACTAATCTATAGTTCCGGTAACAAGATTGAACACAAGAGATAAACTAGGATTTGAGATGAGATGGTGCTGTTGAAGATGTTGATGGAGATTATCCTACCCAAGATGGGAGAGTTGTTGGTGATGATGAGGACGATGATTTCCCCTCCGGGAGGGAAGTTCCCCCGGCGGAATCACTCTGTCGGAGGGCAAAAGTGCTCCTGCCCAAGTTCCGCCTCGAGACGGCGGCGCTCCGTCCCAAAAGTCCTCTCCTTTTTTTCTAGGTCAAAATGAGCTATATACCAGAAGGTGGGCACCGGAGGTGGGCCGAGGAGGGCACAACCCACTAGGGCGCGCCTGGGCTCCCTGGCGCGCCCAAGTTGGTTGTGCCCACCTGGTGGGCCCCCTCTGGTAGTTATTTTCTCCAATAATTCTTATATATTCCATAAAAAATCTCCGTCAAGTTTTAGCTTGTTTGGAGTTGTGCAGAATAGGTGGCCTGACATAGCTTTTCCAGGTCCAGATTTCCAGCTGCCGGAATTCTCCCTCTTTGTGTGTACCTTGTAAATTTTGAGAGAAAAGGCATTAGAATTACTCGAAAAAGCATTATTATGGATAAAAAATTTATAAATAACAGTAAAAAAACATGATGCAAAATGGACGTATCAACTCCCCCAAGCTTAGACCTCGCTTGTCCTCAAGCGAAAACCGAAATCAAAAAACATGTCCACATGCTTTGAGAGAGAGGTGTCGATAAAAACAAAATACAGACATAGAAGCATCGTGTTGATTATTATAACAAAAACAAAATTAAACATAGGAATTTTATCATAGAACTTTTATCATATACTTCTCATGAATAAGTAATAGTACATCACACAATCAAAGTATAAAGCAACAACTCTATTAGAAACCAACAAACTATGTTCTCAGTCAACTTTGCAACTACAATTCATCATCTTTTCAAGAAGGGTCATGTGTCGGAGCCTTTATGCAAGTCCACATACTCAACCATCATATAGTCTTCTATGATTGCTAACACTCACCTCGTACCCATGAGCAAAACGTTTCAACCGGACACATAGAAAGATAGGGGCTTATAGTTTCGCCTCTCAACGTACTCACCTCGAGGATGATGTCAACAATAATAACTCATGCTATCTATATTCAACTGGACATATGTGCCTAGATCTTTCCTCACCACATGATGCTTGCCAAAGGAAAAAATTAAAAGGAATAGAAGGCAAACTTTGACTCTTTGCATAAAAGTAAATACATAAAAGTAAAAGATTGGCCCTTCACAGAGGGAAGCAGAGGTTGCCATGCGCTTATTTGTTTGTATGCTCAATCCCTTAGTGCAAGAGAACGTCACGTTGTGCTGCCCCTTAAGATGACAACCTTTATTATGCAGTCTGTCGCTTTATTCTTTGTCATCCAAGTTCGTACAACGCTCAATTTTCCCTTACACTAAATGATCTCACATTTTTAGAAGCAATTTTTATTCCCTTTTTGCACCGATGACAACTTACTTGAGGGATCTTGCTCAATCCCTAGGTAGGTATGGTGGACACTTGAAAATAAGATTTGGGTTTAAGGGTTTTTGGATGCCCAAGTAGTATCTCTACTTAGTGCGGAATTTTTGGCTAGCAAAGATAGGGGAAAGCACCACACGTTGAAGGATCTATGACAATATGACTTCTATGTGAATATAAACAAACATAAACCATTAAGTTGTCTTCCTTGTCCAACGTCAACAATTTTGGCATATAATATTTTGATGAGGGCTCAGAATCACAAAAGATTTCTATGATAGTATATTTATATGTGAATCTTCTCTTCCCTTATTAATTCTTTCATGAGTTGCATCATTGACTAATGCTATGTTTGTCAATCTCTAATAAAATTTCCTACTTATACTTTTCCTTATGTGGTGCCATCACCTACCATAGGATAAGTATATGATCTTATTGATTTATTTCCTTTCTTTTATTTATTTCTTTTCTCTTTTTCTTTCTTTCTTATTTCTTTTCTTTATTTGCAACATGAAAGTAAAGAAAGCAAAAACTCACACTAAACTTTATTATATAACTTGCACACGATTACAATGATAGATTACTAACCAAACTCTCAAATAAGAAAGGATCGAACTAACTTTATTTCATCTAAAGCAAAAGATCGAACTAAAATAAGTAAAAGCAAAAAGATAGTGGGATGATACGATACCGGGGCACCTCCCCCAAGCTTGGCGAAAGCCAAGGGAGTGCCCATACCCGATACTCAGTTTTCCTTTGGTGGTGAAGAAGATGGTGGTGGTGATGAAGCGATCCTATCCTTAAGGATCAAGAGATTCTCCAACCGACGAATGACGCTCCAGAGATAGGTGATATGCTCTTGATGCAGAATATTTTCATGAGTAAGATACTTATTTTGTATGCGAACTATTTCAATGACGTGAAAAGCTTCAATCTCAGCGGGAGTAAGGTGAGTAAGGTAGGACTTAAGGATATCTTCCTCCTCCTCGGCCTGTAGTGCTTGTGTTGCCACCGGGGATGGATCTACGGTAGCTTCCTTGCCCTTGTCTCCCTTGATGGCGTCCTTAGGCTCCTCCCTCTTTGTCTCGATCTTCATCGGCCTAGCATCTTCTTTTGCATGTGGTTGGAGGCCCAAGAAGACATGATGCCTGGCTTGATGAATCTGACCGGAAACAGCAAGAAAAGAGAACAACGGATTTTCTCCCTGATACGGTGGTTAATCGGTTCGGGAAGTATATATAGATTTTTTATCTTGGAGGACAAGCATGCGGGATGAAAACGGAGTACGGAAGGTGTCCCAGGTGGGCACAACCCACCTGGGCGCGCCAGGCAAGCCTGGTGCGCCCTAGTGTATTGTGCCCACCAGGGGACGCTTCCTAGAAGTTTCTTTACTTCCAAAATTATTAAATATTCCAAAACTGATAAAATATATTTTTGCGGATTTTTCGGAGTCCGTTTACTTACCGTATCACGTACCTCCTTATTTTGACGATTATGGAGTGTTCCGGAAGGACTCTTTTATGTGTTCTTCCGGTGTCAAAGTTAGGATAATATTACTTTCAACATTAATGGGCGTACTTGAGATATAATGTTTTATTCGTTGCCCATTGACAACCTTCGGGTTAGTACCTTTGGGATTATTTATTTTGATGGCTCCGGACCGGTAAACCTCCTCGATGACATATGGGCCTTCCCATTTTGAGAGGAGTTTTCCTGCAAAGAATCTGAACGAGAGTTGTACAAAAGAACGTATTCTCCGAATTTAAACTCACGCTTTTGGATTCTTTTGTCATGCCATCTTTTAACTTTTTCTTTGAATAATTTTGCATTTTCATAAGCTTGGGTTCTCCATTCATCTAGTGAGCTAATATCAAATAACCTCTTTTCACTGGCAAGTTTGAAATCATAGTTGAGTTCTTTGACTGCCCAAAATGCTTTATGTTCCAACTCAAGAGGCAAATGACAAGCTTTTCCATAAACCATTTTATAAGGAGACATACCCATAGGATTTTTATAAGCTGTTCTATAAGCCCAAAGTGCATCATCTAATTTCTTAGACCAATTCTTCCTGGACCTATTAATAGACTTTTGCAAAATTAATTTTATTTCTCTGTTGCTAAGCTCAACTTGACCACTAGACCGAGGATGATAGGGTGATGCAATTCTATGGTTAACATGATACTTGGCAAGCATTTTACGGAAAGCACCATGAATAAAGTGTGAACCACCATCAGTCATTAAATATCTAGGGACTCCAAACATTTCGAAAATAACTTCCTTAAGCATTTTAATAGAGGTGTTGTGATCAACACTACTGGTTGGAATAGTTTCTACCCATTTAGTAACATAATCAACAGCAACCAAAATATGTGTATACCCATTAGAGGAAGGAAAAGGTCCCATGTAATCAAATCCCCAAACATCAAATGGTTTAACAACAAGTGAATAATTCATAGGCATTTCTCAACGCTTACCGATATTACCTATTCTTTGACATTCATCACAAGATGAGACAAACTTACGGGCATCCTTGAAGAGGGTAGGCCAATAAAATCCAGACTGCAATACCTTATGAGCAGTTCTATCTCCAGCATGATGCCCTCCATAAGCTTCGGAGTGACATTTCCGTAGGATTTGTCCCTGTTCATGCTCAGGTACACAACGTCTAATAATACCACCTACTCCTTCTTTATAAAGATGTGGGTCATCCCAAAAGTAATGTCTTAAATCATAGAAGATATTTTTCTTTTGTTGGTAAGTAAAGCTAGGAGGCAAATATTTAGCAACATTGTAATTAGTATAGTCAGCATACCTAGGAGTACTATGAGAAACATTTATTGCAGCTAACTGCTCATCAAGAAAACTATCATCAATAGGTAGTGGGTCATCAAGCACATTTTCAAGCCTAGACAAATTATCAGCTACTGGGTTCTCAGCTCCTTTTCTATCAATGATACGTAAATCAAATTCTTGTAACAAGAGAACCCAATGAATAAGTCTAGGTTTAGCATCTTTCTTTTCCATAAGATATTTGATAGCAACATGGTCTGTGTGAACAGTTACTTTGGAGTCAACAATATAAGGTCTAAATTTATCACAAGAAAACACCACTCCTAAGAATTCTTTTTCAGTAGTAGCATAATTTCTTTGAGCACTGTCTAGAGTTTTACTAGCATAATGAATAACATTAAATTTCTTATCAACTCTTTGTCCTAGAACAGCACCAACAACATAATCACTAGCATCACACATAATTTCAAAAGGCAAGTTCCAATCAGTTGGTTGAACAATAGGTGCAGAGATTAAGGCTTTCTTAAGTGTTTCAAAGGCTTCTAAACAATCATCATCAAAAAAAGGGAATATCCTTTTTGCAAGAGACTAGTGAGAGGCCTAGAATTTTTAGAGAAGTCTTTGATAAATCTCCTATAGAAACCAGCATGACCTTGGAAACTACGAATACCGTTTATATCTTTAGGACATGGCATTTTCTCAATTGCATCAACCTTAGCTTGGTCCACTTCAATACCTCTTTCAGAAATTTTATGACCCAAGATAATGCCTTCATTAACCATAAAGTGGCACTTCTCCTAATTCAAGACAAGATCTGTTTGTTCACATCTCTGCAAAACTCGATCAGGATTTCTTAAACAATCATCAAAAGACTTCCCATAAACAAAAAAGTCATCCATGAAAACCTCAGCAATCTTTTCACAGAAGTCAGAGAATATAGTAGACATACATCTTCGAAAGGTAGCAGTTGCATTACATAAGCCAAAAGGCGTACGTGTATAAGCATAAGTTCCAAAGGGACAAGTAAAAGTGGTATTTTCTTGATCAGGTTGAGAAACATGTATTTGTGAAAAGCCAGAATATCCATCAAGGAAACAAAAGTGTGTGTGCTTAGATAATCTTTCAAGCATTTGATCAATAAAAGGTAAAGGGTAATGATCTTTTCTAGTTGCTTTATTTAATTTTCTATAATCAATTACCATTTTATAGCCTGTAACAATTCTTTGTGCAATAAGCTCATTCTTATCATTAGGAACAACAGTAATACCTCCTTTCTTAGGGACACAATGAACATGACTTACCCATCTTCTATCAGCTATGAGATAGATTATACCTGCTTCCAGAAGTTTTAATATTTCCGTTCTTACCACTTCTTTCATCTTCGGATTTAACCGACGTTGGTGATCAACAACGGGTTTAGCATCAGGTTACATATTGATTTTGTGCTAACATAGAGTGGGACTAATGCCCTTTAAATCATCAAGAGTATATCCAATAGCAGCTCGGTGCTTCCTTAGAACTTTCAATTATCTTTCTTCTTCATGTTCTGAAAGGTTACCACTAATAATAACAGGATATATATTCTTTTCATCAAGATAAGCATATTTCAAAGTGCCTGGCAATTTTTTTAATTCAAACACATGATCGCCTTTAGGTGGAGGTGGAACTCCTAGAGTTTCAATAGGCAAATTGTGTTTAAGCAGAGGACGTTGTTCAAAGAAAATTTTATCTATTTCATTTCTTTCATGCATATGTAAATCATTTTCATGGTCTGGCAAATATTGTTCTAAAGGATCAGTAGGTGGTACAGCAATAGAAGCAAGACCAATTAATTTGTCCTTACTAGGCAATTCTTTTTCATGAATATTTCTACTAAACTTGGAAAAATTAAACTCATGAGACTCATCACCAAAACTAACACCGACAGTTTGTTTCTTACAATCTATCTTAGCATTAACGGTGTTCAAGAAAGGTCTACCAAAGATAATGGGACAAAAGTCATCTTGTGGGGAACCAAGAACAAGAAAATAAGTAGGGTATTTTATTTTCCCACTCAAGACATCAACATCTCTAAGAATCCCAAATGGTGATATGGTGTCTCTATTAACAAGTTTAATAGTAACATCTATTTCTTCTAACTCTACAGGTGCTATGTCTTTCATAATTTCTTGATAAAGAGTGTAAGGAATAGCACTCACACTAGCACCCATGTCACATAAACCATGATAATAGTGATCTCCTATTTTAACTGAGATGACAGGCATGCCCACAACAGGTCTATGTTTATCCCTTTTATCAGGTTTAGCAATTCTAGCAGCTTCTTCACAGTAGTAAATAACATGCCCATCTATATCTTCTTCTAAGAGATCTTTAACCATAGCAATGCTAGGTTCTACTTTAATTTGTTCATCAGGTTTGGGTGTTCTAATATAGCTTTTGTTAACCACAGTTGAAGCTTTAGCATGTTCCTTTATCCTAACAGGGAAAGGTGGTTTCTCAATATAAGCAGAAGGAACAAGTATAGTTTCTTCTTTAACTGGTACCGGTTCTTTAATTTCTTCTTTAATAGGTGGGTGATATTTAAACCACTTCTCTTTACGGAGTTCAACATGAGTAGCAAATGATTCACAAAAGGAGGCTACTATCTCAGAGTCAAGTCCATATTTAGTGCTAAACTTTTGAAAAGCATCGGTATTCATAAAAGATTTAACACAATAATACTTAAGTTTAATACCTGACTCTTTACCTTCGTCGAGTTCCCAATCTTCAGAGTTGTGTTTAATTCTTTCTAAAAGATCCCACCGGAATTCAATAGTCTTCTTCATAAAAGAACCAGCACAAGAAGTATCAAGCATGGTTTGATCATTACGAGAAAGCCGAGCATAAAAATTCTGGATAATAATTTCTCTTGAGAGCTCATGATTGGGGCATGAATATAACATTGACTTAAGCCTCCCCCAAGCTAGAGCGATACTTTCTACTTCGCGAGGCCAAAAATTATATATATAATTCTGATCACGATGAACTAGATGCATAGGATAAATTTTTTGGTGGAACTCCAATTTCAAACGATTCCAATTCCATGATCTAATATCATCGCATAGCCTATACTATGCCAATGCTTTTCCCTTCAAAGATAAAGGGAAAACCTTTTTCATAACTTCATCTCCGGGTAAACCTGCAAGCTTAAACAATCCACAAATTTGTTCCACATATATCAAGTGCATATCAGGATGTTCGGTTCCATCTCCTACATAAGGATTAGCTAGCAGTTCTTCTATCATACCCGAAGGAATTTCATATTCAATATTTTTAGTAGGTGGAGTGGGTTTAGGGGTAACTAATTGTGGTTCCGGATGAGGTGAAGATACCCCGTACAAACCCCTCAAAGGATTGTTTTCCATAGTAACAAGTGACAATAAATTTCAGCAGACTATATAAATGTTTCCTTACCGAATTCCACATACCAAAGGCGCTTCATCCCCGGCAACGGCGCCGGAAAATAGACTTGATGACCCACAAGTATAGGGGATCAATTGTAGCTCTTTTCGATAAGCAAGAGTGTCGAACCCAACTAGGAGCAGAAGGAAATGACAATTATTTTTCAGTAAGGTAATGCCTATAAGTGCTTAAATTGTTAGTAGCGGAGTAGTTTGATAGCAAGATAATTTGTAACGAGCAAGTAATGATAGTAGTAAAAAAATTGCAGCAAGGTAGCCCAATCCTTTTGAGGCAAAGGACAGGCCAAAACGGTCACTTATGATAAGCAAAGTGTTCTTGAGGGTACACGGGATTTTCATCTGGTCACTTTCATCATGTTGGTTTAGTTCGTGTACTCTACTTTGATAATTTGATATGTGGGTGGACCGGTGCTTAGGTGCTGTTCTTACTTGAACAAACCACCTACTTAAGATTAACCCTCCCGCAAGCATCCGCAACTATGAGAAAAGTATTAAGAATAAATTCTAACCATAGCATTAAACTTTTGGATCCAATCGGTCCCTTACGGAATAGCGCATAAACTGGGGTTTAAGCTTATGTCACTCTCGCAACCTATCATCTAATTGCTAATCCACAATGCATTCCCTTAGGCCGAAATATGGTGAAGTGTCATGTAGTCGACGTTCACATGACACCACTAAGTGAATCACAACATACATACTATCAAAATATCGAACACATATCAAATTCACAAGATTACTTGCAACATGATTTCTCCCGTGACCTCAAGAACAAAAGTAACTACTCACAAATGATAAACATGTTCATGATCAGAGGAGTATTAAATAGCATAATGGATCTGAACATATAATCTTCCATCAAATAAACCATATAGTAATCAACTACAAGATGTAATCAACACTACTAGTGACCCACAAGCACCAATCTATAGTTCCAGTAACAAGATTGAACACAAGAGATGAACTAGGGTTTGAGATGAGATGGTGCTGTTGAAGATGTTGATGGATATTGTCCTCCCCAAGTAGGGAGAGTTGTTGATGATGATGAGGACGATGACTTCCCCCTCCGGGAGGGGAGTTCCCCCGGCGAATCGCTCCGCGGGAGGGCAAAAGTGCTCCTGCCCAAGTTCCTCCTCGAGACGGCGGCGCTCCGTCCCAAAAGTCCTCTCGTTATTTTTTCTAGGTCAAAATGACCTATATACCAGAAGATGGGCACCGGAGGTGGGCCGAGGAGGGCACAACCCACCAGGGCGCGCCTAGGCTCCCTGGCGCGCCCAGGTGGATTGTGCCCACCTGGTGGGCCCCCTCTGGTAGTTATTTGCTCCAATAATTCTTACATATTCCAGAAAAAATCTCCATCAAGTTTCAGCTTGTTTGGAGTTGTGCAGAATAGGTGGCCTGACGTAGCTTTTCCAGGTCCAGATTTCCAGCTGCCGGAATTCCCCCTCTTTGTGTGTACCTTGTAAATTATGAGTGAAAATGCATTAGAATTACTCCAAAAAGCATTATTATGGATAAAAACATTATAAATAACAGTAAGAAAACATGATGCAAAATGGACGTATTAGTCGCCGCCCCGAACGCGGTGACCGTGGCTACGGCCATGGAAGAGGTCGCGCCGGAGGCGCTCGGACAACCTGACCCTTGTCAGGACTAGTGCGACTAGCCTTGTGAGGACCGCTGATGTGATGAGCCTCGCGATGCGCCCTGGCCCAATTAGCCTCATGAGGCCCGTCCTCAGCGAAACGCCGGCCTCCCTCCGCTGCCGACGCCACCAAGGAGAAACGACGACAACCGGCAGGATGATGGTGCTTGGGGCTTTCAAGAACCTCGTGCTATCGCCTGCATCCTGGGCGGCGCTCAGGCCCAGCCTCGCAACACATATTCAAGCAGTTTGCTCCTGAGGTGAACGCAGCCCTCCCGAGGCTCGAGGCCGCGCGTCTCCTCAAATGGTCAAAATACGCCATCGTATTTGATTCCAAGGACCACCTCGAGTGCTCGACTGCCGGAGGCGCGCTTCCCATGCTTTGCACGCCCACCATCCGCAACTTCCTCCTCACCAAGACCCTCCTCGACGGCGGCGTGGGGCTCAATGTCCTCTCCGTCGAGATGTTCGAGACGCTCCAAGTGCCTTATGACCAGCTTCTGCTGACCAAGCATTTCTCAGGGGTGACCAATGGCTCCACCATCCCCTTGGGACAGATACGCCTCCCATTCACCTTCGACAATCACAAAAACTACCACACCGAGCTCATCGACTTCGACATCACCCACATCGGACTCCCGTACAACGCCATCCTTGGGTATCCGGCCCTCGCCAAGTTCATGGCAGCAACTCACCATGACTACAATGTCCTCAAGATGCCGGGGAGTGGCGGCATCATCACGGTCGCCTGCAATGAGAAGGGTGCGGTGTGCTCCCTCGAGCGCGCCTAACAGGCCACAAGGGCTGACAACCCGGATAACAAGGGTGCCGTCCTCCCTCCGGAGACCTCCCCCAAGAGAAGAAGCAGCTCCTCCTCAAGAGTCGCCGGGAGGCTGGGGAGCTTGCTGACGGCGCCTCAGGCCCCGCGCTGACTGCTGGGGCACCCCTTCCTCCCCCATAGGAAGGTGCGCCCGGCGCTTCCCTCAGGACGGGCTTGGGGTGTCCTGTCTGGAGAGCCTCCGACCTGATCGGTGCGATGAGGGAGGCGCTCGAGCACCACTTCGAGGCGTGTTTTGATGCGCGCCCCTGCGAGCAACACTACAAAAAAAATACACTTCCGTGATGATACGTGTTTGTCACAGTAGGTCACCTTTTCTGTCATATATGTACATCCATGACGATTTTATGACAGAATCAAGATAGTCATACCTGTGATGTCGTAGAAGTGTTCCATGACAATACTAAAATTATCATCACGGAAGTGTTCACTTCCATTACGATTAATGATGCGTCATGGAAGTGCTTTCTTCAAGGGTAACCAACACGTGGCATCCACCGTAACGGGTCGCCGTTAAGCTGTCGGGTCCGGTTTTGGATCCAATAACCCATTAGCAGCCCGGACCAATGGGGATTTTGCATGTGTAAAATTCTCATTGGCCGGAGGAAAGACGTGTCAGCTCGTCAGTGGGTCAGATAGGCGCCTATGATATGTCGACACGTGCGACGGCCCACCACTGGCCCATTTAGCTTACAAAGGCCGGCCCATTTGACTTGGTCAAAAGTTAGCGGGCTGGCCCATGAAAAGGCTGTTAACGGTCTCTTCGCAAATAGCCCATTTAACGGCCTGGTAACTCACGGCCCGGTAGGGCCTACCCGAAATCGGCCCAACAACATCATGTGGGCCGTCGAATATAAAACAAGCATGTTTCACTTTCGGCCCATGTATGGCCCACGACGTCTTTCGGCCCATATGAGGCCTTTCGTATCTTTAGGCCTTTTAGTGGCCCACGGTGACACTAGCCCATAATGAACAGTAAATTTCTTTGTACCCATTAACGGCCCATGATTCACATGGGCCGTTTCCAGCCCGTGTTAGCTTTCGGTCTACTGACGGCCCACACGTTCTTGGGCTCCTTTCCGGCCCCCGATTACTTCTGGCCTATTAATGGCCTGTTCCCCTAATGGGCCAAATTTGTCCTATGGCAAGAGTCGGCCCGTTTGTGGCCTGCTAACCCATTGTGTCGTTTCTAGCCCATCCTATATTCTGGCCCATTAACGACCCGTTATGCCTATGACAGAATTAAGCCTTTGCTGTCCTCCGGCCTGTTAACGGCCCGTTACCGTGCTGGGCTGATACCAATTACGCTCGTTTACGGCCCATGTAGACCCATTTATCCGACGGCCCGAGGCCCACTGATTCTATGGCCCGTTGGAGGCCCATTTATCCGACGGCCCGTAGGAGGCCCATGGATCCTACGGCCTGTAGCAGGGTCAAGGTTACCATGGTATGTATATGGCCCATGGTTGTTGTGGCCACTAGAAAACCAGAGAAAAAGAAGACTAGGAAATAAATAAGCCCGAAACTACGCTAGGCTATTAAGGCGATTACACAGATTACATCCACTGGGCATCAAAGATCGCCACCAGTGCAAATATAGGGAACACCCTACACTATACAAAAATGGATTGCTGTTTTCTTCAGCCGGTGGCTGCACGTTAAGAACAAAATTTTTATCGCAACAAAACAAATTACAACCATAAAAAAAGGAAGGTTGGCATAGAAGTTAACAGTCTCGCAGATAAATGCACCACCAGAAGTTCAGAAGCTCAGTTCATTTGACCTGACTATTATGTTTTCATGTTGTATTGTCCGATGGAGCACCATAACCTTCGCCTTCATTTCTCCTAGGCTCCTGAAAAACATAGCAAATGTCTGATAGTCTGGTTTCAAAACCATGCATATCTTGACGACATCGAACAATGTCTGTCCTTGTTTCACTAAGGGTCTCTGTTAGGGAATGGACTTGTGTCTGGAGCACAGATATAACATCGTTTTGAGCTTCCATATCTTGATCATGAGGCAGTTTTGACGAGATTGCCTTAACAACCAACCCAGTATTACGCAGGAACATGCTTTTGGCACTGTTAGTGGACAGGTACTGACCCACTGCAGCAAGAGCTGACATTGCGGTTATAGTTGCCTCGTCACCTTCATAAGGTGGCGGTTCCACAATTTTTTCCATAGCTTGCAGAAAAGTTGAGTTTTTACATTAGTAGTACCAGAACAAAAGATATTAAGGAGGCAGCAAAACCAAACAAAATAGCTTTGGTCTATATACAGAACTTATTCTGGTGAACCCATGTAGAATATTAGTTGTATTTTACTGCAAAGTACATAATAAAACAAGGTTCCAAACATATGACCATGTACCATGGCTAATGTATTGTCTATTTCTTCACATTGTATTGGCAGCTAATGATAAAGAGAGAAAGATTATCATACAGTAAGCATAGTATGACATCATTCATATCACAAAACAGCTAAGAACAGACAAACATGCAATTGAAACATTGTGTGGGCAAGTCCAGCATGGAACTAGATTACAGATCAAGATCAAAGGAACATCACTCCTCTCTTTTAAACATTGTAAGGTCCAATGATACGCTAAGACAATTGTGTATAAAATTGAAAAGAGTAATAGACATTGGCTGCAAACCATGTAGTTCAATGCAAAAGTCAGAGTAAGTAGTAGTTAAAAGGCATGAGGATTAAGCACTTACAATAGCAGCTTCGAATGGTGTAATCATGCCCTTCATCTTGCTGGTGTGAAAGTCCTTGAAGATTTCCACAACATTTGGTTTAGGTACTTTTTGGTCCTTGTGGGCTTTCCTCTGCATTTGGAACAAGTCAATATAGATCTGATAATATGGTACAATGAAAAGAGTGAAATAGCAGCTAATTACAAGAGCCTCGCGGTGTGCAATGTAGCTACGAGATCCTGTCGTTTGTTGGAATTTCACTTTCGTACGGTTGGCCTTGTTCTTTGAAGAGTTCACCTACAAGAAGATAGATTTCTGAGGCACATGTGTAAATAGGACTTCAACATGTGATCTGGTCACACACACACACACACACACACACACACACACACATATATATATATATATATATATAATGTACCTGATACTTTGGATCAGACCAGTGTTTAACGAGGCCTCTCTAGTCTTCATCCGATATATTTTCCACTGGAGATGTTTGGGCAAGTTCACTGTTTGCCTTGCCTTCAAAGTGAGTTTTCCTCAAGTTATACCGATACTGTCGCAGAGCAGACTTGAAAACATGGGTGCAAGCTTGTCTGGTTGCATCATCTTGGCTATCCAAGTTGAACCTCATCTGTTGAAAATTATGGGAGTCTCATTATCGGCAACCTAGAAAGTATGAGACAGAGCAAGATGATATTACTAGTTTCCATACATAACCATATTTACAGATAAATGGTCGAGGACGGTGTTGAACTGGGTTTCGTCTTTGTCATTCCTGTACTGAATCCATGTTGGGAGGGTACATACATGACACCTAACGGCAACCGCTGCCTCTGATACTAACTTGAATGATTCTGTAGCATCACGTGGCCTTTTTAAACCTGCCTCAAAATGGATCTCCATTCATCCTCCTCTAGATTTAGTTAACCTATCGAGCATTATCCCTGATGTTTGTTTCCTCTTGCGCCTAGGTGCTAGTCCAAGAACGAACATTGGAAGTGTTAGTGTACATCAAAATGTGAGACTACATATAAAGAAGCATGCAACAGTAACTTGACTCCAGCAACTGCCCTCTTGCTGTTGAAGCTCATAAAGTTCATCTGATCTTGCCAACTCGTCTTGTGTCAAGAGTGCTTCGAAAGTAGTGTCAGGTGGCAAGGGAGCTTGGGAATGTGCTGCTAGCTGAGTTGACAAATGAGTAACTCGTGCATCTGGTGGTACTGTGGAAGGTGTTGCAACAACTAGGGTTGTCTCTGCTTGTTTGGTGGTAGCTGTTGGTTTCTATTTGGCTTGTTCTGCAGCTCGTGTAGCACGGGATACCCTGTTTGTACAATTTTCCGCTAGACTTTGACCTTCTATTGCACCATCAGTACCAGCAGAATCTGTAGGATTCTTCCGCTTCCCTTTCCACGTCATTCTATGTTCCTTCCTCTTTCTCTGTGCCAGGTTAAGTCAATCCGACAAGAAAAAGGAATAACAATTTAGTTCTTCAGAACAAATTGATGCGTGATACAGACGAACTGAACTTTGATGTTAGACAACCACATGATAGGAGGATGTAATATGTACGAAAAACAGGATGGCATGAGATAACCAGAACTATGATGTATAAACTAAGCATAAGACATTTCACTAAATTAGAAGCAATGCAATGGAAGGTAGACACCATATGAAAGATGCTACAAATATCGCTCTGCCAAAGTAACAGTGTCTCATCATAACTGGCGTTTAAACAAATGTGAAGTAGTACAAGAAATAAATCATATGCAAGATGCAAACAACATCATACTATCAAGTTAAAGGTCTCTCGTCATTAGTGCCATTGCATATTCACAGCTTATGATGTGTAAACTAAGGAGAAGGCATTTCAACAAATTAGAACCAATGAAAGCTAGACACCATATGAAAGATGCAAAGAATATCACTCTAGCAAGTTAAAACGGTCTCGTCATAAGTGCCATTTCAACAAATTAGAAGTAGTCCAAGCTAGAAAAGAATGCGAGATGTAACCTATATCACACTCCCAAGTCAAACGTGTATTATGATAAGTGATTGTTGCAGGTTACACAATAGTAGTACTTTGACGTAAGAACATGGTGTGATAGACAGATATTGTATGTTCTAGAAACAGGAACACGTCTTATTCACAAGTATAATGTGTAAAGTAAGAAGATGGAATTCAACAAAATTAGAAGAAATACAAGCTAGACATCATACATAACATGCAACCACATATAACAGTGCCAAGTTAGAGGGAGCACCTGTGATGGTGCACTAGGGGAGACGTTCTCATCATCAACACAACTATGTTGAGTGTCTATGCATGTGTTGTCTTGCAAATCTTCTTGGGGGTGGCGGAGTAGAATCTGTAGAGGCCCTCCGTTTGGAAGGAGCACCTTTATCCGCTTCCTTGCTACTTTCCTTCCGCTTTATTGATTTTGAATTGTCAAGTAAAACCGACAAGAAAAAGCAATAAAATTCACTCTTCAGAACTCATTCGTGCATGGTACTGACAATCACTACTTTGATGTAAGGCAAACACATGATACCAGGATGGAATATGTACGAAAAACAGGATGGCCTGACATATTCACAACTGTTTGTGTAAACTAAGCAGAAGCCATTTCAACAAATAAGAAGCAATGCAAGCTAGACAGCACATGAAAGATGCAACCAATATGACTCTGCCAAGTTAAAAGCGTCCCATCATAAATGGCATTTCAACAAATTAGAAGCAGCGCATGCTACAAATCATATGAAAGATGCAACTAATATCACACTGCATATAATAAAGGTGTCTCATCATATTTTTTGACTATATACTGCAAGGCAACAGCCTCACAGTTCTTTATTAAAAAAGAACCAAAGAAGTCACAAGGTTACAAAGTTACAAGTAAAAAGAACATAGAAGATACTAAAGGTGTCTGGTCATATTGATTCATGTGGGATACAAAATAACAATAGTTTTATGTAAGGACATGCTTAATAGACAGATGTACCATGTACTAAAAACAGGAAGGCATGTCACATTAACAGGTGTAATGTATAAACTAAGCAGAATAGCACATGCAATATAAATAGATTGGAAGAATTACAGTCTAGACATCATATGCAACATGTAACCAGATATCACGCTGCCAAGTTAGAGAAAGCACCAGTGATGCTGGTGTAGGGGTAATGCGGTCATGAACTACAGAGCTACGTTCACTATCTTCATCTAGCCTTGCTGTTACCTCCCGCCAGTCACTGTTGACAATCTTTCTCGAACTGCCAGCGACCACCGGCCCAGACGCTTGCCTCCGCCGCCCCGCCCTCCCCTCGACCTCACACCACCCCCGTGCTTGGCAGCGCCCCCCGACCATCCCTTTAATCCCGGCCGACCTCCAGATCGGGTGCCAGCAGCTCTAGGCCCCACACGCCCCTAAGATAAACACTGAGGCGCTGCTTCCCCGGCGTAATAGGCGGACTAGCGCATGTTACGCCGGGGAATGCTTCCGTTAATTGGGAATCAACTAACCAGGAATTGAAATCCAGGGGGCGACAGACCTCTAGCTAAGGTGAAATAGTATATGAGGAGAAACCCTATGCAAGCAGACACGTAAGATTTGCACGAATAAGGGGAGAGGAGTACCATTTCTGGTTGCCAGTGTTGTGTCGTCCATATGTCGCGGCGATTTTCTTCTTTTTGCTGGGGGAACGGTTGTTTTGGAGGAGGGTGCAGCCTTGGACGAACCCATGGCCAAATTCTTGACTATGTTGTCATGGCCGTATGTCGGCAGAGGGGAAGCAGATCCGAGGCGGCGAAGGACGGCGTATCAGGAACAGCTCCGGTGCGGTGGACGGTGGCGAAGTTAGAGCGACAGCGGTGAGGGGCAGGACGGCGTGGTTGAACTGGCACGGGTACGGACAGCTCGGCCTCGGCTTCAACTACTAGTCGTGGAGGGCGTTGCGGTTGAGGTTGCGGTGGACGACGACGTCGGGGTGTCGGCTCCGGCGTGATGGAGTAGGGCGGCTGTTGATGGGTGGGATGGGGTGGCGGACGGAGGACGCCGGGGTTTCCCAGCTGGTGGAGAGGTAGTTTTGGCGCCCATGGAGTACAAATGGGGAATCATACGGGGGGTGCGGGGGGAGGTAAGGGAGAACCATGTTTCGGTCTGGGACGCGCTTGTTTTTGGCTTTTTTGAACAGATGGGACACGCTTGTTTGAAATTTGGGGAAAGTATAAACTTTGCCCCCCTCTTAAATTTTGGACCTACTGCGGGTCGGGGGTAGTATGGTAATCCCAGGTGTCCCAAATAGTGGGCGGGAGCGATTTCGGCCGTGCGCATGTGTGCTTAGGCGGCCATTGTGTATGAATGTTTTTCGGAGGCGGTTGCGTGGCGTCTAGATGAAGCTACAAACCTACCCCGGTTTAGACCTTTGGACGTTGGGCCGGTAGGTTTCACGGGTCGGAGTTAGAAAAGTAATTTCCTTCTACTACCAAACATTGGTCTCACACGGTTTCGGGTGAGTAGAGGCTCTTTTGGTGCTTCGTTCGAAATTTTGAAACAGAAGCATTCACGTTTAGAGTACTCTTGAACTTTGAGGATTGACCTAAATAGACAACATTAAATTTGACCTTGTATTTTGAAAACCTCATTAAATTATCAGCTTCTTTTTGAAATTTTGACACTTGAAAATCCTATAACTACGATTATTTTGGAATGGAGGAGCTAAATTTGAATCTATTTTGTACACGACTATATATGCTATTATGTACAAAAGTAGAGCAAAGATTGGTACCCCCATAATTTAGGTATGATTTACAAATGCCATGATATCGAATTCAAGTAATTGAATGGGCTTCATGTTGAATTCAAATTTTTTAAACCACCTTAAGTTGAATTCAGATGTATGCTAGTTCATAGCTAGCAATTTATAATGTTCATTGTGTAACTTTCGTATGTATAATGTGCTTTACACACACAACATGAACTATGCTCACGTTTATATTCGATTGCTGAAGCGATGCATTGTCTGGAGTTCAAAATACTAACTATGTGGATCAATTATGTCAAATAATAACATAGACATGCTCAAATTCGATAGAATCTAGATGTCTGATGGATCAATGACCATTCCTTATGCGAATTGCAAATATCATGATCCCATCCTAATATTTGGATACAGTTTATATTTTTAATCAATGTGTACATCAGTCTTTTACGTGTAGTTTCACTCTCCATCAGTGGTCTCTCACACATGCTCACACACTCTCTCCCGAGGTGTCTTTCTCGCAGACATGCTCTCGATATAACCCCCTCCCTCTCGTAACCATTTACGTCTGTTTTCACTAACCTTTATCACAAGCACTCTTCCTCTCACAAGCATACACACGCACAATCGCCATCGACCCTTTCTATATACATAGACCTGCCTACGTGTCTCCCGTACGCACATTATCTTTAGGCCTGTCTCTCACGCATTGTCTCACACCTCTCTTCCTAATCGACGAGTATGATTCTAGCAGAGCATTCTGTAGGATGCCCCTTAAAGTTAGGTTGGATGAATAGTAATACCAGAGATAAGGGGTTACCTTAGTCCGAGGACCTAGGGTTACAAATCCTAGCCGGCTTTGTCAGTGGACACAGAGTCCTTCACGATTTTTCTACCTTTGTCTTGTATGACTAGTCATCCATGGGTCTCCCTAAATGCATCATGGGCCGACCAATGTGGCGCAAGACAGAACCGAACCAAGGGCCTCACCTAGGCCCACCAGACCTCACACGGTGACACACCCTCTGCCCCCAGGTCTCGTTATCTTCTCACACCCACACATACCAACACAGACACCACACACAAAAAATTCTCCTCGTGCCTCTATCCCCTCCCCCCTTGCATATACACACTCAAGGGCATCTCTCGTCGTGACATCATATTCGTCTCTCTCTCTAGACCTTTCTCATTTATCGTGCTATCTCTCCCACGCCCCCTCCCCCCGCCGGCCCCTCTACCCATGCCTCTCTCGAATACGTAATACACACACATACCTCTCTTGGCCCTGCCAAATACATCAACTACACATTCACACATGTTACATCACGTACCCCATTGATAAAAAGCCCTATCTTCACGTTTATTTCTCATGCAACATTCCTTTTGAATAAATTGTGGCCAAAAAAACCTTTTAGAATTTCCACATATATACAACATTACAAAGTTATATGGATGAGTATGAACGTTAATTTGAATTGCATGGTGCCCACACTGATATTTATTCCGCACTGCGAATTTTGATATTTTTATAATATATATAAAGTTAGTCATAATAAAGAGAAACGAAGAGCATCTCTCTCTCTCCATCGCATACACCCCCTCTACACCCCTTTCACGTATGCACACAAACTATCTCCAGGTCCTCTAAAAGTACGCCCCTAGCACATTCACACATGTTTCATCTTTCTCTCGCGATATATACAGTGACGATCATTGTATTTGAAGCGAAAGCACGATACATACATTGGACATCAGAATCCACTCATTACAGTCACCATTTACGTTTTGTGCTTATTATACAATCACGGGCTCACCGTACAACTCTTATTTGCTCAAGACACAACTAGTTGACCAGTTAAATGCTCCACGTGGCACCTCTAGTGTTGCATCACATTATCTCACTAGCATTGGGCCCACCTGTCGGCGTGTATCTACTCTAGACTCTTATAAAAAACAGAGTTGGTGATGATGGTGTGCCTGCCATCCTGCAATATAGGTTGTCCGATTTATATCTAATGGATAGGAAGGAAACTACGGCAATTTTGCAAAAAGGTACCCACACACCTCTCCACATTTGCAAATAAGGCCTTCCCTCGTTCATCCTTTTCTCTCACAAGACAAACTAGTCATAAAAATGCATCTTGATGTTACATGCAACGCACGGGCATCTTGCTAGTAAGAATGAAAACAAACGACAAAAAAATATTGGACGGTGGTTCGAAGTCATGACCGCGGGCACAGCGGACAAGGTGGCCTTGTATTGGTATGCTGAGCCGTCTATTTTAACACACATGAGCTGGTGTGGTGATTATACACACACGCACGCATGCAGACGAACTGCATGCACGCAACACTCACACGAACACATGCAGCCACGAACGCACGCAACACTCACACGTACACAAGCAGCCACGCACACACGCAACACTCACACGCGCACACGCACGCATGCACGCACACACCACACGACCAACACACACTCTCACGCACAAGAGCTCAACCTACACATGCATGCACACACATCAGGCCCTGACAGAGACATACACAACCAGGTGGTTCCCGCGTGCAGGTTGGAGTCTTGTTGCGCCTGCATAAATTTGTGTTTATCTGACCTTTTTCCTATGCGAACCGATAGGTGGGACCCACAAGGAACCTGGTCAATTTAACTAGTCAACATGGTGCCACACAGACTATTTGGCAGGTCAACTGAGTGCAATCCGATGCTGAACGGTGAGCAAGTGACCGTATAATCACCGGAAAACATATATAGTGACCATAATGAGCGTATTCTGAAGTCCGATGACTGTATTACGCTTTTCTCTCTGTAGGCCCTCCAAAACTACATCTCTACACGTTCTCGCATGTTACATCTACCAACTATGCAATACAGCACTACTACAATAAATCATATGTGTTTTTAGTTTTACTAGATATCATATTGTTACTTAATTATTCAGTTTTGTCGGATTTCGGGTTCAGGAAAAACCCTTGAGGTTCAAACACTGGGGTGGGCACGAAGATTTCCCCCTACCTAATCACGCCCTCAGCCTCACCGCGATCTCAAAGCCTAGCTCGACGAACTCGCAACACGAGGGACACGAGATTTATACTGGTTCAGGCCACCGTTGTGGTGTAATACCCTACTCTAGTGTGGTGTGGTGGATTGCCTCTTGGGCTAAGGATGAACAGTACAAGGGGAAGAACAGCCTCCTCAGGGGAGGTGTTCTTGTGCTTGGTGTGTTTGTGAGGGTGAGGATGATCTCTATCCTTCCCACTGTGGTGGCTAGTCCTATTTATAGAGGCCCTGGTCCTCTCCCCAAATATTGAGCGGGAAGGGAGCCAACAACGGCCAAATTCGAAGGGGGACAGCTAGTAAAAGCTATCCTGACTAAAGGTGGTCTTCGCCTGCTGAAGGCTTTGGTGGTGACGCCGTCTTGGGCTACACGATGACCTCCGTCCTGCCGTCCTGCTGGCCTTGGTCTTGTTGCACCGAAATGGAAACCTTTGCCTGATGCCTCGGTACTCCTCGCCTGCGCTTGCCTCCTTAGCACCAAAGAGGAAACGAGGACACTGTGCGCGCTAGTGCCCGCATGGCGCCCGCCTGGCCTTGGTCGTCATGGCTTAGGTCACTAGAACCTCGTGAGGTTCGCCTCGCCTTGATCTCTCAGCCCCTCGCGAGCCAGCTTGGTGAGGCCGCTCCAGAGGAGGTCTTGTGTTGTCCGCCTCGCGAGGCTTGGCCCCTCGCGAGGGTCTTGAGTGTTTGTTGGTGAAGACGGGCCGTACTGGGCCGCGAGTGGAGCCACGCCGTGGGCCGCAGGCAGGCAAGTCTGGGGAGCCCCATTCCTAGAATGCCGACAGTAGCCCCCGGGCCCAAGGCGCGCTCGGACTTGGCTTCGAGGCGAAGCCAAAGGATAAGTGCGGAGCGCCGCGGGCCCCAACAGCCTGCGGCCTTGGTCGACTTGTGGCGATTGATTAGACGTGGGTGTCTCTGCTTCCCCATGCTACCTCGGCAATTGCCCAACTTGATGAGTCCCTACTGCATGCAGAGAAATATCATCATTACCTGTGATCGTGGGGATCGCCGGTTGGCCTTCTCCTGCTATAAATGAGGAGGTGGGTAGAGCCCCCGTTGCCCATCTCTTCCCATTCCGCTCGCTTCTCCTCCCTTGCTCCATTGCCAGTAGCGACTCCCATGGCGCCTGCGAAGAGGTTTTCGGCTACGGAGAAGGGGGCTCGCCAGGAGGGGCCCAGCTCCCCACCGCCCAAGCGTGGACGCGGTCGTCCTCGCAAGCACTCCACGACCCTCGCCACGGCCCCTCGCGGCCGCGGCGGTGCACCTTCGCGTGGTGGGAGCCGCCCATGTTGTGGCAGCCCCGTCGATGAAGGGAGGCGTGCCATGGTCGCGCGGCCTCCCCAGCCGTGCTTCCACTCGACGGAGGTGCTGCCAGAGTTCGTGGTGTGGTCGGAGAACCTACCGGCAACTGGCTTCACCTCCCGCGCTTCTTCGTCGACGAGCTGCCGGTCCCAGATCCAGGCGGGCTCTAGCTGCAGGTGGACGGCTGCTGTAGCAAAGCTTCCTGGGTTGCGGTCGAGACCTCCATCGCGGGCAACGCTGCCCTGACCGCAGCTGGCAGACGTTTGCCCACGCGCGCAGCCTGGGCATGTGGTGCACCCTCCACTTCAAGTACGACTGCAACGCGACCCTCTACGTGAGGGTGTTTGGAGAAGATGGCCGCCGCATCGGGTGCTGCCCTGAGGAAAACGACGGCGACGAGGTGCTCAGTCTTGGCGACGGTCGTGATGAGGACGAAGGCGGACCCGCTCTCGGCGCCGACCGCGGCTCGTCAAGCTACAGCGGCTCTTCCTCCGGCGAAAGCTCCACCAGCGGCGGCTATGACCAGCCGCCACGCTGCCGCGCCCGCTTCGAGGGTGGCAGCGGGTCGTCTTGTCGTCGCGCTCCGATGAAGCACGGGGAAGGGTCCGACTGAGCTCGGGAGAGCGCCATGAGTTCGTCCTCGCGAGCTGCAGCAGGGGCAAGCACCGCCTTTGTTTTGTTCTTCGTTTCCTTCCTGCATTGAGAGAGACAAGTATGGGGCCCCGTGGGGGCATGCAACAGGTTATGATTTCCAAGTTGTTATGTTGTGTTTATCGTTTCCGTGCCGTGCCACAATGTCGATGTTTTATATAGGAACATAGGAATAACTTAGCTTGCCGCGCTTGAAGTAGTTTCCGCCTCATGAGGCACGCGTTTCTCGGTACCTGGCGAGGAGGAACTGTAAAAAAAATTAGGAGACCCGAGCGCTGGTCGCAGGCGCCTCTGGCCACGACCCAGCACCTCGTATCGCGGTACCCGAGGGGCACAGATTGGGAGAGGTGCGCCAGCTTATGGCTCGAACGAGGGTGCCTCGCGAAAAATAGACAAGATGCTCACGAGGGCACGAGGGCACCTGTCCAGCCCCCTCGCGAGGGACGCGAGAGAGGGTACAAGTCAAACAAAGAACCGAAGGCAGAAACAGAGGCAGAAGTCGATGAAACAAGATCAGCAAGCAACACCAGAAAGCAAACTTCGATTAAAGAGGGGCAAACCAACTACGGAAAGCAAATGAAAAGCCGCGTCCGACACCTAGTCTAGTCTTCTTGTCTTCTCACAAGCGCGGAGCTAAGTGCTGCCACTAGGACATGGGAGGGAGCCCCAGAGGCCCGAGGGCGGCACTCTTGAGACTCCGGGGCGTGTACAGCCCCGCTCATTATTACGTGAGAGTGTCACGAGCGGAGACCTTCACAGGCACAGGGCCTTCTTCACAGGCGCTGGGCCTTTCTTCATGGGTAGAACTTCCGGAGGTGCTGGATGTTCCAGGCGTTCTGGATGGGTACCCCGTCCTGCGTCTCCAGGCGCGCGGCGCAGGGCCTGGAGACGTGGGCGACCCTAAATGGGCCCTCCCACATGGGTGAGAGCTTATGCAGCCCTTCCCTGGAGAGCACCCACCTTAGGACGAGGTCACCCACCTCGAGTGTCCTGGAGCGGACGCTGCGACAGTGGTACCGTTGCAGCGCCTGCTGATATCTTGCCGCCCGTAGCATGGCTTCACGACGGTGTTCCTCCCCCAGCACGAGGTCCATCCCCCGCATGGCGTCCTACTGCGCCTCATCAAACGCCAGGACCCGCGCGGAGCGATGCTTGACCTCGTGATGGAGAACCGCCTCTGCTCCGTAGACGAGGAAGAATGGGGTCTCGCCCGTTGCCTTGGTGGCGGTGGTGCGGATGGACTACAACACGGACTGGAGCCCATCATGCCAGCCCCTGCCATAAGCCTCGAGCTTCTTCTTGAAGGTCCTGGTCTTGAGGCCTCTCAGGACCTCTGCGTTGGCGTGTTCGGCCTGGCCATTGCTCCGTGGGTGCGCCACCGAAGCGTAGCAGATCTGCGTTCCAAGGTTAGTACAATACGTCTTGAAGAGATTGCTAGTGAACTGCGAGCCGTTGTCGGTGATGATGCGGTTGGGGACCCCAAATCGGCTTACGAGACACTTGATGAACTTGACCGCGGGGCCGGCCGGGATGGTGCGGACGGCTTCTACCTCCGCCCACTTGGTGAACTTCTCGATGGCGACATAGAGGTAGCGGTATCCCCCAGGCGCTCAAGGGAATGGGCCCAAGATATCCAGCCCCCAGACCGCGAATGGCCACGAGAGTGGGATGGTCTGGAGGCCCTGAGCCGACTGATGGATCTGCTTGGCGCGGAACTGGCAGGCATCACAGGACTTCACCAGCTCAGTCGCGTTGTTGAGTGCCATAGGCAGGTAGAAACCGTTGCGAAACACCTTGCCGACGAGGGTCCGTGACGGTGAGTGGTGGCCGCAGTCCCCGCCGTGTATGTCGGCCAGTAGCTCTTTTCCCTGCTGCCTAGAGATGCAACACAGGGAAACGTCATTTGGTCATTTCCTGTATAACTCACCGTCTTGGATGCAGTATGCCATGGCCTGTCAGGCCACACGCTCCGCGTCCTCCTCCTTCTCTGGCAGCGTCCCTTGCACCAGGTATTCCGTGAATTCCCTGGTCCAACACCCCTACTAAGGCTCGAGCACCAAGAGTAAACGTGCTCCCGAGGTCGGGCTCCCGAGGCAGCTGGTTGAGGGAGCTCCTCCCGAAACAGCGCTATTCTTGAGAGTGGCGGTGTGGCCGATGGCTTGAAGAGCCGCTCCTCGAATATGCCAGGCTCATGGGGTAGCCGCTTGGATGCTCTCCTGGCGATGTCGTCGGCTTCCTTGTTGGTGCCGCGGGGCACATGCTGCAATTCTAGGCCCAAGAACTGCTTCTCCATCTTGCGCACCTCCGCGAGGTATGCCTCCATGTGCTCGTCCTTCGGCTCGTACACCTTGTTGGAGAAGTTGACGAGGAGCTACGAGTTGCCCTTGATGGTGAGGCGCTTCACCCCCAGGGCCACCACAGCCTTGAGGCTAGCTATGAGGCCTTCGTACTCTGCTATGTTGTTGGAGACCTTCTCGCCTTGCTGGAAGCAGAGGTGCACGACGTAGTAAAGCTTGTCCTGAGTGGGTGAGATGAGCACTGCTCCAGCCCCCGCGCCCTGGCGCGCAAAGGCGCCATCGAAATACATAACCCAGCCGTCTGGCGCTTCACTCCCCGGCGAGAGGGACCGATCTTCGCCTTCTTCAAGCCCCGGGCGTCCGTCCATTCTGCCACGAAATCAGCGAGCGCGGCTTCCTTGATGACCCTGGTTGTGCTGAACTCCAACTGAAATGCCTGCAGCTCGATGTTCCACTCAGCGACTCTCCCGGCGGAGTTGGGGTTCCTGATCACCCTCTCCAACGGGTAAGGCGAGATGACCTTGATGGGATGACCTTGAAAGTAGTGCCGTAGCTTGCGTGAGGCCACCAAGAGCGCGAGCAGGAGCTTCTGAGGCATGGGGTACCGCGCCCTCGCGTCCCGCAACACCGTGCTGACAAAATACACGGGGTGCTCGACGAAGGCGGATGTATTGATGAGGCACGTGGCTTCCAGAGTTTGGGGCGTCTCCTGAGACGACGAAGCCCCCAAAGCCTGGTCGCTCACTGGGGCTTCCATAGGCCCAAGTGCACCGTCTTGTTGAGCCTGGTCCCCTGCTGGCGTCGCCGCAACCCTTGCGGAGCCCTCTAGGTCTTGTGCCACCCCGGCTGAGGGAGCAGCTTGGCGCGACACATCACTGACCCGGCGCTCCTCCCGGACCGCCACCAAAGCTGCGCTAGTGGAGTAAGGGGTGGTGGCAAGGTACAACACTAGGGGCTCGAGAGGTCGGGGCGCCACCATCACCGGAGGGCTGGTCAGGTATCTCTTGAGCTCTTGAAACGCTTGGTCGGCCTCTGGAGTCCACTCAACTGGGCCCTTTTTCTTCACCAGCTTGAAGAATGGCAGGGCGCGCTCTCCCATCTTGGAGATGAAACGCCCCAACACGATCACGCGACCGGCGACCTTCTGCATCTCCTTGAGGGTTTGTGGTGGACTCATATCTTCGATTGCCTTGACCTTCTTCGGGTTCGCCTTGATCCCTCTGTGGGACACGAGGAAACCCAGCAGCTTGCCGAAAGGGACGCCGATAACACATTTCTCCGGGTTAAGCCACAAGTCCACCTGGCGCAGGCTTTTGAAGGTCTCCTCTAGGTCTTGAATTAAAGTTCTCGCCTCCCGAGACTTCACCACAATGTCGTCGACGTAGGGTTCAACATTCCTCCTGAGCTGCCGACCCAGGGCAATGTGCATCAGCCGTTGAAAGGTCACGCCCGCGTTGCATAGCCCGAATGGCATGCAAGTGTAGTAGTATACCCCGCACGGGGTCAGGAAGGCCGTCTTCTCGATGTCTTCTACCGCCATCCTGATCTGGTGGTAGCCTGAGAACGCATCTAGGAAGCACAATAGGTCACAATCGGCGGTGGAGTCGATGATCTGGTCGATGCGTGGAAGCAGGAAAGGATCTTGGGGGCAGGCCTTGTTGAGGTTGATGAAGTCGACACACATGCGCTCCTTTCCGCCTTTCTTGGGCACAACGACGGGGTTTGCCAACCATTCAAGGTACCGGACCTCCCGAATGACGCCTGCTGCCTCCAGCTTGCGGGTTTCTTGGAAGATGAAGGACTGCTTTTCCGTGGATTGCCGCCGCGCCCTGTGCTTCACAGGGCGTACATTGGGGCACACCTTCAAGTGATGCTCAATCACTCCTCTTGGGACCCCTACCAGCTGATCAGGTTCCCAGGCGAATACTTCCTTGTTTGCGCGCAAGAACTTCACCAGTGCCTCCTCTTGGTCGGGGTCGAGGTTGGTGCCTATGGTGAAGGTGGCCCCTGAGGACCCGTCTTCCTCGACCGGCACCTGCTTGGTTTCTGCCCGGTCATGGGTGAACAACTACTTCTTCTTGGTTGGCGTGGCCGCCTTAGCTCCACAGGTGCCCACGTCGGCCAGTTGCGCTGCCGCGGCGGTCTTGAGGGCAAGCTTAAGTGCCGCCAGAGCCTCCTTGGTATCTCCCACTATGGTGAGGACGTCCTTGCTCCCAGTCATCTTCATGTGGTTGTAGGCCGGATGGGTCGCCGCCATTAACTGAGCTCAAGCTGGGTACCCGAGGATAGCATTGTACAGGAGGACGATGTGGGCGATGTCGAAGTCGGTCATCTAAGTGCGGTAGTTGTCACGGGTGCCGAAGGTCACAGGAAGGCGGATCTGCCCCAAGGGGCTGGAGGAGCCGCCTCCGACGCCGAAGAAGGGCTTGCTGGGGCGGAGCCACTCGAGTGGTACGTGAAGGAGGCTGAAGGCCTCCACCGAGAGCACGTTGAGGCCGGCGCCCCCGTGGACGAGGGTCTTGGTGACGGCCACGTGGCAGATGGTGGGCGTGCAAAGCATGGGGAGCATGCCCGAGCCGACGGTGGTGACATGGTGATCTTCCGAGTCGAAGGCCAGGTCGGCCTTGGGCGCCACCCAACCCGGGGGAGCCCCCCGCCGCGCGGAAGCGGCGCTGATCTGGCGAAAGAACGGCTTGATGTGACGGTCCGAGGGTGGCGCTTGCGACCCGCCGAGGAGGGCCACGACCGCGTGGGGCGCCGGGGCCGCGAAGCGCGTGGCGAAGAGGCCGCGCAGCTCCTCCCGAGACGCCATCGTGGATCCGGGGAGGTTGAGCAGCCAGGCGCGCGGCACGCTAGTGAGGGCCATGGGAATCCAGTTGGCCTTGATCTTGTCGTCGCCCCCGGCATTAAGGACGGCCTCCTCATACGCCAGCAGGAAGGCCACCGGGTCCGCCGTGTCATTGTAGCGTGGTGGCATCTCCGGCTTGAACTTGGCCGGCCACTGCACCTGTCGCAAGGCGGGGGCCAAGGCTCGGAGCCCCATGGCCCTGCCGCTGGCATCAGTCGTCGGAGCGGGAAGCGCAGCGCCTGCCATGGGGGCGAAGCGCGGTAGCGGCGAAGCGCAGATCGATGGAAGGAATGCTTCGGCGCACCCCTACCTGGCGCGCCAAATGACGGGTTTCGGGTTCCGGCAAAACCCTTGTGGTTCGAACACTGGGGTGCGCACGAAGATTTCCCCCTACCTAATCACGCCCTCAGCCTCACCGCGATCTCAAAGCCTAGCTCGACGAACTTGCAACACGAGGGACAGGAGATTTATACTGGTTCGGGCCACCGTTGTGGTGTAATACCCTACTCCAGTGTGGTGTGGTGGATTGCCTCTTGGGCTGAGGATGAACAGTACAAGGGGAAGAACAGCCTCCTCAGGAGAGGTGTTCTTGTGCTTGGTGTGTTTGTGAGGGTGAGGATGATCTCTAACCTTCCCACTTTGGTGGCAAGTCCTATTTATAGAGGCCAGGGTCCTCTCCCCAAATAGAGCGGGAAGGGAGCCAACAACGGCAAAATTCGAAGGGGTACTACTAGTACAAGCTATCCTGACTAAAGGTGGTCTTCGCTTGCCGAAGGCACTGGTGGTGACGCCGTCTTGGGCTCCATGATGAACTCCGTCCCGCCGTCCTGCTGGCCTTGGTCTTGTTGCACCGATATGGAAACCATTGCTTGATGCCTCGGTACTCCTCGCCTGCGCTTGCCTCCTTAGCACCAAACAGGAAACGAGGAAACTGTGCGTGCAGGCGCCCGCCTGGCGCCCGCCTGACCTTGGTCGTCATGGCTTATGTCACTGGAACCTCGCGAGGTTCGCCTTGCCTTGATCTCTCCGCCCCTCGTGAGCCAGCTTGGTGAGGCCGCTCCCGAGGAGGTCTTGTGTCGTCCGCCTCGCGAGGCTTGGCCCCTCGCGAGGGTCTTGAGTGTTTGTTGGTGAAGACGGGCCGTACTGGGCCGCGAGTGGAGCCACACCGTGGGCCGCAGGCAGGCAAGTCTGGGGACCCCCATTCCCAGAACACCGACAAGTTTGCATACATTAAAATTTCCTTTGAAATGTATGGCCTATATCATCTACCGTGCTGGAAAAATCCCGCCCTTTCCTATTTAATCCGGTTTGCATCGATGGATCGTGCGAAACAGCAAAACTATATTACTATAGCACTACTAGGGAAAAGCCTAACAGCAGCGCGGGTTCTAGGTATAGCAGTAGCGTGGGGTCCCGCTGTAACGCCCATGATGCGGCTATATCTCCCACGTGTCGAGGCACGACTTAGAGGCATAACCGCATTGTGGTTTTGTCGCAAGAAGGGTCATCTTCACACAATCCCATGTAATGAACAAGAATGGGATAAAGACTTGACTTACAATCGCCACTTCACACAATACATAAATAAATTCATACATCATTCAAGATACACACATAGACTGACTACGGTCAAAACCAAATACAAAGAAGACAACCCCAAATGCTAGATCCCCGATCGTCCCAACTGGGCTCCACTACTGATCAACAGGAAATGAAACAACACAACGAACAAGAGCTTCATCGAGCTCCCACTTGAGCTCGGTTGCGTCACCTGCACTGGTATCCTCAGCACCTGCAACTGTTTTGGTAGAATCTGTGAGTCACAAGGACTCAGCAATCTCACACCCGCAAGATCAAGACTATTTAAGCTTATGGGTAGGAAAAGGTAGTGAGGTGGAGCAGCAGCAAGCACTAAGCATATATGGTGGCTAACGTACGCAAATAAGAGCGAGAAGAGAAGCAATGGAACGGTCGTGAAGCTAGCAATGGAACGGTCGGGAAGAGGCGCTCGGGCCTTGTAGCGCGGGGAGCTCCTCTCTCTGGCGATGTGTGGCGGCGCGAAGGAAGGAGGAGAAGTGATCGATGGGAATTGGGGATCGGGCGCTGGGTGCGGCTAGGGTTAGGAGGGGTTTTAGTGGGTTGTGGGAACGGGTCGGTCTGGTTGGTTAGGCCCAAGAGGCCTAGCTGGGCTCTCTCTCTCCCTCATATTCTTTAGCATAAAAGAATTAGAGAGATGAAAAGAAAGAGAGGGTTAGGGAAAGAATTTGCGCATGCGGACAATTTTTCCGGACTCATAAAAATGAGCTTGATCTAAGAAAAATAGAAAGTGAGCATGGGCGCAAGATTTAAATTCAAATTCATTTGAATTTAATTCAAATGGTTTGAACAAGGACGAGGATTTCGAAGTGCCCAAAAATGTTGAGAATTTTGGGAGGAGTCTCGATAAATGGAGAAAGAATTATGGAGAAAGTTTGGAGAACAAACATGAAGCAAAATTGCATGAGAATTGAATTGCAAGTGTGTTATGGTGATTCCAAAGTTAATGGAATATTTTAATATAGCTAACTAATAATAGTAGGAGACTTTAATATGTTTTAAAGAGAAATCACCATGTGCATTTCCCTCAATTTAAATGGATCAGAGATCCATGCAATTTATTTAAGTTGCAAAATTTAGTGGCATGATGACATGATGCAATGCAAGAGATGCAACAAACAAAACAAATCACACGACGAAACTCAGAGCATCTGGAAGTCTTCTGGAGCGTCGGTCTCGGGGCGTTACACCCGCGCTACTGATACGACGCTACAGCTAAACTGTAGCAGCAGCCCGTGTCTGCCCACGCTACTGCTATACAAATGTAGCAGCAGGGAGCAGTAAGAAAGCGCGCTACTACTAATAGCTCTAGCGCACTTTAGTAGCCGCGCTACTGGTAGTGGCACGCTGCTGCTAACTTTTCTCCACTCGCTACTGCTAATTTTATTAGTTTTTATTTTTTCTACATATTTGTTTTGTATTTGAACAGGCTTTATACAAGAATCCTTAGCACATACAAATGTCATCATCATACACATACAAATGGCCGCGAGACCACAAATGTAATAATAGCATATACATACAAATAGTCTCATCATAATCATCATCCAACACAAAGTGGTCTCTCGTCATCATCTGGAAAATAGTGATACATGCAAGTCTCGAATACTTGCAACTACAACATCATCCATCAAAACAATGATATACGCGAGAAGTGCTATCACTATGAGTGATAGCGGAACTATGCAGTACATGAGGCGGCGGTTATGAGGCCTCTCTCGCGCTAGCCTAAACCTCAAGTAACTAGCTTGTGCTTCTTGTATGCTTTTGAAGCCTTTATGGCTGGCGCCCGAGACCCCCTCCACTTGTGTCTGACACTCATACTACCACTCGTCGTACACTCCCGGAACCTTCCCTTCGTACACGACATAGCACTCCTTCGTCATCAAGAATCTAGGTACCTGTTAGAGATGCATCTTAATGAAGAGAATGTATGAGCATATGCAACAAAAAATACTAGAGCAAGACGAAAAAGAAAGGGTTAGCAACTAGATGCAACATATAGTATGCAAACTAATTAACTATAGGTACGCATGTCATCATACCCAAACTAACAAAGTAGCATTACACAAGTTTGGCAGGGACCGTGTTCATCACAAAGTTTAATCGCTACAGAAAGTATACAAGTTCAACCAACACATATCATCATCATCGGCATCGTAAATCACTAGAAGTTACATCCTTCCATATCATCAAGGATGGACCCCAGCTTCTTGAACGGCGTGAGGTCATGACGTTGCATGCCTATGCAAGTTCGGACGTCAACTCGCGATATAGGGCCATGTTGGAACATCCCCTTCTCATCGATGACTTCTTTCATGATGATCATTGCAATGTCCCTTTGGATGTGAAAGAAGTCATCTCTAAGTTTATAATCCGCTTCTCCATGAGATTCTACCCACTTGCGGATATGATCATCATTTCTGGTTGTCATACGAAGTTTTTGGTGATCCGTGTTGAACTCAATCATGAGATGGAGGAGGTAGAATCCATCTTTCTGGCTTGGTTTCGGGACATGGATGAAGCAGAAGTTAGTTTTATGCAAGAAACCCAACTTCTTGTTCCTTTGTTTCCTGATCAGCAGGTGGCCACCCCTAATGCTGATGCCTTGGAGAGCATCATCTAGAATATTCATTATGTGGGTGTAGTCCTTCTTCTCGTAGTCTCTGGTAGGGTCGAAATACACGGCGTGGGAGACTTGCGGGTAAAGAACGATAAGGACGGTGTGCCCGTTGCTATGGGGAAAAGACACCTCAAATTATTCTCCATATGAGCGATAAGGAATGATTGAAATGTATGAAAGGTTGTCCGGAACTGACTTACTTTGGATGATAAGGCAGGAGGACAATTTCCTGATCCTTATTCTGTACCATGAAGTTTTGGAGGTACTCCCTAGTAGTTTCACGCTCAAAGTCGCCGAGACTCAAGAAAGACTCGTGTATGTAGTACGGATCTACCACATAGATTTGCGAGACTTCTTCTCTCTTCATGACGGAGCTCATATGTAGCGCAAAAAGGCGGACGATTGTAAAATCGAGCCGCCTTGTCAGAAACATCTCAAAGATATGGTCAAACCGCAGGAAGAACACCTCCGCGGGCCCTGTGTCGACGTAGCACTTCCCCTCAGGCACACGAGCCGCGTATGTCGGATATCCTGGATCCTTTGAGGCTAGTAGGCTTTTCTCAGTCGACAGCACATGGTCGTGCAGTCTCCTGAGATCCCCTGACAGTGCCTCCAGCGGTTTCGGCGGTAGCATCGGCTCGCCCATGAGATGGAACATGGCCGCACCTTTCACGGGTACACGCTCTTTAGAATCCACTGTCTGGCTGCTATGTTCTCTGGATTTTTTGGAGGCAGCTATCTTCCCCGGTCTCTTCCTCTCCTTTTTCTAGGGCACACCTTTCAGACCCTTCCTTAACCCCTGCCCCAGTGTTGCCAGGCTAAGCACTATACGACCCCCGGCTAGTTGAGCCTGTGTTGAGGCAGCATGTTCAGGCGTGTCCTGTGAGGATTTCATGAAGAGAGACTTCTTGCAATCCCAGCTACGACGTTCCTGCCCGGGCAGATCATCCATATCCTCATTAGTGATCACAAAGAAAGGGTTGACTCATCATATCTAAGTCACCCTCATACGCGTTTGTATTGAGGAAACCCATTGGGTCCTCCGTCTCCTCCGTCTCATCATGCATTCTCTATTCTACGGGACCGATTACGTCAGCCAGTACTATTGCACCCCCTTCATCTTGTCGTCCGCCACTCTCACCCGACACTGGTAATTACGTAGGTGGGGTGGTGGTCTCCATACATGCTTGTTGATGTGTGGTTATTGGTGTGCTATCGCCCGGCTCCAGACGACGAAGATTCTTCGTCCATAGCAGCACCCAACCCTTGCAGCTTCCAATCCACGGCGGGGTCTCGTCGTCCTCTCCCCTAGGCATAATGGAGGAGGCAAATCCTCGTGCCCCGATGTCACACTCGACAAGGTAACCCTGAAGTGCCCAGCGGGCATCGGCTGGTTGTGGAACGTGAGATCCAAGGGCTTCTTTATCACCCCCTTTCCCACGTCCACTTTCTGGCCTTTGATCAAGTAGAGTACGATGCACGGGGTTTTGTCGGCCTGCAAACACACGTCTACGGCGTAAAACATCCGAAAGGCAATGGAAATGGAATATTCTAGATATATATGTTCGTGCGACATGTAATTACCGTGAGGGCGTCGAGCTCAGCCAAAGACGAAGGCCCACCTAGCGCGCCAGAGACTGAGGACGGGCTGCTATGAGCGGGTGCGAGTGCGAGAGGAGGCCCGGTTGCGTGAGCATGTGATGGTGTGGTGGTGTTGTTGTTCACGTAGTTGCTCATGACGAAACTGAGCAACGGGAAATCATGTACCGTCTTGTCTGGATTTTCCTTCGTCCTGTTGATGATAGCCGGGACCAAGTTAGTAGCGAAATTATTTTTGCAGGCAGTTACAGCTGCATTGACTGCCTGCTGTAGCAACTCATTTTTCTCCTCGGCTGTTTTTTTCGCGTCGTCAGCTGCTTTTTTCTCCAACGCAAGCATCACCTTCTCGTCGATGTCCGCCTGACTAAACTTCTTTTTCTGCTTCTTAGCCTTCGGGCCCTCGTTGTAAAACACATTCCACGTGGCGCCGTCTCCTGCGCCATGCACACAACCATATTGCTGCCGCTGGCCTAAAGGGAGTCCCTTAAGTTCATTCAAGGCCCGGTTGAGAGGGGTGTCCCACTTGGGCCTCATCGGAGAAGTAGGGCTTTCGGCTGCAAGCTGGTGTTGCTTCTCCTGCAGAAGGAACGTGAACCATTTAGGAATGTGTAGTCGACTAGATCTGGAGCTAAATGTAAGGTGGTAAAAGAATAATTACCAGTAGTCTAATCAATCTCCTCGTGATATGGTCCATGTAAAAAACCTTCTTTTCCTTGTCCCACTTGTAGCGGGCCCTGATGAAGTCACGCTTCAAAGGGTTGGTGAACTTTGCGAAGGGGTCTAGGACACCCGCGGCTTCATGTTTCGCATCCTCCTTATCCCAGATGGGCCTTTTACTGAGGTAGCCAAGGCTTCCGAGGCGATGCTTCCCCGTGTTCCTTTGCTGAAGCCTCTTGAATTTCGCGGGCTTAGCCTTGGCTGCCTCGGTAGCGCAAGTGTCCTTGAACTTTTCGAACTCCTCTTCCGTAAGTGTCGGATTTTCCTCCAGAATCTTGGACAGGGGTTCCTCAGCCTCAATAGCTCGTTTCACCCTGCCTTTCCAAGAGGCCAAATCATTGTTGAGCATGGCCATGGCGTGATTCTTAATCTTTTTCATTTTTGGATCATCCCACTGTTATTTTATGTTATCATCCCGGTCGGGGAACTTGAATCTCTTGTGCAACTTCGTCAGGAGCAACTGCGTCAAATGTTCTTTACTCCTTAAGTCATCGTCATTGATGCTCGTGCATTCCCATAGGATGCATCCTACTTGATTCCCATAGCACTTGCGAGGTTCTTCCGGCTGTAATGGCTCAAACTTGCCAAGTGCCATCTTTGTGATCACTAGTCGTCCAATGCCGAGTTTGTTAGGTTTTCGTATCCTCTGCTTCTTTTGCTTCTTCTTTTCGGTAGCGGCATCAGCGCCGGTATCTTCCCTGCCGGTACCTTCCTCGCCGGTCTCGGCGCCGCCATCCGTGTCGGCGCTATCGTTGTCGATGTCGGCGTTAGTACCATCATCGAGGCCTACCTGCAAACCTTGACGTTGCTTAGCAGACAAAAAGTCGAGGTACTCTTGTTCACCCTCATAATCCATCTTGTCCGCATCTTGGTCAGAAGGCTCGATTTCTTCGTTGTTCGACATGTTTCCTATGATTATGTCTCCTCGTTTAATTCTAAAACTATGAAAAAAATGAGAAATGACATAAAAACTATGATGAAGAGAGAGTCTGGATTTTGGGGATTAAGTGGACATAGTAGTAGCGCGTTTAAACCAAACGCATTATAGCTAAGTTAGCTATAGCAGTTTTACATAGAGAGCGCTACTGCTATTACACGTAGTTATAGCGGTTTTATGAGGAAACTGCTACTGCTACCTTGACTAGCTATAGCTCTTTTTCGGAAAAGCGCTACTGCTATAACCTGTACCTATAGCAGTTTTCCTGTTTGTTTCCTTCTATTTTCTTTTCCTTTATTTTCTCTCACTTTTCTTTTTTTTTTTCCAAGAGCAGTGAACGAAGGGAAGGTGATATACATTGCATCCTTTGACGGTTAAGTATGTATACAAAATAGGAACATATATATTACATCATTGGACCCATGCATAATGGCTAACTGTGTATACAAAATAGGAACATATATATTACATCATTTGACCGATAACATACGGTTCCTCAGCGTTGACGTTTTTGTTTTTTAGTGAGCTTCTTTCCCTTCTTGTTCATTGAAGAATAATTGAGCCCCTCATTGTGACTTTTCCTTTTCCATGGAGTATGATTTTTCTTAGGTAATGTAGTATTGATTCTTCTTTTGACGTATACTTCATCGTCATCGTCATCTTCCCTCATAGGGTTGCCGTACTGGTCGTAGTCTTCCTCGTTGGTGACTCCATCCATTCCAATGATGTTCCTTTTGCCTCTCCTCATGACAACACAGCTGGGATTGCGCGGGTCGGTTATGAAGAAGCATCACATGCTTAGCGTGTACCCATGGCTCGTTTTTTGTGATAGCGTTCATGGTAGCGCTCTTGGCGTCGGGTATAGTCATGGTAGTGAGATACCGGTTTTCTCTTTCGACATTCTTAGCCGATCTGACATGGAACATCGTCGTGTTGTGCGGTCCAGAGTAGTCAAGCTCCCAGATCTCTTCGACCCTTCCGTAAAATCTCTCAGTTGCGCCTTTGTCGCTGCCGGTCATGCATTCCATCGTCACCCCTGAGTTCTGATCATCACTGTCCATATCTTTGGCCTCTGTGTAGAACGTGTATCCGTTGATATCGTATGCCTGATAGGTGATGAGGTTGGGCGAGGGGCCATGTGCTAAGGCGTATATGAGCAATCCGTCCTTAGAGCCCTCCTCCGGGGGATTAGCAATAATATGCTCTTTGAACCAATGTAGGAAAGTGGAGTTGTGCTCTCTAGTAACTTCGGCGTCCGTCCTGCATACCCCCCGGTCACGATACTTCTTTGCGATAATTTCTTTGTGATGTGCCACGAAAGGATCTACCTCGTCTAGGTGTTGTAGCACTACCAAGTTTGCTCTGTCAAAGTCGTTGCGTCGATCTGAGTATGCCACGTGCAGTTCCCTGCGACCGTTGGAGTGACCTTCTCCTTCGAGCCTCCCATCGTGCTTGTTAACGGGCAAACCAAGACCAACACCAGGCGGCTGGTCTGCGCCATATGGAAAATTCTCGTAGAAAGAGATGCACTCTTGTGTCAGATAGCCCTGGACGATGCTTCCATCCGGACGGGACATCTTATGAACGAATGTTTTGATCATCCCATTCATCCTCTCAAACGGCATCATGTTGTGCAGGAATGACTGCCCCAGGTCGATTATGTCGTCCACAATATGGACACACATATGCACCATGATGTTAAAGAACGCGGGAAGGAAGTACATCTCAAGCTCATTCAGTATCACAACGATCTCTTCTTGTAGCCTTCGGAGCTGGTGCACACTGATCGACTTTCGAGAGATGACGTCGAAAAAGTTGCAGAGACCAATAAGCATGTCACGAACGTGCTTGTCCATTATCCCTCTAAGGAAAACAAGTAGTATCTGCATCATCATCACATGACAGTCATGGGACTTCATCCCACTGAACCTTTTCTTGTCCGTGTCTAGATATCTGCTTATCTTGCCACAGTAACCGGAACTAACTTTGACTGCGGTAAGGCACTTAAAGAATTGCGATCTCAGCCTGACTTAGGGTGAAGCAAGAAGGGGGCAATAATCCTCTCCCTTTACTTTGTTGCCCTTCTTCTCCCGCGCCTCTATCTCCGTCTCTGTCTCGTCTGACTTTTTACGGGGCGGCATGTGCAGATCTTCCCTGATATTCAAATCTTGCAAGTCTTTTCTTGCCTTTGGCCCATCCTTGGTCTTATCCGGCATGTTCATCAGTGTCGCGAGCAAGCTCTCAAGGACATTCTTACAGATATGCATTTGATCAAGGCAATGAGGTGTATCGAGTTTGTGCTAGTACTTCAAGTCCCAAAACACAGACCTCGTCTTCCATACCTTCAGCAGCGGCTCCGGCGCCTTTTTCATCGTCTTTCCTGGCGCAGGGCATTGTTCCTAGTTTTTCAACAACTCATCGATTTTGGCGCCGCTCCGCTTACGTGGAGGTCCTCGATGCTCAGCGTGACCATTGAATAGATCTCCACGGTTTCTCCACGGGTCATCCGGTTCGAGCCACCTTCGATGCCCCATGTACACGATTTTCCCAGTCCCACCATCTTTCCTTGACGTTAGCTGCTGAGACGTCGTATCATCCATGTACCGCATGCATCCGCAATATCCATGGCACACCTGGCCTGCGACATATCCGTAACCGAGATAGTCGTGCACCGTCGTGATCAGCGCAGCTCTCATGTAGAAATACTTGCCTTTGCTGGCGTCCCATGTCTTGGCCGGTGTTTTCCATAACGTGTCTAACTCCTCTTGAAGTAGCCCCAGATACAAATTAATATTATTTCCTGGGTGTTTCGGCCCTTGAATCAACATGCTCATGTGAATGTACTTTGACTTCATGCACAACCAGGGGGAGGTTGTACATCCATACAAACATGGGCCATGTGCTATGGTTGGTGTTCTGGTTGCCAAACGGATTCATGCCATTGGTACACGCGCCGAGCACGATGTTCCTTGCATCACATTCGAAATACCGATAGAAGCCGTTCAACGCTCTCCACTGGCTTCCATCCTTGACGTGTCTCAGCTTCGGATCATCTCCATCATCGGGATTCTTCCTCTCCGCATGCTAGCACATGAGCTTTGCTTCCATGGGATCTACGAAATACCGCTGGAGACGGGGAGTGAACGGCAAGTACCATACAACTTTCTGGGGACATTTCTTCCCGGCCTTCTTGTATCGATAAGCATTGCACACCAGATAGCTTGTTTTTTCCGCGTGCTCCTTCCGATAAATTATGCAATCGTTCATGCCTGCATGGTATCTAATGTGCGGTAGATCAAGAGGGCACATGATCTACTTGGCCTCATCCACACTAGTAGGACATAGATTCCCCGCGGGAAGAACATCCTTTAGGTACTTGAGATGCTCATCGAGGCTAGTGTCGGTCCATTTGTTTTTAGCCTCCGTCTTCAGGAGTTGGAGCGTGAAACTAAAGCGGGTCACCTCAGGATTGCAACCTCATACAATGGAGTGTTCGAGTCTACCACCAGTTGCTGCAGCTTAGCCTCCTCTCTAGAAGCAGCTCTCTTAGTACTCGTCTCCTTGCGAAGCAGTGCTTGAACATGAGGGTCCCGCACGATGGAACTTAGTATCGACGAACTCTGCAGCGTGGAGTCCACGTTCTCTCCGCCGCCATGTCCGGCCCCTTCTCCTCCGCCATGTCCGGCCCCTTCTCCGCCGCCATGTCCGGCCCCTTCTCCACCGCCATGTCTGGCCTCTTCCCCGTCACCATTATCGATCATCTCTTCGTCTTGCCCTGTGTCGTCATTGCCTGCCCCGTCCTCAACATCATCATCCTCATCTTCAATTATCCACTGAGTATAGCCATCCATGAAACAAGTCATGAGCAGGTGCGCCATTGCATTATAGGGGTCGAGCCAAACTCCGAATTTGCATCTTCGACACGGACATAAAACCTCTGTCAGGTTATTTTCATTCATGTCTTGCACCGCCGACCGCAACCACCTGTCCACCATCGTTCCACTGACCATCATGAACGCCTGCATGGTAATAATAAACAAATTGATTAAAAATGCATGCATGCATCAAAGTCATACAAAAATTCGGCATGACCTTCCTTCAAAATAGGACATATAGATCTAGAGTTTGCCCAGTATTCGCCGAAACGGAAATAAATCGACATTTCGGCAAAACATAGGCAACTCACAAGCACAATTTTGCGTCAACTCATGCCACACACACAATTTCCATCATATCGCCCAATTATCATATCGCAGACACATACACATATTTCCATTAATTCTTGCAAAAGCATGAATTTTTAATCACCTATGTCGAGATCGAGCACACGGTGGAGATGATGATGTAGTAGGGAGGTCAAAAGTGGACAAAGCTCTTCTTGACAAAGCTAGATCTAGTTAGGGGGCACATAGATCACTTCACTAAATGCTACATCTACCTAGCTAGCTAATTTTGGAGGAGACAACTTCAACTCGTGGAGGGGGGAGGAAAAAGAGAAAGGAGAGATGCACTAATGGAGGTGGTGTAGTTAGCTAGGACTAATAAAGAGAGAGAAAGGTAGGTAGAAGAGGGAGAGTAATGGGGGGAGAAGTATTGAGGAAGAAGCAAAGTGAGGGAGAGAGGAGCTGGGAGGGAGGGGAAAGTGAGGAAGAGAGGATGGGGGAGGGGAGGGGGAGGGAAAAGGTGGTATTATGCTGCATCTTAGCAGTAGCGCGGGTGGTAAACCGCGCTACTGCTAAGAACATAGCAGCAGCGCGCTTCTTGCACATGCGCTACTCCTAAGCGGGGCCCGCCATGTGGCCAGTTTCAAAATTAGCAGTAGCGACAGGGAAAAAAGTGTGCTACTCCTATTTCTTTAGCAGTAGCGCGGGTCGTGGCAGTGCGTTGCTGCTAAACCTAGGTTGGTGGGTACTGTCGGTCGATTTTACTGGCAGCGCGGTTCCACTAGGCCGCGCTACTGCTAACTGAGTAGCAGTAGCGCTTGTTTTGAAGCAGCGCTACTGAAAATTAGCAGTAGCGCCTCTTTTTATACCGCGCTGCTGCTTAGATTCTGTGCATAAGGTTTTCCCTAGTAGTGTAGTACTATAGTACAAGTAACAGTTCATTGGGCCGCCGTGTCATGTACTCCTCCGTCATAAGAGTGGAGCGCTCGCTTTCATAAATGTTCTAGTCCCTTTCGCTGACATGTGGGACATCAAGCTACCCGGTCCACGTGCCATACCGAAATACAGTGTAGAGCAGCAGGGGTGAAGCACCCAGTCATGGCGTCGGTGTAGTAATGAGCAATGAGGCGTAAAATCACAAAGCTGCACCTTTCCCGCAGTTAAGTTGGAGGGACGAAGTAGTAATGCAAAAAAAAGAAGTTGGAGGGACGAAGCAACCATCATTTCACTCGTTGCTGAATCCGCTTCTCCATCATCTTCTTCAAGTTAACCACGTGTTGCTTCTGCCGTTTATCTGCCTCATGTGGGATGCGTCGGCTTGGTAAAGCACTGACACGTGGGACCGCATGTTAGCAACCCGCCAGGACAACGTCCTCTTAAAATAAGAATCCTCCCCCGCCATCCGCGCGGCAAAATCACCTCCTTTTTACTAATCTTGATTCTATAATTTTTTAGATCAATATAATTCAGATTTGTATAGATAGCACACAGGAGCAAAACCAAGTGGTACGGTTAAGGGCATCCACAATGTGTAGCCAAATGTGAAAATAGCTTTTGGCATCGATGGGAACCATTGTGGATGGTGCTGCCAAAGACAAAAAGATGGAACCAAAGCTCCCTGATTGATTGATTGAAGGAATAGAAAAATGCATTGTCTCTCCTCTTTCTCCCATGCTTGGACACATGTATAGTATAGAGCACATAGTCTACTCCCCTGTCCCTTGTATCACAAATCACAAAGCAGTGAGGCGTCAAATCACAAAGCACGGACGAAGCAACCATCATTTCACTCTTCGCTGACTCCGCTTCTCCATCGTCTTCTTCGAGAAACCACCTCACCGCACTAAGCTGGACGGACGACACTATTGTGTACTAGTACTAGTACATTTACGCGTCCTTTGGTTCAACGGACTTAAGGCGGTTCTCTCGGCTTGCAGGCGGCACTTGCGAACGACTTACCGTGGTCTCCCTCAATGGTGTTCTCCGTCGAACGCACTTCGCCAAACCACAACATTCGAGATATCGTCGACGTCACCGCACTAGGGAAGGAAGTCAAATAGTTACTACCTCCATTTTTTTGTACACAAGGTTAGTATATCAAAATTACAATTTGCAGAAGGACACTAACACTAATCAAGGAAAAATTGATGGGGTTAGTACTAGCAACCAAGGACATTAATATAACCTTGCATGCATGCGGAAGTTAGAAGGTTGGTTTGCATGGCACTGCATTAATCAACCGATGAGGAGTGAGATGGTTAGCTCTTTGGGCTTTGGAGAAAAAGTACGCATTAATTGACACGTCAAACAAGGATTTGTATCGATTAATCCCGCGAAGGAAAACCCCGCCTTTCTTTTTTAACACTAGTACTCCTACGTACGTACTTGTATCCTGTTTGGGTCTAGGCCTTGCATTGCCATCACTATAAAAAAAGACACATCTGTGACATTTTGGGCCGAACGAAATTTTTTTCTGTCATTCTTATGACACTTCTATGACAATAATTGTGAAAAAACCTGGTACCATCATAGATGTGGTGGGCTCCTACTTCTATGACAAAAAATCATGACAGAAAATGGGCTTTTCGTCCTGGGCGGGCCGGAGACGCAGCTGCATGACATTCTTTGGGCCGTCCATGATGGAAAAAACCATGGTACAAGCGAGGGGGAGGAAAATTTCGGGGAGTTCCCGGTTACGGTGGGAGGTCGGGGGCCGAGCGATGCGCATTTCTCTCGTACACATACGCGCGTGTGTGCGAGGCATTAGCTCTAACTGAACCCGAGCAAGGCGTTGGGCTCTAACTCAACCCGAGCGATTGCACTGCAGGCTACGCGTTACTGAACCCGAGCGATCGATCGATGGCTGTTAACTGAACCCGATCGAGCGATTCCTTCGCTACTGCTGCTAACTGAAGCCGATCGATTGGATGAACTGTGAGCGTTGCGGGGTGGGGGGGGGGGTTGGATGCACAGTGAGCGGTGGCGTTGCCTCTGGATGAACAGGACCCCGTGGTGTGGTGGAGGGATGGATGAACAGTAGACGGTGGAGGGGTGCCTGTGGAGGGGTGGTTGAACAGGACCCCGTGGTGTGGAGGGCTGGATGAACAGTAGATGGTGGAGGGCTGCCCGTGGAGGGGTGGTTGAACAGTAGCCGGTGGAGTAGCGCGCGGTGGAGGCTGGATGAACAGGAGCCCGTGGAGGCTGGAGGAGGTCAACGGTGGAGATGAACAGTATCCCGTGGAGTCCCGTTTTGCGGTACGCCACACCCCTCCTGTTGAGGATATAGACCTTAGAGTCACCCGCCAGGAGGAGCCGGGTTACTCATATGGTCACTGCCAGAAGCCCGACGACAAGATTAAAGACGGTGGGCCAAAGATGGGCTTAAGACCCGGCGGAGGCTTAAGGCCCATAGTTACAATCATTGTTATGGTAGAACTTGTAGTGTAAGGCAAGAATAGTTAAGAGTCCGAGCCGGACACTCTTATGAGCCGGCCGGGACTCTGAGAGCTGCAGGGCGTCAACCTCCCTATATAAAGGGACGACCCGGCAGCAGTTTAGGGGCGACAACAATCTCATCGAGAGCCAGGCATAGCATTTTAGCTCCCTGGTGATCGTAACCCTAATCAATACCACCTCAAACTGGACGTAGGCTTTTACCTTCACCGTAAGGGGCCGAACCAGTATAAACCCTCGTGTTCTTTGTCCCGCATTAACCCCTTCAAGCTTCCTAGCTGCGATGGCTCCACGACTAAGTCCTAGCTCGAGGACATCTGCTGTGACAATTCCACGACAGTTGGCGCCCACCGTGGGGCCAGCGCACGGTGGATTTGAGTTCTTGAATGGCAGCTTCGAAGGGCTCAAGGGATACGCTGTGGGCCGGATGACCAAGAGTCGTCGCGGCAAGCTCTACATCAACGATGCAAACTGGGGCCCCGACGCCGGCTCAATTGAGTACGGGTACCGGGTCCCCTTCGGTGGAATTCATGTTTTCACTGGCAAGATTGGTGAGCCGGGCCCTGAGCCGGATCTCTGCGCCGATCTCATCGAGACGGCTCAGCGTGCACGACCCGCCCGGGCCCGGCCTGCCTTAAGGCGCGCTTTTGTGGGATGTATCCATGGAGGGCCCTCTGATCCATCTGGGTCTGGTGATGAGGCGGCTGCCGGCTCTGACGGCGAGTCGGCCACCGATGAGTCAAACTCGCTGTATCAACTTCAAGATGGCAGGCTCATGGGTTGTTCCGATGGTGACAGTATTCCGGACCCGTTTGAGCCGCCAAGTAAGGTTGGAGTCTTTATGGCTGGTGCGCAGCCTGTTCAGAATCCCGCTGCTGGAGCAGGAAACCCGGTGCCTTCTCCGGCTCAGGTACTGATGGATCTCACGGACAAGATGACGGCCCTGTTAACCGCCACGGTTGACCCGGCAGATCAAGCTCAGCATGATGCGGAGGTGGCACAGTTAAAATTGGATCTAGTGAAAGCTAAGGAGGAGCTTGCAGCGGAAGGGATCAGGATGGCTGCAGAGAGGGCGGCTCTCGATGCCCAAACTCTGCTGATCGAGGCGCAGTCTTTCCAACTCACGATGGATCAAAACGCGTCCAATGAGGTCATGAGAAGGAGGCATCAAAAGACCCAATCTCGACTCCCTCCGGTTTACGATCCACGCAACCTCTTCAACACGCCAGGTCCAGGGTCTAGTAACCCGCCAGGGGTCATAGTGCCCGGATCTGGAGCCCCTATTCAGCCACGAGTGATGGGGCCTCCCCAGGTGCCCCCTGCCCCGCCTCAGTACGTGCCAATACCCCCGGGTCATTATAATAACCCGCTGGAGAACATGGTCGCTGCGGCAGCACGGCTGGCGGCTCTCCCAGTTGACGGCGACTCTCCGACGGCTATTGAAACCTGTCGGGTCAGGGAACTCCTTCAGACAACACTGGCGCAGCAAGAGGCGTACTCCTACAGCCGGGACAGGATCCACTCGACCCCTCGTCCAGGCCAGAGCCCGAGTTATAGCAGACACATGGTCTCAGCGACCGGCTCAAGTAACGTCCGACACCATGACCCGCCTCCTGGCCATGGCCCGGCTCATAATGGAGCCTTTCACACAGAAGACCAGGACAGAGCGCGCCAAGAGGCGGAGCAAGTGCCTCAATTGACGGCTTACCAGACCCCCCCGGCTTATCCGATGACTTCCGTCGACGTGGGTATCCCTACCAGGACTGGGGGTGTCCCTTGTTTAGTGCCAGCTATCCGTAATGAACATCTACCTAAAGACTTCAAGGGCCTAGGAAGGTGCCTAATTACACAGCTGACTTACAACCCGCAGCCTGGATCGAGAGTTACGAGATGGCCATGGAACTATTGGAGGTCAGTGAGGCGGCAATGGCTAAGTACTTCACCATGATGTTGGATGGGACTGCCCGCACTTGGTTGAAAGGGCTACCACCGAATTCCATTGGGTCTTGGGCTGAGCTGAAAGCCCGGTTCATCCAAAACTTCAAAGATACCTGTAGGCAGTCTATGTCAATTGTGGATTTGACTAACTGTAAGCAGCAGGAGGGTGAGTCTACGACACATTGGGTTCGCCGGGTTAAGGAGATCATACACTCGTCAGACAAGATGGATGCCGGCTCAGCAGTTTTGATGCTGGAGCAGAATTGTCGTTTTGTGCCCCTGAAGATGAAACTCGGGCGGCTTAAGCGCGACTGGAGTGATATGGGTACACTAATGGCGGCTCTTGTCAAATATGCCGATTCTGATGGTACCAAGGATCCCCCTTCAGATGATGAAAGGACAGGGAAGGGAAAGAAGAACGACAATGGCAAGGGTCCTCAGTTTAACCTGGGGAACCAAGGAGGAGGCAAGCGCAAGGCCGACGGCAGCCTAGAGTTTGTGGCCAACGCCAGCTCACAAGGGAATAATCAGCGACGTAAGGGGAGGCCTCCTCCTCGAGGCGGCGGGTCAGGTCCGACGCTGGAGCAGCTGTTGAATGAACCTTGTCCAAGGCATGGCTCTAGAGAGAAGCCAGCGACTCATCTTTGGAAGGATTGTGCAATCATGAAGGCCTTTAAGAATTACAATGGCCCGGGCGGCGGCTCAGGCGCCGGCGGCTTCCATGGCCCTGGCGGCGGCTCAAATTCCGGTGCTCAGAATGGTCAAGGGGGCTTTAATCAGCAGTCTGGCCAGGGTCATCAACAGCAGCAGGGGGGTTATCAGACCAATCCAAAGCAGCTTAGCGGTGGACAGTATCATGTGTTTACCACCAGTCTGTGTAAGCGAGATCAGAAGCTTCATAAGAGGGCAGTGAATGCTGTTGAGCCGGCGGTCCCACGTTACTTGCGGTGGTCTGAGCAGCCTATAGTGTGGAGTAGGGAGGATCACCCTCCCCGGGTGGATAACCCAGGCCATTTGGCCTTAGTGGTGGCTCCTCAAGTGGGAGGATATAAGTTCACAAAGGTGCTCATGGATGGAGGCAGCAGCATCAACATCCTCTATTATGAGACTTTTCGCCGTATGGGGTTGGTTGATAAGAACCTCAGCCAGTCAAACACTATCTTCCATGGTGTGGTACCTGGTAAGTCGGCGTATCTAGTCGGCAAGATCGAATTGGAAGTGGCCTTTGGAGATGAGAACAACTACTGGGTGGAGAAATTGACCTTCGAAGTAGTTAAGATAAGAAGCCCGTACCATGCTATATTTGGGCGGCCGGCTTACGCCAAGTTCATGGCTCGGCCGTGTTATGTGTACTTACAGCTCAAGATGCCGGGTCACAACGGGACCATTACGGTTCACGGCAGCCGGAAAGTGGCCTTGGAGTGTGAGGAAGGCGATGCAGCTTATGCAGAATCTGTTTGTGCAACAGAGGAGTTGAAGTTTTACAAGGACAATGTTGACCCAACTGATATGACCTCTCTGAAAAAGCCGACTACGGAGCAGGAGCCAGCAATGAAATTTAAGTCAGCTGATGAGACCAAACTTGTTGATTTCGTTCCAGGAGACTCATCTCAGCAATTTAGCATCAGTGCCAATCTGGATCCAAAATAGGAAGGCGCGCTCATCGAGTTCATCCGTGAGAATAGGGACATCTTCGCATGGAAACCTTCTGACATGCCAGGTGTACCTAGAGAACTCGCTGAGCATACTCTCAATGTTGATCCGAAATTTAAGCCGGTCAGGCAGTTCCTTCGGCGGTTTAATGAAGAGAGGCGGAAAGCTATTGGTGAAGAGGTGGCCCGGCTCTTGGCAGCCGGGTTTATCGTTGAAGTCTTTCACCCAGAGTGGCTAGCTAACCCGGTGCTCGTACTCAAGAAGAACGGCACTTGGCGGATGTGTGTGGACTACACGGACTTAAACAAGGCGTGTCCGGCTGATCCTTTTGCCCTCCCCCGTATTGATCAAATCATTGATGCTACGGCAGGTTGTGCACGCTTAAGTTTCTTGGATGCTTACTCCGGATATCATCAGATTAAGATGGCAGTTAAGGACCAGGAGAAGACGGCGTTCATCACTCCCTTTGGAGCCTTCTGCTATGTGTCTATGCCCTTTGGACTCAAGTGTGCACAGGCGACTTACCAGCGTTGTGTACAGAACTGTCTTCATAAACAGATTGGGCGCAATGTTCACGCTTATGTGGACGATATCGTGGTTAAGTCCATAAAAGAGGAAACCCTGATAGATGATTTGAGAGAAACCTTTGATAATCTCCGGGTCTACAAGATGATGCTTAACCCAGCCAAGTGTGTCTTTGGTGTTCCTGCAGGCAAACTCTTGGGTTTTTTGGTTTCTTACAGAGGCATTGAAGCTAACCCGGAGAAGATCAAGGCCATCACCTCCCTGGCTAAGCCGGCGTGTATAAATGACGTTCAGCTTTTGGCGGGTCGCATCGCTGCTTTAAGCCGGTTTATAAGCCGTTTGGGTGAGAAAGCCATGCCATTATATCAGTTGATGAAGAAAACTGATAACTTTGTCTGGAATGACACAGCTAATACTGCCTTTGAGGATTTGAAGAAGCAGCTGGCAGAGCCTCCAGTCCTTGCTGCTCCGGTTGACAAAGAGCCCTTATTATTATATGTGGCGGCAAACACACGAGCCGTCAGTGTGGCTATGGTGGTGGAGCGCAAGGAGGAGGGTAAGGAGCATCCGGTTCAGCGGCCGGTTTATTATGTCAGCGAAGTGCTCATTGAGTCCAAGCAGCGATATCCGCATTGGCAGAAGCTTGTTTATGGTGTGTTCATGGCGAGCCGGAAACTTAAGCATTATTTTCAGGGTCATCCCATAACCGTGGTCAGTTCTGCTCCTCTTGGTGATATCATTCAAAACAGAGAGGCCACAGGGAGAGTGGCTAAGTGGGCTATCGAGCTCGGATCTCATGGTCTCAAATATGTGCCACGCACTGCTGTTAAATCTCAGGCCCTGGTGGATTTCATCAATGATTGGACAGAGTCACAAGTGCCCGAGCAAAAGCCGGATAACACATATTGGACTATTAACTTCGATGGGTCCAGGCAGTTGGAGTATTGGCTTCCCCTAAAGGTGACAAGTTCCATTATGTGCTACAGTTGCTGTTTCCTTGCACTAATAACGCGGCTGAGTACGAGGCCTTGCTCCATGGTCTTCGGATGGCTAAAGAGATGAGCTTAAGCCGGGTAAGGTGCTTCGGCGACTCAGACTTGGTGGCTCAACAAGTATCAGGAAAGTGGGATTCCAAGGACCCTCTCATGGCGGCTTATCGCCGCGAGGTTGATGCTATTGCTGGGCACTTTCAGGGTTACCAAGTGGAACACATCGATCGCAGGAAGAACGAGGCGGCGGATGTCTTTAAGCCGGCTAGGCTCTCAGCGAAAGCCGGTGCCGCCTAACACTTTCCTGGATGTCCTATATAGCCCTTCTGTTAAGTTGCCTACAGAGGAAGACTTGGCTGTCCCTGACCCGGAGGCACGACTGGTGGCGGCTCTCCATATCATACCAGACTGGACAATGCCGTATCTGGCTTACATGACCCGGGGTGAGTTGCCTGAGGATGAAACATTGGCCAGGCAAATAACCCGGCGGGCTAAGTCAATGATTGTTATCAATGGCGAGTTGCATCATCGCAGTGTTACAGGAGCATTTCAGCGTTGTGTCTCCCCTGAGGAAGGTCAAGAGATCTTGCGTGAGATTCATGAAGGGGATTGTGGCCATCACGCCGGCTCAAAGTCTCTTGTGGCCAAGGCTTTTTGCCATGGTTTTTATTGGCTGACGGCTCATGCTGATGCAGAGGACTTGGTCAGTAAATGTGATGGTTGCCAGAGGTTTTCACGACGGGCTCATGTGCCGGCTCAGGAGCTGAGGATGATCCCAATTACTTGGCCCTTTGCGGTCTGGGGGCTGGATATGGTTGGGCCTTTCAAATGATCCAAAGATAAGAAGACCCACCTCTTGGTGGCAGTTGACAAGTTTACCAAGTGGGTTGAAGCGGAGCCAGTTAGCAAGTGTGATGTAGCCACGGCGGTTCAGTTTATGAAAAAGGTAATCTTTCGCTTTGGTTTTCCACACAGCATTACTGACAATGGCACCAATCTCTCCAAAGGCGCCATGGAAGAGTTTTGTCAACGCGAGCATATCCGACTTGATGTTTCCTCAGTGGCTCATCCTCAATCCAATGGTCAAGCTGAGAGAGCTAATCAGGAGATTCTGAAGGGCATCAAGCCCCGGCTTTTGGTCCCTTTGCAACGGACGCCGGGTTGTTGGGTGGAGGAGTTGCCCTCCATGTTATGGAGCATCAACACTACTCCTAACAGGTCTACAGGTTTTACGCCTTTTTTCATGGTTTGTGGAGCAGAAGCGGTCCTCCCCAGTGACATCCGTCATGACTCACCTCGAGTGGCGGCTTACGTTGAGGCGGATAATGAACAGGCGCGCCAAGATGCTCTTGACTTGTTAGACGAACAGCGTGATGTGGCAGCAACCCGTTCAACAATTTACCAACAAGACCTGCGCCGTTATCATAGCTGCCGGGTTAAATCCCGGTGTTGGAAATATGCCCTAGAGGCAATAATAAATGGTTATTATAATATTTCTTTGTTCATGGTAATTGTCTATTATTCATGCTATAATTGTATTGTCCGGAAATCGTAATACATGTGTGAATACATAGACCACAACCTGTCCCTAGTAAGCCTCTAGTTGACTAGCTCGTTGATCAACAGATAGTCATGGTTTCCTGACTATGGACATTGGATGTCATTGATAATGGGATCACATCATTAGGAGAATGATGTGATGGACAAGACCCAATCATAAGCATAGCATAAAAGATCGTGTAGTTTCGTTTGCTAGAGCTTTTCCAATGTCAAGTATCTTTTCCTTAGACCATGAGATCGTGCAACTCCCGGATACCGTAGGAGTGCTTTGGGTGTGCCAAACGTCACAACGTAACTGGGTGACTATAAAGGTGCATTACGGGTATCTCCGAAAGTGTCTGTTGGGTTGGCACGGATCGAGACTGGGATTTGTCACTCCGTGTGACGGAGAGGTATCTCTGGGCCCACTCGGTAATGCATCATCATAATGAGCTCAATGTGACTAAGGCGTTAGTCACGGGATCATGCATTGCGGTACGAGTAAAGAGACTTGCCGGTAACGAGATTGAACAAGGTATTGGGATACCGACGATCGAATCTCGGGCAAGTAACATACCGATTGACAAAGGGAATTGCATACGGATTGATTGAATCCTCGACACCGTGGTTCATGCGATGATATCATCGTGGAACATGTGGGAGCCAACATGGGTATCCAGATCCCGCTGTTCGTTATTGACCGGAGAGGCGTCTCGGTCATGTCTGCATGTCTCCCGAACCCGTAGGGTCTACACACTTAAGGTCCGGTGACGCTAGGGTTGTAGAGATATATGTATGCGGAAACCCGAAAGTTGTTCGGAGTCCCGGATGAGATCCCGGACGTCATGAGAGGTTCCGGAATGGTCCGGAGGTAAAGATTTATATATGGGAAGTCTTATTTTGGTCGCCGAAAAAGTTTCGCGCTTTATCGGTATTGTACCGGGAGTGCCGAAAGGGGTCCGGGGGTCCACCAAGGGGGTCCACCAGCCCCGGGGGGCCACATGGGCTGTAAGGGGTGCGCCTTGGCCTATATGGGCCAAGGGCACCAGCCCCAAGAGGCCCATGCGCAAGAGATAAGAAAAAAGGGAGAGTCCTAAAGGGGGAAGGCACCTCCGAGGTGCCTTGGGGGGGAAGGACTCCCCCCTGGCCGCACCCTTCCTTGGAGGAAGGGGCAAGGCTGTGCCCCCCTCTCCCTTGGCCCTATATATAGTGGGGGGAAGGGAGGGCAGCAACATCTAAGCCTTGGGCGCCTCCCTCCTCCCCTGCAACACCTCTCTCTCTCTCTCGCAGAAGCTCGGCGAAGCCCTGCCGGAGACCCGCTACATCCATCACCACGCCGTCGTGCTGTTGGATCTCCATCAACCTCTCCTCCCCCCTTGCTGGATCAAGAAGGAGGAGACGTCGCTGCACCGTACGTGTGTTGAACGCGGAGGTGCCGTCCGTTCGGCACTCGGTCATCGGTGATTTGGATCACGGCGAGTACGACTCCGTCATCCACGTTCATTGGAACGCTTCCGCTCGCGATCTACAAGGGTATGTAGATGCACTCCTTTCCCCTCGTTGCTAGTAGACTCCATAGATGCATCTTGGTGAGCGTAGGAAAATTTTAAATTATGCTACGATTCCCAACAGTGGCATCATGAGCCAGGTCTATGCGTAGTTACTATGCACGAGTAGAACACAAAGAAGTTGTGGGCGTTGAGTTTGCTAATTCTTCTTGCCGCTACTAGTCTTTTCTTGTTTCGGCGGCATTGTAGGATGAAGCGGCCCGGACCGACCTTACACGTACTCTTACGTGAGACAGGTTCCACCGACTGACATGCACTAGATGCATAAGGTGGCTAGCGGGTGTCTGTCTCTCCTACTTTAGTCGGAACAGATTCGATGAAAAGGGTCCTTATGAAGGGTAAATAGAAATTGGCAAATCACGTTGTGGTCATACGTAGGTAAGAAACGTTCTTGCTAGAAACCTACAAACCACGTAAAAAACTTGCAACAACAATTAGAGGACGTCTAACTTGTTTTTGCAGCAAGTGCTATGTGATGTGATATGGCCAGAAGATGTGATGAATGATATATGTGATGTATGAGATTGATCATATTCTTGTAATAGGAATCACGACTTGCATGTCGATGAGTATGACAACCGGCAGGAGCCATAGGAGTTGTCTTTATTATTTTGCATGACCTGCGAGTCATTGAATAACGCCATGTAAATTACTTTACTTTGTTGCTAAACGAGTTGGCCATAGAAGTAGAAGTAATCGTTGGCGTGACGACTTCATGAAGACACAATGATGGAGATCATGGTGTCATGCCGGTGACAAAGATGATCATGGTGCCCCGAAGATGGAGATCAAAGGAGCATGATGATATTGGCCATATCATGTCACTATTTGATTGCATGTGATGTTTATCATGTTTCTGCATCTTATTTGCTTAGAACGACGGTAGCAAGTAGGATGATCCCTTATAATAATTTCAAGAAAGTGTTCACCCTAACTGTGCACCGTTGCGAAGGTTCGTCGTTTCGAAGCACCACGTGATGATCGGGTGTGATAGATTCTTACGTTCGAATACAACGGGTGTTGACGAGCCTAGCATGTACAGACATGGCCTCGGAACACACGCAATACACTTAGGTTGACTTGACGAGCCTAGCATGTACAGACATGGCCTCGGAACACGGAGGACCGAAAGGTCGAGCATGAGTCGTATAGAAGATACGATCAACATGGATGTTCACCGATCTTGACTAGTCCGTCTCACGTGATGATCGGACACGGCCTAGTTGAACTCGGATCATGTTTCACTTAGATGACTAGAGGGATGTCTATCTGAGTGGGAGTTCATAATCAGATGAACTTCATTATCATGAACATAGTCAAAAAGTATTTGCAAATTATGTCATGGCTTGCGCTTTAGTTCTACTGGTTAAGATATGTTCCTAGAGAAAATTTAGTTGAAAGTTGGTAGTAGCAATTATGCGGACTGGGTCCGTAAACTGAGGATTGTCCTCATTGCTGCACAGAAGGCTTATGTCCTTAATGCACCGCTCGGTGTGCTGAACCTCAGCGTCGTCTGTAGATGTTACAAAACATCTGACATACACGTTTTGATAACTACGTGATAGTTTGGTGCGGTTTAGAATTGTGGCACCAAAGACGTTCTTGAAACGTCGCAGAACATGTGAGATGTTCCGAAGACTGAAATTGGGATTTCAGACTAGTGCCCACGTCAAGAGGTATGAGACCTCTGACAAGTTTCTTAAGCCTGCAAACTAAGGGAGAAAAGCTCAATCATTTAGCGTGTGCTCAGATTGTCTGAGTGCCACAATCGCTTGAATCGAGTGGGAGTTAATCTCCCAGATGAGATAGTGATAGTTCTCCATAGTCACTGCCACCAAGCTAGTAGAGCTTCGTGATGAACTATAACATATCAAGGATAGTTATGATGATCCTTGAGCTATTCGCGATGTTTGACACCGCGAGAGTAGAAATCAAGAAGGAGCATCAATTGTTGATGGTTAGTACAACCACTAGTTTAAGAAGGGCAAGGGCAAAAGGGATACTTCATGAAACAACAAGTCGTTTGCTGCTCTAGTGAAGAATCCCAAGGTTGAACCCAAACCCGAGACTAAGTGCTTCTGTAATGAGAGGAACGGTCACTGAAGCAGTACTACCCTAGATACTTGGTAGATGAGAAGGCAGGCAAGGTCGACAAAGTATATTGGATATACGTTATATGAATGTGTACTTTACTAGTACTCCTAGCAGCACCAGGGTATTAGATACTGGTTCGGTTGCTAAGTGTTAGTAACTCGAAATAAAAGCTGCGGAATAAATGGAGACTAGCTAAAGGTGAGATGACGATATGTGTTGGAAGTGTTTCCAAGGTTGATGTGATCAAGCATCTCATGCTCCCTCTACCATCGAGATTTGGTGGTTGCGCTGAACATGATTGGATTATGTTTACCGCAAAACGGTTATTCATTTAAGGAGAATAATGGTTACTCTGTTTATTTGAATAACACCTTCAATGGTCTTGCACCTAAAATGAATCTCGATCGTAGTGATACACATTTTCATGCCAAAAGATATAAGATAGTAATGATAGTACCACATACTTGTGGCACTGCAACTTGAGTCATATTGGTATAGAACGCATGAAGAAGCTCCATGTAGATGGATCTTTGGACTCACTCGTTTTAAAAACAAAATGAGACATGCGAACCATGTCTATTGGTATATATGCATGAAGAAACTCCATGCAAATGGATCGTTTGGACTCACTTGATTTTGAATCACTTGAGACATGCAAATCATACCACATGGGCAAGATGACTGAAAGGCCTCGTTTTCAGTAAGATGGAACAAGAGAGCAACTTATTGGAAGTAATACATTTTGATGTATGCAGTCCAATGAATGCTGAGGCATGCAGTGGATATCGTTATGTTCTTACTTCACAGATGATTTGAGTAGATGCTGAGTGTATTTACTTGATGAAACACTAGTCTGAATTATTGAAAGGTTCAAGCAATTTTAGAGTGAAGTTGAAGATCATCGTGACAAGAGGATAAAATGTCTGTGATATGATCATAGAGATGAGTATGTGAGATACGAGTTTGGCACACAATTGAGACATTGTGGAAAGTGTTTCACAATTAATACCGCCTGGAACACCATAGTGTGATGGTGTGTCCGAACATCATAACTGCACCCTATTGGATATGGTGCATGCCATGATGTTTCTTATCAAATTACCACTATCATTTATGGGTTAGGCATTAGAGACAACCGCATTCACTTTAAAAGGGGCACCACGCAAGTCCGTTGAGACGACACCGTTTATAGAAACCTAAGTTGTCGTTTCTTAAAAGTTTGGGGCTGCGATGCTTATGTGAAAAAGTTTCAGGCTGATAAGCTCGAACCCAAAGCGGATAAATGCATCTTCATAGAATACCCAAAAACAGTTTGGTATACCTCCTATCTGGAAGCGAAAGTAATTGCTTCTAGAAACGAGTCCTTTCTCGAGGAAAAGTTTCTCTCGAAAGAATTGAGTGGGAGGATGGTGGAGACTTGATAAGGTTATTGAACCGTCGCTTCAACTAGTGTGTAGCAGGGCACAGGAAGTTGTTCCTGTGGCACCTACACCAATTGAAGTGGAAGCTTATGATAGTGATCATGAAACTTCGGATCAAGTCACTACCAAACCTCGTAGGATGACGAGGATGCACACTACTTCAGAGTAATGCGTGATCCTGTCTTGGAAGTCATGTTGCTAGACAACAATGAACCTATGAGCTATGGAGAAGCGATGGTAGGCCCATATTCCGACGAATGGCTCGAGGCCATGAAATCCGAGATAGAATCCATGTATCAGAACAAAGCACGGACTTTGGTGAACTTGCCCGATGATCGGCAAGCCATTGAGATAAATGGATCTTTAAGAAGAAGACGGACATGGACGGTAATGTTACCGTCTATGAAGCTCGACTTGTGGCAAAGAGTATTTTCACAAGTTCAAGGAGTTGACTACGATGAGTTTTTCTCATCCGTAGCGATGCTTAGGTCCGTCGGAATCATGTTAGCATTAGCTACATTTATGAAATCTGGCAGATGGATGTCAAAACAAGTTTCCTTACCAGTTTTCGTAAGGAAAGGTTGTATGTGATACAATCAGAAAGGTTTTGTCGATCCTAAGGATGCTAAAAGGTATGCTAGCTCCAGCGATCCTTCCATGGATCAGAGCAAGCATCTCGGAGTCAGAATGTACGCTTTGATGGGGTGATCAAAGTTTTTGGGTTTATACAAAGTTTGTTAGAAACTTGTATTTACAATAAAGTGAGTGGGAGCGCTACAACATTTCTGATAAGTATATGTGAATGACATATTGATGATCCGAAATGATGTAAAATTTCTGGAAAGCATAAAGGGTTGTTTGAAAGGAGTTTTTCAAAGGAAGACCTGGATAAAGCTACTTACATATTGGGCATCAATATCCATAGAGATAGATCAAGACGCCTGACGATACTTTCAAAAGACAGCACACCTTGACATGATTTTGAAAGAGTTCAAAATAGATCAGCAAAGAAGGAGTTCTTGGCTGTGTTACAAGGTGTGAGTATTGAGTGAGACTCAAGACCTAACCATAGCAGAAGATAGAGAAAGGACGAGGGTCGTCCCCTATGCTTTAGACGTAGGCTCTATAGCATGCTATGCTGTGTACCGCACATGTAGTGTGCCTTGCCATGAGTTGGTCAAGAGGGTACAATGGTGATCCGGAAAGGATCCCATAACAGCGGTCGAACTTATCCTTAGTACCAAGTGGATTAAGAAATTTTTCTCGATTATGGAGGTGGAAAGGAGTTCGTCGTAAAGGGTTACGTCGATGCGAACTTTGACACTAATCTGGATAACTCTGAGTAGTAAACCGGATTCGTATAGTAGAGCAATTATTTGAAATGGCTCCAAATAGCGCGTGGTAGCATCCACAAGATGACATAGATATTCGTAAAGCACACGGTTCTGAAAGGTTCAGACCCGTTGACTAATAACCTCTCTCACAAGCATAACATGACCAAACCAGAACACATTGAGTGATAATCACATAGTGATGTGAACTAGATCGTTGACTCTAGTAAACTCTTTAGATGTTGGTCACATGGTGATGTGACCAGTGAGTGTTAATCACATGGTGATGTGAACTAGATTATTGACTCTAGTGCAAGTGGGAGACTGTTGGAAATATGCCCTAGAGGCAATAATAAATGGTTATTATTATATTTCTTTGTTCATGGTAATTGTCTATTATTCATGCTATAATTGTATTGTCCGGAAATCGTAATACATGTGTGAATACAAAGACCACAACCTGTCCCTAGTAAGCCTCTAGTTGACTAGCTCGTTGATCAACAGATAGTCATGGTTTCCTGACTATGGACATTGGATGTCATTGATAACGGGATCACATCATTAGGAGAATGATGTGATGGACAAGACCCAATCCTAAGCATAGCATAAAAGATCGTGTAGTTTCGTTTGCTAGAGCTTTTCCAATGTCAAGTATCTTTTCCTTAGACCATGAGATCGTGCAACTCCCGAATACCGTAGGAGTGCTTTGGGTGTGCCAAACGTCTCAACGTAACTAGGTGACTATAAAGGTGCATTACGGGTATCTCCGAAAGTGTCTGTTGGGTTGGCACGGATCGAGACTGGGATTTGTTACTCCGTGTGACGGAGAGGTATCTCTGGGCCCACTCGGTAATGCATGATCATAATGAGCTCAATGTGACTAAGGCGTTAGTCACGGGATCATGCATTGCGGTACGAGTAAAGAGACTTGCCGGTAACGAGATTGAACAAGGTATTGGGATACCGACGATCGAATCTCGGGCAAGTAACATACCGATTGACAAAGGGAATTGCATACGGATTGATTGAATCCTCGACACCGTGGTTCATCCGATGATATCATCGTGGAACATGTGGGAGCCAACATGGGTATCCAGATCCCGCTGTTCGTTATTGACCGGAGAGGCGTCTCGGTCATGTCTGCATGTCTCCCGAACCCGTAGGGTCTACACACTTAAGGTCCGGTGACGCTAGGGTTGTAGAGATATATGTATGCGGAAACCCGAAAGTTGTTCGGAGTCCCGGATGAGATCCCGGACGTCATGAGAGGTTCCGGAATGGTCCGGAGGTAAAGATTTATATATGGGAAGTCTTATTTTGGTCGCCGAAAAAGTTTCGCGCTTTATCGGTATTGTACCGGGAGTGCCGAAAGGGGTCCGGGGGTCCACCAAGGGGGTCCACCAGCCCCAGGGGGGCCACATGGGCTGTAAGGGGTGCGCCTTGGCCTATATGGGCCAAGGGCACCAGCCCCAAGAGGCCCATGCGCAAGAGATAAGAAAAAAGGGAGAGTCCTAAGGGGGGGAAGGCACCTCCGAGGTGCCTTGGGGGGGAAGGACTCCCCCCTGGCCGCACCCTTCCTTGGAGGAAGGGGCAAGGCTGTGCCCCCCCTCTCCCTTGGCCCTATATATAGTGGGGGGAAGGGAGGGCAGCAACATCTAAGCCTTGGGCGCCTCCCTCCTCCCCTGCAACACCTCTCTCTCTCTCGCAGAAGCTCGGCGAAGCCCTGCCGGAGACCCGCTACATCCATCACCACGCCGTCGTGCTGTTGGATCTCCATCAACCTCTCCTCCCCCCTTGCTGGATCAAGAAGGAGGAGACGTCGCTGCACCGTACGTGTGTTGAACGCGGAGGTGCCGTCCGTTCGGCACTCGGTCATCGGTGATTTGGATCACGGCGAGTACGACTCCGTCATCCACGTTCATTGGAACGCTTCCGCTCGCGATCTACAAGGGTATGTAGATGCACTCCTTTCCCCTCGTTGCTAGTAGACTCCATAGATGCATCTTGGTGAGCGTAGGAAAATTTTAAATTATGCTACGATTCCCAGCACCCGGGTCTTCCAGGAAGGTGATCTCGTGCTCCGGCTCATCCAGGATCACACTGAAGCGCACAAGCTATCCCCGCCTTGGGAAGGGCCCTTTGTGGTCAGCAAGAACTTGCACAACGGGTCATATTACCTCATTGACATTCGGGAGCACAAAGATTCCCGTAAGTCGGAGGAAGAGACCCGTCGGCCGTGGAACATAGCTCAGCTTCGGCCTTATTACACTTGAGCCACCGGCTCTCGTGGTGTACATATTTCTCTCAGCCATGTATATATTATGATAAGCAATAAAGTAGGACCTCTGTCCTTTTTTCTCCTCCAAATTTGCACGTGTTGTTTTCATTGCAAGATTACATGATGGCTTAAAGGAGGATCCGGCTTATGATCGAATTTGAATTTCGTCGTAAGCAATAAAGTCACTTGGGGGCTTCCTGTTCAAACATGGGTCGTATTCGAACCAAAGAGAACATAGCTGTCGATACCCATTTGATTGGCAAAGTGCCGAGATCATTGGGAGGTTACCTTTGGTCATATTTGAATCATAGTTTAACCCCTCTGAGAACCGACGTGGATCGTATTCGAATCAGCGTCGTTAAACAATTCTTAAAATCACTTGGGGGCTTCCTGTTCAAACATGGGTCGTATTCGAACCAAAGAGAACATAGCTGTCGATACCCTCTTGATTGGCATTGCCACACCCACTGGGGGCTACATGATCGTATTTGAATCTTAGCATAACCCCATTGGGCCGGGTCTCTGGTCGTATTCGAACCGGAAGCCCCTAAGTTCTCCCAGTTTATAGTCCGTTTTGTCTGATTATTCCAAGTGTGTACGGCCGGGTCTCACTTGCCGGCTTAACTTTGGTTTACAGTGTTAGTTGAACACAATGGGTGTCATTAAGACAAGTAAATCAGAATTAAGGTACCAACCTCATTACCCGGGTTATCTAAACCGGAGGTATGCTTGCAGGTCGCTAAGTGTGTCATTACAGCTGTATTTAGGATATTATTGAAGACAAGTCCTTTTTGATTCATATTCCGGGTTATCTAAAACTTATGATTCTCAGGGCGGTAAGCCGCCTCGAGACTTGTGGTTTGCCCTTCTATGCAGGATAATCAAAGGCACCTCTTTTGAGGTTACGAAAAACAAAGGACTGATTATGACCCGGAGAAACATCAAAGAGATAACTTCAAAGGATTTCAGCATTCAATACGTGCACGATGGCACGGCAGAGATAAACTGTTGCACCTACTCTATTACAAAACTCATCAAGTTTAAAAGGATGGAGCATTGTTTGGTGAACTGCCAGCCGAGTTACGACGCCTGCTGAGTTGAAGTCTCCGGCTCGTTCCTATCCTCTCCTCCGGCTGATCCCAAGACCTGGAAAGTTGATGACTTCCAGTCGATGCCGCTGAGAGCTTCGAATTGGGCTTCCTCGTCAATTAACCCGGCCGGGTCAATCTCTGGGGCGAAAGTGTGCTGACGAGCCAGCGGGATCAAGTTGAGGGCTTCATAGCGAGGGGTTGGAATCCTCTGATTCTCCGCATTGTAACCCGGCTGGTACTTGGTTAGGTCTGTATCGTTCCCGATAAGGGTGGCCACCGGGCGTACAGCCTTCACGCAAGCTGCGAAGTCCTTCTGATCAAAAGCTGAGCCATCTTCCTTCAGGCTTGGATAGCCAAGGGCGATGTCCGCCGGGTCTAACTCCGGCAGGAATGCCTTGGCCCGGCTTAGCGCGGCGATCGCTCCAGCTCTCGCAGAGGCCCGTCGCAGCTCTTGGATCCGCTGAGGCAGAACGGCGAGCCGGCGCAGGACTTCTGCCAGGTGAGTCGGCACCTCGTTGGATAGGGCCACCACAGCTAAGGCACGCTGTGACCCGGTGTAGAGCTGCTCCACCAGGGTATACACGGCCTTCAGCTTGGTGACCACGCGCTGGTTGAGGTTGCACTTCTGGGACCTGTTTAACAGAATCAGATAAGCCGGTGACACGGATGAATTATGAGATATAAACATTCTAAACTTGATGAAAGCCGGTGAGGCGACTTACCGAAGATGGCGGCCACCATCTGGGAAACCTGGCGCTTTAGGCCGGAGAGCCCGGCGGTCTTCTCGGAGAGAGTCTTTTCCGCCTGTTCAGCCCGGGTCACCAATGCGGCCTTCTCTTCGGCCCAGGCTTTCCGCTCAGCATCAAATTCCGTCTTCAGCTTCTCTTGAGCGGCGATGCTGGATACAAACTTGGCGTTTGCCTTCCGGTTCTCCATCTCTTGCATCTTTAGCCGGCTCGTGAGATCAGCAAGGTCAGTCTCCAGCTTCTTGCCAGCAGCCTGTATAAGTTTCCGGGTTATGCCATGAACAATTACTCTACAAATTTAAAGTCCCAAGCGTTTTCCAAGCAAAGACACTTGGCACTTGGGGGCTAATGCATATTGAACGTTTTCTATCTACATATTGCCGGTTCAAATGGAGTAAGCCGGAACCTAAGTCTACAACGTACTCAGTCATAAGCCGTCGACTTGGGGGCTAGCATGGTACAGGTAACTAAGCAGTAAATAAGAGGACAAAAGGATGTTACCTCAGACTTCTGCTGGATCTGGGTCACCATGGCAACCTCGGCGTCCCGGCTCTTGTGCACTTGGCTGATGTAGCCAGAGACGAGCTCTCCAATGCTCAGGTTGGTGTAGTCGGAGAGGTCCAGGTTCACCCGGTGGGGCTGCAGCAACTCCCCCTTAGCGGAGCACTTGGCCAGCACGGTAGGTCTCCCCGGCTCAATGAACTCCGTCCGGGTGATTACCACGTCCGGGTCATTTGTTGGTTGGGCCGAGCCGGAGGCCTCCGGGTCAGCAGAAACTTCTACAGGAGCCGTGTCCATTGGAGTGGTGGCTTCGGGGGCGGAGGCAGCTGGCGGTTCTTGGACCGTCACCTCCGGCTCAGGCAAATCCGGTACTCCGGCCGACTTGGTTTTCTTCACCCTCTTGGTGAGCTTTGCCTGGGCACTGAAAGAACAACAAAGGTTAGTACAAAAAAATGAGTAAAGATCAGAACAACATGAGATGATTATTGTTACCCGGGCGCGGTCTTGAAAGCCGGCAGATTCGACTGCATAGAGTCGCCGGAAGAAGGGGAAGCCTCCTGATAATTTGAGTCAGAAGAATTAAGCGGTTGGCGTATAACACCCGCAAAAGGATGAAAAGGGTACAATTTTGCGATCACCTCGGTCCGGCGTTTCCTTGCTGCATCAGGTAACCCGGCGGAGAGGTCAGTGCCCTTGCTACTCCGGGTGTGCCGCCGGCTCTCATGAACCTGTCGCTTCAAAATAAATTGAGGATCTTGGTAAGCTAAAGGATGGGAAAAGCTTACTTTCCGGGTTACTCTTCGAGTTTTCAGCCTTGGCAAGGGCTCCGAGTCGGAGGAAAGTATTGTTACCTCTTCAGCCACCGGGTTACTGGCTCCGGTGTCCTCCTGTTGATAAACAACATCGATAAGGCGGACAGAAATAAACGACAAGTATAACAAGAGTTTACAGGTTTAGGAATTACCTCAGACTCGGAGCTGTCACTTAGCTGCAACAGCTCCGAAGCAGTGGGCCTACTTCCCTTCTTACGGGGAGCGGCTTTCTTGGCGGCTTTCTTCACCTTTCTGGCCTACTTGGCCGCCTCATGGTCATATTTGACCCGCCAGAACTTGTCGTCAGCCTGAAAAATACAATGATGATTTCTTCAAACGATTCAGATGAAGGTTATATACAGAAGAAGATAGGATGATCAGATTGGCGGCTTACCGCTGGGGCTGGGTTGGTCTTGCAGAAGGGGGCTAGCCCGGTCCTTCCACAGTCTGCCAGGCTCTCATTCAAGAGAGCCTTGGTCATCTCATCTGCAACATCTTCCGGAAGATCATTGCGGCTGTGTCTCTGAGGGTCGTCTTTTCGGCCCGTGTACTCACACATTAAGCCGGGGCGGCGGCTCAATGGGATCACCCGCCATGAGATCCAGACCCGAACCAGATCAATTCCATTTAGACCATTGCCCAGGAGAGCCTTGATCTTGTTGATGGTGGGAAGCAGAGGCTGGCGCTCCGCCGGAGTCAGTTTGTCTGACAATGGGTGTGTTGACTCCAGACGTGATGGGCGAAAGCCGGGCAGCGGACTTTCATCAGCCGGTGACGTATCTTGGCAATAGAACCAAGTCATGTTCCAGTCCTTTGGGTGGCTCGGCGGCTCGGCATAAGGGAAAAGACAGTCTCTTCGCCGCTGAATGGAGATGCCACCTAGCTCTAGACTTGGTCCATTGGCGCACTCATTCTGACAGTTTAAGTAAAAAAGCTCTCTGAAGAGCAGCAGACTAGGTTCTTCTCCAAGATAAACCTCGCAGAAGACTTGGAAATTGCAGATGTTGGACACTGAGTTGGGTCTTATATCTTGAGGCCACAAGTCGAAGAAGTTCAGAACGTCTCTGAAAAACTTTGAGCCAGGCGGTGCGAAGCCCCGGCTCATATGATCCGCAAAAATCACTACCTCCCCGTCCTTTGGCTGTGGTCTCTCTTCTGACGGGTCAGGGGCACGGTAGGACATGACATCCTTCTTGGGCAGATATCCAGACTTAACAAAATCTGCTAGGGTCTCATTGGTGACGTTGGACCTCATCCAGTTGCAAGTAATGGGAGCTTTGGGAGGCATGGTGAAAGTCGGCGGTCTATGATAAAAGGAAAAACGTCCGGGTTAATTATGAGCCGGAGGAAATCTACAGTTCAATGTCAAGGTGGCGGCTTATGAAGGGGACTAATGGTATACACTTAAGTGCATCGGGCTATTTAAGTCGCCGAGGGATTGAGAATAATTTGATTATCTACAGGCCTTGTCACAGCTAAGCCGGAAACTTTTGTGGCGCATGATTTCTTTAAGCCGGAAGGTTCTACGGCGCGTGGTTTCTTTAAACCGGAGCTGTAAACCGCTGAGATTCAATGATTGCAGTTTTTTACTAAGTGTGGTAAAACAGGTTTCACACGCCGCAGTAAAACTTTTGGATCAAAATGGTCGGGTAAAGTAAAAAGTTTCTAGACCTAGAAACTGACGAGCGGATGTTCTTGAGCTTGAACGAAGCCATTATGCAGTGGAAAGAGATTTACTGGCATTTGAAATAAGTACCAAATAACCGCCGCACTAGTTCTATGCAGGTCTAAGATCAAAAGGAGCAGTAAGAAAGAAAACTACCGGAGTTTGTGGCAATGGCGACGAACACGAAGGACGCGGACGAACCCTACGGCAGATCTATTCTACAGGACAAGCAGGACTTACAGGAGCTGGAGGGCTGCGGAGGTTGTCCCGTTTCTCTGGTCCGATCAGGGTGATGCAGCGGCCTGAGCTGGTGACGACGAGAAGACCCGCGGCGGTGACCGCGGCGGAGCTCGAGCAGCACGGGACAGTGAGAGGAAGGAGATGACAGAGGAAGGAGAGTGAGAAAGGCCCGTCGGGCCGGCCTATTTATAAGGCGAGCTCGTAAAGCGGGCGCAAGAATCAAGGAGACCGTGGCGTGGTTATCTCCCCGCGTAACGCCTCAATCTTCAGGATGACAGTAAATGAAAAGATCCGTTGCGAATCTGGTGGAGTAAAAAACGGGCTTAATGGAAGATGACGTCACCGCGGATTATCCGGAGTCCAGAGGATGAAGTCACGCCGGGTTATGGCCTTCACACAATTGTAAGCCGGAGTTTTTTCTGTCGAAGGAATGGAAGATTGACATGAGCCGGCTCAAATCAATCTGGGGCCTAATGTTGAGGATATAGACCTTAGAGTCACCCGCCAGGAGGAGCCGGGTTACTCATATGGTCACTGCGAGAAGCCCGACAACAAGATTAAAGACGGTGGGCCAAAGATGGGCTTAAGACCCGGCGGAGGCTTAAGGCCCGTAGTTACAATCATTTTTATGGTAGAACTTGTAGTGTAAGGCAAGAATAGTTAAGAGTCCGAGCCGGACACTCTTATGAGCCGGCCGGGACTCTGAGAGCTGCAGGGCGTCAGCCTCCCTATATAAAGGGACGACCCGGCAGCAGTTTAGGGGCGACAACAATCTCATCGAGAGCCGGGCATAGCAGTTTAGCTCCCTGGTGATCGTAACCCTAATCAATACCACCTCAAACTGGACGTAGGCTTTTACCTTCACCGTAAGGGGCCGAACCAGTATAAACCCTCGTGTTCCTTGTCCCGCATTAACCCCTTCAAGCTTCCTAGCTGCGATGGCTCCACGACTAAGTCCTAGCTCGAGGACATCTGCCGTGACAATTCCACGACACCTCCCGATGAACAGGACCCCCGTTTCGACCGTAGGAGGTCCGTTTCGTCCGTTTTGCGGTACGCCACACCCCTCCCGATTAACAGGATCCCCGTATCGACCATAGGTGGTCCGTTTCGTCAGTTTTGCGGTACGCCACACCCCTCCCGATCAACATGACCCCCGTTTCGACCATAGGAGGTCCGTTTCCTCCGTTTTGCGGTACGCCAGACCCCTCCCGATCAACAGGACCCCGTTCCGACCGTAGGAGGTCCGTTTCCTCCGTTGTGTGGTACGCCAGGCCTCGTTTCCATCGCCTGTTCCGTCCAAGCCCTCCCGATGAACACGACCACGCATTCCGTTCCGACCCAGCCGGTTGGCTCCCACGTGTTCCGTTGCCTCCCGATGAGCACGACGCATTCCGTTGCCTCCCCATGAACACGACGCATTCCGTTGCCTCCCCATGAACACGACGACGATGCTGTTTCTCCGTTTCGACCTAGCCATGTACACGAGCCATGGCCGTACGTATGCGCAAGTAGGAGTTCGAGACCCCGCCCGTATGTACACATACGTGGCCGTATTTTCTTTCTTGCACCCTGGCCGCTGTACGTACGTGTACATGATACGTGCACGCCTCTACTACGATACGTACGTGCCTCTACTACGACACGTGCGCGCCTCTACATCCACCAGTATATATGTACGTACACGTTCGCGACTAGAATGACAACGCTACGTACGCTTCGACCAGGTGGGTGCCGACTGTCAGGCACTTCCTTGCCTACGAAGATGTAGCTGGTGGGTCCCAGCAGTCAGGGGGTGAATCGTTTTTCTTGCCCGGACGCACTTCCTTGCGTGCGAAGATGTAGATGGTGGGTCCCAGCAGTCAGGGGGAAACCTTTTTTCGCAAAATACAGTGGCCCGTCCGATGGGTCCCAACTGTCAGGTGGAGGAATCATTATTTTCCGCGTAATAAGGAGGCACTTCCTTGTTGCATCCGTGGACCCAGCTGTCAGCCTCTCCACGTACAGTCCACGTCCGATGGAAGTCGTTCCTTGACCACGTTGACCACGCCGCGCCGAGAGCACCAGGGCGGTGGGCGACGGCAAGGCCTAGGAAGGGGACGACGGGGAGCCAGGGAAGACGCGGCAGTGAAAGCCCGCGCGGAGAGGAGTACGAGGGTTCACTGGTTCAGCTGCGGTGTGAGGCTGCCGTCGCCGCAGGGCCTGGCCAGCGGTGGGAATAGTAGGGGGCGGTGGGGCCTCCGTGGCAGCATAGCCGGCCACGGGAGGCAGGAGCATGCGGCACGACCAGCGCTGCTTTGGGTGGCTGGAGCAAGAAGACCAGAGGTTGAAGAAGCACTACGGCCGTTGGATGGACATCGTACGGTCACTGGAGCTAGAATCGTTCATATTGACTAAAGTTGACAAAGGCCCCCATCCCAGTCAACTTAGTAGGCCCACAAGTTAGCCTCCCACCATGGTGGGTCCCAGCTAGCAGGGGGAGTATTCATTTTTTTGTGCGTAGTAAGGAGGCACTTCCGGTGGGTCCAAGCTGACAGCAGGGGGAACGTTTTTTCGCGAAATACGCTGGACCGTCCGATGGGTCCCAGCAGTCAGGGGGGAAACTTTTTTTCGCGAAATAAGGTGGCCTGTCCAGTGGGTCCCTGCTGTCAGGTGGAGGAATAATTATTTTGCGCGTAATAAGGAGGCACTTCCTTGCGGCCGCCTGGACCCAGCTGTCAGCCTCTCAACGTACAGTACTCTTCCGATGGAAGTCGGTCGTTGACCACGTTGACCACGCCGCGCCGAGAGCACCAGGGCGGTGGTCTGGACGACGGCGAGGCCTAGGAAGGGGACGACGTGGAGCCGGGGAAGATGCAGCAGTGGAAGCCCGCACGGAGAGGAGTACGAGGGTTCACTGGTTCGGCTGCGGTGTGAGGCTGCCGTCGCCGCAAAATAACAGGGGGTGTGGGTGAGTAGAGGGATGGCCTGGCCAGCGGTGGGAGTAGTATGGGGTGGTGAGGCCTCCACGGCATCACAGCCGGCAACTGGAGGCAGGAGCACGCGACACGACCGGCGCTGCTTTGGGCGGCTGGAGCAAGAAGACCAGAGGTTGAAGAAGCACTACGGCCGTTGGATGGACATCGTACGATCACTGCAGCTAGAATCGTTTATATTGACTAAGTTGACAAAGCCCTTGGTACGCATCAACTTAGTAGGCCCATAGCTCAGATTTGGTAGAGAACATATAGCCCATTTGCGATTTGTAAGAATGTATAGCCCATTTTTTAATTCTAATGGAATTTACTAGAGCCCATTTACAGTTTGTTAAAAGTACAACCCAACTTCTAGCTAGGACAACGATTAATAATTTCAAACAACCGCTCAAAACAGAATTCAAAAAAAATTCCCACATTTTGATGGGATCCGAAATATTTTTATCTGAAATTTCTAGTCAGGTTAAATATAATTTCAAAATAAAGTTGTATTACGTTAAAATCCAACGAAATATTGCGCGCGCAACAAGTAATGAAATTAAAATTTTCAAATTCCAAAAATAATATATTTTTCAAACTAATTACGTGTTTGGTGCATAGTGACTGTCCAGTTATTATAATTACATCCCATTTATTATTTCTTAAAGTCCATTTTCTTGTTAAGCCTAATGCATACCTCCTAGGAAAGTTTGTAGCCCAGCGGGGCGGAGAATAACATGTTGACCCGGATATTGTGTACAACTGTCGGCCCAGTTGCATTACTGATGTTGAAAAAAAAGGCCTGTGTAGTACAGTACAACCTAACATGGTTACTCAGCCCACATTCAGCGACGCTGGAAAGGCCCAAACAAGGCTTCTCTACAACTTTGTGAAGTCACTGAGCTCAATTAATATCTTAAGAAAAAAGTTAGATTACAGTGGAACCTAATTAAAAGCTGTCATGAGCAAATAAATAATTCAATGGGTCCCACTTGTGCATGTGCGCGTGTGTGTGCGTGTGTGTGTGTGAGAGAGAGAGAGAGAGAGATAGAGAGAGAGACCCATCGGTCGATGCTCGTAAATACATCTTTCAGCCATATGCATTGCTGATGCTCAGTAAAAACTTATATAGTTGACACAATCATATAGAACATCATAGCACACGGAACTTGCATACAAAAATTTCACGCAGGAGGCACAATCAGGATGGAAGCAGTGGATCGCTACGGGAAGGGCTATGTTGAAACCAACAAAGTCGTACATAACGGTTCATCGTCTTTATCAATGACGGGGAAATATCTTGAATGTTGTGCAAAGAAAACAGACAGACAACAAAGTTCTGCTAGCACATTAAGTTGACGTACAGCCCTTTCTAAAAAAAGTTTAGGTACAAAATTAGAACAGGTCACAATCAAATGTACTGGCATATCAGTGCTTCACACCCATAGCTCGGATTTAACTAGTATCTGACAAGATTCAGTTGTTACCTCAAATTAGAGCACATCCAGGCAGCCATCCCTACCTCTTCTCCCAAAGAAGCAGTGGCCTCCGCCGCGCGATGGAGTAGGCCCTGTGCCATCCATCGTTCCGAGCAACACAGGGAAACTCTGACGTTGACTCCTGTAATGGACGTCGTCGACGGACCCTGGCACCAGCGGCGGCGGCGGGACTTCGATTGATGGATTGACCACTTCTTCGACATGCACGAACACTCGATACAGGTAGATCCCTAACGTGGTCCGTGGCGGCCTTGGTGGTGACGAATAGTACAACCCCGGTTCTTGCACCGGTATCTCAACACCAATCACCTTCGGTATGGTGGACGACTTCTTCATCCATGCCATAACCGTCAGAGCCCAGCTATCTGGAGGAACAAACATACTTACGAGCTCACCTCCAAGGTTGTTGATAAGCTCATTCATGGACTCGCTGTTCCAAGCACGTCGAGGCATGCCGTGGAAGGTAAGCTTTGTTAAAAATTCAAGCTCAGAGGGCACCGAGCCCCATCCTGGGTGCCACCAATCAAAGCTCACCAGCGCGCCATCACAGAACAAACGCCGGGAAGATTCGAACACACGACTGCAGTCGAAAGTTGTCCGAAATCTGACGAAGAAATCAGCCGGTGCCGGACAGACTTCGACGAGCAAGTCACTTATTTGGATGCCATGCGCAATGCCAAGAGCTTTGATAAGGTCGTCCGGCGAGCTGGAGGCCGGTCGCCGTTGATGGTTACCATCAACACTTTGCCGGCAAACTGGTCGTCAAGCGCCGCCATGCCACTGTTGAGCGACAGCACGCAGCGACCGAAGGCAGGACGGACCTCAGGATCTCCGGCTTGGAGATCCGCGTTGACCGGCGACATGATAGTGCGCTTGAGTACAGGGAGTACAGGAGGGGGATTTGGGGGAACTGGAGTAGGAATCGAGATTCCAGAGGTGGGGGAGGGGTGGGAGACTGGGGATGAAATGGTAGCATGAATTTCGAGCACGCGCCAATATGCTCTCGGCGGGCAAGCGCACGAAAACACCGGTGGCGCCCACATGTCGGCCTAAGAGTCCTTATTCTTTCTTTTTTGGAGAGCCCGGCCTTTTTTTTCAGGATCTTTTGAGAGCCCGGCCTGAGAGTCATAATTGACCTGTTTGGCATTGCGTTACTACTCAACCCATATTCAACGACACCTCACTGGCCCAAACAAGTGTACATCATCGAAAAGACACTGAGCTCAAATTATATAACTTGAAAAAAGGAGATATACTCTAAACACTAGAGAATGGTGATGCCCTCATTTAGCCCACCAGTAGTTCGAGACAATAAACAGTTCGAAACAACGATATATACAACATTCAAACATTGACTAGTGATGTAACACCCCGCATGTAACTTGCCATATTTGTATCTCCGACTCTTGCCATTTCCGGCTATGTGATATGTTTTTCCCTCCGTTGTCGGGTTTTGGTTTTCGTTTTGTATTTTGGTCATGTCATGCATTTTTTATATCATGTCATCATGTGCATTGCATTCGCATACGTGTTCGTCTCATGCATCCGAGCATTTTCCCCGTTATCCGTTTTCGAATCCGGCGCTCCTATCTTCCCCGGTGCACCCCTCTAGTTTTCTTTCGTGTGCGTGTGTCAAACTTTCTCGGAATGGACCGAGGCTTGTGAAGTGGTCTTATTATACCACCCGGAGTCTACCGGTCAAGTTTCGTTCCATTCGGAGGTCGTTTGGTACTCCAACGGTTAACCGAGCATCCGCAAAGTCCATTTGAGTGTCCAGCAAAAACCCCCTCCAAAACCAGCCCAAAGCCCACCAAACTCTCTTCCATGCTCTAGGTCGTTCGATCACGATCGTGTGGGCGAAAACCGCACCTCATTTGGAGTCTCCTAGCTCCCTCTACCTATTTATATGTGGGCATCCCGAATACGAAATCGCAGTCTCCCATAACCCTAAATCCCCTCTCCGCGGGCGGACGCGTCCAGCGCCCGCCGGACAACCCGCGCCGCCGCCCGTAGCCAGTGGCGTAGCGCCACGTGTCACCGCCGCACCTCCCTCCGCCGCGGCCCGCTCGGCCCACGGGAGGCCCTCCCGGCCCGCCGCCGCCGCGCGCCTGTCCCGCCCGCCGCCGCCGGCTCGGCCCCGCCTCGCCCCGCCGCCGGCCGGCCGCCGCCGCGCCACGGTCCCCGCCGCCGACGCCGCCGGCCCCGCCGTCCTCTCCTCCTCCGGCGACCGGCGGCGGATGGGAATTTGTTAATGTCCGGTTTTAGATAACTTGTCACTTGACCCAATTAAAATACACCAAGTGCGTGTGTAGCCGTGATGGTCTCTTCTCGGTGGAATCCGGGAAGTGAACACGGTCTGTGTTATGTTTGACGTAAGTAGGTGTTCAGGACCTCTTCTTGGTCATTGCTAGATGACGGCCGTTCCTTTGCTTCTCTTCTCGCTCTCATTTGCGCAAGTTAGCCACCATATATGTTTTGCCGCTGTAGCTCCACCTCTTTGCACCTCTTGTCCTATAAGCTTAAATAGTCTTGATCTCGCGGGTGTGAGATTGCTGAGTCCCCGTGACTCACAGATACTTCCAACAACAGTTGCAGGTGCCGACGATGCCAGTGCAAACGATGGCGTCGATCTCAAGTGGGAGTTCGACGAGGAACGTGGTCGTTATAATGTGTCTTTTCCTGATGATCAGTAGTGGAGCCCAGTTGGGACGATCGGGGATCTAGCATTTGGGGTTGTCTTATTTTCATCTGGTTTTTGACCGTACTCGGTCTATATGATTGTATTTTGGATGATGTATGAATGATATTTATGTATTGTGTGAAGTGGCGATTGTAAGCCAACTCTTTGTCCCATTCTTGTTCATTACATGGGATTGTGTGAAGATGACCCTTCTTGCGACAAAACCACTATGCGGTTATGCCTCTAAGTCGTGCCCCGACACGTGGGAGATATAGCCGCATCGTGGGCGTTACAAGTTGGTAATCAGAGCCATCCCCGACTTAGGAGCCCCCTGCTTGATCGAATCGCTGACGTTGTTGAGTCTAGAATAAAAATGTTTTGAGTCTTAGGATTAAATATATCGGAGAGTAGGATTCTTTTACTCCTCAGTCCCTTCGTCGCTCTGGTGAGGTCTCCTGACGTAGAAGTTTTGACTACTCTCTCCTCAAATTTCACTAAAAAAAATTTTAGGATCACGCGGGTATCTTGGAATCGTTCCGATCGATTTGTGACGAGAACATTGTTCTTGGTGCCTCCTGTCATTTAGGGGTTGTGGCAGTGTCCTGGGGAGTTGAGCTCCGAGGTGTTGTCGTCACAATTTTATCGTTGCAGTTCTGGAATACCTGAGTTTCGCCGACATCGAAATCTCTTTTATGCAGTTGTTGGTGAGATCACCTCGACGCCACCCAGTACTGGGGCGGGAGTTCGGGAGTATTGCCATAACTTGTATAACGGATGTTTTTCGAAGGTTGAGGTAAACGATTTCCAAGGTTTCTTGGTTATGTGTTGACGGATGGATACAGCTGGATCTAGGGATTGCTAGTTTGGGTGATATATATATTGTGTCCCCTGTATCCCCTACACCAGATTGCATAACCAGAAAGTTTCGGGAGTTTATAAGTGGGAATTCTAGTAGCCTTAGGATTTCTTTCCGACAGACGCATGATATGAGATTGGGGTTCGACGTCTAGTGGTCCGCCTATATACGGTTGATTTTACAGTGGTCTCGTTGTGTCTTAAAGAGTCCATGGCTTTGCCGACTCGGGGACGCTTCGTATGTCATGTGCACAGCCTTGTACATGATGGTGCTGTACGATTGAGCCCGTGTGGGCCCCACCACGAAAACTTCGGACGAAATTTCTATCATATGTTTGTTCCGGCTTATTCTGCAAGCCAATACTTGGTTTTATTTTGTATTGTGGTATTCGAGTTCCCTTCGAATTCATATGTTCATTCCATATCTTTTTCAAGTGGCTTCTCAACTTATGGAAGTGTGATGATTTACTACGGAAGTCATTCGTTCATCTTCGTTCGAATGTTTATTGTGAAGACTATATGTTGCAATTTCTGTCCGTTGATTCTACTTATCTTTTGTCTATCAAGAGGCTAACGGATGTCACCCTCTTCAGGATGGCTCCGCCAACGCGTCAGAATCCGGATCGCAGCGAAGGGAGTCAAGCGAACCCTCCGCCACCACCTCCACCTCCGGAGGCATGGCAAGCAATCATGGCAGCCACCAACGCCAATGCTCAGATGATTCTGCAACTCTTGCAAGAACGTACTCAAGGGCAAGGCAATCAAGGCAATCAAGGTCAAGGCAACAATCAGTTTCACTTTGCCACTCTCAACCAGTTTCTCGCAAATCAGCCCAAGTCTTTCAGCTACTGTGCCGAGGCCACGGATGCCGATGATTGGCTCGTGGACATCAACAAGCATTTTGAATGTAGCAATGTCAGGCCTGAGGACTTTGTCAAGTTCGCTTCTTTCCAGCTCAAGGACCAAGCTGCTGATTGGTTTCAGCAATACAAAGATTCCAGAGGAGGTCGTGTGATCACTTGGACTGACTTCTGTCGGGACTTCAAAGCGCACCACATTCCACAAAGTGTTGTTGAGAGCAAGCGTGAGGAGTTCCACAATCTCAAGCAAGGAAACATGTCTGTGTATCAATACAACATTCAGTTTCAGAAACTTGCTCGCTTCGCTAAACAAGACGTTCCTGATGAGAAGAGCATGATCTATCACTTCAGAGGTGGCCTTAAAGAGGATCTACAGTTAGCTCTCGTTCTTGTTGAGCCTACTCAGTTTGATCAATTCTACAATATGGCACTGAAGCAAGAGGCGGCCCAGCTCAAGTGTGAGGCTTCTAAGAAGAGAGTCAGAGACGCAGTTCAGTCTTCTTCTTCCTCACTTGTGTCAGCTAAGCAACAGAAGTTCTGGTTGCCTCCTCCTCCGTTTCGTCAGCCTTACCAGCAGAAGAACAAAGGTGGCCATAGTTCTTCCAACTCTTCCAACTCTGGCTATCAGATCAAGTCTCAGAATCAAGCTCCAAAGTCCAATGCTCCTTATCACCGTCCACTCTCAGAGGTGACTTGCAACAAATGTCAGCAGAAAGGTCACTATGCTAACAAGTGCTTCAACCAGAGGCGTCTTCCTCGTCCTCCTACTGTCAGATCTTCCAGCAATGCAGTGGTCAAGCATAATCCAAAGTCTGCTAAGGTGAACATGATGAATGCAGCCCAAGCGGAGGAATCTACTGATGTGATAATGGGTAATCTCTCAGTTAATGATATTCCTGCAAAAGTTCTTTTTGATACTGGTGCATCGCATTCTTTCTTGTCATACCCATTTGCATCGAAGCACAATGTTGACACAGAGATTTTACCCAAAGTTATGCAAGTTGTTTCTCCGGGAAAGCTTTTGTCGTCTAGTTTGGTTGCTCCCGATGTTTCCATCAAGATGGGTGACTATAAATTTCAGTCTTCTCCAATTGTCCTTGGTGACTCGGATATTGATCTTATTCTCGGGATGGACTGGCTTTCTAAGCACAAGGCTCAACTTGATTGTGCTGCCAGAGAAATTCAATTGACACACTCGACTGAGGATGTGATTATTTTTGCCGCTCGTGATGAAACCATTCGGTTTTTCTCTCTCAATGAGAAGGGCGAATTGGATGCCATATCTCAAATTCCAGTCGTTTGCGAGTATCAAGATGTTTTTCCAGAAGAGCTTCCGGGTATGCCTCCGCACCGGCCAGTTGAGTTCGTTATCGAACTAGAGCCTGGTACTGTACCCGTTTGCAAGCGTCCATACAAGCTTGGACCAAACGAGCTGAAGGAATTGAAGAAGCAGCTCGATGAACAAGAACGTCTGGGTTTGATCAGACCGAGTTCTTCTCCATGGGGTTGTGGTGTTCTTTTTGTCAAGAAGAAGGATGGCACGGACCGACTTTGTGTCGACTACCGTCCATTGAACAAGAGGACAATCAAGAACAAGTATCCACTTCCCAACATCAATGAGCTATTCGAGCAACTCAAAGGTGCTAAAGTTTTCTCGAAGCTTGACCTTCGTATGGGTTATCATCAGATTCGCATTCGTGAAGAAGATATTCCCAAGACAGCTTTCAGAACAAGCTTTAGTTCTTATGAATATACTGTCGTGTCTTTCGGCCTTGTCAATGCTCCACCGGTGTTCTCTCGGATGATGAATTTCATCTTCAACCCCTATACCAATGAATTCGTTCTGGTGTATCTCGATGATATCTTGGTCTTCTCCAAGAATAAGCAGGATCATGCCAAACATTTGCGATTGGTGCTCGACAAGCTCAGAGAGTATCAATTCTATGCGAAGTTCTCCAAATGTGAGTTTTGGCTCGATGAAGTTCTTTTCCTTGGTCACATCATCTCCGCCAAAGGCATCGCTGTTAACCCCGAGAAGGTGTCCGCAGTTCTGGATTGGGAACCTCCTCAAAATGTCAAGCAGCTCCGCAGTTTCCTGGGTCTTGCAAGCTATTGCCGAAGATTCGTTGAGAATTTCTCCAAAATTGCAAAGCCTCTTTCCAACCTCCTACAGAAGCATGTGAAGTATGTCTGGTCTCCTGAGTGTGACGTCGCTTTCAACACTCTCAAACAGAAACTAGTCACAGCTCCTGTCTTGACTCCTCCTGATGAATCCAAGCCGTATGAAGTTTTCTGTGATGCTTCTCTCCAAGGTCTCGGTGCTGTGTTAATGCAAGAGAAGAAAGTTGTGGCTTATACCTCTCGGCAGTTGAAGCCCAACGAGAAGAACTACCCCACTCACGATCTTGAGTTGGCGGCAGTTGTCCATGCTTTGGTTACGTGGAGACATCTCTTGTTGGGAAGACAAGTGGACATTTTCACTGATCACAAGAGCCTCAAGTATATCTTCACTCAGCCCAACCTCAATCTCAGGCAGACTCGATGGGTCGAAATGATTCAAGAGTACAATCCGAGTATTGAATATACTCCAGGCAAGGCTAATGTCATTGCAGATGCTTTAAGCAGGAAAGCTTATTGCAACAGTTTGATCCTCAAGCCTTTCCAGCCGGATCTTTGTGAAGCTTTCCGCAAGCTGAATCTCCAAGTTGTTCCTCGAGGCTTTCTTGCCAACCTCATAGTATCTCCTACTTTGGAAGATCAAATTCGTGAGGCACAACTCCTTGATGCCATGGTGAAGAAGGTGAAACGTGGTATCGACAAGGGTCTTTCCAAATACAAGTGCTATCGCATTGATGACAGAGACACTTTGTTCTTCGAGGACCGGATTGTGGTTCCGAAAGGTGATCTAAGGAAAGTCATAATGAACGAGGCACACAATTCTCTCCTTTCCATTCATCCTGGAAGTACGAAGATGTATCATGACCTCAAGCAGTCGTATTGGTGGACTCGAATGAAGCGAGAAATTGCTCAATTCGTGAATGAATGTGATGTCTGCCGAAGAGTGAAAGCAGAACACCAACGACCAGCTAGTCTCCTCCAACCTCTTGCTATTCCGGAATGGAAGTTTGATCATATCGAAATGGACTTCGTGACTGGATTTCCCAAATCCAAGCGCGGAAATGATGCTATCTTCGTTGTCATTGACAAGCTCTCTAAAGTGGCTCATTTCCTTCCTATCAAAGAATCCATCACAGCAGCTCAGCTGGCAGAGCTGTACACCTCAAGAATTGTCTCCTTGCACGACATTCCACAATTGATTTCTTCAGATCGTGGAAGCATCTTCACCTCTAAGTTCTGGGACTCTTTCCAGAAGGCCATGGGCACTAACATTCGCTTCAGCACAGCTTTCCATCCTCAAACTAGTGGCCAAGTCGAGCGAGTCAATCAAATTCTTGAAGATATGCTCAGGGCTTGTGTCATTTCCTTTGGCATGAAATGGGAAGATTGTCTCCCTTATGCTGAATTCTCCTACAACAACAGCTTCCAAGCGAGTTCGGGCAAGGCCCCATTCGAGATTCTCTATGGCAGAAAGTGCCGTACTCCTCTCAATTGGTCAGAGACTGGTGAACGCCAACTTCTTGGCAATGACTTAATCACTGAAGCTGAAGAAATGTGTAAAGTCATCCGTGATAATCTCAAAGCCGCGCAATCGCGTCAGAAGAGCTACTATGATAGTAAGCATCGTGATTTGGCTTTCGAGATCGGAGACCATGTCTACCTCCGCGTCTCTCCAATGAAAGGCACTCGTCGCTTCGGTATCAAAGGGAAGCTTGCCCCTAGATACGTGGGTCCTTTCAAGATCATTGGCAAAAGAGGCGACCTAGCCTTTCAACTTGAGCTTCCTTCCAACTTCGCGAAAGTGCACGATGTGTTCCACGTGTCACAGCTCCGCAAGTGCTTCAAGACACCTGAGCGCACTATCGACTTCGAAGAGATTGAACTTCAAGAAGATTTGTCTTATCATGAGCACCCCGTTGCTATTCTTGAGGAAACTGAGCGCAAGACTCGCAACAAGTCTATCAAATTCCTGAAAGTGAAGTGGTCGCACCATTCCGACCGGGAAGCCACCTGGGAACGCAAGGACCATCTCCGTTCCGAATATCCGGAGTTCTATCAGTCCTAGATCTCGGGACGAGATCCTCTCGTAGTGGTGGAGTGTTGTAACACCCCGCATGTAACTTGCCATATTTGTAACTCCGACTCTTGCCATTTCCGGCTATGTGATATGTTTTTCCCTCCGTTGTCGGGTTTTGGTTTTCGTTTTGTATTTTGGTCATGTCATGCATTTTTTATATCATGTCATCATGTGCATTGCATTCGCATACGTGTTCGTCTCATGCATCCGAGCATTTTCCCCGTTGTCCGTTTTCCAATCCGGCGCTCCTATCTTCCCCGGTGCACCCCTCTAGTTTTCTTTCGTATGCGTGTGTCAAACTTTCTCGGAATGGACCGAGGCTTGTGAAGTGGTCTTATTATACCACCCGGAGTCTACCGGTCAAGTTTCGTTCCATTCGAAGGTCGTTTGGTACTCCAACGGTTAACCGAGCATCCGCAAAGTCCATTTGAGTGTCCAGCAAAAACCCCCTCCAAAACCAGCCCAAAGCCCACCAAACTCTCTTCCATGCTCTAGGTCGTTCGATCACGATCGTGTGGGCGAAAACCGCACCTCATTTGGAGTCTCCTAGCTCCCTCTACCTATTTATATGTGGGCATCCTGAATACGAAATCGCAGTCTCCCGTAACCCTAAATCCCCTCTCCGCGGGCGGACGCGTCCAGCGCCCGCTGGACAACCCGCGCCGCCGCCCGTAGCCAGTGGCGTAGCGCCACGTGTCACCGCCGCACCTCCCTCCGCCGCGGCCCGCTCGGCCCACGGGAGGCCCTCCCGGCCCGCCGCCGCCGCGCGCCTGTCCCGCCCGCCGCCGCCGGCTCGGCCCCGCCTCGCCCCGCCGCCGGCCGGCCGCCGCCGCGCCACGGTCCCCGCCGCCGACGCCGCCGGCCCCGCCGTCCTCTCCTCCTCCGCGACCGGCGCCGCCGGCCCCGCCGCCTCCTCCCTCCGGCCTCGCCTCCGGCAGCCCGCGCCGGCGCCGCTCCCTCCTCCGCCGGCGAGCAGCGCCCGACCTCCGCGAGCCCGCGCCCGAGCCGGCCCCGATCCGATCTGGGTCAACGGAGAAGGTTGACCCGAGCCCCCCTCTTTTCTTCTAAGTCTGAGAATATTATCAGTATCTTGCTCTGTTCGTATCACGATAACTTTGTGCATGTAGCTCCGATTCTCACGTATAATACGTCAAATTGTTCGTCTCGTGATGCTCTTCATTTTGTTCAATTGCACCATTTTCATTAGAGGTCATCTTGATGCCCAAATCTTCGTTGGAAGAGGGCTAGTTGCTGTTAATCTCTGGTTCTTATCAGAACTTGGAGATTTGTCATTTTTGTATCATTTAATCTGTGCATCTTTTGAGCATGAGCTCTACATATGTTTTGAAGTATGCCATGCCATCTTTCCAGTGATATAGTCCATGTATTTTTGTGGTCTCTGTGGTGACTAGCACAAGCATGCAAAGTAGGCCCCGTAATATTTCTGATTTCAGGGACTTAGTGATTTCTCCAAGTCCTTGTCTGCTGTAATTTTGTTGCCATGTAAACTTGATGCTAGAGAGAGATCCATGCATATTTTGGAGATGTTCAGTAAGGATGTTTTGTATTTATAGTTGTAATTGATCCATTCCTGCAATTGTTTGCAATTTTAGAGCATCATAGCATGACTCAATCTTGCTCTACTTTTGCTATAAAATATTTCTGGCAGATTCTTAACATGATATGCATTTTTGCCAAGCTTATTGTAGTTGATCCACACATGCTATGCATTTGTTCTTGCCATGGATAGCTTCATAAACATGCCATCTTGCTGTAGGTATGCTTGGTGTTTCATGCATTGCTCTGTAGTGAGTGCATCATGCTCACAAAGAGGCCTACATATTAATATTTCTGCCATGCTCTGTTTTCTGCTAAGTCTGAAACCTGATAACGAAACTTGCTATGTTTACATGCTTGCCATCATTTCTTCTGGTCCTTTTTGGCTTATGGTCAGTAAGGGACTTTTGTCATGTGCACTTAGTAGAACACTACCATGCCTTGTCTTGCTATGTTAAGTTCCTGTAGCATGTTGATTTCGTGCTCTAAACATTGCTACCTGATGATGATTTCTGCCATGCCCAGTTTTTCACTAAGTCTGTGAACCTGTAATCTTTTGCACTTTTGCCATGCTTGTTTGAGCTTGATATGTTGTGAACTAGCAGTAGCTCAGTGTTCATCTTTTGTCAAGCATCTCCTGTAGATTACTGCCATGTGCTTTGTTGCTATGTTGGGATGCTGTAGTATTGTTACTTGTTGTATTTTAAGTGCTATCTTGCTGTTTATCGCAGATTAGTGTCATTCTTGTTTTGCTTGCCATTTGCAAACCGTGCATCCGATTCCGGTGATCTTTATATCGATTTCGACCGAAATCATCTCATCTTTCCAGTGGCATGCTTGGTTTGCCAAGTTACTGCCATGTTCATCATTTTCTTTCCGGAGCACGCATAGGCATCGCATATCATATCTTGCATATCATACATGTTTTGCATCATGTTGCTTGCGCATTCCTCGTTGTTGATTGTGTTTCCGTTTGTTTGTGTTCTTGTCTTGGGTAGAGCCGGGAGACGAGTTCGTGAACGAGGAACCTGTCGAGTACGCTTACGAGGATCAAGCTTTCGACAACTCTGAGAACCTTGCAGGCAAGATGACCACCCCTCGAAATCACTTCTATCTTTGCTATGCTAGTTGTTTCGCTCTATTGCCATGCTCCGCTACCTATCACTTGCTATATCATGCCTCCTATTTCAGCCATGTCAGCCCTAACCATCCTTTCCTAGCAAACCGTTGTTTGGCTATGTTACCGCTTTTGCTCAGCCCCTCTTATAGCGTTGCTAGTTGCAGGTGAAGTTGAAGTTTGTTCCATGTCGGAACATGGATATGATGGGATATCACAATATCTCTTATTTTATTAATGCATCTATATATTTTGGTAAAGGGTGGAAGGCTCGGCCTTATGCCTGGTGATTTGTTCCACTCTTGCCGCCCTAGTACTGTTATACCGGGATTATGTTCCTTGAGTTCGCGTTCCTTACACGGTCGGGTGATTTATGGGACCCCCTTGACAGTTCGCCTTGAATAAAACTCCTCCAGCATGGCCCAACTTTGGTTTTACTATTTGCCGCCTAAAGCCTTTTTCCCCGGGTTTTCGCGAGCCCGAGGGTCATCTTATTTTAACCCCCCCCCCCCGGGCCAGTGCTCCTTCGAGTGTTGGTCCGAACTGAGCAGACTGCGGGGCCCCCTCCTGGAAACTCGAGGTCTGGTTTTACTCGTAGGATGTCTCATCCGGTGTGCCCTGAGAACGAGATATGTGCAGCTCCTATCGGGATTTGTCGGCACATTCGGGCGGCTTTGCTGGTCTTGTTTTACCATTGTCGAGATGTCTTGTAAACCGGGATTCCGAGACTGATCGGGTCTTTCCGGGAGAAGGTTTATCCTTCGTTGACCGTGAGAGCTTATGATGGGCTAAGTTGGGACACCCCTGCAGGGTAATATCTTTCGAAAGCCGTGCCCGCGGTTATGAGGCAGATGGGAATTTGTTAATGTCCGGTTTTAGATAACTTGTCACTTGACCCAATTAAAATACACCAAGTGCGTGTGTAGCCGTGATGGTCTCTTCTCGGCGGAATCCGGGAAGTGAACACGGTCTGTATTATGTTTGACGTAAGTAGGTGTTCAGGACCTCTTCTTGGTCATTGCTAGATGACGGCCGTTCCTTTGCTTCTCTTCTCGCTCTCATTTGCGCAAGTTAGCCACCATATATGTTTTGCCGCTGCAGCTCCACCTCTTTGCACCTCTTGTCCTATAAGCTTAAATAGTCTTGATCTCGCGGGTGTGAGATTGCTGAGTCCCCGTGACTCACAGATACTTCCAACAACAGTTGCAGGTGCCGACGATGCCAGTGCAGACGATGGCGTCGATCTCAAGTGGGAGTTCGACGAGGAACGTGGTCGTTATTATGTGTCTTTTCCTGATGATCAGTAGTGGAGCCCAGTTGGGACGATCGGGGATCTAGCATTTGGGGTTGTCTTATTTTCATCTGGTTTTTGACCGTACTCGGTCTATATGATTGTATTTTGGATGATGTATGAATGATATTTATGTATTGTGTGAAGTGGCGATTGTAAGCCAACTCTTTATCCCATTCTTGTTCATTACATGGGATTGTGTGAAGATGACCCTTCTTGCGACAAAACCACTATACGGTTATGCCTCTAAGTCGTGCCCCGACACGTGGGAGATATAGCCGCATCGTGGGCGTTACAAGTGACTACTACTGACATAAACAGCAAGACATGATAGTTCATAAGAAGTCTTGCTACACCACCAAAACGCACCCATCTGCAGCGCTCAGACTCTCGTGATCCAGACGAGAATGACATTCTAAACAGAAGCAACTATTACATAGTAAGAGTGACATAGACGAGGATGACCAAATGATAAGGAATATGCATAACAAAAGAAAGAACTACCCATCCAGAACCAGAAGCAAAGACAACAAAGTCATTCGAAGAGATGATCCAACACCATCATAATTTGCAGCCCCGCTTTAGCGACCAGTACTCCACCCTTTCGATGCAACAACCTAATTACCTATCAACCTGAAGGCTTGAACCACATCACTGCCTGTCGTAATTGAGACATCCAAGGATCAAAGTTAATCCGGATGCCTTTGTCATTCTCACCTTCTTTTGGCTGCAGGCTGTATCGTTGACAATCAGGGGAGTTTGCTCCCGAACTCCTAGGGCTCACCGTGTAGACACAGTTTTCCATAGCAAACAGAGCCTCTCTGCCATCAAGGTCCTTGCCAACGGTGATCTCCTGGTTAATTGGATAATTGAGTCCAAGAAACAGAGAGTGTGAACCAAGGCTATTTACCCGCCTCCAACTAAAAAATCCTAAAGGCCCCAACAAGCTGGTATCCTGCTCATAGACGTAGCAGCCACTGTCCGGATACTCACGTATTACACGGTGCTTGTATACAGTGGGGTTTTTGCAATATAACTTTTCCGGCTCATGTGTCCGAATGATCATCAGTCTTTTTGTCGTTGTCTGATCGAGTGAGGAACCAGTTGTGCTTCCCTGTTTTTGGCAAAGGCGGTGTGATTACAAAGGGCAGTAACTGTAGGGACACTGCATCATGTAAAAAAGGACAGGCATTGTTAATGTAAGATCAGCATTGTTCAGAGTATGAGTAGGATAATGAAAGAAACAACATTGATATGTCCCTGTTGGAAAATACAGGGAAGTGTATACTGGGTTCGAAAATATAGAAGTGCCATGCATGGTTATACTCATGTTATCTCGCAATCGATTCTTCACAGGAAACTACCATGTCATGCATGTTATGTACTCCCTCTGTTCCCAAATATTTGTCTTTCTAGGCATTTCAAATAGACACAACATACTGATGTATGTAGACATATTTTAGAGTGTAGATTCACTCATTTTGCTCCGTATGTAGTCACTTGTTAAAATCTCTAGAAAGACAAATATTTGGGAACGGAGGGAGTAATCATGTTCTGTCCTCACAAACAAATTCTTCAAGGTAACTAACAGACCATGCATTGTTATATACTCGTGTTCTGTGGGCAAATTTTTTGTGAGGATATTATTCTAGCCATTGACTGCTGAAGGGCGAATATAGGTATGTACACATGGTAAGCATTGCAAGATTTCACTACTTCCAAATATAGAGTTCTCCATATGTACATTTACTTCCCTAATGTATGGTTAGATGAAACCAACAGTGTGGTGCATGTTTCTACATCATGAAAATGAGGAAACTAACATGGCCATTGATACACACTCATATTTAGTAGTATTATATATATTACTGTAAAATAAGGATAATATCCATATATTCCTAACCGTTTGATTATTCAGGGTACAAATTGGTTGTAATGACATGGTCACAATCGCATGAATTAGCTCATTCCAAATATAGTTGATTTACGGCGTCTCTAATACATTGCCATAGTTCTACTCAAATTCTGCTCAAACAGGGATATGCCAATCATCACAAAAAGTTCAAACAGTGTCATGGCGTCATCATTAACATGAGACGGAAACAACTTACACGCGCCGTCCCAGCAATACGTGGTGCCATCTGCTTTGTCGATCGCGTAGATGATGCCATTGTGTTCAATAGCATCACAGAAGTGTGTATCAGCTTTGACGATGATCCACTGCGAGCCGTGTTGTCTCCAGCTAAAGAAGGCACCGGCGTAAAGATAGACGAGTCCGCGGTCGAACAAGGCAATTAGCTTGAAGTCTGCGTAATTCGCATGTCGTGTGGGCACTTGGCAGATTACAATCTTCTGCAAAACAAGGTCCGTCCAATTGACATAGTAATCTAGATGACTTGGACCGCGATGGTAATACTCTATATAATCCAACGGAGGAAGGATAATCTCATGTGACGTCGGGAAGTTCACGAGCACCAACTTTTTACCGTCTTCTTTGAAGGCAGCCATCCAGTGGGAGTTCATGCCGACCCAGTACATACCTGCCAAGAAGTTTTGGGCGATGGTGATTGGATCGATGTCGAGGGAAATGATGTACGGCGACCCACTACATACCTGCAAAGAAGTTTCGGCTAATGGAGATCGGATTGAAGTCGAGGGGCATCATGCACGCCTCCGTATCATGGTGAGCCAATCTCGCAAGACCAGATAGCAGCAAGCAGGGTGTCTTGAAAAGCTTAGGCCTTGCTTCGACGATGGCCGTGTGCATGTATCTCGAGCATGCAGCCAGCCGCAGGGCGCTCAACATATCCATACACGAACAACAGAGGTCGAGGATGTCACTGGGGAGATTGCTCCAATCGCGGCTCATATGGATGCTGCGCGGTTCGCGTTCGGCCATGGTGGAGTTTGGAAGGGGGCTTGATTTACGGTTGAGAAGGATGTCGGTGCTGGAGCAGCTAGCGAGGGAATAGTGGTACTGGGGGAGGCGAGTGAGGCGACGGTACACGGGGGCGCAGTGAGATGGAGACGGAGACAGAGAAGGAGATGGAGATGGAGATGGAGTGGTGCTATGTGAGCGGAGAGGGAGACGAGGCGAGGCACCAATGTGCTCTACAGCGGTCGTGACAGACTGCACAGTGCATAGGGTGAGGCTGACTTTGGTAACCCGAACACGCCGCCTGGACTAGTGTGAGGCGCAGGGTGTTGTCACTTTACTGTGAGGACCGGATGAATAGTATTTTGACCATCAAGTGTACTCCCTCCGTCTAGGTGAGTAAGTCATCTTAGGTTGTGCGCCGTGACCAACGAGGAGGGGAAATGAGATACCTTAATGTTTATTTGCTAATTAATAGCATTGCATGCAATGAACTAACCACTGCATGTTGTGTTTGGTAGTCTCAAGTCATTAAAAGCATGCACACCCTCATCTCGTATTCGTTGATATGTCAAGAAACAAGAAATGAGATTGAAATAAATGCACCGCAGTGTTTTGGGATTATTTGGTTTTCGTAAGATGACTTACACACCTAGATGGAGGGAGTACCACAGTTGTACTACTACTAGTAGTAGGAACATGAGTACTCCAGTATTGTATAGCGGAAATAGGTCTCCCGTGCTAGCATGCCTGTTCACTTCATCATTCAGGTATCATCCATATTGCAAGCAGAACCAAATTCTCGTGCATGCCCAATCAACGCCCTGCCGCGATGCATGCAGTGGTCGTTCTCGTGCATCAAGGACGGCATGCAGATCGTTCCACACTTGAGAATAGGAAAAATGGAAAGGTAGAACGCGGCAGCAGAGGAAGAGAATGCTGGCTAACGAGGCTGGGAGGGGATCGAGCAGGAAGTTAATGCTCCACGCCTAAAGGTTTTGGGAAAACCTGATTTTCATAAGGTGACTTATACTCACCTAAACGGAGGGAGTATTCCTTAAACAGAGAATGTTGTGTCTCCCACTCACGCGCTCAAAAAAAACTACGACACATTTTCTTATCTCTTTGCATAGGTCCCACCTATCAGGAAGGATGGGCACGTACACGAACAGGTACGACTCATCAGTCTACCCGCATAGCCTTTTCGTTTAGTCTACCTAGCCGTCTAATCAACTGCCTGCACACCACTTCTCCCATTTACTTCTCCATCGGGAACCGATTCTCCTCGGCTTCTTCACCTCCCCTTCGTCTTCATTTGCATCCAAACCCCACTGCGTTCACATTGTTTTAACCTCTTTAAATAATCATCTACTACTTCAGTTAGACTAGCCATCTAATCCTAATTCCCCAAACCACAGCTCTCCTTTCCAGTGGTTCCAAATGGCGAAAGAGATCGAGATGCAGGTTTTTAGCGTCCAACATGTCCTCGCCGAAGGCTCGATGCGCATAGTTGCCACCGTCACCGTCCACCCAAGGGTTGTTCGGCAGTGGATCAACAATGTATCCAACTCCCTCGAAAAGGTAGAGACGAGGGTCATCGGTCTCGACGCAGAGTACACGGAGCGTGCCCCTGGGAAGATCCAGCGCGCCGCCGTCCTTCAGCTGTGCCTCGAAGATGATGTTTTGGTGTACCACATCATTCACTCGCCCTCCATACCAGGTGAGCTTCATGATTTCTTGTCTCGGGAGGACGTATACTTCTGTGGGGCAGCCATCGAAGGGGACAAACAGAAGCTGGAGCCGTACAACCTTGATTTGAAAAGCATCGCTGACCTACAAACCAGAATCAAAATTCCTGTAGAAGATTGTGATAAACAGACACCATCCCTATTCGACGTAGCAAATTTTGTGCTCGGTACAAATCTTCAGAAGGGTGACGAGACGGTGGCATTAAGGTCGTCTGGATGGGAGAATTATCCCTTGACGTATGAGCAGATAAAATATGCTGCTCTCGATGCCCGTGTGAGTTTTGAGATAGCTGCAAGGTCCAAAGAGCTTGTTGCGAAGCCGTCTCCCACAGAGAATGAGAAGAAGAAGAAGAAGAAGAAGAAGAAGAAGAAGAAAAGGCTGCACCAGCAGGACGGCATTATGGATGGATGAACTATTTCATCTCTTGTAAAAACAATTATTCCCTCTCGGTGTATATTGATATAGATGGACTATTTCGATGGTGTGCATGTCTTTGGAACAAAGTAGTAGCGTGGGTCCGCTTGACTATAAGGAACTATTTATCCGCATATATAGCTTTCTCTGCTACTCCTTCCAGTGATCGGTATGCAGTGCATGTGTCCGTAGACATGACAGCTTGTCCATGGAAGTTCAACTACGGCGACCATCACGTTTCATCTCGCGATTCCCATGACGCCTCTCCAACCCACGGCACCACGCCCCCCGACGTGCGCCTCACCCCTCTCGGCCGCACCGCCCCTCTGCCTTTGTGTGCATGACATGTGGGCCACCTAAAATGCGACGAGCATCAAGTTTCTACCACAGCCACCCGTGATTCCCACGACGCCGCTCGAACCCATGAAACCACACGTCCGCCGACCTGCGGCTCACCCCTCTTGGCCCACTGCCCCTCTGCCTACGGGAGCAATACATGTGGACCAGTCACCTATCGGGTCCACATGTTATTGACTCAAAGGTAGGTGTAGTAAGGCGCTGAAGCTCAGTCTCGACGGCCCTGAGAGGGAAATGTAACTCCTGCACCAGGGCTTGTGGCGCTCCCGCAACACGAACTCGTGCCAAACTCGAGATTTGTTTCTTTACTATACATGCACGCAACGATTTAATGGACATTGTAATCTCAACATGTGATGGGGAGCTCTAAATTTGAATTTGAAACTTATAAAACGAAAAGATTCAAAACAAATAAACTGGGAGAGAGGGAGTATATCGTAGGGTGTGTCCCATACAAAATAAGTCCCCTGGTTTGTCACCGCAAAGATGCGGTTAGAAAGGAGCACAGCTTCTTCCTACTCGTACGGCAACAAATCGGCTGCAGACAGCAGGGTCCGCCTTTGACCGCCATGTGCAAGGTTCGTGCTATCTTATTCAATCTCACCGTGGTTCCATCGTACCAATTCATGCGGTGGCCCGTTGCATGGCTGATCCCAATGTTGGACAAAGATTCTACGGGAACGGTGTCACCATTGTAAATGTTGTGCAAATTGATGTTGGTACCCTCCTGTACATATGCAAGCCAATCTCCACTCGCACCGAGCCTAACCTGTGAAATAGTGGGCAGGGGGAGAATTAGGAAATGGACACGGAAGTAGTCTTTAGAATGCATTTACTACGTGATCAAACTCATCTTACCTGCTCATCGGAGGAAATCCGAGTGCCCCTCAACGTCGGCATCTCAAGGGGCGTCAACTTGCAACTACGGCCACGCCGCGCTGGAGAGACCCCCAAGGAAACATCCTCGTGCATTCCATGGAACATCAAGATGCATTTGTATGAGTAGTTTATCTTGTGAGAGAAAAGGATGAACGAGGGAAGGCCTCTAGAGATAGAGATGGACACTACTACTACCAATGTGCTGGCCCGTGCGTTGCAATGGATCCAAAGTAGTAGAATAATACTTGTTCACGTGCTTGAAATATAAACACTCTAGTTTTGATATACATGTGTCAGCAGACATGACAGCTTGTCCATGGAAGTTGAACCACGACGACCATCACGTTTCTTGTTTCTACCACTGCCACACCTACACGCGATTCCCACGACGCCGCTCCAACCCACGGCACGACGTCCCTCGACGTGGACATGGATCCTCTGACGTGGCTATCATTGCCTTGCCCTGCCTTTCCATCGCTGACAGGTGGGACCCATGCTTATGGGTCCCACATGTCAGTGAAAGAATGGTAGGATTGTTCGCGTCAGGAGATCCTCATCCCCCCGACGTGCCCCTCATCCCTCTCGGCCCCACCGCTCCTCTGCCTTTGTGTGCATGACATGCGGGCCAGCTGAACTGCGGCGACCATCAACTTTCTACCACAGACACACCCGATTGGACGCGGTTTGCCTGCTCCGCTGCTGTGCTCCGATCCGTACTCCCGCACCATCGAATTTTCATCCAGTGGCTGTGACACATTTCGTCCCGGGCATCAATCCTCAGCTGGAGTACTTATGTACTACAGGTAGTACCCGCCGGTGTGGCCATCTACGCCTCGTAACGCCCCGACGCCCAGCTGCGGCACCCTCGCCACGGCCACGCCACCACCGGCCGGTTCATCTCGAACGAGTGAGTCGCGAACCACGCCACCACCATGAGAATGACATGTGGGCCAGCCGCATTTAAGGTCCGCATGTCATTGACTCATAGGCCGGGCACTAAGCCACTGAAGTTCTGTCCCATGGGCCCCGAGAGGGAAATGTAACTCCTGCGGTAGGCCTTCTGGTGCTCCCGCAGTACGAGCTCGTGCCAAAACTAGAATTTGTTTCTTACTACTACCAACTAGTACTAGTGAGGTACACGTGCATTGCACGCATGAGATTCTGGTGGTTTGTGCATTATGCTTCTACATGTGGAGCTTTGTGGATTCTAACATGTGGCAAAATCTGGTGGAATGTAAGATTAGGCAAGTTTGATTAACTTAGGTGAGTGTTTGGTTCAAGCCACACCTTAGGTAAGCCACACTAAGGCCCCACATGACATACACACAAAAAATGTGGCAAGATTCCCTTAGGCTTGCCAACTTGTGGCTCTCATTTTGAAGAACTAATAACTTTGCCTAAGCTTAGTTGTGGCAAAGTTAGTCATGAATTAAGTTCAATCATGGAGTCTTCTAGATTATACATGTGGCAGAATCTGGTGGATGATATCCAACGGCCAATAGTGTTCGGATTTGCCATCTTTGTACCGTCGAATTGGCTTCATCCAACGACCAAATTTCAAAGTTTTTCACACACTATATAGGGGGTATAGATATAGATGTGCCGGTCTGTTGCAATGGATCCAAAGTATATCTATTTAGTGGAGTGCACTCTAAACACATTATCTATTTATTTTTCTCTAACCTTCCGTAGCCATGTAACCAAGCCACATAAGCTTCATGGGTGCCCCCTACATCATATTATTCATACTACGTTGATTGAAAAAAAGATAAATCACCCAAAACAAGATCTTCCCGTTTTTTGTTCCTACGATGTTGTGCCGTGTACATACCTGCTAGTTGTATAGTGGTAGTACTAGTAATATAGTATTAGGAGTACAAACTTGGTACTAGTAGGAGTAGTACTAGTACGGAATGCTCCTACTCTATCAACGAGCCCCGTCTGACACCAAATTTCTTGGCTTCCGTGCTACAGCTAGATCTTCCCCTCGTTTTTGTTTTCCAACCCGGCGGCGGGCGGGGTGTCGGTTTGCTCAATGGCGGTCCCACATGAAAGTGAAAATGCTAGGCAACAAGCCTTCCCTAAGCTATGTGTCATGCCGGACGGGCCGTGTTGTACTCCCGATTCCCGGGCGTGTGGGGGTGCGACGCGAACGCGGCAGGCCTTTTCCTTTTACCAGCAATGTGCCCGTGCGTTGCGACAGATCCAAAGTAGTAGAATAGTAGTATTTGTTCACAAACTTGAAAGAAATCACTATTGTTTTGATATACTCCTAATATATTACTCCCTCCGTACCTAAATATTTGTCTTTTTTGAGATTTCAAATGGACCATCACATATGGATTATATAGACATATTCTAGTGTTTCTAGCAAGATGCCCGTGCGTTGCACGAAGTTGATGGAAAAGGTAAGCACAACTTATAAATTGACGGATGGAGTACTAGTTACAGTGATGCATATAATTAAGTAAAGGGATCGCACATGTCGGTATTGACTGGAACGAGAATGCAACAGCACAATAAGAATTAAGGCCACGATGATGCGATCGCAGTGGTGATTACAGAAGGCAAGAAGAAAGATGGATCCACGAACGTACGACCTCCTCCTCCTCAACTTAGTGCGTCGGGCCACCGACCGGCGGCTAAGGAGCGGCCGCTTTTGTGGCGAGGTCGAGGTGCTTCTCAGCAAAGGCATCCAAGGCTTCCAGCCGGTTGAGGAAGGCCAACGTCACGTCCTCACTGGCCTTGTAGATACCTATGTACACGATTTGCTCATACATGTGGATGTGTAGGTCGACGAATTCTTGCAGGGAGAGGCGCCTCGCCGCGAGCGCGACCTCCAGGTGGACATTCTTCGTGGCGTCGGCGGGCAGTCGTAGGGCCACCAGTGCTTGAAAGAGGTTCCGGCCATGGAGGCCGATTAGGGTGGCAGGCAATGAGAAGCCCAGACGCACGGGCTGGAGGAGTACGTCGATGTCGTCCGCGAGCTTCTTGAGGACGGTGAACTTGTTGCTGGTGGCAACGATCATTTGGTCCAACTGAGAGTCGTAGTTGGCGTCGACGGTGGCCATCCACCAGCCGGTCTCCAACACCGTCTGGAGACGATCCTCGGCGCCATGCCGCAGGCCGGCGTCGTGGAGCACCTGGCACAGCCGCTGGCCGCTCACGCGCATCGCCGCCATGGGTCTGGAGTGAGCTCTTTTGCACTTAGTGTAGGTGCTTAGGAAAATGCTTAGGTGCGTACGATGTGGTAGATGCATTGGAATGGAGGGGCGCCTTTATATGAGGGCAATGAGGGCAAACTGCGTTGCATTCACATCGTGCAGCCTCTTTTCCCGGACCTCCTCCCATTACTTCCCTCATGCATTAATTGAAGGAGGATCCATTGGCCATTCAACATATCGGGAACCGCTACTCCCTCCCTCATCTGCATTAAAGCCGTATCGGGAACTGCGCCGCCCGCTGTCAAATTGAATACTCCCTCCGTCTAGGTGAGTATTAAGTCATCTTACGAAAACCAAATAGTAAACACATAGGCATGGTGCATTAACTATCACGTTGTTTCTTATTTTTTGACATAAATAGAGGAATCAACCAAGAAGAGATGTGGGGCTTGTATGCTTTTAATGACTTGAGACTATCAAACATGACATGCAGTGGTCAGTTCATTGCACAAGAACAAATACAACCCACGTCAGCACACACGCATCTTATATAGCATCACATCCAATGGCTATAAAAGATGAATGAGACCAAATATATCTCATCTAGATGAGTTCTAGCAAAACTGTATTAATAATACTTAGTACTCCTGCGCCATGTATCATATATTCGTATCATGTAGTACTTTATTTATTGCCATGTATGACACATAGTACTCAACTCTCTCTCTTTCTTCATTTAATTCTATGACACCTCATCAAAATTGCTAAGGCTAGTTCCATCACAACCAGCCTTAGCAAATACTAAACATTAAGTTCTCTCGTTTTCCTCTCCACCTTGGTCACCTAGACGGAGGGAGTATACTGCGCGGGCTTTTCCTGCGCGGTAGGCGGGGCAGTTCCGCCTAGTCGGTTCGACAGAGACGCGAGAAGACGAGGGAGTAGGCTGCTGCAAACGTAGGGCTGTGTGATTTGACAGCGAGTTACTGCTAGACAGGTGGGGCCTCGTGATTTGACTTGCCATTATCATTTTTACTGCGGCACTACGACCGGCGTGAGTCTCCCGATTCCTGACCACCTCCACACAGGTGCCTCTCCCAATGCTCCACCATGTAGTAGAGGCTGGCTCTTGCATGAGAGCCCACTTCTCCACTTTTTCTTGCCTCTCTTTCCTCCACATATGCAAAAATGCCATGTAAAGCGCACTATTGTACTTACTTGCTCCTACAGGTGCTTAAGCTTGCCACATAGGCATAAAGTCTGATGTGGCAAGTTAATCAAGAAGAGAGAGACTAGTTTGGTGACCCAAGGAAGAAACGGTGCTAAGCGCGTGTACCTAGGTGAAAAGACAATTTTGAGTCTATAGCTAATTAAATGAAGCAAACTTAGCAACACCATTTCATTGGAAGAGGCCACTCCTTGGCAAATGCAATAAATACTAGTACTCCCTATGTCCCATAATATAAGAACGTTTTTGGCACTACACTAGTGTCAAAAACGTTCTTATATTATGGGACGGAGGGAGTACGAAGAAAGAGATAGAGAGAAGTAAAAAAAAAATACACTTATAGCCAACTTTATAGCCAAAACCTTGTTGTAGTATGAGTGACTAAGTGATGACTATGTATGACATGCCAACATCAGATAGCCTAACGCACCGTGTTAAATCTCCAAGGGCGCGACCGCATGAGCGACGCGACGGTCGTGGTAGGCGCGACCACGATACGGGCTGCTGGCAGCCCTTGGATCTAAGATCAAACGGTTGCATGCTAAGTTGCTGAAAATTTGCAGAATAACCCTCCAGGATAGGATATTCACCCATAGGTCTAGAATCACGCCATGCAACCGTTCGATCTCAGATCCAAGGGCTCTCGGAAGCCTGTATCATGGGAGAATGGAAAGCCACTACCCTGCTGTTCGCACGCTGGCAGTTCGCTCCTACTCGTCCCCGCACGTCCTTCAATACTACGGCGGTTCGCTCCTAGTCGTCCCGTCCATTCACATTACGACAGTTCAACTAATCCTAACCCTCCTCCCAAATCCATGGCGTCCCAAATCTCCCCGATCGGCGGTGAGTACTAGGTTAGAACCATCACCGGCGATGAGTTCGACGTCATCTACACCCGTTCTTCCGCGACGGTGAAAGGATGCCTTTCTCGCTTCAGACGCATGTTCGAAGACTCAGATGATGAGTGGGTCGCTGGGCTAGATGTTGAGTACACCACAGTCCTGGGACGAGAGAAGGATCTAAAGGACGAAGAGAGGAAGAAGCCCGCCGTGATCCAGGTTTGCGTGCATGACTTATGCTTGGTCTACCACATATGCCATGCCGACGTGAGTGCTAGGATTTTAAGGACTTCCTCGAGAGCAACCTAGTCAAATTCGTTACTGTAGACTTTGGTAACGACAAAGAAGTCCTGCATCGGATAGGCCTCGTTGTAGGCAACACCTTCGACCTCCGGAAGAATCGGCTGGTGTCCTCTCGTCAGCCTTCAATGTTGACCCTGGCAGGAGCCATGGTTCATCCTTCGTACGGTAAACTGGAGAAACCTCTATACAAGTTTCATCGTCATGCATGGCAGCGGAATGTACTAGATATAGACCACATCCACTACGCTGCAATGGATGGCTACCTTTGCTTCAATATCTACAAGGGTTGGATGAAGAGCAACAACCAAGTGTGCGGTTCAAGCAAAGAAGTATCGGCCAAGAGGAAGAGGGACAAGGACGAAGTCAAGGACGTGGACGAGGACTCCGAGTAAGGTGGCAGTGTCATTGCTCATGGTGGTTCTAATGCAGTGTCTACCGGAATAGTTGCAAAGTTTAATTTCAGGTGTGCTTAATTTAATTTGAGGGGTGTGTTGTGCTGAGCCCCCAGCAGAACTATGTTATGTTTCTTCTTGTTACTTTAACTCTTCAGTACGTACATACTAGTATCTCTTACATTTCATCTTTTAGTTGGTATAGTACTACCACTCGTTTCTTCACTTTATATACGTACAATATATATGGCCAATATCATATAGCCAGCAGTTTAGTTGTCAAAGAATTTCAGGGTGCTTAGTTTTGTCAAAGAATTCCAGGGTGCTTAGTTTTATTTGAGGGTTGGGTTGTGCACTTGTGCTGGACACCATTATTGTGACAAGCCTTTTTAATAGTACTATATGCATAATTTGGCGACGAGCGCTCTCTATATGTACCACCTTTTTTTTAATTTCAAGTTTTGCTCCATGGCGCAATCCATCGATACTACTACTGTACAAAAGTGGAGTATATACATTTTTAAAAGGCTAGAGGGCGGGGTAGTCTAGCTCGGTCGGTTTCACGAGAGGCGAGGGCCTTTGTGATTTGACGGCTCATTACCGCTGTCAAATCGAATAGTACTGCGCCGCCCGCTGCACGCCCGGCGCCTCCACTAAACCCCTCCGTTAAACCTGCATGCAAACCGAGAATCGTATCCTGCCACACGTCCGTTCATGAGCGGGCCGGAATTAAACGCAACACCGGCCGAGCTCCTCCCATCCGCCCTCAGTTTAAACGAGGCCAGACGCCGGCCAAGCTCCTACCGTCCGCCCTCTATTTTGTAACGCCCGGATAATTAGGCTACACTAAACCTCTGTTAAAGATGCCACGTCACCACGGTTACTGTTGATAAACTCGCGTTAGTTCAAAATGATTTAAATTCAAATTTAAAATATAGGCAAACAGTAAATGTTTTCAAACATAAAAACTAAAATGTTCTTATTGTGGCAAATAATTCATAGGATATATTGGTGGAGAGACCAAACTTTGATAAAATGTTTTAGGGCTCTAAAGTAATTAAAACAGCAGCAAAAACAATTAATTTAATGCCTTTTATAAAGTTATAATAATATAACTAATTTAATAATGTGCCAAAATAATTGTGGCAGTGGACTAATTAGTAATACTAATTTAGGTGCTCATTTGGCATTTTATAAAACTAAAATAAAAGGAAGTTGAGATGGAAACAGTAAAGAAATAAAATAATAAAAATAAGAAAACAGAAAAGTCTTTAAAAAAAAGGAAGAAAAGTGAGAGAGGCCGCCTGCCGCTCCTGGGCCACGGCCCACCGAACCGGCCCAGCCGGCGCTCCCTTATCCCCTCACCCCGACAGAAACCCTAGCCCCACTCGCACCCACTCCCTCCCCCTCGTCCCACTCCTCCCTCTCGCCCTTCCCCGATCTGGATCGGGGCAACCCCCCGATCCCATCGCTGCCTCGACGTCGCCGCCACCCCCCCTCGCGGAGCTGGCCCCTCCCGTCGCCCCACCGGCGCACCACACCGTCGCCCCTCGCCACCACCTCGACCCCACGCCCCCTCTCCTTCCGCGCGGCGCTGCCGGACCCGAAGCCGCTCGTCGTCCCAACCCCTTCGCTCGCACCGTCGCTGGATCCCCGGCGCCACCTCGCCCCGCCATCGCCGCCTCGAGCCCGCCGCTCGCCTCCTCCTGCTCACCCCTCTCCCCGATCCAGTCCTGGATCGGGGCACGACCTCAACGCCACCCCAAATTATCGTCGTCGATCGCTTCCCCGACGAGCTCCACCTCGCCAACATCGCCGGACCGCCGTCATCCCCGTCCTCCTCCTCAAGCCCGCTGCCACTTCCCTACACCGCCCGTGAGCACCTCCCTCTCTCCCCGTCGCCGTCGCCCGTGCTCCTGACCGGGGCCGCGAGCTCCGAGCGGTCACCGCGCCCGCGCCTGCGTCCCGTGCATCGTTGCCCCGCCCCTGTCCTCGTCATCGCGACTCGCTCGTAGCCGCCCGACCGCTCGCCGTGCCTCCCTCGCGTTGCGCCTCCCCTGGTCACCCCACCGCGCCCCCGCGCTGCCTGGCCTCGCCACTGCCGCCTCAGGCGGCCGGCCTCGCCGTGCCCGTGGCCGGCGGCTTCCCCCCTTCGATCTGGGTGTAAGCCCAATCGGGCTGGGCGCTAGCGCCCGTAACCCACATGCCCGCTAGGCTCCCCCAGAGCCAATGACAAACGGGGCCCACGCCCCTGAGAACGAAAAAAAAGGTTTAAGAAATGATAATAATAAATAAAAATATTAAATAGTTTATAAATTAATTAATTAATTAACTTAATTAATTCATTTAGTTATTTAATTAAACCTAATTAACCTGTTAATAAAGTAACTACTGTTAATTAGTTAGCTGTCAATGACAAATGGACCCCACCTGTCAGTTGACTGGTCAATGGTCAACTTTGACCGCTGACGTCATGCTGTCGTCATGATGATGCAGTAATTCCTTTTCGAATTAATTAATTAATAATAATCCCAGTAAATGATTAAATCTTTATAAAATATTATAAAACAAACCGTAACTCGGATGGAAAAACTTTGTACATGAAAGTTGCTCAGGACGACGAGACGAATCTGGATACGCAGCCCGTTCGTCCGCCAGGCGTCCCTAGCATAGTGAACATGTAACATTTCATCTCCGGTTCATTTGTCCGAAAACGCGAAACACCGGGAATACCTTCCCGGATGTTTCCCCCCTTCGTCGGTATCACCTACTACCGCGTTAGGGCACACCTAGCACCGCGTATTGTCATGTCACGCTTTGTGTTGCTTTGATTACTCTGTTATTTATTGTGTTCCCCCTCCGTTACTTCTTTCCGGTAGACCCCGAGACTACCGGCGACCCCCAGTTCGACTACGGAGTTGACAACCCCTCCTACTTGCCAGAGCAACCAGGCAAGCCCCCCTGATCACCAGATATCGCCTATTCTTCTCTATACTGCTTGCATTAGAGTAGTGTAGCATGTTACTGCTTTCCGTTAATCCTATCCTGATGCATAGCCTGTCCTTGCTACTACTGTTGTTACCTTTACCTGCAATCCTACTTGCTTAGTATAGGATGCTAGTTTTCCATCTGTGGCCCTACATTCTTGTCCGTCTGCCGTGCTATACTATCAGGCCGTGATCACTTGGGCGGTGATCACGGGTATATACTATATACTTTATATACATGACACATGTGGTGACTAAAGTCGGGTCGGCTCGTTGAGTACCCGCAAGTGATTCTGGTGAGGGGGCTGAAAGGACAGGTGGCTCCATCCCGGTAGAGGTGGGCCTGGGTTCCTGACGGCCCCTGACTGTTACTTTATGGCGGAGCGACAGGGCAGGTAGAGACCACCTAGGAGAGGGGTGGGCCTGGCCCTGGTCGGCGTTCGCGGATACTTAACACGCTTAACGAGATCTTGGTATTTGATCTGAGTCTGGCCATTTGGTCTATACGCACTAACCAGCTATGCGGGAACAGTTATGGGCACTCGACGTCGTGGTATCAGCCGAAGCTCTTTTTGACGTCAGCGACGGAGCGGCGCGCGCCGGATTGGACTGGAACGCCTGCTAGGCTAGGTCTACTTCCGGCCGCCCTCGCAACATGCAGGTGTGCAATGGGCGATGGGCCCAGACCCCTGCGCGCATAGGATTTAGACCGGCGTGCTGACCTCTCTGTTGAGCCTAGGTGGGGTTGCGACGTGTTGATCTTCCGAGGCCGGGCATGACCCAGGAAAGTGTGTCCGGCCAAATGGGATCAAGCGTGTTGGGTTATCTGGTGCGCCCCTGCAGTGAAGTTTATCTATTCGAATAGCCGTGTCCCTCAGTAAAAGGACGACCCAGAGTTGTACCTTGACCTTATGACAACTAGAACCGGATACTTAATAAAATACACCCTTCCAAGTGCCAGATACAACCCAGTGATCGCTCTCTAACAGGGCGACGAGGAGGGGATCACCGGGTAGGATTATGCTATGCGATGCTACTTGGAGGACTTCAATCTACTCTCTTCTACATGCTGCAAGATGGAGGCTGCCAGAAGCGTAGTCTTCGACAGGATTAGCTATCCCCCACTTATTCTGGCATTCTGCAGTTCAGTCCACCGTTATCGCCCTTTACACATATACCCATGCATATGTAGTGTAGCTCCTTGCTTGCGAGTACTTTGGATGAGTACTCACGGTTGCTTTTCTCCCTCTTTTCCCCTTTCTGTACCTGGTTGTCGCAACCAGATGCTGGAGTCCAGGAGCTAGAGATCCCGAGGATGATTCTACATGGAGTTCGGCTTCGAGGAGTAGTTAGGAGGTCCCAGGCAGGAGGCCTTGCCTTTTCGATCGTTGCTGCTTTTGTGCTAGCCTTCTTAAGGCAAACTTGTTTAACTTATGTCTGTACTCAGATATTGTTGCTTTCGCTGACTCGTCTATGATCGAGCACTTGTATTCAAGCCCTCGAGGCCCCTGGCTTGTATTATGATGCTTGTATGACTTATTTATGTTGTAGAGTTGTGTTGTGATATCTTCCCGTGAGTCCCTGATCTTGATCGGACACATTTGCGTGCATGATTAGTGTACGGTCAAATCGGGGGCGTCACATATTTACACGAGGGCAGACAGAAAGGGGGCAAGAATCGCACCCCTCCACCGCTCCCCCATCTCCTCCTTCACCATTTTCTCCACTCTTCCGATGGCTTCCGATGAGCCGTTCTCCGACATATTACCCGGCTGGGTGGCCCGCCGAGCCCTCCGGATACGGGCGAGGCCGCTCGGTGCTTCACCAACCTCGCTTGGCCCGACGGAGCCAGTTGCCGCCCCAAGCAGGCGCGTGGTTCAGCAACTCGCCGCTCCAGTTCAGCTCGATGAGGAGTGGCGAGTTGCTCCACGCCGGCACGACGGCTAGCACGCCGGTACGGGTGCCGTCGCTGCCGCGTCGTACCGCGCCACCAGTGTCTGCGGTGCCCGCGCCTCCCGTGTCTGTGGGCGCGCCTCCTGTGCCTGCGGCAGCGCCATGCAGGCAGAGACAGAAGCCGGGTGCATGGAGAGCGACGAGTCGGTGGCCAGCTTCTCCGTGTCCGCCGCCATCATCGAGGAGAAGTAGAACACGGGAGGCCGCCGCCACTTGGGACCCATGAAGGCCACCGCCGAGGCGACGACCGCGGATTCAGGTGGTTTCTTTGCTGCTTTGTCTCTTCCGAGGACCTTCGTCGACCCCGCAAGTGTCTGACGGATATGAGGAAGACAAAGGGATCCGCGAGCGGCCATTTAGAACTAAAATAATCTAGATACATCCATTTCTAGGACAAGTATTTCCGGACGGAGGGAGTATTAATTATACAAGAGAACGGGATTGGCACCTCTTAGTTCATGTAAATGTAATGAAATCCATCATGTTTATATGAAGATCCGGCTTTTTTATACGAAATCCTTTATGCTTATATGAAATCAATCCGTGTTTGCACGAATTTCATCTGGTTGGTTAGAGTTGTAAAAATGTATGCCGCTGGCGTTTGATGTCGTCCTCTGCTTAAGGAAGCGGGAGGAAATTCGCCGGCTGCCATTGGAGATGCTCTTTATGCTGGAAATAATAGTGACATCCAATCCATTTGAGTTAATTGCCTGTATGATTGTCCCTCTATAAAAATTTAATTGCATGTACAGTGTACACGTGACTTGCAGGGTGGCTACAGCTTCGTACAAAAAGTTAAAAAGAAACAAGTCCATCCTTAATCTTGTATTCTAAGTACTCTGTAGGTTCCACTGTCAGTACAGTAGCGAAAGAAGTATATATTAAATAAGTAGAGTGATATATAATATAAAAATATAAAGTTAAAAGACAGAATTCGAACTTATGTCATCGCGTTGCGAGCATCCGGCGCTAACCAGCCCAGCACATTTTTGTTGTAGACCATGCTGGAGATATATCTCCATGTATACTCTTATATATACTCCATTCGTTCCTAAATATTTGTCTTTTTCTGATTTCAAATGGACTACCACATACGGATTTGTATGTAGACATATTTTAGAGTGTAGATTCACTCATTCTGCTCCGTATGTCTTTTAAGGAAGGGGTCAGATTTGTCCTTGATTTATTTATGAGGTATCCAGATGGCACTGCACCGCCAAGAAAAGAGGGTAACATCAAAATTATGGACTACTTTTTTGAGTATGTTGGTAAGGTCCGGTCATAGTCACTTGTTGAAATCTCTAAAAAGACAAACACTCCCTCCGTCCGGAAATACTTGTCATCAAAATGGATAAAAGGAAATGTATCTAGACGTATTTTAGTTTTAGATACATCTCTTTTTATCCATTTTGATGACAAGTATTTTTGGACGGAGGGAGTAGAAAACAGAGTTGGTGATGATGGTGTGCGTGCCATCCTGCAATATAGGCCATTGGATTTATATCTAACGGATAGGAAAGAAACTATGGCAATTTTGCAAAAATATACCCACACGTCTCTCCACGTTCCCAAATAAGGCCTTCCCACGTTCAACCTTTTCTCTCACAAGATAAACTACTCATACAAATGCATCTTGATGTTCCATGCAACGCACAGGCAGCGAGCTAATTTCTTTTAAAATAGTTGCTGCGATAATTGGGTTGAAGTGATATATTTTATGTCTGCCCCGAATGATTTTAGATTCACTAGTAGTAACAAAGAAAAGGTTGCCTTGTTAATTAACAGAAAACAGGGTGAAAACTATCACATGAGGCCGGTAAAAACAAGGCACACTGGGTTCAGCGTCATCGCCAATACAGCTGTGCGCGCGCGAGAAGTCTACATATCGAGGGGGCTACCGAGCGAGGCACCGAGACACAATGTTTGAGAGAGAAACCAATTGACAGATTATGATCAGATCGAGTTGTCACCCTTCTGCTGTCATTGTGGGGGGGGGGAGAGAGAGAAAGACATATCAAGAGTGTGCGCGGTAGGCACAGAGGCACAACTAGCGAGTGTGTGTGTGTGTGTTTGAAAGAGGAGTAGATAGATTATTATCAAGATCGATGTGCCACCCTACTCCTTCGGTGCCGGGTAGTGTGTGTGTGTGTATGTTTGAGAGAGAAGCCAGTCGATAGATTAATATCAAGATCGAGGTGTCACCCTACTCCTTCGGTGTTGGGAAGTGTGGGTGTGTGGGGGGGGGGCAGTGACACTCACATATCTCTACTTTTATAAAAAAAAACAGAGTTGGTGATGATGGTGTTCCTGCCGTCCTGCAATATCGGCCATCCGATTTATATCCGACGGACAGGAAGGAAACTATGGCAATTTTGCAAAAAGATGCCCATACCCCTCTCCGCATTTGCAAATAAGGCATTCCCTCATTCATCCTTTTCTCCCACAAGATAAACTTCTCATACAAATGCATCTTGATGTTCCGTGCAACGCATGGGCATCTTGCTAGTAGGGAGAAGGAGTTTGTGTGACACATATCTAGATATATTAAGGGATAGGTACATAGCATATGTGTGAGAGACATTATTATACTTTGAGACATTAGTGGCTGTGGGTGGGCGGAATTAAAGGGGTGGGCGTGTTAGACATAGAGAGCGTTTGTGTTTCTGTGTGAGAGACTTGTAGGATAGGGTAGAAAGACAAATTTAACCCTGACGGAGGGAGAGAAATACACGAAGTGCGCGTGTGTGATTCCGATGCCCACAGGGAAATGAGATATGTATGCGTGTGAGAGAAATTGCACAATTCATTCATGTATCACTATCTAGCGATCGTGGACGTGCATCGCTTGAACATAAGTCAATATCTACTTCGTATCGTGGCCAAAGGTACAATATCGATTCAACGCTATAAAGATTGGACACTCACATATCACATTTTCTTTTATTTAAATAAACCTTTTCAGTTGTGCATGCCAAAGTTACAGTGATGTTTCTTCAAACAACCAATGTAGCTATCATGTATATGCACCATTGTTACTCTTACATTCAAATTCATTAGTCTTGGATGATTTAAGTTTCTATTTTGAAGTAATATATGTAATATTCATATATGAATTCAACGGGTACGCAATTTATGAAATGGAGGCTATGTAATCATATGAGGTAACACTTTTAAGTAGCTGACTACAATATCCATTTCTTTTTGTGCGCCTCTACACTAACACGTCAATGCATTATGTTTAAAGTAAATAACCAATGGCACTAAATTATCTATTTACACGAGAAATACATAGGCTGAGCGTTTGATCCCTTTTTTGTGAACGCGCCACTACACCCGTACGATTGGCCGCGCCCGTGTGAATGTCCAAGTTATCGGCGCATCATCCCGAGTTATTGTCTTTTTTTCTGGGGTGGACTTCACACCAGTTATTAAATGCTGACGCGTGCCCCGTGTACATAGTCTAGCATGACCTTCCCACTAGCACGGTCCAAAATTAGTTGAAACTGGATACGAACGATCCCGCGGGCGGCAAAATCTCCTGCCTCCTTCTAAAATTTCCGCCACCTTAGTCTTTAGCATGCGAAATCTCCCTTTTGTCCTTGGTGCACGGAGATCAACAGTTACAATACCGCCCTCATCTACATGATAGGTCGGGGCTGCTTTGGTAACTTCCGGTTCCCCCATTTCGTCTCCCCCTCCCGCAAAAACGACTAACTCCACAGCACCAGAGCATCTTACATCACGCCTTCCATACTTCATCGCCCTTTCTCCCCTCCCCTCTCGAAACCCTAGACTGCTCATCCACCGGCATACCATAGCCCATTCACTGCCAGCGGCGTCCACCTCGTCGGATCTGCTTCTGCGGCCGCATCTACCCCTCCCACCTCCCCTAGAAACAAGTAGACTGCTCATCCACCACTGTACCACAGCCCATTTAGTGCCAACCTTGTCCACGGCGCCGGATCTGCTTCGCCGGTACTCTCGTCAACCGCTGCGCATCTGCAGCAGCTCATTCGTACTCGCCACCAGAGACACTTCGTCCACACCCCCCGGAGCCACCCCACCGACGCCCCCGTCGACGGCCTCTGATCCTCTTCGCCGACACCTTCCTCAACCCTACCGGAGCCGCTTCGCCGACACCTTCCTCAACCCTACCGGAGCCGCTTCGCCGACACCATCGTCAACCCTACCAGAGTAGCTTCGCCTATACCATTCTCAACCCTACCGGGGCCGCTTTGCCAACTCACAAGTCCACGGCCTCAGATCCGCTTCCCCGCACCCTCATCCAACCTACCGGAGCAGCTTCTGACGCCCCGTCCACGGCCGCGGATCTGCATCGTCGACACCATCCTTAACCCAACCACCGGAGCAGCTTCGGACGCCCCGTCCACGGCCGCACATCCGCATCGTCGACACCATCCTTAACCCAACCACCGGAGCAGCTTCTGACGCCCCGTCCACGACCGCAGATCTGCATCGTCGACACCATCCTTTACCCAACCACCGGAGCAACTTCACCTACGCCCTCGTCCACGGCCACAGATCCGCTTCGCCCACACCGTAGTCCACCCTACCAGAGCCGCTCCACAAACACCCTACTCGACAGTTCTAGATCTCCTTACCGGACCCCGACAGCCAGCGAAGCGTCATCACCCTCGATGTTTCTAACCTGATTCCCACCATCTGGAGAGATGCCAAGCACCCGCCATGGCCTAGGTACTTGTCACCTTTAAACCCGTCTAGCATCACCTGCCCGATGTACTTCAAATATACTAACCGGTCGCTGTTACCTGTTATGCAGCTGGCAAAATCTACAAGGACGATGTTTCTTCTGGATCTAACAGCTTGGCCAACCAAGATCCTGGACTGAGGCATTGCTATGATCTTGTAAGCGCGTCTCTCTCTCTTGTATTGTTCTGTGCCTGCCAGCGTGCTTTGCTAGGATTTTCGACCAGTAATCCCTTTGTGAAGACAATGATTTCTACTACTGGCTGCTAAATTAGATATGTAGATGTCATACATGATACTACCTCGTACCTCCGTTCCTAAATATAAGTCTTTCTAGAGATTCCACTATAGGCTACATACGGAGCAAAATGAGTGAATTTACACTCGAAAATGCATCTATATACATCTGTATGTGGCCCACACTGGAATCTCTACAAAGACATATATTTAGGAATAGGGGCAGTACATTACAAAAAATTGTAGGTGGCATGTAGGAATTCCAGTGCACTACATTAGGCTCCCTTAGAGTGCCTGCTAGTCCAGTATACAGAGTCATGGCTAGTTTATGGTACGCACACAATCGTTATTGGTGGTTTAAATATGCGCAAGGGATATGCAATGTAGTATCATGTAGAGATGTCTGAAATTAGCCGTGTCAACTTGCAAATAGGGTTACACAATGAAAAAGTACAAGATGTATGTGGCAATTTCATGGAACATCGCAAAAAAAGGAGAGGCGGCGGTGAGCCTATACAATGTGCTATGGTACGTCACTCCTCCATTGCAATCATCGTGACATGTTATTTGTATGCCAGTTCTATTAGCCAAGTTTCTTAGGGATAGTTATTACGAGTTATCCAAAGAAAATAAGCACCTGTGAATATAAGCTCCATGTAATAAGCTAACCAGTTCTTTTCATTGCGTTTTCAGCTTATCTTTGGTATGATCAGTGGAAAGTCTAGATTGCATTATATATTTTTTCATTTTGCTGCCCATATGGAAATTAATTTGACTTGCAAACATCACAAATTGAACCCAGTGCAGTAATTAATATGATAGGAAAACAGACCATCACTATTTGCTCAAAATGCAAATACAAAGATACCATCTACTTGGCACAATCTACTTTGGTCAATGTTTTCCATACAGATCCCATTGCCTAATTTAAACGAAGAACGCATGACCCACATTTAAATGAAGAACAATTATTTATTGAAATTCGATGGTCCAAGTGGCTGGTTATTATCGTATAGCAGCACCACCTGAAAGCATCATATAGCAGCAGCAGCAGCTCATAGCAACTCATCTTACAGCAGCAGCAGTCTGCAATTCATCATATACCAGCAGCAGCTCATAACAATTCATCATATAGCAGCAGCAGGAGCAGCTCATAGCAATTCATCATATAGCAGTAGCAGGAGCAGCTCATAGCAATTCGTCATATAGCAGCAGCAGGAGCAGCTTGTAGCAACTCATCATATAGCAGCAGCAGCAGCTCATAGCAATTCATTATATAGCAGCAGCAGTAGCTCATAGCAACTCATCATACAGCAGCAGGAGCTCATAGCAATTCATCATATAGCAGCAGCAGGAGCAGCTCATAGCAATGCATCATATAGCAGCAGCAGAAGCAGCTCATAGCAATTCATCGTATAGTGGATCAGAATGAAAATTTGGCAAAAAATCAGAGGAGATCCTCACCTTGTTGGTTGAGCTCATCCTTCAACAGCACCTCAAGGCCATGGCCTGGGAGGAGGGGAGGGGGAATAAGGTGCCTTCTGTCGTAGTGTGGCATCAGCCGTAGTTGTGCAGCGCCCGCCGGAGTAGTGCATTGGACGAACCACAGTGGAGCAGCTGCTGGAGACCATGAGAATGAGGGGCGGCGCCAGAGGGAGGAGCAGCCAGGGAGATTTGCCCCTACCCACCAGCCATGTAGCCTAGCTGGACATAGCATCGTCGAGGACCAGGCCAGATGGGACCAGTGGCGACGGCTCGCTGGAGGAACCCTAGTGCTGCAGGCAGGGGATCGAGGTAGAGGGAAATTGGAGAGGAGATGCAAGCGGGCATGGCAATGAATGCTTGCGTGTTTGTTTTTACTTGAGGGCCAGGTGTGACACGGGCGTCAGCAGTTGCATTTTGAGTGTAATATAGGCAGACAACAGAGTCATTTCACTATTCCCCTTCCCTTCAATTTTTAGTGAGGTTCTACCCGAAACACCCCCTCCAAAGCGAAATTAGTTAAGCCCAAGCCCATAACTCAAAAATGACTTCTTTACATCTTTTATGGCTTATTTTGACAATATGCCCTGAAAAGGCGGAATCGAACTGGCCCTTAACCTGCAATTCAATTGTGCGTGCAATGATGAATCACTCCTGCCTGCTATCTGTACATTTAGGCATCATCATACATGGCATAACCTAATACATGTGCATTCCATTGTAGAATCTGGAATATGCAATGTTTATGTTAGTTCATACGTTGCACATGATGTTTAAATGCCCCTTAAATCTGGTCAGTCAAGTGATGGTCTTTAAGCCTCCTTCTTTGCTTCTTTTCTTGATATGTAAGATTTGCTCACACATCTGTTCAATTGCTTGTTTGCATCAGCCAGCCATACTAGGACTGTTTGCTTTGATTACTTGTTGTTCTTGACCTAACACTCTAACAGAGCTTGTCAACGATTTAAACAATAAGGGCTGCTGTAGTGGGGCCTTGTCTAACTCATATGTGACATAAAGGTTTGGCTGTACACTACAGTAGGCTCTCCATGTATCTGGCACGGACGGTCGAGTATGTGGTCCAAGCTGGATGGTCCCTTGCTGTTCCTTTTATAGGGCTTCTTCCGCTGGCCGGACTTGAAACCACTGAATCTGGCGTGAACCGTAGTGTCATTGGTGTTATCGCCATTGCTTCGGCGTTTGTGTCTATTGCAGTGTTGGTTTTGGCCTCGGAGGGGCCTGCCTCGTTGGTTGTGTTTTTACTACGAGCCAGCCAACTATGTTCACCCGCGCAAAAGTGGGTCATGAGTGCCGTAAGGGCTGCCATGGATTTCGGCTTTTCCTGGCCGAGGTGGCGGGCGAGCCATTCGTCGCGGATGCTGTGTTTGAAGGCCGCTAGAGCTTCGACATCCGGACAGTCAACGATCTGGTTCTTTTTGGTTAGGAACCTAGTCCAGAATTTTCTGGCTGATTCTCCAGGTTGTTGAACTATATGACTTAAGTCATCGGCGTCTGGTGGCCGGACATAAGTGCCTTGCAAGTTGTCAACAAAAGCTTCTTCCAAGTCCTCCCAGCTGCCGATGGAATTTTCAGGCAGGCTGTTTAACCAGTGTCTGGCTGGCCCTTTGAGCTATAGAGGGAGGTATTTGATGGCGTGGAGATTGTCTCCTCAAGCCATATGGATGTGGAGGATGAAATCCTCAATCCATACTGCGGGATCGGTTGTCCCATTGTATGCTTCAATATTGACGGGCTTGAACCCCTCGGGAAATTCATGATCCAGTACTTCATCTGTGAAGCAGAGGGGGTGTGCAGCGCCTCTATATTGGGCCACATCGCGACATAGCTCTGATGGAGTCCGCCTGCGGCATTCGGCCCGGGCGTGGTTAGGTTTATCACGTCTAAATAGATAGCTGTCGTTATGTATCGAGGTGCGTCCTCGCGATCCGTAGATCGATCTTGTATGTCCTGCTCTACTGTCCAGGGTTTGTCGGAGGTCGTACGTGTGACCCCGAATTGTTCCGCTTCTGTTTTTACGGGGCGGTGGGGCAGGCTGCTGCTCGACCTGAGTTGCCGCTTTATCCCGACCGCGGGGTGCTCAGTCTGCCGTGCTATCTCGACCACATGGTGGTCGTTCCGTATTGCGTGAGGGAGATATGGGCTCCGGCGCCTCCTCATCGAACTGAGGTTGCAGTCTGCGTTTCGGGTAGCTCTTGGCTGGGTGCTTGAGGCCGTATTCTTCGGCGACGAGGACATCAGTCCATCTATCAACGAGTAGATCTTGTTCAGCTTGAAGCTGCTACTGTTTCTTTTTCAGGCTCATCGCAGTGGCTATGAGCTGAAGTTTAAAGCGCTCCTGCTCCAGGGAATCCTCAAGCACGATGAAGTCTTTGTTGCCGAGGCTCGTCTCCTCCTCGGAGGGCGGATGGTAACTATCATCCTCTGAGTCTTCTTCTACGGCCTACCCGTCTGGGCTGGCATGCCCTGCTTCCTGATTGTCCTGTTCGGCGATTTGTTCATCGGGTTCTTCTGTGTCTTCGGCACCATCCGGAGTGTTGTCGTCTCCAGTGTCGGTGTTGCTGTCCCTGTTGTGGCGGGATTTAGAGCGGTGGTTGTATTTTAGGAGGGTCTTCGTTTGCTGGGTTTTCCTTGTCATCGCCGCTGTTATTTTTCGGCATGTGTACCATGTAGACGTCGTATGAGGAAGTGGCCGTCCATCGCCCAGTGAATGGCGGGTCCTGGCCTTGCTCCTTGTCTGCATCATCGTCCATACCGTCGATGTCTTCGGAGCCATAATCAAGCACGTCGGTTAAGTCATCGACAGTGGCTATGAAGTGGGTGGCGGGTGGGAAGCTGAATTCTCCATCCTCAGCACCTAGTTCGAACCGGATATAGTTCGGCTGTGAGTTCCCCACCAAGGACAGGTTCTTGAAAGAGTTTAGCACATCGCCCAAAGGTGAGTGCTGGAAGATGTCTGCGGTGCTGAATTCGAAGATTGATACATGATCAAGTTCGGCGTCCGCGGGCGTACGCAGTTCAGAACTTATGGCCGGAAGCGATCCCGGGGTTCCGGTTACGCAGGTATTGTATGAGGTTGAGTCTTTACGCAGCTCCAACGCCGCGGACTCCGTGGCCCCAGATGGCATGATCCGCTCAGGATCCGAGGCAGGAACAGTGTCAGGAACCATCTCCTGATTGTGGTCCGATGACCGATTTAAGTCATGTTCATCGGAGCGAGGGGGAGCGATCGCCGCGGTCTCAAATCCATCGAAGATCAAGTCTCCACGGATGTTCGCGATGTAGTTCAAGCTTCCAAATCTGACCTGATGTCTAGGGGCGTAGCTATCAACCTGCTCTAGATGGCCAAGGGAGTTGGACCTTAGTACGAAGCCGTCGAACACAAAGATCTGTCCGGGAAGGAAGGTTTCCCTTTGGACCGCGTCACTATCGATGATTGAAGGGGCCACCGAACCTTTTGTCGACGGCACAGTGGAACTCTCAATGAAAGCACCAATGTCGGTGTCAAAACCGGCGGATCTCGGGTAGGGGGTCCCGAACTGTGCGTCTAAGGTCGATGGTAACAGGAGACAGGGGACATAATGTTTACCCAGGTTTGGGCCCTCTCTATGGAGGTAATACCCTACTTCCTGCTTGATTGATCTTGATGAATATGAGTATTACAAGAGTTGATCTACCACGAGATTGTAATGGCTAAACCCTAGAGGCCTAGCCTGTATGACTATGGTAATGAGTCTCTCTGCTATCTGGACTTCCCCCTCCGGTTTATATAGACACCGTAGGGATCTAGGGTTTACAAAGAGTCGGTTACATAAGAAGGAATCTTCATAGTTGGTTGTCAAACATGCCTTCCACGCCAAGGAGAGTCCAATCCGGACATGGGTAGAGTCTTCGGTCTTCATGTCTTCACAGCCCATCTGTCCAGCTCACGGATAACAGGCCGGACGCCCGAGGACCCCTTAGTCCAAGACTCCCTAAGGGGTTTGACAAACAAGGGAGAGAGGTCGAGAGAGACGTACGGAGAAAATGCAGACATGGGGAGGAGAGAGTGTATGTTTGTAATAGAGAGATCCCCTGGAGATCATGATGGGACTACATGGGTGGGAGATCGAGTGACAAGGTGTGGGCACGATAGAAGATACCCCGAGAGATATCGAGATAGACGTATGGATGGCTAGTGAGAGATAATTACTCTTGGGGGGGTGCTTGCGCCTATGATGGAGTGAGGGATTATGGTACTTATTAGGGGGGTGCGTGTCACATAGAGAGAGAACAGGGGCGGAGAGTGCTGCATGGGTCTATATGTATAGCGCGAGCGAGACATGTGTATGTGTGAACTAGGGAGATATAAAGTTTGAGAGAGATTGAGGAGCCCCGATAAGGTTGAGTGGTGCGTCAGATAGCTGAGAGGGGGAAAGAGATATTCCATCCGCTCGATAATGCAGTGCATGTAATTTTTTTAGAAGTCAAACTTTGGAAACTTTGATCAGGTTTACACAAATGTTATTTATATCTTCAATACCAAAGATACATCATATGAAACTACATCTCATGGTGAATCTAATGGTATATGTTTGTCATTCCATATGTAATTGTTTTTCTCCACGTACATGGTCAAACTTTGTGATGTTTGACTTTTCAATAAATCAATATGCTATGGACCGAGGAGAGTGCCTAAGTCAAGAGGGATCAAGTGCGTGTGAAGGAGAATGAGTAAGTATGCAAAAAGAGTATGTGTGTGAAAGAAAAAGTGACAACAAACGATAAATTAGAGAGAGAGAGAGAGAGTGTTTTTTCGTTTCTTAGGCGAACATATCACGCATGCATCTCTGAGATAGAAAAGCGAGGCGAGGAGATACACAAAGATAGCTAGTGTGTGATTGTTTGCAACGGAGAGAGACACCCCTATAGCACATGTCCAATAGAGGTCTGGCCAACAAGGAACAAAGGTCGAGAGGGACACATGGAGAACATGGACGCATCGGGAGGGCGAGAGGTTGTGTTTGTGATAGAGAAACCCCCTCGAGATCATGAGGGGACTATATGGGTGGGACATCGAGGGAGGTGCGTGCGCGATAGAAAGATGCCCCGAGAGAAATCGAGATAGACCATGCACATGTTTGTGATGGAGACTAAGATTAGCTAGTCATATACATATAGGGGGGACTGCGTGTGCCTACAATTGAGTGAGAGACCGTCATACTTGGCTAGCTAAGCATGAGATTGTGTGTGTGTGCGTGTGAAATGGAGAGAGAACGAGGGAGAGAGATAGAGTTTTAGATGGGCCTATCGAGTGCGAGTGAGATATGCATGTGTATGTGTGACCCAGGTAGATGGAGAGTTTGAGAGAGAGGGGGAAGAGCTCCGAGACGACAGAGTGGTGCGTGAGAGAGTTACGGGCAACGAGCCAAGGAATTTGTGTGCGTACGATGAGTGCACCCAAGATATCTAGCTTGGACTAGAGAATCATACATAGTGTGCGAGAGAGACCTATAGATGGAGTATATATGCAGGCGAACTAGAAAGACCCCCCCACGCACACACACAAAGAGAGAGAGAGAGATGGAGAGAAAGAGAGAGGACCAACAAGGTTTGTGTGTTGGATGTGTGCGACAGAATTGAAGATTGTCGGCGAGAGAGAGAGAGAGAGAGCAGGAGTCCGGGAGAGGGGGAGGTCGTGTTTTATGCATCAAAGACGGATATAAACCATGTTTCGATATAAACTTGCATTCAAATATTTAAATTGGAGAACATGTTGTCTGCAATCCACACATGAACGGATATATGCGTATACCAAACAAGTTCATTAATTTGACTTTCAACATGTTCATGGAGTACTATAATACTGTACAACATGCTATTCGATTGAGGTGTTCAATTTTGGATTTAGTTCACTATTTTGACCTCGTGAACGAGCTATTTCATTGAATCGAGATATTTCATTTTGGGTTTGATTCCCGATTTTGAGTGGGTCAACTATTTGTCATATAGTAAATCGCTAGCAACGAGCATGTAAAAACACATTACTCCCGAGCATCATCTCTCCATCTAAAAAAGAAGTGGCAAGCTAATATTTCTAAATTTGATTCGAATCGACTTGGTAAGGTAGACGTGGATGCTCGTTCTCCCAAATTTTGAATGAACCGTTAAACATCCTTTGCTCGGTGGAATTCGCCCGAGCAAATAAATGGGAGACGCGAAATTACCGTCCTATGCGGGAGACGCATTAATTGGCCCGTTCTGCATCGAGGGTAGGTTCGTAACTTCATCCAAGCGCGCCTTCTCCACGGCCAAAATGACATGTGACGAATAATTCATAAACCATGGTCGGCAAAACACGCTCTCCTCGCCCGAAATAGCCCGCGCCCACTATTTCAAAACACGCTCTCCTCGCCCGAAATCGCTCGCGCCGACTATATTTCAAAACACGCCCTCCTCGCCCGAAATCTCTCCCGCCCACTATTTGGGGAGAAGCAAAGTTACTCTACTATCCCCGACTCTCAGTACACAGACCCAAGCCGAGAAGCCTAAAGGCAGGGGTAAAACTGTAACTCCCCCTCACATTTCAGACAAATGCGTCCGTAAAACATGGTTCCACTCCCCTCCCAATTCCCCCCCCCATTCATACCTCGTGGGCGCCAAATCACCTTCTCCCCGGAAGATCCCTTCTCCCGAGCCGCGAAACCTCAGCCCCTCCTCCATGGCGCCCCCACCGCACCAATTTCACGGCCGCCCTCCTCCCTAATGCCGGAGACGCTGTCCATTTGCCGTCGTGCACTGGGCCGTGTGCCTCTTACTCCGTGCTGCTGGAGCCGCCTCAACGACGGCCGCGTGAACCGTGTCGAAGCCGATTCACCCCCGCCGTTGTTCACGGCGCCGGAGCGGCTCCAACTTCGGATCCGTCCAGAGTCCTGGCGCTGCTTCCCCGTAGCCGCCGGTGGCCACCGCAACCGCGCCGGCCTCACCGACTCGGCAGCTGGACCATCCTACTTCACCATGCCGCCAGATAGGTCGCACCCTCATCTCAAATCACTTTATTTAGGCATCAATTGTCTGAATTTTTATTCTGGGCCAATCGATTCCCAATTGGAAGCAGCACCCCTCGAGGCGGCGGAGCTCATAGGCTGTCGGTTGGCTGGTGTCTAACGTAAGGGTGCGGGGCCGCAAGTTCACCGCGGAAGCAGCGCTTAGATGGCTATCTTAGAGTTGCGTGGGTTCAAGGTACTACCGCCGCCAGATCTGGATGACGGGGAGTCTTTGTGGATTGGCCGGGGGGCGGCGCAACCACGGCAGTGCGGTGGGGCGGGGAGCGGGGTTTTGGCCGGGGCCATGGACGACGGAGGCAAGCTGCTCTGCCGTTGGTCGCTGGCTCTTCGGGGAAGATCCCTAACAGTGTCAGTCGGGAGGCACAAGATGGCCATCAAGCCATCGGGTGTAGATCGGACAGTACCAAAATAAAATAAAATCGTGTGACCCCAATTTAGACTCAGTCAACAGACGTGTGACCAATCTCATACCTTGCTGTTGATCTCTTAGTGTATTTCTTCAGATCAAACATATGTGTCGTTCTTAACATTATGCATTATCTGCATCTTCAGCCACACCGTCTTCCGACTCACCGCAGCTGCTCCAACAAGGGAAGCATACACCAGAAGGGAGCTATAGTCCCCACTCAACAGTTCCCTGCATCGAATGTGCATGCCCGACATTGACAGCCACAACAACTGCAGGTCCATCAACAAGTCAGCACATGATGCTCACTCCTATGGATGGCGGCCAGATAGGTTGTACCCTCATCTTAGTTGTGTGCAACATTTATGGCTTGTTATTCATCTAAGCATGGAAAATAGCTTATCACATTTCACTGTATATTCATGCTGATCTCTTACGGGTCTTGTTCAGGAGTTAACGCTGTTCCATAGTTCAGCTAAGATACTTGTTCTTTAGGTAACGCTGTTCCATAGTTATCATCCATCAGCCAATGCTATCCCACAGGCTGGTGATTATAGTATTATACCACTTCTAGTATTACCTATGTTGTTCTTTAATACTTTTGTATGCCATCTAGTTAATCTCGAGTACAAATGATACATATTCTGTAGCTTTCATCTGTGTTCTCCCTTTAGTTTTTGAGACCTGTCGCTGCTAGGTAACCCCAGTCCTACTATTTATGTCGTCTCCTACAGGCACTCATTACATAAATCTAACTACTAGTTGTCTTCCATGCATGTCAGATATAATTGCACACACTGATATATCCACAAGAACCTCACGGAGCATTGTAAAGGCCAATAAACTTGATGTTAATGATACTCAAGATGATGGAACATGTAAAGGCAGTTCTTCAGAAGACTTGCAGAAAGATGTTGAATCCTCTTCACCCCACAAGGTCCTTGCTCTAACTTGGCCCGTGATATGGGTACAACATGCATATAATGTCCTGGAGTTTATCTACTCTGTTGCAATGCCATGTGCTTAGCATGCTGATCATGCATGTAAATATGTCATGCCTTCCTGTTTTTCAGTACCTATTCCATTCATGATAACATGTTTTCAAATTCAAGTACTGTCATTCTACTCTATCGCAATGCCATCTGCTTAATTTGGACATCATGCTTCTGAATATCTTATGCATTGTTATTCATCAGTATGTACTTCATTTGTCTACCATACCATGTTTTTTTTATATTGAAGTGTTGTTCTAGTGCTCTGTTGCAATGCCATCTTAGTTTCCCAATCATACACGTGTATGTTGCCTTAGTTTTTTCTGTATGTATTCTGCTAGCATACAGTTTTACATTCAACTAGTGTTTTTTTACTGTGTTGTCCTGTCGTATCCCTAGCTCTTACATCATACTCCCTCCGTCCGGATTACATGTTCCAAAATGGATAAAAAAGGATGTATGTAGAACTGAAATACGCCTAGACCCATCCATTTTTTTCTAGATGGGGGGAATACATGTCAATATGTCATGCCTTTCTATTCTTCAGTACCCATTCCATCTCTCTGCTGTAGCATGTTTTATAATTGAAGCACCATTCTTCTATACAAGGCATGCAAGGGGAAGACGACTATGTTAGAATCTGAAGGGTTACAAACGAGGTCTTTGCAAAAGATCCAAACGCCAGGAGATAATAAACCAACTCCAGTTTTTATAGATACTGCTCCAGCACAGAGAAACCCAACTCCTACTGATAAAATTCCAGTGGCCAAAGAACTAGTCCGCTCCAGTCTAGCAAAAATATGTCAACTCCATTCTAAGAAGCGTGTGCGTATCCTTGCATTATGAAATTTTATAGCATGCTGATCATATTTTCTACATGTTTCTTACCCATCTCTCTTTTAGAAAATAAGCTTAACAGATAGAACAATTTCTGCACTGGTATCGTTTGTGAGGAAAGATTCTTGCAGGAATTCTCTGTACTCCAATGCAAATGTAAGTACCTGTTGTATATCACTATATTTTTACATCAGCATGTATTTTGTTAATCGACGTCAATCCAACCTTTATATGATCTAAATATCGTTGTAGCAAAATGTATGATTAGAGGCCACAATGTTGATTTTTGTAAGGAAAACTGCCTGGTAGTTTTGCATCCTGAGCTGCATGAGTGTACTATCTCATATTAGTGGGTTTGATTACTTTGGTTCTGTAGTGGGTTTTCAGTGTTTTTTTACTGTGTTGTCCTGTCGTATCCCTAGCTCTTACATCATACTCCCTCCGTCCGGATTACATGTCATAGAAATGGATAAACTGGATGTATCTAGAACTGAAATACGCCTAGACCCATCCATTTATTTCCGGATGGAGGGAATAAATGTCAATATGTCATGCCTTTCTATTCTTTAGTACCTATTCCATCTCTGCGGTAGCATGTTTTATAATTGAAGCACCATTATATAAGGCATGCAAGGGGAAGACGGCTATGTTAGAATCTCAAGGGTTACAAACCAGGTCTTTGCAAAAGATCCAAACGCCAGGAGATAATAAACCAACTCCATTTTTCAAAGAATACTACTCCAGCACAGAGAAACCCAACTCCCACTGATAATAAGCAGATTCCAGTGGCCAACGAACTAGTCCGCTCCAGTTCAGCCAAAGAATGTCAACTCCATTCTAAGAAGCGTGTGCGTATCCTCGCATCATGAAATTTTATAGCATTCTTATCATATTTTCTACATGTTTCTTACCCATCTCTCTTTTAGAAAATAAGGTTAAATGATAGAAGATTTCCTTCATTGGCATTGTATTCGAGGAAAATATCTTGCGGGAATTCTCTATGCTCCAATGCTGATGTAAGTACCTGTTGTATATCACTATATTTTTACATCAGCATGTATTTTGTTAATCGACGTGAATCCAACCTTTGTCTGATCATGAGTGTACTATCTCATATCATGCACATTACTGAATTGTAGTGCTACTCTGGTTGCCCATTCATTCATTGTGTATATGTTGCTTTCGTATTACCTTACCTGGCTGATGATAGCTGTGCCATATTGTGTTAATTTTGTGTTGGCTAGTTGCCCAAACGTTCGTTGTGCCAATGTTGCTTTCCTATTATCTGACTTGGCCAATGATAGTAATGCTAGTGCCTTAATTTGGTGCAGGCTGCTGAATATAAGAAGACAAACTCTGAAAACAGCAAGGCAACCCATTGTTTCTTTCCAATAAATCTAGGCCAGGTAATATGCCAATAACTCATGATTAATCTGTTTGGTTCCCCTCCTAATTTATGTTATGATGCAGTGGTCGAGACACTCTCCACTATCAATAATACAAGCCTGCCAAAATCGCCATCTGAATCTGTTCAGTATCCTCTGTCTCGAATGCAACGGAAAAAATGTATGTTTGTGAACCAATTAATGGCTGAAGGAATGATGGAAATGGTGGAGGAATCAGAGGTGCAGAGTCATGCGACACAACAACTGATTAATGTTTTCAGAGACAGTGTAGCAAACAGGAAGAACTTGCCCACATGCTTATGGGCATCATCCGTGCTGAGGTTGGAGATTGTGACGTTGTAGATCGTTAGGTTCTGTTCATTTATTTGCACTGGCATCAATCTTTGATTGCCCAGTGGATGTAATTTCCTGTAATATATGCTGGATGTGCAACGTTTTTCCCTGTATGCCGTACCTTTGCTTGATCGGTTTTGGTCATGTGCATAATTGCTCGTCGTAATGGGCTCAAATTATCTAATTTGGCCTAAAGACATGTACGAACTTTAGTGGGCCAATTAAGTTAATGGGCCGTTACCAGGCCGAAAGTTAATGGTCGGCCCTCTTAACTCCCGGGTCATTAACAGGCTGACATCGAAGCAGGCAACAGGTGGGCCCAATTGATTTCACGGGCCGTTAATAGGCCATTACTAAGTTCGGGCTACATATGGCCCAACTATACTGTGGGCCTTTAGCAGGCCGAAAGAGACAACAGGCTTTTACTAGACCATGAAGAGCATGGGCCGCTAAGAGGCCGAAAGTCAGGTCGTATTGTAAAATGGCCCAACTGTGTTGTGGGCCTTTTGCAGGCCGAAAGAGAAACCGGGCTGGTATTGGACCACGAAGGGCATGGGCCGTTAAAAGGCCAAAACTCATGTCCGACTACAAATGGCCCAACTCATTTATGGTCCGTTAACAGGCTGAAAGGCACACAGGGCCGGGAATTGGCCCAACACTTAAATGGGTCGCTAAAAGGCCAAAACTCAGGTCCGACAACAAATGGCCCAACAGATATATGGGCCGTCACCAGGCTGAAAGACACACCGGGCCGGAAATTGGCCCAACACTTAAATGGGTCGCTAAAAGGCCGAAACTCAGGTCTGACATCAAATGGCCCAACTGATTTATGGGCCGTCAACAGGCTGAAAGACACACCGGGCCGGAAATTAGCCCAATATTTAAATGGGCCGTTAAAAGGCCGAAAGATGTACATCGTCAAAATTGGCCCATCCACTGAATGGGCCGTAACATGCCCAAATCTCATCGGGCCGATATTGAGCCCAAATATATAGTGGGCTGTTAACGGGCTGTCCAAGAATACCATTGTATGGCAGGGGGAGACCGACCACATCAAACACAATCCTCTCGGTCCGGTTGTTCAGTTCTCCCCCAAAAGTTACCGGCAACGTGACCTTTCCCTTAGGATGGCTCCTGCCGGGATTAACTCCTTGAAACGTGTCGGTAACCTCTAGCTCTTCCTCTGCTATTGAAGCTTGCTGATAACTGCTGGGGAAATCAGACTCAACCCGGCCCCATCGCCCACCAACATCATTGTGACCTTGAGGTTGCGAATTGTTGGGGAGACCAACAACGGCAAACACCCTACTGCAATGGTGTGGCTAGGATGATCCTCCTCATCAAAGATGATGGGCGTACGGGACCATTTGAGTGGCTTCTGAGCTTTTGGCGCTGGTTCCACGGCATTGACTTCTCGCGCCCACCGCTTGATTTGGTGGTGAGAGGTGTGCAGAGATGCACCCCCATCAATGAACAGGGCGTCAGTGGCCTTCTGAAACTCTTGCTCACTGGTTTCCTCTTCATCCCCTCTATCACTCTCATCATCACAGGTTTCCTTCTCAACCTAATAAAACTCTTGAAGGTCTTGGCCCTTGGTCCGATGAATCTTGCAGTACGACCCATTACCTTTCCCGGCTTTCTCGGCAGCAGTCAGTGCACACGGCGGCTTCCTTGCCGGGGGACTCAGCCATGGCCTTCTTGCCGGTACTAGGTGTACCCTGTCCTTCAATAGTCATCACTGCCTTATCTCTCCGCTTCTTACTGCGCTTCTTGCTCTTCTTCTGGCTGGTTGATTTTATCATCATCTTCTGAATCAACATTGGTGCAATCCTCCTCTCCGGGCAATTTTCTTCCCTCCTCCATCCGAGCACACTTATCCACCAACGTGTAGAGCTCCTTCACAGTCTTGGGCAACCATACGTTCATCTTGGAACGAATCCGATGGTTGCGCACATTGGACTGGAAGGCAGCTATTACGGCTACCAGATCGATATTTGGAATATTTCTATGAACTTTGCTGAATCTCTGTAAATACTTCCGGAGGGTTTCTCCTTCTTTCTATTGGAGAAGCTGCAAATCGCTGGGCCTGCCGGGTTCTTGATGACCGCCAGTGAAGGCGCCAATGAACCCATGGCACAGGTAAGCCCATGACGAAATGGAGTTCTCCGTTGGGCACAGCGGCTTGGTCGACCCGTTCCGGGGGAGGTGCACGCGCTGCAATCGCACCCGTGGTGGGAGTTCCTGGAGGGCGGTGATTCGCCCCGATTCAAGCGTCGTTGTTGCGGCTGTGACCGTCGGCGGGAGAGAGGGGCACAGATGGAGTAACCCCTTCACCCGTACCTTGTGGAGCATAGCCGTTGTGGTGTAGCTCATGCTGCTCTCCTCCGATGCCTCCTGCTCCTGCGTCGGCCGCAGGGGACGTGGTGATGGTGCCGCCTGCTCCGACCACATCCCTAGCAGTGTCTGCGTCCTCGCGTGTCTCCGCACCCCCCGCAACAATGGAGGCCGCGGGCGGCGGAGCCTTCGAGGTGGATGGGTGAGCCGAAGGACCGGGTTTCTTCTTGCGCGCCATGGTCGATGGCGCCGTCAAAGATGAAGATGGTGATGAAGATGACGTGTTGCACACGCCTTCAGGTTTGTGCAAGCGAGCCCCCTACCTGGCGCGCCAAACATGTCGCGGGAAACCACGACCACCTATGGGACCAGGAGGCCCCTTGCTGGTTCGGCAATGAGACGTCGCGTTGCACAAAGAGCAGACGAGCGTGGGGCAGCACGACAGAGATCACACAGGCAATTTGACCAGGGTTCGGGCTGACGTGAGGCGTAAAACCCTACTCCTGCTTTGGTGGATTGATGGAGGAAAGGGGCGGCGGAGCGTAGTGCACTTGCCCGGCAAGGGTTGCCTCAAGGCAGCAGCGACTACCCGCGTATGGTGGTGTGTGTTATCTAACCTACCCCCCAGGCGCGCCCTCCACCCTCGTGGGCCCCCTGTTGCTCCACCGACGTACTCCTTCCTCCTATATATACCTACGTACCCCAAACTACCAGATACGGAGCCAAAAACCTAATTCCACCGCCGCAACCTTCTATACCCGTGAGATCCCATCTTGGGGCCTGTTCCGGAGCTCCGCCGGAGGGGGCATCGATCACGGAGGGCTTCTACATCAACACCCTAGCCCCTCCGATGAAGTGTGAGTAGTTTACCACAGACCTTCGGGTCCATAGTTATTAGCTAGAAGGCTTCTTCTCTCTTTTTGGATCTCAATACAATGTTCTCCCCCTCTCTCGTGGAGATCTATTTGATGTAATTTTCTTTTGCGGTGTGTTTGTTGAGACCGATGAATTGTGGGTTTATGATCAAGTTTATCTATGAACAATATTTGAATCTCCTCTGAATTCTTTTATGTATGATTGGTTATCTTTGCAAGTCTCTTTGAATTATCAGTTTGGTTTGGCCTACTAGATTGATCTTTCTTGCAATGGGAGAAGTGCTTAGCTTTGGGTTCAATCTTGCGGTGTCCTTTCCCAGTGACAGTAGGGGCAGCAAGGCACGTATTGTATTGTTGCCATCGAGGATAACAAGATGGGGTTTATATCATATTGCATGAGTTTATGCCTCTACATCATGTTATCTTGCTTAAGGCGTTACTCTGTTCTTATGAACTTAATACTCTAGATGCATGCTGGATAGCGGTCGATGTGTGGAGTAATAGTAGTAGATGCAGGCAGGAGTCGGTCTACTTGTCTCGGACGTACCTAGATATTCTCATAACTATGCTCAATTCTATCAATTGCTCAACAGTAATTTGTTCACCCACCGTAAATACTTATGATCTCGAGCGAAGCCACTAGTGAAACCTATGGCCCCTGGGTCTATTTTCCATCATATTAAACTTCCAACACTTAGCTATTTCTGGTGCCGTTTTTATTTTACTTTCTTTACTTTGCATCTTTATCAAAAAATACCAAAAATATTATCTTATCATATCTATCAGATCTCACTCTCGTAAGTGACCTGTAGGGATTGACAACCCCTTATCGCGTTGGTTGCGAGGATTTATTTGTTTGTGTAGGTGCGAGAGACTCGTGCGTGGCCTCCTACTGGATTGATACCTTGGTTCTCAAAAACTGAGGGAAATACTTACACTACTTTGCTGCATCACCCGTTCCTCTTCAAGGGAAAACCAACGCAGTGCTCAAGAGGTAGCAAGAAGGATTTCTGGCACCGTTGCCGGGGAGTCTACGCAAAAGTCAACATACCAAGTACCCATCACAAGCCCTTATCTCCCGCATTACATTATTTGCCATTTGCCTCTCGTTTTCCTCTCCGCCACTTCACCCTTGCCGTTTTATTCGCCCTCTCTTTTCCGTTTGCCTCTTTTTTTTCCCGTCGCTTATTTGCTCGTGTGTTGGATTGCTTGCTTGTCACGATGGCTCAAGATAACACCAAATTATGTGACTTTACCAATACCAACAATAATGATTTCCTTAGCACTCCGATTGCTCCTCTTACCGACACTGAATCTTGTGAAATCAATACTACTTTGTTGAATCTTGTCATGAAAGATCAATTCGCGGCCTTCCTAGTGAAGATGCCGCTACCCATCTAAATAGCTTCGTTGATTTGTGTGGTATGCAAAAGAAAAAAGATGTGGATAATGATATTGTAAAATTGAAGCTATTTCCTTTTTCGCTTAGAGATCGTGCTAAAGCTTGGTTTTTGTCTTTGCCTAAAAATAGTATTGATTCTTGGAATACATGCAAAGATGCTTTTATTATGAAACGATATTATGAATTTTAAGCAACTTGATCATGAACATGTTGCACAAGCTTGGGAGAGGATGAAATTAATGATATGTAATTGCCCTACTCATGGTTTGAATTTGTGGATGATTATACAAAATTTCTATGCCGGATTGAATTTTGCTTCTAGAAATCTTGTAGATTCGGCCGCTGGAGGAACTTTTATGGAAATCACTTTAGGAGAAGCTACTAAACTACTAGATAATATTATGGTTAATTATTCTCAATGGCACACTGAAAGATCTACTAATAAAAAAGTGCATGCGATAGAGGAAATTAATGTTTTGAGTGGAAAGATGGATGAACTTATGAAATTATTTGCTAATAAAAGTGTTTCTTTAGATCCTAATGATATGCCTTTGTCTACTTTGATTGAGAATAATAATGAATCTTTGGATGTGAATTTTGTTGGTAGGAATAATTTTGGTAACAACGCGTATAGACGAAACTTTAATCCCAGGCCTTATCCTAGTAATTCCTCTAATAATTATGGTAATTCCTACAACAATTCTTATGGAAATTTTAATAAGATGCCCTCTGAATTTGAGACTAGTGTTAAGGAATTTATGAATTTGCAAAAGAATTTCAATGCTTTGCTTGAAGAAAAATTTCTTAAAGTTGATGAATTGGCTAGGAATGTTGATAGAATTTCTCTTGATGTTGATTCCTTGAAACTTAGATCTATTCCACCTAAGCATGATATCAATGAGTCTCTCAAAGCCATGCGAATTTCCATTGATGAGTGCAAAGAAAGAACCGCTAGGATGCGTGCTAAGAAAGATTGCTTTATAAAAGCGTGTTCTTCTAATATTTATGAAAACAAAGATGAAGATCTAAAAGTTATTGATGTGTCCCCTATTAAATCTTTTTTTTTTGCAATATGAATCTCGATAATGATGGGACTGAATATGATCCACCTTTACCTAGAAGGCGTTCCAGAAATTCGGAGTTTTTAGATCTTGATGCTAAAATTGATAGAAGTGGGATTGAAGAGATCAAAACACTAGATATTAATGAACCCACTATTTTGGACTTCAAGGAATTTAATTATGATAGCTGCTCTTTGATAGATTGTATTTCCTTGTTGCAATCCGTGCTAAATTCTCCTCATGCTTATAGCCAAAATAAAGCTTTTACCAAACATATTGTTGATGCTTTGATTCAATCTTATGAAGAAAAACTTGAGTTGGAAGTTTCTATCCCTAGAAAACTTTATGATGAATGGGAACCTACTATTGAAATTAAAATTAAAGATCATGAATGCTATGCTTTGTGTGATTTGGGTGCTAGTGTTTGCACGATTCCAAAGACTTTGTGCGATTTGCTAGGTTTCCGTGATTTTGATGATTGCTCTTTGAACTTGCACCTTGCGGATTCCACCATTAAGAAACCTATGGGAAGAATTAATGATGTTCTTATTGTTGCAAATAGGAACTATGTGCCCGTAGATTTTATTTTTCTTGACATAGATTGCAATCCTTCATGTCCTATTATTCTTGGTAGACCTTTCCTTAGAACGATTGGTGCAGTTATTGATATGAAGGAAGGGAATATTAGATTCCAATTTCCATTAAATAAAGGCATGGAACACTTCCCTAGAAAGAAAATAAAATTACCTTATGAATCTATTATGAGAGCCACTTATGGATTGCCTACCAAAGATGGCAATACCTAGATCTATCCTTGCTATTATGCCTAGCTAGGGGCGTTAAACGATAGCGCTTGTTGGGAGGCAACCCAATTTTATTTTTAGTTTTTTGCTTTTTGCTTCTGTTTAGGAATAATTCTTTGATCTAGCCTCTGGTTAGATGTCTTTTTATGTTTTAATTAGTGTTTGTGCCAAGTTTAACCTATTGGATCTTCCTGGATGATAGTTATTTCATCTTGCAGAAAATTCCAGAAACTTTCTGTTCACGAAAATAATTGTCAAAAATCACCAGAACGTGATACAATATTGATTCCAATTGCTTCTGATCAATAAACAAATTTTCTCGGTCGTTCTATTTTGGCTGATTTTTTGGAGTTCCACAACTTTGTGTTAGTTACAGATTATTACAGATTGTTCTGTTTTTGACAGATTCTGTTTTTCGTGTGTTCTTTGCTTATTTTGATGAATATATGGCTAGTAAAATAGTTTATAAACCATAGAGAAGTTGGAATACAGTAGGTTTAACACCAATATAAATAAAGAATGAGTTCATTACAGTACCTTAAAGTGGTGTTTTGTTTTCTTTCGCTAACGGAGCTCACGAGATTTTCTGTTAAGTTTTGTGTTGTGAAGTTTTCAAGTTTTGGGTAAAAGATTTGATGGACTATGGAACAAGGAGTGGAAAGAGCCTAAGCTTGGGGATTCCCAAGGCACCCCAATATAATCTAAGGATACCCAAAAGTCAAAGCTTGGGGATGCCCCAGAAGGCATCCCCTCTTTCGTCTACTTCCATCGGTAACTTTACTTGGAGCTATACTTTTATTCACCACATGATATGTGTTTTGCTAGGAGCGTCTTGTATTATTTGAGTCTTTATTTTTTAGTTTACCACAATCATCCTGGCTGTACACACCTTTTGAGAGAGACACACATGATTAGGAAATATTAGAATACTCTATGTGCTTCACTTATATCTTTTGAGTTATATAGTTTTTGCTCTAGTGCTTCACTTATATCTTTTAGAGCACGGTGGTGATTTTGTTTTATAGAAACTATTGCTCTCTCATGCTTCACTTAGATTATTTTGAGAGTCCTACAAAACAGCATGGTAGTTTGCTTTAACAATAATAGGCATACAAGATTAGTAAAAGAAAAATTCTTAAGAGTGTGTTGAATACTATGAGAAGTTTGATGCTTGATAATTGTTTTGAGATATGGAGATGGTGATATTAGAGTCATGCTAGTTGAGTAGTTGTGAATTTGAGAAATACTTGTGTTAAAGTTTTTGATTCCCGTAGCATGCACGTATGGTGAACCGTTATGTGATGAAGTCGGAGCATGATTTATTTATTTATTGTCTTCCTTATGAGTGGCGGTCGGGGACGAGCGATGGTCTTTTCCTACCAATATATCCCCCTAGGAGCATGCGTGTAATACTTTGCTTTGATAACTTGTAGATTTTTGCAATAAGTATATGAGTTCTTTATGACTAATGTTGAGTCCATGGATTATACGCACTTTTCCTCCTTCCACCATTGCTAGCCTCTCTAATACCGCGCACTTTTCGCCGGTATCATACACCCACCATATACCTTCCTCAAAACAGCCACCATACCAACCTATCATGGCATTTCCATAGCCATTCCGAGATATATTGCCATGCAACTTACCACCGTTCCGTTTACTATGACACGCTCCATCATTGTTATATTGCTTTGCATGATCATGTAGTTGACATTGTATTTGTGGCAAAACCACCGTTCATAATTCTTTCATACATGTCACTCTTGATTCATTGCATATCCTGGTACACCGCCGGAGGCATTCATATAGAGTCATATTTTGTTCTAAGTATTGAGTTGTAATTGTTGAGTTGTAAGAAAATAAAAGTGTGATGATCATCATTTTTAGAGCATTGTCCCAAGTGAGGAAAGGATGATGGAGACTATGATTCCCCCACAAGTCGGGATGAGACTCCGGATGAAAAAATAAAAAAAAGGAAAAGAAAAGAGGCCATAAAAAAAGAGAAAAAAGGCCCAAATAAAAAAATGAGAGAAAAAGAGAGAAGGGACAATGTTACTATCCTTTTACCACACTTGTGCTTCAAAGTAGCACCCTGATCTTCATGATAGAGAGTCTCCTATGATATCACTTTCATTTACTAGTGGGAATATTTCTTTATAGAACTTGGCTTGTATATTCCAATGATGGGCTTCCTCAAAATGCCCTAGGTCTTCGTGAGCAAGCGAGTTGGATGCACACCCACTTAGTTTCTTTGGTTGAGCTTTCATATACTTATAGCTCTAGTGTATCCGTTGCATGGCAATCCCTACTCACTCACATTGATATCTATTAATGGGCATCTCCATAGCCCGTTGATATGCCTAGTTGATGTGAGACTATCTTCTCCCTTTTTTGTCTTCTCCACAACCACCATTCTATTCCACATATAGTGCTATGTCCATGGCTCTCGCTCATGTATTGCGTGAAGATTGAAAAAGTTTGAGAATGTCAAAAGTATGAAACAATTGCTTGGCTTGTCATCAGGGTTGTGCATGATTTAAATATTTTGTGTGGTGAAGATAGAGCATAGCCAGACTATATGATTTTGTAGGGATAACTTTCTTTGGCCATGTTATTTTGAGAAGACATAATTGCTTAGTTAGTATGCTTGAAGTATTATTATTTTTATGTCAATATTAAACTTTTATCTTGAATCTTTCGGATCTGAATATTCATACCACAATTAAGAAGAATTACATTGAAATTATGCCAAGTAGCATTCCACATCAAAAATTCTGTTTTTATCATTTACCGACTCGAGGACGAGCAGGAATTAAGCTTGGGGATGCTTGATACGTCTCCAACGTATCTATAATTTTTGATTGTTCCATGCTATATTATATTCTGTTTTGGACATTATTGGGCTTTATTATACACTTTTATATTACTTTTGGGACTAACCTATTAACCGGAGGCCCAACCCAGAATTGCTGTTTTTTGCCTATTTCAGAGTTTCGCAGAAAAAGAATATCAAACGGAGTCCAAACGGAATGAAACCTTCAGGAACGTGATTTTCGGAACGAACATGATCCAGAGGACTTGGACCCTACGTCAAGACATCAAACATGAGGCCACGAGGTAGGGGTCCGCGCCTACCCCCCAGGCGCGCCCTGCACCCTCGTGGGCCCCCTGTTATTCCACCGACGTACTCCTTCCTCCTATATATACCTACGTACCCCCAAACTACCAGATACGGAGCCAAAAACCTAATTCCACCGCCGCAACCTTCCGTACCCATGAGATCCCATCTTGGGGCCTGTTTCGGAGCTCCGCCGGAGGGGTCATCGATCATGGAGGGCTTCTACATCAACACCATAGCCCCTCCGATGAAGTGTGAGTAGTTTACCTCAGACCTTCGGGTCCATAGTTATTAGCTAGATGGCTTCTTCTCTCTTTTTGGATCTCAATACAATGTTCTCCCCCTCTCTCGTGGAGATCTATTCGATGTAATTTTCTTTTGCGGTGTGTTTGTTGAGACCGATGAATTGTGGGTTTATGATCAAGTTTATCTATGAACAATATTTGAATCTCCTCTGAATTCTTTTATGTATGATTGGTTATCTTTGCAAGTCTCTTCAAATTATCAGTTTGGTTTAGCCTACTAGATTGATCTTTCTTGCAATGGGAGAAGTGCTTAGCTTTGGGTTCAATCTTGCGGTGTCCTTTCCCAGTGACAGTAGGGGCAGCAAGGCACGTATTGTATTGTTGCCATCAAGGATAACAAGATGGGGTTTATATCATATTGCATGAGTTTATCCCTCTACATCATGTCATCTTGCTTAAGGCGTTACTCTTTTCTTATGAACTTAATACTCTAGATGCATGCTGGATAGCGGTTGATGTGTGGAGTAATAGTAGTAGATGCAGGCAGGAGTCGGTCTACTTGTCTCGGACGTGATGCCTATATACATGATCATACCTAGATATTCTCATAACTATGCTCAATTCTGTCAATTTCTCAACAGTAATTTGTTCACCCACCGGAAATACTTATGCTCTCGAGAGAAGCCACTAGTGAAACCTATGGCCCCCGGGTCTATTTTCCATCATATTAATCTTCCAACACTTAGCTATTTCTGGTGCTGTTTTTATTTTACTTTCTTTACTTTGCATCTTTATCATAAAAATACCAAAAATATTATCTTATCATATCTATCAGATCTCACTCTCGTAAGTGACCGTGTAGGGATTGACAAGCCCTTATCGCATTGGTTGCGAGGATTTATTTGTTTGTGTAGGTGTGAGGGACTCGTGCATGGCCTCCTACTGGATTGATACCTTGGTTCTCAAAAACTGAGGGAAATACTTACGCTACTTTGCTGCATCACCCTTTCCTCTTCAAGGGAAAAACAACGCAATGCTCAAGAGGTAGTAGCTTGCCGGGCTATCTTGCCAGCTCCAAGCCTGCTTGCTTGACATGTCGCAGGACGGGTGTCATCTGTGGGTTTCTCCTGTAGGGAGAGGCTCCCATGTGGAGAATGGCTGCCACTTAGTCACTCTGCGGCTTGACACCACACTGATTGACGACAGGGGTCGTGGTGGAGTGGTTGGTGAGGTGGTTTCATCTCCGTGAGCCCCGGTAGGGCCTGCCGGGACGCCTTGGTCATTTGCTTCTAAGTGTGGCCTTGCCTGCCCAGCAAGGGAGGCCTTTCCTCCGATGGCGTCTTGCTTCTTTGGTCTGATCTCGATCTCTCTGATTTGCATGTTGATCCTTCGATGCTCTTGGTTCCTTTTACTCTAACTTGGGCTAGTGCTTCAATCTTGTTCCCGTGCCTGTGCACTGTCTGGGCAACAGACCCAGGGTGTGTTGCACCGACAAATATATATACATTTCACCTCTTTTCTATTGCGACCTTTTGGTGAACTACACAAAAATCACTTCATTTTAGCTGGAATGTCACACCGGAACCGTTGGTTGATGTCGCGGGAAACCACAACCACCTATGGGACCAGGAGGTCCATTGCTGGTTCGGCAGGGGGGGCGACACGTTACACAAAGAGCAGACGAGCGTGGGACAATACAGTAGAGATCACAGAGGAAATTTACCCAGGTTCGGGCCGCCGTGAGGCATAAAACCCTACTCCTGCTTTGATGGATAGATGGTGGTAAAGATGGTGGGGGCGTAGTACACTTGCCCGGCACGGGCAGCCTTGGGGCAGCCGCAGCTACGCGCGTATGGGGGTGTGAATTCTCCAACCTTCTAACCCTTTCTACGGTTGCCATGCGCCTCCTTTTATAGATCAAGGGGTAACCACAGTGGCAAAATAGTCATTACGCGCTGATATGATAGCAAACAGTGCTATCAGACCTAACTCTGGGGCTAACAGGGTGCATTAAATGCACCGCTTAGTGTCACATCACTGGTTGCTAGCAAGGCTTGCCGGGCTATCTTGCCAGCTCCGTGCCTGTTCTCTTGACACGTCGCAAGACGGGTGTCATCTGCGAGTTTCTTCTGTAGGAAATGGCTGCCATGTGGTGAATGGCTGCCACTTAATCACTTCGCGGCTTGACACCGCACTGATCGATGACGTGTGTTGTGGTGGAGTGGTTGGTGAGGTGGTTCTGCCTCCGTTAGCCCAGGCAGGCCCTGCCGGGGTGTCCTGGTTGTTTGCTTCTCGTGGTAGCCTTGCCCCTTGCCGGGCTCGCCTGCCCGGCAAGGGAGGCTGCTCTCTTGACGATATCTTGCTTCCTTGGCTCATTTTTGGTGCCTCTGGTCTGCATGTTGGTCCTTCAAATCTCTTGGGTCCTTGTTCTTTGACTTGGGATGGTGCTTCAATCTTGTTCTCCCGCCTGTGCATAGTCTGGGCAACAGACCCAGGGTTTGTTGCACCAAGAGTTGATTTCAGTGGAACTGCACAAATGGAGATCTATGTTCCAATCTTCATCCTCCATATTGGCACCCTAACCTTCCCTTAGGTAAGAATGATATTTAGTGCATGTGTTCACCTCTACTTTGGAACTGCCATGAGAAAACAATGTTATTGTTTACTAGAAGACTTGTACTCCCTCAATAACAAAACCACATATGACATTGAAGGCCAGTCATGGGCTTGGTTTCACCAGTTGGTGAGGAGAAAGAGAAACATAGCAAGAAGAAGAAGACACGCCGGTACCGTCCTATTTTATCATGACATCTTGCTAGTGGTATTGTAGTGTTGTGTTGCTACTAGTATTAATTTACTTGAAGAAATGCAGTTGTAGTACGTGGCAGAGTAGTACTTGTCTTTATGACACATCATACTAATTAACTGGATTCTAGATGCATGTGTGACCCAGCCCTACATGATAAACAGTGGCAAGGCGATCTTCCTGAAACCGAGGCCTCAGTCAAGGCTGTCGGTGTCAAAACCAGTGGATCTCGGGTAGGGGGTCCCGAACTGTGCGTCTAGGATCGATGGTAACAGGAGACGGGGGACACGATGTTTACCCAGGTTTGGGCCCTCTCTATGGAGGTAATACCGTACTTCCTGCTTGATTGATCTTGATGAATATGAGTGTTACAAGAGTTGATCTACCACGAGATCGTAATGGCTAAACCCTAGAAGTCTAGCCTATGTGAATATGGTAATGAATGTCCCTATCCGTACTATGCTCTCCGGTTTATATAGATACCGGAGAGATCTAGGGTTACATGCGGTCGGTTACATTAAAGGGAATCTACATAGTCGGTTGCCAAGCTTTCCTTCCACGTCAAGTAGCATCCAATCTAGACACGGGTTCAATCTTCGGTCTTCATGTCTTCTCAGCCCATCAGTCCGGCCCACGGATAAGAGGCCGGACGCCCGAGGACCCCTTAGTCCAGGACTCCCTCAGTAGCCCCCGAACCAAGCTTCAACGACGAGGTGTTCGGCGCACACATTGTCTTCGGCGTTGCAAGGCGGGTTCCCTCTCCAAGTAATATATTCGGCCGTTGATCCAATATCGCTCCCCTCGGCTTCTGTGCGCTAATAACTTCGTTTTTCACGTGTCGAGCGAATGCGGAGAGTCAGGGTATTTTTGCGAATAACACCCCGTCCACGCAAGGCAGAACGCCTATTTAAAGATACTGGATCTTAGATCCAGGCGATACTGCACCGAGAAAATCCCTGGGGACTGCCAGGAGAAACCATTCCACCATGGCTAGCATTCCCAGCTCCTCCTCCCGCTCCACCCAAAGAGAAGCGAGTGGGAGAAGTGCTCGGTGACTCATAGTTAACTAGCAAAGTTGCAAGTGCAGGGATTTCTTCCTCCCGCGGATCTTGTCCCTGTCCGAGCAGGGTCGGCCTCCTTCAATGGCGTGACTCGGGCGGAGGACTTCCCTAATCCATCCGGGGGGAGCGAGTGTGCTTCGTCCCCTACCTACTAAGAGGCGTTGGATTTCCCATCCATCCGTTCCTCCGGGGGCTTCTGGAATATTATGGCCTCCAGCTGCACAACTTCACTGCCGCCTCTATCCTGCACATCGCAGGTTATGTCGCTCTATGTGAGTTATTTCTGGGTGTTGAAGCCCATTTCGAATTGTGGAGAAAATTGTTCTGTCTTGTCCCGCGCAACCACGAGGGGTCAATATTTGAAGTGGGCGGAGCCGAAGTGTGGCACATCGCCGATACCGGATACCTGTCCGGCACACCAAGGAGGGCAGCAAAGGAATGTCCTTCCGAATGGTTCTACGTTGAGGACGTTGCACTTCCCGACCCAAGGGTCTCCCTAAATTTTCAAGCGTCCCGCTAAAGAAACGCCATAGTTGGTGTCCCCGGAGCCTTGAAGAGGATGACAGTGCGGAGGTTCATCAGCTCCTGGGCAAGATAAAGACCCTCGCCCAGTCCGGATTAACAATGGTTGAGGTAGTGGCGATCTTCCTGGTGTGAGGGGTTCAGCCACTTCAATATAGAGGGCTCCCGCTGTGGAACTACAACGGGGAGGACGACACCTCCCGCTGTGGTCGGAAAGGTCCAGACACCCCTGCCACTCTAGCCAAGATATTGGTCGAGCTGTTCAAAGGGGAGGAAGAGGAATTTCTTCGCATCAATCACAGAGATGGATATTCTATGTACAATCCTCCCAGTTGGGTAAGCCCCAATCCTTCTTCTCTACTCATTCTGCCTCCCGGATTACCTTTGATAAATTTCTAATCCGCTTCTAACAACATTGGCGAAAAATCACCGAGGGGTTTAACAGCCCCACCCCACAGCCCGAGAACCACAACCGGGAGCTGGATCCTTGGTTCGAAGAAGATACAGACATATTTGTGGTACTCGCGGAAGGGGTGTTTTATCAGGCGAGCTACGATGGCAAGGAAGTGGCCATTATCGCCGATTACCCTGGTCTTCTTCCTGCTTCCCACGGAAGTCATCCAGGGAAAATGTCACTCGCAAGAGCTTCCTCGCACTGCCTCAACCCTCGCACTGTCTCATGCTCCACAGGGGAGGCGTTCGGCGCATCACGCTACTCCGGGGACGGCTCCAAAGAGAGCGGCTCCGGTGCCGAGCAAGGCTTCCAAAAGGAAGGTCGATGAAGACACGACCGGTTCCTCGTCAAAGAGGTAAGGATTTGAGGTATACTTTAGTAGTCACATCCGGCTGTAACTTGTACGTCTCTTTGGTACCAGGAAGAAGGTTCACCGGACTAAGTCCGAGGGTCCAGCCGGCCGTACTCCCAGCGCCCAGGATTTAGACCCCGTTGGAGAGGCTGAAGCCGATATAGGAACGGTGCCGGACTGTCCCTTGGCCGAGGGTTCGGAGAATATGTCCGTTACCAACTCGGAAGTGGAGAGCGCCATGAATCATCGGCGCTGTAGGGCTATTTTACGAGACCCTGAGTTCTCGGAAGAGGCATTCAATGCCTTCAGATCGGCTGATGCGTACATCCGAGCTGCTCAAAACGGGTTAGTAGAGCCACAAAGCAGCATTTAACAGACGTGCGGGTAAGTTTTCTTTGTCCGAATATGATATCCATATGCCAGTAGCCCCCGGGACTGAAAGCAGTTGGTACAACTGATTTAAGGACCGTTGTAGCACCAGGTTCTTATAGAGAAGAACAACTTGCTAGCCCAAGAGTTGGAACAGTGTCGGGCACAGCTAAATGCTGGTACCGCCGAACTGGAAAATTTCAAGAAGTTGTCCACTCGTAACATTCCCCTCCATCGAGGAACGATAATTGTATACCAACTGTGCTAATACTGTCGCTGATCGTATAATAGGGTCGCCTGATCAACTTGAGAAGAAGTTGAAGATCGCCCAAGAGGGAGAAAAAGAGGCAACACGCCGCAGGCGAGCGTGTGCTGACCCGGGTTAGGGACGAGAAAAACAAGCTACAGGATTCCAACACTATGTTGGGTGAATAGTTGAAAGAAGTGCGGGCCCAGCTAGCCGACTCCGTGAAGGAGAACAAGAAGCTGCGGGGCGACATATTCAGTATGTTTCCGAACTTGTTTTTTTAGTAGTTTGGAGATAAATGGAACTGATATAGCTATGTTTGTAGGTATATTGACGGGCCGTCCCGAAGCTGAGGTGTCCGGATCGGCAGGTGGTCTGCTGCAAAGACTGTCGCAAGTGCACGAGCATGCTCGGCTGGCCATGCGGAGTGTTGCCAAGGCCTTGTGGCAATCCGCCCCCCTCCAGGAAGTATGGAGGAGCTTGTAGAGCTGTTCAAGGGAGCGCGGCGGCGTATCCGATTATGGAAGATATCGGCCTGCCGAGAGGGTGCGTGAGAGGCCTGGGCCATGGTGAAAACGTGATATACCAAGCTGAATCCTAATCACATGGCCCGGGTTGGACCGTTAGGGCCAAATGGGGAAGAAATTCCCGTTAGTTTAGTATATGACCAAGTAGAGGTGGCCTCCAAATATTCCCAACAAGATTGTAAGTTAGACTGCCAGTTAGATGGTATAGAGGCAGAAGTGTTTGAGTCCAAGTGACTATGTACTTTCCTCACCATGTGGAATTCTAGCTGAATTATATATCATTTGTCATGGCGGACCTTTTCTCTTCAACCTCCGGGCCCGAAGGTGCGGAGTGTTTCCGAATACCGTCACGGCCGAATAGGACGGGTATGCGTGGAAAGCTAAGCGTAGGGGTCATAGTTACTTGAACAGACAAGTTGTATCCGGCTAGTTATGATATATTACATTGAGATTGTAAGAAACGTCTTCCAGGGAGAATAGTTCCGTTAAGGGTTCCTTTCCATGGGTGTGCATGCATTAGTAGACATGTCCGAATTGTGATGTGAAAATCACGGTGTGTATAGCTTCTAGGGGTTCACAATAGAGTGAGTGCAAAAAATATTTTTCATCCACCGACCGAATATTCCCTTAAGAACGCTAGCTTTCGGCTTCACCCAGTCTGAGGTACACATCCGGATGACCCGGCAGTAACAATCGCAGAGGTGCTCCCTTTACGACCTAGCCGAACAATCGGGAACGTAGGGGTAAGCACAGGAGCCAGGCAACCCAGCTTGGCCAAAACTTAAGTCATATCGATGCATATAATGGTGAATAAAAGACATACGGGAAAAACGCGTATGTGTAATGAGCTTGACGCTCGGAAAACAAGCTTCTGTTAAAGAAGCCCCCAAGTATAATGGGCGTACATATGTAAAGATGTGTACATCAGCAATGTTCGGTCAAGCCGAATGAGAGCTTTAAAGCGAAAAGAATTGTGTAAAAGGAGGAAAGAGTTATAGAAACTATAGGGTAGAAGGAGACTAACAAAGGGTTCGGCGCTAGGCATAGAACCTTCGGAGTCTGGCCGCGTTCCAGGGGTTCGGCTCTAGGCGATTGTCTGATGCGTCACGAAGACGGTACGCTCCTCCGGTAGGAACTTTCTCAATTATGAAGGGACCCTCCCATTTGGGCTTGAGTTTGTCCTTTTTCTTCTCCGACAAGCGTAGAACGAGTTCGCCAACATTGTAAGTCTTGGCCCGTACTTCTCTGCTTTGATATCTTCGAGCCTGCTGTTGATAAAATGCTGAACGGGCTTTGGCGACGTCGCGCTCCTCCTCCAGGGCTTCTAGGCTGTCCTGCCGATCCAACTCGGCCTCTTTCTCTTAGTACATACGCACTCGAGGTGAGTCATGTATAATATCGCAGGGCAATACAGCCTCTGCACCGTACACCATGGAGAAAGGTGTGTATCCAGTAGTACGGTTGGGCGTGGTCTGGAGCCCCCAGAGTACGGAGTCGAGCTCCTCGACCCAGTGTTTGTCTGATTCTTTCAAAGACCGCACTAGCCTGGGTTTGATGCTGCTCATAATAAGACCATTAGCTCGCTCGACTTGACTGTTTGTTTGCGGGTGGTAGACAGAGGCGTAATTGAGCTTAATGCCTACATTAGCACACCAGGTTTTCACCTCATCAGCTGTGAAATTGGAACCGTTATCACTGATGATGCTGTGCGGTACACCATAACGGCGCACCACATCGGATATAAATGCAATCATCGGTCCGGACTCGGCCGTTTTAACTGGTCTAGCCTCTATCCACTTGGTGAATTTGTCCACCATCACCAGCAGGTACTTTTTATTATGGCTTCCCACTTTAAGGGGTCCAACCATGTCCAAGCCCCAGACTGCAAAGGGCCATGTAATGGGGATTGTTTGTAGGGCGGTTGGGGGCATATGGCTTTGGTTGGCGAAAAGTTGGCATCCAACGCAGCGCTGGACGAGATCCTGTGCGTCTGCCTGGGCCGTAGGCCAATAAAATCATGTCCGGAAGGCCTTGCTGACAAGTGCCCGGGCTGCGGCGTGGTGCCCACCGAGACCGGCGTGAATTTCTGCCAAGAGTTGCCGCCCCTCCTCCTCGGAGAGACACCTTTGAAGGACTCCGGTAGTGCTTTTCTTGTAGATCTCTCCTTCGTGAACTTTATAGGCCTTCGAATGCCAGACGATGCGGCGAGCCTCATTCTTATCTTCTGGGAGCTCCTTCCTATTAAGGTAGGCCAAGAATGGTTCGGTCCACGGGGCAATTACTGCCATGATGAGGTGGGCCGATGGTGTTATTTCGGTGGCTAAGCCTCCGATGATATCGGCGTGTTCGCTATCTGTGTTTGTGTTCGGAACGGGACTGTCGTTGCTGTCTCCCCCTTGCCACACCACGTATGGCTTAAAGAGCCTTTCGAGGAAGATGTTAGGTGGGACGGGGTCGCTCTTAGCACCGATGCGAGCAAGGACGTCTGCCGCCTGATTACTTTCGCGGGCGACGTGATGAAATTCGAGCCCCTCGAACCGAGCCGACATCTTCAAGACGGCATTGCGATAAGCAGCCATCTTTGGATCTTTGGCATCAAAGTCTCCATTAATTTGGGATATTGCGAGGTTTGAATCCACGCGCACCTCCAAGCGTTGTATGCCCATTGATACGGCAATCCGAAGGCCATGTAGCAAGGCCTCGTATTCGGCTACGTTGTTGGAGTCTGTGTATAATATTTGGAGTACGTACTGGACGATATCTCCTATGGGGGACGTTAATACGACGTCCGCCCCTAGACCTGCCAACATTTTGGAGCCGTCAAAATGCATAACCCAGTTGGAATACGCGCCGTACTCTTTAGGGAGATTGGCCTCTGTCCATTCGGTGACGAAGTCAGCCAGTACCAGGGATTTGATGGCTCGACGTGGTTTGTACGTGATGTCGAATGGCAGGAGCTCAATGGCCCATTTGGCAATCCGGCCCGTTGCATCCCGGTTGTTGATTATATCATTGAGGGGCACTTCGGAAGCCACCATGATTGAGCACTCCTGAAAGTAGTGTCACAATTTTCGAGATGCCATGAAGACTGCATATGCTATCTTTTGATAGTGAGGGTACCGGGATTTGCATGGTGTGAGGACGGTGGACACGTAGTATACCGGCTTTTGGAGCGGAAATTTGTGTCCGTCCTGTTCTCGCTCGACGACGAGTACGGCGCTCACCACCTGGTGTGGTACCGATATATATAGGAGCATTGGTTCGCCGACATTTGGCGCGACCAGGATTGGGTTGCGTGCCAAAAGGGCTTTTATTTCTTCCAGTCCGACTGTCGCTGCGTCTGTCCATTCGAAGTTATCGGTGCGCCGTAGAAAGCGATAAAGGGGCAGCGCCTTTTCCCCCAACCTGGAGATAAAGCGGCTTAAAGCTGCCACGCACCCGGCAAGTTTTTGGACCTGTTTGAGTTCGGTTGGCGTGGCCAACTGCGATAGAGCTCGGATTTTGGCTGGATTTGCTTCAATTCCTCTATTGGAAGTGATGAAGCCCAGTAGTTTACCGGCGGGGACGCCGAAGACGCACTTTTCCGGGTTAAGCTTGATGTCATATGTGCGGAGGTTGTCGAATGTGAGACGCAAGTCGTCTATTAGTGTTTCGACGTGTCTAGTTTTGATGACGACGTCGTCCAAGTAGGCCTCCACTGTTTTGCAGATCTGTTTCTCGAGGCATGTTTGGATCATGCGCTGGTAGGTGGGGTCGGTGTTCTTGAGCTCGAAAGGCATGGTGTTGAAGCAAAATGGCCCGTATGGTGTAATGAATGCTGTTGCGGCTTGATCGGACTACTTCATTTTGATTTGATGGTATCCGGAATATGCATCAAGGAAGCACAGCGAGTCGTGTCCTGCGGTAGCATCAATGATTTGATCAATGCGGGGAAGGGGAAGGGATCCTTAGGGAAAGCCTTGTTAAGGTCTTTGAAGTCGACGCATAGGCGCCAGGATTTATCCTTCTTTGGTACCATTACCAAGTTTGCCAGCCAGTCCGGATGTTTAATATCTTTGATGAATCCGACCTCGATGAGTTTGGCTGGTTCCTCCCCCATAGCTTGTCGTTTGGGTTCAGAAAAACACCGTAGTGTTTGCTTGACTGGCTTATATCCCTTTAGTATGTTGAGGCTGTGTTCGACCAACTCGCGCGGGATTCCTGGCATATCTGCGGGGTGCCAGGCGAATATATCCCAGTTTTCACGCAAGAAGTCTCGTAGTGCGGCGTCGACTGTGGGGCTGAGTTGCGCTCCCATGGAGGCTGTCTCCCTCGGGTCTGTTGGATGGACCTGAAATTTGACCGTTTCTTCTGCTGGCTTGAAGGAAGTAGATTTGGGTCGTTTGTCCAGGATAACATCATCTCTATCCATAGTGGAGCGTAGTGCGGTTAGTGCTTCAGCCGCAAGGGCCTCAGACAATGCCTCGAGGGCCAAGGATGCGGTTTTGTTCTCGGCACGGAGTGCTATATCCGGATCGCTGACGAGGGTGATTATTCCATTAGGCCCGGCATTTTTAGCTTCATATACCCATAATGAGGTATGTCTTGAAAGCGCATGAAGGCCTCTCGCCCTAATAGGGCGTGGTATCCACTGTTGAAAGGGGCCACCTGGAAAGTTATTTCTTCGGACCGATAATTCTCTGGCGTGCCGAATACCACATCAAGTGTAATTTTTCCCGCACACCGCGCTTCCCGACTAGGAATGATACCTCGAAAGGTTGTGCTGCTTTTCTCGATGCGGCTCCTGTCTATTTCCATCTTGTGGAGCGTGTCCTCGTAAATGAGGTTTAGTCCGCTGGCGCCGTCCATGAGGAATTTTGTAAGTCGAAAACCGTCCATGATGGGACTAAGGATTAATGCAGCTGGCGCTCGGACTATTCTGTATTTAGGTTCGTCACTGGCGTTAAAGGTAATGGCCGTGTCGTTCCAGGGGTCAATTGCGGCGACCTGGCAAACTTCAGCGAGATCGCGCAGTGCCCTTTTACGCTTATTGTTTGAAGCGAATGTCTCAAAGACTGTCAATACTCTATTGTCATCGTTTGCTGGAGGGTGTTGTTCTGGGGTGTCCTTGATAAGGATGTCCTCGCCGCTCTTGGCTACCTACCGAAGTATCCAACACGCTCTAAGGCTATGGGTTGCCACGGTATCCGTCGTCGTGTGTATTTTGCATGGGCCATTGAGCCATCCCTCCAAAACGGTGCCGTGCAGCCTAATGGGTTTATGTTTTTTGACTGTTCGGCTGGGCATGCCACGGGAGTGCGCCCTCTTCGCCTGTAGGATGAGTTGGGTTGGGACCGACGGTTCCCAGCGAGCTTCCTGAGTTTTCCAGGCGCTTTCCATCGCGCTGTACTTTTGTACGATAGTTGCTAAGTCAGCGAACTTTAGTATGTGGCGGCGATTGATGGCGTTGAGGATACCTTCGTCCGCGTAGTTGTTGCAGAACGCCGCTATCACGTCTTCGTCACAGCAGTCTTTTACCTTATTTTTGACAAGGAGGAATCTGGCCCAGAAGTGGTGGACCGTTTCCCGAGATTTTTGTTTGATGCTCATGAGAGCGTCTATATCCGGGAGGGTGGGTGGGACGAAATCCGAACCCTGACCCGATTTCGGATCCGGAGTTTGAAGATCTACTGGACCTGGCAGTTCGGGCTCCGGGATATCGACTGACTTTTTAGGCTCATCGTCCGACTCCATGTTCGGAGGACGGGACATGCCTTTCTGCCGGAGAATATCTGGCCCTTCAAGATCAGAGATCCGAACATAGTTCGTCTTCAATATAGTAGAAGACTTGCTCCGTTCCTCGACTACCGCTATCTGATGGGTGATCGGCGGAGTTTTAATTTCTCTCTGGTCAGGTTTAAGCCCGACCCGATCTTAGTCTATAGCGACCCCCAAGGCGGCCATGCGATCCAGGAGTTTGTTCAACAACGATAACTCCATTGGATCCATACGGGCGGAGTATTCGGGATCAACGCGGAGGCGATTTTCGATGACTTGAGAGGTCATCATCGGCTTAAGGGCCGACCCGGCGGTCATGACGAAGCCACCCAGCCGGAGGGTTTGGCCTGGGGCCAGGGCTCCTCCAAAGATGATATTATCCTTGAAAACAAGGCGAGCCAGCAACCCTCTTGGCGACGGCACAGTGGAACTCTCAATGAAAGCACCAATGTCGGTGTCAAAACCGGCGGGTCTCGGATAGGGGGTCCCGAACTGTGCGTCTAGGATCGATGGTAACAAGAGACGGGGGACACGATGTTTACCCAAGTTCGGGCCCTCTCTATGGAGGTAATACCCTACTTCCTGCTTGATTGATCTTGATGAATATGAGTGTTACAAGAGTTGATCTACCGCAAGATCGTAATGGCCAAACCCTAGAAGTCTATCCTGTCTGAATATGCTAATGAATGTCCCTATCCGGACTACGCTCTCCGGTTTATATAGATACCGGAGAGATCTAGGGTTACATGGGGTCGGTTAAATCAGAGGGAATCCACATAGTCGGTTGCCAAGATTGCCTTCCACGCCAAGTAGCATCCAATCCGGACACGGGTTCAATCTTCGGTCTTCATGTCTTCACAGCCCATCAGTTCGGCCCACGGATAACAGGCCGGACGGCCGAGGACCCCTTAGTCCAGGACTCCCTCAGAGGCCATTCAAGGGCTCCAGCAACGTCTGCCTCACATGTGAGACGATCCTCCAAGAGCCCTTCCACTTCTTTTGCCTCTCGTGCAAGGTCATTAGTCAATTAAGAGTACTTAAGCAGCACTAATTAATTGCTACCTAGACCATGTGTGGTGGAGCCGGGAGGGGATCTTGGCAGTGTCATGAGATAGTAATGCTATTGTTTTGCATGTCAATTTATTGCCACTGTTTCAATGAGCCAATGTTTTACTATTGTATTGTCATCATGATTTGATGCTATTGTTAATAAAGTAATATGCTATTGTCTTTCTATCCTTCCTCACAAAGCTAATGAAGGTTTCACCTTGTTCCTACTTCTGCAAACAGGGATCATGTTGTGTCAATCGTACATTTAGTGGGACTGCACAAGAGGATACAATGAACTGTATCCCAGCCAATGCTTTAACTCTCCTGGAAGTTCCTGATAATCTCTTGATATAATCTCACCACTAGTAAACAAAAGTGATGTCAACCGTACATTAGAAGTGCACAAAAATATACACTATTGAATGATTCCAGTCAGTGCTTTATCTTCTCTTCTGGGACTACTTGAATAAGCTTCCTTGCTTAGGTTGGTACCGGCCAAGGTCTCTCATCCAGATTAGTGTGTTGTCATCTCTATTTGTATCGTGCTACTGTTTTGCTACTGTCATGAGAAAGTCCTTTATCTTTGCATGTTAATTCTTTGCAAGCTATGATACATGGGAATGCTTTGAGTGTTGAGCTAATTGGCACTGATAAAATAAACTAATACCTCTCTTTAAGCAAGGATACTATGTTGCTAACTTAACCCATTAAGATAAGGAGGATGCTTCTATTTGTTAGTGTATGTTTCATCAACTAGTGCCACTATTACAATAATCTTAGTTTCTCAATATATGTGCCATCAGGGATGCTTGATTTCAGTTGAACTGCACAAAAACTTTGGGTGGTTCATTGCCTCGACTGCTTCCTTCCTTTCCTGCCAGTCGCTTATCTCGGCTTCCAGTCGAAGGAAGCACTAATTGATATGCTTCCTCACACAGGTTGGTACCTGTCTTCATCCTGATTATTGTGCTTGTCTTATCTAATGGTAATTTTGTATTGTGCTACTGTTGGCCGGTTTCATAAAGGAGTAACTTGTGAGCCTAAACTCGTAGGAAAATCGTTACATTGGCCGATTTCAGTAGAACTGCGCAAAAAGATTAGATGGACAGATAATTATGCTACTGCTAGGTACTCGCAATTTCACTTAGGCAAGCATTGATGTTGACAAGAAGAAGTGCTAGAGTGAACGCCCACAATATTGCATGGCACATAGCCCTGAAAAACGCAGTCCAACCTTTGGTCCCAACTTGTGCTTTTTGGTTATCTGCTTGTATGCTGGTAGTGAACTATATGCCATGGAGTCTAAAGATTCCAGACAAGTTGGTAGACTCATATATTCATATGGAACTTAACCAGTCTGCATGCTTGGGATGCTCCATTTCAGTTGAACTTCACAAAAACTTCGGGTGGTTCATTTTGTTGACCGCCTCATTTGTTGTGTGCAATGTAGAATTTTTGTGAGATACAGGACAAAGATGGGCCAGTATACTAGTTGGATGAAAGTAGTGGCCAAGTTTCTCAAGCCTCCCGCGTCATCAAGGCCACTATCATGAAAATAAACCTACAAGCAAAGTTCAGATGGTTTGTGCTGCTTGTTATGTACTCAAAAGTTTGCTCAGACAAGCATTAATTTTAGCAAGAAGTACCACCGAGTGAACATCACTTACCAGTCTGTACCCTAGGTGATTAAAGTGTGTCAGTTGATGATATTGGTTGTGTCCTCTCAATCATTTGGATGAATAAACATGCTGAACTTGTGTACATCTGAATCTGTTTGTGAATGTTTGTTATAAATATTGGCTTGTGATCTATGAATCATTTGGATTCATAGGCATTCTGAACTTGTCTATCCATGAGTCTTTTTAGTTGGTGATTGCCAATGTTGGCTATGAATATGAACGTATCTTGTGAACCTGAGTTTGATCTGGATGTTTTACCTTTTTCTGTTGTACTTGTGTGTGAACTAGTTAGAATATATACTGTGGGATTGTGACGTGTGAGTGTCACATGGCACACCTTCGTCCCGAGAAGAATGGCACCTGCTTGTTAGGGTAGCAATGACGTGTCAGCTCCTTTTTTATCTTTTTGCTTAGTCTCTCCCCTCCCCGCTCAACCCCAGCCATAATGTTTTCGGCCAAATAAAACATAACACTGCATTGTTTTTGGGCCATGATGAAAAATCAAGTGTTGCTTTCTTTAGTTTGGCCCGCCGAGCAAATGGGTTGTTGGTCCGCCATGGACCGGGAGGCTAAAATTACAAGTTGTATCGTATATAGGCAAGTATAGAAAAAATACGCCATCGAGAGCCATCCACTAAAAAGAATAATTCGCGTCTGATGTGCTTCTTCAGTCTTCCCTCTAGTTGTTCTCCCTCCGCCCAAACCAGCAGCGCGGCCGAACTGCCTGCTGTCGCTCAGGGTCCGACGGCGCTGCCTCACATCGTGCCCCCTGCCCCTCCTTAAATCCAGTTCGCTCCATTCCCCAAACGCCAACACGGGACAGAAGTTTCATATTCTTCCCCCTCGCACTGCTAGGTGATACGTCTCCAACGTATCTATAATTTGTGCATGTTCCATGCTGTTATATTATTATTCTTGGATGTTTTACAATCATTTGTATCAACTTTAGATCATTTTTTGGGACTAACCTATTAACATAGTGCCCAGTGCCAGTTGTTGTTTTTTGCTTGTTTTATACTTCGCAGAATATCAGTACCAAACAGAGTCCAAACGCAGCGAAACTTTTTGGAGAATTTTCCTGGACCAGAAGATACTTGTTGGGCCAAAGAAGTACCAGAGGGGGGCTCCGAGGGGAGAACAACCCACCTGGGCATGCCTGGGGGCCCAGGCGCGCCTTGGTGGGTTGTGCCCACCTCGGCAGCTTCCCGCACCACCTCTTTGCTATATAAATACACCGAAAATCCAAAAACCCTAGGGGAGTCGACGAAACACAATTTCAGCCCCCGCAAGTTCCAGAACCACCAGATCCAATCTAGACACCATCACAGAGGGGTTCATCATCCTCATTGGTGCCTCTTCGATGATGCGTGAGTAGTTCATTGTAGACCTACGGGTCCGTAGTTCGTAGCTAGATGGCTTCCCCTCTTTCTCTTTTGATTCTCAGTACAATGGTCTCTTGGAGATCTATTTCATGTAACTCTTTTTGCGGTGTGTTTGTTGGGATCTGATGAACTTTGAGTTTATGATCAGATCTGTTTATCCATGAAATTTATTTGAGTTTCTTTGATCTCTTATATGCATGATTACTTATAGCCTCGTACTTATTCTTCGAATATTTGGTTCAGTTATGCCAACTAGATCGATTTTTCTTGCCATGGGAAGAGGTGCTTTGTGATGGGTTCGGTCGTGCCGTGTTCTTTCCCAGTAACAGAAGGGGCAGAAAGACACGTATGTATCGTTACTATTGAGGATAACAAGATGGGGTCTATTCCTACATGAATAGATCTTGTCTGCATCATGTCATCATTCTTATTGCATTACTCTGATTATCCATGAACTTAATACACTAGATGCATGCGGAATAGCGCTCGATGTGTGGAGTAATAGTAGTAGATGCAGGCAGGAGTCGGTCTACTAATCTTTGACGTGATTCCTATATAGTGATCATTTCCTGGATATCGTCATAATTATTTGAAGTTCTATCAATTGCCCAATAGTAATTAGTTCACCCCCTGTACGCTATTTTTCTCGAGAGAAGCCACTGGTGAAATCTACGGCCCCCCGAGTCTATTGTTTATCATATTTGCTTTGAGAGCTATTTTTATTTGCTTTTATTTTTAGATCTATTATTTTAAAAACCAAAAAATACCTTGCTGCACTTTTTCTTTATTTATTTTATTTTGTTTTATCATGAGACCTATTTATCCAAAATCATACAAACCAATCTATCTTTTTCAACTACACCAGTTGGAATCCACAAGTCAGTAATAGCTGAGGCAATGGAGGTGGTGTGTGTAGATGCCATGGTGGGACCCACAAGTCAGTAATAGCTGAGGCAAAATAGATATTTTTCAACTACACCAGTTGGAATCGAACCCGGACAACATAGCTTTGGGTGAGAGGGTTGTATGCATAGGGCTATTGCTATATGTTTGAAAGAATGAAGGCTCCCCTTTTCACTACTCTAAGGCATCTTCGCCAGCTCCGGTTTGTTCCCATACGTGTCCACAATTTTGTCCTCCGGTTTGTACATTTGCCGCGGCGCCGTCGTCTATCGTTGTCAACATGCTCAACAAATGAGAGGAATCTAGAGAGGACTATACGTCGAGAGGCTGACGGTTGGGACCTACAAGCTCCATGGCCGTACGCAAGCAAGTGCCTCATTGGGAAAAAAGCTTCCTCCTAATTCTATACTGACGTTGGGGCCCACGGGTTTGTCAACCTAGTCAATAAATGAAATTTTTTACAACGAAGACTCTCATCGGAGAGCTGTTTTTTAGGGGTATCAGGGACCTAGCAGGTATCATATTTTTCAGAGAGCGAACAAGTATCAGCTCGGCCTAGGTTATGTTAGTTAACATGTGCAGCCCATCACATACCGAGACCATTGTTTCAACATAAAATTTGGAGGTCCATCATGTATGTACCAGCCTATGGGCCTCCCAGCCAAGGTTTTATTTTTTCTTCAACATCGACATCCCAATTTATCTTTTTTTAACAAAATGTAGATCTCTGTTCTATTTTTCTATATATAAGAAATAAGAATGTCGCGTCGAATTTGTGTTTTCCCTTCTAACCACACTATATTTATATTTATATTATTAATATTATTATCGTATATTTAATAGAAACTTATCTATACATTATAAAAACATCCCACGTCTTATCAACTTATAAAAATAAATGTTTAACAGAAGTTAGCAAGGAAAATCATGGTTAAGGCAACAAAAATCATGGTGATTGCACACAAAAGTTGCGAAGATTTAAGGACCAATGTAGTAATAAGACGCTCATTTTTCTTTTGAGCAATAACTCTCTAATTAGCTGATTATATATATAATAAAAATGTCCATTTCCCATTTATTTTTTATACTAATTGCACCATCTAACTTATCATTATATTTACAACAAGCCCAGCAAATTCATGTATTTCAAGAAAATGCAAATCTGTCGTGATTTCTTAGAAAAAAATTAAATGGGTCGCATTGACGCTACATTATTTGTTCACCCACCCCAGCAAATTGACCGTAAATTCTAGAAAACATGGGTTAAATATGTTTCTCTCTCTAAAAAAGGGTTAAATATGTTATGCATTTTTGCAGGCTAACATGTGGGCCAATAGGTCGAAGCCTACGCAAGGCGTTGTCAACTTAGTCAACAAATGATTCTAACATGCACAGCCATTGGATTTATATCCAATAGTCGGCATGCATCTTCAATATCTCATCTTTTTCCTCCAGCACCGCCGGGACCGCCTTCTCCGGCCTCCGGCGGCTAGCGGTTGTACTTAGCACGCATCACTGCGAAGCGCTGCCCCACCATCGGCCAGGCTATCCCTCCACCCCTCCACACCTCCTGTTATTCTCCACTGACTACAGCCCCACACCGCACCATAGCCAGTTAACCCTCGTGCTCCTCTTCGTCTGCAGCTCCACTGCCGTGTCTTCCCATCTCCGGCTCACTCCCGTCCGGGGCCTCGACGTCGTCCTCCGCCTTGATGCGCTCCGCGCTACGTAGTCTACGTGGTCAACAAACGGGAGTCATCGGAGGAGGGCCGTACGTGGGGAGGCTGAAAGTGGGGACGCACCTATTCATGGACGCACGCATGCAACTGGCTCCTTATTACACGAAAAATATATTATTCCTCCCCCTGACAGCTTGGTCCCACCAGGTACATCTTCGCACGCAAGGAAGTGCGTCCTTATTACGTGGAAAAAATGGTTCCTCTTGCAGACACCTGAGACCCAGCAGCTACATCTTTGCGCACAAGGAACTGCCTCCTTATTATGGGAAAAAATATTGTTCCTCCCCCTGACAGCTGGGACCCACCATCTAGATCTTTACACGCAAGGAGTCTGACATGTGGGACATTAGCTTGCCTATGGAAGGCATTGTAAAATTAGTCAACAAAATGATTCTGACATTTATAGTCGTTGGACATACAACCAACAACCACCGGCATGCATCTTCAATCTCTCGTCTGCTCCTGCCTCCGGGGGCCCACGGCGCTGCTTCACGTGCCTGGCTGCAAAGAGCTACTCTATCGCCGGCCAGGCAATCCCTCCACCCCTCCACCCCTCATGTTATTCTCCGCCGACTACAGCCCCAGGCCACACTGAACCAGTCAACCCTCATACAGAGTAGTCCTCTACGGTTGCGACTCCACTGTCGCATCTTCCCCATGCCCGGGTCGTTCCCGTCCGGGGCCTCGCCGTCGTCCACCACCTTACTACGCTCGGTGCAGCATGGTCAACAAATGAGAGTCATCGGAAGAGGACTGTACATGGAGAGGCTGATAGCTGGCACCCATGAGGTCCATGGTCGCATGTCAATGAGTCGCACGCAATGAAAATCCCTCCTTATTAAGCGAAAAAAATGTTTCCTCCCCCTGACAGCTAGGACCCACTAGCTACATCTTCGGATGCAACGAAGTGCCTCATTATTAACAGCGTCATATTCATCTGGAGCCAACTGGCTGGGTCGGAACGGAGGAAACGGTGTTGTGTTCATCGGGAGGCAACCGACTGGGTCGGAATGCGCCCTGTTCAACAGGAGCCAACCGGCTTGGACGAAACAACCGAAACGGGGTCCGGCATACCACTGAACGGAGGAAACAACCTCTGTTTAACCAACTACAGTCGAAACGGGATCCTGTTCCTCGGGAGGGGTCTCTCGCACTACAAAACAGGGGAAACAAACTTCTGTTCGAGCTCCTACGGTCGAAACGGTGTCTTGTTGATAGGGAGGGCTCTGGCATACCGCAAAATGGAGGAAACGGACTTCTCTTCGAGCGCCTACGGTCGAAACAGGGTCCTGTTCATCAAGAGGGGTGTGGTGTACCGCAAAACGGGAGTCCACGGGTACTGCTCATCCACCTTCTACTGCCTCACTCCAGCTTCCACGGCCTACTGTTCATCCACCGCCGACTTCCTACAGCCTCCACCGGCTACTGTTCATCAGCCTCCACGGGGTCCTATTCATCCACCCCAACCGGCTGGGTGTGCGGCGGCCTCCTCGGGGTTCTGTTTATCCAACCCACACCGGGAACTGTTCATCCACATCCAACCAACCGGCTCGACTCACCATGTCTCGACTAGTTCTACGTATCGCACACGTGGTAGCAACTGTCACTGTCATCGAGAGGCAACTGGACACCGGCTGGCTACATCTCGAACGGGGACTCTATCAACTTCAGTAAGTAGCGGCAATGATTGATCGCTCGGGTTTAGTTAGCAGCAACAGTGAAGGAATCGCTCAGGTTCAGTTTATAGCCGAGGGATCGGTCGCTTGGCTTTAGTAACGTAGCTACTGCAATCGCTCGGGTTCAATAAGCGAACGCCTCCCTAGGGTTCAGTTAGAGCCAATGCCTCACACACTCGTGCACCTATGTACAAGAGAAATGCGCAAAGCACACTGCATCGCTCGGCTCCGACCATCCACCATAACAGAGTACTCCCAGAATTTTTCTTGCCCTCGCTTCTACCTCAATTTTTTCTATTAGGGACAGCCCAAAGAATGTCATGCAGGTGCGTCTCCAGCCCACCTAGGACGAAAAGCCCAATTTCTGCCATGATATTTTGTCATAGAAATAGGAGCCCAGCACATGTGTGATGATACATGCTTTTGTCACAAATATCGTCATAGAAGTGTCATAACCATGACAGAAAAAGTTTTCGTTTGGGCCATAATGTCACAGATGTGTCTTCTTTGTAGAAATTGGACTAAGGATGTGCTATTGATGCTACATCAAGACGGATATGTTCCCGATGACAGAATTGTTTCATAGCTTCCTTAGACAAATTAGTGTCATTATTTGTGATGATGCTATCTGAACAACGTGAAAAATCAACTTTTTGAAGAATTGTACTGCTGTGGCCGCATCATAATTGCTGATTGGCTCTGCTTCGACCCACTTGGTGAATTTATCAATAGCAACCAAAAGGTGGGTCTTCTTGTTCTTAGCTGGTTTGAATGGACCAACCATATCAAGCCTCTAGACTGCAAACGGCCAAGTGATGGGAATCATCCGGAGTTCTTGAGCTGGCACATGAGCCTGTCGTGCAAACTTCTGGCATCCATCATACTTGCGGACGATATCCTCAGCATCTGCATGAGTCATGAGCCAGTAGAAACTGTGTAGAAAAGCCTTTCCCACCAGGGATCTTGAGTCGGCATGATGACCACAATCACTAGAGTGAATCTCATTGAGGATCTCTTGGCCTTCCTCAGGGGAAACACATCACTGGAAAACACCAGTGATGCTTCTTCTGTGCAACTAGCCATTGACAATAGTCATAGACTTGGAGTGCCAGACGATCTGATGAGAAATGAGTTCATCTTTAGGGAGCTTGCCTCGAGTCATATAAGCCAGATAAGGAACCTTCGTATCTCGGATGGCATGAAGAGCAGCCACCAACTGTACCTTCGCGTCAGGTATAGCAAGATCTCCCTCTAATGGCAGCTTAACATAAGGATTATGGAGCACATCAAGGAACACATTGGGAGGGACCTGCTTACGCTGAGAGTCGAGTCGTGACAAAGCATCAGCCGCCTCATTGAGCTACCGATCTATGTGGTCCACATGATATCCTTTAAAATGTACCGCGATGTTAGTCACCACTTGCCAATAAGCCGCCATTGTCGGATTCCAGGCTCCATAGACCTAAGAAGGTTCGAACTCAGGGGCGTGTATGAAGATCTCAACCTCTCAAGTCTAGAGCATGCTGCCCCGTAGCCTAGCCTAGCCTGATTCATGAGGGTGCGTAAGAAGATGAACACGGCAGTTTTACCTAGGTTCTGGCCATTTTGCGGTGTAAAACCCTACTCTTGCTTTGTGGTGGATTGGCTTCACGAGGGCCTAAGGATGAACTAGTACAATGGATGAAGGACCTCGCAAGGACTGTTCTGGTGAGGGTGGAAAGGATCTGATCCCTCTCTATGGTGGTGGCAAACTTATATTTATAGTGGCCTTGGTCCTCCCCTCAAAACTTAGGCGGGAAGGGATCCCACAACGGCCAATTTGAAAGGGGACAAGTAGTACATTTGATCCTAGTGAAAGGTGGTCTTCGCCTGCAAAGCTTCTGATCGTGACACAGCAGTGGGCTCAGAGATGACCTCCGTCCTGCCGAGCCTGTGGTCTTGGCCTTGTAGCACCGGAATGGAAAACTTTGGGGCATTCCTTGGGAACCCACGTCTGTCCTTGCCTCCATAGAACCAAAGAGGAAACTACCTCCTCTATGCCCATTGGCGCCCGCCTGGCCTTGGTCGTCCTGGCTCACGCCATCATGGCCTCGTGAGGCTGGGTACCTGCATAGAAATCTCCGCTCCTCGAGAGACCACCTTGGGAGGCCGCTCCCTTGGAGGTCTTGTTGTCATCCACCTCGCGAGGCTTGGCCCCTCGGGAGGGTATTGTCTTGAAGGTCTTGCAGACGGGCTGTGGGCTACAGGCAGGCAAGTCTTGGTACCCTAGTTTCAAGAACGTCGACAGTAGCCCCGGGCCCAATGCGCGCTCGGGCTAGCTTCGAGGTGAATCCAAGTGGCAAGGGCGAAGAGCCGCGGGCCCCAATCGCCTGCGGGCTAGGCTGACACGTGATGCTTATGACACTTCTATGACGATAGTTGTGATAAAACCCGGTATCATCATGGATGTGATGGGCTCCTACTTCTATGAAAAAAAATCATGACAGAAATCGGCTTTTCGTCCTGGGCGGGCCGGAGACGCAACTGCATGACATTCTTTGGGTTGTCCATGATGGAAAAAACTGTGGTTGAAGCGAGGGCGAGGAAAATATCGGGGAGTTCCCGGTTACGGTGGGTGGTCGGGGCCGAGCGATGCACGGAGGTTTGCGCGTTTCTCTCGTACACGTACGCGCGTGTGTGCGAGGCGTTGGGCTCTAACTGAACCGGAGCCATTGCACTAGCTACGTTACTAAACCCTGATCGCTCCCTTGCTGTTAACTGAACCCGAGTGATTCTTTTGCTACTGCTGCTAACTGAAGTCGATCGATGCTGCCTCTTGATGAACAGTGAGCGTTGTTGGAGGGGGGTGAATGAACAGTTTCCGGTGGGGGCGGTGGATGAACAGGACCCCGTGGTAGTAGAGGCCGTTGCCACTGGATGAACAGGGCCCCGATCGAGCCGGTTGGGGTGGATGAACAGGACCCCGTGGAGGGGTGGATGAACAGGACCCTATGGAGGGTTGGTTGAACAGTAGCTGGTGGAGGGCTGGATGAATAGTAGCTCGTGAAGGGATGGTTGAACAGGACCCCGTGGGGAGGGCTGGTTGGACAGTAGCAGGTGGAGGAGCAGTGGAGGCTGGATGAACAGGAGCCCGTGGAGGCAGGAGGGGAGACGCCGTGGATGAACAGTCACAGGTGGAGGCTGGAGGAGGTCGACGGTGGAGATGAACAGTAGCCCGTGGAGTCCCATTTTGCGGTACGTCACACCCCTCCCGATTAACAGGACCCCCGTTTCGACCGTAGTGCTCCAACACAAGTCCGTTTCCTCCGTTTGGCGATATGCCACACCCTTCCCGATCAACAGGACCCCATTTCGACCGTAGGAGGTCCAAGAGAAGTCCCTTTCCTCCGTTTTGTGGTAAGCCAGACCCCTCCCGATGAACATTATCCCGTTTCGACCGTGGCCGGACGAACACAAGGCTGTTTCCTCTGTTCTGTGTTACGCCAGGCCTCGTTTCAATCGGCTGTTCCGTCCAAGTCGGTTGGCTCCTGATGAACACGATGACGCGGTTTCTCCGTTCCGACCGAGCCAAGTACACGAGCTCTGGCCGTACGTATGCGCGAGTAGGCGTTCGGGACCCCGCCCGTATGTACGTACGTGGCCGTATTTACTTTCTTGCACCCTGAGTGTACGTACGTGTACATGCTACGTCCGCACCTCTACTACGACACGTGTCCTTCGTTACTCGGCCATGAATCATCGCTGCAGCCTGCAGACAGACCGATCGAACAGTATGTACGTACACGTTCGCGAATAGAATGACAACACTACGTACGCTTCGACCAGGTGGGTCCCGACTGTCAACTACTTCCTTGCATGCAAAGATGTAGCTGGTGGGTCCCAGCAGTCAGGGGGTGAATCATTTTTTTGCCCATAATATGGACGCACTTCCTTGCGTGCAAAGATGTAGCTGGTGGGTCCCAGCAGTCAGGGGGGAAACGTTTTTTTTCACGAAATACGGTGGCCTGTCCGGTGAGTCCCTACTGTCAGGTGGAGGAATCATTATCTTCTACGTAATAAGGAGGCACTTCCTTGCTGCGGCCGTGGACCTAGCTGTCACCCTCTCCACATATAGAACTCTTCCGATGGAAGTCTTTCGTTGAACACATTGACCATGCCGCACCGAGAGCACCAAGGCGGTGGACGGCGGTGAGGCCTAGGAAGGGGACGACACGGAGCCGGGGAAGAAACGGCAGTGGATGGCCACACAGAGAGGAGTACAAGGGTTCACTGGTTCGGCTTCGCTGTGAGGCTGTCGTCGCTGCAGAATAACAGGGGGTGTGGGTGAGTAGAGGGATGGCCTGGCCAGCGGTGGTAGTAGTAGGGGGTGGTGAGGCCTCTGCGGCAGCACAGCCGGCCACGGGAGGCAGGAGCAGGCGGCACGACCGGCACTGCTTTGGGCGGCTGGAGCAAGAAGACCAGAGCTTGATGAAGCACTACGGCCATTGGATGGACATCGTACGGTCACTGGAGCTAGAATCGTTCATATTGACTAAGTTGACAACGCCCTTCGTCCGTGTCAACTTAGTAGGCTCACAAGTCAGCTTCCCACTATGGTGGGTCCCAGCTAGCAGGGGGAGTATTCTTTTTTTTTGTGCGTAATAAGGAGGCGCTTCCTTGCGTGCGAAGATATAGCTGGTGGGTCCGAGCTATCAGCTGAGGGAACGTTTTTTTATGAAATACAGAGGCCCTTCTGGTGGGTCCCAGCTATCAGGTGGAGGAATCACTATTTTGCGTGTAATAAGGAGGTGTTTCCTTGTGTGGGGACGTAGACCCAGCTGTCAGCCTCTCCACGTAGTCCACTTTTGATGGATGTCGTTCATTGACCATGTTGACCACGCCGCGCCGAGAGCACCAGGGCGGTGGACGACGGCGGGGCCTAGGAAGGGAATGACACGGAGCCGGGGAAGACTCGGCAGTGGTTGCCCATGCGGTGGGGAGTACGAGGGTTTACTGGTTCGGATGCCGTCGCCGGAAAATAACAGGAGGTGTGGGTGAGTAGAGGAATGGCCTGGCCAGCAATGGAGTAGGGTGTTGCAGTGCGGCCTGTGCGGCAGCACAGCCGGCCACGAGAGGCGGGAGCAGGCAGACCCACCGGCGCTGGTTTGGGTTGTTGGAGCAAGAAGAACATATATTGAAGAAGCAGCACGGCCGTTGGATTAACATCCAACGGTCACCGCTGCGAGAATCGTTTGTGGACTAAGTTGACAAAGCCTTTCGTACACGTCAACCTAGTAGACCCACAAGTGAGCCTCTGATACGTCCATTTTGCATCATGCTTTTATATCAATATTTATTGCATTATGGGCTGTTATTACACATTATGTCAGAATACTTATGCCTATTCTCTCTTATTTTACAAGGTTTACATAAGGAGGGAGAATGCCGGCAGCTGGAATTCTGGGCTGGAAAAGGAGCAAATATTAGAGACCTATTCTGCACAACTCCAAAAGTCCGAAAACTCCACGATAGTTATTTTTGGAAATAATAAAAAATATTGAGCGGAAGAAATACGTCAGGGGGGCCTCCACCTGGCCACGAGGGTGGGGGGCGCGCCCCCTGCCTCGTGGGCCCCCTATTGGCCCTCCGGTGCCCATCTTCTGCTATACGACGTCTTTCGTCCGAAGAAAAATCATAAGCAAGCTTTCGGGACGAGACTCCGCCACCACGAGGCGGAACCTTGGCAGAACCAATCTAGGGCTCCGGCAGAGCTGTTCTACCGGGGACACTTCCCTCTGGGAGGGGGAAATCATCGCCATCGTCATCGCCAACACTCCTCTCATCGGGAGAGGGCAATCTCCATCAACATCTTCACCAGCACCATCTCCTCTCAAACCCTAGTTCATCTCTTGTATCCAATTCTTGCCTCCAAGTCTGGGATTGGTACCTGTAGGTTGCTAATAGTGTTGATTACTCCTTGTAGTTGATGCTAGTTGGTTTATTTGGTGGAAGATCATATGTTCAGATCCATTATGCATATTAATACTCCTCTGATTGTGAACATGAATATGCTTTGTGAGTAGTTACGTTTGTTCCTGAGGACATGGGAGAAGTCTTGCAATTAGTAGTCATGTGAATTTGGGATTCGTTCGATATTTTGATGAGATGTATGTTGTCTATCCTCTAGTGGTGTTATGTGAACGTCGACTACATAACACTTCACCATTATTTGGGCCTAGAGGAAGGCATTGGGAAGTAATAAGTAGATGATGGGTTTCTAGAGTGACAGAAGCTTAAACCCTAGTTTATGCATTGCTTCGTAAGGGGCTGATTTGGATCCATATGTTCCATGCTATGGTTAGTTTTACCTTAATACTTTTGTTGTAGTTGCGGATGCTTGCAATAGAGGTTAATCATAAGTGGGATGCTTGTCCAAGTAAGGGCAGCATCCAAGCACCGGTCCACCCACATATCAAATTATCAAATTACCGAACGCGAATCATATGAATGTGAGGAAAATTGGCTCGACGATAATTCCCATGTGTCCTCGGGAGCGCTTTTCTCTATATAAGAGTTTGTCCAGGCTTGTCCTTTGCTACAAAAAGGATTGGGCCACCTTGCTGCACTTTATTTACTTTTGTTACTTGTTGGTCGTTACAAATTATCCTATCACAAAACTATCTGTTACCTATTATTTCAGTGCTTGCAGAGAATACCTTGCTGAAAACCGCTTATCATTTCCTTCTGCTCCTCGTTGGGTTCGACACTCTTACTTATCGAAAGGACTACGATAGATCCCCTATACTTGTGGGTCATCAAGACTCTTTTCTGGCGCCATTGCCGGGGAGTGAAGCGCCTTTGGTAGGTGGAGTTTGGTAAGGAAAAATTTATAGTGTGCTGAAATTTACTGTCACTTGTTACTATGGAAAGTAATCCTCTGAGGGGCTTGTTCGGGGTATCTTCACCCCGACCCGTAGAGCAAAGAGTTGCTCCTCAACCTACTGAACCTACTGAAAATGAAAATGTCTACTTTGAAATTCCTTCGGGTATGTTATAAAAACTGCTAGCTAATCCTTTTGGAGGAGATGGAACAAAGCATCCTGATGAGCACCTAATATACGTGCATGAAGTTTGTGGATTATTTAAGCTTGCAGGTATACCCGGTGATTTTATTAAGAAGAAGGTCTTCCCTTTATCTTTGAAGGGAGATGCATTGACATGGTATAGGCTATGTGATGATACGAGAACATGGAACTACAAACGATTGAAATTGGAATTTCATCAGAAATTTTATCCTATGCATCTTGTTCATCATGATCGCAATTATATATATAATTTTTGGCCTCGCGAAGGAGAAAGCATCGCTCAAGCTTGGGGGAGGCTTAAATCAATGTTATATTCATGCCCCAATCATGAGCTCTCAAGAGAAATGATTATTCAAAACTTTTATGCTCGGCTTTCTGATAACAATCGCACCATGCTCGATACTTCTTGTGCTGGCTCTTTTATGATGAAGAATATTGAATTCAAATGGGATTTATTGGATAGAATTAAATGCAACTCTGAAGATTGGGATCTCGACGAAGGTAAGGAGTCAGGTATGGCACCTATGTTTGATTGTGTTAAATCTTTTATGGATACCGATGTTTTCCGTAAATTTACCACCAAATATGGACTTGACTCTGAGATAGTAGCTTCTTTCTGTGAATCTTTTGCTGCTTACGTTGATCTCCCCAAGGAGAAGTGGTTTAAATATCATCCTACCATAGAAGTAAAAGTAGCTGCACCTATTAAAGTTGAAGAAAAGACTATCACTTATAATGATCCTATTGTTCCTACTACTTATGTTGAGAAACCACCTTTCCCTGTTAGAATAAAGGATCATGCTAAAGCTTCAACTGTGGTCCGTAAAAGCAATATTAGAACTTATACACCTCCTGAGCAAATTAAAGTTGAACCTAATATTGCTACTGTTAAAGATCTCTTGTCTGATAATATTGATGGGCATGTTATTTATTTCTGTGATGAAACTGCTAGAATTGCCAAACCTTGTGCTAAAGATAAACATAGACCTATAGTAGGCATGCCTGTTATTTCTGTTAAAATAGGAGATCATTGTTATCATGGCTTATGTGATATGACTTATACATAGAAATTATGCATGATATTGCACCTGCTGAGATGGAGATATTGATGTCACAATTAAACTTGCCAATAGAGATACTATTTCACCCATGGGAATTGTTAGAGATGTTGAAGTTTTGTGTGGAAAAACTAAATATCCTGCTGATTTTCTTGTTCTTGGTTCCCCACAAGATAGCTTTTGTCCCATTATATTAGGTAGACCCTTCTTAAACACAGTTAATGCTAGGATAGACTGCGAAAAGGATGTCATTAGTATTGGCTTGGGTGATATGTCTCATGAGTTTAATTTCTCTAAATTTAGTAGACAACACCGTGAAGAGGAATTGCCTAGTAAGGATGAAATAATTGGTCTTGCTTCTATTGCCGTACCTCCTAGTGATCCTTTAGAACAATATTTGCTAGACCATGAAAATGATATGTTTATGAATGAAAGAAGGGAAATAGATGAAGTATTCTTTAAACAGGAACCTATCCTGAAACACAATTTGCCTGTTAAATCCTAGGGGATCCTCCTCCACCCAAGGGTGATCCCGTGTTTGAGCTTAAACCATTGCCTGATACTCTTAAATATGCTTATCTTGATGAGAAAAAGATATATCTTGTTATTATTAGTGCTAACCTTTCAGAGCATGAAGAAGAGAGACTATTGAAAACTCTAAAGAAGCACCGCGCTGCTATTGGATATACTCTTGATGATCTTAAGGGCATTAGTCCCACTCTATGTCAACACAAAATAAATTTGGAGAAAGATGCCAAACCAGTTCGTGATCATCAACGACGGCTGAATCCTAAGATGAAAGAAGTGGTAAGAAAGGAAATACTAAAGCTCCTTGAGGCAGGTATAATTTATCCCGTTGCTGATAGTCAGTGGGTAAGTCCTGTCCATTGTGTCCCTAAGAAGGGAGGTATTACTGTTGTTCCTAATGATAAAGATGAATTTATTCCGCAAAGAATTATTACAGGTTATAGGATTGTAATTGATTTCCGCAAATTAAATAAGACTACTAAGAAAGATCATTACCCCTTAACTTTTATTGATCAAATGCTAGAAAGATTATCCAAACATACACATTTTTGCTTTCTAGATGGTTATTCTGGTTTCTCCCAAATACCTGTGTCAGCCGATGATCAATCAAAGACCACTTTTACTTGCCCTTTCGGTACTTTTGCTTATAGACGTATGCCTTTTGGTTTATCTAATGCACCTGCTACCTTTCAAAGATGCATGATGGCTATATTCTCTGACTTTTGTGAAAAGATTTGTGAGGTTTTCATGGATGATTTCTCTGTCTATGGATCCTCTTTTGATGATTGCTTGAGCAACCTTGATCGAGTTTTGCAGAGATGTGAAGAAACTAATCTTGTCTTGAATTGGGAAAAGTGCCACTTTATGGTTAATGAAGGTGTTGTCTTGGGGCATAAAGTTTCTGAAAGAGGTATTGAAGTTGATAAAGCCAAGGTTGATGCTATTGAAAAGATGCCATGTCCCAAGGACATCAAAGGTATAAGAAGTTTCCTTGGTCACGCCGGTTTTTATAGGAGGTTCATTAAGGACTTCTCAAAAATTTCTCGGCCTCTGACTAATTTATTACAAAAAGACATACCATTTGTCTTTGATGATGATTGTGTAGAAGCATTTGAAATACTTAAGAAAGCATTGATCTCTGCATCTATTGTTCAGCCACCTAATTGGATTTTACCTTTTGAAATTATGTGTGATGCTAGTGATTATGCTGTAGGTGTTGTTCTAGGGCAAAGAGTTGACAAGAAATTAAATGTTATTCAATATGCTAGCAAAACTCTGGACAATGCTCAAAGAAATTATGCTACTACCGAGAAAGAATTCTTAGCGGTTGTATTTGCTTGTGATAAGTTCAGACCTTATATTGTTGATTCTAAAGTAACTATTCACACTGATCATGCTGCTATTAAATATCTTATGGAAAAGAAACATGCTAAACCTAGACTTATTAGATGGGTTCTCTTGCTACAAGAATTTGATTTGCATATTATTGATAGAAAGGGAGCTGAGAACCCCGTTGCAGACAACTTGTCTAGGTTAGAAAATGTTCTTGATGACCCACTACCTATCGATGGTAGCTTTCCTAATGAGCAATTAAATGTCATAAATACTTCTCGTACTGCTCCATGGTATGTTGATTATGCTAATTACATCGTTGCTAAATTTATACCACCTAGTTTCACATACCAGTAAAAGAAAAAGTTTTTCTATGATTTGAGACATTACTTTTGGGATGACCCACATCTTTATAAACAAGGAGTAGATGGTGTTATTAGACGTTGTGTACCTGAGCATGAACAGGAACATATCCTACGCAAGTGTCACTCCGAGGCTTATGAAGGACACCACGCTGGAGACAGAACTGCACATAAGGTATTGCAATCCGGTTTTTATTGGCCTATTCTCTTCAAGGATGCCCGTAAGTTTGTCTTGTCTTGTGATGAATGTCAAAGAATTGGTAATATTAGTAGACGTCAAGAAATGCCTATGAATTATTCACTCGTTATTGAACCATTTGATGTATGGGGCTTTGATTATATGGGACCTTTTCCTGCCTCTAATGGTTACACACATATTTTAGTTGCTGTTGATTACGTTACTAAGTGGGTAGAAGCTATTCCAACTAGTAGTGCTGATCGTAACACTTCTATTAAAATGCTTAAAGAATTTATTTTCCCGAGGTTTGGAGTCCCTAGATATTTATTGACTGATGGTGGTTCACATTTTATTCATGGTGATTTTCGTAAAATGCTTGCTAAATATGATGTTAATCATAGAATTGCATCTCCTTATCACCCACAGTCTAGTGGTCAAGTAGAATTGAGCAATAGAGAGCTCAAATTAATTTTGCAAAAGACTGTTAATAGATCTAGAAATAATTGGCCCAAGAAACTTGATGATGCATTATGGGCCTATAGAACTGCATATAAAAGTCCTATGGGTATGTCTCCGTATAAAATGGTTTATGGAAAAGCATGTCACTTACCTCTTGAACTAGAACATAAGGCTTATTAGGCTATTAAAGAGCTCAATTATGATTTCAAACTTGCCGGTGAGAAGAGGTTATTTGACATTAGCTCACTTGATGAATGGAGAACCCAAGCTTATGAGAATGCCAAATTGTTTAAAGAAAAAGTTAAAAGATGGCATGACAAAAGGATACAAAAGCGTGAGTTTAATGTAGGTGATTATGTATTGCTATACAACTCTCGTCTAAGATTTTTTGCAGGAAAACTTCTCTCTAAATGGGAAGGCCCTTACGTTATCGAGGAGGTCTATCGTTCCGGTGCCATAAAAATCAACAACTTCGAAGGCACAAATCCGAAGGTGGTGAACAGTCAAAGAATCAAACATTATATCTCAGGTAATCCCATAAATGTGGAAACCAATGTTATTGAAACTGTAACCCCGGAGGAATACATAAGGGACACTTTCCGGAACGTTTCAGACTCCGAAAAGGAATAGGTATGTGGTACGGTAAGTAAACCGACTCCAAAACAGTTTTTATGGCAATATTTCTCCATTTTGGAATATTTAGAAAACTAGAAAAATAATAAGCAATCTGGGAAGGACACGAGGCATCCACGAGGGTGGAGGGCGCGCCCGCCTACCTCGTGGGCACCTCGTGTGCTCTCCGGACTCCGTTTTTTTGCACGATATGTATTTCGGCCGGTAAAAATTCATTGTATAATCTCCCGAAGGTTTTGACTCCTGTATCACGCAAATATCCTCTGTTCTTGTTTCGAGCTGTTTTTCTGACAGATCTAGATCATCATGACGTCTCCAAGTGCCCCCAAGGACAAGTTCTTCGAGAAGGTCATCAATCCCTACCTCGCGGAGGTGCTGCAACACCCTCGAACCATTGAGATGCATGCGGGGGTGCTGCACATCCGCGATGTGGAGGGACCACGGAGGACCAGAAGCATGGAGACAAGGCTTGAAGAAATGGAGCAACAAGTTTTCAAGTGCCAAGAGATGGTGGAGCGTGGACTTGACTCCAATCACATAATGATCACGGAGTTCACCAACAACCACAAGCTGGATGCCAAGGACATTGATTTAAGGATCCTGGAGACTCGATCATCCTTCTATGATGATGAGCCTATGCCTTGGAAGATGGACGACAAGCCTACATCATCAACAATCCCTTCACCAGCAAAGGAGACATAATCATATGGGTATGGGCGCTCCCCTTGGCAACTGCCAAGCTTGGGGGAGGTGCCCCGGTATCGTATCACAACCACATCTCCTATCTTTACCCTTTTTCTTAGTTCGATCCTATTAGTAGTATCTTGATCTAGTAGAATAAAGTTTTGGTATGATCTATTTTTGAGTTTTGCTTTATGATCCCTCTATGTAATCGAGTTTGTGAGCTATATAATAAAGATTAGTGTTGAGTCAAGGGCTTGATTATTTTGCTATGATCTTGAGTGAATAAAAGGAAAGAAAAAAAATAAAAAGAAACAAAGAGATCTTATTGAGAGTAATGACTTCACATAGAAAGAGTATGATGATTAAAAATTGTTGAGAGTTGACAAACATAGCTTTGGTCATCGTTGCAATTAATAGGAAGTAATAAAGAAAGAGAGGTTTCACATATAAATATACTATCTTGGACATCTTTTATGATTGGGAGCACTCATTAAAATATGACATGCTAAAGAGTTGATGTTGGACAAGGAAGACAACGTAATGGGTTATGTTTTCTTATATCTGAGATAAAGTATATTGTCATGGATCATCCAACATGTTGAGCTTGCCTTTCCCCCTCATGCTAGCCAAATTCTTTGCACCAAGTAGAGATAGTACTTGTGCTTCCAAAAACCCTTAAACCAGTTTTGCCATGAGAGTCCACCATATCTACCTATGGATTGAGTAAGATCCTTCAAGTAAGTTGTGATCGGTGCAAGCAATAAAAATTGCTCTCTAAATATGTATGATTGATTGGTGTGGAGGAAATAAGCTTTATACGATCTTGTGATGTGGAAGAAATAAAAGCGACGGACTGCACAATAAAGGTTCATATCACAAGTGGCAATATAAAGTGACGTTCTTTGGCATTAAGATTTTGTGCATCCAACCTTGAAAGCGCATGGCAACCTCTGCTTCCCTCTGCGAAGGGCCTACCTTTTATTATTACCTTCTACCTTATGCAAGAGTCATGGTGATCTTCACCTTTCCTTTTTACATTTTATCCTTTGGCAAGCACAGGATGTTGGAAAGATCCTGATATATATATCTAATTGGATGTGGGTTAGCATGAATTATTATTGTTGACATTACCCTTGAGGTAAAAGGTTGGGAGGCAAAACTATAAGCCCCTATCTTTCTCTGTGTCCGATTAAAACTCCGTAACCACAAGTATTGCGTGAGTGTTAGCAATTATGAAAGACTAAATGATACTTGAGTATGTGGACTTGCTAGAAAGCTCTGACATAGAATCTTTCTGATGTTATGATAAATTGCAATTGCTTCAATGACTGATATTATAGTTTGTTAGTTCTCAATAAAGTTTCTGATTCATACTTTGCATTGTGAATAGATTATTACTTGAGCATAAGAAATCATATGACAATATCCATATATGTTGCTGTTATGAGAACAATCATGATGCCCTCATGTACGTATTTTATTTTATCGACACCTCTACCTCTAAACACGTGGACATATTTATCGTTATCGGCTTTCGCTTGAGGACAAGCGAGGTCTAAGCTTGGGGGAGTTGATACGTCCATTTTGCATCATGCTTTTATATCGATATTTATTGCATTATGGGTTGTTATTACACATTATGTCACAATACTTATGCCTATTCTCTCTTATTTGACAAGGTTTACATAAGGAGGGAGAATGCCGGCAGCTGGAATTCTGGGCTGGAAAAGGAGCAAATATTAGAGACCTATTCTGCACAACTCCAAAAGTCCTGAAACTCCACAAAAGTTATTTTTGGAAATAATAAAAAATATTGAGCGGAAAAATACGTCAGGGGGGCCTCCACCTGGCCACGAGGGTGGGGGGCGCGCCCCCTGCCTCGTGGGCCCCTTGTTGGCCCTCCGGTGCCCATCTTCTGCTATATGAAGTCTTTCGCCCGAAGAAAAATCATAAGCAAGCTTTCGGGACGAGACTCCGCCGCCACGAGGCGGAACCTTGGCGGAACCAATCTAGGGCTCCGGCAGAGCTGTTCTGCCGTGGACACTTCCCTCCGGGAGGGGGAAATCATCGCCATCGTCATCACCAACACTCCTCTCATCGGGAGAGGGCAATCTCCGTCAACATCTTCACCAGCACCATCTCCTCTCAAACCCTAGTTCATCTCTTGTATCAAATTCTTGCCTCCAAGTCTGGGATTGGTACCTGTAGGTTGCTAGTAGTGTTGATTACTCCTTGTAGTTGATGCTAGTTGGTTTGTTTGGTGGAAGATCATATGTTCAGATCCACTATGCATATTAATACTCCTCTGATTATGAACATGAATATGCTTTGTGAGTAGTTACGTTTGTTCCTGAGGACATGGGAGAAGTCTTGCTATTAGTAGTCATGTGAATTTTGTATTCGTTCGATATTTTGATGAGATGTATGTTGTCTATCCTCTAGTGGTGTTATGTGAACGTCGACTACATAACACTTCACCATTATCAAAGTACCGAACGTGAATCAGATGAGATGTATTTTGGGCCTAGAGGAAGGCATTGGGAATTAATAAGTAGATGATGGGTTGCTAGAGTGACAGAAGCTTAAACCCTAGTTTATGCGTTGCTTCGTAAGGGGCTGATTTGGATCCATATGTTTCATGCTATGGTTAGGTTTACCTTAATACTTTTGTTGTAGTTGCGGATGCTTGCAATAGAGGTTAATCATAAGTGGGATGCTTGTCCAAGTAAGGGCAGCACCCAAGCACCAGTCCACCCACATATCAAATTATCAAAGTACCGAACGCGAATCATATGAACATGATGAAAACTAGCTCGATGATAATTCCCATGTGTCCTCGGGAGCGCTTTTCTCTATATAAGAGTTTGTCCAGGCTTGTCTTTTGCTACAAAAAGGATTGGGCCACCTTGCTGCACTTTATTTACTTTTGTTACTTGTTGCTCGTTACAAATTATCCTATCACAAAACTATCTGTTACCTATTATTTCAGTGCTTGCAGAGAATACCTTGCTGAAAACCGCTTATCATTTCCTTCTGCTCCTCGTTGGGTTCGACACTCTTACTTATCGAAAGGACTACGATAGATCCCCTATACTTGTGCGTCATCAGCCTCCAAATCTGTCCCAAACAGCATACAGCCCGAAATTTCTAGCTAGATTAAAATTAATTTAAAAACTAAACATACCTTAATTTAAATCCAATGCAATTTTACCCGCACAAAAACAATAAAATTTAAAATATCAAAATCTGAAATAAAAAATTATTTTGGAACTAATTGCGTGTTTGCTGTATTTTTTCATTTTACAGCCCATTTATTATTACTTATAGCCCATTTCTTATTACTTATAGCCCATTTTCTGGGCAAAATGCATCCCGGAAGATTTCTGGCCCAACAGGGCGTAGAAAAGCATGTAGGCATACGTTGGTTATTCTGCAAAAAACAAAATAGCTGGGCTAGCCATTTTCAGAAAGGAAAAAAACAAACTGGGCTGGTCATGTGGTAAACATATGAAATAAAAGCCTGGGCTAGATGGGCCACATCTCCCGCACAACCCAGTTGATACCCTTCTCCGTCCCGAAAAAATAAAATTACTGCGTGCGCTGCTGGGTCCCTATTGTCATCCTCACCATGTACAGTCATCTCCTTATTCATCTCGGTTGTTGACCATGTTGACAACACCAGAGGGCGGCGCCGCGGTGAGCGAACCAAGGTGGAGGACGATGGTGAGGCCTCAGACGGGAACAAACAGGAGGCGGGGAAGATGCACAGAGTTTTAGGGTGTGATGTGGCCACGATGCATGCGCGGCAGCACAGCCAGCCGGGGGAGGTGGGAGCAGGCGGTCCCGCCGGCGCTGGTTTCGCTTTGGTGGCTGGAGGAAGAAGAGACTGAAGAAACACGACAAACATTGAATGGCAATCTAATGGTCAAGGTTGGCACAATCGTTTGTTGACTAAGCCGACACCAAGTAGCATACTTTTTTATATATAGGAAGAAAAGAAAAATTGGGCTCGTTCGCCTGATAACATTCCCGAAACTGCAACGTTTGATCTTGCGTCGCAACTAAAACTGTGAGGAAAATGCGTTTGTCTGTCGTCCTCCTCCCAGGGAACGTTCGCCACATAAGTGACTAGCACCCTTGGTTTTCAACCGAGAGGTCTTTGGTTCGAGTCCCAGGAACTCTCAATGTTCTCCTCCTTCCTTCCTCGCAAAAAAAGAAAGAAAATCAAAGACTTGAGAAGGCATACAGAACAAGCTAGTGTACCTATAAAGAGACGTTTCTAAGTTTTAGAAAAAAGAGAGACGTGCTCCTGTAGCTGGTTCGAATCCAAACCTAGACTATGACTATATATGGTGCTATGCTACTCTACAAGGAATGAAACTGACATATCCAATATTCGGTTCTCCTCTTCTCTACTTACTCTGCCTAGCATCAGAAGCTCTGGCCGCAGCAACCATGTCCGCTGGCTGCTCGTCCACCTTCTCTTCAGCAGGCAACAGCCAAATATACGGCAAGTCGCCATCCATACCATCGCCTGTGTGGGTCTCATCACACCCCCGCTGGCACATGCACCGCAGCCGGTTGCTCATCGCAACCCGCTGCTGTTGGTGTGGTGCCACTACTGCAAATCACGCAGAGTCATCCATCCCATCTCAACCACAATCCTCAACCCTGGCCGAGTCTTGTACAAATGCCCGAATCATAGGGTAATAATATGGTTAAGTGTTGTTCTGCTGCTTTCAGTTGCTGATTTTTTTAATAGTTTGGTTGATGATCTTCCAATTTGATTCGTGTAGAAAAGGGAAGATTCATGTGATTTCTATTTCTGGGAAGTTGCTGATGTGGGGGAATGCAACTACGCTGATTATTTGGTTAGCTGAGGAATCCCATACCTGCAGGTTGGGGTGTTGGACAAGTAACTGAAGGAAAGCAGAAGAGGAAGATGCAGAGCAGAAGGTTAAAGATGTAGTTCCTCTGATCATGGCCAAGCAATAGTTGTTGAATGGCCTTGACAGCAATGAGGAGATGAAAGAGCTTGTGAAGATAATGGGCAAAATCGATGTGCTCTGTAGGATGATTGTCTCTTTATTTGCAGCTTATGTAGTACTCTTTGGGGACCCCGACTCATAAGTCGTGATCACCGAATGCACGTGTACAATGATCCCAGAGATCAATGCTCACTGAACACACAGAAGCTGAATAACAAGAGTCTTACATCCATACATACCGCCTTACACAAATTATGACCATTATGGTCAAGTCTTACATAGATAAAGCTTCAAGGGCTGAATACCAAATAAACTTAAGTAGCGGAAATCTTCGTTGATAGGTAGAACCCATGCCATCTGCCTTTACCCTACAGGCATTCTGACTGGCAAAGCGTCCTAGTTCGCATGTTCATCTCCAAAGAATTCTTCTTCGAACTCCTGTTCTTCCATGCTTGGCCAATTAAATAACCAGTGGCAAGCCAATGAGTACTTTGAATGTACTCGCAAGCAACCCATGTTTTGGAACAAGTATGACAAGGCATGATATAGCGCAAAATAGGAAATGTTTGCAGAAAGCTAATTTTGAGTGCAATGTCATGAGCTACCTACTTGTGAGGCATGCATCACAAGAGTCCAGAAACCCATGTGAGCAGGTTACAGATATCATCATAAACCAAGTTTAGGTTATTTCCAACTTAGTCAACACGTCGAGTCATTTGACTTGACTCAACCAGCTCTCTCCACACACACATACACACATGCACAACAGGTTCGTAAACATTGGACGTAGCCCAAGAGCGGTTACCCAACTGTCCTTGACCATGGAGACGGCTATTCCAATAGTTTTACACTCTGCACAGGTTGCACACTTTACCCACAAGATCCGGGAAGCTTTCGTGTCAAGTACTCGGGGGAAGAACCCGATCACTATCTTTCCCTAGGCGACACTAACATAGGGTCCACTCATTGGTACACGACCTTTGTGTATAAGCATCAAGATCTTGGGACTCTTCCCTTTTCATTACCTCACATACACGCAGGGACCAACTGTGTGTCCGGTGCCCTATGAAAACAGTCATGGCCGCCTATCCAAGCACGACCCCGTCCCGCGAGTGACCTCATGTCACCCCGTCACTAGTAATGTGGTCACCATGCTAGTATCGGCCTAGGTAATCAATAATACCCTTTCCCATAGAAGGGTAGAGTGGTTGCGCATGTAAGGTTGGAGTAACGGTCGCAACTTAAACCAATCCGCTTTCGAAAACAACACACTCACTTGCCTCGGTATACCACTTCTTTATCAAGTGGTTACTTAGCTCAACATCTCCCTCAGGCATTAGTGGCACCCATCGGGGTTTTCGAAAAATCTTCGGAAATACTTTTGTTTCCATCACCATGCATAGACCCGTCCCATTTGCGTAGCAACTACATTAGCATCCTATCTACTCCCACTGGCATAACCCTCATAGGAAGGTAGGGTCATGCACAATGCCAGTATCAACAAGGAAGTAATGGAGGCAATCCATCAAAGTGGTTACCGCCTCATCATGATTCCAATGCAACAACAATATGGTGCTATATGACATGCATATAAAGGGTTTCATAGACATGGTCAAAGGGTTGCTTGCCTTGGTTGGCTTGGTCTTCAAAGTCTTCAAGTCCTTCTCCTTCTTCTTCTCCGCCTACTTCGTCAAATACGGGATATAATCGTCGCAAAGAAACAACAGAAAAAATAAGACAATAGCAAAACAAAAAAAACCAAAGTGCTCAGAAAAATGTCAACTCATTTTTTTTAAATACTAGGAGGAAAACTAAGAATGTGAAAATCCTTAGTTTTGGATTTGGAGTAGTAGAATATGAGAAATGGATTTTTAGAGGGGTTTATATATATTCAAATTTGAATTTGAATTTGAACAGTACATAAAAGTTGGTTGGACATGTATGAAAGATACACCATTAAATAGGTGGGATTTGTACAAGAATTTAGGAACTAGAATTATTGCATTTGGATTATTATTTAATCCTGTGGAATTTTTTGGAAATTTGATAGAAAAAGAAAAGGGAAAAGGGCACTGTGCTTCTGGGCCAGAACAGCCGCAGCGTAGCAGGCCTAGTGGGAAAAGGCCCAGGCGGGCCGGGGCGGCGCGCGCGCGCCAGGTGTAAACCTGACGCGCGGGGCCCGGCGTCAGTGAGAGAGAGAGAGGTGAGGGAGAGGTGAGGATGACAGGCGGGCCCGCCTGTCATCTTCAACCCTGCGACAAAGGGGCCAGCGTACTCACTGTCGGTGATGCAGGGCACGACGAGGTCGGGCGATGGCATGGCTGGACTCAGCGTCGAGTCGCTGTTCGGGTGGTGGTGGTCGCTGTAGCCGGAGTGGTCTGGTTCGCCGGCGACGAGGCCTCGTGGTGGAGGAGCGTCGGGCATCGATGGCTCCGGCCGTTCCCGGCTACAAAATAAACAGGGAGGAGAGGGGAAATGATCAGTGTCTTGCGGCGGTTCTAGAGGAACGAGAAAGAGAGCCGGGGGAGGCCTGTACCGCGGGATCGACGGCGACCCGAGGCGGCAGAGCTTGAGCTCGATCTCGAACTCGGGCGCTTTTGGGGAGGAGTGGGTGGTGCAGGGGGTGATTAGGTGTCGCAGAGGGCGAGTGGTGAGGAGAGGAGAGCTCGGGGAGGCCTTATATAGGCTGGCCGAGGCTCACCGTGGACAGGGCGCACGGGCGGCCGCGGCAATGGCTCTGTTGGCCATGGGAGGGAGCAGGGGAGGCCGTGCGGTGCTCGTGGGGGTGGTGTAGGGTGCTGGAAAGAGAAAGGAGGAGCGAGGCAAGCTCGGGGCGGGGGCCATGCTCGAGCAGGGAGTGGCGGAGCTGGACGGCGCCCGGTTCACGCATGGGGCAGCCAGGGGAGAGAGTGGGAGAAGAGGGCCGACCGCGTGCTGTGTCGCGGATGTCTAGGCGCCTCGTCTGGTGCGTTGGGGAGGCCCGAGGTTGCCGGACGTGCTTTGTAGGGGGTGGCTACAGTGTGGGAGCGCACTATAGCGCGCTCCAGAGCGCCCAAATGGCCATTTTCTATGCAATGTGGGCGCGGCCAAAGGTGTCTGGTAGCTCTAGGGGGAAGTAAAGAAGTGGGCCATGGCCTTGGATGCCCTGGGGAGCCACTAGAGTGAGGAGGGAGGTTGAGGGAGAGAGAGAAGCTGCTGTCCAAGGAGGTAAATGGGGGTGTTTCACCCCTCAATCATTGAGCAATGGCCAGGGGAAAGTTACTGGAGGTAGAAGAGGGTCAGGAGTAGCTGTGGTAAAAAGTTGAGCCCATGGAGATTAGTGGAAGAGGTCAAAGTGATGCTTTTGGAAAATTGGCAGAAGGTGTTTGTTGCTGGTTTGGGCATGAAAATGAATTACACTTGACAATGTAAGAGATGTTCTTGAGGATTTTATTGTTGAACATAGACAGCTGGGACTGCGTGATATCCAGCGATGTCCGTTCGGTGAGGCATATGTTCGCCTCGCGCGGGTTAGGGATAGGGACAAGTTGGTCCTTGATAGCCCCCACGAGTTTGGAGATGTGTTCATTAGCTTTGCGAGGCATGATGAGGGAAGGAATCACAGGAGGGTTCATCTTAACAGAGTGGTGTGGTTGCTTCTGACGCGAGTCCCTTTTGATTTCCGCACCACTGAAGATCTTGCTTGTGCTGTTAGTAAGTTTGGCCGCATGATTTCCTGGGACAAGGAGGATGACCACATGGGTCGCATTGTGGTCAAGGCAAGATTTCTGAACTTGGATACCATCCCAAAAAGTTTGCGTTGGTCTGAAGGGGATGAATTTGAGGGAGACGGCTGGTCTTCCTCCATCGAAGTGCTGGCCAGTGAGCTCCTTGGTGGAGGACCTGCAGATGAGGATCCTTTGCCTCCTGCTAATGAGGACCCGCACCCTTTACCCGAGAATGATGTGCCTGCTGAGGGTTTGCATGTTGTTGCCGCCATAAATAATGAGATGGATGTTCAGGTTGCTGAAAACTGGGATAATTGGGACGATAACCATCAGCACGTTCATAATGCTGAGTTGGAAGATCTTTTGGATGCTGTACAACAGGAGGAAATGGCCTGGGCAGATGGTGAGGAGGTGCTTCCAGCCCCCAGTAATAGCAGCTTCTCTTCAGACATGTCTTTTTCTGAAGGAGACAATTCTCATATGTTTTTACCTTCAGTTACTGTGGGAACCTCTCATGCCAGGGCTGATTTTCCTGCAATTGCCCAACCTGCTGCTGTTGTTATGGCTACTGGACTGCAGAACATATTGAAAGCTTACCAGTCAGATGATGAGGAGCCTCCTGTATTGCAGGAGAAAAACCAGGAAATGGCTGCTTTGCATGATCAGCCCCCTGCAAACCCTATGCAACATGTTGCCCCTCTTGCAGCACAGCCTGCTCCTGATGTTTCTCCTCCTTTGGAGGTAGCTTCTGACCAACCTGCACTTCTGGAAGCAGCTTTGGAGCCTGTCATGTTTTCTGATCTTCCTATGACAACTGCTGGATCTTCAGTTCAAGTCTTGAAAGACAATGCTGAACATGTTATTACTGCTAGAGGAAGTTTACAGCCTGTGGAGAATTTAGAGGACCTCCAGTCAGGTCTCCAAGGTAACTGGGTTAATGAAATCAATGATCACTTTAACATGGCACCTTCCCTCCTTGGTCTGAAAAGTATTCAGATGGCTGCCACTGCTAACACTGAACTATCTATTTCTGAAGAAGGCCTGTTACTGTGGAAGTAGCACTTTAAAGAGCAAGCATTGGACAATAGGAGCTCTTTCTCTACCAACATTCCTGTAAGTTGGTTTAATTTTATTGTCCACTTGCTCCTGTCCCCTGATAAGTTTTCCTGGACTGTCAATATGTTAAAATCTGGAATGTGGGATCTGTTCACTGCTGTGGAAAATATGGACCAAGCTTTTCTATTCCATATACCTGACAAATGTCCTACCTCTCATGCACCAATCTGTCAGGTCATGGAGGAAGGTGTACAGGACAAGGGTAAAGAGAATATTGGGGTGCCTGCAAATTTGCATGATGTGGAGTCACAGGCCTTGCTGCAACCTTTTGGCCAGGAAAACTTAAGGAAGAGGAGAAGTGGAAAAACTCCACTTGTGGAAACAGAGGTAAGAAGAAGTGACAGAATTAAGAAAGACAATGCTGGTTACAAGAGAAATTCTTGCCCTAATAATAACTGCTTACCTTGCAATGTTGTCCCTCCCATCATCAAAAAATCAGTTGTTAAAAATCTCACTGCCTCTTTCTGTAAGGTTTCTGAGGGGGAACTGGAGGACATGCTGGCCAAGAAGCCCAAGAGAATGGAAGAGGAGGTTTTGGACAAGGTTCCCTTGGCCAAAGGAGAAGAACATGCTACCACCTCTTCTTAATGTTTAGGGACCCTTATTGGAGTGTTGTGTGGTGGGATTGTGTCTGTAGTCCCACACCTCTTAGTTTGTTGCTGCTTTTGCCAACTGTAAGACTTGGGTCTTGGTGCTTTCTGAACCTTGTATGCCTGTGGCTGTACTTTCCTGCTAGTCTTTTCATGTGTCATCTTTGGTTGCTCTGCTGAAATGATGTTATGTTGTGGATCAGGGCAGTATGTCAGCTTCTTTCCTTCTTGGATGATGATCAAGTGGTGGTGCTTGCTCTCTGGTGCAAAATCTTTTTTTGTTTCCATGAATAACAACAACAGAAACTGGAATATTTTAAATTGGAACATTAGAGGTATGAATTCTGAGGAAAAATGCTTGGCTTTAAGACAGGAGATTGATGAGAGCGATTGTAATATTGTGTGCCTTCAAGAAACCAAAAGAGAGACCTTTGACACTGCCTACTTAAAAAAATTATGCCCCTCTAGAATTAATAATTTTGCCTTCCTCCCCTCTGTTGGGGCTTCTGGGGGGCTGCTAGTGGCCTGGAATGGCTCACAATTCTCTGGGGAAATCATTGCACAAAACAGGTTCTCACTTTCCATGCAGTTCACCAGTTTACTTTCCAATCAGTCTTAGATTCTTTCAAATATCTATGGCCCATGTGACCCTCAAGACAAAATGGAGTTCATTCACTGGTTTCTAAATATTCACATGCCTGATGATGTTGACTGGATATTAATGGGTGATTTCAACCTTATGAGGGCTCCATCAGATAGGAATAGACCTGGGGGAGATGTTAATGATATGCTTATGTTCAATGAGGCCATTAGTAACCAAGGTTTGGTTGAATTACCTTTGCATGGTAGAAAGTTCAGTTGGAGTAACATGCAACATGATCCTTTGTTGGTCAAACTTGACTGGTTCTTCACTTCTGCCTCCTGGATGACTTCTTTCCCTAATACAATTGTAGTACCACTTGCAAAACCTATATTTGATCACCTGCCCTGTGTAATTAAAATTGGCACTTCTATCCCAAAGGCAAGAGTATTCAGGTTTGAGAACTATTGGCTGCATCATTCTGATTTCAAACAAGTTGTTGCCTCTGCTTGGAGCATCCCAGTTGGAAACCTTGATTCTGTTAAGACTTTGAATGCCAAGTTCAAGATTTTAAGAAGAGCTTTGAAACTGTGGGCTAAATCTCTGTCCTGTCTGAAATCTACAATTGCAAAGTTAAATGAACTACTCTTCATGTGGGATTTCTTTGAGGAATTTAGAGAACTGGATACTCATGAATGGAGCTGCAGAGCTATTCTTAAAGAGCAACTGCTTATTTTACTGAGGAACCAACAGATTTATTGGAAGCAGAGAGGGAAAATCAAGGGGGTGAAGTTTGGAGATGAAAACACAAATTTTTTTCACACAAAAGCTTCCATCAATTACAGGCATAACCATATTGCTATTCTTCACAATGAGGACCAAATGGAGATCTCAGATCATGCTGGTAAAGCTGCTATTCTCTTGGATGCTTTCAAGAAAAGAATGGGCACATCCCAAGAAACCACAATGCACTTTGATCTGGGTTCTTTGTATGGGCAGAGACAGCATTCAGATATTTTTACTAATCTGGAATTGCCTTTTACTGCTGAAGAAATTGAAGCTGTTGTCCATGCTCTCCCAAATGACAAGTCTCCTGGCCCTGATGGTTTTAACAATGAATTCCTCAAGTCTTGTTGGGATATTATTAAAGAAGATGTGCCCAAATTCATTTATGATTTCCATGCAGGACACATCTCCCTTGAGAGTTTGAACACTTCTTTTATAACTCTCATTCCAAAGGGTAACTCCCCATTGACTGCAAATGATTTTAGGCCTATCTCTTTACTGAACAGCTGTCTGAAAATTGTTGCTAAGCTACTGGCTAATAGACTGCAAAAGGTGATTCTGCAATTGGTACACATCAAACAATATGGATTCCTTAAAGAAAGATCTATTCATGACTGTTTGGGGTGGGCTTATGAGTATTTGCACCAATGTCATAAGTCAAAAGAGGAAATCATTGTTCTGAAATTGGATTTTGAAAAGGCTTTTGACACCATTGAATATCAGGCTATGCTGGATATTTTAAAAGCAAAGGGCTTTGGGGACAGATGCCTTACTTGGATCAAACTATTGTTTACTTCTGCATCTTCTGCTATATTACTAAATGGTGTTCCGGGGAAAACAATTTATTGCCTTAGAGGTGTAAGGCAGGGGGATCCTCTGTCCCCTCTTCTCTTTGTGCTGGCTACTGATCTACTTCAGACAATTCTCAATAAGGCAATGCACCTGGGTTTGGTAACTTCTCCCTTGCAAGTACAGTCATGCCCTGATTTTCCAATTGTTCAGTATGCTGATGACACCTTGGTTATTCTGCAAGCAGATGCAAAGCAATTACATTGCCTCAAAGCCCTTCTCAATACTTTTGCTGATGCCACAGGCCTGAAAGTGAACTACCATAAATCAAGTATGATTCCAATAAATGTGCCACAAGAGAAGATGGAGATTTTAATAAATACTTTTCATTGCAAGAAGGAGTCTTTTCCAATCAAGTATTTGGGAGTACCCCTAGGCCTCCATAAGCCTACTGTTGAACAATGTTTTCCCCTTATCACAAGACTGCAGAAGAAGATTGTGGGTTTGTCCACTTTTATGACTTTGGCTGGGAGATTATTGCTTGTCAAATCTGTCCTCAACTCTTTATTGATATATCTCATGGGATGCCTTGATGTGCCTGTTACCATCAAAACCCAAGCCATAAAGTACTTGAGACATTGTCTTTGGAGAGGCCCTGATTTGGAGGACCATAGACCTGCCATGGTGGCATGGAGTACTGTGTGTAGACCTAAAAATCAAGGTGGATTAGGAGTGATTGATATTTTTGTCCAGAATAAAGCATTGCTTCTCAAGAATCTGCATAAGTTCTACAATAGACACAATATTCCCTGGGTCAATCTGATTTGGGAATCTTACTACAGCAATGATTCCCTACCTGGTAATAGCTGGCTGGGATCTTGTTGGTGGAAGGCAAACCTTAAGCTGATTGATAACTATAAATCCTTGGCCAGATGCAACATAGGTGATGGAAAGAGTGCTTATTTTTGGACTGATCTTTGGCACTCACACTGCTTACAAGACATGTTCCCCCACCTATTCTCATTTGTGAAAAACAAGGATGCTACTGTTCACACCTTTCTCCAAACTGAATACTTAGAGGACCTATTTCATCTGCCTCTAACTGTGCAAGCTTTCCAGGAATTTGAGGCTATAGAGGACATCTGCATTACTTTAAGGGCCTCTGATACTTTGGACTGCACAGATACATGGAGTTACATGTGGGGATCTGAGCAATTCTCTGTGGCTAAGGCATACAAAGTGCTGATGGGAGTTAAAGTTGTGCCACAACAGTTCAATTGGATCTGGAGCAGTTCTTGTCAGCCAAAACATAAGGTGTTCTTTTGGAGACTACTTCATGACAGGCTCAATACTAGAAATCTTCTGAGAAGGAAATCTTTTCAGCTGGGCAACTATAACTGTGCTGTCAACAATTGCCCACAGGAAGAGACTCTCCAGCACCTTTTCTGGACTTGCCCTTTTGCTGCACAGTGTTGGGATCTGATCTGCCCTTCAAGACAGGCAAATGTTTCAATCATGGAAGCTTTCCTTGATCTCAAGCAGAAACTTCATGTACCTTTCTTCATGGAGATAGTCATCCTTGCCTCTTGGGCTATTTGGATCTCCAGGAACAACATGATTTTCCAAGCAATTCAACCAAGCATTCAAAGGTGGAAAGCCATCTTCATGGAGGAGCTCTCTCTTCTCAGATTCAGAATTAAAAAGAGCTATGCTGGAGCATACTGTTCTTGGCTGGATAATCTTGTGATGTAATCCTTGTTTTCTTAGTTGTTCTGTAGTTTTTTTCTTTTCCTTTTTTTTCTTTTGTCTTCCTTATTGGCTTATCTCAAGCCTTTTGTATTTTGCTTCCTTTCTGGGACTTTACCTTTTTTAGATTAATATAAACAAAAAATTGCAATGGGGTTTTGCCCTACTGTGTACAGTAAAAAAAAATTTACACTTGACATGATACTTAACAGGATGGAATGGCATATAGAAATAGGGCGTTCCACCAAATTTGAGTTCAGTTGGGTAAAGTTGCCAATGCAACTTTTGTAAACTCTAGAAATTCACAGAAATGCATTTACGAAGATCTAGTCATGCAAAATCATTCCCCTTGATGCACCACTTGGTGTAGTATCATCATTTGGGGTTTTGAGCATGTCCACTAAGTTTGGGGTCATTTGGAATAAGTTGGCAATGTAGAGTTGTTCAAACATGGATCTGGACAGAGAGGGTTTTGGGGCACTTTTGGAAACCAAAATGATTTTGATTGAGATGAAACTTTGCAAGATCATCACGTTATTCACATGTGACTTGCTAGAATTTTCCTGGATTTATTTGAAAATATTTCTTGTAGAAATATTTCAAATACTTGAAATAGACAGAAATGGTTTTGGAGGGTTTTGCCCAATATTTTGAACATGACCATGTGTTGAAACTCTTATATATTGACAATATATGTCCAATGAGTTTCCCTAAATTTCCTCAAATATTTTTGAAACAGTTAAATAATTTTAACCTATTAAAGACCATTTCTGACCCTAAGAAAAAGCCTTTAAATGAAATAGGAAAATAACTTTTAAAATTATATTTTTGTGGTTTATGGGAGTCCTATACCTAATGGGAGTCAAATATACTCTTTGAATGATTTTTCATAACCCAAATCAAGTACTTGTAATGCAAACCTCAATTCAGGGGTTTTTGGAAATCTAAATTTAGAAAATACTATTTGGCCAAATTATTTTTGTAAGAAAATACTATATTTCACTATACACATGGCATGACCAGTGGGAAGAATTTTGGGGCAAGGAGATGAAGTATAGAAGGTGGAGTTGTGTTGACTTTAAAGAGCACATGAAAATCACAGAGAGAAAACCAACTCAAATAAAAAGCCAAATAATGCAAAAGTTTTTGTTGGTCAAATTTTCATGCTTTATTAATGCAAATGACATGTTACAAAATGAAGGGTGTGACATACTCGTGATGTATTCAGTGGCTATGACATGAGCACTTTGCTGAAACTAGTAATGAATGAAACCTGTGTGGCAGGCTGGGCGTAGTGTTGTGAACATCTAATGATTTTTATTAACGAAAATTGGGGGGTATCCCCTTTTCCTCATAAATAAATGAATAGCAGAGGCCCTTTTGGTAATAAATAAATAAATTAGCAGAGGCCCTGTCGGGTCAGCTTTGTTCCCCGTTCGAAGACATCGAGCAAATTGCAGTCTAACAGCAAACTATGTCATCAAATTCAAGTTTCACAGCCAAATACGAGTACAACTAAACAACAATGTCATCATGTTTTAGTCGTCATACAATCAACAAACACAAATCAACATACATAACCAGTGATGTTCTCACAGCAAAATACTAAGCAACACGTTCATCAAGTTCCAGTTGTCATAGCAAACACAATTTCACATAGTAGATAAAAAACGTCTTCTGTCATGCAAATACGACAAAAGCAATCTAATTATCATCCACAACAGCAGCGTCAACATCTTCACCATGTGTATCAGTCTGAATCGTAATTCCCCACAGTGTCATCTTCTTCTTCATCCTCAATGTCCTCAAACGTTGGCTTCTTCTTGATCAACTCTTGTATGTCCACAACATGACAGGCAATCTTTTTGCCAGCGTCATTGACGTGATGGTTCTCAAAAATATTAGGAACATCTATGGAATGTTGTACATCAGGAGCAGTGTAAGCATCATCTTGTCGTGCAACTTCATTAAACGAATTCCTCTACTCAAACCTTTGCAATACTCTCTAGTCATCGCTACGTGCAAATGTGTCTTCCAAGAAAAATATCAGTGTTGCTTGATTTGCCAAAATAAAAGGCTCATTGGTCTGGTATGCCGCCTTGACATTGATGGATTTGAAATAATCATTAGCTCTAGATTTTGCGATCCTGGAAAACAGGTTATACCAACGATAGCACAACAGAACCACACACTGAAGATCCTCGAAACTGGAGATATACTGCAACTGAACAATGTCTGTTATGTAAGCATACATTTCAGTTGTCTCTCTGCCATACGTATCTGTGCTCATGAAGGCACTGTTTTGTGTCTTCCTGCCTTCGTCGCGTGCAAGGGTGTTGTAGCGCACATCTCCAACAACGCAAGATTCATAATGTCTTACCCGAGTATCAGGACCCATTGTTAGTGCGTAAAGGGCATCATCAAGTGCCTGCTCATCCTCCCGCATCTTCTTAACCTATGGTTAGAAAATAGACAAGTTGGTCATCTTATGTACTCAATATATTAAAAAAAAACTGACAGTGCAATTCAAAATCTTACATGGCTCTTGAACCATTTCACAAATCCTGCCATAACCAGTTTGTCAATGTTTCTTGGATTTTGCGTTAGTAAGTCCTTTTTGAACATGCTGCACAACATAGTGATCGCGTCAAACATATAAATATATAAGAATGTGCTACAAGTTTAGTAGATTACGATGTATAAGCTACAATACTTAGCACTTACTTGATATAAGGGATCTCAGGACAGTTATTCAACACATACCTAACCATTTTGTCCAAATCTTTAGGTTTGTCCTCTTGTTGACTCTTCCCTGTAACTCAAACAACATAATCGAAAATATTGAGCCCGGGATTGTCTTCACCCACCTCTTTGCTAAGATGATCAGCTGTTTCAATGTATTTTGAGCAGAATGTCAACGCTTCTATAACAATGTAGGCCTCTACAATGGAACCCTCGGATCTAGCTTTTATCCTAACATAGCCCTTGAAAATGCCTAGCCGCCTTTCAATAGGGAACATCCAGCCATATTGTACTGGACCTCTAAGTAGTGCCTCTTCAAGTATATGAACAACCAAATGCACCATCACATCAAAGAAGGCTGGAGGATATATCTTCTCAAGGTCGCATAGGATAGTTGGTATCTTGTCTCTAAGACGCTCCAACGCATCTATCCTGATATTTCTACTGCAGAGTTCCCTGAAGAATTATCCCAACTCTGCAACTGCTCTATATAAGTCAGGACGGACCAATCCTCTAAGGATTACAGGTAAATCCCTTTGAAGTTGGACGTGGCAATCATGAGTTTTCAACCCTTGTAACTTGTTTCCATCTGCACTGACTCTCCTTTCAGGATTGGAAGCAAATCCATGTGGGATTCTCACACGTGACAGGACCTCGCAGAATTATTTTCTTTTTACCTTGTACAAGACGTACACAACTGGTGCCATATCCCATGGTTTACCTTCATCTTCCACCTGCAAATCCTTTCTGATACCCAGGTGTGTCAAATCAATCCTAGATTTTAATGTATCTTTCCTCTTGCCTTCAATATTAAGAAGTGTGCCTATAATGCTGTCACATATATTTTTCTCGATGTGCATCACATCAAGATTATGCCACAGATCCAAATCTTTCCAATACTCCAAGTCCCACAAAGTGGACCTGCGGGTAAACAATAATCTCTCTTCTACCCTGCCACGCTTTCTTTTCCCGCTACCATTACCAGGATGGTTTCCTGGTGTAATATGCCTGACCTTCTCTAATTCCACTTGCAACTCATCGGTGGTGCCTCTTTAGCGCATCACGGTTTTGATGCTTTGCATTGAACACATGTCTTCGGTATTTTGTAGGACGCGGCTTGTCCTTGGCAAGGAAACGACAGTGTCCAATGTAACGGCGGCATATGACAGCGGATTCATGTCACAGCGAACACATGCATTGTAACCATGTGTCGTTCGCCCGGACATAGTGCCCAAAACCGGATAATCATGGATGCACCAAATTTTAACAACACGCGGAAAGAAATCAGCTGGTGGGCTGCTATATAGGTCTCGAGTGAGAACACCCCTCCATAGCTATTGAAGTTCCTCCACAAGAGGCTCCATGAATAAATGAAAATCCTTTCCAGGACTTTTTGGACCTGGGATGAGCAAGGCCATCATGTAGTTTGATTCTTTGGTGCAGACATTTGGAGGCATGTTGTAAGGGATATGAAGCATTGGCCACATGCTATATGTGGCGCTTTGGTGGCCAAATGGGTTAAATTCATCTGAAGCTAAGCCAAGTCTAATGTTTCTCGGGTCAGCAGCAAACTATTTGTGTCTCTGATTGAAGCTTTTCCAGTCACTACCATGAGATGGATGGCTCATTACATTCTGATCTCTGTACTCCTGGTTCCTAGAATGCCACAACACATCCTCTCTTGTTTCAGCATCATGAAACAACCTCTGCAATCTTGGTATAAATGGAAATTGTCTTAGAACATTATGAGGAATCCTCTTCATAGCATCGCCATCTTTCCATCTTGATGATTTGCATTTCGGGCATTCACTTAAGTTGGCATAATCCTTCCGGAACAGAACACAATTATTCTTACAAACATGGATCATATCATATCCAATTCCAACTGCACGAAGGAAATTCTTCATTTTACTGTAGGTGTGTGGCAGCTCAGACGCATCTGGGAAAGATTCGCGGAAAGCAGCCAACATCGCATCGAATGATTTGTTGGTCATCCGCTCAGATGTCTTCACCTGAAGAAAGGTGACCATAGCTGAGAATACTGACAGCTTATTTCCTGGGGTGACATCCACGTTGCATTGTTCCAACATGCGGGCCCACCGTTTTTCTTCTGCAGGTGAAAGTTCACGAAATGGACGAGCATTTCGTAGCATTGTTTCAATGTTGGTCAAACTCACTGGCTCCGCCACCACCACCTCCTCCTCCTCTTCCACCTGAGCATGAGGCAGATCAAGATGGTGATCTGCTGCTTCCACATAGTCAGTAACATTGACGTTCACAGCTTCACCATGATGAACCCACCTAGTATATGTGACCGACATCCCATACAAGTGTAGATGATTTTGCACAGTTGATTGGGGTCTTGTAACTGAATTCATACAACTGCTACACGGGCAGAGCACATCTGATTTCGGACCACCGTACTCAGCTCTGATAAAGTTCATGAAGTTTTCAACCCCCTCGACATATGCAACGGAGAATCTTCGAGCAGAAGTTATCCAAGTCATGTCGATGTGTTAGGCATACAAATTAGTTCTTCTACTAGATATTAAAGGAAAAACATATATGCTTTTTTATGAAGTCCAGAAAAAATACCTACGTCGATGTCTAAAGCTATGGCAAGATATTTGGATGAGCAGATCTAAGTAACGAAATATATGTAAAGCTAATTCAGCAAACAGATTTGATTGCTAATTTATGGCAGGCTGTTTCAGCAGTCAATGAGGCCGAGCACACAGCCATCGAACTATCGAAGGCCATCTCAGCAACAAAGATCGACTATAAAACGGTGTAGAGCTATTTCACCTAACAGATTGGCTACTAGACCATGGCAATCTACGTCACAATAAATATATGGCAGGATATTTTAGCAACTAATCGGGCTTGGCATGCCATCTTAGCTAAGCAGATTGAGTGCAGAACAGGGCAAGGAAGCTTCTTAAGCAGAGCATATTGAATGTAAACTACTTTGGCAAACAGTGAGATTAACAACGTCTATCAGCTAACATTCAGCGCTACACCGACATGCACGGGGCCTCAGTCTAGAATGCGCGTACCGTGGGAGAAGCTAACCTACGTCTCCACACGAACGTCGCCAGCGGTGGTGGCGCTGACCACCGTGCGTCTCCACAAGAACGTCACCAGCGGTGGCGGCGCGGCTAGAGGACGACAGTCTACGAGAGCGTGGAAGCGAGAGGATCGCCGTGCGTCCCCTCGACGAACCGTGGCGCCGACATATCGGCGCGGCGGGGAGGGCGGCTTTGGCGGAGCGAATGGAGTGGAAGGGGATGAGGGGGAGGGGGTTTGGGGAATAGTATTGGCTAGTTGGCCGAAGGGCGGTTGAATTTGGGATTTGGGGGAAAAAAAAATTTGGGGGGGGGGGGTTTGCGCGGTGGGCGGGGGGAGTTTGGCGCATGGTCGGTTTTGCCAAGTGCAGTCCCACGTGTCACTAAAGAGGCAAGCCGAAGCGCGTTCCATTTGTGTGAGCCGTGTGCAGGACCGTACGTGTGTGGGGTGCAATGTGACCGCAACAGTGGTGCTGTGAGTGTACCGCCTTTTTCCTTTTAAACTAGGTGCTTCGCTCCCTCAAAAAAATTAGGTGCTTCGCATGATCCATCAATACTACTACTAGTAATCCGGTAATCCTGACTAAAACGGCGCAGCCGGGTCTTTTCTTGCGCGATATGCTGGGAGGTTGGCTTAGTTGGATTTGTTAGGACGAGTAATGCTACACCTACGTAATCCCAGTTGCGTAATTAACGTAATGTGAAACATGTGAGCTGTTGATTGTAGATTGGGGGGAGGGAAGGGCCCACCACCATGAAAATCCAGGAGGAGAGAGGCAATTTACGTTAACCCTTTCGTAGGTTCCCGTAGATGTAGAAAGATGTGAAATGCGTGAATGTGTAGTGGACGTACTATTGGAGTGCCTAAGATAAATTGTGTATGTAGACCCTATGTGTTTATTTACATCGCATGTTAGCTTTGTCTCGGTTCAAACCTTCGAAGTTTATACATACAAAAACGAATCATCATTCCATCTCTATCTACTCTTATACTCTTATAAAAAAGCAGAGTTGGTGATGATGGTGTGCCTGCCATCCTGCAATATAGGCCGTCTGATCTATATTTAACAGATAGGAAGGAATACTCTTATAAAAAGCAGAGTTGGTGATGATGGTGTGCCTGCCATCCTGCAATATAGGCCATCCGATCTATATCTAACGGATAGAAAGGAATACTCTTATAAAAAGCAGAGTTGGTGATGATGGTGTGCCTGCCATCCTACAATATAGGCTGTCCTATCTATATCTAACAGATAGGAAGGAAACTATGACAATTTAGTAATTTACCCGCACTCCTCTCCACATTTGCAGATAAGGCCTTCCCTCGTTCATCCTTTTCTCCCACAAGATCTTGATGTTCCGTGCAACGCACGAGCATCTTGCTAGTGCTCCTACAATATACAATATTATTGTGTAAGTTCATATACACCGGCCGAGATTAATGCAAACACAGCAGATTTTCATTACATTTCGAACTATTATAGGATAGAAAAATAAAAGAAACCTGACCCTAAAACTATTCTACGGCGGAGACCGACATCCTACATCCGCGATCTCTATGTACGAGGGCGGGGTTCAAGACCCGTGAAGTGAAGGTGCGGTCTCCGGCGAGGAAGAGTAGAACACGGGAGACGGAGTGGCCAGTTGGCACACCAGGCCCTGCCGCCTCCCATGCCCTACTCATCCTCGGAGGAGTCCCCGACCTCGGCGGTGCCAGACGTTGGACGGCGGCAAGTAGGACATGTGGCCGACGGTGCTCCCGTTATTGGCCGCCAGCATGGCCACCGCTTGTGCGGTCGCGTCCATGTCCCACTACGCCGCTATTGCGTCGCAAGCGGCGACTTGAGCGAGGGCGGCGACCTCGAGCTTCATCCCCGAAGACAAGCTCTCCCACAGAGCGTTCGCGCTCGCGGTCATGGCAGATGTGGTGCGAGGTAGCTGGACGATCCTCTATGGTGTGGAGGTTAACTGGGCGTTGCCGCTTTAAGTAGCGCATTCTGGTGAGGCCAAGTGTCCGGGTGCATCATTAAGTCGCCGAGTTTGTTCCTCGGGCACCAAGACTCTTAACACCGGCATACGAACGGACGACATGAATGCGGGCAGCTGGCGCCGGCTAGGAATGCACCGCACGATGGCGCGAGGGACGAGGGTTTTTGGTGTGCCAGGGTAGTCAGCTGCGGTCGTGGCAACGTTGGAGATGCCCTTTGCTAACATGCGATCCCCACATGTCATTGAAAAAGCAAGACGACCCGGCATGGTCTCAGGTCCTGGGGATGCAGTTGGCCGCGCTACACCACTCTGCGGACACGTCGCGACGCGCGCGCAATTCAGCGCCCCGTGCATCCTCGATGAGCAGGGTGTTGATCTGCTGGTCGTGCCACAGCGCTAACGCCACCCTCGGCACACTGAAGCCGACTGTGTCTAGCGACGATGAGCGTGTCGCTCACCGCGGTCGCTGTGTCCAGAGGCGGTGCTGGAGCTGCGCCACGTTGCTGGCCCCCACGACCCACATGAAAACGGTTGATGCTGGCGAGGAGGTCGTGGGCCAGCTCCTCCATTGGACTAGTCTGCGCCACATCATCCAGACAGTTGTGCCCCACATGTCGGTTTCCCTGTTTTCCCGGCCAAATTCGAGCGTCAATGCTCCGCGTTGCGCATTAGGCGCAGAACAGGTGGTTTTTGTGCCCTGGTTCAAATGTGGTACAGTACCAAGTTGTTACCCTAGCCCCAAGTGTGGTGGTTTTGGCTACGGTACCACTCTTTTTGTTTTCAGGTAGTGAAGCATATCACTTGATTAAGTAGCCGGATGGTGTGCTAAATGTAGGTGTCTGACTGTTTGAAGGAATAATTGAGGTGTGCCCAGTCCGTGCCCGCATTTCGGGGTCCAACTTACCATGTTCCGCAGTAGTAACTATACTAGTCCCTGCGTACCCCCTCTATTTTTTTTACTCCGCATTTTAGCTTTGCTCAAAGTCAAACTTTGTAAACTTTGAGAAAGTTTATAGACAGAAATAATAACATATACAATAACAAATCAATACCATTAGATTCATTATTGAATATACTTTCACATCATATAGATTTGCTATTGTAAATGTTCATATTTCTACTGTTACTAGCAAGATGCCCGTGCGTTGCACATAAGATCAAGATGCATTTGTATGACTAGTTTATATTGTGAGAGAAAAGGATGAACGAGGGAAGGCCTTATTTGCAAATGTGGAGAGGTGTGTGGGTACCTTTTTGCAAAATTGCCATAGTTTCCTTCCTATCCGTCAGATATAAATCGGATGGCCTATATTGCAGGATGGCAGGCACACGATCATCACCAACTCTGTTGTTTTATAAGAGTGTAGATAAAAAGCAGAGTTGGTGATGATGGTGTGCCTGCCATCCTGCAATATAGGCCGTCCGATCTATATCTAATGGATAGACTATGACAATCTACCCGCACTCCTCTCCACATTTGCAAATAAGGCCTTCCCTCGTTCATCCTTTTCTCCCACAAGGTCTTGATGTTCCATGCAATGCATGGGCATCTTGCTAGTTTTCTATAATTTTGGTCAAATTTTATATAGTTTGACTTCAGTCAAACCTAATATGCAGAGTAAATAAAAATAGAGGGAGTATCTTACTCCGTGACCAAGACGGAAGGTAAAACGAGACAACTTATTGTTTATTTGAGCCGTTCAAGTATAATCATGTGGCGTTGCTTATTTCTCATTCCTCTCCAACCCTCTTCTCCATCGATCATGCCACCCTCCGGTCGAGTCCATCCTCCCGCATGCCTCATTTGAACATTCCGCTGAGTATCATTCGCATGTGGGCCTAGACCATGCTTGTATTTCCAATGTTGTAATTTGTCCGACATGCATACAAACAAACGGTTCGTTTAAAGTTTCACTTTGCCTCCACTACGTTTCGCTTCCCATCTTAGTTTTGACATCCCATTCGGTTCATGCCCTGACACATCTTGACGAGATCGATAGATGTAGAGAGATCAATTGCATGTCGTGTAAGGAGATAAATGTTTGGTATGTTTCTATGATAGAAATGACCCGCGGGGGGGGGGGGGGTCTGTGGGGATCAGAGGGAGTATATTGTACGTTCATAAGCGAAACGAATGTATTGTACCCACCCTAGTCCTCTTTCAATCGATCTCCTGACCCCGAGATGAAATCGAGAGAGAATGAGTGGGTGCATGTGTGATACCTAAGGCGGATTCAAAATTTTGAACCCGTGATCATAGCATCCGCAAATCATATATAAAGGGTATTCAATGTTTGTTTCGCTTTTGAACGTACAATATACTCCCTCCGATCCTTTCTAGTTTACATATAAGTTTTATGTGTAGTCAAAGTATCTCTACTTTGATCAAACTTCAGAAAAAAGTATCAGCATTCAACAATGCCCGATCAATATTGTTAGATTCATACGTACTCCTAGATTTGTATTCAAACAGAGATGGTTTCCAATTTGTTTCCAACCACGTGAATGTGCTTGTTCTCGCGCATGCTCTTCCTACTAGGATTTCACCACGTATAGCCAGTCCAATAGTAACTTTTTTAAGCTCCCTGTCCAATAGTACTAGTGGAGTACTGACAGCATCTGTAGTAGAGTATGCAGTGCTCATAGTACTCCCTCCTTTCATTTCTATAGGTCCTAAGAGCAAGTCTAATAAGGCCTAGTCAGCAGGTTATAAGACTTGTCATGTCATTAAAATCCTACTTGGATGAGTGAGAAGAGAGGAGAGAGAGTGAAGAGGGCTCTTATTCTACAGCCCGGCTATAACACATACTCCCTTTGCCCGAAAATACTTGTCATCAAAATAGATAAAAAGGGATGTATTTAGAACTAAAATACGTCTAGATACATCCCCTTTATTCATTTGATGACAAGTATTTCCGGACGGAGGGAGTATTTCAAGAAAAAATAGTATGCATGCAACTCTCTTCCAATCATATACCTTAGGGCCAACCTAATAGTTATTCTAAGAGCCAACCTATTACTTATATGAGTATTTTTTATGATGGCTCTAAGTGAGGTGGCATATCTTTATAGCCAACAGCCGGCTACATTATTAACCATGCTCTATTGCGTTTTTCAAAACCGCCTTTGACTATTGACAAGATTAATAGGACATGAGATGTATAATGTGCAAATTATATCATTGGAAGCTCCTTTCACATACGAATTTGACCGTATGCTTTGTGTAAGTTGCATGTCATATATTATTACTCTAACATTTGGTCAAAGTTAGCCTCAAAAAACGCATTAGGCCCTGTATAGATGGAAGGATGGAGTAGTAGTGGAAGTTGATGCTCTGACGTAGGTATCCCTGCCTTACCCTCCCTTTCGTTCACTTACTGGCGGGCCCCATGCTTACTAGGCCCCGCATGTTAGTTACTCAATGGGTTTGGCACATCAGGGAATCCTCATCCGTAGTTAGTATACTCCCTCTATTTTTATTTCTTTGCATAAAACCAAGGGAGTAGTAGTATAAATGACGCGGGCAGGGGAGGGGGAGGGACGTCGGTTTGCTCTCAACTGCGGTCCCACAAGCGAGCGAAAACGCAAGACGAAGCGTGTTCCATTCGGTGAGCAACGTGGAGGGTCCAGCGTGCCGGGGTGCAACGCGAACGCGACCAGAGCGATGTACATTCAAAATCGATTGACCGGTCGTCACGGAAACCACTATTCACACCAGAACCTTCGCTGCTCGGCCTACACCAGCCACCGCCCCAAAACCACACCTCCTCTCTAGCCCATTCCCCCATCTTTCGATCCCCTAGCCCGCATCAAGTGTCCCCTAGTTCGCCGGAAAGCCATGATGCACCGCAAGATCACATACTACAAGATGCTGACGCCGGAGCGCCGCGCAGACATCGCGGCAGCGGTCAGCACCACAGACCTTCGTTCCCAAGCTCGCTTTGCAGTGGGCCAATCCCCGAGTTCTCTGGAGCCAAGCTACAAGGAGGAGGAAGCTGATCCATTGTTCATGGCGGAGGTCGCGGTGCAGAAGGCCCCCGATGCGTATGAGACGATGGACGTCGACTTCATGCCGGCGTCCAGGCCCCCCATGGTGCAGGCGGGCCAGCGGTTCAACCTGGCGCTACTAAAGGAGGACCGGGAGGTAGAGGCTCCACTCAACGCGGAGCGCACGCATGCCGCTGCCGTAGAGGCTCTCCTGCAGGCGGAATCGGATGTTGTGGATGTGAACCGGGCGACGAAGGCTCAACTTGACGTGGAGCGCGTGGATACCGCTGCCATCGAGGCCCTCCTATAGGCGGAACCAGACGTCCTGGACTTGAACCGGGCGGCAGAGGCTCAACTTGACACGGAGCGCGCGGATGCCGCTGCCATCGAGTCCCTCTTGCCGGGGGAACTGGACGTCCTGGACTTGAACCGGGCGGCGGAGGCTCAACTCGACGCGGAGCGCGCGGATGCCGCTGCCATCGAGGCCCTCCTGCAGGCGGAACTAGACGTCTTGGACTTGCACCGGGCGGTGCTCTCGTCCGTGCAGAGTGCCCGCACGCTCCGCGTGAATGAGTAGCTGGAGGCCGAGGACAACCACGGTGCAGAGACACACGTCGGCAGCCAAAGACGACGAGGGCGTCTCGTTGCGCGAGCGTTGATAGTTTTTCTTTATGTTGTTGTTTTTAGGGATCTTTTGCTGTGTAAAAACAAATATTTATGCAAGTCGCCTGAATTTCATCATTTGGGCCAGTCGACCATTTCAGGCGGTTGGATGAATATCCTACGTCTCCTAACCCTTCTTCTTCACCTCTTCTTCTTCCGCAACAGACCACCGCACGGGCCGTACGGATCTTCCCCAACATGCGGTTGGATAAACATACTGTATGGACGAAAGTTATGTGTCAATGGTAGGATGGCTGAGTTTGGTTTGATCACGTGCGGTAGCACGTGTCAGTGAGGGTGCGTTCCCTTGGCTGGGTTTACGGCGTGCAGGAGCGACTATGTGAGGGTGCGGTGCGACCACGACAGCCGTGCGCAAGTGTACCTCCTTTTCATTTTGAAAACTTTAGGCAAGCTTGACAAAAATGTGTGGCGAAGTATCACTACAAAAAAATACACTTCTGTGATGATACATGTTTGTCACAGTAGGTCACGTTTTCTGTCATGCATGTACATCCATGATGATTTTATGACAGAATCAAGATAGTCATACCTGTGTTGTCGTAGATGTGTTCCATGACATTACCAAAATTATCATCACGGAAGTGTGCACTTCCATGACGATAAATCACGCGTCATAGAAGTGCTTTCGTTAAGGGTGACCGACACATGGCATCGACCGTAACGGATCGCTGTTAAGCTATCGGGTCCGGTTTTGGATCCGATAACCCGTTAACAGCCCGGACCAATGGAGATTTTCCACATGTAAAATTCTCATTGGCCGGAGGAACCAGGTGTCGGCTCACCGTTGGGACAGATATCATCCACTCATTGGATAGGAGGCGCCTATGATAGATCGACACGTGGCACGGCCCAACAGTGGCCCATTCCGGTGAAAAAGGCCGGCCCAGTAAGAATTAGCAGGCCGGCCCATATAAGGCCTACTTGCACTACTAGGAAAAGGCTAATTAGTGGCGCACCTGTTTTGTCCATTAATGGCGCACTATAGGTGCGCCACTATTACCACGCCACTAGTAACAAATAGTAATGGCGCACATTTGGTGCGCCATTACTATCACAGATAGTAATGGTGCACCAATAGTGCGTCATTACTATGGCTAGAAGTGCACCATTACTATCTAACTTAATGGCGCACCACATAGAAGTGTGTCATTACTAACAATTTTTTTCAAAAAAAATTCAGATTTTTTTTCAAAATTATTTTAATTTTTTTTCGTTTTTTTCTTAATCTCGGGTCAATATGCTTAATCTCAAGTGAAATCGCACTAAGTGGTCAAACTTTCCTGAAGGTCACCCATCCTCACACTACTCCAGCCCAAGCACGCTTAACTTCGCAGTTCTATCAAACCCCAGCACCACCTCACTTAACAGGCACTTGTTGATATATCTATCATATCAATCCTATTAAACCTTGATGATGTCTATGACTTTGTTCATGTTCATGAGTGTGATGAAATTTGGAAAAAAATATTTCAAACTTCTCGGTCATATTACGTATCATATTTTGAAAAAAAAATCCAAAAAAATTCAAAACCAAATTTTTTTTTGCTACTAGTGGCGCACCTAGCAAATGGTGCGCCGCTAGTAAGTTTGAAACTTTTTCCATTTTCCCCCCTCTAGATCTTAAAAGCCCCGTATCTTTCATTCTGTTAGGTTTTTGGGGTTGAATTCGGATGTAACTTTTCGAGTAGATGATTTTTCATATAAAAAACTTTTTAATCCGAGTTCGTATGCAAAAGTTATGCCCATTTTACTAAATTCCAGAGAGATTTTGCAAATAAAGTCGAAATTCATATTTGTAAATTTTCCCAACAACTAGAGCACATATCACGTGGGAAACTTATTTTCTTTTATTTTTTGACATTTCCATCATTTTCTTTTATTTTTTTTAAAACTTAAAAGGCGGTCCACAGGGGGGTGCATTTGGTTATGAGTTGTTAGTAGCGGCGCACCAGGGGATAGTGCGCCATTACTATGTGTATGACTTGGTCAAACCTTGGTCAAACTTAGTAATGGCGCACTTTGTGTAGGTGCGCCATTACTAAGTTTGACATAGTAATGGCGCACCTATGCAAAGTGCGCCATTACTAAGTTTGACCAAGGTTTGACCCAGTCATACACATAGTAATGCGCACTTTGTACAGGTGCGCCTTTACTATGTCAACTAGTAATGGCGCACTATCCCCTGGTGCGCGACTGCTAACAATTTTTTTTATTTTTTTTCAAAACTAGTAATGGCACACCACACACCAGGTGTGCCATTAGTAATATGTCAATAATGGCGCACCTGTATGTGGTGCGCCACTGCTATATAGCAGTGGCACACCACATACATGGTGCGCCATTAATGTCCATATTAGCTATAGCCCTTTTCCTAGTAGTGTTGTGTCAGGCCCATTTAATCCCACGGCCCATACGAGATGTGCCAATTCGGCCCGTCAACGGTCTTCATGAAGCACTTGACTTGGATTGATAGATATGATGATAATCCACTTGACTTGGCATTATCATGAAGCACTTGATAGATATGATGATAATCCACTTGACTTGGATCTTGTGGGAGAAAAGTTACCGCAAAGAGGAGCATTTTATTGATAGATATGATGATAATCCACTTGACTTGGCATTAACCATAACATATGGTGAAAATAGTTTTTCTTCATGAAGTAGCCAAGTCTCCAATGCCCTCCACACACCTATTGATCAAGTTTGAGCTTGATGGTCCCCAACCAAGTTGCGTCCTAAGAAGTTAGTAACAATAGGCTTGGCAACCCAAATGGTCTTGTCCACTTTCAAACCACTTTGGGCACCCACAAATTTGGCAAACACATTGCCAACAATATCCTTCCTTAGTGAATAATGATTATTGACTATAGGAGGCTTAGATATGTTACCATTGGGGCATGATGAAGCTATGTGTCCCTTTTGACGACAATCATAGCACCATTTCCTCCCTTTTATCTTCTTTAATTTCTCAACTTGGGGAGCCATAACATGTTTCATCATGGATAGTGGTTGTTCTTCAACTTGAGATTGAGCTTGAGGCTGCTTCCCTTGTAGTTTCTCATTATAAGCCCTTTTCTTCAATGGAAAAGATCTCACATGATGTCCAATCTTTTTGCATTTGAAGCAAGTAATGTTGGCCGAATTCTTGCAATTCCCTTGTCCCTTCTTCTTGTTCTTGGACTTCTTCTTGTTGGAGTGAAAATTATGTCCAACATCACACTTTTCCAAGTCTTTCTTCAAACTAGTGACTTGGGCCTTGAGCTCGGAGACCATAGCCTCGTGAGCTAACTTTAGCTTACTATGAGAGATTAAAAGATCCTCATGAGTGCCCGAGAGCTTTTCGTGACTTTCTTCCAATTTCCCATAATTGCTTGTTAGCAAAGCAAGTTGAGCACATAGCTCAACATTCTCCTTCAAAATTGATGCTTCACATGAAATCAAGTTAGTAGCACAAACATCATTATCAATATGAGAGGAGCAAGTAGCACTTAGTGACTTCTCATGAGTTGATTGAAGCTCCTCATGAGACTTAGAGAGTTTTATGAGCTCTCCCTTGACACTATTGCATTCAAGGAGACGGAGCTCAAAATCCTCTTTAAGCTTACAATGATTAACTTTAATCTCTTCTTTTGAAGACCTCAAGTCACTAAGCATTTCATGAGCCTTAGCAAGTTCATGTTCAAGTTGTTCACTTTTAGCTTGCTCATTGAGAAATAAATCATTACGTTTTTCAAAGCAAGCAAGAACATCTTGGAACCTTTTATAAGTGTTATTTTTAGCTCTATGAAGCGTTTTCCCAATCTCATAGAGATTTTGAGTCAAGTCATCATCATCATCCTCATTACAACTATCATCATTATCACTAAGAGAAGATGATACCTCGTCATTACCTCTTGCCATGAGGCACATATGAACAAAGGGGGTTGATGATGATTCTTTTGGAGAAGAGGGTTCTTCATCAATCAAGCATGCCTCATCTTTCTTGATTTCCTCTACATGGTTAGTCATAGAACAACTAGAGGAAACCACGGCATTTCTATCATGAAAACATGGGAGATCAAGCATATCATCACAAATGAGCTTAACACCATCATCACAAGATATTTCTTCACTGACCATGTCATTACCTTGTGGCACGCCACATGTTGGTGAAGTGGAAGATATTGAAGTATGCAAGTAATCGGAGGTGGAAGCAATAGAGAGCTCTTCGTGATTTAAAAATGTGGAGAACTCCTCCATTAACTCCCCGAAAAGAATATTATCTTCATCAAGATTGGACCCACCATATATATCTTCAATTTTGGTCCAAGCCTCATGAGCCAACGAAAAAGACGAGATTGACTTGAACACCTCGAAGGTAATAGCTTGGTGAATGACACTTAAAGCTTCACAATCAAGATGCATATCATCAAGTGACGGAGATTGTCCATCCTTTAGATTTGAATTCCCTACGAACACAATCCGCAAAGCATTTGGACCCATGGCCCGAAAGTGACAAAGCATGTGTAATCTCCACATAATGTAATTTGTGCCATTAAAATAAAATGTGGCATCTTGCACTAGTTCACTAGTCGACATCGTTACTCTCTAGGCGGTTAAGCCTAATTAGGAGAGACCTTGCTCTGATACCAATTGAAAGGACCACGATGTCGCCTAGAGGGGGGGTGAATAGGCGTTTTAAAAACTTCTATGGACTTGGCTATATCCTAATGCGGAAATTAACTAAACGGATACTTTTCAAGCACAAATCCTAAATATACTAGGCTCAACTAAGTGCACCAACAACTTCATGTAAATGAGGTGAGCACAACAAGGATACTAACAAGCACAAGTAAGTTACACAAACTTACTTGAGCAATATCACAAGATATGTAAGTGTATGACACAAGTTAGCAATTCACACTAAACACAATATATATCAATAGTAGCAAGTATGAATTGCGGGATATAAATTGTAGGCCTAAATAATCTCTTCAACGAAATAGCCAACACAATATAATGAGGACAACAATATATAGTGAATGCAAGGTCAAGAGACCAAAGTAAACCAGAAGTAGTGGCTAGGGTTAGAGATAACCGAAGACACGGAGACGAGGATGTATCCCGATGTTCACTTCCTTGGAGGGAAGCTAGTCACCGTTAGAGAGGTGGATGTTGCCACGAAGGCACACCAACGCCATGAAGGCTCACCCTATTCTCCCTTTGAGACAACACCATGAAGGCGTTTCTCAACCACTAGTGGTAGACCTTGAGGCGGCCTGCAAACCTTCACAAACTTTCCGGGGGCAAATCACAAGTTGATTCCTCACCGGAGCACTCCTACCGCCTAGGAGTATCCAACCTCCAAGAGTAACAAGATCAAGGGGGAAATGCTCAAGACTTGCTCAAATCACGAATTCCTTTGGTCACAAGAGGGAGAGGGACTGGATCTATCACTTCATTGGAAAATCTCTCAAGAACTCTCACGAATCTCTCCGGGATCTAAGATTTGGTGTAGGAGAAGTGAGAGGGAGCCTTTTTGTGTTCTAGGGTTCATATGAATGTGTTGCTCAACCTTCTCCCGGGGTGGAAGAAGGCTATATATAGTGGTAGTGCAAATATGGCCGTTGGAGTGTAAGTGGCTGTGCCAGGCCGAACATCTAGGCCTGGGGCCGGAAATCCGGACGCTGTGAAGTGTGCACACACTTACATAGAAAAACAGGTTACAGGGCCCGGACATCTGGCCAAAGCCCGGACATCTGGCCAAACTTGGGGCCCCGGACATCCGGCCAAGTGCCGGACATCCGGCGTACACAAACAACATTTCGGTAAGGTTTCTGGACATCTACGGCCGGACATCCGGGCCAGGGGCCGGACATCCGGTGATTCCACGCAAAACAAACTCCCTCTGGATAGCAGTGGCCGGACATCCGGGGAAAAGCCCGGACATCCGGCCAACACAAAAACTGCAGCTGCCCCAAAAGTAAAACATGCATAACTTTCACATCCGGACTCCGATTTTGATGATCTTGGGCTCGTTTTGAAGCTATGGAAAAGCTCTAGGTCCTCACATAGAGAACCACCCAAGATAAACCAAAATGGAGGATGCAAAGTATGGAAAGGTAAGATCATATACTTTGGGGAACCTAGTTGGCTATAGATTTTCTTTGGTAGATGTGTAGGCATTTTGTATTTGCATTGGATAGGAGTGAAATATGCCTATGTTGGAATATGATGTGAGAAGAATAGAAATATATGATGTTGACTTGAGCAAATCCATCACTAACCCCTTTGATCCCCTCTTAATAGTGCGGGATCCCTATAACTCAAGATTCATAAAAGAACTATACTAGATAGCTTCCGAAAACTCATTCTTGAGCATATATCCTTTTCGATGGTCATCGATCCTCACATATAAAGCCAAAGGAACTAATACCTTTGACTAGAGCCTTTCACTTGAGCTTTATATTGATGTTTCTTCATGGCTCAAGTTGAAGGCAAGACATTGGAGAAGTCTTCAAGTAGTTCCCCCATACACAATGTGGGAAGCTTTGCTTTGCATTCATCTTCACTTGTACATCATCATTAATTACTTGATGACATCCTTTGATGAGCACCAATCTCATGAGAATTACCTAACCCACATAACATAGACAACACATAGTATGGGTTAATACACAAAGCACAATTGATAAATTCTTACCATACCACAAGATCTCATGTGGCACATGATATGCGCTTGTGTGTTGACCATCTTAGAGGTCAATCTTTGGTCTTCATCTTGGTCAACATTTTATCTTTGCTCCATGATTAATATTGATGTCTTGAAGGCCCTATTGATATCTTCACTATGCTTAATTTCTTCAAGACATAATAACCAATATCTTAATTCATGACCATATCAAGTTTCTCCTTGAATATTATATTGGCCATCATTTGCTCGTTCTCATGCTCCAACATAGTATCTTGAGAGGCACAATGAATTCTTCACTTGAATTACTTACTTCAAGACATACTAATCCATGACTCAACATATGAGCTCATAATGATCCTATCTTCAAGCATATGTAGAATTCTTCTCTTTAATCATTCTCTCAAGATCTTGATCCATCATGGTTCAACCCATAAGCCTGAGCATGATAACGTCTAAGATCCTTAATGAACTCCATATAGATCACATCTTGTTCATCACATGGAATTCATCTTGATCGTATTTGATTCAATCACCGAGCTCAACCTTGGTGCATGCACAACAATATTTATATGGCATTCATTTTGAATCCATTCTATATCCTTCTTGCATCACCATGGAATAAACATCCTTCAGTTCATCCAATATTCTTCATGTATTGGAATTGGAACTTTCCTTCAAATGTATAACTCAATGCAAACATTAGTCCATTAGGATTGTCATTAATTACCAAAACCACACATGGGGACTACATGTACTTTCAGTTAGTTCGAGCCCGTTAACAGCCCACTATATATTTGGGCTCAATATTGGCCCGATGTGGTTTTGGCCTGTTAACGGCTTATTCAAGGGATGGGCCAATTTTCAAGATGTACATCTTTCGGCCTTTTAGCGACCCATTTAAGTGTTGGGCCAATTTCCGGCCTGGTGTGTCTTTCAGCCTGTTGACAGCCAATAAGTGAGTTGGGCCATTAGCAGTCGAACCTGAGTTTTGGCCTTTTAACGGCCCATGCTCTTCATGGCCCAATACAAGCCCAGTTTCTCTTTCGGCCTACTAAAGGCCCACAACACAGTTGGGCCATTTATAGTACAACCTGACTTTTGGCCTCTTCATGGCCAATGCTCTTAATGGTCCAGTACGAGCCCGTTGTCTCTTTCGGCCTGCTAAAGGCCCACAGTATAGTTGGGCATGTAGCCCAACCTAGTATCAGCCTATTAACGGCCCATGAAATCAAATGGGCCCGCCTATTGCCCGCTTCGATGTCGGCCTGTTAACGACCCGGGAGGTAAGAGGGCCGACCATTATCTTTCGGCCTAGTAACAGCCCATTAACTTAATGGGCCCATTAACTTAATGGGCTTGTTAACTTAATGGGCCCACTAAAGTTCGTACATGTCTTTAGGCCCAATTAGATAATTTGAGCCCATTACGACAAGCAATTATGCACAAGACCAAAGCCGATCAAGCAAAGGTATGACATACAGGGAAAAACGTTGCACATCCAGCATATATTACAGGAAATTACATCCACTAGGCAATCAAAGATTGATGCCAGTGCAAATAAATGAACAGAACCTAACGATTTACAACATCACAATCTGCAACCTCAGTGCGGATGACGCCCATAAGCATGTGGGCAAGTTCTTGCTGCTTTGCTACAATGTCTCTGAAAACATTGATCAGTTGTTGTTGTGCACGAATGTGCACCTCTGATTCCTCGACCATTTCCATAATTGCTTCAGCCATTAATTGGTTCACAAACATACATTTTTCCGTTGCATTCGAGACAAAGGATATTGAACAGATTCAGATGGCGATTTTGGCAGGCTTGTATTATTGATAGTGGAGAGTGTCTCGACCACTTCATCATGACATAAATTAGGAGGGGAACCGACCAAATTAATCAAGAGTTATTGCCGTATTACCTGGCCTAGATTTATTGGAAAGAAACAATGGGATTGCCTTGGTGTTTTCAGAGTTTGTCTTCTTATCTTCAGCAGCCTGCACCAAATTAAGACACTAGCATTGCTATCATTGGCCAGGTCAGACAATAGGAAAGCAACATTGACAAAACTAACGTTTGGGCAACCATACCACACCAGCCTACACCAAATTAACACAATATTCCACATCTATCGTCAGCCAGGTAAGGTAATACAAAAGCAACATTGAAACAATGAATGAATGGGCAACCAGAGCAGCACTACAATTCAGTAATGTGTATGGTATGAGATAGTACACTCATGCAGCTCAGTATGCAAAACTACCATGCAGTTTTCCTTACAAAAATCAACATTGTCGCCTTTAACATTTTGCTACAATTGAATTTAGATCATATAAAGGTTGGATTCACACTGATTAAAAAAATACATGCTGGTGTAAAAATATAGTGATATACAACAGGTACTTACATCAGCATTGGAGCACAGAGAATTCCCGCAAGATACTTTCCTCGAATATGATCCCAGTATAGAAAGTCTTCTATCCTTTAAGCTTATTTTCTAACAGAGAGATGGGTAAGAAACATGTAGAAAATATGATCAGAATGCTATAAAATTTCATGATGCGAGGATACGCACACGCTTCTTAGAAGGAGTTGACATATTTTTACTGGACTGGAGCGGACTAGTTCTTTGGCCACTGGAATCTGCTTATTATTAGTGGGAGTTGGGTTTCTCTGTGCTGGTGCAGTATCTATGAAAACTGGAGTTGGTTTATTATCTCCTGGCGTTTGGATCTTTTGCAAAGACCTTGTTTGTAACCCTTCAGATTCTAACATAGCCGTCTTCCCCTTGCATGCCTTATATAGAAGAATGGTTCTTCAATTATAAAACATGCTACACCAGAGATGGAATAGGTACTGAAGAATAGAAAGACATGACATATTGACATGAATTCCCTCCATCCGGAAATAAATGGATGGGTTGATGGTGTCCTGGACTAGGGGTACTCACCATGTCGTCTCCCGATCAGTTGTATTGGGCAGAGGATCCCCATGGCCGTTTGCTCATGGGCCAGTTCGGACAGCCAATGTATACACGAGGAAGATTCCACAAGACTTGGTGATAAAGACAAGGACTCCTCTCCACCGGCATATTCGACTAGGACTCTTGTTATCCTAGGCCTCTGGTACATTATATAAGCCGAGGCCAGGCTAGTCGATAGGGCATCATGACATTACTCATCATACCTCTAGGGTTTAGACCACAACATATGATCTCGAGGTAGATCAACTCTGTAATCATACGCATCAAATACAATCAAAAGCAGCATGTAGGGTATTATCTCTTTGAGAGAGCCCGAAGCTGGGTAAAATCTCGTGTCCATGTTACCATCGATCCTAAGACACGTAGCTTGGGACGCCCCTATCCGAGATCTGCCGGTTTTGACACCGACAATGGCGCTTTCATTGAGAGTTCCGCTATGTGGTCGACAAAAGGATCAATGGCTCATCTGTAGATCAACTGCAACGTTGGCGTCTTCATCGCCGGCTTGACTGCTCACCTCGGCTGGGTCGAGGACCAGGCTCCTCTTCAGATCGTCAAGATCAGACATATGTCCTCATCATCACCAACTCCGATCTCTATCAAGATCATGGAGGAATCATCCATGGAGCCCGGGGGCTCAACGTCAACATTGCCCTCGTGCGACTGTGCTATTTTTCTGGACAGTGAGCCTGTATCCATCATCGCCGCCTCCTCAAGCGTCAGTTTGATGATTGCTTTGGTGGAATAGTGCGGAATTGAGTCTACAACAACACTGTAAAATTTCGTTGCGTTCCGATGGAGCAATCTCCGCCGGTCTCCGATATACCGGAGCCCCGTCGAATCTGGACGGGAATCTGGACAAGTTTGGAGCTTGGTGTGCAGCACCTAGCTCGGATGTCCTTTCGAAGATCCAACCGTTGATCGGCTGCGGAATTCCTATATCTACCACTCCTCAAAATTTCAGCTCAATCCGATTGTCCAAACTCCAGGAACCTTCCAATTAGTGCATCACTTTCCAGATCTGTTTTTTGCGAGAACGAATCCAACCCGAGTTCATCTTTTTTATGAACAGGATTTCGGACATCCTTTTTGTAGGAAGTTTTGTATGGGGTATTATGTTTTGTTCCCAAACACATCCCACTAATTTGAAAGTCTTTTCCAATATGATCTTCACCATCGCGCCGGTGTCAAACCAGCTCGACAACATTGCTCCACGGCTGCCGACCTGCGCTAGACACGTCGTAGCTTTGTTGAGCCGAGCTCAACTTCTTCGGATCATCAGTTCGACATCGCGAAGGATAAATCATCACCAACCTCGCCGCCCCATGGATTACACGGAGCGGGCACATCGGCATCGCCGCACGGTCACTTCATCAAGCCGGCATTGACCACGTCACGAGTTATGACCTGCATCGGCATGGCCACACCGTTGCTTATTCGAGCCGATGTCCATCATGCCAAACTACTTTAAGGCCTCGGCTGACATGGCAGCTGCAGCATCTCCTTACTGACCTGCTCCGTCACCTTGTCTGGACCGGGAGCTTCGCCATCCCTTCATCAACCTACTCCGAAGACTTTGGCGTCGTCAGCCGACTAGCTTCGTCACGTTAGCTAGACCCGGGGCTTTGCCTCGGCGAGCCAACCTGTACCAGGATCGCCATGTCGTTGCTTCACCGCCCATCGGGCAATGGGTGTGCGGATCGAGTCCCAATTTTGGGAGTCACTTTTCTTCGGACTGTTACAACAAATAAACCAGGTGCTATTAATCCTAGCAATTTTTGCTTGTTTGGGTATATTTTTCCCAAGGAATTATTACTCTAGTTTGTTCCATCATCTGTACACAGGTCTATCAAATGGCGGCCGCATTAACGACGGTCGCATGGTGGTTCAGTCAGTTTCCGTGCATAGTTCGGTGAACGCCGCATCCGGAACTCGGACCGACCTGTGAATTTAGGCTTTGCCACGCTTTTATCGCATCACGCCGACACCCTGCATCGACATTGACTTCGGAGCGAGGCCACATATTTTTAAATAAATTATCTTGCATAAATTAATTATGCGAGGATTTTTATATTATTATTGTTGGTCTGCACTACTTTACATGTGGACTTCGACTACGTCACGTGGTCTCTTTGGCAAGCCGACGCCATCGTCCCAATCGGCGTAAATCGTCTTGCGTGATCACCTTGTTGGTCATGTTACCATACCGACATGTTCAGTTTCCTCGGGGACTTCGGCATCGCTGAGAGAGCTCTACCTCATCGAGCGTTCGGCGCACAGGCCATATTTCATTTATTACCGACTTTGCATAAATTATTTATTATGCTACATTTTTTAATTTATTATTATTATTATCTCTAGTTTGCACTATTTTTTGTGCACAGGTAAATGATTCGGGTCTGACAGTGTTGTCATCTCGGCGTACTGACATACCATGTCACCTCGACTGGATGGGGGGCTTCGTCAACACTTCATTAACCCACGCCGGGGACCTCGGCGTCACTCTGCCGGCCTGCATTGGCCGTGCTATGTCACCACTTCGGAGTGCCGAGCTCGTCGCTCCGCCACCTCGGGACTGGCTTGGGGGATGGAACCTTGTCCCGCATCAAGCTCGGACTGCGTCATTAATGTCGAACACATTAACCAGCTAAGTCGCTTTCATGCTCAAAGTTTTAAATTTTTAACTTGTGTTCGGTTCGACCATGCTCACATACGTTGTTCATTTGAAAGAAACTCCCCTTACCCATGTTAACTAGGGGTTCTTAAAATTTACACGAGCCGTTCTATAATAATGTGTTTTCTTCTTGGTCGTTGCAAAGTCTTTTTCTACCGCTCCTTTTTCGACTTGAGTGTATGGTCAATAGCCGGATAGCCTAGCTTCTCTCTAAAGTTGCTAGAGTTTAGTTCGCTAAAGTGGCCTCGGAGAAGCACTCCGCCTTCGGGATAAGGAGCTTGAAGCCGTAGGCTGACCCGCTTGAAGTCTTGAGATCGGATGTGTCATGTTAAAGCACGACAGACGCACAATTTTTTTAAAAGACCAATTTCCGGATTGGCACCAAAATCTCGGTTTAGTCTGGACGTCAAGCTTTTACATAAGTTTTTGGCTTTTTGAGCCTATTGCACTTTTAAACTATTGGTGTGTTTCTAGTATAATTCTCGTAGTGCAACACCGGACACCTTTCGAGATTCTGCAAAAACATTCTCGGATATTGCTATATATGCATCGGTTTCGAGTTGTGTCTTTGGTCAATAGTTGGGTTGCCCGGATCCTGTGCTTGCCTCCTACGTTCCACTTTGTTCGGCTAGGTGTGCAAAAGGAGAACCACTGCGATTGTGCTTCCAGCTCGCATGGTTAAGCACCTCAGTGGAGAAAGCCGAAAACTGACAGTCACAATAAGCCTAAACTGGTAAGCGATCCGATGACTGTGTTAAATGACGGGCCGTTCATAACATTGGCCGAAGTGTTTACGGCTTCACCTCGGCTGTCGCCGAACACTAACCAGGGGCTAGTAGCCGGCCTCCCAACTTTAAGCTCCTATGACTAAGTGAAAGTTATAAAGCCCGCATATCTGATTGCCTCATTTTCACTAACACAACCGCCTTCGGGCACCGAGACGTCGGCTAAGGGTTGTTTGTTATTGCGGAAGCACCCTGCATAGCATCTACAAGGGGGTGGAAGCCGACGATGGGCTACTTTCAACTGATAAATGGTCGCAACAGAGTCAAAATAGACATATCATCGGCATTTGTATTTAATATACAAGGGCTACCTTCCATAATCATCGTTATAAAGCCATAAATATGCATCAATTTGACTTAAGATTTCGGCCAAGCTGGGTTGCCTGGCTCTTGTGGTTACCCCTACGTTCCCGATTGTTCGGCTAGGAGGTAAAGGGAGCACCTCTGTGATTTTTACTTCCGGGTCATCCGTGTTAGTACCTCAGACTCGGAGAAGCTGAAAGCTAGCCATCTTAAAGAATAGAATTGGTCGGCAATGACGGAAGTGAAAATTTTGGTCGATTAAAAGCCACGGAGATCAGGAACTTACTCTGAACTAAATTCTCAATATGTTTCTCCTGCATCTATTGGAGTTGAGGTTTCATGATCATGGTCGGCATGACAACCCAAAGAAAGGAACCGATAGCGGGATTATTTTCTTTGGGAGATGTTTCTTACATCAAATAGTAATATAACATTCTCTCCACATACCTTTGTTTATAAAACCATATGGCCGGATAGCCTTGCTTTTCATAAACCTTTCCCCTTGTAAAGGCTTTATAAAGTAGGACAACCACTCCCCAGCTACTGGCCGAGGAAGTTGAAGCCGATGGTCGGTCAACAAAGCTTGGTACAACGTGGATCCAAGCATTAATGATGTAACGTACTTGGATACATAGAATCATTACACATAAAAATTGCGAGTAAAATCCATTTACTGCAACCCATCTTTTAAACCCCTTGGGGCCTACCTTGGCGAGCTCGGATTTCGACCAGCTCTAAGCTCCTTTAAGAAATCTTTATTCTCTTTCCGAGAAGTTTGTGTTAAACATAACAAAATTTTCTGTCAAACGCATATCGATCCTTAATTTGGCCACCCGTGCCCACATTAAGGCTGAGGGGCTACTGGGCTTCGCGCTCATTATTTATAAATATTAAAGGGGCACATCGATCCCCTGATCTGGTGTTTCCACCTGACTAGTGTCTCGGGGGCTACTGCATTGCTTATTCAATGCAGAGAATTCAAAGTGCTCAGTGTTCGGCATGACCGAACTATGGGCAAGCACGTCTTTGGACAATAGTAAGTGTTGGAAATATGCCCTAGAGGCAATAATAAAATGGTTATTATTATATTTCCTTGTTCATGATAATTGTCTATTGTTCATGCTATAATTGTGTTATCCGGAAATCGTAATACATGTGTGAATACATAGACCACAACATGTCCCTAGTGAGTCTCTAGTTGACTAGCTTGTTGATCAACAGATAGTCATGGTTTCCTGACTATGGACATTGGATGTCATTGATAACGGGATCACATCATTAGGAGAATGATGTGATGGACAAGACCCAATCCTAAGCATAGCACAAGATCGTGTAGTTCGTTTGCTAGAGCTTTTCCAAATGTCAAGTATCATTTCCTTAGACCGTGAGATTGTGCAACTCCCGGATACCATAGGAGTGCTTTGGGTGTGCCAAACGTCACAACGTAACTGGGTGGCTATAAAGGTGCACTACGGGTATCTCCGAAAGTATCTATTGGGTTGGCACGAATCAAGACTGGGATTTGTCACTCCGTATGACGGAGAGGTATCTCTGGGCCCACTCTGTAATGCATCATCATAATGAGCTCAATGTGACCAAGTTTTTGGTCACGGGATCATGCATTACGGTACGAGTAATGTGACTTGCCGGTAATGAGATTGAACAATGTATTGGGATACCGACGATCGAATCTCGGGCAAGTAACGTACCGATTGACAAAGGGAATTGTATATCGGATTGATTGAATCCTCGACATCATGGTTCATCCGATGAGATCATCGTGGAACATGTGGGAGCCAACATGGGTATCCAGATCCCGCTGTTGGTTATTGACCGGAGAGTCGTCTCGGTCATGTCTGCATGTCTCCCGAACCCGTAGGGTCTACATACTTAAGGTTCGGTGATGCTAGGGTTGTAGAGATACTAGTATGCGGTAACCCGAAAGTTGTTCGAAGTCCCGGATGAGATCCCGGACGTCACGAGGAGTCCCGGAATGGTCCGGAGGTGAAGAATTTTATATAGGAAGTCCAGTTTCAGCCACAGGGAAAGTTTCGGGGGTCACCGATATTGTATCGGGACCACCGGAAGGGTCCCGGGGGTCATCGGGTGGGGCCACCTATCCCGGAGGGCCCCATGGGCTGAAGTGGGGAAGGGAACCAGCCCCTGGTGGGCTGGTGCGCCCCCCTTGGGCCTCCCCTGCGCCTAGGGTTGGAAACCCTAGGGGTGGGGGGGCGCCCCACCTGACTTGGGGGGCAAGTCCCCCCCCCTTGGCCGCCGCACCCCCCTTGAGATGGGATATCAGGGGGCCGGCGCCCCCCTGGACCCCTATATAAAGAGAGTGGAGGGAGGGCAGCCGCACCCAAGCCTCTGGCGCCTCCCTCTCCCTCCCGTGACACCTCTCCCTCTCGCTGAGCTTGGCGAAGCCCTGCCGAGATCCCCGCTGCTTCCACCACCACGCCGTCGTGCTGCTGGATCTCCATCAACCTCTCCCTCCCCCTTGCTGGATCAAGAAGGAGGAGACGTCTTCCCAACCGTACGTGTGTTGAACCCGGAGGTGCCGTCCGTTCGGCGCTCGGTCATCGGTGATTTGGATCACGACGAGTACGACTCCATCAACCCCGTTCACTTGAACGCTTCCGCTCGCGATCTACAAGGGTATGTAGATGCACTCTCCTCTCTCTCGTTGCTAGATGACTCCATAGATTGATCTTGGTGATGCGTAGAAAATTTTTAATTTCTGCTACGATCCCCAACAGTGGCATCATGAGCTAGGTCTATGCGTAGTTTCTATGCACGAGTAGAACACAAACTTGTTGTGGGCGTAGATGTTGTCAATTTTCTTGCCACTACTAGTCTTATCTTGTGTTGGCGGCATCGTGGGATGAAGCGGCCCGGACCGACCTTACACGTACGCTTACGTGAGACAGGTTCCACTGACTGACATGCACTAGTTGCATAAGGTGGCTAGCGGGTGTCTGTCTCTCCCACTTAGTCGAATCGGATTCGATGAAAAGGGTCCTTATGAAGGGTAAATAGAAATTAGCATATCACGTTGTGATTTTTACGTAGGTAAGAAACGTTCTTGTTAGAAACCTATAGAAGCCACGTAAAAACATGCAACAACAATTAGAGGACGTCTAACTTGTTTTTGCAGCATATGCCTTGTGATGTGATATGGCCAAAAAGGATGTGATGAATGAAATATATGTGATGTATGAGATTGATCATGTTCTTGTAATAGGAATCACGACTTGCATGCCGATGAGTATGACAACCGGCAGGAGCCATAGGAGTTGTCTTTATTTTTTGTATGACCTGCGTGTCATTGAAAAACGCCATGTAAATTACTTTACTTTATTGCTAAACACGTTAGCCATAGAAGTAGAAGTAATCGTTGGCGTGACAACTTCATGAAGACACGATGATGGAGATCATGATGATGGAGATCATGATGATGGAGATCATGGTGTCATGCCGGTGACGGAGATGATCATGGCGCCCCGAAGATGGAGATCAAAGGAGCAAAATGATATTGGCCATATCATGTCACTATTTGATTGCATGTGATGTTTATCATGTTTTACATCTTATTTCCTTAGAACGACGAAGCTTAAATAAGATGATCCCTCGCAATAATTTCAAGAAAGTGTTCCCCCTAACTGTGCACCATTGCGAAGGTTCGTTGTTTCGAAGCACCACGTGATGATCGGGTGTGATAGATTCTAACGTTCGAATACAACAGGTGTAAGCCAGATTTACACACGCAATACACTTAGGTTGACTTGACGAGCCTAGGATGTATAGACATGGCCTCGGAACGCGGAAGGCCGAAAGGTCGAGCATGAGTTGTATAGAAGATACGATCAACATGAAGATGTTCACCGATGTTGACTAGTCCGTCTCACGTGATGATCGGACACGGCCTAGTTGACTCGGATCATGTTTCACTTAGATGACTAGAGGGATGTCTATCTGAGTGGGAGTTCATTGAATAATTTGATTAGATGAACTTAATTATCATGAACTTAGTCTAAAATCTTTACAATATGTCTTGTAGATCAAATGGCCCACGCTAATGTTGCCCTCAACTTCAACACGTTCCTAGAGAAAACCAAGCTGAAAGATGATGGCAGCAACTATACGTACTGGGTCCGGAACCTGAGGATCATCCTCATAGCTGCCAAGAAAGATTATGTCCCAGAAGCACCGCTAGGTGACACACCCATCCCAGAGAACCAAGACGTTATGAACGCTTGGCAGCAGCGTGCTGATGATTACTCCCTCGTTCAGTGCGGCATGCTTTACAGCTTAGAATCGGGGCTCCAAAAGCGTTTTGAGCAACATGGAGCATATGAGATGTTCGAAGAGCTGAAAATGGTTTTCCAAGCTCATGCCCGGGTCAAGAGATATGAAGTCTCCGACAAGTTCTTCAGTTGTAAGATGGAGGAAAATAGTTCTATCAGTGACCACATACTCAAAATGTCTGGGTTACACAACCGCTTGACTCAGCTGGGAGTTAATCTCCCGGATGACGCGGTCATTGACAGAATCCTTCAGTCACTTCCACCGAGCTACAAGAGCTTTGTGATGAACTTCGATATGCAGGGGATGGAAAAGACCATTCCTGAGGTATATTCAATGCTGAAATCAGCGGAGGTGGAGATCAAAAAGGAACATCAAGTGTTGATGGTGAATAGAAAGGCAAGGGTAAGAAGAACTTCAAGAAGGACGGCAAGGGAGTTGCCGCGCCCGGTAAGCCAGTTGCCGGGAAGAAGCCAAAGAATGGACCCAAGCCTGAGACTGAGTGCTTTTATTGCAAGGGAAGTGGTCACTGGAAGCGGAACTGCCCCAAGTACTTAGCGGACAAGAAGGCCGGCAACACCAAAGGTATATGTGATATACATGTTATTGATGTGTACCTTACCAGCACTCGTAGTAGCTCCTGGGTATTTGATACCGGTGCGGTTGCTCATATTTGTAACTCAAAGCAGGAGCTGCGGAATAAACGGAGACTGGCAAAGGATGAGGTGACGATGCGCGTCGGGAATGGTTCCAAGGTCGATGTGATCGCCGTCGGCACGCTACCTTTACATTTACCTACGAGATTAGTTTTAAACCTCAATAATTGTTATTTAGTGCCAGCTTTGAGCATGAAAATTGTATCTGGATCTCGTTTAATGTGAGATGGCTACTCATTTAAATCCGAGAATAATGGTTGTTCTATTTATATGAGAGATATGTTTTATGGTCATGCCCCACTGGTCAATGGTTTATTCTTAATGAATCTCGAACGTGATGTTACACATATTCATAGTGTGAATACCAAAAGATGTAAAGTTGATAACGATAGTCCCACATACTTGTGGCACTGCCGCCTTGGTCACATTGGTGTCAAGCGCATGAAGAAGCTCCATGCTGATGGACTTTTAGAGTCTCTCGATTATGAATCATTTGACACATGCGAACCATGCCTCATGGGCAAAATGACCAAGACTACGTTCTCCGGAACAATGGAGCGAGCAACTAACTTATTGGAAATCATACATACTAATGTGTGCGGTCCAATGAGTGTTCAGGCTCGCGGTGGCTATCGTTATGTTCTCACTCTCACTGATGACTTGAGTAGATATGGGTATGTCTACCTAATGAAACACAAGTCTGAGACCTTTGAAAAGTTCAAGGAATTTTAGAGTGAGGTTGAGAATCAACGTGACAGGAAAATAAAATTCTGATGATCAGATCGTGGAGGGGAATATTTGAGTCACGAATTTGGCACACACTTAAGGAAATGTGGAATAGTTTCACAACTAACGCCGCCTGGAACACCTCAGCGAAATGGTGTGTCCGAACGTCGTAATCGCACTCTATTGGATATGGTGCGATCTATGATGTCTCTTACCGATCTACCGCTCTCATTTTGGGGCTATGCTTTAGAGACTGCTACATTCACTTTAAATAGGGCTCCGTCGAAATCCGTTGAGACGACACCGTATGAATTATTGTTTGGGAAGAAACCTAAGCTGTCGTTTCTAAAAGTTTGGGGATGCGATGCTTATGTCACGAAACTTCAACCTGAAAAGCTCGAACCCAAGTCAGAAAAATGCGTCTTCATAGGATACCCTACAGAAACCATTGGGTATACCTTCTACCTCAAATCCGAAGGCAAGATCTTTGTTGCCAAGAACGGGTCCTTTCTGGAGAAAGAGTTTCTCTCGAAAGAAGTAAGTGGGAGGAAAGTGGAACTTGATGAAGTACTACCTCTTGAACCGGAAAGTAGCGCAGCTCAGGAAGATGTTCCTGTGGTGCCTGCACTGACTAGAGAGGAAGCTAATGATGATGATCAAGGTACTTCAGATCAAGTTACTACTGAACTTCATAGGTCCACGAGGACACGTTCCACACTAGAGTGGTATGGCAACCCTGTCCTGGAAATCATGTTGTTAGACAACGGTGAACCTTCGAAGTATGAAGAAGCAATGGCGGGCCCAGATTCAAACAAATGGCTTGAAGCCATGCAATCCGAGATAGGATCCATGTATGAAAACAAAGTGTGGACTTTGATAGACTTGCCCGATGATCGGCGAGCGATAGAGAACAAATGGATCTTTAAGAAGAAGATGGACGCGGATGGTAATGTTACCATCTATAAAGCTCGACTTGTCGCTAAGGGTTATCGACAAGTTCAAGGGGTTGACTAAGATGAGACTTTCTCACCCGTAGCGAAGCTGAAGTCCGTTCGAATCATGTTAGCAATTGCCACATACTATGATTATGAGATATGGCAGATGGACGTCAAAACGGCATTCCTTAACGGCTTTCTTAAGGAAGAATTGTATATGATGCAGCCGGAAGGTTTTGTCGATCCTAAGAATGCTAACAAGGTATGCAAGCTCCAGCGCTCCATCTATGGGCTGGTGCAAGCATCTCGGAGTTGGAACATTCGATTTGATGAGATGATCAAAGCGTTTGGGTTTACACAGACTTATGGAGAAGCCTGTGTTTACAAGAAAGTGAGTGGGAGCTCTGTAGCATTTCTCATATTATATGTGGATGACATATTGTTGATGGGAAATGATATAGAATTCTTGGGAAGCATAAAGGCCTACTTGAACAAGTGTTTTTCAATGAAGGACCTTGGAGAAGCTGCTTATATATTAGGCATCAAGATCTATAGAGATAGATCAAGACGCCTCATTGGTCTTTCACAAAGTACGTACCTTGACAAGATATTGAAGAAGTTCAATATGGATCAATCCAAGAAGGGGTTCTTGCCTGTATTGCAAGGTGTGCAATTGAGCACGGCTCAATGCCCGACCACGGCAGAAGATAGAGAAAAGATGAGTGTCGTCCCCTATGTCTCGGCCATAGGGTCTATTATGTATGCCATGCTGTGTACCAGACCTGATGTAAACCTTGCCGTAAGTTTGGTAGGAAGGTACCAAAGTAATCCCGGCATGGAACACTGGACAGCGGTCAAGAATATCCTGAAGTACCTGAAGAGGACTAACGATATGTTTCTCGTTTATGGAGGTGACGAAGAGCTCGTCGTAAAGGGTTACGTCGATGCTAGCTTCGACACAGATCTGGATGACTCTAAGTCACAAACCGGATACGTGTATATTTTGAATGGTGGGGCAGTAAGCTGGTGCAGTTGCAAGCAAAGCGTTGTGGCGGGATCTATATGTGAAGCGGAATACATGGCGGCCTCAGAGGCAGCATAAGAAGCAATCTGGGTGAAGGAGTTCATTACCGACCTAGGAGTTATTCCCAATGCGTCGGGCCCGATGACTCTCTTCTGTGACAACACTGGAGCTATTGCCCTTGCCAAGGGGCCCAGGTTTCACAGGAAGACCAGGCATATCAAGCGTCGCTTCAACTCCATTCGTGAAAGTGTTCAAAATGGAGACATAGATATTTGTAAAGTACATACGGACCTGAATGTAGCAGATCCGTTGACTAAACCTCTCCCTAGAGCAAAACATGATCAACACCAGAACTCTATGGGTGTTCGATTCATCACAATGTAACTAGATTATTGACTCTAGTGCAAGTGGGAGACTGTTGGAAATATGCCCTAGAGGCAATAATAAAATGGTTATTATTATATTTCCTTGTCCATGATAATCTTCTATTGTTCATGCTATAATTGCGTTATCCGGAAATCATAATACATGTGTGAATACATAGACCACAACATGTCCCTAGTGAGTCTCTAGTTGACTAGCTCGTTGATCAACAGATAGTCATGGTTTCCTGACTATGGACATTGGATGTCATTGATAACGGGATCACATCATTAGGATAATGATGTGATGGACAAGACCCAATCCTAAGCATAGCACAAGATCGTGTAGTTCGTTTGCTAGAGCTTTTCCAAATGTCAAGTATCATTTCCTTAGACCATGAGATTGTGCAACTCCCGGATACCATAGGAGTGCTTTGGGTGTGCCAAACGTCACAACGTAACTGGGTGGCTATAAAGGTGCACTACGGGTATCTCCGAAAGTGTCTGTTGGGTTGGCACGAATCGAGACTGGGATTTGTCACTCCGTATGACGGAGAGGTATCTTTGGGCCCACTCGGTAATGCATCATCATAATGAGCTCAATGTGACCAAGTGTTTGGTCACGGGATCATGCATTACGGTACGAGTAAAGTGACTTGCCAGTAACGAGATTGAACAAGGTATTGGGATACCGACGATCGAATCTCGGGCAAGTAACGTACCGATTGACAAAGGGAATTGTATACGGGATTGATTGAATCCTCGACATCGTGGTTCATCCAATGAGATCATCGTGGAACATGTGGGAGCCAACATGGGTATCCAGATCCCGCTGTTGGTTATTGACCGGAGAGTCATCTCGGACATGTCTGCATGTCTCCCGAACCCGTAGGGTCTACACACTTAAGGTTCGGTGACACTAGGGTTGTAGAGATACTAGTATGCGGTAACCCGAAAGTTGTTCGGAGTCCCGGATGAGATCCCGGATGTCACGAGGAGTTCCGGAATGGTCCGGAGGTGAAGAATTATATATAGGAAGTCCAGTTTCGGCCACCGGGAAAGTTTCAGGGGTCACCGATATTGTACCGAGACCACCGGAAGGGTCCCGGGGATCACCGAGTGGGGCCACCTATCCCGGAGGGCCCCATGGGCTGAAGTGGGGAAGGGAACCAGCCCCTGGTGGGCTGGTGCGCCCCCCTTGGGCCTCCCCTGCGCCTAGGGTTGGAAACCCTAGGGGTGGGGGGGGGGCACTTGACTTGGGGGGCAAGTCCCCCCCTTGGCCGCCGCACCCCCCTTGAGATGGGATCTCAGGGGGGCGACGCCCCCCTGGACCCCTATATAAAGAGGGGGGAGGGAGGGCAGCCGCACCCAAGCCTCTGGCGCCTCCCTCTCCCTCCCGTGACACCTCTCCCGCTCGCTGAGCTTAGCGAAGCCCTGCCGAGATCCCCGCTGCTTCCACCACCACGCCATCGTGCTGCTGGATCTCCATCAACCTCTCCCTCCCCCTTGCTGGATCAAGAAGGAGGAGATGTCTTCCCAACCGTACATGTGTTGAACGCGGAGGTGCCGTCCGTTCGGCGCTCGGTCATCGGTGATTTGGATCACGACGAGTACGACTCCATCAACCCCGTTCACTTGAACGCTTCCGCTCGCGATCTACAAGGGTATGTAGATGCACTCTCCTCTCTCTTGTTGCTAGATGACTCCATAGATTGATCTTGGTGATGCGTAGAATTTTTTTAATTTCTGCTACGATCCCCAACAGTAAGTACCATCTGGGGCTTATCCGACATCAAGCTAATATATCATGGTGACTTCTCACAACCCTCTCTCAGGGGCCCGTCCGCCGATCACTATTACCTCTAATATATTACACTGCATTTCTATTCCTACGTATGCTGCCGAGCTAGGAGTTGATCCTCAGGCCAATTTAGTGAATCGACCTGAGTCTCAGGGGCTACTAGGATCGGCGGTTTAATGTTTTCCTTCAGGTGCATCTCGGGTTTTAGACCGACACAAACCTTGAGGGCTACTGGTTATACATATTGACAATAAATTAATTTACATGCATCGAAAATAAAATCCGCAAACAATCAGCCCATGACCGAGGTACTGAACCACCTCGAAAGCATTTCTGGATATAGCTCGGATGCAAGTGGCTGGCTCCATAGAGGGCATTTCCAACATTAAGCTCGGCTAAACTCCTTCAACCTTTTTGAACCAACGTGATTTATGACACCTCGGATATAGTCCGGCGGTGGAGCTCGGATACAGTCCGGCGTTGGAGCTCGGATACATTCCGACGTTGGAGCTTGGAAGCAGTCCGGCGTTGGAGCTCGGCTGCAAAAGATACCTCGAATGCAGTCCGGTGTTGGAGCTCGAATACAGAGGACACCTCCGCAAGGGAACAATTTCAAACCCAAGGTGTGCCATAAAAATAATAAAGCATTGATAAAGGCCGAGAACTTAAAGGGGCTCCTCGGATACCCGATGTGTAAACTGTTCGGATTCACTTCGGCGATCCTCAAGATCGAAGATGAGAAGATTTGTTGAACAAGTTTTAAAGATCGACGACCAAAGATGAAGAACAGTTCGGAAGAATCGAGGAGCGTCCCCAACTTGAAGACCAGTTCAAGGGGCTACTGACGGTGTCCTGGACTAAGGGGTAGTCACCACGTCGTCTCCCGATCAGTTGGATTGGGCCAAGGACCCCCATGGCCATTTGCTCATGGGCCAGTTCAGACAGCCGATGTATACACGAGGAAGATTCCACAAGACTTGGTGATCAAGACAAGGACTCCTCTCCACCGGCGTATTCGACTAGGACTCTTGTTATCCTAGGCCTCTAGTACATTATATAAGCCGAGGCCAGGCTAGTCGATAGGGCATCATGACATTACTCATCATACCTCTAGGGTTTAGACCACAACATATGATCTCGAGGTAGATCAACTATGTAATCATACGCATCGAATACAATCAAAAGCAACATGTAGGGTATTATCTCTTTGAGAGAGCCCGAAGCTGGGTAAAATCACGTGTCCATGTTACCATCGATCCTAAGAGACGCAGCTTGGGACCCCCCTACTCGAGATCTTCTTGTTTTGACACCGGACGGAGGGAGTATGATGTAAGAGCTAGGGATACGACAGGACAACAATGTAAAAAAACACTACTTGAATATAAAACTGTATGCTAGCGGAATACATTACAGAAAAACACTAAGGCAACATATGCGTATATGATTGGGAAACTAAGATGGCATTGCAAGAGACCACTAGAACATCACTTCAATGTAAAAAAAGAACATGGTATGGTAGATAGATGAAGTACATACTGATGAATAACAATGCATAAGATATTGAGAAGCATGATGTCCAAACTAAGCCGATGGCATTGTGATAGAGTAGAATGATAGTACTTGAATTTGAAAACATGTTATCATTAATGGAATAGGTACTGAAAAACAGGAAGGCATGCCCTATTTACATGCATGATCAGCAGGCGAAACACAAGGCATTGCAACAGAGTAGATGCACTCCAGGACATTATATGCATGATGTACCCATATCAAGGGCCAAGTTAGAGCAAGGACCTTATGGGGTGAATAGGATTCATCATCTTTCTGCAAGTCTTGTGAAGAACTGCCTTTACATGTTCCATCATATTGGGTATCATTGACGTCAAGTTTGTTGGCCGTTACATTGCTCAGTGAGGTTCTTGTAGATAAATCAGTGTGTGCAATTATATCTGACATGCATGGAAGACAACTAGTAGTTAGATTTATGTAATGAGTGCCTGTAGGAGACGACATAAATAGTAGGACTGGGGTTAACTAGCAGCACTAGGTCTCAAAAACTAAAGGGAGAACACAGATGAAAGCTACAGAATATGTATCGTTTGTACTCGAGATTAACTAGATGGCACACAAAAGTATTACATAACAGCATAGGTTATACTAGAAGTGGTATAATACTATAATCACCAGCCTGTGGGATAGCATTGGCTGATGGATGATAACTATGGAACAACGTTACCTAAAGAACAAGTCCCTTAGCTGAAGTATGGAACAACGTTAACTCCTGAACAAGACCCGTAAGAGATTAGCATGAATATACAGTGAAATGTGATAATCTATTTTCCATGCTTAGATGAATAACAAAGCCATAAATAGTGCACACAAGTAAGATGAGGGTACAACCTATCTGGCCACCATCCATAGGAGTGAGCATCATGTGCTGACTAGTCGATGGCCGTGCGGTTGTTGTGGCTGTCCATGTCGGGCACACGCATTCGATGCAGGTAACTGTTGAGTGGGGACTATAGTTCCCTTCTGGTGTATGCTTCCCTTATTGGAGCAGCTGCGGTGAGTCGGAAGACGGTGTGGCTGAAGATGCAGAAAACGCATAATGTTAAGAACGACACATCTCTCTGGTCTGAAGAAATACCCTAAGAGATCAACAGCAAGGTACGAGAGTGGTCACACGTCTGTTTGCTGAAGATTAAATTATGGTCACACGATTTTATTTTATTTTGGTACTGTCCGATCTACGCAGGATGACTGGCTTGATGGCCGTCTTGTGCCTCCCGGCTGACACTATTCGAAATCTTCCTCGAAGAGCCAGCGACCACCGGCAGAGCAGCCTGCCTCCGTCGTCCGTGGCCCCGACCAAAACCCCGCTAACCGCCCCACTGCACTGCCGAGATTGCGCCGCCCCGGGCCAATCCACAAAGACTCGCCGTCATCTAGATCCGGCGGCAGCAGTACCTTCAACCCACGCAACTCTAAGGCAGCCATCTAAGTGCTGCTTCCGTGGCGAACTTGCGCCACCGCACCCTTACGTTACACACCAGCCAACCGGCAGTCTAGAAGCTCCGCCGACCCAAAGGGTGCTGCTTCCCATTAGGAATCGATTGGCCTAGAATAAAAATTCAGACAACTGGCGCCTAAATAAAGTGATTTGAGATGAGGGTGCGACCTATCTGGCGGCCTGGTGAAGTAGGCAGCTCCAGCTGCCGAGTCGGTGAGGCCGGCGCGGTTGCGGTGGCTACCAGCGGCAGGGAAGCAGAGATGTCGCGATGGTCGACGACTACGGGGAAGCAGCGCTGGGGCTCTAGACGGGTCCAAGGTTGGAGCCGCTCCGGTGCCGTGAACAAGGGCGGGAGTGAATTCGCTCCGGTACGGTGGACGCGGCCGTCGTCGAGGCAGCTCCGGGAGAACGGAGTAAGACGCGCATGGCCTAGTGCACGACGGCAAATGGACAGCGTCTCCGGGATTAGAGAGGAGGGCGGCTATGAATTTGGTGCGGTGGGGGCGCCACGGAGGAGGGGCTGAGGTTTCGCGGCTCGGGAGAAGGGAGCTTCCGGGGAGAAGGTGATTTGGCGCCCACGAGGTACGAATGGGGAATTGCGAGGGGGAACCATGTCTTACGGACGCATTTGTCTGAAATGTGGGGGGATTACAGTTCTACCCCTGCCTTTAGGCTTCTCGGCTTGGGTCTGTGTACTGAGGGTCGGGGATAGTAGAGTAACTTTTCTTCTCCCAAATAGTGGGCGCGAGCGATTTCGGGCGAGGAGGGCGTGTTTTGAAATATAGTGGGTGCGAGCGATTTCAGGCGAGGAGGGCGTGTTTTGAAATAAAGTGGGCATGAGCGATTTCGGGCGAGGAGAGCATGTTTTGAAATAGTGGGCGCGAGCTATTTTGGGCAAGGAGAGGGTGTTTTGCCAACCATGGTTTATGAATTATTCAGCACATGTCATTTCGGCTTAGGAGAAGGCGTGCTTGGATGAAGTTACGAACCTACCCTCGATGTACAACGGGCCAATTGATGTGTGTCCCACATAGGCCGGTAATTTTGCATCTCCCATTTATTTGCTCGGGCGAATTCCACTGAGCAGAGGGTGTTTAATGGTTCGTTCAAATTTTCGGAGAACGAGCATCCACGTCTACCTTACCAAGTCGGTTCGAATCAAATTTTGAAATATTAGCTTGCCACTTCTTTTTTAGATGGAGAGATGATGCTCGGGAGTAATGTGTTTTTACATGCTCGTTGCTAACGATTTACTATATGACAGATAGTTGACCCACTCAAAAACGGGAATCAAACCCAAAATGAAATATCTCGATTCAATGAAATAGCTCGTTCACCAGGTCAAAATAGTGAACTAAATCCAAAATTGAACACCTCAATTGAGTAGCATGTTGTACAGTATTATAGTACTCCATGAACATGTTGAAAGTCAAATTAATGAACTTGTTTCATATACGCATATCTCCGTTCATGTGTGGATTGCAGACAACATGTTCTCCTATTTAAATATTTGAATGCAAGTTTATATCGAAACATGGTTTATATCAGTCTTTGATGCAAAAAACGCGACCTCGCCCTCTCCCGGACTCATGCTCTCTCTCTCTCTCTCTCTCTCTCTCTCTCTCGCCGACAATCTTCAATTCTATCGCAAGCATCAAACACGAAAACCTTGTTGATCCCTCTTCCTCTCTCTCCATCTCTCTCTCTCTCTCTTTGTGTGTGTGTGGGGGGGTCTTTCTAGTTCGCATGGATATATACTCCATCTATAGGTCTCTCTCGCACACTATGTATGATTCTCTAGTCCAAGATAAATATCTTGGGTGCACTCATCGTACGCACACAAATTCCTTGGCTCGTTGCCCGTAATTCTGTCACACACCACTGTGTCGTCTTGAAGCTCTTCCCTCTCTCTCTCTCTCTCTCAAACTCTCCATCTCCCTGGGTCACATGTACATATGCATATCTCACTCGCACTCGATAGACCCTTCTAAAACTCTATCACTCTCCCTCATTCTCTCTCCATCTCACATGCACACACACACAATCTCATGCCTTGCCAAGTACGATGGTTTCTTACTCAATTGTAGGCACACGCAGTCCCCCCTATATGTAAATGACTAGCTAATCTTAGTCTCCGTCACAAACATGTGCATGGTCTATCTCGATTTCTCTCGGGGCATCTTTCTATCGCGCACGCACCTCCCTCGATCTCCCAGCCATATAGTCCCCTCATGATCTCGAGGGGATCTTGAAGGAAATATGCCCTAGAGGCAATAATAAAGTTATTATTTATTTCCTTATATCATGATAAATATTTATTATTCATGCTAGAATTGTATTAATCGGAAACATAATACTTGTGTGAATACATAGACAAACAGAGTGTCACTAGTATGCCTCTTCTTGACTAACTTGTTGATCAAAGATGGTTATGTTTCCTAGCCATTGACATGAGTTGTCATTTGATTAACGGGATCACATCATTAGGAGAATGATGTGATTGACTTGACCCATTCCGTTAGCTTAGCACTCGATCGTTTAGTATGTTGCTATTGCTTTCTTCATGACTTATACATGTTCCTATGACTATGAGATTGTGCAACTCCCGTTTACCGGAGGAACACTGTGTGTGCTACCAAACATCACAACGTAACTGGGTGATTATAAAGGTGCTCTATAGGTGTCTCCGAAGGTACTTGTTGGGTTGGCGTATTTCGAGATTAGGATTTGTCACTCCGATTGTCGGAGAGGTATCTCTGGGCCCACTCGGTAATGCACATAACTTAAGCGTTACAAGCATTGCAACTAATGAGTTAGTTGCGGGATGATGTATTACGGAACGAGTAAAGAGTCTTGCCGGTAACGAGATTGAACTAGGTATTGAGATACCGATGATTTAATCTCGGGCAAGTAACATACCGATGACAAAGGGAACAACGTATGTTGTTATGCGGTCTGACCGATAAAGATCTTTGTAGAATATGTGGGAGCCAATATGAGCACCCAGGTTCCGCTATTGGTTATTGACCAGAGACGTGTCTCGGTCATGTCTACATAGTTCTCGAACCCGTAGGATCCGCACGCTCAAAGTTTCGATGATAGTTATATTATGATTTTATGAGTTTTGATGTACCAAAGGTTGTTCGGAGTCCCGGATGTGATCACGGACATAACTAGGAGTCTCGAAATGGTCGAGACATGAAGATTGATATATTGGATGACTATATTCGGACACCGGAATGGTTCCGGGGGTTATCGAATATATACAAGAGTATCGGGGGGTTACCGGAACCCCCCAGAGGCTATTGGGGCTCATGGGCCCAATTGGTGGAAGAGGAGAGGCAGCCAAGGGGCAGCCGCGTGCCCCTCCCCCCCAAGTCCGAATTGGACAAGGAGGGGGGGCGGCGCCCCCCTTTCCTTTCCCCCTCTCTCCTTCCCTCTCCTCTCCTAGTCTAACAAGGAAAAGGGAGGGAGTCCTACTCCCGGTGGGAGTTGGACTCCTCCTGGCGCGCCTCCTCCTGGCCGGCCGCACCTCCCCCCTTGCTACTTTATATACGGGGCAGGGTGGCACCCTAGAGACACAACAATTGATTTGATCTTTTAGCGTGTGCGGTGCCCCCCTCCACCATAGTCCACCTCGATAATACTGTAGCGGTGCTTAGGCAAAGCCCTGCATCGGTAGAACATCATCATCGTCACCACGCCGTCGTGCTGACAAAACGCTCCCTCAACACTCGGCTGGATCGGAGTTCGAGGGACGTCATCGGGCTGAACGTGTGCTAAACTCGGAGGTGTCGTGCGTTCGGTACTTGATCGGTCGGATCGTGAAGACGTACGACTACATCAACCACGTTGTGCTAACGCTTCCGCTTTCGGTCTACGAGGGTACGTGGACAACACTTTCCCCTCTTGTTGCTATGCATCACCATGATCTTGCGTGTGCGTAGGAATTTTTTTGAAATTACTATGTTCCCCAACAGTGGTATCAGAGCCAGGTTTTATGCGTAGATGTCATATGCACGAGTAGAACACAAGTGAGTTGTGGGCGATATAAGTCATACTTCTTACCAGCATGTCATACTTTGGTTCGGTGGTATTGTTGGATGAAGCGGCCCGGACCGACATTACACGTACGCTTACGCGAGACTGGTTCTACCGACGTGCTTTGCACACAGGTGGTTGGCGGGTGTCAGTTTCTCCAACTTTAGTTGAACCAAGTGTGGCTACGCCCGGCCCTTGCGAAGGTTAAAACAACACCAACTTGACAAACTATCGTTGTGGTTTTGATGGATAGGTAAGAACGGTTCTTGCTAAGCCCGTAGCAGCCACGTAAAATTTGCAACAGCAAAGTAGAGGACGTCTAACTTGTTTTTGCAGGGCATGTTGTGATGTGATATGGTCAAGACATGATGCTAAATTTTATTGTATGAGATGATCATGTTTTGTAACCGAGTTATCAGCAATTGGCAGGAGCCATATGGTTGTCGCATTATTGTATGCAATGCAATCACCCTGTAATGCTTTACTTTATCACTAAGCGGTAGCGATAGTTGTAGAAGCATAAGATTGGCGAGACGACAACGATGCTACGATGGAGGTCAAGGTGTCGCGCCGGTGACGATGGTGATCATGACGGTGCTTCGGAGATGGAGATCACAAGCACAAGATGATGATGGCCATATCATATCACTTATATTGATTGCATGTGATGTTTATCTTTTATGCACCTTATCTTGCTTTGATTAACGGTAGCATTATAAGATGATCTCTCACTAAATTTCAAGATAAAAGTGTTCTCCCTGAGTATGCACCGTTGCCAAAGTTTGTCGTGCACAGACACCACATGATGATCGGGTGTCATAAGCTCTACGTCCATCTACAACGGGTGCAAGCCAGTTTTGCACACGTAGAATACTCAAGTTAAACTTGACGAGCCTAGCATATGCAGATATGGCCTCGGAACACTGAGACCGAAAGGTCGAGCGTGAATCATATAGTAGATATGATCAACATAATGATGTTCACCATTGAAATCTACTCCATTTCACGTGATGATCGGTTATGGTCTAGTTTATTTGGATCACGTGATCACTTAGAGGATTAGAGGGATGTCTATCTAAGTGGGAGTTCTTAAGTAATATGATTAATTGAACTTAAATTTATCATGAACTTAGTACCTAATAGTATCTTTCTTGTCTATGTTGATTGTAGACAGATGGCCCGTGCTGTTGTTCCGTTGAATTTTAATGCGTTCCTTGAGAAAGAAAAGTTGAAAGATGATGGTAGCAATTACACGGACTGGGTCCATAAATTGAGGATTATCCTCATTGCTGCACAGAAGAAATACGTCCTGGAAGCACCGCTAGGTGCCAAACCTGCTGCAGGAGCAACACCAGATGTTATGAACGTCTGGTAGAGCAAAGCTGATGACTAGTCGATAGTTCAGTGTGCCATGCTTTACGGCTTAGAACCGGGACTTCAACGATGTTTTGAACATCATGGAGCATATGAGATGTTCCAGGAGTTGAAGTTAATATTTAAAGCAAATGCCCGGATTGAGAGATATGAAGTCTCCAATAAGTTCTACAGCTGCAAGATGGAGGAGAATAGTTCTGTCAGTGAGCATATACTCAAAATGTCTGGGTATAATAATCACTTGATTCAACTAGGAGTTAATCTTCCGGATGATAGCGTCATTGATAGAATTCTTCAATCACTACCACCAAGCTACAAGAGCTTCGTGATGAACTATAACATGCAAGGGATGGATAAGACGATTCCCGAGCTCTTCGCAATGCTAAAGGCTGCAGAGGTAGAAATCAAGAAGGAGCATCAAGTGTTGATGGTTAATAAAACAACCTGTTTCAAGAAAAAGGGCAAAGGGGAGAAAAAGGTAAACTTCAAGAAGAACAGCAAGCAAGTTGCTGCTCAAGAGAAGAAACCCAAGTCTGGACCTAAGCCTGAGACTGAGTGCTTCTACTGCAAGCAGACTGGTCACCGGAAGCGGAACTGCCCCAAGTATTTGGCGGATAAGAAGGATGGCAAGGTGAAAAAAGGTATATGTGATATACATGTTATTGATGTGTACCTTACCAGAGCTCGCAGTAGCACCTGGGTATTTGATACTGGTTCTGTTGCTAATATTTACAACTCAAAACAGGGACTACGGATTAAGCAAACACTGGCCAAGGACGAGGTGACGATGCGCGTGGGAAACGGTTCCAAAGTCGATGTGATCGCCGTCGGCACGCTACCTCTACATCTACCTTCGGGATTAGTATTAGACCTAAATAATTGTTATTTGGTGCCAGCGTTGAGCATGAACATTATATCTGGATCTTGTTTGATGCGAGACGGTTATTCATTTAAATCAGAGAATAATGGTTGTTCTATTTATATGAGTAATATCTTTTATGGTCATGCACCCTTGAAGAGTGGTCTATTTTTGATGAATCTCGATAGTAGTGATACACATATTCATAATATTGAAGCCAAAAGATGCAGTGTTGATAATGATAGTGCAAATTATTTGTGGCACTGCCGTTTAGGTCATATCGGCGTAAAGCGCATGAAGAAACTCCATAATGATGGACTTTTGGAACCACTTGATTATGAATCACTTGGTACTTGCGAACCGTGCCTCATGGGCAAGATGACTAAAACGCCGTTCTCCGGAACGATGGAGCGAGCAATAGATTTATTGGAAATCATACATACAGATGTATGTGGTCCGATGAATGTTGACGCTCGCGGCGGGTACCGTTATTTTCTCACCTTCACAGATGATTTAAGCAGATATGAGTATATCTACTTAATGAAACATAAGTCTGAAACAATTGAAAAGTTCAAAGAATTTCAGAGTGAAGTTGAAAATCATCGTAACAAGAAAATAAAGTTTCTACGATCTGATCGTGGAGGAGAATATTTGAGTTATGAGTTTGGTCTACATTTGAAACAATGCAGGATAGTTTCGCAACTCACGCCACCCGGAACACCACAGCGTAATGGTGTGTGTGAACGTCGTAATCGTACTTTACTAGATATGGTGCGATCTATGATGTCTTTTACTAATTTACCGCTATCATTTTGGGGTTATGCTTTAGAGACGGCTGCATTCATGTTAAATAGGGCACCATCAAAATACGTTGAGACGACGCCTTATGAACTGTGGTTTGGCAAGAAACCAAAGTTGTCATTTCTTAAAGTTTGGGGCTGCGATGCTTATGTGAAAAAGCTTCAACCTGATAAGCTTGAGCCCAAATCGGAGAAATGTGTCTTCATAGGATACCCAAAGGAGACTGTTGGGTACACCTTCTATCACAGATCCGAAGGCAAGACATTCGTTGCTAAGAATGGATCCTTTCTACAGAAGGAGTTTCTCTCGAAAGAAGTGAGTGGGAGGAAAGTAGAACTTGATGAGGTAACTGTACCTGCTCCCTTATTGGAAAGTAGTTCATCACAGAAACCGGTTCCTGTGATGCCTACACCAATTAGTGAGGAAGTTAATGATGATGATCATGGAACTTCAGATCAAGTTGTTACTGAACCTCGTAGGTCAACCAGAGTAAGATCCGCACCAGAGTGGTACGGTAATCCTGTTCTGGAGGTTATGTTACTAGACCATGACGAACCTACGAACTATGAAGAAGCGATGGTGAGCCCAAATTCCGCAAAATGGCTTGAGGACATGAAATCTGAGATGGGATCCATGTATGAGAACAAAGTGTGGACTTTGGTTGACTTGCCCGATGATCGGCAAGCCATTGAGAATAAATGGATCTTCAAGAAGAAGATTGACGCTGACGGTAATGTTACTGTCTATAAAGCTCGACTTGTTGCAAAAGGTTTTCGACAAGTTCAAGGGATTGACTACGATGAGACTTTCTCACCCGTAGCGATGCTTAAGTCTGTCCGAATCATGTTAGCAATTGCCGCATTTTCTGATTATGAAATTTGGCAAATGGATGTAAAAACTGCATTCCTGAATGGATTTTTGCAAGAAGAGTTGTATATGATGCAACCAGAAGGTTTTGTCAATCCAAAGGGAGCTAAGAAAGTGTGCAAGCTCCAGCGATCCATTTATGGACTGGTGCACGCCTCTCGGAGTTGGAATAAACGCTTTGATAGTGTGATCAAAGCATTTGGTTTTGTACAGACTTTTGGAGAAGCTTGTATTTACAAGAAAGTGAGTGGGAGCTCTCTAGCATTTCTGATATTATATGTGGATGACATATTGTTGATTGGAAATGATATAGAATTTCTGGATAGCATAAAGGGATACTTGAATAAGAGTTTTTCAATGAAAGACCTCGGTGAAGCTGCTTATATATTGGGCATCAAGATCTATAGAGATAGATCAAGACGCTTAATTGGACTTTCACAAAGCACATACCTTGACAAAGTTTTGAAGAAGTTCAAAATGGATCAAGCAAAGAAAGGGTTCTTGCCTGTGTTACAAGGTGTGAAGTTGAGTAAGACTCAATGCCCGACCACTGCAAAAGATAGAGAGAAAATGAAAGATGTTCCCTATGCTTCAGCCATAGGCTCTATCATGTATGCAATGCTGTGTACCAGACCTGATGTGTGCCTTGCTATAAGTATAGCAGGTAGGTACCAAAGTAATCCAGGAGTGGATCACTGGACAGCGGTCAAGAACATCCTGAAATACCTGAAAAGGACTAAGGATATGTTTCTCGTTTATGGAGGTGACAAAGAGCTAGTCGTAAATGGTTACATCGATGCAAGCTTTGACATTGATCCGGACGATTCTAAATTGCAAACCGGATACATGTTTACATTGAACGGTGGAGCTGTCAGTTGGTGCAGTTCTCAACAAAGTGTCGTGGCTGGATCTACGTGTGAAGCGGAGTACATAGCTGCTTCGGAAGCAGCAAATGAAGGAGTCTGGATGAAGGAGTTCATATCCGATCTAGGTGTCATACCTAGTGCATCGGGTCCAATGAAAATCTTTTGTGACAATACTGGTGCAATTGCCTTGGCGAAGGAATCTAGATTTCACAAGAGAACCAAGCACATCAAGAGATGCTTCAATTCCATGTGGGATCTAGTCCAGGTGGGAGACATAGAAATTTGCAAGAGACATACGGATCTGAATGTTGCAAACCCTTGACCAAGCCTCCTCCACGAGCAAAACATGATCAACACCAAGGCTCCATGGGTGTTAGAATCATTACTGTGTAATCTAGATTATTGACTCTAGTGCAAGTCTGAGACTGAAGGAAATATGCCCTAGAGGCAATAATAAAGTTATTATTTATTTCCTTATATCATGATAAATGTTTATTATTCATGCTATAATTGTATTAATCGGAAACATAATACTTGTGTGAATACATAGACAAATAGAGTGTCACTAGTATGCCTCTACTTGACTAGCTCGTTGATCAAAGATGGTTATGTTTCCTAGCCATTGACATGAGTTGTCATTTGATTAACGGGATCACATCATTAGGAGAATGATTGGATTGACTTGACCCATTCCGTTAGCTTAGCACTCGACCGTTTAGTATGTTGCTATTGCTTTCTTCATGACCTATACTCGACCGTTTATGAATTATTCAGCACATGTCATTTCGGCCTAGGAGAAGGCGCGCTTGGATGAAGTTACGAACCTACCCTCGATGTACAACGGGCCAATTGATGCGTGTCCCACATAGGCCGGTAATTTCGCATCTCCCATTTATTTGCTCGGGCGAATTCCACCGAGCAGAGGGTGTTTAATGGTTCGTTCAAATTTTCGAAGAACAAGCATCCACGTCTACCTTACCAAGTCGGTTCGAATCAAATTTTGAAATATTAGCTTGACACTTCTTTTTTAGATGGAGAGATGATGCTCGGGAGTAATGTGTTTTTGCATGCTCGTTGCTAACGATTTACTATATGACAGATAGTTGACCCACTAAAAATCGGGAGTCAAACCCAAAATGAAATATCTCGATTCAATGAAATAGCTCGTTCACCAGGTCAAAATAGTGAACTAAATCCAAAATTGAACACCTCAATCGAGTAGCATGTTGTACAGTATTATAGTACTCCATGAACATGTTGAAAGTCAAATTAATGAACTTGTTTCATATACGCATATCTCCGTTCATGTGTGGATTGCAGACAACATGTTCTCCAATTTAAATATTTGAATGCAAGTTTATATCGAAACATGGTTTATATCAGTCTTTGATGCATAAAACGCGACCTCCCCCTCTCCCAGACTCCTGCACTCTCTCTCTCTCGCCGACAATCTTCAATTCCGTCGCATGCATCCAACACAAAAACCTTGTTGATCCCTCTTCCCCTCTCTCCATCTCTCTCTCTCTCTCTCTTTGTGTGTGTGGGGGGGGGGTCTTTCTAGTTCGCATGCATATATACTCCATCTATAGGTCTCTCTCGCACACTATGTATGATTCTCTAGTCCAAGCTAAATATCTTGGGTGCACTCATCGTACGCACACAAATTCCTTGGCTCGTTGCCCGTAACTCTCTCACACACCACTCTATCGTCTTGGAGCTCTTCCCTCTCTCTCTCTCTCTCAAACTCTCCATCTCCCTGGGTCACATGTACACATGCATATCTCACTCGCAGTCGATAGACCCATCTAAAACTCTATCTCTCTCCCTCATTCTCTCTCCATCTCACACGCACACACACACACAATCTCATGCCTAGCCAAGTACGATGGTCTCTTACTCAATTGTAGGCACACACAGTCCCCCCTATATGTAAATGACTAGCTAATCTTAGTCTCCATCACAAACATGTGCATGGTCTATCTCGATTTCTCTCGGGGCATCTTTCTATCGCGCACGCACCTCCCTCGATCTCCCACCCATATAGTCCCCTCATGATCTCGAGGGGATCCTGAAGGAAATATGCCCTAGAGGCAATAATAAAGTTATTATTTATTTCCTTATATCATGATAAATGTTTATTATTCATGCTAGAATTGTATTAATCGGAAACATAATACTTGTGTGAATACATAGAAAAACAGAGTGTCACTAGTATGCCTCTACTTGACTAGCTCGTTGATCAAAGATGGTTATGTTTCCTAGCCATTGACATGAGTTGTCATTTGATTAACGGGATCACATCATTAGGAGAATGATGTGATTGACTTGACCCATTCCGTTAGCTTAGCACTCGATCGTTTAGTATGTTGCTATTGCTTTCTTCATGACTTATACATGTTCCTATGACTATAAGATTGTGCAACTCCCGTTTACCGGAGGAACACTTTGTGTGCTACCAAACATCACAACATAACTGGGTGATTTTAAAGGTGCTCTACAGGTGTCCCCGAAGGTACTTGTTGGGTTGGCGTATTTCGAGATTAGAATTTGTCACTCCGATTGTCGGAGAGGTATCTCCGGGCCCACTCGGTAATGCACATCACTTAAGCCTTGCAAGCATTGCAACTAATGAGTTAGTTGCGGGATGATGTATTACGGAACGAGTAAAGAGACTTGCCGATAACGGAATTGAACTAGGTATTGAGATACCGACGATCAAACCTCGGGCAAGTAACATACCGATGACAAAGGGAACAACGTATGTTGTTATGCGGTCTGACCGATAAAGATCTTCGTAGAATATGTGGGAGCCAATATGAGCATCTAGGTTCCGCTATTGGTTATTGACTGGAGACGTGTCTTGGTCATGTCTACATAGTTCTCGAACCCGTAGGGTCCGCACGCTTAAAGTTTCGATGAAAGTTATATTATGAGTTTATGAGTTTCGATGTACCGAAGGTTGTTCCGAGTCCCGGATGTGATCACGGACATAACAAGGAGTCTCGAAATGGCCGAGACATGAAGATTGATATATTGGATGACTATATTCGGACACCGGAATGGTTCCGGGGGTTATCGGATATATACTGGAGTACCGGGGGGTTACCGGAACCCCCCGGAGGCTATTGGGCCTCATGGGCCCAATTGGTGGAAGAAGAGAGGCGGCCAAGGGGCAGCCGCGCCCCTCCCCCCCCAAGTCCGAATTGGACAAGGAGGGGGGCGGCACCCCCCTTTCCTTTCCCCCTCTCTCCTTCCCTCTCCTCTCCTATTCCAAGAAGGAAAAGAGAGGGAGTCCTACTCCCGGTGGGAGTAGGACTCCTCCTGGCGCGCCTCCTCCTGGCCGGACGCACCTCCCCCACTTGCTCCTTTATATACGGGGGCAGGGGGCATCCTAGAGACACAACAATTGATTTGATCTTTTAGCCATGTGCGGTGCCCCCTCCACCATAGTCCACCTCGATAATGCTGTATTAGTGCTTAGGCGAAGCCCTGCGCCGGTAGAACATGATCATCGTCACCACGCCGTCGTGCTGATGAAACTCTCCCTCAACACTCGGCTGGATCGGAGTTTGAGGGACGTCATCGGGCTGAACGTGTGCTGAACTCGGAGGTGCCGTGCGTTTGGTACTTGATCGGTCGGATCGTGAAGACGTACAACTACATCAACCGCATTGTGGTAACGCTTCCGCTTTCGGTCTACGAGGGTACGTGGACAACACTCTCCCCTCTCGTTGTTATGCATCACCATGATCTTGCGTGTGCGTAGGCAATTTTTTGAAATTACTACGTTCCCCAACAGATCTTTCCATCACAAACACACCCTCTCTCCCTCCCCATGCGTCCATGTTCTCCATGCGTGCCTCTCGACCTTTGTTCCTTCTTGGCCAGACCTCTATTGGACATGTTCTATAGGGGTGTCTCTCTCTGTTGCAAACAATCACACACTAGCTATCCTCGTGTATCTCCTCACCTCGCTTTTCTATCACGGAGATGCATGCGTGATATGTTTGCATAAGAAACGAAAACACACACACTCTCTCTAATTTATCGTTCGTTGTCCCTTTCTCTTTCACACACATACTCTTTTTGCACACTCACTCATTCTCCTCCACACGCACTTGATCTCTCTCGACTTAAGCACTCTCTTCGGTCCATAGCATATAGATTTATTGAAAAGTCAAACATCACAAAGTTTGACCATGTACGTGGAGAAAAACATTTACATCTAGAACAACGAACATATACCATTAGATTCATCATGAGATGTAGTTTCGTATGATGTATCTTTGGTATTGTAGATATAAATAACATCTGTATAAACCTGGTCAAAGTTTCCAAAGTTCGATTTCTAAAAAATTTACATGCACTGCATTATCGAGCGGATGGAATATCTCTTTCCCCCTCTCAGCTATCTGACGCACCACTCAGCCTTATCAGGGCTCCTCTATCTCTCTCAAACTTTATATCTCCCTGGTTCACACATACACATGTCTCACGCGCGCTACATAGACCCATCTAACAATATCCGCCCTTGTTCTCTCTCTATGTGACACGCACCCCCCTAAGTACCATAATCCCTCACTCCGTCATAGGCGCACGCACTCCCCCCTAAGTATGATTATCTCTCACTAGCCATCAGGAACACACGTATTGTCTGCTTCCATCCATACGTCTATCTCTATATCTCTTGGGGTATCTTCTATCACGCACACACCTTGTAACTCGATCTCCCACCCATGTAGTCCCATCACGATCTCCAGGGGATCTCTCTATGACAAACATACACTCTATCCTCCCCATGTGTGCATTTTCTCCGTACGTCTCTCTCGACCTCTCTCCCTTGTTTGTCAGACCCCTCTTGGCCACGTGCTAGGGGTCTTTCTCTCTCGGTTGAAAACAACCACACACTATCTCCTCACCTTGCTTCTGCTGTCAAAGATAAATGTGTGATATGTTTGCATAAGACACACACGTTTTTTCTCTATTTTTAACGTGTGTTGTCCATGTCTCTTTCATACACGCACACACACTTTTTTCAGTCACTCTTTCTATTTCACACACACTCTCTCTAGTTAGGTACTCTCTCACGTCCAGAAGCATATATGTTTTGAAAAGTCAAACCTCAGAAAAGTTAGACCAGGTATATGTGGAGAAAAACATTTACATCTGGAACGATCATTAGATTCATCACAACATGTACTTACTTCATACTATCATTTATCTTTGGTATTGTTGATATAAGTAATTTCTTTATTAACTTGGTCAAAGTTTCAAAAGTTTGACTTTAAAAAAATGCTGGCACTACATTATCGAACGGAGGGAGTAGCTCTTTCTCTCTCTCTGCTATCTCTCACGGGCCTCCCCTCTCACTCGAACTCTCTATACCGACGGATTATATGCTCACTGTGTCAGCATATAGCTCCGTATATTGTTTAGTTGACTGGTCAACCAGTCCACATGCTGCCTTGTCAGCTCGTGTTCTCGTGTTCTCTATCTTCGTGTGCTAGCCAGTGTGGCAGTGGGTGAAAATAAGTAAACTAGAGGCCCATCTGACACGCGGTGGAGTAATTAAACAAAGTTGAAACCACTCGGGGTAGCACCTCGCACGCTAGTAAATTGAGGGCGCATTGAGGACACACTTGTTCCGCGTGAAGGACACACTCGCGCACAATTCACCACTGCACGGCGGCATGCACAGAAGGACGCACTCGCGCACACCCAGCAGGCCAGCACACAACACATGCCAGCACACGTGTACACCGACGTCGCCGCCGGTTGAGATGGACGGCGAGGCAGCCAACAAGGGGAGGCGGCTCGAGCCAAAACCGCATCCGGCGAGCCTGGACTTCATCAGCAGCCTCCCTGACGACATGCTGCTCGTCATCATCGGCCTCCTCCCCACCAAATCTGCCGTGCGGACCGCCCTGCTCTCCCGGCGGTGGCGCTGCATCCCCCTCAACCTCACTGTCGACAGCTGCCTCTGCGACGGGGATTGCAAACGCATGGCCGCAGTCTCCAAGATCCTTTCATCGCACCCTAGGCCAGCCAGACGCCTTTACATCCGCATGTTCAGTACCAACTACAAGGTCCTAGCCAAGTTCGATGAGTGGTTCTTATCCCCTGCCCTAGATTAGCTCGAGGAGCTCAGCTTTGAAGCTGGACGATGTCGCTCTCTGCCGCCGTATGCGCTCTGCCTCACGCCAACGCTGCGCCACGCCAGCTTCAGCTCCTGCTATCTTCCCCAGATTAATGCCGTTCCCACCCTTCTTCTCCCTCAACTCAAGCAGCTCGACCTCTTCGACGTTGTCATCACAAAGAAGGCTATGGAGCAACTGCTCCGCAGCTGTACTGCGCTCGAGTACCTTCATCTTGAGCAGATCCACAGGTTCATTAGCCTCCACAACGCCTCGACGATTCTCTGATGGATTATGTGTCTTGCTGGCCCAGCAACAAGACATCAATTGGGAAGAGATCACTCCAGCTGTTCCATGTTATGGTCATTAAGAATGCCCCTTTCCTTGAGAGATTGCTTGTATCTGATCTAGAAGGTCCAACAAAAATCAGGGTCATTGACGCACCGAAATTGACAGCGTTGGTGTACGCGTCTGCCAAATTCTCCGAACTCTTTATTGGATCCGCAATCGTTCAGGTACAACACTCATCTTCTTCTCCGTCTTCTTTAAATTCACATTTTTTAATTTCTTCTTGATGTATTTAGGACCGTCTTCCAGAAAATGTTTCCCACAAGCTTGACCCAGTCTATGGGCACAGTAAAGATCTTGGCAATAAAATCTATCGGCCCCAATCTGGATCAAGTTGTTGGATTCCTTACATGCTTTCCGTGCATGGAGAAGCTACTCATCAAGGCGAAACTTCTTTCCTATTAGTAAACGGTAATCACAACGTAGCTCATTTTTTTGTAATTTTCCCAAATTACGGTGACAAGTGTAGTGTTCAAAACTGCATCTACGCACTGCACCAAAAGAAATGTTTTTAGTATTTTTTCTCACGTGATCACCTGCATCATTTTTTTGTGTACTACTATAGTAGCCTAGGCTAGTCATAGTGGAAAGTAACTTAGACTAGTAACTCTATGGTTACCCTAAGAGCAAGTACTACCTCCGTCCTGGTTTACTCTTCCTATTTTGTAGTATCAAGATTTGACCATAGATTTAACTGACAAAAATGTTAATGCATGTCACTTAAAATTATATCGTTGGATTCGTATTTCAACATAATTTCAAATGGTATAATTTTGGTGACATGCATTGGCATTTACTTAGGTAAATCTATGGTCAAAATTTTACGCTAAATACGAGGTAGTACAAAAGTGGGCTATAACAGCCCTCCACTATGTAGGCCAAAACATGTGCCAAATTCACTTGTGATGCATTTGGCATCGATGCCCCTCCATTGCTCACCTAGTGCCCCAATCTGGATCACCTAGTTTGCTTCAGTGCCATATTAACTCGCGCAATGAAAAAACACTTGCGTGGGAGAGAGAGAGGACTGAGGCAATAAAAACACTTCTTTGGGAGAGTGAGAGGCTTGTGTAGTTGGTTTGATTGATTTATTTATACATGTGGGTATGTGTACACAGCGGTGCCAACTCTCTCACATCGCGAGAGCGGTGGCAAAATCATTTGATTTTACATCGATGCGTATTATGTGGCATACTTTTGAGAAATATGGCATCGGCCACATAGTGGAAGGCAACAAATTCCCAAGCTCTTCATGTGCTCCTAGGTAAATGAGAGGAAAGAGAAAGAGAGAGAGAGAGACAGACACAGAGAGAGAGAGAGAGAGAGAGAGAGAGAGAGAGAAAATATCACTAGCCAGCCAACCCTATCGTATGAGCGAATGATATTGGTACCCCTTGATGACACGGCAATCTTATACAGCCAGCCGCTCTAATATGTTCTTTTCTTTTGCAGATAAAAAAGACCCAAAAGTGAAAAATGTGCTACACTATAACAATCTCATCGAATGCCTTGATCTCCATCTTATAGAAATTGATTTGATTGACTACCGAGGCAGCCCATCTGAGATTAAATTGGTCAGGTTCTTTGTTCTGGAGGCAAGTGTGCTCAAGGTAATGAGGTTTGGCGTTCTCTGGAGCAACAATGAATGGTGTGCTGATCACCACAAGCGTCTAAGCCTAAATGACAAAGTCTCCGCAAAAGCTGAATTTGTTTTTGAAACATCAAGTGGCCAGAGACTCGAAAATTTATTTGCCCATTAGTGACTTGTCAGGGCGGTGGATTTTAATTTGTACGATAATGCTGGATCCACCTAAAGTAACGGAAGTTCTTACGTCCTAGTACTTCCCTCTTCGTAGGTGCAGCATTACTCCTAACATTTTTAATATCAGTTTGAAACTTGTAATATTACCGTGTCCTATTCCTGCGTTTTCAAAATCTTGTGAATCAGAGAGGTCCTGAGTTGGTGATGATGTTGTGCCTGCCATCTTTCACCAATAGCCGTCGGATCTAGATCTAACGCATACAAACCAAACTTCTCAAGATTTGCAAAAAGATGCCCGCACTTGTTCCCTATTTACAAACAACTCCTTGTCTCTCACAATCAGCCTTATCTCCTCCCCGCCACATCTAGAAGGCCATGGGAAAATCTGGCGCGATGGCCGCTGCCGGCGCCATCCACCCCAATCTTGGTGTTCCATGCAATGCACGGGCATCTACGCACAGGAAATTATGTCGAACACGGCTAGTTGTAAGCAGGCTAGCTCTACAGCCATGATGATAGTGACTGCAGACGGTGAGGCTAACTATTGTATGCCAAAAACGGCACCTATACTCAGGTGTCATCTCCGGCGCAGGGTCTTGTCACTTCACTGTGAGGAGCAGCACGTAATAATTTGACCAACGGGTAGTACAGTACTACTACACTGGTAGTACTACTACTAGTACTAGCTCCACCGTCTGGATTTAGTAGTACTACCACGTCCATCTGGATTTAGTATTTGACTAGCAATATCTAGTAATGCATGCCACAAAAAATGTACTACTCCCTCTGTAAATAAATACATGTCGTATTGTTTTATTCCTTCTGGTAGATGGCTCAAAACTAAAGTCTCATCAATCAGTGTCTATTGTACTCACCGAGCGCTCAACTTTGTAAGCTACCAACAAAAAATTGCAATCAAAGACTACTATTGTACTCCCTCTGTACTGGTGCATTAGTCACGTTACGAAAACCAAATAGTAATCCCAAACCTTTTAGGCGCGGTGCATTAACTACCCACCTCGTTCCCTGTTTTTTGCCACGAAAAAAGAAATCACCCAATACGAGACGTGGGGTGCGTATGCATCCAATGACTTGAGACTACTCCCTCCGTCTAGGTGTACAAGTCATCTTAGAGCAAGTGAGAAAGAGGAGTGGGCTCTCATGCAAGAGCCTAGCTATATGCGGATTCCTAGGATGATATACAATAAATATGAAGAAAGAGAGAGAGAGAAGATGAGAAAAAGTAGTACTCTTATAGCCAGCCTTATAGCTAACCTTATTGTAAGAGTGGCTACAAGTGATGGCTCTATATGACATGGCTGTACTACTCTTATAACTATCATATAGTCAGCAGCTGGCTATACTATTAACCATGCTCTTAGGTTATGCACCGTGACCAAGACGAAGGGGAAAGCGAGTGAACTTAATGTCTTTTTGCTAATTAATAGGATTACATGCAATGAACTAACCACTGCATGTCATGTCTGGTAGTCTCAAGTCATTAAAAGCATGCACAACCCACACCTCTCATTGGTTGATATGTCACAAAATAGGAAACGAGAAGGGAGTTAATGTACCGTGCCTAAGTGTTTTGGGATTATTTGGTTTTCGTAAGGTGACTTACACAACATTTTTGGTTACATGCATTAACATTTTATTAGTTAAATCAAAGGTCAAAACTTGGCGCAAAATGCAAAGGGGACCAATAAACCAGTAAACATCAAAGTTCTCTCGTTTGGCCCCAACTAGAGGTCCGGTGAGATGACTATACTACACCGGCACGGAGGGGGACACAGCTTCATTGACTTACTGCACCTGCGTTTGGGTGAATGACACGTGGGCCCAACAGGTGGCTGGGCCACCTGTCATACAGCCAAAGGCAGGTGCAGTACAGGGCCGAGGAGTAGATGGCCAACACACACGTGAATGCAATGTAGTCTGCACTTCTCATATAAAGGCTCCCCGCCAGTCCAATCTATGAAATCCTATGCACCTACGCACCCTAACCAAGGGCAAGAGTGATCACTCCAATCACAAGATCAGTTGACTAGAAGCTAGACCCATGGAGCCGATGAGCGCGAGCATCAGCCGGCTGTGCCAGATGGTCCATGATGTCGGCCTGCAGCCCGGCACCGAGGAACGTCTCCAGGTCGTGCTTGAGGCCGCCAGGGCGAGAGGCCGCTTGGACGACAACTTCGTCTCCTTGTTCGACAAGGTCCTCGTCGGCTTCCTCGACAAGTTAACCGTCTCCAGCCCACGCGCCCAGGCTCTGCGATGCCCGCCACCCTCAACGGCCTCTATGGTGACAACCTCTTCGATGCACTAGTGGCCCTGCGACTGCCCGCCGTCGCGCCGGAGAATGTCCACCTCGAGGTCGCGCTCACCGCGCAGCGCCTGGCGCAGCAAGACACCGTCGACATAATCACCCACGTGTACGCGCAAATCGTCCACAAGGACTACTACGTGCTAGAGGAGGACGATAGGTCGCTGGCCTTCTTGACCCGCAGGGCAACCTTGGACGGCATTGTTCAGAAGCACATTGAGCTCGCCGCCAACGCTGTTGCTCCTCACACGTCGGTTGGTGACCCGACGCACTAGGGCGTGAGGATGTCGTTGATGGATCCGTATGTAACTTTATCTTTCCGTCAAATCCATGTAGTAGTATATGGTACTACTAGTAATTATATTACCTTTCGCATCAACTTCATAATTTTAGTACGTACTCCATGCATGAACCGCCAGAACCAAACTTCTCATTACTCTAGGGAAAATCGTTATTTCATCTATCGGTCGCGCCATGGAGCAGAACCAAATTTTACAAGTTACAAGTTCAAAAGGAAAAGCCTGCCGTGTTCACGTTGCACCCCCACACGGTTGGTCCGGCACGCCGCTCAAGGGGGAACGCGTGCTGTGTTGCATTTTCACTTACAAGTGGGACCGCAGTTGAGAAAACCGACTATCGGCAAACCCCCACCCCACCCACCACGCGATGGCTGAGAAAACAGGAGGGAGAACAGATGGATGTAGCACGGACTCCAAGAAAATTGGTGTCGGGTGGGACTCGTGTGGGTGGTGTGTGTCGTACTGCTAGACGTGAATGCTAGTTATGGCCCATGCCACCCCACTATATCGAGCCTATATCGAGGTGCTGGTTACATAGAACAAATTTCCAGGAGTCCGTGCTCAGCCCTCCTCTATCTCTCTTCTCAGCCAGCCAGCAGACGCGCGGAGCCCATCGTCTGTTTGCTCACATGCGGTCCCACATGTCAGTGAAAACGCAAGAGGACCCACTGAACCTGCACATCTTTCACCTCGACGTGCTAGTGATGAAAAACAAATCCAATAAAGATATTCAGTGGCCGCTTTTGGAGTTACTCAAGATTAGTAAGATTCTATTTACAGTTTAACCATAGATGCACATCATCTGGATTCAACTACCACTCCATTTTCTTGCATGACACGACCTGGATGCTGGATGTCCCACGTGTCGGCAAAACAAGGAAGAACTCGACCAAATCTTCTCCACATTTAGACCGGAGGAGTAGGAAACACGGCAAGCCCTGTGCCTACATCATACTACGTACAAGCCCACCTCACGCACTCATGCTATCACCATATTTCTCAGCCTCCGTGCGACACCTAGCTCTAGTTGATCTAACTAGAACTAACTATTGGTTGGCTCTATGTGATGTGGCAACTTCATACTACTACTACTACGGATGCTGGCTATACTACTACCGCACTAACACTCCAAGAAGTGAGTCGAAAACCATTTATAAATTGAGTTTATGACATGCATATGCAAATGTACCATTCATTACATACAACAAGTCATCAATACACAACGACAACGAGGATACATGTTGGATTATAGATTAGTTCCAACAAAACATTCAAGTAAGTACTAAAGTTTTCATCGCACAACAAATAACAAGCAATGAAATGAACTTCAGCTCAACCAATCCTCGGCGTTGGAAACGCTTGCTTTGAACCAGAAGAGTTTCTCTCGGAAGGGCCAGCTACTATCAATCTCGATACCAACGCAGGACTGATCATCCAGGCTGAAGCGGCCTATTTCATGACCCATATTGTGATAGCCTGGTAGGGAAGCATAGCAATGTCCGAGGTATAGATACAGTTACTTCTCATAAATGGTAGTAACGTCGTCTCAACAGGAGCTGGATCACCTTTCACCATGATTGGATAGTTTTGTCCAAGGAAGAGCGATTTTCCTCCAAGAGTATCAATACTAAACCAGGGAGAAGGTGTTGGCGCTAGCACAGTAGTATCCATCCCGAATACCCTGCAACGGATGTTGGAATAGGTTTGGAGAGTGCGACCATGCGAGACAACACCTTCTTCCTTAGTCACATTAGCGGTGCCCTGTATACAGACAAGAAGAGGTGATACATTGGAATAAGTTGCCAGGCGCCACTAAGTATATGGGTCCTCGTGCTCATGATCATCATCATCGTCATCCCCCCCTTGGTTATAAAAATTTTCAAGTATAGGTGGTGGAATGTTCACAGGACCTTCGAAACACAAGAAGGTTAATTAGTAAAGGGAAACTAGCTAACCCGCATGCATGTGGATGAAACAATTATAATTATGGTGGAAGACAAACGTACCGAAAGCATAAGGATTCCATGCAAAAACAGTGTCGCGAGTGGTGGCAGCAAACACAAGATCCTCGTATTGAATTGCATCACAGTACTCATCCGTGTATAGAAACTGATTTTTGAGCAATATCCATCCAGTCGAACTATCAAGGAAGGCAACAAGCTTGTCGAAGATAGCAACAACTCCATAGTCCATTAAATCCCAAGAGCGGCCGGGAACTTGACAAATTGCTATCTTCTATAGACGACGGTCACCATGATTGTAGTTGAACGTACGTAGAATACCGGTGTGCTCAACCTCTGGGCAGTCTCAGATTTTTTGAAGTGGAACCCAGTGACGAGTGTACACATTCACAAGTTCCGACTCATAGTTGTACCCAATATAAACAACCCAATCTCCATTTGCGCCTGCCCAAGCCTTACCCTCAAGCGACGGCATCTTAACATCACACGTATCATTATCAAGCGGCACCAACTTGCACAAGGCGAGGCCTCCGTCGTCCGCATGCCAGTCAGCAGGGTCACGGTGAAGAAGATAGGGGAGAGCAAACCGCTCCTGGACCCTTGGGTTCTTTGTAATGATGTTATTAGTTGAGTCGAGAATGGTCTTGAACGAACCTGTCATGCTAGCCGAGGTGTTGACGTCGCACCGATCAATGAGTTCCTCCACCACGTCATCATTCAGATCGGGGCAAGAATAACGGGGTCGTTTCCGGCCTGTTCCCTCCATGGAGAAGACGATCGAACAATGGCAGAAGGAAGGGTGAAGGCAAATGGAGGAGGGAGGAAGAGCGTGCAACATCAGTTCCAAATCAAGAGGGAAACGCGAAGAGTCGATGGATGGTTGCCACGGTACACGAAGAGGCGCCCCGGCCTACATAGATGTCCATTCGGAAATTGTACAAAAGGACTCGCCGTCGTCTCACTTACATGTTGGAACGGGACCACATGTCAATGAAGAGGCTAGTGGGGAGCGGACGGTTGCCATAGAGGTCACACACTGACGACAAGGCCGTCCTGTCAGACCTAGCGCCCGCGCGGGATGGCTTCCGTCCCCCACATGAGCGAAGCCACATCACACCCCCACACGGTTGGTCCGCCACGCCGCTAGGCCAACTCCAGCGCGTGCAGCTCGGACGCGCGCTCACTAAGCCCCCTTTCCCTCGATGCCCCGGAGCTACCCAACCACGGCTACGTGTTTTGCGCACCCGGTGGCCGGATTTGGAGCGGATCCGGTCGGGCTTGAGCTCGCCCGGCTGTGGGAGGCCGCGCCACGCCATGGACTGGCCGGGCACTGGGCCAGAAGGCCCCGACAAGACCGTAAGGCCGCATGCAGGTACTGACTCCTCCTCTAGCCGCTCGGATCTGCACCGTCGGTGGTCTGCCGGCAGATACATGAATGGCGGTCGGCCGGGCTCGGTGCTGGCCCAAAAGCTCGTCGGCGCACCGTTGCCACTCATTACATGCGACGACTGCCCAAAGAAGGTCTTCCGCCGCATTTCTACAACGCCGAAATATCCCGGATGGGTGTTCATCAAGTGCTCAACCGATGGAGTATGTGCTACTTTAGCTTCGGTTGTGCTCTCGGATTAGACTAGTTGTGCTAACTTAAAAATTTATTGTGTAGAATGGATGCAAGTTTTGGTATTGGGAAGAAGAGTACATCGATATATTTATAGAGCGCAATTTAGTAGATGTTCTAGCACTTCTAGCTAGCATAGAGGCTAGAGATGAGACTAGTGCACTTGTTGACAGAATAGAGGCTAGACATGAGACTAGATGCGAGGAAGCAACGTCTACTCCTTTACACTCGAAGAAGAAAGAAGCACGCAAGATCGAGCCTTCACAGATCAACAATGAATGCATCGAGAAGACATTAATCCAACTTACAGGAGCAGTTATGGAAGTTGGATATCTTCTAAAATGTATTCTTGTGGTTCTGGTTTTCTTTGGTCTTGCTTTTCTAGTCAAATTTTGGTGATGTATTTCCATGTACCAAAAATCAATGATGAAAAAAAGATATGTGTTTGCAAAGAAAAATGTACGCGGCCGGGATGCGTCCACGCGTTGGGCGCACGGCCACCGCATCCGAGAAATGGCCCGGACACGACCCCATTGCCCTACCCAAACGGACAGAATCCGGGCAAAACGGAGGTCCGTTTGGGGTCGTGCGTTGGAGTTGGCCTTACAAGTGGGACCATAGTTGAGGAAACCGACTATCGGCAAACCCCCACCTCGCCCGCCGCGCGATGGCTGAGTTAGAGAAATGATGAGGTTGAAGAGATAGTTGTAGCACGGACTCCAAGAAATATGGTGTCAGATGGAACTCGTGCTGGTGGCGTGTGCCATACTCCTAGACGTGAATGCTTGTTCTGGCCATTCCACCCTAATATATATCGAGGATTCGAGGTGCTGGTTATGTACAGCAAACACATTAACATATGGCCCACCTCACACTGTGGCCAAATTTCATGGAGTTTGTGCTAGGTTAAAAAGTGTTCTTTGTGAAGGTTGGTGGCTGATCTCAAGTTTAAAACTTGTTGCATTACGTATATGTAGACGTAGAGATAGTGCAGCAGTTTTGAAAGTTTGAACCCAAACATCAGAACGAAATTTCTACTGGACTCATCCGAGGACCTAGGATGATGGGATTCGCAACTACATTAAAAACACCCGCCCGACGCGCGAAGCATGCGAAGCTAGTACAAATAGTAGTAGTACTATTGTTGACTGGACTCATCCGATAACCTGTTGCAATGCACGTACAATTATGTATTCAGAAAATATTTTTTTGCCTCGTCGCAGCACCCACTCAGTGAAGCGACTCAAAAGCCATTCATAAATTTAGTAAGTTTATCACAGGCATATCATTTTATTACATACAACAAGTCATCAACCCACAACGACAACGAGGATACATTATAAATACTAAAGTTTTCATCACACAACAAATAAAAAGCAATGAAATGAACTTCAGCTCAACCACTCGTCGGCGTTGGAAACACTAGCTTTGAACCAGAAGTGATTCTCTGGGAAGGGCCAGCTACTGTCAATCTCGAGACCAACGCAGGACTGATCATCCGGGCAGAAGCGGCCGATGTCAGGACCCATATTGGGATGGTAGGGAAGCATAGCAATGTCCGAGGTATAGATACAGTTGCTTCTCATAAATGGTAGTAGCGTTGTGTCAATAGCAGCTGGATCGGCATTCACCATCATTGGATAGTTTTGTCCAAGGAAGAGCGAGTTTCCTCCGAGACTTTCAATACTGAACTAGGGAGAAGGTGTTGGCGCTAGTACACTAGTATCCATCCCGAATACCCTGCAACGGATGTTGGAATAGGCCCGGAGAGTGCGACCATGCGAGACAACACCTGCCTCCATAGTACCACAGCAGTGCCCTGTATACAGACAAGAAGAGGTGATCCACCAGAATAAGTTGCCAGGCGCCACTGAGTATATGGGTCCTGGTCGTCCTCATGCTCGTGATCATCAACATCGTCATCTCCCCCTTTGTTATAAAAATTTTCAAGTATAGCTGGTGGAATGTTCACAGGACCTTGGAAACACAAGAAGGTTAATTGGTAAAGGGAAACTAGCTAACCCGCATGCATGTGGATGAAACAATTATAATTATGGTGGAAGACAAACGTACCGAAAGCATCAGGATTCCATGAAAAAACAGTGCCACGAGTGGTGGCAGCAAACACAAGACCCTCGTATTGAATTGCATCACAGTACTCATCCGTGTACAGAAATTGATTTTTGAGCAATATCCATCGAGGCGTGGAAGTAAGGACGGCAACAAGCTTGTCAAAGATAGCAACAACTTCATAGTTCGTGTAATCCCAAGAGCGGTGGGGAACTCGACAAATTGCTATCTTCCGTAGACGATAGTCACCTTGATCATATTTGAACTCACGTAGAATACCAGTGTACTGAACCTCTAGGCTGTCTGAGATTTTTGGAAGTGGAACCCGGTGACGAGTGTACACATTCACAAGTTCCCACTCGCAGTTGTACCCAATATAAACAACCCAATCTGCATTTGCGCCTGCCCAAGACTTACCCTCAAGCGATGGAATCTTAACATCACACGTATCATTATCAAGCGGCATCAACTTGCACAAGGCCAGGCCTCCGTCGTCCGCACGCCAGTCAGCAGGGTCACGGCGAAGAAGATAGGGGAGATCAAACCGCTCCTGGACCCTTGGGTTCCTTGTAATGATGTTATTAGTTGAGTCGAGAATGGTCTTGAACAAACTTGCCATGCTAGCCGAGGTGATGACGTCGCACCGATCAATGAGTTCCTCCACCACGTCATCATTCAGATCGGGGCAAGAATAACGGGTCATTTCCGGCCTGTTCCCTCCATGGAGAATACGATCGAACAATGGGAGAAGGAAGGGTGAAGGCAAATGGAGGAGGGAGGAAGAGCGTGCGACAATAGTTCCAAATCGAGAGGGAAAGGCGAAGAGGCGCCCCGGCCTACATAGACGTCCATTCGGAAATTGTACAAAAGGACTCGCCGTCATCTCACTGACATGTGGGAATGGGACCATGATGACCCACAAGTATAGGGGATCTATCGTAGTCCTTTCGATAAGTAAGAGTGTCGAACCCAACGAGGAGCAGAAGGAAATGATAAGCGGTTTTCAGCAAGGTATTCTCTGCAAGCACTGAAATTATAGGTAACAGATAGTTTTGTGATAGGATAATTTGTAACGAGCAACAAGTAACAAAAGTAAATAAAGTGCAGCAAGGTGGCCCAATCCTTTTTGTAGCAAAGGACAAGCCTGGACAAACTCTTATATAGAGAAAAGCGCTTCCGAGGACACATGGGAATTATCGTCAAGCTAGTTTTCATCACGTTCATATGATTCGTGTTCGGTACTTTGATAATTTCATATGTGGGTGGACCGGTGCTTGGGTGCTGCCCTTACTTGGACAAGCATCCTACTTATGATTAACCCCTATTACAAGCATCCGCAACTACAAAAGAAGTATTAAGGTAAACCTAACCATAGCATGAAACATGTGGATCCAAATCAGCCCCTTACGAAGCAACGCATATACTAGGGTTTAAGCTTCTGTCGCTCTAGCAACCCATCATCTACTTATTACTTCCCAATGCCTTCCTCTAGGCCCAAATGATGGTGAAGTGTCATGTAGTCGACGTTCACATAACACCACTAGAGGATAGACAACATACATCTCATCAAAATATCGAACGAATACCAAATTCACATGACTACTAATAGCAAAACTTCTCCCATGTCCTCAGGAACAAACGTAACTACTCACAAGGCATATTCATGTTCATAATCAGAGGAGTATTAATATGCATATAGGATCTGAACATATGATCTTCCACCAAATAAACCAACTAGCATCAACTACAAGGAGTAATCAAAACTACTAGCAACCTACAGGTACCAATCCCAGACTTAAGGACAAGAATTGGATACAAGAGATGAACTAGGGTTTGAGAGGAGATGGTGCTGGTGAAGATGTTGATGGAGATTGCCCTCTCCCGATGAGAGGAGCGTTGGTGATGATGATGGCGATGATTTCCCCCTCCCGGAGGGAAGTGTCCCCAGCAGAACAGCTCTGCCGGAGCCCTAGATTGGTTCCCCCAAGGTTCCGCCTCGTGGCGGCGGAGTCTCGTCCCGAAAGCTTGCTTCTGATTTTTCTTCGGACGAAAGACTACATATAGCAGAAGATGGGCACCGGAGGGCCAACAGGGGGCCCACGAGGCAGGGGGCGCGCCCAGGGGTTAGGGCGCGCCCCCACCCTCGTGGCCAGGGTGTGGGCCCCCTCTGGTATTTCTTCCCCTCAGTATTTTTTATTATTTCCAAAAATAACTTTCGTGGAGTTTCAGGACTTTTGGAGTTGTGCAGAATAGGTCTCTAATATTTGCTCCTTTTCCAGCCCAGAATTCCAGCTGCCGGCATTCTCCCTCCTTATGTAAACCTTGTAAAATAAGAGAGCATAGGCATAAGTATTGTGACATAATGTGTAATAACAGCCCATAATGCAATAAATATCAATATAAAAGCATGATGCAAAATGGACGTATCAGACCACATGTCAACGAAACAGGGTCTGTAATTTCTCATGCAAAATGCGATCTGGCCGCGTTGGCCCGAGGTGCCGCATTAGTTATCGACCTTTATTTTTTTAATGGCAAGCCGTTCAGTTTTGAAGCATGACTAACTGGTACTGTATGCAGAGAAAATATAAACTACTCTACCACTACTCCACCTCTAGTACTAGTAGTATAAAAAAGATATATAGGCTGGAGCCTCAGCGCTTTCTTGCTAAGGGCTGCCCACTTGCTTCTCACACTATCACCCTCTCTCCAGATCTAAAAAAGACGTCCTCTCTCTCCCTCCTCACCAGTGGTCACAGATCCGTCGGGGAGAAAAGGACATCCAGCATTGACGCACTCGTCGTCGGCGAGCGAGGTCACACACTGACGACAAGGCAATCCTCTCAGACCTAGCGCCCGCGCGGGATGGCCTCCGTCCCAAGCTCGCTTCGGTAGTGTGTGCGTAGGACGACGACCACGAGCGAACCCACTTCCCGCCGACCCTCAGGTATGCTACCACTTTTCGAACCATACCCTTGTTCTATTGCCCCATCTGCCACGTCGCTGCATGTGGATCTTTTTCCACTCCACCATCTTCCCAATTTGCTATCCTCTGCTCTGCTGGTCACACAGACGAAAACCTTAATTTGCACTATTAAAGGAAACCTAATTCATGCAGACTAATCCATGTCTGGGTTCAATAAGGAAAGGAAGGGAGACTGTACTGTCCAAGAGAGTAGGCATCGAACCCGCATCTAGGTTGAAAAGGGGAAAATCAGTAGCTAAGGAATGAGTCTCGTGTCTATTGGTTGAAGAAGGGTAGAAAGGCATGACAACGCAATAGAGAATGACCAGGTCGATCGGTTTGTTGTCCTCACATAGGAAAAAGGTGGCTAAAGAGAACAAAAATGGGACGTAATCCACATATGCTGCCTAGATATTTGTTGCTCTGGGCAACCATACCTGACTCACCACTCTATGCGTCCGTGGAGGTACATCGTACTGGTGCGCCCACTGTCCGAATGGGCCGCCCATGCTCTTATTGCCACTTTTTTGCTGTTAGTATAACGCCAACGGTCAAGTCAAGCAATGCTACTGCTAAAGTGATTGCACATTTGACTAATGCCGCACTCAGTCTAATGCCACCGATAAATTTAAGCAATGCCATTTAATGTCACTGGATTATTTCAGGGTTAGCTGTTGATTGTGGATGTATTAAAGATTTTTCAGCTAAGGCATTCTAATGCTGTTGAACAACCAGTATACTAACGATGAATCTTGTTTCTACCTTCAGATTTTTGCGCTGTTAATGCTTATAGATTGCATACCTCACTTTCATGAGATAAGTCAACTTTTTTGTACAGTGTCAAGAGGAAAGGTTAAGAGTGGGCACCTCCTCCTCCGGCTGTTCTCTTGATTCGTTCGATCAATTTTTTACGTTTGGTTGATTATCAAGATTGGGATAGCAATTTTTAGGTCCCCTCGAGTTCGAAATGATATTTACCTTGAAGGTACATGGTTTGTAATTTTTTTATACTGTCATTAGTTAATAATGCTAGTTACCTTCAGACTTTTGTATTTGGTTTAATACTCTTGCATAGCTAGTATACCAATGCTGAAACTTGTTACCTTTACATTTTGTATTGTTAATTCTTATAGAAATCTTCCAGTGCTAGAGCTTATGGAAATCTGTTTAGTAAAACCATTGTACTGTACCCTGTAATAAAATAACTACTCTACTATTACAGTAGCCACTGGATTAGTGTATATTTGTACTATTCGAATGGTGTTGCATTAGCGTATGGACATGTATAAAGTGTGGAAAGCTTTCCCAGATATGTGCTCAATAAATCTACTACCTATTTTTCTAAATACTAGACATTTGGGTACTTTAAATTGAACTGCGAAAACGTCTTATATTAAGGAACAGAGGGTGTAGAGTTCACTCGAATTATCCCGATAAAGCTAGTCACACCTTTGTTAAAACTAATGTTCATTATGTTATCGGAGGAGGTCTGTATGTTTGTCTCTAAGGAGGGTGTAGAGTTCACTCAAATTATCATGATGTAATGTTAAGTCATTTCCTTTTGTACAGTGTCACTGAATTGTCAAGGCGGTGATGGCATTTTATTTTAGTTGAACTGCACAAAATAAGCTTAAAAGAAGAGGAAAGGTCAGGAATGGCTCAATTTTTCAGAAAAAACTATGTATGCCTTCCTGACATCAGCCGTTGTTGCCTTATTTATTCCTTTAAACAGGTGGTTCAAAACAGTCTTCCTACATTTTCCCATTAAGAAATTGGAATGCTTATATTTGTGAGTCTATACTTCAACTAGTGCCACTTTTATAGTAATCACACTTTCAATATCTATGCAAACAGGGATGCTCGATTTTAGTGGAACGGCACAAAAAGTCCAAATGGTTCAACATTAGGAGCATGTTTTCTTCCAAACCTTTATATCCAATTGGTGGCACTATGAACTGTTCATTACGAAGGTACATGGTTTGCTATTATCTTGCTACTCTTTTTGTACTGTCATTAGATAGTAATACTAGTGGTTTGCATGTGAATTTATTGGCAGGGTGGACCTACATTGGAGGTGCAGGACAGGATTCAATGATTGGATGCTCAATTTCGGTTGTATCGGTTTCACCTCTTCCATCACTGCGAACATGGATATCCTTGGTCTGATGAAGAATAGGCGCTATATTTCTGCTCTGAACCAGCAAATCAATTCAGTATGAAATTGTCTAGGGCAAAACATGACTGTATCAAATTGTCCAGTGCAAAAAATGACATATGCTAAGCGGAAGAGACGTGTTTAAACGAAAATACAAGGTGGGGTATATGTTTACTAGCTGCTTGATATTTGTGCAGACAGAGATGTCTGCTCGTTGCTATTTGGCAAATAAACAAAGTGACCGCAATTTTGGTTGAACTGCACAAGAGAATAGTATAGTCACTACATGCAGTGCCATTTGAAAATAGACACAGAAAGTTTGGATAGTCACTTCATGGACTGCAGAAAAGTAGTACTATACTATTTATTGGCCAACACTAGGTGCTTCATTGCTTTGGTCTGATTATACAATGGGCATTATTTTGCCTAAGTTAAAGTTTGTATTCCGAAAATAGTCTCGCCGTCTGATCGAGAGAAGACCAAATCATATTGAAGTGGATGTTCCTCCAACATGTGTGGTTCATTCTCATGGTTCCAGCTATTGGTGAAACCGCTTATGTTTGCAAGAGGAATTGTAGACTTCACAAACAAATTTTTCTTTCACTTTGTACTGAATGTTGGCCAAGAGAACCATACATGTTAGTAGGAAGAACATATGTTTTTCTAGAGCTTTTGGAGCTACATATTTGTATATGATTTGTGAATCATTGAGATGCATTAACATGTTGATCTTATGTATGGGAATCGTACTAGTTGGTTTTCAATTTGGGCTACTAATGTGAACATATTACAATGCCAGGCCTGTGAGTCTCGTGTGAACATTTCGAACGGATCGGCTCTTACTGCTATGCACAGCATGATCCTTATATATGTGTTCTCAGTGTTTACAAGTTACTAACAGTTCCTTATTTCTGTTCCCTCAGTGTTTACAAGTTACTGCTCGATCACTAGCTATCCTACTAATGTGCTCCTGGCAGTTTTAGTTGCGACGCAAGATGCGAAGTAGCAGTTTTTTGAATAAAAATGCCTACCTCTGAAGAAACTGACAAGCTGCTCTGAAGAAAATGCCATGCGAATCTGAAGAAACTGCCAGCAAAAACTTTCGCAAATGCCTTATCTCCCAGCGAACATTCCTCAGCTAATGCGATTGTACACGTACACCATCCAACCTACTCGATCCTACACGTACACTATCCGACCTAGTTGATCCTACACGGATAAATAGCGGATCATGCACGTACTACCTCCTTTCCAGTTTGCAGGGCTCACTTCAAAAAACGACCTACTCAATCCTACACGAATAAATAGCAGATCACGCACGTACTACCTCCTTTCTGGTTTGGAGGGCTTAATTCAAAAATCTCACCAACCAAGGTAGAATCATTTTTGACAAGGAGAGAGTACCTCATCTGGATGATTCGAGTGCACTCGTTTGACCGTCATGCGACCCAGCACGGACGGGACGCACCACTAACGGGACCGGAAGCCACGGTCATAATTTCAATTTTTCTAGTTTTCCACAGCAAGCTGGCGCGCTAAGCCATGCCTGCTTATGCATTGAATTCTGATGACCGCGATGACCGTCGCGTTACCCGCGACACGCTGGTTCACCTACCTTCCGCCTATAATTACTGTTTCCCGACCTTCTCCGATGGCACCATCACCCAACTCGCCCTATCCTCATAAGCCCCCACCGGCCCGACGTCGCTCGCCACTTATCATCGCTCTCGCCACGTCCGCCATGCCCCCGCCCATCCGCGATAGGCAACGCCGGAGGCGGTCATCACCGGAACTAGTGTTCGGTTTTTCACCGGAAGGCAGACGGAGGGAGGAGGCATTCTATCGGTCTTTAGATGGCAATGCGGAGTATGAAGAGTTTTTGGAGTGCGACCGCCTGGTGGAGGAGCAGTGTATCACTGATTTGCGCCGCCAGTGGGACATGGAGTAGCATATCGCCGATTTGCGCCGCCAACGGGACATGGAGCAGCAGCACACCGATGCTCTGAGTCGCGAGCAGAGCGCCCGCAACTGGGCCAACTACATGGAGGCCGGCGCCCGGCAAATAGCCCTGGAGGCTATCGGGCACGCACGTGTTCATGAATCCGAAATTTACTACAAGCTCGTCAAGTGGGTTTCCCGCTTAGAAGCCGAAGCTTCGGTGGACCACGCCGACATGAAAAGGGCCAACGCGCGTGAGCAACGCGCCCTATCGAACCTCTGGCAAGTCCGAGGCGAGGCGGAGGACGCCGGTGCCGGTGTTTAGCGTGTACCGCAGATGGCGGCCGGCATCGTCTAGTTAGCTAAGAGTAAGTTAGTACTAGTACACTACTAGAGTATTAGTGGGAGTAGATAGTTAACTTGGCTATGATGGTTGTCAACGTGGAAGTTCGGTACTCTATATCTGGATCAGACCTATTACTTTTCTCTGAATGTTGAACTTTCCGTTTGAATGTATGGAATGGGCTGTTACTTTTTTAAATGGGTTGTATTTGTCCTCCACGGGTTTAGAGGCTGACTTGTGGGCCTACCAGGTTGACGCGTACCCAATCAGGAGATGATTGTACGTGGAGAGGATGACAGCAGGGACCCACCAAGGTCACGGCAGTACGCAAGCAAGTGCCTCCTTATTTCAAGCCAATAAAAAAATGGCCCCTCCTATTGGATTTCTGACATCTGGGTCCCATGACATTGTCAACGTAGTCAATAAACGAGAGAATTGCACAACGAGGGGCTGACACCAGGGACCCAGCAGCTCGCCCAGTTATTTTTGTTTTGGGTTAATTTGATAAATCCCACTCCAAATCTGGTGATTCCGAGAAATGCCACTGCAATTTCCAAACGTTGAAAAATGCCATTTCATGCCATTTCCAATGGCATTTTTCGAAGTCTGGAGTGGCGTTTTTCAAAGTTTGCAAAAGTTGCAGTGGCATTTTCAAAGTTTGCAAAAATTGAAGTGGCATTTTTCAAAGTTTGGAAATTGTAGTGGCATTTTTATGAATCACCATAATTGGAGTGGCATTTATCAAATTTGTTTTTGAGACGGAAGTAGGGTGTCAACTGGGCTATGCGGGGCACTCTGGCCTGTCTAGACTGCCTTTTCTTTTATGTTTACCACAGACCAGCCCAGTAGTCTTTTTTCTTTCTGAAAATGGCTTGCCCGATTTTTTGTGATTTGTCAAGTAAGTCGCTTTGTCAGGCCTGTGGGGCTGCAAATTTTTCAAGACAAGGAGAGCTTCATTCGCCTGGCCGAGAAAATGGCCTATCAGCAATGAGAAATGGGTTGTACATTTTTAAAACACATCAAACCAACAATTAGTTTCAACTTCCTTTTTTTCATTTTGAGATTTTAAATTGCATTGATTTTTATGCGTGGACAATTTGATGGATTCTATATTGATATACATTTATTTTTAAAATCAATTTGAATGTGACTCCAAATTTCGGGATTAAAAACAGTTCGGACCGCATGAAAATTTGCAAAATTTGTATAATTTTTTAACCGTGGCCACAATATGGGCTGTAATGCAAACAAAAAGAATATGGGATCCAAAAAATCCTTAAGAATTAGCAAATGGGCTGTAAATTATTAGAAATAATGGCAGATGGGTTGTATGCTGTTTTCCACAGATTTGAGGCTTTCCTAAAAAAAGGTTGATGCACAAGCAGTGACTGTTGGATGTCCATCCAGCGGCCGTCGTGTTGCTTCAATCTCTGCTCTTCCTGCTCCAGCCGCTCAAACAAGCAGCAGCGGGACTGCCTGCTCCCTCCTCCCGTGGTCGGCTGTACTCCCATCGCTGGCCTAGCCATCCCTCTACTCACCCACACCTGCAATTATTCTTCGGTGACGGCAGACGAACCAGTAAACCCTCGTACTCCCCACCATGTGGGAAACAACTGTCGAGTCTTCCCTGGCTCCGTGTCGTTCCCTTCCTAGGCCTCACCATCGTCCGCCACCCTGGTGCTCTCGGCGCGGTGTGGTTAACATGGTCAACGAACGACATGCATCTGAATTGGACTGTACGTGGAGAGGCTGACAGCTGGCTCCACCGCACGCAAGGAAATGCCTCCTTATTACACGCAAAATATTGATTCCTCCACATGACATCTGGGACCCACGAAAAGGGCCTCTTTATTTCCCGAAAAAACATTCCAGCCGCTGACAGCTCGGACCCACCAGCTATATCTTCGCACGCAAGGAAGTGCCTCCTTATTAGGCACAAAAAATGAATACTCCCCTGCTAGCTGGGACCCAGCATAGTGGGAGGCTGACTTGTGGGCCTACTAAGTTGACGCGGACGGAGGGCTTTGTCAACTTAGTCAATATGAACGATTCTAGCTCCAGTGACTGTACGATGTCCATCCAACGGCCGTAGTGCTTCTTCAACCTCAGGTCTTCTTGCACCAGCTGCCCAAAGCAGCACCGGTCGTGCCGCCTGCTCCTACCTCTCGTGGTTGGCTGTGCTACCGCAGAGACCTCACCACCCCCTACTACTCCGACCGCTGGCCAGGCCCAGTGCGATGGCAGCCTCACACCGTTGCCGAACCAGTGAACCCTCGTACTCCTCTCCGCGTGGGCATCCACTGCCGCGTGTTCCCCGGCTCCGCGTCGTCCCCTTCCTAGGCCTCGCCGTCGTCCACCGCCTTGGTGCTCTCGGCACGGCGTGGTCAATGTGGTCAACGACCGACTTCCATCGGAAGAGTACTGTACGTGAAGAGGCTAACAGCTGGGTCCACGGCGGCAACAAGGAAGTGCCTCCTTATTACTTGGAAAATAATGATTCCTCCACCTAACAGCAGGGACCCACCGGACGAGCTCCTGACTGCTGGGACCCACCAGCTACATCTTCGTACGCAAGGAAGTGTGTCCATATTACAGGAAAAAATGATTCGCCCCCTGACTACTGGGACCCACCAGCTACATCTTTGCACGCAAGGAAGTGCGTGATAGTCGGGACCCACCTGGTCGAAGCGTACGTAGCATTGTCATTATGGTCGCGAACGTGTACGTAGATACGACCGGTCTGTTTGCAGGCTGCAGTGATGAACCGTGGCCGTGTAAGGAAGGGCATGTGTCGCAGTAGAGGTGCGCATGTGTCGTAGTAGAGGTGCGCATGTGTCGTAGTAGAGGCGCGCACGTAGCATGTACACGTACATCACTACAAAAATATACACTTCCGTGATGATACGTGTTTGTCACAGTAGGTCGCATTTTTTGTCATGCATGTACATCCATGACAAATTTATGATAGAATAAAGATAGTCATACCTGTGCTGTCGTAGAAGTGTTCCATGACATTACCAAAATTATCATCACTGAAGTGTCCACTTCCATGACGATAAATTGCGCGTCACAGAAGTGCTTTCATCAAGGGTGACCGACACGTGGCATCCACCGTAACGGAATGTCGTTAAGCTATCGGGTCGGGTTTTGGATCCGATAACCCGTTAACAGCCCCGACCAATGGGGATTTTCCACGTGTAAAATCATCATTGGCTAGAGGAAACAGGTGTCGGCTCATCGTTGGGATAGATGTCATCCACTCACTGGACAGAAGGCGCCTATGAAACGTCGACACGTGGCACGGTCGAACAGTGGCCCATTCCTGTGAAAAGGCCAGCCCGTTTGACTTGGTCAAAAGCTGGCGGGCCGGCCCATGGAAAGCCTGTTAACGGCCTGTTCGCATATAGCCCATTTATAGCCCGCTAACCCAAGGCCCGTTACGCCCTATCCGAATTAGGCCCAGTAGCGTCATCTGGGCCATCCAATATGATTCCAGCCCGTTTTCACTTCTGGCCCATGTATAGCCCATGACGTCTTTCGGCCCATATGAGGCCCTTTGTAACTCTTGGCCCATTAGCGGCCCGTGCTGAAACTGGCCCGTAATGAACAGTGTATTACTTTACACCCATTAACAACCCGTGGTGAAACTGGCCCGTAATGAACAGTGTATCACATTATACCCATTAACGGCCCGTTATTCCGTTGGGCCGTTTCCAGCCCAAGTTAACTTTCGGCCTTCTGAGGGCCCATTTATTCTTGGGCTCATTTGCAGCTTTCGGTTACTTACGGCCTGTTACTGTCATTTTCTGCTTGTGGGCCAAATTCAGCCTGTTGTTACAGTCGGCCCGTTTGTGTACGTTAGTCTGTTGGGCCATTTTCATAGCATCACCAAATACGGCCTATTAACGGCCCCTTATGGTCAGCCCATAAAACGTACGATTTCCATTAAAGGCCCGTCTACGGCCCATTAAAGGCCCGTATAAGACCCATAAATGAGTCGGCGGCCCATGGATCCTACGAGACGTAGAAGGCCCATGGATCCTACGAGACGTAAAAGGCCCATGGATCCTACGAGACGTACAAGGGCCATGGATCCTACGAGACGTAGAAGGCCCATGGATCCTACGATACGTAGAAGGCCCATGGATCCGACGGCCCGTGAAGGGCCATGGTCGGGCGAGTTGGCCCCCGTTTGAACGATATAGCATATTCAAAGAATTATCCTACTCAATACTGTCACCTCTAAAAAGCATACACTATACAACAAAGAGATCAAGGCATAGAAAGGTAGAATAATCCTACACTATACAATAAAGAAATTACAACCGATTATACCCACTGGGCATTATGGTTCGACGCAGGTGATAATAAAGCATACACAAACAGCAAATTACATACAATGGGCAAATACAGCTCATACATCATGGACGCGCATCAACTTAACTCCATTTGAACTATAATCTCTTCAGAAAATAGGATTGGCCGGATTCAGATAGCACAAATTTTAGTCTGCAAAATCTCCAATTCCTTCATGGTTACATCAGTGTCTTGTTTCATTTTTTGACTCCTGCATCTAATACCTACATGTCCAGTCTCAACTTGTTGATTATACATTGACAATCATGTACACGTTGTCTTGCCACCTCTAGTTGATGCTCGAGAACATCAACACATTCCAATTCCAATCCATAATCATTCGGTAACGGCCATGCCGCACTGCTCGCAGATCTTTGTGTTGATGTCACTTCATCCTGAAATGTTTCTGTAAGTACACATGACTAGGGCAAAAATATAGTTACAACAGTGAAGCGAACAAGACACTATTTTGTACTACATGGCAAAACAGGACTAACAATAATGTTACACGTCACTTTCAAAAAAAAGTTACACGTCATGGAGCATAAGCAGGTGATATTTTAAAAATTATGAAAAAGATAGTCTATGCAGCCTGCATACAGAAATCCCTCTTAGCTCACCAGAGGAGCATGATGTTGGGGCCCAATCGAAAACACAGACAAGTTACAAATTTAGACAGCACGTTGTGTATAAGTAAGCAAGCAGTTGGCCATTCTGTGCCTCAATTAAAGTCTTAGGGAGCATAATGAACAGCAGAGGGTTTCATACAAACATACTAGAGCAGGCAAAACTATGCAATCATTAGCGTAGTATAAACTAGATTGTGAGCCTGATGCAATAATAGTTGGTTAATAGACTTCAAAGCTTCAGGCACACTTCGGCAGAGTAATTAAATGGTAAGGCCTTTAATTATGTCAACTAATAGTGATACAAGTACCGAACATCAAGCATGATTATTTGGGCATCTCATTAACTGAGGACAAATAAAGCAATTGAAAAGAGAAAATTAACTATGCCTGAAACAAACAAGGAATTGAACTGTTGAGTTGCATACAGTGACTTACCTTAGTAGGTTGAAGACGCTCAGCGTAGCTCCTACTTATCTTGCAAGCCTCCTTCCTAACATCTTGTACTTTGAAATCCTGAATCTTATCTTCATTGCACCCCCTCTGCAAGGTGACACAAACTAGTTACTCGTCTCCTTGGAAGATAAATATGCATACTTTCCAGTCTGTGAACAAAAAAGGATGAGATTGTAACAAAACAACACCACATAATGAAACATGTCGCATCTCTTGCAATTGCACACAATGAAATGAGCATTTACTATGTCTGCACTATGTAAAAACTAGGCATACCTTCGAACTGGATCTCCAGGTACTTGGCACCCCAGACAAACAAGCCAACCATACCAACAGAGATTGTCGGGTTTTTAAGCAGGCCGACAAGTTAAATGCCGAGAACAAGGAAAAGGGATCACAAAGTGAGGACGATGACGAAGAGCCCCGGCAGCCGAACACTGGGGGGCAGAAGAAATTTCCCCCTCAAGTCAAAACGGTGAACATGATATACGCTACACACATCCCCAAAAGGGAACGCAAGCGCGCACTTAGGGACGTCTACGTGGTAGAGCCAGTCGCCCCAAGATTCAATCCGTGGTCGTCATTTCCGATCACCTTCGATCGTCCAGATCATCCAACTAGCATCCGTCAAGGCAGTTCGGCCGCATTGGTCCTCGAGCCAATCATCGACGGATTTCATCTGACACGAGTCCTAATGGACGGTGGTAGCAGCCTCAACCTGCTCTATCAGGATACAGTACGTAAAATGGGCATTAATCCCTCACGAATCAAGCTCACCAAGACTACCGTTAAAGGAGTCATACCAGGTGTAGAGGCCCGTTGCACGGGCTCAATCACGCTGGAGGTGGTATTCGGTTCCCCAGATAACATCCAAAGCGAAGAACTAATCTTCGATATCATCCCCTTCCGCAGCGGCTATCACGCACTGCTCGGAAAAACCGCGTTCGCTAGACTCAACGCGGTGCCACACTATCCTTATCTCAAGCTCAAGATGCCCGGTCCACGCGGTGTCATAACGGTCAACGGAAATATGGAATGCTCCCTTCGTACAGAGGAGCACACCGCCGCCCTAGCAGCAGAAGTACAGAGCTGCCTTTTCAAGCAGAACCACAATCCGGCTGCCGAGCCCCTGGACACCATTAAGAAGGTCCGGACTACGCTGCAACAGGACAACTCGGCTTGTCAAGAGCTCGACTAGCAGTTCGGCCTCTGTCCCAGCCCTGATCAAGTAGTGGCATTCGTACCACGCGCGCATAATTACGCACTCAAAATCCCATGGGCATCGACGGAGGCATAGCTTGTGGTCCACAGTACGGCTCGACTGACCCCGGACTCACACATACTTTCACCTTTTTCTTTCTTATTTTGTTTCAGGTTCCTTTCTCCATGGGCCTGATCACTGGTCCTTTCGAAGGATCGACATACAAAGACGGCAAGCAGCAGTGGTGTGTAGGGTAACCTCTATACGTTCTTCTTGACGGTATTTCTACTTATTTCTCAGGACCCGCACGCTGCGTCCTCTTGATTTCGGCATGTTAAATAGCCCGGATGCTTATCGCACTATTTGTACAAGATACACCTTGACGTATCCATACAGTTATAATCAAAATGGTTTGCGGCCCAGTTTCTGTGGTTTTCGCTTCTTACTTCATTTTATTTCGATTTGCTTATCGACCGCATCCGTACACTTTGGTACGTCTCATATTCGCCAGGGGCTCCCCATCGCCCCATCATACGGCAGCAAAGTCCGAACACTTCTTATAGATAAGTTCGGCACCCTGAATTTAGCATTATACGCATTGGCTCTGAATCATGTCTTTGGTCAATAGTTGGGTTGCTCGGCTCCTGTCTTGCTACCCTACGTTCCGCTACATTGGCTAGGGTAGTAAAGGGAGAACTACTGCGATTGTGCCCTGGTCTAAACCGGATGAGCACCTCAGTAGAGAAAGCCGAAAACTGACTGTCATGATGCGGCAAGAGCCAGTCAGCTGTTCGGAGGTCACAAATCGTTGGAGATTTTTTCCGCATTCCGCGAAGGATCGGTACTTCCAGATTAGGCCCTGACAAGCACCCTGGTTCGTATACCAGGGGTTGCGCCCATGTTTTATTATAAAACTCCTATGGCTAAGTGAGGGCATTTAAGCCGCATAGTCTGATTGCCTGGTTCGTTGCGCTAAACAACTCCTTCAAGGACCATATAATTGGATAAAGATTGTTTAGATTCCATCCCGAACACCTCCATACTATCTACGTGAGGGCAGAAGCCGATGACTGGCCAACCCTCAAATTTCATACAACACGGCCGCACAGGAGGAAACAATTAAAACATAACAAGCATTATATTACAAACCGGCTCTGTCCCGGCTCTGTTTTTATACAATGCATGGACAAAACACGAGTGCATTCATTCGAAAACAATGTCCTGCCCGCATTGCGCTGCTCACTACAAAAAGAAGACACATCCGTGACATTTTGGGCCGAACGAATTTTTTTTCTGTCATACATATGACACTTCGATGATGATAATTGTGACAAAACCCGGTATCATCATAGATGTGGTGGGCTCCTACTTCTATGACAAAAAATCATGACAGAAAATGGGCTTTTCGTCCTGGGCGGGCCGGAGACGCAGCTGCATGAAATTCTTTGGGCCGTCCATGACGGAAAAACCATGGTAGAAGCGAGGGCGACGAAAATTTCGGGGAGTTCCCGGTTACGGTGGGAGGTCGGGGGCCGAGCGATGCGCGTTTCTCTCGTACACGTACGCGGGTGTGTGCGAGGCGTTGGCTCTAACTGAACCCGAGCGAGGCGTTGGGCTCTAACTGAACCCGAGCGATTGCACTGCAGGCCACGCGTTACTGAACCCGAGCGATCGATCGATGGCTGTTAACTGATCCCGATCGAGCGATTCCTTCGCTACTGCTGCTAACTGAAGCTGGTCGATGCTGCCTCTGGGATGAACAGTGAGCGTTGCGGGGGGGGGGGGGGGGGGGTTGGATGAACAGTGAGCGGTGGCGTTGCCTCTGGATGAACAGGACCCCGTGGTGTGGTGGAGGGCTGGATGAACAGTAGACGGTGGAGGGGTGCCCATGGAGGGGTGGTTGAACAGGACCCCATGGTGTGGAGGACTGGATGAACAGTAGACGGTGGAGGGGTGCCCGTGGAGGGTTGGTTGAACAGTAGCCGGTGGAGTAGCGCGCGGTGGAGGTTGGATGACCAGGAGCCCGTGGAGGCTGGAGGAGGTCGACGGTAGCCCGTGGAGGCTGGAGGAGGTCGTCGGTGGAGATGAACAGTATCCCGTGGAGTCCCGTTTTGCGGTACGCCTCACCCCTCCCGATGAACAGGACCCCCGTTTCGACCGTAGGAGGTCCGTTTCGTCCGTTTTGCGGTACGCCACACCCCGCCCGATCAACAGGACCCCCGTTTCGACCGTAGGAGGTCCGTTTCGTCCGTTTTGCGGTACGCCACACCCCTCCCGATCAACAGGACCCCCGTTTCGACCGTAGGAGGTCCGTTTCCTCTGTTTTGCGGTACGCCACACCCCTCCCGATCAACAGGACCCTTGTTTCGATCGTAGGAGGTCCGTTTCCTCCGTTTTGCGGTACGCCACACTCTTCCCGATCAACAGGACCCCCGTTTCGACCGTAGGAGGTCCGTTTCCTCTGTTTTGTGGTACGCCACACCCCTCCCCATGAACACGACGCATTCTGTTGCCTCCCCATGAACACGACGACGCTGTTTCTCCGTTCCGACCCAGCCTTGTACACGAGCCCTGGCCGTACGTATGCGCGAGTAGGCGTTTGAGACCCCGCCTGTATGTACACATACGTGGCCGTATTTTCTTACTTGCACCCTGGCCGCTGTACGTACGTGTACATGCTACGTGTGCGCCTCTACTACGACACGTACGCGCCTCTACTACGACACGTGCGCGCCTCTACATCCACCAGTATATATGTACATACACGTTCGCGACTAGAATGACAACGCTACGTAGGCTTCGACCAGGTGGGTCCCGACTGTCAGGCACTTCCTTGCCTGCGAAGATGTAGCTGGTGGGTCCCAGCAGTCAGGGGGGCGAATCGTTTTGTTGCCCGGACGCACTTCCTTGCGTGCGAAGATGTAGCTGGTGGGTCCCAGCAGTCAGGGGCAAACATTTTTTTCGCGAAATACGGTGGCCCGTCCGATGGGTCCCCGCTGTCAGGTGGAGGAATAATTATTTTGCACGTAATAAGGAGGCACTTCCTTGCTGCGGCCATGGACCCAGCTGTCAGCCTCTCCACGTACAGTCCACGTCCGATGGAAGCCGTTCCGTGACCACGTTGACCACGCCGTGCCGAGAGCATCAGGGCGGTGGACGACGGCGAGGCCTAGGAAGGGGACGACGCGGAGCCAGGGAAGACGCGGTAGTGGATGCCCACACGTAGAGGAGTACGAGGGTTCACTGGTTCGCTGTGGTGTGAGGCTGCCATCGCCATAGAATAACAGGGGGTGTGGGTGAGTAGAGGGATGGCCTGGCCAGCGGTGGGAGTAGTAGGGGGCGGTGAGGCCTCCGCCGCATCGCAGCCGGCCATGGGAGGCAAGAGCACGAGGCACGACCGGCGCTGGTTTGGGCGGCTGGAGCAAGAAGACCAGAGGTTGAAGAAGCACTACGGCCGTTGGATGGACATCGTACGGTCACTAGAGCTAGAATCGTGCATATTGACTAAGTTGACAAAGCTCTCCGTCCCCGTCAACTTAGTAGGCCCACAAGTCAGCCTGCCACTATACTCGGTCCCACCTAACAGGGGGAGTATTCATTTTTTTGTGCGTAATAAGGAGGCACTGAACTGTTTTTAATCCCGAAATTTCGACTCACATTCAAACTGATTTTAAAAATAAATGTATATCAATATAAAATCCAACAAATTCTCCACGAATAAAAATTAATGTAATTTAAAATCTCGAAATGAAAAAAAAGATATTTGAAACTAATTGCCGGTTTGATGTGTTTAAAAAATGTACAGCCCATTTCTCATTACTGATGGGCCATTTTCTTGGCCAGCCGAATGAAAGCTCTCCTCGTCTTGAAAGATTTGCAGTCCAACAGGCCAGACAAAGCGATTACTTGGCAAATCACAAAAAAACTGGGATGTGGCCGTGGACCCAGCTGTCAGCCTCTACACGTATAGTACTCTTCCGATGGAAGTCGTTCCTTGACCACGTTGACCACGCCGCGCGGAGAGCACCACAGCGGTGGACGACGGGGAGGCCTAGCAAGGGGACGATGCGGAGCCAGGGAAGACGCGGCAGCGGAAGCCCGCGCGGAGAGGAGTACCAGGGTTCACTGGTTCGGCTGCAATGTGAGGCTGCCGTCGCCGCAGGGCCTGGCCAGTGGTGGGAATAGTAGGGGGCGGTGAGGTCTCCGCGGCAGCACAGCCGGCCATGGGAGGCAGGAGCATGCGGCACGACCGGCGCTGCTTTGGGCGGCTGGAGCAAGAAGACCAAAGGTTGAAGAAGCACTACGGCCGTTGGATGGACATCGTACGGTCACTGGAGCTAGAATCGTTCATATTGACTAAGTTGACAAAGCCCTTCGTCCCCGTCAACTTAGTAGGCCCACAAGTCAGCCTCCCACCAAGGTGGGTCCCAGCTAGCCGGGGGAGTATTCATTTTTTTGTGCGTAATAAGGAGGCACTTCCGATGGGTCCGAGCTGACAGCAGGGGAACGTTTTTTTGCGAAATACGGTGGCCCGTCAGGTGGGTCCCAGCAGTCAGCGGGCAAATATTTTTTTTGCAAAATACGGTGGCCCGTCCAGTGGGTCCCTGCTGTCAGTTGGAGGAATCATTATTTTCCGCGTAATAAGGAGGCACTTACTTTCTGCGGCCGTGGACCCAGCTGAGACTCTCCACGTATAGTATACTTCCGATGGAAGTCGTTCCTTGACCACGTTGACCTCGCCGCGTTCGGTTGCATGCATGCGTCCATGGGCGTGGTGCGTCCCCACTGTCAGCCTCTCACGTATAGTCATCTTCCGATGACTCTTGGTTGTTGACCACGTTGACCACACCGTGCCGAGCGCACCCAGACTGGAACGACCCGGAGATGGGGAAGACGGGGTGGTGGAGTCGCAGATGGAGAGGAGTGGGAACCTTCACTGGTTCGGGTGCGCGGCAGCACAGCCGCGGTGCCGCCCACGGGAGACAAGAGCAAGAATAGAGGTTGAAGAAGGAGCACGGCTGTTCGATTAACATCCAACAGTCCAGCTGCTAGAATCATTTGTTGATTAAGTTGACAAAGCCGTGCGTACACGTCCGCTTAGTAGGCCCACAAGTCAGTCACCAAATCTGACGGGTCCTAGCTAACAACGGGATGAATATTTTTTTTCGCAAAACAAGGCGGCACTTCCTTTCATGCGAAGATACAGCCGGTGGGTCCCAGCTGTCAGGTGGAGAAATAATTTTATTCGCAAAACAAGGAGGTCCCTCCTGTAGCTGGTTCGAATCCAAACCTAGACTATGAATATATATGGTGCTATGCTACTCTGCAAGTAATGAAACTGACATATCCAACGTTCGCTTCTCCTCTTCTCTACTTACTCTGCCTAGCATCAGAAGCTCTGGCCGCAGCAACCATGTCCGCTAGCTCCTCGTCCACCTGCTCTTCAGCAGGCAACAACCAGATATGTGCCAAGTCGCCACCCGTACCATCGCCTGTGGGTCTCATCACACCCCCGCTGGCACGCGCACCACAGCCGATTGCTCATCGCAACCCGCTGCCGTTGGTGTGGTGCCACTGCTGCAAATCTCGCAGTCATCCGTCGCGTCTCAACCACAATCTGCAACCCTGGCCGAGTCTTCTACAAATGCCCGAATCATGGGGTAATAATATGTTTAAGTGTTGTTCTGCTGCTTTCAGTTGCTGATTTTTTTTAATAGTTTGGTTGATGATCTTCCAATTTGATTTGTGCAGAAAAGGGCAGATTCATGTGATTTGTATTTCTGGGAAGTTGCTGATTTGGGGGAATGCAACTACGCTGATTATTTGGTTAGCCGACGAATCCCAATACCAGCAGGTTGGGGTGTTGGACAAGTAACTGAAGGAACGGTAGAAGAGGAAGATGCAGAGCAGAAGGTTAAAGATGCAGTTCCTCTGATCATGGCCAAGCAACAGCTGCTGAACGGCCTTGACAGCAATGAGGAGATGAAAGAGCTTGTGAAGATAATGGGCAAAATCGATGTGCTCTGTAGGATGATTGTCTCTTTATTTTCAGTGTATGTAGCACTCATAATGTATTCAGTGGCTACGACATGAGCACTTTGCTGAAACTAGTAATGAATGAAACCTGTGTAGCAAGCTGGGCGTAGTGTTGTGAACATCTAATGATTTCTATTAATGGAAATCAGGGGGTATCCCCTTTTGCTCATATAAATAAATAAATAGCAGAGGCCCTGTCAGGTCAGCTTTGTTCTCATTCGAAGACGTCAAGCAAATTGCAGTCCAACAGCAAACTATGTCATCAAATTCAAGTTTCACAGCCAAATATGAGTACAACTAAACAACAATGTCATCATGTTTTAGTTGTCATACAATCACCAAACACAAATCGGCATACATAACAAGTGATGTTCTCACAGCAAAATACTAAACAACATCTTCATCAGGTTTCAGTTGTCATAGCAAACACAATTTCATATAGTAGATAAAAAAACGTCTTCTGACAGGCAAATACGACAAAAACAATGTAATCATCATCCGCAGCAGCAGCGTCAACATCTTCGCCATGTGTATCAGTCTGAATCGTAATTCCCCACGGTGTCATCTTCTTCGTCCTCAACGTCCTCGAACGTTTGCTTCTTCTTGATCAACTCTTGTATGTCCACAGCACGACAGGCAATCTTTTCGCCGGCGTCATTGATGTGATGGTTCTCAAAGATATTTGGAACATCTGTGTTATCTTGTACATCAGGAGCAGTGTAAGCATCATCTTGTGGTGCAACTTCATTAAACAAATTCCTCTGCTCAAACCTTTGCAATATTCTCCAGTCATCGCTATGTGCAAATGTGTCTTCCAAGAAAAATATCTGTGTTTCTTGATTTGCCAAAATAAAAGGCTCGTTGGTCTGGTACGCCGCCTTGACATTGATGGATTTGAAATAATCATCAGCTCTGGGTTTCGCGATCCTGGAAAACAGGTTATACCAACGACAGCACAACAGAACCACACACCGATGATCCTCGAAACTGGAGATATACTGCAACTGAACAATGGTTGTTATGTTAGCATACATTTCAGTTGTCTCTTTATCATATGTATCCGTGCTCATGATGGCACTGTTTTGTGTCTTCCTGCCTTCGTCTCGTGAAGGGTGTTGTAGCGCACATCTCCAACAACGCAATATTCATAATGTCTTACCCGAGTATCAGGACCCATTGCTAGTGAGTAAAGGGCATCGTCAACTGCCTGCCCATCCTCCCGCATCTTCTTAACCTATGGTTAGAAAATAGACAAGCTAATCATCTTATGTACTCAATATATTAAAAAAACTTACAGTGCACTTCAAAAGCTTACATGGTTCTTGAACCATTTTGCAAATCCTGCCATAACCATTTTGTCAATGTTTCTTGGATTTTGCGGGAGTAACTCCTCTTTGTAGATGCTGCACAACATAGTGATAGCGTCAAACATCTAAATATATAAGAATGTGCTGCAAGTTTAGTAGATTACGATGTATATGCTGCAGTACTGCACTTACTTGATATAAGGTAGTATCTCAGGACAGTTATTCAACACATACCAAACCATTTTGTCCAAATCTTTAGGTTTGTCCTCTTGTCGACTCTTCCCTGTAACTTGAACAGAATAATCGAAAACATTGAGCCCGGGATTGTCTTCACCCACCTCTTTGCTAAGCTGATCAGCTGTTTCAATGTACTTTGAGCAGAATGTCAACGCTTCTATAGCAATGTAGGCCTCTGCAATGGAACCCTCGAGTCTAGCTCTGTTCCTAACATAGCCCATGAAAGTGCTTAGCCGCCTTTCAATAGGGTACATCCAGCCATACTGTACTGGACCTCTAAGTAGTGCCTCATCAGGTAGATGAACAGCCAAATGCACCATCACATCATAGAAGGCTGGAGGATATATCTTCTCAAGGTCGCATAGGATAGTTGGTATCTTGTCTCTAAGACGCTCCAAAGCATCTATCCTGATATTCCTACTGCAGAGTTCCCTGAAGAATTGTCCCAACTCTGCAATTGCTCTGTATAAGTCAGGGCGGCCCAATCCTCTAAGGATAACAGGTAAAATCCTTTGAAGTAGGACATGGCAGTCATGAGTTTTCAACCCTTGTACCTTGTTTCCATCTGCACTAACTCTCCTTTCAGGGTTGGAAGCAAATCCATGTGGGAATCTCACATGTGATAGGACCTCGCAGAATTCTTTTCTTTTTACCTTGTCCAAGACGTACACAGCTGGTGCCATATCCCGTGGTTTACCTTCATCTTGCACCTGCAAATCCTTTCTGATACCCAGGTGTGTCATCAATCCTAGATTTTAAGGTATCTTTCGTCTTGCCTTCAATATTAAGAAGTGTGCCGATAATGCTATCACATATATTTTTCTCGATGTGCATCACATCAAGATTATGCCGCAGATCCAAATCTTTCCAATACTCCAAGTCCCACAAAGTGGACCTGCGGGTAAACAATAATCTCGCTTCTACCCTGCCACGCTTCCTTTTCCCGCTACCATTACCAGGATGGTTTCCTGGTGTAATATGAGTGACCTTCTCTAATTTCACTTGCAACTCATCGGCGGTGAGCCTCTTTGGCGCATCACGGTTTTCACGCTTTGCATTGAACACATGTCTGTGGCACCCCGATCCGCATGGAGCAGGGGGCCTTCGCACGTCAGCCCAGGATAACACCTGACGCACGACAGGTCCAAGATACAACATTCCAGGTACAAGAATATTCATCAAATACATGTATAGAAGAGTACATCATTGATGAATACAATCATCTGGCATAGCCCTAAGGCTATAAACTGACAGCGGAAGTCTATTTAAATGGCGGCGGAAGTCTTGGTTTGGAAGCATAACAACTCTGGCTGGGCTCCACAACTCACAGGACTGGCAAGATTACGGCCTAGCGCGACGGATCAAGCAAGCAATACGGGTACGACCTACAAAACTGGCATGACACGCCAGGTCAGTACATTGAATGTACTTGCAAGACAACCAAATACATAGCATCCAAACAAGCAGAAGACAAGGCAAGAACCAAGCGTATGCAACAACCTATCTCATATCAATTACTTAACATGGCATGATATAGATCAACTGAGCATGAACCACATCATAGCATCTACTAACATGGCAATAACATGGCATATCAAAACATGCTTCTAACATGACAATAGCAAAGCATATCATCTCAGTCATGGCATAATTTAACATATAAATCAAAGCATGGCATGACATCATGAAACTATGCTGAAAATAAAATACCGATCATATCCAATGCAGACATCATATGTTAACTTTATGCAATCATCTTGTGTTCTGCCTTGGTTTTTAAATGCAACATATTACTCATGCAATGCAACCAAACTTGTGCACCGAGTCCCTCGGACTCTCTTACCAACGGGTTGCCTCGCAACCGAATGGTGATCTTTCCGGCGATCACAACCATGACCAACACTTGGTCTCCAACACTTATCGTGACCTCGTCTCGTGATCATATCAAAACATCGTCGTGACTTCTCACGACTATCTCATAGTTCAAGTTACCATATTCTTGTTATCACATATTTATTTACCAACTTAATTATTTCGGTTTGTCCTCCATTTCGACCAAGACCTGATAGTGGGACCTACTATGAACGGTTGCTATCGATAGACTTTATATACACTCTGCAGAGGTAGCACACTGTACCCACACCACGGAACCCATGGCCTCGGCATCCCATTCGGGTGGACCAATGGCATTCCGACGAAACAAACCTACTGCCATGACACTCTCCCGGCCACTCCGACCCAATCCCCAACGGGCTGGTCCTGGGTGGCCCCGTGTCTACCAAAGACACCCCGACCACCGTCGTGGTCAACTCCCACTCGGGGACTGGTACCAAAAATCTCAAAAACGAGCACACAAGGTTATGTCCGCTTACCTGATCAGGGTAAGCACGCCCATAACCTTCCCTAGTGGGAGGCACCGGCGAGAGGTCACGACAATAGCTCGCATTAAGGCCTTCCCACAAAGGCAAATGTGGCTGCACTGAAAAAGTTCGATTTGGTGGCACTATGACTCGATCCCATCGATGATGGAGGAGGTTTGTTATTATTAAGTCATTTTAATTCCTTCTCCAGCATCATGAACATGAATGCAACAATGACGATGCAACATACGATTGCATGAACAAAATATTGAACTACTCAAGTGCACAGCTATAGCATAAAGAACATGACAATACCAAGTAATAGCATATCAATGGTGCATTACAATCCTCATAACATTGTATAACGATGACATGCAAATAAAGTAGAGTAGTGACATGGCATTATCAATAACAACATTTTAATTAGCATGGCAAAAGATATCATGAAAACAGAAGCATGCATAACAGGCATAATAACTGCAGACGAAAATGATGTGAAACAACTGCAACTACACACAGAAGGTTCAAGCAATGTCAACATGCAAGTTCGGGGCTCATGATAAGAGGTTGGCTTGCCTGGGGGTCGACAAATACTCCGGGAAGAAGTGCGAAATGATCGCGAAAAGATTTGCCGGAAACAGTTCCTTCTCGGAGGGGGCTTTTTACGGGCAAGGGCAAAAAGGTCATTTTCACTGTGAGAAAATATTATGGAAATGATATCAACGGAACGGGCTCGACGAAACAAAGACGTGGGCTTTGGAATCACCTGATTCGGAGCTACGGGTAAAAAGATATGATTGTTTAACTACCAGGGACCTATCTGTAAAGAAAATCATTACAAACTGGCCCCTGGCAGAAAAATAGATCGCGTCTTTCTCAGGAATACGCTTTCCAGAGAGGAAAGCGCATTCTGGCCCGAAGAAGAGGAGGAATACACTTTCGGCGACTGAAAGCGCAGTTCCCGGAATACGCTTTCGCGTACGGAAAACGGTTTCTCAGCGGGCGCCGCCACTTATTCGACGTGACCAGCGGGGCCACGCCCTACGGTCGCCGACAGGTGGGGCCGCGCGGGAAAGGGCCCGCCTGGCCTGGCTTCTTCAACCTCCCGCTCGTGATCGAGCGAGGCCGAGGGACGAGATCGCCTCAACGGCCATTGTCGGCGCGTCCGGCCACCTCTCGAGGCGCATGACCTACCCAGAAGATCAGGGCGGAGAGGCGCATCGGACGGAGGTCTTTGTTGCCGGCGAGAGGCACTGTAGAGAGAGCAGCAAGGCCCGCGGTAGGGAGGAGCTTCAGTCGCCGGCGGACACGGGGCTACGGTGGGGAAGAGGAGAGGCCGAGGCCACGGGGAGGCTCGTCGGAGCATGGGGGATGCAGAGGTGATGGAGAAACGGCGAGGGGAGCTCGGGATCACCAGAATCAGGCGAGATCCGAGGTGGCGGCTATGGCGACGGTGGAGGTCGAGGAGCGACTCCGGGTATGAGAGGAGGGGTTGGGGAGGCGTAGAGAAGTGGGGAGGGGCTGCTGATGATCTCTAGAGGCTCGAGGGTGGGCTATTTATAGCCGGGGCAAAGGCGCCCGAGCTGGCCTCCGCCGAGCGCGTCTAGCCGAGGCTCTGCCGCCCGCAGCAGTCACGGGGGGGGGGAGGGGGGAGCCGACGAGGAGGGAAGTGGACGAGTGCCAGAGGCTCACGGAGACGAGCAGCGCTCGGAGACAAACGGAGGAAGAGGACACTGGGGAGGAAGGCGACGATGCACAAGAGCGCACTGTTTCCGTTGTTGGCACGGCTCGCCGAAGAAGAAAATGAAGGGGGCAGAGGTCAAGAGGGAAGACGACACCGAGGGGGAACTGCTGGGCACTAATGGCGAGGCCAGAGCCGGTCGGAGCAGCGATGCCGACGCGAACAGTGGCTAGACCACCGTTTTGGCTGGCTGCCCATGTAGTCACCACTGGCATGGCGCGCTCTGGGGTTTTTACCGATTTAAGTTCATGTCTACCGCGTAGTCCTTCCAGCGTGGAGTGTTACCATGGTGAAAGATCGGGCAGAGACAAATGGAGATGAGTGAAACAAGCTCCACAAGTTTGTTGTTGCAAACTTGGCTACATCCTAGAGATTAAACTAGAGAAGGTAAATGGTAAACTTGATGTTCGGGAGGCTTAGGGTAGAAAGGACTACGGTCCTGGGAGTTTTGAGGTAAAATGGACAACTATTTACCATAGTTGTTGTACAACCACCAAAACTAACCCAGAAACTAAATCATGATGAAACACTCACTAGGAGTGATGGATTGGGCTATAACTTGGCAAAGCCTGATGATTTGAACATAACATGATGCTGTAAAAATTTCATACCAAATGGAGTCACCAAAATGGTACTTGCTTCACAGCTATCATTTCTTTCCAAAAACTTCAGAAAAATCCTCAGGGCAATTGGTCAAGTGAAATGAGCCACAATCTTGTGGAGATAGGTTATATGAGTAGGAGAAGGCCTGGAAAAATTATCAGCCATAATGGAGCAAGATAAAATACACTTGCTTCACAAACTGAAAATTTGGACAGAAAACAAGAATTGCTCCTGTGCTCACATAGTTCAATGAAATGAACTGAATTTGGGTGGAGGATAATGATTTGAGATACTTGAGAGGATGGAAAAGTTTCATCCATTTGGAAACACTATGATGGTACTTCCTTCACAAACTTGTGTTCTGGTCAGAAACTTTGAAACATTGCACAGGGAGCTAGGTTGAATGGATTGAGCTCATCTTTGGTATCCATGGGTTATTTAACAATTTTAAACATCTTGCCAAATTGCAGCTCAATTGGACTTAGCAATAACGCACTTCCTTTGCAAAATTTCAAAGAAGGCAGAAACTTGCATTGGATCATGTGCCAAATTTTGAACTGTGGAATCATGATATTAGGATGGAACTAGTGATTTTATAGCAAGTACAAGCTCCACAATTTATGTGGGTATTTTCTTTGCTATAAAAATAGTAGTTCCTTTGGAAATTGGGAGAAATGCAATATTGGAATTAAATAGGAAAAGGCAATTTTCCTTATTTAATTATGGCCAATATACTTGCCAGAGCTTGGATTAGGCATAAGCATCAACTCCACCAACTCTCATGAATTTAGGAGATGGCTAGATATGCCTTTGGATTTTATTCCTCGGAAAGGCAAGAAAAGGAATAAATCATAATTCAAAAATATTGCATGGGACTTGGCAATATTTTTGCATATCCAAGTTTCAGAAAGGTAGAATGGTCTCTGGGAACAATTGGGAGGATCAACAGATCAAGGAAAATGATGGCTCCTTTGTAAGCACAAAGGACATATCCAATTTCCAAAAATTTGGAATTAGGGTTTGAAAGGATTTGAGCTGATGCAAATGAGGTCTTGTCCACTGAAAAAGGCATGAGCAAGGTTTTGAAAGGTTGGAAATGACAAAACTTCTCAGAGTCATCCAACAAACTCAGGAGAAATTTTTGAAAGTGAGTGCCAGGAGAGAATAACAGCACAAAAATTGATAACCCAATTTTGGGGCTGTTACAACTCTTCCCCCCTTAAAAAGAAATCTCGTCCTCGAGATTCCTAGGGTTACAGGACAAACGAAAGAATAACAACTCCGCAGAAAAACCTCGGGGTTAATTTTTAACCCTTTGCTTAAATTCAAACGAGTTGGGGGCACCGAGAAAAAAAATCGCGGATTCCTTCACGAAACGTAGGTGTCGAGGTAGGATCAAGGGTGAAACCTGTATCGGGGTAGATGTACTGGATCGAGTGAAATAAAATTGGCAGTGTTTCTTCGAAAAAGAAATCAGGAAAAAGAATTAGAGACAAGGAATTTCCAAGCGGAAATGCCTCTGCGGGGTTTCTAGAGTTGGAAATCCGGCACACGGCGTATGCACAGATAGATAGGGATATGTGACTTTGCATTTCCCCAAGTACTGCCCGGATGTACTCGTGGGTGAACCGGGTATGCGTGCAGTATGCAGAAAAATCTAAACTAGCAAACAAACAGAGGCAATAAACATGCAACGGAAAAGACACCAGGCAAAATCATTCTACGGTGTTTTAATGCTAGTGGGTATATGTACTCCTGGTATACATATACCTACACCAGCGCACATTTTATTATAGACTCGAGACGAGTCAGGGTTAATTTAGTGTATGTGATCTACTAATTAAAATCTTGTTAGCAACACAGTGTCAACCCTGTCAAACATTTCTGCTTGACAGAGAGACAAGAAAAAACAACACAAAAACAAAAGCACAAAAACATACATAGAACACAGCATACGGACTACAACAGTACCAGCAGACAACAGAACACAAATGCGCTACGCGCTAAACGAAGCAACTTATCTAGGGATACATAGTTCTACCCTCATATCGAGGATGAACTGACAGACTGATCATCTTACTGCTTGACTGAGGTCATGCAGAGGATTTGCCTTGCTGGGGCTCTCCGGGAGGACGAAGACTGAGCCAATCTCCATCTTCATCATCCGACACTACTATGGGTTGGGGTTTGGCTGCTGGGGGTGTGGCTGAAATTGATCCTAGCAAATGCTGCTGGTGGATCCGTAAAAGAGCCTTGTCGAGGGTGACGATGTTGGGTCTAGGCCACAACACGGGTTGAGAGGACAGCACTGGTTCGGATGGCATTGGACAAATGACTTGAGATGCGAATTTACGAGCCTCACAGTAGGCTTCCTTGACGACTCGCACCGTATCGTTGTCCAGAGTTCGAAACTCGGCAAGCATCTGGGAAATCATCATCCCCTGGGCGGTAATATACTGCACCAGGCGAGCGATTGCGGGGTCATCTCCTTGGCTAGCGGGAGAAGGCTGCATTCCTACCTCTGTCACAATGGGGTAGAAGCAGAAATCACGCCTTGCTGCCATATGCGGGTATCTGGTTCGGAGGTGAAGCATAGCCTCCACACCAGCGGCCTGAATGGCTAAGTCAGAGGTAGGCATAGCTCTCCCCTAAAAAACGAACGGCTGGCCATTTGCTGCTAGGCTGATGCACACTCTTGCATCGAAGCGATGAAGGTGAGGGACGGGTGCCGATTGGAACACCAGGTAATCGGGGCTAGCCTTGCAGCCAAAGGCTTTGGTGAGCATCTCAGTAAGAAGGGGTGGAAAGCCAGTGTGGTTGACGGCACCGGTGCGGCTGTGAAACTTGGGAGCTTTGAAGGTGCCAGTCATGGCTGGAGTGCTACTAGCTAGGCTTCTCTGCAGGGACATGGTTGACTGAGGGGTGAGCGATACGGCGAGCGGAAAGGGGGCTTTTATATGCAGCTATGCGAGACATGCCCGCATGGTGTGGCCCCTTTCCCTTAATGGCGAAGGGTGAGCGGTGTGGCCGACCCGAAAGGATATGGTTGCTATTCGTGCCACGGGTAACTAGGCGGGGACAGCGGGGTGAGGACGTGTCGGTCCCGACTGTGCCACCTGTTGATTAACAGTGGCCATGCCGTATGCAGGGATGGGTCAAATCCCTTAGGGCCATTACCGGTTAATGGTAGCGGTGATCTAATACTAGGATAACCTATGCCAGCCTGGCTGCTCTGATACCATGCCCTGTGGCACCCCGATCCGCATGGAGCAGGGGGCCTTCGCACGTCAGCCCAGGATAACACCTAACGCACGACAGGTCCAAGATACAACATTCCAGGTACAAGAATATTCATCAAATACATGTATAGAAGAGTACATCATTGATGAATACAATCATCTGGCATAGCCCTAAGGCTGTAAACTGACAGCAGAAGTCTATTTAAATGGCGGCGGAAGTCTTGGTTTGGAAGCATAACAACTCTGGCTGGGCTCCACAACTCACAGGACTGGCAAGATTACGGCCTAGCATGACGGATCAAGCGAGATTTACGGGTACGACCTACAAAACTGGCATGACGTGCCAGGTCAGTACATTGAACGTACTTGCAAGACAACCAAATACATAGCATCCAAACAAGTAGAAGACAAGGCAAGAACCAAGCGTATGCAACAACCTATCTCATATCAATTACTTAACATGGCATGATATAGATCAACTGAGCATGAACCACATCATAGCATCTACTAACATGGCATATCAAAACATGCTTCTAACATGGCAATAGCAAAGCATATCATCTCAGTCATGGCATAATTTAACATATAAATCAAAGCATGTCATGACATCATGAAACTATGCTAAAAAAATTAGACATAATATGTTAACTTGATGCAACCATCTTGTGTTCTGCCTTGGTTTTTAAATGCAACATATTACTCATGCAATGCAACCAAACTTGTGCACCGAGTCCCTCGGACTCTCTTACCAACGGGTTGCCTCGCAACTGAACGGTGATCTTTCCGGCGATCACAACCATGACTAACACTTGGTCTCCAACACTTATCGAGACCTCGTCTCGTGATCATATCAAAACATCGTCGTGACTTCTCACGACTATCTCATAGTTCAAGTTACCATACTCTTGTTATCACATATTTATTTACCAACTTAATTATTTCGGTTTGTCCTCCATTTCGACCAAGACCTTATAGTGGGACCTACTACGAACTGTTGCTATCGATAGACTTTATATACACTCTGCAGAGGTAGCACACTGTACCCACACCATGGAACCCATGGCCTCGCCATCCCATTCGGGTGGACCAACGGCATTCCGACGAAACCAACCTACTGCCATGACGCTCTCCCGGCCACTCCGACCCAATCCCCAACGGGCTGGTCCTGGGTGGCCCCGTGTCTACCAAAGACACCCCGACCACCGTCGTGGTCAACTCCCACTCGGCGACACTCCCACTCGGGGACTGGTACCAAAAATCTCAAAAACAAGCACACAAGGTTATGTCCGCTTACCTGATCAGGGTAAGCACGCCCATAACCTTCCCTAGTGGGAGGCACCGGCGAGTGGTCACGACAATAGCTCGCATTAAGGCCTTTCCACAAAGGCAAATGTGGCTACACTGAAAAAGTTCGATTTGGTGGCACTATGACTCGATCCCATCGATGACGGAGGAGGTTCATTATTATTAAGTCATTTTAATTCCTTCTCCATCATCACGAACATGAATGCAACAATGAGCATGCAGCATTCGATTGCATGAACAAAATATTGAACTACTCAAGTGCACAGCTATAGCATAAAGAAGATGACAATACCAAGTAATAGCATATCAATGGTGCATTACAATCCTCATAACATTGTATAATGATGACATGCAAATAAAGTAGAGTGTTGACATGGCATTATCAATAACAACATTTTAATTAGCATGGCAAAAGATATCATGAAAACACAAGCATGCATGACAGGCATAATAACTGCAGACGAAAATGATGTGAAACAACTGCAACTACACACACACAAGGTGCAAGCAAAGTTAACATGCAAGTTCGGGGCTCATGATAAGAGGTTGGCTTGCCTGGGGGTCGACAAATACTCCGGGAAGAAGTGCGAAATGATCGCGAAAAGATTTGCCGGAAACAGTTCCTTCTCGGAGGGGGCTGTTTACGAGTATGGGAAAAAAGGTCATTTTCACTGTGTGAAAATATTATGGAAATGATATCAACGGAACGGGCTCGACGAAACAAAGACGTGGGCTTTGGAATCACCTGATTCGGAGCTACGGGTAAAAAGATATGATTGTTTAACTACCAGGGACCTATCTGTAAAGAAAATCATTACAAACTGGCCCCTGGCAGAAAAACAAATCGCGTCTTTCTCAGGAATATGCTTTCCAGAGAGGAAAGCGCATTCTGGCCCGAAGAAGAGGAGGAATACGCTTTCGGCGACTGAAAGCGCACTTCCCGAAATACGCTTTCGCGTTCGGAAAACGGTTTCTCGGCAGGGCGCCGCCACTTATCCGACGTGGCCAGCGGGGCCACGCCCTATGGTCGCCGACAGGTGGGGCCGCGTGGGAAAGGGCCCGCCTGACCTGGCTTCTTCAACCTCCCGCTCGGGATCGAGCGAGGCCGAGGGACGAGATCGCCTCGACGGCGATTGCCGGCGTGTCCGGCCACCCCTCGAGGTGCACGACCTACCCAGAAGATCAGGGCAGAGAGGCGCATCGGACGGAGGTCTTTGTTGCCGGCAAGAGGCGCTGCAGAGAGAGCAGCAAGGCCCGCGGCGGGAAGGAGCTTCGGTCGCCGGCGGACACGGGGCTACGGTGGGGAAGAGGAGAGGCCGATGCCACGGGGAGGCTCGTCGGAGGATGGGGGATGCAGAGGTGACGGAGAAATGGCGAGGGGAGCTCGGGATCACCAGAATCGGGCAAGACCCGAGGCGGCGGCTATGGTGACGGTGGAGGTCGAGGAGCAACTCCGGGGATGAGAGGAGGGGTTGGGGAGGCGTAGAGAAGTGGGGAGGGGCTGCTGATGATCTCCAGAGGCTCGAGGGCGGGCTATTTATAGCCGGGGCAAAGGCGCCCGAGCTGGCCTCCGCCGAGCGCGTCCAGCCGAGGCTCTGCCGTCTGCAGCAGTCACGGGAGGAAGGGCGAAGCCGACAAGGAGGGAAGTGGACGAGCGCTAGAGGCTCACGGAGACGAGCAGCGCTCGGAGACGAACGGAAGAAGAGGACACCGGGGAGGAAGGCGACGATGCACAGGAGCACACTGTTTCCGTCGTTGGCACGGCTCGCCGGAGAAGAAAATGAAGGGGGCCAGAGGTCCAGAGGGAAGACGACACCGAGGGGGAACTGCTGGGAATTAATGGCGAGGCCAGAGCCGGTCGGAGCAGCGATGCCGACGCGAACAGTGGCTAGACCACCGTTTTGACTGGCTGCCCACGTAGTCACCACTGGCATGGCGCGCTCTGGTTTTTTTACTGATGTAAGTTCATGTCTACCGCGTAGTCTTTCCAGCATGGAGTGTTACCATGCTGAAAGATCGGGCAGAGACAAATGGAGATGAGTGAAACAAGCTCCAGAAGTTTGCTGTTGCAAACTTGGCAACATCCTAGAGATTAAACCAGAGAGGGTAAATGGTAAACTTGATGTCCGGGACGCTTAGGGTAGAAAGGACTACGGTCCTGGGAGTTTTGAGGTAAAATGGACAACTATTTACCATAGTTGTTGTACAACCACCAAAACTGACCCGGAAACTTAGACATGATGAAACACTCACTAGGAGTGATGGATTGGGCTATAACTTGGCAAAGCCTGATGATTTGAACATACCATAATGCTGTAAATATTTCATACCAAATGGACTCACCAAAATGGTACTTCCTTCACAGCTATCATTTCTGTCCAAAAACTTCAGAAAAATCCTCAGGGCAATTGGTCAAGTGAAATGAGCCACAATCTTGTGTAGATAGGTTATATGAGTAGGAGAAGGCCTGGAAAAATTATCAGCCATAATGGAGCAAGATAAAATACACTTGCTTCACAAACTAAAAATTTAGACAGAAAACAAGAATTGCTTCTGTGCTCACATAGTTCAATGAAATGAACTGAATTTGGGTGGAGGATAATGATTTGAGATACTTGAGAGGCTGGAAAAGTTTCATCGCATTTGGAAACACTATGAAGGTACTTCCTTCACAAACTTGTGTTCTGGTCAGAAACTTTGAAGAATTGCACAGGGAGCTAGGGTGAATGGATTGAGCTCATCTTTGGTATCCATGGGTTATTTAACAATTTTAAACACCCTGCCAAATTGCAGCTCAATTGGACTTAGAAATAAAGCACTTCCTTTGCAAAATTTCAAAGAAGGCAGAAACATGCATTGGATCATGTGCCAAATTTTGAACTGTGGAATCATGATATTAGGATGGAACTAGTGATTATATAGGAAGGACAAGCTCCACAATTTATGTGGGAATTTTCTCTGCTATAAAAATAGTAGTTCCTTTGGAAATTGGCAGAAATGCAATATTGGCATTAAATAGGAAAAGGCAATTTTCCTTATTTAATTATGGCCAATATACTTGCCAGAGCTTGGATTAGGCATAAGCATCAACTCCAACAATTCTCATGAATTTAGGAGTTGGCTAGATATGCCTTTGGATTTTATTCCTCAGAAAGGCAAGAAAAGGAATAAATCATAATTCAAAAATATTGCATGGGACTTGGCAATATTTTTGCATATCCAAGTTTCAGAAAGAAAGAATGGTCTCTGGGAACAATTGGGAGGATCAACAGATCAAGGAAAATGATGGCTCCTTTGTAAGCACAAAGGACATATCCAAATTCCAAAAATTTGGAATTAGGGTTTGAAAGGATTTGAGCTGATGCAAATGGGGTCTTGCCCACTTAAAAAGGCATGAGCAAGGTTTTGAAAGGTTGGAAATGAAAAAAATTCTCAGAGTCATCCAACAAACTCAGGAGAAAATTTTGAAAGTGAGTGCCAGGAGAGAATAACAGCACAAAAATTGATAACCCAATTTTGGGGCTGTTACAATATCTTCGGTATTTTCTAGGATGCGGCTTGTCCTTGGCAAGGAAACGGCGGTGTCCAATGTATCAGATCTTGCTAAGTATTGCGTATGACAGCGGGTTCCTGTCACAGCGAACACATGCATTGTAACCATGTGTCGTTCGCCCTGACATAGTGCCCAAAGCCGGATAATCATGGACGCACCAAATTATAACAGCACGCAGAAAGAAATCAGCTGGTGGGCTGCTATATAGGTCTCGAGTGAGAACACCCTTCCATAGCTGTTGAAGTTCCTCCACAAGAGGCTCCATGAACAAATCAAAATCCTTTCCAGGACTTTTCGGACCTGGGATTAGCAAGGCCATCATGTAGTTTGATTCTTTGGTGCAGACATTTGGAGGCATGTTGTAAGGGATAACAAGCACTGGCCACATGTTATATGTGGCGCTCTGGTGGCCAAATGGGTTAAATCCATCTGAAGCTAAGCCAAGTCTAATGTGTCTCGGGTCAGCAGCAAACTCTTTGCATTGAAGCTTTTCCACTCACTACCATGAGATGGATGGCTCATTACATTCTAATCTTTGTACTCCTGGTTCCTAGAATGCCACAATACATCCTCTCTTGTTTCAGCATCATGAAACAACCTCTACAATCTTGGTATAATTGGAAAATGTCTCAGAACATTATGAGGAATCCTCTTCACAGCATCGCCATCTTTCCATCTTGATGATTTGCATTTCGGGAATTCACTTAAGTTGGCATAATCCTTCCGGAACAGAACACAATTATTCTTACAAACATGGATCATATCATATCCAATTCCAACTGCACGAAGGAAATTCTTCATTTTACTGTAGGTGTGTGGCAGCTCAGACACATCTGGGAAAGATTCGCGGAAAGCAGCCAACATCGCATCGAATGATTTGTTGGTCATCCGGTCAGATGTCTTCACCTGAAGAAAGGTGACCATAGCTGAGAATACTGACAGCTTATTTCCTGGGGTGACAGCAACGTTGCATTGCTCCAACATGCGGGCCCACCATTTTTCTTCTGCAGGTGAAAGTTCATGGAATGCACGAGCATTTCGTAGCATTGTTTCAATGTTGGTCAAACTCACTGGCTCCGCCACCACCACCTCCTCCTCCTCTTCCACCTGAGAATCAGGCAGATCAAGATGGTGATCTGCTGCTTCCACGTAGTCAATAACATCGACGTTCACAGCTTCACCATGATGAACCCACCTAGTATATGTGACCGACATCCCATACAAGTGTAGATGATTTTGCACAGTTGACTGTGGTCTTGTAACTGAATTCATACAACTGCTACACGGGCAGAGTACATCTGATTTCGGACCACCGTACTCAGCTGTGATAAAGTTCATGAAGTTTTCAACCCCCTCGACATATGCAGCGGAGAATCTTCGAGCAGAAGTTATCCAAGTCCTGTCCATCTATTAGACATACAAATTAGTTCTTCTACTAGATATTACAGGAAAAACATATATGCTTTTTTATGAAGTCCAGAAAAAAATACCTAGGTCGATGTCTAAAGCTATGGCAATATATTTGGACGAGCAGATCTATGTAACAAAATATATGTAAAGCTAATTCAGCAAACATATTTGAGTTCCAAATTATGGCAGGCTGTTTCAGCAGTCAATGAGGCCGAGCACACAGCCATCGAACTATCGAAGGCCATCGCAGCAACAAAGATCGAGTATAAAATGGTGTAGAGCTATTTCACCTAACAGATTGGCTACTAGACCATGGCAATCTACGTCACACTAAATATATGGCAGGATATTTTAGCAACTAATCGGCCTTGGTATGCCATCTCAGCTAAGCAGATTGAGTGCAGAACAGGGCAAGGAAGCTTCTTAAGCAGAGAATATTGACAGTAAACTACTTCGGCAAATAGTGAGACTAACAGCGTCTATCAGCTAACATTCAGCGCTACACCGACATGAACGGGGCCTCAGTCTAGAATGCGCGTACCGTGGGAGAAGCTGACCGCCGTGCGTCTCCACACGAACGTCGCCAGCGGTGGCGGCGCTGACCGCCGTGCGCCTCGACAAGAACGTAGCCAGAGGTGGCGGCGCGGCTAGATGACGGCAGTCTACAAGAGCGTACTGTGGGAGCGAGAGGATCGCCGAACCGCGGCGCCGACGTATCGGCGCGGCGGGGAGGGCGGCTTTGGCGGAGCGAATGGAGTGGAGGGGGACAGGGGGGAGGGGGTTTGGGGAATATTATTGGCTAGTTAGCCGAAGGGCGGTTGAATCGGATTTGGGGGGAATTTTTGGGTGTGTGGGGGGAGTTTGGCGCATGGTCGGTTTCTCCAAGTGCAGTCCCACGTGTCAGTGAAGAGGCAAGCCGAAGCGCGTTCCGTTTGCGTGAGCCGTGTGCAGGACCGAACGTGTGTGGGGTGCAATGCGACCGCGACAGGAGTGCTGTGAGTGTACCGCCATTTTTCCTTTTAAACTAGGTGCTTCGCCCCCTCAAAAAAAAAATTTTGTTGCTTCGCGCGATCCATCGATACTACTACTAGTAATCCGGTAATCACGACTAAAACGGCGTGGCCGGGTCTTTTCCCGCGCGATATGCTGGGAGGTTGGCTTAGTTGGGTTTTTTAGGACGAGTAATGCTACACCTACGTAATTCCAGTTACATAATTAACGTAATGTGAAATGTGTGAGCTGTTGATTGTAGATTGGGGGGAGGGAGGGGCCCACCGCCATGAAAATCAGGGGAGGAGAGAGAGAGGCAATTTACGTTAACCCCTTCGTAGGTTCCCGTAGATGTACAAAGATGTGAAATGCGTGAATGTGTAGTGGACGTACTATTGGAGTGCCTAAGATAATTTGTGTATGTATAGACCCTATGTGTTTATTTTACTTCGCATGTTAGATTTGTCTCGGTTCAATAAAAAGCAGAGTTGGTAGATAAGGCTTTCCCTCGTTCATCCTTTTCTGACAATATAGGCCGTCCGATCTATATCTAACAGATAGGAAGGAAACTATGACAATTTACCCGCACTCCTCTCCACATTTGTAGATAAGGCTTTCCCTCGTTCATCCTTTTCTCCCACAAGATCTTGATCTTCCGTGCAACGCACGGGCATCTTGCTAGTACTCCTACAATATGTATATTATTGTGAAAGTTCATATACACCGGCCGAGATTAAATCAAACACGGCAGATTTTCATTACATTTCGAACTTTTATAGGACAAAAAAATAAAAGAAACCCGACCCTAAACCTATTCTACAGCGGCGACCGACGTCCTCCATCTATGATCTCTATGTACGGGGGCGGGGTTCAAGACCCGTGAAGTGAAGGTGCGGTCTCCGGCGAGGAAGAGTAGAACACGGGATACGGACCGGCCAGTTGGCACACCATGCCCTGCCGCCTCCCATGCACTACTCATCCTCGGAGGAGTCCCCGACCTCGGCGGTGCCGGACGTTGGACGACGGCAAGTAGGACGCGTGGCTGACGGTGCTCCCGTCGTCGGCCGCCAGCGTGGCCACCGCTTGTGCGGTCGCGTCCGCGTCCGGCTACGCCGCTATTGCGTCGCGAGAGGCGTAGCGAGGGCGGTGACCTCGAGCTTCATCCCCGAAGACAAGCTCTCCCATAGAGCGTTCGCACTTGCGGTCATGGCGGATGTGGTGCCAGGTAGGAGGACGATGCGCTATAGTGTGGAGGTTAGCTGGGCGTTGCCGCTTTAAGTAGCGCATTCCGGTGAGGCCAAGCGTCCGGGTGCGTCATTAAGTCGCCGGAGTTGGTTCCTCGGGCACCGAGCCTCTTAACGACGACATACGAATGGACGGCATGAATGCGAGCAGCTGGCACCGGCTGGGAACGCACCGCGCGATGGCGCGAGGGACGAGGGTTTTGGTGTGCCAGGGTAGTCAGCTGCGGTCGTGGCAACGTTGGAGATGCCCTTTGCTCACATGCAATCCCCGCATGTCATTGAAAAAGCAAGACGACCCGGCATGGTCTCAGGTCTAGAGGATGCAGTTGGCCGTGCTACACCACTCCGCGGACGCGTCGCGGTGCCCCGTGCATCCTCGACGAGCCGGGTGTTGGGGTGTGTTTGGATTGTGGCCAAAGTGCACCATACCAAAATTTTGGTCATGACCCAAAGATTGGTCTTTGTTTGGATGGTTGCCATTTTTTTGGCATGCCAATGAACTCTAGCCAACTCTAGTTCATTTTTCTTGCCAATGTCGGCCAAATCATGGGCAACCAATACCTCAACCAAAATTTTGGTCATGACCCAAAGATTGGTCTTTGTTTGGATGGTTGCCATTTCTTTGGCATGCCAATGAACTCTAGCCAACTCTAGTTCATTTTTCTTGCCAATGTCGGCCAAAGCATGGGCAACCAATACCTCAACCAAAATTTTGGCTACCCAATGCTTTGATGGGGCAACCTTGGGCACAAACCAAACATACCGTTGGTCGTGCCACAGCACTAACGCCACCCTCGGCACACTGAAACCGACCGTGTCTAGCGACGATATGAGCGTGTCGCTCACCGCGGTCACCGTGTCCAGAGGCGGTGCTGGAGCTCCGCCCCATTGTTGGCCCCAATGACCCACATGAACGGTTGTCGGTGGCGAGGAGGTCATGGGCCAGCTCCTCCATTGGACTAGTCTGCGCTACGTCGTCCCGAAGGGTGTGCCCCACATGTTGGTTTCCCTGTTTTCCCGGCCATATTCGAGCGTCAGTGCTCCGCGTTGCGCATTAGGCCTTTCACTATGTAGGCCAAGCGAGACAACTTATTGTTTATTTGAGCCGTTCAAGTATAATCATGTGGCGTTTGCTTATTTCTCATTCCTCTCCAGCCCTCTTCTCCATCGATCATGTCGCCCTCCAGTCGAGTCCATCCTCCCGCATGCCTCATTTGAACATTCCGCCGAGTATCATTCGCATGTACCCACCCTAGTCCTCTTTCAATAGATCTCCGGACCCCGAGATGAAATCGAGAGGGAACGAGTGGGGGCAGGTGATACCTAAGGGGGATTCAAAATTTTGAACCGGTGATCAGAGAATCCGCAAATCATATATAAAGGGTACTCAATGTTCATTTCGTTTTTGAACGTACAATATACTCCCCCTATCCTTTCTAGTTTACATATAAGTTTTATGTGTAGTCAAGTATCTCTACTTTGATAAAAAAGGTATGAACATTCAACAACGCCCAATCAATATTGTTAGATTCGTACGTACTCCTAGATTTGTACTCGAGATGGTTTCCAATTTGACTATTGACAAGATTAATACTACATGAGATGTATAATGTGAAAATTATATCAATGGAAACTCCTTTCACATACGAATTTGATCATATGCTTTGTGTAAGTTGCATGTCATATATTATTACTCTAACATTTGGTCAAAGTTAGCCTCGAAAAACGCATTAGACCCTGTATGCTTTGTGTAAGTTGCATGTCATATATTATTACTCTAACATTTGTGTAAGTTGTATGTCATATATTATTACTCTAACATTTGGTCAAAGTAGTATAGTGGAAGTGGATCCTCTGACGTGGGTATCCCTGCCTTATCCTCCCTTTCGGTCACTTACTGGCGGACCCCATGCTTGCTAGGCCCCGCATGTCAGTTACTCAAAGGGTTCGGCCACGTCAAGGGATCCTCATCCGTAGTATACTCCCTCTGTTTTTATTTACTCTGCATAAAACGGAGGGAGTGGTGGTATAATAAATGACGCGGGCGGGGAGGGGGAGGGACGTCGGTTTCCTCTCAACTGCGGTCCCACAAGCGAGCGAAAACGCAAGACGAAGCGCGTTCCATTCGGTGAGCGACGTGGAGGGACCAGCGTGCCGGGCTGCAACGCGAACGCGACAAGAGCGATGTGCAGTCAAAACCCATTGACCGGTCGTCACCGGAACCACTATTCACACCAGAACCTTCGTTGCTCGGCCTACGCCAGCCACTTCCCTAAAACCACACCAAATCTCCAGCCCATTCCCCCACCTTTCGATCCCCTAGCCCGCATCAAGCGTCCCCTAGGTCGCCGGAAAGCCATGGTGCACCGCAAGATCACTTACTACAAGATGCTGACGCCGGAGCGCCGCGCAGAAATCGCCGCGGCGGTCGGTGCCACAGACCTCCGTTCCCGAGCTCGCTTTGCGGCGGGCCAATCCCCGAGTTCTTTGGAGCCAAGCTACAAGGAGGAGGAAGCCGATCCAATGTTCATGGAGGAGGTCACGGCGCAGAAGGCCCCCGATGGGTATGAGACGATGGACGTCGACTTCGTGCCGGCGTCCGAGTCCCCCATGGTGCAGGCGGACCAGCGGTTCAACATGGCGATACTAAAGGAGGACCGGGAGGCAGAGGCTCAACTCGATGCGGAGCGCGCGCATGCCGCTGCCATCGAGGCTCTCTTGCAGGCGGAACCAGATGTCGTGGATGTGAACCGGGCGGCGGAGGCTCAACCTGAGGCGGAGCGCGCGGATGCCGCTGCCATCGAGGCCCTCCTGCAGGCAGAACCGGATGTCCTGGACTTGAAATGGGCGGCAGAGGCTCGACTCGACGCAGAGCGCGCGGATGCCACTCTCATCGACGCCCTCCTGCAGGCGGAACCAGACGTCCTGGACTTGAACCGGGCGGCGGAGGCTTGACTGGAAGCGGAGCGCGCGGATGCTGCTGCCATCGAGGCCCTCCTGCAGGCGGAACCGGACGTCCTCGACTTGAACCGGGCTGTGCTCTCGTCCGTGCAGAGCGCCCACACGCTCCGCTTGAACGAGTAGCTGGAGGCCGAGGACAACCACGGTGCGGAGACACACGTCGGCAGCGACGGCTGGTTCGCGCCGGCAGCCAAAGACGACGAGGCCGTCTCTTTCCGCGAGCAGTGATAGTTTTTCTTTATGTTGTTGTTTTTATGGATCTTTTGCTGTGTAAAAACATATATTTGTTGTGCAAGTCACCTGACTTGGGTCAGTCTACCATTTCAGGCGGTTGGATGAATATCCTACGTCTCCTAACCCTTCTTTCCTTCTTCCTCACCTCTTCTTCTTCCCCAACAGACCACCGCAAGGGCCGTACGGATACTCCCCAACATGCGGTTGGATAAACATACTCTATGAACGAAAATTATGTGTGAGCGATAGGATGGCTGAGTTTGGTTTGTTCACATGCGACAGCACGTGTCAGTGAGGGTGCGTTCCCTTGGTTGGGTTTGCGGCGTGCAGGAGCGACTGTGTGAGGGTGCGGTGCGACCGCGGCGTGCAGGAGCGACCGTGTGAGGGTGCGGTGCGCCCGCAACAGCCGTGCGCAAGTGTACCTCCTTCTCATTTTGAAAACTTTAGGCAAGCTTGGCAAAAATGTGTGGCGAAGTTTGGCAATGCAAGGCCTAGACCCAAACAGGATAAGTACGTACGTACTAGGAGTACTAATGTTAAAAAAGAAAGGCGGGGTTTTCCTTCGCGGGATTTAATCGATACAAATCCTTGTTTCACGTGTCAATTAATGCGTATTTTTTCTCCAAAGACCAAAGAGCTAACCATCTCACTCCTCATCGCTTGATTAATGCAGGGCCATGCAAACCAACCTTCTCACTTCCGCATGCATGCAGGGGATATTAATGTCCTTGGTTGCATACCCCATCAATTTTGCCTCGATTAGTGTTAGTGGCCCTTTGCAAATTGTAATTTTGATATATTGGCCTTGTGTACAAAAAAATGGAGGTAGTAACTATATTTAACTTCCTTCCCCATTGCGGTGACGTCGACGATATCTTTTTTTTGTGGTTTGGCGAAGTGCGTTCGACGGAGAACACCATTGAGGGAGACCACGGTAAGTCGTTCGCAAGTGCCGACTGTAAGCCAAGAAAACCACCTTATTTGCATCCAGGAATTCCTTTACTAGTACTACTAGGAGTACTAGTGCGGTGAGATGGTTTCTTGAAGAAGACGATGGAGAAGCGGAGTCAGCGAAGAGTGAAATGATGGTTGCTTCGTCCGTGCTTTTGTGATTTGACACCTCACTGCTTTGTGATTTGTGATAGAAGGGACAGGGGAGTAGACTCTGTGCTCTATACTGTACTACATGCGTCCAAGCATGGAGAAACAGGAGAGACGTTGCATTTTTCTATTCCATCAATCAATCAATCAGGGAGCTTCAGTTCCATCTTTTTGGCTTTGGCAACACCGTCCATAATGGTTCTCACGATGCAAAAAGCTATTTTCACATTTGGCTACACATTGTGGATGCCCTTAACCATACCACTTGGTTTTGCTCCTGTGTGCTATCTATACAAATCTCAATTATATTGATCTAAAAAATTATAGACTCAAGATTAGTAAAAAGGAGGTGATTTTGCCGCGCGGATGGCGGGGGAGGTTTCTTATTTGAGCAATGCTACATCCACGTAATGGTTTACATAAAGTTACGAACTGATGTGATGTGGGACTATTTGATTGGATTAAAGGAGAGGATTAGGCCCAACCCACCTGAAAATCAGGGGGGCATATATAGATTAGATGGAAAGTACACGTAGCAGCTACGTAGCCCTTTGTAAGTCTAGGATTAGGCTTCTTATTTTCGGAGGACGTTGAACTGGCGGTTTGCTAACATGCAGTCCCACGTGTCAGTGCTTTACCAAGCCGATCCGCGTCCCACATGAGGCAGAACAACGGCAGAAGCAACACGTGGTTAAGTTGAATAACATGAGGGAGAAGCGGATTCAGCAACGAGTGAAATGATGGTTGCTTCGTCCCTCCAACTTAACTGCGGGAAAGGTGCAGCTTGTGATTTGACGCCTCATTGCTCATTACTACGCCGGCGCTATGACTGGGGTGCTTCACCCCGGCTGCTCTGCACTGTATTCCGGTATGGCACGTGGACCCGGTAGCTTGATGTCCCACATGTCGGCGAAAGGGACTAGAAGATTTATGAAAGCGAGCGCTCCACTCTTACGACGGAGGAGTAGACGACACGACGGCCCAGTGAACTGTCACTTGTAGTACTGTATAGTACTAGAGTTTTGCTGTTTCGCATGATCCATCGATACAAACCCGATTAAACAGGAAAGGGCGGGATTTTTCCCGCGCGGTAGATGATACTGGCCATACATTTCAAAGGCAATTTTAATGTATGCAAACTGAATAATTATAAGTAATAATAAGATATCTAGTAAAACTAAAAACACATATGATTTATTGTGTTAGAGTGTGGTAGTAGTGTTGTATTGCATAGTTGTTAGATGTAACATGCGAGAACATGTAGAGATGTAGCTTTGGAGGGCCTACAGAGAGAAAAGCGTAATACGGTCACCAAACTTCAGAATAAGCTGATTACGGTCACTATATACGTTTTGCAGTGATTATACAGTCACTTGCTCACAGTTCAGCATCGGATTGCACTATGTTGACCGGCCAAATAGTCTGCGTGGCGCCATGTTGACTAGTTAAATTGACCACGTTCCTTGTGGGTCCCACCTGTCAGTTCGCATAGGCAAAAGGTCAGATAAACACAAATTTACGCAGGCGCGACAAGGCTCCAACCCGTGCACGGGAATCACCTGGTTGTGTATGTGTCTGTCAGGTGCGCATGCACGTGTAGGTTGAGCACTTGAGCGTGAGAGTGTGTGTTGGTTGTGTGGTGTACTGGTGTGTGCATGCATGCGTGCGTGTGTGCGCGTGAGTGTTGCGTGCATGCGTGTGAGTGTTGCGTGTGTGCGTGGCTGCGTGTGTATGTGTGAGTGTTGCGTGCGTGCGTGGGTGCATGTGTTTGTGTGAGTGTTGCATGGATGCAGTTCGTGTGCATGCGTGCGTGTGTGTATAATTACCACACCAGCTCATGTGTGTTAAAACAGACAGCTCAGCATACCAATACAAGGCCACCTTGTCCGCTGTGCCCGCGGTCATGACTTCGAACCACCATCCAAATATTTTTTTGTCGTTTGTTTTCATTTTTACTAGCAAGATGCCCGTGCATTGCACGTAACATCAAGATGCATTTGTATGACTTGTTTATCTTGTGAGAGAAAAGGATGAACGGGGGAAGGCCTTATTTGCAAATGTGGAGAGGTGTGCGGGTACCTTTTTGCAAAATTGCCATAGTTTCTTTCCTATCCGTCAGATATAAATCCGACGGCCTATATTGCAGGATGGCAGGCACACCATCATCACCAACTCTGTTTTTTATAAGAGTGTATTTTATGTATTTTATAAGAGTGTAGATGTAGAGTAGATACAAGTCGATAGGTGGGCACGATGGTAGTGAGATAATGTGATGCAACACTAGAGGTGTCACGTGGAGCGTTTAACTGGTCAACTAGTCATGTCATGAGCAAATACAGAGTTGTACGGTGAGCCTGTGACTGTATAATAACCACTAAACGTAAATGGTGACCGTAATGAGTGGATTCTGAAGTCCAATGTATGTATCGTGCTTTCGCTTCAAATACAATGATCGTCATTACATATATCGCGAGAGAAAGATGAAACATGCGTGAATTTTCTGGGGGCTTACTTTTAGAGGACCTGGAGATAGTTTTGTGTGCATACGTGAAAGGGGCGTACAGGGGGGGTATCCGATGGAGAGAGAGATGCTCTTCGTTTCTCTTTATTATGACTAACTTTGTATATAGTATAAAAATATACAAATTCACAGTGCGGAATAAATATCATTGTGGGCACCATGGAATGCAAATTAGCGTTCGTACTCCTCCATATAACTTTGTAATGTTGTATATATGTAGAAACTCTAAAATAATTTTTTGGCCACACTTTATTCAGAAGGAATGTTGTATGCGAAATAAACGTGAAGAGAGGGCTTTTTAGATCAATGGGGTACGTGATGTAACATGTGTGAATGTGTAGTTGATGCATTTGGCGGGGCCTAGAGAGGTATGCGTGTGTATTACGTATTCAAGAGAGGCATGGATAGAGGGCCGACGGGGGGGGGCGTGGGAGAGATAGCATGAGAAATGAGAGCGGTCTAGAGAGAGAGACGAATATGACGTCACGACAAGAGATTCCATTCCCTTGAGTGTGTATATGCAAGGGGGGAGGGAATAGAGGCACGAGGAGAAATTTTCTGTGTGTGTGGTGTTTGTGTTGGTATGTTTGGGTGTGAGAAGATAATGAGACGTGGGGGCAGAGGGTGTGTCACCGCGTGAGGTCCGGTGGGTCGAGGTGAGGCCCTTCGTTCGGTTCCGACCTGCGCCACATTGGTCGGCCCGTGACGCATTTAGGAAGACCCATGGATGACTAGTCGTACAAGACAAAGATAGCAGAATTGTGAAGGACTCTATGTCCACTGACAAAACCGGCTTGGATTTGTAACCCTAGGTTCTCGGACTAAGGTAACCCCTTTATCTCTGATATTACTATTCATCCAACCTAACTTTATGGGGCATCCTACAGAATGCTCTGCTACAATCATACTCGTCGATTAGGAAGAGAGGTGTGAGACAATGCGTGGGAGACAGGCGTAAAGATAACGTGCGTACATGAGACACGTAGGCAGGTCCATGCATATAGAAAGGGTCGATGAGGATTGTGCGTGTGTATGTTTGCGAGAGGAAGAGTGCTTGTGATAAAGGTTAGTGAAAACAGTTGTAAATGGTTACGAGAGGGAGGGAGGGTTATATCTAGAGCATGTGTGCGAGAAAGACACCTCGGGAGAGAGTGTGTGAGCATGTGTGAGAGACCACCGATGGAGAGTGAAACTACACGTAAAAGACTGCTCTACACATTGATTAAAGATATAAATTGTATCCAAATATTACGATGGGATCATGATATTTGCAATTTGCGTAAGGAGCGGTCATTGATCCATCAGACATCTAGATTCTATCGAATTTGAGCATGTCTATGTTATTATTCGACACAATTGATCCACATAGTTAGTATTTTGAACTCCAGACAATGCATCGCTTTAGCAATCGAATATAAACGTGAGTATAGTTCATGTTGTCTGTGTAAAGCACATTATACATACGAAAGTTACACAATGGACATTATAAATAGCTACCTATGAACTAGCATACATTTGAATTCAACTTAAGGTGGTTTAAAAAAAATCAAATTCAACATGAAGTCCATTCAATTATTTGAATTTGATATCATGGCATTTGTAAACCATACCTAAATTATGGGGGCACCAATCTTTGCTCTGATTTTGTACATAATAGCATATGTAGTCGTGTACAAAATAGATTCAAATTTAGCTCCTCCATTCCAAAATAATCGTAGTTATAGGATTTTCAAGTGTCAAAATTTCAAAAAGAAGCGGATAATTTAATGAGGTTTTCAAACATACAAGGTCAAATATAACGTTGTCTATTTGGGTCAATCCTCATAGTTCAAGAGTACTCTAAACGTGAATCCTTGTGTTTCAAAATTTCGAACGATGCGCCAAAAGAGCCTCTACTCGCGCGAAACCGCTTGAGACCAATGTTTGGTAGTACAAGGAAATTACTTTTCTAATAACTCCGACCCGTGAAACCTACCGGCCCGACGTCCAAAGGTCTAAACTGGGGTAAGTTTGTAGCTTCATCTAGACGCCACGCAACCACATCCGAAAAACATTCATACACAATGGTCGCCTAAGCACACATGCGCGCGGCCGAAATCGCTCCCGCCCACTATTTGGGACACCTGGGATTACCATCCTACCCCCGACCTGCAGTAGGTCCGAAATTTCAGAGGGGGGCAAAGTTTGTACTTTCCCCAAATTTCAAACAAGCGCGTCCCATCTTCTGTTCAAAAAAGCCAAAAACAAGCGCGTCCCAGACCGAAACATGGTTCCCGCCCACCCGTCCGATTCCCCATTCGTACTCCGTGGGCGCCAAAACTACCTCTCCACCAGCCGCGAAACCCCGACGTCCTCCGTCCGCCACCCCATCCCACCCATCAACCGCCGCCCTCCTCCATCACGCCGGAGCCGATACCCCGACGTCGTCGTCCACCGCAACCTCAACCGAAACGCCCTCCACGGCTAGTAGTTGAAGCCGAGGCCGAGCCGTCCGTACCCGAGCTAGTTCAACCACACCGTCCTGCGCCTCACCGCTGCCGCTCCAAGTTCGCCACCCTCCACCGCACCGGAGCTGTTCCTGCTACGCCATCCTTCGCCGCCTCGGATCTGCTTCCCTTCCGCCGACATATGGCCATGGCAACACAATCAACAATTTGGCCATGGGTTCGTCCAAGCCTGCACCCTCCAGAACATCGGTTTCCCCGGTAAAAAGAAGAAGATCGGCGCGACATGTGGAGGTGACCACACAGGCAACCGAAAAAGGTACTCCTCTTCCCTTATTCGTGCAAATCTTACGCCTCTGCTTGCACGGTATTCATCCCACAGAACACACTAGTTGACCGCTTCTTCTTGATACTAGATGTTCCTAGTAACTCGCGATGCACAAGGTTTCTCCTCATATACTATTTCACCTTAGCTAGAGGTCCGTCGCCCCCCTGAATTTAAATTTCTGGCCAGTTGATTCCCAATTAACGGAAGCATTCCCCGGCGTAACAGGCGCTAGTACGCCTATTACGCCGGGGAAGCAGTGCCTTGGTGTTTATCTTAGGGGCGTGTGCGGCCTAGAGCTACTGGCACCCGATCTGGAGGTCGGCCGGGATTAAAGGGATGGCCTGGGGGCGCTGCCAAGCACGGCGGTGGTGTGAGGTCGATGGGAGGGCGGGGCGGCGGAGGCAGGGGTCGGGGCCGGTGGTCGCTGGTGGTTCGAGAAAGATCGTTAACAGTGACTGGCGGGAGGTAGACGAAGGCCATCTTCCCATTCCTTATAGATCGGACGGTTCATTAAAAAATTGACTGACCTATTTATTTTCAGTCGACTGTTATCTTAGATATGACCACATGTGGTGGTGTGCTGGAGGAGTACCTGCATTTCCTGTGCTCATATATTACAAAATCATACAGAGTAGAATCTAATTTTGTTTGCCATGCAATGTTGTAGAGCTATCATATGTCTCCTGTCATTTATTTTTCAGCCACCTTCTATCTGCTACTTTTACAGTGCACTAGTTCAGCACACACTTCACCCTTACTCTCACTATTGTGTTTTTATGCAAGGGTATTTCAGACTCTGCTGCCATGAGAGAAGCCAAAAAGAAAAGAGAGAAGTCGCTCCAGCTTCGTGTGTGGTTAGGCAAGACACGTTACAGCGCTATAAAGGGTGCAGTGTCAGCAGATGGAGACGGTAAACGTAGCTCTGGAGTTGATGACCTTGCTCGCAATGAACCACCTTCCCAGGTGCTTGCGTTAACTTCACGGTGTCATATGTGGTTGCATGTTCCATATGGTGTCTAGCTTGTATTTGAAAGGCCGAAGTCGGTAAGATAAGGAAAGATATTTTTTACATGAACCACCATCCCGTGAGCACCCGAAGACAAATAGCTAGTCAGGGCACTGGCCGAGCCAGTGACAAGCCCAGCAAAGATAGGCATCACCTGGAAGCCAACTAAAAAGCTACGACGGTGGCGAAGCAGCCCGCCTCCCACCAGGCTCTCAGGTCCTAGATAATCATGCTCACCACTCCAGCCGGATGTCTAGCTTGTATTGCTTCCAATTTGGTTAAATTGCATCTGCTTAGCTTACACATTATACCTTTGAATATGACATGCCTTTCTGTTTTTGGTACATACTAGTACATCTGTGTAATAACCATGTTCTTACATCAAACTAATGTTCTTGTGTATCCCTCATCAATCACTTATGACGAGGCAGGCAGGCAGGCAAGGGGACTACTCCTCATTTAAAGAATGCAGCGTCAGCCTCCCGACATGATTCTCAAGAAACAGAAATGCTAGATGAAGATAGTGAACGTAGCTCTGTAGTTGATTACAGAATTTCCCCTACACTAGCATCGCAGGTGCTTGCTCTAACTTGGCAGCGTGATATGTGGTTGCATGTTGCATATGGTGTCTAGATTGTAATTCTTCCAATCTGGTTAAACTGCATGTGCTAGTCTGCTTAGCTTATACATTATACCTGTTAATGTGACATGCCTTCCTCTATTTAGTACATAGTACATCTGTCTATTAAGCATGTCTTTACATAAAACTATTGTTTTTTTGTATCCCGCATCAATCAACATGATGAGACACCTTTAATATATGTAGTGCGATATTAGTTGCATCTTTCATATGATTTATAGCATGCGCTGCTTCTAATTTGTTGAAATTCCATTTATGATGGGACGCTTTTAACTTGGCAGAGTCATATTGGTTGCATCTTTCATGTGGTGTCTAGCTTGCATTGCTTCTTATTTGCTGGAATGGTTTCTGCTTAGTTTACACAAACAGTTGTGAACATGCCATGCCGTCCTGTTTTCTTACATATTCCATCCTGGTATCATGTGTTTGCCTTACATCAAAGTAGTGATTGTCAGTATCATGAATGAATGAGTTCTGAAGAGAGAATTTTATTGCTTTTTCTTGTCGGTTTTACTTGACAATTCAAAATCAATAAAGCGGAAGGAAGTTAGCAAGGCAGCGGATAAATGTGCTCCTTCCGAACGGAGGGCCTCTACAGTTTCTACTCCTCCACACCCCCAAGATGATTTCCAAGACAACACATGCATAGACACTCAACAAAGTTGTGTTTATGATGAGCACGTCTCCCCTAGTGCAGCATCACCGGTGCTCCCTCTAACTTGCCACTGGTATATGTGGTTGCATGTTATGTGTGATGTCTAGCTTGTATTGCTTCTAATTTTGTTGAATTCCATCTGCTTACTTTACACATTATACTTGAATAAGACACGTGTTCCTGTTTCTAGAACATACAATATCTGTCTATCACACCATGTTCTTACATCAAATTTCTACTATTGTGTAACCTACAACAATCACTTATCATAAGACACGTTTGACTTCGGAGTGTGATATAGGTTACATCTCACATTCTTTTCTAGCTTGTACTACTAATTTCTTGAAATGGCACTTATGACGAGACAGTTTTAACTTGGTAGAGTGATATTCGTTGCATCTTTCATATGGTGTCTAGCTTTCATTGCTTCTAATTTGTTGAAATGCCTTCTCCTTAGTTTACACATCATAAGCCGTGAATATGCAATGCTGTGAATATGCAATGGCACTAATGACGAGAGACCTCTAACATGGTAGTGTGATGTTGTTTGCATCTTGCATATGATTTATTTCTTGTACTGCTTCACATTTGTTTAAACGCCATTTATGATGAGACACTGTTAACTTGGCAGAGCGATATTTGTAGCATCTTTCATATGGTGTCTACCTTCCATTGCATTGCTTCTAATTTGGTGAAATGTCTTCTTCTTAGTTTACACATCATAGTTCTGGTTATCTCTTCCGTCCTGTTTTTAATACATATTACATCCTCCTATCATGTGGTTGTCTAACATCAAAGTTCAGTTCGTCTGCAACACGCATCAATTTGTTCTGAAGAACTAAATCGTTATTCATTTTTCTTGTCGGCTTGACTTAACATGGCACAGAGAAAGAGGAAGAAACACAGAATGGCAGGGAATGAGAAGCGGATGAATCCTGTAGATTCTGCTGGTACTGATGGTGCAATAGAAGGTCAAAGTCCAGTGGAAAATTCTACAAACACGGCATCCCATGCTACACGATTTCCAAAAAAAGCCAAACAGAAACAAATAGCTGCCACCAAACAAGCAAAGACAGCCCTAGTTCTTGCAACACCTACTACAGTACTACTAGCTGCACGACTTACTCGTGCATCAACTGAGCTAGCAGCACGTTCCCAAGCTCCCTTGCCACCTGACACTACTTCCCAAGCACTCTTGACACAAGACGAGTCGGCAATATCAGATGAACCTTGTGAGCTTCAACAGCAAGAAGGTAGTTGATGGAGTCAAGTTACAGTTGCATGCTTCTTTATATGTAGTCTCACAGTTTGATGTACACTAACACTTCCTATGTTCGTTGTTGGACTAGCACCTAGGCGCAAGAGGCAACAAACATCAGGGATAATGCTCGATAGGTTAACTAAATCTAGAGGAGGAAGAATGGAGATCCATTTTGAGGCAGATTTAAAAAGGCCACGTGATGCTACAGAGTCAGCCAAGTTCGTATCAGAGGCAGCGGTTGCCGTTAGGTGTCATGTACGTATCCTCCCAACATGGATTCAGTACATGAATGACAAAGACGAAACCCAGTTCAACACCTTCCTCGACCATTTATCTGTAAGTATGGTTATGTATGGAAACTACTAATATCGTCTTGCTCTGTCCCATACTTTCTAGGTTGCTGATAATGAGACTCCCATAATTTTCAACAGATGAGGTTCAAGTTGGATAGCCAAGATGATGCAACCAGACAAGCTTGCACCCATGTTTTCAAGTCTGCTCTGCGACAGTATCGGTATAACTTGAGGAAAACTCACTTTGAAGGCAAGGCTAACAGTGAACTTTCCCAAACATCTCAAGTGGAAAATATATCGTATGAAGACTGGAGGGGCCTTGTTAAACACTGGTCTGATCCGAAGTATCAGGTACATTATATATATGTGATCAGATCACATGTTGAAGTCCTATTTACGCATGTGCCACACAAATCTATCTTCTTGTAGGTGAACTGTTCAAAGAACAAGGCCAACTGTACGAAAGTGAAATTCCAACAGACGGCAGGATCTTGTAGCTATATTGCACACTGCGAGGCTCTTGTAATTAGCTGCTGTTTCACTCTTTTCGATGTACCATAATATAAGATCTATATTGACTTGTTCGAAATGCAGAGGAAAGCCCGCAAGGACCAAAAAGTACCTGAACCAAATGCTGTGGAAATCTTCAAGGACTGACACACCAGCAAGAAGAAGGGCATGACTACACCAGTCAAAGCCGCTGTTGTAAGTCCTTAATCCTCATGCCTTTTAACTACTACTTACTCTGACTTGTGCCTTGAACTGCATGGTTTGCAGCCAATGTCTATTACTCTTTTCAATTTTATACACAATTGTCTTAGCATATCATTGCACCTTACAAGGTTTAAAAGAGAGGAGTGATGTTGCTTTGATCTTGACCCATAATCTAGTTCCATGCTGGAATTGCCCACACAATGTTACAATTGCCTGTTTGTCTGTTCTCAGTTGTTTTGTGATATGAATGATGTCATACTATGCTTACTGTATTATAAACTTCGTCTCTTTATCCTTAGCCCTCAATACATGTGAAGAAATAGATAATACATTAGCGATGGTACATGGTCATATGTTTGGAACCTAGTTTTATTATGTACTTTGCAATAAAATACAACTAATATTTTACATGGGTTCACCAGAATAAGTTCTGTATATAGACCAAAGCTATTTTGTTTGGTTTTGCTGCCTCCTTAATATCTTCTGTTCTGGTACTACTAATGTAAAACCTCAACTTTTCAGCAAGCTATGGAAAAAATGGTGGAACCGCCACCTTCTGAAGGTGGCGAGGCAACTATAACCGCAATGTCAGCTCTTGCTGCAGTGGGTCAGTACCTGTCCACTAACAGTGCCAAAAGCACATTCCTGCATAATACTGGGTTGGTTGTTAAGGCAATATCGTCCAAACTGTCTCATGATCAAGATATGCAAGCTCAAAGCAATGTTGTATCTGCGCTCCAGACACAAGTCCATTCCCTAACAGAGACCCTTTGTGAAACAAGGAGAAACATTGCTCAATGTCGTCATGCATGGTTTTGAAACCAGACTATCAGACATTTGCTATGTTGTTCAGGAGCCTAGGGGAAATGAAGGCGAGGGTTATGGTGCTCCATCAGACAATACAGCATGTAAACGTAACAGTCGGGTCAAATGAATTGAGCTTCTGAACTTCTGGTGGTGCATTTATCTGCTAGACTGTTAAGTTTTATGCCAACCTTCCTTTTGTTATATAGTTGTAATTTGTTTTGGTGCAATACAAAATTTATTCTTAACGTGCAGCCACCGGCTGAAGAAAACAGCAAGCCATTTTTGTATAGTGTAGGGTGTTCCCTATATTTGCACTGGTGGCGATCTTTGATGTCGAGTGGATGTAATCTGTGCAATCGCCTTAATAGCCTAACGTTAGTTTCAGCCTTATTTATTTCCTAGTCTTCTTTTTCCCTGGTTTGCTAGTGGCTGCAACTACCATGGGCCATATACGGGCCGTAGGATCCATGGGTCTCCTATGGGTCGTCGATAAATGGGCCTGTAATCGGTGGGCCACGGGCCAACGGATAAATGGGTCTACATGGGCCGTAATCGGGCGTAATTAGTATCGGCCCAGCACGGTAACAAGCCGTTAACAGGCCGTAGGACAGCAAAGGCTTAATTCTGTCACAGGCATACCAAGTCGTTAATGGGCCAGAATATAGGACGGGCTGGAAACGGCGCAACGGGTTAACATGCCAGAAACGGGCCGACTCTTGCCATGGGCCGAATTTGGCCCATTAGGGTAACAGGCCAGTAACGGGCCGACTCTTGCCATGGGCCGAATTTGGCCCATGGGGGAATAGGCCAGTAACGGGCCGACTCTTGCCATGGGCCGAATTTGGCCCATTAGGGGAACAGGCCAGTAACGGGCCGGAAGTAATCGAGGGCCGAAAAGGAGCCCAAGAACGTATGGGCCGTCAGTAGGCCGAAAGCTAACACGGGATGGAAACGGCTCATGTAAATCACGGGCCGTTAACGGGTATAAAGAAAATTACTGTTCATTATGGGCTAGAGTCACCGTTGGCCTGTAAAAGGCCGAAAGATACGAAGGCCTCATATGGGGCGAAAGACGTCGTGGGCCATACATGGGCCGAAAGTGAAATGGGTTGGTGTTATATTCGACGGCCCACATGACGTTGTTGGGCCGATTTCCTTTAGGGCCTAACGGGCCATGAGTTAACGGGCCGTAAAATGGGCTATTTGCGAACAGACCGTTAACAGGCTTTTCATGGGCCAGCCCGTTAACTTTTGACCAAGTCAAACGGGCCGGCTTTGTATGCTAAATGGGCCAGTGGTGGGCCGTGGCATGTGTCGACATATCATAGGCGCCTATCTGACCCACTGACGAGCTGACACGTGTTTTGTCCGGCCAATAAGAATTTTACACGTGGAAATTTCCCATTGGTTGGGGCTGTTAATGGGTTATCGGATCCAAAACCCGACCCGATAGCTTAACGGCGTTCCATTACGGTGGATGCCACGTGTCGGTCACCCTTGACGAAAGCACTTTTGTGACGCGCGATTTATCGTCATGGAAGTGGGCACTTCCGTGATGATAATTTTGGTAATGTCATGGAACACTTCTATGACAGCACAGGTATGACTATCTTGATTCTGTCATAAAATCGTTATGGATTTACATGCATGACAAAAAACGCGACCTACTGTGACAAACTCGTATCATCACGGAAGTGTATTTTTTTGTAGTGGCTGCAAGTCGAGACCCTTCTAGAACATCCGCAAAATATCGCTCGGGTGTGCGGTGCTCCTTGCCCTCTGGCCACCTCGACGGCGTCCATCTTTGCCCACCACATCTTGCAACGGGCGAAAGCCATGCGGGCACCTTCGATGCAGACCGATTGCTTAACGATGTCTAGCCGAGGACAAGCCTCCATCACCCGCTTCACGAGGCCAAAATAACTGCTGGGTATCGCCTCAGCAGGCCACAGCCGGATTCTTGAATCCTTCATGGCTAGTTCAGCCACCCTGTGCAGCTCGACCAGCTGTTTCAGCTGATCGGTAAAGGGCACCGGATGTTCTGGCACAGCGTACTGCGTCCAGAACAGCTTCTCCATGGAGCTCCCTTCTTTGGCTTGGAAGAACTCCACCGCATCGGACACGCTGCGTGGTAGATCCGCAAAAGCCCCTGGGCAACTCCGAATTCGGGTTAGTAAAAGGTACTTCCTCTCTGCATACTTGCTTTGCATGTTAAAAGCCTTACCCGCCGCGATCTTCTTGGCCTCTTGGATCTCTTTAAGGGCATCCCGGGCCTCCTTCTGTGCAGCCTCCGTGCTCTGACGAGCCTTGGTGAGCTCGGTCTCTCGGACTGACGCATCACGCTCCAGGTCCTCGCACTTCTTCACCGCGTCCTGGAGCTCCTTCTGGACCTCGCCGACCCGGGCCTTGAGCTTCTTACGGGCGGCTTGTTGCTGGACAGCCTTCCCCTCGGCTTCGGCCGGAGCCTTTTCAGGGCATCGACCTCGGTCACCGCTTGTACACATATTATGACAATCCAGTCAATACACACCACTTATTCTTTCTGAATATACAGCAAGTCATTACACACCTTGCTTCTTCTGGAGCTGAGTCTTCACCTCGCCGAGCTCGTTCTCGGCTCGCTCCAGCCTATGCTTCAGTTCAGAGACTTCGGCAGTATGCGAGGTCGCGGCCAACAACGACGCCTGCTTATTCATACATATCAAGTTAGTCTCCTACAACAAAGGATTGATCGTCTGTCTGGTGTCTCTTTCCGAACATCGGACAGTGTCTCAGGGGCTACTGTCTATATCGGGATTTTCTCCTTTTGCGTCGCTCACCTCAAAACCTGTCAGCAGGCTGCTGCAGGCTTCGGTCAGTCTATTCTTGGCGGACTGAACCCTTTCAATTACTGTGCCCATAAGAACACGGTGCTCCCCCATAACAGAAGTGCCTCGCAGCGTTTCCAGCAGATTATCTGGTGCCCCTGGTTGGACAGGGGTCACGGGAGGAATAGGCACGCCCCTCCTTTTGAAGGGGGCTGCGTGCCGGATCTTGGAGCCGTACCGGTCTCCGGAATCGAGTCCGGTTGAGGGCCGAATTGAATACGGCCCTCACCCCCAGTTTCCATGGGATTTGACTCCCCGTGGTGTTTAGCGACAGGGGCTTCGCCCTTTGGCGCCTCTCCCCGGCCTGGGAAGGTCCGTTGGGAGGGCACCTCGTCGTCTCCCTTGGCCTTGGGAGAGTAAGCTGCCGGCGGTGTCTCGCTGGCCATCTCCTTCAAGTCCAACGAATCCTCCGACAAAGGGTCGCTGGGAGCTATCGTGGGCCTGACTGTTGCAATATAATTAAACTATGTCAATACAATAAGGAGGAGAGGCCGGGTGTACGAGTATGCAGGAGTCATAGCACTTACGATGCGGCCCGGGGCTTAGTGCGGGGGCGTCGCTCCGGACTACTGTCGACGTCCCACGCGGTGTTGACCGCAAGGGAGCCTTTCCCCCTCTTGGGCGTCCCCGCCTCCAGGTTTGTGGAGGCCGCCATCTTTTTCTTCCCCTCCTCAGGGGGAGGGTTGTCCTCCTCCTCCTCCTCGTCATCATCGTCCTCAGCAACGGAGGATGGGGTTTCTTCACCTTCGGACGTCGCGTCCAAAGTGCCTTTGCGGCGGGGGCCACCTTTGGCCCCCTTGGCCTTCTTCTTGGCCTTCTTCTCCGGCGGCTGATAGGGTGCCGGAACCAGCATCTTCGCCAGGCGCGGGATGACTGGCTCTTTGGGCAGCGCAGCCGGACTCCAGATCCGCTCCGCTCTCTCCGATCACCCCTAAAAAGAATATGCACAACAAACATTAGGCGTCCTCCTTGGACAATCAAGTAGAAGGCATGCCTTGAGGAGTAAAAACTTACCGCGCTGGCGGGATGGGTGTGGTCGTGCCCGCGGTCCGAATCCAGGGCCGGCGGCTTCTCGTTGCCCTTCACGAGTGACTTCCAGGCATCTTCGTGAGTCGATCCGAAGAGCCTCTCCAAGGTTTGGTGTTTCTCCGGATCGAATTCCCATAAGGGGAAAGTTCGGTCTTGGCATGGGAGGATTAGACGGACCAGCATTACCTGGATCGCGTCGACAATCTTGACCTTTTTGTCCACCATGCTCTGAATGCGCGTTTGCAGCGCTATAAGTTCATCTGTCGAAGACCAGTTGGGACCCTTCTCCATCCAGGAAGTGAGCCGCGTGGGAGCCCCGGATTTGAACTCCGGGGCCGCTGCCCAAGTGGCGCCGCGTGGCTCCGTGATGTAGAACCATTGTTTCTGCCACCCCTTGACAGTGTCCACAAGCATGCCCTTGGGCCATGTAGCATTGGGCATCCTGCTCACCGTGGCAGCGCCGCACTCCGCGTGCTGGCCATCCACCACCTTTGGCTTCACATTGAAGGTCTTGAGCCATAGGCCGAAGTGGGGATGGATGCGGAGGAAGGCCTCGCACACAACGATGAACACCGAGATGTTGAGGAAGGAGTTCGGGGCTAGATCATGGAAATCTAGCCCGTAATAATACATCAGTCCACAGACGAAAGGGTGAATTGGAAACCCCAGTCCGCGAATGAAGTGAGGGAGGAAAACCACCCTCTCATTGTGCTTCGGAGTATGGATGATTTGCCCCTTGGCTGGCAGACGGTGGGCGATTTCTTTCGCCAGATACCAGGCCGCCCGAAGCTGGGTGATATCTTTCTCCTTGACGGAGGAGGCCATCCACTTGCCCTGACCTCCGGACATGGTTGAGTGCTAGCTCAAATGGAAGGGAGATGAAAACTTCAGTGCTGGAGCTTGAGGTTGGAAGGGCGGAGATAGAAAGAAGGCGTGGGAGAGGAAGATGGAATCCTTATACCCTTATAAAGGCAGCGAATATTGAACGCCTCCTTGCTCACCTTAAGATTCACCTATTCCCAAAGGCTGTATAAACTGCACGGTTGGGTTACTCATGCCCACATTGATGAGAATCCCATGATAAGGGAACACGATCTCTGCTTTGACAAGATGTGCCAATGGCAACCATGTCTCGGGACGTGGGGCGTCGAACACAAAAACGGTTTGGAATTATGACCGGTCAAGCGTAATGTCATGCTGCAAAAAAGTTGTTAGCGGATGGAATGCGTGTAAAATTATATTCTCTCTGCGGTTGTGTATGGTGTGTGCAATAGGTCCGGATACTATCATTGCGTCCGAAGACTATCTTGGAGTTCGGAAAGAAGGGAACCCGCCTTGCAATGTCGAAGACAATCTACGCGCCGGACTCCTCATCATTGAAGCCAGGTTCAGGGGCTACTGAGGGAGTCCTGGACTAAGGGGTCCTCAGGCGTCCGGCCTGTTATCCGTGGGCCGGACTGATGGGCTGTGAAGACATGAAGACCGAAGACTCCACCCGTGTCTGGATTGGACTCTCCTTGGCGTTGAAGGCAAGCTTGGCGACCAACTATGAAGATTCCTTCTTATGTAACCGACTCTTTGTAAACCCTAGATCCCTCCGGTGTCTATATAAACCGGAGGGGGTAGTCCAGATAGCAGAGAGACTCATTACCATAGTCATACAGGCTAGGCCTCTAGGGTTTAGCCATTACGATCTCATGGTAGATCAACTCTTGTAATACTCATATTCATCAAGATCAATCAAGCAGGAAGTAGGGTATTACCTTCATAGAGAGGGCCCGAACCTAGGTAAACATTGTGTCCCCTGTCTCCTGTTACCATCGACCTTAGACGCACAGTTCGGGACCCCCTACCCGAGATCCGCCGGTTTTGACACCGACACCCCTCTTGGCCACGTGCTAGGGGTCTTGCTCTCTCGGTTGCAAACAACCACACACTATCTCCTCACCTTGCTTCCGTTGTCGAAGACGCATGTGTGATATGTTTGCATAAGACACACACGTTTTTTATCGACTTTTATCGAGTGCTGTCCATGTCTCTTTCACACACGCACACACACTTTTTTCACTCACTCTTTCTATTTCACTCCCTCTCTCTCTCTCGCTCTCTAGTTAGGGACTCTCTCACGTCCATAAGCATATGGATGTTTTGAAAAGTCAAACCTCAAAAAAGTTTGACCAGGTATATGTGGAGAAAAACATTTACATCTGGAAATATCATTAGATTCATCACAACATGTACTTACTTCATACTATCATTTATCTTTGGTATTGTAGATATAAGTAATTTCTTTATAAACTTGGTCAAAGTTTCAAAAGTTTGACTTTTAAAAAATGTTGGAACTACATGATCGAACGGAGGGACTAGCTCTTACTCTCTCTCTCTGCTATCTCTCACGGGCCACCCCTCTCACACGAACACTCTATACCGACGGATTATATACTCACGGTGTCAGCGTATAGCTCCGTATATTGTATAGTTGACCGGTCAACCAATCCACATGCTGCCTTGTCAGCTCGTGTTCTATATCTTCGTGTGCTGGCCCATGTGGCAGTGGGTGAAAATAAGTAAACTAGAGGCCCATCTGACACGCGGTGAAGTAAACAAAGTTGAAACCACAAAGGGTAGCACCCCGCACGCTAGTAAATTGAGGGCGCATTGAGGACACACTTCTTCCGCGTGGAGGACGCACTCGCGCACATTTCACCACTGCGCGGCGGCATGCACAGAAGGACGTACTCGCGCACACCCAGCACACAACACACACCAGCACACGTGTACACCGGCATCGCCGCCGGTTGAGATGGACGGCGAGGCAGCCAACAAGCGGAGGCGGCTCAAGCCAAAACCGCATCCGGCGAGCCTGGACTTCATCAGCAGCCTCCCCGACGACATGCTGCTCGTCATCATCGGCCTCCTCCCCACCAAATCTGCCGTGCGGACTGCCCTGCTCTCCCGGCGGTGGCGCCCACTCTGGCGCCGCGTCCCCCTCAACCTCACCGTCGACAGCTGCCTCTGCGACGGGGATTGCAAACGCATGGCCGTAGTCTCCAAGATCCTTTCATCGCAACCTGGGCCAGCCAGGCGCCTTGACATCCGCATGTTCAGTACCAACTGCAAGGTCTAACCCAAATTCGACGAGTGGTTCTTATCCCCCACGCTAGATCAGCTCGAGGAGCTCAGCTTTGAAGCCGGACGATGTCGCTCTCTACCGCCGTCGCCGCTCCGCCTCGCGCCAACGCTGCGCCGCGCCAGCTTCAGCTCCTGCTATCTTCCCCAGATTAAGTCCATGCCCGCCCTTCTTCTCCCTCAACTCAAGCAGCTCGACCTCTTCGATGTTGTCATCTCGAAGAAGGCTATGGAGCACCTGCTCTGCAGTTGTACTGCACTCGAGTACCTTCGTCTTGAGCAGATCCATGTGTTCATTAGCCTCCACATCGCCTCGAGGAATCTTAGATGGATTTATGTGTCTTGTTGGCCCCGCAACAAGACATCAATTGGGAAGAGATCACTCCAGCTGTTCCATGTTATGGTCATTGAGAATGCGCCTTTCCTTGACAGATTGCTAGTATCGGATCTAGAAGGTCCAACAAAAATCAAGGTCATTGACAGCGTTGGTGCATTCGTCTGCCAAATTCTCCGAACTCTTTATTGGATCCGTTAATCGTTCAGGTACAACACTCATCTTCGTCTCCGTCTTCTTGAAATTCACATTTTTAAATTTCTTCTTGATGTATTTACGACCGTCTTCTAGAAAATGATTCCCACAAGCTTGACCCAGTCTATGCGCACAGTGAAGATCTTGGCAATAAAATCTATCGGCCCCAATCTGGATCAAGTTGTTGGATTCCTTACATGCTTTCCGTGCACGGAGAAGCTACTCATCGAGGTGAAACTTCTTTCCTATTAGTAAATGGTAATCACAACGTAGCTCAACTTTTTCGTAATTTTCCCAAATTACGATGACAAGTGTAGTGTTCAAAACTGCATCTACGCACTGCACCGAAAGAAATGTTTTTAGTATTTTTTCTCACGTGATCACCTGCATTGTTTTTTTGTTGTACTACTATAGTAGCCTAGGCTAGTCATAGTGGAAAGTAACTTAGAATACTCCAGTAACTCTATGGTTACCCTAAGAGCAAGTACTACCTCCGTCCTGGTTTACTCTTCCTATTTTGTAGTATGAAAATTTGACCATAGATTTAACTGACAAAATGTTAATGCATGTCACTAAGAACTATATCGTTGGATTCGTATTTGAACATAATTTCAAATGGTGTAATTTTTAATGACATGCATTGGCATTTTTTACATAAATATATGGTCAAAATTTTATACTAAATAAGAGGTAGTACAAAAGTGGGCTATAACGACCCTCCACTATGTAGGCCAAAACACGTGCCAAATTCACTTGTGATGCATTTGGCATCGATGCCCCTCCATTGCTCACCTGGTGCCCCAATCTGGATCACCTACTTTGCTCCGGTGCCAAATTAACTCACGCAATGAAAAAACACTTGCGTGGGAGAGAGAGAGAGAGGACTGAGGCAATAAAAAAACACTTGTTTGGGAGAGTGAGAGGCTGGTGTAGTTGGTTTGATTGATTTGTTTATACATGTGGGTCTATGTGCACAACGGTGCCAACTCTCTCACATCGCGAGAGCGGTGCCAAAATCTTTTGATTTGACATTGATGCGTATTATGTGGCATACTTTTGCGAAATATGGCATCGGCCACATAGTGGAAGGCAACAAATGCCCAAGCTCTTCACGTACTCCTAGGTAAATGAGAGGAAAGAGAAAAAATATCACTAGCCAGCCAACCCTATCTTATGAGCGAATGATATTGGTACCTCTCGATGACATGGCAATCTTATACATCCAGCTGCTCTAATATGTTCTCTTCTTTTGCAGATAAAAAAAGAACCAAAAGTGAAAAATGTGCTGCACTATAACAATCTCATCGGATGCCTTGATCTCCATCTTACAGAAATTGATTTGATCGACTATCGAGGTAGCACATCTGAGATTAAATTGGCCAGGTTCTTTGTTCTGGAGGCAAGTGTGCTCAAGGTAATGAGGTTTGGCGTTCTCTAGCGCAACAATGAATGGCGTGCTGATCACCGCAAGCGTCTAAGCCTAAATGACAAAGTCTCCGCAGAAGCTGAATTTGTTTTTGAAACATCAAGTGGCCAGAGACTCAAAAACTTATTTGCCCATTAGTGACTTGTCAGGGCGGTGGATTTTAGTTTGTACGATAATGCTGCATCCACCTAAAGTAACGAAAGTTCTTACGTAAACTTCCTAGTAATTCCCTCTTCGTAGGTGCAGCATTACTCCTAACATTTGTAATATCAGTCTGAAACTTATAATATTGCCGTGTCCTATTCCTGTGTTTTCAAAATCCTGCGAATCAAACAGGTCCTGAGTTGGTGATGCTGTTGTGCCTTCCATCTTTCACCAATAGCCGTCGGATCTAGATCTGACGCATACAAACTAAACTTCTCCAGTTTTGCAAAATAATGCCCGCACTTGTTCCCTATTAACAAACAACTCCTTGTCTCTCACAATCAGCCTTATCTCCTACCCACCATATCTAGATAGCCATGGAAAAATCTGGCGCGATGGCCGCTGCTGGCGCCGTCCACCCCCCAATCTTGGTGTTTCGTGCAATGCACGGGCATCTACGCACGGGAAATTATGTCGAACACGGCTAGTTGTAAGCAGGCTAGGTCTATAGCCATGATGATAGTGACTGCAGATGGTGAGTCTAACTATGGTATGCCGAACACGGCGCCTATACTCAGGTGTCATCTCCGGCGTAGGGTCTTGTCACTTCACTGTGAGGAGCAACATTGGTGGTACTACTACTAGTAGTATTAGCACCACCGTCTGGATTTAGTAGTACTACCACGTCCATCTGGATTTAGTATTTGACTAGCAATATCTAGTAATGCATGTCACAAAAAATGTACTACTCCCTCTGTAAATAAATACATGGTGTATTGTTTTATTCCTATCAGCGATATAACTTAATGTCCTTTTGCTACTTAATAGGATTACATGCAATGGACTAACCACTGGATGTGATGTTTGGTAGTCTCAAGTCATTGAAAGCATGCACGGGCACGGAGGGGGTCGCAGCTTCATTGATTTACTGCACCTGCCTTTGGGTGTATGACACGTGGGCCCAATGGGTGGCTGGCCAACCTGTCATACGGCCAAAGGCAGGTGCAGTAGAGGGGCGAGGAGTAGATGGCCAACACGCACGTGAATTCAATGCAATCTACACTTCTCATATAAAGGCTCCCGCCAGTTCAATCTACGAAATCCTACGCACCTACGCACCCAACGGCAAGAGTGATCACTCGAATTGCAAGATCAGTTGACTAGAAGCTAGACCCATGGAGGCAATGAGCGCGAGCATCAGCCGGTTGTGCCAGATGGTCCACGATGCCGGCCTGCGGCCCGGCACCGAGGAACATCTCCAGGTAGTGCTTGAGGCCACCAGGGCAAGGGGCCACTTGGATGACAGCTTCGTCTCCTTGTTCGACGAGGTCCTCGTCGGCTTCCTCGACAAGTTCACCGTCGTCAAGAAGCTCGCGGACGACCTTGACGTACGCCTCCAGCCCACGCGCCCAGGCTTGGCGATGCCTGCCACCCTCACCGGCCTCTGATACGTCTCCGTCGTATCTATAATTTTTTATTGTTCCATGCCAATATTATTCAACTTTCATATACTTTTGGCAACTTTTTATATTATTTTTGGGACTAACATATTGATCCAGTGCCCAATGCCAGTTCATGTTTGTTGCATGTTTTATGTTTCGCAGAATATCCATATCAAACGGAATCCAAACGGGATAAAAACGGACAGAGCTTATTTTTGGAATATTTGGAAAATTCCGGAAGAAAAATCCACGCGAGACAGTGCCTGAGGTGACCACGAGGCAGGGGCGCCCCTGCCCCTTGGGCGCGCCCCTGACCCTCGTGGGCCACCCGTAAGGCGGTTGATGCCCTTCTTCGGCCGCAAGAAAGCTAATTTTTGGTAAAAAATCACGGCGAAGGTTTCAGTCCAATCGGAGTTATGGATCTCCATATATATACGAAACGGTGAAAGGGCACCAGACGAGAACGTAGAAACAGAGAGAGACAGAGAGACAGATCCAATCTCGGAGGGGCTCTCGCCCCTCCCACGCCAAGGAGGCCAAGGACCAGAGGGGAAACCGTTCCCTCATCTAGGGAGGAGGTCAAGGAAGAAGAAGACGAAGGGCCCCCTCTCCCCTTCTCTTCCGGTGGCGCTGGAATGCTGCCGTGGCCATCATCATCACCGCAATCTTCACCAACAACTTCACCGCCATCATCACCAACTCTTCCCCCCTCTATGCAGCAGTGTAACCTCTCTCTTACCCGTTGTAATCTCTACTTAAACATGGTTCTCAACGCTATATATTATTTCCCAATGATGTATGGCTATCCTATGATGTTTGAGTAGATCCGTTTCGTCCTATGGGTTATTTGATGATCAAGATTGGTCTGAGTTGCATGTTTTATTATTGGTGTTGTCCTATGGTGCTCTTCGTGTCGCGCAAGCATGAGGGGTCCCTGCTGTAGGGTGTTGCAATATGTTCATGCTTTGCTTATGCACTACTAGGAAAAGGCCTGTTAGTGGCGCACCTGTTTTGGCCATTAATGGCGCACTACAGGTGCGCCACTATCATCACGCCATTAGTAACTAATACTAATGGCGCACCCCTAGTGCGCCATTAGTATACCAGACAGTAGTGGCGCACCAGGCAGTGCGCCATTAGTATGTCACTTGGTGCGCCATTATTATGCCTCCCAGGGGGCCATATTTACCTTGTGCTCTGGGTTACTAATGGCGCACTAACAGATAATGCGCCACTAGTATTTTTTATACTAATGTGCTGTATGGTGCGCCACTAGTATGAATATTAGGAATTTTTTTCTTTTCTGATATTTGCACAGGTTACAAAATATATTACTGCACAGAATATAGACAACAAAACATATAAATACCAGATTCATCGAATACAATAGAAGATTAGTCTTCGAATACAATTCATCATATTAGCTAGTCTCCGAATTCAAAATACCGAACAAAGTTAGAACATTACAAGTCTCGAGACCGCGAGTAGCGAGTTTGTCTTCACATTACAAGTCGATATCGATCATCTAAACTACCATCACATAGAAGAGAGCTACGGTCATCACGATGAGCATCATTGCGATGAACCTGGTCTTCATCGGGTTCCTCCTCCGCTCCCTCCTCTCTCCCGCTAGATAGTGCGCGTATCTAGCTTCCGTCTCTGCCCTAGTGGTGTACCCTTTGTAACTATTACCGCTGAAACGGTGAACCTGTCTCCGACACTCCTCCCAGTCGTCGTAGACTCCGGGAACCTTACCCTTGTACATGACATACGACGCATCTCTATGCACTAGCCAAACAAAACATTAGTAGCAATTCACAGACAATACATAAGCAATATATAAGTATGCAACAAAAGGATCGAAAGAGAAAAGCAAGACATTAATAGCACGATTCATGGTCCTACTAATAAATAGCATCGATTACATATAAGTTGAGCGACTGTCCAAACCAAAGAGACATACAAGTTCATTAAAGTTTAATTACAACATGAGCTAATCGATATTTCAGAACTACATAGCATCACTACTTTCGACTCGACTCAGGGACCGGAGCATGGATGAAGCCGCCGTCTGTCGTGATGGTCATGAAATCGCGGGCGTTGTCAGCCTGCATTTGTAGCGTTGTTTCTATGTCACTATTGGACAGTTGATATCCGAGGTAGAACTGCCCCGAGGTACGAAGGACATCTTGATGGATGATTTTCGCAAACTCCGACTGAATGCGAAAGAATTCCTGTCTGATGTCCGCGTCCTGGATTGCCGACAAACTTGCGGCCCAATCTTTGAGATTATTTGGAAGCAGAAGGTGATTATGGTCCCGTACGATCGCCCGCATGTGATGGAGGGCATAGTAGGCATCCGTCTGACCGCCAGACGGCTGCTTGACGCAGGGGAACGTCGTATTGTGGGTGAACACGTGCTTGCCGTACCTACGAACTGGCCTGCTGAAGGTGCCTCCAGATCTGGCGTAGCCGGGGAGAACATCATCAACAACTTTCTTGATATTTGTGTAGTCTTTCTTTGACTGACGGTCCGAGTCAAAATACGTGGCCATGAAATATTTCGGGCTTAAGAGGATGAGTGTGCAATGTGTGCCACTGCACAAAACACGGAATGTTAGAAAAAAAAGAACGATCGAAATCTATGAAATCATATGTTACGGGGTGGTGAGGGGATGACTTACTCGGGAAAGTAAGGCACGAGGAAGTTATCCTTATCTGCGTTTGCCAGAATGACGCCTTCGAGGTATGAACTCGCGACTTGCCGGTCCCCAACGCTGCCCAAGATCTTGGCACGCATGTAGAAGGGGTCGACTATCACGATGTCCGGGGTCTTATCTCTAATGATCCGCATCTCCATACTCAGCGAAAATAGCCGAACGAAGGTGTAGTGCAGCGGATGAAGGTTAAACATAGCGAAGATGTCATCAAACCACAGGACGATCGTACCCCCGATGGCGCTATCCACAAAGCCCTTGCCCTCTGGCACCTTGGCCACGAAAATCGGGTATGCCACATCATTCTCGGAGAGACGCCGCTTCTCCAAAGAAAGAACACTGTCATGCAGACTCCGCATAGCACCGGTTGCAGCATTGAGCAGATTAGTCGGTAGCATCGGCCTACCCGCCACATGCACCCTCCTCGATATATCCTTAGGTGAAGGTGGACCGTCCTTAGTACGGATTGTACTCGGTGCCGGCTGGCTCACACCCTTGTTAGTCTTTCTTTCCCGTCCCTTCTTCTTCTGCTGTAATGGGATCGAGTTCTGCTCAGAGACCACCTTCTTGAGTGTGTTGGGGCTGATAATATTTCGCACCTCAGCTATCTGAGGCTCGGTGAAGGCGGCAGCTGGAGGCGTCTCCTAAGAGCTGAACGCCAGACGACGCCTGTTGCAATTGGGTTTCTCCGCGGTACTAGCTACATCGCGATCGTCTTTTGCAGGGTTGGGTTCTTGAGAAGGAGGCCCCAAGAATACGCCATCGTACCCATGTTCGTTGAAGTACTTATCGACGTTGGTAAATGTACCGTCGTCGTCGTCGTCCGGATCCTGTGCCATATGCATGTCCGGATCCTGTGCCATATGCACGTCCGGCATGTCCGGTAGCGTTGCGGGGGTCTTGCCATGGCTTGGCGCCGGCACGACTGGCAGTGTTGTCTGTGGGGTGGTGTCCCCCGCCCCCAAACGAATCTGGCTCTTCGGCCAAAGCATGGGCCAGCTTATGCAGGCGCTGAGGGTCATCACATGATCTTCGTCAGCCCCATGGGGTCGATACGGAGGTAACATGTCGTCGAAGCCCGACAGCACCCGAACTAGTTGAACCCTATAAACGGTGGGTGGCATCGGATTACCGTGGAACACGCGGCTGCCTGGTTGAACGATTCTGCCCTTGGCGACATCAACCAACTCGTCATTCACGAAGTGCAGGAGAGTGCACGGAACATCGGCGGCGCCCTGCGAAAACATGTAGGGCGTCAGGGATGCCCAGTCAAAGGCAAGGAGATGAAGTCATCGGCCGAGAGGCTTAATTAGTTACCATGATGGAGTCGAGCTCGGCTAATGTCGAGGCACCGCCAACAGTGGGCTTGCAATTGACGGAGGGGCCGCTTGCTGCCAGGTGCCGGCCGGCGTATTCTTCCCACACCCGGGTGGATTAAGCTGCAATGCCGACGCCGCCGCGGGAGACACCAATGCCACCTCCACCGGAGACACCAATGGCGCCGCCGCGGGAGACACCAATGCCGCCTCCGCCGGAGACACCAATGGCGCCGCCGGCGCGTTGCGCGAGTTGTTGCCCGTGAAGCTGGGAATCGGGGGCAGCCCTTGTTGGCCGCCCGCCACCCACGCCTGCAGCCCATAAACCAAGGTAGGTATAATGGCGGTGATTGTCGCTCCCAGTTGGTATTGCACTTGCTCTTCGACCATCTCCGGAATCCGCGCCACTTGTGCCTTGAGTTGTTCAACCTCGCGCTGCTGGCTTTCCGAGCTGGTCTTTCTCTCCTTTCTCCCAGCGGTATAGTATTCCGACCATTTCGTGGACAAGCCTTTGCCGGCCACTACGACCAGCTGACGACGGCTTACTGAGCTTATCCTTGTTTTTCATTATGTTCAACGCCCTATTTAAAGGGGTGTCGAAAGGGGAGCTCTGAGATGACCCCGCGCTACTGCTTTCAGTGTCCTGTGGAAGGAACATGAACCATTTAGAAATTTGGCTTCATTAACTAGAATGCAACCATATATGTAGCTAATTACGCCGGGGTGTATTCCTTACTAGAACTTTCTCAAGCGCCTTGGTCTTTGGATCCGTGGTAAGCTCCTTAGTTACTGGGTCAATCTTGTACCGGGCCCTGACATAGTTCCTGGTCTTCTTGTCACAGTATTTCTCGAAGCGGGGCGGTAGGCCTTGCTCGGCACGCTCCACGTCCTCATTGTCCCATATAGGTTCCGCCACTCTATAACCACCGGGACCGAGTTTGTGGACCCCTAAGTTCAAGTCCCGCATATCTTTCCCCCACTAACTTGATTCCTCGGATGCGTTGCTCTAGCACTTGATCTTGAACACCCGTTAGTCATCTTCACTGATCGAAGGATTTTTCTCCTTGATCTTCTCATAACTATCACCTTTTTCAATCATGCTCTTCACCACGCCTCTCCAAGTAGCCAGGGCCTTTCTCATCTTCGTGAGGGCGGCACTGTTCACTTTATTCCTTGAGAGGCGTGTGTTTGCGAAGTCACCGGGGAACTTGTATCGTTCGTGCAGCTTCGTGAAGAGGAGGTTGCGCAAATTCCCTTGGTCACGATGCCTTAGGTTCTCGGTGTTGATCGAGACGGTGCTCCGGAGAATGCACCCGAGCTGTCCCGCGTACCCCTTGACTATTTCTTTGGGCGCCATTGGATGCCCCTGGGAGGACACTTCAGTAAATTCCTCCTTGACGGTGCCGAGCATGTTCGAGCGCCGGTCCTTCCGTTGCCTCTTCGGTTGGCTGCCATATGTGCGTGCGCCGCCATCATCAGTGGTGGCATCCTCGGCGGTACCATCAGTGGTGTCATCACCGACGCCACTAGGGGTTGTGTAGTCGGGATCGGTGTCTTCTGCGGCATCCTCATAGCGGTGAGGTTCTTCCTCCATCTCCTAGGACAGCTCCCAAAATGCCTTGCCCGAACCGCCGGCCTCATCGTTGTGGGCCATGTTTCGCTCTAAATAGGAAAAAATTGGTCAAAAGTTGGTTATTGTCAAGGAACAAGATCATGGTCTCATCATTTAGGGTTTGTCGACACTGAGGCATCCTAAAAGCTAAGCTTTTATCATTTAGGGTTTGTCGACGCCGAGGCACCCTAAAAGCCTAAGCTTTCATCATTTAGGTTTTTATCGACACCGAGGCACCCCAAAAAGCAAGGTTTTATCATTTAGGGTTTGTCGACACTGAGGCCCATGCATAACACAAGAGGCAGTTGATCCTACTTAATGAAGTACTAAGATACCCCGGCCCATGCATTAGTCGCAAGTACCCCATATGTCCTGTTTTTAGCAAAGTCATGCTAAAATTCACGGAAAATTTCAGCATGACCTTTGCTGAAAATAGGACATATGGAGTACCCGAATTTGCCGGAACGGAAGTTAATCGACATTCCGGCAAACTCAAGGACCTCTCGGGGTACCTACAAAATCATCACGACACGATGGTCGGAGACAAAACCCAGCAAACTAGCACCACAATGTGCCTCTACTTTCATATGGATGAAAAGGCCACAGACCATATGGTCCTCTGCTTTCATATGGACAAAAATCAGCTCAACTTATGTGAGCTTCCATTCAAGATCTAATAGGTCACCCAACAAAAAATCTTCAATAGTTTAGCAAGTTTGTACCCTCAAGAATGAACATATAGAACAGAAGATATCATCAAATTTGTTTTTTTTGAAAATATCATCAAATTTGTTTTTTTATTTTAATTGAAAATATCATCAAATTTTTTATTTGAAAATATCATCAAATTTGTTATTTAAAAATATCATCAATATTTTTTTTGGATTTTTAGTTGCATTCATTTGTGAATTGGTAAAACATTTATGAATATGAAAAAATATCATCAAATTTGAAAAAATATTCATGAATTCAAAAAGTGCCCACGAAATTTAAAAATATTCATGAGTTCAAAAAATATTAACAAATTCAATATTCATGAGGACTAGAACAGAAGAAATATCATTTCAAAATGTCGAAATACAATCGAGAAATGAAGACTACGATTTAAATACAATTGATCTTAGCTAGCTATCTTTTCACAATCTTCTTGCCCTTCTTTTTCGCAAATGGAGTTCTTCTGTTGAACGGACGTCCTTTAGGTAGGGTGGTCCTGCTTCTTCTTGTGGTGTATGGCACTTCATCGTCGTGTTCATGTTCCATCCTCGGGTCGCCGTACTTGTCGAAGTCTTGCTCATTGGCGACTCCATCCATTCCGATGATCTTCCTTTTGCCTCTCCTCACGACAACACGACTGGGCTTTGACGGGTCGGTAATGAAGAAGCATTGGTCCACTTGGGAAGCCAGTACCCATGGCTCATTTTTCGCGGTGACGTTTGCGCCCGCGGTCTTGGATTTGGCTTCGGGTATAACCATGGTGGTGAAATACCGGTCTTCTTTTATGACGCTCTTGGCCCATCTGACACGGAACATCAGGACCTTCTCTCCAGCGTAGCTCAGCTCCCAGATCTCCTCGGTCCTTCGGTAGTATCTGTTCTTGTCATTACCAGTGTAGGATTCCATCGTTACCCCGGAGTTCTGATAACCATCGCTCTTCATGTCCTTGTCCTCGGTGTAGAATGTGTAGCCGTTGATATCGTACGCCTCATAGGTCATCAGGTTGTGCTCGGCGCCCTGTGACAAGGCGAATATGAGTTTTTCTTCCGCGGAAGAATCCTCATGTAAAGGGTACGACAGAAGCTTCTCCTTGAACCAACGCGTGAAACATGGGTTGTGCTCTTTGATTATATCTCCGTCCATCCTCTGTTGGCCTCGGTCATTGTATGTCTTCTCAATAAAGTTTTCGTGCTCTACCACCCATGGATCGACCACGTCTATGTGTTGTAGCACGACTAGGTTTGCTCTTTCAAAGTCGGCAAGTCGACCCTCGAAGTCGACATGCATTTCGCGGCGACCCTCGTGGTGACCCCATCCAGCGAGCCTGCCGAGGTGCCTATTGAAGGGCAGACCAACGGGGTTCTTGATGCCTAGATAATTCGTGCAGTAGGAGATGCACTCTTCGGTCAAAATGCCTCTGGCTATGCTTCCCTCTGGACGTGACATGTTGCGAAGTGTATCCTTTGATGACACCATTCATCCTTTCGAATGGCATCATGTTGTGCAGGAACGTCGGCCCGAGTTGGATGATATCCTCCAAGATATGGACCAGCAGATGCACCATAACATCAAAGAATGTGGGCGGGAAGTACATCTCAAGCTTGCATAGTATCACCACGATCTCTTCCTGTAGCCTTCTGAGTTGCCTCACGCCAACCGACTTCCGAGAGATGACGTCGAAAAAGTTGCATAGGCCAAATAGAGTTTCACGGACGTGCGCGCCCATGATCCCACGGATTGCAATTGGAAGTATCTGCATCATCAGCACGTGACAGTCGTGAGACTTCATCCCGCTGAACTTCTGCTTCGCTGAGTCTAGGTATCTGCTTATCTTCCCCGCGTAACCATAAGGAAGTCTTACTCCTACGAGGCAGGTGAAAAACTGCTCGATCTCCTCCTGACTTAGAGTGAAGCACGCGGGAGGGTAGTCATTTGCGGTCTTCTTGGCCTTTTTGCCTTTGCGACGACTTTCCGTGTCCTGCTTCGCCTCATCGTCATCATCATCATTAGCGTGAAGCTCCTCCCTGATGCCCATTGATTTCAAGTCTGCCCTTGCTTTCGGCCCATATTTGGTCCTCTCTGGCATGTTGAGCAGGGTACGAAGCAGACTCTCACACACGTTCTTCGTGATATGCATGACATCAAGGCTGTGAGGCACACGGTGGATCTTCTAGTACGGCAAGTCCTAGAAAACAGACCTCGTTTTCCATACCTTCAGCAGTGGGTCTGGCGCCTTTCGCTTCTTTCCCGGCTCTGGCGCCTTTTGCTTCTTTCCCGGCAGTGGGCAATCTTTCCAATTTTTCAACAGCTCGTCTATTTCCTCGCCGCTCCTCGTACGCGGGCGTCTTCGGGGTTCGGTTTCACCATCGAACAGATCCTTGCGTTTTCTCCATGGGTCATCGTCGCGAAGCCACCTTCGATGTCCCATGAACACGGTTTTCGAAGACCCGGGATCTCTATCTAGCTGGCGACACGTTGAGTCATCCATGCACCTGACGCATCCAGAAAATCCGTGGACCACCCGCCCCGCGAGATATCCGTAACCGAGATAGTCGTGCACCGTCGTGAGCAGTGCGGCTCTCATAGGGAAATATTCTTTCTCTGCGGCGTCCCACGTATTGGCTGGCGTTTTCCACAGCGTGTCTAGCTCCTCTTTCAGCAGCCCCAGATACAGATTGATGTCGTTCCCTGGTTGTTTCGGCCCTTCAATTAGCATACTCATGTCAATGTACTTCCTCTTCATGCACAACCAGGGGGATGGTTGTACATCCACACAAACATAGGCCAGGTGCTATGTGTGCTTCTCTGGCTGCCAAACGGATTGACTCCATCGGTGCTCGCGCCTAGCACGATGTTCCTTGGATCGTCCCCAAATTCTGGGTGTTCGAAGTTCAACGCTTGCCACTGGCTCACATCCTTAGGGTGACTCAGCATCTTGTCTTTTTTATTTATCTCCGGATCATTTCCGTCATCTTCTCGCTTCTTCTCCTCCCTCTCCGTGTGCCAACGCAGGACCTTTGCTAGCTTAGGGTCCGCGAAATACCGCTGCAGACGAGGAGTGATCGGAAAGTACCACACCACTTTTCGAGGAGCTTTCTTCCTCTTCTTGTATCGAGTGACGCCGCACACTAGACATATGGTAGACTCCGCGTGCTCGTCCCGACAAATGATGCAATTGTTCATGCACACATGGTATTTCACGTGCGGTAAATCCAGAGGACACACAATTTTCTTTGCCTCCTCGAAACTGGTCGGGCACTTGTTCCCCTTGTGAAGACGTTCGTGCCAGAATGACATGTTCTCGTCGAAGCATGCGTCGGTCATTTTGTGTTTTACCTTCATCTCCAGAGCAATGAGCGTTACTTTCAGGCGGGTATCCTCGGGCCTGCATCCTTCATACAATGGAGTAACCGCGTCTATCTCCAGTTGATCCAGCTTGGCTTTCTCTCGGGCGGCAGCTCTTGCGTTATCCGTCTGCTTGAGAAGCAGCTCTTGAATATGAGGGTCCTGCACCCAGCCCATCGATGGTCCATCGTCGTCTGCTCTGGCATCTTCATCTTCATGATCATGCCCTTCGTCCTGATCTTCCTCATCATCATGTCCTGCATCTTCTACATGATGACTGTGTATAGCATCGCCGTCATGATCATGTCCTGGAGATTCTTCGTCTTCTCGCCCGCCCTCGCCGCGGTGGTTGTCTCGCTGCCCTTCCTCATTTCTTGCCCGGCCCCCATGGACGACTTCATAGTCATCTTCATCACCTTGCCACTGATAGCCATCCATGAAACCATGCAAGAGCAGGTGGTCCCGCACCTGCCCGGAATCCGGGTCCGCAATAAGGCTCTTCAGCTTGCATCTTCGACACGGACATCTTATCTCCGTCTCGTTCTTTTGAAGCATCTCGGCCTTCGCGGAGCTCAAAAACCTATTCACGATGCCTTCGGTCATCGTGCGGACCATGGTCACCTGCAGGGTAGAGCAAAACAATACTTTAGAACCAAGAAAAAAATTGGCATGACTTTGTCTAAAAATAGTACCAAAAAGAATGCATACTGCCAAATTCTCGCCGAAACGGAAATGAATCAACATTCCGGCAAAATATTGGCAACTACCGCATTTCAAATACCGGTACCTGCAAACACAAACATATATGCAACACCACAAACATATGCAACACCACAAACATACGTAGATCTAGCTAGCTAGGCCATAAAAAGTGCATGTGCACGTTGTTGGAGGGAGAAAAAAGTAGATCTACAACATAAAGAAAGCTTTCCCCTTACTTACCTATCAAAAAAGGTAATTTAACCACTTAATTTGGGTGAATCTATGGTGCAAATGGGGTGAGGAGGAGGAGGCAGCCGAGACAAGCTTTGAGGAGGAGGTGGAGAGAATGAAGTGGGGAAAGTGAGTGTGGTAGGTGGCTGTCCAAAATATCTAGCTGGTCTCAGGTTACTAATGGCGCACCACCCAAACATACGCCATTAGTAACCCTGGTTACTAATGGCGCACCAGGTAGGGGTGCGTAATTTCTAGTTTTGCAAATATATATATATATATATAATTGTCAGTAGTGGCGCACCGTGGTTGTGGTGCGCCATTACTAGTTTGAACTAGTAATGGCGCACTTCACCCTGGTGCGCCATTACTACTTTTGAAAAAAAAAGTAAAAAAATTTGTCAGTAGTGGCGCACAGAGCGTGTGGTGCGCCATTACTAGTTAAAACTAGTAATGGCGCACTGTGCCCTGGTGCGCCATTAATAGTTTTGGGAAAAAATTGCTAGTAATGGCGCACCGTGTGTCTGGTGCGCCATTAGTAATGAGGACACTAATGGCGCACCTGTATCTGGTGCGCCACTGCTATATAGTAGTGGCGCACCACATACATGGTGCGCCATTAATGTCCATATCAGCTATAGCCCTTTTCCTAGTAGTGATGGTGGGTGTCGTGAGTGACAGAAGCACAGACCCGAGTAAGTAAGTTGTTTGCGTATGGGATAAAGAGGACTTGATACTTTAATGCTATGGTTGGGTTTTACCTTAATGATCTTTAGTAGTTGCGGATGCTTGCTAGAGTTCCAATCATAAGTGCATATGATCGAAGTAGAGAAAGTATGTTAGCTTATGCCTCTCCCTCAAATAAAATTGCTATAATGATTACCGGTCTAGTTATCGATTGCCTAGGGACAAATAACTTTCTCCTGACAAAAAGCTCTTTACTAAAACTAATTTAGTTGTGTCTTCATTTAAACAGCCCCTAGCTTTTATTTACTCGCTCTTTATTTTCTTGCAAGCCTATCCAAAAACACCTACAAAGTACTTCTAGTTTCATACTTGTTTCCGGTAAAGCGAACGTCAAGTGTGCGTAGAGTTGTATCGGTGGTCGATAGAACTTGAGGGAATATTTGTTCTACCTTTAGCTCCTCGTTGGGTTTGACACTCTTACTTATTGAAAGAGGCTACAATTGATCCCCTATACTTGTGGGTTATCAAGACCTTTTTCTGGCGCCGTTGCCGGGGAGCAATAGCGTGGGGTGAATATTCTCGTGTGTGCTTGTTTGCTTTATCACTAAGTAATTTTTATTTGCTGTTCTTAGTTTTTCTCTATCTTTAGTTATGGATATGGAACACGAAATACCAAAAAAAAATAGGTGTACTTTCTGCTCATGGAGATGGGGAACCTCCTAAAACCCTCGATGCTGGTTATGTGAAAGATATTACGTACTACTTTAATAATCCTGAGAAAACCCCATTCAATTATGTAATGGGAGTAACGTTGGGTCAACGTGAATACTTTAGGGATTATCGCTTGACACAAAAAGGGAAACTATTATGGGATCAAATTCATATATTGAAGTGGTATGCTAGGCAACTATGCTTGAGATATGATTATACTTGTTGCTCTAGGATGAAGGCTCCACACCTTCCCTTTTCATGCAAATTTAATGATAATAAAACCTTAGCTTCTTGTGCTAATGGTATATATGATTATTATGCTGTGGAACAAATAGAAGAATTTGTTGCTTTTATGGGTGCTTATGAAATTGAATCTATGTTTAATGAGTTTGAAGATTTTGATTATTCAGTTTATAGACCTGAAAATTTAGCTATCCTTAAATATTGTTATGAGAATTATGAATACAATGCCGATATTAATGCACTTATTGATAAAATCTCTGCTGTCCAAGAAGAGACTAATATTTTGTAGGAATCTATGGAAGAAGAAATTGATGAAACTGTGAGCTCATTGGATGAAAAAGATGATGAGGAGAGCGAAGAATAAAAGGAGGAAGAGCGGATTAGCTACCCGTGCCCACCTTCTAATGAGAGTAACTCTTCAACTCATACATTGTTTAATTTCCCTTCATGCTTACCGAAGGATGAATGCTATGATGATTGTTATGATCCCGTTGATTCTCTTGAAATATCCCTTTTTGATTATGCTTGCTATGCTTGTGGCCAAGCTGCCAATATGAATGATGCTTATGGAGATGAACTTGCTATAGTTCCTTACGTTAAACATGAAATTGTTGCTATTGCACCCACACATGATAGTCCTATTATTTTTTTGAATTCTCCAAACTACACTATATCGGAGAAGTTTGCTGTTATTAAGGATTATATTGATGGGTTGCCTTTTACCGTTGCACATGATGATTTTGATGAATATAATATGCATGTGCTTGCTGCTCCTACTTACAATTATTATGAGAGAGGAACTATATCTCCACCTCTCTATTTTTCCAACACGATAAAATTGCAAGAAACTGTTTATACTATGCATTGGCCTTACTATGTGTGCATGAATTGTTCTTTTATGACATGCCGATGCATAGGAAGAGAGTTAGACTTCGTTGTTGCATGATATATGTTGCCTTGTGCTCATTACTAAATTACAAATCATTGCTAATTAAAATTGGCTTTGATATACCTTGGGATCCGGGTGGATTCACTACTTGAGCACTATATGCCTAGCTTAATGGCTTTAAAGAAAGCGCTGACAGGGACACAACCAGAAAGTTTTAGAGAGTCATTTATTTCTGTTGAGTGCTTTCATATAGTTTAAAAACAACAAAAATAAAGAGGGGAACCCAAAACTTTTCAAAAAGGAAAGTGAAAGTGAGAAAGACAAGCATTGTTGAAGTGGGAGAGCTCCTTGAACTTTGTTCGTGCTCACGGCAACTTTGTGAATCTTGATTACAGAAACTTTTCAACAAAATAATTATCCCCTTGTACAATTCCATTGTATTATAAAAATAATGTGCCAAGGTTTGCCTTTAGGATGTTTACAATACTTGTTGGTTTGTACGGTGCAGGACAGAAACTTTGGCTGTAGTGCGCGATTTTTAATTTTTTTACTGGAATGTCAGATGGTTCTGATTCTTTTTGCACTGTCTTTGTATGCAAATTTTTTATTTTTCCTAATTTTGGAAGAATTGTTCAAGTATCGGAAGTATGGTGAATGTTAAGATTATTACAGACTGTTCTGTTTTAGACAGATTCTGTTTTTGATGCATAGTTTGCTTGTTTTGATGAAACTATCAATTTATATCAGTGGATTAAGCCATGAAAAAGTTATATTGCAGTAGACATAATGCAAAAACAAAATATGAATGGGTTTGCAACTGTACTTAGAGTAGTGGTTTTCTTTATTATACTAACGGATCTTACCGAGTTTTCTGTTGAAGTTTTGCGTGGATGAAGTGTTCGATGATCGAGAAGGTCTCGATGTGAGAAGAGGGAAGAGAGGCAAGACCTCAAGCTTGGGGATGCCCAAGGCACCCCAAGTAAATATTCAAGGAGACTCAAGCGTCTAAGCTTGGGGATGCCCCGGAAGGCATCCCCTCTTTCTTCAACAAATATCGGTATGTTTTCGGATTCGTTTCATTCATGTGATATGTGCAAATCTTGGAGCGTCGTTTGCATTTAGTTTTTCACTTTTCTTTTTTGCATCATGCTGGTATGAGATTGTCCTTGGTTGATTTATAGAATGCTCATTGCACTTCACTTATATCTTTTGAGTATGGCTTTATAGAATGCTTCATGTGCTTCACTTATATCATTTGAAGCTTGGATTGCCTGTTTCTCTTTACTTAGACAACCGCCATTTGTAGAATGCTCTTTTGCTTCATTTATATTTGTTAGAGCGTGGGCATATCTTTTGTAGAAAGAATTAAACTCTCATGCTTCACTTATATCTATTTAGAGAGATGACAGGAACTGGTCATTCACATGGTTAGTCATAAAACCCTACATAAAACTTGTAGATCACTGAATATGATATTTTTTATTCCTTGCAATAGTTTTGCGATATAAAGGTGGTGATATTAGAGTCATGCTAGTTGAGTAATTGTGAAATTTAGAAATACCTGTATTGAGGTTTGCATGTCCCGTAGCATGAACGTATGGTGAACCGTTATGTAACGAAGTTGGAGCATGAGGTGTTTATTGATTGTCTTCCTTATGAGTGGCGGTCGGGGACGAGCGATGGTCTTTTCCTACCAATCTATTCCCCTAGGAGCAGGCGCGTAGTACTTTGTTTCGATAGCTAATAGACTTTTGCAATAAGTATGTGAGTTCTTTATGACTAATGTTGAGTCCATGGATTATACGCACTCTCACCCTTCCATCATTGCTAGCCTCTTCGGTACCGTGCATTGCCCTTTCTCACCTCGAGAGTTGGTGCAAACTTCGCCGGTGCATCCAAACCCCATGATACGATACGCTGTATCACACATAAACCTCCTTATATCTTCCTCAAAACAGCCACCATACCTACCTATTATGGCATTTCCATAGCCATTCCGAGATATATTGCCATGCAACTTCCATCATCATCATATACATGACTTGAGCATTTATTGTCATATTGCTTTGCATGATCGTAAGATAGCTAGCATGATGTTTTCATGGCTTGTCCATTTTTTGATGTCATTGCTACACTAGATCATTGCACATCCCGGTACACCGCCGGAGGCATTCATAGAGAGTCATATCTTTGTTCTAGATATCGAGTTGTAATATTGAGTTGTAAGTAAATAAAAGTGTGATGATCATCATTATTATAGCATTGCCCCAGTGAGGAAAGGATGATGGAGACTATGATTCCCCCACAAGTCGGGATGAGACTCCGAACGAAAAAATAAAAAAATAAAAAAGAGAGAGAAAGGCCAAAAAAAGAGAAAACAAAAAAAGAGAGAAAAAGAGAGAAGGGGCAATGTTACTATCTGTTTACCACACTTGTGCTTCAAAGTAGCACCATGTTCTTCATATAGAGAGTCTCTTGAGTTATCACTTTCATATACTAGTGGGAATTTTCATTATAGAACTTGGCTTGTATATTCCAACGATGGGCTTCCTCAAATGCCCTAGGTCTTCATGAGCAAGCAAGTTGGATGCACACCCACTTAGTTTCAGTTTGAGCTTTCATACACTTATAGCTCTAGTGCATCCGTTGCATGGCAATCCCTACTCCTCACATTGACATCAATTGATGGGCATCTCCATAGCCCGTTGATTAGCCGCATAGATGTGAGACTTTTTTTGTCTTCTCCACATAACCCCCATCATCATATTCTATTCCACTTATAGTGCTATGTCCATGGCTCACGCTCATGTATTGCGTGAAAGTTGAAAAGGTTTGAGAAACGTCAAAAGTATGAAACAATTGCTTGGCTTGTCATCGGGGTTGTGCATGATGTGAATATTTTGTGTGATGAAGATGGAGCATAGCCAGACTATATGATTTTGTAGGGATGAGCTTTCTTTGGCTATGTTATTTCAATAAGACATAATTGCTTGATTGGTATGCTTGAAGTATTATTGTTTTTATGTCAAAGGATAGACTATTGCTTTGAATCACTCGTGTCTTAATATTCATGCCATGACTAGATATGTGATCAAGATTATGCTAGGTAGCATTCCACATAAAAAATTATCTTTTTATCATTTACCTACTCGAGGACGAGCAGGAATTAAGCTTGGGGATGCCGATATGTCTCCGTCGTATCTATAGTTTTTGATTGTTCCATGCCAATATTATTCAACCTTCATATACTTTTGGCAACTTTTTATATTATTTTTGGGACTAACATATTGATCCAGTGCCCAGTGCCAGTTCCTGTTTGTTGCATGTTTTATGTTTCACAGAATATCCATATCAAACGGAATCCAAACGGGATAAAAACGGACGGAGCTTATTTTTGGAATATTTGGAAAATTCCGGAAGAAAAATCCACACGAGACGGTGCCCGAGGTGGCGACAAGGCAGGGGGCGCACCTGCCCCCCTGGGCGCGCCCCTGACCCTCGTGGGCCACCCATAAGGTGGTTGATGCCCTTCTTCGGCCGCAAGAAAGCTATTTTTTGGGGAAAAATCACGGCAAAGGTTTCAGTCCAATCGGAGTTACGGATCTCCATATATATAAGAAACGGCGAACGGGCACCAGACAAGAACGCAGAAACAGAGAGAGACAGAGAGACAGATCCAATCTCGGAGGGGCTCTCACCACTCCCACGCCATGAAGGCCAAGGACCAGAGGGGAAACCCTTCTCCCATCTAGGGAGGAGATCAAGGAAGAAGAAGACGAAGGGGCCCCCTCTCCCCTTCTCTTCCGGTGGCGCCGGAACGCTGCCGTGGCCATCATCATCACCGCAATCTTCACCAACAACTTCACCGCCATCATCACCAACTCTCCCCCCTCTATGCAGCGGTGTAATCTCTCTCTTACCCGCTGTAATCTCTACTTAAACATGGTGCTCAATGCTATATATTATTTCCCAATGATGTATGGCTATCCTATGATGTTTGAGTAGATCCGTTTTGTCCTATAGGTTATCTGATGATCAAGATTGGTTTGAGTGGCATGTTTTATTATTGGTGCTGTCCTATGGTGCTCTCTGTGTCGTGCAAGCATGAGGGATCCCCACTGTAGGGTGTTGCAATATGTTCGTGATTTGCTTATGGTGGGTGGCGTGAGTGACAGAAGCACAGACCCGAGTAAGTAGGTTGTTTACGTATGGGATAAAGAGGACTTGATACTTTAATGCTATGGTTGGGTTCTACCTTAATGATCTTTAGTAGTTGCGGATGCTTGCTAGAGTTCCAATCATAAGTGCATATGATCCAAGTATAGAAAGTATGTTAGCTTATGCCTCTCCCTCAAATAAAATTGCAATAATGATTACCGGTCTTGTTATCGATTGCCTAGGGACAAATAACTTTCTCGTGACAAAAAGCTCTTTACTAAAACTAATTTAGTTGTGTCTTCATTTAAACAGACCCTAGCTTTTATTTACTCGCTCTTTATTTTCTTGCAAGCCTATCCGAAAACACCTACAAAGTACTTCTAGTTTCATACTTGTTTCCGGTAAAGCGAACGTCAAGTGTGCGTAGAGTTGTATCGGTGGTCGATAGAACTTGAGTGAATATTTGTTCTACCTTTAGCTCCTCGTTGGGTTCGACACTCTTACTTATCGAAAGAGGCTATAATTGATCCCCTATACTTGTGGCTTATCAGCCTCTATGGTGACAAACTCTTCGAGGCACTAGTGGCCCTGCGACTGCCCGCCGTCGCGCCGGAGAATGTCCACCTCGAGGTCGCGCTCGCCGCGTAGCGCCTGGCGCAGCAAGACACCATCGACATAATCACTCACGTCTGCCCGCAAATCATCCACAAGGACTACTACATGCAAGAGGAGGATGATAGGACGCTGGCCTTCTTGGGACTACTACATGCAAGAGGAGGATGATAGGACGCTGGCCTTCTTGGACCGCAGGGCAACCTTGGACGGCATTGTTCAGAAGCACGTTGAGCTTGCCGCCAACGCCGCTGCTCCCCACACGTCGGTTGGTGACCCGGTGCACTAGGGCGTGAGGATGTCATTGATGGATCCGTATGTATCTTTATCTTTCCGTCAAATCCATGTAGTAGTATATGGTACTACTAGTAATTATCTTACCTTTCACATCAACTTCATAATTTTCCTACGTACTCCATGCATGAACCGCGCCAGAACCAAACTTCTCATTACTCTAGGGAAAATCATTATTTCTATCTATCGGTCGCGCCATGGAGCAGAACCAAATTTTTACAAGTTACAAGTTCAAAAGGAAAAGCCTATCGTGTTCGCGTCGCACCCCCACATGGTTGGTCCGGCACGCCGCTCAAGGGGGAATGCATGCTCTGTTGCATTTTCACTTACAAGTGGGACCGCAGTTGAGCAAACTGACTATCGGCAAACCCCTAGCCCGCCCACCGCCCGATGGCTGAGAAAACAGGAGGGAGAAGACATGGCTGTAGCACGGACTCCAAGAAAATTGGTGTCGGATGGGACTCATGTGGGCGGCGTGTGCCGTACTGCTAGACATGAATGCTAGTTATGGTCCGTGCCACCCCACTATATCGAGGTGCTGGTTACGTAGAACAAATTTCCTGGAGTCCGTGCTCAGCCCTCCTCTATCTCTCTTCTCAGCCAGCCAGCAGACGCGCGGAGCCCATCGTCTGCTTGCTCATATGCGGTCCCACGTGTCAGTGAAAACGCAAGAGGACCCGCTGAACCTGCACATCTTTCACCTTGACGTGCTGGTGATGAAAAACAAACCCAATAAAGATCTTCGGTGGCCTCTTTTGGAGTTACTCAAGAGTAGTAAGATTCTATTTACAGTTTAACCCAAGATGCACATCACGTCGCTTCAACTACCACTCTATTTTCTTGCATGACACGACCTGGATGCTGGATGTCCCACGTGTCGGCAAAAGGAGGAAGAAATCGACCAAATCTTCGGTTGTGCTCTTGGATTAGACTAGTTGTGCTAACTTAAAATTTTATTGTGTAGAATGGATGCAAGTTTTGGTATTGGGAAGAAGAGTACAATGATATATTGATAGAGCGCAATTTAGTAGATGTTCTAGCACATTTAGCTAGCATAGAGGCTAGAGATGAGATTAGTGCACTTGTTGATAGAATAGAGGCTAGACACGTCTACTTCTTTACAATCAAAGAAGAAAGAAGCACGCAGGATCGAGCCTCCGCAGATCAACAATGAATGTATCGAGAAGGCACTAATCCAACTTACAGGAGCAGTTATGGAAGTAGGATATCTTCTAAAATGTATTCTTGTGGTTCTTGTTTTTCCAGTCAAAATTTTGGTGATGTATTTCCATGTACCAAAAAATCAATGATGAAAAAAAGATATGTGTTTGCAAAGAAAAATGTACGCGGCCGGGATGCGTCCGCGCGTTCGGCGCACGGCCACCACATACGAGAAATGGCCCGGACACGACCCCATTGCCCTACCCAAAAGGACAGAATCCGGGCAAAACGGAGGTCCGTTTGGGGTCGTGCGTTGGAGTTGGCCTTACAAGTGGGACCGCAGTTGAGTAAACCGACTATCGGCAAACCCCCCACCTCGCCCGCCGCGCGATGGCTGAGTTAGAGAAATGAGGAGGTTGAAGAGATTGCTGTAGCACGGACTCCAACAAATATGGTGTCAGATGGAAGTCGTGCTGGTGGCGTGTGCCGTACTCTTGGACGTGAATGCTTGTTCTGGCGCATGCCACCCTACTACTCCTACTACTTATAGTAGTAGCAGTATCGAGGATTCGAGGTGCTGGTTACGTACAGCGAACACATTAACATATGGCCCACCTCACACTGTGGCCAAATTTCCTGGAGTCTGTGCTAGGTTAAAAAGTGTTCTTTGTGAGGGTGGGTGGCTGGTCTCAAGTTTAAAACTTGTTGTATTACGTACGTAGACGTAGAGATAGTGCAACATGTGAAGCTAGTACAAATAGTGTACTATTGTTGATTAGCCTCATCCGATAACCTGTTGCAATGCACGTACAATTATGTATTCGGAAAATATTTTTTTGCCTCGTCGCAGCACCCACTCAGAGAAGCGACTTGAAAGCCATTCATAAATTTAGTAAGTTTATCACAGGCATATCATTTTATTACCTACAACAGGTCATCAACCCACAACGACAACAAGGAGACATTATAAATACTAAAGTTTTCATCACACAAAAAGACAAGCAATGAAATGAACTTCAACACAACCAATCCTCGGCGTTGGAAACGCTTTCTTTGAACCACAAGTGATTCTCTGGGAAGGGCCAGCTAGTGTCAATCTCGAGACCAACGCAGGACTGTTCATCCAGGCTGAAGCGGCCTACTATATCACGACCAGGGTATGGAACCACCGCAATGTCCGACGTATAGATACAGTTGCTTCTCATAAATGGTAGTAACATTGTGTCAACAGCAGTTGGATCTCCTTTCACCATCATTGGATAGTTTTGTCCAAGGAAGAGCGAGTTTGCTCCAAGACTATCAATATTGTACCAGGGAGAAGGTGTTGGTGCTAGCACACTAGTATCCATCCCGAATACCATGCAACGGGTGTTGGAATAGGTCCGGAGAGTGCGACCATGGGAGACAACACCTGCTCCCTCAGTAGTAACATCAGCAGTGGGCTGTATACAGACAAGAAGTGGTGATCCATTGGAATTAGTTGCCAGCCGCCAGTGAGCATATGGGCCATGCTCGTCCTCATGCTCGTGATCATCACCATCATCATCTCCCCCTTGGTTATAAATTTTTTCAAGTATAGGTGGTGGAATGTTCACAGGACCTTGGAAACACAAGAAGAAGGTTAATTAGTAGAGAAGGGAAACTTGCTAACTTGCATGCATGTGGATGAAACAATTATAATTACAGTGGAAGACAAACATACTGAAACTATGAGGATCCCATGCAAAAACAGTGCCACGAGTGGTGGCAGCAAACACAAGACCCTCGTATTCAATTGCACCACAGTACACATCCGTGTATAGAAACTGATTTTTCAGCAATATCCATCCAGTCAAACCACGAAGGACGGCAACAAACTTGTTGAAGATAGCAACAACTTGATAGTTCTTGTAATTCCAAGATTGGTTGGGAACTCGAGAAATTGCTATCTTCCGTAGACGACAGTCACCATGATCATATTTGAACGTACGTAGATCATCTGTGTGCTCAACCTTAGGGCACTCGGAGATTTTTGGAAGTGGAATCCGCTGACGAATGTACACATTCACAAGTTCCCACTCGCAATTGTACCCAATATAAGCAACCCAATCTCCATTTGCGCCTGCCCAAGCCTTGCCCTCAAGCGATGGCACCTTAACATCATATGTATCATTATCAAGCCGCATCAACTTGCACAAGGCGAGGCTTCCCTCGTCCCCGTGCCAGTCAGTAGGGTCACGACGGAGAAGATAGGGGAGATCAAACTGCTCCTAGACCCTTGCGTTCCTTGTAATGATGTTATTAGTTGAGTCGAGAATGTTCTTGAACGAACCTGCCATGCTAGCTGAGGTGATGACGTTGCACCGATCAATGAGTTCCCCCACCACGTCATCTTTCAGATCGGGGCAAGAATAATGGGGTCGTTTCCGGCTTGTTCCCTCCATGGAGAAGATGATCGAACAATGGCAGAAGGAAGGGTGAAGGCAAATGGAGGATGGAGGAAGAGCGTGCGACAGCAGTTGCAAATCGAGAGGGAAAGGCGAAGAGTCGATGGACGGTTGCCGGTTTGCCACAGTACACGAAAAGGCGCCCCGGCCTACACGTCCGTTCATAAATTGTTCAAAAGGACTCGCCGTCGTCTCACTGACATGTTGGAACGGGACCACATGTCAACAAAACATGGTGCGTAATTTCTCGTGCAAAATGCGATCTGGCCGCATTGGCCCGAGGTGCCGCATTAGTTATCGACCTTTGTTTTTTTAACATACAATCTGAGTGGATAGCTCCTGTGGTCATCACACGTGAGCGGATATATAGGTGGGCAGGCGGCAACAATCTAAGTGCTAAAAGAGTTGATCTTGAAAAAAGAGTTGATCCAATGCTTGGTTTTGTTTGGATTTCCAACTATGACCATTGGATAGAGTGAATCAATGGCTTACTTTTAAAGTTATTCTCATACTATAGAATGGTATAGGAACGTGGATAGATTTGGTTGATTTTATATCGCTGAATAATATAAAATATTATGAGTGCAGACGCTCCACCCCGAGGTTTGTAGCTCCTTCTCGGTCGTCGGGGATCTATGTTCTTCCACTCTTTTGTTTAAGACATGAGCTTTGTTCATCCTGTTGCCGGCACGCGGGACATCTATATGCCTCCATTTTACAAAATCATACTATATGCCTCCATGACACGCGGGACATCTAGCATCAAGGTGGCGTGTCATGCAAGAAAATGGAGATATGCAGTGCGTAAGTGAGTCGTGCACTTCGATGGCACCTAGTACTACGCAATATTTTTTCTCCTCGATGGCACATGAATAGTGCACGTACTCAATGACAGAGAACGGGATGGTAGCCATGGACAAGGTCGGCCCTTTTTGAAGAGAGTACTAATAAATACGTAACTTTGATGTGTCCCATCAACTCGCAGAATGACGAGAAGCTTGCTTACTACGCCTTCTCCCTCGCCAACGCGTGCGCGGTGGCTCGCAGCACGAGGAGAAACTATTGCTTACAAGCGGTGGACGTGCGGCAGTTCATTTGGTGTCAGATTGCCAGAAGTAGTACCATCATTATTGTTCGACTTCCGGAAGAGGAGAAGAGCCAAGCGCAAGGTCACCTACTAACCTACAGTACTACTATAGCCAAAGCTGGTCCACCTTTTTAGAGCATGGTTAATTAATATAGGCGGCTCTTGCAGCGGCATATCATTTAGAGCAAGTACTCTCTTCGTAGGATCAAAGGAAGTAAAACAAAAGGTGGAGTGGATGCTAGATTGCCAATTAAAACATGATTACATAGGAAAAAAATCCTATAGCATTCTATCCTATGAATCAAACACCCAATGTAGGAAAATTATGAGGGGGGTCTCTTCAACAGTGTTCCTCAGCTCACACCTAGCATCATGGTGGTCGAACATGGAGTCATTCATCTGGTACACGTGGCATCTCAGGTCTGGTACTCCAATATTAGGTTGGCTCTATGTGATGTGGCAACTTCATATACTAACCGGATGCTGGCTATACTACTACGGTACTCACACTCCAAGAAGTGACTCAAAAACAATTTATAAATTGAGTCTATGACACACATTTGCAAATGTACCATTTATTATATACAACAAGTCATCAACACACAACGACAACGACGATACATGTTAAATTATAGATTATTTCCAACAAAACATTCTAGTAAATACTGGAGTTTTCATCACACAACAAATAACAAGCAATGAAATGAGTTTCAACTCAACCAATCCTCGGCGTTGGAAACGCTTGCTTTGAACCATAGGTGCTCTGGGAAGGGCCAGCTATTGTCAATATCGAGAGCAACGCAGGACTGATCATCCAGGCTGAAGCGGCATATATCAGGAGCAGGGTAGGGAACCACCGCAATGTCCGAGGTATAGATACAGTTGCTTCTCATAAATGGTAGTAACGTTTTGTCAACAGCAGCTGGATCGCCTTTAACTATCATTGGATAGTTTGGTGCCAGGAAGAGCGAGTTTGCTCCAAGACTATCAATATTGTACCAGGGAGAAGGTGTTTGCGCTAGCACACCAGTATCCATCCCGAATACCCTACAACGGGTGTTGGAATAGGTCCGGAGAGGGCAACCATGGGAGACAACACATGCTCCCTCAGTAGTAACAATCTCAGTGCACTCTATACAGACAAGAAGAGGAGATCCATCGGAATTAGTTGCCAGCCGCCACTGAGTATATAAGTCTTGCTCGTCCTCATGATCGTGATCATCACCATCGCCATCTCCCCCCTTGGTTATAAAATTTTTCAAGTATAGGTGGTGGAATGTTCACAGGACCTTGGAAACACAAGAAGAAGGTTAATTACTAAAGGGAAACTTGCTAACCCACATGCATGTGGATGAAACAATTATAATTACGGTGGAAGACAAACGTACCAAAACAACGAGGATCCCATGCAAAACAATGCCACGAGTGGTGGAAGCAAACACAAGATCGTCGTATTTAATTGCATCATAGTACTCATCATCCGTGTACAGAAACTGATTTTTGAGCAATATCCATGGACGAACCGTGGAATCAGTAAAGATGGCAACAAGCTTGTCGAATATAGCAACAACTTCATAGTTCTCGTAATTCCAAGAGCGGTTGGGAACTCGACAAATTGCTATCTTCCGTAGATGACAGCCACCATGATCATATTTGAACGTACGTAGATCATCTGTGTGCTCAACCTCAGGGCACTCTAAGATTTTTGGAAGTGGAATCCGCTGACCAATGTACACATTGACAAGTTCCCACTCGCAATTGTACCCAATATAAACAACCCAATCTCCATTTGCGCCAGCCCAGGCCTTACCCTTAAGCGATGGCATCTTAACATCGCACGTATCATTATCAAGCGGCATCAACTTGCACAAGGCGAGGCCTCCGTCGTCCGCGCCCATGCGAACAGGCTTATAGCGAAGAAGATAAGGGAGATCAAACCGCTCCTGTACCCTTGGGTTCCTTGTAATGATGTTATTAGTTGAGTAGAGAATGTTCTTGAACGAACCTGCCATGCTAACCGAGGTGATGATGTCGCACCGATCAATGAGTTCCCCCACCATGTCATCTCTCAGATCGGGGCAAGAATAACGGGGTCGTTTCCGGCTTGTTCTCTCCATGGAGAAGATGATCGAACAATGGCAGAAGGAAGGGTGAAGACAAATGGAGGAGGGAGGAAGAGCGTGCGACAGCAGTTCCAAATCAAGAGGGAAAGGCAAAGAGTCGGTGGACGGTTGCCAGTTTGCCACGGTACACGAAGAGGCGCCCCGGCCGACACGTCCTTTCGGAAATTGTACAAAAGGACTCGCCGTCATCTCACTGGCATGTTGGAATGGGACCACATGTCAACAAAACATGGTGTGTAATTTCTCGTGCAAAATGCGATCTGGCCGCGTTGGCCCGAAGTGCCGTACTATTTCTCGACTTTATTTTTTTAATGGCATGCCGTTCAGTTTTGAAGCACGACTAACTGGTACTGTTTGCAGAGAAAATATAAACTACTCTACCACTACTCCACCTCTAGTACTAGTAGTATAAAAAAGATAAATTGGCTGGAGTTTCAGAGCTTTCTTGCTAAGGGCTGCCCACTTGCTTCTCACACTATCACCCTCCCTCCAGATCTAAAAACGACGACCTCTCTCTCCCTCCTCACCGGTGGTCACAGATCCGCCGGGGAAGAAAAGGACGTGCAGCGTTGATGCACTCGTAGTCGGCGAGCGAGGTCACGCACTGATGACAAGGCGCGTCCTCTCAGACCTAGCGCCCACGTGGAATGGCCTCCGTCCCCAAGCTCGCTGCCGTAGTGTGTGCGGAGGACGACGACCACGAGCGAAGCCACTTCCCGCCGACCCTCAGGTATGCTACCTCTTTCCGAACCATAACCTTGTTCTATTGCCCCATCTGCCACGTCGCTGCATGTGGATCTTTTTCCACTCCACCATCTTCCCAATTTGCTATCCTCTGCTCTGCTAGTCACGCAGACGAAAACCTTAATTTGCACTATTAAAGGAAACCCTACTTCATGCAGACTAATCCATGTGTGGGTTGAATAAGGAAAGGAAGGGAGACTGTACTGTCCAAGAGAGTAGGCATCGAACCCGCATCTAGGTTGAAAAGGGGAAAATCAGTAGCTAAGGAACGAGTCTCGTGTCTCTTGGTTGAAGAAGGGTAGAAAGGCATGACAACGCAATAGAGAATGACTAGGTCGATCGGTTTGTTGTCCTCACATAGGAAAAAGGTGGCTAAACATAACAAAAATGGGACGTAATCCACATATGCTGCCTGGATATTTGTTGCTCTGGGCTACCATACCTTCCTCACCACTCTATGCGTCCATGGAGGTACATCGTACTGGTGTGCCCACTGTCCGAATGGGCCTCCCATGCTCTTATTGTCACTTTTTTGCTGTTAGTATAACTCCAGCAGTCAAGTCAAGCAATGCTACTGCTAAAGTGATGCCACATTTAACTAATGCCACACTCAGTCTAATGCCACCGATAAATTTAAGCAATGCCATTTAATGTCACTGGATTATTTCAGGATTAGTTGTTGATTGCGGATGTATTAAAGATTTTTTAGTTAAGGCATTCTAATGCTGTTGCACTACCAGTATACCAACGATGAAACTTGTTACTACCTTCAGATTTTTGCACTGTTAATGCTTATAGATTACATACCTCACTTTCATGAGATAAGTTTATTTTTTTGTACAGTGTCACCAAAATGCCAAGGCTCTGATGTCATTTTATTTTGGTTAAACTGCACAAAAAATTATGAAGACAAGAGGAAAGGTCAAGAGTGGGCACCTCCTCCTCCGGGTGTTCTCTTGATTCGTCCGATCAAGTTTTTTTGTTTGATTGATTATCAAGATTGGGATAGCAATTTTTAAGGTCCCCCCGAGTTCGAAATGATATTTACCTTGGAGGTACATGGTTTGCAATTTTTTATACTATCATTACTTAATAATGCTAGTTACCTTCAGACTTTTGTATTTGGTTTAATGCTCATGCACAGCTAGTATACCAATGCTGAAACGTGTTACCTTTACATTTTGTATTCTTAATTCTTATAGAAATCTTCCAGTGCCAGAGTTTATTGAAATCTGTTCAGTAAAACCATTGTACTGTACCCTGGAATAAAATAACTACTGTACTGTTGCACTAGCCACTGGATTAGTGTATATTTGTAGTATTCGAAATTTCGAATGGTGTTGCATTAGCGTATGGACATAAATAAAGTGTGGCAAGCTTTCCCAGATATGTGCTCAAGAAAACTACTACCTGTTTTTCTAAATACTAGACGTTTGGGTACTTTAAACTGAACCACGAAAACGTCTTATATTAAGGAACAGAGGGTGTAGAGTTCACTCAAATTATCCCGGTAAAGCTAGTCACACCTTTGTTAAAATTAATGTTCATTATGTTATCGGAGGAGGTCTGTAAGTTTGTCTCTATTGCCTGTCGACTACATACCTGACATCATGATGTAATGTTAAGTCATTTCCTTTTGTACAGTGTCACTGAATTGTCAAGGCGGTGATGGCATTTTATTTTAGTTGAACTGCACAAAATATGCTTAAAAGAAGAGGAAAGGTCAGGAATTGATCATTCTTTCAGAAAGAACTATATATGCCTTTCTGACATGAGCCGATGTTGCCTTATTTATTCGTTCAAACTGGTGGTTATAAACAGTCTTGCTACCTTTTCCCATTAAGAAATTGGAATGCTTATATTTGTGAGTCTATGCTTCAACCAGTGCCACTTTTATAGTAATCACACTTTCAATATCTATGCAAACAGGGATGCTCGATTTTAGTGGAACTGTACAAAAAGTCCAACTGGTTCAACATTAGGAGCATGTTTTCTTCCAAACCTTTATATCCAATTGGTGGCATTATGAGTTGTTCATTAAGAAGGTACATGGTTTGCTACTATCTTACTACTCTTTTTGTACTGTCATTAGATAGTAATACTAGTGGTTTGCATGTGAATTTATTGGCAGGGTGGACCTACATTGGAGGTGTAGGACAGGATTCAATGATTGGATGCTCAATTTCGGTTGTATCGATTTCACCTCTTCCATCACTGCGAACATGGATATCCTTGGTCTGATGAAGAATAGGCGCTATATTTCTGCTCTGAACAAGCAAATCAATTCAGTATGAAATTGTCCAGGGCAAAACATGACTGTATCAAATTGTCCAGTGCAAAACATGACAGATGCTAAGCGGAAGATACATGTTTAAACCGAAAATACAAGGTGGGGTATATGTTTACTAGCTGCTTGGTATTTGCGCAGACAGAGACGTTTGCCCGTTGCTATTTGGCAAACACACAAAGTCACCGCAATTTTGGTTGAACTACACAAGAGAATAGTATAGTCACTGCATGCAGTGCCATTTGAAAATAGACACAGAAAGATTGGATAGTCACTTCATGGACTGCAGAAAAGTAGTACTGTACTATTTATTGGCCAACACTAGGTGCTTCATTGCTTTGGTCTGATTATACAATGGGCATCATTTTGCCTAAGTTAAAGTTTGTATTCCGAAAATAGTCTCGCCGTGTGATCGAGAGAAGACCAAATCATATTGCAGCGCATGTTCCTCCATCATGTGTGGTTCATTCTCATGGTTCCAGCTGCTGGTGAAACCACTTAAGTTTGCAAGAGGAATTGTAGACTTCAGAAAAAAATTGTCTTTCAGTCTGTACTGAATGTTGGCCAAGAGAAGCATCCATGTTAGTAGGAAGAACATATGTTTTTTTTCTAGATCTTGGCTTTTGGAGCTACATATTTGTATATGATCTGTGAATCATTGAGATGCATTAACATGTTGATCTTATGTATGGGAATCGTACTAGTTGGTTTTAGTTGTGGCTGATCTTTGCTTTTGGAGCTACATATTTGTATATGATCTGTGCATCATTGAGATGCATTAACAGTTCCTTATATCTGTTCGCTTAGTGTTTAAAAGTTACTGATCGATCACTAGCTAGCCTACTAATGCGCTCCTGGCAGTTTTAGTTGCGACGCAAGATCCGAAGTGGCAGTTTTTTGAATAAAAATGCCTACCTCTGAAGAAACTGACAAGCCGCTCTGAAGAAAATGCCATGCGAATCTGAAGAAACTGCCAGCGAAAACGTTCCCTCGGCTGCAACTCGTTGCATGCTGCTCCGCGTACTGGTTGCGAGCGATTTTGAGTGCCTACATGCAGCCGGCCGTAATTAAGGCAGCTAACTAATGCGAAAAAGATGCGCTTTAATTGTTGCGGGCCTTTTAAATCCGTGGAATCATTATTGACAAGGAGGGAAATGATTCGAGTGCACTCGTTTGACCGTCATGCCGGCGTGCGACCCAGCACGGACGGGACGGGACGGCACAGTCATAATTTCAGTTTCTCTAGTTTTCCACGGCAAGCTGGCGTGCTAAGCCATGCCTGCTTAATGATGCATTGAATTCCGATGACCGTCGCGCTACCTTCCGCCTATAAGTATTGTTTCCCGGCCTTTTGTGGTGGCACCGTGACCCAACTCGCCCTATCCTCATAAGCCCCCACCGGCCCGATGTCGCTCGCCATTTATCCTCGCTCTCGCCACGTCCGCCATGCCCCCGCCCGTCCACGATAGGCGAGGCCGGAGGCGGTCACCGCCAGAACTAGTGTTCGGTTTTTCACCGGAAGGCAGACAGAGGGAGGAGGCATTCTATCGGTCTATAGATGGCAATGCGGAGATCGAGGACTTGTTGGAGTGCGACCTCCTGGCGGAGGAGCAGGAGTTGTTGGAGCGCGACCGCTTGGCGGAGGAGCAGCGTATCGCCGATTTGCGCCACCAGCGGGACATGGAGCAGCAGCGCACCGACGCTCTGAGTCACGAGCAGAGCGCCTACAACTGGGCCGACTACGTGGAGGCCGGCGCCCGGCAAATAGCCCTGGAGGCTGTAGGGCACGCACGCGTTCGCGACGCCGATTTTTACTATCAGCTCGTCAAGTGGGTTTCCCGCTTAGAAGCCGAAGCTTCGGTGGACCACGCCGGCATGGAAAGGGCCAACACGCGCGAGCAACGCGCCCTATCGCACCTCTGGCAAGTCCGAGGCGAGGCGGAGGACGCCGGTGCCGGCGTTTAGCGTGTACCGTAGATGGCGGCCGGCATCGTCTAGTTAGCTAAGAGTAAGTTAGTACTTGTAAGCTACTGGAGTATTAGTGGGAGTAGATAGTTAACTTGGCTACGATGGTTGTCAACGTGGAAGTTCAGTACTCTATATGTGGATCAGACCTGTTACTTTGCTCTGAATGTTGAACTTTCCATTTGAACGTATGGAATGGGCTGTTATTTTTTTAAATGGGTTGTATTTGTCCTCCACGGGTTTAGAGGCTGACTTGTGGGCCTACCAAGTTGACGCGTACACAATTAGGAGATGATTGTACGTGGAGAGGATGACAGCAGGGACCCGCCAAGGTCATGGCAGTACGCAAGCAAGTGCCTCCTTATTTCAAGCCAATAAAAAAATGGCTCCTCCTAATGGATTTCTGACATCTGGGCCCCATGCCATTGTCAACGTAGTCAACAAACGAGAGATTTGCACAACGAGCGGCTGACACCAGGGACCCAGCAGCTCGCCTAGTTATTTTTGTTTTGGGTTAATTTGATAAATGCCACTCCAAATATGGTGTTTCTTAGAAATGCCACTGCAATTTCCAAACTTTGAAAAATGCCATTTCATGCCATTTCCAGTGGCATGTTTCGATGTCTGGAGTGGCGTTTTTCAAAGTTTGCAAATTGCAGTGGCGTTTTCCAAAGTTTGCAAAAATTGCAGTGGCATTTTTCAATGTTTGGAAATTGCAGTGGCATTTTTATGAATCACCATAATTGGAGTGGCATTTGTCTAAATTTTTTTGAGACGGAAGCAGGGTGTCAACTGGGCTGTGCGGGGCACTCTGGCCTGTCTAGACAGCCTTCTTTTATGTTTACCACAGACCAGCCCAGTAGTTTTTTTTGATGAAAATGGCTAGCCTGGTTTTTTTTTATTTGTCAAGTAAGTCGCTTTGTGAGGCCTGTTGGGCTGCAAATCTTTCAAGACGAGGAGAGCTTCATTCGGCTCGACGAGAAAATGGCCTATCAGTAATGAGAAATGGGCTGTACATTTTTAAAACACACCAAACCGGCAATTAGTTTCAAATTTCTTTTTTTTCATTTAGAGATTTTAAATTGCATTAATTTTTATGCATGGACAATTTGTTGGATTTTATATTGATATACATTTATTTTTAAAATCAGTTTGAATGTGACTCTAAATTTCGTCATTAAAAACAGTTCAAACCGCACCGAAATATGCAAAATTTCATATGATTTGTTAACCGTGGCCACAATATGGGCTACAATGCTAACAAAAAGAATATGGGCTCCAAAAAAACCTTAGGAATTAGCAAATGGGCTGTAAATTATTAGAAATAATGGTAGATGGGTTGTATGCTGTTTTCCATGGATTTGAGGCTTTCCTAAAAAAAAGGTTGACGCACAAGCAGTGACTGTTGGATGTCCATCCAATGGCCGTCGTGCTTCTTCAACCTCTGCTCTTCCTGCTCCAGCCGCTCAAACAAGCGCTGGCGGGACTGCCTGCTCCCTCCTCCCCGCGGCTGGCTGTGCTGCCGCGTGGGCCTCACCGCCCCACCGTACTCCCATCGCTGGCCTAGCCATCCCTCTACTCACCCACACCTGCTGTTATTCTCCGGTGACGGCAGATGAACCAGTAAACCCTCGTACAGTCGTACTCCCCTCCGCGTGGGAAACAACTGCCGAGTCTTCCCTGCCTCCGTGTCGTTCCCTTCCTAGGCCTCGCCGTCGTCCACCGCCCAGGTGCTCTCGGCGCGGCCTAGTCAACATGGTCAACGACCGATATGCATCTGAAGTGGACTGTACGTGGAGAGGCTGACAGCTGAGTCCACGGCCGCATGCAAGGAAATGCCTCCTTATTACGCGCAAAATAATGATTCCTCCACCTGTCATCTGGGACCCACCGAAAGGGCCTCTATATTTCGCGAAAAAATGTTACCGTCACTGACAGCTCAGACCCACCAGCTATATCTTCGAACGCAAGGAAGTGCGTCCTTATTACACACAAAAAAAATGAATACTCCCCTTGTTAGCTGGAACCCAGTATAGTGGCAGGCTGACTTCTGGGCCTACTAAGTTGACGGGGATGGAGGGCTTTGTCAACTTAGTCAATATGCACGATTATAGCTCCAGTGACCGTACGATGTCCATCCAACGGCCGTACTTAGTGCTTCTTCAACCTCTGGTCTTCTTGCTCCAGCCGCCCAAACCAGCGCCGATCGTGCCACGTACTCCTGCCTCCCATGGCCGGCTGCGATGCGGCGGAGGCCTCACCGCCCCCTACTACTCCCACCACTGGCCAGGCCATCCCTCTACTCACCCACACCCCATGTTATTCTGCGGCGACGGCAGCCTCACACCACAGCGAACCAGTGAACCCTCATTGTCCTCTACGCGTGGGCATCCACTGCCGCGTCTTCCCCGGCTCCGTGTCGTCCCCTTCCTAGGCCTCGCTGTTGTCCACCGCCCTAGTGCTCTCGGCGCGGCGTGGTCAACATGGTCAAGGAACGACTTCCATCGGAAGAGTACTATACGTGGAGAGGCTGACAGCTGGGTCCACGGCAGCCGCAAGGAAGTGCCTCCTCATTACGCGGAAAATCATTATTCCTCCACCTGACAGCAGGGACCCACCGGACGGGCCACCGTATTTGGTGAAAAAAACGTTTCCCCCCTGACTGCTGGGACCCACCAGACAGGCCACCGTATTTCACGAAAAAAATGTTCCCCCGCTGTCAGCTCGGACCCACCGGAAGTGCCGCCTTATTACGCAGAAAAAAAGAATACTCCCCCTGCTAGTTGGGACCCACCTTGTTGGGTGACTGACTTGTGGGCCTACTAAGTTGCCGGGGATAGAGTGCTTTGTCAACTTAGTCAATATGAACGATTCTAGCTCCAGTGACCGTACGATGTCCATCCAACGGCTGTAGTGCTTCTTCAACCTCTGGTCTTCTTGCTCCAGCCGCCCAATGCAGCGCCGGTCGTGCCGCATGGTCCTGCCTCCCGTGGTCAGCTGTAAGGCCGTGGAGGCCTCACCGCCCTGGCCAGGCCCTGCGGCGACGACAGCCTCACACTGCAGCCGAACCAGTGAACCCTCGTACTCCTCTCCGCGCGGGCTTCCACTGTCGCATCTTCCTCGGCTCCGCGTCGACCTCTTCCTAGGCCTCGCCGTCGTCCACCGCCCTGGTGCTCTCGGCGCGGCGTGGTCAACGTGGTCAAGGAACGACTTCCATCGGAAGAGTACTGTACCTGGAGAGGCTGACAGTTGGGTCCACGGCCGCAGTAAGGAAGTGCCTCCTTATTACGCGCAAAATAATTATTCCTCCACCTGACAGCGGGGACCCACCGGACGGGCCACCGTATTTTGCGAAAAAACGTTTCCCCCTGACTGCTGGGACCACCAGCTACACCTTCGCATGCAAGGAAGTGCGTCCGGGCAAAAAAACGATTCGCCCCATTGACTGCTGGGACCCACCAGCTACATCTTCGCACGCATGGAAGTGCCTGACAGTCGGGACCCACCTGGTCGAAGCGTACGTAGTGTTGTCATTCTGGTCGCGAACATGTACATACATACTGGTCGATGTAGAGGCACGCACGTGTCGTAGTAGAGGCGCGCACGTAGCATGTAGACGTACGTACAGCGGCCAGTGTGCAAGAAAGAAAATACGGCCACGTACGTACATACGGGCAGGGTCTCGAATGCCTACTCGCGCATACGTACGGCCAGGGCTCGTGTACATGGATGGGTCGGAACGGAGAAACAGTGTCGTCGTCGTGTTCATGGGGAGCCAACCGGCTGGGTCGGAACGGAATGCGTCATCGTGTTCATCGGGAGGGCTTGGACGGAACAGCCGATGGAAACGAGGCCTGGCGTACTGCAGAACGGAGGAAACGGCCTTGTGTTCGACCAGCCACATTCAAAACGGGATCCTGTTCATCGGGAGGGGTCTGGCGTACCGCAAAACGGAGGAAACGGACCTCCTACGGTCGAAACGGGGGTCCTGTTGATCGGGAGGGTTGTGGCGTCCTGCAAAACGGAGGAAACGGACCTGTGTTGGAGCGCTACGGTCGAAACGGGGGTCCTGTTCATCGGGAGGGGTGTGGCATACTGCAAAACGGGACTCCACGGGATATTGTTCATCTCCACCGTAGACCCCCTCCAGCCTCCACGGGCTACTGTTCATCCACCGTCGACCTCCTCCAGCCTCCACCTGCGACTGTTCATCCACAGGCTCCTGTTCATCCAGCCTCCACCACGCGCTACTCCACCGGCTACTATTCAACCAGCCCTCTCCACGGGCTCCTGTTCAACCACCCCTCCACGGGCTACTGTTCATCCAGCACTCCCCCGTCTACTGTTCTTCCAGCCCTCAATGGGGTGGTCCTGTTCATCTTGCCCTCCACGGGGTCCTGTTCATCAAGCCCCAACCGGCTCGATCGATCGGGGTCCTGTTCATCTAGAGGCAACACCACGGGGTCCTGTTCATCCACCCCCACCGGGAACTATTCATCCAACCCCCCCCAGCAATGCTCACTATTCATCCAGAGGCAGCATCGATCGGCTTCAGTTAGCAGCAGTAGCAAAGGAATCGCTCGATCGGGTTCAGTTAACAGCCATGAATCGATTGCTCGGGTTCCGTAACGCGTATCCTGCAGTGCAATATCTCGGGTTCAGTTAGACCCCAACGCCTCACTCGGGTTCAGTTAGAGCCCAACGCCTCGCACCCACGCGCGTGCGTGTACAAGAGAAACGCGCATCGCTCGGCCCCGACCACCCACCGTAACCGGGAACACCCCGATATTTTCCTCGCCCTCGCTTCTACCATGGTTTTTTCCTCATGGACGGCCCAAAGAATGTCATGCAGCTGCGTCTCCGGCCCGCCCAGGACGAAAAGCCCATTTTCGGTCATGATTTTTTGTCATAGAAGTAGGACCCCACCACATCTATGATGATACCGGGTTTTGTCACAATTATCGTCATAGAAGTGTCATAAGTATGACAGAAAAACATTTCGTTCGTCCCAAAATGTCACGGATGTGTCTTTTTTGTAGTGGGCAGAGGCAGCAGCGGCAGCAGTTCCTGCTGAGGAAAGCAAAGGAAAAAAAGAGACTGTAGGGACTCGGGCAAAGAGTCCGGGAAGCGTGCCCCCACCGAGTGCACGTCACCCGTCGATGATGTGTCGGAGTGTTCCTACAGCAAGAGATCCAAGGTTGTTGCACCCCAAGTAAAGAAGGTCCCGCCAGGGCTGGCTGGCGTTGATGGTACTTTCACTATCAGGGCTAGCGTCAATGACAAATAGGAAAGCGTGCTTGTTGCCTTCCTGTGGGCGAATGTCGATGTGTTTCCCTGGCACCATCTGATATCCCCGGTGTTCCCAGGGAGGTAAACGAGCACCACCTTGCTGTCTGCCCACACGCCCGACCTATCAAGCAAAAAGTCCGGAAGCAGGCCTTGGAGAGGCAGCAGTTCATTATGGAAGAGATCAAGAAACTTGAGGCAAGTGGTTTGGTCAGAGGAGTGTTGCATCCCATGTGGTTGGCAAATCCAGTGGTAGTCCGGAAGGCTAACGGGAAGTGGAGGCTTTGCATAGATTTCACTAATCAACAAAGCATGCCCGAAGGACCTATTTCCCTTACCGTGTATTGATCATATTGTGGATTCCACTTCTGGTTGTGATTTGCTCTCCTTTCTGGATGCACATTCTGGGTATCACCGAATCTTCATGTCCAAGGAGGATGAAGATAAGACATCATTCATTACTCCATGTGGTACGTATTGTTTTGTCTGTGTCGGCATTCTGGGAACGGGGGTCCCCAGACTTGCCTGCCTGCGGCCCACGGCGCGGCTGTTCTGCAGGCCGGTACGACCCATCTTCATCAGCGAGACATTCAAGACCCTCGCGAGGGACCAAGCCTCGCGAGGCGGACGACGCAAGACCTCCTCAGGAGCGGCCTCACCAGGCTACCTCGCGAGGAGCGGAGAAATCAAGGCAGGGCAAACCTCGCGAGGCTCTCGTGACGTGAGCCATGACGATCAAGATCAGGTGGGCGCCAGCGCACGCAGCGTCCTTGTTTCCTCTTTGGTGCTAAGGAGGCAAGCGCAAGCGCGGAGTACCGAGGCATCAAGCAAAGGTTTCCATATCAGTGCAACGAGACCAAGACCAGCAGGACGGTAGGACGAAGGTCACCATGGAGCCCAAGACGGCGTCACCACCAGAGCCTTTTGCAGGCGAAGACCGCTTTTGTCAGGATAAGCTGTACTAGTTGTCCCCTTTCAAATTGGCCACCGTTGGCTCCATTCCCGCTCAATATTTGGGGAGAGGACCAGGGCCTATATAAGTAGGACTAGCCACCACAGTATGGGGCATGGGATAACCCATTGAGATTCACCCCATCCACCACCTCAGGAGGCTGTTCTTCCCCTTGTACTATTCATCACTAGCCCAAGAGGCAATCCATCCACCACCACACTGGAGTAGGGTATTACACCACAACGGTTTCCCGAACCAGTATAAATCTTGTGGTCTTTGTGCTGTGAATCTGTCGAGTTCGTCCGCGAGATCTTAGTGAGCTAGGGCGCGGATCGGTAGGGAGGAAATCTTCGCGCGCACCCCAGTGTTCGAACCTTGAGGGTTTTGCCGGAACCCGAGATCCGACATTTGGCGTGCCAGGTAGGGGGTGCGCCAGAGCCTCTTCCCCGCCAATCGACCCGCTGATGCTCCGCAGCCCCGATGTCCGGCGACCCGAGGGCCGACTCCGACCGCTGGGCAGCCTGGCCAGCCCGGGCGGCGCCACCTGCCCATGAAGACCTCAACCCCGCGCTCCAGGCGGCCCGAGCGCCGCCTAACGCAGCAGGGCGCGGGCGGTGTGGCGGGGCATCGTCCACCGTCACTCCACGACAAGCGCGAGCTGCTGCAAGGGCCGCATGCCACGCCGCAGCAACGGCGACACACACACGGCGGGAGCAGGCGAACATGCGGGCCGCGCTCATGGTGGCACGGGAGCTACTATGGTGTCGGCTGATGGAGGGCGGCCGCGATGCACTGCTGGAACACATCGCTGAACTGCTGGATGTGGCGGCATCGGGAGCGCCACCCTTCTGATATCTGCTTCCTTCTCAGGTTACTACGGGATCTCACGGCAAGCCTCGCCGCGACCGCGCGCGCCTTCAGGTGCGCCTAGGAGCTTCGTCAACACCAGGACGGCCGGCGGTGGCGGGGGGCCCGTTGCCCCCACGCTGCCTCCGGTGAGCATGGGCACGAGCGTTGCCCCCCATGGCCCTAGCGAGGCGTCGCGCTATCATCCTCAGGACGCCGCGCTAGGCCGGGCGACGTGGAGTGTGGGGCACTACGGCGAGGTGTTTGGGGTGACGGCTCCAGAAGCCTATGTGCCCCGCATGATGGACCAGGAGTACACGCCGGAGGATGACCCTGGCTTGTTTCTCGGGCCAGGTTGGGAGGAGGAGGCATTAGGAGCTGAAGCCTTCCAGGAGCCGCCAGAGAGCCCCACCAACCGCACCGTCGACAACAGATACAGGGTACCACTAATCCCTCAATAGCAGGCTTACGCTAACCATGGGCTGCAAGTGAATCAGGTCACAATGCTGGCCGATGACCCAGGCGCAGTGGCCCCCCCTTCCGTCAGGGGAAGCACGCTGGGGGCTGCATGGAGGGAGCCAGGAGAAAGGCCCCTCCCCACGGTGCTCGAAGCCAGGCGTCACCCGGAGGTAGGCCCTCTGCCGGGGAGGTGCCGACCAGCCTTCCCCCGGCAGAGGACCCATGGTCACCGAGGGCGCCGCTGGCGTCCCCTTACCCCCTTTGTGCCGTCCTGGTTGCCGGTCGGCTCAAAGGTGGTCGAGGGCGGCGCAAGGCGGGGCCCTCGTCTGGCGATATGAAGCAAGGCCGGTACCTCTAAAGAAGGCCCAGTGCCTGTGAAGATCGCCGCCCGTGACACTCTCACGTAATAATGAGTGGGGCTGTACACGCTCCGGAGTCTCCGGAGAGCCGCCCTCGGGCCTCGGGGGCTCCCTCCCACGCCTAGTGGCAGCACTTAGCTCCACGCTGGTGAGAAGACTTGAAGGCAAGAAGACTAGACTAGGTGCCGGACGCGGCCATTTGCTTTGAATCCCTTTTCTGTAGCCTTGCCTTTTGGATTTGGATTTAAGTTGAAGTTGAGTTTTCATTGATGCGCGCTGGGGGTGCCTTTTCTCATTCGGAGCGATTTCTCGATTATGTGGTTCTGGCCTTGTTTTGGACTCACACACCACGCCTTCCACTCGCGAGCCCCTCGCGAGCTGGATTGGGCGAGGCACATGTGCGCCACGCGCGTGCGCTGATGCCACGGATTTGCTCACCTCTCACGAGGCCCCCTCGGGTGGATTGACGGGCTCTCCAGGAGTCCCGAAAGCTCGTGACCCCACGATTTGCTTCGTGACCCGCCCCGACTAACGTAAGCCCCGATGGGAACTTGCTGCCAGATTTACAGTTTTGCGAAGGTGCACACTCAGTTCGACATAAGAGAATGAAGGCAGCGGTTTGTTTACACGAGGGGCTCCCCCTCTCAAAATGCTAACACAATCTTTAAGGGCCACACCCGAGTTTTTGCATACAGGATAAAACAGCAGGGGGACATGGGATCAGCCAGATATGTCGCTCGCCGCATCGCCTTCGGACGCGTCACTCGCGACGTCGTCGTCTTCGTCGGCATCGTCGCCGCCTTCGGCGACGCCTCCATCACCATCGTTGACCACGTCACCTTCATCTGCCGCGACTACCACCGCTTCGTCTTCAGAGGTAAAGGCCCTGACCAGCGCGTCCACGTTGTCCTCCACCCACCGTGCCAGGTCACCGCGAATGGCCTACGGTACAAGGGCAATGGCGGCGTCGAAGTCGAAGTCGGGGAAGGAGTTCCGAAGATGGCTGAAGACACGGGAGAACGCGCACCCAAGCAGGCCCCAGCTTCTCTCTTCCACAAGCTGGCAAGCCCTGTTAGACCGGGCTTCCAGGCGCGTCACCACGTTGGTGAAGAAGATCAGGTGACTGGCGTAGTCATTCGAGTGGGGGTGCGGTGCATTCTCGTCACAGATGTGGCCCAGGGCGGTATTAGCCCTGTTCCGGAGGTCCTGGAGCATGGGGGCGTGCTCGCGCTCCAGCATCCGCTGTTGAATCACTTCCTCCCTGTTATGCCATGCGACGGCCTCGGCGTCATCAACCCGTTTCCGAAGAGAAAGCAGCTTGGCGCGGGCGGAGGCCAAGTCCGCCTGCGCCGTGACCAGGGCAACAGCCGTGGCCTCCCCACGCCTCTCCGCCTCATCTAACCTGGGCCTAAAGGCGGCGGTCCTTCCCGCTGCCTCAGTTCCCGCAAGCTTCAGCCTCAGGTCGTACCAACCTTCAAGATCCGCGCGAACCTCGGCCACCCGGCGATCGATTTCCTCATGGACCTTGGTCTCGCGAGCCCCGACGGCATCCTCCGCTTGAGCAACTTGACGCTCCCTCGTCTCCAGTTGCTCAAGCTCGAGGCTGCGCTCCACGGCTTCCAGAGCCAGTGCCTCCTCGCGCTTCCGGACCTCCTCTTCCTTGGCAGGCGTCCCCCTCAGTGACGTAAGGGCGGCTCTGCGCGCCTCCACCTGACACTTGAGGGACACACTCCAAGCTTGGAGCTCCCACGCGCGCTTCTCCGCTGCCTCGCGACGGCGGTCAGCCTCGCGAGCCTCCACCAAGGCTCGGGAGCAAGCCTCTCGGGAAATCTTGAGGGACGCCTCGGCCTTCGCATTGTCAAGATCATGCTGGTAGCGGCCAAGGTTAATGGCCACCCTCACCTTACGTCGTTCCTCCACCAGCCGAAGACCCTCAGCCTCAAGGCGCGAGTCGACACCCGCGAGTTCTTCACCAAGTCGCTCATCGCGCCCATCGCCTCCTGGAAGAGCTCATGACGAACGACGCTCCGCCCCCGCTCAAACTCCAATGCACGCCCCACCTCGTCCTCCGCCACGGGGGCTGCAGGCGGGACGTGAAGCGGCGCACCCCCTCTCAGCAGGGGGCTGGGGGCTGGTGCCGCTCCAGGTGCCAGCCCGACCTCACGAGGGGCCCCGGCCAGTCGGGGCCAGCTGCTTGAGGAGGAGCTGAAGACCAAAGCCAACCAGCTGTTGTCCATTACTAGAGGAGGAGTCCAGGGAACGCCCACCAAGCTCCAAGCCAGGCCGTGGAGGAAGGGCGGCGGAGCCGCAGATTCAAAGCGCCATGAAGGCGAGCGCACCCCCTCAGCCGGCCCAGCTCCAGGCGCGGCATGCAGGCTCGAGATGCTCAAGGCCAACGGCGGTGCCGAGGGAGGCGGGGATTGCCTCTCAGGGGACTCAACGGCCCTAGCAGAAGGGGTCCTGAAGAGCCAGCGTCAGGAAGGAAAGCAGCAATCAAGAAATCACAAGGTGCAGTACTTACTCGTCGACGGCGATGTACTTTCGTCGCTTCAATCGCCCGAAGATGCCGCTACCACTCGAAGATCCTTTCCTCTTGCGAAGTTCCTCGAAGTCCACACAAAGCCGACCGAAGCGCTGAACGTGGCGGCCAGTATGGGGTGCAGTCGGAGAAGTGCTCAGGAGAACAACTTCAGGGGTGCCTGGCTACGGATTACAGTCGGGCGCCGTCTCACCGCGACCTCCCGAGGCCCCCGGAGTTTCAGCCTCGGGAGCCTCGTGCTGCATCGTCTCAGCGACCAACGTCCCAGAATCATGGGTTCCTGAGGACGACGCCCCAGGAGCCTCGGGCAGCGTCCGCACATTAGCACCCGTGCCGCCAGCCTCTGGTGGCGCTCGTTCCCCTACACCCACATTTCGGACGATCTCGGTGCCGGCAACGAAGAAGGGAACCGCGCTGGCAGGGTTCTCATGGGACCCCACCAGGCCGTCCGGGCGCAATCCCCACTCGTCAAAGGAAGGCATGCTCCCTGCGAATTCAACCTTGTTTGTGCAGCGGTAGAGCAGACAGTTCTTCCCAGGCAAGTCGTCCGGCGAAGGGGCACCTGTCAGGACCTCGAGCACCGTTTACCGCGTCCCAAGAGGGAGCCCGTACTCTTGAAACCTCATGTGGTCCTGACTGCTGAGCAAGGCCCACATCGGGCGAGAATGGCGCTGAAGCGGAGCGACCCGGCGCTTGATGAACTCCTTCACCACCATGGGCGCGGTCACGCCGCGATCCTTCAACCTCCTCTGCTTGAGCCAGACGGGGACAAGACGGGGCTCGCGAGCCTCTCGGGGCCCCAGCCGGAGTGGGAAACGGCAGGCGCTGACGGGGCATGGAGCAGGGGGCTGAGCACACCAGTGTCGAAAAACACCCACCGTGTCCGGAACTCGATCGTGGATGGAGGGAGCTCGAAGTCGATCCCCGCGCCAGCCGTCGCGGCCACAGCTTGGAAGCTCACGCACCCCGAGCTTTGTCGGGGGTCAGTCAGATGCAATGAGAAGAAATGGCGAAGAGGGTCACACAAGGAGCGATGTGAAGGAAATATGCCCTAGAGGCTATAATAAAGTTATTATTTATTTCCTTATTTCATTATAAATTTTTATTATTCATGCTAGAATTGTATTAACCGGAAACATAATACATGTGTGAATACGTAGACAAACAGAGTGTCACTAGTATGCCTCTATTGACTAGCTTGTTAATTAAAGATGGTTATGTTTCCTAACCATAGACATGAGTTGTCATTTGATTAACGAGATCACATCATTAGGAGAATGATGTGATTGACTTGACCCATTCCGTTAGCTTAGCACACGATCGTTTAGTATTCTGTTATTGCATTGTTCATGACTTATACATGTTCCTATGACTATGAGATTATGCAACTCCCGTTTACCGGAGGAACACTTTGTGTGCTACCAAACGTCACAACGTAAATGGGTGATTATAAAGGTGCTCTAAAGGTGTCTCCGAAGGTAATTGTTGGGTTGGCGTATTTCGAGATTAGGATTTGTCACTCCGATTGTCGGAGAGGTATCTCTGGGCCCACTCAGTAATGCACATCACTATAAGCCTTGCAAGCATTGTAACTAATGAGTTAGTTGCGGGATGATGTATTACGGAACGAGTAAAGAGACTTTCCGGTAACGAGATTGAACTAGGTATTGAGATACCGACGATCGAATCTCGGGTAAGTAACATACCGATGACAAAGGGAACAACGTATGTTGTTATGTGGTCTAACCGATAAAGATCTTCGTAGAATATGTGGGAGCCAATATGAGCATCCAGGTTCCGCTATTGGTTATTGGCCGGAGACGTGTCTCGGTCATGTCTGCATAGTTCTCGAACCCGTAGGGTCCGCACGCTTAAAGTTTCGATGACGGTTATATTATCACTTTATGATTTTTGATGTACCGAAGGTTGTTCGGAGTCCCCGATATGATCACGGACATGACGAGGAGTCTCAAAATGGTCGAGACATGAAGATTGATATATTGGAAGCCTATATTTGGATATCGGAAGTGTTCCGGGTGAAATCGGGATTTTACCGGAGTACCGGAGGGGTTACCGGAACCCCCGGGGGTTAATGGGCCATAGTGGGCCTTAGTGGAGAACAGGAGAGGCGGCCAGGGCAAGGGCCGCGCGCCCCTCCCCCCTAGTCCGAATAGGACAAGGAGAGGGGGGCGGCGCCCCCCTTTCCTTCTTCTCCTCCACCTCTTTCCCCCTCCACTCCTAATCCAACAAGGAAAAGGGAGGGAGTCCTAATCCCGGTGGGACTAGGACTCCTCCTGGCGCGCCCCCTCCTGGCCGGCCGCACCTTCCCCCTTGCTCCTTTATATATGGGGGCAGGGGGCACCCTAGAGACACAACAATTGATCGTTTGATCTTTTAGCCGTGTGCGGTGCCCCCCTCCACCATAGTCTACCTCGATAATACAGTAGCGGTGCTTAGGCGAAGCCCTGCGTCGGTAGAACATCATCATCGTCACCACGCCGTCGTGCTGATGAAACTCTCCCTCAACTCTCGGCTGGATCGGAGTTCGAGGGATGTCATCGGGCTGAACATGTGCTGAACTCGGACGTGTCGTGCGTTCGGTACTTGATCGGTCAGATCGTGAAGACGTACGACTACATCAACCGCGTTGTGCTAATGCTTCCGCTTTCGGTCTACAAGGGTACGTGGACAACACTCTCCCCTCTCATTGCTATGCATCACCATGATCTTGCATGTGCGTAGGAAAATTTTGAAATTACTACGTTCCCCAACAGTGGCATCCGAGCCAGGTTTTATGCGTAGATGTCATATACACGAGTAGAACACAAGTGAGTTGTGGGCGATATAAGTCATACTGCTTACCAACATGTCATAATTTAGTTCGGCGGTATTGTTGGATGAAGCGGCCCGGACGGACATTACGCGTACGCTTACGCGAGACTGGTTCTACCGACGTGCTTTGCACACAGGTGGCTGGCGGGTGTCAGTTTCTCCAACTTTAGTTGAACCGAGTGTGGCTACGCCCGGTCCTTGCGAAGGTTAAAACATCACCAACTTGACAAACTATCATTGTGGTTTTGATGCGTAGGTAAGAACGGTTGTTGCTCAGCCCGTAGCAGCCACGTAAAACTTGCAACAACAAAGTAGAGGACGTCTAACTTGTTTTTGCAGGGCATGTTGTGATGTGATATGGTCAAGGCATGATGCTATATTTTATTGTATGAGATGATCATGTTTTGTAACCGAGTTATCGGCAACTGGCAGGAGCCATATGGTTGTCACTTTATTGTATGCAATGCAATCGCCCTGTAATGCTTTACTTTATTACTAAGCGGTAGTGATAGTCGTAGAAGCATAAGATTGGCGAGACAACAACGATGCTACGATGGAGATCAAGGTGTTGCGCCGGTGATGATGGTGATCATGATGGTGCTTCGGAGATGGAGATCACAAGCACAAGATGATGATGGCCATATCATATCACTTATATTGATTGCGTGTGATGTTTATATTTTATGCATCTTATCTTGCTTTGATTGACGGTAGCATTATAAGATGATCTCTCACTAAATTTCAAGATAAAAGTGTTCTCCCTGAGTATGCACCATTGCCAAAGTTCGTCATGCCCAGACACCACGTGATGATCGGGTGTGATAAGCTCCACGTCCATCTACAACGGGTGCAAGCCAGTTTTGCACACGCAGAATACTCAGGTTAAACTTGACGAGCCTAGCATATGCAGATATGGCCTCGGAACACTGAGACCAAAAGGTCGAGCGTGAATCATATAGTAGATATGATCAACATAGTGATGTTCACCTTTGAAAACTACTCCATTTCACGTGATGATCGGTTATGGTTTAGTTGATTTGGATCGCGTGATCACTTAGATGATTAGAGGGATGTCTATCTAAGTGGGAGTTCTTAAGTAATATGATTAATTGAACTTTAATTCATCATGAACTTAGTCCTGGTAGTATTAGCATATCTATGTTGTAGATCAATAGCTCGCGTTGTTGCTTCCCAATGTTTTATATGTGTTCCTAGAGAAAACTAAGTTCAAAGATGTTAGTAGCAATGATGCGGATTGGATCCGTGATCTGAGGTTTATCCACATTGCTGCACAGAAGAATTATGTCCTTGATGAACCGCTAGGTGACAGACCTATTGCAGGAGGAGATGCAGACGTTATGAACGTTTGGCTAGCTCAATATGATGACTACTTGATAGTTTAGTGCACCATGCTTAACGGCTTAGAATCAGGACTTCAAAGACGTTTTGAACGTCATGGAACATATGAGATGTTCCAGGAGTTGAAGTTAATATTTCAAGCAAATACCCGAGTTGAGAGATATGAAATCTCCAACAAGTTCTATAGCTAAAAGATGGAGGAGAATAGCTCAAGTAGTGAGCATGTGCTCAGATTGTCTAGGTACTACAATCGCTTGAATCAAGTGGGAGTTAATCTTCCAGATAAGATAGTGATTGACAGAATTCTCTAGTCACCATCACCAAATTAGTAGAACTTCATGATGAACTATAATATGCAAGGGATAACGGAAACGATTCCCAAGCTCTTCGTGATGCTGAAATCGACGAAGGTAGAAATCAAGAAAAACATCAAGTGTTGATGGTTAACAAGACCACTAGTTTCAAGAAAAGGGCAAAGGGAAGAAGGGGAACTTCAAGAAGAACGGCAAGCAAGTTGCTGCTCAAGTGAAGAAGCCCAAGTCTGGACCTAAACCTGAGACTAAGTGCTTCTACTACAAAGGGACTGGTCACTGGAAGCGAACTGCCCCAAGTATTTGGCGGATAAGAAGGATGGCAAAGTGAAGAAAGGTATATTGGATATACATGTTATTGATGTGTACTTTACTAGTGTTTATAGCAACCCCTCGGCATTTGATACTGGTTCAGTTGCTAAGAGTAGTAACTCAAAACGGAGTTGCAGAATGAACATAAACTAGTTAAGGGTGAAGTGACGATGTGTGCTAGAAGCAGTTCCAAGATTGATATGATCATCATCGCACACTCCCTATACTTTGTGGATTAGTGTTGAACCTAAATAAGTGTTATTTGGTGTGTGCGTTGAGCATGAATATGATTTGATCATGTGTATTGCAATACGGTTATTCATTTAAGTTAGAGAACAATTGTTGTTCTGTTTACATGAATAAAGAACCTTCTATGGTCATACACACCAACGAAAATGGTTTGTTGGATCTCGATCGTAGTAATACACATATTCATAATATTGAAGCCAAAAGATCCAAAGTTAATAATGATAGTGCAACTTGTTTGTGGCACTGCCGTTTAGGTCATATTGGTGTAAAGCGCATGAAGAAACTCCATGCTGATGGGATTTTGGAATCACTTGATTATGAATCACTTGATGCTTGCGAACCATGCCTTATGGGCAAGATGACTAAAACTCCGTTCTCCGGAACAATGGAGCAAGCAACTAGCTTATTGGAAATAATACATACTGATGTATGCGATGCGATGAGTGTAGAGGCTCGCGGCGGGTATCGTTATTTTCTCACCTTCACAGATGATTTGAGCAGATATGGGCATATCTACTTGATGAAACATAAGTCTGAAACATTTGAAAAGTCCAAAGAATTTCAGAGTGAAGTGGAAAATCATCGTGACAAGAAAATAAAGTTTCTACGATCTGATCGCGGAGACAAATATTTGAGTTACGAGTTTGGTATTCAATTAAAACAATGTGGAATAGTTTCACAAATTCACGCCACCTGGAACACCACAGCATAATGGTGTGTCCGAACGTAATAACCGTACTTTATTGGATATAGTGCAATCTAAGATGTCTCTTACCGATTTACCACTATCGTTTTGGGGTTATGCATTAGAGACAGCTGCATTCACGTTAAAAAGGGTACCATCTAAATCCGTTGAGACGACACCATATGAACTGTGGTTTGGCAAGAAACCAAAGTTGTCGTTTCTTAAAATTTGGGGTTGCAATGCTTATGTGAAAAAGTTTCATACTGATAAGCTTAAAACCCAAATCAGAGAAATGTGTCTTCATAGGATACCCAAAGGAGACAGTTGGGTACACCTTCTATCACAGATCCGAAGGCAAGACTTTCGTTGCTAGGAATGGATCCTTTCTAGAGAAGGAGTTTCTCTCAAAAGAAGTGAGTGGGAGGAAAGTAGAACGTGATGAGGTAACTGTACTTGCTCCCTTATTGGAAAGTAGTTCATCACAGAAATCTGTTCCTGTGACTACTACACCAATTAGTGAGGAAGCTAATGATGATGATCATGTAACTTCAGATCAAGTTACTACCGAACCTCGTAGGTAAACCAGAGTGAGATCTGCACCAGAGTGGTACGGTAATCCTGTTCTGGAGGTCATGTTACTTGACCATGACGAACCTACGAACTATGAGTAAGCGATGGTGAGCCCAGATTCTGCAAAATGGCTTGAGGCCATGAAATCTGAGATGGGATCCATGTATGAGAACAAAGTGTGGACTTTGGTTGACTTGCCCGATGATCGGCAGGCCATCGAGAATAAATGGATCTTCAAGAGCAAGATGGACGCTGATAGTAGTGTTACTATCTACAAAGCTAGAATTGTCACAAAAGGTTTTTCGACAAGTTCAAGGTGTTGACTACGATGAGAGTTTCTCACTCGTATCTATGCTTAAGTCTGTCCGAATCATGTTAGCAATTGCCGCATTTTATGAAATCTGGCAAATGGATAAACAAAACTGCATTCCTTAATGGATTTATTAAAGAAGAGTTGTATATGATGCAACCAAAAGGTTTTGTCAATCCTAAAGGTGCTAACAAATATGCAAGCTCCAGCGATCCATCTATGGACTGGTGCAAGCATCTCGGAGTTGGAATATACGCTTTGATAGGTTGATCAAATGATATAGTTTTATACAGACTTGCGGTGAAGTCTGTATTTACAAGAAAGTGAGTGGGAGCACTATAGCATTTCTGATAAGTATATGTGAATGACATATTGTTGATCGGAAATAATGTGGAATTATTCTGCAAAGCATAAATGAGTGTTTGAAAGGAGTTTTTCAAAGAAAGACCTCGGTGAAGCTGTTTACATATTGAGCATCAAGATCTATAGAGATAGATCAAGACGCTTGATAAGTTTTTCAATGAGTACATACCTTGACAAGTTTTTGAAGTAGTTCAAAATGGAACAGTCAAAGAAAGAGTTCTTGCCTGTGTTACAAGGTTTGAAATTGGGTAAGACTCAAAGCCCGACCACGGCAGAAGATAGAAAGAGAATGAAAGTCATTCCCTATGCCTTGGCCATAGGTTCTATAAAGTATGCAATGCTGTGTACCGGATCTATTATATACCCTACACTGATTTTTGCAAGGGAGTACAATAGTGATCTAGGAGTAGATCACTGGACAGCGGTCAAAAGTATCCTTAGTGGAATAAGGATATGTTTCTCGAGTATGGAGGTGACAAAAAGGTTCGTCGTAAAGGGTTACGTCGATGCAAATTTTGATACTATCCAGATGACTATAAGTCTCAATCTGGATACATATTTAAAGTGGGAGCAATTAGCTAGAGTAGCTCAGTGCAGAGCATTGTTGACATAGAAATTTGCAAAATACATACGGATCTGAATGTGGCAGACCCATTGACTAAACTTCTCTCACAAGCAAAACATGATCACACCTTAGTACTCTTTGGGTGTTAATCACATAGCGATGTGAACTAGATTATTGACTCTAGTAAACCCTTTGGGTGTTGGTCACATGACGATGTGAACTATGGGTGTTAATCACATGGTGATGTGAATTATTGGTGTCAAATCACATGGCGATGTGAACTAGATTATTGACTCTAGTGCAAGTGGGAGACTGAAGGAAATATGCCCTAGAGGCAATAATAAAGTTATTATTTATTTCCTTATTTCATGATAAATGTTTATCATGTGTGAATACATAATACATGTGTGAATTGTATTAACCGGAAACATAATACATGTGTGAATACATAGACAAACAGAGTGTCACTAGTATGCCTCTACTTGACTAGCTCGTTAATTAAAGATGGTTATGTTTACTAACCATAGACATGAGTTTTCATTTGATTAACGAGATCACATCATTAGGAGAATGAGGTGATTGACTTGACCCATTCCGTTAGCTTAGCACACGATCGCTTAGTATTCTGCTATTGCTTTCTTCATGACTTATACATGTTCCTATGACTATGAGATTATGCAACTCCCGTTTACCAGAGGAACACTTTGTGTGCTACCAAACGTCACAATGTAACTGGGTGATTATAAAGGTGCTCTACAGGTGTCTCTGAAGGTACTTGTTGGGGTGGAGTATTTCGAGATTACGATTTGTCACTCCGATTGTCGGAGAGGTATCTCTAGGCCCACTCAGTAATGCACATCACTATAAGCCTTGCAAGCATTGTAACGATATTGAACTAGGTATTGAGATCCCGACGATCGAATCTCGGGTAAGTAACATACCGATGACAAAGGGAACAACGTATGTTGTTATGCGGTCTGACCAATAAAGATCTTCGTAGAATATGTTGGAGCCAATATGAGCATCCAGGTTCCGCTATTGGTTATTGACCGGAGACGTGTCTCGGTCATGTCTGCATAGTTCTGGAACCCGTAGGGTGCGCATGCTTAAAGTCTCGATGACGGTTATATTATGAGTTTATGAGTTTTGATGTACCGAAGGTTATTCAGAGTCCCGGATGTGATCACGGACATGACGAGGAGTCTCGAAATGGTCGATACATGAAGATTGATATATTGGAAGCCTATATTTGGATATCGGAAGTGTTCCGGGTGAAATCGGGATTTTACCAGAGTACCGGAGGGGTTACCGGAACCCCCGGGGGTTAATGGGCCATAGTGGGCCTTTGTGGAGAACAGGAGAGGCGGCCAGGGCAAGGGCCACGCGCCCCTCCCCCTAGTCCGAATAGGACAAGGAGAGGGGGGCGGCGCCCCCCCTTTCCTTCTTCTCCTCCACCTCTTTCCCCCTCCACTCCTAATCCAACAAGGAAAAGGGAGGGAGTCCTACTCTCGGTGGGAGTGGGACTCCTCCTGGCGCTCCCCCTCCGGGCCGGCCGCACCTCCCCCCTTGCTCCTTTATATACGGGGGCAGGGGGGCACCCTAGAGACACAAAAATTGATCGTTTGATATTTTAGCCGTGTGCGGTGCCCCCTCCACCATATTCTACCTCGATATTACCGTAGCGGTGCTTAGGCGAAGCCCTGCATCGGTAGAACATCATCTCGTCACCACGCCGTCGTGCTGACGAAACTCTCCCTCAATAATCGGCTGGATCGGAGTTCGAGGGACGTCATCGGGCTGAACGTGTGCTGAACTCGGGGGTGCCGTGCGTTTGGTACTTGATCGGTCGGATCGTGAAGACGTACGACTACATCAACCGTGTTGTGCTAACGCTTCCGATTTCGGTCTACGAGGGTACGTGGACAACACTCTCCCCTCTCGTTGCTATGAATCACCATGAGCTTGCGTGTGCGTAGGAAAATTTTGAAATTACTACGTTCCCCAACACGATGCCCACCATGGCTTCACACACAAAGGCAAATACGGCACGGAGAGTCACGAATTGAGGGTCGAGATGCAGCATGTGGATCTGATAATGATCAAGCACCGCGTTGAAGAAGGCGGAGAAGGGAGGAATCAGGCCAGCCCCAAGGGCATCGATGAAGATTGGGACCTCGGTGGCTGTCCAGGCAATGCGAGCGCTGGACGCAGGCCAAGCCACCGTCTCCCCCCACTCGTTGAAGCTGGAAGCGAGCATTGCACGCACCTTGTCCATGGCCTCGTCGTTGAGCACCAAGGATCGGCCGACCGCAAGCTCGACGGTCGGAGGCACACTTGCGAAGACAGGGGCTTCTTCCCCTTGTCTTCTTGTTTCGGCGCCATGGCGACGAAGCGGGCGGGGTGCAGTTCACATTGGAGAGGAGGGGCAAAGTCTCGAGAAAGCAGAGGAATTGGGGAAGCAAGGCGTGGGCGATGGAAGAATAACTGTGTAGGTTCTGGGGGGCGCATTGCTAGGCGGATTCCAAGGCAGCATGGGGAAGCGGAGACGCCCACGTCCAATCAACCACCACGTGTCGACCAAGGCCACAGGCTTTTGGGGCCCGCGGTGCTCCGCGCTTGACCTTTGGCTTCGCCTCGAAGCCAAGCCCGAGCGCGCCTTGGGCCCGGGGGCTACTATCGACGTTCTGGGAACAGGGGTCCCAAGACTTGCCAGCTGGCGGCCCACGGCACGACTGTGTTGCAGGCCGGTACGGCCCATCTTCATCAGCAAGACATTCAAGACCATCGCGAGGCAGACGATGCAAGACCTCCTTAGGAGTGGCCTCACCAGGCTGCCTCGCGAGGAGCGGAGAAATCAAGGCAGGGCAAACCTCGCGAGGCTCTCGTGACGTGAGCCATGACGATCAAGATCAGGCGGGCGCCAACGCGCGCAGCGTCCTTGTTTCCTCTTTGGTGCTAAGGAGGCAAGCGCAGGCGCGGAGTACCGAGGCATCCAGCAAAGGTTTCCATATCAGTGCAACGAGACCAAGACCAGCAGGACGGCATGACGGAGGTCACCATGGAGCCCAAGACGGCGTCACCACCAGAGCCTTTTGCAGGCGAAGACCGCTTTTGTCAGGATAAGTTGTACTAGTTGTCCCCTTTCAAATTGGTCGTTGTTGGCTCCCTTCCCGCTCAATATTTGGGGAGAGGACCAGGGCCTACATAAGTAGAACTAGCCACCATAGTAGGGGGCATGGGATAACCCATTGAGATCCACCCCATCCACACAAGTTCGCAGAGCACAAGAACACCTCAGCCTCAGGAGGCTGTTCTTCCCCTTGTACTGTTCATCACCAGCCCAAGAGGCAATCCATCCACCACCACACTGGAGTAGGGTATTACACCACAACGGTGGCCCGAACCAGTATAAATCTTGTGTTCTTTGTGCTGTGAGTTCGTCGAGTTCGTCCGCAAGATCTTAGTGAGCTAGGGCGCGCATAGGTAGGGAGGAAATCTTCGCGTGCACCCCAGTGTTCGCACCTTGAGGGTTTTGCTGGAACCCGAGATCTGACAGTCTGCATGCTATTTGGATTAAAGAGTGCCGGGTCCACCTTTGCAAGGGCAGTCCAGATTGGTTTTGAGCCGCAGCTGCACAGAAACATAGAAGGTTATATGGATGACATTGTGGTTAAGACCAAGGATAGAGCCACCCTTATTCAGGATTTGGAGGAGACGTTTGCTAATCTACGCTAGATCAATTTGAATCTCATCCTAGAGAAGTGTGTATTTGGTGTTCCCTCCGGCAAGCTGCTTGGGTTCTTTGTGTCCCACCGCGGGATCGAAGCCAACCCCGACAACGTCAAAGCTATTGAGCGGATCCCAGAGCCAAGAACGGTTAAGGATGTGAGGCATTTGACGGGATGCGTTGCCGCGCTAAGCAGATTCATCTCCAAGTCTGCCGAGCGCGCCCTGCCGTTCTTCAAAATTTTGAAGAAGGTAGGGCCTATGAAGTGCACCCCGGAAGCAGATGCAGCTTTGCAAGAGTTGAAGGCCTACTTGTCCTTTGTGCCTACCCTGGTTGCTCCCAAACCCCAGGAGCCGTTGTTGCTGTACCTAGTGGAAACCAACCAAGTGGTCAGTGAAGCCTTGGTAGCGCAGCGAGAAGTGGATGAGGCAGAGAGTGAGCAGAGACCGGCAGAGTCAGAGAAGGATCAGGACAGCAATGAGCATGGCAACAGGAGTAACCCCAAGGATGCGGCAAGGAAGGAAGGGGTGCAGCGGCCAGTGTACTTCGTTAGCTCCCTATTACAGGGGGCTAGATCGAGGTACTCTGGTGTGCAAAAGTTGATCTTTGGCCTCATCATGGCCTCAAGGAAACTGCACCACTACTTCCAAGCCCATGAGATCACGGTTGTCACTCATTTCCCGTTGCAAAGGATACTCCGAAACCCTGAAGCTACCGGTAGAATAATGGAGTGGGCTTTGGAGTTATCCAGTTTTGGTTTGAAGTTCGAGAGCACATCAACTATTCAGAGCAGGGCATTGGCAGAGTTTATTGCAGAATGGACACAAACCCCTGATGAGGAAGTAACAAAGATAGTTATTCCCAGCAAGGAATCTCCCCAAGAATGGATTATGTATTTTGATGGTGCTTTTTCCCGACAAGGTGCAGGAGATGGCGTGCTTCTTGTTGCCCCCTCTGGGAGCACTTTAAGTACGTCGTCCAAATGCATTTTGCCCGGGAAGAAGCAACCGACAATACAGCTGAGTATGAAGGGCTCCTTGCCAGTCTCAGGATTGTAGCTGAATTGGGAATTAAGAAGCTGATCATTCAAGGAGATTCACAGGATTACCAAAGTCCATTGATGGAGGCATACGTCGAGGAAGTGAGGAGATTGGAGGAGCGCTTTGACTTATTGCAAACAGAGCACGTACCCTGTGCAAAAAATAGCATAGATGATCATCTGTCAAAGTGTGCTGCACAGAATCTTCCTGTGGAACCAGGGACTTTTGTTCTCCGTATCACTCAGCCCTTCGTATCCCCAGCAACTATGGCCTGGAAAAGGAGAAAGTTGGACGGCAAGCCTCTCCCGGTAGAGCCATCCGCTCCTCGCAGAGACCCTGCCAGAAACAACTCCTCACAGCCTGCCGGGGCCATGGACCCCACGAACGAGGCTTGTGCTCCCACAGCAGAGGAGGTGCCGCTAGTCCTTGTTGCCGAGCCCTAGGCTCCAACTTGGGCAAGGCACATTGTCCACTTCCTCCAAACCAGAGAGCTTCCCGGTAAGTAAGATGAAGCTGAAAGAGTAGCCTGAAGGGCTAGTATGTATCAGTTTGTCGATGACACTCTGTACAGAAGGAGGACCAACGGTGTGAAATTGAAGTGTGTCTGCCGGGAAGAAGGAAAGGAACTACAGGCTGAGATTCACAAAGGAATGTGCAGCTCCCACATTGGATCCAGGGCATTAGTTGGGAAAGCATCTCGGCAAGGATTCTATTGGCCCACGGCCCTCCAAGATGCGGTCGAGCTAGTCACGAAATGTGAAGCCTGTCACTTCCATTCCAAGAAAACCCATCTGCCTGCCCAAGCTCTTCAAACAATCCCTCTATCATGGCCATTTTCGGTCCGGGGGCTTGATATCCTCGGCCCCTTCCCTCGAGCAATCGGGGGCTTTGAATTCTTGTTCGTTGCTATCGACAAGTTTACAAAGTGGCCGGAAGTGACTGCCGTGAGAAAGGTGACTGCTCAGTCAGCTATCAAGTTCTTGAAAGATCTGGTGTGTCGTTTTGGAGTTCCGGCAAGGATCATTATCGACAACGGCACCCAGTTCACGAGCCGCGCCTTCATGCAATATGTTCATGCCCTCGGATGCAAGATCTCATTTGCCTCTATGGCACACCCCCGGAGCAATGGACAAGCTGAGAGGGCGAATGCTGAAGTGCTACGCGGACTCAAGACAAGAAACTTTGATACGCTGCAGAAGCACAGCAGGCGATGGATCGAGGAGCTGCCGGTAGTTCTCAGTTCCCTCAGAACGACACCAAACCGAGCTACCGGGCAGACTCCCTTCTCCCTGGTTTACAGGGCAGAAGCAGTTATCCCCACGGAACTCATTTACGGGCCGCCTCAAGTGCTTCCCTACGATGAACTAGCGCAAGATTAGCACCGGTGTGACGAAACTATGCTACTCGAGGAGAACCGTCTCCGGGCTTCTATGCGTGCTGCACGCTATCAGCAGGCCCTGCGTCGCTATCATAGTTGCAGGGTTCACCCCCGGTGTTTTGAGGAAGGTGTCCTTGTCCTTAGGCGGGTTCAGTCCGCCAAGGGTACAAACAAGTTGTCACCTAAGTGGGAAGGCCCTTACCGGGTAGTACGAGTAACCAGACCTGACACAGTCCGTCTGGAGACCGGAGATGGCACTCAGTTGCAAAACTCATGGAATATTGAGCATTTCCGTAAGTTCTACCCGTAAGGCGCGGCTGTCGGGCCCTGCCTGGCAGCCACCCTTTTGTATAGGCCTTGCCTCAGCTGCATGTAACCCCTTGTACAAAGCCAGGGCAATGACCCTATGCAAGAGAAAATAAAGAAGCGCTGCGGGGGGCCCCGACCAATATTGCATGCATGCATGAGCACTCCAAGATCACTACATAAGCATTTCATGAGCATCTGCATATGCATATAGATATGATCGCATTCTGCATTCATTCTCATCTACATGAAGCTGCAGGTTCCTGCCGTGAACTTGGCTTTGACAAGGAGTTGAGAAGATGCCCGGCACTACAATCCCCAGCAAGCCAAACAGATAAGTTCTATCTCATGTCCATTAGTGTTCTGTAAGCTATAACTTGCGCATAAGAAAACCTCACCGCTCTTTTGAGACTTAGGTGCTCCCATTCCTGACTCGAACGCTGCTTCGGTCAGGATGGTCGCAGTGGCCTTTGGTAAAAAGAAGTTGGCGGGGGGCTGGTCCCTTTGTCTATCACCCGGTAGACACAACTCTCCGGCAGACAAAAAGGGAGCCGACAGGATAGCCTACCAGGGAAAACTCGTTTATTTACATTAAAGAGGCATCTCACATCTACATGGACATACACATGCACGGGTTCCCGGCAAGGTTCATCTTTTTCGTTAATATGCTGATACAAGTACAAGAATCACATAACACAAACATGGACTCGAGAGATTACATTATCATAATTAAAGTTTGGCAAGTGCCTACAGATTTAAGATTGAAAATATATAAGTGCCATGTAATGCCTTTGCCCCTGTCGATCTCCTACAGGAACAGGTTGAAGAGGCCGGAGGCGGGCACAGCTGGGATTCGGCGCCTCCCCAGGATCAGGATAGCGCCGCTCCCCAGCAAGGAGGTAGAAATCGGAGGGCAGCCATGGATGGTGACGCTGCCGGAGGACCAGATGGGGGGCACGGAGTCACCGGCAAACACGACTCGTTGGAACGGTCATCCCCGTTCTTGACGCGTCGTGGGTTCATACGTCTTCAACGTATCTATAATTTTTGATTGCTCCATGCTATATTATCTTCTGTTTTGGACATTATTGGGCTTTATTATTCACTTTTATATTATTTTTGGGACTAACCTATTAACCGGAGCCCAGCCCAGAATTGCTGTTTTTTGCCTATTTCAGAGTTTCGCAGAAAAATAATATCAAACGGAATGAAACCTTCGCGAACGTGATTTTCGGAACGAACATGATCCAGAGGACTTGGACCCTATGTCAAGAAATCAAGCAGGAAGCCACGAGGTAGGGGGGCGCGCCTACCCCCCCAGGCGCGCCCTCCACCCTCGTGGGCCCCATGTTGCTCCACCGACGTACTCCTTCCTCCTATATATACCAGGCGCGCCCTCCACCCTCGTGGGCCCCATGTTGCTCCACCGACGTACTCCTTCCTCCTATATATACCTACGTACTCCCAAACGATCAGATACGGAGCCAAAAACCTAATTCCACCGCCGCAACCTTCTGTACCCACGAGATCCCATCCTGGGGCCTGTTCCGGAGCTCCGCCGGAGGGGGCATCAATCACGGAGGGCTTCTACATCAACACCATAGCCTCTCCGATGAAGTGTGAGTAGTTTACCTTAGACCTTCGGGTCCATAGTTATTAGCTAGATGGCTTCTTCTCTCTTTTTGGATCTCAATACAATGTTCTCCCCCTCTCTTGTGGAGATATATTCGATGTAATCTTGTTTTGCGGTGTGTTTGTTGGGACCGATGAATTGTGGGTTTATGATCAAGTTTATCTATGAACAATATTTGAATCTTCTGAATTCTTTTATGTATGATTGGTTATCTTTGCAAGTATCTTTGAAATATCAGTTTGGTTTGGCCTACTAGATTGATCTTTCTTGAAATGGGATAAGTGCTTAGCTTTGGGTTCAATCTTGCGGTGTCCTTTCCCAGTGATAGTAGGGGCAGCAAGGCACGTATTGTATTGTTGCCATCGAGGATAACAAGATGGGTTTTTTTTTATCATATTGCATGAATTTATCCCTCTACATCATGTCATCTTGCTTAAAGCGTTACTCTGTTTTTATGAACTTAATACTCTAGATGCATGCTGGATAGCGATCGATGTGTGGAGTAATAGTAGTAGATGCAGGCAGGAGTCGGTCTACTTGTCTCGGACGTGATGCCCATATACATGATCATACCTAGATATTCACATAACTATGCTCAATTCTGTCAATTGCTCAACAGTAATTTGTTCACCCACCGCAAAATACTTATACTCTTGAGAGAAGCCACTAGTGAAACCTATGGCCCCCGGGTCTATTTTCCATCATATTAATCTCTCGACAACAAGCTATTTCTTTTGCCGTTTTTATTTTGTTTACTTTACTTTGCATCTTTATCACAAAAATACCAAAAATATTATCCTATCATATCTCACTCTCATAAGTGACTGTGTAGGGATTGACAACCCCTTATCGCGTTGGTTGCGAGGATTTATTTGTTTGTGTAGGTACAAGGGACTTGCTTGTAGCTTCCTACTAGATTGATACCTTGGTTCTCAAAAACTGAGGGAAATACTTACGCTACTTTGCTGCATCACCCTTTCCTCTTCAAGGGAAAACCAACGCAGTGCTCAAGAGGTAGCAAGAAGGATTTATGGCGCCGTTGTCGGGGAGGTGTATGCAAAAGTCAACATACCAAGTACCCATCACAGACCCTTATCTCCCGCATTACATTATATGCCTTTTGCCTCTCGTTTTCCTCTCCCCCACTTCACCTTTGCCGTTTTATTCGCCCCCTCTTTTCCGGTTGCCTCTTTTCATTCACTTTTCCCTTGCCACGTCGAAACCAAAAAGAGTTGGGGTTTCTCTCCCAAGTTTTAGCGCTTTACACAATCCTGCTATCTTATCTAAACTCATGAATATAAATACTATGGAAAAACCTACCGGAGTTGTTAATGAGAGTCCTAATAATTTTGATGAACATGATTCTGGAATTTTTCGTCATTTACTCGAGGAGTCTTTGAAAGATGCTTGGGATAGGATGTTAAGGATCCGGGCTAGCTATGTACCCCAATATCAAATTGAGGTTTATCTAAAAAGCTTTTATGTTGGGTTGCCCGCTTCGCTTAAACAAGTTTTAGATTCTATTTTTGAAGAGGGTTTTCTTGAAGGGGACCCCATAGATACCTATGAAAAGATGAAAACTATATTTGGGCATCCCATGAATGAGAAAGTTGAATCCACGTCTCTTTTGCTTTCCTGCCAAAACGAATCTATCAAAGAGATAAAAGCTAGCCTAGATGCCAATTTCCGCAACATACTTAATCTTTCTTCTACCATTAATGGCCATGTACTTTGTCAAAATAGAAAGATTAATTCCATAGATAACAAGTTTGCTCTCTTCTTCCCTAAAACCAAAGATGGCAATACCTAGATCTATCCTTGCTTTTAAGCCTAGCTAGGGGCGTTAAACGATAGCGCTTGTTGGGAGGCAACCCAATTTTATTTTTAGTTTTTTTTGCCTTTTGCTTCTGTTTAGGAATAAATATTTGATCTAGCCTCTGGTTAGATGTGTTTTTATGTTTTAATTAGTGTTTGTGCCAAGTTAAACCTATAGGATCTTCTTGGATGATAGTAATTTGATCTTGCTGTAATTTCCAGAAACTTTCTGTTCACGAAAATAATTGTTAAAAATCACCAGAACGTGATAAAATATTGATTCCAATTTCTTCTGATCAATAAAGAAATTGTCTAGGTCGTCCTATTTTTTCTGATGTTATGGAGTTCCAGAAGTTTCCGTTAGTTACAGATTACTAAAGATTGTTCTGTTTTTGACAGATTCAGTTTTTCGTGTGTTGTTTGCTTATTTTGATGAATCTATGGCTAGTAAAAGAGTTTATAAACCATAGAGAAGTTGGAATACAGTAGGTTTAACACCAATATAAATAAAGAATGATTTATTTACAGTACCTTGAAGTGGTATTTTGTTTTGTTTCGCTAAAGGAGCTCCCGAGATTTTCTGCTAAGTTTTGTGTTGTGAAGTTTTCAAGTTTTGGGTGAAAGATTTGATGGATTATGGAACAAGGAGTGGCAAGAGCCTAAGTTTGGGGATGCCCATGTCACCCCCAAGATAATCTGAGGACACCAAAAAGCCAAAGCTTGGGGATGCCCCGGAAGGCATCCCCTCTTTCGTCTACTTCCATCGGTAACTTTACTTGGAGCTATATTTTTATTCACCACATGATATGTGTTTTGCATGGCGCGTCTTGTATGATTTGAGTCTTTGCTTTTTAGTTTACCACAATCATCCTTGCTGTACACACCCTTTGAGAGAGAGACACATGATTCTGAAATTATTAGAATACTCTATGTCTTCACTTATATCTTTTGAGTTATATAGTTTTTGCTCTAGTGCTTCACTTATATCTTTCAGAGCACGGTGGTGATTTTATTTTATAGAAACTATTGTTCTCTCATGCTTCACTTAGATTATTTTGAGAGTCCTACAAAACAGCATGGTAGTTTGCTTTAACAATAATAGGCATACAAGATTAGTAAAAGAAAAATTCTTATGAGTGTGTTGAATACTATGAGATGTTTGATGCTTGATAATTGTTTTGAGATATGGAGATGGTGATATTAGAGTCATGCTAGTTGAGTAGTTGTGAATTTGAGAAATACTTGTGTTAAAGTTTGTGATTCCCGTATCATGCACGTATGGTGAACCGTTATGTGTGAAGTCAGAGCATGATTTATTTATTGATTGTCTTCCATATGAGTGGCGGTCGGGGACGAGCGATGGTCTTTTCCTACCAATCTATCCCCCTAGGAGCATGCGCGTAATACTTTGCTTTGATAACTTGTAGATTTTTGCAATAAGTATATGAGTTCTTTATGACTAATACCGCGCACTTTTCGCCGGTATCATACACCCACCATATACCTTCCTCAAAGCAGCCACCATACCTACCTATTAAGGCATTTCCATAGCCATTCCGAGATATATTGCCATGCAACTTACCACCGTTCCGTTTACTATGACACGCTCCATCATTGTCATATTGCTTAGCATGATCATGTAGTTGACATTGTATTTATGGCAAAGCTACCATTCATAATTCTTTCATACATGTCACTCTTGATTCATTGCATATCCCGGTACACCGCGGGAGGCATTCATATAGAGTTATATTCTGTTCTAAGTATTGAGTTGTAATTGTTGAGTTGTAAGAAAATAAAAGTGTGATGATCATCATTTTTAGAGCACTGTCCCAAGTGAGGAAAGTATGATGGAGACTATGATTCCCCCAAAAGTCAGGATGAGACTCCGGACGAAAAAAAGAGAAAAGAGGCCATAAAAAAGAGAAAAAAGGCCCAAATAAAAAAATGAGAGAAAAAGAGAGAAGGGACAATGTTACTATCCTTTTACCACACTTGTGCTTCAAAGTAGCACCATGATCTTCATGATAGAGAGTCTCCTATGATATCACTTTCATATACTAGTGGTAATTTTTCATTATAGAACTTGGCTTGTATATTCCAATGATGGGCTTCCTCAAAATGCCCTAGGTCTTCGTGAGCAAGCGAGTTGGATACACACCCACTTAGTTTCTTTTGTTGAGCTTTCCTATACTTATAGATCTAGTGCATCCGCTGCATGGCAATCCCTACTCACTCACATTGATATATATTGATGGGCATCTCCATAGCCCGTTGATACGCCTAGTTGATGTGAGACTATCTTCTCCTTTTTGTCTTCTCCACAACCACCATTCTATTCCACATATAGTGCTATGTCCATGGCTCAGGCTCATGTATTGCGTGAAGATTGAAAAAGTTTGAGAACGTCAAAAGTATGAAACAATTTCTTGGCTTGTCATCGGGGTTGTGCATGATTTAAATATTTTGTGTGGTGAAGATAGAGCATAGCCAGACTATATGATTTTGTAGTGATAACTTTCTTTGGCCATGTTATTTTGAGAAGACATAATTGCTTAGTTAGTATGCTTGAAGTATTATTATTTTTATGTCAATATTGAACTTTTGTCTTGAATCTTTCGGATCTGAATATTCATACCACAATTAAGAAGAATTACATTAAAATTATACCAAGTAGCATTCCGCATCAAAAATTCTATTTTTATCATTTACCTACTCGAGGACGAGCAGGAATTAAGCTTGGGGATGCTTGATACGTCTCCAACGTATCTATAATTTTTGATTGCTCCATGCTATATTATCTTCTATTTTGGACATTATTGGGCTTTATTATTCACTTTTATATTATTTTTGGGACTAACCTATTGACCGGAGCCCCAGCCCAGAATTGCTGTTTTTTGCCTATTTCAGAGTTTCGCAGAAAAAGAATATCAAACGGAGTCCAAACGGAATGAAACCTTCGGGACGTGATTTTCAGAACGAACATGATCCAGAGGACTTGGACCCTACATCAAGAAATCAAGCAGGAAGCCACGAGGTAGGGGGCGCGCCTACCCCCCCCCCCCCCCGGCGCGCCCTCCACCCTCGTGGGCCCCACGTTGCTCCACCGACGTACTCCTTCTTCCTATATATACCTACGTACTCCCAAACGATCAGATACGGAGCCAAAAATCTAATTCCACTACCGCAACCTTCTGTACCCACGAGATCCCATCTTGGGGCCTATTCCGGAGCTCCGCCGGAGGGGGCATCAATCACGGAGGGCTTCTACATCAACACCATAGCCTCTCCGATGAAGTGTGAGTAGTTTAGCTCAGACCTTTGGGTCCATAGTTATTAGCTAGATGGCTTCTTCTCTCTTTTTGGATCTCAATACAATGTTCTCCCCGTCTCTTGTGGAGATCTATTCGATGTAATCTTCTTTTGTGGTGTGTTTGTTGAGACCGATGAATTGTGGGTTTATGATCAAGTTTATCTATGAACAATATTTGAATCTTCTGAATTCTTTTATGTATGATTGGTTATGTTTGCAAGTCTCTTCGAATTATCAGTTTGGTTTGGCCTCCTAGATTGATCTTTCTTGCAATGGGAGAAGTGCTTAGCTTTGGGTTCAATCTTGCGGTGTCCTTTCCCAGTGACAATAGGGGCAGCAAGGCACATATTGTATTGTTGCCATCGAGGATAACAAGATGGGTTTTTTATCATATTTCATGAATTTATCCCTCTACATCTTGTCATCTTGCTTAAAGAGTTACTCTGTTCTTATGAACTTAATACTCTAGATGCATGCTGGATAGCGGTCGATGTGTGGAGTAATAGTACTAGATGCAAGCAGGAGTCGGTCTACTTGTCTCGGATGTGATGCCTATATACATGATCATACCTAGATATTCTCATAACTATGCTCAATTCTGTGAATTGCTAAACAGTAATTTGTTCACCCACCGTAAAAAATTATACTCTTGAGATAAGCCACTAGTGAAACCTATGGCCCCCGGGTCTATTTTCCATCATATTAATCTCTCGACAACAAGCTATATCTTTTCCGTTTTTATTTTGTTTACTTTAGTTTGCATCTTTATCACAAAAATACCAAAAATATTATGCTATCATATCTATCAGATCTCACTCTCATAAGTGACCATGTAGGGATTGAGAACCCCTTATCGCGTTGGTTGCGAGGATTTATTTGTTTGTGTACGTACGAGGGACTTGCGTGTAGCCTCCTACTGGATTGATACCTTGGTTCTCAAAAACTGAGGGAAATACTTACGCTACTTTGTTGCATCACCCTTTCCTCTTCAAGGGAAAACCAACGCAGTGCTCAAGAGGTAGCATGGGTTGCCGCTGCCGTCCACATCGCTACCACCCAAAGAGCTCGGTGCGGCCATCACGTCGGACGCCATGCTCTCTGGGTTTCCCCACAGAGAGCATGGTCGTCTCCAGGAGCCCTGACATTAGAAGTCACCGCACGTCCTGGAGACGTATGTGAGAGCAGGGAGCTTTCCTGCACGATAGGAGGACGGCGCCCAGGAGGGGTCAGATTTGCCTCTACTAGCAGCGAATCTCTTCCCTGACTCCTCCCCAGCGCCGCGAAGGGAAGAAGAATGGGGAGAGGTCGACTACCACATGCCATGCTCACCTCGAGCCTCGACATGGTGTCATTCACGTCCCCTCCCACTGAAGTCAAGGCCACGGGCGGCCCGCGGCGAGCACGCCGGGATTGCCACTCCCGGTGTTGTCACCGCGCCGCCCGAGTCCTCCTTTCAGACCTAGGGACTTCGGGATGGAGCTCGGGGGACGGCCCCAAGCTCTTCTTCTCAGCATAACCAGTAGAAGACAGAAGAGGAGGAATGCGAGGAGGAGTGACACCACCCTCCTCTGCCCCTCCCTTTTATAGGTAGGCCGGGGAGGGGAGCCGCTACCTCAACGGGCAGCAACCGTCCTCCTCCGCCAGTTCAAGACGACCGGGCCCTCACCTTAATGCTCTCCCGCGCCACGCGCCTTCGTTACCTACCCCGCGCGATGCATGCAACATACGTGGCCAAGGGATAAGGGCGTGGTGGGAAGAGTGAATTGGCAATTTCTACCCCGTGCGTTAAAGTCATTCACAGGCATTACTGGAGCGGCCCCATCAGTATTGGCTTTACATGACGCACGGAGAAACCGGAAACTGGCCTGGAATCAAGACTAATGAAGAAGCAAAGAAGACTTCAAGAGACCGGCCTCTTCAGCAACCCCTGCCTGTGCACTTATTAGGCCCTACCCCGATGACGCTCGACAACGCATTCGGGGCAGGCCCGGGGGCTTCTGTCGGTGCAACAAACCCTGGGTCTGTTGCCCAGGCTGTGCACAGGCACGGAACAAGATTGAAGCACCATCCCATGTTAGAGTACAAGGATCAACATGCAGATCAGAGAGATCGATATCAGACCAAAGAAGCAAGACGCCATAGGAGGAAAGGCCTCCCTTGCTGGGCAGGCGAGCCCGGCTAGGGGCGAAGCCACACTTAGAAGCAGACGACCAAGGCATCCCGGCAGGGCTTGCCGGGGCTCACGTAGACGAAACCACCTCACCAACCACTCCACCACAACCCTCGTCGTCAATCAGTGCGGTGTCAAGCCGCAGAGTGACTAAGTGGCAGCCAGTCGCCACATGGTATCCTCTCCCTACAGGAGAAATCCATAGATGACACCCATCCTACAACGTGTCAAGACAGCAGGCGTGGAGCTGGCAAGATAGCCTCGCAAGCCTTGTCGGGCAACCAACGATGTGACGTTGAGCGGTGCATTTAATACGCCCTGTCAGCCCACAGAGTTAGGTATGATAGCACTGTTTGCTGTCTTATCAGTGCATAATGAGCACTTTGCCATTGTGGTGACCCCTTGATCTGTAAAAGGAGGCCCATGGCAACTGTAGAAAGGGTTAGAAGGTTGGATAACTCACACCCCCATACGGGCGTAGTCGCTGCTGCCTTGAGGCAACCCCTGCCGGGCAAGTGTACTATGCTCCGCCACCACCTTTCCACGATCAATCCACCAAAGCAGGAGTAGGGTTTTACGCCTCACGACGGCCCGAGCTTGGGTAAAATTGCCTGCATGATCTCTGTCGTGCTGCCCCATGCTGGTCTGCTCTTTGTGCAACGCGACGTCCCCTTGCCGAACCAGCAAGGGGCCTCCTTGCCCCATAGGTGGCCGTTTTTTCCCGTGACAATATTCCTGTTTGCACAAAAAGCTACAATGGGAACAATCATAATCTCAAACAATTACTGGCAAACAATTGGTTAAACTTGTAATGACTTGTAACAGTGGCATGGATTCATTTTACCAGGGGCATTAGATAAAGAACAGCTACAAAGTTGCTCTAAGGACATGGGACAGTGGGTGCACTAGCAGTCTAGCACCATGTACCTAGCAGGGGCATAAAGTGGTGATTCAGTTTGTTGCCCTGAGAAACGAACATCCAAGCAACACACCTGGGCTGGTCTCGTTTTTTTTTCACTTTAGCCACCTATTCGATTGTCTGGATAGAAAATCTAGTCCTGGTCATAGCAGTGTGTAAAGCGTTTCACCTTTATTTCTATTTTCGACCAAGAGACCGGGTGGATGGCCAGCCTGTACTACTTTCACCCTCTTCCTTTCCTGTTTGTACCAAGTCGTATTTACATACTACATATGTTCCCCCTTTCTATCGTGTTTGAACCAAGTACTACAAGATTCGACTCCATGAAATAGCTTTACCTCTAACAATATAAAAAAATTTGGTGGCATTGGACAATCCGATCGATCCTAGCTACGTGGGGGGCTGAGAGGTAGAAAATGATGCACATGCAGCAACGTAGCACGCACGGGAAGTAGAGCTATGCTGGTTTCGAAGGAGGATATTCCTGAAGGTCGTCGGGATGTGCCTAAGTGGGGGCGGGAGGCCGGATCCGCCGAGACTACAAAAGCGATCAAGGGATCGGAGGACCTCCCACGTCAGCGCTCGGCCAGACATAATGGTGCGGCCGGCAGTGGGTCTCCTCCCTCACCGTCTATGATGGCCTAAACGCTGCCCCTCCTCCCCTTCCCCGGAGGAGGGGATGCGTCTGGATCTATAACGAGCGGTGAGGATAGAAAGACAATGTGACCACCGCTATCTTGTTTAGATCTGGAGAGGATGATAGTGTGTGAATAGAGCAACCCTAGCAAGCAAGCGCGGAGGCTCCTGCCTATATATATACACGTATAGTGGGGTAGTTTTCTTTTTTCACTCCATCAAAACAATCGTTTAAGATTGTGTACTTGCCAGGTCGCCGTTTTTTGAGTTATTGATTGTTTTTTGAGATAGCTACCCGCTTATTCCAAGTGGTGTGCAGGGGTGGATTAACGAGTTGCTCGGCTCGTTAAGTTCGTGGTCGTTAAGCTTGTGCTCGTTAAGGCTCAACTCGTTAAGCTCAGAAAGATTAATGAGGGAAAAAACCTGCTCGGCTCGGTTCGTTTGAAGCTCGTTAAGCCCGTGAGCACTCGTTAACAATTTTTTCATGTAAGATTAAGCATGTGTTGTCTTGTTTCTAACGAACTTAGCATGAAACTTGTTAGCTCGTTCTTTAAGCTCCTTAAGAAATTGATGATTGGCTTTGTTCATTAAGAAGTGACCCACGAGGATAACAAGCTGAACTATCAAGGGCTTATTAAGCTCGCAAGCTACACGCTTTTGTTCCAACCCTAACAGTGTGCCAGGTCGAACTTTGTATCGTTCCCATCTGGTACTAGACCCTCCATTAAGTGAACAACCACCGCCTCGTAAAACTTGTGAACAAGCCCACGGCTCAAATTATCGGAAATGTGGGTTGCACCAACATGCATTATTATTTATATTTCATATGTGGGAGTACCGTTAATCCTCAAAACAAAATGTGAGAGTACAATCTTTATGGAGTACTACCATTGCCAGCTGTCAGATTCAGGGTTCCGTAGACCCTTGAGAGGTTCGAACTCTGGGGTGCGTGCGAAGAACTTGTCCTCCCCAGGCTGCCTACTCGCTAATATCACTGCCTAGCTCGATGAACTGGATGTAGAAGGGACATAGCAGTTTATCCTGGTTCGGGCCACCTTGCGGTGTAATACCCTACTCCATCTTTGTGGTGGATTGCCTCGAGGGGCTGAGGATGAACTAGTACAATGGTAGAACAGCCTCATGAGGTGAGGTGTTCTTGTGCTCGATGAGCTGGTGGGTGTGAGGATGATCTGAATGATCCGTCCCCCTCTATGGTGGTGGCTAAGTCCTATTTATAGTGGCCTCGGTCCTCTTCCCAAATGTAAGGCAGGAAGGGATCCCACAACGACCAAATTTGAAGGGGGACAACTAGTACATGCTATCCTGACAAAAGTAGTCTTCCCCTGCAAAAGCCTCTGGTCATGACGCCGTGGTGGGCTCGGCGATCACCTCCATCCTGCCATCTTGGTGGTCTTGGTCTTGTTGCACTGAAATAGAAAGCTTTGGCTGATTCCTCGGGACACCGCGCCTGCGCTTGCCTCCTTAGTGCAAAAGAGGAAACTGGTACACTGCGCCCGCTAGCGCCTGCCTAGCCTTGATCGTCATGGCTCACGTCATCTGAACCTCGCGAGGTGAGCCTTGCATAGAAATCTCCGCTCCTCGGGAGCCAGCCCGAGGAGGCCGCCCCTCGAGGAGGTCTTGGGGTCGTCCGCCTCACAAGCTTGGCTCCTCGCGAGGGTCTTGGGTTGTTGATTTTGAAGCTGGGCCGTATTAGGCCGCCGATGGAGCCACGTCATGGGCCGCAGGCAGGCAAGTCTGGGCACCCCCGGTCCTAGGATGCCGACAGTAGCCCATGGGCCTAAGGCGCGCTCGAACTTGGCTTCTAGGCGAAGCCAAGGGGAAAGTGCGGAGCCCTGGGGGTCCTAACCGCCTGCGGCCTCGGCTGACATGTGGCGATTGATGTGACATGGGCGTCTACGCTTCCCGATGCTGCCTCGGCAACTATTCGACTTGACGAGACTCTGCTGCAGCCCTCAAAAACCATCATTGCGGGCGATTGTGGAGGCCCGCGTTTGGCCTCCTTCTAGCTATAAATGGGGAGAGGCCACAGCCCCCATTGCTCATTTCCATCCTCTCGCCCCCCGCTCCTTCTTCTTCCTCTTCGCTTTAGCACCCATAGCGCCGACAAGGAAGTTCTCTGCCGCTGAGAAGGGGAAGGCCCCCAAGGAGGGACCCAGCTCGCCGCCGCCAAAGAGAGGGCGAGGCCACCCCCGTAAGTACGCCGCGACCCCTGCATGGCTCCTCGGGGACGCAGGCGCACTCCCTCAGGGGTCGGCGTCGCCCTAGTCGGTCGTGGTGGTGCTTCTTCTCGTGGTGGGAGCCGCCAAGGGCGAGGCAGCCCCTGCGACGAGGGGAGGCATGCCATGGTTGCCCGGCCTCCTCGGTCGCGTTTCCATGACGGAGGCGCTCCCGGAGTTGGTGGGGTCGACGGAGAGGCTGGCCGGCACCTGGCTCCCGCTCCCTCGCTTCTTCACGGATGAGCTGCCAGTCGCGCAGCTTGATGGCCTCTGGCTGCAGGCCGACGGCTGCTGCAGCAGGGCTTCATGGGTTGGGGTTGAAGTTACCGTCGCTGGGAGCGTGTCCCTGGCCCGCGACTGGCAGGCGTTCGCCCGCGCGCGCGGCCTGAGTAGGCGGTGCACCTTCCACTTCAAGTTCAATGGCCTCGCGACCCTCTACGTGAGCGTGTTCGGGGAAGACGGCCATCGTGTAGGGTGCTGGCCTAAAGACGGTGTCGGCGATGATGAGCCTTGCCTTCACGACAACCGTGGGGACGCCGAGGGTGAGCTTGCCCTGGGCGACTGCCGCGCTTCCTTCAGCAGCGGTGGCTCCTCCTTAGGCGAGAGCACGAGCAGCGGCGATTACGACCAGCCGCCACATCGCTGGGCCAGCAGTGGCGAGGTCGTCTCGCCGTCGTGCTCCAGTGAAGCGGGAGGAAGGCTCGGACTGAGCCCAGGGGCCTCCAGAGCCAGGCCTCAGGAGCTGTTGCGGTCGTGTGGGCCGCTTCTTTTGTTTAGCCTTTCCTTTCTCCTGCATTTTGAAAAAAGTAGAGGGCCCTGCCGGGGCGTGTAATGAACCATGGTACTTATGCTACTATGCTAAGTTTATTGTTCTGATGTTATGTTGTGATGTTCATTCTCCGAGTAGGTGCGGTAGGACAACATAGCTTGATATACTCGCGGTAGCCTCCCACCTCGCGAGGGCGCGTCCTCAGCATCAAGTGAGGCCCCCTTGCTGCTGACTCAAGAGCTGTTGGCCTCAGGAGACATCATAAAGCTGCAGAATTGTTAGGAAATTTGTTGGGTGTCCTGTTCTTCCTTGCACGAGCCCTCAGGCATGGGCTGGTTGTGGCTTAGTGCATTGCGTCGCGGTACCCAGGGGCACAGACTTAAGAGGGTGCGAAATCGTGAGCTCATTCGAGGGTGCCTCGCGAGGATTCAGGATGCTAAAGCTCTGGGGTGACCGGGCATTGGCGAGGTGTGCTTGCGGCGTGGGCGAGCTCAACGCAAGCGCACACCTAACAAGTCCCCGCGCGAGACGCACAAGGAAGAGTGACGGGCAACTGCCGCTCTCCCTGGTCCAAAACAAGAAGGCGAGTGGAGCAAAGGGAGAAAAATCCAACTTGGCAATCGAGAAACGCTAGGACTCCAAATTCCATTAAAAGGTTTCAAACCAGCTACAGAAAGCAAGCAAATGAACAGCCGCGTCCGGCACCTAGTCTAGTCTTCTCACCAGCGTGGAGCTAAGTGCTGCAACTAGGACGTGGGTGGGAGCCCCCGAGTCCCGAGGGAGGCACTTCGGAGACTCCGGGGCGTGTACAGCCCCACTCATTATTACGTGAGAGTGTCATGAGCGGAGACCTTCATAGGCACTAGGCCTTGCTTCATGGGTAGAACTTCCGGAGGTGCCAGATGTTCCATGCGTTCTGGATGGGGATCCCGTCCTGTGTCTCCAGGTGTGCGGTGCTAGGCCTGGAGACGTGGGCAATCCTAAACAGGCCCTCCCACATAGGTGAGAGCTTATGCAGCCCCTCCCTGGAGAGCACCCTCCTCAGGACAAGATCGCCCACCTCGAGCATCCTGGAGCGGACGCTGCGGCAGTGGTACCGCCGCAACGCCTGCTGGTACCTTGCTACTCGGAGCGAGGCTTGACAGCGGCGTTCATCCCCCAGCACAAGGTCCTTCCCCGCGTGGCGTCCCGACGTGCCTCGTCAATTGCGAAGGCCCGCGCGGAGCGATGCTTGACCTCGTGAGGGAGAACCGCTTTGGCTCCGTAGACGAGGAAGAACAGAGTCGCGCCCGTCGGCTTGCTGGCGGTGGTGTGAATGGACCATAGCACGGACTGGAGCTCGTCGAGCCAGTCCCTGCTGCAGGCCTCGAGCTTCTTGTTGAAGGTTCTTGTCTTGAGGCCTCTCAGGACCTCCGTGTTTGCCCGCTCAGCTTGGCCGTTGCTTCTAGGGTGTGCCACCGAGGTGTAGCATATCTGCGTTCCAAGGTTAGCACATAATGTTTTGAAGAGGTTGCTAGTGAACTGTGAGCCGTTGTCGGTGATGATACAATTAGGGACCCCGAAGCGGCTCACGAGGCCCTTGATGAACTTAACTGCTGAGCCGGCCGGGATGGTGCGGACAGCTTCCACTTCCGCCCACTTGGTGAACTTGTCAATGGCGACATAGAGGTAGCGGTAACCCCCAGGCGCCCGTGAGAACAGTCCCAAGATGTCCAGCCCCCAGACCGCGAATGGCCATGTGAGCGGGATGGTCTGGAGGCCCTGTGCGGGCTGGTGGATCTGCTTGGCATGGAACTGGCAGGCCTCGTAGGACTTGACTAGCTCGGCAGCGTCGTTGAGCGCCGTGGGCCAGTAGAACCCGCTGCGAAATACCTTTCCCACTAGGGTGCGTGATGAAGAGTGGTGCCCGCAGTCCCCGCCATGTATGTCCGCCTGTAGGCCACGTCCCTGCTCCTTGTAAATGCATCGCAAGGAGACGTCGTTTGGGCGCCTCCGATAGAGCTCACCATCCCGGACGTAGTACGCTGTAGCCTGACGTGCCACGCGCTCTGCGTCTTCCTCCTTCTCTGGTAGGGTGTCCCGCAGCAGGTACGCCTTGAACTCCTCAGTCCAACATCCCTCCTGAGGTTCCAGCGCAAGAAGGAGGCGAGCTCCTGAGGTCGGGCCATAGGCCGGGGCGCCCGACGGAGGGGCCTCTGGGAGGTCCTCACGAGGCAGTGCTGCTTCTGCTGAGGGCAGAGCTGCAGACGGCTTGAAGAGCTACTCCTCAAAGACGCCGGGCTCTTGAGGCAAGCGTCGTGATGCCCTCTTGGCGATGTCGCCTGCTTCCTTGTTTGTGTCATGCGACACATGCTGCAATTCCAGACCCAAGAATTGTTTTTCAATTTTGCATACCTCCGCAAGGTATGCCTCCATGTGCTCCTCCTTCGGCTCGTATACTTTGTTGGAGAAGTTAACGAGGATCTAAGAGTCGCCGTTGATGGTGAGGCGCTTCACTCCCAAGGCTGCCGCTCCCAAGGCTGCCGCAGCCTTGAGATCGGCAATCAAGCCATTGTACTCCACGATGTTGTTGGGGACCTTCTCGCCCTGCTGGAAGCAGAGCTGCACGGCGTAGTAGAGCTTGTCCTGGGTGGGCGAGATGAGCACGGCTCCAGCCCCCGCGCCCTGATGCGTGAAGGCGTCGTCGAAGTACATGACCCAACCATCTGGCGCCTTGCTTCCTGGTGAGAGTGGGCGGTCCTCGCCTGCTTCGGGGCTGGGAACGTAAGTCCATTCCGCCATGAAGTTGGCGAGCGCGGCTCCCTTGATGACTCTTGTGGTGCTGAACTCCAACTGGAACGCCTCCAGCTTGATGTTCCATTCGGTGACTCTCCCCGCAGCATTGGGGCTCTAGAGCACTCTCTCCAGTGGGTAAGCCGAGACGACTTTGATGGGGTGGCCCTGGAAGTTGTGGCGCAGCTTGTCAGAGGCGACAAGGAGCGTGAGCAGGAGCTTTTGTGGCATGGGGTAGCATGCCCATGCGTCACGCAATACCGTGCTGGCGAAGTACACTGGGTGCTCGACGAGGGCAGGAGCGTTGATGGGGTCTTGTACCTCCTGAGGTTGGGGGACCTCAAGAGCTTGGCTGCTTGCTGGGGTAGCCAGGGCCTCAGGAGCAACATCCCATGGGGCCTAGTCATCTGCTGGTATCACCGGGGCCTCAGCAGCACCGTCCTGAACCTACGTTGTCTTGTCCTATCGTGGGGCATTGCCCAGCGGGCCCTTGGCCCGGTGCTCCTCCCGGACCGCCACCAGCGCTGCGCTGGCGGAGTTTGGCGTGTTGGCCAAGAAAAGCACCAGGGGCTCAAGAGGGTACGGCGCCACCATCACTGGTGGGCTAGTGTCACGACCGTTTTTTCAATAAAATAATTATTGAGAGACCAATCCCTTTTACGGACCAGCGAGGAAGAATTCCTTCTCACTGGTAGACAATATCTTGGTCACAGAAAAAAAATACCAGGAGTACTAAATATAATACAAGGTTGAGCAGAGACTGCGCAACAATTTATTACATGCACGCCGCTAAAACAAGACGGCGGATAGGGTGGCAAACTACTAACTCACGATAATAACGGTGGTGGAAATATCATCGCGAAGCGAGTGATATGATTCCAGAAGACTACAACTCTTCGAGCGTCGGAGTGAGGCTCGAGAAGACTTATTGCGGGTGGCGGAAGCGTATACAATACAAGTGACCAATATCCGGGATCGCGCAGGACTGACTGGGACTCCTCAAGGCATCGGACTCGCTATCAAACTCTTCATCCAAGAGATCGCCTTCGTCAACATCTGGCCAAAACAACAAGCAAGGTGAGTACTATGAAAGTACTCGCAAGACAGTTCGGACATAAGGTATAACAAATGTAAACATGAAGCACATGAACAAGTTAACCAGTGCGATCAGACATAGAGATAATAAATACTGGGTGCCAAGCGAGGGTCTGAATGACGCCTCGAGCGGAAACTGCAGAATAGTAATACTGGTGCCAAACGAGTGTCTGAAAGACTCCTCGAGCGGAAAATGCGGAATAATAATACGGGTGCCAAACGAGTGTCTAAAAGACTCCTCGAGAGGAAAATGCAGAATAATAATGCCACAGTCGGGCGTCGAGACGACACCACATAAAGGGCTTGCAACAGAAAATAAAGACAGTGCATGCCACAGTCGGACGTCTGGGCGACATCACATAAAGGGCTTATATTTAAAGTAAGAAACAACAATACGCCACAGTCGGACATCTGCGCGACGTCACATAAAGGGCTTATCTCACAGCTCAATAATACAATCGTTCGGGAACATAAATTATCACAAGCATGCGACAAATATAAAGTTAGTCCATCCACAGGAATAACAATAAATCTGGATTTACCACTTGAGCTTGTTCATCGGGGACAAGTTTTTCACACGTAAAGATATGGATATAATGTTTACACTACTTGATCATGGATACGATGATTTGGAAAGAATTGACTCTGCAGAGTTTGTACTTAACCACAGCCAACGGATTTCAGTAGTCACGGGGACTAGTTCCGTCTACGGTGTTTTGGAAGAAACACGTCTAACCAGTACACACCCAATTCAACCATCTGAAGCCAGGGATCACCCTCGGCAACATTCAAGAAAAACCTTGAGACGGGGAGGCTACAACCTCGCGTAGCATGGGATCAAATTTCTATACGCGCGCTCTAAGGGGGTGCCCCCCTCTTGGTCCCAACGGGAAACACCCATGTGCCCTGACCGGATGACTGGCTTTAATCCTGGGCCAAGGTACCATCATCCCGGCCTCTCTGTTTGGTGTGTACACGGAAAGAGGTTACCAACTTACTAAACCGCATCCTGGCAATGAGACATGTGGTAGCACGGAAAGGGGAAAGAACGGAAACGTGGCTCCAACCACGTTAACGTCGGAGAAAGTCGGATGACGCAAGGCTGGTATGCTACAACAGTACCAACTTGATGCCCTTCATGTCACCACATGATTAGGCCACCTCTCATCAGAGATCATCGCAACTTTGGAACATGCGGGAAAGGAACGATAACGTGGCTCCAACCACGTTAACGTCAGAGAAAGTCGGATGACGCAAGGTTGGTATGCTACAACAGTACCACCTTGTTGCCCTTCATGTCACCACATGATTAGGCCATCTCTCATCAGAGATCATCGCGACTTTGGAACAACCGGGTCGTTGCCTTACAAGCAACGAGGTATTTACCGACACTCATATGCCACGCACAAACTCTCACGTGAACATGTAAAACACCTGTCATATCAAATGTTCAAAACATGCTTGCCTGGTTCGGAGAAGTCGGAGTCTAGCTCGGCGAAGTTCGCGGCTCCTTCACCTCTTCCGGAACCTACGGCAATCACGAAACGGGTACTAACGTGAAAACCAACACTTGCACAGAAACTTTTCCAAATAATTTTCAAATAAATCCCATAAAAAACTAGGCAAAATTTGAAGATTGTCAGAAAAAGAATCACTCAAAAATTCCTTTTTATTAAAAAGTTATAAAGGTTTCTGTCCAGGGACTTATCTGTAATGAAACAAAAAAGTTCCAGGGTTTTAACTGAGAAAACAGAAAACGCTTCGGTTGGGAATGCGTAAGCGCAAAGGAGAAAATGTATTTGCCCGAAGGCGCCAACAGAAAACGGTTTGAAGGAGAACAGAATAGAGGCTGACAGGCGGGGTCCACCTGTCAGGTTTAAAAAGCTCACCGGCGCCCGAAGACTGCGGTGGACACCGGCGTCGAACCACGGCGAGTTAGGAGAAACGGAGGGTACAAAGAGCTTTAGCGTCTTCTTCCGCGTCGGTGGGTGGTGGACTCGTCCAACGGGGAGCACCACGTCGACGGCGACACTATCTCCGGCGGACCGCGGCTCGGGTGAGGACGGGGGACTCCGGTGGAGGGCTGCAAACTACGAATTGAGGCGCGGGTCAGAACGAGGGATGTAAGGTGAAGCTACTGGCAAGAGAATGGGGGCGGAGGAGCACACGCGGGGGTGAATCGGGCTGGATCCCGTGGCGGGTCGCGGCGGCCGGAGTCGAGGAAGGAGACCTCCTCGGGGCTCTTCCAGTGGCTAGGCTTGCTCTAGGGGGAGTGCAGGGATGGTGGGTGCTCGAGTTGAAGCTCGGGGCCTCTATTTATAGGCAGATCGACGGGGTGGCCGTGAACGGAGAATCTCCGGCGAGCGATTATGGCGGAGCAGTGGGTTGGCAGGAGGTTTGAGTGGCCAGGCAGCATCAGTGGAGGTTACTGGAGTCGTTTCACAGCTAAACGGGGTCGGTCTTGGCGTAATGGCGTCGGTCCACGGTGAGGTGACCGCACGGGCTCAATGGCGGCAGAGAGCGTGCTCCGCGCCCTGCGGTTCACAACGAGAGCGGCAGCGCGTTCGGGGGAGTGGAAGGCCACGCGGCGAGCTCCAGTGGTTTGGGCGGCGCTGGGTGGCGTCGTCGGCGCCGTGTCTCCCGCTGGCGTCCGCAAAGCCGCCGCCGGCGTCGGTCACGGGGCGGCGCACCTTCTGCTGCTCGTCGCCGACGCCCGCAAGGTGCCAGGCGTCCGTGCGGTGCAGGAACAAGAGGGCGGGGACGAGGAGCAAGGCGACGCGGTGGCACTGGCGAGATCGACGTCCTTCTCTGAAGAAAACGACAGTAGGCCACTGCAGTGTTCTCTGAACTTTCTGAACTTGACATAGACAGTGCACTACAGGTGTTCGACAGAAGGATTTTGCAATGAGATGAATTTTTCTGGAGCTGTAACTTGGTGAGATGACCACTCAATGCACCCAGAGACTGCCTGATTTTACTTGGAATTTTTGGAGAAGGTTTTGAATGAATTTCACCAAATTTGACAAATCTGGTCCAAACTTGCAGCAGGTGTAGTTTGAAAATTTTGAACTGAAGACCAGTGGATCTTCATGGTTCTTGGTTGAGGGTTCAATGGACTAGGAGGGGAAAAGGTTTGGGGGCAAAAATCAAGACAGAAAGTGGAGTTCCTTTGCAAATCTCCAAGTGCTAGAAGAGAAGGCAGAAATTTATTTGAATAGAATATAAATGGAAATAATCACATGGGGAGGTTCAACTTGCTGGATTTGATGCAAATCATGATCCAAAGGTGAGGAAAGGGTTAGGAGAGGGGATTTGCACTAAGGCCATGGCAAGAAGGAATTGTTGAAAGTGGCAAAGGATTTTCCAAAAGCCATAGTGCAAATTTCAAGGAGATTTTCAAAAGTCATTTCCCAAGTGAAAATATTTTGTCTTGAGTCCAAGTGAAAAGCAAGAACCTCCAAGACCAAAGACAGATCTTGGTTGAATCCAAATAAAACTTTTGCCATAAAGAAAAATATTTGAGAGTGAGACTTCTCTTGAAGAAAAATTTAAATCACTCCCCTCAAGTCAAATAAAATCATTTGAAAAATCCAAATAAAAACTTGGGTGTCACAGCTAGTGAGGTACCTCTTGAGGTCTTGAAATGTTGCGTTAGCCTCCGGAGTCCACTCGAATTGCCCCTTATTTTTGATTGGTTTGAAGAACGGGAGGGCGCGTTCTCCCAACTTGGAGATGAAGCACCCCAATGAGGTCACGCAACCTGCTAGCTTCTACATTTCCTTGAGAGTCTGCGGCGGGCTCATCCTTTCTATGGCCTTGACCTTCTCTGGGTTTGCCTCGATTCCCCTATGTGACACCAGAAAACCTAGCAGCTTGCCGGAGGGAACGCCAAACACGCATTTCTCTGGGTTGAGCCGTAGATCACACACAGACTGGCAAATGTTTCCTCTAGGTCCTCGATAAGGGTCCTTGCCTCCCGAGACTTCACATCGTTCCTCCCGAGCTGGTGGCCCAGGGTGATGTGCATCAGTCGCTGGAAGGTTGCCCCGGCGTTGCGCAGGCTGAATGGCATGCAGGTGTAGCAATACACCCCGCAGGGGGTCAGGAATGCCGTCTTCTCAACATCTTGTACCGCCGTCTTGATTTGATGATAACCCAAGAAGGCGTCCAGGAAGCACAACAGGTCACACTCGGTGGTGGAGTCGACGATCTGATCGATGCGCGGGAGCAGAAAGGGTTCTTTAGGGCAGGCCTTATTGAGGTTGGTGAAGTCGACGCACATGCGCTCCGTCCCACCTTTCTTGGGGATGACGACCGGGTTCGCCAACCATTCCGGCTACCGCACCTCCCGAATGACACCAACGTTATGGAGCTTCCGGGTTTCTTGGACAATGAACGACTGCTTCTCTGTGGACTGCTGCTGCGCCTTCTGCTTCACTGGCCGTGCGTTAGGGCACACCTTCAGGTGATGCTCAATTATTCCCCTCGGGATCCCAACCAGGTCCTTGGGCTCCCATGCGAACAGCCCCTTGTTTGCGTGCAAGAAGTCGACCAACGCCTTTTCCTGATCTGGAGGGAGGTTGGCGCCTATGGTGAAGGTGGCACCCGATGCTCCATCTTCATCGACCGGCACCTGCTTCGTTTCGACCCGATCTTGAGAGAACAGCCGCTTCATCTTTGCTGGCGCAGCCCCTGGGACCTCTGGGGCCCCTTCTTCAGCGGGGTGCACCGCTACTGCGGACCTAAAGGCAAGCTTGAGGGCCTTCATGGCTTCCTTGGTGTCTCCTGCCACGGTGAGGACGCCGCTGCTCCCCGGATCTTCATGAGGTTGTAGGCTGGGTGAGTTGCCACCATGAACTTGGCCAGGGCTAGGTACCCAAGGATGGCGTCGTACGGGAGGCTAAAGCGGGCGATGTCAAAGTCGATGAGCTCGGTGTGGTAGTTTTAGTGGGTGACGAAGATGACGGGGAGGTGGATCTGCCCCAGTGGGCTGGTGGAGCCATCGACAACCCCGGAGAATGGCTTGGTGGGGCGGAGCCGGCCATGCGGTACGTGAAGCAGGCCGAAAGCCTCCACGGAGAGTACATTAAGGTCGGCTCCGCCATCGATGAGGGTCTTGGTAACCTCCACGTTGCAGTTGGTGGGGGTGCAGAGCATCGGGAGCGCACCTGTGCCCGCGGCGGTCGTTGGGTGGTTCGTTGAGTCGAAGGTGACGCCGGCCTTTGGCGTCGCCCACCCCGGATGGGCTCCCTGCTGCACGCGGGCGGCGCCCATTTGGCGGAAGAACTTCTTGACGTGGCAGTCTGAGGGTGGCGCCTGTGAGCCGCCGGGGAGGGCTGCGACGGCATGGGGCACTGGTACCCCGAAGCACGCAACAAAGAGGCCACGCAGCTCCTCCCAGGAGGCCACGGAAGATCCCGGTAGGCTGAGCAGCCAGGCGCGTGGTACGCCAGCGAGGGCCATGGGAAACCAGTAGGCCATGACCTTGTCGTCGCCATCGGCCACCCAAGCGGCCTCCTCGTACGCCTGAAGAAAGGCTGCCGGGTCCGCTGCATTGTCATAGCAGGGCGGCATCTCTAGCCTAAACTTGGGTGGCCACTGCACTTATCGTAAGGTGGGGGTGAAGGCCCGGTGGCCCACGGTGCCTCTGTGCACGCCCGTCGATCCAGCTAGAGCACCGGCGCCTGCCATGAGAGCCGACGGAGGGACGAAGTAGACGAAGAGGCGGAGCGGGCGGAGAGGCAAAGCTTTGACGCACCCCTACCTCGCGCGCCAAATGTCGGAATCAGGGTTCCGCAGACCCTTGAGAGTTTCGAACTGTGGGGTGCGTGCGAAGAACTCGTCCTCCCCAGTCTTCCTACTTGCTAATCTCACTGCCTAGCTCGATGAACTAGATGTAGAAGGGACACAACAGTTTATCCTGGTTCGGGCCACCTTGCGGTGTAATACCCTACTCCAGCTTTGTGGTGGATTGCCTCGAGGGGCTGAGGATGAACTAGTAGAATGGTAGAACAACCTCAATAGGTGAGGTGTTCTTGTGCTCGATGAGCTCATGGGTGTGAGGATGATCTGAATGATCCGTCCCCCTGTATGGTGGTGGCTAAGTCCTATTTATAGTGGCCTTGGTCCTCTTCCCAAATGTAAGGCGGGAACGGATCCCACAACGGCCAAATTTGAAGGGGGACAACTAGTACATGCTATCCTCACAAAAGTAGTCTTCGCCTGCAAAAGCCTCTGGTCATGACGTCGTGGTGGGCTCGGCGATGACCTCCGTCCTGTCGTCCTCGCGGTCTTGGTCTTATTGCACCGAAATGGAAACCTTTGGCTGATTCCTCGGGACTCCGCGCCCGTGCTAACCTCCTTAGCGCAAAAGAGGAAACTGGTACACTGCGCCCGCTGGCGCCCGCCTGTCCTTGATCATCATGGCTCATGTCATCTGAACCTCACAAGGTGAGTCTTGCATAGAAATCTCCGCTCCTCGGGAGCCAGCCTGCGGAGGTCGCCCCTCAAGGAGGTCTTGGGGTCATCCGCCTCGCGAGGCTTTGCCCCTTGCGAGGGTCTTGGGTTGTTTATCCTGAAGCTGGGCCGTACCAGGTCGCTGATCGAGCCACGCCACACTACAAAAAAAAGACACATCCGTGAAATTTTGGGCCGAACGAAAAAAATTCTATAATACTTATGACACTTCTATGACGATAACTGTGACAAAACCCGGTATCATCATAGATGTGGTGGGCTCCTACTTCTATGACAAAAAATCGTGACAGAAAATGGGCTTTTCGTCCTGGGCGGGCTGGAGACGCAGCTGCATGACATTCTTTGGGCCGTCCATGACGGAAAAAACCATGGTAGAAGCGAGGGCGCGGAAAATATCGGGGAGTTCTCGGTACGGTGGGTGGTCGGGGGCCGAGCGATGCGCGTTTCTCTCATACACGTACGCGCGTGGGTGCGAGGCATTGGGATCTAACTGAACTCGAGCGAGGCATTCGCCTACTGAACCCGAGCGATTGCACTGCAGGCTACGCATTACTGAACCTGAACGATCTATCGATGGCTGTTAACTGAACCCGATTGAGCGATTCCATCGTTCGCTACTGCTGCTAACTGGAGCCGATCGAACACTGCTACCTTCTTCCCTTGATGAATAGTGAGCTTTGTTGGGTGCTTTGGATGAACGGTTCCCAGTGGGGGGTTGGATGAACAGGACCCTGTGTTGCCGCTGGATGAACAGGACCCCGATCTATCGAGCCGGTTGGGCGTGGATGAACAGGACCCCGTGGAGGGCTGGATGAACAGGACCCCGTGGAGGGAAGGTTGAACAGTAGCCGGTGGAGGCCTGGTTGAATAGTAGCCGGTGGAGGTCTGGATGAACAGTAGCCCGTGGAGGGGTGGTTGCACAGGACCCCGTGGAGAGGGCTGGTTGAATAGTAGCCGGTGGAGGAGCACGCGGTGGAGGCTGGATGAACAGGAGCCCATGGGTGAATAGTCGCAGGTGGAGGCTGGAGGAGGTCAACGGTGGATGAACAGTACCCCGTGGAGGCTGGAGGAGGTCGACGATGGAGATGAACAGTATCCCGTGGAGTCCCGTTTTGTGCTACGCCATACCCCTCCCGAAGAACAGGACCCGTGTTACGACCATAGTGCTCCAACACAAGTCCGTTTCCTCCGTTTTGCGGTACGCCACACCCTCCCGGTCAACAAGACCCCATTTCGACAGTAGGAGGTCCAACAGAAGTCCGTTTCCTCCGTTTTACGGTACGCCAGACCCCTCCCGATGAATAGGATCCCGTTTCAACCATGGCCGGTCGAACACAAGGACGTTTCCTCCGTTCTGTGGTACGCCAGGCCTCGTTTCCATCGGCTGTTCCGTCCAAGCCGGTTGGCTCCCGATGAACAGCACACGTTCCGTTGCCTCCTGATGAACATGACACATTCCGTTGCCTCCCCATGAACACGACGATGACGCAGTTTCTCCGTTCCGACCAAGCCATGTACATGAGCCCTGGCTGTACGTATGCGCAAGTAGGCGTTTGAGACCCCGCCCGTATGTACGTACATGGCCGTATTTTCTTCCTTGCACCCTGGCCGCTGTACGTACGTGTACATGCTACGTGCGCCCCTCTACTACGACACGTGCGCGCCTCTACTACGACACGTGCCCTTCCTTGCACGGCCACGGTTCATCGTTGCAGCCTGCAAACAGACCGATCGACCAGTATGTATGTACTGTTCGCAACCAGAATGACAACGCTACGTACGCTTCGACCAAGTGGGTCCCGACTGTTAGGCAGTTCCTTGCGTGCAAAGATGTAGCTGGTGGGTCCCAGCAGTCAGGGGGCGAATCGTTTTTTTTCCATAATATGGACGCACTTCCTTGCGTGCGAAGATGTAGCTAGTGGGTCCCAGCAGTCAGGGGGGAAACATTTTTTTCACAAAATACGGTGGCCCGTCTGGTGGGTCCCTACCGTCTGGTGGAGGAATCACTATTTTCCGCGTAATAAGGAGGCACTTCTTACTGCGGCCATGGACCCAGCTGTCAGCCTCTCCACGTACAGTACTCTTCCGATGGAAGTCATTCCTGGAGGACGTTGACCACGCCGCGCCGAGAGCACCACGGTGGTGGACGACAACGAGGCCTAGGAAGGGGACGACGCGGAGCCAGGGAAGACACGGCAGTGGAAGCCCACGCGGAGAGGAGTACGAGGGTTCACTGGTTCGGCTGCGGTGTGAGGCTGCCGTCGCCGCAGAATATCAATGGGTGTGGGTGAGTAGAGGTGGATGGCCTGGCCAGCGGTGGGAGTAGTAGGGCGGTGAGGCCTCCGCGGCATCACAGCCGGCCACGGGAGGCAGGAGCACGCGGCACGACCGGCGCTGCTTTGGACGGCTGGAGCAAGAACACCAGAGGTTGAAGAAGCACTACGGCCATTGGATAGACATCGTACGGTCACTGGAGCTAGAATCGTTTGTTGACGTATATAATAAGTAAAAAAATCTTGCATGCGCGTCAACTTAATAGGCCCACAAGTCAGACCATTCCCTTTTTTTTAATAATTTATATATAGCTCATTGCAACTTCTTATGCAATTATTGCAGTCCATTTTTTTTGTTGGCCAGGGCCAGGGTTAAAAATTTAAACGAAATTTTGTATATTTCTATGGGTTCCAAACTATTTTTAATACCAAAATGTCGAGCCAGATTTAAAGTACTTTGAAGATATATTTAAATTAGGTTAAAGCCCAGTGAAATAGGGATCTGAAAATGTGAAAAAATTTCAGAAATTATAAAGTAATTGCCAATTTGTCATCTGTTTTTATATTTACAACCCATTTCATATTACTTTCAAGATTTGCAGGTGTCTTGAAAGAGTTGCAGCCCATCAGGGCGTAGAAAATAAGTAGGCCTGGATTGGGTATTCTTCAGAAAAAATAAACTGGGCTCATTTTCACAAAGAAAAAATAGCTGGGCTGGTCATATGGTGAACATAAAATATAAGCCTGGGCTAGACGGGCCACAGCCGAGTTGAAACCCTGCTCCGTCTCAACAATAACAAAAAGAAAAAATACTGCTGGAGCAGCTACGTTCCAGGTGTCAGCCGATCTTGTGCTGTTCTCTTGTCTATTGACTATATACGCTCACAATGTCGTGGGTCCCAGATGTCAGGAAACCACTAGGAGGAAGCATTTTCTTTTTCCCTACTCTGACATGGTGGGCCCCTACTGTCATCCTCTCCACGTACTTCTGCCGATTCCTGTTATTTGTTGACCCTGTTGACAACGCGAGAGGGCGGCGCCGCGGCGAGCGCACCAAAGCATGCGGAGGACGACGGTGAGGCCTCGGACGTCGGCGTTAACGATTTAGGAGACGGTGGGGCGGCGATGCGTGCCGTGAGGTGCAGCCAGCCGTGGGAGGCCAGAGCAGGCGGCCCCGCCAGCACTGGTTTGGTTTTGGCGGCTGGAGGAAGACAGGACTAAAGAAACACGACACACTGTAAAAGCAGCAGGAGTACATAACAACCTTAACTGAAACCAGCAGGGGAACTTAACAACCATAGCTGAAAGCAGTATGAGTACTTATACAGGTTCAACTGTACAAAGCACGCCTCGAACAGTGCTACTTTGCCTACAGTTAACCAAGGGTGAGGCCGCCAAGCCCAAGGACAAGGCCCAGGCACCACCCCACGCATCCACAACCTTCTGAAAGCGGCTTCATCTCGCAATGTGGTCAATAAACAGGATATTCACTTTAGAGCCATGGAAAAGCAGGAACATAATCTTCTGTCCTATTCTCCAAGATGGGCGGTCCTTCATTATTTGAGACCACCCATGAATAAGTATCTTTTCACCTCCAAGGGGAATGGAGTAGGTCGACATAAACATCATGTTGTGACCAAGCACAAGTCTGACCCGACCATGGTCAGGCATCTGTATAGGAACAATAGAACTGCGCAGTTTCTGTTTCAAGAAGGTCACATCTGTAAAACTGTGTATAAGCAATAGTTTATGAACAACAAATATAACAGAAAACAGCTCGTACCATAACTTTCTCGACACAATGGACCTGTTCAACGAGTGCAGCTGCGGCACACATATCCCATGCGGCCTTCCACCATTAAAACGCCCCACAAGGACATCAAGACGATCAATAAAGTGTAGGAACTTGTGGATGTCGTCCCAGTCAACTTTAGTGCCATCAGTAACAGCCGAGTTCTTATAGAATAACACACGAGCAGCCTGCTTAACTCTGAAAAAACCTACATGTGCCACCAATTATAAGAAAATATTAGTTAGAAGTAGCATCTTCGTGAGAGATTCGTTGCTACTTCTAAAGTTAAATTGTGATTAGTTAGACATAATAGGTGGATTAAGAAGTAATCGAGGCAACAAGCAAGAACCAGATACAAAACTAACATGGATGAACAATTGGAACAACGTCGGGGTGGAAGATCGCAGTGAAGATGAGACCAGGTTCTGCTATTTCCGTCAACATTCGTGCGCCAACTTTCAGTCTGTAACACTTGAGAAAGTTTATCCATGTTCGGCCATAAAAAAAGCAGCGATCTTCTTGGTTCATGAACCCAACTCGGAACTTATATCCATGGCTTGTCTTCACTTTGACCATTAAACTGGTGTATTCAGTTATGGCAAGGCCGAGCATCTTGAGTACATGTGTTCTGGCAGAGCAAGTAATGCACTGCAGGAAAAATAATATGAGAACACAATGTATTCCCTATCCAAATCTAGAAATAATTTCCTCCTTCACGTCAGTGTTGACCATTGTACTAGTACCTTTTATCCAAATATAGCAATCCAATTTTCCAAATTAGTCGACAGCATGTTCAAAAAACCCACCCTCCCGGATAGAAAAGAGGATTCTAGGAACATACTGTGCGCGTTTTAAAATCCTGTGTTAGGATGAGAAGGAACAAGTGTGGTGTCTCACCGACGGCGAAGAAACCTATAGGGTCCTCGCACTTTGGGCACTGCAAATGAAACACACTAGATTCAGTACGAAGAAAATGCATCAACGGTGCCGGCTGCCATCCTAGGATTACCCGCGACCAAGGGACTTGGATTTATCGGGGATGGATGAAGAATCCGTACCTGGTTCTCCATGAGAAAACCCTATGCAATCACCGAGAGGGGGTTTTCTCTGAACAAGCAGACGAGGGAGAAGGGGATTCAGTACCAGTGAAATATTGCCGCTTCGTCCGTCCAGCTTACTGCTAAAGCTGGAAAGGTGGGGGTTTTGTGATTTGACGGCTCATTGGGCATTACTGCGGCGCTACGACCGGGGTGTGTCTACCGTGCAGTTGTGCACTCTAATTTGGTGCATATGGCACGTGGACCCCGTTGCCGGATGCCCCACATATCAGAGAAAGGAAGTAGAAAGACAGGAGTAACTAGTTACATATAAATATATTTTTCACAGAGAGATACTCCCTCTGTAAAGAAATATAAAAATATTTTATATCACAACTTTATACATAAGAAAAATCAAGGGGAATATATATAACATATATAATTATAAAAAACAGAGTTTTTTTAACACAGCATAGACGAGTTGGTGATGATGGTGTGCCTGCCATCTTACAATATAGGCCGTCTGATTTATATCTGACGGATAGGAAGGAAACTATGACAATTTTGCAAAAAGGTACCCGCACACCTCTCCACATTTGAAAATAAGGCCTTCCCTCGTTCATCCTTTTCTCTCACAAGATAAAATACTCACACAAATGCATCTTGATGTTACGTGCAACGCACGGGCATTATGGGGGTTCAGTTGAGAATATAATACTCAGACAGGCTCACAGTTCTAGACTTTGGGCCACTGTCCGGTGGGCCTGCATATTTGGGGGGCCATGTGTTCTACCTCACTGCTTTTCATATTGCAAGCGATCGGTACGGCTCTGGTTTTAGATGCTGTCGCAAGGCGAATACACAAAATTGAATAAAGCACGACAGCTGTTGGAATGAAATCGAACGACAGTTCCTAACCAGCAATCAGAGTTGCAATTCTATCAACGATATACCATGTGATAAATAATACTGTCGTTCTACTTATACACACAGGACAATTGTTTCACCATGACCGATTATTACATCAAAATCTCTCGGAGGATAGATCAGTTCGGCAGTTGCGTGCTGCTACTGAAGAATTTCAAAGTTGATTTGGACCAGCTCTCCTTGCCGAGAAAGTTCGATTTTGACATCATCCCCTACCGCAAGATATGATTTAGATTTGAACCTTGACCATCCTTTAGCATCAATCATCATGTGACCATCCTTTGTACTTGTGGTATATTGAGCAGGTTCATTCACACCAGGGCTGCATGGTAAGAGAAACTTGGCCACGGTCGCCCGGATTGTTGAACGACTCCCTCGTTGCTCTAGGAATTCTCTGTTTGCAAACAAGAAGACATACACAAATAGTTAGGTCAACACAGCGAATCAAGTGAAACAACATGGAAAGAAAAAAGAACCACCCGCAAAAAAAGAAAATAGAACGAAGCACTTGGGCGGCCAATGCTTACCAAGAAGGTGGACATGTCGGTTTTTGTAAGGACTTTGGCATATGAAGTGCGAACTGCAACCCAGTCTATTGCCGGTGCAACTGCTCGTTCGGTTGCCGCTACATGGGCCGGAGCAGATGCAAGTGCAAGTGTTGGTGCAGGTGCCGAAGCCGTTGCTGGTGCCCGTGCCGATGCGACTGGTAGTGTCGCTGCTGCTGCCGGAGATGGTGCTCCTTGTAGAGCTGGTGCCGGTGTCGGAGCAGGTGCCGGTGTCCATGCCCTATCCTCTGGTAGATCAGCCTGATCCGCTGATATGGTCGGTGCCCAATCCTCGGCTAGATCAGACTGAGCTGCTGCTGCTGTCAGTGCTATAGCAACTGCAGGTGCTCGATTCGTTGCTGAAGGTGGTACCGATGTGCAAGACAGCGGCGATCGTGTCTGATCTGCTATGATCAGCTTTCTAACTTGACTAGGCTCCGTGACCGGTGACCTAGTTTTTTTCTTCATTTCTTTTAAACGCGAGAAGGACTAATTGTGGTGTGTCTGTTAAACCAAACTTCAGTTCATCATAGGGATTCCTCTTGTACTCAGACAACAGACTAATCCAATTTTTTCCAATAATATAAGTGATGGACAGTGCCTTCGTTACTGACACGACATAAGAAGTGAAACCTGCAAAAATAGCCATCGTAGAGCAAACCAAACGGTTTATTCATGTGATGAATGTCACATGGCAAAACCTGCATCGTAAAATTGCAGCAAAAGAAAGAAAACATTGGCATTAAATCAATAAGATTTAGACAGTAAATCAATAAGATTTACTTGATGTGACACGACTGAATCCTTACCAGGAAATCACTATGTTGAATTACTAAAGAGAAAATTGATCATCAAACTACGCATGGCATGCAGGGCCCCCGCCTACTCCCACAAGCAAGACAGTCGAAAGGTCCTGACAAATTGTATGGACCGAACATCCAAGGGACTGGAAATCCTGGTGGGTGCGATAAACCATGCAATGCATACAGATATTGGAGTGTAACCATAATTGATAAACCGTCCTCACAAAAAAGATGATCTGGATACTTCAAAATATACAGACTAAATTGAGCGGACAGACATTAACATAGACTGTTCTCGGGACTCACCACACACCAAAAGCGGCAGTACTATACAATACAGGGTTCGCAAACACAAATCAAGTACTAAACAATAGTACTGACTACAGACAAGCAAAGTTGCACTAACTAAACTCTGCAGACTATTTCTTGCCACCGACCTACGGGATGAACCCCGCATAACTGACTAGGCCATGGACTTCGTGAGAGATGTCTACCGGCACCATCACCATCTCGTCAACCTTGGAGAACCTAACAGAGTGGTCTTTCCACTCATAAACATGACGATGAAGACAGGCCGCATCAGATTTGTAGGGAATCTTTACAAGAACCACCCCCTTCGTAATCGAAGGCACGGCCAGTAAATTTTTGTGGTCAAGTACAGCCTCGAGAACACGCCTGACAACAATGCTACAGGAAAACACTAGTTCAGGACACGTGGCGACAAGGACACATCAGCTGGATAGTTTAGCAGTAGAACTCATACTCAGGTCTTCCAGTTCACACGGCATGACTTTGAGAACTTCATCTCCACCACGGACCTTGTTCTAATTCAAACAGAAACAAAATATTTTATTACTACCTCCGTTCAGAAATATAGATGATTTTCGATATTATACTCCATATATGACTAAATATACGCACAGGAATGAGTGAACAAGGACACTTGAAGATGTCTTCAAAGGCATGAGAGCAGAGGGATTACTTGCAATATCAATAACTCAAGTTAATGAGGCAAATATACCCTCTTCAAAGGTAGCATTGATGTTCATAAAGTAGTTGAAAGTAATCTATAAGAAATCAGTGTCAACCTCTCGCATGTTTTGGTCAAAAGATGAATTTAGAACCGTCACTTCGCAGGACCTAAATACCCTATTTAAGGTAAAATAGCATAAAACAAAATAGACCCTGACTCTCCATTATGGAGAATGGAGATCATGCTGTCTCCAATTCTTGTGCGGCGCTTCCTTTTGCTTCCAAGAACCTCCTTACGACTGTCCATACATTTTTTCCATTCTCTGATTAGCATATCTCCACTTCTTTTAGAAATCCGGTATGGACAGTTGAGATTCGTAGGATGACCTGGATATATGTTCAAAACACGAAGGCTGCCATTCTGATACATCAAATGTGGCACACAATCCTCTGGGATTCTCTATTGAAAAACATAGTAACAACTTCATAGTTAGTAATAATGTACTAGTTTTAGAAGTATGCAAAAGATGCACGGATGTCGTAATAGTAAAAAATCTTACTAGGGTATCCCCATGGTAGTTACCGTAGTTCAACACATGCACTAGTGGCACATATTGACCATAATGTTGAGGAATTTGATTGTAGATATTGTAATTCTCAAGATCAATACAAAATCCGACCAGATGATTTTTCTCCTGATAAGTTAACTCGGAGCCATCGGTGTAGTGGGTTTTGTCTACCATGTTCCGCACATTGTTTGAACAATCAAAATAAGCTGTCAACTATTTTGAAATGAACAATATAAATTAGTTAATAATTAACTATGTTTGAGAAACTCACATAGCGGTAGAACTGGACGCGTATCAACAAGGACCCAAATGTTCATATTGTCTTGGTCGATGTCAGGATCACCAAGATCCACGGTGATAAGCATAGCCTCATCAAAACCATACATCTTGCAAAATGCTTCCCAATTTTTGCAACCAAAATGGGTTACGCTCCCAGAAATATACAGATTTACTTCAAAATCCACATCATGATGAGTCCTTCGGTGAATTTTCTTTGTTTCATAATTTTCATGGTCTTCAAAATCCATCCTCTCCAAGACATAGCGTCTTGCATGGCATGGGATAAGCTATACTCGAATTGTAAAAGATGAAAAATACACGTTGAAATAGTTGAAGTCATGCATTAGTCGCAAGTACCCCGGCCCATGCATTAGTCGCAAGTACCCCATTTGTCCTATTTTTAGCAAAGTCATGCTAAAATTCACGGAAAATTTCAGCATGACCTTTGCTGAAAACAGGACATATGGAGTACCCGAATTTGCTGGAACGGAAGTTAATCAACATTTCGGAAAACTCAAGGGCCTCTCGGGGTACCTGCAAAATCATTATCCCAGGTGGACAAGGCAATGCGCTACTTGCTTAAATCTCTGTCCAATGCTATTTACAAGACAAACAACAGGTGGCAAAGCCCAGTGTTAAAAAAAGGCCTCCATCACTGGAAAATACGTTGGCCTGTGAAGATTCTGCCTTGTAGAAAATTGCCATGCTAATCTTTAGATAAATACAAATAGAACATACTCTTAGATAAAAATTTGCCATGCTATTTTACAGAACAAACAAACATTTTGCCACCTTGATACATAACTGAATTTTTGTGTAGTAGGTTCAGATCTCATTTTTTGAGCTATCACACTTTTTTTGTTTACACAGCTACAATCTTTTGCCATGGCAAATCTTGGGACCATGGTCACATGGCAAATGTAGGATTGCTCTTAGCTAAAAAGACGACAAATGTAAAACATGGCAAATTCTGAAATTTCCACAACATGTCAAACTTATTTCAAGTACCATGGCAAACTGAATGTTTTTATGGAAGTTGCCATGGCAGACTTTGCTATGAGTAGTTGCCATGGATAGAATATCTACGAGTTTTTGACATGGCCAAATTCTGGAGTAATTGCCATGGCAAAATTCTGTAGGAGTTGCCATGGCAGTATTTGCTATGAGTAGTTTGCGATGGATAGAATTGCTATGAGTACTTGTCATGGTGAATTTCTGGAGCAATTGCCTGCAATTTCTGAAAGTTTCTATAACATGGAAAACTTGTCATCCTCCAAATAGTTCAGGAGCGGCAGGGTGGACGCGGCCAGCACGGGCGGTACGCGCAGGCGAGCGGGTGCGCGAGGGGTCTACAGCGCTCGGGACAAGGGGAAACAGAAGAGGGGAAGCGAGGGGAGCTCACCGCGGAGGCACACGAAGGCCCGGCGATGGATTAGGAGCAGCAGGCCGGCCGGACTTGAAGGAGAGGTGGCGGAATCCGAGGTGGAAGAAGGGCTCGGTGGAGGGTTTGCGGTACTCCTCGGCTCGGCTCCGGTCCGGTTCGTCGACGTATCCGACGGAGACGACGTAGACGCTTGTGCTGGACTTCTCCGGCCTGCTTTCGTGCTCGACGGCGTGGAGACGGAGACGCGTCGGGGTGGGGTCGGGGGCGGAAGGGGGAGGAAGGGGAGGATGGGGAGAGGGAGGCGGCGGGGGCGGCGGCGCACGTAGGGGCGGCGGCCCAGTGGGTCGGGCCAGCAGCGCGCAGTGGGGGGGCTGAGAGAGATGTGAGATTGGGGATCGAGGATTTAGGATTTTAGTGGGGGGAGGGATATCAATGGCGCACCACCTAGCGGTGCGCCATTAGTAACTTTTTCTTTTGATTGCAATGGCGCACCACCTAGAGGTGCGCCATTAGTTTTTTTTTGGATTTTTAGTTGCATTCATTTGTGAATTGGTAAAACATTTATGAATATCAAAAAATATCATCAAATTTGAAAAAATGTTCATGAATTCAAAAAGTGCCCATGAAATTTAAGCAGGAAAAGGAACACTGAAAAATAAAATACAAGAATAAATATAAATAAAAAAATTTATATCAATGGCGCACCTCATTCGGGTGCGCCGTAAATACCTTCATAGCAATGGCGCACCCTCCCCTGGTGTGCCATTACTAACTATTTTTTTGGATTCTTAGTTGCATCTAATAATTTTTTAGAAAATGACGATCAAATTTGAAAACATTTATGAATGTGGAAAAATATCATCAGATTTCAAAACATTTATGAAAAAATATGAATATGAAAACATTTATGAATATGAAAAAATATCATCAAATTTGTTATTTGAATATTTTTTGAATTTTTAGTTGCATCTAATAATTTTTTAGAAAACATTTATGAATATGAAAAAATATCATCAGATTTCAAAATATTCATCAATTCAAAAAGTGCCGCCCATTTCTATATGTCGAAATACAATCGAGAAATGAAGACTACGATTTAAATACAATCGAGAAATGAAGACTACGATTTAAATACAATCGAGAAATGAAGGCTATGATTTGAAAAAATATTCATGAATTCAAAAAGTGCCCATGAAATTTAAAAATATTCATGAGTTCAAAAAATATTAACAAATTCAATACTTTTTGTGAGTTAGAAATTCAATACCAGAATAAACATATAAATAAATATTCATGAGGACTAGAACAGAAGAAATACCATTACTAGTTTTGCAAAACAAACAAAGAATATAGTTGTTAGTAGTGGTGCACCTTGATTGTCGTGCGCCATTACTAGTTTGAACTAGTAATGGCGCACTGTACCCTGGTGCGCCATTACTAGTTTTGGAAACAAAAATGTTAGTAATGACGCACCGTGTGTGTGGTGCGCCATTACTAGTTAAAACTATTAATGGCCCACTGTGCCCTGGTGCGCCATTAATAGTTTTGAAAAAATAAAAAAATAATAAAATTTGCTAGTAATGGCGCACCGTGTGTCTGGTGCGCCATTAGTAATGAGGACACTAATGGCGCACCACATACATGGTGCGCCATTAATGTCCATATCAGCTATAGCCCTTTTCCTAGTAGTGGGAGGAGGGGGTTGCACAACCAATCGGTGTTTGGGAGCTAGGGTGGGGACAAATATAATCTATAGAATCCTAAATAGAGCTTCACAAATTTATCTATGGTCGACGGGTTAACCCCCGAAAATCTACATAGCTCCGCCTAAACACAACATTTGCATGTACTGTAGTACTAGACTTAATATTCATGTTTCAGTTTCCTGTTCATTTTAAATATTGAATTGAGGACCATGCATGTCTTACATTTTACTCCCTTCATTCCTAATTATTAGTCTTTTTAGAGATTTGAAATGTACTGGCACATACAGATGTATATAGACATATTTTAGAGTGTAGATTCACTCATTTTGCTTCGTATGTTGTCACTTGTTGAAATCTCTAAAAGACTAATATTTAGGAACAGAAGGAGTAATTTTGAATTCGTGTCATACATGCATGGTTTAGAAAAATAGATGCACTATACTTATTGGATTGTTGTTGTGTTCGTGTGTGTGTTTGTGTGTGTGGTCATATGCTTGATACATACAAAGTTTTCTCACCACCATATTGTTCATCTTTTAAATTTGAATTTGCAATGAAAAACTTACTAGTGATACCATGAAATGTGAAATCCACGTTGAGATCACTATATCACAAACTCACTCTAATTCAAGAACTCGTCATAAATCAATTACCACGTCGAGATTACTATTTGCAAGGAAAATACGGGCATTGTAATACACATAGATTCGTTCGGCAATTTAAAAGATTCCTTTCGTATTCTCGAATGGTACCCAACGGCGTACCAGCCAGACCTTTGCTCGTGTTGATCCTTAAAAACAGGCTCCTGTCCTTCTGGTGGCATGCATGGCACGCACATTAGCCAACCCCAACCGGTCGAGCCTTCAAGTTTCGAGTCAAAATATCTGGCGGCCAGAATTCCAGCCCTAGGAAATTCCCCTCATATCCCCGGTCCATAATGACTACCGATGAACAATGGAGGGATGATTTAGTAACTAGACAACGTTACCTACTGTGCCGAGCACGGTTCAATTCCCTCGGTCGCCGCTCCCCAAGGTCACCCGTCAATTGCATTGCCTAGTACTACTACTACACCAGGATGAGCATAGAATTGAGCCCGTTTGTTCGTGCCTAGTACTTGAGCTAATATATCAGGGACCCCTCAACAAAAAAAGAGTTAATATATCAGGCAATGCACTCATATGGACGGATTATCCTTTTACTCTGAATATATAACTTGTCTGAAGTCTAACTAAGCAAAATGTTTGACCAAATCCTTTCTTAAGAAATACAACAGGACAGATGTATCGCTTGAAAATTTATTGCATGATGCAGGTTATGATATTGTTTCGAATCCTGGATTTTAAATTTCAGAAAATCCAAAAGTGACCAGAAATTCATGAAACTGAGCATGGTCACGTGATATGGCACAAATATTCATTCGTAATTTTTTTTCTTCAATTTGAGACAAGCTGCTTATGACAAGTTGCACAAATGAAGAGCCAAGGTATTTTGGAACAAAGACCTGTCACGTTAAGGCGAACGCTTGCACTATTGAAACCGTGGGCGTTTACGTGCCGCCACGAGTCCCGCTTCTCATCGGCAGGTGCCATCCGAGCAAGCGTGTGAGTCGACGAGAGGCGTGCGAGCAGACCGCTGCGCCGGCTGACAGGGAGGCGTGCGAGCAGACCGCTGCGCAGACTCACCGGGAGGTGAGCCCTTTGACCAGCCTCCGCCGCCCACCTTCGTCCCAACTGCTCCCACTTTTAATGTCGCCGGCGCCGCAGTTTAAAATCAACCCCGCACTACCCGGTATCGCTACAATCTTCTCTCTTCCTCACCGATTCTCCTGTCGTCTACCTCCAACCATCCTGACCTAAACATATGCCATGCCCCATCACAATGGTCTGCCCTTAGTCTTCCAGTTTCCCGAGGAAGACACCCAGCTGGAGTCTCAAGAACATAAGCGCTTTAGGACGAGCTTCAACCAGCCTTGCGGGAAGACGCTGCGCCTGTCCCCGCTCCCGTTCCGGCTCCCGTCGCCCCGACTGCGCCAGCGCCCATCCCCATGGCATTGATGGGCTGGGAGCCGCACATTGTCGCCGAGCTTGATGCCACGGGATTCCACAAGGTCCCCGCCGACTTTCACGCGCCCGTGAACCTGCCAGCGCATGCGCCTACGCGTGCCCTGATGCGCACGCCCGTGCCGGTGCCTGTGCACCTCCCAGCGCATGGGCCTGCGCGTGCACTGACGTGCGCCACCGTGCCGGTGCCCGTGCACACGAATGTCTCCGCCGCGCCATTGCCAGCGCCTGTCCCCGCACGGGTGCTAGTGCCCGCCTCAGCGGCATGGATGGCCGTTGTCGACCACTTCCTTGCACCAACGCCAGTCGCCTCCTCCCGCTAGTTGACTCGCTCCTGGAGACCGAAGTCCAGAACATTGTGGCCTTCCTTGAAGCAAGGGCCAACGTCCAGGAGTATGCCAACGACGGCGCAAGACGCCGCCGTCGGTCAGTGGCCCGACGACACACAGAGCACGGAAGAGGAGCCACTTCCCACCGCAAGACGCCCCCGCCGCCGCCGTGTAATCTAAATTTCCCATGAAAAACGTTTTTGGATTGCCATGCTTAAAATCCGACCGTTTACCATTTCCATTTATTATAGATCGATCGTCGTATGAATGTAAAGTTGGAGTCAGATTGAATGAAATCTATGGTTTCATCGATTGACTGTTCTGCTAGAGCCATATCACATTAAATATAAAACGTCATCAAGCCACATGTATTCCTTCTCATCCAACGACCTAGACTGCTTTAATGTCAAGCGCTCAACACGTTTAGCGTGTAGTTAATTTCATGCCAAAAATAGTGCTAATCACATAATAACACGCAAATAATATCCTACTTAATATCCGCATGCACTTAATATACTTCCAAATTAACGTGCATTGCACATACACATTGACTAGTACTACTAGTACGTGAAACTGGTGCCGTAACTTGTGAACGCGTCTAGATATGGTCAACGGCAACATCGACCATGAGTTCATCATGTTTGCCCATGCGTCTAAACGCAGAAGGGGAGGAGAGAGAGAGCACACATGGAACCCACCAGTAAGTGAAGGCGAATAGTACGTGCTATCGAGCCGGTCCCACTAATGTACTAAAAATAATATTACATGTTATCCATTAAATAGGCTGCGGTAATATAAAAACATTATATGAACAAAGGGGGGTACAACAAACATTGTTGTTCTACGTATGTTGCCTATTGATGTGCGGCTTGAAGGCCCTGGTCGCATGTTTGATCCTCGTCCTTTATTTTTTAATTTGTATATGGGTCCAAATCTATTCCATGACAGGTGGGCCCCTCGGTGTGTAGTTTGTGGCACTTTAATTTGTGGATCGAAATTTGTTCCATTCCAAGTGGACTATCGGTGTGTAGTTTTGTAGCTTATTGGTAATAATCATAGTTTTTTGCAATAATACCATGATGCGACGTTGAACGCGAGAAAGGACGTGTGAGAGAGCGATGACCGAGCCAGAGGGAAATCAATCGGGGAGGTGCGGGGGTTGCAACGGTGTTTGGAGTAGTTGTGGGCCGAATGCTACGAAAATATAATCTACCATCGGAATAAATGCCTACACAAATTAATCCAAGGTTGGAGTCCCCCTCGTAATGTAAATAGCTTCGGCTTTGCGAGGGATGGAGAGGTAGCTTCAATGTGTCGAAGATACGGCGTGAGAAAGCGAGGTCAATCTAGAGACATATAGATAGAGAGACAAAGTGAGTGTGGTCCGACATTCATTGAAAAGATATATATGCTCTAGAGAGCTATTGCCCGATTGAGCTTTTGGGAAGGGTGAGGGATGTAAGATAGAGCTTGACATATGATCCAATCACAGACATGTAGATATATTTTGTGCATGGGAGGAAGCAAGGTCAATCTATTACATATATAAAGGGAGAGAGATTGAGCGAGTGTGGGTCGTCGTGCGATCGAAAGAGTGATTCGGGTTGGAGAGAGTGACCTAGATAGACAATGTGTGTGAGAGAGTATACAATATGAATATGTCAAATTGGGCTCAAACATGGAGATATATCGTTTGTGTCCGAGAAAGAGCGAGGTCAATCGAGACATACAAAGAGAGACAGAGAGAAAGAGGGAGGGAGAGAGAGAGAGAGATTGAGCGAGTGTGGCCCGCCATGAGGTCGAAAGAGTGGGGTCGGCTTGGATGGACTGACCTAGATAGACAATCTGTGTGAGAGAGTATAAACTGTGTCGATCGAGACCCGAACAGGGAGATATATCATTTGTGTGTGAAAGAAAACAAGGTTAATCGAGACTCAGATAAAGAGAGCGAGATTGAGCGAGTGTGGCCAGCCGTGCCGTAGAAAGAGCGAGACAGTCTCGAGGGAGTGACCTAGATAGACAACGTGCGTGTGTGCGTATGAGAGGGTGGGGGCTAGATAGGCAATGCATGTATATAGCGAGAGAGGGTGGGAGGGAGGGAGAGAGAGAGAGAGCTTGGCATGGGATGCAATGGCGGGTGTGTGAGGTAAATACATTTGGTAACAGAGTGGAAAAAGGGGGTTGTATATTTGAGAGAGTTAGAGATCGAAACATAGAGAGAAAGAATGAACGTGTGTCGGAAACCGGTAGCTTCCTAAGGTGGTTAGGAGAGGAAGATTGACCGATACAGGAAGTACGTAGCGTGTGTGCCGAGGGGGGGCTAAAAACAACATTTGAATGTAGATAGTACTAGACTTAATATCGATGTTTCAATTCGGTGTACATTGTAAGATTTGAACTGAGGACCATGCATATGGGTAATTATTTCGAATTCGTGCCATACTAGGTTTGGAAAAGTTGACATTGACTAGATTGTTGTGCTATTTTTGTAGGTCATATGTTTGAATCCATCCAAAAGTTTTCTCACTACCATGGTGTTCATCATATACATATGAATCTATATTAAAAAAGTAGCATGGATACAATAAAATGCGAAATCCACGTTAGAATTGGAGATCGCTATGTGACACACACTCTAATTCAAATAACTAATTATGTTACACACACTGTAATCCACGTTAGCGTGGATACCGTTTCATTTTTTTTCAAATAACTCCTCATTAATTAATTTATAGTATCTCGTTTCGAATGACTAATTATTTGCAAGGAAAACACGGGCATGGTAATACATACAGATTCATTTGCAAATGAAAGAAGATTCATTTGCATTCTCAAATCTCCTCTCAAATGTAGGTGCACTAGGCATACCAGGGTCGTGTCGTGGTGGTCGCGTGTGTCGTATGGACACTTAGCACCCAGCCACCCACCCCCTCCCTCCCTCCCCCCTCCCCCCCGAAAAAAGACGACGACAAAATAAGTTCGCGCTTCCATGTTTTGGATTGAAATATCTGGCGGCCCCAATTCCAGCCCTGCAAAATCTCCCTTCTCCACCGTCCCCTTCCGCGCCCAGATTGCTCAAATCCCCAATTCGCCGCCAACCCAAGCAAAGTTCGAATCGCCCCTCGTCTCGCCTCTTTCGCCACCTCTGTGTCGGACGATGACGACGAAGACGACTGTCGCGCTTCACCACCGCACCGGAGCTACCTCATCTACGCCCTCGTCCACCACACCAGGTAGTCCACCGACAACGTCGGCCGCCGCATCCGACGTGCCTCACAGACACTGACTTCCACCGCATCAGGTGCGCTTCACCGACGCCGTCTCCCACCTCATCGGGGCTACTTCACCGAGCACATCGTCGCACCTCTGCCCCACGAGGCCGTTGGGGCTTCACCAACGGTCTCGTTGCTACCTCTTGAGCACTGCGTTGGTTTTCCCTTGAAGAGGAAAGGGTGATGCAGTAAAGTAGCGTAAGTATTTCCCTCAGTTTTTGAGAACCAAGGTATCAATCCAGTAGGAGACCACGCTCAAGTCCCACGCACCTACACAAACAAATAAGAACCTTGCAACCAACGCGATAAAGGGGTTGTCAATCCTTTCACGGCCACTTGCAAAAGTGAGATCTGATAGAGATGATAAGATAATATTTTTGGTATTTTTATGATAAAGACTAAAAGTAAAGAAAGCAAAGTAAACGGCAAAATAAATAGCTTGTTGATGGGAGATTAATATGATGGAAAATAGACCCGGGGGCCATAGGCTTCACTAGTGGCTTCTCTCAAGATAGCATAAGTATTACGGTGGGTAAACGAATTACTGTCGAGCAATTGATAGAATTGAGCATAGTTATGAGAATATCTAGGTATGATCATGTATATAGGCATCACGTCCGTGACAAGTAGACCGACTCCTGCCTGCATCTACTACTATTACTCCACACATCGACCGCTATCCAGCATGCATCTAGAGTATTAAGTTCATAAGAACAAAGTAATGCTTTAAGCAAGATGACATGATGTAGAGGGATAAACTCATGCGATATGATATAAACCCCATCTTTTTATCCTCAATGGAAACAACACAATACGTGTCGTTTCCCCTACTGTCACTAGGAGCGAGCACCGCAAGATTGAACCCAAAGCTAAGCACTTCCCCCATTGCAAGAAAGATCAATCTAGTAGGCCAAACCAAACTGATAATTGGAAGAGACTTGCAAAGATAACCAATCATACATAAAAGAATTCAGAGGAGATTCAAATATTGTTCATAGATAATCTTGATCATAAACCCGCAATTCATCGGATCTCGACACACACCGCAAAAAGAAGAGTTACATCAAATAGATCTCCAAGAGAATCGAGGAGAACTTTGTATTGAGATCCAAAGAGAGAGAAGAAGCCATCTAGCTAATGACTATGGACCCGAAGGTCTGAGGTAAACTACTCACACATCATCGGAGAGGCTATGGTGTTGATGTAGAAGCCCTACGTGATCAATGCCCCCTCCGTCGGAGCGCCGGAAAAGGCCCCAAGATGGGATCTCACGGGTACAGAAGGTTGCGGCGGTGGAAATAGGGTTTTGGCTCTGTCTCTGATGGTTTGGGGGTATATATAGGAGGAAGAAGTAGGTCGGTGGAGCCATGAGGGGCCCATGAGGGTCGAGGGCGCACCCAGGGGGGTAGGCGCGCCCCCTACCTCGTGGCTTCCTTGTTGGTTGCTTGACATCCACTCCAAGTCCTCTGGATCACGTTTGTTCCGAAAATCACGTTCCCAAAGGTTTCATTCCGTTTGGACTCCGTTTGATATCCTTTTCCTTCGAAACACTGAAATAGGCAAAAAAAACAGGAATTCGGGCTGGGCCTCCGGTCAATAGGTTAGTCCCAAAAATAATATAAAAGTGTATAATAAAGCCCATTAAACATCCAAAACAGGATATAATATAGCATGGAACAATAAAAAATTATAGATACGTTGGAGACGTATCAAGCATCCCCAAGCTTAATTCATGCTCGTCCTCGAGTAGGTAAATGATAAAAACAGAATTTTTTATGTGGAATGGTACTTAGCATAATTTTCAATGTAATTCTCTTATTTGTGGTATGAATATTCAGATCCGAAAGATTCAAGATAAAAGTTTAATATTGACATAAAAGTGATAATACTGCAAGCATACTAACTAAGCAATTATGTCTTCTCAAAATAACACGGCCAAAGAAAGTTTACCCCTACAAAATCATATAGTTTGGTCATGCTCCGTTTTCGTCACACAAGAATGCTCTCATCATGCACAACCCCGATGACAAGCCAAGCAATTGTTTCATACTTTAGTAATCTCAAACTTTTTCCAACTTTCACGCAATATATGAGCGTGAGCCATGGATATAGCACTATGGGTGGAATAGAACATGATGATGGGGGTTATGTGGAGAAGACAAAAAAGGAGAAAGTCTCACATTGACGCAGCTAATCAATGAGCTAGGGAGATGCCCATCGATTGATGTCAATGCAAGGAGTAGGGATTGCCATGCAACGGATGCACTAGAGCTATAAATGCATGAAAGCTCAACAAAAGAAACTAAGTGGGTGTGCATCCAACTTGCTTGCTCACGAAGACCTAGGGCATTTGAGGAAGCCCATTGTTGGAATATACAAGCCAAGTTCTATAATGAAACTAGTATATGAAAGTGACAAAACAAGAGACTCTCTATCATAAAGATCATGGTGCTACTTTGAAGCACAAGTGTGGAAAAAAAGGATAGTAGCATTGCCCCTTCTTTATTTTCTTTTCTCTTTTTTTTGGGCCTTTCCTTTTTTATTTGGCATTTCTCTTTTTTTGGGACAATGCTCTATGAATGATGATCATCACACTTCTATTTATTTACAACTCAATGATTACAACTCGATACTAGAAGAGAGTATGAATCTATATGAATGCCTCCGGCGGTCTACCGGGATGGGCAATGAATCAAGAGTGACATGTATGAAATAATATGCATGGTGGCTTTGCCACAAATACGATGTCAACTACATGATCATGCAAGGCAATATGAGAATGATGAAACGTGTCATGATAAACGGAACGGTGGAAAGTTGCATGGCAATATATCTCGGAATGGCTATGGAAATGCCATAATAGGTAGGTATGGTGGCTGTTTTGAGGAAGATATAAGGAGGTTTATGTGCGATAGAGCGTATCGTATCACAGGGTTTGGATGCACCGGCGAAGTTTGCACCAACTCTGAAGGTGAGAAAGGGCAATGCACGGTACCGAAGAGGCTAGTAATGATGGAAGGGTGAGAGTGCATATAATCCATGGACTCAACATTAGTCATAAAGAACTCACATACCTATTGCAAAAATCTACAAGTCATCAAAAACCAAGCACTACGCGCATGCTCCTAGGGGGATAGATTGGTAGCAAAATACCATCGCTCGTCCCCGACCGCCACTCATAAGGAGGACAATCAAAGAACACCTCATGTTTCAAATTTGTTACACAACGTTCACCATACGTGCATGCTACGGGACTTGCAAACTTCAACACAAGTATTTCTGAAATTCACAATTACTCAACTAGCACAACTTTAATATTACTACCTCCATATCTCAAAAAAATCATCAAGCATCAAATTTTTTTTAGTATTCAACACACTTATAAGAAAGTTATTACTAATCATGGATGCCTGTCATATTAGGACTAAGTTCACAATTTAAGCAAATTACCATGCTGTTTTGTAGGGATCTCAAAAATGATATAAGTGAAGCATGAGAGAACAATATTTTCTATAAAACAAAACCACCACCGAGCTCTAAAAGATATAAGTGAAGCACTATAGCAAAAACTATATAGCTCAAAAGATATAAGTGAAGCACATAGAGTATTCTAATAAACTCCGAATCATGTGTGTCTCTCTCAAAAGTGTATTCAGCGAGGAAGATTGTGGTAAACTAAAAACAAAGACTCAAATCATACAAGACGCTCCAAGCAAAACACATATCATGTGGTGAATAAAAATATAGCTCCAAGTAAAGTTACCGATGGATGAAGACGAAGGAGGGGATGCCTTTCGGGGCATCCCCAAGCTTTGGCTTCTTGGTGTCCTTAATTTTACCTTGGGGTGCCTTGGGCATCCCCAAGCTTAGGCTGTTTCCACTCCTTGTTCCATAATCCATCAAATCCTTACCCAAAACATGAAAACTTCACAACACAAAACTTAGCAGAAAATCTCGTGAGCTCCGTTAGCGAAAGAAAACAAAACACCACTTCAAGGTACTGTATTGAAATCATTCTTTATTTATATTGGTGTTAAACCTACTGTATTCCAACTTCTCTATGGTTTATAAACTATTTTACTAACCATAGACTCATCAAAATAAGCAAACAACACACGAAAAACAGAATCTGTCAAAAACAGAACAGTCTGTAGTAATCTGTATCTAACGCAAACTTCTGGAACTCAGAAAAATCTACCAAAATAGGAAGGCCTAGATAATTTGTTTATTGATCTAATGCAATTGGAATCAGTATTTTATCACGTTCTGGTGATTCTTAACAATTGTTTTCGTGAACAGAAAGTTTCTGGAATTTTCAGCAAGATCTAATAACTATCATCCAAGAAGATCCTATAGGTTTCACTTGGCACAAACACTAATTAAAACATAAAAACACATCTAACCAGAAGCTAGATGGAATATTTATTGAAAAACAGAAAGGAAATATATTGGGTTGTCTCCCAACAAGCGCTTTTCTTTAAAGCCTTTTAGCTAAGCATTGATAATTTTAATGATGCTCACATGAAAGACAAGAATTAAAGCACAAAGAGAGCATCATAGAACACGTGATAAACACATCTAAGTCTAACATACTCCCTACGCATAGGCATCTTATAGGCAAACAAATTATCATAGCAAGCGAAAATTAGCATATGCAAGGAAGAAGAAAGAGACGATAGCAATCTCAACATAACGAGAGGTAATTTAGTAAGATAAAAATTTCTACAACCATATTTTCCTCTCTCATAATAATTACATGTAGGATCATAAGCAAATTCAACAATATTTCTATAACAAAACATATTCTTAACACGACCCACATGTATGCAAAGTTGAGACTCTTCCAAAATAGTGGGATTAACATTAACTAAAGTCATGACCTCTCCAAACCCACTTTTATCAAAAACTTCATAAGATTGAACATTATCCAAATATGTGGGATCTAAAGTTGACACTCTTCCGAACCCACTTTCGATATTTGCAAACATTATTATCAATCTCATATTCATCATGGGGCTTAAATAAATTTTCAAGATCATAAGAAGAATCACCCCAATCATGATAATTGCAACAAGTAGTAGACATAGCAAAACTAGCATCCCCAAGCTTAGGGTTTTGCATATTATTAGCACAATTGGCATTGATAGAATTTAAAATAACATCATTGCAATCATGCTTTTTATTCAAAGATCTATTGTGAATCACTTCATAAAGCACTTCATCACAATTTTCAGATTCACGGATTTCAAGCAAAACCTTATAAAGATAATCTAGTGCACCCAAATCACTAGGAATTGGTTCAACATAATTGGATCTCTTAAAAATATTGGCAAGCGGATGAGGATCCATAGATCTTAGGTTCTCTGTTTAGCAATAAATACACAACTATTCCAACCAAACGAGCAAATGAGCCAAGTAAGACATAAAGGCAAACGAAAAAGACGAACAGAAGAAGGGCGAATAAAACGGGAAGGGTGAAGTGGGGGAGAGGAAAACGAGAGGCAAATGCCAAATAATGTAATGCGAGGGATAAGAGTTTATGATGGGTACCTAGTATGTCTTGACTTGTGCGTAGACTCCCCGGCAACGGCGCCAGAAATCCTTCTTGCTACCTCTTGAGCACTACGTTGGTTTTCCCTTGAAGAGGAAAGGGTGATGCAGTAAAGTAGCGTACGTATTTCCCTCAGTTTTTGAGAACCAAGGTATCAATCCAATAGGAGACCAGGCTCAAGTCCCACACACCTACACAAACAAATAAGAACCTTGCAACCAATGCGATAAAGGGGTTGTCAACCCCTTCACGGCCACTTGCAAAAGTGAGATCTGATAGAGATGATAAGATAATATTTTTGGTATTTTTATGATAAATACTAAAAGTAAAGAAAGCAAAGTAAATAGAAAAAGAAATAGCTTGTTGACGGGAGATTAATATGATGGAAAATAGACCTGGGGGCCATAGGTTTCACTAGTGGCTTCTCTCAAGATAGCATAAGTATTACGGTGGTAAACGAATTACTGTCGAGCAATTGATAGAATTGAGCATAGTTATGAGAATATCTAGGTATTATCATGTATATAGGAATCACGTCCGTGACAAGTAGACCAACCTATGTCTGCATCTACTACTATTACTCCACACATCGACCGCTATCCAGCATGCATCTAGAGTATTAAGTTCATAAGAACAGAGTAATGCTTTAAGCAAGATTACATGATGTAGAGGGACAAACTCATGCAATATGATATAAAGCCCATCTTTTTATCCTCGATGGCAACAATACAATACGTGTCGTTTCCCCTACTGTCACTGGGATCGAGCACCGCAAGATTGAACCCAAAGCTAAGCACTTCTCCCAATGCAAGAAAGATCAATCTAGTAGGCCAAACCAAACTGATAATTCGAAGAGACTTGCAAAGATAACAAATCATACATAAAAGAATTCAGAGGAGATTCAAATATTGTTCATAGATAATTGATGACCCACAAGTATAGGGAATCTATCGTAGTCCTTTCTATATGTAAGAGTGTCGAACCCAACGAGGAGCAGAAGGAAATGATAAGCGGTTTTCAGCAACGTATTCTCTGCAAGAACTGAAATAATAGGTAACAGATAGTTTTGTGATAGGATAATTTGTAACGAGCAACAAGTAACAAAAGTAAATAAAGTGCAGCAAGGTGGCCCAATCCTTTTTGTAGCAAAGGACAAGCCTGGACAAACTCCTATATAAAGGAAAATGCTCCCGAGGACACATGGGAATTATCGCCAAGCTAGTTTTCATCACGTTCATATGATTCACATTCGGTACTTTGATAATTTGATATGTGGGTGGACCGGTGCTTGGGTGCTGTCCTTACTTGAACAAGCATCCCACTTATGATTAACCTCTATTGCAAGCATCCGCAACTACAACAAAAGTATTAAGGTAAACCTAACCATAGCATGAAACATATGGATCCAAATCAGCCCCTTACGAAGCAACGCATAAACTAGGGTTTAAGCTTCTGTCAGTCTAGCAACCCATCATCTACTTATTACTTCCCAATGCCTTCCTCTAGGCCCAAATAATGGTGAAGTGTTATGTAGTCGACATTCACATAACACCACTAGAGGATAGACAACATACATCTCATCAAAATATCGAACGAATACCAAATTCACATGACTACTAATAGCAAGACTTCTCCCATGTCCTCAGGAACAAACGTAACTACTTACAAAGCATATTCATGTTCATAATCAGAGGGGTATTAATATGCATATAGGATCTGAACATATGATCTTCCACCAGATAAACCAACTAGCATCAACTACAAGGAGTAATGAACACTGCTAGCAACCTACAGGTACCAATCCCGGACTTAGAAACAAGAATTGGATACAAGAGATGAACTCGGATTTGAGAGGAGATGGTGCTGGTGAAGATGTTGATGGAGATTGCCCTCTCCCGATGAGAGGAGGGTTGGTGATGATGATGGCGATGATTTCCCCCTCCCGGAGGGAAGTGTCCCTGGCAGAACAGCTCTGCCGGAGCCCTAGATTGGTTCCGCCAAGGTTCCGCCTCGTGGCGGCGGAGTCTCGTCCCGAAAGCTTGCTTATGATTTTTCTTCGGACGAAAGACTTCATATAGCAGAAGATGGGCACCGGAGGGCCAACATGGGGCCCACGAGGCAGGGGGGCGCCCAGGGGGGTAGAGCACGCCCCCACCCTCGTGGCCTGGTGGAGGCCCCCCTGGCGTATTTCTTCCGCTCAATATTTTTTATTATTTCGAAAAATAACTTTCGTGGAGTTTCAGGACTTTTGGAGTTGTGTAGAATAGGTCTCTAGTATTTGCTCCTTTTCCAGCCTAGAATTCCAGCTGCCGGCATTCTCCCTCCTTATGTAAACCTTGTAAAATAAGAGAGAATAGGCATAAGTATTGTGACATAATGTGTAATAACAGCCCATACTGCAATAAATATCGATATAAAAGCATGATGAAAAATGGACGTATCAACTCCCCCAAGCTTAGACCTCGCTTGTCCTCAAGCTGAAGCCGATAACGATAAATATGTCCACATGTTTAGAGGTAGAGGTGTCGATAAAATAAAATACGGACATGAGGGCATCATGATTATTCTCATAACAGCAACATATATGGATATTGTCATATGATTTCTTATGCTCAAATAATAATCTATTCACAATGCAAAGTATGAATCAGAAACTTTATTGAGAACTAACATACTCTAATCTCAGTCAATGAGGCAATTGCAATTTATCATAACATCAGAAAGAGTCTGTGTCAGTGCTTTCTAGCAAGTCCAAATACTCAACTATCATTTAGTCTTTCATAATTGCTAACACTCACGCAATACTTGTGGTTACGGAGTTTTAATCGGACACAGAGAAAGATAGGGGCTTATAGTTTCGCCTCCCAAACTTTACCTCAGGGGTAATGTCACCAATAATAGTTCATGCTAACCTACATCCAATTAGATATATCTATCAGGATCTTTCCAACACCCTGTGCTTGCCAAAGGATAAAATGTAAAAAGGAAAGGTGAAGATAATAGTAAAAGATAGGCCCTTCGCAGAGGGAAGCAGAGGTTGCCATGCGCTTTCAGGGTTGGATGCACAAAATCTTAATGCGAAAGAACGTCACTTTATATTGCCACTTGTGATATGAACCTTTATTATGCAGTCCGTCGCTTTTATTTCTTCCACATCACAAGATCGTATAAAGCTTATTTCCTCCACACCAATCAATCACACATATTTAGAGAGCAATTTTTATTGCTTGCACCGATGACAACTTATTTGAAGGTTCTTACTCTGTAGCGACCAGAACTCAAATGGTCTGTGCTGCTGTGCACCAGTGTCATCCCTGGATCAGTAATGCTGACACGCACAGTACAAATGGAGGATTTATAACAGAGTAGCAATCACACACTTATTACATCGAATATCTCCGCAGAGATTAAGTATGATAAACATGGCTTAAGGCCATCTAATACGATAACAGCGGAAGACTAGGAAGATAAGTGAGTCCATCAACTCCAGCGGCATCACCGAGTATAAGACCACGACCTAAGGCACCTTACTCGTCGTCTGAAAAGTCTGCAACATGAAACGTTGCAGCCCGGAAACGGGTCAGCACATAGAATATGCTGGCAATGTAACACATAGAGATTAATGAACAATAGTAAGGCTATACTACATGCATATATGGCTGGTGGAAAGCTCTATGGTTACAATTTTGCGAAAAGCCAATTTTATCCTACTTCAAAGGAATAAATTTTATTTAACTATCATGGTGGTTGTGAAACATTGAGATGGTTGGCAGCATCTCAATCCCAATTAAATGTCATCAATAACCCAACAAAATTAATTAGAAGTAACATAGTGATGAGATTCACATGACAATCCAAGTAGTAGATACTCAAGATGTCCATAACCGGGGACACGTCTAACCATGATTAGTTTGTACACTCTGCAGAGGTTTGTGCACTTTTCCCCACAAGACTTGATCTCCTCCGTTGGATTACTCGCACTACATGATGTTTGAGTAACGGATGACCAAGACACAGTCTTTCAGAAGTGTTTGCACCTTACGTATGGGTAGACAGTTACACCTACTTTCCCCTACATCTGCTAGTCTACCACTGTAAGGGTTCACACAACTTAATCAACTATGCTAGAGCCCATAATAGCTTGCGGCTGCACACGGAAGTTTCTAGCATGAATAATCTCATGATCCCTTTGAACCTGGGTGGCGGTCCAAAAGAAAAACAGGCAATCCTGGAATACCCAGGTACCTCAATCCACCCAGATGTGAGTTTTAGTTGCCACCTTAAGTAAACCATTATTAAGAATCTCACATCTGTCATGAATTTCACTCAAACCCAATCCACGTCTACGAGCATAGCATGGCAATATAATAGCAAACGTAGAAGTAACTCCCAAGGGTTTGATAATAAAACAGGTAATAGGTTCTACCTCAACTACTTCCCAATACCCACAATTTAATTAGATCCTAATCATGCAATGTTTGAGGATAACAGATCTAATGCAATAAAAACTGGGTATGGAAGGTATATGATCAAAGTGTTACTTGCCTTGCTGATGATCCGCAAAACCTAGCGATTCGAAGTAACAAGCGGCACACTCCGGGTACTCTATCGCAAACAAACAAGCATACAATCAGTACTCATCTAATGCACAGGTAAAACTCGAATGAAAGATCCAACCAGAAAGTTCAGCTTAAGAACTCCGGTTTACAAAAAGAATCAACTCGAAAGAAGCAACGAAAGTCAAACGGCGAAAGAAAGTAGATTCGTTTACTAATCTAGATCTAGGTCAAATTTTACTGTAGCAAAAACTTGTTTGAGTAGGTTAAACGGAAAGAGAATTTCGAGACGAAACTCTAGGCGCTTGAATCGCCTGATTCCGATAAACGAGCGAGAAGTTAAACAAAATCGAAAATTCGATCAGAAATCGAATCTGAGATAATCGCAGAAAAATCTGACGAAAAAGAAAAACGGACGAACGGTTAAAGAACGGACGTTCGTTAACAGAGAAAAACCGACGAACGCGTTCGTTGAAACGAACGGTTCGGTGAACGCTCGCAAAATAATAAAACCGAAAAAAACCGATCTAGGGTTTTTTTTAAACGAAGGTTTTTTTAACAAAAACCGGCAGCGAGGCAGTACCTCGTCGGGGCGGCTCCGGCGGGGGCTCCGGCGGGGCGCGGGGGTGCGGGGGTGCGGGCGAGGGTGAGGGGCGGCGACTCCCGGCGGCGGCGGGCAAGTGCGGCGGCGGCGGCTCGGCGAGTGCGGCGGCGGCGGCAGCGGGATGAGAGGAGAGAGAGAGGGGGGGTATATAAAGGGGGGAGGACCGGAGGCTTGGGGGAGGGGGCAAGCCGAGCGGCGGGGCTCCCGTGTCCATGGAGGACACGGCGACGGCGGCGGCCGTGCGCGGAGAGGAGAGGTGCGCGGGGTCGGCCGGCGGCCTGGGCTCGGCCCAGCGCGGGCGCGCGCGTAGTTTTTTTTAAATAACTTCCGCGAAAATAATTTGTAGAAAAATAAATAAAAATCAGAAAAATATAAAATAAATTTTCCCCGTCTAGTTAGAAAATCTAGAATAGGGTGAACATTTGTTTAACACAAAATAAATATTTTGAAAAACATGCAATATTTTTAATGCAATAAAAATTGCAAATAAAATCCGAATAAATTCCAATAAAAGATTTTAACATTTTTCCTCCAGTATTTCAATGGTTTTGGAGAAGTCATATTTTCTCCTCTCGTTTATTTTTAAAATGAAATATTTTTCCGGAGAGAAAATAATTAAAACCAAAATCCTCGTTTTATAAGTTGACGAAAATCAAATATAAAAATTCAAGAAAATCCCCAACTCTCTCCGAGGGTCCTTGAGTTGCTTAGGATTTATCGAGGATTTGTCAAAATGCAATAAAACATGATATGCAATGATGATCTATGTATAACATACCAAATTGAAAATTTGGGATGTTACAAACCTACCCCCCTTAAGATGAATCTCGCCCTCGAGATTCGGGTTGGCTAGAAAACCAGTGGGAGTGGTCTTTCCGTAGATCTTCCTCTCGCTCCCAGGTGGCTTCATCCTCCGTGTGGTGACTCCACTGAACTTTGCAAAACTTGATAACCTTGCTGCGGGTAACTCGGCTGGCATACTCAAGTATCTTAACTGGTTTCTCCTCATAGGTCAAATCACTTTCCAGCTGAATCGCTTCCAGTGGCACAGTATCTCTCAGCGGTATCTCAGCCATCTCTGCGTGGGACTTCTTCAACTGCGAAACGTGAAATACATCATGTACTCCAGACAATCCTTCGGGCAATTCCAGCTTGTAAGCAACCTCTCCCATACGTTCCACAACTCTGTATGGTCCGATAAAACGGGCCGCTAATTTTCCCTTAACTCCAAAGCGCTTCACTCCTCGAAGTGGTGATACTCGAAGATAAACTCGGTCTCCGACTTCGTAAACTGTCTCCTTTCGTTTAGAATCAGCATAACTCTTCTGTCTGGACTGGGCTACCTTGAGCCTATCGCGAATCAACCTTACTTTCTGTTCAGACTCCTTAATCAAATCTGGTCCAAACAACTGACGGTCTCCAACTTCGTCCCATAACAACGGTGTTCTACACCTCCTTCTGTACAAGGCTTCGAAAGGGGCCATCTTCAAACTGGTCTGATAACTGTTGTTATAAGAAAACTCCGCATATGGCAAATTGTCGTCCCAACTGGATCCATAATCTAGTGCACATGCTCTCAACATGTCCTCCAAAATCTGGTTGACTCTCTCGGTCTGTCCATCTGTCTGTGGGTGGAAAGCGGTACTAAATTCCAGCCTGGTTCCCAATGTTTCATGTAACTGCTTCCAAAACTTCGAGGTAAATTGGGTTCCTCTGTCTGATAGAATGGTCCTCGGAACTCCATGCAAACATACGATCCTGGTCATGTATATCTTTGCCAACTTAGCACTGGTGTAAGTGGTCTTCACTGGAATGAAATGAGCCACTTTCGTCAAACCGTCGACTACAACCCACATTGAGTCATAGCCTGAATGAGTCCTGGGTAATCCGGTGATAAAATCCATGCCTATTTTATCCCACTTCCATTCGGGTATCGGCAATGGTTGTAGCAATCCTGCTGGCTTCTGATGCTCTGCCTTCACTCTCTGACATACATCACACACTGCTACGTATTCCGCAATATCCTTCTTCATTCCGGTCCACCAGAAAGTATTTTTCAAATCCAAATACATCTTGGTATTCCCTGGGTGAATCGAGTACGGTGAATCATGGGCTTCTTGCAAAATCAACTTCCTGATCTCCGGATCATTTGGTACATATACGCGGTCCTCAAACCATAAGGTATCGTGCTCATCCTCACGAAATCCCTTGGCTTTTCCTTTGCTCATCTTCTCCTTTATCTCTTCAATCTCCTTGTCGGTTTTCTGAGCTTCTCTGATCCTTTCCATCAAGGTAGACTGAATCTCCAATGTCGCTAGATAGCCTCTTGGGACTATCTCCAAACATAACTCGCGAAGGTCCTCGGCTAATTCCTGAGGTAACTCTCCTGTCATGAGAGTGTTGACATGACTCTTGCGGCTCAACGCGTCTGCTACTACGTTAGCCTTTCCAGGGTGATAATGCAATCTCATATCATAGTCTTTAATAAGCTTCAACCATCTCCTCTGTCTGAGATTTAAGTCCTTCTGTGTGAAAATATACTTCAAACTCTTGTGATCCGTATACACCTCACAATGGTTTCCGATGAGAAAATGTCTCCATGTCTTCAAAGCATGCACCACGGCTGCTAATTCCAAATCATGCGTAGCATAATTCTTCTCATGGGGTTTAAGTTGTCGTGAAGCATATGACACAACTCTTCCTTCCTGCATAAGCACTGCTCCAAGTCCTCGACGAGAAGCGTCGCAATAAACTTCATAGTCTTTGCGTTGATCGAGCAGAATTAACACTGGTGATGTAACCAATCGTTTCTTCAACTCCTGGAAACTAGCTTCACATTCCTCAGTCCAATTGAATTTGGTGTCCTTCTTTAATAGCTCAGTCATGGGCTTAGCAATCTTCGAGAAATTCTTGATGAATCTCCGGTAGTATCCTGCAAGTCCAAGAAAACTCCGGATTTCTCCAACTGTCGTGGGTGATTCCCAACTTGTCACTGTGTCAACCTTGGCAGGGTCTACTGCTATTCCTTCTCCAGAAATAACATGTCCAAGGAATCCAACTTCCTTCAGCCAAAATTCACACTTGCTGAACTTGGCATATAACTGATGTTCTCTGAGCTTCTCAAGTACCAATCGCAAATGCTCCTCATGCTCTTCCTCATCCTTGGAAAAGATTAAAATATCATCAATGAACACCACGACGAACTTATCCAAAAATTCCATAAACACTTTGTTCATCAAGTTCATGAAATAGGCAGGTGCGTTAGTCAGACCAAATGACATAACGGTATACTCATACAATCCATATATGGTGGTAAATGCCGTCTTAGGTATATCCTGCTCTCGAATCTTTAACTGATGGTATCCTGATCGTAGATCGATCTTGGAAAATACTTTAGCTCCTTGTAGGCGATCAAACAAATCATTGATCATCGGCAGTGGGTACTTGTTTTTGATGGTTACTTCATTCAATCCACGGTAATCAACAACCATCCTCAGCGATCCATCTTTCTTCTCCACTAGAAGTACTGGTGATCCCCAAGGTGACGAACTTGGGCGAATATAGCCTTTATCCAATAACTCCTTGATTTGCTTCTTAATTTCCTCCAAATCCTTTGCGGGCATCCTGTACGGTCTCTTAGATATTGGCCCTGTGCCTGGCAAAAGTTCAATCAAGAACTCAATGTCTCTATCTGGTGGCATGCCTGGCAACTCCTCTGGAAATACATCCGGATAATCCTTCACCACTGGTACTTCCTCCTGTACAACTCCTGATAAGGAATTTACTTGAGTCCTCTTCGGCATATGTCGGGATACATACTTGATCCTTTTTCCTTCCGGGGTGGTAAGCAAAATCGTCTTGCTGGCACAATCGATGTTTCCTCCATACAACGATATCCAATCCATTCCCAAAATTACATCCAAACCTTGCGATTCCAAAACAATGAGGTCTGAGGGGAAAACATGCCTACCAATGGCCAATGGTATTTGAAAACATCCTTGGGTGGCCATATACTCTGCTCCTGGCGAGGTTACTAACATAGGGTTTCTGAGAACTTTGGTGGACATCTTAAACTTATTCACAAATCCCCTTGATATGTATGAATGCGATGCACCAGTATCGAAAAGAACGGTTGCAGTAAATGACTTAACCAAGAACTTACCTATTACTGCATCAGGCTGAGCTTCAACCTCCTCCACGCTCACGTGGTTCACGTGTCCTTTGTTGAACGGGTTCGGCTTCTTCCGAGAGCTTCCATTGTCATTTCCATTTTGGGCTTCAGGACATTCATTGGCATAATGTCCATTCTTCTGGCACTTGAAACAAGTGACTTGGCTCAGGTCCCTCTTGGCTGGGGTAGATGGGTTGGTGCGGTTCTGTCCGTTGCCTCCTCCATTCCCATTACCATTCTTGGTACCATTATGGTTGTGCGAACTACCTCCTCCATGGGTATGCTGAAACTGTCCTCCCGGCTTCGGGGTAAATTGGGGCTTCTGCTGAGCTCCAGAATTGTACTTCCCTTGTCCATACTTCCTCTTGCAGTTTTCAATCTGTTGTTGCTTCCCTTCAATCATGAGGGCTCTATCTACCAGCTCCTGGTAGTTGTTGAAAGTTGCTACCATCAACTGCATACTTAGTTCATCATTCAGTCCTTCCAAAAATTTCTCCTGCTTGGCAGCATCTGTAGCAACGTCATCTGGTGCATAACATGCTAGCTACTGAAATCCTCCACATACTGGCCTACGGTGCGTCCTCCTTGGCGTAGGTTGTGAAACCCACGCTTCTTCATAGCCATAGCTCCTGCTGAAACATGAGCTGTACGGAAAGCTTGCTGAAACTGGTCCCATGTGACAGTGTCAATAGGGTGCGTGGCTGTATAATTCTCCCACCATGATGCTGCGGGTCCATCAAGCTGATGTGTGGCAAAACGCACTCTTTCCGCATCAGTGCATCCTGCAGTGGTCAACTCCCTTCCAACTTTGCGGAGCCAATCATCTGCAACAATCGGCTCGGTGCTACTGGAAAACACCGGCGGGTTTAGTCTTAAGAAGCGGGCTAAGTGATCAACAGGTGGTGGTGGCGGTGGGTCGTTGTTGTTGTTGTTGTTGTTGTTGCCTTGGTTCTGCACTAACACTTGCATCAGGGCATTCTGTTGCTGAATCAACTGGGTGATCTCTGGCGGGAAAACAAATCCGGTGTCGCGTCTCGGAGGCATCTGATAGGTTTAGAAAAGATGAGAGTTAAGAATAGAATGAGGTCTAGAGAGAAAACACTACCCATATGCTCATGAGACAAATCAATCAATATCACTCAATCAATTCAAACAAGGCAAAACAATCGATCTAACTAGCGTTACAAAGTGCTTGAACTATACTATTAAATGGGGGAAAACTACTACTGATATGGTGGTCTACTAGAAATTCTGATCCGTTGAAGACTCCATGATGTCTGCTCCAGCTTCGTCAACAAAGTCATCTTCACTTGGTTCCGAGTCAGTGTCGTCGATGATGATGTAGTTATCCGGACAAGTGCATTCGTCGACTTCTGCTTTTGGCACCGGATTTCCCATGAATATTCCAATCTTCTTTTCCAGGTCGTCATTCTTCCCTACTAGTGCATTGATTTCCTCCAAATAATCTTCGCGTGTAGCCTTGAGTTCTTCTTTCAGCTCCTTGATCTTCGTCAATGCCTTTTTCAGTTCTTCCTTGTCCATGCACATCTGGTTCTCCTGGCGACGAATATGTTGATTCTGCTCCTGGATGAAAGCTGCAATTGATCCATCCTTCTTGGTTCTGATCATCTCCCATTGCGCGTCTCGGCGTCCACAAATTTGGTAAATTGTATCCTTAAGTTCCTGGTGGTAGACTTCTCCAATGCGTCCCATGGCGATGTGTGCGGCCATGCTCTTCCCTAAACTCCAAGTTGGTGCTTCGAAAACCAATCTTATGGCACTAAACATCCTTCCTGGAATGATAACTTGAATCTTCCAGCTCTCCTCTTCGGGTAATGTGGCGTTGTAGGTTCCGGTGATGCTTGGTATTCCTATGTTCAGGTACTTGGTGACTTCCTTCAAGTGTCGACCAAACGGCGTGTCTTCATCTGGTTGCATGAACTTGCTCCTTGCATTCGCCATTACTAAAAGAGTAGAAAGTGGAGAGGGGTCAGAAATGAGAAGAGAGAAGCTTTCTAGGGCTTAAGCTTAGTGGTCGTGTCCTACAGTCAACGTGTGCTTTGATACCAACTTTGTAGCGACCAGACCTCAAATGGTCTGTGCTGCTGTGCACCAGTGTCATCCCTGGATCAGTAATGCTGACACGCACAGTACAAATGGAGGATTTATAACAGAGTAGCAATCACACACTTATTACATTGAATATCTCCGAAGAGATTAAGTATGATAAACATGGCTTAAGGCCATCTAATACGATAACAGCGGAAGACTTGGAAGATAAGTGAGTCCATCAACTCCAGCGGCATCACTGAGTATAAGACCACGATCTAAGGCACCTTACTCGTCGTCTGAAAAGTCTGCAACATGAAACGTTGCAGCCCGGAAACGGGTCAGCACATAGAATATGCTGGAAATGTAACACATAGAGATTAATGAACAATAGTAAGGCTATACTACATGCATATATGGCTGGTGGAAAGCTCTATGGTTACAATTTTGCGAAAAGCCAATTTTATCCTACTTCAAAGTAATAAATTTTATTTAACTATCATGGTGGTTGTGAAACATTGAGATGGTTGACAGCATCCCAATCCCAATTAAATGTCATCAATAACCCAACAAAATTAATTAGAAGTAACATAGTGATGAGATTCACATGACAATCCAAGTAGTAGATACTCAAGATGTCCATAACCGGGGACACGTCTAACCATGATTAGTTTGTACACTCTGCAGAGGTTTCTGCACTTTTCCGCACAAGACTTGATCTCCTCCATTGGATTACTCGCACTACATGATGTTTGAGTAACGGATGACCAAGACACAGTCTTTCAGAAGTGTTTGCACCTTCGTATGGGTAGACAGTTACACCTACTTTCCCCTACATCTGCTAGTCTACCACTGTAAGGGTTCACACAACTTAATCAACTATGCTAGAGCCCATAATAGCTTGCGGCTGCACACGGAAGTTTCTAGCATGAATAATCTCATGATCCCTTTGAACCTGGGTGGCGGTCCAAAAGAAAAACAGGCAATCCTGGAATACCCAGGTACCTCAATCCACCCAGATGTGAGTTTTAGTTGCCACCTTAAGTAAACCATTATTAACAATCTCACATCTGTCATGAATTTCACTCAAACCCAATCCACGTCTACGAGCATAGCATGGCAATATAATAGCAAACGTAGAAGTAACTCCCAAGGGTTTGATAATAAAACAGGTAACAGGTTCTACCTCAACTACTTCCCAATACCCACAATTTAATTAGATCCTAATCATGAAATGTTTGAGGATAACAGATCTAATGCAATAAAAACTGGGTATGGAAGGTATATGATCAAAGTGTTACTTGCCTTGCTGATGATCCGCAAAACCTAGCGATTCGAAGTAACAAGCGGCACACTCCGGGTACTCTATCGCAAACAAACAAGCATACAATCAATACTCATCTAATGCACAGGTAAAACTCGAATGAAAGATTCAACCAGAAAGCTCAGCTTAAGAACTCCGGTTTACAAAAAGAATCAACTCGAAAGAAGCAACGAAAGTCAAACGGCGAAAGAAAGTAGCTTCGTTTACTAATCTGGATCTAGGTCAAATTTTACTGTAGCAAAAACTTGTTTGAGTAGGTTAAACGGAAAGAGAATTTCGAGACGAAACTCTAGGCGCTTGAATCGCCTGATTCCGATAAACGAGCGAGAAGTTAAACAAAATCGAAAATTCGATCAGAAATCGAATCTGAGATAATCGCAGAAAAATCCGACGAAAAAGAAAAACGGACGAACGGTTAAAGAACGGACGTTCGTTAACAGAGAAAAACCGACAAACGCGTTCGTTGAAACGAACGGTTCGGTGAACGCTCACAAAATAAGAAAACCGAAAAAAAACCGATCTAGGGTTTTTTTCTAAACGAAGGGTTTTTTTTAACAAAAACCGGCAGCGAGGCCGTACCTCGTCGGGGCGGCTCCGGCGAGGGCTCCGGCGGGGCGCGGGGGTGCGGGGGTGCGGGCGAGGGCGAGGGGCGGCGACTCCCGGCGGCGGCGGCGGCTCCCGTGCGGCGGCGGCGGCGGGCAAGTGCGGCGGCGGTGGCTCGGCGAGTGCGGCGGCGGCGGCGGCGGGATGAGAGGAGAGAGAGATGGGGGGTATATAAAGGGGGGTGGACCGGAGGCTTGGGGGAGGGGGCAAGCCGAGCGGCGGGGCTCCCGTGTCCATGGAGGACACGGCGACGGCGGCGGCCGTGTGCGGAGAGGAGAGGGGCGCGGGGTGGGCCGGCGGCCTGGGCTCGGCCCAGCGCGGGCGCGCGCGTAGTTTTTTTTTAAATAAGTTCTGCGGAAAATAATTTGTAGAAAAATAAATAAAAATCAGAAAAATATAAAATAAATTTTTCCCGTCTAGTTAGAAAATCTAGAATAGGGTGAACATTTTTTGAACACAAAATAAATATTTTGAAAAACATGCAATATTTTTAATGCAATAAAAATTGCAAATAAAATCCGAATAAATTCCAATAAAAGATTTTAACATTTCTCCTCCAGTATTTCAATGGTTTTGGAGAAGTCATATTTTCTCCTCTCGTTTATTTTTAAAATGAAATATTTTCCGGAGAGAAAATAATTAAAACCAAAATCCTCGTTTTATAATTTGATGAAAATCAAATATGAAAATTCAAGAAAATCCCCAACTCTCTCCGAGGGTCCTTGAGTTGCTTAGGATTTATCGAGGATTTGTCAAAATGCAATAAAACATGATATGCAATGATGATCTATGTATAACATACCAAATTGAAAATTTGGGATGTTACATACTCAATCCATAGGTAGATATGGTGGACTCGCATGGCAAAATTGGTTCAAGGGTATTTGGAAGCACAAGTAGTATATCTACTTGGTGCAAAGAATTTGGCTAGCATGAGGGGGAAAGGGAAGCTCAACATGTTGGATGATCCATGACAATATACTTTATCTCGGATATAAGAAAACATAACCCATTACGTTGTCTTCCTTGTCCAACATCAACTCTTTAGCATGTCATATTTTAATGAGTGCTCCCAATCATAAAGATGTCCAAGATAGTATATTTATATGTGAAACCTCTCTTTCTTTATTACTTCCTATTAATTGCAACATGACTAAGGCTAAGTTTGTCAACTCTCAACAATTTTTAGTCATCATACTCTTTCTATGTGAAGTCATTACTCTCAATAAGATCAATATGGTCTCTTTGTTTCTTTTTATTCTTTTCTCTTTTCTTTTATTTACTCAAGAGCAAAATAATCAAGCCCTTGACTCAACACTAATCTTTATTATAAAGCTCATGGACTCGATTACAAAGAGAGATCATAAAGCAAAACTCAAAACTAGATCATACCAAAACTTTTATTCTACTAGATCAAGATACTACTAATAGGATCGAACTAAGAAAAACGGTAAAGATAGGAGATGTGATGGTGATACGATACCGGGGCACCTCCCCCAAGCTTGGCAGTTGCCAAGGGGAGTGCCCATACCCATGTGATTATGTCTCCTTTGCTGGTGAAGGGATTGTTGATGATGTAGGCTTGTCGTCCATCTTCCAAGGCATAGGCTCACCATCATAGAAGGATGATCGAGTCTCCGGGATCCTTAAATCTGCAGCCAAACTCATCCTTTTGAATCTATATTCATACTCACAGTTTTGGTTTTGCAGGTCATACATTTGAGCTTGGAGGTGCTCGATTTTCTCGTGGAGCTTGAAGATGGCCTCCCCAATGTCCTTGGCATCCAGCTTGTGGTTGTTGGTGAACTCCGTGATCATTATGAGATTGGAGTCAAGTCCACGCTCCACCATCTCCTGACACTTGAAAACTTGTTGCTCCATTTCTTCAAGCCTTGTCTCCACGCTTCCGGTCCTCCGTGGTCCCTCAACATCGCGGATGTGCAGCAACCCATCACACATCTCAATGGTTTGAGGGTGTTGCAGCACCTCCGCGAGGTAGGGGTTGATGACCTTCTCAAAGAACTTGTCCTTGGGGGCGCTTGGAGACGTCATGATGATCTAGATCTGTCAGAGAAACAGCTCGAAACGAAAACAGAGGATATTTGTGTGATACAGGAGTCAAAACCTTCGAGAGATTATATAATGAATTTTTACCGACCAAAATACGTATCGTGCAAGAAAACGGAGTCCGGAGAGCACACAAGGTGCCCACGAGGTAGGGGGCACGCCCAGTAGGGTAGGGCACGCCCTCCACCCTCGTGGAGGCCTCGTCTCCTTCCCGGACTGCTTCTTATTTTTCTATTTTTCTAAATATTCCAAAACGGAGAAATATTGCCATAAAAACTGTTTTGGAGTCGGTTTACTTATCGTACCACATACCTATTCCTTTTCGGAGTCTGAAACATTCCGGAAAGTGTCCCTTATGTATTCCTCCGGGGTTACGGTTTCAATAACATTGGTTTCCATGTTTATGGGATTACCTGAGATATAGTGTTTGATTCTTTGACCGTTCACCACCATCGGATTTGTGCCTTCGAAGTTGTTGATTTTTATGGCACCGGAACGATAGACCTCCTCGATAACGTAAGGGCCTTCCCATTTAGAGAGAAGTTTTCCTGAAAAAAATCTTAAACGAGAGTTGTATAGCAATACATAATCACCTACATTAATCTCACGCTTTTGTATTCTTTTGTCATGCCATCTTTTAACTTTTTCTTTAAACAACTTGGCATTTTCGTAGGCTTGGGTTCTCCATTCATCAAGTGAGCTAATTTCAAAAACCTCTTCTCACCGGAAAGTTTGAAATCATAACTGAGCTCTTTAATAGCCCAATATGCCTTATGTTCTAGTTCGAGGGGTAGGTGACATGCTTTTCCATAGACCATTTTATACGGAGACATACCCATAGGATTTTTATATGCAGTTCTATAGGCCCATAATGCATCATCAAGTTTCTTGGACCAATTCTTTCTAGATCTATTAACAGTCTTTTGCAAAATTAATTTGCTCTCTATTACTCAATTCTACTTGACCACTAGACTATGGGTGATAAGGAGATGCAATTCTATGATTAACATCATACTTAGCAAGCATTTTACGAAAAGAACCATGAATAAAATGTGAACCACCATCGGTCATTAAGTATCTAGGGACTCCAAACCTCGGGGAAATAACTTCTTTAAGAATTTTAATAGAAGTGTTATGATCAGCACTACTAGTTGGAATAGCTTCTACCCACTTAGTAACGTAATCAACAACAACTAAAATATGTGTGTAACCATTAGAGGCAGGAAAAGATCCCATATAATCAAAGCCCCAAACATCAAATGGTTCAATAACAAGTGAATAATTCATAGGCATTTCTTGACGTCTACTAATATTACCAATCCTTTGAAATTCATCACAAGACAAGACAAACTTACGGGCATCCTTGAAGAGAGTAGGCCAATAAAAACTGGATTGCAATACCTTATGTGCAGTTCTATCTCCAGCGTGGTGTCCTCCATAAGCCTCGGAGTGACACTTGCGTAGGATCTGTTCTTGTTCATGCTCAGGTACACAACGTCTAATAACACCATCTACTCCTTCCTTATAAAGATGTGGGTCATCCCAAAAGTAATGTCTCAAATCATAGAAAAACTTTTTCTTTTGCAGGTATGTGAAACTAGGTGGTATAAATTTAGCAACAATATAATTAGCATAATCAGCATACCATGGAGCAGTACGAGAAGTATTTATGACATTTAGTTGTTCATCAGGGAAGCTATCATCAATAGGTAGTGGGTCATCAAGAACAGTTTCTAACCTAGACAAGTTGTCTGCAACGGGGTTCTCAGCTCCCTTTCTATCAATAATATGCAAATCAAATTCTTGTAGCAAGAGAACCCATCTAATAAGTCTAGGTTTACCATCTTTCTTTTCCATAAGATATTTAATAGCAGCATGATCAGTGTGAATAGTTACTTTAGAATCAACAATATAAGGTCTGAACTTATCACATGCAAATACAACTGCTAAGAATTCTTTTTCAGTAGTAGCATAATTTCTCTGAGCATTGTCTAGAGTTGTGCTAGCATATTGGATAACATTTAATTTCTTATCAACTCTTTGCCCTAGAACAACACCTACAGCATAATCACTAGCATCACACATAATTTCAAAGGGTAAATTCCAATCAGGTGGCTGAACAATAGGTGCAGAGATCAATGCTTTCTTAAGTATTTCAAAAGCTTCTACACAATCATCATCAAAGACAAATGGTATATCTTTTTGTAATAAATTAGTCAGAGGCCAAGAAATTTTTGAGAAGTCCTTAATGAACCTCCTATAAAAACCGGCGTGACCAAGGGAACTTCTTATACCTTTGATGTCCTTGGGACATGGCATCTTTTCAATAGCATCAACCTTGGCTTTATCAACCTCAATACCTCTTTCAGAAACCTTATGCCCCAAGACAATACCTTCATTAACCATAAAGTGGCACTTCTCCCAATTCAAGACAAGATTAGTTTCTTCACATCTCTGCAAAACTCGATCAAGGTTGCTCAAGCAATCATCAAAAGAGGATCCATAAATGGAGAAGTCGTCCATGAAAACCCACAAATCTTTTCACAAAAGTCAGAGAATATAGCCATCATGCATCTTTGAAAGGTAGCAGGTGCATTACATATAACCAAAAGGCATACGTCTATAAGCAAAAGTACCAAAAGGGCAAGTAAAAGTAGTCTTTGATTGATCATTGGCTGACACAGGTATTTGAGAGAAACCAGAGTACCCATCTAGAAAGCAAAAATGTGTATGTTTGGATAATCTTTCTAGCATTTGATCGATAAAAGGTAAGGGGTAATGATCCTTTTTAGTAGCTTTATTTAATTTGCGAAAATCAATTACCATCCTATAACCTGTAATAATTCTTTGCGGGATCAACTCATCTTTATCATTAGGAACGAAGGTAATACCTCCCTTCTTAGGGACACAATGGACAGGATTTACCCACTGACTATCAGCAACGGGATAAATTATACCTGCCTCAAGGAGCTTTAGTATTTCTTTTCTTACCACTTCCTTCATCTTAGGATTCAGCCGTCGTTGATGATCACAAACTGGTTTGGCATCTTCCTCCAAAAATTTTTATGTTGACATAGAGTGGGACAAATGCCCTTAAGATCATGAAGAGTATATCCAATAGCAGCACGGTGCTTCTTCGGAGTTTTCAATAATCTCTCTTCTTCATGCTCTGAAAGGTTAGCACTAATAATAACAGGATATATCTTTTTCTCATCAAGATAAGAATATTTAAGAGTATCAGGCAACGGTTTAAGCTCAAACACGGGATCACCCTTGGGTGGAGGAGGATCCCCTAGGATTTCAACAGGTAAATTGTGTTTCAGGATAGGTTCCTGTTTAAAGAATACTTCATCTATTTCCCTTCTTTCATTCATAAACATATCATTTTCATGGTCTAGCAAATATTGTTCTAAAGGGTCACTAGGAGGTACGGCAATAGAAGCAAGACCAATTATTTCATCCTTACTAGGCAATTCTTCTTCATGGTGTTGTCTACTAAATTTAGAGAAATTAAACTCATGAGACATATCACCCAAGCCAATAGTAAAAAACATCATTTTCGCAATCTATCCTAGCATTAACGGTGTTCAAGAAGGGTCTACCAAATATAATGGGACAAAAGCTATCTTGTGGGGAACCAAGAACAAGAAAATCAGCAGGATATTTTGTTTTCCCACACCAGACTTCAACATCTCTAACAATTCTCATTGGTGAAATAGTATCTCTATTGGCAAGTTTAATTGTAACATCAATATCTTCTAACTCAGCAGGTGCAATATCATGCTAATTTCTTTGTATAAGTCAATAGGTATTGCACTAGCACTAGCACCCATATCACATAAGCCATGATAACAATGATCCCCTATTTTAACAGAAATAACAGGCATGCCTACTATAGGTCTATGTTTATCTTTAGCACAAGGTTTAGCAATTCTAGAAGTTTTGTCGCAGAAATGAATAACATGCCCATCAATATTATCAGACAAGAGATTTTTAACAATAGCAATATTAGGTTCAACTTTAATTTGCTCAGGAGATGTATAAGTTCTAATATTGCTTTTACAGACCACAGTTGAAGCTTTAGCATGATCCTTTATCCTAACAGGGAAAGGTGGTTTCTCAACATAAGAAGTAGGAACAATAGGATCATTATAAGTGATAGTATTTTCTTCAACTTTAATAGGTGCAGCTACTTTTACTTCTATCGGAGGATGATATTTAAACCACATCTCCTTAGGGAGATCAACATCAGCAGCAAAAGATTCACAGAAAGAGGCTACTATCTCAGAGTCAAGTCCATATTTAGTGCTAAACTTACGGAAAACATCGGTATCCATAAAAGATTTAACACAATCAAACTTAGGTGTCATACCTGACTCCTTACCTTCGTCGAGATCCCAATCTTCAGATTTGCGTTTAATTCTATCCAATAAATCCCATTTGAATTCAATAGTCTTCATCATAAAAGAGCCAGCACAAGAAGTATCGAGCATTGTGCGATTGTTATCAGAAAGCCGAGCATAAAAACTTTGAATAATTATTTCTCTTGGAAGCTCATGATTGTGGCATGAATATAACATTGATTTAAGCCTTCCCCAAGCTTGAGCGATGCTTTCTCCTTCGCGAGGCCAAAAATTATATATATAATTGCGATCACGATGAACAAGATGCATAGGATAAAATTTCTGATGAAATTCCAATTTCAATCGTTTGTAGTTCCATGATCCCGTATCATCACATAGCCTATACCATGTCAATGCATCTCCCTTCAAAGATAAAAGGAAGACCTTCTTCTTAATAAAATCACCGGGTATACCTGCAAGCTTAAATAATCCACAAACTTCATCCACGTATATTAGGTGCTCATCAGGATGCTTTGTTCCATCTCCTGCAAAAGGATTAGCTAGCAGTTTTTCTAACATACCCGAAGGAATCTCAAAGTGGACATTTTCATCTTTAGTAGGTTCAATAGGTTGAGGAGCAACTCTTTGCTCTACTGGTCGGGTGAAGATGATTACTTTCCATAGTAACAAGCCCCTCAGATGATTACTTTCCATAGTAACAAGTGACAGTAAATTTCAGCACACTATATAAATTTTTCCTTACCAAATTCCACCTACCAAAGGCGCTTCACTCCCCGGCTGAAAGGATCAAGATGGACCTAGAGGGGGGTGAATAGGTACAATTACAAATTTTAATTGTTACTTAGCAATTTTAGGCACTAATGCGGAATATGAGAGTGAGCCTAACAATTGCAAGTGTAGTACTAAGTGCTAAGCAAGATAAACAAGTAACACAAGTATGTAAGTAAACAAGCACAATATGATATAAGTAAGTGCTAAGAGACAAGTAACCACAAGTAGAGAGTTAGGGTTAGGAATAACCGAAACTCCGGGAAAAGAGGATGTATGCCGATGTTCACTTCCTTGGAGGGAAGCTACGTCACCGTTAGAGAGGTGGATGTTACCACGAAGGCACACCAATGCCACGAAGGCTCACCCTATTCTCCCTTTGAGACAACACCACGAAGGCGTTTCTCAACCACTAGTGGTAGACATTTGGGGTGGTCTCCAAACCCTCACAAACTTTTCCGGGGGTAATCACAAAGGTCGATTCCTCTCCGAAACACTCCTACCGCCTAGGAGTCTCCAACCTCCAAGAGTAACAAGATCGATGGGGAAAAGCTCAAGGCTTGTTCAAATCACGAATTCCTTGGGTACAAAGAAGGGGAAGAGGTGGATCTATCACTTGATCGGACAACTTCTCTTCAAAGCTCTCAAATCCCTTGGGGATCTAAGATTTGGTGTGGAGGAATGAGAGAGAGAGTGAGAAGTGTTCTAGGGTTTGTTCAAAGTGAATGGTCAACCCTCTCCCGTGGAGAACAAGGGGTATATATAGCGTGAGCATGAATATGGCCGTTGTAGTGTAAGAGAACAAGCAGGCCGGACATCCGGGCAAGGGGCCGGACATCCGGCCTGGCAAGATATGAGGAACAGAAAACAGGACCAGAGCTGAGAACAGAGGGGCCGGACATCCGGGGCCAAGCCCGGAAATCCGGCAAAACAGGAAGGCCCGGACATCCGGCAGGTGGCCGGACATCCGGCGCACAGCCCAGCATAAAAACGTTCTCTGGATATCTATGCCCGGATATCCGGAATGGGGCCCGGACATCCGGCGTAACAGGAAGGCCCGGACATCCGGGGAAATCCCGGACATCCGGCGCTATCACAACCAGAATACAGAACCATAGTAGTTCCACGGGTAGTATAGGCCGAACATCCGGGATAGGGCCCGGACATCCGGCGTGACAGGAAGGCCCGGACATCCGGGGTAAAGCCCGGACATCCGGCAGCCTGGAGACAGAAACAGTAAGGTTTAAGCATTTGTATGTGGCAAGGAGGTTTGTGGCAAGAGCAAGCCTTTAACTAACCCTATCGATCCCCTCTTAATAGTGCGTGATCCTATACTCAAGAAAAGAAATATGGAATCAATTTTTATGCTTCATGCTTGAGTAAAATCACTTGTATGCTCTTGATCCACACACTTCGATGATCTGAGAACTAACACCTGAGATTAACTTGACAACCATTATTATTCCCCTACATGTATATTGTCGTCAACATCAAAATATGATGTAAGGGCATGATTGCTCTTTCAATCTCCCCCTTTTTGTTTGTTGATGACAACCATACATGTAGTATCATACATGCACTAGATTGACAATCATGAGGGCACAAATACATAATAAGTTTATGTTTCTATTTACTTTTAGCTCCCCGTCAATGTGTGCATGGGATGAATGTGTTAGGATGTTCAACACAATCACCGTAAGGTCGCATATGTAACTAGATATAAATGTGGGAGACATGCACATATGAGACAATAATGACCCATAGACTTAAAGACATTCCATAGCCACAAGATAATAACATAGCTCCACATGATCAAGATCAAATACCATAGTTCCACATGATCAAGATCAAATACCATAGGTAGCAACATTAACAAGACCGAATAATATTAGCTAGTACAAATAGCTCCAACACATCATAGCATGACCTTACTAAGATACTACTTCTCCCGCTTTGACAGCAACAAGTAAAAAGGCGCGAAGAACTAAACGAACTCGGTCACTCCTGGAGGATGTCATCATCATCAACAAAGAACTCTGGGTACTCGTCATGAGACGGGAAACCGAAGGTGGAAGTGGATGGGGCCGCGGGAATAGGATCATCATCACTCACGGGGCTCCCACAATCACGAAGACGCTGCTTGAGCTGATTCTTGGAGATGATGAGGCGCTTCTGAACATCATGATTCTGCTGACAGCTGAAGGTGATTGCTTTCATGATAGCAGACTGAGCCTTGCCGAAGAACGAGGCAAGGCGTCCACGAGGAGCAGACGAGGAAGATGGAACAGAGGAACCACTGGGCTGAGTAGGAGCAGCTGTCTTCCCACCGGCAGACCTCCCAGACTGAGTAGCAGCAGAAACCACCACGCGCATATGAGGAGGAGGCTTCCGAATGGAATGCACAGCAGTCTTAACCACCTCAAAGGGAGCAGTGTGATCAATCAGAGCCTGAATAAATGGAGCATGAGGGAACTGGCGTGTCTGAATGAAACTGCAAAGACGGATCTCATGCAAAATAAAATTTGCTGTGTCCAGAGGCTCAGTGGGTTGGTCATGCATACGAACCATCAAGTCAATGCAATAGTTGCGAGCCCTCGAGCGATCTCCCTTCTTAGGGTAGAGAGTGCGAAGCACACACTGGTAGAGGATGTAGTAAGGAGCACGGAAGATGGATACCTCATTGACTGGATATTCAAGCTCTTCCTTAGTGAGCTGAGAGGGACGTTCAACAAGTGGCAAGCAAGCATCAATCCCTTTGGGTTTGTACTCTGGATCCATACTGTGGATGCAATGGCCAACACCAGAGAGACCCAAAATCTGAACAAACCTATCATAGGTGATCGTCAGTGTAGTGTCATCGGTCCTCCAGGTAAGAGTGTTGTCCGGACCAAAGAAACAGGTGGCATAGAACTGTAGAATGGAAGCTTCATTCCAGTCACACCTGAAGGTCATTGCAGGACCAAGAGTCATATCATCAATGATCTTGACCGGATTGTTAGGGAAAAAGGCAGGATTGTCACGCAGAAAGTTGAGATCCAAGTATGAGTGAGGAGCAAGTCCACGCCCATGGACGAAACTGGAATAGAGATCCTGCTGCATACGAGTCCGGAACTGAGGATCTTCGACATCCCGACGGAACTGAAGGTATGGCCCCGCCCCCACAGTTGTGAAGTCGTGAGTGGGGCGACCTCCGGTGTCAGGAAGCTCCATGGAGATGCAACGGCCATGGACAATGGGCATTGCAGAACCACGAACTTGAGGCACCGGCGCCCTCCTAGTACCGGGCTTGGACTGTCCAACAGACTGTCTTGGTGCACTGTCATCCTCTTCCTCCCCAACATAGTCCGCATCATCTGGATCCGAGGCCGACGGACTGGTGGATGGTGCACGCTTCTTCTTCTTGGTGGTGGTCTTCTTCTTCTTAGGCCGAGCATGCTCATCGGAGTCAGTTGAGCCTTGCCGGTGATTAACTGGAAAGGATAATGAATAGGTTTCGATAAGAAGAAGCCAAAGAATATGAACAAGGATAAGCCAAATTAAACCGTGGGATGAACATTTTTCGATTATGACCATAGGACAAGTCCAAAGGGTAAATCAAAAATTGTACATTCCCATGGTTAAGTTGAGTAGCTGAGTACATATAGAGGTATTTGTAGGCTTAGGTATACAGTACCAACACGCGAGAGCAATAGATATGGCAAGATGTACATGGGGAATAATGCAACCCTAATAAGATTTGGTCATGAGCAAGAGGAAGATGAAGAGAGATAGCACTCTTACCCCGAGAAGGCACCTCGGGACGCTTGGGACCGCAGTTCTTGGTACGAGCCATGAAGAACTCCGGCGGTGAATCCCACCGAACACCGGCCCCTCCCGAGAGACTCAAGCCACAACCCAAGAAATGGATTGGAGAGAAACGTAGATCGGGAGGAGGAGAGTCCGTGGGCAGGAGATCGGGGCCGGAGATCGACGGAGACTGGCCGGGGCAGCGCCGGAGCACACCCCGGCGGCGGCGGCTGTGTGGTGAGATGGGGACAGGAAACGGGAGCGAATGAGTAACTCCCCATAAAGCTCGAGCCCCTCCTCTGTTATATGGTGCGGTGACAGGCCGGACATCCGGGGCATGGCCCGGATATCCGGCGCTTGGATGTCAAGGAGCAGAAGAAACAGGGCCATGGGTCGGACATCCGGGGACCAGCCCGGAAATCCGGCCACTGGAGGTGCAGGATGGTGACTTGCGCAGTAGAAGGGATTTTTTTTCTTTTTCAGGGCCCGGATGTCCGGCAGCGGAGCCGGATGTCCGGACACTGGATAGAGAAACAGGATGGGGAAGGATTTTCAAGGGGTCAACACATAGAATTGAATATAGACTCCGCCAAGGAGTTTTTAGATATTTATATGGGTAGAAATCTGAGTCATCTATGGTCATACTAAGATAAAATAACCACCCAACCTAAATAAGTAATGAAAGGTCCACACAAGCAAGGTACAAGCGGTGACCAAGGTCACCATGTTTGAGCATATGGACCATAGGACCGCAAAGATGTAGACTTTGGGCACATGGTCATGACTCCATCATATTAAAGCCCATAGTTCGAGAACCATGATACTTTGAGAGTGTTTGTTCTATTTATGCATTATGTAGAGTGAGAATATTCATGAATTGAATGTTTCCCCCTAAATATATGCCTACATCAAGACAAGACATTAAGTTCATGCATGAATGGGTACTAGATTTCACATAATGTTGTCAAGCTCCAAGATACCAAGTTCACGCCTAAGTTGACAAAACCTTGCTTCGTCCAACGGCTTGGTGAAAATATCCGCAAGTTGCTTATCTGTGCCAACATGAGCAATGTCAATATCACCCTTCTCCACATGATCTCTCAAGAAGTGATACCTGATATCAATATGCTTGGTGCGGGTATGATCTTGGGGTTCTCAGCAATATTGATGGCACTTTCATTATCACATAGAAGAGGCACATGTCTATAGGTGATACCGTAATCCTTCAAAGTTTGCCTCATCCATAGTAATTGAGTTGCACAACTGGCGGTCGGAATGTATTCAGCTTCTGCGGTGGAGAGGGCAACACAATTTTGTTTCTTCGAGGACCAACTTACCAAGGAGCGTCCAAGAAATTGACATGCACCGGAGGTGGACTTACGATCCACCTTGTCTCTGGCACAATCCGCATCTGTGTACCCAATGAGATCAAACTTAGCATCCTTGGGGTACAATAGTCCTAACTTTGGGGTGTGAACAAGGTATCTAAGAATATGCTTAACCGCCTTATGATGGCTTTCCATAGGGAAAGCTTGAAATCTAGCACACATGCATACACTAAACATGATGTCTAGTCTAGATGCACAAAGATAAAGCAACAAACCAATCATAGAGCGGTATTTAGATGGGTCGAAGGGGGTACCGTTTGAGTCTTCAGTGAGTACAATTTTGGTTGGCATGGGTGTCTTACATGGGCTAACATTAGTCATGCCAAATTTCGCTAGGATATCCTTGAGGTATTTTGCTTGAGACAAGAAAATTCCTTCTTGAAATTGTTGAATTTGAAATCCAAGGAAGAACTTTAAATCCGTATTGAGTGACATTTCAAAATTCTTGGTCATTGAAGCCGCAAACTTCTTGCACAAATGAATGTTAGGAGGACCAAAAATGATATCATCTACATAGATTTGGCATATGATCAAATCACCTTTGTCCCTCTTAGTAAAAAGAGTGGGATCGATCACCCCTCTCACAAAACCATCATCGAGTAAAAACTTCTTAAGATGATCATACCAAGCACGAGGTGCTTGTTTGAGGCCATATAAAGCCTTATGAAGTTTATACACATAGTCTGTGTGATCGGGATCAATGAACCCAGGTGGTTGTGATACATATACTTCTTCTTGCAGAGGACCGTTAAGGAAAGCACTCTTCACATCCATTTGATGTAATGTAAAACCATTGAAAGCAGCATAAGCAAGTAAGATGCGAATGGATTCAAGACGGGCAACGGGGGCAAAGGTCTCACCAGAGTCCAAACCTTCAACTTGTGAGTGCCCTTATGCCACTAACCTTGCCTTGTTGCGGATGATTAACCCATTCTCATCTTGCTTGTTCTTGAAAACCCATTTTGTTCCAATGACATTGTGTTCCGTAGTTGGCCTTTTGACAAATGACCAGACTTCGTTGCGCTCAAAACTATTCAACTCTTCTTGCATAGCAATGAGCCAATCATTGTCCATCAAAGCTTCTTGTACCTTAAGAGGTTCAACACTAGACACAAACGAGAAGTGAGCAAAAAAGTTTGTCAATTGTTTACGAGTGACTCTACCTTCCGATATGCCAGTGAGGATTTTATCAATATCAACATGACCAGCCACTCGAGGCATGATGGAGGTAAGTGTTTCACGAGGTTCAACTTCATGTCCATCATCCACGTCCTCAACATATGGATCATTAATGTGTGGTGGAAGATCTTCTTCTTCATCTTGCATTTGTTGAGGTTCATTGTCAATGATTGCACTTTCTTGTTCTTGCCCTTGAGGATGATCTTGCTCTTGATGATCACTATGAAGAGAAGCTTGATCATCATCTTGTATTTGGTCTACGGGCATTGGTTCAACAATAGGAGCTTGTGGTGGTATGGGTGTTGATGTAGTTTGATGATGTGCGAAGCTTCCATCTTCTTCTTCATCATCATGAGGTTCTTGTTCCATTGGGAGAAGTGTGCCAACACCCATGGTCAAGATATCTTGAGAAGAATCGTCTTCACCTACATCTCTTGGATTAACTTGCTCCCCATGGGAGCCATTAAATTCATCAAACACCACGTCACAAGTTTCTACAACACATCCATTGGATTTGTTGTAGACTCTATAGGCGTGAGAGTTTGATCCATAGCCAACAAATATACCCTAAGTTGTTTTAGATAGAAATTTTCCTAACCATTCTCTTTTGTTGAGGATGAAGCATTTGCACCCAAATACACGAAAGTACTTGACATTTGGCTTGTTCCCGGTTAGGAGCTCATATGGAGTCTTTTCCAACATCGTGCGGAGGAAGAGCCGGTTTGATGCATGGCATGCAGTGTTGACGGCCTCGGCCCAAAAACTATGTGGCGACTTGTATTCATCCAACATGGACCTTGCCATCTCCACAAGTGTGCGGTCCTTCCTTTCTGCTACACCATTTTGCTGGGGAGTGTATGGAGCTGAATATTGATGCTCAATCCCTTCATCACTAAGGAACTCTTCCAAAGTGTAGTTCTTGAACTCAGATCCATTATCACTTCTTATTGCCAGAATTTCTTTGTCGAACTTGCGTTGTGCTTTCTTGGCAAAATCAATGAAGGTGATCTTCGTCTCGTCCTTGGATTTGAGGAAGAAGACCCATGTATACCTTGAGTAATCATCCACAATGACAAGCCCATACTTTTCCCACCAAGACTATCCCATGAAGGAGGCCCAAAAAGATCCACATGAAGGAGCTCCAAAGGCCTTGAAGTAGACACAATATTCTTGGGTGGGTGCTTTGATTGATGTTTCTTCCCGGCTATGCATGCACTACACACACGATCTTTCTCAAAAGAGACATTTGTTAGTCCAAGGATGTGATTTCCCTTTAAGAGATCTTGAAGATTTCTCATGCCGACATGGGCTAGCCGGCGATGCCATAGCCACTCCTTGTCGGCCTTGGCCATTAGACTTTCATGGAATGTGCTCTCTTTCGAGAAATCAACCGTGTAAAGGTTGCCATCCAACTCTCCAACAAAGGCCACTTCGAGAGTATCTCCCTTAAAGACTTTCACATCCGTTAGTCCAAATAGTGTATCATAACCAACAGAAGCCAATTGGCGAACAGAAAGCAAATGATATTTAAGGGATTGGACAAGCATGACATTTGCAAGAGACATGTCATTTGTGATAGCCACCTTACCCAAACCGAGTACCTGTCCTTTTGATCCTCCACCAAACATAATGCTCATAAATGGTTGAATAGCTTCCATGAAATCGTAGAGCAATTTGCTATCTCCGGTCATATGATTGGTACATCCACTATCAGTCACCCATTTTACTCCACCGGAGAAGGCAACCTACACACAATTATTACTTGGTTAGAGGCACCCATTTTGCAATGGGACCTCTCAAGTTAGTGACAAGGGTCTTAGGGACCCAAATAGTATAAAACCGAAATGCATTTCGAGGACCAACAAACTTTGCATAAACTTCTCCATCCTTAGTCTTACGAAGTACATAGGATGGAGGCATGAACTCTTTTGGCTTGTTGAGAGTGGGCATGCCCCTTGTGGCCTTCCCACTAACAACCTTACCTTTCTCCTTGTGCCCTTCTCGTACAAAACTTTCTTCTAGAGGGGTGGTGCACTTTTGAGAGGATGTCTTCTTCTTGCTTGTGCTCGGGTCAAACCCTAGTCCCTCTTTGGCAAACACCTCATTGTGTTGGCTCAACACCTCATTAAGGTTCTTTTTCCCTTGAGCACATGTCATGTGCCCTTTCTCGATTTGAGCTTTGAGAAAGCGATTCTCCTCAATAATAGATGTTAGATCACTACTAGAGTTAGTAGTACTGGCATCAACATTGATAATAGGAGAAGAGTAAGCCTTGGCTAGAGTTTCAAGATAAGTAAGCTTGAGTGTCTCAAAACTCTTTGTAAGAAGGGTGAGCTCTTCTTCCTTGGTCTTGAGGGACACTGATAGGAGCTCACAATCCTTAGAGAGAGAAGCATTAGACTTTACAAGCTTACTTCTATCATTCATCAACTCTTCGGAAGAGTCAATAGCCTTTTTCAAGGAGGCAAGATCTCTAGTATGAACATCAATGTTTGCACCAATTTTTAAGCATAGTTCATCATTGCGTGCTTCCTCATATTGGACTTTCCGCTCAAGGATTTCATATTTTTCCTTTTCCTCGGTGACGAGGGTTTCGAGTTCCTTAATGGAAATGGTGTGCTTACTCACCATCTCCATAAGCATACGAAACATAGTGAGCTTCTTTCCTTTAAGGGAGCACATGAACTTATTTAGTTTAGCGAGCATAGGATCATTTATATCATCATCCTCATAACTATCCTACGCATCAAGATACTCATCACTAGGAGTAGGAGGAGTGAAAAGAGGAGGGTTTGATCGTGGGGTTACCTTGACCTTGTCAGGAGAGTGTTGGTCCTCTCCACCTTCTACCACGGCCTTCGCCATGAGACACTTGTGAGCGTTGCCCTTGTAATCCTTCATGTAGTTGTAGGTGACAACTTCACCACTCTTGTTGACTAGCCTCAATGTGTTTTGAGAATCTTGAGCAACTCCGGCAACGCCACTAACATCATCCGGATCGGATTCTTCTTGAGCAACCATTGCTTTCCCATCTCTCTTCTTGAGCTTGGAGTTCAAAGGATTTGGCAACTTCTTCTTGGGAAAGGTCTTGGGAAACCTAGGTTTATCTTCTCTCTTCTCATAAGGGCACTCGTTGGAGAAGTGGTTGGTTTCTTCACAGTTGTAGCATTTTCTTACTTTCTTCTTTTGAAACCTTCCCTTGAATTTTCCCGTGCTAAACTTCTTGACAAAGAGAGCCATGTCTTCATATGAAGGGCCCTCATCGGATTCAACCTCATCACCATCTTCATCATCATCATATTCTTCTTCTTCACTTTGCTCATCTTCACATACATGCTTGGCCTTCAATGCAAGACTGATCTTCGGCGATGGAGTACCATGCATGGCAAGATGTTTTGTAGCATTTGCCTTTGACTCTTCAAATAGTTGGAAAGTGGATATGATGTCATCTGTAGTCACTTCCTTGAAGGCATGGTGTTGTCTCATGTCCCATACCATCTGATGGTGATATGGAGCAAGAGCATGGAGCAACTTGTCCACAAGGAATCACTTAGTCATGTTGAATCCATCTTGTGTCTTGTCACACTCACACGACTCAATATCAGCGGTGAGAGTCATGAGACGCTCAAGGAGTTGATTTGGAGTTTCACCTTTCTCCATACAAAAGTTTTGAAATTGCCCCTTGGCAATTTCATATTGAGCACTCCAGAGGGTGGAGGTACCGGTCTTCGATCTTATAATACTTTCCCATAGTTCCTTGGTACTTGTGGTGTGTATGAAAGGTCTCCTTTGCTTTTCAACCATACCTCTCCTTATACACATGATTGCAGTGTCATTGAGATTCTTGTCATAAATTTCTCTTGGTGTAGGATTCTTTGGATCAACCACATGGTAACCATACTCCAAGATCTCTAGCATCTCATTGTTTCCATATCGAAGATGATCCTACATAGAAACTCTCCACAAGGCAAAATTGGAAGTGGCATCAAGTTTAGGAGGTTTGCCTTGAGGCTTATATTTTGGTTTCTCAACTTGGGGTCTTGCATAAAGCCAAGGAACACTAGAGTGTTCATTGCTAGGAGGTTGTTGACCAAGTGACGGAGTAGGCATAGTTGGCCTCGAAGCCGCACCACCCGAAAGTGGTGCAAGCACCGTGGACAATGTGGCTATCCTCATTTGGACCAAGGCCTCGATAGAAGCATCATGCTCCTCTTTTTGCTTAGAAAGTGCCTGTTCCAGATCCTCAGAAGTAAAGGACTTGACTTCAGAAGAAGCCTCGCCTTTATCCTTCGGATCTGCAACACGGGGAGTCCCATCGGGGTTCATCTTGCGCTAGGAAGGTTAAGCCACAAGAATAGAGCACGAGGCTCTGATACCAATTGAAAGGATCGAGGACCTAGAGGGGGGTGAATAGTTACAATTACAAATTTTAATTGTTACTTAGCAATTTTAGGCACTAATGCGGAATATGAGAGTGAACCTAACAATTGCAAGTGTAGTACTAAGTGCTAAGCAAGATAAACAAGTAACACAAGTATGTAAGTAAACAAGCACAATATGATATAAGTAAGTGCTAAGAGACAAGTAACCACAAGTAGAGAGTTAGGGTTAGGAATAACCGCAACTCCGGGAGACGAGGATGTATGCCGATGTTCACTTCCTTGGAGGGAAGCTACGTCACCGTTAGAGAGGTGGATGTTACCATGAAGGCATACCAATGCCACGAAGGCTCACCCTATTCTCCCTTTGAGACAACACCACGAAGGCTTTTCTCAACCACTAGTGGTAGACCTTGGGGTGGTCTCCAAACCCTCACAAACTTTTCCGGGGGTAATCATAAAGGACGATTCCTCTCCGAAAGACTCCTACCGCCTAGGAGTCTCCAACCTCCAAGAGTAACAAGATCGATGGGGAAAAGCTCAAGACTTGCTCAAATCACGAATTCCTTGGGTGCAAAGAAGGGGAAGAGGTGGATCTATCACTTGATCAGACAACTTCTCTTCAAAGCTCTCAAATCCCTTGGGGATCTAAGATTTGGTGTGGAGGAATGAGAGAGAGAGTGAGAAGTGTTCTAGGGTTTTTTCAAAGTGAATGGTCAACCCTCTCCCGTGGAGAACAAGGGGTATATATAGCGTGAGCATGAATATGGCCGTTGTAGTGTAAGAGAACGAGCAGGCAGGACATCCGGGCAAGGGGCCGGACCTCCGGCCTGGCAAGATATGAGGAACAGAAAACAGAACCGGAGCTGAGAACAGAGGGGCCGGACATCTGGGGCCATGCCCGGACATCCGGCAAAACAGGAAGGTCCGGACATCCGGCGCACAGCCCAGCATAAAAACGTTCTCTGGATATCTATGCCCGGATATCCGGAATGGTGCCCGGACATCCGGTGTAACAGGAAGGCCCGGACATCCGGGGAAATCCCGAACATCTGGCGCTATCACAACCAGAATACAGAACCATAGTAGTTCCACGGGTAGTATAGGCCGGACATTCGGGATAGGGCCCGGACATCCGGCATGACAGGAAGGCCCAGACATCTGGGGTAAAGCCCGGACATCCGGCAGCCGGGAGACAGAAACAGTAAGGTTTAAGCATGTGTATGTGGCAAGGAGGTTTGTGGAAGAGCAGGCCTTTAACTAACCCTATCGATCCCCTCTTAATAGTGCGGGATCTTATACTCAAGAAAACAAATATGGAATCAATTTTTATGCTTCATCCTTGAGTAAAATCACTTGTATGCTCCTGATCCACACACTTCGATGATCCGAGAACTAATACCTGAGATTAACTTGACAACCATTGTTATTCCCCTACATGTAAATTGTCATCAACATCAAAATGTGATGTAAGGGCATGATTCCTCTTTCACCGGCAACGGCGCCAGAAAAGTGTCTTGATGACCCACAAGTATAGGGGATCTATCGTAGTCCTTTCGATAAGTAAGAGTGTCGAACCCAACGAGGAGCAGAAGGAAATGATAAGCGGTTTTCAGCAAGGTATTCTCTGCAAGCACTGAAATAATAGGTAGCAGATAGTTTTGTGATAGGATAATTTGTAACGAGCAGCAAGTAACAAAAGTAAATAAAGTGCAGCAAGGTGGCCCAATCCTTTTTGTAGCAAAGGACAAGCCTGGACAAACTCTTATATAAAGGAAAACGCTCCCAAGGACACATGGGAATTATTGTCACGCTAGTTTTCATCACGTTCATATGATTCGCATTCGGTACTTTGATAATTTGATATGTGGGTGGACTGGTGCTTGGGTGCTGTCCTTACTTGAACAAGCATCCCACTTATGATTAACCTCTATTGCAAGCATCCGCAACTACAACAAAAGTATTAAGGTAAACCTAATCATAGCATGAAACATATGGATCCAAATCATCCCCTTACGAAGCAACGCATAAACTAGGGTTTAAGTTTCTGTCACTCTAGGAACCCATCATCTACTTATTACTTCCCAATTCCTTCCTCTAGGCCCAAATAATGGTGAAGTGTTATGTAGTCGACGTTCACATAACACCACTAGAGGATAGACAACATACATCTCATCAAAATATCGAACGGATACCAAATTCACATGACTACTAATAGCAAGACTTCTCACATGTCCTCAGGAACAAGCATAACTACTCACAAAGCATATTCATGTTCATAATCAGAGGGGTATTAATATGCATATAGGATCTGAACATATGATCTTCCACCAAATAAACCAACTAGCATCAACTACAAGGAGTAATCAACACGACTAGCAACCTACAGGTACCAATCCCGGACTTAGAGACAAGAATTGGATACAAGAGATGAACTAGGGTTTGAGAGGAGCGTTGGTGATGACGATGGCGATGATTTCCCCCTCCCGGAGGGAAGTGTCCCCGGTAGAACAGCTCTGTCGGGGCCCTAGATTGGTTCCGCCAAGGTTCCGCCTCGTGGCGGTGGAGTCTCGTCCCGAACGCTTGCTTATGATTTTTCTTCGGACGAAAGACTTCATGTAGCAGAAGATGGGCATCGGAGGGCCAACAGGGGGCCCACGAGGCAGGGGGGCGCGCCCAGGGGGGTAGGGCGCCCCCCCTGACGTATTTCTTCCGCTCAATATTTTTTATTATTTCCAAAAATAATTTTCGTGGAGTTTCAGGACTTTTGGAGTTGTGCAGAATAGGTCTCTAATATTTGCTCCTTTTCGAGCCCAGAATTCCAGCTGCCGGCATTCTGCCTCCTTATGTAAACCTTGTAAAATAAGAGTGAATAGGCATAAGTATTGTGACATAATGTGTAATAACAACCCATAATGCAATAAATATAGATATAAAAGCATGATGCAAAATGGACGTATCAATAATCTTGATCATAAACCCACAATTCATCGGATCTCGAAAAACACACCGCAAAAAGAAGAGTTACATCGAATAGATCTCCAAGAGAATCGAGGCCATCTAGCTAATAACTATGGACCCGAAGGTTTGAGGTAAACTACTCACACATCATCGGAGAGGCTATGGTGTTGATGTAGAAGCCCTCCATGATCAATGCCCCCTTCAGCGGAGCGCCGGAAAAGGCCCCAAGATGGGATCTCACGGGTACAGAAGGTTGCGGCGGTGGAAATAGGGTTTTGGCTCTGTCTCTGATGGTTTGGGGGTATGTAGGTATATATAGGTGGCAGAAGTAGGTCGGTGGAGCCACGAGGGGCCCACGAGGCTGGAGGGTGCGCCCAGGGGGGTAGGCGTGCCCCCTACCTCATGGCTTCCTCGTTGGTTTCTTGACGTCCACTCCAAGTCCTCTGGATCACGTTTGTTCTGAAAATCACGTTCTCGAAGGTTTCATTCCGTTTGGACTCCATTTGATATCCTTTTCCTTCGAAACACTGAAATAGGCAAAAAAACAGCAATTCGGGCTGGGCCTCCGATTAATAGGTTAGTCCCAAAAATAATATAAAAGTGTATAATAAAGCCCATTAAACATCCAAAACACAATATAATATAGCATGGAACAATAAAAATCTATAGATACGTTGGAGACGTATCACTCGTCCACCGCATCGTAGCGCTCCGCTGCCACACAAGATCTGCATCCGCGCGCGGCCAGCCAACGCCAGCGCATCACCTTCAACGGCTCTGAAGTGACCCACACTCTAGCTAGGCGAGCATGCCCAAACGCCGGCCCGAACTAGGTATCCACACATCACTCCCTTGTGGACTGTTCCGATGATGTTTGGATATCGTTTCACTGCTCCCTTAGCTTACACGCCTATGCAACTCTGACTTTAACTCTTATTTCTTCTGGAGATATCATCTGAAGCAAGCAAAACCATTTTTTAGCGAAGCATGACGGCGCTACGGGATCTGGTACACATCGTGCACACCCATATAACCTTGTAAGTACTGTCCTCCGATACAACAGCAAGGTCGATTCCTCTTATGTGATCAACCATTCGCCGTGTCAAAAATGTAGAGGGGGGTGCAAGGAGCACAAGGCCTGCACATCCAAGCAAGTGGTAACATGGACTTGTACATGGAACATCCCAAGCGCAAGCAGAGCTGCAGTGAGCCTGTACAACGAGCTAGCGTAAGTCCCTGCATTTCATTTAATTCATACTGGCATGCGTGTATGATTTGTGTGCAGTGGCGGATCCACGAATTCAAGTTACCAGGGGCGAACATTTAACTTAAAAAATACGAAGGCACTTGCACTCCGGAAATCAACATAACTTGAGAAATGTGAAGCTACGTGCACTTTGAAAACCAGCTAATGGTCCAAAGTAGTTCAGATTATAAAACACTAAATGATGCAAGCACCAAAAACACAAAATGCAACATGGTGTACAAGGACTACTAACATGGTCTGTACTTGCTTGAATTATTCGTCTCTGGCTGAAAATATCGAAGTGTAATTGCACCTATAACCAGTGCGCAAACTGCATATCAATATATCTATCCTGCACAAGTATGCCAATAGTTTCAAACAACAGATTAGAAAACTATTTGTGATACATTGTCATGATACGGGGACTTTCTGGTAGATGGCCTCGACGTTTACTCAAGCCATGAATATGTACTATAATTTGCTTGTCATCAATGCCTGCAAATCTCTATGTCTCTCTCAACATAGCAGATCATCATTAGACACTAAATCCTTCAATGGGAGCTTGCAAAATGCTTGCATTAGATCCCTCATCAGACACTATATGTTCATCACCAGGAGCATGTAAAATGTTTGCATCAAATCCTTTATTAGCAGTCTGTTCATTAGACACTTCAGGCTCAAGAACAACATGAGCTTGTATGTTTGCACCGGAAACTTGATTAGATACATCAGATTCAGTCAGTTCAGTATTAATTGGGGGAGTTATAAAATAAGCAGAAATTGGTTTCATTTTCTCATAGATTCCCTATATACAAGCAGTTTTACAATACCTTCAGCTTTAACTATTGGCCAGAAATTGAACAGTTGAATTAGATATAATCAGGGATGTGATCTACCTGCTCGTTGCGCATGTTACTCTTGCAAGCTACGACTGTCCGTTTGCGCAAGCTCGATACCATGCCCGTGCTGCCGCCGCTGCCTCTCACGCAGGCTACACCCAGGGTTGGATCTTCATATTCTTGTCCTTCCGTTCAATTGAAGCCCGGCGACTGCCCTCCAACGAGGGCCCGAGGAAGTGTTGTGTTGGTCTGTCCAGCGGCGGCTAGGTTAGGAGCAAACCAGACTGGAGGCTATAACGAACGAATTGGGATTTTTCCTGCTGTCGATTGATATGGGAGGCGCTCGTTTGGGCCGCGAGCCTGCTATAGGGCCTGCCTTGTACTTACGTAATTGGCCCATCCAAATTGAAACATTTTTCTTCATTTTTTACATTGCCTGCTTGTGTGTTGGGCAGAACAAAACTAGCCTGGGCCAACCTGGACGACTCAAACTAGGTGCACACTTTCCAGCCACCCGAGGCGGCCGCCCATACCAGCCCCTATGGTGGCGTCGCCCCTTTTTGTGTGTATGATTGGGGTAGTGAAAAATATTCCAGTGGCGCTTTTGATTTACCCATAGAATGCTTGAATTGCTTGTTTCTATGAACTGAGTTCGCCAATAATGTGAAGGATGTCAGTCTTTTCATCCTATTGTAGATTGCTTAGATCTCGATATGCCAAATGTAATTGCATGAAATATACAGTAAAAGCCAGTGTGATGTGTGTGGCTACAACTAGTCTGACTACACGTCCTCATATAACATATCAAGGATGCACCATCTTACCAGATAACCATTCGACTTGCCAACGTAGTGTGGGAAGAAAGAACTATTGGGACTGCGTATCCAAGCAATTGGTGCCATGGACTCCTTCGTAGAATGTTGTAAGCGAAAAAGAAGTTGTAGTGTGCCTGTACAAAGAGCTAGCGTAAGTTCAGTTATCTGCTTCTCAGAATTTTAGTTAGCCACTTATTGCAAAATTGTTCAATTACGTTGCTTGGGTTAATTACTGCGCCTATCTATGTGTTTGATACTTACTGTTAAGAATTACTTGGTTGCCTGAACTTAAATAGCTACTTAAGCACGTAGATAGCTGGTCATATGTACTTCTAGGGCGCAGGAGAATTCATGTGTAATTTATGTTCCGATACCCTGTTTGTTTAAATGGTTTGCTGTTATCACTTGTAGCACTAGTAATGTTTGCATGTTCATAGATAGACAACTATCAGGTTTATATGAGGGACACCGTCTTTTTAACTTATATATGTGTTGGAATCATTTTGCTTACATCATAGAAATTACAGATGTCTGTGTTGCTGGTAAATGGTACTGACTTGTTAATTCAATACGTTGCCAAGAACTTGTTAGTTTTACTAGTTCATGTGTAATTAAATACGTTGCCAAAACTGGTTAGTTTTACTAGTTTGATGTTAGTTTCTTATGGCTCTTGCAAAACTTTATTTATTGATTGCTAACATTCAAGTTTGCGGGATCCAACTGATACTCCGTTGGCACAATAGGTATGTTTTCAGAAATTTCCTTGTTTACCTAGTTTGCTGCTGTAACTTGTTGCTGTAATCATCTTACCAACTTCAAGTTTTCAGGATCGAATTGGAAGTCCAATTGCACAGCAGGTACATTTTCAAAAATATATTTGTGTAACAGGTTTGCTGCTGTAACTTGTTGCTCTAATCAAGTTTCTAACTACTCAACTTTTCAGGATCCAAGAGAAACTCCAATGCCACAACAGGTTCCTTTTGCAAAACTTGTTTGTTTAACTGCTTTGCTGCTGCAACCGATTGCTCTAATCACGTTACTGGCTACTCAACTTTTCAGGATCCAAGAGAAACTCCAATGCCACAATAGGTACCTTTTGCAAAACTTGTTTGTTTAACTACTTTGCTGCAGCAACAACCGGTTACAATGATGTTAATAACTACTTTTCAGCATCCAATTGAAACTCCTTAATTCCTTGTTTGTTTAACTGGTTTGCTGTTATAACTCCCAGTTGAGATGTTTTGCTAACTTCAACTTTTTGGAATCCAATCGGAACTTTAATAGCAAAATAGGTTAGCCCAAGATCAAAGAGCGAGGTCCCCATGGACGTTGTATCATCCCACAGCAGTGGCACCGGCCCAATCGTGCATCATGAATTGCCAACTGTTGATGCTCTAGAGGCTAAACTAGTGCTAGAAAGGGATTCTGCTTCTGCACTTAGAGATGAAGTTGACATGTTGAGGAAGCAAACAACACAATCACAAGCAGTACTCAAGACAACCATTAAATATTTGGTGGATTTCAAAACGAAGCAAGCTGAGACTGACCGCATTGTTAAGGTCCTGAAGGAAAAAAGGAAATTAAATTCCCACTTGGTAAATCATAGGTGAAATGTTCTTTCCATCGTTGAATAACCTTTGTGTTGTTTGTTCATGTAATGAATCAAACCATTTGTTTTAGAGATCATGTAATAATTGTTTTTTGTTTTTTGGTTTGTAATTTTATTTGAGCACAAGTTTCTGTTAATTGATAAGACTTGGAGACATTTCATTTTGATTGCTGTGCCAGACCTACAAATATGCCAATCGGGCTGAATGTGCATTCAGCAATAATAGTAGTATAGATGGACCATAAGTGGCACGCATCGGAAAGGGCCAAGATGTTGTAATAGCTTCGCTAAAAAAAGGATGTTGTTCTAGCAAAAAAAAGTACAGTGACCTGGCTTATGTATGTTAGTTGATATTATTGATCCATATACTCTATAAGTGTTTATATGTCTGTTAGTTATGTACACTCTTGGTTGATTGACTCGGTATTTGAATCTTGGTACATCGCTTGTGTACATATCTAAATGGGAGTACACATTATGCTGCGTGTGACATTTGAGTTGGACATAAAGTGTTCCAAATATTCGAATTCACCTTAAACTGGATTCTAGCTTGTGAATTTGAGTATCGGCATTTGTAAATCATATTCATATATGACAGTGGAATACATCTTTGTCGTGCTTTTGAAGATATATAAAAACACATAGAATGATTTATAAAGATTCATATAGGAATACAAAATGGATTCGAATTTAGTTGCCAGGGTAAACGTGGATGCTTATTGTCCCAAAATTTGAAAGAAACGGCAAAATGTCCACTCCCACGTCGGCTGCCCGCAGCCAAGTGTTTGGGAGATGGAAATTACTGTCTACAAATTACACAGACAATACATCGGCCCGATTTCCACTTCTTTCAATAGGGGTAGGTTAGTGACTTCAATTAGACGTGACACAACCGCCTCTGAGTCCATTCCGACCCGGTGGGCGCCAAACATGGGCGGAAAAACACATTTGATTCTAGCTCATCTGAAAGACCTCTGTTTCTCCCTCCATTTCCCCATTCATACACGATGGGCGGCAAAACAAACTCGACTCGGCCGATATCGATGCAGGCAAATATTTTCAATAGGGGTAGGTTTGTAACTTCACTCAGACGTGACACAACCGCCCTACCTGGCCCCGTTCATACACCGTGGGCGCCAACCATGGGCGCCAAAACACCCTCTCCTCGCACGAAATCGCTCTCGGCAAATATTGGCGAAATGCGAGATTACCGTCCTATCCCCAACCGACGAGACGTCCAAATTTTAAACGGGGGCTAAGTTCGTAACTTTCCCATATTTCAGACAGGTGCATCCCTAAAATATGGTTCCCCGTACCTCTACCTCCATTTTCCCATTCATACACCGTCCGCGCTAGAACATCATCCCCACACCAGCCTCCTCCGTCCGCCATCCCATCCATCGCCATCGTCCTCCACCCCATCCATCACCACCATCCTCCACCATGCCTGAGCGCCTACCAAGACCGTGTCGTCCACTGCTAGAGATGGACATTTCTCATCCACAGTGACGGACCAAGAGCCTTGCATCATGTCCTCTCGCTTCATCGGCGCCGTCGTCCTCTTTGCCGGGGCCGCTCACACGACCTTCTCTTGCACCGCAACAGGACTTATCCCTCGATGCTCCCGTCTACTGTCGCAGATCTGCTTCAACGCCACAGACATCCATCGCACCGGCGCCGCAAGAGAGGTGGTACTTCATATCTCCTCAACTTTTTGATCTCAACCAGAAAATAGATCGTAACTTGGTTACTCTACTTTCTTTTCAGCTCTTAGAATTTAGTTCTTAGTTAGAAGCAAACAATAGATGCTAAATATCATTTCTCCAGTTTGCAGCTTTAAATCTGCCATGGCACAGTCATAATACGGTTTAATTGATAATGCATAGAGTTTAATTGACCATGTTGGTTCCGTGGTGGTTTCTTAGGGTTTCCCCCTTTTATGATCACTATACGATCAGAATACGTGCTTCATGTCCTAATAGCACTGCTCCACCCATCAAGCTAAACAAGCTTAGTTGTTCAAATACGAATCTGATATTATTAAAACATAGTCGTTTAATTGGTCAGCTAAATGTTCCTAATTTAGTTTCAAAAATGCATGTTCGCCGCTCAAGTGTGTATCTCTACATGGTGCCCACGGTGGGCCGGCCCACCCTGGGATTTTGGGTCGTCCCAGGCCCCGATTCCCCTCTGTTCTGCTGTGCGCTTCCGATCTCTACTCGCCCCCAGCCACCTGCCTCGCCGGCGACATGCCGTCACCGGACGGCATGACTCTAGGAGGAGACGCCGGACTAGCAGGAGGTCAGGAGCCGCTCGCCCTACAGCGTCACCGCTGCCCGGGCGCGCCATCGTGCCTACCTTCCCAGTCCATTCAGGGCTCAGGCGTGCAGCACCCACTAAGCCAACCCGATTTATCCTGAGATACGTCCTCAACACTCAGCACTTGAGCAGCCACTCCTCATCACCCATTTTCTAATTGATTCATTACTCATTAGGCAGGACTGTCATTAGGATTTGTTGTGTGTTGAGTGCTACCTACACTTAATGGTTCAGATGTATTTCAGTAATCTTTAGTACCAGTAAAGTTCACAGGGTTTCAAAATTCCGGCCCTAGGAATAGACACTAGTCATTTTGGATTCTTGGTCGTAGTGACATTGACCCAGATTACTACTGCAGGCCAGGTTTGTTGAAAATTTTACTTGTCTTTCTTACTCATTCGATATGATATCCAATTATTCACGTCGATTGGTTGCAAACAGTAAGTGCTAGACAAACTTCTTGATTCAGATTTTGGACGGTCTCTTACTGCAGTTACAATTCTGCATACTTTTCCTAGTGAGCTCACAAGTAAATGATTGATTCACTACATCTATGCTTGCCTTCTCATATTTGTTATCAATATTCTTTTAGGGTGGACCACCCTGTTTCAAAATACTGGAACCATAGACATGAGTGAATAGTATTTCTCTGTGTGATCTCTTTCATCATGTGTGGGCAACGAACACTGCATTGTATAGAAAGAAAGTGTCATCTCCAGCTTTTACATAGGCTACGATCTTTTACATGGAATACAATCTGCCTACTTGCTTTGTGTCGCACTACCAACACTCCACCCTTGAAGCTAAACATTATGCCACTCATAATTCCTTGGTTTATTTGTTCAAATACGAATTTGATATGATTCTAATGTTCCTACTTCAGTTTTGAAATGTGTGTCTGCCTGTTTTAGAGACATAAGGGGTTTGTATTTCTGTGTGTGGTCTGGTCAGCACGGTTGGGGGTGAACTTTGCATATGCAGGGGTTTATAGGGAGATACTCTTCAAGTTGAATCCGCAATGCATTCCATAGATAATCTGACTACTTTTTATGTTTTCATGAATCTCAGATTCTAAAGAGCATCATAATGATTATGAGCTTGCGCACATGAAAAGAATAAAGCAGAACAATGCCATGGCTGTCAAACTTGGCATTAAGGGACTGAAATCAAGTCTGGATGCAATGCAATGCAAATGCTCTCCACCTACAGATTCATGCTCAGATTATGATCCTAACAGTGATTCTGAGCTAGAGGGAGACCTAAGTCAATGTAGCTCCCTAGTGGAGGAGTCAGAAGCAGATTCCCTATCTTATTCACTCATCAAGGTGCTTGCTCTAACTTTCCACGGTTATATTGGTCGAACATATCTTGCAACTGATGCTTTGCATTGCTTCTACTTTGTTGCACTACCATTAGCTTAGTTTACACATCGTGTATGTGAATACGCCCTGCCTATCCATATTCATTAATATTCCATCTGTCATCATACCATATTTATCCATTCAAATGTTGTTCTTGTGTATCAGACGTTCAAAAGGAAGAGGGCGATTGCTGATCGCGGCGGAGCACAAGAAAAGTATTTGGAAAAGGTAGTGACACGTGATAAATCAAATAGCCCATTAGGTGTAGTTGCAATATCACCTGACCCGCAAAACACCCCAACTCTAGCAGACTCTAGCCCTACTACACTAGTCATTTCTGATGCCCCAACTCAACAGACCCCAACTGCAGCAAACAGTATGATGATGCCAGTTGACATAGCACCAGCTCTACGACACAAAACCCTCATTCCAGCAAAGAGTACACCAAATCCAGTTGCCAAATCCCTTTTCGAACAAGAGAGAGCCCCAATTGCAGCAAATAGGACCCCTATTCCATTTCTTCCCAGTTTAGAAGACGAAGCTTATATTGTTGTCAGGAAATTTGTGCACATCTTTCCTTCATGGAAAGATTATACCGTAGACACAGAACAATTTCCAGTCTTCCTCCGCAACTTACGCGTAAGTAATGTACTAATGTTATTCATGGTAATTACTGCATATGTTTCTGCTGACAGAAGACACAAGATTTCACTCTTTTAAATAGGCAAGGACCAAACTGGATTGTCAAGACGAGCAAGGGTTGGTTGCGCTTTTCAAGCACTAGTTGATGAAGTATCGTTCCTACCTGAGGCAAGCACACTTCAATGGCAAGCCTCTAAACGAAATTTTTGTAAAGTCCCCGGTGCTACATTTATCCGACAGTGACTGGAATAATCTTGTTACACATTGGTCTCGTCTGCAGCGCAAGGTACTGTCTATGATATCACATGACAATTTGAACTACATTTCTGCATTTGCCTTAACATCTCACTTGTACAAAAAACTGTTAGCAGAAGAACATTCATTCTCAAGGGACCACAGAATCTCGCAACTATACTGCACACTGCATTGCTCTTGTGAGTACCTCTTGCCCTGTATGACCATACTTACTTTCATAGCTGTTTGATTATGTAGCATCACTGCACATGTTAGCCTCGTTATCGTCCATTTGGTGGACATTATAAGATCCGTATGGACTCTTACATAAATTTAGAATCAACCCAATGCTTTTGAAGAGGTTTAGCTCTGCAGTCCTCTAGTAAGTAATGAACGTCCTCTATCACTGTACTTACATTAACAGCTACTCCCTTCGTCCCATAATATAAGAACGTTTTGTACAGTACACCAGTGTTCATAACACTCTTGTATTATGGGAAGAGGGATTGGTTCATTGTGTAGCATTCTGCATCTTATCTCCCTCGCCCACCATTTACTAAAAGATATCAGATCTATATTTAATGTTACCAAAAAGTTGAATACACAGACAATGCCAGTGCAGAAGTGTAGCCCATTCGTCTTGTCAGTACATTTTGTCCTGTAACGCTTGTACTTCTAGGGATTGGTAGTTGATTATGTAGCATGAATCTGCATCTTATCTTCATTATCCTCTATCCCTTCCAGTATTATCATATCTATAATTACTCTCTACAAAATGTAGAGTACAGGCAATGCTTATGAAGAAGATTCCATGCTGAAATTCTTGAGTTATCCTTCCCTTGACATGGAGAAGGGCATTATAAAGCCGGTGTTAACTGTTAATGTAAGTCAGTCTTTCTAAAGCCTTTATCCTCAACTGCTGTTTAATTTTCTCATACTCCCTATCGTTTACTGCTCTTTAGTTTGATGTTTCTATCAAAATGCATGTTCGTAAGAACCGTAAGTTCCAAGTTTTACTTGTAAAACCAAATTCCTTATTCATACCATGCACATTACTCAATACTCCCTATATGTATGCTTGTTTTTGTGGATCTATAATCTAGTGTGTGGTGAAGCCGCCCACGTTTACACCTTGTCATCTCTCGTTTTATCTTACTGATGTGGCTGATGATATGAACAACATGCCATGCACATTAACCAAAATAGATACAATGATTGCTTTGCCCTTCATCTATGCTTGTTATGTTGACATGGTAATCCAGTAGTGTGGTGAAGCTCCCCGCATTATGAACAATGCCAGATTATGCCATTGATATTTTGAACTTACTCTTTATTTTCTAATTTGAAATTGGATGGAATTGACAGCACAGTTATCATATTTGTTTATACACGTGGAAAACATGTCATCTCTCTGATTGTTTCAGGGTGATATGCCTGATGGCATGCACAAGTCTGCTGAAGGCTGTGAGACAAACCCAACATATATTGCAGCAAAGAAGGGAAAACATCTTGAAGATAGCGAGACAACCCCAAAGTCTTGTCTTGATGTAGTGTTCAAGTTACTTGAGACTAGCAGTCAGACAAGCTCACATAATTTGCTGTCTAAATCAGTTCGACTTCTTCAGTCCCAAGTTCTAGCAGAAAGGCATTCTGTAACTCAACTTCGACTTGAAGTCCTATCTCTAAGAAAGATTGCGGAGAACACCAATGAGAACCTCATTGCTAAATAGCTACACCTAGAAGCTATGACCGACATGCTAGGCTGGTCTCACAGCCTTGCTCAGCAGCATGCGCAGTAGTTCCCGCACAAGGCTAACCTTTCTTGAACTGTCTTGGAAGTGGTCTCGGTTCAGTATTATTTTGTTACGCTGCAATGGTGCCCAGTTTTTGTAATCTGCTTCTTCGTTGCGCTTTATGATCACTAGTGGCGAACTTCGATGCCCAGTGGATGTAATATACCATAAATCCTTTATTGTATAGTGTAGGTTTATTCTAAGTTACTATGCCATAATTTCTTTATTGTATAGAGTAGGTTTGTTCTTAATTCCTACTAGTTAGTGCCATCATTCGCTATCTGAAAAAAAATTGATGTAGTCGACCGGGCCGAAACATTTGCCTCTAACGGGCCTAGTTTTTAGCGGGCCACAATTGGGTCGGCCTGCATCTTTCTTGGTCCCGAATGGCCATTGGGGCCTTCACACATTGCGCCAGGCCCACAACTTACTCCGGCCTATATTCAGCCCAAATTTTTGTTGGGCCTTTTGTGGACCCAGCGCTTAGATTGGCCCAGTTAGTGTTGGGCCATTAACAGGCTGAATATTCTACTGGCCTATTACGGCCCAGAAGAAACCATGGGCCTTTAGCAGGCCGAAATGCATGTTGGGCCTCAATTTTCACTAGTCGTCGACGGGCCTTCAGCAGGCTGAAATGTAGACCGGGCCTTTTTTGGCCCAGTTATATGACGGGCCGTTACCAGGCCGAAACATATCTTGGGCCTTAGTTGGCCCACTGATATCATGGGCCTTTACGAGGCCGAAAGCTTAGTACATGCATCAACGGGCCGAATTATACGACAGGCCTTTAACAGGCCCAAAGTCACGTTGGGCTGAACTATTGCCACCTTTATCACGGGCCGTTAGTGGGCCAGATGTCGCGTCGGACCATATATGGCCCATGGGCAGCACATGCCATTCCCAGGCCGAAAGACACACAGGGCTGAAATGGGCCCATGTCAACATCGGGCCTCTAACAGGCCGAAATTCACTGGGCTGTAATTGGGCCCAAATATTCGAAGAACAATTAACGGGCCAGATATGGCTTCGGGCCGTAAATGGGCCATTATTAAACAGGCCGTTATTGGGCTGGCCCACTAGTCCTAAGTAAGTACTACGGGCCTTTGACTAGGCCGGCCTTTTTAACCTATATGGGCCTCTGTTGGGCCCTACCACGTGTCGACGTATCATATGCATGTCTCCTCCAATGGACGGGTGACATCTGGCCCATCGAGGAGCAGACACATGTTTCCTCCGGCCAATGGGAATTTTACACGTGGAAAATCACCATTGGTCCGGGCTGTTAACGGGTTATCGGATCCAAAAACGGACCCGATAGCTTAACGGCGAGCCGTTACGGTGGATGCCACGTGTCGGTCACCCTTGACGAAAGCACTTCTATGACGCGCGATTTATCGTCATGGAAATGGACACTTCCATGATGATATTTTGGTAATGTCATGGAACACTTCTACGACAGCACAGGTATGACTATCTTGATTCTGTCATAAAATTGTCATGGATGTACATGCATGACAGAAAATGTGACCTACTGTGACAGACATGTATCATCACGGAAGTGTCTTTTTTTGTAGTGTGATGGGCCGCAGGCAGGCAAGTCTGGGCAACCCCGGTCCCAGGACGCCGACACCAGCTCCTCCTCTGTCGTCCAAACTCTATGACTAGCCTCTCTATTACATTGTTTCACAGCCATGGGGGACATCAAGCATACGCTCCTGCGTGCCATCCACCAAATCACAACGAGGTGCTGCAGTCGAGACCCACCAGTCACTCCCGTGTGGCCGTCATGACCCGTCATATCACAAAACCCACACCTTTACTAGCAGTGGTAAAATGGCCTCGAAGTTGGACGGGACGAAGCAACCATCATTTCACCGGAACGCTCGTTGAAGCCCTTTCTCCCCTATCTTTAAGATAACCTCACTCCAGGCTACTCACTTATGCCATTTTTCTTCTTTGCCGGTGAAGGAAAGGTGGGCGAATCAGTGATGCTACTCTATTTTCATTCCAAGAATCTTCTTTTTGTGAAGCACGCACCAATTCTCACTGCCTATTCTTTTCCCGTTTTCATTAAGATTGTGGTTTCTTTTCGATTGGTTTTTGTTTGTCAGTTTATTGATGGATCCTGGAGCACTAGGCAAAGAGTTGCCGGTGGACAACCCACTCGAGACAGAGATCTCTAGGAAGCGAGCACCAGCCAATGAGTTGGCGATGTTGGCGGGCCAACCCATGGAGACGAAGAACTCCAAGAAACAACCACTGGCCAAAGAGTTGACGACGTTGGTGGACGAACTCCTGAACAAAGAAAGCTGGAAGAACAACAAGGGCCCCACCGTGCCTACCCCAAAGACTCTAATGGCCACCTATGAGAGGCTCAAGGCCGGGTTTGAGGAGATAGTCGCAGTTGAGAAGCAGTATTTCCCTAGCAAGGCGATGGCCCTCTTCAAGGAGATGGCCCCCGGAGGGATGGGATCCCCCGGTGAGCTGCACAAGGTAAAAAATGGCTTGCCATAGTTGTGATTTTTGATTATTTGCAGTGTGCTTGCTAATATGTTAGGGTTGTGCAGGTGCCGGTAGACGTCCTTGATAATTCTGATGTCGTGGTCCGTCTTGTGGACATCACCCCGAAGATAGATTCCCATGCCGCTGTCCGTCCTATGGACATCGCCCTAGAGATCGATTCCCATGCCGTTGTCCATCCTGTGGACATCGCCCCAGAGATTGATTCCCATGACGTTGTCCGTCCTGTTGACATTGCCCCCACAAATCAATTCCCATGCCGCTGTGCGTCCTGTGGACATTGCCTGAGAGATCGATGACAATAAATAGTTGGTCGCGCTAATCCTTCAGCGTAGTTTGCATTGTGTTTACTTACCAGAATGATGCGTGTTATCAAACCATCTTACGGCTAGGGCACTGTCTTGTCTGGGTGGTACTTGCTACTTTTGTTTGATAGTGAATCATGTGAACCCTCTCCGAGAAAGAAATGTATCCTCACCAGCTTTTGATGTAATATATGGCATGCTTAGATGTAAGTTTGAACTCCTTATCATATAAGCAGGGCTTGTTTGATGAAAAAATTGTTTGATGATTCTTGGTGTCTAACCTCGACTAATTCTGCGCTGTGTTAGTAGGATAGCTACTATGCGAGATACTATAGTACTTGCAAACACTCACTGAAGAGAAACGTTGGGGCTGATGAGCTCGTGGTATGCTTATTGGTCTGGTCGTCGATCGGCCAATAGCCCAAACTCCTAAAATTGTAGGCTTAGTGATCGATCAGACTATAATCCAAAATTATACATTAATTCACATGAAACTCAAAGAGTTGGTTCACAGATACATACACGTTAATAGCCAGCATTCGGTACAAAATTGTCACATACTTGTAACATGCGTGAATGTGTAATTTTGTTGCTGGAAGCTTGAATGCATAGTGACATCATACTTTCGAAGTGGCTACAGAGAGTGTGTACGTGTGATACGTCCATTTTGCATCATGTTTTCCTACTGTTACTTATAATGTTTTTAATGCATTATAACACTTTATGGAGTAATTCTAATGCCTTTTCTCTCATAATATGCAAGATTTACACAAAGAGGGAGAATACCGGCAGCTAGAATTCTGGACCTTGAAAAGCTATGTTAGATATACCTATTCCGCATGTCTCCAAGTGAGCTGAAATTTACAGAGAATTATTTTGGAATATATAAAAAATATTGGAGAACAGAACTACCATAGGGGGGCTGCCAGGTGGCCACAAGACACCAGGGTGCGCCAGCCCCTCCAGGCGTGCCCTGGTGGTAGTGGGCACCCTGGCCCACCTCCGGTGCCCATCCTTTGGTAGATAAGGTCTTTTAACCTAGAAAAAAATAAGGAGAGGACTTTCGGGATGGAGCGCCGCCGTCTCGAGGCGGAACTTGGGTAGGAGCACTTTTTCCCTCTAGCGGAGCTGTCGGAGTAAATGGCCACGGGTAGCCTAACCGACTACCCCTGGTTCTTCAGAAAAATCATTAGGCCTTTGGGCCTCCCAAACGCTCCAGGCATTGGACCCCCTTCCCTGGCCGGCTACCTCTGAAGCCGACTCACGGAAGGCGGCCCAGCCGCAAGCGACCTCCCTCCCAAAGACAACCGCGGGGTGGCCGACTCCAAGAAGCCGGCCTCAAAGAGCGCCGACTCCAAGAAGCCGGCCGAGACCACAACCACCAAAGCTACTCCCTCATAACGGAGACAAGACGGGGTGTGGCCACAGTGCGGCCCACTACCCCCGAAGCCCGAGGCGGGCATGGCTACAGGAGGCCGTACGGGACGGCCGCTTCCCGTGCGGCTTGGCACTGTAGCCATGCTGGCCTCGACGTCATCCACGACAGACTCTCGTACGGTCCACGGGAGGCGGGCCCCTTCGGCCAGAGAGAGCCGTGAAGGCGGCCCGGCCTTTCCCAGTCGGCCAAGGGCGTAGCCGGCCCCCAGAAGCCGGTTACTCCCTTCCTCGAAGTAGGATCCCCATTAAGGAGACAAGACGAGGTAAGGCTGCAGTGAGAGCCCCCGAGGAGGCCCACTGTAGCCACACTTTTCTCGACGAAACCCTCGTCATCAGAGACGAGGCTAAAGTAAGCAGCCGCCGACAAGACCCTGGGCAGTGGGGCCGGCCTATCGACCAAGAAGCCGGCAGCTGGCGGGACCCCCCAGTCGACGGGACCCAACAGCCGGCGGAGAAGCCGGCGAGCGTAGACACTAACGGCTGGGACCAGTGCCCAGCCGGATTACCATTGTACCCCCGGGGGTAGGCCTATATAAACCCCCCGGAGCACCCATGCAAAGGGTTGGCTTCTGAACATAGCACACACACCACAGATAGAGAGAGGAGAGAGCTAGCCTTGTTCTTCTTCTCCCTTGAACCCAACAGCTCTAGGAGCGATTGTAGCTACCTTCACCGATCTAGTGATCATGCGGAGACCCCGCAGAGCAGGACTAGGGGTGTTATCTCCTCGGAGAGCCCCGAACCTGGGTAAGATCTGCCGGCGTGCATGTCTTCGCCTCATCCCGTTTCCAGGCACCGGCGACGTCTTATTGGCACCCACAATGATAAGCCATCCGTTGGCATATGTCGCACCAACCACCCGACAGGAGCGATTCCACCGGGGGAACTTCCCTCCCAGAGGGAGAAATTGAAGCCATCGTCATCACCAACAACCCTCTCATCTTTGGGTGGCCAATCTTCATCAACATCTTCAACAGCACCATCTCATATCAAACCCTAGTTCATCTCTTGTGTTCAATCTTTGTACCGGAACCTCAGATTGGTACCTGTGGGTGACTAGTAGTGTTGATTACATCTTCTAGTTGATTTAATGCTATGGTTAGATCTCTTTCGTAGTTGCGGATGTTTCTGATGGGGTTTAAGTGGGAGGCTTGTAAAATTAAGAACAACACTGTCACAACCCTAGCTCAGGCCTTGTTGTCTTTGCTTGTTCATCATGTCATCATGTTTAAAATTCAAATGAATTTGAATTGGGGATGTTCAAACCCTAGCATAAAAAGGAATCCAAATAGGTTCACCTAAAATCTTTTTCAATGATTTCAAAATGCCCTTTAAAAGTGTTCATCATTTCTAGATCAAGGTGGAAGCATCTACCAAAAATGGTTCATATTTTTGCAGGACATATTTGGACTTTGAATTAATTCAATCATATTTGAATTGGAGCTATTTGAATGCTATATATATTTTAGATGCTCCAAAAATATTGGAAATTGTTAAGGGTCACTGGATTAATTCAGAAAGCACCCATAAGTAATTCCAGGATTTTATGAAATGTTTTAGTATTATAATTAAATCAAAACAGAAAAATAAAATAGCAAAACAAAAATAAAAGAGAGTCAGAGGAAAGGCCATGGGCCATTTACCTGGCCCAGCTCCTCCAGCCGGCCCTGCCCACCTGGCAAGTGCCAGTCGTCCTCAACCTCTGCCAGTAGGCAGAGGCGAAGGCGGGCACGGCGCGCGCTAAGGCCGCCACCTCCTCCCTGCCTGCCTCACGCCCCGAGGCTCTCTCCCAGCGCCACGGAGACGGCCACGGACCCCCCCCCCTCACTCTCTGGTTCTCTCTCCCTCTCGCTCCCTTGCTCTCCCTCATGGCCGAAGCCGCCATGGCTACACCACGAAGAACCACCGTGGCTAGCCACTCCCTCGCTCCATCTCCGCGTCCCCAAGCTCCGCCATGACTCCGTGGAGCTACACACCCGAGGCACGCGACCGTAGGAGCACAGCAACGTTCTCCCCGCCGTCCTCATCGCCGCCTCTGTTCGGTGATCGCCATCGTTCGAGTCGTGCCGTCCAGGGCTTCCCCAGCCTTGACCTCGACTCCGTTCGACCCCACTGGGAGCCTTCATTGTTTCCCCAATGTTTCCCCTCTCCAACTCTTCCTCTAGCCATGCTTTCCGCCAGAGCCGAGAGCTCCCGCCCACCGGCCACGTCGCCGTCATGGCTACAGACGCCGTAGCTTGCTCCTGGGCGCGTCATCATGCTTGGGTTGCTCCTAGGAGACGACCCCGACCACCAGCTGGTCCTGCCATGAACCGGAACACCGAACCCGTGCGTGTCTGAGCTCCGGCCGCCGCAAAGCTCGTTGCTGGTGCCTCTGCAGGCCACCCCAGCTCTAGCCGCCACCACCACTGGATGTGCCCCTTTGCCAGCTCCCCGTAGATACTCCCCGTGCGCCAAATCGGGCCCTGTAGCAAAATCCCGACTCCCTCCGCCGCGGATTTGGTCGCCGGTGGTTAAACACCGGCAGCTGACGTTGCACCATTAGCTTATGTGCTAATCATGTTTAGTTAGTGCCTTGTGTCAAAGACATGTGGGTCCCCGAGCTTAATGAGGTTCGTCTAAATATCCTGTTTAGATTAGTGCTAATCTTGCGGACCCCACGTGTCAGCTTTGACTTTGGCCAAGTCAGTGTTGACCGGTCCCACCTGTCATCCACCCAAACCAGCCCTGCATCACTGACCAATGGGTCCCGCAGGTCAGGTTTGACCTGGCTGGCCCAGTTGACCTGCTGACATCAGCCTTGCGCAATGCTGATGCAGTAAAGCTTTTCTAGAATTTAAATAAATCTAAATGATTTATTTATTTTCAGAAAATGCCCAAAACTTCTAAAAATCATAGAAAATAATCTATAGCTCAGACTGAAAAGATTTATATATGAAAAATTATCAAAAAAATCCAATCTTTCCATTGGTACTGGTTTCATGCATGTTAAAGCAACTTAACCTTGCTGTATAGATCAAAACATGTTAATGCACTTTGGAAATTCATAGTTGGAATTTGAACCTTTGGTTCAAATCAACCCCAACCCTTCTATTACTAGTTGCATTTGCTCAAATCACAGCATATTGCCATGTCATAATCATGCATCATATTGTTGCATTGCATTGATTGTGTTCCCTCTTGTTTGTCGGTGTTTGTCCCCTCTCAGTAGACGTGGTTCCGACGATGAGATCGATGACACCGATGAAGAACTATACTATCTTCAGAAGTGCGAGGCAAGCAAAACCCCCTTGTTCATTCCGATACAATCCCACTCTCTTGCTCCTGCTCTCTTTTACTTCATTAGAACAACAACGATTCAACTGTTACATGTTGCGGTAGTTGAAACCCTTTCCTCTGCATGACCTATCATTGCCACAGTAAAAAGATGAAACCCACTAGAATGAGTATGAGTTGTTTGAGCCCTGATGTGCCTACTCATTCATGCTTGTTTGTCATGTCTACTACTGCATAGAGTTGAGTCAGGTTCAATTCATCGGGGATGAATTGGAATGGTGATGAACATCTCCTATTGTGTGTGAGCTAAGTGTGTGAACACGATTTTGTAAAGGTAGCAGTGAGAGGCCATGTAGGAGTACATGGTGGGTTGTCTCATTGAAACCATCCTCAGGAACTGAGTTCTGGGTCTGTGATCCAAGACAGTTACTACCACACATTGGGCTCCGGGCACTCCAAGCTCTCTCGACTTATTAACCGCCTTGATCTCTGTCCAGGAGTTGCAACTAGTTTCTGGTGTTTGTAGGATATGTGTTGGGGCCGTGCATAGCACTGACCCTAGGGGTGGGCTATGATGCGGTAGAGACACGAGGCACGGTGTACGGAGATGCCCGTTTGGTTCCTGGGGAACCCTGCTCTCATCTTTTCGGTCCATGAGTGAAACCCCGGCCGGATCTCCTTGCGGATGGAACCTGAATAGGCGATAAACCTGGACTAGAGACTTGTGTGGTTAGTCAGGTCATGACCGACTCCCTCGCCAGGCTTCCACTTGAAGGTTGCCGAGATACACGACATGTACATGGTGGTAAGTGGCGAGAGCGTGTGTGAAGAAGTACACCCCTGCGGGATTAACATGATATATTCGAATAGCCGCGTCCGCGTTAATGGTCTACTGGGTTGCTTGTGCAGTTCATAGACAAGCGAAAGTGGATACTCTAAAATGTGCAAGATAAGCGTGAGTGCTATGGATGGCCTTCTCGTAGGGAGACGGGAGTGGATCCATAGTGGTGTATTGATATGGTGAATATGTGGACTCGTGTGTGCCACCTCAAAAGAGTTACCAGCAGTCGTAGTACAGGATAGCCACGACTCAAAGCTGACTTGCTGCAGTTAAACTCCACCACCCCTTTGTTTATACTGATGCATATGCAGCTAGTTCTGATGTAAGTCTTGCTGGGTACATTTGTACTCACGTTTGCTTAATTTATGTTTTTGCAGAGAGACTTCAGTCTCGCTAGTAGTTCCGCGTGGACTTCGACGTTTAGCTTGTTACCTCTGCTACGATCTTGTGCCCTCGGTAGGGTCTTGTAGATAGTCAGGCTTCTCAGCCTTTTTCATTTGTAGTTGTCTGTACTCAGACAAGTTAAGCTTCCGCATGTGCTTATTGCTTGTATGACTTCAATGCTGGGTCATCAGACCCATGTTTGTAATATCTGGCTCCTCTGAGCCTAATGAATAAATACTTTGAGTCGTAGAGTTTTGTTGTGATGCCATGTTGTATTTGCACATATCGAGCATATTGTGTGTATGTTGATGAAATACTTGGTATGTGTGGGATCCAACTACCTAGTTGTTTATTCTTGGTAGCCTCTCTTACCGGGAAATGTCTCCTAGTGCTTCCACTGAGCCATGGTAGCTTGCTACTGCTCTAGGACACTTAGGCTGGCCGGTATGTGTCCTTCTTCATTCCTGCGTCTGTCCCTTCGGGGAAATGTCACGCGTTGTTCCTGTAAAACCTTGTAGCTTGCTACGACTTGGGTTCATACGTTGATGACCGACACGTTCGTTGCTGGGTCATGTATGCCTATCCCTGTAAGTTAGTGCCACTTTGGATTCATGACTAGTCATGTCGGCCCAGGTTCTCTGTCATATGGATGCTAGCGAAACTATCATATACGTGAGCCAAAAGGCACAAATGGTCCCGGGCCAGGTAAGGTGGCACCCGTGGGAATACCGTGCATGAGGCCGCAAAGTGATATCATGTGTTACATGCTAGATCGGTGTGACTTAGGATCGGGGTCCCGACAAACACCCAAGCACCGGTCCACCCACATATCAGATTATCAAAGTAGCAAACGCGAATCAAACCAACATGATGAAAGTGACTAGATGAAATTCCCGTGTGCCCACAAGAACGCTTTTCTTATTATAAGAGACCATTCCATCCTATCCTTTGCTACAAAAAGGATTGGGCTACCTTGCTGCACATATTTACTGTTACCGTTACTTGTTGCTAACAAATTTTCTTACTATCAAACTACTTGTTACCGACAATTTCAGTGCTTGCAAAAATTACCTTGCTGAAAACCGCTTGTCATTTCCTTCTGCTCCTCGTTTGGTTTGACACTCTTACTTATTGAAATGTCTATGAATGTTCCCCTATACTTGTGGGTCATCAACGTGTGCTAGAGAGAGGTTGTGGGATGGAGAGAGATCTAGAGAGAGAAAAAGGCCCTCCATTTCTTTCTAGTCATCACAAAATCATAGCAGTATAGAGATGTACAAAGCCTACAACATTAGCTTTAGGCGGGCTAGTTTGCCCTAGTGGGTTTGAGTGATATGACGTGCTACAGTGGCATCCAGTCTTCGCGTGTGGTATCAGTATTGCTGGTACAGTAAGTTTTCTAGAAGTAGCAGATTCAACGAAGTCATGATGGTTCCTTCGTCCAAGCAACTTACAATTGGAAAGGTTGGGCCTGCGATTTGAGGGCTCATTAGTCATTTATTACTGTGGTGCTACAACCGGGGTGAGTCTCCCCTGAAGTACTGTGTGATGCAATATAATTTTGGTGCATGGCAAGTGGGCCAGGATGGTCGACATCCCACATGTCAATGAATGAAAGTATTCTTTCCGATATCGAGGACGAGCAAGGAAACCGGGCGGTATAATGTTAGTGCTCTTTTATACTATTCGTTGTTTATTTTTGATGAAAGCTATTGTCTCCACCCTTACGACGGAGGAGTGCGAAACTCGGTAGCCTAGTGAACTTGGCACGTGCACAACTCCCTCTATCCATGAAAGACTGTACATATAGAGATTTACACATTGACCAAGAGGATCCGGAACTCCATGGCATAATTAATACCCAAAAGTAGCAGACTTATGTGTGCATGCGACCGTTGAGAGAAGAAGATTAAATGAAGGTTGTTGCATGCTGTTACTAAGGAAAGACATGCAGCCTATAGCTAGAGCACAAGTTGCTGCATTAGTTAATCAATACCGATTAGATTAAAGGCTAAGTACGTTGGATGTGTAGATGTACACTCTTTGTTGGAAAAATTTCCAATGCTAGATGTAGAGTTTTTCACGGACCGAGGGACTAGTTCATAGTAGTACTACATGGCTTAGAGATCAAGCAGACAATAGTCTACAATTATACATTAATGTACAGACGCGATGCATTCCAAGTTCAACATTGACATCAAACTTAAAGAGCTAGTTCATGGATACATTCACATTAGGGCATCTCCAATGGCAACCGCAAAAAAACTCCCGCATTCTTTCAAATTTCTTGGAGCCCGTGCACGGTGCGCGGCCGATCTCCGTCTGTCTCTTCTCACACTCGGCGGGTGATTAGATTTCGGCTATCATAGGTTTATCAATTGCAGTCCCACATGCCAGTGAAAATGCAAGACAACGCGTGTCACCTTTGGTGAGCGGCGTGCCAGACTGACTGTCGGGGGTGCGACGCGAATGCGACAGGCGTGCTTTAAGTGTGCCACCTTTTCCTTTTGAACTTGCAAAGTGTAACATTTTCTACTCTTTTCTTTCGCTTGTTCGTGCGATCGATCGATAGAAATCCAGAACAAAATGACGAGGGCTGGGCTTTCTCGTGCGTTAGGCGGGCTAATTGGCCTAGTGGGTTTGAGTAATATGACGTGCTACAGTGCCGTCTAGTCTTCGCGTGTGGTAGCAGTATTGCTAGTGCGGTAACTTTTCTTGAAGAAGCAGATTCAATGAAGTCATGATGGTTTGTTAGTCCGATGACTTGAAGATTTTGTTAACTTGACTTGATGACTTGAAGATTTTTGTTTCTTGACTTGATGACTTGAAGATTTTCTGAAACAAGGTGATGACTTGAAGATTGCGCACCACGCCACTTGCAGATTGACGAGGACATGAACAACATGGTAGAGCATCTCCACTTGTTCCATTTTTATGTAAGAAAGCGTCTACACTCTTACGAGGGAGGAGTGCGAAACACGGCGGATCTGATTTTGATCGAGGGATAACTGTTCCCTGCAAAATAATGGAGCACCGTTAGGGATTAGAGTATGATGGGTTTCCTATAAACCAAACGTAATTCATTACATTTTTCATATTAATCGGATGAAATTCATTACATTTCAAAAACGTTCCTATAAATTGGACGAAATTCATTATATTTTTTACATAAACCATACTAAAACCTACTCTAAACCTAATCTAAATGATCGTCGGCGCCGGGCCACAATGTCCGGCCATGAGCCCCGAGAAATGATGCTCCGTCTATTGCCTTCGCCTCCTCCTCATCCGCCTTGGCTCTGTCCAGCTCCGCCTCCATAACCTCCTCCTCCGGAGCACCAGGTTTTGAAGATTTCCGCCTCCACGTTGCCGTCAAGCAGCTAATCAGCCGCCAATGTTTATCCCACCAAGCTTGTCATCGATGGAGGGGGAGCGATGTCTTTGTTGGGACCAGAGCGGCGGTGAACTACCAAGCAGTACTCTTTTCCTCGCTGCCGGCTGCGCCGCGCGCACACGTGCCGGCTTCGTGGTCGTGGCGGTGGAGGGCGGCTGGGGGGAGCCAACGATGTTCTTCGTCTACTCATGTGGCAATACGTCTAAGAGAGATTTAGAGCACACCCGGAGCAGAGCCGATGATGTCCTTTTTCTGCTCTGGTGACTGTACGTCTTTGGAGCGCGAGGAGGCCATGGTTAGAGTGGTGCCGACAGAAGGAAGGGACCGAAGGAGAATGACTGTGGGTATGTGGCTATGGCCGGGGATGAAGTAAACATAGCGGGCAAATGGAAATGAGCCGCGGTAGACGGACGAACGGTTGGAGCCGGAGTAGGTTGGTCAGCAGCCGCATGTCATTAGTGTGGGCGGCGGACGAACGGGTGGCCATGGTGTCGTTATCGCGGAGCAGTCGCTTGCACCGGGATGCCGCACGGGTGGCGCTTTCTCGGCCGTCGCGCTGCTGCAATGTAGGTGCTAGTGAGAGGTGGCGTCTTGCGTGAATGCGGCATTGACGTTCTGGAGTGGCGCTGACCGTTTCAGGAAGGAAGCGCGCGCGAGCGAGGGAAGGGGTTTCGGTGGGCCAGGGCGGTCAGACGCTGCACACTACCGTGTGGTATATTGTTTTAGTTTGCAAAAGTACTCAATTAGTGTGGCAATTGACTTTTTTTCTATGATCAGCATACACCCTACAAAGCACCGTGTTCAAATTTGGCACTTTTCCGGGTTCATTTACCATATTTAGGCCATTATGTGCATTTTGTAGAAATTTACTACCACCATCCTGATTTATTGGTCCCCTTAGTATTTGGTGCGAAACTTTGACCATAGATTGAACTGAGAAAATGATAATGCATGTCACCAAAAATTATATCGTTGGATTCGTATTTAAACATAGTTTCGAGTGATATTATTTGTAGTTACATGCATCAACATTTTGTTGGAAAAATTTAAAGTCAAATTTTAGCAGAAAATGTGAAGGGATTAATAAACCAGGATGGTGGTAGTAGTGCAGAAACATCAAATCCCAACTACAACTACATGGGTGTGATGATAGGGACGTGGAATGTCGTTCGATCAGGGTGCACGCGCACGATCCGCGTGGTTGGGGTGGCGGCCAATCAGAAAGCAACCTACAATAGGGTCAGCGCACACAGTTTCCAGAGGCTACGAAAATTAACCGTGTGCGATAATAAATGACCAGGATTGAAGGGGAATCTAAATTTCCTTCAGTATATGTCCTTGAGCTCTTGACAAACCAATGCACTATACGGTTGTCCGGCCACTCCGCCCGAGAGCTCTCTCCAAGCGTCATTCATGCCACGGCGCCGCACACTAACCGGTAAGGAAGCGATGGCATCCCGCCGCGCCGAGTTCCTCGTCGCGCATGACCGCACGCAAAATGGAAAGGAAGCAATAGCATCCCGCCATGCCAAGTTCATCGCTGTTTGCGACCTCACACCTACTTGGGTGGACTTTGAAGCTGCCAAGGCCGTATGGGAGAGCAAGATGCAGCCAAGGCCGCACAGAGGGAGCGGAAAAGGCAGAAAGCACTCAAGAAAAGAGAGTCCCGCCGCCACAAGAAAGAAGAGGACGCACGCGCTGTCGAGGATAGCTTGGCGGAGATTCAAGCACAGTGGGGTGTCGTCGGCAAGGCCGGGAAGGAGAATGACGACGTCTGGCCAGCATGCCCCGATGCCTCCACCTGCCAAGATCGTGGCAGTACCTACCGCGACGCTGAGGAGAGATGGGCAGATATCCAACCACGGTGGGGTGCCATCAACAAGAACGATAAAGAGAACGATTACGTTCGGCCAACATGTAAGAAGTAGTTGTACTAGTAGTTAGTGTGTGTACCTGTGTCGCCCGTACGCTTGTTTAATTAATTACGAGCATCTACTAGTTACTACTGTAGTTTTTAGACCAAATTACCAGTATATAGGAATTTAAGTTGTTATCTATTATTAACATACAATGTCGATATGCAGCATACTTTTAGGCATTTAAGCGTTGCTTAACTTGTGTTCACTGAAGTTTTAGAGCCGGACCCCGGCCCGAAATCCACTAGGCAACGTCTGCCCGGTAACAAAATTGACCCAACCCGCAGCCACCCGAGTGCCCCTCAACGTCGGCATCTCAAGGGTGTCAACTTGCAACTACGGCCACGCCGCGTTGGAGAGACCCCCCCCCCCAGGAAACATCGCTCCAATTCCTCAAGGGCATCAACTTGCAACTTCGGCGTGTGCGATAATAAACTTGCTCTAATTCATACTCCGCTGGTGTACAGTACTGTAGCTAGTAGTATTGCTCGTACATTAGTTTTCTTCAAGAAGCGGAATTCAATGAAGTCATGATGGTTCCTTTGTCCGAGCAACTTACAGTGGGAAAGGTTGGGCCTGTGATTTGACGGCTCATTAGTCATCATTATTGCGGCGCGATAACCGGGGTGACTCTCCCCTGTAGTTCTGCATGATGCACTCTAATTTTGGTGCATGGCAAGTGGACCAGGAGTTGACGTCCCACATGTTGGCGAACACAAGTATTCTTTTTGATATCGAGGAGGTGCAAGGAAACTGCGTGGTATAGTAGTATGACTGTTGATTCATATTTATTTTTTATTTTGATGAAAGCTAGCATTTCGACTCTTACGACGGAGGAGTGCGAAACACGGCATGTGCTAGATGTCTCACACGTCAGGGAAAGGAGTGGGACATGAATAGCAAGGTAGAGTGTCTCCACTTCTTCCACTTCTAGGTCAGAGACCACATGTAGTACTAGTATTTGACGATACAAAGTGCGACCCAGAGAGACAGACACGTCTAGTTGGAAGGTCTCGGACCATACACGTAAACAAATATCCAACCTAATATGTGCCTGCAATTAATATAGTAGAGTACTTAAGGCATGCACATCATAATATTACCATGTATTGCACGTACAACATTTAGTGGTAGTAAGACAAATGCCTATATGCCATGCAGGTTCATACTATTTGTGCCTGGCTACTTCACTTACTGCGCTACATTACTCAGGTTCAAACATCCCTGGGTACATGTCCATCTCGTAGTTCCAGTCCCACGTGTTCATCATAGATGGCATGATCCATAACGGTGGGCAACAGGAGTCCTAACGATGGGCAACAGGAGTCCATATCATCACAGCTTCTTAGTGCGGCTCCCCACGATGGAGACTCATCCAAACTGAAGCAGCATACATCAGGGATAGGGGCGTTGAAGATATGAATCAGTCGGTGCACAATGAAAATGCACCCGTTCTTCATGAACGACAGGCCGTCGGCATCGTGCGCGAAAGGTGGCATCGTTTTCACTATGGAGTAGCTGCCCACAATGAAAACCGAGTACTCTCCAAGTGTGTTCATTCGCACCCAGGTAGCATCACGGGGGTCGAACACGTCGCCGTCCATCTGGTACACCTGGCATCTCAAACCTGGATACATGGTGACGTGCCTGGTTATGGTCCATGCAGTATAATAAGGTGACGTAAGCAGAGGATATGGATTAAAATAAAATACTTTATATTTGTTATTTCTATAAGAGGGAAGGGAAGCAATGTATAGTCCAGCTGCGGCACGGGCGACGACAAACAATTTGTGAGTGTTACCTGTGCCATGTACATTAGTTAAAGTAGGAGTAGTTTTGTTTGATGGGATTGTGGCAACCTAGCTAGTACTAAACGGAATTGAAAGTGTTAAGTCCTACATAGTTTATTACAACTGACATTATAAAATTGTGTAGATGACTATCCCAATCATTAAAAAGGGAAAGAACTACTCCTGCTCTTGGAGTATAGAGAGACATGTACTGAAATGTTATAAGATGACATGGAAATAAGATATACGGTTGCTCCTGGCTCTAATACTCTTAGATCGAAGAGAATGGATTACCTGGGTACATGATCATGGTCCGATCGTGATAGATCATGGCACCTTACGCCCTTCAATGGTACCATGGGTAACGACTTCTAAGATAGTACGTCCCAACTGGGTGTTGTCAGCTATAAGGTTCCAAGTTAAACCAAATGCCCCATGCACATCCATGATCAGCGATCTGATTTTGATCGGGGGATGACTTTGCCGTGCATAATCGTGCAAACAAGGCGGAATTCATAGAAACCGGACAAAAATCATTACATTTCGAAAACTTTTCATATAAACCGGACGAAACACATTACAGTTCTCATAATAACCAGAGTAAAACCAAATCTAAACATATTCTAAATGATCGTCAGCGTCCGTCCCCCATGTCCGGCCTAGAGCCCCGAGAACTGAAGCTCCGGCTATTGCCTCCGCTTTTTCCTGTTCTGACTCAGCGCTCTCCAGATCCACTTCTGTAGCCTTCTCCTCTGGAGCTCCAGGAAGTGAAGATTTCCACCTTAACATCACCGCCAATCGGATAATCGGCCCTCAATGTTCTGGCCAACAAGCTTAGATTTGACGGGAGGGGAGAAGCGGTGGCCTTCTTGGGACCTGTTGGGGATATAATTACTGAGTATAACCGCCCAGGAGGGCCCGAGTTATACCCATAATGAGTTAATCATATTGAAGCCCATGAAGATAAGGAATATGGCGCTTTACGAAGGAGATCTAACATGAAGGCCCAGGGCCCAAAGGCGGATTAGGGCCCGTAGATGTAAACTGCCTTATGGTGTATGACTTGTGTTGTGAGACAGGAAAGGGTAGAAACCGAGTCGGACACGTTTACTAGCCGGCCGGGATTCTGTGAACCGCCAGGCGTTAACCTGTGTATATAAAGGGACGACCCGGCGGCGGTTTAGGGACAAGAAACAACAGATCAAGAGCCAGGCAAAGCGTATTCGCTCCCTGGTCATCAAAACCCTAGCAATTCCACCTCAGCTGGATTAGGCTTTTACCTTCACCACAAGGGGCTGAACGAGTATAAACTCCTTGCGTCCTTTGTCCCGCTTTAACCCCTTTAAGCTAACTACATTGCGATGGCTCCACGACTAAGTCCTGACACTAGGACATCTGCCGTGACAAAACCACGACAGTTGGCGCCCACCGTGGGGCTATCGCACAATGGTTTCAAGTTCTTAGAGGGCAGCTTCGAAGGGCTCAAGGGATACACTGTGGGCCGGATGAGCAAGAGCCGTCGCGGCAAGCTCTACATCGTCGATGCAGGCTGGGGCCCCGAGGCCGACTCAATTGAGTACGGGTACCTGGTCCCCTTTGGCGGTATTCACGTCTTCATTGGCAAGATCGGCGAACCGGGCCCTGAGCCGGACATCTGCACCGACATCGTCGAAATGGCTCAGTGTGCGAGACTCGCCCGGGTTTAGCCTGCCATGAAGCGTGCCTTCGTGGGAGTCATCCACGAGCGGAGTCTGAGGATAGATCGGTATCTGGTGGTGAAACCGTCGTTTACTCTGATGACGAGTCATCTACCGGAGAGACCGAGTACCAACTGCAAGATGGCCGGTTTGGGGGCTGTTCCGATGGCGACAGTATTCCGGACCCCTTCTATCCGCCGAGCCGGGTTGTGATCTTCATGGCCGGTACACAGCCTGCGCAGCACTCTTCGACTGCAGCGGCGATGGTCTCCGGGTCAGCAGCGGCGACAGCGGCCGGGGCAGGAGGCCCTGCGCGACCGCCGGCTCAGGTTTTGTCTGATTTATTTGAACCTTTGGCAACGCTGCTAGCGGCAGAAGTTAACCCGGCAATTCAGGATGAGCATAATGCGGAAGTTGCGAAAGTGAAGGATCAGATAGCTCAAGCCAAGGCAGACCTGGCAGCTGAGGAAACTAGGCTGCAGAGCGAGCCGAGTTGGATGCACAGGCTTACCGGCTTATGTTGGATCAAAACGCGTCAAATGAAGTCATGAGGAGAAGGTACCGGTCTCATCTGCCTCCGGTTTATGAGGCATGGAATCTCTTTAACACGCCAGGAGCAGGAACCAGCAACTAGCCAGTCGTAAACCGGGTTGAAGCACCTGGAACAGGGGCGCCGGTTCAGCCGCGCACAATGGATCCACCTCATCAGAATATCCCGTTGCCACACGTGTCGACACCTCCAGGCCATTACTCCAACCCTTGGGATAACATAGTCGCCCCCGCTTCACGATTGGCGGCCCTCCCAGTCTAAGGCGAGTCCCCCGTAGCGGTTCAGACGCGACGGGCTAGGGAGCTCCTTCAGACAGCTTTGACCCTGCAGCAGGCTTATTCGTACAGCCGCGAGAGGATTCATTCCAGCCCCCGCCCAAGCCGGAGCTACAGCAGGCACATTGATGAACCGACCATGTCAAGTAGTGCGCAGAACCGTAACGCGCCTCGAGGGCATAACCCAGCAGGCGGTTGATGCTCAGGAAATGGTGGATCATTGTAACGCCCGGATAATTAGGCTACAGTAAAACTCTCCTCATGATGCCATGTCATCTCTGTTACTGTTGCTAATCAAGTGTTAGTTCAAAACATTTCAAATTCAAAAAAATGAATTAGTGACAAACACCCAAAGTATTCAAAAGTCAAAACAAAAATGTTCGGTGGGTGCCAAATATTGCATAGGTAATTATGGTGAAGTAAATACATTTTTAGAAAATGTCTAAATACTTAAATTGAGTTAAAACAGAAAAGAAAATAAATAAAAGGAAAAAAATGAAAATAAAACAAAAGGAAACGAGACCCCCCCTCTTGGACCAGACGGCCCAGCTAATAGCCAGCCAGCCGGCCCGGCCCGCCTCCCCCTGCCGCCTCCTTTCCCTGTTTCCCCGACCCGGGTCGGAACACGGGCGCGCTCCCGCCCGACCACCTCGCCGGCACCGACGCCGGGGAGGATAAGGCCGCCACGCCCCCGCCTCCTCGATCCCGCCTCCCACTCGCCCCCACTCTTGCCTTGGTTCCTGCGCCTCTCCCACTCCCCTCCAGATCCACCTCTGCCGCGCCTCACCGAGCACCGCCGTCGCCATGGCTGCGCCATCGCCGCGACCACCAGCCACCCCGCGCCTCGCCAGCACGTCCACGAGACGCGCCATCGTCCTCTACCTTGTCTACGCCTCACCATCGAGCTCGAGGAGCACCGCACAGTCGGGATCGAGCTCGTCCCCATCTTCTCTGTCGCCGGCCACCTCTGCGCTCCTAAGCTGTCGCAGGCTTTTCGTAGCCGCTCGGTGAGCTCCTCCCTCCCTCCATTCTTCTCCTCGCACTGCGTGAGTCTCCCTAGCTAGCTCGTCGTCGTTGCTTTGAGCTCTCCGCCGTGGCCATGCTCTCCGTCGTGCTCGCCTGAGCACGGCATCGTGTTCCTGGCGCGTCCAGGGACCGAACGCACCCGCGCACGCGCTTCCATATGGCCCCTATGCCCTAGCTCGTTGAGCGCCCGAACGCGCTGCCGCCTGCGCTCGTCGCCGGCGTGCCTCCGGTGACCAAATGGTCATGGGCTAGCGCCCGTTGCATTCGCCACCTAACGCATGTCTCGCCTAGCCTCTCAGTTCGCTCGCTAGCGTGCTGCGTCGCCGTTTCCTCTCGCGTCCGACTCCGGTCGTCCGCCGATGAGCTCGTCGTGCTCGATTCCGGTCACCCCTGCCGCCACAACCACCAGCGTTGGACGCGGCGCAGCCGTAGCTTTCGAACGCGCCCAAAAACTCCACGAACGGTGCCCTGTAGGTGTTTTCCGGCCACCTCCCGAGCCGCGCTGCCGCGTTTTGCCTCGCCGGTGTCGTTCCGGCGCCGTCCGCCGACGTGGCTAGGCGGGCCCCACCCCTGGGTCACTGCCAGTGGGCCATGGGGGCCCCGTTGACTGGGTTGACCCAGTCAACATGCTGACTGGGCTGCCCAGTGAGACTGACGTGGGGGTCCCACCTCTTTATCCTCTAATTAAAATATTTTAATAATTAAAACTAATTAGTTTAGTTATTTAGACACTGACGGGTGGGCCCAGTAGTTTTACTAACTAAATTAGATTAGTTTGAACTCTGTTTAACCCACTGTCTATGACAGGTGGGTCCCCCGTGTCAGTTTTGACCAGTCAACCGCACTGTTGACTGCTGACATCACACATACGTCATGCTGACGTCATCCCATACTGTTCTGGTTAATGTTGGATTTAAATAAATAATTAAAAATCAGAAGATGATTAAATCTTTAGAAAATCATATAAAATAATTCGTAACTCAGATGAAAATACTTTCTACATGAAATTTGCTCAGAACGACGAGACGGTCCGGATACGCAGCCCGTTCGTTCACCACACGTCCCTAGCATAGTGAACCTGCAACATTTCAGCTCCGGTCCATCTGTCCGAAAACGCGAAACATCGGGAATACTTTCCCGGATGTTTCCCCCCTTTGCCGGTATCACCTAGTACCGCGTTGGGCACACCTAGCATCACGCTTTGTCATGTCATGCATCGCCATGCATTTGTTTGCATTGTATTTATTGTTTCTCCCCCCTCTTCTCTCGCTAGACACCGAGACCGACGCCGCTGCCACCCAGTACGACTACGGTGTTGACGACCCCTCCTTCTCGGCTGAGCTTCCAGGGACGACCCCTCCTTCTCGGCTGAGCTTCTAGGCAAGCCCCCCCCCCCTTGATCACCAGATATCGCCTATTCTTCTCTATACTGCTTACATTAGAGTAGTGTAGCATGTTACTGTTTTCCGTTAATCCTATTCTGCTGCATAGCCAGTCTTTGCCACTACTGTTGCTACCTTTACCTGCAATCCTACATGCTTAGTATAGGATGCTAGTTTTCCATCAGTGGCCCTACATTCTTGTCCGTCTGCTGTGCTATACTATCGGGCCGTGATCACTTGGGCGGTGATCACGGGTATATACTTATATACTCTATACATGATACCTGTGGTGACTAAATTCGGGTCGGCTCGTAGTAGTACCCGCGAGTGGATCTTGTGGCGGAGTGACAAGGCAGGTTGAGACCACCTACGCGAGAGGTGGGCCTGGCCCTAGACGGCGTCCGCGGTTACTTCAAAATAACACGCTTAACGAGTTCTTGGTATTTGATCTGAGTCTGGCCATTTGGTCTATACGCACTAACCAACTACGCGGGAACATTTATGGGCACTCGATGTCGTGGTATCAGCTGAAGCCTTCGTGACGTCAGCGACTAAGCGGCGCGCGCCGGATTGGACTGGAACGCCTACTAGGCTAGGTCTGCTTTCGGCCGCCCTCGCAACGTGCAGGTGTGCAATGGGCGATGGGCCCAGACACCTGCGCCATAGGATTTAGACTGGCGTGCTGACCTCTCTGTTGTGCTTAGGTAGGGCTGCGATGTGTTGATCTTCCGAGGCCTGGCATGACCCAGAAAAGTGTGTCCGGCCAAATGGGATCGAGCGTGTTGGGTTATGTGGTGCACCCCCTGCAGGGAAGTTTATCTATTCGAATAGCTGTATCCCTCGGTAAAAGGACGACCCGGAGTTGTACCTTGACCTTATGACAACTAGAACCGGATACTTAATAAAATACACCCTTCCAAGTGCCAGATACAACCCGGTGAACGCTCTCTAACAGGGCGACGAGGAGGGGATCGCCGGGTAGGATTATGCTATGCGATGCTACTTGGCGGACTTCAATCTACTCTCTTCTACATGCTGCAAGATGGAGGCTGCTAGAAGGGTAGTCTTCGATAGGATTAGCTATCCCCCTCTTATTCTGGCATTCTGCAGTTCAGTCCACCGATATGGCCCTTTAAACATATAACCATGCATATGTAGTGTAGCTCCTTGCTTGCGAGTACTTTGGATGAGTACTCACAGTTGCTTTTCTCCATCTTTTCCCCCTTTCCTTTCTACCTGGTTGTCGCAACCAGATGCTGGAGCCCAGGAGCCAGACGCCACCATCGACGACGACTCCTACTACACCGGAGGTGCCTACTACTACGTGCAGCCCGCTGACGACGACCAGGAGTAGTTATGAGGATCCCAGGCAGGGGCCTGCGCCTCTTTCGATCTGTATCCCCATTTGTGCTAGCCTTCTTAAGGCAAACTTGTTTAACTTATGTCTGTACTCAGATATTGTTGCTTCCGCTGACTCGTCTATGATCGAGCACTTGTATTCGATCCCTCGAGGCCCCTGGCTTGTATGACTTATTTATGTTTTAGAGTTGTGTTGTGATATATTCCCGTGAGTCCCTGATCTTGATCGTACACGTTTGCGTGCATGATTAGTGTACGATTGAATCGGGGGCGTCACAAGTTGGTATCATAGCCGACTGCCTGTAGGAATCCCCCTTCCACACTCCTTGGCCGAAGTCGAGTCTAGACATTGCAAAAACTTTTACTAACATGGCTGTGTGTCTTACGGGCACACATCGCCATTGGGTGGTACTAGGATCTTTTACTCCTCGACCTTTACTCTGGGACTCTGAACTCTCTTCTACTCGGGTTAAACGAATTTACTAACTCTAACACTAGGTTCCCATGACCGCATTCACCCCAAAGTTGGATAAGCCATAGTTATTTCTTAGAATAGTATTTTGAACAATTCCCACACTGTCATTTGACTCCTTTGAAACATCTTTGCTTTCAGATGGAACCGACGAGGCAGGTCGTGCGCCACACGACGGCCATTGGTGCCTCGGGATCACCTGCTGTGCTAGCTGAGATGATGACCTATCTGGGTTATCGCTGGCACCCTGAGTACACCGTGTACGAGGAGTACCAGGACTTTAACCAGAAGCAGTATCGTGCCATCGTCCACCTCTACTCTCGGGAGTATGACTCCACTACTGTGCTGCACACCGCTCATGGTGTTGGAGTGACCATCGATATGGCTGTCCACGATGCTGCTTATGCTGCTCTGACACGTCTTCGTGGAGAGGTCACCGGGTGCGGAGGGATACTATACTACTGCCTACTCCACTGTCACCCGAGAGCCCTTCTACCATCAGAACCTGGTTCTGCATGCTGATGGGCTGGATCGAGCTAACCGAGCTCTTCGCCATGAGTTGTACACCACCCGTCAGCACCTTTACCGTGCTCTGACGCTGTTGCACCCCTTTGTCCGATCTAGAGAGCTGCCCTATTCTGCGATCTACCCAGCCAGGACTGTGATGCCCCAGGGTGTCGGCTGGCCAGATGTGGGAGGCTACTCTCCCGCACTTGGTCCTCTTCTGCCACCTGAGCGTCAGGTTCTGCACCAGAGTATTCGCAGACCCCAGGTTGCTGACATGGAGTTCCCGATGCAACACTACCAGCTTTCAGGCTACACCTACCTCCACAGTACCTCTTGGGACTGATGTAGGCTTGCTTCTTAGTGTTAGATGCATTCGCCGCGAGCCTGTGTGCCGCCTATGGTGTTTTAGTCTACGTACGGAACTCTGTGTACTGAACTCTATGCATGACCCCTTTTGTAAGTTATGCAGACTACTATGTAGCAGCTATCGTGCTCCTTTCATTATGCATGTTTCATCATCAATGATTCTTGTCTTTGCAAATTTCTCAATGCTGAACTACCCCTGTTATATATTAGCAGGATGGTTAGACCAGGTGGTCGTGGTAGTAGTGGCAATGCCCCACCACCACCTGAGTACATGGCTGGTATGATCCAACAGTTCGAACTGAACCGCCAATTCATGGAAAATATGATGGCTCAGTTTCCTCGCCCCAATATGGACCAGCAACCAACCCCAGTAACTCTGCAGGATTTCATGCGCCTCAACCCAACTATGTACCGCAGCTCAACTAAGCCTCTGGATGCTGATGACTGGCTCCGTGACATCACCTATGAGATGGAGTCTGCCGATGTAGCCCCTGCCAGCTATGTCACCTTTGCTTCCTTCTTCCTGAAGGGACCCGCGGCTCAATGGTGGGACAGCCACAGGCGTACTCTGCTAGCTGGAACAATCATCACCTGGCCAGACTTTCAAGCTGCTTTCCGTGCCCGCTTCATTCCTAAGGGAGTCATGGACCGGAAGAAGCGTGAGTTCCGCAACCTCACCCAAGGCAACAAAACTGTTGAAGCTTATCAGCGGGAGTTTCTGAACTTGTCTCGCTATGCTGAAGAGGACATTGCAACTGATGCCCGTAGACAGGAGAAGTTCCATGACGGCCTTCAAGCTGACATCAAGCTTGCACTTCTAGTGCATGACTTTGCTGATTTCGCCACCTTGGTGAACAAGGCCATCAATGTCGAAACTGGTCTGCAGGAATACCAGAGCTCTCACAGGCGCAACCGTGACACGGGCTCATCTTCGGGCCCGCCCTCGCAGAAGCGTAAGATATGGATTCCCAACAGCATGTACCAGCCAACTGCACCTGCCCCAAGGCAGATCTATGCTGCACCTCGTCTGCCTACTCCTCCAACTAGGCAGCCAAGGCTTCCAGCACCACCACCCCGAGCTCCTGCCCCCACTCCCAATAATGGTTTGTGCTTCAGGTGTGGTCAACTAGGACACCGTGCTAGAGAATGCAACCAGAACCATAATCAACTGGCCCTTCCAACAACTGGCCATTGAACCAACCAGCCCCGCAGCAAGAAGGCCAAGTCTTATGGTCGTGTTCATGCCAACCACGTTGATCTCAATGAAGCTCAATACCAGCCTGCTACTGTGATGGGTACACTCCTCGTAAATTCAGTACCAGCATCCGTTTTATTTGATACAGGTGCATCACATTCATTCATGTCAGAAGATTTTGCATTCATGCATGGCATTAAAAGCGAAGACATGAATGGTTCACTATTAGTACACACCCCTGCGGGCCAATGTCGAACCTCCATGATTTGCAACGACGTCCCCGTTGAAATCGAAGGACTGGAATTTCTTGTCTCTCCCATCGTACTAAAGTCCTGTAGCATTGATTTCATTCTGGGAATGAATTGGTTAAAAGCGCATACTGCTTCAATCGTTTGCGCCACTAAGACCGTCCATCTGCTACACCCTTCAGAGGAAATAGTTACTTACCAAGCTCATCTGGTGCAAAATGCCGAGGCAAGGCTCTATGCATTGAATGCATTGGACGCTGCACCACTCGAGGGCATTGAAAACATTCCCATCGTGCGTGAATTCCTCGACGTCTTTCCTGAAGAACTTCCAGGGATTCCCCCTACTAGAGCTGTCGAATTCATCATCGACTTGAAACTAGGCACCACTCCTATAGCCAAATGACCCTACAAGATGCCGCCGCATGAACTCCTTGAGCTTAAGGAGGAAATCGACAAATCTCTTCGCAAAGGATTCATTCGCCCAAGTTGCTCTCCTTGGGGAGCACCTTCTCTCTTTGTCAAGAAGAAGGATGGGACAAACCGATTAGTTCAAGACTACCGTCCTGTAAACCAAGCTACCATTCAGAATAAATACCCTCTTCCTCGGATCAGTGATCTGTATGATCAACTGGCGGATTCAACAGTGATCTCTAAGCTCGACTTGAGGTTGGGTTACCACCAGATCTGTGTTCGCGAAAAGGATATCCCAAAGACCGCCTTCGTGACTCGATATGGTTCATACGAGTACACCGTCATGTCTTTTGGTTTAACCAATGCTCCAGCCACCTTCTCTTGTCTGATGAACTATATATTCATGGATTACCTCGACAAGTTCGTCGTGGTTTATCTAGATGATATCCTCGTATTTTCCAAGAACGAAGAGGAACATGCTGAACATCTTCGTCTTGTGCTGGAAAAAGCTACAAGAGCATCAACTATATGCCAAGTTCTCCAAATGTGAATTCTGGCTACCCGAAGTAACCTATCTTGGGCATGTCATCTCTAAGGATGGTATTGCCGTCAACCCTGAACGAGTCCAGGCTATCCTTGATTGGACTCCTCCCAAGAACGTTAAGCAAGTCAGAAGTTTTCTCGGTCTCGCCAGCTATTGCCGTCGATTCATCGAGAACTTCTCCAAGATCGCCAGGCCTCTGACTAACTTGTTGCATAAGGGCGTCAAGTTCCAATGGACAGACAAATGTCAGGAAAGTTTCCAGGCACTCAAAGACAAGTTGACTTATGCCCCAGTGCTAGCTCCACCTGATACTAAGAAGGACTTCGTCATTTACTGCGACGCTTCCCGTCAAGGATTAGGCTGTGTCCTAATGCAAGACCGCAAAGTGATTGCTTATGCCTCTCAGCAATTGCGCCCTCACGAAGAGAACTACCAAGTTCATGACCTCGAACTTGCTTCTGTCATTCATGCGCTGAAGCAGTGGCGACATTACCTTCTCGGTAATCGTTGCGAGATCTTCACTGACCACCATAGTCTGAAGTATTTGTTTACTCAGCCAGACCTGAACCTCCGTCAGCAAAGATGGATGGAGATAGTTGCAGACTTTGACTTGGGTATTTCATATACGCCAGGCAAGGCTAATGTAATGGCTGATGCCTTGAGCCGCAAGTCTTACTGCAACCACCTCCAGGTTCACAAAGTTCAGCCCTCGCTTGTTGAAGAATTTAGAAAGCTGAACCTCCATATTGTTCCTCCGGGTGCACTCGCTCCCCCTCCTACGGAGTTTTGCAAGATGAACCTCCGTGTTGTTTCCCAGGCTTCCTTCAATACCCTAGCTGTCGAACCAGATCTCTTGGACTCCATCAAGAGAATACAGGGATATGACTCTGAAGCCCACAAGATTAAGCGCTACCTCGCAGAAGGAAAGCCCTCATTCTTCACTATTGCTGATGATGGCACTTTGTACTTCAAGGGCCGCCTAGTGGTGCCATGTGCAGAGAAAAACCTGGATATGACTCAGGAAGTTATGAAAGAAGCACATGATACGCCTCTATGTATCCATCCTGGTAGTACAAAGATGTACCAAGACATCCGTCAGAGATTCTGGTGGTCTAATATGAAGCAAGATATTGCTCGATATGTTGATGAGTGTGACGTTTGTCGTCGTATCAAAGCAGAGCATCAAAGGCCTGCTGGAACTCTGCAATCTATCTCTATTCCGGAATGGAAATGGGACCATGTTGAAATGGACTTCGTCATTGGATTCCCCAAGTCGCAGAAAGGGAATGATGCTATTCTTGTCGTCATTGACCGACTTTCTAAGGTTGCGCATTTTTTGGCAGTCAACGAAATGGTCACTGCTAGTCAGCTGGCAACGCTCTATATATCCACGATTGTTTCACTCCATGGTATCCCATTGGTTATCAGCTCAGACCGTGGCAGCTTATTCACTTCAAGATTCTGGGCAAGCTTCTTGGAAGCTATGGGAACTCATCTGTCATTCAGTACTGCGTTTCATCCTCAGTCGCAAGGGAAAGTTGAAAGTGTCAACCAAGTTCTCGAAGACATGCTTCAAGCTTGTGTTATTTCCTTCGGCAAGAAATGGGAGGAATCTCTCCCATATGCTGAGTTCTCTTATAATAATAGCTATCAAGCTAGTCTGAAGATGGCCCCCTTCGAAGTGTTATATGGACGAAAGTGCTGAACCCCTCTGAACTGGTCAGAAACTGGGGAACGTCCACTCTTTGGTCCGGATATTATCCAACATGCCGAAGAACAAGTCCGCATTATTCGTGAGAATCTCAAGACTGCTCAGTCACGTCAGAAGAGTCAGTATGACCGTCATCATAAAGACATGGTCTATCAACCTGGCGAAAAGGCTTATCTTCGAGTCACACCAATGAAGGGTGCTCACCGCTTCGGAATCAAGGGCAAACTAGCTCCTCGCTATATTGGCCCATTCACTATTCTAGAAAGGCGTGGAAAAGTGGCATACCAACTGGAGCTTCCGCCGAACCTTTCTCAGGTTCACGATGTGTTCCATGTGTCATAGCTCCGCCGTTGCTTCAAGGACCCAATCCGAGCAGTGGATCATGAAGTGCTCGAATTGCAGCAGGACCTCTCCTATAAGGAGCATCCGGTCCGCATTCTCGACCAAGCTGAACGCCGCACACGTTAGAAGGCGATCAAGTTCCTCAAAGTCCAGTGGTCGCACCATTCTGAAGATGAAGCCACCTGGGAACGCGAGGATCGCCTGCATGATGAATACCCCGCACTGTTTCCTTCTACCTCCTAAATCTCGGGACGAGATTTCTTGTAGTGGAGGAGATTTGTAACGCCCGGATAATTAGGCTACAGTAAAACTCTCCTGATGATGCCATGTCATCTCTGTTACTATTGCTAATCAAGTGTTAGTTCAAAACATTTCAAATTCAAAAAAATGAATTAGTGACAAACACCCAAAGTTTTCAAAAGTAAAAACAAAAATGTTCGGTGGGTGCCAAATATTGCATAGGTAATTATTGTGAAGTAAATACATTTTTAGAAAATGTCTAAATACTTAAATTGAGTTAAAATAGAAAAGAAAATAAATAAAAGGAAAAAAATGAAAATAAAACAAAAGGAAACGAAACCCCCCTCTTGGACCAGACGGCCCAGCTAATAGCCAGCCAGCCGACCGGCCCAGCCGGCCCGGCCCGCCTCCCTCTACCGCCTCCTTTCCCTGTTTCCCCGACCCGGGTCGGAACAGGAGCGCGCTCCCGCCCGACCACCTCGCCGGCACTGACGCCAGGGAGGATAAGGCCGCCACACCCCCACCTCCTCGATCCCGCCTCCCACTCGCCCCCACTCTCGCCTTGGTTCCTGCGCCTCTCCCACTCCCCTCCAGATCCACCTCTGCCGCGCCTCACCGAGCGCCGCCATCGCCATGGCTGCGCCATAGCCGTGGCCACCGGCCACCCCGCGCCTCGCCAGCACGTCCACGAGACGCGCCGTCGTCCTCTACCTCGTCTACGCCTCGCCATCGAGCTCGAGGAGCACCGCACGGTCGGGATCGAGATCGCCCCCATCTTCTCTGTCGCCGGTGACAGCCGTCGTCTCCGGCCACCTCTGCGCTCCTAAGCTGTCGCAGGATTTTCGTAGCCACTCGGTGAGCTCCTCCCTCCCTCCATTCTTCTCCTCGCACAGCGTGAGTCTCCCTAGCTAGCTCGTCGCCGTTGGTTTGAGCTCACCGCCGCAGATCGCCTCACCGCCGTGGCCATGCTCTCCGTCTTGCTCGCCTGAGCAGGGCATCGTGTTCCTGGCGCGTCCAGGGACCGAACGCACCCGCGCACGCGCTTCCATATGGCCCCTATGCCCTAGCTCGTTGAGCGCCCGAACGCACTGCCGCCTGCGCTCGTCGCCGGCGTGCCTCCGATGACCAAATGGTCACGGGCCAGCGCCCGTTGCATTCGCCACCTAACGCATGTCTCGCCTAGCCTCTCAGTTCGCTCGCTAGCGTGCTGCGTCGCCGTTTCCTCTCGCGTCCGACTCCGGTCATCCGCCGATGAGCTCGCCGCGCTCGATTCCTGTCACCCCTGCCGCCACAACAACCACCGTTGGACGCGGCGCAGCCGTAGCTTTCGAACGCGCCCAAAAACTCCACGAACGGTGCCCTGTAGGTGTTTTCCGGCCACCTCCCGAGCCGCGCCGCTGTGTTTTGCCTCGTCGGCGTCGTTCCGGCGCCGTCCGCCGACGTGGCTAGGCGGGCCCCACCTCTGGGTCACTGCCAGTGGGCCATGGGGGCCCCGTTGACTGGGTTGACCCAGTCAACGTGCTGACTGGGCTGCACAGTGAGACTAACGTGCGGGTCCCACCTCTTAATCCTCTAATTTAAACATTTTAATAATTAAAACTACCTAAATTGGATTAGTTTGAACTCTATCTAACCCACTGTCTATGACAGGTGGGTCCCCCGTGTCAGTTTTGACCAGTCAACCGCACTGTTGACTGCTGACATCACACATACGTCATGCTGACGTCATCCCATACTGTTCTGGATAATGTTGGATTTAAATAAATAATTAAAAATCAGAAGATGATTAAATCTTTAGAAAATCATATAAAATAATCCGTAACTCGGATGATAATACTTTCTACAGGAAAGTTGCTCAGAACGACGAGACGAATCCGGATAGGCAGCCTGTTCATTCACCACACGTCCCTAGCATAGTGAACCTGCAACATTTCACCTCCGGTCCATCTGTCCGAAAACGCGAAACATCGGGAATACTTTCCCGGATGTTTTCCTCCCTTTGCCGGTATCACCTAGTACCGCGTTGGGCACACCTAGCAGCACGCTTTGTCATGTCATGCATCGCCATGCATTTGTTTGCATTGTATTTATTATTTCTCCCCCCTCTTCTCTCGCTAGACACCGAGACCGACGCCGCTGCCACCTAGTACGACTACGATGTTGACGACCCCTCCTTCTCGGCTGAGCTTCCAGGCAAGCCCCCCCCCCTTGATCACCACATATCGCCTATTCTTCTCTATACTGCTTGCATTAGAGTAGTGTAGCATGTTACTGTTTTCCGTTAATCCTATTCTGCTGCATAGCCTATCTTTGCCACTACTGTTGTTACCTTTACCTGCAATCCTACATGCTTAGTATACGATGCTAGTTTTCCATCAGTGGCCCTACATTCTTATCCGTCTGCTGTGCTATACTATCGGGCCGTGATCACTTGGGCGGTGATCATGGGTATATACTTATATACTCTATACATGATACCTGTGGTGACTAAAGTCGGGTCGACTCGTAGGAGTACCCGCGAGTGGATCTTGTGGCGGAGCGACAGGGCAGGTTGAGACCACCTACGTGAGAGGTGAGCCTGGCCCTGGACGGCGTCCGCGGCTACTTCAAAATAACACGCTTAACGAGTTCTTGGTATTTGATCTAAGTCTGGCCATTTGGTCTATACGCACTAACCAACTACGCGGGAACAGTTATGGGCACTCGACGTCGTGGTATCAACCGAAGCCTTCGTGACGTCAGCGACTGAGCGGCGCGCGCCGGATTGGACTTGAACGCCTACTAGGCTAGGTCTGCTTTCGGCCGCCCTCGCAACGTGCAGGTGTGCAATGGGCGATGCGCCCAGACCCCTGCGCCATAGGATTTAGAACGGCGTGCTGACCTCTCTGTTGTGCTTAGGTAGGGCTGCGACATGTTGATCTTCCGAGGCCGGGCATGACCCAGAAAAGTGTGTCCGGCCAAATGGGATCGAGCGTGTTGGGTTATGTGGTGCACCCCTGCAGGGAAGTTTATCTATTAGAATAGCCATGTCCCTCGGTAAAAGGACGACCCAGAGTTGTACCTTGACCTTATGATAAATAGAACCGGATACTTAATAAAATACACCCTTCCAAGTGCCAGATACAACCCGGTGATCACTCTCTAACAGGGCGACAAGGAGGGGATCGCCGGGTAGGATTATGCTATGCGATGCTACTTGGAGGACTTGAATCTACTCTCTTCTACATGCTGCAAGATGGAGGCTGCTAGAAGCATAGTCTTCGACATGATTAGCTATCCCCCTCTTATTCTGGCATTCTGCAGTTCAGTCCACCGGTATGGCCCTTTACACATATAACCATGCATATGTAGTGTAGCTCCTTGCTTGTGAGTACTTTGGATGAGTACTCACGGTTGCTTTTCTCCCATTTTTCCCACTTTCCTTTCTACGTGGTTGTCGCAACCAGATGCTGGAGCCTAGGAGCCAGACACCACCGTCGACGACGACTCCTACTACACCAGAGGTGCCTACTACTACGTGCAGCCCGCTGACGACGACCAGGAGTAGTTAGGAGGATCCCAGGCAGAAGGCCTGCGCCTCTTCTGTATCCCCGTTTGTGCTAGCCTTCTTAAGGCAAACTTGTTTAACTTATGTCTGTACTCAGATATTGTTGCTTCCGCTGACTCGTCTATGATCGAGCATTCGTATTCGAGCCCTCGAGGCCCCTGGCTTGTATTATGATGCTTGTATGACTTATTTATGTTTTAGGGTTGTGTTGTGATATCTTCCCGTGAGTCCCTGATCTTGATCGTACACGTTTTCGTGCATGATTAGTGTACGATTGAATCGGGGGCGTCACAATCATGGTAGAGCACGTCGAGAAGCCAAGTTAGTGGCGCAGCACGCGGCCCGTCAGCTCACTCCTGTTCGTCCAACAACTTCCGTGGAACCAGGGGTTACCTCCAGCTCTTTGGGGGTGCCATGTCTCACCCCGGCTCTACGTAATGTACGGCTGCCCAAGGATTTCAAGGGTCCTCGTAAAGTGCCCAATTACACTGCCGACTTACCCCCCGGGTCATGGGTCGAAAGCTATGAGATGGCGATGGAGATGCTGGATGTGGATGATGTGGCTTGTGCTAAATACTTCACCATGATGTTGGAAGGAACAACTCGGACTTGGCTGAAAAGTTTGCCAGCTAACTCCATCGGATCATGGGCCGAGTTAAAAGCCCGGTTTATCCAGAATTTCAAGGACACGTGCAAGCATCCCATGTCAATTGTGGACTTAGCCGCTGGGTCCAAGAAGAAGGTGAATCGACAACCCATTGGGTGCGCCGGGTTTCGGCAATCTTGCATTCATCGGACCGCATCAATGCCGATACAGCAGTCTTAACGTTGGAGGGCAATTGCTGGTTCACGCCTCTAAAGCTGAAGCTAGGACGACTCAAGCGTCACTACAATGACATGGGAACGCTTATGGCAGCTCTGGTTAAGTATGCCGACTCTGATAGTACCAAGGACCCTAAGTCTGACGATGAAAAGCCAGGAAAGGGAAAGAAGAGCGGCAGCACCAAAGGGCAACATCAAAACTCGGCGGGCCACGGAAACAGCGGTAAGCGTAAAGCAGATAACAGTTTAGATTTTGTGGCTAACACCAACATGCAGAACAATGGTCAGCGTCGTAAGGGTAAACTGCCCCCGCGGAGTGGAGAATTAGGTGTCAATCTTGAGCGCCTATTAAGCAGCCCTGCCCAAGGCACGGGACGCGAGAAAGGCCAGGTACGCACCTCTGGAAGGATTGCTTTATTATGCGGGAGTTCAAAAACTCGAATCTTTTCCAATATGATGATGGACCGTCCGGCGGTTCAGGACCCAGTTCTCATGGGCCGGGTTATGGTGGAGGCAGTTCTCGCTCAGGATTTCAAGGTAATCAAGGCGGACATGGCAATCAAGGCAGTTAGGGCAACCAGGGTGGTTATAATCATCAGGGGAGTCAGCAGCAGCAGCAGCAGTCGGGTTACCAGAGCAAACCGAAGCACTTGAATAGTGGGCAGTATCATGTCTTCACGACTAGCCTGTGCAAGCGCGATCAGAAGCTTCATAAAAGGGCAGTAAACTCCGTTGAACCGGCAGTGCCCCGTTACTTGCGCTAGTCTGAACAACCCATTGTGTGGAGTCGAGAAGATCATCCGCCCCGGGTGGATAAGCCGGGTCATCTGGCATTGGTGGTGGCGCCTCAGGTTGGAGGGTATAAGTTCACCAAGGTGCTCATGGATGGAGGGAGCAGTATCAATATCCTTTATTATGAAACCTTCCATCGCATGGGGTTGACAGATAAAAATCTTAAACCGTTGAACACTGTTTTCCATGGTGTGTTGCCTGGTATATCGGCGTACCCAGTTAGCAAGATAGCTCTGGAGGTTGCTTTTGGAGATGATCATGATTCAAGATCGGAGACATTGACTTTTGAAGTGGTGAAATTCAAGAGCCCTTATCATGCCCTGTTTGGACGGTCGGCTTATGCTAAGTTCATGTCAAGGCCCTGTTATGTTTATCTGCAGCTTAAAATGTCGGGTCATAAGGGGACCATCATGGTGCATGGGAGCCGTAAGATAGCTTTGGAATGTGAAGAAGGTGATGCGGCCTATGCTGAGTCGGTTTGTGCAACAGAGGAGTTGAAGTTTTACAAGGACAATGTTGATCTGGCGGATATGACTTCTTTGAAAAAGCCAACTACAGAGCATGATCCCGCCTCGAAGTTTAAATCGGCTGATGAGACTAAACTGGTTGATTTTGTTCCTGGCGATTCATCGAAGCAGTTTAGCATCAGCACTAACCTGGATATGAAATAGGAAAGCGCGCTCATCGAGTTCATCCGTGAGAACCGGGACATCTTTGCATGGAAACCTTCTGACATGCATGCCAGGTGTACCGAGGGAACTCGCTGAGCACTCTCTTAATATCGATCCCAAGTTTAAACCGGTCAAGCAGTTTCTCCGCCGCTTCAATGAAGAAAGGCACAAGGCCATTGGTGAGGAGGTAGCCCGGCTCTTGGCAGCAGGGTTTATTGTGGAGGTTTTTCACCCTGAGTGGTTAGCTAACCAGGTGCTAGTACTTAAGAAGAACGACACTTGGCGTATGTGTGTGGACTACACAGATTTGAACAAGGCTTGTCCAGCTGTTCCCTTCGCTCTCCCTCGTATTGATCAAATCATTGACGCAACGGCGGGTTGTGAGCGTTTGAGCTTTCTGGATGCTTATTCTGGTTATCATCAGATCAAAATGGCAGTTAAGGACCAGGAGAAGACAGCTTTTATAACTCCCTTTGGAGCATTCTGCTATGTATCTATGCCTTTTGGGCTCAAGAGTGCCCAGGAGACTTATTAGCGCTGTGTGCAGAATTGTCTTCATAATCAGATTGGGCGCAATGTTCATGCTTATGTGGATGATATTGTGGTGAAGTCCAGAAAAAAGGATACGTTAATAGATGATTTGAAGGAAACTTTTGATAATCTTCGGGTTTACAAGATGATGCTTAATCCGTCCAAGTGTGTTTTTGGTGTACCAGCAGGCAAGCTCTTGGGTTTTCTGGTGTCTAATAGGGGCATTGAAGCTAATCCGAAAAAGATCAAAGCTATTACGTCTCTGGCTAAACCGGCGTGTATTAACAATGTTCAGCGTCTAGCGGGTCGTATTGCAGCATTGAGCCGGTTTATCAGTCGGTTTGGGGAGAAAGCTATCCCTCTATATCAGATGATGAAGAAGACAGATAATTTTGTCTGTAGTGATGCTGCTAATGCGGCGTTTGAAGACTTGAAGAAACAGTTAGTTGAGCCACCTGTCATTGCTGCTCCGGTTGATAAAGAGTCGTTGTTGTTATATGTGGCTGCCAATGCCCAGGCTATCAGTGTGTCCATTGTGGTGGAACGTAAGGAGGCTGGCAAGGAATATCTGGTTCAACGGCCGGTTTATTATATCAGTGAGGTGCTTATCGAGTCCAAGCAGAGGTACCCACATTGGCAGAAGTTGGTGTATGGAGTTTTCATGGCAAGCCGGAAGCTTAAGCAGTATTTTCAGGGTCATCCCATCACTGTGGTCAGTTCTGCCCCTTAGGGAGATATAATTCAAAACAGGGAAGCAACTGGCTGGGTTGCCAAGTGGGCCATTGAGCTTGGACCTCATGGGTTAAGATATATGCCTCAAACGGCAATCATGTCCCAAGCGCTTGTGGATTTCATCAATGACTGGATAGAGTTGCAGGCGCCGGAAGGAAAGCCGGATCACACTTATTGGACTATTCATTTTGATGGGTCCAGGCAATTGGAGGGCTCGGGGGCTGGAGTCATGTTAACTTCCCCATGAGGTGATAAGTTTTGTTACGTTCTCTGTTTAATTTTCCCTTGTACTAACAATGCAGCAGAATATGAGGCCTTGCTCCGTGGTCTTCGAACGGCTAAGGAGATGAATTTAAGCCGAGTTAAGTGCTTTGGTGATTTAGACCTGGTAGCTCAACAAGTGTCTGGTACTTGGGATTCCAAGGATCCACTCATGGCGGCGTATCGACGAGAGGTGGATATTGTGGCTGGTCACTTCAAGGGTTATCAGGTTGACCATGTGGACCGGCGAAATAATGAAGCAACGGACGCTTTGGGCCGTTTGGGTTCCCAACGTAAACCGGCGCCACCCAATGTTTTTCTAGATGTTTTGCATAACCCGTCGGTCAAGCTGCCTACAGAGGAGGATTTGGCTGTTCCTGGCCCAGAGGCTCAGTTGGTGGCGGCTCTTCACGTTATCCCAGACTAGATGGTCCCATATTTGGCGTATATAAACCGGGGCGAGTTACCGGAGAATGAAACTTTGGCCAGGCAGATAATCCAGCGATCCAAGTCAATGACCATTGTCAACGGAGAATTGCATCATTGCAGTGTAACAGGGGCGTTTCAGCGTTGCGTATCTCCTGAAGAAGGCTGTGAGATTTTGCGTGAGATCCATGAAGGAGATTGTGGTCACTACGCCGGTTCAAAATCCCTGGTAGCTAAAGCTTTTCGTCACGGCTTCTATTGGCTGACGGCTCATGCTGATGCTGAGGACATGGTGAAAAAGTGTGATGGTTGTCAGAAGTTTTCACATCGAGCTCATGTTCCGGCTAAGGAATTGAGGATGATTCCAATCACTTGGCCGTTTGCAAGTTGGGGGCTGGATATGGTTGGGCCTTTTAAGAGGTCCAAGGATAAGAAGACCCACCTTCTGGTGGCGGTTGATAAGTTCACTAAGTGGGTGGAGGCAGAGCCAGTCAGCAAGTGTGATGCAGCCACGGCGGTTCAATTCATCAAGAAGGTGATTTTCCGGTTTGGTTTTCCACACAACATCATAACTGATAATGGCACTAATCTGTCTAAAGGTGCTATGAAAGATCGGTTGTTGTTGTTGGCGTCGTAAATCGACTGATAATGAGAAAGATTGGTTTCTTCAGCCAATTTGCTAGCCAAGGGGTGCATTTCCTTCATCAGAGCTCGGAGATCATCATTATTAAAATCTGATCCGTCCTCCCTTAAGCTTGGATAGCCATTACCCACATCCGCTGGATCAAGATCAGGTACCCATGCTTTAGCCCGGGTTAGCGCGGTCAGAGCACCTGCCCTTGCAGCTGATCTTTTAACTCTTCAAACCGGACAGGGAGCATCAACAATCTTTCTAATGTTTCCTTGATTAAAGTTGGGGGCGGCTTGTTATGAGAGGCAGTACATATGACCCGTTGCGCGCCGGTATATAATTGCTCAATAAGAGTATAGGCAGCCTTCAATTTCTTCTGCATGTCAGAGCCAAGATGGGTAATTTGAGTTGCTGCATCATTACGAACATCGATAAACCGGCAGCTTATGGGATAATACATGTTAAAAGCTTATAAGGAGGATATTTACCAAACATAGCAGTGGTCATGGCATTTATTTGCGGCTTCAAACCAGTCAGCTCTTCTACCACCGGATTAAGGGCTGCTTCTGCATCTTCAACCCTCTTTTGCAATTTGGATTTCTCTATGTCCCAGTCTGCCCGCTCCTTCTTGAAACTCTCCTTTAGCTTCTCCATGGCTGCTAAGGCACTGGTCAGCTCCTCTTTGGATTTGGAGGTTTCTGTATGGTTGGACTTGATGTTTTCTTGAAGATCAGCGGTTTGGGATTCCTTTTTGCTCAGCTCAGCCTATAAGAGACATACATATCATGAGTTGGCAGCACATATTCGAAGTACCAAGCACATAACAAGTTATACACTTGGCACTTGGGGGCTAATGCCTATTTGCTTATCAAAAAAATTTACAAGTCCCAAGCTCAATACAAGTATTATTCCTGGCACTTGGGGGCTAATGTATATTTTCTCAAAGTTAACATTATGGGTATTCTTCCATTAGTCAGCTTAGTGGATGGTTGGTGTACAACGATATTCAACAAGAAATTTGGCAGGATAAAAGTCCCGGTTCATCTTGAAAGAATAAACCGGCCCTTGGGGGCTACACAGGAAAAAGTTGCAAGATTAATATTCTAAAGTCCCAGTTCATCTTGAAAAGATAAACCGGCCCTTGGGGGCTATGCAAGCAAAGTTGAGGTATTACAAAGTCCCGGTTTACATTGATATCATAAACCGGCCCTTGGGGGCTACTGGAGTTGATATTAGAAATTGGACACAAGAGAGAAATAGTTATGCAGAGTTAAAACATCATTTACCTCATATCCCTCTTTCATCAGGTTCACTAAACCGGCTTCATAGTAGCGGCTTGTGTACGGACGGTTCAAAAAGCCAGAATGAATGTCTTGGGTGTTGAGGTGGGCATAGCTTGACAAATCTGTATTCCACTTGCCTTTGTCCATAGCAGAAAATTCTTCTTTGGCACTATGCTTTGATAAAGCGACAGGATTGCCAGGGGTGGTGTGGCCGAAGCCAGTAATCATAATATCATCCGCCTTGTCATCAGCAGCCTTGACTGGACTTGACGAATTATCAGCAGCTCGGACCGGGCTTGTCGGTTTATCAGCATGGCCCGTCGGATCAACTTACACTTGTTCAACAAAAAAGTCATGATCTTGCGGTGGCGGATCATCAAGCATGGCGTCAGCATTTGCTTCTTCCGGTTCTGGAGTTTTCTCCGGTTCAGTGACCACATTGTCATCAGCCGATTTATTTAATTTGGCCTTTTTGCTGGGTCTAGGCTTGGCACTGAGAAGAACAAACATAAAGGTCAGTACATCGGGCTAACATAAGGTGTTAAAGGTAAATTTAAAGCATAACTCACCCAGGAACCGTTTTGAAGGTTGGAAGATGCATTTCTGTTGATTCGCCAGAAGAGGAATGGGAAGTTCCCTGATAATTTGAATCAGACGGAGTAAGAGGTTGCCGGAAATAACCCGCCTTTGGATAATATGGGTCAGGATTATAAGAGACCTTTGGGCGACGTTTACGAACCGGCGTATTTGGTAAACCGGAAGAAGTTACTACATGGCCGCTATGCCGAGTTGTGCGGCGAGCTTCGTGTTGCTGTTTCTTCAAAAGAAATTTTGGATCCATGTGAGCTAGAGGGTGAGAAAATCTTACTTTCCAGTTTGCTTGATGGGTTTTCAGAGTTGGCGGAGGTTCTGAGCCGGAGGAAAGAATAATTACCTCTACATCACCAGCTTGGCTAGCCTCTCCGTCCTCCTGATGATAATCATTATCAATAAGATGTATATAGAGAGAACCAAGTGAATCAAGTTCTACCTCTGACTCGTGATTTTCATCGTCATCATCAACTTGTAAATCGGTGGAGTCGGCGGTTTTCTTTTTGGCAGGCTTCTTGGTGACCTTAGTCTTGACACGAGCGGTTTTCGCCGGTTTATCCTGCGGCTTCTTCTTCCAGAACGGATCGTCACCCTGTCAAGGATTGTCAAAAGTTATAAGGGAAGATTATAAGGGTCGGATTAAAATAAGAGTTACGCAATTCTTACAGCTGGCGGTTTATTGGAAACGCAGAAGGGACTAAGCCTGTTTTGCTGTAGACAGCCACCGGTTCATCCAGTATTTTTTTTAACAGCTTCTGTAATTTCAGCCTCAGTTAGCTGAATGTGGATATGTCGTTGAGGATCTTTTAAGTCCCCTGTATATTCGCACATTAAACTAGGGCGACAGCTTAAAGGCAGAATGCTCCAGGATATCCAGCAGCGAACAAAGTCAACGCCTGTTAAACCGTTCGCAACAAAGGCTCTGAGCTTTGAAAGTTGTGGTGCGTAGTTGGCCCTTTCCTTTGCAGTTAGCCTTTGAAGGAATGGATGTGTATTGGTAAGCCGGTGAGCACGATAACCCGCTAGAGGATTCTCGTTAGCGGGAGATGTATCTCGGCAATGGAACCAAGTCTGGTTCCAATCTTTTCGGTGAGTATGATGTTTGACGTGAGGGAAACTGACATCTTTCCTTTTCTGAATTGAAACCCTGCCAAGTTCAGTATTGGGCCCATCTGTAAATTCAGTACGGCGGTTCAAATAGAAGAAGTCTCTGAACAGTTCAACAGTGGGTTCTTCCTGCAGATAAGCCTCACAGAACACTTGAAAATTACAAATATTGGACACAGAGTTGGGTCCAATATCTTGAGGGTGGAGTTGGAAGCTAGCAAGCACATCGCGGAAATTTTTTGATCCGGGAGGACTGAACCCTCTACCCAGGTGATCAACGAATACAATCACTTCTCCAACCTTGGGTTCAGGAGGATTTTCTGGACCGGGGGCCCTCCAGTGTATGACGTCCTTTTTTGCTAAGGCGCCGGTTGCAACGCACCCATTCAGTTTTTCTTCAGTAACTCGGGAAGGAACCCAGTTGCAGGCATAAAAAGACTTAGCCATGTATCCACAACCTGAGGGAAGGTTTGAGCCGGTTTAAGGTTTATGAATGACAAGGCATAAACCGTCAAAAGCGAAAAAGCAGGTGTTGAAATGCATATAAGTGTTAAACCGGAGGTCGGTGTCATCATAGTTATCAAGACGAGAAATTGGCAGTTTAAGAGGGGACTAATGGTACCTGGCGGATTATCATTCTATAAAATTAAACCGCCTATGCTAGTATGGAAAGTATAGATCTGAAGCGATGGAAAACAGGTTTCACAGATTGATATGATAATTTCAGATCTACAGAGTGTCAGCAAATCAAAATATATTCAGACTTAAAATACAGGTGCTTAAGCAGTTCATCAGATCCAGATGAGATTTTTCTATACAAAGAGGATGCACTAATGATGGAAAAGGTAACTATAACTACGAGTGCACAGGAAAATATCAGATTTCAACTCGTCATTTACGCTACGGAGAAGAACAGGGAAGAACAGCACTGAGCTTCGATGAACTCACAGAAACCCTAATGACAGATCTATGTGAAGAGCAAAGACTCACCAGGGCTGTTGAACGTGGAGGTGTGCAGACGAGAATCTGGTCGAACCAGATTGATGCAGCGGCCGTTGTTGGGCAGAGGCGAAGGTCGACGGCGACGGCAGAGATCGAGCGCTAGGTCGACACAAGGAAGGGGACGATGTGAAGAGGCACGGAGGGTAAAATGAAAGGGACCCTCGGCCCTATTTATAAGGTGAAGGGATAAGCGACAAACGCGAGAATCGAGGAGCCCAAAAAATGGATATGTGATAGAGCTATCGCCTCGATTTTCGGAGGCTCATTAATAAAGGTGAGGTATATACGGTTTTTAATAAACATGTGACGTCATGGTGGTTTATTATAATCTTGGAAGATGACATCATGGCGGATTACAAGGTTTACGTGAAGGTGCTGAAGGAGGAATTTTCCCAAGTATTGAAGATTGACATGAACAGGTTCAAATCAATCTGGGGCCTAATGTTGGGGATATAATTACTGAGTATAAACCGCCCAGGAGGGGCCGGGTTATACCCATAATGAATTAATCATATTGAAGCCCATGAAGATAAGGAATATGGCGCTTTACGGAGGAGATCTAACATGAAGGCCCAGGGCCCAAAGGCGGATTAGGGCCCGTAGAAGTAAACCGCCTTATGGTGTATGACTTGTGTTGTAAGACAGGAAAGGGTAAAAACCGAGCCGGACACGTTTATGAGCCGGTCGGGATTCTGTGAACCGCCGGGCGTCAACCTGTGTATATAAAGGGATGACCCGGCGGTGGTTTAGGGACAAGAAACAACATATCGAGAGCCAGGCAAAGCATATCCGCTCCCTGGTCATCGAAACCCTAGCAATTCCACCTCAACTGGATTAGGTTTTTACCTTCACCACAAGCGGCCGAACCAGTATAAACTCCTTGCATCCTTTGTCCCGCTTTAACCCCTTTAAGTTAACTACGTTGCGATGGCTCCACGACTAAGTCCTCACACTAGGACATCTGCCGTGACAAAACCACGACAGGACCCGAGCGGCAGCGACCTTCCCTGCACTACTCTTCCTCGTTGGCGGCGGCGCCTCCGCAGACATGACGGCTTTGTAATCATGGAGCCGTGATGCCTACTACACAACTTGTTCTTGTAGACTCATGTTGGGCCTCCAAGCGTAGAGTTATGTAGGACAGTAGCAAATTTCCCTCAAGTGGATGACCTATGGTTTATCAATCTATGGGAGGTGTAGGATGATATGTCCATTTTGCATCATGCTTTTATATCAATATTTATTGCATTATGGGTTGTTATTACACGTTATGTCACAATACTTATGCGTATTCTCTCTTATTTTATAAGGTTTACATGAAGAGGGAGAATGTCAGCAGCTGGAATTCTGGGCTGGAAAAGGAACAAATATTAGAGACCTATTTTGCACAACTCCAAAAGTCCTGAAACTCCATGGAAGTTATTTTTGGAATTAATAAAACATACTGAGCGAAGAAAGTACCAAAGGGGGGCCACCCACCATCCATGAGGGTGGGGGCGCGCCCTACCCCCCTGGGCGCGCCCCCTGGCAGGCCTCCGGTGCCCATCTTCTGCTATATGAAGTCTTTCACCCTGGAAAAAAATCATAAGCAAGCTTTCGGGACGAAACACCGCCGGCACAAGGCGGGACCAATCTAGGGCTCCGGCGGAGCTGTTCTGTCGGGGAAACATCCCTCCGGGAGGAGGAAACATCGCCATCGTCATCACCAACGATCCTCTCATTGGAAGGGGGTCAATCTCCATCAACATCTTCACCAGCACCATCTCCTCTCAACCCCTAGTTCATCTCTTGTATCCAATCTTTGTCCCAAAACCTCAGATTGGTACCTGTGGGTTGCTAGTAGTGTTGATTACTCCTTGTAGTTGATGCTAGTTGGTTTATTTGGTGGAGATCACATGTTCAGATCCTTTATGCATATTAATACCCCTATGATTATGAACATGAATATGATTTGTGAGTAGTTACGTTTGTTCCTGAGGACATGGGAGAAGTCTTGCTATAAGTAGTCATGTGAATTTGGTATTCGTTCTATACTTTGATGAGATGTATGTTGTCTCTCCTCTAGTGGTGTTATGTGAATGTCAACTACATGACACTTCACCATTGTTTGGGCCAAGAGGAAGGCATTGGGAAGTAATAAGTAGATGATGGGTCGTTAGAGTGACAGAAGCTTAAACCCTAGTTTATGAGTTGCTTCGTAAGGGGCTGATTTGGTTCCATATGTTTCATCCTATGGTTAGGTTTATCTTAATACTTCTCTTGTAGTTGCGGATGCTTGCAATAGGGGTTAATCATAAGTGGGATGCTTGTCCAAGAAAGGGCAGCACCCAAGCACCGGTCCACCCACATACCAAATTATCAAAGTAACGAACGCGAATCATATGAGCGTGATGGAAACTAGCTTGACGATAATTCCCATGTGTCCTTGGGAGCGCTTTTCTCTATATAAGAGTTTGCCTAGGCTTGTCCTTTGCTACAAAAAGGATTGGGCCATCTTGCTGCACCTTATTTACTTTCATTACTTGTCACCCTTTACAAATTACCCTATCATAAAACTATCTGTTACCGATAATTTCAGTGCTTGTAGAGAATACCTTACTGAAAACCGCTTGTCATTTCCTTCTGCTCCTCGCTGGGTTCGACGCTCTTACTTATCTAAAGGACTACAATAGATCCCCTATACTTGTGAGTCATCAAGACTCTTTTCTGGCGCCATTGCCAGGGAGTGAAGCGCCTTTGGTAGGTGGAATTTGGTAAGGAAAAATTTATATAGTGTGCTGAAATTGACTGTCACTTGTTACTATGGAACATAATCCTTTGAGGGGCTTGTTTGGGGTATCTTCACCCGGACCAGTAGAGCAAAGACTTGCTCCTCAATCTACTGAACCTACTGAAAATGTTTACATTGAAATTCCTTTGGGTATGATAGAGAAACTGCTAGCTAATCCTTTCACAGGTGATGGAACATTACATCCCGATTTGCACCTAATCTATGTGGATGAAGTTTGTGGATTATTTAAGCTTGCAGGTATGCCCGAGGATTTTATCAAGAAGAAGGTCCTCCCTTTATCTTTGAAGGGAAAGGCATTGACATGGTTTAGGCTATGTGATGATATGGGATCATGGAACTACAACCGACTGAAATTGGAATTTCATCAGAAGTTTTATCCTATGCATCTTGTTCATTGCGATCGTAATTATATATATAATTTTTGGCCTCGCGAAGGAGAAAGCATCGCTCAAGCTTGGGGGAGGCTTAAGTCAATGTTATATTCATGCCCCAATCATGAGTTCTCAAGAGAAATTAATATTCAAAAAAATTATGCTCGGCTTTCTCTCAACAATCGCTCCATGCTCGATACTTCTTGTACTGGCTCTTTTATGATGAAGACTATTGAATTCAGATGGGATTTATTGGAAAGAATTAAACGCAAATCTGAAGATTGGGGCCTCGATAAAGGTAAGGAGTCAGGTATAACACCTAAATATAATCCTCCCATTGAAGTAAAAGTAGTTGCACCTATTAAAGTTGAAGAAAATACTATCACTTATAATGTTGATCCTATTGTTTCTACTGCTTACATTGAGAAACCACCTTTCCCTATTAGAATAAAGGATCATGCTAAAGCTTCAATTGTGGTTCGTAAGAGTAATACTAGAACACCTACACCCCTTGAGCAAATTAAAGTTGAACCTAGTATTGCTATGAATAAATATCTCTTGGCCGATAATATTGATGGGCATGTTATTTACTTCTGTGATTAAGCTACTAGAATTGCTAGACCTGATACTAAAAATAAACATAGACCTATTGTAGGCATGCCTGTTATTTTTGTTAAAATAGGAGATCATTGCTATCATGGCTTATGTGATATGGGTGTTAGTGCAAGTGTGATACCTCATTCCTTATACAAAGAAATTATGCATGATATTGCACCTGCTTAGTTAGAGGAAATTGATGTTACAATTAAGCTTGCCAATAGAGACACTATTTCACCAGTTGGGATTGTTAGAGATGTTGAAGTCTTGTGTGGGAAAGTTAAATATCCTGCTGATTTTCTTGTTCTTGGTTCCCCACAACATAGCTTTTGTCCCATTATATTTGGTAGACCCTTCTTGAATACTATTAATGTTAGGTTAGATTGCAAAAAGGATGTTGTTACTATTGGTTTGGGATATGTCTCATGAGTTTAATTTTGCTAAATTTCGTAGGCAACCCCATGATAAAGAATTGCCTAGTAAAGATGAAATTATTGGTCTTGCCTCTATTGCCGTGCCTTCGAATGATCCTTTAGAACAATATTTGCTCGACCATGAAAATGATATGTTTATGAATGAAAGAAGGGAAATAGATGAAGTATTCTTTAAACAGGGACCTATTTTGAAACACAACTTGCCTGTTGAAATCCTAGGGGATCCTCCTCCACCCAAGGGTGATCCCGTGTTTGAGCTTAAACCATTACCTGATACTCTTAAATATGCTTACCTTGATGAGAAAAAGATATATCATGTTATTATTATTGCTAACCTTTCAGAGCATGAAGAAAAGAAATTATTGAAAACTCTAAAGAAGCACCATGCTGCTATTGCATATACTCTTGATGATCTTAAGGGCATTAGTCCCACTCTATGCCAGCACAAAATAAAATTGGCGAAAGACGCTAAACCAGTTGTTGATCACCAACGACGGTTAAATCCTAAGATGAAAGAAGTGGTAAGAAAAGAAATACTAAAGCTTCTGGAGGCAGGTATAATCTATCCCGTTGCTGATAGTCAGTGGGTAAGTCCCGTCCATTGTGTCCCTAAGAAGGGAGGTATTACTGTTGTTCCTAATGATAAAGATGAATTTGATCCCACAAAGAATTATTACAGGTTATAGAATGGTAATTGATTTCTGCAAATTAAATAAAGCTACTAAAAAGGATCATTACCCTTTACCTTTTATTGATCAAATGCTAGAAAGATTATCCAAACAAACACATTTTTGCTTTCTAGATGGTTATTCTGGTTTCTCTCAAATACCTGTGTCAAAATAGGATCAAGAAAAGAACACTTTTACTTGTCCTTTCGCTACCTTTGCTTATAAAAGTATGCCTTTTAGTTTATGTAATGCACCTGCTACCTTTCAAAGATGCATGATGGCTATATTCTCTGATTTTTTGTGAAAAGATTGTTGAGGTTTTCATGGATGATTTCTCCGTATATGGAACTTCTTTTGATGATTGCTTGAGCAACCTTGATTGAGTTTTGCAGAGATGTGAAGAAACTAATCTTGTCTTGAATTGGGAGAAGTGCCACTTTATGGTTAATGAAAGTATTGTCTTGGGGCAGAAAATTTCTGAAAGAGGTATTGAAGTTGCTAAAGCTAAAGTTGATGCTATTGAAAAGATGCCGTGTCCCAAGGACATTAAAGGTATAAGAAGTTTCCTTTGTCATGCCGGTTTTTATAGGAGGTTCATTAAGGACTTCTTTAAAATCTCCAGGCCTCGGACTAATATCTTACAAAAAGATATTCCTTTTATCTTTGATGATGATTGTGTTGAAGCATTTGAAATACTTAAGAAAACATTGATTTCTCCACCTATTGTTCAGCCTCCTGATTGGAATTTACCCTTTGAAATTATGTGTAATGCTAATGATTATGTTGTAGGTGATGTTCTAGGACAAAGAGTTGATAAGAAATTAAATGTTATCCAATATGCTAGTAAAACTCTAGACAATGCCCTGATAAATTATGCTACTACTGAAAAAGAATTTTTAGGAGTTGTATTTGCCTGTGATAAGTTCAGACCTTATATTGTTGATTCTAAAGTAACTGTTCACACTGATCATGCTGCTATTAAATACCTTATGGAAAAGAAAGATGCTAAACCTAGACTTTTAGATGGGTTCTCTTGCTACAAGAATTTGATTTGCATAGTATTGATAGAAAGGGAGCTGAGAACCCCGTTGCAGACAACTTGTCTAGGTTAGAGAATGTTCTTGATGACCCACTACCTAATGATGATAGCTTTCCTGATGAACAATTAGATGTCATAAATGCTTCTCGTACTGCTCCATGGTATGCTGATTATGCTAATTACATTGTTGCTAAACTCATACCACCTAGTTTCACATACCAGCAAAAGAAAAAGTTTTTCTATGATTTAAGACATTACTTCTGGGATGACCCACACCTTTATAAAGAAGGAGTAGATGGTGTTATTAGACATTGTATAGCTGAGCATGAACAGGAACAGATCCTACGCAAGTGTCACTCCAAAGCTTATGGAGGACACCACGCCAAAGATAGAACTACGCATAAGGTATTGCAATCCGGTTTTTATTGCCCTACTCTCTTCAAAGATGCTCGTAAGTTTGTCTTGTCCTGTGATGAATGTCAAAGAATTGGTTATATTAGTAGACGTCAAGAAATGCCTATGAATTATTCACTTGTGATTGAACCATTCGATGTTTGGGGCTTTGATTATATGGGACCGTTTCCTTCCTCTAATTGGTATACACATATTTTAGTTGCTGTTGATTACATTACTAAGGGTAGAAGCTATTCCAACTAGTAGTGCTGATCATAACACCTCTATTAAGATGCTTAAAGAAGTTATTTTTCCGAGGTTTTGAGTCCCTAGATATTTAATGACTGATGGTGGTTCACATTTTATTCATGGTGCTTTTCGTAAAATGCTCGCTAAGTATGATGTTAATCATATAATTGCATCTCCATATCACCCGCGGTCTAGTGGTCAAGTAGAATTGAGTAGTAGAGAGCTCAAATTAATTTTCCAAAAGACTGTTAATTGATCTAGAAAGAACTGGTCCAAAAAACTTGATGATGCATTATGGGCCTATAAAACTGCATATAAAAATCCTATGGGTATGTCTCCATATAAAATGGTTTATGGAAAAGCTTGTCACTTTCCTCTCGAACTAGAACATAAAGCATATTGGTCCATTAAAGAGCTCAATTATGATTTCAAACTTGCCGGTGAGAAGAGGTTATTTGACATAAGCTCACTTGATGAATGGAGAACCCAGGCCTATGAGAATGCCAAACTATTTAAAGAAAAGGTTAAAAGATGGCATGACAAAAGGATACAAAAGCTTGAGTTTAATGTAGGTGATTATGTGTTGCTATTCAACTCTCGTGTAAGATTTTTTGCAGGAAAACTTATCTCTAAATGGGAAGGCCCTTACGTTATCGAGGAGGTCTATCGTTCCGGTGCCATAAAAATCAACAACTTCAAAGGCACAAATCCGAAGGTGGTGAACGGTCAAAGAATCAAACATTATATCTCAGGTAATCCTATAAATGTTGAAACTAATGTTATTGAAACCGTAACCCCGGAGGAATACATAAGGGACACTTTCCAGAACGCTTCAGACTCCGAAAAGGAATAGGTATGTGGTATGGTAAGTAAACCGACTCCAAAACAGTTCTAATGGCAATTTTTCTCTGTTTTGAAACATTTAAGAAAATAGGAAAATAAGAAGTAGTCCGGGAAGGACACGAGGCGTCCATGAGGGTGGAGGTGCGCCCTACCCCCTGGGCGCGCCCCTGCCTCGTGGACACCTCGTGTGCCCTCCGGACTCCGTTTTCTTGCACGATACTTCTTTTGGTCGGTAAAAATTCATTATATACTCTCCCGAAGGTTTTGACCACCGTACCATGCAAATATCCTCTGTTTTTGTTTCGAGCTGTTTTTCTGATAGATCTAGATCATCATGACGTCTCCAAGTGCCCCCAAGGACATGTTCTTCGAGAAGGTCGTCAACCCCTACCTTGCGGAAGTGCTGCAACATCCTCAAACCATTGAGATGCATGAGGGGGTGCTGCACATCCGCGATGTTGAGGGACCAGGGAGGACCGGAAGCGTGGAGACAAGGCTTGAAGAAATGGAGCAACAAGTCTTCAAGTGTCAGGAGATGGTGGAGCGTGGACTCGACGCCAATCACATAATGATCACGGAGTTCACCAACAACCACAAGCTGGACGCCAAGGACATTGGGGAGGCCATCTTCAAGCTTCACGAGAAAATTGAGCACCTCCAAGCCCAGATCTATGACCTGCAAAACCAAAACTGTGTGTATGAATATAGATTCAAGAGGATGAGTTTGGCTGCAGATTTGAGGATTCCGGAGAGTCGATCATCTTTCTATGATGTTGAGCCTATGCCTTGGAAGATGGACGAGAAGCCTACATCATCAACAACTCCATCATCACCACCCTTGAGGAAAGAGATATAATCACATGGGTATGGGCCCTCCCCTTGGCAACTGCCAAGCTCAGGGGAGGTGCCCCGGTATCGTATCACCATCACACTCCTATCTTTACCGTTTTTCTTAGTTCGATCCTTTTAGTAATATCTTGATCTAGTAGAACAAAGTTTTAGTATGATCTAGTTTTGAGTTTTGCTTTTTGATCCTTCTTTGTAATCGAGTCCGTGAGCTATATATAATGAAGATTAGTGTTGAGTAAGGGCTTGATTTTCTTGCTATGATTTTGAGGGAAGAAAAGAGAAAGAATAAAAAGAAATAAAGAGATCATATTGCTCTTATGGAGAGTAATGACTTCACATATAAAGAGTATGATGAATAAAAGTTGTTGAGAGTTGAAAAACATAGTTTTGGTTATCGTTGCAATTAATAGGAAGTAATAAAGAAAGAGAGGCTTTCACATATAAATATACTATCTTGGACATCTTTTATGATTGTGAGCACTCATTAAAATATGACATGCTAAAGAGTTGATGTTGGACAAGGAAGACAACGTAATGGGTTATGTTTTCTTATATCTGAAATAAAGTATATTGTCATGGATCATCCAACATGTTGGGCTTGCCTTTCCCCCTCATGCTAGCCAAATTCTTTGCACCAAGTAGAGATACTACTTGTGCTTCCGAATATCCTTAAACCCAGTTTTGCAATGAGAGTCCACCATATCTACCTATTGATTGAGTAAGATCCTTCAAGTAATTTGTCATCGTTGCATGCAATAAAAATTGCTCTCTAAATATGTATGATTTATTAGTGTGGAGAAAAGAAGCTTTATACGATCATGTGATGTGGAAGAAATAAAAGGGACAGACTGCATAATAAAGGTCCATATCACAAGTGGCAATATAAAGTGACGTTCTTTCGCATTAAGATTTTGTGCATCCAACCATAAAAGCACATGACAACCTTTGCTTCCCTCTGTGAAGGGCCTATCTTTTATTCTTGTCTAATACCTTATACAAGAGTCATGGTGATCTTCACCTTTCCTTTTTACATTTTACCCTTTGGCAAGCAGATTGTGTTGGAAAGATCCTGATATATATATCCAATTGAATGTAAGTTATCATGAACTATTATTGTTGACATTACCCTTGAGGTAAAAGGTTGGAAGGCAACACTATAAGCCCCTATCTTTCTCTGTGTCCAATTAAAACTCCATACCCATAAGTATTGCGTGAGTGTTAGCAATTGTGAAAGACTAAATGATAGTTGAGTATGTGCACTTGTCGAAAAGCTCTTATATTGACTCTTTCTGATGTTATGATAAATTGCAATTGCTTCAATCACCGAGATCATAGTTTGTTAGTTCTCAATGAAGTTTCTGATTCATACTTGACATTGTGAATAGATTGTTACTTTAGCATAAGAAATCATATGACAATATATATATGTGTTGTTGTTATAAGAATGATCATGATGCCCTCATGTCCGTATTTTATTTTATCGACACCTCTACCTCTAAACATGTGGACATATTTTTCGTTATCGGCTTTCGCTTGAGGACAAGCAAGGTCTAAGCTTGGGGGAGTTGATACGTCCATTTTGCATCATGCTTTTATATCGATATTTATTGCATTATGGGCTGTTATTACACGTTATGTCACAATACCTATGCCTATTCTCTCTTATTTTATAAGGTTTACATGAAGAGGGAGAATGCCGGCAGCTGGAATTCTGGGCTGGAAAAGGAGAAAATATTAGAGACCTATTTTGCACAACTCCAAAAGTCCTAAAACTCCACGGAAGTTATTTTTGGAATTAATAAAAAATACTGAGCGAAGAAAGTACTAGAGGGGGGCCACCCACCATCCACGAGGGTGGGGGGCACGCCCTACCCCCCTAGGCGCGCCCCCTTGCCTCGTGGGCCCCCTGTCAGGCCTCCGGTGCCCATCTTCTGCTATATGAAGTCTTTCACCCTGGAAAAAATCATAAGCAAGCTTTCGGGACGAAACACCGCCGCCACGAGGCGGAACCTTGGCGGAACCATTCTAGGGCTCCGGTGGAGCTGTTCTGTCGGGGAAACATCCCTCTGGGAGGGGGAAATCATCGCCATCGTCATCACCAACGATCCTCTCATCGGGAGGGGGTCAATCTCCATCAACATCTTCACCAGCACCATCTCCTCTCAACCCCTAGTTCATCTCTTGTATCCAATCTTTGTCCCAAAACCTCAGATTGGTACCTGTGGGTTGCTAGTAGTGTTGATTACTCCTTGTAGTTGATGCTAGTTGGTTTATTTGGTGGAAGATCATCTGTTCAGATCCTTTATGCATATTGATACCCCTCTAATTATGAACATTAATAAGATTTGTGAGTAGTTACGTTTGTTACTGAGGACATGGGAGAAGTCTCGCTATAAGTAGTCATGTGAATTTGGTATTCGTTCTATACTTTGATGAGATGTATGTTGTCTCTCCTCTAGTGGTGTTATGTGAATGTCAACTACATGACACTTCACCATTGTTTGGGCCAAGAGGAAGGCATTGGGAAGTAATAAGTAGATGATGGGTCGTTAGAGTGACAGAAGCTTAAACCCTAGTTTATGAGTTGCTTCGTAAGGGGCTGATTTGGTTCCATATGTTTCATCCTATGGTTAGGTTTATCTTAATACTTCTCTTGTAGTTGCGGATGCTTGTAATAGGGGTTAATCATAAGTGGGATGCTTGTCCAAGAAAGGGCAGCACCCAAGCACCGGTCCACCCACATACCAAATTATCAAAGTAACGAACGCGAATCATATGAGCGTGATGAAAACTAGCTTGACGATAATTCCCATGTGTCCTCGGGAGCGCTTTTCTCTATATACGAGTTTGTCCAGGCTTGCCCTTTGCTACAAAAAGTATTGGGCCATTTTTCTGTACCTTATTTACTTTCATTATTTGTCACCCGTTACAAATTACCTTATCATAAAACTATCTGTTACCGATAATTTCAGTGCTTGTAGAGAATACCTTACTGAAAACCGCTTGCCATTTCCTTCTGCTCCTCGTTGGGTTCGACACTCTTACTTATCGAAAGGACTACGATAGATCCCCTATACTTGTGGGTCATCATAGGATGAAGATGGTCTCTCTCAAACAACCCTTCAACCAAATAATAAAAAGTCTCTTGTGTCCCCAACACACCAAATACAATGGTAAATTGTAAATGTGCACTAGTTCGGCGAAGAGAGATGGTGATAAAAGTGTAGTAATGATAGTAAATATTGATTTTTGTAATAGGAACAATAAAAAAAAGCAAGGTAGCAATTGATAAAACGGAGAACAAACGTATTGCAATGCTTGAAAGTGAGGCCTAGGGTCCGTACTTTCACTAGTGCAATCTCTCAACAATGCTAATATAATTGGATCACATAACCATCCCTCAACGTGCGATGAAGAATCACTCCAAAGGTCTTATCATGACCAAATTGTTTGTAGGGTACGAAACCACCTCAAAGCTATTCTTTCCGATCAATCTATCAAAGAGTTCGTACTAAAATAACACCAAGCTATTCTTTCCGATCGATCTAACCAACAGTTTGTACTAAAATAACACCATATGATACACATCAACCAACTCTAATGTCACCTAGATACACCAATGTCACCGCGAGTATCCGTGATTGATTATACGATATGCATAAAACAATTTCTGATTCATAATACTCAATCCAACACAAAGAACCTCAAAGAGTGCCCCAAGATTTCTACCGGAGAAACAAAGACAAGAACGTGCATCAACCCCTATGCATAGATTACCCCAATGTCACCTCGGGAATCCGCGAGTTTAATGCTAAAACATATATCAAGTGAATCAATATGATACCACATTTTCACCATGAATATTCATAGCAAGACATACATAAAGTGTTTTCAAATCCATAAAAGTATTCAATCCGATAAGAATGAAATCTCAAAGGGAAAACTCAATTCACAACAGGATAGAGAGGGGAAAACACCAGATGATCCAACTACATTAACAAGGCCCGCGATACATCAAGATTGTGACATCTCAAGAACACGAGAGAGAGAGAGAGAGAGATTTAACAAATAGCTACTGGTACAAACCCTCAGCCCCGAGGGTGGAAAACTCCCTCCTCATCATGGTGGCCGCCAGGATGATGAAGATGGCCACCGATGATGATTTCCCCCTCCGGTTGGGTGCCGAAACGGGGCCTAGATTGGTTTTTCGTGGCTAGAGAGGCTTGCGGCGGCGGAACTTCTGATCTATCGACTCCCCTAGGGTTTTGGAATATTTGGCAATTTTTAGGGTGAAAAGTTGGTGCAGGAGGCCACCGAGGTGGGCACAACCCACCAGGGCGCACCTGGGCCCCCAGGCACACCCAGGTGGGTAGTTCCCCCCTCGGGGCACCCCTCTGGTACCTCTTTGGCCAAAGTTGTGTCTTCTGGTCCATAAAAATGCTCCAAAAAGTTTCGCTCCGTTTGGACTCCGTTTGGTATTGATTTTCTGTGTTGTAAAAAACAAGCACAAAACAACAACTAGCACTGGGCACTATTGAAGGAAATATGCCCTAGAGGCAATAATAAAGTTGTTATTCTATATTTCCTTATTCATGATAAATGTTTATTATTCATGCTAGAATTGTATTGATCGAAATCCCAAATACATGTGTGAATACATAGACGAACACTGTGTCCCTAGTGAACCTCTACTTGACTAGCTCGTTGATCAAAGATGGTTAAGTTTCCTAGCCATGGACATGAGTTTTCATTTGATAATGTGTCGTGGTATTCTCACAGGGGGGCTTGCGAGTCGACAGATGCCACAAGGGCTTTGTGTGAGGGCAAGACTGCTGCCGATAGGACCGGGAGCGGGTATGCGAGTAGCACGCGCTAGTTTACCCAGGTTCGGGGCTCTCCGGAGAGATAACACCCCTACTCCTGCATGTCTGAGTATATGTGGTATATCTGTAGTACAGAGTGCTCCTGGAGCTGTATCTGAGCCCAGTGCCATAGGCATCTGGCTTTGTATATGTCTCATATATGTGTATGAGCTAGCTAGCAAGTGGGCATGAGAGAGCTCCACCGTGAGTGTGCATGGATGCATGGGTGCTGGTGGCGTTGGTTGTAAGCTACCTTGGGTAGCTTACAAACCAAGCTATGTGGTGGCATGGGCTAGGCATGGTGCATGTCATGCTTGTCCCCTGGGTCACTTCATAAATAGTGCCAGGGGACAAGTGACACTATACATGATGGCGTCGAGGTACAGCTGTCTTGTCCGCGGTATGGCCATCACGTCGGTGTCTTGTCGGTGTCGGGTCAGGCTGCAGTTGGCAGCCGGCTGGTCGGCGTAGTCAGCAGCCGGCAGCCGGCCGGGCAGAGCTGTCGGACCGGGAGTCGGCAGGAGCAGCCGGGCAGTCGGACTGAGGGGCTTTGCTAGCTCCGATGTCTTGAAATATTGGCTTGCCGTCTTCGGGATACCCGTGGCCAATTACTCCGACAGTAGCCCCCAAGCCTCCGGGCAACCTGGCAAAGTTGGGCGGAGGTTTTTTGGCGGGTGTTCATGGAAATGATCATGCAAAAAGACAAAGTTAGTCCACGCAGATATATCAAATGATTGCTTCTGGCATTGCAAGTTTTATGCGGAGGGTGCCGAATCAGTTTCGTCTGAGCCCCCTTCAATCTTTTTTGTCTTCCCTCCGCTCTTTGGCTTGTCCTCTCGCTTGCCGCACAGCCGCTCTGCGGTCTGTGGCTGAGAGTGGGCCGCGGAGTGGAGTGTACAATACTCAGACTCTGGGAGCGAATTCAACCGAGTAGATACTTGTAAAGGAAACGGCCGGGTTGCCCGAACCATTTTTCTTCCCGGACGTTTTTCGCGTGGGTGGCCTCCAGCGTTCACTCTTGCTAGCCGGACAGCCGCTCTGCGGTCTGTGACTAAGTGTGGGCCGTTGGTACCGCGCATGCTACTAAGCCGTCTGCGGGAACTAACATCTCAGGCCAAGCGGTCAGCCCCCGGGCCAACTCTGGCTGGCGCCGGGGCGAACAGTGCTGCAACTGTAATAAAATGCGGAGATAGCCCCGAGCATCGCTCGGGGTTATTCGTGCTCTCGCGGTGAAAAAATATGCGGGTGAGGAGCTCACATTGATTTTCGTGTAGCCGAGACGGAGGTCGTCGAAGACAGCCGGCGCGGCTCGGCGCTCGCGGAGCGCGTCGGCGCACCCGCTGGGTGTAGCCCTCGAGCCTCTAGGCGCTCGAGGAGGGTCCAGCCGGTCGGGCCTGACCGCACATGCGGCAAGCAGAACGCAGCTGAGCCGGCCAGGCACAGCCGCTCTGGGTGGCGAGGCATCGGGCAGCGCCCTTTTTCTTCTTTCTTCTCTTGTTTTTGTTTCTTGCAATCTTCCGTGGGGGCGCGCCAGCGCACCCACTGGGTGTAGCCCCCGAGATTCGGGCCGACTGCAGAGCAGTCGGGCCGGATCTTCCGGCAACGACTTTGTCTTCTTTCCTCGCGGGTGTGCGTCAGCGCACCCGCTGGGTGTAGCCCCCGAGATTCGGGGCGACTGCTGAGCAGTCGGGCCGGAACTCCCGGTGACTACTTTGTCTTCTTCTTCGCGGGGGCGCTTCAGCGCACCCGCTGGGTGTAGCCCCCGAGATTCGGGCCAACTGCTGAGCAGTCGGGCCGGATCTCCCGGCGACTACTTTGTCTTCTTCTTCGCGGTGGCGCGTCAGCGCACCCACTGGGTGTGGCCCCCGAGATTCGGGCCGACTGCTGAGCAGTCGGGCCGGATCTCCCGGCGACTACTTTGTCTTCTTCTTCACAGGCGCGCGTCAGCGCACCCGCTTCCCGGCGACTACTTTGTCTTCTTCTTTTTCTTCTTCAGCTGGCTGGGCAGGCGGACTCCGACAGAGCAGTCGGGCCCTTTGCAGCCGGCCAGGTAGCCAACGGTCGGACGCATATTTCTTTTCTTTTTTCTCGTCTGTAGGCACCCGGCCAACCGGATCTGGGCAGGCGGACGCACACACACCTTTTTTTTGCCAGCAGTCGGCTGTGGGCAGCCGGCCCACCTTTTCCAGCCGGCTACTGGGCAGTCGGCACACTGTGTTGCCCCAGCCGGCCCTTTCTTTTCTCTTCTCTCTTTCTGTCCGAGTCCACGCGGGGAGCCGGACCCTTCTTTTTTTCGAGAAGCCGGCATCTCACTTCTTCTTTTGCCCAAGCAGCCGGCCACAGTGGGAGCCGGAGCGTGGGGACGACGGCAAGCAGCCGAGGGCCTGGAGGCCGGCAGCGGAGGTGGCCGGGAGCTGGCCAGCGGCGCCGGATGCTGCCAGGGCGAAGCTGGCGGAGCCGGGCGACGCGGGAGGGGGCAGAACCCGGCGTGGGAGGCCGGCGCAGCGTGGGCGCGCGGATCTAGTGGAAGCCGGCCAGGAGGCGCAGCGCGCGGAGCCATGACGCGCGGACGTGGCGCCGCGGATGCAGGCGAGCCCGGCGCGGCCAACTACGGGCGCGCGCGAGGCAGAGCAACCGACTACGGGCGCACGTGAGGCGGAGCGGGACCCACACGGCCAGACGGCACGGCGACGAGCCGGACGGCGTGAGTGTTCGGGTAGGGCCGGACGCCGGGGTATGGGCACGGAGACGAAGCAGCGCATCCGAGTGCGGAGGAGGAGCGACGCGGTCGTCCGAAGACGAGGTCGAGGCCGCGTCAGCGAGTGGCCGCGCAGGAGGCGGAGCCGGCTGAGGACGCTCCGGCCAGCGGACGAGCGGAAGTCGGAGCTGGCCGAGGCAGGGCGACGCGGTCGCGCAGAGCCGGACCTGGCAGAGGAGCGGCAGTGACGCGGGACAGCACCGGCGAGGCGACGCGTAGGGGCGGGCGAAGACGAGGCCAGGCGCGGGCGAGGCGACGCGCGGGGCGGCCCGAGCTGCAAGCCGGGCAAGGAGGGGCGCTGGAGTGGCTGCGGCGCGAGGTCGGGTCGGCCGGGCGCGACGCGGGGGTGCGTCAGGATGAGGCAGGAGCCGGCCTGGGCCAGCGGGAGGCGACCAGGCGGCGAGGCGACAAGGCGGGTGAGGAGGCCACCGGAGGCGGCGTGGTTGCCGGCCGAAGCGGCCAGGCGCACGGGGTGAGAGCCGGCCCGGAGCAGCAGCAGGCTGGAGCGGAGCTGGCGCGCAGGACATGAGCGGGCGGTGTTGACGCGAGGCCGGAGCCGAATCCGGTCAGGGCGGATCGAGGCAGGGGTGGCTGGCCGGCGCGCGCGTGGCTGCAATCGGGCCACCGGCGCCAGTTTGGTTGGCCGCCTGCATGCACACGGGCTAAGCTGGCTAGCCAAGCCAGCATGCACGCAGCTGACTCCATTGACTCTGCTAGCTAGCTTGCTAGGCATGAGTCAGCGCACGGGGAATCTCTCGATTGCATCTTGGCTAGTGCGTAACCATGGTATGGGATTATCTGGGATATGCTTATGACTGTGGCTTGACTTGCATCTAGCTAGCTTATAGGCAGATGCAAGTGAGCGGGATGAGCGTGAGCAGGCACAACGGTGTCGAGGCCGACGAGGCGGACGCGCCGTTCCGTGTGGCCGCCCCGGGGGCGTGTCGATGTCGAGCCCTCGAGCACGGCCGGAGAGGCGACAGCGACGCCGCGACGGAGGTGACGAGGATGGCGAGGCCGACGGCAAGGAGGCGCCGCCTCTCGCGGCCACTTCGGGGGTGTGTCGATGTCGAGCCCCCGACCGCTATCGGTGAGACGGCGCGATGCCGCGGCGGTGAAGGCGAGGATGGTCCCGCCCGGACTGCGAAACCAGGAGCAGCGTGGTAGCATAGTAGTAGTACCACACCACGGTGGGCGCCAACTGTTGTGGTATTCTCACGGGGGGCCTGCGAGTCGACAGATGCCACAAGGGCTTTGTGTGAGGGTAAGACTGCTGCTGTTAGGACCGGGAGCGGGTATGCAAGTAGCACGCGCTAGTTTACCCAGGTTCGGGGCTCTCCGGAGAGATAACACCCCTACTCCTGCATGTCTGAGTATATGTGGTATATCTGTAGTACAGAGTGCTCCTGGAGCTGTATCTGAGCCCAGTGCCATAGGCATCTGGCTTTGTATATGTCTCATATATGTGTATGAGCTAGCTAGAAAGTGGGCATGAGAGACCTCCACCGTGAGTGGGCATGGATGCATGCATCCCTGTGAGCCTGGATGGATGGTTGCTATATATAGTGTGGCTAGCTTAGCATGGGTGGTGGTGGCGTTGGTTGTAAGCTACCTTGGGTAGCTTACAAACCAAGCTATGTGGTGGCATGGGCTAGGCATGGTGCATGTCATGCTTGTCCCCTGGGTCACTTCATAAATAGTGCCAGGGGACAAGTGACACTATACATGATGGCGTCGAGGTACAGCTGTCTCGTCCGTGGTATGGCCGTCACGTCGGTGTCTTGTCGGTGTCGGGTCAGGCTGCAGTCGGCAGCCGGCTGGTCGGCGCAGTCGGCAGCCGGCAGCCAGCCGGGCAGAGCAGTCGGACCGGGAGCCGGCAGGAGCAGCCGGGCAGTTGGACTGAGGGGCTTTGCTAGCCCCGATGTCTTGAAATATTGGCTTGCCGTCTTCGGGATACCCGTGGCCAATTACTCCGACATAATGGGATCACATTATTAGGAAAATGATATGATGGACAAGACCCATATGTTAGCTTAGCATATTGATTGTTCAGTTTTATTGCTATTGCTGTCAGGACCCCGATCCTAAGTCACACCGATCTAGCATGTAACACATCATATCACTTTGCGGCCTCACGCACGGTATTCCCACAGGTGCCACCTTACCTGGCCCGGGACCGTTTGCGCCTTTTGGCTCACGTATATGATAGTGTCGCTAGCATCCATATGACAGAGAACCCGGGCCGACTTGACTAGTCGTAAACCCAAAGTGGCACTAACTTACAGGGACAGGCATACATGACCCAGCAACGAACATGTCGGTGATCATTGAGTGAATCTGGGCTGTAGCAGCTGGGCTAACAGGACTCTGGAGAATTCGGGCTGTAGCAGGCTAATAGGACTCTGGTAGATACGCGTGACATTTCCCCGAAGGGACACACACAGGAACAAAGAAGGACACATGCCGGCCAGCCTAAGTGTTCCGGAGTAGTAGCAAGCTACCATGGCTCAGTGGAAGCACTAGGAGACATTTCCCAGTATGAGAGGCTACCAAGGATAAACAACTAGGTTGTCGGATCCCACACATACCAAGCATTTGAAATCATACACACAATTTGCTCGATATGTGCAAATACAACATGGCATCACAACAAAACCCTACAACTCAAAGTTTTATTCATTATGTTCCGAAGAGCCAGATATTACAAACATGGGTCTGATGACCCAGCATTGAAGTCATACAATCAACAAGCACAAGCGGAATCTTAACTTGTCTGAGTACAGAGAACTACAAATGAAAAGGCTGAGAAGCCTGACTGTCTACAAGACCCTGCCGAGGGCACAAGATCGTAGCTGAGGTTACAAGCTAAACGTCGAAGTCCACACGGAACTACTAGCGAGACTGAAGTCTCTCTGCAAAACATAAATTAAGCAAACATGAGTACAAATGTACCCAACAAGACTTACATCAGAACTATCTACATATGCATCAGTATCAACAAAAGGATGGTGGGGTTTAACTGCAGCAAGCCAGCTTTGATTCAGTGGCTAACCTGAACTACGACTGCAAGCAACTCTTTTGAGGTGGCGCACACGAGTCCACATATTCACCAATCAATACACCACTATGGATCCGCTCCCATCTCCCTACGAGAACGCCATCCATAGCACTCACGCTTATCTTGCGCATTTTAGAGTATCCACTTTCACTTATCTATGAACTGTATAGGCAAACCAGAGGTCCTTTACCGCGGACGCGGCTATTCGAATAGATCATTTATAACCCTGCAGGGGTGTACTTCTTCACGCATGTTTCCACCACTTAGCATCTGCACACGACATGTGCTCGGCAGACTTCAAGCGAAAGCCGACGTGGGTGTAGACCACGACCTGACTAACCACACAAATCCCTAGTCCAGGTTTATCGCCTATTCAGGTTCCATCCGCAGGGAGTCCGGCCGAGGTTTCCGCATACGGCCCCGAACGATGTGTGCAATGTTCCCGAGTCACCAAACGAGCGCCCGGTACACCGTGCCACGTGCCTACCGCATCACAGCCCACCCCTCGGGTCAGCGTTGTGCATGGCCTCCAGCATACTACAAACACCAGAAACTACTTGCAACTCCTGGACAGAGGACAAGGGGGGTTAATAAGTTGAGTGGGGTCATATTTCAGGGCCCAACGTGTGGTAGTAGTTGTTCATGGATCACAAACACAGAACTCAGTTCCTGAGGACGGCTTCAGTGAGACAACCCACCATGTACTCCTACATGGCCTCTCACCGCTACCTTTACCAAATCATGTTCACACACTTAGCTCTCTACAGTAGGACATGTTCACCACATTCCGATTCATCCCCGATGAATCAAACCTGACTCAACTCTAAGCAGTAGCAGGCATGAGAACAAGCATGAATGAGTAGGCACTTGAGGGCTCAAACAACTCCTACTCATGCTAGTGGGTTTCATCTATTTAATGTGGCAATGACAGGTCATGCAGAGGAAAAGGGGTTCAACTACTGCAACATGTAACAGTTGAACCGTTGTTGTCCTAATGCAGTAAAAGAGAGTAGGAGCGAGAGAGTGGGATTGTATCGCATGAACAAGGGGGTTTTGCTTGCCTGGCAGAGTGGTCGAGGGGTACTGCCCTTCAACTGGATACTCATGAATATCCTCGGGAGCAGAACCTACCACGAAGGTCACACCGGTAACACAATCAAAACATGGCGATATGCAACAATATGATGCATGCACATGACATGGCAAAATGAGTGTGTTGGGCTAATGCAACTACAACCAGATGGGTTTGAGCCATTTTCAACCAAAGGTTCAACCCCAAACTCAAATTATGAATTCATAATGTGCATTATCACGTTTTGATCTATCCAGCAAGGTTAAGTTGTTTAATCATGCATGAAACCAGTATAGATGGATAGATTGGATTTTTCTGATCATTTTTCATATATAACTCTTTTCATTTGGAGTTACAGTTTAATTTCTATGATTTTTAGAAGTTAGCACTATTTTCTGGAATTTCCTGAATAAGAATAAATCAAGAAAAGGCAATACTGCGTCAGCGCTGCATCAGCAGGTCAACTGTGCGGTCCCGGTCAAACCTGACCAGTGAGACCCACTGGTCAGTGTCACAGTTAGTTAACTAACGAATTAAGGTTAGTTTAATTGCTAACCTAGGTTTGACCAGGGGCGGGGCCCACATGTCAGTGACCCAGGCGGGTCAAATCTCCGGTCAACTGGGTCAAATCGCTGGTGTTTAGCTGCCGGCGACGACCGAATGCGGCGGAGGGTGAGGGTTTCGCACTCCGGCGACCAAATGGGCGGCGGAGGGCTCCTACGCGTAGCTGGGAGCGAGCCGCGTCGAGTGGTGGTAGTGGTTGAGCTCGGGGTCGCTGGAAACGACGCCGGCGACGAGTTTGGCGGCTGCCAGAGCTCGGACGAGCTCGGACTCGACGCTAGGAGGCACGTCAAGGGGCGTGGAGCAGTGCTATGGGCTGCTGGGGATGCGGCGAACGCGGTGACGTGCTTGGTTTCAAGCCAGTGTGGCTGTGGCCACGACGGCGACGTGCAGATGCGGCGGCGCGTGCGGGCGAGCTCGGTGCGGTCGCTGTGGTGCACGGCAGAGCGAACAGAGAGGGGGAGGAGAGGCAGGGGCTCACAGCGGTCACGGCGGCGCTGATGGCGAGGTCGGGGAGGAAACGAAGCGGTCAGGGCGTTGAGGGGGATCTTCGGCGGTGAGAGGTCGAAGACGGCTCGGTGGGGGCGGTGCAGAGCATGCGAGCACTTGGGGCTGGGCCTGCTCGATGAAGCGGACGACGATGTTGCTCGTGGACACGGGGGGGTGACGAGGGGGCAACGGTGGCTGCGAGTTCCACGTCGGCGCGAGCGCAGTAGCGTCGGCCATGGGGAGGAGAGGCGAGGGGGAGAGCAGGGGGAAAAGTGAGGTGTCCAGGGGCTCGGGGCGGCACCGAGGAGGCCCTTTGAGGCGTTGCGCTGGCACAGGCGAGGGCAGGTAGGCAGGGAGGTGGCGTGGCGAGCTCGACGGCGTCGCGGTGTCCCTCCTCTGCCACCTGGCAGAGGTGGGTGGTGACTGGCACGGGCCAGGTGGGCCGGCCCAGTGCAGGTAAGTGGCCTCTGGCATTTTCCCTCTCTCTCTTTTCTATTTATTTTAGTTTTCTATTTTCTGCAAATGTTTTTGGCTTTATTTAAAATGCCAGACCACTCTCAAAAATCCTGAAAATAATTATGTGCTCTATTTGGAATATTTCCAATAGCCCTCACTTAAGTTCAGAATTATTTGGACATTTAAAATATTTATAGCATTCAAATATCCAAATGCAAATAGCTAATGATTTAATCTAGTGACCTTAAGCTGTCCTAAAAAACTGTGAACCAATTTTGGTCGAGGTTCTAGACCAGGACAAAAGTGATGAACATTTTTGAAGGGCATTTCAGGTTCATTGGGAAAATATTTTAGTAACCCTAGTTGGTTTAAGTGGTGTTGGGGGTTTGGTTCATCCGCATTTCAATTTTCTGGAAATTTTAAACATGATGCATCACTCTAATGCAAGCACTGAGTAGGGTTGTGACAACTCACCCCTACTAAACAAGAATCTCCTCCTGAGATTCAACTCGTGAGGTAAGAAGACAGAGGGACAGAAGCTAACACAATCTTCACGATCCAGATGTCCTTCTCAAGGATGTTGATTCATTGCACCACCTTGATCTCGACGTCTTGCTTTCAGAACTACATCCAACATGACAATGAGAAGAAAGGGATAATTTTAGAAGAATCGATCTTCTTAGGGTTTGAGCAACTTAGGATCATCTTAATGATCACAAGATCAACTCACGGAATGACATGTAGAAACATCTCTGGAGCTGAGAGGCAAAACATGCATCAGGAGGGACGGAAGAAACAATTTGACGAGGGTTTCAAAGTAGCGAGGAAACAATTACCATGATCCCATAACGGGGCACCTTGGGAGAGGTGACTCGTAGAATTATTCCCTTAAAGTGCAAAAGAATTACTTTTGATATCTAGATCATTGAAACTCTTTATACCAGCCTAAGGCAATCATAACCCATCGTCTGGCGGAGTTTAAAGGAATGGCATATCCGGATTCGAATGGATGATGTGGACTACCTTGTTGAAGACAACGCGATGGATGATTTTTTCTTATCATCGAGATGGATGGGACCCATGGTAGGATGGCACAAAGGCGGTTGCAAGCTCGGATCAAAATGTAAATGCTGGGAATGATTCTAGTAACTAGGGAAAAACTCAACAGTAGAGAATGATTCCACTGTTTGAATGGTTATAGCTTAACCGAGAAAACCGAGAGCACAACGACGCCTGAGGAACAACTTCTAGAATAAGTTGCACTAAATCCCCATGGAGAAGATGGTCAAATAACTCAATCAAGATACTACAATGATAGATCTTCCGGCTAGGTGTGTCGGCCAGAACATCAACCTTCTCGGGACCTACATAACAGATCTTGGAAAAGTTCCAACCATCATATCTGCCTGGATTTCAGATCTGGTTGGTAACATGATACTCCAGACTCATCAAGTCTAGAAAGAAAAATGAAAGCTTGCAACACAAATCGACGGGATGGCGTTGTGACATTCCCAGGGGATGGACTATGGTAGCAAGCTCCAAAACATGAGCTGGTTCTGCTACACGCATGTGAACATGTTGTCCAAGACAAGCATGACCACAGAGTAGTCTTACAATAAAACACTACCGAGTTCTGGTAAGGAACCATCATCAAGGATATCGAAGTCCTTGTGCACTTATCGATGAACTATCCTTGAACAAGTCAATCAGTGGCTTGGTGTGCTAGGGAATACATATGGAATGAAGGTAGCGAGCCTATCAAACCATAGAATACTTCGCACCTGCATGCCTAACTTGGGATGACTCCAAAGGAAGCAAAAACAAACTTTCTCGAATTCACAACGGCAACTTGCATCAAATGCACATGAATTATAGGAACTCACTTCTTTCATCTAACATATGCTTCATGAACTAGCATGAAGAAAATGCTTACACAAGTTTCCAACACTACTTAGATGTTCGACATGAATCATGAACAAGATAAAATGATGTTGATGATCTCAACAACAAATCATCGATACTTCCATGAAGATGGAATTCCACAACTATGTGAACAAGGTGATAGTATTGGTCAGACCCAAAAGATATAATGATGTATGCTCGAGGAAACAACCACGAGTAAGACAACATTACGAACATCATTGGTTCTGATTTGATTTGACGATAGCCGACACTCAAATCAACGGATTGTAAGACAATAGCGCCGACAATTGATCACGTGGATCAATCGATGAAGATATCATCTTTCTTCAACACACACACACACACACAAAGATATCCCTTTGGAAATGAACCAAGTTAGACAAGCTTTTATCTTCCAACTCTCCAAGTTGTTGTTTAGCTTGACCAACTAGCTCAGGGGTATTCAACATAGATTCTTGGAGAAGGGGTGGTCTACAAGAAACCAACTTGATCACGAACTCAACATAGCGGTCAGGTGACAACCTGGTAACACTTCAGAGAAGATATTCGGAAAATCACGAACCACCGATATGTTACTAAGCTCGAGAACAATTTTGCTTTTCAGGGCAAGACAATATGATCACATGAGTAAGGGATTTGACACAATCCTGACTCCTTGATTGAAGAGTGCACCAGGTAAATAAGGACTAGGTAGCACAATCTATCTTAGAATGATGATTCAATAACCAACACGCTAAGAATGAGAATATTGTCCATTTACTACCAAGCAACGCGTTGCTCGGAGTATTAATTTCACACATCACAATTCACTTGTCGGCATTCCGGGTACAATAACACGAGGACCGAGGAATGAATGATGATGGTGAGAAGTATCACTGCATCAAGAATTCATAAGAGATGGTGCAATTCCTATGACATTCTTGACATAAATAGAGTAATACTCCAAGGTAGAGCAGAACAAAAGCTGGTTTGGCATTTGATCTGCGGAATACAACTACTTTGATCCAATCCTAGAAATGGATAAGGTACCGGAGTTTGTTTCTCCTAGTCATTTCGGAATAGAACGGCTTGACAGACCACAAGAATAATAGGCATCGACGAACGAATGCTAACATACTCTAGACTATCGATTGATAGAAAATGGTCGGAATACAAGTGAAGAGTAACAACTCAAGTAACATATAACTTTCTGAGTTGTGGATGCATAGATTAGTATGTCGAGCAAAGCTCAACATTTCTTCCGGATAACCCATGCAGAAAGGTAGAACTGGTAGATTCACAATGTAGAATGGAGAACTCATTAAGAGCACTCTGGTTGTGATCTTTTGGTTCAAAGAACTTCTGCCATAAGCAGTTCATGGTATTTGGAAGAAGGAAATACCACGGGCCTCGAGGACTATCGCAAAGGTTACTAATATCGTAAAGGAACTAGCAAACACTATCAACAGGAGGTGAGTGGAGTGAATCTCGGGTTCAAAACCCAGGAATAGAATACCTACTAACTAAATGGCATCACGGGATGCTTTCGAGAATGGCGGCCAGAATCATCACACTTGGAACAAAAAGCATTGCTAGATTACAGGGTGATGTTCCAGGATGCCTAGGGTCATAATACTAGCTCCATCTTATATGTCGAGGCAGTAGAGTACCTCAACAGACCATTTAGTGTGCTTAATCTGGCCCAAAAGGACATCAGGAACGGGAGGAAGGGATTTGCAAATGCATTAGACTGTTTAGAAACCTAGGATGACTCGGACAGCATAACGGCTGTAAATGCTCAGAAAAGATTTGAGACATTCACAAGGATTTGCATAGTCACTTAACAACATCATATCAAGGTTCTGGTTCAACTGACAACATACTAAAAGTAGTAGAAACGGAACTGAGGCCTGGAACCAACAATCCTATGATTCTACGGATTAGTAACACGTGAACCTGATAGAGAGATGAAATCCTAGTCCTTAACCCACGTAGGAAAGAAGAGGCTACTCAGATCAGAAGGGCATAAGGTAAAGGAGTAAAAAGAGCCTTACGTTCCCTTCCACAATCAATTCCCTTATATAATGAAAGCATTTCTAGACTCAACTTCGACCAGTTTGGCTTGGTAATCCTACAGGCAGTCAGGCTCTGATACCAAAGCTGCCAGGACCCCAATCCTAAGTCACACCAATCTAGCATGTAACACATCATATCACTTTGCGGCCTCATGCACGGTATTCCCACGGGTGCCACCTTACCTGGCCCGGGACCGTTTGCGCCTTTTGGCTCACGTATATGATAGTGTTGCTAGCATCCATCTGACAGAGAACCCGGGCCGACATGACTAGTCATAAACCCAAAGTGGCACTAACTTACAGGGACAGGTATACATGACCCAGCAATGAACATGTCAGTCATCAGCGAGTGAATCTGGGCTGTAGCAGCTGGGCTAACAGGACTCGGGAGAATACGGGCTGTAGCAGGCTAACAGGACTCCGATAGACACCGCGTGACATTTCCTCGAAGGGACAGACACAGGAACGAAGAAGGACACATGCCGGCCAGCCTAAGTGTTCCGGAGCAGTAGCAAGCTACCATGGCTCAGTGGAAGCACTAGGAGACATTTCCCGGTAAGAGAGGCTACCAAGGATAAACAACTAGGTTGTCGGATCCCACACATACCAAACATTTCAAATCATACACACAATATGCTCGATATGTGCAAATACAACATGGCATCACAACAAAACCCTACAACTCAAAGTATTTATTCATTAGGTTCCGAAGAGCCAGATATTACAAACATGGGTCTGATGACCCAGCATTCAAGTCATACAAGCAACAAGAACAACCGGAAGCTTAACTTGTCTGAGTACAGACAACTACAAATGAAAAGGCTGAGAAGCCTGACTATCTACAAGACCCTGCCGAGGGCACAAGATCGTAGCTGAGGTAACAAGCTAAACGTCGAAGTCCCCTCGGAACTACTAGCGACACTGAAGTCTCTCTACAAAACATAAATTAAGCAAACATGAGTACAAATGTACCCAGCAAGACTTACATCAGAACTATCTACATATGCATCAGTATCAACAAAAGAATGGTGGGGTTTAACTGCAGCAAGCCAGCTTTGATTCAATGGCTAACCTGAACTACGACTGCAAGCAACTCTTTGAGGTGGCGCACACGAGTCCACATATTCACCAGTAAATTCACCACTATGGAACTGCTCCCGTCTCCACATGAGAACGCCATCCATAGCACTCATGCTTATCTTGCGCATTTTAGAGTATCCACTTTCACTTGTCTATGAACTGTATAGGCAACCCAGAGGTCCTTTACCGCGGACGCGGCTATTCGAATAGATCATTGATAACCCTGCAGGGGTGTACTTCTTCACACATGTTTCCACCACTTAGCGTCTGCACACGACATGTGCTCGGCAGACTTCAAGGGAAAGCCGACGTGGGTGTAGACCACAACCTGACTAACCACACAAGTCCCTAGTCCAGGTTTATCGCCTATTCAGGTTCCATCCGCAGGGAGTCCGACCGAGGTTTCCGCATACGGCCCCGAACGATGTGTGCAAGGTTCCCGAGTCACCAAACGGGCGCCCGGTACACCGTGCCACGTGCCTACCGCATCACAGCCCACCCCTCGGGTCAGCGCTGTGCACGGCCTCCAGCATACTACAAACACCAAAACTACTTGCAACTCCTGGACAGAGGACAAGGGGGGTTAATAAGTTGAGTGGGGTCATATTTCAGGGCCCAACGTGTGGTATTAGTTGTTCATGGATCACAAACACAGAACTCAGTTCCTGAGGACGGCTTCAATGAGACAACCCACCATGTACTCCTACATGGCCTCTCACCGCTACCTTTCCCAGATCGTGTTCACACACTTAACTCTCAACAGTAGGACATGTTCACCACATTCCGATTCATCCCCGATGAATTAGACCTGACTCAACTCTAAGCAGTAGCAGGCATGACAACAAGCATGAATGAGTAGGCACATCAGGGCTCAAAAAACTCCTACTCATGCTAGTGGGTTTCATTTATTTACTGTGGCAATGACAGGTCATGCACAGGAAAAGGGGTTCAACTACCGCAGTATGTAATAGTTGAATCGTTGTTGTCCTAATGCAGTAAAAGAGAGCAAGAGCGAGAGAGTAGGATTTTATCAGAATGAAAAAGGGGGGTTTTGCTTGCCTGACAGAGTGGTCGAGGGGTACTGCCCTTCAACTAGATACTCGTGAATATCCTCGGGTGTAGAGCCTACCACAAAGATCACACCGGTAACACAATCAAAACATGGCGATATGCAACAATATGATGCATGCACATGACATGGCAAAATGAGTGTGTTGGGCTAATGCAACTACAACCATATGGGTTTGAGCCATTTTGAACCGAAGGTTCAACCCCAAACTCAAATTATGAATTCATAATGTGCATTATCACGTTTTGATCTATCCAGCAAGGTTAAGTTGTTTAATCATGCATGAAACCAGTACGGATGGATAGATTGGATTTTTCTGATCATTGTTCATATATAACTCTTTTCATTTGGAGTTACAGATTAATTTCTATGATTTTTAGAAGTTAGCACTATTTTCTGGAATTTCCTGAATAAGAATAAATCAAGAAAAGGCAATACTGCGTCAGCATTGTGTCAGCACTGCGTCAGCAGGTCAACTGTGCGGTCCAGGTCAATCCTGACTAGTGGGACCCACTGGTCAGTGTCACAGTTAGTTAACTAACTAATTAAGGTTAGTTTAATTGTAACTTAGGTTTGACCAGGGGCGGGGCCCACATGTCAGTGACCCAGTGGGGTCAAATCCCCGGTCAACTGGGTCAAATCGCCGACGCTTAGCCGCCGGCGACGACCGAATGCGGCGGAGTGTGCGGGTTTCGCACTCCGGAGACCAAATGGGCGGCGGAGGGCTCCTACGCGTAGCTGGGAGCGAGCCGCGTCGAGTGGTGGTAGTGGTTGAGCTCGGGGTCACCGGAAACGATGCCGAAGACGAGTTTAGTGGCTGCCGGAGCTCGGACGAGCTCGGACTCGACGCTAGGAGGCATAGCAAGGGGCGTGGAGCAGTGCTACGGGCTGCTGGGGAAGCGGCGGCGCGTGCGGGCGAGCTCGGTGCAGTCGCTGTGGTGCACGGCAGAGCGAACGGAGAGGGGGAGGAGAGGCAGGGGCTCACAGCAGTCACGGTGGTGCTGACGGCGAGGTCGGGGAGGAACCGAAGCGGTCAGGGCGTCGAGGGGGATCTCCAGCGGTGAGAGGTCGAAGACGGCTCGGTGGGGGCGGTGCAGAGCATGCGAGCGCTCGGGGCTCGGCCTGCTCGATGAAGCGGACGACGGCGGAGCTCGTGGACACGGCAGGGCGACGAGGTGGCGACGGTGGCTGCGAGTTTCACGTCGGCGCGAGCGCGGCAGCGTCGGCCATCACGAGGAGAGGCGAGGGGGAGAGCAGTGGGAAAAGTGAGGTGTCCAGGGGCTCAGGGCGGCGCCAAGGAGGCCCTTCGAGGCGTTGCGCTGGCGCGGGCGAGGGCAGGGAGGCAGGGAGGTGGCGTGGCGAACTCGGCGGCGTCGCGGTGTCCCTCCTCTGCCTACTGGCACAGGTGGGTGGTGGCTGGCATGGGCCAGGTGGGCCGGCCCAGTGCAGGTAAGTGGCCTCTGGCCTTTTCCCTCTCTCTCTTTTCTATTTATTTCAGTTTTCTATTTTTTGGAAATGTTTTTGGCTTTATTTAAAATGCCAGAGCACTCTCAAAAAACCTAAAAATAATTGTGGGCTCTGTTTGGAATATTTCCAACAGCCCTCACTTAAGTTCAGAATTATTTGGACATTTAAAATATTTTATAGCATTCAAATGTCCAAATGCAAATAGCTAATGATTTAATCTAGTGACCTTAAGCTGTCCTAGAAAAATGTGAACCAATTTTGGCCGAGGTTCTAGACCAGGACAAAAGTGATGAACATTTTTGAAGGGCATTTCAGGTTCATTGGGAAAATATTTTAGTAACCCTAGTTGGTTTAAGTGGTGCTGGGGGTTTGGTTCATCCCCATTTCAAGTTTCCCGAAATTTTAAACATGATGCATCACTCTAATGCAAGCCCTGACTAGGGTTGTGACAATTGCTTTCTTCATGTCAAATACATATTCCTTCGACTATGAGATTATGCAACTCCTGGATACCGGAGGAATACCTTGTGTGCTACCAAACGTCACAACGTAAATGGGTGATTATAAAGATGCTCTACAGGTATCTCTGGGTTGGCATAGATCGAGATTAGGATTTGTCACTCCGAGTATCGGAGAGGTATCTCTGGGCCCTCTCAGTAATGCACATCATAAGAAGCCTTGCAAGCAAAGTGACTAATGAGTTAGTTGCAGGATGATGTTTTACGGAATGAGTAAAGAGATTTGCCGGTAACAAGATTGAACTAGGTATGTACATACCGACGATCAAATCTCGGGCAAGTAACATACCGATGGACAAAGGGAATAACGTATGTTGTCATAACGGTTCGACCGATAAAGATCTTCGTAGAATATGTGGGAGCCAATATGACCATCCAGGTTCCGCTATTGGTTATTGATCGGAGAGGTGTCTCGGTCATGTCCACATAGTTCTCGAACCCGTAGGGTCCGCACGCTTAACGTTCGATGACGATTTAGTATTTTATGAGTTATGTGATTTGGTGACCGAATGTTGTTCAGTGTCCTGGATGAGATCGCGGACATGATGAGGAGTCTCGAAATGGTTGAGAGGTAAATATTGATATATAGGATGATAGTATTCGCACCGGAAGTGTTCCAGAATGTATCGGGTATTTATCGGAGTACCGGGGGAGTTACCGGAACACCCGGGGGAAAGATATGGGCCATATGGACCATAAGAGGGGATGACACCAGCCCACAAGGGGTGCCACGCCCCCTTGCAAGGAGGCCGAGTGGGAGAAGGGAAAGAGTGGGTTTGCCCCCCCCCTTTCCTTCTCTCCTTCCTCTTCCCTTTTCCCCCTCCGGCAAATATGGAAGGGGGAGGCCGAATTGGGGAAGACCCCAAGTAGGATTACTCCTACTTGGGGCGCACCCTTGCTGCTCCCCTCCCCCTCCCACCTATATATATGTGGGGAGGGGCGCCTAGAACATACAACATCAATTGTTAGCCGTGTGCGGTGCCCCCCTCCATAGTTTACACCTTCGGTCATAGTTTTCCGGTGCTTAGGGCAGAGCCCTGCGAGAATCACTTCACCATCACCGTCACCACGCTGTCGTGCTGACGGAACTCATCTACTACCTCGACACCTTCCTGGATCAAGAAGGCATGGGACGTCACTGAGCTGAACATGTGCAGAACTTGGAGGTGTCGTACGTTCAGTTCTTGATCGGTCGGAGCTAGAAGAAGTTTGACTACATCAACCGCGTTGTCAAACGCTTCCGCTTTCGTTCTACAAGGGTACATAGACACACTCTCGCCCTCGTTGTTATGTATCTCCTAGATAGATATTGCGTGAGCATAGGAATTTTTTTGAAATTGCATGCTACGTTTCCCAATAGTGGTATCCGAGCCAGGTCTATGCGTAGATGATATGCATGAGTAGAACACAAAGAGTTGTGGGCGGTGATCATCATACTGCTTACCAACAATGTCTTATTTTGGTTCGGCGGTATTGTAAGATGGAGCGGCCCGGACCAACCTTACATGACCACTTAAATGAGACCAGTTCCACCAACAGACATGCAACTAGTTTTGCATAAAGGTGGCTGGCGGGTGTTTGTTTCTCCTATAGTTTAATCGAATTTGACTGCGGCCGGTCCTTGTTGAAGGTTAAAATAGCAAACTTGATAAATCACCATTGTGGTTTTGATGCGTAGGTCAGAACGGTTCTTGCTAGAAGCCCGTAGCAGCCACGTAAAACTTGCAACAACAAAGTAGAGGACATCGAACTTCTTTTTGCAGGGCATGTTGTGATGTGATATGGTCAAGACATAATGTGATATACGTTTTTGTATGAGATGATCATATTTTGTAAATGTTATCGGCAACTAGCAGGAGCCTTATGGTTGTCTCTTTATTGTATGAAATGCAAATGCCATGTAATTGCTTTACTTCATGACTATGCATTAGCGATAGTTGTAGAAGCAATAGTTGGCAAGACGACCATGACGCTATGATGGAGATCAAGGTGTCGAGCCGATGATGATAGAGATCATGACGATGCTTTGGAGATAGAGATCAAACGCACAAGATGACGATGGCCATATCATGTCACATATTTTGATTGCATGTGATGTTTATCTTTTTATGCGTCTTATTTTGCATTACAAGATGATCCCTTAACAAAAATTTCAAGGTATAACTGTTTTCCATGAGTATGCACCGTTGCAACAGTTCGTCGTGTTGAGACACCACGTGATGATCGGGTGTGATAGACTCTACATTCACATACAACGGGTGCAAGACAGTTTTGCACATGCGGAATACTCGGGCTAAATTTGACGAGCCTTGCATGTACAGACATGGCCTCGGAGCACTAGAGACCGAAAGGTCAAATGTGAATCATATATTAGATATGATCAACATAGAGATGTTCACCATTGATGACTACTCCATCTCACATGATGATCAGACATTGTTTAGTTGATTTGGATCACGTATCATTTAGATGGCTTGAGGGATGTCTATCTAGGTGGGAGTTCTTAAGTAATTTGATTAATTGAACTTAATTTATCATGAACTTAGTCCTGATAGTTTTTGCATATCTATGTTGTAGATCAATGGCCCGTGCTACCGTTCCCTTAAATTTTAATGCATTCCTAGAGAAAGCTAAGTTGAGGATTATCCTCATTGTTGCACAGAAGAATTATGTCCTTGATGCACCGCTAGGTGAAAGGCCTGCTGCAGGAGTAGATGCTGATGTTATGAACGTCTGGAAAGCTCGATCTGATGACTACTTGATTGTTCAGTGTGCCATGCTTTACGGCTTAGAATCGGGACTTCAAAGACGTTTTGAACGTCATGGACCATATGAGATGTTCCAAGAGTTGAAGTTAATATTTCAAGCAAATGCCTGAGTTGAGAGATATGAAGTCTCCAACAAGTTCTGTAGCTGCAAGATGATGGAGAACAATTCTGTCAGTGAACACACACTCAAAATGTCTGGGTATCATAATCACTTGACTCAGTTGGGAGTAAATCTTCCAAATGATAGTGTTATTGACAGAGTTCTTCAATCACTGCCACCAAGCTACAAAGGCTTCGTGATCAACTATAATATCCAAGGGATGGATAAGATAATTCCCGAGCTCTTCGCAATGCTCAAAGCTGCGGAGGTAGAAATCAAGAAGGAGCATCACGTGTTGATGGTTAACAAGACCACTAGTTTTAAGAAAAAGGGCAAAGGAAAGAAGGGGAACTTCAAGAAGAATGGAAAGCAAGTTGCCACTCCTAGGAAGAAGCCCAAAGCTGGACCTAAGCCTGAAACTGAGTGCTTTTACTATAAAGGGACTGGTCACTGGAAGCGGAACTGCCCCAAGTATTTGGCGGATAAGAAGGATGGCAAAGTGAACAAAGGTATATTTGATATACATGTTATTGATGTGTACCTTACTAATGCTCGTACTAGCACCTGGGTATTTGATACTGGTTCGGTTGCTCAAATTTGTAACTCGAAATAGGGGCTACGAATTAAACGAAGATTGGCTAAGGATGAGGTGATGATGCGCATCGGGAATTGTTCCAAGGTCGATGTGATCGTCGTCGGCACGCTACCTCTACATCTACCTTCGGGATTAGTTTTAGACCTGAATAATTGTTATTTGATGCCAGCGTTAAGCATGAACATTATATCTGGATCTTGTTTAGTGTGAGACGGTTATTCATTTAAATCAGAGAATAATGGTTGTTCTATTTATATGAGTAATATCTTTTATGGTCACGCACCATTGAATAGTGGGCCATTTTTGTTGAATCTCGATTGTGGTGTTACACAAATTCATAATATTGATGCCAAAAGATGCAAAGTTGATAATGATAGTGCAACATATTTGTGGCATTGCCGTTTAGGTCATATTGGTGTAAAACGCATGAAGAAACTCCATGCAGATGGGCTTTTGGAATCACTTGATTATGAATCATTTGATGCTTGCGAACCATGCCTCATGGGCAAGATGACTAAAACTCCGTTCTCCGGAACAATGGAGTGAGCTAATGACTTATTGGAAATAATACATACCGATGTATGCGGTCCGATGAGTGTTGAGGCACATGACGGGTATCGTTATTTTCTAACCTTCACAGATGATTTGAGAAGATATGGGTATATCTAGTTAATGAAACACAAGTCTGGAACATTTGAAAAGTTCAAAGAATTTCAGAGTGAAGTAGAGAATCATCGTAACAAGAAAATAAAGTTTCTATGATCTGATCGTGGAGGCGAATATTTGAGTTATGAGTTTAGTCTTCATTTAAAACAATGTGGAATAGTTTCACAACTCACGCCACCTGGAACACCGCAGTGTAATGGTGTGTCCGAACGTCGTAACCGTACTTTATTAGATATGGTGCGATCTATGATGTCTCTTACTGATTTGCCACTATCGTTTTGGGGTTATGCATTAGAGACAGCTAAATTCACGTTAAATAGGGCACCATCTAAATCCGTTGAGACGACACCATATGAACTATGGTTTGGCAAGAAACCTAAGCTTTCGTTTCTTAAGTTTGGGGTTGCAACACTTATGTCAAAAAGCTTCAGCCTGATAAGCTCGAACCCAGATCGGAGAAGTGCGTCTTCATAGGATACCCTAAGGAAACAATTGGGTATACCTTCTACCACAGATCTGAAGGCAAGATCTTTGTTGCCAAGAATGGAAACTTTCTAGAGAAGGAGTTTCTCTCGAAAGAAGTGAGTAGGAGGAAAGTAGAACTTGATGAGGTAATTGTACCTTCTCTTGAATTGGAAAGTAGCTCATCAGAGAAATCCCTTCCCGTGATGCCTACACCAACTAGAGAGGAAGCAAATAATAATGATCACGAAACTTCAGATCAAGTTGCTACTAAACCTCTCGTAGGTCAACCAGAGCATGATCCGCACGAAAGTGGTACGGTAATCCTGTTCTGGAAGTCATGTTACTAGACCATGATGAACCTATTAACTATGAAGAAGCTATGATGAGCCCAGATTCTGATAAATAGCTTGAGGCCATGAAATCTTAGATAGGATCCATGTATGAGAACAAAGTATTGACTTTGGTGGACTTGCCCGATGATCGGCGAGCCATAGAGAACAAATGGATCTTCAAGAAGAAGACTGACGCTGATGGTAATGTTACTGTCTACAAAGCTCGACTTGTCGCAAAAGGTTTTTGACAAGTTCAAGGAGTTGACTACGATGAGACTTCCTCAGCCGTAGCGATGCTTAAGTTTGTCCGAATCATGTTAGCAATTGCCGCATTTTATGATTATGAAATCTGGCAAATGGACATCAAAACTACATTCCTTGATGGATTTCTTAAAGAAGAGTTTTATATGATGCAACCAGAAGGTTTTGTCGATCCTAAAGGTGCTAACAAAGTGTGCAAGCTCCAGCAATCCATCTATGGGCTGGTGCAAGCATCTCGGAGTTGGAATATACGCTTTGATGAGGTGATCAAAGCATATGGTTTTATACACACTTTCGGAGAAGCCTATATTTACAAGAAAGTGAGTGGGAGCTCCATAGCATTTCTAATATTATATGTGGCTGACATATTGTTGATTGGAAATGATATAGAATTTCTGGATAGCATAGATATTTGAATTAGAGTTTTTCAATGAAAGACCTCGGTGAAGCTGCTTATATATTGGGCATCAAGATCTATAGAGATAGATCAAGACGCTTAATTGGACTTTCACAAAGCACATACCTTGATAAAGTTTTGAAGAAGTTCAAAATGGATCACTCAAAGAAAGGATTCTTGCCTGTGTTACATGGTGTGAAGTTGAGTCAGACTCAGTGCTCGACCACTTCAGAAGATAGAGAGAAAATGAAAGTCATTCCCTATGCCTCAGCCATAGGTTCTATCATGTATGCTATGCTGTGTACCAGACCTGATGTGTGCCTTGCTATAAGTTTAGCAGGGAGGTACCAAAGTAATCCAGGAGTGGATCACTGGACAGCAGTCAAGAATATCCTGAATTACCTTAAAAGGACTAAGGATATGTTTCTCGTTTATGGAGGTGACAAAGAGCTCGTCGTAAATGGTTACGTCGATGCTAGCTTTGACACTGATCCGGATGACTCTACGTCACAAACCGGATACGTATTTATATTGAATGGGGGAGCTGTCAGTTGGTGCAGTTCCAAGCAGAGCGTCGTGGCGGGATCTACGTGTGAAGCGGAGTACATAGCTGCTTCAGAAGCAGCAAATGAAGGAGTACATATCCGATCTAGGTGTAATACCTAGTGCATCGGGTCCAATAAAAATCTTTTGTGACAATACTGGAGCAATTGCCTTAATTAGCGGAGGAATCCAGATTTCACAACAGAACCAAACACATCAAGGGACACTTCAACTCCATCCATGATCAAGTCAAGGAAGGAGACATAGAGATTTGCAAAATACATATGGATCTGAATGTACCAGACCCGTTGACTAAGCCTCTTCCACGAGCAAAACTTGATCAGCACCAAGACTCCATGGGTGTTAGAATCATTACAAAGCAATCTAGATTATTGACTCTAGTGCAAGTGGGAGACTGAAGGAAATATGCTCAAGAGGCAATAATAAAGTTGTTATTTTATATTTCCTTATTCATGATAAATGTTTATTATTCATGTTAGAATTGTATTGATCGGAAACCCAAATACATGTGTGAATACATAGACAAACACTGTGTCCCTAGTGAGCCTCTACTTGACTAGCTCGTTGATCAAAGATGGTTAAGGTTTCCTAGCCATGGACTTGAGTTGTCATTTGATAACGGGATCACATTATCAGGAGAATGATGTGATGGAAAAGACCCATCTATTAGCTTAGCACATTGATCATTCAACTTTATTGTTATTTCTTTCTTCATGTCAAATACATATTCCTTCGACTATGAGATTATGCAACTCCCGGATACCGGAGGAATACCTTGTGTGCTATCAAATGTCACAACGTAACTGGGTGATTATAAAGATTCTCTATAGGTATCTCCGAAGGTGTTTGTTGGGTGGGCATAGATCGAGATTAGGATTTGCCACTCCGAGTATCAGAGAGGTATCTCTGGGCCCTCTTGGTAATGCACGTCATAAGAAGCCTTGCAAGCAAAGTGACTAATGAGTTAGTTGCAGGATGATGTATTACGGAATGAGTAAAGAGACTTGTCGTTAACCAGATTGACCTAGGTATGTAGATAACGACGATCGAATCCCGGGCAAGTAACATACCGATGGACAAATGGAATAACGTATGTTGTCATAACGGTTCGGCCGATAAAGTTCTTCGTAGAATATGTGGGAGACAATATGACTATCCAGGTTCGGCTATTGGTTACTGACCAGAGAGGTGTCTCGGTCATGTCCACATAGTCCTCGAACCCATAGGGTCCGCACGCTTAACGTTCGATGACGATTTAGTATTTTATGAGTTATGTGATTTGGTGACCGAATGTTGTTCGGAGTCTGGGATGAGATCAGCGAAATGACGAGGAGTCTTCAAATGGTGAGAGTTAAATATTTATATATAGGATGATAGTATTCAGACACCGGAAGTGTTCCAGAATGTATCGGGTATTTATCGGAGTACCGGGGGTTACCAGAACCCCCGGGGGAAAGATATGGGCCATATGGGCCATAGGAGGGGAGGACACCAGCCCACAAGGGGTGCCACGCCCCCTTGCAAGGAGGCCGAGTGGGACAAGGGAAAGAGGGGGTTTGCCCCCCCTTCGTTCTCTCCTTCCTCTTCCCTTTTCCCCCTCCGGCAAATATGGAAGGGGGAGGACGAATTGGGGAAGACCCCAACTAGGATTCCTCCTACTTGTGGCGCACCCTTGCTGCTCCCCTTCCCCTCTCACCTATATATATGTGGGGAGGGGGCGCCTAGAACATACAACATCAATTGTTAGCCATGTGTGGCGCCCCCTCCACAGTTTACACCCCCAGTTGTAGTTTTGCGATGCTTAGGCGAAGCCCTGCGAGAATCACTTCACCATCACCACGCCGTCGTGCTGATGGAAGTCATCTACTACCTCGACACCTCGATGGATCAAGAAGGCGAGGGACGTCACCGAGCTGAACGTGTGCAGAACTCAGAGGTGCCGTACATTCGGTGTTTGATCAGTCGGAGCTAGAAGAAGTTCGACTACATCAACCGCGTTGTCAAACGCTTCCGCTTTCGGTCTACGAGGGTACGTAGACACACTCTCCCCCTCGTTGCTATGCATCTCCTAGATAGATCTTGCGTGAGCGTAGGAATTTTTTTGAAATTGCATGCTACGTTTTCCAACAACTATGTCAATAGGTTAGTCAACAAATTGATATAAAGTTGCTATAAAATGATTGTAAAACATCAAAGAATGATAATATAACAACATGAATACTTCATAACTTATAGATACGTTGGAGACGTATGAAGGCGGGGCGCGGACGGGGTGGAGCCGGCAATGCCCTTCTCCTCCTCCAGCAACAGTCCGTCCCAGAGAGCTTTGGAGCACGAGCAGGCCATGGTGAGAGTGGTGCCGAGAGGAGAAAGGGACCACAGGAGGATGACTGTGGCCATGGCCAGGGCTGAAGTTTATATATCCGGCCAATGGCAATGAGAGGCGGCAGGTGGACGGACGGGTGACGCCAGAGTAGGTTCCTCGACAACTGCATGTCATTAATGTGCGTGGTGCATGGATGAACGGACGACTGTGGTGTCGTTTCAACGCGGAGCAGTCGCGTGCACTGGGAAGCGGCGCTCTCTTGGCCGACACGCAGCTTCAAAACCGGCGCTAGTCAGAGGTCACCTCATCTCTGGCCGGGCATTAATGCGGCACTGACGTTCTGGGGCGGCGCTGAATGTTTCGGGCGAGAAGCGCATGCCGGCAAGTGAGGGGATTTGGGTGGGCCAGGGTGGTCAGATGCGGGCGTGGTGGTGGCATTGATTTTGTACCGTTTTAGGCATAGTACTGGTAGTGTGCAAAACTACTCAATTATTGCACTTAGTTTCCTAAAAAATTGTGGTAAAAAAGTTAACTGCAATGCATGCATGCATGACCAATATAAATGACCAATAAAAAACTACTACGTGCATGCAACAATTTAATGCACATTGTAATCTCAACATGTGATGGGGAGCTCTAAATTTGAATCTGAAACATACAAAACAGAAAAACTAAATAAATAAAACTAAACAAATAAACTAGAAGAGAGAGAGTATATTGTAGGATGTGTCCCATATTAAACAAGTCCCCTGGTTTGTCACCGCGAAGATGCGGTTAAAAAGGATCACATCGTCTTCGTATTCGTATCGCAACAAATCGACCACAGACAGCATGGTCCACCTTTGACCGCCATGTGCAGGATGGATTGTGAAAGCAATTGCGATGTCGAATACCATGATGAGGCTGTAATTTTGGTTGGCGCACGACCTTGCCGGGGCTTCCGGGATTGCTATCTTCTTCAATCTCACCGTGGTTCCATCGTAGCAATTCAGGCGATGGCCCATTGCATGGTCGATCCCAATGTTGGACAAAGGTTCTACGGTAACAGTGTCACCGTTGTAGATGTTGTGCAAATTGATGTTGGTACCTGTCGGATGTGGGGTTCTGGCAAACCCTTAAGGTTCGAACACTGGGGTGCGCGTGAAGTCTTTCCCTCCTACCGATCTACGCCCTAGCTCGCTAAGGTCTCGCAGACGAACTCGACGAACTCGCAACACAGAAAGACACGAGGTTTATACTGGTTCGGGCCACCGTTGTGGTGTAATACCCTACTCCAGTGTGGTGGTGGTGGATTGCCTCTTGGGCTGATGATGAACAGTACAAGGGTAGAACAGCCTCCTGAGGTTGAGGTGTTCTTGTGGCTAGGCTCTCGATCGGGTTGGATCAAGCTAAGATGAGATGAGGTGAGACCAGCCCCCCTACTATGGTGGCTAGCTCTACTTATATGGGCCCTGGTCCTCCTCCCAAATATCGAGTGGGAAGGGAGCCAACAACGGCGGGCAAATTTGAAGGGGGACAGCTAGTACAAGCTATCCTGACAAAAGCGGTCTTCGCCTGCGAAAAGCTTTGGTGGTGACGCCGTCTTGGGCTCCACGATGACCTCCGTCTTGTCGTCCTCCTGGTCTTGGTCTCGTTGCACCAATATAGCAACCTTTGCCTGATGCCTCGGTACTCTTCACCTGCGTTGGCCTCCTTAGCACCAAAGAGGAAATAAGGACGCTGCGCGCGCTGGCGCCCGCCTGGTGCCGTTCGTCATGGCTCGCGTCACGAGAGCCTCGTGAGGTTTTGCCCCGCCTTGATATCTCCGCTCCTTGTGAGCCTGACTGGCTAGGCTACTCCAGAGGAGGTCTTGCGACGTCCGCCTCGCGAGGCTTGGACCCTCGCGAGGGTCTTGGATGCCTTGTTGATGAAGATGGTCCGTACGGCCTGCTAGCTTAGCCACGCTGTGGGCCGCAGGCAAGCAAGTCTGGGGACCCCCATTCCCAGAACGCAGACAGTAGCCCCCGGGCCCAACGTGCGCTCGGGCTTGGCTTCGCGGCGAAGCCAAGGGTCAAGTTCGGAGCACCGACGGCCCAAAATCCTGCGGCCTCGGTCGACGCGTGGTGGTTGATTGGACGTGGGCGTCTCCGTTTCCCCACGCTGCCTCGGCAACTGCATGACTTGACAAGTCCCTGCGACATGCAAGGAAAACCATCATTACCTGCGATCGTGGGAGACGCTGGTTGGCCCTCTCTTGCAATAAATGGGGAGGGGGGCGGAGCCCCCATCACCCATCTCTTCCTTGCTTGCTCGCTTCTTCCTCCTTGCTCCACTGCTGACAAGAATGGCGCCTATCAGAAGGTTTTCTACCGAAGAGAAAGGAAAGGCTCCCTGTGATGATCCGAGGCCACTTCCGCCAAAGAAGAGGTCGATCCATCGCCGTGATGAAGCGGCGATGCAGGTGGTGTCGAGGCCTTGGTGCGAGCGGCCTCCTCCGAGGTACCCGCTACCCTTGTACGCCCGAGCCGAGGGCTCGGGAGGTCGGAGCGACGAGCAGCGCCGCCCACGCCGTGTCCGAAGTCGCCATGCTGTGGCGACGCGTGCCGTCAACCCTGGGATCCAAGCCGCGGACTCCTCGCGCGAGTTGGTGCTATGGGCGCCGCTGCCTCCAAGCTCCTGGATCCGCTTCCCGCGGTTCTTCTCCGACGTGATGCTGCCGAGGGGGCCTCTCGAGCTTTGGTTGCAGCAGGCCGACTGCAGTGCTCCGGCGACCGGAGCGGAGATCGAAGCAGTTCCCACCGGCAAAATCTTCATGACCCACGGCTGGGGGGAGATCGCACGGGTCTGCCGTGCGAGGGGTGCCCTCGCGATCCCCTTCGAGTACGACGGCGCTTCCACGCTCTTCTTCAAGGTCTTCAACGCCGAGGGCCGCCGCCTGGAGTGCTGCTCCAGAGAGGAGCGCCAAACTGACGCGCGCTCCGCTCGTGGCTACTCCAGTAGCAGCAGCAGCCCTTGGGAGTCCAGCAGCTCTCCTGAGCCTTACGAGACTCCGGAGACGAGAGATGACAGCTACGTGCCCCCGAGCTCTCGCCGCGCTCGGAGCAGAGCTGCGGTGCCCGGCCGTTGCCGCCACTAATCTGGATGGGGTTGGCGCCGGCCCCCTGTGGCCCACTGTTGATAATGGCGTCCGCCACGAAAGGGTGTAGATAGGATTCCCCTTAGTATCTGCTTTTGTTTCCTGCGAAGAATCATGAATCACCCCGTGGGGGCATGTAAGGGTCTGAAATGTCTTTTGTGCCTATCTTCCCTGTTATGAGAATTTGGTGAACGCACGTCCCGTTAAGGCTCGGTCCCCCTTTCTTTCCTCGCGATAGCTTGTTGCTCTACGCTGATAGGTCCTGGTCCCCAGGCAGGCTACAGCCGTCGCTGGTATGCCAGGTCGCGTGCCGTGGTCAAGGCCAGGAGGTGTGCGGCCCGAGGTCCAGTATGAGCCCCTGAGGCGCGATGCTCAGGAGGTCCCCCTTAGCGCTCAAGCAGCCATGGTAAGGCGAGAAAGGGAGTCGACGTGGCTGCAACGGGGTTGCAGCAAGGCGTGAGTGACCATTAGGCCCAATCATTTAGCCGATCCGAGTGCGGGACTTATCTTGTTGACTCCGTGGCGACTCCTGACGTTGCGCTAGGGCTGCGCGCCTACTTGTGCGGCATAGCTAGACCGGCCCATATGAGTTCCCCTCCCCTCATGCTCTCCTTAGTGCTCTACGTCCTCAGGTCTCGGCCCTCGAGCGAGCTCAGCCGCCGCTGGTATGCCAGGTCGCGATGCCATGGTCAAGGCCAGGGGGTGAGGGCTGGAGAGCCAGTAAGAGCTCCTGAGTCGCGATGCTCAGGAGCCCCCCTTTTAATGCGCAAGCGAATTGCACGAGGGAAAAGGAGACCCGCGGTGCCGCCTGCTATCCTTCCCACGGGATCCCTGTGAACAGGCACAAGAAGAAACACGGTTTGCCGCTACAGCTGTCAGCCTGCCGCTGGTTGCTCTGGATGAGATGAATGCACTGAGGGCCTGGTGAGGTGACGTGCGCGGGGCGTGCCGCGAGCCAGAGCTCGACCGCTCAGGTTTGTCGACGTGACAGGGACGGACCCATGCACCAGCGCCGTGCCTGTGTGAGGCCCCGGGGGAGGCGATGATCGGGCAGGTGGTAGATGTGAGCAGGTTAAGCATGGAGAGCAGATCAACTTGGATAAATGCAGGAAGATACATGCCAGTGGGTCCGGCCCGGGCGGCTTGGGGATGATGCAGCCCGAGGGGCGCCCCTAGCAAGGTAAGCTAAAGACATAAGCAAAAGGGATACATGCCACAGGGACGGACCCATGTGGCCTGGGAATAATGTAGCCCGAGGGGCACTCCCAGCTAAACGAGCTTGGAAGGTGTCACCTGGTTCTGTAGACGAAGTAGAGTTGGTGCAGCTGAAGGCGTGCGTTGAAGAAATGACTCCTCATGAGCCACCGGGACCCTGAGCCTCGGGAGGCTCTGGGGGCTCGGGAGGTTCCCTGAAGACCGTCTCCATCTCCTCCAGGACGGCATGGTACCTGGCCTCCTGAGCCGCCAGGACACACCGCAAGTCGCGTTGATAGGCTGACGCCACGCTCGGCAAGCCGAAGGGCATGCGAACGTAGTTGTGTGGTGGGCCCTCGCAGCGGCCCACACGCGATGGCCAGAAGCGCTCCTGAGATGCAGCCCTGTTGAGCCCGGGGACGTCGATGCAGACGCGCAGCCCAGCATCCTCGCCAGGATGCGGAGTTGCCCTCGTGAGCGGCTGTCGCCGCGCATGGCCCTTGCATCTTGCAGTTCCTGAGTGGTCTTGGTGATGAACTCCTGAGTGGTGAGCACTCCTTGCCCTGTGCTCTCCTGAGGAACATGTGTCGCGAAGCACGCTTCCAAGTGCTGCCCAAGCGCCTCCCTCATGAGGTTGGCAAGGTCAGAGGCCCTCAGAGAGCCCCCGAGCCCTCCCTGAGGAGGGCGCTGGGCGCGCTTTCCTATGCGATGGAGGGAGGCGCCCCTGGGGCGGGCGCAGATCCTGACGAGGCTCCTGCCGCGTCGCCATCCTCCTGAGGTCCCGCGCGGCGTGGCTACTTCTTCTTGGGGATGGCCTTCGGAGGGCCTTCACTTTTGCTGTCGGGGTCGTCGATCGCTGCGGCTTGAAAGGCGCGCTCAAGGGAGCACACCGCATCCCTCTCCTCACACATGACCGTGATGATTCCTCCGCTTCCCGGCATCTTGAGAACGTTGTAGCCATGATGAGTGACTGCCATGAACTTGGCCAGGGCTAGATACCCGAGGATAGCATTGTATGGCAGGAGGATGTGCGCGACGTCGAAGTCGATGAGCTCGGTGCGGTAGTTCTTGCGCTCCCCGAAGGTGACAGGCAGGCGGACCTGCCCTATCGGTGTGGTGGAACCGTCGGTCACTCTTGAGAAAGGCTTGGTGGGCTGGAGTTGTTCATATGGCACTTGGAGGTTGTCAAACGTGTCGACGGACAGGATGTTGAGCCCTGCGCCGCCGTCGATGAGGGTCTTGGTGACCTGCACATTGCTGATGACTGGGGAACACAGCACAGGGAGGGCGCCAGCGGTGGCTGCGCACTTGAATTGATCCGCCGAGTTGAAAGAGATGGCGCATTGGGACCACTTGAGTGGGCGCGTGGCCTCGAGCTTGGGGAGCACCGCGTTCACCTCGCGAGCGAACTGTTTGAAGATGCACTGAGAGGCTGGGGCCTGGGCGCCGCCCAAAATGCAGGCGATTGCCCGCGGCTCCTAGAAGCCCCCAGCCCCCTCGTCCTGGTGGTGGTCGTCGTTCCTTCTTGGTGGCGGCAGCGGAGGAAGACCGGTGTTGCCCTGGGGGCGATCCCCATGAGGCGGGTCCCTCCAGGCGCCCTCGCAAGGTTGGTCCTGCCAGCGGTCCTCACGAGGCCGGTCGCGCCACTCCTGGCGCGGGCCACGGTCGTCCCAGCGTCCGCCTCCACGTCCTCCTCCGCGGCCGTAGCCCCGGTCGTTGCGCTCGGGGCGTTGACCGTAGCGTCCTTCCCGTATGGTTCTGAGCTCTTGACAGTCGCTGGTGTTGTGGGTGTTCAGGTTGTGGAAGGAGCAAAACGGTCGGCCATTCTTGGATGACTCGGGCTGATCTCTGCCCCGCTTGGTGTCGGGCTCTGCTGCTAGCACCGCCGCCTCCTTGCGCTTCACGTCCTTGGCCTTGGCCTTCCTCTCCTCCGCTCCTGTGGCTGGCAGCTCGAGGAGAGAAAAGCGCCCCTCCTTAGCTCTTTCGCACTTGGTCGCCAGGTTGAACAGCTTCTGAGATGTGCAGAGCTCCTCGTGGATGGCGAGCTCTTACTTCATCTTGACGTCGCAGACGCCGTCAGAGAACGCGGAGATGATGGCTTCGTCCGTGACCTTGGCGATCTTGAGGCGGGTGTTGTTGAAGCGCTGGATGTACTTCTGGAGGGTCTCTCCTAGTTGCTGCTTGATGCGGCGCAGGTCACACGCGGCCGGCGGGCGGTCGCGAGTGCCCTGGAAGTTGGCGACGAAGCGGTCGCGCATCTCGTCCCAGGAGGAGATCGAGCCGTGCTACAGGTTCAGGAGCCAGGAGCGGGCTCCATCCATGAGAGCCATGGGAAACCAGTTCGCCATGACTTTTTCGTCGCTGTTGGCCACTTCGATGCTTAGCTCATAGAGCTGCAGGAACTCCGCGGGGTCGGCAGTGCCATCGTAGCGACGAGGCAGGTCTGGCTTGAACTTGCCTGGCCAGGCGACACTACGCAGCTCGGGGGTGAAGGCGCGGCAGCAGGCCGTGGTTGCCGGGGCCCGCTTCGGAGGTGGAGCTTGGTCTTGGTGGGGTCCGCACTGCGCCGCTGCGGGCGGCACGCGGTCTTGACGAGGTGGCGCGGGGAGCGCAGGTGCAGCTTCTCGCGGCCGTGGGTTTTCTTGGCAGCTTCTCTCTTCGCGCGCGGGTGCCGGGCGCGGCGGATCACGCCGCGGAGCCGCGCGCCTTGGTGCTAAGGCGCCGTCTTGGGGTTAAGGTGGTGGAGGCACGCCACGAGCCCCGTTGCCCGCGGCTGGTTGAGGGGGAGGCAGAGAGTGGGACGGCGCCGGAGAGCCCCCTGCGACGTGGACGAGCTCGGCGATGCGGTCGAGCCACTCCTCGTAGAGGTCGTCGACGGGGCCGTAGCACAGGAGCTCGGTGCGCGTGAGACGAAGAACCAGCAGGGGTCAGTGATGGAGTAGCGGTGCGGCCGTCCTGCCGCACCGAAGGATGCAGCGAGGACGCCTGCTGCTCGTTCCCCGCCGGGCCGGTGGCAGCGTTGGCGACGGGAGACAGAGAACGACAAGGTGGCCCACCAATGGGAGCCGTCTGAGCGACGCGGGCGGTGAGGGCAGCCCGACGCTCAGCTCGAGCACGGCGAGCGTCCGCCATGGAGACGACGGAGCGATGGAGCGACGAACTGGTGGAAGGGAAGCTACAGCTGTCAGGACCCCGATTCCAAGTCACATCGATCTAGCCGGTAACACCTCATATCACTTTGCGGCCTCACGCACGGTATTCCCACGGGTGTCGCCTTACCATGGCCTGGGACCGTTTGCGTCTTTTGGCTCACGTATATGATAGTGTCGCTAGCATCCATATGACAGAGAACCCGGGCCGACATGACTAGTCGTGAACCCAAAGTGGCACTAACTTACGGGGACAGACATACATGAATCAACATCGAGCATGTCGGTCAGCAGCGTGCAAATCCGGGCTGTAGCACTGGGCTAATAGGACTCCGGTGAACCGGGCTGTAGAAGGCTAGGCAGGACTCCGGATGTCACCGCGTGACATTTCCCCGAAGGGACAGACACAGGAACGAAGTGAATCACATGCCGGCCAGTCAAGTGTTCCGGAGCAGTAGTGCTGGGCTAGCAGGACTCCGGTGAACCGGGCTGTAGCGGACTACTATGGCTCATGGAAGCACAAGACTACATTTCCCCATAAGAGAGGCTACCAAGGATAAACAACTAGGTTGTCGGATCCCACACATACCAAGCATTTCAATCATACACACAATATGCTCGATATGTGCAAATACAACATGGCATCACAACAACACTCTACGACTCAGAGTATTTATTCATTAGGCTCCGAAGAGCGAGATATTACAAACAAGGGTCTCATGACCCAACTTTCAGAGCATACAAGTCAAAGCACATGCGGAAGCTTAACATGTCTGAGTACAGACATCTACAAAAGAAAAAGGCTGCGAAGCCTGACTATCTACCAGATCCTGCCGAGGGCACAAGATCGTAGCTGAGGTATCAAGCTAAACATCGAAGTCCACACGGAACTACTAGTGAGACTGACGTCTCTCTGCAAAACATAAAATAAGCAAACGTGAGTACAAATGTACCCAGCAAGACTTACATCAGAACTATCTACATATGCATCGGTATCAACAAAGGGGGTGGTGGAGTTTAACTCCAGCAAGCCAGCTTTGACTCGGTGGCTATCCTGAACTACGACTGCAAGTAACTCTTTTGAGGTGGCGCACACGAGTCCACATATTCACCTTATCAATACACCACTATGGATCCGCTCCCGTCTCCCTACGAGAACGCCATCCATAGCACTCACTCTTATCTTGCGCATTTTAGAGTATCCACTTTCACTTGTCTATGAACTGTACAGGCAACCCAGAAGTCCTTTACCGCGGACACGGCTATTCGAATAAATCATATTAACCCTGCAGGGGTGTACTTCGTCACACACGCTCTCGCCACTTACCACCATGTACACGTCGTTTACCTCGGCAACCTTCAAGCGGAAGCCTGGCGAGGGAGTCGGCCACGACCTGACTAACCACACAAGTCTCTCGTCCAGGTTTATCGCCTATTCGGGTTCCATCCGCAAGGAGATCCGGCCGGGGTGTCGCTCACGGCCCCAAACGATGTGTGCAGGGTTCCCAAGCCCACCTCGACGGATGGATCTACGCTTGGTACACCGTGCCACGGTGCCTAGTCTGTCCCAAGCCCACCTGTACCGGGTACCACTTGGTAGACTACTAACACAACCTACAAACACCAGAAACTAGTTGCAACTCCTGGACAGAGATCAAGTTGATTAATAAGTCGAGAGGGGCACTTAAGCATTCCAATGTGTGGTAGTAACTGTTCATGGATCACAAACACAGAACTCAGTTCCTGAGGACGGCTGCAATGAGACAACCCACCATGTACTCCTACATGGCCTCTCACCGCTACCTTTACCAAATCGTGTTCACACACTTAGCTCACACACAGTAGGACATGTTCATCACCATTCCAACTCATCCCCGATGAATCAGACTCGACTCAACTCTAAGCAGTAGCAGGCATGACAATCAAGCATGAATGAGTAGGCACATCAGGGCTCAAACAACTCCTACTCATGCTAGTGGGTTTCATCTATTTACTGTGGCAATGACAGGTCATGCAGTGGATAAAGGGGTTCAGCTACCGCAGCAAGTAACAGATGAATCGTTGTTGTCCTAATGCAGTAAAAGAGAGCAGGAGCGAGAGAGTGGGATTGTATCGGAATGAACAAGGGGGTTTTGCTTGTCTGACACTTCCGAAGATAGTATAGCTCTTCATCGGTGTCATCGATCGCATCGTCGAAGCAACGTCTACCGAGAGGGGACAACACCGGCAAACAGAGAAGAAACATGATCAATGCAATGCACAATATGATGCATGCTATGACATGGCAATATGAATGTGTTTTGGGCTAATGCAAGCTAGAACAGATTGAGATGAGTCCATTTGAACCAAAGATTCAAATGCAAACCCATTTTATAGAGTCATATAAGTGCATTATCTTGTTTCATCTAAACAGCATGGTTAGGTTGCTCTAACATGCATGAAACCAGTACAGATAGATAGATTGGATTTTTCTGATCATTTTTCATATATAAATCTTTTCATTCTGAGCTATAGATTATTTTCTATGATTTTTAGAAGTTTGCTACATTTTCTGGAATTTCCTATATAAAAAATAAATCCAGAAATTCCTTTACTGCGTCAGCATGATGTCATCACTGCATCAGCGAGTCAACGGGCTGGCCAGGGTCAAACCTGACCGGCGGGACCCACTGGTCAGTGACCCTGTGACATTTAGTGTCACAGACAGGTGGGGTCGGGTCAACGGACACGTCAGCGTAGTCAAAACTCACACGTGGCCCCACGGTAATTAGATTAACCTTAAACTATTTGGTTAGCCAGTTAGTTAAGCAGAGGGCCCGCATGTCAATGGCATAGGGCATGATTAGCACTAGCCTAATCGGGGTTAGGCCAGCGCTTAGCCGCCGGTGACCTCTGGCCACGGCGGAGGCACGCCGGAATCGCGGCTCCGGCGTCCATTCGACGCGCAGATGGGTGCTATGGGTAGCTAGCGCTCGCGCGCATCCAATGGAACACGCGGGAGGCCGTGGGGCGGCCGGAAGCAGCGCCGACGTTGAGGTTAGCGGCGGCCGGAGCTACGGGACCGACGATACGACGCTGCAGTGCACGGCAGGAGCAACGGTTGAGTGATCTAGGCTCCTGACGGCGTGTTGAGCGTGTTGCAGTGCTTGGTTGCGGTCATAGCTAGCTCTGGCCGCGGCGGCGATGTGGCCTGACGGCGGCGAGTTTCGGAGCTCATGAGGACGGCGGCTACAGGATCAAATCGATGAGGTGGTTAGGGGGGAAAGGACCGGAGCCTCACAGAGATTCGAACAGCGCCGTCGTTGAGCTCGGGGAGGCACTGGACGACGCAGATCGACGGGCGAAGTCTGGCGGCAGATGCGGCGGTGACGAGCTCGGAGGCGTCGTCACAGGGCGCTCGGAGATGCGTGGCTCGGCGGGGAGGTCGTGGGCGACAAAACGGAGCCTTTGGGCATGGCTGAAAAGTGAGGGTGCGGCTCTGGGCACGATGGCAGCGAACGACGGCGACGGGCACGCTCGGTGTCTGCGTGAGAGAGTGAGACAGAGGAGAGGGGAGAATGGCCAGGGGAGAAGGGGGGTCAGCACGGCCTCGTCCACGTCTCCTGGCGCGAGGTTGGGAGGAAGGAGGCGTCGACACGGCGAAGCAGGAGGTGGCCGGGGCGCGCCTGCGTGCGTCGGCCACGCGCCCATCCTCCTGGCAAAGGAGGAAGACGACAGGGGAGGGGGCCAGGTGGGCTGGGCCGGCCACTTGGGCCGCCACGTAAGCCCAGGTGAGGTTCCTCTCTCTCACCTTTCTATTGTTTTCTGTTTTCTATTTTCTGCAATTGTTTTGGCTTTATTAAAAATGCCAGAGCATTTCCAAAAATTCTGAAAATATTTGTGGGCACTGTTGAAATTATTCCCAACAGCCCTCAACTAGTTTCAAAATTATTAAAGCATTTAAAATATTTATAGGATTTAAATGCCCCAATTCAAATACAATAAGAGTTAATTCAAAAATCCAGAAATGACCTAGAAATATGTTTATCACTTTTGGCAGAGGTTTTTACCTTTATCAGAAATGATGAACATTTCCAAAGGCATTTTGGGATCATTGAAAATATTTCATTGTGATCCTAGTTGGGTTTAATTTGGTGCTAGGGTTTGAACATCCCCATTTCAAGTTTAGGCAAAATTTAAACATGATGCACACATGAAGTTAGCCTAGTGCATTGCCAGGAGCTAGGGATGTGACAACGGCGCACCCCTACCTGGCGCACCAAATGTCGGATGTGGGGTTCCGGCAAACCCTTAAGGTTCGAACACTGGGGTGCGCGCGAAGTCTTTACCTCCTACCGATCTACGCCCTAGCTCGCTAAGGTCTCGCGGACGAACTCGACAAACTCGCAACACAGAAAGACACGAGGTTTATACTGGTTCGGGCCACCGTTGTGGTGTAATACCCTACTCCAGTGTGGTGGTGGTGGATTGCCTCTTGGGCTGATGATGAACAATACAAGGGAAGAACAGCCTCCTAAGGTTGAGGTGTTCTTGTGGCTAGGCTCTCGATCGGGTTGGATCAAGCTAAGATGAGATGAGGTGAGACCAGCCACCCTACTATGGTGGCTAGCTCTACTTATATGGGCCCTGGTCCTCCTCCCAAATATCGAGCCGGAAGGGAGCCAACAACGGCGGGCAAATTTGAAGGGGGGCAGCTAGTACAAGCTATCCTGACAAAAGCGGTCTTCGCCTGTGAAAAGCTCTGGTGGTGACGCCGTCGTGGGCTCCACGATGACATCCGTCTTGTTGTCCTCCTAGTCTTGGTCTCGTTGCACCAATATAGCAACCTTTGCCTGATGCCTCGGTACTCTTCGCCTGCACTGGCCTCCTTAGCACCAAAGAGGAAATAAGGACGCTGCGCGCGCTGGCGCCCGCCTGGTGCCGTTCGTCATGGCTCGCGTCACGAGAGCCTCGTGAGGTTTTGCCCCGCCTTGATATCTCCGCTCCTCGTGAGCCTGCCTGGCTAGGCTACTCCAGAGGAGGTCTTGCGTCGTCCGCCTCATGAGGCTTGGATCCTCGCGAGGGTCTTGGATGCCTTGTTGATGAAGATGGGACATACGGCCTGCTAGCTTAGCCACGCTGTAGGCCGCAGGCAGGCAAGTCTGGGGACCCCCGTTCCCAGAACGCCGACAGTACCCTCCCGTACATATGCCAATCTCCATTGGCACCAAGCCTAATCTGTGAAACAATGGGCAGCGGGGAATTATGAAATGGACACGAAATTAGTATTTAGAATGGATTTACTACGTGATCAAACTCATCACTTACCTGCTCATCGGACAAATCCGAGTGTGTAGGATCGAAAGTATGTCTAGAGGGGGGTGATGAGACTACTTGACCAAATAAAGATCTATCCTTTTCCCAATTTTAGTTGTGGGCTAATTTAAGCAATTAGCACAAGTCAAGCAATCAACCAACACATGCAATTCTAAGAGTATAGCAGCGGAAAGTAAAACATTGCATATGAAGGTAAAGGGAAGGGTTTGGAGAAGGAAAATGCAATGGACACACGAAGATTTTTGGCATGGTTACGATAGGTGCTGCTATCGTACGTCCACGTTGATGGAGACTTCAACCCACGAAGGGTAACAGTTGCATGAGTCCACGAAGGATCCACGAAGAAGCAACCTTCTCTATCGCACCATGGCCATCGTCCACGAAGGACTTGCCTTACTCGGGTAGATCTTCACGAAGTAGGCGATCTCCTTCCCAAACTTCTTGGTTTAACTCCACATCACAAATTAAGGAGGCTCCCAAGCGACACCTAACCAATCTAGGAGACACCGCTCTCCAAAAGGTAATAGATGGTGTGCAGATGATGAATTCCTTCCTCTTGTGCTTCAAATGATAGTCTCCCCAACACTTAACTCTCTCTCATAGATTTTGCTATGGTGGAAGAGGGATTTGAGTGGAAAGCAACTTGGGGAAGGCTAGAAATCGAGGTTCAAAAGGTTTTAATGGAATCTCTTGATCTCAACACATGAGTAGGTGGTTCTCTCTCGGAAATTGTATGATAGAAGTGTAGGCACGTTCTGATGGCTCTCTTACAAATGGAGATGGGGGTGGCGGGGTATATATAGCCTCCACACAAAATCCATCCGTTACACACGTTTAACTCATCTCGGTGGCACCGATCTGTTCAAAAATATGAACATTAGGAATCTCGGTGGGACCGACTAGAACAACTCGGTGGGACCGATGTGCTAGGGCTTAGGGCAAACATCATCTCGGTGGCGCCGATTGCATCAACTCGGTGGGACCGAAAAGAAGCAATAAGCAACATAGAATCTATCAAGCCAACTCGGTGAGACCGATTGCATAAACTTGGTGGGACCGAAGCGAATGTAATAGATCACATAGTGCTGGCAAGGCCATCTCGGTGGGACCTAGATCCGTAACATTGTAACCGAACTATTAGGGTTTCTGGCAGTGGGTATGTCAAATGAACTCGGTGGCTCCGGGTAGAAAGAATTGGTTGGGCCGAGTTTGGAATTAGGGTTTAGACATATTTGGATGGAGAAAGTGGATGAGGGTTTAGGAGCAATATCACTAAGCACTTGAGCAAGTAGACCATTAAGCAAAACCTCATCCCCTTTTAATAGTATTGGCTTTCCTACGGACTCAATGTGATCTTGGATCACTAAAATATAAATGAAGAGTCTTGATATTTTGCCAATCTTTGTCCTTAGCATTTTGAGGGGTCCACATCTCTAGTCCATGCCATGCCAATCATTGAACATTCTAAAATATTTATCTTGAATGCATATTAGTTCAATGAGGTATATGTTGTTATGAATTACCAAAACCACCCGGGGATTAGTTGCACTTTCAGAGTGCCCCTCAACATCGACATCTCAAGGGGTGTCAACTTGCAACTACGGCGGCCACGCCATGCTAGAGAGATCCCCCCAGGGAACATCCTCATCCTCGTGGACACATGGCAGACCAACTAGCGTGGCCTTCTCCCACGCATATTTACGGACCCTCTTAAAATATTTGGTGCAAGTACCGCTGAGTCTTGTGGATGTGAGGAAGTCAGAGCGACTTACGATTTCTCCCGAAGGATCGTCGTCCAAGGTCTCCCAACCTCGAGGAGGACAAGAAGCACCACCACCTTGCGTATCCATGACAATGCCGAAGAACTGCCTTGTCCCTTGGAAAGGATGTCCTGTGGGCACGCACCAGTGCATTTTATATTTGAGAAGAGGGAGCTGGCGGGCGGTTCACTGTACGACACGTTTGCATCCATCCACTAGCCCACATTTTAAAGCACACACAGCATTTACAGTGACTGGGGTTAGTTTGTTTTCCGCCACATGGACCAACACGGACTAGCGGACCTCGTCGCCCTTTTTCGAGCATGACTTCGACAACTACATGCGTGACATGCGTGTATGCAAATCTTGTGTGACCAAACCGTGCGAGGCGGAGCGGTAGGCTGTCGTACTACAGACTACATGTTCTAGCCATGTCATCCACATGCAACCTAAAGGCCAATTAATACTCCGCAGGTGTATGTGCTACTTATATTGTACTATGCATTGTTTGGCACGAACGTTCCTTGGAGTCGTGCTGCAACTGGCGTACTCCATAGCCCGCTTCCCTTCTCCTTCCTCTTCCATCGCCCGGGCACGTCCGCAGGAAGCGACCAGTCAACTCTAATATAGTACTGCTAGCACAAAAAGATGCATGCTTGACCACTAAAATTTCCTTTCTCTTATCTCTATGAAATAAATGTGGCGTGAGACTCAAAGCCCTTTAAGTCTGGGTATAATGGAAATTTAATTTTTTTGATGAGCCCTTTAAACAAGTAAGGAAGGAGTATTAGAATTATGTTTTTTTAACAAACAAAAGGTGCTTGCCAAGCTTTTATTCATTCATTTATCTTAAAAGCAGTTTAAATTGAGGAGTAGTAGTAGATATCTCAAATCCATACATACCATGAATTAGTAGTAACTAGTACTAAGTACATAACCTAAGCTACACCACACTACTCATCAACAGAGATGGGTAGGCGGCCGCATGCTGCAACTCCAGCTCCTCCTTCTCCTCCTCCAGTTTGGCAAACATCTTGTTGATCCCCCACTCCCACTGGCGGTGGAAGCGGCGGTTGGCCTCCACCTCGGGCTCTGACTAAATGGACTCGAGGATGGCCTGCTGTTCCACCACCCCCTCCGCTTGGGTCAACTCCGCCATGGCGAAGCATGCAGCCAGTGGCGCCGGCTCTGCCTCGATCGCGTCATCGTCCTCCTCCTCCAGTTCCGCCTAGCCCGCGTCATAGTTTTCCTCCTCTGGCTCCACTTCGCCCGCATCGTCGTCCTCCTATTCTGGCTCCGCTTCGCCCGTGTCATCGTTCTTGTCCTCCAGCTCTGCGTTCTTCTCCGCCTCCAGCACCTCCTCCTTTGGCTCCGGCTAGTCCGGATTCCGGACGTAGGGAGACTGCTATCCGGGCTTTGCGCCGCTCCGGCGGGGGCATGGTAAGCCATGGCTATCAGGAGACGCTGACCGGAGAAGAGGCGGCGGGAGGGGAATGAATGAGGCTACAAGTTGGGTTCGCCGTCTGTTGGTGCAACAAACATTTGCATTTGTTGACCGGACCCATACACAGGCGTGCTGACAATCATATATCCAGCACCAACATGTAATACAAAGCCAAGCTGAAGGAACCGCTCTTCATGAGATCAAAGAGCGTATCAAGAAGACCAAGCTAAACTTACAAGTCAAGATTCCAAGAGGCAAGGTCGATACCACGAGCCGATAGCAAAGCCAACTGCGCCAGCCGCGCCTCCAGGGCAACCGGAGGCCGTGGCGTGCACCCCTCCAAGAAGGCCCGACAAACCCTGCCCCCGGCAGGCGCGGGATAATTACCACCGCCCCACTGTATCATAACGCCAGTCACCTGTCAATGCGGTGTTGAGCCCCTAGGCAGCTAAGTGGCTCTCACTAATCACGTTGCATTTTGATGGAAGACAATTCGTGCCCATTTGACACCCGTCTAAGGGTGTGTCAAAATGATAAGCAAAGCTGGCTAAGCGGTGATATAAGATTGTCGGGGATGCAACCCCGCACGCCACCTAAGGTAGCATTTATGGCCTTTTTTCCTATGGATAATTAGATTTATGCCCCTAGTAGTGTCCCACTCGGGTGTTTTACCCCTCATTTCCAAAAGTCACCGGTTCTGTCCAAGTCACTTCGCTCCTCTTGTGCTTTTGCCCTTTGACCGTTTGACCATCAGTTTGAAAGCTTCATAACTAATTCATACTAAATCAGAAAAATGCAAATAAGATACCAAAGTGTTCAGAGAAACATCACCTATATGTCAGTGTCATTTGCACTCATGACAAAAGTGTTGGAAAGTGCCCATCCAAGTTTTAGCTCTTATGATACCACCATGAATAGTAAAATCTGAAAAATTCAAAAAATAATTTGGTGGCAAAGAATGACAAATGTTTTAGTGCTTGCCAAGTTTCATCAGGGAACGACATTCCTGGCAGACTTGGCAAAAAAACAATCTATTTTGGAGTGTTGATTGTTTTTTTGCCACAACTTCCATGCATGTCATTCCATGATGAAACTTGGCAAGCACACGAAACATCTGTCATTCTTTGCCACCAATTCTTTTTGAATTTTTTGAATTTTTTATATTTTACTATTGATGGTGGTATCACAAGAGCTAAAATTCGTATGAGCACTTTCCAACACTTTTGTCATGAATGCAAATGACACTGACTTATAGGGGATGTTTTTCTGAACATTTTGTATCTTATTTGCATTTTTCTGATTTAGTATGAGTTAGTTATGAAGTTTTCAAACTGCCGGTCAAATTGTCAAATGGAAAAAGCATAAGAGGAGCGAAGTGCCTTGGACAGAACCGGTGAGTTTTGGAAATTAGGGGTAAAACAGTCGAGTGGGACACAACTAGGGGCTTAAATCTAATTATCCCTTTGTCCTAAGTGCCAGAGTTAGGTATGATATCACTATTAGCTATCTAATCACAAGATAATGTCTGTTTTGCCACTGTGGTTACCCCTTGAGCTATAAAAGGAGGCCCAAGGCAACCTAGAGAGGGATCCGGACCCCTCACACTTGTACGCGCGTAGAAACTCTCCCCGAGGCCACCTTGTCGGGCTTGAGTGCTGCCTGTTATTGCATTTCTTCCAATCCAATCCACCAAAGCAGGAGTAGGGTATTACGCTTAACAGCGGCCCAGACCTAGGTAAAAATGACCTGAGCCCCATCACCGTGCTGCATCATGGCTTCTGCTCTTTGTGCAACGTGATCCCCCCCCCCCTTGCCGAACCACAAGGGGCTCATGGCCCCATAGGTGATCGTGTTTATCCACGACATCTTTGGCATGCCAGGTAGGGGGGAATCGCTTGCGCGGACCCGAAGTTGTGAACAGCGCGTCGAGCTTCATCATCGTCTTCTTCTTCATCATCTTCTCCGTCCATGGCGCCCAAGAAAAAACACAACGCGACGGCTCACCCCTCCACTTCGAAGGCCCCCTCACACACAGCCGCGGACGCCATAGGCGCCATAGTGGCGTTTGGTGAGGCGGGTGCTGCAGGCGACACGATTAGTGCAGGCGGCGCCGTCATTTTGTCCCCCACGGCCGAAGCTGGAGTAGGGAACACCGGGGATTGGCAGCAGCAGCAGCAGCGTCCTGGCGAGCTTGGCCCAGAAGCTGTTGGTGGAGGGAACGCCCAGTCCCTACCTCCCTGCCGCACTAGCGGACGCAGTCGCAACAGCCACACCCACTCCGGTGCAAGCCGCGATCCTCCGGTCGTGCCCACCACGGGCGCGGCTACAAGGCGCACTCCTTGCCCAAAACAAGGCGGGGCACCGAACGGGGCCATCGATTCCCAAGCATGGCCCACTCACCACCAGAGCGCTTTGGCGACTGGTCCATGGTGGCAAGAACGGGGTGACGCTCCTACTGGTTCTACCAGGAGTCGAGCGATGTCGCGGTCTGCCTCACTGGCCATGCCCAGCACGGCCGAGGAAGCAATGACGTGAGCCCAACTCCTGTTGAACTTTCCACCAACAACTGACAAGATGGATGAGTGGAGGGCCACCATCGAGAGCTTGGTCAATAGGGTTGCCCGGCTCCTATGCTCACCTCTTATGTTTCCGATCAATTCGGCTAAGGGTGTAAAGGGAGAACGACTGCGATACTGCTGCCAGCTCACATGGCAGAGCGCCTTAGTGGAGAAAGCCGAAAACTGACTGTCCTGGTAAGTGCGAACTGGTCGACCGTCCGATGACCGCATCAAGCGATGTGTCATTAGCGGTCACCTGTTTTAAAGAAGAGACTCTTTTTAGCATTAGCCGAAGTGGTCAGTGGCATAAACCCCGGCTATATAACCGACCACACCACACACCGAGGGCTCATCATCGGCCCCCATAGTCAACTCATATGACTAAGCGAAAGTCTTAATGCCATTATAGTCTGATTACCTAGTTCCTATGTGCACGGACGGCCTTCGGGAATCGTAACATCGGCTAAAGGTCACGATTGCCTAAAGTAACACCCTCTGTATACTGTACAGAGGGATCAAAGCCGACAACTAGACACTTTTAGTTTAACACGGTCAAACAGGAGTCAAAAAACACAAAAAGAAGAAAGTAACACAACCACATGATGGAATATAAAGCCGCATTCATTAAAACAAAAGGAAGTTTTGTACATCCCACCACACTTCGGCATTCTGAGGTACTATCTAAAGATACAAAGTGTCCTTAGGAAACTTGGCCTCGGTAATCCGGGCCCCTTCCACTACCTCGGTAAAAAACTGCTCTGTGGTCCGGTCCTTCTCTTTGGGTGGTCCCGCGGCCACGACCGCTGCTTAGACAAGCCAAAAATCCGTCTTCACGCAGGTGTACGCTCGGTGAGCCCCTCCAGGCACGCAGACCACTGCCAGCGAACCACTTGTGAGACAGCTTCTTGCCGCAGAGCTAGGAGCCCAAAGAAGCTAGTTGGCAGCACCTCTGCGGGCCATAGATTGATGCAGAGAACCCGGAGTGCTCGCCTTGCCATACGGAGAAGCTCCACCAGCTATTTCATCTGATGATTTAGCAGCTTCGGACGTGGCGATGCCTGGAATTGTTGCCAGAACGCCTTATCCGCCTCGTGGCCCTCTCGCTTGCCGAAGTGGTGGCCGGTGTCCAAGGCGCTCTTCAGGAGATCTACGAAGACCTCTGCGAAGCACCACAGCTCGGTAAGCTCGACGAACCCCTTGTTGCGAAACACACACTGAAGTAAAAATGGCTTACACGCGGCAATCTGCTCCACTTGCTGGAGCTCTTTATAGTCGGCCCGGGCCATGGTCTGGATCTCGGCGTGCGCTAGGTGAAGCTTCTTGAGCTCTTCGCTTGCCTTCTCCTCCTTGGCCTGAAGGGCATTGCGTGCCTTGTACACACCCTTCGGGGTTTCCTCAACCTCTAGGACCCGCGCCTAGTCCTTGTCCCTAGCCATCTTTTCAGCGGCTAGGTCCCTCTGATTCTTGGCGGCTGCAACCTTCTACTGTTGGGCCTCCTGCCGAGCTATCGACAGCTCGGCCTTGATGCCCTCAAGCATGTCCATAGCAGCTGTCATTCAAACAGCTCGGCATTAGTTTTATATTTCAACAAAGCTATCCTTACTCAAAGTATATTTGACAGCATCTCAGATTTATAACTTACCTGAGATTTGTCGATCTGCTTGTTCATTAGATCGAGGTCCTCTTCAGACCTCTTGAGCTTCGGGTTCATCTCCGCAATATTCTTGGAGGCGGATCTCAGAGCCGAGGTCGAAGTCTGTAAACATACAATTATTACTTAGCCCTGGTTCCCAACATAAATACTCCAGACACACATTTTTAATGCCCGCCAGAGTCCTGGGGGATACTCATTTATTCCCTCATGATACCTCTGCTTTGACCCCAAGGTGAGTTTCTTAAAACTAGCCTTAGGCCCGGGGACAACTCACTGTCTACGCTATCTAAGTATTATGCAGTGATATAGATGAAAATGTGTTCAGGCAAAAGCATAGATTTGCAAACAATCCTAAGCATGGAGGTTACTCTTAATATAAAACACAAAGAAAATTACCTCGAAGCTCGTGACGAGGCCCTTGAAGACCTCACGCATCCCAGCCTCTACAGATCGGAAGCCTTGCAGCACCACACCGATCAGCGTGTGGTGCTCTTCCTTGATGGAGGAGCCCGTTAAGGCTACCTCCAACTCTTTGGTCCATCCCAGGGCAGCATGCCCTAAAGTGGGAGGAAGGGCGGTAGAACCTCGAAACCCAGCATCAAAGTGCGGGGCACAAAGGCCTTCGGCTATGGCGTTGGCACCGGAGTCGGCATCGGCTGGGCCGATGTCTGGCCCAGCCCTTCTTTGATGACCTCGGGGACCTCGTCCCTTTGGCCTTGTTGGGCCGAGGTTTGAACCTCAGCCATGACAACAGGTATCTCGGCACCCGTGGTGTTAGCTAGGTGGGGCGGTCCGGATGTCGCCTCCCCGAGCCCCTCGAGATCTAGAGGAGGAGTGGCGGGATTAGGTGTCCCGCTGGCAGGCGTCTGCCTGCTTGAATTGCCGTCGCTTAGGCGCACCCTCGGCGGAATGCAGAGAATAACCTATATGAGTTCCATCTTGAAGAAAGGAGTTCTTGACAACCAAGTATGATTATGACGACGTACCTCTGGGACGCTGGCTTCTCCCTCCCAAGCTCGAGGAGGTCATCCTCCGAATCGTCGGAGAAGGTGATCTTCTCCGGTGGGGCGGGCCTGCTGGCGGGCTCGGCAGATGCCTTGCACGCCTCTTCTGGCCCTTCGGCCGCACTTTGGCCTCGGCATCCTCGGATGCAATCCTCTTCTCCTTAAGGGAAGGGTTTCCTTCCCATGTGTCCTCCTCCAGGTCATCCTCATGAGTGGAGGAGGGTGTGTCTCCTCGGATCGGGTGACTGAGGTCTCCCGGGTCCGAAGACCCGCCTTGCCCTTCTAAAGCTTTTACCCTTTGGGGATCACTACGTGTGGCGCCTCAACAGGAGGCTCGTGAGAAGAGGGGTCCTCTCCCCCTCGGGTAGCGGCATCGGGCACACCATCCGCTGCGCCTTGGAGATCCACTTCTACAAGTATGAGACCAGTTTATTAGTCGAGGTCTATAACACAGAATATAGAACTATGCATTAAAAGATTACCTTGGGGGCGTCATAGCCGGCTTCAAAGCCAAGGTGTCTCTCATCCGAAGGGAATTCATCCTCGGACGGCTTAAACAGTCGTGTCCACATTCTGGCTAAGGTGGAGCAGAAGAAGTGGTGGACGGGCACTACACCCTCGGGCTTGTGCTCCCACATCAGGGTGGCCTGAAGTTAGAGTGGGATGATGCGGTGGTGGAGCATGACGTTTACCAAGTCCACTAGTTGGAGGTTTTTCTAATCGGACCACTGATAAGTCTCCAAAGTATCTATAATTTTTTATTATTCCATTGTATTATATTATCCATCCTGGAAGTTTTATATGCATTAATATGCTATTTTATATCATTTTTGGGACTAACCTATTAACCTAGTGCCCATTGCTAGTTGCTGTTTTTTCCTTGTTTTGTATTTCACAAAAAATCAATACCAAACGGATTCCAAACGGAACAAAACTTGTCTAGGATTTTTCTTGGACTAGAAGACAACCACGAAGCTTCGGGAGGAGGCCAGGAGAGCCACGAGTTGGCCACAAGCTCACAGGACATGTCCCAGGGGGCGCCCTACAAGCTTGTGGGCCCCTCGTAGCCCCCTTAACCCTAATTCTACCTCTATAAATACCCAAATATTCCTCGTACAACAGGGGGCACACAAAAAATACTTTTCCGCCACCGCAAGCTTCTGTTCTTGTGAGATCCCATCTTGGGGCCTTTTGTGGTACTTTGTCGAAGGGGGATTTGATCACGGAGGGCCTCTACACCAAACTTGCTTCCCTTCCGATGATGCGTGAGTAGCTTACCATGGACCTAAGGGTCCATAGCTAGTAGATGGCTTCTTCTCTCCCTTTGATCTTCAATACAATGTTCTCCTCAATGTTCTTGGAGATCTATTCGATGTAATCTTGCTTTGCGATGTGTTTGTTGAGATCCGATGAATTGTGGGTTTATGATCGGATTATCTACGAATATTATTTGAGTCTTCTTTTAACTCTTCTATGCATGATTAAGATACCTTTGTATTTTTCTCGGATCTATTGATTTGGTTTGGCCAACTAGATTGATCTATCTTGCAATGGGAGAGGGGCTTTGTGATGGGTTCAATCTTGCGGTGTCCTCACCCAGTGACAGTAGGGGTAGCGAGGCACGTATTGTATTGTTGCCATTAAGGATAAAAAGATGGGTTTTTACCATATTGTTTGTATCTATACCTCTACATCATGTCATCTTGCTTAAGGTGTTACTCCGTTCTTGTTAACTTAATACACTAGATGCAAGCTCGATAGCGGTCGATGTGTGGAGTAATAGTAGTAGATGCAGGCAGGAGTTGGTCCACTTGTCAGGGGTGTGATGCCTATATTCATGATCATTGCCTTATATATCGTCATAACTATGTATTTTCTATCAATTGCTCAACAGTAATTTGTTTACCCACCGTATGCTTTCTTCAAGATAGAAGACTAGTGAAATCTATGGCCCCTGGGTCTATTTTTGCCATATTATTTTCGGGTCTATAAAATCTAAAACCCAAAAATACCTTGCTACAATTTATTTATCTTTAGTTTATTTTACACTTTTACTTATCTTTTATACCTACCTCTATTAGATCTCAATCTTGCTAGTGATCGTGAAGGGATTGACAACCCCTTTTTCGCATTGTGTGCAAGTGTTTGTTTGTTTGTGCAGGTGCATCTATTGGAGTCTTGTGTGTTCCTCCTAACTGGATTTATAACTTGGTTCTTAACTGAGGGAAATACTTATCTCTGCTTTGCTGCATCACCATTTCCTCTTCAAGGGAAAAATCAACGCAAGCTCAAGAAGTAGCAGGAAGAATTTCTGGCGCCGTTGCTGGGAAGGTTCTACATCAAGCCTACCAAGTACCTATCATAAACTATCATCTCTTTCATGACATTATAATCGCAGTTTTCCTCTCGTTTTCCTCTCCCCCACTACTAAAACGTTTTCAGATAAACACAAAAATATTTGCTGTTTTATTTGCCTTTTTTGTCTGCCTTTATGTCTTACTTGGTATGTTTGCTCGTTTGCTTGGTATAATTGCATGTTTATTCCAAATCAGAAAGCAAAAAGTTCATAGTTCCTCATCCACTTGCCAATCTTTTTAAAAGACCCAATTATGATGAACCAATTTCTAGTGAGTTGAGTGCACTAGATTATCTTTATTTAGTTTTGCTTGAAATTCGTGAATCTGAAATTCGTGATGAAGTGTTAAAAGAAGAAATTTATGAAGTGATTCACGATAGCTCCTTGAATGAAAAGCATGATTGTCATGATGTTATTATAATTCTATTAATGTCAATTACGTTAATAATACGCAAAACCCCAAGCTCGGGGATGCTAATTTTGCTATCTCCACTACTTAATATAATGATCATGATTGGGGTGATGCATCTTATTATCTTAAAATTTTGTTTCAGCCTCATGATGAATATGATATTGATAATAATGTTTGCAATAATATTGAAAGTGAGTGTGGAAGAGTGTTAACTTTAGGAAATAATGATCCCACAACTTTGGAGATTGATCAATCTTATGATATTTTTATAAAAGTGGGCTTGGAGAAGTAATGACTTTATTTTATGCTAATCCCACTATTTTGCAAGAGTGTCAACTTTGTATGCATGTGGATCATGAAGAGAAAATTTTATGTGATAGCTATATTGTTGAATTTGATTATGATCCTGCAAGTAATTATTATTAGAGAGGAAAATATGGTTGAAGAAATTTTCATGTTACTAAATTACCTCTCATTATGTTGAGATTGTTATTACTTCTTTCTTCTTCCTTGCATATGCTAGTTTTTGCTTGTCTTGATAATTTGTTTGATTATAAAATGCATATGCATAGTAAGTATGTTATACTTAAACGTGTTTTCCACATGCTACATGATGCTCTCTTCGTGTTTCAATTGCTATCTTTCATGTGAGCATCATTAAAATTATCAATGCCTAGCTAAAAGGCTTTAAAGAAAAGCGCTTGTTGGGAGGCACCCCGATATTTTATTTTCTATTTGTATGTGTTTACACAATATTAATTCTGTAATAATTGTGTTTTAGGTTCTTAATTAGTGTTTGAGCCAAGTACGACCTTCGGGATGATCTATGGTGATAGTTGATTTGATTTTGCTGAAAAACAGAAACTTTTGCGTCCAGTAGAAGAATTGTTAAAATTCACTCAAGCGTGATAAAAATCTGAATTTTTACACGAGATTGATATACAAATTTCCTATGTTTTCCTAATTTTTCAGAATTCTTGGAGTTACAGAAGTTTGGCTAAGGTCCAGATTACTACAGACTGTTCTGTTTTTGACAGATTCTGTTTTCATTGTGTTGTTTGCTTATTTTGATGAATCTATGGGTAGTATTGGGGGTATGAACCATGAAGAATTTATAATATAGTAGATATAACACCAATATAAAATTGGAATTATTTTACAATAGTACCTAAAAGTGGTTATTTGCTTTGTTTCACTAACGGATCTCACGAGTTTTCTGTTGAGTTTTGTGTTGTGAAGTTTTCATGTTTTGAGTAAAGTTTTGATGGAATACGGAATAAGGAGTGGCAAGACCTAAGCTTTAGGATTCCCAAGTCACCCCAAGGTAATATTCAAGGATAATAAAGCATCTAAGCTTGGGGGTGCCCCGGATGGCATCCCCTCTTTTGTCTTCAATCCATCGGTAAAATTACACGAGGCTATATTTTTATTCACCACACGATATGTGTTTTGCTTGGAGCATCTTGTATTATATAAGTCTTTGCTTTTTAGTTTACCACAATCATCCTTCCTGACACACCTTTTGAGAGGGACACACATTAATCGTGAATTTATTAGAATATTCTATGTGTTTCACTTATATCTTTTGAGCTGGACAGTTGCTCTAGTGCTTCACTTATATCTTTTTAGAGCACGGTGGTGGTTTTATTTTGAAAAAATTGGTGAACTCTCATGCTTCACTTATATTAATTTGAGAATCTTATAAATAGTCTAGCAATTTGCTTAGATTATGAATTTAGTCTTAATATGATGGGTATTCAAGAGGGATATAATAAAAACTTTCATGTAGATCATCGAATATATGAGAAGTTTGATTCCTTGCAATTGTTTTGATATATAAAGATGGTGATATTAGAGTCATGCTAGTTGGTAATTGTGGGTTGATATAAATACTTGTGTTAAGGTTTGTGATTCCCGAAGCATGCACGTATGGTCATACGTTTTGTGATGAAGTTGGAGCATGATTTATTTTTGGTTGTCTTCCTTATGAGTGGCGGTCGGGGACGAGTGATGGTCTTTTCCTACCAATCTATCCCCCTAGGAGAATGCATATTAGTACTTTGTTTTGATGGCTAATAAACTTTTTCAACAAGTATGTGAGTTCTTTATGACTAATGTTGAGTCCATGGATTATACGCATGACCCTTCCACCTTTACTAGCCACTCTAGTACCGCGCAACTTTCGCCGGTACATTAAACCACCTTATACCCTTCCTCAAAACAGCCACCATACCTACCTATTATGGCACTTCCATAGCAATTCCGAGATATATTGCCATGAAACTACCACCATTCCGTTTATTATGACACATACCGTCATTGTCATATTGCTTTGCATGATCATATAGTTGGTATAGTATTTTTGGCTTGGCCACCATTCATATTTTTTATAAATGTCACGCTAGATCATTGCACATCCCGATACACCGCCGGAGGCATTCATATAGAGTCATATCTTTGTTCTAGTATCGAGTTGTAATTCTTGAGTTGTAAGTAAATAAAAGTATGATGATCATCATTACTAGAGCATTGTCCCATGTGAGGAAAGGATGATGGAGGCTATGATTCCCCAACAAGTTGGGATGAGACTCCGGACTTTAAATAAAAAGAGGCCAAAGAGCCCAAATAAAAAAAGAGGCCAAGGATCCCAAAAGAAAAAAAATGAGAGAAAAAGAGAGAAGGGACAATGTTACTATTCTTTTCCACACTTGTGCTTCAAAATAGCACCACGTTATTCATATAGAGAGTCTCCTATATTGTCACTATCATATATTACTAGTGGGAGTTTTTCATTATAGAACTTGGCTTGTATATTCCAATGATGGGCTTCCTCAAATTGCCCTAGGTCTTCGTGAGCTAGCAAGTTGGATGCACACCCACTTAGTTTTATTTTGAGCTTTCATACACTTATAGCTCTAGTGCATCTATTGCATGGCAATCCCTACTAACTTGCACCAATATCAATTGATGGGCATCTTCATAGCCTATTAATTTTCCTAGTTAGTGTAAGAATTTATTTCTCGTTTTTGTCTACTACCACCTTCTATTGCACCCATAGTACTATATCCATGGCTCACGCTCATGTATAGCGCGAAAGTTGAAAAATCTTTAGAACATCAAAACTATGAAACAATTGCTTGGCTTGTCATCGGGGTTCTACATGATAAATACTTTGTGTGATGAAGATAGAGCATGACAAGACTATATGATTTTGTAGGAATAACTTTCTTTAGCCATGATATTTTGAAAAGCCATGATTGCTTTATTAGTATGCTTGAAGAATTATTGTTTTTATGTAAATATTAAACTTTTTTTTGGAATCTTATGGATCTGAATATTCATACCACAATACGAAAGATTACTTGATAAACATGCTAGGTAGCATTCCACATCAAAAATTCGGTTTTTATCATTTACCTACTCGAGGACGAGCAGGAATTAAGCTTGGGAATGCCTGATACGTCTTCAACGTATCTATAATTTTTTATAGTTCCATGCTATTATATTATCCATCTTGTATGTTTTCTATGCATTAATATGCTATTTTATATCATTTTTGGGATTAACCTATTAACCCAATGCACAATGACAGTTGCTGCCTTTTTCCGTGTTTTTTCTTTTAGAGAAAATCAATACCAAACGGAACGGAACTTTCTGAGGATTTTTCTTGGACCAGAAGACAACCATGAAGCTTTGGGACAAGGCCGGGAGAGCCACGAGTGGGCCACAAGCTCACTAGGGGGCGCCCTACAAGCTTTTGGGCCCTTCATAGCGCCCCTAACCTTAATTCCAGCTTTATAAATACCCAAATATTCTCCGTACACAAGGGGGCACACCAAAAATACTCTTCCGCCGCCGCAAGCTTCTATTCTCGTGAGATCCCATCTTGGGGCCTTTTCTGGCACTCTGCCGGAGGGGGATTCGATCATAGAGGGCCTCTACACCAACCTTACCGCCCTTCCGATGATGTGTGAGTAGTTTACCACGGACCTAAGGGTCCATAGCTCGTAGCTAGATGGCTTCTTCTATCTCTTTGATCTTCAATACATTGTTCTCCTTGATGTTCTTGGAGATCTATTCGATGTAATTTTCTTTTCGGTGTGTTTGTTGAGATCCGATGAGTTGTGAGTTTATGATCAGATTATCTATGAATATTATTTGAGTCTTCTCTGAACTCTTTTTATGCATGATTAAGATAGCTTTGTATTTCTCTCAGATCTATTGATTTTGTTCGGCCAACTAGATTGATCTATCTTGCAATGGGAGAGGTGTTTTGTGATGGGTTCAATCTTGCGGTATCCTCACCTAGTGACAGTAGGGGTAGCGAGGCACGTATTGTATTGTTCCCATTAAGTACAAAAAGATGGGGTTTTACCATATTGTTCGTATCTATCCCTCTACATCATGTCATCTTGCTTCAGGCATTACTCCGTTCTTGTTAACTTAATACACTAGATGCATGTTTGATAGTGGTCGATGCATGTGTGGAGTAATAGTAGTAGATGCAGGCCGGAGTCGGTCTACTTGTCACGGATGTGATGCCTATATTCATGATCATTGCCTTATATATCGACATAACAATGCACTTTTCTATCAATTGCTCAACAGTAATTTATTTACCCACTGTATGCTTTCTTCAAGAGAGAAGCCTCTAGTGAAACCTATGGCCTCCGGGTCTATTTTTATCATATTATTTTCAGACCTATAAAATCAAAAACCCAAAAATACCCTGCTACAATTTATTTATCTTCACCTTATTTTACACTTTTACCTATCTTTTACACCTAACTCTATTAGATCTCACTCTTGCTAGTGACCGTGAAGGGATTGACAACCCCTTTTTCGCATTTTGTGCAAGTGTTTGTTAGTTTGTGCAGGTGCATTTATTGGAGACTTGTGTGTTCCTCCTACTAGATTGATACCTTGGTTCCTAACTAAGGGAAATACTTATCTCTACTTTGCTGCATCACCCTTTCCTCTTCAAGGGAAAAATCAACACACGCTCAAGTACTAGCAACCACCACTACACTACTGGAATCAGCTACTTTGCCATCTGCCAGCTCTTTGCCGTCTGCTAGCAGACGGCAAAGAAGCTCTTTCCATCAGCTACCCAAAAGCTGACGACAAAGAACTGGCTGATGGCAAAGACTTTCTTTGCCATCAGCCAGTTCTTTGCCATCCGCTAGCTGACGGCAAAGATTCTTTGCCGTCAGCTAGCAGACGGCAAAGAGGGAGGGGGGCCCATTGACGAGCTGCTTAAAAAAAACTTAACGGCCCCCCTCTTTGCCGTCTGCTAGCAGACGGCAAAGAGCAAAAAAGCGGACGGCAAAGATTTAACATACCTAACGGCCGCGCCCCACCCCGCCCTGTTTCTCTCCCTGCTCTTCACACGCGCGCCGCCGCCCCCACCACTCGCCGCCGCCCGGTCGCCCCACCACCCCGCCGCCCCACCGGCCCCCCGCCCCATCGCCACTGCCGCCCGGCGCCGTCGCCCCACCACCCGGCGTCCCACCGGCCCCCCGCCCCGTCGCCCCCGCCGCCCCGGCCCCCCCCCCCCCGCGCCACACCGCCCCGGCCCCCCGCCACCCCGGGGCCCCGCCGCCCGACCGCCCCGTCGCCCCCCTCCGCCCCGGCCCCCCCGCGCCCCACCGCCCCGGGCCCGGCGCCGCCGCCCGAGGCCGCCCCGCCCCCCTCCTCCACCGGCCACCTCCTCCACCGCCCCGCCCCCGCTCCTCCACCGGCCACCTCCTCCACCGGCCCTGCCCCAGGTGAGCTCTACCTCCTCTTTTTTCCATTTTTTCTGTTTTTTTAGTTTTAGGTTTATGTTTAGTTTAGATTTAGTTTTAGTTTTAGTTTTAGTTTAGTTTTAGGTTTAGATTTAGTTTTTTCCTTTTTTTGTTTTTTTTAGGTTTATGTTTAGTTTAGATTTAGTTTTAGATTTAGTTTTAGTTTTAGATTTAGGTTTAGTTTTAGGTTTAGTTTAGTTTGAGGAAAGAAGAAGAAGAAGAAGAAAAAGAGGAGAGGAGGAGAAGAAGAAGAGGAAAAAGGAAAGGAAGAAGAAGAAGAAGAGGAGGAGGAGAAGAAAAAAGAAGAAGAGGAAGAAGAAGAAGAAGAAGAAGAAGAAGAAGAAGAAGAAGAAGAAGAAGAAGAAGAAGAAGAAGAAGAAGAAGAAGAAGAAGAAGAAGAAGAAGAAGAAGAAGAAGAAGAAGAAGAAGAAGAAGAAGAAGAAGAAAGAGGAGAGGAGAAGAAGAAGAGAAAAAAGGAAAGGAGGAGGAAGAAGAAGAAGAAGAAGAAGAAGAAGAAGAAGAAGAAGAAGAAGAAGAAGAAGAAGAAGAAGAAGAAGAAGAAGAAGAAGAAGAAGAAGAAGGAAAAAAAGGAAGAAAAGGAAGAAGAGGAAGAAGAAGAAAAGGAAAAAAGAGGGGAAAAACCCGACCCGACACGGCACCCCGACCCTGACCCGGCACCCCGACACGACACCCCGACCCCTAGACCCCGACCCCGACACCCCAACCCCGACCCCGACCCCGACACCCCGACCCCGACACCGACACGGCACCCCGACCCCGACCCGACACCCCGACCCCGAGACCCCGACCCCGACCCCGACACGACACCCCGACACCGACACGACACCCCGACCCCCGACACCTCCCGAAAAGGTGTTCTTTGGCCTTCCAGAGGCCGACGGGGTCATATATTTGTGAATTATTAGTTAGGTCATATATTTTTCGATTTTGTTATGAAAAACATCATATATAATTGTGTTGATCGGGTAGTTTTAAATGTGCAGTTGTTTCATCGCTGCGAGGTTTGGTGTTCGACGACCTCGCCGTGCGTTTGACGAGCTCTGCCCCTTCGTTCGTGGGTGAGCACAAATGACATGTCCTCCTCCCCCATTAATTATTTGATCTATTCCGATGAAACTTGATAGCTAGCTATATATGTGTCTTGAATCATCAGTATGCGTAACCAATATGTGTCTCCCGTTCGAAAGCGTCATAGTTATAAATATGCATGCATTTGCATATTTATAACCTTGATTCTTTCGAATTGTCCAACGCATTCCATGGACAGCCCGAGTATGTTTAGATTGGGTTCGTTTTCCCATATGCTTTGCTCCGGATCCGACGCATAAGTTTCGTCAGTGCCTCCCCTGTTGTTCTCCGGGTACACATCCTCTCTGTTTATTGCAGAGACGTGTATCAGGAGAACAGCGGGGAGGTGCTGCCGAAATTTTGCGTAGGATCCGGAGCATAGCATGGGAAAATGAACCCAATCTAAACATACTCGGGTGGGATTAGGACCTATCATTACCTATTAGAGTGTAGGTTGCATGGACGTAATAAAATTGACAAAGTAGATCAACTGGTGAATATATACATGGTGAATTATATATATATATATATTTGTTGTGTGTCTAGTAGCTCTGAAAGTCAAGACGAGTGATCGTGCGTGGATGTACACCGGTCACACTGGTCAGAACAAATGGAGCACTGAATGGTTCACAAAAACCAAGGGGTTTGTGCGAGCCACATTTGCAAATGGCCAGAGGAAAACCTGGTGCCCCTGTTTATGGTGCGGCAATTGGGAAAAGAGGACAGAGGCTGAAATGGGCAAACACCTGCAGAAGAGTGGTTTTACGCCCGATTATACGGTGTGGACATTTCATGGTGAGTCTGCCCAACGTGACCGAGCTGAGGTGGATCATCGTCGCACCGACGAGCATGGTACCGGGATGGAAAACATGGTGCAAGACTTCGATGATGCTCGGGATTCGGACGAGGAGATGGAGGAATCTGCAAAGGCCTTCAATGAAATGTTGGAGTCTTCAAAACGTCCGCTCCATGAGCACACTGAGCTTTGTCAGTTGGATGCCATCTCGCAAGTAATGGCTCTGAAGGCTCAGTTCAACTTGGGCAGAGAATGCTACGATGCAATGATGACAGTATTTGGACGCTTTCTACCCAAAGGCCATGTAATGCCTGCAAACCTGTACCAGTCGGACAAAATCCTCCGTGCACTGAAGATGCCCTATGATAAGATACATGCCTGTGAGAAAGGATGTGTCTTGTTTAGGCTTGACTGTGCGGACTTGAACTATTGTCCCATTTGCAAGTCTTCCAGGTATGTTGTGGTAGACAACGGTATGGGTGAGAAGACACAGACCAAAATCCCCGTTAGTGTTCTTCGGTATATGCCAATCGTACCAAGACTTCAACGTCTTTTCATGGTCGAAGAGACGGCTAGACAGATGACATGGCACAAAACGGGCAAAAGAACCGAACTAGATGCAGATGGGAATCTGATGATTGTACACACATCGGATGGTGTTGCGTGGAAAAAGTTTGATGAATTACATGGTGACAAAGCGGCAGATCCGAGGCATCCTCGAGTCGGCATCAGCACGGATGGGTTCAGTGTGTTTGGTATGATGGCAGCCCAATACAGTTGTTGGCCCGTATTTGTCTTTCCACTCAATCTCCCCCCCCCCGGACAGATTATGCAAAGAAAGAACATTTTCCTGACGTTGATAATTCCAGGGCCCAACTATCCGGGGAAAAATATGAATGTGTACATGCAGCCGCTTAAGGACGAATTGCAAGAAGCCTGGGATAATGGGTTCAAGACATACGACGCCTATAGCAAACGGAACTTCATAATGCGTGTCTGGTACATGTACTCGACGCATGACTTGCCGGCGTATGCGCTATTCGTTGGCTGGTGTGTGCATGGAAGGTTCCCGTGCCCCACATGCAAGGGAGCTCTTGAGTTTCGTTGCCTTCAGGCCGGTCGCAAGTTTTCTTGCTTCGACATGCATAGACAGTTCCTGAATCCTCGCCATAAGTTTAGGAAAGACAAGAAGAACTTCATTAGAGGTAGAGTTGTCAAAAACTCTGCACCACCTGCATTGACAGGCCAACAGACCCTGGATCAGTTAAACGCTCTCGAGCCAGATCCAGAGCGTCCAGGGTACTTCAAGGGGTATAATTCTAAGCACGCCTGGACTCACAAAACATGCTTATGGGATCTGCCTTACTTCAAAGACCTCCTTTGCCCACACAACATCGACGTGATGCACACTGAGAAGAATATCGCCGAGGCACTTTTTGGTACATTGTTCGGCATAGATGGGAAGTCAAAGGATAATACTAAGGCTAGAGTCGATCTGGAGGCGCTATGTGATAGGCCATTACAAAACATGAAAGAACCAAAAGGAAAGCAGAACTGGACGAAGCCAAAGGCATGGTTCAATCTTGGAAGGCCAGCTATGAGGGAAATTATCTTGTGGGTGAAAATGCAGTTGATGTTCCCCGATGGGTATGCAGCGAATCTAAAGAGGGGAGCTAGTCTTGATAAATTGAAGATATTTGGTCTCAAGAGTCATGATTGGCACATATGGATTGAGCGGGTAATGCCGGTGATGTTGCGTGGCTTCATCCCTGAGGATGAATGGCTAGTACTCGCAGAACTCAGCTATTTCTTCCGTGTTCTTTGTGCGAAAGAACTATCGCCTGGCGTGCTAGAAGAAATGGAAGAGTTGGCGCCGGAGTTGATCTGCAAGTTAGAGAAGATCTTTCCACCAGGCTTCTTTAATCCAATGCAACATTTGATTTTGCATCTCCCGACCGAGGCAAGATTGGGGGGGCCCATGCAAAATCGTTGGTGCTACCCAACTGAGAGGATGCAGAAGATGCTTCGACAAAAATGTAAAAATAAACGTAGAATTGAAGCATCGATGGCTGAGGCATTCATCACTGAGGAGGCGGCAAACTTCGTGACAGCACACTACGAAGCCAAAAATCGTCATTTGCATAATCCGAAGCCTCGGTACAATGCTGACGACCCTAAAAAGGGTGGATCCAACCTCAGCCTATTCAAAGGGAATCTCGCACCAGCCAGTGTTTCAAATCCAGTATCTTTGGATAACGAACAATGGCGGACCATTTCGTTGTATATCTTCAACAACCTGATAGAAGTGCGGCCGTACATCGAGTAAGTTCTCGGTACATAGTTTCGCAACTTCTATTTCCTTTGAACTGCTCTTATTCCTGGATATTTCATACAGTCGATACGTCGCCTTATTCTCATATGGAGCGGTGATCCAAAAGGATTCTGTCGAAGAGTATGAGCTTCTCGCAAAGCAAGGAGGCGGCTATCCCGGTTTCATCTCTTGGTTCAAACAAATGGTAATTTCTATTAGACAATTTCATTTCATTCGCTAATTTGTGCGTAATGAAACAATCCTTTCATATTAAACTTGTAGGCTAATTCAGAGTCTATGGACGCCGAATTGAGACAAGTCGCTAATGGTTTTGACTATAAGGTCCGTTCATTTGACAAATACGACATCAACGGGTATCGCTTTCGTACCTATGGCAAAGAGCTATCTATGGCCGACCGAAAGTCTACAAATTGTTGTGTATCTGCTATCGGCGAAGGAGGTACCGAGTATTATGGGAGAGTTGAAGCAATTTATGAACTTCTATTCTATGGTGAAAACCCACCGAATGTCGTATTCTTCAAATGTTATTGGTTTCAGCCGAAGGAGACTAGAAGGACTCATGAACATATAGGGCTAGTTGAAATCAACTAAAGCACCCATTTAGATGATCCTGATGTCTATATTATGGCTCAACAGGCGACCCAAGTATTCTATCTACCGTGGGCCTGCCAAACTAATCCAAATCTGAAAGGTTGGGATGTCGTTTATGAAGTGCCGCCACGTGCTAGACTATCTCCCCCAAAGGAAGAGGATTATGAACCTCACATTAACCCAGACACATATGAAGGAGAATTCTTCCAAGAAACACGTCTTTCCAAAAAGCGTTTCAAGAACCGCTATACTTCACCCCAAAACATTGAAGTAGATAGCGACAGTGAATCCGACATCACCCCAGAGGAGGAACAAGAAGAGCCGGAACAAGAAGAGGTTACTGCTGCGGATGACCTGTCATTGCTTGACCGATTACGTCAAGGTGGCCTTCCACATGTTGATGCCACTGAACCCTATGAGCCCGTCATTGATTATAGTGATGATGATGATTATGCATTTATTGATGATACTGATCGAGATTATTAGTAGTGTCAGGTATTAAATTTTTTTATGTTGTACTTGATGATGATACACTTAAGTGATACACATATTATTATTCATGTCGGTCTTTTTTTATGTTGTACTAATTTCGTTTACTGTTTGTCATGGCAGGTGTTGAAAGATGGTGGGCACTGGTCGGGAGCGCGCCAAGGCCCCTTCTTCGTCGGCGCGTGGTCTGAGGTCTTCCATTCCAGACGCACCTCTCCGCCGAGCGTTGCTGGACAGTATGGCGACACCGCCGGGCCCTTGTTCGTCGACCGCGGTGCCCAGCAGGGGACGAGGTAGGAAGAGAGGAGGTGGGGCACGTGGTCGCGGGAGAGGAGGTAGGGTGACTGCTACGGCGCCTTCCTCGCCGCCACCCCCAGCTGTTTCACCCGAGCACGTGACTGCTAGGGTGGACTCGTCCGAGGAGGAGGCTACACGGACTCCGGTCCACGAGCCTCCGGTCCACGGGTCTTGGGCCCACGAGCCTCGGGTCGACTGGCCTTCGGCCCACGAGAGTTCGGCCCACGAGACCCCGGAGGAGCACACGTCCGGATGGGGTACCTGGCCGGATCAGCCCGAGGAGCCGAGTGGCCATGCTGATGATGGCGGGGAGCCGACTGATATTGAGGAGGAGGGGGGCACCGTCTACCAGCGTGGTGCTACACGGCTCCCGTCCGTGCCGGCGACCCGCGAGCAGAGGTGGTTGATTTTCCCTAATGGGGAGAGGTACGTAAGTGCATTTAATATTTTTGTACTTTCTGCATTCACGTTTCTTCAAATAACTAATGCGTTGGCCTTGTCATGCTGCAGGGGTTGGGACCACCATCATAGTGTCCGCCGGCCCAACTCCGTCCTTGGAGTTCTTTGCCGGCAAAAATTCCCGGGGTTTGTCACGTTGCCTGGTGAGGGTCGGCTTCCAGAGCTTAGATTGAGCTGGGAGCACTACGTGGCTGCCCCGGCCCCGCCGGATGAGATTATCGACGGTGTCGTGTGCGACACGAGGGCAGACATGGTGATCAGAAAGTTCTGGGTAATTTCTCCTTTACACATTTAAAAATCTTCAACTAGCTAGTTATCAATTGTACTAATCAATATTGTCTCATTTGATTGCAGACATTCTACAGGTGTGAGGAGGGATACGAGGAGGACGCGGCACATGTTATCGAGAACGTCTGCAAGCGCCTACTACAGAACTTACGGCACGAGGCTCGGGTGCAGGCTGTTCGAGACTACTACGCCTTGCGTGGTATCAAGAAGACCAAGCCGGCGTGCCGCGATAAGTTCCTGAGTAAGGAGCAGTACATGAAGGTAATTCTTAAGGCCTTCTACTTAAGTTCCTTCATTTAGTAATTCTTAGCCGTAGCCCTCAAGTTTCTATTTGCTAACTTAGGCGCCTCCGAGATGGTGTGCGGATCGGATGGATTATTGGGAGGTGTTGGTCAATGAGTGGTGCTCAAAGGAATGGCTAGCCCTCCACAACGAGGCCAAGGACAAACGTGCCCAAATGGAAGGTGTGCCACACCATCAAGGCAGCTCCAACTTATATCAGTTCAGGCGGAACTGGGTATGTTGTTTGCTTCATGATTCATGCAATTCATTCATCATGCTAGCTTGAGCCCTTTAATTACTAATTTACATTGTTTCTCTCTTTCAGGCACGCCACAATAAGGCGGATAAGGTGCCAGAGGTGTACGACCTGTATGCCATGGCCCACACTGCCTCTTTCAAGAAAGTCAAGGCTTTCTCTCAGTCTGACCTCGATGATGCAAACAACTTCACCAACATCTCCTCCCACAACAAGCTCATGAGATATAGAGATGAGGGGAAGGCGAGGAAAGGGGAGGACTTTAACCCGAGCCAGGGTCCCATTGATCCAGAGCTGGTGATGATATCTGGTGGCGGGAGGTCCCATGGCTCCATAGCCATTGGAGATGGACTTATCCGTTGTCCTAGCACTCTCCCGGAGATCAAGGCACGCCAGTCGAGCTCCGCTCCTGAGATAAGGCCTCGTGAACGGCCAGTGCAACTCGCCATCAAGGTTAGTAATACGTACTCAGCTATCTTTCTCCATTACATTGTGTGCGCTTCCATCAATGATTACAAAGGGTCATGTGAGTTGTGTTGCAGGCTGCTATACAGAGTGAGAGAGATAGAACGGAGAAACTTCTGGCGGAGGCGGCGGAGAGGCAGCGGGAGTTGGAGGAGAGGACGACAAAGATGATGGAGGAGGAGAGGGCATGGAATGACATGCAGGCAAGGGCCATGTACGAGCTCCTTGTGGTAAGTTTCTTCTGCAGATTAGCCAAAACATTCATGTAGTGTTTGTCTCATTACTAACTAGTATGACTGAGTCGTCAAAACCAAATGTGCAGTCTGTGTGCGAGAAGACCGGTCAGACCGCTCCGCCGATGCCAGTGATTGCTCCTGGGACCACGGTGAGTTTAATTTGAATGGACATTACTTGCTAGTCTTAACATTTGAGTGTCATCATGCTAACAAGACATTGGAAATGATCATTGGTGCAGCGTAACTCCAGACAAGCATCGCACGATCTTTCTCCAGCTACCGACACGAGCCAGCCCGCTCCTACACCTCCTGGATCATGGTAAGTTTATCTAGTGTTTTGCTTAACACATGCATAAAGACCTAGACTTAGCTTTATTTCCTCCAATGCTTACCATAATGACCTAGACTTAGCTTCTTCTCCTCCAAAATGACTTAATAAGCTTACTGACCTCCAAAACCATCCATTTTACCTAAGTTAGCTCTAAAACGATCTGTACTTAGCTTACTTATGTCAAAAATTGCATAATTAGCTTAGTTAGCTCATAAACGATCCATTTTACCTAAGTTAGCTCTAAAATGACCCATTTTACCTTGGTTACCTTATAAATAATCCAGTTCATCCAAGTTAGCTCAAAAATGACCCATTTTACCTAGATTAGCTCCTAAATGATCCATTTTACCTACGTTAGCTTTAAAATGACCCATTTCACCTAGGTTAACTCCAAAATGACCCATCTTACCTAGGTTATCTCATAAACGATCCATTTAAACTAATTTAGCTCATAAACGATCCATTTCACCAAGTTAGCTCAAAAACAATCCATTTCACCTAAATTAGCTCTTAAATGATCCATTTCACCTAAATTAGCTCAAAAAGATCCATTTCAACTAAATTAGCTCATAAATGATCCATTTCACCTAAATTAGCTCTTAAATGATCCATTTCACCTAAGTTAGCTCAAAAAGATCCATTTCAACTAAATTAGCTCATAAATGATCCATTTCACCTAAGTTAGCTCAAAAACGATCCATTTCAACTAAGTTAGCTCATAAATGATCCATTTCACCTAAGTTAGCTAAAAAACGATCCGTTTCACCTTAGTTACCTCAAAAACGATCCATTTGACCTTAGTTAGCTCATAAACGACCCATTTCAACTAAGTTAGCTCATAAATGATCCATTTCACCTTAGCTAGCTCATAAACGACCCATTTCAACTTAGTTAGCTCATATATGATCCATTTCACGTAAGTTAGCTCATAAATGACATACTCTTCTTGTTCTACTCTTCTTGTTCTAGTCTTCTTCTTGTTCTACTCTTCTTGTTCTAGTCTTCTTATTCTAGTCACCTATTTCTAACTTTCTTATTTTTCATTTTGCAGATTTCATTCACTTGACGAAAGCTTGCATAGATGGAGTGCTCCTTATCCCTTTCTCTGTTTCTTTTGTATCGTTGAACTATGCATGTATCGTTGGATGAAACTATTGTAATATATATGGTTGGATGCCTCTATGTTGAACTTGCTATGTATGATGGAACTATGCATGGAACTTGGTATGGTTGGATGGAACTATGCACGTATGATGAAGTTATGTGTTGGATATCTTATATGTTTGCTCTGTAATTGCCTTGTGAAATATATCTATATATGTCATATATATTTGCTGTGAAAATTGTTGGATTTAATAAAAAACAGAAAAAAGAGCCAATATGCAGGCTCCTTGCCGTCTGCCACCGACTGCAACGGGCTCTTTGGCGTCTGCCGCAGACGGCAAAGAAGACACGTGGCATCCAGCTGTGCTTCCTGGGAGCTGACCCATTTGGTCAGTTTGCCTACAGTGGCAGACGGCAAAGGCCTGCCATGTAGTGACGTGTAGATGACATCATACGGCGGACGGCAAAGACACTAGAAAGTTTGCCGTCTGCCGCGGACGGCAAAGGCCTGCCGTTAGCCACTTAACGGACTGACAGCGCAATTATTGTCGTCTGCTCTCTTTGCCGTCCGCGGCAGACGACAAAGGGCCTTTGCCGTCAGCCGCCAGGAAGCAGACGGCAAAGTAGCTCTTTACCGTAGCCTACTTTGCCGGAGCCTTATGCCGTCCGCGGCTGACGGCAAAGGTCTTTGTCGTCCGCCGTTCATGCCTTTGCCGTCCGCCGTGGCAGACGACAAAATAGCTGATTCCTGTAGTGCTAGATCTTTTTGGTCGGCGCCTCCACCTCATCGGGGTTTCCCCAGGCAAGGCCCTTCTTCTTCTAGGATATGAGCTTCCTTGGAGTCTCAGCCAAAAATGCCAGGACCTCGGCCTGGCCAGTGGCAAGCGACTCAATGATGTAAAACCACTCACGCTACCACTCCTTGACGGTCTCTATGAAGCTACCTTTAAACCAGCCGACCATCTGGTTTTTCTGATTATGGCGCCTCCGCACTTCGTGAGCTCGGAGCCTCGGGACTTCGGCTTGACGCCAAAGATCCTCAGCCATAGGCCGGAGTGTGGTTCAATGCGGAGGAAAGCCTGTCAGACCGTGATGAAGGGGTATGGTGGAGGATAGAGTTTGAGGCTAGATGAGTAAAATCCAGCCCGTAGAAGAACATGACCCCACGCACAAAGGAGTGCAGTGGGAACCCCAGACCTCTAACGAGGTGGGGGACGAAGACCACCCTCTCCCCTGGGTTGGAAGTGGGTACCCGTTGATTGGGGTCCAGCACACGGGTGTTGACCTGAGTGGGGATTTACCTCGCGCTACGCAGCTCCAGGATGGTACCTTGCATAACGGTAGGAACCAGTCGAGTGCCCCTTGAAGTTGGTGTCGGCCATTACTAGGGTTGGAGACTAGCATGTGTGCGAAGGATGAGGGCGGGATTGGATCTAGGCACTGGAGCTCGAGAGGTAGCAAGCAAGGAGGAATGAGAGCACACTTCTTTTCGTCGCTATCTTTTTACTCTTATAGGTTGGTGAAAGCCCAAGAATCCCTCTGCCGCACCATTGAAATCGCCACTCCCTACAAAAGATGTCATTGTGGGTACGGGGAGAAACAAAATCTTAATGATATTCATAAGAAAATCAGCACGATCTCCATTTTAACGGGGCGTGCCAATGAGAAGAATGCCTCGGGCCATGATTCGGGTGAGCAGTAACTGCTTGACTAGTCATGGGTGGTGCCACTTTGCTTCACACCTATGCGGCTGGCCTTCGTGGTTAAGTAACCTCGTGTCTGCGGGCGTTGAGCGAGTTCGGCTTGGCCATGGTCGGGAACGCTACTTCTTTGAGGGGTGGTCCATAGTACCCTTTAAGGGAAAGGAATCTCGAATTTCCACATAAGGGGAACGCGTCTGTCAAGCCAAGGACTTTGGATCCGAAGTTATTTACATCAAGAAAGTCGTCCTCAGCGTAGAAGACCAGTTTGGTGGCTACTAAAGGTGTCTGGACTAAGGGGTGCCAACCGAGTCGGCCCATAGTCCTTGAGCTGGGCATGTGGGCCTCACTCTCCATCGGATGGACTCCGGAAGCTGCACGCTTGGACGTGGTCAAGACTGCATCTGCCCGAAGACTTGACGTACACTCCAAGACATCTCCTGCTTCCTCCACGCGATTCCCTGTGATAACGACCATGTAACCCTAGATACCCTACCAAGCGTGTATATAAGCTAAAGGGTTTAGCCTATAGAGGGGACCGAATCACAATAACATTCACCTAACCCTAGGGTTAGAACACAACTTACACTCTCAAGGTAGATCAAGCTAGTACTCGATACATCTCCATCAATATAAACAAGAGCATGACATAGGGTTTTACCTCCATCAAGAGGGCCCGAACCTGGGTAAACATCATCTCCCTTGTTTCTGTTACCACCGATCCGAGATCCACAGCTCGGGATCCCCTACCCCGAGGTCTGCCGGATTTTACACCGACAGGGACCATGCGAATGAAGTTGTGGGTTCATTTGGTGAATTCGGAAGAAGCTTTATACAATGGATGGGGGAAGAATGAGCACGACATTTAAAATAGTTAGAAGGAACAAAGAAAGAGAGGGAACAAAAGGGCGGAGGGAACAAAAAGGAAGGTGGAGCTATATTTGCGTGCTTGTACAATTTGTTTCATTAGAAGAGGTTTATTTGTCATGCCAAGGTGTAGTGATCAAGTTACCAATGAACCATTATTTTCCTTGTACATGACAAACTAGAAATAATTTAGATTAGATCATATAATACATCTTTTTCCAGGTGAAATTTGAACTGACATTACCACTTGACATGTCCTGATGGTTGTTCACTCCCCATTTGGAAATCTAGATGCTACACCCTTTTGCACCTCCTACTAACACTGCTTCCATACCCCTAGTGCACACATGCTCTCCTTGATTCAAACAACTTATTATAGATGTGTTTTCTCATTCATTGTGGTAATTCCTGTTCATTTTCGTCTACTCATAACAATTTGAAATCAAGATGATACACCTTTTTGAATCTGCTACTAACAGTACTTTCATACCCCTAGTGCTCAAATGTTCTCCTTGATTCAAACAACTCATTGTGGATATATTTTCTCATTCATTTTGGCATTTCCTTTCACTTTCAAGGTACTCATAACCATTTGAAAATCTAGATGGTATGCCGTTTTGTACCTCCTACTAACACTACTTCCATACCCCTAATGCACGCATGTTCTCCTTAATTCAAACAACTTATTGTATATGTGCTTTCTCATTCATTGTGGTAGTTCCTTTCATTTTCCATGTACTCATAACCATTTGAAAATTAAGATGCTACGCTCTTTTTTACCTCCTACTAACACTACTTCCATACACCTAGTGCACACATGTTCTCCTTGATTGAAACAACTTAATTATACATGTCATTCGATGTGGTATTTCATCGTATTTGCATGTACTCATAACCATTTCAAGATTTATTTGCTACGACATTTTATACCACCTAGTAGCACTACTTCCATACCCCTAGTTCACACATGTTGTCTTGATGAAAACAGCTAATTGTTGGAACTTTTATATGGAAAAAGTGCTTTTCTTCCTAATCATGATTCAAAATTTGATCTTTTTTGTATGGGGTATTAATATCAGTGTATCAAACATGTACAAAATGCAGAGAAGAAAATGTGAACTCTTTGGGTGTGGTTTGCTTCGTAACGTGTACATGAATGAACCAAGATATGTGTGTAGTGTACACAAGTAGAAGTAAGATGCATGTTACATCCACCATGTCTACTTGTTAGATACATCTACCATTCACTGCGATTTCTGGTCGGTTTGCACAAATCATATTTCAATGTGCTCTGCATATGACTAAATAAATCAAGTGAAAGTCTAATCCTAAAGATCAATTGTTTTGTCAAAAAATTCAGCAGCAATTTCAGAAAGTGGACATGCCTACTTCAAAACAAACAGATGACAATTTTGTCCCCACACAACTTTGGTATATTTGGAGCACATTTGCTGCAAATTGCTTGTTGATTTGTAGAAATCATATGGCTTTGTGCTCTACATATGATTGAATAAAGTAGGTTAAAGTCTGGAGGGGAAGATCAATTCTTTCGTCATAAAGTTCAGTTTCTATTTCAGTCTGTGGACATGCCTACTTTAGAACAAACAGATCGACTATGGTCGGCACATCAATTTTGGATGAATTAGCAACGCATTTGCAAGCTATTTTCAGTCTAAAGCACTCGCAGAGATAACACATTCATTCCTAAAACTTTTTGGGCACGAATCTGAAGATGAAAGATAAATACATTACAGAGGAATTTATCCCTTACTCAAAACGTGTCCCTGCACTAATACTAGTCCTCGGCGTCCGCAACAACTTTGGTGCACTACCAGATTTCAATGTCATCACTTCCTCTTCTCGGCGAGCTCGCTCGGTGATGAACAATGGTCGGGACTGATATGTGCAGTGCTTGATACATCTCCAACATATCTATATATTTTTTTTTATTCCATGATATTATAGTATCAATCTTGGATGTTTTATATGCAATATCATTTTTGGGGACTAACCTATTAAGTTAGTGTCAAGTGCTAGTTGCTGTTTTTTTTCCTGTAATTGGTTTTCCAGGAAATCGGTACCAAACAAAGTCCAAATGACACGAAACTTTTTGATGATTTTTTCTGGACCTAATAGACCCTGGAAGCTTTAGGAGGAGACTAGATGGCGAATGAGTAGACAGCAAGGTACTAGGGCGCGCGCGCCCTGCTGGGTCGCGACCTAGTACCATGTGGGTCCCTCGGGGCTCCATCTGACCTAATTCCAGCTCTATAAATTCTCTAAAATTATGAACCAAATAGAGGGCCACCCAAAATACTTTTTCCAGCACCGCAGGTTTATGCTCTTCCGTGATCCCATCTGGAGGCCTTTTCCGGTACTCTGCCTGAGGGGGAATCGATCACGGAGAGCTTCTACATCAACCTTGTTGTCCTTCCGATGATGTGTGAGTAGTTTACGACAGACCTACAGGTCCATAGCTAGTAGCTAGATGGATTCTTCTCGCTCTTTGATCTTCGATACAATGTTCTCCGCGATGTTCTTGGAGATCTATTCGATGTAATCTTCTTTTGTGGTGTGTTTGTTGGGATCCGATGAATTGTGGGTTTATGATCAGATTATTCATGAGAAATATTTGTGTCTTTTCTGAATTCTTATATGCATGATTTCTATAGCTTTGTATTTCTCTCCAATCTATCTATTTGGTTTGGCCAACTAGATTGATTTATCTTGCAATGGGAGAGGTGCTTTGTAATGGGTTTAATCTTGCGGTGATCTATACCCCAGTGACAAAGGGACAAGACACCTATTTGTATTGTTATTAAGCGGAAAATGATGGGGTTTATTCATATTGATTGAGTTTACTTTGTCTACATCATGTCATCTTGCTTAAGGCGTTACTCCGTTCTTTATGAACTTAATACTCTAGATGCATGCTGCATAGCGGTCGATGTTTGGAGTAATAGTAGTCGATGCAGGCAGGAGTCGGTCTACTTGTCTCGGGCGTGATGCCTATATACATGATCAATATCGTCATAACTATGCGCTTTTCTATCAATTTCCCTACAGTAATTTGTTTACCCACCGTATGTTTTTGTTCGAGAGAGAAGCCTCTAGTGAAAACTATGGCCCCGAGGTCTACCTTTATCATATATTAAAATCCAAAAATACATTGCTGCAATTTATTTATCGTTCTTTTATTTTGTGTTTTTTATCTATCTACCATTATTAGACTTGATCCTTGCTATTAACCACCGAGGGGATTAACAACCCCCTTGATCGCGTTGGCTGCAAGTATTTGTTCTTTTCTGTGTAGGTGTTGTTCATGAGGTTTCGCGTGGTTCTCCTACTGGATTGATAACCTTGGTTCTTAATTGAGGGAAATACTTATCTCTACTGTACTGCATCATCCTCTCCTCTTCGAGGAAATCCCAACGTAGCTCCCAAGTAGCAGTGTTCGTCGCCATAGAACTGCCACCTTGCTTCGTGTGGGCCGAGGAAGTCCTGCAAGGCAATTTCGCAAGACTGGCGAAGGACGGTGGAGTCCATCTCAGGATCAGTTTCATTAGTGATGAGGGTCTCAAACGACACTTGCAAGGCGGCAGAGAGATGCAGCTCCTCCTCCACCATTGGAGACAGCTTCTCCGCAATCACCAGAAGCAAATTGCTGACCACTGACTCATGGTCATCGTACTCATATTCGTCGTCCTCCATTTCCATCTCCTCATGCTCGTCTTCAGTCTCCATCGCTGCAAGGTCCTCCTCCATCAACGCCCCCTCTTATGCAACCTCACTTGACGCGGCTTCGAGTTTCTCCAGACAAGGATCTAATGGGGCATATGGGGAACAAGGCAGACGGTGCATGGAGATGGACGACTTGATATCAGGTGATTTCATCTGCCGTCGATATTGTTGCAGGTGGTGATTTTTAGACAAACCATGGATGGGAGCTAATATGTGTAGCATTTGCCCGTCGGAATTGGTCGGACGAGGAGGTTCTATAGATGGGCAGGCAGCAAAAAATAGGGGAAATGCGGGAAGCAGCTACACGAGGGAGTGAAGCTTCTAGATTCGCGAGTGATGTGGCATTGGGCCGGCGACATTTGGTCAGCCGGGTACGCCATAAAGGATGGAAAGAGGCATCCCATATCAGCAAGGAGCAGATTCCCTACCGATAGCTCATCCTAAAATAACTCCAAGTTAATTATGCTTGGGCTGGAGTAGTCTGAGGATGGGCGATCGGATGGGAAGTGTCCTTGAGGTTAAATTAATTGATGGGATGAACCACTTTAAACATTCAAGTGTGTATAGAACCGGTTCTATACGCACTTAAATATGTATAGTGATCCATCCTGTCACTTAAATTAACCTCAAGGTCCTTGTTTTGAAAAAATTGACAATGATTTTTTGTCTTTTCGAGACATGTTAATTGGCCTGAAGAAGGTCTATCGCGTTACTTTATACATGTTTCCAAAAAATGTGATATGACTTTAGTCAACTTTTAAGTCATGTCTGTCAAATTCACCCCAAAGTACTTGTTTTGAAAGTTTTGAGAATGATTTTTTGTCAACTTTTGTGCCATGTCTGTTAAATTAACATCCAAGTCATTGTTTTCACAATTTTGAGAATGATTTTTTGGTCTTTCGAGACATGTTTACTGGATTCTATAAGGTCTATGGCATTACTTCATGACATGTTTCCAAATTGTGATGTGAATTTTGGTCAATTTTTGAAGAATGTATTTGGCATTCTCATAGGTGGCATAGGTCTAATTGACAACCCATATCAGCAAGGTGCATCTTCCCTTTCGGTACCTCATTCTGAAAATAACTTGAATGCTAAGCTTGTTGTGGCTGGAGCAGTCCGAGGATAGGTGACCGACTGGGAAGTGGCTATACCTCTAGGTTGATTTAATCGATTTGGTAGAGTCATTGTAAACATTCTGTAAATGTTTAAAGGTTCTGTCACATCCTTTAAAATAGTTTCGAAGTCCTTGTTTTGAAAATTTTGGGAATGTATTTTAGTTATTTTACTGATTTTCCATGCATGACATTAAAGAAAATGTCCCACAAGTCCACTCCATTCTGATTTTATTTCAATTGCAAAACTTAAAAAGAAAAAGGTGTTTCATACATTATCTGTTATTTTACATGTATTTTCCTTATCCCTTGATTAAAAAATGTATGTTGCATTTTTATCCTAATATTTATGTGCTGCAGCTAACAAGTGGGACCAAACCAGAGAGACGCTCGTGTATAGTCCCATCAGCTTTGCCGTCTCTTTCCATCTCCTTCACTGAAAACCCCCACTCGCCCGTGTATAGTCCCAATCCAGTATCTCGCCGCCTATCGTCGGTGTGTACCGCGGACATACTTTGCTGCAGCTTCATCTACGCGGACGAGGATTGTTGCGATCTTTCCCCCAAAATCAAACATGCCGACGAGGGTAGCCACCTGTCATTGATGCTTGTCGTGGTTTAGGACTTCCCGTACCAAAAAAACCCTAGGCCGTCGAGTTCAATGAGACCAAATGAAGGTAAGTCTTCAAGTACATCTCCTTATCCGATGCAAATCACCTTAATCCACTACAAATCACCTTCAGATGCTATTTATGAAATAATCGAGGGTTTGGATATGCAGTGCTATAAGTGTTTGGACACTAGGATCTTTGCGGTCTTCCCTATGTTCAGAAGGACAAGAACCTCCGCATCATGCTTCCGCAAGGATTAAAAGAAATTACTGTATGCTTCTTAGATTGTAAGTGTATCAAACGTATATGTCGTTGAAGTGTTTGTTAAGTTGTCAAGATTCTCTGCATGTGGATTTTAACACATAAATGCTAATGGATTCATGATTGGTTCATAAGTAGAAAAATCAGCTCACGAGTTCAACATAAATCATGCTTATAATGGAAAGTATCTAAAAATAGGTAGACCTAACTAAATTTGGTAAAGTGACAATCGTACCCCCTTGGTACCACTTATAGCTACATTCCCCTCCTTAGATGTCAGAAGTAACCTACCTGTAATCTAAAAAATTCTTTTATGATTATTATGAAATAGAGAATTCCATATTTGTATTGCAAAACTGATATTTTCTTAATTCTTTCTGAAACTAACAAATTTATAACCTAATTTGTGATATCCAATGGTCCTAAATTCTAGTAAGCATTGTCGGAAATGGTATTTAACACTCTCATAAATGGTACCGTCTTCATAAACAACCTAGAATTTTTGAGCAATCTCTCAATTTTGCTTAGTGCATCCGCTGCTTTGCAAGAGACGAACTTCTGAAGAACCCGAGTATAAACAGATCTATCATGATCATTGTGCATGTCCACCTGGAGATAGAGAGGGCTTGTGTTTTCTATGCAGGACCAGGAACGAAGAAGATAGGACCTTTTTCACGGGATGTAGTTGGAAAGAATTTGTCAAAGTGTACCAGTTGGAAGTAGGTATGAAAATGTCCCTCGGACTAGGTGGAAAACCAAAACGTCACCTCCGGGTAAGTTCGAGCACTGATCCAATAACTCACCATTGTAAGTATTCTGGAAAATCAAAAAACATTTCATCCGGCTGCTGTATTTAACAAATATTATTTACAAATATTTTCATAGCTTATTACAGAGTGGATATCATAACAAAATATTTTATAGACAACATGGAGGTTACTGAAGGGGTCATAGTAAGCTAGGAAGAGATGTGGTTTCTCATCGGCTTTGTTGATCAAATTTAGATGCTCGCGGAAGGTTACAATGTTGGACCAAGATATCATTCATATGTGCCCCTGCTACACACTTTGAAAAAGGCCAACATTCACGAAAAATTCATGGTTAGAATTGTATCTACTCTCATTATCTTCAGATAGTCCAGGTACTTATGTACATTACTTAAAGTGTTTAAATTGTGTTATGCCACTAGATACTTCCACAACGTGTTGTGCCAAGGAAGCTGGGTGCAAATGGAGAGTTGACAATTGTTCTCCATCCTAGAGTGAACATCAGTTTGACTTCATACTCGGGTTCAGGACAAGGAGGGGGAAGCATCGTCCTTAATGGGTGGAGCAAAGTAGTCGACGTGTACGACATGGATATGGGAGACGGGATTGTCTTCGTGCTACACCATGGACGTGCAAGGACCTTTCTCTTCCTCAGTTTCATTGCTGCTGAACCAGATGAGAAGTAGTTCTGACTCTCTGTCGTGTTGTCTCAATGATCATCCATCTCTGTAGGTCATGTTTTATGCTACTGTTGGTACTGATTTGATGATGACGAACATGTATGTTCTATTAAGTAGTATTAAGAAATTATGACCTTTTGTAGTACTGAGAGCACGCACTGAAAAACAATCAATGGATTTCGATACGAGCATCTCAACCCTAAACCCTGAAAATTTGATTCTATTATGTTATAAACTCTGCCATGGTCGAATTTATAAGGTACTATGTTCTAAACACCAACAAGTCATTTTGTTATCCATTTTTTAACCCGTCTAGCATTGTTTGTGACACCAAACATTTTTTGTGACACTACAAATCATCCTAGAAAATGGGCATGCCAAGTGACGCCCAAAAGCGTCGCCGAATTTAGGCCAGAACGTCGCCCAAGTTGTCGAGGGCGCTGCCAGAGATAACGATATCAGGCGGCATTTCCTATTTCGTCACCAGGGTTTTGTCACTAAATAGAGCAAATTTTGCAGTGACATGATCAACATTACCGCTACAAATATTTTTTGATAAACCATAATCATGTAAGGCGGCTCATATGACTACTGTATTGAATATCTAAACACATCAAGATGAAGAGATTACAAGGCTAGTCCCATGAACCCGTAGTTCAGGGGGTGGACTACTCACAACTCATCTTGGAGCATGAGGATCAAGGTTTCGTGATGATAAAGATGGCTTCCCCCTTCGGCAGAGTTCTGGACGAGGGCTTAAAACAAAGATTTCCTTGGAAACGCGATGTGCCGACGGCGAAAAACTTCTTGATAATTAGGGTACGTAAATGGGTTACATAAAAACCATCGGACACCGAGGCCCCTGGGGGCTACCTCCTCACCGTAGACACCCATTGTAGACACAATGGGCCTAGGGGCTTCTACACCAGGCATCTAGGCACCTAAGAGCCCCCCCCCCCACCGGTGCTGGTCTTTGGCTCCTGGGTCTCTTCTAATGTTTAACTTCCTGAATTATTTTTGTTCCATTTCTCTTGGACTTTTTCTGTGGATTTTCCTGAAATTACATAAACAACAAAATACAGGAACTAGCATGGGCACTTTATTTATATGTTAGTCAAATAAAAATTGATAAAAAGTATGCCCAAAGTGTGTAATTGATAACAATATAGTATGAATCATTCAATTGTAGAAGTGTTGAGACGTATCTCTGTGCGTGTGTGCGCGGCCGCGAACGCGCGCGCGGGTGTGTGTGTGTGTGTGTGTGTGTGTGTGTGTGCGTGTGTGTGTCTGTGTGTGTGTGTGTGAGAGAGAGAGAGAGAGAGATCATTTGGGTTGTTGAGAATACTTTGATTGAAAATCTTTTGAGTGTGACTTTGCTTTGCTTGTTACTCCCTCTGTCCCATAATGTGAAATGTTATTATATCCAATATATGAGTATATTGTATGTAATAACATCTTATATTATGAGTCAAAGCGAGTACTTCTGAAGAGTGTTTGCCTCCTAGATGGTTAGAAGTCACCTAAGAACCTTCACACACTATATTATGAAGGAATCAAGAGTTTGTAAAGCCTCGCGAACCGTCTTCTCAAAAATCTACTCATAGTGAGGCTTGACAGTTGAAGGTTGTGTAACTTTCAATTTGTTTGTTTCAATTTCTATCTTTTATTCTTTTTATTTGAATACAGTTTAGTGGCTGTTCTAGAAAAGGTCATTCACATTTGTAAACTCTAACGCCGGAATCAGAAAGAAATAAAAGAGTAGAGTGGCTTGAGAGAAAAGCCCTTGCACTCACAAAACTAGGGGTCATATACGACGCACGCGGTATTCCACGCCCATATAATCAAAGCTACGGTTAACCAACACGCAAATAGACCCAAATCATCTACGGCACGCCAATTTTCACTTTAGTCACCAACATTTGTATCTGTTAGTTGTACACCACAATGCCAAGCAAATATTTATGCTCACAAAACTAGGTGCCATATACGACGCACGCGGTATTTCTCACCCACGTACGAATAATCAACACGCAAAATAGACTAAAATCATGTATGACACGTCAATTTTAATTTTAGTCACCAACCTGTGGACCCATCGGTTCTAACTTTGATCACTGACATATGATCACGTCAGTAAGCCAGGCCCACATGTCAGTGACCAAAGTCAGAACTGGCATATGTCAGAGGGGCCTTCCCACACTAACATCACACACAATCTCTAACTTGGGAGAAATGACAACTAACCATCACGCATGCTTATCATCGCAACAGCACCAAAATGTCCATGTCATGCTTCCACCACCTCCCTCCACCTATAAATACTCTCTCACCCCCTCACACTTTCTCCTCCATACAAACACTGCTCATACAACACAGACAAGCAGGTGCTCTCGGGAGATCCAGCTAGCTAGCTGGCTAGTTTTGCTGTTGCTGCTCGACCTCATCGCCGTCCTCCGGCCATGGCAGCCCATGTGGATCCCCTTGTGGTTGGGAGGGTGATCGGTGACGTGGTGGACATGTTCGTGCCCACCATGCCGGTGACCGTGCGCTTCGGGACGAAGGACCTGACGAACGGCTGCGAGATCAAGCCGTCGATCGCCGACGCGGCACCCTCGATCCAGATAGCCGGCCGGGCCGGCGATCTCTTCACCCTGGTCAGTATTTTCATATGCGTGTTGCATGTGTGTGTGCATGCCATGGTGCTTTATGCGTGATTAGTACTTCATATGCGCTCTGATTCAGTTGAAGTTACTGTAAACCGGGCGTGCTCTAATTTGCAGGTCATGACTGATCCGGACGCACCGAGCCCCAGCGAGCCAACCATGAAGGAGTGGCTTCACTGGTAATTAACTAATTTATTTATTTGCTTCTTTTACTTGTACCATTTTTGGTAATTGTGCTGCCTGAGCATCTACATTTACAATCTTGTACTAATGCGTGTATGAGCTAGCTGATTAATTCTGACGTTTCTTCTGGGCAATGTTCTGTCGGAACAGGCTGGTGGTTAACATACCTGGTGGATCAGATCCTTCTCAAGGTAAAATATTACTACATGCGGAGTAATATATACTGTATGTTTTGGAGTGCCCAGTACTTCTTTTTTTCGCTGATGCACATTGTCCAGTATTTTCTGATCCCACAACAAGCTTTAACTAAAGAGGAAAATCCACCCAAAACGATCAGCTTCGCAGCGGTACGTGCCAGCCGGCGCACGATACCTGTCCTGCCGCGGCGCGGAACACGTGTCCACGCTGCAGGCCCCATGCGGTGGACACGTAGCGGGCCTTCCGTCCAGTCTCCCTCTGTGCCGCCCACGGCGCGTGTCGACCTGAGCGGCGCAGCCCCGTCACCCTCGCCACAACGGACACACAACAGATCATGCATGGCATCGGTCGCTTTTGCTGGAGCAAACCGCCGGCAGATCGGCCAGTTTTACTCCGCCTTTTGCTTGCTAAACTGCAAAAAAGAAGAAAAAAATAGCCTAAAGGAACGCCATGCTTACGTTATGTGTAGCTACACTCCAGCACGTACTATGTGGTGAAGATATCTATTTGTTTGCTAATGGCGAGCTATAGATGCTAATTACGTTTTAATTATAATAATGATGATCCATGCGTGCAGGGGAGGAGGTGGTGCCCTACATGGGTCCGAAGCCGCCGTTGGGCATCCACCGCTACGTGCTGGTGCTGTTCCAGCAGAAGGCGCGTGTGCTGGCGCCGGCTCCCGGCGGAGACACAGCAGCGTCGGCCATGCGCGCGCGGTTCAGCACCCGTGCCTTCGCAGAGCGCCATGACCTGGGGCTCCCCGTCGCCGCCATGTACTTCAACGCGCAGAAGGAGCCGGCCAACCGCCGCCGCCGCTACTAGCTCGTCGCCGCCGGCCGATCAAACCCGCTGCTGGTCCGTCTGCGCGTGCGTGCATGCGCGCCGGCCCAATAAATTAATCATCCATCTTGTCGTTGTCATGAACAATCTGGGCTTGTATTGTGTGGTACTCTTTGTTTTTTCTTGCGGGTGCGTGTGGTACTCTTTGGACCATGTATATTTACCACTTTCTCTCTTCGTTGTATTTGTTGGTTATGTGTGAGATCCATGGCAGCGGCCGCGAGTGTGAAGTACTTGTGGCTGCATGCAGGGTTTTTTTTCGGGTAACAGTTCTTTTTTGGCAGGTTTAAGTGTGTGCATTAGTGCATGACATTGTGTGATAGACGCCCATGTCGCAGCCGCGAAGTACATGAATACAGGATGAAAACCGGCCGGGCCAGACGGGCTCGCAGGTTGAGCCCGGTAAAGCGTACACATGCACCGCATGCATGATGTAACCCTACATGAAGATACTAAACCCTAGGTGAAGATACTATTTTTTGTGAGTGAAAATGGATTTTAATCCATAGTGATAGGATTACAGTGTGCCATTACAAAAGTGTCAATGAAAGTAGGGCTCTGATGTAGCCAACAAGTCATGCTACCTCAGTGCGACCAAAGTTAGCAAGTCAGTGCGCAACCCTATCCTGAACATGCTGTTTTGACATGAACAAACTCCCGATCCTCCATTAGTTTCTTGATTTTATCAACCAGGTAACCATATGGTGATCTAGCCAGTGTAGAATCAAATAAAGCCTATAAAACAATGACTTAGGAGGTCTGACCATTGTAGGGCTAAAGCCATGCCGCCCATCAATGCATGAATCTCCGATTCCAGCGCATCATTACAATCAGCGAATCATTACAATGAAAAAGGTGTCGACGGGACGCAAAGACAGCGCCTCCATCTGCATTTCTGAGTATTATACCAGCTCCAGCTGTGTCGTCGGCCTCAGAGAATGACCCATCAGATGAAAGAGCCACCAATTCGTTGGTGGTGGGGGCACAGTGGTTCGGGTACTTTGACTATTGTCTTCTGACAAGAGGGCATCATGGCGATAGGGTCTTCCTCTTGTTAACCTCGTTAATGCTCACTTGATGTACAGAGTGAAATGAATACAAGTAGCTACTTAAGAACATCTTGGAGGCTTCTGGAGATGGAATTGTTTTACAATAGACTAGGTTTGTACGAAGGCTCCACATACGCCAAATGAGCATTATGATCATGTCTCGAACCTCCCTATAGATTTTCCCACCAACAAGTGTAATATCCATTCGTCACCAGTGTGGAGGACTTGCTCCTTGGGAGGGATGGGACACTCCTCCCGCATGCGACCCCATAGTGTTAAAATAAATCCGAGGCACTTCATCAATTATACGAGGATCAAGCAATCACACGAGCACGACACCGAGATTTGTTAACGAGGTTCACCGATATGGCTACATCTCCAGGGCTTGACTATGGGCGCTCCTCCCCGTGACACCGTCACAATACCGCACACCGGCCACCCGGGCGCCGGCACACGCCGCCGGCTCCCCCTTGCGTGCCTGTGCTATGATGTTGGCATAGGTTACATCGTGTGTCTAGCCCCGCTATATATGAGAGGCCTAGGATACAAGTGTCCTACTTGGACACGACTCCATATCCTATCTAAACACAATACAACTACAAATCCAACTATAACCTACCTTGTACATAATATTCGACACAACTCTAACAAACTCCACCTTGGCGAATATTCTCCACCACCTTGAATTCGTCAATGTGTCAAACTTTCATGTACATTGGACTTGAGCTTATCCCATGAGTACCGCTGCTACTCCAAAGACTCCATGCGACTCCACCTGCAACTTGTAGTCCCTTCTTTTCTTGACTACAATCAACACTCGAGCAAAATTAAGTTCCTTGTTACTCTAGTTTGTGCTCCCAACTTCCAGAGTATCCGTCCAACGCCATCACACACTGATCACTGACCTGCGTGAAAAGTGAACAACTCACATATTGGGTATCACACATAAGAGTTACCTGAACTCAACATCAGCGCTCCTTTCTTGACCATCTATCTCAAACTTGAAGGAATTTTACCGTTGCTTGTAGTCGTCCCGAGTCAAATTCGCAGTTGTCTCACCACATGTATGACCACCAGAGCCCTGGCCCGTCTCCATGTCACGTGCGCACCGCACGCCTCGCCGCTCTTACCGCGTCGAGCCTCCGCTGTCCTGATCGAGTCTCAAGGGTCGTGAACCCACACCACTCAACCCCCACTGTAGAGTACCACCGATCATCGCCGACCGGTGACGAGTTTCACGCTTCCATCAGACCACTGGGCTCCAGTCTGAATTACGTGTTGCTCACTTTTTTCCCACCTGCTGAATAGGCTTCGACCCCGTCGACTTACGCCGTAGCCCCTCAATCCAGCTCCACCTTCAACATGACTCCATGGTAGATGATCAGTCCACCCCTGCGCCTCATCGACTTCAAGCTCCGTGTATACACCACCTTGAATCAATCCCGCGCCATAGTCTTGTCGAAGCCGCACAAGCCTCGGGCATGTGCACCACGTGTTTCCACGCCCAGAAGTCGGTCACCATCAGCATCACGCCCCTATGTCGTCGTCGCCGATTCCACCACCGTCTTCTATACCAACCGACCCACGTCGATCCGTCAGACTGTCCAAGTCTGACCCAGCCGAACTTATCCGACTGTATGACACGCTCAAGGCTCCTAAATCGTCTTCCGCGAATTTCCATTCATCACATGATAATTCCATCTTAGCTGACATGACTTCCCGCAACGCCTTCAAGCATCCATGTTGTGCCAACAAAATTTCCACCCCTACCTGTCATAACCCAAGGTGTTCAGTTCCATCGAACTTCTTCATCTCAAACCTAGCACCCATTGGCTTCATGGTTTTTTGTATGACGGACCCTTGAAAAATTATCGGAGATTTCCACGCGATGCCCAAGTACACAACATGTGTACTACTAGTTAACTAGTTGGTCTTCACGTGATTCCTCCCTGCATTGGCCGCAATTGGGGATGCTAGTGCTGCTCTTGTGTCAAATCCGTACGCGAGTATTGCTCTGATGGATACGCTTTCCGCTGACTGATTGCCCGCCTATCCGCGTCATACATGAAGACTCGGTCTCCTTTTTTCCCCAAACAAATCTCCTAAGTCGATCGGCCCTGCACCGCAGCCCTGCCATGTAGCACGCTGCCACACGCACCAGCTAGCCCCGGTGGGCCAGCCCACATCGTGCGTCGCTTGCCTTGGCTTCAGGTGCGCCGCCTGTACGCTCGCCCGATGGATCAACAAGATCAATCGCCGCACGTCTGTTGCCGCCGATGCTTTCGCCTCATGTCTGCCTCTCGATCTGATTACTGCTCAAAGATCACAGCATGACCAATCCTGCCTCGATGGTAACTCGCCGACGATATTCATCCCATATTACGATCGCTTCCGCAGATTTATGTCGATGCATCTTTTTCCTCTAGATCAACTCTCGCCGCCTCCGAACAACCTAGCTCTGATACCACTTGTTAAAATAAATCCAAGGCACTTCATCGATCATCCAAGGATCAAGCAATCACACGAGCACGACACCGAGATTTGTTAACGACGTTCATTGATATGGCTACATCCCCGGGGCTTGACTACGGGCGCTCCTCCCCGTGACACCGTCACAATACCGCACACCGGCCACCCGGGCGCCGGCACACGCCGCCGGCTCCCCCTTGCGTGCCTGTGCTATTATGTTGGAATAGGTTACATCGTGTGTCTAGCCCCGCTATATATGAGAGGCCTAGGATACAAGTGTCCTACTTGGACACGACTCCATATCCTATCTAAACACAATACAACTACAAGTCCAACTATAACCTACCTTATACATAATATTCGACACAACTCTAACACATAGGAGGCATGTGTTATAGAATGGAACTAGGGCATGGAAGGAATCCTCCTCGGCGTTGCCACAAAGAGTCTTGAAGATGTACTCGAACACCGGAAATTTGCAGGGGCACAAACTTACCGTGCCACACGATTGCTTCACGATCCACAAAAATGTTGTATTCCGCACGAGGGCACGCCAAGTTTATGTTTTAGTTTCTGGAAAAAAAGTTGATGATTTTGTCATTCGTTCATACCAAGTTTCAGCTATTGAAACTTGGTGAAGTTTTAAAGACTTGTCAAAATGCATTCAAAAGTGATCTTTCAAAGCCGTCGTCACAAGAAACACGAATATGCAAACAAATCATAATTTGAACTTTTCGTTCAAAAGATATATAAGATTCAAAATTGAAAGCCAAAAGAAAAACGGGATCGCCCTTGCATGCCACAAATCCTCTTCCCCGTACTCAAGAAATGTTGTTTTCTTTTTACTCCATTTTTGTGGTGGAAGAAATGTTTCTCTAGGAGGTTGTCTGAGTTTCAGTGAGAAATATTGTTTCTTATGACTTGTGTCCTAAAAAGCATTGTGTGCTACTCTTTGGACCATATTTACCTTCTCCATGGTTCTATCTTTATTATATTTATTGTTTGATTTGAATTTATTCTGATATCATTTATTAAAAGATGACCCATATTTAATAATTATTGTTTAGATGTATTTTCTGGACTCGCAAACATGCGCTCGTGATATAACGTGTAGCTGTTGTTGTGTGTGTTTTTCTTTTTTGGAAAGTGTAACTTTGTACATAGCGTAACACGTAATAAACGTCATTGACAATGGTTGCCCTTGCAAAGCACAAGAATACAAGATCTAATAAACTGGACCAGCCAAGCTTTTCAACACACGCAAAGAGACACCGTATTTGTGACGTAACTCGAAATGAACAACTCAAAGATCGAACTCGCACACTCGCGTGTGAGAAAATGTTATACCTTTTTTCTTATTTTCCTTAGCACGCCAGGTGAGAGAGGATGGGACACTCTTAAAGACGACTTGTCTTGTCTTGATCTCAACGAGTAATTTAGTTTCAGATGGTAATTCCTTTTCCCTATCTACTTCTTTTCTTGAAAATTTTGCTTCCATGCTCTCTATTATTGTTTGTAGACTTTCAACTTTAGGTTTCTCTAGGCAACTATAAGTAGAAAGCCTGAAAGGTTAGTCTTATAATTCTTTATGCAGCCCCTCCCCTCTAGACCATAATCACAATCCTAGAAGAACAGATTTGGGTGGAGACGAAGTAAGGAAGCGAGAACAATAGAACATAAGTTTTAGAAAGGTAGACACGTGTGTTGAATGCACTCATGGTCATGACACAAATAGGTGCATCAGCCTAACAACATCAGCAAAACCATACTCAACATGCATCAGACAGATACTCCCACATCGTCACTATTTTTTTGGCAAACTTGAGCCCTCCAAAGGAGGGTGTTTATTTATAACTAACATTTCTCACATAATACAGACTGAAGCCTCCCAAAGGAGAGGTTAATGACTTCCAAAGCCAACTTAGATCGACACCATAAGCAAGGAACATCATGGTTCGTCCATAGGAAAGAGCAAATAGGATTTGATCGATATCTGAAGGCACATCTTGCTAAGTAATGAGCCACACATGATGGTGTCCTGGACAAGGGGATGCTTGCCGCGTTATCTCTCGGCCAGGAGGCCGGACCGATGATCCCCATGATGATTTATTGGTGGGTCGCGTTGTCGAAGCCCACAATGCCAAGATGGGATGTTTCGGAAGACCTGACGCCTACTCCAAGACTTAAAGGTTGTCTACCCATGATTACCCTAGATGTAACCGACCTATGTGTAAACCCTAGACAACCCCAATACCTATATAAGTCGAGGGGTAGGGACCGTAGAGGACACCCCATACACACACGATCTTGTGGTAGATTAACTTGTAACTTGTACTCCCTCAAAATCAATACAGTCAAAGTAGGACTTAGGGTATTATCTCTTAGAGCGAGCCGGAACCTGGGTAAATCATGTGTCCATGTTACCATTGCTCCTAGGCTACCTATTCGGGACCCCCTACATGAGATATGCTCGATTTGACTCCATCATTGGTGGCCCATACATGCCCCTCTAGGTAGTCGAGGTGGTGTCATGGCGCTCATCACTGACGATCAGGGTAACATTGGCGCATCCTCGACGCCGAAACAACCTCTCGCTGATTCAACCAACCATCTAGGTTGGATCGAGATCTCAACTCATTGTTGGGGTGTCACAACCGACGATGGGGACACACTATGACAGCCCGAGACCACTTCTCTAGTTTCTTTCACGTAATAATTGTTACTAGTTGTGATAATTGTTTGTTGCATTCATCATGGGATCATCTCCATTGCATCGGCAGTCTGTTGCGGTCGTACTGGATTTATCTAGGCGTTTTTCTACAACTCATAACCGCTCGCAGTTGCGCTTCTCCTTTTGTCTCTGTTGACCTTTCTCAGACCAAATGGGTTTTCGTTTCCCTCTTGCCATGATTAACAACATTTAAACTTGTCGAGTACATAAACGAGATGGAACTAAATAATCGAACGTGGAGTTTCATCAATATGCAACTCACTGCATATTGAGCTTCATTTAATGTGTAGTACTGTTTGCTGCACTCTTGCCATGCCATGACTCATTAAACCGGACATGCATCATACTTGATTGTGCATCATGCCACTGTCATGAGATGTTTCTTTACTGTGTCATTTGTTCTTTCTGGTTTGTTTCTCTGGCTAGTTTCGATAACGTTTCGGAGTGGCGAGGATTCATTCGACTACGCTTGTTTGACTACTTCATGGATTCGATCTCCTTCTAGCGGGATTCCAGGCAAGATGATCATTACCTTGGATATCATTACTAGCTTTGCTTTGCTAGTTGTCTTGATGCTATCGTTTGGTCTCGCTATGTACCACTTGTTTGTCAGCCTCCCAATTGCCATGATAAGCCTCTAACCTCCAGTGTCCTAGCAAATCATTGATTGGCCATGTTACCGCTTTGCCCAGCCCCTCTTATAGTGTTGCTAGTTGCAGGTGCAATTTGTTCCATGTGGGACATGGATGTCATTGGATATCACCATATTTTACTTATTTAATTAATGCATCTATACACTTGGTAAAGGGTGGAAGCCTCGGCCTTTTGCTTGGTGTATTTCTCCACTCTTTCCGTCCTAGTTTCCGTGATATCGGTGTTATGTTCCTTGATCAGGGCTCCTAACATTTGGGGTTTATGGGGGCCCCTTAATAATTCGTCTTTGAATAAAACTCTTCCAGCAAGGCCCAACATTGGTTTTAACATTTGCCAACATAGTTATAATAATAATTTGACGCATAGGGAGTTAGCACTACCAGCGGATTCTTAATTCCACATAAGCAGGTGGGCCAGTGCTGATGGTGTTGGTCCAAAGTAATTATTCACACTGATCATGCTGCTATAAAATATCTTATGGAAAAGAAAGATCCTAAACCTAGACTCATTAGGTGGGTTCTCTTGCTACAAGAATTTTATTTACATATCACTGATAGAAAAGGAGCTGAGAACCCCGTAGTCGATAACTTGTCTAGGTTAGAAAATGTTCTTGGTGACCCACTACCTATTGATGATAGTTTTCCTGATGAACAACTAGCTGCAATAAATGTTTCTCATAACACTCCTTGGTATGCTGACTATGCTAATTACATTGTTGCTAAATATATACCACCTACTTTCACATACCAACAAAATAAAAAATTCTTCTATGATTTAAGACATTACTTTTGGGATGACCCACATCTTTATAAAGAAGGAGTAGATGGTATTATTAGACGTTGTGTACCTGAGCATGAACAGGAACAAATCCAATGGAAATGTCATTCCGAAGCTTATGGAGGGCATCATGCAGGAGATGTAACTGCTCACAAGGTATTGCAATCTGGTTTTTATTGACCTACTCTCTTCAAGGATGCCCGTAAGTTTGTCTTGTTTGTGATGAATGCGAAAGAATTGGTAACATCGGTAAGCGTCAAGAAATGTCTATGAATTATTCACTTGGTGTTGAACCATTTGATGTTTTCGGTTTTGATTATATGGGACCTTTTCCTTCCTCTAATAGGTATACACATGTTTTGGTTGCTGTTGATTATGTTACTAAGTGGGTAGAAGCTATTCCAACTAGTAGTACTGATCACAACACCTCTATTAAAATGCTTAAGGAAGTCATTTTCCCAAGGTTTGGAGTCCTTAGATATTTAATGACTGATGGTGGTTCACACTTTATTCATGGTGCTTTTCGCAAAATGATTGCTAAGTATGATGTTAACCATAGAATTGCATCACCCTATCATCCTCAATCTAGTGGTCAAGTTGAACTTATCAATAGAGAAATAAGATTAATATTACAAAAGACTATCAATATGTCCCAAAAGAATTGGCCTAAGGAGTTAGGTGATGCACTTTGGGCATACATAACAGCTTATAAAAATCCTATGGGTATGTCTCCTTATAAAATGGTTTATCGAAAAGCTTGTCATTTGCGTCTTGAGTTAGAACATAATTCATATTGGGCAATTAAAGAACTCAACTATGACTTCAAACTTGCCGGTGAAAAAAGGTTATTTGATATTAGCTCACTAGATGAATGGAGAACCCAAGCTTATGAAAATGCCAAATTGTTTAAAGAAAAAGTTAAAAGATGGCATGACAGAAGAATCCAAAAGCGGGAATTCAAAGTGGGTGAATATGTTCTTTTATACAACTCTCGTTTTAGATTCTTTACAGGAAAACTTCTCTCCAAATGGGAAGGACCATATATTATCGAAGAGGCACTACTGCAGGATGCTGCTAATGCGACACTACGATCAGAGACCCTTTGAAGAAACTGTGTGCGATGCATTAATCGCAAACGGTGATGTAAAATAGCCGTCAAAAAGATGCAAAACGTTTGCGATGAAGGATACATCAAACACGGTTCATATTTTAGTTGTGTGTGCGCTGAGAGGCATACGATTCAGTTCAATGAACTCTTTGCGATGAGGCAGAACAAAAGAAACGGGCAGCCAGATGGAGGCATGTGCGATATACGGCATACAGTTCACTCGGATAAACTGCTTGTGATGAGGCGGAACAACAGAAACGGGAAGCCAGATGAAGGTGTGTGCGATATACGGCATACAGTTAACTCGGATGAACTATTTGCGTTGAGCCAAGAGAACAGAAACGGTTCAACTTAACAAGATGTGTGTGATATGCGGCAAACAGGTCTGTAATCGGAAATGTGCGGGAAGACCGATAACAACAAAGATGGTTCCTGTTAACAAGCCGTGTGTGTTGTGAGCAAACGATTGCTGGTATACAATTGTCAGTGATTGATGAAATCATCACCGACGGGTTCGATTGTTTAGTCCGTGTGCGATGTGATTTGCTTTGTTTACAGAGCATCAACATATATACTTAAAAGGACAGCATTGCAAAACCAAATTAAGCATACAATTACACAAGTGACTACACACATAACATTTCCACACACCAAAGGTAAGCAATTACATGCATAGTAAACTAGGAGAAACGAGGATCTAATCATCTACTTATTATTGCAACGACGCTTGCCATTGCTCTGCTTTCGGCTGGATCCCTGGCCGTTTTGGGGAAGGAGGCACTTCCTCATGTCAACGATCCGCATGTACATGTTGTAGCTCGTGTACGCCTCCTTGCTCGCGTACACGACGTGAGCTTTGTCGAGTTTCTCCATCCAGGCCGAGTGCCAGGCACGCATGTCCTTGTTGCAGGAATCCTTCATGTCTCTATAGTAGGGGTCGATGATGGCCTCAGCGAGGTGAACATTGAGTCCTTCTCATGCTCGTTGCTGCCCCAGATCTTGTATTGGTCCTGGATGTCGACAAGATTCTGGCAAGTGATTCCCGAATTCTTGAGCACCTTTATTTGGTGATGTCCACCGTAGCGAACATGTAGTGGGGGCTGTTGACAAACCTGGCGAAATGCTCGCAAGGCCTTGTGGCCAGGCAGTAGTGGTAGACGAGGACGTGGTTGCGCATGCACATCTGGGTGACGGCGACCTTGGGACGAGACCCGGCACGAGCGCGGGTGTACTCGAGGTCGAACCCGACCACCTTGTACTTCTCCTCGGCAAGCAACAGCTCCATGATGTGGATGGAGTGCTCCACCCAAACCGGGTTGTTGGTGTACACGACCGAGAGCTCCGTGAACCTTCTACGGGTATCCACCACGGCATGCATGGTGAACTACTGCTCGTCATCGGCAGCCGCTCAGAGCACCATTGGAGCCGCGTAGGACACCCTCTAAGAATTTGTTGTGGTGGGTGTGCATCTTGCAATGGTGGGGCGTGATCGAAAGGTTGAAGAGACACAAGGGTTAAATGGCCACTGTAATAAATGGGGGTCGACTGGCCTGTAATCGTCACGTTTTTTCACCGCGTTCATAGCGGAGGATTCCAGTGCATGCTTGACAACACCGCACCGCACGCGTTTCGTTTGACCACGCGTGGGCTCAAAAAGGTGCCAAATGTATCGTCGATGAGCCTGTTCCCGCGCTACCGCACAGTTTACCGCGCAAGCTTCCGCCCGGCTAGTTTGGCCACGCGTCGGCTAGAAGAGGGATAAATCATGGGCGTTTATTGGCAAAAAGGTTTGTAAAAATGAAGTGTGTGGAATGACTTCAGTCATAAGTATACCCGTGGGTGATGAGGTTAAAGTTACATAGAAGGGAGATGATGGACACTTGAGTGCGATAATTAATTCTGCGCTCTACAGGGCACACGGTTGAAGAAACCAACTATGTGCAATAATGTCGAAGGTCGCAGTCGAGTTAGATATACAGATTGTGTGCTATGAGATCGACAAGGTAAAGAGATTCGAGAATGGTTAATAAAATTTAAGTCCATTGCATATTAAGGCCAAAATAGTGCTACCAATATACGAGTCTCATACGATGCCATTTCAACGATTGTACCACAAAAGCTGGAAATATTACAAGGTTCAAATTCCAAAGTTATATGGCTCAAATTCGAAGATTACAAGGTTCAAACTGATATTAGAAATGACATTCAGCTCATCAGCTGCAAACGCCCGCGTTGATCCGCTGAACATGGATATCAGAGAGGTTCAAACTAATATTACCACTTGTAAGTCTGGTTTCGGAACCTCATAATTTTTTGCAAAGGGGGTCAGCCACTGAGAAGTCATGTATGGGGTTGACACGATAACTTCTGATTACTCTGTCATCTGAAGTTTCAAAATGAAATTTAGCATTTTCGGAGCCTATTCCATTATGCCGCACCAGCCGGCGCTGATCAACAAACCATTCATTTTTGCGAAATAAATGTAGGGAAAACCTCATAACTGTAACATCCCAAATTTTTAATTTGGAATGTTATGCATTAGATCATCATTGCATATCATATTTTATTGCATTTTGGCTTGATCCTAGAAATTCTACGCAACTCGAATTTCATTATTTTCATATTTGAGTTTACTCGAATTTTGAAAAGAGGATCGTTTGATTTTAATTATTTTCTCTTCAAATATTTCTTTTATAAAAATAAAAGAGAGAGGATAAAATGACTTCCTCAAAATAAATAAATATTGGAGATTTAATATTAAAATCAAATAAGAATTTTTATTCAGAGGTTTATCGCTATTTTATTTGAATTAGGAAAAATATGCGTTTTTCAAAATTGCACTAGAGTCCCAAATAAATGTTCACCTTGTCCGGTAGATTTTTAGAGGACGGGGAAAATTTATTTCAGGATTTTTGGAGTCCGTTTAGTATTTCTTTTCTTGGGTTTTCTGCGCGGAATCATTTAAAAAAACCGAACCGACTCCGGGCCGTAATCGGCCAGGACTCCCCAGCCGTTCCCCTCTTATAAGCGGCCGCCCGCGACCCCCAGCCCACCCGAGCCCACCCGCGCCTAACCCTAACCCTAAGCAGCCATCGCCGCCGGATCCGCCGTCGCCGCTGCGCCGACGCCGCCGCCGCCGCAGACTTCGCCGCCGACGCCGCCACATCGCCAGAGCCCCGCCGTCGCCCCGCCACCCCGGCGGACCCGCTGCCGCCTCGCCGTACGGTTTTTTTAAGAACCCGCGGTTCATTTTTTTATAGATCAGTTTTATTTTTTTCCCGGTTTAGTTATTTAGCGAACGCCCGTTGGTTCGTTCGTTTTAACGAACGATTTTCACCGTTTAGCCGCAGACAGCGAACGTTCGTTCGTTAGCCTGTTCGTCAGTTTTTCTTTTTCTTGGATTTTTTGCGATTATTTTCGATCGCGATTTCTGATCCGATTTTTCGTTTTAGTTTCTCATTTCGCTCGTTTATCAGAATCAGGCGATTCAAGCGCGTAGAGTTTCGTCTTGAAGCCCTCTTTCTGTTTAATCAACTTATACAAGTTTTTGCTACTGTAAAATTTGACTTTAGTCCAGATTAGTAATCGAAGCTTGTTTCTTTCGCAGTTTGAGTTTTGATGCTTCGTTTGATTTGATTCTTTTTGCAAACCGGAGTTCTTAAGTTGAACTTTCTGGTTAGATCTTCTTATTTGAGTTTTACCCGTGCATCTTTGCTAGTTGCTTATTGTATGCTTGTTTGTTTGCGATAGAGTACCCGGAGTGCGAAGCGTGCTACTACGAGTCTCTAGGTTTCACGGATCATCAGCAAGGCAAGTAACACTTTGATCATACCTCTTTACTACCCAGTTTTATTGCATTAGATCAATCCTCAAACAATTGCATGATTAGGATCTAATTAATATGTGGGTTTTGGAAAGTAGATGAGGTAGTACCTATTCACCTGTTTATTATCAAACCTATGGGAGTTACTTCTATGTTGCTTATATTGCTATGCTATGCTCGTAGACATGGTTTGGGTTTGAGTGTATTCATGACAGATGTGAGTATTGTTAATTAATGGTTATCTTAAGGTGGCAACTTTAATACACATCTGGGTGGATTGAGGCACCTGGGGAACCCAGTGTTGCATGTATTTTTGGAAATCCCGGGGTACCGTGTGATTCTCCTATGGACTTCCACCCAGGCTCAAAGGGATCATAAGATTATTCATGCTAGAAACTTCCGTGTGCAGCCACATGCCATTATGGGCTCTGGCATAGTTGAGTAAGTTGTGGGAAACCTTTCCATGATGGGCTAGCAGATGTAGGGGATTGTAGGTGTACCGGCCTATCTATCGGTTAAGGGGACCTCTTCGGAAAGACTGTGTCTCGGTCATCCGTTTCTCAAACATTATGTAGTGCGAGAAATCCAACGGAGGAGATCGAGTCTTGTGGGAAAAAGTGCGCAAACCTCTGCAGAGTGTACAAACTAATCATGGTTAGCCGTGTCCCCGGTTATGGACATCTTGAGTATCTGGTTCTTGGATTATCATGTGGATCTCATCACTCTTAATATAGTTTGATTGGGTTTAATTATGATGCTTAATTGGGATTGAGTTGGGTGAACCTTCTCAATGTTTAACAACCACCATGATAGTTAAATAAAATTTATTCCTTTGTTGTAGGGAAAAATTGGCTTTCCGCAAAACATATTAACCATACAGCCTCCACCAGCCATATATGCATGTAGTGATAGCATTATTCTGTTCATTACTCTTTTGTGTTGCCTTGCCAGCATATTCCATGTCCTGATCCATTTTCGAGCTGCAACGTATCATGTTGCAGACTTTTCAGACGACAGTAAGGAGCCATAGGTCGTTGTCCTTCACTCAGTGATGTCGTTGGAGTTGATGGACTCACTTTATCTTCCAAGCCTTCCGCTGTTATCGTATTAGATGGCCTTAAGCCATATTTATTGTAATAAGTTCTCTTTTGAGACATTCGATGTAATAAGTGTGTGATTGCTACTCTATTATAAATCCTCAAGTACTGTGCGTCTCAGCATTACCGATCCAGGGATGACACTGATGCACAAAGATCAGACTGTTTGAGGTTTGGTCGCTACAAGATGGTATCAGAGCACACGCTGTCTGTAGGACACGACCACTGAGCTAAAGCCCTAGATCACTACTCTCTTCTCATTTCTGACTCCTCTCCATTTTCTAATCTTTAGGATGGCGGACGCAAGGAACAAGTTTGCACAACCGGATGAAGACACACCTTTTGGACGCCACTTGAAGGAAGTCACTAGGTACCTGAACATCGGAATACCAAGCTTCACCGGGACTTACAACGCCACTTTACTAGAAGAGGAGCGCTGGATGATTCAAGTTCAAGTCCCAGGAAGGACATTTACGCCAGTCACTGAGCCCATGGAGTTTTCCTTTGATGCACCAACCTGGAGTCTAGGAAAGAGTATGGCAGCCCACATCACCATGGGACGCATTGGAGAAGTTTACCACAAGGATCTCAAGGATACTATCTACCAGATTTGTGGGTGCCAAGATGAGCAATGGGAGATGATCAGCACCAGGACGGATAGATCCATTGCAGCTTTCATCCAGGAGTTAAACCAGCACATTCGACGCCAGGAGAACCAGATGTGCGCAGGCATGACAGATTTGAAGAAGGCGATGACAAGGATCACGGAGCTGGAGGAAGAACTCAAGTCTACACGCGATGGATATGAGGAGGAAATCGCAAAACTATTGGAGAAGAATGACGACCTGATAAAGAAGATCGGAGTATTCATGGGAGATCCCGCGCCAGGAGGAGAAGACGACGATTCCACTTGCCCGGAGAACTACATCATCATCGACGACACCGACTCGGACCCCGACGATAGCGATGATGACTTTGTTGATGAAGCTGGAGCAGATATCATGGGGTCTTCGACCGATCGATTTTTCTAGTTGACCACCATATCAGTAGTAGTATTCCACCATGTATATAGTAAAGTCTGAGCACTTTTGTAACGATAGTTCTAGACCGATTGTATGCCCTTGCTTGATTGGTTGAGTGATATGATTGTGTTTGTCTCATGTGCATATGGGTAGTGTTTTCCCCCTACCCCATTCTACTTTGTTTTCTCATCTTTTCTAAACCCAGCAGATGCCTCCGAGACGCGACAATGGATTTGCTTTCCCACCGGAGCTCACTCAGTTGATCCAGCAGCAGAATGCATTGATGCAGATACTAGTCCAGAATCAGAATCAGGGGAACAACAACAACAACAACCCACCACCACCACCTGTTGATCACTTAGCCCATTTTCTAAGGCTGAATCCGCCGGTGTTCTCCAGTAGCACCGGGCCGATAGTTGCAGATGATTGGCTCCGCAAGATTGAAAGGGAGTTGACCACTGCAAGATGCACAGATGCGGAGAGAGTGCGTTTTGCCGCACATCAGCTTGATGGACCCGCAGCATCATGGTGGGAGAATTTCACAGCCACTTACCCCATCGACACTGTTACATGGGACCAGTTCCAGCAGGCTTTTCACACTGCCCATGTATCAACAGGAGCTATGGCCATGAAGAAGCACGAGTTCCGCAACTTACGCCAAGGAGGACGCACAGTTGGCTAGTATGTGGATAACTTTAGTAAGCTAGCACGTTATGCCCCAAATGACGTCGCTACAGATGCAGCTAAGCAGGAGAAGTTTCTGGAAGGACTGAATGATGAGCTGAGCATGCAGTTGATGGTGGCAAATTTCAATAACTACCAGGAGTTGGTAGATAGAGCTCTCATGATTGAAGGGAAGCAGCAGCAGATTGACAACCGCAAGAGGAAGTATGGACAAGGGAAGTATAATTCTGGAGCTCAGCAGAGACCCCGTTTTACCCCGAACTCGGGAGGACCCCTTCAGCATAACCATGGAGGTCACAATCACACTGGAGGAAGTTCGCACAACCATAGTGGCTCCAAGAACGGGAATGGTAATGGAAGAAGCAACGGACAGAACCGTTCCAACCCAGCAACGCCCGCCAAGAAAGATCTAAGCCACGTTACTTTGCTACAAGTGCCAGAAGACTGGACATTACGCCAATGAATGTCCTAAATCTAAGAATGGAAACGGCAATGGAAGCTCTGGGAAGAAGCCCAACCCTTTTAATAGGGAACAAGTGAACCACGTTAACATGGAGGAGGTTGAAGCCCAGCCAGATGCAGTAATAGGTAAGTTTTTGGTTAAGTCATTTACTGCAGTCGTTCTTTTTTATACTGGTGCATCGCATTCATACATATCAAGGGGATTTGTGGATAAGTATAAACTGCCCACCAAAGTTCTTAGTACACCTATGTTAGTGAGCTCGCCAGGAGCAGAGTATATGGCAAGCCAAGGATGTTTTCAGATGCCATTGACCATAGGTAGGCATGTTTTCCCCTCAGATCTGATAATTTTGGAGTCGCAAGGTTTGGATGTGATTCTGGGTATGGATTGGCTATCGATGTATGGAGGAAACATCGATTGCGCCAGTAAGTCGATTATGCTCACCACCCCAGAAGGAAGAAGGATCAAGTACATATCTCGGCATGTGCTGAATAGGACTCAAGTAAATTTTTTATCAGGAGTTGTACAGGAGGAAGTACCAGTGGTGAAGGATTTCCCGGATGTATTTCCAGAAGAGTTGCCAGGCATGCCACCGGATAGAGATATTGAGTTTTTGATTGAGCTTTTGCCAGGCACAGGGCCAATATCTAAGAGACCGTACATAATGCCCGCAAAGGATTTGGAGGAAATTAAGAAGCAGATTAAGGAGTTACTGGATAAAGGTTATATTCGCCCAAGTTCGTCACCTTGGGGATCACCAGTGCTTCTAGTGGAGAAGAAGGATGGATCATTAAGGATGGTTGTTGATTATCGAGGATTGAATGAGGTGACGATCAAAAACATGTACCCACTGCCGATGATCAATGATTTGTTTGATCAGCTGCAAGGAGCTAAAGTGTTTTCCAAGATTGATCTGCGATCAGGGTATCACCAGCTGAAGATTCGAGAGCAGGATATACCTAAGACAGCTTTTACCACGAGGTACGGGCTATGTGAGTATACCATTATGTCATTTGGCCTGACTAATGCACCTGCCTATTTTATGAACATGATGAACAAGGTGTTTATGGAGTTTTTGGATATGTTTGTTGTGGTGTGTAGCAACATTAGAGATTCAGTCTACTTTGATGGATAAGATCAGAGAAGCTCAGAATACGGACAAGGAGATTGCCGAGATAAAGGAAAGGATGAGCAAAGGAAAGGCTAAAGGATTTCGTGAGGATGAGCATGATACCTTATGGTTTGAGGACCGCGTTTATGTGCCAAATGATCAGGAGATCAGGAAGCTGATTTTGCAGGAGGCCCATGATTCGCCATATTCGATTCACCCAGGAAATACTAAAATGTACCTGGATTTGAAGGATAGTTTCTGGTGGACCGGAATGAAGAAGGATATTGTGGAGTATGTAGCAGTTTGTGATGTATGTCAGAGAGTGAAGGCAGAGCATCAGAAGCCAGCAGGATTGCTACAACCATTGCCGATACCCGAATGGAAGTGGGACAAGCTAGGCATGGATTTTATCACGGGATTGCCTAGGACTCGTTCAGGCTATGACTCGATATCGGTTGTAGTCGATCGTTTGACGAAAGTAGCTCATTTCATCCCAGTGAAGACCACTTACACCAGTGGTAAGTTGGCAAAGATATACATGACCAGGATCATATGTTTGCATGGAGTTCCGAGGACCATTGTATCAGACAGAGGAACCCAGTTTACCTCAAACTTTTGGAATCAGTTGCATGAAACTTTGGGAACCAGGCTAGAGTTCAGTACAGCTTTTCACCCGCAGACAGATGGACAGACTGAGCGAGTCAATCAGATTTTGGAGGACATGTTGAGAGCTTGTGCGCTAGATTACGGATCTAGTTGGGATGACAATTTGCCTTACGCAGAGTTCTCTTACAACAACAGCTATCAAGCCAGTTTGAAGATGGTCCCTTTTGAAGCATTGTACGGAAGGAGGTGCAGGACACTTTTGTTGTGGGATGAAGTTGGAGACCGACAGTCGTTTGGACCAGATTTGATTAAAGAGTCTGAAGAGAAGGTTAAGCTGATTCGTGATAGACTCAAGGTAGCCCAGTCCCGGCAGAAGAGCTATGCGGATTCTAAATGCAAGGAGATAGTTTACGAAGTTGGAGACAGAGTGTATCTTCGTGTATCACCACTCCGAGGAGTGAAGCGTTTTGGAGTTAAGGGAAAGTTAGCACCACGTTTTGTGGGACCATACAAAGTTTTGGAACGTATGGGAGAAGTTGCTTACAAGTTGGAATTGCCCGAAGGATTGTCAGGAGTTCACAATGTATTCCACGTTTCTCAGTTAAAGAAGTGCCACGCAGAGATGGCTGATATCCCTCTGAGAGATACAGTGCCACTAGAAGCGATTCAGTTGGATACCGATTTGACCTACGAGGAGAAACAGTCAAGATTCTCGAGTTTACCAGCCGAGTTACACGCAGTAAAGTTATCAAGTTTTGCAAGGTCCAGTGGAGCCACCATACCGAAGATGAAGCCACCTGGGAACGAGAGGAAGACCTACGGAAGGATCACCCTCACCTATTTTCTAGCCAACCCGAATCTCGAGGGCGAGATTCATCTTAAGAGGGGTAGGTTTGTAACATCCCAAATTTTCAATTTGGAATGTTATGCATTAGATCATCATTGCATATCATATTTTATTGCATTTTGGCTTGATCCTAGAAATTCTACGCAACTCAAGGACCCACGGAGAGAGTTGGGGATTTCGTTATTTTCATATTTGAGTTTAGTCGAATTTTGAAAAGAGGATCGTTTGATTTTAATTATTTTCTCTTTGAATATTTATTTTATAAAAATAAAAGAGAGAGGATAAAATGACTTCCTCAAAATAAATAAATATTGGAGATTTAATATTAAAATCAAATAAGAATTTTTATTCGGAGTTTTATCGCTATTTTATTTGAATTAGGAAAAATATGCGTTTTTCATAATTGCATTAGAGTCCCAAATAAATGTTCACCTTGTCCGGTAGATTTTTAGAGGACAGGGAAAATTTATTTCAGGATATTTGGAGTCCATTTAATATTTCTTTTCTTCATTTTTCTGTGCGGAATTATTAAAAAAAACGAACCAACTCCGGGCCGTAACCGGCCAGGACTCCCCAGCCGGCCCCCTCTTATAAGCCGCCGCCCGCGACCCCCAGCCCACCCGAGCTGACCCGCGCCTAACCCTAACCCTAAGCCGCCGCCGCCGCCAAATCCGCCGCCGCCGCCGACGCGGACTTCGCCGCCGACGCCGCCTCCCGACGCCGCCGCCCCTCGCCGCCTTGCCACCGACCATCACCTCCGCCGCCGCATCGCCGGAGCCCCGTCGGACCCGCCGCCGCCTCGCCGGAGCCTCGCCGGAGGTAGCAACCGCCGTCGCCGGTTTTCTTCAGAAAACCGTACGTTTTTTTAAGAACCCACGGTTTATTTTTTTTATAGATCGGTTTTATTTTTTTCCTGGTTTAGTTATTTAGCGAACGCCCATTCATTCGTTTGTTTTAACGAACGATTTTCACCGTTTAGCCGCAGATAGCGAACGTTCGTTCGTTAGCCTGTTCGTCAGTTTTTCTTTTTCTCAGATTTTTCGCGAATATTTTCGATCGCGATTTCTGATCCAATTTTCGTTTTAGTTTATCTTTTCGCTCGTTTATCGGAATCAGGCGATTCAAGCGCCTAGAGTTTCGTCTCGAAGCCCTCTTTCTGTTTAATCAACTTAAAAAAGTTTTTGCCACTGTAAAATTTGACTTTAGTCCAGATTAGTAATCGAAGCTTGTTTCTTTCGCAGTTTGAGTTTTGTTGCTTCGTTTGATTTGATTCTTTTTGCAAACCGGAGTTCTTAAGTTGAACTTTCTGGTTAGATCTTCTTATTTGAGTTTTATCCGTGCATCTTTGCTTGATTGCTTATTGTATGCTTGTTTGTTTGCGATAGAGTACCCAGAGTGCGAAGCGTGCTACTACGAGTCTCTAGGTTTCACGGATCATCAGCAAGGAAAGTAACACTTTGATCATACCTCTTTACTACCTATTTTTATTGCATTAGATCAATCCTAAAACAATTGCATGATTAGGATCTGATTAATATGTGGGTTTTGGGAAGTAGATGAGGTAGTACCTATTCACCTGTTTATTATCAAACCTATGGGAGTTACTTCTACGTTGCTTATATTGCTATGCTATGCTCGTAGAGGTGGTTTGGGTTTGAGTGTATTCATGACAGATGTGAGTATTGTTAATTAATGGTTAACTTAAGGTGGCAACTTTAATACACATCTGGGTGGATTGAGGCACCTGGGGAACCCAGTGTAGCCTGTATTTTTGGAAATCCCGGGGTACCGTGTGATTCTCCTATGGACTGCCACCCAGGCTCAAAGGGATCATAAGATTATTCATGTTAGAAACTTCTATGTGCAGCCACATGCCATTATGGGCTCTGGCATAGTTGAGTAAGTTGTGGGAAACCTTTCCATGATGGGCTAGCAGATGTAGGGGATTGTAGGTGTACCGGCCTATCTATCGGTTAAGGGGACCTCTTCGGAAAGACTGTGTCTCGGTCATCCGTTTCTCAAACATTATGTAGTGCGAGAAATCCAACGGAGGAGATCGAGTCTTGTGGGGAAAAGTGTGCAAACCTCTGCAGAGTGTACAAACTAATCATGGTTAGCCGTGTCCCCGGTTATGGACATCTTGAGTATCTGGTTCTTGGATTATCATGTGGATCTCATCACTCTTAATATAATTTGATTGGGTTTAATTATGATGCTTAATTGGGATTGAGTTGGGTGAACCTTCTCAATGTTTAACAACCACCATGGTAGTCAAATAAAATTTATTCCTTTGTTGTAGGGAAAAATTGGATTTTCGCAAAACATATTAACCATACAGCCTCCACTAGCCATATATGCATGTAGTGATAGCATTATTCTGTTCATTACTCTTTTGTGTTGCCTTGCCAGCATATTCCATGTGCTGACCCATTTTCGGGCTGCAACGTATCATGTTGCAGACTTTTCAGACGACGAGTAAGGAGCCATAGGTCGTTGTCTTTCACTCAGTGATGCCGTTGGAGTTGATGGACTTTATCTTCCAAGCCTTCTGCTGTTATCATATTAGATGGCCTTAAGCCATATTTATTGCAATAAGTTCTCTTTTGAGACATTCGATGTAATAAGTGTGTGATTGCTACTCTGTTATAAATCCTCAAGTACTGTGCGTGTCAGCATTACCGATCCAGGGATGACACTGATGCACAGAGATCAGACTGTTTGAGGTCTGGTCGCTACAATTACCTTCAGCACCCTTGCTCTGACGACAAAGAACCTGGCGAATATAATCTCCGGTAAGGTCCCTCGGTAGGAGTTCAAATTAATTTCTGAGAGATGCGGATCTAGGCATTTTACGCGATTGTTATATTATATCACATTATCCACCACCGGGCCTAATCTTATCTGCAAAAGAAGAAAACGTGTTAGTGCCTACATGCAGTTTTCAACACTACTACAAGCCTATTTGGTTTGCAGGATTTGTAAAATGCACTAACATGCCATCTTTGATCCGACATTATTAACATGGGCATTTGATTACAATCTAGAAAAATGTAGCCTTCTTCGCAAGAGGTTGGAGTGGATGAAAAGTTTCCTAAGAAAACTAGTACAGACGAATCCAAAGGAGAAACGCTTATGGATTGTAACCATATGGATCAAGCAACCAATATGGGGGGAAACATGTATGTACTGAAATCCTCCAAAAAATCCTTCAAAAATCATAGTACATTGTCATTGTAAACTTGGAAAAAGGTGTCAAATTGAACTCCCTTATGGTTAACATTTAACAGTAAAGGAACATCACCTCGATACATAGCTTCTCTAGGCACGGAAAGCATCTCAGGAAACTGACAACTTGCTCCAGGTTGGGGCCGATAGATTCTAGTGCCAAGACCTTCACTGTGCGTAGTTTTGGGGTTAAGCTTGTCAGAATTATTTTCTGGATGACAGATGAACATACATCTTAAAAATTAGAAATAATGTTAATTTCTAGAAGGAGAGGTAGAACACGGCTATTGTACCTGAACGGGTGTGGATCCAATAACAAGTTCAGAGTATTTGTCAGACGAGTAGCCCACCACTATCAATTTCGGCGCAGAAATGACAATGATTCTTGTTGGACCTTCTTGATCAACTACAAGTAATCTCTGAAGTGAAGGTGTTTCCTCAATGACCATACCATGGTACACATCTTGTGATGTCTTCTTACTGCACCAGCAACACACATAAATAGTCCAGAGAGTCATGGAGGTGATGTGGAAGCTACTCAACCCATTGATCGCCTGAAGACGAAGGTACTTAACTATAGTACAGCCACGGAGCAGGCGCTCCATGTCACCATTTGGGAGGCAGACGGCGATGAGCTCGAGGTGCTTCAGTCGTGGTAGAATAAGAGCGGGCACGTCATTAAGGGGGGATGGCAGTTCCTGAACTTGGTGATGTGCAGCGTGGGCGCGAGGCGGAGAGCGGATGTTGGAAGTGAGCGCATATGCCCATCATCAAAAGTGAGCTCCTCGAGCTGATCTAGGGCGGGGGATCAGAACCAGTCGTCAAGCTTGGCTCGGTCCTTGCCGTTGGAACGGAACTTGTCGGGGATATATCCCGCGGTACGACCCGGCCGGAGATATGACCCGGCTGGGACTTGGTGTTTCATTGGTGACCCAGCAGATGTTAAGCTAGCAGTTAAGCCGGCAGATGTTAAGTCAGATGGTAAGCTGGCAGATGTTAAGCCGGCAGATGTTAAGCCAGATGGTAAGCCGGCAGATGTTAAGCCAGATGGTAAGCCGGCAGATGTTAAGTCGGATGGTAAGCCGGCAGATGTTAAGCCAGATGGTAAGTCAGATTGTAACAGAATCGCCTGGGGTTAATAAGCCCGAGGCGTTAAGAAGCCCATGAAGAGAAGCCCGTGATGAGAAGTCAGAATAGTTTAAGTCCCAATCCGAGTTGGACTCTATATGTAACCCGCCCCTTCAACTTATATAAGGAGGGGCAGGGCACCCCAAGAGGGACAAGTAAGAAAATAATTTCTAAGGCTAGACACAACTAGGAGAGCCGGCTTATGCGGCGACTCCATCATGAGCATAATGAGACCTAGCCACAAACAACATGTAGGGTTGTTACCGGATGATGTTTCCCGGGGCCCGAAGCTGTCTAAACCCTTGTCTTGTGTTGCGTCTCTCGATTCCAATTAACCCCTCTCAAGCTATCACATAGATGTGTTGGCCTCACGACTAAGTCCTCACACTAGGACATCTGCCGTGACAAATCCACGACAGAACTTGCCCATTCTAAGGCCTCTGGTTGCGCCAGGGTGACTGCCGAGGATCTTGGAGAACGCATCCAAGATTTTGTGATAGCCATGGCAGAGCTTGTGGGTGTCGATGAGGTCAAGAGGGGTAGAGTTCCATAGGGGGCGCCACCGCCGGGAAAGGACGGTTGTTCGTGCCCCATATTTGATTGGGAGGAGGGAGATGATGACTGTCAACATATCATCGGGGAGGCTGCTGATGAAGTCTAGGTCTACTAGAGTCGTGCGTTCTTGCTCGCCCTGCCACCGCTTGTTGGCAGCCCCGTTCTCCACCTCCGGAGTCTCCTTGTCAGCAGCGCTTTATGATAGAAGTGGGAGTACAGGGAATATTTAGCTAAAACATGGCAATAGAAAAGTGTATTGGTAACTAGAAGTTAGTAGGTAGGAATAGAGTAAGAAAATGGAATAACAATTGGTTGCTTAAATACTACACAATTCATTTGATATTGCTGGGTAAGTCAACATGCAGATACTTGAAAAGAAAACTTACTGCGAACAAAGTCTGGATGGATGATATCGTCGGGGAAGTTAGCATATATCTCATGACCAGGCTCTTTTATGTGCAGTGCCATTTTAGTGCCAGCTTTCAATACATAAAACTTAGAAATTTCTTTCCAAAGGTCAGTGCCAAAATAGGAGTCACCATGTTCATCAAGTCTTACAGTAGCAACGATTGTAAATCCATGCTTTGTGTTCAGTATGACATCCCTGCAGTCTTGATTTATGTAAAGGGAAAGATTGTGCCCTCCAGATTCTGTTGCATAGCAAGGGACGCGCTGCAGAAAATGGTAGGATTGTTAAAGAAAATATGGTAACATGCAAATATGGGCCCAAATTGAAAGAACTATACAGCAGTTGAAATCGAAGGACAAAAATCTATAATTAAACAGATAGGGTAAACATGATGTCATGGAAATATGAGAGTAATCGAAAGAATAATACATCATTAATTTTCCTAATATAGAATGAAGAGGAAAAAAATCCCCTTTGACATATATGGTGCATGTGGAACCTTTTATCCAAATTTAACAATATTTAGTATATGTTCAGGAAAGTAGGCCATGCCAACCGATTTAGGGTGAGATTGAACATACCGCGCGCATCCTCAAGTCATCTGGTACAGTGAGATGGAACTCCATGGATGTCTGGCGGAGGCTGCAAAGTCCTGATGTGTCCGCACACTATACACTCTATGAATGAAAGAAAACCCTCAAATCTGCTCGAATAAAAATGAATTCATGGCGATTTCGGCCAGGTGATTAAAGGAGGCAGATGAACTGCGATAAGAGATGAGATAATATCTAATTAAATTAGTTACCTTGTTGTCCATGAGAAAAAACCTCAGTACGGCGCATTCCCCAACCGGGCGGAGCTGGGTCGACCGCGAGCAGCATCGAAGTCGATGGCGATAGGCGGCAGCAAGCGGAAGTGGCGAAATGCGGTGAGGTTTGCCGGCAGCCTGGCGGCGGCGGCACGCGGCGAGCTAAGTGGTTGCCGCCGCGATAGGCGGTGCCATGCATAGACGCGGAGGAACTTGTGCAGGTGTGAATGGGGACCGGAGGGGGTGGCGGGCGGGGTGAGGGTTTTTTTTACGTGGGGATGGTGAGGGTTTTCTTTTTTCTTTTTTGAATTGGGTGGTGAGGGTTTTCTGTCCTACAAAGAATTTCGGAGGCAACGGTTTGCTAGAGAAAACCGTGTGTGATTGACGTAACAGGCAAAATGAAAGTCATTGCACATGGTTCCAATTTTGGGAACCGTCTGTGATTGACGTACTACCTCCGTCCTGGTTTATTGATACCCTTTGTAATTTGTACCAAATTTTGACCAAATTTTTAACTAACAAATGTTTATGCATGTCACCAAAAATTATATCATTGAACACTATGTTCAAATACGCATACAACGATATAATTTTTGCTGACCTGCACTAACATTTTGTCAGTTAAATCTTTGGTCAAAATTTAACAGAAATTACAAAGGGGACCAATAAACTAGGACGAAGGTAGATTCCATCAACCGAACTGATTGCATCCATATCCCACATTTAGACATAAGTAAACATAGATTAAACATACCCAGACATAGATAATGAGCGTACATAAGCATAGTTCAACCATAAGTACATAGTTCAACCGTCATTAAGCATACTCAAGCGTACATAGTTCGATCCCACATCTCATCTCATCCGCCGGCATGATCACGGAGCTTCTCCAGGTACTCGGCATGCGCGCCGTGCGCCACCCTGCAAGAATACTTCTTCTTGAAGGAGTCATCGGCTCGTCCTCTTGCATGCGCCAGAACACTTTCATACGCGTGATGAAGCTTGTGGTTGCAAAATGGGCATCGATAGCCGCCGTCCCAGGTCCTAATACGCCTATTATGCATTCCCGCATAAAGCTCCCTCGGGATTTGCCTCTTGTACCTTCTCTCGCCATCTTCATCCTCGTTGTCCACATCGTCAAACATCACCTATACAAATAGTAAAAAAAGTGTGGCGCACGTATATTGTTTTTCTATTTGGATGATTAATGTTGCCGCTTTATTGCTTAACTGAAGCATGACGCGTATCAAGTGTTGGTCTAACGCTCACGGTTCGAATAAATAATCCATTTGGGATATTGGTTCCCAATTATTAATAATCTCCCGTTTGTAAGAAGATAAAGATTACATCAAAACTGGTCTCAAATTTGACAAAAAAGTACAATGCAAACTTTGTATTGGTGTCCATATGACAACACGATAAGTTTCATGAATTTCAAGTAAGTTTTGGATGTACTAGAATTTAAAAATCAAGATTCTCAATGTTTGAAATTTCGTGCACGGGGAGTAAACATGCACCAAGTGAGACACATGTGTTTTTGCAATCCATTTAGGTGCACTGTCATGTGTGCATGTAGCTCAAATTTGTTTTTTGTACATTATACCCCTAGAAAATCAATCAATGTACTAAAACATCTTAATGATCTTTGTTCTTTTTTCAAAATTAAAACGTCCCTCCTTTGGTAACATATGTTCACCGCGGGATAATTTAACATGCATCGTAGTTGCGGTGGATTTGCGTTGTGTGTGTGTGTGCGCGCGCGCGCGTCTGGGGGGTGGCGGGTATCTGGCAGTACACTACGAGTCGTGAGCCATCGTGTGGGTTGGCCATTTTGTGAGGCAGGTGCCACATTAGAGTTGTGAATTCGTTATTTAAAACATTACACAACCCTTTCATACATACATGTTTTGGCCACATGCAGTCGATGGTTGTCCTACATGACACTCGATACTCCCGTGTGACGCTTTCTTTGGGCCCGTGAGGTCGTCGTCCATCACTTTGACGAACAGCCGGCAGAGAGGTTAATTTGACCAGCAAGGTAGAATCTTTTTGGTTTGTGTTATGGTGGGAGTATATAGTACATGTCAAAGAGGTGGGAGGGGACTAGCATATATACTATACGTACGCGTCCGTGAACAAGTACACCTCACTCAGTGTCGGGACTTTTCGGTTTTCGAGGCACGTGCCACATCAAAGTTGTGAAATTGGCTATTCAAACATCATACAACACCTCTTTGGGCCACATGCATGCAGGCGGTGGTTATCCTAGGACACTCACGTGTGACGCTTCCATCTGTGGGCCCACGAGGCCATCGTCGATGCATGCATCACTTTGACCTACATCGGAAGAGGTTAATTAATTTCACCATCAAGGAGGATTCTTTTTGGGTTGTATTACAGTAGGAGCATATAGTATGCGTCGAAGAGGGGGAAGGGGACCATCATATGTACTACTCTTCATGAACCTCTCTTTGTGTGGGGACTTTATGGTTTTCGAGGCATGTGCCACATCAAAGTTGTGCATTTTGGGTATTAAACATATGTTTGGCCCACATGCAAAGCGATGGTGGTTATCCTCTCGCACCCACTTAAGCGGTTATCAACGATATCGATGCTTTCCATCTGCGGGCCCGCTTGGTCCATCACTACTTTGCCTGACAATGAGAGAGGTTAATTTGACTTAGGAGGGGATTTTTTTTGTAATACGGTGTATGTATATATATATAGGTCATGCTCTGGGATGACATGATATAGTTTGAGCACACACATGCATGTGTACGCATGAATCCCTCCCATCGAGTCGAAGTCGCTTGTACCATGACACGTCATGAACCGATCTCGCTCTATGTGGGGACTGTATGATTTTTGACACACGCGCCACATCAATGTTGTGAAATGGTATTCCAACATGCATGCACGCATCACCTCCATACATATGCATGTAGTGGTTGTCTTCGAACGGTACACTCCGTCGCGTGGTTATCGGCGACAAGCCTATATATTCGTGGGCCCGCGTGGACATCCATGATCACCTTGACCGACAACAAGATAGGTTACCATGGCGGATTCTTCTTTTGGTTCATGTTATCATAGTATAGGTCATAGTGAGATTCAGACCTAATTAAGTTTGAGCGCATACTATGCACGCATGAATGCATGAATCCCCATCATCGGCTTGAAGTGTGGTGTGACATACATATGCATCATCAACTAACCCTCACTCAGTGTGGGGATTTCTGGTTCGAAAGCACGGTGCCACATCAAAGTTGTTCCATTGTGTATTCAAACACACCTCTCCATACATATGTTTGGGCCACTCGGAGTTAGTGGTTGTCTTCGGGGGCTAGCTACTTGCGTGATTATTGGTGAGCTAGCCCATCTTCGGGGTCGCACGGACGACCATTACTTTGACCAACAACAAGAGAGAGGTTGTACGACCAAGGTGGATTATTCTTGGTCCGTTTTACGATCCATCTTGGTGAGATGCCTTTCTGGCCCGCCGACTGAAAGTGGGTGTGTGTGTGGGGGGGGGGGGCTGCTACTTCGCACTTTGCTAGGTGAACCTCCGTGGGGGCATGCATTCAGAGCTTAGGATTCCCTTCCTGCCGACACGAGGGGGGCAACAAATACCATGCGCTTTGCGAGATAGGTGCCACATCGAAGTTGCATTTGGTATTTGAACATCAAACCACCCTTCTCATACATATATTTGGTCCACATGCAAGTGTGTTCATGTTCTGGCCCTCTCCCGCGTCATTTTTCACCAAATTTATGAACATTAGACAAGTCAAATGACTCAACAGACACAGTTCACTCACACTAACCGTGTGCCATGCCGGTGCCCCTGTCACGCACATCCGCACAGTACATTGGGCTCCACGAGGCTTCCCTCCCAAAAATATCTACCCGCCTGCAGCTTTTTTCTGTTTGATAACACACAGTTATTATGTTTCGACCGTGTGTGATGTTTCTTGTTCTCGCTTGTGACGCCCCCGATTTGACCGTACACTAATCATGCACGCAAATGTGTACGATCAAGATCAGGGACTCACGGGAAGATATCACAACACAACTCTAAAACATAAATAAGTCATACAAGCATCATAATACAAGCCAGGGGCCTCGAGGGCTCGAATACAAGTGCTCGATCACAGACGAGTCAGCGGAAGCAACAATATCTGAGTACAGACATAAGTTAAACAAGTTTGCCTTAAGAAGGCTAGCACAAAAGTAGCAACGATCGAAGAGGCAAGGCCTCCTGGCTGGGACCTCCTAACTACTCCTCGAAGCCGAACTCCATGTAGAAACATCCTCGGGATCTCTAGCTCCTGGACTCCAGCATCTGGTTGCGACAATCAGGTATAGAAAGGGGAAAAGAGGGAGAAAAGCAACCGTGAGTACTCATCCAAAGTACTCGCAAGCAAGGAGCTACACTACATATGCATGGGTATATGTGTAAAGGGCCATATCAGTGGACTGAACTACAGAATGCCAGAATAAGAGGGGGATAGCTAATCCCGTCGAAGACTACGCTTCTGGCAGCCTCCATCTTGCAGCATGTAGAAGAGAGTAGATTGAAGTCCTCCAAGTAGCATCGTATAGCATAATCCTACCCGGCGATCCCCTCCTCGTCGCCCTATTAGAGAGCGATCACCGGGTTATATCTGGCACTTGGAAGGGTGTGTTTTATTAAGTATCCAGTTCTAGTTGTCATAAGGTCAAGGTACAACTCCAGGTCGTCCTTTTACCGAGGGACACGGCTATTCGAATAGATAAACTTCCCTGCAGGGGTGCACCACATAACCCAACACGCTCGATCCCATTTGGCCGGACACACTTTTCTGGGTCATGCCCGGCCTCGGAAGATCAACACGTCGCAACCCCACCTAAGCACAACAGAGAGGTCAGCACGCCGGTCTAACCCTATGCGCGCAGGGGTCTGGGCCCATCGCCCTATGCACACCTGCACGTTGCGTACGCGGCCGGAAGCAGACCTAGCCTAGTGGCGTTCCAGTCCAATCCGGCGCGCGGCACTCAGTCGCTGACGTCACGAAGGCTTCGGCTGATACCACGACGCCGGGATACCCATAACTACTCCCGCGTAGATGGTTAGTGCGTATAGACCAAATGGCCAGACTTAGATCAAATACCAAGAACTCGTTAAGCGTGTTATGTCAAAGTAACCGCGGACGCCGACCAGGGCCAGGCCCACCTCTCACCTAGGCGGCCTCAACCTGCCCTGTCGCTCCGCCACAAAGTAATAGTCGGGGGCCGTCAGGAACCCAGGCCCACCTCTACCGGGGTGGAGCCACCTGTCCTTTCAGCCCCCTCTTCAGAATCACTTGCGGGTACTCCTCGAGCCGACCCGACTTTAGTCACCACATGTGTCATGTATATAATGTATATAGTATATACCCGTGATCACCTCCCAAAGTGATCACGGCCCAGTAGTATAGCATGGCAGACGGACAAGAGTGTAGGGCCACTGATGGAACACTAGCATCCTATACTAAGCAGTAGGATAGCAGGTAAGGGTAACAACTGTAGCAACAATGACAGGCTATGCATCAGGATAGGATTAACGGAAAGCAGTAACATGCTACACTACTCTAATGCAAGCAGTATAGAGAAGAATAGGCGATATCTGGTGATCAAGGGGGGGCTTGCCTAGTTGCTCTGGCAAGTAGGAGGGGTCGTCAACTCCGTAGTCGAACTGGGCAGCAGCAGTGTCGGTCTCGTAGTCTACCGGAGAGAAGAGGGGGAAGAAACAGTAAATACAATGCAAACATAAACATGACGATGCGTGACAAGACAATGAGCAGTGCTAGGTGTGTCCTAACGCGACAGTAGGTGGTACCGGCGAAGGGGGGAACATCCGGAAAGGTAATCCCGATGTTTTGCGTTTTCGGACAGACGGACCGGAGGGGGAAAGTTGTGAGTTCGATAGGTTAGGGAGGTGTGGTGGACGAACGGACTGCGTATCCGGATTCGTCTCGTCGTTCTGAGCCACTTTCATGTTGAAAATATTTTAATCCGAGTTACGGATTAAAAGATATGATTTTCTAAAGATTTTATTAATTTCTGGAATTTAATTAATTATTTAACTTAATTCGAAAATGGATTTGTGACATCAGCATGATGTCATGCTGACGTCAGCAGTCAACAGGGGTTGACTGGGTCAAACTGTCGCGTGGGTACAGTGGGACCCACGTGTCATACTCTGTTAGGTTAATTAGGGTTTAATTAAACTAATTCTGTTTAATTAAACTAACAGGTTAAATAGATTAATTCATTAGGATTAATTAACTTTAATTAATTAATATTAACATGATTAAATTAGTTAATTAATTATCTTATTTATTTATTTATTTATTTTTACTATTTATTTTTATTTATATATTTATTAATATTTAATAATTAATTTATTATTTTTATTATTATTATATTTTATTATTATTTTTAAATCATCATTTTTTTGCGTTCCAAGGGCGTGGGCCCCATCTGTCATTGACACAAGGGGGGAGGACCCACTGGTCAGTGGTACAGGGGCCCGGCGGAGCGGGCGTAACGGGTGGCGGGGCGGGATGAACCCGCCAGGGCTCGCGAGCACACGCCCAAGGCGTGGCCGCGGCCAAGGCGCGCCGCCGGCGAGCAAGGTGCGGCGGGGCGGGGCCTGCGGCGGCCGAAGGCGGGAGGCGCCGCGGTGGCGCATGCGGGCAGTGACGGGGCGAGGCCCGCCCGGGCACAGGGGATGGCCGCGGGGCGAGGGTGGTCCCCGGCGGGGCGCAGGATGGCGGCGATCCAGGCGGCTGCGGGCACAGCCAGGTGCGGGGCGCGGCACCGCGGGGCAGAGGCCGAGCCCCGGGGGAGCCGGTCGCGGAGCGGCGGAGGCGAAGCAGAGGCGGCCGCGGCGGCTCAGTGATGGAGGCGGGGCGGTTGGGGGCGACGACGGCGGAGCACGACGAGCGCACACGCACAGCAAACTTCGGGCGCGGCAGGGACAGTGGCATACGGCGACTAAATCGAGGGGGGATAAGGGGGATACAGGGGAGGAGCTCACCATGGAGCCGGGGACATGGTCGGGGAGGCCGAGGGAGCTCGGGAGGCGACGAATCGAGGCGAGGACCGTGGCGGTGCAGACGGGAAGAAGAAGACGATGGCGAGGCTTGGAGGCGTCCTAACTCGGGACGGTGCTCGTGGACGATGCAGCGGAGGCGAACGGAGCTCCTGGTCAAGCTCCAAGCACGCGGGGACGACGGTGGTCGCGTGGACGGGGTCGGCCATGGCGTCGGAGGTTTCGGGCGAGCGGGCGCGTCGAGGGAGAGCGAGGCGCGGCGCGAGGAGGAAAGGGGAAGAGGCAGGGGCATCCTAGGGTTCGAGGGGGAGGGGCATCGTGGTCTTGTAGGTGAGGGGGAGCCGGCAGATGGCCTCCACGGCGTCGGTCGGCCGACGGATGGCCTCCACGCCCCCTGCCCTCACTGTAGCGAGGTAGCAGGAGGGATGGAGGTGGGCTGCTGGGCCAGCAGGCCAACTGGGCCAAGTGGCCCAGGGGAGGGGAGGGGCTTTTCTCTTCCTCTTTTTTTACTTTTATTTATTTTACTTTTTCTTGTATAGTTTTGTATCCTTTTATTTTAGTTTTAGTAAAATATATACTTTGTATATAAATTAGCACTTCAACTTAGTCCATACTCAACAAGTCGAGTCCTCAATAAATTAGTTTGACATTTTATTAATTACAAAAGGTATTTAAATAATTGTTTTTGGTGCTGTTTTATTCATCTCATATTATTTAAACATTTTTATAAAGGTGTGGTTTCTTCACTGTAATTATCTATGTTATATTTGGTTCACTCTGAACATTTTAATTTTAATATTTGAAAACTTTTATTGTTTTCTTGATTTTGGATTTGAATTAGAATCGGTTTCGAACTAACGCGAGATTAGCAACAGTAATCGAAGTGACATGGCACGATTAGCGTAGGATTACTGTAGCATGATTATCCGGGCGTCACAATTCTCCTCTACTACAAGAAATCTCGTCCCGAGATTTAAGAGGGGAAGTGACAGGAAAGGGATTTTGTCACGAAATTCTAACGAGCGTTCTCGATCTTGGTTGCTCTTCTCGAAGTGGTTGATCCATTACGTTGATGTCTTTATTTCCTTGCTTCAGGTCATCATGATGAAGCTGGCATCCTTTCTTCAGGACTCCATCGTACTTACGAAGGACAAGGGGTAACTTCAGAATAACAGACCTCTGAATGGTTGACTATCTGGTTGATAACATCGGGGAAGGTGGCGGAAAGTAACTCTCGAATGGAAATTTAAGACAATATCGAGAGCAAAGTAAGGAGGTATCATGGGGAAGTTTCGAGCGGGCAAGCAATCGTTCGATGCCTGAAGGGTTCTGAGCAACGGGAATAAGTATTGTGTCTGATACCAAAATAGATCACTAGGAAGGTGGCCCGCGAATTAAATACGGAGCCAAGTGTGAGGAATAACCATTAGAAACAGGGTTGTATAGAAGAGTCAGGTTTCGATCCTGTGGAACTGTGGGTTATGGGCCCACCATGTGGTTTTTTTATAGGAGCAGTGACATCTTGCACGGTCATGATAGCAAGGCATGTCAGAGAATACCCTGTCAGTTATGTCGGCAACACGTTGGTACCAAGGGCGAGGGACGTAGAGAACCATTTTCCTGCTCGTTGAAACGAGGCGGACCATTAGGCAAAGTTCTCGTCCATCGGTGGCTACCGGGATGTCATCAACAATAGTAACAGGGTCTTGCTGACAGAATTGTACACCGAGGTGTTTACATAAGTAGGAGAATATTACTGCTTAGATCATATAGAACTCAAAAAGGGTTAAACAAAAGAATGGAAAGGAAAATATCATTATCAGGTTAAACAGAACAATGGAAAGGAAAATGTGTTTAAACACATATTTCAAGGGTATATTGTTCCCAAGGGTAAGCAGAACATGATATCCAGGACAGGATATAATGTAGAAAACTCTTTAGGTAGGGGAGGGAAATTTCATGACATTACCCAGACAACGGTGTTAGGATAATTGATAAAGAAAGTTTAGCATTGTGCTTCAAATGTTCTTATTAAAATTCGGAGTACCATAGACATGCTTTGAGATAGCATTGACATGGTCAACAGGTGAAGATCAGAATTTTGAAACAAAAAGGATCCATCAGGAACAACTTATAGAATAAGTCTTACAATTTCCTCATGGAAGAATAGATAACCTTGCTGAAAGGAAAGCTTATAACAATAGGTCCTCCGGCCAGGTGTGTTTGGCATGTCATCACCTTACCGGGTCATAAATAGGCCAATGTTATAACTCTTGGAAATATGTTCCAACCATCATATCTGACCGAGATTCAGATTTGATTGGTGTCAGGATAACTCAGACTCAGGATGCCTGAGAAGAAAGGTGCAACACAAATTGTCGAAACGACATCGAAGATTCTCGGGAGATGAACTATGGAAGCGAGTTCCGAACAAGGGTTCATCATTACATCAAGGAGAGGTGAGGAGGTGACTGATTGACTCAGCGACAATCCATTGAGATTTCCAAAAGATGGATTTCCACCACTATGTGAACAAGGAGATAACATTAGCTAGATCGAATGACTTAATGATGTATGCTCGAGGAAAATATACACAGTTAAACATTGGTTGAAATGTGCACCCGAAATATGGGCTAGGTAGCACAATCAATGTTCGAATGATGATTTATTAAGCCATAGACGTAGAATGAAACTATAGACCAATAACTTCAAAGCAATTGGGTTGCTAGAAGTTTATAATTTACACATCACAGACCATTTGTCGGTATTCCTTTTAGAAACAACACGGGGATCAAGAAAGAATGGTGATGGGGAGAAGTATCACTATACCAAGATGTCATACGAGGTGGTGAAATTCTTACGGCATTCTTGACATAAAAGATGGTAATACTCCAAGGTAGGACATATCATAAGCTAGATAGCAAGGAAATCAAGGTACAACACAAAACACGAACAAATTTGTGTTGAATGGAAGGCAATAAAATGGTCGATGATAAAACAAATCATCGAGGGCAAGGATGGTATTTCTCATCCAGAATTCGATAGATATCTTGGAAGAGCTCAGAATGTTGATGATGTTCACGTCACATTTGTAGCGAGAATTTATGAAGAGGTAATCGATCGGCGATGACATCAAGTCAAAGGAATGATGAAGCGAAAAGTTATTCGAACCAGGGGTACGACACAAACTCGAAATCAAGCTTGCTGTTCAAGGCGAAATGATATGACGAGGAAAATCGACGTAAGCTTAGCTCATCGTCGAAAGTGGTGCTCCGGGAATAAAGACCAGGTAGCACAGTTAAAATCGTCAAGATAATGACATAGCCGAGCAGGCTAGGGATGACGTGATCGAGTATGAACTCGTAAACAAAGGAGATTACTAAGAGTTGTTTAATCGTGATGCGGACTCGATTAAGTTATCGATGTCCTTGAGTGTTTAATAACTCGGAGCCCGTGAAAATTTGGAATCAGTGAGAATGTAATACTTGATGGAGAACTCATAAGAAGTTATGCAGTTCCGTGATAATCTCGAGATACCAGGGGGTAATACTCGACGACAGATCAAAGTAGAGGTTGGAGTGGGGTATTGATCCGTAGAAGACAAGTACTTCATCTCGTCTGAGAAATGGAATCAAAGGAGATCAATCATGGTCAGAACCACGATTCCAAAGGATCAATTCACATATACCAGATGATATTATATCAAGGAAAAAGTTATTATTATAAGAAGCTTCCATGATAGGATCTACATCGTGTCCATGGGCATGAACACAAAGGTTCAAGGTCGACTCCCACTTCTTCAATGCATAACCTTCCATTCGCCTCTCGTATTTTGATAATGACATTAGTTGTCAAAAGTTTTACCTGGTGCAATACCAGATAAGTATGTCCCGCAAAATCTTTCGGGTTCACACAGATTAAGGAAGGCATAGGTTCAACCCATCGGGGCATCGTAGTAAGATATACTACAAACTTCAGGAGTAAATAACACAAGCTCAAAAGTAGAGCATGGTTCACAAAGCAGAGGATACAATTTACCAAAGGCATCAGGTATCCGAGGAAAAGCTCACAAGCTTATTTAATATGAAGGACATTGTCGGATAAGATCCAACAAAAGGGTCTGGTGGTCCACAAGGGATCTGATGTGAGCATTAGTACTCAACCAGAGGAAGAAAGAATGCCAGGAGATCAGATTATAGAAACAACTGACTAACTCAAAGCTCAATGCAAAGGAATTATAATTTCAAATTCAAGGGATCAGAAGCAAACGCTCTGATTAGGGATGGATAAGTTGAGTAGACTTAGGGGTACAATCGATGGCAAATTTGATTGGTCGAGATCCAGCTCACGTTTAAAATGACGTCTGAGCCGGAAGGATGAATACTAGGATCTGATTGAGGATTGCGAGCATTCGCAACAAATTGAATCAACGGTCTCAAAATGATAATGACAAGAGATGCCAATAAGATTACGAGACTTATGGGATTAACCATAATGCAAGCAAACAAGAATTTCAAGAGCAATAGGCTCCTGAGGATTTTCGGAAGATCGAATGTTATTCTGAACACTTTTGTGATATACTTGAATCCACTGGGGATGAGCGGGTACTCGGTAAGTGCGAGAATTATCCGCAGGGGTATTCAGGTGACAAAGAACAGCAAGGCAGTAAGCTCAATGATTCTTGGAACAACAGTGATAATTTCGGGGTATCTTGTAATAACAAGATCAACTGGGAAACATTGTAAGAATGGCGAGTATACGCGGTTATCCATAGGAGTTTATCGATCAAAGGGAATTGCAACAGCGATGAACACAAGTTCTCGGGTTATCAGCGGAGAGTATCTTCAGGGTCTTCACGTGCAGCAGACGATCATCAGTAATCAGGGGCTCTCCGGGTGAAAGTGATAACGAGATCCTAATGTTAGATTTAGCAAAATTCACTTAACCCGAATAGAAGAGAGATCAGAGTCCCAGAGTATAGACAAGGAGTAAAAGATCCTAATACCACCCAATGGCGACGTGGGCCCGTAAGCCACACAGCCATGTTAGTAAAAGTTTTTCAATGACTAGACTCGACTTCGGCCAAGGAGTTGGAAAGGGGGATTCCTACAGGCAGTCGGCTCTCATACCAACTTGTGACGCCCCCGATTTGACCGTACACTAATCATGCACGCAAATGTGTACGATCAAGATCAGGGACTCACGGGAAGATATCACAACACAACTCTAAAACATAAATAAGTCATACAAGCATCATAATACAAGCCAGGGGCCTCGAGGGCTCGAATACAGGTGCTCGATCACAGACGAGTCAGCGGAAGCAACAATACCTGAGTACAGACATAAGTTAAACAAGTTTGCCTTAAGAAGGCTAGCACAAAAGTAGCAATGATCGAAGAGGCAAGGCCTCCTGGCTGGGACCTCCTAACTACTCCTCGAAGCCGAACTCCATGTAGAAACATCCTCGGGATCTCTAGCTCCTGGACTCCAGCATCTAGTTGCGACAATCAGGTATAGAAAGGGGAAAAGAGGGAGAAAAGCAACCGTGAGTACTCATCCAAAGTACTCGCAAGCAAGGAGCTACACTACATATGCATGGGTATATGTGTAAAGGGCCATATTAGTGGACTGAACTGCAGAATGCCAGAATAAGAGGGGGATAGCTAATCCCGTCGAAGACTACGCTTCTGGCAGCCTCCATCTTGCAGCATGTAGAAGAGAGTAGATTGAAGTCCTCCAAGTAGCATCGTATAGCATAATCCTACCCGGCGATCCCCTCCTCGTCGCCCTGTTAGAGAGCGATCACCGGGTTATATCTGGCACTTGGAAGGGTGTGTTTTATTAAGTATCCAGTTCTAGTTGTCATAAGGTCAAGGTACAACTCCGGGTCGTCCTTTTACCGAGGGACACGGCTATTCGAATAGATAAACTTCCCTGCAGGGGTGCACCACATAACCCAACACGCTCGATCCCATTTGGCCGGACACACTTTTCTGGGTCATGCCCGGCCTCGGAAGATCAACACGTCGCAGCCCCACCTAAGCACAACAGAGAGGTCAGCACGTCGGTCTAACCCTATGCGCGCAGGGGTCTGGGCCCATCGCCCTATGCACACCGGCACGTTGCGTACGCGGCCGGAAGCAGACCTAGCCTAGTGGCGTTCCAGTCCAATCCGGTGCGCGCCACTCAGTCGCTGACGTCACGAAGGCTTCGGCTGATACCACGACGCCGGGATACCCATACTACTCCCGCGTAGATGGTTAGTGCGTATAGACCAAATGGCTAGACTCAGATCAAATATCAAGAACTCGTTAAGCGTGTTATGTCGAAGTAACCGCGGACGCCGACCAGGGCCAGGCCCACCTCTCACCTAGGCGGCCTCAACCTGCCCTGTCGCTCCGCCACAAAGTAACAGTCGGGGGCCGTCAGGAACCCAGGCCTACCTCTACCGGGGTGGAACCACCTGTCCTTTCAGCCCCCTCTTCAGAATCACTTGCAGGTACTCCTCGAGCCGACCCGACTTTAGTCACCACATGTGTCATGTATATAATGTATATAGTATATACCCGTGATCACCTCCCAAAGTGATCACGGCCCAGTAGTATAGCATGGCAGACGGACAAGAGTGTAGGGCCACTGATGGAACACTAGCATCCTATACTAAGCAGTAGGATAGCAGGTAAGGGTAACAACTGTAGCAACAATGACAGGCTATGCATCAGGATAGGATTAACGGAAAGCAGTAACATGCTACACTACTCTAATGCAAGCAGTATAGAGAAGAATAGGCGATATCTGGTGATCAAGGCGGGGCTTGCCTGGTTGCTCTGGCAAGTAGGAGGGGTCGTCAACTCCGTAGTCGAACTGGGCAGCAGCAGTGTCGGTCTCGTAGTCTACCGGAGAGAAGAGGGGGAAGAAACAGTAAATACAATGCAAACATAAACATGACGATGCGTGACAAGATAATGAGCAGTGCTAGGTGTGTCCTAACGCGACAGTAGGTGGTACCGGCGAAGGGGGGAACATCTGGAAAGGTAATCCCGATGTTTTGCGTTTTCGGACAGATGGACCGGAGGGGGAAGTTGCGAGTTCAATAGGTTAGGGAGGTGTGGTGGACGAACGGACTGCGTATCCGGATTCATCTCGTCGTTCTGAGCAACTTTCATGTTGAAAATATTTTAATCCGAGTTACGGATTAAAAGATATGATTTTCTAAAGATTTTATAAATTTCTGGAATTTAATTAATTATTTAACTTAATTCGAAAATGGATTTGTGACATCAGCATGATGTCATGCTGACGTCAGCAGTCAACAGGGGTTGACTGGGTCAAACTGTCGCATGGTTCCAGTGGGACCCACGTGTCATACTCTGTTAGGTTAATTAGGGTTTAATTAAACTAATTCTGTTTAATTAAACTAACAGGTTAATTAGATTAATTCATTAGGATTAATTAATTAATATTGACATGATTAAATTAGTTAATTAATTATCTTAATTAATTATTTATTTATTTATTTATTTTTATTATTTATTTTTATTTATATATTTATTAATATTTAATAATTAATTTATTATTTTTGTTATTATTATATTTTATTTTTATTTATTTTATTTTATTTTTTATTTTTTTTAATCATCATTTTTTGCGTTCCAAGGGCGTGGGCCCCATCTGTCATTGACACAGGGGGGAGGACCCACTGGTTAGTGGTACAGGGGCCCGGCGGAGCGGGCGTAACGGGTGGCGAGGCGGGACGAACCCGCCAGGGCTCGCGAGCACACGCCCGAGGCGTGGCCGCGGCCAAGGCGCGCCGCCGGCGAGCAAGGTGCGGCGGGGCGGGGCCTGCGGCGGCCGAAGGCGGGAGGCGCCGCGGTGGCGCATGCGGGCGGTGACGGGGCGAGGCCCGCCCGGGCACAGGGGATGGCCGCGGGGCGAGGGCGGTCCCCGGCGGGGCGCAGGACGGCGGCGATCCAGGCGGCTGCGGGCACGGCCAGGTGCGGGGCGCGGCACCGCGGGGCAGAGGCCGAGCCCCGGGGGAGCCGGTCGCGGAGCGGCGGAGGCGAAGCAGAGGCGGTCGCGGCGGCTCGGTGATGGAGGCGGGGCGGTTGGGCGCGACGACGGCGGAGCACGACGAGCGCACACGCACAACAAACTTCGGGCGCGGCAGGGACAGTGGCATACGGCGACTAAATCGAGGGGGGATAAGGGGGATACAGGGGAGGAGCTCACCATGGAGCCGGGGACATGGTCGGGGAGGCCGAGGGAGCTCGGGAGGCGACGAATCGAGGCGAGGACCGTGGCGGTGCAGATGGGAAGAAGAAGACGATGGCGAGGGTTGGAGGCGTCCTAACTCGGGACGGTGCTCGTGGACGATGCAGCGGAGGCGAACGGAGCTCCTGGCCAAGCTCCAAGCACGCGGGGACGACAGTGGTCGCGTGGACGGGGTCGGCCATGGCGTCGGAGGTTTCGGGCGAGCGGGCGCGTCGAGGGAGAGCGAGGTGCAGCGCGAGGTGGAAGGGGGAAGAGGCAGGGGCATCCTAGGGTTCGAGGGGGAGGGGCGCCGTGGTCTTGTAGGTGAAGGGGAGCCGGCAGATGGCCTCCACGGCGTCGGTCGGCCGACGGATGGCCTCCACGCCCCCTGCCCTCGCTGTAGCGAGGTAGCAGGAGGGATGGAGGTGGGCTGCTGTGCCAGCAGGCCAACTGGGCCATGTGGCCCAGGGGAGGGGAGGGGCTTTTCTCTTCCTCTTTTTGTTTTACTTTTATTTATTTTACTTTTTCTGTTATAGTTTTGTATCGTTTTATTTTAGTTTTAGTAAAATATATACTTTGTATATAAATTAGCACTTCAACTTAGTCCATACTCAACAAGTCCAGTCCTCAATAAATTAGTTTGACATTTTATTAATTACAAAAGGTATTTAAATAATTGTTTTTGCTGCTGTTTTATTCATCTCATATTATTTAAACATTTTATAAAGGTGTGGTTTATCCACTGTAATTATCTATGCTATATTTGGTTCACTCTGAACATTTTAATTTTAATATTTGAAAACTTTTATTGTTTGCTTGATTTTGGATTTGAATTAGAATCGGTTTCGAACTAACGCGAGATTAGCAACAGTAATCGAAGTGACATGGCACGATTAGCGTAGGATTACTGTAGCATGATTATCCGGGCGTCACACCGCTCCCGCCTGCATCCCTCGAAAATATCTGCCCGCCTCGAGGGTTTTTCTGTTTCATAACACACGATTGTTATTTCTGGACCATGTGCGATGCACCAACATCCAATTTTTCAATAGCCCCGGCATTTCACCCCCGCGTTTGACTCCCGTGTAGTAAAGTTTTCAGTAGCTGCGTCATTTCCTCAAACACACACCCCGCCACCCCTCCCTCCACACACACACACACCAAAACCTCCTCAGGCACGCGCGCGCACACACACACACACACACACACCCTCCCTCACTCGAAACCCTAGCAAGGTCGCCACTGCCGCCGCAAGGCCTCCATTGTCAACATCTGCCGGTTTGCCCGTGCTGCTTACCCACCGATCTCCATACCCAGGCCGCCCTGAGTTTCTTAGATGACGCCTTCCAAATGCCCCCTTTCCCACGGATCCCCATCCCCATCCCCATCCCCCACTCCAGAGCATCACAGCCAAATCCCGTCTACGCTTCTCGTGGAGTTCGAGGAGCGACTGGCCCAAAAGAGGTGTATCGCGGTCTCTTCGCCCGACGTCACCGAGGAAGCTGGCGACCATTACTGGCCGTTGGCACTCAAACAGCGGGCTAGAGTATGCGGGTATGTCGCGGACGCCGGCTACGACATCAAGGTCATCGACATCGACGGCCTGACGCGGGCTATGTAACGCCCCGGACACACCCGCCGGTGGTCGTTACTCCCGGCAGGATCTAGACTGGCCCACAGATCAATACTAGTGTTTTCTGTGCACTTTGTCCTCACTCGTGCGCACCCGGGAGCAACTTCCCGGTCGGTCACCCATCCTGAAGGAGTTCGAGGAGCGACTGGCCCAAAAGAGGTGTATCGCGGTCTCTTCGCCCGACGTCACCGAGGAAGCTGGCGACCATTACTGGCCGTTGGCACTCAAACAGCGGGCTAGAGTATGCGGGTATGTCGCGGACGCCGGCTACGACATCAAGGTCATCGACATCGACGGCCTGACGCGGGCTATGTAACGCCCCGGACACACCCGCCGGTGGTCGTTACTCCCGGCAGGATCTAGACTGGCCCACAGATCAATACTAGTGTTTTCTGTGCACTTTGTCCTCACTCGTGCGCACCCGGGAGCAACTTCCCGGTCGGTCACCCATCCTGAAACTACTCCAAGCTGACCACGCTTAACTTTGGAGTTCTTTCCGAATGGGCTCCCGGACAAGAAGGAATTCCATCTTGATATGAGTAGTCTATCATCACTAATAAGCTAGGCTATCACATACACCCCAACTCAGAGGAACCGACGTCCTCGTCAGGCCAAAGGAACGTTCCCTCTTGGCACATACGTCTGTGCATCCAGTCTGGTACATGTGCCATGCCATGTGCCACGACGGGTCACAAACGTCATGAACAACATGACCGTGCACCTGTCCGCAAATATCCATGTAACCGCGAGGGTCGGCTCTGATACCAACTTGTAACGCCCCGGACACACCCGCCGATGGTCGTTACCCCTGGCAGGATCTAGACTGGCCCCGCAGATCAATACTAGTCTTTTCTGCGCACTTTATCCTCACTCGTGCGCACCCGGGAGCAACTTCACGGTCGGTCACCCATCCTGAAACTACTCCAAGCTGAGCACGCTTAACTTTGGAGTTTTTTCCGAATGGGCTCCCGGAAAAGAAGGAATTCCTTATTGATATGAGTAGTCTATCCCTAATAAGCTAGGCTATCACAGGCTATGTCACAGGTTAAGTGGCCCACCCCCCAACCCCTTGGGTTCAACCACCGTCGATCTCATCCATGGCCCCGCCGCTGATCTCCTGTAGCTCGCTGTCAAGAATTTGCCATCCTACATCGCCATCGAGCCCCTTTTGTCATTTCTTAAGGACACGTTCTGCGATGTTGGCTTGGCATCCACAGCTTCCAAGTCAGACCTCATCAACGGCGACCACAAGGAGGGCACCCTCTCCGGCTCCTCCAAGGGGAAAGAGCCCATTTGCGACATCAGGGAGGGCACCCTACAGTCGTGCTCTTCCAAGGGGAAGGAACCCATCTGCGACAACATGGAGCGCATCAGGGTCCGTGCTCTTCCTACGGGAACGAGCCCATCTGTGACAAGTGAGGAAACCCATGATTTGTTTTGCCATGCCTCTTCACAGGGGGGAACCCATGATTTTTTTGTCGAGTCCCTTTTGTAGTGTAGTGAGAATATGTCCAGTTTTAATTGCTATATTTGGTTGTTTGCAGTATGCCTTGTTTATTTCAGTTGTTCACAATGTGATGCTCAATATGTGCAATTATTTACTATGCAGTACATTTCATCAATCCAGTTTTAAACATACCGATAGGAATGCATATATTTGCTTGATGTTAAGCCTGCTATAGCTAGCATATGCCTCTTTTAAAGTTTTTTGATTGTTCTGTTGTTTGTAGTTAGCATATGTCCAGTTTCAAATGCTATATTTGGTTGTTCGTAGTATGCCTTGTTTATTCCAGTTATTCACAACGTGATGTTCTATATGTGCAAGTATGAACTGTGCAATTCAACTTCATCAATACTAGTTTCAACAATACCACTATGAATGACTACATTTGGTTGCTGCATCTTGTAGTTAACACGCATTTCCATTTTTATTTAACAATAACCAGTGTACTTAGACCGGCACAATACTAGTTTGAATGACTATGTTTGCTTGTTGTTAAATGTTAGGACTGTTGTAGTTAACACACCTTTCCACTTGTTTTGCTTTACTAGCGTGCTTAAACCTGCACACTGAAGCTATCTTTTGGAGATTATTTTGTCTGCCATGGATATATTTGGTTGATGTTTAGCCTGTTGTGCTTAACATGCCTCTCGATGTACCTACATAGGACAATTTTGGGAACGACCGTTGTTTTCCATCGAGGTTAGTTTCATCCCATGGCTTATATATACTCACTGTTCAGGATTTCGGTAGCTGGTACCATATAGGCCAGGGGCTAATAAGGGACTAATCGGTGAATCGGACTTTTAACTAAATATATTTGTAACCCATTTATCATTAGGTTAACTAGGGCCATATGTAATATATCTGAGGCTACATAGCAACATGCATTGTACTTAATGTCTAAATATGCAATCCTAGGCTACATAGCAACAAGGAAGAGTGTTACCTTAATGTTCTGATGATGTCTAGATATACGTAGAAGAGCAGCAGCAGCAACAACAACAACAACAACAACAACAACAACAACAACAACAACAACGACAACACATCCCTGTTTGGATACTCAACTTAGCTAAAGGTTAGAGTTAGTTTCTAGCTCATGACTAACCCTGAACTAACTCCATCCAAAGAGGTGTTTGGATGACAGGGCTAGATTGACAATAAATGCACTAGGGGAACTAGCTCCAGTTAGCACCTCTTGGGTGGGATAGTTTTTTTGGGTGGGTTAGATGCAACTAGCTCAAACTAGCCCTCATGTTTGGATATACTTCAGGGCTATTTGAGTCCGAACTAGCTCAAACAACTCTAACCCATGGATACAACAGTAGTTAATCAGCTGATAATTTGTAAAAATGCAAATAAGATGTTAATTCATCTAATATGTGAGTATATTGGATGTTATAAGATATTATAAAAGAGTGTTGTACTACATCATTGTGAAATTGCTGTTTAGCTTCTAATATTAACTTGGTGCTTTTAGGTACATATGTCATTGGTAAAGATCCGCGCTTCGACCCTTTCTGCGTATGGGGCAATGAGACATGGATGAACCAGCATCAAGTGAGGAAGCTGATAAAGATTGTTAGCAAAATGGGTCAAAAGATGGCAATTAAACTATTTGTTTACACTTTATCCAAGACAACAGCGAACTATAGGATGGTAAGTAAGAACTGTGCAGCCTTCTTTTTACTGCCCATAATGAGTTGTGTTAGATGACAATGTCTAAATATTTTTCCTTTGAAGTGGTTCCCAAAGCAGTTTACTCAAGATTACCTCTCAAACTACATGATTGGTGGGCACGCAAAGGTTAAAGTATTTCTACCAGAGCACGATGATTATCTAGATGTTTTCATGAAGACCGTGAAGGATGGGCGGTCGGCCATCACAAGGGGTTGGACTAGAGTCGTGCGTGCCTTCTGCATGGAGGAGGGCACAATTAATATGGGCATTCCACTTCACCTTCTTCAGCAACCAGAATGTATTTCGCCTCTTTCTTTACCGTCTTTAATAGTAAGAGTATACAACTGTGGTTCATCATTCTTTATTTGGTTCTTATGTAATTCTTGAACATATGTACCTATGAATCGAACAATGCATTGGTTGTTTGAACCTGATGGATATGAATAAAGCTATAGCATACATTCAAATTCAAATCCGGTACAATTTGAAATAGAGGCAATTAAATTACGGCGAAATTACGCTCTCCAGGTCGTTACGGCACACACGGTTGGTAAAACACAAATGTTTGCGATATACACCATAATCCGACATGGTTCACAGAGAGGAAACGTGTGCAAGCATGCACATAGCATGTCAGACAATATCACAAATGGTGCGGGCTAACTAAATGTTTGTGATAGTTGCCTTATCATACACGATTCGCAACCATGAACTGTTTCTGATATGGTATGCATCGTAAACGTTGCACCACAGAATAGCGTGTGCGATAGTTGTCATGTACGACGATGTTACGACGGTCCGAAATGTTGTAATCTTGTCCAACACTCATACGACGATTAGCTAATCTTCTTAAATACTTATCGCATACGGTTTGGGAAAAGGGGATGTGTGTCATTGTCTGCTTATCATACACGTTCTATAATAGTGAATCATTTGTGATGGGCTGCGCATCATAAATGTAGCACCACAGAATACCGACTGCGATGGCAATGCGATCACAAACGAGTAGCGAGTACTGTATATGCATCAAGGCTCCCTATCCCCGACGGTTTCTGGGTCGTGTGGGAGGACCCCCCATCACAGTCACTCACTTGGCGACGGTTCCAAATGTCGTCGCAAAAAGGGGTTAAAAACCATTTGTATAGCACCTTGCTGTACTAGTGAGGTCTATCATTCTGGAGCTATCAAGATAAATAATGCCAAAGGTACTAATCCGAAGGTAGTCAATGGGCAAAGAATTAAGCACTATATCTCAGGTACGTCTATTAATGTTGAAAGCAATATTATTCAAACCATGACACTGGAGGAACACATAAAAGAAACCTTTCGGAACACTCCAGAATCATGAATAAAAGGAGGTACGTGATACGGTAAGTAAACGGACTCCAAAAAATCCGCAAAAATATTTTCTGTCAGTTTTGGAATATTACAAAAATTAAGCAATTAATAAACAACCAGGAAGGCAACCGAGGAGGGCACAAGATACTAGGGCGCGCCTGCCTTGCTTAGCGCACCCAGGTGGGTTGTTCCCACCTCGGGAACCTTCCCGACTCCGTTTTCCCCTCGTTTTGCTTGTTTCCCAAGATAAGCAATCTTTATATACCCCTCGAACGTATTGACCACCGTATCACGGAGAAATCTTCTGTTCTTCTTTCTTGCTATTTTCTAGTAGATCCAGATCACCATGGCCACTCCGAGCTCCTCCAAGGACAAGTTCTTCGAGAGGGTAATCAACCCCTACTTGTCGGGGGTGTTGAAGCACCCTCAAACCATCGAGATGCGTGAGGGGGTGCTCCACTTCCAGGATGTTAAAGGACCAAGGGGAAGGTAATCGTAGAGGCTAGGCTTGAAGTCATGGAGCAGGAGGTCTTCAAGTGCAAGGGGATGGTGGAGCGCGGACTCAATGCCAATCACCTCATGATTACGGATTTCACCTGTGATCACAAGGTGGATGGTCTGTCCATGAAGGACGTCGTCTTCACCCTCAATGACCAAATCAAATTTGTGCAAAGCCAAATCTATGATCTCCAAAACCAAGTCTTTGAATATGAGGCAAGGTTTAAAGGTATGAGTTTGGCTGCCAGTTGCAGGACTCGCGAGACTCGTGCTTACTCTTATGATGGTGAGCCACTACCATGGAACCGGAGGATGAGCTCGCTACTACCTCATCACCACCACAATCACCATCTTCACCACCAAAGGAGACTTGAGTATCGGGTATGGGCACTCCCCTTGGCATGTGCCAAGATTGGAGGAGGTGCCTCGTTATCGTATCACAAAAACTCTCTTTGCCTTTATTTATCTTAGTTCGATCTTTAGTTATCTTTTGCATTAGTTGAATAAAAGTTTAGTTCGATCTATCTTCGAGTGTTTGCTTAGTGATCTATCTATCTATCTAGGTAATCGTGTGCGAGATATATAATAAAGTTTAGTTCGAGTTTTGCTTTCTTTACTTTTATGTTTTAATAAAAAGAAAATAAATAATGAAAAAGATCATATGATGATCTCATGGTGAGTAATGACATCACATAAGGAAAAGTATAAGTGGTAAAAATTATTGGGGATTGACAAACATAGCATTGATCAATGATGCAATTCATGAAAGAATTAATAAGGGAAGAGAAGATTCACATGCAAATACACTATCTTGGACATCTTTTATGATTGTGAGCCCCCATCAAAATATTATATGTCAAAATTGTTGACGTTGGACAAGGAAGACAATGTAATGATTTATGTTTGTTCATATTCACATAGAAGTTGTATTTTCATAGATCCTTTAACATGTGGTGCTTGCTCAAAGTAGAGATACTATTTTGAGAGTCCACCATACCTACCTATGGATTGAGAAAGATCCTTCAAGTAAGTTATCATTGGTGCAATAAGGCAATAAAAATTGCTTCCAAATGTGTTGGATCATTTAGTGTAAGAGAAAATTGAGCGTTGTACGAACTTGTGATGGCAAAATAATAAAAGCGACAGACTGCATAATAAAGGTTGCTATCATAAGGGGAAATATCGCGTGACGTTCTTTTGCACTAAGAGATTGAGCACACAAACCAAAAAGCGCATGACAACCTCTGCTTCCCTCTGCGAAGGGCCTATCTTTTACTTTTATGTATTTACTTTTATGCAAGAGTCAAACTATTCTTCCCTATTCCTTTTTATTTTCTCTTATTGCAAGCATCATGTGGTGTGGAAAGATCTAGGCACATATATCCAGTTGGATATGAGTGAGCATGAGTTATTATTGTTGACATCACGCTTGAGGTGCATATGTTGGGAGGCGAAACTATAAGCCCCTATCTTTCTATGTGTCTGGTTGAAACTTTTTGCTCATGTGTATGAGGTGAGTGTTAGCAATCATAGAAGGTTATATGATGGTTGAGTATGTGGACTTGCCAAAAGGCTCCGATACAAGACGCTTCCTGAAAAGATAATGAATTATAGTTGCAAAGTTGACTAAGAACATAGTTTGTTGGTTTTCAATAGAGTTTATGCTTCTACTTCCATATTGTGATGAATTGTTATTTGTTCATGAGAAGTTATATGATAAAGTTATGTGATAAAGTTCTATGATAAAGTTTGTTTCTATTATGATAATATGCATGATGCTTCTATGTCCGTATTTTGTTTTTATCAACCTCTCTCTCTCTCTAAGCATGTGGGCATGTTTTTCGATATTGGTTTTTCGCTTGAGGACAAGCGAGGTCTAAGCCTGGGGGAGTTGATACGTCCATTTTGCATCATCTTTTCCTACTGTTATTTATAATGTTTTTATCCATAATAAAGATTTATGGAGTAATTCCAATGCCTTTTCTCTCATAATATGCAAGGTTTACACAAAGAGGGAGAATGCCGGCAGTTGGAATTCTGGACCTGGAAAACCTACGTCAGATTTACCTATTCTGCACATCTCCAAATGAGCTAAAAATTTACAGAGAATTGTTTTGGAATGTATAAAAATACTGGAGCAAATAACTACCGGAGGGCGCCACCCTGGTGAGCACAAGACACTAGGGCGCGCCAGGGCCCCCAAGCGCGCCCTGCTGGGTTGTGCTTAGCACAGCCCACCTCCGATGCCCATCTTTTGTATATAGGTCTCTTTGACCTAGAAAAAATAAGGAGAGGACTTTCGGGATGGGGCGTTGCCGTCTCGAGGCGGAACTTGGGCAGGAGCACTTCTGCCCTCCGGTGGAGCGATTCTGCCAGGGGAACTTCGCTCCCGAAGGAGGAAATCAAAGCCATCGCCATCACCAACAACCCTCTCATCTTTGGGAGGCCAATCTTCATCAACATCTTCAACAGACCCATCTCCTATCAAACCCTAATTCATCTCTTGTGTTCAATATTTGTGTCGGAACCTCAGATTGGCACCTGTGAGTGACTAGTAGTGTTGATTACATTTTCTAGTTGATTACTATATGGTTTATTTGGTGGAAGATTATATGTTCAGATCCATTATGCTATTTAATACTCCTCTGATCTTGAGCATGATTATCATTTGTGAGTAGTTACTTTTGTTCTTGAGGTCACCGGAGAAGTCACGTTGCTAGTAATCATGTGAACTTGATATATGTTCGATATTTTGATGATATGTATGTTGTGATTCCCTTAGGGTGTAAAGTGAACGTCGAATACGTGACACTTCACCATATTTTGGCCTAAGGGAATGCATTCTGAGTAGTTATTAGATGATGGGTTGCTAGATTGACAGAAGCTTAAACCCTAGTTTATGCGCTACTTCGTAAGGGACTGATTTGGATCCAAAAGTTTAATGCTATGGTTAGATTTTATCTGAATACTTTTATCGTAGTTGCGGATGCTTGCGAGGGGGTTAATCGTAAGTAGGAGGTTTGTTCAAGTAAGACCAGCACCTAAGCACCGGTCCACCCACATATCAAATTATCAAAGTAGCGAACACGAATCAAACCAACATGATGAAAGTGACATGGTGAAATTCCCGTGTACCCTCAAGAACGCTTTGCTTATTATAAGAGACCATTTTGGCATGTCCCTTTCCACAAAAGGATTGGGCTACCTTGCTGCACTTTATTTACCGTTACCGTTACTTGTCAGTTACAAATTATCTTGCTGTCAAACTACTTGTTACCGACTATTTCAGTGCTTGCAGAAAATACCTTGCTGAAAACCACTTGTCATTTCCTTGTGCTCCTCGTTCGGTTCAACACACTTACTCATCGAAAGGACAACGATTGATCCCCTATACTTGTGGGTCATCACTAATCATTCATGAATTGCTTCTATGTACAATATTGTGATTGTCAAGCTTCAAAAGATTTCACTTTCTAAACCCAATGTGAAGCTACTACTAGGCATAATATGAACATATAATTTCAACTTCATGATATTCAATTCATTCGACAATTTACTCATAGGATATAAGTGAAGCACAAGAGTAAATGACAAACTACTCCAAAAAGATATAAGTGAAGATCAAACAAATAGTGAAGTAAATGGGTAGCCATTTGATGACTCACTCTCATTTAAAAACTTTTAGATCTATGTAAGAAAAAAAATGACATTCCAGGGATAGCACACATCATGTGAAGAAGCAAAAACTTAGGTTCAACTGAGACTAACTAATAATTGTTGATGAAGAAAGGTGGGATGCCTACCGGGGCATCCCCAAACTTAGATGCTTGAGACTTCTTGGAATATTAACTTGGGATGCCTTGGGAATCCCAAGCTTGAGATTTTGTGTCTCCTTAATTCCTTTTATATCACTGTTTCCCTAAATCTTAAAAACTTCATCCACACAAAACTCAACAAAAACTCGTGAGATAAGTTAGTATAAATCAATGCAATAACCTTATCATTCTCCATTGTAGAAAATCACTAAAATTATTATTTAACATTTCATACTAAATGCCTCTGCATATTTAATACTCCTATCCTCAAATATAATCATTAAACAAGAAAACATATGCAAACAATGCTAACATAACAGCAATCTGTCAAAACAGGATAGTCTGTAAAGGATGCAAGAATACCAATACTTCTTGAACTCCAAAAATTCTGAAAATTTACCACACTGTAGAAAATTTATCATATCTTATTATGCAAAACAATCAAAATTTTATCGCATTCTTACTTCTCTCAAGAATTCACACACTAGTGTACAACTTTCTGTTTTCAAACAGCCACACATAGACTTGCAAAATAAGCATGGTAAAGGCTATACTTGAAATTTTTATTGAAGTAAAAGATACAAAATATTGTTATAAATAACATCAAGCAAATCCTAACAAAATAAAATGACGCTCCAAGCAAAACCCATATCATGTGACGAATTAAAATATAGCTCCAAGTGAGGTTACCGATAATGTTGGAGACGAAAGAGGGGGTGACTTCCGGGACATCCCCAAGCTTAGTTGCTTGGATCTTCCTTGAATATTACCTTGGGGTGCCTTGGTCATCCCCAAGCTTAGAGTCTTGGCACTCCTTATTCTCCTCATACTGATATCTCACCCAAAACTTGAAAACTTCAATCACACGAAACTTAACGGAACTTCGTGAGATAGGTTAGTATGATAAAAAATCATTCACTTTGGTACTGTCGAAGACAAGATTCATAATTATTTCCACATAATGCATATTGTACTCTATCATTTCCACAATTTATATCACTTAATATAAGCTATGGAAACACTAAAACAAGCAAACTATGCATTGAAAATAGAATCTGTCAAAAACAGAACAGCCTGTAATGATCTGAACAATGACCATACTTCTACAACTCAACAATTTCTAAAAAAGTTGGGAGAACTTGGTAAATATGTATATCAATCATCTGTAAAAATTCAGAGCAAAAGCACATTTATGTGAATTTACAAAATTCCAGAACTTGCCGCGAAAGTTTTTGTTTTTTGCACAGAATCAAATCAACTATCATCCACACTATCCCAAAGGCTTTACTTGGCACTTTATTGAAACAAAAACTATAAAACATGATTACAATAGTAGCTTAATCATGCGAACACACAAAAATAGTAGGTAATAGTGTTGGGGTGTCTCCCACCAAGCGCTTTTCTTTAATGCCTTTTTAGCTAGGCATGATGATTTCAATGATGCTCATATGAAAATAAAGAATTGAAACATAATGGGAGCATCATAAATCACATGGCAAGCACATTTAAGTCTAACCTACTTCCTATGAATAGGGATTTTGTGAGCAAAAAATTTATGGGAGCAAGAATCAACTAGCATAGGAAGGCAAAACAAGTGCAAATTGGAAACTTTAACAATAAAGAGAGGAAACTTGATATTTTTGCAATATCTAAAAGCATATGTTCCCCTCTCATAATAATTTTCAGTAGCATCATGAATGAATTCAACCATATAACTATCACATAAAGCATTCTTTTCATGATCCACATGCATATTTTTTATTACTCTCCACATAAGCAAATTTATTCTCGTGAATAGTGATGGGAGCAAAATCAACAAAATAACTATCATGAGATACTTGATTGGGAAAATTGAAATCATGATGAAAAGTTTCATGGTTATCATTATTATTTATAGCATACATGTCATCACCATAATCATCATATATAGCAACTTTGTTATCAAAATCAATTGAAACCTCTTCCAAAATAGTGGATTCATCACTAAATAAAGTTATGACCTCTCCAAATCCACTTTCATAATTATTAGAATAAGATTCAACACCCTCCAAAATAGTGGGATCATTAGTACCTAGAGTTGGCACTCTTCCAAACCCACTTTCATCAATATAATCATCATAAATAGGAGGCATGCTTTCATCATAATAAAGTTTCTCATCAAAGCTTGGTGAACAAAAAATATCATCTTCATCAAACATAATATCCCCAAGCTTATGGCTTTGCATATCACTAGCATCATGGGTTTTCAAAGAATTCATACTAGCAACATTGCAATCATCATCATCATTCAAAAATATTATGCCAAAATTTTTATTGAATTCTTCTTCTATCAATTGAGAACAATTTTCCCTTCCATCATTTTCAAGAAAGACATGATAAAGACGAACACTACTAGGGATAACCTTATACACAGAGGATTATCAGTAGTGCTTGTTAGAATAGGGCCCTACTATTAAATAACAGTAGGGCGCTTTACAACCCGCGCTACTGCTACATACATAGCAGTAGCGCGGCACTACGAAAACACGGTACTAATAGTTTTGGCCATCACCGTTGCCGTCAAGCTAGGCATAGTAGTAGCACTTTCTAGAAAACGCGCTACTGCTAAGTGAGTATCAGTAGCGCGTTTTGCTATACCGCGCTACTGGTAAGTCTACTTACCTTCACCGCGCGGCCCTCACTCTCCCCTCCCCACACTCTCCATCTCCATCATCCCGCCCGTCGCTGCCGCTGCTGACCCGTCGTCGTCACCGCATTGCTGCCCACTGCTGCCGCAGTCGCCCCCCCCCCGGTATGTCTCCCTCCCTCCCTAGCTTCCTCCTCCATCCCTCCCTCCCTTCCTCCCTCCTTCCTACCGCCACCGAGGTAGCTCCTCCTACCTCACTCCTCCTCCCTCCCCCTCCTTCCCGCCTCCTCCCTCCCTCCTTCCTACCCCTCCTCCCTCCCTCCCTTCTCTCTCTATTCTTGTAGAATGTAGGTAATTCAAATGTAGGTTTTAGAATGTAGACATTGTAGAATGTAGGTTTTTTAATAGAATAATTTTTTAGGTCATTTGAGTAACTGTAGGTTTTTTGACTATTTTAGGTGTTTTGAATAGAATAGGAAATTTTAGGACTTTTGATTAGAAATTTTTAGTTGGTAGAATTTGAAAAAAATTCATGTACTTGTTATATTCTGAACTTAGGGCATATTTTTAAGGTTTAGTAAAAAAATAGTAATAGAAACTTTTAGGTATAGAACATTTTGAATTATAGACAGTAGGTAAAAAAATAAAGGAATTTTTCTAGGGTTTAGGAAACAAATTGCAGACAGTAGAAAATTTTATTTGGAATCAAATTGAATAATGTTTTGTTTATATTTTGTTTTTTCAGATATCAAGGAGTCCCTGCATCGTCCCCGCCGTCGTCCCCGTCACCGACCCCCTCCGACCTCGAGGTGAGACCAGCCAAATCCCCATGTCGATGATGATGTAGATATTTTGATAGATGTAGTAGAGTAGTAGCTAGATGAGTAGTTGTGACAATTTCCAGGGAATAGAAAATTTTCAATGTAGGTGTTTAAAATATGATGGAGATTTAGACATGTGATATGTAGTGTTGTGTACTACTAGTGCTTGCCCAAGTGGCCTATGTTTGCAGGGAACACCTCAGAGTGGTCTATGTTTTGCCGGAGTGTTGATTAATTTCCATTTCGTCAAATTTCAGGCGCTCGATATATGTCCTTTTTAGCAAAGGTCATGCCAGATTTTTCCGTGAATTTTGGCATGACTTGTGCTAGAATATGTAGGAAATATTGAGTGGCCCAAATTTTCTTGAAAGATAATTAAACAAAATTTCGGGTTGGCTTTAAGTCTGTCGGGACTCCACCCTATATGAGAGAAGAAGAATGCTGACTGTTGTCGTGGGGGTCATTCTTCCTCTTCTTTCTCGTGATAGACCTTTTGGTAATGCACGGGAAGGAAGAGAAGAAGGACCATCAGCGACGGTCGCAAATGTCAGAGTGGAATCAGTGAGGGAGAGTCTCCACCATATATGAGAGGACGAAGAATACCGACTATTGTCATGAGGGAAGCTTCTTCTTCATTTGAAGGTGCTAGACATTTTGGTGTAATGCACTTTCAAATGAAAGTAGGATCTTCCATCACCGACGGTCGCAAATGTTAGAGAGGAAGAATCCCGACTGTTGTCGTTGGGGTCGCTTCTCCTTTGATCCCGTGTGCTAGACATTTTGGTGTAATGCACTCGGGGACGAAGGGAGGAGCGACCATCACCGACGGTCAAATATATACACCACGTGAGCTGAGAGTTTTCACGAAAAGACTCGACAGACCGATAGTCAACCCATGATGAATAATAATGATCTAACTTAGTTTTTGTAGTACATATATTGAATTTTAGGAGTTTAATATTTGAATTATGAACATAGGAAATGTCTGACGACAACAATAGGATCCCGGAGTGTGACTACTGCGGCGACGACCGGGGTCTATGCGACAGGCCTCACCTGGTATACGGTTAGCGCTTCATTATTAAGCTCGATGAGACCTTTGATGTTGAAATGGTACATTAAGCATGACTTCTGCTTCTTCAACGTGTAATTTTCGTCTTTTACAATTCAACAAGCTTATCCCATGCCATGCAAGATGCTATGTCTTGGAGCATCTAAATTTCAAAGATCATGAAAATATGGAGACAAAGATAGTTCATCTGAGGACACATCATGGTTATGATTTTGTTGTAAAGCTATACAATTCGGAGAGCGTATCCCATTTTGGTTGCTCAAATTGGGAAGCACTATGCAAGGCATACGATTTTCAGGAGGGTATGCATGTCACCTTCGATCTTGGTGATCCTGAAGATGACATCGATGAAGAGAATATCGACATTTGGGTCCTTGTTGATACGCTTCCACTTCTACCTCTATGTGAGTTTCTCAAACATATTTATTAAGTAATTTATATAGTTTATTTCAAAATAGTTGACATCTTATTTCCATTGACAGCTTTTCATTCTTCAAAAAATGTAGGAAGATGGTATACAGAACCTACTACACTGATGGCGCTGAATTAACTTATGAGGAGAAAGATCATCTTATCTTATTTATTATTGATGTTGAGAATTACAATATCAATTATGAAACTCCTGCACATTATGCTCAATACATGCCACTAGTGCACGTGTTGAACTACGGTAACATCCATGGAGATGCCATGGTAAGATTTTTTACTATTACGATATCCGTGCGTCTTTTGCATATATTCTTCTAAAGCTAAACTACATTGCTAACTATGACGTTATTACTATGTTTTTCAACAGAAAATCCCGAAGGAGTGTGTGGCCGATCTGATGTTTCCGAAAGGTCACCTTGATGTTATTAGTTTACGGCCAAGTCTGCCTAGGTTTCACCATTGTTCATACCGGGTTTCTAAAACCGATGAAGACATGAAAATCAAAGAATGGAAAAAATGTGTGAACAATCAAAGGGAGCTACTTGGAAGCAACATTGTGCGAAGCGCAAGAATTGGAGACAGGATAATCTCCATTCTCCATAATGGAGCGTCAGGGGCTATCTTGTTTTATGCTATTTTGCATTAGAGAGGGTAGTAGGTCCTAGCTAATACTCATGATCATGTGATAAGAACAATTAAGTAGGGTTGGTTAGATGACTATGATGATGATGAGTATGACTTGTTATTATGATAATGATGATGAGTTATTAGATGACTATGATGATGATGAGTATGACTTTTTATTATGATAATGATGATGTTATTATTAATGATAATGATGCTTAGTTGTTATATGAGCATGATGAATTATTATATATATAAGAGGGTGAAAGAGACTACTGTATATATACAATAACTCATCATGATCATAAAATCATATGATGAGACTACTGTATAAAAGCAGTACAAATACAACGCCAATATGCTGCATAAAAAATTACAGGAAAAGTTAGCAGTAGCGCGGTTATAGAGGCGCTGCTGCTATTAGCAGTAGCGCATTTCGTGAGGAACGCTACTACTAAGTAAACTTAGTAGTAGCGTGTGTCCAAACGCGCTGCTAAAAGTTAGTTGTAGCGTCTTATCAGTAGCGCGCCCACCCGTGCTACTGCTAGGCTTTTCCCTAGTAGTGGAATAATATGAGGCCACCTCAATTCCATTTTTTGTAGTTTTCTTTTATAAACCAAACTAGTGATAAAACAAGAAACTAAAAGATTCAATTGCAATATCTAAAGATATACCTTCAAGCACTCACCTCCCCAGCAACGGCGCCAGAAAAGAGCTTGATGTCTACTACACAACTTATTCTTGTAGACTCGTGTTGGGCCTCCAAGCGTAGAGTTTTGTAGGACAGTTGCAATTTTCCCTCAACTCAATGACCTAAGGTTTATCAATCCGTGGGAGGCGTAGGATGAAGATGGTCTCTCTCAAACAACCCTGCAACCAAATAATAAAAAGTCTCATGTGTCCCCAACACACCAAATACAATGGTAATTTGTATAGGTGCACTAGTTCGGCGAAGAGATGCTGATACAAGCGTAGTAATGATAGTAGATATTGATTTTCATAATAGGAACAATAAAAAATAGCAAGGTAGAAATTGATAAAACGGAGCACAAACGGTATTGCGATGCTTTAAAATGAGGCCTAGGGTCTGTACTTTCGCTAGTGCAATCTCTCAACCATGCTAATATAACTGGATCATATAACCATCCCTCAACGTGTGATGAAGAATCACTCCAAAGTTCTTATCTAGCGGAGAACATAAGACGAATTTTTTTGTAGGGTACGAAACCACCTCAAAGTTATCCTTTCCGATCGATCTATCTAAGAGTTCGTACTAAAATAACACCATATGATACACATCAACCAACTCTAATGTCACCTAGATACTCCAATATCACCATGAGTATCCATGAGTTGATTATACCATATGCATTAAACAATTTCAGATTCATAATACTCAATCCAACACAAAGAACTTCCAAGAGTGCCCCAAGATTTCTTCCGGAGAAACAAGGATGAAAACATGCATCAACCCCTATGCATAGATTACCCCGATGTCACCTCAGGAATCCGCGAGTTGAGTGCCAAGACATACATCAACTGCTCTCAAATCCAACAAAGTATTCAATTCGATAATAACGAAATCTCAACGAGAAAACTCAATTCATCACAACAAGATAGAGAAGTAGAAACACCATATGATCCAACTATATTAACAAAGCTCGGGATACATCAAGATCGTACCAATTCAAGAACACGAGAGAGAGCGAGAGAGAGAATGAGATTAAACACATAGCTACTGGTACAAACCCTCAGCCCCGAGGGTGGACTACTCCCTTCTCATCATGGAGACCATAAGGATGATGAAGATGGCCTTCGGTGATGATTTCTCCCTCCAATGGAGTGTCGGAACAGGGTCTAGATTGGTTTTTCGTGGCTACAGAGGCTTGCGGCGGCGGAACTTCTGATCTAGGGTTATTTCTGGGGGTTTCTATATTTATAGTATTTTTGGCATTGGTTTCACTCGAAGATGGGCCTCGAGGTGACCACAACCCACCAGCACACGGGCAAGGCCCCTGGGGCGCACTGGTGGGTTGTGCTCACCTCCTTCACCTTCTGGTCCTCCCACGAAGCTTCTAGTGCCTCTTTTGTTCCAAAACATCGTCAAAAAGTTTCATTGCATTTGGAGAACTTTTATTTCTGCACAAAAAACAACACCACGACAGTTCTGCTGAAAACAGCGTCAGTCCAGGTTAGTTCCATTCAAATCATACCAAAACCATATAGAATTATTGTAAACATGGCATGAATACTTCATAAATTATAGATACATTGGAAACGTCTCATATATATAAAGAGAGGTTGGGCAACCCCCTAGGGCATCCAAACTCTAATAGACAAATCTCAGTAGCAACAAATAACACCATTGTAACTCCTCCCACGAGGTATACCTCCACCATGAATAACGAATGCAAGTAGGATGTAGGGTGTTACTCTATAGAGGCCCGAACCTGGATAAACCCTCTATGTGACCACCGATCTAAGACTTACAGCTGTGCTTAGACCCCTACCGATGGATCTGGCGGTATTTTGCATTGTCACACACTGTTGTCTGCCTACTCAAGATATCATATCAGATCGAGGAGCAGCAGATCACATGCATCCAAACACCGATGTCATATCGGGCGTGGAACAAAAACTACACCTCGTCGAATCAAGCTTGGAACTTGAGCCCAAAGGACCCAACCTGGGAACTAGACAACACATCTGGCCAAATATGAGAACCTTGTATCGATGTTAGATCGACTCTTAAAGAAACCACCATTGGGACCAATGTCAGATCGGATCGGAGCCAAAATTTTGCTCCCACCGCCACCCATCTTGCGACAGCCGCTGAAGGATCACCCTTCGATGTGAACGCCAGTGAGAATAGCGGACATGCATCTACATCTGGTAAAATAGACGAATCCAAGCTATCTATCTCAGGAAAGAGGGTCCATAACATCACCCACGCATGGAACCACCTGATCCTCCCATCCAATGTCCAGGCCAGATCCAAAGTCCACGCAAGTCAAGCCTCCCATGTCAAATACTACCCCAAGAACACCGGAGAAACCGACATATGTGAACTTTCACTGATCATCCAAAAGATAGGCAAAATCATCTGACAATTCTGGTCCTGTTTTTTGTCAAAGAAGAATGAGATCCGAGAGTGTGAGGACTCAGAAGCTTTAGTAGTGTTCTGCCTTAACATACGGGAAGAGCGGATCACAATGGATATTAGCCGCCAATGCCCGAGAATTTTTGCCACCCTATGCGAAGTAATGATGAATTATTGTGCCAAGTAGGACGCCTAGCTAGCTACGTAGGAGCCCCAGGGCCTCAGCTCAGGATTGCCCGAGGTGCCAAAGGAGGGCAAGCTTACTTGTCGTAACCGCAGATCAAAACTCAGTGGTATTGATGAACATGGAGAGCAGCTCCCATGCAAAAAGAGCTGGATGAACGGCAGGAGTGGCAAATCACAATTATATATAATACTAGACCAGCCATGCGCAATCCACTCTTCCGCGTCAGATAAATCGGCAACCCATAGAAACAAACATTGTTGGGTACTCAGGCAGGTGGAAAAAGGAGGCCCTGCTTGCCTCGATAATTTTGGCAATAGGCAAACCCGAGATGTAAAGATCGATCATATGATCAAGGGCAATACCCATCCAACATCAAAAGATGTCTACATGATTTACGAAATGCACACCTCGCAAAATCAATGGAAGAGGGCTCTTCGAGAGACCTGTGCGGCCATAAATACAATGTCACCAGATATTAAGTGGTTGGATATTCTGATCACTTTCAATCACCAATATCAACCGGTGGGAGTCCACATCTGAGAAGTTGCCACTCTCTTCCTCGACCCCATAGTTGACGACTATCTCCTATGAAAGGTCCTGATGGAAGTAGGTAGCAGCCTCAACCTCATTTACGTGGAAGCACTACAAAATATGTAGTTCGACAAGTCCCGCGTCCAACCAAGCAAGACTATCGTTAAAGGCATTATTATTGGCAAAGAAGTGCGCTGCACCAAAAAGGTCACGCTAGACGTAGTGTTCGGAACTCCTGATATTTAACGGATTGAGGCATTAAGCTTCGATATAGTCCCATTTTGGAGCGGCTACCAGGCATTGCCTAGTCGATCAGTGTTTGCCAAGTTCCACATTGTGCCCCACTATGCGTACATGAAATTAAACATGTTGGGGCCTAGTGGCATGATAACAATAGATGGCAACCCTGACCGATCATTTAAAGCCGAGGAAAAGACTACAACTTTGACCACCGAGGCCAAAACTGAGGCCTTAGTTGTCGAGGAGTTATCTGAGCTACAGGCAACAGTCAATAGTAATGGTGTCATCCTTGGAAAACGCTTAAAAACAAAATCCTTTAAACTATCTGAAGGGATCATCAAGTTCAATTCCATCTCGAGGACTTGTCTAAAATGGCCTCCGTTGGAACATGTCTGGATGCCACACTTGACGCTGCATTGCACGACTTTCTCTGTGACAACTGGGATATATTCGCATGGCACCCTTCTAACATGCCAGACATCCCAAGGGACCTCGCAGACCATAACCTCAACATAATCTCTAGACAAACCGGTCAAGCCTTATTCAAGCCATTATATGCACCAATTTCGACTTGGGACTTTCGCCAAGCTAGATTGCCTGGCTCCTACGTATACGCCTTATGTTTTCACAAGTTCAGCTAAGGTTGTAACAGGAGGACCACTGTGATTGTTTACTTCTAGGGTCACCCAAGTACGTCAGGTGGGAGAAGCCAAAAGCTAGCAGTCACAAAATACGAAGCCAGTCGGCATGAAGTAAATGAAAATAAAAATCCCACTAAAGTGGGGCACATCAAATTTGATCCTACTTTGCAAGCTACACGAAAACTTGCTTGCCCTCCACGAAAAAATGAGTCAACGACACGAAAAGGTTACATCATAAGACACACCTCAGTCAGGGGAACCATTAGAGGATTTCTCGAGACCAAACCTTAAGGCCATTAAGCACCCAAAAAAATAGTTCCCTATTTAGCTTGGGTTTAGACCAATAGGTTGAATTGCCTCGCTTCCTATGGATGCATCTCTGAAAATGAAAATTTGCCAAGATATTCAAAGTGGGCTGACACTAGGAACACTCCTCAAATTGTAGAAGAGGTGGAAGCCGAAGGCCGGCTAACACAAGTTTTTCTCTTAAACATGTCTGAACCAAAACCGGCCATGTGACCATTATACAGAAAACATTGTTGCGGGAAGAAGGATGAATACAAGAAGTTTTACAAGTCTGGTCAATGGATTTTTCTAAACGAAAATCCTTCTCGCTCATCCTAGCAAAAGGAATAACTCGCCCAAAGTTACTGCCCGGCCGTATTTCCTTCCCGTCAAGTCCTTCTGGACCAACTTCAGCAATCTTTGTGATATCCAAACTCAGGAAGTGCATTTGAAGCATGTCCCATGCATATCGAGTACCTTCTCGGCACGCCGAGATCTTCCACAATGAAATTCGCTTGCGAGCTTCTTGGAGGCGTTGGGAGAAGGCAAGCTGGTAATCCTAAAGTTTTTCCTTAGGCCATAGAGCTCGGCAAACGCCCTCCATTGCCGACCTCGTAAGTTGGTGTATCCCTCCCAGCCACCTCAAGCTATCCTTCAAGGTAGCCCCTTCGGCTCCAACTGACAGATCCGAAAGAGTCGCTACACAGCAGAAACAAGGGTGTGTGAAGTTAGAACATGTTTCATGAAAGCTGAGGGTATGAGGTGTGACATATAGTCACTTACTAGATATAAACTCACAGGCTTGTTTTATCTCTTGATTGGCAGTGACCAACTGAGATCTGACTTGTCCCAACTCCTCCCCTTGTCGCTTCTTATCCTCGGCAAAAGACGCATTCTCGGCTTCAAGTTTGTTATAATCTTGGATACGCCTAGTGAGAACAGCACGCCCGGAAGATTCTTGGGATTGGAAGTAGGTCGCATCTACCCGAGCACTCTCTAGATCCTTTTCTAAAGCAGCGACACTTCTGTTGCATATAAGGTGTTTAGTGAGTAAATGACAAAAAGGCAAGGTCATCATATGGTGAGTTTTGACAAACTTACCGGTGGCTTCACCAGCAGCTTTCTTCACTTACTCAAATTGCTTATCGGAATCATGGAGCTAAGCCTTTACCCGAGTCAACTCCTCGAATAGTTGACGCGCCTCCGCAGACTCCTCCTGTAAAAGTAACCAACATGTATAATTGAGGCACTAGGCAATCATTTTATCTAAGAAGGACGAGGATTTCAATTCCTTTGGTTGGCCGCAAGATCCCAACCTAAGGCTCGAGGGCTACAGGGATTTTATTTTATCCTTATATAAAAATATAGAAGAAAATTCCTCAATCCTCAGGTCGATCGCGAGTGCTCGACTAGAGTCTCGGGGGCTACGGCATTCTGTGGTTCTACGACCCGTTCACTGAACAGAAGTCTAATGCCTTCCCCGCTGGAATGCACCTCACCAAACATTATGGAGTCCCAGGAAGATTGGCAATCCCTTCAGGTCTAGCCCGGCTTTGAGCCAACACACACCTTAAGGGCTACTGGGTGCACTATAATGTATGACAGCGGCCACATTTTGTAGCCAGAGCGGGACTCGTCAATACACTCATCGGCCACTTGAAGAGCATCTGGTTGTTGAGTTGTGAAAGCCTGGTCATTCAAGGAATCCTTCTTCTCCCTGTAGTTCAGCATACACTCATATTCGGAGGAAGTCACGGACATTGTCGAGGACTCCTCCAGGGTTGTGCTTTGTGCGCCCCCATGAGGTGCGTGTTGACGAATTGCGTATTCTGTCGTTGGCCCCTGTCATCGGAGGTGCGGGCACATCGCCTTCAATAGCATAGATTGACAAAGTATCTTGGTTGGTTCCTCAGACAAAACATCCACCTTATAAATAATTATGGAAGCTGCACTTACTAAGCACGCGCGAGATGACTTCGAGGTGCTCGCTTTCCCATGTTTGATCGTCCACCAATGACCAGCCCTGTAGTTCTACCTGAGTGGGTCCTGGCTGGGGACGACTCTTTGCAAGTGTTTGCCTTGGTCACTTGGCCCAACATCCATCCTGGGAGGAAGGGGCGGTAGCAGCCCTGGGCCGAGTAGGGTTTGCTTATTTCTTCGACATCATGCGGTTGATCTCCGCTGCATCGTCACGGCAAAGGGAACCTCGATGTTCGGCGATCAAGGCAATGTCCTCGCCGTTGATGTCGTGATAGACGATGGTGGTGTGGGTGTCATCGGCTGATACGTCTCCAACGTATCTATAATTTTTTATTGTTCCATGCTAATGTTCTATATACACTATCAAGAAATTATATATCTTTTTTGGGACTAACCTATTAAGTAGTGCCCAGTGCCAGTTGTTGTTTTTTTCTTGTTTTTGGTTTCACAGAATATCAGTACCAAACGAAGTCCAAATGCCACGAAACATTTTTAGATTTTTTTTCTGGACAAAAGAGACACTAGAAGCTTCGGGAGAATACCACACGATGGACCGTGGGACCACAAGGCACCAGGGCGCGCCCTGGTGTGTTGTGGGGCCCACGTGGCTTCGTTTGACCTAACTCTGCCTCTATAAATTCTCTAAAATCGTGAAGCCAACAGAGGATTCCACAAAATACTTTTTCCGCTGCCGCAAGTTCCAGAACCTCGAAATCCCATCTGGAGGCCTTTTCCGGCACTCTGCCGGAGGGGGATTCGATCACGGAGGGGGCACTTCATCATCCTTGCTACCCTCCTATGATGCGTGAGTAGTTTACCAGGGGCCTATGGGTCCATAGTTAGTAGCTAGATGGCTTCTTCTCTCTATTTGATCTTCAATACAATGTTCTCCTCGGTGTTCTTGCAGATCCATTCGATGTAATGACTTTTTTGCAGTGTGTTTGTTGGGATCCGATGAATTTTGAGTTTATAATCAGATCTATCCATGAATATAATTTGAGTTTTGTCTGGACTCTTTTATGCATGATGGTTATAGCCTTGTATTTCTTCTCTGATTTATTGGTTTGGTTTGGCCAACTAGATTGATTTATCTTGCCATGGGAAGAGGTGGTTTGTAATGGTTTCGATCTTGCGGTGCTCAATCCCAGTGACAGAAAGGGACATGACACGCACGTGTCGTTGCTATTAAGGGTAAAAAGATGGGATTTATTACATACGTGGGTTTATCTTGTCTACATCATGTTGTCTTGCTAAAGGCGTTACTCCATTCTTCTATGAACTTAATACACTAGATGCATGATGGATAGCATTCGATGTGTGGAGTAATAGTAGTAGATGCAGAATCGTTTCGGTCTACTTGTCTCAGACTTGATGCCTATATATATGATCATGGCCTTGGATATCTTCATAATTATTTGCTTTTCTATCAATTGCCCAACAGTAATTTGTTTACCCACCGTATGCTATTTTCAAGAGAGAAGCCTCTAGTGAAAACTATGGCCCCCAGGTCTATCTTTTATCATCTATTAAAACTAAAAATACTTTGCTGCAATTTTCTTTTCTTTATTTTATTTGTATTTTTGTCCGATCTATCTATAAACAACTATATAATTTAATCTTTCTTTTAACTGTCAAGGGACTGACAACCCCTTGTTCGCGTTGGGTTGCAAGTATTTGTAGTTTGTGTGCGAATTTGTTCACGAGTCATTGCTTGGTTCTCCTACTGAATTAATAACCTTGGTTTCATTACTGAGGGAAATACTTATCTCTACTATACTGCATCATCCTCTCCGCTTCAAGGAATTCCCAATGCAACTCACAAGTAGCATCGGCAAAAGGTCGAACTCAGCCATGTCCGAGTCATTCACATCTGGTTGAGGGGCCGGGGAGTCCATCTTGGAGGACCATAGTCCCCAGTCCTGGTCGAACAAAGTAAAAAAGCTAGCCAGGTAATTATATACACCCTCATCATTGGAAACGGTAACTAGTTGTAAAAACTTACCGCTCGAACGGGTCTGCTGGTGGAGAAGTCGTCGATTCGAGGTTCCTTAAGAAATTCTGATACTCACCCTTGAACATCAGTGTAAGCATGTACTTGAGTACTAGGCCCTCATGAATCTTCCTCAGATGGCCCGAGTTGAGTCATGGACGCCATTAAACTCCCACATGCGGTGGGCACGTTGCTGCAAGTGTTGAATTCCCCGAAGAAGAGCCACTGCCATCACATTGGCCAACTTCAGGCCGTTATGGCGTAGGCGGGCCACCTTATCGACCAGTCTGATCACAGTCGAGGTTCCTTCTCGGGTTTGAGTCTTCGAACACCAATTTTACCACTTCCATGGAGGTGTGGGAGCACACGGGGTGACAATGCCCGCCCGAGAAGTATCCTTGAGTGGCACGTCAGGAAGGTAGAACAACTCCTCTGGCAAGTTCTCCCTCGATTCCTCTAGGGTGCTGTCAAGGTATCTTGATCTGGCTGCCCTACAAATCATGGCTCCGCCAGAATCCATCGGTGTGTTCCTTTGCATACGCGGTACAACACAAAAATACCTATGATACTTCTGAACTGCGTTTCGATTTCTCCGAAGAGGAGGGGATGATGCGGTACAGTAGAGATAAGTATTTCCCTCAGTTAAGAACCAAGGTTATCAATCCAGTAAGAGAACCACACAACACCTCGTTAACAACACCTGCACACACACTACAAGAAATATGTCAACTTGTGACCTTCTCTTAATGACCATGGGTGAATTGGTCGTAAATCTACGACCATTTCGAGCCAATTGGTCTTAAGTTGTTTGGGAGGGTCCAAACCCTAAACCATAACGACCATTTTAGTTAAAAAGGTCGTTATTTCCTCACACGAAATGTTCATAACATAGACAACACTGATCTATGCCTGAATTCTGGCCGATTAGGACCAATCTAGATGGTCATAATTGCTAATTTGTGATGCATTGAAATGAAGGGGCGGCCACCTCAGCAGTTTCGCCTATGTGTCATGTCCAGGTGTCAATTTTCGTCTACGTGTCATGCTCATGTGTCAATTTAAACCTAGCACTGACAGGTGAGGCCCACACATTGACTTGTTGACCATGAAGCCTACCTACAAGGATTATCCAATGACACGTGGGTCCCACCAACTAGACCCATTACCCTGCAAGCGGGACCCACCACCTACCTGACACGTAGAACCCGCCGAACTGACATGTGGGCCCCACCAGACATGGACCCATTACCCTGCAAGCGGGACCCACCACCTACCTGACACGTAGAACCCGCCGAACTGACATGTGGGCCCCACCAGACATGGACCAAATACCCTGCAAGTGGGACCCGCCACCTACCTGACACGTAGGACCCACTACCCTGCGGACGTTAAAAAGAAATATGAGGCCTGTGGGGATCGAACCCACGCCCTCACGCACAATTCGTACTAGGCGAACCACTCCACGACTAGCACATTCGTGTTAAGAAATTAACGTAGACATATTTGTATCAACAGCACGCGTCCTGGGCCAAAGCCCATTTCCAGGAAACGTGTAGCTAGCTCCAATATTTGAGTTGGGCCACATTAAGCCCATATGAAAAATAATCTGAGGCTCTCTTTTCAGCCCATCTACAAAGAGAAAAATGCTTCTAAAAAATATCTACAAAGAGAAAAAAAGGCTATTTTAATTCGAGATTTCAAAAAGTTCCAAATCTAAAAACTTGCCAATTCCAAAAAATATTCAATAATTCAATAAATTCCTTGATTTCAAAAATATTTGAGAAATCATAAATATTTGCACATTCAAAAAATGTTTGTGATTTTGAAAAAAATGACGCATCTGCAAAAAAAAGTCCATGATGTTGAAAAAATCGTACGAAAAATCAAAAAATGTTCATGATTTAAAAAAATGTATAAATAAACATTCATGATTTTGAAGAAATGTTTGGGAAATAAAAATTGTTCATGATTTGGAAAATAGTTCGCATAATCAAAAAATGTTCACAAAATTCAAAAGTTTGTCCCAACTTTCAGAAAAAACTATCACTACAAAAATTCATTGATTCAAAAAATGTTTTTGAGTTTGAAAAATATTCATTGTTTAGAGCACTTTTTGAAATATTTGCAGTATTCCAAGTTTCTTAACTTTCTTGGAAGGACACATATAATGACACAATATCACAGCTTTTCTGTCTTTGTAAATTCTTTTAATATATTTTCCAACAAATATTTGGTAGGTTCTTCATAAAAAACTCATTTTGCACACACACAAAATGATTAAAAAATGAATTTATTTAGCAAACAAAATGAAAACTCCCTTTGAAAACATTCTTTGTCGTTCCAAGATGCATACTTGTGCAAAATATGAGATCGTTTGAACAAACTATGCCACGAATGTGGCCAGAAGATTTTTTTTTTGAATTTTTCGTGCCCATTTCAAAATGCGGTCAAAATGACAGGCATGACCAATCCTAGCTAGTGGTTGAATCTTGGAAATTTTTTAGTGTTTCACTGATTAAATAGATACTTTCGTACCTAGAAATGTTTTTAGAAAAAATCATGAGCAAACTATGAGGCAGCTGTTGTTCAAACTTGACCCGCTTCCAGCTGAATCGGTGGAAATTTGTCTTTTTTCACGAGAGGTGGCTCAAAGGTTTTGACACCTAACCATTTTGTCAATTGTACATTAAATGTGGCCTAATATTTTAGAAAGGTGGCGGCGTGGACGGCGATCGGGTTCGTCGTCATGGGATTCATCGGCTTCTTCGTCAAGCTCATCTTCATCCCCATCAACAACATCATCGTCGGCTCCGGCTAGGTACACCCACGTCTTTGATCTCGTCTCCCTCTTGCTTGCACGGCTTAGACTTGGATCCTGTTGTCTCGTGATGTCATCTGTCGGATCTGCGGTGTGCTTGCCTGCCCCCGTGGATTTCGCGGCTGTGGCCGTGTGGAATGGAGTTCTGTGGACCTTGGGACTTGGAACATGTTGGGTTTTAGCACATCTCCTTAGGAAATTCCTGCGATCTGAGCAATATTTAGTTTACTAAGTCAGGTTTTAGTAGATCCTTTTTTCCCTCCAAATAAATCTGCCGCCAATTTCCTAGTTTATTAGGAGAATTGGGACGAATTAAGGGTAATCAGCTGTGGGGAACTGGGGGTTGACTCTTGACTTTTAAGTTCGTTTCAGTGTAATTTATCTGACAAGTGCGACCAGACAAATTGAAATTCGGAATGAATTGTTTGTCAGTAGTAATAGGTTGTTTTTGACTTTGTAATATTTGTAATAGGTTGTTTTTGACTTTGTAATGTTTGATTTGATAGTACTATCCCGAAGTAATAGCTAATCTGCATCATCAAACACACCATGGAGATCATCCACCTCCTCACCAATGCCAACCCCATCCAGATCATCATCGACGCCATCATTAACTAGTACTAGCCTATCGATTCCCTTATCTCCCTCCATGAGATAGCAAGTATTACTTAAATGATGTCGGTTGAATCGATGAGAGTGGCACCGCACTAGCATTTCCTCTGTTTGAATGAATTGCAGGAGAAGGCTCCCTACGTTTCCAAGGCCGAGAAGCTCAGGGCCGAGTACACCAAGAAGATTCATGCCTACAACAACCCACGTGTATAGCATTCACGCCAAACACCTCCATCAGAATCGTAGCCCCGCGATTAATGCAACATTGTGGTACTGATATGTGCCTTTTGTGCCCATCCCCGTTTCAGGCATGAGAGGCGTTCGGCAACTCTCACAAGTCCAAGTCCGAGGTGAACGACGAGGACGGCTGTCAGGACCGGGTTTTCGGGGTATATTTTCCCAGAAAATGATCCTTGTGCTCACCAGCCCCAGGATTTCTGTTAGCAGATGAGGCACCAACTTGATACAGAAATTCCAAGCAAAGTACAAGATATGTAGTACAAGACCATTGTGGCCTATGAGTACAACAATTGGTTTCTAGTGGTTGATGGCGGAAGCGGTTTGTGGTTCATCTGCGCCTATGGGACTCCATTTCCCACAGGAACAGCTGACCAGGATAACTCCTATCTTCGCGAGGCTGCTATCACCTTTGCATGGGTTCCGGGGCTGTCATCGCAACGCTCTTCTCCATGCAAGAAATCTGGCCAAGACAATAGCCAGGGACAAGCCAGTGAGTACTTTTGAATGTACTCGCAAACATTATGAACACAGGTATAACATAACAAATGGTAATCATGCTCCGAAATATTCTATGATCACAACGTCAGTCATAAAATAACAATTCGTGATGCACGCAAGCAGGGTTATTTATATATAACACGGATATGCAATATGGGAGTAGAAATAGATTGCACCGATCGGGTGTCTGGAGCGATGCCTCGAAAGGATTTTTATAGAAAACATGCCTCAGTCGGGCGTCTGAGCGACACCACCTAAAGGGCTTATAAATAAAAGAAATGACAAGCATGCCACAGTCGGGCGTCTTAGCGACACCACATAAAGGGCTTATAAATAAGGGGAATAACAGGCATGCCGCAGTCGGGCGTCTCGGCGACACCACATAAAGGGCTTATAAAATAAAGGAATAACAAGCATGCCACAGTCGGGCGTCTTAGCGACACCACATAAAGGGCTTATAAATAAGGGGAATAATAAGCATGCCGCAGTCGGGCGTCTCGGCGACACCACATAAAGGGCTTAAAAAATAAAGGAATAACAAGCATGCCACAGTCGGGCGTCTTAGCGACACCACATAAAGGGCTTATAAATAAAAGGATCATAGTGAATATCCAGGAGGTAGAACCGTCCCAGGGATACTCGATAATTCAAATAATATAATGGGTTAGTCCATAATAATAATAATCATAATCATCACAAGTCACAAGTCATGATCCAAGTTCTGGTTTAACAGTTTTCTCCTCCGAAGACCGACACTTGACCCATCCCAGACTATAGTCCTTACCCATGGACACGGCTATTCGAATAGATGTACAATCTCTGCAGAGGGTGTACTCTTTACCCACGGGTAACGGAGTTCTTTAGTCCATCGGGACTAATTCCGTCTACGGTCTTTTAATTGAAAACACACCTAACCGCACACACCAGCCTAACTTACCGGTGTCTGGAATCACCCACGACACCCGTTAAGCGAAACTCTAAGTGGGGAGGCTACGACCTCGACTTAGCATGGGATCACAAAATTTATACCGCGCGCAAACTAGGGGAGCTACCCCTTCGGCTACAACCGAAACACCCATGCCCCCGGACCAGGTGGCATGCCTACCGGATGCCTTCGGTATCTTCCACCATGGCCTCTCTGTATGGTGTGTGCTAGGTAAGGGGTTGACAACTTACTGAACCGTACCCTACCTATGGCAGGGACAAGTGGTAGTACGAAACAAGTATGGGGGTTACTGGAACAAGACTCGATCTACGGCCGACTCAGGAGGTTTAAGTATTCCCTGCATGATTAGCATAGCAAATGTGTTTCAACCAACAGACAGAATCCCCACTCATCATACCTTACTATGCCATACCGGACACAACCGTCTCGACGGAGACTGGAGACAAGCTCGTGTCTACCCAAGACAGAGGCTTTCCCGGATTCCCTCCGATAGGTATGAAAGGCATACGAGGGTGATTACTATCACAAGTATATCAAATTCCAACAGTAAGGAATATTCATTATGCACTCATGAGTATGATCATATCATCACATAAAATAACGAATACTTCGTGTTGAGGTGGTGTTGTAACCGTATCAAACAACACACACCATATTAAGCCAGGGTTCAGAATGCTTGCCTTCAAGTTGTGGAGAGGCAGGGTGCATCCCAAAAACTTTTTGAAAGTTTTCTTCTCTCTCCAAAATCCTATTTTGAGGAAATTTAAATTAACACATAATTTTAAAATAGTACAAAAAAGGTGTCTGGAAAATTTTCAAATAAATATGAAAATAAACTAGACAGAATTTGAGAAACAACAAAAAAAAGAATCAAGTCATTTGGACTTATATTTAAAAAGTTATGGCCAGTCAAATTTTTGTTTTTAAAATAAAACAGAAAAAGAGGAAAAACGTTTCGAATAGATACACGCAGGAGACGTACTTTGAGTTTTACGCCTCCACTTACGCCAGCGTGGACCGGCCCGTGGTCACTGACAGTGGGTCCAGGGGCCCCACTGGTCAGGTTTGACCAGTCGCCCCCCGCCTCCTTCCTCCTCTAGCCGAACAGAGGCGGGGCTCCGGCGATCGACGCCGGCGAACGACGGCTCCCTGTAGGGTTCTGAGGGCGGGGATGGATCCGCCAGTCTAGGGCGGTCCTCCCGGTGGTCGCTAGGTCGGCGGCGGTGGAGGGAATCACCGGCGGCGAGTTCTGCGGCGGACGGCAACCTCTGGTGAATTGGGGCTTTGGGTTACGGCGGTTCCCGAGCGAGTTTGAGGTGCTGGGCAGCTCCGCACGGTCAAGGGGAGTCGGGTGGTGGTGCTAGATGGACGGGAGGAGCTCTACTTGCGACGAACTGGACCGGAGGGCGGCGGCGGCCGAACTGGCCGGACACGGGGAAGGGAAGGGCTTCTGGCCTACTGGGGGGAGGGGGGCTCTAGAGATATGGCCTGAGGCTGCCTGGGTGTTTGGATGAGCTCGGGGCCTCCATTTATAGCGCAACTAGGTCGGTTCCGCGGCCGTGGATATGAACGCCGGCGAACCGCCGTTCTGTTGCAGCAGGGGGGTGTGTGGTGGCGACGGGCGCTAGCGGACGCGTTCTTGGATAAGCTCGGACTGCTCCAGAGGGCAGCTGGCGCACGCGTATGGCTCGGGCAGCGCCGTCCATGGCAGGGGCTGCTGCGGCCGCCCGCTTGCTGCCATGGCCGACCTGACGGCGGCGCTGTAGGGCGCCAGGAGGGGGCCAGGGCGGCTCTGCAGCGAGGGAGGGGTCGGGCGTGCAGGCTGTGCGAGGGGAGTGGCCAAAACGAGCGCGGGGAGGCGGCAGTGGGACGCGGCGACTCGGTGCGCGCGCGTGCAAAACATGCGCTCTGGGCGCGCCCAGCGCACGCACGCCAGGTGCTCGACGCAATGCCAACGCGTTCTAGGCCTCTCTGATTCCCCTGTAACTAAACAGAACTAGGCTAATGATTATGTGAGAGCTAATAGACATGCTGGTAAGGCCATTAGAGCAACTTCCTAAGGCAAGTCTAAAAGCATGCCTAAACTGGCCATGCCCTTAACCTGCTTGATGAAATGCCAAGCGCATCTAGGCATCTCTTCTGCTGGCCAAAGTCTCCAGATCAAAGTCTCGTTAGATGTAGGTGAGGGTGGCAAGGTTAGTTTGTCAAAAACAAAAACTTGTTAGTGCAAGTTTTTGAGAAAACCAATTCTGGACAGAAAGTAAAGGGCATAGTTTCATGGACCAAAAATACTCCAATGGGTCCATTCTCCTGGACTTAAGGGTTTTGCAGGGAGGACTATAAGCAGGAGAAAGAATCAAGGGTAAAAGGGCAGGTTAAAATATGGTTGCAGTAGAAAATACCAAACTGAGCCAGAGAGCAAAAGAGGATGTTTGCTCAAATTTTTCAAAGAACACCAGTGGGTTAATGCATATAGTTGAATTATATACTCCTACTAACATCTCCAAATTTTGGTGGAAATTTTAAAGAAATATTTAAATAGGTTGTAGTGCAATTCACAATCTGGACCAGATTTGAAAACCTGGGGTAAAGCTCAAAATTCACAATTGATTAAGAGAGGTTTTTGTAGAAAAGTGATTTAGGAACACCAAATGTCATCCCCAAATTTTGGTGAAATTTTTAAATGAATCTATAAAAGGGTTGTAGTGCAAAGGAGCCTCTAAAACTTATAAAAATCATTTCAAAAGAAATAAGGCTCAAAAAATAATTATATAAATAATTCCATTGATAAAAGAAATGTTTTCTTGAGAGGGTATACAAGTCCAATAATATTTTTGGAAAGTTCTCACTTGGGGGAAAACTCCACAATATCCAAGAAAAGGGAGGTTCTGCAACCAAAAGATAAATCCCGAAAAAATAAAAATTAAATTCCCTGGCAAAATTTTAATTAATAAAACAAGGTCAAAATTTTGGGGTGTTACAACACTACCCCCCTTAAGAAAAATCTCGTCCTCGAGATTTGCTAAAAGCTGTTTTGAACAAACATTGCTCTTACCAAAAAAATCATCCTACTTATGCAATAAAATGTATCTACAGTGAGAGGGCAATAAGTGGTGTAAAACTACAGTGTGGTATACTGGCGCTGTGTGGGAAAAATCCATGGTTTGGGGAAACGAGAGATTTCTATGTTGGATATAGTAAATTTAGAATAAATTCTAAATTTCTAAAATACGCTGGTCGTACCCGAGAGCACAGTGCTCCCTCTAGCTGACAGGTGGACCCAGGGCCCACTGTCGGCCTCTTCTTCTACCTCTGGCTCTCTCCTCTTCCTCTCTCCCGCGTGCTTTCCCGCGCTTTCTCCACCGGCGACGTCTAGCACGTAGGGCATCTAGGCCGTACTGCGGTAGTGCGCGGCGTGCTAGCTGTCGGTGCAGCGTGCACTCACCTCGCGGGCCAGTGCACTGCCAGCACTGCTCGCGGATTCGCCTCCGAACACCGGCGATCGAGCGACGAGCGGCGCTGGTGGACCTCGCCCACCGTACACCGATCTCGAGCTATAAAATGATCGCGGTGCTCCTTTCTTCTTCCTCACACCTGGCCTCGCTTCTCCTTCTCCTTCCTTCTCATCCATTTCTGTTTGCAGGAGCTCGAGACGAGGCTCTAATGGCGGAGGTGATGCCGGACTGGTACGTGGTCCTAATGTGCGAAGGGTTGGCGGCGTTGCTGGGGTTCTCTGTGCTCCTGTGCGTGATGATCCTCGATGATCGTCGTGATGCTGCCGCTCGAGTGTTTAGCCCTTCGCGGTGGCGGTGATCATGAGAATTAAGTGCGGTGTCGGGCGCTAACTATTGTCAGTGTGTTGGAGGCAGCTTGTACCCGAGTTATTACCCACTAACCTCTCCTTCAGAGGTGATCAGTTAGGTGTAACATCTGTATGTGCATTAGCAATTAGTGCACGAGGTCGAGTGGTTGCGGTTGTGAGTCTGCTGTGGTGCTGCGTGAATAAAAATCTACGTCGTGAAGAGATATATGCCGCAACGATTCCGGGAAAATCTCACTTCAGAATTACCGAGAGTGAAAACGGTTAATAAAAATTAACAGCAGTAAGAAAAAAAACCACTCACATTAATTGAAACTAAAAATTTAATTCATCGCACAATTTTAGGATACCACGCATGAGTTGCGACACAGAAATAAATTATGAGACAATGAACATGTCAGTGATGTCTACAATGGTAAATGGATAGGGTCCTGAGAAAACGTCTCTGGTAATGGGGCACACTCCTCTTCTATCGGGGGAAGCGGATTGACTAGCCGATGAATGCGTCTCTCCTGGTCGGGCCTTAGTGGTCTGCCAATAGCGATCTGAGGATTTAAATCAGCGACGCTCTGGATATAACCCATTACCCGCTGAGTCAAACGCTCTTGAGCGATAACATACTGGGCAAGGTTGGCCAGTACCGGGTCTCTCTCAATTCGTCCACCGGGAAAAGATGCTACTTCTCCGGGTGCCGCACGGCTCGGGAAATAATAATACTCCCGTTCGCTGGCATAGGGCACCGCGAATCGAAGGTGAGCAAGTGCTTCGTATGCAGCAGCTTCTATGGCCATTTGCGGAGTCGGCATAGATTTCCCCACAAAGGAGACTTCCGTTGGGTCTTGGTTTGGGTTTGTGGGAGGGATGTGCACCACTGCCCAATATTTCGAGGTGGATGGGGTGATCCTCGATTTGAGCAACTTGTACTGGGGTGGATGGATGGCACTCATGGTACTGCAGGTAAAGTCCCACAATATTTTGACAAAACTACCTCGGGGGGCATCTGGGGTTCTCAGATAAAAACTAGGGCTCGGCATGGCAAGAAATGGCTGTGAAAGTTGTGCACCAGATGAGGGATACTTGGCAAGGTCTCGAGGTGGCCTTTTATATAGCATCTGGGCGGGGTCATTTATCGCGGTGAAAGGCAACTAGTTTGTCGGTTCTGCTCTTATGGGGGTCGGGGTCAAAGCTACAGATATACATATCTCACAAAGTGACGCATTACTGTGGGTGTCGTCGGGGTAGTTTTGGTAGCTGCGCCCGGAATTTAAAAATGCAACTGTACGCTAACGTACTTATGCATGGCTACTATTCAAAAATAGGGGCGCACAAGCAGACAGCATTTAATTATGGTGATACAGGATCACACAATTACAAGGCGTAGAAATACTAAGGCTCGGTACTACTCGAGTGACTTAGTCTACTTCGTTAATATCTAAGCGGGCTTGCCTTGTGGACGTCGAGGCTTCTCCACGGGTTTCACCGTCGGGATTAGCCGGATGAGGTTGAGGGGCTGCAGGGTCGGGGTAGCGATGATGACCATCGCGGGGGTTGTTGGCCACAATCCCGTTGGAGCGTGTTCCCAAAAGGCGACGAAGCACTTCTGGGGACACCAAAGCATTTTGGCCGATGGCTGGGGAAGTCCTCAAGGACTCGATCGGTTGTCCGAACAACACGACTGGGTTGTCGGCGTCGGGCTCATCTTCTCTTCTTGCCGGGGCTCGGCGAACCAGTTCTCCACGAGCTGCGATCAGATCAAGGGTGATCTGGTCGAACAGTTCCTCTAGTGCACTTACATAGCGCACCAGATGCAACAGTGCAGGATCCGTCTCGTGATCTCCGTTGGCAACCTGGGGCGGCCTACCATACCCATCACGGCTAGGGTAGTAGTAGAACGAGCGACAGTTAACTCTGGGCGACAAGTGCCAGAGTTGAACTATAGCCTCTCGAGCTGCTAGCTGGATGGCTTGTGGCTCAAAGGAAGTTGTCCTTCCAGTGAACCTGTAGGGGCGTTCTGGCAATAGCCCCTACCATAGATGTGTGCAGTGGCCCAGAATTGGCGGCTCTCACCGCTCATGGGTCCTTGGTACACAACATATTCTGGGGGCTCTTCTAATGCATAGGCACGGCGGGTGAGGTTTGCGAGCACGGTCACAAAACCTCCAAGGTTGGTGGCTGTTGTCTCATTGTGCACAATAGGGCCAGGCATTATGCCTCGAGTTGGGGGAAGAGGCTGTGCTACGCTGTGTTGAGGCTAGCGTGCCCTTTTTATAGAAAAGGGGACGGAGTCTTCCTTCGCACGCTTGCGAATGAGACAAATTAGGTGTCGGTAACTGGCGGGTGATCGACGGGCTAGGCTGATAGGTTGGGCACCGACTGCCAGAAGCGTCGGGGTCACTGTGTAGCTATATTACACGGGAAGCTTGGCCGGGGTTAGGTTACGGTCTAGTGGGTCGGCTAACCTAGGTTTATTGACCTGGCTAAGATAGGATTAGCCAATGGTCAGCCTGGCTCTGATACCAAGTTTGTCAGGACCGGGTTTTTGGGATATATTTTCCCAGAAAATGATCCTTGTGCTCACCAGCCCCAGGATTTCTATTAGCTAATGAGGCACCAACTTGATACAGAAATTCCAAGCAAAGTACAAGATATGTAGTACAAGACCATTGTGGCCTATGAGTACAACAATTGGTTTCTAGTGGTTGATGGCGGAAGCGGTTTGTGGTTCATCTGCGCCTATGGGACTCCATTTCCCACAGGAACAGCTGACCAGGATAACTCCTATCTTCGTGAGGCTGCTATCACCTTTGCATGGGTTCCGGGGCTGTCATCGCAACGCTCTTCTCCATGCAAGAAATCTGGCCAAGACAATAGCCAGGGACAAGCCAGTGAGTACTTTTGAATGTACTCGCAAACATTATGAACACAGGTATAACATAACAAATGGTAATCATGCTCTGAAATATTCTATGATCACAACGTCAGTCATAAAATAACAATCCGTGATGCACGCAAGCAGGGTTATTTATATATAATACGAATATGCAATATGGGAGTAGAAATAGATTGCACCGATCGGGTGTCTGGAGCGATGCCTCGAAAGGATTTTTATAGAAAACATGCCTCAGTCGGGCGTCTGAGCGACGCCACCTAAAGGGCTCATAAATAAAAGAAATGACAAACATGCCACAGTCGGGCGTCTTAGCGACACCACATAAAGGGCTTATAAATAAGGGGAATAACAAGCATGCCGCAGTCGGGCGTCTCGGCGACACCACATAAAGGGCTTATAAAATAAAGGAATAAAAAGCATGCCACAGTCGGGCGTCTTAGCGACACCACATAAAGGGCTTATAAATAAGGGGAATAACAAGCATGCCGCAGTCGGGCGTCTCGGCGACACCACATAAAGGGCTTAAAAAATAAAGGAATAACAAGCATGCCACAGTCGGGCGTCTTAGCGACACCACATAAAGGGCTTATAAATAAAAGGATCATAGTGAATATCCAGGAGGTAGAACCATCCCAGGGATACTCGATAATTCAAATAGTATAATGGGTTAGTCCATAATAATAATAATCATAATCATCACAAGTCAAAAGTCATGATGCAAGTTCTGGTTTAACAGTTTTCTCCTCCGAAGACCGACACTTGACCCATCCCAGACTGTAGTCCTTACCCATGGACACGGCTATTCGAATATATGTATAATCTCTGCAGAGGGTGTACTCTTTACCCACGGGTAACGGATTTCTTTAGTCCATCGGGACTAATTCCGTCTACGGTCTTTTAATTGAAAACACACCTAACCGCACACACCAGCCTAACTTGCCGGTGTCTGGAATCACCCACGACACCCGTTAAGCGAAACTCTAAGTGGGGAGGCTACGACCTCGACTTAGCATGGGATCACAAAATTTATACCGCGCGCAAACTAGGGGAGCTACCCCTTCGGCTACAACCGAAACACCCATGCCCCCGGACCAGGTGGCATGCCTACCGGATGCCTCCGGTATCTTCCACCATGGCCTCTCTGTACGGTGTGTGCTAGGTAAGGGGTTGACAACTTACTGAACCGTACCCTACCTATGGCAGGGACAAGTGGTAGTACGAAACAAGTATGGGGGTTACTGGAACAAGACTCGATCTACGGCCGACTCAGGAGGTTTAAGTATTCCCTGCATGATTAGCATAGCAAATGTGTTTCAACCAACAGACAGAATCCCCACTCATCATACCTTACTATGCCATACGGGACACAACCGTCTCGACGGATACTGGAGGCAAGCTCGTGTCTACCCAAGACAGAGGCTTTCCCGGATTCCCTCCTATAGGTATGAAAGGCATACGAGGGTGATTACTATCACAAGTATATCAAATTCCAACAGTAAGGAATATTCATTATGCACTCATGAGTATGATCATATCATCACATAAAATAACGAATATTTCGTGTTGAGGTGGTGTTGTAACCGTATCAAACAACACACACCATATTAAGCCAGGGTTCAGAATGCTTGCCTTCAAGTTGTGGAGAGGCAGGGTGCATCCCAAAAACTTTTTGAAAGTTTTCTTCTCTCTCCAAAATCCTATTTTGAGGAAATTTAAATTAACACATAATTTTAAAACAGTACAAAAAAGGTGTCTGGAAAATTTTCAAATAAATATGAATATAAACTAGACAGAATTTGAGAAACAACAAAAAAAAGAATCAAGTCATTTGGACTTATATTTAGAAAGTTATGGCCAGTCAAAGTTTAGTCAAATTTCTGTTTTTTAAAATAAAACAGAAAAAGAGGAAAAACGTTTCGAATAGATACACGCAGGAGACGTACTTTGAGTTTTACGCCTCCACTTACGCCAGCGTGGACCGGCCCGTGGTCACTGACAGTGGGTCCAGGGGGCCCACTGGTCAGGTTTGACCAGTCGCCCCCCGCCTCCTTCCTCCTCTGGCCGAACAGAGGCGGGGCTCCGGCGATCAACGCCGGTGAACGACGGCTCCCCGCAGGGTTCTGAGGGCGGGGATGGATCCGCCAGTCTAGGGCGGTCCTCCCGGTGGTCGCTAGGTCGGCGGGATGGAGGGAATCGCCGGCGGCGAGTTCTGCGGCGGACGGCGACCTCGGGTGAATTGGGGCTTTGGGTTACGGCGGTTCCCGAGCGAGTTTGAGGTGCTGGGCAGCTCCGCACGGTCAAGGGGAGTCGGGTGGTGGTGCTAGATGGACGGGAGGAGCTCTACTTGCGAAGAACTGGACCGGAGGGCGGCGGCGGCCGAACTGGCCGGAGACGGGGAAGGAAAGGGCTTCTGGCCTACTGGGGGGGAGGGGGGCTCTAGAGAGATGGCCTGAGGCTGCCTGGGTGTTTGGATGAGCTCGGGGCCTCCATTTATAGCGCAACTAGGTCGGTTCCGCGGCCGTGGATAAGAACGCCGGCGAACCGCCGTTCTGTTGCAGTAGGGGGTGCGTGCACTACTACAAAAACAGCTATAGCCATTATGGACACTAATGGCGCACTGTACATGTGGGGCGCCATTACTAAATACTAATGGCGCACCATGTGTTGGTGCGCCATTAGTGTGAAAATACTAATGGCGCACCAGATCCACGGTGCGCCATTAGTAAAAAAAATTGTTTTAAATTTTTTTCAAAACTACTAATGGCGCACCATGGAATGGTGTGCCATTAGTAGTTCAACTAGTAATAGCGCACCATCCCACGGTATGCCATTAGTAATTATGTTTCAATTTTTTTTAAACTACTAATGGCGCACCACTCACAGGTGCGCCATTAGTAATTTTGTTACAAATTTTGTTTCAAATTTTTTTTAAAAAACTACTAATGGCGCACGGTTGGGGTGGTGCGCCATTACTAGTTGAACTACTAATGGCGCACCACCCCCACGGTGCGCCATTAGTAACTTGGCCCATTCCACCGAATGCACCCCCCCCCCCCCCCCCCCCCGTGGACCGCCTTTTCAGTTTTTAAAAAAATAAAAGAAAATGATGGAAATGTCAAAAAAATAAGTTTCCCATGTGATATGTGGCCTAGTTGTTGGGAAAATTAACAAATATGAATTTCGACTTTATTTGCAAAATCTCTCTGGAATTTCTTAAAATGGGCATAACTTTTGCATACGAACTCTGATGAAAAAGTTTTTTATATGAAAAATCATCTACTCGAAAAGTTCATCCGAATTTAAAAAAACGTAATAGAAACAAAGATATGGGGCTTTCAAGATCTAGAGGCAAAAAAATTCAAACTTACTAGTGGCGCACCGGCTGCTAGGTGCGCCACTAGTAACAGAAAAAAACTATTGGTTTTGAATTTTTTTTGGATTTTTTTTTCAAAAAAAGATTCGTAATATGACAGGGAAGTTTGAAATATTTTTCAAAATTTCATCATACTCATGAATATGAACAAAGTCCTAGACATCAACAAGGTTTAATAGGATTGATATGATAGATATATCAACAAGTGGCTTGTAAGTGAGGTGGTGCTGGGGTTGGATAGAACCGCGAAGTTAAGCGTGCTCGGGCTGGAGTAGTGTGAGGATGGGTGACCTTCCGGGAAGTTTGACCACTTAATGCGATTTGACTTGAAATTAAGCATATTGACCTGAGATTAAGCCATAGTGACCCAAGATTAAGAAAAAATTGAAAAAATTGTTACTAATGGCGCACTTCTATGTGGTGCGCCATTACTAAGTCAGATAGTAATGGCGCACCGTGGCATATACTAATGGCGCACCAGCGGTGCGCCATTAGTAAAAATTACTAGTGGCGTGATGCTAGTGGCGCACCAGTGGTGCGCCATTAGTAGGCAAAACTGGTGCGCCACTAGTAGGCCTTTTTCTAGTAGTGGTGGTGGTGACGGGCGCTAGCGGACGCGTTCTTGGATAAGCTCGGACTGCTCCAGAGGGCAGCTGGCGCACGCGCATGGCTCGGGCGGCGCCGTCCATGGCAGGGGCTGCTGCGGCCGCCCGCTTGCTGCCATGGCCGACCTGACGGCGGCATTGTAGGGCGCCAGGAGGGGGCCAGGGCGGCTCTGCGGCGAGGGAGGGGTCGGGCGTGCAGGCTGTGCGAGGGGAGTGGCCAGAACGAGCGCGGGGAGGCGGCAGTGGGACGCGGCGACTCGGTGCGCGCGCGTGCAAAACGTGCGCTCTGGGCGCGCCCAGCGCACGCACGCCAGGTGCTCGACGCAATGCCAACGCGTTCTAGGCCTCTCTGATGCCCCTGTAACTAAACAAAACTACGCTAATGATTATGTGAGAGCTAATAGACATGCTGGTAAGGCCATTAGAGCAACTTCCTAATGCAAGTCTAAAAGCATGCCTAAACTGGCCATGCCCTTAACCTGCTTGATGAAATGCCAAGGGCATCTAGGCATCTCTTCTGCTGGCCAAAGTCTCCAGATCAAAGTCTCTTTAGATGTAGGTGAGGGTGGCAAGGTTAGTTTGTCAAAAACAAAAACTTGTTAGTGCAAGTTTTTGAGAAAACCAATTCTGGACAGAAAGCAAAGGGCATAGTTTCATGGACCAAAAATACTCCAATGGGTCCATTCTCCTGAACTTAAGGGTTTTGCAGGGAGGACTATAAGCAGGAGAAAGAATCAAGGGTAAAAGGGCAGGTTAAAATATGGTTGCAGTAGAAAATACCAAACTGAGCCAGAGAGCAAAAGAGGATGTTTTGCTCAAATTTTTCAAAGAACACCAGTGGGTTAATGCATATAGTTGAATTATATACTCCTACTAACATCTCCAAATTTTGGTGGAAATTTTAAAGAAATATTTAAAAGGTTGGTAGTGCAATTCACAATCTGGACCAGATTTGAAAACCTGGGGTAAAGCTCAAAATTCACAATTGATTAAGAGAGGTTTTTGCAGAAAAGTGATTTAGGAACACCAAATGTCATCCCCAAATTTTGGTGAAATTTTTAAATGAATCTATAAAAGGGTTGTAGTGCAAAGGAGCCTCTAAAACTTATAAAAATCATTTCAAAAGAAATAAGGCTCAAAAAATAATTATATAAATAATTCCATTGATAAAAGAAATGTTTTCTTGAGAGGGTATACAAGTCCAATAATATTTTTGGAAAGTTCTCACTTGGGGGAAAACTCCACAATATCCAAGAAAAGGGAGGTTCTGCAACCAAAAGATAAATCCCGAAAAAATAAAAATTAAATTCCCTGGCAAAATTTTAATTAATAAACAAGGTCAAAATTTTGGGGTGTTACAACACTACCCCCCTTAAGAAAAATCTCGTCCTCGAGATTTGCTAAAAGCTGTTTTGAACAAACATTGCTCTTACCAAAAAAATCATCCTACTTATGCAATAAAATGTATCTACAGTGAGAGGGCAATAAGTGGTGTAAAACTACAGTGTGGTATACTGGCGCTGTGTGGGAAAAATCCATGGTTTGGGGAAAACGAGAGATTTCTACGTTGGATATAGTAAATTTAGAATAAATTCTAAATTTCTAAAATACGCTGGTCGTACCCGAGAGCACAGTGCTTCCTCTAGCTGACAGGTGGACCCGGGGCCCACTGTCGGCCTCTTCTTCTACCTCTGGCTCTCTCCTCTTCCTCTCTCCCGCGTGCTTTCCCGCGCTTTCTCCACCGTCGACGTCTAGCGCGTAGGGCATCTAGGCCGTACTGCGGTAGTGCGCGGCGTGCTAGCTGCCGATGCAGCGTGCACTCACCTCGCGGGCCAGTGCACTATCGGCACTGCTCGCGGATTCGCCTCCGAACACCGGTGATCGAGCGACGAGCGGCGCTGGTGGACCTCGCCCACCATATACCGATCTCGAGCTATAAAATGATCGCGGTGCTCCTTTCTTCTTCCTCACACCTGGCCTCGCTTCTCCTTCTCCTTCCTTCTCATCCATTTCTGTTTGCAGGAGCTCGAGACGAGGCTCTAATGGCGGAGGTGATGCCGGACTGGTACGTGGTCCTGATGTGCGGAGGGTTGGCGGCGTTGCTGGGGTTCTCCGTGCTCCTGTGCGTGCTGATCCTCCATGATCGTCGTGATGCTGCCGCTTGAGTGTTAGCCCTTCGCGGTGGCGGTGATCATGAGAATTAAGTGCGGTGTCGGGCACTAACTGTTGTCAGTGTGTTGGAGGCAGCTTGTACCCGAGTGATTACCCACTAACCTCTCCTTCAGAGGTGATCAGTTAGGTGTAACATGTGTATGTGCATTAGCAATTAGTGCACGAGGTCGAGTGGTTGCGGTTGTGAGTCTGCTGTGGTGCTGCGTGAATAAAAATCTACGTCGTGAAGAGATATATGTCGCAACGATTCCGGGAAAAATCTCACTTCAGAATTACCGAGAGTGAAAACGGTTAATAAAAACTAACAACAGTAAGAAAAAAAACCACTCACATTAATTGAAACTAAAAATTTAATTCGTCGCACAATTTTAGGATACCACGCATGATCTGCGACACAGAAATAAATGCTGAGACAATGAACATAGCAGTGACGTCTACAATGGTAAATAGATAGGGTCCTGAGAAAACGTCTCTGGTACTGGGCACACTCCTCTTCTATCGGGGGAAGCGGATTGACTAGCCGATGAATGCGTCTCTCCTGGTCGGGCCTCAGTGGTCTGCCAATAGCGATCTGAGGATTTAAATCAGCGAGGCTCTGGAGATAACCCATTACCCGCTGAGTCAAACGCTCTTGAGCGATAACATACTGGGCAAGGTTGGCCACTACTGGGTCTCTCTCAATTCGTCCACCGGGAAAAGATGCTACTTCTCCGGGTGCCGCACGGCTCGGGAAATAATAATACCCCCGTTCACTGGCATAGGGCACCGCGAATCGAAGGCGAGCAAGTGCTTCGTATGCAGCAGCTTCTATGGCCATTTGCGGAGTCGGCATAGATTTCCCCACAAAGGAGACTTCCGTTGGGTCTTGGTTTGGGTTTGTGGGAGGGATGTGCACCACTGCCCAATATTTCGAGGTGGATGGGTTGATCCTCGATTTGAGCAACTCGTACTGGGGTGGATGGATGGCACTCATGGTACTGCAGGTAAAGTCCCACAATATTTTGACAAAACTACCTGGGGTGGCATCTGGGGTTCTCAGATAAAAACTAGGGCTCGGCATGGCAAGAAATGGATGTGAAAGTTGTGCACCAGATGAGGGATACTTGGCAAGGTCTCGAGGTGGCCTTTTATATAGCATCTGGGCGGGGTCATTTATCGCGGTGAAAGGCAACTAGTTTGTCGGTTCTGCTCTTATGGGGGTCGGGGTCAAAGCTACAGATATACATATCTCACAAAGTGACGCATTACTGTGGGTGTCGTCGGGGTGGTTTTGGTAGTTGCGCCCGGAATTTAAAAATGCAACTGTACGCTAACGTACTTATGCATGGCTACTATTCAAAAATAGGGGCGCACAAGCAGACAGCATTTAATTATGGTGATACAGGATCACACAATTACAAGGCGTAGAAATACTAAGGCTCGGTACTACTCGAGTGACTTAGTCTACTTCGTTAATATCTAAGCGGGCTTGCCTTGTGGACGTCGAGGCTTCTCCACGGGTTTCACCGTCGGGGTTAGCCGGATGAGGTTGAGGGGCTGCAGGGTCGGGGTAGCGATGATGATCATCGCGGGGGTTGTTGGCCACAATCCCGTTGGAGCGTGTTCCCAAAAGGCGACGAAGCACTTCTGGGGACACCAAAGCATTTTGGCCGATGGCTGGGGAAGTCCTCAAGGACTCGATCGGTTGTCCGAACAGCACGACTGGGTTGTCGGCGTCGGGCTCATCTTCTCTTCTTGCCGGGGCTCGGTGAACCAGTTCTCCACGAGCTGCGATCAGATCAAGGGTGATCTGGTCGAACAGTTCCTCTAGTGCACTTACATAGCGCACCAGATGCAACAGTGCAGGATCCCTCTCGTGATCTCCGTTGGCAACCTGGGGCGGCCTACCATACCCGTCACGGCTAGGGTAGTAGTAGAACGAGCGACAGTTAACTCTGGGCGACAAGTGCCGGAGTTGAACTATAGCCTCTCGAGCTGCTAGCTGGATGGCTTGTGGCTCAAAGGAAGTTGTCCTTCCAGTGAACCTGTAGGGGCGTTTTGGCGATAGACCCCTACCATAGATGTGTACAGTGGCCCAGAATTGACGGCTCTCACCGCTCACGGGTCCTTGGTACACAACATATTCTGGGGGCTCTTCTAATGCATAGGCACGGCGGGTGAGGTTTGCGAGCACGGCCACAAAACCTCCAAGGTTGGTGGTTGTGGTCTCATTGTGCACAATAGGGCCAGGCATTATGCCTCGAGTTGGGGGTTTTGGAAATATGCCCTAGAGGCAATAATAAATGGTTATTATTATATTTCTTTGTTCATGGTAATTGTCTATTATTCATGCTATAATTGTATTGTCCGGAAATCGTAATACATGTGTGAATACATAGACCACAACCTGTCCCTAGTAAGCCTCTAGTTGACTAGCTCGTTGATCAATAGATAGTCATGGTTTCCTGACTATGGACATTGGATGTCATTGATAACGGGATCACATCATTAGGAGAATGATGTGATGGACAAGACCCAACTTAAGCATAGCATAAAAGATCGTGTAGTTTCGTTTGCTAGAGCTTTTCCAATGTCAAGTATCTTTTCCTTAGACCATGAGATCGTGCAACTCCCGGATACCGTAGGAGTGCTTTGGGTGTGCCAAACGTCACAACGTAACTGGGTGACTATAAAGGTGCATTACGGGTATCTCCGAAAGTGTCTGTTGGGTTGGCACGGATCGAGACTGGGATTTGTCACTCCGTGTGACGGAGAGGTATCTCTGGGCCCACTCGGTAATGCATCATCATAATGAGCTCAATGTGACTAAGGCGTTAGTCACGGGATCATGCATTGCGGTACGAGTAAAGAGACTTGCCGGTAACGAGATTGAACAAGGTATTGGGATACCGACGATCGAATCTCGGGCAAGTAACATACCGATTGACAAAGGGAATTGCATACGGATTGATTGAATCCTCGACACCGTGGTTCATCCGATGATATCATCGTGGAACATGTGGGAGCCAACATGGGTATCCAGATCCCGCTGTTGGTTATTGACCGGAGAGGCGTCTCGGTCATGTCTGCATGTCTCCCGAACCCGTAGGGTCTACACACTTAAGGTCCGGTGACGCTAGGGTTGTAGAGATATATGTATGCGGAAACCCGAAAGTTGTTCGGAGTCCCGGATGAGATCCCGGACGTCACGAGAGGTTCCGGAATGGTCCGGAGGTAAAGATTTATATATGGGAAGTCTTATTTTGGTCGCCGGAGAAGTTTCGCGCTTTATCGGTATTGTACCGGGAGTGCCGAAAGGGGTCCGGGGGTCCACCAAGGGGGTCCACCAGCCCCGGGGGGGCACATGGGCTGTAAGGGGTCCGCCTTAGCCTATATGGGCCAAGGGCACCAGCCCCAAGAGGCCCATGCGCAAGAGATAAGAAAAAAGGGAGAGTCCTAAAGGGGGAAGGCACCTCCGAGGTGCCTTGGGGGGGAAGGACTCCCCCCTGGCCGCACCCTTCCTTGGAGGAAGGGGCAAGGCTGCGCCCCCCCCTCTCCCTTGGCCCTATATATAGTGGGGGGAAGGGAGGGCAGCAACATCTAAGCCTTGGGCGCCTCCCTCCTCCCCTGCAACACCTCTCTCTCTCAGAAGCTTGCGAAGCCCTGCCGGAGAGCCGCTACATCCACCACCACGCCGTCGTGCTGTTGGATCTCCATCAACCTCTCCTCCCCCCTTGCTGGATCAAGAAGGAGGAGACGTCGTTGCACCGTACGTGTGTTGAACGCGGAAGTGCCGTACGTTCGGCACTCGGTCATCGGTGATTTGGATCACGGCGAGTACGACTCCGTCATCCACGTTCATTGGAACGCTTCCGCTCGCGATCTACAAGGGTATGTAGATCTACTCCTTTCCCCTCGTTGCTAGTAGACTCCATAGATGCATATTGGTGAGCGTAGGAAAATTTTAAATTATGCTACGATTCCCAACAGTGGTATTAGAGCCAGGTCTATGCGTAGTTACTATGCACGAGTAGAACACAAAGTAGTTGTGGGCGTTGAGTTTGCCAATTCTTCTTGCCGCTACTAGTCTTTTCTTGTTTCGGCGGCATTGTAGGATGAAGCGGCCCGGACCGACCTTACACGTACTCTTACGTGAGACAGGTTCCACCGACTGACATGCACTAGATGCATAAGGTGGCTAGCGGGTGTCTGTCTCTCCTACTTAGTCGGAACGGATTCGATGAAAAGGGTCCTTATGAAGGGTAAATAGAAATTGGCAAATCACGTTGTGGTCATACGTAGGTAAGAAACGTTCTTGCTAGAAACCTACAAACCACGTAAAAAACTTGCAACAACAATTAGAGGACGTCTAACTTGTTTTTGCAGCAAGTGCTATGTGATGTGATATGGCCAGCAGATGTGATGAATGATATATATGATGTATGAGATTGATCATATTCTTGTAATAGGAATCACGACTTGCATGTCGATGAGTATGACAACCGGCAGGAGCCATAGGAGTTGTCTTTATTATTTTGTATGACCTGCGTGTCATTGAATAACGCCATGTAAATTACTTTACTTTGTTGCTAAACGAGTTAGCCATAGAAGTAGAAGTAATCGTTGGCGTGACGACTTCATGAAGACACAATGATGGAGATCATGATGTCATGCCGGTGACAAAGATGATCATGGTGCCCCGAAGATGGAGATCAAAGGAGCATAATGATATTGGCCATATCATGTCACTATTTGATTGCATGTGATGTTTATCATGTTTTAGCATCCTATTTGCTTAGAACGACGGTAGCAAGTAGGATGATCCCTTATAATAATTTCAAGAAAGTGTTCACCCTAACTGTGCACCGTTGCGAAGGTTCGTCGTTTCGAAGCACCACGTGATGATCGGGTGTGATAGATTCTTACGTTCGAATACAACGGGTGTTCACGAGCCTAGCATGTACAGACATGGCCTCGGAACACACGCAATACACTTAGGTTGACTTGACGAGCCTAGCATGTACAGACATGGCCTCGGAACACGGAGGACCGAAAGGTCGAGCATGAGTCGTATAGAAGATACGATCAACATGGAGATGTTCACCGATCTTGACTAGTCCGTCTCACGTGATGATCGGACACGGCCTAGTTGAACTCGGATCATGTTTCACTTAGATGACTAGAGGGATGTCTATCTGAGTGGGAGTTCATAATCAGATGAACTTCATTATCATGAACATAGTCAAAAAAAAGGTATTTGCAAATTATGTCATAGCTTGCGCTTTAGTTCTACTGGTTAAGATATGTTCCTAGAGAAAATTTAGTTGAAAGTTGGTAGTAGCAATTATGCGGACTGGGTCCGTAAACTGAGGATTGTCCTCATTGCTGCACAGAAGGCTTATGTCCTTAATGCACCGCTCGGTGTGCTGAACCTCAGCGTCATCTGTAGATGTTACGAAACATCTGACATACACGTTTTGATGACTACGTGATAGTTCAGTGCGGTTTAGAATTGTGGCACCAAAGACGTTTCTGAAATGTCGCAGAACATGTGAGATGTTCCGAAGACTGAAATTGGGATTTCAGACTAGTGCCCACGTCAAGAGGTATGAGACCTCTGACAAGTTTCTTAAGCCTGCAAACTAAGGGAGAAAAGCTCAATCGTTGAGCGTGTGCTCAGATTGTCTGAGTGCCACAATCGCTTGAATCGAGTGGGAGTTAATCTCCCAGATGAGATAGTGATAGTTCTCCATAGTCACTGCCACCAAGCTAGTAGAGCTTCGTGATGAACTATAACATATCAAGGATAGTTACGATGATCCTTGAGCTATTCGCGATGTTTGACACCGCGAGAGTAGAAATCAAGAAGGAGCATCAATTGTTGATGGTTAGTAAAACCACTAGTTTAAGAAGGGCAAGGGAAAAAGGGATACTTCATGAAACAGCAAGTCATTTGCTGCTCTAGTGAAGAATCCCAAGGTTGAACCCAAACCCGAGACTAAGTGCTTCTGTAATGAGAGGAACGGTCACTAAAGCAGTACTACCCTAGATACTTGGTAGATGAGAAGGCAGGCAAGGTCGACAGAAGTATATTGGATATACGTTTTATGAATGTGTACTTTACTAGTACTCCTAGCAGCACCAGGGTATTAGATACTGGTTCGGTTGCTAAGTGTTAGTAACTCGAAATAAAAGCTGCGGAATAAACGGAGACTAGCTAAAGGTGAGATGACGATATGTGTTGGAAGTGTTTCCAAGGTTGATGTGATCAAGCATCGCATGCTCCCTCTACCATCGAGATTTGGTGTTTGCGTTGAACATGATTGGATTATGTTTACCGCAAAACGGTTATTCATTTAAGGAGAATAATGGTTACTCTGTTTATTTGAATAATACCTTCAATGGTCTTGCACCTAAAATGAATCTCGATCGTATTGATACACATGTTCGTGCCAAAAGATATAAAATAGTAATGATAGTACCATATACTTGTGGCACTGCAATTTGAGTCATATTGGTATAGAACGCATGAAGAAGCTCCATGTAGATGGATCTTTGGACTCAGTCATTTTTGAAAAGACTGAGACATGCGAACCATGTCTATTGGTATATATGCATGAAGAAACTCCATGCAGATGGATCATTTGGACTCACTTGATTTTGAATCACTTGAGACATGCAAATCATACCACATGGGCAAGATGACTGAAAGGCCTCGTTTTCAGTAAGATGGAACAAGAGAGCAACTTATTGGAAGTAATACATTTTGATGTATGCAGTCCAATGAGTGCTGAGGCATGCAGTGGATATCGTTGTGTTCTTACTTCACAGATGATTTGAGTAGATGCTGAGTGTATTTACTTGATGAAACACAAGTCTGAATTATTGAAATGTTCAAGTAATTTCAGAGTGAAGTTGAAGATCATCGTGACAAGAGGATAAAATGTCTGTGATATGATCATAGAGATGAGTATCTGAGTTACGAGTTTGGCACACAATTGAGACATTGTGGAAAGTGTTTCACAATTAATACCGCCTGGAACACCATAGTGTGATGGTGTGTCCAAACATCATAACTGCACCCTATTGGATATGGTGCATACCATGATGTTTCTTATCAAATTACCACTATCGTTTATGGGTTAGGCATTAGAGACAACCGCATTCACTTTAAAAGGGGCACCACGCAATTCCGTTGAGACGACACCGTTTATAGAAACCTAAGTTGTCGTTTCTTAAAAGTTTGGGGCTGCGATGCTTATGTGAAAAAGTTTCAGGTGATAAGCTCGAACCCAAAGCGGATAAATGCATCTTCATAGAATACCCAAAAACAGTTGGGTATACCTCCTATTTCAGATCTGGAAGCAAAAGTAATTGCTTCTAGAAACGAGTCCTTTCTCGAGGAAAAGTTTCTCTCGAAAGAATTGAGTGGGAGGATGGTGGAGACTTGATAAGGTTATTGAACCGTCGCTTCAACTAGTGTGTAGCAGGGCACAGGAAGTTGTTCCTGTGGCACCTACACCAATTGAAGTGGAAGCTTATGATAGTGATCATGAAACTTCGGATCAAGTCACTACCAAACCTCGTAGGACGACGAGGATGCGCACTACTTCAGAGTAATGCGTGATCCTGTCTTGGAAGTCATGTTGCTAGACAACAATGAACCTACGAGCTATGGAGAAGCGATGGTGGGCCCATATTCCGACGAATGGCTCGAGGCCATGAAATCCGAGATAGAATCCATGTATCAGAACAAAGCATGGACTTTGGTGTACTTGCCCGATGATCGGCAAGCCATTGAGATAAATGGATCTTTAAGAAGAAGACGGACATGGACGGTAATGTTACCGTCTATGAAGCTCGACTTGTGGCAAAGAGTATTTTCACAAGTTCAAGGAGTTGACTACGATGAGTTTTTCTCATCCGTAGCGATGCTTAGGTCCGTCGGAATCATGTTAGCATTAGCTACATTTATGAAATCTGGCAGATGGATGTCAAAACAAGTTTCCTTACCAGTTTTCGTAAGGAAAGGTTGTATGTGATACAATCAGAAAGGTTTTGTCGATCCTAAGGATGCTAAAAGGTATGCTAGCTCCAGCGATCCTTCCATGGATTAGAGCAAGCATCTCGGAGTCAGAATATACGCTTTGATGGAGTGATCAAAGTTTTTGGGTTTATACAAAGTTTGTTAGAAACTTGTATTTACAACAAAGTGAGTGGGAGCGCTACAACATTTCTGATAAGTATATGTGAATGACATATTATTGATCCGAAATGATGTAAAATTTCTGGAAAGCATAAAGGGTTGTTTGAAAGGAGTTTTTCAAAGGAAGACCTCGATAAAGCTACTTACATATTGGGCATCAAGATCCATAGAGATAGATCAAGACGCCCGATGATACTTTCAAAAGACAGCACACCTTGACATGATTTTGAAAGAGTTCAAAATAGATCAGCAAAGAAGGAGTTCTTGGCTGTGTTACAAGGTGTGAGTATTGAGTGAGACTCAAGACCTGACCACAGCAGAAGATAGAGAAAGGACGAAGGTCGTCCCCTATGCTTTAGACGTAGGCTCTATAGTATGCTATGTTGTGTACCGCACATGTAGTGTGCCTTGCCATGAGTTGGTCAAGAGGGTACAATGGTGATCCGGGAAAGGATCTCATGACAGCGGTCGAACTTATCCTTAGTACCTAGTGGATTAAGGAATTTTCTCGATTATGGAGGTGGAAAGGAGTTCGTCGTAAAGGGTTACGTCGATGCGAACTTTGACACTAATCCGGATGACTCTGAGTAGCAAACCGGATTGGTATAGTAGAGCAATTATTTGAAATGGCTCCAAATAGCGCGTGGTAGCATCCACAAGATGACATAGATATTCGTAAAGCACACGGTTCTGAAAGGTTCAGACCCGTTGACTAATAACCTCTCTCACAAGCATAACATGACCAAACCATAACACATTGAGTGATAATCACATAGTGATGTGAACTAGATTGTTGACTCTAGTAAACTCTTTAGATGTTGGTCACATGGTGATGTGACCAGTGAGTGTTAATCACATGGTGATGTGAACTAGATTATTGACTCTAGTGCAAGTGGGAGACTGTTGGAAATATGCCCTAGAGGCAATAATAAATGGTTATTATTATATTTCTTTGTTCATGGTAATTGTCTATTATTCATGCTATAATTGTATTGTCCGGAAATCGTAATACATGTGTGAATACATAGACCACAACCTGTCCCTAGTAAGCCTCTAGTTGACTAGCTCGTTGATCAACAGATAGGCATGGTTTCCTGACTATGGACATTGGATGTCATTGATAACGGGATCACATCATTAGGAGAATGATGTGATGGACAAGACCCAACTTAAGCATAGCATAAAAGATCGTGTAGTTTCGTTTGCTAGAGCTTTTCCAATGTCAAGTATCTTTTCCTTAGACCATGAGATCGTGCAACTCCCGGATACCGTAGGAGTGCTTTGGGTGTGCCAAACGTCACAACGTAACTGGGTGACTATAAAGGTGCATTACGGGTATCTCCGAAAGTGTCTGTTGGGTTGGCACGGATCGAGACTGGGATTTGTCACTCCGTGTGACGGAGAGGTATCTCTGGGCCCACTCGGTAATGCATCATAATAATGAGCTCAATGTGACTAAGGCGTTAGTCACGGGATCATGCATTGCGGTACGAGTAAAGAGACTTGCCGGTAACGAGATTGAACAAGGTATTGGGATACCGACGATCGAATCTCGGGCAAGTAACATACCGATTGACAAAGGGAATTGCATACGGATTGATTGAATCCTCGACACCGTGGTTCATCCGATGATATCATCGTGGAACATGTGGGAGCCAACATGGGTATCCAGATCCCGCTGTTGGTTATTGACCGGAGAGGCGTCTCGGTCATGTCTGCATGTCTCCCGAACCCGTAGGGTCTACACACTTAAGGTCCGGTGACGCTAGGGTTGTAGAGATATATGTATGCGGAAACCTGAAAGTTGTTCGGAGTCCCGGATGAGATCCCGGACGTCACGAGAGGTTCCGGAATGGTCCGGAGGTAAAGATTTATATATGGGAAGTCTTATTTTGGTCGCCGGAGAAGTTTCGCGCTTTATCGGTATTGTACCGAGAGTGCCGAAAGGGGTCCGGGGGTCCACCAAGGGGGTCCACCAGCCCCGGGGGGCCACATGGGCTGTAAGGGGTGCGCCTTGGCCTATATGGGCCAAGGGCACCAGCCCCAAGAGGCCCATGCGCAAGAGATAAGAAAAAAGGGAGAGTCCTAAAGGGGGAAGGCACCTCCGAGGTGCCTTGGGGGGGAAGGACTCCCCCCTGGCCGCACCCTTCCTTGGAGGAAGGGGCAAGGCTGCGCCCCCCCCTCTCCCTTGGCCCTATATATAGTGGGGGGGAGGGAGGGCAGCAACATCTAAGCCTTGGGCGCCTCCCTCCTCCCCTGCAACACCTCTCTCTCTCAGAAGCTTGCGAAGCCCTGCCGGAGAGCCGCTACATCCACCACCACGCCGTCGTGCTGTTGGATCTCCATCAACCTCTCCTCCCCCCTTGCTGGATCAAGAAGGAGGAGACGTCGCTGCACCGTACGTGTGTTGAACGCGGAGGTGCCGTACGTTCGGCACTCGGTCATCGGTGATTTGGATCACGGCGAGTACGACTCCGTCATCCACGTTCATTGGAACGCTTCCGCTCGCGATCTACAAGGGTATGTAGATCTACTCATTTCCCCTCGTTGCTAGTAGACTCCATAGATGCATCTTGGTGAGCGTAGGAAAATTTTAAATTATGCTACGATTCCCAACAGGGGGAAGAGGCTATGCTATGCTGTGTTGAGGCTAGCGTGCCCTTTTTATAGAAAGGGGGACGGAGTCTTCCTTCGCACGCTTGCGAATGAGACAAATTAGGTGTCGGTAACTGGCGCGTGATCGACAGGCTAGGCTGATAGGTTGGGCACCGACTGCCAAAAGCGTCGGGGTCACTGTGTAGCTATCTTACACGGGAAGCTTGGCCGGGGTTAGGTTAAGGTCTGGTGGGTCGGCTAACCTAGGTTTATTGACCTGGCTGAGATAGGATTAGCCAATGGTCAGCCTGGCTCTGATACCAAGTTTGTCAGGACCGGGTTTTTGGGATATATTTTCCCAGAAAATGATCCTTGTGCTCACCAGCCCCAGGATTTCTGTTAGCTGATGAGGCACCAACTTGATACAGAAATTCCAAGCAAAGTACAAGATATGTAGTACAAGACCATTGTGGACTATGAGTACAACAATTGGTTTCTAGTGGTTGATGGCGGAAGCGGTTTGTGGTTCATCTGCGCCTATGGGACTCCATTTCCCACAGGAACAGCTGACCAGGATAACTCCTATCTTCGTGAGGCTGCTATCACCTTTGCATGGGTTCCGGGGCTGTCATCGCAACGCTCTTCTCCATGCAAGAAATCTGGCCAAGACAATAGCCAGGGACAAGCCAGTGAGTACTTTTGAATGTACTCGCAAACATTATGAACACAGGTATAACATAACAAATGGTAATCATGCTCTGAAATATTCTATGATCACAACGTCAGTCATAAAATAACAATCGGTGATGCACGCAAGCAGGGTTATTTATATATAACACGAATATGCAATATGGGAGTAGAAATAGATTGCACCGATCGGGTGTCTGGAGCGATGCCTCGAAAGGATTTTTATAGAAAACATGCCTCAGTCGGGCGTCTAAGCGGCGCCACCTAAAGGGCTTATAAATAAAAGAAATGACAAGCATGCCACAGTCGGGCGTCTTAGCGACACCACATAAAGGGCTTATAAATAAGGGGAATAACAAGCATGCCGCAGTCGGGCGTCTCGGCGACACCACATAAAGGGCTTATAAAATAAAGGAATAACAAGCATGCCACAGTCGGGTGTCTTAGCGACACCACATAAAGGGCTTATAAATAAGGGGAATAACAAGCATGCCGCAGTCGGGCGTCTCGGCGACACCACATAAAGGGCTTAAAAAATAAAGGAATAACAAGCATGCCACAGTCGGGCGTCTTAGCGACACCACATAAAGGGCTTATAAATAAAAGGATCATAGTGAATATCCAGGAGGTAGAACCGTCCCAGGGATACTCGATAATTCAAATAATATAATGGGTTAGTCCATAATAATAATAATCATAATCATCACAAGTCACAAGTCATGATCCAAGTTCTGGTTTAACAATTTTCTCCTCCGAAGACCGACACTTGACCCATCCCAGACTGTAGTCCTTACCCATGGACATGGCTATTCGAATAGATGTACAATCTCTGCAGAGGGTGTACTCTTTACCCACGGGTAACGGATTTCTTTAGTCCATCGGGACTAATTCCGTCTACGGTCTTTTAATTGAAAACACACCTAACCGCACACACCAGCCTAACTTACCGGTGTCTGGAATCACCCACGACACCCGTTAAGCGAAACTCTAAGTGGGGAGGCTACGACCTCGACTTAGCATGGGATCACAAAATTTATACCGCGCGCAAACTAGGGGAGCTACCCCTTTGGCTACAACCGAAACACCCATGCCCCCGGACCAGGTGGCACGCCTACCGGATGCCTCCGGTATCTTCCACCATGGCCTCTCTGTACGGTGTGTGCTAGGTAAGGGGTTGACAACTTACTGAACCGTACCCTACCTATGGCAGGGACAAGTGGTAGTACGAAACAAGTATGGGGGTTACTGGAACAAGACTCGATCTACGGCCGACTCAGGAGGTTTAAGTATTCCCTGCATGATTAGCATAGCAAATGTGTTTCAACCAACAGACAGAATCCCCACTCATCATACCTTACTATGCCATACCGGACACAACCGTCTCGACGGAGACTGGAGACAAGCTCGTGTCTACCCAAGACAGAGGCTTTCCCGGATTCCCTCCGATAGGTATGAAAGGCATACGAGGGTGATTACTATCACAAGTATATCAAATTCCAACAGTAAGGAATATTCATTATGCACTCATGAGTATGATCATATCATCACATAAAATAACGAATACTTCGTGTTGAGGTGGTGTTGTAACCGTATCGAACAACACACACCATATTAAGCCAGGGTTCAGAATGCTTGCCTTCAAGTTGTGGAGAGGCAGGGTGCATCCCAAAAACTTTTTGAAAGTTTTCTTCTCTCTCCAAAATCCTATTTTGAGGAAATTTGAATTAACACATAATTTTAAAACAGTACAAAAAAGGTGTCTGGAAAATTTTGAAATAAATATGAAAATAAACTAGACAGAATTTGAGAAACAACAAAAAAAGAATCATGTCATTTGGACTTATATTTAAAAAGTTATGGCCAGTCAAAGTTTAGTCAAATTTCTGTTTTTAAAATAAAACAGAAAAAGAGGAAAAATGTTTCGAATAGATACACGCAGGAGACGTACTTTGAGTTTTACGCGTCCACTTACGCCAGCGTGGACCGGCCCGTGGTCACTGACAGTGGGTCCAGGGGGCCCACTGGTCAGGTTTAACCAGTCGCCCCCCGCCTCCTTCCTCCTCTGGCCGAACAGAGGCGGGGCTCCGGCGATCGACGCCGGAGAACGACGGCTCCCCGCAGGGTTCTGAGGGCGGGGATGGATCCGCCAGTCTAGGGCGGTCCTCCCGGTGGTCGCTAGGTCGGCGGGATGGAGGGAATCGCCGGCGGCGAGTTCTGCGGCGGACGGTGACCTCGGGTGAATTGGGGCTTTGGGTTACGGCGGTTCCCGAGCGAGTTTGAGGTGCTGGGCAGCTCCGCACGGTCAAGGGGAGTCGGGTGGTGGTGCTAGATGGACGGGAGGAGCTCTACTTGCGACAAACTGGACCGGAGGGCGGCGGCGGCCGAACTGGCCGGAGACGGGGAAGGAAAGGGCTTCTGGCCTACTGGGGGGAGGGGGGCTCTAGAGAGATGGCCTGAGGCTGCCTCGGTATTTGGATGAGCTCGGGGCCTCCATTTATAGCGCAACTAGGTCGGTTCCGCGGCCGTGGATAAGAACGCCGGCGAACCGCCGTTCTGTTGCAGCAGGGGGGGTGCGTGGTGGCGACGGGCGCTAGCGGACGCGTTCTTGGATAAGCTCGGACTGCTCCAAAGGGCAGCTGGCGCACGCGTATGGCTCGGGCGGCGCCGTCCATGGCAGGGGCTAGTGCGGCCGCCCGCTTGCTGCCATGGCCGACCTGACGGCGGCGCTGTAGGGCGCCAGGAGGGGGCCAGGGCGGCTCTGCGGCGAGGGAGGGGTCGGGCGTGCAGGCTATGCGAGGGGAGTGGCCAGAACGAGCGCGGGGAGGCGGCAGTGGGACGCGGCGACTCGGTGCGCGCGCGTGCAAAACGTGCGCTCTGGGCGCGCCCAGCGCACGCACGCCAGGTGCTCGACGCAATGCCAACGCGTTCTAGGCCTCTCTGATGCCCCTGTAACTAAACAGAACTACGCTAATGATTATGTGAGAGCTAATAGACATGCTGGTAAGGCCATTAGAGCAACTTCCTAATGCAAGTCTAAAAGCATGCCTAAACTGGCCATGCCCTTAACCTGCTTGATGAAATGCCAAGGGCATCTAGGCATCTCTTCTGCTGGCCAAAGTCTCCAGATCAAAGTCTCTTTAGATGTAGGTGAGGGTGGCAAGGTTAGTTTGTCAAAAACAAAAACTTGTTAGTGCAAGTTTTTGAGAAAACCAATTCTGGACAGAAAGTAAAGGGCATAGTTTCATGGACCAAAAATACTACAATGGGTCCATTCTCCTGGACTTAAGGGTTTTGCAGGGAGGACTATAAGCAGGAGAAATAATCAAGGGGAAAAGGGCAGGTTAAAATATGGTTGCAGTAGAAAATACCAAACTGAGCCAGAGAGCAAAAGAGGATGTTTTGCTCAAATTTTTCAAAGAACACCAGTGGGTTAATGCATATAGTTGAATTATATACTCCTACTAACATCTCCAAATTTTGGTGGAAATTTTAAAGAAATGTTTAAATACGTTGTAGTGCAATTCACAAGCTGGACCAGATTTGAAAACCTGGGGTAAAGCTCAAAATTCACAATTGATTAAGAGAGGTTTTTGCAAAAAAGTGATTTAGGAACACCAAATGTCATCCCCAAATTTTGGTGAAATTTTTAAATGAATCTATAAAAGGGTTGTAGTGCAAAGGAGCCTCTAAAACTGATAAAAATCATTTCAAAAGAAATAAGGCTCAAAAAATAATTATATAAATAATTCCATTGATAAAAGAAATGTTTTCTTGAGAGGGTATACAAGTCCAATAATATTTTTGGAAAGTTCTCACTTGGGGGAAAAACTCCACAATATCCAAGAAAAGGGAGGTTCTGCAACCAAAAGATAAATCCCGAAAAAATAAAAAATAAATTCCCTGGCAAAATTTTAATTAATAAAACAAGGTCAAAATTTTGGGGTGTTACAACACTACCCCCCTTAAGAAAAATCTCGTCCTCGAGATTTGCTAAAAGCTGTTTTGAACAAACATTGCTCTTACCAAAAAAAATCATCCTACTTATGCAATAAAATGTATCTACACTGAGAGGGCAATAAGTGGTGTAAAACTACAATGTGGTATACTGGCGCTGTGTGGGAAAAATCCATGGTTTGGGGAAAACGAGAGATTTCTACGTTGGATATTGTAAATTTAGAATAAATTCTAAATTTCTAAAATACGCTGGTCGTACCCGAGAGCACAGTGCTCCCTCTGGCTGACAGGTGGACCCGGGACCCACTGTCGGCCTCTTCTTCTACCTCTGGCTCTCTCCTCTTCCTCTCTCCCGCGTGCTTTCCCGCGCTTTCTCCCCCGGCGACGTCTAGCGCGTAGGGCATCTAGGCCGTACGGCGGTAGTGCGCGGTGTGCTAGCTTCCGGTATAGCGTGCACTCACCTCGCGGGCCAGTGCACTGTCGGCACTGCTCGCAGATTCGCCTCCGAACACCGGCGATCGAGCGACGAGCGGCGCTGGTGGACCTCGCCCACCGTACACCAATCTCGAGCTATAAAATGATCGCGGTGCTCCTTTCTTCTTCCTCACACCTGGCCTCGCTTCTCCTTCTCCTTCCTTCTCATCCATTTCTGTTTGCAGGAGCTCGAGACGAGGCTCTAATGGCGGAGGTGATGCCGGACTGGTACGTGGTCCTGATGTGCGGAGGGTTGGCGGCGTTGCTGGGGTTCTCTGTGCTCCTGTGCGTGATGATCCTCGATGATCGTCGTGATGCTGCCGCTCGAGTGTTAGCCCTTCGCGGTGGCGGTGATCATGAGAATTAAGTGCGGTGTCGGGCGCTAACTGTTGTCAGTGTGTTGGAGGCAGCTTGTACCCGAGTGATTACCCACTAACCTCTCCTTCAGAGGTGATCAGTTAGGTGTAACATGTGTATGTGCATTAGCAATTAGTGCACGAGGTCGAGTGGTTGCGGTTGTGTGTCTGCTGTGGTGCTGCGTGAATAAAAATCTACGTCGTGAAGAGATATATGCCGCAACGATTTCGGGATAAATCTCACTTCAGAATTACCGAGAGTGAAAACGGTTAATAAAAATTAACAGCAGTAAGAAAAAAACCACTCACATTAATTGAAACTAAAAATTTAATTCATCGCACAATTTTAGGATACCACGCATGAGCTGCGACACAGAAATAAATGCTGAGACAATGAACATAGCAGTGACGTCTACAATGGTAGATAGGGTCCTGAGAAAACGTCTCTGGTACTGGGGCACACTCCTCTTCTATCGGGGGAAGCGGATTGACTAGCCGATGAATGCATCTCTCCTGGTCGGGCCTCAGTGGTCTGCCAATAGTGATCTGAGGATTTAAATCAGCGAGGCTCTGGAGATAACCCATTACCCGCTAAGTCAAACGCTCTTGAGCGATAACATACTGGGCAAGGTTGGCCAGTACCGGGTCTCTCAATTCGTCCACTGGGAAAAGATGCTACTTCTCCGGGTGCCGCACGGCTCGGGAAATAATAATACCCCCGTTCACTGGCATAGGGCACCGCGAATCGAAGGCGAGCAAGTGCTTCGTATGCAGCAGCTTCTATGGCCATTTGCGGAGTCGGCATAGATTTCCCCACAAAGGAGACTTCCGTTGGGTCTTGGTTTGGGTTTATGGGAGGGATGTGCACCACTGCCCAATATTTCGAGGTGGATGGGGTGATCCTCGATTTGAGCAACTCGTACTGGGGTGGATGGATGGCACTCATGGTACTGCAGGTAAAGTCCCACAATATTTTGACAAAACTACCTGTGGTGGCATCTGGGGTTCTCAGATAAAAACTAGGGCTCGGCATGGCAAGAAATGGCTGTGAAAGTTGTGCACCAGATGAGGGATACTTGGCAAGGTCTCGAGGTGGCCTTTTATATAGCATCTGGGCGGGGTCATTTATCGCGGTGAAAGGCAACTAGTTTGTCGGTTCTGCTCTTATGGGGGTCGGGGTCAAAGCTACAGATATACATATCTCACAAAGTGACGCATTACTGTGGGTGTCGTCGGGGTGGTTTTGGTAGCTGCGCCCGGAATTTCAAAATGCAACTGTACGCTAACGTACTTATGCATGGCTACTATTCAAAAATAGGGGCGCACAAGCAGACAGCATTTAATTATGGTGATACAGGATCACACAATTACAAGGCGTAGAAATACTAAGGCTCGGTACTACTCGAGTGACTTAGTCTACTTCGTTAATATCTAAGCGGGCTTGCCTTGTGGACGTCGAGGCTTCTCCACGGGTTTCACCGTCGGGATTAGCCGGATGAGGTTGAGGGGCTGCAGGGTCGGGGTAGCGATGATGACCATCGCGGGGGTTGTTGGCCACAATCCCGTTGGAGCTTGTTCCCAAAAGGCGACGAAGCACTTCTGGGGACACCAAAGCATTTTGGCCGATGGCTGGGGAAGTCCTCAAGGACTCGATCGGTTGTCCGAACAACACGACTGGGTTGTCGGCGTCGGGCTCATCTTCTCTTCTTGCCGGGGCTCGGCGAACCAGTTCTCCACGAGCTGCGATCAGATCAAGGGTGATCTGGTCGAACAGTTCCTCTAGTGCACTTACATAGCGCACCAGATGCAACAGTGCAGGATCCGTCTCGTGATCTCCGTTGGCAACCTGGGGCGGCCTACCATACCCGTCACGGCTAGGGTAGTAGTAGAACGAGCGACAGTTAACTCTGGGCGACAAGTGCCAGAGTTGAACTATAGCCTCTCGAGCTGCTAGCTGGATGGCTTGTGGCTCAAAGGAAGTTGTCCTTCCAGTGAACCTGTAGGGGCGTTCTGGCGATAGCCCCTACCATAGATGTGTGCAGTGGCCCAGAATTGACGGCTCTCACCGCTCATGGGTCCTTGGTACACAACATATTCTGGGGGCTCTTCTAATGCATAGGCACGGCGAGTGAGGTTTGCGAGCACGGTCACAAAACCTCCAAGGTTGGTGGCTGTGGTCTCATTGTGCACAATAGGGCCAGGCATTATGCCTCGAGTTGGGGGAAGAGGCTGTGCTACGCTGTGTTGAGGCTAGCGTGCCCTTTTTATAGAAAAGGGGACGGAGTCTTCCTTCGCACGCTTGCGAATGAGACAAATTAGGTGTCGGTAACTGGCGGGTGATCGACGGGCTAGGCTGATAGGTTGGGCACCGACTGCCAGAAGCGTCGGGGTCACTGTGTAGCTATATTACACGGGAAGCTTGGCCGGGGTTAGGTTACGGTCTGGTGGGTCGGCTAACCTAGGTTTATTGACCTGGCTAAGATAGGATTAGCCAATGGTCAGCCTGGCTCTGATACCAAGTTTGTCAGGACCGGGTTTTCGGGATATATTTTCCCAGAAAATGATCCTTGTGCTCACCAGCCCCAGGATTCCTGTTAGCTGATGAGGCACCAACTTGATATAGAAATTCCAAGCAAAGTACAAGATATGTAGTAAAAGACCATTGTGGCCTATGAGTACAACAATTGGTTTCTAGTGGTTGATGGCGGAAGCGGTTTGTGGTTCATCTGCGCCTATGGGACTCCATTTCCCACAGGAACAGCTGACCAGGATAACTCCTATCTTCGTGAGGCTGCTATCACCTTTGCATGGGTTCCGGGGCTGTCATCGCAACGCTCTTCTCCATGCAAGAAATCTGGCCAAGACAATAGCCAGGGACAAGCCAGTGAGTACTTTTGAATGTACTCGCGAACATTATGAACACAGGTATAACATAACAAATGGTAATCATGCTCTGAAATATTCTATGATCACAACGTCAGTCATAAAATAACAATCGGTGATGCACGCAAGCAGGGTTATTTATATATAACACGAATATGCAATATGGGAGTAGAAATAGATTGCACCGATCGGGTGTCTGGAGCGATGCCTCGAAAGGATTTTTATAGAAACATGCCTCAGTCGGGCATCTGAGCGACACCACCTAAAGGGCTTATAAATAAAAGAAATGACAAGCGTGCCACAGTCGGGCGTCTTAGCGACACCACATAAAGGGCTTATAAATAAGGGGAATAACAAGCATGCCGCAGTCGGGCGTCTCGGCGACACCACATAAAGGGCTTATAAAATAAAGGAATAACAAGCATGCCACAGTCGGGCGTCTTAGCGACACCACATAAAGGGCTTATAAATAAGGGGAATAACAAGCATGCCGCAGTCGGGCGTCTCGGCGACACCACATAAAGGGCTTAAAAAATAAAGGAATAACAAGCATGCCACAGTCGGGCGTCTTAGCGACACCACATAAAGGGCTTATAAATAAAAGGATCATAGTGAATATCCAGGAGGTAGAACCGTCCCAGGGATACTCGATAATTCAAATAATATAATGGGTTAGTCCATAATAATAATAATCATAATCATCACAAGTCACAAGTCAGGATCCAAGTTCTGGTTTAACAATTTTCTCCTCCGAAGACCGACACTTGACCCATCCCAGACTGTAGTCCTTACCCATGGACACGGCTATTCGAATAGATGTATAATCTCTGCAGAGGGTGTACTCTTTACCCACGGGTAACGGATTTCTTTAGTCCATCAGGACTAATTCCTTCTACGGTCTTTTAATTGAAAACACACCTAACCGCACACACCAGCCTAACTTACCGGTGTCTGGAATCACCCACGACACCCGTTAAGCGAAACTCTAAGTGGGGAGCCTACGACCTTGACTTAGCATGGGATCGCAAAATTTATACCGCGCGCAAACTAGGGGAGCTACCCCTTCGGCTACAACCGAAACACCCATGCCCCCGGACCAGGTGGCATGCCTACCGGATGCCTCCGGTATCTTCCACCATGGCCTCTCTGTACGGTGTGTGCTAGGTAAGGGGTTGACAACTTACTGAACCGTACCTACCTATGGCAGGGACAAGTGGTAGTACGAAACAAGTATGGGGGTTACTGGAACAAGACTCGATCTACGGCTGACTCAGGAGGTTTAAGTATTCGCTGCATGATTAGCATAGCAAATGTGTTTCAACCAACAGACAGAATCCCCACTCATCATACCTTACTATGCCATACCGGACACAACCGTCTCGACGGAGACTGGAGACAAGCTCGTGTCTACCCAAGACAGAGGCTTTCCCGGATTCCCTCCGATAGGTATGAAAGGCATACGAGGGTGATTACTATCACAAGTATATCAAATTCCAACAGTAAGGAATATTCATTATGCACTCATGAGTATGATCATATCATCACATAAAATAACGAATACTTCGTGTTGAGGTGGTGTTGTAACCGTATCAAACAACACACACCATATTAAGCCAGGGTTCAGAATGCTTGCCTTCAAGTTGTGGAGAGGCAGGGTGCATCCCAAAAACTTTTTGAAAGTTTTCTTCTCTATCCAAAATCCTATTTTGAGGAAATTTGAATTAACACATAATTTTAAAACAGTACAAAAAAGGTGTCTGGAAAATTTTCAAATAAATATGAAAATAAACTAGACAGAATTTGAGAAACAACAAAAAAAGAATCAAGTCATTTGGACTTATATTTAAAGAGTTATGGCCAGTCAAATTTCTGTTTTTAAAATAAAACAGAAAAAGAGGAAAAACGTTTTGAATAGATACACGCAGGAGACGTACTTTGAGTTTTACGCCTCCACTTACGCCAGCGTGGACCGGCCCGTGGTCACTGACAGTGGGTCCAGGGGGCCCACTAGTCAGGTTTGACCAGTCGCCCCCCGCCTCCTTCCTCCTCTGGCCGAACAGAGGCGGGGCTCCGGCAATCGACTCCGGCGAACGACGGCTCCCCGCAGGGTTCTGAGGGCGGGGATGGATCCGCCAGTCTAGGGCGGTCCTCCCGGTGGTCACTAGGTCGGCGGGGTGGAGGGAATCGCCGGCGGCGAGTTCTGCGGCGGACGGCGACCTCGGGTGAATTGGGGCTTTGGGTTACGGTGGTTCCCGACCGAGTTTGAGGTGCTGGGCAGCTCCGCACGGTCAAGGGGAGTCGGGTGGTGGTGCTAGATGGACGGGAGGAGCTCTACTTGCGACGAACTGGACCGGAGGGCGGCGGCGGCCGAACTGGCCAGAGACGGGGAAGGAAAGGACTTCTGGCCTACTGGGGGGAGGGGGGCTCTAGAGAGATGGCCTGAGGCTGCCTGGGTGTTTGGATGAGCTCGGGGCCTCCATTTATAGCGCAACTAGGTCGGTTCCGCGGCCGTGGATAAGAACGCCGGCGAACCGCCGTTCTGTTGCAGTGGGGGGTGCGTGGTGGCGACGGGCGCTAGCGGACGCGTTCTTGGATAAGCTCGGACTGCTCCAGAGGGCAGCTGGCGCACGCGTATGGCTCGGGCGGCGCCGTCCATGGCAGGGGCTGCTGCGGCCGCCCGCTTGCTGCCATGGCCGACCTGACGGCGGCGCTGTAGGGCGCCAGGAGGGGGCCAGGGCGGCTCTGCGGCGAGAGAGGGGTCGGGCGTGCAGGCTGTGCGAGGGGAGTGGCCAGAACGAGCGCGGGGAGGCGGCAGTGGGACGCGGCGAATCGGTGCGCGCGCGTTCAAAACGTGCGCTCTGGGCGCGCCCAGCGCACGCACGCCAGGTGCTCGACGCAATGCCAACGCGTTCTAGGCCTCTCTGATGCCCCTGTAACTAAACAGAACTAGGCTAATGATTATGTGAGAGCTAATAGACATGCTGGTAAGGCCATTAGAGCAACTTCCTAATGCAAGTCTAAAAGCATGCCAAAACTGGACATGCCCTTAACCTGCTTGATGAAATGCCAAGGGCATCTAGGCATCTCTTCTGCTGGCCAAAGTCTCCAGATCAAAGTCTCTTTAGATGTAGGTGAGGGTGGCAAGGTTAGTTTGTCAAAAACAAAAACTTGTTAGTGCAAGTTTTTGAGAAAACCAATTCTGGACAGAAAGTAAAGGCATAGTTTCATGGACCAAAAATACTCCAATGGGTCCATTCTCCTGGACTTAAGGGTTTTGCAGGGAGGACTATAAGCAGGAGAAAGAATCAAGGGTAAAAGGGCAGGTTAAAATATGGTTGCAGTAGAAAATACCAAACTGAGCCAGAGAGCAAAAGAGGATGTTTTGCTCAAATTTTTCAAAGAACACCAGTGGGTTAATGCATATAGTTGAATTATGTACTCCTACTAACATCTCCAAATTTTGGTGGAAATTTTAAAGAAATATTTAAATAGGTTGTAGTGCAATTCACAATCTGGACCAGATTTGAAAACCTGGGGTAAAGCTCAAAATTCACAATTGATTAAGAGAGGTTTTTGCAAAAAAGTGATTTAGGAACACCAAATGTCATCCCCAAATTTTGGTGAAATTTTTAAATGAATCTATAAAAGGGTTGTAGTGCAAAGGAGCCTCTGAAACTTATAAAAATCATTTCAAAAGAAATAAGGCTCAAAAAAATAATTATATAAATAATTCCACTGATAAAAGAAATGTTTTATTGAGAGGGTATACAAATATTTTTGGAAAGTTCTCACTTGGGGGAAAAACTCCACAATATCCAAGAAAAGGGAGGTTCTGCAACCAAAAGATAAATCCCGAAAAAATAAAAAATAAATTCCCTGGCAAAATTTTAATTAATAAAACAAGGTCAAAATTTTGGGGTGTTACAACGGCGGCAGTGAGGTGAGATCACCCTGATCCACCCGCCGACTTCCTCCCCATCATTCCTCGCCAACTGCTCAACATGCTGATCTGTTCTGAACATCTGAAAACTTTGTGTGTGTGTGTGTGTGTGATATAATTCCTGCAAGTTAGGTGTAATATTGGGCTCTTTACAACTATAACAAACAGTAAGCTTTTCCTCAAGGAAGAAACCATTAATGTTGCCGGTGCACCTTGAACAATGATCATCCATCTCCTCTAGTTTGTTACTTGTGCTTAATTGAGATGTTACTCAAGGGTAGTGTTTGGGCCAGCATATATAAAGGATATGGTCGCTTACATTAATATGTGTGCTTAATTGAGATGTTACTCAAGGGTACTATATGTCATCTATTCTTCAAACCTGTTGGTTAAGTTCGTGTAATGTGTCGCTCTGTTCGAAAGTGCATTTTTATTTTAGGATTTGCTTCCCGTGTGGTACTGGATGGCTGAGTATTAAAACAATTTGGTTACTTCGAAAGCACTTTAATTCTATGGAATGAACTTTGACAAGCATGCATATATATATGTGTTCATTTTTTGGAGTACGTGATGGCATTCTACGATTCTGTTTAACAACTTAAGTATAAATGTTTTTTCCCTGAGTTGAAATGCATTATTCGGTTTTTTTAAGTGTGGGTCAAACTAACAAGAGATGTGAATTCTTGTGATGAAACCCTTATTTACTAATAAAGTTATTTTTGTTCGCTTGATACCTACCTATGTTTTAGATATACGCTGGTTATGTGTGGGTCATGAAACTGGCAAGAGATGTACTTTCTTGTGATGCCTTCTACATCAAGTTAGCATCCTTCTGCACAAAATTTTATATGTGTTATTGGTCTAGTGGTGGATTAGCATCCTTTTCTGGTTGGTTGTGAAACGCTTTAGTTTACTCCCAGGTTTTGTTTTCTGTAGGAGTTTGAGTGAAATTCTGAACTTTGGTCCTTCCTGAATGAGGCTTAAAACTGCACTTTTTCACTAATGAGTAACCCGAGTTAACCATGAAATTTTACTGTGTGTAATCTATTCAAGTAATAAATTCAACTTCTGATCTGAAGGTTTAAAATTTCTTGTAATAAATTATGTTGTCCTCGAGTCCACTCCATTCACATTTAGCATTAGATTGGCGGCTGCGGCTTGTAGGAAATATCATAGCCATCTTGAGAAATGGCTCACTTATAAGCTAACTATATACAGATATTTTTTGACTTCTGCTTGTCACTTTCTATTGGGTGTGGGTGGTAATGGCACTAATTTGTAGTCCGATGTTTCCTTCTTGTACTACTAAAATACCTACTTCTTCTTAGTCAGAGTAGTACATCATGTTTGTATTAACTTGTGTCAATTGTATTAACTTATAGCCTAGGCACTGCAGTCTTAATATGCAAGTGCTTTTATCTTCTCTATGATGTCATGTGCCTTTGAGTCTACTTATTAAAGACCTTATTTTCATTTCTCTTTTTACTCCCTTTGTTTCCAAAAACATGGCACTGTTTTGTTTATAAATACTTGACGCATACAAGTTTGTGGACATTATCCTAAACCCCTGCTATGATTCATCCATCTCTGCTACTTTGTTACTTGTGCTTAATTGAGATGTTCTTTGTTTGCGATGCATATAGGGCTGCTTGTGATGTTCAACATGATGCAAACAGGGATACTTCTGCTGATGTTGTTTGTGGTCTGTCCAGTTTTGGCCTGTATAGTTGCTTCTTTCTCTTCATGTATTATTATGTGCTCCGTAATGATTTTGTTTTTTGCTTCCATATAATCTGCTTCTACATTCTGTTCATGTGTAATCTGATCTGCAATGATTCAGTTTTTGGTTTCTTATAATTAATCTGCTTCTATGCTCTGTTCTTGTATAATTCTCTCTATAGTGATTCTGTTCTTGCGAAAAGTTGTAGTCTGGAGTGTCCTGGGTTCTGGATCAACCTTACTCCCCCTTGGCACTCAACCGAGCTGCTGTTTTGCTTAATGCCGACTCACATCTTTGCCACTCCCAACACAGGTGAGCAGCTCGCCGCGCAAACCGGTTGTGGTTTGTCTCTTTGTTTGTCTCTGCGCAAATCTACCCTTGGCGCTCAAGTCTCCCTTGTATTCGTGTCTACAGCCACATTTCTCACTGCCGTCGCTGGAACCTATTGTTCTATGCGTTTGCCTTACAAGGACAACGTGTATGTGCTTTTCCTACTTGTTTTCCTTTATTTAAGCTAATCGTCGAAGGAATTCAATACACTCTAATGCTGGTAGCCTTTATGTTCACTCTTTTACAGGAGCTCCAGTCCTAATTTTTTGGAGTGTGAAGCCGTGAAGCCGAGTGCAAAGCAGTGAAGCCCTACTTAGCAAAGAGTTTTTTGGTTTTGTAGTAGACTGTAAATTGTAATATTGTAAATGTAGTGTTATTTGATGAATTATATTTATTCTGTCATGTTTGAAATAGTGATTATGTATGTTGAGAAGATGTGAAATGGAAACTTTACCACTGGGACCTTGTTACGAATACAATTTGAGCAATTTTGAAATTTCTGACATGTGGGACCGATGTATCGGATTATGACTAATGGGACGCATCTGGCTAGTGGGACCAGCTCCAAAATATAATGACTGAAAATAGAAAATCAATTGATTGTAAGAAGGCCAAGGCCCAAAAATAAAGAAGCTGAAATATTGGGCTTGGCCCATGTAGCCCACAAGAATTGACTTAAAAGAACTCGAATTGTTGGGCTAGGCCCATGTAGAACAGCGAACTAGACCGGGCTGATTCTAATCAACGACCTTTTCATTTGGTCGCAATTTTGCCACGTTAGATCCGACGTGGCCTGGGCAGACAACCAGCGACCCAATCAATTGGTTGTAGGATCAACAACCTTTTGTTTTGGTTGTTGCCTTCAACGACCTTATCACAAAGAAGGTCGTTAATTTCCATTAAAGACGATCAGCTTTTGACCATCTCTTTTTGGTCACAAAAATGTTGCAAATGAAAAACAATGACCATTCAGCGATCAATAGTGATGGTCGCAAGTTGACATATTTCTTGTAGTGACAAATAACTAATCCTTGCCACCCAACGCGAACAAGGGCTTATCAATCCCTAGGTGGTTACGTGCAAGATTAAATTGTTTAGTAATTGATAGATAGATCAAACACAAATACAAATAAAATAAATAAAGTAAAATTGCAGCAAGGTATTTTTAGGATTTTATATATGATAGAAGTAGACCAGGGGTCCATAGTTTTCACTAGAGGCTTCTCTCTTGAAAATAGCATACGGTGGGTAAACAAATTACTGCTGGGCAATTGATAGAAAAGCAAATAATCATGACGATATCTAAGGCAATGATCATGTATATAGGCATCATGTCCGAGACAAGTAGACCAACTCTTGCCTGCATGTACTACTATTACTCCACACATCGACCGCTATCCAGCATGCATCTAGAGTATTAAGTTCATAAAGAATGGAGCAACGCCTTAAGCAAGATGACATGATGTACACAAAGTAAACTCACGCATGAATAAACCCCATATTTTTATCCTTAATGGCAATGATACAAATACGTGTCATGTCCATTTCTGTCACTGGGATTGAGCAGCGCAAGATCGAACCCATTACAAAGCACCGCTCCCATTGCAAGAAAAATCAATCTAGTTGGCCAAACCAAATCAATAGATCGGAGAGAAATACAAAGCTATAACAATCATGCATAAAAGAGTTCAGAGAAAACTCAAATAATATTCATGAATAATCTGATCATAAACTTACAATTCATCGGATTCCAACAAAGACACCACAAAAGTGATTACATCGAATAGAACTCCAAGAACATCGAGGAGAACATTATATTGAAGATCAAAGAGAGAGAGAGAGAGAGAGAGAGAGAGATGTAGCTACTAACCATGGACCCGTAGGTCTGTGGTAAATTACTCACACATCATCGGAAGGGCGGCAAGGTTGATGTAGAGCCTCTCCGTGATCGAATCCCCCTCCGACAGAGTGCCGGAAAAGGCCTCCAGATGGGATCTCGTGGTTCTGGAACTTGCAGCGGTAGAAAAAGTATTTTGGTTGGCTCTCTGTTGGTTTCCTGATTTTAGAGAATTTTAGAGGCAGGGTTAGGTCAAACGGAGCCATGTGGGGCCCACCAGCCACCAGGGCGCGCATACCCCCTGTGCGCGCCCTGGTGCCTCGTGGGCCCATGTTTCATCTTTTGCTCTTCTCTCGAAGCTTCTAGTGTCTCTTTTGTCCAAAAAAAATCTCCAAAAAGTTTCGTGGCATTTGGACTTCGTTTGGTACTGATATTCCGAAAAACCAAAAATAGGCAAAAAAAACAACAACTGGCACTAGGCACTAAGTTAATAGGTTAGTCCCAAAAAATGATATATATAATTGCTTGTAAATGCATATAAAAAATCCAAGATTGGTACTATAATAGCATGGAACAATAAAAAAATTATAGATACGTTGGGGACGTATCAACCTACACCACAAATCGAAGTGTGGCTGGCATTCGAGGAAGTCCTCACACGATGTGACATAGCATGCGGTGTGTAGGATGGACTGGGAGAAAGATGATGCAGCTGAAGGTCATAAAAGTGCAGCAAAACCCTCAAGAAGGGATGAATTGGAAAGCCCAAGCCCCTCAGGAGGAAGGGAACAAAGCATACCTGCTCATTCACCTGAGTGTTGGAGCAGCGTTCTTTGGCAAAGTCACCATCAAGACGACCAATCCTAGGCAGGTGAAAACCACCTGTGGCAGAGCCAGATAGTCCAAGTCAGAGACTCAATCCAGTTGACCTTGAGTCACGGAGCAGCTCTTCCACTCTCCCTCGAGATGGCCAGTTGAAAGCAACGATGAAGCAGCCGCTAGATCCATTGCGGCAGGTTCCTTCGTATGGTGATGGTTGGACGATCCGCTCAGAGTGAACACAGGTGGAAGGAGACACAAGATTTTAGATAGAAGTAGGCGGTGGAAGATGTAAAATATCTCCTCTCTGCGGCCGCGTACTTTTAATGCAGTGATTTCTCGTGAAGCAACGACGGGAGACTCGAGTCCTGCAGAGGTAAAATCCTGGTTCCCAAGGCGTCGTGCGTTAAGCACACACAAAAATCGAGGGGCCTATTAATTACGCCACCACGTGTCTTGAGGCAAGGTCACTTTTTATTATATGCATCAATAGTGGGCCTAGTGCCACACTAGCATGCTATGACAACCTCCAAAGTGATGGATCAAGCCAGTTAAAGTTGTCAAAACAAAATTTGACCACCATCCTCATCCAAGTGCGGGAACGCTTCACCACTAAGGCAACTCCGCGTGGGGAAGACCTCAAATCTGATGCGTAACACGGAAACAACAAAGGCATTTGTCGTATAGCAGTGGAAATCATGAAGGGGCTTCTCGAACTCCTGAGGTGGGAACTCTTTGGCCAAGACTCAACCGATTAACAAGAGCGGAGGAAGGACTAGTTGAACCAGCTTCCAAGACCGACGACAAAACACAGTAAGCAACCAAGAAGAACCGAGGAGCATCCCCAACTTGAAGACCCGTTCAGGGGCTACTGATGGTGTCCTGTACTAGGGGGTGCTTGCCGTGTGATCTCCCTACCATGAGGGCCAGGGTGAGGACCCCCATGATGATTTATTGGTGGGATACGTACGTTGAAGCCCACATTGGCAAGATGGGATGTTTCTGAAGACTTGGCACATGTGGCAAGAGAAACAAAGAGAAAACCATAAGCTTTAGCTTACAAAATATAATCAATGAAGAAAGAAATAGTTTGTATGAAGATGCTAACATTGGTGTTAGGACTTTCAACATTAGTCCAATTGAGCAATACGCATTGCATGAGAAGGATTGCAAGCAACATCCACAAATGTTGAAGGAGCCGCGGCATGATGCAACAAAGAAGAGGGTGATGATATTTATAATTTATGAAGAATTAACTGCTTCTCATAATCCCCCTTGGTAGCTTCAGAATTAGCAGAAAGAAGAGATTTAGTGGCTTAGTCGATCCTTGATATCTAAAGAGAAGATCATTTCTAGTCTTCCAAATACTCCTCATCAAATAAAAATGATTTTTAATAGATAGATCTAGGTGAAGTAGAGAGAGAATTGACGGGATGATAGAAGAATGGTTGAAATTTGAAGTAAAATCATCAGTTTTGAAACTCAACTTAAACCAAACAACTTTGCCTGAGGAGTAGTGAAAGAGCAGGATGAGATCTCGCTTCGAAAGCCCGCGCCCACAACATTCTTATTTGATGTGCTCCGAGCACACAAATTAGTAAGAAGGGCCCTCTAGATTAAACACCAAACAAATGTTTAACTATTCGGGCCATTGTCTTGCATTCCCAAACTTTATTAAAAAGAAGCTTTTCCTCTTCTTTGATGGACCTTCTACACATAAAAGAGTTGATGAAGTTGAATCATGCAACAGAATTTTCTATGCACCTTTTGTGGTGCATTGAGCATTTGGATTTGTATCCAACAAGCTTCATCAATGAAATCAACACTAATACTAGGAATAAGTATAATTTTGCCTTCGAAAGAATCATCAAAATGAGTAGATTTTTTTTCAACATCCCATTGTTTTGATTTTTTCCCACATGATACTAATAGTATCAGGACATGGGACACCTGAATCAAGTTTTAAGCGACATTTTTTTCCTATTAGCACACAAGGATTACACCAAATGGTGGAGTTGTCTTCAACAATTTGGACATGGCAAGAGTTGAACATGTGCTAGTACTTGCCTGGATGTTCAGTTTGGTGCTTGCACTTATAAAATACAAAGATTTGGTTCAAAAACTTGCATGTGAGTGCAATGTGGCACATTTGTCGTCCATAGACATTAAATTGCTTTTATGTGGCACCGTAGTTCTGTTGGCATCTACACGTAGCATGTCAGTGTGGCGCGGGCCCGTTTGCAACAGCGGGACGGGCTGGCTCACACAAGTATGTGTCTCTATGACCACTAGGTCCCACTTGTCAGTGTACATCACAAAGAAATAATTGCATGAAAACTGGTTGCCTGAAGGGGTCAAACTGCCAACCTTGGGCACTCCCACCATCGATACTAACCACTTCACCTCAGTCGTGGTGAAGTTCGTTGCCTAGAGAAGATAGATAGTTTTGCTCAAAAAAAAGAGGGTAGATAGTCCTTGTCTAGCTTAACCCAACATGCTAAGAGGGATTTAAACGGGTTGAAGTCAATATGTTCCATTTTTCACATGTTAGTTTTTTCTGTGTTAAAAAGATTGTAAAAACATGTAATAATAGTCATAGTAATAAAAAAATATAATGGTAGTTTATTATAAACAATATACGTAAAATAAAATAATTTAAATTAAAAAATGTTCGTGTAACTCTAAAAATATTCAGTGAATTAAATAATAATTCATAATTATAAAACTATTTTAAAAGTTTTCACATAATAATAATAATAATAATAAAATACTACTATAATTTTATTAAAACAGTTATACTAAAATAAATGTTCATATAGTTTTAAGAGTGTTCATGTTTTTGATAATATATTCATGTACTATAAAGTGTCCATGCTTTTCCATACATTTATGTAGATTTAAAAAGTGTTCACATGTTTTATTACAGTTTGTGTTTGTGTTAAAAGAATTATTTTTTAAATACAATTAAATTTTAAAATATGTATGGAAAATAATTAGGAGGCTAGTGTGCCCCAGACAATAGGTCCTCAAATGAACACTTATTTCAACTATACATACAATTTTATAATTCATAAATATTATTTATTTCCGTGAATAATTTTTAAATACAACATGAATATTTTTAAAAAATACATGAACATCTTTTCTAAATAAGTTATTTTTGTATCCATATTATGTATAACTCAAGAATATTATGACTTTATTTTTATTGCTATGACTATTATTTAATTGTTTTTACAAATTTCTAAACAATAAAAAACTAACTTGTGGAATATGGGCTGCAGAGATTGCAGCCCATTTCAACCCCAGGGGTGTGTTCTATTAAAGATACAAAGGCAGGAATGTATCCGATGCACCCACGTTTATAGTGCTACTAGTGCACCGGATGCCCTAGAATATTTTAAAAAAAATTGACACAAAAACTCTAGCACATTGACACAACATCCATGAATTTACCGTAGAACGATTGTTCTACGGTTTCAGGGTCAAAAAAAGTCGTGCGACATAAAAAACATCTTTCAGAATGTACTCGTGCATGAACTATATGCAAGCACTCAACCCATTTAGTGACTGTGACTTCAGATCCTCATGCAGTGCAAAGATCAACTAAATTAACGGCGCCCAAGTACCTCGGCGGCAAATATAATTGGCTAGGGAAGTGCCTTTCAAAAAGGAAAAGGAAATTGTGCAAATGCAAATGAAAGGCGAGCATCTTTGTTTATGTGAAACGACGCTGGATTGAGTTCTACATTGAGAGAGCTACTCACGGTCACCATGAGTCTACGATGCACATGAGGACGCAGAAAGCAGAACAGTGCATGGTTTATCTGTAAACCGGATAGACAAAATTTTCTTTTTGTTCAAATGTGGCCTAGAAAAAGAATTGGTTGATTTATTACTTTTTTTAGATTCAATTTATCACTTCTTGATACTCTTTGTATATTCTATACATATATTAATAGAAAATTATAGCACTCCCTCCTATCCGAATTAATTGACGCAGCCCCTGTCCAAGGAGTATCTCGGGGTTAAAGAAAAAGAAGAGGTCCATTGCACTTGCATGTTCTCCTGCTTGTTACGGGCAATATACGGGACCAAAGGCATTTTAATTGTGAACCAACTTGTGATTGGATGGTTAGTAGAACAGTCGTATTTCAATCCACCAGGATTCAAGTCCTGGTGCTCGTATTTTTTGCCTGTATTCATAAGGTTGAATGTATGCGTGTATATATGAACGACTGAAAAAGGCTTTTAAATTTACGCGAGTACGTCTATTCGAAAACGTAATAAACTTTCTTGGCCACGTGCACGCGCGCGCATTCTACATTGTCTGGTAGCAGGTGCGTAGGTGCGCACATCATGCGTGCACTGTCAACATCACATCTCAACCTAAGGAGGCACACCACTCATGGCTTGCTTTTTATTTGTTTTTCATACAGGTGGCTAAACCAGGAGTTTCCTATGAGAGGTGCCCTCCGGTGGTGCAAAATAATTTGCCTCCAACGAGAAGGGAGGCGTCGACACGTTTACAGTGATGACCATTCTTTGGACGGAAAGTGAAACCTTCGTCAATCCAATCAAATCATCTGGTGGTCCGAATCCATGATATTGATGTGTGTGTGTGCGCGCGCATGTGCGTGTGCGTGTGCGTGTGTGTGTATGTGTGTGTGTGACAATCTATTGATGTGGTTCTGTGGTTCTTTCCTTTTCATTTTCATGTATGTGCATGGATCTGATATGCTTCGTTTGAACTTAGGCATCGTTTGGCTTTTAAAAACCCAAATCCCTTAGATGAATAACCGGTAAAGCAGTAGTCCTGAGTGAATCCAAGAGAAAAGCTCACTGGTTTTCACAATCGGACGCCAGCGACGAACTAAGGTGGTTTTTCTCAAACAAGAACCGAAGCGGCTTTCCTATGGTTTTCCCCCTGCGGGGGCCCATGATTTTGGAGTGCCTGTGCCGCTGCTCACCTCGCAAGCCCTCGTCAACAGGCCCGCGCCTCATGACGGGAACTCGTCTCCCTCTAAACAAACCACCACAATAAATTTGTTGATCTATAATGGTTTTCTCGTGACACTCTAAGAAATGTCACATATTGACTTACACCTATGACAGTTCAGAATTTTTTTTAAAGGAAATGTCGGTTTTAAAAATGTCACGAATTAAACAATTAGAAAAAATATAAAAATCCTAAATTTACATTGACAATATAATGTATAAGTGTAGGCGTACTCCCGGAAACTTGGCAAACCCATTGACGCAGATGGATTCGCCGGGAGTCCTTGGGTGACGGAGGCATCGCTCCCAAGCAATGGCGACGCCACGGCTCGGTCGCACGCTTGGCCAACCATGACGGGAAGGTGCAGGACCTTGTCCAGGAGGTAAGTGACATCTCTAGTGTGCAGTTGGTGTAAGGAATTGAAGTGGAGCTCGCCGTACTACCGTAGGCGTATCGGTGAAATGAGTGTGGAGCCAAGAAATACGGGCAAACCTATGCTTTGCAGTGGATTTATGCACAAGATCTGTGTATAGTAATAGGATGGAATTGTGAAAGGAGTGTCAAATTTTACTTTTGTAACATGAAGAGGAGGATTCAAGAACAAATGTCAAGGATCGGCATTCAGTTCATTAGTATCTCATGGTAATTATAAGAAGAAATCAAAAAAATTAATGATGGATCCAATTCACTGATTTTATTTTGGACAGAGATGTACGTGGAGAGGGGATAGATTCGAAGTGTTGTCCTAGCGGAATGCTCCTATTTTGCCCTCCTAGATTCAAAATGCTCCTAAAACAAGCATTGGGCCTAGGCCCACGAAGCTCCCCTCACTCGCTCGGCCGGCTAGGCTCCCTCGCTCGCCGATTTTTTGGCTCTGCTCGGCTTCTAGCTCAACAAGAAGAGTAGTCGCCAGTTTTTTGTTGTTTAAAAATGTTCATGAAATAAAGAAAAACAGGGATTTAAAAATTCCCAAATTCTGAAAATGTATTGGAATATTAAAAAGTATTCATGACTTAAAGAAATGTTCTTAAAATTTAAAAATGTTCAAAACTTTTTAGAATATTAAGAAAGTTTAAAAATCTTTACGAATTGCAAAAGACGAATTTGAAAATTTAGAAAATATTGATAAATTCAAAAAAATGTGCATGAAATTGAATATATTTGTGAATTAATTGTTTATATTATTTAAAAATATTCAAGAATTAAAATAGCAAAAAATAAAATAAAAATAAAGGAATATAAAAGGGAAAACCGTCGTGGAAAATTCTGGCACCATCTTAAAACCGTGTGGAAACAAGAAACAGTGGTATGAGCCAGTCCATTAGCGAAGAACCCCGCTCCAGATGCTGCACGTTGCATACGGTTTGCACTCTATTGTTGAGCAATCGTTGTATTGCGCTGGCCCGGCATCATCTTCGTATGCTTCTTGGGCTCAGTTCTTTTCTGGCTTATGGATGGCTTATGGTGCAAAATAAGCTCAAGCCGAAAAGAACTCTTTTTTTAATGTTTGGCTTAATTTCCGGCCAAAGCTGGTCCCTTCACGTTTAGGAGAAGCCACCCGAGAGCAGCTTCCCGAGCGCAGCCCATTAAAAATCGAACCGGTATATCGCTACGCCCTCGCTGTAGGCAGTTATTACAAGAGAAATACCACACCCGTGAGAAACACGACCCCAGCATCACCCATCTATCCCGACACATCGTTGCTTCGTGCGTCTGCTAGGCTTCCTCGCCCGCCATCGTCGCCTCTTGTCCAGCTAGCCGCCGCCGCCGCCAACACCGCAGCCCTGCTTGAACGTCCGGATCGTCGGCCTTCACCCGTTCATCTGCTAATCCCGTCCTGCTGCACATCCTGCACATCTGGCCTCCATACTAGTCCCTGTTCAAGCTCTTGCCAAGCTAAGCACCTTCTATCCTTTTATCTCTCTTCTACGTACTTCTTTCCACTTCGGCATGTGATGCAAGTTCTGGAGCATGTCATGTGTATGATCTGTGCTAGTACATTAGAGAGTGAAAACAAATACTTCTGATTGTACACTGATTGCTATGGACGTGTATATGTATGACCAAAAATATTTTCTCGTGTATGAATTTTGTGTTGTGGTATTACAGACTTTTCACTAGGTACATAGGAAATAAGTTGACGGGGCAGAGGCTGAAAAGAACTGGAAGGCTTATTCTCACTGGGCTTATTTCCACCGCGGCTTCCCAGGGGGCTTATTTCCAAGTGGCTTCTGCATAAGCTAGAGGTGAAAAGAACTGGCCCTTGGTTCAGTTCATTTGTTTCATTTGTTTTTTTTCCTTTTTCTTATATTTTGATATTATATAGATACATGCTCGTGCACGTATTTAGAATTGTCCGTGCATGTTAAATTTTGTTTGTGTGGTTTCAAAAAATGATTGTAAAATTCTAAAAAAGTCATGATAACTAACGATGTTTACACATTTAGAAATATGTTCATGACATTTTTCATCAAAAATTCGCATAATTTGTAAACAATGTTCATAACTTCATATGTTTCAAAAAAAATGCTTGTGACGTTTCAAACTATGTTTCATGGCATTAAAAAAAACGTTATTGAACTATCTAAAATTTGCACATAATATTTTAGATATATTTGCAACATATAAAAAATGTATGTGCCCTTTTAAAACTTATTCATAAACACTTAAGAAATGGTCCACGTGTTTTCAAACAGAGTTCATGACATTTTGAAAAATATCCAACCTGTGTTTAAAAATGTTCATTCTGGATTTTAAAAGTTCATGGTGCATTAACAAATATGTAATAATATATTTGGTAAATTTTCAATGCCTATTCTAAAAATGTTCAAACTTTATCTAAAAAGTTCAATGTTTATCTAAAATTGTTCAACCTGTACACAAAAAAATCAGCCCATATTTAAAAAAAAGTCGATATGCAGTTGAAAAAATGAATAAAATAAAAAGTAAAAACACTGGTAAACACCGATTGAGAAAATGACAGAAAAAGGAAGAAAAAACAGGCGGAACCTTCCTGAAACAGGACGACGGGTTTCTACAGCGAAGCCGCACACACAAAATCTTTCTAAAACCGCTCACAAACAACTACTAGTAGGACGGGCCACTAGGGCAAACTCTATAGGCGATGGCTACTACCTACCCGCATTAAGCGAGATTTAGCATTTGTGCTCTATTTTACACTTTGTGTGTGAAATAGGAAATGACATATGCGTACGTGCTTGAGGAAGGAGAAGGGTTGTGTGGCATTGGAATGGACCAGTAAAACAAGATGGAGAAAGGCCTAGTAGGAGAAATTAAAAGAATGAAAATGGGAAAATAAAGAAAGGGAAGCAATCATAATGGGCTTATCTAATTTGGTCAATAGAAAATGAAGAAAAAGGGAATGCGTAAAGGCACACACACCCACTCGTTCATTTGTTTCTAATGAGTCGGCCAACATATATCTTTTTCCATCATTGGTTCTGGGAATTTTTAGGAGCTTTCCTTCGGTTCTCTCGGTAAGATTTCTCAGGTTGTTCTGTTACGGGTTTACTTTTCTATTTTCATTTTTTTCTTCTTTTTTGAAATTTTCTCATATTTAAAAATCCTCAGATATTTTTTCTCAATCCTTGAACAGTTTTTAAATATCCATTGATATTTTAAAAAATAATGAAGATTTTTTGAATTTTCTAACATGTTTCAAATATCCCAAACTGTTTAATGTTTTTTGAAAAAAATTTAAAATTCATATAAAAATCGAATTCTTGATGTTTTTTAATTATTATTTTTCAAATTCTCAAAGTTATAAAAAATATGAACAATTTTTAAACACTTTTTTTCAATAAATGAACATGTTTAAAATTGATGGACCTTTTCAAATTCATCATGATTTGTTCCCAAATTTTTCATGTGAAAATGACAGAATTGGTTTTGAAGGCAAATTTTTTTTTAAAATATTTCGGAATGAGTAATCTATATATCGTTACATAACTATCAAAAATGTGGAACTTTTTATGTAGAAAGCATTCTCTAATTCCTAGTTGTTTTAAAGTAATTTAAAAAATAGTGAGATCATGCGTGTTGCCTATCTCACGAAAAGCAGAGTGTTCGAAACACAGCATGTGCAGACTTTGAATTTTGGGGGCGCTTCTATTTGAACTACACTCTGTTTTACTGTGTTGTTTCTTTGGCCATAACTCCTCAATTATTCATCCGAATTGGGCAAATAACAAACCGTTAGAAAACTATTGGAAAGAAATAAATTTTTGCATCTTGCACATTTTTTCTCCATGGTTTAAGAGCAGTTTCAAATACATTAATACTTCTTCCGAATTATATAGACTGAACTTTTGAACCATTGATAGGGATAAAGCATATGATATTACTGAGAGTTGTCATGATTTTAGAGAAAAAAAATTCACGTAGAGCATTTGTTTCAGATTTGTCATGATTTTAGAGCAGTTTTTAAAACGCCAAAAATAACATCATTTTTTGTTTATGAACATGTCAATGAAAAGTGAACCTCTCTGACAAGTATTTTTCAACTGTCACAGAATGAGCACGTGAACTTCTTGTAGCAAACCTTTTAGGCTTTAGTCTTTTTTATTCTTTTTTTATCATTTGAAACTCACTTTGTTGGTTCATTAAGCAGCTATGTGTTTCACCTCTCAACTGCACTATGATATTTTACTAGTAACTCCTAAGCTCTTTATCAGAATTAAGTAAATGGTATATCTTTGGAGAAATGTTGAAAGGACCAAATGTTTTGTGTTGAAAGTTTTTCTAAAATCACAAAGGTTAAAGAGGATATTTGAATATTATAAAATTCACTCTGAATAACATAAGTAACTTTTTTTGATCCATTCATTTGAACGAAGCATATAATATGCCGTTGGAAATCGATTGGATTGGGAAACTTTTTCATGTAGAATATTTTTCATTCATTAAGGTTTAAGCGGAGTTTTAAAAATGCAAAAATTGACATCAATATATTCATTTTTAACTGCTTTTGAATGAGAATGAACTTCTAGGAGCGAACCTTGCTAGGTTTTATTTTTTTACTTTTTTTTCTCATCCTGAACTTCTATAGTCGGGATTTTTGAACTTCTACGGTTTATATCGCTGAATTTACTGGTTTTTTCTCTTGCAAATTTATTGGCAATATTTTATTTTTCTATTTCTCCTTTCTTCGAATGATTTAGGGCGTGTTCGGATCTCCCCTGGCTTCACAAAACTTCACAAAACCAGCTTAGCTTCTACTCCATGTAGCTATCCCAGATCCGCTATGCTGCATCGGCAACTTCTCCAGCGCTGCAGCCCAGCTGGGAGACTGTGGCATGTTCGGGATATATTGGGCCGGCCGGAAGCAGTCCAATTAGGCTAGCAAACACACCGATTCAAGGGGAAGTGGGTTAGCGAGGTGAGACGGATCGCTATGTAGCGAAAGGTTCTATTTTTTCGAAGGGGAGAAGCGAACCGGTATCTTCAGTGGTGGCAAGCTCCTATAAATTAGGCGAACTCCATCTTTTTCAATCTGTGGAGCTGGGCCAAGCTCGTTTCAGATTTTTGCACTACGGTCGGGCTTAGCTTCGAGAATCTAGCTTCTTGAAGCCCAAAGGTTCGGGTCAAAATCATCTGTGAAGTTTTTGAAGCGTGGAACTGGAGGACTTCTGAACATGCCCTTAACTTGAACTTATAGATAGTGCACACAACGAACTTCTCGAGTTAGTCCCATGAAATGACTCGATTTTTTGCATGCGAATGTCAATCAGTGAAGGTATTGACTTCTCTGATTTCCAATGTGAACTTTCATGGCTCCGAACTTATAAATTTGTCGCATGAACTTTCAGATTTTTTTTGGTGAATCCTCAACGGGTATATTTTTTATGGACCATTTATCTTCTCTTCTAAACTTCTTTGGATGTTGTATCAGAGCTACCAAGAAAATGTGGGATTCCCTTTTATAACTTTATTTCCAGTTCTTGTTCTTCTAGATTTTTGATTGCTTTTAACGCGTCACTTTTTTATTTTGTTTTCTCACCATGTTAACTGGATATACCCTTTGAATTTCCAGGAATTTTTTAACTTCTGTTACTTATTTATTGATCCTCATCCAAACAGGTTACATAAATTTTAGGTTTTGTTTTTGAATATATTTTTCTTTTCTCCTAAACTGAACAAGTTCCATCCTGTGAACTTTTAGGCTTCATTTAATTTCTTTTTCTTTTATTTTAATTTCCTGGACCTCCGAGGATGAACATCTACTTTTTATTTTTACTATTGTTTTTTTTCAAACTTAATTGCATTTAATCTTCGAATTTCCTAAAAAATAGTCTGATGAACTTCGCCAATTTATATATGGAACTTCATTGGGTTTGATTTTTGAGCTTCAAAATTTTTGTTTTCTTTTTTTATGTTTGAACTGCTTTGGAATCAGAATGCGAACTTTTAGCAGCAAATTTTTAAGTATTTATTAAATTTTCTTTTGTTCACTACCAAAGGTTGTAGGGTTTATCTCTATGAATTGTTTGAATTACTTTTTCAGTGAATTTCGAGTTTGTTTTAACCTACTCACAATTAATATATGAACTTTTAGATCGCATAATGAATTTCCTCAATTTTTTCCTTTTCTGGAACTTCCTGGGTCCCCCGACGTGAACTAGTCTTTTTTTTTTTTACTTTCCTATTATTTTCCGCTAAGGTTACTTGCGTTTAATCTTTGAACTTTCGTAAATTTTTAGTTCCGTGAAGTTCTTTTTTGTCTTCATTTGAAGTTCCTTTTTCCTCTCGACGAGAATTTTCTTATTTTTCGTCTTTATACTCTCGGATTTTTTGTTCCGTCTTCTGTGACCTTCATGTGTTTTCCTATGTGAATTTTGAGGTTTTTTTACTCACTTAAGTTCTATTTACTTATTCTTTAGATTTTGTAATTTCTATTTATTTTCACTTAGAATTTCAATTAAAATTGAACTGCCCATTTATTTTAATTTGAAATTTTGTGTTTTGTATTTAAGTTATTTACTTTTCTGTTTCAGTAAGTAAACTTTTAGTGTACATGTACTTGGTGTTTTTCCTTTTTAAATAGCTTGAAGCTGGGATGCCATATCTTTACATATGATTTTATATTTGAGACATAACTGATAGAAAAAAAAAATTACTCTTCGAGAATCTTAGTACAGGAGGAATGGGAGCTTAACATGAAGTGTCTCGTTGCTGCAAACACCTAAAGCTGGATCACTAGTGTTTTTCGAGGTTTCCAAAAAGAAAGACAAAAATAAATATTATCACAACTCTTGAACCAAGTGTCCAAATTACGAATAGTTTTATCATTGTGTTTCTCGTTTCAATGCGTTTGAAACTAGATCATACATGGACTATTTTTTGTGTTTTTGTTTTTATTTATGTAGGGAGCTGTTTCGAGGCACCACGATTATCCGTAGAATGCGCCATGTGTCAATCAGCCAGTAGCCAAGGACGACTGCTCGTATGTGATCATTTCTACAGTTCTGGGTGGACCATGCCCGTGAAATGCGTTTTCGTACGTAGGATGTTGTTTAAATGCAGATGCAATGCACGCTCACTAGATTAGGCATCCCCACCGGGATTGCATATAATTACAGTAACGAAGTCCACTCTCTAGTCCCTAGCCTTTCAAGAACTAAACATCATCAGAAGTACAAACAAATTGAACAACTACTAATTCAACATCAGAAGTGCAGAACAACGAAGAAATAGCAAGAAACCGCGCAGCGAAGATCAGATTTTGCTCAGAACCGCCGGGACAAGATGAAGGCAGACGTCCCCAGCAGAAAGCGAAGAAGCAGGCTGCCCAAGGGGGACGCATCGGCGGCGCCATTGATCTCCGACGATGCGACGGCAAGCGGCAGGCCGTCCACGGGGAGCGAGCACGTGGCGGGCGCGCTGGTAGCGCCCGCCTCCTCGGCCGCCATGAGAGCCTGGAGGACCGCCGTAGCAGCCGCCCGATGCCGCGTGGCGTTCCGCTGCAGCAGCCACGTCAGCCCCATGAGCTGGCAGTCACGCTCACGTGGCTTCGCCCCATGATTGGCCTTCCCCGACGTGGCGTTCTTCTCTCCAATGGCGTTCAGCTGCAATGCATGCATGTCATCCACACAAAAAGGGACGAGATGATTAGGTTTCCAGGCAACAAAATGATCTAGCTTACTCCAACTCACGGGAGTGAGCGACAGTAATTTTGAAAGAAACTGCAAAATTCACCGATGTCCAGGAACTGTGTAGCTCAAATAAATCATGCATGTTATTTGTTACCACAGGTTGCTGATCCGGGCCCCGTAGAGAGGGATAGAGATTCCAGTTGAGACAAAAGGGACAAAACCCTCGCTCTCACACAAGCTGGCGCAGAGCATGCCGCATGCCAGCCAGCCCATGCGACACGATGCCACAGTGCTAGGGCCGCTACCGCATCTCTCGGAACTCTGAGCACAGGTCATGTGACGCATGGTACATCTCTGTCGAGCCTCAGACGGAGACATTTCCCTTGACGTCTTTCCTTAAATTACTGGGCTTGCTGTGCCGAAAAATTACTGTTAAAGCAACCAATTCTTTGTCCTTGGAAGCGGTCTGGTTCAGAAAGCAAATGATTCGGCTTGGGTGGGATGCCTTGCTTGTGACCCTTTTTAGGTGAAAAAGAGGAATCAGTGTGGGCATCGAGTTCTGAACTCAAAGTGAAAGTGGTAATAAAGGAGTGGAGTGGAGTAGGCATGGTGTTCTGAACCGAATCATGCTCCCTACATGCTCCTCCAGGCCCTACCGATTCACCCCGGACCGCTGGTTGAAATAGTTTCATCATCATTCAATCCTTCCAGGGGAAATTCAGTTGAATGGTTTAGGTTCACCAGGTTTATTTACTACTACAATAGGGTTTTTAACGGTTTTATTACTACAAAATGGTAAAGCGTGCACATGTACTCTTGCTCCCATTCAGTTAAGTTTTACCCGGACAATACGAAAGTTCAGGCATGCAGTAGATGTCCCTGTCCGTGACTGCGACTTACTACTATGGATTTTCGCACTGTTCCTATGACAGAGATGAGTGTTCTGCAGTGGCATGTATAGCCCGGGACCTGAATTCTGCACGACATTTTCCGTGACTCCTTGTTGGCTACCGATAAATACTGGGACCCGGGATTTTGTTTTTTGAAGGGATTGGGACCGCCAATTTGCCTACCGATAAGTGCACTTGCCGCGGGCGGGGCCACCGCACACCGCATACGACACTCCTCGTGATCGGGGCGCGCCCTCTTCATTTGCCTCGCGTATTTGTGTATGCTGATGCCTATATATGCAAGCTCAACTCAATCTCGCCAAGTTTTGGTTTTGGTGTTTGGTAATGAATATAACCCACCTTGCTCCGCGTATTTGGAATATGTTTGTAAGTATGCTATTCATGATGCTCAAGAATATCAAGATGTTACTGAAATACTTATCCTACTCTGTGTCCCTGACATCTAAACAGATAAAAAGGGTTGGGTTTTATCTCTTCAAGAAAAAGTAACATGATTACTTGATTAGAATTCATCAAAGCTCACAGTTTAAGTTTCCACTAAAAAATGTTAGTGGTTCTGTGAGGCATGCGTGCACCTGCACCACGGGAGCATCCGAGGAACATAGTACTGCAGTTCTTTTTCTTTCTGCGGCGAAAAGGAAAGGAGTTCTGAATGTGTAGCCTCACCAGGTTCAGCGCCCGGAGGCACCGGGAGCAGCCGGCGAGCCCCGGCCGCGCGCAGTCCCTCTCCAGCCTCCTCGCAGCCCTGCCCGCCGGCAGCGCGCAGACCGGCCGCCTCAGCCTTATCCCGCAGTAGCAGAAGGGCACGTCGCACGTCGTCCCATTATTGCTCCCCGCCTGCGGCTGCGGCAGCGTCGCTCCCGCGGACCTCAGCGCGCGCTCCGCGGCGCCCGCGCACTCCTCCACGTCGTCCGGCAGCAGCGGCAGGTCCGTCACGTCCGCCGCCGCGGCGGGAAGCTTCGACCACCTGCTGCCGTCGCTCCCCAACGCGGTGGGCGCGTACGCGGCGTACAGCCACGCGGCCAGGGCCGGGCAGCACCGCAGCCGCGGCGGGAGGACGCCGCCACCGGCGCTGCCGGCGTTGCAGGAGGCCAGGACGGCCGGGAGGAGCGGCGGGGAGGGAGTGAGCTGGCAGACGGAGGACGTGGCCGCGGCCTCGGACTGCTCGGGGAATGCCGGGATGGTGGATGCCGCGGCGGGTTGAGCCTGGGAGGCGCCGGCCGACGGGAAGAGCAGGGACGGCTCGAGCGACGCCGGGTCAGGCAGTGCTGGCGACCCCATGGCGTGAAGGAGGCAGGTGGCGGAGAGTAGGATGGTGATGGTGTAGTGGAGGCGACGCATTGCTGCCTAGTCTGTGCGTAGGTGCTCCGGCAGCGGGGATGAGCCGGCAGGGTAGTGTGCTCTTTTTGTTGGTGGAGACTGAAACAGCGAGTGGAGTGTAGTAGGTCGCAACGAAACGGATAGATAGAGATGCCAGACGTCGGGCCTCCAAGATTTGAGAACTTCCGCTTTCGCCCGGTTTTCGTTAATTAATCGGGCAATTCTCTTCTTCTTAATTAATCGATGAGGCAAATCTTTTGCCTCCATTTTTAAAAAAATTAAGAACTGAGGTGATGGAATACGAACTGACTGGATATAATGGGAAGGCATCTTAAACGGCGACCGGTAAAATTTCTCCCGCGACATAGATATGGAAGGCCGCTATTCAACGCTGCCCGCATACATTTCAAACACTTTATGAATCAACCAGATGAAATTCATGCAAACACAACGAATTTTTATTAGATTTCGAACATTTAGAAAAAAAATCCGACCCGACCCTAAACCTATGGCGGCGGCGGCCGGTGTCCTAACCCTTCTCGTCCTCCACCCACCGTCTCCATGAGCATCGACGATAAGATCGATGAAGTGAAGTTGCGGTCTCCGGCGAGAATGAGTAGAACACGGGAGACGGACTGAACCACATGGGACACAAGGCCCTGCCGCTTCCCGTGCCATACTCATCCTTGGAGGAGTCCGCGCCTTGTCTGACGTCGGTGGACGTGAGGTCCACAATGGAAATGATGGCGCCCACGCTGTCGTCATCCCACCGGGCCGCCGAATAGTTTGTCGGCGGCGCGTAGAGGCGCAACTGGCATTGTTCTCCTCTGCGATCGCCTGGAGCTGCACCTTGGCGGCGGCTGCTTCCTGGCGAGTGGCGACTTGAGCGCGGACGGTATCGTAGATGGCACGCTGCTCCCCGACTAAGTTGGGGTTCGCCTGTAACACCCCAATTTTTGGCCCTTTCTTTTTTCTTTTTGATTTTTTGGGTTTTGCTCCGATTTTCTTTGGAGAAGCCCCGTGGACTTGAAACCTGGGAAAATCATCAATTTCTTCTTCTCTCAAGTGGTTCATCATTCTCAAATCTTTCCAAGATCATTTCAATTTCATCCTAGCCTAACCCCAATCTTTATTTCTTGGTAATATTCTTTTTCTATTAAAGGAATAATCATGTTTGACCTAGGTTGTGAAGCAATCTACATTTCTACCTTGCCATTAATTTCCACATAATCTCATAAATTCTTTGGATCATATCTTCCACAAATATGTCAAAACCCTTCCTTGCCTATTTTAAAGATAATTCAGGGATATTCATTTTCCATTCTGTCCAGAATGGCACTTTGTGAAGGAAGTGCTATTTATCTTTCTTGATTGCCCTCAAACTTTTTGAGCACTCTTTCATATCCAAATAATTGCCCCATGGCAAAATTTAGCTCTATTTGCCTAGTAAATCTTCCTCAGCAAATTTTCAAAGTTTCTATCCAGGAAAAAGCTTTGTGAAGGAAGTACTAGTTAGAATTATCCAAATGAGTTGAAAATTTTCCATATCCTATGCTCAAAGAATCATTCTCCACCAAATTTCATCTTCATCCAATAATCTATGTGATCACATCATCAAATCTTCGTTTCTGGTAATATTTTCAGTTTGTGAAGCAACTATATTTCATATTGCTTCATAATTTTTGAAAATTTACCAGAATATTCTACCACCTATAAAATTTCCCTCCATCAAATTTGGACTCATTTCATTAAGCCAATCTCTCTCCATAATTTCCTCAAGTTTTTGTCCAGAGAAGACCGTTGTGAAGGAAATACCATTTTGGCATGTCCAAATGGTATGCACTTTTTACAATCTCTTCTTATGTATATAATCATGCTCTACCAAGTTTCATCCCAACCCAACACTCCATGTGAGTGCATCATGAAAATTCCTTTTGTGGACCAGATTTACAGTTGTGAAGCAACTATGATAAATCTTTGTCCAAATCCTTACAAATTTCATAGGACTATAGTCCTTCCTACCCTAAACACATTTGACAACCTTTCTGGCCCATTGATCAAGTAATTTGACCACAGCTTCATGCCCAAGTCTGCTACAACAAACTTTAGCTGAGGCATCCCATCAACCTAAAGTCGCTTTTAGGACATGAAGCCCAACCAATGGCCAACCGACACATTTCCAACGGTCAGATTTTGATCACAACGGTAACACTACTTGAGGAACAAGTAATGTGTAACAGCCTGAGACCGACGCTCCACACGCCTTCCATTATATCTCAAGTTAACCGCACTAATTATTTGTTTGTTGCATTCATTAGCGCATCATTCGCATTTGCATCGGCACTCCGTTGCCATCATTATTCTAAAACTTGCATCCGTTCGTAGCTGCCGCTTCTCCTGGTTGTCTTCGTTGATCGTCCCGAGACCAACCACACACTTGCACGTACCCCGAGATTTCATCTAATAATTATTTTTTAAGTGGGAATAAAACTTCCTCAGAATGGGTTGAAAGTTGCCGTGTGGTCTTGTTATATTTTAGGTAGACCGCCTGCAAATTTCATCACATTCGGAGGTCGTTTGATACCCCAACCATTAAACTATAGCAGATTAGATGATTTTTCTAAATCAACTAAAGGACAATCATGACGAATGGATATATCTTCCAATGTTGACAAAAGAGCTTCATGCTCTTCTTCCGACATTTGATTTTTCTTCATCTCTTCGACCATTAATCCTTTAGATTTCCTGAGGGTTTTTGAGTCTTTCAAGGGCATCTTGTTGAGATTTAGTCATTTTAACAAGCTTAGTGTAGACCACATTCTTCAAAGAGAATGCATCCACATTCTCCAAAGAGAATGCATTCATGTCATTAGATTTTTGGCGTTTCATTGGTACCTGATCTCTTGAAGCTTTCGCCATGAAGAGGAATGCAGTTGACTCATCATCACTTGAAGCAATGTTGGAGTGACTTGAAGACTATGGCACCCCGGCTCAGAGCAACCGGTTTACCTTGCATTGCTAGCCCAGAGATCATGTCTTCTGGCAATACACAACAACTTGGTACAAAAAAACAACAACTTTATTGATCTCTTGCGGAAGCATAGGTTCGATGATACATCATACAGCAAGGCCAAGCGGCACACGCACGGTGTTGCTGGACTTGTGTACATTATTTAGAAGACATATCATGGGCCTCGGCGACAACAGTACAACTACACGACAATGGAACAACGTCGTAGAGGGACTCCATCTCACAGGGACACTGCTGGGACACGGCCTAGACTGCGGTGATCGATTCGATCCCAACTCCTGGTACGACTTCTCCTAAAACTGGCATTGACATGCCAGGTGAGTACTTTGAATGTACTCGCAAGCTCACAACAACATAGCAAATATGAAAAACAATAACAAGATATTTAATCAGGTTAAGCATGAGCATGGCATAGTCATGAAGTGTGTGTGTGACCAAACCTTACTGTCCCTCGGACCAACTTACCATATTGGTTACCTCGTAATCACATTCATCGTCTTACCAAGATGATACCCTAGGGACCACAACTGATACAAGCTCAATGATCGACCCTCGATCATCACATGTGCCATAAAAATGTCACAAGTGTGCAGGTTAAGTTATTTCTGTTGATCCACAGTGTGGCCTACTATGAACTATGTCCATGACCGAGGACGCGGCTATCAATAGATTATAAACACTGTGCAGAGGTTAGCACACTGTACCCACACCACAGAACCCATGGCCTCGTGATCCCATTCGGGTGGACCAACGGTGTTCCGACAAAATCAACCTATTGCATGACACTCTCCCGGCCACTACGACAAACTCCCCTTTGGGCTAAGTCATGGGTGGCCCCAATGCCACTCCGGACATCCAACGGCCACCGTCATGGCAAAACTAAAACGGTCCCAAACGGGGATGATAACCCACAAGTATATGGGATCGCAACAGTTTTCGAGGGTAGAGTATTCAACCCAAATTTATAGATTCGACACAAGGGGAGCCAAAGAATACTTGCAAGTATTAGCAGCTGAGTTGTCAATTCAACCACACCTGGAGATTAATTATCTGCAGCAAAGTGATCAGTAGGAAAGTAGTATGATAGTTTTGAAAAAAGTAGCGACAACAATAGTAACGGTAGCAGTGATAGCGATAGTTTTGTAACAAGTGCAGCAGTAACGATAGCAGTGGTAACTTGACAAGATAATATGTAGGAAAATCATAGGCATTGGATCGGTAATTTGTTGGATGATATTCATCATGCGACAGTCATAGCCTAGGGCGATACGGCACTAGCTCCAGTTCATAAATATAATGTAGGCATGTATTCCGTAAATAGTCATATGTGCTTATGGAAAGAACTTGCATGACATCTTTTGTCCTACCCTCCCGTGGCAGGGGTGTCCTATTGGAAACTAAGGGATATTGAGGCCTCCTTTTAATAGGGAACCGAAACAAAGAATTAACACACGGTGAATACATGAACTCCTCAAACTACAATCATCACCGGGAGTGGTCTCGACTATTGTCACTCCGGGGTTGCTGGATCATAACACGTAGTAGGTGACTATAACTTGCAAGATCGGATCTAGAACATGGATATAATGGTGATAACATAAATGGTTCAAATCCAAAATCATGGCACCCGGGCCCATAGTGACAAGCATTAAGCATGGCAAAGTCATAGCAACATCAATCTGAGAACATAGTGGATTCTAGGGATCAGGCCCTAACAAAACTAACTAGATTACTTGATGAGTCTCATCCAACTCCTCACCGACCAGCGAGCCTACGAAGGAATTACTCACTCCCGGTGGGGAGCATCATGGAATTGGCGATGGAGAAGGGTCGGTGACGACGAAGATCGAAGATCCCCCTCTCCGGAGCCCCAAACAGACTCCAGATCTGGCCTCCCGATGAAGAACAGGAGACGTCGGTCGCTCCTTCTCATGGAACGCGATAATTCTTTATCCCTGATTTTTTTCTAGAAAAATGTGATTTTATAGCGTCGGTTTCAGCGTCTGTGGGGACCAGGTAGGGACAACCCACCAGGGCGCGCCTGGAGGGGGGGCACCCTGGTGGGTTGTGCCCACCCAGGTGCCCCCCTCCGGTGGTTCTTGGCTCCATAAATTCTCTTTTATTATGTAAAAAATCCTCGCAAAGTTTCGTTCCGTTTCGAGAACTTTTATTTCTGCACAAAAACAACACCATGGTAGTTCTGCTGAAAATAACGTCAGTCCGGGTTAGTTTTCATTCAAATCATGCAAATTAGAGTCCAAAATAAGAGGAAAAGTGTTAGGAAAAGTAGATACATTGGAGACGTATCAGGGGACAATGGTACCATACAACAATGGGCACACAAGATTATGCCTGCCTACCGGGCCAGGGTAGCGCAAGCGCATAACCTTCCCTAGTTGAAGGCACCGGCGAGAGGCAGGATAATGGGCCGCATTAGGGCCTTCCCATAAAGGCAAATGTGGTTGCACTCGGCTCGATTTGGTGGCACCATGACTTGATCAACAATATGTTCAAGTTGAGCTTATTATCATGTTTAATCTTACAGAAAATAATGTGAGTCATAGTATGCCATGAAATGCACATGCAACGAATCCACATAGTAACGGTACTATCATAAGCACAAGCATATTAAGTAAACACTACTGCACCACTTAATCAAGTAACCCTCATACTTCTGTAAAGCCTAACAAGCATATCATTAAAATAATACTAGCACAAGTTAAATTATTTAAATTAAGTAAATGCAATAATATGAACTTAATTCAAATAAAAAATATTGCCATTGCAATGCCATCCTTGCAAATGAACGGTGTGGGTCACAAAACTCCTGATCCTCTTCAAGACAAGTTGAACCTTCTGAAAATAATTCAAAGACCAAAAAAGTCACATAAAGCATTTTATTGCACCAGAAAATATCTACAGCAAGGAAAAAAATCTTAATTTTTGCATACAACAAGAGGAGCTCAATACAAAAACTGTTGCAAAAAGAATCAACTCATTTGGACTTATGGTTTAGGAGATATTAGTGGTCAAAGTTTAGGTCAAACATTTGAATTTAAACAGAAAATACAAAAATCTAGAGAGCGCCATGTCGAAGGTGTATTCTTAGAATGCACCTCCACTTATACCGCTTCGGGAGCGAGCGAGAGAGGCTGATAGGTTGGGCCCTCGTGTCAGGTTTAGAAGAGAGAGAGAACAGAGGACGACGACGTTGTCGACGGTGGATCTCCGGTGAGGAGGCCACGGTGACCGCCGGTGAGGAGGGGGGTGGACGAGGCTAACGGAGATGAGCAAGCACGTACCCGAGGCGTGGGCAGAGGTGGACGGACATCGTTAGGGTGGTCGTCTCTAGACGCAGTGGGCGGCGGAGCTCGGCAGAGTCGGCGTTCCCGGTAGAGTTCCGACGAACTAAGCACACCATCGTGTGCAGGGGGACCTCACGAGCACGCCTGGGGAGAGGAACAAGATCGAGGAGCAACAGAGCAAGTGGACCGCCATGGGGGATCCACGGCCAACTCCGGCAAGGAACGGCGGCTAGACGCCTGCCCGGCCTTGCCGCGGTGTTGAGCTAATCAAGTCATGTTACTTGACCATGATGAACGTACGAACTATGAAGAAGCTTTGATGAGCCCAAATTCCGATAAATGGCTTGAAGCCATGAAATCTGAGATAGGATCCATGTATGAGAACAAAGTGTGGACTTTGGTTGACTTGCCTGATGATCGGCGAGCCATAGAGAATAAATGGATCTTCAAGAAGAAGACTGACGCTGATGGTAATGTTACTATCTACAAAGCTCGACTTGTCGCGAAAGGTTTTCGACAAGTTCAAGGAGTTGAATACGATGGGACTTTCTCACCCGTAGCAATGCTTAAGTCTGTCCGAATCATGTTAGCAATTGCCGCATTTTATGATTATGAAATCTGGCAAATGGACGTCAAAACCGCATTCCTTGATGGATTTCTAAAAGAAGAGTTGTATATGATGCAACCAGAAGGTTTTGTCGATCCTAAAGGTGCTAACAAAGTGTGCAAGCTCCAGCCATCCATCTATGGACTGGTGCAAGCATCTCGGAGTTGGAATATATGCTTTGATGAGGTGATCAAAGAATATGGTTTTATACAGACTTTCGGAGAAGCCTGTATCTACAAGAAAGTGGGTGGGAGCTCCGTAGCATTTCTAATATTATATGTGGATGACATATTGTTGATTGGAAATGATACAGAATTTCTGGATAGCAAAAAAGGATACTTGAATAAAAGTTTTTCAATGAAGGACCTCGGTGTGCTTATATATTGGGCATCAAGATCTGTACAGATAGATCAAGGCGCTTAATAGGACTTTCACAAAGCACATACCTTGATAAAGTTTTGAAGAAGTTCAAAATGGATCAGTCAAAGAAGGAGTTCTTGGGTGTATTGTAAGGTGTGAAGTTGAGTAAAGACTCAAAACCCGACCACGGCAGAAGATAAGGAGAGAATGAAAGTCATTCCGTATGCCTCAGCCATAGGTTCTATAAAGTATGCCATGCTGTGTACCAAACCCGTTGTCTACCTTGCCATGAGTTTGGCAAGGGGGTACAATAGTGATCCAGGACTAGATTACTGGACAACGGTCAAAATTGTCCTTAGTTACCTTAACAAGGACTAAGGAAATGTTTCTCGGTTATGGAGGTGATAAAGAGGCCGTCGTAAAGAGTTACGTTGATGCAAGCTTTGACGCTGATCTAGATGACTCTAAGTCTCAATCACCGTTTAACGAGAACGGAAATAATTTGAGAATATAGTAATAGCGAGTTTTCTAATCATGAGCAAAAAGGGTGGCTATGTCATTCAACTTAGTAAGATGTGCCACAATAGTTTCAGTTTCATAACCATGGAAAGGATCAGATTCAACCAAAGTAATTAACTCTGGGTCGACAAAGAATTCATAATCCTTATCATCAATAAAGATAGGTGAAGTAGCAAACTTAGGATCACATTGCATTCTTGCATTCAAGGATTTTTCTTTATACTTGCACAATAATTTCTCTAGATCATCTCTATCCTTGCAAACAAGAATATCTCTAGTTGTCTCCTCATTCATAACATAACCTTCCGGTACCTTTGGCAATTCATATCTAGGAGGGCTAGTTCTAGTAGGTGTTTCAAGATTTTTAGTTTCAAGTTCATCATCAGTTTCAACAATATCATGTTGTCTTACTCTAGCAATTTGTTCATCAAGAAATTCACCTAGTGGCACATCATCATCAAGCAAGGTACTAGCATCATCATAAGTATCATTCATAGCAGAAGTACCATCATCAACAACTTGCGACATATCATGATTGGTATCATGTGTGGTGTTGCAAGTTTACTTATAACAGAAGGTGAATCAAAAGCAGAGCTAGATGGCAGTTCCTTACCTCCCCTCGTTTTAGAGGGAAAAATCTTAATCTTAGCATCCTTCAGATTCTTCATAGTGATACATTGAAAATAATCCCAAGTGACTCAACAAATACAACTATGCTCCCCGGCAACGGCGCCAGAAAAAGGTCTTGATAACCCACAAGTATATGGGATCGCAACAGTTTTCGAGGGTAGAGTATTCAACCCAAATTTATAGATTCGACACAAGGGTAGCCAAAGAATACTTGCAAGTATTAGCAGATGAGTTGTCAAATTGACCACACCTGGAGATTAATTATCTGTAGCAAAGTGATCAGTAGCAAAGTAGTATGATAGTTTTGATAATAGTAGAGACAACAATAGTAATGGTAACAGTGATAGCGATAGTTTTGTAAGAAGTGCAGTAGTAACGATAGCAGTGGTAACTTAAAAAGATCAATATGTAGGAAAATCGTAGGCATTGGGTCGGTAATTTGTTGGATGATATTCATCATGTGACAGTCATAACCTAGGGCGAAATGGCACTAGCTCCAGTTCATAAATATAATGTAGGCATGTATTCCGTAAATAGTCATACGTGCTTATGGAAAGAACTTGCATGACATCTTTTGTCCTACCCTCCAGTGGCAGCGAGATCCTATTGGAAACTAAGGGATATTAAGGCCTCCTTTTAATAGGGAACCGGAACAAAGCCTTAACACACAGTGAATACATGAACTCCTCAAACTACGGTCATCACCGGTGTTGGGAATCGTAGCATAATTTTAAAATTTTCCTACGCTCACCAAGATCCATCTATGGAGTATACTAGCAATGAGGGGAAAGGAGTGCATCTACATACCCTTGTAGATCGCGAGCGGAAGCGTTCCAATGAACGTGGATGACGGAGTCGTACTCGCCGTGATTCAAATCACCGATGACCGAGTGCCGAACGGACGGCACCTCTGCGTTCAACACACGTACGGTGCAGCGACGTCTCCTCCTTCTTGATCCAGCAAGGGGAAGGAGAGGTTGATGGAGATCCAGCAGCACGACGGCGTGGTGGTGGATGTAGCGGGTCTCGGCAGGGCTTCGCCGAGCTTCTGCGAGAGGGAGAGGTGTAGCAGGGGAGGAGGGAGGCGCCCAAGGCTATTGTGTTGCTTCCCTCCCTCCCTCCCTTTATATAGGCCCCCTGGGAGGGGGGGGGGGCTCCGGCCAAGATCCCATCAAGGGAGGGGCGGCGGCCAAGGGGGGAGACTTGCCCCCCAAGGCAAGTGGGCCGCCCCCCCACCCTAGGGTTTCTAACCCTAGGCGCAGGGGGGAGGCCCATGGGGGGCGCCCCAGCCCACTAAGGACTGGTTGCCCTCCCACTTCAGCCCATGGGGCCCTCCGGGATAGGTGGCCCCACCCGGTGGACCCTCGGGACCCTTCCGGTGGTCCCGGTACAATACCGGTGACCCCCGAAACTTTCCCGGTGGCCGAAACTTGACTTCCTATATATAATTCTTCACCTCCGGACCATTCCGGAACTCCTCGTGACGTCCGGGATCTCATCCGGGACTCCGAACAACTTTCGGGTTTCCGCATACTCATATCTCTACAACCCTAGCGTCACCGAACCTTAAGTGTGTAGACCCTACGGGTTCGGGAGACATGCTGACATGACCGAGACGCCTCCCCGGTCAATAACCAACAGCGGGATCTGGATACCCATGTTGGCTCCCACATGTTCCACGATGATCTCATCGGATGAACCACGATGTCGAGGATTCAATCAATCCCGTATACAATTCCCTTTGTCAATCGGTATGTTACTTGCCCGAGATTCGATCGTCGGTATCCCCATACCCTGTTCAATCTCGTTACCGGCAAGTCTCTTTACTCGTACCGTAATGCATGATCCCATGACTAACGCCTTAGTCACATTGAGCTCATTATGATGATGCATTACCGAGTGGGCCCAGAGACACCTCTCCGTCACACGGAGTGACAAATCCCAGTCTCGATCCATGCCAACCCAACAGACACTTCCGGAGATACCCGTAGTGCACCTTTATAGTCACCCAGTTACGTTGTGACGTTTGGCACACCCAAAGCACTCCTACGGTGTCCGGGAGTTGCACGATCTCATGGTCTAAGGAAAAGATACTTGACATTGGAAAAGCTCTAGCAAACGAAACTACACGATCTTTTATGCTATGCTTAGGATTGGGTCTTGTCCGTCACATCATTCTCCTAATGATGTGATCCCGTTATCAATGACATCCAATGCCCATAGTCAGGAAACCATGACTATCTGTTGATCAACGAGCCAGTCAACTAGAGGCTTACTAGGGACACGTTGTGGTCTATGTATTCACACATGTATTACGATTTCCGGATAACACAATTATAGCATGAACAATAGACAATTATCATGAACAAAGAAATATAATAATAACCATTTATTATTGCCTCTAGGGCATATTTCCAACAGTCTCCCACTTGCACTAGAGTCAATAATCTAGTTACATTGTGATGAATCGAACACCCATTGCGTCCTGGTGTTGATCATGTTTTGCTCTAGGGAGAGGTTTAGTCAACGGATCTGCTACATTCAGGTCCGTATGTACTTTACAAATATCCATGTCTCCATTTTGAACACTTTCACGAATGGAGTTGAAGCGACACTTGATATGCCTGGTCTTCCTGTGAAATCTGGGCTCCTTCGCAAGGGCAATAGCTCCAGTGTTGTCACAGAAGAGAGTCATCGGGCCCGACGCATTGGGAATCACCCCTAGGTCGGTAATGAACTCCTTCATCCAGACTGCTTCCTGTGCTGCCTCCGAGGCCGCCATGTACTCCGCTTCACATGTAGATCCCGCCACGACGCTTTGCTTGCAACTGCACCAGCTTACTGCTCCTCCATTCAAAATATACACGTATCCGGTTTGTGACTTCGAGTCATCCAGATCTGTGTCGAAGCTAGCGTCGACGTAACCCTTTACGACGAGCTCTTCGTCACCTCCATAAACGAGAAACATATCCTTAGTCCTCTTCAGGTACTTCAGGATATTCTTGACCGTTGTCCAGTGTTCCATGCCGGGATTACTTTGGTACCTTCCTACCAAACTTACGGCAAGGTTTACATCAGGTCTGGTACACAGCATGGCATACATAATAGACCCTATGGCCGAGGCATAGGGGATGACACTCATCTTTTCTCTATCTTCTGCCGTGGTCGGGCATTGAGCCGTGCTCAATTGCACACCTTGCAATACAGGCAAGAACCCCTTCTTGGACTGATCCATATTGAACTTCTTCAATATCTTGTCAAGGTATGTACTCTGTGAAAGACCAATGAGGCGTCTTGATCTATCTCTATAGATCTTGATGCCTAATATATAAGCAGCTTCTCCAAGGTCCTTCATTGAAAAACACTTATTCAAATAGGCCTTTATACTTTCCAAGAATTCTATATCATTTCCCATCAATAGTATGTCATCCATATATAATATGAGAAATGCTACAGAGCTCCCACTCACTTTCTTGTAAACACAGGCTTCTCCATAAGTCTGTGTAAACCCAAACGCTTTGATCATCTCATCAAAGCGAATGTTCCAACTCCGAGATGCTTGCACCAGCCCATAGATTGAGCGCTAGAGCTTGCATACTTTGTTAGCATTCTTAGGATTGACAAAACCTTCCGGCTGCATCATATACAACTCTTCCTTAAGGAAGCCATTAAGGAATGCCGTTTTAACGTCCATCTGCCATATCTCATAATCATAGTATGCGGCAATTGCTAACATGATTCGGACGGACTTCAGCTTCGCTACGGGTGAGAAAGTCTCATCGTAGTCAACCCCTTGAACTTGTCAATAACCCTTAGCGACAAGTCGAGCCTTATAGATGGTCACATTACCATCCGCGTCTGTCTTCTTCTTAAAGATCCATTTGTTTTCTATGGCTCGCCGATCATCGGGCAAGTCAGTCAAAGTCCATACTTCGTTTTCATACATGGATCCTATCTCGGATTTCATGGCTTCTAGCCATTTGTCGGAATCCGGGCCCGCCATCGCTTCTTCATAGTTCGAAGGTTCACCGTTGTCTAACAACATGATTTCCAGGACAGGGTTGCCGTACCACTCTGGTGCGGAACGTGTCCTTGTGGACCTACGAAGTTCAGTAGTAACTTGATCCGAAGCTTCATGATCATCATCATTAACTTCCTCCCCAGTCGGTGCAGGCACCACAGGAACATTTTCCCATGTTGCGCTACTTTCCGGCACGGAAGGGGCGACTATCACCTCATCAAGTTCCACTTTCCTCCCACTCAATTCTTTCGAGAGAAACTCCTTCTCCAGAAAGGACCCGTTCTTGGCAACGAAGATCTTGCCTTCGGATCTGAGGTAGAAGGTATACCCAATAGTTTCCTTAGGGTATCCTATGAAGACGCATTTCTCCGACTTGGGTTCGAGCTTTTCATGTTGAAGTTTCTTGACATAAGCATCACATCCCCAAACTTTCAGAAACGACAGCTTAGGTTTCTTCCCAAACCATAATTCATACGGTGTCGTCTCAACGGATTTCGACGGAGCCCTATTTAAAGTGAATGCGGCAGTCTCTAAAGCATAGCCCCAAAATGAGAGCGGTAAATCGGTAAGAGACATCATAGATCGCACCATATCCAATAGAGTGCGATTACGACGTTCGGACACACCATTTTTCTGAGGTGTTCCAGGCGGCGTGAGTTGTGAAACTATTCCACATTTCCTTAAGTGTGTGCCAAACTCGTGACTTAAATATTCTCCACCACGATGTGATCGTAAGAATTTTATTTTCCTGTCACGTTGATTCTCAACCTCACTCTGAAATTCCTTGAACTTTTCAAAGGTTTCAGACTTGTGTTTCATTAGGTAGACATACCCATATCTACTTAAATCATCAGTGAGAGTGAGAACATAACGATATCCTCCGCGAGCCTCAACACTCATTGGACCGCACACATCGGTATGTATGATTTCCAATAAGTTGGTTGCTCGCTCCATTGTTCCGGAGAACGGAGTCTTGGTCATCTTACCCATGAGGCATGGTTCGCACGTGTCAAATGATTCATAATCAAGAGACTCCAAAAGTCCATCTGCATGGAGCTTCTTCATGCGCTTGACACCAATGTGACCAAGGCGGCAGTGCCACAAATATGTGGGACTATCGTTATCAACTTTACATCTTTTGGTATTCACACTATGAATATGTGTAGCATCACGTTCGAGATTCATCAAGAATAAACCATTGACCAGCGGGGCATGACCATAAAACATATCTCTCAAATAAATAGAACAACCATTATTCTCGGATTTAAATGAGTAGCCATCTCGAATTAAACGAGATCCTGATACAATGTTCATGCTCAAAGCTGGCACTAAATAACAATTATTGAGGTTTAAAACTAATCCCGTGGGTAGATGCAGAGGTAGCGTGCCGACGGCGATCACATCGACCTTGGAACCATTCCCGACGCGCATCGTCACCTTGTCCTTTGCCAGTCTCCGTTTATTCTGCAGTTCCTGTTTTGAGTTACAAATATGAGCAACCGCACCGGTATCAAATACCCAGGAGCTACTACGAGTACTGGCAAGGTACACATCAATTACATGTATATCACATATACCTTTGGTGTTGCCGGCCTTCTTGTCCGCTAAGTATTTGGGGCAGTTCCGCTTCCAGTGACCACTTCCCTTGCAATAAAAGCACTCAGTCTCAGGCTTGGGTCCATTCTTTGACTTCTTCCCGGCAACTGGCTTACCGGGCGCGGCAACTCCCTTGCCGTCCTTCTTGAAGTTCTTCTTACCCTTGCCCTTCTTGAACTTAGTGGTTTTATTCACCATCAACACTTGATGTTCTTTTCCGATCTCCACCTCCGCTGATTTCAGCATTGAATATACCTCGGGAATGGTCTTTTCCATCCCCTGCATATTGAAGTTCATCACAAAGCTCTTGTAGCTTGGTGGAAGCGACTGAAGGATTCTTTCAATGACCGCGTCATCCGGGAGATTAACTCCCAGCTGAGACAAGCGGTTGTCCAACCCAGACATTCTGAGTATGTGCTCACTAACAGAACTATTCTCCTCCATTTTACAGCTGAAGAACTTGTCGGAGACTTCATATCTCTCGACCCGGGCATGAGCTTGGAAAACCATTTTCAGCTCCTCGAACATCTCATATGCTCCATGTTTCTCAAAACGCTTTTGGAGACCCGGTTCTAAGCTGTAAAGCATGCTGCACTGAACGAGGGAGTAATCATCAGCACGCTGCTGCCAAGTGTTCATAACGTCTTGGTTCTCTGGGATTGGTGCTTCACCTAGCGGTGCTTCTAGGACATAATCTTTCTTGGTAGCTATGAGGATGATCCTCAGGTTCCGGACCCAGTCCGTATAGTTACTGCCATCATCTTTCAGCTTGGTTTTCTCTAGGAACGCGTTGAAGTTGAGGACAACGTGGGCCATTTGATCTACAAGACATAGTGTAAAGATTTTAGACTAAGTTCATGATAATTAAGTTCATATAATCAAATTATTTAATGAACTCCCACTCAGATAGACATCCCTCTAGTCATCTAAGTGAAACATGATCCGAGTTAACTAGGCCGTGTCCGATCATCACGTGAGACGGACTAGTCAAGATCGGTGAACATCTCCATGTTGATCGTATCTTCTATACGACTCATGCTCGACCTTTCGGTCCTCCGTGTTCCGAGGCCATGTCTGTACATGCTAGGCTCGTCAAGTCAACCTAAGTGTATTGCGTGTGTTCCGAGGCCATGTCTGTACATGCTAGGCTCGTCAACACCCGTTGTATGCGAACGTTAGAATCTATCACACCCGATCATCACGTGGTGCTTCGAAACAACGAACCTTCGCAACGGTGCACAGTTAGGGGGAACACTTTCTTGAAATTATTATAAGGGATCATCTTACTTACTACCGTTGTTCTAAGGAAATAAGATGCAAAACATGATAAACATCACATGCAATCAAATAGTGACATGATATGGCCAATATCATTATGCTCCTTTGATCTCCATCTTCGAGGCACCATGACCATCTTCGTCACCGGCATGACACCATGATCTCCATCATCATGATCTCCATCATTGTGTCTTCATGAAGTCGTCACGCCAACGATTACTTCTACTTCTATGGCTAACGCGTTTAGCAACAAAGTAAAGTAATTTACATGGCGTTATTCAATGACACGCAGGTCATACAAAATAATAAAGACAACTCCTATGGCTCCTACCGGTTGTCATACTCATCGACATGCAAGTCGTGATTCCTATTAAAGAAATATGATCAATCTCATACATCACATATATCATTCATCACATCTTCTGGCCATATCACATCACATAGCACTTGCTGCAAAAACAAGTTAGACGTCCTCTAATTGTTGTTGCAAGTTTTTACGTGGCTTGTATAGGTTTCTAGCAAGAATGTTTCTTACCTACGAAAAACCACAACGTGATTTGCCAATTTCTATTTACCCTTCATAAGGACCCTTTTCATCGAATCCGTTCCGACTAAAGTAGGAGAGACAGACACCCGCTAGCCACCTTATGCAACTAGTGCATGTCAGTCGGTGGAACCTGTCTCACGTAAGCGTACGTGTAAGGTCGGTCCGGGCCGCTTCATCCCACAATACCGCTGAAACAAGATAAGACTAGTAGCGGCAAGAAGAATTGGCAACATCAACGCCCACAACTACTTTGTGTTCTACTCGTGCATAGTAACTACACATAGGCCTGGCTCATGATGCCACTGTTGGGAATCGTAGCATAATTTTAAAATTTTCCTACGCTCACCAAGATCCATCTATGGAGTATACTAGCAACGAGGGGAAAGGAGTGCATTTACATACCCTTGTAGATCGCGAGCGGAAGCGTTCCAATGAACGTGGATGACGGAGTCGTACTCGCCGTGATTCAAATCACCGATGACCGAGTGCCGAACGAACGACACCTCCCCGTTCAACACAAGTACGATGCAGCGACGTCTCCTCCTTCTTGATCCAGCAAGGGGAAGGAGAGGTCGATGGAGATCCAGCAGCACGACGGCGTGGTGGTGGATGTAGCGGGTCTCGGTAGGGCTTCGCCGAGCTTCTGCGAGAGGGAGAGGTGTAGCAGGGGAGGAGGGAGGCGCCCAAGGCTATTGTGTTGCTTCCCTCCCTCCCTCCCTTTATATAGGCCCCCTGGGAGGGGGGGGGGGCTCCGGCCAAGATCCCATCAAGGGAGGGGCGGCGGCCAAGGGGGGAGACTTGCCCCCCAAGGCAAGTGGGCCGCCCCCCCACCCTAGGGTTTCTAACCCTAGGCGCAGGGGGGAGGCCCATGGGGGGCGCCCCAGCCCACTAAGGACTGGTTGCCCTCCCACTTCAGCCCATGGGGCCCTCCGGGATAGGTGGCCCCACCCGGTGGACCCCCGGGACCCTTCCGGTGGTCCCGGTACAATACCGGTGACCCCCGAAACTTTCCCGGTGGCCGAAACTTGACTTCCTATATATAATTCTTCACCTCCGGACCATTCCGGAACTCCTCGTGACGTCCGGGATCTCATCCGGGACTCCGAACAACTTTCGGGTTTCCGCATACTCATATCTCTACAACCCTAGCGTCACCGAACCTTAAGTGTGTAGACCCTACGGGTTCGGGAGACATGCTGACATGACCGAGACGCCTCCCCGGTCAATAACCAACAGCGGGATCTGGATACCCATGTTGGCTCCCACATGTTCCACGATGATCTCATCGGATGAACCACGATGTCGAGGATTCAATCAATCCCGTATACAATTCCCTTTGTCAATCGGTATGTTACTTGCCCGAGATTCGATCGTCGGTATCCCCATACCCTGTTCAATCTCGTTACCGGCAAGTCTCTTTACTCGTACCGTAATGCATGATCCCGTGACTAACGCCTTAGTCACATTGAGCTCATTATGATGATGCATTACCGAGTGGGCCCAGAGATACCTCTCCGTCACACGGAGTGACAAATCCCAGTCTCGATCCGTGCCAACCCAACAGACACTTTCGGAGATACCCGTAGTGCACCTTTATAGTCACCCAGTTACGTTGTGACATTTGGTACACCCAAAGCACTCCTACGGTGTCCGGGAGTTGCACGATCTCATGGTCTAAGGAAAAGATACTTGACATTGGAAAAGCTCTAGCAAACGAAACTACACGATCTTTTATGCTATGCTTAGGATTGGGTCTTGTCCGTCACATCATTCTCCTAATGATGTGATCCCGTTATCAATGACATCCAATGCCCATAGTCAGGAAACCATGACTATCTGTTGATCAACGAGCCAGTCAACTAGAGGCTTACTAGGGACACGTTGTGGTCTATGTATTCACACATGTATTACGATTTCCGGATAACACAATTATAGCATGAACAATAGACAATTATCATGAACAAAGAAATATAACAATAACCATTTATTATTGCCTCTAGGGCATATTTCCAACAACCGGGAGTGGTGCCTACTATTGTCACTCCAGGGTTGCCGGATCAGAACACGTAGTAGGTGACTATAACTTGCAAGATCGGATCTAGAACATGGATATAATGGTGATAACATAAACGGTTCAGTTCTGAAATCATGGCACCTGGGCACAAAGTGACAAGCATTAAGCATGGCAAAGTCATAGCAGCATTAATCTCAGAACATAGTGGATACTAGGGATCGGTCCGTAAAAAAACTAACTAGATTACATGATGAATCTCATCCAACTCCTCACCGACCAACGAGCCTACGAAGGAATTACTCACTCCCGGTGGGGAGCATCATGGAATTGGCGATGGAGAAGGGTTGGTGATGACGAAGATCGAAGATCCCCCTCTCCTGAGCCCCAAACGGACTCCAGATCTGACCTCCCAATGAAGAACAGGAGACGGCGGCGGCTCCGTCTCGTGGAACGCGATAATTCTTTCTCCCTGATTTTTTTTCTGGAAAAATGTGATTTTATAGTGTTGGTTTCAGCGTCTGCGGGGCCACCAGGTGGGGACAACCCACCTGGGCGTGCCTGGAGTGGGGGGGGGCCCTGGTGGGTTGTGCCCACCCAGGTGCCCCCTCCGGTGGTTCTTGGCTCCAGAAATTCTCTTTTATTATTTAAAAAATCCTCGTGAAGTTTCGTTCCGTTCCGAGAACTTTTATTTCTGCAGAAAAACAACACCATGGTAGTTCTGCTGAAAACATCGTCAGTCCGGGTTAGTTTTCATTCAAATCATGCAAATTAAAGTCCAAAACAAGAGGAAAATCGTTAGGAAAAGTAGATACGTTGGAGACGTATCAGGGGACAATGGTACCATACAACAACGGTCGCACAAGATTATGCCTGCCTACCGGGCCAGGGTAGCGCAAGCGCATAACCTTCCCTAGTTGGGGGCACCGGTGAGAGGCATGATAATAGGCCGCATTAGGGCTTTCCCATAAAGGCAAATGTGGTTGCACTCGGCTCGATTTGGTGGCAGCATGACTTGATCAACAATATGTTCAAGTTGAGCTTATTATCATGTTTAATCTTAAAGAAAATAATGCGAGTCATAGTATGCCATGAAATGCACATGCAAGGAATCCACATAGTAACGGTACTATCCTAAGCACAAGCATATTAAGTAAACACTACCGCACCACTTAAACAAGTAACCCTCATACTTCTGGAAAGCCTAACAAGAATATCATTAAAATAATACTAGCACAAGTTCAATTATTTAAATTAAGTAAATGCAATAATATGAACTTAACTCAAATAAAAACCATTGCCATTGCAATGCCATCCTTGCAAATGAATGGTGTGGCTTGCCTTAGTTCAGAGGAGGGTCACAAAACTCCTGATCCTCTTCAAGACAAGTTGAACCTTCTAAAAATAATTCAAAGACCAAAAAAATGTCACATAAAGCATTTTATTGCACCAGAAAATATCTACAACAAGGAAAAATCTCAATTTTTGCATACAACAAGAGGAGCTCAATACAAAAACTGTTGCAAAAAGAATCAACTCATCTGGACTTATGGTTTAGGAGATATTAGTGGTCAAATTTAGGTCAAACATGAATTTAAACAGAAAATACAAAAATCTAGAGAGCGCCATGTCGAAGGCGTATTCTTAGAATGCACCTCCACTTATACCGCTTCGGGAGCGAGTGAGAGAGAGGCTGATAGGTGGGGCCCTCTGGTCAGGTTTAGAAGAGAGAGAGAGAGAACAGAGGATGGTGACGTTGTCGACGGTGGATCTCCGGCGAGGAGGCCACGGTGACCGCCGGCGAGGAGGGGAGTGGACGAGGCTAACGGAGATGAGCAAGCACGTACCCGAGGCGTGGGCAGAGGTGGACAGACGGTGTCAGGGTGGTCATCTCCAGATGCACTGGGCAGCGGAGCTCGTCAGAGTCGGCGTTCCCGGTAGAGTTCCGCCGAACTAAGCACACCGTCGTGTTCAGGGGGACCTCACAAGCACGCCTGGGGAGAGGAACAAGGTCGAGGAGCAACGGAGAGAGTGGATCGCCATGGGGGATCCACGGCCAACTCCAGCGAGGAATGGCGGCTAGAGGCCTGCCCGGCCTTGCCGCGGTGTTGAGCTGATCAAGTCATGTTACTAGACCATGACGAACCTACAAACTATGAAGAAGCTATGATGAGCCCAGATTCCGATAAATGGCTTGAGGCCATGAAATCTGAGATAGGATCCATGTATGAGAACAAAGTATGGACTTTGGTTGACTTGCCCGATGATCGGCGAGCCATAGAGAATAAATAGATCTTCAAGAAGAAGATTGACACTGATGGCAATGTTACTGTCTACAAAGCTTGACTTGTCGCGAAAGGTTTTCGACGAGTTCAAGGAGTTGACTACGATGAGACTTTCTCACCCGTAGCAATGCTTAAGTCTGTCCGAATCATGTTAGCAATTGCCGCATTTTTGATTATGAAATCTGGCAAATGGACGCCAAAATTGAATTCCTTAATGGATCTCTAAAAGAAGAGTTGTATATGATGCAACCAGAAGGTTTTTTCGATCCTAAAGGTGCTAGCAAAGTGTGCAAGCTCCAGCGATCCATTTATGGACTGGTGCAAGCCTCTCGGAGTTGGAATATACGCTTTGATGAGGTGATCAAAGCATATGGTTTTATACAGACTTTCGGAGAAGCCTGTATTTACAAGAAAGTGAGTGGAAGTTCTGTAGCATTTCTAATATTATATATGGATGACATATTGTTGATTGGAAATGATATAGAATTTCTGGATAGCATAAAAGGATACTTGAATAAAAGTTTTTCAATGAAAGACCTCGGTGAAGCTGCTTATATATTGGGCATCAAGATCTATAGAGGTAGATCAAGACGCTTAATAGGAATTTGACAAAGCACATACCTTGATAAAGTTTTGAAGAAGTTCAAAATGGATAAGTCAAAGAAGGTGTTCTTGCCTGTATTGTAAGGTGTGAAGTTGATTAAAGACTCAAAACCCGACCACGGCAGAAGATAAATAGAGAATGAAAGTCATTCCCTATGCCTCAGCCATAGGTTCTATAAAGTATGCCATGCTGTGTACCAAACCTGTGGTGTACCTTGCCATGAGTTTGGCAAGGGGGTACAATAGTGAACCAGGACTAGATCACTGGACAACGGTCAAAATTGTCCTTAGTTACCTTAAAGAGCACTAAGGAAATGTTTCTCGGTTATGGAGGTGATAAAGAGTTCATCGTAAAGAGTTACGTCGATGCAAGCTTTGACACTGATCTAGATGACTCTAAGTCTCAATCTAGATACGTATTGAACATAAGAGAAATTAGCTAGAGTAGCTCCATGCAGAGCTTTGTAGACATAGAAATTTTCAAAATACAAACGAATCTGAATGTGGCAGACCCGTTGACCAAACTTCTCTCACAAGCAAAACATAATCACACCTTAGTACTCTTTGGGTGTTAATCACATAGCGATGCGAACTAGATTATTGACTCTAGTAAACCCTTTGGGTGTTGGTCACATGGCGATGTGAACTATGGGTGTTAATCACATATAGATGTGAACTATTGGTGTTAAATCACATGGAGATGTGAACTAGATTATTGACTCTATTGCAAGTGGGAGACTGAAGGAAATATGCCCTAGAGGCAATAATAAAGTTGTTATTTTATATTTCCTTATATCATGATAAATGTTTATTATTCATGCTAGAATTGTATTAACCGGAAACTTGATACATGTGTGGATACATAGACAAAACACCGTGTCCCTAGCAAGCCTCTACTAGACTAGCTCGTTAATCAAAGATGGTTAAGTTTCCTAACCATAGACATGTGTTATCATTTGATGAACGGGATCACATCATTAGGAGAATGATGTGATGGACAAGACCCATCCGTTAGCTTAGCATATTGATCGTTTAGTTTTATTGCTATTGCTTTCTTCATGTCAAATACATATTCCTTCGACTATGAGATTATGCAACTCCCGAATACCGGAGGAATACCTTGTGTGCTATCAAACTTCACAACGTAACTGGGTGATTATAAAGATGATCTACAGGTATCTCCAAAGGTGTTTGTTGGGTTGGCATAGATCGAGATTAGGATTTGTCACTCCGAGTATCGGAGAGGTATCTCTGGGCCCTCTCGGTAATGCACGTCATAAGAAGCCTTGCAAGCAAAGTGACTAATGAGTTAGTTACAAGATGATGTATTACGGAACGAGTAAAGAGACTTGCCGGTAACGAGATTGAACTAGGTATGTGGGTACCGACGATCGAATCTCGGGCAAGTAACATACCGATGGACAAAGGGAATAACGTATGTTGTCATAACAGTTCGACCGATAAAGATCTTCGTAGAATATGTAGGAGTCAATATGAGCATCCAGGTTCCGCTATTGTTTATTGACCGGAGAGGCGTCTCAGTCATGTCTACATAGTTCTCGAACCCGTAGGGTCCGCACGCTTAACGTTCGATGACGATCTAGTATTATATGAGTTATGTGATTTGGTGATCGAATGTTGTTCGGAGTCCCGGATGAGATCACAGACATGACGAGGAGTCTCTAAATGGTTGAGAGGTAAAGATTGGTATATAGGATGATGGTATTCGGACACCGGAAGTGTTCCGGAGGATACCGGGTACAATAGGGTCACCGGAAGGGGTTCCGGGCACCCCTGGCAAAGATATTGGCTTAATGGGTAGACCAGCCCACAAGGGGCTGGTGCGCCCCTCCACCAGGCCGACCAGCCCTAAGGAAATGAAAGGGGGGAGGGCAAGTGCCTCCTTCCTTCCCCTCCTCAAGGGAGAAAGGAAAGGGGGGCACCTCCCCCTTCCTCCCCCTGGCGCCTATACAAGGAAAGGGGGGGGGGGCGAACCAGGGCAGGAGCCCAAGTGGGATTCGGCCCCTCTTGGGGCGCCCCTTGGCCTCTCCCCTCTCCCTCCCACCTATATATATATGAGGAGGGGGGCGCCTAGAACACACAACATCAATTGTTAGCCGTGTGCGGCGCCCCCCTCCATAGTTTACACCCCTGGTCATATTCTCGCGGTGCTTAGGCGAAGCCGTGCGTGGATCACTTCACCATCACCGTCACCATGCCGTCATGTTGACGTAACTCATCTACTTCCTCGACACCTTGCTGGATCAAGAAGGCGAGGGACATCATCGCGCTGAAGGTGTGCAGAACTCGGAGGTGCCGTACGTTCGGTGCTTGATCGGTCGGAGCTAGAAGAAGTTCGACTACATCAACCATGTTGTCAAACGCTTCCGCTTTCGGTCTACGAGGGTACATAGACACACTCTCCCCCTTGTTTCTATGCATCTCCTAGATAGATCTTGCGTGAGCGTAGGATTTTTTTCGAAATTGCAGGATATGTTTCCCAACAGTGGTATCAGAGCCAGGTCTATGCGTAGATGATATGCATGAGTAGAACACAAAGAGTTGTGGGCGGTGATCGTCATACTACTTACCACCAATGTCTTATTTTGATTCGGCGGTATTGTTGGATGAAGCGGCCCGGAACAACCTTACATGACCACGTTCATGAGGCTGGTTCCACCGACAGACATGCAACTAATTTTGCATAAAGGTGGCTGGCGGGTGTCTGTTTCTCCTACTTTAGTTGAATCGAAGTTGACTATAGGCAGCCCTTGTTGAAGGTTAAAATAGCAAACTTGATAAATTACCGTTGTGGTTTTGATGCATAGGTAAGAACGGTTCTTGCTAGAAGCCCGTAGTAGCCACGTAAAACTTGCAACAACAATGTAGAGGACGTCTAACTTGTTTCTGCAGAGCATGTTGTGATGTGATATGGTCAAGACATGATGTGATATACGTTATTGTATGAGATTATCATGTTTTGTGAAAGTTATCGGCTACAGGCAGGAGCCTTATGGTTGTCTCTTTATTGTATGAAATGTAAACGCCATGTAATTTCTTTACTTTATCACTATGCGTTAGCGATAGTTGTAGAAGCAATAGTTGGCGAGACGACCACGACGCTATGATGGAGATCAAGGTGTCGAGCCGGTGACGATGGAGATCATGACGATGCTTTGGAGATGGAGATCAAAAGCACAAGATGATGATGGCCATATCATGTCACATATTTTGATTGCATGTGATATTTATCTTTTATGCATCTTATTTTTCCTAGTACGACGGTAGCATTATAAGATGATTCCTTAACTAAATTTCAGGGTATAAGTGTTCTCCCTGAGTATGCACCATTGCAACAGTTCATCGTGTTGAGACACCACGTGACGATCGGGTGTGATAGACTCTACGTTCACATACAAGGGGTGCAAGACAGTTTTGCACATGCGGAATACTCGGGTTAAACTTAACAAGCCTAGCATGTACAGATATGGCCTCAGAACACTTGAGACCAAAAGGTCGAACATGAATCATATATTAGATATGATCAACATAGAGATGGTCACCATTGATGACTACTCCATCTCACGTGATGATCGGACATGGTTTAGTTGATTTGGATCACGTATCATTTAGATGACTTGAGGGATGTCTATCTAAGTGGGAGTCCTTAAGTAATTTGATTAATTGAACTTTAATTTATCATGAACTTAGTCCTGATATTTTTTGCATATCTATGTTGTAGATTAATAGCTCGTGATATAGCTCTTGTATATTTTTGATATGTTCCTAGAGAAAACTAAGTTGAAAGATGATAGTACCAATGATGCGGGCTGGGTCCATGATCTGAGCATTATCCTCGTTGTTGCAAGAAGAATTGTGTCCTTGATGCACCGCTAGGCGACAAACCTGTTGCAGGAGCATATGGAGACGTTATGAACGTTTTGCAAGATCGATATGATGACTACTTGATAGTTTAGTGTGCCATGCTATACGGCTTAGAACCAGGACTTCAAAAATGTTTTGAAGGCCACGGAGCATATGCGATGTTTCAAGAACTGAAAATTGGTATTTCAGATTCATGCCCGTGTCGAGAGGTATGAGACCTCTGACAAGTACTTTGCCTACAAGATGTAGGAGAATAACCCAGCTAGTGAGCATATACTCAGAAAGTCTGGGTACTACAATCGCTAGAATTAAGTGGGAGTTAATCTTCTAGATAAGATAGTGATTGACAGAGTTCTCTAGTACCATCACCAAGCTACTAGAACTTCGTGATGAACTATAATATGCAAGGGATGCCGAAAATGATTCCCGAGCTCTTCGCGATGCTGAAATCGGCGAATATAGAAATCAAGAAAAAGCATCAAGTGTTGATGGTTGACAAGACCACTAGTTTAAAGTAAAAAGGGCAAGGGAAAGAAAGGGAACTTCAAGAAGAATGGCAAGCAAGTTGCCACTCACGTGAATAAGTCCAAAGCTGGACCCAAGCCTGAAACTGAGTGCTTCCACTGCAAAGGGAATGGTCACTAGAAGCGGAGCTGCCCCAAATACTTGGCGGATAAGAAGGATGGCAAAGTGAACAAAAGGTATATTTGATATACATGTTATTGATGTGTACTTTACTAGTGTTTGTAGCAATCCCTGGGTATTTGATACTAGTTCAATTGCTAAGATTAGTAACTCAAAATGGGAGTTGCAGAATGAACACATACTAGTTAAGAACGAAATGACGATGTGTGTTGATACGATCACCATCGCACACTCCCTCTACTTTCGGGATTAGTGTTGAACCTAAATAAATGTTATTTGGTGTTTGCATTGAGCATGAATATGATTGGATCATGTTTATTGCAATACAGTTATTCATTTAAGTCAGAGAATAATTGTTGTTCTGTTTACATGAATAAAACCTTCTATGGTCATACACCCCATGTAAATGGTTTATTTAATCTCAATTGTAGTGATACACATATTCATAATATTGATGCCAAAAGATGCAAAGTTGATAATGATAGTGCAGCATATTTGTGGCACTGCCGTTTAGGTCATATTGGTGTAAAGCGCATGAAGAAACTCCATGCAGATGGACTTTTGGAATTACTTGATTATGAATCATTTGAACTTGCGAACCATGCCTCATGGGCAAGATGACTAAAACTCCGTTCTCCGGAACAATGGAGCGAGCCAGTGACTTATTAGAAATAATACATACCGATGTATGTGGTCCGATTAGTGTTGAGGCACGCGGCGGGTATCGTTATTTTCTGACCTTCATAGATGATTTGAGCAGATATGGGTATATCTACTTAATGAAACACAAGTCTAAAACATTTGAAAAGTTAAAGAATTTCAGAGTGAAGTGGAGAATCATCGTAACAAGAAAATAAAGTTTCTACGATCTGATCGCGGAGGCGAATATTTGAGTTACGAGTTTGGCGTTCATTTAAAACAATGTGGAATAGTTTCACAACTCACGCCACCTGGAAGAGCACAGTGCAATGGTGTGTCCGAACGTCGTAACCGTACTTTATTAGATATGGTGTGATCTATGATGTCTCTTACTGATTTACCACTATCATTTTGGGGTTATGCATTAGAGACAACTGCATTCAAGTTAAATAGGGCACCATCTAAATCCGTTGAGACGACACCATATGAACTGTGGTTTGGTAAGAAACCTAAGCTGTCGTTTCTTAAAGTTTGGGGTTGCGACACTTATGTCAAAAGGCTTCAGCCTGATAAGCTCGAACCCAAATCGGAGAAGTGCGTCTTCATAGGATACACTAAGCAAACAATTCGGTACACCTTCCACCACAGATCCGAAGGCAAGATCTTTGTTGCCAAGAATGGAAACTTTTTAGAGAAGGAGTTTCTCTCGAAAGAAGTCAGTGGGAGGAAAGTAGAACTTGATGAGGTAATTGTACCTTCCCTCGAATTGGAAAGTAGCTCATCACAGAAAACCGTTCCCGTGATGCCTATGCCAACTAGAGAGGAAGCTAATGATGATGATCATGAAACTTCGGATCAAGTTACTACCGAACCTCGTAGGTCAACCAGGGCACGTCCCGCACCAGAGCGGTACTGTAATCCTGTTCTGGAAGTCATGTTACTAGACCATGACGAACCTATGAACTATGAAGAAGATAAGATGAGCCCAGGTTCCGATAATTGGCTTGAGGCCATGAAATCTGAGATAGGATCCACGCATGAGAACAAAGTGTGGACTTTGGTTGACTTGCCCGATGATCGGCGAGCCATAGAGAATAATTGGATCGTCAAGAAGAAGACTGACGCTGATGGTAATGTTACTATCTACAAAGCTCGACTTATCGCGAATGGTTTTTGACGAGTTCAAGGAGTTGACTACGATGAGACTTTCTCACCCGTAGCGATGGTGAAGTCTGTCCGAATCATGTTAGCAATTGCCGCATTTTATGATTATGAAATCTGGCAAATGGACGTCAAAATTGCATTCCTTAATGGATTTCTAAAAGAAGAGTTGTATATGATGCAAATAGAAGGTTTTGTCGATCCTAAAGGTGCTAACAAAGTGTGCAAGCTCCAGCGATCCATCTATGACTGGTGCAAGCATCTCAGAGTTGGAATATACGCTTTGATGAGGTGATCAAAGCATTTGGTTTTGTATAGACTTTCAGAGAAGGCTGTATTTGCAAGAAAGTGAATGGGAGCTCTGTAGCATTTCTAATATTATATTTGGATGACATATTGTTGATTGGAAATGATATAGAATTTCTGGATAGCATAAAAGGATACTTGAATAAAAGTTTTTCAATGGTAGACCTCGGTGAAGCTGCTTATATATTGGGCATCAAGATCTATAGAGATAGATCAAGACGCTTAATAGGACTTTCACAAAGCACATACCTTGATAAAGTTTGGAAGAAGTTCAAAATGGATCAGTCAAAGGAGTTCTTGCCTGTATTGTAAGGTGTGAAGTTGAGTAAATACTCGAAACCCGACCACGGCAGAAGATAAAGAGAGAATGATAGTCATTCCCTATGCCTCAGCCATAGGTTCTATAAAGTATGACATGTTGTGTACCAAACCTGTTGTGTACCTTGCCATGAGTTTGGCAAGGGGGTACAATAGTGATCCAGGACTAGATCACTGGATAGCGGTCAAAATTGTCCTTAGTTACCTTAAAGAGGACTAAGGAAATGTTTCTCGGTTATGGAGGTGATAAAGACTTCGCCGTAAAGAGTTACGTCGATGCAAACTTTGACACTGATCTAGACTCAATCTTGATACGGATTGAACGTAGGAGCAATTAGCCAGAGTAGCTCCATGTAGAGCATTGTAGACATAGAAATTTGTAAAATACATACGAATCTGAATGTGGCAGACCCGTTGACTAAACTTCTCTCCCTAGCAAAACATGATCACACCTTAGTACTCTTTGGGTGTTAATCACATAGCGATGTGAACTAGATTATTGACTCTAGTAAACCCTTTGGGTGTTGGTCACATGGCGATGTGAACTATATATAGGTGTTAATCATATAAAGATGTGAACTATTGGTGTTAAATCACATGGCGATGTGAACTATATTATTGACTCTAGTGCAAGTGGGAGACTGAAGGAAATATGCCCTAGAGGCAATAATAAATATGTTATTTTATATTTCCTTATATCATGATAAATCTTTATTATTCATGCTAGAATTGTATTAACCACAAACTTGATATATGTGTGGATACATAGACAAAACACCGTGTCCCTAGTAAGCCTCTACTAGACTAGCTCGTTAATCAAAGATGGTTAAGTTTCCTAACCATAGACATGTGTTGTCATTTGATGAACGGGATCACATAATTCCTAATGATGTGATGGACAAGACCCATCCGTTAGCTTAGCATATTGATCGTTCAATTTTATTGCTATTGCTTTCTTCATGTCAAATACATATTCCTTCGACTATGAGATTATGCAACTCCCGGATACTGGAGGAATACCTTGTGTGCTATAAAACCTCACAACATAACTGAGTGATTATAAAGATGCTCTATAGGTATCTCCGAAGGCGTTTGTTGGGTTGGCATAAGTTGAGATTAGGATTTATCACTCCGAGTATCGGAGAGGTATCTCTGGGCCCTCGCGGTAATGCACATCATAAGAAGCCTTGCAAGCAAAGTGACTAATGAGTTAGTTACAAGATGATGTATTACAGAACGAGTAAAGAGACTTGCCGACAGTGAGATTGAACTAGGTATGTGGATACCGACGAGCGAATCTCGGGCAAGTAACATACCGATGGAAAAGGGGAATAACGTATGTTGTCATAACGGTTCGACCGATAAAGATCTTCATAGAATATGTAGGAGCCAATATGAGCATCTAGGTTCCGCTATTGGTTATTGACCGGAGAGGCGTCTCGGTCATGTCTACATAGTTCTCGAACCCGTAGGGTCCGCACGCTTAACGTTCCTTGACGATTTAGTATTATGTGAGTTATGTGATTTGGTGACCGAATGTTGTTCGGAGTCCCGGATGAGATCACAGACACGAAGAGGAGTCTCGAAATGGTTCATAGGTAAAGATTGATATATAGGATGATGGTATTCGGACAACGGAAGTGTTCCGGAGGATAACGGGTACATATAGGGTCACCGGAAGGGGTTCCGGGCACCCCCGGCAAAGATATGGGCTTAATGGGCCAAGGGAGGGACAGACCAGCCCACAAGGGGCTGGTGCGCCCCTCCACCAGGCCACCATCCCTAGGGAAAGGAAAGGGGGGAGGGCAAGTCCCTCCTTCCTTCCCCTCCTCAAGGGAGAAAGGAAAGGGGGGCGCCACTTCCCCCTTCCTTCCCCTGGCGCCTATACAAGGAAAGGGGGGGCGGGGCGAACCAGGGCAGGAGCCCAAGTGGGATTCGGCCCCACTTGGGGCGCCCCTTGGCCTCTCCCCTCTCCCTCCCACCTACATATATGAGGAGGGGGCGCCTAGAACACACAACATCAATTGTTAGCCGTGTGCGGCGCCCCCCTCCACAGTTTACACCCCTGGTCATATTCTCGCGGTGCTTAGGCGAAGCCCTGCGCGGATCACTTCACCATCACCGTCACCACGCCTCGTGCTGACGGAACTCATCTACTTCCTCGACACCTTGCGGGATCAAGAAGGTGAGGGAAGTCATCGCGCTGAACATGTGCAGAACTCGGAGGTGCCGTACGTTCGGTGCTTGATCGGTCGGAGCTAGAAGAAGTTCGACTACATCAACAATGTTGTCAAACGCTTCCGCTTTCGGTCTACGAGGGTACATAGAAACACTCTCCCCCTCGTTGCTATGCATCTCCTAGATAGATCTTGCGTGAGCATAGGAATTTTTTTTGAAATTGCATGCTACGTTTCCCAACACAGGGCGCGGGGTGGGACGACACGGTCACGCGGGAGCACTGTGCTCTCTGCTCCGCCGTGTCCGCGTCCGCGATGCAGGTTGTCAGCATTGGGGAGCGGCAGAGGATAGCTAGGGGGAGAATATGAGGTTGCAGGCGAGCTAGGACAGGCTGCGGAGGCGCGTGGTGATCGGATGGGTGGAGGCAGAGGGGTCGCGACGCGCAGAGCGTGTCAGCTGCCTGTCGAACACTCTATCTCCACCCGATCACCGCATGCACTGGTGCAACGTGGTGCGCCAGGGTGGTCAGACCATGTCTAGGGCCTTGTCCTTTCATCATTGAGGTTGGGGATGCTCTTGGTTTGCTTCCAGCTCGACCAGACAAAGTTTGGGTACTAGAGGAAGTTTCTAGACAGAAACTATTGAAGAATCTAGCGAAAAATCCACAAAGAGACAAGGGCTGTGTCTTGGTGGCTATGCTTTAGGTTGGAATTTAGTCATGCTAGAAAAAATTCAGCTCAAAGGGAGCTAACAAAAATACACTTCCTTCACAAAGTGCCCTTGCTGTCCAGAGAAGAAAATATTTTCTTGAGCCAAAATTCTCCACATGACCATGGGATATTTTTGCATAGGAAGGTGAGACATGACCTAAATAATATTACGGAATTTATTGGGATTTTTTTGAGCAATAAAAATGAGGGTTGCTTCACAACAGAAGGAGAAAATATTCATTTTCAAAGAGAAAATGAATATTATGCCAATTAAGAAAATAATTTTGTGACATGATCTTGAGAGAGATGAGATCTTGAGGTGTTTTGAGAGTGCTAGAGTCCACTTGGGAGAAAAATCAAAATAATTCTCAAGTGGCAAGTCCAAAAGAGTTGATTGAAAATTCAAATTCAAACCAAATATTCAATAAACCTCAGAAAAAGAAAAATGGCAAAATCCAGGGTGTCACAAAGACTCATATGCTGCATGGGCATTTAGGCATTGCCTTGGCCTAGGTTGTTGTAGAACTCATCATCTTCATCTGATTCTGACTCTGATATTTCTTCTTCGGGGTCCATAGTCATTCCAGCATAAGGACCAACCAACTTAGATATTCTCTTTGTCGGCGTTCTGGGAACCGGGGTACACAGGCTTGCCTGCTTGTGGCCCACGACATGGCTCCGTCGACGGCCTGGTATGGCCCATCTTCAGCACCAACAACACAAGACCCTTGCGAGGGGCCAAGCCTCGCGAGGCGGAAAACACCAAGACCTCCAGAAGGAGCGGCTTCTCTAGGCTGGCTCCTGAGGAGCGGAGTTTCCTATGCAGGTGCCACCTCGTGAGGTTGAGGTGACGCAAGCCATGACGATCAAGGCCAGGCGAGCGCCAGCGGGCGCAGTACAACAGGTTTCCCCTTTGGTGCTAAAGAGGCAAGCGCACGCGCGGAGTCCCAAGGAATCAGCCAAAGGTTTCCATTTCCGTGCTACAAGACCAAGACCGCCAGGACAGCAGGACGGAGGTCATCGCCGAGCCCACCACGGTGTCACGGCCAGAAGCTTTGCAGGAGAAGACCACTTGTCTCCCTTCGAATTTGGCCGTTGTGGAATCCCTTCCGCCTTCATTTTGAGGGAAGAGGACCAAGGCCACTGTAAATATAGCCCAGCCACCACCATAGGAAGGTATGGATCATTCAGACCACCCGCACCCTCACCAGCTCACACAAACACAAGAACACACCTCCTGAGGTTGTTCTCCCTTTGTACCAGTTCATCCTCAGCCCACCTTGAGGCTAATCCACCACAAAGCAGGAGTAGGGTATTACACCGCCAGGTGGCCCAAACCTGGGTAAACCACTGTGTCCCTTTCCATTCCAGTTCATCGAGCTAGGCCGTTAGATCGACGAGTTGACAGATTGGGGAGGGAGAGTTCTTCGCATGCACCCCAGAGTTCGAATCTATCTTGGGTCTGTGGAGCCCTGAATCCGACATTTGGCGCGCCAGGTAGGGGTGCGTGGGAGCCTCTCTCTCATCAGTCGGTCCGCCACCGTTCCGCCGTCCTCATGGCCGACGCTCATCGGGTTCGTGCTGAGTGTCAGGCTGCCCTTGCCGCCCGTGTCGCCCAGACAGCGCCTGCAGGCGGCGGCGCTCCCCATCGTTCCCCATCGCATGCGGCCGACGCTGCCACTGGCCCCACGGCCCATGAGCAGCAGGCTTCATCGCTGCAGCCTTCTGTGCGGCGTGATGGGCGCACCGCCACTCCATCGCTGACTCCGGCAGCGGCTTCGTCTTCCCATGCTCGTCGTGGGCCGGCGAATGCGCAAGCTGCGTTGCTCATGGCACGCGAGCTTCTGCGCTATCGCCTGAACAATTACCTCTATGAGGACTGGCGGGACCGCATCGCTGAGCTCGTCAGCGCCACTGGAGAGGCCCCTGCGCCGTCCCGCTCGCTGCCTTCCCCGCCGCCTCTTGCGGGCGGCGTGGCCCACGGTGCACCTCCTCCACCTCCTAGGCAAGACCGTCCTCGAGCCAAGACGCGAGGCCCCCCGGTGTGACCCGCCGCGCGACGAAGAAAGCTGCCAGATGGTGCAGTGGCCCCAAGGAGAGGCGCGTGCGCTCCTAGCACCGCCACGTCAAGACCGCGTGCCGCCCGAGGCAGTGGTGCGCAAGCGCCAAGATCAAGCTCCACCTCCACGACGGGTTCCGGGTAGTGCGGCAGGCTGCCGCGCGTTCACCCCGGAGCTGCGCCACGTCGTCTGGCCAGGGAAGTTCAAGCCAAACCTGCCTCCGCGCTACGACGGCACCCCCGACCCTATCGAGTTCCTCCAGCTCTACGAGCTGAGTATCGAGGCGGCCAACGACGACGAGAAGGTCATGGCGAACTGGTTTCCCATGGCCCTTAAGGATTGCGCGCGCTCATGGGTCCTGAACCTCCCCGCGGGATCGATCTCCTCCTGGGATGAGATGCGAGAGCGCTTCATCGCCAACTTCCAGGGCATTCGCGACCGCGCACCTGCTGCGAGTGACCTGCGGTGCATCAAGAAGTAGCCAGGAGAGACCTTGCGCAAATACATCCAGTGCTTCACCAACGTTCGCCTCAAAATTCCCAAGGTGTCGGATGAGGCCATCATTTCGGCATTCACCGTTGGCGTCTGGGAGCTCGCCATACACGAGGACCTATGCTCAGCCCTGGAGATGTTCAACATGGCAACCAGGTGCGCGAGGGCCGAGGAAGGTCGCCTCTCCCTCCTTGAGCTTCCGGAGGCTGACCCAGAAGACAAGAAGGCCAAGGCCAAGGACGTGAAGCGCAAGGGTCCAGCTGTGCTCGCGGCCGAACCCGAGATGAAGCGCGGCTGTGAACACCCGGAGTCATCCAAGGGCAGCCGCCCGTTCTGCGTCTTCCACAACATGCACAACCACAACACCAATGACTACCAAGAGCTCAGGGCCATCCGCGACGGGCGCCTCGGTTGTCGCCCCGAGTGCAACGACCGAGGCTATGGCCGTGGAGGAGGCCGAGGCAGAGGACGCTGGGACAACCGCGACGCCCGCCAGGACTGGCGCAATCAGCCTCGTGAGGACTGCGAAACAGGGCCAGCCTCACAAGGGCCCCTGGAGGGATCAGCCTCATGAGGACCGTCCTTAGGGCAACGCTGGCCTTCCTCCGCTGCTGCCGCCACCAATGAGGAATAATGACCACCACCAAGATGATGGGTCTGGGGGCTTCCAAGAGCTTCGTGCCATCGGTTGCACCCTAGGCGGCGCTCAGGCTCCTGCCTCCCATCACATCTTCAAGCAGTTCGCTCGTGAGGTGAAAGCGGCCCTCCCCAAGCTCGAGGCAATGAGTCCGCTCAGGTGGTCCAAGTACGCCATCACCTTCGACTCTACTGAACAGCTCAAGTGCGCGGCCACTGCCGACGCGCTTCCGATGCTCTGCTCGCCTACTATCAGCAACGTCCTCATCACCAAGACACTCATCGATGGCGGCGTGGGACTCAATGTGTAACACCCCGCATGTAACTTGCCATATTTGTAACTCCGACTCTTGCCATTTCCGGCTATGTGATATGTTTTTCCCTCCGTTGTCGGGTTTTGTCTTTCGTTTTGTATTTTGTCATGTCATGCATTTTCATATCATGTCATCATGTGCATTGCATTCGCATACGTGTTCGTCTCATGCATCCGAGCATTTTCCCCGTTGTCCGTTTTGCAATCCGGCGCTCCTATCTCCTCCGGTGCACCTCTCTAGTTTTCTTTCGTGTGCGTGTGTCAAACTTTCTCGGAATGGACCGAGGCTTGTCAAGTGGTCTTAATATACCACCCGGAGACTACCGGTCAAGTTTCGTTCCATTCGGAGGTCGTTTGGTACTCCAACGGTAAACCGGGCCTCCGCAAAGTCCATTTGAGTATCCAGCAAAAAACCCCTCCAAAACCAGCCCAAGGCCCACCAAACTCTCTTCCATGCTCTAGGTCGTTCGATCACGATCGTGTGGGCGAAAACCGCACCTCATTTGGAGCCTCCTAGCTCCCTCTACCTATTTATATGTGGGCATCCCGAAAAACGAAATCTCAGACGAACCCTAACCCTCTCCCTCCGCGCCGCGCCGGACGCGTCCGCCCGCGCCGGACACGTCCGCCGCCGCGCCCTGGCGAATCTGCTGCTGCCACGTGTCCCGCCGGCCCGCGAGCCCGCCGCGGGCCCGCCCGAGCCCGCCCCCGCCTCCTCCGGCACCCTCCTCCGCCGCCGGGCCCTCCTCCGGCCAGGCCGCCGCCGGCCCCTGCCTCGCCTCCGGCCGGCCCGAGTGCATCGAGCTCGCCCGACCTCGATCCGATCCAGTACGGTACCCTCCCCGTTGACTTTCTCTCGCCCTAATATTTTTCCAAGTCCCAGAATTTTCTCAGCATATGCTCCCGTTCCCGATGCCGTAACTTTGTGCATGTAGCTCCGATTCGCGCGTATAATATGTCAAATTGTTCGTCTCGTGATGCTCTTCATTTTATTTAATTGCACCATGTTCATTAGAGGTCATATTGATGCCCAAATCTTCGTTGGAAGAGGGCTAGTTGCTGTTATTCTCTGGTTCTTAGCAGAACTTGGAGATTTGTCATTTTTGTATCATTTATTCTGTGCATCTTTTGAGCATGAGCTCTACATGTGTTTTGAAGTATGCCATGCCATCTTTCCAATGGTATAGTCCATGTATTTTTGTGATCTCTGTGGTGACTAGCACAAGCATGCAAAGTAGGCCCCGTAATATTTCTGATTTCAGGGACTTAGTGATTTCTCTAAGTCTTTGTCTGCTGTAATTTTGTTGCCATATAAACTTGATGCTACAGAGAGATCCATGCATATTTTGGAGATGTTAAGTAAGGATGTTTTGTAGCTATAGTTGTAATTGATCCATTACTTCAATTGTTTGCAATTTTAGAGTAGCATAGCATGACTCAATCTTGCTCTACTTTTGCTATAAAATATTTCTGGCAGATTCTTAACATGACATGCATTTTTGCCAAGCTTATTCTAGTTGATCCACACATGCTATGCAATTGTTCTTGCCATGGATAGCTTCATAAACATGCCATCTTGCTGTAGGTATGCTTGGTTTGTCATGCATTTCTCTTTAGTGAGTGCATCAAGCTCACAAAGAGGCCTACATATTAATATTTCTGCCATGCTCTGTTTTCTGCTAAGTCTGAAACCTGATAACGAAACTTGCTATGTTTACATGCTTGCTATCATATCTTCTGATCCTTTTTGGCTTATGGTCAGTAAGGGACTTTTGTCATGTGCTTCTAGTAGAACACTACCGTGCCTTGTTTTGCTATGTTAAGTTCCTGTAGTATGTTGATTTCGTGCTCTGAACATTGCTACCTGATGCTGATTTCTGCCATGTCCAGTTTTTCACTAAGTCTGTGAACCTGTAATCTTTTGCACTTTTGCCATGCTGGTTTGAGCTTGATACGTTGTGAACTAGCCATAGCTCAGTGTTCATATTTTGTCAAGCATCTCCTGTAGATTACTGCCACGTGCTTTGTTGCTATGTTGGGGTGCTGTAGCATTGTTGCTTGTTGCATTTTAAGTGCTATCTTGCTGTTTATCGAAGATTAGTGTCATTCTTGTTTTGCTTGCCATTTGCAAAACGTGCATCCGATTCCGGTGATCTTTATATCGATTTCGACCGAAATCATCTCATCTTTCCAGTGGCATGCTTGTTTTGCCAAGTTACTGCCATGTTCATCATTTTCCTTCCGGAGCACGCATATGCATCGCATATCACATCTTGCATATCATACATGTTTTGCATCATATTGCTTGCGCATTTCTCGTTGTTGATTGTGGTTCCGTTTGTTTGTGTTCTTGTCTTGGTTAGAGCCGGGAGACGAGTTCGTGAACGAGGAACCTGTCGAGTACGCTTACGAGGATCAAGCTTTCGACAACTCTGAGAATCTTGCAGGCAAGATGACCACCCCTCGAAATCACTTCTATCTTTGCTATGCTAGTTGTTCGCTCTTTTGCCATGCTCGCTACCTATCACTTGCTATATCATGTCTCCCATTTTAGCCATGTCAGCCCTAACCATCCTTTCCTAGCAAACCGTTGTTTGGCTATGTTACCGCTTTTGCTCAGCCCCTCTTATAGCGTTGCTAGTTGCAGGTGAAGTTGAAGTTTGTTCCATGTCGGAACATGGATATGTTGGGATATCACAATATCTCTTATTTAATTAATGCATCTATATATTTTGGTAAAGGGTGGAAGGCTCGGCCTTTTGCCTGGTGTTTTGTTCCACTCTTGCCGCCCTAGTTACTGTTATACCGGGATTATGTTCCTTGAGTTTGCGTTCCTTACACGGTCGGGTCATTTATGGGACCCCCTTTACAGTTCGCCTTGAATAAAACTCCTCCAGCAAGGCCCAACCTTGGTTTTACCATTTGCGACCTATACCTTTTCCCCCCGAGTTTTCTAGAGCCTGAGGGTCATCTTTATTTTAAACCCCCGGGCCAGTGCTCCTCTGAGTGTTGGTCCAAACTGTCAGTCGCCGGTGGCCACCAGGGGCAACTCTGGTCTGGCCTATCGGAAGCTTGGACAATCCGGTGTGCCCTGAGAACGAGATATGTGCAGCTCCTATCGGGATTTGTCGGCACATTCGGGCGGCTTTGCTGGTCTTGTTTTACCATTGTCGAGATGTCTTATAGACCGGGATTCCGAGACTGATCGGGTCTTTCCGGGAGAAGGTTTATCCTTCGTTGACCGTGAGAGCTTATGATGGGCTAAGTTGGGACACCCCTGCAGGGTATTATCTTTCGAAAGCCGTGCCCGCGGTTATGAGGCAGATGGGAATTTGTTAATGTCCGGTTGTAGATAACTTGTCACTTGACCCAATTAAAATACATCAACCGCGTGTGTAGCCGTGATGGTCTCTTCTCGGCGGAGTCCGGGAAGTGAACACGGTCTGTGTTATGTTTGACGTAAGTAGGTGTTCAGGACCTCTTCTTGGTCATTGCTAGATGACGTTCGTTCCGTTGCTTCTCTTCTCGCTCTCATTTGCGCAAGTTAGCCACCATATATGCTTTTGCGCTGCAGCTCCACCTCTTTGCACCACCTTTCCTATAAGCTTAAATAGTCTTGATCTCGCGGGTGTGAGATTGTTGAGTCCCCGTGACTCACAGATACTTCCAAACAGTTGCAGGTGTCGACGATGCCAGTGCAGACGATGGCGTCGATCTCAAGTGGGAGTTCGACGAGGAACGTGGTCGTTACTATGTGTCTTTTCCTGATGATCAGTAGTGGAGCCCAGTTGGGACGATCGGGGATCTAGCATTTGGGGTTGTATTATTTTCATCTGGATTGTGACCGTAGCCGGTCTATATGATTGTATTTTGGATGATGTATGATGATATTTATGTATTGTGTGAAGTGGCGATTGTAAGCCAACTCTTTATCCCATTCTTGTTCATTACATGGGATTGTGTGAAGATGACCCTTCTTGCGACAAAACCACTATGCGGTTATGCCTCTAAGTCGTGCCTCGACACGTGGGAGATATAGCCGCATCGTGGGCGTTACACAATGTCTCTCCGTCGAGACGTTCGACAGGCTCCAGGTGCCGTACGACCAACTTCTGCCTACCAAGCCTTTCTCAGGAGTGACCGACGGCTCCACCACCCCGATAGGGCAGATCCGCCTCCCTGTCACATTCGGCAAGCGCGACAACTACCGTACTGAGCTCATCGACTTCGATGTCGCCCACATTCGCCTCCCGTACACCGCCATCCTTGGGTATCCGGCTCTGGCCAAGCTCATGGCTGTGACTCACCGTGGCTGCAATGTCGTCAAGATGCCAGGGAGTGGAGGCATCATCACGGTTGCCTGCGATGAAAAGGATGCGGTGTGCTCCCTCGAGCGCGCCTACCAGGCAGCAGCGGTCGAGAACCCAGATGACGAGGGCGCCGCCTATCCTCCTGAGGTCGTCCCCAAGAAGAAGAAGCAGCTGCTCCACCAAGGACCTCAGGAGGACGGGGCGTCCGATGATCGTGCTTCAGGACCTGCGCCCACTGACGGGGCACCTTCCCCTCTCGCGTAGGAAGGCGCGCCCGGCGCCCTTCTCAGGCTGGGCTCGGGGGTGTCGGTGTCAAAACCGGCAGATCTCGGGTAGGGGTCCCGAACTGTGCGTCTGAGGATCTAAGGTAACAGGAGACAGGGACACGATGTTTTACCCAGGTTCGGGCCCTCTTGATGGAGGTAATACCTACTTCCTGCTTGATTATCTTGGATGAATAAGGGGTTTACAAGAGTTGATCTACCTCGAGATCATAATGGCTAAACGCTAGATGTCTAGCCTGTATGATTATGATCGCCCCTACAGACTAAACCCTCCGGTTTATATAGACACCGGAGGGGCCTAGGGTCGTACAGAGTCAGTTTATAGAGGAAGGAATCTTCATATCCGAACGCCAAGCTTGCCTTCCACACAAAGGAGAGTCCCATCCGGACACAGGAGGAAGTCTTGTGTCTTGTATCTTCACGGCCCATCAGTCTGGCCCACGTCTCATAGCCCGGACGCCCGAGGACCCCTTAATCCAGGACTCCCTCAGTAGCCCCTGAATCAGGCTTCAATGACGATGTGTCCAGCGCGCAGATTGTCGGGGCATTGCAAGGCGGGTTCCTCCTCTGAACACTTCAAAGTAGTCCTTGGACACAAAAAACGTGTCCAGCTCTGCAGAACAGGCACCACACACAGCTGCAAAGAGTATAATATTTAACAAGTCCCATCTACTGACAACTTTTGCAGCGAGACGTTACGTCCCTACCCGGTTATTATTTCGAACCATTTTTTAGCCTCCCGCTCCATGTTTCGAGATGCGGTTTTCATTGGCACTGCTTGTCGAAACAGAGATTGTGTCCCCTTATCAAGGGATTCCCATCAATGCGGGTGTGGGTAATCCAATTGCCCGTCCGCACGACCCTTGGGGAATAGGCGAGTGGGGAGGCGCTTGATATTTGCTGCCTTTATAAGAGGATAAGGATCCACTCTTTCACCCACGCCTTCTTCCTCTCTGCCCATCCGCTCTCGACCTCCAGCGCCCAAGCTTCCATCCTTTCTGCCCCAAAAAGCACTCCGACCATGTCCGGATCTGGAGCGCAGGGCAAGTGGATGGCCTCCTCTGTCACGGAGGTGAACATCATGGAGCTCCGGGACGTGGGGTACTTGGCCCAGGAAATCGCCCACCGGTTTCCAGCCAAGGGGCAGATCGTCCCCACCCCGTAGCCCAACGAGAGGGTGGTATTCATCCCCCACTTCATCCGCGGGTTAGGATTTCCTCTCCACCCCTTCGTCCATGGACTCATGTTCTACTACGGGCTAGATTTCCACGATCTAGCCCCAAATTCTTTCCTCAACATCTCAGCAATCATTGTCGTGTGCGAGGCCTTCCTCCGCACCCCACCCACTTCGGATTATGGCTAAAGATCTTCAATGTGAAGCCGAAAGTGGTGGATGGTCAACATGCAGAGTGCGGAGGCGCCATGGTGAGCAAACTGTCCAACATCACATGGCCCACAGGCACCTTTGTGGAGACCGTCAAAGGGTGGCAACAGCAGTGGTTCTACGTCACAGAGCCCCGCGACACTACCTGGGCCGTGGCTCCCGAATTCAAGTCCGGGCCCCCAATGCGGCTTACCTCCTGGCTAAATAAGGGCCTGGACTGGGCGTCGTCGGACGAGGTGTCAGCGCTGCAGATGCGCATTAAGAGCATGGTGGACTAGAACATCAAGCTCGTCAATGTGATCCAGGTGATGCTTTTTCGCCCGATCCTTCCTTGCCAAAGCCGGACTTGCCATTTGTGGGAGTTCGATCCGGCCATGCACCAGACCCTGCAACAATTCTTCGACGCCACGCACGAAGGTATCTGGAAGGTGCTTTTCAAGGCCAACCAGTCGTGGCCGAAGACGACCGAGAACGGCGGCTATGACCTGACTCATCCAACCAGTCCGGTAAGTTCTTCATATTTCGAGGTGTATCCTCTACCTGTGCATTCAAGGAAGATGTCCAAGCTTCTCCATTTGTCTTTTCAAGGCTGGATAAAGAAGGTGGAGCGGATCCAGTGTCCGGCTCCGTTGCCTGAAAACCTAGTTATCCCACTTCTGACGAAGATGCTGGTTTCGGCGCCCTACAAGGCGCCGGAGAAGAAGGCCAAGAGGCAAGAAGCGGCCTCTGCCGTATAGGCATTTCGAACGCAACATCCGAAGATGCCGAAACCCACTCCTCCCCCGCCGAGAACGACGAGAAGGAGGAAGAAAGCAATTCTCCCCCCGAGGGGGGAAGGAAGAAAAGGGCGGCCTCCACGAATCTGGAGGCTGATACGTCTCCAACGTATCTATAATTGTTTATTGCTCCATGCTATATTATCTACTGTTTTGGACATTATTGAGCTTTATTATTCACTTTTATATTATTTTTGGGACTAACCTATTAACCGGAGGCCCAACCCAGAATTGCTGTTTTTTGCCTATTTCAGTGTTTCGCAGAAAAGGAATATCAAACGGAGTCCAAATGGAATGAAACCTTCGGGAATGTGATTTTTAGGAAGAATATGATCCAGAAGACATGAACCCTACGTCAAGAAACAAAAGAGGAGGCCACGAGGTAGGGGCGCGCCTACCCCCCCAGGGCGCGTCCTCCACCCTCGTGGGCCCCCTGTTGCTCCACAGACGTACTCCTTCCTCCTATATATACCTACGTACCCCCAAACGATAAGATACGGAGCCAAAAACCTAATTCCACCGCCGCAACCTTCTGTACCCACGAGATCCCATCTTGGGGCCTGTTCCGGAGCTCCGCCGGAGGGGGCATCCATTACGGAGCGCTTCTACATCAACATCATAGCCTCTCCGATGAAGTGTGAGTAGTTTACCTCAGACCTTCGGGTCCATAGTTAGTAGCTAGATGGCTTCTTCTCTTGTTTTGGATCTCAATACAATGTTCTCCCCCTCTCTCGTGGAGATCTATTCGATGTAATCTTCTTTTTGCGGTGTGTTTGTTGAGACCGATGAATTGTGGGTTTATGATCAAGATTATCTATGAACAATATTTGAATCTTCTCTGAATTCTTTTATGTATGATTGGTTATCTTTGCAAGTCTCTTCGAATTATCAGTTTGGTTTGGCCTACTAGATTGATCTTTCTTGCAATGGGAGAAGTGCTTAGCTTTGGGTTCAATCTTGCGGTGTCCTTTCCCAGTGACAGTAGGGGCAGCAAGGCACGTATTGTATTGTTGCCATCGAGGATAACAAGATGGATTTTTTTATCATATTGCATGAATTTATCTCTCTACATCATGTCATCTTGCTTAAGGCGTTACTCTGTTTTCATGAACTTAATACTCTAGATGCATGCTGGATAGCGGTCAATGAGTGGAGTAATAGTAGTAGATGCAGGCAGGAGTCGGTCTACTTGTCTCGGACGTGATGCCTATATACATGATCATACCTAGATATTCTCATAACTATGCTCAATTCTGTCAATTGCTCAACAGTAATTTGTTCACCCACCGTAAAATACTTATGCTCTTGAGAGAAGCCACTAGTGAAACCTATGGCCCCCGGGCCTATCTTCATCATATTAATCTTCCAATACTTAGTTATTTCCGTTGCCTTTTTTATTTTGTTTACTTTACTTTACATCTTTATCACAAAAATACCAAAAATATTATCCTATCATATCTATCAGATCTCACTCTCGTAAGTGACCGTGAAGGGATTGACAACCCCTTATGGCGTTGGTTGCGAGGATTTATTTGTTTTGTGTAGGTGCGAGGGACTCGTGCGTAGCCTCCTACTGGATTGATACCTTGGTTCTCAAAAACTGAGGGAAATACTTACGCTACTTTGCTGCATCACCCTTTCCTCTTCAAGGGAAAACCAACGCAGTGCTCAAGAGGTAGCAAGAAGGATTTCTAACGCCGTTGCCGGGGAGGTCTACGCAAAAGTCAACATACCAAGTACCCATCACAATCTCTTATCTCCCGCATTACATTATTTGCCATTTGCCTCTCGTTTTCCTCTCCCCCACTTCACCCTTGCCGTTTTATTCGCCCTCTCTTTTCCATTCGCCTTTTTTTGCTTGCTTTTTGTTTGCTCGTGTGTTGGATTGCTTGTTTGTCACGATGGCTCAAGATAATACCAAATTATGTGACTTTACCAATACCAACAATAATGATTTCCCTAGCACTCCGATTGCTCCTCTTACCAATACTGAATCTTGTGAAATCAATGCTGCTTTATTGAATCTTGTCATGAAAGATCAATTCGCCGGCCTTCCTAGTGAAGATGCCGCTACTCATCTAAATAGCTTCGTTGATTTGTGTGATATGCAAAAGAAGAAAGATGTTGATAATGATATTGTTAAATTGAAGCTATTTCCTTTTTCGCTTAGAGATCGTGCTAAAGCTTGGTTTTCGTCTTTGCCTAAAAATAGTATTGATTCTTGCAACAAGTGCAAAGATGCTTTTATCTCTAAGTATTTTCCTCCCGCTAAGACCATCTCTCTTAGAAACGATATTATGAATTTTAAGCAACTTGATCATGAACATGTTGCACAAGCTTGGGAGAGGATGAAATTAATGATACGTAATTGCCCTACTCATGGTTTGAATTTGTGGATGATTATACAAATTTTTTATGCCAGATTGAATTTTGCTTCTAGAAATCTTTTAGATTCGGCCGCGGGAGGCACTTTTATGGAAATCACTTTAGGAGAAGCTACTAAACTCCTAGATAATATTATGGTTAATTATTCTCAATGGCACACTGAAAGATCTACTAATAAAAAAGTGCATGCGATAGAAGAAATTAATGTTTTGAGTGGAAAGATGGATGAACTTATGAAATTATTTGCTAGTAAGAGTGTTTCTTCCGATCCTAATGATATGCCTTTGTCTACTTTGATTGAGAATAATAATGAATATATGGATGTGAATTTTGTGGGTAGGAATAATTTTGGTAACAACGCGTATAGAGGAAACTTTAATCCTAGGCCTTATCCTCGCAATTCCTCTAATAATTATGGTAATTCCTACAATAACTCTTATGGAAATTTTAATAAGATGCCCTCTGAATTTGAGACTAGTGTTAAAGAGTTTATGAATTCACAAAAGAATTTCAATGCTTTGCTTGAAGAGAAATTACTTAAAGTTGATGAATTGGCTAGGAACGTTGATAGAATTTCTCTTGATGTTGATTCTTTAAAACTTAGATCTATTCCTCCTATCAACGAGTCTCTCAAAGCCATGAGAATTTCCATTGATGAGTGCAAAGAAAGAACCGCTAGAATGCGTGCTAAGAAAGATTGCTTTATAAAAGCGTGTTCTTCAAGTTTCTATGAAAATAAAGATGAAGATCTAAAAGTTATTGATGTGTCCCCTATTAAATCTTTGTTTTGCAATATGAATCTTGATAATGATGGGACTGAATATGATCCACCTTTACCTAGAAGGCGTTCCAAAATTTCGGAGTTTTTAGATCTTGATGCTAAAATTGATAAAAGTGGGATTGAAGAAATCAAAACCCTAGATGTTAATAAACCCACTATTATGGATTTGAAGGAATTTAATTATGAAAATTGCTCTTTGATAGATTGTATTTCCTTGTTGCAATCCGTGCTAAATTCTCCTCATGCTTATAGTAAAAATAAAGCGTTTACTAAACATATCGTTGATGCTTTGATGCAATCTTATGAAGAAAAGCTTGAGTTGGAAGTTTCTATCCCTAGAAAACTTTATGATGAGTGGGAACCTACTATTAAAATTAAGATTAAGGACCATGAGTTCTATGCTTTATGTGATTTGGGTGCTAGTGTTTCCACTATTCCCAAAACTTTGTGCGATTTGCTAGATTTCCGTGATTTTGATGATTGCTCTCTAAACTTGCACGTTGCGGATTCCACTATTAAGAAACTTATGGTAAGAATTAATGATGTTCTTATTTTTTCAAATAGGAATTATGTGCCTGTAGATTTTATCGTTCTTGATATAGATTGCAATCCTTCATGTCCTATTATTCTTGGTAGACCTTTCCTTAGAACGATTGATGCAATTATTGATATGAAGGAAGGGAATATTAGATTCCAATTTCCATTAAAGAAAGGCATGGAACACTTCCCTAGGAAGAAAATAAAATTACCATATGAATCTATCATGAGAGCCACTTATGGATTGCCTACCAAAGATGGCAATTCCTAGATCTATCCTTGCTTTTATGCCTAGCTAGGGGCGTTAAACGATAGCGTTTGTTGGGAGGCAACCCAATTTTATTTTTAGTTTTTTGCTTTTTGCTTCTGTTTAGGAATAGATATTTGTTCTAGCCTCTGGTTAGATGTGTTTTTATGTTTTAATTAGTGTTTGTGCCAAGTTAAACCTATAGGATCTTCTTGGATGATAGTTATTTGATCTTGCAGAAATTTCCAGAAACTTTCTGTTCACGAAAATAATTGTTAACAATCACCAGAACGTGATAAAATATTGATTCCAATTGCTGCTGATCAATAAACAAATTGTCTAGGTCGTACTATTTTTTTCTGATTTTTTGGAGTTCCAGAAGTTTGCGTTAGTTACAGATTACTACAGACTGTTCTGTTTTCGACAGATTCTGTTTTTCGTGTGTTGTTTACTTATTTTGATGAATCTATGGCTAGTAAAATAGTTTATAAACCATAGAGAAGTTGGAATACAGTAGGTTTAACACCAATATAAATAAAGAATGAGTTCATTACAGTACCTTGAAGTGGTATTTTATTTTCTTTCGCTAACGGAGCTCACGAGATTTTCTGTTGAGTTTTGTGTTGTGAAGTTTTCAAGTTTTGGGTGAAAGATTTTGATGGATTATGGAACAAGGAGTGGCAAGAGCCTAAGCTCGGGGATGCCCATGGTACCCCCAAGATAATCTAAGGACACCATAAAGCCAAAGCTTGGGGATGCCCCGGAAGGCATCCCCTCTTTTGTCTACTTCCATCGGTAACTTTACTTGGAGCTATATTTTTATTCACCACATGATATGTGTTTTGCTTGGAGCGTCTTGTATGATTTGAGTCTTTGCTTTTTAGTTTACCACAATCATCCTTGCTGTACACACCTTTTGAGAGAGCCATACATGATTTGGAATTTGTTAGAATACTCTATGTGCTTCGCTTATATCTTTTGAGTTATATAGTTTTGCTCTAGTGCTTCACTTATATCTTTTAGAGCATGGTGGTGGATTTGTTTTATAGAAACTATTGATCTCTCATGCTTCACTTAGATTATTTTGAGAGTCTTAAATAGCATTTTAATTTGCTCAAATAATCCTAATATGCTAGGTATTCAAGTTTTGTAAAAACTTTCTTAGGAGTGTGTTGAAAGCTAAGAAAAGATTGATGCTTGATAATTATTTTGAGATATAAAGATGGTGATATTAGAGTCGTGCTAGTTGAGTAGTTGTGAATTTGAGAAATACTTGTGTTAAAGTTTGTGATTCCCGTAGCATGCATGTATGGTGAACCGTTATGTGATGAAGTCGGAGCATAATTTATTTATTGATTGTCTTCCTTATGAGTGGCGGTCGGGAACGAGCGATGGTCTTTTCCTACCAATCTATCCCCCTAGGAGCATGCGCGTAATACTTTGCTTTGATAACTTGTAGATTTTTGCAATAAGTATATGAGTTCTTTATGACTAATGTTGAGTCCATGGACTATACGCACCCTTCTACCTTCCACCACGGTTAGCCTCTCTAATAGCGCGCACTTTTCGCCGGTATCTTACACCCACCATATACCTTCCTTAAAACAGCCACCATACTTACCTATTATGGCATTTCCATAGCCATTCCGAGATATATTGCCATGCAACTTTCCACCATTCCGTTTATTATGACATGCTCCATCATTGTCATATTGCTTTGCATGATCATGTAGTTGACATCGTATTTGTGGCAAAGCCACCATTCATAATTCTTTCATACATGTCACTCTTGATTCATTGCATATCCCGGTACACCGCCGGAGGCATTCATATAGAGTCATATTTTGTTCTAAGTATCGAGTTGTAATTGTTGAGTTGTAAGAAAATAAAAGTGTGATGATCTTCATTTTTAGAGCATTGTCCCAAGTGAGGAAAGGATGATGGAGACTATGATTCCCCCACAAGTCGGGATGAGACTCCGGACGAAAAAAAAGAGGCCATAAAAAAAAGAGAAAAGGCCCAAATAAAAAAAAACATGAGAAAAAAAAGAGAGAAGGGACAATGTTACTATCCTTTTACCACACTTGTGCTTCAAAGTAGCACCATGATCTTCATGATAGAGAGTCTCTCATTTTGTCACTTTCATATACTAGTGGGAATTTTTCATTACAGAACTTGGCTTGTATATTCCAATGCTGGGCTTCCTCAAAATGCCCTAGGTCTTCGTGAGCAAGCGAGTTGGATGCACACCCACTTAGTTTATTTTGTTGAGCTTTCATATACTTATAGCTCTAGTGCATCCGTAGCATGGCAATCCCTACTCACTCACATTGATATCTATTGATGGGCATCTCCATAGCCCGTTGATACGCCTAGTTGATGTGAGACTATCTTCTCCCTTTTTTGTCTTCTCCACAACCACCATTCTATTCCACATATAGTGCTATATCCATGGCTCACGCTCATGTATTGCGTGAAGATTGAAAAAGTTAAAGAATGTCAAAAGTATGAAACAGTTGCTTGGCTTGTGATCGGGGTTGTGCATGATTTAAATAGTTTGTGTGGTGAAGATAGAGCATAGCCAGACAATATGATTTTGTAGGGATAACTTTCTTTGGCCATGTTATTTTGAGAAGACATACTTACTTTGTTAGAATGCTTGAAGTATTATTATTTTTATGTCAATATTAAACTTTTTTCTTGAATCTTTCGGATCTGAATATTCATACCACAATTAAGAAGAATTACGTTGAAATTATGCCAAGTAGCACTCCGCATCAAAAATTCCGCTTTTATCATTTACCTACTCGAGGACGAGCAGGAATTAAGCTTGGGGATGCCTGATACGTCTCCAACGTATCTATAATTTTTGATTGATCCATGCTATATTATCTACTGTTTTGGACATTATTGGGCTTTATTATTCACTTTTATATTATTTTTGGGACTAACCTATTAACCGAAGGCCCAGCCCAGAATTGCTGTTTTTTGCCTATTTCAGAGTTTCGCAGAAAAGGAATATCAAACGGAGTCCAAACGGAATGAAACCTTCGGGAACATGATTTTTAGGAAGAATATGATCCAGGAGACTTGGACCCTACGTCAAGAAACAAAAGAAGAGGCCACGAGGTAGGGGGGCGCGCCCTCCACCCTCGTGGGCCCCCTGTTGCTCCACTGACGTACTCCTTCCTCCTATATATACCTACGTACCCCTAAACGATCAGATACGGAGCCAAAAACGTAATTCCACCGCCGCAACCTTCTGTACCCACGAGATCCCATCTTGGGGCCTGTTCCGGAGCTCCGCCGGAGGGGGCATCCATCACAGAGGGTTTCTACATCAACATCATAGCCTCTCCGATGAAGTGTGAGTATTTTACCTCAGACCTTCGGGTCCATAGTTAGTAGCTAGATGGCTTCTTCTCTCTTTTTGGATCTCAATACAATGTTCTCCCCCTCTCTCATGGAGATCTATTCGATGTAATCTTCTTTTTGCGGTGTGTTTGTTGAGACCGATGAATTGTGGGTTTATGATCAAGTTTATCTATGAACAATATTTGAACCTTATCTGAATTCTTTTATGTATGATTGGTTATCTTTGCAAGTCTCTTCGAATTATCAGTTTGGTTTGGCCTACTAGATTGATCTTTCTTGCAATGGGAGAAGTGCTTAGCTTTGGGTTCAATCTTGCGGTGTCCTTTCCCAGTGACAGTAGGGGCAGCAAGGCACGTATTGTATTGTTGCCATCGAGGATAACAAGATGGTTTTTTTTATCATATTGCATGAATTTACCCCTCTACATCATGTCATCTTGCTTAAGGCGTTACTCTGTTTTCATGAACTTAATACTCTAGATGCATGCTGGATAGCGGTCGATGAGTGGAGTAATAGTAGTAGATGCAGGCAGGAGTCGGTCTACTTGTCTCGGACGTGATGCCTATATACATGATCATACCTAGATATTCTCATAACTATGCTCAATTCTGTCAATTGCTCAACAGTAATTCGTTCACCCACCGTAAAATACTTATGCACTTGAGAGAAGCCACTAGTGAAACCTATGGCCCCGGGCCTATCTTCATCATATTAATCTTCCAATACTTAGTTATTTCTGTTGCCTTTTTTATTTTGTTTACTTTACTTTGCATCTTTATCACAAAAATACCAAAAATATTATCCTATCATATCTCGCTCTCGTAAGTGACCGTGAAGGGATTGACAACCCCTTGTCGCGTTGGTTGCGAGGATTTATTTGTTTTGTGTAGGTGCGAGGGACTCGCGCGTAGCCTCCTACTGGATTGATACCTTGGTTCTCAAAAACTGAGGGAAATACTTACGCTACTTTGCTGCATCACCCTTTCCTCTTCAAGGGAAAACCAACACAGTGCTCAAGAGGTAGCAGAGGCAGAGGTGGAGGCGTCCAAGAAAGGGAAGGTCTCCCTTGCGGATAATTCCGCATTGGACACCGATAGTAGCTCTGAGTTGCATCCCAGGAAGAAGCCCCTGGCCGAATCATAAGTACTCAAAGGCACTTATGCACATATATATCCAGCTCCTTTACTTCATGGTTTTTAACATGCTGAATCACGCGATGCAGTCCGGCTCACGCCCACCCCCAGCGATCCTCATCTTCGGGGAATTCGCTGGATCCAAATGTGATGGACAGCGAGTCGCCTCCGCCGGCCTCCTCCCCAAGACTACAGACGATGCCCAAGTGTTGTCCCGAAGGACCCTCCCAGGCCAGGGAGAGGTACAGAAGGCCGTCCAGGTGGCGCCAGAGGGTGATACCCTGGCCGCCGGACACATGGGGGAACAGACCCCCCTGGAAACTGGCGATGGGAGCCATACCCAATTCAGCCCCCAGCCGAGTACTATTCGAGAGGCCCATATGGCTCCGGATCAGGTAAGCAGGCTTCTTCAAAAGACGAAGGTGCACCTATTCCGCCGGTGACCTCAGTCCACCCAGAGGCACCGGATACTTTACTGGAAGCGCTTCAAGGTGCTTCCATTGTGGAAGAACACCGTATCCTTATGGGTACGGTGGTTGAGAGGGTTCAGTCCGCTAAGAGCGGGCTGACTGAAGCCTGCGTCAGCCTTCTAACAGGCTTTGAGGTATGTGATGGAATTATGCAAAAAGAATGCCGTAGTATAGACAGTAGCCCCTGAGACTCTGTCCGGTGTTCGAAAAGAAAGGCCGGACAGAGGATCGAATAATTTTACGAGACCAAACATATGTGTCTATGTGAATAAGCAGGCGTCGATGCTGGCTGTGACCACCCATTCTGCCGAAGTCTCCAAACTGAAGCAGATGCTGGAGCAGGCCGATGAAGAGCTCGGCCGTGTCAAAAAACAACTAGAGGACAAGCAAGGTATGCAATGGCCTATTCAGATATAAAATGATATGAATTGTTTTTGTTGATCATGTTATCATGATATTTCATAGGAGCTGCAGCCGAGGTGGAGTCCCTCAAGAACACGTTGACCGAGGCCCAGAAGAAAACGGAGAAGGAACGAGCCGCCCGCAAAAAGCATGAGTCAAGGGCCGGGGAGGTTCAGCACGAGATCAAGGACGCCGTAGAGAAATGCGAGTCCTTGGAGCGCAAGATTGCGGACCAAGAGTCCGAACTTGCTAAGGCCCACCAAAGTGCACAGGAGGCCCGGGTTGAAGCCCAGGGCGCCCTTCAGGAAATCCAAGAGGCCAAGCAAATTGCGGCGGGTAAGGCCTTTATTATGCAGAGCAAATTTGTGAAGAAAAGGTACCTCTTACTGACCCGGATTTGGAGTTCTCCAGGAGCGTTTGCGGATCTGCCTCGTAGTGTTGCTGATGCTGTGGAGTTCTTCCGACCCGAAGAGGGGAGCTCATCGAAGAAGCTGTTCTGGTCGCAATACCTTGCGTCAGAGCATCCGGTGCCCCTCAGCGATCAGCGGAAATAGCTGACTGAACTGCATAGGGTGGCCGAATTGGCCATGAAGGATTTGATACTCCGTCTATGGCCTGCCGAAGCCATGCCTAGCAGCCACTTCGGGCTCGTGAAGCGGCCGGTCGATGCCTGCCCCCGGCTTGATGCCATAAAGCGGTCGGTCTGCATCGAAGGTGCGCGGATGGCCTTCGCCCGTGTCAAGGTGCAGTGGGCGAAGATGAACGCCGTCAAGCTCACGGCCGAGGGACCGCCTGCGGCAAAGAGCACCGCATGCCCGAGCGGTATTTTGATGATGTCCTGGAAGGACCCCGCATTGTAGAGGGCCAGTGTGCGAAGGACATTATATTTGAAGGAATCACTACAGGAATCTGCTACTTTGCCGTCTGCCATGGCGGACGGCAAAGGCAAGGGTGGCGGACGGCAAAGAGCTTTGCCGTCTGCCGCGGACGGCAAAAGGCTCCGGCAAAGTAGGCTACGGTAAAGAGCTTCTTTGCCGTCTGCTTTCTGAAGCGGACGGCAAAGGGGCCTTTGCCATCAGCGGCGGACGGCAAAGAAAGCCGACGGCAATAAATTCGCTGTTAGTCCGTTAGGCGTCTAACGACAGCCTTTGCCGTCCGCGGCTGACGACAAAGAGCTTCAAGCCTTTGCCGTCTGCCACTGTAGGCAAACTGACCAAATGGGTCAGCTGCCAGGAAGCACAGGTAGTTGCCACGTGGCTTATTTGCCGTCCGCGGCGGACGGCAAAGAGCCCGTTGCCGTCGGTGGCAGACGGCAAAGAGCCTGTACAGCCTTGTTTTTAATTTAATTCATTCAATTTGACAGCAATTCATAGATATACAGAGATATACACAGCAATTCACATATATACACAACAAGCATATCCAACACACAAGTTTCATCATATATACATACATAACCAACTTATATATATATAGTTCCATCCTTACATATTACAAAAGTTCACATTATTCATCCTACACCGTTGTCCATCCATCCATATAACAAGTTCCAACCATGCAAGTTCATTGATACAAAATAAAAGCACAAATGGAAAAGAAGCACTCCATCCATGCAAGCTTCCGTGAATTAAATCAAATCTGCAAAATGATAAACAAGATGTTAGAAAAAGAAGAAGAAGAAGAAGACTATAAGAAATAAGCATACTTAAGTAAAATGGAGCTAACCTAGAAGAAAATGAAGAAGAAGAAGAAGACTAGAAGAATACTAGAAGAAGACTAGAATAATAATAATAATAATAATAATAATAATAATAATAATAATAATAATAATAAGACTATAATTAAGCTTATTATATAAACTTGGTCATTTTGTGCTAACATAAGTAATTTTGGAGTTAACCTATAGGAAACTAAGCATATTAGAGATAACTTAGCATATTAGAGCCAACTTAGGTAAAATGGAGCCAACCTAGCTAATTATGCCATCTTTGAGTGAACTAAGCATATTAGAGCTAACTTATAGCTAACTTATGTCATTTTGGAAGAAGAAGAAGAAGACTATAAGCTTATTATGTAAACTTGGTCATTTTGTGCTAACATAAGTAATTTTGGAGCTAACCTATAGGAAACTAAGCATAGTAGAGATAACTTAGCATATTAGAGCTAACATATGTAACTAAGCATATTAGAGCTAACATAGGTAACTAAGCATATTAGATCAAACTATATATAGATCATTTTGGAGATCTGACATACCTGACATAGTTCAGTTCTCATTGTTCTTCTCCTTCTCCTTCCTCAGCCTGATGCGCCAAGAGCGGCGAGGCGGTGGAGGCGGTGGAGGCAGTGGGATGTAGTCTTCTACCACAATTGGCGTGGTCATGTCGCCCAGCTATGGGATCGCCGGCGCCACCACCATCGCTAGGTCATCCTCAGCCACCACCATCTCTTGCCCATGGTGCGCCACCACCATCTCCTGCCCTTGGTCGGCCACCACCTTCGCTAGGAGGTCATCCTCAGCCTGATGCCCACTCTGCTCCTCTTCTTCCCCACTCCAGTCTGGATCATCCTCCTTGCTGTCTTTGCTGCAGCCCGAATCGCTACTGCTTTTGCTACAGCCAGAATCGATGTTGCTTTTGCTACAGCCAGAATCGCTGCTGCTTTGGCTGTAGCCAGTGTCGCTGCTGCTGCTCCCATTGCCTGTCCAAATGCAACAATTAATGACCGTTAACAATCGATGCAAGACAAAGCCAAATGTAGAGGAATAAGAAGAGGCAGAACGTACCGGCATCATCGTCGTCAGCGTAGCGCATGCGACACATAGTCGCGTTGAACACCTTCACGATGAGCATGTTGGCGTCGTCGTCGTGCCTGAAGAGAAGGAAGTACCCCAGCCGCAGGTCGTAGGCACGGTAAAACTTCTCCCAGCCATGACACAGGTACATGTGGCCCTCCTTGATCACCAACTCCACGTCCCACAGCCTGCGAACCCCGCTGCCGGCCTGTCGCAGCTTCACATTATTTGGCGGATATTCACCCAACATGTTCATAGAAGTGTCAGGCAGCCTCTGCAGTTTGGGACAAGGAGTGATGTAGCAAACAACAGAGTTATCATAATGAGATGGGTGAAGGGGAGATCTCTCCTTCTATATACCTGCCTCTTGGAGGAAGTCCCAAGTATGATACTGAAGAACTCGAAAGCATCCAACTCGTACTTCGGTGTGGCAGAGCGGAGACAGCGGTGACGGCCTCCCCCCATCTCTAATAAGCAGCAGAAGAGACCAATTAGTATCTAGCTAGAAGCATATCTATAAACATAGAGCCAAGTTTCTAGACATGAAAGAAAACTGAGAAAAAAAAGCAATGCACTTGTGCTCAACAACATCAACAACACTTAGTTAATTTGGTAGGTTAGTTGGCAATGGCAATTGGCACCCTTCAAAACTAGGGATTTCTTTAGACATGAAAGAAAACTGAAAATGTTGAAAAAAAGAGCATAGTAATCTAAAAATAGGGGGAAAATACACTTCTTCTTTCTCCTCTTTATCTTCTTCTTTTTTTCATCTTTCTTCTTTCTTCTTAACCAAAACTAAACCTAAAGTTCCTTCTGGTGTGATCACATTGGAATACTTGTGGCAAAAAATCATAGTTGCACCATATTTTAGGTGGCTCTAGGTGCCACACACCAAGCAAACAAACAAACCTCAAATCGGAAACTAAGGGTGTAGTGTCGTAAAATCAATTTACTTTGTATGCAAATCAGAATGTATAGTTTGCCTTTCCGCAAAAAAGAAAAGGAAAAGACGGGTATAGTTTGCCTCTTACGACAGATTCCATAAGCAATATGCATGCCTTGTTGTTTTCTCAAATTAAACTAATTCGAGTGTTGCTGATTGATGAATTTGAATATATGCAAAGGAATTTGAGGAAAGCTTTTGCTCTTCTCACTATTAGTTTCATAATATTTTATACAACCCCTACAAGGAGTCTGTGGATAACTTTCGTTTGCAGTTCACTAGATATGTGTATTACATTTTCTATTGGAAATGCATCTGAATTCATTTATGACAAATACTAATTCTACCACGACATGCCAATTTTTTTCTTGTATATAAAATAACTCGTGCACTAATATTTACTTCACTGAAAGATTTTTCACTTTGAAGGGAAATAGTTTTTGTTCCATCATGCTCTAAACCTAAACTAAAGTAAACCTAAACTAAACCAAACCTAAAATAAACCTAAACTAAACCAAACCTAAACTAAACCAAACCTAAAATAAACCTAAACTAAACTTAAAATACAGAAACAAAAACAGAAAAAAAGAGATCTCACCGGGTGGAGGAGGGGGCACCGGAGGGGTGGGGCGGCCGCGGTGGTGGAGGAGAGGGGCGCCGGGGCGGCCGGGTGGAGGAGGGGGCGCCGGAGTAGCGGGGAGGCCACGGTGGTGGAGAAGAGGGGCGCCGGGGCGGCCGGGTGGAGGAGGGGGCGCCGGAGTGGCGGGGAGGCCACGGTGGTGGAGAAGAGGGGCGCCGGGGCCGCCGGGTGGAGGAGGGAGCGCCGGAGCGGCGGGGCGGCTGCGGTGGTGGAGCAGAGGGGCGCCGGGGCCGCTGGGGTGGAGGAGGGGGTGCTGCGGCGACGTGGGTGGCGTGGGGCGGCGGCGGCTCGGGCACGGGCGGCGTGGCGCGACGACGGGGATGGCGCGGGGCGGGGAAGGGGGTCACCGGGGCTGCTGGGGCGGGGAAGGGGGTCACCGGGGCTGCTGGGGCGGCGCGGCGACGGGGGTGGCGCGGGGCGGCGGCGGCACGGGGGCGGGATGGTGCGGGGCGGCGGCGGCCGGGCGCGGGCGGAGAGAGTGGGGGACAGATGTGGGGCGTAGGCGGGCGTCGATGTTGATTTTAGTTAGGGCACGGTTCTTTGCCGTCCGCCAGCAGACGGCAAAGATCCTAGCTAACGGGCGTTAGCTTGGCCACTTTCTTTGCCGTCTGCTAGCGGACGGCAAAGAGGGGGGCCGTTAGGTTTTTTTTCTAAACAGCTCGTTAGTGGGGCCCACCTCTCTCTTTGCCGTCCGCCAGCCGACGGCAAAGATTCTTTGCCGTCCGCTAGCAGACGACAAAGAATTGGCTGATGGCAAAGATATTCTTTGCCATCAGCCAGTTCTTTGCCATCCGTTTTTCGCAAGCTGACGGCAAAGAGCTTCTTTGCCGTCCGCCAGCGGACGGCAAAGAATAGGCAGACGACAAATAAGCAAATTCCAGTAGTGAATGTATTAATGTTATCCAGTTCTGTATTATGGAACAAAGCCTATATGTAATATATTGCTTGTTGTTGTGTGAAAATATTCCCTCCTATGCAGCCGTTTATTAAATCTGAGAGTTGGCCAGTCGTCGGCTTCAGCCCCCACGTAGGTAGTACGGGGGTGTTCGGGTTGGAACCTAAACACACTTGACCCAAGAGTTTGGTCCTTGAAGGAGGTGTTTAGTGCAGCGAACCAGGCAATCGGACTATGTTGCTTTATCACCCTCACTTAGCCATAGGAGTTTGACAATAGGAGTGTAGGCGCAGCCCCTAGTTAGTATTTGTTTATCCGGGCTAGGGCGCTGTAGACACCTGATCGGGTGGAGGCCAATCCATCGCATAATGCGGGAAAAATCGCAAGAGATTTATGTTTAGCCACCGAATAGCTGACCAGCTCTCGTCGCATCATGACAGTCAGTTTTCGGCTTTCTCTACTGAGGTGTTTATCCGGATAAACCAGAAACACAATCGCAGTAGTTCTCCCTTTACTACCCTAGCCGATAAGACGGAACGTAAGGTAGCAAGCACAGGAGCCGGGCAACACAACTATTGACCAAAGACATGATTCAGAGCCGCTGCATACAATGCTATATTCGGGGCGCCAAATTATACTGTAAAAAGTGTTCGGACTTGTTGTAAACGTATGGAGCACAATGGGGCCCCTGGCGAGTTAAGTCGTACCAAAGGGGACGGGTGCAATCGATAAAAAATATTGAAATATAATGAAGGAGTAAACTAGTGCCACATATATTGGGCCGAAAACTGTTTCTACTATAGTCTGATTGATACGTCAAAGCGTATTTGTACAAATAATGCGGTAAGCAACATGGCTATTTAACATGCCGAGACTAAGGGGAAGCTGCGTGCGGGTCCTGAAAACAGGTAAAGTGATCGTCAAGAAGATCATCTCGATATTCTACCACACATCTATGGCATGTGATCCTTTGAAAGGATCGACGATCAGGCCTTTGTGAGGGGCCCGTGGAAAAGAAACCTGAAAAGGACAGAAAGGAAGGGGAAAGTGTGAGTGTCCAGATGAGGTCGAGCCGTCTTGTGGACCGTGATCGAGTTATGCCTCCGTCTTTGCCCATGGTATTTTCAGTGCATAGTTATTGTCGGATTTCGGGTTCCGGCAAAACCCTTGAGGTTCGAACACTGGGGTGCGCACGAAGATCTCTCCTCCCCGTAGCTCACGCCCTCACCGCGATCTCAAAGCTCAGCGCGTCGAACTCACAGAACAAGAGACACAAGGTTTATACTGGTTCGGGCCACCGATGTGGTGCAATACCCTACTCCAGTGTCGTGTGGTGGATTGCCTCTCGGGCTGAGGATGAACAGTTACAAGGGAAGAACAGCCTCCTCAGGAGAGGTGCTCTTGTGCTTGGTGAGCTTGTGTGGATGAGGATGATCTGAATGGCTCGAGATCAGTTGCCTCAGATCGGTTCGGTCCAGATTAGTTGCCTCCCACTGTAGTGGCTAGCCCTATCTATAGAGGCCCTGGTCCTCTTCCCAAATGCTGGCGGGAAGGGATGCCACAATGGCCAAATTCGAAGGGAGATGACTAGTACAAGTTATCCTGAGTAAAGGTGGTCTTCGCCTACCAAAGGCTCTGGTGGTGACGCCGTCTTGGGCTCCATGGTGACCTCCGTCCTGCTGGTCTTGGTCTTGTTGCACCGATATAGAAACCTTTGCCTGATGCCTCGGGACTCCTCGCCCGCGCTTGCCTCTTAGCACCAAAGAGGAAACGAGGACACTGCGCGCGCTGGCGCCTGCCTGGCCCTGGTCGTCATGGCTTACGTCATCGGAACCTCGCGAGGTGCCCCTTGCCTTGATCTCTCCGCCCCTCGCGAGCCAGCCTGGTGAGGACGCCCCCGAGGAGATCTTGCATCGCCCGCCTCGCGAGGCTTGGCCCCTCGCGAGGCTTGGCCCCTCGCGAGGATCTTGAGTGTTTGCTGGTGAAGATGGGCCGTACAGGGCCGCTGGTGGAGCTATGCCGTGGGCCGCAGGCAGGCAAGTCTAGGGACCCCCGTTCCCAGGACGCCGACAGTAGCCCCCGGGCCCAAGGCGCGCCCGGACTTGGCTTCAAGGCGAAGCCAAAGGGCAAGTGTGGAGCGCTGCGGGCCCCAACAGCCTGCGGCCTCGCTTGACGCGTGGCGATTGATTGGATGTGGGCGTCTCTGCTTCCCCATGCTGCCTCAGCAACTGCCCGACTTGACGAGTCCCAGCTGCATGCAGAGAAAAATCATCATTACCTGTGATCATGGGGGTCGCCGGTTGGCCTTCTCCCGCTATAAATGAGGAAGGGGCGGAGCCCCCGTCGCTCTTCCCTTTTTGCTTTGCTCGCTTCTTCTCCCCTGCTTCACCGCTAGTAGCGACACTCATGGCATCGATACGGAGGTTCTCGGCCGCAGAGAAGGGAAAAACTCCCCTCGACGAGCCCGTGCCACTTCCGCCGAAGAAGAGGCTGGCCCACCACCGCGACATAGCCATGAGGCCGGACGTGTCGAGGCCTTGGTGCGAGCGGCCTTCTCCCGGGTACCCGCTGCCTTTGTAAGCCCAAGCTGACGGCTCCGGAGGGAGAGGCGGCGAGCGTCGCTGCCCATGCCGTGGCCGTGGTCGCCGCGCCGTCGCCCCAGGAGCCCACGCCGCGGACACCTCGCGCGAACTCGTGATGTGGGCGGCGATGCCTCCGCGCACTTGGATTCGCTTTCCGCAGTTCTTCTCTGCCGAGATGCCGCCGAGGGGCCCCTCGAGCTTTGGTTGCAGCACGCCGACTGCGACGCCCCAGCGACTGGAGCGGAGGTTGAAGCCATCTCCCCAGGCAAGATCTTCATGACCCGTGGCTCGGGTGAGGTTGCTCGAGTCTGCCGCTCGGAAGGTGCCCTCACCATCCATTTTGAGTACGATGGTGCTTCCACCATGTTCCTCAAGGTCTTCGACGAGGAAGGCCGCCGCCTGGAGTGCTGCCCCGGAGGGGGTCGCTGGGGCGACGCAACGGCCGCCGACGAGCCTGCGGCTGGCTTCGCTAGCAGCTCCTCCAGCAGCAGCGGTGGCTCTTGGGAGTCCAGCGACTCTCCTGAGCCCTACGAGACCCCGGAGACGAGGGACGACAGCTACGTGCCCCCGAGCTCTCGCCGCGCTCGGAGCAAGGCCGCAGCGTTCGGCCGCCGCCGTTGCTGATCTGGATGGGGTTGGCGCCGGCCTCCCGTGGCCCACTGTTGGTGATGGCATCGGCCGCGCTGGCGCATGTATATAGGGCTCCTAGAAACTCCCTGTTTTTGTTCCCTGCGAGGAATTGAGATGGACCCCGCGGGGGCGTGTAAAGGGTCTGTAATGTATTTCGTTGATATTATCCTTACTATGAAGATTTGCAAACACATGTCCTGTTTCGGCTCAGTCCCCCCTTTCCAACCCCGCGGCAGCTTGGTGCTCTACGCCGACAGGTCCCGGTGCCTAGGCAGGCTGTAGCCGTCGCTGGTATGCCAGGTCACAATGCCGTGGTCAAGGCCAGGAGGTGAGCGGCCCGAGGTCCAGTAAGAGCTCCTGAGGCGCGATGCTCAAGAGGTTCCCTTTAGCGCACAAGCAGCCATCGAGAGGTAGGAAAGGGAGGCGACGTTGCCGTAACAAGGCTGTAACAAGTGAGAGTCCTATGCCGTAGTGCTCGATCGACCCGGGCGCGAAACTTATCTTGGCAGTCGAGAGTCGGTTCCTTGTGCTGCGCCAGACTCGTGCATCGACGGCTGTAGTGTAGCTAGGTTGGGCCCGTGCGAGTCTCCCCCTCTTCTCCACGCTCTTCTATGTGCTCTACGTCCTTAGGTCCCGTCCCTCGAGCGAGCTCAGCCGCCGCTAGTATGCCAGGTTGCGATGCCGTGGTCAAGGCCAGGGGGTGAGGGCTGGAGAGCCAGTAAGAGCTCCTGAGTCGCGATGCTCAGGAGCCCCCTTTTAAGGCGCAAGCAAATTGCATGGGAGAAGAGGGAGCCCGCGGTACCGCCTGCTGTTGTCCTCAGGAGGCTCCTGCAGGTTAGCGCGAGGAGGGGCACAAATTGCCACTACGATTGCCGGTCTGCCGTTGGTCGCTCCGCAAGAAGATGAAGGCACTGAGGGCCTGGTGAGGTGATGTGTGCGGGGCGTGCCGCGAGCCAGAGCTCGACCACTCAGATTTGTCGGCGTTGCAGGGACGGACCCGAGCACAAGCATCGTGCCAGCGTGGGTAGCTCCCATTGCGGGATGAGCATGGGGCAGACCGGCGACGCGGGCGGTCATGATGGGTGACAATCAAGCAGGTGATAACCATAGATAGATTATGCATGGGAAGCGAACTTGCTTAGGTAAATGCAAGAACAATACATGCCACTGGGTCGGACCCGAGCGGCCTGGGGATCATGCAGCCCGAGGGGCGCCCCCAGCAGAGTATGCTAAAGACGTAAAAGGATACATGCCGCAGGGGTAGGCCCACACGGCCTGGGAATGATATAGCCCGGGGGGCGCTCCCAGCTAAATAAACTTGGAAAATGTCAATTGGTTCCGTTGTCCAAGGGATGTTGGGGTAGCTGAAGATGTGTGGTGAAGGGGTTGCTCCTCATGAGCCACCGGGGCCCTGAGCCTTAGGAGGCTCTGCGGGTCCAGGCGGTTCCTTGAGGGCCGTCTCCATCTCCACCAGGACCGCGTGATGCCTGGCCTCCTAGGTCGCCAGGACGCTCCACAGGTTGCACTGGAAGGCGGCCGCCATGCTCCGCAGGCCGAACGACATGCGAACATAGATGTGAGGTGGGCCCTTGCAATGTCCCACGCGTGAAGGCCGGAAGCGCTCTTGAGATGCGGCTCTGTTGAGCCCTGGGATGTCGATGCAGACACGCAGCCCGCCATCCTCGCCTAGATGGGGAGCTGCGCCAGGTGGGCGGTGGTCGCCGCGCATGGCCCTGGCATCCTGCAGCTCCTGAGTGGTCTTGGCGATGAACTCCTGAGCGCCAGGCACTCCTCGCCCGGTGTCCTCCTGAGGGAAACGTGCCGCAAAGCATGCCTCCATGTGGTGCCTGAGCGCCTCCCTCGTGATGTTGGCTAGGTCTGAGGCCCTCTAGAAGAGAGCCCCCGAGCCTTGCTCGAGGAGGGCGCCGGGCGCGCCTTCCTATGCGAAGGAGGGAGGCGCCCCCGACGCGGGCATTGATCCTGATGTGGCACCGCTAGAAGCGCCGCTCGCCCGAGGCCCTGTACGGAGTAGTTGCTTCTTCTTCTTGGGGATGGCCTTAGGAGGGTACTGCGCACCATCGTTCTCGGGGTCTTCGATTGCTGCGGCTTGGAAGGCGTGCTCGAGGGAGCACACCGCATCTCTTTCCTCGCAGGGGACCGTGATGATCCCGCCGCTTCCTGGCATATTGAGGACGTTGTAGCCGTGGTGAGTTACCGCCATGAACTTGGCTAGGGCCGGATACCCGAGGATGGCATTGTACGGCAGACGGATGTGAGCAACGTCAAAGTCGATGAGCTCGGTGCGGTAGTTGTCACGCTGTCCGAAGGTGATAGGGAGGCGGACCTGCCCTATCGGGGTGGTGGAGCCATCAGCCACTCCTGAGAAGGGCTTGTTGGGCTGAAGCTGATCGTATGGCACTTGGAGGATGTCGAATGTTTCGACGGACGGGACGTTAAGCCCTGCGCCGCCGTCAATGAGGGTCTTGGTGACTTGTACGTTGCTGATGACGGGTGAGCAGAGCATCGGGAGGGCGCCAGCAGTGGCCGCGCACTTGAGCTGGTCCGCCGAGCTGAAAGTGATGGCGCACTTGGACCACCTGAGCGGGCGCGTGGCCTCAAGCCTGGGAAGGGCTGCGTTCACCTCGCGAGCAAACTGCTTGAAGATACGCTGAGATGCTGGGGCCTGAGCTCCGCCCAAGATGCAGGCGATAGCACGCGGTTCCTGGAAGCCCCCAGCCCCCTCATCCTAATGGTGGTCGTCGTTCCTTCTTAGTGGTGGCGGCAGCGGAGGAAGGCCGGCGTTGACCTAAGGGCGGTCCTCGCGAGGTTGATCCCTCCAGGCGCCCTCACGAGGCTGGTCCTGCCAGCGGTCCTCGCGAGGCCGGTCGCGCCACTCCTGGCGGGGGCCGCGATCGTCCCAGCATCTTCCGCCTCCTCCTCCTCCTCGGCCGTAGCCCCGATCGTTGCGCTCGGGACGTCGACCGAAGCGTCCGTCTCGGATGGCCGTGAGCTCTTGACAGTCATTGGTGTTGTGGCTGTGTACGTTGTGGAAGGCGCAGAACGGTCGGCTGCTTTTGGATGACTCGGGATGGTCCCTGCCGTGCTTCGTATCTGGCTCCACTGCGAGCACGGCCACTCCCTTGCGCCTCACGTCCCTGGCCTTGGCTCTCTTCTCCTCCGGGTCGGTAGCTGGGAGCTCGAGGAGGGAAAGGCGCCCCTCCTCGGCTCTCGCGCACTTGGTCGCCATGTTGAACAGCACCAGAGCCGTGCATAACTCCTCATGGATGGCGAGCTCCTCTTCATCTTGACGTCGCGGACGCCATCAGCAAACGCGGAAATGATGGCCTCATCCGTCACCTTGGGGATCTTGAGACGAACGTTGTTGAAGCGCTGGATGTACTTCTGCAAGGTCTCTCCTGGCTGCTGCTTGATGCGGCGCAGGTCACCCGTGGCCGGAGGGCGGTCGCGAGTGCCCTGGAAGTTGGCGACAAAGCGGTCGCGCATCTCATCCCAGGAGGAGATCGAGCCCGGGGGCAGGTTCAGGAGCCACGAGCGAGCACCATCCTTGAGAGCCATGGGGAACTAGTTCGCCATGACTTTCTCATCACCATTGGCCGCCTCAATGCTCAACTCGTAGAGCTGCAAGAACTCCGCAGGGTCGGGGGTGCCGTCATAGCGAGGAGGCAGATCTGGCTTGAACTTCCCTGGCTAGACGACGCTATGCAGCTCTGGAGTGAAGGCGCAACAGCCTGCTGTGGCCACCGGGGCCCTTTGCTGATGCGGAGCCTGCCCAGGAGGCACGCGGTCTTGTCGCGGTGGCGCTGGGAGCGCGGGAGCATTCTCTTGCGGCCGGGGAACTTCTTGGCAACTCCCTTCTTCTCGCACGGGCACCCGACGCGGTGGGCCACGCCGGGGGGCCACGCGCCTTGGCGCCAGAGCGCCATCTTGGTGCGGAGGGGGTGGAGGTGCTCCGTGAGCTACATCGCCCGCAGCTGGCGGAGGGCGAGGCAGCGAGAGGGAGGGTGCAGGGGAGCCCCCAGCGGCGCTGACGAGCTCGACGATGTGGTCCAACCAGTCCTCGTAGAGGTCGTCGACCGGGCGGTAGCACAAGAGCTCGTGTGCCATGAGCAGCGCAGCCTGCGCGTCCGCGGGAGCGCGATGAGCGTGAGACGATGAGCCGGTGGGGGTCAGCGACGGAGTGGCGGTGCGGCCGTCCCTCCGCACAGAAGGATGCAGTGAGGACGCTTGCTGCTCGTTTCCCGCCAGACCGGTGGCGGCAGCGACGGGGAACGATAGGGAGGCCCGCTGACAGGGGCTGTCTGAGCGACACAGGCGGCGAGGGCGACCCGACGCTCTGCGCAGGCTCGACGCGCGTCCACCATGGATGTGGTGGAGCGATGGAACGCGGATCGGCGGGAGGAAGGCTTCAACGCACCCCTACCTGGCGCGCCAAATGTCAGATCTCGGGTTTCGGCAAAACCCTTGAGATTCGAACACTGGGGTGCGCACGAAGATCTCCCCTCCCCCTAGCTCACGCCCTCACCGCGATCTCAAAGCTCAGCGCGTCGAACTCACAGAACAAGAGACACAAGGTTTATACTGGTTCGGGCCACCGATGTGGTGTAATACCCTACTCCAGTGTCGTGTGTTGGATTGCCTCTCGGGCTGAGGATGAACAGTTACAAGGGAAGAACAGCCTCCTGAGGAGAGGTGCTCTTGTGCTTGGTGAGCTTGTGTGGATGAGGATGATCTGAATGGCTCGAGATCAGTTGCCTCAGATCGGTTCGGTCCAGATTAGTTGCCTCCCGCTGTGGTGGCTAGCCCTATTTTATAGAGGCCTTGGTTCTCTTCCCAATTGCTGGTGGGAAGGGATGCCACAACGGCCAAATTCGAAGGGAGACAACTAGTACAAGTTACCCTGACTAAAGGTGGTCTTCGCCTGCCAAAGGCTCTGATGGTGACGCCGTCTTGGGCTCCACGATGACCTCCGTCCTGCCGTCCAGCCGGTCTTGGTCTCATTGCACCGATATAGAAACCTTTGCCTGATGCCTCGGGACTCCTCGCCTGCGCTTGCCTCTTTAGCACTAAAGAGGAAACGAGGACACTGCGCGCTGGCGCCCGCCTGGCCCTGGTCGTCATGGCTTACGTCACCGGAACCTTGCGAGGTGCCCCTTGCCTTGATCTCTCCGCCCCTCGCGAGCCAGCCTGGTGAGGCCACCCTCGAGGAGGTCTTGTGTCGCCCGCCTCGCGAGGGTCTTGAGTGTTTGCTGGTGAAGATGGGCCGTACAGGGCCGCTGGTGGAGCCACGCCGTGGGCCGTAGGCAGGCAAGTCTGGGGACCCCCCTTCCCAGGATGCCGACAGTTTGTACGCGCGGTACGTACACCGCAATTCGATCGGGGCTGAGACGGAGGGCGAATTGCTAGTCAAACTCCTGACGAGCTGGACTGTCATTCTGCGGAGTAGTCCGGACTCGTTTAATAGTGTCCGGGGGCTTGGCCGTCGAATTGATGTTCTGCTTGATAAGGCCGCCCTGTATCTCCGCTGTCAGGGCCGCGGTGTGCTCCTCGGTACGGAGGGAGCATTCCATGTTTCCGTTGACTGTTATGACACCGCGTGGTCCGGGCATCTTAAGTTTGAGATAGGCATAGTGTGGCACCGCATTGAAGCGAGCAAATGCGGTTCATCCGAGCAATGCGTGATAGCCACTGCGAAAGGGGACGATGTCGAAGATCAAGTCTTTGCTTCAGAAGTTGTCCGAAGATCCAAAGACGACTTCCAATGTGATTGAGCCCGTGCAACGGGCCTCTATGCCTGGTATTACTCCTTTAAAGGTAGTTTTTGTGGTCTTGATCCTTGATGGATTGATGCCCATCTTGCGGACTGTGTCCTGACAGAGCAGGTTAAGGCTACTGCTGTAACGCCCCGAGACCGACGCTTCAGTTGCCCTTCCATTTATTTTAGTTGTTGACGTGTGTTTATTATGTTTGTTGCATTATCATAATTGTTTTGCATATTTCATTCATATATGTTTATGCCATGATCATGTTGAGTGCCTTGTCATTTTTGGTTCTTGCATCATGTTCATCTTTTATTATATTGCATTGTGCCATCCTTGTTTGTTTGCCATGGTCATCTCACTTGCTTTGATTCATGCTTCATGATGTGATATGGCCTTTGTCATTTTTGTTGCATTTGCATCATGATCATCATTGTAGTGTACATATTTCTCATGTGCTTGTTATCTTTGTGAACTCCTTCTCCTCATCTTCTTTGCTATTCCATCTTGCCCTCCCATCTTAACCATCATCAAGTGCAACACCCAATCACTAGCTTCTTCCTTTTAATTCTCACACATTTATTGCAAGTGACATTATTCCTTCATTCATTAATGTTCATTTATTTCCTGATGATCATACTCCTTGCCTTATGCCTCTCAATCAAATTTCATTATTTTGGAGTTGTTTTGGTAGGGTTCAAAAATGGCTGAAGTGTGAATTCAATTCACACTTGAATTATTTTTTTGTCTTTAAAAATGCCCAAAGCAATTTATTCAAATTCTGCACAAATCCTGGACTCCATTGATATGTTCATATCTCTCACAACCATCTCCAATTCCTCTGTGATTTTGCTCTTTTATTTCTGTTTGAAGAAATAGCAAAAGAGCAGCAGCGCAGCCCAGTGACTTGTAGCTTCAGCAACCCAGCAGCCCAGCCGTTCCAGCCCAACTCTCTCTCTCTCTCCCTCCCTGGTAAAATTTCCCATATGCACCCAGTCGCCCCCACCTGTCATCCCCTCACTCCGCACCTTTTCTTCCACCTCCATCACATATATTTCTCACGATAACTCTGAAAGAGCAGGGCACATGGCCACCGTGGCCACGGCACCGCGTCTCCCCTCCTATAAAGCCTCACAGCGACCCCCTAGGGTTCCCTCAGACCCCCTCTTTCCTCCTCCGCCGCTGCCAGCCATGAGGGCAGCCCCACGTGCCTCCTCCCGAGACACCTGACTCCATGACCGAGGAGAGCTCAAGCTCTTCTCCAGCTTGATCCTCACCGTAGCCGTCTTTGTCTTCTTCCTCGACCCCGCAACAAGTCCCTGGAGCCCTGGATCGGCCTCCTCCATGGTGACTACCTCCCCTGCTTCTTCGTCTTCACGGACAGCATGCACCATCGCCGATCAGCGCCTCCCCATGCCGCCTGCGTTGTCTACTTCGTCTTCAATCAAGGCCAGGAGCCGGAAGGATCCAAGGTCGGAGACGCCAAGTTCCTCGACGTCCTCTTCCTCTGCTTCATCTTCTTCATGGTTCAGAGGAACGCCAAGTTCCTCGTCGTCGTCTTCATCTTCTTCATCTACCGCAGGTGCTTGTCGCCGGTCAACTTCGTCGCGACCCCTCGTCCCCGAGCTCGATCGACTCCAGCAGCACCCCCTCTGTGAGCAGCCGCACCTCCTCACCTCTTTCCGCCGTCGTTTCCATCATCGTAGTCACTGATCCGCGCGACCTCAAGTCGTTCCGTCACGGATGGGCTCGAGTTCGAGCTTGTGCTCGTGCGCCCCGCTGCACACCGCTCATGTCCTTGCACGCACACCACACTCCTCTTCGCCCTTGCACAGAGGCAGGGCCCCGCAGCTTGCCTCGCCGTGCTTCGCCGCCATGGCCTTCATCTCTGAATTTATGCGCACGCGAGAACCTACACTCAGCGCCTCCACCCATGCATGCTGCCTCCCGCGAGACACCAATGCGACGCCCGCGTCTCCCTGTTTCTTGCACCACATCACTCACGCGCACACCCCCAGGTCCTCGCCCGCGCTTCCTGCCTTGCCTCGCCTTGCGTGTGGTTTCTTCCCTGCCTTGCCGCGCCATGCCATGGCCCCGAGCCGAGCAACGCTCGAGATCGAGCGCCTCTGCACCCCTCCTCGTGGCTAAGCCTCGCAGCAGCCTATCCCACACACCCACAGTTGCCTCCTGGACCCCGCCATTTCACCGTTGCCCGCCGGTGCAGGTCGGGGTCTTCTCTGTTGCAGAGGAGAAGAAACCCCATCCGTCGTGGGGCTAGTTCAGAAAAAGCCGTGCCCAATCCCTGCAACAACAGTAGTAGCAGTGCAGTGGATCGATCAATGGAGTTCTACCGGGGAGTCCCCGGTTCGAATCCCCTTGGGAACATATTTAGAACCGCAATTTTTGCCTCTGTTGCTTCTATGACAGTGGACCCCATTTGTCACCCTCTCTGCACACATACCCTCTCCACACCCACACTCTTCCACCTCAGCACCACGGGCCCCCTCGTCATTGACAGTGGCTGGCCCAGCTCGTGTTCCCTGTCGTTTAATTTTCTCTTGCATATTCACATAAATGCCATTATTTTGGTTTGTTAATAACTAAAAATCCATGCATCCAAATGAAACATGTCATATATGCATCTTGCTCAGTTTTTCATGTAGTTTCACTATATCCAGCTTTTATCCATGTTTAAAATGTTTAAACTTGTTGTTTGATTAAATTTGCTCAAATAACATGTTAAAATGGTTTATTTCATAACTAAATAACCGTAGCTCCGATTTAGATGAACTTTATATGTAAATGGGGTAGAAAAGGCATAGATTAACATGGTGCACTTTATTTTTCTGTTTAACAACATTAAAATATGGTTTAGGGCAGAACAGTACCAACTCTAAAATTTGCATATGTGGATTTTCCGGAATTGCTGTTTGTTGATTCCAGCCTCATTTAAACTTGCTTAGATGTGTGGTTCTCGTACGCATCATCTCTTGCCGTGAGTAGCATCATTTAGACTTGACATGCATCATAGTTGGGTTAGCATCATGTCATGCTTATGTGTTGTGTGTTTACCATGTTGTTTGCTTCTTTCCGGTTGTGCTCCTTCTCGATAGTTCCCGTTTCGTTGCGACCGTGAGGATTCGTTCGACTACGCTTTGTTCATCTACGTGGCTTCGTATTCTTCGTGGACTCGTTCTTCTTCCTAGCGGGATTTCAGGCAAGATGACCGTTACCCTGGATCTCACTACTATCATTGCTATGCTAGTTGCTTCGTTCTATCGCTATGCTGCGCTACCTATCACTTGTTTTTCAAGCCTCCCAAATTGCCATGTCAGCCTATAACCTTTTCACCCTTCCTAGCAAACCGTTGTTTGGCTATGTTACCGCTTTTGCTCAGCCCCTCTTATAGTGTTGCTAGTTGCAGGCTGTTCCATGTTGGGACATGCTTATCATGAACTTTGTTGGGATATCACAATATCTCTTATTTTAATTAATACATCTATATACTTGGTAAAGGGTGGAAGGCTCGGCCTTATGCCTGGTGTTTTGTTCCACTCTTGCCACCCTAGTTTCTGTCATACCGGTGTTATGTTCCTTGATTTTGCGTCCCTAACATGGTGAGGGGTATGGGACCCTCTTGACAGTTCGCTTTCAATAAAACTCTTCCAGCAAGGCCCAACATTGGTTTTACATTTGCCTACCCACTACCTATATTTTTTCCCTAGGGAGTCACACTCCCGAGGGTCATCTTTATTTTAGCCCACCCGGGCCAGTGCTCCTTTGAGTGCTGGTCCAAACCGAGCGATATCCGGCGCCCCCGGGCAATCAGGGTCTATGCCAACCCGACGTCTGGCTCGTCTGGTGTGCCCTGAGAACGAGATATGTGCAGCTCCTATCGGGATTTGTCGGCACATTCGGGCGGTCTTGCTGGTTTTGTTTTACCATTGTCGAAATGTCTTGTGCACCGGGACCCCGAGTCTGATCGGATGTCCCACGATGGAGGATTGTCTCCGTGGATCGTGAGCTTATCATGGGTTAAGTTGGGACGCCCCTGCAGGGTTTAAACTTTCGAGAGCCGTGCCCGCGGTTATGTGGCAGATGGGAATTTGTTAATATCCGGTTGTAGAAGACTTGAAGTTGACTCAATTAAAATACACCAACCGCGTTGCGTAACCGTGATGGTCTCTTTCCAGGGAAGTTTGAGAGGAGAACATGGTTGGGTTATGTTTGAGCGTAAGTAGTTCAGCATCACTTCTTGATCACCACTAGTTGGCGACCGTTTGCGTAGGTTCTCATCTTACTCTTGTACTCGTAAGTTAGCCACCATACATGCTTAGTCGCTGCTGCAACCTCACCACTTTACCCCTTCGATAACCATCAAGCTTTGCTAGTCTTGATACCCATGGTAATGGGATTGCTGAGTCCTCGTGGCTCATAGATTACAACAACACCAGTTGCAGGTACATGTTATGCGATGATCATGACGCGAGAGCGATGTTTATAGTTTTGGAGTTCTTGTTCCGCTTCTTCTTGTTCGAGGAATAGGTTCCTGGTCGGCAGCCTGGACTAGCAGGGTGGATGTTGTTTGAGCTTTTGTTTGTGTTTCATCCGTAGTTGGATGTTGATCTTATGTATGATGTATTGATGTATTCTTGCGGCATTTGTATGCCTTGTATGTATCCCCATCTATTATGTAATGTTGATGTAATGATATCCACCTTGCAAAAGCGTATCAATATGCGGTTCTATCCTTGGTGGGACCTTCGAGTCTCTTTAGAATAGTATCACATATTGGGCGTGACAAGTTGGTATCAGAGCCTTGACTGACCTTAGGAGCCCCCTTGTTTGATCGTGTAGCTTGGCCGCTGTCGAGTCTAGAAGAAAACTTTTTCGGACTCTAGTTATATCGGAGAGTAGGAATTATTTTTACTCCTCAGCCCCCTTCGTCGCTCTGGTGAGAAATCTTGACGTAGATGTTTCGACCTACTCCTCTTCCCCTTCAAATTTTTTTAGGATCTCGCAGTAGTTTTTGTTCGTTGCGATGTCAGCTCTTTTCATCCGGTGCTCTCTCTTCAAATGATTCGATCCTCTTCATCTTTTGGCAAGATCAGTCCTCAGTTCTTTCTCTACCGACGTTGTTTCCCCGTGTGAAGTTGTCTTTCTTTTTCCCACCCACCCACCCTTTTTTCTTCGCAAAGCCGGAGTCCTTAATCGAGTGTCCATCCTATTCGTGCGAAGCCTTTGCATTCTCTCCTCAATTATTTCAACCGGTGCTTTCTCTTCAAGTTATTCGTCGGTTCCCCGTTCCAAGTTGCCTTTGTTTTTCCCGCCCTCCCACCCCTTTCTTCCCAGAGTCTGAGCCTCGATTCGAGCATCAATTTCATTCGTGCGGAGCCTCTTCAATCTTTCCTCAATTGTCTCAATCGGTGAATTATCGTCTAGTTAATTATTGTTCGTCTCGTTTTTTTCTTTCCGGTGGATTCAACTCAATTTTCTCGGTTTGATCATATTCTTTTCCTTGTTTCAAATGTTTCCCTTTGCTCGTTCGCCTCTCGCTAGTTTATCCTTTCAGAGTGATGAAGACATCTCAGAAGATTCATGTTTGGATTCAATTAATTTGAGGTTGTCACCTTATTCGAGTCTTTTAGTTGTTCCGGTGCATCATCTCTCTCTTCTACAATCCTTCCAACGGTGTTTCTTTTCAGTGGGCCCTAACCCACATGTCTTTTGCCAGGATCTTACCTGACTCTCTTATTTCCCCGGAGCTATTCTCAAATTCTTTTCGAAGTTTGACGCAAGAATGAATTTCATCAGTCAGATGCGTTTCCAAGATCGATTTCAAGTTACTTTCTTTGTTGGCTCAACCTCTTCGCTTTCCATTCTTCCGGAGTATCTCAACAATTTTGTTGTTTTTCTCGTCATCATTCTCAACATTCGAAGACCGAAGAAGTATTTCTCTTAAATCTTGTCCGTTCACGCGTAGATTCATGGTTCTAGCTTCATGCCATCCTCATAATTGTTTTCGATTATGAGAATTATTTAATACTCATCCGTAGTATTTAATGAGTTCTTTCCTTTTCGATTCTCCAGAGACCGTCACTTCAGAAGAATTTTTCATTCATGACATTCTTTCCGTGTTCTCAAATTCTTTCAGTGCTCCGTTCAAGTTCTTATTAAATCAGCTCATGACCTCTTCATTCTCTTTTAGTTCTTTTAATTCTTCCCGGCGATTAATTCGCTTTCTTCAGTCATTTTCAAATTCTTATGGTGGCTCGTTCAAGATTCCTTCTCCTTTGCTATCGTATCAATTAATTCGTTCTTTCAAAATCCTACCGGTGGTTCATGAAGACCTCCCCAAGTTTTGATCTATATCTCCCCTTAATCTTTTTCAACGCGAATAAGTTGTATGCAATCCATTGCTTCTCATCAATTTAATTGATGAAGGATAAGCATAACATAATTCTTTTTCTTCTTTCATCAAGTTGATTAATTCCTTCCTTCGGAGATTTTTCATGATGAATAATCTCTTGGTTCTAAGTTGTTCATCTTTTCTTTTCTGGAGTTCCAAGCTTTTTCTAGCTTGTCTCATTGTGAAGCTCCATCTAAATCATCGCAAGGCGTTATCTTATTCCTTTCATCCTTCAATTCTATCTCATCATCCTTTTGTTACCGGAGTTCTTCACGGTGGTTCGCAAGGATTTAATTCATCCTTCAAGTGTTCATCAAGGTTCTTGTTGGAGGAGCTCAAGTATCTTTTCTGCATCTCGAAGTGCAATTAATTCTCCGTATTCTTTTGAAGTGGAGTTTCGCATTTCTTCATTCTTCTCAGCTATTCAAGCATTTGGTTGTGGCATAATTCCACCTCAAGTTTTGGAGATGTTTTCAATAAGTCCACAACAAGCTTATTCTTTTGTTGTTGAATTTTCAACAACTCCGTTCAATCCTTCCATGCAAGGATGCTTTTCAAACTCAATTGTGGTAGAAGTTGTCATTTTCTTCTCCGTTCTTTAAATTCCACTCTTTCGATTCTTCCGGAGGTGTTGTGTTGTACCTCTCGTCAGGTATCGTTCCATCTTGTCAAGCTCATGCTTTATTCCATTCCATGTTCAATAGGGATGCTATCACAATTCTGTCATTCTTATTCCTTTTCTATCTTCTTCCAACCGCAGTGGTTTCAGAGTCTATCTTGTCCTTCAGCTTGTGATTTTCGTCATATTCGCCGTTCCTCTTATCTACTCAAGTGTTCTCAACTTTCTTAATCTTCTTTCTTGCACTCTTGGTTACTTCATCCTCTTTTCTTCCGTCTCGTTCCTAAGATCTCGGGACGAGATCTCTTGTTAGTGGAGGAGAGTTGTAACGCCCCGAGACCGACGCTTCAATTGCCCTTCCATTTTTTTAGTTGTTGACGTGTGTTTATTATGTTTGTTGCATTATCATAATTGTTTTGAATATTTCATTCATATATGTTTATGCCATGATCATGTTGGGTGCCTTGTCATTTTTGCTTCCTGCATCATGTTCATCTTTTATTATATTGCATTGTGCCATCCTTGTTTGTTTGCCATGGTCATCTCACTTGCTTTGATTCATGCTTCATGATGTGATATGGCCTTTGTCGTTTTTGTTGCATTTGCACCATGATCATCATTGTAGTGTACATATTTCTCATGTGCTTGTTATCTTTGTGAACTCCTTCTCCTCATCTTCTTTGCTGTTCCATCTTGCCCTCCCATCTTAACCATCATCAAGTGCAACACCCAATCACTAGCTTCTTCCTTTCAATTCTCACACATTTATTGCAAGTGACATTATTCCCTCATTCAATAATGTTCATTTATTTCCTGATGATCATACTCCTTGCCTTATACCTCTCTGTCAAATTTCATTCGTTTTGGAGTTGTTTTGGTAGGGTTCAAAAATGGCTCAAGTGTGAATTAAACTCACACTTGAATTATTTTTCTGTCCTTAAAAATGCCCAAACCAATTTATTCAAATTCTGCACAAATCCTGGACTCCATTGATATCTTCATATCTCTCACAACCATCTCCAATTACTCTGTGATTTTGCTCTTTTATTTCTGTTTGAAGAAATAGAAAAAGAGCAGCAGCGCAGCCCAGTGACTAGTAGCTTCAGCAACCCAGCAGCCCAGCCGATCCAGCCCAACTCTCTCTCTCTCTCTCCCTGGTAAAATTTCCCATATGCACCCAGTCGCCCCCACCTGTCATCCCCTCACTCCGCACCTTTTCTTCCACCTCCATCACATATCTTTCTCACGGTAACTCTGGGAGAGTGGGGCACATGGCCACCGTGGCCACGGCACCGCGTCTCCCCTCCTATAAAGCCTCGCAGCGACCCCCGTAGGGTTCCCTCGGACCCCCTCTTTCCTCCTCCGCCGCCACCATCCAGGAGGGCAGCCCCACGCGCTTCCTCCCGAGACACCCAACTCCATGACCAAGGAGAGCTCAAGCTCTTCTCCGGCTTGATCCTCGCCGTAGCCGTCTTTGTCTTCTTCCTTGACCCTGCAGCAAGTCCCTAGAGCCCTGGATCGGCCTCCTCCATGGCGACTACCTCCCCTTCTTCTTCGTCTTCACGGACATCACGGACCATCGCTGATCAGCGCCTCCCCACGCCGCCTGCGTAGTCTTCTTCATCTTCAATCAAGGCCAGGAGCCGGAAGGATCCAAGGCCGGAGACGCCAAGTTTCTCGACGTCCTCTTCCTCTGCTTCATCTTCTTCACGGTTCAGAGGAACGCCAAGTTCCTCGTCGTTGTCTTCATCTACGGCAGGTGCTCGTCGCCGGTCAACTTCATCACGACCCCTCGTCCCCGAGCTCGATCGACTCCAGCAGCACCCCCTCTGTGAGCAGCCGCACCTCCTCACCTCTTTCCGCCGTCGTTTCCATCATCGTAGCCACTGATCCGCACGACCTCGAGTCATTCCGTCACGGATGGGCTCGAGTTTGAGCTTGTGCTCGTGCGCCCGCTGCACGCCGCTTATGTCCTTGCACGCACACCACGCTCCTCTTCGCCCTTGCACAGAGTCAGGGCCCCGCAGCTTGCCTCGTCGTGCTTCGCCGCCATGGCCTTGATCTCTGAATTTTTGCGCATGCGAGAACCTACACTCAGCGCCTCCACACATGCACGCTGCCTCCCGTGAGACACCAACGCGACGCCCGCGTTTCCCTGTTTCTTGCACCACATCACTCATGCGCACACCCCCAGGTCCTCGCCCGCGCTTCCTGCCTTGCCTCGCCTTGCGTGTGGTTTCTTCCCTCCCTTGCCGCGCCATGCCATGGCCCCGAGCCGAGCAATGCTCGAGCTCGAGCGGCTCTGCACCCCTCCTCGTGGCTGAGCCTCGCAGCAGCCTATCCCACACACCCGCAGTTGCCTCCTGGACCCCGCCGTTTCACCATTGCCCGCCAGTGCAGGTCGGTGTCTTCTCTGTTGCAGAGGAGAAGAAACCCCATCCGTCGTGGGACTAGTTCAAACAAAGCCGTGCCCAATCCCTGCAACAGCAGTAGCAGTAGCGCAGTGGATCGATCAATGGAGTTCTACCGGGGAGACCCCGGTTCGAATCCCCTTGGGAACATATTTAGAACCGCTATTTTTGCCTCTGTTGCTTCTATGACAGTGGACCCCATTTGTCACCCTCTCTGCACACATACCCTCTCCACACTCACACTCCTGCCACCTCAGCACCACGGGCCCCCTCGTCATTGATAGTGGCTGGCCCAGCTCGTGTTCCCTGTCGTTTAATTTTCTCTTGCATATTCACAGAAATGCCATTATTTTGGTTTGTTAATAACTAAAAATCCATGCATGCAAATGAAACATGTCATATATGCATCTTGCTCAGTTTTTCATGTCGTTTCACTATATCCAGCTTTTATCCATGTTTAAAATGTTTAAACTTGCTCTTTGATTAAATTTGCTCAAATAACATGTTAAAATGGTTTGTTTCGTAACTAAATAACTGGAGCTCCGATTTAGATAAACTTTATATGTAAATGGGTAGAAAAAGGCATAGATTAACATGGTGCACTTTATTTTCTGTTTAACAACATTAAAATATGGTTTAGGGCAGAACAGTACCAACTCTAAAATTTGCATATGAGGATTTTCCGAAATTGTTGCTTGTTGATTCCGGCCTCATTTAAACTTGCTTAGATGTGTGGTTCTCGTATGCATCATCTCTTGCCATGAGTAGCATCATTTAGACTTGACATGCATCATACTTGGTTGAGCATCATGTCATGTTTATGTGCTGTGTGTTTACCATGTTGTTTGCTTCTTTCCGGTTGTGCTCCGTCTCGATAGTTCCCGTTTCGTTGCGTCGTGAGGATTCGTTCGACTACGCTTGGTTCATCTACGTGGCTTCGTATTCTTCGTGGACTCGTTCTTCTTCCTAGCGGGATTTCAGGCAAGATGACCGTTACCCTGGATCTCACTACTATCATTGCTATGCTAGTTGCTTCGTTCTATCGCTATGCTGCGCTACCCATCACTTGTTTTTCAAGCCTCCCAAATTGCCATGCCAGCCTCTAACCTTTTCACCCTTCCTAGCAAACCGTTGTTTGGCTATGTTACCGCTTTTGCTCAGCCCCTCTTATAGTGTTGCTAGTTGCAGGTGCAGTTGCAGGCTGTTCCATGTTGGGACATGCTTATCATGAACTTTGTTGGGATATCACAATATCTCTTATTTTAATTAATGCATCTATATACTTGGTAAAGGGTGGAAGGCTCGGCCTTATGCCTGGTGTTTTGTTCCACTCTTGCCGCCCTAGTTTCCGTCATACCGATGTTATGTTCCTTGATTTTGCGTCCCTAACACGGTGAGGGGTATGGGACCCTCTTGACAGTTCGCTTTGAATAAAACTCTTCCAGCAAGGCCCAACGTTGGTTTTACATTTGCCTACCCACTACCTATATTTTTTCCCTAGGGAGTCACGCTCCCGAGGGTCATCTTTATTTTAGCCCACCCGGGCGAGTGCTCCTCTGAGTGCTGGTCCAAACCGAGCGATGTCCGGCGCCCCCTGGGCAATCAGGGTCTATGCCAACCCGACGGTGGCTCATCTGGTGTGCCCTGAGAATGAAATATGTGCAGCTCCTATCGGGATTTGTCGGCACATTCGGGCGGTCTTGCTGGTTTTGTTTTACCATTGTCGAAATGTCTTGTGCACCGGGACCCCCAGTCTGATCGGATGTCCCGCGATGGAGGATTGTCTCCGCGGATCGTGAGCTTATCATGGGCTAAGTTGGGACACCCCTGCAGGGTTTAAGCTTTCGAGAGCCGTGCCCACGGTTATGTGGCAGATGGGAATTTGTTAATATCCAGTTGTAGAAGACTTGAAGTTGACTCAATTAAAATACACCAACCGCGTTGCGTAACCGTGATGGTCTCTTTTCGGGGAAGTTCGAGAGGAGAACACGGTTGGGTTATGTTTGAGCGTAAGTAGATCAGGATCACTTCTTGATCACCACTAGTTGGTGACCGTTTGCGTAGATTCTCATCTTACTCTTCTACTCGTAAGTTAGCCACAATACATGCTTAGTCGCTGCTGCAACCTCACCACTTTACCCCTTCCATACCCATTAAGCTTTGCTAGTCTTGACACCCATGGTAATGGGGTTGCTGAGTCCTCATGGCTCACAGATTACTACAACACCAGTTGCAGGTACAGGTTATGCAATGATCATGACGCGAGAGCGATGTTTATAGTTTTGGAGTTCTTGTTCCGCTTCTTCTTGTTCGAGGGATAGGTTCCTAGTCGGCAGCCTGGGCTAGCAGGGTGGATGTCGTTTGAGCTTTTGTTTGTGTTTCATCCGTAGTCGGATGTTGATATTATGTATGATGTATTGATGTATTCTTGTGGCATTTGTATGCCTTGTATGTATCCCCATCTATTATGTAATGTTGATGTAATGATATCCACCTTGCAAAAGCGTATCAATATGCGGTTCTATCCTTGGTGGGACCTTCGAGTCTCTTTAGAATAGTTTCGCATATGGGCGTGACAGTTGCCCCCGTCCATGAGGACTCGCGTGAGGTGGAATCCATCAATGATTGGGTCGAGGACCAGTGCGGCTGAGCCGCCGTGAGGAATACTGGTCGGATGGTCCCTGCGATCGAAAGTGATCGGGCAAGATCACCATGGATTGAATTTTTGGGCGACAGGCTCTATCGCATAGACGTCCCTAAGCGCGCGTTTGCACTCCCTCTTGGGGATATGAGTAGCGTATATCATGTTCACCGTTTTGACTTGGGGGGGATTTCTTCTGTCCCCCTGTGTTCGGTGGACGGGGCTCCTCGTCATCGTCCTCACTTGGCGACCCCTTCTCCTTGTTCTCGGTATTTAACTTATCGGCCTGTTTAAAGACCCAACAGCTTCTGTTGGTATGATTGGCGGGTTTATAGGGGGTGGCGTGGATCTGACATGGTCGATCGAGTATTCGGTCCAAGCTGGATGAGCCCGGATTGCTTCTATTAAATTGCTTCTTCCGCTGACCGGACTTGGAGCCACTGAATCCGGCGATGACCGCCGTGTCATCGGCATTGTCACCGTTGCTTTGACGCTTGTGCCTGTTGCGTCGGGACTTGCCGTTGCTATTTCTGGCTTCAGAGGTGCCAGGTTCGCTTGCACTGTTGCTGCTACGGGTTAGCCAACTATCTTCGCCTGCGCAAAAGCGGGTCATAAGTGCCCTGAGGGCTGCCATGGACCTTGGCTTTTCTTGGCCAAGGTGTCGGGTGAGCCATTTGTCGCGAATGCTGTGCTTAAAGGCCGCTAGGGCTTCGGCATCCAGACAGTCGACGATCTGGTTCTTTAATTAGGAACCTAGTCCAGAATTTCCTGCCCGACTCTCCGGACTATTGAACTATGTGACTTAAGTCATCGGCATCCGGAGGTCGGACGTATGTACCCTGGAAGTTGTCGCAGAAGGCGTCTTCCAAGTCCTCCCAGCTGCCAATGGAGTTTTCTGGCAGGCTGTTTAACCAGTGCCGAGCTGGTCCCTTGAGCTTTAGCGGGAGGTATTTGATGGCATGAGGATCATCACCGCGGGCCATATGAATATGGAGAAGAAAGTCCTCAATCCATACTGCGGGGGTCTGTTGTTCCATCATATGATTTGATATTCACGGGTTTAAACCCTTCCGGGAATCCGTGCTCCATTACTTCGTCAGTGAAGCAGAGGGGGTGTGCGGCACCTCTATATCGGGCCAAGTCGCGATGCATCTCGGATTGAGTCCGTCTGCGGTTTTCGGCCCGGACGTGGTTATGCTTGTCGCGCCTGGCTGGATAGCCGTCCTCGCGCGCCGGGGCACGCCCCCGCAATCCGTAAATCGATCAGGTTTGACATGCTCTATTTTCCAAGTCCTGCCGTAGGTCATACATATATCCCGGAGCTGTTGTGTCTCTATTTTTATGGCGAGGTAGTACGGGCTGGTGTTCGGCTTGAGTTGTCGTTTTGTCACGGCCACGTGGTGGTCGGTCGACCGCTTTACGCGCTGATGGTACGGGCTCCAGCGCCTCATCTTCGAATTCAGGTAGCAGCTTACGCTTCGGGTAACTCTTGGTTGGGCGCCCGAGGCAGTATTCCTCGGCTTCCAGGACATTAGTCCACCTGTCGTTGAGCAGGTCTTGATCAGCTTGAAGCCGCCGCTGCTTCTTTTTCAGGCTCCTTGCAGTGGCTATTAGCCGGCGGTTAAAGCGCTCCTGTTCGAGGGGTTCCTCAGGCACGGTAAAGTCTTCGTTGCCGAGGCTCACCTCATCCTCGGAGAGTGGAAGATAATTACTATCCTCCGAGTCTTTGTTTACAGCCTGTTCATCAGGGTTAATTTGGCCATCTTCCCGATTGTCCTGTTCGGAGGTTGGCTCGACGTGGTCTTCTTGGCCTTTGGCGTCATCCGCAGTATTGTTGTCTCCGGTGCCGGTATTGCTGTCTTTTCCACGGCGTGATTTAGAGCGGCGCCGCTGACGTCAGCGCTTTGGTTTTATCTCAGGAGGTTTATCCTCAACTGGGTCCTTCTCGTTATCGCCGTTACCCTCTTTGGGTGTATCCACCATGTACACGTCATACGAAGAGGTGGCCGTCCAACGTCCGGTAAACGGCGGGTTTTGGGCCTGCTCTTCTCCGGCATCGTCGTCCATGCCATCGATGTCTTCGGAGCCGTAATGAAGCATGTCGGTTAAGTCCTCGACAGTGGCTATGAAGTGGGTGGTGGGTAGGACGTAAAATTCCCCGCTCTCAGCCCCTAGTCCGGGCTGGGCACAGTTTGGACGTTGCCACTCTATAATGATGAGGGATCGCATTAAGTCCAGACCCTCGCTTAAAGGCGAGGTTTGGCTAGGGGGAGGAGAGTCCGTGGAGTACGGCGGGAAGGAAACTCCTTGGCTGAGCTCACACGATGCTGACTCTGAGGGTTCGGAGCCAGTGTTCAGGGAAGAGCCCGGCTTCATGAAATTGCCGGTGACACTACTTCCTCCGGCTCTCCCATACTAGGCTCAATAGCCGCAGAGAGTCCGGCGGGCCCGGGAATCCCGTCTTCGGACCAGGTGATGCGCTCCGGATCTAAGGCCAGAGCGGAGGTTGGGGTCGCAAACCCTTGGAAGATCAAGTCTCGTCGGATATCAGCGACATAATCCAGATTTCCAAAACTAATTTGGTGACCTGGGGCGTAGCTATCGATCTGCTCTAGATGGCCAATCGAGTTGGCCCGTAGTGCGAAGCCGCCGAACACAAAGATCTGGCCGGGGAGAAAGACCTCCCTCAGGACAACATTGTTGTAGATGATTGATGGAGCCATCGAACCTTCTAAGGACGACACAGCGGAACTCTCAATGAAAGCACCAATGTTGGTGCCAAAACCGGCAGATCTCGGGTAGGGGGTCCCGAACTGTGCGTCTGAGGATCGAAAGTAACACGAGATAGGGACACAATGTTTTACCCAGGTTCGGGCCCTCTTGATGGAGGTAATACCCTACTTCCTGCTTGATTATCTTGGATGAATCAGGGGATTACAAGAGTTGATCTACCTCGAGATCGTAATGGCTAAACCCTAGATATCTAGCCTGTATGATTATGATCGCCCCTACAGACTAAACCCTCCGGTTTATATAGACACCAGAGGGGCCTAGGGTTGTACAGAGCCGGTTTATAGAGGAAGGAATCTTCATATCCGAACGCCAAGCTTGCCTTCCACGCAAAGGAGAGTCCCATCCGGACACGGGAGGAAGTCTTCTATCTTGTATCTTCACGGCCCATCAGTCCGGCCCACGTCTCATAGGCCGGACGCCCGAGGTCCCCTTAATCCAGGACTCCCTCAGGGGGCTCTCTTCTGGAGGGCCTCAAACCTGACAGTGTCACGAGGGAGGCGTTCGGGCACCATGTGGAGGTGTGCTTCAACGCGTGTTTCCGCGAGGAGAGCACAGGGTGTGAGGTGCCAGGTGCTCAGGAGTTCATCACCAAGGCAATCAAGGAGCTTTAGGAGGCAAGAGCAATGCGAGGCGAGCGTCGCCCCGCACCCCTCAGCGCAGCTCCCGCTCCTGACAAGGGCAGCGAGCTGCGCGTTTGCATCAACATCCCAGGGCTCAACAGGGCCGCATCTCAGGAGCTCTTCTGGCCGTCCCACGTTGGCCGGTGTGAGGGCCCGTCTCACAGCTACGTTCGCATGCCTTTCGGTCTGCTGAACAGGGCTGCCGCGCATCAGCGCTACATGCGGCACGTACTGGAGGCTCGCGAGGCCAGGCACCAGGTGATTTTATCAGAGGAGGCGTTGGACCCTTGCGAGCACCTCGAGCCTTCGGAGCCCCACGAGGCTCGGGACCTGGACGACTCATGAGGAGTGACTTCTACAGCACGCTTCTTCATCTACTCCGACACTTCTTCAGCAACGGTGTCAGGTGACACTTTTTGGTTTGTTCAGTTGGGGGCGCCCCTCGGGCTGCATTATCCCCAAGCTGTGTGGGTCTGTCCCTACGACATGTATCTTTTTTGCATATATCAGAACTGGCCTTACTCTTTCATGAGTTGCTTTGTGATTATCACCTGTCTGTCCGGTGCTTCGTTGCCATGAACGTCGTACGCCCTTTGATACATCTCCAACGTATCTATAATTTTTAATTGTTCCATGCTATTATATTATCAATCTTGGATGTTTTATAATCATTTTATATTTTTTTTGGTACTAACCTATTGACATAGTGCCATGTGGCAGTTGCTGTTTTCTGCATGTTTTTTACATCGCAGGAAATCAATATCAGACGGAGTCCAAACACAACGAAACTCCACGGAGATTTTTTGGGAACAAAAGGAACATAATGGGCCCTGGCTGCGCCTGGGGGGTGCCCCGAGGGGGGCACAACCCACCAGGGCGTCCCAGGAGGCCCAGGCGCGCCCTGGTGGGTTGTGCCCACCTGAGGTGCCCCCGGACCGCCTCTTTGCTCTATAAATACCCCAATATTCCAGAATCCCTAGGGGAGTCGACGAAATATTCATCCAGCCGCCGCAGAGTCCAGAACCACCAGATCCAATCTAGACACCATCTCAGATGGGGTTCACCACCTCCATTGGTGCCTCTCCAATGATGCATGAGTAGTTCTTTGTAGACCTTTGGGTTTGTAGTTAATAGCTAGATGGCTTCCTCTCTCTCGCTGAATTCTCAATACAATGGTCTCTTGGAGAGCCATATGATGTAACTCTTTTGCGATATGTTTGTTGGGATTGATGAACTTTGAGTTTATGATCAGATCTATCTTTTTATATCCATGAAAGTTATTTGAGTTTCTTTGATCTCTTATATGCATGATTGCTTATAGCCTCGTATTTCTTCTATGATATTTGGGTTTTGTTTGGCCAACTTGACCTATTTATCTCTCAATGGGAAGATGTGCTTTGTAGTGGCTTCGATCTTACGGTGCTTGATCCCAGTGACAAAAGGGGAAACGACACGTATGTATCATTGCTACTAAGGATAAAATGATGGGGTCTATCTCTACATAGATAGATCTTGTCTACATCATGTCATCGTTCTTATTGCATCATTCCGTTTTTCCATGAACTTAATACACTAGATGCATGCTGGATAGCAGTCGATGTGTGGAGTAATAGTAGTAGATGCAGGCAGGAGTCGATCTACTAATCTTGGACGTGATGCCTATATAATGGTCATTGCCTGGATATCGTCATGATTATTTGAAGTTCTATCAATTGCCCAACAGTTATTTGTTCACCCACCGTTTGCTTTATTTTCTCGAGAGAAGCCACTAGTGAAACCTACGACCCTAGGGTCTCTTTTTGTCATATATTTGCCTTTGCGATCTACTTTTTCCTTTGCATTTATTTTCAGATCTATTAAACCAAAAATACAAAAATACCTTGGTGTGTTTTATTTCTATTTATTTTATTTGGCGTTCGATCTATCAATCTACTACAATTTTATCTCACGTCTGTTTGCCACTTGAGTCGCGGTACCCCGAAAGGGATTGACAACCCCTTTAACACGTCGGGTTGCGAGGATTTGTTATCTGTCTGCAGGGGCTGTTTACGTTGTGTTGCTTGGTTCTCCTACTGGTTCGATAACCTTGGTTTCATATCTGAGGGAAATACCTACCGCTGCTGTGCTGCATCATCCCTTCCTCTTTGGGGAAATACCGACGTAGCTTCAAGCGACATCAAAAGGAATTTCTAGCGCCGTTGCCGGGGAGGATCTTCAACATATACCAGGTTCCTAATCACAAATATCATCTCCTCACAATTTACATTATTTTCCATTTGCCTCTCGTTTTCCTCTGCCCGACTTCACAAAAATTTGCCGTTTTATTCGCCCCTCTTTTTCCGTTCGCCGTTTTCTTGCCGGATCTGTTTTTGAGTGCAATCTTGTTGTGTGGTCACCATGACTCAAGAGAACACCACGTTATGTGATGTCTCAAATAGCAACAACAATGATTTTATCGGCACTCCGGTTGCTCCTCCTGCCACTAGTGCGGAGTCTTGTGATATTAATACAGCTTTGCTGAATCTAGTTATGAAAGATCAATTTTTTGGTACTCCTAATGAGGATGCCGCGTCCCATCTTAATACCTTCGCGGAATTATGCGATATGCAAAAGAAAAAAAATATGTGGACAATGATGTGGTAAAGATGAAATTATTTCCGTTTTCTTTGCGCTATTCTGCAAAAATTTGGTTCTCTTCTTTGCCTCGCAATATTATCGATTCTTGGAATAATTGCAAATATGCTTTTATCACTAAGTATTTTCCGCCCGCAAAAATTATTTCCCTTAGAACCCAGATCATGAATTTCAAGCAACTTGAACATGAGCATGTTGCACAATCTTGGGAAAGGATGAAAATGATGCTAGGGAATTGCCCAACTCATGGGTTAAATCTTTGGATGATCATACAAAAATTTTATGCGGGGTTGAATTTTGTTTCTCGTAATCTTTTAGATACCACCGCGGGTGGTACTTTTATGGAAATTACTTTGAGTGAAGCCACCAAGTTGCTTGATAATATCATGGCAAATTATTCACAATGGCATACCGAAAGAGCTCCTACTAGTAGAAAAGTTAATTCGGTTGAAGAAATTTCTTCTTTGAGTGAAAAAGTTGATGCTCTTATGTGGTTGGTAGTAAAAGTGCTCCTATTGATTTTAATGATATGCCTTTGTCTACTTTGATTGATTAAAATAGTGATGCCATAGATGTGAATTTTATCTCTCGGAATCATTTCAATAACAATGCTTATAGAGGTAATTTTAATCCTATGCCTTTTCCTAGTAATTCCTATGGAAATCAATCTTATAATAATAATAGGAACACCCCTGATCTTGAGAATAATATCAAAGAATTTATCAACACACAAAAAGTTTTCAACACTTTCATAGAAGAAAAGTTGAGTAAGATTGATGATTTGTCTAGAAGTGTTGATAGATTGCTCATGATGTGGAAAATCTCAAGATGAAATTTTTTGTGCCTAAAGTAGATGAATCAATTAAAGCACTTTATGTTTCTATGGATGAAAGTAAGAAAAGAACCAGTATGCTTAGAGGTAAAAGAGAATTCTTAGAAAAAGCATTCTCTAGTAATTACTTTCGTAAAAGTGATGAAGATCTCAAAATGATTGGTGTTGCTTCTATAGATTCCTTGTTTAGTAAAGTTAAGATTGATGAAAAGAGGATTGGAGAAGAGTCAACTTTAGGTAGAAGGCGTCCCAATATTTCGGAGGGTGAAAATCTTGTTGAGAAAATTGATGAAAGTGGGTTTGGAGAGGTCAAAACTTTAACTAGTGATGTGCCCACTCTTTTGGATTACAAAGACTTTAATTATGATAGTTGCTCTTTGATTGATTGTATTTCTTTGTTGCAATCCATGATAAATTCACCCCATGCTTATGAACAAAATAAAGCTTTTACTAAATATATTGTTGATGCTATGATGAAAGCTTTTGAAGAAAAATTGGAATTAGAAGTTTCATTTCCTAGAAAATTGCATGATGAGTGGGAACCTACTATCAAAGTCAAGATTAAAAATTATGAGTGTTTTGCTCTGTGTGACTTGGGTGCTAGTGTTTCTACAATTTCGAAATCTTTATGTGATGTGCTTGGTCTTACCGGTATTGAAGAATGTTCTTTGAATTTGCACTTGGCGGATTCTACTATTAAAAAGCCTATGGGAAGAATTAATGATGTTCTTATTCTTGCAAATAGGAATTATGTGCCCACAGATTTTATTGTTCTGATATTGATTGCAATCTGTCTTGTCCAATTATTCTTGGTAGACCGTTTTTAGGCACTATCGGTGTCGTGATTGATATGAAAGAAGGCAATATTAAGTTCCAATTTCCTTTGAGGAAGGGTATGGAACACTTTCCTAGAACAATAATTAAGCCACCATATGAATCAATCATGAGGGCATGTTATGGATCTCGAACCAAAGATGACAATACTTAGGTCCTTGCCTTATGCCTAGCTAAGGGCGTAAAACTATAGCGCTTGTTGGGAGGCAACCCAATGAATAAATTTTATTTTTGCTTTTTGCTTTCTCTTCTTGAGTGTTAGCAGAATTATGCTATTGTTATGATTGTGTTTTTTGTGTTTTAGTTAGTGTTTGTGCCAAGTAGAACCGATAGGATCTTGGGTGATAGTTGTTTGATCTTGCTGAAAAACAGAAACTTTTGCGCTCACAAAAATAATTGTTAAAAATCAACAGAACATGATAAAATGCAAATTCTTTTTGCAGAAGATTAATATACAAATTATCCTGGTCGTCCTAGTTTTGCAGAATATTTGGAGTTACAGAAGTATTCGAAAAAGTCAGATTTCTACAGACTGTTCTGTTTTGACAGATTCTGTTTCCTTTGCGTTGTGTGCTTATTTTGATGGCTCTATGGTTTTCTTTAATGAGTTTTTGCCATAGAAAAGTTGGAATACAGTAGATATAATGCAAAAAAATGAATCGGTTTGGTACAGTACTTATAGTAGTGGTTTGCTTTCTTATACTAACGGATCTCATGAAGGTTTTGTTGAGTTTTGTGTGATTGAAGTTTTCAAGTTTTGGGTTATCTTATGATGGATGAAGGAAGGATAGAAGAGACTAAGCTTGGGGATGCCCCGGCATCCCAAGCTATTATCCAAAAATGAGCAACCAACTAAGCTTGGGGATGCCCCCGAGTGGCATCCCCTCTTTCTTCTAACGACCATCGGTATTTTACTTGAAGCTATATTTTTATTCGTCACATACTATGTGTTTTGCTTGGAGCGTCTTGTATGATATGAGTCTTTGCTTGTTTTATTTTGTGTTTTAAGTCTTGATCCCTTGCTGGACACACATATTTGGGAGAGCCAAAATTATGTCATGACTTGTTTGAATTGCTCTCTATGCTTCACTTAAATTTTTATGAGCAATGGACTTGCTCTAGTGCTTCACTTATATCTTTTTGAGCATGGTGTGGTTAGTATTTTTGAAAAATGCTCTCTTGCTTCACTTAGATTTATTTGAGAGTTAGTAAAATTTGGAAGAAATTCTCTCTTGCTTCACTTAAAATATTTTGTGAGAAAGAAAAGAAAAATTATGCTCATGATCTTCACTTATATTTGTTTGAGCTTATGAAAAGAAACACATGAAAATTAGTCCGAAAGTGATAGATATCCAAGAAGGATATAATAAAAACTTTCATGAAGATCATTGGACAAAATAAACTTGATTCTTAGTAATAGTTTTGAGATATGATGATGTGATATGTGAGTTATGTTGATAAGTAATTATGCTTTAGTAAGAATATTGGTGTTAAGGTTTGTGATTTCCTATGCAAGCACGAAAGTCAATAGTTATGCAATGAAATTATATCCTACTTGTGGTGCATTATTCGGTAATTATGCTTAATGCTCAGTTACGAGATTATTCGTTTCTTGGTTGGTCGCTTCTCAATCTTTTGCTAGCCTTCATTTTGCACAAGGTATGATCTCTACTTGTGCATCCAAAATCCTTTAAACCAGTTTTGCCACATGAGTCCACTATATCTACCTATATGCGGTATTCTTTTGCTGTTCTAAGCAAATTTGCATGTGCCATCTCTAATTTTCACAATAAACTTCTCTTTTGTGGGTTTGTTTCGCTCTCGGAGTGGCGAGGGGTGGCTAATATTTTCCATGCTGGATGTCTTATTCTCACGATGAGTGTTTATTCACTTGTCATTGCACAAGAGTAAGGCAAGGGTTTTAGGGATGCCTAGTCCCGAAATGAAAAAATGAATTTACTTTATGTTGTCAAACAATAAATTCCTTGGAATGTGTTGGTATGGAGGGCAACCGTGGATACAGCTAGCCATGGAAAGTGAAAGTATGGTGGAAAAAGGAATAAACTTTATTTTTTGTTTGGGAACCGCCTATGATATATCTAGCATGGAAAGTGTTGGGAACTCTAAGTCATTTTCGTTGGTGGGATGGATGCACCTCCCAAAATGTTTTTATCTCTCAATTTTTCGCTTTGATCTCTGGCACCTCTACAAATCCCTACTTCCCTCTGCGAAGGGCCTTTCTTTTACTTTATGCAATTTTTATTTTTGAATTTGAGTCTCCATCTTCTCTTAGAAAAGCACCAATTAGGAGGCAATATGATCGTACTTGAGTATTGGTTGTAGTTAATATGCGAGTGTGTTTCATGAATGGATCAATGATTGAGCATGATGGGCTAGGGATAACTTATTTTAGCATTGATATTTTGAAAGACTTGGTTGCTTGTTGATATGCTTGAGTACCTAAATTATTATGTCAAAACCAGACTATTGCTTTGAATCATATAAAAGTCCAATTGTCCATGCTATAAAGAAAAGAATATGATATGACATGTTAGGCAGCATTCCACATCAAAAATTCTGTTTTTATCACTTACTACTCGACGACGAGTAGGAGTTAAGCCTGGAGATGCTGATACGTCTCCAACGTATCTATAATTATTGATTGTTCCATGCTGTTATATTATCAATCTTGGATGTTTTATAATCATTTTATATCATTTTTTGGTACTAACCTATTGACATAGTGCCAAGTGCCAGTTGCTATATTCTGCATGTTTTTTACATCGCAGGAAATCAATATCAGACGGAGTCCAAACGCAACGAAACTCCATAGAGATTTTTTTGGAACAGAAGCAACATAATGGGCCCTGGCTGCACCTGGGGGTGCCCCGAGGGGGGCACAACCCACCAGGGCGTGCCAGGAGGCCCAGGTGCGCCCTGGTGGGTTGTGCCCACCTCGGGTGCCCCCCGGACCTCCTCTTTGCTCTATCAATACCCCAATATTCCAGAAACCCTAGGGGAGTCGACGAAATATTCATCCAGCCGCCGCAGAGTCCAGAACCACCAGATCCAATCTAGACACCATCTCGGATGGGGTTCACCACCTCCATTGGTGTCTCTCCGATGATGCGTGAGTAGTTCTTTGTAGACCTTCGGGCCCGTAGTTAGTAGCTAGATGGCTTCCTCTCTCTCACTGAATTCTCAATACAATGGTCTCTTGGAGATCCATATGATGTAACTCTTTTGCGGTGTGTTTGCTGGGATCGATGAACTTTGAGTTTATGATCAGATCTATCTTTTTATATCCATGAAAGTTATTTGAGTGTATTTGATCTCTTATATGCATGATTACTTGTAGCCTCGTATTTCTTCTCCGATATTTGGGTTTTGTTTGGCCAACTTGATCTATTATCTCACAATGGGAAGAGGTGCTTTGTAGTGGGTTCGATCTTACCGTGCTTGATCCCAGTGACAGAAGGGGAAACGACACGTATGTATCGTTGCTACTAAGGATAAAACGATGGGGTATATCTCTACATAGATAGATCTTGTCTACATCATGTCAACGTTCTTATTGCATTACTCCGTTTTTCCATGAACTTATTACACTAGATGCATGCTGGATAGCGGTCGATGTGTGGAGTAATAGTAGTAGATGCAGGCAGGAGTCGGTCTACCAATCTTGGACGTGATGCCTATATAATGATGATTGCCTGGATATTGTCATGATTATTTGAAGTTCCATCAATTTCCCAACAGTAATTTGTTCACCCATGTTTGCTATTTTTCTCGAGAGAAGCCACTAGTGAAAGCTACGGCCCCTGGGTCTCTTTCTCATATATTTGCCTTTGCGATGTACTTTTTCCTTTGCATTTATTTTCAGATTTATTAAACCAAAAATAAAAAATACATTGTTGCGTTTTATTTCTATTTATTTTATTTGGCGTTCGATCTATCAATCTACTACAATTTTATCTCACGTCCGTTTGCCACTTGAGGCGCCGTACCCCGGATGGGATTGACAACCCCTTTAACACGTCGGGTTGCGAGGATTTGTTATCTGTGTGCAGGGGCTGTTTACGTTGTGTTGCTTGGTTCTCCTATGTCACGGCCAAGATGCGACCCTATCCTAAAGGAACTCGACGGTCCCACCAAGGGTAGAAGCGCATCTTGAAGACGCTTTTGCAAGGTGGATATCATTACATCAACATTACCTAATATTTGGGGATACATACAAGGCATACAAATGCCGCCAGAATACATCAATACATCATACATAAGATCAACATCCGATTATGGATGAAACACAAACAGAAGCTCAAACGACATCCACCCTGCTAGCCCAGGCTGCCGACCTGGAACCTATCCCCTGATCGAAGAAGAAGTAGAAGAAGAACTCCAAAACAAGTAAACATCGCTCTCGCGTCATGATCCTCGTAAAACCTGTACCTGCAACTGGTGGTGTAGTAAACTGTGAGCCACGAGGACTCAGCAATCCCATTACCATGGGTATCAAGACTAGCAAAGCTTAAAGGGTATGGAAAGGACAAGTGGTGAGGTTGCAGCCGCGACTAAGCATGTATGGTGGCTAACTTACGCAAATAAGAGCGAGAAGAGAAGCAAAGGAACGGTCGTGAACTAGCCATGATCAAGAAGTGATCCTAAACTCCTACTTACGTCAAACATAACCCAGAAACCGTGTTCACTTCCCGGACTCCGCCGAGAAGAGACCATCACGGCTACACACGCGGTTGATGCGTTTTAATTAAGGTCAAGTGTCGAGTTCTCTACAACCGGACATTAAAAAATTCCCATCTGCCTCATAACCGCGGGCATGGCTTTCGAAAGATAATACCCTGCAGTGGTGTCCCAACTTAGCCCATTATAAGATCTCACGGTCAACGAAGGATATTCCTTCTCCCGGGAAAACCCGATCAGTCTCGGAATCCCGGTTACAAGACATTTCGACAATGGTAAAACAAAACCAGCAAAGCCGCCCGATGCACCGACATCCCGATAGGAGCTGCACATATCTCGTTCTCAGGGCAACACCGGATGAGCAATCCGTACAACTAAAACCAGACCTCAAGTTTCCCCGAGGTGGCGCTGCAAAGGGCTCTGGTTCGGACCAACACTAAGACAAGCATTGGCCCGGGGGGGCTAAATAAAGATGACCCTCGAGAGAGCGACTCCCAAGGGAAAAGTAGGTGGTGGTGAGGCAAATGATAAAACCAAGGTTGGGCCTTGCTGGAAGATTTTTATTCAAAGCGAACTGTCAAGGGGGTCCCATAAATCACCCAACCATGTAAGGAACACAAAATCCGAGAACATAACACCGGTATGACGGGAACTAGGGCGGCAAGAGTGGAACAAAACACCAGGCATAAGGCCGAGCCTTCCACCCTTTACCAAGTATATAGATGCATTAATAATATAAGAGATATTGTGATATCCCAACATAAACATAATCCAACATGGAGCAATCTTCATCTTCACCTGCAGCTAGCAACGCTATAAGAGGGGCTGAGCAAAGCGGTAACATAGCCAAACAATGGTTTGCTAGGACGGGTGACAAAGGTTAGAGGTTCATGGCAATTTGGGAGGCTTGAGGAGCAAGTGAATAGGTAGCGCAGCATAGTGTTAGAATGAAGCAACTAGCATAGCAATGATAGTAATGAGATCCAAGGTGACGGTCATCTTGCCTGAAATCCCGCTAGGAAGAAGAACGAGTCCATGAAGAAGATGAAGCCACGAAGACGAACGAATCCGCATGATCGCAACGACACGGGAACTATCGAGAAGAAGCACACAACAAGGTAAACACACCACACATGAACAAGGCATGATGCTCAATCAAGAATGATGCATGACAAGGCTACATGAAGCTACTCATGACAAGAGATAATGCATACAAGATCAACACATCACAGCAAGTTTAAATGAGGCCGGAAACAACATATAACAATTCCTGTAAGTCCTCATATGCAAATTTCGAAATTGGTCCAGAACTGAATAAACCTTATATTCAAGTTGTTAAACAGCAAGTTAAAGAGCACCATGATGATCTACACGAAATTCTATTCAAGTTCCATATAGAGTTCATTAGATTCGGAGCTACGGTCTAGAAGATATGAGCAAAACAAGTTAAACATGGCATTGATGCAAAATGCATACAAACATCAAGAAAACACCTCAAGGCAAGGATGCAACATGATAATATGAAACTACATGCAATTCTAAGCAAGTTTCATATAGAGCATGCTCAAAACGGAGCAACGGTGCAACACATACACTCCAAACAATATATAGCAATAAACTGTCCAAAACAGCAACTAGGCATCTAGAAATCATCAAAACAATATGCTACAGCAACCAACATGAAAACAAAAGGCATGGACATGATGTAAAGATAAAGCACAACAAAACATGAACACTGAGCTATCTCCAGATATCACTAGAACAAGCTCAAAAGGACATGGCAAGATTGCAAATAATAACAGGTTCACAGACTTGGCAGAATTACTGGACATGGCAGAAATAACATCAGGTAGCAATGTTCAGAGCACGAAATCGACATGCTACAGGAACTTATCCTAGTAAAGAAAAGCATGGCATGAATATAATAATGGCATAGAACAAAAGTCCCTTACTGACCTTAAGCCAAAAGGATCAGAAGATATGATGGCAACCATGTAAACATAGCAAGTTTCGTTAATAGGTTTCAGACTTGGCAGAAAATAGAGCATGGCAGAAACAATAATATGAAGGCATGTTGGTGAGCTTGATGCACTCACCACAAAGCAATGCATGACAAAACAAGCATACCTACAGCAAGATGGCATGTTTATGAAGCTATCCATGGCAAGAACAAATACATAGCATGTGTGGATCAACTACAAAAATCTTGGCAAAAATGAATATCATGTTAAGAATCTGCCAGAAATATTTTATAGCAAAAGTAGAGCAAGATTGAGTCATGCTATGGCACTCCATAATTGCGAAGAAGGGCAAAAATGGATCAATTACAAGAACATCTACAAAACATCCTTACTGAACATGTCCAAAATATGCATGGATCTCTCTGTAGCATCAAGTTGACATGGCAACAAAATAACAGCAGACAAGGACTAAGTCCCTGAAATCAGAAACATTACGGAGCCAAGTTTGTATGCTTGTGCTAGTCACCACAGAGATCACAAAAATACATGGCATACACTACTAGAAAGATGGAATGGCATACAACAAAACACATGTAGAGCTCATGCCCATAAGATGCACAGATTAAATGATACAAAAATGACAAATCTCCAAGTTCTGCTAAGAACCAGCAGACAACAGCAACTAGCACTCTTGCAATGATGATTTGGGCATCAAGATGGACTCAAATGAACATGGTGCAATGGAACCAAATGTAGAGCATCACGAGACGAACAATTTGACATATTACACGCACGAAACGGATCTATATGCAGAGAGTTATGATGTGATGAACAGGGCCACATATAGCAAGTTTTTTAGGGACTTGGTCGATTTTCAGAAAAAAAAACCAGACGGGCGTGACTTAGCTATAAGTCGCACATGCGCTGAAAAAGGGGGGGGTGCTCACGTTGGGCCACTTGGGCCGGTCGGTTGAGGAGGCATGCCGGGCAAAGGCGGAGCTGGCTGGGCCGGTCGCTGGCCGCGGCTGGGCCTGGGTTTGCGGGGCCCACGCGGGCACAAGGCCCAGCCCGAGCAGGCGCTCACACGCAGGCGAGGGAGGGTGCGCCGGCGGCGCTTCCGGCGAGCCTTGGACGGCGAGCCAGGGGAGAAACGGCGCGGGGCGGCAGGAATGGACGGATCCGGGCGGCGCGGTGCCGGATCCGGCCACGGGAGGAAGTCGGAGGGGCTCCGGCGGCGGCGACTCGCAGCGGCGGCGAGGAAACTCCGGCGGCGGCGGCTCCTGCGGGAAAGAGAGAGAGTGAGGCAGGGGAAGGAGAGAGGGAGAGAGGGAGCGCTGCGGCGGGGCTCACCCGCGGCGCCAGGGACGAGGCGGAGGCGGCGGGGGCTCGCCGGACGGTGAGGGCGCGAGGGCGACGGGATCCAGGCGAGCAGGGCGCTCGGGAGCGGAGGCGGGTGGCTGCGGGCCTCGGGCCCAGATCGGGGCCCGGGCGGGCCTGGCACGGGCCTGGCGGCGCGGGGAGGTAGGGTGAGGTGGCGATGCCACGTGGCGGCGGGGCAGTGGCTAGAGACGGCCAGGGGGCGACGTGGCGCGCCTAGATTGGTCCGGGGCGCGCCGGCGGCGGCGCCAAGTGGCGGAGCAGGGTTGGAGCGGCGCGGAATGTGAGGAGGAGGGGGGTTGGCTGCGGCTAGAGGTAGGTGGAGGGTCTAGGGGGCTAGGATTGCCCAAAAATGGCAAGGGGGTTGATTAAATAGGCAAGGGGGGCTAGGGTTAGGCGTTTTGGAGCCTCCGATCGCCCTCGAACGGCTCCGGATCGGAGGGGGTTGGTAGGTGGGCACATGGGCTGTGTAGAAGGCCTCGGGCAATGGGGAGAGAAGATAAAGGCAGCCCGGCGGCAGTTTCGGAGACCGAAACATCCGACGATTAAACCGGCAACGGTGCCGCTACGGATGACAGTTGGGCTAACAAACGGACTCCGAGCGCGATGAAATTTGGCAGGCGGCCTACCTACACTGTAATAAGACCACACGCCAATTTTCATCCCATTCCGAGAACATTTTCCGGCCACTTATAAAATAATATTTCGGAGGTGCCTCGGGCGCGTGCGGGTGAGGTTGGGCTCAGAACGGACAACGGGGAGAACCGGGGGAACCCGAACGGATGCAAGTTTTGAAAAAACATGAAGATGCAATGCAGATGATGACATGGCAAAATGCAACACGCATGCACATGACATGGCAACAACGACGAATAACTGGAGGACACCTGGCACATCGGATCCGGGGCGTTACATCCTACTGGTTCGATAACCTTGGTTTCATATCTGAGGGAAATACCTACCGCCGCTGTGCTGCATCATCCCTTCCTCTTTGGGCAAATACCGACGTAGCTTCAAGCGACATCACCCTGGCAAACCCCTCCACGACCGCCTCATGATTAAGGACTGGCACGACGTATGTGCTCGGGTCCGTCCCTACAACGATGCTAAACCCAAGTGGCTGAGCTCTGGCTCGCGGGCCAGCTCCCGTGCATGTCACCCCCCATGGTCATTGGTGCCTTGTTCATGCATGAGCTAATCGGGAGCGAATAAGTTAGGGTGCGCGACCCGTGCCTCGCCGCCACCGGAGCCGCGCGCCGGTTGTCTTTCTTCAGGACCTTCGCATGAGAAGACTAGGCACGGCGTCTGTGCTCGGGTTCGTCGTTGCAGCGTTGACAAACCCAATGGCTGAGCTCTGTCTGGCGGGCCGGCCCCGTTCACGTCACCTCCCGGGGTCGTTGGTGTTTGTCCTTCTCATGCGATAACCTCAGGAGATTCACTCGGCGCAGGCTGCCTAACCATCTCGCAGGACCCTTATAAGTGTTCCGAACCAAATTCAGGCGCAACCCGCCTTGTGGTAGGGCTTCGTGAGTCCCGCGTTGGCTCACGAGTGCCCATATACACCTCCTCTAGTCCTGTCGTGCAAGCCACGTGCCAGGACGGGGCTGTACACGCCCCGGAGTCTCCAATCAGAGGGAGCTCCCACCCATGAACCAGTGGAAGCCCCATGCTCCGCGCTGGCGGATGACACGGTAGAGGAGCGGCTATGCCCGTGCAAGAGCGGAAGCACCATGCTCTGCGCTGGTGAATAAACAACTGAGGGCAACCTAGCGGTTGCAGTAACCTAAGGAGAGCCACCAGGCTCACTGCTCAGTCTCACCACAACGCCTTCCCCTCGGGAGGGCCGCGCGAGGGGGCTGGGCATGGGGGCTACGCTCAGGTCACGCCTGGCATACGCCACCTCACCAGGTCCCTTGGACCCGGTCTTCTCGCGTCCCTTCCGAGCGAAAGCCCAGCGAGGAAAGGTATGGAGAGTTGTTTGTACGTCAAGGGGGACCCCTGAGCATCACGACTCAGGCGCTTCACTGGTCACGTAGCCCCTCACCCCTTGGTCTCGTCCTGGTGATCCGGACGCCCCAATGGTGGCCGAGGTATGCGCGGGGCCGGGCCCTGCTGACGCACAACGCTGAAAACAACACTCACGTCTCCTTCCTGAGAGATGTTCGTACGTCAAGGGGGACCCCTGAGCATCGCGACTCGAGGGCCTCATAGGTCATGTAGCCCCTCACTCCTTGGTCTCGTCCTGGTGATCCGGATGCCCCAATGACGGCTGAGGTATGCGCGGGGCCGGGCCCTGCCGACGCAGAACACTAAAGCAAGCGGAAAGGAAGTTGCGAAATCCTAGCAAATTATTACAAAACATATTGTCTCTTGCAACTCAAAGCAGAAGTCTCATGCCTCCAAGAGGCACCGTGAATGTTGCAGGGTTAAAACAGGGGGAAGAGCCACCTTCGAACCTCTTCTTCAGCCTTGGACGCTGCCGTCACTCGCCTGGGGAGGCCCGTCATCAACAATGTCGCCGCCATCCTTGCCACCAGCGTCGGTCACGGGTTCGATGCAGAGGAACTTCTGCAGCAGGGCCTCCACCTGCTTCCCCATGGCCTTGGCGGTAGTGTCGTGGAGCTCAGGGGCCAAGGGTTTGAGCAACGCGCCAAGGTCGAAACTGGGGTCCCAAAGGTGGAGGTGGCTGAAGATGTGCATCGCGGCCGAGGTAAAAAGCGCGTGAGCCTCTCCCTCCACCATGGGGCTCACTCCGACGAGGATACCCTCGTCCGCCGAGGCAAGCTTGGGGAGCAGCCCGGCGGGGCCTCCCTTCGGAGTCGCTAGCGGCTTCTTGTACCCTTCCCCATAAAGGTCTTGCAGCGCCGTGCGCGACCCCGACTTGTGGGAGACAAAGGCGTCACGCCCCACGGCGGCGACCTCCTCAGCCGCGGAGAGGGACTTCTCCTTGCCCTCCAGCCGGGCCTTCTCCTCGGAGACAAGCTTGCCGTGGGACGCCTGGGCCACCTCCGTCTCCTCCTTTAGCTTCCCCAGGCGACTCCGCTCCACGGCCTGTTCCTGGGCTGCCTGCTCCAGCTCGGTGTCGCAGTTGGCGAGCGCGGTCTCCCGGGCCTTCGGCCTCACCTCCCGCTCCTCGAGACGGCGAGTGCAGGTGGCTTGCTCTTCGCGAAGGGCCTTCAGCTCGGCCTCCATCGTGCGGTAGCGCTCCTTGGCAGCTACCATGTCGTTCAGCGTTGCGTCGCAAGCAGCTGTGGCCTCGCCGGCCACCTTCCTGCCCTCCACGGCAGTGGCCTCGCCTGGCCCCAGGCTGTCCTGACGGACGAGTCGGCCTGGAGCCACCCCGAGACCAGCCCCAGACGCCCCGTCGCCGCGCGCTGGTCGGCACCCCGAAGATCGGCTCGGAACCGGTCCAACGTGGTGAAGGCCTCCTCCAGAGCGCCGAGCATGGCAGAGGAGCCATAGTCTGCCAGCATGACGGCTTGGGCAGGAGGTGGCACCGGTGCCTGGGCTGGCGACACAACAGCAGCAAGGACGACAAGGGGCTCCCGAGCCCTCAAACCCCCAGCGGGTGCGCTGGTGATAGGCGCCTCCGGAGTCGGCTTAGCCACGGAGGCGGTCTTCTCCTAAGGCTGGGCCATTGAGCCTCGGGAGGCACGCAACATCGTGGGCGGACGTGAGGCAGCCTCTTCCTCCTGCGCCAGCGTCGCCGCAGCCACAACAGGACGCGCGGCCTCGGCGGCCCTGGCCTCCTCCTTCTTCCTCTTCACCACCGGCTGCAGCCTGGCCGCCAGGAAGAGGATATCGTGAGAACGACATCCAGGATGGGAAGCAGAAACAAGGTGAAATACTTACTCGTCATCAGCAACGTACGCCCTCCTCTTGGCCAGGAGCAAGGCGCCTCCGAGCTTCTTGGGCACAGGCCTCGCCACGCTCTCAGGATCGGCCAGGCGCGGGCGGCTGGCTCTAGAGTAGCGGCGACCTGCGGCAAGGAGGGTGCGCCACCCCGGGGAAGCGACGCCGCCTCGCCCTTCTTTGGAGTCCCCTGCTTCGGCCTCCGTAGAGGGGTGCCCCCGGACCTTGTGACGACCCCGGCGAAGCGCGGGGAACCCTCGACCAGGTACTCGCCAACGTCGTCATCATCGGAGAGGCCACGGAGGAGATCGCTCTGCTGTGGGGGAGAGGTCTCCCCCACCCCCTCCAGGGTCGCCTCCGAGTCCTCCTTCCCTTCCTTCCTGGAGCTCTCGCCGGAGGACACCGGCACCGGGGAGTTCGGAAGCTTGGGGAGCGAGGGCGGCACGAGCCCCCACTCATTGAAGATGGGCACGGCGGCAGCCACCTCCGCCCCGTCGTTGCGGCGTTACAACGGGAGTTAGGCCTCTGGGAGGCCCCCCTGGTCTTTCTCAAGCAAGGTGTGCACGGCCTTGGTCAGCTCCTCGTTCGTCAAGTCTTCAGGGCGCAGCCAGAGGTCGTCTTTCGCGCCCTTGAGACCCCACAGGGGGCGAATGTGCACCTGGAGTAGAGCCAGGCACTGCATCAGGAACTCCTTGACGAGCATGGCCCCTGTAAGCTTCTCCGCCTCCAGCTCTGCCGTCATCTTCTCCAGCATCAGCATGGCCCAGGGGTCGGTGAGCTTCTCGTGAGCCCATCGGTCCAGCTTCGCCGGCATCGTGGTCGGTAGCTCCAGCCGAGCGTGGGGGCGCTTGGCGTCCATGAAGATCCACTTGCACTGGAAGTCGTCCACCTTCTTCCCGGCCCTCGAGATCGCGTTGCTTCCGTGGGACGCGACGAAGCAGACACACTCGGAGCACTTTTAGCGAGGAGAGAAGGGGATCTGGAGCAAGAAGAAGGGAAGGCAATGAAGGCTCAACGGCAAGCGCCAGCCTTTTTGTCAGCCCAAGACGGTTGCCGAGGCAGTGTGGGGAAGCGGAGACACCCACGTCCCATCACGCACCTACGTCGACCGGGGCCGCGGGCGGTTGGAGCCCGCATCGCTTCATCCTTGCCCTTTGGCTTCGCCTCGAAGCCAAGTCCGACGCGCCTTGTGCCCGGGGGCTATTGTCGGTGTTCTAGGAACTGGGGTACCCAGGCTTGCCTGCCTGCGGCCCACGGCGTGGCTCCGTCGACGGCTTGGTGCGGCCCATCTTCAGTACCAACAACACAAGACCCTCGCAAGGAGCGAAACCTCGCGAGGTGAACGACACCAAGACCTCCAGAAGGAGCGGCTTCTCAAGGCTGGCTCATGGGGAGCGGAGTTTCCTATGTAGGCGCTCACCTCGTGAGGTTGAGGTGAAGCAAGCCATGACGACCAAGGACAGGCGGGCGCCAGTGGGCACAATACAGCAGGTTTCCCCTTTGGTGCTAAAGAGGCAAGCGCAGGCGCGGAGTCCCGAGGAATTGGCCAAAGGTTTCCATTTCCGTGCTACAAGACCAAGACCGCCAGGACAGCAGGACGGAGGTCATCGCCGGGCCCACGACGGTGTCACAGCCAGAAGCTTTGCAGGCGAAGACCACCTTTCGTTAGGATAAAATGTACTAGTTGTCTCCCTTCGAATTTGGCCGTTGTTGGATCCCTTCCCGCCTTCATTTTGGGGGAAGAGGACCAAGGACACTATAAATATAGCCTAGCCACCACCATAGGAAGGGACAGATCATTCAGACCATCCACACCCTCACTAGCTCACACAAACACAAGAACACGCCTCCTGAGGTTGTTCTCCCTTTGTACCAGTTCATCCTCGGCCCACCTAGAGGCTAATCCACCACAAAGCAGGAGTAGGGTATTACACCGCAAGGTGGCCCGAACCTGGGCAAACCACTGTGTCCCTTTCCATTCCAGATCATTGAGCTAGGCCGTGAGATCGACGAGTCGACGAATTGGGGAGGGAGAGTTCTTCGCACGCACCCAGAGTTCGAATCTATCTTGGGTCTGCGGAGCCATGAATCCGACACTCTTCATGTTGGATTTAATCACCGCATTGGGATTCATGTTAGTGACTAGTCTCATTGAATAAGATGTAGAAGGTTCATTCTTCTTCGTGAGCTTACTGTGACAATCTGCACGCTTGGATCCAGAGCAATCAAGGGCATTCCATCTTCTGCTAGGCTTGACATCTATATACCATGTGGACAGACGGTGATGTAATGACAGAAGTTTTTGCACTCGTAGCACAAAATTTCAAGAGGCGGTAATTTCTTCAAGAACTTGAATATTCATCTTCAGGTGACTTGGATAGGCATAGATTATATCTTCTGAGGTTGTTGAAGCGTACAATAAGCATTTCTCGTTCTCTTGTGATGGTGTGTTGATTCTTATAATCATTTTCGTGAGAGCGCCCATAGTATTGCAGTATTTCACCGTCCTCTTCCGAAGAAGAATCAGATTGCTCTTTTTTCTTTTTCCAACGATTACTGATACGTCTCCAATGTATCTATAATTTTTGATAGTTCCATGCTATTATATTATCTATCTTGGATGTTTCATATGCATTTATATGCTATTTTATATGATTTTTGGGAGTAACCTATTAACCTAGAGCCCAGTGCCAGTTTTTGTTTTTTCCTTGTTTTTGGGTTTCACAGAAAAGGAATATCAACGGAGTCCAAATGAGCTAAAAATTTACGGTGATTTTTATGGACCAGAAGAAGCCCCCGAAGCAAAAGAGTTGGGCTAGAAGAGCCACGAGGCCTCCACAAGGGTGGAGGGCGCGCCCTCCGTCCTTGTGGGCTCCTCATTGACCCCCTGACATGAAACCGACGCCAAAAATTCCTATAAATACATAAACCCCCGAAAAGAAACCTAGATCGAGAGTTCCCCCGCCGCAAGCCTCTGTAGCCACCAAAAACCAATCAGGACCCTGTTCCAGCACCCTGCCGGAGGGGGAAATCATCACCGGTGGCCATCTTCATCATCCCGGCGGTCTCCATGACAAGGAGGGAGTAGTTCACCCTCAGGGCTGAGGGTATGTACCAATAGCTATGTGTTTGATCTCTCTTTCTCTCTCTCTCTCTCTCTCTCGTGTTCTTGATTCGGCACAATCTTGATGTATCGCGAGCTTTGCTATTATAGTTGGATCTTATGATGTTTCTCCCCCTCTAACTTCTTGTAATGGATAGAGTTTTCCCTTTGAAGTTATCTTATTAGATTGAGTCTTTAAGGATTTGAGAACACTTGATGTATGTCTTGCATGTGCTTATCTGTGGTGACAATGGGATATTCATGTGATCCACTTGATGTATGTTTTGGTGATCAACTTGCGGGTTCTATGACCTTGTGAACTTATGCATAGGGGTTGGCACACATTTTTGTCTTGACTCTCTGGTAGAAACTTTGGTGCACTCTTTGAAGTTCTTTGTGTTGGTTTGAATAAATGAATCTGAGATTGTGTGATGCTGTTGGGGAATGCAGTATTTCAAAAAATTTACCTACGATCACACAAGATCTTTCTATGTGATGCATAGTAATGAGCGGGAGAGTGTGTCCATGTACCCTCGTAGACCGAAAGCTTAAGCGTTAAGCAATGCAGTTGATGTAGTCGAACGTCTTCGCGATCCAACAGATCAAGTACCGAATGCACGGCACCTCTGCGATCTGCACACGTTCAGCTCGGTGACGTCCCTCAAACTCTTGATCCATCTGAGTGCCGAGGGAGAGTTTTGTCAGCACGACGGCATGATGACGGTGATGATGACGTTACCGACGCAGGGCTTCGCCTAAGCACTACAACGATATGACTGTTGGTGTCAAAACCGGCGGATATCGGGTAGGGGGTCCCGAACTGTGCATCTAAGGTCGGTGCTAACAGGAGACGGGGGACACAATGTTTACCCAGGTTCGGGCCCTCTCGATGGAGGTAATACCCTACTTCCTGCTTGATTGATCTTGATGAATATGAGGATTACAAGAGTTGATCTACCACGAGATCATAATGGCTAAACCCTAGAGGCCTAGCCTGTATGATTGTGATTCCCTCTATGGACTAAACCCTCCGGTTTATATAGACACTGGAGGGGTCTAGGGTTGTACAGAGTTGGTTTACAGATGAATGAATCTTCATATCCGAACGCCAAGCTTGCCTTCTACGCAAAGGAGAGTCCCATCCAGACACGGGAGGAAGTCTTCTGTCTTGTATCTTCATGGCCCATCAGTCCGGCCCACGTCATATAGCCCGGATGCCCGAGGACCCCTTAATCCAGGACTTCCTCAGTAGCCCCTGAAGCAGGCTTCAATGACGATGTGTCCGGCGCGTAGATTGTCTTCGGCATTGCAAGTCGGGTTCCTCCTCTGAATACTTCAAAGTAGTCCTCGAACATAGAAAACGTGTTCGGCTCTACAAAACAAGCTTCACATCCAGCCGTTAAGAGTATAATGTTTAATAAGTCCCATCTACTGATATCTTTTGTAGTGAGACGCCACGTCTCTACACGGTCATTATTTCGAACTGTTTTTTAGCCTCCCGCTCCACATTTCGAGATGCCGTTTCCATTGGCACATCTTGTCGAAGCAGAGATCGTGTCCCCTTATCACCGGATTCTCATCAATACGGGCGTGGGTAATCCCACCGTGCCGTCCGCACGACCCTTGGGGAACAGGCGAGTTTTAAGGCGAGTGGGGAGGCGCTTGATATCCACTGCTTTATAAGAGGATAAGGATCCACTCTTTCACCCACGCATTCTTTCTCTCTGCCCACCCGTTCTCGAGCTCCAGCGCCCAAGCTTCCATCCTTTCCACCTCAGAAAAGCACTCCGGCCATTTTCGGATCTGGAGCGCAGGGCAAGTGGATGGCCTCCTCCGTCATGGAGAAGGACATTACAAAACCCCGGGAGGCGGGGTACTTGGCCTAGGATATCGCCCACCGGCCTCCGGCCAAGGGGCAGATCGTCCCCACGCCGAAGCCCCATGAGAGGGTGGTGTTCATTCCCCATTTCGTCTGCGGGTTAGGGTTTCCTCTCCACCCATTCGTCCGTGGACTCATGTTCTACTAAGGGCTAGATTTCCATGATCTGGCCCCAAATTCCATCCTCAACATCTCGGCATTCATTGTCGTGTGCGAGGCCTTCCTCCGCATCCCACCCCACTTCTGATTGTGGCTGAAGATCTTCAATGTAAAGCCGAAAGTGGTGGGCGGTCAACATGTAGAGTGCGGAGGCGCTATGGTGAGCAAGCTGTCCAACGTCCCATGGCCCAAAGGTCCCTTCATGGAGGCCGTCAAAGGGTGGCAGCAGTAGTGGTTCTACGTCACAGAGCCCCGTGACACCACCTGGGCCGCGGCCCCTGAATTCAAGTCCGCGGCCCCAATGCGGCTCACCTCCTGGCTAGAGAAGGGACTGGACTGGGCTTCATCGGACGAGCTGACAGCGCTGCAGACGCACATCAAGAGCATGGTGGACAAGTACATCAAGCTTGTCAGTGTGATCCAGGTGATGCTTTTTCGTCGGATCCTTCCTTGCCAAAGCCGGACTTGCAATTTGTGAGAGTTCGATCCGGCCAAGCACCAGACCTTGCAACAGTTCTTCGGCGCTACGCACGAAGGCATCTGGAAGGTGCTTTTTAAGGCCAATGAGGCGTGGCCGAAGACGACCGAGGACCGTGGGTACAACCTGACCCATCCCACCAGTCCGGTAAGTTTTTCATATTTCAAGGTGTATCCTTCACCTGTACATTCAAGGAAGATGTCTAAGCTTCCCTATCTGTCTTTTCAGGGCTGGGCGATGAAGGCGGAGCGGATCCAATGTCCGACTCCGCTACCCAAAAACCCAGCAATCCCACTTCTGATGAAGATGCTGGTTCCGGTGCCCTACTCGGGGCCGGAGAAGAAGGCCAAGGAGACCATAAGTGGCCTCCGCCGTAAAGGCACTTCGGACGTGACGTCCGAAGACGCCGAAACCCACTCCTCCCCCGCCACCGAGGAAGACAAGGAGGAGGAGGAGGAAAGCAACTCTCCCCTCGAGGGGAAGGAAGAAAAGGACGGCCACCACGAATCTGGAGGCAGAGGCGTCCAAGAAGGGGAAGATCTCCCTCGCGGACAACTCCGCATTGGACACTGATAGCAGCTCCGAGTGGCGGCCTAGGGAGAAGCCCCTGGCCAAATCATAAGTACACAAAGACACTTATACACACATATATCCAACTTCTTTACTTCATGGTTTTAATATGTCGAATCATGCGCTGCAGTCCGGCCCATGCCTGCCCCCAGCGATCCTCATCTTCGGGGAATTTGCTGGATCCAAATGTGATGGACAGCGGGTCGCTTCTGGCGGCCTCCTCTCCCAAGGACATGGACGACACTGAGGTGTTGTCTCGAGCGACCTCCCCAGGCCAGGGAGAGGTACAGGAGGCCGTCAAGGTGGCGCCAGAGGGTGATACCTCGGCCGCTGGACACATGGGGAGCAAATCCCCCTGGAGACTGGCGATGGGGGCCATATCCAATTCGGCCCCCAGCCGTACTGTTCCAGAGGCCCATACTACTCCGGAATCAGGCAAGCAGCCTCCTTCGAAAGAAGGAGGTGCACCTATTCCGCCGGTGACCTCTGTCCATCCAGAGGCACCGGATAATTTACTGGAAGCACTGCAAAGTGCTTCCATTGTTGAGGAACACCATACGCTCATGTGTACGGTGGCTGAGAGGGTTCAGTCCGCTAAGAGCGGACTGACCGAAGCCTGCACTAGCCTTCTAACAGGCTTTGAGGTATGCGACGTAATATATGCAAAAAGAATGTCATAGTATAGACAGTAGCCCCCGAGACTCTGTCCGGTGTTCGAAAAGAAAAGCCGGATAGAGGATCAAATAATTTTCGCAGGAGACTAACCATACATGTCTATGTGAATAAGCAGGCGTCGATGCTAGCTGCGACCTCCCATTCTGCCGAAGTCTCCAAACTGAAGCAGAGTCTGGAGCAGGCCGAGGAAGAGCTCGGCCGTGTGAAAAAACAACTAGAGGATAAGCAAGGTATGCAATGACCTATTCAGATCTACAAAGATGTGAATTGCTTGTGTTGATCATGTTATCATGATATTTCGTAGGTGCTGCGTCCGAGGTGGAGTCCCTTAAGAACGCGCTGGCCGAGGCCCGGAAGAGAGCAGCGAAGGAACAAGCCGCCCACGAAAAACACGAGGCAAGGGTCGGGGAGGTCCAACAGGAGCTTCAGGACGCCGTAAAGAAATGTGAGTCCTTGGAGCGCAAGATTTCGGACCAAGAGTCCGAACTAGCTAAAGCCCACCAAAGTGCACAAGAGGCCCGCGTTGAGGCCCAGGGCGCCCTCTAGGAAATCCAGGAGGCCAGGAAAATTGCAGCGGGTAAGGCCTTTATTATGCAGAGCAAATATGTGAGGAAAAGGTACCTCATACTGACCCGGATTTGGAGTTCTCCAGGAGCAGCTGCGGATCTACCTTGCAGTGTTGCTGATGCTGCAGAGTTCTTCCGAGCCGAAGAGGGGAGCTCAACGGAGAAGCTGTTCTGGTCGCAATACCTTGCGCCAGAGCATCTGATGCCCCTCAGCGATCAGCTGAAATAGCTGACTGAACTGCATAGGGTGGCCGGATTGGCCATGAAGGATTTGATAATCCGTCTTTGGCCTGCCAAAGCCATGCCTAGCAGCCACTTCGGGCTCATGAAGCAGCTGGTCGATGCCTGCCCCCGGCTTGATGCCATCAAGCGGTCGATCTGCATCGAAGGTGCGCGGATGGCCTTCGCCCGTGTCAAGGTACAGTGGGCGAAGATGAACACCGTCAAGCTCGCGACCGAGGGACCGCCCGCGGGCAAGGAGCACCGTACGCCCGAGCAGTATTTTGACGATGTCCTGGAGGGATCCCGCATTGTAGAGGGCCAGTGCACAAAAGACATTATCTTTGAATGAATACATTCATGTTATCCCATCCTGTATTATGAAACAAAGCCGATATGTAATATAATGCTTGTTGTTTATTTAAAATTTCGCCTCCTGTGCGGCCGTTTTATTAAATCTGAGAGTTGGCCAGTCATCGGCTTCAGCCCCCACGTAGGTAGTACGGGGGTGTTCGGGTTGAAACCTAAACACTCTTGATCCAAGAGTTTGGTCCTTGAAGGAGGTGTTTAGTGCAGCGAACTAGGCAATCGGACTATGTGGCTTTATCACCCTCACTTAGCCATAGGAGTTTGACAATAGAAATGTAGGCGCGGCCCCTAATTTGGATATATTAATCCGGACTAGGGTGCTATAGACACCTGATCGGGTGGAGGCCGATCCGTCGCATAATGCGGGAAAAAAATCGCAAGAGATTTTAACCTCCGAATAGCTGACCAGCTCACGCCGCAGCATGACAGACAGTTTTCGGCTTTCTCTACTGAGGTGTTTACCCGGATAAACAAGAAATACAATCACAGTAGTTCTCCCTTTACTACCCTAGCCGATAGGACGGAACGTAAGGTAGCAAGCACAGGAGCTGGGCAACCCAACTATTCAACAAAACATGATTCGGAGCCGATGCATATAATGCTAAATTTGGGGTGCCGAACTATATTGTAAAAAGTTTTCGGACTTTGTTTCCGTAGTACGGAGCGCAATGAAGCCCCTGGCGAATTAAAGCGCACCAAAGTGTACAGGTGCAACCGATAAGAATAGTGAAATAAAATGAAGTAGTAAGCCAGTGCCACATAAGTTGGGCCGCAAACTGTTTCCATCATAATTTGATTAATACGTCAAAGCGTATTTGTACAAATAGTGCGATAGGCAACAGGGCTATTTAACATGCCGAGACCAAGGGGGAGCTATGTGCGGGTCCTGAAAACAGGTAGAGTCATCGTCAAGAAGATCACCTAGAGATTCCACCACACGTCTATGCTGCTTGCCGCCTTGGTATATCCATCCTTCAAAATGATTGATGATCAGGCCGTCATGAGGGACCTGTGGAAATAAAAATAAAAAGGATAAAAAGAAAAGGGAAAGTATATGTGCCTGGGGAAGGTCGAGCCGTATTATGGGCCATAATCGAGTTATGCCTCCATCTTTGCCCATGGTATTTTGAGTGCGTAGTTATGTACGCGCGGTACGTACGCTGCCATTTGGTTGGGACTGAGATGGAGGCCGAATTGCTAGTCAAACTCCTGACGAGCTAGATTGTCAAGCTGCGGAGTAGTCCGGACTCGTTTGTCAGTGTCCGGGAGCTTGGCCGCTGAATTGAAATTCTGCTTGATAAGGCCGCTCTGTATTCATCTCCCACTTCCTCCGGGGGCTAGGGTTCGCTCTCCACCCCTTCGTTCGTGGCCTTATGTTCTATTACGGCCTAGATTTTTGTGATCTAGCTCCGGACTCCTTTCTTCACATCTCGGTGTTCATCGTCATGTGCGAGGCCTTTCTCCGCATTCCCCCACACTTCGGCTTATGGCTCAAGACCTTTAATGTGAAGCCGAAGGTAGTCGACGGGGAGCAAGCGGAGTGTGGTGGTGCTATGGTGAGCAAGCTCACCAATACTCCTTGGCCAAAGGGCTCCTTCACAGAAACTTCCTACCTATGGCAGCGAGAGTGGTTTTACATCACTGAACCCCGTGGTACCAAGTGGGCAGCGACACCTGCGTTCCGATCTGGCCCTCCATTACAACTTGCATCATGGATTAATAAGGGGCTGGACTGGGGATCAATTGATGAAGTGCAGACGCTACAAAGCCGTATCCGGAGTCTCCTTGAAAAGGACACCGGCCTCATCAACATAATCCAGGTAATGCTAGTCCGCCGGGTCCTGCCGTGCCAGCGACGGCCTCTCCGCCTATGGGAGTTCAATCCGGAAGGACAACGGACCCTTCAGCACTTCTTCGGCACAACGCACAAAGGGATGTGGAAGTTATTCTTCGGGACCCGAAAACAGTGGCCAGATACAACCGAAGACATCAGCCTCGACTGCAACCATCCGGATACCTCGGTAAGCACTCAACTCCTGAACACAGCTTAGTTGATTGTCCCGTAACAATATACTGAGAAACCTGTCTCCGACCAGGGCTGGATAAAAAAGGTGGAATGAATTAGGTGTTCGGCTCCACTCCCCGAAGACTCAGCTGATCCTGTGTTGACAAGGATGCTGGCCCCAGCACCGTATCAAGTGCTGGTGAAGGAGGTCAAGGAGGAGGGCAGAAAGGCCAAAGGTGGCCTCCACTCGAAAGGTACACTGGACGCTATGTCCGGGGTGACTGGAACTCCCTCTTCTGAAGACGAAGGGGAAGAAGAAGCTGATATCTCTTCTCTCCACGGGAAGAAAAGGACTGCCTCCGAAGATTTGAAGGTGGAGGCTCCCAAGAGAGGGAAGGTGTCCCTGTCAGCCGGTTCCGAAGACGATTTTGCACAGTTCCTCCGTAAGGACAAGCCTTTAGCCAAATCGTAAGTGAACAAGGGTGTTTTAGACATATCCCGTTCTTTTCAGGTCACAAGGGTAACATCTTAAATACATATTTGTAGTCCGGCCCGCAGTCTTCCTCACCAGTCCTCCTCCTCGGGTGACCTACTTCCGGAGATGATGGAAAGCGAGATGCCTCCACAGGTTTCCTCGCCCTTTAGGGCGGACGACTTCGAGGTGTCATCCCGGAGGGTCTCCATCGATCACCAAGTGGTGCGGGGGGCAATGAAGACAACGCCAAAAGGTGATACTTCGGTCGCCAAGGGTCCGGGGTATGCAGCCCCTACGAGGACCAACAGTAAAGGCCCCGGACTACTCGGTTTATAGCCGAAGACGACTCTAGAGTCGAGTAAATTTATCCCTTCTAAGGGAGTTCGTACTCCGGCAGCCGCTTCCAGGAATCCGGAAGCGCCGGATACATTAATGGGCATGTTGCAGAATGCGTCCATCTCAGAGGAACATCGTACCTTAATGGGTATGGTAGTTGAGAGGATTCTATCCGCAAGAAGCGGATTGAATGAAGCCTTTACAGACCTACTAAGAGGCTTCGACGTATGCAATGTAATATCTTAACCACTCTTTACATGCAGAATGCGCCTGTGTATAGATAGTAGCTCCTGAGACTCTGGTCGGCTTCCACAGGGAGGCGATCAGAGGATCAAAAAGATATGCTCAGGAAATGACATAATTAATTTGAAAATAGGCTGTTATGTCAATGGCGACTGCCCCCGCTGCGGAAGTTGCAGATTTACAGCAAAAAATTGAGTCAGCGGATGAGGACATTACTCTTATTAACAGGTGACTCGATGAGGCACAAGGTATTTTTTGGGGCAGTCAGCTTATGGATGTAGAATAATATGAGCACGAAGCTGAGAATTATATACTGGGACATGCATAATTGCAGATGGTGCTGCTGCGGTTGAGACCCTTCGGGCTGAACTTGCCCGGGCCAGGGAGCAAGCCAGAGTGAGTAGTGCGGCTGTCAAGAAGGCAGCTGCTGATTTAAAGGCCGAACAGACCACTCGGCACCAGTGCGAGGAGAGAATATCTACCATGGCGCGAGAGCTAAAGGATGCCACTGCCCAATGCAAGTCACTCGAAAAGGATAAGAAAGCCAAAATGGCCGATCTCGACAAGGCCTTACAAGAGGCGCGAGAGGCACGATCCGAGTCAAGAGCGGCACGGGAGGAGATTCGTTAAGCTGGGGAGATAGCGGCTGGTAAGCCCTTTCTTTTACAGACTAAATTCGGCGATCCGAAGTATGCCCCGCTTAATCAAATGTGGAGTTCTCCAGACTCATTCTTGGACCTGCCGAAGAGTGTCGCCGATGCGGCGCAGTTTTATCAAGCATAAGACTGACATACAGTGGAGAAGCTTTTCTGGTCACAGTTCAACGTGCCAAAGCGCCCGTCATTGCTGAACGAACAAATGGCCCAGTGGGCCGAGCTCCACAAGGTGTCCGGAGCTGCCATGGAGGAAGTCGTGGTCCGGCTGTGGCCAACTTAGCCAATTCCGAATAGTTATTTCGGCTTGGTGAAGCGACTTGTTGATGCGGTGCTGCGTATCGACGCCATGAAGCGGTCGGCGTGCATTGAAGGTGCACGGGTGACCTTTGCCCGTGTCAAGACGTACTGGGCAAAAATGAAGGCCGCCGATGTTGCAGCAAACAGTCCACCCGAGGGCCAGGACCATCGCATGCCGGAGCATTATTTTGAAGATGTCCTAGAGGGCGCCCGCTTGATAGAGGGTCAGTGCTCGAAGGATATTATGTTCGAGTGAATGTATCGGAATTGTGATAACAATATTATGATATATTAAGGCTGTTTATATTTATGCCTTTTGCCTGAAAGGAATTTCCTCCTATGCGGCCATTTTTTTAAATATAATCTGAAGGTTTGCCAGTCATCAGCTTCAGACCCTCGCATATAATGCGGGGGTGTTCGGAATAGCAACTGACTACACTTGACCCAATGTCTTGGTCCATGAAGGAGGTGTCAGTGCGGCGAACGAGGCAATTGGACTATAGGGTTTTAACACCTTCACTTAGCCATAGGAGTTTGACGGTGGGTCTACGATATAGCCCCTTGTATGTACACGGTTATCCGAATACGGCTGCGCTACATAGGTGACCAGAAAACGGTCCTTCGCGTTATACGGAAGAAATCGCAAAAGATTTTAATAAGTCGCCGAGTGGTTGACCAGCTCTCGCCGCATCATGACAGTCAGTTTTCGGCTTTCTCTACTGAGGTTCTTAACCGGGCGAACCAGAAACACAATCGTAGTAGTTCTCCCTTTACTACCCTAGCCGATATAGCGGAATGTAAGGTAGTAAGCACAGGAGCCGGGCAACCCAACTATTGACCAAAGACATGATTCGGAGCTGATGTATATAATGCCAAAACTCGTGACGCCGAAGTATGTTGTAGAGATGTTCAGACTTGTTGGCAATTTAATATGTTGCCGTGTCGAGCCCCTGGCAATTAGTGTCGAGGTGTGTATGTGAAACCACCAAAAAGGTAAAATAGAGCTCTATGGAAAAAGTAAGTACTCAAGACGGATTATGTCCACTGAAGTCTGATTGGTACGTCGAGAGCAATCTTATAGATTGTAACACCTCTACCCAGATCGTTTTACATGCCAGGGGTCGAAGGTTGAGGAGAAAGGCTATATCCAGGTTTTAAATAGAGTGTTTTTGGTTTACAAAAAATCTTTTGGACCTCCTGTCGCACGTCTGCGCTGCCTTTGCCTTAGCAAAGAAGATTCCTTAAAAGGAGCAATCTTTGGTTGCTTGGACGAAACCGGGCTCCGAAAGAGTCCTTGCAGGTCCATAGGATGAACAGGTTTTGATTCATCTGTGACAAAAGATAAGAAATAGTTTAAAAAGAAAGGAGAAAAGTTGTAGGAGGACGAACCTTGATGTAGGCCTATCCGTATTGTGTCTCCGCCGACGACCAAGGTATTTTAAGTGAATAATTATGCACGCGTGATGTGAATTTCACGAGCATATGTGGTGAATGACGGAGGCGGAACTGCTAATCCAGCTCTAAAATTGACCGGTCTTGTGTAGTAGAGGCCGGTGGCTTAATGGCCAATGAGGTATGCGGTTTAACGAGTCCGCTTTGTACTTCGGCTGTGATGGCCGTGGTATACTCCTCGAAACGGAGGGGGTGTTCCGTGTTTCCATTGATCGTTATAACGCCGCATGGACCAGGCATCTTAAGCTTTAGATAGGCGTAGTGTGGGACCGCATTGAAACGAGCAAACGCGGTCCGCCCAAGCAGTGCATGGTATCCACTGCAGAACAGAACAATATCGAAGATCAACGCTTCACTTCGGAAGTTGTCCGGTGAACCGAAGGCGACTTCCAGTGTGATTGAGCCCGTACAGTGAGCTTCTTCGCCAGGTATTACACCTTTGAAGGTAGTTGTGGCGGGCTTGATCCTTGAGGGATCAATACCCATTTTGCAAACAGTGTCTTGATAGAGCAAATTAAGGCTACTACCGCCATCCAGAAGGACTCGTGTGAGACGGAATCCATCAATGATTGGGTTGAGGACCAGAGCTGCCGAACCTTTGTGCCGGATACCTGTTGGGTGGTCATTGCGATCAAAAGTGATCGGACAGGTTCCCATGGGTTGAATGTTGGTACGACCGGCTTTATGGCGTAGTCATCTCGTGGTACGCGCTTGTGCTCCCTCGTGGGATATGCGTCACAAATATCATGTTTACTGTTTTCACTTCGGGGGGGAATTGCTTTTGTGCCCCGGCGCTTGGCTGGCGAGTTTCCTCGTCTTCGCTGTCACCGGGCGGCCCCTTCCCTTTGCGTTTGGCGTTGAGCTTGCCTGCTTGTTTGAAGACCCAACAATTTTTGTTGGTATGGTTGGCGGGTTTGTCAGGGCTGCCATGAATTTGACAGGGCCGGTCCAATATCCTGTCTAAACTGGATGGGCCATCTTTGTTTGCCTTGAATGGCTTCTTCCGCTGACCGGATTTGGAACCACTGAATCCGGCATTGACCGCCATGTCTTAGGTTCCTACAATATTTTTTTGACACTTTTTTTGTTGCGTCGAGGCTTGCTATTGCCGTCCCTGACCTCAGAGGTGCCAGGAACGATGGTGCTATTGTTTCGTCGAGCCAGCCAGCTATCTTCTCCCGCATAAAAGCGGGTCATCAGTGCGGTAAGAACTGCCATAGATTTTGGTTTTTCTTGGCGAGGTGTCGGGCCAGCCACTCATCATGGACGCTATATTTAAAGGCCGCTAGGCCTATGGCGTCCGGACAGTCGACGATTTGGTTCTTTTTAATTAGGAACCTAGTCCAGAGCTTCCTGGCTGACTCTCCGGGCTGTTGAACTATGTGACTTAGGTCATCGGCATCTGGAGGTCGAACGTATGTACCTTGGAATTTGTCGCGGAAGGCGTCTTCCAAGTCTTCCCAGCTGCCAATGGAGTTTTCAGGCAAGCTGTTCAACCAGTGCCGAGCTGGTCCCTTGAGTTTTAGCGGGAGGTATTTTATGGCATGAAGATCATCACCACGGGCCATGTGAATATGGAGAAGAAAATCCTCAATCCATACCGCGGGATCTATTGTTCCAATCATACGATTCGATATTCACGGGTTTAAATCCTTCTGGGAATTCATGCTCCATTACTTCACCCGTCAAGCAGAGGGGGTGTGCGGCGCCTCTATATCGGGCCAAGTCGCGACATAGCTCAAATGGAGTCCGTCTGCAGTTTTTGGCCCGGGCATGATTATGCTTGTCACGTCCGGCTAGATAGCTGTCGTCGCGCGTCGGGACACGCCCTCGCGATCCGTATATCGATCTGGTCTGATCTTCTCTACTGTCCAGGTCTTGCCGCAGGTCATATGTATATCCCCGAGCTGTTATATCTCTACCTTTACGGTGAGGTAGTATGGGCTGGTGTTCGGCTTGAGTTGCCGTTTTATCCCGGCCACGAGGTGGTCGGTTAGCCGCATTACGTGCTGATGGTGCGGGCTCGAGGGCCTCGTCGTCAAATTAGGGTAGGAGTTTACGTTTCGGGTAACTTCTGGTTGGGCGCTCGAGGCCGTATTCCTCGGTTGCAAGGACATTAGTCCACAAAGCATTGAGCAGATCTTGATCAGCTTGAAGCTGTTGCTGTTTCTTTTTCAGGCTCCTTGTAGTGGCAATTAGCCAGCGCTTAAAGCGCTCCTGCTCGAGAGGTTCCTCAGGTACGATAAATTCTTCATCACCGAGGCTTACCTCGTCCTCGGAGAGTGGGAGATAATTACTGTCCTCCGAGTCTTTGTTTACGGCCTGTTCGTCATGGCTAACTTGCCCATCTTCCCGATCGTCCTGTTCGAAAGTTGGCTCGACGGGGTGTTCTTTGTCTTCGGCATCGTCCGGAGTGTTGTTGCCTCCTGTGCCGGTATTGCTGTCTTTTCCAGGACGTGATTTAGAGCGGCGCCGCGGACATCGGCGCTTTGGCTGTGTCTCGGGAGGTTTATCCTCGACTGGACCTTCTTTATCGTCGCCGCTTCCCTCTTTGGGTGTATCCACCATGTACACGTCATACGAAGAGGTGGCTGTCCAGCGTCCGGTAAACGGCGGGTTTTCGGCCTGCTCCTCTCCGACATCGTCGTCCACACCGTCGATGTCTTCAGAGCCGTAGTCGAGCATATCAGTTAAGTCCTCGACAGTGGCTATGAAGTGGGTGGTGGGTGGGACGTAAAATTCCCTGCTCTTAGCCCCTAGTCCGGGCTGGGCGTAGTTCATACATTGCTCCTCTGTAATGACGAGGGATCGCATGAAGTCCAGAGCCTCGCTTAACGGCGAGGTTTGGACAGGGAGAAGAAAATCCGTGGAGTACGGAGGGAGGGAATCTTCGTGGCGGAGCTCACGCAATGCTGACTCCGAGGGTACGGAGCCGGCGTCCGGAGAGGAGTCCGGCTTCATGATGGTTGCCAGCGACACTGCTTCCTCCGGCTCTCTCGTGCTGTGCTCAATGACCACAGACAGTCCGGCGGGCTCAGTAATCCCGTCTTTGAACCTGGCGATGCGCTCTGGATCTAAGGCCAGAGAGGAGGTTGGGGTCATGAACCCTTGGAAGATCAAGTCTCCTCCGATATCAGCGACATAGTCCAGATTTCCAAAACTAATCTGGTGACCTGGGGCGTAGCTGTCAATCTGCTCTAGATGACCAAGCGAGTTGGCCCACAGCGCGAATCCGCCGAATACGAAGATCTGGCTGGGGAGAAAAACCTCCTCCAGGGCCGCATTGTTGTAGATGATGGATGGAGCCATCGGACCTCCTGGTGACGACACAACGGAACTCTCAATGAAAGCACCAGTGTCGGTGTCAAAACCGGCGGATCTCGGGTAGGGGGTCCCGAACTGTGCGTCTAAGGTCAATGGTAACAGGAGACATGGGACACGATGTTTACCTAGGTTCGGGCCCTCTTGATGGAGGTAATACCCTACTTCCTGCTTGATTGATCTTGATGAATATGAGAATTACAAGAGTTGTTCTACCACGAGATCGTAATGGCTAAACCCTAGATGTCTAGCCTGTATGATTATGATTGCCTCTACGGACTAAACCCTCCGGTTTATATAGACACCGGAGGGGCCTAGGGTTGTACAGAGTCGGTTTACAAAGGAAGGAATCTATATATCTGAATGCCAAGCTTGCCATCCACGCAAAGGAGAGTCCCATCCGGACACGGGAAGAAGTCTTCTGTCTTGTATCTTCATAGCCCATTAGTCCGGCCCATGTTACATAGTCCGGACGCCCGAGGACCCCTTAATCTAGGACTCCCTCATCAGCGACATAGTCCAGATTTCCAGAACTAATCAGGTGACCTGGGGCGTAGCTGTCGATCTGCTCTAGATGGCCAAGCGAGTTTGCCTGCAGTGCGAAGCCGCCGAACACAAAGATCTGGTCGGGGAGAAAGACCTCCCTCAGGGCACTATTGTTGTAGATGATGGATGGAGCCATCGAACCTTTCGACGACGACACAGCAGAACTCTTAGTGAAAGCACCAATGTCGGTGTCAAAACCGGCGGATCTCGGGTAGGGGGTCCCGAACTGTGCGTCTAAGGTCGGTGGTAATAGGAGACGGGGGACACAATGTTTACCCAGGTTCGGGCCCTCCCGATGGAGGTAATACCCTACTTCCTGCTTGATTGATCTTGATGAATATGAGGATTACAAGAGTTGATCTACCACGAGATCATAATGGCTAAACCCTAGATGCCTAGCATGTATGATTGTGATTGCCTCTACGGACTAAACCCGCCGGTTTATATAGACACTGGAGGGGCCTAGGGTTGTACAGAGTCGGTTTACAGAGGAAGGAATCTTCATATCCGAACCCCAAGCTTGCCTTCTATGCAATGAGAGTCTCATCCGGACACAGGAGGAAGTCCTCTGTCTTGTATCTTCATGTCCCATCAGTCCGGCCCACGTCATATAGCCCGGACGCTCGAGGACCCCTTCATCCAGGCCTCCCTCAATGACCGAGGTGGAAATCTATGGAGGGGGGCACTGCACACGGCTAAACAATCAACTTGTGCGTCTATGGGGTGCCCCCTCCCCCGTATATAAAGGAGTGGAGGAGGGGGAGGCCGGCCTCCTATGGCGCGCCCCAAGGGAGGATTCCTACTCCTACTAGGAGTAGATTTCCCCCCTTTCCTAGTCCAACTAGGAGGGGGAAGGAAGGGAAGAGGGAGAGAAGGAAAGGGGGGCCGGCCCCCTCCCCCAATTCAGATTGGGCTTGGGGGGACGCCTCCCACTTGGCCGCCTCCTCCTCTCTTCTACTGAAGCCCTTTAAGGCCCATTAACTCCCCGGGGGGTTCCGGTAACCTCCCGGTACTCCGGAAAATGCCCGAACTCATCCGAAACCTTTCCGGTGTCCAAACATAACCTTCTAATATATCAACCTTTATGTCTCGGCCATTTTGAGACTCCTCGTCATGTCCGTGATCACATCCAGGACTCCGAACAACATTCGTTATATCAAAACACATAAACTCATAATACCGATCGTCATCGTACGTTAAGCGTGCGGACCCTATGGGTTCGAGAACTATGTAGACATGACCGAGACTCATCTCCGGTCAATAACCAATAACGGAACCTGGATGCTCATATTGGCTCCCACATATTCTACGAAGATCTTTATCGGTCAAACCGCATAACAACATACGTTGTTCCCTTTGTCATTGGTATGTTACTTGCCCGAGATTCGGTCGTCGGTATCTCAATACCTAGTTCAATCTCGTTACCGGCAAGTCTCTTTACTCATTCTATAATGCATCATCCCGCAACTAACTCATTAGTCACATTGCTTGCAAGGCTTATAGTGATGTGCATTACCGAGAGGGCCCAGAGATACCTCTCCGACAATCGGAGTGACAAATCCTAATCTCGATCTATGCCATCTCAACAAACACCATCGGAGACACCTGTAGAGCATCTTTATAATCACCCAGTTACGTTGTGATGTTTGATAGCACACTAAGTGTTCCTCCGGTATTCAGGAGTTGCATAATCTCATAGTCATAAGAACATGTATAAGTCATGAAGAAAGCAATAGCAACAAACTAAACGATCATAGTGCAAAGCTAACGGATGGGTCTTGTCAATCACATCATTCTCTAATGATGTGATCCCGTTCATCAAATAACAACTCATGTCTATGTCTAGGAAACTTAATCATCTTTGAATAACGAGCTAGTCAAGTAGAGGCATACCAGTGACACTCTGTTTGTCTATGTATTCACACATGTACTAAGTTTCCGGTTAATACAATTCTAGCACGAATAATAAACATTTATCATGATATAAGGAAATATAAATAACAACTTTATTATTGCCTCTAGGGCATATTTCCTTCAGTCTCCCACTTGCACTAGAGTCAATAATCTAGATTACACAATAATGATTCTAACACCCATGGAGTCTTGGTGCTGATCATTTTTTGCTCGTGAGAGAGGCTTAGTCAACGGGTCTGCAACATTCAGATCCGTATGTATCTTGCAGATCTCTATGTCTCCCTCCTTGACCTGATTGCGGATGGAATTGAAGCGCCTCTTGATGTGCTTGGTTCTCTTGTGAAATCTGGATTCCTTTGCCAAGGCAATTGCACCAGTATTGTCACAAAAGATTTTCATTGGACCCGATGCACCAGGTACAACACCTAGATCGGATATAAACTCCTTCATCCAGACTCTTACATTTGCTGCTTCCGAAGCAGCTATGTACTCCGCTTCACATGTAGATCCCGCCACGACGCTTTGCTTAGAACTGCACCAACTGATAGCTCCACCGTTCAATATAAAAACGTATCCGGTTTGCGACTTAGAGTCATCCGGATCAGTGTCAAAGCTTGGATCGACGTAAACATTTACGACGAGCTCTTTGTCACCTCTAAATGAGAAACATATCCTTAGTCCTTTTCAGGTATTTTAGGATGTTCTTGACTGCTGTCCAGTGAGCCACTCCTGGATTACTTTGGTACCTCCCTTCTAAACTAATAGCAAGGCACACATCAGGTCTGGAACACAGCATTGCATACATGATAGAACCTATGGCTGAAGCATTTGGAATGACTTTCATTTTCTCTCTATCTTCTGCAGTGGTCGGGCATTGAGTCTGACTCAACTTCACACCTTGTAACACAGGCAAGAACCCTTTCTTTGCTTGATCCATTTTGAACTTCTTCAAAATTTTATCAAGGTATGTGCTTTGTGAAAGTTCAATTAAGCGTATTGATCTATGTCTATAGATCTTGATGCCCAATATATAAGCAGCTTCGCCGAGGTCTTTCATTGAAAAACTCTTATTCAAGTATCCTTTTATGCTATCCAGAAATTCTATATCATTTCCAATCAATAATATGTCATCCACATATAGTATTAGAAATGCTACAGAGCTTCCACTCACTTTCTTGTAAATACAGGCTTCCCCACAAGTCTGTATAAAACCATATGCTTTGATCAAACTATCAAAACATTTATTCCAACTCTGAGATGCTTGCACCAGTCCATAAATGGATCGCTGGGGCTTGCACACTTTGTTAGCATCCTTTGGATCGAAAAAACCTTCGGGTTGCATCATATACAACTCTTCTTCCAGAAATCCATTCAGGAATGCAGTTTTTACATCCATTTGCCAAATTTCATAATCATAAAATGCGCAATTGCTAACATGATTCGGAAGGACTTAAGCATCGCTACGGGTGAGAAGTTCTCATCGTAGTCAACTCCTTGAACTTGTTGAAAACCTTTCGCAACAAGTCGAGCTTTGTAGACAGTAACATTACCATCAGCGTCAGTCTTCTTCTTGAAGATCCATTTATTCTCTATGGCTTGCCGATCATCGGGCAAGTCAACTAAAGTCCACACTTTGTTCTCATACATGGATCCCATCTCAGATTTCATGGCCTCAAGCCATTTCGCGGAATCTGGGCTCATCATCGCTTCCTCATAGTGCGTTAGTTCGTCATGGTCAAGTAACATGACCTCCAGAACAGGATTTCCGTACCACTCTGGTGCGGATCTTACTCTGGTTGACCTACGAGGTTCGGTAGTAACTTGATCTGAAGTTACATGATCATCATCATTAGCTTCCTCACAAATTGGTGTAGGAATCACATGAACTGATTTCTCTGATGAACTACTTTCCAATAAGGGAGCAGGTACAGTTACCTCATCAAGTTCTACTTTCCTCCTACTCACTTCTTTCGAGAGAAACTCCTTCTCTAGAAAGGATCCATTCTTAGCAACGAATATCTTGCCTTCGGATCTATGATAAGAGGTGTACCCAACAGTCTCTTTTGGGTATCCGATGAAGACACATTTCTCCGATTTGGGTTCGAGCTTATTAGGTTGAAGCTTTTTCACATAAGCATCACAGCCCCAAACTTTAAGAAACGACAACTTGGGTTTCTTGCCAAACTACAGTTCATAAGGTGTCCTATCAACGGATTTAGATGGTGCCCTATTTAACATGAATGCAACCGTCTCTAAAGCATAACCCCAAAACGATATCGGTAGATCAGTAAGAGACATCATAGATCGCACCATATCCAATAAAGTGTGGTTACGACGTTCGGACACACCATTACGCTGTGGTGTTCTGGGTGGCGTGAGTTGCGAAACTATTTCGCATTGTTTCAAATGGATACCAAACTAATAACTCAAATATTCTCCTCCATGATCAGATCGCAGAAACTTTATTTTCTTGTTACGATGATTTTCCACTTCACTATGAAATTCTTTGAACTTTTCAACTGTTTCAGACTTATGTTTCATCATGTAGATATACCCATATCTTCTCAAATCATCTGTGAAGGTTAGAAAATAACGATACCCGCCGCGAGCCTCAACATTCATTGGACCACATACATCAGTATGTATTATTTCCAATAAGTCTATTGCTCGCTCCATTGTTCCGGAGAATGGAGTTTTAGTCATCTTGCCCATGAGGCATGGTTCGCAAGTACCAAGTGATTCCAAAAGTCCATCAGTATGGTGTTTCTTCATGCGCTTTACACCAATATGACCCAAACGGCAGTGCCACAAATAAGTTGCACTATCATTATCAACTTTGCATCTTTTGGCTTCAATATTATGAATATGTGTATCACTACTATCAAGATTCAAAAAAATAGACCACTCTTCAAGGGTGCATGACCATAAAAGATATTATTCATGTAAATAGAACAACCATTATTCTCAGACTTAAATGAATAACCGTCTCGCATCAAACAAGATCCAGATATAATGTTCATACTTAACGTTGGCACCAAATAACAATTATTCAAGTCTAAATCTAACCCTGAAGGTAGATGTAGAGGTAGTGTGCCGACGGCAATCACATCGACTTTGGAACCATTTCCCACGCGCATCGTCACCTCATCCTTAGACAATCTTCGCTTAATCCGTAGTCCCTGTTTCGAGTTGCAAATATTAGCAACAGAACCAGTATCAAATACCCAGGTACTACTGCGAGCATTAGTAAGGTACACATCAATAACATGTATATCACATATACCTTTGTTCACTCTGCCATCCTTCTTATCTGCCAAATGCTTGGGGCAGTTCCGGTTCCAGTGACCAGTCCCTTTGCACTAGAAGCACTCAGTCTCAGGCTTAGGTCCAGACTTGGGCTTCTTCACTTGAGCAGCAACTTGCTTGCCATTCTTCTTGAAGTTCCCCTTCTTCCCTTTACCCTTTTTCATGAAACTGGTGGTCTTGTTGACCATCAACACTTGATGCTCCTTCTTGATTTCTACCTCCGCAACCTTTAGCATCGCGAAGAGCTCGGGAATTGTCTTATCCATCCCTTGCATATTATAGTTCATCACAAAGCTTTTGTAGCTTGGTGGAAGTGATTGAAGAACTCTGTCAATGACACTATCAACCTGAAGATTAACTCCCAGCTGAGTCAAGTGATTATGATACACAGACACTTTGAGTATATGTTCACTGACAGAACTATTCTCCTCCATTTTACAGCTGCAGAACTTATTGGAGACTTCATATCTCTCAATCCGGGCATTTGCTTGAAATATTAACTTCAACTCCTGGAACATCTCATATGCTCCATGACGTTCAAAATGTCGTTGAAGTCCCGGTTCTAAGCCGTAAAGCATGGCACACTGAACTATCGAGTAGTCATCAACTTTGCTCTGTTAGGCGTTCACAATGTCTAGCGTTGCTCCAGCAGCGGGTCTTGCACCTAGCGGTGCTTCCAGGACGTAATTCTTCTGTGCAGCAATGAGGATAATCCTCAAGTTACGGACCCAGTCCATGTAGTTGCTACCATCATCTTTCAATTTAGCTTTCTCTATGAACACATTAAAATTCAAAGGTACAGTAGCATGGGCCATTGATCTACAACAACATAGACATGCAAAATACTATCAGGTACTAAGTTCATGATAAATTAAAGTTCAATTAATCATATTACTTAAGAACTCCCACTTAGATAGACATCCCTCTAATCATCTAAGTGATCACGTGATCCAAATCAACTAAACCACGATTCACGCTCGACCTTTCGGTCTCAGTGTTCTGAGGCCATATCTGCATATGCTAGGCTCGTCAAGTTCAACCCGAGTATTCTGCGTGTGCAAAACTGGCTTGCACCCGTTGTATGTGAACGTAGAGCTTATCACACCCGATCATCACGTGGTGTCTCGGCACGACAAACTGTCGCAACGGTGCATACTCAGGGAGAACACTTATACCTTGAAATTTAGTGAGAGATCATCTTATAATGCTACCGCCGATCTAAGCAAAATAAGATGCATAAAGGATAAACATCACATGCAATCAGTGTAAGTGATATGATATGGCCATCATCATCTTGTGCCTTTGATCTCCATCTCCAAAGCACCGTCATGATCACCATCGTCACCGGCTTAACACCTTGATCTCCATCAAAGCATCGTTGTCGTCTCGCCAACTATTGCTTCTACGACTATCGCTACCGCTTAGTGATAAACTAAAGCAATTACATGGCAATTGCATTGCATGCAATAAAGCGACAACCATATGGCTCCTGGCAGTTGCCGATAACTCTATTACAAAACATGATCATCTCATACAACAATTTACATCATCACGTCTGGACCATATCACATCTCAACATGCCCTGCAAAAACAAGTTAGACGTCCTCTACTTTGTTGTTGCAAGTTTTACGTGGCTGCTACGGGCTAAGCAAGAACCGTTCTTACCTACACATCAAAACCACAACGATTTTTCGTCAAGTGTGCTGTTTTAACCTTCAATAAGGACCGGGCGTAGTCACACTCGATTCAACTAAAGTTGGAGAAACACACACCCACTAGCCACCTGTGTGCGAAGCACGTTGGTTGAACTAGTCTCGCATAAGCGTATGCGTAATGTCGGTTTGAGCCGCTTCGTCCAACAATGCCGCCGAATCAAAGTATGACATGCTGGTAAGCAGTATGACTATTATCGCCCACAACTCTTTGCGTTCTACTCGTGCATATAACATCTACGCATAGACCTGGCTCTGATACCACTGTTGGGGAACACAGTATTTCAAAAAATTTACCTACGATCACGCAAGATCTATCTATGTGATGCATAGCAACGAGCGGGAGAGTGTGTCCACGTACCCTCATAGACCGAAAGCGGAAGCGTTAAGCAACGCGGTTGATGTAGTCAAACGTCTTCGCGATCCAACCGATCAAGTACCGAACGCACGGCACCTCCACGATCTGCACACATTCTACTTGGTGATGTCCCTTGAACTCTTGATCCAGCTGAGTGTCGAGGGAGAGTTTCGTCAGCATGATGGCGTGATGACGGTGATGATGAACTTACCGACGCAGGGCTTCGCCTAAGCACTACAACAATATGACCGAGGTGGAAATCTGTGGAGGGGGGCACCGCACACGGCTAAACAATCAACTTGTGTGTCTATGGGGTGACCCCTCCCCCGTATATAAAGGAGTGGAGGAGGGGGAGGCCGGCCTCCTATGGCGCGCCCCAAGGGGGCATTCCTACTCCTCCTAGGAGTAGGTTTCCCCCCTTTCCTAGTCCAACTAGGAGGGGGAAGGAAGGGAAGAGGGAGAGAAGGGAAGGGGGGGGGGGCGGCCCCCTCCCCCAATTCGGATTGGGCTTGGGGGGCCGCTTCCCACTTGGCCGCCTCCTCCTCTCTTCTACTAAAGCCCATTAACTCCCCGAGGGTTCCGGTTACCTCCCGGTACTCCGGAAAATGCCCGAACTCATCCGAAACCTTTCCTGTGTCCAAACATAACCTTCCAATATATCAATCTTTATGTCTCGATCATTTCAAGACTCCTCGTCATGTCCGTGATCACATCCGGGACTCCGAACAACATTTGATACATCAAAACACATAAACTCATAATACCGACCGTCATCGAACGTTAAGCGTGCGGACCCTATGGGTTCGAGAACTATGTAGACATGACCGAGACTCATCTCCGGTCAATAACCAATAGCGGAACCTGGATGCTCATATTGGCTCCCACATATTCTACGAAGATCTTTATCGGTCAAACCGCATAACAACTTACGTTGTTCCCTTTGTCATCGGTATGTTACTTGCCCAAGATTCGATCGTCGGTATCTCAATACCTAGTTCAATCTCGTTACCGAGAAGTCTCTTTACTCGTTCCATAATGCACCATCCCGCAACTAACTCATTAGTCACATTACCGAGAGGGCCCAGAGATACCTCTCCAACAATCGGAGTGACAAATCCGAATCTCGATCTATGCCAACTCAATTAATACCATCGGAGACACCTTTAGAGCATCTTTATAATCACCCAGTTACATTGTGACATTTGATAGAACACTAAGTTTTCCTCCGGTATTCGGGAGTTGCATAATCTCATAGTCATAGGAACATGTATAAGTCATGAAGGAAGCAATAGCAACAAACTAAACGATCATAGTGGTAAGATAACAAATGGGTCTTGTCAATCACATCATTCTCTAATGATGTGACCCCGTTCATCAAATAACAACTCATGTCTGTGGCTAGGAAACTTAACCATCTTTGATTAACGAGCTAGTCAAGTAGAGGCATACTAGTGACACTCTGTTTGTCTATGTATTCACACATGTACTAAGTTTCCGGTTAATACAATTCTAGCATGAATAATAAACATTTATCATGATATAAGGAAATATAAATAACAACTTTATTATTGCCTCTAGGGCATATTTCCTTCAGATGCATATCGTATAATCAAACCTGTGGATACTTGTGGTGATATTGGAGTATCTAGGTGACATTAGGGTTTGGGTTGATGTGTGTCTTAAGGTGTTATTTTAGTACGAACTCTAGGGCTGTTTGTGACACTTATAGGAATAGCCCAATAGATCGATCAGAAAGAATAACTTTGAGGTGGTTTCGTACCCTACAATAATCTCTTTGTTTGTTCTCCTCTATTAGTGACTTTGGAGTGACTCTTTGTTGCACGTTGAGGGATTGTTATATGATCTAATTATGTTATCATTGTTGAGAGAACTTGCACTAGTGAAAGTATGAACCCTAGGACTTGTCTCTAAGCATTGCAATACCATTTTCGCTCACTTTTGTTACTTGCTACCTTGCTGTTTTTATATTTTCAGATTACAAAAAACTATATCTACCATCCATATTGCACTTGTATCACCATCTCTTCACTGAAGTAGTGCACCTATACAATTTACCATTGTATTGGGTGTGTTGGGGACACAAGAGACTCTTTGTTATTCGGTTGCAGGGTTGTTTGAGAGAGACAATCTTCATTCTACGCCTCCCACGGATTGATAAACCTTAGGTCATCCACTTGAGGGGAATTTGCTACTGTCCTACAAAACTATGCTCTTAGAGGCCCAACACGAGTCTACAAGAAGAAGGTTGCATAGTAGACGTCAAGCTCTTTTCTGGCGCCGTTTCCGGGGAGGTTAGTGCTTGAAGGTATATCTTTAGATCTTGCAATCAAATCTTTTAGTTTCTTGTTTTATCACTAGTTTAGTCTATAAAATAAAACTACAAAAAATGGAATTAAGGTTGCCTCATAGGCTTCATCCTTTTAATGTATTTCGTGAAAATGATGGAAAGGAAAATTGTGCTCAATTACTAGAAGAAGATGTCAATAAAATGTTTGGCACAGAATCTTTGTATGATGAGCTGATACGTCCATTTTGCATCATGTTTTCCTACTGTTATTTATGATGTTCTTATCCATAATAATGCTTTCTGGAGTAATTCTAATGCCTTTTCTCTCTTAATAGGCAAAGTATACACAAAGAGGGAGAATTCCGGCAGCTGGAAATCTGGACCTGAAAAAGCTACGTCAGGCTACCTATTCTGCACAACTCCAAATGAGCTAAAACTTCACGAGGATTTTTTATGGAATATTTGAGAATTATTGGAGCAAATAACCACCAGAGGGGCCCACCAAGTGGGCACAACCCACCTGGGTGCGCCCTGGTGGGTTGTGCTCACCCAGGCCCACCTCCGGTGCCCATCTTCTGGTATACAGGTCATTTTGACCTAGAAAAAATAAGGAGAGGACTTTTAGGACGGAGCGCCGCCGTCTCGAGGCGGAACTTGGGCAGGAGCACTTTTGCCCTCCGGCGGAGCGATTCCGCAGGGGGAACTTCCCTCCTGGAGAGGGAAATCATCGTCATCATCATCACTAACAACTCTCCCATCTTGGGTAGGGCAATCTCCATCAACATCTTCAACAGCACCATCTCATATCAAACCCTAGTTCATCTCTTGTGTTCAATCTTGTTACTAGAACTATAGATTGGTGCTTGTGGGTGACTAGTAGTGTTGATTACATCTTGTAGTTGATTACTATATGGTTTATTTGGTGGAAGATCATATGTTCAGATCCGATATGCTATTTAATACCCCTCTGATCTTGAGCATGATTATCATTTGTGAGTAGTTACTTTTGTTCTTGAGGTCACGGGAGAAATCATGTTGCAAGTAATCATGTGAACTTGATATGCGTTCGATATTTTGATAGTATGTATGTTGTGATTCCCTTAGTGGTGTCATGTGAACATCGACTACATGACACTTCACCATATTTGGGCCTAAGGGAATGCATTGCGGAGTAGCAATTAGATGATGGGTTGCGAGAGTGACAGAAGCTTAAACCCCAGTTTATGCGCTATTCCGTAAAGGACCGATTGGATCCAAAAGTTTAATGCTATGGTTAGAATTTATTCTTAATACTTTTCTCGTAATTGCGGATGCTTGCGGGAGGGTTAATAATAAGTAGGAGGTTTGTTCAAGTAAGAACATCACCTAAGCACCGGTCCACCCACATATCAAATTATCAAAGTAGCGAACACAAATCGAACCAACATGATGAAAGTGACTAGATGAAATTCCCGTGTACCCTCAAGAACGCTTTGCTTATCATAAGAGACCGTTTTGGCCTGTCCTTTGCCTCAAAAGGATTGGGCTACCTTGCTGCACTTTTGTTACTACTATCGTTACTTGCTCGTTACAAATTATCTTGCTATCAAACTACTCCGCTACTTACAATTTCAGCACTTGCAGAAACTACCTTGCTGAAAACCACTTGTCATTTCCTTCTGCTACTCGTTGGGTTCGACACTCTTACTTATCAAAAAGATCTAGAATTGATCCCCTATACTTGTGGGTCATCATCATGAGCATGATTGCAGTGTTGTTAGTATGAATTCTGTGAATACCCATGATGCTAATGATATGCAAAGCCACAAGCTTGGGGATGCTATGTTTGATGAAGATGATACTTTTTGTCCCCCAATTTTTGATGACCAAATTTATTATGATGATAGCATGCCTCCTATTTATGATGAATATATTGATAAAAGTGGATTTGGAGAGGTCATGGCTTTATTTCGAGAGCTTCCAATTGATTATGAGAACAAAGTTGCTATATGTGATGATTATTGTGATGACATGTATGCCATAAAGAATAATGATAACCATGAAACTTGTCATCATGATTTTAATTTTCAATTGGATTATGCCTCACATGATAGTTATTTTGTTGAGTTTTCTCCCACTACTATGAATGAGAAGAATTTTGCTTATGTAGCGAGTAGTAAAATTTCTATGCTTGTGCATCATGAGAATAATGCTTTTGTGATAGTTATATTGTTGAATTCATTCATGATGCTAATGAAAATTACTATGAGAGAGGAACATGTGCTCTTACATATTGCAATAATATCATGTTTCCTCTCTATGTGTTGAAATTTTTGAAGTATTGCTTGTTTTACCTTCCTATGCTAGTTGATTCTTGTTCCTATGAATTGTTTGCTCACAAAATCCCTATGCATAGGAAGTGGGTTAGACTTAAATGTGCTTGTCATATGCTTCATGATGCTCTCTTTGCGTTTCAATTCTTATCCTTTATGTGAGCATCATTGAAATTATCATGCCTAGCTAGAAAGGCATTAAAGAAAAGCGCGTGTTGGGAGACAACCCAATATTTAACCCTACTGTTTTTGCATGTTCACATGATTAAGCTACTGTATTAATCATGTTTTATAGATTTTGTTTCAATAAAGTGCCAAGTAAAGCCTTTGGGATAGTGTGGATGATAGTTGATTCAATTCTGTCCAGAAACAGAAACTTTTGCGCCCAGTCACAGAATTGTTAAAAATCACTGGAGCGTCGAAAAATTATGAATTTTTTAAATTATATTTATATACAAATTTCCCAAGTTGTCCTAATTTTTCAGAATTTTTGGAGTAACAGAAGTATGGTTGTTGTTGTTGAGATCATTACATACTGTTCTGTTTTTGACAGATTCTGTTTGCAATGCATAGTTTGCTTGTTTTCTAGTTTCTATGGATTTTATTGGTCAATATAAATTGTAGAAATGATATGGTATAGTAGGCATTGTGTGAGAACAATTTTGAATCTTCCCTTGACAATACCAAAGTGAATGATTTGTCTTTATCATACTAACCCATCTCACGAAGTTCCGTTAAGTTTTGTGTGATTGAAGTTTTCAAGTTTTGGGTAAAGATTCGATGGACTACGAAATAAGGAGTGGCAAGAGCCTAAGCTTGAGGATGCCAAGGCACCACAAGGTAATATTCAAGGACAACCAAGAGCCTAAGCTTGGGGATGCCCCGGATGCCTCGGTAAATTTACTTAAGGCTATATTTTTATTCACCACAAGATACGAGTTTTGCTTGGAGCGTCATTTTATTTTAGTTTGATTTTCTTGCTGCTATTTAGATTAATGCTTTGCATCTTTTATATCAATAATAAGGTCAAGTATGGCCTTTACCATGCTTATTTTGCAAGTCCATATGTTGTTTTAAAAACAGAAAGTTTGTTGTTATGTTTTGAATATTTGTGAATAGTCAGAACATGATAATATCTTGAAATTTTTACACAATGAGAAACAACAAATTTTCTACAGTGTGGTAATTTTTCAGAATTTCTGGAGTTAGGGAAGTATGATTCCTCTAGCATTCTTTATACACTGTTCTGTTTAGACAGATTGCTGTTATGTTTGCATATGTTTGCTTGTTTAATGATTCTATTTGAGGATAGGAGTATTAAATATGCAGAGTTATTTAGTATGCAATATCAAATAATAATTTTAGTGATTTTCTACAGTAGAGAATGATAAGGTTTTGCATGGATTTATACTAACCTATCTCACGAGTTCTTGTTGAGTTTTGTGTGGATGAAGTTTTTAAGAATTAGGGAAACCGTGATATGAGAGGAATTAAGGAGACACAAAAGCTCAAGCTTGGGGATGCCCAAGGCATACCTAGTCAATATTTCAAGAAGTCTCAAGCATCTAAGCTTGGGGATGCCCCGGTTGGCATCCCACCTTTTTTCTTCAACAACTATCGATCAATTTTGGTTTAGCCTAAGTTTTTGCTTCTTCACATGATATGTGCTATCCTTGCAAGGTCATTTTACTTTGTTTTTCTTGTTGTTTGAATAATATCCTAAGATCTGAAATTCTTAAATGTTAGAGAGTCTTCACATAGTTACATAATTATTCGACTACTCATTGATCTTCACTTATATCTTTTGGAGTAGTTTGTGATTCACTCTAGTGCTTCACTTATATCTTTTTAGAGCACGACGGTAGTTTTATTTTGAAGAAATTGTTGAACTCTCATGCTTCACTTTAATTATTTTGAGAGTCTCTCTAAACAACATGGTAATTTGCTTTGGTTATGAATTTAGTCCTAATATGATAGGCATCCAAGAGGGATATAATAAAAACTTTCATATAAAGTGATTTGAATACGATGTGAAGTTTGATTTCTTCCAATTGTTTGAGATATAAAGATGGTGATATTAGAGTCATGCTAGTGAGTAGTTGTGAATTTGAGAAATACTTGTGTTAAGGTTAGTGAGTCCCGTAGCATGCACGTATGGTGAATCGTTATGTAACGAAGTTGGAGCATGAGATGTTTTTTGATTGTCTTCCTTATGAGTGGCGGTCGGGAACGAGCGATGGTATTTTCCTACCAATCTACCCCCCCTAGGAGCATGCGCGTAGTACTTTGTTTCGATGACTAATAGATTTTTGCAATAAGTATGTGAGTTCTTTATGACTAATGTTGAGTCCATGGATTATACGCACTCTCACCCTTCCACCATTGCTAGCCTCTCTAGTGCCGGGCAACTTTCGCCGGTACCATACACCCACCATATACCTTCCTCAAAATAGCCACCATACCTACCTATATGGCATTTCCATAGCCATTCCGAGATATATTGCCATGCAACTTTCCACCGTTCAGTTTATTATGACACGCTTCATCATTGTCATATTGCTTTGCATGATCATGTAGTTGACATCATATTTGTGGCAAAGCCACCGTTCATAATTCTTTCATACATGTCACTCTTGATTCATTGCACATCCATGTACACCGCCGGAGGCATTCATATAGAGTCATATTTTGTTCTAAGTATCGAGTTGTAATTCTTGAGTTGTAAGTAAATAAAAGTGTGATGATCATCATTACTAGAGCATTGTCCCATGTGAGGAAAGGATGATGGAGACTATGATTCCCAGCCAAGTCGGGATGAGACCCTGGCTAAAAAAAAGAGGCAAAAAAATGAGAGAAGGCCCAAATAAAAAAAATAAAAAATGAGAGAAAAGAGAGAAGGGACAATGTTACTATCCTTTTACCACACTTGTGCTTCAAAGTAGCACCATGATCTTCATGATCGAGAGTCTCCTATGTTGTCACTTTCATATACTAGTGGGAAATTTTCATTATAGAACTTGGCTTGTATATTCCAATGATGGGCTTCCCCAAAGTGCCCTAGGTCTTCATGAGCAAGCAAGTTGGATGCACACCCACTTAGTTTCTTTTTGACCTTCCATAAACCTATAGCTCTAGTGCATCCGTTGCATGAGAATTCCTACTCACTCAAATTCGGGACCCTGTTCCGACACCCTGCCGGAGGGGGAAATCATCACCGGTGGCCATCTTCATCATCCCGGCGGTCTCCATGACGAGGAGGGAGTAGTTCACCCTCAGGGCTGAGGGTATGTACCAGTAGCTATGTGTTTGATCTCTCTCTCTCTCTCTCTCGTGTTCTTTATTTGGCACGATCTTGATGTATCGTGAGCTTTGCTATTATAGTTGGATCTTATGATGTTTCTCCCCCTCTACCGTCTTGTAATGCATTGAGTTTTCCCTTTGAAGTTATCTTATCAGATTGAGTCTTTAAGGATTTGAGAACACTTGATGTATGTCTTGCATGTGCTTATCTGTGGTGACAATGGGATATTCACGTGATCCACTTGATGTATGTTTTGGTGATCAACTTGCGGGTTCTATGACCTTGTGAACTTATGCATAGGGTTTCACTACTGCAGGATACTGCTAACGCAACACTACGATCAAAGACCCTTTGACAAAACTGTGTCTGATGCCATAATCGCAAACGGTGGTGTAAAATAACCGTCAAAGAAGGTGCAAAACATTTGCGATGGAGGATGCATCAAACACGGTTCAGATTTTAGTTGCGTGTGCGATGCTGGGCATACGGTTCAATTCAATCAACCGTTTGCGATGAGAAGGAACAAAAGAAACGGGCAGACAGATGAAGGTGTGTGCGATGTACAGCATACGGTTCACTCGGATGAACTGTTTGTGATTAGGCAACACAAAAGAAACGGTCAACAAGATCAAAGGTGTGTGCGATATACGGCATGCGGTTCACTCGGATGAACTGTTTGCGTTGAGACATGAGAACAGAAACGGTTCAAATGAACAAGATGTGTGTGATACGAGGCAAACAGGTCTGTAATCAGGAACGTGTGCGAAGACTGATAAGAACACAAACGATTACTGCTAACAAGTCGTGTGTGTTGTGAGCAAACGATTGCTGGTATACTATTGTGAGTGATTGATGAAAACATCACCGACAGGTTCCATTGTTTAGTCCGTGTGCGATTTTATTTTCTTTGTCCGCACACCATCTACGCTCTGTCTACAGAGCATCAACATATATACTTAAAAAGACAGCATTGCATAACCAAATTAAGCATACAATTACACAAGTGACTACACACATAACATTTGCACACACCAAAGTAAGCAATTACATGCATACTAAAGTAGGAGAAACGAGGATCTAATCATCTACTTATTGTTGCGACGACGCTTGCCATTGCTCTGCTTCCGGCTGGATCCCTGGCCGTTTTGGGGAAGGAGACACTTCCTCATGTCAACGATCCGCATGTACATGTCGTAGCTCGTGTACGCCTCCTTGGCCGCGTACACGATGTGAGCTTTCTCGAGTTTCTCCATCCAGGCCAAGTACCAGGCACGCTTGTCCTTGTTGCACGAATCCTTCATGTCTCTGTAGTAGGGGTCGATGATGGCCTCGGCGAGGTGAACCAGTGAGTCCTTCTCATGCTCCTTGCTGCCCCAGATCTTGTATTGGCCCTGGATGTCGACAAGATTCTGGCAGGCGATGCCCGAACTCTCGAGCGCCTTTACATCGTTGGTGATGTCCACCGTAGTGAACATGTAGTGGGGGCTGTTGACAAACCTGGCGAAACGCTCACAAGGCCTTGTGGCCAGGCAGTAGTGGTAGACGAGGACGTGGTGGCGCACGCACATCTGGGCGACGGCGACCTTGGGACGAGACCCGACACGAACGCGTGTGTACTCGAGGTCGAACCCAACCACCTTGTACTTCTCGTCGGCAAGCAACACATCCATGATGTGGATGGAGTGCTCCACCCAGATCGGATCGTTGGTGTACACCACCAAGAGGTCCATGAACCTTTTGTGGGTGTCCACCACGACACGCATGGTGAACTGCTACTCGTCGTCGGCAGCCGCTCGGAGCGCCATTGGAGCCGCGCAGGATACTCTCTAAGAATTTCTCGTGGTGGGTGTGGTTCTTGCAATGGTGGGGCGCGATCGAAAGGTTGAAGAGACACAAGGGTAGGTTAAATGGCCGCTGTAATAAATGGGGGCCGGCCGGCCTGTAATCGTCACGTCTTCTCACGGTGTTCATAGCGGAGGATTCCAGAATCCAGTGCACGCTTGACAACACCGCACCCCAGGCGTGGGCTCGAAGAGGGGCCAAATGTATCATCGGTGAGCCTGTTCCCGCGCTACCGTGCTGTTTACCACGCAAGCTTCCTGCCCGGCTAGTTTGGCCATGCGTCGGCTAGAAGAGGGACAAATCGCCGGCGTTTATTGGCAAAAAGCTTTGTAAAAATGAAGTGTGTGGAATGACTTCGGTCATAAGTTTACCCTTGGGTGATGAGGTCAAAGTTACACAGAAGGGTGATGATGGACACTTGAGTGCGATAATTAATTCTGCGCTCTACAGTGCAATGGTGGAAGAAACCAACTGTGTGCAATAATGTCGAAGATCGCAGTCGAGTTAGCTATATAGATCGTGTGCTGTGAGACCGACAAGGTAAACTGATTCGAGAATGGTTAATAAAATCTAAGACAATTGCATATTAACGTCAAAATAGTGCTAGCAATATACGAGTCTCATACGATACCATTTCAACGATTGTACCACGAAAGCTCGAAATGTTACTAGGTTCAAATTCTAGGGTTATATGGCTCAAATTCAAAGATTACAAGGTTCAGACCGATATTAGAAATGAAATTCAGCTCATCAGTTGCAAACGCTCGCGCTGATGCGCTGAACATGGATATCAGAGAGGCTCAAACTAATATCACCGCTTCTAAGTCTGGCTTCGAAACCTCACAATTTTTGCAAAGGGGTCAGCCACCGAGAAGTCATGTATGGGGTTGACCCGATGACTTCCGATTACTCTGTCATCTGAAGTTCCAAAATGAAATTCAGCATTTTTGGAGCCTACCCATTCTGCCGCAAGCGTCGGTGCTGATCAACAGACCATTCATTTTTGCGAAATGAATGTAGGGCAAACCTCATTTCCTTCAGCACCCTTGCTCTGAGAACAAAGAACCTGGCGAATATAATCTCCGGTAAGGTCCCTCGGTAGGAGTTCAAAGTAATTTCTGAGAGATGTAGATCTAGGCATTCGACGTGATTGTTATATTGTATCACATTATCCACCACTGGGCCTAATCTTATCTGCAAAAGAAGAAAACGTGTTAGTGCCTACATGATGTTTTGAACATTACTACAGGCCTAGCTATTTGGTTTGCAGGATTTGTAAAATGCACTAACATGCCATCTTCGATCTGACATGATTAACATGAGCATTTGATTACATTCTAGAAAAATGTAGCCTTCTTCACAAGAGGTTGGAGTGGATGAAATGTTCCCTAAGAAAACTAGTACAGATGAATCCAAAGGAGAAATGCTTATTGATTGTAACCATATGGATCAACCAACCAATATGGGGGGTGGGCATGTATGTACTGAAATCCTCCAAAAGAACCTTCAGAAATCGTACTACATTGTCATTGTAAACTTGGAAAAAGGTGTCACAAATTGAACTCCCTTATGGTTAACATTTAACAGGAAAGGAACATCACCTCGATATATAGCTTCTCCAGGCACGGAAAGCATCTCAGGAAACTGACAACTTGCTCCAGGTCGGGCCCGATAGATTCTACTGCCAAGACCTTCACTGTGCGCAGTTTCAGGGTCAAGCTTGTCGGAATCATTTTCTGAATGACAGACGAACAAACATCTTCAAAATTAGAAATAATGTTAATTTGTAGAAGGAGAGGTAGAAGGCGGCTGTTGTACCTGAACGGGTGTGGATCCAATAACAAGTTTGGAGTATTTGTCAGACGAGTAGCCCACCACTGTCAATTTCAGCGCAGAAATGACATTGATTCTTGTTGGACCTTCTTGATCAACTACAAGTAATTTCTCAAGTGCAGGTGTGTCCTGGATGACCATACCGTGCTCCACCTTTTGTGATGTCTTCCTGCCGCACCAGCAACACACATAAATAGTCCGGAGTGTCATGGAGGTGATGTGGAAGGTACTCAACCCATTGATCGCCTGAAGACGACGGTACTCGAGTGCAGTACAGCCACGGAGCAGGCGCTCCATGTCACCCTTTGAGAGGCAGACGGCGACGAGCTCGAGGTGCTTCAGTAGTGGTAGAATAAGAGCAGGCACGTCATTAAGGGGCAGGAAATGACAGTTCCTGAACTTAGCGACGCGCAGCGTGGGCGCGAGGCGGAGTGCGGACGTTGGCAGCGACCGCATATGCCCATCATCAAAAGTGAGCTCCTTGAGCTGATCTAGGGCGGGGGATCGGAACCAGTCGTCAAGCTTGGCTCGGTCCTTGCCATTGGAACAGAAGTTGCCCATTCTAAGTACTTTGGTTGGGCCAAGGTGACTGCCGAGGATCTTGGAAAACGCATCCAACCTTTTGCGATAGCCATGGCAGAGCTTGTTGGTGTCAATGAGGTCGAGAGGGCTGGAGTTCCATAGGGGGCGCCACCGCCGGCAAAGGAGGGTTGTTCGTGCCCCATATTTGATTGGGAGGAGGGAGATGATGACTCTCAACATATCATCGAGGAGGCTGCCGATTAAGTCTAGGCGTGCTGGAGTCGCTTGCGGTTCTAGCTCGCCCCGCCTCCGCTTGTTGGCAGCCCCGTTCTCCACCTCCGGAGTCTCCTTGTCAGCGGCGCTTTCTGATAGAAATGGGAGTACAGGGAATATTTAGTTAAAACAGGGCAATAGAAAAGTGTATTGGTAACTAGAAGTTATTAGGTAGGAATATAGTAAGATAAGGGAATAACAATTGGTTGCTTAAATACTACACAATTCATTTGACATTGCTGGGTAAGTCAACATATGCATATAGTTGAAAAGAAAACTTACTTCGAACAAAGTCTGGACGGATGATTTTGTCGGGGAAGTTAGCATATATTTCATAACCAGGCCCTTCTATGTGCAGTGCAATTTTAGTGCCAGCTTTCAGTACATAAAACTTTCCAATTTCATTCCAAAAGCCAGTGCCAAAATAGGAGTCACCACGTTCATCAAGTCTTACAGTAGCAACGATTGTAAATCTATGGTTTGTGTGCAGTATGACATTCGTGGAGCCTTGATTTATGTAAAGGGAAAAATTGTGCACTACATAATCTGTTACATAGCGAGGGATGTCCTGCAGAAAATGGTAGGATTGTTAAAGAAAATATGGTAACATGCAAATATGGGCCCAAATTGAAAGAACTGTACAGCAGTTGAAATCGAAGGACAGAAGTCTATAATTAAACAGATAGGGTAAACATGATGTCATGGAAATATGAGAGTAATCGAAAGAACAATACATCATTAATTTTCCTAATATAGAAAGAAGAGGGGAAAATCCCCTTTGACGTATATGGTGCATGTGGCACATTTTATCCAAATGTAGCAATATTTAGAATATGTTCAGGAAAGTACCGCGCGCGTCCTCAAGTTATCTGGTACGATGAGGTGGAATCTCTGGCGGCGGTCGCCATGTCCTGAAGTGTCGACGCACTGTACATTCTATGAATGAAAGAAAACCCTCAAATCAGCTCGAATAAAAATGAATTCACTGCGATTTCCGCCGAGTGATTAAAGGAGGTAGATTAACTAGGATAAGAGATGAGATAATATCTCGTTAAATTAGTTACCTTGTCGTCCATGAGAAAGAACCCTTAGTACGGGAGATTCCCCAACCGAGCAGAGCTGGATAGACCGCGAGCAGCGTCGAGAAAGTCGATGGCAATAGGCGGCGGCAAGCGGAAGTGGCGAAATGCGGTTGGCTTTGTCGGCGGCCTGGCGGCGGCAGGCGTCAAGCTAAGTGTTTGCCGCCGCGATAGGCGGTGCCATGGCATAGACGTGGAGGAGCTTGTGCAGGTGTGAATGGGGAACGTAACGGAGGGGCCGAGGGGGTGGCGGGCGGGGTGAGGGTTTTTGTGACGTGGGGATGGTGAGGGTTTTATTTTTTCTTTTTTGAATTGGGTGGTGAGGGTTTTCTATCCCACAAAAATTTTGGGGGCGACGGTTTGCTAGAGCGAACCGTGTGTGATTGACGCAACAGGCAAAATGATAGTCATTCCACATGGTTCCAATTTGGGAACCGTGTGTGATTGACGTACTACATCCGTGCTGGTTTATTGGTCCCCCATTGTAATTTTTACCAAAATTTGACGAAATATTTAACATACTTAGACATAGATAATAAGCATACACGTACATAAGCATAGTTCAACCATAATTACATAGTTCAACCGTCATTAAGCATACTCAAGCGTACATAGTTCAATCCATCCCACATCTCATCTCACATGCGGCCGACACGATCCTGAAGCTTCTCCAGGTACTCGGCGTACGCGCCGTGCGCCACCTTGCGAGAATACTTCTGCTTGAAGGAGCCAACGGCCCGTCCTCTTGCATGCGCCAGAACACTTAGATACGCGTCATGAATCTTGTGGTTGCAAAATGGGCATCCATAGCCGTCGTTCCAGGTCCTAATACGCCTGTTATGCATTCCCGCATAAAGCTCCCTCAGGATTTGGCTCTAGTACCTCTTGTGGGCATCTTCATCCTCGCTGTCCACATCGTCAGACAGCACCTATACATATAGTAAAACAAATTTGGCATCAAATCACCGATTACATGCCGTGAAGTAGGATTAGGAATTTATGGCTATTTATTTATACATATTCAGATTATGGTTCAATTTTTAAGCACAGGCGTCTATGTACAGACCAATCTTGAAGAAAATAATGGCACAAACATATGTAGGTCATTCAAAATCAATTGTCAAGTCCTGGCTAGGAATTATTAGCACGAACACTAACCCTAGTCGGATTACTAGCAAAAATCATTTGCATAGATGAAACAACTAATCACTTATCACCTGTACCATTCAAACAATCAATACACTACACGGATCTAATGAAACTTACTCAGATTTCATGGATTGGGAGAAGATAACCATAGGATTTCTATTCCAAAGGAGGGGGCAGGAGTAACCAGAGAAACCTATGATCTATTTGACACATAAATGGGTATAGATAAATAACTAGCTGTCCGTCGTCGTCGGAGTCATCGCCGGAGTGGTCGTCGGGGTCGGTGTGGAACTCCGCCTCCGGCTGTGGAAGTTCGACGCCATCGACGACGTCAGGGTGCAGCGATAACTCACCGGCGGTGACGGCAACCTCTATCTCCATCTCCACGCCGTGCTCCAGTGCTTTAGCAGCCCCGACGTCGCCACTCCCTCCGATGGGGCGCTTCGGCGGCATCCTCATACACTAACGGCATTGAGGACTGAGAGCGGTGTCGAGGATGCTAGCAGAGAGGGAGGATTGTGTGTGCGTAGAGAGGATGGGGGTGCGCCCGCTCGGGCGCACTATTAATATGGAGTAGTGAGAGTTGTGGGAGAGAGGCGGGCGACAGTCAAACCAATAGCTCGCCTGCCGGTGAGCCTGCGCACCGGACTGCTGGCATGCCTACCAAAGTTTCACACAGCTACTCGCACGCCTCCCGATGACACTGCGCAGCGAGCACGCCTCCGTCAATTCACACACCTACACGCACGCCTCCCCGTCTGCCTACGCGGCGGACTGCTCGCATGCGTCCCGTCAACTCACGCCTGCTCGCACTCCACACGGGTCACGCGGCGGCACGCAATTGTTTTTCTATTTGAATGATTAATGTTGTCGCTTTATTGCTTAACCGAAGCATGGCACATATCCATTGTTGGTCTAACGCTCACGGTTCGAATAAATAATCCGTTTGGGATATTGGTTCCCAATTATTAATAATCTCCCGTCTATAATTAGATAAAGATTACATCAAAACTAGTCTCAAATTTGACAAAAAGTACAATGCCACTTTGTATTGGTGTCCATATGACAACACGATAAGTTTCATGAACTTCAAATAAGTTTTGGATGTACTAGAATTTAAAAATCAAGATTCTCAATGTTTGAAATTTGTTGCACGGGGAGTAAACATGCACCCAGTGAGACACATGTGTTTTTGCAATCCATTTAGGTGCACTGTCATGTGTGCATGTAGCTCAAATTTGATTTTTGCACATTATACCCATAGAAAATCAATCAATCAATGTACTAAAACGTCTTAATGATCTCTGTGATTTTTTTGAAATTAAAATGTCCCTCCTTTGGTAACATGTATGTTCACCGCGGGATAATTAATTTAACATGCATCGTAGTTGTGGTGGATTTGCGGTGTGTGTGTGTGGGTGTGTGCGTTTGGGGGTGGCGGGTGGCTCGCTGTACACTACGAGTTGTGAGCCACTGTGTGGGTTGGCCGTTTTGTTAGGCAGGCTGGTGCCACATCAAAGTCGTGAAATCGTTATTTAAAACATTACACAACCCTTTCATACATAAATGTTTTGGCCACATGCAGTCGATGGTTGTCCGAAACGACACTCGATACTCGCGTGTGATGCTTTCTGTGGGCCTGCGAGGTCGTCGTCCATCACTTTGATGAACAGCCGGAAGTGAGGTTAATTTGACCAGCAAGGTAGAATCTTTTTTGGATGTGTTATGGTGGTATATAGTACGCGTCGAAGAGGTGGGAGGGCACTAGCATATATACTATACGTATGCGTCCGTGAACAAGTACACCTCACTCAGTGTCGGGACTTTTTGGTTACCGAGGCACATGCCACATCAAAATTGTGAAACTGGTTATTCAAACATCACACAACACCTTTCTGGGCCACATGCATATATATCCTAGCTAGGACACTCACGTGTGACGCTTCCATCTGTGGGCCCACGAGGCCATCATCGATGCATGCATGCATGCATCACTTTGACCTACATCGGGAGAGGTTAATTAATTTCGCCATCGATGAGGATTCTTTTGGGTTGTACGTATATTATGGCAGGAGCATATAGTATGTGGTGAAGAGGGGGAAAGGGGACCATCATATGTAGTACACTTGATATGAACCTCGCTCTGTGTGGGTGCATGGATTACGGTTTTTGCGGCATGTGGCACATCAAAGTTGTGCATTTTGGGTATTCAACATATATATGTTTGGCGCACATGCAAAGCGGTGGTGGTTGTCCTCTCGCACCCACTTAAGTGGTTATCAGCAATATCGATGCTTTCCATCTATGGGCCTGCTTGGTCCATCACTTCTTTTTGCCAGACAACAAGAGAGGTTAATTTGACTTAGGAGGGGATTATTATTTTTGCTCTGGGATGACATGCATGATACACTTTGAGCACACACACATGCATGTGTACGCATGAATCCCTCCCATCGAGTCGAAGTGGCTAGTACAACGACACCATCATGAACCGATCTCGCTCTGTATGGGGTCTAGTGTATTATTTTTGACACACACGCCAGATCAGTGTTGTGTATTCAAACATGCATGCACGCATCACCTCCATACATATGCATGTAGTGGTTGCCTTCAAACGATACACTCCCTCGCGTGGTTATCAGCGACAAGCCTATATATTCATGCGCCCGCGTGGACATCCATGATCACCTTGACCAACAATAAGATAGGTTACCATGGCGGATTCTTCATTTGGTTCGTGTTATCGTAGTATAGGTCATGGTGAGATTCAGAACTAATTAAGTTTGAGCGCATATACTATGCACGCATGCATGCATATATGAATCCCCATCATTGGCTTGAAGTGTGGTGTAACATACATATGCATCGTCAACCTAACCCTCACTCAGTGTGGGGATTTCTAGTCCGAAATCACGGTGCCACATCAAAGTTGTTAATTGTTACTCAAAAACACACCTCTCCATACATATGTTTGGGCCACACGCATGCAGTGGTTGTCTTCGTGGACTAGCTACTTGCGTGATTATTGGCGAGCTAGCCCATCTCCGAGGTCGCATGGACGGCCATCACTTTGACCAACAACAAGAGAGAGGTTGTATGACCAAGGTGGATTATTCTTGGTCCATTTTACGATCCATCTTGGTGAGATATATGCCTCTCTGTCCCGCCGACTAAAAGTGTGTGTGTGGGGGGGGGGGGTTGCTACATCGCACTTTGCTAGGTGAACCTTGGTTGGGGGGGGCATGCATCCATAGCTTAATTAGGATTCCCTTCGTGGCGACCCGAGGGGGTGGGGGTGCTAGCTACTTCGCACTTTGCTAGGTGAACCTCGATTGGGGGGGGGGGAGGGGGGCATGCTCATTGCTTAGGATTCCCTTCGTGCCGACACGAGGGAAGGGGGGCTGCTAGCTAGTTCGCAGTTTGCTAGGTCAACCTTGCTACCTCTTGAGCACTGTGTTGGTTTTCCCTTGAAGAGGAAAGGGTGATGCAGTAAAGTAGCGTAAGTATTTTCCCTCAGTTTTTGAGAACCAAGGTATCAATCCAGTAGGAGACCATGCTCAAGTCCCACGCACCTACACAAACAAATAAGAACCTTGCAACCAACGCGATAAAGGAGTTGTCAATCCCTTCACAGCCACTTGCAAAAGTGAGATCTGGTAGAGATGATAAGATAATATTTTTGGTATTTTTATGATAAAGACTAAAAGTAAAGAAAGCAAAATAAATGGTAATAGAAATAACGGTAGATTAATATGATAGAGAATAGACCCGGGGGCCATAGGTTTCACTAGTGGCTTCTCTCAAGAGCATAAGTATTACGGTGGGTAAACAAATTACTGTCGAGCAATTGATAGAATTGAGCATAGTTATATGAGAATATCTAGGTATGATCATGTATATAGGCATCACGTCCGTGACAAGTAGACCGACTCCTGCCTGCATCTACTACTATTACTCCACACATCGACCGCTATCCAGCATGCATCTAGAGTATTAAGTTCATAAGAATGGAGTAACGCTTTAAGCAAGATGACATGATGTAGAGGGATAAACTCATGCAATATGATATAAACCCCATCTTTTTATCCTCGATGGCAACAATACAATACGTGTCATTTCCCCTGCTGTCACTGGGATCGAGCACCGCAAGATTGAACCCAAAGCTAAGCACTTCTCCCATTGCAAGAAAGATCAATCTAGTAGGCCAAACCAAACTGATAATTCAAATATTGTTCACAAAAGAATTCAGAGGAGATTCAAATATTGTTCATAGATAATCTTGATCATGAACCCACAATTCATCGGATCTCGGCAAACACACAACAAAAGAAGATTACATCGAATAGATCTCCAAGAGAATTGAGGAGAACTTTGTATTGAGATCCAAAGAGAGAGAGAAAAAGCCATCTAGCTAATAACTATGGACCCGAAGGTCTGAGGTAAACTACTCACACGTCATAAGAGAGGCTATGGTGTTGATGTAGAAGCCCTCCGTGATCAATGCCCCCTCCGGTGGAGCGCTGGAAAAGGCCCCAAGATGGGATCTCACGGGTACAGAAGGTTGTGGCGGTGGAAATAGGGTTTTGGCTCCTGTTCTGATGTTTCCAGGGTATATGAGTATATATAGGTGAAAGAGGTCGGTCAGGAGAGCTACGAGGGGCCCACGAGGGTGGGGGCGCGCCTCCCTACCTCGTGGTTTCCTCGTTGATTGCTTGATGCCCACTCCAAGTCCTCTGGATCATGTTTGTTCCGAAAATCATGTTCCCGAAGGTTTCATTCCGTTTGGACTCCGTTTGATATTCCTTTCCTTCGAAACACTGAAATAGGCAAAAAACAACAATTTGGGCTGGGCCTCCGGTTAATAGGTTGGTCCCAAAAATAATATAAAAGTGTATAATAAAGCCCATTGAACATCCAAAACAGATAATATAATAGCATGGAACAATAAAAAATTATAGATACGTTGGATGTTGACATAAAAACAATAATACTTCAAACATGCTAACCAAGCAATTATGTCTTATCAAAATAACATAGCCAAAGAAAGCTCTTTCCTACAAAATCATATAGTTAGACCATTCTTCAATTTCGTCACACAAAACGTTCTCATCATGCATAACCCCGATGACAAGCCGAGCAATTGGTTCATTCTTTTTAACGCGCTTCAGCCTTTTCAACCCATACGCAATACATGAGCGCAAGCCATGGATATAGCACTATGGGTGGAATAAAGTATAATGATGGGGGTTATGTGAGAAGACAAAAAGGTAGAAAGTCTCACACTGACGCGGCTAATCGATAAGCTATGGAGATGCCCATCAATTGATGTCAATGAGAGGAGTAGGGATTGCCATGCAACGGATGCACTAGAGCTATAAATATATGAAAGCTCAACAAAAGAAACTAAGTGGGTGTGCATCCAACTTGCTTGCTCACGAAGACCTAGGGCATTTTGAGGAAGCCCATCATTGGAATATACAAGCCAAGTTCTATAATGAAAAATTCCCACTAGTATATGAAAGTGACAACATAGGAGACTCTCTACCATGAAGATCACGGTGCTACTTTGAAGCACAAGTGTGGAAAAAGGATAGTAACATTGTCCCTTCTCTCTTTTTCTCTCATTTTTTTTCTTTCTCCTTTTTTTTGTTCGGCCTTCTCTTTTTTTTTCTTTGGCCTCTTTTTTTAGTTCGGAATCTCATCCCGACTTGTGGAGGAATTATAGTCTTCATCATCCTTTCCTCACATGGGACAATGCTCTAATAATGATGATCATCACACTTTTATTACTTACAACTCAAGAATTACAACTCAATACTTAGAACGAAATATGACGCTATGTGAATGCCTCCGGCAATGTACCGGGATATGCAATGAATCAAGAGTGACATGTATAAAAAATTATGAAAGGTGGCTTTTCCACAAATACGATGTCAACTACATGATCATGCAAAGCAATATGACAATGGTGGAGCGTGTCATAATAAACGGAACGGTGGAAAGTTGCATGGCAATATATCTCGGAATGGCTATGGAAATGCCATGATAGGTAGGTATGGTGGCTGTTTTGAGGAAGAAATAAGGAGGTTTATGTGTGATAGAGCGTATCATATCACGGGGTTTGGATGCACCGGCGAAGTTTGCGCCAACTCTCAAGGCGAGAAAGGGCAATGCACGGTACCGTAGACGCTAGAAAATTGTGGAAGGTTGAGAGTGCGTATAATCCATGGACTCACATTAGTCATAAAGAACTCATATACTTATTGCAAAAGTTTATTAGCCCTCGAAGAAAAGTACTACTACGCATGCCCCTAGAGGGATAGATTGGTAGGAAAAGACCATCGCTCGTCCCCGACCGCCACTCATAAGGAAAGCAATAAAAGAACACCTTATGTGTCAAAATTGTCACACAACTTTTACCATACGTGCATGCTACGGGACTTGCCAACCTTAACACAAGTATTTCTCAATTTCACAATTACTCAACTAGCACACTCTAATATTACCACCTTTATATCTCAAAACACTTATCAAGTATCAAACTTCTCATGATATTCAATGAACTCAATATGGAAGTTTTTATTATGCTCATCTTGGATGCCTATCACATTAGGATTAATTTCACAATTAAAGCAAATTACCATGCTGTTTAAGACTCTCAAAATAATATAAGTGAAGCATGAGAGATCAATAATTTCTATAAAATAAAAACCACCACCGTGCTCTAAAAGATATAAGTGAAGCACTAGAGCAAAAACTATATAGCTCAAAAGATATAAGTGAAGCACATAGAGTATTCTAACAAATTCCGAATCATGTGTGTCTCTCTCAAAAGGTGTGTACAGCAAGGATGATTGTGGTAAACTAAAAAGAAAATACTCGAATCATACAAGACGCTCCAAGCAAAACACATATCATGTGGTGAATAAAAATATAGCCCCAAGTAAAGTTACCGATAGACGAAGACAAAAGAGGGGATGCCTTCCGGGGCATCCCCAAGCTTAAGCTTTTGGTTGTCCTTGAATTTTACCTTGGGGTGCCTTGGGCATCCCAAAGCTTAGGCTCTTGCCAATCCTTGTTCCATAATCCATCAAATATTTACCCAAAACTTGAAAACTTCACAACACAAAACTTAACAGAAAATCTCGTGAGCTCCGTTAGCGAAAGAAAACAAAACACCACTTCAAGGTACTGTAATGAACTCATTCTTTATTTATATTGGTGTTAAACCTACTGTATTCCAACTTCTCTATGGTTTATAAACTTTTTTACTAGCCATAGATTCAGCAAAGTAAGCAAACAACACACGAAAAACAGAATCTGTCGTAAACAGAACAGTCTGTAGTAATCTGTATCAAATGCAAACTTCTGGAACTTAGAAAAATATACCAAAATAGGAAGACCTAGATAATTTGTTTATTGATCTACTGCAATTGGAATCAGTATTTTATCACGTTCTGGTGATTTTAAACAATTGTTTTCGTGAACAGAAAGTTTCTGGAATTTTCAGCAAGATCAAATAACTATCATCCAAGAAGATCCTATAGGTTTCACTTGCCACAAACACTAATTAAAACATAAAAACACATCTAACCAGAGGCTAGATCAAAGATTTATTCCTAAACAGAAATAAAAAGCAAGAAAATAAAATAAAATTGGGTTTCCTCCCAACAAGCGCTATCGTTTAACGCCCCTAGCTAGGCATAAAAGCAAGGATAGATCTAAGTATTGCCATCTTTGGTAGGCAATCCATAAGTGGCTCTCATAATAGATTCATAAGGTAATTTAATCTTCTTTCTAGGGAAGTGTTCCATGCCTTTCCTTAACGGAAATTGAAATCTAATATTCCCTTCCTTCATATCAATAATTGCACCAATCGTTCTAAGGAAAGGTCTACCAAGAATAATAGGACATGAAGGATTGCAATCTATATCAAGAACAATAAAATCTACGGGAACATAGTTCCTATTTGCAACAATAAGAACATCATTAATTCTTCCCATGGGTTTCTTCATAGTAGAATCCGCAAGATGCAGGTTTAAAGAACAATCATCAAATTCACGGAAACCTAGCAAATCACACAAAGTTATTGGGATCGTGGAAACACTAGCACCCAAATCACACAAAGCATAGCATTCCTGATCTTTAATTTTAATTTTAATTGTAGGTTCCCACTCATCATAAAGTTTTCTAGGGATAGAAACTTCCAACTCAAGTTTTTCTTCGTAAGATTGCATCAAAACATCAATGATATGTTTAGTAAAGGCTTTATTTTGGCTATAAGCATGAGGAGAATTTGGCACGGATTGCAACAAGGAAATACAATCTATCAAAGAGCAATTATCATAATTAAATTCCGTGAAATCCAAAATAGTGGGTTCATTGCTATCTAAAGTTTTAACCTCTTTAATCCCACTTCTACCAATTTTTGCATCAAGATCTAAAAACTCTGAAAATTTGGTACGCCTTTTAACTAAAGTTGACTCATCTCCAGTCCCATCATTATCAAGATTCATATTGCAAAACAAAGATTTAATAGGAGACACATCAATAACTTTTAGATCTTCATCTTTATTCTCATAAAAACTAGAAGAACACGCCTTCACAAAGCAATCTTTCTTAGCACGTATCCTAGCGGTTCTTTCTTTGCACTCATCAATGGAAATTCTCATGGCTTTGAGAGACTCATTGATATCATGCTTAGGTGGAATAGATCAAAGCTTCAAAGAATCAACATCAAGAGAAATTCTATCCACGTTCCTAGCCAATTTGGCAACCTTAAGCAATTTTTCTTCAAGCAAAGTATTGAAATTCTTTTGTGAATTCATAAACTCTTTAACACTAGTCTCAAAATCAGAGGGCAACTTATTAAAATTCCCATAAGGATTGTTGTAGGAATTACCATAATTATTAGAGGAATTACTAGGGAACGACCTACGATTAAAGTTTCCTCTATACGCGTTGTTACCAAAATTATTCCTACCAACAAAATTGACATCCATAGATTCATTATTATTATCAATCAAAGTAGACAAAGGCATATCATTAGGATCGGAAGAAACACTCTTATTAGCAAACAATATCATAAGTTCATCCATCTTTCCACTCAAAACATTAATTTCTTCACTCGCATGAACCTTTTTACTAGTAGATCTTTCAGTGTGCCATTGAGAATAATTAACCATAATATTATCTAGGAGCTTAGTAGCTTCTCCTAAAGTGATTTCCATAAAAGTACCTCCCGTGGCCGAATCTAAAAGGTTTCTAGAAGCAAAATTCAATCCGGCATAAATTTTTTGTATAATCATCCACAAATTCAAACCATGAGTAGGGCAATTACATATCATTAATTTCATCCTCTCCCAAGCTTGCGCAACATGTTCATGATCAAGTTGCTTAAAATTCATAATATCGTTTCTAAGAGAGATGATCTTAGCGGGAGGAAAATACTTAGAGATAAAAGCATCTTTGCACTTATTCCAAGAATCAATACTATTTTTAGGCAAAGATGAAAACCAAGTTTTAGCATGATCTCTAAGAGAAAACGGAAATAGCTTTAATTTAACAATACATTATCCACATCTTTCTTCTTTTGCATATCACATAAATCAACAAAGCTATTTCGGTGGGTAGCGGCATCTTCACTAGGAAGGCCGGCGAATTGATCTTTCATGACAAGATTCAGCAAAGCAACATTAATTTCACAAGATTCAGCTTTGGTAAGAGGAGCAATCGGAGTGCTAAGAAAATCATTGTTGTTGGTATTGGCAAAGTCACACAATTTAGTATTGTCTTGAGCCATCATGACAACCAAGCAATCCAACATACGAGCAAACAAGAACCAAGAGAAAAAGAGGCGGACGGAAAGAGAGGGCGAATAAAACGGCAAGGGTGAAGTGGGGGAGATGAAAACGAGAGGCAAATGGCAAATAATGTAATGCGAGTGATAAGAGTTTGTGATGGGTACTTGGTATGTCTTGACTTGTGCGTAGACTCCCCGGCAACGGCGCAAGAAATCCTTCTTGCTACCTCTTGAGCACTGCGTTGGTTTTCCCTTGAAGAGGAAAGGGTGATGCAGTAAAGTAGCGTAAGTATTTCCCTCAGTTTTTGAGAACCAAGGTATCAATCCAGTAGGAGACCACGCTCAAGTCCCACGCACCTACACAAACAAATAAGAACCTTGCAACCAACACGATAAAGGGGTTGTCAATCCCTTGACGGCCACTTGCAAAAGTGAGATCTGATAGAGATGATAAGATAATATTTTTGGTATTTTTATGATAAAGACTAAAAGAAAAGAAAGCAAAATAAACGGTAATAGAAATAACGGTAGATTAATATGATAGAGAATAGACACGGGGGCCATAGGTTTCACTAGTGGCTTCTCTCAAGAGCATAAGTATTATGGTGGGTAAACAAATTACTGTCGAGCAATTGATAGAATTGAGCATAGTTATGAGAGTATCTAGGTATGATCATGTGTATAGGCATCACGTCCGTGACAACACTACAAAAAAAAGACACATCCGTGACATTTTGGGCCGAACGAAAAAAAATTCTGTCATACTTATGACACTTCTATGACGATAATTGTGACATAACCCGGTATCATCCTAGATGTGGCGGGGTCCTACTTCTATGACAAAAAATCATGACAGAAAATGGGCTTTTCATCCTGGGCGGGCCGGAGACGCAGCTGCATGACATTCTTTGGGCCGTCCATGACGGAAAAAACCGTGGTAGAAGTGAGGGCGAGGAAAATATCGGGGTGTTCCCGGTTACGGTGGGTGGTCGGGGCCAAGCGATGCGCGTTTCTCCCGTACACGCACGCGCGTGGGTGCGAGCCGTTGGGCTCTAACTGAACCCGAGCGAGGCGTTGGGCTCTAACTGAACCCGAGCGATTGCACTGCAGGCTACGCGTTACTGAACCCGAGCAATCGATCGATGCTGTTAACTGAACCCGATCGAGCGTTTCCTTCGCTACAGCTGCTAACTGAAGCCGATCGATGCAGCCTCTAGATGAGCAGTGAGCGTTGCGGCGGGGGGGGGGGGGAGGGGTTGGACGAACAGTTCCCGGTAGGGGTGGATGAACAGGACCCCGTGGTGTTGCCTATCGATGAACAGGACCCCGATCGATCGAGCCGGTTGGGGCTGGATGAACAGGACCCTGTGGAGGGCTGGATGAACAGGACCACCCCGTGGAGGGCATGATGAACAGTAGACGGTGGAGGGCAGGATGAACAGTAGACGGTGGAGGGATGGATGAACAGTAGCTCGTGGAGGGGTGGTTGAACAGGAGCCCGTGGAGAGGGCTGCTTGTAGCCGGTGGAGTAGCGCGCGGTGGAGGCTGGATGAACAGGAGCCCGTGGATGAACAGTCGCAGGTGGAGGCTGGAGGAGGTCGACGGTGGATGAACAGTAGCCCGTGGAGGCTGGAGGGGGTCGATGGTAGAGATGAACAGTATCCCGTGGAGTCCCGTTTTGCAGTACGCCACACCCCTCCCGATGAACAGGACCCCCATTTCGACCGTAGCGCTCCAACACAAGTCCGTTTCCTCCGTTTTGCGGTACGCCACACCCCTCCCGATCAACAGGACCCCCGTTTCGACCGTAGGAGGTCTGTTTCCTCCGTTTTGCGGTACGCCAGACCCCTCCCGATGAACAGGATCCCGTTACGAACGTGGCCGGTCGAACACAAGATCGTTTCCTCCGTTCTACGGTACGCCAGGCCTCGTTTCCATCGGCTGTTCTGTCCAAGCCTTCCCGATGAACACGATGACGCATTCCGTTCCGACCCAGCCAGTTGGCTCCCAATGAACACGACGACGAGTTTCTCCGTTCCGACCCAGCCATGTACACGAGCCCTGGACGTACGTATGTGCTAGTAGGCGTTCAAGACCCTGCCCGTATGTACGTACGTGGCCGTATTTTCTTTCTTGCACACTGGCCGCTGTACGTATGTGTACATGCGACGTGCGCGCCTCTACTATGACATGTGCGTGCCTCTACATCGACCAGTACGTACGTACATGTTCGCGACCAGAATGACAACGCTACGTACGCTTCGACCAGGTGGGTCCCGACTGTCAGGCACTTCCTTGCAGTTCGCTGCGGTGTGAGGCTGCCGTCCCCGCAGAATAACAGGGGGTGTGGGTGAGTAGAGGGATAGCATGGCCAGTGGTGGGAATAGTAGGGGGCGGTGAGGCCTCCGCGGCAGCACAGCCGGCCACGGGAGGCAGGAGCATGCGGCACGACCGGCGCTGCTTTGGGCGGCTGGAGCAACAAGACCAGAGGTTGAAGAAGCACTACGGCCGTTGGATGGACATCGTACGCTCACTGGAGCTAGAATCATTCATATTGACTAAGTTGACAAAGCACTCCGTCCCCGTCAACTTAATAGGCCCACAAGTCAGCCTCCCACCAAGGTGGGTCCCAACTAGCAGGGGGAGTGTTCATTTTTTTGTGCGTAATAAGGAGGCACTTCCTTGCATGCGAAGATATAGCTGGTGGGTCCGACCTGCCAGCGGTGGGAACGTTTTTTTTGGCAAAATACAGAGGCCCTTCCGGTGGGTCCCAACTGTCAGGTGGAGGAATCATTATTTTGCGCGTAATAAGGAGGCATTTCCTTGCGTGCGGCCGTGGACCCAGCTGTCAGCCTCTCCATGCACAGTCTACTTCCGATGGTGTCGTTCGTTGACCACGTTGACCACTCCGCGCCGAGCGCATCCAAGGTGGTGGACGACAGCGAGGCCCCGGACAGCAACGAGCCGGAGATGGGAAGATGCGGGAGTAGAGTCGCAGACCGAGAGGTGTACGAGGGTTAACTGGTTCTGGTGCGGTGTGGTTTGGCAGTCGGTGGAGAAGAACAGGAGGTGTGGATGGGTGGAGGGATGGTCTGGCCAATGGTGGAGTAGCGCTTCACAGCGAAGCGTGCTAAGCAGAGCTACTAGCAGCAGGAGGCGGGAGCAGGTGGTCCCGCGGCGCTAGAGGAAGAAGACGCGAGATTGAAGATGGATGCCGGTCGTTGGATGTAAATCCAACGGCTAACAATGTCAGAATCATTTGTTGACTAAGTTGACAACGACTAGGATTGGCTTCGGCCTATTGGCCCACATTTCAGCCTCCAAAAATGTGGCACGTATTCAACCCATTTTTTCAGAATTTACAGTCTTCTTTTTGCGGGGTAGAATTTACAGTCCATTTGATCTCTTTTTTTGAATTACAGTCCATTAGCTGGGCTGGGTGAACAAATAATGTAGCGTCCATGCGGCCCATTTATGTTTTTCCTACAAAATTACAGGTCATTTGCACTTTCTTGAAGTACACAATTTTGCTGGGCTGATTCCAATTATAATGTTGGGGTGGGCGTAGCAATGTTATCAAAAAATAAACAGGGGCTGAGCATTTTGTTATATATATATATATATATATATATATATATATAAATAATAAGTGATTTATTATTACATTGGTCCTTAAATCTTACCAAGCTTTTGTACACAATCACCAGGATTTTCGTTGCCAAAAAAATCCAGGATTTTATTGTTAAGAAATTATTTTTATAAGTTAACAAGAAGTGGGATATTGTTTTCTTACATATGTAAGTATCTGTTAAATACATGATGACAATAACAATAATATATAATAACATATAAAATAATCTAAATATATATAATATAGTTAGAAGGGAAACATAAGTTGGAGCAGGCATTCCTATTCTTATATAGAAAAATAGAACAGACCTCTGCGTTTTCTTCAAAAAAAATACATAAATTGGGCTGCCGATGTTTCAGAAAAAATAAAACCTCGGATGGGAGGGCCATAGGCCGGTCGATACATGACGGCCCTCAAGAAAATACAAACAGCCTTATGGACCTCCCATCCGAGGTCGTGGGTTGCGCATGTTAAAAAAGAAAGCCTAGACGGGGCAGCCCAAAACCCAACTGATACTTGCTGCCCCAGTGATAATAAATGATACCTGCTAGCTCGCCGGCTTCGTTGTGAATTTATCTCCTATAGTAACTACGTTGAAGCACCTAAAAATGTAACTATGTTGACAAACCCGTGGGCCCCAACGTCAGTATAGCATTAGGAGGAAGTATTTTTTCGATGAGGCACTTGCTTGCGTACGGCCATAGACCTGGTGGGTCCCGACTGTCCGCCTCTCCACGTACAATCCTCTCGTTTGTTCAGCATGTTCACAACGGCAGACAGTGGCGTCGCGGCGAGCACACAAAGGCGCAGGAGGAGATCCGACCACCTGAGGAAGTGCCTTATTAGTAATGAAACAACTGAACTAGCCTAGTGGCCGAGTGACACTACCCGACAGCTGTTCCGCCCGGGTTCGATTCCACCTGTGCAGAGAAAATATCTCCAAATTTTTTGCCTCTGCCTTTATTGACATGTGGGTCCCAATTGTCATCTACACACACCACGTCCTACACTTGCCAAAACTTCGTCCCTCGTTTTCTCTGTTTTTCGCACACTCGACATTGTCTGGGCATTTTGAAAATAGCATATCTTTTTGACTGTGCATCATATGAAGATGTGCTATGCATGAATGTTGATCAGCATGACGTTAACTGGCTGGTAGTTCCAGTTTCAACTATGAATAAAGCTTCCAGCATGATGTTAACACTGTTTCAAAAGGCCGTGTTAATATAAATGCTCTGCCTCTGAAAGTTGCAGTTTCTTATCTGAAACTAAACTTGGAGTTTCTTATCTGAAACTGAAACTTGCAGTTTCTTCTCTGAGAATCACATTGTCTGCACTTTTATACTCCTATGAAACTACATTTTTTAAGTGCTAAAAATAGATCCCTAGAATTCATAAAATACTTCATATGCTCAGTACTGCAAATCTGAAATTCAAAAGACATTTATATCTGAAAGTACTCTCAAAATACACAAAACACAATTCACAACCTGCAAATACTAACAACCCTAAGATCCTCCTGACAATTCACAACCTGCCCGACTATTGGTCTGGGGGGGCAAATCCCTCCTATTCCTCGGCGGCAGACAACCGCCCCGTGAGACGATGTGAACGGCGAGGGAGAGGATGGTGGGGAAGCGTCGTCGGGCCAACTGGTTTTCTCCTCTTGCAGTTGGGTTCGGTCGATGAAGACTCCACCGGCTCGCTCTAGCACGACACCGTCACAAACGGCACGCTGTAGATGCTCGATCCTTCAATCTTTGGTGGATGCTCCATCTGGGATCGATACTCCCACCACCGCTCCCTCACGATCGGATTCGGTGAATCTGTTTGCTCCATGGCCGAGAGGAGCAGCTCTATGTACTCCCACGCGATTCCCTCCGGGAGTATCGCCGCCTTTTCGCTTTGTTGCAGATATTTGGCCATGGATGTCGCCGTCGCCGCTAGTTGGTCCTTGTTGTCAAACCAAGACTGTATCTCCAACATCCTAGCTAGCTTCACAGGGTCGCCGTCTGCGATCCTCACGTATCGGTTGTACTCCATAATCGATCTACTTCTCCACAGCACCTTCACTCACCGGCGGTGGTTTTTGAATGGAAGGGAGTGGAGCAGCGCTGGTTTTGGTTTAGAACGGGAGAGGAGCGACGCTGGTTTTGGATTGGAACAGGAGAGGGGTGGTGGTTTTGAAATGGAAAAGGAGAGGAGCGGCGCTGGATTTAGATTGGAACAGGAGATGAGTGGCGGTGGTTTAAGAGGAGAAGAGTGGCGCTGGTCTTGGAAGTATTTTTTTTGTTTTGCGTATTTTGGGTCCAAGTTTGACCACATACTGTATTTGACAAGCAAAATGTGAATGCATGTCACTAAAAAATGTACCGTTTGGTTCGTATCTGAATGTACTTTCAAATTATATTATTTTTGCAATGTATAACATATATTTTATTTGCAAAAATCATGGTCAATTATGACCTAGAATAAAAGGGAGACTAGTTAATGTGGGGTCGCTTTCTTAATTAAAGGGTAAATTGATTTTAATTTTGATCCAGTCACAGCGCGACGGCTGTCTCGTCCAATCCTAAATCGCTGCCGCACGCTCCTCTCCCTCTTCTCCATTGCAAAACCACCTCCTCTCCTCTCCATCATCTCCATTCCAAAACCACCGTCTCGCCTCTCCCTCTTCTCCATTGCAAAACCACCTCCTCTCTCCTCGGACGAGGATCCCCTGGCGTAGCCCATCCTGCCATTGAGACACTGACACATGGGTCTCACCAAGCGCGGGGCCCACCTGTCAGCGGCCGAAAGGTAGGAGAACCTCTCCTCTCCGTCATCTCCATTCAAAAACCACCGTCTCGCCTCTCCCTCTTCTCTATTGCAAGACCACCATCTCTCCTCACATCTTCCAAAGCTAGCACCGGACCACTCAGAAGGACATCTATGGAGGGGATGCAGCAGCGAATCAGGCAGATCGCCGGCGGTGACCAGGCAAAGTTAGCCAGGTTGAAGGACATCCTTACTTGGTTTGACAATGAGTGGGTGATTTTGAGGACGGTGAGGGCCGTGTGGCAATGTATGCGAAAGAGCGAGACGACGGCGATGAGGGCGGCGATGTACTCCTCGACGACAGTCACGATGCAGTCCTTCGAATTCATCGAGTATCTCCTCTGGGCGATGGAGCAGACAGATTCACCCGAGGCGAAAGTCAGGCGGAGGTGGTGGGCGTACAGGTCGAAGGTCGAGCACGCAGAGGATAACGAATCGATCGAGTACGGTGTGCCGTTCGTGAGGGTGCAGAGCCGGCCGGAGCCACAGGAGTATTCGTTCTCCCACCGCAAGAGGAGGCCGGATGGCGCGACGTCGCTTCCCCGCCGTTCTCTACGGTTCCCTCGACGCTCGCCTCATTTCAACGGCGTCGGTAGGGTTTAAGGTAAGCTTCGCACTAACCTAATCTTCCATCTGCTCATGCTTACAATCAGTGTGACAACTAATAAAAATCATGCTTACAATCAGTCTCCGAGTACTACACCAATCACCCTAAAATAGCTCTGGACCTTTGGGTCAAAGTTGTGATACTGTGTACAAATAAAGAAAAATAGATTGCTGCTTCTTTCAGAAAAGAGTACACCCCTAGAAAACTGACAATATAAGCTACTAGTATTTTTTAAGTCTAAGCTACTAGTATTGGGTTAGAGGATTTTCTGCCGAGAAAGATCCGTCCACAGTGAGCGCCACACATCCCACTAATGGTGGTGGATGCCAATGCTTAGATGGAGCAGGGTTGGTGTCGGTAATTTTTACTTGGCACCTCGCACTCTGCATATATGTCGGTTCCATCCGTACATTTGTGCAGTTCCACCAAAATGGAGCTGAATAACCCTGTTTGCACAAATAATGAAAGGGCGTGATTAGATTATAGTGGCACTGGTTGATGAAACATACACTAATAAACAGAAGAAAATATTACATCATACTGGAAATCGACCCAAGTCTCCCCGATACACCTTCTGCCAGTGATGAACATCAGTGTACAGCGGTAGTACAAGGAGGGGCCTTGAGACATTCAAATCTCTATTTTTGTGCAGATCAACTAAAATTAAGCACCCCAGTTTGCAGAAACACTTAAACATTAACAATGGGACTAGTTGATGAAACATACATTAACAAAGAGAAGCACTTTCTTTATCTACATTGGAAATGAAATGATAGAGAGGATACTCGCTCTATTTTAACTATATTATTACTTCATTTTATCAGTGACACTAGGGTCGAGCAGGTGGCAAACGAGGTGTACCATGCGTCGCAAGGATGAAGGCCGGGGGTGCTTAGAGTGGGATGATGAAGCTGGCTCTTTCAGTCCCTATCTTCCCCCTAATGTTTCTGTGGTAGCATTTGGGTTGTAATCCAAACTTGGTCGAGCTGGTGCTGCGTCCCCCTACCTGCCTAGCTTATGTGGCGAACTTGTCTCCTACTAGTACTCAGTCTGTTCTAGTAGTAGTTGCATAACTGCCCGTTTACACTGAGATGTTGTCGGATAATGGTTCTCTATGGTTGGGTTTCTTTAATGAAATCGGAGGGAACCCCCTCTTTCGATATATATAAAAACAATGGCACTAGCACTAGTAGGAAAAGGGGCTTTTACCCCGGTTCATAAGGGCCTTTAGTCCCGGTTCAGGAACCGAGACTAAAGGGTCGTTACTAATGCCCTAGCCCTTTAGTCCCGGTTCTTACACGAACCGGGACTAAAGGCCATCCACGTGGCCGGTGCGGGGAGCCCAGGCAGGAGGGCCTTTGGTCCCGGTTGGTGCCACCAACCGGGACCAATAGGCATCCACGCGTCAGCACCTGGCAGGAGCTGAGGTTTTTGTTTTTTTAAAGGGGGGGGTTGGGGGTTTTGGGGGGTTAATTTAGGTTGTTATTAGGTAGCTATTAGAGAGAAGTGTCCTCTCTTATATCTCCGTGCTTGGTTTACCAACGCTACGTACTGCTATGCCTAAACATGGCTTAGATTGAAGTGAAGGCAACATGTGGTGCATGTCGAAAGTAATACTAATCCGGACTTGATCAAGTTTGGATTGTACTACTTTCGACACGCACCACATGCATGTTGCCTTCACTTCAATCAAATCCATGTTCATTTCACCCGCTGATATATAATAACTCTTCATGTGCGCATCATGCATCATCATATATAATAACAAGTCCTACTAATCATCATCATACAACTTCTACTCGTTATTAATAACAAGTCATACGATCATCATCCTCACTGTCATCGAACCAACCCTACTTAATTGTTCTTAGCACATGATCATCAGTATTAGGTAGGACCGAAATACCCTCTTTAAGGTAAAATAGCATAAAACAATATAGACCCTGACTCTCCATTATGGAGAATGGAGATCATCCTGTCTCCAATTCTTGCGCCTCGCTTCCTTTTGCTTCCAAGAAGCTCCTTGCGACTGTCCATACATTTTTTCCATTCTTTGATTTGCATGTCTCCACTTCTTTTAGAAATCCGGTATGGACAGTTGAGATTCGTAGGATGACCTGGTTGTATATTCAAAACATCAAGCCTACCATTCTGATACATCAAATGAGGCACACAATCCTCTGGGATTATCTGTTGAAAAACATAGTAATAACTTCATAGTTAGCAATGATAATGTACTAGTTTTAGAACTATGCAAAATATGCACGGATGTCGTAATAGTAAGAAATCTTACCAGGGTATCTCCATAGTAGTTACCGTAGTTCAACACGTGCACTAGTGGCACGTATGGAGGACCATAATGATGAGGAGTTTGATTGTAGATATTGTAATTCTCAATATCAGTACAAAATCCGACCAGATGAGTTTTCTCCTTATAAGTTAACTCAGAGCCATCGGTGTAGTAGGTTCTGTCTACCATGTTCCGCACATTGTTTGAACAATCAAAATAAGCTGTCAATGAAAATAAGCTGTCAACTATTTTGAAATGAACAATATAAATTAGCTAATAACTATGTTTGAGAAACAAACATAGCGGTAGAATTGGAGGCGTATCAACAAGGACCCAAATGTCCATATTGTCTTGCTCGATGTCAGGATCACCAAGATCCATGGTGACAAGCATACCCTCATCAAAACCATACATCTTGCAAAATGCTTCCCAATTTTTGCAACCAAAATGGGTTACGCTCTCAGAATTATACAACTTTACTTCAAAATCTATATCATGATGGGTCCTTAGGTGAATTTTCTTTGTTTCCATACTTTCATGGTCTTCAAAACCCATCCTCTCCAAGACGTAGCGTCTTGCATGGCATGGGATAAGCTAGCCGAATTGTAAAAGATGAAAAGTACACGTTGAAATAGTTGAAGTCGTGCTTAATTACGAAAAAATAACACTTGTCGTCCTTGCGTACCGTTTCAACATCGAACGTCTCCTCCAGCTTAATACTGAAGCGCCGATCTTCGTCCAGGTGAGGCCTGTCGCACTGACCTCGGTCGTCGTGGTACCAGTCGCACTCCCCCGGGAGACTTTCGTTGTCCGAGTACAACATTTCCTATGTTCATAATTCAAATATTAAACATCTACAATTAAATATATGTACTAAAAAACCTAAGTTAGATCATTATTATTCATCACGGGTTGACTATTGGTTTGTCGAGTCTTTTCTTGAAAACTCTCAGCTCACATGGTGTATACATTCGACCGTTGGTGATGGTCGCTCCTCCCTTTGTCCCCGTGTGCATTACACCAAAATGTCTAGCTAGCACACAGGGACAAAGGAGAAGCGACCCCCACGACAACAGTCGGGATTCTTCGTCCTCTCATATATATATGGTGGAACTCTCCCTCACTGATTCCTCTCTGACATTTGTGACCGTCGGTGATGGTAGCTCCTCCTTTCGTTCTCGAGTGCATTACACCAAATTGTCTAGCACACGGGAACGAAGGAGAAGCTACCCCCACGACAAGAGTCGGGATTCTTCGTCCTCTCATGTATGGTGGAGACTCGACAGACTTACAGTCAACCCGAAATATCGTTTAATTATCTTTCTAAAAGAGGATTTGGCTGGTCTCACCTCGATGTCGGAGGGGGCGGTGACGGGGACGACGGCGGGGATGATGGAGGGGCCAGGGGCTCCTAGATTTATGCGAAAACAAAAACCCTATAAGCTATCAACTAATCATAGTGCTCTCCAAGTTTAGCATTCAAAGTAGGATCGGAGTAGTTTTCCACTTTGAGCATTCAATAAGCAAAATCAAATCACAAAATAAAGTAGTCTTCAAATTAGGATGCATTCAATTATAAGAAAAACTACATCATCTCCATGCGTCCGTACATCGCCGAATATTATCACTAATACACCTCGAATACTATCATACATATAGCATCGCTAGTACAGCTAGAACAGTAGCGCCCGACGGGTATCAGCGCGGGCGGTGGACACCCAAAGGGACGGAACCATCACAGGATCATAGCTCCAGTGAGATCCCTGAAGAACCTGCCAGGTATTGTCGAACCTGCCCTCCAACGCAACCATCTAGCGACGGACGTGCTGGTCCTCCTCGCTGACACGATGACGTACCACCTCCGCGGTGTCCGGAAGCCTCGGCACCGTCACTGGCCCACGCGAGCGCCACCAAACAAGGATCGGGTCAACGACGGGCTGGTTCCTCACCAACCTACGCCCACCGGAAGGTAGCACCTCCCAAAACCAGCCCGGCGGAGCCCAGTCCCGGACATGGCCCCTCTGATCAAGCCGGCCTCCTCCGCCGAGTCGACGACGAGGATGCGGGATAGGCATCGTCGACCTCGATGCGGGAATAATTGCTTTAACTAAAAAACAAACTAGTTCTATTAATTTCCTTACTATAAATAGAATAAAGTAGTACTTACTAAAAATAAATTAGCTAGTTTAACTAGTTCGATTATTTTTCTAACTAATTCTATTAAACACTTTCTAAGTAGTACTTACTAAAAGTTATCGGGGAGGGGGGTACATATATCGACAACGACATACCCGATAAAAAATAAGAAGAGGAAGAAGACGAAAAAAAGAGGAGAAGAAGAAAGGAATAGAGGAGGAGATCGAAGAAAAAAGAAGAAAAAAAGAGGAGAAGAAGAGGGAATAGAGGAGAAGAAGAAAAAATAGAATAATATATTATTCTATTTCTTCTTCTTCTCCTCTATTTCTTCTTCTTCTACTCTTTTTTTTTCTTCTTTTTCATCTTCTTATTTATTTCTCCTCTACTTCCTCTCCTCTTCTTCTTATTCTTCTTCTTCTTCTCCTTCTTCCTCTTCTTATTTTCCTTTTTTCTCTCCTTCTTTTTCTTCTAAATATGAACATACATAAATGACTTCTAAATATGAAAAATCTAAACTACACATCTAAATTAATACATCTAAATTACATCAACTAAATTAACTACACATCTAACTACACATGCAAATTAATACAACTAAATTACAAATCTAAATTAAACATCGTACACTAGAGCTAGGGGCGCGGCGGCAGCGGCGGCGGCCATTACAGGGAGGAGGAGGAGGGGATCGGGGCGGCGCTCACAGGGTGGCGGAGGGCGACGGCGACCGCGGCGGGCCGGGGGCGGAGGGCGGCGACGGTGACGTACGGGGCGACGGCTCGGGGGCGCGCGGCGGAGGCCGACGGCGACGGCGGCGGGGGGCGGAGGACGACGGCGACGGGCGATGGCGTGGGCTCGGGGGCATGGGCGACGGCGACGACGGCGGGGCACTGGCGATGGAAATCAGAAAATTTCCAAAGTGCTACTTATATAGCAAAGGCTTTGGTCCCGGTTGGTGGCTCCAACCGGAACCAATACCCACCCTTTGGTCCCGGTTGGTGCCACCAACCGGGACTAAAGGCCTCTTTTCACCAGCGCAAAGGGCGGGAAGCAGAGGGCTTTGGTCCCGGTTGGTGGCACCAACCGGGACCAAAGGGGAGCATTGGTGCCGGTTGGAGCCACCAACCGGGACTAATGCGCTGGCGCGGTGCGGTGGGAAGTTTAGTCCCACCTCGCTAGCTGAGAGAGCTCAGCACCTGTTTATAAGTTGCGTTGCAGCTCAGGTGCTGAGCTCCTCTCTAATATGCAGGCATTATACATGCCTACCTTTGTCACTGCCATGTTGGGCCTATTGGGCCTGCGGGCCTGCATCCTGGCCCATGTGCAGATGGGTTTCTAGTCGTATGCAGGCCGTGTGGCCCATTAGGCGGCATTTTTTTATTTTTTCCAGTATTTTTTTGTTATTTGAATTATTTATTTTCTTTTGATTTTTGCTTTATTTTTTTATTCTTTTTGCTTTTAGCTCAGAATAATTATAAACTTTCTATTACTCCATTATTTTCCAAAAATGCACCATTCAAAGCCACATCATCATTTGTCAATCCTTTCTGACTTCATTTGTTATTTTTCATGCATTTACTAATTATTTTGAGCTATAAGACCCTAAAATTGAAAAGCATTTCAAATGAACTCTGAAAAGGTTGAAAGTTGGCATGATATCATCATTTCATCCACATAGCATGTGCAAGAAAGTTGAGAGGGTTACGGCAAAAACTGGATGCACTTCGTGTACAAAACGGACAATCTCTTTCAAAGTATCAGGATTTCATCCGGAAACTCGTCTGTTACAAAGGGATTTCATTTTTTAAAATTATTTGAACTCCTGACTTTTTGTGTGTTCAAAATGCACCATTCAAAGCCACATCATCATTTTTCAATCCTTTCTGACTTCATTTGTTATTTCTCATGCATTTACTAATTATTTTGAGCTATAAGACCCTAAAATTGAAAAGCATTCCAAATGAACTCTGAAAAGGTTGAAAGTTGGCATGATATCATCATTTCATCCACATAGCATGTGCAAGAAAGTTGAGAGGGTTACGGCAAAAACTGGATGCACTTCGTGTACAAAACGGACAATCTCTTTCAAAGTATCCGGATTTCATCCGGAAACTCGTCTGTTACAAAGGGATTTCATTTTTTAAAACTTATTTGAACTCCTGACTTTTTGTGTGTTCAAAATGCACCATTCAAAGCCACATCATCATTTTTCAATCCTTTCTGACTTCATTTGTTATTTCTCATGCATTTACTAATTATTTTGAGCTATAAGACCCTAAAATTGAAAAGCATTTCAAATGAACTCTGAAAAGGTTGAAAGTTGGCATGATATCATCATTTCATCCACATAGCATGTGCAAGAAAGTTGAGAGGGTTACGGCAAAAACGGGATGCACTTCGTGTACAAAATGGACAATCTCTTTCAAAGTATCAGGATTTCATCCGGAAACTCGTCTGTTACAACGGGATTTCATTTTTTTAAACTTATTTGAACTCCTGACTTTTTGTGTGTTCAAAATGCACCATTCAAAGCCACATCATTATTTTTCAATCCTTTCTAACTTCATTTGTTATTTCTCATGCATTTACTAATTATTTTGAGCTATAAGACCCTAAAATTGAAAAGCATTTCAAATGAACTCTGAAAAGGTTGAAAGTTGGCATGATATAATCATTTCATCCACATAGCATGTGCAAAAAAGTTGAGAGTGTTACGGCAAAAACTAGATGCACTTCGTGTACAAAACGGACAATCTCTTTCAAAGTATCAGGATTTCATCCGGAAACTCGTTTGTTACAAAGGGATTTCATTTTTTTAAACTTATTTGAACTCCTGACTTTTTGTGTGTTCAAAATGCACCATTCAAAGCCACATCATCATTTTTCAATCCTTTCTGACTTCATTTGTTATTTCTCATGCATTTACTAATTATTTTGAGCTATAAGACCCTAAAATTGAAAAGCATTTCAAATGAAGTCTGAAAAGGTTGAAAGTTGGCATGATATAATCATTTCATCCACATAGCATGTGCAAGAAAGTTGAGAGGGTTACGGCAAAAACTAGATGCACTTCGTGTACAAAACGGACAATCTCTTTCAAAGTATCAGGATTTCATCCGGAAACTCGTCTGTTACAAAGGGATTTCATTTTTTAAACCTTATTTGAACTCCTGACTTTTTGTGTCTTCAAAATGCACCATTCAAAGCCACATCATCATTTGTCAATCCTTTCTGACTTCATTTGTTATTTTTCACGCATTTACTAATTATTTTGAGCTATAAGACCCTAAAATTGAAAAGCATTTCAAATGAACTCTGAAAAGGTTGAAAGTTGGCATGATATCATCATTTCATCCACATAGCATGTGCAAGAAAGTTGAGAGGGTTACGGCAAAAACTGGATGCACTTCGTGTACAAAACGGGCAATCTCTTTCAAAGTATCAGGATTTCATCCGGAAACTCGTCTGTTACAAAGGGATTTCATTTTTTAAACCTTATTTGAACTCCTGACTTTTTGTGTGTTCAAAATGCACCATTCAAAGCCACATCATCATTTGTCAATCCTTTCCGACTTCATTTGTTATTTTTCATGCATTTACTAATTATTTTGAGCTATAAGACCCTAAAATTGAAAAGCATTTCAAATGAACTCTGAAAAGGTTTTCTTTCTACTTACAACAAAAAACTTATTTATTTTATTTCTAATTACTTATGTCTTTTACTTTAATTATTTTATTTTTATTTATTTTACTGCTGCTATTTTCATTTATTTTACTGCTGCTATTTTTACTTAATTAATTAAGGTTTATTTATTGTAGTTACTATAGTTTATTTTATTTTATTTTATTAAGGTTTATTTAGTTTTATTTATTTTATTAAGGTTTATTTATTTTATAAATATAAAAAATGAACATAGATGCACTTATAGAGAAAATTCAACCTAAATTCATACTAAATTTCTATGAAATTTACTATGAATTTAAGTCAAATTTCCTATATAAGGGCATCTATTTAAAATTTCACTTTAATAGAAGCTCAACAAGGCATAGAGGGACGGGCTTATAAACGGGTTCAAGCGCCCTTCGGTTGGCGAGGTGGGACTAAACACTGGCCGCAACTAGGACCAGCCCTTTAGTCCCGGTTTGTGGTATGAACCGGGACTAAAGGGTGGTGGGCCAGGAGCGTGGCCCATTGGTCCCGGTTTGTACCACCAACCGGGACCAAAGGGTCCATATGAACCGGGACCAATGCCCACGAGGCCCCGGCCGGCCCCCTGGGCTCACGAACCGGGACCAATGCTCACATTAGTCCCGGTTCATGACTGAACCGGGGCTAATGTGAAAACTGCCCTGTGACCTAAGCCCTGTTTTCTACTAGTGTAGCGGTGCCAAAACATTGCCTCAAATTAATAGTGCCACTAGATTAAGGTGCAAAATAATAACATTACTGCTTTATCATGGCAGTGCCAAAACAGTAGCACAAGAGGAGGATCAACATGCAGGATCTTTGGCAAACGGTCAGACCAAAAAGGAACATACCTCGTGATGGGAACCATATCTGCAGTCAACGCCATCGTAGAAGGGATGACACCAGTCACCAACATGGATGATTCAATTCATGGGACCTTTTGGTGCAGTTCACCTAAAATGAAGCAATGTCCCATGAGCTAGCAGCTTCTTCTTCTTCTTTTTTTTAAGAAAAGGGCTCCAGCCCCGGTTCCATTTCCATCAGAAAAGGAAACCCACAAACCTTCTTCATTAGTTGCAATAAAATTGAGCAACATCAAGGTTGGTCGTGAAGAAGCAACTTATCTTAATGGGAAATTTAGGAGGACATGAAAAAAAGTGCCATTGATTCATATTACTGGAGGCATTACATTGAAAACAACATTGGTTTAGCGTGTCCTTACTTTTAACAGTGCGTCTGCTACATTTTACCAGTGGCATTACATAAGAGCGGCTCGGGGCAACAAACATTAGAAGAGGATATCTGGGTTGGTCCCATTTTTGTTCGGTATATAGCCACCTTATACTGTGTGAGGCTAGCAAATCTAGTGCTGGACTTACTCTGTTGACTTGTCCCCCAGTCCCCACTTTCTTTCCTTTTTCAACCAATAGATCGGGTTCATATTGAGTTTGTACTACGTTCCCTTTATTTCCCTATTAGACCTAGACACCAGTTGGATAGCCAGTCTCAGCTACTTTTTGCCCCATTATTTCCTCTTTCGACCAACACCCCCTTTCTTTCTTATTTGAACCAAGTACTACTAGATTCGAGTGCATGAACTAGTTTTACCTCTTAACAGTAAAAAATTAGGTGGTTTTCGAATAGCCGATCGATCCTATCTACACGAGGGGGCCTGCGAAATAGTAAAAGATACAAATGCAGCGACATCAGGAGCTCGGGAAGTAGAGCAAGGCCGGTTCGAAGGAAGTTATACCTGAGGGTCGCCGGGATGTCGCTAGGTGGGTGGCGGGAGGCCGGATCTGCCCACACTACGGCAGCGAGGAGGAAGGGGTGGGAGGCCCTCCCTCGCCAGTGATGCTTGGGAGAGAACGACAAGGCACGCTGATCGGGACGCGCCGGTAGTGGGTAAGAACCGTCGCCGAGGACGACCGCGTGAACGTTGCACCTTCTCACCTTCCTCGGCGGAGTGGATCCGGCTGGATCTGTGACCAGCGGTGAGTAGAGAGAGAGTGTGTGGCCACCACTATCGTGTTTGGATCTCGAGAGGACGAGACAGTGTGAAGAGAGCAACACTAGCAAGCAAGCGCGGAGGCTCCTGCCTATATAGTGGAGTACTAGTTTTCTTTTGTCTACCGGCTGAAGCCGGCTTGACCTCGACAATGACTGTCGATAAGTCTTCATGCACGTGCCCCGAAGGCGCAGTTGTCGTCATTTTGATCTGAAGCACCGGATTATAACATATAACACGAAAAAAATGCCACATGACAAGAAATCATAACCTCACTGCCCAAAGGAGACAAGATGAATCCCGACGGACAAACTAGACAAGGATCAAAGCTCAAATTAAAGATAAACTCGTAGAAAAGGGGTCCGTCGATAGATGTCCTAACTAACATAGCCGGCTTGACCTAGATGGCAGCCGAGTAGTCTTCGTGCATGTCCCCCAATGACTAGCCCAACTCAGTTGTTGCTGTTTAACCCTCGCAGTGATCCAAACCACATGACACCTAATTTTGCGAGATGACAAGAAACCTTTTTTTAGATTTCTCACCAGAACTACAGCCCTGTACAACACAGCATGCACGATATGTAGACGATAGCCAATCTAGGCGTGTCTACTGGAGTCTGGTCATATGCATGGACGAACTGATCTTCCATGTCTTGCAGGGATCGTCCAGATACCAAGGTGGAGTATGTGCTTCTATTAACTCAGCTGACTTGCGGGGCCGGGGAGTGTGCCTATGGTCGGTTCTCAATTGCGGTCCCACATGTGTGTGCAAATGCAATATGACGCGCGTTCCATTTGGAGAGCGGCGTGCCAGATCGACCGACCGTCTGGGGTGCGACGCGAACGCGACGAGCGTGTTGTATACTCCATACATGTGCACCGCCGTTTTCTTGAGGCTTTGCTCCATGGCGCAATCAATGGATACAAAATTAGTATACTGTACTATTTAAAAGTCGAGGGCGGGGCTTTTCCCACGCGGTAAGCGGGGCAGTTCCGCCTAGTCGGTTCGACAGAGACGCGAGAAGATGAGGGAGTAGGCTCCTGCAAACGTAGGGCTGTGTGATTTGACAGTGAGTTACTGCTGGACAGGTCGGGCCTGGTGATTTGACTTGCCATTATCATTTTAACTGCGGTGCTACGACCGGCTTGAGTCTCCCGATTCCTGACCACCTCCATACAGGTGCCTCTCCCGATGCTCCACCATGTAGAGGCTGGCTCTTGCTTGAGAGCCCACTCCACCACTTTTTCCTTGCCTCTTTCCCCCACATATGCAAAAATGCCATGTAAAGCGGGCTTATAGCCCACTATTGTACTTGATCCTACAGGTGCTAAGCCTGCCACATAGGCATAAAGTCTGATGTGGCAAGTTAATTAAGAAGAGAGAGATTAGTTTGGTGACCCCAAGAAGAAACGGTGCTAAGCGCGTGTACCTAGATGAAAGCAAACTTAGCAACAAAAAACTAAGCACCTATGCATTGGGGACTTGAGTTGCTAAGCCATTTAATTCCCATAGCACCTCATCTAAGCACCATTTCATTGGAAGAGGTCACTCCTTGGCAAATGCAATAAATACTACGAAGAAAGAGATAGAGAGAAGTAAACAAAAAATACTCTTATAGCTAACCTTATAGCTAACCTTGTTGTATGAGTGACTAAGTGATGACTATGTATGACATGCCAACATCAGATAGCCTAACACACCGTGTTAAATCTCCAAGGGCGTGACCGTGCGAGCAAGGCGACGGTCGTGGTAGGTGCGACCATGATACGGGCTGCTGGCAGCCCTTGGATCTGAGATCGAACGGTCGCATGCTAAGTTGCTGAAAATTTGCAGAATAACCCTCCAGGATAGGATATTCACCCATAGGTCTAGAATCACGCCAGCAACCGTTCGATCTCAGATCGAAGGGCTCTCACAAGCCCGTATCATGGGAGAATGGAAAGCTTTGTATCACCTGTAATTTTCCCGATGCTTGACATGACATCGAAAGCCATTTAATTGGGCGTCGAGTAGACATGAGATCTAATTGGGCCCCCATAGTACTGTGCATGAATCCATTTATCCACCAGGCAAGCCACTACCCTGCCATTCGCACGCGCCCCCCACTCGACATTTTTACAATCGATAAACCGCTCCTAGTCGTCCCGTCCTTTCACATTACGGTAGTTCCACTAATCCTAACCCTCCTCCCAAATCCATGGCGTCCCAAATCTGCATGATCGGCGGTGAGTACAAAGTTAGAACCATCACCGGCGATGAGTTCGACGTCATCTACACCCATTCTTCCGCAACGGTGAAAGAATGCCTTGCTCGCTTCAAACGCATGTTCGAAAACTCAAATGATGAGTGGGTCGCTGGGCTAGATGTTGAGTACACCACAGTCCGTGGAAGCGAGAAGAAACTAAAGGAGGCAGAGAAGAAGAAGCCCGCCGTGATCCATGTTTGCGTGCATGACTTATGCTTGGTATACCACATATGCCATGCCGACGTTGAGTGCGAGGAATTTAAGAACTTCCTCAAGGGCGGCTGAGTCAAATTTGTTAATGTAGACTTTAGGAACGACAAGGAAATCCTGGGTCGGATAGGCCTCGTTGTAGGTGACCCCTTCGACCTCCAGAAGGAAGGGCTGGTGCCCTCCCTTGATCAGCCTTCAATGCTGACCCTGGCAGGAGCCATGTTTCATCCTTCATACGGTAAACTAGAGAAACCTCCGTACACGTTTCATCGTCATGCATGGCAGTGGAATGTACTAGATATAGACCACATCCACTACGCTGCAATGGATGGCTACCTTTGTTTCAATATCTACAAGGATTGGATGAAGAGCAAGAGCCAAGTGTGCGGTTCAAGCAAAGAAGTATCGCCCAAGAGGAAGAGGGACAAGGACGAAGTCGAGGACGTGGACGAGGACTCCGAGTAAGGTGGCAGTGTCATTGCTCATGGTGGTTCTAATGCAGTGTCTACCGGATTAGTTGCTTAGTTTAATTTCTGGTGTGCTTAGTTTTATTTGAGGGGTGTGTTGTGTTGAGCCCCCAACAGAACTATGTTATGTTTCTTCTCGTTATATTTCGTACATTTCATCTTTTTGTTGGTATAGTACTACCACTCATTTCTTGACATTATATACGTACAATATATATGACCAACATCATATAGTCAGCAGTTTAGTTGTCAAAGATTTCAGGGTGCTTAGTTTTGTCAAAGAATTCCAGGGTGCTTAGTTTTATTTGAGGGGTGTGTTGTGCTGGACACCATTAACTTATCATTGTGAGAATTGGCTTATTTTTGTCATGTAACATGGTCAACGGGGTTTGACGTGAAAATAACAATGTATAATGGCATTTGTGAGCAAACATCTAACTTAACGATGGCATTTTTTAGATATCTAATTGCATTTTGAGCAGGCATCTCACGGATCGATGGCATTTTTTGAGTAGTTGTAACTTCTAATGGCAAAACTGAGTAGTGATACACAACTAGTGGAATAAATAATAAGAACCCAAGAATTAAATAGGGATAATTTCTTTATTTCTTTATTTCTTTATACCTTTGTGTGCGAAACAATATACGCTGCCTCCCGCCAGATTTTCTTTACAGAGGCAACATAGAACTATATGAGTGCCCTGTTAAATTTTGGAATTATTCCGGGTTTGTTTGGCCTTTTTTATACACTAATTGAGTTTCTGGTCATTTAATGTGCATAATTCAAATTTGAACCACAAGCACATGCTCCCGTGCACCAAAGTTGACTGAAAAATCACATGTGTGTCCTCGGGTGAATTTCTAGGTCCCATGCAAGAAATGGGAATGAAATTCAAACATCTGGGCATCGTGGTTCGGCCGAGAACATTGAGAAGCTTGGTTTTAACATTCTTGTAAATCCAAAACATGCCTGAAAATCATGAAACTTGGCATGGTGTCATGTCATGGTACTACCATGCTGTGGTAAAAAAATTGCAGAATAGGAACAAGTTTTGGTATAAGTTTCTTGCAAACCGGAGCTTCTCTCAACAAGGCTCGTGGTTCTGAGAGGGAATGTGTCACCATTGTGTGCATAATTAGAATTTTAAATACAAGCACATGCTCCAGTGCACCAAAGCTGGTTGAAAAATCACATGTGTGTCCTCGGGTAAATTTCTAGGTACCATGCCAGAAATGGGAATGAAATTCAAACATCTGGGCGTCATGGCTCAGCTGGAAACATTGAGAAACTTGGTTTTTTAATTCCTGTAAATCTGAAACACGCATGAAAATCATGAAACTTGGCTTGGTGCCATGACATGGCACCAACATGCTGTAATTTTGCTGTCCGATTTGCAAAGGCGCACACATTAACAATCAGCACAGTCATTTTGGAACAAGTGCTGTCACGTTACAATCGGAAACACAAGTATTATTGAAACCGTGGGCGTTCTATTTACCATTTACGTGCCGCCACGTGTCCCTTTTTTTATTAGCTAGGAGGCGCCGTGCAGGGTAGCTATTTGAGTACGGGAGGCGTGCGATCCGACCCCTCCGCGTGCTTATCGGGAGGAGAGCCCTTTGGCCTCCATCTGTCGTCCACCTCTCTCCCAAGGTCTCCATTAATGGCGTGGCAATGTCTCACTCGACTGAGATTTAAGAGAGAAAAAAGAAAATCTGAAAAGAAATTTTTCACGGATCTTGATGTAGATCCAACGGACCTATATAGCATCTACTGCGACTTATAGCAAGACTGATGAATATATATAAGGACGATGAGAGTGGATAATAATTGTCTTACATAATTAGGAAGATAATTAAAAATCCACATGCGGCTACGCCCGAAATACACAAGGGCAAAAGAAGAAGGAAGACGCATACAACGATCTGGCTCGATGATCTCTACTTTCTTTATGCGCTGCAGGTCGCGGAGACTAGTTCTTGCGGCGGACGATGAGCTCTTTCATCAGTTTCATGTCCTTAATACGCTGCTTGGCAGCATCCATGGATTCCTCCACCAGCCTATTGCGCTCGATGCGGAGCATGACATTCTCGTCCATAAGTTTCTTGATGATGACGCCCGTCCTCTGCAACATGGCAGCGGTCTCCTCCTCCTGCTTCGCCCTTCTGGCGATCTTCGCCCTCAGCAGGTCGCGCTCGCCCCGGAGCTTCTCATTGCCCTCCCCCAGTTGCCAGATGACGCCGATAGCCTCGTCCTGCATCCTCTCCCAGCCGGAGATCTGATCCATCTGGCTATGGACTATCGCATGCATGAGCCTGTAAGAGTCCTCGCCTGCCCGCGAGAAATTTTCCCAGGCCGCCGCGGCGCGGCGGGACCTCCCTGCTGCTTCGGCGGCGCGGCGGGACATCTCTGCTGCTTCCGCGGCGTGGCCGGACGAGTCTGCTACATCGACGGTGCGGCGGGACCTCTGTGCTGCTTCGGCGGCGCGGCGGGACCTCTATGCTGCTACTGATGTGCGGCTGGACATGTCGGCTGCTTTCGCAGCGAGGCGGGACATCTCTCGTGCTTCCTCTTCCATGCTCACCTCTCCCTGGTGGAAATCTCTCGACCCAGCACTACTAGGAAAAGGCTTGTTAGTGGCGCACCTGCTTTGGCCATTAATGGCGCACTACAGGTGCGCCACTATCATCACGCCATTAGTAACTAATACTAATGGCGCACCCCTGGTGCGCCATTAGTATACCAGACAGTAGTGGCGCACCAGGCAGTGCGCCATTAGTATGTCACTTGGTGCGCCATTAGTATGCCTCCCAAGGGGCCATATTTACCTTGTGCACTGGGTTACTAATGGCGCACTAACAGATAACGCGCCACTAGTATTTTTTATAGCAGTGCGCCACTAATGTGCTGTATGGTGCGCCACTAGTATGAATATTAGGAATTATTTTTTTTCTTTTCTGAAATTTGCACAGGTTACAAAATATATTACTGCACAGAAATAGACAACAAAACATATAAACAGCAGATTCATCGAATACAATAGAAGATTAGTGTCTGAATACAATTCATCATATTAGCTAGTCTCCGAATTCAAAATACCGAACAAAGTTAGAACATTACAAGTCTCGAGACCGCGAGTAGCGAGTTTGTCTTCACATTACAAGTCGATATCGATCATCTAAACTACCATCACATAGAAGAGAGCTACGGTCATCACGATGAGCATCATCGCAATGAAACTGGTCTTCATCCGGTTCCTCCACCGCTCCCTCCTCTCTCCCACTAGATAGCGCGCGTATCTAGCTTCCGCCTCCGCCCTAGTGGTGTACCCTTTGTAACTGTTACCGCTGAAACGGTGAACCTGTCTCCGACACTCCTCCCAGTCGTCGTAGACTCCGGGAACCTTACCCTTGTACACGACATACGACGGCATCTCTATGCACTAGCCAAATAAAACATTAGTAGCAATTCACAGACAATACATAAGCAATATATAAGTATGCAACAAAAGGATCGGAAGAGAAAAGCAAGACATTAATAGCACGATTCATGGTCCTACTAATAAATAGCATCGATTACATATAAGTTGAGCGACTGTCCAAACCAAAGAGAAATACAAGTTCATTAAAGTTTAATTACAACATGAGCTAATTGATATTTCAGAACTACATAGCATCACTACTTTCAAATCGACTCAGGGACCGGAGCGTGGATGAAGTCGCCGTCTGTCGTGATGGTCATGAAATCGCGGGCGTTGTCAGCCTGCATTTGTAGCGTTGTTTCTATCTCACTGTTGGACGGTTGATATCTGAGGTAGAACTACCCCGAGGTACGAAGGACATCTTGATGGATGATTTCCGCAAACTCCGATTGAATGCGAAAGAATTCTTGTCTGATGTCCGCGTCCTGGATTGCCGACAAGCTTGCGGCCAAATCTTTGAGATTATTTGGTAGCAGAAGGTGATTATGGTCCCGTACGATCGCCCGCATGTGATGGAGGGCATAGTGGGCATCCTTCTGACCGCCAGACGGCTGCTTGACGCAGGGGAACGTCATATTGTGGGTGAACACGTGCTTGCCGTACCTACGAACTGGCCTGCTGAAGGTGCCTCCAGATCTGGCGTAGCCGGGGAGAACATCATCATGAACTTTCTTGATATTTGTGTAGTCTTTCTTCGACTGACGGTCCGAGTCGAAATACGTGGCCATGGAATATTTCGGGCTTAAGAGGACGAGTGTGCAATGTGTGTCACTGCACAAAACACGGAATGTTAGAAAAAAAAGAACGATCGAAATCTATGAAATCATATGTTACGGGGCGGTGAGGGCATGACTTACTCGGGAAAGTAAGGCACGAGGAAGTTATCCTTATCTGGGTTTGCCAGAATGACGCCTTCGAGGTATGAACTCGCGACTTGCCGGTCCCCAGCGCTGCCCAAGATCTTGGCACACATGTAGAAGGGGTCGACTATCACGATGACCGGGGTCTTGCCTCTAATGATCTGCATCTCCATACTCAGCGAAAATAGCCGAACGAAGGTGTAGTGCAGCGGATGAAGGTTAAACATAGCGAAGATGTCATCAAACCGCAGGACGATCGTACCCCTGATGGCGCTATCCACAAAGCCCTTGCCCTCTGGCACCTTGGCCATGAAAACCGGGTATGCCACATCATTCTCGGAGAGACGCTGCTTCTCCAAAGAAAGAACACTGTCATGCAGACTCCGCATAGCACCGGTTGCAGCATTGAGCAGATTAGTCGGTAGCATCGGCCTACCCGCCACATGCACCCTCCTCGAGATATCCTTAGGTGAAGGTGGACCATCCTGAGCACGGATCATACTCGGTGCCAGCTGGCTCGCACCCTTGTTAGTCTTTCTTTTCCGTCCTTTCTTCTTCTGCTGTAATGGGATCGAGTTCTGCTCAGAGACCGCCTTCTTGAGTGTGTTGGGGCTGATAATATTTCGCACCTCGGCTATCTGAGGCTCGGTGAAGGCGGCAGCTGGAGGCGTCTCCTGAGAACTGAACGCCAGATGACGCCTGTTGCAATTGGGTTTCTCCGCGGTACGAGCTAGATCGTCTTTTGCAGGGTTGGGTTCTTGAGAAGGAGGCCCCAAGAATTCATCACCATACCCATGTTCGTTGAAGTACTTATCAATGTTGGTAAATGTACCGTCATCGTCGTCATCCGGATCCTGTGCCATATGCATGTCCGGCATGTCCGGTAGCGTTGCGGGGCTCTTGCCATGGCTTGGCGCCTGCACGACTGGCGGTGTTGTCTGTGGGGTGGTGTCCCCCGCCCCCAAACGAATCTTACTCTTCGGCCAAAGCATGGGCCAGCTTATGCAGGCGCTGAGGGTCATCACATCATCTTCGTCGGCCCCATGGGGTCGATACGGAGGTAACATGTCGTCGAAGCCCGGCAGCACCCGAACCAGTTGAACCCTATAAACAATGGGTGGCATCGGATTACCGTGGAACACGCGGCTGCCCGGTTGAACGATTCTGCCCTTGGCGACATCGACCAACTCGTCGTTCATGAAGTGCAGGAGAGTGCACGGAACGTCGGCGGCGCCCTGCGAAAACATGTAGGGCGTCAGGGATGCCCAGTCAAAGGCAAGGAGATGAAGTCATCGGCCGAGAGGCTTAATTAGTTACCGTGATGGCGTCGAGCTCGGCTAATGTCGAGGCACCGCCAACGGCGAGCGTGCAATTGACGGAGGGGCCGCTTGCTGCCGAGGTGCCGACCGGCGTATTCTTCCCACACCCGGGTGCATTAAGCTGCAATGCCGGCGCCGCCGTGGGAGACACCAATGCCGCCTCCGCCGGAGACACCAATGGCGCCGCCGCGGGAGACACCAATGGCACCGTCGGCGCATTGCGCGAGTTGCTGCCAGTGAAGCTGGGAATCGGGGGCGGCCCCTGTTGGCCGCCCGCCACCCACGCCTGCAGCCCAGAAACCAAGGTAGGTATAATGGCGGTGATCGTCGCTCCCAGTTGGTCTCGCACTTTCTCTTCGACCATCTCCGGAATCCGTGCCACTTCTGCCTTGAGTTGTTCAACCTCGCGCTGCTGGCTTTCCGAGCTGGTCTTTCTCTCCCTTTGCCTAGCGGTATAGTATTCCGACCATTTCGTGGAAAAGCCTATGTCAGCCACATGACCAGCTGACAACGGCTTACTAAGCTTATCCTTGTTTTTCATTATGTTCAACGCCCTATTTAAAGGGGTGTCGAAAGGGGAGCTCTGAGACGACCCCGCGCTACTGCTTTCAGTTTCCTGCGGAAGGAACGTGAACCATTTAGAAATTTGGCTTCATTAACTAGAATGCAACCATATGGAGCTAATTACGCGGGGGTGTATTCCTTACCAGAACACGCGCAAGCGCCTTGGTCTTCGGATCCGTGGTAAGCTCCTTGGTTACCGGGTCAATCTTGTACCGGGCCCTGACATAGTTCCTGGTCTGCTTGTCACGGTATTTCTCGAAGCAGGGCGGTAGGCCTTGCTCGTCACGCTCTGCGTCCTCCTTGTCCCATATAGGTTACGCCACTCTGTAACCGCCTGGACCGAGTTTGTGGACCCCTAAGTTCAAGTCCCGCATCTCTTTCCCCCACTAACTTGATTCCTCGGATGCGCCGCTCTCGCACTTGATCTTGAACTCTCGGTAGTCAGCTTCGCTGATCGAAGGATTTTTCTCCTTGATCTTCTCATAACTATCACCTTTTTCAATCATGCTCTTCACCGCGCCTCTCCAAGTAGCCAGGGCCTTGCTCATCTTCGTGAGGGCGGCATTGTTCACTTTATTCCCTGAGAGGCTATGTTTGCGAAGTCATCGAGGAACTTGTATCGTTCGTGCAGCTTCGTGAAGAGGATGTTGCGCAAATTCCCTCGGTCACGATGCCTTAGGTTCTCGGTGTTGATCGAGACGGTGCTCCGGAGAATGCACCCGAGTTGTCCCGCGTACCCCTTGACTATTTCTTTGGGCGCCGTTGGATGCCCCTCGGAGGACACTTCAGTAAATTCCTCCTTGACGGTGCCGAGCACGTTCGGGCGCCGGTCCTTCCGTTGCCTCTTCGGTTGACTGCCATCTGTGTGTGCGCCGCCATCATCAGTGGTGGCATCCTCGACGGCACCATCAGTGGTGTCATCCCCGACGCCGCTAGGGGTTGTGTAGTCAGGATCGGTGTCTTCCGCGGCGTCCTCATAGCGCTGAGGTTCTTCCTCCATCTCCTGGAACAGCTCCCAGAATGCCTTGCCGCCCGAACCACCGGCCTCATCGTTGTGGGCCATGTTTTGCTCTAAATAGGAAAAAAGTTTGGTCAAAAAGTTGGTTATTGTCAAGGAACAAGATCATTGTCAAGGAAAAAAGTTTGGTCAAAAAGTTGGTTATTGTGAAGCAGCGCGAGGGGAGGGGAAGGGGGGAGGTGCTAGGGTTTGCATAGGGGTCTGGCTCGGCCTTATCCAACAGGGGAGCCGGAGCGGGTGTGGAGCGGGCGCGGGGGTCGTCGGAGCGGGTGTGGCGAGGGAGGGAAGGGGGATCTGGCAAGGGAGAGGGAAGGGGGATCGGGCGAAGGGGTATCCACCTAGAGGGGGAATGTTAGTAATGGCGCACCATCTAGGGGTGCGCCATAAAAGCACTGATAGCAATGGCGCACCATCCTCTGGTGCGCCATTAGTAACTTTTTTTCTGATAGCAATGGCGCACCCTCCTCTGGGGCGCCATTAGTAACATTTTTTCATTATTTTTTGTTGCATCTAATAATTTGTTTTTTATCAAATTTGTTATTTTCATGAGGACTAGAACAGAAGATCTCATCAAATTTGTTTTTTTGAAAATATCATCAAATTTGTTTTTTATTTTTAATTGAAAATATCATCAAATTTGTTATTTGAAAATACCATCAAATTTGTTATTTAAAAATATCATCAATATTTTTTTTGGATTTTTAGTTGCATTCATTTGTGAATTGGTAAAACATTTATGAATATGAAAAAATATCATCTAATTTCAAAATGTCGAAATACAATCGAGAAATGAAGACTACGATTTAAATACAATCGATCTTAGCTAGCTATCTTTTCACAATCTTCTTGCCCTTCGTTTTCGCAAATGGAGCTCTTCTGTTGAACGGACGTCCTTTAGGTAGGGTGGTCCTGCTTCTTCTTGTGGTGTATGGCACTTCATCGTCGTCGTCATGTTCCATCTTCGGGTCGTCGTACTTGTCGAAGTCTTGCTCATTGGCGACTCCATCCATTCCGATGATCTTCCTTTTGCCTCTCCTCACGACAACACGACTGGGCTTTGACGGGTCGGTAATGAAGAAGCATTGGTCCACTTGGGAAGCCCGTACCCATGGCTCATTTTCGCGGTGACGTTTGCGCTCGCGGTCTTGGATTTGGCTTCGGGTATAACCATGGTGGTGAAATACCGGTCTTCTTTTATGACGCTCTTGGCCCATCTGACACGGAACATTGGGACCTTCTCTCCAGTGTAGCTCAGCTCCCAGATCTCCTCGATCCTTCCGTAGTATCTGTCCTTGTCGTTACCGGTGTAGGATTCCATCGTTAGCCCGGACTTCTGATAACCATCGCTCTTCATGTCCTTGTCCTCGGTGTAGAATGTGTAGCCGTTGATATCGTACGCCTCATAGGTCATCAGGTTGTGCTCGGCGCCCTGTGTCAAGGCGAATATGAGTTTTTCTTCCGCGGAAGAATCCTCAAGTAAAGGGTACGACAGAAGCTTCTCCTTGAACCAACGCGTGAAACATGAGTTGTGCTCTTTGATTATATCTCCGTCCGTCCTCTGTTGGCCCCGGTCATTGTACGTCTTCTCATTAAAGGTTTTGTGCTCTACCACCCAAGGATCGACCACGTCTATGTGTTGTAGCGCGACTAGGTTTGCTCTTTCAAAGTCGGCGGGTCGACCCTCGAAGCCGACATGCATTTCGCGGCGACCCTCACGGTGACCCCATCCAGCGAGCGTGCCAAGGTGCGTGTTGACGGGCAGACCAACGGGGTTCTCGATGCCTAGATAATTCGTGCAGTAGGAGATGCACTCTTCGGTCAGAAAGCCCCTGGCTATGCTTCCCTCTGGACGTGACATGTTGCGAATGTATCCTTTGATGACACCATTCATCCTTTCGAACGACATCATGCTGTGCAGGAACGTCGGCCCGAGTTGGATGATATCCTCCACGATATGGACCAGCAGATGCACCATAACATCGAAGAATGCGGGCGGGAAGTACATCTCAAGCTCGCATAGTATCACCACGACCTCTTCCTGTAGCCTTCTGAGTTGCCTCACGCCAACCGACCTCCGAGAGATGACGTCAAAAAATTTGCATAGGCCAAATAGCGTTTCACGGACGTGCGCGTCCATGATCCCACGGATTGCAAATGGAAGTATCTGCGTCATCAGCACATGACAGTCGTGAGACTTCATCCCGCTGAACTTCTGCTTCGCTGAGTCTAGGTATCTGCTTATCTTCCCCGCGTAACCGTAAGGAAGATTTACTCCTACGAGGCAGGTGAAAAACTGCTCGATCTCCTCCTGACTTAGAGTGAAGCACGCGGGAGGGTATTCATTTCCGGTCTTCTTGGACTTTTTACCCTTGCGACGACTTTCCGTGTCCTGCTTCGCCTCATCATCATCATCATTAGCGTGAAGCTCCTCCCTGATGCCTATTGATTTCAAGTCTGCCCTTGCTTTCAGCCCATCTTTGGTCCTCTCTGGCATGTTGAGCAGGGTACCAAGCAGACTCTCGCACACGTTCTTCGTGATATGCATGACATCAAGGCTGTGAGGCAGACGGTGGATCTTCTAGTACAGCAAGTCCCAGAAAACAGACCTCGTTTTCCATACCTTCAGCAGCGGCTCTGGCGCCTTTCGCTTCTTCCCGGCTCTGGCGCCTTTTGCTTCTTTCCCGGCAGTGGGCAATCTTTCCAATTTTTCAACAGCTCGTCTATTTCCTCGCCGCTCCTCGTACGCGGGCGTCTTCGGGGTTCGGTTTCACCATCGAATAGATCCTTGCGTTTTCTCCATGGGTCATCGTCGCGAAGCCACCTTCGATGTCCCATGAACACGGTTTTCAAAGACCCGGGATCTCTATCTAGCTGGCGATACGTTGTGTCATCCATGCACCTGACACATCCAGAAAATCCGTGGACCACCCGCCCCGCGAGATATCCGTAACTGAGATAGTCGTGCACCATCGTGAGCAGTGCGACTCTCGTAGGGAAATATTCTTTCTCTGCGGCGTCCCACGTATTGGCTGGCGTTTTCCACATCGTGTCTAGCTCCTCTTTCAGCAGCCCCAGATACAGATTGATGTCGTTCCCTGGTTGTTTCGGCCCTTCAATTAGCATACTCATGTGAATATACTTCCTCTTCATGCACAACCAGGGGGAAGGTTGTACGTCCACACAAACACATGCCAAGTGCTCTGTGTGCTTCTCTGGCTGCCAAACGGATTGACTCCATCGGTGCTCGGGCCCAGCACGATGTTCCTTGGATCGTCCCCAAATTCTGGGTGTTCGAAGTTCAACGCTTGCCACTGGCTCGCATCCTTAGGGTGACTCAGCATCTTGTCTTTTTTATTTATCTCCGGATCATTTCCATCATCTTCTCGCTTCTTCTCCTCCCTATCCGCGTGCCAACGCAGGAGCTTTGCTAGCTTAGGGTCCGTGAAATACCGCTGCAGACGAGGAGTGATCAGAAAGTACCACACCACTTTTCGAGGAGCTTTCTTCCTCTTCTTGTATCGAGTGATGCCGCGCACCGGACATATGGTAGACTCCGCGTGCTCGTCCCGATAAATGATGCAATTGTTCATGCACACATGGTATTTCACGTGCGGAAAATCCAGAGGACACACGATTTTCTTCGCCTCCTCGAAACTGGTCGGGCACTTGTTCCCCTTGGGAAGACGTTCGTGCCAGAATGACATGTTCTCGTCGAAGCATGCGTCGGTCATTTTGTGTTTTACCTTCATCTCCAGAGCCATGAGCGTTACTTTCAGGCGAGTATCCTCGGGCCTGCATCCTTCATACAATGGAGTAACCACATCTATCTCCAGTTGATCCAGCTTGGCTTTCTCTCGGGCGGCAGCTCTTGCGTTATCCGTCTTCTTGAGAAGCAGCTCTTGAATATGAGGGTCCTGCACCCAGCCCATCGATGGTCCATCGTCGTCTGCTCCGGCATCTTCATCTTCATGATCATGCCCTTCGTCTTGATCTTCCTCATCATCATGTCCGGCATCACCGTCGTGATCATGTCCTGGAGATTCTTCGTCTTCTCGCACGCCCTCGCCGCGGTGGTTGTCTTGCTGCCCTTCCTCATTTCTTGCCCGGCCCCCATGGACGACTTCATAGTCATCTTCATCACCTTGCCACCGATAGCCATCCATGAAACCACGCAAGAGCAGGTGGTCCCGCACCTGCCCGGAATCCGGGTCCGCAATAAGGCTCTTCATCTTGCATCTTCGACACGGACATCTTATCTCCGTCTTGTTCTTTTGAAGCATCTCGGCCTTCGTGGAGCTCAAAAACCTATTCACGATGCCTTCGGTCATCGTGCGGACCATGGTCGCCTGCGGGGTAGAGCAAAACGATATTTTAGAACCAAGAAAAAATTTGGCATGACTTTGCCTAAAAATAGGACCAAAAAGAATGCATATTGCCAAATTCTCGCGGAAACGGAAATGAATCAACATTCCGGCAAAATATTGGCAACTATCACATTTCAAATACCGGTACCTGCAAACACAAACATATATGCAACACCACAAACATACGTAGATCTAGCTAGGCCATAAAAAGTGCATGTGCACGTTGTTGGAGGGAGAAAAAAGTAGATCTACAACATAAAGAAAGCTTTCCCCTTACTTACCTATCAAAGAAAAGGTAATTTAACCACTTAATTTGGGTGAATCGATGGTGCAAATGAGGTGAGGAGGAGGAGGCAGCCGAGACAAGCTTGGAGGAGGAGGTGGAGAGAATGAAGTGGGGAAAGTGAGTGTGGTAGGTGGCTGTCCAAAATATCTAGCTGGTCTCAGGTTACTAATGGCGCACCACCTAAAAATGTGCCATTAGTAACCCTGGTTACTAATGGCGCACCTGTCAGGGGTGCGCCATTACTAGTTTTGCAAAAAAAAATTTGTCAGTAGTGGCGCACCGTGGGTGCGGTGCGCCATTACTAGTTTGAACTAGTAATGGCACACTTCACCCAGGTGCGCCATTACTACTTTTGAAAAAAAAGTAAAAAAAAATTGTCAGTAGTGGTGCACCGAGCGTGTGGTGCGCCATTACTAGTTAAAACTAGTAATGGCGCACTGTGCCATGGTGCGCCATTAATAGTTTTGGAAAAAAATTGCTAGTAATGGCGCACCGTGTGTCTGGTGCGCCATTAGTAATGAGGACACTAATGGCGCACCTGTATCTGGTGTACCACTGCTATATAGCAGTGGCGCACCACATACATGGTGCGCCATTAATGTCCATATCAGCTATAGCCCTTTTCCTAGTAGTGCAGAACTCACGCTGGCTATGGCTTGATTGACTTGATTGTTTTTTGTGGATGAGGAGTTGAGGAGGAAAGTGCAGTCATCTTAGCATAGTAGTATTTATAACCGAGTACTACTAATATGCTCCTAAGTGGGAAACCGTTTAGGTTGTGATCGGTGTGAACAGGTTTGCAATTAAATATAGCGTGGTAGTAGTAGTAATTTGGAATGTGACGAGACGCGCTCAAAATTTATTGACGGTTCTAGTTTCGAAGTGCGGCACTATTCCCGGATGGCGTAATGTCGGCACGTTCTCTCGGCCGTGGTGTAGCACATGCCATGGTACTAGTCCTTTTTCTACTGTTGTGTACGTGCAAAAACTGGCACCATCGGATACATATCTTACGCTTGGCGTTCGACAGGAATAGCCTCGTGGCGAGCTATAGACTATTCTTTTTTTAGACGCATTACACCTATCTCTCGGGACTTCTCGCACGCACCATCACTGCTTCCTAGGTCGATGCCACCCACATACAGTTGTACTCTGAGAAGAGGTGCACGCACGCACTCGTCCTCTCTCTCACACGCATCAATAGCTACGAATTGTAGTGTTCTCAACCATCCGATTGGCTCTATCATAGGTTTGATGTTGCTCCTTGGCCTAGAGATTGAGATGTTTTAAACGCGGAGGCTAAGATGGAGGCGCGAGGTTTGGTTAATGTGCGGGCCGCACACGGAACCAACACGACACGAGCTTCGTCTGCCTGGTGCGCATGCAGTCGGGTGAGTTGTCCAATTATAGACACAACCAGGCCCTCGTTGGTATCCGCGCCTCGACTTTGGCTGGTCATAGTGGAGAGTAACATAGACCAGTTACTAGTCTATGTTACTAGTACCTTCATAGTGGGTAGTGTCATATAGTATATGCATAGTTTTGCTCCATGGCACAATCCATCGATACTACTACTGTACAAATGTATACATTTTTTAAAAGGCTAGTGGGCGGGGCAGTCTAGCTTGGTCCTTTTCACGAGAGACGAGGGCATTTGTGATTTCACGGCTCATTACTGCTGGAAGGCGGGGCCTTGTGATTTGACTGCTCGTATAAATGTGCCGACGACCTGAGGAGGAGCAAAGAACCGTGCGGTATACTCAAGTTTTCCACTGGAGTACGACGGAGGAACACAAAACACGGCAGCCCAGTGCCGTATCCTCTACTCTCTACTCTTATTATATATTACTAGCAAGAGGCATTGTTCTATTGGCGATAAAGAATGATCTAATTTGCTAGTCATCTCATTTTTAGCATTGTTCTATTCATGCCTCGCAGAGAAGGTGACATGTGCGGCGAAACACCCGAAGCAAAATAAGAAACACAGGAGCAAAAGAAGGAGGATTATCACCCCAAAAAAAGAAGGAAGATGCACACACAAGTCTGGGGCGCTGCTCTCACTACATGAAGGGTTGCTGGCCGCGGAGTCGTAACTGCTTCTTCATCGCCTCCACGACCTCCATCTCCTTGCACGTCTCCTCCGCCATCTTCATCATTGTGTCCATGACGCGGGGTTTCTCGATGCGAGTCTTCATCATCTGTTCCACGGCCGCATTACATACCTTGACAGCAGCCGGGTGCTCGATACAGAGCTTCGCCAACTCCTCCTTCTGTTCCATGACGAGGGCCTCCAACATCTTCATCGAGGAACTACTATTATCATGCAGCTTCTTCCAGCCGGCGTTCTCCTCCTTCAGCAGGTCGACCTTGTGGCAGAGCTTCACCTTGTCCTCCTGAAGTTGCAGGATTTCGCCGGTCGCCTTCTTCTCCGAGGCAATGCTCTTCTTCAGCAGCATCACCAAGCCGGCGGTCAGCTCCCCCTGCTCATTGAGCTCAGCGGGCATGTCGTCGAGGCTCTCCTTCAGCAGCTCCACCAAGCCGTGGATGAACTCCTTCTGCTTATTGAGGTGCTTATTGAGCTGATCGGGCATGCCGTCGAGGGATAACGACTCCAGCGCCGCCAGCTCGGCATGTTCGCATCCGTGTCTAGGGCGCTCCTGGGAGCGATCGCCTGCCCGTGAGAGATCTTTCGAGGTATCTGCGTGGCGGCGAGCCCTCTTTTTTTCACAGCCTTGGTTGCCGCTCCCTTGTTACGAGTAGTTCTCGACCTAGAGCTCTGCACACCGGCCATGGCAAGGACGGACGAAGAAGGAGGACTTATGAGGAGGAAGGTAGAGTAATTTTTGGTTAGGTAGTTCCGCCTTTTATAACCTAAGTACTAGCACTAGTACTAAAACCTGCATAGTGGGAACATGTTCAGGTTTGGTACGTACTGGTAGGTGTGAGGAGGCAATTGCACTTAACTATAGCACTAGTACTTTCGAATGTGATGGGAACAAGGTAAAGATTAATTGATGATTTTTGGTTTCTAGGCCCGAAACGGCTCCCGATGAGTTTAGTGGAACATAAATTTCAAGTAGACTACACTGCTCAGATGCGTAAATATTATGTTAGTATCAAAAATTGGCACAAAATACGAAGGAGACCAATGGAAGTACTACTAGCAACCCATGATTTAACTACTCGCATGCGCGCAGTGGAGTAGTAATGTCTTTCTTCCGCCCTCACGTCCACTCAATTTGCATGCGCCGTATTAATTGACCATCAATAAAGTGAAGGACTTTACACGCGTCAAATTATCACATGGGGTGGATCTTGGAAACAAAATTGCGTGCGAGGGAACGAGTGTGTGCGTGGCGTGCGTGGCGTGCGTGCACATCTTCGCTTCGTGCATGTACCGCCAGTGCGGCTCAGGGAGGACGAGTACATTCTTCTGGAACCAGCAGCACGTCACTGTGATCAATCGACACAAGGATGTCACGACAACGCCTCCACATGTGCCACATGGCTTCATGAACTGTAAGAGAGACATTGTGTAGCGTGCCATTGTGTTTTGCACATACTCGAAGTACTAGTAAGGTACACGTGCATTGCACGCGTCAGATTTTGCAACCAAATTACGAATAAATACCACACTATAGCATGTAAGCTTTGAGTCATATATGCCTGATGTAGACCTTCGTTTAATTCTTATAGTTCATCTCATTCAAAATCAATTAGTTTTTATAAAAAACCTAGGGCCTCTTTGATTCGTAGGATTTCCAAAACGCAGGAATAGGAAGAACATGGGATTAGAGTGGAATGTTGTCTTGAATCCTACAGGATGGTACGAGTGTTTGATTGTGCATAGAAAAAACGCAGAATCCTTTCAAACAGATTTGAGTGGATGGGATGTTTCCTATGAAATCTAGTGCAAATGAATCATATGGAAAAATTCCTATGGTTTACAATCCTACGAATCAAACAGCCAAGATAGGAAAAATTCCTAAGGATTAGAATCCTCCAAAATTCCTTCGAGAATCCTTTGAATCAAAGAAGCCCTTAATCTATTTTACGATTCATGGAATTGTGCGTTGTAAAGCATAAAGTAAAAACAAATAATGGCAATTCAACTAGAAAAAAAGTTTGGGCAGTTATGATACGGAAGATTCTAGAACAAAGGAGAACCACTGTTGTTTTGAGATTTGTGCATTATGCTTAAGTTCAACCATGGAGTCTGCTAGATTGTACATGTGGCAAAATCTGGTGGGGGGCTAGAAGATGGTGCGAGGGGCCGAGTGGAGGGATACTATGAAGGAGTGCACAACTGCGAGATCGATATTTAGAGAGAGGGGGCGAGAACGTGCGCTGTTGCGCGTAGTGGCAGAGCCATGAAAAATGTCCCATGAGCTAGGGGCCAAGCATTGCTAATCCTTTACGAGGAGGGCCAATTCATCAACTTAAACCATTTTTACCAGCAATTGTCTAATGATCACATTCATATTAGCCTCAATATATAGTGATGTTAGGGGGGGCAGGGCCCTTGCTGCCCCTGTCTTCGCCATTGTGCGCGCGTCTGAGAGATGAAGCGGAAGGCATGGATGATGAGAGGGGGCGTTGGATATATAATTAATGTGGGTGTATTAGCTATATATGTAATCCTATATAGAGAGGTATAGATTGGTCGATGTGGACGTGGGAAAGAGGGTGAGACCTCACTGGATATATAGATTGATCGGTTTATGTGGAAAACTATGAAAGACCTAGCTATACACACACACACACACACACATAGAGGAACATCGATCGTTGCGCATGCACGTGAGAGATAAAGAATGCCCGATATGATAGAGAGGGGGATGTGTGTGTGTGTGTGTGCCTTCATGGGAGATCGACCTGAAGAAAAAGATTGCATGTGTGCGATGGATAATGCCGACTGGTAGTGTGTGTGCATGCATGCACGAGAGAAAGTTAGTGGTACAATTATAAAGAGAAGACCAATGTGTGGGTGTAAAAGACTAGGTGAGGTCATAATCAATGTAAAGTTGAATTCAAATATTTGAATAAGAGATCATGATGTTTGAAACCCATGCATGCATGAATATAACGGAGATCTGCGCGGTGTGGTTTGGAAACGAGCATGTTGCAATGTATACACATTGAACAAGGTCAGATTGGTTTGAATTTGAGATAGCGATGGCAGATATCGTTTGGCCACATTGCATCCGTGCATGGACACACTATTCTAATTGGAGATGATGGGTGGCTTTCGCATCACATATCTATATCTATACCCCTATATATATATTATATTTTATATTTTTTATATAGTGTGCGGATAACTTTAACTTTGAAAGATGGTCGTTGGATGAGGCCAATCCGATGGTGCAGAGCTGGCAAATTTGAGCACTACTGGCCGTTGGATATCATCTAGATTCCACCAGATTTTGCCACATGTACAATCTAGAACACTCTATGGTTGAACTTAAGCATAATGCACAAACCTCAAAACACAAGCGCTTCTTCTTTGTTCTAGAATCTTCCGTATCATAATTGCCCAAATTTTTTTCTACATGATTTGTTTTTACTTTATGCCTTACAACGCACTATTCCATGAATCTTAAAATAGATTAGCTTTCTTATAAAAACTAGATGATTTTGAATGAAATGAACTATAAGAATTAAACGAACATCTACATCATGCATATATGACTCAAAGCTTACATGCTATAATGTGGTATTTATTCATATTTTGGTTGCCAAATCTCATGCGTGCAATGCACGTGTACCTTACTAGTCTAAATGGTGTGTGTGTGTGTGTTGTGCGTGTTAAACACATTGTACGTAGTATATCATACTAGTCTAAATTGTCTTTTTTTGGGGTACATGTTAAGCTTGTTCTCCCGAAATTTCAAGCCGCGCCTTGTTATGCCGAAATTTCAAGCTAGCGTCTCTGTCTATCGTGCTGCGAAACTCCCGCCTCTTCAACCCGCGCCTTGTTAGCTCGAAATATTTAAGATATATCTTTGTCTTGTTGTGCTCCGACAACTCCCTCCATCTCAACCCATGCCTTGCTTTCCAAAATTACATCTCAACCCGTGCCTTGCTTTCCAAAATCCTGACACGCGAAATGCCTGTGATACCCCTGAACTGAAAGAACCGCCTCAAATCGGTGGGGGTACTTTCGTAACTTACCCCACATTTGGGACATGCGCGTCCCTAAGCCATGATTCCCCACGCCCATCCCATCCGCCCACCCATTCGTACACCGAGGCCGGAAAAACCCGCGAAGCCCCACACCCTCCTCCGTCCGCCACCCAGCCGGAGCCTCTTCCCCGACGACGTCGTCCACAGCAACACCTCGACGTCCCTCATCCACCGTACCGGATGAGGATCCGTCGTCGATCTGGTCGTCCTGCCGGTTCAGCCACCCCGTCCTCCACCTCCAAGGAGCTGCCCCGACGTTTCCCTCGTCTTTCGCGCCACCTCCATTCCCACACCGCCGTCTTCGCCTGCACCACCGGAAGAGTATCATCATCACCGTTTCCTCGGATGAAGCTACGGCCTAATCGGTGCCACCAAAGAGGTTGTACACTAATCGCCGCATTTTCTTCTTGATTCGATCTCACGGTGCTGCCGGCGCTCGGTCCGAGCCGACACGGTGCGGCTCCATCCACGGCGGCGTCGTCGGCCACTTCCTCCATGTTGTCGCTCCCTCGACGGCGACGTCCACATCAGTAGGAGCTGCTGCTGCTTTAGCTCTCGCTCGCGCTGCTGCTCTGCTCTTGCTCTCGGTCCCCTGCCTGGTCTGCTCTAGCTCTTGCTCTTGCTCTTGCTCGCGCTGCTGCTCTCACTCTTGCTCTTGCTTGCGATGCTGATCCAATTTAGCTACACTTCAGTCGACTGAATCGACTTTTGGGTCAGTCGATTTTCAGGGGGTGGGGCTCGCCAGAGTTAAGGAAGAACCAGCCGCAGCGGGCAGGGGGGCTCGCCGGAGAGGTGCCCCACTATCTATCTTAGGGTTCAGGGTGGGGGTGGTGGTCGCCGGCGGTGGTGGGGCGGTGGCGTGGGGATCGCTGGAGAAAAAGCTCGGCACGGGGGGCCTACAGGGATGGCCGGGGCAGCGGCGGATCGGCGGTGGGGAGTGTTTTCTGGGCAGGCGGCGGGGGGCGGTTGTTTGGCCGGTGGTGGCTGGCGGCTCAGGGGGTGGAGGTTGAAGATGAATTGTAGGCCCTTGATTTCGTATCCAACGGCTGCAAAATCGACTGGCTTGTAGCCTCACCTCTAGTGCGTTCAGTTTCGACAGTAAAATTCAGTTTCGATAGCAAAATTCAATTTCGACGGTTAAGTTCAGTTTCGACAGTTAAATTTAGTTTCGACAGTTAAGTTCAGAGATGAGCGGCTCATGTATACAACTAGCACTTTGTGGTTATGTATTTGACGTCATCTATTGGAGATGCTATTAGAATTCCACTCTGGTTAACGTTGTCTCTCTTGTCCTGCTTCAGCCTCGGTATCTTACAACTCACCGGAGCTGCTCCAACGAAGAAACCCTCCATCACAGCGGAGCAGTACCTCGGGCTCCATCTCCAGATGCCTAAGATCTTCTTCCCCTCCTCCGCCAGCCAAGTCAGCCGGAGCATCCTCACCGGCCAACCCAATCACGCTGAGATCGACATGGCTTCGCCAAAGAGGTTGTACACTTCTTGTGGTTTGACTTAATCTCACCATGCTTCTTTGCATCCTGTGATCTTCCAATTCTTGTGAACCAAACACCCAGATTGGCAGAAATCCTATGTTTTTAAATTCTCTGTTTTGCACGTGCATTCCTATCCTATTCCTGTCTATTTCCTATCCCTGCATTGTTAGAATCCTCAAATTCAAACAAGCCCTTACACAATTACTTCTGTTACAGATATGTGTCAAAGAAAACCTTGTGTGGTTTGTCCTGTTCCTGCGGTGCTGTGTTCCACCCCAGCTCAGCTGCTCCAACGACAGAAGGGTTCACCACAGCAGGGATCCGCTCTCCAGACTGTCTTTCGCCGCCTCATATCTTCTTCCCCGCCGCCGGCAGCCACGACAACTGCATTACCATCATCAACTGAGCAGATGACCTTGAGGACTACACGGGTCCGCAAGATAGGTCGCACTCTTCCGTGTCTGCTTACGTTATGCATCGCTTAATATGATGACATGCGACTTTATCGTCGTGTTCACCTATTAGACTCTGACTCAGGTCCAAACTTATGCTGAAACTTGAGTTTTTAAATGGTTGTGGGGTACATATTGGGGCAGCAATCAGTACTATCTCTCTACTATCTGGTTAATCTCAGGTGTCTATTATGAGTTTCATGTTGGGTGCAAACAAACATTAAAGGAGCCATTATCTGTATTTTTTAACTAAAGCTATTATCTGCCTGCTATCATTTGTTTTGGGTCTATCCATAGTTTGCTACCATCACTCAGGATTTGTGCATGCACTCCTTACATAATCTCACTATGTTTTATTCCTATGCATGTCAGTTATTGTACACAATGGAACTGAACATGTAGAGCAAAAGAGATGAGCCTTGCGTGGCAATAAAATTTCATGCAGACGTCACTCCATGGTGGGCGCAAAGGTAGCCCCCCTCGACCCATTTCGGATCATAATCAAGAGGAAGATAACTGTTCTAAGGGGGATTCAGAAGCAGAAGACCACTCCTATTTACCCCATGAGGTCTTCGCTCTAACTTGGCATGCTGATGTTGGTAATATCATGCATATGGTGCCTTGCATTGCTTACTGTATACATCAAAGATGTCATCTGCTTAGTTTAGACATGCTTTGTGTCAATGCCATATGTTTAGTTTCTTTATCGTATATGTGAATCATGCAATGCCATCTTGTTTAGCCAGGCATCATATATGTGAATTTTGCAATGCCACCCTGGTTAGCCAATCATCTTATATGTGAATTATATCATGACATCATTTTTTTATTACGTGTTAAATTTGTCAACAATTTTAGTACATTCAATTACTCTTCCTGTGCATCAGCCATTCGGCACGGTCATGGAAAAATCTGGAGAGGAAACAAGGTCTTCTGAGCAGACAATGCTATCTGACGAAGCGCATGTCTTGCTGGTTACAGATAGCTCCTCAGAGGAGGATTCAGAGACAGATGACCAGTCATATTCCCCCCCCCCCCCGAGGTGCATGCTCTAACTTGGCAGGGTTATGGTGCTCATATCGTGTGTATGGTATCTTGCATTGCTATGTCATTTGCTTAGTTTAGACATGCTTTGTGTGAATGCCACGTGTTTAGTGTCTAATTACCATATATGTGAATTATGCAATGCCATCCTGTTGCAAGACATTATATATGTGAATTATGCAATGCTATCTTGTTGTAAGGCATTATATATGTGAATTATGCAATGCCATGTTGTTTAGCCAAGCGTCATATATGTGAATTATATCATGTCGTCCTTTTTTGTATTTCTCATTGCTTTTGTCGACAATGTTTGTATATTCAACTACTCTTCCTGTGCATCAGCCATTTGAATTGGTGATGGAGAAATCTGGAGTGAAAACAAGGTTATCAGAGCAGACAATGCTACCTGGTGAAGCAAATATCTTGCTGGTTACAGATAGCTCTTCAGAGGAGGATTCAGAGGCAGATGACCAGTCCTATTATCCCCCTGAGGTGTATGCTCAAACTTGGCAGAGTTATATTACTGATATCATGCATATGTTGTATTGCAATGCTTAGTTTTTACATCATATACACGATATTGAATGCCATCTCCTTAGTTGACACATCATTTGCCCTCTGCTCACTTCCTTAGTATATAAATCATATATTTGAATTATATCATGCCATGATGTTTACATAGACAGCATGTATCTGAATTATGGCATGCCAACCCATTTTCTAAAGACATAATATAGTTATATCATCTCATCCTGTTCACATAGTCATCATATTTTGAATTATGTCATTCTATCCGTGAATTATATGATGCCATCATGTTTCCATCGACGGCATGTTTGTGATTTATGGCATGCCAACCACTTTAATAGACACATCGTATAGTTATATCATGTCATCATGTTTACATAGTCATCATATTTTGAAGTATGTCATTCTATCATGTTTAGTTAGCCATCATACATGTGAAATTGTGTCATGCTATCATGTTTAATTACCCATCATATATGTGAAATTATGTCCTGCTATTCTGTTTGGTTAGACAACATAAATGTGAATTATTTCATGCCCTGTTTTCTTCCCTACTATCGTTGCACATGTCTATCTTACAATGTCCGTACATTCAATTACTTTTCTTGTTTATCAGCCATTTCAATTGGAGGGGGTGATGGTAGTATCTATGGGAGTAAAAACACGGTCTTCAGAAAAAATCGTGCTACCTGTCGATGGAGATAGAACCACGGTTGTACTTGCCCAAGAACCAGCCCCACCACACATAACCCAGACTCACGCAGATTGTACCCCTACCCAGTTGGACAGAGAACCAGCTACACCCCTTCTAACCCCAACCCCAGCAGATAGTAACCCAGTTCCCATTGACACAACACTGTCTCCACCACAGAGCACCCAAACACGAGCAGTTAGTAAGGCAACTGCAGTGCCCAAAGCACGAGGACCACCACTCCAAACCCCAAGTCAACGCTTAAAGCAGAAGAAGAATTATTCTCAGGTCAGGTTCCGTAGCTATGGTTCATACTACTTTACTCTTGCATCACTGTATTTACTCATACCAACTAATTTCAAATTTGAAGGATGCAATTGAAACTCCAATGGCGCAACAGGTATGTTTTAAACCTATTTCTTTAACGTGTTTGCTGTTGTAACTTGCTCTATGTTGATTTCAGTTTCAATTGAATAAACAGTTATATTCTCATGCCATGCACCTTACAAGTGTTGTTATTGTTGTGTAGTATCCCACACTTATATTCTGTCTAAGCTGCTTTGTCTTAAATAGATATGATTCGAACTGTATCTATCTTGATTTGGCAACATAAACTAGAATGATATAGACCAAACAGTGACCATACTACATAGATATATGTTTGTTTCATGATGTTATCCTGTCCACCTTACTACTGAACTGGTTTACCAAAATGAGTTTCATATACTACATTGTAAACCTGTGATGTGTTTGTTTGTTTAGAATGCAGATAAAATATTGGAGAAGAGTACCCCGTTATGCAATCGTACAGGAAGTGATGCAGATAAGGTTCAAGATAGTGAGGCATCCCTGTTGGTCTCCAAGAAAGCTGATAAAAACTATATTGAAGACACTGAGACAACCCCAAAGTCCTGTCTTGATGTATTGTTCAAGTTACTGGCTACTACTGCTGGCACCAGCTCTTCGAACTCGCTGCCTGAATCAGTTCGGCTTCTTGGGTCTCAACTTCAAGTTGAAAGACATCGATCAGATGTTATGCGACAGGAAGCCGAAGGACTGAGGAAGTCCCTGTAGAATTCAGATGCATGCTTTCTGGTGCAACAACAAGTGCTCGAGGATTTAAGCGCCAAACAAGAGAAAGTTAATAAGCTTGCTAAGCATCTTGCCAGCATTATGGGTACCCAGGATATTGTTTCTTGAGCTCTTCTGAAGTGGTTTCAGTTCTGGACTTGTTTTGCTGAGGTGTTTATATGCTGCTTTGTTCCCTATATTTGCACTGGTGGCGAACTTTGATGCCCAGTGGATGTAATATGTGTAATAGCCGTGATAGCCTAGCGTAAGTTGCTTGCCTATTTATTTCCTTATTGTCTTGTTTATTTGTTTTCTTGTAGTCAGTGCAGTTCTTTTTCCGCGGTTTGCTAGTGGCCGCAATAACCTATTTTTTAAAACTAGGCCACATTAACCATGGGCTACATATTCACTGTAGTTAACATGGGCCTCCTACGGGCCGTAGAAACAATGGGCCTTCTAAGGGCCGTAGAAACAATGGGCCTTCTACGGGGCTAGAGACAATGGGCCTTGTACGGGCCGTAGACACAATGGGCCTTCTATGGGCCGTATCATCAATGGGCCTTCTACGGGCCGTATGATTGGTTGGCCAAACATGGGCCAATAACAGACCACATTATGGCCGTAAATGGGCTAGAGTTGAAATCGTCCATTCATGGTCCGACCATAATGGGCCATCGTTAATCGGCCGTATTTGATGACGCTATGAAAACGGCCCAACGTATTAACGGGCCACAAACGGGCCAACTGTAACCACGGCCTGAATTTGGCCCACAAGCAGAAAATGACAGTAATGGGCCGAAAGTAAATGAATGCTGGAAATGAGCCCAAGAATAAATGGGCCCTGAGAAGGCCGAAAGATAACATGGGCTAGAAACGGCCCAACGGTATAATGGGCCGTTAATGGGTATAAAGTGATGCACTATTCATTACGGGCCAGTTTTACCACGGGCCGTTAATGGGCCGAGGGTTACTAAGGGCCTCATATGGGCCAAAAGACGTCATGGGCCATACATGGGCCGGAAGTTAAAACGGGATGGAATTATATTGGATGGCCCAGATGACGCTACTGGGCCTAATTCGGATATGCCGTAAACGGGCCCTGGGTTAGCGGGCTGTAAATGGGCTATATGCGAACAGGCCGTTAACAGGCTTGCCGTGGGCCGGCCCGCCACCTTTTGACCAAGTCAAACGAGCCGGCCTTTTCACAGGAATGGGCCTCTGTTGGGCCGTGCCACATGTCGACGTATCATATGCGCTTTGGGTCCAATGAGTGGATGACATCTGTCCCAACGGCGAGCCGACACGTGTTCCCTCTAGCCAATGATGATTTTACACGTGGAAAATCCCCATTGGTCGGGGCTGTTAATGGGTTATCGGATCAAAACCGGACCCGATAGCTTAACGGCGTTCCGTTACGGTGGATGCCACATGTCGGTCACCCTTGACGAAAGCACTTCTGTGTTGCGCGATTTCTCGTCATGGAAGTGGACACTTCCGTGATGATAATTTTGGTAATGTCATGGAACACTTCTACGACAGCACAGGTATGACTATCTTGATTCTATCATAAATTTGTCATGGACGTACATGCATGACAGAAAACGTGACCTACTGTGACAAACACGTATCATCACGGAAGTGTATTTTTTTTGTAGTCCAAGTAGACCGACTCCTGCCTGCATCTACTACTATTACTCCACACATCGACCGCTATCCAACGTGCATCTAGAGTATTAAGTTAATAAGAACGGAGTAACGCTTTAAGCAAGATGACATGATGTAGAGGGATAAACTCATGCAATATGCTATAAACCCCATCTTTTTATCCTCGATGGAAACAATACAATACGTCTCGTTTCCCCTGCTGTCACTGGGATCGAGCACCGCAAGATTGAACCCAAAGCTAACCACTTCTCCCATTGCAAGAAAGATCAATCTAGTAGGCCAAACCAAACTGATAATTCGAAGAGACTTGCAAAGATAACCAATCATACATAAAAGAATTTAGAGGAGATTCAAATATTGTTCATAGATAATCTTGATCATAAACCCACAATTCATTGGATCTCGACAAACACACAACAAAAGAAGATTACATCAAATAGATCTCCAAGAGAATCGAGGAGAACTTTGTATTGAGATCCAAATAGAGAGAAGAAGCCATCTAGCTAATAACTATGGACCCGAAGGTCTGAGTTAAACTACTCACACATCATCGGAGAGGCTATGGTGTTGATGTAGAAGCCCTCCATGATCAATGCACCCTCCGGCGGAGCACCGAAAAAGGCCCCAAGATGGGATCTCACGGGTACAGAAGGTTGCGGCTGTGGAAATAGGGTTTTGGCTCCTGTTCTGCTGTTTCCAGGGTATATGAGTATATATAGGCGAAAGAGGTCGGCCAGGAGAGCTACGAGGGGCCCATGAGGGTGGGGGCGCGCCCAGGGGAGCAGGCGCGCCTCCCTGCCTCGTGGCTTGCTCGTTGATTGCTTGACGTCCACTCCAAGTCCTCTGGATCACGTTTGTTCCGAAAATCATGTTCTCGAAGGTTTCATTCCGTTTGGACTCCATCTGATATTCCTTTCCTTCGAAACACTTAAATAGGCAAAAAAACAGCAATTTGGGATGGACCTCCGGTTAATAGGTTAGTCCCAAAAATAATATAAAAGTGTATAATAAAGCCCATTGAACATCCAAAACAGATAATATAATAGCATGGAACAATCAAAATTACAGATACGTTGGAGACGTATCAAACCTCGGTTGGGGGGGCATGTGCATTCATAGCTTAGGATTCCCTTCGTGCCGACACGAGGGAGGGTGGCTGCTAGCTACTTCGCACTTTTCTAGGGTGAACCTCGGTTGGGGGGGGAGGGCATGCATTCATAGCTTAGGATTCCCTTCATGCCGACACGAGGGAGGGGGTCTGCTAGCTACTTTGCACTTTGCTAGGTGAACCTCTGTTGGGGGGCATGTGCATTCACAGCTTAGGATTCCCTTCGTGCCGACACGAGGGAGGGGTGGCTGCTAGCTACTTCGCACTTTGCTAGGGTGAACCTCGGTTGGGGGGAGGGCATGCATTCATAGCTTAGCTAGGATTCCCTTCGTGCCGATACGAGGGAGGGGGGCTGCTAGCTACTTCGCACTTTGCTAGGTGAACCTCGGTTGGGGGGCATGCATACATAGCTTAGGAATTCCTTCATGCCGACACGATGGAGGGGGGCTGCTAGCTCTACTTCACACTTTGCTAGGTGAACTCGGTTGGGGGCATGCATTCATAGCTTAGGATTCCCTTTGTGCCGACACGAGGGAGGGGGGCTGCTAGCTACTTCGCACTTTGCTACGGTGAACCTCGGTTGGGGGGGGGGGTGCATTCATATATAGCTTAGGATTCCCTTCGTGCTGACACGAGGGAGGAGTGGGCTGCTAGCTACTTCGCACTTTGCTAGGTGAACCTCGGTTGAGGGGGAGGGGGCATGCATTCATAGCTTAGGATTCCCTTCGTGCCGGCATGAGGGGGGTGGGGGCAAGCAATACCGTGCGCTTTGCAAGAGAGGTGCCACATCGAAGTTGCATTTGGTATTTGAAAATCAAACCACCCTTTTGATACATAAATTTAGTGCACATGCAAGTGTGTTCGTGTTCTGACCCTCTCCCGCGTCATTTTTCGCCAAATTTATGAACATTAGACAAGTCGGATGACGCAACGGACACGGTTGACTCAAACTAACCGTGTGCCACGCGGGTGCACCTTTCACGCACACATCCGCCCAGTACATTGGGCTCCACGAGGCTCCCCCTCTAAAAAATATCTGCCCGCTTCGAGGGTTTTTCTGTTTCACAACACACGGTTGTTATCTCCGGACCGTGTGCGATGTTTCTTGTTCCCAATCCGGCCTGCATCGAAAATACCTGCCCACCTCGAGGGTTTTTCTTTTTCATAACACACGGTTGTAATCTCCAGACCGTATGCGATGGACTATCATCAAAATTTTCAATAGCCCAGCATTTCACTCCCGCGTAGTAAAATTTTCAGTACCCGCATCATTTCCTCAAACACCCCGCACCCCCCTCCACACACACACACACACACCAAAACCTCCTCTGGTGTGTGCACACACACACACACACCCTCCCTCGCTCGAAACCCTAGCAAAGTCCCCGCCGCCGCCGCAAGGCCTCCATTGTCAACATCTGCCGGTTTGCCCGTGCAGCTTACCCACCGATCTCCATACCCAGGCCGCCCTGAGTTTCTTAGATGACGCCTGCCAAATGCCCCCTTTCCCACAGATCCCCATCCCCATCCCCCACTCCAGAGCGTCGCAGCCTAAGCCCGGCTACGCTTCCCATGGAGCTCGAGGAGCGACTAGCCCAAAAGAGGTGTATAGCGGTCTCTTCGCCCGACGTCGCCGAGGAAGCTGATGACCATTACTGGCGGCAGACACTCAAGCAACGGGCTAGAGTATGCGGGCATGTCTCGTCCTCCGTCTACGACATCGAGGTCATCCATAGCGACGCCCTGAGGCGAGCTGTGACACAGGTTAAGTGGCCCACCCCCAACCCCTCGGGTTCAACCGCCATCGATCTCATCCATGGCCCCGCCGCTGATCTCCTCTGGCTCGCTGTCAACAATTTGCCATTCTACATCGCCATCGAGCCCCTTTTGTCATTTCTGAAGGACACGTTCTGCAACGCTGGCTTGGGATCCACAGCTTCCAAGTCAGACCTCCTCGACGGCGACCATGAGGAGGGCACCCTCTCCGGCTCTTCCAAGGGGAAAGAGGCCATCTGCTCTTCGAAGGGGAAAGCGCCCGTCTGCGACACCAGGGAGGGCACTCTACAGTCATGCTCTTCCAAGGGGAAGGAGCCCATCTGCGACAACATGGAGCGCATCCAGGGTCCGTGCTCTTCCCATGGGAACAATCCCATCTGTGACAAGTGAGGAAACCCATGATTTGTTTATTTCAGTTGTTCATAATGTGATGTTCTATATGTGCAATTATTTACTGTGCAGTACATTCCATCAATCCAGTTTTAAACATACCGATAGGAATGCATATATTTGCTTGCTGTTAAGCCTGTTATAGCTAGCATATGCCTCTTTTAAAGTTTTTTGATTGTTCGGTTGTTTGTAGTTAGCATATGTTCAGTTTCAAATGCTATCTTTTGTTGTTCGTAGTATGCCTGGTTTATTCCAGTTATTCACAATGTGATGTTCTATATATGCAAGCATGAACTGTGCAGTTCAATTTCATCAGTACCAGTTTCAACAGTACCACTATGAATGACTACATTTGGTTGCTGCATCTTGTAGTTAACACGCCTTTCCATTTTTATTTAACCGTAACCAGTGTACTTAGACCGGCACAATACCAGTTTGAATGACCATGTTTGCTTGTTGTTAAATGTTAGGCCTGTTGGAGTTAGCACACCTGTCCACTTGTTTTGCTTTACAAGCGTGCTTAAACCTGCACACTGAAGCTATCTTTTGGAGATTATTTTGGTTGCCATGTGTAATTTTGGTTGATGTTTAGCCTGTTGTGCTTAACATGCTTCTTGATGTACCTACACAGGAAAATTTTGGGAACGACTGTTGTTTTCCATCGAGGTTAGTTTCATCCCATGGCTTATATCTGCTCACTGTTCAGGATATCCGTAGCTGGTACCATATAGGTCGGCAACTGATAAGGGACTAATCGGTGAATCGGACTTTTAACTGAATATATCTGCAACCCATTTTTCCTTAGGTTAACTAGGGCCATATGTAATATATCTAAGGCTACATAGCAACATGCACTGTACTTAATGTCTAAATATGCAATCCTAGGCTACATAGCAACAAGGAAGAGTGTTTCATTAATGTTCTAATGATGTCTAGATATACGTAGAAGAGCAGCAGCAGCAATAGCAACAACACAGCCCTGTTTGGATACTCAACTTAGCTAGAGGTTAGAGTTAGTTTCTAGCTCATTACTAACCCTGAACTAACTCCATCCAAAGAGTTGTTTGGATGGCAGGGTTAGATTGACAATAAATGCACTAGGAGAACTAGCTCCAATTAGCACCTCTTGGGTTGGATACTAGTTTTTTTGGGTGGGTTATAGATGCAACTAGCTCAAACTAGCCCTCATGTTTAGATATACTTTAGGGCTATTTGAGCCCGAACTAGATCAAACTAACTGTAACCCGTGGATACAGCAGGAGATAATTTGTAAGAATGAACTAAACTCCTTCCGGCCCATAATATAAGATGTTAATTCATCTAATATGTGAGTATATGGGATGTTATAAGATACTCCCTCCGTTCCTAAATATTTGTCTTTTTAGAGATTTCAAATGGAATACCACATACGGATGTATATAGACATATTATAAAAGAGTGTTGTACTGCATCATTGTGCAATTGCTGTTTAGCTTCTAATATTAATTTGATGCTTTTAGGTACATATGTCATTGGTAAAGATCCACGTTTTGATCCTTTCTACGTATGGGGCAATGAGATATCGATGAACCAGCATCAAGTGAGGAAGCTGATAAAGATTGTTAGTAAAATGGGTCCAAAGATGGCAATTAAACTATTTGTTTACACTTTATCCAAGACAACAGCGAACTGCAGGATGGTAAGTAAGAACTCTGCAGCCTTCTTTTTACTGCACATAATGAGTTGTGTTAGATGACAATGTCTGAAATCGTATTCCTTTGCAGTTGTTGCCAAAGTAGTTTACTGAAGATTACCTCTCAAACTACATGGTTGGAGGGCATGCAGAGGTAAGTATTTCTACCAGAACACGATGATTATCTAGATGTTTTCATGAAGACAGTGAAGGATGGGCGGTCGGCCATCACAAGGGGTTGGACTAGAGTCGTGCGTGCCTTCTGGATGGATGAGGGCACAATATGGGCATTCCGCTTCACCTTGTTCAGCAACCATAATATATTTCGCCTCTTTCTTTACCTTCTTTAATAGTACAAGCATACAACTATGGTTCATCATTCTTTATTTGGTTCTGATGTAATTCTTGAACATATGTACCTATGAATCGAATAATGCATTGGTTGTTTGAACCTAATGGATATGAATAAAGTTGTAGCATACATTCAAATTCAAATCCAAATCCGGTACAATTTGGAAAAGCAGCAATTAAATTACGGTGAAATTATGCTCTCCAGGTTGTTACGGCACACACGGTTGGTAAAACACAAACGTTTGCGATATGCAACATAATCCGAGATGGTTCACAGAGAGGACACGTGTGCAAGCATGCACACAGTTGCCGTTTGCAAAGCGTGTGCGATGTCAGACAATATCACAAACGGTGCAGGCAAGCTAAAAGTTTGTGTTAGTTGCCTTATCGTACATGATTCGCAACCATGAACTGTTTCTGATGAAGTATGCATCATAAACGTTGCACCACAGAATAGCGTGTGCGATAGTTGTCGTGTACGACGATGTTACGACAGTCCCACGTTTCGTAATCATGTCCGACACTCATACGACGATTAGCTAATCTTCTTAACGGTGAACCGTTTGTGATGGGCCGTGCATCATACACGTTCTATAATAGTGAACCGTTTGTGATGGGCCACGCATCGTAAACATAGCACCACAGAATACCGACTGCGATGCCAATGCGAGCAGAAACGAGTAGGAGTACTGTAGGGGCCCTATCCCCGACGGTTTCTAGGTCGTGTGGGAAGGACCCCCCTATCACCCACACTCACTTGGCGACGGTTCCAAATGCCGTCGTGGAAAGGGGTTTTAAACCGTTTGTTTAGGACTGACGCGCACCAGTGGTTGGCACACGTTTTCGTCTTGACTCTCCGGTAGAAACTTTGTGGCACTCTTTGAAGTTCTTTGTGTTGGTTTAAATAGATGAATCTTAGATTGTGTGATGCGTATCATATAATCAAACCCGCGGATACTTGTGGTGACATTGGAGTACCTAGGTGACATTAGGGTTTGGGTTGATGTGTCTCTTAAGGTGTTATTTTAGTACGAACTCTAGGGCTGTTTGTAACACCTATAGGAATAGCCCAATAGATCGATAAGAAAGAATAACTTTGAGGTGGTTTCGTACCCCACAATAATCTCTTCGTTTGTTCTCTGCTATTAGTGACTTTGGAGTGACTCTTTGTTGCATGTTGAGGGATTATATATGATCTAATTATGTTATCATTGTTGAGAGAACTTGCACTAGTGAAAGTATGAACCCTAGGCCTTGTCTCTAAGCATTGCAATACCGTTTTTGCTCACTTTTGTTACTTGCTACCTTGCTGTTTTATATTTTTAGATTACAAAAGCCTATATCTACCATCCATATTGCACTTGTATCACCATCTCTTCGCCGAACTAGTGCACCTATACAATTACCATTGTATTGGGTGTGTTGGGGACACAAGAGACTCTTTGTTATTTGGTTGCAAGGTTGTTTGAGAGAGACCATCTTCATCCTACGCCTTCCACGGATTGATAAACTTTAGGTCATTGATATGTCTCCAACGTATCTATAATTTATGAATTATTCATGCTGTTATTTTATCATTCTTGGATGTTTTACAATCATTTTATAGCAACTTTATAACATTTTTTGGGACAAACCTATTGACCCAGTGCCCAGTGCCAGTTGATGTTTTTTGCTTGTTTTTTACATCGCAGGAAATCAATATCAAACGGAGTCCAAACACCGCGAAACTTGCAGGAGATTTTTTATGGACCAGAACACCCAAGATGGGCCATAGCAACACCTGGGGGTGCCCCAAGGGGGGCACAACCCACCAGAGCACGCCTGGTGGTCCAGGCGTGCCCAGGTGGGTTGTGCCCACCTCGGTGGCCTCCCTCACCCCCTCTTTACCCTATAAATTCACAAATATTCCAAAACCCTTCGGGGTTAACCTAGATCAGAAGTTCCGCTGCCGCAGGCCTCTGTAGCCATCGAAAACCAATCTAGACCCTGTTCCGGCACCCTGCCGTAGGGGGAAATCATCCCCGGTGGCCATCTTCATCATCCCGGCGGCCACCACGATGAGGAGGGAGTAGTCCACCCTCGGGGCTGAGGGTTTGTACCAGTAGCTATGTGTTTAATCTCTCTCTCTCTCGTGTTCTTGAGATGTCACGATCTTGATGTATCGCGGGCTTTGTTAATATAGTCGGATCATATGGTGTTTTCTCCTCTGTATCTTGTGATGAATTGAGTTTTACCTTTGCGATTTCGTTGTTATCGGATTGAATACTTTTATGGATTTGAGAGCACTTGATATATGCCTTGCAATTGAATACTCGTGGTGACGATGGGGTATCATATTGATTCACTTGATATATGTTTTGGCACTCAACTAGCGGATTCCCGATGTGACAATAGGGTAATCTATGCATAGGGGTTGATGCACGTTCTTGTCTTTGTTTCTCCCGTAGAATTCTTGGGGCACTCTTTGAAGTTCTTTGTGTTGGATTGAGTATGATGAATATGAATTTGCTTTGGTGTTATTTTAGTACGGACTCTAGAATAGATCGAACGGAAAGAATAGCTTTTGTTATTTTAGTACGAACTCTTGAATAGATCGAACGAAAAGAATAGCTTTGAGGTGGTTTCGTACCCTACAAACAATTTATTCTTATGTTCTCCGCTCATAGGAACTTTGGAGTGATTCTTCATTGCACTTTGAGGGATGGTTATATGATCCAATTATATTAGCATTGTTGAGAGGTTGCACTAGTGAAAGTATGGACCCTAGGCCTCATTTTCAAGCATTGCAGTACCTTTTTGTGCCCGTTTACTATTTGCTACCTTGCTGTTTTTATTTATTCAGATTATAAAAATATATTTCTACCATCAATATTACACTTTTATCACCATCTCTTCGCCGAAGTAGTGCACCTAAACAATTTGCCATTGTATTGGGTGTGTTGGGGACACAAGAGATTTTTTGTATTTGGTTGGAGGGTTGTTTGAGAGAGACCATCTTCATCCTACACCTCCCACGGATTGATAAACCTTAGGTCATCCACTTGAGGGAAATTGCTACTGTCCTACAAAACTCTGCGCTTGGAGGCCCAACACGAGTCTACAAGAATAAAGTTGCGTAGTAGACATCAAGCTATTTTCTGGCGGCGTTGCCGGGGAGGTGAGTGCATGAAGGTATATCTTTAGATCTTGCAATTGAATCTTTTAGTTTCTTGTTTTATCACTAGTTTGGTTTATAAAAGAAAACTACATAAAAATGGAATTGAGGTTGCATCATATTATTGATCATCTTTATAATATCTTTCTTGAAAATGATGGTTCGGGAAATTGTGCTCAATTGTTAGAAGAAGTCGATAAAATGCTTGGCACAAAATATTTGAATGATGAGCATGATTGCAATGTTGTTCGTGTGAATTCTTTGAATATCCTGTCGGTGTACAAAGTTGGGGCCTTCTGTACCCCTTTACTTGTGCACGGGCAGTTGTAGCCATGCCTGTGGCCGGGCTTGGCGGGCAGAGGGAGGAAAGCTACAAGGCTGCCGAGGCAGCACTCAAGACAGAAGCATGAAGAGCAAAGGGGCAAGGTGGATTCCCCCGGCAAGACCCTTGCCGGGGCGTCCTACACAGCCCCAGCAAGAGCCTTGCAGGGGCAACTTGCCCAACACCAGCAAGGCCGCCACCCTTGAGCTTGAGAGTCCTGACACCATCAACAAACATCAAGAGGAAGGCTCGGGGGTGCCTGCGTTGTGGCATGCAGATCTTTGTAAAGACCAAAGGCCTGCAAATCTAGATGGGAACCAGAAGACAAAGACCCCCAGCGAGATCCTTGTCGGGGACAAACAAAGACCCCCGGCAAGATCCTTGCCGAGGACGCCCACAAGACCCCGGCAAGACCCTTGTCGGGGACATCTGCGGGGCCACAACCAGGCCCGCACCTACCAAGGTTTTGCTGACCCACGGTCCTTCCGACGCGGCAACCAGCCTGCCAAACTAGGCACGCACCTACGTGGTAGCAAGCAACCTCTAGGCCAATCAGTCAAGCACCTACGTGGTGGCTTGCAGATCTTCATGAAGACCCTGCCACCGCACCAGCGCAGCAGCCAGCCAGCCTGCATGGTGTTGCATGCCTCGTCAGCTTGGACGCGCGTCGATGCAAGACGAGGTGGCGACGGACGGGACGAACTTCATTGCCGTCCCCGATAAAGCAAGAGGACACGTAGGAGGCGCATTAAATGCGTCTTTCCCATGATGTCAGGCGATAAGCTTGTACACTGTAGATGCTTTCCACCTCCTGTGTGCTACTGTGGCGACCCCTTTGACATATAAAAGGAGGCCCGAGGCGTACTGAGGAAGGATTTGGACTTTTTGGACTGGGCATGCATTGCAGCTAGTTCAAGAGCTCAAGAACACCAAATATACACCAAACCTGGGTAAAAATCCCCGCGATGATCTTCTAGACCCGCTCTTTGCGCAGCTCCGTGCCCGCCAACCATAGTAGTGACTCCCTGTGATCCCATAGGTGTCGTTTCCCCCGACATCTTTGGCGCGCCAGGTAGGGGGCGCAAGCTATGAAAATCTGGTTTAGAAGTTAGTGCATCGACTTCATCATCGCCATGGCCCCCAAGAAGAAGGGGATCACAGCAATCGGGTCGTCCAGAGCCGGCCCGTCCGCACCAGCGCGGGCGGGCGACAGGGTGGCCACGGATGGTGCCGGAGGCGCGGCCCGCGAGCATCCACGACACTCTGGCAATCGGAGCCAGGCGAGCAGCGTCGTTCAGGTCCAAGACGACGAGCCACATGCCGCTGGGTCCAGGGGCGGGGCCGTGCTGCCCACAGGCGGCGCGGCAACCTCTATGACGACCCAGCCGACGATCGCGCCGCGGCCTTATCAGGCCGCGTGCGATGAGAAACGCCGCGACATCGGCGCCCCCGGTGCCGCGGCGGGAAGAACCCTTTGCGTCACTCTCAGGACGCATCGGGCCGGCGTGCGCACCTGGACGCTGGCGGGAGCGGTGCGTGACCGCGAGACCGTGATAGATCTCCTTCTAACGTGGTTAGAAGTCGGAGCGTATCACAGTCCACGCAGCTTTCGCCGCCACCCACGCCAGCAGAAGCGTTGGCGCGCGTGCAACTTCTCCTCGACTTTCCTCCCGCCGCGGAGAAGCTCGACGAGTGGAGATCCACCATTCGGAGCCTCATCAACTTTGCCAATAAAGATGAACCGCAACCAGCAGGACCCTCGTGCTGGCGCTCCGTCGAGCCAGCGCATGCCAGTGGTGGGAGGACTGCGGCTGCTGCGACCATGGTGCACTCTCCTCCCCCACGCCAGCAACAGCAGCCACCGGCTCGTCGGGCCGACGCCTGTGACAACGTTTCCACAACGTCGTCCGACCCGCGAGCCCGCTTTGACCAAAGTCAAGTTCTTCAAGAGCGAGCTCAGGAGGACGCTTGGACCACCATCGAACGGCGGCGGGAAGCACGCCATCAGTCAGACAGGCGTGCGGGGCCTTCTATGGACCACCCAGCGCCAGGGGGCCCTGGTGACCTACCTTATGAGGTGGGTTGTCCAGCCTTTACCCGTGAGCTGCGGCAGTTCCAGTGTCCCACCCACCGCACATTCAAGCCTGACGTCGGCGAGAAGTACAACGGCAAGACTCACTCGTCGGAGTTCCTCAGCATCTACACCATCATGATGCAAGCTGCCGGAGCTCGCGACGACAAGGTGCTCGCCAACTACTTCCCGTTGGCACTTAAACCCAACGTCATGTCATGGTTGATGCACCTGCCAGTGGATTCCATTTCCTATTGGTCAGATCCATGCCACGAGTTTGTAGGTGCCTTTACTGGAGGCCACCAAGGTCATGGCGAGGCAAGTGATTTGCATATCATCCCCCAGAAGGACGGCGAAACCCTGCGCAAGTACATATAGAGGTTCAGCCGCGTGCAATACAACATCCCGGATGTTCACCCTGTCGCTGTCATAAGTGCATTCCATCAGAATGCGCGCACCCGCAAGATGCGTGAAGAGCTGACGATGAACAAAGTTAAGGATGTAGCCGAGCTTTATGTTCTGGCTGATAGATGTGCTCGGGCTGAAGAAGGAAGGAAGTACCCCGGCGAGGACGCCGGCGCGGAAACCGACTCCACGGACGAAGACGCCGTCGCCCCGGCAAAGAAGGACCGACGCCGCAATAGGAAGCATAAGGGCAAGACCGTGCTTGTCGCTGAGCGACCCGGCGATCCTGGCGCCGCCAAGAAGGCCAAGGCTGACGACCCCGGCAAGGGGGTTTCCGGGTGCGCCACCTGCCGAGCCTTGGCGGCCACTGACAAGCCAGGAGGCTCCGACAAGCAGTACTGCAAGATCCATTGCACCAAGGGCCATGAACTCCAGAACTGCCGACAGGTTGAGCTGCTTGCAGAAAAGCAGAAAGCTGAATATGACAGGCGGGACAAGGAGAAGGGTCAGGATGGTGCTGAGGGGTTCGGCAAGAAGCGTGGTGGCTAAGGAGGTTGCCGCGGCAAAGATAATCAACAAGAGAGGCTCACTCGGGGCCATGATAAGAAGGAGGAAGATGATAATCATGATGAGGACGATAGCACGAGTTACAGAAAGCTATGGAGGCCATGTGCGTCGATGGTGGCGCCTCGCTGCACACCTCTCACCACTAACTGAAGTAGTTGGCGCGTGAGGTCACTGCGGCAGAGCCATCGTTCGATGCCCAGAAGCCACTGAAGTGGTCCAGCACACCTATCATTTTTGACACCGAGGATCACCTTGATCGCACAACTGCGGTCGGGTGTTTGCCGTTGTTGGTTTCGCCAACGATATGCAACCTCAAGGTGACAAGAGTGCTAGTTGATGGTGGGACCGGTCTGAACTTGATCTCGCCCGTTGTGATCGAGAGGCTGCAAATCCCCGATGGTGATCTCGAGGAGACGGGCACATTTCAAGGGGTCAACCCGGGGAGGAGTCAGTCGAAAGGTAAAATCACATTGCCCGTTACATTTGGGGGCGAGCTGAACTATAGGATGGATAAGATCGTTTTTTATGTTGCCAAGATCCCCTTGCCCTACAATGGGATCCTTGGCCGCCCAGTGCTGGCCAAGTTCATGGCGGCGTCACATTACGCCTACAACATGCTGAAGATGCCCGGGCCACTGAGCATCATCACCGTCCCCTCCGACAAGAAAGATGCGCTCATCTGCACCAACCAACTCTACCGGGAGGCAGTTGCAGCATCTGCCGCCAAGGCACTTGCTCCTGCCACTAAAGCCCCGGGAGGGAAGAGAACCGGCAAGGCCCCCAAGGCCCCTTCCGGTGAGACATCTTCCAGCAAGACCTCCTACACCCACTCCGGCAAGCGCGCCTCTTCGGAGTGCTGCGCTCCCGTCGAGGGCGTGCAAGAGAGCTCCACCGGCAAGAGCAAGAAATCCAAGGCAGCACCACAAGAGACCAACAAGGTGCCCGTCAAGGAGGACGGCATGGGCGGGGCTTTTACTATAAGCTCCACCCTCGACAACAAATAGGAAAGTGCGCTCGTCGCCTTCCTGTGGGCGAATGTTGATGTGTTTGCATGGCAAGCATCCGACATCCCCAGCGTTCCCAGGGAGGTGATTGAGCACCACCTTGCTGTCTGTCCCCATGCACGGCCCGTCAAGCAGAAGGTCAGAAAGCAAGCTTTGGAGCGACAAGAGTTCATCGTCGAAGAGATCAGGAAGTTGGAGGCGGCAGGCTTAGTCAGAGGAGTGCTCCACCCCACGTGGTTGGCCAATCCAGTGGTAGTGCGTAAGGCAAATGGGAAGTGGAGGCTGTGTATTGACTACACAGATATCAATAAGGCATGTCCAAAGGATCATTTCCCCTTGCCACACATCGACCAGATAGTGGACTCGACGCTTACTCAGGATACCACCAGATCTTCATGATGAAGGAAGACGAGGAAAAGACCGCGTTCATCACCCCATGTGGTACGTACTGTTTTGTACGGATGCCTTTCGGGTTGAAAAGCGCTGGTTTGGCATTTACCCGAGCAGTCCAAATTGGTTTTGAGCCGCAGCTGCATAGAAATATGGAAGCTTATATGGATGACATAGTGGTCAAAACCAAGGACAAGGCTACGCTCGTACAGGATCTGCAGGAAACATTTGCAAACCTACGCAAGATCAACCTCAAGCTCAATCCACAGAAGTGTGTGTTCGGCGTCCCGTCCGGCAAGCTTCTTGGTTTCTTTGTGTCTCAACGCGGAATCAAAGCAAATCCCGACAAGATCAAAGCGATTGAGCAGATTGAGGCGCCAAGACGGGTCAAGGACGTCCGTAGGCTCGCCGGCTGCGTTGCTGCTCTAAGTAGGTTCATCTCCAAATCTGCTGAGCGCGCCCTCCCCTTTTTCAAAGTTTTGAAAAGGCGGGTCCAATGAAATGGACTCCGGAGGCAGAGGCAGCGCTATAGGATCTGAAGAGGTACCTCTCCTCCACGGCAACACTAGTCACGCCTAAGCCACAAGAGTCGTTGCTACTATATCTAGCGGTAACAAATCAAGTGGTCAGTGCTGCGCTAGTGGCGCAGAGGGAACTTGAGGAAGAAACAACAGCAGCGGCTGAGCCGTCGGATGATGGGCCGGGACATTCCCCGGCATGGCCTGATGCCGGCAAGGTGAGACCCCGGCAAGGCCCGATCCCGGCAAGACAGAGTCTGCACAAGTAGGCGAAGTCGAACAGAAGAAGAAGGTGGTGCGGCACCCGGTTTATTTTGTCAGTTCCCTCTTGCAGGGGGCTAGATCAAGATATTCTGGTATGCAGAAGCTACTTTTCGGCCTCCTCATGGCCTCGAGAAAGCTGCGCCACTATTTCCAAGCACAACCCAGATGCGACTGGGAGGATTGTCGAGTGGGCGTTGGAGCTGTCGAGCTTTGGCCTCAAGTTTGAAAGTACTTCAACGATCAAGAGCCGAGCCTTGGCAGAGTTCATAGCAGAATGGACTGCAATGCCCGACGAAGAGATCCAAGAGACCACCCTTCCCGGTAAGGAGACGTGCCAGGACTGGATTATGTACTTTGATGGAGCTTTATCACTGCAAGGTGCTGGTGCCGGCGTGCTACTCGTCGCGCCCACCAGAGAGCGCCTCAAGTACGTAGTCCAGATGCATTTTCCCCGGGAAAAGTCAACAAACAACACAGCGGAGTATGAGGGATTGCTTGCCGGTCTCAAGATCGCGGCAGACCTCGGAATCAGGAAGCTCATCATCAGAGGTGATTCGCAGCTCATCGTTAAGCAAGTTAACAAGGATTAGCAGAGCCCTTTGATGGAAGCCTATGTGCATGAAGTGAGGAAGTTGGAAGAGCGTTTTGACGGACTACAAGCAGAGCATGTTCCCCGAGCAGAGAACAGCATTGCCGACGATCTATCGAAACGCGCTGCCCTCAAGTTGCATGTGGAACCAGGTACCTTTATGCTTCAATTAACTCAGCCATCCGTTGAGCCATCAGCAGGACAGAACAAACGAAGGAAGGCAGGCCCTGGCAAGTACTTTCCCGCTGAGCTCCCAGGAGCCGTCGATAAGGAAGTTGTCGGGTACCCCAAGCTTGCCGTGGAGCGGCAAGCTCTGGCAGGGCCCCAGGCCCTGACCATAGAGGCAGCTACCCCGACGGCCGAAGATGAGCCTTTAGTCCTTGCCGTCGAGCCCCAGGCTCCGGCATGGGCACAGCACACTGTCTGTTTCCTCCAGACGGGGGAACTCCCTGAGGAACAGGAAGAAGCAGAGAAAGTAGCCCGTCGGTCTAGCATGTACTAGTTTGTGGATGATAGCCTATACAGAAGGAGACCAAACGGCATGAAGTTGAAGTGCATTCCTCAGGAGGACGGACTGAAGCTGTTGGCAGAGATACATGGAGGCATATGTGGCTCTTACATAGGGTCAAGGGCCCTTGCCGGCAAGGCGTTCCGGCAAGGTTTCTTCTAGCCCACCACTCTCCAGGATGCAACTGCACTAGTAACCAAGTGTGAAGCATGCCAGTTCCATTCAAAGAAGCTTCATCAACCAGCCCAAGCCGTTCAAACAATTCCTCTTTCCTGGCCCTTTTCGGTCTGGGGGCTCAACATACTGGGCCCCTTTCCCCGTGCTGTCGGGGGCTTTGAGTACTTGTACGTTGCGGTCGACAAGTTCACAAAGTGGCCAGAAGTGGAACCGGTGAGAAAGGTGACAGCACAATCAGCCGTCAAGTTCTTCAAGGGACTAGTTTGCCGTTTTGGTGTGCCGAATAGAGTCATCACCGACAACGGCACGCAGTTCACAAGCCGCACCTTTATGCAGTATATCCAACACCTCGGCGGCAAGGTTTGTTTTGCTTCTGTTTCTCATCCCAGAAGTAACGGCCAGGCTGAGAGGGCAAACGCAGAGGTGTTGAGAGGCCTCAAAACTAGGACTTTTGACAGGCTACACAAGTGCAGAAGGCGCTGGATTGATGAGTTGCCAACGGTTCTTTGGTTGATCAGAACGACGCCAAATCGAGCCACTGGCCAGACACCCTTTGCCTTGGTATACAGGGCAGAAGCAGTTCTCCCCACGGAACTCATATACGGGTCACCTCGAGTGCTCGCTTATGATGAGCTTGAGCAAGAGCAGTTGCGCCAAGATGATGCGACGCTCCTTGAGGAAGATCATCTTCGCGCTGTTGTGCGAGCCGCTCGCTACCAGCTAGCCTTGCGCCGCTACAATAGCCGCAAGGTTCATGCCCGAAGCCTTGAAGAAGGTGACCTTGTTCTTCGGCGAGTTTAGTCTGCCAAGAATTCCAACAAGTTGACGCCGAAGTGGGAAGGCCCTTATCGGGTAATACGAGTCACCAGGCCTGGCGCAGTCCGCCTGGAGACCGAAGATGGTATTCCAGTGAGCAACTCCTGGAACATCGAACATCTTCGCAAGTTTTACCCATAAGGCGCGGTTGCCGGGCCCCCCGACAGACCACTTTTTGTACAAGCCTTGCCGGCAAGGCATGTAACCCCTTTGTACAAAGCTAGGCGCAGACCCTGAGCGACAGATAAATAAATAAAGCGTTGGCGCCCTAGAATTAGCATGCATGCTAGGTTGAGTCTCCCTCTCTGGTAGGGTTGATAGTGCTTGGCGGCAACTAACCCCTAGCATAGAGGTCGAGTGCGTGTGTTTCTGTCTCTTCCAGTCCTTTTTTGGTTCGCAGGCTGCACAGGCGCTTCTGCAGAACCGTTTGGAGAAAAGAAGACGAACTGACACCCCTGACCCCCGCAAGACAAGGTTGCCGGGGGCTGCAGATTCAGATAAGTTCTTTCTCCCCCGCTATGCACTTCCGTATGAAACTTGAACATACGAAACTTCGTTCATTCCTATGCCACTGTGCACCCTCCTTCCTATGCCTGAAACCCCTTCAGGCCAAAATTTGGTTGTAGTTGAAGTGGAAGGGAAACAAACGAAGGGCCCGATCCTACTTTACCCCTACTCCCGCCAAGGGCGTGGGTATAAGCGTGGTATAAAGTGGGAGGACGGCAAGGTTTGTTGCCGGGCGACGTTGTTTACTTAAAATAACAAGGACTCGCTCCTTGGTGTGGGCCTCGCTCACGCACAAAATAACCCAGCAAACACCCTTTTTCATTAATACGTTGGTTAAACAGGTACAATTCATACGGAACGTAGACATGAGCAAGGGGTTACAAAACCTAAATTCAACAAGTGCCCGCAGGCTTAAGGTCTAAAAAAAGATAAGATGCTCGTAATCCCTTTCTTGTTCCTCTCCTCAGGAAGTGGATCAAGATAGCAGGAGGGCAAACGGAGTGCCTAGGCGAGGTACGAGCAGCAGAAGACACCAAGAGAACGTCCCGGCGGCCGCCCAAAAGAGGGCTGGTGATGACGGTGCTGGGGAAGAAGCCGAAAGATGAGGCAGCGGGCTGGCAATACGAGACGAAGGCATCGACGCCATCGTACTCCAACTTGACCTGTTATCTTCCCCACTGGTCCCCTCCTCGTCACCGTCGCTCGAGGAGGACCTCTTGTCATCGGTCGAGCTCTCCGCGCAGCACCCTAACCTGATTCCCGAGCGGCCGAAGACCTTGACGAAGAGCAGGTCGCTCTCCACTAATTTGAATTGGAGAACGTGCCCCTTCATCAAGCAGTGGGCGCGTGCGAAGGTTTTCCAACCCCGGCGAAGAAGCATTACATGAGGGACGGGGAACCTTGTGTTCGCCCACATGTCGCCATTGCAACACCCCTTCATGTGAAGCCTCAGCCTCGGTGGCTGGTCGATCTCCAGCACCCTCGCGCACGCCTCGGGAAGACGAAGGCGGCTACACGGCGTCTTGCGCAACTGCAGGATGAACTCCAGTGTTGTGTCTCCGACATGGCCACTCGACGAAGCAGGAGGAGATGGTGGCGGAGATGGTGGCGTCGTGGGTGTTCCCCTTCCGTGCCCACCTCTGCCTCGACCACCTCACCGACCGCGACCCCGTCCGGTGCCTCCGCCTTGAGCATCTGGCTCTTCCTTAACCGCCGCGGCTCTCTGGCGGGAGGAAGACCTAGAGCCTCCGCAGAAGAACGGCCACGGCCACGCCCTCTCACCATGGCAAGTGGAAGAAAGAGGCCAAGCAGGAAGGACATGGCCAGAAGACAAAGACCCCCGGCAAGATCCTTGCCGGGGACAGACAAATACCCCCGGCAAGATCCTTGCTGGGGATGCCCACAAGACCCCGGCAAGACCTTTGCCGACCCCATCAAGACCCTTGCCAGGGACATCTGTGGGGCCACAACCAGGCCTGCACCTACCAAGGTTTCGCTGACCCACGGCCGTTCCGACGCGGCAACCAGCCTGCCAAACTAGGCACACACCTACGTGGTAGCAAGCAACCTCTAGGCCAACCAGTCAAGCACCTGCGTGGTGGCATGCGGATCTTCGTGAAGACCCTGCCACCGCACCAGCGCAGCTGCCAGCCAGCCTGCATGGCGCTGCATGCCTCGTCAGCTTGGACGCGCGTCGAAGCAAGGCGAGGCGGCAATGGACGGGACGAGCTTCATTGTCGTCCCTGATAAAGCAAGAGGACACGTAGGAGGCACATTAAATGCGTTTGTCACATGATGTCAGGCGATAAGTTTGTACACTGTAGATGCTTTTCACCTCCTGTGTGCCATTGTGGCGACCCCTTTGACATATAAAAGGAGGCCCGAGGCGTACTGAGGAAGGATTCGGACTTTTTGGACGGGGCATGCATTGCAGCTAGTTCAAGAGCTCAAGAACACCAAATATACACCAAAGCAGGACTAGGGTACTACGCGCAGTTCGCGGCCCGAACCTGGGTAAAAATCCCCGTGTTTATCTTCTAGACCCGCTCTTTGTGCAGCTCCATGCCCCGCCAACCGTAGTAGGGATTCCCTGTGATCTCATAGGCGTCATTGCCCCCGACAATCCAAAATGCTAATGATGATTGCATAAGTCATGATTTTTTTTCTTATAAGCATGTCACTTTTTGCGGAGTGAATTGGGAGTGCCTTTGGACACAGAAAGGGGAAGACAGATTTTGTAAGAAGCATAAATATTTAGAAACAAAAAAGTTGCAAGAGAGGCTAGATGATTGTGCTGAAATATTTAATTTATTTCGCCATCCTTGTGAACTTTGCAATGAACGTGGTCATTTAAATTTCCAATGCAAATTCTTTCATGATCAAATCATGTCCAAAAATTGTGATAACTTGATTACCCTTGAGCATCATAAAGAGCTTAGTCTTCTTTTGGGGTATGAAGAAATGAAACGTATAACTAAGGGTATTCCAAAATTTAATCTCGAGAGATTTCTTGATTTTGGTCTAGAGGAAATGTATATGTTTTGTGCGGTAAATTGCATTGAGAATCCTTATATTGCCAAATATCTGAAGTTGAGAAAACAAATAGAGAGTACTAATGAAAGTGAAAATATTTCCCAATACCCTCCTAGTGTTTATTATGATGAATCAGGTAACGAGGAGGAGCTTCCGATTCAACCAATCTCATCAATAAGAAGTTTGAAAAAATTAATTAAACCCACACATGATGTGGTGAAGAAGAAGAAAAGAAGAAAGAATAGAGGTAAAAAGGTATCTCTCCCAAATAATGTTGCTCCTATTATTGTTGTGCCTCATGAAAATGAATCAAAAATAATTGTGGAAGATGATGCACTTGATGACGATATTGCTTCTATGTCTTATGGCACAATGTCCGAGAGCACTATTGATGATGATTTTGTTATGCCTATTGCTTGTTGTGATGATTATGATTGGGAAGATAATGATACTTCTTATAATCTTGGAAATCTTTTTGGCACCAACTTGGGAAATTATGATGATAGCAATTGTTATACCGTTGGTGCTATTCATACTATTAATGATGAGAGTGATTATGCTTATGATATGCCAAGCCACAAGCTTGGGGATGCTATGTTTGATGAGAATGACATGTTTGAGAATTTATTTGCTGCAATTAGTGTTGGTCCCAAGCTTGGGGATGCTATGTTTAATGAAGATGATCTTTTTAGTCCCCCTACTTTGAATGATCAAACTTGCTATGATGGTTGCATGCCTCCTATCTATGATGAGAACAAAGTTGCTACTTATGATGATTATTGTGATGATACTTATGTTATAAAAAGTAGTGATAATTATTGTCATAATTTTGAATATCCTTTTACTGAACATTACTCTCTTGAGGTGGGAACAATTTTTAGTTTTCAAGTCTCATATGATACTCCCACTATTGTGAATGAGAATAAAATTGCTTGTGTGGAGAGTAGTAAATTTTCTATGCTTGTGGATCATGAAAAGAATGCTTTATGTAATGGTTATATTGATGAATATATTCATGATGCTACAGAAAATTATTATGAGAGAGGAATTTATGATGCATGATGTTCACTTTGTGTTTCAATTCTTATCTTTTATGCGAGCATCATTGAACTCATCATGCCTAGCTAAAAGGCATTAAAGAAAAGCGCTTGTTGGGAGACAACCCAACACTTTTACCTACTGTTTTTGTGTGTTCACATGATTATGCTACTGTATTGATCATGTTTTATTGCTTTTGTTTCAATAAAGTGCCAAGTAAAGCCTTTGGGACCATGTTGGGTGATAGTTGATTTGATCTTGCTGAAAACAGAAACTTTCCCGCTCACGAAAATAATTCTTATTTTTAATAGAAGAGTGCTTTTATAGCGACCTGATTCCAGTGGATCGAAGTCTCTGTGCTTAAGTATCATCCCTGGATCGGTATGCTGACACACACAGTACTCGAGGATTTATAACAAAGTGCAATCACATGTAAAAGTAACGTAAATACTATTACCTCAATCCATATAGCGGAAGTAACAACAAAGTTGTAGAGTTCCCAACAACACCAACGGCAGAGTTGAGTGTAGACATCGTAACCCTAACGTATCACTTACTCGTCATAAGATTCCTACAACATGAGACGTTGCAGCCATGTAGGTCAGTACATTGAATGTACTAGCAAATTCACACCAAAGAATAATAAGGAGAATGTCTATCTCTATATGCATATTTGGCCGGTGGAGGCTCTAAGTTTAATTTTTCATAAAGCCAATATTTCCCTAAAACAAAGGAATAAATTTTATTTTTTCCACCAAATTGATGCCATTATTGAGAAGGTTCCTCCAAATCAAATCCCAAATTATTAATAACCCAATACATTAATTAAGTAACGTGATGAGATCAACCAATAATTCAAATACCAGATACTCAAAATGTCCATAATCGGGGACACGGCTAATTAGTTTGTACACTCTGCAGAGGATTGCGCACTTTCCCCCACAAGACTCGATCTCCTCCATTGAATTTCTCGCACTACATGATGTTTGAGAAATGGATGATCGAGACACAGTCTTTCCGAAGCATGAACTCTTTACTCTGGGTAGACAGTTACACCTACTTTCCCCTACATCTGCTAGCCTACCACTAAAAGAGGTCACACAACATACTCAACTATGCCAGAGCCCATAATGGCTTGTGGCTGCACACGGAAGTTTCTAGCATGAATAATCTTACGATCCCTTTGAGCCTGGGTGGCATTCCATAGGATGATCACACGGGTACTCCGAGATCCCCTTGGGCAAACACTGGGTTCTCCAGGTGCCCGGGCAAACCACTGGGTGCTCCAGGGTGCCCCAACCAATCCACCCAGATGTGTATTAAAGTAGCCACCTTAAGTTTCCCTTAGTTATTATCTCTCACATCTTTCATGAATCTCACATACCAATCCCGTCTACGAGCATGGCTAAGCAATATGAGCATAACGTATATTCCCGGGGTGTTTCAAGGATCATAGGTTCCTACCTCATCAACTACATAGCAATACCCACATATTCCCGATCCTACTCATGCAATCTTTGAGGGTGAAACTAATGCAAGTAAAACTGGGTATAAAAGAGAATGATCAAAGTGTGTACTTGCCTTGTACTGTTGATGAAGATTCGTCGCACTCATAAATCCTCATAGATCTACTCGTCACACTCCAATCAATCTATCGTAAGCAAGCAATTGCATACATAAGCACTCAAGCATAAAATTCGAAGAAAAGATCTCGGAAAACTTCGAAAACAAGCAAATAACTCTTGCGAACAGAAAAAAAAATTCAACAGTATTAAAATTATATGGATTAGTTCTTAACAGAAAGTTTAGATCAAGAGCTTTAATTTGCAAAAAGAATCAATTAAATCGGAGTTATAAAACTCAAATTATAACCAAAACAAGTTTGAATTTGAATCTGATCTAATTCAAATTTTAAAATTTCAAAAATTTGATTTAATATGTTCTTTGGATAGATGAGATCATGACGAAGAAGTGGGCGGTTTCGTTGGATTTGGATAAACGAGCAAAAAGGTGACAGCGTTTCAAAAATCAGGGGCTATTCTGTGAAGAAAATATTCATGGATGGGTCCCTGGCCGAAAATAAAACAGAAAAAGAAAAATCTAACGGATGAACGTCCGCTACGGGGGACTAACGAACGAAATCGTCTGCTACAAAAGCCTAACGAGCGAACGTTTGCTAAATAACCTAACTAAATAAATAAACCAGCTTTAAAAGAAAACCGAAAGCTGGAAAAACCGGATCGGACCGGTGGCGGCTTTTACCGGTCCATGGAGGTTCGACGTCGGTGAGACGGATGACAGCGACGGCTCCGGCGTTGGCGGGATCGGCGGCGGCCCTGGTGGCTTGCGGCGGCGCGAGCGAGCGGGAGAGGCGGCGTGGCTGGCGGCGGCAGCACGACGGTGAGCGACGTCGGCAGCGGCCAGCGGCGTCGGCGGCGCTAAACAGCGGCAATGGCTAAGGCGAGGCGGCAGCGTCGGCTTGAGGAGTCGAGGGGCCGGGGCCCTCACTATTTAAAGAGGCCAGGGGGCGACGGCTTGGGGAAGGGGCCGCGGGGAGGCGTGCCCGGCCGGGACTCGGATGGCGGCGGCGGCGATGCCGTGCTGCGGCTAGAGACCGACTCGGGGTCGGGGACGACGCGAGCGTCGGGCTGGGCTTGGCCTAGTCGGCTGAGCCGGCCCGGTTCGGCGGGAAGTTTATTTTAAAGACAACAAAAATTAAAATAAAATGATAAATATTAAAAATGATATATAGGCATATAATATATCAAAATTTTCAGAAAAAGATTTTCTACAACCTGAACATTTTTTAGCATCAAATAAATTCCAAAAAAATTTAAATAAACCAAACAGTGCTACTGGTTTATTTAAAAAACCAAATAAAATTATTTTAAAATACCAAAAATGATTTCAAACTCATTTCTCTCCAATTTTCTAATGTAGGGAATCATTTTACCCTATTTTCCATATATTTTATTTTTGGAGAAAAATAATTTGAATAAAACCCAATAACTCCAAATTGAATATAATTTCAAAGGGACTTTAAATTTGATTCTTTGAAACTTCCAACTCATATTTCATATGTTTTGAAGAAGTCATTTTATCTTCTCTCATGAAAATCATTGAGTTGCATAAAGTTTTTGAATTTGAAATATTTGCAAATGAAATTCAAATATTTTCAAAAACCCTTTTCATTTATTTTAATGGAAGAAGTCATAACATCTTCACTCCAGGGTTTTGTGATGAAAAGAATTTGAATTCATGGAGATCATAAATGCAAGGTGAAAGTTTCGGGAAAGTCCCTTTTATTCCCTCTCTTTAACTTTCAAAAAGTTTCAAAAAAAATTCACTCAATTTCACACAAGCAACCACACCACAAACAAACAATTAAAACTATTTATTTAATATAACACTCCCAAATTTAGAATTTTGGGATGTTACAAACCTACCACCCTTAAAATGAATCTCGCCCTCGAGATTCGGGGAGGCTAGAAAGAAATAGGTTAGGTTCGGGGTCTTCTTAAAATCCATCGATTGTCACAGGGGGTCTGGGGTGCTACCACCCTTAGAAACATCGTTACGGTTCCATCAAAACTCATATACTCCATCCTTATTGTTGGCAGTGTCGATCTTCTTAGATCTTCAGGATAATTCCTTCTCTGGGCTCTTCCGGTAGTGGCATAACCTTTTTCCTCGATTCTTGTGTCCTTTCATCTTGGTACGGTTCTTCTGTGACCGGGTCTTCTTAGCTGACGGGTCTGGCGCCAATATTAAACAACTATTGATATCTCATGGTTGTCAACCATTTATGGTTTCTCCTGCAGGAAAATGGGTCTGGCTTCATTCTCACCGTATGACCTACGATTAGCAACAACTGTCTTGTACAAGCGTAAAAATATCATACCATTCGAAGGTTTAAACAAGGTTTTGATCATCGTCGCTCTACTATGGGTAAGTCACTCAGATTTACCGTCCCATATAGCAAGGCGAATAATAAGAGTAAGTCGCTATGGTGATCAATCCATTCCGCACCCAAATCATTACCTTGTATATGGTTTAGCGAATCTCGCATTCTAACACTTGGTCATCCTCACAAGCATTGCAGAATTTCTCTTGTCGACGAACCAAGTTCAGATAAATCCATTCATTCTGCAAGCCAAACAAACATCTATCGTTTCTTCACAACTCTCAGGTTTTGCGTTACTCCTACAAGATCGTCTGTTGATAAAGTCGTATCTTCTTCCAGGGTTTTTCCTTCAGCAAGAGTGTGCTTACTTCTTGGCAGGTCCTGGAGCCTATGGGTTATGGGCTCACCTCATCACATTTATAGCTTCAACTCATGCTGGGGTTACAATTGTTCCATATTACCAACATTATACCTCTTTTATATCAAATAGTACTTCATCCCTTCATATAATTGGGGTATCCCACATACCGAGATAAAACTCGTACTTATTTTGTCCAAAGTCCACTCCGTGGAATATCATTATCTTTTCTAGGGGTCAAGTGTCCTCACAGGGTACTACCACCCTTGAAATGCACAAATTCTTCAATAGACCCTCATATCCTCGAAAATGGTCAAAATCTTTCTTCTTAGAGTAACTACTCATAAAATTCAATGTATGAAATCATGACACATGAACTTTATTGATTCCATGAATTTATTACAATCTCTTGCATTTCCATTACACGCCTCAACTCAACACCTCAATAATAAAAAGAAATGTTCCCACTACTACTGCTATATTTCATTTTCGACACAACTATTTAGCACAAGTCTCCTTTTGGGACAATCTCTGGCAAAGTGCCCTGTAGCAGAAACATATTACTTCTGACCAGTCTCGTGGTTTCCTTGTGATTACATAGCCTCCTTGGGTCCTCGGCTTCCTTTTTGGGCATCCGCTGAAGTAGTGCCCTGAATCTTTGCACCTGAAACATGTGATATGACTCAGGTCCTTCTTCGTAGAAATTGGGTTGTTCCTGGAATCCAATCTATTTCTCTTCCTGGACTTTTCCGTGCCAATCAGGGCTTCTATTTCCTGTGGGTCATACTCTACTTCCACTATCGGGAATGCTACTAGATCCCCCTTCAGACAATTCTGGGAGATGTGTCCTTCTTCTCCACATGTATAGCAAGACTTGGTGCAGGGTTTAATTGGGTCTTCTTCGGTTGTGTCCTCCACCTCTTCCTTCATCACAGGTTCTTCTAAAATTTCCATGAGGGCTCCTTTCATTGCTTCTTTCTTCTGTTGGATGGTTCTTCGAACTATGGGGTAAATGTGACACTGAGCAGGGTAGTGGGTAGTCCCTTCACACAAGAAACAAGTAATCGGCCTAGTTGGGCATTCTTCAGCTGGGTGACTTTCTTCACAATTAGGGCATGATACGTCTCCAACGTATCTATAATTTTTTATTGTTCCATGCTATATTATATTCTGTTTTGTGTTAATGGGCTTTATTATACACTTTATATTATTTTTAGGACTAACCTATTAACCGAAGGCCCAACCCAAATTGCTGTTTTTTGCCTATTTCAGTGTTTCGCAGAAAAAGAATATCAAACGGAGTCCAAACGGAATGAAACCTTCGGGAACGTGATTTTCAGAACAAACGTGATCCAGAGGACTTGTAGTCTACGTCAAGAAATCAACCAGGAGAGCACGAGGCAGGGGGCGTTCCTACCCCCCTGGGCGCGCCCTCCACCCTCGTGGGGCCCATGTTGCTCCACCGACGTACTTCTTCCTCCTATATATACCTATGTACCCCCAAACTATCAAAGACGGAGCCAAAAACCTAATTCCACCGCCCCAACCTTCCGTACCCGTGAGATCCCATCTTGGGGCCTTTTTCGGCGCTCCGCCAGAGGGGGCATTGATCATGGAGGGCTTCTACATCAACACCATAGCCTCTCCGATAATGTGTGAGTAGTTTACCTCAGACCTTCGGGTCCATAGTTATTATCTAGATGGCTTCTTCTCTCTCTTTGGATCTCAATACAAAGTTCTCCACGATTCTCGTGGAGATCTATTCGATGTAATCTTCTTTTGCGGTGTGTTTGTTGAGACCGATGAATTGTGGGTTTATGGTCAAGTTTATCTATGAAAAATATTTGAATCTCTTCTGAATTATTTTATGTATGATTGGTTCTCTTTGCAAGTCTCTTCGAACTATCAGTTTGGTTTGGCCTACTAGATTGATCTTTCTTGCAATGGGAGAAGTGCTTAGCTTTGGGTTCAATCTTGCGGTGTCCTTTCCCAGTGACAGCAGGGGCATCAAGGCACGTATTGTATTGTTGCCATCGAGGATAACAAGATGGGGTTTATCTCATATTGCATGAGTTCATCCCTCTACATCATGTCATCTTGCTTAAAGCGTTACTCTATTCTTATGAACTTAATACTCTAGATGCATGCTGGATAGCGGTCGATGTGTGGAGTAATAGTAGTAGATCCAGGCAGGAGTAGGTCTACTTGTCACGGACGTGATGCCTATATACATGATCATACCTAGATATTCTCATAACTATGCTCAATTCTATCAATTGCTCAACAGTAATTTGTTCACCCACCGTAATACTTATGCTCTTGAGAGAAGCCACTAGTGAAACCTATGGCCCCCGGGTCTATTTTCCATCATATTAATCTTCCAACACTTAGTTATTTCTTTTGCCTTTTATTTTACTTTGCATCTTTATTACTCTTTATCATAAAAATACCAAAAATATTATCTTATCATATCTATCAGATCTCACTCTCGTAAGTGACCGTTGAGGGATTGACAACCCCTTTATCGCGTTGGTTGCGAGGTTCTTATTTGTTTGTGTAGGTGCGAGGGACTCGTGCGTGATCTCCTACTGGATTGATACCTTGGTTCTTAAAAACTGAGGGAAGTACTTACGCTACTTTACTGCATCACCCTTTCCTCTTCAAGGGAAAACCAACGCAGTTCTCAAGAGGTAGCAGGGCATTCATCCTTGTGTTCTTTATGGTTGTGTCCTATTTCTCCACAGAGCTTGCATGCACAAGGTTTCTTCATATCATTTCCATAAGGCTTTAATTTCTAGGACACAACTCGAGACTTTAGCAGAGTCAAATTAAATTCTTCCCAAGTGGTTACTCTTTGCCATGCATTGGTGGTTTGGTACATCCTCCACCAAGTAGCAGCACCTCTTTCAAAGCACTGAAGAGCATGCTGGGTCATATCCTTTCCGGCTATAGTGTTATTCTTCATGTGATCTTCCATGTTCTGAATCTATCGGTCCGTCTCCAATTGAGTCATCGGTCTAGAAAATATGAGTTCATCTCCATTCATCCTCTATTGGTTCCAACGGTTTTGGGGTGAGATAAGAGAGATAGGGAGGGATACACACAATACAAACAATAGTTTCTAAGAGACAGATTTTGTTTCGTGGCTGTCAGAAAAACATCAAACGAGTGACAGCTCACAATCATCGCATCTAACGTAAGTATATAACAGGGATTTGGTCTTCTAAAGGTCAATAAATCTTCAAAGTCGCCAAGCTCTTCAAGTCTGGTTCATGTCTCCGATGGCTTCTTCCGATCGTGCTTGTCCTTCTCACGTTCTTTTGCCAGATCATCTCTGTTGACGCGAAGTATCTCGTGACGTCCTTTAATATTTCTGGAGTTGCGTTCCAAACTTCTGGGTTTCAACATCCTTGGCATGAACCATGGTCCTACTGTCCTTCAGTTCCTGACGAATCTCCGGTATCTCGAGTTTTTGCTCCTCTAGCTTGGCTACTTTCAGCTTCTGGGTCCTGAGTTCTTCACGAAATGCTTCCTTTCAAATACGGCTTCTTGAAGGTCCATCTTAAAATTCTTGATGTAATACTCCAGATCCTGGCGATACACCAGCTAAGGTTAAAACTTCATCTTTTGCTGATAGGTGCTCCATTAGCCCTTCTACCATCCAATCCTTCTGAAGAAATGCATGCTTAACTCAGTACGGTGATGATAGCATAAGCGGGCGATAACATCATGGATAGTCATGTTTCTGCCCTTGTCATTGCCATGAGCTATCATTCCATAGTTGATATCTCCTGCCTTAGGGTTTTCTTGACGACCAAAAATTTGAGTTTTAACGCTCCATGTTCCAGTCTTTCTCCAACACACCTTGATCTCGGGTATTGACAACTTCAATAGTCTGACAAGTTCCATCAGGGTAGCCTTCCTAGGTCATACCAATCTATAAATTCTTCAGAGCCTTCAAACTCTCCTAGTCTTCGGAGTCTTCAACCGTTGTAGTTTCCATTATTATAATGCTCGGTAAAATCCTCTTCATTCCGAAGTGGTCTTAGTTGTCCGATATCTTGTACTTCTCGGAGTGGTCTCATCAGTCGAATCTTCGTGTGGTCAAAAAGGGAAAGGGGTAGTCTAACTATTTGAGAGGAGAGGAAAAAATACTTGGTACAACTTAGAAAAGATGAGATCTAAGGGATCTCTTTTGAAAATAAAGTTTTAGAGAAAATCTTTCCTATGGGCTTGCCAGTTTCTATGGGCACGTCCTATAGTCAACATGTGCTCTGATACCATCTTGTAGCGACCCGATCCCAATGGATCGAAGTCTCTGTGCTTAAGTGTCATTCCTCGATCGGTATGCTGACACACACAGTACTTGAGGATTTATAACAGAGTGCAATCACATGTAAAAGTAATGTAAATATTATTACCTCAATCCATATAGCGGAAGTAACAACAAAGTTGTAGAGTTCCCAACAACACCAACGGCAGAGTTGAATGTAGACATCGTAAGCCTAACATATCACTTACTCATTGTAAGATTCTTGCAACATGAGACATTGCAGCCATGTAGGTCAGTACATTGAATGTACTGGAAAATTCACACCAAAGAATAATAAGGAGAATGTCTATCTCTATATGCATATTTGGTCGGTGGAGGCTCTAAGTTTAATTTTGCATAAAGCCAAATTTTCCCTACAATAAAGGAATAAATTTTATTTTTTCTACCAAATTGATGTCGTTATTGAGAAGTTTCCTCCAACTCAAATCCCAAATAATTAATAACCCAATACATTAATTAAGTAACGTGATGAGATCAACCAATAATTCAAATACCAGATACTCAAAATGTCCATAACCGGGGACACGGCTAATCATGATTAGTTTGTACACTCTGTAGAGGATTGCACACTTTTCCCCACAAGACTCGATCTCCTCCGTTGAATTTCTCGCACTACATGATGTTTGAGAAACGGATGATCGAGACACAGTCTTTTCGAAGCATTAACTCTTTACTCTTGGTAGACAGTTACACCTACTTTCCCCTACATCTGCTAGCCTACCACTGAAAGAGATCACACAACATACTCAACTATGCCAGAGCCCATAATGGCTTGTGGCTGCACATGGAAGTTTCTAGCATGAATAATCTTATGATCCCTTTGAGCCTAGGTGGCATTCCATAGGATGATCACACTGGTACTCCGGGATCCCCTTGGGCAAACACTGGGTTCTCCAGGTGCCCGGGCAAACCACTGGGTGCTCCAGGGTGCCCCAACCAATCCACCCAGATGTGTATTAAAGTAGCCACCTTAAGTTTCCGTTAGTTATTATCTCTCGCATCTTTCATGAATCTCACAAACCAATCCCGCCTACGAGCATGGCTAAGCCATCTGAGCATAACGTATATTCCTAGGGTGTTTCTGATAACCCACAAGTATAGGGGATCATTTGTAGCCTTCTTCGATTAATAAGAGTGTCGAACCCAATGAGGAGCTAAAGGTAGAACAAATATTCCCTCAATTTCCATCGACCACCGATACAACTCTACGCACGCTTGACGTTCGCTTTACCTAGAACAAGTATGAAACTAGAAGTACTTTGTAGGTGTGATGGGATAGGTTCGCAAGATAATAAAGAGCACGTAAATAAAATCTAGGGGTTGTTTAGATGAGGACACAAATAAGTTAGTTTTAGTAGAGAGATTTTGTCAACGAGAAAGTTATTTGTCCCTAGGTAATCGATAACAAGTACCGGTAATCATTCTTGTACTTTTATATGAGGGAGAGGCATGAGCTAACATACTTTCTCTTCTTGGATCATATGCACTTATGATTGGAACTCTAGCAAGCACCTGCAACTACTAAAGACCATTAAGGTCGTGAAACCCAACCATAGCATTAAGTATCAAGTCCTCTTTACTCCCATGCGTCATAACCCACTTATCCGCGTTTGGGCTGCTATCATCCCCCGCAACACTGACAATAAGTAAACCATGAGCATATTGCAACACCCTACAGCGGGGGCCCCTCATGTTTGCGCAAGACGGAGGGCACCGTAGGACAACACCATAAATAAAATATACAATCATACCAACCAAGATCACGATTAACCCATAGGACAAAACAGATCTACTCAAACATCATAGGATAACCATAGATCATTGGGAAATAATATATGGAGTTGAGCACCATGTTTAAGTAGAGATGTTACACCGCTGCATAGAGGGGGAGAAAGTTGGTGTTGACGGTAGCAAGATTGTTGATGTAGATCGTCGTCCCGACCGTTGCCCCGGCGGCACTCCGGCGCCACCGGAAGCGAGGGGGAGAGAGCCCCCCTCCTTCTACTTCTTCCTTGGCCTCCCCCTAGATGGGAGGAGGGTTCCCCCTCTGGTTCATGGTCTCCACGGCGGTAGAGGGGCGGGAGCCCCTCCGAGATGGGATCTCCCTCTCTGTTCTCTTCTGTTTCGCGCCCCTAGATCTAGCCGAAAACTGTTTCTTATATTCCTGGAGATCCGTAACTCCGATTGCCCTGAGATTTTAACACAATTTTTTTCCAGATATAAGCTTCCTTGCACCCGAAGTACAGCTCCAACCGACGTACAAGGTGGGTACAACCCACCACGGCATGCATGGCTCCTCTGGCGTGCCCTGGTGGGTTGTCCCCACCACGGGCTGCCGTTTGCGGTGATTCCAACTCCCAAAAATCACATATATTCCAAAATAATCCTACTCATGCAATCTTTGAGGGTGAAACTAATGCAAGTAAAACTGGGTATAAAAGAGTATGATCAAAGTGTGAACTTGCCTTGTACTATTGATGAAGATTCATCACACTCATAACTCGTGATAGATCTACTCGTCACACTCCGATCAATCTATCGTAAGCAAGCAATTGCATACATAAGCACTCAAGCATAAAATTCGAAGAAAAGATCTCGGAAAACTTCAAAAATAGGTAAATAACTCTTGCCAACAGAAAACAATTTTCAAAAGTATTAAAATTATGTGGATTAGTTCTTAACAGAAAGTTTAAATCAAGAGCTTCAATTTGCAAACAGAATCAATTAAATCGGAGTTATAAAACTCAAATTATAACCAAAACAGGTTTGAATTTGAATCTGATCTAATTCAATTTTTAGAATTTCAAAAAGTTGATTTAATATGTTCTCTGGATAAATGAGATCATGAAGAAGAAGTGGGTGTTGGTTTCGTTGGATTTGGATAAACGAGCAAAAAGTTGTGAGCGTTTTAAAGATGAGGGGCTAATCTGCGAAGAAAATATTCATGCATGGGTCCTGGCCGAAAATAAAACAGAAAAAGAAAAATCTAACGGATGAACGTCCGCTACGGGGGACTAATGAACGAAATCATCCGCTACAGAAGCCTAACAAGCGAACGTTTGCTAAATAACCTAACTAAATAAATAAACCGGCTTTAAAAGAAAACCGAAAGCTAAAAAAACCGGATCGGACTGGGGCGGTTTTTACCAGTGCACGGAGGTTCGACGTCGGCGAGACGGACGACAGCGGCGGCTCCGGCGTCGGCGGGATCGAGCGGCGACGGCGGGATCGGCGGCGGCCCTGGTGGCTTGCGGCGGCGGTGCGAGCGAGCGGGAGAGGCGGCGCGGCGGCAGCGCGGCGGTGAGCGACGTTGGCAGCGGCTAAGCGGCGGCGGCGACTAAGGCGAGGCGTTGGCTTGAGGAGTCGAGGGGCCGGGGCCCTCACTATCTAAAGAGGCCAGGGGGGCGACGGCTTGGGGAAGGGGCCGCGGGGAGGCGTGCCCGGCCGGGACTCGGACGGCGGCAGTGGCGATGCCGTGCAGCGGCTAGAGACCGGCTCGGGGTCGGGGACAACACGAGTGCTGGGCTGGGCTTGGCCTGGTCGGCTGGGCCGGCTCAGTTCGGCGGGAAGTTTTTTTATAAGACAAAAAAATGATAAATATTAAAAATGATATATAGGCATATGATATATCAAAATTTTCAGAAAAAGATTTTCTACAACCTGAACATTTTTTAGCGTCAAATAAATTTCACAAAAATTTAAATAAAGCAAACATTGCTACTGGTTTATTTAAAAAAACCAAATAAAATTATTTTAATGTACCAAAATGATTTCAAACTCATTTATCCCCAATTTTTTAATGTAGGGAATCATTTTACCCTATTTTCCATATATTTTATTTTCGGAGAAAAATAATTTGAATAAAACCCAAATAACTCCAAATTGAAAATAATTTCAAAGGGACTTTAAATTTGATTCTTTGAAACTTCCAACTCATATTTCATATGTTTTGAAGAAGTCATTTTGTCTTCTCTCATGAAAATCATTGAGTTGCATAAAGTTTCTGAATTTGAAATATTTCCAATGAAATTCAAATATTTTCAAAAACCCTTTACATTTATTCAAATGGAAGAAATCATATCATCTTCACTCCAGGGTTTTGTGATGAAAATAATTTGAATTCATGGAGATCATAAATGCAAGGTGAAAGTTTTGGGAAAGTCCCTTTTATTCCCTCTCATTTAACTTTCAAACAGTTTCAAAAAAAATCACTCAATTTCACGCAAGCAACCACACCACAAACAAACAAACAATCAAAACTATTTATTTAATATAACGTTCCAAAATTTAGAATTTTGGGATGTTACAGCTTTTGAGTTGATTCTTTTTGCAGAAGATTAATATACAGATTGCTCACGTGGTTCTAATTTTTTCATAATTTTTGGAGTAGCAGAAGTATGGTTTGAGTACAGATTACTACAGACTGTTCTGTTTTTGATATATTCTGTTTTCAATGCATAGTTTGCTTGTTTTCTAGTTTCTATGGCTTATATTGCTCAATATAAATTGTGGAAATGATATGCTACAGTAGGCGTTGTGTGGAAACAATTATGAATCTTGTCTTTGACAGTACCAAAGTAAAATGGTTTGCTCTTTATCATACTAACCTATCTCATGAAGTTCCGTTAAGTTTTGTGTGATTGAAGTTTTCAAGTTTTGGGTGAGATGTCAATATGAGGAGAATAAGGAGTGACAAGACCCTAAGCTTGGGGATGCCCAAGGCACCCCAAGGTAATATTCAAGGTGGATCCAAGCAACTAAGCTTGGGGATGCCCCGGAAGGCATCCCCTCTTTCGTCTCCAACATTATCGGTAACCTCACGTGGAGCTATGTTTTCATTCGTCACATGATATGAGTTTTACTTGGAGCATCAATTTATTTTGTTAGGATTTGCTTGTTGTTATTTAGAATAATGTTTTGCATCTTTTATTTCAATAAAAGTGGCATTGATAGCCTTTACTATGCTTATTTTACAAGTCTACATGTTGCTGTTTGAAAACAGAAAGTTTATCGATGTTGCAAAAATTCCCTAGGAAAGTCAGAATGTGATAAAATGTTGAAACTTTTTGCATAATAAGCTCTGATAAATTTTCTACAATGTGGTAGAATTTCATAATGTTTGGAGTTGAATAAGTATTGATACTCCTGCATTCTTTACAAACTGTACTGTTTTAACACATTGCTGTTATGTTTGCATTGTTTGCATATTCTTGCTTGTTTAATGAATCTATTTGAGGATAGGAGTATTAAATATGCAGAGGCATTTAGTATGCAATGTTGAGTAATAATTTTAGTGATTTTCTACATTAGAGAATGATAAGGTTTTTGCATTGGTTTATACTAACTTATCTCATGAGTTCTTGTTGAGTCTTGTGTGGATGAAGCTTTTGAGATTTAGGAAAACCATGATATGAGAGGAATTAAGGAGACACAAGAGCTCAATCTTGGGGATGCCCAAGGCACCCCAAGATAATATTTCAAGAAGTCTCAAGCATCTAAGCTTTCGGATGCCCTAGTAGGCATCCCACCTTTCTTCTTCAACAATTATCGGTTAGTATCGGTTGAGCCTAAGTTTTTGCTTCCTCACATGATGTGTTCTATCCTTGGAGTGTCATTTTATTTTGTTTTGCTTGTTGTTTTAATAAAGTACTTAGATCTGAAACTTTAAAATAAATTATTATCCTCAAATAGTTGCCAGGGAGGCTAGGTAAGCGGCATTCACATCCTGTCAACGAAGCTCTTTTCTGTGTAATTTACTCTTGTGCTTCACTTATATCCTATGAGTAAATTGTTGAATGATTTGAATATCATGAAGTTGAAATTATATCATTCCTAGTGGTAGCTTCACATTGGGTTTAGAAAGTGAAATCTTTTGAGGCTTGACAATCACAATATAGGTCATACAAGCAATTCACAAATAATTAGTATAAGGAAGAGTACTTTCACATGCAAATACACTATCATGGAAATCTTTTGTGATTGTGAGACCCCATCAAAATATTATATGCCAAAATTGTTGACATTGGACAAGGAAGATAACGTAATGATTTATGTTTGCGCATATTCACATAGAAGTCATATTGTCATAGATCCTTCAACATGTGGTGCTTGCCCCCCATCTTTGCTAGCCAAAAATTCCGCACCAAGTAGAGATACCACTTCTGCATCCAAAAACCCTTAAACCCAAATCTTATTTTCAAGAGTCCACCATACCTGCCTATGGATTGAGCAAGATCCTTCAAGTAAGTTGTCATCGGTGCAATAAGGCAATAAAAATTTCTTCTAAAAGTGTTACATCATTTAGTGTAAGAGAAAATCGAGCGTTGTACGAACTTGTGATGGCAAAGCAATAAAAGCGACGGACTACATAATAAAGGTTGCTATCATAAGGGGCAATACAACGTGACGTTCTTTTACATTAAGGGGTTGAGCATACAAACAAATAAGCACATGGCAACCTCTGCTTCCCTCTGCGAAGAGCCTTCCTTTTACTTTTCAGTATTTACTTTTTTGCAAAGAGTCAAAGTTTTTCTCTCTATTACTTTTTTTTATTTTTCTCTTTTGGCAAGCATCATGTGGTGAGGAAAGATCTAGGCACATATGTCTAGTTGAATATGGGTAGCATGAGTTATTATTGTTGACATCACCCTTGAGGTGAATACGTTGGGAGGCGAAAACAATAAGCCCCTATCTCTCTATGTGTCCGGTTGAAACGTTTTTCTCATGTGTATGCGGTGAGTGTTAGCAATCATAGAAGACTATATGATGGTTGAGTATGTGGAGCTCTTACTTAAACTCTGTTGAATAAGTTGAATTGCAATTGCTTGGTGACTAAGAACATAGGTTGTTGAGTTTCAAGAGAGTTCATTGTTTGAACCTTAACATGTGAATTGGTTGCCACTATAACATGAGAAGTTTTATAAGAAAGAATTGTTGTTATGATGCTAGGAAAAGTGATTGACATTGTCATTGACCAAACGTGTGCACTTTGCTAGCATTCACACTTCATAAATTATTTCTTTTATCATTTACCTACTCGAGGACGAGTAGGAATTAAGCTTGGGGATGCTGATACGTCTCCAACGTATCTATAATTTATGAAGTATTCATGCTGTTATTTTATCATTCTTCGATGTTTTACAATCATTTTATAGCAACTTATATCACTTTTTGGGACTAATCTATTGACCTAGTGCTAGTTGCTGTTTTTTTGCTTGTTTTTTACATCGCAGGAAATCAATATCAAATGGAGTCCAAACACCGCGAAACTTGCTGGAGATTTTTTATGGACCAGAACGCCCAAGATGGGCCAGAGCAGCAGCTGGGGGTGCCCCGAGGGGGCACAACCCACCAGGGCGTGCCTGGGCCCCCAGGCGCGCCCAGGTGTGTTGTGCCTACCTCGGTGGCCTCCCGCACCCCCTCTTTACCCTATAAATTCACAAATATTCCAAAACCCTTCGAGGTTAACCTAGATCAGAAGTTACGCCGCCGCAGGCCTCTGTAGCCACCGAAAACCAAGCTAGACCCCGTTCCCGCACCCTGCCGAAGGGGGAAATCATCTCCGGTGGCCATCTTCATCATCCCAGTGGCCACCACGATGAGGAGGGAGTAGTCCACCCTCAGGGTTGAGGGTTTGTACCAGTAGCTATGTGTTTAATCTCTCTCTCTCGTGTTCTTGAGATGTCACGATCTTGATGTATCGCGGGCTTTGTTAATATAGTCGGATCATATGGTGTTTTCCACTCTCTATCTTATGAAGAATTGAGTCTTCCCTTTGAGATTTCGTTGTTATCGGATTGAATACTTTTATGGATTTGAGAGCACTTGATATATGTCTTGCAATTATTGAATACTCGTGGTGACAATGGGGTAAAGTATTGATTCACTTAATATATGTTTTGGCACTCAACTCGCGGATTCCCGAGGTGAAATTGGGGTAATCTATGCATAGGGGTTGATGCATGTTCTTGTCTTTGTTTCTCCCGTAGAAATCTTGGGGCACTCTTTGAAGTTCTTTTTGTTGGATTGAGTATATGAATATGAATTTGCTTTGGTGTTATTTTAGTATGGACTCAAGGATTGATCGAATGGAAAGAATAGCCTTGTGTTATTTTAGTACGAACTCTTGAATAGATCGAACGGAAAGAATAGCTTTGAGGTGGTTTCGTACCCTACAAACAATTTATTCTTATGTTCTCCGCTACATAGGAACTTTGGAGTGATTCTTCATCGCACTTTGAGGGATGGTTATATGATCCAGTTATATTAGCATTGTTGAGAGGTTGCACTAGTGAAAGTACGGACCCTAGGCCTCATTTTCAAGCATTGCAATACTGTTTTTGTGCCCGTTTACTATTTTCTTCCTTGCTGTTTTTATTTATTCAGATTATAAAGATATATTTCTACCAGCAATATTACACTTTTATCACCATCTATTCGCCGAACTAGTGCACCTATGCAATTTGCCATTATATTGGGTGTGTTGGGGACACAAGAGATTTCTGGTATTTGGTTGCAGAGTTGTTTGAGAGAGACCATCTTCATCCCACACCTCCCATGGATTGATAAACCTTAGGTTATCCACTTGAGGGAAAATTGCTACTGTCCTACAAAACTCTGCGCTTGGAAGCCCAACACGAGTCTACAAGAATAAAGTTGCGTCGTAGACATCAGTCATCCACTTGGGGGAAATTTGCTACTGTCCTACAAAACTCTGCGCTTGGAGGCCCAACACGAGTCTACAAGAAGAAGGTTGCATAGTAGACATCAGTTACTCATGAATGACTAATAGTTCTGTAATTTCTGCTAATTGAAGATCTTCATAGTTAGGTCTTTCTTTGATCTTGGAAACTATTGGGTCAAAGGAATCATCAAGGGATTTGAGAGCTTTCAACAACATCTTGACCAGTAATGTCCTCAACTCCACATTGATGTAATCGCTTGACATGATTGCTTAGACAATCAGTGAGCTCCATGACAGTTTCCCTTTGGAGACTTCTGAAGTGAGTAAACATGGCTCGAACCATAAATTGTGAGCATCAGTTCATGGAAGAAATTCTTAGTGAACATCCTTGATGGCATCCCAGATTTTGTTTGCCTGCCTCGAGCCTTCAAAAACAAACGAATACGTTCCTGTAGATGTCGTGACATATGATATCCTTCGCTTGAGCATCCAATCAAATGTTTCCTTCATCTCTAGAAGTGGGCGATTCGGGATGCAGAATGGTGCATCTATATTCCACAATCTGCCATAGTTCTTCATTGATAGCTTTCAGGCGAATCATCATTCTACTCTTCCAGTAGAGATAGTCATTTCCATAGAAGATGAGAAATCTTTCGGAGTGACTAAGTCTACCTACAAGTGACATACTCAAAACTCCAAGCTGGCTTGACCTTTGAAAATCAGAGACAAGGAGATCTTGCTTTGATACCAATTGTTAGGATCGAGAGTATATCGATTAGAGGGGGGTGAATGGGAGATTTCAAAATTTCTTTCAGAACTTCGAACCCAATCCAACCCGTACTATGGAATCACTACACGATAATGAACACTAAAAGATAATAAATATGGGATCGCACAAAGAAGCTGACAAAGTGAGAGAGATCATTCAAAACCTTCGACAAAGTGATGATTATCTTTCAGGTATAATAGCACACAATTTTACGATGATAATAGTGGCATGGAATGTAAGTAATAGAAGAAACATATAGGGCTGACTACAATAAAATAGGTAACTAAACACAAACAACTAGCAAGTAAACATACAAGGAAACATCACTATACGCTACTGCTACTTCTTGATCTTGCGTTGGTTTTTCCCTTGAAGAGGAAAGGGTGATGCGGCAAAGTAGAGATAAGTATTTCCCTCAGTTTAAGAACCAAGGTATCAATACAGTACGTGGTACACGCAAGTCTCCAATATATGCACCTGCACAAACAATCAAACACTTGCACCCAACGCGATAAAGGGGTTGTCAATCCCTTCACGGTTACTTGCAAGGATGAGATCTGATAGAGATAGATATAAAAGATTACTAAAATGTAAAACAAAATAAAAGTAAATGAACAGCACCAAGGTATTTTTGGTTTTTTTGTTTATAGATCTGAAAATATATGATGGAAAATAGACCCGGGGGCCATAGGTTTCACTAGAGGCTTCTCTCTTGAAAGAAAAAATAAGGTGGGTGAACAAATTACTATCGAGCAATTGATAGAAAAGCACAAAGTTATGACGATATCTAAGGCAATGATTTATGAATATAGGCATCATGTCCGTGTCAAGTAGACCGACTCCTGCCTGCATCTACTACCATTACTCCACACATCGTCCGACTCCTGCCTATCTAGAGTATTAAGTTCATAAGAACAGAGCAACGCTTTAAGTAAGATGACATGAAGTAGAGGGATAACCTCAAGGAATATGATGAAAACCCCATCTTTTTATCCTTGTTGGCAACAATACAATACGTGCATCGCTACCCCTACTATGTCACTCGCTGAGGACACCGCAAGATTGAACCCAAAACTAAGCACCTCTCCCATTGCAAGAAGAACCAATCTAGTTGGCCAAACCAAACCAATAATTCAAAGAGAAATACAAAGATATCAAATCATGCATATAAGAATTCAGAAAAGACTCAAATAATATTCATAGATAATCTAATCATAAATCCACAATTCATCGGATCTCGACAAACACACCGCAAAAGAATATTACATTGGATAGATCTCCAAGAACATCAAGGAGAACATTGTATTGAAGATCAAAGAGAGAGAAGAAGCCATCTAGATACTAGCTATGGACCTGTAGGTCTATGGTAAACTACTCATGCTTCATCGGAAGGGCAATAGGGTTGATGTAGAAGCCCGTGATTGAATCCCCCTCCGAAAGGGTGCCGGAAAAGGCCCCAACATGGGATCTCACGGGAACAGAAGGTTACGGCGGCGGAAAAGTATTTTGGTGGATGCTTATGGTGGTTTGGGAATATTTGGGAATTAATAGTGCTAAGAGGGAGGTCGGTGGACTCCCAAGGGGCCCACAAGCCAGGGGCGCGGCCCCCCTAGGGCGCGCCCTGAGGGCTTGTGGAGCCCTCGGGACTCTTCTAGCCCTCTCTCCAAGTTACGTGGGTGTCTTCTGGTCGAAGAAAAATCATCGCGAAAGTTTTATTCCGTTTGGACTCCATTTGATATTCCATTCTGTAAAACTCAAAAACAAGTTAAAAACAGAAACTCGCACTGGGCTCTAGATTAATAAGTTAGTCCCAAAAATAATAGAAAATATATATTAATGCATATAAAACATCCAAAACAGATAATATAATATCATGGAACAATCAAAAATTGTAGATACGTTGGAGACGTATCAAGCATCCCAAGCTTAATTCCTAATCGTCCTCGAGTAGGTAAATGATAAAAATAGAATTTTTGATGTGGAATGCTACCTAACATATTTATCGATGTAATCTTCTTTATTGTGGCATGAATATTCAGATCCATAAGATTCAAAACAAAAGTTTAATATTGACATTAAAACAATAATACTTCAAGCATACTAATAAAGCAATCATGTCTTCTCAAAATAACATGGCCAAAGAAATTTATCCCTACAAAATCATATAGTCTGGCTATGCTCCATCTTCATCACACAAAGTATTAAATCATGCACAACCCTGATGACAAGCCAAGCAATTGTTTCATACTTTTGGTGTTCTCTAACTTTTTCAACTTTCACGCAATACATGAGCGTGAGCCATGGATATAACACTATAGGTGGAATAGAATATGGTGGTTGTGGAGAAGACAAAAAGAAGGAGAAAGTCTCACATCAACTAGGCGTATTAACGGGCTATGGAGATGCCCATCAATAGATATCAATGTGAGTGAGTAGGGATTGCCATGCAACGGATGCACTAGAGCTATAAGTGTATGAAAGCTCAAAAAGAAACTAAGTGGGTGTGCATCCAACTCGCTTGCTCACGAAGACCTAGGGAAATTTTGAGGAAGCCCATCATTGAAATATACAAGCCAAGTTCTATAATGAAAAATTCCTGTAGTATATGAAAGTGACAACATAGTAGACTCTCTATCATGACGATCATGGTGCTACTTTGAAGCACAAGTGTGGTAAAAGGATAGTAGCATTGCCCATTCTCTCTTTTCTCTCATTTTTTTGTTTGGGCCTCTTTTGGTCTCTTTTATTTTTTGTTAAGTCCGAAGACTCATCCCAACTTCTGAGGGAATCATATCTTCCATCATCCTTTCCACACATGGGACAATGCTCTAATAATGATGATCATCACACTTTTATTTACTTACAACTGAAGATTACAACTCGATACTAGAACAAAATATGACTCTATATGAATGCCTCCGGCGGAGTACCGGGATGTGCAATGATCTAGCATAGCAATGACATCAAAAAACGGACAAGCCATGAAAACATCATGCTTCTTACGATCATGCAAAGCAATATGACAATGATGGTGCGTGTCATAATAAAACGAATGGTGGAAGTTGCATGGCAATATATCTCGGAATGGCTATGGAAATGCCATAATAGGTAAGTATGGTGGCTGTTTTCAGGAAGGTATATGGTGGGTTTAATGCACCGGCGGAATTTGCGCGGTACTAGAGAGGCTAGCAATGGTGGAAGGGTGAGAGTGCGTATGATCCATGGACTCAGCAGTAGTCATAAAGAACTCACATACTTATTGCAAAAATTTATTACCTATCAAAACAAAGTACTACACGAATGCTCCTAGGGGGATAGATTGGTAGGAAAAAACCATCGCTCGTCCCCGACCGCCACTCATAAGGAAGACAATCAATAAATAAATCATGCTCCGACTTCATCACATAACGGTTCACCATACGTGCATGCTACGGGAATCACAAACTTTAACACAAGTATTTCTACCAATCCACAATTACTCACTAGCATGACTCTAATATCACCATCTTTATATCTCAAAACAAATGCAAGGAATCGAACTTCTCATAGTATTCAACGCTCTTTATATGAAAGTTTTTATTATATCCATCTTGGATGCCCATCATATTAGGACTAAATTCATAAACTAAGCAAATTAACATGCTATTTAAAGATGCTCAAAATAATAGAGGTGAAGTATGAGAGTTCAACAATTTCTATAAAATAAAGCTACCACCAGGCTCAAAAAAGATATAAGTGAAGCACTAGAGCAAAATTGCCTAGCTCAAAAGATATAAGTGAAGCACATAGAGTATTCTAATAAATCACGATTCATGCGTGTCCCTCTCAAAAGGTGTGTACAGCAAGGATGATTGTGGAAAACTAAAAAACAAAGACTCATATCATACAAGATGCTCCAAGCAAAACACATATCATGTGGTGAATAAAAATATTGCCTAAAGTAAATTTACCGATGGAAAGAAGATGAAAAGAGGGGATGCCATCCGGGGCATCCCCAAGCTTAGATGCTTGTTTGTCCTTGAATATTACCTTGGGATTCCTTGGGCATCCCCAAGCATAGGCTCTTTCCACTCCTTATTCCATAGTCCATCAAATGGCTACCCACAACTTGAAAACTTGACAACACAAAACTCAACAGAAAACTCATGAGATCCGTTAGTATAAGAAAATAAATCACCACTTTTTGGTATATTGTGAACTCATTTGTTTTTTATATTTGTGTAATATCTACTGTATTCCAACTTTTCCATGGTTCATACCCCCCCCCCCCACCCCGATACTACCCATAGACTCATCAAAATAAGCAAACAACACATAGAAAACAGAAGTTGTCAAAAACAGAATAGTCTATAGTAATCTGTAAAGTTTGTATACTTATGTGACTCTAAAAATTCTGAAACATTAGGACAACAGAGGCAATTCATATATCAATCTCGTGTAAAAAATTAAAGAATTTATCACGTTCCAGCAGCTCAGATCAATTCCGTTTCTTGGTGCAAAAGTTTATGTTTTTCAGCAAGATCAAATCAACGATATACCAAAGTATCCCAAAGGTCTTACTTGGCTCAAACAGTAAATAAAAACACCAAAACACAATTACTATAGAGGTAATAATGTGTAATCGCATAAAAACAGAAAAGAAAAATATTGGGTTGTCTCCCAACAAGTGCTTTTCTTTAAAGCCTTTTAGCTAGGCATTGATAATTTTAATGATGCTCACATGAAACATGGCAATTGAAACATAAAGAGAGCATCATGTAGCATGTGAAAACACATCTAAGTCTAACATACTTCCTATGCATAGGCGTTTTATAAGCAAATAAATAATCAAAAACTAGCATATGCAAGGAGGAAGAAAGAAACAATAGCAATCTCAACATAACGAGAGGTAAATTAGTAACATGAAAATTTCTACAACCATATTTTCCTCTCTCATAATAATTACATGTAGGATCATAATCAAATTCAACAATATAACTATCACATAAAATATTCTCTTCATGATCCACATGCATGCAAAATTGACACTCTTCCAAAATAGTGGGATTAACATAAAATAAGTAATTACTTCTCCAAGCCCACTTTTATCAAAAAATTCATAAGATTGATCAATATCCAAAGTAGTGGGATCATTATTACCTAGAGTTGACACTCTTCCAAACCCACTTTCAATATTATCACAAGCATTATTATAATATCATATTCATCATTGGGCTTAAACAAATTTTCAAGATCATAAGAAGCATTATCACCCATATCATGATCATTACAATAAGTAGTGGACATAGCAAAATTAGCATCCCCAAGCTTAGGGTTTTGCGCATTATTAGCACAATTGACATTAATATAATTTATAATAACATCATTGCAATCATGCTTTTTATTCAAGGATTTATCGTGAATCACTTCATAAATTTCTTCTTCTAGCACTTCATCGCAACTTTTACATTCACGAATTTCAAGCAAAAACTTCATAAAGATAGTCTAGTGCACACAAATCACTAGCAATTGGTTCATCATAATTGGATATTTTAAAAATATTAGCAAGTGTATGAGGATCCATAAACTCTTTGCTTCTGATTTTCAATAAACACATAACTATACCAAGCAAACGAGCAAACAAACCAAGTAAGACATAAGGGCAAACGAAAAGACGAACGAAAGAAGGCGAATAAAAAGGCAAATATTTTTGTGTTTTCTGAAAACGTTTTACAAGTGGGGAGAGGAAAACGAGAGGCAAATGGCAAATAATGTAATGCAAGAGATGAGAGTTTATGATGGGTACTTGGTAGGCTTTATGTAGAACCTCCCCGGAAACTTCTTGAGCTTGCGTTGCTTTTTCCCTTGAAGTGGAAAGGGTGATGCAGCAAAGTAGAGATAAGTATTTCTCTCAATTTGAGAACCAAGGTATCAATCCAATAGGAGGTACACACAAGTCTCCAATCTATGCACCTACACAAACAATCAAACACTTGCACCCAACGCGATAAAAGGGGTTGTCAATCCCTTCACAGTCACTTGCAAGGATGAGATCTGATAGAGATAGATATAAAAGATTACTAAAACTTAAAACAAAATAAAAGTAAATAAATTCCAGCAAGCTATTTTTGGGTTTTTTGGTTTATAGATCTGAAAATATATGATGAAAAATAGACCCGGGGGCCATAGGTTTCACTAGAGGCTTCTCTCTTGAAAGAAAACATATGGTGGGTGAACAAATTACTGTCGAGCAATTGATAGAAAAGTGCAAAGTTATGATGATATCTAAGGCAATGATTTATGAATATAGGCATCACGTCCGTGTCAAGTAGACCGACTCCTGCCAGCATCTACTACTATTACTCCACACATCGACTGACTCCTGCCTGCATCTAGAATATTAAGTTCATCAGAACAGAGCAATGCTTTAAGTAAGATGACATGATGTAGAGGGATAAACTCAAGCAATATGATGAAAACCCCATCTTTTTATCCTTGATGGCAACAATACAATACATGCCTCGCTACCCCTACCATGTCACTGGGTGAGGACACCGCAAGATTGAACCCAAAACTAAGCACCTCTCCAATTGCAAGAAGAACCAATCTAGTTGGCCAAACCAAACCAATAATTCGAAGAGAAATACAAAGATATCAAATCATGCATATAAGAATTCAGAAAAGACTCAAATAATATTCATACATAATGTGATCATAAATCCACAATTCATCGGATCAAGACTCAAATAATATTACATCAAATAGATCTCCAAGAACATCAAGGAGAACATTGTATTGAAGATCAAGAGAGAGAAGAAGCCATCTAGATACTAGCTATGGACCCATAGGTCTGTGGTAAACTACTCACGCTTCATCGGAAGGGCAATAGGGTTGATGTACTAGCCCTCCATGATTGAATCCCCCTTTGGCAGGGTGCCGGAAAAGGCCCCAAGATGGGATCTCACGGGAACAGAAAGTTACGGCAACGGAAAACTATTTTGGTGGACGCTTATGGTGGTTTGGGAATATTTGGGAGTTTATAGTGTTGAGCGGGAGGTCGGTGGACTCCCGAGGGGCCAACAAGCCAGGGCGGCGCCCGCCCCCCTAGGGCGCGCGCCGAGGGATTGCGGAGCCCTCGGGACTCTTCTGGCCCTCTCTCCAAGTTACGTGGGTGTCTTCTGGTCCAAGAAAAATCATCGCAAAAGTTTTATTCCGTTTGGACTCCGTTTGATATTCCTTTTCTATAGAACTAAAAACAAGGAAAAAAACAGAAACTGGCACTGGGCTCTAGGTTAATAAGTTAGTCCCAAAAATAATATAAAATTGCACATTAATGCATATAAAACATCCAAAACAGATAATATAATAGCATGGAACAATTAAAAATAATAGATACGTTGGAGACGTATCAGCTACGAACTGAAAGACAATAAGCAAGAGTTGTTAATGATAAGAGATATCTATGGGGACACATAGCACTGAAGATAAACTATTAAAAGTATTGCAGTATAGTAGAGTGAACCAGTGGTGCTCGATGGTGTTAGGTGATTTGGTAGAACAATTCACTCTTCTGCAAAAGAGCTATGTCAGGTTAGAGGGACTTGTGATTGAACACAGGAGCAAACCTCTCTTTGTCCTATTCTCCTTCAACCTGAAGTTGATCAGACTTCGGTTGATTTCACTTGGGGTAGATGCTTGATCTCCAAACCTTCAACAGACTTCTTCGTGAATGAAATTTACTCTTGGTTGCTGAATACTTTGCTTGGCAAAGACAATTACTCTTCGACACTCAAGCCATCACCTATCCGTCTAGAGAGTGTGCAACTCTCTGGAGTAATAGGTACAAGAACTCTCAACTCAGAGCTACTGTGATGCTCAACCACTATGTAAGTTTTGGTTCTTGATTTTCTTGCACTGGATCTTAAACTCAAATCTCTCGAGAGGGGTGCTCAATCAATCTTCTCAGAACCTCAAGCGGAGCAGCCAACAAAAAATGTTAGAGCGGGGTGGCTATTTATTGTCGCTACCTTCCCTAATGGGAAATGGCCATTTAGTACATGAAGCCCAACCAATGGCCAACTGACACGTTTCCAACGGTCAAATTTTGAGCACAACGGTAACATTACTTGAGGAACAAGTAATGCTAACTCCTCGGTCCGAAAGATAACTCTCACATCCCAGAAGAACATCGTCTCCAGCTTACAAGTGGTCTTTCGAAGCACAAAGAGATTTCTCTCAGTCTTGCATAGGTTTCAGCTAAGCATCACAACAGACCTAAGATTCGAGAAATTATACCTCTCTTAATAGTACGGAGGTCATATGACTCAAACAAGAGAATAATAACAACGAAAACAAATATAACAACTTCGCTTCATCTTCGAACTTCTCGACTGCACTCGTTCTTTTTCGGACATACATAATGAAAATTGCTTCGAGTCAGCAATAAATTTAAGGGGTTAACTCTTTCACAAAGCTTTCTCGGTACGCTTTGTTCTCAAAATATATATCTTTCTTCTTTGCAATGCATATGTTCCTCGGTGAAATTCTTCGAACTTCATGGAAGAATATAGCAGTCTTCTCGGTATGCCATGGACTATTTCTCTTTGTGTGTACTAGCAAGCAAATTAGTCCCTTGCTATTTCTGACAACAATCTCCAAAACACACGGGGCAAGGTATTGGACCAACAGATTTGAATCGGATTGTGGATGCCCAAACTCTCTTTCCATATCCTATGCCACCGGACTTGGAAACAAATTTGGTTGAAAATTATCCTAACCACTTTTACAGAGTAAGACCACTTGATCGATAGGACCGTAGTACACTAAATAGTTCTCAAATGGAAATTGTGCAAAAATGCCATAGCCACAACTCGAAGGTACATGGTATATTTGCTATGGAGTACCATGCCAACATTGTGACCTAATAGAGAAGCAAAGAGAATTGTTCGGAAGTGTCATGTAAATTTTTTGTGCTTGGTCGTACTGGAGCTAACAGAGAATGTCTCGAAGGAAACTTGAGTCAAAGTACCGGAACAAAACGTGCGACTATTCCGACCAGCGTAAAACTGGATTTGCTCTCTAGTGTTTATAAACACTCATGGGGTTCGATGGTACCATGGGAAATATCATGGTGGTACCATGGATATGAAAAACTTTGGTGTGGAGTGGCTTGAGTGGATTGTCTAGGGACTTTGCTTAGGATCTTTTTCTTGGGGCTTAAATAAAAGTGTTTTTGCTTTGTACCCTATTGATAGTACACTTATTGTGAATCTTGGATTGACCAAAAACATAAAATTTACATTCTAAGTTTGAGGTTGACACCATCTCGAAAAGTTGGGGGTAGGGGACGCCATTTATGTTCTACTAGAAGCATTAGGACTTAGTTTCTAAAATAAATTTGATAAGCACATTAGTCATCTTAATTGCTCTATCCTTAATCATCAAACACGAATAACAATATATTTGTTCGAGCAACCAGCAAGAGAAATGCCTTATTATTTAGAGAGAACAGAGAAACATGTACGTACAAGAGTCTTCGTGTTTTAAGTTTTGAGTGGAACATGAAAAAATCCCATACCAAACAGAAAAATGGCTACATAGAAAACGCGGCAGGGCCCTCCCCGTGCACTCCGAAAGAGAGCTCACGCCACTGGATATCCTCGAGGGATGCGCGAGCTCGCTCCAAAGCACATAATTTGTTCAACAAAATGTGTGACAACTGGGTTTATACAAGCTTAATTCCATTATTAATGTCTATCATCTGAAACATACTAAGTCTTGCTTAGTCTAAATGTCTATCATTCAAGAACATCACAATTTATAGATTTAGAGTGAGCCTTTTTGTTGTTGCAGTGCCAGGCAAAGATCGCATCAATTTACGCGGTGCCTACTTTTTATTACTAGCACACATGCCCGTGCGGTGCAACGGGAGACTGCAAGGGACGCAAATCAGGCTCGGAGACATATGATCCTATTCCTCCTCAGATAGCATGTCAAACTACCTTCAGGATCCTATGCACATCAGATAACATTTTTGGTCTTCATTTACCATTAAATCACTCTTTTACTTCTTCTTCCTCCACCCATTATCTTTATCTCTCTATCGAAGCTCATGGATGTATGTGCTTTACTACAGAGCAAATGCATGTTGCTATGAATCGGGGGTGGCAAGGTCGATAAACTGAGTCGCGGGACACATGTTGCTGATGACAATAACAATGGACCGATTGATAGTAGGGTTATTCAAGACGGTAGTTCGGAACATGAAATATGATCCCTCTCAAACTCATCCGGGTGAGTAACACAAACTTCAAATTATTAGTGCATACTAAAATTTAAAAGTATAATAGGAAGAAATAACATTATTCACTGTCACTAATGATGCCACATCCTAAATAGATTTTATGCCATGCAACTTGACATCATCGGCCAAACATAGTACATGCTAGATACATCATTGATTACTATTTAGGCATCTGGATAGTGGAGATTGCTCGCATATGTCAAACTATTGGTTTTTATATTAGTGGACATTCTAAAAAATTCACAAGCTTACTAATAGGCATGACAAGAGTAACGCAAACTTTTTTGTAAAGAAAAGCAACAACATAATCTTTTTGTATTTCAAAGAAAGCTAGATTTCATGAGCTTGAAAGTGGGCGGCGTTTCTAGATCGAAGACGAACCTGAAAGCTTCCATCTATATCGCTCTACTCCAAGTCTTTTGTTCTACTCCGAGTTGTAGACAGATCGCTCGCTCTGCTCCAAGTCCTAGATGAATCGGTTTTTCACATTATTATTTTTAAATCAGAGGTGTTTTTGTAAGAACTAATTAAAGGAGAGCTTTGAATTTAGAACTTTCATGAGAGCTTAGGTGGACCAAGGATCGGTGGTCAAGCAGGCGCATAGTTGTGCATGGGGGCGCGGCTGCACCTCCACTGCTACAGGCTGTATATTTCCTTTTCTTCAAGACCGAATCTTTCCTTTCTTTGGAATTAATTCCATTTGCTTCCTTATTTACCTATCGACACTTTGACTCTTTCCTTTTGGTTCAACAGCAGGATTCAATCTATTTCCTTCTTCAAGACCCGAAATCCCTCTTTCCTTCTTTGGATTCAATTTCATTCACTTCCTTAATTGCCTATCCACTATTTCCTTTTTGTTTCTCTATCACAGACTTGAAATACCTCTTCCATCCTTATTTTCCCCTCTTTTCCTTACTTATCGGGACAACTTATTTCCTTCCTTATTGATTCCCGAAACCGTTGATACCGGGAAACTCGAAGGCCTTTTTAAGTTACGAAGTTTGGGTCGAAGGGAGCAATGTGGGATTATTTGAAATCTGAATGAACCTTCTCTTATACCATAGAGGGAGCTAGCCTAGTTGGTAGCATCAAAAGTTGTAAGACATGAGGTAGCAATTCTGTGCACCAACAACTTTGTTTTTGCACGGTGGGCCGAAAAATAGGTGGCTTGTTCACCTTCGAGTGGGCTTTGATATTGTTCTTCCTTTGGAAAACTAGGACGTGGATTAAAAAGATCGAGTGACTCAAAAAATTAGGAGGAAGCGTATTATAACGCAGGAAGAAGCTTATTACGACGGTGAGCGGGAAGAAGCAATCTTTGCTTTATTATTAGGTAAAGATATGCCGCAGAACTAAACAACTACCCACGATCCAAACCACCGCCGCAGGAACCCGCCTCCCGCTCAACCTTCGCGCCGCCGCCGCCAGAGGGCTGACCGGCGAAGTCGTGCCTGTCCCTGGGATGGTGGCGGCAGCGCAGATCCTCTCCTCTCACGCTCTATGCGCCCCGCTCCCTTCATCCCTAAGATGGCGTCATGCTCCGGCGGCGGGTCTCTTTAGCGCCCTCCCCCTGTCGGCCCGGCCGGCGTCGTGTTTGGCCGTGGCCATGGTGGTGGCGGGGCTACTTCCTCCCCCCATGCGTCGCGCCTCGAGCCCCTCCCAAGATTCAACTCCCTTCCCTACTGGTCTGAACGACTTTCTGCTTGGCCATGGCCTTGGAAGTCTCCGGCGGCGCCGACCTCCCTCGATCTGTGGTGGCGGCTTCAGCGTGGCGGTTGTTGAGGCAACGGTGGTCGTTTCCCCTACGGTGGCTGCTTTTGGCGGTGTGCCGCCCTGGTGATGTTCATGTGGTGCCTCACAGGTCTTTCCTGGCACTGCTCCGACCATGGCTGTCTCTGGACATGAGGGGCGGCGGCGATGAGCTGGCCTTCTGCGTGTGCGGTGCGGGCCGCCGACGCTGTGATCCTCGGTTGGTGGTGGTGACCTAAATCCGATTGACCAGATGGTGGTGACTGTAGATTGTTCTGCAGTGACCTCCTACGGATTCACGACAGGGAGGTCATCGAAAAGACTTCAGGAGGATTTATCTCTTGATCCGGTGGATGACTTCAGTGGTGAGTTAACGACGACTGACGCAGAGGTAAAGTTGTGGAGTGGCGGCGATCCAATTGTAGCTACTGAGATTGTGGAAAAGCGGTGGCGACAACACATGTGACTTTGATGGTGGTGTTGTGAGCACCTGGCCTGGAGCTCCGGGGCGAAAGCCTAGGTCAAACTCGAGTGGTTATACCTGGCAATGGCGATGTTTTTTTACGTCGTTACCTTGTTGGACGCATTGCTCGGACTGATTCTTCTGGGTGAAAACTTTGATTCTGACCTTTTGTGGTTAGATCCGACGACGACGACGCTTGAGTGTCGCTTCCTTCCTGAAGTCGTTGCTGTTGAAGACCATCGTAATCCATGTGGAGTCAATGCTTGGTGCGGATATATATAGTCTCGGTTATAGTTTGTCGATGGCTCATCTAATCGCTTTGAGGCTTTTTTCTTTTTATTTTTTCCACGCCTAAGCATAGATTTTGGTCTTCGGACTTTGCTAGTTGCTAGTGTGTTTTTGCGTGTGTATGTTGGGTGAGCTGTGTGCATCCTAATTATGTAGAGCCCGGGTGTGTGCTCATTATATTGTATCCTCTTGATGCTCTTTTTAGTCAATAAAATCAGCCTTTGTCCAAATAATGTGGATATCCGATGATCAATGAAATTACACGAAGTCTAGACTTGAATAGCTAATCAGCTTGCATTCCCAATTGAATGTTCACACTTTTGGCAACATGTGCAGGCGTGACGATGAACACGTACATGAGTACTAGGCCGGCCCGCTCAAAGATTACCACGTATATATCCGTGAATGCGTGAAGCGCCAGGAGGACGTGGTCTCCACGAGCAATAATTGACGTGCATGCATGTGATGTGCAAACTTGGAATGTTCTTTGAAGTGTGTCAGCACTGCTGCAATGGTAGATCGATCAGGTCATGAAGGACTGGTTATGCCTTGATTTATTACCATATTTTTAACTTACAGGCTGCCCGTAACGGGAGTATCATAAGGTAGTATCATGCATGCCAATTAAGCATTTTTTTTTTGAGGTGGCATAGAATTAAATGAAGAAAGAGATGCTTGAGTATCATATCATGATATCGTACCATAATAAATGATGTGCTACTTTGTGTCAAGCATTATAATAAATGTAGCCATCTATGATACCAATATATGATACTATGCATTATGGATATAGTATTATATACTACTATCATATGCATGATACTAGTATATGATACACCCCATTACAACGAACCTAAGCTAATTGGCGTTGAAACTCGCGATCGATAGCTGGTTGTCTGCCGGCTAGGGGTTGTCGGTGGTGGAAGCCCTGATCCCTTCCAGCCAAAATTGGTGGGCGTCGGCTTCGACCTCTGAGTAGTCGGACCTTTACTTCCACTTCGCCATCACCGGTCCTCTTGCTCACGACCGTCCCCTCCTCGCAACACATCCGATTACAGCCTCACGTGTGCATTAGCCATGCTGAATTATCTCCCCTACATTTCTGGAAGCAGACCATATTCGTGTCTAGGTCATCGATGATTGGCTTTCTCTTATTATCTCTTATAATTTTACATGGCGGTGATTTCACTGACAATAGAAACTGGTGAGGAGCATTGGAGAAGAAGGGGTGCATTAAGATCTGTAGAGACACATGGACTGTGATTAGATGGGTCTAACTTGTAGACAAAAAAATATATGCAATCCCAATTTTTTTAATTCTACGTACCTGCACCCTAGGTATGTCACCGTGGGGCCAACCTTATTTGCCGCCTATGGCAACAAATAGTCATAGTTTCGTCGAAGCGAGCCTCCAGTCCCCAGCCTTTTTCTGCCTTTCGGTTTCTTTTTTTAGTGTGTGATTGTATGATGAATTTTGTTTGAATATGCATGGAATATTTTTAATATACATTGAACATTTTATAATATATGATGAACTTTTAAAAATTATACGATAATCTTTTTTAATACATACTGAACTTTTTTAATATATGGTGTACTTCTTTTCAATATGCGGTGAACCTTTTTTAATGTACACTGACCTTTTTTCTAAACACATGCTCAACATTTAAAAAAATAAAAAATTGTATGAATTTTTAAAAAGTGTTTGAAATTTTCAAAAACTGTTCAAAATTTCAAACGATGTTCACATTTTCTAAAAACTATATTTGTTTTTTTGTTTTAGAAAACCTTTTGAGAAAATGTTTGGAAAAAATGATTAAAACCCGCTTCACTACAGTGCAGCAGGCGCTATAGCGTTCATTTCTTATAGTGTTGCGGCGCTACAGTATACCTCCCGCTACAGTAATCTGCTGCAACCCAAATGGGCCGGCCCAATTGGCCGTGCCTGTGCGATGCTGCGGCTGTTTGAACCATGCATGATTCTAGCCTTGCGATCTCTCCTGCCGCCACCGTTACGTCTTCGAGCTAGGACACGCGCACGTTGCCGCACGCAGTTCAAGTCATCATGTCGCGCAGACGAACAGGCTCGAGCGACTGATGAGTGATGATTGATCAATTCCCCTTCACCTGCCCCATTTTTACACATTCACGAGCACGTGGCTGTTGTAGTAGTCCAACAGCTAAAATAAGTAAATGGCCGCTTATGGCTCTACTCTACAAGTGGGCCCCAAAAATCTAGCAAACAGTCTGGCTGGCCCAATTAAGTAATCCTACTTTATATTTCAGCGTAGATGAATAGCTCCGGGAGCTCGTCGGAGCTCAGGTACACGGCCCGGATCCTCCCCCCCCCCCCCCCCCCCCCCCCCCACGCATTGGGAATGGCCCATTTACTTTTCTTGTAGCACTAGCATGCGTGCGTCGTGCGGTCCGTTTTTCTTCTTCTGCCTTTTAAATTCGGCAATTTCTTTCGTTTTATCTTTTTTCTTCTTGTTTGTCAAAATTCATGATTTTTTTTGCCTGTGAATTTTGTTTGAAGCATGAATTTTAGCTCTGATCTTTTAAAAAAAATTGCGAATGATTCAAACTACATGATTTGTTTTTCAAATTTGATGAACTTATTTTTCAAATAGGTGATTTTTTTCAAATTTCATAAACTTTAGCTCTGTTTTTTACAAATTCGTGAAATTTTATCCAAATGTCATGAACTTTTTCAAATCTGTGAAATTTTTCAAACTCGTGAGATTTTTCTAAATTTGCAAATATTTCTCAAATGAGTGAACTTTTCTAAAATTAGTGAATTTTTTTAATTTGATGAACATTCTCAAAATATGCGAACTTTTCCAAGTCAACAAACTTTTTTTAAACTAGCAATCTTTTGTCTATTTCATTAACGTTTTTCTCAAATTAGTGAAAAAAAATTCAATCCCATCAACTTTTTTGAATACATGAATTTTTTTTTCAATTTCGTGAACTTTTTCTGAATAGGCAAACTTTTTTCCCCATGTTTGTGAACTTTTTGAAATTTATGATCTTTCAAAATTTGTTATTTAAAAAGCACATTTTTCCAACATGTATTCGAATAATTCAAGAATCTAAGCAATAAAGTGAATGGTACAATATATTGTGCAATATATAGCATGCCTACAGTTATTCTTAAAACATCCGCGAGGCAATCAGTTAGTAGCACTAAGTAGCTCTAGTGGTTAGTCAAACATGTACAAGAGCGTAACTGTGCGAGTTCAATTACTCGAGGAGAGCCACTTTTTTGAGAGGGGGGGGTGTTGTGCTATATTTTTTTCCATGTTATAAATACAATTTGATGCATTGCGCGTTCGTGGCCCGGCCTACCAGGAGCTGCAATGAGCGTCGGTTCCCTTTTGCAGCACTAAAGGCGTGGAGTAGGAGTTCCCGAATCAAGAGGCAGCAAAGCAGCACGAGACTGGCGACCGCGGGGGCCATCGGCAGCCCGGAATAACTAGGTGAACTATTTTCAGTAATTTACCAAGAAATTCTGCACTTAAATGCAAGCTCAAAATACTGGATATCGAGTTTGTATTAGTTTGGTTTCAATATATCATATGTCAAGTAAAAAAAATAAAAATCAAGGATTGTCAAGACCTTGTAGCTGCCGCCTTCCAAAGAAATCTAGGGTTCCTACGCCTCCAGCCGGCGCTGCCACCGGCCCGCCTCGTCTCTAGTGGCCTTGGGGCCATAAGGGCGCAGTGGATCCCGGTCATTGCCAGTGGGAGGGCTCCATTTTTAGACCTTTCTTCGAGTTTTGTTAGGTTTGTGTTCTGCTCAGGAAGGCGAGACGACAGCGGCTCCCTGAAGATGGAATAAAGGTATTCCTGCCTAGTCCCTGTTCCAGTGGTGCGTCTAGTATCGTCGGTGGACGTGTGGAGGTGTGTCTCCGGCGGATCTGTCTTTGGTGGGTTTGCTCGGATCTGGTCGTTGTTCGTCTATGTTTGTGTGTCTTCAGGTTGGATCCGTCTGATCTACACTACTCTTCATAGGCGACGGTTGTTGTTCTAGTACGTTGGTTTTATGGGGCCTTATTACGACAACTTCCCGACTGTCTAATACAACAAGTTTGCCCGACTACGGTGAGGGAGGGGCGATGACAGCGGCGCGCCTTTGGCTCGCTTCAGTGCGTGTAGTTGTTGCTAGGTGGTTTTCGGATCTGGATGTAATTTTTATTATTTCTAGTGTTCGTTGTACTACCATGATTGAAGATGAATGGATGGGAAGTTTTTTCCGAAAGAAAAAGATCAGATGTCAAATTGAAGGAAATATGCCCTAGAGGCAATAATAAAGTTGTTATTTATATTTCCTTATACCATGATAAATGTTTATTATTCATGCTAGAATTGTATTAACCGGAAACTTGGTACATGTGTGAATACATAGAAAAACAGAGTGTCACTAGTATGCCTCTACTTGACTAGCTCGTTGAATCAAAGATGGTTAAGTTTCCTAGCCATAGACATGAGTTGTCATTTGATTAATGGGATCACATCATTAGAGAATGATGTGATTGACTTGACCCATTCCGTTAGCTTAGCATTTGATCGTTTAGTATATTGCTATTGCTTTCTTCATGACTTATACATGTTCCTATGACTATGAGATTATGCAACTCCCGAATACCGGAGGAACACTTTGTGTGCTACCAAACGTCACAAGTAACTGGGTAATTATAAATGTGCTCTACAGGTGTCTCCGATGGTACTTGTTGAGTTGGCATAGATCGAGATTAGGATTTGTCACTCCGATTGTCGGAGAGGTATCTCTGGGCCCTCTCGGTAATGCACATCACTATAAGCCTTGCAAGCAATGTGACTAATGAGTTAGTTGCGGTATGATGCATTACAGAACGAGTAAAGAGACTTGCCGGTAACGAGATTGAACTAGGTATTGAGATACCGATAATCGAATCTCGGGCAAGTAACATATCGATGACAAAGGGAACAACGTATGTTGTTATGCGGTTTGACCGATAAAGATCTTCGTAGAATATGTAGGAGCCAATATGAGCATCCAGGTTCCGCTATTGGTTATTGACCGGAGACATGTCTCGTCATGTCTACATAGTTCTCGAACCCGTAGGGTCCGCACGCTTAAAGTTCCGTGACGATCGGTATTATGAGTTTATGTGTTTTGATGTACCGAAGGTAGTTCGAAGTCCCGGATATGATCATGGACATGACGAGGAGTCTCGAAATGGTCGAGACATAAAGATTGATATATTGGATGACTGTATTTGGACATTGGAATGGTTCCGGGTGAGATCGGGAATATAGCAGAGTACCGGGAGGTTACCGAAACCCCTCGGGAGGTATATGGGCCTTATTGGGCCATAGTGGGAGACAGGAGAAGGGAGAAAAGGAGGGGGTGCCCCCTCGAAGCCCAATCCGAATTGGGAGGGGGGCCGGGCCCCCCTTTCCTTCCTCCTTCCTCCCCCTTCCTTCCACTCCTAGTCCAACTAGGGAAGGGGGAAATCCTACCCCCGATGGGAGTAGGACTCCCCATGGGGCGCACCATAGGAGGCCCGGCCCTCCCCCTCCTCCACTCCTTTATATACGGGGGAGGGGGGCACCCCATAGACACACAAGTTGATCATTGATCTCTTAGCCGTGTGCGGTGCCCCCTCCACCATAATCCACCTCGGTCATATCGTCGTAGTGCTTAGGCGAAGCCCTGCGCCTGTAGCTTCATCATCACATCATCACGCCGTCGTGCTGACGAAGCTCTTCCCCGACACTCTGCTGGATCGTGAGTTCGTGGGACGTCGCCGAGCCGAACGTGTGCAGATCGCGGAGGTGCCGTACCTTCGATGCTAGGATCGGTCGATCGTGAAGACGTACGACTACATCAACCGCGTTGTCGTAACGCTTCCGCTTATGGTCTACGAGGGTACGTGGACAACACTCTCCCCTCTCGTCGCTATGCATCACCATGATCTTGCATGTGCGTAGGAATTTTTTTGAAATTACTACGTTCCCCCAACAGTGGCATCCAAGCCAGGTTTATGCGTAGATGTTATATGCACGAGTAGAACACAAGTGAGTTGTGGGCGATAATAGTCATACTACTTACCAGCATGTCATACTTTGATTCGGCGGTATTGTTGGATGAAGCGGCCCAGACCGACATTACGCGTACGCTTACGCGAGACTGGTTCTACCGACGTGCTTCACACACAGGTGGCTGGCGGGTCTCGGTTTCTCCAACTTTAGTTGAATCGAGTGTGGCTACGCCCGATCCTTGTTGAAGGTTAAAACAGCACATACTTGACGAAAAATCGTTGTGGTTTTGATGCGTAGGTAAGAACGGTTCTTGCTCAGCCCGTAGCAGCCACGTAAAACTTGCAACAACAAAGTAGAGGACGTCTAATTTGTTTTTGCAGGGCATGTTGTGATGTGATATGGTCAAGACGTGATGACATATAAATTGTTGTATGAGATGAACATGTTTTGTTAAAGTTATCGGCAACTGGCAGTAGCCTTATGGTTGTCTCTTTATTGCATAAGATGCAAGCACCATATAATTGATTTACTTTATCGCTATGCGATAGCAATAGTTGCAAAAGCAATAGTTGATGAGACGACCATGTGACGACACGTTGATAGAGATCAAGATGATGGAGATCATTGTGTCATGCCGGTGACGATGGAGATCATGACAGTACTTTGGAGATGGAGATCAAAGGCACAAGATGATGATGGCCATATCATGTCACATATTTTGATTGCATGTGATGTTTATCTTTTATGCATCTTATATTGCTTAGTTCGGCGGTAGCATTATAAGATGATCCCTCACTAAATTTCAAGGTATAAGTGTTCTCCCTAAGTATGCACCGTTGCGACAGTTCTTCGTGCCGAGACACCAAGTGATGATCAGGTGTGATAAGCTCTACGTTCACATACAACGGGTGCAAGCCAGTTTTGCACACGCAGAATACTCGGGTTAAACTTGACGAGCCTAGCATATGCAGATATGGCCTCGGAACACTGGAGACCGAAAGGTCGAGCGTGAATCATATAGAAGATATGATCAACATAGTGATGTTCACCATTGAAAACTACTCCATCTCACGTGATGATCGGACATGGTTTAGTTCATTTGGATCACGTGATCACTTAGATGATTAGAGGGGTGTCTATGTAAGTGGGAGTTCTTAAGTAATATGATTAATTGAACTTTAATTTATCATGAACTTAGTCCAGGTATTATTAGCATATCTATGTTGTAGATCTATAGCTCGCGATGTAGCTCCCCGTTTATTTTTATATGTTCCTAGAGAAAAATAAGTTGAAAGATGATAGTAGCAATGATGCGGACTTGGTCCATGATCTGAGGATTATCCTCATTGCTGCACAGAAGAATTATGTCCTTGATGCACCGCTAGATGACAGACTGATACGTCTCCAACGTATCTATAATTTTTGATTGTTCCATGCTATTATATTATCTATTTTGGATGTTTATGGGCTTTATTAAACACTTTTATATTATTTTTGGGACTAACCTATTAACCTAGAGCCTAGTGCCAGTTCCTGTTTTTTCCCTTGTTTCAGTGTTTCGTAGAAAAGGAATATCAAACGGAGTCCAAACGGAATGAAACCTTCGGGAGAGTTATTTTTGGAACGGAAGCAATCCAGGGGACTTGGAGAGTACGTAAGGGAAGCAACGAGGAAGGCACGAGGCAGGGGGCGCGCCCACCCCCTGGGCGCGCCCTCCACCCTCGTGGGCCCTTCGTGGCTCCCCTGACCGACTTCTTTCGCCTATATATATCAATATACCCTAAAACCATCGGGGAACAGAATAGATCGGGAGTTCCGCCGCCGCAAACCTCTGTAGCCACCAAAAACCAATCGGGACCCTGTTCCGGCACCCTGCCGGAGGTGGGATCCCTCACCGGTGGCCATCTTCATCATCTCGGCGCTCTCCATGACGAGGAGGGAGTAGTTCACCCTCGGGGCTGAGGGTATGTACCAGTAGCTATGTGTTTTGATCTCTCTCTCTCTCTCTCTCGTGTTCTTGAGGTGATACGATCTTGATGTATCGCAAGCTTTGCTATTATAATTGGATTTGATGATGTTTCTCCCCCCTCTACTCTCTTGTAATGGATTGAGTTTTCCCTTTGAAGTTATCTTATCGGATTGACTCTTTAAGGATTTGAGAACACTTGATGTATGTCTTGCCGTGCTTATCTGTGGTGACAATGGGATATTCACGTGATCCACTTGATGTATGTTTTGGTGATCAACTTGCGGGTTCCGCCCATGAACCTATGCATAGGGGTTGGCACACGTTTTCGTCTTGACTCTTGGTAGAAACTTTGGGGCACTCTTTGAAGTACTTTGTGTTGGATTGAATAAATGAATATGAGATTGTGTGATGCATATCGTATAATCATACCCACGGATACTTGAAGATGGTGATATTAGAGTCATGCTAGTTGAGTAGTTGTGAATTTGAGAGATACTTGTGTTAAAGTTTGTGATTCCCGTAGCATGCACGTATGGTGAACCGTTATGTGATGAAGTCGGAGCATGATTTATTTATTGATTGTCTTCCTTATGAGTGGCGGTCGGGGATGAGCGATGGTCTTTTCCTACCAATCTATCCCCTTAGGAGCATGCGCGTAGTACTTTGTTTCAATAACTAATAGATTTTTGCAATAAGTATGTGAGTTCTTTATGACTAATGTTGAGTCCATGGATTATACGCACTCTCATCCTTCCACCATTGCTAGCCTCTCTAAATACCGCGCACCTTTCGCCGGTATCATACACCCACCATATACATTCCTCAAAATAGCCACCATACCTACCTATCATGGCATTTCCATAGCCATTCCGAGATATATTGCCATGCAACTTACCACTGTTACGTTTATTACGACACGCTTCATCATTGTCATATTGCTTTGCATGATCATGTAGTTGACATCGTATTTGTGGCAAAGCCACCGTTCATAATTCTTTCATACATGTCACTCATGAGTCATTGCACATCCCGGTACACTGCCGGAGGCATTCATATAGAGTCATATCTTGTTCTAAGTATTGAGTTGTAATTCTTGAGTTGTAAGTAAATAAAAGTGTGATGATCATCATTATTAGAGCATTGTCCCAGTGAGGAAAGGATGATGGAGACTATGATTCCCCCACAAGTCGGGATGAGACTCCAGACGAAAAATAAAAAAAGAGAAAAAAGAGGCAAAAAAAAGAGAAGGCCCAAAAAAATATTTATAAAAAATGAAATGAGAGAAAAAGAGAGAAGGGACAATGCTACTATCCTTTTACCACACTTGTGCTTCAAAGTAGCACCATGATCTTCATGATAGAGAGTCTCCTATGTTGTCACTTTCATATACTAGTGGGAATTTTACGTTATAGAACTTGGCTTGTATATTCCAATGATGGGCTTCCTCAAAATGCCCTAGGTCTTCGTGAGCAAGCGATTTGGATGCACACCCACTTAGTTTCTTTTGTTGAGCTTTCATACACTTATAGCTCTAGTGCATCCGTTGCATGGCAATCCCTACTCACTCACATTGATATCTATTGATGGGCATCTCCATAGCCCGTTGATACGCCTAGTTGATGTGAGAATATCTTCTCCTTTTTGTCTTCTCCACAACCACCATTCTATTCCACCTATAGTGCTATGTCCATGGTTCACGCTCATGTATTGCGTGAAGATTGAAAAAGTTTGAGAACATCAAAAGTATGAAACAATTGCTTGGCTTGTCATCGGGGTTGTGCATGATTTAAATATTTTTGTGTGATGAAGATAGAGCATAACCAGACTATATGATTTTGTAGGGATAGCTTGATTTGGCCATGTTATTTTGAGAAGACATGATTGCTTTGTTAGTATGCTTGAAGTATTATTGTTTTCATGTCAACATTAAACTTTTGTCTTGAATCTTATGGATCTGAATATTCTTGCCACAATAAATAAGATTACATGGATAAATATATTAGGTAGCATTCCACATCAAAAAATTTGTTTTTATCATTTACCTACTCGAGGACAAGTAGGAATTAAGCTTGGAGATGCTTGATACGTCTCCAACGTATCTATAATTTTTTATTGTTCCATGCTATTATATTATCTGTTTTGGATGTTTATGGGCTTTATTAAACACTTTTATATTATTTTTGGGACTAACGTATTAACCCAGAGCCCAGTGCCAGTTCCAGTTTTTTCCCTTGTTTCAGTGTTTCGCAGAAAAGGAATATCAAACGGAGTCCAAACGGAATGAAACCTTCGCGAGAGTTATTTTTGGAACGGAAGCAATCCAGGGGACTTGGAGTGTACGTAAGGGAAGCAACGAGGAAGGCACGAGGCAGGGGGGCGCGCCCACCCCCTGGGCGCGCCCTCCACCCTCGTGGGCCCTTCGTGGCTCCCCTGACCGACTTCTTTCGCCTATATATATCAATATACCCTAAAACCATCGGGGAACAGAATAGATCGGGAGTTTCGCCGCCGCAAACCTCTGTAGCCACCAAAAACCAATCGGGACCCTGTTCCGGCACCCTGCCGGAGGGGGGATCCCTCACCGGTGGCCATCTTCATCATCTCGGCGCTCTCCATGACGAGGAGGGAGTAGTTCACCCTCGGGGCTGAGGGTATGTACCAGTAGCTATGTGTTTTGATATCTCTCTCGTGTTCTTGAGGTGATACGATCTTGATGTATCGCGAGCTTTGTTATTATAGTTGGATCTTATGATGTTTCTCCCCCCTCTACTCTCTTGTAATGGATTGAGTTTTCCCTTTGAAGTTATCTTATCGGATTGAGTCTTTAAGGATTTGATGTATGTCTTGCCGTGCTTATCTGTGGTGACAATGGGATATTCACGTGATCCACTTGATGTATGTTTTGGTGATCAACTTGCGGGTTCCGCCCATGAACCTATGCATAGGGGTTGGCACACGTTTTCGTCTTGACTCTTCGGTAGAAACTTTGGGGCACCCTTTGAAGTACTTTGTGTTGGATTGAATAGATGAATATGAGATTGTGTGATGCATATCGTATAATCATACCCACGGATACTTGAGGTGACATTGGAGTATCTAGGTGACATTAGGGTTTTGGTTGATTTGTGTCTTAAGGTGTTATTCTAGTACGAACTCTATGATAGATTGAACGAAAAGAATAGCTTCGTGTTATTTTACTACGGACTCTTGAATAGATCGATCAGAAAGAATAACTTTGAGGTGGTTTCGTACCCTACCATAATCTCTTCGTTTGTTCTCCGCTATTAGTGACTTTGGAGTGACTCTTTGTTGCATGTTGAGGGATAGTTATATGATCCAATTATGTTATTATTGTTGAGAGAACTTGCACTAGTGAAAGTATGAACCCTAGGCCTTGTTTCCTAGCATTGCAATACCGTTTGTGCTCACTTTTATCATTAGTTACCTTGCTGTTTTTATATTTTCAGATTACAAAAACCTATATCTACCATCCATATTGCACTTGTATCACCATCTCTTTGCCGAACTAGTGCACCTATACAATTTACCATTGTATTGGGTGTGTTGGGGACACAAGAGACTCTTTGTTATTTGGTTGCAGGGTTGTTTGAGAGAGACCATCTTCATCCTATGCCTCCCACGGATTGATAAACCTTAGGTCATCCACTTGAGGGAAATTTGCTACTGTCCTACAAACCTCTGCACTTGGAGGCCCAACAACGTCTACAAGAAGAAGGTTGCCTAGTAGACATCACAGACCTATTGCAGGAGCAGATGCAGATGTTATGAACGTTCGACAATGCTCGGTATGATAACTACTTGATAGTTTAGTGCACCATACTTTACGGCTTAGAACCGGGACTTCAAAAACGTTTTGAACGCCACAGAACATATAAGATGTTCCAAGAGTTGAAATTGGTATTTCATACTCATGCCCATGTCGAGAGGTATGAGACCTCTGACAGTACTTTTCCTAGAAAATGGAGGAGAATGGCTCAACAAGTGAGCATGTGCTCAGATTTTTTGGGTACTACAATTGCTTGAATCAAGTGGGAGTTGATCTTCCAGATAAGATAGTAATTGGCAAAGTTCTCTAGTCACTGTCGCCAAGTTAATAGAACTTTGTGATGAACTATAATATGCAAGGGATGACGAAAGTAATTCCCGAGCTCTTCGCGATGTTGAAATTGGCGAAGGTAGAAACTAAGAAAGAGCATCAAGTGTTGATGGTTTACAAGACCACTAGTTTCAAGAAAAAGGGCAAAAGAATAGAAAGGGAACTTCAAGAAGAATGACAAACAAGTTGTCACTCCCGTTGTGACGCCCCCGATTTGACCGTACACTAATCATGCACGCAAATGTGTACTATCAAGATCAGGGACTCACGGGAAGATATCACAACACAACTCTACAACATAAATAAGTCATACAAGCATCATAATACAAGCCAGGGGCCTCGAGGGCTCGAATACAAATGCTCGATCATAGACGAGTCCGCGGAAGCAACAATATCTGAGTACAGACATAAGTTAAACAAGTTTGCCTTAAGAAGGCTAGCACAAAAGTAGCAACGATCGAAAAGGCAAGGCCTCCTGCCTGGGACCTCCTAACTACTCCTGGTCATCGTCAGCGGCCTGCACGTAGTAGTAGGCACCTCCAGTGTCGTAGGTGTCGTCGTCGACGGTGGCGTCTGACTCCTGGACTCCAGCATCTGGTTGCGACAACCAGATAGAAAGGAAAAAGGGGAAAAAGAGGGAGAGAAGCAACCGTGAGTACTCATCCAAAGTACTCGCAAGCAAGGAGCTATACTACATATGCATGGGTATATGTGTAAAGGGGCATATCAGTGGACTGAACTGCAGAATGCCAGAATAAGAGGGGGATAGCTAGTCCTGTCGAAGACTACGCTTCTGGACATCTCCATCTTGCAGCATGTAGAAGAGAGTAGATTGAAGTCCTCCAAGTAGCATCGCATAGCATAATCCTACCCGGCAATCCCCTCCTCGTCGCCCTGTTAGAGAGCGATCACCGGGTTGTATCTGGCACTTGGAAGGGTGTATTTTATTCAGTATCCAGTTCTAGTTGTCACAAGCTCAAGGTACAACTCCGGGTCGTCCTTTTACCGAGGGACACGGCTATTCGAATAGATAAACTTCCCTGCAGGGGTGCACCACATAACCCAACACGCTCGATCCCAATCGGCCGGACACACTTTTCTGGGTCATGCCCGGCCTCGTAAGATCAACACGTCGCAGCCCCACCTAGGCTCAACAGAGAGGTCAGCACGCCGGTCTAAACCTATGCGCGCAGGGGTCTGGGCCCATCGCCCTATGCACACCTGCACGTTGCGTACGCGGCCGGAAGCAGACCTAGCCCCCTTAATACAAGCGCGAGCTTACGGTCCAATGCGGCGCGCGCCACTCAGTTGCTGACGTCAAAAGAGCTTCGGCTGATACCACGACGTCGGGATACCCATAACTACTCCCACGTAGATGGTTAGTGCGTATAGACCAAATGGCCAGACTCAGATCAAATACCAAGATCTCGTTAAGCGTGTTAAGTAACCACGAACGCCGACCAGGGCCAGGCCCACCTCTCACCTAGGCGGTCTCAACCTGCCCTGTCGCTCCGCCACAAAGATCCACTCGCGGGTACTCCTACGAGCCGACCCGACTTAAATCATCACATGTGTCATGTATATAGTATATAAGTATATACCCGTGATCACCGCCCAGGTGATCACGGCCCGATAGTATAGCACAGCAGACGGACAAGAATGTAGGGCCACTGATGGAAATCTAGCATCCTAGACTAAGCATGTAGGATTGCAGATAAAGATAACAACAATAGTAGCAAGGATAGGCTATGCATCAGAATAGGATATCGGAAAGCAGTAACATGCTACACTACTCTAATGCAAGCAGTATAGAGAAGTATAGGCGATATCTGGTGATCAAGGGGGGGGGGCTTGCCTGGTTGCTCTGGCAAGTAGGAGGGGTCGTCGACTCCGTAGTCGAACTGGGCAGCAGCAGTGTCGGTCTCGTAGTCTACCGGAGAGAAGAGGGGGAAGAAACAGTAAATACAATGCAAACATAAGCATGGCGATGCGTGACATGACAATGAGTGGTGCTAGGTGTGTCCTAACGCGACAGTAGGTGGTACCGGTGAAGGGGGGAACATCCGGGAGGTATTCCCGATGTTTCGCGTTTTCGGACAGACGGACCGGAGGGGGAAAGTTGCTAGTTCGATAGGTTAGGGAGGTGTGGTGGACGAACGGACTGCGTATTTGGATTCGTCTCGTCGTTCTGAGCAACTTTCATATAGAAAACATTTTCATCCGAGTTACGGTTTAAAAGATATGAATTTTCAAAGTTTATTTGAATTTCTGGAATTATTTATATTAAGCAAAATTGAATTATGACGTCAGCATGAGGCAATGCTGACGTCAGCAGGTCAACAGGTCGGCTGACCAGTCAAACCAGACAGGTGGGTCCAGTGGGACCCACATGTCAGCCTCTGTTAGTCTAATATTTAGTTAAACTAAACTAACAGTCTAATTAGAGGGGTGGGCCCCATATGTCAGTGGGTGATTAGTTAATTTAATTATTTTTATTTATAAAACATTTTTCTTTTTCTTTTCTTTTTTTAATTTTGCGGCGGGGCCCGCATGTCAGTGACTGGGCCTGCCCAGTCAGCACGTTGACCCAGTCAACGGGGCACCACGGGCCCACTGGCAGGAGCACTGGGGTGGCCCCAGACCAGCCACGTCGGCGGCCGGCGCCGGAGCGGCTCCGGCGAGCCAAACGCGACGGCGCGGCTCGGGAGGGGCGCGGGTTTCACGTACAGAGGGTTTGCGGGGGCGTGGCTGGGCGCGTTCGACGCGGCTCGGCGCCGCGCGTCCAATGGTGGTGGCCGGAGGGGCTGGAACGGGCGGGGGCGAGCGCTACGAGCTCGCCGGCGGCGAGGTGCTACGGGTGCCCGACGGAAACGCGGCTACGGCGGGCTATCGAGCAAGCGGAGGGGCTGGGGGGCATCTACGTACGGTGGGGAGTGCAACGGGCTTGAGCCCGTGACCAAAAGGTCACCGGAGACCCGCCGGCGGCGAGCTCCGCGGCGCGGCGTTCGGGCGCGCGTGGGGGAGCAGCTAGGGAACGTGGGCGAGCTAACGGAGAGGGGGAGGAGAAGCGGGAGCTCACAGCGGAGCCGTAGGGAGTGGCAGTGAGCTCGGGGAGGGCGCGGGGTAGCCGGAGTCGGCGACGATCGACGGCGGCCGTGCGGGGAAGACGAGCTCGGGGAGGTCGGTGTAGTGGCGCTCGGCTCGTTCCCGATGGCGTAGTCGACGTAGTCGACGGCGGGGAGTCGTTCGGGCACGTCGCCGGGGCGATCGGGGCACGGTGGCCGCGGGAACGACGGTGAACGGCGGCGAGCACGCTCGGGCAGAGGGGATCGAAGGGGAGAGGGAGGTGGATCTGGCGGGGGGGAGGCGCAGAGGCCGAGAGGGAGCGGGGGTGAGTGGGAGAGAGGCTCGAGGAGGCGGGGGGAGCTGGCGCCCTTATCCTCCCCGTCGCCGGCGAGGGGGTGCGGCGGGGACGGCCCCTGTTCCGACCCCGGTCGGGGGAACAGGGAAGGGGGCGAGGGGGAGAGTGGGCTGGGGCGACTGGGCCGGGGGGGGGTCGGCCCAGATGGCCAGGGGCGCAGTGGGGGGAACGGGCCTTCTCCTTTTTTTCTTTTTCTCTGTCTGTTCTGTTTTCTGTTTTCTTTTTATTTGTTTATTTTCTTTTCTGTTTTATTTCATTTAAAAGTATTTAGGTATTTTATAAAAATGTGTTTTCTCCACCATAATTACCAGTGTATTATTTAGCACCCACCGAACATTTTTGTTTAAATTTTTGAAAACTTTTATTTTCCACTTTTAAATTTAATTGAAGTTTGAACTAGGAGTTTGAATAGGAATGTGATTCAAATGTGATCAAGCCCTGTTTAGCAACATGATTAGCTTAATCACAGGGAGTTACTGTAGCATGATCCTCAGGGTGTTACACCCGTGAAGAAACCCAAAGCTAGACTCAAGCCTGAAATTGAGTGCTTCTACTTCAAAGAAAATGGTCACTGGAAGTGGAACTGCCCCTAGATACTTGGCGGATAAGAAGGATGGCAAAATGAACAAAGGTATATTTGATATACATGTTATTGATGTGTACTTTACTAGTGTTCATAATAGCCCCTGGGTATTTGATACTGGTTCAGTTGCTAAGATTAGTAACTCGAAACGGGAGTTGCAGAATGAACAGAGACTAGTTAAGGGTGAAGTGACGATATGTGTTGAAAGTGGTTCCAAGATTGATATGATCATCATCGCACACTCCCTATACTTTCGGGATTAGTGTTGAACCTAAATAAATATTATTTGGTGTTTGCGTTGAGCATGAATATGATTTGATCATGTTTATTGCAATATGGTTATTCATTTAAAGTCAAAGAATAATTGTTATTCTGTTTACATGAATAAAACCTTCTGTGGTCATACACCCAAGGTGAATGGTTTATTGAATCTCGATCATAGTGATACACATATTCATAATATTGATGCCAAAAGATGCAAAGTTAATAATGATAGTGCAACTTATTTGTGGCACTGCCGTTTAGGTCATATTGGTGTAAAGCGCATGAAGAAACTCCATGCCGATGGAATTTTGGAATCACTTGATTATGAACCATTTGATGCTTGCAAACCATGCCTCATGGGCAAGATGACTAAGACTCCGTTCTCCGGAACAATGGAGCGAGCCACTGACTTATTGGAAATAATACATACCGATGTATGCGGTTCAATGATTGTTGAGGCTCACGGCGGGTATCATTGTTTTCTGACCTTCACAGGTGATTTGAGCAGATATGTGTATATCTACTTGATGAAACACAAGTCTGAAACACTTGAAAAGTTCAAAGATTTTCAGAGTGAAGGAGAGAATCATCGTAACAAGAAAATAAAGTTTCTACGATCTGATCGTAGAGGCAAATATTTGAGTTACGAGTTTGGCCTTTAATTAAAACAATGTGGAATAGTTTCACAAACTCATGCCACCTGGAACACCACAGCATAATGGTGTGTCCGAACGTCATAACCGTACTTTATTGGATATAGTGCAATCTATGATGTCTCTTACCGATTTACCACTATCGTTTTGGGGTTATGCATTAGAGACAGCTGCATTCACGTTAAATAGGGAACCATCTAAATCCGTTGAGACGACACCGTATGAACTGTGGTTTAGCAAGAAACCTAAATTGTCGTTTCTTAAAGTTTAGGGTTGCTATGCTTATGTGAAAAAGTTTCAGCCTGATAAGCTCAAACCCAAATCGGAAAAATGCGTCTTCATAAGGATACCCAAAAGAAACTGTTGGGTACACCTTCTATCACAGATCCAAAGGCAAGATCTTTGTTGCTAAGAGTGGATCCTTTCTAGAGAAGGAGTTTCTCTCGAAAGAAGTGAGTGGGAGGAAGGTAGAACTTGATGAGGCAATTGTACCTTCTCCCGAATTGGAAGTATTTCTTCACTGAAATCAGTTCAAGTGATGCTTACACCAATTAGAGAGGAAGTTGATGATGATGATCATGAAGCTTCGGATCAAGTTACTACCGAACCTCGTAGGTCAACCAGAGTACGTTCCACACCAGAGTGGTACGGTAATCCTATCCTGGAGTTCATGTTACTTGACCATGACGAACCTATGAACTATGACGAAGTGATGATGAGCCCCGATTCCGCGAAATGGCTTGAGGCCATGAAATCTGAGATGGGATCCATGTATGAGAACAAAGTGTGGACTTTGGTTGACTTGCCCGATGATCGGCAAGCCATAGAAAATAAATGGATCTTCAAGAGGAAGACGGACGCTGATAGTAGTGTTACTATCTACAAAGCTAGACTTGTCGAAAAAGGTTTTTGACAAAGTTCAAGGTGTTGACTATGATGAGATTTTCTCACTCGTAGCGATGCTTAAGTCTGTCCGAATCATGTTAGCAAATTGCCACATTTTATGAAATCTGGCAAATGGATGTCAAAACTACATTCCTTAATGGATTTCTTAAAGAAGAGTGATACGTCTCCGTCGTATCTACTTGTCCAAACACTTTTGCCCTTGTTTTGGACTCTAAATTGCATGATTTGAATGGAACTAACCCGGACTGGCGCTGTTTTCAGCAAAATTGCCATGGTGTTATTTTTGTGCAGAAACAAAAGCTCTCGGAATTACCTGAAACTTCATGGAGATTTTTTTGGAAATAATAAAAATACTGGCGAAAGAATCAAGGCCAGGGGGCCCACACCCTATCGACGAGGGTGGGGGCGCGCCCCCTGCCTTGTGGGCCCCTTGGTGCTCCACCGACCTCAAGTCCAACTCTATATATTCGTGTTCGGGGAGAAAAAAATCGGAGAGAAGGATTCATCGCGTTTTACGATACGGAGCCGCCGCCAAGCCCTAATCTCTCTCGGGAGGGCTGATCTGGAGTCTGTCCGGGGCTCCGGAGAGGGGAATCTGTCGCCGTCGTCATCATCAACCATCCTCCATCACCAATTTCATGATGCTCACCGCCGTGCGTGAGTAATTCCATAGTAGGCTTGCTGGACGGTGATGAGTTGGATGAGATTTATCATGTAATCGAGTTAGTTTAGTTAGGGTTTGATCCCTAGTATCCACTATGTTCTGAGATTGATGTTGCTATGACTTTGCTATACTTAATGCTTGTCACTAGGGCCCGAGTGCCATGATTTCAGATTTGAACCTATTATGTTTTCATGAATATATGTGAGTTCTTGATCCTATCTTCCAAGTCATTAGTCACCTACTATGTGTTATGATCCGGCAACCCCAAAGTGACAATAATCGGGACCACTCCCGATGATGACCGTAGTTTGAGGAGTTCATGTATTCACTATGTGTTAATGCTTTGGTCCGGTACTCTATTTTAATATCCCTTAGTTTCCAATAGGACCCCGCTGCCACGGGAGGGTAGGACAAAAGATGTCATGCAAGTTCTTTTCCATAAGCACGTATGACTATATTCGGAATACATGCCTACATTACATTGATGAATTGGAGCTAGTTCTGTGTCACCCTATGTTATAACTGTTGCATGAATAATCGCACCCAGCATAATTCTCCATCACCGATCCAATGCCTACGAGCTTTTCACATATTGTTCTTCGCTTTTTTACTTTTCCGTTGCTACTGTTGCAATCACTACAAAACTATCACTGTTACTTTTGCCACCGTTACTGTTACTTCCATACTACTTTTCTACTAAATACTTTGCTGCAGATATTAAGTTATCCAGGTGTGGTTGAATTGACAACTCAACTGCTAATACTTGAGAATATTCTTTGGCTCCCCTTGTGTCGAATCAATAAATTTGGGTTGAATACTCTACCCTCGAAAACTATTGCGATCCCCTATACTTGTGGGTTATCAAGACTATTTTCTGGCGCCGTTGCCGGGGAGCATATCTCTATTCTTTGAGTCACTTGGGATTTATATCTGCTGGTCACTATGAAGAACCTGAAAGACGCAAAAACAAAAATTTATCCCTTAACTACGAGGGGAGGTAAGGAACTGCCATCTAGCTCTGCACTTGATTCACCTTCTGTTTTGAGTAAGCTTGCGACACGTAAACCTGGTTCTGCTATTAATTCTGATATGTCGCATGTTATTGATGATGCCACTTCTACTATGCATGATACTTATGATGAAACTACTTCTATCCTTGATACTACTGTGCCATGATACGTCTCCGTCGTATCTACTTTTCCAAACACTTTTGCCCTTGTTTTGGACTCTAACTTGCATGATTTGAATGGAACTAACTCGGACTGACGCTGTTTTCAGCAGAATTTCCATGGTGTTATTTATGTGCAGAAACAAAAGTTCTCGGAATGACCTGAAACTCCACGGAACTTATTTTTGGAAAATATTAAAAATACTAGAAGAAGAATCCACGTCAGGGGGGCCTCCACCTGTCCACGAGGGTGGGGGCGTGCCCGCTACCTCGTGGGCCCCCTGTTGCTCCACTGACCTCAACTCCAACTCCATATATTCGTGTTCGGGGAGAAAAAAATCAGAGAGAAGGATTCATCACGTTTTACGATACGGAGCCGCCGCCAAGCCCTAAAACCTCTCGGGAGGGCTGATCTGGAGTCCGTTCGAGGCTCCGGAGAGGGGAATCCATCGCCGTCGTCATCATCAACCATCCTCCATCACCAATTTCATGATGCTCACCGCCGTGCGTGAGTAATTCCATCGTAGGCTTGCTGGACGGTGATGGGTTGGATGAGATTTATCATGTAATCGAGTAGTTTTGTTAGGGTTTGATCCCAAGTATCCACTATGTTCTGAGATTGATGTTGCTATGACTTTGCTATGCTTAATGCTTGTCACTAGGGCCCGAGTGCCATGATTTCAGATCTGAACCTATTATGTTTTCATGAATATATGTGAGTTCTTGATCCTATCTTGCAAGTCTATAGTCACCTACTATGTGTTATGATCCGGCAACCCTGAAGTGACAATAATCGGGACCACTCCCGATGATGACCGTAGTTTGAGGAGTTCATGTATTCACTATGTGTTAATGCTTTGGTCCGGTACTCTATTAAAAGGAGGCCTTAATATCCCTTAGTTTCCGCTAGGACCCCGCTGCCATGGGAGGGTAGGACAAAAGATGTCATGCAAGTTCTTTTCCATAAGCACGTATGACTATATTCGGAATACATGCCTACATTACATTGATGAATTGGAGCTAGTTCTGTGTCACCCTATGTTATGACTGTTACATGATGAACTGCATCCAGCATAATTCTCCATCACCGATCCAATGCCTACGAGCTTTTCACATATTGTTCTTCGCTTATTTCCTTTTCCGTTGCTACTGTTACAATCACTACAAAACCCAAATATATTACTTTTGCTACCATTACCGTTACTTCCATATTACTTTGCTACTAAATACTTTGCTGCAGATACTAAGTTATCCAGGTGTGGTTGAATTGACAACTCAACTGCTAATACTTGAGAATATTCTTTGGCTCCCCTTGTGTCGAATCAATAAATTTGGGTTGAATACTCTACCCTCGAAAACTGTTGCGATCCCCTATACTTGTGGGTTATCAAGACTACTTTCTGGCGCCGTTGCCGGGGAGCATAGCTCTATTCTTTGAGTCACTTGGGATTTATATCTTCTGGTCACTATGAAGAACTTGAAAGACGAGAAAACAAAAATTTATCCCTCAACTATGAGGGGAGGTAAGGAACTGCCATCTAGCTCTGCACTTGATTCACCTTCTGTTTTGAGTAAGCTTTTGACACCTAAACCTGCTTCTGCTATTAATTCTAATATGTCGCATGTTATTGATGATGCCACTTCTGCTATGCATGATACTTATGATGAAACTGCTTCTATGCTTGATACTACTGTGCCACTTGGTGAATTTCTTGATGAACAACTTGCTAGGGTTAGAGAGAATAAAATTATTGAAACTGATGATATTGATGAGAGTGATGATGAACACTCTCCCCCTAATAAATATGAATTGCCTGTTGTTCCTGAGGGTTATGTTATGGATGAAGAAGCTGCTAGAGCTATTTTTGCTTGCAATGATACATATGATCTTAAGAAGTTATTAGCTAAATGGAAGCAGCAATCTCTTAATGCTAGAATGAAACCTGACCCTGCTTTTGCTACTTCACCTATCTGTGTTACTGATAAGGATTATGAATTCTCTGTTGATCCTGATATAATTACTTTGGTTGAATCTGATCCTTTTTATGGCTATGAATCTGAAACTGTTGTGGCACATCTTACTAAATTAAATGATATAGCCACCCTGTTCACTAATGATGAGAGAACCCGCTACTTTTATATTCTTAAAATATTTCCGTTCTCATTAAAGGGTGATGCTAAGATATGGTTTAATTCTCTTGATCCTGGTTGTGTGCGTAGTCCCCAGGATATGATTTATTACTTCTCTGCTAAATATTTCCCTGCTCATAAGAAACAAGCTACTTTAAGGGATATATATATAATTTTGTGCAAATTGAAGAAGAGAGTCTCCCACAATCTTGGGGGATGCTTCTCCAATTACTTAATGCTTTGTCTGATCATCCTCTTAAGAAAAATGAAATACTTGATATCTTTTATAATGGACTAACCAATGCTTCCAGAGATTACCTGGATAGTTGTGCTGGTTCTGTTTTCAGGAAAAGAACACCGGATGAAGCTGAGATTCTATTGAATAATATGTTGACAAATTAAAATAATTGGACACTTCCCGAGCCAACTCCTAAGCCTATTCCCAAACCAACTCCGAAGAAGAGGGGTGTTTTATTTCTCAGTCCTGAAGATATGCAAGAGGTAAAGAAATATATGAAAGAAAAGGGTATTAAAGATGAAGATGTTAAGAATTTACCTCCTATTGAAGAAATACATGGTCTTAATGTACCGCCTGTTGAAGAAACATATGATCTTAATTCATCACCTATTGAAGAAACTCATGGTCTTGATAACCCGACACAGGTAGTAAAGGTAAATTCTCTTTATAGATTTGATGAAGGTGATATCCCCCAATATAAGTCTGCTAGACAATGCTTAGATGAGTTTGACAACTTTATTGTTAAACAAGAAAACTTCAATGCTTATATTGGTAGACAGTTGAAATATAATTCCGATACGCTTGAACACTTGGGTGATTATATGTCTAGAGTTAAAGGTGAACTTAAACTCATTAGTAAACATGCTTCTATGGTTACCACTCAAGTAGAACAGGTACTTAAAGCTCAAAATGATTTGCTCAATGAATAGAATAGTAAGAATAATGATTATGCTGTTAGAGTGGCTACTAGAACTGGTAAAATGACTCAGGAACCTTTGTATCCTGAAGGCCATCCTAAGAGAATTGAGCAGGATTCTCAGAGAAATAATATAGATGCACCTAGTCCTTCTAAAAAGAAGAAAAAGAAAAATGATAGGACTTTGCATACTTCTAGTGAACCTGTTGCTGAAACACCTGAGAATCCAAATGATATTTCTATTTCTGATGCTGAAACACAATCAGGTAATGAACATGAACCTAGTGATAATATTAATGAAGATGTTCATGATGATGCTCAACCTAGTAATGATAATGATATAGAAATTGAACCTGCTGTTGATCTTGATAACCCACAATCAAAGAATCAACGTTATGATAAGGGAGACTTTGTTGCTAGGAAACACGGTAAAGAAAGAGAACCATGGGTTCAGAAACCCATGCCTTTTCCTCCCAAACCATCCAAGAAAAAGGATGATGAGGATTTTGAGCGCTTTGCAGAAATGATTAGACCTATCTTTTTGCGTATGCGTTTGACTGATATGCTCAAAATGAATCCTTATGCTAAGTATATGAAAGAAATTGTTACTAATAAAAGAAAGATACCGAAAGCTGAAATTTCCACCATGCTTGCTAATTATACATTTAAGGGTGGAATACCAAAGAAACTAGGAGATCCAGGAGTACCCCCTATACCATGCTCCGTTAAAAGAAACTATGTTAAAACAGCTTTGTGTGATCTTGGAGCCGGTGTTAGTGTTATGCCTCTCTCTTTATATTGTTCTTCGCTTATTTACTTTTCCGTTGCTACTGTTACAATCACTACAAAACCCAAAAATATTACTTTTGCTATCGTTACCGTTACTTCCATATTACTTTGCTACTAAATACTTTTGCTGTAGATACTAAGTTATCCAGGTGTGGTTGAATTGACAACTCAACTGCTAATACTTGAGAATATTCTTTGGCTCCCCTTGTGTCGAATCAATAAATTTGGGTTGAATACTCTACCCTCGAAAACTGTTGCGATCCCCTATACTTGTGGGTTATCAAGACTATTTTCTGGCGCCGTTGCCGGGGAGCATATCTCTGTTCTTTGAGTCACTTGGGATTTATATCTGCTGGTCACTATGAAGAACCTGAAAGACGCAAAAACAAAAATTTATCCCTTAACTACGAGGGGAGGTAAGGAACTGCCATCTAGCTCTGCACTTGATTCACCTTCTGTTTCGAGTAAGCTTGCGACACCTAAACCTGCTTCTGCTATTAATTCTGATATGTCGCATGTTATTGATGATGCCACTTCTACTATGCATGATACTTATGATGAAACTACTTCTATGCTTAATACTACTGTGCCACTTGGTGAATTTCTTGATGAACAACTGGCTAGGGCTAGAGAGAATGAAATTATTGAAACCGATAATATTGATGAGAGTGATGATGAAGACTCTCCCCCTAATAAATATGAATTGTCTGTTGTGCCTGAGGGCTATGTTATGGATGAAGAAATTGCTAGAGACTTTCTTGCTTGCAATGACAGAAGTGATCTTAAGAAATTATTAGCTAAGCTGAAACAAAAAACTCTGAATGCTAGAATGAAATATGATCCTGCTTATGCTACTTCACCTATCTTTGTTACTGATAAGGATTATGAATTCTCTATTGATCTTGATATAATTACTTTGGTTGAATCTGATCCTTTCTATGGCTATGAATCTGAAACTATTGTGGCACATCTTACTAAATTAAATGATATAGCCACCCTGTTCACTAATGATGAGAGAATTCGCTACTTTTATATCCTTAAAGTTTTTCCGTTCTCATTAAAGGGTGATGCTAAGATATGGTTTAATTCTCTTGATCCTGGTTGTGTGCGTAGTCCCCAGGATATGATTTATTACTTCTCTGCTAAATATTTCCCTGCTCATAAGAAACAAGCTGCTTTAAGGGAAATATATAATTTTGTGCAAATTGAAGAAGAGAGTCTCCCACAAGCTTGGGGGAGGCTTCTCCAATTACTTAATGCTTTGCCTGATCATCCTCCCAAGAAAAATGAAATACTTGGTATCTTTTATAATGGACTAACCGATGCTTCCAGAGACCACCTGGATAGTTGTGTTGGTTCTGTTTTCAGGGAAAGGACACCAGATGAAGCTGAAATTCTATTGAATAATATGTTGACAAATGAAAATAATTGGACACTTCCTGAACCAACTCCTAAGCCAACTCTGAAGAAGAGGGGTGTTCTATTTCTCAGTCCTGAAGATATGCAAGAGGCAAAGAAATCTATGAAGGAAAAAGGTATTAAAGCTGAAGATGTTAAGAATTTACCACCTATTGAAGAAATACATGGTCTTAATTCACCGCCTATTGAAGAAATATTTGATCCTAATCCATTACCTATTGAAGAAACTCATGGTCTTGATAACCCGACACAGGTAGTAAAGGTAATTCCCTCTATAGATATAATAAAGCTGAAATCCCTCCTATTAAGTTTTCTAGCCAATGTTTGGATGAGTTTGATAACTTTATGGTTAAACAAGAAAACTTCAATGCTTATGTTGGTAGACAACTAAAACAAAATGCTTATATGATTGAACACTTGAGTGATTATATGTCTAGAGTTAAAGGTGAACTTCAACTCATTAGTAAACATGCTTCTATGGTTACCACTCAAGTAGAACAAGTACTTAAAGCTCAGAATGATTTGCTCAATGAATTGAATGGTAAGAATAATGATTATGCTGTTAGAGTGGCTACTAGAACTGGTAAAATGACTCAGGAACCTTTGTATCCTGAAGGCCATCCTAAGAGAATTGAGCAAGATTCTCAGAGAAATAATTTAGATGCACCTAGTCCTTCTAAAAAGAAGAAAAAGAAAAATGATATGACTTTGCATGCTTCTAGTGAACCTATTCCTGAACCACCTGAGAATCCAAATGATATTTCTATTTCTGATGCTGAAACACAATCTGGTAATGAACATGAACCTAGTGATAATGTTAATGATGATTTTCATGTTGGTGCTCAACCTAGCAATGATAATGATGTAGAAATTGAACCTACTGTTGATCTTGATAAACCACAATCAAAGAATCAACGTTATGATAAGAGAGACATTGTTGCTAGGAAGCACGGTAAAGAAAGGGAACCATGGGTTCAGAAACCCATGCCTTTTCCTCCTAAACCATCCAAGAAAAAGGATGATGAGGATTTTGAGCGCTTTGCTGAAAATGATTAGACCTATCTTTTTGCGTATGTGATTAACCGATATGCTCAAAATGAATCCTTATGCTAAGTACATGAAAGAAATTGTTACAAATAAAAGAAAGATACCGGAAGCTGAAATTTCCACCATGCTTGCTAATTATACTTTTAAGGATGGAATACCTAAGAAACTTGGAGATCCAGGAGTACCTACTATACCATGCTCCATTAAAAGAAACTATGTTAGAACTGCTTTATGTGATCTTGGAGCCGGTGTTAGTGTTATGCCTCTCTCTTTATATCATAGACTTGATTTGAATAAGTTGACACCTAATGAAATATCTTTGCAAATGGCTGATAAATCAACTGCTATACCTGTCGGTATTTGTGAGGATGTGCCTGTTGTGGTTGCAAACGTTACTATTTTAACGGACTTTGTTATTCTTGATATTCCCGAGGACGATAGTATGTCTATTATTCTTGGAAGACCCTTTTTGAATACTGCAGGGGCTGTTATTGATTGCAACGAAGGCAATGTCACTTTTCATGTTTATGGTAATGAGCATACGGTACACTTTCCGCGGAAACAACCTCAAGTCCAGAGTATCAACTCTATTGGAAAAATTCCATCGATTATTTTTGGAGGTTTTGAATTTCCTCTTCCTACAGTCAAAAAGAGATATGATATTCTTATTATTGGGGACGTCCATATCCCCGTTGAGGTAACATAGTGTTATTCGAAATTTCTCCGGTTCCATGTTATTCGGAATGAGTTTGTTAACAAGACTTGATCAACCTTGTTAGTGGATTCCTTTTGATGAGCATGAGATGGATGAAGTTAGAAGGCACAACCTTCTGTACTCTCTCTCTACTTTCTGTTATTTAGTTGAAATAAAGTAAAAATAGTATTTTCCTGTCTGTTTTCTGAATTATCCGTGCAATATAAAAATACCCCAAAAATAAAAGTTCTCCAAATACCCTGAAATTGGAATATGATTTTTTTCTGGAATATTTGAGAATATTTGGCACTGAGAACACAGCAGGGGGAGCAAGCACCTGGGCACGAGGGTCCAGGGCGCGCCCACCCCCCTGGGCGCCCCCCTGCCTCGTGGGCCCATGGTGGCTCCCCTCCACTTATTCCTGCACCCACACACTTCTTCTTCGTCCCGAAAAATCACCATCCAGCTCAAGCACGAGTTCTAGCTCATTTTGCTGCGATTTTCGATCTCCTTGCTCAAAGCACCTCTCACAAAACTTCTTTGGGGGATTGTTCCTTTGTATGTGACTCCTCCATTGGTCTAATTAGTTTTTGCTCTAGTGCTTTATTCGTCGCAAATTTTTGCTGCCTAGGTGGCCATGTTCTTGAGCTTGCATGTCAAATTTATATGGTTCCAAGTAGTTCTAATGCATGATATAAGCTCTAGGCACTTGTAGGAGTAGTTGCTATCAATTTTGTTGAGCTTGGTTCACTTTTATTTGAAGTTACTAAAAATTTCAGAAATTTTTCAGAGGAAGAAATATGTTTAGGAAAATGTACCAAGGTTGTCCTTCAAGGAATCAAGGACCCAGGCTTGCAATGCGTGATGCTGATGATGAACCACCAAGGGACGCTCCATCCGGGCTTGTGAATGGCCTTGAGAGGACTTCATGGATCAAGCAGGAATCAAGGAAGAATTTAACGCATATTTGCGTAACGCTGATCTTGTGAGCTTCGAGGCAGATAAGTGCCGTCAGTACCACTATCTCACTAGTTCCTTTGTGAGGAGGTTTGAATTTTCATCTTCTCGCAATTCTCAAACTGTCCTGTTTGATCTTTATGAAAATTCTTATACTATGGACTTAGAGGATTTTACGACTGCTTGCAAACTTCCACAATGGGGTAGTACTAGTGAACCTCGCAAATCTGAATTTAGAGATTTTCTTGCTAGTATAACTGTGGGTGAATCTAGAGACATAGCACAAGCTACCATAGGGAGCATTCATTTTCCTGCTATACATCATTTTGCTCTCTTCATAGGTAGGTGCATAAATGGTAAGGATGAAGCATGTCACATGTGTGTCCCTGACCTCAGTATTCTCAGGAGTGCTGTGTTAGGGGATAAACATTATAATTTGGGAGCCATTGTTGCACGTAGGTTGCATAATAATAGATTTAATGGAGATTTCTTTGGTGGAATTTATGCAACCCGTATAGCTAATTTTCTTGGTGTAACCATACGTGAGGATGATATTGAGTTGCCTGCGGCTTATTTGGATTATGAGGCTATGGTGCGTCATCTTTTTGTTGAGAACGATCAGTTCCTCCAGTACCGACTAATCTTTGACAGACGACGCACCTATCACGTCGCTCTCCCTACTTCTACTTTCTTTGACTTTCAGGCAAAAGGGAGATACTACATAACCAGAGAGGAGGCGGATGAGTATAAGAGGAGGGCTGAGATAGCTTGCGTCCAGGCTGCAGCCCACGATGCAATGACTGCTGCATCTCAGTACGACCCCAACTACAACTTTGGATATCCGCCAGGCCAGCCGTGGCAATAGACCAACTTAGGCCAAAAGCCTAAGCTTGGGGGAGTACGTATTTCTCACCGACATTACATTCATGTTTACACACTCACTACTAGATGTCGGTGCTCATACTCTTTCATTGTACTATCCATGCTAGTTTATTTTCTTTTTCTTGCTTTCTTCTTGTGTGTTTGATAAACCTTAAGAAAAACAAAAAAATTAGCTGTAGCTTTTAGCTAGTTTACTTTCTTGCTGTAGTAGTAATAATTAAAAAGAAAACCCCAAAATATTTCATGTTCTTCTTTTGCTTGTTGGGAGCTTTCCCGTGTAAATAGTTTTATTTCTTTTCTTTTCTTTGGGGGTCGATAGGAGAAGACCATAATAAAATTGTCGAAGTGGCTCTTATATGCATTATTGTTGATTTAACCAAGAGCCCATATTGCCTTGTCTTCTCCTGTTTATTGAATGCTCGCAGATTCCAGCTTAGTCCAATGCATGTGCACTATTATTTTTATTCACATCGTTCAGTCGTGCAAGTGAAAGGCAATTATGACGATATATGATGGACTGACTGAGATGAGAGAAGCTGGTATGAACTCGACCTCTCTTGTTTTTGTAAATATGATTAGTTCATCGTTCCTGATTCAGCCTATTATGAATAAACATGTTTGCAATGACAATTAGAGATTATAGTTGCTTATGCCATGCTTAATTATCTAGGAGCTTATAATGGTTTACCTTGCGTGCCAACATGCTATTAAAATGATTGTGATGTGCTATGATGGGGTGGTATCCTCCTTTGAATGATTTAAGTGACTTGACTTGGCACATGTTCACGCATGTAGTTGAAACAAAATCAACATAGCCTTCATGATATTTATGTTCATGGTGGATTATATCCTACTCATGCTTGCACTCAATGTTTATTAATTTTAATGCATGTTCATGACTGTTGTCGCTCTCTAGTTGGTTGCTTCCCAGTCTTTTTCTAGCCTTCACTTGTACTAAGCAGGAATACTGCTTGTGCATCCAATCCCTTAAAACCCAAAGTTATTCCATACGAGTCCACCATACCTTCCTATATGCGGTATCTACCTGCCGTTCCAAGTAAATTTGTATGTGCCAAACTCTAAACCTTCAAATGAAATTCTGTTTTGTATGCTCGAATAGCTCATGTATCAACTAGGGTTGTCCGTATCTTCCATGTTAGGCGGGTTATTCTCAAGAGGAGTGGACTCCGCTCCTCACTCATGAGAAAATGGCTGGTCACCGGGATGCCCAGTCCCATGCTTTATGCAAATCAAATCAAAATAATTGCAAACAAAACTCCCCCTGGGACTGTTGCTTGTTGGAGGCACTCGTTGTTTCGAGCAAGCCATGGATTGATGCTTGTTGGTGGAGGGGGAGTATAAACTTTACCATTCTGTTTGGGAACCGCCTATAATGTGTGTAGCATGGAAGATATCGCCATCTCTTGGTTGTTATGTTGATAATGAAAGTATGCCGCTCAACATATTATTTATCTCTATTTCAAAACCGAGCTCTAGCACCTCTACAAATCCCTGCTTCCCTCTGCGAAGGGCCTATCTAGTTACTTTTATGTTGAGTCATCACCCTCTTATTAAAAAGCACCAGCTGCAGAGCACCGCTATCATTTGCATTCATTATTGTTAATTTATATTGGGTATGACTATGATTGGATCTCTTTTACCATGAATTACAATGTTTAGTCAGTACTTGATCTTTAAAGGTGCTCTGCATTTATGTTTTGCGGTCTCAGAAAGGGCTAGCGAGATACCATCTTGTTATATCATACCATGATTGTTTTGAGAAAGTGTTGTCATCCAAGATTTATTATTATTGCTCGCTAGTTGATTATGCCATTGATATGAGTAAAATGAGACCTAAATGTTATTGTGAATATGGTTAGTTCATAATCTTTACTGAAAACTTGAATGCTGGCTTTACATATTTACAACAACAAGAGCAAACAGAGTTTGTAGAAGTTTTTCTTTATCACTTTCAGTTTATCAACTGAATTGCTTGAGGACCAGCAAAGGTTTAAGCTTGGGGGAGTTGATACGTCTCCGTCGTATCTACTTTTCCAAACACTTTTGCCCTTGTTTTGGACTCTAAATTGCATGATTTGAATGAACTAACCCGGACTGACGCTGTTTTCAGCAAAATTGCCATGGTGTTATTTATGTGCAGAAACAAAAGTTCTCGGAATGGCCTGAAACTCCACGCAAATTATTTTTGGAAATAATAAAAAATACTGGCGAAAGAATCAAGGCCAGGGGGCCCACACCCTTGCCACAAGGGTGGGGGGCGCGCCCCCTGCCTCGTGGGCCCCCTGGAGCTCCACTGATCTCAACTCCAACTCCATATATTCGTGTTCGGGGAGAAAAAATCAGAGAGAAAGATTCATCGCGTTTTACGATACGGAGCCGCCGCCAAGCCCTAAACTCTCTTGGGAGGGCTGATCTGGAGTCCGTTCGGGGCTCCGGAGAGGGGAATCCGTCCCCATCATCATCATCAACCATCCTCCATCACCAATTTCATGATGCTCACCGCCGTGCATGAGTAATTCCATCGTAGGCTTGCTGGACGGTGATGGGTTGGATGAGATTATCATGTAATCGAGTTAGTTATGTTACGGTTTGATCCCTAGTATCCACTATGTTCTGAGATTGATGTTGCTATGACTTTGCTATGCTTAATGCTTGTCACTAGGGCCCGAGTGCCATGATTTCAGATCTGAACCTATTATGTTTTCATGAATATATGTGAGTTCTTGATCCTATCTTGCAAGTCTATAGTCACCTACTATGTGTTATGATCCGGCAACCCCGGAGTGACAATAATCAGGACCACTCCCGGCGACGACCGTAGTTTGAGGAGTTCATGTATTCACTATGTGTTAATGCTTTGGTCCGGTACTATATTAAAAGGAGGCATTAATATCCCTTAGTTTCCACTAGGACCCCGCTGCCACGGGAGGGTAGGACAAAAGATGTCATGCAAGTTCTTTTCCATAAGCACGTATGACTATATTCGGAATACATGCCTACATTACATTGATGAATTGGAGCTAGTTCTATGTCACCCTATGTTATGATTGTTACATGATGAACCGCATCCGGCATAATTCTCCATCACCGATCCAATGCCTACGAGCTTTTCACATATTGTTCTTCGCTTATTTACTTTTCCGTTGCTACTGTTACAATCACTACAAAACCCAAAAATATTACTTTTGCTATCGTTACCTTTACTTCCATATTACTTTGCTACTAAATACTTTTGCTGCAGATACTAAGTTATCCAGGTGTGGTTGAATTGACAACTCAAATGCTAATACTTCAGAATATTCTTTGGCTCCCCTTGTGTTGAATCAATAAATTTGGGTTGAATACTCTACCCTCGAAAACTGTTGCGGTCCCCTATACTTGTGGTTTATCAATTACTCACCCACGGCGGTGAGCATCATGAAATTGGTGATGGAGGATGGTTGATGATGATGACGGCGACGGATTCCCCTCTCCGGAGCCCCGAACGGACTCCAGATCAGCCCTCCCGAGAGAGATTAGGGCTTGGCGGCGGCTCCGTATCGTAAAACGCGATGAATCCTTCTCTCCGATTTTTTCTCCCCGAACACGAATATATAGAGTTGGAGTTGAGGTCGGTGGAGCACCAGGGGCCCATGAGGCAGGGGGCACGCCCAGGGGAGTAGGCGCCCCCCACCCTCGTGGACAGGGTGTGGGCCTCCTGGCCATGATTCTTTCGCCAGTATTTTTTATTATTTCCAAAAATAATCTCGGTGAAGTTTAAAGTCATTCCGAGAACTTTTGTTTCTGCACAAAAATAACACCATGGCAATTCTGCTGAAAACAGCGTCAGACCGGGTTAGTTCCATTCAAATCATGCAATTTAGAGTCCAAAAGTAGGGCAAAAGTGTTTGGAAAAGTAGATACGACGGAGAAGTGTCAACTCCCCCAAGCTTAAACCTTTGCTTGTCCTCAAGCAATTCAGTTGATAAACTGAAAGTGATAAAGAAAAACTTTTACATACTCTGTTTTCTCTTGTTGTTGTAAATATGTAAAGCCAGCATTCAAGTTTTCAGCAAAGATTATGACTAACCATATTCACAATAACACTTAGGTCTCATGTTTACTCATATCAATGGCATAATCAACTAGCGAGCAATAATAAATCTCGGATGACAACACTTTCTCAAAACAATCATAATATGATATAACAAGATGGTATCTCGCTAGCCCTTTTTGAGACCACAAAACATAAATGCAGAGCACCTTTGAAGATCAAGGACTGACTAAACATTGTAATTCATGGTAAAAGAGATCCAGTCATAGTCATACTCAATATAAATTAATAGTAATGGATGCAAATGACAGCAGTGCTCTCCAACTGGTGCTTTTTAATAAGAGGGTGATGACTCAACATAAAATTAAATGGATAGGCCCTTCGCAGAGGGAAGCAGGGATTTGTAGAGGTTCTAGAGGTCGATTTTTGAAATAGTGATAAATAATATTTTGAGTGGTATACTTTCATTGTCAACATAACAACCGAGAGATCTCGATATCTTCCATGCTACACACATTATAGGCGGTTCCCAAACAGAATGGTAAGGTTTATACTCCCCCTCCACCAACAAACATCAGTCCATGGCTTGTCCGAAACAACGGGTGCCTCCAACTAACAACAATCCTGGGGGAGTTTTGTTTGCAATTATTTTGATTTGATTTGCTTAGAGCATGGGACTGGGCATCCCGGTGACCAGCCATTTTCTCGTGAGTGAGGAGCAGAGTCCACTCCTCTTGAGAATAACCCTCCTAGCATGGAAGATACAGAGAGCCCTAGTTGATACATGATCTATTCGGGCATACAAAACAGAATTTCATTTGAAGGTTTAGAGTTTGGCACATACAAATTTACTTGGAACGGCAGGTAGATACCGCATATAGGAAGATATGGTGGACTCATATGGAATAACTTTGGGGTTTATGGAAGTGGATGCACAAGCAGTATTCCCGCTTAGTACAAGGGAAGGCTAGCAAAAGACTGGGGAGCAACCAACTAGAGAGCGACAACAGTCATGAACATGCATTAAAATTAATAAACATTGAGTGCAAGCATGAGTAGGATATAATCCACCATGAACATAGATATCGTGGAGGCTATGTTGATTTTGTTTCAACTACATGCGCGAGCATGTGCCAAGTCAAGCCACTATAATCTCCTAGCTAATTAAGCATGGCATAAGCAACTATAATCTCTAATTTTCATTGCAAACATGTTTATTCATAATAGGCTGAATCAGGAATGATGAACTAATCATATTTACAAAAACAAGAGAGGTCGAGTTCATACCAGCTTCTCTCATCTCAATCAGTCCATCATATATCGTCATAATTGCCTTTCACTTGCACGACCGAACGATCTGAATAATAATAATAGTGCACATGCATTGGACTAAGCCGGAATCTGCAAACATTTAATACAAAAGAGAAGACAAGGTAATGTGGGCTCTTGGTTAAATCAACAATAATGTGTATAAGAGCCACTTCAACATTTTCATTATGGTCTTCTCCTATCGACCCCAAAGAGAAGAAAAGAAATAAAACTATTCACACGGGAAAGCTCCCAACAAGCAAAAGAAGAACAAGAAATCTTTTTGGGTTTTCTTTTAATTATTACTACTACAGGCATGAAAAGTAAACTAGTTAAAAAGCTACAACTATTTTTTTTGTTTTTTAAGGGTTTTCAAACACACAAGAAGAAAGCGAGAAAAAGGAAAATAAACTAGCATGGATAATAGAATGAAAAAGTATGAGCACCGACAACTAGCATGAGTGTGTGAACATAAATGTAATGTTGGTGAGAAATACGTACTCCCCCAAGCTTAGGCTTTTGGCCTAAGTTGGTCTATGGCCACGGCTGGCCTGGCGGATATCCGAAGTTGTAGTTGGGGTCGTACTGTGATGCAACAGCTATTGCCTCATGAGATGCCGCTTGGAGGTGAGCTGTCTCCGTCCTCTTCTTATACTCGTTCGCCTCCTCCCTAGTTATGACATATCTCCCCTTTGCCTGAAAGTCAAAGAGGGTAGGCGCAGGGAGAACAATATTGACAGCGTGACGCCTGTCAAAGATTAGTCGGTACTGGAGAGGTGGTTCATTCCTCTCAACAAACTGATGGCGAACCATGGCATTAAAATCTAGACAAGCAGGAGGCAATTCCATATCATAATGACGAATAGGTATCTCAAGATAATTAGCTAGACGAGTTGCATAAATTCCCCCAAACAAATCCCCATTTAAACTGTTATTATGCAACCTACGCGCCACCATAGCTCCCAAATTATAATGTTTATCTCCTAATACAGCACTCCTGAGAACACAGAGATCAGGAACACACATGTGGCATGCCTCATCCTTACCGTTTATGCATCGGCCTATACAGAGAGCAAAATAATGTATAGCAGGAAAATGAATGCTCCCTATGGTAGCTTGCGTTATTTATCTAGATTCTCCCACTGTGATACTAGCAAGAAAATCTCTAAACTCAGATTTTCGAGGTTCACTAGGACTACCCCATTGCGGGAGTTTACAAACAATACTAAAATCCTCTAGGTCCATGGTATAAGATTTATCATAAAGATCAAATAGGATCGTGTGAGAGTTGCGTGAAGATGAAAATCTAAATCTTCTCACAAAGGAATCAGTAAGGTAATAATGTTGGAGGCACTTATCTGACACGAAGGCCTCCAAATCAGCGTTACGCACATATGCATCAAATTCCTCTTTAATTCCTGCTTGGGCCATGAAATCGTCTGACGGCCATTCAGAAGGCCGCACTTGAGCTTCTCTTGGTGGTTCATCGTCCGCATCGCGTATTGCAGGCCTGGGTCCTTGCTTCCTTGAAGAACCACCTTGGTACATTTTCCTAAACACATTTCTTCCTCTGAAAAATTTCTGAAAATTTTAGTAACTCAAAATAAAAGTGAACCAAACTCAGCAAAATTGATAGCAACTACTCCCTCAAGTGCCTAGAGACTATATCATGCATTAGAACTACTTGGGACCATATAAATTTGTCAGGCAAGCTCAAGAACAGGGTCACCTAGGTAGCAAAAATTTGCAATGAATAAAGCACTAGAACAAAAACTAATTGGACCATTGGAGGAGTCACATACCGAAGAACAATCCCCCAAAGCAGTTTTGTGAGTGGAGCTTTGAGCTAGGAGATCGAAAATCGCAGCAAAATGAGCTAGAACTCGTGCTTGAGCTGGTTGGTGATTTTTTTGGGAGGAAGAAGGAGTGTGTGGTGGCTAGAATAAGTGGAGGGGAGCCACCATGGGCCCACGAGGCAGGGGGCGCGCCCTGGACCCTCGTGGCCAGGTGCTTGCTCCCTGTGATGTGTTCTCAGTGCCAGATATTCTCAAATATTCCAGAAAAAATCATATTTCATTTTTGGGGCATTTGGAGAACTTTTATTTTTGGGGTATTTTTTTATTGCACGGATAATTCAGAAAACTAAGAGAAAAAAAATACTATTTTTGCTTTATTTAATCTAAATTACAGAAAGTAAAAGGAGGGTATAGAAAGTTGTGCTTTCTAAATTCATCCATCTCATGCTCATCAAAAGGAATCCACTAACAAGGTTGATCAAGTCTTGTTAACGAACTCATTCCGAATTGCATGAAACCGGAGAAATTTCGAATAACACTAGGTTACCTCAACGGGGATATGCACATCCCCAACAATAAGAATATCATATTTCTTCTTGACAGTAGGAAGAGGAAATTCAAAACCTCCAATAGTAATCGATGGAATTTTTCCAATAGAATTGATACTGTGGACTTGAGGTTGTTTCCTTGGAAAGTGTACCGTATGCTCATTTCCATTAACATGAAAAGTGGCATTGCCTTTGTTGCAATCAATAACAGCCCCTGCGGTATTCAAAAAGGGTCTTCCAAAAATAATAGACATACTATCGTCCTCAGAAATATCAAGAATAACGAAGTCCGTTAAAATAGTAACGTTTGCAACCACAACAGGCACATCCTCACAAATACCGACAGGTATAGCGGTTGATTTATCAGCCATTGGCAAAGATATTTCAGTAGGTGTCAACTTATTCAAATCAAGTCTACGATATAAAGAGAGAGGCATAACACTAACACCGGCTCCAAGATCACATAAAGCAGTTCTAACATAGTTTCTTTTAATGGAGCATAGTATAGTTGGTACTCCTGGATCTCCTAGTTTCTTAGGTATTCCACCCTTAAAGGTATAATTACCAAGCATGGTGGAAATTTCAGCTTCCGGTATCTTTCTTTTATTTGTGACAATATCTTTCATGTACTTAGCATAAGGATTCATTTTAAGCATATCAGTAAAACGCATACGCAAGAAGATAGGTCTAATCATTTTAGCAAAGCGCTCAAAATCCTCATCATCCTTTTTCTTGGATGGTTTGGGAGGAAAAGGCATGGGTTTTTGAACCCATGGTTCTCTTTCTTTACCGTGCTTCCTAGCAACAAAGTCTCTCTTATCATATCGTTTATTCTTTGATTGTGGGTTATCAAGATCAACAGCAGGTTCAATCTCTACATCATTGTTATTACTAGGTTGAGCATCAACATGAACATCATCATTAACATTATCTCTAGGTTCATGTTCATCACCAGATTGTGTTTCGGCATCAGAGATAGAAATATCATTGGGATTCTCAGGTGTGTCAACAACAGGTTCACTAGAAGAATGCAAAGTCCTATCTTTTTTCTTTTTCTTCCTTTTAGAAGGACTAGGTGCATCAACATTAGTTCTCTGAGAATCTTGCTCAATTCTCTTAGGATGGCCCTCGGGATACAAGGGTTCCTGAGTCACTTTACCTCCTCTAGCTGCAACTCTAACAGCAAAGTCATTTTTCTTATAATTTAATTCATTGAGCAAATCATTATGAGCTTTAAGCACTTGTTCTACTTGAGTGGTAACCATAGAAGCATGTTTACTAATGAGTTTAAGTTCACCTTTAACTCTAGACATATAATCACTCAAGTGTTCAATCATATAAGCATTGCGTTTTAATTGTCTACCAAAATAAGCATTGAAATCTTCTTGCTTAACCATAAAATTATCAAACTCATCTAAGCATTGGCTAACAAACTTAATTAGTAGACGGGATTTCAGCTTTATCATATCTATAGAGAGAATTTACCTTTACTACCTGTGTCGGGTTATCAAGACCATGTATTTCTTCGATAGATGGTAAATTAAGGCCATGTATTTCTTCAACAGGAGGTAAATTCTTGAAATCTTCAGCTTTAATACCTTTTTCTTTCATAGTTTTCTTTGCCTCTTGCATATCTTCAGGACTGAGAAATAGAATACCCCTTTTCTTCGGAGTTGGCTTAGAAGTTGGTTCCGGAAGTGTCCAATTATTTTCATTAGTCAACATATTATTCAATAGCAATTCAGCCTGATCGACAGTTCTTTCCCTGAAAAGACAACCAACACAACAGTCCAGGTGGTCTCTGGAAGCATCGGTTAGTCCATTATAAAAGATATCAAGTATTTCATTTTTCTTGAGAGGATGATCAGGCAAAGCATTAAGTAATTGGAGAAGCCTCCCCCAAGCTTGCGGGAGACTCTCTTCTTCAATTTGCACAAAATTATATATATCCCTTAAAGCAGCTTGTTTCTTATGAGCAGGGAAATATTTAGCAGAGAAGTAATAAATCATATCCTGGGGACTACGCACACAACCAGGCTCAAGAGAATTAAACTATATCTTAGCATCACCCTTTAATGAGAATGAAAATAGTTTAAGGATATAGTAGTAGCGAGTTTTCTCATCATTAGTGAACAGGGTGGCTATATCATTTAATTTAGTAAGATGTGCCACAACAGTTTCAGATTCATAGCCATAAAAAGGATCAGATTCAACCAAAGTAATTATTTCAGGATCGACAGAGAAATCATAATCCTTATTAGTAACAAAGATAGGTGAAGTAGCATAAGCAGGGTCATATTTCATTCTAGCATTCAGAGTTTTTTCTTTCAACTTAGCTAATAATTTCTTTAGATCATTCCTATCATTGCAAGCAAGAAAGTCTCTACCAGTTACTTCATCCATAACATAACCCTCAGGCACAACAGGCAATTCATATCTAGGAGGAGAATCTTCATCATCACTTTCATCAATATTATCAGTTTCAATAATTTCATTCCCTCTAGCCCTAGCAAGTTGTTCATCCAGAAATTCACCTAGTGGCATGATAACCCACAAGTATAGGGGATCGCAACAATTTTTGAGGGTAGAGTATTCAACCCAAATTTATTGATTCGACACAAGGGGAGCCAAAGAATATTCTCAAGTATTAGAAGTTGAGTTGTCAATTCAACCACACCTGGATAACTTAGTATCTACAGCAAAGTATTTAGTAGCAAAGTAATATGGAAGTAACGGTAACGGTAGCAAAAGTAATATTTTTGGGTTTTGTAGTGATTGTAACAGTAGCAACGGAAAAGGAAATAAGCGAAGAACAATATGTGAAAAGCTCGTAGGCATTGGATCGGTGATGGAGAATTATGCTGGATGCGGTTCATCATGTAACAGTCATAACATAGGGCGACACAGAACTAGCTCCTATTCATCAATGTAATGTAGGCATGTATTCCGAATATAGTTATACGTGCTTATGGAAAAGAACCTGCATGACATCTTTTGTCCTACCCTCCCGTGGCAGCGGGGTCCTAGCGGAAACTAAGGGATATTAAGGCCTCCTTTTAATAGAGTACCGGACCAAAGCATTAACACATAGTGAATACATGAACTCCTCAAACTACGGTCATCATCGGGAGTGGTCCCGATTAATGTCACTTCGGGGTTGCCGGATCATAACACATAGTAGGTGACTATAGACTTGCAAGATAGGATCAAGAACTCACATATATTCACGAAAACATAATAGGCTCAGATCTGAAATCATGGCAATCGGGCCCTAGTGACAAGCATTAAGCATAGCAAAGTCATAGCAACATCAATCTCAGAACATAGTGGATACTAGGGATCAAACCCTAACAAAACTAACTCGATTACATGATAAATCTCATCCAACCCATCACCGTCCAGCAAGCCTACAATGGAATTACTCACGCACGGCGGTGAGCATCATGAAATTGGTGATGGAGGATGGTTGATGATGACGACAACGACGGATTCCCCTCTCCGGAGCCCCGAACGGACTCCAGATCAGCTCTCCTGAGAGGTTTTAGGGCTTGGCGGCAGCTCCGTATCGTAAAACGCGATGAATCCTTCTCTCTGATTTTTTTCTCCTCGAACACGAATATATGGAGTTGGAGTTGAGGTCGGTGGAGCAACAGGGGGCCCACGAGGTAGGGGGCGCGCCCCCCACCCTCGTGGACAGGTGGAGGCCCCCCTGACGTGGATTCTTCTTCTAGTATTTTTTATATTTTCCAAAAATAAGTTCCGTGGAGTTTCAGGTCATTCCGAGAACTTTTGTCTCTGCACATAAATAACACCATGGCAATTTTGCTGAAAACAACGTCAGTCCGAGTTAGTTCCATTCAAATCATGCAAGTTAGAGTCCAAAACAAGGGCTAAAGTGTTTGGAAAAGTAGATACCATGGAGACGTATCAACTCCCCCAAGCTTAAACCTTTGCTTGTCCTCAAGCAATTCAGTTGATAAACTGAAAGTGATAGAGAAAAACTTTCACAAACTCTGTTTGCTCTTGTTGTTGTGAATACGTAAAGCCAGCATTCAAGTTTTCAGCAAAGATTATAACTAACCATATTGACAATAACACTTAGGTCTCATGTTTACTCATGTCAATGGCATAATCAACTAGCGAGCAATAATAATAAATCTCGGATGACAACACTTTCTCAAAACAGTCATGATATGATATAACAAGATGGTATCTCACTAGCCCTTTCTGAGACCGCAAAACATAAATGCAGAGCACCTTTAAAGATCAAGGACTGACTAAACATTGTAATTCATGGTAAAAGAGATCCAGTCATAGTCATACCCAATATAAATTAATAGTAATGGATGCAAATGACAGCAACACTCTCCAGCTAGTGCTTTTTAATAAGAGGGTGATGACTCAACATGAAAGTAAATAGATAGGCCCTTCGCAGAGGGAAGCAGGGATTTGTAGAGGTGCCAGAGCTCGATTTTAAAGCAGAGATAAATAATATTTTGAGCGGCATACTTTCATTGTCAACATAACAAGCAAGAGATGGCGATATCTTCCATGCTACACACATTATAGGCGGTTCCCAAACAGAATGGTAAAGTTTATACTCCCCCTCCACCAACAAGCATCAATCCATGGCTTGCTCGAAACAACGAGTGCCTCCAACTAACAACAGACCCAGGGGGAGTTTTGTTTGCAATTATTTTGATTTAGTTTGCATAAAGCATGGGACTGGGCATCCCGGTGACCAACCATTTTCTCGTGAGTGAGGAGCAGAGTCCACTCCCCTTGAGAATAACCCGCCTAACATGGAAGATAAGGATAGCCCTAGTTGATACAGGAGCTATTCAAGCATACAAAACAGAATTTCATTTGAAGGTTTAGAGTTTGGCACATACAAATTTACTTGGAACGGCAGGTAGATACTGCATATAGGAAGGTATTGGTGGACTCATATGGAATAACTTTGGGGTTCAAGGGATTGGATGCACAAGCAGTATTCCCACTTAGTATAAGTGAAGGCTAGCAAAAGACTGGGAAGCGACCAACTAGAGAGCGACAACAGTCATAAACATGCATTAAAATTAATAAACATTAAGTGCAAGCATGAGTAGGATATAATCCACCATGAACATAAATATCGTGAATGCTATGTTGATTTGTTTCAACTACATGTGTGAACATGTGCCAAGTCGAGTCACTTAAATCATTCAAAAGAGGATACCACCCCACTATACCACATCACAACCATTTTAATAGCATGTTGGCACGCAAGGTAAACCATTATAACTCATAGCTAATCAAGCATGGCACGAGCAACTATGATATCTAATTGTCATTGCAAACATGTTTATTCATAATAGGCTGGATCAGGAACAATGAACTAATCATATTTACAAAAACAAGAGAGGTCGAGTTCATACCAGCTTCTCTCATCTCAATCAGTCCATCATATATCGTCATAATTGCCTTTCACTTGCACGACCAAATGATGTGAAAATAATAAGAGTGCATGTGCATTGGACTAAGCTGGAATCTGTGAGCATTCAATAAACAGGAAAAGACAAGGCAATATGGGCTCTTGGTTAAATCAACAATAATGCATATAAGAGCCACTTCAACAATTTCATCATGGTCTTCTCCTATCGACCCCAAAGAAAAGAAAAGAAATAAAACTATTTACACGGGAAAGCTCCCAACAAGCAAAAGAAGAACGGGAAATATTTTTGGGTTTTCTTTTTAAATATTATTACTACAGCAAGAAAGTAAACTAGCTAAAAGCTATTACTATTTTTTTTGGTTTTTCTTAAGGTTTATCAAACACACAAGAAGAAAGCAAGAAAAAGAAAATAAACTAGCATGGATAGTACTATGAAAGAGTGTGAGCACCGACTTCTAGCAATGAGTGTGTGGAAATAAATGTAATGTCGGTGAGAAATACATACTCCCCCAAGCTTAGGCTTTTGGCCTAAGTTGGTCTATTGCCACGGACGGCCTGGTGGATATCCAAAGTTATAACCAGGGCCATACTGCGATGCAGCGGCTATTGCCTCCTGAGCTGCAGTGTGGCGGCGAGCTGCCTCCGCCCTCCTCTCGTACTCATCTGCCTCCTCTCTGGTAATAACATGTTTTCCTTTTGCCTGTTAATCAAAGAAGGCAGGAGCAGGGAGAGTAATATGGACAGCACGACGTCTGTCAAAGATTAAGCGATACTGGAGGGACTGCTCGTTCCTCTCAAGAAAACGATGATGAACCATGGCCTTATAATCTAAATAAACATTAGGCAGCTCAACATCATACTCACGTATAGGTACCTCAAGAAAGCTAGACGGGTTGCATAAATTCCTCCAAATAATTATCCATTAATTTTATTATTATGCAACCTACATGCAACAATAGCTCCCAAATTATAAGATTTATCTCCTAACACAGCACGCCTAAGAATACTGAGGTCAGGGACACACATGTGACATGCTTCATCCTTACCATTTATGCACCTACCTATAAAGAGAGCAAAATAATGTATAGCAGGAAAATGAATGCTCCCTATTGTAGCTTGTGCTATATCTCTAGATTCCCCCACCGTTATACTAGCAAGAAATTCTCTAAATTCAGATTTGCGAGGTTCACTAGTACTACCCCAGTGTGGAAGTCTGCAAGCAGTGGTAAAATCCTCTAAGTCCATAGTATAAGAATTTTCATAGAGATCAAATAGGACAGTTTGAGAATTGCGTGAAGATGAATATTCAAACCTCCTCACAAATGAACTAGTGAGATAGTGGTACTGGCGGCACTTTTCTGCCTCGAAGCTCACAAGATCAGCGTTACGCAAATACGCGTTAAATTCTTCCTTAATTTCTGCTCGATCCATAAAGTCTTCTGAAGGCCATTCACAAGGCCGCACTAGGGCGTCCCTTGGTGGTTCATCATCAGCATCACGCATTGCAAGCCTGGATCCTTGCTTTCTTGAAGGACCACCTTGGTACATTTTCCTAAACATATTTCTTCCTCTGCAAAATTTCTAAATTTTTTAGTAACTTCAAATAAAAGTGAACCAAGCTCAACAAAATTGATAGCAACTACTCCTACAAGTGCCTGGAGCCTATATCATGCATAGAACTACTTGGAACCATATAAATTTAACATGCAAGCTCAAGAACATGGTCACCTAGGCAGCACAAATTTGCAATGAATAAAGCTCTAGAATAAAAACTAATTGGACCAATGGAGGAGTCACATACCAAGGAACAATCCCCTAAAGCAGTTTTGTGAGAGGTGCTTTGAGCAAGGAGATCGAAAATCGCAGCAAAATGAGCTAGAACTCGTGCTTGAGCTGGATGGTGATTTTTTTGGGAGGAAGAAGAAGTGTGTGGGTGCAGGAATAAGTGGAGGGGATCCACCATGGGCCCACGAGGCAGGGGGCGCGCCCTGGACCCTCGTGGCCAGGTGCTTGCTCCCCTGCTGTGTTCTCAGTGCCAGATATTCTCAAATATTCCAGAAAAAAATCATATTTCAATTTCGGGGCATTTGGAGAACTTTTATTTTCGGGGTATTTTTATATTGCACGGATAATTCAGAAAACAAACAGGAAAAATACTATTTTTGCTTTATTTCAACTAAATAACAGAAGTTAAAAGGAGGGTACAGAAGGTTGTGCTTTCTAGTTTCATCCATCTCATGCTCATCAAAAGGAATCCACTAACAAGGTTGATCAAGTCTTGTTAACAAACTCATTCCGAATAACATGGAACCGGAGAAATTTCGAATAACACTATGTTACCTCAACGGGGATATGCACATCCCCAATAATAAGAATATCATATTTCTTCTTGACAGTAGGAAGAGGAAATTCAAAACCTCCAAAAATAATCGATGGAATTTTTCCAATAGAATTGATACTGTGGACTTGAGGTTGTTTCCTCGGAAAGTGTACCGTATGCTCATTGCCATTAACATGATAAGTGACATTGCCTTTGTTGCAACCAATAACAGCCCCTGCAGTATTCAAAAAGGTCTTCCAAGAATAATAGACATACTATCGTCCTCGGGAATATCAAGAATAACAAAGTCCGTTAAAATAGTAACGTTTGCAACCACAACAGGCACATCCTCACAAATACCGACAGGTATAGCAGTTGATTTATCAGCCATTTGCTAAGATATTTCAGTAGGTGTCAACTTATTCAAATCAAGTCTACGATATAAAGAGAGAGGCATAACACTAACACCGGCTCCAAGATCACATAAAGCAGTTCTAACATAGTTTCTTTTAATGGAGCATGGTATAGTAGGTACTCCTGGATCTCCAAGTTTCTTAGGTATTCCATCCTTAAAAGTATAATTAGCAAGCATGGTGGAAATTTCAGCTTCCGGTATCTTTCTTTTATTTGTAACAATTTCTTTCATGTACTTAGCATAAGGATTCATTTTGAGCATATCGGTTAATCACATACGCAAAAAGATAGGTCTAATCATTTTCAGGAAAGCGCTCAAAATCCTCATCATCCTTTTTCTTGGATGGTTTAGGAGGAAAAGGCATGGGTTTCTAAACCCATGGTTCCCTTTCTTTACCGTGCTTCCTAGCAACAAAGTCTCTCTTATCATAACGTTGATTCTTTGATTGTGGGTTATAAAGATCAACAGCAGGTTCAATTTCTACATCATTATCATTGCTAGGTTGAGCACCAACATGAACATCATCATTAACATTATCACTAGGTTCATGTTCATTACCAGATTGTGTTTCAGCATCAGAAATAGAAATATCATTTGGATTCTCAGGTGGTTCAGGAATAGGTTCACTAGAAGCATGCAAAGTCATATCATTTTTCTTTTTCTTCTTTTTAGAAGGACTAGGTGCATCTAAATTATTTCTCTGAGAATCTTGCTCAATTCTCTTAGGATGGCCTTCAGGATACAAAGGTTCCTGAGTCATTTTACCAGTTCTAGTAGCCACTCTAATAGCATAATCATTATTCTTACCATTCAATTCATTGAGCAAATCATTCTGAGCTTTAAGTACTTGTTCTACTTGAGTGGTAACCATAGAAGCATGTTTACTAATGAGTTGAAGTTCACCTTTAACTCTAGACATATAATCAATCAAGTGTTCAATCATATAAGCATTTTGTTTTCATTGTCTACCAACATAAGCATTGAAGTTTTCTTGTTTAACCATAAAGTTATCAAACTCATCCAAACATTGGCTGGAAAACTTAATAGGAGGGATTTCAACTTTATCATATGTATAGAGGGAATTACCTTTACTACCTGTGTCGGGTTATCAAGACCATGAGTTTCTTCAATAGGTAATGGATTAGGATCAAATATTTCTTCAATAGGCGGTGAATTAAGACCATGTATTTCTTCAATAGGTGGTAAATTCTTATCATCTTCAGCTTTAATACCTTTTTCCTTCATAGATTTCTTTGCCTCTTGCATATCTTCAGGACTGAGAAATAGAACACCCCTCTTCTTCGGAGTTGGCTTAGGAGTTGGTTCAGGAAGTGTCCAATTATTTTCATTTGTCAACATATTATTCAATAGAATTTCAGCTTCATCTGGTGTCCTTTCCCTGAAAACAGAACCAACACAACTATCCAGGTGGTCTCTGGAAGCATCGGTTAGTCCATTATAAAAGATACCAAGTATTTCATTTTTCTTGAGAGGATGATCAGGCAAAGCATTAAGTAATTGGAGAAGCCTCCCCCAAGCTTGTGGGAGACTCTCTTCTTCAATTTGCACAAAATTATATATTTCCCTTAAATCAGCTTGTTTCTTATGAGCAGGGAAATATTTAGCAGAGAAGTAATAAATCATATCCTGGGGACTACGCACACAACCAGGATCAAGAGAATTAAACCATATCTTAGCATCACCCTTTAATGAGAACGGAAAAACTTTAAGGATGTAAAAGTAGTGAATTCTCTCATCATTAGTGAATAGGGTGGCTATATCATTTAATTTAGTAAGATGTGCCACAATAGTTTCAGATTCATAGCCATAGAAAGGATCAGATTCAACCAAAGTAATTATATCAAGATCAATAGAGAATTCATAATCCTTATCAGTAACAAAGATAGGTGAAGTAGCATAAGCAGGATCATATTTCATTCTAGCATTCAGAGTTTTTCGTTTCAGCTTAGCTAATAATTTCTTAAGATCACTTCTGTCATTGCAAGCAAGAAAGTCTCTAGCAGTTTCTTCATCCATAACATAGCCCTCAGGCACAACAGACAATTCATATTTATTACGGGGAGAGTCTTCATCATCACTCTCATCAATATTATCGGTTTCAATAATTTCATTCTCTCTAGCCCTAGCAAGTTGTTCATCAAGAAATTCACCAAGTGGCACAGTAGTATTAAGCATAGAAGTAGTTTCATCATAAGTATCATGCATAGTAGAAGTGGCATCATCAATAACATGCGACATATCAGAATTAATAGCAGAAGCAGGTTTAGGTGTCGCAAGCTTACTCAAAACAAAAGGTGAATCAAGTGCAGAGCTAGATGGCAGTTCCTTACCTCCCCTCGTAGTTGAGGGATAAATTTTTGTTTTTGCGTCTTTCAAGTTCTTCATAGTGACCAGCAGATATAAATCCCAAGTGACTCAAAGAATAGAGATATGCTCCCCGGCAACGGTGCCAGAAAATAGTCTTGATAACCCACAAGTATAGGGGATCGCAACAGTTTTCGAGGGTAGGGTATTCAACCCAAATTTATTGATTCGACACAAGGGGAGCCAAAGAATATTCTCAAGTATTAGCAGTTGAGTTGTCAATTCAACCACACCTGGATAACTTAGTATCTACAGCAAAAGTATTTAGTAGCAAGGTAATATGGAAGTAACGGTAACGATAGCAAAAATAATATTTTTGGGTTTTGTAGTGATTGTAACAGTAGCAACGAAAAAGTAAATAAGCGAAGAACAATATGTGAAAAGCTCGTAGGCATTGGATCGGTGATGGAGAATTATGCCGGATGCGGTTCATCGTGTAACAATCATAACATAGGGTGACACAGAACTAGCTCCAATTCATCAATGTAATGTAGGCATGTATTTCAAATATAGTCATACGTGCTTATGGAAACGAACTTGCATGACATCTTTTGTCCTACCCTCCCGTGGCAGCAGGGTCCTAGTGGAAACTAAGGGATATTAAGGCCTCCTTTTAATAGAGTACCGGACCAAAGCATTAACACATAGTGAATACATGAACTCCTCAAACTACGATCATCACCGGGAGTGGTCCCGATTATTGTCACTTCGGGGTTGCCGGATCATAACACATAGTAGGTGACTATAGACTTGCAAGATAGGATCAAAAACTCACATATATTCATGAAAACATAATAGGTTCAGATCTGAAATCATGGCACTCGGGCCCTAGTGACAAGCATTAAGCATAGCAAAGTCATAGCAACATCAATCTCAGAACATAGTGGATACTAGGGATCAAACCCTAACAAACTAACTCGATTACATGATAAATCTCATCCAACCCATCACCGTCCAGCAAGCCTATGATGGAACGCACGGCGGTGAGCATCATGAAATTGGTGACGGAGGATGGTTGATGATGACGATGGCGACGGATTCCCCTCTCCGGAGCCCCGTTGGGTGCAAAGCCTGGTAATTCCGATCCAACATAACACTTTGATTCATTTTCTAGATCAACGAGTCCGCCCCGTGAATTAGCTCGTGATACTAATCGTTAAAATTAACTTGATGCGCTTGTCATTGCTACCTCTTGAGCACTGCGTTGGTTTTCCCTTGAAGAGGAAAGGGTGATGCAGTAAAGTAGCGTAAGTATTTCCCTCTGTTTTTGAGAACCAAGGTATCAATTCAGTAGGAGATCACGCACGAGTCCCTCACACCTACACAAACAAATAAGAACCTCACAACCAACGCGATAAAGGGGTTGTCAATCCCTCTACGGTCACTTACGAGAGTGAGATCTGATAGATATGATAAGATAATATTTTTGGTATTTTTATGATAAAGAGAAATAAAGATGCAAAGTAAAATAAAAGGCAATAAAAATAACTAAGTGTTGGAAGATTAATATGATGGAAGATAGACCCCGGGGGCCATAGGTTTCACTAGTGGCTTCTCTCAAGAGCATAAGTATTACGGTGGGTAAACGAATTACTGTCGAGCAATTGATAGAATTGAGCATAGTTATGAGAATATCTAGGTATGATCATGTATATAGGCATCACGTCCGCGACAAGTAGACCGAAACGATTCTGCATCTACTACTATTACTCCACACATCGACCGCTATCCAGCATGCATCTAGAGTATTAAGTTCATAAGAACAGAGTAATGCTTTAAGTAAGATGACATGATGTAGAGGGATAAACTCATGCAATATGATATAAACCCCATCTTTTTATCCTCGATGGCAACAATACAATACGTGTCATTTCCCCTACTGTCACTGGGGTCGAGCACCGCAAGATTGAACCCAAAGCTAAGCACTTCTCCCATTGCAAGAAAGATCAATCTAGTAGGCCAAACCAAACTTATAATTCGAAGAGAGTTGCAAAGATAACCAATCGTATATAAAAGAATTCAGAGGAGATTCAAATATTGTTCATAGATAATATTGATCATAAACCCACAATTCATCGGATCTCGACAAACACACCGCAAAAGAAGATTACATCGAATAGATCTCCAAGAAGATCAAGGAGAACTTTGTATTGAGATCCAAAGAGAGAGAAGAAGCCATATAGCTAATAACTATGGACCGGAAAGACTACGGTGTTGATGTAGAAGCCCTCCGTGATCAAGGCCCCCTCTGACGGAGCGCCAAAAAAGGCCCCAAGATGGGATCTCACGGGTACAGAAGGTTGCGGCGGTGGAAATAGGTTTTTTGGCTCTCCTTCCGATAGTTTGGGGGTACGTAGGTATATATAGGAGGAAGAAGTACGTCGGTGGAGCAACGAGGGGCCCATGAGGGTGGAGGGCGCGCCCAGGGGGGTAGGCGCGCCCCCTACCTCGTGCCTTCCTCGTTGATTACTTTACGTGGACTCCAAGTCCTCTGGATCACGTTTGTTACGAAAATCACGTTCGCGAAGGTTTCATTCCGTTTGGACTCCGTTTGATATCCTTTTCCTGCGAAACACTGAAATGGGCAAAAAAACAGCAATTTGGGCTGGGCCTCCGGTTAATAGGTTAGTCCCAAAAATAATATAAAAATATATAATAAAGCCCATTAAACATCCAAAACAGAATATAATATAGCATGGAACAATAAAAAATTATAGATACGTTGGAGACGTATCAGTCATCTACACAGAACCAATCACATGAGATGATTTATTAATGAGGTTTACCAAATATCGGCACGACTATAAACACTCCGGCAACTTCAATGTTGACCCACAAATTTGCTCCAGTATCTGTCTACGGATTGGCGGACCACTTTGCGGACACTAATGTCGAAGGCAGCCATTCAATGCTGCCTGCATACATCTCAAACATTGTTTGAACTAACTTGATGAAATTCATGCAAACACGGTGAATTTCATATAAACCAAACGAAATTCATTATATTTCGAATATTTTTCATATAAATTGGACAAAATTCATTACATTTTTCATATAAGTCGGACTAGACCCTACCTAAACCTAAACTAAATGATTGTCGGCACCCATTCCCCATGTCCGGCCACGAGCATTGAGAATTGTGGTTTCACCTTCTCCAGTTCCGCCTCCGCAACTTCCGCCTCTGGAGCCACGGAAGTGAAGCTGTCCGCCTACACCTCGTCGCCAAGCGGCTAATCGGCCGACGATGTTCATCCCATCAATCTTGGCTTCAATGGGAGGGGAGGAGCGGTGGCCTTCTTGGGACCCGAGCGGTAGCGACCTACTGTAGCGACCAGACCTCAAATGGTCTGTGCTGCTGTGCACCAGTGTCATCCCTGGATCAGTAATGCTGACACGCACAGTACAAATGGAGGATTTATAACAGAGTAGCAATCACACACTTATTACATCGGGTATCTCCAAAGAGATTAAGTATGATAAACATGGCTTAAGGCCATCTAATAACGATAACAGCGGAAGACTTGGAAGATAAGTGAGTCCATCAACACCAGCGGCATCACTGAGTATAAGACCACGACCTAAGGCACCTTACTCGTCGTCTGAAAAGTCTGCAACATGAAACGTTGTAGCCCGAAAACGGGTCAGCACATAGAATATGCTGGCAAAGTAACACATAGAGAATAATGAACAATAATGATGCTATACTACATGCATATATGGCTGGTGGAAAGCTCTATGGTTACAATTTTGCGAAAAGCCAATTTTATCCTACTTCAAAGGAATAAATTTTATTTAACTATCATGGTGGTTGTGAAACATTGAGATGGTTGACAGCATCTCAATCCCAATTAAATGTCATCAATAACCCAACAAAATTAATTAGAAGTAACATAGTGATGAGATTCACATGGTAATCCAAGTACTAGATACTCAAGTTGTCCATAACCGGGGACACGGCTAACCATGATTAGTTTGTACACTCTGCAGAGGTTTGTGCACTTTTCCCCACAAGACTCGATCTCCTCCGTTGGATTACTCGCACTACATGGTGTTTGAGTAACGGATGACCGAGACACGGTCTTTCAGAAGTGTTTGCACCTTACGTATGGGTAGACCGTTACACCTACTTTCCCCTACATCTGCTAGTCTACCACTGTAAGAGTTCACACAACTTAGTCAACTATGCTAGAGCCCATAATAGCTTGCGGCTGCACACGGAAGTTTCTAGCATGAATAATCTCATGATCCCTTTGAACCTGGGTGGCGGTCCAAAAGAAAAAAAACAGGCAATCCTGGAATACCCAGGTACCTCAATCCACCCAGATGTGAGTTTTAGTTGCCACCTTAAGTAAACCATTAATTAACAATCTCACATCTATCATGAATATCTCTCAAACCCAATCCACGTCTACGAGCATAGCATGGCAATATAATAGCAACGTAGAAGTAACTCCCAAGGGTTTGATAAAAGAACAGGTAATAGGTACTACCTCAACTACTTCCCAGTTCCCACAATTTAATTAGATCCTAATCATGCAATGTTTGAGGAATAGATCTAATGCAATAAAACTGGGTATGGAAAGTATGATCAAAGTGTTACTTGCCTTGCTGATGATCCGCAAAACCTAGCGATTCGAAGTAACAAGCGGCACACTCCGGGTACTCTATCGCAGACAAACAAGCATACAATCAGTACTCATCTAATGCACAGGTAAAACTCGAATGAAAGATCCAACCAGAAAGTTCAACTTAAGAACTCCGGTTTGCAAAAAGAATCAACTCGAAAGAAGCAACGAAAGTCAAACTGCGAAAGAAAGAAGCTTCGTTTACTAATCTGGATCTAGGTCAAATTTTACTGTAGCAAAAACTTGTTTGAGTAGGTTAAACGGAAAGAGAATTTCGAGACGAAACTCTAGGCTCTTGAATCGCCTGATTCCGATAAATGAGCGAGAAGTTAAACAGAAACGAAGATTCGATCAGAAATCGAATCTGAGAAAAATAGCGGAAAATCCGACGAAAAAGAAAAACGGACGAACGGTTAAAGAACGGACGTTCGTTAACAGAGAAAAACCGACGAACGCGTTCGTTAAAACGAACGGTTCGGTGAACGCTCGCAAAATAATAAAACTGAAAAAAAAACGATCTAGGGTTTTTTTTAAAATGAAGGGTTTTTTTTAAAAGAAAACCGGCAAAAATGAGGCGAGGCAGTACCTCGTCGGGGCGGGGCTCCGGCGGGGCTTGGCTGGCTCCGGCGAGGGGCGGCGGGGGCGGCGGGGTGCGGGTCGGCGAGGGGCGGCGAGGGGGCGGCTCCGGCGGGGCTCGGCGGCGAACGGGGCGGCGGCGGCACGGGCTTCCGGCGGCTGCGGGTGAGGCAAGAGAAGAGGGGGGGTGCGGGGGTATATAAAGGGGGGATGCTCGGCTTGGAGGAGGGGGCAAGCTCCGGCGGCGGGGCTCTCCCATGTCCATGGCGGACACGGCGCGGCTGCGCTCGTGCTGGGGAAGGAGAGGGGCGCAGGGTGGGCCGGCGCTCGGCTGGGCTCGGCCCGGTCGGGCGTCGCGCGTTTTTTTTTTAAACGTTTCGCAGAAAATAATTCGTAGAAAAATAAATAAAAGTCCAAAAAATATAAAATAAATTTTCCCCGTCTAGTTAGAAAATCTGGAATAGGGTGAACATTTTTTTAACACAAAATAAATATTTTGAAAACATGCAATATTTTTAATACAATAAAAATTGCAAATAAAATCCGAATAAATTCCAATAAATGATTTTAACACTTTTTCTCCAGTATTTCAATTGTTTTGGAGAAGTCATATTTTCTCCTCTCGTTTATTTTGTTTAATGAAATATTTTTCCGGAGAGAAAATGATTAAAACCAAAATCCTCGTCTTATTATTTGATGAAAATCAAATATGAAAATTCGAGAAAATCCCCAACTCTCTCCGAGGGTCCTTGAGTTGCTTAGGATTATCGAGGATTTGTCAAAATGCAATAAAATATGATATGCAATGATGATCTATGTATAACATACCAAATTGAAAATTTGGGATGTTACAAACCTACCCCCCTTAAGATGAATCTCGCCCTCGAGATTCGGGTTGGCTAGAAAACAGGTGGGAGTGGTCCTTCTGTAGATCTTCCTCTCGCTCCCAGGTGGCTTCATCCTCCGTGTGGTGGCTCCACTGGACTTTGCAAAACTTGATAACCTTGCTGCGGGTAACTCGGCTGGCATACTCAAGAATCTTGACTGGTTTCTCCTCATAGGTCAAATCACTTCCAGCTGAATTGCTTCCAGTGGCACAGTATCTCTCAGTGGTATCTCAGCCATCTCTGCGTGGCACTTCTTCAACTGAGAAACGTGAAATACATCATGAACTCCCGACAATCCTTCGGGCAATTCCAGATTGTAGGCAACCTCTCCCATACGTTCCACAATTCTGTATGGTCCGATAAAACGGGGCGCTAACTTTCCCTTAACTCCAAAGCGCTTCACTCCTCGAAGTGGTGATACTCGAAGATACACTCGGTCTCCAATTTCGTGAACTGTCTCCTTTCGTTTCGAATCAACATAACTCTTTTGCCTGGACTGGGCTACCTTGAGCCTATCGCGAATCAACCTCACTTTCTGTTCAGACTCCTTAATCAAATCTGGTCCAAACAACTGACGGTCTCCAACTTCGTCCCATAACAACGGTGTTCTACACCTCCTTCCGTACAAAGCTTCGAAAGGGGCCATCTTCAAACTGGTTTGATAACTGTTGTTATAAGAAAATTCCGCATATGGCAAATTGTCGTCCCAACTAGATCCATAATCTAGTGCACAAGCTCTCAACATGTCCTCCAAAATCTGGTTGACTCTCTCGGTCTGCCCATCTGTCTGTGGGTGAAAAGCTGTACTAAATTCCTGCCTGGTTCCCAATGTTTCATGTAACTGCTTCCAAAACTTCGAGGTAAATTGGGTTCCTCTGTCTGATACAATGGTCCTCGGAACTCCATGCAAACATACAATCCTGGTCATGTATATCTTTGCCAACTTAGCACTGGTGTAAGTGGTATTTACTGGAATGAAATGAGCCACTTTCGTCAAACGGTCGACTACAACCCATATTGAGTCATAGCCTGAACGAGTCCTGGGTAATCCTGTGATAAAATCCATGCCTATTTTATCCCACTTCCATTCGGGTATTGGCAACGGTTGTAGCAATCCTACTGGCTTCTGATGCTCTACCTTCACTCTCTGACACACATCACAAACTGCTACATATTCTGCAATATCCTTTTTCATTCCGGTCCACCAGAAAGTATTCTTCAAATCCAAATACATCTTGGTATTCCCTGGGTGAATCGAGTACGGTGAATCATGGGCTTCTTGCAAAATCAACTTCCTGATCTCCGGATCATTTGGCACATATACGCGGTCCTCAAACCATAAGGTATCGTGCTCATCCTCATGAAATCCCTTGGCTTTTCCTTTGCTCATCTTCTCCTTTATCTCTTCAATCTCCTTGTCTGTCTTCTGAGCTTCTCTGATCCTTTCCATCAAGGTAGACTGAATCTCCAATGTCGCTAAATAGCCTCTTGGGACTATCTCCAAACATAGCTCGCGAAGGTCCTCGGCTAACTCCTGAGGTATCTCTCCTGTCATGAGGGTGTTGACATGACTCTTGCGGCTCAACGCGTCTGCTACTACGTTAGCCTTTCCTGGGTGATAATGCAATCTCATATCATAATCCTTAATGAGCTCCAACCATCTCCTCTGTCTGATATTTAACTCCTTCTGCGTGAAAATATACTTCAAACTCTTGTGATCCGTGTACACCTCACAATGGTTTCCGATGAGAAAATGTCTCCATGTCTTCAATGCATGCACCACGGCTGCTAATTCCAAATCATGTGTAGCATAATTCTTCTCATGGGGTTTAAGTTGTCGTGAAGCATATGACACAACTCTTCCTTCCTGCATAAGCACTGCTCCAAGTCCTCGACGAGAAGCGTCGCAATAAACTTCATAATCCTTGCGTTGATCTGGCAGAATCAACACTGGTGATGTAACCAATCGTTCCTTCAACTCTTGGAAACTAGCTTCACATTCCTCAGTCCAATTGAATTTGGTGTCCTTCTTCAATAGCTCAGTCATGGGCTTAGCAATCTTCGAGAAATTCTCGATGAATCTCCGGTAGTATCCTGCAAGTCCAAGAAAACTCCGGATTTCTCCAACTGTCGCGGGTGATTCCCAACTTGTCACTGTGTCAACCTTGGCAGGGTCTACTGCTATTCCTTCTCCAGAAATAACATGTCCAAGGAATCCAACTTCCTTCAGCCAAAATTCACATTTGCTGAACTTGGCATACAACTGATGTTCTCTGAGCTTCTCAAGTACCAATCGTAAATGCTCCTCATGCTCTTCCTCATCCTTGGAAAAGATTAAAATATCATCAATGAACACCACGACGAACTTATCCAGGAATTCCATAAACACTTTGTTCATCAGGTTCATAAAATAGGCAGGTGCGTTAGTCAGTCCAAATGACATAACAGTATACTCATACAATCCATATCTGGTGGTAAATGTCGTCTTGGGTATATCCTGCTCTCGAATCTTTAATTGATGGTATCCAGATCGTAGATCGATCTTGGAAAATACTTTAGCTCCTTGTAGGCGGTCAAACAAATCATTGATCATCGGCAGCGGGTACTTGTTTTTGATGGTCACTTCATTCAATCCTCGGTAATCAACAACCATCCTCAGCGATCCATCTTTCTTCTCCACTAGAAGTACTGGTGATCCCCAAGGTGACGAACTTGGGCGAATATAGCCTTTATCCAGTAACTCTTTGATCTGCTTCTTAATTTCCTCCAAATCCTTTGCGGGCATCCTGTACGGTCTCTTAGATATTGGCCCTGTGCCTGGCAAAAGTTCAATCAAGAACTCAATGTCTCTATCTGGTGGCATGCCTGGCAACTCTTCTGGAAATACATCCGGATAAACCTTCACCACTGGTACTTCCTCCTGTACAACTCCTGATAAGGAATTTACTTGAGTCCTCTTCGGCATATGCCGGGATACATACTTGATCCTTTTTCCTTCTGGGGTGGTAAGCAAAATTGTCTTGCTGGCACAATCGATGTTTCCTCCATACAACGATAGCCAATCCATTCCCAAAATCACATCCAAACCTTGTGATTCCAAAACAATGAGGTCTGAGGGGAAAACATGCCTTCCAATGGCCAATGGTATCTGAAAACATCCTTGGGTGGCCATATACTCTGCTCCTGGCGAGGTTACTAACATAGGGGTTCTGAGAACTTTGGTGGACAGCTTAAACTTATTCACAAATCTCCATCCATACATATCAAGGGGATTCAGTCTCAAGAAACGGGCTAAGTGATCAACAGGTGGTGGTGGCGGTGGGTTGTTGTTGTTGTTGTTGCCTTGGTTCTGCACTAACACTTGCATCAGGGCATTCTGTTGCTGAATCAACTGGGTGATCTCCGGTGGGAAAACAAATCCGGTGTCACGTCTCGGAGGCATCTGATAGGTTTAGAAAAGATGAGAGTTTAGAGTAGAATGAGGTCTAGAGAGAAAACACTACCCATATGCTCATGAGACAATTTCAATCAATATCACTCAATCAATTCAAACAAAGCAAAACAATCGATCTAACTAGCGTTACAAAGTGCTTGAACTATACTATTAAATGGGGGAAACTACTACTGATATGGTGGTCTAATAAAATTCTAATCCGTTGAAGACTCCATGATGTCTGCTCCGGCTTCATCAACAAAGTCATCTTCACTTGGTTCCGAGTCGGTGTCGTCGATGATGATGTAGTTATCCGGACAAGTGCATTCGTCGACTTCTGCTTTTGGCACTGGATTTCCCATGAATACTCCAATCTTCTTCTCCAGGTTGTCATTCTTCCCTACTAGTGCGATGATTTCCTCCAAATAATCCTCGCGTGTAGCTTTGAGTTCTTCTTGGAGCTCCTTGATCTTGGTTAATGCCTTCTTGGAATGCGTCCCATGGCGATGTGTGCGGCCATGCTCTTCCCTAAACTCCAGGTTGGTGCTTCGAAAACCAATCTTATGGGTTCAGTAACTGGCACAAACGTCCTTCCTGGAATGTGAACTTGAATCTTCCAGCTCTCCTCTTCAGGTAATGTGGCGTTGTAGGTTCCGGTGATGCTTGGTATTCCTATGTTCAAGTACTTGGTGACTTCCTTCAAGTGTCGACCAAAAGGCGTGTCTTCATCCGGTTGCATGAACTTGCTCCTTGCATCCGCCATTCCTAAAAGAGTAGAAAGTGGAGAGGGGTCAGAAATGAGAAGAGAGAAGCTTTCTAGGGCTTAAGCTTAGTGGTCGTGTCCTACAGTCAGCGTGTGCTATGATACCAACTTTGTAGCGACCAGACCTCAAATGGTCTGTGCTGCTGTGCACCAGTGTCATCCCTGGATCAGTAATGCTGACACGCACAGTACAAATGGAGGATTTATAACAGAGTAGCAATCACACACTTATTACATCGGGTATCTCCAAAGAGATTAAGTATGATAAACATGGCTTAAGGCCATCTAATAACGATAACAGCGGAAGACTTGGAAGATAAGTGAGTCCATCAACACCAGCGGCATCACTGAGTATAAGACCACGACCTAAGGCACCTTACTCGTCGTCTGAAAAGTCTGCAACATGAAACGTTGCAGCCCGAAAACGGGTCAGCACATAGAATATGCTGGCAAAGTAACACATAGAGAATAATGAACAATAATGATGCTATACTACATGCATATATGGCTGGTGGAAAGCTCTATGGTTACAATTTTGCGAAAAGCCAATTTTATCCTACTTCAAAGGAATAAATTTTATTTAACTATCATGGTGGTTGTGAAACATTGAGATGGTTGACAGCATCTCAATCCCAATTAAATGTCATCAATAACCCAACAAAATTAATTAGAAGTAACATAGTGATGAGATTCAAATGATAATCCAAGTACTAGATACTCAAGTTGTCCATAACCGGGGACACGGCTAACCATGATTAGTTTGTACACTCTGCAGAGGTTTGTGCACTTTTCCCCACAAGACTCGATCTCCTCCGTTGGATTACTCGCACTACATGGTGTTTGAGTAACGAATGACCGAGACACAGTCTTTCAGAAGTGTTTGCACCTTACGTATGGGTAGACCGTTACACCTACTTTCCCCTACATCTGCTAGTCTACCACTGTAAGAGTTCACACAACTTAGTCAACTATGCTAGAGCCCATAATAGCTTGCGGCTGCACACGGAAGTTTCTAGCATGAATAATCTCATGATCCCTTTGAACCTGGGTGGCGGTCCAAAAGAAAAAAAACAGGCAATCCTGGAATACCCAGGTACCTCAATCCACCCAGATGTGAGTTTTAGTTGCCACCTTAAGTAAACCATTAATTAACAATCTCACATCTGTCATGAATATCTCTCAAACCCAATCCACGTCTACGAGCATAGCATGGCAATATAATAGCAACGTAGAAGTAACTCCCAAGGGTTTGATAAAAGAACAGGTAATAGGTACTACCTCAACTACTTCCCAGTTCCCACAATTTAATTAGATCCTAATCATGCAATGTTTGAGGAATTGATCTAATGCAATAAAACTGGGTATGGAAAGTATGATCAAAGTGTTACTTGCCTTGCTGATGATCCGCAAAACCTAGCGATTCGAAGTAACAAGCGGCACACTCCGGGTACTCTATCGCAGACAAACAAGCATACAATCAGTACTCATCTAATGCACAGGTAAAACTCGAATGAAAGATCCAACCAGAAAGTTCAACTTAAGAACTCCGGTTTGCAAAAAGAATCAACTCGAAAGAAGCAACGAAAGTCAAACTGCGAAAGAAAGAAGCTTCATTTACTAATCTGGATCTAGGTCAAATTTTACTGTAGCAAAAACTTGTTTGAGTAGGTTAAACGGAAAGAGAATTTCGAGACGAAACTCTAGGCGCTTGAATCGCCTGATTCTGATAAACGAGCGAGAAGTTTAACAGAAACGAAGATTCGATCAGAAATCGAATCTGAGAAAAATAGCGAAAAATCCGACGAAAAAGAAAAACGAACGAACGGTTAAAGAATGGACGTTCGTTAACAGAGAAAAACCGACGAACGCGTTCGTTAAAACGAACGGTTCGGTGAACGCTCGCAAAATAATAAAACCAAAAAAACGATCTAGGGGTTTTTTTTTAAATGAAGGGTTTTTTTTAAAGAAAACCGGCAAAAACGAGGCGAGGCAGTACCTCGCCGGGCGGGGCTCCGGCGGGGCTTGGCCGGCTCCGGCGAGGGGCGGCGGGGGCGGCGGGGTGCGGGGCGGCGAGGGGCGGCGAGGGGGCGGCTCCGGCGGGGCTCGGCGGCGAACGGGGCGGCGGCGGCACGGGCTTCCGGCGGCTGCGGGCGAGGCGAGAGAAGGGGGGTGCGGGGGTATATAAAGGGGGGGTGCTCGGCTTGGAGGAGGGGGCAAGCTCCGGCGGCGGGGCTCTCCCGTGTCCATGGCGGACACGGCGCGGCGGCGCTCCCGTGCTGGGGAAGGAGAGGGGCGCGGGGTGGGCCGGCGCTCGGCTGGGCTCGGCCCGGCCGGGCGTCCCGCGTTTTTTTTAAAATGTTTCACGGAAAATAATTCGTAGAAAAATAAATAAAAGTCCAAAAAATATAAAATAAATTTTCCCCGTCTAGTTAGAAAATCTAGAATAGGGTGAACATTGTTTTAACACAAAATAAATATTTTGAAAACATGCAATATTTTTAATGCAATAAAAATTGCAAATAAAATCCGAATAAATTCCAATAAATGATTTTAACACTTTTTCTCCAGTATTTCAATTGTTTTGGAGAAGTCATATTTTCTCCTCTCGTTTATTTTGTTTAATGAAATATTTTTCCGGAGAGAAAATAATTAAAACCAAAATCCTCGTCTTATTATTTGATGAAAATCAAATATGAAAATTCGAGAAAATCCCCAACTCTCTCCGAGGGTCCTTGAGTTGCTTAGGATTATCGAGGATTTGTCAAAATGCAATAAAATATGATATGCAATGATGATCTATGTATAACATACCAAATTGAAAATTTGAGATGTTACACCTACCATGCACTACTCTTCCTCGTTGCCGGAGGCGCCGGAGAACGTGCCGGCTTCGTGGTCGTGGCGGCGGGGCGCGGCCGAGGCAGAGCTGGGTTGTCCTCCTCATTGTCGCTCTTGCACCATACCTCATCCGCCGCCTCGTCGAACTCCCTGTAGGCGACTTCTAACTCTGCCTAACGTTAGCGGTACCGCCATCTATTGCGGCGGATCTCACTGGTGGAGCGGTACGACTCGAGCAACGCCGACTTCTCAGGGCACGTCCATGTCCAGCACCGATGGATGTGCCAGCGACGAGCAACTTCTCTGCGCGCCGGTGCTCCTCGGGGAGGCGGAGGTTGTAGGCCTGGTCAGCCTGCGCCTGCCGGAACTTGGCCTCCTCCTCCTCCCGCAGCATGTCCGTGTAGTGCACCCAGGCCTCACTGATGGTTAGGCTCACACGCACCAGCGAGGAGACTCGTGCTGCCTCGTCCTCAATTGGGGCATCGTCGACCTCAGTCTGCTGGTCGGCCGGCAGCAATGGCAGTCATCCCCTTCTTCTGCTCCTAGGAGAGGGTGTCCCAGAGGGCTTTGGGGCGCGACAAGGCCATGACGGACGTGGAGCGAAGAGGAGAAAGGGACCGAAGGAGGATGACTGTGGCTATGGCTGTGGCTGGAGTTTAGAAGGCAAGAAGGCAACGGGCCTCGACAGTTTGGTTAATGGCGGGTGGCAAACGAACGGACGGGTGTCGCCGGAGTAGGTTCCTCGGCAACCACATATCATTGATATAGGGGCGACAGACTAATGAAGTGTCGTTTGAACGCAGAGCAGTCGCCTGCACCGAGAAGCGACGCAGGCGGCGCTGTCTCGGCCGGGGCAACACTTCAATGTTAGCATCACTGAGAGGTCGCGTCCGCTCTAGCCGGGCATGAATGCGGCACTGACGCTCTGGAGCGGCGCTGACTATTTTGGATGGGAGCGGGGAGGGTGGGGGAGATTTATTTTTTTGTGTGGGCCATGTTAGTCAGACGCAGGCGTGGCTGCTGTCCGGACACCCACAAGGCCCCTCTAGTTTGTCTTCGGTTTGTGGCAAAAGTGCTTCTGGACTACTGAGCGGACCGATACATGCCCGTGTTGGATGGCACAACACGTCCGGGCTGCACGGTCCGAATGGTTGCTGGTGGTTTTAGGGCCGGCATCGGAGATGTCCTTAAGGCATCTCCAATGTTGGCTCGCAAATTTGACTCCGCACCTGTCCGTGGACACGGATGTGGGAGTCAGCCATCCAAACACTGCCCGCGTACAACTGAAACCACATTTGAACTAACTAGACAAAATTCATGTAGACACATTAAAGTTCGGATATAAAATAGCACAAATTATCCAGACATAACACGCAAATAAATCTAGTACAATGATAGTTCAAATTCAACGATATTAACCGGATGATCAACAAGTTCTCCATGAATGGATCATGTCATCCCACACATACTTCTCATTCATCTACATCCAACAGTATATATATACCTAAATAATTGTCCCTCTATCATGTGGTACATCATCACAGCGCGTACGGGCTGCACAATGTGTAGAACAATATTGAGTGAATGAATGGTTCAATTAACAAGTTGAGCAAGAAGAAGCAGAACTTACGATCTCCTCCGCTGCCGCGCACAATGGCCACCTTGTCTCCAGCAGAGCAACTGTGTCACAAAACTTGGTGACGGTGGTCTGGATGGCATACACCTCATATTGCGCTATTGGATGATGTGTGTGTCCTAGGGAACAATGTGCTTTCGCGCGTGAAATGAATCATACACGCACTGCCAGAAGATCCCCCCTTTATGCCTGCCTACGAAACCCGCGGATACAGCCAACTAGGCATCGCACAACAACTCATCTTCCATGCTCGGGTACCCCGCCATCCTCCGTACTCTAAAAAAATGACATGGTGTCCGGAAATTAGCTCAATGGCATTTGACCGAACACCTGTCGGGCGTGGTGTCCGCCATGGACGTCGTCCGCAGGGGAGCAGGAGTGTACCTGGCTACGAACAGGTCCTGGGTGGACGACGTTGTAGTAAAAGGAGAGCGGACGCATTGGTGCTGGTTACAGAGGTCCAGCAATGACTGTGTGGCGGCCGGAGAGGTACAACGACGACGTCAGAGGAGCAGGCTAAGGATGCAAAGCAAGGGGGAGAAGGGGCGGATTGGAAGAAAATGGGACCAGGAGGGGGGATTCAGTGGGTCGGGGTGTTAGAGTCCTACATGGCTGCTGCCGGACTCCCGCAACCCCCCCCCCCCCCCCCCCCCTTTGCTTCAAATTTATAGGAAAAAGTGCATCCGAACTGCTCGGCAGACCGATACAGTCCCGAGGTGCGTTGTACCACTGCTTTATTTTTATGTGGTCTAGTTATGCCTAATATACACCTTGTTTTGGGATCTAAACGTTTTTATATTTATGTACGGAGTCCCAAGGAGGATAACCAAAACAAGGTGTAAACAACGGGATTATCTTTCTAGCATGGCACACCTCTAGGAAATGAACAGGTAGATGCCACACCACTCGAAGCAGGAGTGTCGAGCCCCTGTACGAGTATACGTACACCTACCATCTCGCTGCCGTCAGTGTCAAACGTGCCGTCCTCTGTAACAATCTGCGCGCCTTCATTAAGGCCGTGCGTTAGATGTTGATGACGACGACAACGTACGCATTGAGGGCGAGGCGACTTGGCCGGCGTGTGCATTGATTGATCCACCGATCAGTGTTACGATCCAGTACTGCTCTTGCTCTAGGCGATGACGTCGATGGCCTGGCCGCCGTCGGTTGCTTGCTGCCTTCGTACGCTGCCGGCCTGCCGCGGTGCCGACGACGCAATGCTCCAAATCGAACACGTCTCACCCTCGTCCCTACATACCCCGTTCACGGACTACACCGTTGATTAACTAGCTCCAACAGCTTGGCAATGGCAGGACCAGCTGCTTGTAATCTGCTGCCGGACATTGCTTCTGGTCGATCCATCTTTAAATGCAAATGGTAGTACGTTGATGAGCCAGTAGATAAAGCCCGCGTTGGAATATTAGACAAGTTCATGATTAATTCCAGTAAATAATTCATGACTAGAAGAGATACTAGCATGCAATAATCTAGCAAACTAGAAGAACGGCAAGACATGCATAACAGCAGCAAACACGTAACAATAGCTGTAGAAACAGACATGAACAGAGGATGTTGGACGTACTGATCGTTAGCTATTATGGGTGCGACAGTGTTGATGACGATGTTGGCGACGATCTGCTGCTCACGGCGATGAATACGACGATGAGTAGCACCGCCCGACTTGGACGGAAGACGACCCGTGATGACGAATTTGAGCAGTCGCGCACAACGCTTCCCAAAAACCTAATTCGTCCTTTCCCGGTGCAGGATCGCAAAGACGAACGGTTCCGGAGACCTGCTCTCCCACGCGCCGATGCACACCGGCGTTTGGGATGGAGTAGACTACGATGGCGGCACAAGTTGTGAGATGAGGGGTTTTTCGGTGTGTCTCTGGCCGCAGCCGGTAACTGTATATATATTAGGACCAGAGGCGGTATTGTGTCGCGACCACAATCCCAAACCGACTCGGTTTCTAATTCGTATACTTACCGGACAAGAAATCAAAAAGAAGCTGCGCTCCTGCAAGGAGACGGACCGGATTTCGGCGGACCATTCACGCGCATGTCGCATGTACGCCTCGCCTCGCCACGCCACGCCACGGCCCGGCCAGGCGAGCGAGCGCGCGCGTGTGGTTTTCCCTTTCTCTTCTCACACACCACTTAGAGTGGTGGAGAGAACCCACTATATAAAGAGGTCCAACTCTTCTTCAACTTCCAAGGTGGGACTAAACTTAGCACCACCACTTGCCATTTTACACATGGGCTTGGAGATTTCAGAAATTGCTATGGGCCTAGCCCATTAATTCTAACAATCCCCCACCAGATCTCAAATACCCATTTAGAGATTTGCCTTCTCTCACCACTTGTTTAATATACTAGTGTTTCAGCAGAGACTGTTAAGTTGAACTTCTGCCTAGAACTTTAAGCTACATCCATTCACAACTTGACAATGGACTATGCCTTGAATTGCTAGTTTTGTGTGAACAGGTTTCACTCAAAGTCTTAACCAGTACCTGACCGCCAGTAGGCTACCCCGCGGTTTGGAGCTTATACGTCATACTCCCTGGTCTCTTCGTGAGCTTACTAGAGATCACCGAAATCTCATAGACTGCAACGTTTACAGTCAGAACTCATATAGGTGTGTTCTTTCAAGACTACTCTGTAGGACAGCATCTTTGCTAATTATAGCCAATAGAACCACATTAAGGCATGTTGCCAACCTGCCTTACAGATCTGAGCCTTACAGCTCTGAGAGTTTTGCATCTTCACTTGGAGACGATCATAAGTTATTACTCTCCTCAGTTAACCAATAGCTTGTTCTTCCCAGATCCTAATTCACGGGATCTCCGATCACAAAGGTTGGGTTACTACTATGGTGTAACATCTATGGGTCTCATACCCATCTCCCTCGATGCAATATCTATCACATTTCGTGATAGTCCCTTTGTAAAGGGATCTGCCAGGTTTTTGTCTGTTTGTATATACGTAACAGTTATTACTCCGGAGTTTCTCAACTTCCTGACAGACTTCAAACGTCTTTTCACGTGTCTTGATGACTTTGCATTATCTTTAGAATTGTTCACTTTAGCGATAACCGTTTGGTTATCATAATTCATAAGAATAGCCGGTACAGGTTTTTCAACAACCGGCAAGTCCATCAAGAGCTCACGCAGCCATTCTGCCTCAACAGTAGCTGTGTCCAAAGCAGTTAATTCTGCTTCCATAGTTGACCTCGTCAATATGGTTTGCTTGCAAGACCTCCATGACACTGCGCCACCACCATGAGTAAATACATACCCACTTGTTGCGTAAAGTACATCAACATCGGAGATCCAATTTGAATCACTATATCCTTCTAGCACAGCAGGATGCCCTGAATAAGTAATTCCGTAACTCATAGTACCTCTCAGATAGCGCAAGACCCTTTCTAGTGCATGCCAATGATCATCACCCGGGTTGGACATGAACCTACTCAGTTTGCTCACAGCAAAAGAGATATCTGGTCTTGTAGCGCTAGCTAAGTACATGAGTGAACCGACAATTTGAGAGTATCTTAATTGATCTCTCGTTTCTTTCTTGTTCTTTCTGAGTGTCACGCTGGGATCATAAGGTGTTGGAGAAGGCTTGCTATCCATAAAACCGAATCGGTTCAAGACCTTCTCAACATAGTGAGATTGCGTTAATGTAATCCCACTCTCATCCTTAATAAGTTTGATGTTTAGAATTACATCGGCTTCTCCCAGATCTTTCATGTCAAAACTTTTTGATAGAAAAGACTTGACCTCATTAATTGCATTAATGTTTGTACCAAAGATCAGTATGTCGTCCACATACAAACATAATATGACACTATTGCCCCCACCATGGCGGTAGTAAAAACACCTATCAGCCTCGTTAATGACAAATCCTGCAGAAGTCAGAGTTCTTTCAAACTTCTCATGCCATTGCTTAGGTGCCTGTTTCAGACCATACAAAGATTTTAACAACTTGCACACCTTTCTCTCTTCACCCTTTACCACAAACCCGTCAGGCTGATCCATATAGATCTCCTCTTCCAACTCTCCATTGAGAAAAGCTGTCTTTACATCCATTTGATGAATGATAAGACCATAAGAGCTAGCCAAGGAAAGTAACACTCGAATGGTGGTCATTCTAGCAACGGGTGAATAGGTGTCAAAGTAATCTTCGCCTTCTTTATGAGTGTAGCCCTTGGCCACTAGCCGCGCCTTGTACTTATCAATAGTACCATCAGGCTTTAGCTTCTTTTTGAACACCCACTTACAGCCCACAGGTTTACAACCATATGGTCTATCAGTTAGTTCCCAAGTTCCATTAGAAAGAATTGAGTCCATCTCATTATGAACAGCTTCTTTCCAATCATCTACATCCGAAGATGCATATGCTTCTGCAATCGTCTTGGGTGTGTCGTCCACAAGGTATACAATGAAATCATCACCAAAGGATTTTGCAATCCTTTGTCTCTTGTTCCTTCTAGGAACTTCATTGTTATCCTTCTCAAGGACTTCCTCATGTGATTGTTCGAAATATTCATCAGTTGTACTAGATTCAGGAATTATCTCAGAAGAAAATCTAGCAATGCTATGCATATCTTTCATAGGAAATATGTTCTCAAAAAATGTTGCATCACGAGATTCCATTATAGTATCAACATGCATATCAGGTACTTCAGATTTTACCACTAAAAACCTATAAGCAATGCTCCGTTGAGCATACCCTAGAAAGACACAATCCACTGTCTTTGGTCCAAGTTTGCGTTTCTTAGGAATAGGAATATTGACCTTTGCCAAACATCCCCAAGTGCGCAAATAAGAAAGTGATGGTTTTCTCCCAACCCACTCCTCATAAGGGGTTTTCTCTTTATTATTGTTGGGAACTCTATTCAGGACATGACATGAAGTCAATAGAGCCTCCCCCCACCATGCCTTAGATAAACCAGCAGTGTCTAACATGGCATTCACCAAGTCAGTCAATGTGCGGTTTTTCCTCTCGGCCACTCCATTTGATTGGGGTGAATAGGGAGGCGTCCTCTCATGAATAATACCATGTTCCTCACAAAATTCATCAAAAACTTTTGGAAAATACTCTCCACCACGATCGGACCTAAGACGCTTGATCTTTCTCTCTAGTTGATTTTCAACTTCAGCTTTATAGATTTTAAAGTAGTCTAATGCTTCATCTTTAGTTTGCAACAAATAAACATAGCAAAATCTAGTCGCATCATCAATCAAAGTCATGAAATATCTCTTTCCACCTTTTGTCAACACACCATTCATCTCACAAAGATCAGAATGTATGAGTTCTAGAGGTGCCAAGTTTCTCTCCTCGGCAGCCTTATGAGGCTTTCGAGGTTGCTTAGATTGCACACAACTATGGCACTTAGAACCTTTGGCAACTGTGAAGTTCGGAATTAAACTCATGCTGGATAGCCGAGACATTAAACCAAAATTAATATGACATAAACGAGAGTGCCAAATACTTGCATCATCATTAACATTAGCACAAATTTGGTTTATTGACTTATTGCAAAAATCTGAAAGAGAAAAGCGGAACAAGCCTCCGCACTCATAGCCTTTTCCTATAAATTGTCCAAATCTTGACACGATTACTTTATTGGACTCTAAAACTACCTTAAATCCATCTCGACATAGAAGGGAGCCGCTAACTAGATTCTTGTTCATAGTAGGGACATGCTGCACGTTCCTTAGTTGCACGATCTTTCCCGAAGTAAACTTCAGATCCACCGTGCCAATGCCACGAACAGAAGCATGTGACCCATTCCCCATTAGGACGGAAGAATCCCTTGCGACCTGATAAGAAGTAAACAGGGAGATGTCAGCACACACATGAACGTTAGCACCCGAATCAATCCACCACGAAGATGATTGAAATACTGAAAGCACAATAGGTAAATTACCATACCCATCAGTATTGCTAGCGGTCACCATGTTGACAGTCTTGGAGCTTGTTTTCCCTCTGCGGTCTGCACGTTCAGGGCATTCCTTGGAAAAGTGTCCAGGCTTCCCACAGGCGTAGCACTCTAGCTCAACCTTGTTGAACTTCTTCTTCTTGAAGGTAGTAGTCTTGGTAGGCTTGTTGAAAACAGGTTTGTTCTTCCCTTTGTTCTTGTTCTGTGGGTACCTCTGCACCATGTTAGCAGTAGGCTGAACCTCACCTCCTTTTTCAGTGGTATCTTTAGCCCGAGCTTTTTCTTCAACATCAAGAGATGCAATCAGATTTTCAACTGATATCTCCTGTCTCTTATGCTTCAGAGTTGTGGCGAAATTCCTCCATGAAGGAGGCAACTTTGCAATCATGCACCCAGCCACGAATTTGTCGGGTAGAACACATTTAAGGAGTTCAAGTTCCTTCACAATGCACTGTATCTCATGAGCTTGTTCAACCACAGAACGGTTATTCACCATCTTGTAGTCATGAAAACTCTCCATGATGTACAGTTCACTGCCTGCATCTGTTGCACCGAATTTTGCATTCAGTGCATCCCACAGAATTTTTCCGTCGTTTATGTGCATGTACACATCACACAGACGGTCAGCAAGAACACTCAGAATGCATCCCACAAACATAGTATTGGCTTCCTGGAATTTTCTCCAATCTTCGTCGGTCATTCCCTCTGGAGCACTAACACTAGCGTGGAAAACTTTCAGAGCAGTAAGCCAGAGCGTGGTCTTCACCTGCCACCTCTTAAAGTGCACACCGGTAAACTTATCCGGCCTCAGTGCATCAGCGAATCCAGCCATAGTTAACTCAGGAAATTGCCTATAATTAGGTTTTTGGATTGTTGGAATATTAGGCAAGTTCATGATTAATTCCAGTAAATAATTCATGACTAGAAGAGATACTAGCATGCAATAATCTAGCAAACTAGAAGAACAGCAAGACATGCATAACAGCAGCAAACACGTAACAATAGCTGTAGAAACAGACATGAACAGAGGATGTTGGACGTACTGATCGTTAGCTATTATGGGTGCGACAGTGTTGATGACGATGTTGGCGACGATCTGCTGCTGACGGCGATGAATACGACGATGAGTAGCACCGCCCGACTTGGACGGAAGACGACCCGTGATGACGAATTTGAGCAGTCGTGCACAGCGCTTCCCAAAAACCTAATTCGTCCTCTCCCGGTGCAGGATCGCAAAGACGAACGGTTCCGGAGACCTGCTCTCCCACGCGCCGATGCACGCCGGCGTTTGGGATGGAGTAGACTACGATGGCGGCGCAAGTTGTGAGATGAGGCAAAACCCTAGGTGTTTTTCGGTGTGTCTCTGGCCGCAGCCGGTAGGTGTATATATATTAGGACCAGAGGCGGTATTGTGTCGCGACCACAATCCCAAACCGACTCGGTTTCTAATTCGTATACTTACCGGACAAGAAATCAAAAACTTGTCTGCCAAGACATAAAAATAAAACGGCAAAAGGAAGTTGCGCTCCTGCAAGGAGACGGACCAGATTTCGGCGGACCATTCACGCGCATGTCGCATGTACGCCTCGCCACGGCCCGGCCCGGCCCGGCCAGGCGAGGCGAGCGAGCGCGCGTGTGGTTTTCCCTTTCTCTTCTCACACACCACTTAGAGTGGTGGAGAGAACCCACTATATAAAGAGGTCCAACTCTTCTTCAACTTCCAAGGTGGGACTAAACTTAGCACCACCACTTGCCATTTTACACATGGGCTTTGAGATTTCAGAAATTGCTATGGGCCTAGCCCATTAATTCTAACAGCCCGCAAGAAAAGCTCGTCCACAAACTGCTACTGTTGGGATCTTAACCTCAGGTTCATTCGGTGCTGTAACTGAGTTGATCTGAGCCGTTTGCCGAAAAGAGGAGTCGATCTGAGTCGTTCGCGTTGGAGATACGGACGTGCTTCTCCTTTTCTTTTAGAAGTACTTTTCATTTGTTTGGTGAACAAATTCGTACCAACAAGAGGTCTCAGACCACGCCGCCTCCCCAAAAAAGTTCTCAAATGACAATGTTACACATGCGGCATGAAGTAACACTGCCTTGATATTTTTTACAACTAAAATTGTCATTTAAAAAAACCTTAAATTTGCCATCCAAACAGAAAGTTGCCATCAAAAAATGTTAGGGCGAAATTGCTTCGTGCCACACGTGTGGCACTTACCAGGGTCCAAAGAGTTAAAGAGTTTTTCTGCCTCCCGCCGGCGCCGCCGCCGGTCCACCTCGACTCCTTTGGCCTTAGGGCCATTGGGGCAGAGTGGATCCCGGTCCTTGTTGGTGGGAGGACTCCGTTTTTAGACCTTTTTCAAGTTTTATTAGGGTTTGTGTCCTACTCATGAAGGCGAGACAGCGGCGGCTTTCTGAAGATGGAATAAGATTCTCCCTGCCTAGCACTGTTTCGATGGTGCGTCTAGCATCATCGATGGGTGTGTGGAGGTGTGTCTCAGGCGGATATATCTTCAACAAGGAAACATACACTGATATCAACACTGCATGATCTGCCCACAAAGTAGATCATGAGTTTCCACTCGGAGATAAAGCAGCTAGGATGTTAGCTACCATTGTCGAGATCAAAGGGTCTACCGACCAACTCACACATAACTAGCCGACCAAAGAAGAAATAGCCGGCAGGGGAGACACCATCGCATTGCTTTCGATCACTTCCCACCGCCGTCTCCTTAATGGTTGTTGTGCACATGATGACAACACCTAGCAGCCGCCGCCACCAAATGTGTGTCCTAGATGCCACTGCCCTCAAGGGGCCCGATTTGTCCCATGGTCAAGCTAGATCCAACCTTAATGCCGCGCACCCTTGATACGTCTCCAACGTATTTATAATTTTTGACTGTTTCATGTTATTAAATTATCATTCTTGTATGTTTTATATGTTATTTTATATTATTTTTATAAACTAACCTATTAACTTAGTGCCCAGTGTCAGTTTCTGTTTTTTTGCCTATTTCTTTGTTTCGCAGAAAAATAATACCAAACAAAATTCTTATAATTTAAAATAAGCAGGTTTAGTCACATACAAAACACATGCCTACAAAGTAATAAAATATATGCTAGGAATTATATTATTTGGTATTTGCGTTATGTTATGATTGATGCCATCCATGCAACATCCCAAATATGCAATTCCGTGTGTAAGTTTTAAAACATCCTTTGCTTTCTTTAATAACCATTACCTGAAAATTGTTGGGTAATTGTTGTTCTCCTTTAGTTTTCTGCAACCTACAATAATCAAATTACTACATCGTCATCACTGATAAATTCTCTTGAGCAAGTATTTGTCACTGGTGTAGTTAAATTGACTGCTCAACTGCTAAATTCTTATCAATATTCTTTCTCTCCCACCATATATTGAATATATATTAGGATTGAAATATTTCCCACGAAGATTCATGCGATCGCTTATACTAGGGGTATATCATGCCATAGAGTTGCCATCCTTTTGGTGTCTTCGACTTTGACTCTCTGTTGCCTTCAACTAAGTCTGGAGCTGATGGGCCCTAGTAGTGTGTGAGCTTAGTGTTCTTGGTGCAGTCTCAGGTCAGCGGTACTCTTCCATGATGTAGGTGGCCAATCTCATCTCTGAAGTGCGCGGGGTGATCCCTCTGGCGGAGCTTTTAGTCAAGGTTCGTGTTTGTCTAGGCCGACGACACTCTATTGGATTGTCGTCAAGCAGGTAGACGTTGTTTTTGTAACCTGTTGAATCTATGTATTGTGATGCCCCTCGATGGTGATAATGGCACTCCTCGGTACAGTGTTCTTATTCTCTCTCCTTTGGTTTTGGTCGTCCGTATTTGCAGGGCCATTTGAGCTTCATCAAGTGTTCATGACATCAGAATTTTTCCATACTTATCTTGCATGTTTCTTTAGAAACACCGAAGACATCAATTTCCTTTTGAAACCAAAATTTGTACAAAGTGAGTATAAAATCTACTCCAAAACAACATAGCCATCGTCCATTAATTTACTATATGAAAGCATACTACAGTAAAAAAAACAAACGATATTGTAATCAAACAACAAATAGTAATATGGTCCAAATTCATATGTAAAGTGTTGATCTTTTTTTATATATAAGAGGTGTCTGTCCAGCTTTAGCGAACTGAAGCCCTCAAGATTTTACAACACTTAGTTCGACAAATAAACGAAAAATAAAACGTAAGACGAGAACTGCCAAAGTTCGATACAAACCTAAGAGGGTCCTTGGCTCATAAGCCGAAAAGGAAAAATGATGCTCAAACACTCCAAGTGTCGTCGGAGGTTCTGAAAGAAGGCACAATTATTGTTGCCCTCTTCCCTGAGAACAATGATATGTTGTCGAAGTTTGACGCATAGCGCCTCAATGGTCGATGATTCATGGGTCTTACTGAGCAGCTTCCATAACTGTAAGAGATAATCAATTATAAAGGCCATCAGTAGGATTATTAATAAAAACTCCTTCAATAAGGCTTTATTACAAATTTTCCAAAGAGTTCATCGAAGTGCCTGTTGGGGAACGTAGTAATTTCAAAAAAATTCCTACGCACACGCAAGATCATGGTGATGCATAGCAACGAGAGGGGAGAGTGTTGTCCACGTACCCTCGTAGACCGAAAGCAGAAGCGTTAGCACAACGCGGTTGATGTAGTCGTACGTCTTCACGATCCGACCGATCAAGTACCGAACGCACGGCACCTCCGAGTTCAGCACACGTTCAGCCCGATGACGTCCCTCGAACTCCGATCCAGCCGAGTGTTGAGGGAGAGTTTCGTCAGCACGACAGCGTGGTGACGATGATGATGTTCTACCGACGCAGGGCTTCGCCTAAGCACCGCTACAGTATTATCGAGGTAGACTATGGTGGAGGGGGGCACCACACACGGCTAAAAGATCAAACGATCAATTGTTGTGTCCCTAGGGTGCCCCCCTGCCCTCGTATATAAAGGAGCAAGGGGGAGGTGCGGCCGGCCAGGAGGGGGCACGCCAGGAGGAGTCCTACTCCCACCGGGAGTAGGACTCCCTCCCTTTTCCTTGATGGATTAGGAGTGGAGGGGGAAAGAGGTGGAGGAGAAGAAGGAAAGGGGGGCGCCGCCCCCCTCTCCTTGTCCTATTTGGACTAGGGGGGAGAGGCGCGCGGCCCTTGCCCTGGCCGCCTCTCCTCTTCTCCACTAAGGCCCACTATGGCCCATTAACCCCCGGGGGGTTCCGGTAACCCCTCCGGTACTCCGGTAAAATCCCGATTTCACCCGGAACACTTCCGATATCCAACTATAGGCTTCCAATATATCAATCTTCATGTCTCGACCATTTTGAGACTCCTCGTCATGTCCATGATCACATCCGGGACTCCGAACAACCTTCGGTACATCAAAACATATAAACTCATAATATAACTGTCATCGAAACGTTAAGCGTGCGGACCCTACGGGTTCGAGAACTATGCAGACATGACCGAGACACGTCTCCGGTCAATAACCAATAGCGGAATCTGGATGCTCATATTGGCTCCCACATATTCTAGGAAGATCTTTATCGGTCAGACCGCATAACAACATACGTTGTTCCCTTTGTCATCGGTATGTTACTTACCCGAGATTCGATCGTCGGTATCTCAATACCTAGTTCAATCTCGTTACCGGCAAGTCTCTTTACTCGTTCCGTAATACATCATCCTACAACTAACTCATTAGTTACAATGCTTGCAAGGCTTATAGTGATGTGCATTACCGAGTGGGCCCAGAGATACCTCTCCGACAATCGGAGTGACAAATCCTAATCTTGAAATACGCCAACCCAACATGTACCTTCGGAGACACCCGTAGAGCACCTTTATAATCACCCAGTTACGTTGTGACATTTGGTAGCACACAAAGTGTTCCTCCGGTAAACGGGAGTTGCATAATCTCATAGTCATAGGAACATGTATAAGTCATGAAGAAAGCAATAGCAGAATACTAGACGATCGTGTGCTAAGCTAACGGAATGGGTCAAGTCAATCACATCATTCTCCTAATGATGTGATCCCGTTAATCAAATGACAACTCATGTCAATGGCTAGGAAGCATAACCATCTTTGATCAACGAGCTAGTCAAGTAGAGGCATACTAGTGACACTCTGTTTGTCTATGTATTCACACATGTATCAAGTTTCCGGTTAATACAATTCTAGCATGAATAATAAACATTTATCATGAAATAAGGAAATAAATAATAACTTTATTATTGCCTCTAGGGCATATTTCCTTCAGTCTCCCACTTGCACTAGAGTCAATAATCTAGTTCACATCGCCATGTGATTTAACACCAATAATTCACATCACCATGTGATTAACACCCATAGTTCACATCGTCATGTGACCAACACCCAAAGGGTTTACTAGAGTCAATAATCTAGTTCACATCGCTATGTGATTAACACCCAAAGAGTACTAAGGTGTGATCATGTTTTGCTTGTGAGATAATTTTAGTCAACGGGTCTGTCATATTCAGATCCGTAAGTATTTTGCAAATTCTATGTCTACAATGCTCTGCACGGAGCTACTCTAGCTAATAGCTCCCACTTTCAATATGTATCCAGATTGAGACTTAGAGTCATCTGGATCAGTGTCAAAAACTCGCATCGACGTAACCCTTTACGATGAACCTTTTGTCACCTCCATAATCGAGAAACATATCCTTATTCCACTAAGGATAATTTTGACCGATGTCCAGATCTACTCCTAGATCACTATTGTACTCCCTTGCAAAACACAGTGTAGGGTATATAATAGATCTGGTACACAGCATGGCATACTTTATAGAACCTATGGCTGAGGCATAGGGAATGACTTTCCTTCTCTTTCTATCTTCTGCCATGGTCGGGCTTTGAGTCTTACTCAATTTCACACCTTGTAACACAGGCAAGAACTCTTTCTTTGACTGTTCCATTTTGAACTACTTCAAAATCTTGTCAAGGTATGTACTCATTGAAAAAACTTATCAAGCGTTTTGATCTATCTCTATAGATCTTGATGCTCAATATGTAAGCAGCTTCACCGAGGTCTTTCTTTGATAAACTCCCTTCAGAAACACTCCTTTATGCTTTGCAGAATAATTCTACATTATTTCCGATCAACAATATGTCATTCACATATATTTATCAGAAATGCTGTAGTGCTCCCACTCACTTTCTTGTAAATACAGGCTTCACCGCAAGTCTGTATAAAACTATATGCTTTGATCAACTCATCAAAGCGTATATTCCAACTCCGAGATGCTTGCACCAGTCCATTGATGGATCGCTGGAGCTTGCATATTTTGTTAGCACCTTTAGGATTGACAAAACCTTCTGGTTGTATCATATACAACTCTTCTTTAATAAATCCATCAAGGAATGCAGTTTTGTTTATCCCTTTGCCAGATTTCATAAAATGCGGCAATTGCTAACATGATTCGGACAGACTTAAGCATAGATACGAGTGAGAAACTCTCATCGTAGTCAACACCTTGAACTTGTTGAAAACCTTTTGCGACAATTCTAGCTTTGTAGATAGTAACACTACTATTAGCGTCCGTCTTCCTCTTGAAGATCCATTTAATCTCAATGGCCCGCCGATCATTTGGGCAAGTCAATCAAAGTCCATACTTTGTTCTCATACATGGATCCCATCTCAGATTTCATGGCCTCAAACCATTTCGCGGAATCTGGGCTCATCATCGCTTCCTCATAGTTCATAGGTTCGTCATGGTCAAGTAATATGACCTCCAGAATAGGATTACCGTACCACTCTGGTGCGGATCTCACTCTGGTTGACCTACGAGGTTCGGTAGTAACTTGATCTGAAGTTACATGATCATCATCATTAGCTTCCTCACTAATTGGTGTAGGAGTCACAGGAACCGGTTTCTGTGATGAACTACTTTCCAATAAGGGAGCAGGTATAGTTACCTCATCAAGTTCTACTTTCCTCCCACTCACTTCTTTCGAGAGAAACTCCTTCTCTAGAAAGGATCCATTCTTAGCAACGAATTTGCCTTCGGATCTGTGATAGAAGATATACCCAATAGTCTCCTTTGGGTATCCTATGAAGACACATTTCTCCGATTTGGGTTCGAGCTTATCAGGTTGAAGTTTTTTCACATAAGCATCGCAGCCCCAAACTTTAAGAAACGACAACTTTGGTTTCTTGCCAAACCACAGTTCATAAGGTGTCGTCTCAACGGATTTCGATGGTGCCCTATTTAACATGAATGCAGCCGTCTCTAAAGCATAACCCCAAAACGGTAGCGGTAAATCAGTAAGAGACATCATAGATCGCACCATATCTACTAAAGTACGATTACGACGTTCGGACACACCATTACGCTGTGGTTTTCTGGGTGGCGTGAGTTGCGAAACTATTCCGCATTGTTTCAAATGTAGACCAAACTCGTAACTCAAATATTCTCCTCCACGATCTGATCGTAGAAACTTTATTTTCTTGTTACGATGATTTTCAACTTCACTCTGAAATTCTTTGAACTTTTCAAATGTTTCAGACTTATGTTTCATTAAGTAGATATACCCATATCTGCTCAAATCATCTGTGAAGGTGAGAAAATAACGATACCCGCCGCGAGCTTCAACATTCATTGGACCACATACATCAGTATGTATGATCTCCAATAAATCAGTTGCTCACTCCATAGTTCTGGAGAACGGCGTTTTAGTCATCTTGCCCATGAGGCATGGTTCGCAAGTACCAAGTGATTCATAATCAAGTGATTCCAAAATTCCATCAATATGGAGTTTCTTCATGCGTTTTACACCAATATGACCTAAATGGCAGTGCCACAAATAAGTTGCACTATCATTATTAACTTTGCATCTTTTGGCTTCAATATTATGAATATGTGTATCACTATGATCGAGATCCAACAAACCATTTTTGTTGGGGTGTATGACCATTCATGTAAACAGAACAACAATTCTTCTCTAACTTAAATGAATAACCGTATTGCAATAAACATGATCAAATCATATTCATGCTCAACGCAAGCACCAAATAACACTTATTTAGGTTCAACACTAATCCTGAAAGTATAGGGAGTGTGTGATGATGATCATATCAATCTTGGAACCACTTCCAACTCACATCGTCACTTCACCATTAACTAGCCTCTGTTTATTTTGCAACTCCCGTTTCGAGTTACTACTCTTAGCAACTGAACCAGTATCAAATACCGAGGGGTTGCTATAAACACTAGTAAAGTACACATCAATAACATGTATATCAAATATACCTTTGTTTACTTTGCCATCCTTTCTTATCCGCCAAATACTTGGGGTGGTTCCGCTTCTAGTGATCAGTCCCTTTGCAGTAGAAGCACTTAGTCTCAGGCTTAGGTCCAGACTTGGGCTTCTTCACTCGAGCAGCAACTTGCTTGCCGTTCTTCTTGAAGTTCCCCTTCTTCCCTTTGCCCCTTTTCTTGAAACTAGTGGTCTTGTTAATCATCAACACTTGATGCTTTTTCTTGATTTCTACCTTCATCGATTTCATCATCATGAAAAGCTCGGGAATCGTTTTCGTCATCCCTTGCATACTATAGTTCATCATGAAGTTCTACTAACATGGTGATGGTGACTAGAGAATTCTGTCAATCACTATTTTATCTGGAAGATTAACTCCCACTTGATTGAAGCGATTGTAGTACCCAGACAATCTGAGCACATGCTCACTGCTTGAGGTATTCTCCTCCATCTTTTAGCTATAGAACTTGTTGGAGACTTCATATCTCTCAACTCGGGTATTTGCTTGAAATATTAACTTCAACTCCTGGAACATCTCATATGGTCCATGACATTCAAAACGTCTTTGAAGTCCCGATTCTAAGCCGTTAAGCATGGTGCACTAAACTATCACGTAGTCATCATATTGAGCTAGCCAAACGTTCATAACGTCTGCATCTGCTCCTGCAATAGGTCTGTCACCTAGCGGTGCATCAAGGACATAATTCTTCTGTGCAGCAATGAGGATAATCCTCAGATCACGGATCCAATCCGCATCATTGCTACTAACATATTTCAACTTAGTTTTCTCTAGGAACATACCAAAAAATAAAACAAGGGAGCTAAACGCGAGCTATTGATCTACAACATAGATATGCTAATACTACCAGGACTAAGTTCATGATAAAGTTAAGTTCAATTAATCATATTACTTAAGAACTCCCACTTACATAGACATCCCTCTAATCATCTAAGTGATCACGTGATCCAAATCAACTAAACCATAACCGATCATCACGTGAAATGGAGTAGTTTTCAATGGTGAACATCACTATGTTGATCATATCTACTATATGATTCACGCTCGACCTTTCGGTCTCAGTGTTCTGAGGCCATATCTGCATATGCTAGGCTCGTCAAGTTTAACCTGAGTATTCTGCGTGTGCAAAACTGGCTTGCACCCGTTGTAGATGGACGTAGAGCTTATCACACCCGATCATCACGTGGTGTCTGGGCACGAAGAACTTTGGCAACGGTGCATACTCAGGGAGAACACTTTTATCTTGAAATTTAGTGAGAAATCATCTTATAATGCTACCGTCAATCAAAGCAAGATAAGATGCATAAAAGATAAACATCACATGCAATCAATATAAGTGATATGATATGGCCATCATCATCTTGTGCTTGTGATCTCCATCTCCGAAGCACCGTCATGATCACCATCATCACCGGCGCGACACCTTGATCTCCATCGTAGCATCGTTGTCGTCTCGCCAATCTTATGCTTCTACGACTATCGCTACCGCCTAGTGATAAAGTAAAGCATTACAGGGCGATTGCATTGCATACAATAAAGCGACAACCATATGGCTCCTGCCAGTTTTCGATAACTCGGTTACAAAACATGATCATCTCATACAATAAAACTTAGCATCATGTCTTGACCATATCACATCACAAAATGCCCTGCAAAAACAAGTTAGACGTCCTCTACTTGGTTGTTGCAAATTTTACATGGCTGCTACTGGGCTTAGCAAGAACCATTCTTACCTACGCATCAAAACCACAACGATAGTTTGTCAAGTTGGTGATGTTTTAACCTTCGCAAGGACCGGGCGTAGCCACACTCGGTTCAACTAAAGTTGGAGAAACTGACACCCGCCAGCCACCTGTGTGCAAAGCACGTCGGTAGAACCAGTCTCGCGTAAGCGTACGCGTAATGTCGGTCCGGACTGCTTCATCCAACAATACCGCCGAACCAAAGTATGACATGCTGGTAAGCAGTATGACTTATATCGCCCACAACTCACTTGTGTTCTACTCGTGCATATGACATCTACGCATAAAACCTGGCTCTGATACCACTGTTGGGGAACATAGTAATTTAAAAAAAATTCCTACGCACACGCAAGATCATGGTGATGCATAGCAACAAGAGGGGAGAGTGTTGTCCACGTACCCTCGTAGACCGAAAGCGGAAGCGTTAGCACAACGCGGTTGATGTAGTCGTACGTCTTCACGATCCGACCGATCAAGTACCGAACGCACGGCACCTCCGAGTTCAGCACACGTTCAGCCCGATGACGTCCCTCGAACTCCGATCCAGCCGAGTGTTGAGGGAGAGTTTCGTCAGCACGACGGCGTGGTGACGGTGATGATGTTCTACCGACGCAGGGCTTCGCCTAAGCACCGCTACAGTATTATCGAGGTAGACTATGGTGGAGGGGGGCACCGCACACGGCTAAAAGATCAAACGATCAATTGTTGTGTCCCTAGGGTGCCCCCTGCCCCCGTATATAAAGGAGCAAGGGGGAGGTGCGGCCGGCCAGGAGGGGGCGCGCCAGGAGGAGTCCTACTCCCACCGGGAGTAGGCTCCCTCCCTTTTCCTTGTTGGATTAGGAGTGGAGGGGGAAAGAGGTGGAGGAGAAGAAGGAAAGGGGGGGCGCCGCCCCCTCTCCTTGTCCTATTCGGACTAGGGGGAGGGGTGCACGGCCCTTGCCCTGGCCGCCTCTCCTCTTCTCCACTAAGGCCCACTATGGCCCATTAACCCCCGGGGGGTTCCGGTAACCCCTCCGGTACTCCGGTAAAATCCCGATTTCACCCGGAACACTTCCGATATCCAAATATAGGCTTCCAATATATCAATCTTCATGTCTCGACCATTTCAAGACTCCTCGTCATGTCCGTGGTCACATCCGGGACTCCGAACAACCTTGGGTACATCAAAACATATAAACTCATAATATAACTGTCATCGAAACGTTAAGCGTGCAGACCCTACGGGTTCGAGAACTATGCAGACATGACCGAGACACGTCTCCGGTCAATAACCAATAGCGGAACCTGGATGCTCATATTGGCTCCCACATATTCTACGAAGATCTTTATCGGTCAGACCGCATAACAACATACGTTGTTCCCTTTGACATCGGTATGTTACTTACCCGAGATTCGATCGTCGGTATCTCAATACCTAGTTCAATCTCGTTACCGGCAAGTCTCTTTACTCGTTCCGTAATACATCATCCCGCAACTAACTCATTAGTTACAATGCTTGCAAGGCTTATAGTGATGTGCATTACCGAGTGGGCCCAGAGATACCTCTCCGACAATCGGAGTGACAAATCCTAATCTCGAAATACGCCAACCCAACATGTACCTTCGGAGACACCTGTAGAGCACCTTTATAATCACCCAGTTACGTTGTGACGTTTGGTAGCACACAAAGTGTTCCTCCGGTAAACGGGAGTTGCATAATCTCATAGTCATAGGAACATGTATAAGTCATGAAGAAAGCAATAGCAGAATACTAGACGATCGTGTGCTAAGCTAACGGAATGGGTCAAGTCAATCACATCATTCTCCTAATGATGTGATCCCGTTAATCAAATGACAACTCATGTCAATGGCTAGGAAACATAACCATCTTTGATCAACGAGCTAGTCAAGTAGAGGCATACTAGTGACACTCTGTTTGTCTATGTATTCACACATGTATCAAGTTTCTGGTTAATACAATGAAAGATGACAGTTCCCAACTACACCGAGTGACGTCCCTAATACATCTCGAAAGAAACTGTGCCATGATGCAAGAGAAAAAATATGGTTATTATCTTCCGTCGCTCCACAAGAGGGCATAGACCATCACCAGGTCCATGCCTCTTCTGCACTTCCACCCCTGATGGGAGTCTCTCACGCACTAGCTGCCAAAGGAAAAAAATATCTTGACAGTTGGCTTTCCATATATCCATAGCTTAAAATTGTCCAGCCCCATTATGCAACGCGCGATATAATGAGCTGGTAGAGAACTGTCCAGATTGCTCAAGCTTGCAATGAAAGGAGTCCGTGCTTGGGGTTAACATGATATCCCTAAGGATAGTTGTGAGGCGACACCAATCCTCTCCTTCCTCGGCTCCTAGAGTTCGCTAAAATAGTGGTCGCCACTAGCCGTGTCTCCAATTGTCACTAACCAGAGCATTTAGAAAATGAGCTATCGCGAACAAGCCTGGGAACTCAGTTGCCAGCAAGCTTAGGCCAATCCACACGTCTAACCAAAAGAATATCGATTTGACATTTTCGATGGTATGGATTGTCTCGATGCATAGCAAATGACATATCTTGATGACGGTTTTCCAGAATTGGGATCCCTATTGAGCAGAAGCAGTAGCTATAGGTGCATGCTGAAGGTATTTATGCTTACCAAAGGCCACCCTCACTAGTTAGGATCTTCCATGGCCATTTAGCCATCAAGCACCAGTTCGTATGCTTGGTGTTGATAATCCCAAAGTCTTTGATAGTCAAACTTTGCATGAACCCCATCTTGGAGTAAAAATGGTACTCCAATGTACCATGTGGTATTTCTGCTTGCTCAATTTCTTGTCCCAGAGAAAACGAGACCTCGCTAAGTCAAACTTTGCATGAACCCCATCTTGGAGTAAAAAGAACCCCATGACAAACATCTGCAAACTAGGAAGAGATGCGTTGACAAGGGTTGATTTGCTGCCGATTGATTGGCATCTCCCGACCCAAGCCTCAACTCTGCCGGAAACCATGTCTATGATAAACAAAAAGTCTTCGATAGTCAAATGCTTGTTGGTTAGAGGGAGGCTAGGTTGATTGATAGGCAAGGATCCAAGTTTATAATGTTGGAAATATGCCCTAGAGGCAATAATAAAATGGTTATTATTATATTTCCTTGTTCATGATAATTGTCTATTGTTCATGCTATAATTGTGTTATCCGGAAATCGTAATACATGTGTGAATACATAGACCACAACATGTCCCTAGTGAGCCTCTAGTTGACTAGCTCGTTGATCAACAGATAGTCATGGTTTCCTGACTATGGACATTGGATGTCATTGATAACGGGATCACATCATTAGGAGAATGATGTGATGGACAAGACCCAATCCTAAGCATAGCACAAGATCGTGTAGTTCGTTTGCTAGAGCTTTTCCAAATGTCAAGTATCATTTCCTTAGACCATGAGATTGTGCAACTCCCGGATACCATAGGAGTGCTTTGGGTGTGCCAAACGTCACAACGTAACTGGGTGGCTATAAAGGTGCACTACGGGTATCTTCGAAAGTGTCTGTTGGGTTGGCACGAATCGAGACTGGGATTTGTCACTCCGTATGACGGAGAGGTATCTCTGGGCCCACTCGGTAATGCATCATCATAATGAGCTCAATGTGACCAAGTGTTTGGTCACGGGATCATGCATTACGGTACGAGTAAAGTGACTTGCCGGTAACGAGATTGAACAAGTTATTGGGATACTGACGATCGAATCTCGGGCAAGTAACGTCCCGATTGACAAAGGGAATTGTATATGGGATTGATTGAATCCTCGACATCGTGGTTCATCCGATGAGATCATCATGGAACATGTGGGAGCCAACATGGGTATCCAGATCCCGATGTTGGTTATTGACCGGAGAGTCGTCTCGGTCATGTCTGCATGTCTCCCGAACCCGTAGGGTCTACACACTTAAGGTTCGGTGACGCTAGGGTTGTAGAGATATTAGTATGCGGAAATCCGAAAGTTGTTCGGAGTCCCGGATGAGATCCCGGATGTCACAAGGAGTTCCGGAATGGTCCGGAGGTGAAGAATTGTATATAGGAAGTCCAGTTTCGGCCACCGGGAAAGTTTCGGGGGTCACCGGTATTGTACCGGGACCACCGGAAGGGTCCCGGGGGGTCCACCGGGTGGGGCCACCTATCCCGGAGGGCCCCATGGGCTAAAGTGGGAGGGGAACCAGCCCCTGTTGGGCTGGTGCGCCCCCCTTGGGCCTCCCCCTGCGCCTAGGGTTGGAAACCCTAGGGGTGGGGGCGCCCCACTTGGCTTGGGGGGCAAGCCACCCCCTTGGCCGCCGCCCCCCTTGGAGATTGGATCTCCTAGGGCCGGCGCCCCCCCAGGGGCCCTATAAAAAGAGGGGAGGAGGGAGGGCAGCCACACCCAAGCCCCTGGCGCCTCCCTCTCCCTCCCGTGACACCTCTCCCTCTCGCTGAGCTTGGCGAAGCCCTGCCGAGATCCCCGCTGCTTCCACCACCACGCCGTCGTGCTGCTGGATCTCCATCAACCTCTCCCTCCCCCTTGCTGGATCAAGAAGGAGGAGACGTCTTCCCCAACCGTACGTGTGTTGAACGCGGAGGTGTCGTCCGTTCGGCGCTCGGTCATCGGTGATTTGGATCACGACGAGTACGACTCCATCAACCCCGTTCACTTGAACGCTTCCGCTCGCGATCTACAAGGGTATGTAGATGCACTCTTTTCCCTCTCGTTGCTAGAAGACTCCATAGATTGTTCTTGGTGATGCGTAGAAATTTTTTAATTTCTGCAACGATCTCCAACAGTGGCATCATGAGCTAGGTCTATGCGTAGTTTCTATGCATGAGTAGAACACAAACTTGTTGTGGGCGTAGATGTTGTCAATTTTCTTGCCACTACTAGTCTTATCTTGTTTCGGCGGCATCGTGGGATGAAGCGGCCCGGACCGACCTTACACGTACGCTTACGTGAGACAGGTTCCACCGACTGACATGTACTAGTTGCATAAGGTGGCTAGCGGGTGTTAGTCTCTCCCACTTTAGTCGGATCGGATTCGATGAAAAGGGTCCTTATGAAGGGTAAATAGAAGTTGGCATATCACGTTGTGGTTTTACGTAGGTAAGAAACGTTCTTGCTAGAAACCTATAGAAGCCACGTAAAAACATGCAACAACAATCAGAGGACGTCTAACTTGTTTTTGCAGCATATGCCTTGTGATGTGATATGGCCAAAAGGATGTGATGAATGAAATATATGTGATGTATGAGATTGATCATGTTCTTGTAATAGGAATCACGACTTGCATGTCGATGAGTATGACAACCGGCAGGAGCCATGGGAGTTGTCTTTATTTTTTGTATGACCTGCGTGTCATTGAATAACGCCATGTAAATTACTTTACTTTATTGCTAAACACGTTAGCCATAGAAGTAGAAGTAATCATTGGCGTGACAACTTCATGAAGACACGATGATGGAGATCATGGTGTCATGCCGGTGATGAAGATGATCATGGCGCCCCGAAGATGGAGATCAAAGGAGCAATATGATACTGGCCATATCATGTCACTATTTGATTGCATGTGATGTTTATCATCTTTTACATCTTATTTGCTTAGAACGACGGTAGCTTAAATAAGATGATCCCTCGCAATAATTTCAAGAAAGTGTTCCCCCTAACTGTGCACCGTTGCGAAGGTTCGTTCTTTCGAAGCACCACGTGATGATCGGGTGTGATAGATTCTAACGTTCGAATACAACGGGTGTAAGCCAGATTTGCACACGCAATACACTTAGGTTGACTTGACGAGCCTAGCATGTACAGACATGGCCTCGGAACACAGAAGACCGAAAGGTCGAGCATGAGTCGTATAGAAGATACGATCAACATGAAGATGTTCACCGATGTTGACTAGTCCGTCTCACGTGATGATCGGACACGGCCTAGTTGACTCGGATCATGTTTCACTTAGATGACTAGAGGGATGTCTATCTGAGTGGGAGTTCTTTGAATAATTTGATTAGATGAACTTAATTATCATGAACTTAGTCTAAAATCTTTACAATATGTCTTGTAGATCAAATGGCCCACGCTAATGTTGCCCTCAACTTCAACGCGTTCCTAGAGAAAACCAAGCTGAAAGATGATGGCAGCAACTATACGGACTGGGTCCGGAACCTGAGGATCATCCTCATAGCTGCCAAGAAAGATTATGTCCTAGAAGCACCGCTAGGTGACGCACCCATCCCAGAGAACCAAGACGTTATAAACGCTTGGCAGCAGCGTGCTGATGATTACTCCCTCGTTCAGTGCGGCATGCTTTACAGCTTAGAACCGGGGCTCCAAAAGCGTTTTGAGCAACACGGAGCATATGAGATGTTCGAAGAGCTGAAAATGGTTTTCCAAGCTCATGCCCGGGTCGAGAGATATGAAGTCTCCGACAAGTTCTTCAGTTGTAAGATGGAGGAAAATAGTTCTGTTAGTGAGATGTCTGGGTTACACAACCACTTGACTCAGCTGAGAGTTAATCTCCCGGATGATGCGGTCATTGACAGAATCCTTCAATCGCTTCCACCGAGCTACAAGAGCTTTGTGATGAACTTCAATATGTAGGGGATGGAAAAGACCATTCCTGAGGTATATTCAATGCTGAAATCAGCGGAGGTGGAGATCAAAAAGGAACATCAAGTGTTGATGGTGAATAAAACCACTAAGTTCAAGAAAGGCAAGGGTAAGAAGAACTTCAAGAAGGACGGCAAGGGAGTTGCCGCGCCCGGTAAGCCAGTTGCCGGGAAGAAGCCAAAGAATGGACCCAAGCCTGAGACTGAGTGCTTTTATTGCAAGGGAAGTGGTCACTGGAAGCGGAACTGCCCCAAGTACTTGGCGGACAAGAAGGCCGGCAACACCAAAGGTATATGTGATATACATGTTATTGATGTGTACCTTACCAGCACTCGTAGTAGCTCCTGGGTATTTGATACCGGTGCGGTTGCTCATATTTGTAACTCAAAGCAGGAGTTGCGGAATAAAAGGAGACTGGCAAAGGACGAGGTGACGATGCGCGTCGGGAATGGTTCCAAGGTCGATGTGATCGCCGTCGGCACGCTACCTCTACATTTACCTACGGGATTAGTTTTAAACCTCAATAATTGTTATTTAGTGCCAGCTTTGAGCATGAACATTGTATCAGGATCTCGTTTAATTCGAGATGGCTACTCATTTAAATCCGAGAATAATGGTTGTTCTATTTATATGAGAGATATGTTTTATGGTCATGCCCCGCTGGTTAATGGTTTATTCTTAATGAATCTCGAACGTAGTGTTACACATATTCATAGTGTGAGTACCAAAAGATGTAAGGTTGATAATGATAGTCCCACATACTTGTGGCACTGCTGTCTTGGTCACATTGGTGTCAAGCGCATGAAGAAGCTCCATGCTGATAGACTTTTAGAGTCTCTTGATTACGAATCATTTGACACGTGCGAACCATGCCTCATGGGTAAGATGACCAAGACTCCGTTCTCCGGAACAATGGAGCGAGCAACCAACTTATTGGAAATCATACATACTGATGTGTGCGGTCCAATGAGTGTTGAGGCTCACGGTGGCTATCATTATGTTCTCACTCTCATTGATGACTTGAGTAGATATGGGTATGTCTACCTAATGAAACACAAGTCTGAGACCTTTGAAAAGTTCAAGGAATTTCAGAGTGAGGTTGAGAATCAACGTGACAGGAAAATAAAATTCTTACGATCAGATCGTGGAGGGGAATATTTGAGTCACGAATTTGGCACACACTTAAGGAAATGTGGAATAGTTTCAAAACTCACGCCGCCTGGAACACCTCAGCGAAATGGTGTGTCCGAACGTCGTAATCGCACTCTATTGGATATGGTGCGATCTATGATGTCTCTTACCGATCTACCGCTCTCATTTTGGGGCTATGCTTTAGAGACTGCCGCATTCACTTTAAATAGGGCTCCGTCAAAATCTGTTGAGACGACACCGTATGAATTATGGTTTGGGAAGAAACCTAAGCTGTCATTTCTAAAAGTTTGGGGATGCGATGCTTATGTCAAGAAACTTCAACCTGAAAAGCTCGAACCCAAGTCGGAAAAATGCGTCTTCATAGGATACCCTAAGGAAACCATTGGGTATACCTTCTACCTCAGATCCGAAGGCAAGATCTTTGTTGCCAAGAACGGGTCCTTTCTAGAGAAAGAGTTTCTCTCGAAAGAAGTAAGTGGGAGGAAAGTGGAACTTGATGAGGTACTACCTCTTGAACCGGAAAGTAGCGCAGCTCAGGAAGATGTTCCTGTAGTGCCTGCACTGACTAGAGAGGAAGCTAATGATGATGATCAAGGTACTTCGGATCAAGTTACTACTGAACTTCGTAGGTCCACGAGGACGCGTTCCACACCAGAGTGGTATGGCAACCCTGTCCTGGAAATCATGTTGTTAGACAACGGTGAACCTTCAAACTATGAAGAAGCAATGGCGGGCCCAGATTCCGACAAATGGCTAGAAGCCATGAAATTCGAGATAGGATCCATGCATGAAAACGAAGTATGGACTTTGACTGACTTGCCCGATGATCGGCAAGCCATAGAAAATAAATGGATCTTTAAGAAGAAGACAGACGCGGATGGTAATGTGACCATCTATAAGGCTCGACTTGTCACTAAGGGTTATCGACAAGTTCAAGGGGTTGACTACGATGAGACTTTCTCACCCGTAGCGAAGCTGAAGTCCGTCCGAATCATGTTAGCAATTGCCGCATTCTATGATTATGAGATATGGCAAATGGACATCAAAACGGCATTCCTTAACGGCTTTCTTAAGGAAGAATTGTATATGATGCAGCCGGAAGGTTTTGTCGATCCTAAGAATGCTAACAAGGTATGCAAGCTCCAGCGCTCCATCTATGGGCTGGTGCAAGCATCTCGGAGTTGGAACATTCGATTTGATGAGATGATCAAAGCGTTTGGGTTTACACAGACTTATGGAGAAGCCTGTGTTTACAAGAAAGTGAGTGGGAGCTCTGTAGCATTTCTCATATTATATGTGGATGACATACTGTTGATGGGAAATGATATAGAATTCTTGGGAAGCATAAAGGCCTACTTGAGCAAGTGTTTTTCAATGAAGGACCTTGGAGAAGCTGCTTATATATTAGGCATCAAGATCTATAGAGATAGATCAAGACGCCTCATTGGTCTTTCACAAAGTACGTACCTTGACAAGATATTGAAGAAGTTCAATATGGATCAGCCCAAGAAGGGGTTCTTGCTTGTATTTCAAGGTGTGCAATTGAGCACGGCTCAATGCCCGACCACGGCAGAAGATAGAGAAAAGATGAGTGTCGTCCCCTATGCCTCGGCCATAGGGTCTATTATGTATGCCATGCTGTGTACCAGACCTGATGTAAACCTTGCCGTAAGTTTGGTAGGAAGGTACCAAAGTAATCCCGGCATGGAACACTGGACAGCGGTCAAGAATATCCTGAAGTACCTGAAGAGGATTAAGGATATGTTTCTCGTTTATAGAGGTGACAAAGAGCTCGTCGTAAAGGGTTACGTCGATGCTAGCTTCGATACAGATCTGGATGACTCTAAGTCACAAACCGGATACGTGTATATTTTGAATGGTGGGGCAGTAAGCTGGTGCAGTTGCAAGCAAAGCATTGTGGCAGGATCTACATGTGAAGCGGAATACATGGCGGCCTCAGAGGCAGCACAAGAAGCAATCTGGGTGAAGGAGTTCATTACCGACCTAGGAGTTATTCCCAATGCGTCGGGCCCGATGACTCTCTTCTGTGACAACACTGGAGCTATTGCCCTTGCCAAGGAGCCCAGGTTTCACAGGAAGACCAGGCATATCAAGCGTCGCTTCAACTCCATTCGTGAAGATGTTCAAAATGGAGACATAGATATTTGTAAAGTACATACGGACCTGAATGTAGCAGATCCGTTGACTAAACCTCTCCCTAGAGCAAAACATGATCAACACCAGAACTCTATGGGTGTTCGATTCATCACAATGTAACTAGATTATTGACTCTAGTGCAAGTGGGAGACTGTTGGAAATATTCCCTAGAGGCAATAATAAAATGGTTATTATTATATTTCCTTGTTCATGATAATTGTCTATTGTTCATGCTATAATTGTGTTATCCGGAAATCGTAATACATGTGTGAATACATAGACCACAACATGTCCCTAGTGAGCCTCTAGTTGACTAGCTCGTTGATCAACAGATAGTCATGGTTTCCTGACTATGGACATTGGATGTCATTGATAACAGGATCACATCATTAGGAGAATGATGTGATGGACAAGACCCAATCCTAAGCATAGCACAAGATCGTGTAGTTCGTTTGCTAGAGCTTTTCCAAATGTCAAGTATCATTTCCTTAGACCATGAGATTGTGCAACTCCCGGATACCATAGGAGTGCTTTGGGTGTGCCAAACGTCACAACGTAACTGGGTGGCTATAAAGGTGCACTACGGGTATCTCCGAAAGTGTCTGTTGGGTTGGCACGAATCGAGACTGGGATTTGTCACTCCGTATGACGGAGAGGTATCTCTGGGCCCACTCGGTAATGCATCATCATAATGAGCTCAATGTGACCAAGTGTTTGGTCACGGGATCATGCATTACGGTACGAGTAAAGTGACTTGCCGGTAACGAGATTGAACAAGGTATTGGGATACTGACGATCGAATCTCGGGCAAGTAACATACCGATTGACAAAGGAAATTGTATACGGGATTGATTGAATCCTCGACATCGTGGTTCATCCGATGAGATCATCGTGGAACATGTGGGAGCCAACATGGGTATCCAGATCCCGCTGTTGGTTATTGACCGGAGAGTCGTCTCGGTCATGTCTGCATGTCTCCCGAACCCGTAGGGTCTACACACTTAAGGTTCGGTGACGCTAGGGTTGTAGAGATATTAGTATGCGGAAATCCGAAAGTTGTTCGGAGTCCCGGATGAGATCCCGGACGTCACGAGGAGTTCCGGAATGGTCCGGAGGTGAAGAATTGTATATAGGAAGTCCAGTTTCGGCCACCGGGAAAGTTTCGGGGGTCACCGGTATTCAACCGGGACCACCGGAAGGGCCCCGGGGGGTCCACCAGGTGGGGCCACCTATCCCGGAGGGCCCCATGGGCTAAAGTGGGAGGGGAACCAGCCCCTGTTGGGCTGGTGCGCCCCCTTGGGCCTCCCCCTGTGCCTAGGGTTGGAAACCCTAGGGGTGGGGGGCGCCCCACTTGGCTTGGGGGGCAAGCCACCCCCTTGGCCGCCGCCCCCCCTTGGAGATTGGATCTCCTAGGGCCGCCCCCCCAAGGGCCCTATATAAAGAGGGGGGAGGGAGGGCAGCCACACCCAAGCCCCTGGCGCCTCCCTCTCCCTCCCGTGACACCTCTCCCTCTCGCTGAGCTTGGCGAAGCCCTGCCGAGATCCCCGCTGCTTCCACCACCACGCCGTCGTGCTGCTGGATCTCCATCAACCTCTCCCTCCCCCTTGCTGGATCAAGAAGGAGGAGACGTCTTCCCCAACCGTACGTGTGTTGAACGCGGAGGTGTCGTTCGTTCGGCGCTCGGTCATCGGTGATTTGGATCACGACGAGTACGACTCCATCAACCCCGTTCACTTGAACACTTCCGCTCGCGATCTACAAGGGTATGTAGATGCACTCTTTTCCCTCTCGTTGCTAGAAGACTCCATAGATTGTTCTTGGTGATGCGTAGAAAATTTTTAATTTCTGCAACGATCTCCAACATATAATTCATCATGTGCGCTACCTAAAGCTTGTCCTCTAAGGTACCTCCAGTAACAAAAGCCCCGTTTTTATCAAAGTTGATTTTGAGTCCCGAGATGGACTGAAAACACATCAATAAAACTTCAGATTGATCAAACTGACTTGGTTTTTCTGGATCAGGATGAGGGTATCATCTGGATACTGCAAGTTGCCGCCCTTGTGGACTTCAGGGAACACCCCATGAATATGCTCGACTGTCTTAGCACCCTCTAAGGTTATAGCCAAGGCATCAACTACTAGGTTGAAAAGGAGAAGGGGTATCGGGTCACCTTGCCGAACGCCCCTCATGTTTCGAAAAAAGGGGTCGGGCACCCCATTAATGTTAATGGTGGTTTGCTTGCATCTAAGAAGCTGCATAATCCAGCTAACCCATAATGGGTCAAAACTTTTTCGATGGAAAACTCTTTCCAAGAACTCCCAACTGACACGATCATACGCTTTCTCGAAGTCTAGTTTGAGGATAAAGACGTTTTCCTTCTTGACTTGTGCAGATTGTAGAACTTCATGGAGAACCGAAATGCCTTCAAGGATACTTCCACCTCGAATAAAGGCAGTTTGGCTCGAACCTATGACCCGGTTGGTAACTGGTGATACCCGCGTTGCAAACCCTTTGATGAGTAGACTAAATGTTGCATTGATCGGAGTCAAAATTGCTTAATAAAGTATGCCCCTGGGACCTTGGGAAGCAAAGTGATAATAGCGTAGTTTAGATGATGCCAATCCTACCTTTGGTAAAGTCATCAAGCAACTCAAACATTTGTGGGCCCACCATGGGCCAATTTTTTTTAATAAAAAGTCATTGGGAACCATTTGGTCCTGGTGCAGTATTAGTACGCGTGGCCGCAAGAGCCACCTTTAACTCCTTGGGCAGGAAAGGGGCAGTTAATGTATCATTTTTGATGGCACTAGCAGACCCCCCCCCCCCCCCCCCGACCACCACCACCACCACCAACTTAGCGCCGCCACGTTCACCCGAGGCCAGCAACTCCCTATAAAAGGAATATATGTGCCTTTTGGAATGCCTCATGTTCAGTGATATTATTGGGACCATCCCTAAGCACAACGATCCTGCAATACACGGTATCGAGGTCTTCCTTTTCAATCCAAGTTTGGGATCCTTGCCGCCGCCAATGGATTCCTTCACCGAGCGTGATGAAAAGTATATCATCCTCAATGCTATATCTAAGAGCCCACTCCGCCTCGGATAACCCAGGGACATCATCTAACAAATCGAATTCCTAGATCTTACCAAATAAGGCGGTCTTTTGGACTTAAGGGCACCACCAAGGTAAGATTTAGACTAAAGTGAAGAGTTGTAGCTTCAGTGATAAGAGCATCCACACAATCCCCTACAATATTATTCCCTATGGCCAGTCATTCGGATGCTCCAGGTTAATCATCAACTCTGATAATTCTGATATGATTGTTGCAATGCAAGATGGTGGTACTTTCTTGGGATTGGCTGCTGCTATTTGGACGATTGTTATCATATGACTCGCGATGTATCACAAGTCCACTACGAGCACTGTTATTGAGAAGGAAATTTTGTAGCGCATGAACCGGCGAGGATTGCTAGATTTTCTCCACCTGGTACTTGGTTTGATAAGGCACCTAGTGCCATTACCCCTATGCTTGTAAATGATGCTAGTACTTTGATTACCACTTAATAAAGGGTTTTGAATTTTCAAAAAAAATAGGCACCACCAAGGTTAGCCCCCCACCCTCCAGGGTGGTGCCGCAGCCTCCTAATACAATGCTGCCATGGATTCATTGCATCTGTCAAGGGACCAAAAGGATGGCTGCAAGCCAAAGCCCATTTCTCCCGCACAACGTCCATGAACCTGGGCCAACAAAATGTTGGTCTTAATCTACCAAAGTTAACAACAGCACCTTTCGCTTGGTGTGAGCAGTGGACCAGCAAAGTGGCACAGCAAGTCATAAAGTCTTGCTCGCTCTGGTCACTGTTTCTTTTCTTTGTTATATTAAGCAGCACAGGTTAGTGGTGACGCGACATAACGAGGGTGAAAGAAATGGGGAATCTCATTCGGTCGTTCCTCCTTCCCGGTCCGGTCAATTGCCAAGGCAAAAGTTCAGCGGACCTTCTGTCCACATTACAACACTTTCAGTGTCACACTCCACTTTCTGAAGCTTCTGGACACCAAACCCTGAATTCCCTGATACATGACCCAAATTGTCACGGAAAATGCTCAAAACAGAAGGAAAAAAAAACTGTTTCTATGCACGAAGCTTTGTGCATAGAAATTAATCAACGGGAAAAAACCAATCATGTGTACTCAATTCGCCATGGATCTCACTTTGTCACCATCTGCACGGAAGCTTTGTGCCACAGTGTGTACGCACTTTCACCATAACTACAAAAATCCAACGGCGGCCGGCCTTCTCGAAGAACATTTCAGCTGCTAGCAGTATGTACACAACAACAAAAGGGCACCATCAACCTCATCGCGGCTCGACGACGGTGATGGAGACGTCGTTGATGGACTGGGGCGAGAAGGTGGACTCGGTCTTGGTGGAGAAGGGGATCATCGCCGCCGGGAAGGTCCTCAGCCGGGTGAACATGGGCGGCCTGGCCGGCGCGGGCAGGTTCATGTGGTCGCTGATGAGCATGAGCAGGACGCTGGACATGGTCGGCCGGAGCTCCGGGTCGTCCTGCACGCAGAGGAGTCCCACGTGGAAGCACCGCCACGCCTCCTCCTTGGAGTAGGCCCGCCCCAGCGCCGGGTCCATGAACTCGGCCGCCTTCTCCTCCGTCCAGCTCTTCCATGCCTGCACCAACACAGAGCAGCAGCTCAGTGCTGAAGCTTACCAGTAGATAATGCTAGTGATACCACTAGAGTTTTGAGAGATTATGTACTACGTACGTCTTGGATGAGGGTCTGCTCGTGCTCCTCGAGGTAGAGCGCGCCGTTCCGCTTGCCGCCGAGGATCTCGATGAGAAGGACCCCGAAGCTGAACACGTCCGACTTGACCGAGAACACGCCCTCCATCACGAACTCCGGCGCCATGTACCCGCTGCATTGCATGGGGGCCCGAATTCAGGTGAGTAAGCATGCATGCAGTACGGCCGGCCAACACTACACAGTAATGGAGGTGGTCGCTTACTAGGTTCCGACGACGCGGCCGGTGTTAACCTCGATGCACTCGTCCTCGAAGATCTTGGCCATGCCGAAGTCGGAGATCTTGGGCCTCATCTTGTTGTCGAGGAGCACGTTGCTGGCCTTGAGGTCCCGGTGGACGACCTTGAGCAGCGAGTCCTCGTGGAGGTAGAGCAGCCCGCGGGCGATGCCCAGGATGATGCTGTGCCGGGTTTTCCAGTCCAGCTGCGCGCTCTTGCTTGCATCTACGTAACAAAGTTAAAAAAAATTAAGAACTCTGATGAGTGATCAGGGATCGACCAACACAGCAAACGTACTCTGTACATCATGAAGAGATCACTAGCAGCAACTAATTAATTAATGATCTCGTTTTCCAGCCGGAAAAGTTGGGGCCTAGTTAGTACCATGTGGCGTGCAGGTGGCTCGCAGTGCGCATCACGCGATAATTATCCGGCCACTTACAGGTTACCATCAGTACGTAGTACGTCGCCAGTCGGCTAATCAATGACAGATTGCTCGATTTAATTGCGCGGTCCATGGATCGCCGGGCAGTAGCTAGGCACTGCACCGGCTGGCCCCCATTAACCAAACGAGCTCGGAACTTAATGGCGCGACGCCGCAGGTTTCAACCACCGCTCCTCCCCCTCGAGCTCTTTTCTTTCCAAGCTACCAACCGAAATGGATGAGACGGGTGAAAGGGGTAGGGAAGGGACGCACCGAAGAGGAAGGCGTCGAGGCTGCGGTTGGGGAGGTACTCGTAGACCAGCAGCTTCTCGTCGCGCTCGGCGCACCAGCCCAGCAGCCGCACCAGGTTGCGGTGCTGCAGCTTGGCGATCAGCTCCACCTCGTTCCGGAACTCTGCCGCGCCCTGCCGCGACCGCGCCGACAGCCGCTTCACCGCGATCTCCGACCCGCCCGTCAGCACGCCCTTTGGTTTACATGCCAATCAAAGCTCGGTTCAATTTCACCACAGAAATGGCGGGAGAGGCTGATCTCTCTACACAAATGTTGAGTGCACTAGGGACTAGCTAATAGAGAGACTACTAAATTACAACTATTAAGTAAACCACGTACTCTGTAGACAGGGCCGAAGCCGCCCTCGCCGAGCTTGTTGGCCTTGGAGAAGTTGTCGGTGGCGGCGTGGATGGAGGCGAGGTCCATGAGCGGCAGGTCCGAGCTCGACATCGGCCGCAGGCTCTGGAGCAGCGATCTCCTCACGGCTGAAGATTTGCATTCCCACTTCAGCCCCAGTGGTAACCAAGAAGAAGCAAGCCGGTTCAGACTTCAGAGACGGCGGAGGATCACGTACCGTTGCGCTTCCGCCAGCGCCAGCAGTAGATGCAGTAGAAGAGCGTGCAGAAGATGACCACCACCAGCACGGATACCATTATCTTCATCGCCTCCTGGCTCGACCCGCGCCCCGCAGTCGCCTCGCCGTCGCCCGACGGCGCCGGGGACGACGACGCGCCCATGAGCTGGCGGTGCCCAGCGCGCGGCGACGCCATGCGCTGCTCCGGCGGAGGAAGGTCTCTGCCGGTGATTGCCTGACGAACCTTGACGTGGTGAAAAGGGAGGAGGAGGAGGAGAAAGACGTGAGAATGGCGGGGACGGGGAGTGGGAGTGAGTGAGACGATGGTGGCTGCGGTCGGCTGAAAGGTTCTACTAGTAGCAGCAGCAGTTGCCAAATGTCCACCTACCGGATCTTTGTTTTTCCTTCTTCCGGCACCGGCAGTCGGCAGAGCGTTCGACGCAGCAACACCGCAGTTATTATCCTGGCTAAAGGGCGCATTTGCAGTGGAAAGTATCATTATCCTCTTCTTTTTGCTTATACCTCTACAAGGTAAAAACCATAGGATGAGGTTCCATGAGTTGGCAGTAAATCTAAGGAGGTTCCATGAACTGGTAGTACGATGCAAGTAAAGTAAGTGGGGTAGAACCAGTCATGTTCATGATAGATTAGTCTAACTGTCCCAATTAAGCCACTGATGAGCTTTCATTAAGTCAGTTAGGTCTTAGTGGGATGTTGAGAGGTAGTAAGTATCCGGCTATTTACTACTCCACCATGCCTTGTTATAAACACATCACAAATTCCACAGTTACCAAAAATACAAAAAAAAAAAACACCTCTCAAAAGAATTCTTAAAGGGACATTGCTTCGAATGGTTGGTTATCTCATGATCCTTTTTGAAGTGATTGGTTTTCTCATAATCAATGTCGTAATGGATGCTTTATTTTTAAGAAACACCAACTAAAACGTAGAGGTGTGCGCTCACACACAAACACACTCACGGTGTCTACTGATGGGTGTCTACTGATGACTGCAGTTACAGATGTTCAAGATTGACAAAGTCGCCAATAGCGCCTGCTATTGACAAGAACGTCGCCTCCTGATGAAAAAACAATCCACTTTTAGAGACACAGAGTGCGTCGAACCGGTCTTTGATCTTGGGATGGGGTTACCAGCCATAGGTGAGTTGTTCTTGACATTGTTCTTGACCATGTCGTGTAAAACAAAAGCAAACTTGTTTTTACAAAAATATACATACAAATGCTATCAGAACTGGTGAACGATAAGTAAAGTGTATTGTTTCAAAGGGAAAATAAATCCTATTTAGACCCTGGACTGTGGTGTATGGTCTAAAATGAAGCCCTAAAAATGGAACCTTAAACTTTCAATTTGTGCTATTGTAGTACAAACAAATGTGCGTCTATAATCCACAAGTTTTAAGAAAGAAACAAGCAATCACTACATTCTACATAAAATTTGCAATATTGGTACAGAAAATGTGTGCCTAGAATTGACGAGTTTCGAGAAGAAAAAAGCAAGGGATTGCTACATTCTAGTACATACCAGGGGTGTTAGCGTGAACTATTTCAAGCTTGTCAGAAAATAGGCTAGATGAAAACGGTATATTATAAGCGCACATTACATAACAAAGAGAACTAAACAGTACAAAAGCACATGAGATAATGTATCAATCAGTGATTTGAGGCCCAAATCGGAAACACCAACTTTTGCCTTCCAAAAAAACAAATAGCGAGAATGCTAACACATCATTATAGATAATGTATCCATACCACTGACAGCTAGATTCTAGTCTTATATAACAAAAAAGAAGCACACTCAGTTTCCCAGGTGCACATATGATAATATGTTCATGGTACCGCGGGTCACATCACTTAGCTAAACAAAAACATGGTTTCCAAGACGAAAGACGCACAACAGTTTTGTGACAGTTATACATGCTGAAATGAAATAACACAAGATTGAGAAGACACACACCATGGATATGAACCTGCTCTTTGTGCTTCATGCAGATAACCTGCATAGCAAAGACTCTTCCAGGTGTGACCATTAGAAAAGTGCAGAACCATCTTTAGTTAATCAGCAAGTTTCAAGAAACAAAGAAAAAACAATTGCTACATTCTACATAGCAGGGGTGTTATCATGAACTGTTTCAAGCTTGATGCAGAATAAGCTAGAAGAAAAGATTAAATAAGCAGACAATACATACAAAGAGAACTAAACAAAGCAAAAGTACATGAGATAAAATAGGTGTGGTCTCCTTGTTCGGGCATCACCAAGCAGAGAGAATGATTGCAACAAGGAGGAACAAGAATGTGGCAATGAAGGTGTGGACTCGGTTCAGATTCAGAGCCCGAACCTGAAAGATCAACTTTTGTCTTCCAAAAGAACAAAATAGCGAGAATGCTAACACATCATTACAGATAATGTATGCATACCACTGAATCAAGCTAGATTATAATCTGATATAACAAAAAAGAAGCACAATTAATTTCTCAAAGTGCATATATGACAAAAACATGGTCTCCGAGCTGAAGGGTGCACAACAATTTTAGGACAATTATACATCCTGGACCGATAACACAATATTGAGTAGATATACTATAAATAGATAGATATGGACTGAACCCACTGCTCTTTGTGCTGGATGCTGGTAAAGCTACGGGATAACATGCATAACAAAGACTCTTTCAGCAGGTGTAACCACTAGAAAATCAAAGAAACATCTCGTTGATCAGTGCAGATTCTATTTACACTTATGTGTGCTCCCCTCCACACTTCACTCCTCGGCTCCTAGTCCTACGTCTGTGTTGAAACACAAGATTTTCCCACTGTTCCAGAAAAGGCGCTGGCAGCAGGTTGCGACGTGGAGGACAAGGCTGTACGGCCTAGGCATGGGTCCATCGAGGAAGGGTCCGTCAAACACCTGTGACCAGGTACCGCTGCCAAGATCGTATAGCGGTAGAGTTCCCCTGCCTGCAAGACCACCACCTATTTCATTGATAATGGCGATGGAGTTCCCCTGGACGGATGGCAGGCTCTTGGAGTTAACAGCCATGTTCCATCCGCCGATGAAGACGGCTTGATCACCGATGCTTGTCAGCTGCATGGTGGTGACTCCATTTAGAAGGTCAGCAACCCGGAAAAACACAATCCTTGAGTGTCCACTGTCATAGCCAACCAAAAGCAGCTCGGAGTTGCACTCTACCAGTTGAGGCATCCTCAACAGTTTCACTGGACATTGGGTGACCATTTGTGGTGGTATCACTGACCATGAGGAGGGGTTGGAATCTTCTGGAGGATCGATGCGCAGGATGCGCGATGGTTCGAGACCCCACCCTCCATCCACCACATAGAGGCTGCCACCGAATGGCAATGCCGAGTACAAGTGCTTCATTTTCCAGCTCGTAGGAGTCCACTGCCGGTCACCGGTGGATGCATACGCCACACGATCAAGGCCAGTCAACGCGAGCATCATGGTGACAGTACCAACCAGATTGACGGAGACGGACGCGCGGACAAACCGGGTGTCCTGAATCTTGCTAAAGTCACTGATGAACTTGGCCAGCTGAGGGAAGATGGAGGAAAGAGGCGGGAACAAAACGACGTCGCCTGTAAAGGGGTGGAGAAGGCAGATGACAGTGCTCTTGTTGTGCCGCAGGAGAAGGAGGCCGTCAGGGCAGTCAAGCACAGAGTGGTTTCTGAAGCCAGGGAGTCTGACGCGAACGAAGGTGCTGGTAGAGAGGTTGAAGAAGCGTACATAGCCAAGTAGTGCAGGGTGGCCTGGGTACAGACCGCCACCTTCTGGGAACATCATCCACTGACGTGGGTGGAAGCACGGGTCAACCACGCCTCGACCGCGTGGGCAAGGAGTCGTGACACGCCATCCTAAGCACACTGCACGGAACCGGACGTAGTCCAGAAGGTCGCTGGCGAGTACCCGACTGGCAATCAGGTCGAGCAGGTCTGTGTGCAGTGATGCCCATGTGGATTGGGCAGGATCAGCGAGGCGTCTGGATAGGCGACAGCTGGTGCCGCCTTGGTGCAGAGAAATGCCTTGCTCCACTGCGTGTGTGGCCATTTTAGCTTTCACATTCCTCATGTCCTGCAAAGAAAAGAAGCCTGTGAGTTGAGTGTGTTAGCTAGCGTCTTTGATAAAGAAGTGTGGTTCGATACCCGAATAGAAGACTGCAAAATGTTTAGGCAAGCAACAGGATCACCCTGACGGCTTCTCGTGCCACCTATACGAATGATTACACTGTATCACCTCTGTTCTGAAGTATAAGAAGTTTTGGATATTTCGATATGGACTACATACGGGCTGAAATGAGCCAACAAACACACTAAAACTCATCTATATACATCCAATTCGGAAAAAAGTTACAACATCTTATAATTTGGATCGGAGGGAGTAGTACTTAGTTACAGCAGAATATGTAGGGATGCATCTTGGCTCATGTGTTGACGGGCCACACAAATTTCACATTTTCCTTTTTTTGGGAAACTATCCCTCGCAAGATTCACCGCGCCAATACTAGCTCTCCGTTAACACAGGTTGAACCAAGCTGTACCATTCTGGTTCACCTTTACTAATCGCTCAATCCTCTAGACTGGTAACTGATTTCATGTTGCAGATTCGCTCCCCAAGTCCCCAGTTCCTAAACTGCTGGATGCCTAAATTAGGAGAACGCAACGGAAGATCTCAACTCACCAGATCGTTCGTTGCCTGTAGATCTTCCGGTAATCACCGGCTCGCCGCCGGTTGGACAGCAACCACAGGGCCTGTGCGCCGCCTGAGCGTGGGTCGTGATTACCGCCGCCGCCGCCGGCTTGAAGCGCCCTCGTTGCGCCCGTGCCTCAAATGTGAGCGAGCCAGCTTTTTTTTCGAGAGAGGAGAGAGTTGTTTTTCCGTTCCAAGGCCGAGAGAGTCTGGCAGTTCGGTTGAGGGCATGGAATTGGGCTGGGCCTGCCGTTGAAATAGCAGGAACACAAAAGGCATTCAATTAAAATAGTTCCCCTTAAAAACATTCAATTAAGATAGTTCTATGATCCCTCAATTTTTTTGTAAAATAGTGCCATGTTTCTCTCGTCAAAAATAAATAAATTAGTTTCATGTTTCTCTCACTAAAATATCGACTATAATAGTTCTCTTAAAATTTACAAATATGGAGTATGTTCTTATTTGTTCACGTATTTTCTGACCTTGAATATCAGTGAAAAGGGAATGATGGGGAAGTTCAAGCGCTTTGTGGATGATAACACGCTCAAGGAGCTCTTTTTGCATGGACGCAAATTCACGTGGAGCAACGAAAGGGAGACGCCCACGCTCACAAAGATCGACCGTGCTTTTGTTTCCGTAGATTGGGAGCTAGACCACCCGGAGTGCTTGCTGCAAGCATTATCTACCGAGCACTCCGATCACTGCCCACTCCATCTTGCTCTTGAGGAGCACATGCATGCCAGAAGGAGGTTCCGTTTTGAAAAGTTCTGGGTCAAAATGGATGGATTTTTGGATGTAGTCAAGGAGGCCTGGGTCAGCGATCCGGATATCACAGACCCGTTCTTGCGCTTAGACATCATGCTACGAAACACAGCCCGAGAGCTTGCTACATGGGGGCAGAAGGAAATCGGGAACATAAAGCTGCAAATTGCTATTGCGAACATAGTCATCATGCGGTTTGATTGCGCTCAGGAGAGTCGTAGTCTGACTGAGGAGGAGAGATGGCTTAGACGAACCCTAAAACAGCTTGTACTTGGGCTGGCGTCCCTAGAGAGGACTATTGCGCGACAGAGGTCAAGAATTACATGGCTTCAAGAAGGGGATGCTAACACGCAGTTGTTCCACCTGGTAGCTAATGGGAGACGTATGAAAAACTACATTCCTTCCTTGACCATGGATGGGCGCATCATCATGGATCAGAAAGGCAAGGAGGAAGCCTTCTACAAAGCTTACAAGGACCTGCTAGGCAAGGATGGAGCCCGAGATTTCACACTTGATTTGGAGGGGCTTGGTGTCACGGCCATTGATCTTTCGGACCAAGATCGCGTGTTCACTGAAGATGAGATTTGGGCAGTTATCAAGGATATGCCTTCGGACAAAGCACCTGGGCCGGACGGGTTCATTGGCATTTTCTTTCAAAAAGCGTGGGAGATTATCAAGGTGGATCTAGTTGCTGCGATTCACAAGTTTTTCCTTGGCAATGGAAGGGGATTTGGAAGGCTCAACCAAGCTCTGATCACTCTGATACCGAAGACACCGGAAGCATGCGCGGTGTTCGACTTCCGACCTATTTACCTTGTGCACAGTATGCCCAAGATAGCTTCCAAGCTGTTGACTGCCAGGCTAAGACCGCGCATGGGAGAACTTGTACAGACGAACCAGTCCGCATCATTAAGGGAAGATGCTTGCATGATAACTTTCTCTTGGTTCGGCAAATGGCGCGCACGATGCATAGGAGGAAAGCCAAGGGGGTGATGCTCAAGCTTGACATAACCAAAGCTTTTGATTCGCTGGCGTGGCCGTTTCTGTTTGAGGTGTTAAGAGCCAAGGGCTTCTCGGAGCGCTGGATCTCTTGGATTGCGATCTTCCTCACCACCGCTAGCTCGAGGGTGCTAGTGAATGGATGTGCTGGTGACAATTTCATGCACGCTAAAGGACTGAGACAAGGGGAATCGATATCTCCCTTGCTGTTTGTTATTGCCATGGACGTGCTTACAGCAATCATCTCCAAGGCGCATGAGGCACGAGTGCTTAGTACCATCAATGGATGTAGCCCAATGCAGCGCTTGTCCCTGTATGCTGATGATGTGGTGCTCTTCATAAGACCAACATGGCCAGACCTCATGTGCGTTAAAGAAATCCTTGATATATTCGGAGTGGCATCTGGGCTCAAAGTCAACTATTCCAAATCTGCGGCAATCTTGATCAGAGCAGAAAATGAGGATGAAGAGCTTGTTAAGTCTGCGCTGCCATGGAGAATCGACACCTTTCCATGCAAATACCTTGGGCTCCAGCTTAGCATCAGGCAACTCAAAAGGTCAGAGTGGCAGCCAATTGTTGACACGGCTCTCCACATCCTGCCAGGATGGCAAAGGGGTCTCGTGACGAGGCCGGGGAGGCTCATTCTTGTCAATCAAGTAATGAGGGCGCGCGCTACACATCATCTCATGATAGCATAGGCACCTAAATGGGCTCTGGAGAGAGTGGACAAGGGGTGTCGGGCATTTTTCTGGGCCGGAACCGAGGCGGTGAATGGAGGCAAATGTGTCGTCTCCTGGGCTAGAGTGTGCAGGCCTAAACACTTGGGAGGCTTGGGTGTCATTGACCTGGTTAAGCACGGTATCGCTTTAAGACTCAGATGGGAATGGCTCAGATGCACTGATGATTCCAGGCCGTGGCAAGGCCTCAACTTGACCTCGGACAAAAAGGTGGATCAAGCTTTTGGATGCCTTGTCAAATGGGAAGTTGGTTCAGGAGGCAAGACCTTGTTCTGGAAAGACCGATGGAGCAGCTATTAAAGATTTTGCACCCTTGGTTGTGGCAAAGGTGCGGACACAAGTGGCAAACAGGAGACTTGTGCGAGATGCGATGTGCATGCATTCGTGGATGGACGATGTAGTGGGTGACCTATGCACTGAGGGTCTCACCCAGTTCATCGGCCTTTGGGAGATTCTCTTGGAAGTTAATTTGGACGCTCAGGTCGAGGACTGCCCCATCTGGGCTTGGAACACGTCCGGAGTCTACACGGCATCATCTGCGTACAAGATGCTATGCGAGGGAGGAGTCAGATTCCACTGCTTCGGAGTCATATGGAAGTGTTGGGCACCGCTTGCGTGCAAGCTCTTCATGTGGCTCGCGGTGCAATATCATTTATGGACCTCGGACAGGAGAGCTAGGCACGGATTGCAAGACCAAGCATCAAAATGTTACATGTGTGACTAGGAGGAGGATATAGTTGACCACATTTTGCTGCAGTGCGTGTTCTCACGGCAAGTGTGGTTCCGCTGCACTACTAGGATGGGTTTGACGGCCGACCTTTGCCCAACAAATGACTCAAGATTGGTGCAGTGGTGGACGGATACGAGAAAGCGAATAGATAAGCAGACTCGGAAAGGCTTTGACACCCTCGTGATGCTAATCTGTTGGACGATATGGAAGCAAAGGAATGCAAGGGTCTTCGGCACGGGCATAATCAAGAACGAGTGGGATACGGTAGACTCTATCTTTGATGAGCTGAGGACTTGGGCCAAAGCAGGAGCTTTCGGAGGACAACCGATCATAGAGTAGTCGAGTAGAGCTAGGGAGTGGTGTGGAGGCTTGGTTAGGGTCGGTTTGTGACTCCTAGCTAGCAATGTGTAATCTCTTGTACATATTTTTCTTCCTTCTATAAAGCTAAGGTACGCCATTGGCGTACCCTCGGAAAAAAATATCAGTGAAAAGGAAGAAAATTATAAAAAAAACTGTACATTAATTCAAACATATAGTAGACCGGGAGAAACTGTAAGCATGCATATGTAACTCAGTTGTTATAAATATCATGAAAAACTTGTATGCAAGCACTGACCTGGTTTTTAGAAATAAATATATGTGGAAATTAAAAGTCCCATTGGCCTGGTTTAGGGTTTAGGGTTTAATCTTGATAAAAATAACTTGGCCAAATGTAGGTGGCAGGGATGTATGAAGTGTTCTTTTTGTGATCAGGATGAAAATCCTTTGCTTTGATCTATCTCATTTGTGATGTTGCTATGGCGCACGCTACACGTTGTGTTTAATTTACCTCCTCCAAGCATGGTGAATATGTACAGTAGCTGGTTGGAGACAGTCCACTCCAAACTTAAGGCACATATGTGTCAATGTTTGTGTGCTTTAGTGTTAGAAAAATGAAATTGTTGTAATGACCTTGTCTTTAACATGTCCAAATTTTTTTACTTTTTGCAGGTCATCTATAGAGCTACTAGTGCAATCCATACATGGTCTATCCTACTTCGTGTGGAGGACCCATGGTACATGTACTATGGGTGCAACCATGGGATTTATTCAACCGGATTGTGTCGGGCCCGTGGGACCCAGGGTACCCAGGCCCGTCTGCCTTCGGCCCAGGACGCGACGCATGTCAAGAGCTCAGCGAGTGGCCCACAAGCGGGCGCCACGGACAAGACCCTTCATTAGAGCTTGGCCTCATGAGACCCCTCCTCAGGGAGCGGGCATCCTGAGCAAACTAGGCAGCTTCATCGAGAGCCTCGCGAGGCGGCCTCCCGAGGTTGCCTCCCGAGGCACCCTCCCTGAAGCGTGCGAGGCAGGCGCCGCTCGGCTCAGTCGCGCGGTCTCAGGCCTCCACGTGGGTGACGTGTGCGGCGACGAACAACGCCAGAGGCCGTGCCAGCAGGCACAGATAAGGAGGATTTCCTCTTTGTGCTAAGGGAGCAAGGCCAGCAAGCTGGTTCCCAAAACAACCCCCAAAGGTTGCTTGATTCGGTGATAGAAGACCAAGACGATGGGCGTACAGGGCGGAGGTCATCCCCGAGCCCACAGGCGCGTCATGGACGGTGGCTTTGCAGGCGAAGACCACCTTTAGTCAGGATAGACTGCGCTTCTGTCCCCCTTCAAACTTGCCGTTGTGTGGCTATCCTTCCCGCCAATGTTTTTGGGGGAAGAGGACAGAGGAGGATATAAAAGGGGGTAGGGTGCCACTGTAGAGGGATCGACCATTAGAGACCCCCCCCCCTCCCGGGAACCCTAAACCTTATACTCGCTTTCTTCCCACCAGAGCAATCCCAACCAAACAGGATGTAGGGTTTTACACCACAAGGTGGCCCGAACCTGGGTAACCGTTGTGTCATCAGCCTACTTGTCGGTGTCAAAACCGGCGGATCTCGGGTAGGGGGTCCCGAACTGTGCGTCTAAGGTCGATGGTAACAGGAGGCGGGGGACACAATGTTTACCCAGGTTCGGGCCCTCTCTATGGAGGTAATACCCTACTTCCTGCTTAATTGATCTTGATGAATATGAGTATTACAAGAGTTGATCTACCACGAGATCGTAATGGCTAAAACCCTAGAAGTCTAGCATGTCTGACTATATCCCTTTCCGGACTAAGCCCTTCGGTTTATATAGATACGGAGGGGACTAGGGTTATACAAAGTCGGTTACAGAGAAAGGAATCTTCATATTTGGTCGCCAAGCTTGCCTTCCACGCCAAGGAGAGTCCCATCCGGACACGGGAGAGAGTCTTCGGTCTTGTATCTTCACAACCCATAAGTCCGGCCCAACAGGTCGGACGCCCGAGGACCCCTTAGTCCAGGACTCCCTCAGTAGCCCCTGAACCAGGCTTCAATGACGAGGTGTCCGGCGCGCAGATTGTCTTCGGCATTGCAAGGAGGGTTCCCCTTTTCGAATACTTCAAGATAGTCTTCGGACGCAACGAACGTGTCCGGATCTACAACACAAATACCACACACACAGCCATAAAGAGTATAATATTTCACGAGTCCCATCCGCTGATAACTTTTTGCAAGATGACATCACGTCTGCCCGGTCATTATTTCGAACCATTTTCGTCTGTCGTTCCGCATTTCGAGATGCGGTTTCTATTGGCACGTCTTGTCAAAGCAGAGATCGTGTCCCCTTTTTGTGGGATTCTCATCAATACGGGCGTGGGTAATCCAACCGTGCCATTTGCACAACCCTTGGGAATAGGCGAGTTTTAAGGCGAGTGGGGAGGCGTTCGATATTCACTTCATTTATAAGGGGATAAGGATTCCCTTTCTTCACCCAAGCCTTCTTCCTTCCTCTGCCCTTCCATTTCGAGCTCTAGCACCCAAGTTCTCATCTCTTCCACCGCGAGTAAGCACTCAACCATGTCCGGATCTGGAGGGCAAGGCAAGTGGATGGCCTCCTCCGTTAAGGAGAAGGACATCGCGGAGCTTCGGGAGGCCGGGTATCTGGCGAAAGAAATCGCCCACCGGCTTCCAGCCAAGGGGCAGGTCGTCCCTACACCGAAGCCCAACAAGAGGGTGGTGTTCCTCCCTCATTTCGTCCGCGGGTTAGGGTTTCCACTCCACCCTTTCGTCCGCGGACTGATGTTTTATTATGGGCTAGATTTCCATGATCTATCCCCGAACTCCTTCCTCAACATCTCGGCATTCATTGTCGTGTGTGAGGCCTTCCTCCGCATCCAACCCCACTTCGGACTATGGCTCAAGATCTTCAATGTGAAGCCAAAGGTGGTGGATGGCCAACACGCGGAGTGTGGAGGTGCCATGGTGAGCAAGATGCCCAACGTCACATGGCCTCAAGGCACGTTCATGGAGACCGTCAAGGAGTGGCAGAAACAGTGGTTCTATATCACAGAGCCTCGTGACGCCACTTGGGCCGCGGCTCCCGAGTTCAAGTCCGGAGCTCCAATGCGGCTCACCTCCTGGATAGAGAAGGGCCCAAATTGGTCTTCGTCGGACGAACTGATAGCGCTGCAAACGCGCATCCAGAGCATGGTGGATAAAAACATCAAGCTCGTCAATGTGATCCAGGTGATGCTTGTTCGCCGGATCCTTCCATGCCAAAGCCGAACATGCCCTTTGTGGGAATTTGATTCGGAGAAGCACCAGACTTTGGAGAGGCTCTTCGGAACCACTCACAAAGGTGTCTGGAAGTTGCTCTTTAAGGGCAATGAGACGCCGCCGGCCATAGACTCGGACCGCGGGCACGATCTTGCCCATCCTGCCAGTGCGGTAAGTCTTTCATGTCTCAAGGTGCATCCTCCTCTTGTTTGTTCAAGGAAGATATCTAAAAACTTTACCGTTTACTTTTCAGGCATGGACAAAGAAAGCGGAGCGGATTCGATGTTGGCGAAGATGCTGGTTCCAGCGCCCTACAAGGCGCCGGAGAAGAAGGCCAAGAAAAAGGCCAAGGGGGGCCGAATTGGCCCCCGGCGCAAGGGAGCTTCGGACATGTCGTCCGAAGACAAAACTCACTCCTTGGCCGCCGAAGACGACGACGAGGAGGAGGAAGAAAGCAACTCCCCCCCTGAGGGGGGAAGGAAGAAGAGGGCGGCCTCCACAAATTTGGAGGCAGAGGCGCCCAAGAGGGGGAAGGGCCCCCTCGCGTATAACTCCGCATGGGATGTCGACAGCAGCCTAGAGCGGCGCCCCCGAAACAAGCCCCTGGCCGCATCGTAAGTACTAAAAACCAGTATACGTCCATGTGTCTGCTTCATGGTATTAATATGTTAAATTATGCTATTACAGTCCGGCCCACGACAGCTCCCAACGATCCTCATCAAGAGGTTCGCTAGATTCAAAGGCGATGGCCAGCGAGTCACCGCCGGCCGCTCACTCTCCCACGGCCAAGGGAGACGATGAGGTGGTGTCCCAAAGGACCTTCCCAGGCCAGGGAGAGGTTCAGGACGCCGTCAGGGTGGCGCCACAGGATGACTCCTCGGCCGCCGGACACATGGGGGAGGAAGCCCCCATGGAGACTGGCGATGGGGGCCATATCCAATTCGGCCCCTAGCCGAATACCATTTTGGAGACCTACACGGCTCCGAAGTCAAGCGAGCAGCCTTCCCCGAAAGGAGGAGGTGTGCCTGTTCCGCCGGTGACCTCTGTCCAGCCAGAGGCACCGGATAATCTGCTGGAAGCGCTACGAGGCGCTTCCATTGTGGATGAACACCGTATCCTTATGGGTACGGTAATTGAGAAGGTTCAATCCGTCAAGAGCGGACTGACCGAAGCCTGCAGCAACCTGCTGATAGGTTTTGAGATAAGCGACACAAAAGAGAAAATCCCAATAGAGACAGTAGCCCCTGAGACACTATCCGGTGTTCGGAAAGAAAAGCCGGACAGAGGATCAATTAAATTTTGTAGGAAACTAACTGAATGTGTTTTATGTGAATAAGCAGGCGTCGTTGCTGGCCGCTTCCTCACACACTGTCGAAGTCTCCGAACTAAAGCAGAGACTGGAGCGGGCCGAGGAGGAGCTCGGCCAAGCGAGGAAGCAGCTAGAAGACCAGCAAGGTATGTAATGACTCGCTATATATTCGGAAAGAATAAATGATGTGTATTGACCGTAGTGTCATGATATGTGTAGGAGCGACGACCGAGATCGAGGCCCTTAAAAAGGCCCTGGCCGAAGCCGAGAAGAAAGCTGCCAAGGAGCAAGCCGCCCGTAAGAAGCTCAAGGCCAGGCTTAACGAGGTCCAGCAAGAGCTTCAGGACGCTGTGAAAAAATGCGAGACCTTGGAGTGCGATGTTTCGGCTCGAGAGACCGAACTCGCCAAGGCTCGTCAAAGCGCGGAAGAGGCCCGGGTTGAAGCCCAGGGCGCCCTCCAGGAGATCCAGGAGGCCAAGAAGATCGCGGCGGGTAAGGCGTTTAGTATGCAAAGCAAGTATGTGAATAAGAAGTATTTCTTACTAACCCAGATTCGGAGTTCTCCAGGGGCGTTTGCGGATCTACCGCGTAGTGTGTCAGACGCTGCGGAGTTCTTCCGAGCCGAAGAAGGGAGCTCAACGGAGAAGTTGTTCTGGTCGCAATACCTTGCGCCGGAACATCCAGTGCCCTTCACTGATCAGCTAAAACAGCTGGTCGAGCTGCATAGGGTGGCCGAACTGGCCATGAAGGATTTAATAATCCGGTTGTGGCCTGGCGAAGCTATACCCAGCAGCTACTTCGGTCTCGTGAAGCGACCGGTAGATGCCTGCCCTCGGCTGGATATCATCAAGCGGTCAATCTGCATCGAGGGCGCGCACATGGCCTTCGCCCGTGTCAAGGTGTGATGGGCGTAGATGGACGCCGTCAAGCTTGTGACCGAGGGGCCGCCTGAGGGCAAGGAGCACCACACGCCCGAGCAATATCTTGAAGACGTCTTGGAGGGGTCTCACATTGTGGCGATGGAATGTGCGCAAGACATTATCTTTGAATGAATACATTTATGTTGTCTCTACCTTGTATGATGAAACAAAGTTGTTATATAATATTTGTTATGTTGTTAAAAAAAATACCTCCTGTGCGGCCGTGTTGTGTAAAATCTGAGAGTTGGCCAGTCGTCGGCTTCTGCCCCCACGTAGGTAGTACGGGGTGTTTGGGATGTAATCTAAACACTCTTGATCCAATTGTTTGGTTCTTGAAGGAGGTGTTTTGTAACACCCTGGGAATCATGCTACAGTAACCCCCTGTGATTAAGCTAATCATGTTGCTAAACAGGGCTTGATCACATTTGAACCACACCCTTGTCAAGCTCCTAATTCAAACTTCAAATATAATTAAAGTGGAAAATAAAAGTTTTCAAAAATTCAAACAGAAATGTTCAGTGGGTTCTAAATAATACACTGGTAATTATGGTGGAGAAAACACATTTTTATAAGATGTCTAAATACTTTTAAATGAAATAAAACAGAAAAGGAAATAAACAAAAAAGAGAAAACAGAAAACAAAACAGAAAAAGAAAGCAAAAGGAAAAAGGCCCGCTCCCCCCCCACTGGAACCGCGGCCCAAACCCCCCCCGGCCCAAGCTGGGCCGCCACCCGCAGCCGCGCCCCGGCCCAGCCCACCCCCCCCCCCGCCCCGCGTCCCCTTCCTGTTCCCCCGACCGGGTCGGAACAGGGGAGCGTCGCCGCCGAACCCCCTCGCCGGCGGTGAACCCCGCGAGAGGATAAGGGCGCCAGCGGCCCCGCTCCCTCGGGCCTCTCTCCCACTCACCCCGCTCGCTCCCTCGGCCTCTGCGCCTCTCCCCCGGGTCCGCGCCGCTCCCCTCTTCCCCACGCCCGACGCGCTCGCCGCCGTTCACCTTGTTCACGTGGCCACCGTGCCCCACTCGCCTCCTCGCCGTGTCGTACGACGTCGCCGCCCTCGACTACACCCCCTCCGCCTCTCCGTCGAAGCTCAGAGCCACTGCAACCGCCTCCCCGAGCTCGCCTTCAACCTCGGACGCCGGCGACCCCCTTCTTCCCCGGCGACGACCTGCTGCTACTAAGCCACCCACGGGCCTTTCTTGCGCCGCGCGGTGAGCTCCTCTACCTCCTCCCCCTCTCCGCTAGCTCGCTCGCGCTCCGTAGCGGCTCCCCCACGAGCGCCCGAACGCGCTGCCGCCTGCGCTCGTCGCCGGCGTGCCTCCGGTGACCAAATGGCCACGGGCCAGCGCCCGTTGCCTTCGCCTCCTAACGCACGACCCACCTAGCCTCTCCGTTCGCTCGCTAGCATGCTGCGTCGCCCTTTCCTCTGGCGTCTGACTCCGGTCGTCCGCCGACGAGCTCGCCGCGCTCGATTCCGGTCACCCCTGCCGCCACAACCACCACCGTTGGACGCGGCGCAGCCGTAGCTTTCGAACGCGACCGAAAACTCCCTGAACGGTGCCCTGTACGTGGATTCCGGCGAGGTCCCGAGCGCCTCCGCCGTGTTTTCGGTCGCCGGCGTTGCTCCGGCGCCGGCCACCGACGTGGCACACCTGGGGGCCACCCCCTGGGTCACTGCCAGTGGGCCCCCTGGTCACCTGTTGACCAGTTGACCTGGTCAACTGGGCTGACTGGGCGGCCCCAGCCACTGACGTGCGGGCCCCGCCCCTTAAAATAAATAATTAAAATGATTTTATAATTAAAAGTAATTAGATTAACTAATTAGTCACTGACATGTGGGGCCCATCCCTCTAATTATACTGTTAGTTTAGTTTAACTAAATGTTAGACTAACAGAGGCTGACATGTGGGTCCCACTGGACCCACCTGTCTGGTTTGACTGGTCAGCCGACCAGTTGACCTGCTGACGTCAGCATTACCTCATGCTGACGTCATAATTCATTTTTCTGAATATAAATAATTCCAGAAATTCAAATAAACTTTGAAAATTCATATCTTTTAAACCGTAACTCGGATGAAAATGTTTTCTATATGAAAGTTGCTCAGAACGACGAGACGAATCCGAATACGCAGTCCGTTCGTCCACCACACCTCCCTAACCTATCGAACTAGCAACTTTCACCCTCCGGTCCGTCTGTCCGAAAACGTGAAAAATCGGGAATACCTCCCGGGTGTTCCCCCCCTTCACCGGTACCACCTACTGTCGCGTTAGGACACCCCTAGCACCGCTCACTGTCATGTCACGCATCGTCATGCTTATGTTTGCATTGTATTTACTGTTTCTTCCCCCTCTTCTCTCCGGTAGACTACGAGACCGACACTGCTGCTGCCCAGTTCGACTACGGAGTCGACGACCCCTCCTACTTGCCAGAGCAATCAGGCAAGCCCCCCCCCTTGATCACCAGATATCGCCTATTCTTCTCTATACTGCTTGCATTAGAGTAGTGTAGCATGTTACTGCTTTTCGATATCCTATCCTGATGCATAGCCTATCCTTGCTACTACTGTTGATACCTTTACCTGCAATCCTACATGCTTAGTATAGGATGCTAGATTTCCATCAGTGGCCCTACATTCTTGTCCGTCTGCTGTGCTATACTATCGGGTCGTGATCACCTGGGCGGTGATCACGGGTATATACTTATATACTACATACATGACACATGTGATGGCTAAAGTCGGGTCGGCTCGTAGGAGTACCCGCAAGTGGATCTTTGTGGCGGAGCGACAGGGCAGGTTGAGACCGCCTAGGTGAGAGGTGGGCCTGGCCCTGGTCGGCGTTCGCGGATACTTAACACGCTTAACGAGATCTTGGTATTTGATCTGAGTCTGGCCATTTGGTCTATACGCACTAACCATCTACGCGGGAGTAGTTATGGGTATCCCGGCGTCGTGGTATCAGCCGAAGCCTTCTTGACGTCAGCGACTGAGTGGCGCGCGCCGGATTGGACTGGAACGCCACTAGGCTAGGTCTGCTTCCGGCCGCGTACGCAACGTGCAGGTGTGCATAGGGCGATGGGCCCAGACCCCTGCGCGCATAGGGTTAGACCGGCGTGCTGACCTCTCTGTTGTGCTTAGGTGGGGCTGCGACGTGTTGATCTTACGAGGCCGGGCATGACCTAGGAAAGTGTGTCCGGCCAATTGGGATCGAGCGTGTTGGGTTATGTGGTGCACCCCTGCAGGGAAGTTTATCTATTCGAATAGCCGTGTCCCTCGGTAAAAGGACGACCCGGAGTTGTACCTTGAGCTTATGACAACTAGAACTGGATACTGAGTAAAATACACCCTTCCAAGTGCCAGATACAACCCGGTGATCGCTCTCTAACAGGGCGACGAGGAGGGGATCGCCGGGTAGGATTATGCTATACGATGCTACTTGGAGGAATTCAATCTATTCTCTTCTACATGCTGCAAGATGGAGATGTCCAGAAGCGTAGTCTTCGACAGGACTAGCTATCCCCCTCTTATTCTGGCAATCTGCAGTTCAGTCCACTGATATGCCCCTTTACACATATACTCATGCATATGTAGTGTAGCTCCTTGCTTGCGAGTACTTTGGATGAGTACTCACGGTTGCTTTTCTCCCTCTTTTCCCCTTTCTATACCGGATTGTCGCAACCAGATGCTGGAGTTCAGGAGCCAGACGCCACCGTCGACGACGACTCCCACGGCACTGGAGGTGCCTACTACTACGTGCAGGCCGCTGACGACGACCAGGAGTAGTTAGGAGGTCCCAGGCAGGAGGCCTTGCCTTTTCGATCGTTGCTACTTTTGTGCTAGCCTTCTTAAGGCAAAACTTGTTTAACTTATGTCTGTACTCAGATATTGTTGCTTCCGCTGACTCGTCTATGATCGAGCACTTGTATTCGAGCCCTCGAGGCCCCCTGGCTTGTATTATGATGCTTGTATGACTTATTTATGTTGTAGAGTTGTGTTGTGATATCTTCCCGTGAGTCCCTGATCTTGGTCGTACACATTTGCGTGCATGATTAGTGTACGGTCAAATCGGGGGCGTCACAAGTTGGTATCAGAGCCGACTGCCTGTAGGAATCCCCCTTTCCACACTCCTTGGCCGAAGTCGAGTCTAGACATTGCAAAACTTTTACTAACATGGATGTGCGGCTTACGGGCCCACGTCGCCATTGGGTGGTACTAGGATCTTTTACTCCTCGACCTTTACTCTGGGACTTTGAACTCTCTTCTACTCGGGTTAAACGAATTTGCTAACTCTAACACTAGGATCCCGTGACCGCGTTCACCCCTAAGATGGATAAGCCATAGTTGTTTCTTAGAATAGTATTTTGAACAATTCACACACTGTCATTTGACTCCTTTGAAACGTCTTTGCTTTCAGATGGAAACCACGAGGCAGGTTGTTCGCCACACGATGGCCATTGGTGCCTCGGGATCACCTGCGGTGCTAGCTGAGATGATGACCTATCTGGGTTATCGCTGGCACCCTGAGTACACCGTCTACGAGGAGTACCAGGACTTTAACCAGGAGCAGTACCGTGCCATCGTCCACCTCTACTCTCGGGAGTACGACTCCACTACTGTGCTGCACACCGCACATGGTGTTGGTGTGACCATCGATATGGCTGTCCACGATGCTTCCTATGCTGCTCTGACACGTCTTCGTGGAGAGTATCAGGAGTTGGACACCTCCCCTTTCAGGCACATTGCTATCGCCTCTGATGTTGGTGCGGAGGGATACTATACTGCTGCCTACTCCACTCTCACCCGAGAGCCCTTCTACCATCAGCACCTGGTTCTGCATGCTGATGGGCTGGATCGAGCTAACCGAGCTCTTCGCCACGAGATGTACACCACCCGGCAGCACCTTTTCCGTGCTCTGACGCTGCTGCACCCCTTTGTCCGGTCTGGACAGGTACCGCGTACTGCGATCTACCCAGCCAGGACCGTGATGCCCCACGGTGTCGGTTGGCCAGAGGTGGGAGGCTACTCTCCCGCACTTGGTCCTTTTCTGCCACCTGAGCACCGGGCTCTACACCTGAGCATCCGCGGCCCCCAGTCTGCTGACGTGGAGGGCTATCTGTTGCCTCACTACCAGCTGTCGGGCTACGATTACCTCCACAGTACCTCTTGGGACTGATGTAGGCTTGTTTGTAGTGTTAAAGGCATTCGCCGCGAGCCTGTGTGCCGCCTATGATGTTTTAGTCTATGTACTGAACCCTGTGTACTGAACTCTATGCATGACCCCTTTTGTAAGCTATGCCGACTACTGAGTAGTAGCTATCGTGCTCCTTTCATTATGCATGTTTCATCATGAATGATTCTTGTCATTGCAAATTTTCTAAATGCTGAACTACCCCTGTTATATATTAGCAGGATGGTTAGACCAGGTGGTCGTGGCCGTGGTGGCGATGCCCCACCACCACCTGAGTACATGGCTGGTATGATCCAACAGTTCGAACTGAACCGCCAATTCATGGAAAATATGATGGCTCAGTTTCCTCGCCCCAATATGAACCAGCAGCAAGCCCAAGTGACTCTTCAAGATTTCATACGCCTCAACCCAACCATCTACCGCAGCTCAACTCAGCCTCTGGATGCTGATGACTGGCTTCGTGACATCACCTATGAGATGGAGTCTGCTGATGTAGCCCCTGCCAGCTATGTCACCTTTGCTTCCTTCTTCTTGAAGGGACCCGCAGCTCAATGGTGGGACAGCCACAGGCGTACTCTGCCAGCTGGAACAATCATCACATGGCCAGACTTCCAAGCTGCTTTCCGTGCCCGCTTCATTCCTCAAGGAGTCATGGACCGGAAGAAGCGTGAGTTCCGCAACCTCACCCAAGGCAACAAAACTGTCGAAGCTTATCAGCGGGAGTTTCTGGACTTGTCCCGCTATGCTGAAGAAGACATTGCAACTGATGCACGCAGACAGGAGAAGTTCCGTGATGGCCTTCAAGCTGACATCAAGCTCGCACTTCTAGTGCATGACTTTGCTGATTTCGCCACCTTGGTGAACAAGGCCATCAATGTCGAAACTGGTCTGCAGGAATACCAGAGCTCTCACAGACGCAACCGTGACACGGGCTCATCTTCGGGCCCGCCCTCACAGAAGCGTAAGATATGGATCCCGAACAGCATGTACCGTCCAAATGCATCTGCCCCAAGGCAGACCTATGCTGCACCTCGTCTACCTCCACCACCAACTAGGCAGTCAAGACTTCCGGCTCCACCATCCCAAGCTCCTGTTCCCACTCCGAATAATGGCTTGTGCTTCAGGTGTGGTCAACCAGGACACCGTGCTAGAGAATGCAACCAGAACCAGAATCAACTGGCCCTTCCAGCAACTGGCCGTGGTAACAATCAGCCTCGCAACAACAATGCTAAGCCTTATGGTCGTGCTCATGCCAACCACGTTGATCTCAACGAAGCTCAAGACCAGCCTGCTACTGTGATGGGTACACTCCTCGTAAATTCAGTACCAGCATCCGTTTTATTTGATACAGGTGCATCGCATTCATTCATGTCAGAAGATTTTGCATACAAGCACGACGTTAAATGTGAGGAGATGAACACCTCTGTATTGGTCAAAACCCCCGTGGGACAGTGTCAAACCTCCTTGGTTGGCATCGATGTCCCCGTGGAAATCGAAGGGCTGGAATTCTATGCCTCTCCCATTATCCTGAAGTCGTCTAACATCGACCTCATTTTGGGTATGGATTGGTTGAAAGCGCATACTGCTTCTATAGTTTGCGCCACTAAAACCGTCCATCTGCTACACCCTTCAGATGAAATAGTTGCTTACCAAGCTAATCTGGTGCAAAATGCCGAGGCAAGGCTCTATGCATTGAATGCATTGAACGCTGCACCACTCGAGGGCATTGAAAATATTCCCGTCCTGCGTGAATTCCTCGACGTCTTCCCTGAAGAACTTCCAGGGATTCCCCCTGCTAGAGCTGTCGAATTCATCATCGACTTGAAACCAGGCACCACTCCTATAGCCAAGCGACCCTACAAAATGCCGCCGCATGAACTCCTTGAGCTTAAGGAGGAAATCGACAAGTCTCTTCGCAAAGGATTCATTCGCCCAAGTTGCTCTCCTTGGGGAGCACCTTCTCTCTTTGTCAAGAAGAAGGATGGGACAAACCGGTTAGTTCAAGACTACCGTCCTATAAACCAAGCTACCATTCAGAATAAATACCCTCTTCCTCGGATCAATGATCTGTATGATCAACTGGCGGGTTCGTCAGTGTTCTCTAAGCTCGACTTGAGGTTGGGCTACCACCAGATCCGTGTTCGCGAAGAGGATATCCCAAAGACCGCCTTCGTGACTCGCTATGGTTCATACGAGTACACCGTCATGTCTTTCGGTTTAACCAATGCTCCAGCCACCTTCTCTCGTCTGATGAACTACATATTCATGGATTACCTCGACAAGTTCGTCGTGGTTTATCTGGATGATATCCTGATATTTTCCAAGAACGAAGAGGAACATGCTGAGCATCTTCGACTTGTGCTGGAAAAACTACGAGAACATCAACTATATGCCAAGTTCTCTAAATGTGAATTCTGGCTACCCGAAGTAACCTATCTGGGGCATGTCATCTCTAAGGATGGTATTGCCGTCAACCCCGAGCGAGTTCAGGCTATTCTTGATTGGACTCCTCCCAAGAACGTTAAGCAAGTCAGAAGTTTTCTCGGTCTCGCCAGCTATTGCCGTCGATTCGTCGAGAACTTCTCTAAGATCGCCAGGCCTCTGACTAACCTGTTGCATAAGGGCGTCAAGTTCCAATGGACAGACAAATGTCAGGAAAGTTTCCAAGCACTCAAAGACAAGTTGACTTCTGCTCCAGTTCTAGCTCCACCTGATACTAAGAAGGACTTTGTCATTTACTGCGACGCTTCCCGTCAAGGATTAGGCTGTGTCCTAATGCAAGACCGCAAAGTGATTGCTTATGCCTCTCGACAATTGCGCCCTCACGAAGAGAACTACCCAGTTCACGACCTCGAACTTGCTGCTGTCATTCATGCGCTGAAGCAGTGGCGACATTACCTTCTCGGTAATCGTTGCGAGATCTTCACTGACCACCAAAGTCTGAAGTATCTGTTTACTCAGCCAGATCTGAACCTCCGTCAACAGAGATGGATGGAGCTCGTTGCAGACTTGACTTGGGTATTTCCTATACTCCAGGCAAGGCTAATGTAATGGCTGATGCCTTGAGCCGCAAGTCTTACTGCAACCACCTCCAAGTTCATAAAGTTCAGCCCTCACTTGTTGAAGAATTCAGGAAGCTGAACCTCCATATTGTTCCTCCGGGTGCACTCGCTCCCCCTCCTAAGGAGTTCCGCAAGATGAACCTCCGTGTTGTTCCCCAGGGTTCCCTCAATACCCTGATCGTCGAACCAGATCTCCTGGACTCCATCAAGAGAATACAGGGGTATGACTCTGAAGCCCACAAGATTAAGCGCTACCTCGCAGAAGGAAAGCCCTCATTCTTCACCATTTCTGAAGATGGCACCCTATACTTCAAGGGCCGCCTAGTGGTGCCATGTGCAGAGAAAAACCTGGATATGACACAGGAAGTTATGAAAGAAGCTCATGATACGCCTCTGTGTATCCATCCTGGTAGTACAAAGATGTATCAAGATATCCGTCAGAGATTCTGGTGGACTAATATGAAGCAAGACATTGCTCGTTATGTTGCTGAGTGTGACGTTTGCCGTCGTATCAAAGCAGAACATCAAAGGCCTGCTGGAACTCTGCAACCTATCTCTATTCCTGAATGGAAATGGGACCATGTTGAGATGGACTTCGTCACTGGATTTCCCAAATCGCAGAAAGGTAATGATGCTATTCTTGTCGTCATTGACCGGCTTTCCAAAGTTGCACATTTCCTGGCAGTCAAAGAAACGATCACTGCTAGCCAGTTGGCAACGCTCTATATGTCCAGGATTGTTTCGCTCCACGGTATTCCATTGGTTATCAGTTCAGACCGTGGTAGCTTATTCACTTCAAGATTCTGGGCAAGTTTCCAAGAAGCAATGGGAACTCATCTGTCATTCAGTACTGCGTTTCATCCTCAATCGCAAGGACAAGTTGAACGCGTCAATCAAATCCTCGAAGACATGCTTCGAGCTTGCGTTATTTCCTTCGGCAAGAAATGGGAGGAATCTCTCCCGTATGCTGAGTTCTCCTATAATAATAGCTATCAAGCTAGTCTGAAGATGGCCCCCTTCAAGGTGTTATATGGACGAAAGTGCCGAACCCCTCTGAACTGGTCAGAAACTGGGGAACGTCCACTCTTCGGTCCGGATATTATCCAATATGCCGAAGAACAAGTCCGCATTATTCGCGAGAATCTCAAGACTGCTCAGTCACGTCAGAAGAGTCAGTATGACCGTCATCATAAAGACATGGTCTATCAACCTGGCGAAAAGGCTTATCTTCGAGTCACACCTATGAAGGGTGCTCACCGCTTCGGGATCAAGGGCAAACTAGCTCCTCGCTATATTGGCCCATTCACTATTCTCGAAAGGCGTGGAAAAGTGGCATACCAACTGGAGCTACCGCCGAACCTTTCTCAGGTTCACGATGTGTTCCATGTGTCACAGCTCCGCCGTTGCTTCAAGGATCCAATCCGAGCTGTGGATCATGAAGTGCTCGAATTACAGCAAGACCTCTCCTATAAGGAGCATCCGGTCCGCATTCTCGACCAAGCTGAACGCCGCACACGTCACAAGGCGATCAAGTTTCTCAAAGTCCAGTGGTCGCACCATTCTGAAGATGAGGCCACTTGGGAACGAGAGGATCGTCTGCGCGAAGAATACCCCGCACTGTTTCCTTCTACCTCCTAAATCTCGGGACGAGATTTCTTGTAGTGGAGGAGATTTGTAACACCCTGGGAATCATGCTACAGTAACCCCCTGTGATTAAGCTAATCATGTTGCTAAACAGGGCTTGATCACATTTGAACCACACCCTTGTCAAGCTCCTAATTCAAACTTCAAATATAATTAAAGTGGAAAATAAAAGTTTTCAAAAATTCAAACAGAAATGTTCAGTGGGTTCTAAATAATACACTGGTAATTATGGTGGAGAAAACACATTTTTATAAGATGTCTAAATACTTTTAAATGAAATAAAACAGAAAAGGAAATAAACAAAAAAGAGAAAACAGAAAACAAAACAGAAAAAGAAAGCAAAAGGAAAAAGGCCCGCTCCCCCCCCACTGGAACCGCGGCCCAAACCCCCCCCGGCCCAAGCTGGGCCGCCACCCGCAGCCGCGCCCCGGCCCAGCCCACCCCCCCCCCCCCCCCGCCCCGCGTCCCCTTCCTGTTCCCCCGACCGGGTCGGAACAGGGGAGCGTCGCCGCCGAACCCCCTCGCCGGCGGTGAACCCCGCGAGAGGATAAGGGCGCCAGCGGCCCCGCTCCCTCGGGACTCTCTCCCACTCACCCCGCTCGCTCCCTCGGCCTCTGCGCCTCTCCCCCGGGTCCGCGCCGCTCCCCTCTTCCCCACGCCCGACGCGCTCGCCGCCGTTCACCTTGTTCACGTGGCCACCGTGCCCCACTCGCCTCCTCGCCGTGTCGTACGACGTCGCCGCCCTCGACTACACCCCCTCCGCCTCTCCGTCGAAGCTCAGAGCCACTGCAACCGCCTCCCCGAGCTCGCCTTCAACCTCGGACGCCGGCGACCCCCTTCTTCCCCGGCGACGACCTGCTGCTACTAAGCCACCCACGGGCCTTTCTTGCGCCGCGCGGTGAGCTCCTCTACCTCCTCCCCCTCTCCGCTAGCTCGCTCGCGCTCCGTAGCGGCTCCCCCACGAGCGCCCGAACGCGCTGCCGCCTGCGCTCGTCGTCGGCGTGCCTCCGGTGACCAAATGGCCACGGGCCAGCGCCCGTTGCCTTCGCCTCCTAACGCACGACCCACCTAGCCTCTCCGTTCGCTCGCTAGCATGCTGCGTCGCCCTTTCCTCTGGCGTCCGACTCCGGTCGTCCGCCGACGAGCTCGCCGCGCTCGATTCCGGTCACCCCTGCCGCCACAACCACCACCGTTGGACGCGGCGCAGCCGTAGCTTTCGAACGCGACCGAAAACTCCCTGAACGGTGCCCTGTACGTGGATTCCGGCGAGGTCCCGAGCGCCTCCGCCGTGTTTTCGGTCGCCGGCGTTGCTCCGGCGCCGGCCACCGACGTGGCACACCTGGGGGCCACCCCCTGGGTCACTGCCAGTGGGCCCCCTGGTCACCTGTTGACCAGTTGACCTGGTCAACTGGGCTGACTGGGCGGCCCCAGCCACTGACGTGCGGGCCCCGCCCCTTAAAATAAATAATTAAAATGATTTTATAATTAAAAGTAATTAGATTAACTAATTAGTCACTGACATGTGGGGCCCATCCCTCTAATTATACTGTTAGTTTAGTTTAACTAAATGTTAGACTAACAGAGGCTGACATGTGGGTCCCACTGGACCCACCTGTCTGGTTTGACTGGTCAGCCGACCAGTTGACCTGCTGACGTCAGCATTACCTCATGCTGACGTCATAATTCATTTTTCTGAATATAAATAATTCCAGAAATTCAAATAAACTTTGAAAATTCATATCTTTTAAACCGTAACTCGGATGAAAATGGTTTCTATATGAAAGTTGCTCAGAACGACGAGATGAATCCGAATACGCAGTCCGTTCGTCCACCACACCTCCCTAACCTATCGAACTAGCAACTTTCCCCCTCCGGTCCGTCTGTCCGAAAACGTGAAAAATCGGGAATACCTCCCGGGTGTTCCCCCCCTTCACCGGTACCACCTACTGTCGCGTTAGGACACCCCTAGCACCGCTCACTGTCATGTCACGCATCGTCATGCTTATGTTTGCATTGTATTTACTGTTTCTTCCCCCTCTTCTCTCCGGTAGACTACGAGACCGACACTGCTGCTGCCCAGTTCGACTACGGAGTCGACGACCCCTCCTACTTGCCAGAGCAATCAGGCAAGCCCCCCCCTTGATCACCAGATATCGCCTATTCTTCTCTATACTGCTTGCATTAGAGTAGTGTAGCATGTTACTGCTTTTCGATATCCTATCCTGATGCATAGCCTATCCTTGCTACTACTGTTGATACCTTTACCTGCAATCCTACATGCTTAGTATAGGATGCTAGATTTCCATCAGTGGCCCTACATTCTTGTCCGTCTGCTGTGCTATACTATCGGGTCGTGATCACCTGGGCGGTGATCACGGGTATATACTTATATACTACATACATGACACATGTGATGGCTAAAGTCGGGTCGGCTCGTAGGAGTACCCGCAAGTGGATCTTTGTGGCAGAGCGACAGGGCAGGTTGAGACCGCCTAGGTGAGAGGTGGGCCTGGCCCTGGTCGGCGTTCGCGGATACTTAACACGCTTAACGAGATCTTGGTATTTGATCTGAGTCTGGCCATTTGGTCTATACGCACTAACCATCTACGCGGGAGTAGTTATGGGTATCCCGGCGTCGTGGTATCAGCCGAAGCCTTCTTGACGTCAGCGACTGAGTGGCGCGCGCCGGATTGGACTGGAACGCCACTAGGCTAGGTCTGCTTCCGGCCGCGTACGCAACGTGCAGGTGTGCATAGGGCGATGGGCCCAGACCCCTGCGCGCATAGGGTTAGACCGGCGTGCTGACCTCTCTGTTGTGCTTAGGTGGGGCTGCGACGTGTTGATCTTACGAGGCCGGGCATGACCTAGGAAAGTGTGTCCGGCCAATTGGGATCGAGCGTGTTGGGTTATGTGGTGCACCCCTGCAGGGAAGTTTATCTATTCGAATAGCCGTGTCCCTCGGTAAAAGGACGACCCGGAGTTGTACCTTGAGCTTATGACAACTAGAACTGGATACTGAGTAAAATACACCCTTCCAAGTGCCAGATACAACCCGGTGATCGCTCTCTAACAGGGCGACGAGGAGGGGATCGCCGGGTAGGATTATGCTATACGATGCTACTTGGAGGAATTCAATCTATTCTCTTCTACATGCTGCAAGATGGAGATGTCCAGAAGCGTAGTCTTCGACAGGACTAGCTATCCCCCTCTTATTCTGGCAATCTGCAGTTCAGTCCACTGATATGCCCCTTTACACATATACTCATGCATATGTAGTGTAGCTCCTTGCTTGCGAGTACTTTGGATGAGTACTCACGGTTGCTTTTCTCCCTCTTTTCCCCTTTCTATACCGGATTGTCGCAACCAGATGCTGGAGTTCAGGAGCCAGACGCCACCGTCGACGACGACTCCCACGGCACTGGAGGTGCCTACTACTACGTGCAGGCCGCTGACGACGACCAGGAGTAGTTAGGAGGTCCCAGGCAGGAGGCCTTGCCTTTTCGATCGTTGCTACTTTTGTGCTAGCCTTCTTAAGGCAAAACTTGTTTAACTTATGTCTGTACTCAGATATTGTTGCTTCCGCTGACTCGTCTATGATCGAGCACTTGTATTCGAGCCCTCGAGGCCCCCTGGCTTGTATTATGATGCTTGTATGACTTATTTATGTTGTAGAGTTGTGTTGTGATATCTTCCCGTGAGTCCCTGATCTTGGTCGTACACATTTGCGTGCATGATTAGTGTACGGTCAAATCGGGGGCGTCACATGTTTAGCGCAACGAACCAGGCAATCAGACTATGTGGCTTTAGCACCCTCACTTAGCCATAGGAGCTTGACAATAAAAAATTTAGGCGCAGCCCCTGGTATCCGAACTGGGAAGCTGTAAACACCTGATCGGGCAAGTACCAATCCTTCGCATAATGCAAAAAAATCTCTAAGGATTTGAAACCTCCGAAGAGCTGACCGGCTCTCGCCGCATCATGACAGTCAGTTTTCGGCTTTCTCTACTAAGGTGCTCATCCGGGTAAACCAGGGCACAATCATAGTAGTTCTCCCTTTACTACCCTAGCCGATATAGCGGAACGTAGGGTAGCAAGCACAGGAGCCGGGCAACCCAACTATTGACCAAAGACATGATTCGGAGCCAATGCATATAATGCTAAATTCGGGATGCTGAACTATACTGTAAAAAAGTGTTCGGACTTTGTTGCCGTAGTGCGGGGCGCTATGAAGCCCCTGGCAAATTGAGACGTACCAAAGTGTATGGGTGCTATTTGATAAGATTATCAACAGAAAAAAGGAAAACAGGAAAAGAGCGAAGGTAATGAGCCAGGGCCGCAGAATTTGGGCCGCAAACTGTCTCCATTATAATTTGATTAATACGTCAAAGCGCATTGATACAAATAGTGCGATAAGCAACAGGCTACTTGACATGCCACAACCAAGGGAGAGCTGCGTGTGGGTCCTGAAAACGGGTAGAGTGATCATTAAAGAAATCACCTAGAAATTTCCCTATGCGTCTGTGCTTCTTGCCATCTTGGTGTATTTGTCCTTCGAAAGGACCGGTGATCAGGCCATCACGGAAGGTCTGTGGAAAAGAAACCTGAAAAGGGAAAAAGGAAACAGTGAAAGTATATGTGTCCGGGAGCGGTCGAGCCGTATTGTGGATCACCAGCTAGTTATGCCTCCGTCTATGCCCATGGTATTTTGAGTGTGTAGTTATGTATGCGTGGTGCGAATGCCGCCACTTGATCGTGAAGGAAATATGCCCTAGAGGCAATAATAAAGTTATTATTTATTTCCTTATATCATGATAAATGTTTATTATCCATGCTAGAATTGTATTAACCGGAAACATAATACATGTGTGAATACATAGACAAACAGAGTGTCACTAGTATGCCTCTACTTGACTAGCTCGTTAATCAAAGATGGTTATGTTTCCTAGCCATAGACATAAGTTGTCATTTGATTAACGAGATCACCTCATTAGGAGAATGACGTGATTGACTTGACCCATTCCGTTAGCTTAGCACCCGATCGTTTAGTATGTTGCTATTGCTTTCTTCATGACTTATACATGTTCCTATGACTATGAGATTATGCAACTCCCGTTTACCGGAGGAACACTTTGTGTGCTACCAAACGTCACAACGTAAATGGGTGATTATAAAGGTGCTCTACAGGTGTCACCAAAGGTACTTGTTGGGTTAGCGTATTTCGAGATTAGGATTTGTCACTCCAATTGTCGGAGAGGTATCTCTAGGCCCACTCGGTAATGCACATCACTATAAGCCTTGCAAGCATTGTGACTAATGAGTTAGTTGCGGGATGATGTATTACGGAACGAGTAAAGAGACTTGCCAGTAACGAGATTGAACTAGGTATCGAGATACCGACGATCGAATCTCAGGCAAGTAACATACCAATGACAAAGGGAACAACGTATGTTGTTATGCGGTCTGACTGATAAAGATCTTCGTAGAATATGTGGGAGCCAATATGGGCATCCAGGTCCCGCTATTGGTTATTGACCGGAGACGTGTCTCGGTCATGTCTACATAGTTCTCGAACCCGTAGGGTCCGCACGCTTAAAGTTACGATGACAGTTTTATTATGAGTTTATGTATGTTGATGTACCGAAGGAGTTCGGAGTCCCGGATGAGATCGGGGACATGACGAGGAGTCTCAAAATGGTCGAGACGTAAAGATCGATATATTGGACGACTACTAGCAAATATGCCCGTGCGTTGCAACGGGAGAAAAAACAAATTTCATGTCCCTAGCTTATGGACCGGTATGCGTTGCAATGGGAGAACACATGGCGTTTGCATGGATCATATGATGTTATCAAAATTCGTCTTAAGTGTTTCTCTCGATTATGAAGGTGTTTTTGACGACTTCGTCAATCTCAAGATGATGTGCCGGCTCCGTCTCTCGGAGCTGCTCATAGGGATAGGGTGAGCGTGCGTCTGTTCATAGGGGTGATTGTATGTATGTATGTATGAGCGTCTGCGCCCGTACTATGCTAAAAAATCATGTTAAGCAAAAACTTCATTTAGTTTAATCATCAACTTCTATATCTAAATAGCCAACCCCCACTAATTATTCCTCTCAACATGCAAGCATGCCACATCATCGCACAATATGCATGAGAAAAGGCTCACCCCCACTACCCTTACCATATGTCTCTCATCAACATGCAATCATGCCACTTTATCATGAAACATGCATGAAAAAAGACCAATCTGATCATGCAAACATACATGAGAATTTTTATTCTATTATGCTATTTATATTTAGTAAGAATTTTACAACTATATATATAGTAATCCAAAATATAGGTATTTTCAGTTTTTTTTGTATTATTACTTTAAATATTCATGATTCATATAACGAATCACATTAAAAATATGCTGCAAAGTATTCCCGCAACAATTTGTGGGGTATCATCTAGTTTTGTTAAAGCATAATACATGCACAATACATGTATTTGTCTACCCAAAGAGATGCATGGTTGCATGCTCATGTATTGCTACGTAGAAAAAACACCCGGATGCAACTTTCTTGTTTCCCAATTAAACCTAGGGACCTTGTTAAAAAAAGGGACCTTGTTCCACCCTTGACTCTCTTGTCACCCAAATACGAACTTAAATGTACATTATTGCTACAATCAAAAGGTAATGAACTGCTCATAAAAAATTTCTTCGTATATACTTTCTTATGCATGCACCGTCAAAAACCTAATGCTTGCAACAAATAATTACTGGCCATTCAATGTATGGACAAGAAAAAACATTATGGAACTCCTTACATGTTGTGAGTCCAAAATAGAAACTATGATAATTATCCAACTCAATGGCTAAGGAACATAATTTAGCACAATGGCAAAATGCCAAATGAAATGCAAATTTTCTAATTAGCAATTCCAGTTCAAGCGTAGGTGAACGAGGCAGTTTTGTACTTTGATTTCCTGCTTGCGAATATTGCGGTCAATCTATATCCCCACAACTTGCCCTTACACCATATTTTAACTAACGTCCAAGTAAGAAGTCTGCCGATGGAGAAAATGACGGTTTCCTTGAACCAAACAACAATATAGCTAAATGAATCAAACAAATAAAGTTGTGACATGTACTTGGGGATCCGTGTGTGGTTTCCAATTTTAAAATTAGTAAAAGATAATTCTACAATTTTCAAAATGTGGGCATGGAGGATCGAGCTATCACCTCAACATTGCCTTGCCAGATGAATCAAATTACTGATAATAGGACTTAGACATAGAAATAACATAACTTAAATTGCATCACCCCAAAAATTTAATATTGCAAAAATGCATGGATAAAAAAATGGTAAAACTATAGGAAGGTCTAGCTAGTCATAAAAATATGAAAGCAGTAGTGATGTAGCATGATGGAATAACTTACCGCTCGAATATTGATGCGTAAAGACGATGTGAACCAGAACAAAGTAATAATCTGCTCTCATCATATTGTCTTCTCATCATGTTAGAAGGATTTCTCTGTAACGGAGCATATAAAGGTTAAGAACATCAGACAAAGCTAAAATCTAAGAAGCATATAAAGGTTAAGAACATCAGACAAAGGTAGAATCTAAGATAATTGGGTTGTAGCAATGTAAGTTGCTTGTTTCGATAGACTTTTTCCACTGGAGAAACCACATTAACAAATAATCGATGGTAGATCTGCAAAATAATCTTGAAAAAACTGTATATTTCACACTAATTCTGCATGACTGCAGATGAAGAACTCAATTGCTTATGGTTTTGCTCAAACAGTCATGCATAGTAATTGGACTAACTTTAATGCACATGTTCTATGGCAATCAGGACAACCAGTGTTCCGATCATGTCAGTGCTTTGGGTACCAAATTTATCAACGTGTAAATCACCCAGACCTAGATCACTGATCTGGTCCTGAGTCGTATATAATAAAATGTTTATGTTTATTGCACATCTGTTTTCCTCACAACATCGCTTTTCCTATTTCATCTCGTGCTTTTGCCATATTTGTTTGTCTCCTCCCAGTGCGCCACTAAAATCAATCATGGCTGAAGTAGCTTGGGTAAATCTATTGGCATTGCAGTGGCTTATCGATGATTATGCGTCTCTTGGAGACGTCCGTCGCGGCAATGAAGTGACGATGCGGTGTCATACCGGAAAAGTCGGTGAAGAATTGCATCTCTTTCCACAACAGCTGGTGTGTGGATGGTGCATGTCGGAGTCGCTTCTCGAAGACGTGCTCGACGAATAGTTATTTTTTTCTTTAGCGTGATGCAATCATACAAAACATCGTGGCGTGGGGTTGGTGCAGAGATCAGTGGTTTGATGCAAATCGCTAGGTGCAGTCGTTCAGTGGCTACTTGATGCAGGATTGCAGGTTCGCTGGCGCGGATGTTGTCTTGGTGTCGGTGTACCGGCTGGTGTTCCAATATTGTAGACGTATCATGCGTGACGCGGTCGGTCGTGTGCTTGCATGCTGATGTGATCCGTCTTGCCGGCATGAGTAGCACACGATGTACGCCGGCTGCATGCAAACGCAGTGATTCTGTGGGTGTTCACGTGTCTTTGGAGGCCACGCATGCATGTGGCATGGCTGAGGGTCGTGTGCCCAGTCGTTGCTCGCCGTGTATCGTCTATATCCAAGTCGGCTGAAGTACGCTCGCCCGCATCGGAGATTTGTGTACGCGTATAGTTTCTGTCCATCCAGAGATCCGCGTACTTGTATGCGAAGGAAATCAACGCGGGAGCTACTCCATGCGCGTGTCCTTCGCTGCTCCTCGCCGCTCGGGTGGGTCCATGGGTAGACGACGCTGCAGGCGCGTGGCTATGGAGCGGGAGAGGCGCCGGAGTTGCTGATGAGTCGCCCAGCCACCCGTTACGTCGTCATTCGGCTAGTGTGCTCCGGCAAAACTTGTGTCGATGCAGAGATGGGGTTTGCTGGTGGATCCGATCTTGAAGCCCGCCACATGCAGCAGTGCCCAACCATCTCTCCTCTATTAGCAAAACAGCAGCCAGACAAATTTGCATCGTCGCCGGTGGCCTAGCTCCTGGCGCTGCTGCCAGATCATGGTGGAGGGAGGAGAAGAGGCTGGTGCTCCGGATCGGGGATGGGAGGAGCCGGGAGGTGGCGCGCCGGCCTCGTCGTATTGGTCGGGTGCGGCGACGGCTGTCAATTCTCTTGGGCGAAAAACGGGTCGGGGCGTGGGGCATCAGGGCTCGGTGCTGCTTAACCACGTTGTGTGGCTTAGAGTCCTGCTCGGATTGGTTTGGTGGACACGTGGGCCAGGCAGGGAGGGACGGATGACGGCCTAATGTAAATTTAGTACCACCTCGAATATGTTTTAAATTCAAACTGAAAGCGTAAAATCACGGGAAGAAGCGTATTGTGACGGTGAACCCGACAAAGTCAATCCGTGCTTTATTATTAGGGAGAGATAGCACAAATGCCCGTGCGTTGCAACGGGTGAAAAAACCCACACTCTAACCCAACGGCTCAAGACCCCGTATTGCAAAAAAAAATTGTGAATAAATTTCAGAATTATACTGAAGGAATGTGGAATTTAAATCACAAAAATATCTATCTGGTTGTGAGTATCTCTTCACGTCTTTGTTGGAATTGCTTAATGATGCCCAAAAAATATCGCATTATACCGTAAATAGTAAATTCCATTTAGTACTGTCTTTGGTTCACTACGGTGGTAACACGAATGTCCATGAGCCAATGTTGGCTAGGTTTATGGACTGTAGCATATTACTATTCGTGTTCAATGATATTAGGAGCGTTGTAAAAAGATTCTCCATTCCTGGCTAATATAACAGAGAAAAGTGCGGAGTTTATATCGCACATAGCGGGGACTCCGAGTCTGTATCTTATTGCTTTGGTGATGGGTGAAAGAACAACAAACCTGCACTGCATGCCACTATTTGCCACCTTTTGTATTCATTTCCAACAAACGTCAGAAATAAGATTACTCTCATCTTTTGTAACATTGTGAAAGAAAATTTGTTTCACTAAAAGTAAAAACCCAATTATCTAGATTCTTATTATTTTTTTTGCGGGAAAACTTTGTCAAACTTGCAAAAGTTGTTAGGTTTTCTTGCTTCTCGCAATTTAGTGTTTACTTGTGTGAGGTTTGTAGATGATCTGAAAACTACGGCTCCTATGACATGCAAATATAGAGAAGGTTTGATTCAAGTACGAAGGAAACTTTTGTCAAACTTGAAGAACCCGTATGCAACAGGAAAAAAAAATTGACTGTATATATTATTAAATGGAGTCGTTGACCCTTATAACCATTGCATGCGAGCGTACAATCTCGTTTCAAGGTGTGCGTTTGACAAATCCTTTGTTTCAAAATAGCAATCATGTCATTGTGTATGCCCGATGCCATACCATCGTTTGGTTCGTGTAGATGCATACAGTCGCTTTTTTTTAAAACAACAATCAATCACCTATTTTTAACCGATACTCTGTTTTCATTATACTTCTAAATAAATATTGTACATGAACAACAATAAATAAACAATTTTTTATTATGATTTAGACATAGTATTTTTTTGCAGGTTTTAAACAATCATAACTTGTGGTTGGATGATTAGATGGACTGTGGTATCCCCAGCCCATCAGGGTTCAAATCCTGGTGCTCGCATTTATTTCTGAATTATGATATGCCAGCTCAGTCTTTCAGAGGTGCTCATAGGGGTAGGGTGTGCGTGTGTGCGTTCATAGGGGTGAGTGTATGCGCGTGTATATGAGCGCTTGCGTCTGTACAGTGTTCAAAAAAAAACATTCCACACAGAAAAAACAATCGTAACATAATTTTCTCTCGAGTTATGGTCGGAGTAAAACTACACATTCATGGGACTATAGCCAGTGATGGAGGACCGAAAAAAATTAAGGGGGCGAACTCAAGCATGAAAGAAATTCTTTCGATGCAAATTACTAAAATGCACACAAATAGTTTTATGTGGAATGTACTAAAATTCTTTGAATATCACACTATTGTGAGGTCATTTTTTATATTTATTTACAGAGGGAGTACTAAAAATCTCTCTCTATTCCGTTTTCCCTTCCCATAAGGGCCACGGAGATGGGAGATCGAGAGCTGATCACTTTGCTGTTTTTCTCCTTCCCTTCTTTATTTTCTCTTCCCAGAATCCCTCCTTTCCTTCTTTATTTTCTCTCCGTAATTCCTTTCCTTCTTATTACGGGACGGGACAACTTCCCAGTTTCCTATTTTTTGATTTCAATCCCCGAAATCCCTCCTTTCCTTTCTTATTACAGGAGAGCTTCCAACTTTCCCGTCTTTCTCTTTTTTAGGAAAGATGGGACCCACACCTCACCATGTTCTCTAGATGACTTCCTGATACCCAAGAAAATTAAAGCTGTATATAAATTGGGCAGATTTGATGTAAGGGCGCGAGGTGGGACTATTTAAAAACTGAGTCGGCCATTGGTTTCTTACAAATAACATAGGTAGCTCGGTTGGCTTCGCTGTTGTTTGTTACGCATTAGGTTTGTTGTTCGAATCCTCTAACAAGCATGCATTTTTTGCTTCAAACAGGATAGATGGGCCTGATTTATTGGGCCATAGCGCACGGGCTTGGCCTGGCTCGGACGAACTTTTTATACTCAACAACGGACGAAACGAACGTGGACGGATGATTAGTACCACCTTGGATTTTGGAAAAAATATGGACGTGTTGAAAAAAAAACTGAAAGCGTAAATTCACGGGAAGAAGCGTATTGTGATGGTGAACCCGACAAAGTCAATCCGTGCTTTATTATTAGGGAAAGATATTCGGACTTCGGAAAGGTTCCGAGTGATTCGGGTATTTTTTGGAGTACCGGAGAGTTACGGGAATACGTATTGGGCCTTATTGGGCCATACGGGAAAGAAGAAAAAGGGCCTCAAGGGTGGCCGCACCCCTCCCCTTGGTCTGGTCCGAATTGGACTAGGGAAGGGGGGCGCCCCCTTCCTTCCTTCTCTTTTTCCCTTCCTCTTTTCCTATTCCATATGGGAGGTGGAATCCTACTAGGACTAGGGAGTCCTAGTAGGACTCCACACTTGGTGCGCCCCCTCCTAGGGCCGGCCTCCTCCTCCCTTGCTCCTTTATATACGGGGGCAAGGGGGCACCCCAGAGAGACAACAATTGATCCTTGAGATCTCTTAGCCGTGTGCGGTGCCCCCCTCCACCATATTACACCTCGATAATACCGTTGCGGAGCTTAGGCGAAGCCCTGCGTCGGTAGAACATCATCATCGTCACCACGCCGTCGTGCTGACGAAACTCTCCCTCAACACTCGGCTGGATCGGAGTTCGAGGGACGTCATCGAGCTGAACGTGTGTAGAACTCGGAGGTGCCGTACGTTCGGTACTTGATCGGTCGGATCGTGAAGACGTACGACTACATCAACCGCGTTGTGATAACGCTTCCGCTGTCAGTCTACGAGGGTACGTGGACAACACTCTCCCCTCTCGTTGCTATGCATCACCATGATCTTGCGTGTGCGTCGGAATTTTTTTGAAATTACTACGTTCCCCAACAGTGGCATCCGAGCCTGGTTTTATGCGTTGATGCTATGCACGAGTAGAACACAAGTGAGTTGTGGGCGATATAAGTCATACTGCTTACCAGCATGTCATACTTTGGTTCAGCGGTATTGTGAGATGAAGCGGCCCGGACCGACATTACGCGTACGCTTACGCGAGACTGGTTTCACCGTTCGGAGCACTCATTGCTTAAAGGTGACTGGCGGGTGTCTGTCTCTCTCACTTTAGTTGAACCGAGTGTGGCTACACCCGGTCCTTGCGAAGGTTAAAACAGCACCAACTTGACAAACTATCGTTGTGGTTTTGATGCGTAGGTAAGAACGGTTCTTGCTAAGCCCGTAGCAGCCACGTAAAACTTGCAAATACAAAGTAGAGGACGTCTAACTTGTTTTTGCAGGGCATGTTGTGATGTGATATGGTCAAGACATGATGTGATATAATGTGTTGTATGAGATGATCATGTTTTGTAACCGAGTTATCGGCAACTGGCAGGAGCCATATAGTTGTCGCTTTATTGTATGAGATGCTATCACCATGTAATAGTTTTACTTTATCACTAAGCGGTAGCGATAGTCGTAAAAGCAATTATTTGGCGAGACGACAACGATACTACGATGGAGATCAAGGTGTCGCGCCGGTGACGATGGTGATCATGACGGTGCTTCGGAGATGGAGATCACGAGCACGGTGCTTCGGGGATGGAGATCATAAGCACAAGATGATGATGGCCATATCATATCACTTATATTGATTGCATGTGATGTTAATCCTTTATGCATCTTATCGTGCTTTGATTGACGGTAGCATTATAAGATGATCTCTCACTAAAATTTCAAGATAAAAGTGTTCTCCCTGAGTATGCACCGTTGCAAAAGTTCTTCGTGCTGAGACACCACGTGTTAATCGGGTGTGATAGGCTCTACGTTCAAATACAACGGGTGCAAAACAGTTGCACACGCGGAATACCCAGGTTAAACTTGACGAGCCTAGCATATACAGATATGGCCTCGGAACACAGAGACCGAAAGGTTGAGCGTGAATCATATAGTAGATATGATCAACATAGTGATGTTCACCATTGAAACTACTCCATCTCACGTGTTAATCGGACATGGTTTAGTTGCTTTGGATCACGTAATCACTTAGATGATTAGAGAGATGTCTATCTAAGTGGGAGTTCTTAAGTAATATGATTAATTGAACTTAAATTTATGATGAACTTAGTCCTGATAGTATTTTGCAAATTATGTTGTAGATCAATAGCTCGCGTTGTTGCTTCCCTGTGTTTATTTTTTGTTCCTAGAGAAAAATTATGTTGAAAGATGTTAGTAGCAAAGATGCGGATTGGATCCGTGATCTGAGGATTATCCTCATTGCTGCACAGAAAAATTATGTCCTTGATGCACCGCTAGGTGACAGACCTATTGCAGGAGCAGATGCAGACGTTGTGAACGTTTCGCTAGCTCAATATGATGACTACTTGATAATTTAGTGCACCATGCTTAACGGCTTAGAATCGGGACTTCAAAGACGTTTTGAACGTCATGGACCATATGAGATGTTCCAGGAGTTGAAGTTAATATTTCAAGCAAATACCCGAGTTGAGAGATATGAAATCTCCAACAAGTTCTATAGCAAAAAGATGGAGGAGAATCGCTCAACTAGTGAGCATGTGCTCAGATTGTCTGGGTACTACAATCGCTTGAATCAAGTGGGAGTTTATCTTCCAGATAAAATAGTGATTGACAGAATTCTCTAGTCACCATCACCAAGTTAGTAGAACTTCGTGATGAACTATGGTATGCAAGGGATGACGAAAGTAATTCCCGAGCTCTTCGTGATGCTGAAATCGACGAAGGTAGAAATCAAGAAAAACATCAAGTGTTGATGGTTGACGAGACCACTTCAAGTGTTGATGGTTGACGAGATCACTAGTTTCAAGAAAAGGGCAAAGGGAAGAAGGGGAACTTCAAAAAGAACGGCAAGCAAGTTGCTGCTCAAGTGAAGAAGCCTAAGTCTGGTCCTAAGCCTGAGACTAAGTGCTTCTACTGCAAAGGGACTGGTCACTGGAAGCGGAACTACCCCAACTATTTGGTGGATAAGAAGGATGGCAAAGTGAACAAAGGTATATTTGATATACAGATTATTGATGTGTACTTTACTAGTGTTTATAGCAATCCCTCGGTAATTGATACTGGTTCAGTTGCTAAGAGTAGTAACTCGAAACGGGAGTTCAAGAATAAACAGAGACTAGTAAAAGTGAACAAAGGTATATTTGATATACAGATTATTGATGTGTACTTTACTAGTGTTTATAGCAACCCCTCGGTAATTGATACTGGTTCAGTTGCTAAAGAGTAGTAACTCGAAAACGGGAGTTGCAGAATAAACAGAGACTAGTAAAAGGCGAGGTGACGATGTGTGTTGGAAGTAGTTCCAAGATTGATATGATCATCATCGCACACTCCCTGTACTTTTGGGATTAGTGTTGAAACTAAATAAGTGTTATTTGGTGTTTGCGTTGAGCATGAATATGATTTGATCATGTTTATTGCAATACGGTTATTCATTTAAGTTAGAGAACAATTGTTGTTCTGTTTACATGAATAAAACCTTCTATGGTCATACACACCAACGAAAATGGTTTGTTGGATCTCGATCGTAGTGATACACATATTCATAATATTGAAGCCAAAAGATGCAAAGTTAATAATGATAGTGCAACTTATTTGTGGCACTGCCGTTTAGGTCATATTGGTGTAAAGCGCATGAAGAAACTCCATACTGATGGGATTTTGGAATCAATTGATTATGAATCACTCGATGCTTGCGAACCATGCCTCATGGGCAAGATGACTAAAACGCCGTTCTCCGGAACTATGGAGAGAGCAACAGATTTGTTGGAAATCATACATACAGATGTATGTGGTCCGATGAATATTGAGGCTCGTAGCAGGTATCATTATTTTCTGACCTTCACAGATGATTTGAGCAGATATGGGTATATCTACTTGATGAAACACAAAGTCTGAAACATTTGAAAAGTTCAAAGAATTTCAGAGTGAAGTGGAGAATCATCGTAACAGGAAAATAAAAGTTTCTACGATATGATCGCAGAGGTAAAATATTTGAGTTACGAGTTTGGCCTTCAGTTAAAACAATGTGAAATAGTTTCACTACTCACGCCACCTGGAACACCACAGTGTAATGGCGTGTCCGAACGTCATAACCGTACTTTATGATGTCTCCTACCAATTTACCACTATCGTTTTGGGTTATGCATTAGAGACAGCTACATTCACGTTAAATAAGGCACCATCAAAATCCGTTCAGACGACGCCTTATGAACTGTGGTTTGGCAAGAAACCAAAGTTGTCGTTTCTTAAAATTTTGGGGTTGCGATGCGTATGTGAAAAAAATTCATCCTGATAAGCTCAAACCCAAATCGGAGAAATGTGTCTTCATAGGATACCCAAAGGAGACAGTTGGGTACACCTTCTATCACAGATCCGAAGGCAAGACATTCGTTGCTAAGTATGGATCCTTTCTAGAGAAGGAGTTTCTCTCGAAAGATGTGAGTGGGAGGAAAGTAGAACTTGATGAGGTAACTGTACCTGCTCCCTTATTGAATCACAGAAATCTCTTCCTGTGACTTCTACACCAATTAGTGAGGAAGTTAATGATGATGATCATGTAACTTCAGATCAAGTTACTACCAAACCTCGTAGGTAAACCAGAGTAAGATCCGCACCAGAGTGGTACGGTAATCCTGTTCTGGAGGTTATGTTACTAGACCATGACGAACCTACGAACTATGAAGAAGCGATGGTGAGCCCAGATTCCGCAAAATGGCTTGAGGCCATGAAATCTGAGATGAGATCCATGTATGAGAACAAAGTGTGGACTTTGGTTGACTTGCCCGATGATCGGCAAGCAATTGAGAATAAATGGATTGTCAAGAGGAAGACGGACGCTGATAGTAGTATCACTATCTACAAAGCTAGAATTGTCGCAAAAGGTTTTCGACAAGTTCAAGATGTTGACTACGATGAGAGTTTCTCACTCGTATCTATGCTTAAGCCTGTCCGAATCATGTTAGCAATTGCCGCATTTTATGAAATCTGGCAAAGGGATAAACAAAACTGCATTCCTTGATGGATTTATTAAAGAAGAGTTGTATATGATACAACCAGAAGGTTTTGTCAATCCTAAAGGTGCTAACAAAATATGCAAGCTCCAGCGATCCATCAATGGACTGGTGCAAGCATCTCGGAGTTGGAATATACGCTTTGATAAGTTGATCAAAGCATATAGTTGTATACAGACTTGCGGTGAAGCCTGTATTTACAAGAAAGTGTGTGGGAGCACTACAGCATTTCTGATAAGTATATGTGAATGACATATTGTTGATCGGAAATAATGTAGAATTATTCTGCAAAGCATAAAGGAGTGTTTGAAAGGAGTTTTTCAAAGATAGACCTCGGTGAAGCTGCTTACATATTGAGCATCAAGATCTATAGAGATAGATGAAGACGCTTGATAAGTTTTTCAATGAGTACATACCTTAACAAGATTTTGAAGTAGTTCAAAATAGAACAGTCAAAGAAAAGAGTTCTTGCCTGTGTTACAAGGTGTGAAATTGAGTAAAGACTCAAAGCCCGACCACGGCAAAAGATAGAAAGAGAATGAAAGTCATTCCCTATGCCTTGGCCATAGGTTCTATAAAGTATGCCATGCTGTATACCAGATCTATTGTATACCCTACACTGATTTTGGCAAGGGAGTACAATAGTGATATAGGAGTAGATCACTGGATTGCGGTCAAAATTATCCTTACTGGAATAAGGATATGTTTCTCGATTATGGAAGTGACAAACGGCTCGTCGTAAAAGGTTACGTCGATGCAAGTTTTGACACTAATCTAGATGACTCTAAGTCTCGGTCTAGATACATATTGAAAGTGGGAGCAATTAGCTAGAGTAGCTCCATGCAGAGCATTATAGACATAGAAATTTGCAAAATACTTACGGATCTGAATGTGACAGACCCGTTGACTAAAATTATCTCACAAGCAAAACATGATCACACCTTAGTACTCTTTGGGTGTTAACTAGTAAACCCTTTGGGTGATGGTCACATGACGATGTGAACCATGGGTGTTAATCACATGGTGATGTGAACTATTCATGTTAAATCACATGGCGATGTGAACTAGATTATTGACTCTAGTGCAAGTGGGAGACTGAAGGAAATATGCCCTAGAGGCAATAATAAAGTTATTATTTATTTCCTTATATCATGATAAATGTTTATTATTCATGCTAGAATTGTATTAACCGGAAACATAATACATGTGTGAATACATAGACAAACAGAGTGTCACTAGTATGCCTCTACTTGACTAGCTCGTTAATCAAAGATGGTTATGTTTCCTAGCCATAGACATAAGTTGTCATTTGATTAACGAGATCACCTCATTAGGAGAATGACGTGATTGACTTGACCCATTCCGTTAGCTTAGCACCCGATCGTTTAGTATGTTGCTATTGCTTTCTTCATGACTTATACATGTTCCTATGACTATGAGATTATGCAACTCCCGTTTACCGGAGGAACACTTTGTGTGCTACCAAACGTCACAACGTAAATGGGTGATTATAAAGGTGCTCTACAGGTGTCACCAAAGGTACTTGTTGGGTTGGCGTATTTCGAGATTAGGATTTGTCACTCCAATTGTCGGAGAGGTATCTCTGGGCCCACTCGGTAATGCACATCACTATAAGCCTTGGAAGCATTGTGACTAATGAGTTAGTTGCGGGATGATGTATTACGGAACGAGTAAAGAGACTTGCCAGTAACGAGATTGAACTAGGTATCGAGATACCGACGATCGAATCTCTGGCAAGTAACATACCAATGACAAAGGGAACAACATATGTTGTTATGCGGTCTGACCGATAAAGATCTTCGTAGAATATGTGGGAGCCAATATGGGCATCCAGGTCCCGCTATTGGTTATTGACCGGAGACGTGTCTCGGTCATGTCTACATAGTTCTCGAACCCGTAGGGTCCGCACGCTTAAAGTTACGATGACAGTTTTATTATGAGTTTATGTATGTTGATGTACCGAAGGAGTTCGGAGTCCCGGATGAGATCGGGGACATGACGAGGAGTCTCGAAATGGTCGAGACGTAAAGATCGATATATTGGACGACTACTACCAACTATATTCGGACTTCCGAAAGGTTCCGAGTGATTCGGGTATTTTTCGGAGTACCGGAGAGTTACGGGAATACGTATTGGGCCTTATTGGGCCATACGGGAAAGAAGAAAAAGGGCCTCAAGGGTGGCCGCACCCCTCCCCTTGGTCTGGTCCGAATTGGACTAGGGAAGGGGGGCGCCCCCTTCCTTCCTTCTCTTTTTCCCTTCCTCTTTTCCTATTCCATATGGGAGGTGGAATCCTACTAGGACTAGGGAGTCCTAGTAGGACTCCACACTTGGTGCGCCCCCTCCTAGGGCCGGCCTCCTCCTCCCTTGCTCCTTTATATACGGGGGCAAGGGGGCACCCCAGAGAGACAACAATTGATCCTTGAGATCTCTTAGCCGTGTGCGGTGCCCCCCTCCACCATATTACACCTCGATAATACCGTTGCGGAGCTTAGGCAAAGTCCTGCGTCGGTAGAACATCATCATCGTCACCACGCCGTCGTGCTGACGAAACTCTCCCTCAACACTCGGCTGGATCGGAGTTCGAGGGACGTCATCGAGCTGAACGTGTGTAGAACTCGGAGGTGCCGTACGTTCGGTACTTGATCGGTTGGATCGTGAAGATGTACGACTACATCAACCGCGTTGTGATAACGCTTCCGCTGTCGGTCTACGAGGGTACGTGGACAACACTCTCCCCTCTTGTTGCTATGCATCACCATGATCTTGCGTGTGCGTAGGATTTTTTTTGAAATTACTACGTTCCCCAACAGATCGGGACTGGGATGGAGGCCAAATTGCTAGTCGAGCTCTTGACGAGCCGAGCTATCCTGCTGCAGAATAGTCCGGACCCTCTTGATAGTGTCCGGGAGCTCGGCCGCCAAATTAAGGTTCTGCTTGAAAAGGCCGCTCTGTACTTCTGCTGCTAAGGCAGCTGTGTGCTCCTTGGTACGGAGGGAGCGTTCCGTGTTTCCATTAACTGTTATGACGCCGCGTGGTCCGGGCATCCTGAGCTTGAGGTAAGCATAATGAGGCACCGCATTGAATCGAGCAAATGCGGTTCGTCCGAGCAGTGCGTGATAGCCGCTGCAAAAAGGGACGATATCGAAGATTAACTCTTCGCTTCGGAAGTTGTCCGGAGATCCGAAGACAACCTCTAGCGTAATTGAGCCCGTACAGCGAGCCTCTACACCTGGTATGACTCCTTTAAAGGTAGTCTTTGTGGGCTTGATCCATGATGGGTTAATGCCCATTTTGCACACGTATCCTGATAGAGCAGATTGAGGCTGCTGCCACCGTCCATGAGGACTCGCGTCAGGTGGAATCCATCGATGATTGGGTCGAGGACCAGTGCGGCTGAACCGCCATGACGGATACTAGTCGGGTGATCCCGGCGATCAAAGGTGATCGGGCATGACGACCATGGATTGAATTTTGGGGCGACTGGCTCTATCGCATAGACGTCCCTGAGCGCGCGCTTGCACTCCCTCTTAGGATGTGTGTGGCATATATCATGTTCACCGTTTTTACCTGAGCGGAAACTTCTTTTGTCCCCCTGTGTTCGGTTGCCGGGGCTCCTCGTCATCGTCCTCGCTTTGCGATCCCTTTTCCTTGTTCTCGGCATTTAACTTGCCGGCCTATTTAAAAACCCAACAATCTCTGTTGGTATGATTGGCTGGTTTGTCTGGGGTGCCATGGATCTGGCCGGACGATCAAGTATGCGGTCCAAGCTGGATGGTCCCTGATTGTTTCTTTTATATGGCTTCTTCCGCTGACCGGACTTGGAGCCACTGAATCCGGCGTTGACTGTCGTGTCATCGGTGTTGTCACCATTGCTTCGGCGTTTGTGTCTGCTGCGTCGGAGCTTGCTGTTGCTATTTTTGACCTCGGAGGTGCCCATTTCACTTGTTCTGTTTTTGCTACGGGCCAGCCAACTATCCTCACCCGCATAAAAGCGGGTCATGAGTGCCGTGAGGGCTGCCATGGACTTCGGCTTTTCCTGGCCGAGGTGGCGGGCGAGCCATTCGTCACGGATGCTATGTCTAAAGGCTGCTAGGGCTTCGGCATCCGGACAGTCAATGATCTGATTCTTTTTAGTTAGGAACCTAGTCCAGAATTTCCTGGCTGACTCTCCAGGTTGTTGAACTATGTGACTTAAGTCATCGGCATCTGGTGGCCGGACATATGTACCTTGGAAGTTGTCAAGGAAGGCTTCTTCCAAGTCCTCCCAGCTGCCAATAGAATTTTCTGGCAGACTGTTTAACCAGTGCCGAGCTGGCCCTTTGAGTTTTGGTGGGAGGTATTTGATGGCGTGAAGGTCATCTCCGCGGGCCATATGGATGTGGAGAATAAAATCCTCGATCCATACCGCGGGATCGGTTGTTCCATCGTATGATTCGGTATTTACTGGTTTAAACCCTTCTGGGAATTCATGATCCATTACTTCATCAGTGAAGCAAAGAGGGTGTGCGGCGTAGCTCCGATGGAGTCCGTCTGCGGTTTTCGGCCCGGGCGTGACTAGGTTTGTCATGTCCGAATAGATAGCCGTCATCGCGTGTTGAGGCACGTCCTCGCGATCAGTAGATCGATCTTGTATGTCCTGCTCTACTGTCCAGGTCCTGCCGAAGGTCATATGTGTAACCCCAAGCTGTTTTATCCCTGCCTTTACGGCGAGGTGAGGCAGTCTGGTGTTCGGCTTGAGTTGCCGCTTTATCCCGACCGCGTGGTGGTCGGTCAGCCGCATTGCGCGATGATGGTACAGGCTCCGGCGCCTCGTCATCGAACTGAGGTAGCAATTTGGGCTTCGGGTAACTTTTGGCTGGGCGCTTAAGGCCGTATTCTTCGGCTGCTAGGACATCAGTCCATCTGTCGTTGAGCAGATCTTGGTCAGCTTTAAGCTGCTACTGCTGCTTCTTTTTCCGGCTCCTTGCAGTGGCTATTAGCTGGCGCTTGAAGCGCTCCTGCTCGAGAGGTTCCTCAGGAACGATAAAATCCTCGTTGCCGAGGCTCACCTCCTCCTCGGAGAGTGGATGATAACTACCGTCCTCCGAGTCTTCGTCTATGGCCTGTTCATCAGGGCTGACTTGCCCATCTTCCCGATTGTCCTGTTCGGCAGTTTGTTCGTCGGGGTCTTCTATGTCTTCGGCACCGTCCGGAGTGTTGTCATCTCCTGTGCCGGTGTTGCTGTCTTTGCTGCGGCGCGATTTAGAGCGGCGCCGCTGACGCCGATGCTTCGGTTGTGTCTTAGGAGGGTCATCCTCCACTGGGTTTTCCTTGTCATCGCCGCTATTATCTTTTGGCGCATCCACCATGTATACGTCATATGAGGAAGTGGCCGTCCATCGTCCGGTGAACGGCGGGTTTTGGGCCTCCTCTTCTCCGGCATCGTCGTCCATACCGTCGATGTCTTCGGGGTCATAATCGAGCGTGTCGGTTAGGTCTTCGACAGTGGCTATGAAGTGGGCGGTGGGTGGGAAACGAAATTCTCCATCATCAGCCTCCAGTTCAAACCGGATATAATTCGGCTGAGAGTCCTCCGCTAGGGATAGATTTTTTAATGAGTTGAGCACGTCGCCTAAAGGCGAGTGCCGGAAGATGTCTGCGACGCTGAATTCGGCGATCGATGACCAATCCTGCTCGACATGCGCGGACGCACATGGTTCAGAACTTATAGCCGGAAACGAGTCCGAGGTTCCGGAGACACAGATATCACCCGAGGTTAGGTCTGTGTGCGGCTCCAATGCCGCGGAATCTACGGCTTCCGTGGCGGGTTGAGCTTCCCGTCCTCGAATGGCGCGGTCTGCTCCGGATCTAAGGCCAGAGCGGTTATAGGTGCAATTTCCTGGGCATGGCCCGATGACAGATTTAAGTCATGCTCATCGTGGCGACGGGGAGCGACTGCCGTGGTCTCGAATCCGTCAAAGATCAAGTCTCCGCGGATATCCGTGACGTAGTTCAAGCTCCCAAATCCGGCCTGATGGCCAGGGGCGTAGCTGTCGATCTGCTCCAGATGGCCAAGCGAGTTGGCCCGCAGTGCGAAGCCGCCGAACACGAAGATCTGTCCGGGGAGGAAGGTTTCCCTTTGGACAACATCGTTGTTGACGATTGAAAGAGCCATCAAACCTTTTGAGGACGGCACAGTGGAACTCTCAATGAAAGCACCAATGTCGGTGTCAAAACCGGCGGATCTCGGGTAGGGAGTCCCGAACTGTGCGTCTAAGGTCGATGGTAACAGGAGGCGGGGGACAAAATGTTTACCCAGGTTCGGGCCCTCTCTATGGAGGTAATACCCTACTTCCTGCTTAATTGATCTTGATGAATATGAGTATTACAAGAGTTGATCTACCACGAGATCGTAATGGCTAAAACCCTAGAAGTCTAGCCTGTCTGACTATATCCCTTTCCGGACTAAGCCCTCCGGTTTATATAGACACCGGAGGGGACTAGGGTTATACAAAGTCGGTTACAGAGAAAGGAATCTTCATATTTGGTCGCCAAGCTTGCCTTCCACGCCAAGGAGAGTCCCATCCGGACACGGGAGAGAGTCTTCGGTCTTGTATCTTCACAGCCCATAAGTCCGGCCCATATCCAACAGGCCGGACGCCCGAGGACCCCTTAGTCCAGGACTCCCTCACCACTCCCGCTAGCTCACTCTCGCCGTGGTTAGTTGCAGGGAAGGACATGGCGGTAGGAACGAGTGCACCCTAGAGTTCGAACCTTTGGGTCCCCGGAGCCCCGATTCCGGCAGATTGGAAGGCAGCTTGATGATAGGATATGCCATTGAATTTTGTAGTTTGTTAGCTCTCGCTTGTTTTCAGCCTCAGTGTTGTTTTTATTTATATTTTTGTAAGACTTTGTGGGTGTTTGATACTTCACTCTTAGTAAATATGACTTTGATGTAGAGGTTATGGAAAACCTCCTTTTTTTAAAAAAATGTGAAAAGTGGTGGCAAGCTGCGTAGTTTCCTTTGCTTAGCTATTAGAAACGAATATGTCCAGCTAGTTCTAAAAATGAACTATGGTCTACGCGGATTAAGCTCAATCTGTTTTGAAGAACCCTAAAACCTAAACTCTAAACCTTAAACCTCTGACACTATACTAGTGTCAAAAACGTTCTTATATTATGGGACAGAATGAGTACAACATTATTCCAAATTATAACAGACCGCATATTCCATGGTTACGATTCTTTTTTTTTTCTTAAAATTTTCTCATGATCAATAATGCCATAGATGTTTTATTTTTAAGAAACACCGATTACAAAGTAAACGTGTCTGCGCGCACGCGGACACACGCACGCAAATGCACTCACACAGTGTCTACTGAAGAGTGCAGTCACAAATTTTCAAGATTGATGAAGTCGCCAATAACGTCTCACGTCTCCTACTGAAAAAAATAATCCACTTTCCGTGAGACACACGGAGCATCATACCTCACTAGTAGAAAACTGGGCTTTGGTCACAGGGCAATATTCACATTAGTCCCGGTTCAGTCACGAACCGGGACTAATGCGAGCATTGGTCCCGGATCGTGCGGCCAGGGGCCTGCCGGGCCTCGTGGGGGCATTGGTCCCGGTTCGTCCGGCCCCTTTGGTCCCGGTTGGTGGGACAAACCGGGACCAATGGGCCACGCTCCTGGCCCACCACCCTTTAGTCCCGGTTCATACCACAGACCGGGACTAAAGGGCTGGTCCTAGTTGCGGCCAGTATTTAGTCCCACCTCGCCAACCGAAGGGCGCTCACACCAGTTTATAAGCCCATCCCTCTCTGCCTTGTTGAGCTCCTCTCAAAGTGAAAATAGATGCCCTTATACAGGGAATTTGACCTAAATTCACAGTAAATTTCTTTGAATTTCATAGAAATTTATTATGAATTTAGGTTGAATTTTCTCTATAGGCGCATCTATGTTCATTTTTTATAGTAAATAAAATAAATAAACCTTAATAAAATAAATAAAAATAAATAAACCTTAATAAAATAAAATAAAATAAACTATAGTAACTAAAATAAATAAACCTTAATAAATTAAATAAAAATAGCAGCAGTAAAATAAATGAAAATAAAATAATTAAAGTAAAATACATAAGTAATTAGAAATAAAATAAATAAGTTTTTTGTTGTAAGTAGAAACAAAACAAAACAAATAAAGCAAAAGAGAAAACAAAAAACACAGAAAAAATTATGCCACCTACTGGGCCACCACGGCCTGAATACGACTTGAAACCCATCCGTGGGCTAGGATTCAGGCCCACAGAAGGCCCAGTAGGCCCCACAGGCAAAGAGAACGGTTAGGCCCGAAAGCCTGCAGTTGAGAGGAGCTCGAGAGGGTGGGCGCAGCAGCGCTTATAAACCACTCTCGAGCCCTCTCAACTAGCGAGGTGGGACTAAACTTTTGACGCGGGGCAGCACAAGGCCTTTGGTCCCGGTTGGTGCCACCAACCGGGACTAAAGGGGGCATTGGTCCCGGTTCGTGGCACCAACCGGGACCAAAGGCCTTTAGTCCCGGTTGGTGCCACAAACAGGGACCAATGAGTTCCCTATATATACCCCATCGCCACAGCAGAGCACTCCACAGTGCTCTGTTTTTTCTGGCTGGCGAGGGGAGGGCATTTGGGTGCTCTAGCTCACGTCCTATGCACATGAGGTGTTTGATGAAATGTCTGAGCCACACTAGTTAATCTTTCTCCTCTCGAAACTCGACCTCCGAGCTCCATTTTCCCCGAGATTTTTCTAGGTTTAGCGGTCCGTCACGTCCCGTCCCCGTCTTCACCGCCGTCGATCGCCCGCGCCGATCTCGTCGCCAGCACCACCGTGGTGAGCCTCTTGTTCTTATCTTCTTTCTGAAAGGAAAAAATTCTTACTTTAGATAGTTACTTGTCTAATTTTGTTACTTTTATTATTCCTTCTTATTACATAGTGCGATGGTTTTGGTATCCGCCCCCGTCGGCCCTCGTCCTGTCTATGATTCGGATGTGGTATATATTATCTTTTTATAACTATTTGGTTCATTTATTGTTTATGACAAATATACCGACCAACGTGACATAGATTTTATTTATCTAGGAGGTGGTTGAACCGGAAATTCTAACCGACCCTATTGTCGAGAGGTTAAATTTAGTTGAAGAAGAAAACAATTACTTGAAGGAAAAAATAAAAAAATTGAGGAGGAGAAGATGATATTGGAGTTGCATGTTGCGGATGTCGTCGAAGATCACAAGATCAAGATGGATGCAATGCGCTTGAAGATTAGAAAGATTAGAAAATATGCCATTCATACCGAGGCTTGGTATCATTATGCCGTTGGATCAATTGTTACCTTGGTTGCGATTATGATCGCATTTGTTTTCGCATTGAAATGTTTTACATAGTTTCAATGTATGGTTTAATTAATTAGATGCTCTGGAGAGCTATATATATGTTGTTAGATGAGAACTATGTATGTACTTTGGTTTTAATGTGATGATGAACTTCTATTAATTTGGTCACTTAATTATCTATTCATGATGTTCTGTAATGGTTTTTGACACACTTAATTATATATAATGCACGCAGATGAACCGGCAATGGATGTACGGTAACAGACACACCTCCGAGTACATTAAGGGCGTGCATGATTTTCTCGAAGTGGCCGAGGCAAACAAGCAGAATGGTTTTATGTGTTGTCCATGCCCTATATGTGGGAATACGAAGTCTTACTCTGACCGGAAAATCCTTCACACCCACCTGCTTTACAAGGGTTTCATGACACACTATAATGTTTGGACGAGGCACGGAGAAATAGGGGTTATGATGGAAGACGGCGAAGAAGAAGAGGACGATGACAACTATGTGCCCCCTGAATACGGTGATGCTGCAACGGGGGAAGCTGCTGAAGATCAAGAGGAACCAGACGATGTGCCCAATGATGCTGCAAGGGGGGAAGCTGCTAAAGATCAAGAGGAACCAGTGCCCGATGATGATGATCTCCGCCGGGTCATTGTCGATGCAAGGACGCAATGCGAAAGTCAAAAGGAGAAGCTGAAGTTCGATCGCATGTTAGAGGATCACAAAAAAGGGTTGTACCCCAATTGCGAAGATGGCAACACAAAGCTCGGTACCGTACTGGAATTGCTGCAGTGGAAGGCAGAGAATGCTGTGCCTGACAAAGGATTTGAGAAGCTATTGAAAATATTGAAGAAGAAGCTTCCAAAGGATAACGAATTGCCCGACAGTACATACGCAGCAAAGAAGGTCGTATGCCCTCTAGGATTGGAGGTGCAGAAGATACATGCATGCCCTAATGACTGCATCCTCTACCGCGGTGCGTACAAGGATTTGAACGCATGCCCGGTATGCGGTGCATTGCGGTATAAGATCAGACGAGATGACCCTGGTGATATTGACGACCAGCCCCCAGGAAGAGGGTTCCTGCGAAGGTGATGTGGTATGCTCCTATAATACCATGGTTGAAACGTCTGTTCAGAAACGAAGAGCATGCCAAGTTGATGCTGGCACAGTGAGGACCGTAAGAAGACGGGAAGTTGAGAGCACCCGCTGACGGGTCGCAGTGGAGAAAAATCGAGAGAAAGTACTGGGCTGAGTTTGCAGCTGAGTGAGGACCGTAAGAAAGACGGGAAGTTGAGAGCACCCGCTGACGGGTCGCAGTGGAGAAAAATCGAGAGAAAGTACTGGGCTGAGTTTGCAGCTGACCCAAGAAACGTATGGTTTGGTTTAAGCGCGGATGGCATTAATCCTTTCGGGGAGCAGAGCAGCAATCACAGCACCTGGCCCGTGACTCTATGTATGTATAACCTTCCTCCTTGGATGTGCATGAAGCGGAAGTTCATTATGATGCCAGTTCTCATCCAAGGCCCTAAGCAACCCGGCAACGACATTGATGTGTACCTAAGGCCATTAGTTGAAGAACTTTTACAGCTGTGGAATGGAAACGGTGTACGTACGTGGGATGAGCACAAACAGGAGGAATTTAACCTGTACGCGTTGCTGTTTGTAACCATCAACGATTGGCCCGCTCTCAGTAACCTTTCAGGACAGACAAACAAGGGATACCACGCATGCACGCACTGTTTAGATGACACTGAAAGTATATACCTGGACAAATGCAGGAAGAATGTGTACCTGGGCCATCGTCGATTTCTTCCGACCAACCATCAATGTCGAAAGAAAGGCAAGCATTTCAAAGGCGAGGCAGATCATCGGAAGAAGCCCGCCATGCTTACCGGTGATCACGTACTTGCTATGGTCAATGATTTATACGTAATCTTTGGAAAGGGTCCCGGCGGACTAGCTGTTCCAAATGACGCTGAGGGACACGCACCCATGTGTAAGAAGAAATCTATATTTTAGGACCTACCCTACTGGAAAGAGCTAGAGGTCCGCTCTTCAATCGACGTGATGCACGTGACGAAGAACCTTTGCGTGAACCTGCTAGGCTTCTTGGGCGTGTATGGGAAGACAAAAGATACACCTGAGGCACGGGAGGACCTGCAATGTTTGCACGAAAAAGACGGCATGCCTCCGAAGCAGTATGAAGGTCCTGCCAGCTACGCTCTTACGAAAGAAGAGAAAGAAATCTTCTTTGAATGCCTGCTCAGTATGAAGGTCCCGACTGGCTTCTCGTCGAATATAAAGGGAATAATAAATATGCCAGAGAAAAAGTTCCAGAACTTAAAGTCTCATGACTGCCACGTGATTATGACGCAACTGCTTCCGGTTGCATTGAGGGGGCTTCTACCGGAAAACGTCCGATTAGCCATTGTGAAGCTATGTGCATTCCTCAATGCAATCTCTCAAAAGGTGATCGATCCAGAAATCATACCAAGGCTAAGGAGTGATGTGGCGCAATGTCGTGTCAGTTTCGAGCTGGTGTTCCCACCATCCTTCTTCAATATCATGACGCACGTCCTAGTTCATCTAGTCGACGAGATTGTCATTCTGGGGCCCGTATTTCTACACAATATGTTCCCCTTTGAGAGGTTCATGGGAGTCCTAAAGAAATATGTCTGTAACCGCGCTAGGCCAGAAGGAAGCATCTCCATGGGCCATCAAACAGAGGATGTCATTGGGTTTTGTGTTGACTTCATTCCTGGCCTTAAGAAGATAGGTCTCCCTAAATCGCGGTATGAGGGGAGACTGACTGGAAAAGGCACGCTTGAAGGGGACTCAATAATATGCAGGGACGGATATTCTTGGCCTCAAGCACACTACACAGTTCTACAGAACTCTACCTTGGTGACCCCGTATGTCGATGAACACAACAACAGTCTGCGCTCCAAAAACCCGGAGCGGTGTGACGACTGGATTACATGTCAACACATCAAGACTTTCAGCAGTTGTTTGGAAACACGTCTCAGAGGTGACACCACTGTTTGTGATGAGTTGTACTCGTTGTCCAGGGGACCATCTTCGACTGTATTGACTTACAAAGGATACGAGATAAATGGGAATACATTTTACACGATCGCCCAAGATCAAAAGAGCACCAACCAAAACAGCGGTGTCCGCTTTGATGCAGCAACCGAGAGGGGAAAGGACACATATTATGGTTACATAATGGACATATGGGAACTTGACTACGGACATGATTTTAAGGTCCCTTTGTTTAAGTGCAAATGGGTCAATCTGTCAGGAGACGGGGTACAGGTAGACCCACAGTACGAAATGACAACAGTGGATCTGAACAATCTTGGGTACACTGACGAACCATTTGTCCTAGCCAATGATGTGGCACAGGTTATCTATGTGAAGGACATGTCTACCAGACCGAGAAAAAGAAAAGATAAGGAAGCGAATACATCATACGATGAGCCAAAGCGCCACATAGTTCTTTCAGGAAAAAGGGACATTGTGGGAGTGGAGGGCAAGACAGACATGTCTGAAGATTATGAAAAGTTTCATGAAATTCCTTCCTTCAAAGTCAAGGCTGACCCAAGCATCCTGATAAACGATGAAGATTATCCATGGTTACGGCGCAATAAGCAAATGACACAAGCGAAGAAAAAGTGAAGACTTTCTCCCGCAACTATTATGATGATACCATGCCAACTTTGTAACAGATGAGTATGATACCATTGTCCGTTTTATACACGAAGTGCATCTAGTTTTTGCCGTAACCCTATCAACTTTCTTGCACATGCTATGTGGATAAAATGATGATACCATGCCAACTTTCAACCTTTTCAGAGTTCATTTAAAATGCTTTTCAATTTTAGGGTCTTATAGCTCAAAATAATTAGTAAATGCATGAAAAATAACAGGCCAAAAATTAAAAATTATGCTACCTACTGGGCCACCACGGCCTGAATACGATTAGAACCCATCCATGGGCCAGGATTCAGGCCCGCAGAAGGCCCAGTAGGCCCACAGGCATGTACAGAGAGGTTAGGCCCGTAAGCCTGCTTTAGAGAGGAGCTCGACAGCTCAGGCGCATCTCACCTTATAAACAGGTGCGGCTCTCTCTCAGCTAGCGAGGTGGGACTAAACTCCCACCACCACGCCGCTGTGCAAGGCCATTGGTCCCGGTTGGTGGCACGAACCGGGACCAATTCCACCCTTTGGTCCCGGTTGGTGCCACGAACCGGTACTAATGAGGCTGTGGCCCCACGAGCACCTTTAGTACCGGTTCGTGGCACGAACCAGTACTAGAGTTTCTTACTAAGCAGTTTTTTAGTCCCACCTCGCTAGCTGAGAGGCACTAGGAGCGGTTTATAAGCCCTGAGTGCAGAGACGATGAAGAAGAGGCGCAATGCTCACGTTGCTTAGCTTCAAGCCTTGAGGAATAAGGTAGACTGCATGGAGCTATGTGCAGTGCAGTCTACACTATTCCGAAAGGCTTGAAGCAAATCAACGAGCATTGCGCATCTTTTTTATTTTTAATAACTTATTACAACTCCGGACTTCTTGTGTTACGACAAAATAAAATAAACTTTAATAAAATTTATGAAACTAAAATTAACAAAGTATTTTCTGTTCAAAGCATTATAAGAAACCTCTAGTATTATTGAAACTAAAATCATATAAAATTGATGCAACTAAAATTATCGAAGTATTTTCTGTTCAAAATCATTAAAAGCAAAAAGAATTTTCATAAAGAACTTTTTTTGACAGAAACTTTAATAGCAAAAAGAATTATCATAAAGTAAAATAAATAAGTAATTAGAAACAAAATAAAATAAAATAAAAAAGTTTTTTGTTGTAAGTAGAAACAAAACAAAATAAATAAAGCAAAAAAGAAAACAAAAAAACTAAATACAGCAAAAAGAATTTTCATAAAGAACTTTTTTTGATAGAAACTTTAAAAGCAAAAAGAATTATCATAAAGTAAAATAAATAAGTAATTAGAAACAAAATAAAATAAAATAAATAAGTTTTTTGTTGTAAGTAGAAACAAAACAAAATAAATAAAGAAAAAAAGAAAACAAAAAAACTAAATACAGCAAAAAAATTGTTGGGGCGCTGCCCGCTGGGCCTTCCAACCCTCGGGTTTACAAATATAGGCCCAGAAGGGCTAGAAGGCTCAACGGGCAGCGAGCCAAAGTTAGGCCCAGAAGCCTGCTATAGAGAGGAGTTCGAGACAGCAGCCGCGCCGGGGCTTTTAAACTGGTGCGGGCGCCCCTCGGCTAGCGAGGTGGGACTAAACTTTTGGCCGCGACGCGGGCAGCAAGAGGCCTTTGGTCCCGGTTGGTGCCACCAACCGGGACTAAAGGAGTGCGTTGGTACCGGTTCGTGGCACCAACCGGGACCAATGCCCCCCCTTTAGTCCCGGTTGGTGCCACCAACCAGGACCAAAGGCCGCCGCTTCCCGCCCTTTGGGCTGCTGAAAAGAGGGCTTTGGTCCCGGTTGGTGGCACCAACCGGGACTAATGCCTACCTTTAGTCCCGGTTGGTGCCACGAACCGGGACTAAAGGCTTTGTTATATAAGCAAACACTTAGGAAATTTTTCAGAGTTCATCTCCAGTTTGCCCCGACGACGCTGACGCCGCCAGGCTGCCCCGACGCCGCCCCGACGCCGCCCGCCGCCCCCGCCGTCGCCGTCGCCGTCGCCCGTGCCCGTCGTCGCCGTTGCTCGCGCCCTCGCCGTCAGCCGCGCCCCTGCCCCGACACGCGCCGCCCCGGCCCGTCCCCGTCGTCGCCGTCGCCCCTACCCCGAGCGCGCGCCCACTGCCCCGTCGCCATCCTCGCCGCCGACCCCGCGGTCCTCCTCACCTTGGTCCGGCCGGCGCCCTTTTTTCATATATATGCTTGTTTTTTTCATATATATGCTTGTTTTTTTATATATATGATGATATGTTCATGTATGAGTATATGTATGTATATATGTTCTCTGTGTATATATATGTTCATGTATATATGCAAAAGATAGATTTTTAGAAAAGTTAGGATTTTTTTCTGTTCATAGATTTTTTTGGTGATATTAATTATTGTAGAATATGCAAATGTTTGTATATTCATATGAACAATGCATTAGGCAAAACTTTTACTTTTTTCGAAATTTTCTATTTGAACATTTTTTTATGAATGAGAGGAAAAAGGAAAATAAGAAGAGGAAGAAAGGAGAAGAAGAGGAGAGGAAGAAGAGGAGAAATAAATAAGAAGAGGAAAAAAGAAGAAAAAGAAGAGGAGAAGAAGAAAGCAATAGAAGAGAAGAAGAAAAAATAGAATTTTCTATTTTTTCTTCTTCTCTCCTCTATTCCTTTCTTCTTCTCCTTTTTTTTCTTCGATCTTCTCCTCTATTTCTTTTCTTCTTCTCCTCTTTTTATTTCTTCTTCGTTTTCTTATGTTTTATCGGGTCTGTCGTCGTCGATATACCCCTCTCCCGATAACTTCAACACGAGGGGGGGTCGATATACCCCCTCCCCGATAATATTATTTTCCCATGTACGTATGTCGTCGTTGTCGATACAACCCCCTCCCGATAACTTCAACACGTGGGGGGTCGATATACCCCTCCCCGATAACATTATTTTCCCATGTATGTATGTCGTCGTTGTCGATATATATAACTCCCTCCCAGATAACTTCGACATGATGGACGGTCGATATTTATACCCCTCTCGACCGTGATAACTTATACCACGGGAGCACCCCCGGCCCTCTCGCTCGACCAAAACTCTCGAGGACACCCAAACCCTAGAAAAAACGATGTCGGTCTCCTACCCCCTCTCGTCGCGCCCCTACCCTTGAAGCGTTGCCGAGGCCACCCCAAACCCGGAATAAGCTAGGTCTACGTTTGCACTAACCACCTGCTGTCATGTTTGTAATAGTTGCCATGTTGTAATATTTGCAGAAACAATGGAGCACGGACGAGACGAGCAAGCAGAAGAGGTGTTGGGGGACATAATCTTAGTCGGAGGTGATATCTTGTCGTATCTTAACGACAATGATGGTCTGAAAGAACAGGGTGAAGAAGCAGGCTACGATGATCGAAGAGTGGAGGAGGAAAGACATGATTATGATGGCTCCGGTGACCCAATGCTGGTGCAAGAAGGAGCCCGTGGTGACGGCTCCGGTGACCGAACAGAGTCTGGCCAGGTAAATATATTAGTTAAGCCTGTGCTGACTAGCTAATTGATGCATTCATTATTTTGGTATGTACACATATTAATTAACACTCGTCTTTCTTCTTTTTTCTAACCCTCCGGATCGAGCACAACTGCTGTAAAGAGACGAGGCCCGAAGAGAAAGTTGCGCTCGGATGAAAGGTTTGAGATCACAGCAATCGCGCGCGACGGCCAACCGATTGAACCCATCCGGACAAAGGATGCATTTGTTGCTCAATGCGGGGTTCTAGTTAGGGACAAGATCCCGATCAGCATCCAGCAATGGTATAAGCCTAAGAAGGAAGACCCTGAGGTGTCTTATGTCAATGATATGCAGAAAGATGATCTTTGGACTGAGCCGAAGGCAAATTTCACCCTACCGCCAGAGGAGGATCCGGAGAAGCCAGTTAAAGAGCAATTAATCAAGTCTCATGCTCTTAAGAAGATGGCAGACCTATTCAGGAGGTGGAAGAATGAGCTGAAAACATTTGTCGACAAAGAAGAGACACCAGAATTCATCGGCCGGTATTAGAAGATCAGAGATCACTGGCCCGCATTTGTGGCCCACAAGACATCGGAAAAGAGTAAGAAGATGTCAGCGACAAACAAGAAGAATGCTGCGAAGAAGAAGCTTCACCATCGCACGGGGTCAGGTGGCTACCTCAAAGCCCGGCCTAAGTGGGCCAAGGCTGAGAATGATCTGCTTGAAAAAGGGATCGAACCACAGACAATGAACTGGACAGACCGTTGCCGGACTTGGTTCTTCGGGGCTGGCGGAACCTTGGACCCTGTATCAGGGAGGTGCGTTTGGACGAATGAGCTTTTGAGAATACCAGTCAAGAAGATTCAGCAATATATCGATGCAGCGCAGAAAGGGACGTTCGTTCCAGACAGAGAGAACGACGAGCTCACAATGGCCCTCGGGAATCCTGAGCACCCTGGACGGACACGAGGCACGCCAGGCTCCGTTCCGTGGAAGGCTGGTTTTCCGGACGCAGGCGGTTACAAAAGCCAGGAGAGGAGGAAAAAAATGGAGCAGACCCAAATTCAGAAGCTGCACGAAAGGGTTCAAGCGCTAGAGGAACGAGACAGCAATCGACATGCCAAAACTACCCCCGAAGCTACCCCGCCATCTCAGCGGAGAAGCAGCGTGGCTTCCACCGAGCTGCTTCAGCTGGAGCATGTCTTAACGGCTCCTGCTAGCTACCCCGTGGATGCTATCACGGAGTCTCAACATTGCCACCTTATGGCGCAATGGCAGAACATCAAAGTCAACGCGGCTGTTGGCTCTGTTTTACCTCCTGAACCCGGCGCAACCTACCACTGCCGGTCGATTCCAGAAGGATATGCTAGGGTGATGGTGGATGAAATAACGGAGGGATTTGAGGACCTCCAGCTTGACCACCCTACCGGTGAAGGGGAGACTCGACTGGGTTTAGCTCTGAAGGCTCCGTGCCTATGGCGGAAGGAGCTCATCAACCTTCCGAACTGGACGGCTCCGGCGAGTAAGGGCACTCCGCCTCCTCCTCCGGCGAGTGATCAGGGCACTCAGTCTCTTTCTCCGGCGCGTGGCGGCACTCCGCCTCCTCCTCCGCCTCCTCCTCCGGCGAGTGATCAGGGCACTCAGCCTCCTTCTCCGGCGCGTGGCGGCACTCCGCCTCCTTCTCCGCCTGCGCGCCAGAGCAGCCAACCTCCTCCTTCTCCGCCTCGTCAGCAAGGGCGGAAGAGACCCGCCGCCGCTCCGGCTGCTCCGGCGCGTCGTAGTCCTTCTCCTCCGCCTCGTAAGCAAGAAAAGAAGACAGCCGCAGCCGCTCCGTCTGCTCTGCCGGCGTCTAGCAGTACAGCTGCCAGAGGCGGGAGGCAATACAGATTCGGTCCTTCTCTCAAGACTCCAGAGAAGTTACCATATGAGAGGACCGAGGAGGAAACCAGGAAGATCGTGCGAGCTGAAGTGACAAACTTCTTTGAAGGGGTGAAAGCAAAGAAACATCCACCTCTGGAGGAGAAGGTAGATCCGGTGAAAGCAAAGCGCACTCTGGCTGCCCTGACAAAACCACCAAAGTCTCCGCCGAGAGGCAACTATGAGCGCATTCTTGCAAAGACATATGCCGAAGCGGAGCGGTCGGGAAGTACTGTCAGTGATCAAAGGTTAAAAGAACGACGAGCTGGGAAAAAAATTGCCCAGCTCGGCGAACAAGCGAACCAATCATGCCTCCCGCTCAAGGTGTCAAAAGACATCGTCGCTAATGATCCGAGGATGGTGGCCGGTTATAGCAATCTTGGAGATTACCTGCCCGACGATGTACATTATGAAATCATGGAGGTGAACGAACACAAATACCATTACGGGAAGCCTCTCGTCAAAGATGAAAGATCTCTAACAACGATGATGCGAAGATTACATGATTGGTACATGAAAACCTGCAGAGAGTCTGATGGGATGAGTACTTTGACGCTGAGAGTTAAACCGGAGCATGACCTCGTTGGAATTGAACTGCTGAATGTTACATTTGAGGATTTCTTCCAGTTTTACAATCAAAAGGCCCTCGATAAAACAACGATCACTTGCTACTGTCTGTAAGTAGTACTACTTCTGTCATTAAGTCTCTCTATATAGGTCAGCTCTTTCATTGCATGTATTTATAATTATCCTCACTATATTATGCAGATTGAAGATCGCCGAATTGAAGAAAAGACAAATCGATGATATTGGGTTCATTAACACAAATCTCATAGATGCATATACGGTTGAAAAACATGCCAAAGAAGCCGAGGCCAACTTGCTACGATCGTTGGTATTAAATCAAAACAAAGATATAATACTCTTTCCTTACAACTTCAAGTAAAAGTGTTACTGTCTTGTGCATATTCGGTTTCCCTTATTAGTCTAGGTTATGGTAATGTAATTGATGACTTATGCATGCATGCGCAGCTTCCACTATATTCTCCTAGAGATTAAGCTTGAGCAGGGAGTAGTAACGGTCTTAGACTCGAGACGAAAAGATCCCCAGGACTATGCGAACATGACTCAAATGCTCGAGAAGTAAGTTAAATCGATCATTATCCACCATATCAGCAACTTTGTTCATTTCCTGATATCAAGTAATTGTTTTCTTTGTCTGGCAGGGTTTGGAGAAAATTCACCACAAAAGCTCCGGGACTGCCGAAGAAGCTGCAATTTAAGCACCCGAAAGTAAGTACTATAGTAGCATGTTCCGCGCATCTCCTAGTGATTCAAGCGCTAGTTTCATCAATACCATTTAGCATGCTTGCTTATCAGTTTGATTGACCTCTATTTCTTGTAAAGTGGTTGTGGCAGGAACCCGGGAATAATTACTGTGGATACTACGTTTGCGAGTCCATCCGCTACACGACCTGTGAGCGGGGCTACTCTGACGAACAATATGAAGTGCGTAAGCAATAATATTCATAATTTTATTTTATTACCATCATTTGTGTTGAGTTTCATTTATTCATATATATATATATATATATATATATATATATATATATATATATATATATATATATATATATATATATATATATATATATATGTATTGACCCCCTTCTTCAAATTAGATGTTTCATGATCAAATTAGATGTTGCACGCCCGTGGTGGTTAGTCAGGAGAGGGATGGGCATGAAGAGGTGGTGCGCATGTGTGAGAGTATGTGCAAGTCCTTGGCACCCATTTTGACGAGGCCAGAGTCACGTACTTTGGAGGTGCATGCTCGGAAGCCTCGGAAGAAGAGGAAGCTAGATATCACTCCTAGGAGGAGCGCAAGGATTGCAAGGCATGGAGCATCTAAGCCGCAGCAGGTGCTCATTCGGAGGCTCTGCTTGGCCAATGAGGGGAAAGCAATTTCAGATGATGCACTCAGCATGTACGTGGAGCTGTTTTCTCGCCCACTATCGGATGTGCATATTGCGGCCGTGCTGGCTCTATTTGGATGGGAGTCGCCGGCGGCGCCTGCTCTGGATGTGTCTCATGTGGAGGCCATGGCGGCCTAAGTGGTGGGCTCGGGTGGTTGTGTAGGATGTCGCAATGTGTTCGCTGCCCATGAAAGTGCTCGTGTGGAATGTGAGAGGACTGAATGCCCCCGCACGTAGGAATGTTGTGCATCAAGTAGTTCTTGCGGCGAATCCTGGCATCATATGCCTGCAGGAGACCAAGCTGCAGGAGATGATTATTCCAGTTGTACAACAATGTCTTGGGAATAAATTTTGCAACTTCTACTACGTACCGGCGGTGGGAACGCGGGGTGGAATCCTACTGGCCTGGGATGAGGCGGTAACAAGGGTATCCAATCCACACTACCAAAGTAACTCGCTCACGGCATTAGTGAAGTCGTCGGGTGCTGCGGAGTGGTGGATGACGTGTGTGTATGGTCCTCAAGATAACGGGGCCAAAGTGGAATTTTTACAAGAACTCGCGGACATCAGGGAATTACATGCAGGGCCATGGCTGATAGCGGGTGACTTTAACTTAATTGCGAGGCAGGAGGATAAGAGCAATGACCTCATTAATAGAAGGATGTTGGCAAGATTTCGGTCAAGGCTAAATAGGCTGGAAATGAAGGAGTTGTACCTGAATGGGCGACGGTACACATGGTCAAATGAGAGGCAGAATGCAACCATGGAGAAGATTGATCACGTCTTTGTTTCTAATGAGTGGGATGTCGCGTTTCCGGCTTGTTTCTTATCTGCTCTTGGGACGGCGATCTCGGATCATTGCCCACTGATGTTAGATATGAATGTGGAGATTGGGTTGCATAAACGCTTCAAGTTTGAAGCATTTTGGGTCAAGGCGCCAGGCTTTATGGAGACTGTGCAGAGGGCTTGGGTCTCAACACCGGCGGCGTCTAATGATTATGCCACGCTACACAACAAGCTGAGGGCCACGGCAAAAGCTTTGCAGAGTTGGAGTGACCGTTGGATTGGCAATGTCAAGTTGCAGATCGCCATTGCCATGGAGGTGATCTTGAGGCTGGATGTGGCTATGGATTCTAGGGCTCTCTCGGCCATGGAAAGGGAGCTGAGAAGGACGTTGAAACAGAAACTCTTGGGCCTATGTGCGTTGGAACGGTCAATTGCAAGACAGCGGTCGAGATTGTTGCATCTAAAGGAAGGGGATGGAAACACAAGATTGTTTCATCAGCAGGCCAGTCATAGGCAAAGGAAGAATGTGATGCGCTCGGTTAGTTACAATGGCAGGTTGTATACGGGCCAGGAGGAGGTTGCCTCGGCAGTGGATGCTTTCTATGGGCAGGCTTTTGGAAGTTGTGAACAGCGGGTGCACACGCTTATGCTGGATGAGTTGGATCTTCCTCGCCGGGACTTGTTACACTTAGAGGTGCCTTTCACGACGGAAGAGGTGGAGTGCGTGGTCAAGGCCATGCCCATGGATAAGGCACCAGGTCCAGATGGCTTTACTGGGAGGTTTTATGTCGTGTGCTGGCACATTATCAAGGCGGATTTCATGAAAGCCATGGACTGCATGTATCGTGAAGATGTGAGGGGAATGGCGGCTATCAATAAATCTCTCGTGTCTCTTCTGCCGAAGAAGGAAGGTGCGTTGGAGGTGGGAGATTTCAGGCCGATAAATCTGGTGCATGGAGTTATCAAGATCTTTGAGAAGGTTCTTTCAACTAGGCTTGCGGTGGAGCTCCCAAACCTGGTGGGGATTCATCAAAGCGCGTTCGTGAAGGGGAGGTCTTTGCATGCTCGTGCAATGTATGGCACGGCGGCTGCATGCCTTGCGGAGTTCTGCGGTTTTGCTCAAGTTGGATATCTCTAGGCTTTTGACTCTGTGCAATGGCCTTTTTTGCTAGAAGTAATGCAACATCTAGGTTTTGGCCCGAAGTGGAGAGCGTGGATTTGCGGAATATTAGCCACATCATCTACCAAAGTGATGGTAAATGGAGAACCCGGGGAAATTATTTACAACTGCAAGGGGATGAGACAAGGCGACTCCCTCTCACCTATGTTGTTCATTCTCACCATGGAGCCGCTACAGAGGATGTTTGAGGTAGCTGTGGACCGAGGAGTGATGGAACCTTTGGCGGCGAGAGGTATGAAGCACAGACTGTCGATCTATGCAGATGATGTGGTCTTGTTCGTCAAGCCTAGGCTGGTGGATTTGGAAGCTTGTAGGGCTATTCTTGCCTTGTTCGGGGAGGCCTCCGGGTTACGCATTAACATGACGAAATCTGCGGCCGTGCCGATTAGATGCACGGAGGAGGAGATTGCTTTGGCCACGGATGAGCTGGGATGCCCGATTGGGTCCTTCCCGATCAAGTACCTTGGTTTGCCTCTTGCTCTAAGGAAACAGTCTGCTGCGCAGTTATAGTACCTGGTGGATAGCATGGCGAGCCGCTTGCCTAAGTGGAAGGCCGCACTTATGCCAAAGAGTGGAAGGCTGACACTTGTCTTGTCTGTGTTGTGTGCCATGCCGATACATGCGATGATGGCTCTGGAGCTCCCAATGAAAACGATCGCGGCAATGAACAAAGTGTGCAGAGGATTCTTATGGTGCAACAAGGAGAAGGCCAATGGTGGCAATTGTGCCGTAGCGTGGGAGACAGTGTGTGCGCCCAAGTGGGCGGGTGGGCTTGGCATACCCAACTTGCGTTGGATGAATCTGGCGATGCAGGCGCGTTGGCCTTGGCTAGCTCGTGCAGATGAGAGCAGGCCGTGGAGTGAGTTCAAAATACAGGTGTCGGCCGAGTCCATGCAAGTATGTCAGGCTGCGTTGAGGGTCAGTGCACGGAATGGAGCATCCACCCTGTTCTGGGAGGATAGGTGGCTAGATGGATTGAAGATAAAGGATGTGGTGCCAGACTTGTACAGCAGGATTCCGAAGAGAGTTCGTCAGGATCGCAGAGTGGGACAGGTAGCAGTCAATGGGCAGTGGGCGCTGGACATCGGCCCAGAGTTAGATGCCACAGCGTTGCAACAGTTCCTCCAGCTTTGGCCGAGAGTCGCTGCGTGGGAACCAATGCCTGGAGAGCAAGATGAGTTCACATGGTCCTGGGATGAGAGTGGGAAGTTCTCGGTGCGCTCAGCGTATGCAGCCAGGTTTTGGGGTCGGGAAGTGGTTCCCACGGCGAAGCTGACTTGGAAATGTCGGGCACCATCGCAATGTCGTTTCTTTGCCTGGTTGGCCCTGAAGAACAGGTGTTGGACCTCAGATAGACTGGCGAGGAGAGGGCTGCCGCACCAATCTGCCTGCCCGTTGTGTGATCAGGAGCCAGAAACGTTAAACCACGTGCTGCTCACATGCGTCTTCGCTAGATCAGTATGGGCAGTGGTTGGAGAGGCTCTGGGTCAGCGTGGATGGGGGCCAAATCAAGGGGATGAGTTAGGGGAGTGGCTATGTGCTAAGAGAGGAGACACCGACCTCCGTGCCAAGGACATACACACTCTCCTGTTGCTGGTCCTGTGGGAGCTTTGGAAGCATCGGAATGCAATTGTTTTCGATGGTGCGTACCGTCGGTGGAGAGGCTCATGGACAGGGTAAAATCTGAGTGCGAGGTATGGACATCTGCGGGTCTGTTCAAAGGTAAGCTAGAGGGGTTCCTGGGTGGGTTACACCGATGGATGTGTAGGGAGGAGTAGGCTTGTGGGCGTTTGAGTGGAGTGGGTACGGGTTGTAAGGCCGTACTTGTGTGTGATGTAATCGTGGAGGCATGCTTTGCCCTTCTTTAATATATGATATGCACACTCATGCATATTCGAGAAAAAAAATTAGATGTTTCGGAAGCGAGATGAACTCCTAGCACCAGATCGTATGCGAGCAATTCAAGAGGAATTGGCGGCATTCTTCCTTGACCACGTGATCGCTGAAAACGGAGAATACTATGTGGACCCTGTGTTCTTATAATTTAATTAGGAGATTGTATTGTAAGAGATAATTATTGTATATATGTAGCCGGTAGTGTCGGATAGATATACGAGAACTTGTTGTTCGACCAATCTCTCAGAGAAGGAGAGGTGGTCGATATCACTTCTCTCTGTATGCATATGTTCATGACGATCTTCTGTTTCCTTCATTTGATTACTAGCTAGCGTGTCTAGTCCTCTCCATACGTATATAATACGTAGCGTCGACCAAGCACGGAGATAAGAGAGGACACTTCTCTCTATTAATTAGCTAGCTAACACAATAATATGAAACACCTAAATTAACCCCCCAACCCCCCTTCAAAAAAACAAAAACCACAGTCCCTGAAATGCTGATGCGTGGATGCCTATTGGTCCCAGTTGATGACACCAACCGGGACAAAAGGCCCTGCCTATTGGTCCCGGTTGGTGGCACCAACCGGGACCAAAGGCCCCCCTGCCTGGGCTGGCAGCAGCGGCCACGTGGAGGACCTTCTGTCCCGGTTCGTGTAAGAACCGGGACTAAAGGGTTAGGGCTTTAGTAACGACCCTTTAGTCCCGGTTCGAAAACCGGGACAAAAGGCCCTTACAAACCGGGGTAAAAACCCCTTTTCCTACTAGTGCCTAACTCTGATCTTGGGCTAGCGGTACAACCACTCAAACTATATGCTGGTTCTTGCCATGCCATGTAGAACTAGTGAGCATTCAATAAGTAAAGTCACATTGTTTTAAAGGTGGGAAACAAATCTTATTTAGACCCTAATTAACTACGGTGCATGGTCTAAAAAGCCTCCAATTGCAATTATAGTACAAAAAATAAGCGACTAAATCAACGAGTTCTAAGAAAGAAAGGGAAAAAACACAAGCAACTGCAACATTCTACTCCCTCCGTCCCAAAATAAGTGTCTCAACTTTGTACTAACTCTAGTATAAAATTGTACTAAGCTTCAGACAGTTATTTTGGGACGGAGGAAGTACGTAGCAGGGGTGTTAGCGTGAACTCTATCAAGCTTGATGGAAAATATGCTAGAAGAAAACAGTATATAAGCGGACAATGCATAACAAAGAGAACTAAACAGTACAGAAGTACTCCCTCCGTTCCTAAATATAAGTCTTTTTAGACATTCAAATGGACAACAACATACGGATATATGTAGACATATTTTAGAGTATAGATTCACTTATTTTGCTCCGTATGTAGTCAGTTGTTGACATCTCTAGAAAGACTTATATTTGGGAACGGAGGAAGTACATGAGATAAAGGAGTGGTGTGTCTCCTTGTTTGGGCTCACCAAAGCAGAGAGAATGATTGCAACGAGGAGGAAGCAACCAAGGCATGGGCTCGAATCAGATTCAGGGATTTGAGACCCAAACCTGAAACATCAACTTTTGCCTTCCAAAAAAACAAATAGCGAGAATGCTAACTCAACACTACAGATAATGTATCAATACCACTTAATGAAGCTAGATTCTAATCTGATATAACAAAAAAGAAGCATAATTACCTTCTCAAAGTGCATATACTACGATAAAAGCATGGTCTCCAAGCTGAAGGGCGCACGACAATTTTGGGATAGTAGCACAGGACTGGGATAACACAGGAACAAGTAGATGCACAACATAAATGGGTATGGGCTGAACCTTCGGCTCATTGTGTTATATATGCAGATAAAGCTACGGGATAACCTGCATAACAAAGACTCTTTCAGGTGTAAGCACTAGAAAAGCAAAGAACCCTCTCTAGTTGATCGGTGCAGATTCTGTTTACACTTACATATGCTCCAGTCCGCAGTTCACTCCTCTGCTCAGCCTTGTTTGAAACACAAGATGTCCCCACTGTTCCAGAAAAGGCGGTGGCAGCAGGTTGTGACGTGGAGGACAAGGCTGTACGGCCTAGGCATGGGGCTATCGACGAAGTTTCCGTCAAACACCTGCAACCAGGTACTGTTGCCCAGGTCGTATAGCGGTAGAGTTCCCCTGCCCATAACACCACCACCTATTTCATTGACAATGGCGATGGAATTCCCCTGGACGGATGGCAGGAACTTGGAGTTAACAGCCATGTTGCAGGCGCCGATGAAGAGGGCTTGGTCACCGATGCTTGTCAGCTGGATGGTGGTGACTCCATTTAGAAGATCAGCAACTCGGAAAAGCACAATCTTTGAGTGTTCACTGTCATAGCCAACCAAAAGCAGCTCGGAGTTGCACTCTACCAGCTCAGGACTCCTCAACAGTTCCACTGGACACTGGGTGACCATTTGCGGTGGTATCACTGACCATGAGGAGGGATTGGAATCTTCTGGAGGATCAATGCGCAGGACGCGCGATGGCTCGAGACCCCACCCTCCATCCACCACATAGAGGCTGCCACCTAACGGCAATGCTGAGTACAAGTGCTTCATTTTCCAGCTCGTAGGAGTCCACTGCCGGTCACCTGTGGATGCATAGGCCACACGATCAAGGCGACCCAACCCGAGCATCATGGTGACAGTGCCAGCCAGATTGACGGACACGGATCCGCGGACAAACCGGGTGTACTGAATATTGTCAGAGTCACTGATGAAGCACCCTAACTTGGCCAGCTGAGGGAAGATGGAGGAAAGAGGCGGGAACAAGACAACGTCGCCTGTAAAGGGATGGAGGAGGCGGATGGCAGTGCTCTTGTTGTCCCGCAGGAGAAGGAGGCCGTCAGGGCAGTCAAGCACAGAGTGGTTTCTGAAGCAAGGGAGTCGGACGCGAACGAAGGTGCCGGTAGAGAGGTTGAAGAAGCGTACGTAGCCAAGTAGTGCAGGGTGGCCTGGGTACAGACCGTCACCTTCTGGGAACATCATCCACTGACGTGGGTGGAAGCACGGGTCGACCACACCTCGACCGCGTGGGCAAGGAGTCATGACACGCCATCCTAAGCACACTGCACGGAACCGGACGTAGTCCAGAAGGTCGCTGGCGAGTACCCGACTGGCAATCAGGTCGAGCAGATCTGTGTGCAGTGATGCCCATGTGGATTGGGCAGGATCAGTGAGGCGTCTGGATAGGCGACGGCTGGTGCCGCCTTGCTGCAGAGAAATGTCTTGCTCCATTTCGTGCGTGGCCATTTTAGCTTTCACATTCCTCATTTCCTGCAAAGAAAAGAAGCCTGTGAGTTGAGTGTGTTAGCTAGCATTTTTGATAAAGCAGTGTAGTTTGATACCCAAATAGAAGACTGCAAAATGTTTAGGCAAGCAACAGTATCACCCTGACGGCATATCATGCCGCCTATGCGATTGATTGCATTGTACTTCCTCCGTTTCAAAACAATTGAAGTTCTAGGATTATCCAAGTCAAATTTCATTAAGTTTGATCAAGTATATATAAAGATATATCAACATCTACAAAACCAATTTTACTTTATTAGAGCATCTCCAGCCACGCCCCCAACAGGCCCCCAGGGCGACTTTTTTCACGCCGGCGTCGAAAAAACCCCCAGTCGCGCCCCCAAGACGTCGAAATCCGCCAGCTCGGCCCGTTTTTGGGCCCGGCGATCCCAAGCCGAACCCAGCGCACTGGGGGGCACTTGGGGGCTCCGGCGGAAGGGAAAAGAGCGTCTGTGCCACCATTGTCAGGCGAAAACGCATCTTTACGTCCAGATTCCCCCCCCCCCCCCCCCCCGCACGCCCGCCCTCCCGCCGCCTTGCCGATCCCGGCGCCGACCCCCCCCCACCGCTGCACGTCCAGATTCCCCCCCCCCCCCCCCCGCACGCACGCCCTCCCGCCGCCTTGCCGATCCCGGCGCCGACCCCCCCCCCCCCACCGCTGCACGTCCAGATCCCCCCCCCCACACGCACGCCCTCCCACCGCCTTGCCGATCCCGGCGCCGACCCCCCCCCCCCAACCGCTAGATAGGCCATTCCCCCGCCGGAAAAGAGAGAGGGTTCCGCCGCGGCATCCTCACCTCGTTCCTGGGCGAGTTTTCCGGCGCTCCGGCCGCGCAGGGCGGGATATCGGCGGCTGCCCCCCTACCACGCCCGCCAGGTGTTCGGCGATCTATCTGCTCGGCCATGGACTCAGACGACGAGGAGGCGCTCGCGGCGCTGCTGGAGGAGGAAGCCGATGCCGACGCCCAGGACAAAGAGCATCTCATGGCCGGCGCTGCCCTGGCCAGCCTGCTCGCGAGCAATGCAAAGCCGCGGCGAGGTGGCTCGGCACCGGGCCGGCTGAAGGCGAAGCAGAGGCATCGACTGGAAGGCTATTGCTTGCTCTACTCCGACTACTTCGCCGACGCTCCACTGCACGGCGACAAAGTATTTCGGTGCCATTATCGGATGAGCCGAAAGCTCTTCCTCAGGATTGTGAATTCCATCCGGGAGTTCGACAGCTACTTCAAGTGCAAGAAGGATTGCACCGGCACACTTGGATTCACCTCACTCCAGAAGTGCACGACAGCTATGAGGATGCTTGCATACAGAGCTCCCGGTGATTCATTCGAAGACTATGGGCGCATGGCCGAGTCCACGACCATTGAGTGTTTCTACAAGTTCTGCAGGGCAGTGTTGGCAGTGTTTGGACTGCAATACTTGCGATCACCCAATGCTGAAGACACTACTCGGATCCTAGCACAGAATGTAGCAAGAGTATTTCCTGGGATGCTTGAAAGCATCGACTGCATGCATTGAAAATGGAAAAACTTTCCATTTGCTTGGCAGGGGATGTACAAAGGCGCCAAAGGCGGTTGCAGTGTCGTACTTGAGGCAGTAGCCACACACGACCTCTGGATTTGGCACTCCTTCTTTGGTATGCCAGGAACTCACAATGACATCAACGTATTGCAGTGCTCCCCTGTCTTTGCCAAGCTTGTTGAAGGTCATTCTCCTCCGGTGAACTTCGAGGTCAATGGGCGACACTACAACAAGGGATACTACCTAGCAGATGGCATCTATCCGAGATGGTCCACATTTGTGAAGACTATCTCAAACCCTGTGCCAGGAGGCAAGTACTCCCACTTTGCGAAGGTTCAGGAGGCTTGCAGGAAGGATGTCGAGCGGGCATTTGGTGTGCTCCAATCTCGATTTGTTGTTGTCCAATACCCCGCTCAGACCTGGTCAAAAGATCAAATGTGGGAGATCATGACTTGCTGTGTCATCTTACACAACATGATCATTGAGAGCGAGCAGGAAGAGCCAGTGTTTGACACTGAACCATATTACAGGCAGGTCCTCTTGCCCAAGTTGATCACCACCTACCGGCAACCTAGACGGCCTTCCTCAATATGCGTCAAGAGATCCGAGACCCACTGGTGCATCAACAACTGCAGCAGGATCTGGTGGAGCACCTATGGAGGCTCAAGGGCAACGCCTAGCTCGACGTGTGATGAAATATGAGTTTTTATTTGTTGAACTATATAATTTGTATTGAACTATTTGTTGTTGAACTATTTGATTTCTATTGATTTTCTATGATGAACTATGTGATAAAAAATAGTTTCTGTTGAATTTGCGCCGAAGCACGGCGAATATGGGCCAATAGTGGGCCAAATTTGGGCCTAAAGTGGGCAAATTTGCGCCAAAATTGGGCCGAAATCGGCGCCCGGGGGCGACGGCTGGGAACCCAAACGCCCCGACGCCGATTTTAGGCCGGTTCGCCCCCAGCCGGCGATATTTCAAGCCCCCTGGCAGGGGGAGGGGGGGGGGGCGGCGAACGGCTGGAGATGCTCTTAGTCTCATTATGAAATGTATTTGAGATCCTAGATTTTTATATAGACTCAGTCAAACTTATTTGGAAAATCCTAGAACTTAATTATTTTGGAACTGAGGGACTACTGACTTAGTTAGTACTGTACAACAGAACTTGTAGGGATGCATTTTGGCTTATGTGTTGACCGGCCACACAAATGTCACTTTTTTTTTTTGGGAAACTATCCCTCACAAGATTCACCGCGCCAATACTGACGAAAAAGGATTTCCCACGCCTTAGATTATAAAGCAACCACACCAACATCCGACAACACAACGAGTTCGAGGTTCAAACATAGCCAGATGCCAAAGCAAAGAAAAGAAAAGAGTGCAAATAGGTTCTGCTGGGAGCACAGCACAACAAACCACGCCAATACTAGCTCTCCGTTAACACAGGTTGAACGAAGTTGGACCATTCTGGTTTTTCCTTTACTAATCCCTCAATCCTCTAGATTGGTTGGACAGCAACCAGATTCTGATTTCATGTTGCAGATTCGCTCCCCATTTCCTAAACTGCCGGATGCCTAAATTAGGAGAAAAGAACGCAGCAGAAGATTTCACTCACCAGATCGTTAGTTGCCGGTAGATCTGCGGGGAATAGCCGGCACGCCGCCGGTTGGACAGCAACCCCAGGGCCTATGCGCGGCCTGAGCGCGGGTCGTGGTTGCCGCCGCCGCCGCCTTGGGGCGCCCTCGTTGCGCCCGTGCCTGAAATATGGGCGAGTGAGCTTTTTTTTCGACAGAGGAGAGAGTTGTTTTTCCGTTCCAGGGCCGAGAGAGAGTCAGGTAGCTCGGTCGAGGGCATGAGAATTGGGCTGGGCTTGCCGTTGAGTAGTAAACGTGAAAACACAAAACACCTTTAATTTTTGCCTAAAATAGTTCTTTTTTTACAGGAAATCTTCCAACCTATTCATCCTCAATCGTGACAGTACAACGAACACCAAAAATTAGAAAATATATATCTAGATCGTTAGACCATCTAGTGACGACTACAAACACTGAAGCGAGTCGAAGACGCGCCGCCGTCATCACCACTCCCTCTCCGAAGTCGGGCAAAACTTATTATGGTAGATAGTCGGAAAGTTATCGTGCTAAGGCCCCATAAGACCAGCGCATCAGAACAGCAACCGCCACCGATAAAGAAAAGTATAGATCGGAAGGATGCAAACTGAAGACACACGAATGTAGACAGACGAAGACTGGATCCACGTGGATCCATTGTAGACAAATATCGACCGAATCCCACAAAATCCACCGAAGGCAAACATCCACACACCTTCTGACGATCCTACAAGCACTGCCAGGACGTAGTCCCACGTTTCTGTCGTCAAAATAAATAAATTAGTTCCATGTTTCTTTCTATTTGTTTGGAAAAAAGTTCCACTAAAAAATAGACTATAATATTTCTCTTAAAATTTATAAAATATGGGGTATGGTCTTATTTTTTCACGTATTTTTCTGTTCTTAAATGTCACTAGAAAGAAAGAAAATTATAAAAGCACAAGTATACATTTATTCAAACATATACTCCCTCCGTTGCTAAATATAGGTCTTTTCAGACATTTCAAATGAACTACAACATAGGGATGTATGTAGACGTATTTGAATGTGTAGATTCACTCATTTTGCTCTGTATATAGTCACTTGTTAGAACCTTTAAAAAGAGATATATTTGGGAAGAGGGAGTAGTAGACACGAAGAAACTGTAAGCATGCGTATATATGGAAGATCATTCCTCTCAACCGGCTGATAAGGGCATGTACAATGCATAGCCTCAGGGTGATGCCTCGCATGTCATGTAGGATCGGATATCAGATAAAGTAGGTTCGGATAAGGAAGCGGGATCCTCTTCAGGAGGCGGGTGCTTGGAGAGAAAAAGTGTGGTCCGGTGACAAAAGTTGAAAAGGTTTAAATGAAAAGTAAAGATGCATGTGTACTAGAGTCTTTATTTTTTATTTCTTAATGAGGCCCACTAGTGGTAGCTTGCATTGGGGAGAACATATATATGTAGATGCCTGAAACTACTTTTTATCACGAAGCATCTGTATCTATACTAGTAAGATGATGTGCGTTGCACGGAACAACAAGATGCATGTTAAGATTGAACTATGCACGAATAGGTCTCATGTCTAACCATATTTTAACCATATTGATATCTTTATCTTCTGTGAGATGTGCAATCCTGCTCCCCAACAAAATTACATTTTTTTGGTTGTGTGCAAAATTTGATGAAGAAAAAAAATACTTGTGATGCTTTGTACAAAATTAAACAAAATGAATGCTCCAAGAAGCTTTAAAAATAGTCAATTTTCGTTTGTCCAGACCACCATTTATGTTATTCCTTCACGAAATCTGACGCAAAACCATCACACTCCAGCATATTTGTCGCCAAAAGAAGTAAGATTTTTGAATTTTATTACTATTTTTCTAACTATACTATTCAACGATGAGTATGTAATCTTAGGAAGTCCATGTCACATCTTTCTTCTTCTACTTCTAATTAGAAATGCACACGTCCAACTCAAAAATAAATAAATAAGAAATGCACACCAAAATTGGTTGTGCATCTAAACATACTTTTCTTGGCACACATGACATTTTCATGTATCGACACAAATTCAGACTCAAGCTGTAGTATGAATATAATCTGTAGCCTGAACATAATCTTTGTTTGGCTCCATGGGGCTCCTAACTATTCACCTCTTCACAGACTAATTCATAAAGGTGGAAGGAACACCACAACTACTTCTCCACATATAATTACAAGATTATAAGGCGTATATTATCTCTCTGCTGTTATCGATGTCGACATCGTGTTACCAAAAAACATCCCTGAGATAAGGTCTCGGCACTCTAGAGATATGAACATAGCCTAAAATCCAGTACTGAACACCCAATACTTTATGCAATTTGAGCTCAGTATTTAGTTTTTTGGCTAGAACTTACAACTTTTGAGTCGATAAACTTAGCAACTGGCAACATACCTGAATTTCCTTTTTTTTGGATCTTGTGGATCCTCGAGAGGGTAAGCACCAACCAACATCACAGAAAGGGTTATCCCACATCCACGCATAGGCCGTTCAAAGACATAATATTAGTGCTTGAGCAAAAAACATATAGTATCTAAATGATTACTCCTCAAGACCATTCACCACTCATGGCAACGGAAGGTGAATGGAAGATCCAGAAATCAAGTAAGGCTTTTATGGCCGAGCAAACAGAATTAAGTATGCAGTAGATGGCAGAGTATGCAGCAGACCGTTTAAATCACAAATAGGATGGATCATAGCTTGCGTCATATTCTTTCTTCAGCATAACTTTAGGACCAATATATGCCAGAGTTCCAACAATTGATTTTGGTTCAGAGTGATGAACCAATGATAATAGAATAGAAAACAACATGAGTTCAAATCATTTAAAAATTTAGTATCCATGAATTTATGTGTTGTGTTGTGTGCAATATACAAAAAGTTCGAGGAAGCCCATACATCGAGGAAAAAATATTGAATCCAAGATTCATGTCTCATGCATACATTCTACTACGAACAATCACAATCTCCGTCGAGGCAGCCGCCGCCGCCAGATCCAGCAGCCCACGTGGGGAACTACGCTCAATCCAGCGGCCAACGCCGCGCTCACCGGCGCCGCGCACAAGCCCGAAAAGCGCCCCGCCGCCGCCATCCCGGGAGCCAGCCAAGCTTCGTCGGTCGGCCCCTCCGGTGACGGCAAGACGGGGCAGGGAAACTGGCGGCGCTAGGTTTCACAGGTCGGGTGCTTTTCCTCTAGAATTGTTTATTGTTCCCTATATTAGAAATGAATGGAGGGGCATTAGTGGACCAGAAATTCTGATGTGCCATATATTGACCGGAGAATTAGACCACGAAAACGTTTTCCCACAGCCTTACACCTACAACACTTGAAAATATCCTAATCAAGCATATACGACCATTTCACAGCAGATATAAGTTTTAATGCCCTTAACAGTAGTCTGTGTATTAACATGAACCCCGTCTATCATCACGGCAAAGATTTTTTTTCTTTTGATCATGAGGAGGAAAATCAATTGAATCCCCCTTCTCCCTTATTCTACAATTGAAAATTAATTGAACCCCCCTTTGCAGATCAACAAACAATTCGTTCCTAAACGTTTCACAAATCACATGTTTAGGAGACCACAATTTAAATCATGAACGGATCTGATACACAACTATACTCCAAAAGTTGACGTTTTTTTGATCTGGTAGGAGAAACACATGACTTACGGGGGGTGGTCATAGTGGCTCGAGGTAGTTGACACCAGCGCGGCCGGGAACAAGCAGATAGCCTCGGGAAAACTCCTCCGCATCTGCAATGCCCCGGAAAAATTCAGCAGCAGCAAACACACCAGTGCAGCCCAAGCTTGTCCTGTTCCAGATCGAGCCTCTCAACACTAACTCCTCTTCCCAGCACACCCCTTCTTCAACCACCAGACACAGCAGCAGCACAGTATCTCATCCTGCGGCAGCCTCTGGTCCCGCAGCTACTTCTCCAGCTGCCTCGCCATGCGAGGAGGGGCGGCTACCTCACCTCATGGGCCTCGGGCCCATGTCGGCGAGGGGGCTGCGGGGCAGGCCGGCAGGCTGGCGCATCCCACCATGCATAGGGGGACAGATGCGGCGGTGCTTGCTGTCGGCACATAGGACGCAGGCGGCGGCAATGGACTTGGCAGCGAGGCTGGGCTCTTGGTGGACTGGATCCAGAGCAAGGGAAGTCCGAGAGGCAGCAGAGGAGAGCGGTGACGCGAGATCCAGACGGCGGAGCCCTGTTTACGGGCAGCCATGGCTGCGGGAGCTCCGAGCTCTGTCTACCGGCGGCTATGTTGCGGGAGCTCTGAGCTCGGGTGGGGATGGATCCTCGCCCAATTCAAATCCGACTGTCATTGGGAAAGAGAGGGGAGGGTCGGTGGCGAGGAATTTGGGAGCGGTCTAGAAGACTCGTTATCCTTTTCGAGAGGAGGAGAATGGACTCCAGCCTGTTTTTTTTACCTGAGAAACATCCAGACTGTATGGGTTGTCCCTGCTCTAAAATTTTGTCCAAGCAGAGGGTGTTTTTGTAAAAGTGCAAGTGGCACATGGCTTGTCTCGATCTCAGCCATACATTGCCGATCGGACGGCATAGATGACGTGAAGGCAGACACGCCATCATCACCAACTCGCATTTTTATAGGAGTAGAGATGCCACCATTGTACATGCCCTAACACGACTCGCGTCAACTGCCTGCTGCGCATGCCACTGTTGGGAATCGTAGCATAATTTTAAAATTTTCCTACGCTCACCAAGATGCATCTATGGAGTGTACTAGCAACGAGGGGAAGGGAGTGCATCTACATACCCTTGTAGATCGCGAGCGGAAGCGTTCCAATGAACGTGGATGACGGAGTCGTACTCGCCGTGATCCAAATCACCGATGACCGAGTGCCGAACGGATGGCACCTCCGCGTTCAACACACGTATGGTGCAGCGACGTCTCCTCCTTCTTGATCCAGCAAGGGGGAAGGAGAGGTTGATGGAGATCCAACAGCACGACGGCGTGGTGGTGGATGTAGCGGGTCTCCGGCAGGGCTTCGCCGAGCTTCTGCGAGAGAGAGAGAGAGGTGTTGCAGGGGAGGAGGGAGGCGCCCAAGGCTGTAGGTTGCTGCCCTCCCTCCCCCCCCTTTATATAGGCCCCCTGGGGGGGCGCCGGCCCTAGAGATCCCATCTAGGGTGGGGGGCGGAGGCCAAAGGGGGGGAAGGGGTTGCCTTGCCCCCCAAGGCAAGGGGGAAGCCTCCCCTCCCTAGGGTTTGCAACCCTAGGCGCATGGGGGGAGGCCCATGGGGGGCGCCCAGCCCACTAGGGGCTGGTTCCCTTCCACTTTCAGCCCACGGGGCCCTCCTGGATAGGTGGCCCCACCCGGTGGACCCCCGGGACCCTTCCGGTGGTCCCGGTACAATACCGGTAACCCCTGAAACTTTCCCGGTGGCCGAAACTGGACTTCCTATATATAATTCTTCACCTCCGGACCATTCCGGAACCTCTCGTGACGTCCGGGATCTCATCCGGGACTCCGAACAACTTTCGGGTTTCCGCATACACATATCTCTACAACCCTAGCGTCACCGAACCTTAAGTGTGTAGACCCTACGGGTTCGGGAGACATGCAGACATGACCGAGACGCCTCTCCGGTCAATAACCAACAGCCGGATCTGGATACCCATGTTGGCTCCCACATGTTCCACGATGATCTCATCGGATGAACCACGGTGTCGAGGATTCAATCAATCCCGTATGCAATTCCCTTTGTCAATCGGTATGTTACTTGCCCGAGATTCGATCGTCGGTATCCCAATACCTTGTTCAATCTCGTTACCGGCAAGTCTCTTTACTCGTACCGCAATGCATGATCCCGTGACTAACGCCTTAGTCACATAGAGCTCATTATGATGATGCATTACCGAGTGGGCCCAGAGATACCTCTCCGTCACACGGAGTGACAAATCCCAGTCTCGATCCGTGCCAACCCAACATACACTTTCGGAGATACCCGTAGTGCACCTTTATAGTCACCCAGTTACGTTGTGACGTTTGGCACACCCAAAGCACTCCTACGGTATCCGGGAGTTGCACGATCTCATGGTCTAAGGAAAAGATACTTGACATTGGAAAAGCTCTAGCAAACGAAACTACACGATCTTTTATGCTATGCTTAGGATTGGGTCTTGTCCATCACATCATTCTCCTAATGATGTGATCCCGTTATCAATGACATCCAATGTCCATAGTCAGGAAACCATGACTATCTGTTGATCAACGAGCTAGTCAACTAGAGGCTTACTAGGGACACGTTGTGGTCTATGTATTCACACATGTATTACGATTTCCGGACAATACAATTATAGCATGAATAATAGACGATTATCATGAACAAAGAAATATAATAATAACCATTTATTATTGCCTCTAGGGCATATTTCCAACAGCCACGCGTCATGGTGGGGCCCGCCCACCTGCCTGGCCTTATCTCCTCGTCTCATGTGGTCGCGAGAACCACTCGGTTTTTCAATGAGCTCAATCTCTTTTTTGGTCCGCACCTCGCTCCAGCTCTCTTCGTCATGGCCTTGCCCAAGCTTTGCTCTCCAAGTCAACACGCGGTGCTGCGATGCGGGCTCGCCGGCAGCTGCAAGGCATCCCTCGTTGCTGCACCACTCTATTTTCCATCGAGGTCGATCCCCTTTTCATCCGTCACCTCTCGCTGTGGCTGTTCCCCAAGCTCTCTCCACCATGGTTATTGCCCAAGCTCCCGACATGGCCTGCTTCCCAAGTTCCACAAGATGTTGTTGCGATGCGGCTCGTCAGCGGTTGCCGGCGCCGCAACACAGCCTCATTTTTGGTGACTCGTGTCGCCGCAACACTCATCGGCGGATGTCGGTGCTGAATGCAGCGCTCGACATTGTTTGGCGGCCCTGTGACACGGCGACCGTCGGGGGCTGCCGGTGCTGCAACGCAACGCTGTCAGTGACTCAGTGCTGCGACGCAGTGCTTGTGGGCGCCGGTGCTGCGACACGGAGCTCGTCGGCGTTGTCAGCACTGCTATACATCACTCGTGACGTTGTGCTGCTTTGTGGCCCGTCGATGGCAGCCGGTGTTGCGTATGATGTGATGCAGCACTTACTGGCGATGTAGGTCGGATGAGGCACGACGGTGCTGCAACGGAGTATTCGTTGGCGACTATCGGTGCTGCAATGCAGCGTTGGCGCCGGTGTTGCTGCAATACAAGGTCCGCTTCGACGGAGCAACAAGGGCACCACGGCTTCTTGGGTGTGATGTTGCATTTGCTGGATCTGGAAGAGAAGGAAGCAACATGCATGACCCTCATCTGACGGCTACGCGACGTAGATCGAACAGCTAAACACCCGACTGATTTCTCGTGGAAACCAGTCGGATGACCCCTAGCAGCCGCCTTAATTCCAACATATAGTAGACCCGGAGAAACTATAAGCATGCATATGTGGCTCATTGTAGAATGTCATGTTAGATTAAAGTAACTATTAAGAAAACATCATGCATTTCTAGAGAACAAAAATAATATGAAAGACTCGGCTATTAAAAATATCATGTAAAACTTTTATGCAAGCACAAAAGTAACATTGCTCCGGTTTTTAGAAATAAATATATGTCAAAATTAAAAGTCTCATTGAAGAGTAAGATTTTTTATGTGGTTCTAGGGCAATCTTGATCAAATATAAGTTGGCCAAACATAGGTGGCAGGGATGTACCTTTTGTGGCCGGAAGAAAAATCCTTTGTTTTGATCTAACTCATTTGTGATGCTGCTATGCCGCACAGTACATGTTGTTTTAGTTTACCTCCTCCAAGCATGGTGAATATGTAGGGTAGCTGGTTGGAAATAGTCCACTCCAAACTTAAGGCGCATATGCGTAAATGTTTGTGTGCTTTAGTGTGTGCAATATGGAATTGCTGTAATGACCTTGTCTTTAACATGTCCAACTTTTCAACATTTTGCAGGTCATCTATGGAGCTACTAGTTCAAGGACGTGGATTTTTGGCTCTGGGGAGCATATGCTCCCTAATGAAGAGTAAAGTCAAAATAAATAGTAAATAAATTTTAAAAATTCTGTTTTTTTGTAGATGTTCATATTAATGTGGCAAGTGTGATTGATAATTTACATGCCATATGCGATAGCAGTGCTTCGTCGGTGAAAAAAAACAAAATTAAGGGTAACATTTGGCGTTCGACTTACTTTTTTGCATAGGTCAAAATACTTAAGTTTTTCCACTAAAAATTTGCATGTACCATTTGGATGTGACAATGAACACATCTATTTTTATCCAAAAAAATTACATTTGTAAAATCCATTTTTGGCACATTGGAAACGAAGATGTCGAGCTAGTTCAAAAAAAATATGAACTATGGTCTATGCGGATTGAGCTCAACCTGTTTTTGAAGAATCCTACGTGCAAAAGTATATATTAGCCTCTCTTAAAAGATAACACAATTAAACCTCACCTCGGTTTAAAATTCGATCCATGTCCATATTGTAGGGGAACGCAGCAGAAAACAAAAAAATTCCGACCTACGCACCAGCCCAGGACCACTATGGAGACTGCATACATGATTTGATCTTTTTCGTTACCGACTCGTAGCGCAGTGGGAAGTAGAGTCGATGACGATCGGCGGTGCAGATCCCCGCAGCTAGGATTTACAACCTCCCAACCGCGAGGATGTATACCCTCATCTGCTGCTCAGACAGCCCTCCAGGAGGCGGTCGAACAGCCCCCCGGACGGTGTCGCGGACAGCCCTTCGGGAGGACCTTCGAAACTCGAACGGTCACTCGGACAGCCCTTTAGGAGGACCTTCGAAACTCGGACGGTCACACGGACAGCCCTTCGGGAGGCACTCACGAACTAAGACCGAAACTACGATCTCTCTACAGAGTTGCACACATACGGTGTCATCTATCCGGCAGGGCTTCGCCGTCCAGAACTAGTTCCTGCCGGAACCCAGACAGCCTTACGGCTCTACGAAACTCTTTTCGTGGGAGGGAGAGAAGAAGCCAGATAATGCATGGCATGCGTATGAGAGCAAGGGATGAGTGTGGAGGGCTGCCCCTCCACCTCTATTTATAGGAAATCCCAAGGGGTAGGGTAGTTTCACAAAAAACCCAAAATGCACATGAATGAAGTCCTTCCACAAGGACCTAGGAGTGAAACCAAGGAACAAGAGGGTCCCCAAGGGGGGATACCCCATGTGGCCGGCCACACCCCCATGAGGGGCCCAAAAAATGGCTCCTATCCATCCATGTCATCCCCAAGATCTTTTGGAGCAAAGCCCCAAAAGGTGGCTTTCCATAAAGTAACCATAAAGCTGATTTTCACTATTCACGACGACATTTTTCAGCGTCTGATCGAACTGAAAATATTTATGTGGGCTAAGAACATTTCCAGTACCCACTAAAATGATTTTCAACACGTTCCGAAACAATTCCGGTTTTAGTGATTTTCATCTGCGAAACGCATCTGAAGTGGCTCCGGCAGCTCCGGAACATTTCCGGTTTTTATCTCAGAAAATTCCAAAAAGCTTCCAGAATGATTCTGGCATCCTCCAAGAATTATCAGGCATGTGCCGAAACCAATTTGACTTAATGGTGTATCCCGAAACAACTTTTCGGTATCATCGAAACTTATCCGATGACCTCTCTCTGCGGTACGATTCCGCTGTCCGAAACTTTTCGGTGTCCGAAACTTTTTCGGTGATTTTCTCTCAGACTCCATGTCTAGTATTCAGCAGATAGATGACCCTTAAGCGTGTGACCCTATAGGTTCGGTGAAGTATAGACATGACCCGGAACCCCTTCCGATCAATGATCAACATCGGAGCCGTGGACACCCATATTGACCCCTATACCCACACGAATAAATATTCGAGTGAACCTCCAGTTGCCGTGTGCTATTCCTGTTGCTTCGCGATATGTTACAAATACCCGAGGTGAGACATGTTGGCATTCCCGTGGATCAACAACTTGTCCACTATGCTAGTTACCTCGTTACCGGTATTGTTCTCTTTTCTCGTTATCGTGTTCCGGCATCCCCGTGATCAAATCACAAAGTGTCTGGCCAGACGATGATGGATACCGTAACACCGAGAGGGCCCAGAGATATCTCTCCATCGTCGGAGGAGCAAATCCCAATCTTGAGCTATCAAGTTACTTGACACACTTTTCCATGAACCCGTAAGCCGCCGTAATAGCCACCCATTTACGGATGACGTTTTAACAAACCCCAAAGTTCATGAAGCAAGCATGAAGAAACTCGATACTCTCATGGTCTAAGGAATCATGCAAACGTTAACCATCTCTGTGTTATGTACCAATAAACTTGTGACGAATGAATCTCATAGCATAACATCAATCCGGGTCGATTCAACACAAATGTTCTCTTAACATTGTGCCCTCAAAGTTGCTGGCATAGACATGCCCATGACCAGGAAAACAGAATCATCATGCAACACTTGAGCTAGTCTTAGAGGCCAGACTAGGAATACTTCTTACCGTTTATTATTCCACACGTGCATATGAGTCTTCCTCCGAGCCTCGTGGATATTGCAGACTCGAGAATCATTGCAGTTATAGCATGGAACATAAACATAATTATGAACTCGGAGATAAATAATATCATTTATTATTGCCTCTAGGGCATATCTCCTACAGACTCCCACTTGCACTAGAGTCAATAATCTAGCTTATGCTAATGCACTTCACACCTGTGGCACACCGGTGTAAATATGCTTCGCTTGTGGTATAGCCTGATGTCCAACGGATCTGACGACTTCAGTTCCGTGTGTATCTTTGCATGTCCTCGCGTTTTCACGTTTTCACAAAATTCATATTTTGTGTGGACTTGGCTTTGTATGTATGTGAATCACAGGTCGAACCTGGATTCCTCAGACTGAGTTATGGAGCAACTACCTGCAGTAGTGTCCCATTGTCAAAAGCCATCTTGGAACTATACTAAGTTCATGAATGAACTATATGATTCAACATCTTCTTTGTCGCTTCTAAAGCGTCAACATACTTAGCCCTTGTTATAGAATTCGCCACAGTAACTAGTTCGAACAAATTCCAACTAACTGTGCCACCACATTGTGTGTTACACAAAACCCTTAATTTAAATCGAAAATCGCATGGAGAAAAGATGAAGACTCTATCGATGTAACATTTTACAACGAACTCTTCATGATCTCTGCTTGCGAGAAAACCATGTCATCAGTACTTACTCTAGTACTCTGTGACATCTTTCACTGTTGTCCCATGATCAGTAATTTGATCACTTTGGTATCCATACTCGCAACACCTTGGGAGTATCGGACATATCTGGTTGTTTTACATACCATGGAATACATGATTAATCCAAACACAAAAGTGTGTGGAATCTGCATCATGTATTTTACTCATCAGTGTTTTGGGACACCGAGTCTTGCAAAAACTCTTTCCATGTGACTTTGGCAAGAATCACTCCTTGGCGTTTTAAATGCTAAAAGGTTTTAGCATCTTGTCAATATGTATTCATTTCTTAGCCCCATTAGGTAAATCTATCTCCATAGATCATCATGCCTAATATTGTGGCTATTTAGCCTAAGCACTTCATCGAAAAACTATTTTCAAATGAAGTCCTAATTTGTGTCAAGAAATTTATTTCCAATTACCAATGTGCCAAGCACATAAGGTTTTTAGAAATATTATTACGCTCCCACTTACTTTCTTGAATTACAAGCATCTTCGTTACCCATTGATGAAGTCAAAACCCCTTTGACCATTTCATCAAAACACGAAGATTCCAACTCCATTTTGCTCTCTTCTGTCCATTGCTGGAACTCTGAAGTTTGCATACCTACTAGCATCCTCTGGATCGACAAATTACTTTGGACTGTATCATATACAAGTCCTAGCTTTCATTTCCATCAGATGGAAATCCTTTTATCATCCATGTTTCATATCTCATGATTGAAATATGTATTAATTGCTAGTTCAACCCGAACCGACTTTAAGCATCGCTACGATGAAAACAACCTCATCGTATTATTTCAACAAGTCGAGCTTTATGGATAAAACATTTTATCCATATCAGTTTTAAGTTCCATAAATATTCGTTAGACTCTAAGTCTTCCGAAAGGTGTATCAAGGTTTTAATCTTGAATCACTTATATGGAAACTAACTCGGGTTGTATTGGCATTTAGCCAATTCCGGAGTCAGGGCCCATCAACGCTTCCTTGTGTATCGTAGGTATAATGTTGTCTAACAACAATATCTCATTTGCGCACCTGAGAGGTTTGCACGAGCCTTGCCTACGTGGTTCAGCTGCAAGTTCGACCGAAGTTCATACATTTTATTGTAGAGACTTCTGTATCAGTCGCAGTAGGAAACTCTGGAATTTCTTCCAAGGTCTCTTTCCTTTGATCTGATGAAGATACTGTTTATCTCGTCGAGTTGCACTATTCTCCCACTCACCTTTTAGAAAGAACCATTCTCTTTAAAAGCACACCGTTTCGCGGCAAAACTATTTGCCTCGGTATAGTGAGGGAGGAATACCCAACATTTTGGTATAACCTACAAAGTAGCACTTGTCTGATTTGGAATAGGTTTGTAACCTTTTACACAAGCCCCATATTCCAAATGTTAAGAAAAGATATAACATGGTTGGGCGTACCATACCATGGCTTCATTTCAACAGACCCGATGTAGCTCTTTTCAGTGTAAAAGCCGCAGTCTCTAAAGCATCACTTTAAAAGGGATAATGGCAAATTTATTTATGTCATCTTTGACCTTACCATGTCATAAATGGTTTGATTACATCTCCACGGACTTTCCACTTGCAGTGGTGTTCCGGGAGGTGCAAATTTATGAAACCCCTTTCACAACTCATCAGACATTCGCTAAACATGTAACTCAAATATTCCTTTGTGCAATCAAATTGCAGAAACATAATTTTCTTGTTACAATAACTTCTACTTCATTTTTGAGAACCTTTCGAATGATTTCAAAAGATCCAGACTTACGTCTCATCAATTAAATATCCATATATCTACTTGAGTCATTTCTGAAGATAAATAAATCCACCACTAACAACACTTATCGGACTACACACATCAAATGTATGATCACTAATAAGTTTGTTGTTCGTTCCTTATGGCCTGTGAATGGTATTTTAGTCACTTCACTTTTCGGAGGAAAGTTGCAAGTGTCAGATGATTCAAAATCAAAAAGACTTCAAAATCCATCATAATGGAATTTTCCATGCGGGTTTCTCCAATGTGACCAAATGTAGTGCCACACTTGTGTGGTATTCTTTTAGTCTTGCGACATTTAGCGTCAGTGTTATGGATGTATCATATTACCCTCAATATTCATAACATACGTCCCATCGATGATGGAAGTATGGCCCTTATGTTATTCATAATACTTAACAACAATTGTTGTTTTTATGAACAACTCTTTTGCAACAAACATTGTGCAATGGGCTAGAGTGTATGAAACTCTAAAATGAATTATGAAAGTAAACCCAGAGGTATTGTATTATTATCAATATTCATAACATACATCTCATTCATAATGAAAGTATGGCCCTTGTGTTATTCATAACATCGAACATAAAAAGTTCTCTTATGAACAACCTTCTTGCAAGAGGATAGAGTTTGTAAAACTCTAAATGAATTATGAAAATAAATACAGACGGCAATACACCGATGGAAGGTATAGTAACATTTACTATGTTCCCTGTGTATACCTTAACCTCATTTCTAGCTAGTCTTTCAGGCCATAGTAGTTCTTACGTCGAGTTGCAACAGAATGCAATCGAGCGGGAATTTTTGTGATGAACTCACAATACCCAAGAATTAGTGATTAACATGTTTAACCATAATTCGCAAGAACTATATCTTTGACCAGCCTTCTATACATCAAAAACTTGTATGACATTCTTACATGAGCTGGATATTCCAGTCTTCTTTCCTTTTGCCTTTATACTTCTAACAGTTTAACTTTTAGTATTTCTCCTACTCTCAGAAGAAGCACCCAACTTAAGAGTGGCATTAGCCCCGGACTTCCTAGGCGTGTAAGTCATACTAACACCCTTTGGACACTTCCTTTCTCTTTAAGTTGTTGTTTTATTCACCTTTCATTATATGACAGGCGTTCTTCTGGATCCCTTTCCCAATAGTCAAATGAATAGTAAACACTTTTACTAATACTTGCAAACAAACATTGCTTTGTTTGTATCTGAAAATAATCTTCAGTTCCATGAATATCATATAACTATCCCAACTTTCGAAGTTTGGGTTTCATGGAAGCAAACATATTCCACTTGACCATAACAGAATTCTAGCTTTTGGATCGAAGGATGAGAATCACATGATCCATAGCATTAGCGGGAGGATACGAAAAGCATGCGATAGGACAAAGTCCTTCTCGGCACTTTTGAGGACAATCCTCATATTACGTTACCAATCGTAAAGTTTTAACTAGATATTTAACAGCTATTCAATTTTAATAGGGAAGGTGGAAATGCGAGCCATTATTCTACAACTATTATGCAAGAAACACTTAGACAGTGTTCATAATTAATTGCACTGAGAATTAAACATGTTAATTCAACAGTGCGCTCCCACTCAAATCAATATCTCTCACAATTAATTTTGAGTGATACAAGATCCAGACTTCAATTCATCGCCATAGAATCATCATCTCATAACGGGAATTTTAATCGGTAGGCCAACTTGCCGATCACATCTCTATGTGACTCTTGCTCATCTTTCGATGCGTGTGTTCCGAGCTCAGGACGATCCTGCCATGAACGTCAAGACAACCAAGTGATCTTGCTGCGAGGTCTGACCTCACCCGCCTCACACTTCTCTAATCGTTCGTACCCATGCATCCATGGCGCACCCCGAAAAGATAGGTGCCGTGACGGTGCTACACTTGGGAGAACACTAACTACTTGATATTTTAAGTGAGAGATCACCCTAATAAAAGCGACTACCGCGCAATCAAGAAGGGTGCATCATAAGGGATAAACATCTCAGGCAATTCATAATAGCATGATATGGTATAGCCCTTTCTGACGGAGAAGTATTTCATTTCTTCGTCTTCGGCATTCGCGTCGGTGTTCACCTTCGCGAAGATTGCCCCCACCTTGTCGATGCACCAGATAATATTGCTATCTCTATAGCTAACAAAATAATGCATTACAACAAGGTTGACACGCAGGTCATTAAAGTGCAATCATATGGCTCCAGCCATCATGCCGAATCATGACACGCAGGTCATGTTAATCAAATTACATCATATAGTCATCTCATACATAATCGAATTAGTATGAGCACTGCTATACCACATCACATGCACATCCTGCAAAACCAAGTTAGACGCCTCTAATCGGTTTATGCAAAATTTATTTTATGTGGCTTCTAAGGTTTTGACTTAAACCGCAGCTACCAACATATTATCATCAAGTATGATTATTCAGGTTGCTAGATTAACATCTCGGGGTGTATGAAACACGGGATAATTAAATCTCGAGCCCCATACTAAACTTCGTCATACGCATGACCCCCGTGCAGATAATATCTGCAATGCCCTTTCATCCGCGAATTTCATCTTTCTTTTGACTACGGCAGAACCCAAAGAACTGATAGCACTTCCATGATCAATCAGGATCACAGATTGCCAGAACTTTGTCAAATTCCACCATGCTGTCTCGAGATTGAGCAAACGCAAATTCTAGGGAAGCAACAAGAATGTCGGGTAACAGATTTCATCTGTCACCCGCATAAATAATTTTCAGCAATAGATCTCATCTACTACCTAATTATATTATGCAATACCCATACATCTCCATGTATTCTAGATCGAAACCTGCATCTACGCATAGCACGGCTCTTGATGCCACTGTAGGGGAACGCAGCAGAAAACAAAAAATTTCCGATCTACGCACCAGCCCAGGACCACTATGGAGACTGCATACATGATTTGATCTTTTTCGTTACCGCTCGTAGCGCAGCGGGAAGTAGAGTCGATGACGATCGGCGGTGCAGATCCCCGCAGCTAGGATTTACAACCTCCCAACCGCGAGGATGTATACCCTCATCTGCTGCTCAGACAGCCCTCCAGGAGGCGGTCGAACAGCCCCCCGGACGGTGTCGCGGACAGCCCTTCGGGAGGACCTTCGAAACTCGAACGGTCACTCGGACAGCCCTTTAGGAGGACCTTCGAAACTCGGACGGTCACACGGACAGCCCTTCGGGAGGCACTCACGAACTAAGACCGAAACTACGATCTCTCTACAGAGTTGCACACATACGGTGTCATCTATCCGGCAGGGCTTCGCCGTCCAGAACTAGTTCCTGCCGGAACCCAGACAGCCTTACGGCTCTACGAAACTCTTTTCGTGGGAGGGAGAGAAGAAGCCAGATAATGCATGGCATGCGTATGAGAGCAAGGGATGAGTGTGGAGGGCTGCCCCTCCACCTCTATTTATAGGAAATCCCAAGGGGTAGGGTAGTTTCACAAAAAACCCAAAATGCACATGAATGAAGTCCTTCCACAAGGACCTAGGAGTGAAACCAAGGAACAAGAGGGTCCCCAAGGGGGGATACCCCATGTGGCCGGCCACACCCCCATGAGGGGCCCAAAAAATGGCTCCTATCCATCCATGTCATCCCCAAGATCTTTTGGAGCAAAGCCCCAAAAGGTGGCTTTCCATAAAGTAACCATAAAGCTGATTTTCACTATTCACGACGACATTTTTCAGCGTCTGATCGAACTGAAAATATTTATGTGGGCTAAGAACATTTCCAGTACCCACTAAAATGATTTTCAACACGTTCCGAAACAATTCCGGTTTTAGTGATTTTCATCTGCGAAACGCATCTGAAGTGGCTCCGGCAGCTCCGGAACATTTCCGGTTTTTATCTCAGAAAATTCCAAAAAGCTTCCAGAATGATTCTGGCATCCTCCAAGAATTATCAGGCATGTGCCGAAACCAATTTGACTTAATGGTGTATCCCGAAACAACTTTTCGGTATCATCGAAACTTATCCGATGACCTCTCTCTGCGGTACGATTCCGCTGTCCGAAACTTTTCGGTGTCCGAAACTTTTTCGGTGATTTTCTCTCAGACTCCATGTCTAGTATTCAGCAGATAGATGACCCTTAAGCGTGTGACCCTATAGGTTCGGTGAAGTATAGACATGACCCGGAACCCCTTCCGATCAATGATCAACATCGGAGCCGTGGACACCCATATTGACCCCTATACCCACACGAATAAATATTCGAGTGAACCTCCAGTTGCCGTGTGCTATTCCTGTTGCTTCGCGATATGTTACAAATACCCGAGGTGAGACATGTTGGCATTCCCGTGGATCAACAACTTGTCCACTATGCTAGTTACCTCGTTACCGGTATTGTTCTCTTTTCTCGTTATCGTGTTCCGGCATCCCCGTGATCAAATCACAAAGTGTCTGGCCAGACGATGATGGATACCGTAACACCGAGAGGGCCCAGAGATATCTCTCCATCGTCGGAGGAGCAAATCCCAATCTTGAGCTATCAAGTTACTTGACACACTTTTCCATGAACCCGTAAGCCGCCGTAATAGCCACCCATTTACGGATGACGTTTTAACAAACCCCAAAGTTCATGAAGCAAGCATGAAGAAACTCGATACTCTCATGGTCTAAGGAATCATGCAAACGTTAACCATCTCTGTGTTATGTACCAATAAACTTGTGACGAATGAATCTCATAGCATAACATCAATCCGGGTCGATTCAACACAAATGTTCTCTTAACATTGTGCCCTCAAAGTTGCTGGCATAGACATGCCCATGACCAGGAAAACAGAATCATCATGCAACACTTGAGCTAGTCTTAGAGGCCAGACTAGGAATACTTCTTACCGTTTATTATTCCACACGTGCATATGAGTCTTCCTCCGAGCCTCGTGGATATTGCAGACTCGAGAATCATTGCAGTTATAGCATGGAACATAAACATAATTATGAACTCGGAGATAAATAATATCATTTATTATTGCCTCTAGGGCATATCTCCTACACATATGGCATGTAAAGTGTGAGCTTTGCTAAGTTTTTTTGAAAAAAGGAGTCTAAATTTCCTACATCATCTAGAGCATGTTGTTCGTCCCACACCCTTAAAAATAATATCATCAATTCTTTTTTCCAGGTTATATTTTCTATGTCGGTTGTTTTGGAGCTCGAGCCTATGTGCTCCTGCATGGATGGTAGAAAAATAAAAGTATTCACATTATTCTAAATATTCTTCACAATGAACACGGGCATGTATCCTAACTGTATGCAATTTTCTGTCGAGAAAATACATGTCTGGCGGCCTTTGCCAAAGAACATAAACAAAAATGATTACTCTAAAAAGCTTTTTAGCATTGAATTTTGGTTTTAAAAAAATCAGACCACCACTTGTGTCTTTTCTTCAGGAAAATTTGCAAGTTTTAAAAATGAATACTATTGTTTGATTTCACTGATAGGAGGGAGCATATAAGCCTGATCTCACTATCGAATTTATCTCTCTTTCTTTTACTTTCCATTGCTGAACTCTCTTTCTCGATCATCTACCTTTTTTATTCCTCTAGACTCAGTTCTTCAACTAGAATTTGTTTAAGAAAAATATCCCCTTACCTCTTGGCTTGCATTGTTTGGAATCGATTCTAAAATTGCAAAGTGTCACTTAGCATAGCACCGACTTTACATTGACACTGCACATGCTAAAAGTTGCTTTTAAACAAAGCATCTACATAGTAAGTTGGGGATCCAACCAAGGGGTTTGCCTAAAAATAAGCTCTGTAGAATACATTCAACAAAGGGGTTCACCTCAAAATCGATCGAAGAATGCACATATAGAGCCAGGATTTTATGAAGACTATGGTGAAATATGTGCTACATGAGCCACGAGGAGAGATATAACCCAGGATGGACCAACATTCACTAAAATTCATATAGAAAACCTTTCTCGCCCCAGGCAGGAGCATAAGATATGTCTCTACCGTTGCATACATCGAAGTTGCTAGAGGAACCAATGAAATATATACTACATTTTTTCACACCTAAATAAACACCACATGATTCTTGCTTCCTAGTGGATTAAATTGACACCTGCCAAACTGTTGTTATGTCATATCCACCTACCAACGCATGCATGCCTAAGGAACACACCCATGATTAACGCGTTCATTGGGTGGAGATTTGCATAATTGGTGCATTGCTCTAGCCAACTCCTTAGTAAGCAGCAAAAATCAGGGCTTGGCCTATAAAAACAATATTCTCATGCATCATGGGAAGGCCAAGACCTCTAGCATTGCAGGTAGAGGATAAACTTGACAAAAGTAGATGAGTAAACTGATTTATCACCCTCTCTTCCATGGATCATCACCACACCACCATCCAAAACAGTCGGTCTAAAAACTCCAAGCACATCAAGCCTCTTCATTTAAGACCAAGACAATTTCACACGAATACATCCAACCACCTTCTACACGATCATTCGTAACAAAGTATATCGTGCAAAACGTCGAAGCTCCATGCCAAAGTGCACCACCGCCATTATTGGTGTGTCATTCCACACAAATTCTTTCAAATTAAATTTGGGAAATGGAGGCTCAATGTATTAAAGAAACACAACATATTGGTCAACATTCACGGATGGATGAGGAGTTGAGGAGCCCAACAATCACTTGGGTATGCCTTACACTAGAGACTCTCATGGCATTTATGAAAATTTTCCTTAAACCTACGACAAGTATGATATTCATGAACACCGAGCCTAGTGTGGTTGGTAGATGGGTGTTGAGACCAACAGCCCACTCACCTTCAAGGCTTTGAACCTGCAAGGACTCTAAATAGAAAACTATATGGTGTGCAATTACCGGTAGGGCTAGTACTATCTAGAGCAGATGAAGTTATGAACCACATTCGAAGGGAAACGAGAAAGGAATTGTCATTGATTTTTGTCCAGATCGACAATGTAGTGGTTTTGGCCAGCAGCAGTCATTGCAGATCCACAAATGATCTAGAGAAGCCCAGGGACAGGCAGGGTAAATTCATGTCTGTGATACAGTATGTAAATAAAGTTCACGTGTTTTCTCAATGTTGATCTTGGATATATTATTCTTATGCGTTTAGTTACCATAAGATTATGTATGTCGACACATTTGATTCATGTTTATTTATTGTGTTCCTAAATTCTGAGTTCCATGAAGTCCCACATCTTAATATGCACATTTATAGTACAAAAATGTATGGAGTTGTTTACATTTGCACTGCATTTCAGTCCAAGATGTGATCATAATCGAATATGGTAAAATAAATACTAACCAAGTCAACTCTTAACAAATGTGTACATGAAAAATCCTAATAACAAGATCATCGCGGCTGGATAGCAGTTATCGAGGCATAGTTGATCGACTTCTGAGAAACCAACGGTTTACTCCTTAACATGGCTGATGGCGCTAACAATGGGACGTTTCTCACCGGCCTAGATGGTGCGGGCATGCTTATTTGTTCACTGACGAGCATTAGCAGGACATTTGACATGGTTGGTCGAATGTCGGGGTCGTCTTGCACGCAGAGGAGGCCGACTTGGAAGCAACGCCATGCCTCGTCCCTTGAGTAAGATTGCCCAAGTGCACGGTCAATGAATTCATTTGCCCGATCTTCAATCCAGAACTTCCATGCCTACCAAAAGGAAGTTCAGTTGACGAGATGAAGCATTTTAGCAGATTATTCTACGGACCTAGAATAGAGTTTTAAATGTCCATACATCTTGGATGAGGGATTGTTGGTGCTCCTCAAGGTATGATATGCCATTCCGTTGTCCACTCAAGATCTCTAGTAGGAGGACTCCAAAGCCAAAAACGTCTGATTTCACTGAGAAGACACTATCCATCACAAATTCCGGTGCCATGTACCCACTGCATTAATAATTCAACTTGGGGTAAGTAGCATATACATATCGCATTTCATGGTTGTAACCTACCAATAGTAGCTTGTGATTGCTAATTACTAGGTTCCGACGACGCGTCCCGTGTTGACACCATTGCATTCGTCCTTAAAGATCCTAGCCAAGCCGAAGTCGGAGATCTTGGGGTTCATCTTGTTGTCGAGGAGAACATTACTTGGCTTGAGGTCTCGGTGGATGACCTTGAGCAGTGAGTCCTCATGGAGGTAGAGCAACCCACGGGCAATGCCAATGATGATGTTGTGCCTGCTATTCCAGTCTAGCTCGACGCCTTTGCTGGTGTCTAACAATTTCAATACCACATGGATATCACAAGTGATGAATTAGCTCATCAAGGATACAATTAAAAAAATTAAATTGATACGATTGTAGATTAATATTATTTTAGTGGGAATTTCATATATCCTCTTTTTATGTGTGCATGATTGACAATGAATGTCTAATTTATAATTTGACACGACTATACTTTAGTTAAAGATCGTCAACAAAAGTGTATCCTACTTAGACATCTTCTTCATGCAGGAAGACTGAAAGAGATAGCTCATTCATTATGATAGGCATGCCTCTATCTCTTCTACTTCCTCATTCCATACATCTGCATTCTTCCTTCTAAATCACCTTCCCAAGCCAGCACATCTCTCTCTCTCTCTAGTCTTCACCTACCCATCCTCTCAACAACTTCTTTGGCCCATCCCACTAACCTTTGAGACAAAGGTGATCCTTATCTCCAGTTCTCAAAATGACCTCCTGCAATGTATGTTTTCTACCTAGAAGAATGGCCATCTTTCCTACATCTAGTCGCCACTCACCACTCGATCTTCATACACTATAGGTTGTGCGCATCACAATAATGCAGAAGCTGGGGTTTTTATCCTCCTTTAAAAAAACCCACTATGGACAAGGCACTCCACCCAATTTTGGTGCTTAGGCATGTAGTCGTGTAGTTTGCCCACCCAGGTTCAATTCCTAGAATTGTTCCATTATGCATAGGCCCCCATACCGCCATTATTTTTTCATGAGGACCAGACTTGATGTGTGGTGATGGAACGCGTGCACTATTGCACCCACCAAAATAAAAATCGGGGCACTCATATTTAAAACGTCATGTGCATCTCTGATTGGTGCACACACCAAGAGAAGTGAAATTCTAAAAAATTTAAGGAACTGGCTAGGGTTAATGCAAAATTTAAGGTGCATTTTCAACTGGGAGTGTGTGTGTGTGTGTCATACTATGGGTTATTTGCAATTTCCATGATGATTGGGTTTTTACATAACAACACTTCTAATTTTTTTACAACTTATCTTTCAAGCTATAAGATGAATCCGTACATGGTGCTATGCAACGTGCGGAGGCGCCTATGACTCTGGTTGCAGTTTTTGAAAAAGGTATCATGAAAAACATTCAGCTAGTTTGGACGAGGATCATGTAATAGGTTATCGCCCAGCTGTGGTTGGACCTTCATCTTCTTTGTGTTTTTTATCGGATGACTGCTACTAGTATATTTTAATAAAGAATTATTGTGTGCATCACAAGATGAGGTTATCCCTCTGTTGCAATAAGTAAATAAATAAACAAGACACTCCACAACCCTTGCCCCTCTCCGTGTCCTCTACGTCCTATCGGCTGCAACCCTAGCTTGCTTTGCAGCTTCCACGCAGCAAATGATGTATACTCCCCCTGTTCTATAATATAATAGCATTTCTTATACTAGTGCATTTGTGTAAATCCAAGAAGGAGGCTTGATGGGAAAGCAAGGAATGAGATGAAAGTGCGAGAGATGGATCAGCGTGGAGACGTGGGAAGAGTGAAACATATGCATGGCCACACGCCGGAGATGACGTGGCATCTAGGTGGCCAGTGACGCAACCACATCGCTCCTGACACATGCGTCACGGCTATCAAATTTTTTTCTTTGCAGGATACGGCTATCAAAATATTGACAGCGCCTAAATTGAATTGAAGGTCCGGTGAGATGGAGGTGGAACGCACCAAAGAGGAAGGCGTCGAGGCTGCCGTTGGGCAAGTACTCGTAGACAAGCAGCTTCTCGCCGTGCTCGGCGCACCAGCCCAGCAGCCGCACCAGGTTGCGGTGCTGCAGCTTGGCGATCAGCTCCACCTCGTTCCGGAACTCCGCCGCGCCCTGCAGCGAACGCACCGACAGCCGCTTCACGGCGATCTCCGCGCCGCACGCCATGACGCCCTTCGATCCCGCAGAGGTTCGGATCAGCAGAGGAACGCCGACGAGGAAGGCAAGATGTTCTACATAATATATTGATCAGTAGGAGAGTGCTTGATCTTACTCTGTATACCGGGCCGAAGCCGCCCTCGCCGAGCTTGTTGGCCCTGGCGAAGTTGCCGGTCGCGGCGTCGATGGAGGCCAGGTCCATGAGCGGCAGCTCCGAGATCGACCTTGACAGCGGCCTCATGTTCTCGTTCTGCGTTCTCCTGACGGCTGAAGCGAATTCCTCGGTCGGATCAGCACAAGCTTAGCTTCGCTCTAACTAACAATGGACACGCCCGTTCAGGGAAGTGCTGGGTCGATGACGTACCGTTGCGCTTCCGCCAGCGCCAGCAGTAGACGCAGTAGAGGAGCGTGCAGAAGATGACCACCACCAGAACGGACACCATGATCTTCACCGAGTTCGGGCTTGAGCCATGCGCCGCAGCTGCAACAACCAACAACACGACATCAACACAGCAACAGTTCAGTCTTGGGCTCTTCGCCGTTCGTCAGCTAGTGTTTGTCAACTCACCCATATTCAGCAACAGTTCAGCACGTACCCATATTCAGGTGAAACACGAGCAGAGTGTTTGTCAACTCACCTGCCTCGTCGCCCGCCGGCGGCGCGGACGTTGACGTGCCCAGCAGCCGGCGGTGGCCCACGAGTCGGTGCGGTGGTATCACCATGTGCAACTACTCCGGCGGAATGTCCGAGCTAGCTATAGCTAGCTAGCTTTCCGAATGGATGGAGCAAGTGTCAGCTTGTGATTACTGATGGGCGCAAATGGAAGGGTGGAGGAGGTCAACGACGTTAGTGCGTTATATGGGGAGCGGGGTGGAAGTGATTGGTGGTTCGCCCGCCGGCGCCGGATGTATGCCATTTTTTTGTCCTTTCAGCACGGGCAGCTGATCGATACATTTGACAGCTGAGTTCCTATGCTGATGCTGCTAGATAAGTGCCCCTGCTTTGCGAGCTCTATATCATGCATGCCAGTCCTTTCGTGCCTCGCGTCAAACTCATTTGATTAAGATAATCTTATGAGGTCCTTAAATTGGTTTGTTGTTGAGCTTGATTCTGTTTTAGTATTTCGAACAAAACATAACAGTATGCTGTTTCATATTGAAACCCGTGTTGAGATGAACCTGACGTTCAACACAAAATGCTAATCGGAATGATTGTTTGCAAGATAAATCATTTTGCAAATTTGAACTTATCATTTAATAATACAGATGATGTTAGCCTGAGTTTACAGTTTTTTGTGCGTACGCATGCAAGTATGGATGGGAGAATGCCCACTGGCAGAACGTAGCACAACAAGACAATGGTGCATTGTGTGGCACCATGTACAAATGATTCTTTCAATCCCCCTGCCGCAATATGATATGCAAGACTTCATTGCCTGAAATTATACGAAAAATGATATATTCTTAGTTAGGTCCGCCTACTCTATGAAGTGGGATCATCAGTTTGATAGCAAACTAAAACACTCTAATGGGATGGGGCGAATCACAGTTAACCCTATTTGCAGTAAAATATGGAAACTAGACTGTCCGGCAAAAGTAAAAAAATTCTTATGGCGTACGCTATATGGTACAATCCCGTGCAGGGTTACGCTAGCTAATAGATATATGAAGGTTTCACCCATATGCCCAACTTGTTCTGAGGGCTTAGAAGATACAAAACATCTGTTTTTCCAGTGTAGTAAAGCAAAGGAGGTCTGGAGAAGGCTGGGTCTGGATGATATTATTGAAAAAGCTTGCGAGATTGACCGTGCAGGAGAGACGGTGCTGAAGTACTTACTACTCCTACCGGACCAAGATTTGTGGATTTTGGGTACCACAATATGCGTGAGATGATTGCTATTTCATCTTGGTATCTATGGTGGGAAAAGCGGAAGCTGGTACACAATGAGAAAACTCAAAATGTATCTCAAACTTCAATGGAGATTCTTGCCCTTACCACAAATTTTGTTAACGCAGCATCCCCCAAAGCGTCTGTGAAAAAGGAGAGTTGGTCCTGTCCTCCAAGAGAGTTTGTTAAACTTAACATGGATGCTTCTTTTGATCACGATCTTCTTAGGGGTACTATGGGAGCGTTCCTTAAAGATGACAGAGGCAGGTTTATTGCTGGAGGGAATGAGAAAATTGACTTTCGTGCGGATGTGTTAATGGTGGAGGCTTTAGCACTCAAATTTGGCCTAACACTGGCGCAAAGGGCTGGATGCAATCGTCTTACCATAAACTCGGACAATATAGAGGTGATTGATTCGATGAATGATAGAGGGCAGTCGGCGGGTGGGCGGTAGCAATATTCGAGGATTGTTTTCATTATGCATGTGATTTCGTTACTGCTAGAGCACTGTAATAGGGAAGCAAATAAAGTAGCTCACGAGCTTGCTAGATTAGCTAGGTTTTCTTTGACCTCTAGTTGGTTTGAGGAGCCTTCAAATGAAATTGTAATGATCCTCACAAACGATGTACTACTTGTCACAAATGAATAAAGTGGTTCTTTAAAAAAATAGATTTTCGTTTTATTTTCTCTGAGTAGGAAAATTCGAGGCAACATCTAGTCTGAAAATACATTTGGCTATTTCTGTATTTGGTCATGGTCAGATTTCTAGATGGCGCGCACGACTGGCATACTGCTTCCTCCTCCAATCTCTCAAACGGCCACCATCATCTCTCCAATTTGTCTATTATGCTCCTTCAGCTCTTCCTGCGCTCTACTCCCTCCGTCTCATAAGCTAAGACGTTTTACATTACGGGGCGCTGGGAGTAAGGCCCTGTTTGGTTACAGGGACTAGACTAGAAAAAAATCCTTTTTAGTCTTTATGTAACCAAACAGGAGGGACTTTTTTTCTATAGGGACTAGAAAAAGACTTTACGGGAGAGTATTTTTTTTCTTTAGTCCCTGGGACTAAAAAAAGTCTAGGCCCTTGCAACCAAACACCCCTAAGTTCTAACCACTTCTTTTGCCGCTATCCCTTCCTTTGACTTCAACCTACTTGCCATCTCCGCCAAACCGATTGATCAACTAGGTAGGGCCATCCCACCACCATCATTGCTTTTGAGGGAGGGTGGACTCATCGTTGGCACAAAGATAGTAAAAGAATTGTCGAATACTATCAAGCAAAATATTAATTGTAGGCCTCAAAATTGTACATATTGACATGCCAATTGGCCATTATATTAGGCTTCTAGAGTAATATTGCCTTTCTCCTCCGCCTCTATTTTCTCATACTCTTGCGTACTATTCACGTAAATCGTTGTCTAGTTCAGTCAGATGTGAGTCTTGATCTCGTAATACAAGTTTGGCTTGTTGACATCATTGCCCCACCCCACCCTTACAAGTCAAGTCCAGAGGTGACTATTACTACCTACAAGATAGTTACCTTTTTCTCTATTTTTGCGAAACCTACAAGATAGGTTACTTGAAAAGGGGGCGAGGACTTTTGGAACATGGTTCTAGACCCACGTCCTAAAGTATTTTAAGTCTAAAAAATATAAAAAAAAATTGAACAATTTTGAAACTTTTTTGTGACGAACATGATCGAGTGCTCTATTCACGTATGAAGTTTCGGGAAGAAATGACTCCCATGTTCTTCTTGGCAAAAAAACAACAACTTAAAAAACTCGAATAGTAACTTTTATATAGAACCAATTTTGATTTTTTTTTCGCACAGAAGACCCAGAACTGTTTTCTTCGTAAAACTTTACCCGTGAGTATAACACTAGCCCGTTCATTACAAAAATGTTCCAGAAATGTTTTACTTTCTACATATTTTCTTCAATGTTTATGTGCCTAGACCCAGGTTTCATTGGGTATTTTCACTCCAAAAGTCAATATTCCACAAGACAGTTGAGCTACGACACAATTACTCATGCAATTAATTACCCGAAAACCTTATACTTTTCAACGTTTGTCGGTCCTAGAGACCTCTACCACACGCTAATTCCTTCACTAAGAGCATCTTCAACAGATGATGTAAAACAGTCATGGTGCCCAAAAATCTGTCGTTTGGGGCATTTGGAGGAAAAAAATAACTCTAGCACATCCACATCATGTAATTCAAACCGCAATAGCGAAGTGTCCTTTTTAATTTATAAAGTGATAGCTAAATGTCTGATCTTGTCCGCATGTAGGAGGGATGACTTGAGGTTTCGGGAGACATTGGCAAGGTGCCAGGTGATACCTAGATATTAGTACGACGCGTAATCAGGTGCCTGCATTATTCTAGGCTGCTTTCCGTCCAGGTCGGGATCGTATTTTCTTTGTTTTGGAAAAGTCCAGGTCGTATTTGTATTGCTGGTTTAGCACACCAATAGACATGTCCCCTAAAAAGAAGGGCATCGACAAGTCATTGACCTGAGTGCCAATGCAAGTACGAAACATTTCCATCGTGATAGAGATCATCAGTTATGTCTGCCCCCCTTGATTTGAGGTTGCTTTAATTTACTTGGCCTTTCACTAGTAAATGGGTATGTCATCTCTTTTTTGAGGAATAACGCCCCTTCATTAATTAAGGATAATCAAGAGAGAGTGCCTCTCGAATATAATCCGGGATTACATGAAAGATTGAGTCACTAGAGGACTCAGAAGATCTAGCTAGATACCGTGACATTCGACAAACGATTTACATAACTAAAGCAAATGAACGAGAAGAACGATGTCAACTCCTTGATTCGGCAGTAATGAGCACCACCAGCGAGCGATCCACCGTTGAAGCATTGGTTCTCTGGATAACGGACAAACAATCTGATTGGAAAACAGCCCTGGAAAGCCTTCCTAAAGGGTGAGAGCCACCGCACGCCGTAGCGCCGGTGCTTCAGCTGGTTTTCGAGCGGTAACCTCGGCAACAATTTATGAACAAATTTGAAAGATAAGAACATTTTTTGGAATTCATGAACAAAATTTAAAAATGTTAACATTTTTCGAAATTTTGAACACAATTTGAAATGCTTGGCATTTTTTTATTTTTGATCATTTTTAAAAAAAATAAGCAAACAATTTTTGAATTTAAAAAGTTTTTGAATTGTTAACCAAAATTTTAAAAACCAAACAAATTGTGAAATTTTAAAAATTGAAAATTGTGAACTTTTTTGACAAATAAAAAATAAATTTTAATACAAAGAAAGGAAAAAGGGAAGGTACAAAAATAAAAGTAAAAATAAAATAAAAATGTGTCGTGTAGGGGGTGCCCTTGTGCAAAGTCCCAATGATGTGTGGCAATGAGCGGCCGCGAGACCTATATCTCGCTTCATGCGTCCCGTGAAGCGGCTACAGTAATGAACCGTTGGTTTTCGGGCGGCAACCTCGGCAACAATTTATGAACAAATTGGGAAGATAAGAACAATTTTTGGAATTCATGATTTTTTTAAAAATGCTAACATTTTTTGAAATTTTGAACACAATTTGAAATGCTTGACAATTTTTGATTTTTGATCATTTTTTAAAAAGAAGCAAACAATTTTCGAAATTTTAAAAGTTTTTTAATTGTTGAGCAAAATTTTAAAAATAAAAAAATGTGAAGTTTTAAAAGTTGAAAATCATGAACTTTTTTTGACAAAGAAAAAATAAAGTTTAATACAAAGAAAGGAAAAAAGGAAAGCTACAAAAATTAAAAATAAAAACAAACTATAAAATGAAATAAAAATGGGTCGGCCTTGTAGGGGGTCCCCTTGTGCAAAGTCCCAATGATGTGTGGCAATGAGCGGCCGCGAGACCTATATCTCGCTTCACGCGTCGCGTGAAGCGGCTACAATAATGAACCGTCCCAATAGCGGGCACTTAAAAGAATTAATGAAGAGAAAAGAGAGCACGTGGGGGATTCGAACCCTGGTCTCTTGGTTGATTGCAAGGACTTCTAGCCACTAGGTGGGACTAATTAAGTTGAAATGAGCAGGGTTTTCACAATTTCTTCTTCATTTTTTCAGGTTTTTTTGTTTGTTTTTCTTTTGTTTTTCAGTATTTTTCTCTGTTTTCATTGTTTTTTCCCTTTATTTCATTTTCCACAGTTTTTCTTTGTTTTCATTTCTTTCTCGGTCTTTACTGAGTTTTTTTCTTCAGTTTTGTTTCTTTCTTTCGTGTTTCTCATCACTTTTTTCTCTCCTTTCGTTTCTTTTTATTTGTTTCTTACTTCTACTCTTTTTTTGTTTTTATTTTCATTATTCTTTTTTTGCATGATAATACATGTCTCATTAATAAAATAAAGATCTAGTTATAAGCCACGTACACATCGACATTACAGGACTGAAAGATAGAATAATCCTATTCAAAAAGACCGGCGCATGTCCCTCTCCACCAAGGGAAAGGAGATAGATCACCTCTTCACCCGAGCTCGACGCGGCTCCATCGCTGACCAGCAGCTTTACGGACCTTCAAAGTAGTTTGCTTGAAGCAAAACCATTGCCGTTGAAAGAATCAGACCCGGGCAACATGTCCCCGGACACGCCATCAAACTTCAGAACTGACAACCCCCCACGACTATTACGCCGGAGGAGGAAACCAGAATTGTTAGCCTCCAACCACAAACCCAGCACAAGATGCACCATCTTCCAGTTGTCACTTGCGTAGACAGCCATCTGCACATACTCCTGGACGACAAAACCTCCCTACTCCACCATGATGTCGGAGACAACACCGCAGCTACCGGGATAGAGCAGAAGGAGAGACACACCTGATGGAGTCATCGTCGTCGCCTCGCCGACACTATCCATGAACCCTAACGCCGCCGATCTGAAGGATCGGCAAACACACTATGCTATCAACTCTGAGATGCCGCCATGATGAGCACCGCCAGTGTGGGAGTGGAGTTGAGGCAGATTTATTCGCCCGGGCGCCGCTCCCACCACCCCAACGGCGCACCACGACCTACAAATTCAAACCCTAACTACAGAGTGAAGGAACGGGGTCCCCTCCCTCCTACCATCGGAGTAGTAGCCGGAGGGAGAGGGGGCCAGCGCCCTGGTCGGTGGAGATTGGTGGAAGAAGATCTGCCTCCCTAGTCGCCTGGTTCGTGGCGGCGGCTAGGGTAGGGGAAAACTTTTTTTTCGTTATTCCTTTGTTTCTCTTATGCTTCTTTTGGGTTTCACTCTACATTTTTCGTATACGTCTAGAACATTTTCCTAATACATTTTAAACATTTTTTAGATTTTTTAAATATTTTTTAATACACAGTCAACATTTTTTTCATTCACATTTTCAACATTTTAAATGCTTGAATAACATTTCTCAAATAAAAAATTAATATTTTTTGGAATACATGGTCAACAATTGTTCTATACACACTTTTCTTTAACATCTTTCATTTACAAGATTAAGTTTTTTTAACACATGTTAAACTTTTTTATATACACGTTTAATATTTTTCAAATGCTTGATTAATATTTTTTTAAATACTTCTTCAACACTCTTTCAATAACTTGACTAACACTTTTATATACATGATCAAACAATTTCATCATTTTTTTAGTACATGGTCAACATTTTTTCTATACACAATAATTTTTTAAATGCTTCATTAACAATTTTCAAATACTTTGTCAATATTTTTTAAATGATTTATTAACATTTTTTATAAATGATAAGAAAAATTAGTAATTTTTCAATACATGGTGAATATTTTTTCTATACATATTTAACATTTTTAAATGCTTGACTAACACTTTTCTAGTACTTGTTCAACATTTTTCAAATGCTTGATTAACATTTTTAAATACATGATCTAAATCTTTTATTCTTATGTTATATTTTTATATACATTTTTTGTATACGTGATAAACATTTTAACTATGCACATTTAGCATTTTTCAAATGCTTGGTCAGTATCTTTCAAATGTTTTATGTAGAGCGATTTTTATAATATACTTATTTAAAATATTTGGACTTACAAAAAATAAAGCAAAAAAAGAAACGAAAAATGTGAAGAAAAAAACAAAACAGAAAACGAAGCAGTGGCTCCCGCGCGCCTGGGCCGGCCCAAATCGCGCCTCCATTCAGCGAAGGTTCCCTCTTTCTGGTGTCAAGCGAGACATAGGGGCGCAAATGGGCAGCACATAGCATTTTCCCGTACAGACACCGCTGCACACACCTCGGCCTAGCACTGGAGTGACCAATCCAATTTGCCGCCCGCAGGTGACAAATAGTCGAGCTAATACAAGTCAAATTGTAGGACAACTGGTAGACATATATTTTAACACTTGGTGACAATGAACTAAGTGGATTCATTTAGTTACTAGCTTGTTGTGTCTCAAAAAAAAGTTACTAGGTTGATGTAAATCAATCTAACCAAATACGTTTCAATGGAGGTTGACTATCAATGGTGTCTTCACCGTTAATTTTATGTATGCGAGTCTTACGATTGGGCTTATTTTTCGAAGGAAGCATATATGAAAACAAATGTCCCTTCTAAAATTAATTTTTTTGGGGGTTCTTTTAGATGGAGGTAGTTCTTATCAAAGACAATTCTACAAAACGTAATTGGCAGCGTAGCAGAAGTTTTTTTATAAGAAGGAACAGTTCACCATTTAGTCCTATCATGCCCGTTCGCTACCTTGATTTGTTGCACAATTTACATTACGTATAATTTACCACCACCAACAAGTATATCAAAATTGTTTCGTAACTGGTTGGTTTATATTCTGAAAATACAAAGGTGAACATTGTTTCACACGTACACACACGTGAATAGTAAATTTGAAATAATATACTAATGTTTTTGAAAAATTATGATTTTTTGCTATATCAAACTTAGTTGACCAATCTACTCACACCAGTTTCCTGAAGTACTGACAACCTTGGTATTCTTAGCGAAGAAAATACAATTTTGACCTTACTATTACTCAAACAGTGTATTTTAATGTAGATCTAGTCTTGGCATTTTTTACCAGAATACCATAGATATCATTTCTTCATGAAGTTTCATACAAGAGTACACCAGTCGACTATGTATGTTATATTTTTTCTGATTATTTTATTTTTCTTGTATTTATTTTAAATTTACTATTAGTAAGGGTGGGCGTGGAACCATGTTCTCCATATCTGTGTATTTTTTTTTGAGTCCCGCTTCGGTACAACCCCCCTCCCAAAACGTATAAAGGGCATTATGAACTTTTGACAATTTGTATGTACTTTCATTTGTAAGTATACGCCGGAAAGCTCACTTGGGCCGGCCCATTTGCGGTGGCAAATATCGAAAAAGGATAACACTAGCTGGGAATCGAACCGGCGACCACCTAAAACATGAACGGCTGTCCACAACCACTGAGACAACCAGCCTTTAGTGAACGATTTGTAGCTAGACACATTAAGTTAGGGATGGGCTGTGAATTTTAAAAAGATTTTAGGAATACTTTGTGAACCGTTCCTTTTTTTTTTCCATAGTTTCTTTTTCCTGTTACGTTTCTTCTTTCTTTTTAAAAAAATCGTAGTCCTTTCAAAATGCTGTTCAAAATTTCAAAACGTTTTTTATTTCCAAATTTTGCTCATAAATTAAAAAATATTTGCATTTTCGAAAATGCCAGGTAACTTCAAAAAATATTTGTGTCTTCAAAAAATTGTTCCGAATGTCAAAACGCGAATATTTTTAACAAAATTGTGAAAACAAACATTTTCGGAGAACACAAAAAAATATTTAAATTTCAAAATATTTTTCAGAAGTGCGAACAAAAAATGATAAGAAAAAGGGTGTTCGAAACTTTCCCAAACATTTTTCCAATTTGTGAACAATGTTTTTCGAAAATGGGATCATTTTTAAAATTCCGGTCCAATAGGTGCCCGACAGGAGTGATGGCGTCGCTTAGATGGGCAAGGCCTAAGATTTTATTTTATTTTCTATTTTTAGGTAATTCACTTTGTTCTCCTTTTTAAACTTTATTATTATTTTGAAACTTGTTCAAAAAATTGAAATACCAAATAACAGTTTTCAATAACTATTTAAAACTCTTTTTCTATAAATATTTTTTTAATTATTTTAGAAAAGTATTTGTTGTTTTCAATTCTATCATTTTGTATTATTAGTTATGAAAACTTAAAATGACAGTTTTAAATACCTATATAAATTATGATTTAAAATACCCTTTTCCTTCAAACCTGGCATGGATGTCTACTCGAGCACGCTATGTAGAACTTGATGTTTTTTGAATATTCTTGAAATGACCCTAACTTTTTGCCAGCAGGTGGCATGCCCATGGTAGGCATCGACGCCCCCAATAATTTTTCCATGGCCTTGTATAACCAATTCAAGGCACCAACCCAAGTTGCTTGAGTTTTTGACAAGTTTTGCATTTTCTAAAGTTTTCTCGGTCGATAAATGGATAGACATGTTGCAACTTACATACAGTGTCGAAAGTCGTTCAAACCTGCCATGGATGCCTACCATTAGCATATCCATCTAGTAGCAAAAGTTGGGGTAATTTCAAGGATATCCGCAAAAACATCATGTTCAATGGAGTGTGTTCAGGTTGCCCAGAAGGGTCCGTCTGAGAGCACGTTGTTTTTCGACATCCTTGAAATGGCCCTAATTTTTTTTCATGGCCTCATATGAACAATCCAAGGCACCATGACAAGTTGTTTTGGTTTTCGACAAGTTTTGTATTTTCCTCGAAATAGCCCCATTTCTTCATGGTCTTGTATGACCAATTCAAAGCACCATGTCAAATTGTTTGGGTTTTCGCCCAATTTTGCATTTTCAAAAAATGTTTATAGTTTCAGTAAAATCTTTACAATTTTGGAAAAAATGTTCTTCAAATTTTAAAAATATTCAAAAAATTAATGTATTTTCATAAAAAATGGTTCACAATTTTGAAAATAAATCATGTCCCAAAGAAGTTCAAATTTTGGAAAACATTTCATTTAAAAAAATATTCCAAAAGAGGAGAAAACACATTAGTTCTTTTTAGCTATAAAAAACTCTTTAGCTACAATATCAGTGTCCGGCCAGCTTGTACAGTACCAATTTTGTTATGTTACAGTATTTCCAAAATAAAACTCCTACAGTACGTCCATTCTAGGTCATAGTAAACTCTGCATATGCATCACCAAATCGTCTTTGTTCTGGCGGTATTAGCAAGTTCACCTCTGCTCGGGATCTTGGGTTTGATTCCTAGCAGGCCCATGATTATTTTTGGGACGGTCCAAGGCAGACTCAGAAAGGTATGGACAGATCTGGTTGTACCGAAGTAGAAGTGTTTTTTTCTTAACATAGTACACACGCATACGCTCATACATATGCACACACACTCACCCCTATGAACGCGCACCCCCCAGTACCCCGAAAGACTTGAGCCGCAACATCCTTTTGAGATTGACAAAGTCGTCATAGATGCATTCATAGTCAACGGGAACATACCCTTACATCGAACGCACATCGCCAAAAGGCCCGAAATAAATCCAGAAAAATGCGAGCACCGGTGTCAAGACTAGGACTTGAACCCTCGTGGGATGGGGATATCACTCTCCTCCTAACCTTCGGACCACATGTTTGATGTTATTCACCATAATCTAAGGGTCAATTCTGCATGGGAGTTTGTGCCATTCTTTGGGCAGTTTGAGATTGTCAAAATGAGTGTGTTTTTAACAAATCATCTATTTTAATTTTTTGCGGATTATCTTTAGAGCTACAAAATTATTTCGTATGTGGTCATCGCAACGTGTGGACACTTATGACCTTTGGATGCAGCCATCTGAAAATGATTGCATGGGACTTGTTCAACCAGTTTGGCTAGCATGACAGTAGTAGATTATGTGGAAGTTTCTAATTGTTGTGGCCTTGTTTTGTTTTGTTTTGTTTCTTTTGGTATTTAGAGACTTGGATTTGGTTCACGTTTAATAAAATGGCTGTGTCCATCTTATGATGCAGAGGCGGGATTTTCTCCTTTTTTTAAAAGAAACTAGTGACGATGAAGTGCTGAGCACAATGTTTATATTACATCGTTGATCGAGTGCACGCCATCATTAACCAATTAGTAGAGTTTACTGTGGCTACTACGGTGAGTACATAGCAAAGATGAGAAGATTAGGGAATGGGACAGCAACATAGAAAGAGGATAGAGCAGAGAGTAACTCTGTGAATTCTGGGAGGATGTATATGTGTAGTGCTGATGTATCGGTTCGCTGTTAGCTCCACTGACGAGGCTGCTGCGACGACGAGAGGATGATGGCGTCGAGTGCCGCCTTCACCTGGGAGATCTCCGGCGCCTCGCCGCCCTGCGCAGGCCAGAATGCGTCCGTCTCGAGCACCTGACATCATTTGCTTGTTAGCTACTAGGATCAGACAAGTGCCGGCTAAGAAACGAGGCCGAAGACGCCGGATTCACATTGCTAAACCGATTAATGTATGTACCGTAAGCTGGAGCTGCATGAACTTGACGTAAGTGATGGCCTTGTCGAGCATGGTGACCATGTCCACCTTGTTGCCGTTGGGCACCAGCTCCTGCAGAACTCTCAGACGCTCCCCGATCCGCTCACGACGAGTCTGTAGTCCACAGTAATTCAGTAAACCTTGTCAGTTCACTGAGAATTGAGGTTGAGCTCCCTTAATTGCGATGGTTCGGGACGAAACTCCATGAGCGTACCTTGGCAGCATCGCTTTGAGGGTCTTTGGCTGAAGTGGTGGCCGCGGACGTTTTGATAGGCTTGACTGCTGATTTCCTGTCGCCGCCGCACTGCTTCTTGGGAAGAGTAGTGCTTTCTTGCTCCGTTCCCTGCTGTGCCTGCGCGCGCGCACGAGGCCGCTTGTGCGAAGGGGAGGCCGCCGGGGGACCGTTGCCGCCGCAGCCCTCGAAGCTGAAGCTTCCCGCCGGCGCGGTTGCCGTTGACGGGCTGTAGCTCAGCTGGTCCGCGGCGTCCATCCACGCGGCAGCGGCGCACTTGTCCTCGCCCGGGCTGTCGAAGGTGAGCACCGAAGAGGAGGAGGACATGCGGCCGGCTGGGCTGGTCCAGCCGAGGTCGTGGCTCCCGAACGCGTTGACACTGCCCGGCGCCTCGGCGCCAAGATTGCCGGTCGGCAGCTCCCATGCGTGGGCGTGGCCACCGAGCAAGCATTCCTCCTCGAGGAGATGGGAGTGGTGATCGTACCCGTAGCCGAACCCGAGGACGCCGCCGGCGTCCATGAACGCCGGCACACCGTCACCGACGAAGCCGTCGTAGCAAAACGTGGCTGGCTGACCCACTAGAGCCATGGCGGCGGCAATGAGCAAAGTAAGCGAGCTACTCTACGTAAGTGTTGGTGTATCAAACAGCGACACGTGTGTATGTAATGCCTCTGTATGCTAGCACACGAGAACAGGGGAGGAACTAGGCTTCTGTGATTTGGTAAGGTACTCTTGGGCACAGCCTTATATAGCGCTGCTCTGCGACGACGCCCACATGGCCACTGGGGAAGACGGCGATTAAACAAGCGCATGCCATGGAGGCATTAGCATGGCCGGATTATAGAAATGCAATTGCATTTAATGCCCTCAATTGCTTAGGGTCGCTAGGGAGATACTGGCACTCCCCTCCGTATGATCGATCCAGATTCACGTATAATTGCGCATCCTTGCTCAAGTCTACTCCATCTGCAAAGAACAACAAATGGACGCGCGAGCTGGTTCAGGACTTCGGAGCAAAGATCGGCGGGATGGTGACACACCAAATGGTTTTTGGAAAGAATTGGCTTGCGAATCCTTGTTTTCTTCTTCTTTTTTTAGGCCCTGTTTGAAACAAAGGAATTGCCATCCTATATTCCATTGAAATTCCTATGAAGGTATCTCATAAGAATTTTGGAGGAAATCAAACATGAGGTTTAACCTTATGTTTTCTTCTCATTGTGTCCATGTTTTCAGTGTTTTTTAGCGTGATTTCCAAACGACAGTTATGCAGTTTTTTGTGGCTAGTTCAAATCGGAATTCAGGATACATGACATCTCAATTCATTTGTTTTTCTATCCCAACATTTTGAATTCCTGCACTCCAAACAGGGCCTTATTGAAAAGAAACTGGAAGACTTGAGATCCAAACGATGAAGTTTGGTTTGACGAATTTTCCAGTGCAAGTGATGCGAATTTTCTATACTTATAATTAATTTTGCATACACAGAAAACATCTTCTTCATTTGGGCCGGAGCTTCACGCTAGCTCGGATGCTTAGAGCATCTCCAGCCGTTGGCCCCTCCCCAGGAGGCATAAAAATCGCCGCCTGGGGGCGAGCCGGCGGTATAATCGGCTCTGGGGCAGTTGGGCACCCAACCGTCGCCCCCAGGCGCTGATGTCGGCTCAGTTTTCGGCCCACTTTCGGCAAAAGTGGCCTCATATCGGCGAGAATCGGCTCATATTCAGCGTGGTTCCGCGTGAATTCTCAACATAACTTTTTTTTATCACATAGTTCATCACAGAAATCAATAGAAATCAAATAGTTCAACAAAATAGTGCAACAACAAATAGTTCAATACAAATTATATAGTTCAACAAATAAAAACTCATATTTCATCACACGTCGAGCTAGGCGTCGCCCTTGATCCTCCATAGATGTTGCCTCGGCGAAACCTCTTCTCTTTTTCCGGCTGGGAATGACCTATCTAGCGGTGGTGGGCGGCGGGCGGCGGCGGGATCAGCCGGGTGTCGGCCGAGCGCGCGGGGGGTGGGAGGCGAATCTGGACGATAGGCTTGACTTTTCGTCGGATGGTGTGGGCCAGGCGTGGTTTTCCCTTGCGCCGGAGCCCCCGAGCGCTCTCCAGTGCTCTGGGTTCGGCCTGCGATCGCCGGACCAAAAAACGGACCAAGCCGGTGGATTTCAGCGTCCTGGAGGCGCGACTGGGGCGTTTTTTCGGCGCGGCATGGAAAAAGTCGCCTGATGGGGCCTATTGAGGACGCGGCTGGAGACACTCTTAGGTTTTCTATGATGAAACCAGCCCACTAAGGTTCAAGTCTTAGACTTGGCATCATAGGGATAGGATGTGTGTGCTTGTGTTCATACAGATGCATGTATGTGCATATATGTAATGTAAGCATCTGTGACCGTACTATGTTTAGAAAAAAAAAACTTGACGAAAGGTTCTCGCTCGGGATGCAAATTCTCTGCAGTAACGGTGGCTTTTATGTAGACCCAACCCTACATGCCATCTGCAAAGCTGCACCGTGCAGTTATCCCACCATACGTGAGTCATGGCTCAGTGTAGTTTACCCCTCCATCTTCTGCACTTTGTATAGCTGTAGTGTTTGGTTCTTCACAGCCAAGCCACGAATGTCCAGGGCGGATTAGCACCCTAATGACGTACAAAATTACAGGGATAAGATCATGATGCTCACAGATCCCTTCGACCGGCGTAATTTACAGGTGTTGATCACCTGGCTTTGATACGGGCTAAGATATGTAGGCAGTTGCTTGCACCTTGGCATCTGCGTGTGCATTTTCTGTCTATTCCTCTATCTTTTTTTCTCTCTAGGATGCCCACGCAGATAATTAATGCACATGTCTAGCGGCCATGGCAATCAATGCGGTTCATATTCTAACAAGATTGTCCGCCTGTCAATTTATTCCAACATTCTTTTATATCAGTAAAAAATAAAGTCCAAAGTAACATTCGACTACTTCCAATGGCCATGGAAGTAGTAGAGCGTGCACCGTTCGTCCGTGTTGCCCTCAAACACCCCTTATACGTTTGGACGGTGCTCTCGGTCACTGACTGGTCTTAAAAATTGATTGTGCCTTAAACATCTGGAACGACCAGCATCACTTATATTCAGCCCAAATATAAGACGATTATGGAGTGGCTCCAGCATGATCGGGCACGTCCGTCACGTCGGATCCGGCCCACGCTGGCCCACCTGACCACACATACATTTGTTTCCATCCGCTCCCCGGATCAAACCCTAATCACTTCACTCCACTCCGCCACCCAATATCCCATTCGGTGATCTCCGTCCTCTCCAACATGGCGGACAACGGATCCGAGTCCTACACCTCAAGACCCGTCGATCCCGAACTCATCCCACGCGGCCCCGAGAAGGAGATGACCGTCCGGCTTGCGCTCCGCCGCTCCGGGAAGGCAGTGCTTGGACTCCTTCCGTCGTGAATCCATAGCGTCCGGCTAAATGGCACATGGATCAGTCGTAAGGTGTGTTTCCGCTGCCTCACCGGAGGTGGTGCGGTCCGTCTGGCGACCGAAGGCGGTGGCGGACGCGCAACCCCTCCGTTGGTGCACCGAGGCAGAAATGAACGCATGGGCGTCGTCCGACGCAAACATGGTGCGGCGTGCCTGCCGTGCCAGGTAGCGGGCGTGTGAGACGGCAGCAGCCCTCACGGCTGTGGACGTTGGCGAGGCGGAGTCGCATTCTCCGGCGTCTCGTATAGTGCACCAGTCCGGGCGCCGCAACCGCATCGTGGTGGATGTCGCCGGCTCCTCCAAGGACGGATCCATCATCGATCCACGTCCACCAGCATCGTCAGGGTTCCGGGCTCCGACATGGAAGAGTAGGGCATGGGAGACGACAGTGCCTTGAGTCCCGTGAGCCGGTCCGTGTCCATGTCCTACTCTACCTTGCCGGTGACCAAAAAAGTACTCGGAGGGGCGCAGTCGGCCGCCGGGCACGGGCACGACAAAGTCGGATGAGCTCCGCTTAGATTAGGTTTTACGGTGCATGAAATAGTATGGATTTGAGATTTCTAAATTCAGGTATCTGGTTGTGGAAAAGATTATTTAGGACTGACCGGCCACTGGCCGCGGGCCCGCCCGGACGTGTTCCCAGGAGTTTGAGGGGTCGGATTTGCTGTATCCGGTTGTAGATGCTCTAAGCCACCCTTTATCACACTGAAATCTTCAATATGAAGCTTCAAAGAAATTTTAACAGAGTAGTCATATGGGCCTGGTCATCATAATAATCGCTATTGTGGTGATTTTAGCTAAAAACATACAAGCAGAGATTGTGATTTTAGCCCCCAAAAAAGCAGGTAGAGTTCGGTTGACCCGCAACTCATGCATGATGGTAGGGACTAGGAAGATTAAGAAAAAAAAGATGTTCCATTGATGGGTGGGGCCTATGATATGGTGACAACAAATACGAAGACTCTAAATTCGCGCATTGCCTCTCGAGCCTTTTTTATTTTTTGGAGTGCACTTCATAACAACTATCGATGCTGCCTTTTTCACAACTCTAAGTTGCTCTAATCATTTTCCTCCGCTGTCACCGTTGGCCATCTTCGTTGCAGGAGCAACTTGTCTTTTGGGAAGAAGCTTCCATTAAAATGTACTCCTTCTGTTTCAAACTAACTAAGGTTGTAAATAACTTATAAGTAATATTTATTTAAGTGTGACCAATTTATAGGGATTGGGCAAGAGGATACCCTCCCCCTCTCATCTTTGTGATTGTTGTTGATTTGCTCCGGTCCATTCTTAATGAAGTTATGCACAATCATTTAATCAAAGATCTCTTGGCAATTAACTCATCCACTTATTTTTCACTTGAGGATAATATCATAGGTATCCCTGTTACAGAGAGACTACTACTGCGAAAACAGTTATTAGTAAGTGTGTCTGACGCACTTCACTGTTATCTCACCATTGTTATCTACATTACCAACGTCGCTATTCTGAGTAAATGGGTTTACACATTACTCACTAGGAATGGATGATGTCTACTACACAACTTTATTCTTGTAGACTTGTGTTGGGCCTCCAAGCGCAGAGTTTTGTAGGACAGTATCGATTTTCCCTCAAGTAGATGACCTAAGGTTTATCAATCCGTGGGAGGAATGGATGATGTCTACTACGCAACTTTATTCTTGTAGACTTGTGTTGGGCCTCCAAGCGCAGAGTTTTGTAGGACAGTACCGATTTTCCCTCAAGTAGATGACCTAAGGTTTATCAATCCGTGGGAGGCATAGGATGAAGATGGTCTCTCTCAAACAACCCTGCAACCAAATACAAGAGTCTCTTGTGTCCCCAACACACCAAATACAATGGTAAATTGTATAGGTGCACTAGTTCGGCGAAGGGATTGTGATACAAGTGTAGTAATGATAGTATATATTGATTTTTGTAATAGGAACAGTAAAAAACAGCAAGGTAGCAAGTAACAAAAGTGAGCACAAATGGTATTGCAATATTTGGAAATAAGGCCTAGAGTTCATACTTTCACTAGTGCAATCTCTCAACAGTGCTAACATAATTAGATCATATGGCAATCCCTGAACGTGCAATAAAGAATCGCTCCAAAGTTCTTATCTAGCGGAGAACATGAGATGAAATTGTTTGTAGGGTACGAAACCACCTCAAAGTTATTCTTTCCGATTAATCTATGGAGCTATTCCTATAAGTGTCACAAATAGCCCAAGAGTTCGTACTAAAATAATACCATATGATACACATCAACCAACTCTAATGTCACCTAGATACTCCAATGTCACCACAAGTATCCGTGAGTTGATTATGTGATATGCATCAAACAACTTCAGATTCATAATATTCAATCCAACACAAAGAACCTCAAAGAGTGCCCCAAGATTTCTATCGGAGAAACAAGGACGAAAGTGCGCATCAACCCCTATGCATAGATTACCCCAATGTCACCTCGGGAATCCGTGAACTGAGTGCCAGAACATACATCAAGTGAATCAATATGACACCCCATTGTCACCACGGGTATTCATACGCAAGACATACATCAAGTGTTCTCAAATCCATAACAGTATTCAATCCGATAATAATGAAACCTCAAAGGTAAAAACTCAATTCATCGCAAGAATATAGAGAGGGGAAAACACCATATGATCCAACTATATTAACAAAGCTCATGATACATCAAGATCGTGCCAAATTAAGAACACGAGAGAGAGAGAGAGAGAGAGAGAGAGAGAGAGAGAGAGAGAGAGAGAGAGAGAGATCAAACACATAGCTTCTAATACGAGCCCTCAGCCCCGAGGGTGGACTACTCCCTCCTCATCATGGAGACTGCCGGGATGATGAAGATGGCCTCTGGTGATGATTTCCCCCTCCGGTAGAGTGCCGAAAAAGGGCTCTAGATTGTATCGTGGAGGTACAGTGGCTTGCGGTGGCGAAGTCAAAGTTCTAGGGTTATTTCTGGGGGTTTCTATATTTATAAGAATTTCTGGCGTTGGAATCACGCGAAGATGGGCCACGAGGTGCCCACTACCCACCAGCCCACCACTTTGGCCCCTGGCGCGCCCTGATAGGTAGTGGCCACCTCGTGGCTCTTCTGGCCCTCCCACGAAGCTTCGGAAGTTTCTTTTGTTCAAAAAAAAACGTCAGAAAGTTTTGCTGCATTTGGACTTCATTTGATATGGATTTTCTAGAAAACCAAAAAACAAGCAGAAAACAACTGGCACCGGGCACTAGGTCAATATGTTAGTCCATAAAAATCATATAAAATCCATATAAAAGCGCACTAAAATCATACAAAACTACAATAAACATAGCATGTATACTTCATAAATTATAGATACGTTGGAGACGTATCAATGGAGTGTGGCAGGAAATCATTTGTAACAAATACGTGGGGTCTAAATCCTTTTCTCAAGTTTCATTGGTAACCCGGTGATTCACATTTTAGATATGGTGTCATGAAGGACAAGGAATTATTTTTTTAATTTGGTACTTTCTCAGTTAGGGATGGTTCTCAGGTTCGATTTTGGGAAGATATCTGGCTAGGTGCCACCCCACTTATGGTGCAGTACCCTAGCTTGCACAAGATTGTGAGACATAAATTTGTCACGATCAAACAAGTTTTGGGGCAAGAAAACCCCGATATTCCTTTCCGTAGGGACCTCTTTGGCCCGCGCCTGGTAGCATGGAATGAGTTACTCTCTTGTCTGGAGGACATTCAACTGTCAAGCAAACCAGACAAGTTTCGATGGAAGCTGCATTAGAACGGCAGTTTCTTAGTCAAGTCCTTGTACGATGCAATGGCTCATAGTGATGTTCCTGTTGATAACAAAAGATTGTGGAAGCTAAAAACACCTCTAGAGTGAAGATATTCCTCTGGTATTTAAGTAGCGGAGTCATCTTAACTAGAGATAATCTTGCACGACGTAACTGTCAAGGTAGTAAGGCATGTGTCTTTTGCCAACATAATGAGTCTATTAAACACTTATTTTTCAGTGTAAGTTTGCTTGTGTAGTATGAGTAATAGTTCAAGTAGCTTCAAATCAATATCCCCACGTAGTGCACGTAACATGTTCGACAATTGGTTGCGGGGCACTGATAAACAATTTTTTGCACATATTCTTGTGGAGGTGGTTGCCTTATGCTGGGCATTGTGGCTTAGCAGGAATGATGTGGTTTTTAATAATAAATGCGTTTCTTCTCCCGTGTAGATTATTCATGCATGTACGCGAGGGCTCCATACTTGGTCTATCCTACAGAGGCCGGAGGACATAGAAATTTTTATGATGGCGTCTACACGGCTGGAACGTACAGCCAGGGAGGTTTTCTCCCTTCATGGATGGTGGTGTAATCACCAGATAGGATTTGCCCCACCCTAGGTTGGATTGATTTATTTTTGCTGTAAAACAATGTTTATTTTTGGGTTGTTTGGAGTTGCTGGCTATGTGCATCATGTTATGCAGAGGCCGGACATTCTTTCTATGTGGTTGTATCATCTTGATAAATCAATTCAATGAAATATCCTGTATCACAATGAGACAAGAAGGTGCAAAGAGCAAGAGAATGGATTGTTAATTTAATACTTTTAGCCGAAGTGGCCCACTTATTTTTGTTTGGAGGAGTTGGTTGGGGATGTGCCCCTACATCTGGGTGACATGAGGTGTTCATATGCTCATATAGATAAGTGGTCAACCAATATGTGAATGCGTTATGTATGTGATGTTAGTCTAATTGATTATCAAATCAAATCAAATGTTAAAATGCGTGAGTGTATTTTCATAAATGATTGGATGTAATATTTCTACACTATTGTGATGAAACATGTGGGTTTGTTATATACATTTTTATGAATACTTGTTCACACTTCATATATTCTTTGGTCACTAGTTCGGTCCACTCTTTCATGAATGTATCAATCAAACCTCTCTTTGAGAGACCCAAAAGAATAACTTGCATGTGTTTAAAATTAAATATTTTGGAATCTTTAGGATCTATTTTTGTCATGTTTTTAAGATGAACAAAAGAACCAGTTTCGCAAATGTGTGTGTGTGTGTGTGTGTGTGTGTGTGTGTGTGTCTACCACCTCCACCGCCTCACCATGCATGCCACTTTCGAACCCTTGGAGGAGGGTTCTACCCTGCCACATCCCGCCTCCGACCCCGATGAGGAGGATCCCACTGTGGCTTCCCCTACCATAGGGAGGCATTTGTTATATAATTTCAGTTGTATATACCATTTTTTATTGAGTACTCCCTCTGTAAACTGATATAAGAGCGTTTAGATCACTACTTTAGTGATCTAAATGCTCTTAGAATAGTTTATAGAGGCAGTACTTAATTGGTTTTATCATTTGCGCAAAGAAGAGTAAGCTTGGTGGAGCCACAGAACCGTTCACAAGAGGTTGTTGCGAGATGCAAGGATGCCATAGCCCTATTTTTAGTAGTACAAGTCTTGTCTTAGTGGATTAGTAGAACTATAGTTGTAGTATTAGTGTTATGAAACCTCAAGGGGATGGTGCAAGAGCTGTTGAAGTATGTCTTTGCTCCGCTCTGCTTATCTTCAAAGTTTCACACCTAAGCACATGCACCTATAGGCCACTCGCATTTTTACTCATTTCTTCAATCCTTAATAATGTCCTATGAAATCATAGTAACAATAGAATGGTTTTTTTATTGTAAAATGGAACAGAATGAAATTCTATTACGATGGAATAAGATTTATGATATGATTCTAGAAGGTTTTTCCCAAGACTTAAGTATTGGTTTTGCATGAGATACAACCTAGAATACTTGAGTATCCCACACGATTTGAGCACTAAAACAGAATTAGATTAGAGTTATCCCAGCCAAGGCCGCAACTACCTCTAACATTATGGGTACTAACACCAGTTGGCTAAATACAGAATGTGAATTGGGTAAGGAATATGTTTGGAAACCGCCTCCAAGTCATGTTTCTTTATTAATGATATAGCTTCCTCACAAAGTACAACTCTTCACTGAAAGGTTCATTTTATTCGCCCCCTCTTCTTTCCTTATCCACATGTACATAGCATGATGAAGGGCAGCCAATGTCATGAATTTGCAAATGCCTTAAGAAATGCACATGCACTTATAACGATGGAAAAATAGTGCAAGAGGATAAGCCATTAATACATATGGCCATATAAGAATGTTTGGTAATTTCGTTAAAAAAGATGGTTATGTGCATCGACTGATGCAAATGCGCGTGGGGTGGGTGGGGGTGGTGGTATTCTCTTTTTCAGGAAGAAAAGCATACTGATTAATTAACATACATAACATGGCGTGTGAGGTTCATTAATGAAGTTGATGCACCTATTCTACTAGTTCTCATCTTAACAAACCCATTTGATTGGCACCATGGAACAAGCAATATAATACTAGTACAAGCATTCAATGAGTATTATTCTGGCACAAGATTCATCCACATTTTATAGATATCAGATCTTTCCACTTTCAGCTCTTTAATCCACATTACTTGGATGGCTAGAAAATTAATCGTGAAGAATATGAAGAAAGCTTGATTGCAATCTCACGTCGTGAACTGACATGAGAGTTTCTAATTAGGTAATACAACAGTCCGTGTAAGTACGTGCGTGTCTGACATGTCAAGTTAAACCTTACATGCACTAGTGTCAAGTTGTCGAGTTTTCTGCAAGGGGCTGTACTATGATGTAATTTTGGTTAATAACTTTGAGTCGTTTTAGATCACTACTTTATGTAAAACATCTTATATTAGTTTATTGAGTAGTATTAGTTAGATGAAACGTATTTGGAATATAAACCCAAGAATTATTCCTCAGCTCCCACAAAAAAAAATATTGCTCAGCAAGTGGCTTGTGTTGTGAGCAGGAGATCAGATAAGCATTGGGTGCTGGGTGGCGAGAAAAGGCTCTTCGTTTCAGATTTTTTTTGTGAGCAGGAGTACCATCGGCTTCTGTGATCATTAATTGATGCACGCAACAATTTCTTACTATTTTCCCTAGTTGTTCTTGTCTACACGGTTTTCCTTGTGAACACTGCCCCGCTCCTCGTCGTCTCATCCTATTAGAAAAACACCTGGCTTGATTTTATATATGAACCCCCAACAAACAAGCATCAAAGTCATAGAACATCATCGAACGTACACAATATAAGGTCATTTGTTTGAATTATAGACTCAAAAGCATCTGCACCGGCCCAGGCCATGGAACAAATCTCAGTATAGCTGGATGGCCAGGATAATGGGTTGTGTGTAAGCCCGGGAGCAACCACACCTTTCCGACTATAGAACCACAAGTTGGTTCTCAAATGCCTCTGGTCCAGGAACAATCTCTAACCTTGTTAGAAGGGATAGAGAGAGATGGATAGAATTGATTGTTTATTGGTTGAGCCTCGTAGGCATATATAGAGGAGTACAATGACCAACTTGGAATATAAGACAAGGCAGGAACAAATCCTACTCTATCTCATCTTTCCTAATAATAAATATACTCAACATCCCCCCGCAACCACAAAGGTAGCGACGCAGACGGTGAGACTGGACAAGAATCCGAAGTCAAGCCGACGAACACCCCCCCTCCCCATAGTCGTAATGGTCGATGCATCACGGAAGGTGTGGCTGGAGTGAAAACCGACGAGGTTGCTCAAGCAAGGTGGTAGCCCTTTGTGCCGATGTCGATGTAGCCGAGAGTGCAGGGTGGTGTAGTTGTGGTCGAGGTAGCCCTGCGAAGAATGTCGTGGTCGATGTCGAGTCGGGGTAGCCGGTGTCGAGGAAATCGCCGTGAAGCCCCGGGCGCAAGGAGGTGCCGAGGTAGTCATGGGCGCAGTGGTGTCGAAGTAGTGGTCCGCCGGGAAGAAGACGTTGTTGACGACGCGTCACACCGGGTTTGCCAAACCCAGGGAGACGTTGTAGACGAAGGCACGCGTCGGTGTCGCCAGCACCGTGCATGCGTAGACGGGCGAAGACGAAGTTGATGAAGCACCGCACCAGGCTTGCCAGGCCCGGGGATACGTCATGGACGAAGGCATGCATCGGTGTTGTCAGCATCGGGCATGCGTAGATGAGGGACCTACACTAGCTGTAGCCATGTCGAGGAGTCGAAGGGGCCAACATAGAAGGAGACTCGACGATGGTTGTGGCGCCAATCGGTGTGGGGCCGATGTCACCAACGGTTGTCGGAGTAGACGAAGTGGTCGGGGTAGATGATAGCAACGCTATCAACGGGCTGGTGCTGGACGAAAACGAAGGGGATGGACCGGCGGCAGCGGCTACGGAGGTAGCGGCGGCGGCCTGACGGTGGCGGCGGTAGCTAGGTTAGTAGCGCGGCGACGGTGCTCGAAGTAGGTGTTGGGTTCTACGGTACGGTGCGTCGACTGCAAATTAAAAATTTTCTACGCGCAGAACAACCAAGAACATGCTACGCGGGATGGATCACATATCGTTACCACTAGACGCGCAGTGCCGTGCAGCGGAAGAAGAGTTGGGGCAGTGCGTCCGCGTGGATCGTCTCCTCCTCGTCCGATCTCCCTCGAACAGCCGGTCGTCGGTTCCCACGTACAGGTTCGCTGGAGCGGCGCAAGTGCACCGCCTCTAACGGTATCTGCGCGTGCAGGAGGAACACCGTGCGACGGACTGCTAGGTCCGATCAGACAGTCGACGGCGAGTGGAGGTGGCTATTCGCAGCACATGCAAACCCTAGTGACAGCGTCGAAGCGATCAATCGAATGAGTGTGCCGCATCTCCACTTTATATTGAAGGAAATATGCCCTAGAGGCAATAATAAAGTTGTTATTTTATATTTCCTTATATCATGATAAATGTTTATTATTCATGCTAGAATTGTATTAACCGGAAACTTGATACATGTGTGGATACATAGACAAAACACCGTGTCCCTAGTAAGCTTCTACTAGACTAGCTCGTAAATCAAACATGGTCAAGTTTCCTAACCATAGACATGTGTTGTCATTTGATGAACGGGATCACATCAATAGAGAATGATGTGATGGACAAGACCCATCCGTTAGCTTAGCATAATGATCGTTAAGTTTTATTGCTATTGCTTTCTTCATGACTTATACATATTCCTCTGACTATGAGATTATGCAACTCCCGAATACCGGAGGAACACCTTGTGTGCTATCAAACGTCACAACGTAACTGGGTGATTATAAAGATGCTCTACAGGTGTCTCCGAAGGTGTTTGTTGGGTTGGCATAGATCAAGATTAGGATTTGTCACTCCGAGTATCGGAGAGGTATCTCTGGGCCCTCTCGGTAATACACATCACTATAAGCCTGGCAAGCAATGTGACTAATGAGTTAGTTACAGAATGATGCATTACGGAACGAGTAAAGAGACTTGCCAGTAACGAGATTGAACTAGGTATGATGATATCGAGGATCGAATCTCGGGCAAGTAACATACCGATGACAAAGGGAATAACGTATGTTGTTATTGCGGTTTGACCAATAAAGATCTTCATAGAATATGCAGGAACTAACATGAGCATCCAGGTTCCGCTGTTGGTTATTGACTGGAGATGTGTCTCGGCCATGTCTACATAGTTCTCGAACCCGTAGGGTCTGCACGCTTAACGTTCAATGACGATTTATATTATGAGTTATGTGTTTTGGTGACCGAAGTTTATTCAGAATCCCGGATGAGATCACGGACATGACGAGGAGTCTTGAAATGGTCGAGAGGTAAAGATTGATATATTGGAAGGTAGTATTCGGACACCAGAAGGGTTCTGGAGTGTATCGGGTACATACCGGAGTACTGGAGGGGTTAACGGAACCCCCGGGGAAAGATATGGGCCATATGGGCCATAGGAGGGAGGCTAACCAGCCCACAAGGGGCTGGTGCACCCCCCACAAGGGAGGAGGCCGAATTGGTTTATGGAAGGGGGCGCCACCCCCTTTTCTTCTCCTACTCCCTCTCCTTCCCCCTTTCCACCTCCATGAGAAGGAAAAGAAGGGGGGCCGAATCCTACTAGGACTAGGAGTCCTAGTAGGACTCCCCCTTATGGCGTGCCCCCTTAGCCGTGTCCTACTAGTTCTCTTAGCCGTGTGCGGTGCCCCCTCCACATTTTACTCGTCCGGTCATAGCGTCGTAGTGCTTAGGTGAGGCCCTGCGCAGATCACATCACCATCACTGTCACCACGCTGTCGTGCTGACGGAACTCTCCCTCGACCCTCTTCTAGATCAAAAGTTCGAGGGACGTCATCGAGCTGAACATGTGCTGAACTCGGAGGTGCCGTACATTCGGTACTAGATCAGTTGGATCGTGAAGACGTTCGACTACATCAACCGCGTTAACCTAACGCTTCCGCTTTCGGTCTACGAGGGTACGTGGACACACTCTCCCCCTCTTATTGCTATGCATCTCCTAGATAGATCTTGCGTGAGCGTACACTACTGCAGGATGCTGATAACGCGACACTACGATCAGAGACCCTTTCAAGAAACTGTGTGTGATGCATCAATCACAAATGGGGATGTAAAAAAACCGTCAAAAAAGATGCAAAATGTTTGCAATGGAGGATGCATCAAACACGGTTCAGATTTTAGTTGCGTGTGCGATCCAGGGCGTACGGTTCAGTCCAATGAACTGTTTGTGATGAGGCAGAACAAAAGAAACAGGCAGCCTGATGAAGGCATGTGGGATATAGAGCATACGGTTCACTCGAATGAACTGTTTGTGATTAGGCAACACAAAAGAAACGGGCAGCCAGATGAAGGTGTGTGCGATATACAGCATATGGTTCACTCGGATGAACTGTTTGTGATTAGGCAACACAAAAGAAACAGTCAACCAGATCAAGGTGTGTGTGATTGAGGGCATACGCTTCAGACGGATTAACTGTTTGCGATTAGGCAATAGAACAGAAATGGGTAAGCCAGATCAAAGTGTCTGCGATTGATGGCATACACTTCACATGGATGGACTGTTTGAGATTAGCCACAACAAACTGAAACAGTTAGATAGATCAACGTGTGTGCGCTAGATGGGCACACCCATTCTAATTAAAAGGCGTGTGCTGATATTGCCTATTGCGGTGCACACTATGGTGTAAACGCCACGTACGCGGCCGAGAAGGCATACGTGCCCACGTTACGCATTCCGGGAATAGTGCCACACTTATAACCGTCAGTAAATTTTGAGCATGTGTCCCGTCACATTCCAAATTGCAAACCTGTTCACACAGATCAAAACCTATACGATTTCCCACTTAGGAGCGTATTACTACGCGGTTATAAATACTACTACTCCAAGATGACTGCACATTCCTCCTCAACTCCTCATCCACAAAAAGTCAAAAATAAACAAGTCATTCATACTCGTTCCCTTGCGTCCGCCATGGCTAGCGTGAGTTCTGGGTCGATAGATTGCCACCAGGGAGAGGCGAGCCCGGAAGCGGGAGCACGACAGATGTCCCGCCTCGCCGCGATAGCAGCCAACATGTCTTGCCGCACGGCCGTAGCAGCAGAGAGGTCCCGCCGCGCCGCGAATGCAGCAGAGATGTCCTCCCTTGCTGCGGCGGCCTGGGAAAATGCCTCGCGGGCAGGCGAGGACTCTTACAAGCGCATGCGTGCCCTCGTCCTTAGGCAGATGGATCAGATCTCCAGGTGGGTGAGGTTGCAGGATGACCTGCAAGCCTCGTTTGAACAGTCTACCGACGTCATCCGACAACTAAATGAGAGCAATGCGAAGCTCCGGGCCGAGCGCAACCTGCTGAGGGCGAAGATCGTCGGAAATGCGGAGCGGCAGGAGCAGACCACTGCCTTCTTGAAGAGGACCGGCGTCATCGTCGAGAAACATATGGACGAGAATGTCATGCTGCGCAACGAGCGCAGAAGGTTGGTGGAGGAATCTGTGGATGCTCTCAACCAGCATCTTGAGGACAAGAAAGAGCTCGTCGCCGCTCGCCGCGGAGACTAGTTCCCGCGGCCTGCAGCAACACATCAAGAAAGTAGAGATCAGCGAGCTAGATTGTTGTCTTCCTTCTTCTTTTGCCCTTGTGTATTTTAGGCGTTGCCGCATGTGGCTTTTTTTTAATTATGTTTCTAAATATGTAAGACAATTATTATCCACTGTCATCGTTCTTATATTCATCATGCTTGCTATAAGTCGCAGTCGATGCTATATAGGTCCGTCGGATCTTACATCAAGATCCGTGCAAAACTTTCTTTTTAGATTTTCATTTTCTCTCTTAAATCTCAGTCCAGTGAGACATATAGCCACGCCGTAGAACAGGTGCTCAGGCGCCATTAAGGGAGACGTTGGGAGGGAGGTGCACAGCGGGTAGCGGTCAAAGGGCTCTCCTCCTGATGAGCATGCGTAGGGTCTGATCGCACGCCTCCCGTACTCAAATAGCTACCCCGCACGGCACCTCCTAGCCAATAAAAAAAGGGGACGCGTGGCCGCACGTAATTGTTAAGTCGAACGCCCACGGTATCAATAATACTTGTGTTTCCAATTTGTAACGTGACAACACTTGTTCGAAAATGACTTTGTTGATTGTTAATGTGTGGGCCTTCGCAAATCGGACAGAAAAATTACCACAACATGTTGGTGCCATGTCATGAGACCATGCCAAGTTTCATGATTTTGAGGCATGTTTTGGAATTACAAGAATTAAAAAACCAAGTTTCTCAATCTTTCCGGCCGAGCCACGACGCCCAGATGTTTGAATTTCACTCCCATCTCTTGCATGGGACCTAGAAATTCACCCAAGGACACACATGTGATTTTTCGATCAACTTTGGTGCACTGAAGCATGTGCTTGTAGTTCAAATTTGAATTATGCACATTACATGCCCAGAAACTCAATTAATGTATAAAAAAGGCGAAACGAGCCCGGAATAATTTCAAAATTTAGCACGGTACTTCTATTTGGTCTAATCTGGCTGTGTAAAAAAATTAAGGTGGGAGAAGGCAGTGTACGTATGTCATTTCGCACACGGAGGTGACACATTCCCTCTCGGAACCACGAGCCTTCTTGAGGGAAGCTCCAGTTTGCAAGAAGACTACACCAAAGCTTGTCCCAATTCAGCCAAAACAATTGCCGCAGCATGTTCGTGCCATGTCATGAGACCATGCCAAGTTTCATGATTTTCACGCGTGTTTTGGAATTACATGAATTAAAAAACCAAGTTTCTCAATCTTTCCGGCCGAGCCACGACGCCCAGATGTTTGAATTTCACTCCCATCTCTTGCATGAGACCTAGAAATTCACCCAAGGACACACATGTGATTTTTCAAACAACTTTGGTGCACTGGAGCATGTGCTTGTAGTTCAAATTTGAATTATGCACATTAAATGCCCAGAAACTCAATTAATGTATATAAAAGGCAAAACGATCCCGGAATAAGTCCAAAATTTAGCACGGTACTTCTATTTGGTCTAATCTGGCTGTGTAAAAAAATTAAGGCGGGAGAAGGGAGTGTACGTATGTCGTTTCGCACACGGAGGTGACATGCGTTTCCTCTCGGAACCAGGAGCCTTCTTGAGGGAAGCTCCGGTTTGCAAGAAGCCTACACCAAAGCTTGTCCCAATTCGGCCAAAAAAAATTACCGCAGCATGTTCGTGCCATGTCATGACACCATGCCGAGTTTCATGATTTTCAGGCGTGTTTTGGAATTACAAGAATTAAAAAACCAAGTTTCTCAATCTTTTCGGCGGAGCCACGACGCCTAGATGTTTGAGTTTCACTCCCATCTCTTGCATGGGACCTAGAAATTCACCCAAGGACACACATGTGATTTTCAAACAACTTTGGTGCACTGGAGCACGTGCTTGCAGTTCAAATTTGAATTATGCACATTAAATGCCCAGAAACTCAATTAATGTATAAAAAAAGCCAAAAAAACATGGAATAATTCCAAAATTTAGCACGGTATTTCTATTTCGTCTAATCTGCCTGTGTAAAAAAATTAAGGTGGGAGAAGGGAGTGTACGTATGTCGTTTCGCACACGGAGGTGACACGCGTTCCCTCTCGGAACCAGGAGCCTTCTTGAGGGAAGCTCCAGTTTGCAAGAAGGCTACACCAAAGCTTGTCCCAATTCGGCCAAAAAAATTACCGCAGCATGTTCGTGCCATGTCATGACACCATGCCAAGTTTCATGATTTTCACGCGTGTTTTGGAATTACATGAATTAAAAAACCAAGTTTCTCAATCTTTCCGGCCGAGCCACGGTGCCCAGATGTTTGAATTTCACTCCCATCTCTTGCATGGGACCTAGAAATTCACCCAAGGACACACATGTGATTTTTCAAACAACTTGGTGCACTGGAGCACGTGCTTGCAGTTCAAATTTGAATTATGCACACTAAATGCCCAGAAACTCAATTAATGTATAAAAAAGGTCAAACGAGCACGGAATAATTCCAAAATTTAGCATGAACTTCTATTTGGTGTAATCTGCCTGTGTAAAAAAATTAAGGCGGGAGAACACAGTGTACGTATGTCGTTTCGCACACGGAGGTGACAAGTTCCCTCTCGGAACCAGGAGCCTTCTATTGGGGAACGTAGTAATTTCAAAAAATTTCCTACGCACATGCAAGATCATGGTGATGCATAGCAACGAGAGGGGAGAGTGTTGTCCACGTACCCTCGTAGACCGAAAGCGGAAGCGTTAGCACAACGCGGTTGATGTAGTCGTACGTCTTCACGATCCGACCGATCAAGTACCGAACGTACGACACCTCCGAGTTCAGCACACGTTCAGCCCGATGGTGCCCCTCGAACTCCGATCCAGCCGAGTGTTGAGGGAGAGTTTCGTCAGCACGACGGCGTGGTGACGATGATGATGTTCTACCGACGCAGGGCTTCGCCTAAGCACCGCTACGATATTATCGAGGTGGACTATGGTGGAGGGGGGCACCGCACACGGCTAAAAGATCAATGCTCAATTGTTGTGTCTCTATGGTGCCCCTGCCCCCGTATATAAAGGAGCAAGGGGGGAGAGGCGGTCGGCCAGGAGGGGCGCGCCAGGAGGAGTCCTACTCCCACTGGGAGTAGGACTCCCTCCCTTTTCCTTGTTGGATTAGGAGAGGAGAGGGAAGGACAGAGAGGGGGAAAGGAAAGGGGGGGGGGGCGCCGCCCCCCTCCTTGTCCAATTCGGACATGGGAGGGGGAGAGGTGCGCGGCTGCCCCTTGGCCACCTCTCCTCTTCCACCAATTGGTCCCATGAGGCCCAATAACCTCCGGGAGGGGGGGGGAGGGTTCCGGTAACCCCTGGTACTCCGGTATATATCCGATAACCCCCGGAACCATTCCGGTGTCCGAATATAGTCATCCAATATATCAATCTTCATGTCTCGACCATTTCGAGACCCCTCGTCATGTCCGTGATCACATCCGGGACTCCGAACTACCTTCGGTACATCAAAACATATAAACTCATAATATAACTGTCATCGAAACTTTAGTGTGCGGACCCTATGGGTTCGAGAACTATGTAGACATGACCGAGACACGTCTCCGGCCAATAACCAATAGAGGAACCTGGATGCTCATATTGGCTCCCACATATTCTACGAAGATCTTTATCGGTCAAACCGCATAACAACATACGTTGTTCCCTTTGTCATCGGTATATGTTACTTGCCCGAGATTCGATCGTCGATATCTCAATACCTAGTTCAATCTCGTTACCGGCAAGTCTCTTTACTCGTTCCGTAATACATCATCTCGCAACTAACTCATTAGTTGCAATGCTTGCAAGGCTTAAGTGATGTGCATTACCGAGTGGGCCCAGAGATACCTCTCCGACAATCGGAGTGACAAATCCTAATCTCGAAATACGCCAACCCAACATGTACCTTTGGAGACACCTGTAGAGCACCTTTTATAATCACCCAGTTATGTTGTGACGTTTGGTAGCACACAAAGTGTTCCTCCGGTAAACGGGAGTTGCATAATCTCGTAGTCATAGGAACATGTATAAGTCATGAAGAAAGCAATAGCAGAATACTAAATGATCGTGTGCTAAGCTAACTGAATGGGTCAAGTCAATCACACCATTCTCCTAATGATGTGATCCCGTTAATCAAATGACAACTCATGTCTATGGCTAGGAAACATAACCATCTTTGATCAACGAGCTAGTCAAGTAGAGGCATACTAGTGACACTCTGTTTGTTTATGTATTCACACAAGTATTATGTTTCCGGTTAATACAATTCTAGCATGAATAATAAACATTTATCATGATATAAGGAAATAAATAATAACTTTATTATTGCCTCTAGGGCATATTTCCTTCAGTCCCCCACTTGCACTAGAGTCAATAATCTAGGTTACATAGTAATGATTCTAACACCCATGGAGCCTTGGTGTTGATCATGTTTTACTCGTGGAAGAGGCTTAGTTAACGGGTCTGCAACATTCAGATCCGTATGTATCTTGCAAATTTCTATGTCTCCCACCTGGACTAGGTCCCAGATGGAATTGAAGAGTCTCTTGATGTGCTTGGTTCTCTTGTGAAATCTGGATTCCTTCGCCAAGGCAATTGTACCAGTATTGTCACAAAAGATTTTCATTGGACCCGATGCACTAGGTATGACACCTAGATCGGATATGAACTCCTTCATTTGCTGCTTCCGAAGCAGCTATGTACTCCGCTTCACACGTAGATCCCGCCACAACGCTTTGTTTAGAACTGCACCAACTGACAGCTCCACCGTTCAATGTAAACATGTATCCGGTTTGCGATTTAGAATCGTCCGGATCAGTGTCAATGCTTGCATCGACGTAACCATTTACGACTAGCTCTTTGTCACCTCCATAAACGAGAAACATATCCTTAGTCCTTTTCAGGTATTTCAGGATGTTCTTGACCGCTGTCCAGTGATCCACTCCTGGATTACTTTGGTACCTCCCTGCTAAACTTATAGCAAGGCACACATCAGGTTTGGTACACAACATTGCATACATGATAGAGCCTATGGCTTAAGCATAGGGAACATATTTCATCTTCTCTCTATCTTCTGAAGTGGTCGGGCATTGAGTCTTACTCAACTTCACACCTTGTAACACAGGCAAGAACCCTTTCTTTGCTTGATCCATTTTGAACTTCTTCAAAACTTTGTCAAGGTATGTGCTTTGTGAAAGTCCAATTAAGCGTCTTGATCTATCTCTATAGATCTTGATGCCCAATATATAAGCAGCTTCACCGAGGTCCTTCATTGAAAAACTTTTATTCAAGTATCCCTTTATGCTATCCAGAAATTCTATATCATTTCCAATCAGCAATATGTCATCCACATATAATATCAGAAATGCTACAGAGCTCCCACTCACTTTCTTGTAAATACAGGCTTCTCCGAAAGTCTGTATAAATCCAAATGCTTTGATCACACTATCAAAGCGTTTATTCCAACTCCGAGAGGCTTGCACCAGTCCATAAATGGATCGCTGGAGCTTGCACACTTTGTTAGCTCCTTTTGGATCGACAAAACCTTCTAGTTGCATCATATACAACTCTTCTTCCAGAAATCCATTCAGGAATGCAGTTTTGACATCCATTTGCCAAATTTCATAATCATAAAATGCGGCAATTGCTAACATGATTCGGACAGACTTAAGCATCGCTACGGGTGAGAAAGTCTCATCGTAGTCAATCCCTTGAACTTGTCGAAAACCTTTCGCAACAAGTGGAGCTTTATAGATAGTAACATTACCGTCAGCGTTAGTCTTCTTCTTGAAGATCCATTTCCTCAATGGCTTGCCGATCATCGGGCAAGTCAACCAAAGTCCACACTTTGTTCTCATACATGGATCCCATCTCAGATTTCATGGCCTCAAGCCATTTTGCGGAATCTGGGCTCACCATCGCTTCTTCATAGTTCGTAGGTTCATCATGGTCTAGTAACATGACTTCCAGAACAGGATTACCGTACCACTCTGGTGTGGATCTTACTCTAGTTGATCTACGAGGTTCAGTAACAACTTGATCTGAAGTTTCATGATCATCATCATTAACTTCCTCACTAATTGGTGTAGGTGTCACAGAAACTGGTTTCTGTGATGAACTACTTTCCAATAAGGGAGCAGGTACAGTTACCTCATCAAGTTCTACTTTCCTCCCACTCACTTCTTTCAAGAGAAACTCCTTCTCTAGAAAGATTCCAAATTTAGCAACAAAAGTCTTGCCTTCGGATCTGTGATAGAAGGTGTACCCAACAGTCTCTTTTGGGTATCCTATGAAGACACATTTTTCCGACTTGGGTTCGAGCTTATCAGGTTGAAGCTTTTTCACATAAGCATCGCAGCCCCAAACTTTAAGAAATGACAACTTTGGTTTCTTGCCAAACCACAGTTCATAAGGCATCATCTCACCGGATTTCGATGGTGTCCTATTTAACGTGAATGCAGTCGTCTCTAAAGCATATCCCCAAAACGATAGCGGTAAATCAGTAAGAGACATCATAGATCGCACCATATCTAGTAAAGTACGATTACGACGTTCGGACACACCATTTCACTGTGGTGTTCTGGGTGGCGTGAGTTGCGAAACTATTCCGCATTGTTTCAAATGAAGACCAAACTTGTAACTCAAATATTCTCCTCCACGATCAGATCATAGAAACTTTACTTTCTTGTTACGATGATTTTCAACTTCACTTTGAAATTCTTTGAACTTTTCAAATGTTTCAGACTTATGTTTCATTAAGTAGATATACCCATATCTGCTCAAATCATCTGTGAAGGTGAGAAAATAACGATATCCGCCGCGAGCCTCAATATTCATCGGACCACATACATCTGTATGTATGATTTCCAACAAATCTGTTGCTCGCTCCATAGTTCCGGAGAATGGCGTTTTAGTCATCTTGCCCATGAGGCACGGTTCGCAAGTACCAAGTGATTCATAATCAAGTGGTTACAAAAGTCTATCAGTATGGAGTTTCTTCATGTGCTTTACACCGATATGACCTAAACGGCAGTGCCACAAATAAGTTGCACTATCATTATCAACTCTGCATCTTTTGGCTTCAATATTATGAATATGTGTATCACTACTATCGAGATTCAACAAAAATATACCACTCTTCAAGGGTGCATGACCATAAAAGATATTACTCATATAAATAGAACAACCATTATTCTCTGATTTAAATGAATAACCGCCTCGCATCAAACAAGATCCAGATATAATGTTCATGCTCAACACTGGCACCAAATAACAATTATTTAGGTCTAAAACTAATCCCGAAGGTAGATGTAGAGGTAGCGTGCCGACCGCGATCACATCGACTTTGGAACCATTTCCCACGCGCATCGTCACCTCGTCCTTAGACAATCTTTGCTTAATCCGTAGTCCCTGTTTCGAGTTGCAAATATTAGCAACAGAACCAGTATCAAATACCCAGGTGCTACTGCGAGCATTAGTAAGGTACACATCAATAACATGTATATCACATATACCTTTGTTCACCTTGCCATCCTTCTTATCCGCCAAATACTTGGGGCAGTTCCGCTTCCAGTGACCAGTCTGTTTGCAGTAGAAGCACTCAGTCTTAGGCTTAGGTCCAGATTTGGGTTTCTTCTACTGAGCAACAACTTGTTTGCTGTTCTTCTTGGAGTTCCCTTTCTTCTTCCCTTTGCCCTTTTTCTTGAAACTGGTGGTCTTGTTGACCATCAACACTTGATGCTCCTTCTTGATTTCTACCTCGGCAGCCTTTAGCATTGCGAAGAGCTCGGGAATTGTCTTATCCACCCCTTGCATGTTATAGTTCATCATGAAGCTCTTGTAGCTTGGTGGCAGTGATTGGAGAATTCTGTCAATGACGCTATCATCCGGAAGATTAACTCCCAGTTGAATCAAGTGATTGTTATACCCAGACATTTTGAGTATATGCTCACTGACAGAACTATTCTCCTCCATCTTACAGCTGTAGAACTTATTGGATACTTCATATCTCTCAATCCGGGCATTTGCTTGAAATATTAACTTCAACCCCTGGAACATCTCATATGCTCCATGACGTTCAAAACGTCGTTGAAGACCCGGTTCTAAGTCATAAAGCATGGCACACTGAACTATCGAGTAGTCATCAGCTTTGCTCTGCCAGACGTTCATAACATCTGGTGTTGCTCCTGCAGCAGGTCTGGCACCTAGCGGTGCTTCCAGGACGTAATTCTTTTGTGCAGCAATGAGAATATTCCTCAAATTACGGACCCAGTCCGTGTAATTGCTACCATCATCTTTCAACTTTCTTTCTCAAGGAACGCATTAAAATTCAACGGAACAATAGCACGGGCCATCTATCTACAATCAACATAGACAAGCAAAATACTATCAGGTACTAAGTTCATGATAAATTTAAGTTCAATTAATCATATTACTTAAGAACTCCCACTTAGACAGACATCCCTCTAATCCTCTAAGTGATCACGTGATCCAAATCAACTAAACCATGCCCGATCATCACGTGAGATGGAGTAGTTTCAATGGTGAACACCACTATGTTGATCATATCTACTATATGATTCACGCTCGACCTTTCGGTCTCCGTGTTCCGAGGCCATATCTGTTATATGCTAGGCTCGTCAAGTTTAACCTGAGTATTCCGCGTGTGCAACTGTTTTGCACCCGTTGTATTTGAACGTAGAGCCTATCACACCCGATCATCATGTGGTGTCTCAGCACGAAGAACTGTCACAACGGTGCATACTCAGGGAGAACACTTATACTTTGATAATTTAGTGAGAGATCATCTTAAAATGCTACCGTCAATCAAAGCAAGATAAGATGCATAAAAGATAAACATCACATGCAATCAATATAAGTGATATGATATGGCCATCATCATCTTGTGCTTGTGATCTCCATCTCCGAAGCACCGTCATGATCACCATCGTCACCGGTGCGACACCTTGATCTCCATCGTAGCATCGTTGTCGTCTCGCCAATCTTATGCTTCTACGACTATCGCTACCGCTTAGTGATAAAGTAAAGCATTACAGGGCGATTGCATTGCATACAATAAAGCGACAACCATATGGCTCCTGCCAGTTGCCGATAACTCAGTTACAAAACATGACCATCTCATACAATAAAATTTAGCATCATGCCTTGACCATATCACATCACAACATGCCCTGCAAAAACAAGTTAGACGTCCTCTACTTTGTTGTTGCAAGTTTTACGTGGCTGCTACGGGCTGAGCAAGAACCGTTCTTACCTAAGCATCAAAACCACAACGATAGTTTGTCAAGTTGGTGCTGTTTTAACCTTCGCAAGGACCGGGCGTAGCCACACTCGGTTCAACTAAATTTGGAGAAACTGACACCCGCCAGCCACCTGTGTGCAAAGCACGTTGGTAGAACCAGTCTCGCGTAAGCGTACGCGTAATGTCGGTCCGGGCCGCTTCATCCAACAATACCGCCGAACCAAAGTATGACATGCTGGTAAGCAGTATGACTTATATCGCCCACAACTCACTTGTGTTCTACTCGTGCATATGACATCTACGCATAAAACCAGGCTCGGATGCCACTGTTGGGGAACGTAGTAATTTCAAAAAATTTCCTACGCACACGCAAGATCATGGTGATGCATAGCAACGAGAGGGGAGAGTGTTGTCCACGTACCCTCGTAGACTGAAAGCGAAAGTGTTAGCACAACGCGGTTGATGTAGTCATACGTCTTCATGATCCGACCGATCAAGTACCGAACGTACGGCACCTCCAAGTTCAGCACACGTTCAGCCCGATGACATCCCTCGAACTCCGATCCAGCCGAGTGTTGAGGGAGAGTTTCGTCAGCACGACGGCGTGGTGACGATGATGATGTTCTACCGACGCAGGGCTTCACCTAAGCACCGCTACGATATTATCGAGGTGAACTATGGTGGAGGGGGGCACCGCACACGGCTAAAAGAGCAATGATCAATTGTTGTGTCTCTAGGGTGCCCCTTGCCCCCGTATATAAAGGAGCAAGGGGGGAGAGGCGGCCGGCCAGGAGGGGCGCGCCAGGAGGAGTCCTACTCCCACTAGGAGTAGGACTCCCTCCCTTTTCCTTGTTGGATTAGGAGAGGAGAGGGAAGGAGAGAGAGGGGGAAAGGAAAGGGGGGGGGGGCGCCGCCCCCCTCCTTGTCCAATTCGGACTTGGGGGGGGGAGGGGCGCGCGGCTGCCACTTGGCCGCCTCTCCTCTTCCACCAATTGGGCCCATGAGGCCCAATAACCTCCGGGGGGGGGTTCCGGTAACCCCCCGGTACTCCGGTATATATCCGATTACCCCCGGAACCATTCCGGTGTCCGAATATAGTCGTCCAATATATCAATCTTCATGTCTCGACCATTTCGAGACTCCTTATCATGCCCATGATCACATCCGGGACTCCGAACTACCTTTGGTACATCAAAACATATAAACTCATAATATAACTGTCATCGAAACTTTAAGCGTGCGGACCCTACGGGTTCGATAACTATGTAGACATGACCGAGACACGTCTCCGGCCAATAACCAATAGCGGAACCTAGATGCTCATATTGTCTCCCACATATTCTACGAAGATCTTTATCGGTCAAACCGCATAACAACATATGTTGTTCCCTTTGTCATCGGTATGTTACTTGCCCGAGATTCGATCGTCAGTATCTCATTACCTAGTTCAATCTCGTTACCGGCAAGTCTCTTTACTCGTTCCGTAATACATCATCCCGCAACTAACTCATTAGTTGCAATGCTTGCAAGGCTTAAGTGATGTGCATTAGCGAGTGGGCCCAGAGATACCTCTCCGACAATCGGAGTGACAAATCCTAATCTCGAAATACGCCAACCCAACATGTACCTTTGGAGACACCTGTAGAGCACCTTTTATAATCACCCAGTTATGTTGTGACGTTTGGTAGCACACAAAGTGTTCCTCCGGTAAACGGGAGTTGCATAATCTCATAGTCATAGGAACATGTATAAGTCATGAAGAAAGCAATAGCAGAATACTAAACGATCGTGTGCTAAGCTAGCTGAATGGGTCAAGTCAATCACATCATTCTCCTAATGATGTGATCCCGTTAATCAAATGAGAACTCATGTCTATGGCTAGGAAACATAACCATCTTTGATCAACGAGCTAGTAAAGTAGAGGCATACTAGTGACACTCTGTTTGTTTATGTATTCACACAAGTATTATGTTTCCGGTTAATAAAATTCTAGCATGAATAATAAACATTTATCATGATATAAGGAAATAAATAATAACTTTATTATTGCCTCTAGGGCATATTTCCTTCACCTTCTTGAGGAAAGCTCCGGTTTGCAAGAAGCTTACACCAAAGCTTGTCCCAATTCGGCCAAAAAATTACTGCAGCATGTTGGTGCCATGTCATGACACCATGCCAAGTTTCATGATTTTCAGCCGTGTTTTGGATTTACAGGAATTGAAAAACCAAGTTTCTCAATCATTCCGGCCGAGCCACGACACCCAGATGTTTGAATTTTATTCCCATTTCTTACATGGGACCTATAAATTCACCCAAAGACACACATGCAATTTTTCAGGAAACTTTGGTGCATTGGAGCATGTGCTTGTAGTTCAAATTTGAATTATGCACATTAAATGACCAGAAACTCAATTAATGCATAAAAATGCCAAACGAACCCGGAATAATTCCAAATTTAAACACGACACTCATGTACTAGTTGCATGTTCACTGTACGTAAATGTTCTAGCAATTCAAACACCATCCTTTCCCTTCGTAACACCATTTTGCCTTTCAAAACATAATGAAAAAATCAGGTATACCACAAATAGTTTACTAGAAAGAATCGTGTGGGATGCGATATAAAATATCTTGGCGCACCGTCTTGTCTGACTTATGCAGGAAGCTTCATCGTCTACAGTCCACCGCCCCCGCTTGAACCACTCTTGCGCGCCAGTTTCTCGCGACACCGAGCGAAATTTTTTGGCCACCGTGGAAATATCTATCTCCCCGCCCCTCCCTCCTACCAAAAGCCACATTTCCACTATTCCTCCTTGCTTTCCAAGTTCAAACCTTCACTGCTGCTTACTGGCAGCTCAGCCTCCTCGCCGGTGACCCTTCTTCTTGCAGCGCCGCCTCCTCGCCGGCTACCCTTCTTCTTGCAGTGCCGCCTCCTCACCGGCGACCCTTCTTCTTGCAGCGCCGCCTCCTCGCCGACGACCCTTCTCTTTGCTGCGCGGCCTCCTCGCCGCCGACCCTTCTTCTTGCTGCGCGGCCTCGTCGATATGGTCAGGTAATCCACACCCACCCACACCATCCTCCTCCTTTCCCGTCCCACATGCCCCGACTGACGGAGCGACACCTTCCACCGAAATCACTGCCCCCTCCTCCAATTAAGCGCCGCCCACAGCCATTTTACACGCAGCATAACGTGGAGCTGAGTAGCATGTGGCCGCATGGGCGAACGAGGTCGCTATGGCTGACATGCGTGTCGACCGCCAGATCTTGGAGGAGCACCTCGTCTTCAGGCCACCATCGACACCGCCGCGCGGTTGTCTACTTTAAAATACAGTTCGTGATGTTTTCTCAAGGCCACCGCCAGTGCCTTCTAGTGATTTGTCATCTGTAATGTTAATATGCAATCTGATGTTTAGTTAACAGTTTGGTCCTCTGAAATGTAATGTTCAGTTAACACTTTGGTCCAACAATTGCTACATTTCATAGTACTGTTCTCAAGCATTCTTTGTTTTGTTAACTGTCTTATCTTCTAGTACATGTTTCTGTTCTGCAATGTTGTGCTCAGTTAACTATTTTGGTTCATTTGGTCTGCTGTTCATTTAACTGTTTGGTTCAGTTCTGCAATTTGATTTTCATTTGCTGTGGGTACAATTTTGTATTGTTATGCATGTGACACCAATCGAATTTGGCTGTACTCAATACATATTGTACTGATAGTATGACAACTATCAGTTAACCTGATCAAGATCTTCCTTATGTGTGTTGCAGGGAAACAATGGGAGACACTGCGGTTTACCATCGAGGTTTGTTCAAGCAGGGTCATTTGGCTAATAGCACATTATTGTGCAGTTGCAGAAATCATTCTAATATTTAGGTTTCTTACAATTTGGTCTTGCACATGTAGGTCCTGCTGTTAGAGGCTTAGACTCACCGTTCGATCCATTTTGCATATGGGGAAATGAGATGTCCATGAATATCAGTCAAGTCAAGAAACCCAGAAAGATTGTTAGGATGAAGAAACTTGCGACGAATAATAGCAAGATCTTTGTTTGCACAATGAAGAAGACATCAGTCAACTATAGGATGGTACCAACTCTTTTACCTTGTTTTTACCCCTTGCGCCATTTCAAAATTTTCAACAGCGATTTATGCATAGCTTTGTTTTCAGTACTTTTCAAAGCATTTCACCGATGATTACCTCTCAAACCACCTGCATGGTCAAGAGGCGAGGAAGGTATTCATTCAACACCCATGGTACAATATTGAAGTCTTGCTGAAGAGGACGAAGGTTGGGCGGGCAATTACCCATAGCCACTGGCCTAAAGTTGCAAGGACATTCAACATCACTGAAGGCTCAATATTTGCCTTCCGCTTCTGCAGTTTCCCAAATGAGATTCATCTGTCTATTTACCGTGTATGATGCTACTTTCCAAAGGTTTTTTATGCTGCATATGAAACTTGGTGCTGTTGTATAATGGCGTAACTGAGTGCCGAAGCTATCTGATGTAATTCGATTAAGAAATCCTAGTTGCTTTTATACGGATATGAAATATCTGGCGTGTTTTATAAGAAATATCAGTTTGATTAGTACATGGATTATCAATAATAGGCTAATTACCCTGCTTATTGGGGGTTTCTGTTGCAAACGGTTACTCAGACAACACCATGGGCGATGAACTCAAACAACTCGCACGGTTTCTAGAAAGTAGGCGTGTTCGATCAACTAACAATCACACACGGCTTCCGGCAGCGAACTGTTTGCGTTAGGCCACCTTGCACAAACGTTTCCACACAAAGAACTGTGTGGGATGTACATACCTACGGAAATGATTTTCTGGGATTCACCGTGTGGGATGTACATACCTACGGAAATGATTTCTGGGATTCACCGTGTGGGATGTACATACCTACGGAAATGATTTCTGGGATTCACCGTGTGGGATGTACATACCTACGGAAATGATTTCTGGGATTCACCGTGTGGGATGTACATACCTACGGAAATGATTTCTGGGATTCACCGTGTGGGATGTACATACCTACGGAAATGATTTCTGGGATTCACCGTGTGGGATGTACATACCTACGGAAATGATTTCTGGGATTCACCGTGTGGGATGTACATACCTACGGAAATGATTTCTGGGATTCACCGTGTGGGATGTACATACCTACGGAAATGATTTCTGGGATTCACCGTGTGGGATGTACATACCTACGGAAATGACTGGGTTTCGATGCCTCGCCCGATCGCACACGGCCCCAGCCTGGGTCCCAAGAGGGCCTATCCACGACGATTTCTGGGTCATGTGGGAAGGTCACCCTATCGCACACACTCACTTGGCGACGGTTCCAAATGCCGTCGCGGAAAGGGGTTTTAAACCGTTTGTTTAGGACGTCGCTGTACCCGTGGTAGGATTTTTTTTTGAAATTGCATGCTACGTTCCCCAACAGTGGCATCCAAGCCAGGTCTATGCGTAGATGATATGCACGTGTAGAACACAAAGAGTTGTGGGCGATAATAGTCATACTGCTTACCACCAACGTCTTATTTTGACTCGGCGGCATTGTTGGATGAAGCGGCCCGGACCAACCTTACATGACCACGTTCATGAGACCGGTTCCACCGATGGACATGCAACTTGTTTTGCATAAAGGTGGCTAGTGGGTGTCTGTTTCTCCAACTTTAGTTGAATCGAATTTGACTATGGCCGGTCCTTGTTGAAGGTTAAAACAACATACTTGATGAAAAATCATTGTGGTTTTGATGCGTAGGTAAGAACGGTTCTTGCTAGAAGCCCGTAGCAGCCACGTAAAACTTGCAACAACAAAGTAGAGGACGTCTAACTTGTTTTTGCAGGGCATGTTGTGATGTGATATGGTCAAGACATGATGTGATATAAGTTATTGTATGAGATGATCATGTTTTGTAAAAGTTATCGGCAACTGGCAGGAGCCTTATGGTTGTCGCTTTATTGTATGAAATGCAAACGCCATGTAATTGCTTTACTTTATCACTATGCGGTAGCGATAGTTGTAGAAGCAATAGTTGGCGATACGACAAACACGCTACAATGGAGATCAAGGTGTCAAGGCGGTGACGATGGAGATCATGATGGTGCTTTGGAGATGGAGATCAAAGGCACAAGATGATGATGGCCATATCATGTCACATATTTTGATTGAATGTGATGTTTATCTTTTATGCATCTTATTTTGCTTAGTACGGCGGTAGCATTATAAGATGATCCCTCACTAAATTTCAAGGTATAAGTGTTCTCCCTGAGTATGCACTATTGCGACAGTTCATCGTGCCGAGACACCACATGATGATCGGGTGTGATAAGCTCTACGTTCACATACAATGGGTGCAAGAAAGTTTTGCACGTGCGGAATACTCGGGTTAAACTTAACGAGCCTAGCATGTACAGACATGGCCTCGGAACACTGGAGACCGAAAGGTCGAATGTGAATCATAGAGTAGATATGATCAACATAGAGATGTTCACCATTGAAAACTACTCCATCTCACGTGATGATCAAACATGGTTTAGTTGATATGGATCACATGATCATTTAGATGACTCGAGGGATGTCTATCTAAGTGGGAGTTCTTAAGTAATATGATTAATTGAACTTAATTTATCATGAACTTAGTCCTGATAATATTTGCATATCTATGTTGTAGATCAATAGCTCGCGTATAGCTCCTCTGTTTTATTTTTGATATGTTTCTAGAGAAAACTAAGTTGAAATATGATAGTAGCAATGATGCAGACTGGGTCCGTGATCTGAGGATTATCCTCATTGCTGCACAAAAGAATTATGTCCTTGATGCATCGCTAGGTGACAAACATATTGCAGGAGCAGATGCAGACATTATGAATGTTTGACAAGCTCGGTATGATGACTACTTGATAGTTTAGTGCACCATGCTTTACGGCTTAGAACCAGGACTTCAAAAATGTTTTGAACGCCATGGAGCATATGAGATGTTCCAAGAGCTGAAAATGATATTTCAGACTCATGCCCGTGTTAAGAGGTATGAGACCTCTGACAAGTACTTTGCCTACAAGATGGAGGAGAATAGCTCAGCTAGTGAGCATGTGCTCAGAATGTCTGGGTACTACAATCGCTTGAATCAAGTGGGAGTTAATCTTCTAGATAAGATAGTGATTGACAGAGTTCTCTAGTCACTATCACCAAGTTACTAGAACTTCGTGATGAACTATAATATGCAAGGGATGATGAAAACGATTCCCAAGCTCTTCGTGATGCTGAAATCAGCGAAGGTAGAAATAAGGAAATGGCATCAGGTGTTGATGGTTAACAAGACAACTAGTTTCGAGAAAAAGGGCAAGGGAAAGAAAGGGAACTTCAAGAATGACAAGCAAGTTGTCACTCCCGTGAAGAAGCCCAAACCTAGACCCAAGCCTGAAACTGAGTGCTTCTACTACAAAGGAAATGGTCACTGGAAGCGGAACAACCCCAAATACTTGGTGGATAAGAAGGATGGCAAAGTGAACAAAGGTATATTTGATATACATGTTATTGATGTGTACTTTACTAGTGTTCACAGTAGCCCCTCGCTATTTGATATCGGTTCAGTTGTAAAGATTTGTAACTCGAAAGAGCAGTTGCAAAATGAACAGATACTAGTTGAGGGCGAGGTGACGATGTGTGTTGGAAGTGATTCCAAGGTTGATAAGATCACCATCGCACACTCCCTTTACCTTCGGTATAAGTATTGAACCTAAAATAAATGTTATTTGGTGTTTGCGTTGACCATGAATATGATTGGATCATGTTTATTGCAATACGGTTATTCATTTAAGTCAGAGAATAATTGTTATTCTGTTTACATGAATAAAACCTTCTGTGGTCATACACCCAAGGTGAATGGTTTATTGAATCTCGATCGTAGTGATACACATATTCATAATATTGATGCCAAAAGATGCAAAGTTGATAATGATAGTGCAACATACTAGTGGCACTGCCATTTAGGTCATATTGGTGTAAAGCGCATAAAGAAAATCCTTGCGGATGGACTTTTGGAATCACGTGATTATGAATCATTTGATGCTTGCGAACCATGCCTGATGGGCAAGATGACTAAGACTCCGTTCTCCGGAACAATGGAACGAGCCACTGACTTATTGGAAATAATACATACCGATGTATGTGGTCCGATGAGTGTTGAGGCTCGCGAAGGGTATCGTTATTTTCTGACCTTCACAGATGATTTGAGCAGATATGGGTATATCTACTTAATGAAACACAAGTCTGAAACATTTGAAAAGTTCAAAGAATTTCAGAGTGAAGTTGAGAATCATCGTAACAAGAAAATAAAGTTTCTATGATCAGATCATGGAGGCGAATATTTGAGTTACGAGTTTGGCCTTCATTTAAAACAATGTGGAATAGTTTCACAACTCACGCCACCTGGAACACCACAGCGTAATGGTGTGTCCGAACATCGTAACCGTACTTTATTAGATATGGTGCGATCTATGATGTCTCTTACCGATTTACCACTATCGTTTTGGGGTTATGCATTAGAGACATCTGCATTCACATTAAATAGGGAACCATCTAAATCCGTTGAGACGACACCGTATGAACTGTGGTTTGTCAAGAAACCTAAGGTGTCGTTTCTTAAAGTTTGGGGTTGCGATGCTTATGTGAAAAAGATTCAGCCCGATAAGCTCGAACCCAAATCTGAGAAGTGCATCTTCATAGGATACCCAAAAGAAACTGTTGGGTACACCTTCTATCACAGATCCGAAGGCAAGATCTTTGTTGCTAATTAAGAATGGATCCTATCTAGAGAAGGAGTTTCTCTCGAAAGAAGTGAGTGGGAGTAAAGTAGAACCTGATGAGGTAATTGTGCCTTCTCTCGAATTGGAAAGTAGCTCATCACAAAAAACTGTTCCTGTGGTGCCTACACCAACTCGAGAGGAAGCTAATGATAATGATCATGAAACTTCAGACCAAGTTGCTACCGAACATCGTAGGTCAACTAGAGCACGTTCCGCACCTGAGTGGTACGGTAATGCTGTTCTAGAAGTCATGTTACTTGACCATGATGAACCTACGAACTATGAGGAAGCGACGATGAGCCCAGATTCCACAAAATTGCTTGGGGCCATGAAATCTGAGATAGGATCCATGTATGAGAACAAAGTGTGGACTTTGGTGGACTTGCCCGATGATCGGCAAGCCATTGATAATAAATGGATCTTCAAGAGGAAGGCGGACGCTGATGGTAGTGTTACTATCTACAAAGCTCGACTTGTCGCAAAAGGTTTTCGACAAGTTCAAGTGTTGACTACGATGAGATTTTCTCACTCGTAGCGATGCTTAAGTCTGTCCGAATCATGTTAGCAATTGCCACATTTTATGAAATCTGGCAAATGGATGTCCAAATTGCATTCCTTAATGGATTTCTTGTATATGATACAACCAGAAGGTTTTGTCAATCCTAAAGGTACTAACAAAAATATGCAAGCTCCAGCGATTCATCTATGGAATGGTGCAAGTATCTCATAGTTGGAATATATGCTTTGATGAGTTGATCAAAGCATATAGTTTTATACAGACTTGCGTCGAAGCCTGTATTTACAAAAAGTGAGTGGGAGCACTACAACCTTTCTGATAAGTATATGTGAATGACATATTGTTGATCGAAAATGATGTAGAATTTTCTGGAAAGCATAAAGGAGTGTTTGAAAGGAGTTTTTTCAAAGAAAGACCTTGGTGAAGCTGCTTACATATTGAGCATCAAGATCTATAGAGATAGATCAAGACGCTTGATAAGATTTTTCAATGAGTATATAACTTGACAAGATTTTGAAGTAGTTCAAAATGGAACAATCAAAGAAGGAGTTCTTGCCTGTGTTGCAAGGTGTGAAGTTGAGTAAGACTCAAAACCCGATCACGGCAGAAAATAGAAAGGGAATGAAAGTCATTCCCTATGCCTCAGTCATAGGTTCTATGAAGTATGCTATACTGTGTACCAGACCTATTGTGTACCTTGCCATGAGTTTGGCAAGGGGGTACGATAGTAATCCAGGAGTGGATCACTGGACAGCGGTCAAAGTTATCCTTAGTTACCTACGAGGACTAAGGAAATATTTCTTGGTTATGGAGGTGATAAAGAGTTCATTGTAAAGAGTTACGTTGATGCAAGATTTTACATCAATCCAGGTGACTCTAAGTCTCAATCTAGATACATATTGAAAGTGGGAGCAATTAGCTAGAGTAGCTCCATGCAGAGCATTGTAGACATAGAAAATTTAGAAAATACATACGGATCTGAATGTGGCAGACCCGTTGACTAAACCTCTCTCACAAGCAAAACATGATCACACCTTAGTACTCTTTGGGTGTTAATCACATGGCAATGAGAAATAGATTACTGACTCTAGTAAACCCTTTGAGTGTTGGTCACATGGCGATGTGAACTATGGGTGTTAATCACATGGTGATGTGAACTATTGGTGTTAAATCACATGGCGATATGAACTAGATTATTGACTCTAGTACAATTGGAGACTGAAGGAAATATGCTCTAGAGGCAATAAAAAAGTTGTTATTTTATATTTCCTTATATCATGATAAATGTTTATTATTCATGCTAGAATTGTATTAACCGGAAACTTGATACATGTGTGGATACATAGACAAAACACCGTGTCCCTAGTAAGCCTCTACTAGACTAGCTCATTAATCAAAGATGGTTAAGTTTCCTAACCCATAGACATGTGTTGTTATTTGATGAACGCGGTCACATAATTAGAGAATGATGTGATGGACAAGACCCATCCGTTAGCTTAGCATAACGATCGTGAAGTTTTATTGCTATTGCTTTCTTCATGACTTATACATATTCCTGTGACTATGAGATTATGCAACTCCCGAATACCGGAGGAACAACTTGTGTGCTATCAAACATCACAACGTAACTGGGTGATTATAAATATGCTCTACAGGTGTCTCTGAAGGTGTTTGTTGGGTTGGCATAGATAAAGATTATGATTTGTCACTCTGAGTATCGGAGAGGTATCTCTGGGCCCTCTCGGTAATGCACATCACTATAAGCCTTGCAAGCAATGTGACTAATGAGTTAGTTACAGGATGATGCATTACGGAACGAGTAAAGACACTTGCCGGTAACGAGATTGAACTAGGTATGATGTTACCGATGATCAAATCTCGAGCAAGTAACATACCGATGACAAAGGGAATAACATATGTTGTTATTGCGGTTTGACCGATAAAGATCTTCATAGAATATGTAGGAACCCATATGAGCATCCATGTTCCGTTGTTAGTTATTGACCGGAGATGTGTCTCGGTCATGTCTACATAGTTCTCGAACCCGTAGGGTCCGCACGCTTAACGTTCGATGACGATTTGTATTATGAGTTATGTGTTTTGGTGACCGAAGTTTGTTCGAGTCCCGGATGAGATCACGGACATGACGAGGAGTCTCGAAATGGTCGAGAGGTAAAGATTGATATATTGGAAGGTAGCATTCGGACACCGGAAGGGTTCCGGAGTGTATCGGGTACATACCGGAGTACCGGAGGGGTTACCGGAACCCCCCAGGGAAAGATATGGGCCATATGGGCCATAGGAGGGAGGCTAACCAGCCCACAAGGGGCTGGTGCACCCCCCACAAGGGAGAATGTCGAATTGGTTTAGGGAAGGGGGCACCACCCCCTTTCCTTCTCCTACTCCCTCTCCTTCCCCCTTTCCACCTCCATGAGAAGGAAAAGAAGGGGGGCCGAATCCTACTAGGACTAGGAGTCCTAGTAGGACTCCCCCTTATGGCGTGCCCCCTTGGGCGACCTCCTCCCTCTCCCTCCTTTATATACGGGGGCAGGGGGCACCCCATAGCACATCAATTGTTATCTTAGCCGTGTGCAGTGCCCCCTCCACAGTTTACTCCTCCGGTCATAGCGTCGTAGTGCTTAGGCGAAACCCTGCGCGGATCACATCACCATCACCGTCACCACACCGTCGTGCTGACGGAACTCTCCCTCGACCCTCTGTTGGATCAAGAGTTCGAGGGACGTCATCGACCTGAACGTGTGCTGAACTCGGAGGTGCCGTACGTTCGGTACTAGATCGGTTGGATCATGAAGACGTTCGACTACATCAACCACGTTAACCTAACGCTTCCGCTTTCGGTCTATGAGGGTACGTGGAACACTCTCCCCTCTCATTGCTATGCATCTCCTAGATAGATCTTGCATGAGCGTAGGAATGTTTTTTGAAATTGCATGCTACGTTCCCCAACATATATAGGCATCTGTCGCGGGCTCAACACTTGAGCCTTGCACGGACCCTAAAGCCCAAAATCTGTGCGGCCGGGATCCGAGTCCGAGCAGGATCACATCTGACTCGTGGAGTCTGATCCGGCCTCACAGGCTCCTTCCCTTAAGCGCGCGACCCCTTAGGTTCAAGTTGGCTTGGTCGCAGGTCGGATCACCTCCGACCTGCTCGGCTGGTAGCAGCCTCTAGCAAGGCGTGCCGACCACCAAGCAGACAATGAAGCCGGTTGGCGAACCTGTACATCACACTTCCATTCCTTTTGCCACACGATATATGTTGTCGGCCTCAAGGCGAGTCTGTCATCCTTGTGCTAGCCCGACCTCTTTCTCGTTCCAGTGATGCCGACCACAAACTGGATTATCTCATAATCCTTGTCACATGGCTATGCTTATCCTGGTCGGATCACACGAGGGGCCCAGAGTATATCTCTCCTGATCGGAGGGGCAAATCACATCTTGCCCGACCATGTCTCGCAGCATGGGTCTGGACAAGTCTGAAACCTACCTTTGTAACTACCCAGTCACGGAATAGCGTTTGGTCGGCCCAAAGCAGGTCTGTCACCATCCCGAGTACATGTGCTAGCTCAGGTCTTAGGACATAGAACGTATGTTGTACTAGAGACTCACATATGACATATCGCTGCGTCTCATAGTTGGGTCTGTCCGACTCAGACCTTATCTCGACTCGGATCCGACTACGTCGAATCCAACCAGATCCTTCCGAGTCCATATTATCCGGTTGGCATCCAATGCTTCATGGCTAGTGAGACCAAGCCATCGACCGTGTTATATGCTAGTCTAGTCGGCTGCGCGTCCACACAACCCTTTCGACTAGGGACCTTTTAGGACAGTCATCATACGACACATAGTCCCACAAACAAGTCACATACTTGCTGATACACATCATTGATAATGTCCAAGGACTATCTTTATTCATAAACACATAGACAATATCATCATACATGATTGCCTCTAGGGCATATCTCCAACAGTAGGCGAGGAACCCGACAGCATGACGAAGACCGGCGGGGACGATGGCGTTCCCGCGCCAAGGGAGGCGGCGCAACGCATACCACAGAAGGGCAACGCACGAGGACGGCGGAGTGGACCCCAGGACGCGTCGCTATGACCAGAAGGGGCCCAGCGACATCGGGCGTGTCGGGGCGACGACGGTAAGACCTCGGGACGGCGGCGGTGACTGCGGCCTGCGGCGCTATGGCCTGAAGGGGTGGCGCAGCGGTGGAGCGCGGGTTGGTGCTGTCGCGGGGACGGCCTCAGGCGGCGGCGGGGATCACGTGCCACGCTCGCTACGGCCCAAATGGCTGCAACGGCAACAGGTGGGTCGATGCAGCCGCGGGGAGAACCACGGGGCGGCGGCGCTGCGGCCCGACAGGGCAACACAACGGCATGCGTTGTACTCGGGACAATCTTCATGGGACCTACGGAGGAGCGCGCAACTGACGACCCCGATCGGTCGCACGGCGTGGGTGGGGCGGATCGTGGTGCGGATAGGTGATCAATTCGATCGCGCACGGGATCATGGACGCCGCTCGGTGGAGGCGGGGTGGTGGTGGACACTACTAGAAAAATAGCTATAGCCAATATGGACACTAATGGCGCACTATACATGTGGTGCGTCATTACTAAATAGTAATGGCGCACCATGTGTAGGTGCGCCATTAATAACCAAAACAGTAATGGCGCACCAGGTGAAAAGTGCGCCATTACTAAGTTTGACCTAGGTTTGACCCAGTCATACACATACTAATGGCACACTTTGTATAGGTGCACCATTACTAAGTTGACATAGTAATGGCGCACCTTTACAAAGTGCGCCATAACTATGTGTATGACTGGGTCAAACCTTGGTCAAACTTTGTAATGGCGCACTTTGCATAGGTGCGCCATTACTAATGGCGCACCTATACAAAGTGCGCCATTACTAACTTTGACCAAGATTTGACCAAGTCATACACATAGTAATGACGCACTTTGTGAAGGTGCGCCATTACTAACTTTCTAGGTGGCCGAAAATTTCATCAAATGCACCCCCGTGGACCGCATTTTTAGTTTTAAAAAAAATAAAAGAAAATGATGGAAATGTCAAAAAAATAAAAGAAAATAAGTTTCCCATGTGATATGTGGTCTAGTTGTTGGGAACCCCGTTGAAGATTTTTAGAATCCCCAAAAACCTAACAGAATAAAAGATACGGGGCTTTTAAGATCTGGAGGGGGAAAATGGAAAAAATTTCAAACTTAGTAATGGCTCACCATTTGCTAGGTGCGCCACTAGTAACAGAAAAAAATATTTTTGAATTTTTTTTGTGGAAAAAATGTTCAAAATATGATACGTAATATGACCGGGAAGTTTGAAATATTTTTTCAAAATTTCATCATACTCATGAACATGAACAAAGTCCTAGACATCAACAAGGTTTAATAGGATTGATATGATAGATGTATCAATAAGTGCCTGTTAAGTGAGCTGGTGCTGGGGTTGGATAGAACTGAGAAGTTAAGCGTGCTGGGGCTGGAGTAGTGTGAGGATGGGTGACCTTCCGGGAAGTTTGACCACGAAGTGTGATTTGACTTGAGATTAAGCATATTGACCCGAGATTAAGAAAAAAACGAAAATAAAATTGAATTTTTTTTTCTGAAAAAAAATTTGAAAAAAAATTTGTTAGTAATGGTGCACTTCTATGTGGTGCGCCATTACTAAGTCAGATAGTAATGACGCACTTCTAGGCATAGTAATGGCGCACTGCGCCATTACTATCTGTGAATTTGGTGCGCCATTACTAACAGTTACTAATGGCGTGCTAGTAATGGCGCACCTATAGTGGGAGGCCGAGCTGAAACCGGCAAGGACGGCCGGCGTGTGATGACGGACGGATGAGCGCGTCGGTGCCTGAGCGGCCAGCACCGGGCGGCGAACGCAACGCGGTGTGGAGACGGCCGTACATACGTAGCGGAGGCGGAGGCGGGATGGTGATGCAGGAGTCCCGGTCGGAGTAGGGCGGTGACGACTGACGCATGACGATGGACGTGCAGAGGCGCAGACGACGGCCGTGACAGGCCTCCTGTCGCGCGAAGGCTCCGGGTCGGAGAACTGGCCAGCCGGTGTCGGAGTAGAGGCGCGGGGTCGATGGCGGCGGCGGCCAACGCAAACCGATCGTAGATCGGAAAACCAAAAAGAAAACACCGATCAAAACGACCGCGAGAGACAAAAATCCGGATCAAAGAATCGGGGAAAAGACTCTCTAAGGCAGCCGGTCAACATGACCGGCGGATGAACCCTAGGTACGGGCGGCACAGACCCCGTCGGCGGTCATGAAGGCCGATCGCCCGGGGGCGATGCGCGAGGCGGATGCGGCGAGCGATGGTTAGGGTTGAATCGGTTAGACTGATACCATGTTAGAAGAGATAGAAAGAGATTGGTGAAATTGATTGTTTATTGCTTGAGTCTTGTGAGCGACCAACTTAAAATACAAAACAGGGCAGGATCAGACTCTAGTCCATCTCATATTTCCTAATAATCAATATATTTAACAAATCTGTATATGGGCGGCTCTTGCTCATTATTTATCCCGATAGACATTTTAGTTGGGAAACTATCTGCTAGAAATTTTATGTGATGTATATGAAGTTGTCAGCTGTGTATCGACACACATGTATATAGTTGCCTTTTCCCTTGCATAGCATGCCAACTTGCAACCAAATTCAGCGCCATTTGGTTATTGATTTGGTGTACCTGATGCTCCCGTGGGGTCAACTGATATTATACATTTTTATGCAGCAAAGTCAAATGCATAGTCCCCACAAAAAGAAAAGAAAGGTCAAACGCACGCATAGAGTTGAGAGAGTGTGTGTGAGATGGGAATTGTACTCGGTAACGGTGACTGTTCATTAGGCTAGTCATCGTCGGAGTAATTTAGACTAGTGTCATGCATGTGATAGTTTATATTACTATCTTTATAGTGCAAAATAGTATTGTAGATGGTTGCATTTATTAGCTTGCAGGTCTATTTTTTTTCTTAAAAAGTGCTACGTGATGGTAACATATTATGTTACTATAAACACCTCTCTCATTATTAACTATATGTCATATAAGCAACTTTGCCTTGGGGTGCGTTATGTTAGAGCACCTCTAACATTGACCCGCAAATTGGCTCCCGCATCCGTCCATGGAGAGAGGGGGTTAGTCCGCGGACACAGATGCGGGAGCCGGCCATCTAACGCTACCCGCATACATTTCAACCCGCATTTCAACTAACGGGACGAAACATCACAGTTTCGATAGAAAATAGCACAAATCATCCAAACATAGCATGCAAATAAGTCTAGTACAACAATAGTTTAAATTCAATGAGAAATAGTTCAAATTCAACGAGATTAATCGGATTTCAACAAGTTTTTCATGAACGAATCGTGTCATCCCACACATACTGCCCCTTCAGTTTCATCCAACAATGCATTTGTGTAAATGACTGCCCGTCTATCCTGTCGTACGGGCTACACAATGTGTAGAGTAACATTGAGTGAATGAATGATTCAATCAACAAGTTGAACAAGAAGAAGCAATACTTATGATCTCCACGGCTGCCTCCAGCCGATCAACCATGCCACAGAACTTGGTGATGGTGGTCTGGATGGTATACCATCGATACGATAACGACTTCATATTGCATTCATGGATGATGTGCATGTCATAGGGCGCAATGTGCTTTGGAGCATGAAACGAATCAATCACACGCTACCGGAAGAGCCCCCCTCTGCTCCTGCCTACTAAATCCGTGGATATAGCCAAGCACGCATCTCACACTGACTCATCCTCCATGCTCGAGTACCCTGCCATCCTTTGTACTGTAAAAAAAGGCATGAACTTCAAAAATAATCTCAATGGCATTTGGTCGAACATCTACCGGGCGTGGTGACCCCATGGACGTCGTCGTGAAGGGGGCGAAGGTACCTGTCTATGGACAGATCCTGGGTGGACGGCGCCGTAGTGCAAGGTTAGCGGGCACGTGGGTGGTGGTTGCGGACGTCTGGCAATGCCTGGGTGGCGGCCGGAGAGGGATAACGGTGGAGTCGGAGGAGGAGGGCGCGGATGCAAAGCAAGGGGGGTAGTGGCGGAGTGGAAGAGAATGAGACCGGGAGAGGGATTTGGGTGGGCCCGGGGTGTCGAAGTCTTACGTGGCTGTTGTTTGGACTCCTGCAACCCCCCTCCCCCCAACTTTGCTTCCAATTTACGGGGAAAAGTGCGTCCGGACCACTCTGTGTGCGGATACATGCACATATTGGATGGCAAAACACGTCCAAAGCGCGCGGTCCAGACGAATGCGAGCGGTTTAAAGGCCCGCTTTGAAGATGCCCTTACTAGGTACCCCACTATAACCAGCCTTATGTTTAGCTGTATTGTTTGGGCTTTCACTGCCTTGCCAGGGATTATGCACAGCAGATTAGCAACCTCTCGACGATGGTCCATTATGTTTAGCTGTAGTGTCTGGGTTTTCACTGCCTCTTGCCAGGGAATGCTTTGGATCCATCTTACTTATGCTCTGCTTGTCGCCGAGATAAGAAACCATCTCCATTCTTTAATCTCTTTGTACGTGTTTGATACACGCCCTGCTCATTAATGCAACCATCTCCATTCTTTAATCTCTTTGTACGTGTTTGATACACGCCCTGCTCATTAATGCACTTAATCTGGTGGCCGATTGTGATGACCAGGCATGTGAAGTCCATTAAATGGAGTTGATACGGGGAGTAGCATATTTAGATCCTCTGACTTGGCAATCATATATAGCGTGACAGAGTGAATCACAGCCGTTGGCTCGAGAAAGCGTGCGTGCATCTGATGCTACAGTCGTTGCACTGCTCAGGCTTATTTGCTGTAGAAATCCACTCTCATTATAAATACATGAACATTATTAGCTCTTTACATTATAGCAAGTGTCTAGAGAAGCCGTCACCAAGATATCTGCCTAATAATTGCACTTCGGTGCCATGTTTAGTATGGAATATTCTGTTTGTGTAGATGGGTTTCTAGCTGTCAGAGGCATTGAGAGAATTTTCTTAATATAACGTATTTTACGTGCTTGTTCAGTTCACGATGGCTCATATTCATTTCTGTATAGTTTCCATGCATCTGTGATGTGAGACAGCTGGACCTTTTTTTTTTTTGAGGGAAGGCCTAGCATTATTAACTAACAAAAAGTTTACATCATCAGCTAGTTTACCAAGGAGGGAACTAGGAGGATCACCATCTTAAGTACAAGAGTTTTTATTATGAAAACTGAATTGAGCTAGCTCATGAGCCAGACTATTAGCCTCTCTAAAACAATGCTTAAAATTGACCTTCCCAATAGCTGTAGCCAAGTCCAAGCACTCTGCCTAAATTGTGTAGCGACATCCCACCATCTATTATGACCCGTGCAAAAGTTAATTACTTCCAAAGAATCGATTGCATGAAATTCCAGGGAGCTAGCAAATGCTAGTCCATCCCTCATGGCAAGAACCTCAGTAGTAACAACATCAACAACATAAGGATAATATGCACATGCACAAGCAGTTTTGAAGGCTCCGACTAGGCAACAGAGACTTATAGCAGTTTTGGTGGCTCTGATAGGAATTGGGTTGGTGGCTCTAAATGAAAGTTAGGCATAACGGATATTTCTCCATAATGGAGTCAGAGGCTGCGAATGGATGTGAGTTTGTGGCTTCGGACACTGTAAAATGTGAGAGATGGTATGGAAACGTTTGAGGTGTTTGAGTGATTTTGGAGTTTGATCTTAAGCACTTTGCAAGAAAACTATCACCTCACAAATTTGACCACCCTTCGATCACCAAAATATAAAACCTATGAAATGGTCCTTAGTCTTGCCACAACTTGTACGTGAAGAATTGGGGGGAGGGGTCTTTTCGAACTTGGACTAAAAATCACTTAGTGTGAACATTAGTCCCTTTAATCAAGATTTCATATATCATCAAAACTCAATAGGGCACAATGGATACATTTTCATGGCTTCAAAGGAACCTCACTTGTTCATGAAGATGGTGTAAGGGTCTGCGGATTTACGCAAGCATAGATCGGATGGTGGTGGATCAACACCTCAGCCAAAAAGGACGAAGAAGAAACTGACAAAAGAGAGCCTCATGGGTTGATTCCTTCGTCATGGTGCTTCAAGGGACTGATGTCAACATCATCGAATGGTGGTAAGGCTTGAGGTAGCCGTAGACCACAACAGTGTTTGGGACACCCGTGGGATGTCGTCAATGTTCACGACACACATAGGGTTCCATGTTGGACCCGCCAAGCCCATCCACATATGTGGTGGTGCCTCCTTCCGCTCACCCCATCTCCCCTACTGTCGGCGGCGCCTCCCTCCTCTCATCCCACCTCTGCTTAGCCTCCAAGCGCCAACGCCTCCCATGGTTAATATTTCTTGCAAAAACCAAAGCTCATGCACTTTCGTCGCCCATAGTTTCGAAGTCATCCTCCTTGCCCTCTACGTGACAACTTGATGTGGGTTGTAGTTGATGGCAGTGGTCAAACGGGAGGGCCTACAACGCGGTGGCGGTGGCAGTGGCAGGCTCGGTTGAGAGGTGGCACATCATGTTGCGAGGTTGATGTGGAGGGAATGCAGATCCAATTACGATTGTAGGAGATGTGCGGCCAATGGTTAGGTCAGCATGACCGTAGGGGCATGGCATGGTGGCAGTGACACTATCTCCTGTTTGTTCCTCTCAAGACTCATAGCACACGAGAGCGCGGAGTGAAGGCCAACAGAATGAGTGGTGCTTGGCTACGCTTGATGGACGGGGCCAAAATAACAAATCGACTCATTTCTTTTTCATGAATCAACCAGACATGGTTACTTCCAGCCTCATTCTCTCCACCTCTCCCCTTCCCGTCTCCCTCGAGCATCATCTCCTCCTCAGACCTCTCTCTCCACCAGATTCGGCGGCCTCGCCGGCCTGTGAGGTGCGAGGGGGAAGTCCCCTCTCCCATTGTGCAGTAGTAATAGATATTTTTGCGACCTTAATGGCTAGGTTGGGGTGTTCCTCAATGGTATGGAGCCACCGTCGAGCTCCTCTTGGGGCTGTCCTTGGCATGGTCTTCCTCGTCGATGGATTCTTCTAGATTCGTCCCGATGGTGCCCTCATAAATAACCTCCCTTTTTATCCAGTTCTCTTAGATATTTTCTCCCCTTCGGATTCTTAGCACGGAGGTGGTGCGAAGCTATCGAGGAAGGGTTGCATCTGGGATTCCACTTGATTGAATCCCCTTTCCTATCCTTTGATCTCTTGATAGATTATCCCCACTGGATCTATGGGGATTCAAAAAAAATCACTTAATCCATAGATATTGTTATGTTGTGATCCAAATTCATATATAAGTACAAAAGGCTAACTTCTGACGAGCGGAGTGGAGGCCCGTTGACGGGAGGCTTGGGCCGGAGCGGATCAGTATTGACCTAGGTAACCGTTGTTATATATACCTCTTATAAGCCGCCACATGAGATAAGTTGATCAGTTGTAAATCCCTTGCATTTGTAACCTTTCCCAACATAGTGAAGATTTGTTGGGTGGCGCCCTTGGTTCTTTCCTCTTCATGTTGGAGGGGTTTTACACATTAAACTCTTCTGTCCCCTCTATGTTGATTTTGGTCTTCGTCGTTTCAATTGCGTGTTGTATCTCTAACAGATCTTGTGCTTCACTTAAGGTTTTCTGAAAGCCGAAGCACCCTTTGGAAACAGTGCATGTTACATCTCCCATGGATTGGTGCTCGTTTCATTCACTCAAGTTGGGGATTTTAGCCAAAGTCATGTGTTCTTTGAGGCAGCCATCCATCTCAACCTCCTTCACTGGAGGCCCGCATTGTGATCTTTGGATGCAGTTTCTCGGCATTCTGGTCTTTGGCACTCCTTCATCTTCCACAGTGAGGCCACCACTTATTGAAGGGGCTTCGGGTCCTCTGGAGAGCTCTTCCTCTGTGTTTAGAGGTTGCTATACGAAGTTGTCTTGGTCCTCTCTCAGGTCACCGGCCATCAACCTGTCACCGGCGTTTCGCCATAGATCCTCCTCGATGGTGATCATCGGCCACAACTCCGAGTGTTCGCTAGATGTGTGGACATCCATGTGCCCTTTCCCTGCATGTTTGAGAGCGGCACATATAATCTGGGGCATTATTGCCCCCTCCTGGGGTTTGTATTAACTTCTTTTAATCAACGGCATGCTTATTATTTCACCCAAAAAACAGACATCGTCCAAAGTGCAAAACTGCATTACTACAATTTAAAAGCAGTAAAATGAAAATAACACGGAAGCAAATCGGGATTTTAAGTGAACTATCACGGTGTGACCTCAAAACTTACAATTCCAGATTGTATAATAAACATGTTCATATCCAGAAGGTGATCATGCAAATTCTTAAATTAGCACCACAAGCTACAAGATGAGGCAAGTTAAATAGCACGCGATAAAATCGGAGCACCCGGTTTCTAAGTTTGACAACTGTACAAGGCACTTGTAAACTCCATAGCAATTCTGCTGATATAACTAGTCCCACCGCCACAATAGGACTGCGCTCAATCACCCACTGGAGAAGTCTGGTTCATACCTCCATATGGCGAAAAATGGGCATCAAGACCATCAGGAAAGTGGACAAATTTCTATAACCACGGTGACCCCATCTGCGGCCAACCCAATGATTCTTAATTTACCAAATCAGCTGCAAGATAATTGAGTGCTTTGTCAGTCAGTCTGGAAGATAATGACCACCATGTTTGCCGCCTCCAATAGCCAAAACACCGTTTACAATATTGATACAGCCTCCCCCATCATCACTTGTATTACAAGTGTTGTAAGCAAATCCTCCTTTTGTTGTATCAAGACTGATGGTTTGGGTAAGAGTAGCCACATCCTCTCCCTGTATATCCATACCCTCTTCCATAGTAGCCACCACGACCACGAGGACCTCCACCACGGGGGGCGCCCCTTCCTCCATCCCGCATGCCCATAGGTCGATGCCTTGCGGAGTCACCAAATGTCTAGAGACACTTTCTTATCATTAGTGTTGAATGTCAAGCAATGTGGTAAGATTATTGATGCAATGACAATACCTCTGTGTCTATTTTTCCCTGCTTAGAGAATTTGATTCTTCCATTTCTAGCTCCATTATCAATTGTGTTGTTTGAGAGTGAATCAAAAAAGTCATCTTTGACATACACATGCTTCACAAAAGAGGCTAATTAGCATCAGCAAGACATTGATGATTCAAAAATAGCAACCCATGAAAAATGCATACCGTAATCTCCGGTTTTCCAGGAGACACCACATCGTCTTCTACAATGTTGTCATCATATTCATTTGGATTGTCAGCAAACTATCCATTGCTTTTACCGAGATGGTCCCATACTTCATCTTTGTTGAATTTCTCATTCATAGCCATGGAAACAAAGTCCTCTGCAAACTTGGCTACGTGACGTGGTTGCTGGAGAGGGAAATCAAGACTGTATGAGACATGATTGCTGAGGGTGGGAAATTAGTAAGACTACATTCCACTATTTTAAAGAAGACTAAATCGATCATAATAATATATAATAATGATTTAATTCAAGCTATTAGATGCATGTGTAGTTGACAGTTAAGTTAGCTGATCATAAGACATACCCCACTTGGTCAATATTGTGGACTAGTAAAACCTAATTTGTATTCACTCTTTTAAAGAATCTAAAATATGTTGCGGCAATGACACCCAGGTAGTTGCATTATTCTGCAGAACACTGAAAAAAATATGCTTCGACTAACCAAAGTCATCCCCATTACATAGCTTTGGCACTACTCGAATACTAAAGAGAACAGAGCAGATACATCTCTCTAGTATCTACTCTGTTGTGCTACATTATTTAGCAGGCATTCCATGTCAAAATTGCCATAGTTCTAGCAAACAGCAATATTTATTTGCTTGTTGCTACAATCCACCAAGTAATGAACACTGAGGCTGTTGTCTATTGGTTATTCCACGGGCATGTTGGTGAAATTAACAGATGTATAAGCATTTAATACCAATAATGTATATCATTTTTCCGGAATTAACTGTCACTGAAATGAGTGTATCTAGATGCGTTTCACTATGTAGATACTACATAAACTCATTTCGGCGACAGTTAATTCCAGACAGAGGGAGTAGTAACAAAAGATGTACTATTGCACAAATACTATCTCGGAAATATTGAATACCACCAGGTCATCCTTGATGTTTACAAAGTTCAACAAAAGGAAAGAATGATAGTTAAATGTTCCAAATGTTGTTCCAGAAAAAATGTTACAAACCCGGTTAGTACTATATATAAAGCAATAACTTAAAAAGAATTAATGATTCCACATTTGAAAAGCTTCAAGACAGCAAAAGCTTGTATTATGAAAAACGTATACTAGATTTGCTCTTCGCCGACCTCTACCATGGCCCCGGCCTCTATTATTGTACTGAACATATGAGGAAGCTTCAATAGGCTGAAATAAAAGTTTTAAATACAAAGGGACTGATCACAATGTACAAGAAACAGATTACTTGCTTAGTGAAATAACTAGTAGCCTTCAGTTCAACTATCAGTAATCAAACATTCAATATTACCTTCTGGAGAATGGGCTTTGGTGCTGGCAATAGAGGCTCCTTATTTTTAGATGGAGACCCCACATGTTTAGCCTTTAGTTTAGTCTGCATGTCTTTCTTTTCATTATTAGGCTCTAGCCGGTGCGATGATATAACAGTAGAAGAAGCAACATGCGAGCATGAACCTGCAGAAGAATTGGCATGTGAGGATGGAGCTGTAGAGGCAGTCTGAGAGGATGAAACCACAGAGGAGACTTATAAGATGGAGCAGATGGAGCCGTAGAGGCAGCCTGAGAGGATGAAAGCACAGATGGAGACTTATAAGATGGAGCCACAACAGTAGTTTGCATGGTCTGTGATGAAGTCAAGGAATTAGTTGGCAGAAGCTGTCTAGGAGTGACCACGCAATTGATTCTGCAACAGCGATTGCACTAGATGCAATGTTAGCAGTTGGTGGCTGAGAAGGTTGATAAGTCGACATAGAATAAGGTATGTTGTTAGGCTTGTCATTGCTAAGAGAAGCCACACTAGTGTCAGGTAGAATAATTGGCTTATTCTTCACTATAGAAGGCATGCCTTGGGATATGGGGTGCTAGTTTCAATTGTGTATGTGGAAAGGTTGATAGGTGGGGGTGTTAAACCCACAGAGAATGCAGAAGCAGAAACAACTGACAGCTTATTTGGCAGCTGGCTCACTTGGGTTTCAGCTACAGATGCACTTGATGTAGCACTTGATGAGGCGAGAACTGACAACAATGTAGATGCAGATGCACCTAAAGTTTGGCTTTGATTGTTACTAGGTTGCAGTAAAGAAGGAAAGTTGGGCATGCTTGGAAAGCCAGCTGGCAAAGATGCATTGAGTCCAGGATATTGTACAGACTGCTGAAGGGCCTGTCGAACTGTCAAACCGTGTGGGGGCGAAGAAAGGGTGGTTGCTGCAAATAAGCAAACCCAGTTGGAGCTGTAGAGGCAGTCTGAGAGGATGAAACCACAGAGGAGACTTATAAGATGGAGCAGATGTAGGTAAGATGGGTAGAGGTTGAAATGGATTCCCTTGAAATGGTGGTGGCATCTGAATTCCGGACTGAACAATTTGTGAGGTAGGAGGCAAATTGCCTTGCAATGGAGGTGGCAACTGAATCCCTGATTGAACATTTTGGGAGGTAGGGGCGAATTCCCTTGATATGGTGGTGGCATCTGAATTCCTAATTGCACATTTTGTGGGTAGGAGGCAAATTCCCTTGAAATGGTGGTGGCATCTGAATGCCTGGCTGCACATTTTGTGAGGTAGGAGGCAAATTCCCTTGAAATGGGGGTGGCATCTGAATTCCTGACTGGACATTTTGTGGGGTAGGATGCAAATTCCCTTGACATGGTTGAGGGACTCCTGGATAATAGGGTCCTCGGGTGTCTGGGCTGTGTAGCATGGGCCGAACTGATGGGTCATGAAGATACAAGATAGAAGGCCTTCCCCCGTGTCAAGATGGGACTCTCCTTTGTGTGGATGGCAAGCTTGATGTCCAGATGTGTAGTTTCCTTTCTTTGTAAACCGACTCTGTAGAACCCTAGGCCCTTCCGGTGTCTATATAAACCAGAGGGTTTAGTCTGTAGAGGCTATCAGATTTCATATAGGCTAGACATATAGGGTTTAGCCATTACGATATCGAGGTAGATCAACTCTTGTAACCCCTATACTCATCAAAGTCAATCAAGTAGGAAGTAGGGTATTACCTCCATTAAGAGGGCCCGAACCTGGGTAAACATCGTGTCCCCTTGTCTCCTGTTACCTTCGATCTTCATACACATAGTTTGGACCCCCTACCCAAGATCGGTCGGTTTTGACACCGACATTGATGCTTTCATTGAGAGTTCCACTGTGTCGTCGACGGCGGGATCGATGGCTCGCCTTGTCATTAAGGACAACATTACCTCTGAAGGGGCCCTAGCTCTGGGACCGGTCCTCCAGCTCGGTGGTTTTGCCATGGGCGCCCTCGCGGCCGTTAAGCCAAAGGCAGCCCTCGATATCGCTAAACATCATCTTCACATCGGCCTTGAACACCCTGAAAAGATGGATCCAGTAGATGTCTCATCCTTAAACGAGCTACTAGATCGCATCGCCGCCCTGGAAGTTGCAACAGACTACGATCGGATTGGCTTAAACCCGATCAGAGGGAAATCAGGTCCCCGCTGATCACCCATCTGGTAGCGGTCGTGGAGGAACAAGCCGAGAATACTTCTCCCGCTAAGTTAAGAACAAGCTATGTTTGGATTTCCGAGTCCTGCAAGCCGGATACCCATCTTCGGGAAGAGACCTCATGTCCTCCGAACATAGAACCGGGCGTTGAGCCCAAAGGCTGCCAGGACACTCCGGATCCTGGGTCGGTGACCTCGCAAATTCCTCAAACTCTGGATGCAATAGTGGGTCAGGGTTCGGATTTTAACCCGCTCACCCACCACAAGCAATATTCTCCAAGCAATTCAGGTCCTCCAGATGTATGCGACCTAATGTATGTACGGCAGCAACCTGAGGAAACGGTCCATCACTTTTGGGCCATGTTCCTCCTTGTTAAAAACAATATCAAAGATTGCTGCGACGACGACGCGGTTTCAGTATTTTTTCGCAACTGTATGGACGAGGGAATCCTTAACGCCCTCAAACGCCACCGCATACTACATTTTGCAGATTTGGCACACATCGTATATAAGTACTGCGCAATGGAAAGCTCCTGGAAGGCCCAGACAGCTCGGTGGGAACCTCCTGCCTTCAAGCAGCCCACCGGACGGACAAAAAGGATGCACCCTTACGGGGCACCTGATCATCATCTCATGGACAAAAAAGTCAAGCCCTTCATGGGCACAAAACTGTCCTTGACGACCTGCTCGACAAACCCTGTCACATACATACGACGCCGAATACCGAGCCAACACATAGCGTTCGGGCATGTTGGGTACTCCGGCAGGTGGCTAAGAGCGGGGAGGCCATCCTCACCAACATTACTCCAGAGAGGCACTCTTCGAAGGACACCGATCTCAATGTCTTTACGGTCTTCGAGACCTTTTCTTCAAACAATCGGCGCAAAAGGGCATTATGCGACCTTGGCGAAGTCAACCAGGTAGCCACAATAAATCCTTGGAACGACATGACGATAACTTTCACCGCCGATGACGAGCCAAGGGCTAGATCAGTCCGAGCACTAGCCACCTTGGTCTGAATCCCAATAGTGGATGGCTTTCGGCTCACCAAAGTGCTCATGGACGGCGACAGCAGACTGAACCTCATCTACGAAGATACACTCCAAAAAATGCAGATGGACAGAAGTCGCATTGAGCAAAGTGGCACCACTTTCCGAGGCATCATCCCCAGTCGAGAAGCATGAAGCTCGGGGAAGATCAAACTCGACGTCGTATTCGGCACACCGGAGAATTACAGGTCCGAAGAGTTGCTCTTCCACGTGGCACCTTTCAACAGCGGATATCACACCCTGTTAGGGCGAGACGCATTCACATGCTTTCAAGCCATACCCCATTACGGTTACATGAAGCTCGAAATGCCAGGGCCCAACGGAGTTATCACTATCACTAGTGATCCAGATATAGCACTCCGCGCCGAAAACAAAACTGTATCCCTGGCTCTCGAGGTGCTATCCGAGGCCCCCGCGGCCGAGGAACTAACCACTCTGCACTCTATAGTGGACAAGGACGATGTAATCCTCGACAAGAAGCCCAAATCCACTTCCTTCAAGCCAGCAGACGAAATAGTAAAATTTCAAGTACACCCAACGGATCCTAATAAAACAGCAGGCATTGGAGCATAGCTGGATCCAACGATCGACGCCGCTCTAAGAGCGTTCCTGCGTGAGAATTGGGACATCTTTGCCTGGCATCCTTCGGATATGCCAGGAATCCCACGTAGACTAGTCGAACATAGCCTCAATATAATAAAGGGGTTCAAACCAGTCAAGCAAATGCTGCGGCAATTTTCCAAACCCAAGCGACAAGCTATGGGGGAGGAGCGAGCTAAACTACTCGAAGCCGGGTTCATCAGAGAGATCAAACAACCGGACTGGCTAGGAAACCTGGTCATGGTGCCAAAGAAGGACAAATCTTGGTGCCTTTGTGTCGATTTCAAAGACCTCAACAAGGCCTGCCCTAAGGACCCCTTCCCGCTGCCCCGCATTGTCCAAATCATTGACACAACTGCAGGACACGATTCATTGTGCTTCCTTGATGCATACTCCGGATACCATCAAATTAAGATGAAGGAATCCGATCAGGCTGCAACGGCATTCATTACTCCGTACGGGCCCTTCTGCTTCAACACTATGCCTTTCGGACTCAATAACGCCGGCGCCACTTACCAACGCATGATTCAAACATGCCTGGAAAAACAAATTTGCAAGACGGTGGAGGCATATGTAGATGATGTAGTCATCAAAACTAAACATGTCGAATCATTGGTGGACGACTTGCGCCTTACATTCGACAACCTCCGAACATATGACATACGGCTCAATCCGGAAAAATGCGTTTTTGTCATTCCGGCCGGAAAGCTTCTCGGGTTCATTGTTTCCAATAGAAGAATCGAAGCAAATCGAGCCAAAATCCGGGCCCTGTCACAATTGGCAATGCCAACAGACCTAAAGCAGGTCCGAAAACTAGCTGGGTGCGTGGCAGCCTTGAGCCGCTTTATCTCCAGATATGGAGAAAAGGCACTGCCGCTTTATCGCCTGCTCTGACGTACCGACCACTCTGAATGGACGGAGGCGGCAACAGCCGGGTTGGAAGAAATAAAAACTTTTTTAGCAAACAACCCAATCCTTGACACGCCAAACATCGGTGAACCTATGCTGTTGTATATATCTTCAACTCACCAGGTGGTGAGCGTTGTGTTCGTCGTCGAACGAGAGGAAGAGGGACACAAATTCCCACTCCAAAAACTAGTATACTATGTATCGGCGGTCCTTACACCATGCAAATCCCGATACCCGCACTATCAAAAGATAGCGTACGCGGTCTTCATGGCATCTCGAAAGCTGCGACACTACTTTCAAGATTGCTCGATCACGGTGGCTTCCGAAGTACCACTCAACGACATCATAAACAATCGAGGCGCCACCGGCCGCATTGCCAAATGGGCTATCGAGCTCTTACCATTTTAAATACCTTACAAGCCACGCCGAGCTATTAAATTTCAGGTGTTGGCCGACTTTGTCGCCGAATGAACAGAAGCCGAACTCCCTAAAGAGTACAGCACATACTCCAACTGGGTGATGTACTTCGACGACTCCAAAATTTTAGTCAGATTGGGGGCTGGTGTGATCCTAACATCCCCTACAGGGGACACAGTCCGTTATGTATTACAAATCATGTATATAGACTCCAATAACGCGGCCGAATATGAGGCAGTACTGCATGGTCTCCGGATGTCCGTTTCTATGGGCATACAATGCCTCGAGGTGCACGGGGATTCGAACCTCGCGATATCACAAATATATGGAGAATTCGATGCAAAAGATCCAAAGATGACGGCCTACCGCAACGCCGTACTCAAAATATCAGCTCGGTTTGAGGGGCTCGAGTTTCATCATGTGGCTCGAGACAGTAATCAAGCAGCGGACATCCTTGCTCGAATGGGCACTAAACGTGACCCCGTCCCGCCTAACACCTTTGTGGAAAGGCTTTTCAAGCCATCCGTGGTATGGCAGGACAAGAGCGGAAATACCAGTCCGGCATCGATCACACCCCCGGTGCCCAACACGATTCGGATATCATCGGGGGCTCGGGCACCGAACCAACGCCTTCCGCCCTTGTAATCATGGCGGTAATCACTCCACCAAACCCTTCTTAGCCTACATTAACAGGCAGGAGCTCCCTGATGACTAGAACGAGGCCCGTCGCATAGTTTGACATTCTGAAGCCTACAAAGTTCACGAAGGAGAACTCTACAAGAAAAGCACCACTGGAGTTCCTCAAAGATACCTCTTGGCCGAGATACATGATGGCCTCGGCGGCCATCACGCTGCAGCTCGGGCCCTCGTAAGTAAGGCCTTCCGTACAGGTTTCTTCTGCCCACGGCCCGAGCAAATGCACAGGCCCTTGTACAGCGCTGTGTCGGATGCCAGCTCTTTGCCAATCAAAGCCATATGCCGCCCACTGCCCTAAGGACAATCCCCATTACCTGGCCTTTCACCGTCCGGGGGCTAGACATGGTCGGACCCCTTAAAGGGGGAAGCCATAAGAAGAAATATTTACTGGTTGTGGTGGATAAATTCACTAAGTGGATAGAGGCCAAACCAGTAAAAACGGTTCAGGCCGGACCGGTGATAGATTTTATATCCGGTGTCGTACACCGTTATGGTGTCCCACACAGCATTATTACTGACAACGGCTCTAACTTCACAGCCGATGAGGTAAAAAATTGGTGTGCTAACCTGGGTTTCAAGCTCTTACGCCTCCGTATATCACCCTCAAACAAACGGTCAGGTCGAACGGGCTAATGGCCCGAATGAGCAGCATCAAACCCAGACTAGTGCGATCCCTAAAGGAGTCAGATAAACACTGGGTCGAGGAACTCGATTTCGTACTCTGGGGGCTGCGGACCACGCGCAATCGCACGATTGGATACACACCGTTCTTCATGGTGTACAGCACAGAGGCTATCTTACCCTGCGACATTATTCATGACTCACCTCGAGTGCGCATGTATGAAGAGAGAGAGGCTGAGCTCGATCGGCAGGATGACTTAGATGGCCTGGAGGAGGAGCGCGATGTCGCAAAAGCCCGTTCCACATTCTATCAACAACAAGCTCGGAGATATCAAAGCAGAGAAGTGCGGGCAAAGACTTATAACGTCGGTGAGCTCGTTTTACGCCTCCTAGAGAAGAAAAAGGACGAACTCAAACCAAAATGGGAAGGTCCCTTCATTATAGATGAAGTTCTCATTGGAGGAGCCTACCGCCTTCGCAATGCATCGGATAATCGCTTAGAGCCAAACCCATGGAACGCTGCCCGTCTCCAAAGATTCTACGCATAAGTCTGGCCATCACTGGTACGCGTCGGTTCTAAACAAATGGTTTTTAACCCCTTTCTGCGACGGCATTCGGAACCGTCACCAAGTGAGTGTGGGCGATAGGGGGGTCCTTCCCACACGACCCAGAAACCATTGGGGATATGCCCTCCTGGCACACACACTCGGCAAAATGAGGTCGTGTGCGACTGGCGAGCACTCAAATACAGAAGTACGTACAGTAGTGCAAAAAAATACAATTATACAGGCGAAATCATTTCCGGTCGTAAGTACATCCCACACAGTCAGTCACCGCTAAACGTTTCCGTTCATATATACATCCCACACAGTGACTCCAAGGAAAACGTTTGCGCAAGGTGGCGTAACGCAAACAATTTTCAGGAGAATGTCGTGTGTGATTGTTCATTGATCCAACACGGTTTATTCCTAGAAACTGTGTGCGTTGCCTGAGGTCATCGCCCACGGTGTTTTCACATTAACCGTTTGCAATAGGAAAACCCAATTAGCAAGCTAATTGGCCAATTAGCGGGCTAATTGCCCTATTATTAATAATCCATTTACTAATCTAATTGACATTCACATTCCATTTCCATATTAAGGAAGCAGGATTTCATAATTGAAATACATCGGAGTACAACATGATATAGCTTCAGCACTTAGCTACCTCATTACACAAGTGCACCAGCAGCAAGTTTCACATGCAACATCTAGAACCTTTCAAAATTAGCATCATAGACGGTACATAGAGAGATGCATCTCATCTGGAAAACTGCTGAAGCGAAAGGCGAATATTGAGCCTTCATTCATGTTGAAGGTCTTTGCAACTTTAGGCCAGTGCCTGTGGATGATCGGTCGTCCATCCTTCGGCCTCTTCAGGAACACTTCAATTTTGAACCATGGGTGTTGTATGAAAACTTTCCTCGCCTCCTGACCACAGAGGTGGTTTGAGAGGTAATCATTAGTGAAGCCTGAAAACAAGGATGTGCATAAATATCTTCTCTATATTGGAAATGGGGCAAATGAATAAAAAAGGCAAGGTATAATAGTTAGTACCATCTTGTAAACCTTAGTGCTTCCCATTGTTTCCCTGCAACACATATAAGGTAGTTAGTCATCAGGTTAAGTAAGGGTTCGCATGCTATCAGTGAAATATGTTGATGAAAAATAAGCACATTGCATATTCATCAGATTAATTCAAGCCACATGGAAAACCCATTTATCCAAACCAAGCATGATTAAGAACTAGGAAATATATCACTTGTATATGTTTCTCATGTTTTAAGTGCAGCCAAATTCGATTTATTCCTCACATGGTATACAATAAGAGAATGCAGCCACAACAATTGAACATTGCATCGCAGAATTGAACCAAGCAGTTAACTAAACACCACAACAAATGAACCAAATGTTAACTGAGCACCACATTGCACAATATAACATACTCCTAATAGAAGATCAGACAGTGAACCAAACAAAGCATGCTCAACAACTTGGAAATATAGCAATTGTATTTGTTTCTCATGTATTTAGTACAACCAAATTCGATTTATTCCTCACATGGTATAGAATAACAGAATGCAGCCACAACAATTGAACATCCCATTCCATAATTGAACCAAGCAGTTAACTAAACACCACAACAAATGAACCAAATGTTAACTGGGCACCGCATTGCACAATATAACATACTCCTAATAGAAGATCAGACAGTTAACCAAACCAAGCATGCTTAACAACTTGGAAATATTGCACCCTGAAGAATTGAACATCACATTTGTAGAATTGAACCAAGCAGTTAATTGAACACCACATTGCACGACATATAGAACATATACACTATAGCATAAGATTGCATGGTAAAAGTAGATAGCACAATTCACTAGAATTTGTTAAGGAAACGCAGTAGCTAGCAAACTGAACATGGGTCCTTATAGTGAGCTAATAAGACAAGCTACTCCCCACTGTCGGAGATATCGATGATGATTGGCTCCTTGGACATGGAAGAGGGTGAGGCCTCCGCATCGTGGGTGCCCTCGTTGTAGTGGTGAGCTGCCTGAGCCGCTCCGGGCACCAACCTGCTGTCTCTCGAGATGAGGTAAGCACGTACACGCTGAGAAAACACCTCGTAGTCTTTGTCGAAGGCACCGACGGTGGCCTCGATAAAATGCCACGAACTGTCGTTTAAAGCAGCCAACCGCGTCGCGGCGTTTGCGCGCGAGGCGTCAACGGTGGCCTCGACGGCTAGGTGCTCCTCCAAGATCTGGGGGTCGGCACGAATGGTAGCCATCGCACCTCATCCACGCGTGCTGCCGTGATTTGATTCTCCGCTGCCAAATGCTCCTTGAGATCTGTAGCGACCCGACCTCAGACGGTCAAGTCGCTATGCATAAGTGTCATCCCTGGATCGGTAATGCTGACACACACAGTACTCGAGGGATTTATAACAGAGTAGCAATCACACACTTATTACATCGATAGTCTCAATAGAGAACTTATTACAATAAATATGGCTTAAGGCCATCTAAATAAGATAACAACGGAAAGCTTGGAAGGTAATGTGAGCCATCAACTCCAACGGCATAGCCGAGTGCACGACAATGACCTAGCGCACCTTACTCTTCGTCTGAAAAGTCTGCAACATGATACGTTGCAGCCCGAAAACGGGCCAGCACATGGAATATGCTGGCAATATAACACAGTAGAGCAATGAACAGAATAAATGCTATCACTACATGCATATATGGCTGGTGGAGGCTCTACGGTTATAATGTTTTTGCGAAAAGCCAATTTTTCCCTACATCAAAGGAATATATTTTATTTAACTATCATGGTAGTTGAACAACATTGAGAAGGTTCCTCCAACTCAATCCCAATCAAACAGTAGTTAACAGCCCAAGAAATTAATTTAGAGTGATGAGATCCATATGATAATCCACGAACCAAATACTCAAGATGTCCATAACCGGGGACACGGCTAACCATGATAAGTTTGTACACTCTGCAGAGGTTTGCGCACTTTTCCCCACAAGACTCGATCTCCTCCGTTGGATTTCTCGCACTACATGGTGTTTGAGAAACGGATGACCAAGACACAGTCTTTCAGAAACAGTAACTCTAACCCTGGGTAGACAGTACCAACCTACATCCCCTACATCTGCTAGCCTACCACTGGAAGAGGTCATGCATCCTACTCAACTATGCTAGATCCCATAATAGCTTGTGGCTGCACATGGAACTTTCTAGCATGAATAATCTTATGATCCCTTTGAGCCTGAGTGGCGGACCATAGGATGATCACACGAGTACTCTGGGATATCCTAGGACAACACTGGATTCTCCAGGTGCCCAAAACCAACAATCCACTCAGATGTGTATTAAAGTTGCCACCTTAAGTTTACCATTAATTAACAATCTCACATCTGTCATGGATTCACTCATCCAAACCACGTCTACGAGCATAGCATAGTAATATAAGCATAACGTAGAAGTAACTCCCACAGTTTGATAATAAACAGGGAATAGGTTCTACCTCATCATCTACTTCCCAATACCCACTTCTTAATCACATCCTAATCATGAAGTGTTTGAGGATTGAAACTAATGCATAAAAACTGGGTATGAAAAGAGTATGATCAATGTGTTACTTGCCTTGCTGACGATCCGCAAAACCTAGTGACTCGTAGTAGCACGCTTCGCACTCCGGGAATTCTATCGCAAACAAACAATAACATACATAAGCACTCAAGCAAAGATGCACTGGTAAACCTCAAATAAGAAGATCAAATCTGAAAACTCAACTGAAGAGATTCGATGTGCAAAAAGAATCAATCGAATCGGAGCTACGAAACTGAAACTACGGTCAAAAGAACTTCGAAATCAAATCTGCTTGAAACCAAATTTTAAATTGTCAAAACCTTTTCCAAGTTGTTTAAACATAAAGAGGGTTTCAAGACGAAGATTTTTGCGTTGGTTTCACTGGATTTAGACAAACGGTTAAGAAACGGCGAGGGTTTGAAGATCAGGGGCTATTCTATGATAAAAGTAATCGTGGATAGGTCCCTGGACGAAAATAAAATAAAAAGAAAAGACTAACGAACGAACGTTTGCTGTCTGAACCTAACCGGCGAATAGCGTTCGTAAAAACGAACAAACGGATGAACGCCCGCTAAATAACTAAACCGAGAAAACCGAACCGATAAAATAAAAAAACACATCTAGGGTTTCTGAAAAAAACGATCGGTTTTTACCTAAACCGAAAAAAACGGCGGATCCGGATCGGATCAGGAATGGCGGCGGCTCCGGTGAGGCGAGGCGTTGCGGGGCGGTAGGGCGGGGCGTGGGCGACGGCGGCGGGCGCGTGCTGCTGCTGCTGCTTCACGAGGCAGGGCGAGGTGGGGGTCGAGGCGGTGGCGACACATAAAGGGGGAGGGGGGCTCGGCTTGGGCAGGGGGCAATTGAGGCGGCGGCGGTGTCCCGGACTCCGGCGGAGTCCGGCTCGGGCACGACGTGCGGGCGCGGGGAAGGCGGCGGCGGTGCCGGGCCGGCTGGGCTTCGGCCCAGTTCGGTCCGCGAAGAGTTAAAAAAAAACAGATTTCGCCGAAAAATCCTAAATAAATAAAAATAAAAATCTAAAAATGCCAAAACAAATTTTCACCGTCTAAATAAAATATTTAGAACAAAGTGAACATTTTCTTGGCCTAATAATGAAATTAAGAAAATGCATATTTTTCGAATTCAAATAAAATAGCTATAAAATCCAAATAAAATTATTTATTTGATTTTAATATTTTTCCTCCAATATTTCATTTATTTTGGAGAAGTCATATTATCTCCTCTCATATAGTTTAATTTGAAATATTTTCGGAGAGAAAAATAACTAAAACCAAAATGATCCTTGTTTTGATATTTGAGAAAATTCAAATATGAAAACGGTGAAATCCCCAACTCTCTCCGTGGGTCCTTGAGTTGCTTAGAATTTCGAGGATCGCAAAACAAAATGCAATAAAATATGATATGCATGAATGACCTATGTATAACATTCCAAATTGGAAATTTGGGATGTTACAAACCTACCCCCCTTAAGATGAATCTCGCCCTCGAGATTCGGGATGGCTAGAAAATTGGTGTGGGTGGTCTTTCTGTAGGTCTTCCTCTCGTTCCCAGGTGGCTCCACTGAACTTTGCAAAACTTGATAACCTTGCTGCGCGTGACTCGGCTGGGAAACTCGAGAATCTTGACTGGTTTCTCCTCGTAAGTCAGATCACTGTCCAACTGAATCGCTTCCAGGGGCACTGTATCTCTCAGAGGTATATCGGCCATCTCTGCATGGCACTTCTTCAACTGGGAAACGTGAAACACATCATGAACTCCTGACAATCCTTTGGGTAACTCCAACTTGTAGGCTACTTCTCCCATACGTTCCAAAACTCGGTACGGTCCTACAAATCTCGGGGCTAGCTTTCCCTTGACTCCAAATCGTTTAACTCCTCGGAGCGGCGATACACGAAGATATGCCCTATCTTCGATTTCATAGACTACCTCCTTGCGTTTTGAGTCTGCATAACTCTTCTGCCTGGACTGAGCTACCATCAGTCTGTCGCGAATCAACTTAACCTTCTCTTCATACTCCTTGATCAAATCCGGTCCAAACAACTGACAGTCTCCAACTTCATCCCACATCAACGGTGTTCGGCATCCTCTTCCATACAGGGCTTCGAACGGTGCCATCTTCAAACTGGCCTGGTAGCTATTGTTGTATGAGAACTTCGCGTAAGGCAAATTGTCATCCCAACTAGACCCATAATCTAGCGCACAAGCTCTCAACATGTCCTCTAGAATTTGATTGACTCTCTCGGTCTGTCCATCTGTCTGCGGATGAAAGGCTGTGCTAAACTCAAGCCTTGTACCCAAAGTCTGGTGCAGCTGATGCCAAAACTTTGAAGTGAGCTGTGTTCCTCTATCTGATACGATGGTCCTCGAAACTCCATGTAGACATACGATCCTGGTCATATATATCTTGGCCAACTTCGCACTTGTATAAGTAGTTTTCACTGGGATAAAATGAGCCACTTTGGTCAAGCGATCAACTACTACCCAAATAGAATCATATCCCGATCGGATTCTGGGTAATCCGGTGATAAAATTCATGCCAAGCTTATCCCATTTCCATTCGGGTATCGGCATAGGATGCAGTAATCCTGCTGGCTTCTGATGTTCTGCCTTCACTCTCTGACATACATCACATACGGCTACATACTCGGCAATATCCTTCTTCATACCAGTCCACCAGAAATGCTCCTTCAAATCCAAATACATCTTGGTGTTTCCGGGGTGTATCAAGTATGGTGAGTCATGTGCTTCCTGTAGTATCAACTTCCCGATCTCTGCATTATTGGGCACATAAACATGGTCCTGAAACCACAAGGTGTCATGCTCGTCCTCACGAAAACCCTTGGCTTTTCCTTTGCTCATTCTCTCCTTTATCTCGGCAATTTCCTTGTCATCCTTCTGAGCTTCTCGAATCTTTTCCAATAATGTCGACTGAACCTCCAATGCTGCAACAAAATCTCTAGGAACTATCTCCAAGCGAAGCTCCCTGAGATCCTCGGCTAACTCCTTTGTCAATCCTTCGCTTACGAGGGTATTAACATAACTCTTCCGGCTCAAAGCGTCTGCTACGACATTGGCCTTTCCTGGGTGGTAATGCAGCTTCATATCATAATCCTTTATAAGCTCCAACCATCTCCTCTGCCTGAGGTTCAGCTCCTTCTATGTGAAAATGTACTTCAAACTCTTGTGATCCGTGTACACATCACAACGGTTTCCGATAAGAAAATGTCTCCAGGTCTTGAGTGCATGCACTACGGCTGCTAACTCCAAATCACGTGTGGCATAATTCAACTCATGCGGTCGAAGTTGACGTGAGGCATATGAAACAACTCTTCCGTCTTGCATAAGTACACCTCCAAGTCCTAAGCGAGAAGCGTCGCAATACACTTGGAAATCGTTGCGTATATCTGGCAGAATCAGCACTGGGGCTGTAGTCAAACGTTTCTTCAACTCCTGAAAACTGGCCTCACATTCCTCCGTCCATTTGAACTTAGTGTCCTTCTTCAACAACTCCGTCATGGGCTTCGCAATCTTAGAGAAATTCTTGATAAATCTCCGATAATATCCCGCGAGTCCAAGAAGACTGCGGATCTCTCCAACTGAGGTGGGTGCCAACCACTCAGTGACTGACTTAACCTTGATGGGGTCTACTGCTATACCTTCTCCTGATATAACATGTCCAAGGAATCCAACTTCCTTCAACCAAAACTCACACTTGCTGAACTTGGCATACAACTGATGTTCCCTGAGCTTCTCGAGAACTAAACGCAAGTGTTCCTTGTGCTCCTCTTCATTCTTTGAGTATACCAAAATATCGTCAATGAACACCACAACAAACTTATCCAAGAACTCCATGAACACCTTATTCATCATACTCATGAAATACGCAGGGGCGTTAGTCAGTCCAAACGACATAACCGTGTACTCATATAGCCCGTACCTTGTGGTGAAGGCTGTCTTAGGTATATCATTTTCTCGAATCTTCAGCTGGTGGTATCTTGATCACAGATCGATCTTCGAAAACACTTTAGCTCCTTGCAGCTGGTCAAACAAATCATTGATCATCGGCAGTGAGTACTTGTTCTTGACCATCACTTCATTCAATGCACGATAATCAACAACCATCCTCAATGATCCATCCTTCTTCTCAACCAAGAGCACTGGGGCTCCCCACGGTGATGAACTTCGTCAGATGTAACCTTTCTCCAATAACTCCTTAATCTACTTTTTGATCTCCTCCAGATCATTCGCAGGCATCCGGTATGGTCTCTTCGATATTGGTCGGGTGCCTGGCAACAATTCTATCAAAAACTCAATATCTTGATCTGGCGGCATGCCTGGTAATTCCTCTGGAAATACATTTGGGTAATCCTTCACTACAGGCACTTCCTCCTGAACAACTCCTGAGAGGGGATTTACTTGTGTCCTCCTTGGCGTATGCTAGGATACATACTTGATCCTTTTTCCCTCCGGGGTGGTGAGCAGAATTGACTTGCTAGTGCAGTCAATGTTTCCTCCATACTTCGATAGCCAATCCATTCCTAGTATCACATCCAATCCTTGTGACTCCAGAATTATTAAGTCTGAGGGGAAAACATGTCTGCCAATGGTTAAGGGTAACCGGTCGCACCATCGGCTGGCCATATACTCTGCACCGGGTGAGCTCACTAGCAAGGGTGTCCTAAGGGCTAGGGTTGGCAACTTATACTTGTCCACAAATCCCCTTGATATGTATGAATGCGATGCACCAGTATCAAAAAGAACGAGAGCAGTAAATGACTTAACCAAAAACATACCGATAACTGTGTCTGGCTGCTGTTCAACCTCCTCCACGTTAACGTGGTTCACTTGTCCCCTGTTGAAAAGGGTTGGGCTTCTTCCCAGAGCTTCCATTGCCATTTCCATTCTTTGCTTCAGGACAATCAGTGGCATAGTATCCAGTCTTCCCGCACTTGAAACAAGTAATGTGACTTAGGTCCTTCTTGGCGGTTCTGATTACTACCTGCTCCATTCCCATTTCCATTCTTGGGGCCACTGTGGTTATGCGAAACTCCTCCATTGTGGGTATGGCCTCCATGGTTATGGGTACATCCTCCCGAGTTCGGGGTAAAACGAGGCTTCTGCTGAGCTCCTGAATTGTATTTCCCTTGTCCATACTTCCTTTTGCGACTCTCAATCTGCTGCTGCTTCCCTTCAATCATAAGAGCATTATCTACCAACTCCTGGTATTTGTTAAATGTTGCCACCATTGACTGCATAGTTGTCGGAGTAAATGGCCACGGGTAGCCTAACCGACTCCCCCCGGCTCTTCAAAAAATTACCAGGCCATTCAAGCCTTCAAGCATACAAAGCATAGGGCCGCCTTCCCCCGGCCGGCTATCCCCAGGGCCAACTCCCAGAAGGCGACCCGGCCCCAGAAACCTCCTCCAAGAAAGATATGAGATGGCCGACTCCAGGAAGCCGGCCCCAAGAGGACCGACTCCCAGAAGCCGGCCATGAAGAAAGCCGACTCCCGGAAGCCGGCCATGAAGAAAGTCGGCTCCCAGAAGCCGGCCAAGACTGCACCCACTAAAGACCGTGCCCACATAGCGGCGATAGGATGGGGCGTGGCCGCAATACAGCCCACTACCCCAAATCCCGGAACAGGCATGGCCACAGGGTGCCGTACGGGCCAGCCACCCCCCATCCGGCGCGGCACTGTAGCCGTGTTGACCTCGACGTCACCCATGTTAGGCGCCAGTACGGCCCGTAGGCGGCGGGCCCCTTTTGCCAGAGAGACACCTGAAGGCAGCCTGCCCTCCTCTAGTCTACCAGGGGTGTGGCCGGCTCCCAATAGCCGGCTACCTCCCTCCCTCGAAACATGCGCCTCATTAAGGAGACAAGACGAGGTAAGGCTACAGTGAGAGCCCGCAAGGCGGCAACACTGTAGCCACACTTACCTCAACAAAGCTCTCGGCATCAGAGGCGAGGCAACAGTAACCAGCCGCCGACAAAGCCCCCAAGCGGTGGGGCCGGCCTGTCGGCCAAGAAGCCGGCAGCCGACGGGACCCACCAGTCGGCGGGCCCCAATGACCGGCGGAGAAGCCGACGTGCATAGACGCTCACGGCTGGGACCCACGCCCAGCCAGATTACCATTGTACCCCTGGGGGGTAGGCCTATATAAACCCCCCGGGACACCCATGCAAAGGGTTGATCTCAGAGAGTTTCACACACCACATAGAGAGAAAATGAGAGCTAGCCTTGCCCTTCTTCTTCCTCTAGCCAGACAGCTCAAGGAGCACTTGTAGCTACTTGTATTGATCTAGTGATCATGCGGAGACCCCGCAGAGCAAGACTAGGGGTGTTATCTCCATGGAGAGCCCCGAACCTGGGTAAGATTCGCCGGCGTGCATGTCTTCGCCTCATCCCGTTTCCAGGCACCGGCGATGTCTTACTGGCTCCCACAATGATAAGCCAGCCGTTGGCATATGTCGCACCTACCACCCGACATTTGGCGCCCACCGCGGGGCCAGGTGCACCGTCGTCCGGAGACCTGTTCTGGACGGGAACCCTTTTCCTCCCCCGCGAGCGCAGCCAGCCTGCTGCACCCGATGGCGCTTGCCCCGACGCGCTGCAAGGCGTTGACGACGCCAGCGCAGCGAGCTGCCTCGCTGATCTTCTTGGCGAGACTCGAACCTCCGATGAGCCCGCGTCCGACGCGAGCACGGACTACCCCGAGAGTCGCCTCGTCAGCCTCCTCGACCAACTTCACGTCTCCAGCGAGCTTGCTGTAGACTTGGAGTCGGTCGGCTCCACCGACCCGATGCTTGTCGACTCCGACACGGCATCGCTCGACGCCTACCCCTCCGACGTGGTAGTCTTCAACGACCCTCTCCCTCGAGCTGACAGCGGCAGCAGCGCTGTCACCGAGGTGCTGGTCATCAGCCACATCGCCGACTCGGGCGAGGACGCTCACGACGCCCTGCAAGTGGCGATGCATGACTTGTCCGTCCCCATCCCGGCCGACGCCGACGCCGAGACCCTGGAGGCACGCCGCCTTGCCCTCATCGCGGAGGGCCAGAAGATAGCCTCCATGAGACGCCTCACCGAGGCCCACCAGCGCGAAGTCGACCGTGCCGCCTTCGGTACGCCGCCTCATGGCGGGCCGAGCCGAGCCGGCCTCGTCAAGAAGCGCGGCGCGGCCATCGCCAGCATGCTGGGGGCAGACCGCCCCGTCTACGCCACACCGCTCGAGAATCTGCAAGCCGCTCAGGCGGCCACTGAAGAGCTAAATGGGCTGGGGGCTGATGAGCTCCCCTACATGACAAGGTGCATCCAGCAGCTGATCGACGCGGCCGCAGAACGACATGAAGCCGGCGCCTGCGCTGAGAGTCCTCCCCCATGCCGAGAGCACGCCGCGACATCCCGGTCGCCGACTGCGAGCGGCGCCCGCGCAAGGAAAGACAAGGAGCCGGCTGCTAGCCGCAGCCGGACTCGGATAAACATCGAGCGCGACACGGAAGGCCGCCCTCGAGCAGTGGAACGCCAAGGCAATCCGCCTCCTCCCCCGCCTCGAGGGGAGAGATATCCCACCCCACCGCCTGTCACGCATTCGACTCTTGGTGACTGACTAGACCACCGCGAGGGAGTCGGCGAGAACGAAGCCCGCCACCGGATCGAACGCCTAGCTCGATCCCTGGCGCTAGAAGAAGAAGACGATGTCGGCCCGCCATGCTTTGGCCCCGCATCCGCGACGAGCCCTTCCCCAAAGGGTTCCCGCTCCCCAGAGACACGCCCAAGTACAACGGCTCTGTGAAGCCGGAAGATTGGCTCATCGACTACTCTACCGCTGTCAGCATAGCGAACGGCAACATGCGCGTAGCCGTGAAGTACGTCCCTCTCATGCTGCAAGGCACGGCACACACCTGGCTCAACAACCTCGAGCCCTATGGCGTCAATAGTTGGCTAGACTTCACGGAAGTCTTCGTCCGCAACTTCACCAGCACGTACAAGCGGCCTCCCAAGCCCCGCCAGCTCTCCCTATGCGTCCAAGGGCCCAACGAGTTGACCCGCGACTACCTCACGCGGTGGGCCGAGCTCCGTAACTCCTGCGAGGGGGTGCACGAGGTGCAGGCCATCGAATATTTCACCGCCGGGTGCCGAGAGGGCAGCCTCCTCAAGCACCGACTCCTCTGCGACGAGCCGGCTACCCTCGACGAGCTGCTGGTCATTGCAGACAAGTACGCCACAGCTGATTCCTCGATGAAGACCGAGCTCCGAGTGGACGCCTCTGGGAAGGTGCTCGCTCCGGCTCCTAAGACACCGGCTGGCGACTCCAATCGGCGCCCCTACCAAACGACCACAAGCGCAAGGCCCCAATGCCGCCTTCCACCAGTCGGTAGGTGGTCACAGTCGAAGACGAGCAGCCCGAAGAGCGGCCCGCTCCCAAGAAGAAGGGCGGCAGGCCGGCTTGGCACCCGGCCTTCTCCTACGAGCAGACTCTCGGTGCCCCTTGCAAGTTCCACAGCGGCGCGAAGCCGTCCAACCACACGACTCAAAAGTGCCACTTGCTCACACGGATCTCCAAGGGCGAGGGGCTGGTGTCGCCTCCGCCTCCCGGCCCGCCGCCTCTAGCCCCCAGCAGCCGGCTGCTCGACCAGCAGTCGGAGCCATTCAAGATTAGTTCCCCGATGAGCACGCCGCCTACGTTGTCTTCACGAGCCAGGTTGAAGACAAGCGCAGCCGGCGCCGACAGCACCAAGAGGTCAACGCAGTCGCCTCCGGCAACCCCGAGTTCATGCATTGGTCCGAAAGGCCTATCAACTGGAGCCGGGCCGATCACCCAGAGGTGATGCCGTCCCCTGGCTCCTACGCATTGGTGTTGTATGTCACCCTCGCAACGGAGAGGCGAGCTGCCCGATTCTCCCGCGTTCTAATTGATGGCGGAAGCAGTATCAACATACTGTACCGCGATACCATGAAGTTGAACCTCAAGGCGAAGCAGCTCATGCCAAGCCGGACCATGTTCCATGGCATCGTACCCGGCCTGTCCTGTTCCCCGATCGGCAAGATCAAGATGGATGTTCTCTTCGGAGACAAGGATCACTTTCGCCGAGAAGCAATCTGGTTCGAGGTAGTGGATCTGGAAAGCCCTTACCACGCCTTGCTTGGCCGACCTGCTCTGGCCAAGTTCATGGCTGTGCCCCACTACGCCTACCTGAAGATGAAGATGCCGAGCTCGAAGGGGATCATCACTGTAGCCAGCGACTACAAGAAGTCCATCGAGTGCGCGGCAGCTAGCAGCCGGCTGGCCGAGTCCCTCGTAGTGGCAGAAGAGAAGAAGATGCTGGAGCAATTTGTGGCCATGGCCGGCAAGCAGCCGTCCTTGTCCCCCAACCCCAAGGATTATGATGCACAGGGTTCCTTCCAGCCGGCCAAGGAGACGAAGAAGATACCTCTGGACCCGGAGAACCCGGAGAGGTTTGCAGTCATTGGTGCAAACCTAGACAGTAAATAGGAAGGCGAGCTCGTCGACTTCCCCCGTGAGAATCGAGACATCTTTGCATGGTCCCCAAAGGACATGCCGGGTGTTCCGAAGGATTTCGCCGAGCACAAGTTACACGTTCGAGCCGACGCGAAGCCGGTCAAGCAGCCTCTCCGCCGACTATCAGAAGAGAAGAGAAGAATCGTAGGAGAAGAGATAGCCTGGCTCCTTGCCGCCGGCTTTATTATGGAACTGTTTTTCCCCGAGTGGCTTGCCAACCCAGTCTTGGTGTTGAAGAAGAACAACAAATGGCGTATGTGTATAGACTACACCAGCCTCAACAAGGCCTGCCCCAAAGATCCGTTTGCTTTGCCACGGATTGATCAAGTGATAGACTCCACAGCCGGATGCGAGCTGTTGAGTTTCTTGGATGCCTACTCAGGATACCACCAGATTAAGTTGGACCCAGCAGACCGCCTGAAGATCGCCTTCATCACACCATTCGGAGCTTTCTGTTACCTGACTATGACATTCGGCTTGAGGAATGCCGGTGCCACTTTTCAGCGTTGCATGCAGAAATGCCTCCTCAAGCAACTCGGCAGAAATGCACACGTCTACGTAGACGATATTGTGGTGAAGACAAAGAAGCGCGGCACCCTGCTGGAGGACCTCAAAGAAACATTTGCCAACTTCCGCCGATTCCAGATCAAGCTCAACCCCGAGAAATGCGTGTTCGGAGTACCAGCCGGCCAGCTTCTAGGCTGTCTGGTCTCCGAACGCGGCATTGAGTGCAACCCTGTGAAGATCAAGGCCATTGAGAGAATGGAGATTCCCACCAAGTTGCGAGATGTTCAGAAGTTGACTGGGTGCCTGGCCTCCCTAAACCGCTTTATCAGCCGGCTAGGAGAGAAGGCTCTCCCCCTGTACCGACTCATGAAGAAATCCACTCATTTCGAGTGGAATGACTAAGCAGACCAAGCCTTCCATGAGTTGAAGAAGATGCTGACCACTCCACCTGTCCTGGCGGCGCCGACTGAGAAGGAGCCCATGCTCCTCTACATTGCCGCAACTAGCCGAGTGGTCAGTACAGTCATCGTGGTTCAGCGCCCAGAAGAAGGCCGAGCCCAGCTAGTCCAGAGGCTGGTATATTATCTAAGCGAAGTACTATCCAGCTCAAAGCAAAACTACCCACACTACCAGAAGATGTGCTATGGAGTATACTTCGCCGCCAAGAAACTGAAGCCCTATTTTCAAGAGCATCCCATCACGGTCGTGTGCACCGCCCCGCTTGCCGAGATCATAGGTAGCCGGGATGCATCCGGCCGGGTGGCTAAATGGGCCATTGCGCTTGCACCTTACACAATGTTCTATCAGCCCCGCACCGCTATCAAGTCCCAAGCGTTGGCCGACTTCCTCGTCGACTGGGCCGAGACCCAGTACCTACCGCCGGCTCCCGACTCTACTCATTGGCGGATGCACTTTGACGGGTCCAAGATGCGCACCGGCTTGGGAGCCGGCATCGTCCTCACCTCTCCCAAAGGCGACAAGCTCAGATACACGCTGCAAATCCACTTCGCCGCCTCCAACAACGTGGCCGAATACGAGGCGCTCATACACGGGCTCCGGCTAGCCAAAGAGCTCGGCAACGCCAGATCCTGTGTTATGGCGACTCGGACTTGGTGGTCCAACAGTCATCTGGCGACTGGGACGCCAAGGATGCAAACATGGCGAGCTATCGATTCCTCATCCAGCAGATCAGTGGGTACTTCGAAGGGTGCGAGTTCCTTCACGTACCACGGGCCGACAACAACCAAGCAGATGCCCTGGCACGGATCGGCTCCACCCGACAGGCTATACCAACCGGTGTCTCTCTCCAGCGCCTCCTCAAACCATCCATCAAGCCGTCTCCAGAGTCGGACTCTATCTTCGTACTGCCTGCCCCCGATGTAGCCGGATCCGACTGGAGGAACCCAGCAGGCGGCTCGAGGACTTCGACAAGCGACCCGGGGACTGCCGTAGTCGCACCCGGCTCGGGGACTTCAGAACCCGGCCCGGGGACTGCAGCAGTCGGCCCGGGGACTGCAGCGACACAAGAAGCGGTGGCCGACTCCAGTTCCCCACCACCCAACCCACCCACCCGAGTCACAGTGGCCATACTGACAGTAGACGAAGTCACAGCTCCATCATGGGCCCAGCCCATCCTCAACTTCCTAGTCAACAGAGAGCTGCCGACTGATGAGATCTCGGCAAGACTAGTGCAACGCCGAGCCGGAGCATATGCAATAATAAACAGAGAACTTGTCAAGCGCAGCGTCACTGGAGTCTTCCAGCGCTGCGTCGAGCCAGAGAAAGGTGTGGCAATCCTCAAGGATATCCACCAAGGCGAATGCGGTCACCACGCAACCTCAAGATCACTTGTGGCCAAAGCCTTTCGCCATGGTTTCTTTTGGCCGACTACTTTGGAAGATGCCAAAGAGATAGTCGAAAACTGCAAAGGATGCCAAGTCTTCAGTTCCAAGCAACACCTGCCGGCTTCTGCACTCAAGACCATCCCCCTCACCTGGCCCTTTGCCGTCCGGGGGCTGGACATGGTGGGCCCATTCAAGACAGCCCGCGGCGGCTTGACACATCTGCTTGTCGCCGTGGACAAATTTACCAAGTGGATCGAAGCGAAGCCGATCAAGAAGCTGAACGGGCCGACTGCCGTGATATTCATTGCCGACATCACTACTCGGTATGGCGTGCTGCACAACATCATCACCGACAACGGCACAAACTTTGCCAAAGGAGCACTGACACGTTTCTGCGTGACACAGGGCATCCGACTGGACTTAGCGTCCGTTGCCCACCCGCAGTCAAACGGCCAAGTCGAGCGAGCAAACGGACTCATCCTCTCCGGCATCAAGCCCTGACTGGTCGTACCACTGGAGCGATCGGCCGGCTGCTGGCTCGATGAGCTGCCGGCTGTCCTCTGGAGTCTGCGTACTACCCCAAACAAGTCAACCGGCTTCACTCCGTTCTTCCTTGTATATGGTGCCGAGGCTGTCATCCCAACTGACATCGAGTTCGACTCGCCTCGGGTCACCATGTACACGGAGGCGGAGGCCAAGGAAGCGCGAGAGGACGGCGTCGACCTGCTGGAAGAAGGCCGGCTGTTAGCACTCAGCCGGTCCGCCATCTACCAGCAGGGTTTGCGCCGTTACCACAACCGAAAGGTCAAGCCAAGATCTTTCCAAGAGGGCGACCTTGTGCTTCGGCTGATCCAGCGAACAGCCGGCCAGCACAAGCTCTCGGCCCCTTGGGAAGGCCCTTTCATCATCAGCAAGGCACTAGGCAACGATTCCTACTACTTGATCGACGCACAAAAACCAAGAGCACGCAAGAGGGATGATTCCGGCAAGGAGTCGGAGCGACCATGGAACGCGAACCTCCTGAGAAGATTTTACAGTTGAAAGCAGTATGTACCATGCTACCATTTTTATTAAATATAAGACAAACGGCCCCCCCGAGGAACACTCGGGGACTGCCCTCCTTTATCTAAGAATGACGAGCGTCATACTCATGAATGTATTATTACATTTTATTTTCTGTCTGGCACCGGGTTCGACTAGTCGGCCCGGGGACTGGCCGCCTTAAGTTATATTAAAAGTTTTACCTGAAGTCAGACAAGTAGTGTGCCGGCACCCGAGCCCTCTCTTGTTGAAAGTCGCAGCTCGAAGAACCGACTGTCCGACTGGCAAGAGCCAAAGGCAGAAAGGATGCCCACACGAAAAACGGCTAAGGACTAACGAACTTATATAACGCAAAGACGGCCTCCAACCACGCCTGCCGGCTGTCAAAACAGCCGGCTGGCCGGCCTCCCAATCACTTCGCTATAATCCAACAAAGCTAGAGTACTTGCCCTCCCAAGCACCTCCCTAGCCACAGATTGCAGAGCAGCTGTCCGGCTGGGAAGGCGGCAACCATGGGAGGGCGGCAAAGGAAACATCAGAAGGACGAAAAGCAAAGAACAAGGGAAAGCCAAACGCATGCATAATTATATTTACACATAAGGCCCCAAACAGGCCGGCAGTCAATATAGTTTGAATACACCCCCAGCGGGTGGAATTGTGCAAACTTAACAAAACACTGTTCCGAGAATGGTGAAACGGGAAAGTAGAGGCAGCAGACTAGACTAAGGGGCGCAACAGGGGAGCCGGGCTGGTTGAAGGAGACGGCGCCGCCGGCTGGAGGAGTGGCCGGCTGGCGGGTCTCGGCTTGATCATCGCCGGCTGCAGGCGGCGCTGGAGGCATGGTCAAGCTGAGGCTGACCGGCCGCTCCACCATCTGGCGCGGCGTCTCCACCCTCCTCCTCCTCCTCCTCCTCGCCCTCGTCGCTGGAGTCGATCTCCTCAGCCGAGTCCTCGCCGTCTACCGGGTTCAGCCCGAACCACTCCTCCGGCCGGGCAACGCCGTTGTCGTCCACCTCAGGAGCGAAGGCGCTGGTGTTGGTGTAGTCGGCAATCGCCGAAGCCCGCTGGATGATAGCCGGCCTCGCCGGCTCCAGCTCTGTGTCGACCTCCTGCCGCCAGGTGGCCAGCTGGTCTAGACTTAGCTCGGGGTACCAGGCCTTGGCGAACTCCAGCGCCCGCCTGCCGCCGGACCGAGCCGCAGAAGCCTTCCAGGCCTCGAAGCGGCCGACCGCCACCTCCAGCCAGTCGGCAGTCCGACTAGGGGTGCAGGGAATCACCTCACCAGGCCAGAGAGCGGCCAACACCTGCGCCTCAACGCGCTGAAGCCGGCGGAGCATGCGATGAGCCGGCTGGAGGCGGGCCTGAATCGCTAAGAGCTGCTCCTCCAGCGACCGGTGAGCGTTTGGCGCGATCTCGGCGCCAGCCTGCCTTCATGCCTCGCGGTGGGCCCCGACGACCTGGTTGGCGGCGGTAGAGTAGCCAGGGAAGTACTTTGCGCAAGGAAGAAAGAGAAAGAAGAGAAAAACACCAAGTCAGAAAGTGAGCTAAACGGCAAGCGGCAAGCAAGGACGAAGAGGAAGGCGGCCTACCGTCAACCAAGTCTTCAATCTAGCCATAGCCGTTGATCAGCGTCTGCTTCGCTTCGGCCCAGCTGGCTGCCTCTGTCTCATACTCGACTTGGAGGGCGGCCTTGCTGTCCTGCACCGCCTTCAGGGCCGCCTTGTGGCTCTTCTCCTGGTCGGCCAACCTCTTGGCCAGGCGGTCACGCTCCTGTGCCAAGGCGTCAAACTCAGCCTCCTTAGCGCGGAGGGCGGCCTGAGCCCCGCCCAGCTGTTCCCTCAGACTGGCGTTGGCCGCTGCAGGGATGGTAGAAAAGAAAGAAGCAATAAGGAAGAAGTCATCAAGGAAGATCCGACCCGACTGCTCAGCAGTCGGCCTGAATCTCGGGGACTACACCCAGTGGGTGCGCTGACGCGCCCCCACGTGAGATAAAAGACGAAGCACTTACCCCGGCTCTCAGATAGGTGAGCGGTCTTCTGGGTCAGCTCTCGAGCCTGGGAGTTGAAGGCAGCCGCGCGGAGGTTGTGGTAGTCCTGCAAGTCAGGCGGAGGAGCGAATGAGAACAAGATAGCAAAACAAAGCCCGCTAAGAAGTTCAAGCCGCCTGCTCAGCAGCCGACTTGGAACTCGGGGACTACACCCAGTGGGTGCGCTGACGCGCCCCCACGGAAGAAACCAAGATCAAAAGAGCAAAAATAAGAGTACTAACCCGAATGGCCGCCCGCGTCGCAAGAAACTCGTCATTATATTTCCTCAGCGCCGCAGCCTGGGACTGAAGTCGGTTCCGGACGTCCTGCGCTGCCACGTTCACCACAGCCGTCCCTCCACCCGGCGTCCACCCCGAGCTGGCGCTGGCCGCCACCATGTCCTGGGCCGACGAGCTGGAGCCCGCGGCCTTCTGCGGCTCCGATGCATCCTTCCCCGTGCGCTGGCGCGAGGGCGACTGGACCACCAGATCCGTCCTTGCCGCCGGCTCGCCCCCGGCCGATTGCGCAGGCAGCAAGTTAGGCTGGCCGCCTTGGGTCGCCCCAGTCGGCGGGGCCGGTGCCGCCTCCCTCTCCAGGACGACAACGTCGTCCTCCCTCTCCAATCCCGGCTGATCGCCGCCGGCTTCCTCTGGCGGGGGCTCTGGGGCCTCAGGCGCCGCGACGCGCAGAGGGGTGACGAGAAAGGCCCCCTCCGCCATCGCCGCGGCCGTAGCCTCCGCTTGGGCCTTGGCCGCTGCGTCGGCGTGCGCCTTCGCCGCCTCCTCCTCCTGTGCCGCCTTGGCGGCAGCCGCCCTCAACTCCTCCGCCTCCCGCTCCTCCTGCGCCTCCCGCGCGTTTTGCTCCATCGCCGCCTGAAGCTCGGCGCGGGGGTCCATGCGGCGGGTGCTCCCGGATCCTCCCGGTGATCCAACGACAGAGGCGGCAGCAACCCGCTCGAGCGACAGCGGAGCCCTGATTTTTTGAGAAAAGACAAGGATTCAGAGACTACCAAAGAAAAGAAGAAAGAATGTACAAAGGAGTATACTCTTACACCGACACCGTCTGCGGCTGCTTGACCACCTTGCGGAAGCGGGCCGCCTTCGCGGCCGCCTCATCCCGCCTGGTCGCCGCCGCCCCGCCCTTGGGCTTCTTCGGCCGGCTGCCGAACAAGCCCAACGCAGCATGGCGCTTCTGCCCGCCGCCCCGAGCAGGCGGCGCGGTGAAGGAACCCGCGCCATGGCCGGATGCCGGCTGGCGGCGTGGGACGATTTCCGCCTCGTCGTCGTTTGGCCAGTCGTCGAAGCTGGCTCCAAGCCCGGAGCCGCCTGCCTCGTCGCCGGCTTCGCTGCCACCCGCCTCGGTGTTGTCGTCCATGGCGGCCACCCCAAGTCGTGGTCCTCCAGGTCATGCTCCGCCCGGTCGGGGAGGAATCGGCGCTCCTTCTCCGACCCGGCTGCAGATCGAAGGAGAGAGCTCTACCAAGGCGTGCCGACTGGCAGAGACGGCCAGAAGGAATTCGGCAACAAAACTAAGAAAAGAGAAGGGAAAAGAAAACATACCGTGGGCGGAGGATGCACACGGGAATATGGCTCTTTGCCAAACCGCCACTCTGCGGAGAGCTTGCAGTTCGCAAGGTAATTTACCATGTGGGCCACCTCGTCATGTGGCATGTCCTTGGTGCACATCCGACTCGGATCGAGCTGGCCGCTCATCTGACAGATCAGGTGAGGGCGGCTCTGAAGCGGAAGTACTCGGCGCACGATGAAGGTAGCCAGCAAGTCAGGCCCAGTCAGGCCCTCCGACTGGATCATCACCCGCAGTCGGGCGACGGCCGCGGCTCCAATCGGCGTCAGCGACGCGGCCCGATAGGACCAATGGGGCCGCCTCCCAGCCGGCGGGCCAGCTACGTATGCCGGCAAGTTGACGTAGTCGCCTTGCGGGGCGACGTTCTTCACATAGAAATAGGACTTCTGTCAGCGCTTCACCGACTGGATTAACGTGATGACGGGGAAGGGGTTGTCAGCCGCCGGCCTCCGCATCGGGATGAAGGCGCCGCTCTGGGCCGACACGCCCTGCATGCGGGTGCCCAGCTTAGATTCGAAGAACTCCCCCCAGAGCTCGAGGGTGGGGAGAATGCCAAGGAAGCCTTCGCACAAGGTGACGAAGGCGGACAGCAGCACCACCGTGTTTGGAGTGAGGTGGTGCGGCTGGAGTTGATAGAAGTCGAGGAAGGAGCGGAAGAAAGCGCTCGCCGGCAAGCCGATGCCGCGCAGGAAATGCGAGCGGAAGACTACCCGCTCGCCTTCCTCTGGCTCTGGCGTGATCTTCCTCCCGGTCGCGAGACGGACCCGCACCTGGTCCGCGCCGGGCAACCGCCGCGTCTTGCGGAGGAGCTCGATGTGGTCCATGTGGACGTTGGAGCCGTCCCAGTCCCCGCCGTACTGCATGGTGGCGAGAAGCTAGCGAGGAAGTGTGCGGCGGCAGAGAAAGCACGGCCCTGCGGCGGCAGAGCTGCGGGGCGGAGTGAAGAATGGTGGGACGGCGCGGCGGCGAGGCGCTGCTGCGAGGGAAAGCAGGAGGAAGAAGATGGCGGAGAGGAGAGGAGCGTGCGAGCGTCTGCCGCTTCCCCTCCCCCCTACTTATAGCCTCGTGCGGCGCAACCGAGGAGGCGAGGCGTGGGGAGGAACATGGGATTAACTGCGCCCACTCCCCCACGTCCCGCGATTATTGCGCCCTAACAGCGTGCGGAAACCGTCGCCGGAAGACGTGCGGACGGCTTTGGGCCGCAAAGAATCCGCGCCTGGGCCTAGGCGTAGGTGTGGTGGGCCCTTGGCCTGCGGCGACGTCTTGTCGCGCGCGTGGGTTGGCAGGCTCTCTTCAGCCAGGGGACGCCACGTGGTTCGCAGGTGGCGAGCGGCCGGCCCGCAGCCCGGCGCATGCGCCAACCGACTCCGGCCTTCCGACTTTAACAATTTCGTCAAGACGGCGCGCCCAACCGAAGCCGGCTCCCAGCTGCTGGCTCGTCAAGATAAGAAGCTGACCGAGCTTCTCGAACTCCATTCAGCCTCGAAGCCCAACCAGCTTCGGGGGCTACTGTCGGAGGAAATGGCCACGGGTAGCCTAACCGACTCCCCCCGGCTCTTCGAAAAATTACCAGGCCATTCAAGCCTTCAAGCATACAAAGCATAGGGCCGCCTTCCCCCGGCCGGCTATCCCCAGGGCCGACTCCCAGAAGGCGACCCGGCCCCAGAAACCTCCTCCAAGAAAGATACGAGATGGCCGACTCCAGGAAGCCGGCCCCAAGAGGACCGACTCCCAGAAGCCGGCCATGAAGAAAGCCGACTCCCGGAAGCCGGGCATGAAGAAAGTCGGCTCCCATAAGCCGGCCAAGACTGCACCCACTAAAGACTGTGCCCACATAACGGCGATAGGATGGGGCGTGGCCGCAGTACAGCCCGCTACCCCCTAATCCCGAAACAGGCAAGGCCACAGGGCGCCGTACGGGCCAGCCATCCCCCATCCGGCGCGGCACTGTAGCTGTGTTGATCTTGACGTTACCCACGATAGGCGCCAGTACGGCCCGTAGGCGGCGGGCCCCTTTTGCCAGAGAGACACCTGAAGGCGGCCTGGCCTCCTCTAGTCTGCCAGGGGTGTGGCCGGCTCCCAATAGCCGGCTACCTCCCTCCCTCGAAACACGCGCCTCATTAAGGAGACAAGACGAGGTAAGGCTACAGTGAGAGCCCGCAAGGCGGCGACACTGTAGCCACGCTTACCTCAACAAAGCTCTCGTCATCAGAGGCGAGGCAACAGTAACCAGCCGCCGACAAAGCCCCCAAGCGGTGGGGCCGGCCTGTCGGCCAAGAAGCCGGCAGCCGGCGGGACCCACCAGTCGGCGGGCCCCAATGACCGGCGGAGAAGCTGGCGTGCATAGACGCTCACGGCTGGGACCCGCGCCCAGCCGAATTACCATTGTACCCCTGGGGGTAGGCCCATATAAACCCCCCAGGACTCCCATGCAAAGGGTCGATCTCAGAGAGTTTCACACACCACATAGAGAGAAAAGGAGAGCTAGCCTTGCCCTTCTTCTTCCTCTAGCCAGACAGCTCAAGGAGCACTTGTAGCTACTTGTATTGATCTAGTGATCATGCGGAGACCCCGCAGAGCAGGACTAGGATTGTTATCTCCACGGAGAGCCCCGAACCTGGGTAAGATTCGCCGGCGTGCATGTCTTCGCCTCATCCCGTTTCCAGGCACCAGCGATGTCTTACTGGCTCCCACAATGATAAGCCACCCGTTGGCATATGTCGCACCTACCACCCGACAATAGTCATCTCATCATTAAGTCCTTCCACATCTGTGGCCACATCATCTGGGGCATAGCGTGATAACTTACTAAACTCATCTACGTACTGGGCCACAGTACGGTTCCCCTGGCGTAAGTTGCGAAACTCACGCTTCTTCATGCTCATAGCTCCAGTTGAGACATGAGCAGTGCGGAACGCTTGCTGAAACTGCTCCCAAGTGACATTGGTTATAGGGAAAGTGGTCGTGTAATTCTCCCACCATGCGGCTGCGGGTCCATTAAATTGGTGTGCGGCAAAACACACCTTCTCCGCATCTGTGCAACCTGCGGTGGTCGACTCCCTCCCTATCATGCGTAGCCAGTCATCAGCAACTATTGGCTCGGTGCTACTGGAAAACACTGGCGGCTGCAACCTTAGAAAACGGGCTAAGTTGCCCACTGGAGGTGGTGGCGGTGGGTTGTTGTTGTTGTTGTTGTTGCCTTGGTTCTGGACTAGTAGCTACATCAATGCATTCTGCTGTTGGATCAACTGAGTGAGCTCCGGTGGGAAGTCAAATCCGGGGTCATGTCTCAGAGGCATCTGATGGGTTTAGAGGGGAGAGATTAGAATAGAATGAGGTCTAAGGGGAAGATCACTATGCATATGCTCATGAGACAAACAAATCAATTCATATCATATCACTCAATCAATCAAGCAAGGCATACAATCGATCTAACTATCGTTATAGTGCTCGGACTATACTATTTACATGGGGAAATACTACTTATCATATGGTGGTCTACCAGAAATTTTGATCGGTGGAAGACTCCATGATATCTGCTCCAGCTTCGTCTTCATAATCATCATCACTACTATCGGGGTCGGAGTCGGTGTCGTCGATGATGATGTAGTCTTCAGAACGAATGTCATCAGAATGATCGTCATCTCTTCCTGGCGCGGGGTCTCCCATGAATACTCCTAGCTTCCTTGTCAGGTCGTCATTCTTCTCCACTAGTATTGCAATTTCCTCCTTGTATCCGTCGCGTGTAGACTTGAGTTCCTCTTCTAGCTCCATGTTCCTGGTCATCAGCTTCTTTAGATCTATCATGCTAGCGCACATCTGGTTCTCCTAGCGTCGAATGTGCTGGTTTAACTCCTGGATGAAAGCTGCAATGTACCTGTCCCTACTGGTGCTGATCATCTCCCATTGCTCGTCTCGGCGCCCACATATCTGGTAGATAGTGTCCTTCAGCTCCTGTTTGTAGACTTCTCCGATATGTCCCATAGCAATGTGGGCTGCCATGCTCTTGCCTAGACTCCAGGTTGGTGCATCAAAGGAAAACTCTATGGGCTCAGTGACTGGTGTGAATGTCCTTCCTGGAACTTGAACTCGAATCATCCAACGCTCCTCTTCTGGTAAAGTGGCGGTGTAGGTCCCGGTGAAGCTTGGTATTCCGATGTTCAGGTACCTAGTGACTTCCTTCAAATGTCGTCCAAAGGGTGTGTCTTCATCCGGTTGTGCAAACTTGTTCCTTGAGTCCGCCATCCTATAGAATAGAAAATGGAGAGGAGTCAGAAATGAGTAGAGAAGAGTGACCTAAGGCTCATCTTAGTGGTCGTGTCCTACATTCAGCGTGTGCTTTGATACCATCTTGTAGCGACCCGACCTCAGACGGTCAAGTCTCTGTGCATAAGTGTCATCCTTGGATCGATAATGCTGACACACATAGTACTCGAAGGATTTATAACATAGTAGCAATCACACACTTATTACATCGATAGTATCAATAGAGAACTTATTACAGTAAATATGGCTTAAGGCCGTCTAAATAAGATAACAGTGGAAGGCTTGGAAGGTAAAGTGAGTCAATCAACTCCAACAGCATAGCTGAGTGCACGACAACGACCTAGCGCACCTTACTCTTCGTCTGAAAAGTCTGCAACATGATACGTTGCAGCCCGAAAACGGGTCAGCACATGGAATATGCTGGCAATATAACACAGTAGAGCAATGAACAGAATAAATGCTATCACTACATGCATATATGGCTGGTGGAGGCTCTACGGTTATAATGTTTTTGCGAGAAGCCAATTTTTTCCTACATCAAAGGATTCTATTTTATTTAACTATCATGGTAGTTGAACAACATTGAGAAGGTTCGTCCAATTCAATCCCAATTAAACAGTAGTTAACAACCCAACAAATTAATTTAGAGTGATGAGATCCATATGATAATCCACGAACCAGATACTCAAGATGTCCATAACCGGGGACACGGCTAACCATGATTAGGTTGTACACTCTGCAGAGGTTTGCGCACTTTTCCCCACAAAATTCGATCTCCTCCGTTGGATTTCTCGCACTACATGGTGTTTGAGAAACGGATGACCGAGACACAGTCTTTCAGAAACATTAACTCTAACCCTGGGTAGACAGTACCAACCTACATCCCCTACATCTGCTAGCCTACCACTGGAAGAGGTCATGCAACCTACTCAACTATGATAGAGCCCATAATAGCTTGTGGTTGCACACGGAAGTTTCTAGCATGAATAATCTTACGATCCCTTTGAGTCTGGGTGGCGGACCATAGGATGATCACACAGGTACTCCGGGATATCCTAGGACAACACTGGATTCTCCAGGTGTCCAAAACCAACAATCCACCCAGATATGTATTAAAGTAGCCACCTTAAGTTAACCATTAATTAACAATCTCCCATCTGTCATGGATTCACTCACCCAAACCACGTCTACGAGCATAGCATAGCAATATAAGCATAACGTAGAAGTAACTCCCAGGGTTTGATAATAAATGGGGCAATAGGTTCTACCTCATCATCTACTTCTCAATACCCACATGTTAATCACATCCTAAGCGTGCAGTGTTTGAGGATTGAAACTAACGCATATAAACTGGGTATGAAAAGAGTATGATCAATGTGTTACTTGCCTTGCTGACGATCCGCAAAATCTAGTGACTCATAGTAGCACGCTTCGCTCTCCGAGAATTCTATCGCAAACAAACAATAGCATACATAAGAACTCAAGCAAAGATGCATGGGTAAAACTCAAATAAGAAGATCAAATCTGAAAACTCAACTGAAGAGATTCGATGTGCAAAAAGAATAAATGAAATAGGAGCTACGGAACTGAAACTACGGTCAAAAGAACTTCGAAATCAAATCTGCTTGGAACCAAATTTTAAATTGTCAAAACCTTGTTCAAGTTGTTTAAACAAAAAGAGGGTTTTGAGACGAAGATTTTGGCGTTGGTTTCACTGGATTTAGACAAACGGTTAAGAAACGGCGAGGGTTTGAAGATCAGGGGCTATTCTGCGATAAAAGTAATCGCGGATAGGTCCCAGGACGAAAATAAAATAAAAAGAAAAGACTAACGAACAAACGTTCGCTGTCTGAACCTAACCGGCGAAAAACGTTCGTAATAACGAACGAACGGACGAACGTCCGCTAAATAACTAAACCGAGAAAACCGAACCGATAAAATAAAATCGCATCTAGGGTTTCTAAAAAACCGATCGATTTTACATAAACCAAAAAAAACGGCGGATCCGGATCGGATCGGGAACGGCGGCGGCTCCGGCGGCGAGGCGGCGGCTCCAGCGGGGCGAGGCGCTGCGGGGCGGCGGCCGTGTGCGGCGCGGGCGGCGGCGGGCGCGTGCTGCTGCTGCTGCTTCGGGAGGCGGGGCGAGGTGGGGGTCGAGGCGGCGGCGGCGGCAGCATATAAAGGGGGAGGGGGGATCGGCTTGGGCAGGGGGCAACCGAGGCGGCGGCGATGTTCCGGTCTCCGACGGAGACCGGCTCAGGCATGGCGTGCGGGCGCGGGGAAGGCGGTGACGGTGCCGGGCCGGCTGGGCTTCGGCCCAGTTCGGTCCGCGAAGAGTTTTTTTTAAACAGATTCCGCCAAAAATCCTAAATAAATAAAAATAAAAATCTAAAAACGCGAAAACAAATTTTCACCGTCTAAATAAAATATTTAGAACAAAGTGAACATTTGCTTGGCCTAATAATGAAATTTTAAAAAATGCATATTTTTCTAATTCAAGTAAAATAGCAATAAAATCCAAATAAAATTATTTATTTGATTTTAATATTTTTCCTCCAATATTTCATTTATTTTGGAGAAGTCATATTATCTCCTCTCATATTGTTTAATTTGAAATATTTTCGAAGAGAAAAATAACTAAAACCAAAATGATCCTTGTTTCGATATTTGAGAAAATTCAAATATGAAAACGGTGAAATCCCCAACTCTCTCCGTGGGTCCTTGAGTTGCTTAGAATTTCGAGGATCGCAAAACAAAATGCAATAAAATATGATATGAATGAATGACCTATGTATAACATTCCAAATTGGAAATTTGGGATGTTACAAGATCGTGGCTATACTGCGTGCACCATGGCTTAGGCCGAAGCTTATTTGGTGGAGGGGTCGGTGATTGGGTGGAAGGTGTCGCATTCACGTTGGCGGTCGGGGGATGTGGGGTGTGGAAGGAGGAGGAGGATGGGGGTCGGGTGTGGATTACCTGCCTGGATAGGCAAGGCCGAGCAGCGTGAAGGAGGGTCGCCGGCGAGGAGGCAGCGCTGCAAGTAAGGAGTGAAGGTTTCAACTTGGAAAGGAAGGCCGAAAAAGGGGATATGTAGCTTTTGGTAAGTGGAAGGGGCCGGGGAGGTAGATATTTCTGCGGAAGCAAAAAATTTGGAATCGCTTCAGCGAAAAAACTGGTGCGCAAAGTGTCATCAGACACGGTCCCTTATTCAGAGCGGGCTGTGGACTGTAGCTGTCGCACCTTCTCGCGTAAGCCGTATGCGTACTATACTTCGATGGTGCTCCAAGATATTTTGTGCTGCATCTCACAAGGTTGGTTATAATTAAATATGTCGGATCTACTTGATTTTTTGTCTTGATTTAAATTACATAATGGGGTCACAGCGGCCATGGACAGTGTTTGAATTGCTAGACCTTTTATCTGCAGTGAGAATTGGAATTATTCAGGGTTTGTTTGGACATTTTTATGCATTAACTGAGTTTTCAATGCATTTATGTGCATAATTCAAATTTAAACTACATGCACATGCTCCAGTGCGTATAAATTGGTTGAAAAATCAAATCTTTGTCCTTGGGTGCATGCTTAGGTCCCATGCAAGAAATGGGAATGAATGTCAAACACCCTGTCACTGTCACTCGTCCGCAAACATTGAGATACCTGGTTTTTAAATTCTAGTAAATCCAAAATTCGTCTGAAATTCATGAAACTTGGCATGCTATCATGGAGCGGCATCAACATGTCGTAGTAAAATTTTTGTCCCATTTGGGGCAGGTTTGGGTATATGCTTCTCACAAACCAGAGCTTCTCACAACAAGCATGATGATTTCGGTAGGGAACGCCCCACCTTTGGGGATGAAACGATATCCATTGCCTCTTATTGCTTTCAAAAAAATTCTCGTGTCAACGTAGAACAACAGGAGTGTTGTGTTGTTTTTTGTGATTTTTTGGGGTTCGTTTGGACATTTTTATGCATTAACTGAGTTTTCAATGCATTTATGTGCATAATTCAAATTTGAACTACATGCACATGCTCCAGTGCATATAAATTGGTTGAAAAATCAAATATGTGTCCTTGGGTGCATGCTTAGGTCCCATGCAAGAAATGGGAATGAATTTCAAACACCAAGGCTCCGTTGATTGCCGACAAAACATTGAGATTCCTGGTTTTTAAATTCTAGTAAATCCAAAACTCGTCTGAAATTCAGGAAACTTGGCATGCTATCATGGAGCGGCATCAACATGCCGTGGTAATTTTTTTGTCCCATTTGGGGAAGGTTTGGGTATATGCTTCTCACAAACCAGAGCTTCTCACAACAAGCATGATGGTTTCCAGGGAATGCCCCACCTTTGGGGACGAAACGATATCCATTGCCTCTTATTGCTTTCAAATTTTTTCTGGTGTCAACATAGAACAACAGGAGTGTTGTGTCATTTTTTGTGATTTTTTGGGGTTCGTTTGGACATTTTTATGCATTAACTGAGTTTTCAATGCATTTATGTGCATAATTCAAATTTGAACTACATGCACATGCTCCAGTGCGTATAAATTGGTTGAAAAATCAAATTTGTCTCCTCGGGTGCATGCAAGAAATGTGAATGAATTTCAAACAACAGGGCACCGTTGATTGCCGGCAAAACGTTGAGATACTTTGTTTTTAAATTCTAGTAAATCTAAAACTCGTCTGAATATCATGAAACTTGGCATGCTATCATGGAAGGGCACCCGACATGCCGTGGTATTTTTTGTGTCCATTTTGAGAGAAGGTGCACTCGAATAATGACAGCCAACAAAGGCATTTTGAAAAAATAGCTGCCACTTTAATATCTCAAATGTTGGTATAATTCAAACCGTGTGCGTTCTGTTAACCATTCACGTGACGCCACGTGTCTTGGTTTTAATGGCTATAGGAGGTGCTGTGTAGACAGCTGCTTGACTGAACGGGAGGCGTGCGAGCACAGTCCGGTGCGCAGGCTCACTTGGAAGCGTACAAGCTATTCAATGCAGGATCTGTGCATCTCTTCAAGGCAAACAGTTCAGATTACGGTATGCAAATTAAAGCCAAACTTCAGCGCTAAGCCAAGAGACAATGCGATTTGTCAAAATATGCAGCTAAAAATCAATAGCACTATCTACTTTTTGCAACAAAAAATCAGTAATTAAGCATACATTTCATTCATACTAGAGATTAAGCAGTCGTTCTCACCGGGAAGCGAGACAGCCTTGAACTGCCGCCCGCCTCGCTCCCACTGGTCTATATTAATGGCGCCGCTGAGCGGACGCACCCTCCCCATCCTCGCCACACACACAATTCCTCTCTCTCCGCCCGCATCCTCGACGCCGCTCTGAGTCCTCAAAGCCGTCAATCTACGAGGATGCCGTCGAAGCGCCCCATCGGAGGGAGTGGCAACGCCGGGGCTGCTGAAGCACCGGAGCACAGCGTGAATATGGAGACAGAGGTTTCCGTCACCGCCGACGAGGTGGAGAACGAGGCTGCCAACAAGCGGAGGCAAGTCGAGAAAGAACCGCAAGCGACTCCAGCAGGCCTAGACTTCATCAACAACCTCCCCGATGATATGTTGATAGTCATCATATCCCTCCTCCCAATCAAATATCGGGCGAGGACAGTCGCCCTTTCCCGGCGGTGGCGCCCCCTATGGCTCCGCACCCCTGTCGACCTCCTCGACGCCCACATGCTCTGCCATGGCTATCGCCAAAGCTTGGATGCGTTCTCCCAGATCCTCGGCAGTCATGATGGCCCAATCAAAGGTCTTATCACGGGCAAGTTCTGTTCCGATGGCAAGGACCGAGCCAAGCTTGATGAGTGGTTCCGATCCCCCGCCATAGATTAGCTCGAGAAGCTAAGTTATAATGATGGGCATATGCGCTTGCTGCCAACGTCCGCGCTCCGCTTCGCGCCCACGCCGCGCCTCGCCAAGTTCATGAACTGCCATCCCCCCTTAATGACGCGCCTGCTCTTTTTCTACCATGACTGAAGCACCTCGAGCTCGTCGCCGTCCGCATCCCAAATGATGACATGGAGCGCCTGCTCCGTGGTTGTACCGCACTCGAGTTCCTTCGTCTTCAGGCGATGAATTGGTCGAGTACCTTGCACATCACCTCCAGGACTCTCCGGACTATTTATGTGTGTTGCTGGTGCTACAACGAGAGATCACAAAAGGTGGACCACAATATGGTCATCCAGGACACACCTTCACTTGAGAGATTACTTGTAGTTGATCAACAAGGTCCAACAAGAATCAATGTCTTTTCTGCGCCGAAATTGGAAGTGGTGGGCTACTTGTCTGTCAAATACTACAGTCGCCTTATATACCTCTCCTTCTTGATATGAATGTTATTTCTAGTTTTGAAGATGTATGTTCGTGTGTCATCTAGCGAAGCTTCACCCAGACTCTGGGCACAGTGAAGGTCTTGGCACTAGAATCTGTCGGCCCCAACCTGGACCAAGTTGTCAGTTGCCTGAGATGCTTTCCGTGCCTGAAGAAGCTGTATATCGAGGTGATGTTCCTTTCCTGTTAAATGTTAACCATAAGGGAGTTCAATTTTTTGCACCTTTTCCCAAGTTTACAATGACAATGTACTATGATTTCTGAAGGACTTTTGGCGGATTTTAGGACATACACCCCCACCCCATATTGGTTGCTTCATTCATATGGTTACAATCGTCCATAAGCATTTCTCCTTTGGATTCATCTGTACTAGTTTTCTTAGGGATTTTTTCATCCAATTCAACCTCATGTGAAGAAGGCTACATGTTTCTAGATTTAATCAAATGCCCATGTTAATCATGCCAGATCGAAGATGGCACGTTGGTGCATTTTACAAATCCTGCAAACCAAATGGGAGTGTAGCAGTGTTCAAAACTGCATGTAGGCACTAACACGTTCTCTTCTTTTGCAGATAATAATAGGCCCGGAGGTGGATAATGTTTATAACGACAATCACATCGAATGCCTGGATCTGCATCTCTCAAATATTACTTTGAACTCCTACCGAGGGACCTTACCGGAGATTACACTCGCCAGGTTCTTTCTTGCCAGAGCAAAGGTGCTGAGGATAGTGAGGTTGAACACGCATTTAATTAGGAAAGATCAATGGTATGATTATCAGAGCCGGCAGGTACTGCGGAATGGAAGTGCCTCCAAAAATGCCAAACTTCGTATTGGAAGAGCATATGGCAAAGCAATTGGAAGTCATTGTGTCAAACCCATACATGACTTGTCAGCGGCTGATCCCTTTTCAGAAATGACGCGGTTTGCAATGTTTGAATTTGGGCGTTGTAATCTTTGAATTTGAACCTTGCAATATTTATGGTATTTGTTATATTGAACCATTTCTGTTCTGTTGTCTCAACGCAAACAGTTCATCCGGGTGAACCGCATGTCGCACACACCTTGATCTGGCTGACCGTTTCTTTTGTGTTGCCTAATTATAAACAGTTCATCCGAGTGAACTGTATGTTGTACATCGCACACACCTTGATATGGCAGACCGTTTCTTTTGTGTTGCCTAATCACAAACAGTTCATCCGAGTGAACCGTATGCTGTACATCACACACACCTTCATCTGGCTGCCCGTTTCTTTTGTTCCTCCTTATCGAAAATGGTTAATTGAACTGAACCGTATGCCCTGAATCGCACAGGCAACTAAAATCAGAACCGTGTTTGATGCATCCGTCATCGCAAATGTTTTGCACCTTTTTTGACAGTTTTTTTACACCATCGATTGTGATTATTGCATCGCACACAGTTTCGTCAAAGGGTCTCTGATCGTAGTGTCACGTAAGCAGCATCCTGTAGTAGTGCATGCTTCTTATTCGTTCTTTTGTCTCCTTCTCAAGTTTTTCCTTTTTTTCGTTGTTATACGTTTCCCATGGTGTGTTCGGATAAGCTGAACACTTGAGGGGTACACATCCTTAAATGTGCACACACCACCATGACTGGGGGCTTATGTAAGTAGAAGCTCATTATTATACCAAGCCTAGAGCTCACAATATATGTGTCGTTTGCGGACATACATCCTTTTTGCCATTATATGCACCTCTATGACTTAAGTTTTTGCCAAGCTGGGTTGCCTTACTCCTGTGCTTATGCTGTACGTTCCCGATTGTTCTGCTAGGGCATAAAGGGAGCACCTCTGCGATTGTTACAACCGGGTTATCCGGACATGTACCTCAGACGGGTGAAGCCAAAAGCTAGCGTTCTTAAGGGAATAACTGGTCGGCACTAAAACGACAGATTGTTGCCGTATTGCAACTACTTCAACCACTGTGAGACAGTTTTTTCGTATTACGGACCACACACCCTGGCACGTGTAATCATAATATGCCGACCCAAGGAAAGGAACCCTTAACGGAACTATTTTCCTTGGAAGATGTTTCTTACATACTTAATATATCATACATCCTGATTTTTTGTCTGTTCGAGCACAATGACTGGGTTGCCTGCATTCCCGATGAATACTTCCTTTTGTCTTAAGTATCGAGAAACACTCCACCATTTTGGTCCAGAGGTTAAAGCCGAAAGCCTGCGATGACAAAATCATTTCACATGTTTGGATCAAACCAAAGGTTGATCATAAATGTACATTGATACATTAAGTCAAAAACCTATTCCCTCTCTATTCCGTCTATAAGGATGTCTAATCTACAGTCTTCCTGCGAATATTTCACAGTGATCATTACTTGATCATAGACCAAATTTAAAGGGATTTCCTTCCCATCTGGTCCCTGTGGTCCTACTCGGGCCATATGATTCGGGTCCAGTTTAGTGAAGCATGTCTTCAGCATGGCCCAGGCTTCTCGTGCGCCTTCACGGCAGGCAGATGTCTTCCATAGCTCGAACCGGCGCCGGGCACCTTTGAATAGGTTTGCCAGGCCCTCCATACTTTCTGGAGGGGTATCAGATGGCCATAACGCCTTCACCATACTCCTCATGGCTTTCCGGGCCCGAGCATGCACGGCGGACAACTCCTTTAGCACGTCGCCTTGAAATACGGATACTTCCTCTTCCGACCGACCAGTTAACAGACCTGTAGCAACAAAGTCAGCATATTCTGCATTATCGAGTAAACATGAGCACCTATGGTGGTTCTAAATAAGAGTGGAAGACATACCGAACATGCCGCCCTTCAGTTTTTCATTTTCCTTCTGAACGGCTGATAGGTGAGCCTTCAAGCTCTCTATCTCTTTGGACTATTTGTCCGTTTCCGTCTCAAGTTTTTCTCCCTAGATGCGCCTGTCGCGGTCTCTTTCAATTCCGCTAGTTCGGCAGTGACCGCATTCAGTTGCGTCTGGTTTGTGTTCAGCTCCTGGGCTAGCATAGTGTTCTCTTCTTTCAACCTGCAAAAATTATCGATCCTACAATCGATTTGCTTCACTGTTTCAAGTCTCGGGGGCTACTGGCATATGACCATACAAATTGCATCAAATTTTACCTGTATATACTTCGAGAACAGCTGAATGACTCCGGAAATTCCGTCTCGAGCGGCTCGGATATATGCATCTACCGAACTTAGTGCGGCAAACTCTTGTTCGGGAAAGGACGGAGCACGCATAGCATCTTTTAATCGAGGGTGATTCATCACGCTCTCCACTTCGGAATTGGTGACTGATACATCATCCGAATCCTCTTGAGGAGGCGGAACAGGCATTGTGCCGGCTCACGTCCTAGTTGACGAGTCCAACACCGGATCAGCGGACATTTGGCTAATCGGGCATTTTTCCACTGTTTGCCGCGTACTCCTCCTGATGTCAAGGATAAAAAGGGAGACTTTTAACAACCCAGACTCATGCCTAGGCATATATTAAAGCACACATACCTCTTGGAAGATTGTGAGGTCTCCGCAGTACTCCCGGCCCCTTTTCGTTTTGAACGACGGCCTTGTGTACAAGCCGCCCTTGAGGAGATACGGTCCCTAGAGCGCCGATCCTGTTAAAATACCAGATCAGTACAACGGGTAAGGATGCAGATAAGGATCTCCTTTTAAGAAGCCTCCGGATAGTCACGATGCAGAAGGGATAAATGAGAGGGTAGTCGGCGGTGATAGCCACTTCCGAACTGTCAAGGCTCGCTTGATAGAATACCCCATCATCGAATTCTATATATATGTCCGAATCCTCGCAAAAGCCAGGATCTTTATCATGATTATGATCCTCTCGCTAGGGAGGAGGACAGTGGACGTCCTCGGTCATCCTCCTCCATGACTGTTGGTGGAAACAAAGAGTAAATTCCATTAGTGTCTGCAACACAATGAAATGAGCACAGATGATTGAGATCTTATCCATTCAATAGGGGTGTACATAGAATAAGCCTCCCGGCAGTTTAGCCGGAGAAAATCTTCTTTTTCGCCCTTATACAGATCAGCCAAAATTGAGGCCAGTTCGGCTGGGGTATCCAGACCCTTTCGTGTGTAGCGGGACGCGTTGTCTTCTCCGGATTGAAGAGGCTGGACACACCTCTTTATTGCAATGGCCATGACTTCAACTATCGAGAGCTCGGTGTGGGCTAGCAACTTGACCTTTTTGACCAACCTCTTTATCTCTACACTGTCCTCTTCCGTGGGACTGCGGGGACGCCAGTTGAGGCGCTTCCTTAAAGGAGCCTTGGGAAATTCAGGGAGACCATGCCGAACTGGGTCCGGCAGCGGGACATCATCCATATAAAACCATTTCGAGGTGTTCCTACAAGGTATCCGGATCCGACTATACGCCATTCTTTGGCACCACCTACTTCAAATATTGAACCTCCTTGGTGGCGGGGAACGAGGCAAAAGAATTTCCTCCGTAATCCAAAATGGGCATCGATACCTAAGAATAGCTCGCAGAGGGCAACAAAACCTGAGATGCCCAGAATCGAACCTGGGGTGAGGTTGTGTAGTTGGATGCCATAAAATTCCAATAACCCCCGGAGGAAAGGATGGATTTGAAATCCCAGGCCCCGCAACAGAAATGGGATGAAGCACACCCTCTCCTCATTGGGGTTGGGGAAGTTCTCAGCCATCGCATCATTGCCGATTGAATACAAGCCCGATCGAACGTAGACTAGATCCGCGAGGGGGAGGTAACCCTGCTTCTGGAGTCGGCTCAGCTGAAGATGAGGCGCCGAGCAACTCTACCAATCACCCTCTTGAGGGCCATGGGGGCGCGAAGAGGAGCCTGTGGCACTGGCCATGATGGAAGGCTTTGCTCGTGGCTGAACTTGGTGGTTTTCCTTCTGCGCGATGTGAGTTGACATTTGGAGATCTACATCTCCTTATATAGGTGCCATCCAAGCTTAATGAGGAGCTTATTTGCAAAAAAGGCATAGACCGTTCATATTCGCCCGACGCATGAAAATCGAAGCATCAACAGGGGGGAATCGTAAAAGACATCGAGGTTATCACCGGATTGTCATTTGTCCGGATTATAATGAAGAATCCGCCGTGCAAAGCCGAAGACATGATCTGAATACTACGTCGTCATTTAAGGCATGTTCGGGTGCTACTGAGGGAGTCCTGGATAATAGGGTCCTCGGGTGTCCGGGCTGTGTAGCATGGGCCGGACTGATGGGCCATGAAGATACAAGATAGAAGGCCTTCCCCCGTGTCTGGATGGGACTCTCCTTTGCGTGGATGGCAAGCTTGACGTCTGGTGTGTAGTTCCCTTTCTCTATAAACCGACTTTGTACAACCCTAGGACACTCCGGTGTCTATATAAACCGGAGGGTTTAGTCCATAGTGGCTATCAAATTTCATATAGGCTAGACATCTAGGGTTTAGCCATTACGATCTCGAGGTAGATCAACTCTTGTAAGCCCTGTACTCATCAAAGTCAATCAAGCAGGTAGTAGGGTATTACCTCCATTAAGAGGGCCCGAACCTGGGTAAACATCTATGTCCCCTTGTCTCCTGCTACCTTCGATCTTCAGACGCATAGTTCGGGACCCCCTACCCGAGATCGTCCGGTTTTGACACCGACAATGGTGGTGGCATCTGAATCATTGACTGAACATTTTGTGAGGTAGGTTCAGCCATTATTGTGCTTGCAGCAGGAGGCAAGCTTGTTGACGACGAGGAAGGACGAGGATAATGTGACTACACAAACAGAAAATAATAGTGAGCACAAAACAGAGCCTTGGATATCTAAGTAATCTAAAACAAGACTTCAAACAAAAATAATAATAAAAGGTTTCTACTTTTTAAACAACCAGGAAACAATATTTACTTGAATAATAGCTAGATCATTGTGTAAAGAAGCAGGCTGAGCTGGTGGAGATGATTTGACTTGTAAATCCTGAAGTAAAGCAACTAAAGGTAAGACAATAGCTATGAAGATATTTAAAACAGGACTAACAAACTATACTGGGTACAGTAGTGATGAAGGCATTATATCAACCAAGGACATTTATCATGTCTCTGTCCTTCTCTAGATCCAACCCAGTATCATATGTGTTCAAAACGCTTATGGACAGGATTGTTCAGATCCTGACTCGAGAAATCTTTACGAACCTATGATTGATGACCCACGAGTATAGGGGATCAATTGTAGCTCTTTTCGACAAGTAAGAGTGCCGAACCCAACGAGGAACAGAAGGAAATGACAGTAGTTTTCAGTAAGGTAATGTCTGCAAGTGTTGAAATTGTAAGTAGCGGAGTAGTTTGATAGCTAGATAATTTGTAACGAGCAAGTAATGATAATAGTAACAAAAGTGAAGCAAGGTAGCCCAATCCTTTTGAGGCAAAGGACAGGCCAAAACGGTCTCTTATGATAAGCAAAGCGTTCTTGAGGGTACACGGGAATTTCATCTAGTTACTTTCATCATGTTGGTTTGATTTATCCCGTGACCTCAAGAATGAAAGTAACTACTCACAAATAATAAACATGCTCATGATCAGAGGGGTATTAATATTCATAATGGATCTGAACATATAATCTTCCATCAAATAAACCATATAGTAATCAACTACAAGATGTAATCAACACTACTAGTCACCTCCTAGCAACAATCTATAGTTCCGGTAACAAGATTGAATACAAGAGATGAACTAGGGTTTGATATGAGATGGTGCTGGTGAAGATGTTGATGGAGATTGCCCTCCCCAAGATGGGAGAGTTGTAGGTGATGATTATGACGACGATTTCCCCCTCCGGGAGGGAAGTTCCCCCGGCAGAATCGCTCTGCCGGAGGGCAAAAGTGCTCCTGCCCAAGTTCCGCCTTGAGACGGCGGCGCTTTGTCCCGAAAGCCACCTCCTTATTTTTTCTAGGTCAAAATGACTTATATACCAAAAGATGGGCACCAGAGGTGGGCCGAGGAGGCCACAACCCACCAGGGCGCGCCTGGGGGGCCTGGCGCACCCATGTGGGTTGTGCCCACCCGGTGGCCCCCCTCGGTGTTTACATAATTCATAAAATTCTCCGTAAAGTTTCAGCTCATTTGGAGTTGTGCAGAATAGGTGGCCTGACATAGCTTTTCCAGGTCCAGATTTCCAGCTACCAGAATTCTCCCTCTTGATGTGTTCCTTGTAAATTATGAGAGAAAAGGCATTAGAATTACTCCAAAAAGCATCATTATGGATAAAAATATTATAAATAACAACAAGGAAACATGATGCAAAATGGACGTATCAACCCCCCCAAGCTTAGACCTTGCTTGTCCCCAAGCGAAAACCAAAATCGAAAAACATGTCCACATGCTTTGAGAGAGAGGTGTCGATAAAAACAAAATACTGACATAGAAGCATCATGTTGATTATTATAACAACAACAAAATTTATCATAGGACTTTTATCAAAGAACTTTTATCGTACACTTCCCATGAATAAGTAACAGTTCATCACATAATCGAAGTATAAAGCAAAAACTATATTAGAAACCAACAAACTATGTTCTCAGTCAACTTTGCAACTACAATTCATCATCTTTTCAGGAAGAGTCATGTGTCAGAGCCTTTTAAACAAGTCCACATACTCAACCATCATATAGTCTTCTATGATTGCTAACACTCACCTCGTACCCACGAGCAAAACGTTTCAACTGGACACATAGAAAGATAGGGGCTTATAGTTTTGCCTCCCAACATATTCACCTCAAGGGTGATGTCAACAATAATAACTCATGCTATCTATATGCAACTGTACATATGTGCCTAGATCTTTCCTCACCACATGATGCTTGCCAAAAGAGAAAATAAAAAGGAATAGAGGGAAAACTTTGACTCTTTGCATAAAAGTAAATACATAAAAGTGAAAGATAGTCCCTTCGTAGAGGGAAGCAGAGGTTGCCATGCGCTTATTTGTTTGCATGCTCAATCCCTTAGTGCAAGAGAACGTCACGTTGTATTGCCCCTTAAGATGACAACCTTTATTATGCATTCTGTCGCTTTTATTCTTTGTCATCCAAGTTCGTACAACGCTCAATTTTCTCTTACACTAAATGATCTCACATATTTAGAAGCAATTTTTATTGCCTTTTTGCACCGATGACAACTTACTTGAGGGATCTTGTTCAATCCCTAGGTAGGTATGGTGGACACTTGAAAAAGATTTGGGTTTAAGGGTTTTTGGATGCACAATTAGTATCTCTACTTAGTGCGGAATTTTTGTCTAGCAAGGATAGGGGCAAGCACCACATGTTGAAGGATCTATGACAATATGCCTTCTATGCGAATATAAACAAACATAAACCATTAAGTTGTCTTCCTTGTCCCACGTCAACAATTTTGGCATATAATATTTTGATGAGGGTTCACAATCACAAAAGATTTCTAGGATAGTATATTTATATGTGAATCTTCTCTTCCCTTATTAATTCTTTCATGAGTTGCATCATTGACTAATGCTATGTTTGTAAATCCCTAATAAAGTTTTCTACTTATACTTTTCCTAATGTGGTGCCATCACCTACCATAGGATTAGTATATAATCTTATTGATTTATTTCCTTCTTTTTATTTATTTTCTTTCTCTATTTCTTTTCTTTATTTGCAACATGAAAGTAAGAAGGTGAAAACTCGAACTAACTTTATTATAAAACTCGCACACGATAACAATGATAGATCACTGAGCAAACTCTCAAAGAAGGAAATGGTTGAACAAAACTTTATTTCTTCCTGGCAAAATATTGAACTAAGATAAGTAAAAGCAAAAGATAGTGGGGTGATACGATACCGGGGCACCTCCCCCAAGCTTTGCGGACGCCAAGGGGAATGCCCATACCCGATACTCAGTTTTCCTTGGGTGGTGTCCGTAGGCTCCTCCCGCTTCGTCTCGATCTTCATCAGCCAGACATCTTCTTCCATGTGGTTGGCGGAGCAGGAAGACATGATGCTTAGCTTGATAAATCTGACCGGAAACAACAAGAAAAGAGAACAGAGGATTTTTTCCGCGATACGGTGGTTAACACGTTTAGGAAGTATATATAGAATTTTTATATTGCAGGACAAGCATACGGAAGAAAAACGGAGTACGAGAGGGGTCCCAGGTGGGCACAACCCACCTGGGCGCGCTAGGCCCTGGTGTGTTGTGCCCACCAGGGAACACTTCCTGGCAGGTTCTTTATTCCTAATATTCTAATTTATTCCAAAACTGTCAAAAAATATTTTTGCAGATTTTTTGGGGTCTGTTTACTTAACATACCACGTACCTCTTTATTTTGACGATTCTGGAGAGTTCCGGAAGGACTCTTTTATGTGTTCTTCCAGTGTCTAAGTTTGGATAATATTACTTTCAACATTAATAGGCGTACCTGAGATATAATGCTTTATTCGTTGCTCGTTGACAACCTTCGGGTTAGTGCCTTCGAAATTATTTATTTTGATGGCTCTAGACCGGTAAACCTCCTCGATGACATAGGGGCCTTCCCATTTTGAGAGGAGTTTGCCTGCAAAGAATCTAAAACAAGAGTTGTACAAAAGAACATATTCCCCGACTTTAAACTCACGTTTTTGGATTCTTTTGTCATGCCATCTTTTAACTTTTTCTTTAAATAACTTTGCGTTTTCATATGCTTGGGTTCTCCATTCATCTAATGAGCTTATATCAAATAACCTCTTTTCACCAGCAAGTTTGAAGTCATAGTTGAGTTCTTTAACTGCCCAATATGCTTTATGTTCTAAATCAAGAGGCAAATGACAAGCTTTTCCATAAACCATTTTATAAGGGGACATACCCATAGGATTTTTACATGATGTTCTATAAGCCCAAAGTGCATCATCTAATTTCTTAGACCAATTCTTCCTGGACCTATTGACAGTCTTTTGCAAAATTAATTTTATTTCTCCATCGCTAAGCTCAATTTGACCACTATACTGAGGATGATAAGGTGATGCAATTCTATGGTTAACATCATACATGGCAAGCATTTTGCGGAAAGCACCATGAATAAAGTGTGAACCACCATCAGTCATTAAATATCTAGTCCAAACCTTGGGAAAATAACGTCCTTAAGCATTTTAATAGAAGTGTTGTGATCAGCACTTCTGCTTGGAATAGCTTCTACCCATTTAGTAACATAATCAACAACAACCAAAATATGTGTATACCCATTAGAAGAAGGAAAAGGTCCCATGTAATCAAATCCCCAAAAATCAAATGGTTCAACAGCAAGAGAATAGTTCATAGGCATTTCTTGACGCTTACCAGTATTACCTATTCTTTGACATTCATCACAAGATGAGACATACTTACGAGCATCCTTGAAGAGAGTAGGCCAATAAAATCCAGATTGCAATACCTTATGAGCAGTTCCATCTCCAACATGATGCCCTCCATAAGGCTCGGAGTGACATTTCCATAGGATTTGTCCCTGTTCGTGCTCTGGTACACAACATCTTATAATACCATCTACTCCTTCTTTATAAAGATGTGGGTCATCCCAAAAGTATTGTCTTAAATCATAGAAGAATTTTTTTCTTTTGTTGGTATGTAAAGCTAGGTGGTAAATATTTAGCAACAATGTAATTAGCATAGTCAGCTTACCAAGGAGTACTATTAGAAACATTTATTGCAGCTAACTGCTCATCAGGAAAACTATCATCAATAGTTAGTGGGTCATCAAGCACATTTTCAAGCCCAGACCAGTTATCAGCTACGGGGTTCTCAGCTCCTTTTCTATCAATGATATGTAAATCAAATTCTTGTAACAAGAGAACCCAACGAATAAGTCTAGGTTTAGCATCTTTCTTTTCCATAAGATATTTAATAGCAGCATGATCTGTGTGAATAGTTACTTTGGAATCAACGATATAAGGTCTAAACTTATCACAAGAAAACACCACTGCTAAGAATTCTTTTTTCAGTAGTAGCATAACTTCTTTGAGCACTGTCTAGAATTTTACTAGCATAATGAATAACATTCAATTTCTTATCATCTCTTTGCCCTAGAACAACACAAGCAGCATAATCACTATCATCACACATAATTTCAAAAGGCAAATTCCAATCAGGTGGTTGAACAATATGTGAAAAATTAAGGCTTTCTTGAGTGTTTCAAAGGCTTCTAAACAATCATCATAAAAAAATGAACATCCTTTTGCAAAATACTAGTGAGAGGCTTGGAAATTTTAGAGAAATCTTTAATAAACGTCCTATAGAAACTAGCATGACCTAGGAAACTACGAATACCTTTGATGTCCTTAGGACATGGCATTTTCTCAATTGCATCAACCTTAGCTTGGTCCACTTCAATACTGTCAGGACCCCGATTCTAAGTCACACCGATCTAGCCTGTAACACCTCATATCACTTTGCGGCCTCACGCACGGTATTCCCACGGGTGTCGCCTAACCATGGCCTGGGACCGTTTGCGCCTTTTGGCTCACGTATATGATAGTGTCGTTAGCATCCATATGACAGAGAACCCGGGCCGACATGACTAGTCGTGAACCCAAAGTGGCACTAACTTACGGGGACAGGCATACATGAATCAACATCGAGCATGTCGATCAGCAGCGTGCGAATCCGGGCTGCAGCACTGGGCTAACAGGACTCCGGGAACCCGGGCTGTAGCAGGCAAGGCAGGACTCCGGATGTCACCGCGTGACATTTCCCCGAAGGGACAGACACAGGAACGAAGAGAATCACATGCCGGCCAGTCAAGTGTTCCCGAGCAGTAGTGCTGGGCTAGCAGGACTCCGGTGAACTGAGCTGTAGCGGACTACTATGGCTCATGGAAGCACAAGGCTACATTTCCCCATAAGAGAGGCTACCAAGGATAAACAACTAGGTTGTCGGATCCCACACATACCAAGCATTTCAATCATACACACAATATGCTCGATATGTGTAAATACAACATGGCATCACAACATAACTCTACGACTCAAGTATTTATTCATTAGGCTCCGAGGAGCCAAGTATTACAAACATGGGTCTCATGACCCCAACATACAGAGCATACAAACAACAAGCACATGCGGAAGCTTAACTTGTCTGAGTACAGACAACTACAAATGAAGAAGTGTAACACCCCGTATGTAACTTGCCATATTTGTAACTCCAACTCTTGCCATTTCCGGCTATGTGATATGATTTTTCCCTCCGTTGTCGGGTTTTGTATTTCATTTTGTATTTTGTCATGTCATGCATTTTCATATCATTTCATCATGTGCATTGCATTCGCATACGTGTTCGTCTCATGCATCCGAGCATTTTCCCCGTTGTCCGTTTTGCAATCCGACGCTCCTATCTCCTCCGGTGCACCCCTCTTGTTTTCTTTCGTGTGCGTGTGTCAAACTTTCTCGGAATGGACCGAGGCTTGTCAAGTGGCCTTATTATACCACCCAGAGTCTACCGGTCAAGTTTCGTTCCATTCGGAGGTCGTTTGGTACTCCAACGGTTAACCGGGCATCCGCAAAGTTCATTTGAGTGTCCAGCAAAAACCCCCTCTAAAACCAGCCCAAAACCCACCAAACTCTCTTCCATGCTCTAGGTCGTTCGATCACGATCGTGTGGGCGAAAACCGCACCTCATTTGGAGCCTCCTAGCTCCCTCTACCTATAAATATGTGGGCATCCCGAAATACATTCTCAGTCCAACCCTAGAAAAAATCCCTCCGCGCCGCCGGACGCGTCCGTACCCCGCCGGACACGTCCGCCGCCGCGCCCCGACGAATCGCAGCGCGCCACGTCGCCTCCTTCCTCTCCCCATGCCGCCGGCCCGCCGGGCCTGAGGCCGGCCCGCCCGCGCCCCGACCGGGCCCCGCGCCGCGCTGCCGTCTCCGCCGCCGGATCCCACGCGCCGCCGCGCCGGAGTGCCCCGCCGCCGCCGCCCGCCGGCGCCGCCGCCGCCGGTGCCGCCGCCTTCTCCTCCCTCCGGCCCCCTCGCCGCAGCCTCCTTCTTCCTCCCGCCGGCGAGCACCATCGACCGGAGCTGGAGCCCGAGCCCTCACGGCCAGATCCGATCGGTAACCGTACGCGTTGACTTTTTCTCGCCCCCTCTTTTCTCTAAGTCCTCAAATTTCCTCAACATCTTGCCATGTTCGTAGCTCCATAACTCCGTGCATTTAGCTCGGATTCGCGCGTGTAATATGTCAAATTGTTCGCCTCGTGATGCTCTTCATTTTGTTCAATTGCACCATGTTCATTACAGGTCATCTTGATGCCCAAATCTCTGTTGGAAGAGGGCTAGTTGCTGTTATTCTCTGGTTCTTAGCAGAACTTATAGATTTGTCATTTTTGTATCATTAAATCTGTGCATCTTTTGAGCATGAGCTCTACATGTGTTTTGAAGTATGCCATGCCATCTTTCCAAGGGTGTATGCCATGTATTTTTGTGATCTCTGTGGTGACTAGCACAAGTATGCAAATTAGGCCCCATAATATTTCTGATTTCAGGGACTTAGTGATTTCTCTAAGTCCTTGTCTGCTGTAATTTTGTTGCCATGTAAACTTGATGCTACAGAGAGATCCATGCATATTTTGGAGATGTTCATTAAGGATATTTTGAAGCTATAGTTATAATTGATCCATTCCTGCAATTTTTTGCAATTATGGAGTGCCATAGAATGACTCAATCTTGCTCTACTTGTGCTATAAAATATTTCTGGCAGATTCTTAACATGATATGCAATTTTGCCAAGCTTATTGTAGTTAATCCATACATTCTATGCAATTGTTCGTGTCATGGATAGCTTCATAAACATGCCATGTTGCTGTAGGTATGCTTGGTTTGTCAAGAATTACTCTGTAGTGAGTGCATCAAGCTCACAAAGAGGCCTACATATTAATATTTCTGCCATGCTCTGTTTTCTGCTAAGTCTGAAACCTGATAACGAAACTTGCTATGTTTACATGCTTGCCATCATTTCTTCTGTTCCTTTTTGGCTTATGGTCAGTAAGGAACTTTTGTCATGTGCATCTAGTAGAACACTGCCATGCCTTGTTTTGCTATGTTAAGTTCCTGTAGCATGTTGATTTCATGCTCCGAACATTGCTACCTGATGCTGATTTCTGCCATGTCCAGTTTTTCACTAAGTCTGTGAACCTGTTATCTTTTGCACTTTTGCCATGCTTGTTTGAGCTTGATATGTTGTGAACTAGCCGTAGCTCAGTGTTCATCTTTTGTCAAGCATCTCCTGTAGATTACTGCCATGTGCTTTGTTGCTATGTTGGGGTGCTGTAGCATTGTTGCTTGTTGCATTTTGAGTGCTACTTGCTGTTTATCGCAGATTCGTGTCATTCTTGTTTTGCTTGCCATTTGCAAACCGTGCACCCGTTTCCGGTGATCTTTATATCGATTTCGATCGAAATCATCTCATCTTTCCAGTGGCATGCTTGGTTTGCCAAGTTACTGCCATGTTCATCATTTTCCTTCCGGAGCACGTTTATGCATCGCAAATCATATCTTGCATATCATACATGTTTTGCATCATGTTGCTTGTGCATTTCTCGTTGTTGATTGTGGTTCCGTTTGTTTGTGTTCTTGTCTTGGGTAGAGCCGGGAGACGAGTTCGTGAACGAGGAACCTGTCGAGTACGCTTACGAGGATCAAGCTTTCGACAACTCTGAGAACCTTGCAGGCAAGATGACCACCCCTCGAAATCACTTCTATCTGTGCTTTGCTAGTTGTTCGCTCTATTGCCATGCTCCACTACCTATCACTTGCTATATCATGTCTCCCATTTTGCCATGTCAGCCTCTAACCATCCTTTCCTAGCAAACCATTGTTTGGCTAAGTTACCGCTTTTGCTCAGCCCTTCTTATAGCGTTGCTAGTTGCAGGTGAAGTTGAAGTTGCTCCATGTCGGAACATGGATATGTTGGGATATCACAATATCTCTTATTTAATTAATGCATCTATATATTTGGTAAAGGGTGGAAGGCTCGGCCTTATGCCTGGTGTTTTGTTCCACTCTTGCCGCCATAGTTACTGTTATACCGGGATTATGTTCCTTGAGTTTGCGTTCCTTACGCGGTCGGGTGATTTATGGGACCCCCTTGACAGTTCGCCTTGAATAAAACTCCTCCAGCAAGGCCCAACCTTGGTTTTACCATTTGCTACCTAAGCCTTTTCCCCCGGGTTTTCGCGAGCCCGAGGGTCATCTTATTTTAACCCCTCGGGGCCAGTGCTCCTTCGAGTGTTGGTTTGAACTGAGCAGACTGCGGGGCCCCCTCCTGGAAACTCGAGGTCTGGTTTTACTCGTAGGATGTCTCATCCGGTGTGCCCTGAGAACGAGATATGTGCAGCTCCTATCGGGATTTGTCGGCACATTCGGGTGGCTTTGCTGGTCTTGTTTTACCATTGTCGAGATGTCTTGTAAACCGGGATTCCGAGACTGATCGGGTCTTTCCGGGACAAGGTTTATCCTTCGTTGACCATGAGAGCTTATGATGGGCTAAGTTGGGACACCCCTGCAGGGTATTATCTTTCGAAAGCCGTGCCCGCGGTTATGAGGCAGATGGGAATTTGTTAATGTCCGGTTGTAGAGAACTTGTCACTTGACCCAATTAAAAATACATCAATTGAGTGTGTAGCCGTGATGGTCTCTTCTCGGCGGAGTCCGGGAAGTGAACACGGTCTGAGTTATGTATGACGTAAGTAGGAGTTCAGGATCACTTCTTGGTCATTACTAGATGACGTCTGTTCCGTTGCTTCTCTTCTCGCACTCATTTGCGCAAGTTAGCCACCATATATGCTTTTGCCGCTGCAGCTCCACCTCTTTACACCTCCCTTTCCTATAAGCTTAAATAGTCTTGATCTCGCGGGTGTGAGATTGCTGAGTCCCCGTGACTCACAGATTCTACCAAAACAGTTGTAGGTGCCGACGATGCCAGTGCAGATGATGGCGTCGATCTCAAGTGGGAGTTCGGCGAGGAACGTGGTCGTTACTATGTGTCTTTTCCTGATGATCAGTAGTGGAGCCCAGTTGGGACGATCGGGGATCTAGCATTTGGGGTTGTCTTATTTTCATCTGGATTTTGACGTAGTCGGTCTTTATGTTTGTATTTTGGATGATGTATGAATGATATTTATGTATTGTGTGAAGTGGCGACTGTAAGCCAACTCTTTATCCCATTCTTGTTCATTACATGGGATTGTGTGAAGATGACCCTTCTTGCGACAAAACCACTATGCGATTATGCCTCTAAGTCGTGCCTCGACACGTGGGAGATATAGCTGCATCGTGGGCGTTACAAGAAGGCTGAGAAACCTGACTATCTACAAGACCCTACCGAGGGCACAAGATCGTAGCTGAGGTAACAGGCTAAACGTCGAAGTCCACGCGCAACTACTAGCGAGACTGGCGTCTCTCTGCAAAACATAAAATAGGCAAACGTGAGTACAAATGTACCCATCAAGACTTACATCAGAACTAGCTACATATGCATAGGTTTCAATAAAGGGGTGGTGGAGTTTGACTGCAGCAAACCAGCTTTGCTCGGTGGCTATCCTGAACTACGACTAAAAATAACTCTTTTGAGGTGGCGCACACGAGTCCACATATTCACCATATCAATACAGCACTATGGATCCGCTCCCGTCTACCTACGAGAACGCCATCCATAGCACTCACTCTTATCTTGCGCATTTTAGAGTATCCACTTTCACTTGTCGATGAATTGTTATATGCAACCCAGAAGTCCTTTACCGTGGACACGGCTATTCGAATAGATCATTTATAACCCTGCAGGGGTGTACTTCTTCACACATGTTTCCACCACTTAGCGTCTGCACACGACATTTGCTCGGCAAACTTCAAGCGGAAGCCGGTGTGGGTGTAGACCACGACCTGACTAACCACACAAGTCTCTAGTCCAGGTTCATAGCCCCAAACGATGTGTGCAGGGTTCCCGAGACACCAAACGAGCGCTCGGTACACCGTGCCACATGCCTACCGCATCACAGCCCACCCCTCGGGTCATCGTTGCGCTTGGCCTCCAGCATACTACAAACACCAGAAACTACTTGCAACTCTTGGACAGAGGACAAGGGGGGTTAATAAGTCGAGCGGGGTCATATTTCAGGGCCCAACGTGTGTTAGTAGCTGTTCATGGATTACAAACACAGAACTCAGTTCCTGAGGACGGCTGCATTGGGACAACCCACCATGTACTCCTACATGGCCTCTCACCGCTACCTGTACCAAATCGTGTTCGCACACTTAGCTGACACACAGTAGGACATGTTCATTACCATTCCAATTCATCCCCGATGAATCAGACCTGACTCAACTCTAAGCAGTAGCAGGCATGACAAACAAGCATGAATGAGTAGGCACATCAGGGCTCAAACAACTCCTACTCATGCTAGTGGGTTTCATCTATTTACTATGGCAATGACAGGTCATGCAGAGGAAAAGGGGTTCAGCTACCGCAGCATGTAATAGTTGAATCGATGTTGTCCTAATGCAGTAAAAGAGAGCAGGAGCGAGAGAGTGGGTTTGTATCGGAATGAACAAGGGGGTTTTGCTTGCCTGACAGAGTGGTAGTAGGATACTGCCCTTCAGTCAGATATTCGTGGGTATCCTCGGAGGCAGAACCTACCACGAAAGACACATCGGAACACGATCATCAGATGGCAATATGCAACAATATGATGCATGCTATGACATGGCAATATGGGTGTGTTTTGGCTAATGCATTCTAAAACAGGTTGGTTTGAGTCCATTTGAATCAAAGATTCTAATGAAAGCCCATGATATGAAGTCATATTAATGCATTAGCTTGTTTCACTTAAACAGTAAGGTTAAAGTGTTCTGACATGCATGTAAATGGTACAGATGGATAGATTGGATTTTTCTGATAATTTTTCATATATAAATTATTTCAATCTGAGCTACGGTTGAATTTATATGAATTTTTGAAGTTTGTAGCATTTTTTGGAATTTCCTGTATAAGAATAATCCAGTAAATAAGTTATTGCGTCAGCGTTGCGTCACGGTGACGTCAGCAGTCAACGGAGAGGGTTCAGGTCAACCCTGACCTGTGGGTCCCGTCTGTCAGTGGTTAATTAAACTAACTAAATTTAGTTAGCGTTAAACTAACACTAATCCAGTTTAGTTAGTGGTCTGGGGCCCACACGTCAGTGACCCAGGGAAAGTCAAACAGGGTCAAACCCCGGGTCAGTGGGGTCAAACCCACCGGCGACGTGACGCCGGCGAGGCCAGACGTGGCGGAGGGCTGCAGGATTCCTCCTCCGGCGATCAAATGGCCGGCGGTGGGCATCTGCGGGACGCGGGCACTCGTCCGCGTCGAGTGGTGGTAGCGGTTGGGCCTGGGATGGCCGGAGTCATAACCGGCGTCGACCTTGGCGGTCGCCGGAGCTTGGGTAAGCTCGGGGTCGACGCTACGATGGGCAGGGTGGCTCGTGCGGGGCACCTACGTGCTCTACGCGGCGCGGAGAGGGAGCTGAGCACGACGGCCGGACCGTTAGGTGGCTGGAGATACGTCGGCGGCGAACACAAGCGGCGACGCGTGCGGGCGAGCAAGGTCCGGTGGCTACGGTGCACGAGCGCGAGAACGGTGAGGGGGAGAGGATCAGTGGCTCACGACGTGTGCGGGGGAGCGAACGGCGAGCTCGGGGGAGAACCGGTGCAGTCGGGGTGGCGGAGGCGATATCGTCATCGGGAGGTTGGAGACGAGCTCGGTGAGGATGTTCGGGGGCTTCCGGCGGGGCGTGGCTCGGTGAGGGGGTGGAGGACGAACTGGCGGAGCTTCTGGGCGCGCCGGCGAGGCGTGGGGTGGCCAGTGGCCTTGGCTACGGCGAGCGGCGGCTACGGCTGCGCTCGGGTGGGTGCACGCGAGAGGGACAGGGGAGGGGATGAGCACGGGGGGAGGAATGATAGGGCCTGGGGGGGTGCATGGTGTCTCCAGCCAGCTCCAGGCGGTCGGCGGCAAGCAGGAGGAGGAATGGCAAGCTCGACAGTGTCGCGGTGTCCCTCCTCTGCCTACTGGCAGAGGTAGGCGATGACTGGCACCAGGCAAGTGGGCTGGGCCGTGCTGGGCCAGGCCAGGTAAGCGCCAGGTAAGGTCCCTCTTTCTCACTCTCTCTGTTTCCTATTTTTGTTCTGTTTTGTTTATTACTTTGCCACTGTTTTAAATCTAAGCAAGATTCAAAACCAGTGCCAAACTTCACTGAAATATTTATGTTGCCAAAATGGACCCATCCAAATGCACATAAATTATTTCAGGGTATTTTGAAATATATTCTACATATTATGAATATAATTCCAAATGCAAATACAATAATGATTTAAATTCAATGCCCAAAATATTCCACAAAAGTGTTCACTATTTTTGGTTTGGACCCAAAGCCTTGCCAAAATTACCAAACATTGATGAAAGCATTTTGGGTTCATTGAATGCATTTTTTTTAAACTAGACCTATTTGGATTTCAAAATGCTAGGGTTTGATCACCTCCATTTCAAATTTCAAATAAATTTAGACATGAACCAACAACCAAGCTAGTCCAAGTGCATAACAAGGTTAGGGATGTTACAACTCACCCCCACTAAACAAGAATCTCGTCCCGAGATTCAAGTCGTGAGGTATGAAGACAGAGGGACACAAGCTAACACAATCTTCACGATCCAACTGCCCTTATCAAAGATATTGATTCATTGCTTCATCTTGAACTTGACAACCTTGCTTTTGAGATCTTCACCCAACACGAGGACAGAAAAGCGAGATAACTCTACAGGGATGGATCATCTTAATGATCACAGGATCAACTCACGGAACGAGACATAGAAACATCTCTTGAGCTGAGGGACAAAACACATATGAGCAGCGACGGAAAGAGGCAGGTGACGAAGGTTCAGATTTGTAGGCAACAATTCCATGCTTAGAAGATGGTGGATGGTTTCAAAATAGCGAGGAGATAATCGCCATGATTCCATAACAGGACACCTTGGGGGGTGACTCGTAGAAATATTCCCTTGAGTGGCCAAAAGAATTAATTTTGATATAGAAATCATTGAAACTCTCTAGATCAGCCCAAGGAAAATCACAAACGACCGTGTGAAGAGCTTGAAGAAATGGCATACTCATACTAGAATGGATGATGTGGACTACCTTGTTGAAGACAACGCAATGGATGATTTTTTTATCATCCGAAATGGATGGGACCCATGGTAGGACCACTTTTGGAGATGATCCTGAACAGCAATTACTGAGAGAGCAGCCCATGGGAAATTGGCACAACGGCGGTGCAAGCTGGGAACAAAATGCAAATGTTGGGAATGTTCCAACCATCATATTTGCCTGAGATTCAGATCTGGTTAGAAACAGGATACTTCAGACTCACATGTCTGAAAGGAAGAGTTGCAACACAAATCAACGAGATAATGTTGCGAGACTCTCGGGAGATGAACTACGATAACAAGCTCCAAAACATGAGCGGGTTTTGCTACAACATGTGAACACGCTGTCCCAGACAAGCATGACCACATAGTAGTCTTATAATAAAAATACTACCGAGTTTTGGTTGGGAACCATCATCGAGGATAACGGAATCTTGTGCATGATCTAGAATTAGCACAACACGCTCCTTTTCCTTGAACAAATCAATCAGTGGCTTGGTGTGCTAGGAACACATATGGAGTGGAGGCGGCCAACCTATCAAACCATAGAGCACTTCACACGTGCATGACTGACTTGGGATGATTCCAAAGGAAGCAAAAACAAGCTCCCTCGAATTCACGGCGGCAACTTGCATCGATTGCACATGAACTAGAGGAAGTCACTTCTTTCATCCAAACATATGCTTCATGAGCTAGCATGAAGAAATGCTTTCAAAAGTTTCCAACACTAGCTTAATGTTCAACATGAATCATGGAGGAGATAAAGACGTTGTCGATGGGCTCAACAACAATTTATCAAGACTTCCATAAGATGGGGTTACATGGTTATGTGAACAAGATGATAACATTTATCAGACCAACCTGTACAAAATCGTGTTCACACACTTAGCTCACACACAGTAGGACATGTTCATCACCATTCCAATTCATCCCCGATGAATCAGACCTGACTCAACTCTAAGCATTAGTAGGCATGACAAACAAGTATGAATGAGTAGGCACATCAGGGCTCAAACAACTCCTACTCATGCTAGTGGGTTTCATCTATTTACTATGGCAATGACAGGTCATGCAGAGGAAAAGGGGTTCAGCTACCGCAGCATGTAACAGTTGAATCGATGTTGTCCTAATGCAGTAAAGGAGAGCAGGAGCGAGAGAGTGGGTTTGTATTGGAATGAGGAAGGGGGTTTTGCTTGCCTGACTGAGTGGTAGTAGGATACTGCCCTTCAGTCGGATATTCGTGGGTATCCTCGGAGGCAGAACCTACCATGAAAGAGACATCGGAACACAATCATCACATGGCAATATGCAACAATATGATGCATGCTATGACATGGCAATATGGGTGTGTTTTGGCTAATGCATTCTAAAACAGGTTGGTTTGAGTCCATTTGAATCAAAGATTCAAATGAAAGCCCATGATATGAAGTCATATTAATGCATTAGCTTGTTTCACTTAAACAGCAAGGTTAAAGTGTTCTGACATGCATGAAAATGGTACAGATGGATAGATTGGATTTTTCTGATAATTTTTCATATATAAATTATTTCAATCTGAGCTATGGTTGAATTTATATGAATTTTTGAAGTTTGTAGCATTTTTTGGAATTTCCTGTATAAGAATAATCCAGTAAATAAGTTATTGCGTCAGCATTGCGTCAGGGTGACGTCAGCAGTCAACGGAGACGGTTCAGGTCAACCGTGACCTGTGGGTCCCGTCTCTCAGTGGTTAATTAAACTAACTAAATTTAGTTAGCGCTAAACTAACACTAATCCAGTTTAGTTAGTGGTCTGGGGCCCACACGTCAGTGACCCAGGGAAAGTCAAACAGGGTCAAACCCCGGGTCAGTGGGGTCAAACCCACCGGCAACATGACGCCGACGAGGCCAGACGCCGCGGAGGGCTGCGGGATTCCTCCTCCGGCGACCAAATGGCCGGCGGAGGGCATCTGCGGGACGCGGGCACTCGTCCGCGTCGAGTGGTGGCAGCGGTTGGGCCTGGGATGGCCGGAGTCATCACCGGCGTCGACCTTGGCGGTCGCTGGAGCTCGGGTGAGCTTAGGGTCGACGCTACGGTGGGCAGGGTGGCTCGTGCGGGGCACCTACGTGCTCTACGCGGCGTAGAGAGGAAGCTGAGCACAACGGCCGGACCGTTAGGTGGCCGGAGATACGTCGGCGGCAAGCACAAGCGGCGGCGCTTGCGGGCGAGCATGGTGCAGTGGCTACGGTGCACGAGCGCAAGAACGGTGAGGGGGGAGAGGATCGGTGGCTGACGGCGAGTGCAGGGGAGCGAACGGCGAGCTCGGGGGAGAACCGGAGCGGTCGGGGCGGCGGAGGCGATCTCGAAGTCGGGAGGTTGGAGACGAGCACGGTGAGGATGTTCGGGGGCTTCCGGCGGAGCGTTGCTCGGTGAGGGGGTGGAGGACGAAGTGGCGGAGCTTCTGGGCGCGTCGGCGAGGCGTGGGGTGGCCGGTGACCATGGCTACGGCGAGCGGCGGCGGCTGCGGCTGCGCTTGGGTGGGTGCGCGCGAGAGGGACAGGGGAGGGGATGAGCACGGGGGGAGGAGTGAGAGGGCCTGGGGGTGTGTGGCGTCTCCAGCCAGCTCCAGGCGGTCGGCGGCAAGCAGGAGGAGGCGTGGCGAGCTCGGCGGTGTCGCGGTATCCCTCCTCTGCCTACTGGCAGAGGTAGGCGATGACTGGCACCAGCCAAGTGGGCTGGGCCGTGCTGGGCCAGGCCAGGTAAGCGCCAGGTAAGGTCCCTCTCTCTCACTCTCTCTGTTTTCTATTTTTGTTGTGTTTTGTTTATTACTTTGCCACTGTTTTAAATCTAAGCAAGACTCAAAACCAGTGCCAAACTTCACTGAAATATTTATGTTGCCAAAATGGACCCGTCCAAATGCACATAAATTATTTCAGGGTATTTTGAAATATATTCTACATATTATGAATATAATTCCAAATGCAAATACAATAATGATTTAAATTCAATGCCCAAAATATTCCACAAAAATGTTCACTATTTTTGGTTTGGACCCAAAGCCTTGCCAAAATTACCAAACATTGATGAAAGCATTTTGGGTTCATTGAATGCATTTTTTAAAACTTGACCTATTTGGATTTCAAAATGCTAGGGTTTGATCACCCCCATTTGAAATTTCAAATAAATTTAGACATGAACCAACAACCAAGCTAGTCCAAGTGCATAACAAGGTTAGGGATGTTACAAATACCCTTTTCAGAAATTTTATGACCCAAGACAGTGCCTTCATTCACCATAAAGTGGCATTCTCCCAATTTAATACAAGATTTGTTTGTTCACATCTCTGCAATACTCGATCAAGATTTCTTAAACAATCATCAAAAGACTTCCCATAAACAGAAAAATCATCCATGAAAACCTCAAGAATCTTTTCACAAAAGTCAGAGAATATAGCCATCATACATCTTTGAAAGGTAGCAGTTGCATTACATAAACCAAAAGGCATACGTCTATAAGCATAGGTTCCAAAAGGACATGTAAAAGTGGTCTTTTCTTGATCAGGTTGAGAAATAGGTATTTGTGAAAACCAAGAATATCCATCAAGGAAGCAAAAGTGTGTGTGCTTAGATAATCTTTCAAGCATTTGATCAATAAAAGGCAAAGGGTAATCATCTTTTCTATTAGCTTTATTTAATTTTCTGAAATCTATTACCATTCTATAGCCTGTAACAATACTTTGTGGAATAAGTTCATTCTTATCATTAGGAACAACAGTAATACCTCCTTTCTTAGGGACACAATGAACATGACTTACTCATCTACTATCAGCTATAGGATAAATTATACCTGCTTCCAGAAGTTTTAATATTTCCGTTCTTACCACCTCTTTCATCTTCGGATTTAGTCGACGTTGATGATCAACAACTGGTTTAGCATCAGGTTCCATATTAATTTTGTGCTGACATAGAGTGGGACTAATGCCCTTTAAATCATCAAGAGTATATCCAATAGCAGCTCGGTGCTTCCTTAGAACTTTCAATAATCTTTCTTCTTCATGTTCTGCAAGGTTAGCAATGATAATAACAGGATGTATTTTCTTTTCATCAAGATAAGCATATTTCAAAGTGTCTGGCTATTGTTTTAACTCAAACACAGGATCACCCTTAGGTGGAGGAGGACCTCCTAGAGTTTCAATAGGCAAATTGTGTTTAAGTAGAGGACATTGTTCAAAGAAAATATTATCTATTTCATTTCTTTCATGCATATGTAAATCATTTTCATGGTCTAGCAACTATTGCTCTAAAGGATCAGTAGGTGGCATGATACATCTCCATCGTATCTACTTTTCCAAACACTTTTGCCCTTGTTTTGGACTCTAACTTGCATGATTTGAATGGAACTAACCCGGACTGACTCTGTTTTCAGCAGAATTGCCATGGTGTTATTTTTGTGCAGAAATAAAAGTTCTCGGAATGACCTGAAACTTCACGGAGAATATTTTTGGAATAAATAAAAAATACTGGCGAAAGAATCAAGACCAGGGGGCCCACACCCTATCCACGAGGATGGGGGCGCGCCTACCCCCTGGGCGCGCCCCCTGCCTCATGGGACCCTGGAGCTCCACCGACCTCAACTCCAACTCTATATATTCACGTTCGGGGAGAAAAAAAATCAGAGAGAAGGATTCATTGCGTTTTACGATACAGAGCCACTGCCAAGCCCTAATCTCTCTCGGGAGGGCTGATCTGGAGTCCGTTCCGTGCTCCGGAGAGGGGAATCCGTCGCCGTCGTCATCATCAACCTTCCGCCATCACCAATTTCATGATTCTCACCGCCGTGCATGAGTAATTCTATCATAGGCTTGCTGGACGGTGATGGGTTGGATGAGATTTACCATGTAATCGAGTTAGTTTTGTTAGGGTTTGATCCCTAGTATCCATTATGTTCTGAGATTGATGTTGCTATGACTTTTCTATGCTTAATGCTTGTCACTAGGGCCCGAGTGCCATGATTTCAGATCTGAACCTATTATGTTTTCATGAATATATGTGAGTTCTTGATCCTATCTTACAAGTCAATAGTCACCTACTATGTGTTAATGCTTGTTTAAGGAGTTTGAGGGTAACCTCGAAGTGACAATAATCGGAACCACTCCCGGTGATGACCGTAGTTTGAGGAGTTCATGTATTCACTAAGTCTTAATGCTTTGGTCCGGTACTCAATTAAAAGGAGACCTTAATATCTCTTAGTTTCCAATAGGACCCCGCTGCCATGGGAGGGTAGGACAAAAGATGTCATACAAGTTCTTTTCCATAAGCACGTATGACTATATTCGGAATACATGCCTACATTACAATAATGAAATGGAGCTAGTTCTGTGTCACCCTATGTTATAACTGTTGCATGAGGAATCACATCCGACATAATTCTCCATCACCGATCCAATGCCTACGAGCTTTTCACATATTGATCTTTGCTTAGTTACTTTACCGTTGCTACTGTTACAATTACTACAAAACTGCTACTGTTACTTTTGCCACCGTTACCGTTACTTGCATACTACTTTGCTACTAAATACTTTGCTGCAGATATTACGTTTTCCAGGTGTGGTTGAATTGACAACTCAACTGCTAATACTTGAGAATATTCTTTGGCTCCCCTTGTGTCGAATCAATCATTTGGGTTGAATACTCTACCCTCGAAAACTGTTGCGATCCCCTATACTTGTGGGTTATCAAGACTATTTTCTGGAGTCGTTGCCGGGGAGCATAGCTCTATTCTTTGAGTCACTTGGGATTTATATCTGCTGATCACTATGAGGAACCTGAAAGACGAGAAAACCAAAATTTATCCCTCAACTACAAGGGGAGGTAAGGAACTGCCATCTAGCTCCGCACTTGATTCACCTTCTGTTTTGACTAAGCTTGCGACATCTAAACCTGCTTCTGCTATTAATTCTGATATGTCGCATGTTATTGATGATGCCACTTCAGCTATGCATGATACTTATGATGAAACTACTTCTATGCTTGATAATACTGTGCCACTAGGTGAATTTCATGATGAAGAACTTGCTAGGGCTAGAGAGAATGGAATTATTGAAACTGCTAATATTGATGAAAGTGATGATGAAGATTCTCCCCCTAGATATGAATTGCCTGTTGTGCCTGAGGGTTATGTTATGGATGAAGAAACTGCTAGAGATTTTCTTGCTTGCAATGATAGATATGATCTTAAGAAATTATTAGCTAAGCTGAAAGAAAAATCTTTGAATGCTAGAATGAAATATGACCCTGCTTTTGCTACTTCACCTATGTGTATTTCCGATAAGGATTATGATTTCTCTGTAGACCCTGAGAAAATTACTTTGGTTGAATCTGATCCTTTTTATGGCTATGAATCTAAAACTGTTGTGGCACATCTTACTAAATGAAATGATATAGCCACCCTATTCACTAATGATGAGAAGACTCGTTACTACTATATCCTTAAATTATTTTCGTTCTCATTAAAGGGCGATGCTAAAACATGGTTTAATTCTCTTGATCCTGGTTGTGTGCGTAGTCCCCAGGATATGATTTATTACTTCTCTGCTAAATATTTTCCCACTCATAAGAAACAAGCTGCCTTAAGGGAAATATATAATTTTGTGCAAATTGAAGAAGAGAGTCTCCCACAAGCTTGGGGGAGGCTTCTCCAATTACTTAATGCTTTGCCTGATCATCCTCTCAAGAAAAAATGAAATACTTGATATCTTTTATAATGGACTAACCGATGCTTCCAGAGACCACCTGGATTGTTGTGCCGGTTGTGTTTTCATGGAAAGAACAGTTGATCAAGCTGAATTGCTATTGAATAATATGTTGACTAATGAAAATAATTGGAGACTTCCTGAACCAACCCCTAAGCCAACTCTGAAGAAAAGGGGTATTCTATTTCTCAGTCCTGAAGATATGCAAGAGGCAAAGAAATCTATGAAAGAAAAGGGTATTAAAGCTGAAGATGTTAAGAATTTACCACCTATTGAAGAAATACATGGTCTTGATAACCCGACACAGGTAGTGAAGGTAAATTCTCTCTATAGATTCGATGAAGGTGATATTCCTCGTTATAAGTCTGCTAGCCAATGCTTAGATGAGTTTGATAATTGTTAAAGAAGAAAACTTCAATGCTTATGTTGGTAGACAACTGAAATGTAATGCTTATATGATTGAACACTTGAGTGATTATATGTCTAGAGTTAAAGGTGAACTTAAACTCATTAGTAAACATGCTTCTATGGTTACCACTCAAGTAGAACAAGTGCTTAAAGCTCAGAATGATTTTCTCAATGAATTAAACAATAACAAAAATGATAATGTTGTTAGAGTTATGACTGGAGGGGGTAAAATGACTCAGGAACCTTTGTATCCTGAGGGCCACCCTAAGAGAGTTGAGCAAGATTCTCAGAGAATTAATGTTGATACACCTAGTCCTTCTAAAAGGAAGAAAAAGAAAAATGATAGGACTTTGCATGCTTCTAGTGAACCTATTGTTGACACACCTGAGAATCCCAATGATATTTCTATCTCTGATGCGGAAACACAATCTGGTAATGAACATGAACCTAGTGATAATGTTAATGATGATGTTCATGTTGATGCTCAACCTAGCAATAACAATGATGTAGAAATTGAACCTGATGTTGATCTTGATAACCCATAATCAGAGAATCAACGTTATGATAAGAGAGACTTCGTTGCTAGGAAGCACGGTAAAGAAAGAGAGCCATGGGTTCAGAAACCCATGCCTTTTCCTCCTAAACCATCTAAGAAAAAGGATGATGAGGATTTTCAGCGCTTTGCTGAAATGATTAGACCTATCTTTTTGCATATGTTTGACTGATATGCTTAAAATGAATCCTTATGCTAAGTAGATGAAAGATATTGTTACAAATAAAAGAAAGATACTGGAAGATGAAATTTCCACCATGCTTGCTAATTATACTTTTAAGGGTGGAATACCTAAGAAACTAGGAGATCCAGGAGTACCAACTATACCATGCTCCATTAAAAGAAACTATGTTAAAACTGCCTTATGTGATCTTGGAGCCGGTGTTAGTGTTATGCCTCTCTCTTTTTATCGTAGACTTGATTTGAATAAGTTTACACCTACAGAAATATATTTGCAAATGGCTGATAAATCAACTGCTATACCTGTCGGTATTTGTGAGGATGTGCGTGTTGTGGTTGCAAACGTTACTATTTTAACGGACTTTGTTATTCTTGATATTCCCGAGGACGATAGTATGTCGATAATCCTTGGTACACCCTTTTTGAATACTACAGGGGCTATTATTGATTGCAACAAAGGCAATGTCACTTTTCATGTTAATGGTAATGAGCATATGGTACACTTTACGAGGAAACAACCTCAAGTCCACAGTATCAATTCTATTGGACAAATTCCAATGATTACTATTGGAGGTTTTGAATTTCCTCTTCCTACTGTCAAGAAGAAATATGATATTCTTATGGGATAATTAGATTTATGCCCCTAGTTGTGTCCCACTCGTCTGTTTTACCCCTAATTCCAAAAAGTCACCGGTTCTGTCCAAGTCACTTTGCTCCTCTTATGCTTTTGCCCTTTGACCGTTTGACCGTCAGTTTGAAAACTTCATAACTAATTCATACTAAATCATAAAAATACAAATAAGATACCAAAATGTTCGGAAAAACATCACCTAATTGTGAGTGTCATTTGCATTCATGGAAAAACTGTTGGAAAGTGCACATCCGAGTTTTAGCTCTTATGCTACCACCATGAATAGTAAAATCTAAAAAAGTTCAAAAAATTAAAAAAATTGGTGGCAAAGAATGACAAATGTTTTAAGTGCCTGCCAAGTTTCATCAGGAAATAACATTCGTGGGTGCCGCGGCAAAAAAAAACAATCAGCACTCCGAAATAGATTATTTTTTTGCCACGACTTCCACGAATGTCGTTCCCTGATGAAATTTGGCAAGCACTTAGAACATTTGTCGTTCTTCGTCACCATATTTTTTTGAATTTTTTTAGATTTTACTATTCATGGTGGTATCAAAAGAGCTTAAACTCGGATGTGCACTTTCCAACACTATTTTCATGAATGCAAATGGCACTGACATATAGGTGATGTTTTTTTGAACATTTTGGTATCTTATTTGCATTTTTCTGATTTAGTATGAATTAGTTATGAAGTTTTCAAACTGACGGTCAAACGGTCAAAGGGCAAAAGCATAAGAGGAGCAAAGTGACTCGGACAGAACCGGTGACTTTTGGGAATTAGGGGTAAAACAGACGAGTGGGACATAACTAGGGGCATAAATCTAATTATCCCCTATTCTTATTGTTGGGGACGTGCATATCCCCGTTGAGGCAACCTAGTGCTATTTGAAAATTCTCCGGTTTCATGCGATTCGGAATGAGTTTGTTAACAAGACTTGATCAACCTTGTTAGTGGATTCCTTTTGATGAGCATGAGATGGATGAAGTTAGAAAGCACAACCTTCTGTACCCTCCTTTTACTTTCTGTTATTTAGATTAAATAAAGCAAAAAAATATTTTCTGTTTGTTTTCTGAATTATCCTTGCAATAAAAAATTACCCCGAGAATAAAAGTTCTCCAAATGCCCAAAAAATGGAGTATGATTTTTTGTAGAATATTTAAGAATATCTGGCACTAAGGACACATCAAGGGGAGCCAGCACCTGGCCACGAGGGTCCAGGGCGCGCCCACCCCTGGGCGTGCCCCCTGCCTCGTGGGCCCCATGTGGCCCCTCTCCACTTATTCCAGCACCCAGACACTTCGTCTTCCTCCATAAAAAGACCACACAGCTCAAACTCGTGTTCTAGCTTGTTTTGCTTCGATTTTCGATCTCCTTGCTCAAAGCTCCATTCACAAAACTGCTTTGGGGGATTGTTCTTCAGTATGTGACTCCTCCAATGGTCCAATTAGTTTTTGTTCTAGTGCTTTATTCATTGCAAATTTCTGCTGCTTAGGTGACCCGGTTCTTGAGCTTACATGTCAAATTTATTTGGTCCCAAGTAGTTCTAATGCATGGTATAGTTTCTAGGCACTTGTGGGAGTAGTTGCTATCAATATTGTTGAGTTTGGTTCACTTTTATTTTAAGTCACTAAAAATTTCAGAAATTTTTAGAAGAAGAAAATGATGAAGAGATTGTTGAGAGGCTCTTCGAGCCGAAGCTCGAAAGATAAGCAAAGTGAGGAGGATAAGAAGCCCAAATATAATCTTCCTCGCACCGCGGAAGTTCGTCCGTGTGAATGGCCTTGTAATGATTTCTTGAGAGTAGCCGGGATTCATGATGATTTTTATTATTTGGCTGAGAATGCAGGCCTCACTGACTTCCTCCACGACCAGCGCGAACAGTATCGCCTACTCACTAATATTTTTGTGCAAAATTTTCATTTCCATGCTAGGAGATCACCGCCTTCAGTGGAGTTTCATTTATATGATGAATTTAAGGAGATGACCCTATATGATTTTTGTCGGGTATGCAAGATACCCTTTCAGGGCAGTTTAGAGGAACCACACTGTAATGATGTGGAGGGATTTATTAATGAAATTGTTGTAGGGGAAACGAGGAAAGTTTCCGGTGCAATAATTACTAGCATACATTTTCCTATTCTACGTTACTTTGCAATATTTGCTAGTAGATGCTTGATTGGTCGAGGGAACCGTGGAAATCTTAGTTCTCCTGATATTGTTATTTTGCGCCATGCTTTGTTTCGTGATACAACTTTCAGTCTAGGCGCTATTATTGCTAAATGATTAAGCTTGAACCGTACAAAGGGCCTCATCCTCAATGGCATCTTTGCCTCGCGCCTTGCTGCACACTTTAATATACCCATTAGGCATTATGAGAAAGAAGAAAAGTTGCTGCCTCCTGTCTTTCTAGATTATAAGAGTATGGTAGCACATGACTTTATTGTTAAAGATAAGAAGAAGATGCTTAAGTACAAATTGATATTTGATAAAAATTATTGTGAGATTATTACCTTGCCTGCACCCTCTTTGTCTAACATATTTTCAGGCATGTACCTCATCATGCCGGAGGCCATTTATGCGTACTGGAGCCTGACACCAGTTCCAGAGCCTGAGCCGGAGCCACCCCTGGACCCTTATCGACAGTCTGTTTATCCGTGGGATCCGGAGTAGCTCGCTAACCAGTGGCACCCCGAGGATCCTCCTCAGTACACTAGAGAGGACCACTTTGATCCATGGGCATAGACCAACTTAGGCCAAAAGCCAAAGCTTGGGGGAGTACGTATTTCTCACGGACATTACATTCATGTTCACACACTCATTCTAGTTGTCGGTGCTCATACTTTTTTATTATACTATCCATGCTAGTTTATTTTCTTTTCTAAGCTTCTTCTTGTGTGTTTGAAAAACCTTAAGAAAAATAAAAAAATTAGTTGTAGCTTTTAGCTAGTTTACTTTCCATGCCTATAGTAGTAATAATTAAAAGAAAACCCAAAAAGATTTCTTGTTCTTCTTTTGTTTGTTGGGAGCTTTCCCGTGTAAATAGTTTTATTTCTTTTCTTTTCATTGGGGGTCGAGATGAGAAGTCCATAATTAAAATGTTGAAGTGGCTCTTATATGCATTATTGTTGATTTAACAAATAGCCCATATTACCTTGTCTTCTCCTGTGTATTAAAATGCCTGCAGATTCCAGCTTAGTCCAATTGCACATGCACTATTATTATTGTCCACACCGTTCGGTCGTGCAAGTGAAAGGCAATAATGACAATATATGATGGACTGATTGAGATGAGAGAAGTTGGTATGAACTCGACCTCTCTTGTTTTTGTAAATATGATTAGTTCATCATTCCTGATTCAGCCTATTATGAATGAAACATGTTTGCAATGACAATTAGAGATTATAGTTGCTTATGCCATGCTTAATTAGCTAGGAGTTTATAATGGTTTACCTTGCGTGCTAACATGCTATTGAAATGGTTTTATGTGGTATGATAGGGTGGTATCCTCCTTTGAATGATTCAAGTGGCTTGACATGGCACATGTTCACACATGTAGTTGAAACAAAATCAACATAGCCTCCACGATATTTCTATTCATGGTGGATTATATCTACTCATGCCTGCACTCAATGTTTATTAATTTTAATGCATGTTCATGACTGTTCTCACTCTCTAGTTGGTCCCTTCCCAGTATTTTTCTAGCCTTCACTTGTACTAAGCGGGAATACTGCTTGTGCATCCACTTCCATAAACCCCAAAGTTATTCCATATGAGTCCACCATACCTTCCTATATGCGGTATCTACCTGCCGTTCCAAGTAAATTTGTATGTGCCAAACTCTAAACCTTCAAATGAAATTCTGTATTGTATGCTCGAATAGCTCATGTATCAACTAGGGTTGTCTGTATCTTCCATGCTAGGCGGGTTATTCTCAAGAGGAGTGGACTCCGCACCTCACTCACGAGGAAATGGATGGTCACCGGGATGCCCAGTCCCATGCTCAAACCAAATCAAAATAATTGCAAACAAAACTCCCCCAGGACTGTTGTTAGTTGGATGCACCCGTTGTTTAGGGCCAGCCATGGATTGATGCTTGTTGGTGGTGGGGGAGTATAAACTTTACCATTCTGTTTGGGAACCGCCTATAATGTGTGTAGCATGGAAGATATCGAGATATCTCGGTTGTTATGTTGAAAATGAAAGTATGCCGCTCAAAATATTATTTGTCTCTATTTCAAAATCGAGCTCTGGCACCTCTACAAATCCCTGCTTCCCTTTGCGAAGAGCCTATCTATTTACTTTTATGCTGAGTCATCACCCTCTTATTAAAAAGCACCAGCTGGAGAGCACCACTGTCATTTGCATGCATTATTATTAGTTTATATTGAGTATGACTATGGCTGGATCTCTTTTACCATGAATTACAATGTTTAGTCAATCCTTGATCTTCAAATGGTGCTCTGCATTTATATTTTGCGGTCTCAGAAATGGCTAGCGAGATACCATCTTGTTATATCATATTATGATTGTTTTGAGAAAGTGTTGTCATCCGAGATTTATTATTATTGCTCGCTAGTTGATTATGCCATTGATATGAGTAAATATCAGACCTACGTGTCATTGTGAATATGGTTAGTTCATAATCTTTGCTGAAAACTTGAATGCTGGCTTTACATATTTACAACAACAAGAGCAAACAGAGTTTGTAAAAGTTTTTCTTTATCACTTTCAGTTTATCAACTGAAGTGCTTGAGGACAAGCAAAGGTTTAAGCTTGGGGGAGTTGATACGTCTCCATGGTATCTACTTTTCCAAACACTTTTGCCCTTGTTTTGGACTCTAACTTGCATGATTTGAATGGAACTAACCCGGACTGACGCTGTTTTGAACAGAATTGCCATGGTGTTATTTTTGGGCAGAAATAAAAGTTCTCGGAATGACTTGAAACTTCACAGAGAATATTTTTGGAATAAATAAAAAATACTGGCGAAAGAATCAAGACCAAGGGGCCCACATCCTGTCCACGAGGGTGGGGCGTGCCTACTCCCCTGGGCGCGCCCCTGCCTAGTGGGCCCCCTGGAGCTCCACCGACCTCAACTCCAACTCTATATATTCACGTTCAGGGAGAAAAAAATCAGAGAGAAGGAGTCATCGCATTTTACGATACGGAGCCACCGCCAAGCCCTAATCTCTCTCGAGAGGGCTGATCTAGAGTCCGTTCGGGGCGCCGGAGAGGGGAATCCGTCACCGTCGTCATCATCAACCTTCCTCCATCACCAATTTCGTGATGCTCACCGCCGTGCGTGAGTAATTCCATCGTAGGCTTGCTGGACGGTGATGGGTTGGATGAGATTTACCATGTAATCGAGTTAGTTTTGTTAGGGTTTGATCCCTAGTATCCATTATGTTCTGAGATTGATGTTGCTATGAATTTTCTATGTTGCCCGAGTGCTATGATTTCAGATCTGAACCTATTATGTTTTCATGAATATATGTGAGTTCTCGATCCTATCTTGCAAGTCAATAGTCACCTACTATGTGTTATGATCCGGTAACCCCGAAGTGAAAATAATCGGAACCACTCCCGGTGTTGACCATAGTTTGAGGAGTTCATGTATTCACTAAATGTTAATGCTTTGGTCCGGTACTCTATTAAAAGGAGGCCTTAATATCCCTTAGTTTCCAATAGGACCCCGCTGCCATGGGAGGGTAGGACAAAAGATGGCATGCAAGTTCTTTTCCATAAGCACGTATGACTATATTTCGGAATACATGCCTACATTACATTAATGAACTGGAGCTAGTTCTCTGTCACCCTATATTATAACTGTTGCATGAGGAATCGCATTCAACATAATTCTCCATCATGGCACAACAATAGAAGCAAGACCAATTAATTCATCCTTACTAGGCAATTCTTTTTTGTGATGGTTTCTACTAAACTTGGAAAAATTAAACTCATGAGACTCATCACCAAAGATAACACCCACAATTTGTTTCTGGCAATCTATCTTAGCATTAACTATGTTCAAGAAAGGTCTACCAAAGATAATGGGACAAAAGTCATCTTGTGGGGAACCAAGAACAAGAAAATCAGTAGGGTATTTTATTTTCCAGCACAAGACTTGAACATCTCTAATAATCCCACAAGGTGATATGGTGTCTCTATTTGCAAGTTTAATAGTAACATCTATGTCTTCTAACTCTGTAGGTGCTATGTCTTCCCTAATTTCTTGATATAACTTGTAAGGAATAGCACTCACACTAGCACCCATGTCACATAAAACATGATAACAGTGGTCTCCTATTTTAACTAAAATGACAGGCAGACCAACAACTGGTCTATCTTTATCCCTTTTTTTGGGTTTGGCAATTCTAGCAGCTTCTGCACAGAAGTAGATAACATGCCCATCCACATCTTCTTCTAAGAGATATTTAACCATAGAAATATTAGGTTCAACTCTAATTTGTTCATCTGGTTTAGGTGTTCTAACAAATCTTTTGTTAACCATATTTGAAACTTTAGCATGTTCCTTTATCCTAACAGGAAAAGGAGGTTTCTCAATATAAGCAGTAGGAACAACTGGATCAACATTATAAAGTATAGTTTCTCCCTTAACTGGTGTTGATTTTTTAGTTTCTTCTTTAATAGGTGGGTGATATTTAAACCACTTTTTAGGGAGTTCAACATGAGTAGCAGATGATTCACAAAAGGAGGCTACTATCTCGGAGTCAAGTCCATATTTAGTGCTAAACTTTTGAAAAGCATCGGTATCCATAAAAGATTTAACACAATCATACTTAAGCTTAATACCTGAATCATTACCTTCGCCGAGTTCCCAATCTTTAGAGTTGCATTTAATTGTTTCCAAAAGATCCCACCGGAATTCAATAGTCTTCTTCATAAAGGAACTAGCACAAGAAGTATCCAGCATGGTTTGATCATTGCGAGAAAGCCGAGCATAAAAGTTCTGAATAATAATTTCTCTTGAGAGCTCATGATTGGGGCACGAATACAACATTGACTTAATCCTTCCCCAAGCTAGAGCGATACTTTCTCCTTCATGAGGCCAAAAATTATATATATAATTCCGATCACGATGAACTAGATGCATAGGATAATTTTTTTGGTGGAACTCCAATTTCAAATGATTCCAATTCCATGATCCAATATCATCGCATAGCCTATACCATGCCAATGCTTTTCCCAGCAAAGATACAGGGAAAACCTTTCTCATCACCTCATCTCCGGGTAAACCTGCAAGCTTAAACAATCCACAAATTTATTCCACAAATATCAGGTGCATATCAGGATGTTCGGTCCATCCCCTACATAAGGATTAGCTAGTAGTTGTTCTCTCATACCCGAAGGAATTTCATATTCAATATTTTCAGTAGGTGCAGTAGGTCGAGGGGTAGCAAATTGTGGTTCCAGACAAGGTGAAGATACCCCGAACAAACCCCTCAAAAGATTGTTTTCCATAGTAACAAGTGACAATAAATTTCAGCACACTATATAAATGTTTCCTTACCGAATTCCACTTACCAAAGGCCCTTCACTCCCCGGCAACGGCGCCAAAAAATAGCCTTGATGACCCACAAGTATAGGGGATCAATTGTAGCTCTTTTCAATAAGTAAGAGCGTCGAGCCCAACGAGGAGCAGAAGGAAATGACATGTAGTTTTCAGTAAGGTAATGTCTGCAGGTGCTGAAATTGTAAGTAGCAGACCAGTTTGGTAGCAAGATAATTTGTAACGAGCAAGTAACGATAATAGTAACAAAATTGCAGAAAGGTAGCCCAATCATTTTGAGGCAAAGGACAAGCCAAAACGGTCTCTTATGATAAGCAAAGCGTTCTTGAGGGTACACGGGAATTTCATCTAGTCACTTTCATCATGTTGGTTTGATTTATCCCGTGACCTCAAGAACGAAAGTAACTACTCACAAATAATAAACATGCTCATGATTAGAGGGGTATTAATATGCATAATGGATCTGAATATATAATCTTCCACCAAATAAACCATATAGTAATCAACTACAAGATGTAATCAACACTACTAGTCACCCCCTAGCAACAATCTATAGTTCCGGTAACAAGATTGAATACAAGAGATGAACTAGGGTTTGAGATGAGATGGTGTTGGTGAAGATGTTGATGGAGATTGCCCTTCCCAAGATGGGAGAGTTGTTGGTGATGATGATGACTATGATTTCGCCCTCCGGGAGGGAAGTTCTCCCGACAGTATCGCTCCGCCGGAGGGTAAAAGTGCTCCTGCCCAAGTTCCACCTCGATACGGCGACGGTTCGTCCCGAAAGCCTCCTCCTTATTTTTTCTAGGTCAAAATGACTTATATACCAAAAGATGGGCACCGGAGGTGGGCCGAGGAGGCCACAACCCACCAGGGCATGCCCGGGTGGGTTGTGCCCACCTGGTGGCGCCCTCTGGTGTTTATTGGCTCCAATATTACTCAAATAATTTATAAAAATTCTCCGTAAAGTTTCAGCTCATTTGGAGTTGTGCAGAATAGGTGGCATGGCGTAGCTTTTCCAAGTCCAGATTTCCAGCTGCCAGAATTCTCCCTCTTAATGTGTTCCTTGTAAATTATGAGGGAAAAGGCATTATAATTACTCCAAAAAGCATTATTATGGATAAAAACATTATAAATAACACCAAGGAAACATGATGCAAAATGGGCGTATCAATGATCTTGTCTTGAGTATTCTAAAACTGGTCCCGTGTAGGATGTAAATAAAGTAAAAACATATAGAATAATGGTCTAAATTTGACAATCTCTAGAATGACAGTTTTCAAGGTACCCTAACAATGATCCTACGGACCCAAATCAGCCAGCATGAAAATGAACCAGCTAGGATCCCAATCTTGGCAAGCTTGCTAATGAGCGTCTATCATCCCGCAATTTTCCGTCAATGCTCAAATTTAATAAAATACTCCCTCCGTCTGGAAATAGTTGACGCTCAAGCAGATGTATCTAGATGTATTTCAGTGCTGGATACATATGTTGGAGCATCAACTAATTCCAGACAGAGGATAGGTACATAAGAGGAGCTAAAGCAGATGTATCTACACGTATTTTGGTTCTAGATACATCTGTTTGAGCGTCAACTAATTCCGGACAGAGCAAGTACCACACAGCTAAGGTTCATAAACCTCTAACTAATCAACTTCCCATTTTGGTTGTGCCAAACTTGGGCTTGCAAAATAATTAAGTTGCTTTCCAACATTTCGCGGAAACCTTTTTGAACGTGGTCTGAGGAAAGCATGTGGTGAAATTTCCAAATTTTACCATGTCAAGCCATAAAATATTAGATGTGCAATGTCAAAAACAACTTACGGATATAGCTACAAACTATACAAGTATTGTACATATTTTGATTACCACTTCAATTCTAACGGCAAACATGGCAAGAAATTGTAATACTGTATCTGATTTCCATCAATCATCATTACCTTTATATCACTTCCTTGAAAGAATATGTATTCATATATCTTATCACTAGCATTAATCTGTTGGCCATCCTTCTTACGACCTTCACTTCCAAACGAATGAACTGCAATGTAGTACAACATAGAATAGTCCAGTAGAAAATGTGAATGTGCCACATGAGAAGAATTACTTAAACTTGGTGACTTCCAGATTCCAATCTCTTATTGATGTATGCACAAAATATTGTTCAGACATCAAAATTTCTTGCAGCATCCATTTCCTAATGGATCCCACTTCTGCGTAGATCAAATATAGTTAGCTCCTATTATGTACCTAACCTAGTGTCGTGGTGAGACACGATCACCTATGGGGCCACGGGCCCCTTTGTGGTTTGGCAAGGGGAATGATCACGTTGTACAAAGAGCGGAGGCCATGAAATAACACGACGGTGGTGACACTGGTGGTTTTTACCCAGGTTCGGTCCGCCATGAGGCGTAAAACCCTACTCCAGCTTTGGTGGATTTGATGGAAGAATCCTTTGCTATGTTGCCATGGACCTCATTTTATATCTTAAGGAGTGACCACAGTGGCAAAACAGTTTTTATCTAGTGATTAGATAGCTAACAGTGCTATGATACCTAACTCTGGCAGTTAGGACAAAGTGCATTAAATGCACTACTAGGTGTCATGCTGAGGGTGAAGCCCGACAAGCCTGTGGTGCTGCTTAACCATCTTCTGCTTATCTGCTTGACATGCCTCTGGACGGGTGTCATATGAAGGTAATCTGTCTTCCAAATGGCTGCCACGTGCTTAGTGACATCCACTTAATCACTTGGAGGCTCGACACCGCACTGATAACTGATTTGTGTGGTGGTACGGTGGAGCGGTGGTGCCTTGGCGGGGAGAATTTCCTTTGGCGGACCCAGCAAGCCTGCCGGGAGTCGGAGGTTGGGTGTGACATATGCCAATGGATGGCTTATCATGGTGGGAGCGAGTAGAACGTCGCCGGTGCCTGGAAGCGGGATAAGGTGTAGACACGAACGCCGGCGCACTTTACCCAGGTTCGGGGCTCTCCTAGGAGACAACACCCCTAGTCCTGCTCTGCGGGGTCTCCGCATGATCACTAAGGCACAAGTGGTACAATCGTGCTCCTCGAGCTGTTTGCTAGAGGTAGGAGAAGGCAAGGCTAGCTCTCTCCTTTTTCTATGGGTTGGTCTAGTTCTAACAGGTTGGGAACCCTTTGCATGGGTTCCCTGGGGGGTTTATATAGGCCTACCCCCCAGGGGTACAATGGTAATCCAGCCGGGTGTAGGACCCGGCTGTCAGTCTTTCTGGCTGCCGGCTTCTCCGCCATCTGCTGGGGCCCGCCACCTGGTGGCCCCCGCCGACTGGTCTGGTACGGGGCCGACAGGCCGCCCCCGCCGCTCACGGGTCTTGTCGGCTGCTGATCGCTGTTGCTGTGATGCTGATGATGCAGGCACGGTCAGGGGAGCATGGCTACAGCTCCGCCGCCTGGCGGGCGATTACTGTAGCCACTCTGCGTCTCGTCTGGTTAATGGCGCGTGGGGCCCGAGGAAGGGGCGGGCCGACTGCTGGAGGCCGACCTCCCTCGGGTCCGACTGGTGGGGCTCTAGCCGTCTTCCGGGCTCTCGCTGATCTGCGGGGCCCGTCGACGTTGGGCCGTACCGACAGGCCATCATGGGAGCAGGGCTCCACCTGCTTGTGGTGACGTCAGGGGTGGGGTGGCAACAGTGCCACGCCGGGCGGAGATCTCCGCCGGTACGGTGCACTGTGGCCACGCCCATCCCGGGATTTGGGAGGGACGGGATATACTGTAGCCACTCCCTGTCTTGTCTTCCTTGATGGGGGCGCAGGCGTTGTTGACGCCTCGGGCCGACTGCTAGGGGCCGGCTTCTCTGGAAGCCGACCACTAGGAGTCGGCTTGTCTTGATGCCGGCTTCTGGAACTCGCCGTTTATGGGCAGCCGGCTATTCCTTCAGCCGGCCACCAGAAGGCGGCACTTCGTCTTGGTGCCTTGAGGGGCGCAGCCTGCCCCGATGTCCTAAAAGGTTCTGGGTCTCGGGTTAGCCTACCCATGGCCCATTACTCCGACAGTAGTCCCCGAAGCTAGTGAGGTGCCGCGGCTGAGCAGCCGAGGAGCCTCAGCAGTTTCCTTCTCCGAGTGCTTAAGGTGGAGCTTCGTCCGACTTCTGTCGGGCCGACTGGTGGGAGTCGGCCTTGTCCAGTCTGACTTATCCAAACTTCGAATGCGTCGGCGGGAACCAAGTGGCGTGCTAGCTATGCCTCCAGGCCGCCGCCCGTTGTGGGCATGTCATGTGGCGTCGAGCGGCCGGGCCAGTCTGCCAACCCACGCCGCAATGGGACGCGCCTGCTCGCGGGGCCCGCCACTACCATGCCTCGGCACGTGAGCGGATCCGCTGCGGCCGAGGTGGGCGGTTGAGTTTCCCGCGGAGTTACTGCGCGCAGTAACTCGCGCGATAAACGTGGGGGCGTGGGGTCGTGGGTGCAGTAAATCCCACGATCGCCCCCCTCGGCTTCGCAGCCCGTAGGCCTATAAGTAGGGGGAGGAGGGGGAGCGGCGGAGCGCGCGCGTCCCTCCTTCCCATTCCTTCCTCCTCTTGCCGTAGCACCCCCAAGCCATGCTGAGCGCTGCGGTGGTCGTCTCCGATGAGCTCATCCTCCAATCCCACGCCCCCCATGGCGCGTTTCGGAGCATGGGACGGCTCCAAAGTTCACGACGACCACATCGATTTCCTCCGCCAGACACGGCGGTTGCCCGACAAAGATTACGTGAAGGTCCGCCTCGCGCCGAAGAGGGAGATCTCGCCGGCGCCGGAGGAGGGCGAGCGGGTCGTCTTCTGCTCGCATTGCCTGTGCGGCCTCGGCCTGCCGGCGAGCAGCTTCTTCAAGTCCTTCCTCGAGTTCTACGGTCTCCAGCCGCACCACCTCACTCCGAACACGGGTGTGCTGCTGTCCGCCTTCGTCACCTTGTGCAAAGCCCTCCTCGACGTCCTCCCCACCATCGAGCTCTGGGGGGAGTTCTTCCACATCAAGCTCGGCACCCTTGTTGCGGGCGTGCCGGCTCAATGCGGCGTGTTCATCACGGTGCGGAGGCCGGCGGCCGAAAATCCGTTCCCCCCCATCCCGCTGATTAAGTCGGTGAAGATGTGGCAGCTGTCGTACTTCTACGTGAAGAGCGTCTTCGCGGAGGGCGACTGGGTCAACTTGCCGGCTTACGAAGCCGGCCCGCCGGCTGGGAGGCAGCCCAACTGGTCGTACTGGGCCAGGACGCTGTCGCCCTCTCGAGCCGCCGCCATCGCGTGGCTCCGAGTGCTGACACAGTCAGATGGCCTGACCGGGCCCGACTTGCTATCCGCCTTCGTGGCGCGCCGAGTGCTCCCGCTCCAGAGCCGCCCTCACATGATCTGCCAGATGAGCGGACATCGGAACCCGAGTCGGCTGTGCACCAAGGAGATGCCTCACACAGAGGTAGCTCTCATGGTGAACTATCTTGCGAACTGTGAGCTCACGGAGGAGTGGCGGTTTGGCAAGGAGCGTATTCACGCGCCAACTCCCCACCTATGGTAAGTCATCTGTCTTTTTTCTCTGTCTCTTTCTTGCCGAGTTCCTCCTGTCCAGCCTGACCAATCGGCTTTTGAACAGAGCCCCTTCCTCCAGCCAGCAGCCGGCGCCGCGGGGCCGGAGCGTCAATTCCTCCCCGACCGAGCAGAGAGCAACGTCGACGACCCCGACTTGGGGGCGGCGGCCTTGGAGGACGACGCCGAGGGAGGAGGCGACGAAGCAGGCGTCTCGAGGCTCGGAGCCAGCCTCGAGGACTGGCCTGATGACGACGCGGGGGAAGTCGCCCCGCACCACCAGACAGGAGCCGGTCAGCCGGGCGCAAGCTCGTCTGCCGCGCCAGATGCCCAAGGCAGCGCGAAGAAGCGCAGGGCCGCGCCGAGCTTGTTCGGCAGTCGGCCGAAGAAGCCCAAGGGCTCTGCCACAGCGACCAAGGGGGACGAGGCGGACGCAAAGGCCATCCGCTTCCGCAAGGAGGTGAAGAAGCCACAGCTGGTTTCCGCGTAAGTACCGCATTTATCTCGTACCTTCATTTTTTCCTTGTTGATCTTGTCTGAGTTTCTTTGTTTTGTTTCCTTTGATCTAGGGCTCCGCTCTCTCTCTCAAGAAATCGGCTGGCGCCTCCATCGTGGGGTCGGCGGAAACCTCCACCACCACTCGGCGGATCGATCCGGCCGCCGACCTCCAGGAGGCGAGGGAGCGGAACGCGCAGGAAGCGCGCGAGGAACAGGAAGCCGCCCGCCTGGAGAAGGCGGAGGCTGAGAAGGCGGAGGCCGCCGCCCTAGAGAAACTGGCGGAGGCCGAGGCCGCCGACGCGGCGAAGAAGCAGGCTGAAGAAGCCCCGCACCGCCAGTCGGCGATTTTCATCACTCCCTTGAACTCCGCGCCGCCACCTCCGGAGTTCGTGGCGCAGACTGGGGAGGCCGGAGACGAGCACCCAATCATGGAGAGGGACGGCGGCGACGTTGCTATGCTGGACGTGATTGTGCCTCCACCGCCGCCGTCCGGGAGCGCGCAAGGCGAGCAGCCGGCGGACCCGCCGGTGCCGCCAACTGAAAACGAGGTGGCGACGGGCCTGATTCTTGAGGTCAGCACACCGACGCGTCGCCGACTTGCAAAGGCGGCTTCGGCGCCACACCCGCTGGAGACTGGCGCCACGAGCTCCTCGATCCCGGACACCGAGGCGACCAGCGCCGCGCCCACTGGGTGGGTGCGGGTTGGCGGGACGGGCCCTCTAAACAAGGCGATGCTGGATGTTCAAACCAAACTCCGCGCTGAAGCCGACGCCATCAAGAACTACAACAAGGCGTATCTGGCATCGCGAGAGGCCATCCGGGTATGCTTCTTGCTTCTTCGTTTTTAACTCTTGTACTGCTTCGTGGGGGCGCGTCAGCGCACCCACTGGGTGTAGTCCCCGAGTTCTGGGCCGGCTGCTGAGCAGGCGGCTCGGAACTTTAATTAGCAGGCTCTAAGTGTTGATATCCTTGCTGCAGGATTATCATAACCTTCTTGCTGCCGCCTTCAACTCCAAGGTCCAGGAGCTGGATCAACGCACTCCTGACTTGTCGGAGAGCCGAAGTGAGTCTTCTTCCTTTTCCTACAGGGGCGCGCTGGCGCACCCGCGGGCTGTAGTCCTCGAGATTCAGGCCGACTGCTGAGCAGTCGGGCCGGATCTCCCCGGCGACTGTTCTTCTTTCTGTTGATTTTGATGACTCCTTTCTCCGCGGGGGCGCGCTGGCGCACCCGCGGGCTGTAGTCCCCGAGATTCGGGCCGACTGCTGAGCAGTCCGGCCGGATCTCCCCGGCGACTATGCCTCTTTTCTGTCGGCAGCTGATGCTTTCCCTTCTTCTTTTCTTCCGTAGAGGCCAACGCCACCTTGCAGCAGCAGCTGGGCGAAGCCAACACTGCGCTGCTCGCTAAGGAGGAGGAGCGCAGCAAGCTGGCACTACAAAAAAATACACTTCCGTGATGATACGTGTTTGTCACAGTAGGTCGCGTTTTCTGTCATGCATGTACATCCATGACAAATTTATGACAGAATCAAGATAGTCATACCTGTGCTGTCGTAGAAGTGTTCCATGACATTGCCAAAATTATCATCACGGAAGTGTCCACTTCCATGACGATAAATCGCGCGTCACAGAAGTGCTTTCGTCAAGGGTGATCGACACGTGGCATCCACCGTAACGGAACGCCGTTAAGCTATCGGGTCGGGTTTTGGATCCGATAACCCTTTAACAGCCCCGACCAATGGGGATTTTCCATGTGTAAAATCATCATTGGCTGGAGGAAACACGTGTCGGGACATCGTTGGGACAGATGTCATCCACTCATTGGACGGAAGGCGCCTATGATACGTCGACACGGGGCACGGCCCAACAGAGGCCCATTCCTGTGAAAAGGCCGGCCCGTTTGACTTGGTCATAAGGTGGCGGGCCGGCCCATGGAAAGTCTGTTAACGGCCTGTTCGCATATAGCCCATTTACAGCCCGCTAACCCAAGGCCCGTTACGCCCTATCCGAATTAGGCCCAGTAGCGTCATCTGGACCATCCAATATGATTCCAGCCCATTTTCACTTCTGGCCCATGTATGGCCCATGACGTCTTTCGGCCCATATGAGGCCCTATGTAACTTTTGGCCTATTAACGGCCCGTGGTGAAACTGGCCCGTAATGAACATTGTATCACTTTACACCCATTAACGGCCCGTGGTGAAACTGGCCCGTAATGAACAGTGTATCACTTTATACCCATTAACGGCCCATTATTCCGTTGGGCCGTTTCCAGCCCATGTTATCTTTCGGCCTTCTCAGAGCCCATTTATTCTTGGGCTCATTTCCAGCATTCGTTTACTTACGGCCCATTACTGTCATTTTCTGCTTGTGGGCCAAATTCAGCCCGTGGTTACAGTCGGCCCGGTTGTGGTCCGTTAATACGTTGGGCCATTTTCATAGCGTCATCAAATACGGCCTATTAATGATGGCCCATTATGGTCGGCCCATGAACGGACGATTCCAACTCTAGCCCGTTTCGGCCATAATGCGGCCTGTTATTGGCCCATGTTTGGCCAATCGATCATACGGCCCGTATAAGGCCCATTGATGATATGGCCCGTAGAAGGCCTACTGTTTCTGTGGCCCGTAGAAGGCCCACTGTTTCTACGGCCCGTAGGAGGCCCAGTGTCACTACAGTAAATATTAGCCCATGGTTATTGTGGCCTAGTTTTAAAAAATAGGTTATTGCAGCCACTAGCAAACCGCGGAAAAAGAACTGCACTGACTACAAGCAAACAAATAAACAAGACAACAAGGAAATAAATAAGCAAGCAACTTATGCTAGGCTATCACGGCTATTACACATATTACATCCACTGGGCATCAAAGTTCGCCACCAGTGCAAATATAGGGAACAAAGCAGCATATAAACGCCGCAGCAAAACAATTCCAAAACTGAAACCACTTCAGAAGAGTTCAAGAAACAATATCCTGGGTACCCATAATGCTGGCAAGATGCTTAGCAAGCTTATTAACTTTCTCTTGTTTGGCGCTTAAATCCTCCAGCGCTTGCTGTTGCACAAGAAAGTACGCATCTGAATTCTGCAGGGACTTCCTCAGTCCTTCGGCTTCTTGCCGCAGCACAGCTGACTGATGCCTTTCAGCTTGTAGCTGAGACTGAAGAAGCCGAAGTGATTCAGGCAGCGAGTTCGAAGAGCTTGTGCCAGCGGTACAGGCCAGTAACTCGAACACTACATCAACGCAGGACCGTGGGGTTTTCTCACTGTCTACAAGATCGTTTTTATCACCTTTCTTGGAGACCAACAGGGTTGTCTCACTATCTTGAACCTTATTTGCATTACTTTCTCTACCATTGAATAGTGGGGTGCTCTTCTCCAATATTCTGTTTGCATACTACAAGAGAAACAAGCAGACACATCACAGGTTTAGCTTGTAGTATACGAAACTTATTTTGGTAAACCGGTTCAGTAGTAAGGTGGACAGGATAACAGCATGAAACAAACATATATCTATGTACTATGGTCACTGTATTGTCCATATCATTCTAGTTTATGTTCCCTAATCAAGATAGAGACACAGTTCAACTCATATATTTTTAAGACACAGCAGCATAGACAGAATATAAGTGTGAGAAACTACACAGCATTGGTAGCACTTGTAATGTGAATCACATGAGAACATAACTGTTTATACAACTTAAACTGAAATCAACATAGAGCAAGAAGTTAGAACAGCAATCCAGTTAAAGAAATAGGTTTAAAACATACCTGTTGCGCCATTGGAGTTTCAATTGGATCCTTCAAATTCGAAAGTAGTTGGTATGAGTAAATACAGTGATGCAACAGCAAAGGAGTATGGACCATAGCTACGGAATCTGACCTGAGAACAGTTGCTCTTCTGCTTTAAACGTGGAGTTTGGGTTAGCTGTGGTGGTCTTCGTGCTTTGGGCACTGCAGTAGCTTTACAAACTGCTCGTGTGGGGGTACTCTGTGGTGGACATGGTGCTTTGTCAACTATAAGTGGGTTACTATCCGCTGGGGTTGCGGTTAATGGGTTGTAGCTGGTTCTCTGCCCAACGGTGTAAGTGTGCAATCTGGAAGAGCCTCGATTATGTGTGGTGGGGCTAGTTTGTGGGTCAGTACAACCATGGTTCTATCTGCATCGACGGGTAGCACTGTCTTTTGTGAAGAACAGGTTTTTGCTCCCTTAGATACTGCCATCACCCCCTCCAATTCAAATGGCTGATAAACAAGAAAAGAAATTGAACGTACAGACATTGTATGATAGACAGATGTGGTAATTCACATATATGTTGTCTAACCAAACAGGACAGCATGACACAATTTCACATATATGATGCCTAACTAAACAGGATAGCATGACACAGTTTCAGATATATGATGGATAACTTAAATGGATATAATGGCATAATTCAACATATGATGAGTACCTAAACAGGATGACATGACAAAACTATATGATGTCTTTCTAAAATAGGTTGGGATGAAATAATTCACATACATGTTGTCTAAGTATACAGGATGGCAAGATATAATTGACATAATTGATTCATATACTAAGCAGCTGGCACTCGCATGTATGATCTCGAAACTCAGCAGATAGAATTCAATATTGTGCATATGATGTCTAAACTAAGCAATGCAAGCCACCATATGCATCATATGAGAAATATAAACATTGCAACTTAGAGCATACACCTCAGGTGGGATATAGGACTGGTCATCTGTCTCTGAATCCTCCTCTGAGGAGCTCCCTGTAACCATCGAGATATATGCATCAACAGGTACCATTGCCTGCTCTAAAGACCTTGTTTTCACTCCAGATTTTTCCATAACCGGCTCAAATGGCTGATACAGATGAAGAGTTGTTCAATATACACAGATTGTTGACAAATGGAATACGTAATGAAAAAAAAGATGGCATGAGATAATTCACATATATGATTCCTGGCTCCATGGCGGTGCATAATTCACATATATGATAACTGGCTGAAAAACATGGCATTGCATAATTCACATATCTGATATAGAAAGCAAATAGGAGGCATTCACACAAAGCATGTCTAATCTAAGCAGATGGCATGGCAATGCAAGACACCATATGCATGATATGAGCAATATAACCCAGCCAAGTTAGAGCATGCACCTCGCGGGGGGGGGGGGGATACGACTGGTCATTTCTCTCTGAATCCTCCTCTGAGGAGCTATCTGTAACCAGCAAGAAATCTGCATCGACAGGTAGCACCGACTGCTCAGAAGACCTTGTTTTCACTCCAGATTTTCCCATGACCGACTCAAATGGCTGATGCATAGGAAGAGTAGATGAATGTATAAACATTGTTGACAAATGGAATACATTATGGAAAAAAATATGGCACAATACAATTCACATATACGATGACTGGCTAAATAGGATGGCATTGCATGATTCACGTATATGATGCCTGGCTAAAGAAGATGGCATTGCATAATTCCCATATACTCCCTCCGTTCCTAAATATTTGTCTTTTTAGAGATTTCAAATGGACTACCACATACGGATGTATATAGACATATTTTAGAGTGTAGATTCACTCATTTTGTTCCGTATGTAGTCACTTGTTGAAATCTCTAAAAAGACAAATATTTAGGAATGGTGGGAGTATGATATAGAAACCAAACAGGTGGCATTCACACAAAGCAAATCTAAACTAAGCTGATGACATATAAGATGTATAATGTAAGCAATGCAAGGCGCCATATGCATGATATGACCAACATCAGCATGCCAGGTTAGAGCAAACACCTCAGGTGGTAAACAGGCATGGTCGGCTCCTTCTGAATCTCCATCTGAACAGTTATCTTCCTCTGGAATACAATCTGGAAATGCAGGAGGGGGGCCCACTTCGCCCACCATGGAGCGGCGTCTGCATGACATTATATTCGCACGCAATGGTCTTCTCTTTTTCTCTACATGTTCAGTACGATTGTGTACAATATCTAACATGCATAATAAAAAAATAGTTAGATTTTGTAAGGCCTAAGGGGTGCATGGAAAAATCAAGACTGATGGTAGCAAACGAGTGGATGGATCCAAAACTAATGATAGCAGGTAGATTATAGCTTCAGTTTAAAAAGATAGACAATGGATCATCTATTGTTTGTTGCCCACCCAACATGAACCACATAGAAGACCCCAGATGAACCAGATAGTAGACAGATACTATTCATTGCTGGCTCGATATGAGACCCATGGGCAATTCAAAACTCAAGATTGAACGATAAAGTAGCAGGTAATAATAACTGATGTACAACGTAAGCAAACACGAAAGACTGCGACCTCTCTTACGGAACTGTGTAGTCCTCAGGTTCATCTTCTCAGTCGATGATGGTAATGCAGTTGGCGTGGCTGCCGGCAATGGGGAAGATGATCTGAGGCGGCGAAAGGAAGTCTGCAGGGGGATCTCTGCTGCAGTGAACGCTTCTGTCGATGGTGCAGCTCAGGTGGGGTGGATGACGACACAGCAGGAGCAGGACATAACACACAGAGTTTTCTTTGACGCCTATCTGAAAATGAAGTAAGTCTGTAAGGGCTCCTTAGAATTGGAGGATTCTATAAACGCAGGGACAGGAAAAACACAGGAATAGGATAGGAATGCACGTGCAAAACAGAGCATTTGGAAACATAGGATTTCAGTCAACCTGGGTGTTTGGCTCACATGAATTGGAAGAACAGAGGAATGGAGAAATAAACTGATGCGACGAGTGTACAACCTCTTTGGCATAGCCTTGTGGACCTCAGCATCATTGGGTTGGATGTGGAGGATGGTGATGATGCTGGTGTGACTGTCAGAGGCGGGGAAGAAGATCCGAGGCCTTTGGAAACAGCGCCGAGGGTACTGCTCCGCTGTGATGGACGGTTCCGTCGTTGGAGCAGCTCCGCTAAGGTGTACGGCGACGAGGCTGAAGCCTGACAAGACAGACAACGTTAATCTGAAGTGGGACCCTAATATCATCTACAATAGATGATGTAAAATACATCACCAAAAAGCGCTAGATGTAAAACGCATCAGCCGCGCCATGGCCGCTCCGACAGATGCTATAAGTACTATTCACTCTGAACTTAACTGAAGAAAATGAACTTCACAGTCGAAACTGAATTTTACTGTTGAAACTGATTGAACTAGTAACAGAGCATTGCAATAGATGTTTAAGGCATTCGAGCACTAGCAGAGAAGCAGTGATCTAAATCAGCAGACGCTCGAGCAGGGAACGCACTAGGAGAGAGCAAGTCGTGCAGTAGCACCGCGACCGAGTGCTAAAGCAGCAACTCCTGTAGCTGCCGGAGGTCGTGCAGCAGCAGCAGCAGCGCAAGCGAGAGCAAGAGCAGAGCAGCAGCATGAACGAAAGCAGGAGCAGTGCAGCAGCGCGACCGACAGCAAGAACAGAGCCGCAGCGCGAGCGAGAGCCGGAGCAGCTGCAGCTAGTGTCGTTGTGGAAGTCGCCGCCGAGGAAGCAACGACATGGGGGAGAGATGCCGTGGATGATGTGGCCGGCAACGGCGCCGTCGATGGAGACACGCCATGTCTGCTCGGTATCGAGCATCGGCAACCCCGTGAGAACGAACAAAAGATAAAATGCGGCGGTGAGTGCAGAACCTCCTTGGTGGAGCCGAGTTGGCCTCGGCTTCATCGGAGGAATTGGTGAGGGTGCTGCGGTTCCGGTGGGGCAGGTCAAGACGGCGCTGTGGGGATTGAGGTGGCGCGATAGACGAGGCAAACGTCGGGGAAGCTCCTTGGAGGTGGAGGACGGGGCAGCTGATCCGGCGGGACGACGAGATCGACAACGGATCCTCATCCGGTGCGGTGGATGAGGGACGGCGAGCTGTTGCGGTGGATGACGTAGTCGGGGAAGAGTCTCCGGCTGGGCGGCGGTCGGGAGGCCGACGGAGGAGCATGGGGTTTCGCGGGTTTTGGCGGCCTCGGTGTACGAATGGGGGGGCGAAGGGGGAGGGGGGAGCCAAGCTTAGGGACGCGCTTGTCTGAAATGTAGGGTAAGTTACCAGCGTACCCCCACCAGTTTTGACACCGCGACGTGGAGCTTCATTTCCGGCTGAGGGGTAGAAGGGGGATTTCGCGTGTCTGGGCTGCGGGAGCGATTTTGGATGAGGAGGGAGTTCTCGCGCGCGTCCAAATTTTGGGATAACAAGGCGCGGCGCGGGTTGAAGAAGCGGGAGTTTCAAAGCAGGTGAGACAAAAGATACTCGAGCATGAAAATTTCGGGATAACAAGGTGCGGATTCCTTGTTCGGCAGAACAAACTTAACGTGTAAAAAAAATTCATACAAGACACAAGAGAGTCATGTCCCCTTTTACTATATTGTTATAGATGCCATTGAAAAAACTACAAGAAAAATGTAAAAAAAATCGGGAGAACAAGATTACCCTGCACAGTACCAAATCGATTCGCACTTCCCTCAACAACAACAAAAAACAAATCAATTCCCACCAAAGAAAGAGTAATGTCCCTTTTTATATGATTACAGATGCCATGATCTCGAATTTCAATTTTGAATCCACGTTATGTTGAATTCGAATATATCATTAGGTGACCTTGCGGTTTATAATTGATGTAGTCGTACATTTTGATCTTCCATCATATATGAACATTTTACTCCACCATGTGAACATATATATTGTCGTCTACCATATGGACTAAATTTGAATCAATTTTCCTTATTTGAATACGATTGTTGTCAAGTTATACAATAATTTAAATATTATCTTGATAACAAAAAACATACATATAGCAGTAATCATATTTCACTATGAACTACATGTACCATACGCTCTCCAATTCAAATATTTGTATCTATTTTATGTTGAATTCAAATCATAGTACATTATTGGTCTAGGTAGCGAGATGTTTGGGATAATCAAAACCCTGTTTTCATACGTATAATTTTTGGCTGAATTGGGACAAGTTTTGGAATAAGCCTCTTGCAAAACCGGAGATTCTCTCAACAAGCCTCGTGGTTCCGAGAGGGAACGTGTCACCTTTATGTGCGAAACGATATACGCTGCCTCCCCCCTGATTTTATTTACAGAGGCAACATAGAACTATATGAGTGCCCTGTTAAATTTTGGAATTATTTCGGGTTCATTTGGCTTTTTTATACATTAATTGAGTTTCTGGACTTTTAATGTGCATAATATAAATATGAATTGCATGCACATGCTCCGGTGCACCAAAGTGGGTTGAAAAATCACATGTGTGTCCTTGGTTAAATTTCTAGGTCCCATGGAAGAAATGAGAATGAAATTCAAACATCTGGGCGTCATGACCCGGCCGAGAACATCGAGAAACTTTGATTTTAAATTCATGTAAATCCAAAACTCGCCTGGAAAACATGAAACTTGGCATGGTGGCATGTCATGGCACTAACATGTTGTGGTAAAAAATGGGCCGATTTGGAAGCTCGTGGTTCTAAGAGGGAACGTGCCACCTTTGAGTGTGAAACGATATACGCTGCCCCCCCCCTTGAGTTTCTTAACAAAGGCAACATAGAACTACATTAGTGCCCTGTTAAATGTTGGAATTATTCTGGGTTCGTTTGTCGTTTTTTATACATTAATTGAGTTTATGGTCATTTAATGTGCATAAGTCAAATTTGAACTACAAGCACATGCTCTCGTGCACCAAAGTTGGTTGAAAAATCACATTTGTGTCCTCGGGTGAATTTCTAGGTCCCATGCAAGAAATGAGAATAAAGTTAAAACATCTGGGCATCGTGGCTCGGCCGAGAACATTGAGAAACTTGGTTTTAAAATTCTTGTAAATCCAAAACACGTCTGAAAATCATGAAACTTGGCATGGATGTCATGTCATACTACTACCATGTTGTGGTAAAAAAAATTGGCCGAATAGGAACAGATTTTGGTATAAGCTTCTTGCAAACCGAAGCTTCTCTCAAGAAGGCTTGTGGTTCTGAGATGGAACGTGCCACCTTTGAGTGCGAAACAATATACGTTGTCCCCCTTGAGTTATTTACAAAGGCAACATAGAACTACACGAGTGCCCTGTTAAATTTTGGAATTATCCCGGCTTCGTTTGGCCTTATTTACACATTAATTGTGTTTTTGGTCATTTAATGTGCATAATTCAAATTTTAACTACAAGCACATGCTCCCGTGCACCAAAGTTGGTTGAAAAATCACATTTGTGTCCTCGGGTGAATTTCTACTCCCTCCTTCCATCTATATAGGTCCTAATGCGTTTTTCGGGGCTAACTTTGACCAAATGTTAGAGCAATAATATATGACATGCAACTTACACAAAGCATACCTTAAAATTTGTATGTCAAAGGAGCTTCCAATAATATAATTTTCATAGTATACATCTCATGTGCTATTAATCTTGTCAATAGTCAAAGGTTGTCTTGAAAAACACATTAGGCCCTATATAGATGGAAGGAGGGAGTAGGTCCCATGCAAAAAATGAGAATAAAATTCAAACATCTGGGCATCGTGGCTCGGTCGAGAACATTGAGAAACTTGGTTTTAAAATCATGAAACTTGGCATGGTGTCATGTCATGGTAGTACCATGCCGTGGTAAAAAAAATTGTCCGAATAGGAACAAATTTTGGTATAAGCTTCTTGCAAATCGGAGCTTCTCTCAAGAAGGCTCGTGGTTCTGGGAGGGAACGTGTCACCTTTGTGTGCATAATTCAAATTTGAAATACAAGCACATGTTCCAGTGCACCAAAGTTGGTTGAAAAATCACATCTGTGTCCTCGGATAAATTTCTAGGTTCCATGCAAGAAATGGGAATGAAATTCAAAATTCTGGGCGTCGTGGCTGGGTTGGAAACATTGAGAAACTTAGTTTTTTAATTCCTGTAAATCCAAAACACACATGAAAATAATGAAACTTGGCTTGGTGCCATGACATGGCACCAACATGCTGTGGTAAATTTGCAGTCCGATTTGCGAAGGCGCACACATTAATAATCAACAGTCATTTTGGAACAAGTGTTGTCACGTTACAATCGGAAACACAAGTATTATTGAAACTGTGGGCGTTCTACTTACTAGTACCATTTACGTGTCGCCACGCGTCCCCATTTTTTATTAGCTAGGAGGCGTCGTGCAGGGTAGCTATTTGAGTACGAGAGGCGTGCGATCAGACCCCTGCGCATGCTTATCGGGAGGAGAACCCTTTGACCTCCATCTGCCGTCCACCTCTCTCCCAAGGTCTCCATTAATGGCGCCCAAGCCTATGTTTAATGGTGTGGCTATGTCTCACTCGACTGAGATTTAAGAGAGAAAAAAGAAAATCTGAAAGCACGGATCTTGATGTAAGATCCGATGGACCTATATACCATCTACTGCGACTTATAGCAAGACTGATGAATATATAAGGATGATTAAAAAAAAATTGATCAAAGAAGGGCTTGCCCCTTACGATTTTCATTACTGAAAACCACCAAAATTCACAAGAAGTTCAGCACAACTCCAGCCTAACACGAAGGACTAAAAGCTACCAGATTGAAAGTGTGGTACTAATACGCTCCTAAGTGGGAAACCGTTTAGGCTGTGATCGGTGTGAATATGTTTGCAATTGAATATAGCGTGGAGTAATTTGGAATGTGACGAGACGCAAGCTCAAAATTTATTGATGATTCTAGTTTCGAAGTGTGGCACTATTCCCGGATGGAGTACTTCTTTTTCTACTCCCTCCTTTTCGGTTTTATAGAGCTTATCTCAAAATTTTAGTTTTTCCATTTTATAAGGCTCAATTTGGTTGTTCCCCAACACATGTTCAGATTCCAAGGTGCATTAAATCATTGCATGCAAGTATTAAGAGAAAATTGACCAATGCATGTACTTTATGCATGCATGCATTGCAATTAATGCATTGATAAACATAATTTTTTGAGAAAAACAAGAGCATTAATTAGGTGCTTTTGCAAACTACAAAAAATATTCCACCACTCACCACGTTGGTTGGTGATATTTTTTAATTAAGCCCTATAAACCGGAAAGGAGGGAGTGCTGCTGTGTACGTGCAATAACTGGCACCATCGTATACATATCTTACGGTTAATGGGGCGTTCGACAGGAATAGCCGCGTGGCGAGCTCTCACACACGCGTCTGTTTTTTCTCGAAAAGGAGGATGATGACCCCTGGCCTCTGCATCTGGGAGTCACACACGCATGTGTAGCTACGAATTGTAGTGTTCTCAACCATCTGATTGGCTCTATCATGGATGTACCTATATACTAAAACATGTCTAGATACATCTATATTTTGACAAATGGAAGGCATGTATTGTGGAACGGAGGGAGTGCTTTTCATCAAAATGGATAAAAAGGGACGTATCTAGAACTAAAATACGTCTACATACATCTCCTTTTATCCATTTTGATGACAAGTAGTACTTCTTACCCAACGGAACTTTATATCCAACAGACACAAAATATCCGTTCAACTGTTGGAAATTATTGATCTGATGTCGAAGTAATTGCTGCATCGCCACCAAAACCCACCATTTCTTAAGCTAAAGTAGACCAAGGTAATCCCTATATTAGCATATTACCAAGATAAACAGAAGGCACTGTAGAAACATTTAGGACGTGAGCTTGTCAATCTGAATGTGGAGGGACACAAGCTTAGCCCCGGCCAGCAGCTTGGGAAGAACTGTCAAGAAGGTCAGCTCCTGCACGTCGACGTCGCCGGGATCCTTGCTGCTTGTCACCTCCATTTCCACCTTGACGGCGTCGGTCGTGCCTTTGGGGTCCCCGGCGGGCTGTTCGCCCACAGCTTGGCCACGTAGTGCGGCAGTGGGGACACCCCCGCTCTAATGCAGACGACCGACACGGCGATAGGCGCGCCGATGTCGAGCATGCCGCCGACCAAGAAAAACGTGCGGCGGTCCTCCTCCGCGAACAGCAAGAGCCGTGGCTCCGACAGTGGCACTTGCAGCTGGAGCACCTTGCCGTACTGGATCCTGTGCACGGGCATGGGATGTGCGGTGCTGATGTGGTGGTAGAGCGCTAGCGTCGGGCCTTCGTGGCCGCAGACGGGCACGGGGCATTTGCAGGGCGCGAGTGGACACACGCTCTGGTGATCGGCGAGCTTGTGGTAAGTGACGTAGAGCCCACAGCCATCGTGCGGGCACTCCACCCTCACCGACGAAAGGATGGGGTCCACCGCCGTGTTCCGCACGTCGAAGCCACCGCCGCGCTCGCACTTCTGGCACTGCCGCTAGTTCCCGGGGCGCTCGACGCGGCAGCCCGCGCAGGCCAGGTGCCCTCCCTTGCACTGCAGAACTCAATCGAACAACACATCAATCAAGAAACCTGCACCTGGCTCAATCAGCCGAACGGACGAGGTGTATTCGAACCTCATACACTGGATGCGTCAAGGGGCGGAGGCACAAGGGGCAGTGGAGCACGGTGAGGTCCATCGAGACCTTAGAGAGCTCCATCGTCGGGTCCTGTTCGGTCTGCATGATCTCGCCCTCCTCGTGCACAACCATCTCTCGACTTGGGCCAGGGTATTACAAAGCTTTACCGTCACATATTTTATACTACTTCAAGGTGCATTAAATCAACACATGCAAGTATCAAAAGGAGAGTCACGGCATGCATGCATGTGTTGTAATTAATGCATCGGTAAACGCAAATTATTGAAATATATCGAGTGCAGTGCTTTGATGTGTCGCGTCAACTCGTACATCAACGAGAAGTTTGATTATCCTCTCCCTCGCGGACTTAACTGCACCTGCCTTTGGCTGTATGACAGGTTGGCCACACACCTATCGGGCCCACCTGTCATACACGCAAAGGCAGGAGCGTCCCTCCCTCGCCCATGAGCGTGGTGGCTGGCAAGACTAGGAGAAGCTTTCGCTACACACTCTCCCTCCCGCATGCGGTGGACATGCAGCAGTTCAATCGGTGTCAGATGGCCAGAAGCGTACTGTAGTACTCCTCCAGTGTAGTAGTACTCCATCATTGTTCGACTTCCCGAAGAGGCGAAGAGCCAAATGCAGCCCGGACGCTCGTGTGGCAGTTTCATGTGTAGAGTAGTCTAGGATAGCGTGTACCGTGCCTGTAAGCTTAAAATCGTTGGGGTCGGCTCCATGCTATGTGGCCGTCTCGAAGTTTTAAAAAATAGTCTTCTGGCCCTACCTGACACCCTGGTGATTGTAGTTTGCACGCTCATCTGGTCAAGACAGGAATATATATTTTAATTTGTTTTTTCGAAAAGGGGGGACTCCCCGGCCTCTGCATCAGAACGATTCATACGGCCACATATATTTTAATTTGTGGTGGGTAAATGTTAGAGGTTGTAGCAAATATATTGTACACTGCGGGTCTTTTAGCCAAGTTTAGAGGCAAGCATGTGGGGCCAGTGCTATGATGTGTCGCGTCAACTCGTACAACGAGGAGAAGCTTGATTTTACTACACGCCTTCTCCCTCACCCATGCGCGCGGTTGCTCGCAAACGAGGACAGGATTTTGCTTAGTAGTACTTCTACAACAAGCTATCCGTCCCGCTCGCGGTGGACGGACATGCAGCAGTGGATTCGACACTGTACAAGCAGTAGTAGTAACATCATTGTTCGTCTTCTCGAAGAGGCCAAGAGCCAAGCGCAAACCGAACATTGCAGTTGCGAACATTGGAGCACGCATATAGCCACGCTCTTGCATGAGGCAAAATTGCTATGTGAGCCCACTATTGTACTAGTACGTACAACTACTTGCTAGTATAGCCCTGTAAACCAGAAAGGAGTATTTGCCCTTCTAGAGATTTCAACAAGTGACTAGACTACACCGAGACGAAGTACATATGGAGCAAAATGAGTGAATCTGCACCGTAAATAAATACGTACTAGTTCTATCGTTTTCCTCTCCGAGGTGCACAATATTGAGTATACTGACTAGTCTCTTTTTGACACGCATTTATGTTTTTTACACAGTACAAACGCAAGCGCTCATATACACGTGCATACACTCACCCCTATTAACGCACGCACGCATGGCACTATCATCTTGAAATTTACGAAGTCACCATAGGCACCTCGTCGTCGACGGGTCCATAGGTGCTTGAATGCCAAGGAGGGAGAGGGTAGCGGTTCCCGAGACGTTGAACGGTCAATGATGCATCCTCAATTACATGCAGAGGGAATTAATTGGAGAAGCAGAATATAGCCAGCACGATGTGAATGCAACACAGTTTGGACTCTCATATAATAAAGGTGCCCCACCACTCCAATCCATCTACTCCCAAGTCTCTGCGCAACACTGCTCACTCCAATCCAAGACCAAGTGACCAGAAGCCACAAGCACCTATGGAGGCGATGGACGCGAGCGGCAGTCGGCTGTGCCAAACCATCCAAGGCGCCGGCCTGCGGCCCCGCACCGTGCAGCGTCTCCAGACGGTGCTGGCGACCGCAGGCATCGTAGCCCTTGCCGACGCCGGCTTCGCCTCTCGCATGGACGACATGATGGTCAACTCCATTCGCAAGTTCACCGCCGTCAAGAAGCGCGCGGACGACCTTGTCGTACTGCTCCAGCCCGCGCGCCCAGGCTCCTCATTGCATGCCACCCTCATCGGCCTCCATGGTGACAAACACTTTCAAGCCCTGGTGGCCCTGCAGGTGCCGGAGGTCGCGACAAAGAATGTGCACCTCGAGGCCGCGCTCGCCGCGCAGCGCCTCGCCATGCAAGAAATCGTCGACCTGCACATCCACTTCTATGAGGAAATCGTGTACATAGGCCACTACAAGGCAAGCGAGGACAGAAAGACGTTGGCCTTCTTCCAGCGGCTGGAATCTTTGGACGCCATTGTTCAGAAGCACGTCGACCTGGCCACGAAAGCCGCTGCTACTTAGGCGCCGTTCGGTGGGCCGGCGCCCTGAGTCGAGGAGGTGGACGTCGTCGATGGATGCATCTCTTCTTGCCTCCTGTAACCAGCACTGCATTGCCTCGTGGCCTTAATGTTTTATTAGTATAGTACTCCCTCCGTTCCCAAATATAAGTCTTTCTAAAGATTCCAGCAAGTGACTACTATATACAGAGCAAAATGAGTGAATCTACACTCTAAACTATGTCTACATACATCTGTATGCTGTATTCCATTTGAAATAGTATCTAAAAAGGCTTATATTTATGAACGGATGGAGTATATGGCATTTTTATTCCAGTCGTAATGTTTTCATTGTGAGGTGGGGCCGCAGTTGAGCAAACCCACCCCGCCCACCGGGCGTCGGCCGAGTTTAGAATTAGAAGAGAGAAATGAGGGAGGAGAGCTAGCTGTAGCACGGACGCTGTTGTCAAATGGGACTCGTGTTTATAGAATAGGAGTACTAAGCACTCGTGCCTCTTTTTTTTTAGGGAAAAATTAGTCGTATGTCTAGTACCACTAGTTGGGTGCGTGCGACCTATAGCTGTCATCACTTCAGGTCTCCTTTTCGAACCGCGGCTACGCTTCACAGTACATATTATTTCACGCATTTATCCTCCTATATGTACTCCTAGGCTATTTCCACGTGCTCCCATTCGCTGACATGTGGGACATAGAGCATCTGGGTCGTAGTGCATGCACGACTCGGAGCATATGTCGGGGTACTTTACATTTCAGACCTCACGAATTACATGCAAACCCCCCGCAGAAGAATAAATGAATGAATGAATTACTACATGAAACCGGATTATTTTCGTGGAAACCGGAGCACGTTCAGTAAATTTTGGACATAACACGTTTATAAAAAATGACCGGACCGAAACCAGTCTAAGGGCCTCTTTGATTTTTCCCGCAAAAAAAAGGGCCTCTTTGATTCGCAGGATACTGAAAACACAGGAATGGGGAAAGTATGATGGCGATGAACCGAGACGAGGAGAACTCTAACTCAGTTAGAGGTTAGAGTTAGATTCTAACCCTGAACTAACTCTAAACCAAAGAGGTGTATGGATGGCAGGGTTAGATTGACAATAAATGCTCTATCTCAATCATTTGACTACTTTGGACCCTATTTCCTGCCGGATTTGGAGGGTGCTTGGATACATTTTAGTTCCATGACTAAAAGTAGTGGGACTAAAACTTGCTAGCCTCACCCATGCTTGGATCCAAATACTAAAGAGACTAAAATCAAGTTAATGAGCATTTATTATCCTCCAAACCCTCTAATCCAGAACTCACCTGTGTTAAAGGAGAGGAGTTAAATGAGCAGAGAGAGGACTAGTCCACATTTTAGTAGGGGTACCCCTGACTAAAAATTTTTAGTCTCAAGACTAGTTTTAGCCCCTCTTTATTCAGGGGTGCTTGGAACTTTAGCCTCTTAAAGAGACTATTTTTAGTCAGACTAAAATAAGTCCCTTGGATCCAAGCACCCTCTTGGTGTGGCCGGCTCTTCTGTGGCCTCCTCCCGCTCACAATTGACATAAACGAACCATCTATACAAATCAAGCATGTAAAACATGATAATTTTTACTTTGTCCATACAAATGAGATATCCCACTTAAAGATACAAGTCGTCAATCAAGCTTCAGAAAATAAAAAAACACTTCATGAAACAAAGAATGAGCTAACTCATCACGGAAGTCATTCACGATATGGAGGGAGCCCGGAGCCCCTCACGCACCGAGGGAGGAGCTCGCCATCGTCGCTCTGGAGGAAGGCTCTGTAGAGCCCAAGCCCCGGGAACCCCTCCAACGCCGGCCCTTGCGAGTTGAGGTCGACACCGGCACGGGTAGCAGGGCCGCTTGCCGCCGACTGGGAACTTAATCTTTGGGCCTCTAGAAATAATGCAAGCCTGTAACTAAAATACCTAGAAAGGTGAACTGAATCTTTGGGCCTCTAGAAATAATGCAAGCCTGAAACTGAAATACCTAGAAAGGTGAACTGAATCTTTGGGCCTCTAGAAATAATGCAAGCCTGAAAGTGAAATACCTAGAAAGGTGAACTGAATCTTTGGGCCTCTAGAAATAGTGCAAGCCTGAAACTGAAATACCTAGAAAGGCGAACTGAATCTTTGGGCCTCTAGAAATAATGCAAGCCTGAAATTGAAATACCTAGAAAGGTGAACTGAATCTTTGGGCCTCTAGAAATAATGCAAGCCTGAAATTGAAATAGCTAGAAAGGTGACCTGAATCTTTGGGCCTCTAGAAAGATTTATTACCTCCTCAAGGAGCATCAAACAATTCCATGCGTGCACCACACATCTATACCAAGTTTGATCAGTATCTACTTTTCCAAATCAGAATTAGTGCTAGAGCAAGCAAGATCAATGATATGGCCGTGAGACAGAGAAGGAACAAACAAACTCACCCCTCTCGCGACCTCCCTGGTAGATGCGCCGCCGCCGCGCATGACAGAGGGAGAAAAACGACTGGTGAAGGGGGAGCGGGGCGACCTTCGAAGGCCGGAGGGAGAGGGCGGCCGGAAGGAGAGGGCGGCCGGAGGAGAGAGAGGGCGAGCGGCCCTATGGGGAACAGAGATGAGTCGTGCGAGAGGGGGGAGCGATCTGGTGCGGGCAGGGGAGATTTTTTTAGTTCTCTTTTAGTGGGCCCGAGGATAACTAACCCAATTAGAACCTCTCCACCGGGCTAGTTTTTTTAGCTGGGTTAGAGAAAACTAGCTCAAACTAACCCCTCTTGTTTCGATAATTTGAGGCTATTTCAACCCAACCTAGCTCTAACTCAGGGATCCAAACAAAGAGGAGTGTTACTGTACATGCTACAGTGTGGACCGTAGCACATTGTTTTTTATGGCCATATCACCACATTGTTTTCTACTGCTGGTTCACTGGGCTACCGTGGTTCGCACTGCAGGTTCACTGGGCTACCGTGGTTCGCACTCCTCCGACCTGAGTAGTACTCTAGTATAGTACTAGTATATACCGCATCATTCTTTGCTCCTTCTTACTAATCCGACATGTGGGAGAGCCAGCATCCGGGTCGACGTGTCATGCACCAGATTAGAGCGCGGAACGGAAGGGGGGCATCACCCCAGTCGGAGCGCCAGTAATTCATGACTATAGTGAGTGGTCATATCACAAGTCTTTCCAGCAGTAACGCGCCGTCAAATCGCACAGCCCCACTCGCTCACCCTCCTCGCCTCTCTGTCAAACCGCCTACCCGAAAACTGCCGCGCGTACTGCCCGAGAAAAGCCCCGCCCTCAACTTTTAACTACGCGAAAATAGTTCGAGCTTGTTCGTTCTATATAAATACAGTACTTACTGTATGTTTATTTACCCGTGGGGTTGTTCAATGAATGGAGGGGCGGGGAGCACAAGTGAACAATACTGTAGTACTACTAGTAGTAAGTAGGAGTCGTACAGTAGTCACATTAAATAGAGAGTTTCTTTTCTTTAATGCCATGTACACAAATTGAAACGCTTGTTGTGGAGAGAAAAAAGATAATCACTCCACTATATATGGACGCAGGGGCCTGAGCACTTGCTTTACTAGGGTTGCTCTCTTCATTCACTCATCCTCTCCAGATATAAACAAGACAGCGGTAGCGACATTTTCTCTCTGCTCACCGCTGGTCACAGATCCAGCGGGATCCCTTTGGCCAGTGTGTGTAGAGGACTAAAAGGTGCAACATTCACGCGGTCATCGCCGCCGAGGGAGGAAACCCACAGCTGTCGGAGGGGCCAGATCCTCTGCCCGTGCCGTTCTCTCCGACACAGCGCTGGCTCGGGAGGTCCTCCGACCCTTCTTCCTCCCTGCCGTTTTGTCCGCAGATCCGACCTGCCGCCGCCGACATCCCGGCGACCCTCAGGTATAAGTTCTTCGAAAGCGGCCTTGCTCTACTACCCCAGCTCCCCACGTGTCTGCATGTGCATCTTTTTCTACTCCCATCAGCTCTTCCAAAGCCACCTAAATTTTTAGTATTATTAGAGGTAAAGCTACTTCATGCATTCGAATCTAGGGCTTTGTTAAAACAACGAAGAAAGGGGGGAAAGTTGTAGCATGAATCTAGGACTTGATTCAAAGAGGAAATAATATGGTGAAAGTAGTAGAGACCGGATACCCAACCGGTCTCTTGGTTGAAAAGGGAAATAATGGGAAAACGCAGTACAAACTAGATAAGGAACAGATCTATTATTGGTTGAAAAAGGATAGAAAGTGGCGGCTGGTGGACAAGTCAACAGAGTATGTCCAGGATTAGATTTGCTGCCATCACATAGTAAAAGGTCTCCAGGATTAGATTTGCTGCCCTCACATAGTAAAAGGTCTCAGGATTAGATTTGCTGCCCTCACATAGTAAAAGGTCTCAGGATTAGATTTGCTGCCCTCACATAGTAAAAGGTCTCCAGGATTAGATTTGCTGCCCTCACATAGCAAAAGGTCTCCAGGATTAGATTTGCGCCCTCACATAGTAAAAGGGCTCCAGGATTATATTTTCTGCCCTCACATAGTACAAGGTCTCCAGGATTAGGTTTGCTGCCCTCACATAGCATGGACAAACTCGGCATCACCACTTTATGCCTCCTTGTAGGTACATTGTGCTGATGCGTCCACTGTCGCATGTCCTTATACCAACCTTTTGTTGTTGTTAATGTAAGGCCGCATGTAAAATGAACGATCACACTGTTACCTTAGGGACATGTCTAACCAGTGTTATTGTTAATCTAATGCCTCCAGTGATAAGATGCAATTAAGCTATGTTACAAATGGCACTCCTGCTGTTATCCCTAGTATGATAAGTAAGTTGCTCCTTTACGCTGCTGAGTGTCCTGGTGTCCCCACGGTCCCATGCCCTTAAACCAACTCTTTAGCTGCTGTTGATTTACTGTGTCTGGTAAACAAGCAATGCCACCATTAAAGTAATCCCATATTTGAGGAATCTCATTGTTGATCGTAATGCTTCTGGTAACATGAAGCATTGCTGACGTTTTAAAATTTCTACTGTCCTTGCGTGATTGCCATGAACATAATTAAGATGCTTCTTTTCATTTTGTATATGTTTCGTATATTCTTATTGACCAGCAACTGTTTACTTTCTATCTTTTTGTGCGGATAGGGATATCCATTTCACCTTGTTGCTATTGTGACCTTTTGGTGAACTGCACAAAACACTTTTTTGGAATGAGTGTCTTGTGCAGTTCAACTAAGATGTTACATGGGCAACATCTCTCAGTTTTGGTGGAACTGCACAAAATGGTGATTGGAGTTTCCAAAATCTCCGTCAAATTCTGCTGGTAATCTTGTGCAACATTTTATTAGCCTTTGCAAGATGAGCCGTAGCTGAATGATGCAATCTTTGCTTCATTTCAGGCGAACTGCAGAAAAAGTGTCATGAATTGAATCATCGGGTGGAGCTGCAGGTTGACTTCCACTAGTGCCACTATTATAGTAATCATGCTCTTTATTATCTACGCTGTGCAAACAGGAATACTCAACTACAGATGTTGTGACGGTCAAGAGCATTCGCCAAGTTCTTCGGTTGTATGACATGGCTAGCCAAGATGGATTTAATCCCGATATTCACTTTATCAAAAGGCTCTAATGGGTTGGTTCTGAATCTTCCAAGCTGGGAATCAGTGAGATGTGTAGGCATCTTTGTTGTACTTATTATTTGAATCTTATTTGTTGGTTCTGAATCTTGCAAGCTGGGAATCAATGAGATGTGTAGGCATCTTTGTTGTACTTATTATTTGGATCTTATTTGTTGGTTCTGAATCTTGCAAGCTGGGAATCAATGAGATGTGTAGGCATCTTTGTTGTACTTATTATTTGGATCTTATTCGTTGGTTCTGAATCTTGCAAGCTGGGAAACATGGCATGATGATGCAGAGGACAACAACCATAACAAACAGTTCAAACTTGGTAGTATTATCTTTGTGAAAGTGCGACAAATGTGCTGATCATGAGCGTCCTGAGAATAAAATTCTAATTGTTGTGCATGTTGATCCTGTGGCACTGATAGAACGAGCGAATGCATTGCTTGTTTTAAGTATAAATTTTTATTAAAGCTAATTAAATTTAAGTAAAGTGACCACTAACTCCTGTTATTACAGTACCAATACAGACCCGCTCGTGAACCGACGTGTGGCCGAGGGTGCATCTTCTGCCGGGCGTGCAACGAACGAGGGAGGGGTAGTAACTGTTGTTGCCTGTACACACTCAGCTTACTGTTGAATCCAGTTCCCCAAGAGCTGAAAAACAAACTACTGCCGCCGCCTACACACTCGTTCACTCGAAGAGACTCCAATGGCGATCCGAGGGGTGAGCCTGCTGGATATGGACTTCAGCAAGGAGTTCCCCTTTGAGTTCGCCGTTCAGTCCTATGGCTGCACCAAGTTGAATGTGATGTACACCAACGATACGGACTCGGTGAAGCTCTGCCTCGCCTCAGTCCTATGGCTGCACCAGGTTCTAGAGCATTCGCCCGTTTCATCGGCAGCGCCGACTGCACCTTCGCTACGGTGGAGAGAAGGAAGAACGCGACGATTTGGCCATCTGGTGCAACAAGCTTGTCGACATCCAGAAGCAATACAAGATCATCAGCAACGGGCAGGAGAAGGACTCCATGGTTGACCTCGCTGAGACCATCATCGAGCCCTGATACGCCAACATGAAAGAAGACGACCTGAACACGTGGGAGTTACCTCTGAATCTAGCCTACATAACCTACGCGGCCAAGGACGCATACGCATGCTACGACATGTACAGGTAGATCTTGGACATGAGGGCGTGTCTGCTTCCCGTAACCGACGAGTACACGGACAGCCGCAGCGTCATGATCAAGCGTGCCAGGAAGGTCTAGATGTTGTACTTTATCTGTTTATAAGCACCTTTATCATCTGAGTGTTTCATGCATTAGCCTATGTGTCGTAATTATCTGTTTTGTTCGAAATATTTCTTTAAGAACCCATTAACCTGATTGCTTTTTTAGTGGCTATTTGCTTATGTATGTAAACTAGTTCACTTGTCGATAAAAAAACTAGTTCACTTGGCTGCCGTGCTTTGAATCTCCTTCCTCCCAACATATTCCCCTCCTCAGGTGGACCCAGCAGGTCTCTGAATTTTCTCCCACTTTCTTTTTCGATGTAAACTGAGTTTTCTCCCAGTACTTTCCCCTAGAACCAACTCAACTGTCCCACGTCTAGCCTATAAAATAATAATACCCCACGTACTATGAACTCATCAAATTAAAATGATATTTTATTTCGTAAGTTGAAAGTTCTTACAAAATAATAATAATAATTGTTTATATATAACTTGGCAAGTTAACTCCTAGTGATTGCGTACATAAGCTTGCAAAGATTTTACTGACGTGCAATCATGTGTTTATGTTTTTATAACATTTCTCCGTCTAGCCCAACATGATATTTTCACCCAGCCCAGCAAGTCCGCGGATTTCAAGAAAAATGCAAATGGGATTTAAACGGGCTGCATAGATGCTACATCATTGTTTCACCCAGCCCACCAAATGGACTAAAAACAAATGGACTGGCTGACATGTGGGCCAGTAGGTCGAAGCCTAAGAAGGCGTTGGATTTACATCCAACGGCCGGCATTCTTCTCCAATCTCTCGTCTTCTTCCCCCAACGCTACCGGAACTGCCTGCTCCAGCCTTTGGCATCCAGCGGCGTAGTTTTGCGCTCCTCAGCGAAACGCTACCCCGCTGATGGCCAGACCATCCCTGCACTGCGCACCTCCTGTTATTCTCTGCCGACTGTAGGCCCACCCCGCACCCGAACCAGTCAAGTTTCCCACTCCTCTCCGTCTGCGACTCCACTGCCGCGTCTTCCCCATCTCCGGGTCATTCCAGCCTGGGGCCTCGCCGTCGTCCACCGCCTCGGTGCGCTCGGCGCGGCGTGGTCAACATACGAGAGTCATCGGAAGAGGACTGTACGTGGAGAGCCTGACGGCTGGGACCCACGAGGTCCATGGTCGCACGCAAGGAAAGTTCCTCCTTATTACGCACAGTACGTGGGAAGGGCTTCTGTATTTCACGAAAAAAACGTTGCCCCCGCTGATAGGTCGGACCCACCAGCTATATCTTCGCACGCAAGGAAGTGCCTCCTTATTACGCACCAAAAAATGAATACCCACTGCTAGCTGGGACCCACCATAGTGGGCCTACTAAGTTGATGAGGACGGAGGGCCTTTTTAACTTAGTCAATATGAACGATTCTAGCTCCAGTGACCGTACGATGTCCATCCAATGGCCATGGTGCTTCTTCAACCTCTGGTCTTCTTGCTCCAGCCGCCCAAAGCAGCGCCGGTCGTGCCGCGTGCTCCTACCTCTCGTGGCTGGTTGTGATGCCGCGGAGGCCTCACCGCCCCCTACAACTCCCACCGCTGGCCCAGGGTATCCCTCTACTCACCCACACCCCCTGTTATTCTACGGCGACGGCAGCCTCACGCCGCAGCTGGACCAGTGAACCCTCGTACTCCTCTCTGCGTGGGCATCCACTGCCGTGTCTTCCCCGGCTCAGCGTCGTCCCCTTCCTAGGCCTCGCCATCGTCCACCGCCTTGGTGCTCTCGGCGCGGCGTGGTCAATGTGGTCAACAACCGACTTCCATCGGAAGAGTACTGTACGTGGAGAGGCTGACAGCTGGGTCCACGGCCACATCCCAGTTTTTTTGTGATTTGCCAAGTAAGTCGCTTTGTCAGGCCTGTTGGGCTGCAAATCCTTCAAGACGAGGAGAGCTTCATTCGGCTGGCCGAGAAAATGGCCTATCAGTAATGAGAAATGGGCTGTACATTTTTAAAACACATCAAACCGACAATTAGTTTCAAATATCTTTTTTTCATTTCGAGATTTTAAATTACATTAATTTTTATGCGTGGAGAATTTGTTGGATTTTATATTGATATACATTATTTTTAAAATCAGTTTGAATGTGAGTCGAAATTTCGGGATTAAAAACAGTTCGGACCACACCAAAATATGCAAAATTTCGCATAATTTTTTAACCGTGGCCACAATATGGGCTGTAATGCTAACAAAAAGAATATGGGCTCCAAAAAAAACCTTAAGAATTAGAAAATGGGCTGTAAATTATTAGAAATAATGGCAGATGGGTCGTATGCTGTTTTCCACAGATTTGAGGCTTTCCTAAAAAAAGGTTGACGCACAAGCAGTGACTGTTGGATGTCCATCGAACGGCCGTCGTGCTTCTTCAATCTCTGCTCTTCCTGCTCCAGCTGCTCAAACAAGCGCCGGTGGGACTGCATGCTCCCTCCTCCCCGCGGCCGGTTGTGCTGCCGCGCAGGCCTCACCGCCCCACCGTACTCCCATAGCTGGCCTAGCCATCCCTCTACTCACCCACACCTGCTGTTATTCTCCGGCGACGGCAGACGAACCAGTAAACCCTCGTACAGTCGTACTCCCCTCCGCGTGGGAAACAACTGCCGAGTCTTCCCTGCCTCCGTGTCGTTCCCTTCCGAGGCCTCGCCGTCGTCCACCGCCCTGGTGCTCTCGGCGCGGCCTGGTCAACGTGGTCAACGACCGACATGCATCTGAAGTGGACTGTACGTGGAGAGGCCGACAGCTGGGTCCACGGCCGCACGCAAGGAAATGCCTCCTTATTACGCGCAAAATAATGATTCCTCCACCTAACATCAGGGACCCACCGAAAGGGCCTCTGTATTTCGCGAAAAAAACGTTACCGCCGCTGACACCTTGGACCCACCAGCTATATCTTCGCACGCAAGGAAGTGCCTCCTTATTATGCACAAAACGTAGTGCTTCTTCAACCTCTGGTCTTCTTGCTCCAGCCGCCCAAACCAGCGCCGGTCGTGCCTCGTGCTCCAGCCTCCCGTGGCCGGCTGCGATGCGGCGGAGGCCTCACCGCCCCCTACTACTCCCACCACTGGCCAGGCCATCCCTCTACTCACCCACACCCCCTGTTATTCTGCGGCGACGGCAGCCTCACACCGCAGCGAAGCAGTGAACACTCGTACTCCTCTACGCGTGGGCGTCCACTACCGCGTCTTCCTCGGCTCCGCGTCGTCCCCTTCCTAGGCCTCGCCATCGTCCACTGCCCTCGTGCTCTCGGCGCGGCGTGGTCAACGTGGTCAAGGAACGGCTTCCATCGGACATGGACTGTACGTGGAGAGGCTGACAACTGGGTCCACGGCCGCAGCACGGAAGTGCCTCCTTATTACGTGCAAAATAATTGTTATTCCACCTGACAGCTGGGACCCACCGGACGGGCCACCGTATTTCGCAAAAAAAACGTTTGCCCCTGACTGCTGGGACCCACCAGCTACATCTTCGCACGCAAGGAAGTGCGTCCGGGCAAAAAAAATGATTCACCCCCCTGACTGCTGGGACCCACCAGCTACATCTTCACAGGCAAGGAAGTGCCTGACAGTCGGGACCCACCTGGTCGAAGGGTACGTGGCGTTGTCATTCTGGTCGCGAACGTGTACGTACATATATACTGGTGGATGTAGAGGCGCGCACGTGTCGTAGTAGAGGCGCGTATGTGTCGTAGTAGAGGCGCGCACGTAGCATGTACACGTACGTACAGCGGCCAGGGTGCAAGAAAGAAAATACGGCCACGTATGTGTACATACGGGCGGGGTCTCGAACGCCTACTCGCGCATACGTACGGCCAGGGCTCGTGTACATGGTTGTGTCGGAACGGAGACCAGCGTCGTCGTCGTGTTCATGGGGAGGCAACGGAATGCGTCGTGTTCATGGGGAGGCAACGGAATGCGTCGTGTTCATTGGGAGGCAACGGAACGCGTGGGAGCCAACCGGCTAGGTCGAAACGGAATGCGTCGTCGTGTTCATCGGGAGGGCTTGGACGGAACAGCCGATGGAAACGAGGCCTGGCGTACCGCAGAACGGAGGAAACGGCCCTATGTTCGACCGGCCACGTTTGAAACGGGATCCTGTTCATCGGGAGGGGTCTGGCGTACCGCAACACGGAGGAAACGGACCTCCTACGGTCGAAACGGGGGTCCTGTTGATCGGGAGGGGTGTGGCATACCGCAAAACGGAGGAAACGGACTTGTGTTGGAGCGCTACGGTCGAAACGGGGGTTCTGTTCACCGGGAGGGGTGTGGCGTACCGCAAAACGGGACTCCATGGGACACTGTTCATCTCCACCGTCAACCCCCTCCAGCCTCCACGGGCTACTGTTCATCCACCGTCGACCTCCTCCAGGCTCCACCTGCGACTGTTCATCCACGGGCTCCTGTTCATCTAGCCTCCACCACGCGCTACTCCACCGGCTACTGTTCAACCAGCCCTCTCCACGGGCTCCTGTTCAACCACCCCTCCACGGGCTACTGTTCATCCAGCCCTCCACCGTCTACTGTTCATTCTGCCCTCCACGGGGTGGTCCTGTTCATCCTGCCCTCCACGGGGTCCTGTTCATCCAGCCCCAACTGGCTCGATCGATCGGGGTCCTGTTCATCCAGAGGCAACACCACGGGGTCCTGTTCATCCACCCCCACCGGGAACTGTTCATCCAAACCCACCCAGCAACGCTCACTGTTCATCCAGAGGCAGCATCGATCGGCTTCAGTTAGCAGCAGTAGCGAAGGAATCGCTCGATCGGGTTCAGTTAACAGCCATCGATCAATCGCCCGGGTTCAGTAACGCATAGCCTGCAGTGCAATCGCTCGGGTTCAGTTAGAGCCCAACGCCTCGCTCGGGTTCAGTTAGAGCCAACGCCTCGCACACACGCGTGTACGTGCACGAGAGAAACGCGCATCGCTCGGCCCCCGACCTCCCACCATAACCGGGAACTCCCCGAAATTTTCCTCGCCCTCGCTTCTACCACGGTTTTTTCCGTCATGGACGGCCCAAAGAATGTCATGCAGCTGCGTCTCCGGCCCGCCCAGGACGAAAAGCCCATTTTCTGTCATGATTTTTTGTCATAGAAGTAGGAGCCCACCACATCTATGATGATACCGGGTTTTGTCACAATTATCATCACAGAAGTGTCATATGTATGACAGAAAAAAAATTCGTTCGGCCCAAAATGTCATGGATGTGTCTTTTTTTGTAGTGTGGCTGAAGAGCGCGACCGGCTTGTCGCGCAACTGGAGGAACATGCGGTGCTTCTCAAGAAGGCCCAGAAGGAGGCGGAGGACAAGGAGACCGGCCTCCTTGCTGAGTTCACGACCGAACGCTCCGCCTGGACCGACAAGGAGGCGATGCTGGCTTCCGGCTTTCACGAGATCGAGGACATAGTCGATGGTGAGCTTCCCTCTTTTTCCTTCTTCGAGCTGCCGGCTGTTGGTCGAGCCGGCTTCTCGTCTCTAACTTTGGCTCTTTGCTTTCTGTCTTGGCAGACTTCTTCCCTGGTCACTCGGACGCCGCCAATCAGGCCATTGAAGCCGATCATGAAGGACGGAGGGTGGACACCGCACAGATCGCCGCCGACGCCCCCCGAACCCTTAGCGAGCAAATCCTGAGCATCGAGGCCCGTCTTCGGCCGGCTCACCGGATGCTGCGCCGTCTTCAGCGTGCCGGTGCCCAGACAATCGCTGCCCTCTGGCCGGACATGCCGGCACTGCGGACTCCTAGTCGAACTGCCGACTAGCTGGTGGTGGCGGTCGGCCGTCTTGAAGCCTAGAAGGGCTCCTCGGCCCGGGCTGGAGCACGCCGGGTCCTGGAATTCATCAAGGCGTGGTACCCTGGGCTAAGTCTAGCCCAGCTAGCCACGTTCCGGCTGGAGGCTCAGGAGGAGTTGGCGGTCATGGAAGATGACCTCGTCAAGCGTGCAGCGTCAATCGCCGAGTACACCGACACCAGCATCTTCGTCCCGGAGCGGGTTGAGAATGGCGCCGAGGCGCCACCAGAAAGGTTCGAGCTGAACCCGGAAGACGGCGAGGACTCGGCGGAGGTGATCGACTCCAGCGGCGAGGAAGAAGGCGAGGCGGAGGAGGAAGGCGAAGAGGAGGCGCCAGAGGTCGGAGCGGACGGCCAGCCTCAGCTCGACCACGCCTCCAGCAACGAGCCACGCCCAACCGAGCCGGCTACCACTGGAGGCGACCAAGCGGAGACTGTCCAGCCGGCCGCTCCACCAACCGGCACCACCGACTCCTCCGATCCACCGAACCCATCTGCCGCTCCCTAGGCCGCTGGTTTATCTTTGCTTCACCTGTCTATCAGTCTCAACGAACTTGTTAATTTTGCACAATTCCACCCGCGGGGTGTATCTCAAACTTCTGTTGAATATCGGCCAAGGGCCTTTGCTATGTAAATATTTTTCCGAGTTCTATCTTTTCTTACTTGCTGCTCTTTGGCTTTTTCCTTTGTCGCCTTCCCTTGGTTGCCGTCTTGCCAGCCGAACAGCCGCTCTGCGGACTGCGGCTGGGTCAAGCACTTAGCTACTTCCGGGGAGGCAAGTACTTCGTCGTTTTTAGAACATCTTAGCAAGTTAAGTAGAAGCCGGCCGGCCGGCTGCTCAACAGCCGGTCGTAGAAGGCGAGAAGCCGGCTTAAACTATGCACATGCTTTGTGTCCTTAGCCATTTTTCATGTGGGCACCCTTTCTACCTTGCTCCTGCCTACCAGACAGTCGCTCTGTGAGCTGCGGCTTCTGGCAGGAGACGGCTTAAGTGCCAACACATTACTTGTCCGGCTGCAGGAAGCATTTCATAGTACAAGGCGGCAAGTCCCCGGGCCGACTAGTCGGACCCGGTACCAAGCGGCATAAAGAAAATGACACGTTCATAGGCATAATTCTTATCATATAGATAAAAGAGGGCAGTCCCCGAGCTCTTCTCGGGGGACCCGGAGTCTTCGTACTTTAATACAAAAGGTAGCGTGGTACATACTGCGTTAACTGTAAAATCTTCGGAGGAGATTTGCATTCCATGGCCGCTCTGTCTCCTTGCCAAAGTCGTCCCTTTTGCGCGCTCGAGGCTTCTGGGCATCGATCAGGTAGTAGGAGTCGTTGCCCAACACTTTGCTGATGATGAAGGGGCCTTCCCAAGGCGCTGAGAGCTTGTGCTGGCCGACTGTTCGCCGGATTAGCCGGAGCACAAGGTCTCCCTCTTGGAAAGATCTCCGCAGGCTCTACTGGTAGATGCTGGACCGGCTGAGTGCCAACAGCCGGCAATCCTCCAGCAGATCGACGCCGTCTTGACGTGCTACTTCTGCCTCCTCTTCGGTGTACATGGTGACTCGAGAGGAGTCGAATTCTATGTCCGTTGGGATGACGGCTTCGGCACCGTAGACGAGGAAGAAAGGCGTGAAGTCGGTTGACTGGTTCGGAGTTGTGCGCAGGCACCAGAGGACGGCTGGCAGCTCGTCGAGCCAGCAGCCGGCCGAACGCTCCAGAGGCTCGACCAGTCGGTGCTTGATGCCGGACAAGATGAGGCCGTTTGCTCGCTCTACTTGGCCGTTTGACTGCGGATGGGCAACGGACGCTAGGTCCAGTCGGATGTCCTGCGTCGCGCAGAAACGGGCCAAGGCGCCTTTGGCAAAGTTTGTGCCATTGTCGGTGATGATGCTGTGTGGTATGCCATACCGGATGGTGATGTCGGAAACGAAAGTCACAGCAGTCGGACCGTTCAGCTTCTTGATTGGTTTTGCTTTTATCCACTTGGTGAACTTGTCTACTGCGACAAGCAGATGAGTCATGCCACCTCGTGCAGTCTTGAATGGTCCTACCATGTCCAGGCCCCACACAGCAAAGGGCCAGGCAATGGGGATAGTCTTGAGTGCAGAAGCCGGCTGATGTGGCTTGGAACGGAACTTCTGGCACCCTTTGCATTTCTGGACCAAGTCTTTGGCGTCTTCTAGAGCAGTCGGCCAGAAAAAACCATGGCGGAAAGCTTTGGTGACAAGTGCTCTTGAAGCCGCATGGTGGCCACATTCGCCTTGATGGATGTCTTTGAGGATTGCTTGGCCTTGCTCCGGCTCCAAGCAGCGCTAGTAGACACCAGTGACACTGCGCCTCACAAGCTCTCTGTTGACTATGGTGTATGCTGCTGCCCGGCGTTGCACTTGCCGGGCCGAGATCTCATTAGTCGGCAGCTCTTTGTGCACCAGGAAGTTGAGGATGGGCTGGGCCCATGAAGGTGCTGCGATTTCTTCGACTGCTAGGACTGCTACTTGCACAAGGGCGGTTGGGCCGGGAGGTGGCGGGTTGGAGTCAGTTGCCGCTGCCGCTTGCTGAGTTGATGAAGTCCCTGGGCCGATTGGTGCAGTCCCCGGGCCGGGCTCTGAAGTACCCGGGCTGACCGCTGCAGTCCCCGGGCCGGGTTCTGAAGTCCCGGGGCCAGGTGCGACTGACGCGGCCCCCGGGCCACCTGCCGGAATTACCGTGCCGGCTGCTGGAGCTCTCAAGTCGGATCCGACTGCTTCAGGAGGAGCCGACACGAAGATAGAATCCGACTCTGGCGATGGCTTGACAGACAGCTTGAGGAGGCGTTGTAGGGCGACGCCGATCGGTATTGCTTGACGGGTGGAGCCGATTCGTGCCAAGGCATCTGCTTGCTCATTGTCATTTCTTGGCACATGGAGAAACTCGCACCCTTAAAAATATCCACTGAGTTGCTGTACGAGGAAGCGTTAGCTCGCCATGTTTGCATCTTTGGCGTCCCAGTCGCCTGACGACAGCTGGACCACCAAGTCAGAGTCACCGTAGCACAGGATCCGGCGAATGTCGAGCTCTTTGGCAAGCCGGAGCCCGTGAATGAGTGCCTCATATTCAGCAACGTTGTTGGAGGCGGCAAAATGGATTTGCATCACATATCTGAGCTTGTCGCCTTTGGGAGAGGTGAGGACGATGCCGGCTTCCAAACCGGTGCGCATCTTGAAACCATCAAAATGCATCCGCCAATGGGTAGGGTCGGGCGCTGGCGGCAGGTACTGGGTCTCGGCCCAGTCGATGAGGAAGTCGGCCAGCGCTTGTGACTTGATGGCGGTGCGAGGCTGGTAGTAGATGGTGTAGGGGGCCAAATCGATGGCCCATTTGGCCACTCGGCCTGAAGCATCCCGGCTTCCAATGATCTCGGCTAGTGGAGCTGTGCAGACCACAGTGATTGGGTGCTCTTGAAAATACGGCTTCAATTTCTTGGTGGCAAAGTGCACGCCGTAGCACATCTTCTGGTAGTGGGGGTAGTTTTGCTTGGAAGCTGACAGCACTTCACTCAGGTAATACACCGGTTTCTGGACTGGTAGTGCCTTGCCTTCCTCCTTGCACTCTACCACTATGACTGTCCTGACCACTCGGCTGGTGGCGGTGATGTAGAGGAGCATGGGCTCCTTAGGAGTCGGAGCCGCCAGGACAGGTGGAGTAGTCAACATCTTTTTGAGCTGGAGAAAAGCTTCATCCGCCTTGTCGTTCCACTCGAAAAAAGTGGTCTTCTTCATGAGCTGGTACAGGGGAAGAGCCTTCTCTCCCAGCCGACTGATGAAACGGCTGATGGACGCCAAATAGCCGGTGAACTTCTGCACATCCAGCAGTCGGGTGGGCACTTCCATCCTCTCGATGGCCTTGATCTTCACAGGGTTGCACTCTATGCCGCGCTCTGAGACCAGGAATCCAAGAAGCTGGCCGGCTGGTACTCCGAAGACGCATTTCTCCGGGTTGAGCTTGATTTGAAATCGGCGCAAGTTCTCAAAGGTCTCCTTGAGGTCTTCTAGCAGCGTTCCACGCTTCTCCGTCTTCACCACAACATCGTCCACATAAACATGGGCGTTTCTGCTGAGCTGTTTGAGGAGGCACTTCTGCATGCAACGTTGAAACGTAGCGCCGGCATTCCTCAAGCCGAACGTCATGGTCAAGTAGCAGAAGGCTCCAAATGGTGTGATGAAGGCAGTCTTCAGTCTGTCGGCCGGGTTCAGCTTGATCTGGTGATACCCTGAGTATGCATCCAAGAAACTCAACAGCTCGCACCCGGCTATGGAGTCTATCACTTGGTCAATTCTCGGCAAAGCAAACGGGTCTTTGGGGCAGGCTTTGTTGAGGCTGGTGTAATCAATACACATGCGCCACTACTTGTTTTTCTTCAGCACAAGGACTGGGTTGGCCAGCCACTCTGGAAAGAACACTTCCATGATGAAGCCGGCTGCCAGCAGCCGAGCTATCTCTTCTCCAACGACTCTTCTCTTCTCTTCTGATAGGCGGCGCAAGGGCTGCCTGACTGGCTTGGCATCAGACCGGACATGTAACTTGTGCTTGGCGAAATCCGTCGGAACACCCGGCATGTCCTTAGGTGACCATGCAAAGATGTCCCGATTCTCACGGAGGAAATCAACGAGCTCGCCTTCCTATTTGTTGTCGAGGTTTGCACCTATGACGGCGTACCTCTCCGGGTGCTCTGGGTCCAAGGGTATCTTCTTTGTCTCTTTGGCCGGCTTGAACGAGCCCTCGGCTTCCGACTCCTTGGGGTTGGGTGACATCACCGGCTGCTTGCCTGCCATCGCCACAACTCGGTCAAGGAGCCGCTTTTCAGCCGCGATCACAAGGGACTAGGCCAGCCAGCTGCTATCTGCTACGCAAGCGGACGACTTCTTGTAATCCCCTGCTATGGTCAGAATTCCCTTGGAACTCGGCATCTTCATCTTGAGGTAAGCATAGTGGGGGACCGCCATGAACTTGGCCAGAGCAGGCCGGCCAAGTAGTGCATGGTATGGGCTTTCAAGGTCCACCACCTCAAACCAGGCTGGCTCTCCGCGGAAATGATCCTTGTCTCCGAAGAGGATGTCTATCTGGATCTTGCCGATTGGTGAGCAGGAAAGGCCAGGAACTATGCCATGAAATACGGTCCGGCTGGACTGAAGCTGCCTTTGTTTGATTCCTAACTTCTCCATGGTATCCTTATACAGGATGTTGATGTTGTTGCCGCCATCTATCAGAACTCGAGAAAAACGAGCAGCTCGCCTATCTGTGGCAAAAGTGGCATCCAGAACCAGGGCATAGGAGCCGGGATTGGGCATTACTTCCGGGTGGTCGGCTCTGCTCCAGCTGATGGGCTTCTCAGACCAGTGCATGAACTCGGGGGGTCTCTGATGCCACCGCATTCACTTCTTGCCGTCGTTGCCGTCTGTTGTGCTTGTCGTTGGCCACGCTGGTGAACACGACATAAGCTCCGTGCTCTTCGGGATACTCGTCTTGTATGGCTTCGACTGGTCGAACCGCCAGCTGCTGGGGGGAGGAGGAGGCGGCTGCCCAGCAGGCGGAGGAGGCAGAAGGCCATCTCCCTTGTCGATCCTGGTGAGCCAATGGCATTTCCGAGTGGTGTGGTTGGACGGCTTTGCACCACTGTGGAACTTGCAGGGTGCGTCAAGAGTCTGCTCATACGAGAAAGCAGGCAGCCAATTGGGCTTGCTGCCCTTCTGGCGCTTGGATGGAGGCGGCCCTTCTGGCTGCTAGTCTTCGACTGTCGCCACCTGCCGGATTGTGGAAGCCAGCTGCATGCCTTGCGCTTGTTGTCGCTTGGTTGCTGGCGCCGACAGGTGTCGCCAGCCGGGGTCCGAGGAGCATGAGGGGCCACTTTGCCAGATGCATCAACTTGGATTTCTGCCTTCATGGCGGAGTCGGCCGTGGCATATTTATCTGCTATGATCAGTAGCTCGTCGAGGGTCGCCGGCTCGTCACAAAGAAGTCGGTGCTTGAGGAGGGTGCCCTCTCGGTACCCAGCGGTGAAGTACTCGATGGCCTGCACCTTGTGCACGCCTTCGCAAGAGTTGCGGAGCTTGGCCCAGCGCGTGAGGTAGTCGTGAGTCGACTCGCTAGGGCCTTGTATGCACAAGGAGAGCTGGCGAGGTTTGGGCGGCCGCTTGTACATGCTGGTGAAGTTGCGGATGAAGGCTTCGGTGAAGTCGACCCAGCTGTTGATGTTGCAAGGCTTCAGGCTGTTCAGCCATGTCCGGGCCATGCCCTAGAGCATGAGCGGAACGTACTTCACAGTAGCGCGCTTGTTGCCGTTCACGATGCTGACGGCTGTGGAGTAGTCGACCAGCCAGTCCTCCGTCTTCACGGAGCCGGTGTACTTGGGCGTATCTCTTGGGAGCGTGAACCCTTTGGGGAAGGGCTCATCTCGAATGCGGGGGCCAAAACAAGGCGGACCCAGCTCATCTTCTTCTTCTAGCGCCAGGGATCGGTGGAGACGGTCGATCCGGTGGCGGGCATCGTTCTGTCCGACTCCCTCTCGACGGCCAAGGCGGTCGCCGAGTGTCGGGTGTTCAACAGGTGGCGGGGAGACGCGCCTTTCCCTGCGAGGGGGAGGAGGCGGACAGTCATCCCGTCGTTCCACTACTCTCGGGCGGCCGTCTTGGTCGCGCTCAATGGTGATGCAAGTCCGGCTGCGGCTGGCAGCCGGCTCCTTATCTCTTCTTCCGCGGACACCACCAGTCGGCGTCCGAGATGTCGTGCCTTGATCTCGGCGGGGAGGCAGATCGTCATTTTGCCGGTGAGGCGCCTCAGTGCGGCAACCGGCCTTGTGCTGCTCAGGAGCCGCGTCGAAGAGTCGCTGGACGCGCTCCGCCATCTGGCGACGCTCTTCGCCCTCGAACTTGTCCGGCTCTTCTGCTGCCGCCTGGGCAGCTCGGATATTTTCCGCAGGCGTGGCATAGACGGGGCGATCTGCCCCGAACAGGTTGGCGATGGCCACGCCGCGCTGCCGGACCGCGCCAAGGCGGCTGGGCCCACCGGGAGTCGGCGTGCCGCCCACAGCGCGGTCCATCTCACGCTGGTAGTCCTCCGATAGGCGTCTCATGCTGGCCAGCTTCTTGGAGCCCTCGACGAGCTGGATGCGGCGTGCTTCCAGCATCTCGACGTCGGCTTCTTCTGGGATGGGCGCCGTCAGGTCTTGAAGTGCCGCATCGAGCGGGTCATGAGCACCTCCGCCGGAGTGCTCGTTGTGGCTGATGACTAGCACCTCCGTGACGGCGCTTTCGCCGCTCTCCGCGCGAGGAAGCGGCTCGTCATAGACCACCACGTTGGTGGGGAACGCGTCAAGCGACACAGTGTCGGAATCGACAAGCATCGGGTCGGTGGAGCCAACAGACTCCAAGTCTACAGCAGGCTCGTTGGCGACGTGGAGCTGATCGAGGAGGCTGACGAGGCGGCTCTCAGGGCCATCATTGCCCGCATCGGACGCCGGCTCGTCGGAGAGGCAAACCTCACCAATAAGGTCGGGAGGCAGCTCGCCGCGCAGGCGACCTCCGCGCCGTGCAGCGCGTCGGCGCAAACTCCATCTGGTGTGTCGGGCTGGCTGCGCTCGCCAGGGAGGAAAAGGGTTCCCGTCCAGAACAAGTCTCCGGATGACGGTGCACCTCCCCACGGTGGGCGCCAAATGTCGGGGGTTGGGTGCGACATATGCCAATGGATGGCTTATCATGGTGGGAGCGAGTAGAACGTCGCTGGTGCCTGGAAGCGGGATAAGGCATAAACACGAACGCCGGCGCACTTTACCCAGGTTCGGGGCTCTCCTAGGAGATAACACCCCTAGTCCTACTCTGCGGGGTCTCCGCATGATCACTAAGGCACAAGTGGTACAATCGTGCTCCTCGAGCTGTTTGCTAGAGGTAGGAGAAGGCAAGGCTAGCTCTCTCCTTTTTCTATGGGTTGGTCTAGTTCTAACAGGTTGGGAACCCTTTGCATGGGTGCCCTGGGGGGTTTATATAGGCCTACCCCCAGGGATACAATGGTAATCCAGCCGGGTGTAGGACCCGGCTGTCAGTCTCTCTGGCTGCCGGCTTCTCCGCCGTCTGCTGGGGCCCGCCGCCTGGTGGCCCCCGCCGACTGGTCTGGTACGGGGCCGACAGGCCGCCCCCGCCGCTCACGGGTCTTGTCGGCTGCTGATCACTGTTGTCGTGATGCTGATGACGCAGGCACGGTCAGGGGAGCATGGCTACAGCTGCGCCGCCTGGCGGGCGATTACTGTAGCCACTCTGCGTCTCGTCTGGTTAATGGCGCGTGGGGCCCGAGGAAGGGGCGGGCAGACTGCGAGGCCGACCTCCCTCGGGTCCGACTGGTGGGGCTCTAGCCGTCTTCCGAGCTCTCACTGATCTGCGGGGCCCGTCGACGTTGGGCCGTACTGACAGGCCGTCGTGGGAGCAGGGCTCCGCCTGCTTGTGGTGACGTCAGGGGTGGGGTGGCAACAGTGCCGCGCCGGGCGGAGATCTCCGCCGGTACGGTGTACTGTGGCCACGCCCATCCCGGGATTTGGGAGGGACGGGTTGTACTGTAGCCACTCCCTGTCTTGTCTTCCTTGATGGGGGCGCAGGCGTCGTTGACGCCTCGGGCCGACTGCTAGGGGCGGCTTCTCTGGAAGCCGCCCACTAGGAGTCGGCTTGTCTTGATGCCGGCTTCTGGAACTCGCCGTTTACGGGCAGCCGGCTATTCCTTCAGCCGGCCACCAGAAGGCGGCACTTCGTCTTGGTGCCTTGAGGGGCGCATCCTACCCCGATGTCTTGAAAGGCTCTGGGTCTCGGGTTAGCCTACCCGTGGCCCATTACTCCGACACTGGGGAACTCTTGGACTTGGCCTTGGGGCGGCCTCGACCCGGCCAGGCTCTCCTGCCCGGCAAGGGAGGCCTTCCCAAAGTAATATCTTGTTGTCTTGGTTTGTCTCGGTCTTCTTGATCCGCCCTTTGATCTCACAAAGAGATGCTTCTCTGGCTTGGTCATGCTTTGGATGTTGGTGTAGTTATGCGATGCCAACATGCATGTGTAGTCTGGGCAACAAGGCGACTGCTACGAATAAGTCAGATGATTTCCTCGGGAAATCATCCGCCTAGCCAACCGTCCGATCTGACGGGGGTTGTCGTTGGATCGTAGCACAGCCTCGTCTTCCTTCCCTGTAGGCAGCGCAGCAGTTGGATCGCAGCACAAACCTCGTCTTCCTTCCCTGTACCAAGCGCAGCAGCTTCCATGGCAGCACCGGTGGCGCCGCCGACGCTCCATTGCAACCTCCGGCGTGCTTCACTGCAGCTCCGGCAACGCTCCATTGCAACCCCGACAACCTTCCGGCGTGCTTCACTGCAGCTCCGGCGACGCTCCATTGCAACCCCGACGACCCTCCGGCCTGCTTCACTGCAGCTCCTGGCGACGCTCCATTGCAACCCCGACGACCCTCCGGCGTGCTTCACTGCAGCTCCGGCGACGCTATATTGCAACCCCGACCCTCCGGCGACGCTTCACTGTAGCCGCGGTGGAGCTCCAATGGCCCAAGAGCTCTCCAATGCAGCTCCGCCCTCGGCGACTTGCAGCATCAGCAGGTTGTATCGCAGTGTTGTGGCCATGGATGTGTTGCTCTGCATCGGAGCACTGATGGTCGTCTACGAGCGCGGCGCATCGCCGGCGGTACCGGCGAGCGACCGCCTCCCCCGTGCGCGCTGCGTCGCACCCTCGAGGATGCAACACCGCGGCGGTGGCGCGCGGACTTCACCGTCTCTTCATTTGTGGTGGGATGCAGCAGCGTCGTGGCGCCGTCGCTCCCTTTTTCGCAGCACCGTGGCCGAAGTCCGCCATGGGGGCTCTCCTCTTCTCGCGAGCAGAGATGGGAAAGAGAAAAAAGGGAGCGGGGATGAAAACGTGTGGAGGAGAGACGGGGTGAAGAGATAAGACCGGCTGAGCAAAGCGGTGGAGGGCGAGAGGACACGTGTCGATCAGCGGGAGCGGCTTACGTTTCGTTCTTTTCATCGGACTTAAAACAAACGTTTTCCAGGCAACAAAGGCAAATGTTTGTTGTACCAACACCTAGTATGGGAGAAATATCAGGAAGGTCGAACCTATGTCTGGAAAAGAAACTTTTGCTTCTTCAGCGCTACTAAACAGATGTGTAGCCTTTACTGTTTGCCAACCAGTCCCAAAAAGGAAAAATCTAGGGAGTGGAATATGTTGCCAAAAATGAAAGCCTTTGCTTTCCTGTCCATAATTAGTACTTAAACAGATGCGCGCCAATTTGCTGTTGGGCAAAGTAACAGACATACTGGGGCCCATGAACATGCATTAATCCACACTTCCAAACATGGCAAAGTTTCCAAGCCCCTTTCAGCTGTACAACATCATCCCCAATATAAACTCTCGCACGATTTGGCTCGAAGACATTAATGTTAATGTGTTGCTACTTGCAATTTGATTACTGTAAATGGACAGAAAATAGAAGGCCTTCCAGTGGTAATGTGCTTGACTATTGGATCGCTGTGAAAAATCCCCCACCTCACATTTAGGTCAGACGCGCTGTTGAACTAAAGTAATTGTGTTAGGCTACGCCAAAGATGACGAACTTTTACTAAGCACGAGGAAACAAAGAGATAAGTAACAAATCTTCAACTAATCACCAACTTCGTGAATTTGAATTAGCATCGCCCAACATCACCTAATAATTCACTAAAATATGATTCAGAGAGCGCTTTTGTGTGGGAATTGAAAAGCTACAAGGATAAAACTTAAATCCCAACTCCGACATAAATCCTGCAAAAGGGAGGGCTCGAATTCTGCACCATCGGCAACACGAAGTTGAACAAAGGAAAAGAAAAGAAAGTAAAATCTACAATTTAGCCACATCGCGGGGCACTCCGTACTTCCCTCCACAAATCAACGACCGACCAGGAAGCGAATGAGGCTAACGACGGAGGGGATGCGGGAAACCCACCGTTCCTGAGCCCGATGTTGGACTCCTCGGTGTTGATGGTGTACATGACGTCCCCATACCGGATCCCGCTCTTCGACGTGAGGCTTGTCACGCTTCCGATGTATGTCTCCGGCTCTGCTGCCATCGCCGCCGGCCTCACCTAGGGTTTTGATCCCCCACTCCGTGTTTGCTATATTTTTCCATGTTATTTTTTCTGGTTATTCCCCCCTCTTCTTTTTTAGAGCCTTACTCTCCCCTCGTCTCTTTCATGACATATTATGCTACCTGTTGGCTGTTACAGGTAGGGCCTACTGATGATTACGATTCTTGGGCCCATCTGGCAGTGACAGGTGTTTAGCACGGACGGTCCATGTATGGTAGATCCAATGGATAGGTAGTGGCAGCGTAATGGCAGGTTCATGTGGCGTGAGGAGCGTGGACTCGCCGACTATGACACCACGGCCCGCAAACTAGTGGAGTCCTGTAGCAGGCAGAATGTCGAATGCTCCCAATCATGAGAACTTTGAATTTTAGGAATTTTGTAGGAATTATATATGATACGATTCTTGCAAGATTTTTTTTATTTAAGGTCTTCTTTTATTCATAGGTTAGGAAATATCATGGCAATAAAAAAGCTGTAGGAACTGAAGCGGCACGTATCTTAGTTTCTCATACGATAGGATTTTTTCATTAATATATTGGATCTCAGCTAAAATTTTCTTAAAATGTGAAGGAGCGAAACCAATCCTACATGAAAATAAGAATCAATTTCTATAAATCAAATGGCTCTAAAATAATTTTTTCTATAGGAATTTTATCTTATATAATTCCTAAAGGACCCCTGGGCCTTTAGGTTTTTGGATTCCTATCTTTCGCATTTCACAGGAAGGGAAAAAAGCCAAGGTATAATGGAAACTTTTCTTATACTATGAACGAAATGACATCGTTTTCCCTATAGGAATCAAGATACATATCGTTTTATTTTCTATAATTTAATTATTCCATTCCTATCCTATGAATAAAAGGAGGCCCAGGTACTCTCATACTCATGTATAAACAAATTTTATTTTTCGAAAAATTCAAAGAAAGTGTATTCGTTCATGAGACATGTCTTTACACCCCTATTTTTTGTAATCCAATAAAAATACACGTTGATAAATTAAAAAGAAATAGGACAATTAGTGTCACCAAAAGACAAGCAAAAATACCACATTTAGATGTCTCTTTTTTGTTTCTCTATATGTTTCGAGGGTAGATTTAAAAAAATAGGGATTGTAGGCACATGTCTTGTGAACATTCTTAAAAGTCTTAGAACTTTTTGAAATATTGACATTTGTAAACATGGGAGCATGGGAGCTTCCAGGGTTGGGAGCACTAGATATTTCTTGTCATGTAGCAATAAGTTTCATCTGTTATTGGACATGTGTACGCTTTAATAGTAAGTCCAGCTAGACATGCTAAAATCTGGATGACCAAATTATCACCGACTACTTGCTTACTAAATTCTAGCCATCAAATTCTTAGCGTACTTCTACCCATTCGATCAAAATCCACTCACCTACAGGCCCACTGCCTCTCCACAATCTTGCACATAGCACATCCCGCACAGGTCCGTCCGCACGTGATAGTGTGGTGCCGCTTCTGGCGGGACTGCACAGTGTTCCTATGAGGCAAGCATGCCAATGGGAGAGCCCAAATCCACAATATTGTGCCCGCTTCTTCAATATAAAAGTCGTGCTGCATAATCCCCCGATGCTCTCATTGATTCAACCCCCTTCAATCTATGCAGGAGAACCTGGTTGTTGAGCAGGGGGGCTTATGGTGGAAAGTTCATGTGAGCATTTAGCCTAATCATGACATGTTGAGGGTATTGTTTAGCGTCTCGGCCAGCTGGGGATTAGAGATTAATCAAAAAATGGACGATTAATAGATTTTATGATCACCTGACTATTAATCGACCATTTATTTTTACAAATCCCAGGTTTTCAGCACTAAAATATGCTATATCCAACACAAAATAATATTAGACAGAAGAGTTACCTTGATTTTTTGCCTTTGAATCCTTGTCCAATGACAAACAAAATAGGACTGCTGTACATATTACATAACAAGGTCCATAAAACACAAATAAACATATTTCTTACACACATAGTGCTAGAAATAGGCCTGATGTATCGGTAGATTCCCGATAAATCGCTTATTAGAGTGATAAATAGGCTCAAACGATAAATGGTGATGATATGACATAATCTTATCGGCCACCCATCGAGTACCGATAAATTGGACGATAAATCGCTGAATCGGACGATTTTTTGAATAGTATTCATGAGAGAACCAAAGCCAGAAGCCTTTTGTCTGTGCTAAAGAATGTGCTAGTAAAACATTTGTTGTTCCTAGATTGGATGAAGGAAAAGACGGGGAGCATTGGGGAGAAGCCACACAAGGTTGACATTCTAACAGTTGTGGTTGCAATGGGTGGGCGAAGAGCTCCTATTTTGAAGAAGGTGGAAGGAAAGCCAAAGAATTTGCGACAGACAGAAACTAAGATAAAAAAAATAAAAATTGGGACTAACCAAGCATGTTCTTCGAAGGTGAGCAAGCTTTAAGCAGTGCATAGGATCCTCTCAAATGCACACGAGAATGTTGAATATGAAAGAAACCACTAGGAAATATATAGAGTCGATTATCCATAAATGGATGCAAGGATATGGGTAGAAATTGATTCATGTTTTATTTTCATGACAAGGCATCAAAGAATAAAGCACTCGAAGATGGATTCTAGAATTTCTATAAATATCTGATAGCGAATGAGGATTTTGCACCAAAGAAGAGTATAGATTAATGCAAATTTTCAGTTTAAAACAATGTTGATTTGATTAAGAGCCTATAGAATCAGGGGATTTGGTAGGAGACTATATCGGGATGTCCTCTATATGGATCTAGAAGACAACAAGGATGCAGTTTGGGTATTTATAGGATTAATGTATGTGGATATTACTATTATAATGAGATTTGGTCCTATGACCATTGATGATGATGAAGAAGACCAGGAGATGACTAATGAGGATGGGCAGCGAAGAGAATGAAACATGAAAGAAGAAAAAAGGAGAAGAGGAGAAGATTATTTCCTTCCAATATAAATATTTATTTGGCTATACTATAACTATGGTAGCATTCGATATAGAGAAAAGGCTTTCCAGACTAGAACAAGGAGAGAAGGAGCTAGTCTCGTTGGCCATTTGCTAAAAGTTATTATCTACAAGGGTAGCTCAAGTGAAGAATGGAGTGTAAGCATTGCTGACCGGGAGACTTTTGGAGATGTAAAATTTTAGCACCTCTGGGCAGAAACTATGCAGATCTTATTGGGGAACGTAGCATGCAATTTTAAAAAAATTCTTACGATCGTGCAAGATCTATCTAGGAGATGCATAGCAACGAGAAGGGGAGAGTGTGTCCACGTACCCTCGTAGACCGAAAGCGGAAGCGTTTACTTAACGCGGTTGATGTAGTTGAACGTCTTCTCGATTCAACCGATCAAGTACCGAACGTACGGCACCTTCGAGTTCTGCACACGTTCACCTCGATGACGTCCCTCGAACTCTTGATCCAGCAAAGTGTCAAGGGAGAGTTTCGTCAGCACGAAAGCGTGGTGACGGTGATGGTGAAGTGATCCGTGCAGGACTTCGCTTAAGCACTACGACAATATGACCGGAGGAGCAAACTGTGGAGGTTGGCGCCGCACACGACTAGGAACAATTGATGTGTGTTAGAGGCCCCCCTGCCCCCGTATATAAAGGAGGAGAGGGGAGGAGGCCGGCCTAGGGGCGCCCCAAGTGGAAGGAGTCCCACTCGGGCTCCTAGTCCAATTTGCCTCCCCCCTTTCCATTTACCGGAAGGGGAAAGGGGGAAGGAGAGGAAGGAGGAGAAGGAAAGGGGGGCGCCGCCCCCTCCCCTAGTCCAATTCGGACTCCTCCCTTGGGGGGTGGGGCATGATACGTCTCCAACGTATCTATAATTTTTTATTGTTCCATGCTATTATATTATCTCTTTTGGATGTTCAGTGGGCCTTATTATACACTTTTATATTATTTTTGGGACTAACCTATTAACCGGAGGGCCAGCCCAAATTACTGTTTTTTTTGCCTATTTTAGTGTTCGAAGGGAAGGAATATCAAACGGAGTCCAAACGGAATGAAACCTTCGGGAACGTGATTTTCGGAACAAACGTGGTCCAGAGGACTTGGAGTGGATGTCAAGTAATCAACGAGGAGGCCACGAGGCAGGGAGACACGCCTGCCCCCCTGGGCGCGCCCCCACCCTCGTGGGCCCCTCGTAGCTCTCCTGACCGACCTCTTTCGCCTATATATACTCATATACCCTAGAAACATCAGAACAGGAGCAAAAACCCTCTTTCCACCGCCGCAACTCTCTGTACCCGTGAGATCCCATCTTGGGGCCTTTTCTGGCGCTCCGCCGGAGGGGGCATTGATCACGGAGGGCTTCTACATCAACACCACAGCCTCTCCGATGATGTGTGAGTAGTTTACCTCAGACCTTCGGGTCCATAGTTATTAGCTAGATGGCTTCTTCTCTTTCTTTGGATCTCAATACAAAGTTCTCCTCGATTCTCTTAGAGATCTATTCGATGTAATCTTCTTTTTGCGGTGTGTTTGTCGAGATCCGATGAATTGTGGGTTTATGATCAAGATTATTTATGAACAATATTTGAATCTCCTCTGAATTCTTTTATGTATGATTGGTTATCTTTGCAAGTCTCTTCGAATTATCAGTTTGGTTTGGCCTACTAGATTGATCTTTCTTGCAATGGGAGAAGTGCTTAGCTTTGGGTTCAATATTACGGTGCTCGATCCCAGTGACAGTAGGGGAAACGACACGTATTGTATTGTTGCCATCGAGGATAAAAAGATGGGTTTTATATCATATTGCTTGAGTTTATCCCTCTACATCATGTCATCTTGCTTAAAGCGTTACTCCGTTCTTATGAACTTAATACTCTAGATGCATGCTGGATAGCGGTCGATGTCTGGAGTAATAGTAGTAGATGCAGGCAGGAGTCGGTCTACTTGTCACGGACGTGATGCCTATATACATGATCATACCTAGATATTCTCATAACTATGCTCAATTCTATCAATTGCTCGACAGTAATTTGTTCACTCACCGTAATACTTATGCTATCTTGAGAGAAGCCACTAGTGAAACCTATGGCCCCCGGGTCTATTTTCCATCATATTAATCTCCTGTCAACAAGCTATTTCTATCTCTGTTTATTTTGCTTTCTTTACTTTTAATCTTTATGATAAAAATACCAAAAATATTATCTTATCATCTCTATCAGATCTCACATTTGCAAGTGGCCATGAAGGGATTGACAACCCCTTTATCGCATTGGTTGCAAGGTTCTTATTTGTTTGTGTAGGTACAAGGGACTTGAGCATGGCCTCCTACTGGATTGATACCTTGGTTTTGAAAAACTGAGGGAAATACTTACGCTACTTTGCTGCATCACCCTTTCCTCTTCAAGGGAAAACCAACGCAGTGCTCAAGAGGTAGCAAGAAGGATTTCTGGCGCCATTGCCGGGGAGTCTACGCACAAGTCAAGACATACCAAGTACCCATCACAAACTCTTATCCCTCGCATTACATTATTTACCATTTGCCTCTCATTCCCCCTCCCCACTTCACCCTTGCCGTTTTATTCGCCCTCTTTTCTGTTCGCCTCTTTTTCGCTTGCTTCTTGTTTGCTCGTGTGTTGGATTGCTTGCTTGTCACGATGGCTCAAGACAATACTAAATTGTGTGACTTTACCAATACCAACAACAATGATTTTCTTAGCACTCCGATTGCTCCTCTTACTAAAGCTAAATCTTGTGAAATTAATGCTGCTTTGTTGAATCTTGTCATGAAAGATCAATTCGCCGGCCTTCCTAGTGAAGATGCCGCTACCCATCTAAATAGCTTTATTGATTTGTGTGATATGCAAAAGAAGAAAGATGTGGATAATGATATTTTTAAATTGAAGCTATTTCCATTTTCTCTTAGAGATCGTGCTAAAACTTGGTTTTCGTGTTTGCCTAAAACTAGTATTGATTCTTGGAATAAGTGTGAAGATGCTTTTATCTCTAAGTATTTTCCTCCCGCTAAGATCATCTCTCTTAGAAACGATATTATGAATTTTAAGCAACTTGATCATGAACATGTTGCACAAGCTTGGGAGAGGATGAAATTAATGATACGTAATTGCCCTACTCATGGTTTGAATTTGTGGATGATTATACAAAAAAATTATGCCGGATTGAATTTTGCTTCTACAAATCTTTTAGATTCGGCCGCGGGAGGCACTTTTATGGAAATCACTTTAGGAGAAGCTACTAAACTCCTAGATAATATTATGGTTAATTATTCTCAATGGCACACTGAAAGATCTACTAGTAAAAAGGTTCATGTGATTGAAGAAATTAATGTTTTGAGTGGAAAGATGGATGAACTTATGAAATTGTTTGCTACTAAGAGTGTTTCTTCTGATCCTAATGATATGCCTTTGTCTACTTTGATTGAGAATAATAATGAATCTATGGATGTGAATTTTGTTGGTAGGAATAATTTTGGTAACAACGCGTATAGAGGAAACTTTAATCCTAGGCCGTTCCCTTGTAATTCGTCTAATAATTATGGTAATTCCTACAACAATTCTTATGGAAATTTTAATAAGATGCCCTCTGAATTTGAAACTAGTGTTAAAGACTTTATGAATTCACAAAAGAATTTCAACGCCTTGCTTGAGGAAAAATTGCTTAAAGTTGATGAATTGGCTAGGAACGTGGATAGAATTTCTCTTGATGTTGATTCTTTGAAACTTAGATCAATTCCAGCTAAGCATGATATCAATGAGTCTCTCAAAGCCATGAGAATTTCCATTGATGAGTGCAAAGAAAGAACCGCTAGGATGCGTGCTAACAAAGATTGCATTGTGAAGGCGTGTTCTTCTAGTTTTTATGAGAATAAAGATGAAGATCTAAAAGTTATTGATGTGTCCCCTATTAAATCCTTGTTTTGCAATATGAATCTTGATAATGATGGGACTGGAGATGAGTCAACTTTAGTTAGAAGGCGGCCCAAAAATTCGGAGTTTTTAGATCTTGATGCAAAAATTGGTAAAAGTGGGATTGAAGAGGTTAAAACTTTAGATAGCAATGAACCCACTATTTTGGATTTCAAGGAATTTAATTATGATAATTGCTCTTTGATAGATTGTATTCCTTGTTGCAATCCGTGCTAAATTCTCCTCATGCTTATAGTCAAAATAAAGCCTTTACTAAACATATCGTTGATGCTTTGATGCAATCTTATGAAGAAAAACTTGAGTTGGAAGTTTCTATCCCTAGAAAACTTTATGATGAGTGGGAACCTACAATTAAAATTAAAATTAAAGTTCATGAATGCTATGCTTTGTGTGATTTGGGTGCTAGTGTTTCCACGATCCCAAAAACTTTGTGTGATTTGCTAGGTTTCCGTGAATTTGATGATTGTTCTTTAAACTTGCATCTTGCGGATTCTACTATCAAGAAACCCATGGGAAGAATTAATCATGTTCTTATTGTTGCAAATAGGAACTATGTGCCCGTAGATTTCATTGTTCTTGATATAGATTGCAATTCGTCATGTCCTATTATTCTTGGTAGACCTTTCCTTAGAACGATTGGTGCAATCATTGATATGAAGGAAGGGAATATTAGCTTCCAATTTCCGTTAAGGAAAGGCATGGAACACTTCCCTAGAAATAAAATTAAATTACCATATGAATCTATTATGAGATCCACTTATGGATTGCCTACCAAAGATGGCAATACCTAGATCTGTCCTCGCTTTTATGCCTAGCTAGGGGCGTTAAACGATAGCGCTTGTTGGGAGGCAACCCTATTTTATTTTATTTTTTTGATTTTGGGTTATGTTTAGGAATAAATAATCCATCTAGCTTCTGTTTAGATGTGGTTTTGTGTTTTAATTAGTGTTTGTGCCAAGTAGAACCTTTGGGAAGACTTGGGGAAAGTCTTTGCGATCTTGCTGTAAAAAACAGAAACTTTAGCACTTACGAGATTAGCTACAACTTTTTACTGGAGATTGATATTTAGTTGATTCTTTTTGAAGATGATTAATAGATAAATTATTCACGTCCAGCAATTTATTTTAGAAGTTTTGGAGTTCCATAAGTTTGCGTTAGTTACAGATTACTACAGACTGTTCTGTTTTTGACAGATTCTGTTTTTTGCGTGTTGTTTGCTTATTTTGATGAATCTATGGCTAGTAATGGAGTTTATGAACCATACAAAAGTTGGAATACAGTAGTTTTAACACCAATATAAATAAAGAATGAGTTCATTACAGTACCTTGAAGTGGTGTTTTGTTTTCTTTCGCTAATGGAGCTCACGAGATTTTCTGTTAAGTTTTGTGTTGTGAAGTTTTCAAGTTTTGGGTAAAGATTTGATGGATTATGGAACAAGGATTGGCAAGAGCCTAAGCTTGAGGATGCCCAAGGCAACCCAAGGTAAAATTCAAGTACAACCAGAAGCCTAAGCTTGGGGATGCCCCGGAAGGCATCCCCTCTTTCGTCTTCGTCTATCGGTAACTTCACTTGGGCTATATTTTTATTCACCACATGATATGTGTTTTGCTTGGAGCGTCTTGTATGATTTGAGTCTTTGCTTTTTAGTTTATCACAATCATCCTCACTGATTACACCTTTTGAGAGACACACACATGATTCGGAATTTGTTAGAATACTCTATGTGCTTCACTTATATCTTTTGAGCTATATAGTTTTTGCTTTAGTGCTTCACTTATATCTTTTAGAGCACGGTGGTGGTTTTATTTTATAGAAATTATTGATCTCTCATGCTTCACTAATATTATTTTGAGAGTCTTAAACAGCATGATAATTTGCTTTAATTGTGAAATTAATCCGAATGTGATAGGCATCCAAGATGAGCATAATAAAAACTTCCATATTGGGTTCATTGAATATCATGAGAAGTTTGATACTTGATAAGTGTTTTGAGATATAAAGGTGGTAATATTAGAGTGTACTAGTTGAGTAATTGTGAAATTGAGAAATACTTGTGCTAAGGTTGGCAAGTCCCGTAGCATGCACGTATGGTAAAAGTTGTGTGACAATTTTGACACATCAGGTGTTCTTTTTTTGCTTTCCTTATGAGTGGCGGTCGGGGACGAGCGATGGTCTTTTCCTACCAATCTATCCCTCTAGGGGCATGCATAGTAGTACTTTGCTTCGAGGGCTTTCAATAAGTATATGAGTTCTTTATGACTAATGTGAGTCCATGGATTATACGCACTCTCAACCTTCCAAAATTTTCTAGCCTCTACGGTACCGTGCATTGCCCTTTCTCGCCTTGAGAGTTGGTGCAAACTTCGCTGGTGCATCCAAACCCCGTGATATGATACGCTCTATCACACATAAACCTCCTTATATCTTCCTCAAAACAGCCACCATACCTACCTATCATGGCATTTCCATAGCCATTCTGAGATATATTGCCATGCAACTTTCCACCGTTCCGTTTATTATGACACGCTCCATCATTGCCATATTGCTTTGCATGATCATGTAGTCGACATTGTATTTGTGGCAAAGCCACCATTCATAATTTTTCATACATGTCACTCTTGATTCAATGCATATCCCGGTACACCGCCGGAGGCATTCACATAGAGTCATATTTTGTTCTAAGTATTGAGTTGTAATTCTTGAGTTGTAAGTAATAAAAGTGTGATGATCATCATTATTAGAGCATTGTCCCATGTGAGGAAAGGATGATGGAGACTATGATTCCCCCACAAGTCGGGATGAGATTCCGAACTAAATAAGAAAAAAGAGGCCAAAATAAAAAAAGATAAGGCCCAAGAAAAAAATAAGAGAAAGAAGAAAAAAATGAGAGAAAAAGAGAGAAGGGACAATGTTACTATCCTTTTTCCACACTTGTGCTTCAAAGTAGCACCGTGATCTTCATGATAGAGAGTCTCCTATGTTGTCACTTTCATATACTAGTGAGAATTTTTCATTATAGAAGTTGGCATGTATATTCCAATGATGGGCTTCCTCAAAATGCCCTAGGTCTTCGTGAGCAAGCAGTTGGATGCACACCCACTTAGTTTCTTTTGTTGAGCTTTGATATATTTATAGCTCTAGTGCATCCGTTGCATGGCAATCCCTACTCCTCTCATTGACATCAATTGATGGGCATCTCCATAGCCCATTGATTAGCCGCGTCAATGTGAGACTTTCTACCTTTTTGTCTTCTCACATAACCCCCATCATTATACTTTATTCCACCCATAGTGATATATCCATGGCTTGCGCTCATGTATTGCGTAAGGGTTGAAAAGGCTGAAGCGCGTCAAAAAGTATGAACCAATTGCTCGGCTTGTCATCGGGGTTATGCATGATGAGAACGTTTTGTGTGACGAAATTGAAGCATGGCCTAACTATATGATTTTGTAGGGATAAGCTTTCTTTGGCTATGTTATTTTGATAAGACATAATTGCTTGGTTAGCATGTTTGAAGGATTATTGTTTTTATGTCAACATTAAAATTTTATCTTGAATCTTTCGGATCTAAGTATTCATGCCACAATAAAAAGAATTACATTGAAAATTATGCTAAGAAGCATTCCACATCAAAAAAAATCTGTTTTTATCATTTACCTACTCGAGGACGAGCAGGAATTAAGCTTGGGGATGCTTTATACGTCTCCAACGTATCTATAATTTGTTGATTGTTCCATGCTATTATATTATCTGTTTTGGATGTTCAATGAGCTTTATTATACACTTTTATATTATTTTTGGGACTAACCTATTAACCGGAGGCCCAGCCCAAATTGCTGTTTTTTGCCTATTTCAGTGTTTCGAAGGAAAGGAATATCAAACGGAGTCCAAACGGAATGAAACCTTCGGGAACGTGATTTTCGGAACAAACGTGATCCAGAGGACTTGGAGTGGACGTCAAGCAATCAACGAGGAGGCCACGAGGCAGGGAGGCGCGCCTGCCCCCTGGGCGCGCCACCCACCCTGGGCGCGCCACCCACCCTCGTGGGCCCCTTGTAGCTCTCCTGACCAACCTTTTTCGCCTATATATAATCATATACCCTGGAAACATCAGAACAGGAGCAAAAACCCTATTTCCACCGCCGCAACTCTCTGTACCCGTGAGATCCCATCTTGGGGCCTTTTTCGGCGCTCCGCCGGAGGGGGCATTGATCACGGAGGGCTTCTACATCAACACCATAGCCTCTCCGATGATGTGTGAGTAGTTTACCTCAGACCTTCAGATCCATAGTTATTAGCTAGATGGCTTCTTCTCTCTCTTTGGATCTCAATACAAAGTTCTCCTTGATTCTCTTGGAGATCTATTCGATGTAATCTTCTTTTTGCGGTGTGTTTTTCGAGATCCGATGAATTGTGGGTTTATGATCAAGATTATCTATGAACAATATTTGTATCTCCTCTGAATTCTTTTATGTATGATTGGTTATCTTTGCAAGTCTCTTCGAATTATCAGTTTGGTTTGGCCTACTAGATTGATCTTTCTTGCAATGGGAGAAGTGCTTAGCTTTGGGTTCAATCTTGCGGTGCTCGATCCCAATGACAGTAGGGGAAACGACACGTATTGTATTGTTGCCATCGAGGATAAAAAGATGGGGTTTATATCATATTGCTTGAGTTTATCCCTCTACATCATGTCATCTTGCTTAAAGCATTACTCCGTTCTTATGAACTTAATACTCTAGATGCATGCTGGATAGCGGGCGATGTGTGGAGTAATAGTAGTAAATGCAGGCAGGAGTCGGTCTACTTGTCACGGACGTGATGCCTATATACATGATCATACCTAGATATTCTCATAACTATGCTCAATTCTATCAATTGCTCGACAGTAATTTGTTCACCCACCGTAATACTTATGCTATCTTGAGAGAAGCCACTAGTGAAACCTATGGACCCCGGGTCTATTTTCCATCATATTAATCTCCCGTCAACAAGCTATTTCTATCGCTGTTTATTTTGCTTTCTTTACTTTTAATCTTAAACATAAAAATACCAAAAATATTATCTTATCATCTCTATCAGATCTCACTTTTGCAAGTGGCCGTGAAGGGATTGACAACCCCTTTATCGCGTTGGTTGCAAGGTTCTTATTTGTTTGTGTAGGTACAAGGGACTTGAGCGTGGCCTCCTACTGGATTGATACCTTGGTTCTCAAAAACTGAGGGAAATACTTACGCTACTTTTTTGCATCACCCTTTCGTCTTCAAGGGAAAACCAACACCGTGCTCAAGAGGTAGCAGGCCACCCCTTGTGGGCTGCCTTGCCTCCCTACCACGGCCCATATGGCCCATATCTTCCCCTGGGGTTTCTGGTACCCCCCCCCCCGGTACCCCGATATGTACCCGATACATTCCGAAACACTTCCGGTGTCCAAATACTATCGTACAATATATCAATCTTTACCTCTCGACCATTTCAAGACTCCTCGTCATGTCCGTGATCTCATCCGGGACTCCAAACAATCTTCGGTCACCAAAACACATAACTCATAATACAAATCGTCATCGAACATTAAGCGTGCGGACCCTACGGGTTCGAGAACTATGTAGACATGACCGAGACACATCCCCGGTCAATAACCAATAGCGGAATCTGGATGTTCATATTGGTTCCTACATATTCTACGAATATCTTTATCGATCAAAACCGTAATGACAGCATACAACATTTCCTTTGTCATCGGTATGTTACGTGCCCGAGATTCGATAATCGGTATCTTCATACCTAGTTCAATCTCGTTACCGGCAAGTCTATTTACTCGTTCCGTAATACATCATCCCGCAACTAACTCATTAGTCATATTGCTTGCAAGGCTTATCACGATGTGCATTGGCCCAGAGATACCTCTCCGATAGTCGGAGTGACAAATCCTAATCTCGATCTATGTCAACCCAACAAACACCTTCGGAGATACCCGTAGAGCATCTTTACAATCACCCAATTACTTTGTGACGTTTGATAGCCCACAAGGCATTCCTCCGGTATCCGGGAGTTGCATAATCTCATAGTCAAAGGAATATGTATATGACATGAAGAAAGCTATAGCAATAAAACTGAATGACCATTATGCTAAGCTAACGGATGGGTCTTGTCCATCACATCATTCTCCTAATGATATGATCCCGTTCATCAAATGACAACACATGCCCATAGTTAGGAAACTTAACCATCTTTGATTAACGAGCTAGTCTAGTAGAGGCTTACTAGGGACACGGTGTTTTGTCTATGTATCCACACATGTATCAAGTTTCTGGTTAATACAATTCTAGCAGGAATAATAACCATTTATCATGATATAAGGAAATATAAATTAACAACTTTATTATTGACTCTTGAGCATATTTCCTTCAGTCTCCCACTTGCACTAGAGTCAATAATCTAGTTCACATCGCTATGTGATTTAACACCAATAATTCACATCACCATGTGATTAACACCCATAGTTCACATCGCCATGTGACCAACACCCAAAGGGTTTACTAGAGTCAATAATCTAGTTCACATTGCCATGTGATTAACACCCAAAGAGTACTAAGCTGTGATCATGTTTTGCTTGTGAGAGAAGTTTAGTCAACGGGTATGCCACATTCAGATCCGTATGTATCTTGCAAATTTCTATGTCTACAATGCTCTGCACGGAGCTACTATAGCTAATTGCTCCTACTTTCAATATGTATCTAGATTAAGACTTAGAGTCATCTAGATTAGTGTCAAAGCTTGCATCAACATAACTCTTTACGACGAACTCTTTATCGCATCCATAACCGAGAAACATTTCCTTAGTCATTTTAGGTAACTAAGGATAATTTGATCGATGTCCAGTGATCTACTACTGGATCACTATTGTGCCCCCTTGCCAAATTAATGGCAAGGTACATGATATGTCTGGTTCACAGCATGGCATACTTTATAGAACCTATGGCTGAGGCATAGGGAATGACTTTCATTCTCTCTCTATCTTCTGCCGTGGTCGGGCTTTGAGTCTTACTCAACTTCACACCTTGCAACACAGGCAAGAACCCTTTCTTTGACTAATCCATTTTGAACTTCTTCAAAATCTTGTCATGGTATGTGCTTTGTGAAAGTCCTATTAAGCGTCTCGATCTATCCCTATAGATCTTGATGCCCAATATATAAGTAGCTTCACCGAGGTCTATCATTGAAAAAAAATTCTTATTCAAGTATCCTTTTATGCTCTCCAGAAATTCTATATCATTTCCAATCAACGATGTGTCATCTACATATAATATCAGAAATGCTACAGAGCTCCCACTCACTTTCTTGTAAATACAGGCTTCACCATAAGCCTGTATAAAACCATATGCTTTGGTCACCTTATCAAAGCGTATATTCCAACTCCGAGATGCTTGCACCAGTCCATAGATGGATCGCTAGAGTTTGCACACTTTGTTAGCACCTTTAGGATCGAGAAAACCTTCTGGTTGCATCATATACAACTCTTCTTTAAGAAATCCATGAAGGAATGCAGTTTTGACATCCATTTGCCAGATTTCATAAAATGTGGCAATTGCTAACATGATTCAGACATACTTAAGCATCGCTACGAGTGAGAAAATCTAATCGTAGTCAACACCTTGAACTTGTCGAAAACCTTTTTGCGACAACTTGAGCTTTGTAGATAGTAGCACTACCATCAGCGTCCGTCTTCCTCTTGAAGATCCATTTATTCTCAATGGCGTGCCGATCATCGGGCAAGTCCACCAAACTCCACACTTTGTTCTCATACATGGATCATATCTCAGATTTCATGGCCTCAAGCCATTTACCGGAAAATGGGCTCTTCATCGCTTCCTCATAGTTCGTAGGTTCGTCAAGGTCTAGTAACATGACTTCCATAATAGGATTACCGTACCACTCTGGTGCGGATCATGCTATGTTTGACCTACGAGGTTTGGTAGTAACTTGATCTGAAGTTTCATGATCATTATCATTAGCTTCCTCTCTAGTTGGTGTAGGCATCATGGGAACGGTTTTCTACGATGAGCTACTTTCCAATTCTAGAGAAGGTACAGTTACCTCATCAAGTTCTACTTTCCTCCCACTCACTTCTTCCGAGAGAAACTCCTTCTCTAGAACGGATTTCTTAGCAACAAAAATCTTGCCTTCGGATCTGTGATAGAAGGTGTACCCAATAGTTTCTTTTGGGTATCCTATGAAGATGCACTTCTCCGATTTGGGTTCGAGCTTATCAGGCTGAAGCTTTTTCACATAAGCATCGCAACCCCAAACTTTAAGAAACGATAGCTTAGGTTGTTTGCTAAACCACAGTTCATACGGTGTCATTGAGGGAGTCCTGGACTAAGGGGTCCTCGGGCATCCGGCCTATTGGACATGGGCAGGACTAATGGGTTGTGAAGATACAAGACCGAAGACTCTCTCCCTTGTCCGGATAGGACTCTCCTTGGCGTGGAAGGCAAGCTTGGCGAGCAAATATGAAGATTCCTTTCTCTGTAACCAACTTTGTACAACCCTAGTCCCCTCCGGTGTCTATATAAACCGGAGGGCTTAGTCCGGAAAGGCACATAGTCATACAGGCTAGACTTCTAGGGTTTTAGCCATTACAATCTCGTTGTAGATCAACTCTTGTAATATTCATATTCATCAAGATCAATCAAGTAGGAAGTAGGGTATTACCTCCATAGAGAGGGCCCGAACCTGGGTAAACATTGTGTCCCCCGTCTCCTATTACCATCGACCTTAGACGCATAGTTCGGGACCTCCTACCCGAGATCCGCCGGTTTTGACACCGACATTGGTGCTTTCATTAAGAGTTCCACTATGCCGTCCACAAAAATTTCGATAGCTCCTTCAATCGTCAACAACGATGCTATCCAAGGGGAAACCTTCCAACCTGGACAAATCTTCGTGTTCGGCGGCTTCGCACTGTGGGCCAACTCGCTTGGCCATCTGGAGCAGATCGATAGCTACGCCCCTGGCCATCAGGTCAGATTTGGGAGCTTGAACTATGTCACAGATATCCGTGGAGACTTGATCTTCGACGGCTTTGAGACCACGGTAGCGCTCCCTGTCCGTACGATGAACATGACTTAAATATGTCCTCGGTCCGTACTCAAGAAATTGCACCTGTAACTACTCCGGCCTTAGATCCGGAGCAGATCGCGACATCCGAGGACGGGAAGCTCAACCCCGCCACGGAAGCCGCAGACTCCGCGACGTTGGAGCCGCATACAGACCTAACCCCGGGTGATATCTATGTCTCTGGAACCTCGGACTTGTTTCCAGCCATAAGTTCCGAACCATGTGTGACCGCGCATGTCGAGCTGGATCAGTCATCGATCGTTGAATTCAGCACCACGGACATCTTCCGGCACTCGCCTTTAGGTGACATATTAAACTCATTAAAAAAGCTGTCCTTAGCGGGGGACTCACAGCCGAACTATATTCGGTTCAAACTGGAAGCTGATGACAGGGAATTTCGCTTCCCACCCGCCACCCACTACATAGCCACCGTCGAGGATTTAACCGACATGCTCGATTACGCCTCCGAAGACATCGACGGCATGGACGACGACGCCGATGGGGAGCAAGGCCAAAACCCGCCGTTCACCAAAAGCTGGACGGCCACTTCTTCGTACGACGTATACATGGTGGATACACCTAAAGAAACTAACAACAATGACAAAGAGGATCCAGTTAAGGACAAACCTCCTAAGACACAACCCAGACGCCGGCCCCAGTGGCACCGCTCTAGGTCATGTCGTACAAAAGACATCAACACAGGCACCAGAGAAAACAATACTCCGGACGAGGCCGAAGACAACGAAGACCCTGTTGGGGCAAACTCCTAACAGGATGGACGCGAAGACGGGCACGTTAGCCCTGATGAACAGGCCATAAACGAAGACCCGTAGGACAGTAATTATCTTCCGCTCTCCGAGGATGAGGAGAGCCTCGGCAACGAGGATTTCATCGTGCCTGAGGAACCTCTCGAACAGGAGCGCTTTAAAAGCCGGCTAATAGCCACTGCAAGGAGCCTGAAAAAGAAGCAGCAGCAGCTTCAAGCTGACCAAGATCTGCTCAATGATAGATGGACCGAAGTCCTAGCCGCCGAGGAATACGGCCTTAGTGGCCCAGCCAAAAAATTTCCGAAGCGCAAATTGCTACCTCAGTTTGGTGATGAGGCGCCGGAGCCCATACCATCATCACACAATGTGGCTAATCGACCACAACGTGGTCACGACAGAGCAGCAACTCAAGCCGAACACCAGCCCGCCCCACCTCACCGTAAAGGCAGATGTAAAACAGCTCAGGGTTATACATATGACCTCCGGCAGGGCCTGGACAGCAGAGCAAGACATACTAGATCGATCGACGGATCACGAGGACGTGCCCCGACGCGCGGCGACGACTATCTACTCGGACACGACAAGCCTACTCACGCCCGGGCCGAAAACCGCAGACAGACTCCATCGGAGCTACGTCAGAGTGTGGCCCAATATAGAGGCGTCGCACATCCTCTTTGCTTCACAGATGAAGTAATGGAGCACGAATTCCCAGATGGGTTTAAACCCATGAATATCGAATCATACGACGGAACAACTGATCCCGCGGTATGGATCGAGGATTTCCTCCTCCATATCTACATGGCCCGTAGAGATGACCTTCATGCCATCAAATACCTGCCATTAAAACTCAAAGGACCAGCTCGGTACTGGTTAAATAGTTTGCCGGAAAACTCTATTGGCAGCTGGGAGGACTTGGAAGACGCCTTCCACGACAACTTCCAAGGTACATATGTCTGGCCACCAGATGCCGATGACTTAAGTCACATTGTCCAGCAGCCCAGAGAGTCAGCCAGGAAGCTCTGGACTAGGTTCTTAGTTAAAAGAAACAAATCGTCGACTGTCCGGACGCGGAAGCCCTAGCGGCCTTCAAACACAGCGTCCGAAATGAGTGGCTCGCCCGCCACCTCGGTCAACAAAAACCAAAATCCATGTCAGCTCTTACCGCTCTGATGACCCACTTTTGCGCGGGAGAAGACAACTGGCTCTCTCATAGAAGCAACAGCGCTAGCGATCCGGGCACTTCCGAAGTCCGAGACGGCAACGGCAAGCCACGGCGCAGCAAGCACAAACGTCGCAATGATAACGATAGAATGCGCGACACATCGGTCAACGACGGATTCAGCGGTCCCAAACCCGGTCAACGAAAAAAGCCATTCAAGGCAAACAGAGACGGACCATCCAATTTAGACAAGATATTGGACCGGCCCTGCCAGATTCATGGCCACCCCGATAAGCCAGCTAATCATACCAACAGAAGCTGTTCGGTCTTCAAGCGGGCCGACAAGCACAACGCCGAACACAAGGGGAGGAGGCCGCCCGGTGATAGCAACGACGAAGAGACTCACCAACCAAATACCGGGGTTCAGAAGCAATTTCCCCCCGAAGTAAAAACAGTGAACATGGTATACGTGCACATAATGCTACAAGGGAGCAGGAGAAGCACTCCCTCCGGACTGAAGATCATACTACGCCGACCTCAGCCGAAGTATAAAGCGGTCTTATTAAACTGCATACCTTGTCGGCCCTTAAGCCACCAGTCTCCAGTCAACAGGATCGACCAATTCCGGAGCGGAACTAGCAGTTCGGCTTCCGCCGCCCACCTCTTATACCTGCGAAATCTGTACCGCGCATACATAACTATGCACTTAAAATACCCTGGGCATCAGCGGAAGCACAATACGGACGAGCCTGCAAGCACTCCCATAACCTTTGTTTCTTTTCTAGTTACTCTTTCCTTTTCATTATCCTTTACCACAGGTGACGCAAAGGCTAATCATCTCATGGACTCTATCGGAGTTCGGATTCATACACTCACCTAAGGGCTATTTCCGTCAAGGAGTTCCCACACCAAGGACAGGCGGCGCAGACGTGCGACAGGAGGTCCAAAATAACTTTTTGTAGACCGCACTCTTTATTTCGAGCCTGTAATGTGCCTTTTTCCTCCGCCTTCGACCCCGGGCATGTCAAATAGACGGGGTTGCGGCTTTGTTATCTATAAAATAAATATTGGCATATCACTGAGGTCCCAGTAAACATAATCCGCATCCAGCATTCACTTTTTTCAAAAAAACTGAATTCGGCTCCTGTGGTTGTTTCACACATATACCTCGGCATAACTTGCCCGGGGCTCGATATGGGAACAAATGAGTTGCCTACAAGTCCAAACAGCTTTATAGCGTACTTCGGCGTCGCGAGTTTGGCCTTATATGCATCAGCTCCGAATCATGTCTTGGGTCAATAGTTGGGTTGCGCGGCTCCTGTGCTTGCTACCTTACGTTCCGCTCTATCGGCTAGGGTAGTAAAGGGAGAACTACTGCGATTGTGCTTCCAGTTCATCTGGTCAAGCACCTCAATAGAGAAAGCCGAAAAGTTACTGTCATGATGCGGCAAGAGCTGATCAACCACTCGATGACTTATCAGAATCTTTCGCGATTCCCTTCGTATTATACGAAGGACCTTTTTCTTCAGGTCATATATGTAACGCACCATATCGGAATAAGCCGTATACATACCAGAGGCTATATCGTAGTCCCCCCATGAAACTCCTATGGCTAAGTGAAAGTGTCAACGCCCTATAGTCTGATTGCCTAGTTCACCGCATTGACTCCTCCTTAATGGACCAAGACATTGGGTTAAGAGTGATCAAATGCTTTTCCGAACACCCCCGTACTTTATACGAGGGGGCTGAAGCCGACGACTGGAAAACTTTCAGAATAATACAAAAACGGCCGCACGGGAGGAACAAAAGTTTTAGGCGAAACTACAAAAAATAGCCTTATTATAAATATTGTCTTTTACAAAATTTCCATACATTTCACTTGAATATCATGTTTTTCGAGCATTGACCCTCTATCAAGCGGGCACCCTCCAGGACATCCTCGAAATAATGCTCTGGTGTGTGATGGTCCTTGCCCTTGGGTGGACCCTTCGCGACAACATCTGTGGCCTTCATCTTCGCCCAGTATGTCTTGACACGGGCAAAAGCCATCCGTGCACCTTCAATGCACGCCGACCGCTTAACGACATTGATACGCGACACCGCATCAGCAAGTCACCGCACCAAACCAAAATAACTATCCGGAATTGGATCGTTCGGCCACAGCCCGGTCACGGCGTCCTTTATGGCAGAACCGGATAGTCTATGGAGCTCAGCCCATTGGGTCATCTGTTCGTTCAGCAACAGTGGGCGTTTTGACGCACCAAACTGCGACCAGAAAAGCTTCTCCGTTGCATACCCTTCTTGCGCTTGTAAAACTGTGCCGCATCGGAAGCACTCTTTGGCAAGTCCAATAACGCGTCTGTAGAACTCCACACTTTATTAAGTGGAGCATAATTCGGATCGTCGAACTTAGTTTGCAATAAAAAGGGCTTACCAGCCGCGATCTCCCCAGCTTGTCGGATCTCCTCCCGGGCCGCTCTAGATTTGGACCGCACTTCTTTCGCCTCTTGTAAGGCCTTGTCAAGACCAGCCATTTTGGCTTTATTATCCTTCTCAAGGATTTCACAGCGGCTAGCGGCGTCCTTTAGCTCACGCGTCATCGTGGATATTCTCTCCTCGCATTGGCGCCGAGCAGCCTGTTCGGCCTTTAACTCGGTAGATGCCTTCTCGGCAGCCGCATTATTAATCCTGGCCTGCTCTTTGGCATGGGCCAGCTCAGCCCGAAGAATCTCGACCGCGGCGGCACCATCTGCAGTCATGCATAACACAATTCTTAGCGTCATGATCAAATACAGGCACATGCATGTAATGACAACCCCCGAGACATACCTTGCACCTCGTCAAGCCGCCTGTTGATAAGCGTAATGTCATCATCCGCCACATCAAGCTTCCGCTGCAGCTCTGCAACCTTTGCAGTCCGGGCAGTCGCCAGGGGGGTAACAGCCTGTGTTCCAATTAATCATCATTTCCTAGGCATATCTTTTTGATCCTCTGATCGCCCCATTGGGAAGCCAATCAGAGTCTCACGGGCTACTACCTCTACACAGGCACAGTTCGTGAATAAAACACACTCAAAGATTTTTTCAGTACAAACCTCGAAGCCTCTTAACAGGCTCGCACAGGCTTCATTCAGTCCGCTTTTCGCGGATAGAACCTTTTCAACCACCATACCCATCAAGGTACGATGTTCCTCCGAGACGGACGCCTGTTGCAGCATGCTCGTCAATATATCCGGCGCTTCTGGACCTCCGGAAGCTGCTGTAGGAGTACGGCCTCCCTTCGAAGGGATCCGTGTATCTGTCCCCAGAGTCATCTCCGGCTGTAAACCGGACAGTCTGGGGCCTTTATTGTTGGCCCCCGGATCCTGGGCCACCGAAGTATCACCTTCAGGTAGTGTCTTCATCACCCCTCGCACCACTTGATTAGGAGAGACCCTCCGGGACGACATCTCAAAGTCGTCCGCCTTATTGGGCGAGGAGACCGGAGGAGGTGTCTCGCTTTCCATCATCTCCGGAAGAAGATCTCCCGAGGAAGAGGATTGGTGAAGAAGACTATCTGCCGAGCTGCAAAAACATATATTCTAGATGTTACCTTGGTAACAGGAAAGGAACGTGATATGTTTAAAAACACCCTCGTTCACTCACGATTCGACTAGAGGCTTGTCCTCATCATGGGACTGTGCGAAGACGCCATCCTTCAAGCCCGAGCCGCCCGACTGGGGCACCTTGCCTCGCTTAGGAGCCTTTCCTTCCCAGTCTTTGGAGGCAGCCCTTTTCTTACCAGGGGGCGGAGAGACGTTGACTCCTCCTTCACTTTTGTCCTCAGACGATGGAATTTTGATTCCCCCGGACACAATGTTTGATATACCTTCGGGATGGAGGCCGCCTTTGGTCTTCCCGCTTTCCGCCTTGTCCTCCTCCATAGGCATCTGGTATGGTGCCGGGGCCAACATCCTTGTTAGTACGGGATCCGCTGGGTCTTCGAGGAGGGGGGCCGAGCACCTAATTCACTCCGCTTTCTTTACCCAGCCCTGGAAAAAATAGTTTGCTCAGTAACGTATTACGGCATGCTTAACTACAAAGTGTCCGGGAGTTGAGCGCTTACCGAGGTATCCGGATGGTTGCAGTCGAGGCCGATGTCCTCGGTGGTGTCCGGCCACTGTTTTGGTTTCCCGAAAAACAACTTCCACATCCCTTTGTGCGTAGTGCCGAAGAAGTGTTGGAGGGTTCGTGGTCCTTCTGGATTGAACTCCCACATGCGAAGAGGCCTACGCTGGCATGGCAGGGCTCGGCGGACTAGCGTTACTTGAATCACGTTGATAAGATCGATGTCCCTCTCAAGGAGGGTTCAAATGCGGCTCTGTAGAGTCTGCACTTCATCAACTGATCCCCAGTCCAGCCCCTTATTAATCCATGATGCAAGCTGTAATGGAGGGCCCGAACGGAATGCAGGTATAGCTGCCCACTTGGTACCGCAGGGTTCTGTGACATAAAACACTCCCGCTGCCATTGGTTGGAAGTTTCGGTGAAAGAACCTTTTGGCCAAAGAGCATTGGTAAGCTTGCTCACTACAGCGCCACCGCACTCCGCCTGTTTCCCGTCGACCACCTTTGGCCTCACACTAAAGGTCTTGATCCATAAGCCGAAGTGTGGGGGAATTCGGAGGAAGGCCTCACACGTGATGATGAATGCCGAGACGTGAAGGAAAGAATCTGGGGCTAGATCGTGAAAATCTAGTCCGTAGTAAAACATGAGCCCCCGGACGAAGGGGTGAAAAGCGAACCCTAACCCTCGGAGGAAGTGAGAGATGAATATGACCCTCTTGCCGGACCTGGGAGTCGGAATAACCTGTCCTTGAGCAGGAAGCCTGTGGGGGATCTCCGCGGTCAGGTATCTGGCTGCCCGAAGCTTCGCAATGTCCTCCTCTGTAACAGAGGAACCCACCCATCGGCCCTGCGGGCTGGGTCCGGACATGACTAGGAAGCTTGAAGCAATGGAGTCGAACCTTGGGTGCTAGAACTCGAGTTTGGGGAGGCTGAGGAGAAGTTTGGCGTAAAGAAAGACGGCCCTTGGCTCCTTTATAAAGGCAATGGGTATCGAACGCCTCCTCCTAAGCCTGAAAACCTGCCTATTCCTAAGGAATTTTTCCAATGGAACGGTTGGGTTACCCACGCTCGTATTAATGAGAATCCCGCAATACGGGGTCATGATCTTTGCTTCGACAAGACGTGCCAATAAAAACCTCGCCTCAAAACATGGAACGGCAGGACAGGAAACGGTTCGAAATAATGACCGGGCAAGCGTGATGTCACGTTACGAAAAGTTGTCTGCAGATTGGACTCGTGAAATATTATATTCTCTACGGTTGTGGTACTTGTGTTGCAGATCCGGACACGTTCGTCCGAAGACTATCTTGGAGTATTTGGAAAGGGGAACCCGCCTTGCAATGCCGAAGACAATCTGTGCGCAGACACCTCATCATTGAAGCCTGGTTCAGGGGCTACTGAGGGAGTCCTGGACTAAGGGGTCCTCGGGCATCCAACCTGTTGGACATGGGCCGGACTAATGGGCTGTGAAGATACAAGACCGAAGACTCTCTCCCGTGTCCGGATAGGACTCTCCTTGGCGTGGAAGGCAAGCTTGGCGGCCAAATATGAAGATTCCTTTCTCTGTAACTGACTTTGTACAACCCTAGTCCCCTCCGGTGTCTATATAAACTGGAGGGCTTAGTCTGGAAAGGCACATAGTCATACAGGCTAGACTTCTAGGGTTTTAGCCATTACAATCTCGTGGTAGATCAACTCCTGATATTCATATTGATCAAGATCAATCAAGCAGGAAGTAGGGTATTACCTCCATAGAGAGGGCCCAAACCTGGGTAAACATTGTGTCCCCCATCTCCTGTTACCATCGACCTTAGACGCACAGTTCGGGACCCCCTACCCGAGATCCGCCGGTTTTGACACCGACAATCGTCTCAACGGATTTAGACGGTGCCCTAATTAACGTCAATGCAGCTGTCTCTAATGCATAACCCCAAAACGATAGTGCTAAATCGGTAAGAGACATCACAGATCGCACCATATCTAATATAGTACGGTTACGATGTTCGTACACATCATTATGTTGTGGTGTTCCAGGTGGCGTGTGTTGTGAAACTATTCCACATTGTTTTAAATGAAGGCCAAACTTGTAACTCAAATATTCGCCTCCGCGATCAGATCGTAGAGACTTTATTTTTTTGTTACGATGATTCTCCACTTCACTCTGAAATTCTTTGAACTTTTCAAATGTTTCAGACTTGTGTTTCATCAAGTAGATATACCCATATCTGCTCAAATCACCTGTGAAGGTCAAAAAATAACGATACCCGCCGCGAGCCTCAACACTCATCGGACCGCATACATCGGTATGTATTATTTCCAATAAGTCAGTGACTCGCTCCATTGTTCCGGAGAACGGAGTTCTAGTCATCTTGCCCATGAGGCATGGTTCGCAAGTATCAAATGATTCATAATCAAGTGATTCCAAAAATCCATCCGTATAGAGTTTCTTCATGCGCTTTACACCAATACGACCTAAACAGTAGTGCCACAAATATGTTGCACTATCATTATCAACTTTGCATCTTTTGGCATCAATATTATGAATATGTGTATCACTACGATCGAGATTCAATAAACCATTTACATTGGGTGTATGACCATAGAAGGTTTTATTCATGTAAACAGAAAAACAATTATTCTCTGACTTAAATGAATAACCGTATTGCAATAAACATGATCTAATCATATTCATGCTCAACGCAAACAGCAAATAACATTTATTTTAGGTTCAACAGTAATCCCGAAGGTAGAGGGAGTGTGCGATGGTGATCGTATCAACCTTGGAATCACTTCCAACAGTCGTCTCTGTTCATTCTGCAACTCATGTATCGAGTTACTAATCTCAGCAACTGAACCGGTACCAAATACCCAGGGGTTTCTATGAACACTAGTAAATTACACATCAATAACATGTATATCATATATACCTTTGTTCAATTTTCCATCCTTCTTATCTGCCAAGTATTTGGGGCAGTTCCGCTTCCAGTGACCATTTCCTTTGCAGTAGAAGCACTCGGTTTCAGGCTTGGGTCTAGCTTTGCGCTTCTTCATGGGAGTGGCAACTTGCTTGCCATTCCTTTTTGAAGTTCCCTTCCTTGCCCTTTTACTTGAAACTAGTGGTCTTGTCAACCATCAACACTTGATGCTCTTTCTTGATTTCTACCTTCGTCGATTTCAGCATCGCGAAGAGCTTGGGAATTGTTTTATCTGTCCCTTGCATATTATAGTTCATCACACGAAGCCTTTGTAGCTTGGTGGTAGTGATTGAAGAACTCTGTCAATTACACTATCATCCGGAAGATTAACTCCCAGCTGAGTCAAGTGGTTATGGTACCCAGACATTCTGAGTATGTGTTCACTAACAGAACTGTTCTCCTCCATCTTGCAAGTATAGAACTTGTTGGATACTTCATATCTCTCAACTCAGGCATTTGCTTGAAATATTAACTTCAACTCCTGGAACATCTCATATGGTCCATGACATTCAAAACGTCTTTGAAGTCCCGATTCTAAGCCGTAAAGCATGGCACACTGAACTATCGAGTAGTCATCAGATCGAGCTTGCCAGACATTCATAACATCAGCATTTCCTCCTGCAGCAGGCCTTTCATGTAGCGGTGCATCAAGGACATAATTCTTCTATGCAGCAATGAGGATAATCCTCAAGTTATGGACCCAGTCAGTGTAGTTACTGCCATCATCTTTCAACTTAGCTTTCTCTAGGAATGCATTAAAATTCAAGGGAACGGTAGCATGGGCCATTGATCTACAACATAGATATGCAAAAACTATCAGGACTAAGTTCATGATAAATTAAGTTAATTAATCATATTACTTAAGAACTCCCACTTAGATAGACATCCCTCGAGTCATCTAAATGATCACATGATCCATATCAACTAAACCATGTCCGATCATCACGTGAGATGGAGTAGTTTTCAATGGTGAACATCTCTATGTTGATCATATCTACTATATGATTCACGTTCGACCTTTCGGTCTCAGTGTTCCGAGGCCATGTCTGTACATGCTAGGCTCGTCAAGTTTAAACCGAGTATTACACACGTGCAAAACTGTCTTGCACCCGTTGTATGTGAACGAAGAGCTTATCACACCCGATCATCACGTGGTGTCTCGGCACGACGAACTGTCGCAACGGGGCATACTCAGGGAGAACACTTATACCTTGAAATTTTAGTGAGGGATCATCTTATAATGCTACCGTCGTACTAAGCAAAATAAGATGCATAAAAGATAAACATCACATGCAATCAAAATATGTGACATGATATGGCCATCATCATCCTGTGCTTTTGATCTCCATCTCCAAAGCACCGTCATGATCTCCATCATCACCGGCTTGACACCTTGATCTCCATCATAGCGTCATTGTCGTCTCGCCAACTATTGCTTCTACAACTATCACTAACGCATAGTGATAAAGTAAAACAATTACATGGCGATAGCATTTCATACAATAAAGCGACAACCATAAGGCTCCTGCCAGCTGTCGATAACTTTTACAAAACATGATCATATCATACATCAACGTATATCACATCATGTCTTGACCATATCACATCACAACATGCCTTGCAAAAACAAGTTAGACGGCCTCTACTTTGTTGTTGCAAGTTTTACGTGGCTGCTACAGGCTTCTAGTAAGAAACGTTCTTACCTACGCATCAAAACCACAACGATGTTTCGTCAAGTTTGCTGCTTTAACCTTCAACAAGGACCGGACGTAGTCAAATTCGATTCAACTAAAGTTGGAGAAACAGACACCCGCCAGCCACCTTTATGCAAAACAAGTTGCATGTCTGTCGGTGGAACCGGTCTCATGAACATGGTCAAGTAAGGTTGGTCCGGGCCGCTTCATTCAACAATACCGCTGAATCAAAATAAGATGTTGGTGGTAAGCAGTATGACTATGATCGCCCACAACTCTTTGTGTTCTACTCGTGCATATCATCTACGCACAGACCTGGCTCGGATGCCAATGTTGGGGAACGTAGCATGCAATTTAAAAAAAAATCCTACGATCACGCAAGATCTATCTACGAGATGCATAGCAACGAGAGGGGGAGAGTGCGTCCACATACCCTCGTGGACCGAAAGCGTAAGCGTTTACTTAACGCGGTTGATGTAGTCGAACATCTTCTCGATTCAACTGATCAAGTACCGAACGTACGACACCTCCGAGTTCTGCACACGTTCAGCTCGATGAGGTCCCTCGAACTCTTGATCCGCGCACGGCTTCGCTTAAGCACTACGACAATATGACCGGAGGAGCAAACTGTGGAGGGGGGCGCCGCACACAACTAGGAACAATTGATGTGTGTTAGAGGCGCCGCCCCCGTATATAAAGGAGGGAGAGGGGAGGAGGCCGGCCTAGGAGCGCCCCAAGTGGGATTAGTCCCACTTGGGCTCCTACTCCAATTCGCCCCCCCCCCCTTTCCTTTTACGGAAAGGGGAAAGGGGGAAGGAGGAGGAGGAGGAGAAGGAAAGGGGGCGCCGCCGCCTCCCCTAGTCCAATTCGGGCTCCTCCCTTGGGGGACACCACCCCTTGTGGGCTGCCTTGCCTCCCTACTATGGCCCATATGGCCCATATCTTCCCCCGGGAGGTTCCGATAACCCCTCGGTACTCCGATATGTACCCGATACATTCCGAAACACTTCCGGTGTCCGAATAGTATCGTCCAATATACAAATCTTTACCTCTCGACCATTTCGAGACTCCTCGTCATGTCCGTGATCTCATCCGGGACTCCGAACAATCTTCGGTCACCAAAACACATAACTCATAATACAAATCGTCATCGAACGTTAAGCGTGCGGACCCTACGGGTTCGAGAACTATGTAGACATGACCAAGACACATCTCCGGTCAATAACCAACAGCGGAACCTGGATGCTCATATTGGTTCCTACATATTCTACGAAGATCTTTATCGGTCAAACCGTAATGACAACATACGTCATTTCGTTTGTCATCGGTATGTTACTTGCCCAAGATTCGATCGTCGGTATCTTCATACCTAGTTCAATCTCGTTACCGGCAAGTCTCTTTACTCGTCCCGTAATACACCATCCCGCAACTAAATCATTAGTCATATTGCTTGCAAGGCTTATCACGATGTGCATTACCGAGAGGGCCCAGAGATACCTCTCCGATACTCGGAGTGACAAATCCTAATCTCGATCTATGCCAACCCAACAAACACCTTCGGAGATACCTGTAGAGCATCTTTATAATCACCCTGTTACGTTGTGCTGTTTGATAGCACACAAGGCATTCATCTGGTATCCAGGAGTTGCATAATCTCATAGTCAAAGGAATATGTATATGACATGAAGAAAGTTATAGCAATAAAACTGAACGATCATTATGCTAAGCTAACGGATGGGTCTTGTACATCACATCATTCTCCTAATGATGTGATCCTGTTCATCAAATGACAACACATGTCTATTGTTAGGAAACTTAACCATCTTTGATTAACGAGTTAGTCTAGTAGAGGCTTACTAGGGACACGGTGTTTTGTCTATGTATCTATACATGTATCAAGTTTCCGGTTAATACAATTCTAGCATGAATAATAAACATTTATCATGATATAAGGAAATATAAAATAACAACTTCATTATTGCCTCTAGGGCATATTTCCTTCAGATCTGGCTACCTCCGCTAGCCTCTACAGAATATCGATCCTAAGGCGCCACCTTGACACAACGTATACGTGAAACGTGCACACCATGTGGTGGAACAGTCGGCATCGCAGTACAGATAATGAAATAAATGCAACAAGAAATAATATACACAAATTATGAGGAGTCAAATTTAATGGGTGAATAAAACAAAGGTTTTTCAAGTAGGATACAACTCATACAACGGAAGCAAATATACCTTAGTCAGGTAAATAATATAGATTGCCTTAATAAGGCTTTTAAGAAAAGGCAAACGGCGTTCATATCCTTGCCCAGACCACTATATATGGGATAACCAGCTAACTTGTACATCAATGAACCTGCTTCTTGAATTGATGTCGGTTGGATTGTGGTAATCCATGGAAAAGAGTAAATTAAGTAACTACTCAGCTGTACACGCAAGACTTACATCAGACCTAATCTATTTTATGCAACATGTTTCAAGGGAAGAGTATGTGGTTTAGCAATGCAAACAATAAGCATTCTACATATACACACTACAACTTACGTCTAAATGAGATAAGAATAGGGAGCGCATAAAAGTAAATGGGCGTGGAACATGTACTCTATCCACCTACCTACAGCCAACATTACACTACCTTGTCTTCTCCCTCTCATCTCCTGCCAGGAAGAACCCACAAACGCACTCACATGGTTGGCAAGTTTTTTATATTATTAAGGTTAAAGTTGTTTCTATGATAAAGTCAATAAGATGCAAGTCATTCAAAACCGCAAACACGGCTACTCAAATAGATTTATCCCTGCATGGGTGCACTACTATACCCAAACACGTTCGGTTGCCCCTTATAGGCCAGAAAAACACATCATATGCCCAAACTGGTGGGTTTGGATCGACTACGACACTCCCCTAGCCACGTGCAAGTCCAGGAAGCCACTCGATTGGGTCGACACCCGAATAAAAAATCCGATCCTAATTTTTTCCTCGAATTTGGAATTTTAAAATTTAGTCAGGGTCAATTAAAGAATTCAAAAATTATTGTGATTGTTTGATCTTAGCTAGATCAAAATGGCAGTCAATAGTCATGTTAGTTGACTTGCTTCGTTTTGTCATCATTTGCATTGCTAGCTTTGTTTGTTGCATTATCATGAGTGATGCGTGTGATTGGCTGTTTGCTAGATGGGGTTGGCGGTCACTTTGTACCAACAAAGCCAGGAGAAGCCATTCACTTTGTGTCATCATTGATTGAAATTGAATGGAAAACCAAAGTGGCAAACTTGTCGATGACCTCAAGAACGACAACAAGAAGTTGAGAAAAACCATGACACAAGCTCCCAACAACCCATTGGACTGGATGACAAAGATGAGGAAGGTGGGACAAGCCACTATGCCAAAGAGGAACATTCAAGTGACGGAAAACAAGTGAGAGAAGGGCAGGGCCGTGCGTGATGCCGCGGTGAGCAAAATGTCCGCCACATGGACGACATTTTTTTCACCAAGGAGGATAAAGAAGGAGGAGAGGTACAAACTCTTCTTGGATGCGCAAAAAGAGAGGACGGATTGAGAGCAGGAGAGGGTGAACAAGAAATTGCAACTTCAGAAGGAGAAGATAGACTTGGAGAAGCATGAGGCGTATGTCAAATGTGGGATCGAGAAGGCAATTTTGGATCAATTGAGCTCGAGAAATCGAGGTTGTGGCTCACTCAGGACGCGGAGGATTCGAGGATCATGTTGGCCGACGCTACCCTCTTGGATCCGGAAGGCAAGAAGTGGCTTGAGGCGAAGAAAAAGGAGATCAACGCCCGCAAAGCAAGTGCCGAATGGTCTATTCTTGTATCACCTATTTATGAATTGTCGTATTTTCTCTTGGCATGTGTTTTATTTTGCATTGTTGAATTATTGAATTGGTGGTGAATTTGTGCTACATGATCGATGGATGTGCAAGGATTTTCATGGATTTGAGGGTTTAGATATGAGGGGTGTGGCTGTCCGGCACTGATCAGGGACGCGTTCGCGGATGTTCAGGGGGGGTGGATTTGCCCAGTCCAAGTGTAGATGCTCTTATAGGTCTTTCTACACCATTTGTCAAGTGAATTGATTTGAAACCAAAAAAATGTGTTGGCTCAAATCAGATGCCGATATATGTTCTCGTCCGTCGATTTGTTTTGTGAGGATTGGATCATATCAGTATGATGTTATGTGGCTTTGAGAGTCTATCTCAACATAAGCAAGAAATAGCAGGTGGCCCTCTCGCGAGGCAAGGGCCTGAGTTAGAATCCCCGCGGCTGCACCATTTCGTGTTTCTATTTCTTTCTCTTCCCCACTGACAGGTGGGACCAACACATAAAGAGAGCGTTAACTTGTGCCTCGTAGGCATAACTAACAGAGAGTTAACGGCGAGTGAGGAAAGTGTACTCAAATGTACATTAAACATAAGTTGTAGGGCTAATTTGTTCATTTTTCCAACTTTGTGTATGAATCTGTACCCGTCATATAAATTCATGCATCGAGATGCAGTAAACTCTTATAAGTTCTACAAATCTTTTTAGGTGATTTTTTAATTAAAGAAGGGGGCTTGAATAGCAAAAGGTGGCATGGTTTACATAACTAGGGCAGCACACATGGACTATTTCAGCTCAAGGATATCATCAAGCGGATGAACACCATCTTGATATGCCTTTGAAAAAAGAGGAAACATATTGATGTGCCTATCGAACTAGCTTTGCTATCACATTTTAGTGCTACCTGCAGCATAAAGAGTAGGGAATAATGATTAGCTTTAATTAAGAGTGAGTCGGACTAGGAGTAGTATACTAAAAGACGAGCTAAGCAACAAAAAAAAGTCCAGAGTTCCCCATCTCCCCTTTGGATTTTATTTCTCCTTTGTACTACTTTTAAAAGATTTTCAATACTTTCAAAATTATAACAAAATGGCATATCTCACGCTAACAAGTTTCTTTGTTTTACTAACATAGGTTCCCTACTCTATGCGGACAACTACCTCACATGACTACCACATTTTGGGTGCTAGTATACCCCCAAGCAGCGACAACACAAGCACACAACCTTGGAAATGAAATAATTTTGTCAGGTTGCAGGTAATATGCACGGCCATGTAAAATTATATGACCTCAGCTTTTGAACAGCCAAAATGTCTTGCACCGAATTGGATTTACATACGAAAAAACCAGAAGGATAGATCTAATAGCGAGTACTACAAAATTCAGGTTCTCCTGTGGTTAGATATATTTTTCGTTGCTTATTGTGTGTATCGAACCTGATAGCAGAAAATTGTTAGATTGTAGAAACTTTTGTTAGTAGTTTTTTTTTTGAAAAATAAATATATGTGGCTGTTCAATTCGTTTTCGTGATTTGGAAGCGTTGTCGCACAACATGTGTGCTCTCATGACAATAGCAAGGGTGGTTATGTTGCGCCCAAGCTTGTCGGACGCAAGACCATGCCTTGTGTGAAATATCACAAACTGCATGAAAAGGGCACAATGAATACTTTGTCTTTTGGTTTGTCCACTCTTTGAGAAGTGCTCATATAGTCATGAAGCCGTAGTGGAACTCACTAAAATCCATGAGACCACCAAGAATAAAAGAGTGGTCAGAAAGTTTTCCATATATATTTCAACCGAGTTTTAAATATACAAGCTTAGAAAAAAAATGCATGGTTGATATTGATCTTGTTTAAAGGATCTTGTTAACGTCAATATGATGGTTAAAACAAACCTCAAGATGGATGGGTAGATTGAACATGGGGACTAGGAACAGTAGCATAATTCGCAATGAACACAAATATGCACACAACCTTTTTTTTAAGTATGGGAGATGGGGCGGGTGATGCATGCAACTCTGCCGAAAACTATCATGCATGGACCTAGTGCAGTAATTAAGGACTATTCATATTAACGAGCTCACAAATCTTGAAGCAAATGCTTAGCCGCATGCATGCGTGCCCCTGCCCCTGCATTCACCGTGATTTTCCCTAAATTATTGTACTATATACTCTCTCTGTCAGGGAATACTTATCGCTCAAATAGATATATCTAGCGCTGAAATATGTTTAGATACATCAATTTAAGCCACAAGTATTTCTATACAGAGGGACTCCGTTCCTAAATATAAGTCTTATTAGAGATTTCAATGCAGACTACATACAAACATATATAGACGTATTTTAAATTATAGATTCACTTATTTTGCTCTGTATGTAGTTCACTATTCTGTAGTGAAATCTCTAAAAAGACTTATATTTAGGAACGAAAGGAGTACTAGTTAATTATATAACCTAACCCATATTGCAATTGCTCAAATGCGTTGGTGTTTACTATACAAGCTGAACACAAGTCTAGAAGGGGAACATAGAAAGGTTGCATTTAGCTTACCATACCAGTGCACAATAACTTAAAGATGATACTTCTTCCGTCCCATAATATGAGAGCGTTTTTGACACTATCCTCTGTCTCATAATATAAATGCGTTTTTAACACTTGAGGGAGTACTAAGCAAGCATAAACCAAAATAAGCGAGTGAGAACATTGTCAGTGCATCAACAGACCGCCAGTTTCACATAACCAAGAATCAAACATACACGGTTAACTTATTACCGAAAAAAAAGCATAACTTTTTTAGGGTTAACCCATGGAATGAAAAACATATATTGTCAGACTCTGAGGAGGTAGATGCTGAGCTCGGGCCCACCGTTGCCGTCGGGGTTTATCATGTAGAACGCTTCGGAGTCCCTGGATCCCACCACCCTCTCGAACCTGGCCCTCATGTACATCAGGTCCCCCTCGCCGGCGCCGCCGTCCGGGACGACGCCAGCGCCGACGGAGACGGGCTCGACGGCTCGGAGCAGCCGCCACTCCTCCGCGCCGCACTCCCTCCGCACGGCGTACCCGCACTTGCGCCCGTTGCAGTACGCTCGCCACGTCGGCTCCTCCACCAGCGCCGTCCGCCTCCTCTCGCCGCCTGCATGCATGTACACGTACGACATCCATCGATCACAACGGCATGTATACAAGGCGTACGTAGCAAGCATGGTACGTATAGTATTACCTGTGTTGTGTGCAGGCGTCTTCTCGCACTCGAGGGCGATGCGGACGAGGCCGGAGGACATCTCCCTGACGAGCGCACCGGTGGAGTACGCGGACAGCTCCACCATGAGCGCCGGCGGCGCGCGCGGGTCCGTCTGCAGCGCCAGGTGCACGCGGCCCCGGCGCCGGCCGAAGATGGTGCCGGTGACGCTCGACCCCATCGGCCTGCGCCCGCGCCGGCGCCGCGCGCGCGCCACCACGGCCAGGACCGCGGACCGGAGCCGCGCGAGCGCCTCCCGGCGCTTCCCTGACGGCTCAGGGGTTCCTCCTCCCGCCCCAACAGCGTCCGCGACGGACGGAGTAGAGACGACGAAGGTGGCTCCCTCGTCCTCCAGTTCCACCTCATCGTGGACGTCAGGTTCTTGCCCGCCGAGGGTCGGGCCGTGGCGCACCTTGCCGGCGCGCTTCCTGAGCAGCCACGGGATGCCGCCACTGGCGGTGGCGCCCCTGGACGGCGGGAGCGGCGACGGCGGCGGCTGCGAGGCGGCCACTGCCGCACGTAAGGTTCCCGCCATGACGACGGCTCACTTCACTCCTCAGCCCTGTCTCAGACGCGGCCTGTGCGTGCGTATCTCTAGTCGATCTGTACTATGTTTTGCGATGGCAAACGGCAGTATATCAAGCAGCAAAGCGCGCCTCGAGAGAGACAGACAGCCGCAGAGAGTGACAGCTTTAGCCGCAGAAGGATTTCGTCGGCTTTAGACGTGCGGGCTGCGCTTTTGGCATGCAGCGGGCGGCCACCAGCTGCGATATCTGCGTGGATACTCGGCGCTTTGGCGGGGGCACGGCAGCGCATGCACGCCGGAGCGAAAGACTGGGGAGAGAGGGCGGTGGGCAGAGCAGGCAGACCTACACGTACCGAACTGGTAGCGATTAAGGAAGAAGGGGGCAGCGATGATGGCGACGCCCGTGGATTTTAGCTGCTTCCCCCTCCGTCGCTTTCGCAGGAGGAGGAGGAGGCGGGGGAGACAGGGCATTGGGAGGCGGAACGTGTGACGCGCATATGACACTGACATAGTGTTTTCTGAAAGACAAAAAAGGTGACGTGATCGATGCCTTTGCAGAACGCTCCTCAGCCTTGGCGGTTAATTAGCGGAACCCGGAAATTTGTGGGAATCGGCACAGAATGGCGGGATGCCGTTTCTTTTGTGTGTGCCTCTGGATCCCATCACACTGGGATGAGATGTGGCTAGATTAATCATGCAGAAATGAATTATAGAGCAGCTAGCTCAAGGTGTGTGTATCAGCCATACCGCACTGAATTGATAGAAAATTGTAGATTGATCGAGTGCGCTAACCCTTCCAATCATGATTAGTCTCTCAGAGGATTATCTAACAGGCCACCAGGCGATCGTGTACCTGCATGTGGATCATTATTTATTGGTGCGTCGTATACAGTATGATTGCCATATCAACATGCACATATTTCCCGTTTTTTAAGAAGAACCCTTTCCGACTCAGGTTGCCTGAAAAACCGGGCGTGTGCAACTTTGTGACTTGCCTGCACCAAATGATGTCTTGGTTTGGTTTGCTCGCATTTTTATCGATGCACGCGTACCAAACTAATACTTTATTCTCGCGGGACAGGCCGAGTTAGTTTTTATATATGAAAAAATGAATTAAAATACCCTACTCCCTCAGCTCCAAATTAATTGATGCAACTCATACACATTGTAAACTGGATATTGTATATGGTTGCATCAATTAATTTGGATTGAAGGTAGTACAATAATATCTCAAGCATGTAAAAGGTATCAACTACTACTATATGAAGTCGGTGATAATTAATATGAATCTAAGGGAGTATTAAAAATATTGAGGGTTTTGCTACGAAAAGTTGTGGGGGTGTAGGCATGGGACAAGGGGTACGAAATAATGCTCTTTGCAGGGGCTATCGGGGTTCAAATTTTCGACAAAAACACAATGAAATCTCCGAAATTTTTGCCGGTACACAAAGTGGGTTTAGCTTCAATTTTGGGCTATATTCGAACAAAACGAAAAAACATGATTAAAAATCAATATTTTTTTCAAAATGAATACGAAATAGTTTTTTAAATGTTCAAAAGTCCATATTCTGAGGTAGCCCATTTGAGATAATTTAAATCTTGGCGGCTATCGAGAAGTTTTTGACTATAGATAGTTAAGTGCTTAATATTATTGAAGAATCATTTGTTCGTGAAATGAAGGGAGCACCATGAACCCAAAGGTACTTGGTTTCAATGCAAGAGCGCTGCTACACACACGATATACTTTGGACGATTTGCGCACGATGGTACACATCAAGCCGTTCATGCGCAGGGCAAAAGGGGTCTGCACCGTTCAATCCTGCATCGTGCATCATTCGGCTGGCCACTATCGTCCGCCCAGTGGTTTCGTCAATGCAAAGACTTGGCCAACAAAAATCTAATTAAAAGCAATCATTTTTAAATATTCCCTCCGTACTATAGTATATTGCGCATTGGTTTTCGTAAAAATCAATACAAACTTTGATCAAATTTATAGAGAAAAATATCTATGTTTGTAATATCAAATGTAAACCACATGAAATTATTTCATGATGAATCTAATGTCATTGATTTAGTATTCTCGATGTTGATATTTTTTTCCAAAAACTTAGTTAATGTTTGCATTATTTAGCTTTAGAAAGAACCAATGCACATTGTATTTTGCTCGTTTGATTGCTAGGATATAATCCTATATTTTTTTCCCAAAATTTTAATTGGAAATGTCAATCCACTCAGGGCCCTTGAAAAGACTCATTTGTTTTTTCAGTGGCCTATCTTTTCAAATAATTATTTTGCATCATGTTTCATCGGAAATTTCCATTCATTAAGATCTCTTGACAAGGTTCTTTTTTTCTTTGTGTGGCTCAATCATCAAACTCTGGTGCAAACACAACTCCATGCACTTTGGGTGAACATGACATTACAAACTGAGTTGCTTCTATTTATGCTATCCTACAAATCAAAGAGTCCCTTAGTAGGACACATGAAATATTTGCTTAGCTTATTCAAATGGCAGCATCAATCCGTTCAAGCATCTTTCAGACTATGCTGCAGAAAAGCACAACAAGGTGGTCCTACTCTTTATTTTAGAGATATAAAGGTGACATTAGCTGTGTCGTGCTACAAGAATAGTTGATCAAAGTGCTACCGTCTCGCATTCTAGCGTTAAGCCGGCGGTTCAGCAAGCCGTCGGTATCTTTATTTAAGACGGATAGGATAGCTCTCAACAGGATTTGGACCACTACTCGAAAACAGCAACATCAAGAATCAAGATCTTCTTCCTCTCAATGTGCCGACCCTAGGATTTTTACAGTATCGACACCATCATACCTACTCTGCAAAAGAAGCAAAACAAAGGGAAAAGCAGAGCAAAGGGTAAAAAGAAGCCTAGCTTGTCAGTGTAGGTGCTAGTAGTAGCACCAGATAGGCAGGGCATAACATCGCCAGATCCAAGGAAAGCATACATCAACAAAGGCAAACTCTTGGCAGGTTTTGGCTCCACAGGATTGCCATGTCGCCCGCAGTTTGGTGCATTTTTCACGGAGCCTAGGGAAAGCTCAAGAGCTATCATCTCCTCTGTCTCTTTAACCTCTGGCCACTGTCGGTGTTCGTGGACGACCAAAAGTCTCGGATTATATATTTTATTAAAATGCCCCAAGCTGTTATCTTACACTTGTAAAGATGCATAATCCAAGCAAGAAATCTCCTTTACATTCTCTTGTACGCAAAGTTTCACAGTTTGCATCTGCAGTTTTCGGGATTTTTTTAACACTTTTATTTACGAAATCTCGAAACTATCATTCCGATATTAGAATTTTCAAAAGTATCACCCGTCACTCCCATAACGAACAAAGAGCGACTCTTTTTTTTTTAGACACAAAGAGCGACTCTTTGTTCACCGCATGGCCGAAGAGGCCCTTTTCGTTCACTAATGGGCCGAAGACAGACTCCTCCTTTGTAGCCCGCCCAAAGAGTCACTCTTCCTTCTAAACAGCATTGAAACCCGTGAGAGAGCAACTAACTAACGTGTTTTCTTGTTTTTTATCTTTTGAGAGAGGCACGGATTTGCTTCCGCGAGAGGCATGGTTTTGCTTCCGCGAGAAGCACGGCCGTGCCTCTCGAAAACAAAAACAAAAATTCTTCCACGATAGGCACAGATTTGCATCTGCGAGAGACACGGTTTTGCTTCCCCGAGAGGCACGGTCGTGCCTCTCAAAAACGAAAAAAACATGTTTTTTTTTCTTTCGCGAGAGATAAGGATTTGCTTCGGAAAAAGGAAACTCGCAGGTTGCACATGCAATATGTTGGGGAACGTAGCATGTAATTTCAAAAAAATTCCTACAATCACGCTAGATCTATCTAGGAGATGCATAGCCACGAGGGGGGGGGGGAGTGTGTCCATGTACCTTCGTAGACCGAAAGCGGAACCGTTATGTTAACGCGGTTGATGTAGTCGAACGTCTTCACGATCCAACCGATCTAGTACCGAACGTACGGCACCTTCGAGTTCAGCACACGTTCAGCTTGATGACGTCCCTAAAACTCTTCATCCAGCAGAGGGTCGAGGGAGAGTTTCGTCAGCACGACGACGTGGTGACGGTGATGGTGATGTGATCTGCGCAGGGCTTCGCCTAAGCACTACGACACTATGACCGGAGGAGTAAGCTGTGGAGGGGGGCACCGCACACGGCTAAGAGAATAACGGATGTGTCTCCAAGGGGTGCCCTGCCCACGTATATAAAGGAGGGAGAGGGAGGAGGCCGGCCCTAGGGGGTGTGCCAAGAGGGAGGAGTCCTACTAGGACTCGCAATCCTAGTAGGATTCGCCCCCCCCCCCTTTATTCCTTCTCATGGAGGGGAAAAGAGGGAAGGGAGAGGGAAGAGGAGAAGGAAAGGGGGGCGCGCCCCGTCCCCTAGTCCAATTCGGACTCCCTATGGGAGGGGGGCCCGTCCACCCCTTGTGGGCTGCCTCCCCTCTCCCCTATGGCCCATGTAGGCCCATTACTTTCCCCGGGGGGTTCCGGTAACCCCTCGGTACTCCGATAAATATCCGAAACGTCCCGAAACCATTCCGGTGTCCAGATACTATCGTCCAATATATCAATCTTTACCTCTCGACTATTTCGAGACTCCTTGTCATGTCCGTGATCTCATCCGGGACTCCGAACAATCTTCGGTCACCAAAACACATAACTCATAATATAAAACGTCATCGAATGTTAACCGTGCGGACCCTACAGGTTTGAGAACTATGTAGACATGACCGAGACACATCTCCGATCAATAACCAACAGCGGAACCTGGATGCTCATATTGGTTCCTACATATTCTACGAAGATCTTTATCGGTCAAACCGCAATTACAACATACGTCATTCCCTTTGTCATCGGTATGTTACTTGCCCGAGATTCGATCGTCGGTATCCTCATACCTAGTTCAATCTCGTTACCGGCAAGTCTCTTTACTCGTTCCGTAATGCATCATCCCGCAACTAACTCATTAGTCACATTCCTTGCCAGGCTTATTATGATGTGCATTACCGAGAGGGCCCAGAGATACCTCTCCGAAACTCGGAGTGACAAATCCTAATCTCGATCTATGCCAACCCAACAAACACCTTTGGAGATACCTGTAGAGCATCTTTATAATCACCTAGTTACGTTGTGACGTTTGATAGAACAGAAGGTATTCCTTCGGTATCCGGGAGTTGCATAATCTCATAGTCAAAGGAATATGTATATGACATGAAGAAAGCCATAGCAATAAAACTGAACGATCAACATGCTAAGCTAACGGATGGGTATTTTCCATCACATCATTCTCCTAATGATGTGACCCCGTTCATCAAATGACAACACATGTCTATGGTTAGGAAACTTAACCATCTTTGATTAACGAGCTAGTCTAGTAGAGGCTTACTAGGGATACGGTGTTTTGTCTATGTATCCACACATGTATCAAATTTCCGATTAATACAATTCTAGCATGAATAATAAACATTTATCATGATATAAGAAAATACAAAATAACAACTTTATTATTGCCTCTAGGGCATATTTCGTTCAGTCTCTCACTTGCACTAGAGTCAATAATCTAGTTCACATTGCCATGTGAATTAACACCAACAGTTCACATCTTTATGTGATTAACACCCGTAGTTCACATCTCCATGTTATCAACACTCAAAGGTTTACTAGAGTCAATAATCTAGTTCACATCGCTATGTGATTAACACCCAAAGAGTACTAAGGTGTGATCATGTTTTGCTTGTGAGAGAAGTTTTAGTCAACGGGTCTGCCACATTCAGATCCTTATGTGTTTTGCAAATTTCTATGTTTAATGCTCTGCATTGAGCTACTCTAGCTTATTGCTCCCACTTTCAATATGTATCCAGATCGAGACTTAGAGTCATCTAGATCGGTGTCAACGCTTGCATCGACGTAACTCTTCACGACGAACTCTTTATCACCTCCATAACCGAGAAATATTTCCTTAGTCCTCTAAGGATAATTTTGACCGCTGTCCAGTGATCTACTCGTGGATCACTATTGTACCCCTTTGCCAAACTCATGGCAAGGTACACAATAGGTTTGGTATACAACATGGCATACTTTATAGAACTTATGGCTGAGGCATAGGGAATGACTTTCATTCTCTCTCCATCTTCTGCCGTGGTCGGGTGTCTTACTCAACTTCATACCTTAAAACTCAGGCAAGAACTCCTTCTTTGACTGATCCATTTTCAACTCCTTCAAAATCTTATCAAGGTATGTACTCATTGAAAGTCTTATCAAGCGTCTTGATCTATGTTTATAGATCTTGATGCCCAATATGTAAGTAGCTTCACTGAGGTCTTTCTTTGAAAAAAACCTTTAAAACACTCATTTATGCTTTCTAGAAAATTCTACATCATTTCCGATCAACAATAAGTCATTCACATATACTTATCAGAAAGGCTGTAGTGCTCCCACTCACTTTCTTGTAAATACAGCCTTCACCGCAAGTTTGTATAAAACTATATGCTTTGATCAACTCATCAAAGCGTATATTCCAACTCCGAGATGCTTGCATCAGTCCATAGATGGATCGCTGGAGCTTGCACACTTTGTTAGCACCTTTAGGATTGAGAAAACCTTTTGGTTGCATCATATACAACTCTTTTTCAATAAATCCATTAAGGAATGCAGTTTTGACATCCATTTGCCAGATTTCATAAAATGCGACAATTGCTAACATAATTCGGATAGACTTTAAGCATCGATACGAGTGAGAAAATCTCATCGTAGTCAACACCTTGAACTTGTCGAAAACCTTTTGCGACAATTCGAGCTTTGTAGATAGTAACACTACTATCAGCATCTGTCTTCCTCTTGAAGATCCATTTATTCTCAATGGCTCGCCAATCATCAGGAAAGTTAATTGAAGTCCATACTTTGTTCTCATACATGGATCCTATCTCAGACTTCATGGCCTCAAGCCATTTATCGGAATCTGGGCTCATCATCGCTTCCTCATAGTTCATAGGTTCGTCATGGTCTAGTAACATGACTTCCAGAACAGGATTACCGTACCACTCTAGTGCGGAACATGCTCTGGTTGACCTACGAGGTTCGGTAGTAACTTGATCCGAAGTTTCATGATCATTATCATTAGCTTCCTCACTAGTTGGTGCAGGCATCACGTGAACAGTTTTCTGTGATGAGCTACTTTCCAATTCAGGAGAAGGTACAATTACCTCATCAAGTTCTAATTTCCTCCCACTCACTTCTTTCGAGAGAAACTCCTTCTCTAGAAAGGATCCATTCTTAGCAACAAAGATCTTGCCTTCGGATCTGTGATAGAAGGTGTACCCAACAGTTTCTTTTGGGTATCCTATGAAGACACACGCCTCCGATTTGGGTTCGAGCTTATCAGGCTGAAGCTTTTTCACATAAGCATCGCAACCCCAAACTTTAAGAAACGACAGCTTAGGTTTCTTGCTAAACCACAGTTCATACGGTGTCATCTCAACGGATTTATACGGTGCCCTATTTAACGTGAATGCAGTTGTCTCTAATGCATAACCCGAAAACAATAGTGGTAAATCGGCAAGAGACATCATAGATCGCACCATATCTAATAAAGTACGGTTACGACCATTATCCTGTGGTGTTCCAGGTGGCGTGAGTTGTGAAACCATTCCACATTGTTTTAAATGAAGGCCAAACTCGTAACTCAAATATTCGCCTCCGCGATCAGATCGTAGAAACTTTATTTTCTTGTTACGATGATTATCCACTTCACTCTGAAATTCTTTGAACTTTTCAAATGTTTTAGACTTGTGTTTGATCAAGTAGATATACCCATATCTGCTCAAATCATCTATGAAGGTCAGAAAATAATGATACCCGCCGCGAGCCTCAACACTCATCGGACCGCATACATCGGTATGTATTATTTTAAATAAGTCAGTGACTCGCTCCATTGTTTAGGAGAACGGAGTTTTAGTCATCTTGCCCATGAGGCAAGGTTCGCAAGTATCAAATGATTTGTAATCAAGTGATTCCAAAAATCCATCCGTATGGAGTTTCTTAATGCACTTTACACCAATGTGACCTAAACGGCAGTGCCACAAATATGTTGCACTATCATTATCAACTTTGCATCTTTTGGCATCAATATTATAAATATGTGTATCACTACGATCGAGATTCAATAAACCATTTACATTGGGTGTATGACCATAGAAGGTTTTGTTCATGTAAACAGAACAGCAATTATTCTATGTCTTAAATGAATAACCATATCGCAATAAACATGATCCAATCATATTCATGCTCAACGCAAACACCAAATAACATTTATTTTGGTCCAACACCAATCTCGAAGGTACAGGGAGTGTACGATGGTGATCTTATCAACCTTGGAATCACTTCCAACACACATTGTCACCTCACCCTTAACTAGTCTTTGTTCATTTTGCAATTCCTGTTTCGAGTTACTAATCTTAGCAACTAAACCGGTATGAAATACCCTGGGGTTCTATGAATACTAGTAAAGTACACATCAATAACATGTATATCAAATATACCTTTGTTCACTTTGCCATCCTTCTTATCCGCCAAGTATTTGGGGTAGTTCCGTTTCCAGTGATCATTCCCTTTGTAGTAGAAGCACTCAGTTTCAGGCTTAGGTCTAGCTTTGGGTTTCTTTACTGGAGTGGCAACTTGCTTGCCATTCTTTCTTAATGTTCCCTTTCTTTTCCTTTGCCCCTTTTCTTGAAACTAGTGGTCTTGTTAACCATCAACACTTGACGCTCTTTCTTGATTTCTACCTTCACCGATTTTAGCATCACGAAGAGCTCGGGAATCGTTTTCGTCATCCCTTGCATATTATAGTTCATCACGAAGTTCTAGTAACTTGGTGATAGTGACTAGAGAACTCTGCCAATCACTATCTTATCTGGAAGATTAACTCCCACTTGATTCAAGCGATTGTAGTACCCATACATTCTGAGCACACGCTCACTAGCTGAGCTATTCTCCTCCATCTTGTAAGCAAAGTACTTGCCAGAGGTCTCATACCTCTCGACACGAGCATGAGTCTGAAATACCAATTTCAGTTCTTGGAACATCTCATATGCTCCATGGCGTTCAAAACATTTTTGAAGTCGCAGTTCTAAGCCGTAAAGCATGGTGCACTAAACTATCAAGTAGTCATCATACCGAGCTTGCAAAACGTTCATAACGTCTGCATCTGCTCCTGCAACAGGTTCGTCACCTAGTGGTGCATCAAGTACATAATTCTTCTGTGCAGCAATGAGGATAATCCTCAGATCACGGACCCAGTCCGCATCATTGCTACTATCATCTTTCAACTTAGTTTTCTCTAGGAACATATCGAAAATAAAACAGGGGAGCTATACGCGAGCTATTGATCTATAACATAGATATGCAAATACTATCAGGACTAAGTTAATGATAAATTAAGTTCAATTAATCATATTACTTAAGAACTCCCACTTAGATAGACATCCCTCGAGCCATCTAAATGATCACGTGATCCATATCAACTAAACCATGTCCGATCATCACGTGAGATGGAGTAGTCTTCAATGGTGAACATCTCTATGTTGATCATATCTACTATATGATTCACGTTCGGCCTTTCGGTCTCCAGTGTTCCGAGGCCATGTCTGTACATGCTAGGCTCGTCAAGTTTAACCCGAGTATTCCGCACGTGCAAAACTGTCTTGCACCCGTTGTATGTGAACATAGAGCTTATCACACCCGATCATCACGTGGTGTCTCGGCACGACGAACTGTCGCAACGGTGCATACTCAGGGAGAACACTTATACCTTAAAATTTTAGTGAGGGATCATCTTATAATGCTACTGCCGTACTAAGCAAAATAAGATGCATAAAAGATAAACATCACATGCAATCAAAATATGTGACATGATATGGCCATCACCATCTTGTGCCTTTGATCTCCATCTCCAAAGCACCGCCATGATCTCCATCGTCACCGGCTTGACACCTTGATCTCCATCGTAGCGTCGTTGTCGTCTCGCCAACCATTGCTTCTATAACTATCGCTAACGCATAGTGATAAAGTAAAGCAATTACATGGAGATTGCATTTCATACAGTAAAGCGACAACCATAAGGCTCCTGCCAGTTGCCGATAACTTATACAAAACATGATCATCTCATACAATAACTTATATCTCATCATGTCTTGACCATATCACATCACAACATGCCCAGCAAAAACAAGTTAGACGTCCTCTACTTTGTTGTTGCAAGTTTTACGTGGCTGCTACGGGCTTCTAGTAAGAACCGTTCTTACCTACGCATCAAACCACAACGATGTTTCGTCAAGTTTGTTGTTTTAACCTTCAACAAGGACAGGCCGTAGTCAAATTCGATTCAACTAAAGTTTTAACCTTCAACCATTCTTACCTACACCCACCAGCCACCATTATGCAAAACAAGTTGCATGTCTGTCGGTGGAACCGGTCTCATGAGCGTGGTCATCTAAGGTTGGTCCGGGCCGCTTCATCCAACAATACCGCAGAATCAAAATAAGACGTTGGTGGTATGCAGTATGACTATGATCGCCCACAACTCTTTGTGTTCTACTCGTGCATATCATCTACGCATAGACCTGGCTCGAATGCCACTGTTGGAGAACATAGCATGTAATTTCAAAAAAAATCCTACGATCACGCAGGATCTATCTAGGAGATGCATAGCCACGAGAGGGGGAGAGTGTGTCCACGTACCTTCGTAGACCGAAAGCGGAAGCATTAGGTTAACGCGGTTGATGTAGTCGAACGTCATCACGATCCAAACGATCTAGTACCGAACGTACGGCACCTCCAAGTTCAGCACACGTTCAGCTCGATGACGTCCCTCGAACTCTTCATCCAGAAGAGGGTCGAGGGAGAGTTTCGTCAGCACAACAGCGTGGTGACGGTGATGGTGATGTGATCCGCGCAGGGCTTCGCCTAAGCACTACGACGCTATGACCGAAGGAGTAAACTGTGGAGGGGGCACCGCACACGGCTAAGAGAATAACTGTTGTGTCTCCAAGGGGTGCCCTATCCACGTATATAAAGGAGGGAGAGGGAGGAGGCCGGCCCCAGGGGGCGCGCCAAGAGGGAGGACTCCTACTAGGACTCCCAATCCTAGTAGGATTCGCTCCCCCCTTTATTCCTTCTCATGGAGGGGGAAAGAGGAAAGGGAGAGGGAAGAGGAGAAGGAAAGGGGGGCACGCCCCCTCCCCTAGTCCAATTCGGACTCCCTATGGGAGGGGGGCGCGACCACCCCTTGTTGGCTGCCTCCCCTCTCCCCTATGGCCCATGTAGGCCCATTACTTTCCCCGGGGGGTTCTAGTAACCCCTCGATACTCCGATAAATATCCGGAACGTCTCGAAACCATTCCGATGTCCAAATACTATCGTCCAATATATCAATCTTTACCTCTCGACTATTTCGAGACTCCTTGTCATGTCCGTGATCTCATCCGGGACTCCGAACAATCTTCGGTCACCAAAACACATAACTCATAATACAAATCGTCATCGAACGTTAAGTGTGCGGACCCTACGGGTTCGAGAACTATGTAGACATGACCGAGACACATCTCCGATCAATAATCAACAGCGGAATCTGGATGCTCATATTGGTTCCTACATATTCTACGAAGATCTTTATCGGTCAAACCGCAATGACAACATACGTCATTCCCTTTGTCAGCGGTTTGTTACTTGCCCGAGATTCGATCGTCGGTATCCTCATACCTAGTTCAATCTCGTTACCGGCAAGTCTCTTTACTTGTTCCGTAATGCATTATCCCGCAACTAACTCATTAGTCACATTGCTTGCAAGGCTTATTATGATGTGAATTACCGAGAGGGCCCAGAGATACCTCTCTGAAACTCGGAGTGACAAATCCTAATCTCGATCTATGCCAACCCAACAAACACCTTCGGAGATACCTGTAGAGCATCTTTATAATCACCCAGTTACGTTGTGACATTTGATAGCACACAAGGTATTCCTGCGGTATCCGGGAGTTGCATAATCTCATAGTCAAAGGAATATGTATATGACATGAAGAAAGCTATAGCAATAAAACTGAACGATCAACATGCTAAGCTAACGGATGGGTCTTGTCCATCACATCATTCTCCTAATGATGTGACCCCGTTCATCAAATGACAACACATGTCTATGGTTAGGAAACTTAACCATCTTTGATTAACAAGCTAGTCTAGTAGAGGGTTACTAGGGACACGGTGTTTTGTCTATGTATCCACACATGTATCAAGTTTCCGATTAATACAATTCTAGCATGAATAATAAACATTTATCATGTTATAAGGAAATATAAAATAACACCTTTATTATTGCCTCTAGGGCATATTTCCTTCACAATATCCCACTTGTCGCAGCCTAGAGAGATGTGAGTGACCTTTGTGAAAAATGCTCTTTAATTAGTGATTTCTATATATCTTGCATTATGCGAGACAGAAGGAACTGTCACATGAAGAATCCATAGAACGGCCCGGACCATTAGCGTGCCCTTTAAAGGAAAAATAGAAGTGAAAAAGGTGAGATCCGATCGTTCAAACCTGGGTCTCCTCAATGGTATGTAGCGAAGCTAGCCACGAGTAAGAGGTGCATTCATGTTGAATACCACGGCGAGACTACTTATAGAGAAAAGGGGCGATTTTCATTTGTTTGTTTTTTCGGGGTTTTTCTTTTTCATCGGTTATTCTTTGTTTGTTTCTCCATTTTTACGGGGTTTTTTCTTTTCTTTCTCCATTTCTTCTACTTTATTCTATTTTCTTCGGTTTCTTTTTCTTTTGTTTCTTTTCTTTTTCCTCTCTCATTTTTCCATTAATTTTGCATTTGTTTCTTCAGTTGTATTGTTCTACTATATTTTTTAGTTTACTTTTTCTTTCATTATATTAATTTTTTTGGTTTTCTTTGTTTTTTCTTTTCATTCTACAATTTTTATATATGTCAGCAACTTTTTTGAATATATGTCTAACATTTTTTAATAAAAACTAAGATTTTCTATTAAAAAGTTAATATTTTTAAATACATAGTAGACATTTTTATACATATTTTCAAAAATATCAAATGCTTGATTAAAAAAATTTAAATACTTCATTAGCATTTGTCAAATATAAATTAATAATTTTTAATGTATGGTCAATATTTTTCTCATACACACTTTAAACTTTTTAAAATACTTGATTAACATATTTCTAATACATGCTATTTACATTTCGAATTGATCAAATGCTTGATTAACATTTTTTCATGCCATATTAACAGTTTTTGAACGCATGGTCAACATTTTAGGTAAACGCATTTAACATTTTTGTAATGTTTGATTAAGATTTTTCAAATACTTGTTCAATATTTTTTGAAATGCTTGATTAACATTTTTATATACATGATAAAAACTATCATCATTTTGCAACATTTTTCTATACACATTTAACATTTTTCTATACTTGTTTAACCTTTTTTTAATGCTTTATTAACATTTTTATATACATGATCAACTTGATTCATTATTTTTTAATGCATGGTCAACAATTTTTCTATACACATTTAACATTTTCCAAATGCTTTAGTAACATTTTTCAAACACTGGTTCAACATTTTCTCAAACACTTGATTAATTTTTCTGTAAAACATGATCAATTTGTTCCATACATATTTTATTTTTTGTATACATTTTTCATATACGTGATATACATTTTCTCTATACATATTTAACATTTTTCAAATGTTTTTATGTAGAGTGATTTTTCTAATATAATTACTTTGCATATTTGGAAGTATAAACAAAAGTAAAAAACAAAAACAAAAAATGTAAGATAAAACAGAAAACGAGGTTGTTGTTTTCTGCACACCTGGGCCAGCACAACTCGTGGTACCCCTTCAGCAAGGGTTCCCTCTGTCTCGCTGAATGCTGAGACATAGGGGCGCCCGCATTGAAAAGACTACAACTAAATTAAGCTGCTCGCGAAAAAAAACTAAATTAAGCCGTAGCAAGCCGGTATCCTTGCCGCTGCAGAGCTCCTTTGGTCGAACGCTCACGCCGTCAGGACCGTATCTACGACGAGAATTCGTTCAGACAAACAATAGATTCAATCCCGTATAGGGTCATCCAGGTGGGTTGAGAGCGCGGGCGCTCTGAGCTGCCGCCACGTGTCGCGCTCTGGATACTCGCTCCGGATTTTGTTTTATTTTTTATTTTTTCCACACGTGTTTTGGGCTTTGTAGATGGGGTTTTTCGGGTTTTTTCGTCTTTTCGGTTTTTCACCAGTCTTTCTTAGCTTTTGAAAAAAATAGTTTTTTTTGCAGAAAAACGCGTTTTTTTTTGCTTCTGCGAGAGGCACGGATTTGTTTCCGCGAGAGGTAGTCGTGCCTCTCGGAGACGAAAGAAAACCCATTTTCTTTTTTTTTACCTTCTGCGAGAGGCACGGATATGCTTCCGTCAGAGACACGGCCGTGCCTCTCGGAAACAAATAAACGTGTTTTTTTCTTCCACAAGAGTCATGGGTTTACTTCTCGTGGAGGCACGGATTTGCTTTCGCGAGAGGCTCAGTCATGCCTCTTTCGGAAAAGGAAAGAAAAATGTGCTCCTAGTTTGTTCCTTTTTTTGGTTTTTTTGATTTTTTTTGTCAAAACCTATCAACATGAGATCTAGTTTTGAAGATCTTGACGCGAAGAATCCAATGGTGAAAACGATTCAAGATTTGGATGCACGGTTTAAGAGATAAAACGTTTTGAATAAACTGGTCTAGGAAAAAAAAGGGAAAACTCTCATGTTGTGACAAGTGATGCACATGCAGTGCGCCACTTATCGCAACCTGAGGAGGTGGGAGTGACCTTTGCAAAGAATGCTCCTTAATAAATGACTTCGCGGTTCGTGGTTAGAACCAAGAGCGACTCTTTAGCTGGGCTGCACAAGAAGAGTCTCTCTTTGGCCCATAGATGGACGAAAAGGGCCTCTTCGGCCTATGCTTGGTCGGAAAGGGCCTCTTCGACCGCACGACAAACGTAAAGTTACTCATTGTTTGCTATGGGGACAACGGGGGTGATACTTTTGAAAATTCTAAAATCAGCACTATTGTTTTGAGATTTTGTAAAAAATTTATTCAACCAAACGCTTCAACATTTTTACCATGGAAAACAAGCCGAAAGTGAAGGAAATATGCCCTAGAGGCAACAATAAAGTTGTTATGTTATATTTCCTTATTCATTTAAAAGGTTTATTATTCATACTAGAATTGTATTAATCGAAAACTTAAATACATGTGGGAATACATAAACAAATATCGTGCCCCTAGTAAGCCTCTACTAGACTAGCTCGTTGATCAAAGATGGTTAAGGTTTCCTAACCATAGACATGTGTTGTCATTTGATAATGGGATCACATCATTAGGAGAATGATGTGATGGACAAGACCCATCCATTAGCTTAGCATATTGATCGTTCAGTTTATTGCTATTGTTTTCTTCATGTCAAATACATATTACTTCGACTATGAGATTATGCAACTCCCGGATACCGGAGAAATACCTTATGTGCTATCAAACGTCACAATGTAACTGAGTGATCATAAAGATGCTTTACAGGTATCTCCGAAGGTGTTTGTTGAGTTGGCATATATCAAGATTAGGATTTGTCTGCCTCCATGGCGATGTCGGGGTCCTGGCCGAACAGGAGCAGGATCTGGCCGGTGTAGAACCACATGAAGGCGACGGAGATGCTTATGACAGTGAGTAGTAACATGGCGCGTTGCTTGTAGATGCCAAGGAGGTGATATTGCCCGGCGCCAAATGCTTGGCCGCACAGAGTGTCGAGGGCATTGGACATGCCAACATGATCAAGGAAACCAAAAACAAAGAATATCATTTACGAAACCGGAACTTGGAGTTCTACAAATTTGAACTCGACTTTGTACAAAACTGGATCTGAAGTAGCAGAAAATCGAAAGATGCAAATTTACTACAAACATAACAGAAAACTGAAAGAAGGATACCATGTTTGGGCGTAAGAGGATTTGGAAGGGTTGGCACGTGTGCACGAGGGAAAATACTCCGGTAACAGGGGTGCAAGGACACCTAGGCGGCAACCAACGGATCATGGCAACACGACGAAGGATACCTTGGATGGAAGGTTTTTTGTAGGACTGTTATAGGATTTTAGTCATAAGGAATTTCTTTGCGGAAGTCCTTCGTATCATGGGGTTGAAGTTACAAAAGTCCTATGTAATCCATTCGTATGCGTGCACCCCTAATTCATAGAAATCTCAACACAAGTTCAAACCATACTTTTTTACTTTGGGAAGTCAAATGCGGAAATGCCTAATAGAGCTGGAGCTCCATGGAGGCCTTTATTTGAAAACTTCAAAAATTACATTCTTAAGCTTCAAAAAATTCTAAAACAAGTACACATAGTTATATGGATGTATACTACTTGTCTACGAAGTTTGAAGACGAAATACTTCTTCATGCGAGCTACACAAAAATGACAAAATCACGTATTTCTAGCACATGTACTATTTCACTATAAAATTACATGATTATGTAAAAAACAATTGTACAGGCCATGTAAAAACCTATTTTGTGATGAAATTTCAGACACATCTAGTACACATCTAGTACTTTTGTATTTTTCAGACTTTTTAAAAACTTAAAAGGTTGATTTTGAATGTTTGAAAATTTCACGCTCCATGGAGCCTGAGAGCAAAAAATCCACTCTCAGCCAAACCCACTTTCACTCTATCTCTCTGTACACTCTCATAAATCTTCTAAAATTCATGTGCTTCTTTCCCGGGCACCGTTCAAATTCACTTGCATAATTTTCGTGTTTTGAAATCCTGTAGGATTCCACTTCATATGACATCTCAATGATGTGTTTTTGCCTGTTCATATGTTCTCAAATTCCTGCAATCCAAAGAGTCCGCCACCCCCCCTCCCCCGGCACATCGGCATTGGAGTAAAATTGTAAAACAAAATGCACAAAACATTGCATTCATAAATACAAAATTAGTACTGTAATGTTATCTGGCGAGGGTCAGCTAAGAGGGGTTGGCAAGCGAACGCTTTTTCCTGTCAGTTTTGTTGCTTCGCGAGATAAAATAGCGGTATTTTAAACGAAACATGCCTTCTTCTGAAGAAACTGACATGTTGTTCTGAAGAAGTTGTCATCCTGTCACAACTAAAGCTGCCAGCGAAATCGTTCGAAATGCCACCCCCTCCTAGCGACGCCCGCCAGCTAAGAGGGTCCAATTAGAAAAATAAAAACAAGTACAAACCTACGAAAGTGATTACTTCACAAAAGTAAAATGACATCTGAAATGGCATCACTAAGGTTTTCCCAAAAAAAATGACATCACTGAGTTTTATTAGAAAAGAAAATGGCATCACTAAGTTTAGAATTGCAGCTTCGGAAGTGCGCAATTCAGCGAAGTGCTAGTGCAACTTTTACTCCACAAGTAATATATGGACTGATGTGTGGCTGGATGTGCAGATCCAGAGGTTTAAAACATGACAGAAAACAAGTCCAGGAAACTTAGGAGTAGACTTCTACCTCTTTTTTTTTGAAACAAGGCAAAAGACTTGCCATTTCATTGATTAAGGAAGAAATTTTTAGACAGAAACCGCAAAGCGGCGAATAAAAGGACTACTCTCGCGGCATTACAACACCCAAATGTTTCCCTCCAGCCAAAGCCCAAAGCGATACCTCCTGCTCTTTTTTTCTTTTTGAAACAGCATGTCATGTTTGTATATGACACTCATTCCTGCCATTCTCGTACAAATTCCAATTAATTTCCCTTATATATCACAGTAAGACATGATCATTCGCGTGAAAGTGAACACAACACAACAGTCCAGAAGCTAGCTGCTGGATATCAATTCAACTACTACACATATGTGCGCCGTTTCCATTGGTCACTAGCAAATTGTCGACATCTCTAAAGCACAAAACTATTCCCTTGCCAAACATAAAGCCCTGACGAACACGGCACACCAATAGCCAGTCCAACTGTTCAAGTAGCAAAATCACCATCTTTTTGTACCCCTTTTTACCGGAAAACTCAGCTTTTTTACTGCTAGTAATGGGAGAGCATGAACAAACCAATGGGGGCAACAACCAAACAAACTCGCGTGCTTCCATCCCAGAACACCACCAAACGAGATATGGAAAAGATGAAGCATGACCAAGAACGGCGAAGCGAAATGTTGCTTACCAACAAGTTGAATCCGGTGACGGTGGCGAAGGAGGTGGCCATGGACGCGCCGGCGAGGGGCAGCTCGCCGAGGTGTCTGAATCAGGTTCTGCAGCAAGCTGGCGGCGATGAGCGGACCGGCCAGCCACAGTTGCCGCTTCACCTCGTCACCCACCGCTAAGCTCTCCCCAACTAGCTCCTTGCAATCCTGGCTCCTGTGGAGGAGAGTTTCCTCGACACTTGCCTTCTCCATGTTGCCTCCTCTTGCCAGGTCTATTGCTCGTTCCTCCTGTATCTTGACACGTCGGACCCAACAGCCCGACTCACCATAAATTGCAGCAAATCCACCAAACCCTTCCTCCTCCTCCTCCTCCTCCTGCCGCCCTCCAACCTTTCCCGCGCCCGAGCCCTTGCCGTCCGCCACCCTTGCTCCCCATCCTCACCACCGACCCCGATCCGCCGCCGTAGATGTCGTCCAGCCCGTCCCCGACCGCCGCGACAGAGACGCATTCCGCCTCGTCCGTCAGCGTCCCTTCCTCGGCTCCATCTTGCAAGGAGGAGAACATCGTCCGGAAGATACAGCGACGCCGACAGCGAGAGAGGGAGGCGGCAGAGGTGTCGCAAGGAGGTGCGGACATGGTCGAGCAGTTGTCTCCCCCGGCGCGCCCGGAACCCCGCGCCCCTTCCATCAGAGCGCCGATGCGGATTATGCCATCCGACCCCGTTGGGACAGAGGAGGATTCGACGGTCGGCTGGGCCATTCCAGAGAGTTTTCCGCCCACGCAGATGTCGACGCTCGACGTATGTGACTCGCCGCACCTCGTCTGGGCACAAATGAGCGCGGGCACGGTCACCGGTCGGGCTGCCCTGGACATGTTCATGGAATGATAGGACAAGAGTTGGTACGTTTTGTTTGCTCCTGTCCGAACAAAGTTGCATACGACACGTTCAATGTTTTGCATAGACCACTAGTTCATTTCGCACATGATGAATGCTTGCAAACCATGATCATGTAGGAGGCATTCTTGTCGAACATGATAAATGACAATGAAGATCCGAGCGAGATGGAGTATGAATTAGAGGGCACCACATTTGAAGTTGGGACAACATCTTATCCCAATCCGAGCAAGAAGAAGAAGAAGAGCAAGACGACGAAGTCAAGAGGTCCAGCATTCTCAAGATTTGAGGACATCTTGTTGGTCAAAGCTTGGTTGGCTACAACAATGGATCCAATATGCGACACCAAGAAAAATGGGAACAAGTATTTGGAGAAGATTTGGAAGGAGTATCACGAACAAAAGGAGTATGTGGAGCCGCATCCTATCGTGACCACCCGCAATGTGGTATCTCTCCAACATCGATGGGGGGTCATTCATGGGGAAGTGAACAAGTACGTCGGCTACTACTCACAAGTGACCAAACGCCCTCAAAGTGGGATGGGAGTGGTAACTCACCTAAGCTCAATTGCTTCATCTTGTCGTCATTTGCATATGCTTCTTGAGTTTGCATTCTCGTGCTCATACATATGTTGTTTGCTAGACGGCGGTGGCGGTCACTTTGTACCACGAGGTGGAGAAGAAGCCATTTGCTTTTAGCCATTGTTGGATCATATTGAATGGCAAGCCAAAGTGAACACAACTTGTGGCCGATCTCAAGACCGGCAAGAAGAGGAATGATGGCTCAAGCTCCCACCAATCAATTGGGTTGGGCGATGAAGAGGACAATGTTGTCGTCACGAATGGAAGAGCCATCGTGCCAAAGGATAACTGACAAGTCATGGGAAACAAGTGGGAGAAGGCAAGGGCCTCCCGTGACGCCACGGCTAAAAAGATGTCGTCTACATGGACGGGCATTTTTTGGCAAGGGAGGACAAAAAGAGGAGGGTACAAGCTCATGTTGGATTGATACGTCTCCAACGTATCTATAATTTATGAAGTATTCATGCTATTATATTATCCATCTTGGATGTTTAATGGGCTTTACTATGCACTTTTATATTATTTTTGGGACTAACCTATTAACCCAGAGCCCAGTGCCAGTTTCTGTTTTTCTCCTTGTTTCAGTGTTTCGCAGAAAAGGAATATCAAACGGAGTCCAAACAGAATGAAACCTTCGGGAGAGTTATTTTTGGAATGGAAGCAATCCAGAACACTTGGAGTATACGTAAGGGAAGCAACGAGGAAGGCACGAGGCAGGGGGCGCGCCCACCCCCTGGGCGCGCCCTCCACCCTCGTGTGCCCCGCGTGGCTCCCCTGACCGACTTCTTTCGCCTATATATATCCATATACCCTAAAACCATCGGGGAACAGAATAGATCGGGAGTTCCGCCACCGCAAGCCTCTGTAGCCGCCAAAAACCATCGGGACCCTGTTCCGGCACCCTGCCGCAGGGGGAACCCTCACCGGTGGCCATCTTCATCATCCCGGCGCTCTCCATGACGAGGAGGGAGTAGTTCACCCTCGGGGCTGAGGGTATGTACCAGTAGCTATGTGTTTGATCTCTCTCTCTCTCTCTCTCTCTCTCTCTCGTGTTCTTGAGGTGATATGATCTTGATGTATCGCGAGCTTTGCTATTATAGTTGGATCTTATGATGTTTCTCCCCCTCTACTCTCTTGTAATGGATTGAGTTTTCCCTTTGAAGTCATCTTATCGGATTGAGTCTTTAAGGATTTGAGAACACTTGATGTATGTCTTGCCGTGCTTATCTGTGGTGACAATGGGATATCACGTGATCCACTTGATGTATGTTTTGGTGATCAACTTGCGGGTTCCGCCCATGAACCTATGCATAGGGGTTGGCACACGTTTTCGTCTTGACTCTCCGGTAGAAACTTTGGGGCACTCTTTGAAGTTCTTTGTGTTGGTTGAATAGATGAATCTGAGATTGTGTGATGCATATCGTATAATCATACCCACGGATACTTGAGGTGACATTGGACTATCTAGGTGACATTAGGGTTTTGGTTGATTTGTGTCTTAAGGTGTTATTCTAGTACGAACTCTATGATAGATCGAACGGAAAGAATAGCTTCATGATATTTTACTACGGACTCTTGAATAGATCGATCAGAAAGGATAACTTTGAGGTGGTTTCGTACCCTACCATAATCTCTTCGTTTGTTCTCCGCTATTAGTGACTTTGGAGTGACTCTTTGTTGCATGTTGAGGGATAGTTATATGATCCAATTATGTTATTATTGTTGAGAGAACTTGCACTAGTGAAAGTATGAACCCTAGGCCTTGTTTCCTAGCATTGCAATACCGTTTGTGCTCACTTTTATCATTAGTTACCTTGTTGTTTTTATATTTTCAGATTACAAAAACCTATATCTACCATCCACATTGCACTTGTATCGCCATCTCTTCGCCGAACTAGTGCACCTATACATTTTACCTTCTATTGGGTGTGCTGGGGACACAAGAGACTCTTTGTTATTTGGTTGCAGGGTTGTTTGAGAGATACCATCTTCATCCTACACCTCCCACGGATTGATAAATCTTAGGTCATCCACTTGAGGGAAATTTGCTACTGTCCTACAAACCTCTGCACTTGGAGGCCCAACAACGTCTACAAGAAGAAGGTTGCATAGTAGACATCAAGCTCTTTTCTGACACCGTTGCCGGGGAGGTGAGTGCTTGAAGGTATATCTTTAGATCTTGCAATCGAATCTTTTTGTTTCTTGTTTTATCACTAGTTAGTCAATAAAACAAAACTACAAAAAAATGGAATTGAGTTTGCCTCATACGCTTCATCCTTTTAATATCTTTCGTGAGTATGATGGAAAGGAAAATTGTGCCAAAGTGTTAGAAGAAGAATGCATTAGAATGTTTGGCACTAAATCTTTGAATGATGAGCATGATTGCAATGTTGTTAGTATGAACTCCTTTAATATCCATAGTACTAATGATGATTGCACTAGTCATGATGAAAATATCTCTTATAAGCATGTCGACTTTTGTGGAGTGCATAGAGTTTGCAAATACATACCAAAAAGGGAAGATAGATTTTGTAAGAGGCACAAGTACTTAGAAACTAAATGGTTGCAAGAAAGGCTAGATGTTTGTGCTGAAAATTTAAATTTTCTTAGAGGTACTTGTGAACTTTGCAATGAACATGCTCATTTAACTATCCATGTAAATTGTTTCATGATCTAATCGTTTCCAAAAATTGTGATGACTTGATTTTCCTTGCACATCATAATGAACTTATTTTGCTTATGGGTTATGAAGAAACGAAACGTATAACTAACTATCTTCCAGTATTTGCCAGTGATAAACTTCTTGATTTTGATCTAGAGGAAATTTATATGTATTGTGCAGTGAATTGCATTGAAAATCCTTATATTGCCAATTACATAAAGAAAAGAAAGCAAATAGAAGATGAAGAGAACACTAATGAAAGGGAAGAGACCTCCCAATATCCTCCTATTATTTCTTATGATGAATCAGGTAACGAGGAGGAGCTTTCTATTCAACCAATGTCAACAATAAGGAGCTCAAAAAAGAGGGATAAACCCGCACATGATGTGAAGAAGAAAAAGAAAAGAAGGAGAAGTAAAGGTAGAAAGGTATCTCTCCCAAATGATGTTGCTCCTATTACTCACTGTGATGATGATAAGTGCTATACTATTGGTGCTATCCATACTATTAATGATGAGAGTGATTATGCTTATGATATGAAAAGGCCCAAGCTTGGGGATGCTATGTTTGATGAAGATGATGTTTTTGAGAATATATTTGCTGCAATTAATGTTTGTCCCAAGCTTGGGGATGCTACGTTTAATGGAGATGATATTTTTAGTCCCCCAAGTTTTGATGAGCAAATCTATTATGATGATAGCATGCATCCTATTTATGATGATTATTGTGATGAAACATATGCTATAAAAAGTAGTGATGATTATATTTATAAAACTTGCCATGGTTATGATTACCCTTTTTCTGAACATTACTCTTTTAATGTGGAAACAATTTATAGTATTCGAGTCTCTTATGACACTCCCACTATTCCTCATGAGAAGAAATTTGCTTATGTGGAGAGTAATAAAAATTCTATTCTTGTAGATCATGAAAAGAATGCTTTAGATGCTGGTTATATTGTTGAATTCATTCATGATGCTACTGAAAATTATTATGAGGGAGGAACATATGCTTGTAGGAATTGCAATAATATCAAGTTTCCTCTCTGTGTGCTTAAAGTTTTGAAGTTACGCTTGTTTTGCCTTCCTATGCTAGTTGATTATTGTTCTCATAAGTTGTTTGCTCACAAAATCCCTATGCATAGGAAGTGGGTTAGAATTAAATGTGCTAGTCATATTCTTCATGATGCTCTCTTTATGTTTCAATTCTTATCTTTTAGGTGAGCATCATTGAAATCATCATGCCTAGTTAGGGGCGTTAAACGTTCGCGCTTGTTGGGAGGCAACCCAATTTTATTTTAGTTTTTTGCTTTTTACTTCTGTTTAGGAATAAATATTTGATCTAGCCTCTGGTTAGATTTGTTTTTATGTTTTAATTAGTGTTTGTGCCAAGTGAAACCTATAGGATCTTCTTGGATGATAGTTATTTGATCTTGCTGAAAATTCCAGAAACTTTCTGTTCACGAAAACAATTGTTTAAAATCACCAGAACGTGATAAAATACTGATTCCAATTGCAGCAGATCAATAATCAAATTATCTATGTCTTCCTATTTTGGTAGAATTGTTTGACTTCCAGAAGTATGCGTTAGTTACAGATTACTACAGACTGTTCTGTTTTTGATAGATTCTGTTTTTCGTGTGTTGTTTGCTTATTTTGATGAATCTATGGCTAGTAAAATAGTTTATAAACCATAGCGAAGTTGGAATACAGTAGATTTAACACCAATACAAATAAATAATGAGTTCATTACAGTACCTTGAAGTGGTGTTTTGTTTTCTTTCGCTAACATAGCTCACGATTTTTCTGTTGAGTTTTGTGTTGTGAAGTTTTCAAGTTTTGGGTAAAGATTCGATGGACTATGGAATAAGGAGTGGCAAGAGCCTAAGCTTGGTGATGCCCAAGGCACTCCAAGGTAATATTCAAGGACAATCAAGATCCTAAGCTTGGGGACGCCCCGGATGGCATCCCCTCTTTCGTCTTCGTTCATCGGTAACTTTATTTGGAGCTATATTTTTATTCACCACATGATATGTGTTTTGCTTGGAGCGTCGTTTTATTTTCTTTAGCTTTGCTTGCTGTTTGAATAAAATACTAAGATATACAATTATTAAATGGGAGAGTCTTCACATAGCTACATAATTATTTAACTACTCATTGATCTTCACTTATATCTTTTCGGAGTAGTTTGTCATTTACTCGCGTGCTTCACTTATATCCTATTGGTAAATGGTTGAATGATTTGAATGTCATAAATCTGAAATTATATATGTTTCATATGCCTTTCCCATGGGGAGTAATGCCTTCACATATAAGAAGTAGAGGTGGTAAATTTTTTGAAGGTTAGCAAACATTGTATTGGTCACTTGAACAATTCATGAAAGAATATTGAAGGAAGAGAGATTTCACATATAAATATACTATCTTGGACATCTTCTATGATTGTGAGCCCCACTAATTATTTTCAAACCTGAGCAAATTAGTTGAAGTTGGACAAGGAAGACAACATAATGAGTTATGCTTGGGTATATTTGTATAGAAGTTATATTGTTATGGATCCTCTAATATGTGGTGCTTGCTTTTTAGAATCCTGTGCTAGCCAAAATATCTGTACCAAGCGGGAATACTGCTTGTGCATCCAAATTCCTTGAACCAAGTTTCTTCCATGAGTGTCCATCATATCTACCTATATGCGGTATTTACCTGCCGTTCCAAGTAAATTTGCATGTGCCAAACTCTAAACCATGAAATAATAATCTGTTTTGTATGCCCGAATCGCTCATGTAGCGACTAGGGGCTGTCAGTATCTTTCATGCTAGGTGGGTTATTCTCACGATGAGTGGACTCCGCTCATCATTCACGAGAAAATGGCTGGTAACTGGGATGCCCAGTCCTATGATCAAAAGATCAAAAACAAGATCAAAAATAATTTAAACAAAACTCCCCCAGGAATGTTGATAGTTGGACGGCACCCGCTGTTTCGGACAAGCCGTGGAGTGTGAATGTTGGTGGAGGGGGAGTAAAAACTTTACCTTTCTGCATGGGAACCGCCTATAATGTATGTAGTATGGAAGATATTGGGAACTCTTGGTCGTTATGTTGGCAATGAAAGCATACCTCTCAAAATTATTTTCATCTCTGTTTTTGCTTCGAGCTCTGGCACCTCTACAAATCCCTGCTTCCCTCTGCGAAGGGCCTATCTTTTACTTTTATGCAAGAGTCAGTAGTAATCCTTCTCATTCCAACCTACTCTTTAGTTGGCAAGCATCATGTGATGGAAAGATCTAAGCATATATGGCCATTCAAATATATTTGATCATGAATTATTATTGTTGACAATTATCTATATGATAAATAAGTTGGGAGGCGAAACATTAAGCCCCTATCTTTCTCTGTGTTCGATGGATGCTATTTGTTCTAAAAATATGCTTTGAGTGGTAGCAATCATGGAAGACTATATGATAGTTGAGTATGTGGGATTTGCTAAATCAAAGCTCTGACATAGACTCTTCCTGAAAATAAGATGAATTGTAATTGTTTGATGACTAATAACACGGTTTGTTAGTTTTCAAGAAAGTTTATGATCTATACTTTAACATGTGAATAGCTTGTTACTTGATCATGAGAAGCTTTATGATATGAGCTACTGTTATGACATATAATGATGCTAGAAAAGGTGATTCAAATTATCATTGATCAAACTTGTGCACCTGCTAGCATTCACACTTCATAAATTATTTCTTTTATCATTTACCTATTCGAGGACGAGCAGGAATTAAGCTTGGGGATGCTGATACGTCTCCAACGTATCTATAATTTATGAAGCATTCATGCTATTATATTATCCATCTTGGATGTTTAATGGGCTTTACTATGCACTTTTATATTATTTTTGGGACTAACCTATTAACCCAGAGCCCAGTGCCAGTTTCTGTTTTTCTCCTTGTTTCAGTGTTTCGCAGAAAAGGAATATCAAACGGAGTCCAAACGGATGAAACCTTCGGGAGAGTTATTTTTGGAACGGAAGCCATCCAGAAGACTTGGAGTATACGTAAGGGAAGCAACGAGGAAGGCACGAGGCAGGGGGGGCGCCCACCCCCTGGGCGCGCCCTCAACCCTCGTGGGCGCCTCGTAGCTCCCCTGAACGACTTCTTTCGCCTATATATATCCATATACCCTAAAACCATCGGGGAACAAAATAGATTGGGAGTTCCACCGCCGCAAGCCTCTATAGCCACCAAAAACCAATCGGGACCCTGTTTCGGCACCCTGCCGGAGGGGGGAACCCTCACTGGTGGCCATCTTCATTATCCCGGCGCTCTCCATGACGAGGAGGGAGTAGTTCACCCTCGGGGCTGAGGGTATGTACCAGTAGCTATGTGTTTGATCTCTCTCTCTCTCTCTCTCTCTCGTGTTCTTGAGGTGATATGATCTTGATGTATCGCGAGCTTTTCTATTATAGTTGGATTTTATGATGTTTCTCCCCCTCTACTCTCTTGTAATGGATTGAGTTTTCCCTTTGAAGTTATCTTATTGGATTGAGTCTCTAAGGATTTGAGAACACTTGATGTATGTCTTGCCGTGCTTATCTGTGGTGACAATGGGATATCACGTGATCCACTTGATGTATGTTTTGGTGATCAACTTGCGGGTTCCGCCCATGAACCTATGCATAGGAGTTGGCACACGTTTTCGTCTTGACTCTCCGGTAGAAACTTTGGGGCACTCTTTGAAGTTCTTTGTGTTGGTTGAATAGATGAATCTGAGATTGTGTGATGCATATCGTATAATCATACCCACAGATACTTGAGGTGACATTGGAGTATCTAGGTGACATTAGGGTTTTTGTTGATTTGTGTCTTAAGGTGTTATTCTAGTACAAACTCCATGATAGATCGAACGAAAAGAATAGCTTCATGATATTTTACTACGGACTCTTGAATAGATCAATCAGAAAGGATAACTTTGAGGTGGTTTCGTACCCTACCATAATCTCTTCGTTTGTTCTCCGCTATTAGTGACTTTGGAGTGACTCTTTGTTGCATGTTGAGGGATAGTTATATGATCCAATTATGTTATTATTGTTGAGAGAACTTGCACTAGTGAAAGTATGAACCCTAGGCCTTGTTTCCTAGCATTGCAATACCATTTGTGCTCACTTTTATCATTAGCTACCTTGCTGTTTTTATATTTTCAGATTACAAAAACCTATATCTACCATCCATATTGCACTTGTATCACCATCTCTTCGCCGAACTAGTGCACCTATACAATTTACCATTGTATTGGGTGTGTTGGGGACACAAGAGACTCTTTGTTATTTGGTTGCAGGGTTGTTTGAGAGAGACCATCTTCATCCTACACGTCCCACGGATTGATAAAGCTTAGGTCGTCCACTTGAGGGAAATTTGTTACTGTCCTACAAACCTCTGCACTTGGAGGCCCAACAACGTCTACAAGAAGAAGGTTGCGTAGTAGACATCATGGATGCGCAAAAGGAGAGGATCGAGTGGGGCTGGAATAGGGCAGAGAAGAAGCTGGAAATTGAAAGGGAGAAGATCGAGTTGCAGAACAAGAGGCGGCGATCAAATAGAAACTCGAGTAGGACAAGATATTCGGAGAGATGGAGCTTGAGAAGGAGAGGTTGCAACTCGCATGGGACACGGAGAATGCGAAGATCATGTTGGCGGATGAAACCCTCTTGGATGAGCATGCACAGAAATGGCTTGCAAATAAGAAGAAAGATATCAACGGCCGTAGGGAGTACGAAGCGATGAGGGCACCCACGGCAGTGGCAGTGGATCATGCGGCCAGGATGTAGGCGAAGCAGGCTGCCCGGATGCAGGCGGGGCAGGATGAGCAGGACGCAGCCCGCCTGGACTCAGAGCAGGCGGGATGGATGGCGTCGGGCCAGTGATCTGACAAGGGAGTCATCCGTCACGCTCGGACATTGATTTTACTTTGGCATGTCCGGTTTGTTGAACTATGATTTGCTTTGCTTTCTTTTGAACTGTTGAATTTGGACAATTTGAATCGTATGATCTATGTGTATGGATTGCATGGAATTGAGGATCGACATTTGAGGTATATGGATGTGGCGCGCAACATATGAGGGGCCGGCGGGTGTGGTCAGCGGACGCGCCCGCGGGCGTATAAGAGGCCGGATTTCCCGCGGGCATATAGGAGGCCGGATTTGCCAAGTTCGGGTGTAGATGCTCTAAGGTCATCTCCAATGCCGGGTCCTGAATCAGACTCATTGTCCATCCCTGGATGTGTCCGGATGCATTCATAAGCGGATACGGGAGCCGACCATCCAACCATGTGCATCAAACGTCCGCACACATTATGAATAAAAAATGAAGAAATTGTACGAAACCGAAGCAGACATGAAATTTTTCATCCACATTCGGACTTTTTACATACCACAAAAGTAAAACTAGCCTAGACGTGGGCGGCCATCTCCCAGGTCATAGGCTCCTCATTAAAGTGGCCACATCTGTGTCCCACGTCCTACTCTTCGTCGTCATCCGCCGGCTGGCCGTTGGAGGCCGTCGCCTGGCTATCGATGTTGCCGGTGGAGATGAGGTCGCGATCAGGACGGACGGACGACGCGAACGACACTGACAATGGCATTGTTTCCGTCCGCTACAGCCAATCACACCGCAACACCATCCTCCACCTGGACATGGCGCCGCCACCATGCCAAGCGGCGCGGCCATTGCGCCGCTGCTGGTCCATGAAGCCCGGGTTCTCCCCAACCATGGCCGGGACAACGAGCTTGTTGGCCTACCCGCCGGCGATCTGCTGCTCCGCTAGCCGGTGATGCTCCATGAGGTTGAGGTTGTATCTCGGCTCCTCCTCCAACATCCAGAATACTGACACCGGGGGCGATGACTGCTCCTGCTTCGCCATGGTGACATTGAAGTGCGCCTGCATCCGTGCCATGGTGAAGTCGGTGAGCGGTGCAGATACACGCACCGGCTCGTCATCGGATGCCTCCTCCATTGTCTGGTGGTCCTCCTCCGGGCTATCATCCGTGAGCTCGGAGGTAGTCCCGCCATTATGCGCCGCGCTCGCTCAGCATTCCACTTGGGCACAAACTCGGCGATCTCGTGTCGACACCGCGGTGAAAGGCTCTTCCACCATCCTTTGAGGGTACGTCCATTGTGTCCGAGGAGGAGGAGGAGAGGTAAACGGCTGCACTGACAACTAGGACTACCGGAGATGTGGCTCAGCTCAGATGTGGTGTGGGTTGTGTCGTGGATGTGCTTATATAGCGGGTCATGCCAGGAAGGACAAGCGGCGGTTTGAATGCAGGCTCCGGAAGTGAGTGTCTCAGCCATCGCACATGTTCAATGCCAGCACGCGGACGGATGGGCATCTGGCTTCAATGCGGTGGGAATCTGTCTCGTTGAGTCATCCGATCATGTTGCCCTAAGCCAGCATTCAATGTGGTGCGGAGAGCAGGCGGAGGCGGTGCTCTTGGCCACTCGCGTTGCTTCAGTGTCGCGCCTTCCGACCGGCATGCTCTCAGCCCCACTTAGCAGTTGTACGTCAGACTTGAAAAATATTCGTGAATTTACAATAATAAAAAATATAGAAATGTTTCTAAATTCAAATAATGTTCATGGATTCAAGATCATGAATTAAAAAAAGTATGATTTGAAAAATATTCATGGATTTAAAAAACATTTATCAATTTTAAAAATATTAACGATTTAAAAAATGGTCTTCATTTTTTAAAATGTTTGTGATTTTATAAATGTTCGTAAGTATAAATAATGTTCACGGTCTGAAAAGAAGTTCGCAAATTAAAAAAAAAGTACTAGGATACATGCAAAGCCGCACACAAGTATGCTAAAAGTCAACCTAGTGTAATTTTCATTTAAGAATAATATATAATTGACCTTGCGATATACTTGTATGCGGATTTTCTCTGGATTTCATCGCATCCCTATTCTGCTCACACATCTCATCGTGTGATAGCAAACATTTTTCGCGCCATGGGAATTGGAAACTTGTACCAAATTCACAAGGCCAGACTCTGTGTTCTGCCTTGTTACGTATCTGCTCTTACAGGCCCTGCCCGCACACTCTCCTCCATGCTAAGCATATGTTGGCTACTTCAGTAGCACTAAGCCATATCTTCATTTCTCTAGTAGATCCGTCGGAAGAGAAGAAGTGAAGACTCTGTTCTTTGCCTTCGTTGCCTATGCATTATACATACACATATTCAGTTGACAAAGCATGTAGTATTACTGCATACTTACACGCATGAACTTAAATCTGCCAAAACGGAAGCAATCTTTCAACATATATATACCTCCTTCTGCCAGTCGGTGCAGAGTGTGATGGCCACGAACAGCAAGACCTGCACCAGAATACCGAAGATGATTCCCATCCAAAGTCCCTGCCCATCCAAATTATTTTCACGCCATTAGCATGTTATATCAAACCTCAAAGAGGTGAAAACTTGCGAAAGAAATCGAGGAGAAGCACCATCCCGCCGACGTGCAGCACGAAGGCGAGCAGATACGCCGCCGGTATGCCCACGGCGTAGAACGCGCCAAGGTTGATGCAGGCGCAGATCTTCTGCCACCCACAGCCTCTAGCCACACCTGCATGCCAACTAATCCGTGAGGATTATTTGTCCGAGACAAGCTTCTCCCCTGTTGAGAAGTAAATCCATGGCCATTTGCATACCTGAGAGAACGCTCTGAATGCCGTCGAGGAAGTTGGAGACTGCAATGACCAGCACCATTTTGGCGACGTACGTGACGACCTCCTCCTCGTCGCTGTAAGCATGGCCCCAGACGTGGCGCACAGACACCAGGACGATGCCCATGACCAATCCTTCCAAAATGGCGAAGAACATGACGACGCGCACGGCGAGGCGGGCAGCCCGTGGTCGGCCGGCGCCCAGCTCGTTCGAAACCCGGGTGCTGCGCGGTCAGATCAGATCATACAACAAGAAACAAATGAGTGCTAATGCGACCAGTCAGTGAGACACCCAGCTGAGTTAATGAATGTGCAGTTAGTTTACCTTATGGTGGCGCCGAGGCCGTAGGGGATCATGAACAAGCAGTTGGCGGTGTTGAGGCTGTCACCAAGAACATGCATGAGACCAATGTGAAGGGAATAAAGACGGTAAGAGCGAGTCGCTGCGCTGGTGAGGCTATATATCTTACGTGATGGACAGGACAGACGTCTCCAGCTTGGGGTTAGGAAGAAGCCCCGAAAGAAGCACCAGGGTCTCGAACGACCACCATTCCAAGCTGCAATGGCAATATCAAGACATGCACCAATGATCAAACTACATCCAGAAATCTGATCGACCAAATAGAAACAACAGATCTCAGATCTCACTTGCCAATTTGAAAGGAAAGTCACTCACCAGACCATGAGAGCCGACGGCACGGCGAGCCTGAAGAAGCCGAGCTGGTCATGGAAGGCCTCCATGGAGAACCCCGTCCATGTCTTCTTGCAGGAGCTCGACACCCTCACGTACACGGCCAGGATGACCACGTTGATCCAGTAGGAGACGGCGTTGCCGATCGCGGCGCCCTTGCTGCCCAGCCCGAGGACGTACACCAGCAGCCAGCAGACGACGAGGTGGCACAGCGCCGTCGCGGCGGCGCTCAGCATCACCGGGAGCACGATGTTCTGCGTCTGCAGGAACCGGACGTGGCACTGCAGCAGGCCGAAGGCGAAGAGCGCCGGGATCATCCACCGCGCGTACGTGCCCGCCTCCGCGGCGATGTCAGGGTCCTGCCCGAACAGGAGCAGGATCTCGCCGGTGTAGAACCACACCACGGCGAGCGGGACGCTTGCGGCCGTGAGCACCACCATTGCGCGTTGCTTGTAGATGCCAAGGAGGTGGTATTGCCTCGCGCCAAATGCTTGTCCGCATAGAGTGTCCAATGCAGTTGCCATGCCAAGCTGGTCAAGATCGTGGAAAGGGCGGCAGTATTAGGGACGGCTGAAAATGCAGCATCGGCTGCCATGCCAAGCTGATTAAGTTGTTTTGTAAGTTTTGTAACTCGTCGGTGAAAAGTCTGTGTCCCCACGCCCACTCCAGTTATAAGAAGAGTGAAATGCACCATTAGTACCTTAACTCAAATTGGTTACAAATTTTAGGCCAAGAAGTTGATTGACAAATTTAGGTTGTAAGCTCGTTTATTTGATCAAGTAAGGTCAAAACTGATTCGGAGGGGAAAAAAATAGGGGGATGTGGCTGCCACGTAGGCGTATGTTTGGCTTCAACGTTTAAATAAGGTTTGAATTCAAATTCAAATAAATTCGAAGCCAAACCACAAGTCAAAATCAAATGCACATTTTTGTAAATTAATTCAAATGATGGCCACAACCCATTTAACTGTTTTGTGACCAACCCTACCTATCAAGTATGAATTATTTCAAATCTGAATACGAACCAGTTTGAATCATAACTTCCACATTCAACATGAATCCTTGCGTACATTCTTAAATTCCAATTGAGGTCATTCATATTTGAATGAACTTGTTAACCACTCACCTAATTGCAATGATTCCTTTTTGCGTATCGAATCATGCAAAGAAACCTTACCTATCAGAAACTCACTTGATACCAATATCCAAATCACTTGACCTAGTTGAGTTTGAACTCAAATCAAATCATATTCCATTAAAACTTGAGTTGTAGCAGTGTTCCTACCCAAACCAAAACCATTTGCACATGAACCTTAAGTCATATGTAGTCCATTGAGCAACATGCGTGTTGCATTCCAAACACTTGACCCATCACAAGCCACCTCAATTATAAACTTGTGAAGCCATAGTCATCTCCCATTAACTCTTTTGAGTTGATTCCAACACCTATCACCTCATATACTAAAGAAACCCAAACCTTATACCAAGTTAAGCTATGTTGTTTGTTTGATTCTTCTGTATGGAATGTTTGTTTATTGTATTTTTATGATAGACTTTTCAGATAGAAAAGAGTAGCAATACCAAGGTTGTGAGAGTGAAGAACTTCATCAATACAACGCAAGTGTAACCTCTGATAATGTCACACTTATTTTTCTATGGATGTAGAACTCTTCAATAGGATTGGAAGTAGGTAGGTAGGAAATATTTATTGTACTATGTTGTTGCTAAACCTAGTAGAACAACCATCTGATCCTTACCTTATTCCTTGTAATCAGCGTGTAGTCAATGCTTTGATTGCTATGATACAATGGGATGGGACCACACTACTATGAAGGTTGATATTTTGTTGATGGCTATTAAGTAATCACTTCATTAATGAATCGTCTGGGTGGAACTGGTTGCTTGGCGGGAAATAAAATTGAGCGGCTCCCATGGGGCCATCTCTATGGTAGACTCAGTGGGACATACACGTGTGGTATTCCACCTAGAAATCAAAGAGATTTTACGGGTTCCAAGTTAAGCAGCTTCAGTGCGTGTAACTGTGTCTCATTATGGGCTCTGTGTTTACTAAGTTGCAGGAAACTTGTCTGGTAGACCAGCATATGTTGTTATGAGTAGGTTGGCATGAGTCTACCAAGGTAGCACATGATACTGCCGCTGAAAGGTCTCATCTCGGTCGTCCTTGCAACTCTACATTTATGTTTAGTGGCAAGAGGGATTGACTAGGGTCATGAGGGCAAAGTACACAAAGCTCTCGACAGTGTAAAACGTGATAAATGATTGCTTGCGTCCTCGGTTATGCGCAATTTTGAGCAACTTCACCAGGAACTATCACGAAGGTCGCAACACCACCATTTCTTAACTAAAACTTGATGGACTGAATAATAGACCTCTTCTAAGAAGCATCTAATTGCAGTGATTTCCTTTGGGTTTGAGAGTAGGTCTAGGGAGGTTGTGTGATGTAGTATGTCCAATATTAGAGTAGATCCACCTATTATAAAATTAAGGAAAATCTACAATTGCTTTCTGGAAAAGAAAAACGGGCCTACACTTCCCCAATACACGATTAGGTAGGTTATACATTCTGGTGAAACCTGCCATACATTCAATGTGTAAACCCTTGGGGCTATAACGTGTCATATTGCGGGTTTTCTCAAAGATGAGTTAGTGATGCAAAGTTGGTTTAAGATGTTTGTACTCAACTTATGCCTGCGAGTGGATGGACACCATAGAGATATTATTGTTTTCTGATGTATTCTAATGTAAGCTAGCCTTGAGCTAAGCAGGTATGTATTGTATTGGAGACTGGATCTACCATTTAATACTTCTAACACGTGATTATCTTGGTATTTCATCATGTACTATACATGCTAGGTATTGATTCAGGGAATAGCACAATAAGCGTAGAGAGGCCCGACCATTTTACCCATGGGTAACCGACCTGCATGGGTAGGGTATGAGCACATTTTCATGTTCAAGCGCAGTGCGCGAACCCTACGCGACTAGTCATGGGTACAATTTTCTATCCATGGTATGCCCAGACCCTACCCGGTTATGTTAATTGTGGGTCTCATGTGCTATAAACCATAAGCTACCAAGTCTTTGTATGTAAGCTCCGTATCCCACTCCTTCCTCCTCCCAATAACCAATTCCCCAACCATATAAACCTCTCGGTGGCTAGCACATCCACCACACGTGGAACTAGCAATTATGGCACAACCCTTCGATATTATGATCTGCGCAATGGGTACCCATGGGGTATGGATACCAAGGGTCTGGACATGTGCACGGATATTTACCCGGTGGATAGGATATGGTTAGGATTTTACGCCCATAAGAAACAAAGATAAGGGTATGAGATTTTTGTACGCGCGTCGTACCATACATTTTTTAGGGGCATAAATTCTTGAATGTGTAGTCATTTGTCCCCACCCCCCCACCCCACCCTCAAGATGCATATTCTCTATTCTGCATGTGGGTACAATGAATGAACTAGGTGGTACAAGGGTTCAACCAAACGATGGGAGGTGTCTTTCGGATGGTGCTCGCGGCATTTCACGCCGCCCCAAATTTGGTGCACTGTTGGACCTAGTAGGATGTGTGCAGGTGGAGGTGACGATTTGCATGTAAGTTCTCTGATCTCTACCCCTTCGGGGGTGGGGGGTGGGGTGGATAGGGGGCCCTTGCCCCCTGCCCGCTCTCGCACTTCACAATGTTGTATTCATTCAGTAGTTGTTTATGATTGAGTACGTATACATCATAATCATCAGTCCATTGTATAATCACATCTACATTGTGTAGTAAGACTTTATTTCATTGTACCTCATTGGCATTAGGGTCTCCATAATGCTAGGCGCGGTCGTGCCAGGAGTTGCCCTTCCTCGCCCCACGACGTGCCCTCATCGGAACTATCGATCCGGGATTGGACGAACAACATCTTGCTAGCTTTGTAGAGGAACGACACACAGGCGCAATCACGTGGGTCTCACAACTTCCGTGTTGTTGGTGTTACAATTTAATTAGCTTGTGTTAATTAAGGCGATACTAATCTCTAATTGTCTAAACCATCATGTGGTTAAGATTATGACTAACCGCCCGTTGCCCCCCTCCCCTCCTTGTAATAGACGCATCTCTTTGCATACGTAGTTTCCGGTTGTATAAGTTCGAATCAATCACCAATAAACAAAACTACATATTTTCGTTTGCCTCTGTTTTTTTGTCTACTTTGTCGATGCACTTTCTTTCATCGTTCTTTCACTCGTTTAACCAGGTGTGTTATATTGGCTATATTTGTTAAATGTCGCTTCCTACTATTATGTTTTTCGGTTGTTTTTATTTTCCAGGATTTCTACGTGGTTTTAACCTTTTGAACACCATGATCATCACCACTAATTAAGTTTTGGTCACCGTATTTTTGTACTTCAAAAGACCTGGTCCTTAAAACAATCCCAAGAGAAAAAAGAAAAGAAAACTAACCGAGGTTGTTCATCCTTGAGCCACACAAAGACTCTACCGGTTACCACAAATTAAGGAACGAAATTTTGTATCATTTCTCTGTTTTTCGTCGACATTGTTGATGGCACCTTCGTCTATACCAGTGCGTGTCATCTAGTAGATCAAAGTTTTCTTTCTTCTAGGGTGAGTGATGGTTAATATAATGGTGTTTGAAAATTTCTATCCGTCCCCTTCGAGATCTGGAATTCTGGATTAAAGTGCAGATTAGGCAATTACTTACTCCTGATTGTCGGTGGAAACGACACCTATGGGATCAATGGAATCCCTTCTACGGTCGGCGGGCGCCGGGTTGTGAGAAGAGCAGGTCTAACAAGAAGCACACGGGTCGTTTACCCAGGTTCGGACCGCGAGGATGCGTAATACCCTAGTCCTCCTTTGGTGGATGTATTGAGTGTTCTTGTGTTCTTGAGCTAGCTACGGGGTGTAACTTGCCCAAAAGAGCCGGATCCCTCTCCAGTATGCCATGGGCCTCCTTTTATAGTCGAAAGGGCTGCCACAGTGGCACACAGGAGGTGGAAAGGTCTACAGTGCTGCGAGCTTATCGCCCGTAAGACGCATTTAATGCATCGCTTAGGTGTCCCTTAGCTTTATTGGGGATGTGAACGGGGCCTGTCCCATCCGTCGCAGCCTCGCCTTGCTTCGACACGTGCCCAGGCCAGCGATGCTTGTGGCGCTATGTACAGGCAGGCAGCTGAGGTGGTGCGGTGGTAGGGTCTTCACGAAGATCTGCATGCCACCACGCAAGTGCTTGCTGAATTGGCTTGGAAGCCGCATGTTGCCACGCAGGTGCCTGCCCAGCTGGTTGGGCTGGCAGCTGCATGAGAGCGGCGGTCGACGCGGGCCTGGCTGTGGCCCCGCTGATGTCCTCGGCAAGGGCCTTGCCGGGGGCCCGACAAGGGTCTTGCCGTGGCGTTGTAGTCGTCCCCGGCAAGGCGCTTGCCGGTGGTCTTGTGGATTCCCTCGGCTGGGATCCCGCCGAGGGTCGCCGTCTTCTGGTCCTCATCTGATCTCACATGTTTATGATCTTGACGAAGATCTGCATGCCACCACGGAGGTGCCTTCCGAGCCCTGGTTCCAACGTAGTTGGTTGGGTCGGAACCCGTGGGCTCAAGGGTGGCTCGCTCTGTTGGTGTTGGGCAAGTTGCCCCGGCAAGGATCTTGCCGGGGCCGCGGAGGCCGCCCGGCAAGGGCCTTGCCGGGGGGGTCCACCTCGCCCTCTTGCCCTTTGGTGTTTCTGGTCTTGGCGTTGCTTTGACCGTCTTGTGCCTTTGGCTTCTCTCCGGCATCCCTCCCTTGCCCTGTTAGGTGTGGCCGTGGTGCGTGGCTCCGACTGCCCGTGCACAAGTAAAGGGGTACAAAGGAGTGCCCCTATTTTTGTACACCGACAGGAGCCCCGGGCCTGGGCCACACATAAGCGCGACACGTTGTTGGGCCAGGCCCAAAACGGTGCGTGGGCAGGTGGGGCGGATTTTTACCGCAATAATTTTTCGTCCGCTGCGCTTCCCCACGACCCGCGTTGAACGCGCGATGTGGGGGGTCGTGCGTGACGTGGGGGTCATGCGTGGTGCAGTCTCTGCACACATGCGTCACGTCGCAGTTAATGGGAAAGGAGGCGGCCCGCGCCTTCCCCGTAAAAAGGGATAACCGCGGGTGCGCTGCTCACTTTACCCCCCTTCCTGCGTCTTCTCCAATCTCAGAGCCGCCGCCTCCCCCTTCGTCCTCTTTCTCGAGCTTTTCGCCTTTGCTCGCCGCCGCTGCGTCTTCGCTGTCCTCCACCCCTCGCTTCTCGCAGCCGCCATGGCTCCCAAATCCACCAAGGGCAAGGGAGTGGCCAAAGATGCCCGGGCGACGGAGCCGCCGGAGAGTGAGCAGGCGGCGCGGCGGACGCAGCTCGCCTACTTCCCCTCGACGGTCGACGTGTTTGAACTCCGGGACTGCTTCAAACCCCTGTGGGGGTGCAAGACGGGGGGGGGGGGGGGGGAGACGACGGGGCATCCAACCATGCGTGTCATCCCCGCCAATTGCGCCGAGGCCGCCCCAAATCGGTATCCATTCTTCGTCGATTACTTCTCTTGCGGCCTCTGCCCCCCTTCTCTGATTTCTCCAATGACGTCATGCACACCTACGGCTTCCACCTTCTGGATTTTACTCCAAATGCCGTGGCGTGCATGGCTCTCTTTGCGCACCTCTGCGAGGGTTTCGCCGGGGTGCATCCCAACACGGCGCTCTTCCGCCACTACTTCTTCCCTTGGATCCAACCGGGGGGCGCCATTTCCGGTTGCGTTGCCTGGATCCCACGGTCCAAGGGGGCATACCCGGAGGGCGCTCAGAAGGAGAGGTGGGAAGAATGGCGGGGCCGGTGGTGCTGGATTGAGGAGGATGATCCACAAGATTTCTGCCGGGTTCGCCAAGCGCCGCCGGTTCGACGGAGCGACTGGAGCGATGTTGATGCCGACGATGCGAAGCTCACGGTCGCCACCACCAGGATTCTTCGCCTCACCGAGGCCGGGCTCACCCTTGAGATGATCGGGGCGGATTTGATCCGCCGTCGAATCGCTCCACTTCACAACAAGGGAAGGCCGACCTGTCTTTTCACGAACGCCGCCGACATCATGAGGCTTCACCCCGGCCTTGACCACAACTTCACGGTGATGGGGCATGCCCACTTCTGCCAGCGGCTCTTTCAGCTCAACGTGAACCGCGATAGCGAGGTCGAGCGGTCCGGCAAGGCCATGAGGGCCGCCGCGAAGGCTGGCAAGGTCGCCAAGGGGCCCTTGTTTAGGTTGTCGGCGGGAGTGGTCCCGCTGAGCAACAACTCTCGCCAGACCGACATCATCACCATGATGCCGGACTTCAAGGCGCATGACCTTGACCCGAGCTGGGTCGAGCCCGAGGAAATTCAAGTGCGGAGTTCTTCGACACCTTGCATGAGGGGTACGTCACCGACGAGCCGCGACTCGTCCAGGACACCACCTAGGCGGAGCTGGACTACATCGCCGCCAAGGCAGTGGAGGCAGAGCTCACCAAGGAGGCCGGCAGCGCCGGCGGCGTAGAGGACAAGGCCGTGATGGAGGCGGAGGAGAAGGAGCTCGCCCAGTGGGCGGAGGCAGCTGGGGAGGCCGGCAGCGCCTGTACCGGGGGCCCTCTTGTCGAAGATGTGGTCGACGAGTCGTCATCGGAGGAGGCCGAGGCTGTCGACCCTCTGGCCACGGGGAGAGGGCGAGTCCTGCGGCGGGCCACCTCTGGCGAGCCGGTTCAGCCCGACAGGGTCGTGCAGCCTCGGCAAGCTCAGGTGGCGTCCGCGCGCCAGACGAGGGCCGCGGCCGCGAAGAAATCGGTGAAGGCCGCGGTGGCGAAGGAGAAAGCATCTGCCTCCTCTTCATCCAAGCGCGTCCAGACTCTGCCTTCCTCCCCTCGCCCGGCAGACGTTGATGCAGACGTCGATGCGGAGGTCACCTTTGACTTCGGGTCCCTCAGCCCAAGGAGGAAGAGGAAAGCAGCAGAGGAGGAGGTGGAGGACGAGTAAGTATCTTGTCCCTTTCCGTCATCTCCGTCTCCTCGGATCATACCACTTATCTTGATTCGTCTTTATCTTTGCAGGGATGCGGAGACACTGGCCCAGAGGGTGAAGAGGGTCAGGGCTTCGGCAAGCGGCCAGCCCCCGACAGGTAGTTCCGGCACACCGCTGGTGGTGTTGAGCAGCCCGGACAGCAGCCCCTGGCACAGCCCTCAGCGTAAGTTCACCGCTCACCCCTCGTCGACGTGTGTTGGGGGCACGATCTCTTGGTGCTGACCTTGTCGTGGTTGTAGGAGGAGGACAGCAGCAGGAGGAGCCACAGAGGGCTACTCCGAACACGCCGCCCCCATCAACCACGCCGCCCCGAGGGCGTCCCCGGCAAGGGTGCCAAGCACCGAGCCCATGCACACGGAGGAGGAGGAGGAGAACCCCGGCGCCGGTGGCATCGCCTCGGTGCCAAATGTTGGCGGGGAGGGGACCTCTGCTTCCCAGCCCGGCACGGGTAAGTCACTCGCCTTCCGTCCCTATTCCTTTTTCTGTTCTTTTTGAATCTTGGTCCTGGCTTCGCCTCACCCCCCTCCTTGGTATCCAGATCCCCCGTCGGTGGACCAGGAGGACATAGACACCGTCATCGAGGATGTCGCCAAGGCGGAGGCCAAGAAGATCGCCGCCGAGGAGGCCGCCAAGGGCGCTGCTGAGGACGCCGCCAAGGGACCTGCCGGGGAGGCCGGCAAGGCCGCTGCCGAGGAGGTGGTGGTTGATGACCAGCCTTCCTCCTCCACTGCCTCTGGCTCCGGCAGGTATCTGTGGGTGACCGACGACCTTTTCGTCCACCTCCCAGGGGCGTCGAGCTCCAAGGCGCCCGTCGAGGGAGAGGTGTTCGACGAGGAGGTGCTTGCCGCCGCCAGGCTCGGGGTTGTTGACGAACCGAGTACCGGTGGCGACGGTTCTCAGGAGGAGCGGCTTCTCCAGGCCACGGGAGCCAATTTCCGGAAGCTCTAGGCGCTCCACCGCGCCCGCCTGGACAAGGCCAAGTCCAGGATGGCAACGGTGGACAAGGCGGAGGCGGACCTCAAGGTGCGCGCCGCCGAGACGCAGACTTGGTTCCGCCAGGCTTGTGGGGAGCTGAAGGCCGCCCAGGGCGAGCTGGCCAAGCGCGACGTGGAGCTCACCATGAAGCGGGGCGACATCGAGAAGGCCCAGGAGACGGCGGAGAGCTTGGTCGCCGCAGCCGAGGCCGCTCGGACCCAGCACCAGGCCGCGCTGAACTCCCAGGAGGAGGACCTTGCCGCGTGTGAGGAGAAGCTTGCCGCAACGCTCCGCGGCAAGGATGAGGAGGTGGAGAAGCTCGTCGTGCAGCGGACGCAAGAGCTAGAGCAGAGGCACAGGGAAGGCGCTCGATACCCAGGCTCTAGTTCACGCCGACAAGGTGAAGGAGCTGGAGGTGGAGCGGGACGGGCTGAAGGACCAGACCCTGAAGCTGGCCGAGGGGAAGAACACGCTCAACGGTGCCCTGGTGGAGGCGTAGGGCGCAGTCCTTGGCAAGGTTGAGCAGCTCTCCAAGGCCAAGGACTCCATCAGGGACCTGAAGCTGAAACTGGAGGGCCTTGAGGAGACGCTTTCGGAGGTTAGGGCCCGGGAGGAGACCCTGACCAAGAATCTGGAGGAGGAGAAGCTGCTGCGGAAGAACGAGGCCGCCAACCACAAGGATTTTGTGGAGGGCGAGAACCGCTGGATCCGCCGCCTTGTGGGCGTCGCCGGCAGGATCACCACACAGCTGGCTACCATGGGGATGCCAAATGTGAGGTATGCCCCGGAGCGCAGCGCGAGTCCCAACGCCAACCTGACCCTGTTCTTTGAGGGCGTCCTCGGGGCCCTGGAGCAGCTTCACTCCAACCGGGAGGCCTCCCTGGCCGATGAGTCCCGGAGACTTTGCCGGGGTGCCATGACCAAGGTCCTCGCCAAGGTGGCGCACTGGAATCCTGACCTCGACTTCGAAGCTGCGCTGGAGAGCTTGCCGGAGGATGCAGACATCGCGGCGCTCAAGGAGCGTATCAAGCCCATCATCAAACGCATCGACGGAATCCAGAGGGTGGAGGGCCAGCGCCGGGATTAGGCACCCCGTTTCTTTTCGTTGCTGCAGGTTCACAACCAAGACAATTTTTATCTTTAGTTAGAACTGCGGCAACAAGCGATGTAATATAACTCTGCAGTACTTTTGATACGATGCATGTTATTTTCCTGTTCGATTTTCCTTTGTATGTCCACCCTACGTTAACTGGGTAGGCTTGCCGGCGCGTAAACCCAGGGTGGCGTCTTGAGGACGGATCCCCAATGGCCTGCCGGGTGTGCTTGCTGCCGAGCGAACCACCTTACCGCCCTTAACGCGGCCGCTCGAACTGTCGAGCTTGACTCGAGTTAGAATCGAGAGCGTTGCCAATTGCGGAAGGCTACCCTGCTACTCTCGACGCGGCCGCTTGAGCTGTTGAGCGGACTCGAAACAGAACAAGGGCGTTGCCAATCGCGGGAGGGCCCCCTTTGCGTGCAGGTTTTTCATACAAAGAACGAGATCTCCGAGGGGAATAACCTTATATAAAAAGGAAATATTTAAAGTTCGGTATGACTTAGCTTTCCTGTCGCCGCACTAGCGCCCTTCGCGCTTGCAGGCAACGCCGCTCTCTTGGCCGTCTTCTTCCTTAGAAACCATGGCCACAAGGAACTGCTAAGTTGGTTGCTAAACCAGATTCTCACAACTGCGCCCCCTACCTGGCGCGCCAAAGATGTCGGTGGAAACGACACCTATGGGATCACTGGAATCCCTTCTACGGTCGGCGGGCGCGGGGTTATGAGAAGAGCAGGTCTAACAAGAAGCACATGGGTCGTTTACCCATGTTCGGGCCGCGAGGATGCGTAATACCCTAGTCCTGCTTTGGTGGATGTATTGAGTGTTCTTGTGTTCTTGAGCTAGCTACGGGGTGTAACTTGCCCAAAAGAGCTGAATCCCTCTCCAGTATGCCATGGGCCTCCTTTTATAGTCGAGAGGGACTGCCATAGTGTCACACAGGAGGTGGAAAAATCTACAGTGCTACGAGCTTATCGCCCGTAAGACACATTTAATGCATCGCTTAGGTGTCCCTTAGCTTTATCGGGGATGGGAACGGGGCCCGTCCCGTCCGTCGCCGCCTTGCCTTGCTTCGACACGCGCCCAGGCCAGCGATGCATGTGGCGCCATGTAGGCAGGCAGACAACTGAGGTGGCGCGATGGTAGGGTCTTCATGAAGATCTGCATGCAACCACGCTGGTGCTTGCTGAATTGGTTTGGAAGCCGCATGTTGCCACGCAGGTGCCTGCCCAGCTGGTTGGCTGGCAGCTGCATGCGAACGGCGGCGGAGTCTTGGTCGACGCGTGCCTGGTTGTGGCCCCGCTGATGTCCTCGGCAAGGGCCTTGCCGGGGGCCCGACAAGGGTATTGCTGTGGCGTTGCAGTCGTCCCCGGCAAGGCGTTTGCCGGTGGTCTTGTGGATTCCCTCGGCTGGGATCCCGCCGAGGGTCGCCGTCTTCTGGTCCTCATCCGATCTCACATCTTTATGATCTTGACGAAGATCTGCATGCCACCACGGAGGTGTCTTTTCGAGCCCTGGTTCCAACGTAGTTGGTTGGGTCGGAACCCGTGGGCTCAAGGGTGGCTCGCTCTGTTGGTGTTGGGCAAGTTGCCCCGGCAAGGCTCTTGCCGGGGCCGCGGAGGCCGCCCCGGCAATGGCCTGGGGGGCTCCACCTCGCCCTCTTGCCCTTTGATGTTTCTGGTCTTGGCGTTGCCTTGACCGTCTTGTGCCTTTGGCTTTTCTCCGGCTTCCCTCCCTTGCCCTGCTAGGTATGACCGTGGTGCGTTGCTCCGACTGTCCGTGCACAAGTAAAGGGTATAAAAAAGTGTCCCTATTTTTGTATACGGACACTGATCCAGTATTCCCCATAGAGAACCAACCTTCCTGATCAATCGACCTAACACATGGACTGCGTACGGGATTAAAAATAATCGCATATGTTGACAGTAGCGAACTAATAGTGGCACTGTCACAGTACTTGTCAGTGATTTTTGTCATCTTACAGATAAACTACTGGTCACTAGCTAGCGGCAGAAAATCCAGAGAGCACATGCATGCGGCAGACAACAGTCGAGGGGAAAGTTGATACGTGATGGCTTTCTCCTTTTCTAATTGGTATGAACTACAACGGATGAATATAATGTAGATTCACTCATTTTGCTTTGTATGTAATTCATATTAAAATCTCTAAAAAGACTTATATTTAGGAATGAGTAGATTTTTTACTAGTATGACGAAGGTGCCATGTTAATGGACTAGCACAAAAGCGAGCTTTCAGTCCGGCCATTAGAAGCGTACTACTGTACATGTGTTGCGAAGTCGACGGAATAAACGCGGAACGGTACGTACCAGCAGGCTGAATCCAGTGACGGCGGCGAAGGAGCTGGCCATGGAGGCGCCGGCGAGGGGCAGCTCGCCGAGGTGGCCAACGAACATGACGGAGATCATCTGGATGAGGTTCTGCATCAGGCAGCCGGCGATGAGCGGCCCGGCCAGCCACAGCTGCCGCTTCACCTCGTCGCCCACCGCCAGGCTCTCATCCCCTCCGAGCTCCTTGCACACCAGGCTCCTCGGGAGGAGCGCTTCCTCGAGGCTTGCCTTCTCCATGCTGGACTCCGGCGAGGCCTCCTCCCCCCTCACCCTTGTTCTATGTGCTGTGTGTGACTGCCGCCAGAGTATGTGCGGGGAGAGTGAAAGGAGTCGCTCGTGTTCAGATTCCAGAGTATATAGCCGCACAACACGTGAGGGTTGGCAGTGACGTGGAACAAAGGGGTGGGTGTGCTCAAAATAGCCTGAAGTATTTATTGCCCAATCGAATGTAAAGGCTGGGGGTGATCCTCCTTCTCAAGAAGGAAAAAGATGTCCATTGCGTTTTTATGCATCCATCGATCCCAAAAGCCCTCGTCCAGTTGTCGTGTCAAAGACCTTCAGTTTCAGTCTCCTTTTCATTCTTTTTATATACACAAAGCATTTGTACATGCTCCTTTTCATGCTGCTAGCATGGCACTCTTGAACAAACGTTGGCGAAGAAGGCGGAGAAAGCGGTGCCTTCGATTGCCCGGGCGGCACCGGCCCGGCGGTGCGCCATGGATGACGAGCTCCAGCATGACCGGCCGCCACCGCTTTCTCCATCTTCTTCGCCTAATCGCCTTGACGCGCCAACATGGGCGGAGAGCGGACGCGACCTTGCCGGCGGCCACCTCCGGGTCCAGCGGGACAACGGACATTATGATCGGCTCTTGCAGTGGACGAGGGAACGAAGATGGGACGGTGGTGATCCAGGTGGAGGCAATGGGAGGAATGGGTTTTCACGTGGGAGGAGTGGCAGGATTATGAGAATACCCATGCTCCGGCTTGATTATGGATGGGTCCATGGCTTCGGAGTCCGACAGGGCAGATGTCTGGACTCCCCCAAACCTCTACCAGTTTAGTGTAGGTTTGCTGGTTTTCGAATGGCCGGACCAGGCCAGACATCTTATATGAACGCACTTGGATGGCTAAAAGTGTTGGAACACATTTGTGATTGATTAGGTGAGTTGCCCTAAGATCCAATGCCAACTCCAACACGCAACCCCATCCTATCCGGCTGTGTCCGTTTGGGCCAAAATGGACAGACAACATGCCCAACACGCAGCCGCGTCCTTCAATTTTGTCTGTTTGGCGTCCGGCCCGCCCCATTTCCGACGCAAATCTGCGCCTGGTTTGTGTCCACACGGACGTCCAACGGACGGGCTCGTCGTCCGCCTCGGGGACGCGTGGCGGCCGTCTAAGTACCTCCACCGTCCAAAATAACTGTGCACGTGCGGTAGGCCCCGGCTGTCATCCACCCAGTTGCCCGATCGTCGTCCTTCTTAATGTGGAAGCCGTGGACCGGCCAGTCCACAGCTTCCACTTCCAAGCCCGCCTGCCTCCTCGAGCCCCGACATGAGCTAGCAAACCCTAGCCGCCGCCGTCGGACCCCACTCGCACACCTTCCCGCCGGCGCCATGGGCTGGCATTAGATCAGCAAGGGGAAGCACGACCACGAGGCCGGCTCCTCCTCTGGTCGACGCATCTCCAGCAGATCTGCGCCGGCCGCACCACCTGCTCCGCCAGCGTTCGAGATCGCGCCGGCAGCTGCAGGACACCGAGACAGTCCATACATCCACGTAGACATCTGCCGACGCTACTGGGAGACGGCGACGCCGCTGCCGTGGGGAGATGTCCACCTGCCGAACAACTGGCATCTCTCCGCCGACCGCATGCCCATCCCACCAGTGCCCGTGAGCGGACGCGCTCGCCGTGACGAGATCAACCGACGCCGCGGCCGCCTTCCACCGTATCTGCTCAGCGACCCCAGGTATGTTGGGGAATGCAGTATTTCAATTTTTTTACCTACGATCACGCAAGATCTATCTAGGAGATGCATAGCAACGAGCAGGGAGAGTGTGTCCACGTACCCTCGTAGACCGAAAGCGGAAGCGTTTAGTAACGCGTTTGATGTAATCGAACGTCTTCGCGATCCAACCGATCCAAGCACCGAACGTATGGCACATCCGCGTTCAGCACACGTTCAGCTCGATGACATCCCTCGAACTCTTGATCCAGTTGAGGCCGAGGGAGAGTTTCTTCAACATGACGGCGTGGTGATGGTGATGATGAAGTTACCGGCGCAGGGCTTCGCCTAAGCACTACGACGATATGACCGAGGTGTGTAACTGTGGACGAGGGCACCACACACGGCTAAGAGATTGTCTGTTGTGCCTTTGGGGTGCCCCTGCCCACGTATATAAAGGAGGGAGGGAGAGAGGCCGGCCCTCTAGGGGTGCGCCAAAAGTATGGAGTCCTACTAGGACTTCCAAGTCCTAGTAGGAATCCCTTTCCTTTTCGGAGTAGGAGAGAAGGAAAGAGGGAAAGAGAGAGGGAGTAGGAAAAGGCAAGGGGGGAGCCGCCCTTCCCCTAGTCCAATTCGGACCCATGGGGGGGGGGCGCCATCTCCCCTTGGCCTGACTCCTTCTTTTCCAGTATGGCCCAATAAGGCCCATTACTTCTCCCGGTGAATTCCCGTAACTCCCCAGTACTCCGAAAAACACCCGAATCACTCGGAACCTTTCCGATGTCCGAATATAGCCTTCCAATATATGAATATTTACCTCTCAACCATTTTGAGACTCCTCGTCATGTTTGTGATCTCATCCGGGACTCCGAACAAACTTCGGTCATCAAATCACATAACTCATAATACAAATCGTCATCGAACGTTAAGCGTGCGGACCCTACGGTTTCGAGAACTATGTAGACATGACCGAGACACATCTCCGGTCAATAACCAATAGCGGAACCTAGATGATCATATTGGTTCCTACATATTCTACGATGATCTTTATCGGTCAAACCGCATAACAACATACGTTGTTCTCTTTGTCATTGGTATGTTACTTGCCCGAGATTCGATCGTCGGTATCATCATACCTAGTTCAATCTCATTACCGGCAAGTCTCTTTACTCGTTCCGTAATGCATCATCCCGCAACTAACTAATTAGTCACATTGCTTGCAAGGCTTATAGTGATGTGCATTACCAAGAGGGCCCAGAGATACCTCTCTGATACACGGAGTGACAAATCCTAATCTCGATCTGTGCCAACTCAAAAAACACCTTCGGAGACACCTGTAGAGCATCTTTATAATCACCCAGTTATGTTGTGACGTTTGATAGCACACAAGGTGTTCCTCCGGTATTCGGGAGTTGCATAATCTCATAGTCAAAGGAACATGTATAAGTCATGAAGAAAGCAATAGCAATAAAACTAAATGGTCATTATGCTAAGCTAACAGATGGGTCTTGTCCATCACATCATTCTCTAATGATGTGATCCCGTTCATCAAATGACAACACATGTCTATGGTCAGGAAACTTAACCATCTTTGATTAGAGCTAGTCTAGTAGAGGCATACTAGGGACACTTTGTTTTGTCTATGTATTCACACATGTATCAAGTTTCCGGTTAATACAATTCTAGGATGAATAATAAACATTTATCATGATATAAGGAAATATAAATAACAACTTTATTAGTGCCTCTAGGGCATATTTCCTTCAGTCTCCCACTTGCACTAGAGTCAATAATCTAGTTCACATCGCCATGTGATTTAACACCAATAGTTCACATCGTCATGTGATTTAACACTCTATAGTTCACATCGCCATGTGACCAATACCCAAAAGGTTTACTAGAGTCAATAATCTAGTTCACATCGCCATGTGATTAACACCCAAAAAGTACTAAGGCGTGATCATGTTTTTCTTGTGAGAGAAGTTTAGTCAACGGGTCTGCCACATTCAGATCCGTATGTATTTTGCAAATTTCTATGTCTACAATGCTCTGCACGGAGCTACTCTAGCTAATTGCTCCCACTTTGAATATGTATCCAGATTGAGACTTAGAGTCATCTGGATCAGTGTCAAAGCTTGCAAAGATGTAACCCTTTACGACGAATCTTTTTGTCACTTCCATAACCGAGAAACATATCCTTATTCCACTAAGGATAATTTTGACCGCTATCCAGTGATCCACTCCTGGATCACTATTGTACCCTCTTGCCAAACTCATGGTGAGGTACACAATAGGTCTGGTACACATCATAGCATACTTTATAGAACCTATGACTGAGGCATAGGGAATGACTTTTCAATCTCTTTCTATTTTCTGCCGTGGTCGTGTTTTGAGTCTTTACTCAATTTCACACCTTGCAAGACAGGCAAGAACTCCTTCTTTGACTGTTTCATTTTGAACTACTTCAAAATCTTGTCAAGGTATGTAATCATTGAAAATACTTATCAAGCGTTTTGATCTATCTCTATAGATCTTAAGGCTCAATATATAAGCAGCTTCACTGAGGTCTTTCTTTGAAAAACTCCTTTCAAACGGTACTTTATGCTTTCCAGAAAATTCTACATCATTTCTGATCAACAATATGTCTTTCACATATACTTATCAGAAAGGCTGTAGTGCTCTCACTCACTTTCTTGTAAATACAGGCTTCACCGCAAGTCTGTATAAAACTATATGCTTTGATCAACTCATCAAAGCGTATATTCCAACTCCGAGATGCTTGCACCAGTCCATAGATGGATCGTTGGAGCTTGCACACTTTGTTAGCACCTTTAGGATTGAAAAAACCTTCTTGTTGTATCATATACAACTCTTCTTTAAGAAATCCATTAAGGAGTGCAGTTTTGACATCCATTTGCGAGATTTCATAAAATGTGGCAATTGCTAACGTGATTCGGACAGACTTAAGCATCGCTACAAGTGAGAAAATCTCATCGTAGTCAACACCTTGAACTTGTCGAAAACTTTTTGCGACAATTCGAGCTTTTTAGATAGTAACACTACTATCAGCGTCCGTCTTCCTCTTGAAGATCCATTTATTCTCAATGGCTTGCCGATGATCGGGCAAGTCAAGCAAAGTCCATACTTTGTTCTCATACATGGATCCCATCTCAGATTTCATGGCCTCAAGCCATTTTGCGGAATCTGGGCTCATCATCGCTTCCTCATAGTTCGTAGGTTCGTCATTGTCTAGTAACATGACTTCCAGAAAGGATTACTATACCACTCTGGTGAGGACCATAATCTAGTTGACCTACGAGGTTCAGTAGTAACTTGATCTGAATTTTCATGATCATCATCATTAGCTTCCTCACTGACTGGTCTAGGAATCACTGGAACTGCTTTCTGTGATGTACTACTTTCCAATTCGGGAGAAGGTACAATTCCCTCATCAAGTTCTACTTTCCTCCCACTCACTTCTTTCGAGAGAAACTCCTTCTCTAGAAAGGATCCATTCTTAGCAACGAATATCTTGCCTTCGGATCTGTGATTGAAGGTGTACCCAACCGTGTCTTTTGGGTATCCTATGAAGACACATTTCTCCGATTTGGGTTCGAGCTTATCAGGTTGAAGCTTTTTCACATAAGCATCGTAGCCCCAAACTTTAAGAAATGACAGCTTAGGTTTCTTGCCAAATGGTGTCGTCTCAACGGATTTAGATGGTGCCCTATTTAACGTGAATGCAGCTTTTCTCTAATGCATAACCCCAAAACGATAGTGGTAAATTGGTAAGAGACATCATAGATCACACCATATCTAATAAAGTGCGATTACGACGTTCGGACACACCATTACGCTGTGGTGTTTCAGGTGGCGTGAGTTGTGAAACTATTCCACATTGTTTCAAATGAAGACCAAACTTGTAACTCAAATATTCACCTACACGATCAGATTGTAGAAACTTTATTTTCTTGTTATGATGATTTTCCACTTCACTCTGAAATTCTTTGAACTTTTCAAATGTTTCAGACTTATGTTTCATCAAGTAGATATATCCATATCCACTCAAATCATGTGTGAAGGTCAGAAAATAACGATACCTGCCGCGAGCCTCAACACTCATCGGACCACATACATCAGTATGTATTATTTCCAACAAGTCTGTTGCTCACTCCATTGTTCCGGAGAACGGAGTCTAAGTCATCTTGCCCATGAGGCATGGTTCGCAAGCATCAAGTGATTCCAAAAGCCCATCAGCATAGAGTTTCTTGATGCGCTTTACACCAATATGACCTAAACGGCAGTGCACAAATAAGTTGCACTATCATTATTAAACTTATATCTTTTGGCATCAATATTATGTGTATCACTATGATCGAGATTCAGTAAACCATTTACATTGGATGTAAGACCATAGAAGGTTTTATTCATGTAAACAGAACAACAATTATTCTCTGACTTAAATGAATAACCGTATCGCAATAAACATGATCCAATCATATTTATGCTCAACGCAAACACCAAATAACATTTATTTAGTTCCAATACTAATCCCAAAGGAAAAAGGGAGTGTGCGATGGTGATCTTATCAACCTTGGAATCACTTCCAACACACATCATCACCTTGCCCTTAACTAGTCTCTGTTTATTTTGCAACTCCTGTTTATAGTTACCACTCTTAGCAACTGAACCAGTATCAAATACCGAGGGGTTGCTATAAACACTAGTAAAGTACACATCAATAACATGTATATCAAATATACCTTTGTTCACTTTGCCATCCTTCTTATCCGCCAAGTATCTAGGGCAGTTCCACTTCCAGTGACCATTTCCTTTGTAATAGAAGCACTCAGTTTCAGGCTTGGGTCTAGCTTTGGGCTTCTTCATGGGAGTGGCAACTTGCTTGCCATTCTTCTTGAAGTTCCCTTTCTTTCCCTTGCCCTTTTACTTGAAACTAGTGGTCTTGTCAACCATCAACACTTGATGCTTTTCTTGATTTCTACCTTCACCGATTTCAGCATCGTGAAGAGCTAGGGGAATCATTTTCGTCATCCCTTGCATATTATAGTTCATCACGAAGTTCCAGTAACTTGGTGATAGTGACTAGAGAACATTGTCGATCACTATCTTATCTGGAAGATTAAATTCCACTTGATTCAAGCGATTGTAGTACTCAGACATTATGAGCACATGCTCGCTGGTTGAGCTATTCTCCTCCATCTTGTAGGCAAAATACTTGTCAGAGGTCTCATACCTCTCGATTCGGGCATGAGTCTGAAATACCAATTTCAGTTCTTGGAACATCTCATATGCTCCATGGTGTTCAAAACATTTTCGAAGTCCCGGTTCTAAGTCGTAAAGTATGGTGCACTAAACTATCAAGTAGTCATCATACCGAGCTTGCAAAACATTCATAACGTCTGCATCTGATCCTGCAACAGGTTCGTCACCTAGTGGTGCATCAAGGACATAATACTTCTGTGCAGCACTGAGGATAATCCTCGGATCACGGACCTAGTCCGCATCGTTGCTACTATCATCTTTAACCTTAATTTTCTCTAGGAACATATCAAAAATAAAATAGGGGAGCTATACATGAGCTATTGATCTACAACATAGATATGCAAATACTATGAGGACTAAGTTCATGATAAATTAAAGTTCAATTAATCATATTACTTAAGAACTCCCACTTAGATAGACATCCCTCTAGTCATCTAAATGATCCGTGATCCAAATCAACTAAACCATGTCCGATCATCACGTGAGATGGACTAGTTTTCAATGGTGAACATCACTATGTTGATCATATCTACTATATGATTCACGTTCGACCTTATGGTCTCGTTGTTCCGAGGCCATATCTGCATATGCTAGGCTCGTCAAGTTTAACCCGAGTATTGTGCGTGTGCAAAACTGGCTTGCACCCGTTGTATGTGAACGTAGAGCTTATCACACCCGATCATCACGTGGTGTCTCGGCACGACGAACTGTAGCAACGGTGCATACTCAAGGAGAACACTTATACCTTGAAATTTAGTGAGCGATCATCTTATCATGCTACCGCCGTACTAAGCAAAATAAGATGCATAAAAGATAAACATCACATGAAATCAAAATAAGTGATATGATATGGCCATCATCATCTTGTGCCTTTAATCTCCATCTCCAAAGCACCGTTATGATCACCATCGTCACTGGCTTGACACCTTGATCTCCATCGAAGCATCGTTGTCGTCTCGCCAACTATTGCTTCTACGACTATCGCTACCGCTTAGTAATAAAGTAAAGCACTTACATGGCGATTGCATTTCATACAATAAAGCGACAACCATATGGCTCCTGCCAGTTGCCGATAACTGTTACAAAACATGATCATCTCATACAACAATTTATATCTTATCACGTCTTGACCATATCACATCACAGCAAGCTCTGCAAAAACAAGTTAGACGTCCTCTACTTTGTTGTTGCAAGTTTTACGTGGCTGCTACGGGCTTCTAGCAAGAACTGTTCTTACCTACGCATCAAAACCACAACGATTTTTTTGTCAAATGTGATGTTTTAACCTTCAACAAGGACCGGGCGTAGTCAAACTCGATTCAACTAAAGTTGGAGAAACAGACACCCGCTAGCCACCTGTGTGCGAAGCACGTCGGTAGAACCAGTCTCATGAATGCGGTCATGTAATGTCGGTCAGGACCGCTTCATCCAACAATACCTTCGAATCAAAGTAAGACATTGCTGGTAAGCAGTATGACTATTATTGCCCACAAATCATTGTGTTCTACTCGTGCATATAACATCTACACATAGACCTGGCTCGGATGCCACTGTTGGGGAACGCAGTATTTCAAAAATTTTACCTACGATCACGCAAGATCTATCTAGGAGATGCATAGCAACAAGCGGGGAGAGTGTGTCCACGTACCCTCGTAGACCGAAAGCGGAAGCGTTTAGTAACATGGTTGACGTAGTCGAACGTCTTCGTGATCCAACCGATCCAAGCACCGAACGTACGGCACCTCCGCGTTCAGCACACGTTCAGATCAATGACGTCCCTCGAACTCTTGATCCAGTTGAGGCCGAGGGGGAGTTTCTTCAGCATGACGGCGTGGTGACGGTGATGGTGAAGTTACCGGCGCAGGGCTTCGCCTAAGCACTACGACGATATGATCGAGGTGTGTAACTGTGGAGGGGGGCACTACACACGGCTAAGAGATTGTCTGTTGTGCCTTTGGGGTGCCCCTTGCCCACATATATAAAGGAGGGAGGGAGAGAGGCCGGCCCTCTAGGGGCGCGCCTAAAGTATGGAGTTCTACTAGGACTTCCAAGTCCTCGTAGGAATCCCTTTCCTTGTCGGAGTAGGAGAGAAGGAAAGAGGGAAAGAGAGAGGGAGTAGGAAAAGGCAAGGGGGAGCCGCCCCTTCCCCTAGTCTAATTCGGACCCATGAGGGGGGGCGCCACCTCCCCTTGGCCTGCCTCCTTCTTTTCCCGTATGGCCCAATAAGGCCCATTACTTCTCCCGGTGAATTCCTGTAACTCCCCGGTACTCCGAAAAACACCCGAATCACTTGGAACCTTTCCGATGGCCGAATATAGCATTCTAATATATGAATCTTTACCTGTCAACCATTTCGAGACTCCTCGTCATGTCCGTGCTCTCATCCGGGACTCCGAACAAACTTCGGTTATCAAATCACATAACTCATAATACAAATCGTCATCGAACGTTAAGCGTGCGGACCCTACGGGTTTGAGAACTATGTAGACATGACCGAGACACATCTCCGGTGAATAACCAATAGAGGAACCTGGATGCTCATATTGGCTCCTACATATTCTGTGAAGATCTTTATCGGTCAAACCGCATAACAACATACATTGTTCCCTTTGTCATTGGTATCTTACTTGCCTGAGATTCGATCGTCGGTATCATCATACCTAGTTCAATCTCGTTACCGGCAAGTCTCTTTACTCGTTCCGTAATGCATCATCCCGCAACTAACTCATTAGTCATATTGCTTGCAAGGCTTATAGTGATGTGCATTACCGAGAGGACCCAGAGATACCTCTTCGATACATGGAGTGACAAATCCTAATCTCGATCTATGCCAACTCAACAAACACCTTCGGAGACACCTGTAGAGCATCTTTATAATCACTCAGTTACGTTGTGACGTTTGATAGCACACAAGGTGTTCCTCCGGTATTCGGGAGTTGCATAATCTCATAGTCAAAGGAACATGTATAAGTCATGAAGAAAGCAATAGCAATAAAGCTAAACGATCATTATGCTAAGCTAATGGTTGGGTCTTGTCCATCACATCATTCTCTAATGATGTGATCCCGTTCATCAAATGACAACACATGTCTATGGTCAGGAAACTTAACCATCTTTGATTAACGAGCTAGTCTAGTAGAGGCATACTAGGGACACTTTGTTTTGTCTATGTATTCACACATGTATCAAATTTCCGGTTAATACAATTCTAGCATGAATAATAAACATTTATCATGATATAAGTAAATATAAATAACAACTTTATTATTGCCTCTAGGGCATATTTCCTTCAAGGTATGCCATGGATTCGCCCCTGTGCGATGCTTGGTTCCGCGACGAGCATGACTTGCGGCGACAATCTTCTTTTGCCAGTCGTCCTCCGAGCGCGCGCCGCCCGCAGCCTCCTCGTGCTGACATCCCTCCCCGAACGCGGGGACGTAGGCGTGCGCACAGCATCACGCCGACGCCTTCTCCGTCCCCGCCCATGACCGAGGAGGAGGAGGCCCGCCTCATGAGGTGGGTCATGGAGGACTCCATGGCCACCTGTGACGAGCGGTAATGGGATGACCTGGAGACCACGCTGGCCCTCTCTGCAGCCGGCGACGTGGCCATCCCGGAGCAGGACCTTGATTTCAAGGAGGAGGTGCTGGAGGAACCGCCCGTCGCCGCGTGGAACCCTTGTCTGGTGGGCCAGCGGTGGAGTTGGGCGTGCATGGCACCGGAGATGGCCGGCTCGGTGGGTGTCGGCCCATGGTCAGACACGCCGCCGCGGTCACCAGAGCAGGAGCACGAGCCACGGGAGGAGGTTGTGCAAGTACCGCCGGCGCCTCCAGTCTGGCAGGGGCCGTCAACCCTCCTATGTCAGCCACCTCCCTACGTCGACCTCACCAGCAACAACGACCAGTAGGGCTGCGGCTCCTGAAGACGATGGCTGCCACTGGCGACGGGCCTTTATCAAGTTTTTTTTATGTCTTTTATTAAGTTCTAGTTTAATTAAGACCTCCGTTGAACTTGGGTACTATGGACGTGTGGACGTTCATGTTTATATTTATGTTTTCGTATTATTTGTAAGTTTATTTTATTTTTATGAGTAAAAATATCAAAGTCCATAATTCGGACGTTTTGGGTCGAGACGTGCCGATTGGACGCACCGATGGCCGCATGACCGCAAGCAGACAGTCATGTCCGTTTTTCTGCCTCAAACGGACAAAACGGACATGCATTTCGGGTTGAGGTTGGAGTTGGCCTAACTAGCGGCGAAAAAAAATCCAAAGAGCACAGACAGAGCGATTCGGTTCCCAAGCTCAGCTACTTCCGAGCGTAAATAGTAAAATAAAAGAAATAGAAAGCAGATTTTTTTTAAATTGCATGGAAGATGTTTGAGTGAGTGATGTCCATGTCAAATTTTGTGGTGTTTGAATATTTAAGTAGCTATCAGAAGAAACAAAAAAGGGGGAGTCCGTGAGAAGGTTTGAAAAACGCATTGTTCGGATCCGAATTTGTCTTTACTGAAAAAGCCTTCCACCCCACTTTATGTATAAAGCAAAGATCAACATTACTCGATACAAATGCACGCCACGACCACACATGCACACATCCAAGACAGAATAAATAGGCGCTGAGCGCAGCAACACCGCCCCTAGCACTACCACCACGAAGAGATGAAGTCGCATACGACGAACCGTGGGCTCCAAGACGGCGCCTTCAGAAAGGATACGACACCGGAGCGCCGCCACCGCCCGATCCGAGGATTAGAGTTTTTCCTGAAGACGCACGACAGGCACTGAGAGCCGCAACGACGTCTTGAAGAAGGGAGCGAGCTTTAACGCCGCCGGTCTGTCCGAAGATAGAACGGGTTTTCACCCCGGCCAACACTCACCATCACCGAACGCCACACCCCGGCCACCACGCCGCCCACACGACCTGGGCCACCGGGCAGCACCAAGCCACGGCCTCTGCCCATGAGCACCGCGCTACCACCACCAGGGCCGCCGCCCCGGCATCCAAGACCTTGACACCACCTCACCGATGACTCGCCACTACCCCAACCAACGAGACGAGTGAAAAGATCCGACCTTTCGCACCCCTGGGCGGCCCCCAGAGCCGAGACCCAAAAGGCCGGCCACCACTGGCTTCCATTGGCCCGTCCTGCAGCACCGGGCGCGAGACGAGCTCAGTCCAGCGACACCATGCACGAGACTACGGCGGTCCTGCTGCACCGTGCGCGAGACGAGCTCGGTCCTTCCGCACCGGGCGCGAGACAAGCGATGGACCGCAGTTGGGAGCCGACCAACCCATCAACGAGAGAAGCGACCGGACTACGAGGAGAGGATCGGAGGCCGACACAAGCCGTCAGCGGACGATGCGACGCCGGAACCTGTCGTCTGCCGCCGCAGCAGGCCTGCCAAGCTGCCGTGGAGCCATCCATGGCCGGGGCAGCAGTCACACCGTACTACTGCCCATCCCGCGCCGCCCGGCGAGCTCTAAGCGTCGGAGCCGCCGGACACGCACCCATGCACCAAGCTGCCGAGAGTGTTGAGTATGATATTTGTGCATGTATATTGTCTTTTGTACATTAGGCCCACATCTCTAGTTTGTTGTATAGATTGAGGTAGAGGCCCCACCTTGTACTTATATATACCGTGCACATTGCACCGAATCAATATGACGTGCAATTCATACATCTTCATGGTATCAGATTTTAGGTTCTAAAACCCTAGCTTCCGCCGCCGCCGCGCCTCCTCCCGCGCCGCCGCCGCCTTCCCTTCGCCGCCGCCCACGCACCCCTGCACCGGTCGCCGCCCGTCACGTGCGCGCCTCCCCATGCCCCGCGCCGCTCGCATCGCTCGTCCCGCGTCGCTCGCATCGCACGTCCAGCGCCGCAGTCGCCCGCATCGCTACACGCCACTCGTTCCCAACCCCGCCGCCCGCTAACCCGTGCTGCACTACACCCGTTCCCAACCCCGCCGCCCGCTAAACCCCACGCCACCGCCATGCTATCGCTCATCCACCCCGCTCGCCAGCGCGCGCCATCGCCCAGCCGCGCGATCCGTTCTCTCGCTCGCGCCTCCTCGTCAGCCGCGCTGCACTGCATCTGCGCCGTCTGAAGCTGCTGCTGCTGCCGAGCCGCCGAGCGCCATGCCGTCAGTTACCTCCTCCGCGTCCACCAACTCCAACCCGTTCGCCGATGCCAACCCTCCCGACGTCAACGACATCCGCAAACTAGACATCTTCGAGCGGGTGCCGGTTCGTCTTTCCTAGGCGGACTCCTCCTACCAGACGTGGAAGACGTACTTCTCCCTCGTGTTCCGGGAGTACCATCTCATGGACCACGTGGACGGCACTGTCGACTCCAGCCTCGTCCCCGAGTTTCACGACTGGTCCACCATCGACACCACGATCATCCGCTGGTTTTTCCTCACCATCACGCCCGACCTCTTCCAGACGGTCGTGATGGACGGTGATGATGCCTGCGCCGTGTGGACCAAGCTGAAAGAGCTCTTCACCGACAACAAGCTCCAGTGTCGCGTTTTTCTGCAGCAAGAGTTCTTTGGGTGTCATCAGGACAACACCTCCATCGACGGCTATTGTCACCGCCTTAAGACTCTTGCTGACGAGCTTCGTGATATCGGCGCCAAGGTCGATGATGACCTCCTCCTCAGCACGCTCACCGCCAGGCTCAACGAGGACTTCGGCAACGCCGCGGGGAACCTTAGCCTCATCCCCAACCCGTCTTTCGCCAAGTTCGTTGCATATCTCCGCTTGGAGGAGCGGCGGATGTAGCAGGTGAAGACGCGCGCCATCCACACCGCCCTCGCCGCCGGCACCACCCGCAGCGGGCCTCCGGCGCCTCCCGCTGCCCCGGCACCCCAGCAGCGTCATCAGGCGCCCTTCTCGGCGCCCCAGCAGTCGGGGCTCCTGCCACTGCCGTACGGCCCGCCCTCGCCCCCCGCTAAAAAGCGCCGCGGGGGCCGGTGCGGTGGCCGCCGTGGCGGTCAGCAGCAGCAACAGCAGCAGCCGCAGCAAGCTGGCCAGCAACAGCAGCTGTTTCAGGCGCCGCCGCCGCTCCATGTGCTGCCCCCATGGGCTTCCGGCTACAACCCCTGGACCAGTGTCGTCCATGCGTACACCATGCCGGTTCCACGGGCTCCTACACTGGCGCTTCCCGTGCCGCGCCCACCGGCGCACCAGGCGTACTACGCGGCTCCGCAGCCGTACGGAGGATACCCACAGCCGCAGATGAGCGGCGCCTATGGTCTCCCTGTGGCCGCGCCGCCGCCCTCGCCGGCCCTGCCGCTGGCTCCTTGGGATCCGGCGCTCCTTGCCACGCTGCACGCTGCGCCTACGCCGAACAACTACACTAGAGGCGGTGGTTGGTACATGGACACCAGGGCTACGGCTCACATGTTTGCTCATCCTGGTAATCTTGCCTCTTTCACTCCTGTCACCACCGACCGCCGCATCATTGTCGGCGACGGTTCCACACTACCTATCACACATGTTGGGCACACTTTTTTTCCTTCTATTTCTATGCCTATTACTTTGTCTAACATTCTTGTGTCACCTCATCTTATTAAAAATCTTGTTTCCGTTCGTTGTTTAACTCGTGAAAATCCTGTTACTGTTGAATTTGGGCTTGGTTTTTGTGTCAAGGACGCTCGAACCAGGATGGTACTTCACCGATGTGACAGCCTCGACGAGCTCTATCCGGTGCATCCGCCGTCCACCTCCACCACCGCACCGGTTGCTCTCTCCGCCGGCGTTGATCTCTGGCACGCTCGTTTGGGTCATCCCAATCCCGTCACACTTCATCATATTCTTAGGAGTTTCAGTTTCAGTTGTAATAAGATAGAGGATCACACCTGTCATGCCTGTCGTGTCGGCAAACATGTTCGCCTTCCGCTTAATAACTCCACCACCATAGCTTCTTTTCCTTTTCAGTTGATTTATAGTGATGTGTGGACCTCTCCGGTTCCTAGTAATTCGGGCTATCTATATTATCTGGTTATTCTTGATGATTATTCTCACTATGTGTGGACGTTTCCTTTACGACGAAAGTCGGATGCACTCTCCACTTTGTCGGCCTTTTACTCCTATGTCAGCATGCAGTTTGGGCGTCCCATCCTTGGTCTTCAGACTGACAATGGAAAAGAGTTCGACAATCTTGCTTTCTGCACCTTTCTGTCGCACCACGACACCGTTTTTCGTCTCACATGCCCATATACTTCACAGCAGAACGGTCGAGCCGAACGCGTCCTTCGCACTCTGAACGACTGTGTTCAGACACTCCTGTTCCATGCTAATGTGTCTCCTCGTTTCTGGCTGGATGCACTCGCTACTGCTTCACTTCTCCTTATCCTTCGCCCTTGCCGCCCACGGTGGAACTATGCACCTCACCATCTTCTCTTCGGTACGCCCCCATCTTATGCTGACTTGCGTATTTTCGGGTGCCTTTGCTATCCTAGCACTGCGGACTCCGCTACTCACAAGCTCGCACCTCGTTCTGTCGCTTGCATCTTCATCGGCTACCCCTCCAACTCCAAGGGATATCGGTGCTACGATCCCGTCTCCCACCGTGTGTTCACTTCCCGGCACGTTTACTTTGATGAGCATGTGTTTCTGTTTCAGCAGGTACCCCCAGCTGTTCCTCCCGCCACCGGCGACACGGGCTCCTCGACGCCGCTCCCAGGGCGCTCGCGCCTCTCTTGGCCCTCCCCTGGCTTTGAGGCGCGTCCCCCCGCATGCGACGCCTCCTACAGCCGTGGCCGCGGCCCCCGCGCCCCCGGCGCCCACGGCCCCTGCGGCCCCCTCGGCGCCTCCAGTGCCCCTGGCGCCAGCTCCCTCGGCGCCTCCGGCCCCCGCGCCTCCAGCACCTGTGGCCAGTCCGGTCACCCGCGCCCGTACGGGCGTTTTTCGCCCGAGCTCGCGCTACACCGCGGATGACTACGTCCATGCGGCATCCACCTCTGAGCTGTCGCCATTGCCATCCTCCGTCCGAGCCGCTCTTCGTGACCCGCTCTGGATGGCTGCGATGCAAGAGGAGTTTGACGCCCTGTTGCGCAACCGGACGTGGCAGCTTGTTCCCCGTCCCTGGCACGCCAACGTGATTACCGGGAAGTGGGTCTTCAAACACAAGCTCCGTCCCGATGGTACCCTTGATCGCTATAAAGCGCTGGGTCGTTCATGGATTCCGACAGCGTGCTGGCATCGACTTCACCGACACCTTCGCTCCGGTCGTCAAGACCGGCACGATACGCACGGTTCTCCACCTTGTGGTCTTCCGTGCTTGGCCGATGCACCAGATGGACGTCTCCAACGCCTTCCTTCATGGTCACCTCGAGGAGCAGGTCTTCTGCCAGCAGCCCACCGGGTTCGTTGATCCGGCACTTCCCGACCACGTGTGCCTGCTTTCGCGGTCCTTGTACGGACTCAAGCAGGCTCCGCGCGCTTGGTACCAGCGCATCGCGGTGTTTCTTCATCAGCTTGGGTTCCGCTCCACTTGCTCGGACGCTTCGCTCTTCGTTTATCACCAGGGCTCCGACACGGCCTACTTGCTACTATATGTCGACGACATCATCCTGACGGCATGTACGGCTGGCCTTCTTAGTCAGCTCATGGCTCGTCTTCGCGCTGAGTGATACGTCTCCAACGTATCTATAATTTATGAAGTATTCATGCTATTGTACTATCCTTCTAGGATGTTTTATATACATTTATATGATATTTTATATGATTTTTGGGACTAACCTATTAAACTAGAGCCCAGTGCTAGTTTCTGTTTTATCCTTGTTTTAGAGTATCGCAGAAAAGGAAAACTAAACGGAGTCCAATTGACGTGCCACTTGACGGAGATCATTTTTGGACCAGAAGAAGCCCACGGAGTACCAGAAGCAGGCCAGAAGAGTCCCGGGCTGCCCACGAGGGTGGGGGGCGCGCCCACACCCCTAGGGCACGCCCCCCTGCCTCGTGGACAGCCCGGAAACCCCCCTGACGTGAAATCAACGCAAAACTCTTCTATATATACCCAAACTTCCAGAAAGAAACCTAGATCGGAAGTTCCGCCACCGCAAGCCTCTGTAGCCACGAGAAGTCAATCTAGGCCCTCTTCGGCACCCTGCCGGAGGGGGCCATCATCACCGGTGGCCATGGAGGAGTATCCCGAAGGGGCCATCATCATCATGAAGGCCAAGGACCAGAGGGTGGAGGCCATGGAGGAGGAAGCACAAGGGGGAGAACCTCTCCTCCTCTCTTCCGGTGGCGCCGGAGTGCCATCGGGAGGGGAATCATCGCCAAGGTGATCGTCTTCATCAACATCACCATCATCATCACCATCCTCATCTCTTTTACGCGGTCCACTCTCCCGCACCCCGCTGTAATCCCAACTTGAACATGGTGCTTTATGCCACATATTATGATCCAATGATGTGCTGCCATCCTATGATGTTTTGAGTAGATATCTTTTGTCTTTGGGTTGATTGATGATCTAGATTGGTATGAGTTGTATGTTTTATTTTGGTGCTGTCCTATGGTGCCCTCCATGTCGCGCAAGCATGAGGGACTCCCGCTGTAGGGTGTTGCAATACGTTCATGATTCACTTATAGTGGGTTGGTGAGTGACTGAAACACAAACCCGAGTAAGAGGGATTGTTGCGTATGGGAATAAAGAGGACTTGATGCTTTAATGCTATGGTTGGGTTTTACCTTAATGATCTTTAGTAGTTGCGGATGCTTGCTAGAGTTCCAATCATAAGTGCATATAATCCAAGTAGAGAAAGTATGTTAGCTTATGCCTCTCCCTCATATGAAACTGCAATAGTGATTACCGGTCTTGTTAACAATTGCCTAGGAAAATTCCGCACACCGATCCACCATTATTCCACACTCGCTATTTATAATATTTAGTAATATATTCTAACTTTATGATAACAGCACCTACTTTTATATTTTAGCTCTCCGATATCATACAAAGTTATCCTCTTCATACCCACAACGTAGTTTTATTTCTCGTTGCTAGTTGGAAGCAAACGTTCGGTGTACGTAGAGTCGTATCAGTGGCAGATAGGGCTTGAGAGAATATTGATCTTACCTTTAGCTCCTTGTGGGTTCGACACTCCATACTTATCACTTCCACCTTTGGAAATTGCTACGATGATTCCTTGCACTTGGGGATTATCAAGCTCTTTTCTGGCGCCGTTGCCGGGGAGCAATAGCGTGGGGTTGATATTCTCGTGTGTGCTTGTTTGCTTTCTTCACTAAGTAGATTTTGTTTTTTCCTTTTTGTTTCTGTTTAGTTTTGGGTGAAACATACAATTTTTTTTAAAGATTGAAAATACAAAAAAATTTACTTGCCTTTCATGCCTAAAAAAAAGTTTTTCAAAAAGAGAAGTGATTGGAAAGTTATGCATTGAAGAAGTGAGGTCGACCTTGAGCACTTGTGTTCATGCTCACGGAAATAATATAGAATTTTTCATGGAAGTTTCTCTGTAAATAATTATCCCCTTGTATATATTCATTGCATTATAAAAATAGTGTGCCAAGCTTTGGTTTTAGGATGATTAGATTGCTTGTTTACTTTGTGCAGAACAAAAACAGAAACTTTGGCTGTAGTGCGTGAATTTACATTTTTTGCTGGAAAGTCAAATGGGTCTGAAACATTTTGCACATTACTTCTGTACAAATTTTTCAAATTTTCAAATTTAGTTCATAATTTTAGGAGTTACAGAAGTTTGCTAAACTTCCAGATTACTACAGACTGTCCTGTTTAAGACAGATTCTGTTTTTGATGCATTGCTTGCTTGTTTTGATGAAACTATCGATTCCTATCAGTGGATTAAGCCATGTAAAAGTTATATTAAATTAGATTTAATGCAAAAATAAAATATGAATTGGTTTTAAACAGTACTTATAGTAGTGATTTGCTTTGTTATACTAACGGATCTCACAAAGTTTTTGTTAAGTTTTTGTGGATGAAGTGTTCGAAGAACGAGGAGTTACCGATGTGAGAAGAATGAAGAGAGGAAAAAGTTCAAGCTTGGGGATGCCCAAGGCATCCCAAGTAAATATTTCAAAGGATACTCAAGCATCTAAGCTTGGGGATGCCCCGGTTGGCATCTCATCTTTCTTCTTCCAACAATTATCGGTATACCTCGGTTTTTGTTTTGTTCACATGATTTGTGTCCTTTGTGTTTTTGTTTTTCCTTCAAGAGCCATGCTAGCATGAGATATCCGTTCATTGATTTATAGAATACCTCATGTGCTTCACTTATATCTTTTAAGAATGATCTTATAGAATTGCTCTTTGCGCTTCACTTAAATCTTTTGAGTATGGTTTTATAGAATGCTTCGTGCGCTTCACTTATACATTTTGAGCTTGGTTAGCTGTAGAATGCTCCATGAACTTCACTTATATCTTTTTGAAGTATGAATAATACTATCATTTAAAGTGGGTTTGGAAGAGTGTCAACTTTAGGAATTAGTGATCCCACTATTTTGGAGGGTGTTGAATCTTAGTGTGATATTTATGAAAGTGGATTTGGAAGAGTGTCAACTTTAGCTAGTAATGATTCCGCTATTTCGGAAGTGGTTCCAATGGAGTATGAGAACAAAATTACTATCCATGATGCTACTGAAAATTATTATGAGGGAGGAATACATGCTTGTAGGAGTTGCAATAATATCAAGTTTCCTCTCTTTGTGCTTAAAGTTTTGAAGTTATACTTGTTTTGCCTTCCTATGCTAGTTGATTGTTGTTCTTATAAATTGTGTGCTCAAAAAATCCCTAGGCATAGGAAGTAGGTTATATTTAAATGTGCTAGTCATATTCTTCAAGATGCTCTCTTTGTGCTTCAATTCCTATCTTTTACATGAGCATCATTGAAATCATCATGCCTAGCTAAAAGGCTTTAAAGAAAAGCGCTTGATGAGAGACAACCCAATATTTACCCTTACTATTTTTGTGTGTTTACATGATTAAGATACTGTAGTAATCATGTTTTATAGCTTTTGTTTCAATAAAGTGCCAAGTAAGACCTTTGGGAAGACTTGGGAGAAAGTTAATGTGATCTTGCTGTAAAAAACAGAAACTTTGCGCTCACGAGATTAGCTGTCATTTTTTACATAAGAGTGATTTTGAGTTGATTCTTTTTGCAGAAGATTAATAGACCAATTCCTCACGTCCACCAATTTATTTTCTAATTTTTGGAGTAGCAGAAATATGGTTTATGTTCAGATCATTACAGACTGTTCTGTTTCTGACAGATTCTGTTTTCATTTCATAGTTTGCTTGTTTTCTAGTTTCTATGGCTTATATTTCTCAATATAAATTGTAGAAATGATATGGTACAGTAGGAATTGTGTGAGAACAATTATGAACCTTGTCTTTGACAGTACCAAAGTGAATGGTTTGCTCTTTATCATACTAACCTATCTCACGAAGTTACGTTAAGTTTTGTGTGATTGAAGTTTTCAAGCTTTGGGTGAGATACCGATATGAGGAGAATAAGGAGTGGAAAGACCCTAAGCTTGGGGATGCCCAAGGCACCCCAAGGTAATATTCAAGGAAGATTCAAGCACCTAAGCTTGGGGATGCCCCGGAAGGCATCCCCTCTTTCGTCTTCAAAACTATCGGTATACCTTACTCGGAGCTATATTTTTATTCGTCACATGATATGTGTTTTGCTTGGAACGTATTTTCAATTTTACTTGCTGTTTGAATAAAATATTTGGATCTGAAATATTGAATGAAAAAGAATCCTCCCATGGCTAGTTAATTATTTGACCACTCAGTGTTCTTCACTCATATCTTTTGGAGTAGTTTGTCATTTACTCGTGTACCTCATGTATATCCTATGAGTAAATGGTTGAATAAATTGAATGTCATAAACCTGAATTTATATATGTTTCATATGCTTATAGCATGGGGAGTAATGACTTCACACATAATAGGTATAGGTAGTAAACTTATTGAAAGTTAGCAAACGTAGAATTGGTCACTTGAACAATTCATGAAAGAATATTGAAGGAAGAGAGGTTTCACATATAAATATACTATCTTGGACGTCTTTTATGATTGGGAGCACTCATTAAAATATGACATGCTAAAGAGTTGATGTTGGACAAGGAAGACAACGTAATTGGTTATGTTTTCTTATATCTGACATAAAGTATATTGTCATGGATCATCCAACATGTTGAGCTTGCCTTTCCCCCTCATGCTAGCCAAATTCTTTGCACCAAGTAGAGATACTACTTGTGCTTCCAAATACCCTTAAAACCAGTTTGCCATGAGAGTCCACCATATCTACCTATGGATTGAGTAAGATCCTCCAAGTAAGTTGTCATCAGTGCAAGCAATAAAAATTGCTCTCTAAATATGTATGATTGATTGGTGTGGAGGAAATAAGCTTTATACGATCTTGTGATGTGGAAGAAATAAAAGCGACGGACTGCATAATAAAGGTTCATATCACAAGTGGCAATATAAAGTGATGTTCTTTCGCATTAAGATTTTGTGCATCCAACCCTGAAAGCGCATGGCAACCTCTGCTTCCCTCTGCGAAGGGCCTATCTTTTATTATTATCTTCTACAGCATGAGCTATTATTGTTGACATTACCCTTGAGGTAAAAGGTTGGGAGGCGAAACTATAAGCCCCTATCTTTCTCTGTGTCCCATTAAAACTCCATAACCACAAGTATTGCATGAGTGTTAGCAATTGTGAAAGACTAAATGATAGTTGATTATGTGGAGTTTGCTAAATCAAAGCTCTGACATAGACTCTTCCTGAAAATAAGATGAATTGTAATTGTTTGATGACTGATAACACGGTTTGTTAGTTTTCAAGAAAGTTTATGATCTATACTTTAACATGTGAATAGCTTGTTACTTTATCATGAGAAGTTTTATGAGATGACCCACTGTTATGACATGTAATGATGCTAGAAAAAAGTGATTGGAATTATCATTGATCAAACTTAAGCACTTGCTAGCATTCACACTTCATAAATTATTTCTTTTATCATTTACCTACTCGAGGACGAGCAGGAATTAAGCGTGGGGATGCTGATACGTCTCCAACGTATCTATAATTTATGAAGTATTCATGCTATTATACTATCCTTCTAGGATGTTTTATATGCATTTATATGATATTTTATATAATTTTTGGGACTAACCTATTAACCTAGAGCCCAGTGCCAGTTTCTGTTTTATCCTTGTTTTAGAGTATCGCAGAAAAGGAAAACTAAACGGAGTCCAATTGACGTGCCACTTGACGGAGATCATTTTTGGACCAGAAGAAGCCCACGGAGTACCAGAAGCAGGCCAGAAGAGTCCCGGGCTGCCCACGAGGGTGGGGGGCGCGCCCACCTGCCTCGTGGACAGCCCGGAAACCCCCCTGACGTGAAATCAACGCAAAACTCTTCTATATATACCCAAACTTCCAGAAAGAAACCTAGATCGGAAGTTCCGCCGCCGCAAGCCTCTGTAGCCACGAGAAGTCAATCTAGGCCCTCTCCGGCACCCTGCCGGAGGGGGGCATCATCACCGGTGGCCATGGAGGAGTATCCCGGAGGGTCCATCATCACCATGAAGGCCAAGGACCAGAGGGTGGAGGCCATGGAGGAGGAAGCACAAGGGGGAGAACCTCTCCTCCTCTCTTCCGGTGGCGCCGGAGTGCCATCGGGAGGGGAATCATCGCCACGGTGATCGTCTTCATCAACATCACCATCATCATCACCATCCTCATCTCTTTTACGCGGTCCACTCTCCCGCACCCCGCTGTAATCCCTACTTGAACATGGTGCTTTATGCCACATATTATGATCCAATGATGTGTTGCCATCCTATGATGTTTTGAGTAGATATCTTTTGTCTTTGGGTTGATTGACGATCTAGATTGGTATGAGTTGTATGTTTTATTTTGGTGCTGTCCTATGGTGCCCTCCGTATCGCGCAAGCGTGAGGGACTCCCGCTGTAGGGTGTTGCAATACGTTCACGATTCACTTATAGTGGGTTGGTGAGTGACTGAAACACAAACCCAAGTAAGAGGGATTGTTGCGCATGGGAATAAAGAGGACTTGATGCTTTAATGCTATGGTTGGGTTTACCTTAATGATCTTTAGTAGTTGCGGATGCTTGCTAGAGTTCCAATCATAAGTGCATATAATCCAAGTAGAGAAAGTATGTTAGCTTATGCCTCTCCCTCATATGAAACTGCAATAGTGATTACCGGTCTTGTTAACAATTGCCTAGGACAATTCCGCACACCGATCCACCATTATTCCACACTCGCTATTTATAATATTTAGTAATATATTCTAACTTTATGATAACATCACCTACTTTTATATTTTAGCTCTCCGATATCATACAAAGTTATCCTCTTCATACCCACAACGTAGTTTTATTTCTCGTTGCTAGTTGGAAGCAAACGTTCGGTGTACATAGAGTCGTATCAGTGGCAGATAGGGCTTGAGAGAATATTGATCTTACCTTTAGCTCCTTGTGGGTTCGACACTCCATACTTATCACTTCCACCTTTGGAAATTGCTACGATGATTCCTTGCACTTGGGGATTATCACTGAGTTCGCCATGAAGGACTTGGGTCCTCTGCACTACTTCCTCGGTGTTGAGGTGGTGCGCCGTCCGGATGGCTTCTTTCTTCATCAGCGAAAGTACGCTCATGAGCTCCTGGAGCGCGCTGGCATGCTTAACTGCAAGCCCGCCGCCACGCCTGTTGATACGAAGGCCAAGCTCTCTGCCACGGATGGTTCCCCTGCTTCGGATGCTGCTTTCTATCGGTCTATTGTTTGTGCTCTCCAGTACCTCACTTTGACTTAGCCAGAGATCCAGTATGCAGTGCAGCAGGTGTGTCTTCATATGCATGCTCCTCGGGATGTTCACTGGGCCGCTGTCAAGCAGATTCTCTGCTATGTTTGTGGCACTATGGATCTTGGAGTCACGCTTCACGCCTCCACCGACACCGCCCTCATAGCCTACTCCGATGCAGACTGGGCGGGCTGCCCTGACACCCGTCGCTCCACCTCGGGCTACTGTGTCTACCTTGGACCCTCCCTTATCTCGTGGTCGTCCAAGCGGCAGCCTACGGTCTCTCGCTCCAGTGCTGAGGCTGAGTATCGTGCGGTGGCCAATGCCGTCGCCGAGTGTTCCTGGCTTCGTCAGCTGCTTCAGGAGCTGTCTTGCCCTGTTGACCGTGCCACGGTGGTCTACTGCGACAACGTCTCGGCCGTCTACCTCTCCGCTAACCCGGTGCATCATCGACGGACCAAGCATATTGAGTTGGATATTCATTTTGTTCGGGAACAGGTGGCTCTTGGCCATATTCGTGTTTTACACGTTCCTACTTCCCAACAATTTGCAGATATCATGACCAAGGGTTTGCCCACGACGTCATTTGAGGAGTTCCGGTCCAGTCTTTGCGTCAGCAGCGGTGCCGCTTCGACTGCGGGGGGTGTTGAGTATGATATTTGTGCATGTATATTGTCTTTTGTACATTTGGCCCACCTCTCTAGTTTGTTGTATAGATTGAGGTAGAGGCCCCACCTTGTACTTATATATACCGTGCACATTGCACCGAATCAATACGACGTGCAATTCATACATCTTCAGAGAGGAAGCAGTCGAATCCCCAAACCTAGCCGAACCAGGTCGGAGAAGGAGAGGCCCGACCCCCCGCACGCATCAGCGCCATGGGCCACCACCGCGCAGTCGGCGACGCCACCACCCGCGTATAGGAGCCACCGCCCGCACACGCCGGAGCCCCGCGCCTGCCACCACCTGCCAAGGCCCGCCGCCGCGCGCCCCGCCACCACGCGTCGAGGCCAGCCGCCTCGCGCCGTACTGCGAGCGCCGCCGGACACTGCCGCCTGTCGCCTAGATCCGCCGCTCGCGGAGGAAGGGAAGCCGGGAGAGGGACCCCCCTCCCCCCGCCGCCGTCTGCCATGCGGGTTTCACCCGGCAGCGTCACCCGGCGGTGGCGCGGGGAGTGGAGGAGGAGAGGGGGCGCCGCTGCCTAGGGATCCAGAGCCCCCGAGTCGCCCAGGGCGGGGGCGAGACGAGGGGAATCCTCTCCGAATTTGTTTTTTTTGCCACGAGCTCTTCAAATGTCCGAACACCATGTAATTTTGGTCGAACCTCACGCATTTGAGTATCTTGGTTGACAGATTTTTTTTTCTAGTATTTGTTTCGAATTTAGTGTTTGGCCTAGGCTCAGAATTGAATATTCAAATAGTTGGTTCATTTTGATCTGGTGACTTCTCTGTTGTAATACGGTGAAGGTGTTATGTTGAATAAACTAGCATGAAACAGCCGTCCATGGAAGATGAAACAAATACAGAACCTGTTTGAAGTCGATGGGTGGAATAAATGAGAATGGCCACGCGGAGTGATACGTACCAGCACGCTGAATCCGGTGACAGCGGCGAAGGAGCTGGCCAAGTGGCCATGGAGGCGCCGGCGAGGGGCAGCTCGCCGAGGTGGCCTACGAACATGACGGAGATCATCTGGATCAGGTTCTGCATCAGGCCTCGGACGATGAGCGGCCCGGCCAGCCACAACTGCCTCTTCACCTCGTCGCCCACCGCCAAGCTCTCGTCCCCTCCGATCTCCTCGCACACCGAGCTGCTCGGGAGCAGTGTTGCCTCCTCCATGTCCATGTTGTACTCCGGCCGGCCGGCGCGGGCTCCTCCCCACACCCTTGTTCTTTGTGTATGATTGCGTATGAGTGTGACGGGAAGAGTGAAAGGATCCAATCGCGTCCAGACTTCAGAGTATGTAGACGCGCAACACAGTTCTGGCAAATACTCTCCAGCCAGCGCCATAAATATGAAAGAGAAATACGAAGAGTACTTAATACGAGTAGGTATACAAGACCCCATCGGCCATGATAGTATCATTGCGGCAGCATATGCAGCACATCCATTAAAGCATGGTTAATAATATAGCCAGCTGATGGCTATATAAGGAACCGTCATGTTATCTATAGCTATCATCTATAAGCACCCATACAATAATGTGGGCTATAGATTGGTTGTTACATTGGTACTTTTTTCATCTCCTCTCTATCTCTTTTTTCACATTTCTTGTATTTTGGCCTGCCCATCTCCCATAGCCGGCTGTCCATTAAGCAGTGGGAGCCCCTCTATGATAAGGTAGCGGGTAGAGTAAGCCCTTGGCGTGGGAGGTTTATGGGTCAGTTTGGTTTGCGTCCTGGTGATTGTTAGCCTGGCCTGGAGTCTGCCTGGAGTTCGCTGGTAAGCGTTTGGTTCGTGTCCTGAAAAAGTAGGTAGGAGCCTGGCCTAGATAACCAGGCATCTTCATTAGCCTGCCAGGCGTCCCATTTTCAACGCCTAGGCACAGGCTAATAGCTGCATGGATCCTAATGCTAGAATGGAGACATGTGCCAGTCAATAGCAGTCTTTCTTTAGTTCTTATGCTATATTCTATTCCTTAGTACTAGTACACCAGGCCAGGCACAAAGCAAACACGTTTCTGTCTGGCTGGCCTGACCAGACAAAAATTTTCAGCTCCGCGCTTCCACCCAGGTGCCACTATCTCCCAGGCACAAGGGCCAGGACAAGAACCAAACTGACCCCATGTCTTCCGCGGCCAGGCTCATTCTGACTAACTCTAGCTTATCTTCCCTTCCAATCTTCACCATGTGAATGTTTCTGTTAGCGGACGGGGTTCACGTTAAACTTGACACGCCGCGATCTCAGTTCTTCTGGGAAGGTATGGGCATTAAGCGGAAGTACCACCTTGTCAAATGGGCCGCGGTTTGCCGGCCAAAAAAATTTGGGGGCTTGGGCATCTTGAATTCCAAATTCATGAATGTCGCTCTCTTATCCCGCTGGTGGTGAAGGTTGGCCCAAAACAAGTCAGGTCTCTGGGCTGATCTGCTTAAGGTGAAATATTTCCCTCACGGCAACGTTTTCTCCGCAAAACGGTCGGGCTCCTCATTCTGGAACGGGATCCAGGCTGTGCGACCCGCCTTCTCCCTAGGGGCAAAGTTTCAAGTCAAGGATGGTTAGTCAGCTAGATTCTGGCTGGACTCCTGGCTTGGCTCTCTTCTCCTCTTTGCCAGAGCCACCCGGCAATTTTTCAAGTTACCTCTAACACGGAGTTGATGGTTGGAGATACTCTTCGGACCTCTCCGCCTTCGGTTAGCTTCCTAAGAACTATGCTCTCGAACGAGGAGACTGAATGGAACGCGGTGAAGGCCTTGATTGGCCAACGCACAACCAGTCCGGGTGCTGACGAGGTCTCCTGGAAGCTTTCTTCTTCGGGTTTGTTCTCGGTTAAGTCGTTGTATAGCAAAGTAACTTAGGGCGCTTTGTTGGACATCGCTCGGGGGCTATGGAAGGCCGGTCTCCCGCTGAAGATAAAAATCTTCCTATGGCAGATGTTCCAGAACCGCTTACCAACGGCGGATAACGTTGCGAAATGTAACGGACCTTCCGACGGGTCGTGTGTGGTGTGCGGAACCATCGAAGATACAAACCACACCTTCTTTCGTTGTCACTTAGCCAGGTTTTCCTGGAGCGCAGTTAGAGCCGCTTTTTGGCAAAACTAGAACCCTTCGTCGGGTGCCTATCTTTTACAAAATTATTCGTACGCAAAAGGGGGCTAGTGCAAGGATTGTTTGGCGTTGCGTAGGGGCGCTGCTTTGGTCCTTATGGAATGTGCGTAATAAGATGACAATTGATAAGAAATTCCCTTCTCACCCAGCTGATGTCCTGTTCAAATGTCACTTATTTTTGCAGACCTGGACACCGTTGGGGAAACCGCGTGATGAGAAGCGCATGATCGAGACGATGACGAGGATTCGCAACATTCAGATGGAAGCGCGCCAAGTAGCTGCTCAAGATTAATATCATTTTGCATCTCGTTCCCTTACGTATGCTTATCGATGACTTATGTTATTCCAGCCTGTGTGCTGATGTTGGTGGACCTCGTTTTATTTTGGCTGGTTCTGTAATGCTTAAGCTAGATTGCCGTGGTACATGTTTTCAGACTTTATGAATGCTGCCTTGTTGCCTTTATTAATTTAAAGCCGGACGTCTTTGGCGTCTTCGTTCCAAAAAATATATTTTATTGTATTTACATAGGAATGCGTATATAGCTAGGCTTTTGTAGGAGAGCCCACTCCCCTTACTTTTTCACATCCCTCTCTTCCACATAGGCAAAAATGCCATATAAGTAGGCTATAAGCCCACTATTGTACTTGCTCTAATTAGCCTGGTATACGTAACATTGAGAAATGAATGATATTTGTTCTTCCGACCATGGCTTTTAATGGCTGGTCCTCGCTCCCCACTGACCTCGTGCGCCCGCATCGCCTTCCGCTGTCCACTCATGTCTTTTAAAAGAGCATAGACATGAGGAAAAATATCGAAGTATAATGTCCGACCCTCTATCACAATTCGGCTTGATGGGTGAACTGTTTAGGTGCATACAATTTACAACCATGAGGTTTAGGGTCAAAACCCAGTCAAAAACCATGAGGTTTAGGGTCAAAACCCAATGAACGCACTAAATTTTTGGTTACATTGTCTAGGGCATGAAACTTAACAGTATTATGACGAGTTGTATACATCATGCAATGCAATACTAGAAAATTAATGTTGTAAATTTGAATTTGAAATATGTATGGTTGATTTTGATGTCTTTAAGATCAACTATAGCAGAGTCGTCATATCGGTCCGATCGTTATAATAACTGTCATTATGACATTTTTTGTTGAAAAAGTCACTCTAGTAGAGTCATCATATCACCCTTCACCACCATAAATTTTAGAAAGGCGCTTTAAATCCAGCCCCGTGAGCCTCCATATAAGGAGGTTGGGTGACCCCCTCAAAAAGAAAATGAAGGTTCGGCAAGGTGATATAGCGAGCCCTTGATCCATCCAAAAATTGCTGTCACAGACATTACATCACATGCGCTCCCTTCCACCGCCATCCACATCCCCACGCCACTTTCATTTGGTGCCACCTCTGCCGCCCGGACCGCCGAGATTTGGCCTTGTGATTGCCTCATCTAAGCCATTCCCGAACATACCACGCTTCGTTGTAGCCATGCCCCTTCTTCCCGTCGTCCGGCCGTGCCACCCCATCCACCGTGCCACCTCAAGGTGTTCGACGACTTGGCTGGAGGTTGATTATTCCAGTATTTTCTTGTAGATTTAACTTAGCAGCTCATATATTCATGTAGGTGACATAGGATTCACATTATGTGTAGATGGATTTGATGGAGGAGCTAATTTTTTGATTATTCGTCATCATATTCGAGCAACGAGCCATAGAGTAAAATAATGGGTGCCGAAGAAGACAAGGTAATATTGACGGTTGCTAAATGCATAGAATCAACTGAAACGAAGAGGACGCGTCCAGGTCGCAGGTTGGTCGTCTGGCATTTCAGTGATACATAATCGAAGGCCACGAGCCGACCAGCGGCTCATGCACGACTACATTTCACCGGGTTGTACCTTCGCACCGTACGTGTTTTGGTAACGCTTTGGCATGACCGAACGGTTTGTTCCATTGAATTGCCGACGACGTGGAAACTACCGAACCTTTGTTCCATCAATGGAGAAATTCAAAGTGCTGCAAGCAAGGTTTTCAATTATCTGAGGGCTTGCTCATTTTTGGAATAAGAATGTCTTGGCAAATATCATGAAATGTGTGATGATACATAACATGATCATAGAATATGAGAGGGTATGCCAGGACCCATTATCTATGAAGATATTGGCACAATCGTCATGCCTTGCAAGCACAATGGCTGCATCCAAGCATTTCTTGAGGTGTACCGAAGATTGAAGGTCGGGCTTCCATTATAAGCTGAAGGAGAATCTCATTGAGCAACATTAACAACTAGCTGGGATGTGTTTACATTGCTATAAATTAATTTATTTTACTTGGCCAATTTATTTGATCAAATTACTTGTTGTATTCAAATTAATGATTTATAACCAAAAAAATTATGCATTACTAAATTGTTGTAAATAGACTAAAAAGGAAGAAAACAGAAGAACAAATGGAGCCACATGTGGCACTTTGATTTGCGCAGAACCTCCAGAACCTCCAAAACATATTGAGCACACTCCATTATGGAGGCAATCAATATTGCGACTGTCCTAAAGTTCTCTAACTTGTTTAGAAACAGACATGATAACTTTTTACTAAGATCTAAAGTATGACTGTGAAGCTGAGATCAAAATAGAAGCAATGGGAAATTATAATCAAATACCTCATCCTTGCAATTTGGTGATGCTCCCGTATTTTGTTTCTCTATATTTGTACTTGTCCTTGCATTTTGTTGGGGTAGATAGTCAGATATAGTGGGGGCTGTCCCAATGTGTATTTTCTGACAACACACTCGCTACATACACATCGTGGGAGGGATTCCATCCAATTTTTCCGCAGGAGGAAAATATAGTCGAACATAAAACACACAACCATTCCCCAATTTGAGACCTCCTTTGATTTATATGAATTTTGTAGGAATAGTAAAGGATAGAATTTTTGTAGACAATTTTACTTTGGAACCATTTGATTTGTAGGAATAGAATCATATTCCTTTATAGGATAGAAATCAATCCTTTCTATTTCATAGGAAAAAGCATAGGTCGAATGAATTTTTTTTCCTATCCTATGAATCAAATGACATCTCTTCTAGGTATTTGAGATACATGTTATCTCACTTCTGAGCCTTGAGCTGTCTACTAAGGTCCTTTGATTCAAGGGATTTCCACATGACTGTGACCCTATCAATTTTCTCCTCTAGCGGGTACTTGATTTGAAGGAACGCAATTCCTAGGAATTATTCCTATGAAACTTTCCGTAGTCTATTCCATATTTTTTTCTCCATGAGGTCTGATCTATTTGAAAGAATCGCACAATTTTCCTACATTGTCATAAACCACCCACTTGTTTTCCAATTTCATATCATTCTTGTTCTGTTGCGGTGGAACTCCATAGGATTCAAGTGAGCAGGGCACAAACTAGGGAAGGTTACTGCAGATCAAAGGACTCCGGGCCTATGAATCAAAGGAGCACTAACCCCGGATAATCAATTCTCGAATATGTTCAAGATACACCACAAATGACACATGACAAAGGGGCTAGAGAGAAACTAATGTTGAATTGTTTCACTACTACTATTGTAATTGCACCACTCTTATATTTGTATTAAATTGAGTTACTCACTTTCGGATTCAGGGCTGCGCAGACCCAAAAAAGGTTCGAACTCTGGGGCGTGTGCGAAGAAATCAACCTCTCCAGCCAACCGACGCATCGCCCTAGAGCCTAGCTCGAGGAACAAGGAAGAAGATGGACACGTCAGTTTACCCAGGTTTGGGCCACCTTGCGGTGTAAGGCTCTACTCCTGCTTTGTGGTGGATTAGCCTCACGGGGGGCTGAGGATGAACTACTACAAGGGAAGGACAACCTCACAAGGTTAGTTCTAGTGTGAGGTGGTGAGGTGTGGATCGGATCCCTCTCCATGATGGTGGCTAACCTATATTTATAGTTGCCTCGGTCCTCTCCCCCCCCAAATGAAGGGGGGAAGGGATCCCAGATTGGCCAATTCGAAAGGGGACAAGTAGTACATCTTATCCTGACGAAAGGTGGTCTTCTCCTGCAAAGCTTCTCGTTGTGATGCTGCGGTGGGCTCGGCGATGACATCCATCCTGCCGTCCTGGCGGTCTTGGTCTTGTTGCACAGGAATGGAAACCTTTGGCTGATTCCTTGGGACCCCGCGCCTGCTCTTGCCTCCTTAGCACCAAAGAGGAAAACCTGTTCCTCTGTGCCCGCTGGCGCCCGCCTGGCCTTGGTCGTCATGGCTTGCATCACCCCAACCACATGAGGTCGGGCACTTGCATAGAAATTACCGCTCCTCGGGAGGCAGCCCGGGGAGGCCGCTCCCTCAGCAGGTCTTGACGTCGCCCGCCTCGCGAGGCTTGGCCCCTCGCGAGGGTCTTGTCTTGAAGGGGTTGTAGATGGGCTATACTAGGCCGCCGATGGAGCCACGCCATGGGCCGCAGGCAAGCAAGTCTGTGTACCCTGGTTCCCAGGATGCCGATAGTAGCCCCCGGGCCCAAGGCGCGCTCGGACTTGGCTTCGAGGCAAAGCCAAAGGGCAAGGGCGAAGCGCCGCGGGACCCAATCGCCTGCAGACCAGGTGGACGCGTGCCGCTTGATGGGACATGGGCGTCTCCACTTCCCCATGCCACCTTGGCAACTGCCCGACTTGAAAACTGCCTGATACATGCAGAAAAGTCATCATGGCTCGGAGCGTGAGTGGCCGGCAGTTGGCCTTCCTCCGACTATAAATGGGGCGAGGGGCGGAGCCCCCAGCCCATCTTCATCTTCTCGCTGCTTGCTCCTCCTTATCCCTCTTCTTCGTTCCGCCATCTCGCCAGAGCGTCTATTGCACCAGTGAGGAGGTTCTCTGCCGCTGAGAAATGAAAGGCTCCCCAGGAAGGTCCGGGCTCGCCACTGCCCAAGAGAGGCCGCGGTCGCCCCCAGAAGTACGCCGCGACGCCAGGGATGGCTCCTCGGGGGCGGGGGCGCGCCCCTTCAAAGCCTGGCGCTGCCTCCGACATCCGTGGAGGTGCCTCTTCCCACGGCGGAAGTCTCCGCGGCCGGGGCGGCCACGATGACGGGGGGAGGCATGTGGCAGCCGTCCGGTTGCCGCGTCCACACTCCCACTCGGCCAACGCGTCCCCGGAGTTCGTGGTGTGGACGGAGAGGCCCGCAGGCGTCTGGTTCCAGCTCATGCGCTTCTTCGCAGGTGCGCTGCCGGCCGGGGGACCCGGTGGCCTCTGGCTGTAGGCCGACGACTGCTACAGCAACGCCTAATGGGTGGAGGCTGAGGTCACCTTCGTCGGAAACGTGTTCCTGAACCGTGGGTGGCAGCCGTTTGCCCGCGCACGCGACCTTCGTGGGAGGTGCACCCTCCACTTCAGGTACGACAGCGTCGCAACCCTCTACGTCAGGGTCTTCGGGGAAGATGGCCGGCGACTAGGGTGCTGCCCGAAGAGCGACAACGATGATGACGACGACGACGACGGCCAGAGGGACGGCACCATCGCTGGCGGTGACCTTGCCCTTGGTGACGGGCGCGCCACCTCCAGCAGCGGCGGCTCCTCTTCTAGGGAGAGCACGAGCGACGGCGACTACGATGAGCCGCCATGCCGCTGGGCTCAGACCAGGGAGGGTGACAAGCCACCTCACCGCCGCGCCCTGTGAGGAGGAGGAGGACTCCGACTGAGCGCAGGCATTGCTGGAGCCGGGTCTCGGGAGCCGCTGTAGTCGCGCGGCCGGCTGCTTTTGTTTCTTTCTTTCTCCTGCATCCGAAAAGTAGAAGGCCCTGTCGGGGCATGTAATGAACCATGGCGCTTGCGCCATTATGTTATTGCTTTTATATTGCATCGTGGTATCCGTGTTGTTGCTGATTGTGATTGGGATGACTTGGCTTAATGTGCTTGCGGTAGACTCCCGTGCTGCGAGAGCGTGCCTCTCTAGGGCTTCAATTTCTTGCATGCCCCTTACTTCGGGAAAGTTCTCCAAGGGTTTCCTTCTTCAAGATTCGAAAGTCGTCGAGCCTCGGGAAGTACCCTGTGGCTGCAGGCTTAGAAAACCTCCGGAGGTGCCACGCCTCGCACGAGCCCCCGAGCGTGGGCTGGTCACCGCTGGTATGTCATGTCGCGATGCCCGGAGGCACGGACTCAAGAGGGCGTGTGTGCCCATAAGCTCGTTAGAGAGCGTCATGCGAGGATTAAGACACCAAAGGCTGGGGTACCGAGGTGCTAGATGTTTCAGCTATTCTGGATGGGGACCCCGTCCTGCGTCTCCAGGCGTGCGGCGCCGGGCCTGGAGACATGGGCGATCCTGAACAGGCCCTCCCACGTAGGCAAGAGCTTGTGAAGCCCCTCCCTGGAGACCACCCACCTTAGGACGAGGTCACCCACCTCGAGGGTCCTGGAGCGGACGCTACGGCAGTGATACGGCCGCAGCGCCTGCTGGTACCTCGCGACACGGAGCGAGGCTGGGTGGCGGCCCTCCTCCCCCAGCACGAGGTCCATCCCCCGCGAGGCGTCCTGGCATGCCTCGTCAAACGCCAAGACCCGCGGAGATCGATGTTTAACCTCATGAGGGAGGACCGCCTCAGCCCCGTAGATGAGGAAGAATGGGGTCTCGCCCATGGGCTTGGTTGCGGTGGTGCGGATGGACCATAGCACGGACTGGAGCTCATCGAGCCAGCCCCTGCCGCAGGCCTCGAGTTTCTTCCGCATTGGCGCGCTCGGCTTGGCCGTTGCTCTGTGGGTGTGCCACCGAAGCGTGGCATATCTGCGTTCCAAGGTTAGCACAATATGTTTCGAAAAGGTTGTTCGTGAACTGAGAGCCATTGTCATTGATGATACGGCTGGGGACCCCAAAGTGGCTCACAAGGCCCTTGACGAACTTGACGGCCGAGCCAGCTGGGGTGGTGCGAACGGGCTCCACCTCCGCCCACTTGGTCAACTTGTCGATGGCGATGTAGAGGTAGCGTAGCCCCCGACTGCTCGGGGAAACGGGCCCGGATATCCAACCCCCAGACCGCGAACGGCCATGAGAGTGGGATGGTCTGGAGGCCCTGAGCGGGCTGGTGGATCTGTTTTGCATGGAACTGGCATGCCTCGCAGGATCTCACCAGCTCGGTGGCGTCGTTGAGCGCCGTGGGCCATTAGAACCCGTTGCGGAACGCCTCGCCCACGAGGGTGCGTGATAACCCACAAGTATAGGGGATCATTTGTAGCCTTCTTCGATAAATAAGATTGTCGAACCCAACGAGGAGCTAAAGGCAGAACAAATATTCCCTCAAGTTCTATCGACCACCGATACAACTCTACGCACACTTGACATTTGCCATACCTAAAACAAGTATGAAACTATTTGGCAAGAATAAAACTACGAGTACTTTTCGAGAATAAAACTATGAATAAATTGCAAGGTCATAAAAGTGGATAGCTTTTGTCAACAAGAAATTCATTTGTCCCTAGGTAATCGATAACAAGTACCGGTAATCATTCTTGTAATTTTATATGAGGGACATGCATGAGCTAACATGATTTCTCTACTTGGATCATATGCACTTATGATTGGACCCCTAGCAAGCATCCGCAACTACTAAAGATCATTAAGGTCGTGAAACCCAACCATACCATTAAGTATCAAGTCCTCTTTACTCCCATACGCCATAACCCACTTATCCGCGTTTAGGCTGCTGTCACCCTCGCAACACTGACAATAAGCAAACCATGAACATATTGCAACACCCTACAGTGGGGGCCTCTCACGTTTGCGCGAGACGGAGGGCACCGTAGGATAGCACCATAAATAAAATATACAATCATACCAACCAAGATCACGATTAACCCACAGGACAAAACGGATCTACTCAAACATCATAGGATAACCATAGATCATTGGGAAATAATATATGGAGTTGAGCACCATGTTTAAGTAGAGATTACAGCGGGGAGAAGGGGTGTTACACCTCTGCATAGAGGGGGAGAGAGTTGGTGTTGACGGTAGCAAGATTGTTGATGTAGATTGCCATCACGGTCCTTGGCACGGCGGCACTCCGGCGCCACCGGGAGAGAGGGGGAGAGAGCCCCCCTCCTTCTTCTTCTTCCTTGGCCTCCCCCTAGATGGGAGGAGAGTTCCCCCTCTGGTCCATGGCCTCCATGGTGGCGGAGGGGCGGGAGCCCCTCCAAGATTGGATTTCCCTCTCTGTTCCCTTCTGTTTCGCGTTTTGCAGAACTGGCTGAAAACTGTTTCTTATATTTCGGGAGATTCATAACTACGATTGCGCTGATATTTTAACACAATTTTTTTCCGGATATAAGCTTCCTTGCTCCCGAAGTAGAGCTCCAACCAACGTATGAGGTAAGCACAACCCACCACCACGAGCCTGGCTCCTCAGGCGCGCCATGGTGTCTTGTGAGCTGTGTGGGCCTCCGTTTGCGGTGATCCCAACTCCCAAAGATCACATATATTCCAAAATAATTCTCCATAAAATTTTATTGCATTTGGACTTCGTTTGATATGGATTTTCTGCGAGACAAAAAACATGCAAAAAACAGGAACTGGCACTGGGCACTGGATCAATAAGTTAGTCCAATAAATCATATAAAAAGTTGCCAAAATATGTAAACGTTGTATATTATTGGCATGAAACAATAAAAAATTATAGATACGACGGAGACGTATCGGCATCCCCAAGCTTAATTCCTACTCATCCTCGAGTAGGTAAATGATAAAAAAGATAATTTTTGATGTGGAATGCTACCTAGCATAAACTTGATCATATATCTAATCATGGCAAGAATATTAAGACAAGAGTGATTCAAAGCAATAGTCTATAATTTGACATAAAGACATCAATACTCGGGCATCCCAATAAACAATCATGTCTTTCAAAATATCAACGCTAAAGAAAGCTATCCCTACAAAATCATATAGTCTTGTCATGCTCTGTCTTCTTAACACAAAGTATTTATCATGTACAACCCCGATGACAAGCCGAGCAATTGGTTCATACTTTTAACGCGCTTCAGCTTTTTAAACCCTCACGCAATACATGAGCGCAAGCCATGGATATAGCACTACGGGTGGAATAGTGTATAATGATAGGGGTAAATATAGAGAAGACAAAAAAAGTAAGAAAGGCTCACACCGATGTGGCTAACCAACAGGCTATGGAGATGCCCATCAATTGATATCAATGCGAGGAGTAGGGATTGCCATGCAACGGATGCACTAAGAGATATAAGTGTATGAAAGCTCAATATGAAAACTAAGTGGGTGTGCATCTAATCCTATAATGAAAAATTCCCACTAGTATATGAAAGTGACAACATAGGAGACTCTCCACATGAAAAACATGGTACTACTTTGAAGCACAAGTGTGGTAAAGGATACTAACAATGCCCCTTCTCTCTTTGTTTATTTTCTTTTTTTTTCCTTTTTTTTCTTTTTTTCTTTTTTTCTTTTTTCTTCTTCTTTTCTCTCTCTCTCATTGTCCAGAGTCTCATCCCAACTTGTGGGGAAATCATAGTCTCCATCATCCTTTCCTCACTGGGGCACTGCTCTAAAAATGAATAATGATGATCATCACACTTCTATTTACTTATAGCTCAAAAGAAATAAAAATTACAACTCGATACCTATGACAAAGTATGACTCTATATGAATGCCTCTGGCATGTACCAGGATGTGCAATGGTCTAGCGTAACATATATGAAAAATGATGAATGGTGGCTGGGCCACAACTACTATGTCAGCTATATGATCATGCAAAGCAATATGACAATGAATACTCAAGTCATCAAACGGAAGCGATGGAAGTTGCATGGCAATATATCTCGGGATGGCCATGGAAAAGCCATAATAGGTACGTATGGTGGCTGTTTTGAGGAAGATATAATAAGGCTTACGTGTGATAGAGCGTATCATATCACGGGGTTTGGATGCACCTGCGAAGTTTGCCCCGACTCTCGAGGTGAGAAAGGGCAATGCACGGTACCGTAGAGGCTAGCAAATTGCGGAAAGGTAAGAGTGCGTATATTCCATGGACTCACATTAGTCATAAAGAACTGATATACTTATTGCAAAAGTTTATTAGCCCTCGAAGCAAAGTACTACTATGCATGCCCCTAGGGGGATAGATTGGTAGGAAAAGACCATCGCTCGTTCCCGACCGCCACTCATAAGGAAGACAATCAATAATAAATGATGCTCCAACTTCATAGCATAACGAGAGACTATACGTGCATGCTTCGGAATCACAAACCTTAACACCAATATTCTTACTCCACAACCGTTTACTAGTACCTCCCACATATTCTGTCTTTATGTCGCAAAACTATTGCAAGGAATCAAACATATCATATTTAGTGATCCGTAAGTTTTATGTAGGATTTTATGACTAACCTTGCAAATGACCAATTCCTATTGACTCTGTAAGTAGATATAAGTGAAGCGTGAGAGTTTAATTCTTTCTAGAAAAGACCATGCTCTAACAAATATAAGTGAAGCAAAAGAGCATTCTACAAACAATGGTTTTCTATGTGAAGAGAAACAGCAATCCAAACTTCAAATGATATAAGTGAAGCACATGAACCATTCTATAAAGCCATACTCAAAAGATATAAGTGAAGTGCAATGAGCATTCTATAAATCAACCATGGACTATCTCATACCAGCATGGTGCATAAAAGAAAAGTGAAAAATAAACATAAAAGATGCTCCAAGATTTGCACATATCACATGAACGAAACGAAGACGAAAACATACCGATACTTGTTGAAGAAAGATGGGATGACTTTCGGGGCATCCCCAAGCTTAGACGCTTGAGTCTCCTTGAATATTTACTTGGGGTGCCTTGGGCATCCCCAAGCTTGAGCACTTGCCTCTCCTCCTTCTCCTCATATCGAGACCTCCTCGATCTTTGATCACTTCATCCACACAAAACTCAACAGAAAGCTTGGTAAGATCCGTTAGTATAATAAAGCAAATCACTACTCTAAGTACTGGTGCAAACCAATTCATATTTTGTTTTTGCATTGTAGCTATTGTAATATAACTTTTTCATGGCTTATTCCACTGATAAAATCAATAGTTTCATCAAAACAATCAAAACAATGCACCAAAAACAGAATCTGTCTTAAACGGGACAGTTTGTAGCAATCTGAACATCTACCATACTTCTGGTACTCCAAAAATTCTGAAAAATTAGTACGAAATAAACAATTTGTATAGCAAGACTGTGCAAAAAGTTTCAGAACCTTTTGACGTTCCAGTAAGAATGAAAATTCATGCGCTACAGCCAAAGTATCTGTTTCTGCACCGCACATACCAACAAGCAATCTAATCATCCTAAAGGCTAATCTTGGCACATTATTTTTATAATACAATGGATTTGTACAAGGGGATAATTATTTTTGTTGAAAAGTTTCTGTAATTCAAGATTCACAAAGTTTCCAAGGGCATGAACAAAGTTCAAGGCATGCTCTTGCTTCCACGGTGCTCGTCCTTCTCACTTTCACTTTCTTTTTTGTGAAGTTTTAAGTTCCCCTCTATATTTTTTTGTTTTTAAACTATATAAAAGAAATCAACAGAAATAAATGACTCTCTAAAACTTCCAGGTTGTCTCCCTAGCAGCGCTTTCTTTGAAGCCATTAAGCTAGGCATAAAGTGACAAGTAATGGATCCACCCGGATCCCAAGGTATATCAAAGCCAATTTTAATTAACAATGATTTGACATTTAGTAGTGAGCACAAAGAAACATATATCATGCAATGACGAAGTCTAACTCTCTTCCTATGCATCGGCATGTCATACAAGAACAATTCATGCACATCAAGTAAAGGCCAATACATAGCATAAGCAGTTTCTTGCAATTTTATCATGTTGGAAACATAGAGAGGCGGAGATGTAGTTCCTCTCTCATAATAATTGCAACTAGGAGAAGCAAGCACATGCATATTATATTCATCAAAATCATCATGTGCAACGGTAAATGGCAACCCATCAATATAATCCTTAATAAGAGCAAACTTCTCCGATATACTATAGTTTGGAGAATTCAAAAAGATAATAGGACTATCCTGTGTTGGTGCAATAGCAAAAATTTCATTCTTAATGTAAGGAACCATATCAAGTACATCTCCATAAGCATAATTTAAATTGGCATCATGGCCACAAGCATAGCAAGCATCAAGTTCATCAAAAAGGGATATTTCTAAACAATCAACGGGATCATAGCAATTATCATAGCATTCATCCTTCAGTAAGAACGAAGGGGAATTAAACAATGTATGAGTTGAAGAGTTACTCTCATTAGAAGGTGGGCACGGGTGATCAATCCGCTCTTCCTCCTTTTGTTCTTCGCTCTCCTCCTCATCTTTTTCATCCAATGGGCTCACAATATCATCAATTCCTTCTTCCAAAGAATCCTGCAAAATGTTAGTCTCTTCTTGGACAACGGAGATATTCGGAATAAATATATCAATATTGGAATTGTATTTGTAGTTATCATAGCAATAGTTAAGGATAGCAAAATTTTCAGGTCTCTAAACATCATCATCAAAAGCATCAAACTTTAAAAACAAAGATCCAATTTCATAAGCACCCATAAAAGCAACAAATTCTTCTATTCGTTCCACATCATAATAATCATATCTACCATTAGCATAAGAAGCCAAGGTTTCATTATCATTAAATTTGCATAAAAAGGGAAGGTGTGGAGATTTCATCCTAGAGCAACAAGTATAATCATATCTCAAGCATAGCTCCCGAACATACCAATGCAACATATGAATTTGATCCCATAACAATTTCCCTTTATGAATCAAGCGATAATCCCTAAATTATTCACATTGATCGAACGTTACTCCCATTATATAGTTGAATGGGGTTTTCTCAGGATTATCAAAGTAGTGCATAATATCTTTCACATAACAAGCATCGAGGGTTTTAGGAGGTTCCCCATATCCATGAGTAGCAAGTACCACTAATTTTTTTGGTGTTTCATGTTCCATATCCATAACTAAAGATAGAAAACAACTTAGAACAGGAAATAAAAACTACTTAGTGATAAAGCAAACAAGCACACACGAGAATATTCACCCCACGCTATTGCTCCCCGGCAACGGCGCCAGAAAAAAGTCTTGATAACCCACAAGTATTGGGGATCCTTTGTAGCTTCTTCGATAAATAAGAGTGTCAAACCCAACGAGGAGCTAAAGGCAGAACAAATATTCCCAACGAGGATCATTCTTGTAATTTACATGAGGGAGAGGCATGAGCTAACATACTTTCTCTACTTGGATCATATGCACTTATGATTGGACATCTAGAAAGGATCCGCAACTACTAATGATCATTAAGGCCGTGAAACCCAACCATAGCATTAAGTATAAAGGCCTCTTTACTCCCATACGCCATAACCCACTTATCCGCGTTTAGGCTGCTGTCACCCCCGCAACACTGACAATAAGCAAACCATGAACATATTGCAACACCCTACAGTGGGGGCCCCTCACGTTTGCGCGAGACGGAGGGCACCGTAGGACAGCACCATAAATAAAATATACAATCATACCAACCAAGATCACGACTAACCCACAGGATAAAATGGATCTACTCAAACATCATAGGATAACCATAGATCATTGGGAAATAATATATGGAGTTGAGCACCATTTTAAGTAGAGATTACAGCGGGGCGAAGTGGTGTTACACCACTGCATAGAGGGGGAGAGAGTTGGTATTGACGGTAGCAAGATTGTTGATGTAGATCGCCGTCATGATCCTTGCCCCGGTGGCACTCCGGTGCCACCGGGAGAGAGGGGGAGAGAGCCCCCATCCTTCTTATTCTTCCTTGTCCTCCCCCCTAGATGGGAGGAGAGTTCCCCCTCTGTCCATGGCCTCCATGGCGGCGGAGGGGCGGGAGCCCCTCCGAGATTGGATCTCCCTCTCTGTTCCCTTCTGTTTCGCGTTCTCCAGATCTGGCCGAAAACCGTTTCATATATCCGGGAGATCCGTAACTCCTATTGCGCTGAGATTTTAACACAATTTTTTCCAGATATAAGCTTCCTTGCGCCCGAAGTAGAGCTCCAACCAATGTACGAGGTGAGCACAACCCAACAGCACGAGCCTGGCTCCTCAGGCACGCCCTGGTGTCTTACGGGCTGTGTGGGCCTCCCTTTGTGGTGATTCCTAAAGGAAGTATGCCCTAGAGGCAATAATAAAGTTGTTATTTTATATTTCCTTATATCATGATAAATTTTTATTATTCATGCTAGAATTGTATTAACCGAAAACTTGATACATGTGTGGATACATAGACAAAACACCGTGTCCCTAGTAAGCCTCTACTAGACTAGCTCGTTAATCAAAGATGGTTAAGTTTCCTAACCATAGACATGATGTGTCATTTGATGAACGAGATCACATCATTAGGAGAATGATGTGATGGACAAGACCCATCCGTTAGCTTAGCATAATGGTCGTTAAGTTTTATTGCTATTGCTTTCTCCATGACTTATACATATTCCTTTGACTATGAGATTATGCAACTCCCGAATACCGTAGGAACACCTTGTGTTCTATCAAACGTCACAACATAACTGGGTGATTATAAAGATGCTCTACAGGTGTCTCCGAAGGTGTTTGTTGGGTTGGCATAGATCGAGATTAGGATTTGTCACTCCGAGTATCAGAGAGGTATCTCTGGGCCCTCTCGGTAATGCACATCACTATAAGCCAAGCAATGTGACTAATGAGTTAGTTATGGGATGATGCATTACGGAATGAGTAAAGAGACTTGCCGGTAATGAGATTTAACTAGGTAATGATACCGACGATGGAATCTCAGGCAAGTAACATACCGATGACAAACGGAATAACATATGCTGTTATTGTGGTTTGACCGATAAAGATCTTCGTAGAATATGTAGGAACCAATATGAGCATCCAGGTTCCACTGTTGGTTATTGATCGGAGATGTGTCTCGGTCATGTCTAAATTGTTCTCGAACCCGTAGGGTCCGCACGCTTAACATTCGATGATGATTTGTATTATGAGTTATGTGTTTTGGTGACCGAAGATTGTTTGGAGGCCCGGATGAGACCACGGACATGACGAGGAGTCTCGAAATGGTCGAGAGGTAAAGATTGATATATTGAATGATGATATTTGGACACCGGAATGGTTCCAGAAAGGTTTGGGTATATTTCAGAGTACCAAGGGGTTACCGAAACCCCCCGGGGAAGTATTGGGCCTACATGGGCCTTAGTGGAGAGAGAGGGGAGCCCGCAAGGGGTGGCGCGCGCCCCCCTCCAAGGGAGTCTAAATAGGACAAGGAGGAGGGGGCGTGGCCCCCCTTCCCTCTCCCTCTCCCTCTCCTTCCTTTTCCCCCTCCGATGAGAAAGGAAAAAGGGGGGGCGAATCCTACTAGGAGTGGAGTCCTAGTAGGACTCCCCCCGTGGCACGCCCTCCTTGTGGCCGGCCTCCTACTCCCCTCCTTTATATACGGGGGCAGGGGGGCACCCCATAGCACAACAGTTGTTCTCTTAGCCGTGTGCGGTGCCCCCCTCCAGAGTTTACTCCTCCGGTCATAGCGTTGTAGTGCTTAGGCGAAGCCCTGCGCTGATCACATCACCATCACAATCACCACGCGTTCGTGCTGATGGAACTCTCCCTCGACCCTCTACTGGATCAAGAGTTCAAGGGATGTCATCGAGCTGAACGTGTGCCGAACTCGGAGGTGTCGTACGTTCGGTACTAGATCGGTTGGATCATGAAGACGTTCAACTACATCAACCGCGTTAACCTAACGTTTCCGCTTTCGGTCTATGAGGGTACGTGGACACACTCTCCCCCTCTGGTTGCTATGCATCTCCTAGATAGATCTTGCATGATCATAGGAATTTTTTTGAAATTGCATGCTACATACCCAAACAATTCCAACTCCCAAAAATCACATATATTCCAAAATAATTCTCCGTAAAATTTTATTGCATTTGGACTTCGTTTGATATGGATTTTCTACGAGACAAAAAATGCAAAAAAAGGAACTGGCACTGGGCACTGGATCAATAAGTTAGTCCAATAAATCATATAAAAAGTTGCCAAAAATATGTGAAAGTTGTATAACATTGGCATGAAATAATAAAAAATATATAGATACGACGGAGACGTATCAGTGCGCGACGAGGAGTGATGCCCACAGTCCCTGCTGTGGATGTCGGCCAGCAGCTCGCACCCCTGCTCCTTGGAGATGCACCGCAGGGAGACATCTTTTGGGCGCCGTTGGTAGAGCTCACCATCCTGGATGCAGTACGCGGTGGCCTAGCGGGCCACACGTTCTGCGTCTTCCTCCTTCTCTGGTAAGGTGCCTCGAAGCAGGTATGCCTTGAACACCTCAGTCCAGCACCCCTCCTGAGGTTCAAGCGTGAGGTGCAGACGGGCCCCCGAGGTCGGGCTGCAGGCTGGGGCGCCCGAGGAGGGTGCCACAGGCCGCTCCTCCCGGAGCAGCGCTGGTCCTGCAGTGGGGGGAGCCGCCAATGGCTTGGAGAGCCGCTCTTCGAAGACGCCAGGCTTCTGGGGTTGGCGCCGGGACGCCCTCTTGGCGATGTCGTCTACCTCCTTGTTCGTGTCATGTTGTACGTGCTGCATTTCCAAGCCCAAGAATCATTTTTCAATCTTGCGTACCTCCTCTAGATATGCCACCATGTGCTCATCTTTTGCCTTGTACTCCTTGTTGGAGAAGCTGACGAGGAGCTGAGAGTCACCCTTGATGGTGAGCCACCTGATCCCCAGAGCCGTCGCGGCCTTGAGGCCGACGATCAGGCCCTCTTACTCGCTGATGTTGTTGGAGACCTTCTCACCATGCTGGAAGCAGAGCTGCACGGCGTAGTAGAGCTTGTCCTGAGTAGGTGAGATGAGCACTGCTCCAGCCCCTGCGCCCTGTCGTGCGAATGCGCCGACAAAGTACATGACCCTGCCATCCTGTGCTTCGTCTCCTGGCGTGAGGGAACGGTATTCACCTATCCGTCGACCTGGGGCGTTAGTCCATTCTGCCACAAAGTCAGCGAGGGCCGCACCCATGATAACTCTGGTTGTACCGAACTCCAGCTGGAACGCCTGTAGCTCGTTGTTCCACTCAGCAACCCTGCCCACGGTGTTGGGGCTCCAGAGCACCTTCTCCAGGGGATATGCGGAGACAACCTAGATGGGGTGGCCTTGGAAGTAGTGGCGCAGCTTTCTGGAGGCGACGAGGAGCGCGAGCAGGAGCTTCTGCACCATGGGGTAGCGTGCACGCATGTCTCGCAGCACCGTGCTGACAAAATACATGGGGTGTTTGATGAGGGTGGGGGCATCGACGGCGTCCTGCTCCTCTTGGGATGCGGGAGCCTCGGGAGCCTGGCCATCCGGTGGGGTAGTCAGGGTCTTAGGAGCGCCATCCTGAGGTGACGATGGCGCGGTCGGGCGCGGTGCACTACGCCGCGCTCCCGCATCCATGCGGTCTTCCTGGACCGCCACGAGGGTGGCGTTGGCCGAGTGGGGTGTGGCGGCCAGGTAAAGCACTAGGGGCTCAAGAGGGCATGGTGCCACCATTACCGGTGGGCTGGTGAGGTACCTCTTGAGGTCTTGGAAGGCCGCCTCGGCCTCCGTAGTCCATTCAAACGGGCCCTTCTTCTTCATTAGTTTGAAGAACGGGAGGGCGTGCTCGCCCAGCCTGGAGATGAAGCACCCCAATGAAGTCACGTATCCCACGAGCTTCTGCATCTCCTTCAGGGTCTGTGGCAGGCTCATCCTCTCTATTGCCTTGATCTTCTCTGGGTTAGCGTCGATCCCTCTGTGCGACACCAGGAAACCGGATACGTCTCCTCGTATCTATAAATTTTTATTGTTTCATGCCAATGTTATACAACTTTCACATATTATTGGCAACTTTTTATATGATTTATTGGACTAACCTATTGATCCAGTGCCCAGTGCCAGTTCCTGTTTATTGCATGTTTTTTGTATAACAGAAAATCAATATCAAACAAAGTCCAAATGCAATAAAATTTTACGCAGAATTATTTTGGAATATATGTGATTTTTGGGACTTGGAATCAACGCAAACGGAGGCCCACACAGCCCACAAGACACCGGGGTGCGCCCCAGGTGCCAGGAACGTGGTGGTGGGTTGTGCTCACCACGTACGTCGGTTGGAGCTCTACTTCGGGCGCAAGGAAGCTTATATCCGGAAAAACATCGTGTTAAAATCTCAGCGCAATCGGAGTTATGGATCTCCCGGAATATAAGAAACGGTTTTTGGCCAGATCTAGGAAACACTAAACAGACGAGAACAGAGAGGGAGATCCAATCTCGGAGGGGCTCCTGCCCCTCTGCCACCATGGAGGCCATGGACCAGAGGGGGAACTCTCCTCCCATCTAGGGGGGAGGACAAGGAACAAGAAGGAGGGGGCTCTCTCCCCCTCTCTCCCGGTGGCACCGGAGTGCCACCGGAGCTAGGATCGTGACGGTGATCTACATCAACAATCTTGCTACCGTCAACACCAACTCTCTCCCCCTCTATGCAGCGGTGTAACACCCCTTCTCCCCGCTGTAATCTCTACTTAAACATGGTGCTCAACTCCATATATTATTTCCCAATGATATTTGGCTATCCTATGATGTTTGAGTAGATCTGTTTTGTCCTATGGGTTAATCGTGATCTTGGTTGGTATGATTGCATATTTTATTTATGGTGCTGTCCTACGGTACCCTCCGTCTCGCGCAAACACGAGGGATCCTCGCTGTAGGGGGTTGCAATATGTTCATGATTCGCTTATGGTGGGTTGCGAGAGTGACCGAAGCTTAAAGCCGAGTAAGTGGGTTATGGTGTATGGGAGTAAAGAGGACTTGATACTTAATGCTATGGTTGGGTTTCACGACCTTAATGATCTTTAGTAGTTGCGGATGCTTGCTAGGGGTCCAATCATAAGTGCATATGATCCAAGTAGAGAAAGTATGTTAGCTCATGCCTCTCCCTCATGTAAAATTACAAGAATGATTACGAGTACTTGTTATTGATTGCCTAGGGACAAATGACTTTCTTGTTGACAAAAGCTATCCACTTTTATTACCTTGCAATTTATCCATAGTTTTATTCTCGTAAAGTACTTGTAGTTTTATTCTTGCAAAATAGTTTGATACTTGTTTTAGGTAAAGCAAACGTCAAGTGTGCGTAGAGTAGTATCGGTGGTCGATAGAACTTGAGGGAATATTTGTTCTACCTTTAGCTCCTCGTTGGGTTCGACACTCTTATTTATCGAAGAAGGCTACAAACGATCCCCTATACTTGTGGGTTATAAAGACCTTTTTCTGGCGCCGTTGCCGGGGAGCAATAGTGTGGGGTGAATATTCTCGTGTGTGCTTGTTTGCTTTATCACTAAGTAGTTTTTAATTCCTGTTCTTAGTTTTTCTCTATCTTCAGTTATGGATATGGAACACGAAACACCAAAAAAATAATGGTACTTGCTACTCATGGACATGGGGAAGATATGTGAAAGATATTATGCACTACTTTGATAATCTTGAGAAAACCCCATTCAACTATATAATGGGAGTAACGTTGGATCAACATGAATACTTTAGGGATTATTGCTTGACTCATAAAGGGAAATTGTTATGGGATCAAATTCATATGTTGCATTGGTATGCTCGGGAGCTATGCTTGAGATATGATATACTTGTTGCTCTAGGATGAATGCTCGAATCTTCCCTTTTCATGCAAATTTAATGATAATGAAACCTTATCTTCCTATGGTAATGGTATATATGATTATTATGATGTGGAACGAATAGATGAATTTTTTGCTTTTAAGGGTGCTTATGAAATTGAATCTTTGTTTGAAAAGTTTGAAGATTTTGATGATTCAGTTTATAAACCTGAAAATTTTGATATCCTTAAATATTGCTACGATAATTGCAAATACAATTCTGATATGATAAATTTATTGAGAGAGAGTCTCCGCTGTCCAAGAAGAGACTAATATTTTGCAGGAGTCTATGGAAGAAGGAATTGATGAAACTGTGAGCTCATTGGATGAAAAAGATGAGGAGGAGAGCGAAGAATAAAAGGAGGAAGAGTGGATTGATCACCCGTGCCCACCTTCTAATGAGAGTAACTCTTCAACCCATATATTATTTAATATCCCTTCGATCTTACCAAAGGATGAATGCTATGATAATTGCTATGATCCCGTTGATTCTTTTGAAATATCCCTTTTTGATGAACTTGATGCTTGCTATGCTTTGTGGCCATGATGCCAATATGAATTATGCTTACGGAGATGAACTTGCTATATTTTCTTATGTTAATAGTGAAATTGTTGCTATGGTATCCACACATGATAGTCCTATTATCTTTTTGAATTCTCCAAACTACACTATATTGGAGAAGTTTGCTCTTATTAAGAATTACATTGATGGGTTGCCTTTTAGCGTTGCACATGATGATTTTGATGAATATAATATGCATGTCCTTGCTGCTCCTACTTGCAATTATTATGATAGAGGAACTACATCTCCACCTATTTATATTTCCAACACGATAAAATTGCAAGAAACTGCTTATGCTATGTATTGGCCTTTACTTGATGTGCATGAATTGTTCTTGTATGACATGCCGATGCATAGGAAGAGAGTTAGACTTCGTCATTGCATGATTTATGTTGCTTTGTGTTCACTACTAAATGCCAAATCATTGCTAATTAAAATTGGCTTTGATATACTTTGGGATCCGAGTGGATTCATTACTTGAGCACTTTATGCCTAGCTTAATGGCTTTAAAGAAAGCGCTGCCATGGAGACAACCCGAAAGTTTTAGAGAGTCATTTAATTCAGTTGAGTGTTTTTATAAAGTTTAAAAACAAAAAAATAGAGGGGTGCTTAAAACTTTCACAAAAAGAAAAGAAAAGTGAAAGTGAGAGGGACGAGCATTGTGAAAGTGGGAGCTAGCCTTGAACTTTGTTCGTGCCCATGGAAACTTTTTGAATCTTAATTACAGAAACTTTTCAACAAAAATAAGTATCCCCTTGTACAAAGCCATTGTATTATATCATGTGCCAAGATTTGCCTTTAGGATGATTAGATTGCTTGTTGGTATGTGCGGTGCAGAAACAGAAACTTTGGCTGTAGCGCGTGAATTTTTATTTTTTTACTGGAACGTCAAACGGTTCTGAAACTTTTTGCACACTATTTCTATACAAATTGTTTATTTCGTCCTAATTTTTCAGAATTTTTACATTTAGAGAAGTATGGTAGATGTTCAGATTGCTACAGACTGTCATGTTTAAGACATATTCTGTTTTTGATGCATTGCTTGCTCGTTTTGATGAAACTATCGATTTTTATCGGTGGTATAAGCCATGGAAAAGCTGTATTATAGTTGCTACAATGCAAAAATAAAATTCGAATTGGTTTGCAACAGTACTTAAAGTAGTGATTTGCTTTATTATACTAACGGATCTTACCGAGCTTTCTATTAAGTTTTGTGCGGATGAAGTGATCAAAGGTCGAGGAGGTCTCGATATGAGGAGAAGGAGGAGAGGCAAGTGCTCAAGCTTGGGGATGCCCAAGGCACCCCAAGTAAATATTCAAGGAGACTCAAGCTTCTAAGCTTGGGGATGCCCCGGAAGGCATCCCATCTTTCTTCAACAAGTATCGGTATGTTTTCGTCTTCGTTTCATTCATGTGATATGTGCAAATCCTGGAGCGTCTTTTGTGTTTATTTTTCACTTTTCTTTTATGCACCATGCTGGTATGAGATAGTCCATGGTTGATTTATAGAATGCTCATTGCACTTCACTTATATCTTTTGAGTATGGCTTTATAGAATGATTCATGTGCTTCACATATATCATTGGAAGTTTGGATTGCCTGTTTCTCTTCACATAGAAAACCGTTGTTTGTAGAATGCTCTTTTGCTTCACTTATATTTGTTAGAGCATGGTCTTTTCTAGAAAGAATTAAACTCTCGCGCTTCATTTATATCTATTTACAGAGTCAATAGGAATTTGTCATTTGCATGGTTAGTCATAAAATCCTACATAAAACTTACGGATCACTAAATATGATATGTTTGATTCCTTGCAATAGTTTTGCGATATAAATACGGAATATGTGGGAGGTACTAGTAAACGGTTGTGGTTAGTAAGAATACTGGTGTTAAAGTGTGTGATTCCGAAGCATGCACGTATAGTCTCTCGTTATGCTATGAAGTTGGAGCATCATTTATTATTGATTGTCTTCCTTATGAGTGGCGGTCGGGGACGAGCGATGGTCTTTTCCTACCAATCTATCCCCCTAAGGGCATGCGTAGTAGTACTTTGCTTCGAGGGCTAATAAACTTTTGCAATAAGTATATGAGTTCTTTATGACTAATGTGAGTCCATGGAATATACGCACTCTTACCTTTCCGCAATTTGCTAGCCTCTATGGTACCGTGCATTGCCCTTTCTCACCTCGAGAGTCAGTGCAAACTTCGCAGGTGCATCCAAACCCCGTGATATGATACGCTCTATCACACATAAGCCTTATTATATCTTCCTCAAAATAGCCACCATACCTACCTATTATGGCTTTTCCATGGCCATTCCGAGATATATTGCCATGCAACTTCCAACGCTTCCGTTTGATGACTTGAGTATTCATTGTCATATTGCTTTGCATGATCATATAGCTGACATAGTAGTTGTGGCTCAGCCACCATTCATCATTTTTCATACATGTTACACTAGATCATTGCACATCCTGGTACATTGCCAGAGGCATTCATATAGAGTCATACTCTGTCATAGGTATCGAGTTGTAATTTTAATTTCTTTTGAGTTATAAGTAAAGAGAAGTGTGATGATCATCATTATTCGTTTTTAGAGTAGTGCCCCAGTGAGCAAAGGATGATGGAGACTATGATTCCCCCACCAGTCGGGATGAGAGTCCGGACAATGAGAGAGAGAGAAAGAAAAAAAGAAAAAGGAAAAGGAAAAAAAGAAAAAAAGAAAGAAAAGAAAGAAAAGAAAGAAAGAAAAAAGAAAAAAAGAAAGAAAAGAAAGAAAAGAAAGAAAGAAAAAAGAAAAAGAAAAATTAAACAAAGAGAGAAGGGGCATTGTTAGTATCCTTTACCACACTTGTGCTTCAAAGTAGCACCATGTTTTTCATATGTAGAGTCTCCTATGTTGTCACTTTCATATACTTGTGGGAATTTTTCGTTATAGGATTAGATGCACAGCCACTTAGTTTTCATATTGAGCTTTCATACACTTATATCTCTTAGTGCATCCGTTGCATGTCAATCCCTACTCCTCATGTTGATATCAATTGATGGGCATCTCCATAGCCCGTTGGTTAGCCGCGTCAATGTGAGACTTTCTTACTTTTTTGTCTTCTTACCCCTATCATCATACTCTATTCCACCCGTAGTGCTATATCCATGGCTTGAGCTCATGTATTGTGTGAGGGTTGAAAAAGCTGAAGCGCATTAAAAAATATGAACCAATTGCTCGCCTTGTCATCGGGGTTGTGCATGATAAATACTTTGTGTTAAGAAGACCGAGCATGACAAGACTATATGATTTTGTATGGATAGCTTTCTTTAGCATTTATATTTTGAAAGACATGATTATTTGTTGCGATGCCTGGGTATTGATGTCTTTATGTCAAATTATAGACTATTGCTTTGAATCACTTATGTCTTAATATTCATGCCATGATTAGATATATCATCAAGTTTATGCTAGGTAGCATTCCACATAAAAAATTATCTTTTTTATCATTTACCTGCTCGAGGACGAGCATGAATTAAGCTTGGGGATGCTGATACGTCTCCGTCGTATCTATAATTTTTTGGGATAATTGTATTCATACCCTTAGTTGTGTCCCCCTTAACCGATATGCCCCTAGTTTTTTAAAACACGTGGTCTTGCCCAACCTACTTTGTCGTCTTGTGCTTTTGCCCTTTGACCGTTTGACCGTCACTCTGAAAACTTCATAACTAATTCATAGTAAATCTGAAAAATACAAATAAGATGCCAAAATGTTTCGAGAAACATCACCTATATGTCAATGTCACTATTCAAGACAAAAGTGTTGGTAAGTGGCCATTCGAGTTTTAGCTCTATTCATGCCACCATGAGCAGTAAAATCTAAAAAATTCAAGAAAAAATTGGTGGCAAAGTATTGCAAATGTTTTAAGTGCTTGCCAAGTTTCATGAGGGAATGACATTCGTGGAAGTCATGGCAAAAAAACAATAAACACTCAAAAATAGATTATTATTTTTGCCATGACTTCCACAAATGTCATTCCCTCATGAAACTTGGCAAGCAGTTAAAACATTTGCAATACTTTGCCACCAATTTTTTCTTGAATTTTTTGAATTTTTTATATTTTACTGTTCATGGTGGTATGATAAGAGCTAAAACTCGAATGGCCACTTACCAACACTTTTATCGTGAATGCAAGTGACATTGACATATAGGTGATGTTCCTCGGAACATGTTGGCATCTTATTTGTATTTTTCGGATTTAGTATGAATTAGTTATGAAGTTTTCAAAGTGACGGTCAAACGGTCAAAGGGCAAAAGCACAAGACGACAAAGTAGGTTGGGCAAGACCACGTGTTTTCAAAAAATAGGGGCATATCGGTTGAGGGGGACAAAACTAAGGGTATGAATACAATTATCCCTAATTTTTTATTGTTTCATGCCAATGTTATACAACTTTCACATATTTTTGGAAACTTTTTATATGATTTATTGGACTAACCTATTGATCCAATGCCCAGTGCCCATTCCTATTTTTTTGCATGTTTTTTGTATCGCAGAAAATCCATATCAAACAAAGTCCAAATGCAATAAAATTTTACGGAGAATTATTTTGGAATATATGTGATTTTTGGAACTTGGAATCAACGCAAACGGAGGCCCACACAGCCCACAAGACACCAGGGCGCGCCCCAGGTGCCAGGTGCGTGGTGGTGGGTTGTGCTCACCTCGTACGTCGGTTGGAGCTATACTTTGGGTGCAAGGAAGCTTATATCCGTAAAAAAATCATGTTAAAATCTCAGTGCAATCGGAGTTGCGAATCTCCTGGAATATACGAAACGGTTTTCGGCCAGATCTAGGAAACGCGAAACAGAAGAGAACAGAGAGGGAGATCCAATCTCGGAGGGGCTCTCGCCCCTCGGCCGCCATGGGGGTCATGGACCAGAGGGGGAACTCTCCTCCCATCTAGGGGGAGGCCAAGGAAGAAGAAGAAGGAGGGGGGCTCTCTACCCCTCCCTCCCGGAGGCGCCGGAGTGCCGCCGGGGCTAGGATCATGACGGCGATCTACATCAACAATCTTGCTACCGTTAACACCAACTCTCTCCCCCTCTGTCGGAGTAAATGGCCACGGGTAGCCTAACCGACTCCCCCTGGCTCTTCGAAAAATTATCAGGCGGTTCAGGCCTTCAAGCATACAAAGCATAGGGCCGCCTTCCCCCGGCCGGCTATCCCCAGGGCCGACTCCCAGAAGGCGACCCAGCCTCAGAAACCTCCCCCAAGAAAGATACGAGATAGCCGACTCCAAAGAGCCGGCCCCAAGAGGACCGACTCCCAGAAGCCGGCCATGAAGAAAGCCGACTCTCAGAAGCCAGCCATGAAGAAAGCCGGCCAAAACTGCACCTACTAAGACTGTACCCACGTAACGGCGATAGGATGGGGCGTGGCTGCAGTACAGCCCACTACCCCCGAATCCCGGAACAGGCATGGCCACAGGGCGCCGTACGGGCCAGCCATCTCCTGTCCGGCGCGGCACTGTAGCCATGTTGGCCTCGATGTCACCCACGACAGGTGCCAGTACTTCCCGTGGGCGGCGGGCCCCTTTGCCAGAGAGACACCCGAAGGCGGCCTGGCCTCCTCTAGTCGGCCAGGGGTGTGGCCGGCTCCCAATAGCCGGCTACCTCCCTCCCTCGAAACATGTGCCTCATTAAGGAGACAAGACGAGGTAAGGCTACAGTGAGAGCCTGCAAGGCGGCGACACTGTAGCCATGCTTACCTCAACAAAGCTCTCGTCATCAGAGGCGAGGCAACAGTAACCAGCCGCCGACAAAGCCCCCAAGCGGTGGGGCCGGCCTGTCGGCCAAGAGACCGGCAGCCAGCGGGACCCATCAGTCGGCGGGCCCCAATGACCGGCGGAGAAGCCGGCGTGCATAGACGCTGACGGCTAGGACCCGCGCCCAACCGGATTACCATTGTACCCCTGGGGGGTAGGCCTATATAAACCCCCCAGGACACCCATGCAAAGGGTTGATCTCATAGAATTCCACACACCACATAGAGAGAAAAGGAGAGCTAGCCTTGCCCTTCTTCTTCCTCTAGCCAAACAGCTCAAGGAGCACTTGTAGCTACTTGTATTGATCTAGTGATCATGCGGTGTAACGCCCCGGATCCGTTGCGCCACGTGTCTGCCAGTTATTCGCTGTCATTGCCATGTCATTTGCTTGCGTGTTGCATTTTTCCATGTCATCATCTGCATTTCATACCATGTCATCATATGGACCGCATTCGCATACGTGCTCGTCTCATGCATCCGAGCATTTTCCCCGTTGTCCGTTTTGCAATCCGGCGCTCCTATCTCCTCCGGTGCACCCCCCTTGTTTTCTTTCGTGTGCGGGTGTCAAACTTTCTCGAAATGGACCGAGGCTTGTCAAGTGGCCCTAGTATACCACCCGGAGACCACCGGTCAAGTTTCGTTCCATTTGGAGGTCGTTTGGTACTCCAACGGTTAACCGGGTAACCGCAAAGTCCATTTGAGTGTCCAGCAAAAACCCCCCTCAAAACCAGCCCAAAACACCTCTAAGTCTCCGCCATGCTCTCGGTCGTTCGATCACGATCGCGTGGGTGAAAACCGCACCTCGTTTGGACTCTCCTAGCTGCCTCTACCTATATATAGACCCTCCCCTTCCATTTTCGCGCAGATGAACCCTAGCCTCCTTCCCCTCGCGCCGCCGGACGAATTCGTCCGCGCCGGACATGTCCACCCGCCACCTCACTCCAACCAATCGCGTGCTGCCACGTCGCCTTCCCCGCCGCCACAGCCAACCGGCGCGCGCCACCTCACCCGCCTCTCTCTCCTCCGCCGCCGCCGGCCCGCGCGGCCCGCAGCCGGCCCGCGGGGCCCGTCCGCCGCCGCCCCTGGCCCGAGTGCCCGTGCTCCGCCGCCAGTGCGCCGACGCCGCCGCCGGAGCCTCGCCGCCCCGCCGCCTTCACCTCCTCTACCCGCCGCCCGGGCCTCGCCGGAGCGCCGCCACGCCTCCCGAGCTCCCTCGCCGGAGCGCCGGCGCGCCTCCCGAGCTCCCGCCGGCCGGCCCCCGCCGTTGCACCTCCGCCGGCGCCGCCGCTCCCTCCGGCCATCTTCCTCGGCGCCGGCGACCTCCCTCCTCTCCCGTCGCCGCGCCCCGCCTCCGCCTCGACTGGCGCCGCCGCCCTCCGCCGTCAGCGCACCGGCCCCGCACCGTCCGGCGAGCCGGCGCCCGTTCCAGTACGAGCCCGCCGAGGTTGACTTTTTCCCTTAGCCCCGAAAATATCTCTTAAGTCCCTGATTTTTGTTAATACGTGTGCATGTTCAACTGTGTGTAACTTCTTGCATGTAGCTCTGATTCACGCTTGTAATATGTCAAATTGTTCGTCTCGCGATGCTCTTTATTTTGTTCAATTGCATCATGTTCATTAGAGGCCATCTTGTTGCCCAAATCTCTGTTGGAATAGGGCTAGTTGCTGTTATTCTCTGGTTCTTATCAGAACTTGGAGATTTGTCATTTTTGTATCATTTAATCTGTGCATCTTTTGGGCAAGAGCTCTACATGTGTTTTGAAGTATGACATGCCATGTTTCCAGTGGTGTATTCCATGTATTTTTGTGATCTCTGTGGTGACTAGCACAAGCATGCAAAGTAGGCCCCATAATATTTCTGATTTCAGGGACTTAGTGATTTCTCTAAGTCCTCGTCTGCTGTTATTTTGTTGCCATGTAAACTTGATGCTACAGAGAGATCCATGCATATTTTGGAGATGTTCAGTAAGGATGTTTTGTAGCTATTGTTGTAATTGATCCATTTCCGAAATTGTCTGCAATTATGGAGTGCCATAGCATGACTCAATCTTGCTCTACTTTTGCTATAAAATATTTCTGGCAGATTCTTTACATGATATGCAATTTTGCCAAGCTTATTGTAGTTGTTTCCTTCATGCTATGCTTTTTACTCTTTCCATGGTTAGCTTCATAAACATGCCATCTTACTGTAGGTGTGCTTGGTTTGTCATGCATTTCCTTGTAGTGAGTGCATCAAGCTCACAAAGAGGCGTACATATTAATATTTCTGCCATGCTCTGTTTTCTGCTAAGTCTGAAACCTGATAACGAAACTTGCTATGTTTACATGCTTACCATCATATCTTCTGGTCCTTTTTGGCTTATGGTCAGTAAGGGACTTTTGTTATATACTTTGAGTAGATTCATGCCATACCTTGTTTTGCCATGTTAAGTTCCTGCAGCATGTTTTTATCGTGCTCTGAACATTGCAACCTGATGTTATTTCTGCCATGTCCAGTAATTTCTCTCAAGTCTGTGAACCTGTTATTATTTTGCAATCATGCCATGTCCTTTTGAGCTTGTTCTATTGATTTCTGGAGATAGCTCAGTGTTCATGTTTTGTTGTTCTTTACCTGTACATCATGCCCATTCCTTTTGTTTTCATGTTGGGTTGCTGTAGCATATTGTTTTGATGTTTGCCATATGCCTAGTTGCTGTTTTGGTCAGATTGTTGCTATGACTTGTTTGGAGTGTATGTGTTGCACCGTTGCTCCGTTTTGAGCGTGCTCTATATGAAACTTGCTTAGTTTTGCATGTAGACTCATATTATCATGTTGCATCCTTGTTTTGAGGTGTTTGCTTGATGTTGGTATGCATTTTGCATCAATGCCATGTTTATCTTGTTTTGCTCATATCTTCTAGGCCGTAGCTCCGAATCTAATGAACTTTATATGTAACTTGACTAGAATTTCGTGTAGATCATCATGGTGCTATTTAACTTGCTGTTTAACTACTTCAACTTAATGCGTGTTCAGTTCTGGACCAATTTCAAAATTTGCATATGAGGACTTACCGGAATTGTTATATGTTGTTTCCGGCCTCATTTAAACTTGCCTTGATGTGTTGTTCTTGTATGCATCATCTTTTGTCATGAGTAGCTTCGTTTAGCCTTGTCATGCTTCATACTTGGTTGAGCATCATGTCTTGTTCATGTGTGGTGTGTTTACCTTGTTGTGTGCTTCTTCTCGTTAGTTCCCGTGTCGTTGCGATCGTGAGGATTCGTTCGTCTTCGTGGCTTCATCTTCTTCATGGATTCGTTCTTCTTCCTAGCGGGATTTCAGGCAAGATGACCGTCACCTTGGATCTCATTACTATCATTGCTATGCTAGTTGCTTCGTTCTATCGTTTTGCTGCGCTACCTATTCACTTGTTCCTCAAGCCTCCCAAATTGCCATGAACCTCTAACCGTTGTCACCCTTCCTAGCAAACCATTGTTTGGCTATGTTACCGCTTTGCTCAGCCCCTCTTATAGCGTTGTTAGTTGCAGGTGAAGATGAAGATTGCTCCATGTTGGATTATGTTTATGTTGGGATATCACAATATCTCTTATATTATTAATGCATCTATATATTTGGTAAAGGGTGGAAGGCTCGGCCTTATGCCTGGTGTTTTGTTCCACTCTTGCCGCCCTAGTTTTCGTCATACCGGTGTTATGTTCCCGGATTTTGCGTTCCTTACACGGTCGGGTGATTTATGGGACCCCCTTGACAGTTCGCCTTGAATAAAACTCTTCCAGCAAGGCCCAACCTTGGTTTTACCATTTGCTCAACCTATTTCTTTTCCCTAGGGAGTCGCTCTCTCGAGGGTCATCTTTATTTACCCCCCGGGCCAGTGCTCCTCCGAGTGTTGGTCCAACCTGTCAGTCGCCGGTGGCCACCAGGGGCAACTCTGGGCTGGCCTATCGGAAGCTTGGACAATCCGGTGTGCCCTGAGAACGAGATATGTGCAGCTCCTATCAGGATTTGTCGGCACATTCGGGCGGCTTTGCTGGTTTTGTTTTACCATTGTCGAAATGTCTTGTAACCGGGATTCCGAGACTGATCGGGTCTTCCCGGGAGAAGGAATATCCTTCGTTGACCGTGAGAGCTTATCATGGGCTAAGTTGGGACACCCCTGCAGGGTATTATCTTTCGGAAGCCGTGCCCGCGGTTATGTGGCAGATGGGAATTTGTTAATATCCGGTTGTAGATAACTTGACACTTGACCTTAATTAAAACGCATCAACCACGTGTGTAGCTGTGATGGTCTCTTCTCGGCGGAGTCCGGGAAGTGAACACGGTTTCTGGGTTATGCTTGTCGTAAGTAGGAGTTCAGGATCACTTCTTGATCATTATTAGTTGACGACCGTTCCTTTGCTTCTCTTCTCGCTCTTGATTGCGTAAGTTAGCCACCATACATGCTTAGTCGCTGCTGCAACCTCACCACTTTACCCATTCCTTTCCCTTTAAGCTTTGCTAGTCTTGATACCCATGGTAATGGGATTGCTGAGTCCTCGTGACTCACAGATTACTACACCAACAGTTGCAGGTACAGGTTTTGCGATGATCATGACGCGAGAGCGATGTTTATTTGTTCGGAGTTCTTCTTCTGCTTCTTCTTCGTTCAGGGGATAGGTTCCAGTTCGGCAGCCTGGGCTAGCAGGGTGGATGTCATTTGAGTTTCTGTTTATGTTTCATCCGTAGCCGGATGTTGATCTCTTGTATGATGTATTGATGTATTCTTGCCTTGTATGTATCCCCAAATATTATGTAATGTTGATGTAATGATATCCACCTTGCAAAAGCGTCTTCAAGATGCGCTTCTATCCTTGGTGGGACCTTCGTGTTCCTTTAGGATAGGGTCGCATCTTGGGCGTGACATGCGGAGACCCCGCAGAGCAGGACTAGGGGTGTTATCTCCATGGAGAGCCCTGAACCTGGGTAAGATCCGCCGGCGTGCATGTCTCGCCTCATCCCGTTTCCAGGCACCGGCGATGTTTTACTGGCTCCCACAATGATAAGCCACCCGTTGGCATATGTCGCACCTATCACCCGACATTTGGCGCCCACCGTGGGGCCAGGTGCACCGTCGTCCGGAGACCTGTTCTGGACGGGAACCCTTTTTCTCCCCCGCGAGCGCAGCCAGCCTGCTACGCCCGATGGCGCTTGCCCCGACGCGCTGCAAGGCGCCGACGACGCCTGCGCGGCAAGCTGCCTCGCCGATCTTCTTGGCGAGACAAGCATCTCCGACGAGCCCACGTCCGACGCAGGCACGGACTACCCCGAGAGCCGCCTCGTCAGCCTCCTCGACCAGCTTCACGTCTCCAGCGAGCTTGCTGTGGACTTGGAGTCGGTCGGCTCCACCAACCCGATGCTTGTCGACTCCGACACGACATCGCTCGACGCCTACCCCTCCGACGTGGTAGTCTTCAACGACCCTCTCCCTCGAGCTGACAGTGGCAGCAGCACTGTCACTGAGGTGCTGGTCATCAGCCACGTCGTTGACTCGGGCGAGAACGCTGACGACGCCCTACAAGCGCGATGCATGACCTGTCCGTCCCCATCCCGGCCGACGCCGACGCCGAGATCCTGGAGGCACGCCGCCTCGCCCTCATCGCGGAGGGCCAGAAGATAGCCTCCATGAGACGCCTCACCGAGGCTCACCAGCGCGAAGTCGACCGCGCCGCCTTTGGTACGCCGCCTCATGGCGGGCCGAGCCGAGCCGGCCTCGTCAAGAAGCATGGCGCGGCCATCGCCAGCATGCTGGGGGCAGACCGCCCCGTCTACGCCACACCGCTCGAGAATCTGCGAGCCGCTCAGGCGGCCGCAGAAGAGCTGAATGGGTTGGGGGCTGATGAGCTCCCCTACATGACAAGGCGCATCCAGCAGCTGATCGACGCGGCCGCGGAGCGGCATGAAGCCGGCGCCCGCGCTGAGAGTCCTCCCCCACGCCGAGAGCACGCCGCGACCTCCCGGTCGCCAACTGCGAGCGGCGCCCGCGCAAGGAAAGACAAGGAGCCGGCTGCTAGCCGCAGCAGGACTCGAATCACCATCGAGCGCGACGCGGAAGGCTGCCCTCGAGAAGTGGAGCGCCAAGGCAATCCGCCTCCTCCCCCGCCTCGCGGGGAGAGACGTCCCACCCCGCCGCCTGTCACGCATCCGACTCTCGGTGGCCGACTAGGCCACCACGAAGGAGTCGGCGAGAACGACGCCTGCCACCGGATCGACCGCCTAGCTCGATCCCTGGTGCTAGAAGAAGAAGACGATATCGGCCCACCATGCTTTGGCCCCCGCATCCGCGACGAACCCTTCCCCAAAGGGTTCTCGCTCCCCAGAGACACGCCCAAGTACAACGGCTCTGTGAAGCCGGAAGATTGGCTCATTGACTACTCTACCGCCGTCAGCATTGCGAACGTCAATAGGCGCGTAGCCGTGAAGTACGTCCCTCTCATGCTGCAAGGCACGACACGCACCTGGCTCAACAGCCTCAAGCCCTACAGCGTCAACAGCTGGCTGGACTTCACGGAAGTCTTCGTCCGCAACTTCACCAGCACGTACAAGCGGCCTCCCGAGCCCCGACAGCTCTCCTTATGCGTCCAAGGGCCCAGTGAATCGACCCGCGACTACCTCACGCGGTGGGCCGAGCTCCGCAACTCCTGCGAGGGGGTGCACGAGGTGCAGGCCATCGAATACTTCACCGCCGGGTGCCGAGAGGGCACCCTCCTTAAGCACCGACTCCTCTGCGATGTGTCGGCTACCCTCGACGAGCTGTTGGTCATTTCAGACAAGTACGCCACAGCAGACTTCGCGGTGAAGACCGAGCTCCGAGTGGACGCCTCTGGGAAGGTGCTCGCTCCGGCTCCTAAGACGCCGGCTAGCGAATCCAATCGGCGCCCCTACCAGAACGACCACAAGCGCAAGGCCCCTATGCCACCTACCACCAGTCGGCAGGTGGCCACAGTCGAAGACGAGTAGCCCGAAGAGTGGCCCGCTCCCAAGAAAAAGTGCGGCAGGCCGGCTTGGCAGCCGGCCTTCTCCTACGAGCAGACTCTCGATGCCCCCTGCAAGTTCCACAGCGGCGCGAAGCCGTCCAGCCACACGACCCAAAAGTGCCACTGGCTCACCCGGATCTCCAAGGGCGAGGGGCTGGTGCCGCCTCCGCCTCCCGGCCCGCCGCCTCCAGCCCCCCAGCAGCCGGCTGCCCGACCAGCAGTCGGAGCCATTCAAGATGAGTTCTCTGATGAGCACGCCGCCTATGTCGTCTTCACAAGCCAGGTTGAAGACAAGCGCAGCCGGCGCCGACAGCACCAAGAGGTCAACGCAGTCGGCTCCAGCAACCCCGAGTTCATGCATTGGTCCGAAAGGCCTATCAACTGGAGCCGGGCCGATGACCCAGAGGTGATGCCGTCCCCTGGCTCCTACGCATCGGTGTTGGACGTCACCCTCGCAACAGAGAGGCGGGCTGCCCGATTCTCCCGCGTTCTGATTGACGGCGGAAGCAGTATCAACATACTGTACCGCGACACCATGGAGAAGTTGAACCTCAAGGCGAAGCAGCTCATGCCAAGCCGGACCGTTTTCCATGGCATCGTACCCGGCCTGTCCTGTTCCCCGATCGGCAAGATCAAGATGGATGTCCTCTTCGGAGACAAGGATCACTTTCGCCGAGAAGCAATCTAGTTCGAGGTATTGGATCTGGAAAGCCCTTACCACGCCTTGCTTGGCCGACCTGCTCTGGCCAAGTTCATGGTGTGCCCCACTACGCCTACCTGAAGATGAAGATGCCGAGCTCGAAGGGGATCATCACTGTAGCCGGCGACTACAAGAAGTCCATCGAGTGCGCTGCAGCCAGTAGCCGGCTGGCCGAGTCCCTCGTAGTGGCGGAAGAGAAGAATATGCTGGAGCGAGTTGTGGCCATGGCTGGCAAGCAGCCGGCCTTGTCCCCCAACCCCAAGGAATATGATGCGCAGGGCTCCTTCCAGCCGGCCAAGGAGACGAAGAAGATACCTCTGGACCCGGAGAACCCGGAGAGGTTTGCAGTCATTGGTGCAAACCTGGACAGTAAATAGGAAGGCGAGCTCGTCGACTTTCTCTGTGAGAATCGGGATATCTTTGCATGGTCCCCAAAGGACATGCCGGGTGTTCTGAAGGATTTCGCCAAGCACAAGTTACACGTCCGAGCCGACGCGAAGCCAGTCAAGCAGCCTCTCCGCCGACTGTCAGAAGAGAAGAGAAGAATCGTAGGAGAAGAGATAGCCCGGCTCCTTGCCGCCAGCTTTATTATGGAAGTGTTTTTTCCAGAGTGGCTTGCCAACCTAGTCTTGGTGTTGAAGAAAAACAATAAATGGCGTATGTGTATAGACTACACTAGCCTCAACAAGGCCTGCCCCAAAGATCCGTTTGCTCTGCCACAGATTGATCAAGTGATAGACTCCACAGCCGGATGCGAGCTGTTGAGTTTCTTGGATGCCTACTCAGGATACCACCAGATTAAGTTGGACCTAGCAGACCGCCTGAAGACCGCCTTCATCACACCATTCGGAGCTTTCTGTTACCTGACTATGACATTCGGCTTGAGGAATGCCGGTGCCACTTTTCAGCGTTGCATGCAGAAATGCCTCCTCAAGCAACTCGGCAGAAATGCCCACGTCTACGTAGACGATATTGTGGTGAAGACAGAGAAGCGCGGCACCCTGTTGGAAGACCTCAAAGAAACATTTGCCAATTTGCGCCGATTCCAGATCAAGCTCAACCCCGAGAAATGCGTGTTCGGAGTACCAGCCGGCCAGCTTCTAGGCTTTCTGGTCTCCGAACACGGCATTGAGTGCAACCCTGTGAAGATCAAGGCCATTGAGAGAATGGAGATTCCCACCAAGTTGCGAGACGTGCAGAAGTTCGCTGGGTGCCTGGCCTCCCTAAACCGCTTTATCAGCCGGCTAGGAGAGAAGGCTCTCCCCCTTTACCGACTCATGAAGAAATCCACTCATTTCGAGTGGAATGACCAAGCAGACCAAGCCTTCCATGAGTTGAAGAAGATGCTGACCACTCCACCTGTCCTGGCGGCGCCGACTGAGAAGGAGCCCATGCTCCTTTACATTCCCGCAACTAGCCGAGTGGTCAATACAGTCATCGTGGTCCAGCGCCCAGAAGAAGGCCGAGCCCAGCTAGTCCAGAGGCCGGTATATTATCTAAGCAAAGTACTGTCCAGCTCAAAGCAAAACTACCCACAGTACCAGAAGATGTGCTATGGAGTGTACTTCGCTGCCAAGAAGCTGAAGCCCTACTTTCAAGAGCATCCCATCACGGTCGTATGCACCGCCCCGCTTGCCGAGATCATAGGCAGCCGGGATGCGTCCGGCCGGGTGGCTAAATGGGCCATTGCGCTTGCACCTTACACAATCTTCTACCAGCCCCGCACCGCCATCAAGTCCCAAGCATTGGCCGACTTCCTCGTCGACTGGGCCGAGACCCAGTACCTACCGCCGGCTCCCGACTCTACTCATTGGCGGATGCACTTCGATGGGTCCAAGATGTGCATCGGCTTGGGAGCCGGCATCGTCCTCACCTCTCCCAAAGGCGACAAGCTCAGATACACGCTGCAAATCCACTTTGCCGCCTCCAACAACGTGGCTGAATACGAGGCGCTCATACACGGGCTCCGGCTAGCCAAAGAGCTCGGCATACGCCGGAACCTGTGTTATGGCGACTCGGACTTGGTGGTCCAGCAGTCATCTGGCGACTGGGACGCCAAGGATGCAAACATGGCGAGCTATCGATTCCTCGTCCAGCAGATCAGTGGGTACTTCGAAGGGTGCGAGTTCCTTCACGTGCCACGGGCCGACAACGACCAGGCAGACGCCCTGGCACGGATCGGCTCCACCCAACAGGCTATACCAACCGGTATCTCTCTCTGGCGCCAGCCTGCCTCCGTGCCTCACGGTGGGCCACGACGACCTGGTTGGCGGCGGTAGAGTAGCCAGGGAATTACTCTGCGCAAGAAAGAAAGAGAAAGAAGAGAAAAACTCCAAGTCAGAAAATGAGCCAAACGGCAAGCGGCAAGCAAGGACGAAGAAGAAGGCGGCCTACCGTCAACCAAGTCTTCGATCTGGCCATAGCCGTTGATTAGCGTCTGCTTCGCTTCGGCCCAGCTGGCCGCCTCTGTCTCATACTCGGCTTGGAGGGCGGCCTCGCTGTCCTGCACCGGCTTCAGGGCCGCCTTGTGGCTCTTCTCCTGGTCGGCCAACCTCTTGGCCAGGCAGTCACGCTCCTGTGCCAAGGCATCAAACTCAGTCTCCTTAGCACGGAGGGCGGCCTGAGCCCCGCCCAGCTGCTCCCTCAGACTGGCGTTGGCCGCTGCAGGGATGGCAGAAAAGAAAGAAGCAATAAGGAAGAAGTCGTCAAGGAAGATCCGACCCGACTGCTCAGCAGTCGGCCTGAATCTTGGGGACTACACCCAGTGGGTGCGCTGACGCGCCCCCACGTGAGATAAAAGATGAAGCACTTACCCCGGCTCTCAGATAGGTCAGCATTCTTCTGGGTCAGCTCCCGAGCCTGGGAGTTGAAGGCAGCCGCGCGGAGGTTGTGGTAGTCGTGCAAGACAGGCAGAGGAGCGAATGAGAACAAGATAGCAAAACAAAGCCCGCTAAGAAGTTCCAAGCCGCCTGCTCAGCAGCCGACTCGGAACTCGGGGACTACACCCAGTGGGTGCGCTGACGCGCCCCCACGGAAGAAACCAAGATCAAAAAAGCAAAAATTGGAAGACTAACCCGAATGGCCGCCCGCGTCGCAAGGAACTCGTCATTGTATTTCCTCAGCACCGCAGCCTGGGACTGAAGCCGGTTCCGGACGTCCTGCGCTGCCATGTTCACCACAGCCGTCCCTCCACCCGGCGTCCACCCCGAGCTGGCGCTGGCCGCCTCCACGTCCTGGGCCGACGAGCTGGAGCCCGCGGCCTTCTGCGGGTCCGATGCGGCCTTCCCCGTGCGCTGTAGCAATGGCGACTGGACCACCAGGTCCGTCCTCGCAGCCGGCTCGCCCCCAGCCGATTGCGCAGGCGGCACATTAGGCCGGCCGCCTTGAGCCGCCCAAGTCGGCGGGGCCGGTGCCGCCTCCCTCTCCGGGACGACGACGTCGTCCTCCCTCTCCAATCCCGGCTGGTCACCGCCGGCTTCCTTTGGCGGGGGCTCTGGGGCCTCAGGCGCCACGATGCGCAGAGGGGTGACGAGCAAGGCCCCCTCCGCTGTTGCCGCGGCCGCAGCCTCCGCTTGGGCCTTAGCCGCTGCGTCGGCGCGCGCCTTCGCCGACTCCTCCTCCTGTGCCGCCTTGGCGGCAGCCGCCCTCAACTCCTCTGCCTCCCGCTCCTCCTGCGCCTCCCGCGCGTTTTGCTCCTTCGCCGCCTGAAGCTCGGCGTGGGGGTCCACACGGCGGGTGCTCCCGGATCCTCCCGGCGATCCAACGACGGAGGCGGCAGCAACCCGCTCGAGCGAAAGCGGAGCCCTGATTTTTTGAGAAAGGGCAAGGATTCAGAAATCACGAAGAAAGGAAGAAAGAATGTACAAAGGAATATACACTTACGCCGACACCATCTGCGGCTGCTTCACCACCTTGCGGAAGCAGGCCGCCTTCGCGGCCGCCTCATCCCGCCTGGTCGCCGCCGCCCCACCCTTGGGCTTCTTCGGCCGGCTCCCGAACAAGCCCGATGCGGCACGGCGCTTCTGCCCGCCGCCCCGAGCAGGCGGCGCGGCGGAGGAACCCGCGTCGTGGCCAGACGCCGGCTGGCGGCGTGGGACGACTTCTGCCTCGTCGTCATCCGGCCAGTCGTCGAAACTGGCTCCAAGCCCGGAGCCGCCTGCTTCACCGCCGGCTTCGCCGCCACCCGCCTCGGTGTTGTCCTCCATGGCGGCCGCCCCCAAGTCGTGGTCCTCAAGGTCATGCTCCGCCCGGTCGGGGAGGAATCGGCGCTCCGCCTCCGACCCGGCTGCAGGTCAAAGGAGAGAGCTCTACCGAGGCGTGCTGACTGGTCAGAGACGGCCAGAAGGAATTCGGCGACAAAACTAAGAAAAGAAAAGGAAAAAAGAAAACATACCGTGGGCGAAGGATGTGCACGGGAATATGGCTCCTTGCCAAACCGCCACTCTGCGGAGAGCTTGCAGTTTGCAAGGTAATTCATCATGTGGGCCACCTCGTCATGCCGCATGTCCTTGGTGCACATCCGACTCAGATCGAGCTGGCCGCTCATCTGATAGATCAGGTGAGGGCGGCTCTGAAGCGGAAGCACCCGGCGCGCGACGAAGGTGGCCAGCAAGTCGGAATCAGTCAGGCCCTCCGACTGGATCATCACCCGCAGTCAGGCGACGGCTGCGGCTCCAGCCGGCGTCAGCGTCGCGGCCCGATAGGACCACTGGGGCCGCCTCCCAGCCGGCGGGCCGCCTACGTAAGCCGGCAGGTTGACGTAGCCGCCTTGTGGGGCGACATTCTTCACGTAGAAATATGACTTCTGCCAGCGCTTCACCGACTGGATTAACGTGATGACGGGGAAGGGGTTGCCGGCCGCCGGCCTCTGCATCGCGATGAAGGCGCCACTCTGGGCCGGCACACCCTGCATGCGGGTGCCTAGCTTAGATTGGAAGAACTCCCCCCAGAGCTCGAGGGTGGGGAGAACGCCAAGGTAGCCTTCGCACAAGGTGACGAAGGCGGACATCAACACCACCGTGTTCGGGGTGAGGTGGTGCGGCTGGAGTTGATACAAGTCGAGGAAGGAGCGGAAGAAAGCGCTCGCCGGCAAGCCGATGCCGCGCAGGAAATGCAAGGGGAAGACTACCCGCTCGCCTTCCTCCGGCTCCGGTGTGATCTCCCTTGCAGGCGCGAGATGGACCCGCACCTGGTCCGCGCTGGGCAACCGCCGCGTCTTGCGGAGGAACTCGATGTGGTCCATGTGGATGTTGGAGCCGTCCCAGTCCCCGCCATACTGCATGGTGGCGAGAAGCTAGCGAGGAAGAGTGCGGCGGCAGAGAAAGCACGGCCCTGTGGCGGCAGAGCTACGGGGCGGAGTGAAGAATGGTGGGACGGCGCGGCAGCGAGGCGCTGCTGCAAGGGAAAGCAGGAGGAAGAAGATGGCGGAGAGGAGAGGAGCGTGCGAGCGTCTGCCGCTTCCCCTCCTCCCCCTACTTATAGCCTCGTGCGGCGAAGCCGAGGAGGCAAGGCGTGGGGAGGAACGTGGGATTAACTGCGCCCACTCCCCCACGTCCCGTGATTATTGCGCCCTAACGGCGTGCGGACAGCTTTGGGCCGCAAAGAATCCGCGCCTCGGCCTAGGCGTAGGAGTGGTGGGCCCTCGGCCTACAGCGACGTCTTGTCGCGTGCGTGGGTTGGCAGGCTCTTTTCAGCCAAGGGACGCCACGTGGTTCGCAGGCGGCGAGCGGCTGGCCCGCAGCCCGGCGCACGCGCCAACAGATTCCCGCCTTCCGACTTTAAAAATTTCGCCAAGACGGCGCGCCCAACCGAAGCTGGCTCCCAGCTGCTGGCTCGTCAAGATGAGAAGCTGACCGAGCTTCTCGACCTCCTCTCAGCCTCGAAGCCCAACCAGCTTCGGGGACTACTGTCGGAGTAAATGGCCACGGGTAGCCTAACCGCCTCGCCCTGGCTCTTCGAAAAATTATCAGGCCGTTCGGGCCTTCAAGCATACAAAGCATAGGGCCGCCTTCCCCCGGCCGGCTATCCCCAGGGCCGACTCCCAGAAGGCGACCCAGCCTCAGAAACCACCCCCAAGAAAGATACGAGATAGCCGACTCCAAGGAGCCGGCCCCAAGAAGACCGACTCCTAGAAGCCGGCCATGAAGAAAGCCGACTCTCAGAAGCCGGCCATGAAGAAAGCCGGCCAAAACTGCACCTACTAAGACTGTACCCACGTAACGGCGATAGGATGGGGCGTGGCCACAGTACAGCCCACTACCCTCGAATCCCGGAACAGGCATGGCCACAGGGCGCCGTACGGGCCAGCCATCTCCCGTCCGGCGCGGCACTGTAGCCATGTTGGCCTCGATGTCACCCACGACAGGTGCCAGTACGGCCCGTGGGTGGCGGGCCCCTTTGCCAGAGAGACACCCAAAGGCGGCCTGGCCTCCTCTAGTCGGCCAGGGGTGTGGCCGGCTCCCAATAGCCGGCTACCTCCCTCCCTCGAAACATGTGCCTCATTAAGGAGACAAGACGAGGTAAGGCTACAGTGAGAGCCCGCAAGGCGGCGACACTGTAGCCACGCTTACCTCAACAAAGCTCTCGTCATAAGAGGCGAGGCAACAGTAACCAGCCGCCGACAAAGCCCCCAAGCGGTGGGGCCGGCCTGTCGGCCAAGAGGCCAGCAGCCGGCGGGACCCACCAGTCGACGGGCCCCAATGACCGGTGGAGAAGCCGACGTGCATAGACGCTGACGGCTGGGACCCGTGCCCAGCCGGATTACCATTGTACCCCTGAGGGGTAGGCCTATATAAACCCCCCAAGACACCCATGCAAAGGGTTGATCTCATAGAATTCCACACACCACATAGAGAGAAAAGGAGAGCTAGCCTTGCCCTTCTTCTTCCTCTAGCCAAACAGCTCAAGGAGCTCAAGAGCAGGACTAGGGGTGTTATCTCCACGGAGAGCCCCGAACCTGGGTAAGATCCGCCGGCGTGCATGTCTTCGCCTCATCCCGTTTCCAGGCACCGGCGATGTTTTACTGGCTCCCACAATGATAAGGCACCCATTGGCATATGTCGCACCTACCACCCGACACCCTCTATGCAGCGGTGTAAATCCCCTTCTCCACGCTGTAATCTCTGCTTAAACATGGTGCTCAACTCCATATATTATTTCCCAATGATATTTGGCTATCCTATGATATTTGAGTAGATTTGTTTTGTCGTATGGGTTAATCGTGATCTTGGTTGGTATGATTGTATATTTTATTTATGGTGTTGTCCTACGGTGCCCTTTGTCTTGCGCAAACGCGAGGGATCCTCTTTGTAGGGTGTTGTAATATGTTCATGATTCGCTTATGGTGGGTTGCGAGAGTGACAAAAGCTTAAAACCGAGTAAGTGGGTTATGGCGTATGGGAGTAAAGAGGACTTGATACTTAATGCTATGGTTGGGTTTCACGACCTTAATGATCTTTAGTAGTTGCGGATGCTTGCTGGGGTTCCAATCATAAGTGCATATGATCCAAGTAGAGAAAGTATGTTAGCTCATGCCTCTCCCTCATGTAAAATTACAAGAATAATTACCGGTACTTGTAATCGATTGCCTAGGGACAAATTACTTTATTGTTTACAATAGCTATCCACTTTTATTACCTTGCAATTTATCCATAGTTTTATTCTCGCAAAGTACTTGTAGTTTTATCTTGCAAAATAGTTTCATACTTGTTTTAGGTAAAGCAAACGTCAACTGTGCGTAGAGTTGTATTGGTGGTCGATAGAACTTGAGGGAATATTTGTTCTACCTTTAGCTCCTCGTTGGATTTGACACTCTTATTTATCGAAGAAGGCTACAAACGATCCCCTATACTTGTGGGTTATCAAAACCCAACAGCTTGCCGGATGGGACTCTGAACACGCACTTCTCCGGATTGAGCCGCAGGTTTACCTTTCGCAGGTTGGCGAATGATTCTTCCAGATCTTCTACGAGGGTCCTCGCCTCCTGTGACTTGACAACTATGTCGTCGACGTACGCTTCAGCGTTCCTCATGAGCTGTTGGCCCAGGGCGAACAACATGCAGGTGTAGCAATACACCCTGCATGGGGTCAGGAAAGCCGTCTTTTCGACGTCCTGCACCGGCATCTTGATTTGGTGGTAGCCCGAGAACGCATCCAGGAGCATAGTAAGTCGCACTCGATGCTGGAGTCGACGATCTGGTTAATGCGCCGAAGAGGGAAAGGGTCTTGAGGACAAGCTTTGTGGAGGCTCGTGAAGTCAACGCACATGCACTCCTTCCCACCCTTCTTGGGGACGATGACCGGATTTGCCAGCCAATCTGGGTGCCGTACTTCGCGAATGATGTCAGCCTCCTGTAGCTTGTGGACCTCCTGTAAGTGCATCTAGTTCCCCTTCGTGATTTTGGTGTATTGAAGACTTATAGGTTAAGGGACTAATGTGTTTATGAGTGTACACAGGTGTATAAGTCTATGAGGAGTTTGATATTTACAGAGAAAGTCGACCCCTAAAAATGAAGTTCTTTGACTGAAGACTTTGGATTTCTGAAGACTTTCTGAAGACTTTGAAAGTGAAGAAATTGGTGTGACCTTGAAGACTTGGCATTCATTTGAGGAACATGTAGCGTGAAGACTTTTGTTTTCTTAGTTTCATTTTCTCTTTATTGAGTCATAGGAAACACCGTACTGTTAAAGGGGGTCGAGGAAATACTAAGGAAAAATTTCCATGTGATGCTCAACTCAAAATCCTACACCTACCAATCCCTTCGAGTGAAGCCATTGGAAATCTCATATAGTTCAGTCAATTTCTTCAGTGACAGAGACGAAGTTCTTCTGGTCGCTGAGGAATTTGTTCTGACTGAGGAGTTAGGAATTTACCAGTGTGGATTGCCTACACAGTGAGGAACATGATAGCCCTGAGGAACTTGAGCCTCAAATATCCGACCGTTGTTGTGCTACGCGCCAGCTGTCCCAAAATATCTACCCACCTAACGGTCATATCATTGAAGGGCATTTATGTCTTATCATGTCGGGCTACTCCCTAGGCTATAAATAGCCGGCCCCTACAACCACTAGCTGGTGTCTGCTCCGAGAGAAACTGACACTTGTCATTTGAGAGCATCCCATCCTCCGAGGACTTTGAGCGAAAATCATCAAGTGCGGAAACTCAAACCCAAACACCTACAAACCCAAAGTGATTGAGCATCACTGAAGAGATTGATCCTGCGTGGATGCGACGCTTGTTACCTTTGAAGACTGTGCATCTTCCAGACGGTTAGGCGTCATGGTCTAGAGCATCCAAGAGGAAATTGTGGATCGTCGAGTGACCGAGTTTGTGAAGGTTTGGAAGTCACCTGAAGACTTACCACGAGTGATTGGGTGAGGTCTGTGTGACCTTAGCTCAAGGAGAATACGGTGAGGACTGTGTGTCCGGGACTGTGTGTCCTCAGGTTTAAATACCTAGCCGCTCCAACCAGACGTACAGCTGTCACAGCAGTTGGAACTGGTCTACCAAATCATTCTCTTCACCAAGCCTACTGGTTCTATTTCCTCAACTCTTTCATTTCCTCATTATAGTTGTTGTATGCTTGTTCATATCTGTTTGAAGACTTTGACTGAAGACTTTCTCAATTTCCTCAGTTCAATTTCTCCAGTCTGTTTGTCTTCATCTTGTGTTATCTTGTGTTTACGCTTTCTGTACTCTGTGCTTGTCTTCATTTCATCATGATGACCATGCTTGTGTTCTGTTATGTTTACATCTGAGTACTTATTCCGCTGCAAGTAGTTCTTTGTTAGGAATTTCCTCACCCTGAAATTCCTCAGTGAAGAATTCATAAAAATCACCTATTCACTCCCCTCTAGTCGATATAACGCTTTCAATTGGTATCAGAGCAAGGTACTCTCTTGTTCTGTGTGATTTTTGTTTAACCTCCTGGAGTTTTAGTTATGTCAACCGCATGTATGATCAAGGTCTCTGCTAGGTGTCCCACCTTTGATGGGATGGATTACCCCTACTGGAAGAATAAGATGCAAATGCATCTTGAGGCAATTGATAACGATCTCTGGTATGTTGTGGGAAATGGTGTTCCCTTAGTCACACCTTCTCTGAATGCTGCTGATCTGAAGAGATTCAAGCAACTCGATTCTCAAGCGAAGAACATCATATGTGGCCATCTGAGCAAAGGGCAGTATGGAAGAGTGAGTGCTTTGGAAACTGCTAAGCTTATCTGGGATAGGCTGTCCAAAGTCAATGAAGGAGTCTCAACACAGCGTGACTCTCGAGTTGACGTTCTTCGCAATCTCTTCAACCGCTTCAAAAGACTCGACAATGAAAATGTTCAACAAACCTTCGATCGCCTCACTGACATCTCAAATGAGCTTCAAGCACTTGGTGCCACTGACATCACCGACCATGAGGTGGTGAAGAAATTGCTGAGATTGCTTGATTCCTCATTTGATACTCTGGCACTGATGATACAAGGACATGGAGATTACAAGTCACTTGATCCCGCTGATATCCTCGAGAGGCTAAACACTCATGAGCTCCAGCTTGCTGAGAAGAGAGATCTCTATGGTTCGAGCTATGGCAGATCACGTGCCCTGAAGGCCAAGGCTGTCTCTGAATCTCAAGGTGAAGATTCTGGTAGTAGCCTTGGTGATCCTGAAGAACTGAGCCAGGAGTTAGCACTGCTCGTGAAGAAATTCCAGAAGTTCTCAAGACGTGGTCGCTTTGCAAAATCCTCAAGGAGCAATGATTCCTCATCCAGTGACTACAAGAAGAGGCTATGCCACAAATGCAAGAAACCTGGTCACTACATTCAAGATTGTCCTCAGTGGGAAAAGGAATCAAAGAAGAAGAAATACAAGGATTACAGTTCTGATGACTCAAAGAAGAAGAAGAAATCTTCAAAGTCTTCATCATCAAAATCCTCGAAGTCTTCATCTGACAAGAAGAGCAGCTCCAAGAAGGCTCAGGCATTCGTTGGCAAGGAAATGGACTCTGAGGCTGAATCTGAGGAACATGAGGAAGAGGAGGCATCAGAGGAGTCCGATTCTGGTGTGGCAAGCCTAGCTCTCGCTACTGCATTCGTCAGCAAGTCCATCTTCAACTCTGAAGAAAATGACTTCACCAACAAGGCTGATGAAGGCAATGATGACTACGGTCCCACCTATTGCTTCATGGCAAAGGGTGCCAAGGTAGTCAAATATACCTCCTCTGAATCTAGTGAGGATGAATCTGATGAAAACCTAAAGCCCAGCTATTCTAAACTTGCTAAGATTGATGTGAAACAACAAAAGGCTTTTCAAAAGGTTCAAAACATGCTAGACAAAAGTGATGATATGTTGGGTGAAGAAATGGATCGCACTAAAACCTTGACTGAAAATCTTCAGAGACTTCAGTCTAGATTTGACAACCTTCAAGGTCATCATAACACCCTATTATCTGATCCTGAGAAGCTTTCTTATGAATTTCTTCAGAGAAAGCAAGATCTTGAAAATCTAAGAGTGAGTTATGAAGATCTTCAGAAGGAGCGCGATTCATTACTTGCTCAACAAATCAGCGCTACTCAGGAAGAATTTGTTCCTCCATGTTTGAAGTGCATTGAACGTGAATCTGCTAATTCTTCACCTGAATGTTCATATGCTTCTAATGCTACAAATTTTTCACCTGTCTCTGCTATCACTAATTCCTCACCTGAGGACATTGCTAGTATCACTGATGATGCAGGGCTGAAGGAATTGTACATAACAGGCATGTACAAAAGCCTCAAAGGGCATCAGACTCTTTGTGATGTGCTTAAAAGCAGATCCTCAACAGGAACCCTAGGAAAGAGGGTATTGCCTTTGAGAGGAAAATCAATGTTGATGGAACATATTGGAAGCCTGAGCAGTACCCCAAAACCTCGTGGGTTGCTGCAAAGGGACCTCCAGTAGATCCATCTACTTTATCTGCATTTACATGTGAATCTCCTCATTCTTCTGATGAGTCATTTGACTCCAACTATAAACTGTTCAAAAATCAGAATGGTGAAGTATTTGCTAGATTTGTTGGCACTAACTACAGGAATGGTTCCCCTATGAAGAAAATCTGGGTTCCCAAAAGGTGCCTTGAAAATCTTTAGGTGAATGTCATCATGACACCACCTATGAAGAATAGGAACCCCAGATCAAATTCTACATATGGACCAAATTCTTCATATGGATCCAAGTCCTCATACGGACCAAATTCCTCACGTGGATCAAATTCCTCAAAAGGATCAAAGTCCTCATATGATCATCATCGTGCTAACACCTCTGTTTCGCAGGGAAGAGCTAAGGGCTATGAATATGAGCATTATTCTTCTAACCATTATGTTCATAAGTCCTCGAAGAATTTCTCTACTTATTCATATGCTTACCCTAACTCCTCTTATGTGAAACAAAGTGGACTGGTTTCTGTGCCACCTTTCTCATATGGAGCTCGCAGAGTGATGAACTCTTTGCCACCCCTTCATATGTGGGTGGTGAAGAAAAAGAACTAATCTCTTATGCAAGGTCAGGTCTCCAGACGTGTTCAAACGTCTGAAGAATTTGCTGGAGGTCTGAAAATGCCTGAAAGGACGCACGCTAATCATGAAGAAATGAACTTTCATTTCTCACGTCCTCATGCCGCTTTATCTGTTCTATTGCTTGATGAAATTGCTCTGATGAAATTGATGTCATATTCTTCGCTGATGAAGTATATGAGTTTGTAAGTTGCACTAATTCATCTGCAGGATGATCAACCCAAAGCCAATGAGTGGGTCCTCGATAGTGGATGTACAAATCACATGACTGGTGACAAGAATCTATTGATGTATGTTCCCTTATCTCCATCGCATCTGAAGCATATCATCTTCGCTGACAAAGGCAAAAGTCAGGTATTGGGTCTAGGTAAGGTTGCGATCTCAAAGGATCGACACATGGACAAAGTCATGCTTGTCGAGTCCTTAGGATACAACCTCATGTCTTTCTCAATGCTTTGTGATCTCGATATGGTTGTTGTTTTTGGCAAGTATCGTTGTGTTGTGATCATGGAAGCTAACAATTCCAAAGTCTTCGAAGGCTTTAGGAGAGGAGACTTGTATATTGTTGATTTCTCTACAGGACCTCAACCAGCTGTATGTCTACTTGCAAAAGCTTCAGAAGGCTGGCTATGGCATCGACGACTTGGTCATGCTGGTATGAGGAATCTGCACATGCTCGCGAAGAAGAAGCATGTCATTGGCATTGAGAATGTCAAATTCCTCAAGGATCACTTGTGTGGAGCCTGCGAAGCTGGAAAGATGACCAAGTCCAAACATCCAGCGAAGACAATCATGACTACCACTTGACCATTTGAATTGCCTCACATGGATCTCTTTGTTCCTAATCATTATTCTGCAGTTACAAATGATGCATCTCTATATGGCTTTGTTATTGTTGATGATTACTCTCGTTACACATGGGTGCATATTGTCACTTACAAATATGAGGTGCAGGAAGTCTTCAAACGATTTTCCTCGAGGGCTTCAACCAACTTTGGTGTGAAGTCAAGCACATCAGAAGTGACAATGGAACTGAATTCAAGAATTCTGGTATTGATGACTATCTTGATGAACTTGGTATTACTCATGAGTTATCTGCTCCTTATACTCCTCAGCAGAATGGCGTCGTGGAGCGCAAGAACAGGACTCTTGTTGAGATGACTCGCACTATTCTTGATGAATACAAGACGCCTCGTCGTTTCTGGATTGAGGCAATTGATACTGCATGCCACATCATCAACAGAGTATATCTTCACAAATTCTTCAAGAAGACTGCTTATGAACTCCTCACTGACAAGAAACCCAATGTGAGTTATTTCAAAGTCTTTGGTGCTAAATGTTGGATTAGAGATCCTCATCACAACTCTAAATTTGCACCGAAAGCACATGAAGGTCTTATGCTTGGTTATGGAAAGGACTCGCACACCTACAGAGTCTTCAACAACGTTCTTCACAAAGTTGTTGAAACTGTAGATGTGCGGTTCGATGAAACTAATGGCTCGCAAAGAGAGCACCTACCTTCCGTGTTAGATGAACAGTCACCTGAGGAAACTATCAAGTTCAAGGCTACTGAGGATGTCACTCCTACCGAAGAATTTGTTGAAGAAATCATTCCAGAACGTGAAGAACATCATGCTGATGCACCTGAAGAAAATCATGCTGAAGAAAATGCTGATCAAATTCCTCGACGACAACCCTCTCATCCTCGCGTTGCCAACGTAGTGCAGATTGAGAAAATCATCAGCGACATCAACATTCCAGGTCCTCTCACACGCTCAAAAGCTTCGCATTTGTCTAACTTTTGTGGGCACTTTGCTTTCGTCTCTATCACAGAGCGCACTAAGGTAGATGAGGCATTTCTGGAGCCTGAGTGGATTCAAGCTATGCAAGAAGAATTACGTCAGTTCGAGCTCAACAACGTCTGGGAACTGGTTAATCGCCTAGATCCTCGCAAGCACAATATCATTGGCACAAAGTGGATCTACCGCAACAAGCAAGATGAAAATGGCCTTGTGGTGAGGAATAAGGCATGACTTGTAGCTCAAGGCTACACACATGTTGAAGGAATTGATTTCGATGAAACTTTTACACCTGTTGCTAGACTTGAGGCTATTCGCATATTACTTGCTTATGCTAACCATCATGATATCACCTTATATCAAATGGATGTGAAAAGTGCATTCCTCAATGGTAAGCTTGAGGAAGAAGTATATGTTGCTCAACCCCCAGGTTTTGAAGATCCAAAGCATCCTGACAAAGTCTTCAGACTCAATAAGGCCCTCTATGGCCTCAAGCAGGCTCCTCGGGCGTGGTATGATACTTTGAAGGATTTCCTCATGAAGAAAGGCTTCAAACCCGGTTCACTTGACGCTACTCTTTTCACTAAATCCTATGATGGTGAATTGTTTGTGTGCCAAATTTATGTTGATGATATTATCTTTGGCTGTACTGACCAACGTTACAGTGATGAATTTGCCTATATGATGAGTGAAGAATATCAAATGTCTATGATGGGAGAATTGAAATTCTTCTTAGGTCTTCAGATCTGTCAATAGTGCAATGGCATATTCATATCTCAGGAGAAATACCTCAAGGATGTACTGAGGAAATTCGGCATGCAAGATTGCAAAGGGGTCAAAATTCCAATGCCCACAAATGGCCATCTATGCACTGATGAAAATGGTATTGACTTCGATCAAAAGGTATACCGCTCCATGATTGGCTCTTTATTGTATTTATGTGCATCTAAGCCAGATATTATGCTTAGTGTTTGCATGTGTGCCCGATTTCAAGCTACACCGAAGGAATCACACCATAAGGCTGTGAAGCATATTCTTCGATATCTAGCTCACACACCAACACTTGGATTATGGTACCCCAAGGGCTCAGCTTTTGATCTCATTGGATATTCAGACTCTGACTATGCTGGTGATCGTGTGGACCGCAAGTCAACATCAGCCACATGCCATTTCCTCGGACGACCTTTGGTCTATTGGTCCTTGAAGAAACAGAAATGCGTATCACTGTCTACTGCTGAAGCTGAGTACATTGCTGCTGGTTCCTGCTGTGCTCAATTGCTTTGGATGAAGCAAAATCTCAAGGACTACGGCGTCAACATGAAGAATGTGCCTCTCTACTATAACAATGAGAGTGCAATCAAGATTGCTCACAACCCAGTTCAGCACTCGAATACTAAGCACATTCAAATTCGTCATCATTTTCTTCGTGATCATGTGTGGAAGGGCGACATCTCTATTGAGCATGTACGAACTGAAGAATAGCTATCCGATATCTTCACAAAGCCCTTGGATGAGAAGAGATTTAGCAAGTTGAGGTGTGAGCTAAATATCCTAGAATCTTCGAATGTTCTTTGAAAAGGACACTCATCCTAACACTTATGCAAAATTGATGACTTAGATGTGCGACACACGAAGAAATGTTTTTCTTCTATCAATTAAGACTAACACTATAAGTGTGGAGAAATTAATGAAGAATTTGATTATCAGAGCCCTAAGACAATTGTACGCGGTGTCTGAAATCATCATTCTTACACGGTGGGTTACACCGCCACCAAAAGTTGAAAATCTTCAATTGAGTTTTTCCTCAGCTTTGAAATTCCTCAGTTGTTCGTTTTCTTCAACTTTGCATTGTCTTCACCATTTCCGTCTTTGTTCTTCATTGGCTATTTATATATATATGAGTTTATGTCCTCTACAGCATTCACTTATTGCTGATTCTTCAAGTTGCTTTTTCCTGATAAGTGAATGTGATCGGACCCTTCCCCCTCTATGCTATACTCAACCCAATCTATTCACAAATTCTTCATGTGCGTTCTATTTGAAACTCGTTCAAAATCTTCACTGTGTCCTTGTCAGCTGAAGAATTTGCGAACGGTACTTTAAAACCTATCGTATCTTTATTTGTTGGAAATATGCCCTAGAGGCAATAATAAATAGGTTATTATTAAGTCCTTGTTCATGATAATCGTTTATTATCCATGCTAGAATTGTATTGATAGGAAACTCAGATACATGTGTGGATACATAGACAACACCATGTCCCTGGTAAGCCTCTAGTTGACTAGCTCGTTGATCAATAGATGGTTACGGTTTCCTGACCATGGACATTGGATGTCGTTGATAACGGAATCACATCATTAGGAGAATGATGTGATGGACAAGACCCAATCCTAAGCCTAGCACAAGATCGTGTAGTTCGTTTGCTCAGAGATTTTCTAATGTCAAGTATCATTTCCTTAGACCATGAGATTGTGCAACTCCCGGATACCGTAGGAATGCTTTGGGTGTACCAAATGTCACAACGTAATTGGGTGGCTATAAAGGTGCACTGCAGGTATCTCCGAAAGTGTCTGTTGGGTTGGCACGAATCGAGACTGGGATTTGTCACTCCGTGTAAACGGAGAGGTATCTCTGGGCCCACTCGGTAGGACATCATCATAATGTGCACAATGTGACCAAGGAGTTGATCACGGGATGATGTGAGTTACGGAACGAGTAAAGAGACTTGCCGGTAACGAGATTGAACAAGGTATAGGGATATCGACGATCGAATCTCGGGCAAGTAACATACCGATAGACAAAGGAAATTGAATACGGGATTGATTGAATCCTAGACATTGTGGTTCATCCGATGAGATCATCGTGGAACATGTGGGAGCCAACATGGGTATCCAGATCCCGCTGTTGGTTATTGACCGGAGAACATCTCGGTCATGTCTGCATGGTTCCCGAACCCGTAGGGTCTACACACTTAAGGTTTGATGACGCTAGGGTTATAGGGAAAAGATATACGTGGTTACCGAATGTTGTTCGGAGTCCCGAATGAGATCCTGGACGTCACGAGGAGTTCCGGAATGGTCCGGAGGTAAAGATTTATATATGGGAAGTCCTGTTTTGGTCACCGGAAAAGTTTCGGGTGATATCGGTAATGTACCGGGACCACCGGGAGGGTCCGGGGGGTCCACCAATTGGGGCCACCAGCCCCAGAAGGCTGCGTGGGCCAAGTGTGGGAGGTGACCAGCCCCAGGTGGGCTGGTGCGCCCCCCACCAAGGCCCAAGCGCATGTGAGAGTGGGAGGGGGCAAACCCTAGGTCCAGATGGGCCTTAAGGCCCACCCTAGTGGCGCCCCCCCTCTCCTCCCCTTGGCCGCCCCCTTAGATGGGATATAGGGCTAGCCGCCTCCCCTGGGGGTGGGAACCCTAGAGGGGGCACAGCCCCCTCCCCCCTATATATAGTTGAGGTTTGGGGCTGCCCAAGACACGAGAACGTCTCTCTTTCGGCGCAGCCCTACCCCTCTCCCTCCTCCTCCTCTCCCGCGGTGCTTGGCGAAGCCCTGCGGGATTGCCATGCTCCTCCATCACCACCACGCCGTCGTGCTGCTGCTGGACGAAGTCTTCCCCAACCTCTCCCTCTCTCCTTGCTGGATCAAGGCGTGGGAGACGTCACCGAGCTGCACGTGTGTTGAACGCGGAGCCACCGTTCTTCGGTGCTTAGATCGGAATCAACCGCGATCTGAATCGCTACGAGTACAACTCCCTCATCCGCGTTCTTGCAACGCTTCCGCATTGCGATCTACAAGGGTATGTAGATGCACTCTCCTTCCCCTCGTTGCTAGATTACTCCATAGATTGATCTTGGTGATGCGTAGAAAATTTTGAATGTCTGATACGTTCCCCTACATTATTTTCGGCTTTGCCGCTCAAACCGTTCCGCATCCACGATAATACTTATCTATTCACCCACGATCTCACACGATTGCCACCTCTCAGTACGTGGGTGACACATGTCAAGCAAATGAGAAGGGTCAGGGGCACGTTCGTCTAATTTCTTCAGGCGAACAGTTTTTCACCTCGACTATAAATACCCCTCCCCTTCCTCACTTTACTTTTACTCCGCTCGACCTCTCCCTCACTCGAGCTTCCCAAAACCTAGCGCCGCCACTACTTCCATCATCACCGGTGAGGAAGAGCTTCACTGCCTCGACCTCGTCGCCGTCGTACTCGCGTCGGCTGCGGATTTCTTCACTCCACCGCCGCCGTAGCTGTCTTCCTCTGCCGAGTTAGGGCGTGGAAGATCTGAACTGACGAACTTCACATCTACACTTCCCAGTTCGTCGTGTTCTTCATCAAGGGTAATTAAAAGTTACTTTTACTGCCCTCTTTGATTTGAATGTTTTCTTCAAAATCTTCAAAGGTGTTTATTCTTCAAATCTTCACACACTAAACACCTCACATGTCATATGTTCTTGATCCGTTTCTCTAAGCAACATTTTTCTTCAAGATTCCTCAATTGTGTGGATTTACGATCTGTACAACTCTGGAACCTAAGACAAAGAATGCTTAGTGAAATTCTTCAAGACTCATCTGGTCAAATTCCTCAAACTTGTTCTTTTTGAAAAACCTTTGAGAACGCATATGACCTCTCCAAATTCCTCGCAACTATACTCTGTTCACAGGTACACATGTCCGCTGCTGAATCACTAGGTTCTCATCAACTTAACTCATTTGCAGCGTTCCTCGAAGAAAAGTTGCACACCTCTTCAGAAAATTCAGTTGTTCATATTCCTCAGCTGAAGAAAATGGCTGCCGGTAAGAAGCCACAGAAAGGAGGAAAAAGGCCTGAGGTCAACACAGCGTTTGAGATCCCTGATGACATCTATGCTGGGTACTGCACACCCCCTGAGGAGGATAAAAATCAACGCAAGGTGCGCATTCAAAAGATTGGGAGGAGATGGGCACGAGAGTGGAGGGAGTACAAATATGTTACTCCCAAGTATATGAAGAAATTCGCTCTAAATCCTCCATGCCCAAGACCTCCATTGGCACCTGGCCAAGAAGCTGATCCCACCAGCCTCAAGCGTGGTGAGGACTATCCTGATGAATGGGCCAAACGCCAGGCCAAGCTAGCCAAAATAGCTAAGGAAGCAGTGAGGAAATTTAATGAAGACTCTGCTGCTGCTGCTACCACTGCTGAGGCCTCTGCTGTCAAGCCAAAGAAGGCCATGGCAAAGAAGCCTGCTCATAAGCCAAGTGCTTCATCCTCAATGCCCTCATGGCCAAGTTCTTCAGCAATGCCCTCACGGCCAGATTCTTCAAAGCCCTCACGGCCAACTCCTCAAGCTGCTCCAGCTCCTCCGCAAAAGTCCTTAGCTCCTCCCACAAAATCCTTAGCACCTATGCATCTCACCACGTGCCAAAGGACAACAGGCTTCTCTATTGCCTCAGAATCTTCTGCTAGTTCTTCAGCTGCACCAAATTCATCAACCGGCCCCTCTCTGCTAAAGAAAAAGGCCACTACTGGACGAGGCTCTCGACCAAGTCCTCACAAGAAGCAAGTCGCCTTTCAAGTGTCGTCTGATGAAGACGAAGCTGATGATGAAGAACTTGCCGAAATCATCAGAGACAGGCAGCTCAAGGCCACTAGAGCCGAAGGCACAAATGTGCCTCTATTTTTGGATCCAAAGTTGATCCTTGATTACATTGATCTCTGGCAAAAGGACCCCAACACTCCTATGCCTGATTTCAAGCTGACTCCTGGCCAGAGTCATATGTTGACTGCCTTCATTCAGGAAGAAAAATGGAAATTTGAAAAGGCCAGGCAGATCAAGAAAGCGCAGTACAAGAAGGAGCGCTTCCTGAAGAAAAATGTTGTCTCTATGACAATTGAAGAACTTGTCACTATTCAATCTGAGATCAAGAAACTCAGTGGTGAATTTGACGTATAACGCGCTGACTGGCTTGGAGCCAAAGTCAGGTTTGTGAATCTAACTGAGAAGTTCACTTCCAATGTTGTAGCCCCAACACAACAAGAAAATCCTCAGGCTGAGGCATCTGCTCAGCCGACAGAAGAAAATGCCAGCACCGCTGATGACAATCAGGCTGCTGAAGAAACTAAGAGTACCAGGGCTGATGACTGCATTCCAGCCGCTGAAGAAATTGCCAAGGCAACCACTAGTGTTGCGCCTGAAGAAACTGAAGAAGTCAGGGAAACTGCATCAGTTGTGCCTGAAGTAATTGAACCAAATTCCTCTACCCCTTCTGCACATACACCAACTAGGATCCTTCCATCTGCATCAGATGTGAAGAAGACCAAGGCTGCAGAGCGTGTAGCTGTGAAGAAAAGGAAAGCATCAACTTCATCAGATTCTTCAGCTCCGAGGAAGATGAAGCCATTGACCAGCTCTTTTGCAAATCCAATTGATGCTATTCCGGTCTCATCCATGCCATCAAAGGACCTTGTTCCTTTTGATGAAGAATATGTGATTCCAAGTGAATCAGATGAAGAGAATCCTTCTGCTGCTTCGTCAGAGCAGTTGGATGAAGAAATTGAAGCAGTTGCAATCCCTTCAACCCCAATAGTCTCATCGCCCATGCCTCAGTTCACTACTGAAGAGGTCGGCATTGAGGAAAAGAGTGAAGATGAAGATGTGGACATCGGATGTACAACTCCTGTGCTGAATGATGATTTTTGGAAAAGTCAGCACCCCAACTCACCTCTGTTCACACCTCTGCACCAAATTCCTCAGTCCCCAGGGACTACAGTACAAATGGGATCTGAAGAACCTCGTGCAACCCCGTCTGTCCACGAATTAATTCCAGCCACTAGTGCTGTAGAAAATGTTAATGAAGAATTGAAGACCCAGGCTGTCACTGAAGAAGAAGCTGCAATTCCTCAGCCTGTGGATCCTGAGATTGCGATTCCTGAGGTGGTAATGCAATTGAGCGATACTCCTCAGCCCAAGCCAAAGGACCCCTTCTCGAAAAAGCAGAAATTTAAGGCTGATGACTTCTTCGGGAGCATGTTTTCTTCACTGACTACAACCCATATGACTCTGCTCGTCTTAGAAGGAAGCGTTTCTGGACTGCCAGCCAAGCAAATTTTTATTCTTCACTGCTCTTCAACAAGGACAAAGTCTTCGACCACGAACATATTCCTCATGTGGACATGGAATCACTGCCTTGCTTTACCCCGGTCCTTATTGTGCTTCATGATGCAAGACTGCTCAACTTTTGCACAGATATTTGTGATTGGAATGAAGAGCTCATTCTTCAATTCTATGCAACCCTGCACATCACAGGTGATGCTGATGATATCAACTCTTGGGTATTGGACTGGATGACCGAAAACACTCATTATAAGGCACCGACCTCTGAATTACTTCACGCCCTGCCCATCAGTCCACCCCTTGAAGGAGCTCGCTGCCTGTACCAAGAGCCTGAACTCACTGCTCATTACATGCAAGTGCTAATGAAGCCTCTGAAGCCCGGTCAAGCCCCAAGGACCAAATTCCTCGTTAAGGAATTGCTATATGTGCCAAGAACAGTCTATCGCATTCTGGCGAAGACTATGAGTCCAATCAAAGGCCACGACTCGTCTGATGAGGAAATTGTTGGCATCATGAAGAATCTACTATTCAACATCATACATGGCATTCCTGTTAATTATCATGATTTCTTCATGAGGACTCTGGCAAATGTTGCACTCTCTCCGTTTGAGTTGAAGGCTTACGCACCTTGGATTATGAGATTCCTCAGAATAAGGTCTTCACTCAACTACAAGGCTGATTTTCAGAATCACCTCAGCTACTTGCCCCCTATTGAAGTCCTCAAGCGGACGTTTTCCTCAGCTGATGAAAAGGGCAAGGACGCATTATAAGGCATCCGTCCATTGGATGGTCGGTTTCGCAAAGCTGCATCTTATTCCACCAATGATGACTCTGCCACTCATGATTCTGCTGTCAATGCATCGAAGCCAAATCCTCAAGCCACAGCTCCAAGAGTGATGACTGACTGTGAGCTTCTTCTTAGTCTTCACCAGAAGGTGGATCGAAACCACAAATGGGTTAAGCATCAGTTTGGTTCTATTCTTCACAACATGACTGCTACACATAATGCAGTGAAGAAAAACCATTTCTACCTCCATGAAGTCTTCTGTCGCACCTGGGCTATTCTGTCACATCTGTATGGTGAAGAAGATCTGAAGCAAATGGGTCTCAAGGAGGATTTTGACTGGTCTGCTCCTCCACCGAAGAAATTCAAGAAGGTCAAGGTTCCTTCCTTGGTGGCCAGCTCATATTCTTCATCACGCGAAACCGATGAACATGAAGACTTGGACGACACTGCGGCAGGCCCTACAACAACAAACGACCCCAACAACGCTGGCGCTCCTTCATCATCATGATATTCTTCAAGGGCGTTAGTCCTCATTTTTTGACCCTTTTGGTCACTCGATGACAAAGGGGGAGAAATTTGAGTTAGTCTTCAAGCGGGTCTACATATATGGGCGTTTTTTTGCTAAGTTACAACTCTCATTCTTTTGATGACTTTATTGGATCGAGTTGTAAACTTAAATGCGATGGTGGTCTGATACTTTTGATGTTTCTTCTGCATGCTTATTCCTCATATATTTTAATGCACGCATGCTGAATTACATCAGTCACCATATTTCACCATGCATTTCAAATTCTTCATACTATATGTCAAATGCGTGTATGGATTACAAGATATATGGGGAGATCTCCATGATTCTAGTCATCAAGTGTGCATTGCTTCAATAGCAAATTCCTCACTATGCACATCTTCAGGGGGAGTTCTTCTATATCTTGCAATCAAATTCCTCAATATCAGTTTTTACACTTCATATGATTATTCCCGTTGAAAACTTAACCTATATTGTCATCAATCACCAAAAAGGGGGAGATTGTAAGTGCATCTAGTGCCCCTTAGTGATTTTGGTGTATTGAAGACTTATAGGTTAAGGGACTAATGTGTTTATGAGTGTACACAGGTCTATAAGTCTATGAGGAGTTTGATATTTACAGAGAAAGTCGACCCCTAAAAATGAAGTTCTTCCACTGAAGACTTTTGATTTCTGAAGACTTTGAAAGTGAAGAAATTGGTGTGAACTTGAAGACTTGGCATTCATTCGAGGAACATGAAACGTGAAGACTTTTGTTTTCTTAGTTTCATTTTCTCTTTCTTGAGTCATAGGAAACACCGTACTGTTAAAGAGGGTCGAGGAAATACTAAGGAGAAATTTCCATGTGATGCTCAACTCAAAATCCTACACCTACCAATCCCTACGAGTGAAGCCATTAGAAATCTCATACAGTTCAGTCAATTTCTTCAGTGACAGAGACGAAGTTCTTCTGGTCGCTGAGGAATTTGTTCTGACTGAGGAGTGAGGAATTCGCCAGTGCGGATTGCCTACACAGTGAGGAACATGATAGCCCTGAGGAACTTGAGCCTCAAATATCCGACCGTTGCTGTGCTACGCGCCGGCTGTCCCAAAATATCTACCCACCTAAAGGTCATATCATTGAAGGGCATTTATGTCTTATCATGTCGGGCTGCTCCCTATGCTATAAATAGCCGCCCCCTACAACCACTATCTGGTTGGCTGCTTCAAGAGAAACTGACACTTTTCATTTGAGAGCATCACATCCTCCGAGGACTTTGAGCGTAAATCATCAAGTGAGGAAACCCAAACCCAAACACCTACCAACCCAAAGTGATTGAGCATCACTGAAGAGATTGATACTGCGTGGATGCGACGCTTGTTACCTTTGAAGACTGTGCATCTTCCAGACGGTTAGGCGTCATGGTCTAGAGCATCCAAGAGGAAATTGTGGATCGCCGAGTGACCGAGTTTGTGAAGGTTTGGAAGTCACCTAAAGACTTACCACGAGTGATTGGGCGAGGTCTGTGTGACCTTAGCTCAAGGAGAATACGGTGAGGACTGTGTGTCTGAGACTGTGTGTCCTCAGGTTTAAATACCTAGCCGCTCTAACCAGATGTACAACTGTCACAGCAGTTGGAACTGGTCTACCAAATCATTGTCTTCACCAAGCCTACTGGTTCTATTTCCTCAACTCTTTCATTTCCTCATTACAGTTGTTGTGTGCTTGTTCATATCTATTTGAAGACTTTGACTGAAGACTTTCTCAATTTCCTCAGTTCAATTTCTTCAGTCTGTTTGTCTTCATCCTGTGTTATCCTATGTTTACACTTTCTGTACTCTGTGCTTGTCTTCATTTCATCATGATGACCATGCTTGTGTTCTGTTATGTTTACATCTGAGTACTTATTCCGCTGCAAGTAGTTCTTCGCTTAGGAATTTCCTCACCCTGAAATTCCTCAGTGAAGAATTCATAAAAATCGCCTATTCACCCCCCTCTAGTCGATATAACGCACTTTCACCTCCTGGACGATGAACGACTGCTTCTCCGGGGCTGGTCGCCGCACCTTCTGCTTCACTGGGCGTGCTCCAAGACACACCATCAAATGGTGCTCAGTCACGTCCCACGGGACGCCAACCAGGTCCGTCGCCTCCCATGCAAACACATCCTTGTTCGCACGGAGGAAACCGACCAGCGCTTCTTCCTGGTCCAGTGGGAGGCTGATACGTCTCCAACATATCTATTATTTTTTATTGTTCCATGCTGTTATATTATCAATCTTGGATGTTTTATAATCATTTTATAGTCAGTTTATATCATTTTTTGGTACTAACCTATTGACATAGTGCCAAGTGCCAGTCGCTATTTTTTGCTTGGTTTTTACATCCTAGGAAATCAATATCAGACGGAGTCCAAATGCAATGAAACTTCGCGGAGATTTTGTTTGGCCCATAAGGAACATAATGGGCCCTGGCTGCGCCTGGGGGGCCCCGAGGGGGGCACAACCCACCAGGGCGCGCCAGGAGGCCCATGCGCGCCCTGGTGGGTTGTGCCCACCTCGGGTGCCCCCCGGACTGCCTCTTTGCTCTATAAATACCCCAATATTCCCAAAACCCTAGGGGAGTCGACGAAATATTCATCCAGCCACCATAGAGTCCAGAACCACCAGATCCAATCTAGACACCATCTCGGATGGGGTTCACCACCTCCATTGGTGCCTCTCCGATGATGCGTGAGTAGTTCTTTGTAGACCTTCGGGTCCGTAGTTAGTAGCTAGATGGCTTCATCACTCTCTCTAAATTCTCAATACAATGGTCTCTTGGAGATCCATATGATGTAACTCTTTTGCGGTGTGTTTGTTGGGATTGATGAACTTTGAGTTTATGATCAGATCTATCTTTTCATATCCATGAAAGTATTTGAGTTTCTTTGATCTCTTTTATGCATGATCTCTTGTAGCCTCGTATTTCTTCTCCAATATTTGGGTTTTGTTTGGCCAACTTCATCTATTTATCTTGCAATGGGAAGAGGTGCTTTGTAGTGGGTTCGATCTTACGGTGCTTGATCCCAGTGACAGAAAGGGAGCCGGCACGTATGTATCATTGCTACTACGGATAAAACGATGGGTCTATCTCTACATAGATAGATCTTGTCTACATCATGTCATCGTTCTTATTGCATTACTCCATTTTTCCATTAACTTAATACACAAGATGCATGCTAGATAGCGGTCGATGTGTGGAGTAATAGTAGTAGATGCAGGCAGGAGTCGGTCTACTAATCTTGGATGTGATGCCTATATAATGATCATTGCCTGGATATCGTCATGAGCATTTGAAGTTCTATCAATTGCCGAACAGTAATTTGTTCACCCACCGTTTGCTATTTTTCTTGAGAGAAGCCACTAGTGAAACCTACGGCCCCCGGGTCTCTTTCTCATATATTTGCCTTTGTGATCTACTTTTTCCTTGCATTTAGTTTTAGATCTATTAAACCAAAAATACAAAAGTACCTTGCTGTGTTTTATTTCTATTTATTTTATTTGGCATTCGATCTATCAATCTACTACAATTTACCTCACGTCTGTTTGCCTATCTTGAGGCGCCGTACCCCGGAAGGGATTGACAACCCCTTTAATATGTTGGGTTGTGAGGATTTGTTATCTGTGTGCAGGGGCTGTTTACGTTATGTTGCTTGGTTCTCCTACTGGTTCGATAACCTTGGTTTCATATCTAAGGGAAATATCTACCGCTGCTGTGCTACATCATCCCTTCCTCTTTGGGGAAATACCAACGTAGATTCAAGCGACATCAAAATGAAATTCTGGCGCCGTTACCGGGGAGGATCTTCAACATATACAAGGTTCCTCATCATAAATCTCATCTCCTCGCAATTTACATCATTTGCCATTTGCCTCTAGTTTTCCTCTCCCCCACTTTACAAAAAAATTGCCGTTTATTCGCCCTCCTGTTCGTTCGCCTTTTTCTCGTCGGATCTCCTGTTTGCTTGTGTGACCATGTGTCTTCTATTTTCTTGCATCTTCGCTTGCTAAAAATCTATTGATATGGATCCTCATCCACTAGCTAATCTTTTTAAGAGATCTAATTATGTTGAACCAGTTGCTAGCGATTTGAGTGCACTTGATTATCGCTATGAAGTTTTGCTTGGAATTCATGAATCCGAAAATTGTGATGAAGAAATTTATGAAGTGATTCATGATAGCACCTTGAATGAAAAGCATGATTGCGATGATTATACTATAAATTCTATTAATGTCAATTGTGCTAATAATATGCAAAACCCCAAGCTTGGGGATGCTAATTTTGATATGTATGATACTTATTCCAATTACCATGATTGGGGTGATGATGCTTCTTATGATCTTTAAAATTTATTTATGCCTCATGATGAATATGATATTGATAATAATTTTTGCAATAGTATTGAAAGTGGGTTTGGAAGAGTGTCAACTTTAGGTAAAAATAATCCCACACATTTGGAGAGTGATCAATCTTATGATTTTTTTTATAAAAGTGGGCTTGGAGAGGTCGCGACTTTATTTGATGATAATCCCACTATCTTGGAAGATTATAAAACTCTTATGCATGTGGATCATGAAGAGAAAATTTTATATGATAGCTATATTGTTGAATTTGATTATCATCCTACATGTAATTATTATGAGAGGAAAATATGGTTGTGGAAATTTTCATGTTACTAAATTACCTCTCATTATGTTGAGATCGTCAATGTTTTACTCCTCTTCCTTGCATATGTTAGATGTTTCTTGTCTTGATAATTTGTTTGATTATAAAATTCCTATGCATAGGAAGTATGTTAGACTTAACTGTGTTTTTCATATGTTTCATGATGCTCTCCTTGTGTTTCAATTCTTATCTTTCGTGTGAGCACCGTTGAAATCTTATGCCTAGCTAGGGGCGTAAAACGATAGCGCTTGTTGGAAGGCAACCCAATGAATACAATTTATTTTTTCTTTCGTTTTCTGTTCTTGAGAGTTAGAACAATTATGCTACTATTATGATTGTGTTTTTTGTGTTTTAATTAATGTTTGTGCCAAGTAGAGCCAATAGAATCTTCTTGGGTGATAGTTGTTTGATCTTGCTGAAAAAAAACAGAAACTTTGCGCTCACAAAAACAATTCTCATGTTTTATCAAAAAGAGTTTCTGCCCTGATTATTTTTGAAGAAGATTAATATAAAACTTACCCAGGTCGTCCTACTTTTTTCAGAATTTTTGGAGGTCCAAAAGTTTTCGAAATAGTCAGATTACTACAGATTGTTCTGTTTTGACAGATTCTGTTTTCTTTGTGTTGTGTGCTTATTTTGATGGCTCTATGGTTTTCTTTGATGAGTTTTTTGCCATAGAAAAGTTGGAATACAGTAGATATAATGCAAAAACAAAATATGAATTGGTTTGGTACAGTACTTATAGTAGTGATTTGCTTTCTTTTACTAACGGATCTCACGAAGGTTTTGTTGAGTTTTGTGTGATTGAAGTTTTCAAGTTCTGGATTATCTTACGATGGATGAAGGCATAAAGGATAGAAGAGCCTAAGCTTGGGGATGCCCCGGCATCCCAAGCTATTATCCAAAAATGAGCAACCAACTAAGCTTGGGGATGCCCCCGAGTGGCATCCCCTCTTTCTTCTAACGACCATCGGTATTTTACTCGAAGCTATATTTTTATTCGTCACATAATATGTGTTTTGCTTGGAGCGTCTTATATGATATGAGTCTTTGCTTGTTTTATTTTGTGTTTTAAGTCTTGATCCCTTGCTGGACACACCTATTTGAGAGAGCCAAAATTATGTCATGACTTGTTAGAATTGCTCTCTATGCTTCACTTAAATTTTTATGAGCTATGGACTTACTCTAGTGCTTCACTTATATCTTTTTTAGCACGGTGTGCTTTAGTATTTTTGAAGAATTACTCTCTTGATTCACTTAGGTTTATTTGAGAGTTAGTAAAATTTTCAAGAAATTCTCTCTTTCTTCACTTAAATTATTTTGAGGGAAAGAAAGAAAAAATTATGCTCATGATCTTCACTTATATTTGTTTGAGCTTATGAAAAGCAACACATGAGAATTAGTCCCAAAGTGATAGATATCCAAGAAGGATATAATAAAAACTTTCATGAAGATCATTGGACAAAATAAACTTGATTCTTAGTAATAGTTTTGAGATATGATGATGTGATATGTGAGTTATGTTGATGAGTAATTATGCTTTAGTAGGAATATTGGTGTTAAGGTTTGTGATTCCCTATGCAAGCACGAAAGTCAATAGTTATGCAATGAAATTATATCCTACTTGTGGTGCATTATTCGGTGTTAATTATGCTTAATGCTTGCTTATGAGATTATTCGTTTCTTGGTTGGTCGCTTCTCACTCTTTTACTAGCCTTCACTTTGCACTAAGTATGATCTCTACTTGTGCATCCAAAATCCTTTAAACCAGTTTTGCCACATGAGTCCACTATATCTACCTATATGCGGTATTCTTTTGCCGTTCTAAGAAAATTTGCATGTGCCATCTCTAATTTTCAAAATAAACTTGTCTTTTGTGTGTTTGTTTCGCTCGCGGAGCGGTGAGGGGTGGCTAATATTTTCCATGTTGGATGTGTTATTCTCACAATGAGTGTTTATTCACTTGTCATTGCATGAGAGTAAGGCAAAGGTTTTAGGGATGCCCAGTCCCGAAATGAAAAAATGAATTTACTTTATGTTGTTAAATAATAAATTGCTTGGAAAGTGTTGGTATGGTGGGAAACCGTGGATATGGCTAGCCATGGAAAGTGAAAGTATGGTGGAAAAAGGAATAAACTTTATTTTGTGTTTGGGAACCGCCTATGATATATCTAGCATGGAAGGTGTTGGGAACTCTAAGTTGTTTTTGTTGGTGGGATGGATACACCTCCCAAAATGCTTTTATCTCTAAATTTTTCGCTTTGAGCTCTGGCACCTCTACAAATCCCTACTTCCCTCTACGAAGGGCCTTTCTTTTTACATTATGCAATTTTTATTTTGAATTTGAGTCTCCATCTTCTCTTACAAAAGCACCAACTAGCAGGCAATATGATAGTACTTAAGTATTGGGTGTAGCTAATATGCGAGTGTGTTTCATGAATGGATCAATGGTTGAGCATGATGGGCTAGGGATAACTTATTTTAGCATTGATATTTTGAAAGACATGGTTGCTTGTTGATATGCTAGAGCATCTAAATTATCATGTCAAAACTAGACCATTGCTTTGAATCACATAAAAGTCCAATTGTCCATGCTATAAAGAAAAGAATATGATATGACATGATAGGCAGCATTCCACATCAAAAGTTCTGTTTTTATCACTTACCTACTCGAGGATGAGTAGGAGTTAAGCTTGAGGATGCTGATATGTCTCCAACGTATCTATAATTTTTTATTGTTCCATGTTGTTATATTATCAATCTTGGATGTTTTATAATCATTTTATAGTCAGTTTATATCATTTTTTGGTACTAACCTATTGACATAGTGCCAAGTGCCAGTTGTTGTTTTCTGCTTGTTTTTTACATCGCAGGAAATCAATATCAGACGGAGTCCAAATGCAACAAAACTTCGCGGAGATTTTTTGGGACCAGAAGGAACATAATGGGCCCTGGCTACGCCTGGGGGGTGCCCCGAGGGGGGCACAACCCACCAGGGAGCGTCAGGAGGCCCAGGCGCGCCCTGGTGGGTTGTGCCCACCTCTGGTGCCCCCGGACTGCCTCTTTGCTCTATAAATACCCCAATATTCCCAAAACCCTAGGGGAGTGGACGAAATATTCATCCAGCCGCCGCAGAGTCCAAAACCACCAGATCCAATCTAGACACCATCTCGGATGGGGTTCACCACCTCCATTGGTGCCTCTTCAATGATGCGTGAGTAGTTCTTTGTAGACCTTCGGGTCCATAGTTAGTAGCTAGATGGCTTCATCTCTCTCTCTCTCTCTGAATTCTCAATACAATGGTCTCTTGGAGATCCATATGATGTAAATCTTTTGTGGTTTGTTTGTTGGGATCGATGAACTTTGAGTTTATGATCAAATCTATCTTTTTATATCCATGAAAGTATTTGAGTTTCTTTGATCTCTTTTATGCATGATCTCTTATAGCCTCGTATTTCTCCTCCGATATTTGGGTTTTGTTTGGCCAACTTGATCCATTTATCCTGCAATGGGAAGAGGTGCTTTGTAGTGGGTTCGATCTTACGGTGCTTGATCCCAGTGTCAGAAAGGGAACCGACACGTATGTATCGTTGCTACTAAGGATAAAATGATGGGGTCTATCTCTACATAGATAGATCTTGTCTACATCATGTCATCGTTCTTATTGCATTACTCCATTTTCCCATTAATTTAATACACTAGATGCATGCTGGATAGAGGTCGATGTGTGGAGTTATAGTAGTAGATGCAGGCAGGAGTCGGTCTACTAATCTTGGACATGATTCCTATATAATGATCATTGCCTGGATATCGTCATGAGTATTTGAAGTTCTATCCATTGCCCAACAGTAATTTGTTCACCCACTGTTTGCTATTTTTCTCGAGAGAAGCCACTAGTGGAACCTACGGCCCCCGGGGTCTCTTTCTCATATATTTGCCTTTGCGATCTACTTTTTCTTTGTATTTATTTTCAGATCTATTAAACCAAAAATACAAAAATACCTTGTTGTCTTATTTCTATTTATTTTATTTGGCGTTTGATCTATCAATCTACTATAATTTACCTCACGTCTGTTTGCCTATCTTGAGGCGCCGTACCCCGGAAGGGATTGACAACCCCTTTAACACGTCGGGCTGCGAGGATTCGTTATCTATGTGCAGGGGCTGTTTACGTTGTGTTGCTTGGTTCTCCTACTGGTTCGATAACCTTGGTTTCATATCTGAGGGAAATACCTACCGCCGCTGTGCTGCATCATCCCTTCCTCTTTGGGGAAATACCAACGTAGCTTCAAGCGACATCAGAGGCCGACACCTATGGTGAAGGTGAGGCTTGAGCCCTCATCGTCGACCCGCACCTGCTTCGTCTCGGCCCGGTCCTGAGAGAACAGCTGCTTCTCCGCGGCCTCCGGGATCTCCGGAGCGCCCTCCGCATCCGGTCGTGCGGCCGCCGCGGATTTGAAAGCTGGTTGAGGGCCAGGAGGGCATCCTTGGTGTATCCCACCACAGTGAGGATGCTGCTGCTCCCCGGCATTTTGATGACGTTGTAGCCGGGGTGCATCACCACCATGAACTAGGCGAGGGTCGGTACCCGAGGATGGCATTGTATGGGAGGCCAATGCGGGTGACACCAAAGTCGATAAGCTCAGTGCGGTAGTTGCGGCGCGTGCCGAAGGTGACGGGGAGGCGGATCTGCCCCAGGGGGACAACGGAGCCGTCGAGCACCCTTTAAAAGGGCCTGGTGGGGGCGAGCCGGTCGTAAGGCACCTGGAGCAGGTCGAAGGTTTCCACAGAGAGGATGTTGAGGCCAGCGCCACCGTCGATGAGGGTTCTGGTGACCGCGACGCTACTGGTGGTGGGCGTGCACAGCAAAGGAAGCATGCCCGCGCCAACCATAGTCTTGGGGTGATCCTTGGAGTCGTAGGTGATGTCAGTCTCGGGCGCCGCCCAGCCCGAGGGGGCACCCAACCATGGCTGGGCGGCCCCCATCTGCTAGAAGAACTGCTTGACGTGGCAGCTTGAGGCCGGCGCCTGTGACCCACCGAGGATGGTGATAACCCACAAGTATATGGGATCGCAATAGTTTTTGAGGGTAGAGTATTCAACCCAAATTTATAGATTCGACACAAGGGGAGCCGAAGAATATTTGCAAGTATTAGCAGCTAAGTTTTCAATTCAACCACTCCTGGAGATTAATTATCTGCAGCAAAGTGATGAGTAGCAAAGTAGTATGATAGTTTTGATAGTAGTAGCAGCAGCAATAGTAACGGTAACAGTGATAGCAGTAATTTTTTAGCAAGTGCAATAGTAATGATAGTAGTAGTAACTTAGCAAGAACAATATAAGATAAATTCGTAGGCATTGGATCGGTAATTTGTTGGATGATATTCATCATGTGACAGTCATAACCTTGGGCGATACGGCACTAGCTCCAGTTCATAAATATAATGTAGGCATGTATTCCGTAAATAGTCACACGTGCTTATGGAAATAACTTGCATGACATATTTTGTCCTACCCTCCCGTGGCAGTGGGGTCCAATTGGAAAGTAAGGTATATTAAGGCCTCCTTTTAATAGAGAACCAGAACAAAGCATTAACACACGGTGAATACATGAACTCCTCAAACTACGGTCATCACCGGGAGTGGTCCCAACTATTGTCACTCTAGGGTTGCCGGATCATAACACGTAGTAGGTGACTATAACTTGCAAGATTGGATCTAGAACATGGATAAAATGGTGATAACATAAACGGTTCAGATCTAAAATCATGGCACCCGGGCCCAAAGTGACAAGCATTAAGCATGGCAAAGTCATACCAACATCAATCTCAAAACATAGTGGATACTAGGGATCAAGCCCTAAAAAAACTTACTAGATTACATGATGAATCTCATCCAACTCCTCACCGACCAGTGAGTCTACGAAGGAATTAATCACTACCGGTGGGGACCATTATGGAATTGGCGATGGAGAAGGGTTGGTGATGACGTAGAACGAAGATCCCCCTCTCCGGAGCCCCAAACGGACTCCAGATCCGGCCTCCCGATGAAGAACAGGAGGTGACGGTGGCTCCATCTCGTGGATTGCGATAATTCTTTCTCCCTGATTTTTTCTGGAAAAATAGGATTTTATAGCGTCGGTTTCAGGGTCTGCGGGACCACCAGGTGGGGACAACCCACCTGGGCGCGCCTGGGTGGGCAGGCGCGCCCTGGTGGGTTGTGGCCACCCAGGTGCCCCCCTCAGGTGACTCTTGGCTCCAGAAATTCTCTTTATTAGTATAAAAATTCTCGCAAAGTTTCGTTCCATTCCGAGAACTTTTATTTCTGCACAAAAACAACACCATGGTAGTTCGGCTAAAAACAACGTCAGTCAGGGGTTAGTTTCATTCAAATCATGCAGATTAGAGTCCAAAACAAGAGGAAAAGCATTAGGAAAAGTAGATACGTTGGAGACGTATCAACTCCCCCAAGCTTAAACATTTGCTTGTCCTGAAGCAATTCAGTTGATAAACTGAAAGTGAAAAAGAAAAACTTTTACGAACTCTTTTGCTCTTGTTTGCATAAATAAGCTTAAACAGCACCCGGGTTTTCAGCCACTATTATAACTTACGATGCCGACAATAACTCTTAAAGATTATATTAACTCATATCAATAACATAATCAGCTAGGGAGCAATAATAAGACATCTCAAACGGCAACACGTTGTCAAAACAACCATGATATAATATGACAATAGTGGTATCTCGCTAGCCCTTTCTGAGATTGCAAAACATAAATGCAGAGCACCTCCAAAGTTCAAGCAGCGACTAAACATTGTAATTCATGGTAGAAAAGATCCAGTCATGATGCACCCAACCTTAGTTACACACAATGCATTAGAATGACAATAGTGCTCTCAGGTTCTGGCGCTTGTTTTAGAAGGTGATGACACAACATAAAAGTAAATAGATAGTCCCTTCGCAGAGGGAAGCAGTGATTTGCAGAGGTGCCAGAGCTCAAATTTTTAAACAGAGGTAAATGATATTTTGAGACATGCACCCTTCTTGTTTACTAGTTATCAATATCTTCCATGCTAAGCACGCTAGTTGCGGTTCCCAAGCGATAAAAGTAAAGGTTTTGACTCCATTGGGAGTTTTTGTTTGATTATTTGCATGTTTTTTTCTGTATGCAGTTTGGGACTGGGCATCCCTATTACTGCCCTTTTCTCGTGCTATGGCGAGTGAATAAACACTCGGCCTGAGAATAACCCGCTTAGCATGGAAGATACCGACCACCTCCTGTCATTCCATGAACGATCCAGGCACACAAAAAGGATATTTATTTGAAGTTTTTAGAGGTGGCACATGCAAATTTACTTAGGACGGCAGGGTAATACCACATATAGGTTGGTATTATGGACTCATCTGGAATAACTTGCGTTCAAGGTTTTTGATGTACAAGTAGAATTCCCACTTAGTACAGGCGAAGGCTAGCAATTAGGTTGAGAAGCGGCCAGCTAGAGAGCAACAACGGTCATGAACATGCATTATGTATAAGTAACATTGGACGCTAGCATGAGTAGGATATGAACACCATGAACATAAATATCATAGAGCCTATGTTAGTTTTGATTCAACTACATGCATGAACATGTGCCAAGTCAAGCCACTCGAACATTCAGAGGAGGATACCATATCATCATACTACATCACAATCATTTTAACGCAATGTTGATATCCAAAGATAAATCATTATCCACTCCCAGCTACTTATGCATGGCATGAGAAACTATAATATCTAATTGTCATTGCAAACATGTTTAATCATAATGGGCTGAATCATGGATACTAGGTTAAAAATATTTACAAAAATAGAACAAGCCGAGTTCATACCAGTTTCTCTCTGCCACGGCCAGTTCATCAAATGACGTCATTATTGCCTTCCACTTGCATGATTGAACGATGTGAAAATAATAATAGTGCAAGAGAGCCGTGGACTAAGCTGGAATCTGCAAACATTTTATTCATCAAGAGAAGACAAGGAAAAATGGGCTCTTTGTTAGATCAACAATTATGCAAATGGGAGCCACTCAACACTTTCATCGTGGTCTTCTCCTCGGTACGACTCGAATAAAAAGAAAAGAAATTCAGAGAAACATACTGAAATATTTTTGGAGTTTTTGGTTTTCTTGAACAAGCAAATAAAAGGGAAAAGAAAAGATGAGAAAAACTATTTACACGGGAAAGCTCCATACAAGCAAAAGAAGAACAAGGAAATCTTTTTGGGTTTTCTTTTTAGTGCTATAGCTAAGCATGCATAGAGAGTAAACTCACTACAACTATTTTTTTTGTTTTTCTAAGGTTTTCAAACACACAAGAAGAAAGTGAGAAAATAAATTTAACATGGATGATACAATGAAAAAGTGTGGACACCGACAACTGGAATGAAATGTGTGAACATGAATGTAATGTCGGTGGGAATACGAACTCCCCCAAGCTTAGGCTTTTAGGCTAACTTGATAAGCAGTCCGTAGCCTGGATAGTAGTCGGCGTGGTAGCTCACAAAGGCTCTCGGTGCAGATGCCTCGGCCTGCCGTGCTGCCTCAACTGCCGCGTTGTGGGCTCGGGCCTCGCTCTCAAGAACAAAATACCTTCCCTTGCTGTGATAATCAGAGAGTAGGCGCATGCAAATATGTGTACACCACAGATGCTTGGTTAAACAACAATTTATAGGTGAAATTATGAATGTCTCCTTTAAGGATTTTATGATTTTTAATAGCATCAAAGTCTAAATACTGCGTGGGTAGGATAGGGTCAAAGGGCAAAGGTGAAACACCCAGCTCTCTTCCTAAACGCGTGGCATAAATTCCACCATAGAAATAGCCACTATTAGCATTGTGTTGCAATCTGCGTGCAACAATTGCTCCAAGATTATAACTCCTATCACCGGTGACGGTGCGTAAAAGGCTCAAGTCTGGAGCACAAAGTGTACTACAATCTTGTTTGCCTACAATACATTTCCCATTGAATAAAGCAAAGTATTGAATTGCGGGAAAATGAATGCTCTTTATTCTACCTTGCGTCACTCCCCTCGTCTCACCTTAGCAAAGACTAGTCAAGAATGATTGGTACTCAGCCCTTGGCGGTTCGTCAAGCGAACCCCAAAATGGGAGTTTGCAGTGGTGAGCAAATCTCTCTAGCGATATGGTGAATTGATTTTCATACAATTTAAATGACACCATAGACTCATGGGAATGAAATTTAAATCCTTTGACAAATGATTCGGTGAGAGTGTGGTATTGATCGCACTTATCTGAAATGTAGGGACCGAGACCGGCATTGTGAACATAGTGCACAAATTCCTCCTTAATGCCCACACGCACCATATAATCATCGCATGGCCATAGGCATGTTTTGGTGGCGGCATCTGGAATGGAACTTTCACTTGGTTCAACATAAGACCGGCGAGCGGAGTTGTCACTAGAAGATGCCCCCGAGGATCTCCTCTTTGAAGAACTCCTTCCAAATAAGTTCATCATGTTCGCGGACAATTTTCTGAAAAATTTTGGGTGACAAAAATTCATCAACAAAACTGTACGCAATTGATAGCAACTACTCATAGGGATACATAGAGGCCATAGCAAGCATTCAAACTACTTAGAACTCTAAAAATTCAACATGCAAGCTCATCACCAAGAGTAGATAATTATTCAAAATATACACCACTGAAGCAAAAACTAATTTGACAAACCGAGGAGTCACATACCAAGCAACAATCCCCCGAAACAGTTTCAGAAACAGAGCTTCGAGCAAAGAGATCGAAATCCGCAGGTTTGAGAGCAAGAACACGAGAGAGAGAGAGAGAGAGAGAGAGAGAGAGAGAGAGAGAGAGAGAGAGAGAGAGTAATGGTGTCGGATCACGGGTTCCGGCAAAACCCTTAAGGTTCGAACTCTGGGGTGCGCGCGAAAAAAGAAGTTCTCCAACCAATTCACACCCTAGGATGCTAAGATCTCACAAACGAACTCAACGAACCCGCGACACAAGAGACACAAGATTTATACTGGTTTGGGCCACCGTTGTGGTGTAATACCCTACTCCAGTGTAGTGGTGGTGGATTGCCTCTTGGGATATGGATGAACAGTTACAAGGGGAAGAACAGCCTCCTGAGGTTGAGGTGTTCTTGTGCTTGGTATGTGGCTAAGGATCACCTAAAGATCAGATCCAGCTCTCTGGGAGTCAGTTGTCTCTTGATCCGTTTTCTCCTACGGTGGTGGCTAGTCCTATTTATAGAGGCCCTGGCCCTCTCCCCAAATATTGAGCTGGAAGGGAGCCAACAACGGCCAATTTGAAAGGGGACAACTAGTACAGCTTATCCTGACAAAAGCGCTCTTCGCCTGCAAAAGGCTCTGGTGGTGATGCCGATTCGGGCTCCATGGTGACCTCCGTCTTGCCGTCCTGCTGGTCTTGGTCTCGTTGCACCGATATGGAAACCTTTGCTTGACGCCTCGGTACTCCGCGCCTACGCTTGCTTCCTTAGCACCAAAGGGGAAACAAGGACACTGCGCGCGCTGGCGCCTGCCTGGCGCCCGCCTGACCTTGATCGTCATGGCTCACGTCACGAGAACCTCGCGAGGTTTGCCTTGCCTTGATCTCTCCGCCCCTCGTGAGCCAACCTGGTGAGGCCGCTCCTGAGGAGGTCTTGTGTCGTCCGCCTCGCGAGGCTTGGCCCCTCCCGAGGGTCTTGAACGCCTTGTTGATGAAGATGGGCCGTACGGGCCCACGCGCAGAGCCACGCCGTGGGCCGCAGGCAGGCAAGTCTGGGGACCCCCGTTAACAAAACGCTGATATAGCCCCCGGGCCCAAGGCGCGCTCGGGCTTGGCTTCGAGGCGAAGCCAAAGGTCAAGTGCGGAGCGCCGCGGGCCCCAAAAGCCTGCGGCCTTGGTCGACGCGTGGCGGTTGATTGGACGTGGGCGTCTTCGCTTCCCCACGCTGCCTCGGCAACTGCCCGACTTGACAAGAAGGCTGGCATGAACATCACTTGTCTTCACTGCTTCCCTTTGCCTCGCTCAGATCCCCTTTCTTGCGCCTTGCATCCGAAATCCCCAGATCTGCTTCCATCCTCCTTCGCACCAGCGACCAATGGCGTCGCGCAAGGTCAAGCCCTCCTCGTCGCCGGCTTAGTACGAACCTGCTCTCGACGCGCCCAATGTCTCGGAGAAGAACCTCACCGCCACGTGCTTGCTGACGGCGGGGGAGAGCAACGAGAGGGGGAAGACGGAGCTCCAGGTCGCCTCCGACGTGCCGGAGCCCGAGGGAAGCACCTTCTTCCCCTTCTTCACGAGCAGTATCGCCGCAGGGTTGGTTCCCCCCTTCTCTGACTTCTTCTATGAGGTCCTCGGCCATTACGGGCTGCAGGCGTTGCATCTTCATCCCAACTCCATGCTTCTCCTGTCCGTCTTCACCTACTATTGTGAGGTGTATCTAGGCGTGATGCCGTCCGTGGCTCTGCTACGCCACTTCTTCTTCCTCCGCGTCAGCGAAGACCACATCTCCGGGTGCGCCAGTTTCATTGCGGCCGGCAAGGCCAACTCGATCTCAAACACCGGGAAGAAGGCCGACAACCTCAGGGCCAAATGGGTCATGATGGGCGCCAAGTGTGTCCACCCGCGCTTGGCGCTGCCGACAGAGATGCCCCAGTCTGACAAGGGGTGGTCTTGCACGAAGCTCACTGATGAACGTGCGTCGTCGGTGTTGGAGCAGATGCAGACCGACCTGAAGCCAGGCAACGCGAGGGCAGCGAAGGTGACAGGGGCCATGCTCCTGAGGGAATTCCTGATGCTGCGTGTCGCTCCTCTTCAGGCGCATGCGCGCCCCTTGTGGAGGCTTGGAGATGAAGAGGACAAGATTCGCCTAAGCCCAGAGGCCTTGCCTGACTATGAGCTGTCCGCAGTTTTGCGCCTCTTGGTCGGGGACAACCAAGAGTACCCGCCGAGTGCCTTCGTTCCCCTGTTCCGCCGCAAGGACTGGGAGCAGATCGTGGCCTCCAGGCCTACCTTCGACGGGCGCGGGCTCGTGCCGCCTGCGCCCTCCGGAGCCCCTGCAGCGCCGAAGCCAGTGGAGCTGTCTTCTGACAAGTCCCGTTGGAGGGAAGAAGAGGAGGAGGACTCGGAGGTGACCCCCGAGGAGATGGGGGAAACTTCCCCTTTGAGCAAAGCTGACATCCTCCACGCTCTGCCAGACGACGCCGAGGCCAACGCCCGCCAGGAGGAGGGGGTGCTGCCCTTCATCCCAACAAAGGGCGGATCGTCGCTGGTCTCTCGAGATGGCACCCCCGCCTTGGCGCCGTTTGAAGCTGCTTGCGATCCCCCTGTTGCGCCGTTTTATGCTCCCGGAGCCTGTGCACCCGCACCTCAGGCCTCGAGGCTCTTGGGCTTCAAGCTCCCCAAGCGGAAGATGGACTACGCTGCGGTGGACCAGTAAGTGCTCGAGCTCCATCTTGTTCTTGCTTATATTGCTGCCTCCTGATATTCGTCCTTGGTTGGCCAGGCCGCTGCCTTCGGCGAAGAAGAGGAAGGAGGATGCAGCGGCCGCGCCCCCTTCCGCAAGGAACGGAGGCAACAACACTCGCACCTCCCTGACCCGATCACCCTCGCGAGACCAGGGGGAGCATCGTCATGAGGAGTCAGCCCCTAAGGCCCCGCTGGCTCCGGAAGTGCCGATGTCCGGCTCAGCTGCCGAGGTCCCAAAGGCTCAGGAGCCCTTGGTCTCCCAGGCCCTGGTGACGGTGTCGCCTCCTTCTCCTGCCGCGCCATTGTTCCCAGGTTCTTCTGCCTCCTATGCTGTCTTGGAGCGTGCCCTTTCAGTGATGACCCAGCCGCGGGAAGATCTCCGGGGCGCGGATCCGCGCCTGGTGGCCGGGCGCCTGGAGCTGGCATCCGGTTGGCTTCAGTCTGACGCGGCGGTCCGAGTGACACTGAACCAGGCCGCAACGGCCTCCGAGAAGGAGAAGCGAGCCGCCGCGCAGGCTGCGGCCGATCGCGAGGCGGCGCTGAAGGACGCCAAGGCCGCCCACGACCACTGCCGGGCATTGGAGAAAGAGCTGAAGGGCCTGCGCGATGAGGACGCAGAAGAAACACGTGGCCGCCGGGCGAAGGCGGAGGAGATGAGGGCTCGGGAGGACGCCATCAAGAACCACGAGACCGAGCTGGGGGAGCTGGCGAAGACGCAGGCCGCTGAACACGGCCGGCTGGAGGAGCTGGAGCGGAAGGTGGAGGCGGAGAAGGTCGATCTTGACGCCAGGGCGAAGGTCCTGGCTGAAGACCGTGTGGCTTTCTCGCTCCTCAAGGAGAGGTCCCACGTGGTGCTGAAGTCACTGTACGAGAAGGGCTTGGACAAGCCGCTAACCACCGACAAGGATGACCCTGCTCAGCTGCTTCCCTTCTTGGTGAAGGCGCTCGAGGAAGTCGGGGAGGGCATCGGTCCAATGGCGGAGGCAGAGGCTCGCGTCCTTTCTTGAGCCGCGCTGACGCGGGTCTTCAGCCACCTACACCTTCGTGACCCCAACGCTCGTCTTGACGAGCTGCTGGAGCCTGTAGCTGATGAACACTGCAAGGCTACCACTACAGCCGTGAAAGGTCAAGTGGAGGCCCTGCTGAAGAAGTTCCGTGGCTTCACCCCCGCGCCTTCGACCGGTAGTCCCGCGGCTCCAGCTGGCGGTGCAGGTGAAGGCGATGCCACCAAGGGAGGAGCACCTCTTGTGGGCGACGGCGGCGTCCAGGGGTGACCTGCGATTTCTTTTCTGTTTTATTCCTACAACATGCACCATGCCTCGTGGAGACGTTAAATCGCATTTGATATTGTGAGAACAATATGTCTTGTAATATTTGCTTTGAGATTTTGCGATTTTCTTCCTATTTGCTTTATGTTCTGCGTCGGCAGAGCCTGGGCCCGCGCATACCTCAACCGCCGTTGAGCCGACCAGAGACCAGGACGGACCAAGGAGTGAGGGCTACGTGACCAGTTAGGCTCCTGAGTCGCGATGCTTAGGAGTCCCCCTTGACGCGCAAACAACTTATAGGAGGGATACGCGAGGATAGGTTAATGTTCTACGTCGGCAAGGCCCTGCCCCGTGCATACCTCAACCGTCGTTGGACCGACCGGAGACCAGGATGGACCAAGGAGTGAGGGGCTACGTGACCAGTTAGGCTCCTGAGTCGCGATGCTCAGGAGTCCCCCTTGACGTGCAAACAATGTTCATACCTTTGCCCTCTCCAAGGCTCGGCTCGGGAGGGGCGTGCGACGACTGTTAGAAATATGCATTAGAGGCAATAAAAAATTGGTTATTATTATATTTCCTTGTTCATGATAATCGTTTATTATCCATGCTAAAATTATATTGATAGGAAACTCAGATACATGTGTGGATACATAGACAACACCATGTCCCTAGTAAGCCTCTAGTTGACTAGCTCGTTGATCAATAGATGGTTACGGTTTCCTGACCATGGACATTGGATGTCGTTGATAACGGGATCACATCATTAGGAGAATGATGTGATGGACAAGACCCAATCCTAAGCCTAGCACAAGATCGTGTAGTTCCTTTGCTAAGAGCTTTTCTAATGTCAAGTATCATTTCCTTAGACCATGAGATTGTGCAACTCTCGGATACTGTAGGAATGCTTTGGGTGTACCAAACGTCACAACGTAACTGGGTGGCTATAAAGGTGCACTACAGGTATCTCCGAAAGTGTCTATTGGGTTGGCACGAATCGAGACTGGGATTTGTCACTCCGTGTAAATGGAGAGGTATCTCTGGGCCCACTCGGTAGGACATCATCATAATGTGCACAATGTGACCAAGGAGTTGATCACGGGATGATGTGTTACGGAACGAGTAAAGAGACTTGCCGGTAACGAGATTGAACAAGGTATCGGGATACCGACGGTCGAATCTCGGGCAAGTAACATACCGATTGACAAAGGGAATTGTATACGGGATTGATTGAATCCCCGACATCGTGGTTCATCCGATGAGATCATCGTGGAACATGTGGGAGCCAACATGGGTATCCAGATCCCGCTGTTGGTTATTGGCCGGAGAACGTCTCGGTCATGTCTGCATGGTTCCCGAACCCGTAGGGTCTACACACTTAAGGTTCGATGACGCTAGGGTTATAGGGAATTGATATACGTGGTTACCGAATGTTGTTCGGAGTCCCGGATGAGATCCCGGACGTCACGAGGAGTTCCGGAATGGTCCGGAGGTAAAGATTTATATATAGGAAGTCCTGTTTTGGTCACCGGAAAAGTTTCGGGTGCTATCGGTAACGTACCGGGACCACCGGGAGGGTCCCCGGGGTCCACCAGGTGGGGCCACCGGCCCCAGAGGGCTGCGTGGGCCAAGTGTGGGAAGGGACCAGCCCCTAGGTGGGCTGGTGCACCTCCCACAAGGGGCCCAAGGCACAGGGAAGGGGGAAACCCTAGGCTCAGATGGGCCTAAGGCCCACCTAGTGGTGCGCCCCCCTCTCTCCCCCTTTGGCCGCCCCTCCAAGTCCCATCTAGGGCTGGCCGCACCCCTTGGGGGGGAACCCTAGATGGGGTCACAGCCCCTTCCCCTCCCCTATATATAGTGGGGGTTTGGGGGCTGCCATAGACATGAGAACATCTCTCTCTTGGCGCAGCCCTACCCCTCTCCCTCCTCATCTCTCGCAGTGCTTGGCGAAGCCCTGCTGGAGTGCCACGCTCCTCCATCACCACCATGCCATTGTGCTGCTGCTGGATGGAGTCTTCCCCAACCTCTCCCTCTCTCCTTGCTGGATCAAGGCGTGGGAGACGTCACCGGGCTGCACATGTGTTGAACGCGGAGGCGCCGTGGTTCGGCGCTTAGATCGGAATCAACCGCGATCTGAATCACTACGAGTACGACTCCTTCATCCGCGTTCTTGCAACGCTTCCGCATTGCGATCTACAAGGGTATGTAGATGCACTCCCCTTCCCCTCGTTGCTAGATTACTCCATAGATTGATCTTGGTGATGCGTAGAAAATTTTGAATTTCCGCTACGTTCCCCAATAGTGGCATCATGAGCTAGGTCTATGCGTAGTTTCTATGCACGAGTAGAACACAAAGTAGTTGTGGGCGTCGATGTTGTCAATTTACTTGCCGTTACTAGTCTTATCTTGATTCGGCGGCATCGTGGGATGAAGCGGCCCGGACCGACCTTACACGTACACTTACGTGAGACAGGTTCCACCGACTGACATGCACTAGTTGCATAAGGTGGCTAGCGGGTGTCTGTCTCTCCCACTTTAGTCGGATCGGATTCGATGAAAAGGGTCCTTATGAAGGGTAAATAGAAATTGGCATATCACGTTGTGGCTTTTGCGTAGGTAAGAAACGTTCTTGCTAGAATCCCATAGCAGCCACGTAAAACATGCAACAACAATTAGAGGACGTCTAACTTGTTTTTGCAGGGTATGCTATGTGATGTGATATGGCCAAAAGGATCTGATAAATGATATATGTGATGTATGAGATTGATCATGTTCTTGTAATAGGAATCACGACTTGCATGTCGATGAGTATGACAACCGGCAGGAGCCATAGGAGTTGTCTTAATTTATTGTATGACCTGCGTGTCAAAGAAAACGCCATGTAATTACTTTACTTTATTGCTAACCGTTAGCCATAGTAGTAGAAGTAATAGTTGGCGAGACAACTTCATGAAGACACGATGATGGAGATCATGGTGTCATGCCGGTGACGAAGGTGATCATGCCGCGCCTCAAAGATGGAGATCAAAGGCGCAAGATGATATTGGCCATATCACGTCACTTTATGATTTGCATGTGATGTTTGTCATGTTTACATCTTATTTGCTTAGAACGACGGTAGCATAAATAAGATGATCCCTCACTAAAATTTCAAGAGACGTGTTCCCCCTAACTGTGCACCGTTGCGAAGGTTCGTTGTTTCGAAGCACCACGTGATGATCGGGTGTGATAGATTCTAACGTTCGAATACAACGGGTGTTTACGAGCCTAGCATGTACACACATGGCCTCGGAACACATGCGAAACACTTAGGTTGACTTGACGAGCCTAGCATGTACAGACATGGCCTCGGAACACAAGAGACCGAAAGGTCGAACATGAGTCGTATAGCAGATACGATCAACATGGAGATGTTCACCGATGATGACTAGTCCGTCTCACGTGATGACCGGACACGACCTAGTTTGACTCGGATCATGTATCACTTAGATGACTAGAGGGATGTCTATCTGAGTGGGAGTTCATTAAATAATCAGATGAACTTAATTATCATGAACATAGTCAAAAGGTCTTTGCAAATTATGTCATAGCTTACGCTTTAGTTCTACTGTTTAAGATATGTTCCTACAGAAAATTTAGTTGAAAGTTGATAGTAGCAATTATGCGGACTGGGTCCGTGAAGTGAGGATTGTCCTCATTGCTGCATGGAAGGCTTATGTCCTTAATGCACCGCTCGGTGTGCTGAACCTCAGTGTCATCTGTAGATGTTGCGAAACATCTGACATACACGTTTTGATGACTGCGTGATAGTTCAGTGCGTAATGCTAACGGTTTAGAATTGTGGCACCAAAGACGTTTTGAAACGTCACAGAACATATGAGATGTTCCGAAGACTGAAATTGGGATTTCAGACTAGTGCCCACGTCAAGAGGTATGAGACCCCTGACAAGTTTCTTAAGCCTGCAAACTAAGGGAGAAAAGCTCAATCTTTGAGCATGTGCTCAGATTGCCTGAGTACCACAATCGCTTGAATCGAGTGGGGGTTAATCTTCCAGATGAGATAGTGATGATTCTCCATAGTCACTGCCACCAAGCTATTAGAGCTTCGTGATGAACTATAACATATCAGGGATAGATATGATGATCCTTGAGCAACTCGCGATGTTTGACACCGCGAAAGTAGAAATCAAGAAGGAGCATCAATTGTTGATGGTTAGTAAAACCACTAGTTTCTAGAAGGGCAAGGGCAAAAGGGATACTTCATGAAACAGCAAATCATTTGCTGCTCTAGTGAAGAATCCCAAGGTTGAACCCAAACCCGAGACTAAGTGCTTCTGTAATGAGGGGAATGGTCACTGAAGCGGAACTAGCACCAGGGTATTAGATACCGGTTCGGTTGCTAAGTGTTAGTAACTCGAAATAAAAGCTGCGGAATAAACGGAGACTAGCTAAAGGTGAGATGACGATATGTGTTGGAAGTGTTTCCAAGGTTGATGTGATCAAGCATCGCATGCTCCCTCTACCATCGAGATTTGGTGTTTGCGTTGAGCATGATTGGATTATGTTTATCGCAATACGGTTATTCATTTAAGGAGAATAATGGTTACTCTGTTTACTTGAATAATACCTTCAATGGTCTTACACCTAAAATGAATCTCGATCGCAGTGATACACATGTTCGTGCCAAAAGATATAAAATAGTAATGATAGTACCACATACTTGTGGCACTGCCATTTGAGTCATATTGGTATAGAACGCATGAAGAAGCTCCATGTAGATGGATCTTTGGACTCACTCGCTTTTGAAAAGATTGAGACATGCAAACCATGTCTATTGGTATATATGCATGAAGAAACTCCATGCAGATGGATCATTTGGACTCACTTGATTTTGAATCACTTGAGACATGCAAATCAAACCACATGGGCAAGATGACTGAAAGGCCTCGTTTTCAGTAAGATGGAACAAGAGAGCAACTTGTTGGAAGAAATACATTTGATGTGTGCAGTCCAATGAGTGCTGAGGCACGCAATGGATATCGATATGTTCTTACTTCACAGATGATTTGACTAGATGCTGAGAATATTTACTTGATGAAACACAAGTCTGAATTATTGAAAGGTTCAAGTAATTTCAGAGTGAAGTTGAAGATCGTCGTGACAAGAGGATAAAATGTCTATGATATAATCATAGAGATATCTGAGTTACGAGTTTGGCACGCAATTAAGACATTGTGGAAAGTGTTTCACAATTAATACCGCCTGAAACACCACAGTGTGATGGTGTGTCCGAACATCATAACTGCACCCTATTGGATATGGTGCATACCATGATGTCTCTTATCGAATTACCACTATCGTTTATGGGTTAGGCATTAGAGACAACCACATTCACTTTAAATAGGGCACCACGCAATTCCGTTGAGACGACACCGTTTAGAGAAACCTAAGTTGTCGTTTCTTAAAAGTTTGGGGCTGCGATGCTTATGTGAAAAAGTTTCAGGCTGATAAGCTCGAACCCAAAGCGGATAAATGCATCTTCATAGAATACCCAAAACAGTTGGGTATACCTCCCGTTTCAGATCTAGAAGTAAACAGGTCCTTTCTCGAGAAAAAGTTTCTCTCGAAAGAATTGAGTGGGAGGATGGTGGAGACTTGATAAGGTTATTGAACCGTCACTTCAACTAGTGTGTAGCAGGGCACAGGAAGTTGTTCCTGTGGCACCTACACCAATTGAAGTGGAAGCTTATGATAGTGATCATGAAACTTCGGATCAAGTCACTACCAAACCTCGTAGGTCGACAAGGATATGTACTACTCCTGAGTGGTATGGTAATCATGTCTTAGATATCATGTTGTTAGACAATACTGAACCTACGAGCTATGGAGAAGCGATGGTGGGCCCATATTCCGACAAATGGTTAGAAGCCATGAAATCCGAGATAGGATCCACGTATCAGAACAAAGCATGGACTTTGGTGAACTTGCCCGATGATCGGCAAGCCATTGAGATAAATGGATCTTTAAGAAGAAGACGGACATGGACGGTAATGTTACCATCTATGAAGCTCGACTTGTGGCAAAGAGTATTTTCACAAGTTCAAGGAGTTGACTACGATGAGATTTTCTCATCCGTAGCGATGCTTAAGTCCGTCGGAATCATGTTAGCATTAGCTGCATTTATGAAATCTGGCAGATGGATGTCAAAACAAGTTTCCTTACCAGTTTTCGTAAGGAAAGGTTGTATGTGATACAACCAGAAGGTTTTGTCAATCCTGAAAGATGCTAACAAGTATGCAAAGCTCCAGCAATCCTTCTAAGGACTAGAGTAAGCATCTCGGAGTCGGAATGTACGCTTTGATGAGATGATCAAAGATTTTGGGTTTATACAAAGTTTATGAGAAACTTGTATTTCCAAAGAAGTGAGTGGGAGCACTATGGAATTTCTGATAAGTATATGTGATTGATATATTGTTGATCAGAAATGATGTAGAATTTCTGGAAAGCATACAAGGTTATTTGAAAAGTGTTTTTCATTGGAAAACCTGGATTAAGCTACTTGAACATTGAGCATCAAGATCTATAAGGATAGATCAAAAACCGCTTAATAGTACTTTCAAATGAATACATACCATGACAAGTTTTTGAAGGAGTTCAAAAATAGATCAGCAAAGAAGGAGTTCTTGGCTGTGTTACAAGGTGTGAGTATTGAGTAAGACTCAAGACCTGACCACAGCAGAAGAGAGAGAAAGGACGAAGGTCGTCCCCTATGCTTTAGACGTAGGCTCTACAGTATGCTATGCTGTGTACCGCACATGCAGTGCGCCTTGCCATGAGTTAGTCAAGGGGTACAATAGTGATCCGGGAATGGATCACATGACAGCGGTCGAACTTATCCTTAGTATCTAGTGGACTAAGGAATTTTCTCGATTATGGAGGTGGACAAGGAGTTCGTCGTAAAGGGTTACATCGATGCAAGCTTTGACACTAATCCGGATGACTCTGAGTAGTAAACCGGACTCGTATAGTAGAGCAGTTATTTGGTATGGCTCCAAGTAAAGCGTGGTAGCTACATCTACAAGATGACATAGATATTCGTAAAGCACACACGGATCTGAAAGGTTCAGACCCGTTGACTAATAACCTCTCTCACAAGCGAGATATGAACAAACCCCATGGGTGTTGGATTCATTACAATCACATGGTGATGTGAACTAGATTATTGACTCTAGTAAACTCTTGGGTATTAATCACATGGTGATGTGAACTAGATTATTGACTCTAGTGCAAGTGGGAGACTGTTAGAAATATGCCCTAGAGGCAATAATAAATTGGTTATTATTATATTTCCTTGTTCATGATAATTTTTTATTATCCATGCTAAAATTGTATTGATAGGAAACTCAGATACGTGTGTGGATACATAGACAACACCATGTCCCTAGTAAGCCTCTAGTTGACTAGCTCGTTGATCAATAGATGGTTACGGTTTCCTGACCATGGACATTGGATGTCGTTGATAACGGGATCACATCATTAGGAGAATGATGTGATGGACAAGACCCAATCCTAAGCCTAGCACAAGATCGTGTAGTTCGTTTGCTCAGAGCTTTTCTAATGTCAAGTATCATTTCCTTAGACCATGAGATTGTGCAACTCCCGAATACCGTAGGAATGCTTTGGGTGTACCAAATGTCACAACGTAACTGGGTGGCTATAAAGGTGCACTACAGGTATATCCGAAAGTGTCTGTTGGGTTGGCACGAATCGAGACTGGGATTTGTCACTCCGTGTAAATGGAGAGGTATCTCTAGGCCCACTCGGTAGGACATCATCATAATGTGCACAATGTGACCAAGGAGTTGATCACGAGATGATGTGTTACGGAACGAGTAAAGAAACTTGCCGGTAACGAGATTGAACAAGGTATCGGGATACCGACGATCGAATCTCGGGCAAGTAACATACCGATTGACAAAGGGAATTGTATACAGGATTGATTGAATCCCCGACATTGTGGTTCATCCGATTAGATCATCGTGGAACATGTGGGAGCCAACATGGGTATCCAGATCCCGCTGTTGGTTATTGGCCGGAGAACGTCTCGGTCATGTCTGCATGGTTCCCGAACCCGTAGGGTCTACACACTTAAGGTTCGATGACGCTAGGGTTATAGGGAATAGATATACGTGGTTACCGAATGTTGTTAGGAGTCCCGGAAGAGATCCCGGACGTCATGAGGAGTTCCGGAATGGTCCGGAGGTAAAGATTTATATATGGGAAGTCCTGTTTTGGTCACCGGAAAAGTTTCGGGTGCTATCGGTAACGTACCGGGACCACCGGGAGGGTCCCGGGGGTCCACCAGGTGGGGCCACCAGCCCCAGAGGGCTGCGTGGGCCAAGTGTGGGATGGGAACATCCCCTAGGTGGGCTGGTGGCCTCCCACAAGGGGCCCAAGGCGCAGAGAAGGGGGGGAAGGGGGAAACCCTAGGCTCAGATGGGCCTAAGGCCCACCTATGGTGTGCCCCCCTCTCTCCCCCTTTGGCCGCCCCTCCAAGTCCCATCTAGGGCTGGCCGCACCCCTTGGGGGGGGAACCCTAGATGGGGGCGCAGCCCCTCCCCCTCCCCTATATATAGTGGGGGTTTTGGGGCTGCCATAGACATGAGAACATCTCTCTCTTGGCGCAGCCCTACCCCTCTCCCTCCTCGTCTCTCGCAGTGCTTGGCGAAGCCCTGCTGGAGTGCCACGCTCCTCCATCACCACCATGCCGTTGTGCTGCTGCTGGACGGAGTCTTCCCCAACCTCTCCCTCTCTCCTTGCTGGATCAAGGCGTGGGAGACGTCACCGGGCTGCACGTGTGTTGAACGCGGAGGCGCCATGGTTCGGCGCTTAGATCGGAATCAACCGCGATCTGAATCGCTACGAGTATGACTCCTTCATCCGCATTCTTGCAACGCTTCCGCATCGCGATCTACAAGGGTATGTAGATGCACTCCCCTTCCCCTCGTTGCTAGATTACTCCATAGATTGATCTTGGTGATGCGTAGAAAATTTTGAATTTCCGCTACGTTCCCGAACAACGACCAGGTCCGAGGGACCTAGCTTGGGTGGCGTACACTTGGGGGTGACCCAAGCGCAACCCCCGTGCCCATCCCCCTCAAGCTACTCTCCCGAGGGGAGGCGTTGCGGTGAGACCGGACACCGAGCTCTAGGCTCCCTGAGGTTGATACGGCCGTGAAGCCGCCCTCAGTTGTTTATCACCAGCGCGGAGCATAGTGCTTCCGCTTGTGCACGGGCATAGCCGCTCCTCGGCAGTGTCGACGGCCAGCGCAGAGCATGGTGCTTCCACTGGTACATGGGAGGGGGACTTCCTACTGCGGAGAGCCCCCGGGGCGTGTATAGCCCCGCCCTAACACGTGGCTTGTACGGCTGGGCTAGACGAGGTGTATCTGGGCACTCGTGAGCCAGTGCGGGACTCACGAGGTCCTACCTCAAGGCGGGTTGCGCCTGGTCTTGGTTCTTGTTCGCTGTGCTGGTCCTGCGAGGTGGTCAGACAACCTGCGTTGAACGAATCTCCTGAGGTTATCGCGTGAGAGGGCCAAGAACCAACAGCCCTAGGAGGTGACGTGAACGGGGCCGGCCCGCCAGACTGAGCTCAGCCGTTGTATTTATCGACACTGCAGGGACGGGCCCGAGCACAGACGTCGTGCTTAACCTACTCACGCGAAGGATCCTGAAGAAAGACGGCCAGCGCGCGGCTCCCACGATGGGTGATGATCAAGCAGGTAATTGTCATAGGTAGATTAGACATGGAAAGTAAACTGGCTTAGGTAAATGCATGGAAGATACATGCCACCGGGTCCGGCCCGAGCGGCTTGGGGATGATGCGGCCCGAGGGGCGCCCCCAGCAAGGTAAGCTAAAGACATAAGAAAAAGGGGTACATGCCACAGGGACGGACCCACGCGGCCTGGGAATGATGCAGCCTGAGGGGCGCTCCCAGCTAAATAAACTTGGAAAATGTCACCTGGTTCTATTGATGAAGGGATGTCGGAGCAGCTAGAGGTACGCGGTGAAGGGGTCGCTCCTCACGAGCCACCGGGGCCCTGAGCCTCGGGAGGCTCTGGGGGTCCAGGCAGTTCCTTGAGGACCATCTCCATCTCCGTCAGGACGGCGTGATGCCTGGCCTCCTGAGCTGCCAGGATGCGCTGATAAGCAGACGCCACGCTCAGCAGGCCAAAAGGCTTGCGAACATAGCTATGCGGTGGACCCTCGCAGCGGCCCACGCGCGAAGGCCAGAAGGGCTCCTGAGATGCAGCCCTGTTGAGCCCTGGGACGTCGATGCAGACGCGCAGCCCAGCATCCTCGCCTGGATGGGGAGCTGCGCCTGGTGAGCGGCGGTCGCCGCGCATGGCCCTTGCGTCTTGCAGTTCCTGAGTGGTCCTGGTGATGAACTCCTGAGCGGTGGGGGCTCCTCGCCCTGTGTTCTCCTGAGGGAAACGTGCCATGAAGCACGCCTTCAAGTGGTGCCCGAGCCTCCCTCGTGATGTTGGCAAGGTCTGAGGCCCTCCAGAAGAGAGCCCCCGAGCCCTGCCCGAGAAGGGCGTCGGGCGCGCCTTCCTATGCGATGGAGGGAGGTGCCCTTGGCGTGGGTGCTGATCCTGACGAGGTTCCAGTCGCGACGCCACCCTCCTGAGGTTCTGTGCGGCACAACTGCTTCTTCTTCTTGGGGGTGGCCTCAGGAGGGCACTCGCCCTTGCTGTCGGGGTCGTCGATTGCGGCAACTTGGAAGGCACGCTCAAGGGAGCACATTGCATCTCTTTCTTCGCATGGGACCGTGATGATTCCGCCGCTTCCCGGCATCTTGAGGACATTGTAGCCATGATGGGTCACCGCCATGAACTTGGCTAGGGCTGGATACTCAAGGATGGCATTGTACGGCAGACGGATGTGCGCGACATCGAAGTCGATGAGTTTGGTGCGGTAGTTCTTGCGTTCTCCAAAGTTGACGGGAAGGCGGACCTGCCCGATCGGGGTAGTGGAGCCGTCGCTCACTCCTGAGAAAGGCTTGGTGGGTGAAGCTGATCATATGGCAGAGGTTGTCGAACGTGTCGACGGACAGGACGTTGAGCCCTGCGCCGCCGTCGATGAGGGTCTTGGTAACTTGCACGTTCCTGATGACTGGGGAGCAAAGCATCGGGAGGGCGCCTGCGGTAGCCGCACACTTGAGCTGACCGCTGAACTGAAGGTGATGGCGCACTTGGACCACCTGAGCGGGCATGTGGCCTCAAGCTTGGGGAGGACTGCATTCACTTCACGAGCAAACTGTTTGAAGATACGCTACGAGGCTGGGGCCTGAGCTCCGCCCAAGATGCTGCCGATAGCACGCGGCTCCTGGAAGCCCCCAACTTCCTCGTCTTGATGGTGGTCGTCATTCCTTCTTGGCGGCGGCGGTAGTGGAGGACGACCGGCGTTGCCCTGAGGACGATCCTCACGAGGCTGGTCCCTCCAGGCGCCCTCGCGAGGCTGATCCTGCCAGCGGTCCTCATGAGGCCGGTCGCGCCACTCCTGGCGCGGGCCACGGTCGTCCCAGCGTCCGCCACCACGTCCTCCTCCTCGGCCATAGCCCCGGTCATTGCGCTCTTGGCGTCGGCCGAAGCATCCTTCTCGAATGGCTCTGAGCTCTTGACAGTCGCTGGTGTTGTGGGTATGCAGGTTATGGAAGGCGCAGAACGGTCGGCTGCTCTTGGATGGCTCGGGCTGATCTCTGCCGCACTTGTTGTCCGGCTCCTCTGCGAGCACGGCTGCTCCCTTGCGCTTCACTTCCTTGGCCTTGGCTTTCTTCTCCTCTGGGTCTGCAGCCGGGAGCTCAAGGACGGAGAGGCGCCCTTCCTCAGCTCTTGCACACTTGGTCGCCAGGTTGAACAGCTCCAGGGATGTGCACAGCTCCTCGTGGATAGCGAGCTCCTCCTTCATCTTGACGGCACGGACGCCATCAGAGAACGCGGAGATGATGGCCTCATCCGTCACCTTGGGGATCTTGAGACGAACGTTGTTGAAGCGCTAGATGTACTTCTGGAGGGTCTCTCCTGGTTGTTTGCTTGACGCGGTGCAGGTCACCCGCGGGTGGTGGGCGATCGCGAGTGCCCTGGAAGTTGGCAACGAAGCGGTCGCGCATCTCGTCCCAGGAGGAGATAGAGCCTGGAGGCAGGTTCAGGAGCCACGAACAGGCGTCGTCTTTGAGCGCCATAGGGAACCAGTTCGCCATGACTTTCTCGTCGCCGTTGGCCGCCTCGATGCTTAGCTCGTAGAGCTGCAGGAACTCCGCGGGGTCGGGGGGTGCCGTCGTAGCAAGGAGGCAGATCTGGCTTGAACTTTCCCGGCCAGGCGACGCTACGCAGCTCGGGGGTGAAGGCGCGGCAGCCGGCCGTGGTCACCGGGGCCCGTCTTGGAGGTGGAGCTTGGTCTTGGCGCCCGCGTGCCGCTACAGCAAGCGGCGCGGGACCTTGCCGCAGCAAACGATCCTGGCGCGGCGGTGTGAGGAGTGGCGGAGCGTTCTCTTGTGGTCGAGGGACTTCTTGACAGCTTCTTTCTTCACGCGCGGGCGCCGGACGCGGTGGGTCACGCCGTGGAGCCGCGCGCCTTGGTGCCAGGGTGCCGTCTTGGTGCAGAGGTGGTGGAGGTGCTCCGTGAGCTACGTCGCCCGTAGCTGGCGGAGGGCGAGGCAGTGAAAGGGAAGGCGCGGCGAAGCCCCCTGCGGCGCTGACGAGCTCAGCGATGCGGTCGAGCCAGTCCTCATAGAGGTCGTCGACCGGGCGGTAGCGCAGGAGCTCGTGCGCCATGAGGAGCGCGGCCCGTGCGTCCATGGGAGCGCGACTAGCGTGGGACGACGAACCAGCGGGAGTCAGCAATGGAGTGGTGGTGCGGCCGTCCTGTCGCACCGAGGGGTGCAACGAGGACGCTTGTTGCTCGTTCCCCACCGGGCCGGTGGCGGCGTTGGCGGCAGGTGATGAAGAACGATGGGTGGCCTGCCGACAAGGGCCGTCTGAGCAACGCGGGTGGCAAGGGCAGCCCGGCGCTCAGCGCGGGCGCGACGTGCGTCCGCCATGGAGACGATGAAGCGATGTGACGCAGAGCGTCAAAAGGGAAGCTTCGGCGCACCCCTACCTGGCACGCCAAATGTCGGATCACGGGTTCCAGCAAAAGCCTTAAGGTTCAAACTCTGGGGTGTGTGCGAAGTTCTCCTTCTACCGATCCACGCCCTAGGATGCTAAGATCTCACGAACGAACTCAACGAACTCGCAACACAAGAGACACAAGATTTATACTGGTTCGGGCCACCGTTGTGGTGTAATACCCTACTCCAGTGTGGTGGTGGTGGATTGCCTCTTGGGCTATGGATGAACAGTTACAAGGGGAAGAACAGCCTCCTGAGGTTGAGGTGTTCTTGTGCTTGGTGTGTGGCTAAGGATCAGCTAAAGATCAGATCCAGCTCTCTAGGGGTCAATTGTCTCTTGATCCGTTTTCTCCTACGGTTGTGGCTAGTCCTATTTATAGAGGCCGTGGCCCTCTCCCCAAATATTGAGCGTGAAGGGAGCCAACAATGGCCAATTTGATAGGGGACAACTAGTACAGCTTATCCTGACAAAAGCGCTCTTTGCCTGCAAAAGGCTCCGGTGGTGACGCCGCTTCGGGCTCCATGGTGACCTCCGTCTTGCCGTCCTACTGGTCTTGGTCTCGTTGCACCGATATGGAAACCTTTGCTTGACGCCTCGGTACTCCGCGCCTGCGCTTGCTTCCTTAGCACCAAAGGGGAAACAAGGACACTGCGCGCGCTGGCGCGTGCCTGGCGCCCGCCTGACCTTGATCGTCATGGCTCACGTCACGAGAACCTCGCGAGGTTTGCCTTGCCATGATCTCTCCGCCCCTCGCGAGCCAACCTGGTGAGGCCGCTCCTGAGGAGGTCTTGTGTCATCCGCCTCGCGAGGCTTGTCCCCTTGCGATGGTCTTGAATGCCTTGTTGATGAAGATGGGCCGTACGGGCCCACGCGCAGAGCCACGCCATGGGCCGCAGGTAGGCAAGTCTGGGGACCCCCGTTCCCAGAACACCGACAAATGGAGAATTGTTTTCTGGAGGTAGGTGATGATGTGGTGTGAAGAGATAAGTGAGGGGGCCCACGTGGGGAACACAACCCACCAGGGCGCGCTTGGGGGTCCTGGCGTGCCCAGGTGAGTTGTGCCCACCTGGTGCACCTCCCTCTGAAATTATTTGCACCAGAAATTCTTAAATATTCAGAAAAAAATCATATTAAATTTTCAGAGCATTCTGAGAACTTCTATTTTTGGGTCATTTCTTTTTGCAGGGGAAATTTAGAAAACAAACAAAACATGACATTTTATTTTATTTAACTAATAAAAACAAAAAACAAAAGGTAGGGACAGAAGTTAGTGCTTACTAAATTCATCAACTTCATACCTCTCAAAAAATGATCCATTAATAAGGGTGATCAAGTCTTATTAACAACCACTTTCGATTAGCATGAAACCGAAGAACTTTCGTAATTCACTAATTTACCTCAATGGGGATATGAATCTCCCCAACAATGAGCATTTCATATTTCTTTTTAACAATAGGTAGGGGTATTTGAAAACTTCCAATAGTGATTGTCGGAGATTTTTTAATAACATTAATACTATTCACTTGGAATTGTTTCTTCGAGAAGTGCACCGTATGCTCATTACCATTGATATGAAAAGTGACCTTGCTTTTATTGCAATCAATAATAGCCACTTCAGTATTCAATAAGGGTCTACAAAGGATAATCGACATGTTGTCGTCCTCGGGCATCTCAAGTATAACAAAGTCAGTCAAAATAGTAACATTAACAACAACAGCGGGCACATCCTTGATACGTCCATTTCGCATCATGCTTTTATATCAATATTTATCGCATTATTGGCTGTTATTACACATTATGTCACAATACTTATGCCTATTCACTCTTATTTTACAAGGTTTACATAAAGAGGGAGAATGCCAACAGCTGGAATTCTGGGCTGGAAAAGGAGCAAATATTAGAAACCTATTCTGCACAACTCCAAAAGTCCTGAAACTCCACGGAAGTTATTTTTGGAAATAATAAAAAATACTGAGCGAAGAAAATACCAGAGGGGACCCACACCCTGGCCACGAGGGTGGGGGCGCGCCCTACCCCCTGGGCGCGCCCCCTGCCTCGTGGGCCCCTTGGTGGCCCTCCGGTGCCCATCTTCTGCTATATGAAGTCTTTCGTGCGAGAAAAAATCATAAGCAAGCTTACGGGACGAAACTCCGCCGCCACAAGGCGGAACCTTGGCGGAACCAATCTTGGGCTCCGGCAGAGCTGTTCTGCCGGGGAAACTTCCCCCCGGGAGGGGGAAATCATCACCATCGTCATCACCAATGATCCTCTCATCGGGAGGGGGCCAATCTCCATCAACATCTTCACCAGCACCATCTCCTCTCAAACCCTAGTTCACCTCTTGTATCCAATCTTTGTCCCAAAGCCTCAGATTGGTACCTGTGGGTTGCTAGTAGTGTTGATTACTCCTTGTAGTTGATGCTAGTTGGTTTATTTGGTCGAAGATCATATGTTTAGATCCTTTATGCATATTAATACTCCTCTGATTATGAACATGAATATGATTTGTGAGTAGTTACGTTTGTTCCTGAGGACATGGGAGAAGTCTTGCTATTAGTAGTCATGTGAATTTGGTATTCGTTCGATATTTTGATGAGATGTATGTTGTCTCTCCTCTAGTGGTGTTATGTGAACGTCGACTACATGACACTTCACCATTATTTGGGTCTAGAGGAAGGCATTGGGAAGTAATAAGTAGATGATGGGTTGCTAGAGTGACAGAAGCTTAAACCCTAGTTTATGCGTTGCTTCGTAAGGGGCTGATTTGGATCCATATGTTTCATGCTATGGTTAGGTTTACCTTAATACTTCTTTTGTAGTTGCGGATGCTTGCAATAGGGGTTAATCATTAGTGGGATGCTTGTCCAAGTAAGTACAGCACCCAAGCACCCGTCCACCCACATATCAAATTATCAAAGTACCGAACGCAAATCATATGAGCGTGATGAAAACTAGCTTGACGATAATTCCCATGTGTCCTCGGGAGCGCTTTTCTCTATATAAGTGTTTGTCCAAGCTTGTCCTTTGCTACAAAAAGGATTGGGCCATCTTGCTGCACTTTATTTACACTTGTTACTTGTTACCCGTTACAAATTACCTTATCACAAAATTATCTGTCACTGATAATTTCAGTGCTTGCAGAGAATACCTTGCTGAAAACCGCTTATCATTTCCTTCTGCTCCTCATTGGGTTCGACTCTCTTACTTATCGAAAGGACTACGATAGATCCCCTATACTTGTGGGTCATCAAGACTCTTTTCTGGCGCCGTTGCCGGGGAGTGAAGCGCCTTTGGTAGGTGGAAATTGGTATGGAAAAATTTATATAGTGTGCTGAAATTTACTGTCACTTGTTACTATGGAAAGTAATCCTTTGAGGGGCTTGTTCGGGGTATCTTCACGCCGTCCGGAACCACAATTACCCACCGCTCAACCTACTGAACCTACTAAAAATTTTACTTTGAAATTCCTTCGGGTATGATAGAGAAACTGCTAGCTAATCCTTTTGCAGGAGATGGAACATTGCATCCCGATTTACACTTGATCTATGTGGATGAACTTTGTGGATTATTTAAGCTTGCAGGTATGCCCGATGATGTTATCAAGAAGAAGGTCTTCCCTTTATCTTTGAAGGGAGATGCATTGACATGGTATAGGCTATGTGATGATATGGGATCATGGGACTACAAACGATTGAAATTGGAATTTCATCAGAAGTTTTATCCTATGCATCTTGTTCATCGCGATCGTAATTATATATATAATTTTTGGCCTCGCGAAGGAGAAAGCATCGCTCAATCTTGGGGGAGGCTTAAGTCAATGTTATATTCATGCCCCAATCATGAGCTCTCAAGAGAAATGATTATTCAAAAAATTTATGCTCGGCTTTCTGACAACAATCGCTCCATGCTCGATACTTCTTGGACTGGTTCTTTATGATGAAGACTATTGAATTCAGATGGGATTTATTGGAAAGGATTAAACGCAACTCTGAAGATTGGGATCTCGACGAAGGTAAGGAGTCAGGTATAACACCTAAGTTTGATTGTGTTAAATCTTTTATGGATACCAATGTTTTCCGTAAATTTAGCACTAAATATGGACTTGACTCTGAGATAGTAGCTTCTTTTTGTGAATCCTTTGCTACTCATGTTGATCTCCCTAAGGAGAAGTGGTTTAAATATCACCCTCCCATAGAATTAAAAGTAGTTGAACCTATTAAAGTTGAAGAAAAGACTATCACTTATAATGATCCTATTGTTCCTACTACTTATGTTGAGAAACCACATTTTCCTGTTAGGATAAAGGATCATGCTAAAGCTTCAACTGTGGTTCGTAAAAGTAATATTAGAACATATACACCCCCTGAGCAAGTTAAAGTTGAACCTAATATTGCTATTGTTAAAGATCTCTTGGTTGATAATATTGATGGGCATGTTATTTACTTTTGTGAGGAAACTGCTAGAATTGCTAAGCCTGGTACTAAAGATAAACATAGACATGTGGTAGGCATGCCTGTTATTTCTGTTAAAATAGGAGATCATTGTTCTCATGGCTTGTGTGATATGGGTGCTAGTGCAATACCTATTTCTTTATACAAAGAAATTATGCATGATATTCCACCTGCTGAGATAGAAGATATAGATGTTACAATTAAACTTGCCAATAGAGATACTATTTCACCGATTGGGATTGTTAGAGATGTTGAAGTCTTGTGTGGGAAAGCTAAATATCCCGCTGATTTTCTTGTTCTTGGTTCCCCACAAGATAGCTTTTGTCCTGTTATATTTGGTAGACCCTTCTTGAATACTGTTAATGCTAAGATAGACTTCGAAAAGGATGTTGTTACTATTGGTTCGGATGATATGTCTCATGAGTTTAATTTTTCTAAATTTCGTAGATAACCCCGTGATGAGGAATTGCCTAGTAAGGATGAAATTATTGGTCTTGCTTCTATTGTTGTGCCTCCTAATGATCTTTTAGAACAATATTTGCTAGACCATGAAAGTGATATGTTTATGAATGAAAGAAGGGAAATAGATGAAGTATTCTTTAAACAGGGGCCTATTCTGAAACACAACTTGCCTGTTGAAATCCTAGGGAATCCTACTCCACCCAAGGGTGATCCCGTGTTTGAGCTTAAACCGTTGCCTGATACTCTTAAATATGCTTATCTTGATGAAAAGAAGATATATCCTGTTATTATTAGTGCTAACCTTTCACAGCATGAAGAAGAAAAATTGTTGAAAACTCTGAAGAAGCACCGTGCTGCTATCGGATATACTCTAGATGATCTTAAGGGCAATAGTCCCACTCTATGTCAACACAAAATAAATTTGGAGAAAGATGCCAAACCAGTTATTGATCACCAACGACGGTTAAATCCTAAGATGAAAGAAGTGGTAAGAAAGGAAATATTAAAGCTCCTTGAGGCAGGTATAATTTATCCCGTTGCTGATAGTCAGTGGGTAAGTCCTGTCCATTGTGTCCCTAAGAAGGGAGGTATTACAGTCGTTCCTAATGATAAAGATGAATTGATTCCGCAAAGAATTATTACAGGTTATAGGATGGTAATTGATTTCCGTAAATTAAATAAAGCTACTAAAAAGGATCATTACCCTTTGCCGTTCATAGATCAAATGCTAGAAAGATTATCCAAACATACACATTTTTGCTTTCTAGATGGTTATTCTAGTTTCTCTCAAATACCTGTGTCAGCTGATGATCAAGCAAAAACCACTTTTACTTGCCCTTTCGGTACTTTTTCTTATAGACGTATGCCTTTTGGTTTATGTAATGCACCTGCTACCTTTCAAAGATGCATGATGGCTATATTCTCTGACTTCTGTGAAAAGGTTTGTGAGGTTTTCATGGATGACTTCTCCGTTTATGGATCCTCTTTTGATGATTACTTGAGCAACCTTGATCGAGTTTTGCAGAGATGTGAAGAAACTAATCTTGTCTTGAATTGGGAGAAATGCCACTTTATGGTTAATGAAGGAATTGTCTTGGGGCATAAAATTTCTGAAAGAGGTATTGAAGTTGATAAAGCTAAAGTTGATGCTATTGAAAAGATGTTGTGTCCCAAGGACATCAAAGGTATAAGAAGTTTTCTTGGTCATGCCGGTTTTTATAGGAGGTTCATTAAGGACTTCTCAAAAATTTCTCGGCCTCTGACTAATCTATTACAAAAAGATATTCCCTTTGTCTTTGATGATGATTGTGAAGAAGCATTTGAAATACTTAAGAAAGCATTGATTTCTGCACCTATCGTTTAGCCACTCGATTGGAATTTACCCTTTGAAATTATGTGTGATGCTAGTGATTATGTTGTAGGTGCTGTCCTAGGGAAAAGAGTTGATAAGAAATTAAATGTTATTCAATATGCTTGTAAAACTCTAGACAGTGCCCAGAGAAATTATGCTACTACTGAAAAAGAATTCTTAGCAGTTGTATTTGCTTGTGATAAGTTCAGACCCTATATTGTTGATTCTAAAGTAACTATTCACACTGATCACGCTGCTATTAAATATCTTATGGAAAAGAAAGATGCTAAACCTAGACTTATTAGATGGGTTCTTTTGCTACAAGAATTTGATTTACATATTATTGATAGAAAGGGAGCTGAGAACCCCGTTGCAGACAACTTGTCTAGGTTAGAGAATGTTCTTGATGACCCACTACCTATTGATGATATCTTTCCTGATGAACAATTAGCTATCATAAATGCTTCTAGTACTGCTCCATGGTATGCTGATTATGCTAATTACATTACTGCTAAATTTATACCACCTAGTTTCACATACCAACAAAAGAAAAAGTTTTTCTATGATTTGAGACATTACTTCTGGGATGACCCACATCTTTATAAAGAAGGAGTAGATGGTGTTATTAGACGTTGTGTACATGAGCATGAACAGGAACAGATCCTACGCAAGTGTCACTCCGAGGCTTATGGAGGGCACCACGCTAGAGATAGAACTGCACACAAGGTATTGCAATCCGGTTTTTATTGGCCTACTCTCTTCAAGGATGCTCATAAGTTTGTCTTGTCTTGTGATGAATGTCAAAGAATTGGTAATATTAGTAGACGTCAGGAAATGCCTATGAATTATTCACTTGTTATTGAACCATTTGATGTTTGGGGCTTTGATTATATGGGTATACTCATATTTTAGTTGCTGTTGATTACGTTACTAAGTGGGTAGAAGCTATTCCAACTAGCAATGCTAATCATAACACCTCTATTAAGATGCTTAAAGAAGTTATTTTTCCGAGGTTTGGAGTCCCTAGATATTTAATGACTGATGGTGGTTCACATTTTATTCATGGTGCTTCTCGTAAAATGCTTGCTAAGTATGATGTTAATCATAGAATTGCATCCCCTTATCACCCACAGTCTAGTGGTCAAGTAGAATTGAGCAATAGAGAGCTCAAATTAATTTTGCAAAAGACTGTTAATAGATCTAGAAAGAATTGATCCAAGAAACTTGATGATGCATTATGGGCCTATAGAACAGCATATAAAAATCCTATGGGTATGTCTCCGTATAAAATGGTTTATGGAAAAGCATGTCACTTACCTCTCGAACTAGAACATAAGGCATATTGGGCTATTAAAGAGCTCAATTATGTTTTCAAACTTGCCGGTGAGAAGAGGTTATTTGACATTAGCTCACTTGATGAATGGAGAACCCAAGCCTATGAGAATGTCAAGTTGTTTAAAGTAAAAGTTAAAAGATGGCATGACAAAAGGATACAAAAGCGTGAGTTTAATGTAGGTGATTATGTATTGCTATACAACTCTCGTTTAAGATTTTTTGCAGGAAAACTTCTCTCTAAATGGGAAGGTCCTTACGTTATCAAGGAGGTCTATCGTTCTTGCCATAAAAATCAACAACTTCGAAGGCACAAATCCGAAGGTGGTGAACGGTCAAAGAATCAAACATTATATCTCGGGTAATCCCATAAATGTTGAAACTAATGTTATTGAAACCGTAACCCTGGAGGAATACATAAGGGACATTTACCAGAACGTTTCAGACTCCGAAAAAGAATAGGTATGTGGTGTGGTAAGTAAACCGACTCCAAAACAGCTCTAATGGCAATTTTTCTCCGTTTTGGAATATTTAAGAAAATAGGAAAATCAGAAGCAGTCCGGGAAGGACACGAGGCTTCCACGAGGGTGGGAGGCGCGCCCTACCCCCTGGGCGCGCTCCCCTGCCTCGTGGGCACCTCGTGCGCTCTCCGGACTCCGATTTCTTGCACGATACTTCTTTTGCTTGGTAAAAATTCATTATATAATCTCCCGAAGGTTTTGACCACCGTATCACGCAATTATCCTCTGTTCTTGTTTTGAGCTGTTTTCTGTCAGGGTTGTCAAGGCCAGGCATCATGTCGTCCCCGTCCTCCAGCAATGGTGACAACGATGCTTGGCTAATGAAGATAGAAATGAAGAGGGAAGAACCCATGGAGATCAACAAGGATGAAGGGATCAAGAAGGCCACGGAGGACCAAGTTCCGGCAGCAGAAGACATCCTTCAACTTGATCACAATCTTCTTACCCCAACTGAGATCGAAGCTTTCAAGATGATTGAGTTAGCTCGTAGACAAAACAAGTATCTCACACGTGAAAATATTTTGTTGCAGGAGCATATCGTCGCACTCAAGGGCATTATCCGCAAGTTGGAGGATCTCTTACACTCGATGTGCGACTACCCATCATCACCACCATCTTCTTCACCAGCAAAGGAGATATAATCACATGGGTATGGGCACTCCCCTTGGCAACTGCGAAGCTTGGGGGAGGTGCCCCGGTATGGTATCACCATCACACTCCTATCTTTACCTTTTTCTTAGTTCGATCCTTTTGGTATTATCTTGATCTAGTAGAATAAAGTTTTAGTATGATTTAGCTTCGAGTTTGAGTTTTGCTTTATGATCCTTCTATGTAATCGAGTCCGTGAGCTATATATAATAAAGATTAGTGTTGAGTCAAGGGCTTGATTATCTTGCTATGATCTTGAGGGAATAAAAGAAAAGGAAAGAATAAAAAGAAATAAAGAGATCATATTGATCTTATGGGAAGTAATGACTTCACATATAAAGACTATGATGATTAAAAGTTGTTGAGAGTTGACAAACATAGTTTCGTTCATCGTTGCAATTAATAGGAAGTAATAAAGAAAGAGAGGTTTCACATATAAATATACTATCTTGGACATCTTTTATGATTGTGAGCACTCATTAAAACATGACATGCTAAAGAGTTGATGTTGGACAAGGAAGACAACGTAATGGGTTATGTTTTCTTATATCTAAAATAAAGTATATTGTCATGGATCATCCAACATGTTGAGCTTGCCTTTCTCCCTCATGCTAGCCCAATTCTTTGCACCAAGTAGAGATACTACTTGTGCTTCCAAATACCCTTAAAACTAGTTTTGCCATGAGAGTCCACCATATCTACCTATGGATTGAGTAAGATCCTTCAAGTAAGTTGTCATGGGTGCAAGCAATAAAAAATTTCTCTCTAAATATGTATGATTGATTAGTGTGGAGGAAATAAGCTTTATACGATCTTGTGATGTGGAAGAAATAAAAGCGAACTGCATAATAAAGGTCCCCATCACAAGTGGCAATATAAAGTGACGTTCTTTTGCATTAAGATTTTGTGCATCCAACCATGAAATTGCATGACAACCTCTGCTTCCCTCTGCGAAGGGCCTATCTTTTACTTTTATCTCTTACCCTTATGCAAGAGTCATGGTGATCTTCACCTTTCCTTTTTACATTTTATCCTTTGGCAAGCACAGTGTGTTGGAAAGATCCTGATATATATATATATATATATATATATATATATATATATATATATATATATATATATATATATATATATATATATCTAGTTGGATGTAAGTTAGCATGAGCTATTATTGTTGACATTACCCTTGAGGTAAAAGGTTGGGAGGCGAAACTATAAGCCCCTATCTTTCTCTGTGTTCGATTAAAACTCTGTAACCACAAGTATTGCGTGAGTGTTAGCAATTGTGAAAGACTAAATGATAGTTGAGTATGTGGACTTGCTGAAAAGCTCTTACATAGACTCTTTCCGATGTTATGATAAATTGCAATTGCTTCAATGACTGAGATTATAGTTCGCAAGTTCTCAATGAAGTTTCTGATTCATACTTTACATTGTGAATAGATTATTACTTGAGCACAAGAAATCATATGACAATATATATATATGTTGTTGTGATAAGAATGATCATGATGCCCACATGTCCGTATTTTATTTTATCGACACCTCTACCTCTAAACATGTGGACATATTTATCGTTATCGGCTTCCGCTTGAGGACAAGCGAGGTCTAAGCTTCGGGGAGTTGATACGTCCATTTTGCATCATGCTTTTATATCAATATTTATCGCATTATGGGATGTTATTACACATTATGTCATAATACTTATGCCTATTCTCTCTTATTTTACAAGGTTTACATAAAGAGGGAGAATGCCGGCAGCTGGAATTCTGGGCTGGAAAAGGATCAAATATTAGAAACCTATTCTGCACAACTCCAAAAGTCCTGAAACTCCACGGAAGTTATTGTTGGAAATAATAAAAAATACTGAGCGAAGAAAATACCAGAGGGGGCCCACACCCTGGCCACGAGGGTGGGGGGCGCGCCCCCCTGCCTCGTGGGCCCCCTGGTGGCCCTCCGGTGCCCATCTTCTGCTATATGAAGTCTTTCGTCCGAGAAAAAAATCATAAGCAAGCTTACGGGACGAAACTCCACCGCCATGAGGCGGAACCTTGGCGGAACCAATCTAGGGCTCCGGCAGAGCTGTTCTGCCGGGGAAACTTCCCTCTGGGAGGGGGAAATCATCACCAACGATCCTCTCATCGGGAGGGGGCCAATCTCCATACACATCTTCACCATCACCATCTCCTCTAAAACCCTAGTTCATCTCTTGTATCCAATCTTTGTCCCAAAGCCTCAGATTGGTACCTGTGGGTTGCTAGTAGTGTTGATTACTCCTTGTAGTTGATGCTAGTTGGTTTATTTGGTCGAAGATCATATGTTTAGATCCTTTATGCATATTAATACTCCTCTGATTATGAACATGAATATGATTTGTGAGTAGTTACGTTTGTTCCTGAGGACATGGGAGAAGTCTTGCTATTAGTAGTCATGTGAATTTGGTATTCGTTCGATATTTTGATGAGATGTATGTTGTCTCTCCTCTAGTGGTGTTATGTGAACGTCGACTACATGACACTTCACCATTATTTGGGTCTAGAGGAAGGCATTGGGAAGTAATAAGTAGATGATGGGTTGCTAGAGTGACAAAAGCTTAAACCCTAGTTTATGCGTTGCTTCGTAAGGGGCTGATTTGGATCCATATGTTTCATGCTATGGTTAGGTTTACCTTAATACTTCTTTTGTAGTTGCGGATGCTTGCAATAGGGGTTAATCATAAGTGGGATGCTTGTCCAAGTAAGGACAGCAGCCAAGCACCGGTCCACCCACATATTAAATTATCAAAGTACCGAACGCGAATCATATGAACGTGATGAAAACTAGCTTGACGATAATTCCCATGTGTCCTCGAGAGCGCTTTTCTCTATATAAGTGTTTGTCTAGGCTTGTCCTTTGCTACAAAAAGGATTGGGCGATCTTGCTGCACTTTATTTACACTTGTTACTTGTTATCCGTTACAAATTACCTTATCACAAAACTATATGTCACCGATAATTTCAGTGCTTGTAGAGAATACCTTGCTGAAAACCGCTTATCATTTCCTTATGCTCCTTGTTGGGTTCGACACTCTTACTTATCGAAAGGACTACGATAGATCCCCTATACTTGTGGGTCATCAATCCTCACAGATACCGATAGGTATGGCAGTTGATTTGTCAGCCATTTGCAAAGATATTTCAGTAGGTCCTCGGGCTAAGGGGTCCTCGGGCGTCCGGCCTGTTGGACATGGCCCGGACTAATGGGTTGTAAAGATACAAGACCGAAGACTCTCTCTCTCGTGTCCGGATGGCACTCTCCTTGGCGTGGAAGGCAAGCTTGGCGACCAAATATGAAGATTCCTTTTTCTGTACCGACTTTGTACAACCCTAGTCCCCTCCGGTGTCTATATAAACCGAAGGGCTTAGTCCGGGGAAAGAGATATATTGTCATACAGGATAGACTTCTAGGGTTTTAGCCATTACGATCTCGTGGTAGATAAACTCTTGTAATACTCATATTCATCAAGATCAATCAAGCACGAAGTAGGGTATCACCTCCATAGAGAGGGCCCGAACCTGGGTAAACATTGTGTCCCCCGTCTCCTGTTACCATCGACCTTAGACGCATAGTTCGGGACCCCCTACCCGAGATCCGCCGGTTTTGACACCGACATTGGTGCTTTCATTTAGAGTTCCATTGTGCCGTCCCCAAAAGGTTTGATGGCTCCTTCAAATGTCAACAACGACGTTGTCCAAGGGGAAACCTTCCTCCCCGGACAGATCTTCGTGTTTGGCGGCTTCGCACTGCGGGCCAACTCGCTTGGCCATCTGGAGCAGATCGATAGCTACGCCCCTGGCCGTCAGGTCAGATTCAGGAGCTTGAACTACGTAGCGGACAATCACGGAGACTTGATCTTCGACGGATTGGAGACCACGGCAGTCGTTTCCCTTCACCACGATGAACATGACTTAAATCTGTCATCGGGCCATACCCAGGAAATTGCACCGGTAACCGCTCTGGCCTTAGATCTGGAGCAGATCGCGCCATCCGAGGACAGGAAGCTCAACCCCGCCACGGAGGCCGCAGATTCCATGGCATTGGAGCCGCACACAGACCTAACCTCGAGTGATGTCTGTGTCACCGGAACCTCGGACTCGTTTCCGGCAATAAGTTCTGAACCATGTGCATCCGCGTATGTCGGGCTGGATCGGTCATCGACCGCTGGATTCAGCGCCGCGGACACCTTCCTGCACTCGCCTTTAGGCGACGTGCCGAACTCATTAAAAAATCTATCCTTACGGGGAACTCACAGCCGAACTATATCCGGTTCGAACTAGAGGCTGATGATGGGGAATTTCGCTTCCCACCCACCACCCACTACATAGCCACAGTCGAGGACTTAACCGACATGCTCGATTACGGCTCCGAAGACATCGACGGTATGGACGACGATGCCTATGAGGAACAAGGCCAAAACCCGCAGTTTACCGGACGCTGGACAACCACTTCTGTGTACGACGTATACATGGTGGATACACCTAAAGAAACTAACGACGGTGACAAAGAAGATCCAGTTGAGGATAAACCTCCTGAGACACAGCCCAGACGCCGGCGTCAGCGGCGCCACTCTAAGTCACGTTGTGCAAAAGATAGCAATACCGGCACTGGAGAAAACAATACTCCGGACGATGCCGAAGACAATGAAGACCCTGTTGAGGTAACCTCCGAACAAGATGAACAGGAAGACGAGCATGTTAGCCCTGATGAACAAGCCATACACGAAGACTCGGAGGAAAGTAATTATCGTCCACTCTCCGAGGATGAGGAGAGCCTTGGAAACAAGGATTTCATCGTGCCTGAGGAACCTCTCTAGCAGGAGCGCTTTAAACGCCGGCTAATAGCCACTGCAAGGAGCCTGAAAAAGAAGCAGCAGCAGCTTCAAGCTGACCAAGACCTGCTCAATGATAGATGGACAGATATCCTAGCAGCCAAAGAATACGGCCTCAAGCGCCCAACCAAGGGTTACCCGAAGCGCAGATTACTACCTCAGTTCGATGAGGAGGCTACGGAACCTGTACCACGCGGTCGGGACAATGCGGCCGACCGATCACAACGTGGTCGGGATAAAACGACAGCTCAAGCCGAACAGCAGCCCGCCTCATCCCAATGAAAAAACGGAGATAAAACAGCTCGGGGTCATACATACGACCCTCGGCAGGACCTGGACAGTAGAGAAGAACATACTAGATCGATCTACGGATCGCAAGGACGTGCCTCGACACACAACGTCGGCTACCTATTCAGACGTGACAAGTCTAGTCACGCCCGGGCCGAAAATCGCAGACGGACTCCATCTGAGCTACGTCGCGACGTGGCCCAATATAGAGTCACCACACACCCACTCTGCTTCACTGACGAAGTAATGGAGCATGAATTCCCAGAAGGGTTTAAACCCGTGAATATTGAATCATACGATGGAACAACTGATCCCGCGGTGTGGATCGAGGATTTTCTTCTCCATATCCATATGGCCCGCGAAGATGACCTCCATGCCATCAAATACCTACCGTTAAAACTCAAAGGACCAGCTCGGTACTGGTTAAACAGTCTGCCAGAAAACTCTATTGGCAGCTGGGAGGACTTGGAAGACGCCTTCCACGACAACTTCCAAGGTACATATGTCCGGCCACCAGATGTCGATGACTTAAGTCACATTGTCCAGCAGCCCGGAGAGTCAGCCAGGAAGCTCTGGACTAGGTTCTTAGTTAAAAAGAACCAAATAATCGACTGTCCGGACGCGGAAGCCCTAGCAGCCTTCAAACACAGCGTTCGGGACGAGTGGCTCGCCCGCCACCTCAGTCAAGAAAAACCAAAATCCATGTCATCCCTTACCGCTCTGATGACCTGCTTTTGCGTGGGAGAAGACAGCTGGCTCGCTTGTAGAAGCAACAGCGCCAGCGATCTGGGCACTTCTGAAGTGCGAGACAGCAATGGCAAGCCGCGACGCAGCAAGCACAAACGTCGCAATAATAATGAAAAAACGCACGACACAGCGGTCAACGCCGGATTCAGCGGTCCCAAACCCGGTCAACGGAAAAAGCCATTCAAGGCAAACAGATATGGACCATCCAATTTAGACAAGATATTGGATCGGCCCTGCCAGTTTCATGGCCATCCTGATAAACCAGCTAATCATACCAACAGAAGCTGTTGGGTCTTCAAGCAGGCCGGCAAGCTCAACGCCGAACACAAGGGGAGGAGGCCGCCCGGTGAGAGCGACGACGAAGAGACTCACCAACCAAATACCAGGGGTCAGAAGCAATTTCCCCCCGAAGTAAAAACAGTGAACATGGTATACATGACACACAACTCTACAAGGGAGCAGGAGAAGCACTCCCTCCGGACCAAGGATCATACTACGGCAACCTTAGCCGAAGTACAAAGCCGTCTTATTAAACTGCATACCTTGTCAGGCATTAGGCCATCGGTCTCCATTCAACAGGATCGACCAATTCCGGAGCGGGACCAGCAGTTCGGCTTCCGTCGTCCACCTCATATACCTGTGAAATCTGTACCGCGCGTACATAACTATGCACTTAAGATACCTTGGGCATCGGCGGAAGCACAATATGGATGAGCCTGCAAGTACTCCCATAACTTATGTTTCTTTTCTAACTACTCTTTATTTTTCATTATTCTTTACCACAGGTGACGCAAAGGTTGGTCATCTCATGGACTCTACCGGAGTTCGGGTTCATACACTCACCTAAGGGCTATTTCTGTCAAGGAGTCCCCTCACCGAGGACAGGCGGCGCAGATGTGCGACAGGAAGTCCAAAATAACTTTTTGTAGACCACACTCTTTATTTCGAGCCTGTAAAGTGACTTTTTTCTCCGCCCTCGACCCCGGGCATGTCAAATAGCCGGGGTTGCGGCTTTGTTATCTATAAAATAACGATGGGCATATCACTCAGGTCCCAGTAAACATAATCCGCATCCAGCATTCGCTTTTTTCTAAAAGAACCGAATTTGGCTCCTGTGGTTGTTTCACACATACACCTCGGCATAACTTGCCAGGGGCTCGGTATGGGAACAAATGAGTTGCCGACAAGTCCGAACAGATTTATAGCGTACTTCGGCGTCGCGAGTTTGGCCTTATATGCATCAGCTCCGAATCATGTCTTGGGTCAATAGTTGGGTTGCCCGGCTCCTGTGCTTGCTACCTTACATTCCGCTCTATCGGCTAGGGTAGTAAAGGGAACTACTACGATTGTGCTTCCGGTTCATCTGGTCAAGCACCTCAGTAGAGAAAGCTGAAGACTGACTGTCATGATGCGGAGAGAGCTGGTCAATCACTCGATGACTTATCGGAATCTTTCGCGATTCCTTCCGTATTATACGAAGGACCTTTTCCTTCAGGTCATATATGTAACGCACCGTATTGGAGTAAGCCGTGAACATACCAGGGGCTATATCATAGCCCCCCCCCCATAAAACTCCTATGGCTAAGTGAAAGTGTTAACGCCCTATAGTCTGATTGCCTAGTTCATCGCATTGACACCTCCTTAATGGACCAAGACATTGGGTTAAGAGTGATCAAATGCTTTTCCGAACACCCCCGTACTTTATACGAGGGGGCTGAAGCCGACGACTGGAAAACTTTCATATTAATACACAAACGGCCGCACAGAAGGAACAAAAGTTTTAGGCGAAACTACATAAAATAGCCTTATTATAATATTGTTTTTTACAAGTTTCCATACATCTCACTCGAATATCATGTTTTTCGAGCATTGACCCTCTATCAAGCGGGCACCCTCCAGGACATCCTCGAAATAATGCTCTGGTGCGTGATGATCCTTGCCCTTGGGTGGACCCTTCGCTGCAACATCAATGGCCTTCATCTTTGCCCAGTATGTCTTGACACGGGCAAAGGCCATCCGTGCACCTTCAATGCATGCTGACCGCTTAACGACGACGATACGCGGCACTGCATCAGCAAGTCGCCGCACCAAACCAAAATAACTATCCGGAATTGGCTCGTTCGGCCACAGCCCGGTCATGACGTCCTTCATGGCAGAAACGGATAGTCTATGGAGCTCGGCCCATTGGGTCATCTGTTCGTTCAGCAACAATGGGCGTTTTGACGCACCGAATTGTGACCAGAAAAGCTTCTCCGTTGCATTCCCTTCTTGCGCCTGGTAAAACTGTGCCGCATCGGAAGCACTCTTCGGCAAGTCCAATAACGCGTCTGGAGAACTCCACACTTGATTAAGCGGAGCATAATTCGGATCGCCGAACTTAGTTTGCAATAAAAAGGGCTTACCAGCCGCGATCTCCCCACCTTGTCGGATCTCCTCATGGGCCGCTCTAGATTCGGACCGCGCTTCTTTCAGCTCTCGTAAGGCCTTGTCAAGATCAGCCGTTTTGGCTTTATTATCCTTCTCGAGGAATTCACAATGGCTAGCGGCATCCTTTAACTCACGCGCCATCTTGGATATTCTCTCCTTGCATTGGCGCCGAGCAGCCTGTTCGGCCTTTAACTCGGCAGATGCCTTCTCGGCAGCCGCATTATCACTCCGGGCTTGCTCCTTGGCCCAAGCCAGCTCATCCCGAAGGATCACAACTGCGACGGCACCATCTACAGTCATGCATATTTCAGTATAAAATTCTTGGCATCATGATCAATTACAAGCACGTGAATGTAATGACTATCCCCGAGACATACCTTGCATCTTGTCAAGCCGCCTGTTGATAAGCGTAATGTCATCATCCGCTACATCAAGCTTCCGCTGCAGATCTGCAACCTCTGTAGTCCGAGTAGTCACCAGGGGGGTAACAGCCTGTGTTCCAATTAATCAGATTATTTCCTGGGCATATCTTTTTGATCCTCTGATCGCCCCCCTTGGGAAGCCAATCAAAGTCTCAGGGGCTACTACCTATACACAGGTGCAGTTTGTGAATAAAACACACTCAAAGATTTTTCAGTACAAACCTCGAAGCCTCTTAACAGGCTCGCGCAGGCTTCATTCAATCCGCTTTTCGCGGACAGAACCTTTTCAACCACCGTACCCATCAAGGTACGATGTTCCTCCGAGACGGACGCCTGTCGCAGCATGTTCGTCAATAAATCCGGCGCTTCTGGACCTCCGAAAGCTGTTGTATGAGTACGGCCTCCCTTCGAAGGGATCTGTTTATCTGTCCCCAAAGTCGTCTCCGGCTGTAAACCGGACAGTCTGGGGCCTTTATTGTTGGCCCCCGGATCTTGGGCTACCGAAGTATCACCTTCGGGTAGTGTCTTCATCACCCCTCGCACCACTTGTGTTGATCAGGAGAGACCCTCCGGGACGACACCTCAAAGTCGTCCGCCTTATTGGGCGAGGAGACCGGTGGAGGTGTCTCGCTTTCCATCATCTCCGGAAGAAGATCTCCCGAGGAAGAGGATTGGTGAAGAAGACTATTTGCCGAGCTGCAAAAACATATATTCTAGATGTTACCTTGGTAACAGGAAAGGAACGGGATATGTTTAAAAACATCCTTGTTCGCTTATGATTCGGCTAGAGGCTTGTCCTCATCGTGGGACTGTGCGAGGACGCCATCCTCCAAGCCCGAGCCGCCCGACTGGGGCACCTTGCCTTGCTTAGAAGCCCTTTCCTCCCAATCTTCGGAGGCAGCCCTTTTCTTACCCTGGGGGGAAGAGACCTTGACTTCTCCTTCACTTTTGTCTTCGGACGATGGAATTTTGATTCCCCCGGACGCAATGTCTAATATACCTTCGGGATGGAGGCCGCTTTTGGTCCTCCCGCTTTTCGCCTTGTCCTCCTCCACAGGCATCTGGTATGCTGCCGGGGCCAGCATCCTTGTTAGTACGGGATCCGCTGAGTCTTCGGGGAGGGGGGCCGAACACCTAATTCGCTCCGCTTTCTTTATCCAGCCCTGGAAGAAGACAGTTTGCTCAGTAACATATTACGGCATACTTAACTACAAAGTATTCGGGAGTTGAGCGCTTACCGAGGTATCCAGATGGTTGCAATCGAGGCCGATGTCCTCGGTGGTGTCCGGCCACTGTTTTCGTTTCCCGAAAAACAACTTCCACATCCCTTTGTGCATAGTGCCGAAGAAGTGTTGGAGGGTTCGTGCTCCTTCCGGATTAAACTCCCACATGCGAAGAGGCCTACGCTAGCATGGCAAGGCTCGGCGGACTAGCATTACTTGAATCACGTTGACAAGATCGATGTCCTTCTCAAGGAGGGTTTGGATGCGGCTCTGTAGAGTCTGCACTTCATCAACTGATCCCCAGTCCAGCCCCTTATTAATCCATGATGCAAGCTGTAACGGAGGGCCAGAATGGAACGCAGGTATAGCTGCCCACTTGGTACTGCGGGGTTCTGTGATGTAGAACCACTCCCGCTGCCATTGGTTGGAAGTTTCGGTGATAGAGCCTTTTGGCCAGAGAGTATTGGTAAGCTTGCTCACTATAGCGCCGCCGCACTCCGCCTGTTTCCCGTCGACCACCTTCGGCCTCACACTATAGGTCTTGAGCCATAAGCCGAAGTGTGGGGGAATTCGGAAAAGGCCTCACACGTGATGATGAACTCTGAGACGTGGAGGAAAGAATCTAGGGCTAGATCATGAAAATCTAGTCCGTAATAAAACATGAGCCCCCGGACGAAGGGGTGAAGAGTGAACCCTAGACCTCGGAGGAAGTGAGAGATGAAACCCTCTCGCCGGATCTGGGAGTCGGAATAACCTGTCCTTGAGCAGGAAGCCTGTGGGGGATCTCCGCGGTCAGGTATCTGGCCGCCCGAAGCTTCACAATGTCCTCCTCTATAACAGAGGAAGCCACCCATCGGCCCTATGGGCTGGGTCTGGACATGATTTGGAAGCTTGAAGCAACGAAGTCGAACCTTGGGTGCTAGAACTCGAGGTTGGAAAGGCCGAGGAGAGGTTTGGCATGAAAAGTGACGGCCCTTGGCTCCTTTATAAAGGCAAAGGGTATCGAACGCCTCCTCCTAAGCCTGAAAACCTGCCTACTCCTAAGGAATCTTCCCAGTGGAACGGTTGGGTTACCCACACTCGTATTAATGAGAATCCCGCAATAAGGGGACACGATCTCTGCTTCGACAAGACATGCCAATAAAAGTCACGCCTCAAAACGTGGAACGGCAGGACAAGAAACGGTTTGAAATAAAGACCAGACAAGCATGATGTCACGTTACAAAAAGTTGTCAGCAGATTGGACTCGTGAAATATTATACTCTCTGCGGTTGTGTGTGGTACTTGTGTTGCAGATCCGGACAAGTTCGTTGCGTCCGAAGACTATCTTGGAGTATTCGGAAAGGGGAACCCGCCTTGCAATGCCGAAGACAATCTGCGCGCCGAACACCTCGTCATTGAAGCCTAGTTCAGGGGCTACTGAGGGAGTCCTGGACTAAGGGGTCCTCGGGTGTCTGGCATGTTGGACATGGGCCGGACTAATGGGCTGTAAAGATAAAAGACCGAAGACTCTCTCCCATGTCCGGATGGGACTCTCCTTGGCGTGGAAGGCAAGCTTGGCAACCAAATATGAAGATTTCTTTTTCTGTAACCGACTTTGTACAACCCTAGTCCCCTCCGGTGTCTATATAAACCGGAGGGCTTAGTCCAAGGAAAGAGATATATTGTCATACAGGATAGACTTCTAGGGTTTTAGCCATTACGATCTCGTGGTAGATCAACTCTTGTAATACTCATATTGACCAAGATCAATCAAGCAGGAAGTACGGTATTACCTCCATAGAGAGGGCCTGAACCTGGGTAAACATTGTGTCCCCCGTCTCCTGTTACCATCGACCTTAGACGCACAGTTCAGGACCCCCTACCCGAGATCCGCCGGTTTTGACACTGACAGTGAGTTTATTCAAACCAAGTCTTTTATATAAAGAGAAAGGCATAACACTAAGACCAGCTCCTAAATCACATAAAGCATTTTTCACATAGTTTCTTTTGGTAGAGCAAGGTATAGTTGGTATTCCCGGATCTCCAAGTTTTTTAGGTACTCCATCTTTAAAAGTATAATTAGCATGCACAGTGGAGATTTCAGCTTCCGGTATTTTTATCTTATGGGTGATGATGTCTTTCATATACTTTGCATAAGGAGGCATTTTCAAGATATCAGTCAAGCGAGTACGCAAAAAGACTAGCCTCAGCATTTCAACAAAGCGTTCAAGTTCTTCATCATCTTACTTTTTAGTTGACTTAAGTGGAAAGGGCATAAGTTTTTGAACCCACGGTTCTCTATCTTTACCATGCTTTCTAGCAATAAAGTCTCTTTTATCATATCATTTATTTTTGGTTTGTGGGTTATCAAGATCAACCGGTGGTTCTATCTCAACATCATTGTCTGGTTCTGTATTATTTGTTTGAGTGTCTTCATGAACCTCATCATTATCTTTTTCATTATCAGAGGGTGAGTGTTCATTACCAGACTGAGTTTCAGCATCAGAGATAGAAATTTCATTATCATTATCAGGAGGTTTTTCTACTTCAGGTTCACTAGAGGCATGCAAAGTCCTATCATTTTTCTTCTTCTTTTTCTTTTTAGAAGGACTATGTGTATCTGTATTAGCTCTTTGAGAGTCTTGTTCAATTCTTTTTGGGTGTCCCTCAGGATAAAGTGGTTCCTGAGTCATTTTAACTCCTCTAGTTGCTACTCTAACAGCAAAGTCATGTATGTTATTGTTCAATTCATCTAGCAACTCTCTTTGAGATTTAGCAACTTGTTCTAACTGGGTTTGAACCATAGAAGCATGTTTTCCAACACCTCTAACATCATTTGAGATTCTAAATAACAAGTCACTCAAGCAAGCAATCATATCAGAATTGTATTTCAATTGTTTCATAACGTTTGCATTGAAGTGATCTTGTTTTCTAATGTAGTTTTCAAACTCATAAAGGCATTGACTAGGGCGCATATTGTGAGGATTGTCATTATCATTGAACTTCATTAGAGAATTTACCTCTACCACCTTAGGCAGCGGTGGTTTATTAAGCCCATGTATTTCTTCAATAGGAGGTAAATTTTTGACATCCTCAGCCTTAATACCTTTTTCCTTCATAGATTTCTTTGCCTCTTGCATATCTTCAGGACTGAGATATAAGATACTCCTCTTCTTCGGAGTGGGTTTAGGCGGTGATTCAGGAAGAGTCTAATCATCATAATTTTTCAATATGTTACTCAATAATTCTTCAGCTTGCCCAACAGTTCGTTCCCTGAAAACACAACCAACACAACTATCTAGGAAAACCCTAGAAGCATCGGTTAGTCCATTATAGAAGATATCAAGTGTTGGGGATATTACTACTGGGCGTAAACTGGCCAGGAGAGGCCGGGTTATCCCCATAATGGATTATTATATCTGAAGCCCGTGAAAATCAAGATGGAGGCGCTTTATGTAGGCCCAGGGCCCAAGGTCGGTTTAAAGGTCTGTAGATGTAAACCGACATTGATATGTAAACTTGTGTTGTAAGATAGAAAGAGCAGAGACCAAACCGGACACGTTTATGAGCCGACCTCGGAATCCTGTAAACCGGCGGGCGTCAACCCATGTATATAAGGGGACGACCCGGCGGTGGTTTAGGGACAACAGACAACAACTCGAGACCCAGGCAAAGCGTATTCGCTCCCTGGTCATCGAAACCCTAGCAATCCTACAACAACTGGATCGTAGGCTTTTACCTTCACTGCAAGGGGCCGAACCAGTATAAACTCTCCGCGTCCCTTGTACGCTTTAACCCCTTTAAGCTAACCCGTTGCGATGGCTCCACGACTAAGTCCTTTCTCTAGGACATCTACCGTGACAAAACCACGACAGTTGGAGCCCACCGTGGGGCTATCGCACGATGGTTTCGAGTTCTTAGAGGGCAGCTTCGAAGGACTCAAGGGCTACGCTGTGGGCTGATAATCCCCAAGTGCAGGGAATCATCGTAGCAATTTCCAAAGGTGGAAGTGATAAGTATGGAGTGTCGAACCCACAAGGAGCTAAAGGTAAGATCAATATTCTCTCAAGCCCTATCTGCCACTGATACGACTCTACGTACACCGAACGTTTGCTTCCAACTAGAAACGAGAAATAAAACTACGTTGTGGGTATGAAGAGGATAACTTTGTATGATATCGGAGAGCTAAAATACAAAAGTAGGTGTTGTTATCATAAAGTTAGAATATATTACTAAATATTATAAATAGCGAGTGTCGAATAATGGTGGATCGGTGTGCGGAATTGTCCTAGGAAATTGTTAACAAGACCGGTGATCACTATTGCAGTTTCATATGAGGGAGAGGCATAAGCTAACATACTTTCTCTACTTGGATCATATGCACTTATGATTGGAACTCTAGCAAGCATCCACAACTACTAAAGATCATTAAGGTAAAACCCAACCATAGCATTAAAGCATCAACTCCTCTTTATTCCCATACGCAACAATCCCTCTTACTCGGGTTTGTGTTTCAGTCACTCACCAACCCACTATAAGTGAATCGTGAACGTATTGCAACACCCTACAGCGGGAAGCCCTCACGCTTGCGCGACACGGAGGGCACCATAGGACAGCATCAAAGTAAAACATGCAACTCATACCAATCTAGATCATCAATCAACCCAAAGACAAAAGATATCTACTCGAAACATCATAGGATGGCAGCACATCATTGGATCATAATATGTGGCATAAAGCACCATGTTCAAGTAGGGATTACAGCGCGGTGCGGGAGAGTGGACCGCATAAAAGAGGTGAGGATGGTGATGATGATGGTGATGTTGATGAAGACGATCACCGTGGCGATGATTCCCCTCCCGATGGCACTCCGGCGCCACCGGAAGAGAGGAGGAGAGGTTCTCCCCCTTGTGCTTCCTCCTCCATGGCCTCCACCTTCTGGTCCTTGGCCTTCATGGTGATGATGGCCCCTTCGGGATACTCCTCCATGGCCACCGATGATGATGGCCCCCTCCGGCAGGGTGCCGGAGAGGGCCTAGATTGACTTCTCGTGGCTACAGAGGCTTGCGGCGGCGGAACTTCCGATCTAGGTTTCTTTCTGGAAGTTTGGGTATATATAGAAGTGTTTTGCGTTGATTTCACGTTAGGGGGGTCTCCGGGCTGTCCACGAGGCAGGGGGCGCGCCCCCCACCCTCGTGGGCAGCCCAGGACTCTTCTGGCCTACTTCCGGTACTCCGTGGGCTTCTTCTGGTCCAAAAATGATCTCCGTCAAGTGGCACGTCAATTGGACTCCGTTTGGTTTTCCTTTTCTGCGATACTCTAAAACAAGGAGAAAACAGAAACTGGCACTGGGCTCTAGGTTAATAGGTTAGTCCCAAAAATCATATAAAAGTGTATAATAAAGCCCATTAAACATCCAAGATAGATAATATAACAGCATGAATACTTCATAAATTATAGATACGTTGGAGACGTATCAGCATCCCCAAGCTTAATTCCTGCTCGTCCTCGAGTAGGTAAATGATAAAAGAAATAATTTATGAAGTGTGAATGCTAGCAGGTGCACAAGTTTAATCAATGATAATTTCAGTCACCTTTTGTAGCATCATTATATGTCATAACAGTAGCTCATCTCATAAAACTTCTCATTATCAAGTAACAAGGTATTCACATGTTAAAGCTTTCTTGAAAACTAATTAACAATATTCTCAGTCATCAAACAATTGCAATTCATGTTATTTTCAGGAAGAGTCTATGTCAGAGCTTTGTGACACCCAAGTTTTTATTTGGATTTTTCAAAAGATTTTATTTGACTTGAGGGGAGTGATTTAAATTTTTCTTCAAGAGAACTCTCCCTCTCATATATTTTTACTTATGGCAAAAGTTTTATTTGGATTCACCCAAGTTCTGCCTTTGGTCTTGGAAGTTCTTGCTTTCCTTTTGGACTCAAGACAAAATGTTTTTCATTTGGGAAAATAACTTTTGAAAACCTTTTTGAATTTTGCACTATGGCTTTTGGAAAGTCCTTTGCCACTTTCAACAATTCCTCCTTGCCATGGCCCTAGTGCAAATGATCTCTCCTAACTCTTCCCTCACCTTTGGATCATGTTCTACACCAAATCCAGCAAGTTGAACCTCCCCATGTATCTATTTCCATTCAAATTATATTCAAACAAATTTCTGTCCTCTATTCTACCACTTGGAGATTTACAAAGGAACTCCTTTTTCTGCTTTGATTTTTGCCACCAAACCAACTCTCCCTCCTAGTCCTTTGAAACCCCAACCTAGAACCATGAAGATCCACTGGTCTTCAGTTCAAAATTTTCAAACTACACTTGCTACAAGTTTGGACCAGTTTTGACAAATTTGGTGAAATTCATTCAAAACCTTCTCCAAAACTTCCAAGTAAAATCAGGCAGCCTCTGGGTGCATTGAGTGGTCATCTCACCAAGTTACAGCTCCAGAAAAATTTATCTCATGGCCAAAACCTCCTGTCGAACACCTGCAGTGCATGGTCATTGTCAAGTTCAGAGTTTCAAAGATTCAGTCAAGTGGATGCTGTCGTTTTCTTCAGAAGCGGACGTTGATCTCGCCAGTGCCACCGCGTCGCCTTGCTCCTCGTCCCCGCTCTCTTGTTCCTGCACCGCACGAGCGCCTGGCGCCTTACGGGCGTCGGCGACGAGCAGCAGAAGGTGCGCCACCCCGTGACCGACGCCGGCGGCGGCTTTGCGGACGCCAGCGGGAGACACGGCGCCGACGACGCCACCCAGCGCCGCCCAAACCACCGGAGCTCGCCGCGTGGCCTTCCACTCCCCCGAACGCGCTGCCGCTCTCGTCGTGAACCGCAGGGCGCGTAGCGCGCTCTCTGCCGCCGTTGAGCCCGTGCGGTCACCTCACCGTGGACCGACGCCATTACGCCAAGACCGACCCCGTTTAGCTGCAAAACGAGTCCAGTAACCTCCACTGATGCTACCCGGCCGCTCAAACCACCTGCCACTCCACTGCTCCGCCGTAATCGCTCGCCGGAGATTCTCCGTTCTCGGCCACCCCGTCGATCTGCCTATAAATAGAGGCCCCGAGCTTCAACTCGAGCACCCACCATCCCTGCACTCCCCCTAGAGCAAGCCTAGCCACTGGTAGAGCCCCGAGGAGGTCTCCTTCCTTGACTCCGGCCGCCGAGATCCGCCACGGGATCCAGCCCGATTCGCCCCCGTGTGTGCTCCTCCGCCTCCATTCTCTTACCAGTAGCTTCACCACGCACCCCTCTTTCTGACCCGCACTTCAATTTGAAGCTTGCAGCCCTCCACCGGAGTTCCCCATCCTCACCCGAGCCGCCGTCCGCCGGAGAAAGTGTCGCCGTCGACGTGGTGCTCCCCGTTGGACGAGTCCACCACCCACCGACGCGGAAGCTCTTGGTACCCTCCGTTTCTCCTAACTCGCCGTGGTTCGACGCCGGCGTCCACCGCAGTCTTCGGGCGCCGGCGAGCCTTTCAAACCTGACATGTGGACCCCGCATGTCAGCCTCTGTTCTTTTATTCGCGAACCGTTTTCTGTTGGCGCCTTCGGGCAGAATACGTTTCCTCCTTTGCGCTTGCGCATTCCCAGCCGAAGCGTTTTCTGTTTTCTCAGTTAAAACCCTGGAACTTTTCTGTTTCATTACAGATAAGTCCCTGGACAGAAACCTTTATAACTTTTTAATAAAAAGGAATTTTTGAGTGATTCTTTTTCTGACAATCTCCAAATTTTGTCTAGTTTTTTATGGGATTTATTTGAAAAATATTTGGAAAAGTTTCTGTGTATGTGTTGGTTTTCACGTTAGTACCCGTTTCGTGATTGCCGTAGGTTCCGGGAGAGGTGAAGGGGCCGCGAACTTCGCCGAGCTAGACTCCGACTTCTCCGAACTAGGCAAGCATGTTTTGAACATTTGATATGGCAGATGTTTTGCATGTTCACGTGAGAGTTTGTGCGTGGCATATGAGTGTCGGTAAATACCTCGTTGCTTGTAAGGCAACGACCCGGTTGTGCCAAAGTCGCGATGACCTCTGATGAGAGATGGCCTAATCATGTGGTGACATGAAGGGCAGCAAGGTGGTACTGTTGTAGCATACCAGCCTTGCGTCATCCGACTTTCCCCAACGTTAACATGGTTGGAGCCACGTTATCGTTCTTTTCCCCGCATGTTCCAAAGTTGCGATGACCTCTGATGAGAGGTGGCCTAATCATGTGGTGACATGAAGGGCAGCAAGGTGGTACTGTTGTAGCATACCAGCCTTGTGTCATCCGACTCTTCCGACGTTAACATGGTTGGAGCCGTGTTACCGTTCTTTCCCCTTTCCGTGCTACCACATGTCTCATTGCCAGGATGCGGTTTAGTAAGTTGGTAACCTCTTTCCGTGTACACACCAAACAGAGAGGCCGGGATGATGGTACCTTGGCCCAGGATTAAAGCCAGTCATCCGGTCAGGGGGCATGGGTGTTTCCGGTTGGGACCGAGAGGGGGGCACCCCCTTAAAGCGCGCGTATAGAAATTTGATCCCATGTTACGCGAGGTTGTAGCCTCCCCGTCTCAAGGTTTTTCTTGAACGTCGCCGAGGGTGATCCCTGGCTTCGGATGGTTGAATTGGGTGTGTACTGGTTAGACGTGTTTCTTCCAAAACACCGTAGACGGAACTAGTCCCCGTGACTACTGAAATCCGTTGGCTGTGGTTAAGTACAAACTCTGCAGAGTCAATTCTTTCGAAATCATCGTACCCATGATCAAGCAGTGTAAGAATTATATCCATATCTATCTGTGTGACAAAACTTGCCCCGGTGAACAAGCTCAAGTGGTAAAATTCAGATTTATTGTTATTCCTGTGGATGGACTAACTTTATTTTGTGTCTCATGCTTGTGATAATTTATGTTCCCGAACTGTTGTATTAATGAGATGTGATTTAAGCCCTTTATGTGACGTCGCTCAGACGTCCGACTGTGGCGTGTACTCGTTTCTCACTTTCAATTTAAGCCCTTTATGTGATGTCGCTCAGACGTCCGACTGCGGCATGCACTGTCTTTACTTTCTGTTATAAGCCCTTTATGTGGTGTCGCCCCGACGCCCGACTGTGGCATTATTATTCCGTATTTTCCGCTCGAGGAGTCTTTCAGACACTCGTTTGGCACCTGTATTATTATTCCGCATTTTCCGCTCGAGGAGTCTTTCAGACACTCGTTTGGCACCCGCATTAATATTCCGCATTTTCCGCTCGAGGAGTCTTTCAGACACTCGTTTGGCACCAGTATTACTATTCTGCAGTTTCCGCTCGAGGCGTCATTCAGACCCTCGTTTGGCACCAGTATTACTATTCTGCAGTTTCCGCTCGAGGTGTCATTCAGACCCTCGTTTGGCACCAGTATTACTATTCTGCAGTTTCCGCTCGAGGCGTCATTCAGACCCTCGCTTGGCACCCAGTATTTATTATCTCTATGTCTGATCGCACTGGTTAACTTGTTCATATGCTTCATGTTTACATTTGTTATACCTTATGTCCGAACTGTCTTGCGAGTACTTTCATAGTACTCACCTAGCTTGTTGATTTGGCCAGATGTTGACGAAGGCGATCTCTTGGATGAAGAGTTTGATAGCGCGTCCGATGCCTAGAGGAGTCCCAGTCAGTCCTACGCGATCCTGGATATTGGTCACTTGTATCGTTTACGCTTCCGCCACCCGCAATAAGTCTTCTCGAGCCTCACTCCGACGCTCGATGAGTTGTAGTCTTCTGGAATCATATCACTCGCTTCGCGATGATATTTCCACCACCATCATTGTCATGAGTTAGTAGTATGCCACCCTATCCGCCGTCCTGTTTTAGCGGCGTGCATGTAATAAATTGTTGGGCAGTCTCTGCTCAACCTTGTATTATATTTAGTACTCCTGGTATTTTTCTTCTGTGACCAAGATATTGTCTACCAGTGGGAAGGAATTCTTCCTCGCTGGTCCGTAAAAGGGATTGGTCTCTCAATAATTATTTTATTGAAAAACCGGTCGTGACAAGCTTTGATTTAGCAAACTCCACAGACTCAACTATTATTTAGTCTTTCACAATTGCTAACACTCACGCGATATTTATGGGTTCAAAGTTTTAATCAGACACAGAGAAAGATAGGGGCTTATAGATTCGCCTCCCAACCTTTTACCTCAAGGGTAATGTCAACAATAATAGTTCATGATGCCTTACATCCAATTGGATATATATATCAGAATCTTTCCAACACAAGGTGCTTGCCAAAGGATAAATGTAAAAAGGAAAGGTGAAAATCACCATGACTCTTGCATAAGGTTAAGAGATAAAAGTAAAAGATAGGCCCTTCGCAGAGGGAAGCAGAGGTTGCCATGCGCTTTCAGGGTTGGATGCACAAAATCTTAATGCGAAAGAACGTCACTTTATATTGCCACTCGTGATATGGACCTTTATTATACAGTCCGTCGCTTTTATTTCTTCCACATCACAAGATCGTATAAAGCTTATTTCCTCCACACTATTCAATCATACATATTTAGAGAGCAATTTTTATTGCTTGCACCGATGACAACTTACTTGAAGGATCTTACTCAATCCATAGGTAGGTATGGTGGACTCTCATGGCAAAACCGGGTTTAAGGGTATTTGGAAGCACAAGTAGTATCTCTACTTAGTGCAAAGAATTTGGCTAGCATGAGGGGGAAAGGCAAGCTCAACGTGTTGGGCGATCCATGACAATATATTTTATTTCAGATATAAAAAAACATAACCCATTACGTTGTCTTCCTTGTCCAAAATCAAGCTTTTATCAGGTCATATTTTAATGAGTGCTCACAATTACAAAAGATGTCCAAGATAGTATATTTATATGTGAAATCCCTCTTCCTTCAATATTCTTTCATGAATTGTTCAAGTGACCGATTCTACGTTTGCTAACTTTCAATAAGTTTACTACCTATACTTATTATGTGTAAAGTCATTACTCCCCATGTTATAAGCATATGAAATATATATAAATTCAGATTTATGACATTCAATTTATTCAACCATTTACTCATAGGATATACATGAAGCACATGAGTAAATGACAAACTACTCCAAAAGATATGAGTGAAGAACACTGAGTAGTCAAATAATTAACTAGCCATGGGAGGATTCTTTTTCACTCAATATTTCAAATCCAATGATTTTATTCAAACAGCAAGTAAAATTGAAAATACGCTCCAAGCAAAACACATATCATGTGATGAATAAAAATATAGTTCCGAGTAAGGTATACCGATAGTTTTGAAGACGAAAGAGGGGATGCCTTCCGGGGCATCCTCAAGCTTAGGTACTTGAGTCTTCCTTGAATATTACCTTGGGGTGCCTTGGTCATCCCCAAGATTAGGGTCTTTCCACTCCTTATTCTCCTCATATCGATATCTCACCCAAAACATGAAAACTTCAATCACACAAAACTTAACCAAACTTCGTGAGATAGGTTAGTATGATAAAGAGTAAACCATTCACTTTGTTACTGTTAAGGACAATTTTCATAATTGTTCTCACACAATGCCTACTGTACCATATCATTTCTATAATTTATATTGAGAAATATAAGTCATAGAAACTAGAAAACAAGCAAACTATGCAATGAAAACAGAATCTGTCAGAAACAGAACAGTCTGTAATGATCTGAACAATAACCGTTCTTCTGCTACTCCAAAAATTATGAAATAAATTGGTGGACCTGAGGAATTTGTCTATTAATCTTCTTCAAAAAGAATCAACTCAAAATCACTCTTCTGTAAAAAAATGACATCTATTCTCGTGAGTGCAAAGTTTCTGTTTTTACAGCAAGATCACATTAACTTTCACCCAAGTCTTCCCAAAGGTCTTACTTGGCACTTTATTGAAACAAAAGCTATAGAACATGATTACTACAGTCGCTTAATCATGTACACACACAAAAACAGTAAGGGTAAATATTGGGTTGTCTCCCAACAAGCGTTTTTCTTTAATGCCTTTTAGCTAGGCATGATGATTTCAATGATGCTCACATAATAGACAAGAATTGAAACACAAAGAGAGCATCTTGAAGAATATGACTAGCACATTTAAATCTAACCCACTTCCTATGCCTAGGGATTTTGTGAGCACACAACTTATGGGAACAAGAATCAACTAGCATAGGAAGGCAAAACAAGTATAACTTCAAAACTTTAAGCACATAGAGAGGAAACTTGATATTATTGCAACTCCTACAAGCATGTATTCCTCCCTCATAATAATTTTCAGTAGCATCATGGATAGCAACTTTGTTCTCATACTCAATTGGGACCTCTTCCGAAATAGTGGAATCATTACTAGCTAAGGTTGACACTCTTCCAAATCCACTTTCATAAATATCACACTAAGATTCAACACCCTCCAAAATAGTGGGATCACTAATTCCTAAAGTTGACACTCTTCCAAACCCACTTTCATAATAGTATTATTCATACTCCAAAAAATATAAGTGAAGTTCATGGAGCATTCTACAATTAATATAGACTAACCAATATCCAAGCTCAAAATGTATAAGTGAAGCACATGAAGCATTCTATAAAACCATACTCAAAAGATTTAAGTGAAGCACAAAGAGCATTTCTATAAGGTCATACTTGAAAGATTTAAGTGAAGCACATGAAGTATTCTATAAATCAATGAAGGGCTATCTCATGTTAGCATGGTTCTTAAAGAAAAAGAAAAACAAAAAGGACACAAATCATATGAACAAAACAAAAACCGAGGTATACCGATAATTATTGAAGAAGAAAGATGGGATGCCAACCAGGGCATCCCCAAGCTTAGATGCTTGAGTATCCTTTGAAATATTTAATTGGGGTGCCTTGGGAATCCCCAAGCTTGAACTTTTGCCTCTCTTTATTCTTCTCACATCGGTAGCTCCTCGTTCTTCGAACACTTCATCCACAAAAACTTAACAAAAACTTTGTGAGATCCGTTAGTATAACAAAGAAAATCACTACTATAAGTACTGTTACAAACCAATTCATATTTATTTTGCATTATAGCTACTGTAATATAACTTTTCCATGGCTTAATCCACTGATAGAAATCGATAGTTTCATCAAAACAAGCAAGCAATGCATCAAAAACAGAATCTGTCTTAAACAGGACAGTCTGTAGTAATCTGGAAGTTTAGTAAACTTCTCTAACTCCTAAAATTATGAAATAAATATGAAAATTTGAAAAATTTGTACAGAAGTAATGTGCAAAAAGTTTCAGACCCATTTGACTTTCCAGTAAAAACTGTAAATTCACGCACTACAGCCAAAGTTTCTGTTTTTGTTCTGCACATAGTAAACAAGCAATCTAATCATCCTAAAACCAAAGCTTGGCACATTATTTTTATAATATAATGGATATATACAAGGGGATAATTATTTACAGAGAAACTTCCATGAAAAATTCTACATTGTTTCCGTGAGCATGAACACAAGTGCTCAAGCTCGACCCTCACTTCTTCAATGCATAACTTTCCAATCAATTCTCTTTTTGAAAAACTTTTTAGGCATGAGAGGAAAGTAATAAAAAAATGTATTTTCTTTATTTTAAATTTTTTTTGTATGTTTCACCCACAACTAAACAGAAACAAAAGGAAAAAAACAAAATCTACTTAGTGAAGAAAGCAAACAAGCACACACGAGTATATCAACCCCACGCTATTGCTCCCCGGCAACGGCGCCAGAAAAGAGCTTGATAATCCCCAAGTGCAGGGAATCATCATAGCAATTTCCAAAGGTGGAAGTGATAAGTATGGATTGTCGAACCCACAAGGAGCTAAAGGTAAGATCAATATTCTCTCAAGCCCTATCTGCCACTGATACGACTCTACGTACACCGAACGTTTGCTTCCAACTAGAAACGAGAAATAAAACTACGTTGTGGGTATGAAGAGGATAACTTTGTATGATATCGGAGAGCTAAAATATAAAAGTAGGTGTTGTTATCATAAAGTTAGAATATATTACTAAATATTATACATAGCGAGTGTGGAATAATGGTGGATTGGTGTGCGGAATTGTCCTAGGCAATTGTTAACAAGACCGGTGATCACTATTGCAGTTTCATATGAGGGAGAGGCATAAGCTAACATACTTTCTCTACTTGGATCATATGCACTCATGATTGGAACTCTAGCAAGCATCCGCAACTACTAAAGATCATTAAGGTAAAACCCAACCATAGCATTAAAGCATCAAGTCCTCTTTATTCCCATACGCAACAATCCCTCTTACTCGGGTTTGTGCTTTAGTCACTCACCAACCCACTATAAGCGAATCATGAACGTATTGCAACACCCTACAGCGGGAATCCCTCACGCTTGCGCGACACGGAGGGCACCATAGGACAGCATCAAAGTAAAACATGCAACTCATACCAATCTAGATCATCAATCCACCCAAAGACAAAAGATATCTACTCAAAACATCATAGGATGGCAGCACATCATTGGATCATAATATGTGGCATAAAGCACCATGTTCAAGTAGGGATTACAGCGGGGTGTGGGAGAGTGGACCGCATAAAAGAGGTGAGGATGTGATGATTATGGTGATGTTGATGAAGACGATCACTGTGGCGATGATTCCCCTCCCGATGGCACTCCGGCGCCACCGGAAGAGAGGAGGAGAGGTTCTCCCCCTTGTGCTTCCTCCTCCATGGCCTCCGCCTTCTGGTCCTTGGCCTTCATGGTGATGATGGCCCCTTCGGGATACTCCTCCATGGCCACCGATGATGATGGCCCCCTCCGGCAGGGTGCCGGAGAGGGCCTAGATTGACTTCTCGTGGCTACAGAGGCTTGCGGCGGTGGAACTTCCGATCTAGGTTTCTTTCTGGAAGTTTGGGTATATATAGAAGAGTTTTGCGTTGATTTCACGTCAGGGGGGTCTTCGGGCTGTCCACGAGGCAGGGGGCGCGCCCCCCACCCTCGTGGGCAGCCCGGGACTCTTCTGTCCTACTTCCTGTACTCTGTGGGCTTCTTCTGGTCCAAAAATGATCTCCGTCAAGTGGCACGTCAATTGGACTCCGTTTAGTTTTCCTTTTCTGCGATACTCTAAAACAAGGAGAAAACAGAAACTGGCACTAGGCTCTAGGTTAATAGGTTAGTCCCAAAAATCATATAAAAGTGTATAATAAAGCCCATTAAACATCCAAGATAGATAATATAACAGCATGAATACTTCATCAATTATAGATACGTTGGAGACGTATCATGGGCCGGATGACCAAGAGTCATCGCGGCAAGCTCTACATCGACGACGCAGGCTGGGGCCCCGAGGCCGGCTCAATCGAGTACGGGTACCGGGTCCCCTTCGGCGGCATCCACGTTTTCATTGGCAAGATTGGCGAACCGGGCCCTGAGCCGGACATCTGCACCGACATCATCGAGACGGCTCAGCGTGCGAAATCTGCCTGGGTTAAGCCTGTCATGAAGAGTGCCTTCGTGGGAGTTATCTGCGGAGTGGAATCTGAGGATAGATTGGAATCTGGTGGTGAAACCGTCGTTTATTCCGGCGACGAGTCATCGACCGAAGAGACCGAGTCATTGTACCAGTTGCAAGATGGTCGGATTGGGGGCTGTTCCGACGGCGACAGTATTCCAGACCCCTTTGATCCGCCAAACCGGGTTGCAATCTTCATGGCTGGTACACAGCCAGCGCTCCACTCTTCGACCGCAGCGGCGATGATTTCCGGATCAGTACCAGCGACAGCGGCCGGGGCAGGAGGCCCCGTGCGACCGCCGGCTCAGGTTTTATCGGATTTATTTGACGCTTTGGCAGCACTGATGGCAGAAGTTAATCCGGCGAATCAAGATGAGCATAATGCGAAAATCGCGAAGGTGAAAGATCAGATAACCCAGGCCAAGGCCGACCTAGCAGCTGAGGATACTAGGATGGCTGCGGAACGGGCCGCATTCGATGAATAGGCTTACCGGCTTATGTTGGATCAGAGCGCGTCAAACGATGTCATGAGGAGAAGGTACCGATCTCACCTGCCGCCGGTTTATGAGGCCAAGAACCTCTTTAATACCCCAGGAGCAGGGACCAGTAACCCGCCAGTGGTTAACCGGGCGGAGGCACCTGGAATGGGGGCGCCGGTTCAGCCACGTCCGACTGATCTGCCTTGTTAGAACAACGTTTTGTCACAGCACGTCCCAACACCACCGGGTCATTACTCTAACCCGATGGATAACATTGTCGGTGTCGCTTCACGATTGGCGGCCCTCCCGATCGAAGGCGAGTCCCCAGTAGCGGTCGAGACGCGACGGGCTAGGGAGCTCCTTCAGACAGCTTTGACTCGGCAGTAGGCTTATTCATATAGTCGCGAAAGGATCCATTCTACTCCCCGCCCAAGCCAGAGTTACAGCGGGCATATCGATGAACCGGCTATATCAAGCAGCGCGCGAAACCGTAATCCGCCCCGTGGACATAACCCAGCGGGTGGCGGTGGTGATGCTCAGGATGTGGTGGATCGTGCTAGGGCACGTCGAGAGGCCGAGTTAGCGGCGCAGCATGAAGCTCGCCAATTTATTTCGGTTTGTCCAACCACATCGGTGGAACCAGGGGTTACTTCCAGCTCTTTGGGAGTGTCGTGTCTCGTCCCAGCACTGCACAATGTGCGCCTGCCCAAGGATTTCAAGGGCCCACGTAAAGTGTCGAATTACACCGCCGATTTATCCCCCGAGTCATGGGTTGAAAGCTATGAGATGGCAATGCAGATGATGGATGTGGACGATGCGGCGTGTGCTAAATAGTTCACCATGATGCTGGAGGGGACAGCCCGCACTTGGCTGAAGAACTTGCCGGCTAACTCCATTCGGTCATGGGCCGAATTAAGGGCCCGTTTTATCCAGAATTTCAAGGATACATGCAAGCAACCCATGTCAATTGTGGACTTAGCTGCCTGTGTCCAGGAGGAAGGAGAGTCAACAACCCGTTGGGTGCGCCGGGTTTGGAGATTTTGCATTCATCGGACCGCATCAACACTGATACAGCAGTTTTGACATTGGAAGGCAATTGCCGGTTTGCACCTCTGAAGTTGAAGTTGGGACGGCTCAAACGTCATTGTAATGACATGGGAACACTTATGGCAGCTCTGGTAAAATATGCCGACTCTGATAGTACCAAGGACCCCGAGTCTGACGATGACAAGATAGGGAAGGGAAAGAAGAGCGGCAACACCAAGGGGCAGCAGCATAACCCGGCGGGTCATGGAAACAATGGTAAGCGTAAGGCGGATAACAGTTTAGATTTTGTGGCTAATACCAACACGCAGGACAAAGGCCAGAGGCGTAAGGGTAAACCGCCCCAGCGTGGTGGAGGACCAAGTCCTAATCCGGAGCGCTTGTCTTATCTATTAAACCAGCCTTGCCCAAAGCACGGGACGCAGGACAAACCGTCCACGCACCTTTGGAAAGATTGTTATATCATGCAGGAGTTCAAAAATTCCGAATTTTTCGGTATGATCACGGACCGGGCGGCGGTTCAGGCCCTGGATCTCATGGGCCGGGTTACGGTGGAGGCAGTTCCGGTTCAGGTTTTCACGGTAATCAGAGCGGACATGGTAATCAAGGGCAATCAGGGCAATCAAGGTGGTTATAATCATCAGGGCAATCAACAGCAACAGCAGCAGTCGGGCTACCAGAGCAACCCGAAGCAGTTGAATAGTGGGTAGTATCATGTCTTCACCACAAGTCTATGCAAGCGCGATCAAAAACTTCATAAAAGGGCAGTGAATAATGTTGAACCAGCGGTGCCCCGTTACTTGCGCTGGTCTGAGCAGCCGATCGTGTGGAGTAGAGAGGATCATCCACCCCGGGTTGATAATCCGGGTCATCTGGCATTGGTGGTGGCGCCTCAGGTTGGAGGTTATAAGTTCACCAAGGTACTCATTTATGGAGGGAGTAGTATCAATATCCTTTATTATGAAACCTTCCGTCGCATGGGGTTAACAGATAAAAATCTTAAACCGTCCAACACGGTCTTCCATGGTGTAGTGCTTGGTAAATCGGCATATCCTGTCGGTAAGATAGCTCTGGAGGTGGCTTTTGGAGATGAGCATGATTCAAGGTCAGAGACATTGACTTTTGAAGTGGTGAAAATCAAGAGCCCGTATCATGCCCTGTTTGGACGGCCGGCTTATGCTATGTTCATGGCAAGGCCCTGTTATGTCTATCTGCAGCTCAAGATGCCGGGTCATAAGGGGACCATCACGGTTCATGGGAGCCGCAAGATCGCTTTCGAATGTGAAGAAGGTGATGCGGCTTATGGTGAGTCGTTTTGCGCAACAGAGGAGTTGAAGTTCTAGAAGGACAATGTTGATCCGACGGATATGACTTCTTTGAAAAAGCCAACTACAGAGCATGATCCGGCCTTGAAGTTTAAATCAGCTGATGAGACTAAGTTTGTCGATTTCGTTCCTGGCGATTCATCCAAGCAATTTAGCATCAGCGCTAACTTGGATCCGAAATAGGAAAGCGCGCTCCTCGAGTTCATCCGTGAGAATCGGGACATCTTTGAGTGGAAACCTTCTGACATGCCAGGTGTACCGAGAGAACTCGCTGAGCACACTCTCAATGTCGATCCCAAGTATAAACCGGTCAAGCAGTTTCTTCGCCGGTTCAATGAAGAAAGACGCAAGGCTATTGGTGAGGAGGTAGCCAGGCTCTTGGCGGCTGGGTTCATCGTTGAAGTATTTCATCCTGAATGGTTGGCTAATCCGGTGCTGGTACTTAAGAAGAACGGCACTTGGCGTATGTGTGTGGACTACACAGATCTCAACAAGGCCTATCCAGCAGACCCTTTTGCTCTCCCTCGTATTGATCAAATCATTGATGCTATGGCGGGTTGTGAGCGTTTGAGCTTTTTGGATGCGTATTCTGGTTACCATCAGATCAAAATGGCAGTTAAGGACCAGGAGAAGACAGTGTTTATAACTCCTTTTGGAGCCTTCTGCTATGTATCTATGCCTTTTGAGCTTAAGAGTGCCCAGGCGACTTATCAGCGTTGTGTGCAGAATTGTCTTCATGATCAGATCATCCGCAATGTTCATGCTTATGTGGATGATATTGTGGTGAAATCCAGGAAGAAGGAGACATTGATAGATGACTTGAAGGAGACCTTTGATAACCTCCGGGTTTATAAAATGATGCTTAATCCGGCCAAGTGTGTTTTCGGTGTACCGGCAGGCAAACTCTTGGGCTTTCTGGTGTCTAACAGGGGCATTGAAGCTAATCCGGAGAAAATCAAGGCTATAACTTCGTTGGCTAAACCGAAGTGTATCAATGATGTTCAACGCCTGGCAGGCCGGATTACCGCCTTGAGCCGGTTTATCAGTCGCCTTGGTGAGAAGGCCATCCCTTTATATCAGATGCTGAAGAAAACGGATGACTTCGTCTGGAGTGACGCCGCCAATGAAGCATTTGAAGACTTAAAGCGGCAACTGGCTAATCCGCCGGTTCTTCCTGCTCCTGTTGATAAAGAGCCATTGTTGCTATATGTGGCCGCTAATGCCGGGGCGGTTAGCGTGGCTATTGTGGTGGAGCGCAAGGAGGCCGAAAGGAGTATCCAGTTCAACGGCCGGTTTATTATATCAGTGAGGTACTTATTGAGTCCAAGCAAAGGTACCCACATTGGCAGAAGCTGGTGTATGGAGTTTTTATGGCAAGTCGGAAGCTTAAGCAATATTTCCAAGGTCATCCCATCACTGTGGTCAGCTCTGCTCCTTTGGGGGATATAATTCAAAACAGGGAAGCAACTGGCTGGATTGCTAAGTTGGCTATTGAGCTTGGGCCTCATGGGTTAAAATATATGCCCCGGACGGCGATCAAATCTCAGGCACTTGTGGATTTCATCAATGACTGGACAGAATTACAGGCGCCAGAAGAGAAGCTGGATCATACTTATTGGACTATTCATTTTGATGGGTCCAGGCAATTGGAGGGCTCGAGTCGTATTAACTTCCCCACGAGGTGATAAGTTTTGTTATGTTCTGCGTTTAATGTTCCCTTGCACTAACAATGCAGCTGAATATGAGGCTTTACTCCATGGTCTTCGGATGGCTAAAGAGATGAATCTAAGCCGCGTTAAGTGCTTCAGTGACTCGGACCTGGTGGCTCAACAAGTATCTGGTACTTGGGATTCCAAGGACCCACTCATGGCAGCATATCGTCGAGAGGTGGATATTGTTGCAGGTCACTTCAAAGGTTATCAGGTCGATCATATGGACCGGCGAAAGAATGAAGCGGCGGACGCTTCAAGCCGCTTGGGTTCCCAACGTAAACCAGTTCCACCCAATGTCTTCCTAGATGTGCTGCATAATCCGTCCGTCAAGCTCCCTGGCGAAGAGGATTTGGCTGTTCCTGATCCGGAGGCTCAGTTGGTGGCGGCTCTTCATGTTATCCCGGATTGGACGGTTCCATATTTGGCGTATATGAACCGGGGCGAGTTACCAGAGGATGAAACTTCGGCCAGGCAGATAATCCGGCGGTCCAAGTCCATGACTATTATCAGTGGAGAGTTACATCATTGCAGTGTGACAGGGGTGTTTCAGCGTTGTGTATCTCCTGAAGAAGGCCTTGAAATTTTGCGTGAGATCCACGAAGGAGATTGTGGTCACCACACTAGTTCAAAATCTCTGGTAGCTAAGGCATTTCGTCACGGTTTCTATTGGCTGACGGCTCATGCTAATGCTGAGGATTTGGTCAAAAGGTGTGATGGATGTCAAAAATTCTCACGACGCACTCATGTACCGGCTCAAGAGTTGAGGATGATTCCAATCACTTGGCCGTTTGCGACTTGGGGGCTAGATATGGTTGGGCCCTTTAAGAGATCCAAGGACAAGAAGACCCACCTTCTGGTGGCGGTTGATAAGTTCACTAAGTGGGTGGAGGCAGAACCAGTCAGTAAGTGTGATGCAGCTACGACAGTTCAATTCATCAAAAAGGTGATTTTCCGGTTTGGCTTTCCACATAGCATTATAACCGATAATGGTACCAATCTGTCCAAAGGTGCTATGAAGGAGTTCTGTCAACGTGAGCACATCTGGCTTGACGTATCATCAGTGGCTCACCCCCAGTCTAATGGTCAAGCAGAGAGAGCCAATCAAGAGATCTTGAGAGGCATCAAGCCCCGGCTTATGGTTCCTTTGCAACGGACGCGGGGTTGTTGGGTGGAAGAGTTACCTTCTGTATTATGAAGCATCAATACCACGCCCAACAGATCCATGGGTTACACACCTTTTTTCATGGTTTATGGAGCGGAGGAGGTTCCCCCTAGCGACATCCGTCATGACTCGCCTCATGTGGCGGCGTATGTTGAAGCTGACAATGAGAAGGCACGACAGGAAGCACTTGACCTGTTGGACGAGGAGCGTGACATTGCAGCAGCCCGGTCGGCGATTTATTAGCAAGATCTGCGTCGTTATCACAGCCGCCGGGTTAGAACCAGAACTTTTCAAGAAGGCGATCTGGTGCTCCGACTCATCCAGGATCAGACAGATATGCACAAGTTATCCCCGCCTTGGGAAGGACCCTTTGTGGTCAGCAAGAATCTGCATAACGGGTCATACTATCTTATAGATGTTCGAGAGCGCAAAGACTCACGTAAATCGGAGGAGGAGACCCACCGGCCGTGGAATATCGCTCATCTTCGGCCTTACTACACCTGAGCCATAGGCTCTTCTTATGTACATAGTTATGACAATGTATATATTATGATCAATATAATAAACCAGAACCTCAGCTAAAGCGGGGTATCTGTTGTTTTTCTTATATCATGTGTGGTTACATGGGGGCTTCTGTTCATAAAGTGGCGTCCGGTTTACACCTTGATTCATCTTATAAAGCTTTATATAAAAATCACTTGGGGGCTTGGTTGTATTTGAACCATAGCTACACCTCTTGATCGGCGCAAAGCCACCAGAAAGATCACTTGGGGGCTTGGTCGTATTCGAACCATAGTCACACCTCTTGATCGGCTCAAAGCCAAATTAATTCGGGGCCAAAGAGAGTGTTGCAAAAGAACAACTCAAACGTAGGCACCCACTGAGCATAGCTCAAAATATTGCTTGGGAATTCTTTGCTATCGCAATGAACAAAGAATCTACACTTGTAATAGGCTATCAAGCCATGGCTTGGAAGCCTAGTGTATACACCTAAAACCCCGGGTTAGCCTGCCTTTTTAAGTAAGTCACTCCATCCAGGTAAACCTGGTATGACCCGCCGAACTTCGACAAGTCAATCTGATAAGACCCTGAACTTGTCAAAGTTAAAATGACGATTGGTTAAGGATTGAGGACCATCTTAAAAGGCTTTGTGAAATGGTTTAACTCGGTGGCCTGGCAGCCCATGAAAAGCCTCGAATTTGGGGCCTGGCAGCCTGTGAAAAGCCTCGACTACAAGTTTTTTTCATATGCTTTTATTTGCCAAGTTTTTTCTCTTTTGATGACATTTATAATGTTCTGATAAACCGGCGTTCATTAAACCCGGCTTGACTTTCAACTACAAGTTGTCAGTATCTGATCAGTCATAATCCGGAGATTATTAACCCGGTCTGGTTTTGATTATAAGTCGCCAGAATTGAATATGAATAAACCGGTGTTTATCATAACCCGGAACAGTTTTATCATAAACCAGCACAATATGACAGGAGGTATTATTGCTCCAGATTAGGGTTATCACCCTCATTACAACAGTTGGTCAGCCAACATTATGACTCAAGGTCACAGGTATCAATTATTTTCATATTTGATTATCTTTTCACAAGCTGGTTATAAACCCTGGCTATATATATATCTGGGCATCATGACCCGTCCGGCGGTAAACCGCCAGGACACTATCAACTTCTTGTGTGCAGGAATAGCTTGAGTAAATCGCTACGGATTATGAACATCATATGTCTTAAGCATGGCGGATTAACAAGTGTTAGGCACAAATAAACATGCACGATGGCATAGCAGACCAAGTGTTTTAACTAGCCTATTACAAGGCGTTTCAGTGCCCAAGAGGATAATTGTTTCTCGACAAGCATTGCAGCACGTGGAAGGCTAAACTGGCCTCCGGATCATGATTCCTCACCAGCTTGATTTGACGGTTGCGGACCACCATGCACCGGTTCATCATCCTCCTCTCTACCCAGTGGCTGGAAGTCAATGGTTGCCCAGTCGATCCCAGTTAGGGCTTGGAATACAGCTTCATCGCTTATAAGGGTGGACGGTTCAATATCAGGGGCATAGGTGTGCTTACGGATTGGCGGGATAAGATTTTGCGCTTCAGGGGTTGGTGCAGCAACCCATTTGTTTTTGTCGTCATAACTCGCCTGGTAATATGAGAGATCGGCCTCTTCGGCCAGTTGACAAGCCAGTGGACGTACTTCCCGGTTTATGGCTCGGAGGTCATCATTGCCAAATTCTGATCCATCTTCTTTTAAGCATGGATAGCCTTTAGCTACTTCTACCGGATCAAGGTCAGGCACCCATGCTTTTGCCCGGGTTAGTGCGGTCAGAGCACCCGCCCTTGCAGTAGACCTCTTTAGCTCTTCTACCCGGGCAGGCAGCATAGACAACCTTTCTAAGGTTTCCTTGATTAAAGTGGGGGAAGGCTTGTTATGTGAAGCAGTATAGATGATCCATTGCGCGCCGGTATATAACTGCTCTATAAGAGTATAGGCAGCCTTCAGCTTCTTCTGTACGTCAGAGCCCAGATGACTAATGCGAGTCCCTGCATAATTACAAGCATCAGTAAACCGGCTTCGTATGGGATGATATGTTGAAAATGTGAAGCAAGGATGTTTACCAAACACAGCAGCCGTCATGGCATGTATCTGCTGCTTTACGCCAGTCGGCGCATCTACTACCGGTTTAAGAGCTGTTTCTGCGTCCTCGGCTCTTTTTTGCAAAGCGGATTTTTCTGTCTCCCAATCCGCCCGCTCCTTGTTGAAACTCTCCTTCAGTTTTTCCATAGCGGCTAAAGCGTTGGTCAGCTCATCCTTGGCCTTGGAGGTTTCGGCTTGCTGGGACTTGATGTTTTCTTGCAGATCTGCGGTTTGAGTTTCCTTTTTGCTCAGCTCAGCCTTTAAACGACAGACATATCATGAGTTGACGATGTGTATTTGAAGTACCAAGTACATAACAAGTTATGCACCTGATACTTGGGGGCTAATGCATATTTGCTTGTTCTCGAAAATTTCTACAAGTCCCAAGCACAATACAAGTATTACACTTGGCACTTGGGGGCTAATGTGTGTTTGCTCAAAGTACTGATATGGGAATTCTTCTACAGTCCCAGTTCATCTTTATAAAGTTAAGCCGGCCCGTGGGGGCTACATCAGTGAAAGATACAGTATTGCAATTTTAAAGGACCGGTTCATCTTAAAAAGATAGCCCGGTCCCTGAAGGCTAAGCATGCAAAGTTAAGTTATTACTAAGTCCCGCTTTAGATTGATATCATAAACCGTCACTTGGGGGCTACTAGAGTTGATATTTGGAATTAAAAAGAGAAACAGTTATGCAGAGTTGAGCATTGGTTACCTCGTATCGCTCTTTCATCAAGTTTACCAAACCGGCTTCATAGTTGCAGCTGGTGTACAGACGTTTCAAGAAGCCAGAGTGAATGTCTTGGGCATTAAGATGGGAATAGCTTGACAAATCGGTGTTCCATTTGCCTTTGCCCATAGCAGAAAGCTCATCTTTGGCCCTATGTTTGGATAAGGCGACCGGGTTGCCAGGAGCGGTGTGGCTGACGCCGGTAATCATAATGTCATCTTCTGTAACATCGGCGGCCGTCATTTGAATGGACGGTTTATCAGCATTCTTGGTTGGACTAGCCGGTTTATCATCCGTGCGAGCCGGACTAGTCGGTTGGTCAGTGTGACCGGTGGTGTCAACTTCTACTTGTTCCATGACGAAGTCATAATCTTGTGGTGGCGGATCATCAAGCTGAGCGTCCGTATTGGTCTCTACTGGATCTGGGGTTTTCTCCGGTTCAATAACCACATTTTCGTTTGACGGTTTTTTTAACCGAGCCTTCTTGCTGGGTCTTGGCTTGGCACTGCAAAGAATAAACATAAAGATCAATACGCCAGGTGAACATAAGTATTAAGAACAAATTTAAGGCATAGCTTACCCAGGAACTGTCTTGAGGGCTGGAAGTTGTGTGGCTGTTGACTCGCCAGAAGATGAGTGAGGTGTTCCCTGATAATTCGAATCAGACGGATTAAGAGGCTGTCGAAAACAACCCGCCTTGGGGCAAGAAGTGTCAAGAGTATAAGAGACCTCTGATCGGCGTTTCCGAACCGGAGTGTTCGGTAAACCGGCGGAGGTAACTACCTGGCCGCTGTGCCGGGTTGTGCGCCGAGCTTCGTGTTGCTGCGTCTTCAAAAGAAAGTTTGGGTCCAAGTAAGCAAGGGGTGAGAAAATTTTATTTTCCGGTTTGCTCGACGGATTTACGGTGTTGGCAGAGGATCAGAACCGGAGGAAAGGATAATTACCTCAACGTCATCAGCTTGGCTGCCTTCGGCATCGTCCTGATAAGGGTCATTGTCAATGAGATGTATGAAAAATGAACCAAGAGAGTCAAGTTCTACCTCTGAGTCCTGATTAGCCAAATCGGCATCAGCATTTGGCTCTAAAGACGCAGTGGTCCTCTTCTTGGCAGGTTTTTTAACAACCTTGGTCTTCTAGCGAAGTGGCTTTGCCGGTTTATCTTGTGGTTTGGCCGGTTTATCCTGTGGTATTTTCTTCCAGAACGGATCATCACCCTGTCAAAGATGTACAAAATTTTGAGAGAATATTTGAAAGAAGCAAGTTAAAGAGAAAAAAGGTTATATGATCCTTACAGTTGGCGGTTTGTTGGAAACACAGAAAGGACTTAATCCGGTCTGGCTACAGACAGCCTCCGGTTCATTCAGTATCTTTTTCACAGCCTCAGTAACTTCAGCGCCTGTAAGCTGAATATCAATGTGTCGCTGAGGGTCCTTCAAACTCCCGGTGTATTCACACATTAAACCGGGGCGTCGGCTTAAGGGCAATATGCTCCAAGTTATCCAACAACGAGCAAAATCAACACCTGTTAAACCGTTCGCCATAAAGGCTCTAAGCTTTGACGGTTGTGGAGCATAGTTGGACCTTTCCTTTGCAGTTAATCTCTGAGGAAAGGGATTTGTATTGCTAAGACGGTGAGGGCGGTAACCCGGCAAAGGATTTTCATCAGTTGGAGATGTGTCTTTGCAATAAAACCACGTCTGGTTCCACTCCTTGGGGTGACTGTGCAGCTTGGCGTGAGGGAAGCTGACATCCTTCCTCTTTTGAACTGCCATTCCGCCGAGCTCAGTATTGGGTCCATCTGTGAACTCCGTGCGACGGTTTAAATGGAAAAAAATCCCTAAACAATTCAAATGTGGGCTCCTCTTGAAGATAAGCTTCACAAAAGACTTGGAAATGGCAGATGTTGGACACATAGTTTGGGCCGATGTCCTGAGGGTGGAGCTGAAAACTGGCAAGCACATCTCGGAAAAACTTTGAACCGAGAGGACTAAAGCCTCGACCCAGATGGTCAACGAAAACAACTACTTCTCCGTCCTTGGGTTTAGGTGGATTTTCTGGACCGGGGGCCCTCCAGTGGATGATCTCTTTCTTGGCTAAAGCGCCAGTTGCGACACATCTGTCTAATTGATCTTCGGTGACCCGGGAAGGAACCCAGTTGCATTCATAGACTTGTTTGGCCATTTCGATGGAAGCTGAAACATAGTTATTGCCGGTTTAAGATTTATAATGAACAAGTATAAAGCGATGCAAGTTGAAGCACAGGTGTACGCATATTGTTAAACTGGAATATGACATTACTAAACTGGAGTCTGATATTGCTAAGCCGGAATCTTACGATGGAGAAGGTGCAAAGATAAACGAATCAGCGGTTTAAGAGGGGACTAATGGTACCTACCGGATTATCATTTTTTCAAAGCTAAACTGCCTAAATTGGTATGAAAGGTACATATCTAAAGTACCTAAGTGAAGGAAAAACAATTTTTGCAGATTGATGTGATAATTTCAGATCTGCGGTGTGACAGAAAACTAGAAAATATTCAGACCTAATTTCAAGTGCTTGAACAGTTCATCAAGTTCAGATGAGTTTTTATATAAAGGAGATGCTCCAATAAGGAAAAAGGGGATTATGGCTACGGCCGCACAAGAAGTAACAGCTCCAAACTAGCCGTTTGTGCTACTAAGAAGAACAGGGAAGAACAGCGCCGGAGCTTCAATAAACTCTGATGAACACTGAAACCCTAATGGTGGATCTAGAGCGAGGAAAAGAGGAACTTACTGATGCTGAGGGAACAGCGGAGAAGCGCCACGTTTCTCTGGTGCGGTCAGGTTGATGAAGCGGCCGTCGTTGGGGCGGAAGCGAATGTCGACGGCGGCGGCAGAGCTCCAATGGTCGGCCATTGCGAGGAAGAGGACGATGTTAAGGGGCACAAAGGGGAAAAGGGAAAAGGGCCCCTCGGCCTTATTTATAAGGTGAATGGATAAGTGGCAGGCGCGAGAATCGAGGAGCCCAAAAAATGGGATATATGACAGCTCTGTCACCTCGATTGTCGGAGGCTCATTAATGAAGGTGAGTTATATGCAATTTCTAAACAGATGACGTCATGGCGGTTTATCATGATCTTGGAAGATGACGTCATGGCGGTTTACAAGATTTATGCGAAGGTACTGAAGAAGAAATTTTCTTAAGTATTGAAGATTGACATGAACCAGTTCAAATCAATCTGGGGCCTAATGTTGGGGATATTACTACTGGGCGTAAACCGGCCAGGAGAGGCCGGGTTATCCCCATAATGGATTATTATATCTGAAGCCCATGAAGATCAAGATGGAGGCGCTTTATGAAGGCCCAGGGCCCAAGGTCGTTTAAAGGTCTGTAGATGTAAATCGACATTGATATGTAAACTTGTGGTGTAAGATGGAAAGAGCAGAGACCGAGCCGGACACGTTTATGAGCCGGCCTCGGAATCCTGTAAACTGGCGGGCGTCAACCCATGTATATAAGGGGATGACCCGGCGGCGGTTTAGGGACAACAGACAACAACTCGAGACCCAGGCAAAGCGTATTCGCTCCCTGGTCATCGAAACCCTAGCAATCCCACAACAACTGGATCGTAGGCTTTTACCTTCACCGCAAGGGGCCGAACCAGTATAAACTCTCTACATCCCTTGTCCGCTTTAACCCCTTTAAGCTAACCCATTGCGATGGCTCCACGACTAAGTCCTTTCTCTAGGACATCTGCCGTGACAAAACCACGACAGCAAGTATTTCATTTTTCTTAAGAGGATGATCAGGCAAAGCATTAAGTAATTGGCAAAACCTCCCGCAAGATTGTGGGAGACTCTCTTCTTTAATTTGCACAAAGTTAAATATTTCCTGTAAAGCAGCTTGTTTCTTATGAGCAGGAAAATATTTTTCAGAGAAGTGATAAATCATATCCTGGGGACTACGCACACAACCAGGAGCAAGAGTATTGTACCAAGCTTTAGCATCACCCTTTCATGAGAACGGAAATAATTTGAGAATATAGTAATAGCGAGTTTTCTCATCATGAGTAAAAAGGGTGGCTATGTCATTCAACTTAGTGAGATGTGCCACAACAGTTTCAGTTTCATAACCATGGAAAGGATCAGATTCAACCAAAGTAATTAACTCTGGGTCGGCAGAGAATTCATAATCCTTATCATCAATAAGATAGGTGAGGTGGCAAACTTAGGATCATATTGTATTCTAGCATTCAGAGATTTTTCTTTATACTTGCATAATAATTTCTCTAGATCATCTCTATCCTTACAAGCAAGAATATCTCTAGTTGTCTCCTCATTATAACACAACCTTCCGGTACCTTAGGCATTTCATATCTAGGAGGGCTAGTTCTAGTAGGTGTTTTATTATTTTCAGTTTCAAGCTCATCATCAGTTTCAACAACATCATGTTGTCTTACTCTAGAAATTTGTTCATCAAGAAATTCACCTAATGGCACATCATCATCATCAAGCAAGGTACTAGCATCATCATAAGTATCATTCATAGCAGAGGTGGCATCATCAATAACTTGCGACATATCAGGATTAATAGCATGTGGTGGTGTTGCAAGTTTACTTATAACAGAAGGTGAATCTAAAGTAGAGCTAGATGGCAGTTCCTTACCTCCCCTCGTCTTAGAGGGATAAATCTTAGTATTAGCATCCTTCAGATTCTTCATAGTGATAAATTGATAATAATCCCAAGTGACTCAACAAATAAAGCTATGCTCCCCGTCAATGGCGCCAAAAAAAGGTCTTGATAACCCACAAGTATAGGAGATCGCAACAGTTTTCGAGGGTAGAGTATTCAACCCAAATTTATAGATTCGACACAACGGGAGCCAAAGAATATTTGCAAGTATTAGCAGCTGAGTTGTCAATTCAACCACACCTAGAGATTAATTATCTGCAGCAAAGTGATCAGTAGCAAAGTAGTATGATAATTTTGATAGTAGTAGTAGCAGCAATAGTAACAGTAACAGTGATAGCAGTAATTTTGTAGCAAGTGCAATAGTAACGATAGCAGTAGTAACTTAGCAAGAACAATACAAGATAAATTCGTAGGCATTGGATCGGTAATTTGTTGGATGATATTCATCATGTGACAGTCATAACCTAGGGCCATACGGCACAAGCTACAGTTCATAAATATAATGTAGGCATGTATTCTGTAAATAGTCATACGTGCTTATGGAAAGAACTTGCATGACATCTTTTGTCCTACCCTCCCGTGCCAGCGGGGTCCAATTGGAAACTAAGGGATATTAAGGCCTCCTTTTAATAGAGAACCGGAACAAAGCATTAACAGTTTAACACACTGTGAATACATGAACTCCTCAAACTACGGTCATCACCGGGAGTGGTCTCGACTATTGTCACTCCGGGGTTGCCGGATCATAACACGTAGTAGGTGACTATAACTTGCAAGATCGGATCTAGAACATAGATATAATGGTGATAACATAAACGGTTCAGATCTGAAATCATGGCACCCGGGCCCAAAGTGCCAAGCATTCAGCATGGCAAAGTCATACCAACATCAATCTCAGGACATAGTGGATACTAGGGATCAAGCCCGAACAAAACTAACTAGATTACATGATGAATCTCATCCAACTCCTCACCGACCAGCGAGCCTACGAAGGAATTACTCACTCCCGGTGGGGAGCATCATGGAATTGGCGATGGAGAAGGGTTGGTGATGACGAAGAACGAAGATCCCCCTCTCCGGAGCCCCAAACGGACTCCAGATCTGGCCTCCCGATGAAGAACAGGAGGTGATGGCAGCTACGTCTCGTGGATCACGACAATTCATTCTCCCTGATTTTTTTCTGGAAAAATAGGATTTTATAGCGTCGGTTTCAGGATCCGCGGGGCCACCAGGTGGGGACAACCCACCTAGGCGCACCTGGGGGGGCAGGCGCGCCCTTATGGGTTGTGCCCACCCAGGTGCCCCCCTCAGGTGACTCTTGGCTCCAGAAATTCTCTTTATTGGTATAAAAAATCCTCGTAAAGTTTCGTTCCATTCCGAGAACTTTTATTTCTGCACAAAAACAACACCATGGTAGTTCTGCTGAAAACAGTGTCGGTCCGGGGTTAGTTTCATTCAAATCATGCAAATTAGAGTCCAAAACAAGAGGAAAAGTGTTAGGAAAAGTAGATACGTTGGAGCGTATTAGATGGCCGCAATGGCGTGGGGCGCCGGTGCCGCGAAGTGCACGACGAACAGGTCGTGCAGCTCCTCCCAGGAGGCCACCGAAAATTCTGGTAGGCTGAGCAGCCAGGCGCGTGGCACATCCGTTAGAGCCATAGGGAGCCAATTCGCCATGACCTTGTCGTCGCCGCCTGCCGCCCAACTGGCCGCCGCATACACCCGGAGGAACTCCACAGGGTCTGACGCGTCGTCGTACCGCAGTGGCAACTCCGGCCTGAACTTCAGCGGCCACTACACCTGTCGCAAGGCATGGGAGAAAGCTCGAAGGCCCGCGATGCCCCCGAAGGCGCCTGGCGGCCAGGCGGGTGGAGCAGCGCCTGCCATGGAAATCGCACGGCGCGGGCGGGGCACGACTGATGGAGAAGCGGATCTTTGACACGCCCCTACCTGGCGTGCCAAATGTCGTATTCAGGGCTCCGCAGACCCAAGAAAGGTTCAAACTCTGGGGTGTGTGCGAAGAACTCAACCTCTCCGGCTAACCGATGCGTCACCCTAGAGCCTAGCTCGAGGAACAAGGAAGAAGATGGACACGTCAGTTTACCCAGGTTCGGGCCACATTGTGGTGTAAGACCCTACTGCTTTGTGGTGAATTAGCCTCACGAGGAGCTGAGAATGAACTAGTACAAGGGAAGAACAACCTCGCGAGGTCGGTTCAAGTGTGAGGTGGTGAGGTGTGGATCGGATCCCTTTCCATGGTAGTGGCTAACCTATATTTATAGTGGCCTCAGTCCTCTTCCCCCCAAACGAAGGTGGGAAGGGATCCCACATTAGCCAATTCGAAAGGGGACAAGTAGTACATCTTATCTACACGAAAGGTGGTCTTCTCCTGCAAAGCTTCTGGTTGTGACACTGCGGTGGGCTCGACGATGACACCCGTCCTGGCGGTCTTGGTCTTGTTGCATGAGAATGGAAACCTTTGGCTGATGTCGGCATCCTGGGAACGGGGGTACCCAGACTTGCCTGCCTGCAGCCCATGGCGTGGCTCCTTCAATGGCCCGGTACGGCCCAGCTTCAACAACAACGCAAGACCCTCGCGAGGGGCCAAGCCTCGTGAGGCGGACGACAACAAGACCTCCCTGGGGGCGGCCTCCCCAGGATGGCTCCCGAGGGGTGGAGATATCTATGCAAGCTGCACCTCGCGAGGTTCATATGATGTGAGCCGTGACGACGACCAAGGCCAGGCGGGCGCAGTGTACCAGTTTCCTCTTTGTTGCTAAGGAGGCAAGCGCAGGTGCGGAGTCCCAAGGAATCAAGCAAAGGTTTCCATTCCGGTGCAACAAGACCAAGACCGGCAGGATGGAGGTCATCGCGGAGCCCATCGGGCGTCACCACTAGATGCTTTTGCAGGCGAAGACTACTTTTGTCAGGATAGCTTGTACTAGTTGTCCCCCTTCAAATTTGGCCATTGTGGAATCCCTTCCCGCCTACATTTGGGAAGAGGGCCAAGGCCACTATAAATAGGACTTAGCCACCACCATAGGAGGGACAGTTCATTCAGACCATCCTCACACCCACCAGCTCATCGAGCACAAGAACGCCTCACCTCTTGAGGCTGTTCCTCCACTGTACTAGTTCATCCTCAACCCCTGAAGGCAATCCACCAAAAAGCTGGAGTAGGGTATTACACCGCAAGGTGGCCTGAACCAGGATAAACTGTTGTGTCCCTTGTCCGTTGGGTTCATCGAGCTAGGCCGTGGAATCGTTGAGCAGGCAGACTGGGGAGGAGGAGTTCTTCGCACGCACCCCAGAGTTCGAACCTCTCAAGGGTCTGCGGAACCCCAAATCCGACATTTAGCGAGCTAGGTAGGGGTGCGTCGGAGCCTCTCTTCTTCCAGTCGGCCCACCATCGCCTTGCAGTTCCAGTGGCTGACGATCCGAGGGCTCATGCCAAGCACTGGGCTGCTTGGCCCGCCCGGGCAGTGCCGTCCGCCCAAGAAGATCTCCACTCCGCGCTCCAGGCGGCCCGCAAACCGCCCAACACCGCCGGATGCGGGCGGCGCGGGCCGGCGCCGTCCGTCCTCGCACCGCGGTGCATGCGCGGCACCACACGATCTTCGGGCTACGCCGCGGCGACAGCGACGCACACTTGGCGGGAGCAGGCAAACATCCGAGCCGCCCTCATCGTAGCACGAGAGCCGTTGTGTTGCAGGTTGGCAGAGGACGGCAGTGACGCCCTGCTGGAGCGGGTCGCCGAGCTGCTTGACGCCGCCTGCAAAGGTGCGGCGCCTTTCTGCTCCCTGCCCACACCTCAGGTTGTGGCAGGGGCGCGCGTCGGGCCCCGGCATGCCCGCGCGCCCCCCAGAGCACCTGGGGGATTTGACAGCATCAACATGGCCAACGGCGTCGCTCGTCCTACCACGACTGCGCCGCCTCCAGGCGGGCAAGCTCTGGCAGTCCCCTGCGGGGCCGCGCTGGGATGCCACCCCACGGCCATCAGGGCCAGGCGCCGGGCCTGGTGTCCCAAGGCGTGGGGGACCCAGGCGACGGCCCCGGCGCGGTAACTTCAGACGCCTACGTGCCCCGCATGATGGACCCGAAGTACACACCGGAGGAAGGCCCCAGCTCGTTCCTCGAGCCAGGCTGGGCAGAAGGGACGCTAGAGGCTGAGGCTTTCCACGAGCCGCCCAAAAGCTTCGCCGACCCCTTCGACGACAATAACCACAGGGTACAACCGATATCTCAGGGGCATGCTTACTCTAACCATGGACCGCAGGTGAACCAGGAACAGCAAAGGCCGGAGACCCCAGGGCAGTGGCTCCGCTCCCGGCGGCAGTGGCACACTGGGGGCTGCACGGGCGGGGCCAGGAGCCAGGGCCTCCCCCGCGCCGCATGGAGCAGGGCGTTGCATGGAGGTAGGTCCTCTGCTCGGGAAGACACCGGTGAGCCCTTCCCCCCGGCAGAGGGCCCGTGGTTGCCGAGGGCACCGCCAGCGTCCCCCTTGCCCCTTGGTCTCGTCCTGTTTTCTGGATGCCCCAACGGTGGTCGGGGAAGGCGCAGGGCGGGGCCCTCATCTGGCGACATGAAGCAAGGCTCACGCCTGTGAAGGTCTCCTCTCATGACACTCTCACATAATAATGAGTGGGGCTATACACGCCCCGGAGTCTCCTGAGTGCCGCCCTCGGGCCTCACGAGGGCTCCTGCCCACGTCCAAGTGGAAGCCCCATTCTCCGCGCTGGCCGTCGACACTGTCCCCCAATGACTATGCTCACGCCCAGTGAAAGCACTTAGCTCCACGCTGGTGGGAAGACAAGAAGACTAGCTAGGTGTCGGACGTGACTCTTTGCTTTCGCCCCTTTTTCTGTAACTCGATTCGCCGCCTTTTGGACTCAGATTCGAAGTTCTTTTGTGTTATCAAAAACGGGGGGAATCTTCTCTTGTTCGTGTTGATTTATTGCGTTCTGGTTGCGTGTTTTACTTTGAGGCTCACACCTGCGGCCCCCCTGCGAGTGCCCCGCGAGCGGGGGCTGGTCGGCGCGCGGCGCCAGTCACGTCCGGACGGCCCGGGCAGGACCCCCTCGGGGTCAAGGATGCACTCGCCGCAGGATCGCCGCGTGCACATCTTGCAGTAGTCCGGCGCTCGCTCCTTGCGAGGCCCTCTTGAACGGACCAGCAGGCTTCTCGGGAGACTTAGAACCTCATGAGCCCCGAAGGGTTCACCTCGGGAGGAAGGTTCGACCAGGATGTCGGGGCTCGCCCAAGACCTGCGGAACCAACTTAAGACGTAACAACTGGCCCACTCGGGAGCCTCACGGGCCCGTGATGGCGCAACTCAAGCCATGTCCTTAAAAGGTGCATCATCATTTCATACGTTCTGCTTCATACATTATAAGGGGACCCCTTTTCAAAATGCTTTCACACCCAGTAGGGCCACCCCTAGAGGTTTTCTCTTTCACACAGGTTAAGGCAAAAGGAAATGCAGGATTAGCCGGAGGCGCTGCCTTACACGCTGTCCCCGTTGTCTACATCTTCGCCAGCCGAGCTGTCGCTAGCGTCATCTTCATCATCGTCGTCCGCGCCACCTTCTCCGACCACCACCACGGCCGCGTCATCCTCAGGGGCAAACTCCGCGACCAGGGCGTCCACGTGGTCATCCACACAGTTCGACAGGTTGTCTCAGATAGCCCCGGGCATGGGGGCTATGGAGGCGTCGAAGTCAAATTAGGGGTCGAGGCTCTGGAGGTGACTGAAGACGCATGAGAATGCATGCCCAAGGAGGCCCCGGCTCCTCTCCTCAACGAGCTCGCGAGCCCTCGCGACCCGGTCCTCCAGGCGCGTCACGACCTCGGTGAAGAAGCGGAGGTGGCTGGCGTAATCTTCCTCGCGCGGGTGAGGGGCGCTCTCCTCGCAGATGGTGCTCAAGGCTCAGTTGGCTCTCACCCTGAGGGCCTGGAGCATAGAAGCATGCTCGCGCTGCAGCGTCCGCCGATGACATGCCTCACCCGGATTCTTCTTCGCAATGGACGCGGCGCCATCCATCTATTGCTGAAGTGAGAGCAAGTCGGAGCGTGCGGAGGCCAAGTCATCCTGGGCGGAGGCCTGAGCTGCCTTGGCGGCCCTCTCGAGCTGCTCCGCCTTGTTCAGCTTTGTCCTAAGGGCGGCGGTCCTGCCCTCGACCTCGGCCTCTAGGGTCTCCAGCTTCAGGCGGTGCTCGTCGGCAAGATCCGCGCGAGCCTTCGCCACCCTCCGATCGACCTCCTCCTGGATCTTGGCTTCTTGCGTGATGACGGAGTCCTCAGCCATGGCCACCTGGCGCTCCCTCACCTCCAGCCGCTCAAGCTCCAGGCTGCGCTCCAAGGCCTCCAGCACCAATGCGTCCTCGCGTTTATGGATCTCCTTCTCTTCAGAAGGCGCTCCCTCAGTGACGCGACCAAGACGGCCCTGTCCGCTTCAATCCGCTGCTCAAGGGTAGCGTTCGAGGCCTGGAGTTCCCGCTCATGCTCCTCGGCAGCCTCGCGGCAGTGGTCGGCCGCCCTAGCCTCCTCCAAGGCCCGGGCACAAGCCTCGCGCGAGGTCGCAAGGGACACCGCTGCCTTCACGCTGGTGCGCTCATGCTGAAGATGACCGAGGTTGATGGCCACCTTCAACTGGTGCCACTCATGCGCCAGCCGAAGGTCCTCCGTCTCAAGGCGGGCGTCGACATCGGCGACCTCTTCTCCGAGCCGGCTTAGCGCACCCATCGCCTCCCGGAAAAGCTCGTGGCATACAGCACCGCGCCTGCGTGCGAGCTCCAGCGCATGGCCAGGCCCATCCTTTGAGCCGGGAGTTGTTGGGGAAGCTTGAGATGGCCCGCCTGCCCCTAGCGGGGGCTGGAGGCCGGTGCTTTCCCCGCCACCCTTCGGGCCTCGGCGGAGGTGCTGGGTGGCGTGGCACCGCTACTCGAAGACGAAGCCAAGGCTGGGATTACCCAGCCACCTGTGATGACCAATGGAGGAGCCCTCGGCACGCCTTCCGCACCCCGGGCCGAACCGCGAAGGAGGGGCGACAGGAACGCAGGATTAAGACCCCCCCATCAGTGCGTCCGCCTCTTGGACAGGCCCTGCGCTTCGCGAAGTGGTCCGACGTGGGGGGCTCAAGACCAGGGGCGAGCCAAGGACTGGTGGAGGCCGCTTCTTAGGAGATCTCGCCGTTGCAGCCGAAGGGATCCTGAAGAGCCATTGTCAAGAAAGGACGCAATACGCAGGAAATCGTGAAGATAAGGTACTTACTCGTCTATGGCTATGTACTTCCTCTGCTTCAGCGGCCGGTAGGTGTCACCACTGCAACTTGGAGACCCTTTCCTCTTTACGGACTGCTTCGAGGTTCAGGCGAAGCTGGCCGAAACCCAGAGCGCGACCGTCAGCGTCTGGGGCATTCGGCGGGGCCCCTGGGGTGGCGACCTCGGGAGCGTCAGACTGCGCCAGCTCCTCAGCCTCCACCTCGGGACTGCTTTCCCGAGCTTCGGGGACGGCGACCTCGGGAGCGTCGTACTGCGCCAGCTCCCCAACCTCCACCTCAGGACTGCTTGCCCGAGCTTCGGAGGCAGCAACCTCGGGAGCCTCGGACCACGTCAGCTCTTCGGCTGCCCCCTCAGGACGACTCGCCCGAGCCTCGGGGGCTGCCATTTCAGGAGCGCCGGGCTGCGTCGTTTCTTTGGCAGCTGCCCCGGCGGCACTCGGCGGCACTCGCCCCCTGCATCCGCCTCTGGGGCGCGCGCCGCGGGGAAGGCGGGTATAGGAACCACGAGGATGGGGTTCTCGCGGGGTCCTTCAAGGCCGGCTGGGCACAACCCCCACTCGTTGAAAAGGGGCATCTACCTCACGAACTCCTCCTTGTTCGAGCAATAGTACAGGAGGCAGCCCTCCTCCGGGAGCATGGCTGGTTCCGGGTCACCCATCAAGAGCTCGAGCACCGTGCGCAGCGTTTCGGGAGGAAGTGCAGGCACATGAAGCCTCATGGGGTCCCTGCTGCCAGTGAAGGCCCACATTTGCCGGGAATGACGCTGAAGCGGAGCAATGCGGCACCGGATGAACTCCTTCACCACCATGGGCGCCGTCACCCAAGCTTCTTCAACCTGGCCAGCCTGCGCCAGACGTGGGCAAGCCGATGGTCAATGAGCTTCGCATGCCCCCAGCCAGAGTTGGGTACGGCCGACACCCGTGGAAGCAAGAGCAGAGAGTTGAGCACGCCGACATCCACGAACACCCACCGCTTCCGGAATCCACTTACAACTGGCGAGAGCTCAAAGTCGGTGCCCGACCCGGCTGTCGCTGCTACGGCCTAAAAGGCCACGCACCCCGAGCGCTGGAAAGCGTCGACCAGGTGAAGCGAGAAGAAATGACGAAACAAGGCCACGGAAGGGGCAATGCCCACCATGGCCTCACAAACGAAGGCGAAGACGGCAAGGAGAATGATGGATTGAGGATCCAGATGTAGTGTGAGGACCTGGTAATGCGAGAGTATGGCGTTGAAGAAATCAGAGAAAGGGGGGATCAGGCCAGCCAAGAGAGCGTGAAGGTAGATGGGGATCTCAGTGGCTTCCATGTCGACCATGGCCCGGGAAGCAGGCCAAACCACCGTCGCCTTCCACTCATTGGAATTGGCGGCGAGCACCGGACGGATCTTGTCCAGCCTTTCTTGATTGATCACTGTCGACCGCTCGAGGGCGGGCTCGAAGGCCGGCAGAGGTTCGACCGAAGCACAGGTTTTCCCCTTCTTCTTCAACCGTTGTGCCATAGCGACAGGGGAGGACCAGTGCCGGCGTCAGATCCGGGAAGGGAGCCGCTGTTTCTCAGGAAGGCGAAGGAGCCAAGGGAGCATGCGGCAAGCAATGAAGGTGGAGCTGTGTTGGCAACGGTGGCCGCTGAGCCCGGCGAATATCAAGGCCGAGTGGGGAAGTGGGGGCGCCCACATCCCATCAATCGCCACGCAACAACCAAGGCCGCAGGCGGTTGGGGCCCGCGGCGCTCCGCACTTGCCCCTTGGCTTTGCCTCGACGCCAAGTTCGAGCGCGCCTTGGGCCCGGGGGCTACTGTCGGTGTCCTGGGAACGGGGGTACCCAGACTTGCCTGCATGCGGCCCATGGCGTGGCTCCGTCAACGGCCCGGTACGGCCCAACTTCAACAACAACCCAAGACCCTCGCGAGGGGCCAAGCCTCGCGAGGCGGACGACACCAAGACCTCCCTGGGGGACGGCCTCCCGAGGAGCGGAGATATCTATGCAAGATGCACCTCGCGACGTTCATATGACGTGAGCCGTGACAACCAAGGCCAGGCGGGCGCCAGCGGGCGCAGTGTACCAATTTCGTCTTTGGTGCTATCGAGGCAAGCGCAGGCGCGGAGTCCCGAGGAATCAAGCAAAGGTTTCCATTCTGGTGCAACAAGACCAAGACCGCCAGGACGACAGGACGGAGGTCATCGCGGAGCCCACCGCGGCGTCACCACCAGATGCTTTTGCAGGGAAGACTACTTTTGTCAGGATAGCTTGTACTAGTTGTCCCCCATCGAATTTGGCCATTGTGGTATCCCTTCCCGCCTACATTTGGGGAGAGGGCCAAGGCCACTATAAATAGGACTTAGCCACCACCATAGGAGGGACGGTTCATTCAGACCATCCTCACACCCACCAGCTCATCGAGCGCAAGAACGCCTCACCTCCTGAGGATGTTCCTCCACTGTACTAGTTCATCCTCAGCCCCTCGAGGCAATCCACCACAAAGCTGAGTAGGGTATTACACCGCAAGGTGGCCCGAACCAGGATAAACTGTTGTGTCCCTTGTCCGTTGGGTTCATCGAGCTACGCCGTGGAATCGTTGAGCGGGCAGACTAGGGAGGACGAGTTCTTCGCACGCACCCCAGAGTTCGAACCTCTCAAGGGTCTGCAGAACCCCGAATCCGACAGTTGATTCCTCGGGACCCCGCGCCTGCGCTTGCCTCCTTAGCACCAAAGAGGAAACCTGCTCCTCTATGCCCGATGGCGCCCGCCTGGCCTTGGTCGTCATAGCTTGCTTCACCCCAACCTCATGAGGTTGGGCATTTGCATAGAAATCTCCGCTCCTCAGGAGGCAGCCCGGGAGGCCGCTCCCTCAGGAGGTCTTGACGTCGCCCGCCTCGCGAGGGTCTTGTCTTGAAGGGGTTGTAGATGGGCCGTACCAAGTCGTTGATGGAGCCACGCCATGGATCGTAGGCAGGCAAATCTGGATACCCTGCTTCTCGGACGCGGACACTCACAGATCGAGTGCGTAGGCACTCCTGCTCGCTGTCAGCATTAAACCCTTCCCATTTGTGCCCGTGGCAATGTGGCTCCTCGCTTTCCCTCCCTTAAACCCCTCCTCCTTCCGTCCCTTCGTGTCACAATGGCAGTGACGGAAGGGGCAAATAAAGGAGGGGGGCAGGAAAACCATTCTACCACTCCTTCGAGCGTCCCTTCGTGTGATGGTTCAGTTCTAGGTAAGAATGTCGATCCTTTCTTCTCCCAATCCTTCTCCCTGGTTTCCCTAAAAAATATTTCCTCGCATCCTTTGTTTGTTTCATTTTCCGCTTTATCTTTTGGGCGCTCTGGAGTTCTCTCCGGGAAGTTAGATCTAGGACATCGATAACTGCCACACGTGTGGCATATTCAACATGCGCCCACACACCGTGTGTGGTGTGAGCAGGAGGCAGCCCACACGGGCTGTGTGTGGGCGGATATTAGAATTGCCCACACGTGTGGGCGCGGCTACTTTGTGCCACACGCCAACAAGTACTACTCATCTCCAGCCCGCGCGTGTGGCACGAAACAAAAATGCCCACACGTTCTGCCGCAACTACGTTAGGTACACCGCGGGATGACGATTTAGTTGCCATCCTGGTTGGCAGATGTAGTTATCCGGGATGGCAAGTGTAGTTGTAAAAGCATGGCAACTCTATCTGTTTTGGTTAACTGTAGTTGCCATGTCTAATTTATGGTAGTTGCCGCGTGTAATCAAACAGTAGTTGTCGTGTGTGATTAACTACTTGCCACATATGGTCAAACAGTAGTTGCCATGTGTGTGTACCTAGTTGCCACATGTGGTCCAACTATAGTTGTCGTGTGTGATTAACTACTTGCCACATATGGTCAAACAGTAGTTGCCATGTGTGTTTACCTAATTGCCATGTGTGGTCCAACCATAGTTGCCATGTGTGTTTATCTGGTTGCCACGTACGCGCAACTGCAGTTGCCGTCTAGCAAAAATCACAGTTGCCATGTGTGTTTACCTAGTTGCCACGTTCGTCTAACTGCAGTTGCCATTCGCAACGTAGGAGTGTCGTGTGGGCGAAAAGTAGTTCGCTCACACGCGCATGAACTAGGTGGCTGGCTGTGTGGGCAGAAACCAGTTCGCCCACACAGCGCAGCTGGCAAACAGCATGGTGCTAGCGTGTGGGCAAACTCTTCAACGCCCACACACCAGCCCCGTCCTAGGTGGCACACAAAATCAACATTTTCATGCCAAGATTCGTGCAAAAGGCACTAGACGACAATCGAGGCGTGTGGACGAGTTGGGTAACGCTCACCCGTGTGGGCGTTAGTGTTTCCGTAGATCTAAGATTTTGGGGGCTGATTCGTTGCCGCAGCTTTAGGTGATTGGAGGGGAGAAATTCGGTGCGTCTAGAAATCAAGGGATTGTGCGTTCCGCCTCTCGCTTTTGCCATGGATTTTGATTTCTCTCTCGAGGTTTTCTCTTCTATTGTCGAGCTGGGAGCAGTCTTTACTTTTTCTATGGAGAGATGGGAGCATTGTCTCCGTGCCTGCAATTTTTTGTACCCAGATCAATTTTATTGTTTGGCGTATTGCGAATTTGCGATGTTCTAAGATTTGGGACTCGGTTGCAGTTCATGGTGATAAGTTTCGCATCCAGAGCGAGCGTTGTGCAAATAAGTTACATACACTCTTTTCTTCATGCCAATGCCAAGATTATTCTGTGGACTGTGATTACAGTAGTGACATTATCTTTTTTCAAGGGTACGGTCGGTGTTGTGGGAGTTGCATCTTCCAAATTCTATTAGTAGTGTCATTAATTTATTTGTCCTGACATTTTTCGGCTTCCTGCTGCTTTATTCAGGCTCTGCATTTCGGAACACTTGATAGTTATGGACCGCCCGAGTTTGCTGCGGAGGCATGATCAGGTTCTACTCCATGCCTTATTTTCTACCGTAGGGATATTGGACAGATCCCATTTTCGTAATATTGGAGGAACTCACTAAACATGAAAACTCATAGTTTGACCTGATTCAAGTAGGGCACCGGGTTTGACATGCTGATGTTTATTGAACGCGTTGTCATTACGATGACAGATACTGTGATAGAGAAAGACCAACGAGTATACTGTTAGTTCCAGACTTACTAACCTGTGAATCGTATTCTGTTCATGCAAATTGAAACTCAAGTTACATTGTTGGGAATTGAGAGTTCTGTTGATGCTTGAAATCGATCATGACAAAGTAAGTCAGAACTTAACACGAGTAACCACTGATTACATGAACCGCCACTGGATAAGTGCTAATTCCTTTAACGCCATCGGTTTTCCAAAGATATGCTTTCCATGTCATCATCGTCATTTATATTTATATGCCCCCAAGCCATTAAGTCCAGCTGGTTGTCAGGTTTAGCAGTTTCTTGTTTGTTATTATTCATGACGAGAAAACATTGAAAAATTTCTTTTTGTCTCGGTGCCTAAAAGCTAATTTCTGCTATAGGGTGGGACTTAAGTAAACTTGATGTTCTAGTTTTACCCCAATGGTGATTCATTGATGACACCATGTTTAGTTGAGTCCCAGCCCACGATGAGCCATTCTTAGTTTGCCCATAACATTTATATTCTTCACTTTTGACTTTCAAGGGTCAAGGCTATGAAGTACTGCAAAGCCATGTTCATGTACACTTTTGTTAACATTTTGACCTTTCCTCCAAATAAAAGTAATTGAGTTGCCTAATGATATGTGGGGCCTTTACTAAGTAATACTCCACTTCTTTTTAACATAATATAGAAGGCTAACATCTATTGCTAACTTTGGAGTGTGGTTACTACGTGCGTATTTCAACAAATAATTCACTTTTATGAGATTATTATTTTCTCAAAGCTTTATTACTTTGTTTTCTTATGTTAAATCAGGAGGTTGTGAGGCCGATCTCAAACAAAGGTTCGCCTGAAGCTCATGAGGAAGAAATGATTCGAGCTGCTGTAATAAACCGCTCGGCCCTTGCCACACTTCAACCAAGGAGCGCTTCCACATTTGATATCACTCTTCCAGAATATCCTGATAAGAAGTTTGTCCCAAATTTTCCACTCGTTATGAGAGATGAGCTAACGGAGGATAATGACATGACCCTGAACCCAGGAGGAGTCAGAGAAAAGGCTTGGAGAGACAGTTGTCTGACAGATCTCCCGAGCATACATCTACGCAGGTTAAATGGGTGCGACTTATTGGAGCTCTGTAAGGATGTACTTGCTGGGTTAACTCATCAAATGACAGAAAGAAGAGCTGCAAATATCATGTTGTTAGCATGGAACATGAGACAATTTGATATGGTGTCTCATGTATTTCCTGTTAAAAACCCGTGTGCAGCTTCGGCTGACATAGACATGAATACTTTGACAACAAGACCGTTTGGGGGAAATCATACTTATACAGACCCATATGTCAGGCCAGAGGGCATTGAAGATGATCAGTATGTTGCTGCATGTGCATACATATCGGCCAGTACACTCCGCTTGTTCAGTAAGTCACCTGAGAACTACTCCCTCCGTCCGGAAATACTTGTCGGAGAAATGGATGTATCTAGATGTATTTTAGTTCTAGATACATCAATTTTTATCCATTTCTTCGACAAGTATTTCTGGACGGAGGGAGTACATGAATGCAGTTGCTAAGCACATTCCACGTATGTTCTACAGATTTTATAACATTGACTTTCCGCTTACCGGGTTTAAGCCAGATAAGAAATGCATTGAGGCCCTAAAACTTATATATGAGACAAAGTCGGCCTACAGGAACACCTTGGCCCCTTTCTTGTATGAGTTCAAAGGCCTCGGCGATGCAAAGGGAATGTGTCAGATGCTTTATGAGCAGGACTTGGCTTATACAGGCTACATGTTGTAAACTTATACCTGCGTGCTTGTTTTGGACTACATGCATCACTCATTCAGCTAGGAGCATGCCTTTGGCATCAGATGACGAAGAACACTCTCATTTCACTGTGCAGAGTCTGCAGAACCTATGTTGTCAATCCATCTGTGGAGAATTCAAGAGAGACATGGAAATATGCACGATTATATGGCACCGAGTATTTTCCTCTTCTTAAATCCGACAAGTGTAATCTTCTTCTATGTTGCCTGGCCATTATTTGCAAGAAGCTTGGAATAAGTGAAAATCAAGATATGATGGTAATTGCACGGACGAGGAAGGCTGACTTTATATGGAAAAACTCCAACGTTTGGGCAAACAGGGCAGTGCTCTGGTTTAAGGCAAATGCTTCACCACACCATGGCCGATCACAGGAAGTATCTGCAAGGGTTTGGGATGATGCACCGTCAAAGAAAAGGATGAGGGATGATGGGACCCAAGATACCAGAGTCACAAAATCCACTCGTCGGAGTCTTCATTGAGCCATTCGCAGTTGGCGAGTGACCCTAAACCTCGTCCAGACAATGGTTGCGCACAATCGTAGATTTTGGGAAATTATCCTGTGTTTCTTGGAACTGCAAACCATTAATTTATAGCGCACAATGGTGGGCCTGACTTGATGGTAACTTATCCTGAATGTTTTTCAATTATTAGTTCTACTGCTCAGTGCCATACAAATGATACAATATGTTAAATTCTGTGGTGGGTTTGGTTCTGGCTGGGGTCGCAATAGTAGTAGTAGCTGGAGGCAGTTTCATCATGAGACCACTCCCCCATGTTTTTCTTCTTGTCCTTCACCAAGCTGTAGACATGAACAAACGTTCACAAACTTCAGGTGAAGAACACTACTTCTTATATAGTGATCCTCGATATGAAGGCTGCATGGAATAGCACATAAAGCCTAGTTTGTTTAGTTTGCTAGCCTGGATGGAATTGCGTCATCTTCCTTTCCTAGCTTGTTTGCTTAGTAGTCTAGAACTCTAGATTGCACTGTCTTCAGTTGCGAAATCTGTTGGGAGAGAAGAACTGAATACCCTGTCCTTTGCCTTATCCGCCTGAAAAAGAAAATTCAGAGTTTCAGTCTACCAGCATATGATATATGTCTCATAATTAGATTCAGTGATATCAAATTTGACATCTCTGCTAAGCATTCATCCATCTCTGCATGTATACCTCTTTATCCCAGTCTGTGCATATCGTGATGGCCATGAGCAGCAGGACTTGCACCATCAGGCCACAGATGATGCCCAGCCAAAGTCCCTGTTCGTGTTCACCGATAAAACCCACAGCATCAGTCACTCAAAAACCACTGGCACATATGAACTCACTACAAATTCAGGGCAGGAAAAGGGATTTTTATTTATTTATCATTTGATGTACCGTCCCGCCGACTTGCAAGACGAAGGCTATGAGGTAGGCCGAGGGGATGCCGACAATATAGTAGGCACCAAGATTGATCCAAGCACCAATCTTCTGCCATCCACAGCCTCTAGCCACCCCTGCATAGTGCATTGCACATCACAGGAGAACATTCTTATATTTGCTTCAAACGCAGGCATGTCTATGATTTCTGGTTTCTGTGCTGAGTACTCCTTCCGTTCCATATTAGTTGTCGCTGATTTAGTACAAATTTATACTAAATCAACGACAACTAATATGAAATCGAGGGAGTAGTAAATATCATCTAGCAACGAACTTGAATCGCAACGATGAAAGTTTTGCATGCTATTGTGGCGAAAAGATGTTGATAATCTGTACCTGAAAGGACGCACTGAATTCCGTCGAAGAAGTTGGAGACCGAGATGATGAGCATCATCCAGGCAACGTAAGTCACAACCTCCTCCACGTCGCTGTAGGCATGCCCCCAGACGTATCTGATGCAGATCAGCACCAACCCCATGACCAGTCCTTCCGCCATGGCCAAGAAGACGACGACACGCACCGCGAGGCGGGCAGCGTCGGGCCGCCCCGCTCCGAGCTCGTTTGAGACACGGGTGCTGCATGATCAGCAGATAGAGATCAACAGAGATGAGCATGGCTGCCGCACAAGTCGTATGGTAGTCATGCACAGTACGAACTACCTTATGGCCGAGCCGAGGCCAAAGGGGATCATCCATACGAAGGCAGCGGTGTTGAGGCTGCCAAGAACAAACAATGCACATGTTTTTCTTCAGCCGGAAAAAAACAGGGAAAATGTGGTAATTTGGGTCTGCCATTAAGCACCTGATGGACAGCACCGAAGTCTCCAGCTTTGGATTGGGAAGAAGGCCTGACAGGAGCACTATGAGCTCAAACGACCACATCTCCAAGCTGCAATTGCACCACCATCATCATCATTTTGTTTGTGTGATCAATATCTGGCAACTTCAGGAAGAGTAAAATAAATATAGCAGGCTCACCAGACCATGAGGGCGGACGGGACGGCGAGCCGGAAGAAGCTGAGCACGTCGCGGAACGCCTCCGTGGAGAACCCCGTCCACGTCTCCTTGCAGGATCCCGACACCCGCACGTACACCGCCAGCACGATCACGTAGACCCAGTAGGAGATGGCGTTGCTGAGCGCGGCGCCCTTGCTGCCCATCCCGGCGACGTACACGAGCAGCCAGCAGACGAGGAGGTGGAACGCCGCGGCGGCGCCGGCGCTGGCCATCACGGGGAACACGATGTTCTGCGTCTGCAGGAACCGGACGTGGCACTGCAGCAGCCCGTAGGCGAATATCGCCGGGATCATCCACCGGGCGTACGTGCCGGCCTCCGCGGCGATGTCGGGGTCCTGCCCGAACAGGAGCAGGATCTCGCCGGTGTAGAACCACACGACGGCCAGCGGGATGCTGACCAGGGTGAGGATCACCATCGCCCGCTGCTTGTAGACGCCGAGGAGGTGGTATTGCCTGGCTCCGTATGCTTGGCCGCACAGGGTGTCCAGTGCACTCGCCATTCCAAGCTGATCAAGGTGGTAGGAAATGCGAGGGCTAGCTGTTAAACTTGCAACAGGGGAAAAAAGAATCCATCACATCCGTCCACATAGAACCTTGTTTTTTCTTTTCCGGTGGTGTTACTGTTAGCATTATACGACACCTAGCGCTCACTAAATTATAACTACTCCGCTTGGTAACCCTCTGTGACCTCTTTTTTTCTACTCGCCATTAAGGGAGTAAATAGCATAACACTACTACTTTACAGGCTAGGGTTTCAAAAAACTACCGGTTTTAATTTTTTCTCAGATAACTACCAAATGGGTGGTCGGCTGTTTTAAAAAACCCAAATCGTCGAGTGCTTTACGATTAATTGTGGTTATGACAGTCGGGCCCCACGTGTAAGAGCTCTGATTGTTTGACCGTTTGTTTGACCGTTAGGGGTGGGGCTGCACACAAATTTAAAAAAGCAATCAGGAGCTCTGATTGTTTGACCGTTTGTTTGACCGTTAGGGGTGGGGCTGCACACAAATTTAAAAAAGCAATCAGGTCCCTGTAAGTTTGTAAAAAAGCAATTGGGTCCCTGCCACACATCACGGCAGCCATTGACGCAGGTCTACCCGGAGCTCGCGATGTCGCCTCCTCTAGCCGGCGAGCCGCCTGCCGCCCGCCACCGGCGATCACCAGAGATCAACCCCGACCGCTCCTCAGCCTTGCTGCTTCTCTACACCCGCCGTCGACCAGTGCTGGACAACGCCATCGGGCCAGTGGCTGCCTCTGCGCTTGGCGAGGACGCCGGCTCCCCATGGAGGGCAGCGAGCCCTGGTGGCCCTATGGCGGGCCGCGACCCCCAGACGGCTCCCCACGCGGGGCGGCGGCGCGATGACCTGAGCGGAGCCCCATGGCCGGTGGCGCCCCAGGCGGCTTCCGATGGCGCGCTCCGGCATGGCGACCAGAGCCGGAGCCCCATGGCTGGCGGCGCTCCAGGCGGCTCCCAATGGCGCGCGGCGGTGCGGCGACCCGAGCCGGAGCCCCACGGCGCACCCAGCAACGACCCCCGCCACGAACGAGACCGTTCGGGCCTGTGAGCTCCTTGTCGCCAGGGGCTCCGGCGAGCTCCTACTAGCAGCAACCGCGGAGGGGGGGAGCGACGTGGCATAGGGCGGCAGCCGGACCTGGCATAGGACGGCGGCGTGGGCAGTGTGGCCGGCGGCCATGGCAGTTCCTTCGCTGGCAGGAAGAGTGGAGGAGAAGAAGGGAGGCAGAGAGGAGAAGATGACTAGATGAAAAGAGACACTGACATGTGGGCCCCACATGTCAGCTAAAGGTCAAACAAACAGTCAAACTAACGTTTCGTTTAGGTGTGGGTCCGACCTATCATAATCACGGTCAATAGATAAGCACTCGGCAATTTGGGTTTTTCGAAACAGCCGACCCCTGATTTGGTAGTTATCTGAGAAAAATTAAAAACCGGTAGTTTTTCGAAACCCTAGCCTGTAAAGTAGTAGTTTTACGCTATTTACTCCCATTAAGGAGATGCCAATGACGGGGCTCCTCCCCGCACATCCATGTATGTAGTGGTCTCAGCAGTTGCTCTTACCTTGGCGAGGCAAGGGTGCACAAGGTCATGAGAATGATATTGCTGACCTCAACCTCAATGGCCGGCATTCGGGCTTTGCACCTCTGGTTTGGTGTTCATAGCTGTAGCCCGGGTGGCGGCTGTGCTTTGCTTTTGCATTTGTCTTGTACGATTTCATATTTAGATTCTTCCAGGGTTTTTCAGTAGTCCTCTCGGATCATGTATTCATCTTCTAGGGCCTCATGTTACTCTTCTTAGTCTTCCTCTTGAATCATATATTCTTCCTCTAGCATCCTATATCTAAATTTAACAATCCTTGAACCCTTTTTTAATCTTTTTTGTATCATGGATTGTCAAAATACTCCCTCCATTCCAGAATATAATGTGTATTAATTTCTGTGCAAGTCAACCATTTAAATGTTTGACCAAGATTATAGAACAAAATAACAATATATGTAATAACTAATAGATAAAATATGAAACTACTTTTCAAGATGGATCAAATGGTATAAATTTCTTATCATGGATATTGATATATTTTTTCCAAAATCTCGGTCAAACATGTACTTGTTTGACTTCTGAAAAAACAAATACACCTTATATAAAGGAACAGAGGGAGTGAGAAATAAAAATAATGTCCTTAAGTTCTTTGTAATGTTGTAAAGTTTTCTCAACTCTCTGAGCAGTTTCATAATGTTTGTTGCCAATGATCTGAGGTTGTAACATAGTTGACATTGAATCTAAAGGATTTACTCTGCATAAATACTCTTGGAAGCTAATCCTCTGGAAAGTATGATACTAGCATCTAAAAAAGCAAATGTTGTGGCAGGGCTAGGTCGATCAAATAGTTTGCACGCACATAAACTGCTTGATCGAAGTTATATATCCTTTTTAGTAGAAGCAATTCTTTCTTGTAAAGAGCCCATTTCTGTACTAAGTATAGGTTGATAAACCCACTGGGGAGGGCATTCTTTGACCAGGGAGATAAAATTATGGCGATTGACATCCTGCTGGTTGATCCAGGTCTTTCTCTCATTAAACTGAAGTTGCACTATTTGGAAACGAGACGGACAGGGCAAAATCTCACTTGACTGAGACGTAAACGGACCTTGTTGTTTATGGGTACCTTTCCTTTTCAGTATTTGGTGCTGGTATTTTGGTTGCATCTCGCAATCTTTGTGATATTATTATTGTGTGTAATCATGTTGGCAGAGCCACTGGGATTTGCAGAAGATTACTTGCTTCAAAGAAAACTTTGTTCAAAGACAGATATACGAGCGCGCACCCCGTTGATGCGTCCGTCCCAAACTGTTTTCATGCCGGACAGAAACATCCTAGAAGGGGTGGTGGTCCTGCATGAAATGCTCCATGAAATCCACACGAAAAAACTAGATGGGGTTGTTTTCAAAGTGGATTTCAAAAAAGCGTACGACAAAGTCAAATAGCCATTCCTCCAACAAGCGTTGCGTATGAAAGGATTTGATCAAGCCTGGAGACAACAGGTAGAATCTTTCACGCAAAAAAGGAGTGTTGGAATTAAAGTGAATGATGATATAGGTCACTATTTCCAAACACATAACGGCCTGAGACAAGGAGATCCAATGTCACCTATTCTGTTCAACATTGTAGTTGACATGTTGACGATTCTAATAGGGAGGGCTAAGGATGCTGGCCAAGTAGGTAGTTTGGTACCTCATCTAGTTGATGGAGGTGTTTCTGTCCTACAGTACGCCGATGATACAATCATCTTTATGGAGCATGACTTGGCAAAAGCGAGAAACATGAAGCTGGTGTTATGCTTATTTGAACAATTGATCGGACTAAAGATCAATTTCCACAAGAGCAAATTGTTCTGTTTTGGAAGAGCCAATGAGGAACAAGAGGCATATAAGCAATTGTTCGGATGTGAATTGGGGGCTTTACCTTTCACTTATTTAGGTATACTAATTCATCATCGTAAGCTAACAAACAGAGAATGGAAGTGCATTGAGGATCGATTTGGGAAGAAATTGGGTTGCTGGAAGGGCAAATTGATGTCATATGGAGGCCGTTTAATTCTCATTAATTCGGTTCTCACAAGCATGCCCATGTTTCTTTTGTCTTTTTTCGAGGTACCAGTGGGAGTTCGGAAAAGACTTGATTTCTATCGGTCCCGTTTTTTCTGGCAAAGTGATGAGCTGAAGAGGAAGTATAGACTAGCTAAATGGGACATTATCTGTCTACCGAAGGACCAAGGGGGTCTAGGAATCAAAAATCTTGAGGTGAAGAACAAATGTCTTCTTAGCAAATGGCTGTATAAGTTAGCTGGAGAGACCGAGGCCACATGGGCATAGATTCTGCGTAATAAGTACCTTCATTCCAAAACTTTATCCCAGGTGACAGTGAGGCCGATGGATTCGCCTTTCTGGAAAGGACTGATGAGATTTAAATCGGTCTTTCTTAATCGGACCAAGTTTGTTGTCGGTAACGGTACTTCTACGAGATTCTGGGAGGATACTTGACTAGGGGACACGCCCCTCGCGCTTCAATATCCTTCTCTCTATAGTATTGTTCAACGGAGAGATGCAACCGTTGAGTCAGTATGTCAGTCCACGCCTCTAAATATCCATTTTAGGAGAGCGCTAGCCGGCAACCGTTGGGAAGCTTGGCTCCATCTTGTGAGAAGATTGATGGATGTTCAACTTTCTCAATGTCCCGATCAGTTGTGTTGGAAGCTTACTAGGAATGGAGAATTTATGGTCAAATCCATGTATTTGGATGTTATTAATTCTAGCTCTATTCCTAGTTCGAAACATGTTTGGCATGTCAAAGTTCCCTTGAGAGTTAAAGTGTTTATGTGGTTTGTACACAAACAAGTCATTTTAACTAAGGATAACTTGATTAAACGCAACTGGAATGGATCCACTAGATGTAGCTTCTGTAACCGAGATGAAACAATCAAATACCTCTTTCTTGATTGCCCTTTGGCAAAGATTCTTTGGCAATCAGTTCACATAGCCTTCAATATTACTCCTCCGAATAATATTAACACGTTATTTGGGACATGGTTGGATGGGATTGAGCCCCAAACAGCGAGACACGTTCGTGTAGGAGTATGTGCTTTATTATGGGCTATCTGGAAATGCGGAAATGATTTGGTCTTTAACAGAACAACAAATACTCATTTTTTGTAAGTTAACTTTCGAGCCACTGCGTTGATCCGTATGTGGTCGCTACTCAGTTCGACGGAGGCCACGGAGCGTTTGTTACTGGATCTATCCGATGGGAGATGGTAACACGGGCTATTTTCAACCGGTTTGGATGGCGGTCATGTAATAGGATAGGCAATTAGTTTTCCTATCTTGCTTTTACTAGCCGGTTGTGGCTTTATTTTCCTTAGCTCTTTGTGAGCATCTTTTGTTTGGGACTTTAAGACTTTTGTTGGACCTTTTTGCTTGCTAATAAAGGTGGTCGTATGCATCACTCTGATACAGAGGCCGGGGTTGTCCCCTTTTTCGAAAAAAAAAATATGTCAGTAATATATCCATGTTGGCGAAGACACTGGGATTTGCAAAAGATTTCTTTCTTCGAAGAAAACTTTAGTCAACTATAGATATAGTGCGTGCACCCTGTTGATGCATCTGTGAGTAATATATTTATAGAGTGCCATCTTTGTTGTTGAAATGGTGTAAACTGGCCCTCGTCAATTGAATTAGCAAAAAAATAGAGAATCACTGACCATTGTGGTTGCACAAAGCAGAACTATTTGACTTAGCATTAGGCATGAATGGTGAGCTATATAAAAAACAATAAGGAACTATACTAATGGGACGGAGTAGTATATGACTTTGGCTCCTTTACACGTTAAGTTCTTCATCCGCATTGCTTACTAGGACAGTTGGATGGCGGAGAGATTTTCTAGGCACGGCCCCCTCACCCCATGTGTTGTGTTGTGTGACCAAGAGGATGAGTCGATGAACAACATACTCATTGGGAGCCCCTTTTTGTGCACCATTTGGTACGAGGTCCTTGCCTAGATCCAATCAATACACCCGTCCGTCGAGTTAGGTTCACGGATTGGTGAGATGAGGCCACCACTCTGCCCCTATAGCCGTGCGCAAAGGCACGTCAACGATGACTATGCTGATGGTCTGGCGGATTTGGAAACATCACAGTGCGGTTCTCTTCGAAGGTGCGCATTAGGACATCGTTAGCCTGCTCGACACGGTCTAGGCGGATGTTAGGCTGTGGGTGCCGGAAAGCGCTACGGGGCTTGGAGATGTACCTTTTAATCCCAGTACTTAGGTGCGTAGCCTTCTACTCTTAGTTGTGGTTCTTCTTGGGTTTGTACTGCACATTCTTTGCTATTCATACATCAAGATGCAAACTTTTGCGTTTAAAAAAAGTGAACTCAGCTTCGCAACTCTCTATGACCTCTTCTCCCACTCGCCATCGCCGCCATTGCTCATTAGGGAGGTGGCGATGACAGGGCTCCTCTCCGCGGATCCATGTATTTAGTTTTGTCAATGGGCCGCTCTTTCCTTAAATGAGGCAAGGGTGCAAAGAAGTCATGAAAATGAGATTGCTGACTAGAATCTCAATGGCCGACATCTGGGCTTTGCACCTATGATTTGGTGTTCACACGTGGAACCATCCAAACATTTCTTGTATCCCTATGAACTTATTTGAGCAATAAATGAAGCGTGTTTAGACTAAAAAAAACCTGGAGCCCGTGGCGCACATCAGGGCGATCGACATCCAGTTGGTTGGTTTAGGTTTATTTTTCGTTAAACAAGGCAGATATGGCAAAGTCTCACTCGACTTAGACGCACAACAACGACTCATTTGTTTTTCCTGAAATCGAAATCTTAAACGCGCAGCTGTGCTCGTTCGTCGCTTCGAGCGCACGCTCTTGTCCCTGTCTCCCTCCCTCACGTGGTCCCCTAATCGACAGTATAAATAAAATCAACCCAATGGGCCCATAGAAGGACATAAAGCGTAGGAAAAAGCACATGGTCACAGCGTTTCCGCGTGCCTTCTCGTCCTTGACTTATCAGCAAGATCCCACGTGCATGCATTTAGTTTATGTTTTTAAATTTTCAAAAAGCTATAACTTTTGAACCAAACATCGAAATAGATCTGTTTTCACCACTAGGTTCCCCGCGACGGGCTCTTTAAAACTAGATCCCATATGAGTATGTTTCGACTAACTTTTTTTCTCGAGCAACTTTGGATGCTAAGGAAGCAATTTTAGTGTTATATGAAAGCAACTTCTTGTTAGTGTGTGCAGTATGACTGCCTAATCATCGAAGACCCCTTCAAAGTTGGTTATCATGACTACCAAGTTAACTAGTTTCACCTCTAAGTTTCGTACCATAACTAGTAAGTATTCTATCATAACTAGTTTCGCCTCCTAGTTTATAGTATTGCTGGCAACTTAGTTTTTCGAGGTAGGCTTACATTTATACTAAGCTTGTTGCTATGACTAGCGAGTAGCTTAATGACATCCTTGGTTGCTTACAATACTTTTAGGTATGGTAAGCAACTTAGTTTCATAGATGAGCAACTTAGCAACACTAATATGCAACTTTGCTATGTATTGTAGGCAACTGAAATAGTAATTGCAAGCAACTAATATAAGCATCACCGGTGGGCAACTTTGGAGTGTTGTAGGCAACTTAGAAAAAGCAATGATAAGCAACTTCACACTATATGTATGCAACTAATTTATAAAGTTAGGCAACTGAGCAGCAATGGTAGGCAACTAATTACCAATAGTAGGCAACTAAGCATCACCGGTAGGCAACTTTATAGTGTGGTAGGCAACTTAGAAAAGCAATGGTAAGCAACTTCACACTATATCTAGGCAACTAATTTATAAAGTTAGGCAACTGAGCAGCAATGGTAGGCAACTAATTACCAACAACAGGCAACTAAGCATCACTGATAGGTAACTTTATAGTGTTGTAGGCAACTTAGAAAAACAATGATAAACAACTTCACAATATATGTAGGCAACTAATTATCAATGGTAGGCAACTAATTACCAATAGCAGGCAACTAGGCATCAATGATAGGCAATTCCATAGTATTTATAGACAAATGAGCAGCCACGATGGGCAATTTAGGATAATGTTAGCAAATTAACATGTGCACGTGGTGCAGTGAAGTTGCTTGCATGTAGCACTACCTCATGTTTCGTGTGATTTTTCTCATTCTTTTTACACAAACCAACCTAATTGGTAGTCCTGCTAGGCAAAAAAGGAGTTGCTTCCCTATAGCGCAACTTAGAGGTGAAACTAATCATTGTTGGTCATAGTAACTAATTTAGAAGGACTCCCGACTCATAGTTAGTCATATTAGGAAATAAAAAGGAGTTGCTCTCCTATAGCACTAAAGTTGCCTCTATAACACCCAAAGTTGCTCTAAAATAAACTTTGACCAAACCTACCCATATGGGATCTAGTTTTGAAGAGCTCATCACGACAAACCCAACGGTGAAAACGGATCTTGATTCGGATGCTCGAATCAAAAGTTATAACTTTTTAAAAATTTTAAAACCCGAAAATTAATGCGCGTGGGCTCTTGACTGAGGCAGCGTGAGGTTGCAGGCTCATGTACTTTCCTTTTTTAACATAGTAGGATGACGTGGCACATAGGTTTCCTAATATAAAGGGTATGCTCGGGCACTCCATCTAGCGCCCGCGCTGCCTATCCACGTCCTTTGTTTTTGAGTGCCTTTCCCGTTGAGTATTTGATATTTTGGTTGCATCTTGCAGCCTGCGCGTCATGTTGTTGTGTGTATCTCTGGTTGGTGGAGGGACCGAGATTTGCAAAAATAAAAAACTTTGGACGATGACAAGATATGACAAATATGTGCGTGTACCACGTGGATGCATCTGTCAGTAAATATAGCTATAAAATACCACGGTGCTGTTGAAATGGCCTCAACTGGTTCTCGTTTAGATAGCAACTGAATGAACAAATATTGGAGAATGACTGACCTTTGTGGTCGCCCAAAACAGAGGAAAGTCCTAAAGCAGACAGCAACGCGCATAGACCAGGCCACCATCATAGTACTCTAGACACAGACATTTTCTATAGAAAACATACTGTATCTCCGACCCTCTACACGAGGAGAAGGGTCACGCTTCAACAATGACCGTGCGTGGACTTTGATCTTAGGAGGAGCTAGACCAAGATCACTAGTGTTGTGGCACACCCGGCCGATGATCTCTTTGTGCAAACGATCAACGCAGTACCGGAGGTCTAGAACCCGGACGAAATTCCATCCTCCAGGCTCAGCCGCCTTGAGCCTACGTACGTAAGTACTACAAACTAGTCGTGTAATGCCCCGAGTGGAGCGGAGTAACTACAAACTGTGGTGGTGTGAGCGCACGTACCAGGAGGCTGAAGCCGGTGACGGTGGCGAAGGAGCTGGCCATGGAGGCGCCGGCGAGGGCGAGCTCGCCGAGGTGGCCGACGTACATGACGGAGATCATCTGGATGAGGTTCTGCAGCAGCGCGCCGGCGATGAGCGGCCCGGCCAGCCACAGCTGCTTCTTCACCTCGTCGCGCACCCCCAGCCCGAGGCCCTCGTCGCGGCCGCCATCCGTCGCGCGGCTCGCGAGCAGGAGGGCTTCCTCCACGCCCTCCTTCGCCATGCCGGTCGAGCACGAGCAGCTCCCCCGTCGCCCCTTCCCACGCTCTCGCTCTCTCCCGGAGTCTCCCCTGAGACGAGAGGAAGAGAAGAAAAGGCCGGTGGAGAGGGAGAGTGCGTGTAATTAAGTGGAGAAATTGAACACAAGCGGGCTGCGGCAGAGAGCAAATGTTGACGAAGCAAAAACAAACAAACAAACAAACAGAAGGACGACTCAATTATTCCGGAGCATCGCTTTTGGTGAGCAGCTACGACTGAAACTCTTCAAGATTTCCCTCGGGTGGCCAGGAATACCCCTCGGCCCCGGACGGATCGTGACATACTGACACGCCTCCAATCACGCTCTGAACTTGCAGGACAACGTGTGCAATAAAACCTGCAGCTACAAGCATGTGCCGTCAGGAAAAACAAGGACCCAGATATCTAGGGAACGTTCGATCTGAGCAGGTCACAGACTGAATGAACTACAGGTTCACTATGAGCAAATCATCCTCGCAAACTAACACGTTCGATACGAGCGAACGCATCAAATGGGCACTCGCCCAGATGAGTGCGCCTAGTGACCTTTTCTGATGGGTTCTTGTAGCAACACTTGGTGACCCTTGAAAAACAAAAACAATACCTACAGAAAATTGGCATGATAAGCTAGAAAAAAATCCCTACAAGAAATTGCCATTGCTCAACTACAAACCAAAATTTCCACACACAAAAAAACTACAAACCAAAATTTCCACACAAAAAAAACTACAAACCAAAATAAAATACCTACATGACAATAATATGCCAACAAGATTTTAAATATTTTTTCAATAATAAATGTTCTAACAAATTGAAAATGTAAAAAAAAGAATTATCTTGATGGATAATATGTGAAATAAAACAAAATACCTACATGGCAATAATATGACAACAAGATTTCAAATATATTTTCAACGATAAATGTTCTAACAAATTGAAAATGTAAAAAAACAATAGACAAAGCACCTGAATGGCAAAAAGAATTAAGGGGAAAATGTTCTCCAGAAACATATAAAGTAATTAAAATGTATCTAATGATCAGATGGCTAAATTTATGAAAAAATATACTTGAACATGCCATGATAACAATTATAAATGAATTTTCCCTTGGGAAAATTTTGAAAATGTATCTAATGATCACATGACAATTTTACCATCGCAATTTTGAAACACATAGTAAACATGGTGTGGAAAATAAATTTGCCATGGGTCTATGAAAAATGAAATTGCCATGATTCTTAAAATAAATTTGTCATGGTTATGAAATTAAATTTGCCATGTCTTTGAAAAATATTTTGCCATGGTCTAGGAAATAAAATTTTCCGTGGCTATAGAAATAAATTTGCCATGGCCTAACAATGCAATTTGCTATGGCATATGAGAATAAACGATATCTAATTCATGGAAAAAAATTGACCATAATTCATTCATGGAAAATTTATAAAAAGTATCTCATGATTTTTTTATCTAATTGATGGCAAAATTGATATAAAAGAACATAGTATATTGACATGAATTTTTTTAAAATTGAGTATGTTTAGCATGGAAAATGTAGGGAAAATATATCAGGCACATGGCAAATTGCATGAAATTTTGAAAAAAAAAATTATAGCATGGCAAGTTCATATCTGGTCGCATGAAAAAAAAAATGGCAAAAATGTATAAATCTTTGAAATGTCCATATGGCAATTCTATGATTTTGTACACTTGTCACATGGAAAAATTATAATTCTTGGACATGGAATTTTTTTGCAAATTTGGTATACGAAAACAGGAGAAAAATTGTCATGTGACTAAGATACAATTCCGGAATATCTACACATTTGCCATGGGCTTAATCAATTTTGCCATACGCATAAGTGTCAAATGCTTCTACCATGGGGGGCATTTTGGAAGAAGAAAAAAATCTGTGATTTGCCATCGGCTTAAATCAATTTCAAAATCGCACATCTACATGCATAGCAGATTGACAACAAATATATCAATTTGATTTTATCCCCTATAAGTAATGGCAAATTTTTCCACTGCAAAATAGGATTCTCCAGCCATAACAGACCCGACAACGAACTAGCAAAGTAGCCATAGCATGGCAGAAACAAAAGTTCGCTGCGAAAATGCCTTTTGATATTTAACAAGGTTCAGAAATATGTACTAGACTCAGAGCATGGTCAATTTCATGTTTGATTCACGTGCTTCACAGAGTCTAGCATCGCAAAAAAAAAATGGACATATCATACAATGAAGATCAAAAGAAAACAAGAGCAGGGCATCCCGTGTGTTAACCTCTCGGCTGAGGACGGTGCATGGCAGAAGTGATCTCTCTCGAAATAGGCTTTGGCCCCGTTTTATAAATAAAGCAACGGTCCACACATACCAAGTTCAACCATACTCGACATATAACGGCTGGGGTCACAGCACAATCACGCCCAAGAAAGCATAAAAGAAATAGAAAAAACACTACGAGGGTGAAAGACGACGCGCCGACGCCAGAAGCGCATCCATCATCAAGCCGAGTCGGTCGTGATTACACTGCCTCGAGAGCGGGTGCCAGTGCTGCAGGAAAGCAAGGAATTTGAAGAAGGAGTGAGACGCCTTCCTCGGGAAAACCTTCTCAATCACCATCTTATTCCTAGTCGTCCAAAGAGTCCACGATAGCGCCGCAAAAATGAGCCAAAATAAGCGGCGATGCTGTGACGGTTGTAAGGCTCTATGCTGGAGGAACTCCGCGAGATTTAGGGCCTCCCATTCCGGCCCCAACGCCTCGCGGACATACGTCCAGAGTACCCTCGCCGCGGTACAAGAGAAGAGGATATGGGTCCCGGTCTCTGGTACCGCACATAGAGGGCAAATACCATCGCCAGGACCATTTCGCTTAAGCACCTCAGTCCCCGAGGGGAGGCGATCTCGGAGTAATTGACAAACAAATATCTTAATCTTTAGGGGGGACGGGTGCTTTCCATAATGGAGACAGCCAAGGAGTGGCCTGAGGCGGGCACAGGGCATGGTATGCCGTTCTCACAGAGAACTCCGCCGTCGGCGCGAGACGCCAGGATAGCGTGTCCGGATCATCTGGGAGCACGAGTGGGAGGACAGCCCGAAGTGTAGTCCACTCGTTATTCTCGGCTTGTCCAAACGTGCGGCAAAACCCAATGTTCCACTGTCCAGCTTGGAAAGCCATAGCAACTAGGACAGCCGGATCCGTACATATCGAGAATAGGCCAGGGAAGGAAACGCGTAGGGGTTCGGCTTCTAGCCAGGGATCCAACCAGAATTGGATCCCTTTCCCGTTCCCCAAGGAGAAGGAGATCCCTAGGCGGATGTCCTCCTTGATCCTTTGGATGGCGCGCCAGAATTGTGAGCCTTCCGTCCGGTTGCATGCTAAGAGCGGGTCACCCCTCAGTTATTTCGTTTGAATGAGCTGTAGCCATAATCCTCCCTCGCCGCGTAAGATGCGCCAGACCCATCTTAACATGAGTGCCACGTTCATACGGCGGGAGGCAATGATGCCCGGTCCTCCACGGTCCTTGGGCAAGCAAATATTCGCCCATTTTACCATGTGGTACTTTTGGCGGCCATTGGCCGCCTGCCAAAAAGAACCTCGCGAGATCCCTATCGAAGGCACTATGAACGCCCTCCGGTAGGATATACATCCCCATCATGAACATAGGGAGGCTCGTAAGGTTAGAACTAATAAGGACCGATTTACTCGCTTTGGAGGTAAACCGTCCTCGCCAGGGTTCGGCCCGGGCAGCCACTCGATCCACTAACGGATCGAATGCACTAGAACGGTTCTTGGAGTCTCTCAACGGCATCCCCAAATACGTTGTGGGGAATGCGACTAGCCTACAGTTTAGGTTATCCGCGATCCTCTGTTGCTCCTCAGCAGAATATCCCAAAATGATGACCTCGCTCTTGTCAAAGTTGATCTTGAGTCCCAGCATAGCCTCAAAGCAGAGGAGTAGGAACTTAAGATTAACTACAGCATGGCAAAAGTGATGGCTTCTCTTTGATGCTCCTTCCCCTCGACGGGCGCCGCGCCGCCTCCTCGTTGCCGTGACGACCGCCCACGGTCGCCTCTGTCTCCTCCTGCTGCAACATCGTTCCCAGCCTCGCCCCGCCGGGCCTCGCGGCAGGGCGATGCCGCCTGGGCTGGGCTGACGTTGTAGAGGAATAGGATGCAACTCTCAATGTATTGATCGGTGCATATGCACAAATATATATAGTACATAGGGCAAGTCATATCCTCAACTATACAAAAGGAGGAGACTTGGAGTACAAGAATACATGTGCTAAATACATATCTCAACACCCCCCCCCCCCCCCCGCAGTCGAAGCGACACCGTTGCTGACGCAAAGACTGGACCGGAATTCCTCGAAAGACGTCGTAGGCAAGCCTTTGGTCATGATGTCGGCAAATTGTTGGGAGGTGGGTACGTGTAGAACACGAACATGGCCAAGAGCCACCTGATCCCGAACAAAATGGATATCAAGCTCAATGTGCTTGGTGCGACGATGATGAACCGGGTTGGCGGAGACGTTGTCGCAGTAGACGACCGTGGCCTTCTCAACAGGACACACGAGAGCTCGTGAAGAAGCTGACGAAGCCAGGAACACTCAGCAACAACGTTAGCCACAGCGCGGTACTCAGCCTTGGCGCTAGACCACGAGACGGTGGGCTGCCGCTTGGACGACCACGACACCAGGGACGGTCCAAGGAAGATGCAGTAACCCGAAGTAGAGCGACGGGTGTCCGGGCAACCAGCCCAGTCGGCGTCGGAGTAGGCGACCAGATCAGTGGCAGTGGAGGCGCGCAGAGTAAGACCAAGATCCATAGCACCGCGGATGTAGCGGAGAATCCGCTTAACGGCAGTCCAGTGAACGTCTCGAGGAGCATGCATATGCAGGCAGACCTGCTGAACCGCGTACTGAAGCTCCGGCCGAGTGAGAGTGAGGTACTGGAGAGCACCAACAATGGACCGGTAGAAGGCAGCATCCGGAGCGGGAGTACCATCGGTAGCGGAGAGCTTGGCCTTCGTGTCGACAGGCGTGGCGGCCGGTTTGCAGTTAAGCATCCCAGCACGGTCGAGGAGCTCATGAGCATACTTCCATTGATGAAGGAAGAATCCATCAGGACGGCGCACCACCTCAACACCGAGGAAGTAGTGTAACGGACCCAAGTCCTTGATGGCAAACTCAGCACGGAGACGATCAGTGAGCCGGCGAAGGAGCTCAGAAGTGCATGCTGTCAGGATGATGTCGTCAACATAGAGAAGCAGATACGCCGTGTCGGTGCCCTGGTGATAAACAAACAGCGAAGCATCGGAGCGTGTAGAGCGGAAGCCGAGTTGATGAAGAAACGCCGCGATGTGCTGGTACCAGGCACGAGGAGCCTGCTTGAGCCCATATAATGAGCGTGAGAGTAGGCACACATGATCAGGACACGCCGGATCAACAAACCCCGTGGGCTGCTGACAGAAGACCTGCTCCTCAAGATGACCATGGAGGAAAGCGTTGGAGACGTCCATCTGATGAACCGGCCAGGCACGAGAAACCGCCAACTGTAAAACAGTGCGGATCGTCCCGGGCTTAACAACCGGAGCGAAGGTGTCGGTGAAATCCACACCGGTGCGTTGCCGGAAACCATGAACAACCCAACGCGCCTTGTAGCGATCAAGAGTGCCATCGGGACGAAGCTTGTGTTTGAATACCCACTTCCCGGTGATCACATTGGCGTGCCGGGGAAGGGGAACAAGCTGCCAAGTCCGGTTCCGCTACAAAGTGTCGAACTCCTCCTGCATCGCGGCCATCCAAAGGGGATCGCGAAGAGCGGCCCGAACCGAGCACGGCAGCGGAGAGGGAGCGGATGTCGAGGCGGTGCAGACGTAGTCAACTGCATAACGCGAGCTCGGCCGGAAGACACCGGTGCGCGAGCGCGTGACGGGCCCGGCCATCGGAGCAGCCGCGGGTGGCGGCGAGGCTGCAGGTGCATCTCCAGAAACCGCCGTGGCATCCACAGCGTCCACGGGAGAAGCGTCAGCAGGCGACAGAGGCGGCGTCGTGGCAGTGGTTGTGACGCCCGGGTAATCAAGCTACAGTAACCCTCTGGTAATGATGCCACGTCACCACGATTACTGTTGCTAATCTCGTGCTAGTTTAGAACCGATCCAAATTCAAATTTAAGATCAAGTCAAACAGTTAAAGTTTTCAAAAGTGAAAACTAAAATGTTGTAAGTGTGTTAAATAAATCCTGGGTAATAGTGGTGAAGAAACCTAAATTTAATAAAGTGATTAAGTGTTCAAAATAATTAAAACTGTAGGTTAAATAATAAAATAAATGCCTTTTGAATTTTATAAAATATTAAACTATTTTAGTTGGGATAAGAATTAATGTGGCAGTAGTTTATTTAAAAGTACCAATTTAGGTGTTAGTGATAATTTTTACTAAAATAAAACAGAAAAGAATAAATAAATGAAAAAGGAAAATAAACAAAAACAAAAAAAGGGAAACCCAGCTGGGCCAACCGCCCGGCCCGCTGCCCCCTGCTTAACACCCCCCCCAGCTGGGCCTCGGCCCAGCAGGCTACAGGGCCGCCAGGCCGGCCCAACCGCGCCCGCTACTCCCCCCCCCACTCCCACAAACCCTAACCGACACCCCCACTCTCCCCCACTCGTTCGCCCTCTTCCTCTCCCCACCCGATCCGATCTGGATCGGGGCACGAACGCCGCCGCCGAGCCCTGCGGCCACTACACCGGAGCCCGCCCTCGCCGCGACGCCCTCCCGCCCCTACGCCAACCCCGATGAACACCGCCCCGTCACCGTCACCGAATCGCCTCCTCATCCCCCTCCCCACCGGTCGCCATCGCGCCTTGACGCCGCCCCGCTGTGGTCGCCGTCACCCCGCCGCCCGGACCCCCTCGCCGGACTGCCTCCCCATCGCCCGTCTCCAACCACCGCCGCCTGAGGCCCCGACGACGGCGCCGCTCTCCCCGTCGCCCCGCCTCGCTGGACGCCCCTGGCACCTCGACGCCGTGCCCCTGCCTCGGGTCGTCGTCCACCCGTCGCCTCGCCGGCGCCGCCCGACCCGCGCCACCTCGTCCGCGTCGCGCTCGCCCCCGTCATCGATCTACCTCGCCGGACCACCCCGAGCCCGCTGCCCTCCCCGACCGGCCCCTTGTGAGCACGCCTCCCCGTCTCTGCCCCCGCGCTCACTACGCCTCCATCGCCGTAGGCCTCGTGCCCCTGCAGCTGTCGCCGCTCACCGCGCTCACCCCCCTGCCCGCGCGCCGTACCCCCTCGTCGTAGCTCCTCTGCCGCCCCGCAGCGCCCGGTCGGGTGCGCCTCTGTTCGGGCTGTGCCCGACGCCCGCGCCCGCTATGGCTCCCCCAGAGCCACTGACTAGGGGGCCCCACGCCCCAGAAAACATTAAAGAAAAAGTGATTAAAACAAATAAATAAATAGTTAGTTAATGAATTAATTAACTTAATTAATTACGTTTAATTAAACTAATGAGACTTAGTTAACCTAATTAACTAATTAAGCTAATAAATCATGTTTAGTTAGTCTGAGTCAATGACGAACGGGACCCACACGTCAGGTTGACCCTGTCAACCCCCTGTTGACCGCTCACGTCATGCTGACGTCAGCTTACACTATTCTGGATAATATTAGAATTAAATAGATAAATAAATTCAGAAAATGATTAAAACTTTAGAAAAACATAGAAAATAAACCGTAACTCGGATGAAAATGTTTTGTACATGAAAGTTTCTCAGAACGACGAGACGAATCCGAATACGCAGCCTGTTCGTCAGCCACATGTCCTTAGCATAGCAAACGTGCAACATTTCACCTCTAGTTCATCTGTCCGAAAACGCGAAACGCCGGGGATACTTTCCCGGATGTTCCCCCCCTTCGTTGGTATCACCTACTACCGCGTTAGGGCACACCTAGCACTGCGTATTGCCATGTTACACTTTGTGATGCTTTGATTGCTCTGTTATTTATTGTGTTCCCCCTCCGTTACTTCTTTCCGGTAGACCCCGAGACTGCCGGCGACCCCTAGTTCGACTACGGAGTTGACGACCCCTCCTTCTTGCCAGAGCAACCAGGCAAGCCCCCCCCTTGATCACCAGATATCGCCAATTCTTCTCTATACTACTTGCATTAGAAGAGTGTAGCATGTTACTACTTTCGGTTAATCCAGTTCTGTTGCATAGCCTGTCATTGTTGATACAGTTGTTACCCTACCTGCTATCCTACTACTTAGTATAGGATGCTAGTGGTCCATCAGTGGCCCTACACTCTTGTCCGTCTGCCATGCTATACTACTAGGCCGTGATCACTTCGGGAGGTGATCACGGGTATATACTATATACTTTATATACATGACACATGTGGTGACTAAAGTCGGGTCGGCTCGTTGAGTACCCGCAAGTGGTTCTGATGAGGGGGCTAAAAGGACAGGTGGCTCCATCCCGGTAGAGGTGGGCCTGGGTTCCTGACGGCCCCCGACTGTTACTTTGTGGCGGAGCGACAGGGCAGGTTGAGACCACCTAGGAGAGAGGTGGGCCTGGCCCTGGTCAGCGTTCGCGGATACTTAACACACTTAACGAGATCTTAGTATTTGATCTGAGTCTGGCCATTTGGTCTATACGCACTAACCAACTACGCGGGAACAGTTATGGGCACTCGACGTCGTGGTATCAGCCGAAGCCTTCATGACGTCAGCGACGGAGCGGCGCGCGCCGGATTGGACTGGAACGCCTGCTAGGCTAGGTCTGCTTCCGGCCGCCCTCGCAACGTGCAGGTGTCCAATGGGCGATGGGCCCAGACCCCTGCGCCATAGGATTTAGACCGGCGTGCTGACCTCTCTGTTGTGCCTAGGTAGGGCTGCGACGTGTTGATCTTACGAGGCCGGGCATGACCTAGGAAAGTGTGTCCGGCCAAATGGGATCGAGCGTGTTGGGTTATGTGGTGCACCCCTGCAGGGAAGTTTATCTATTCGAATAGCCGTGTCCCTTGGTAAAAGGACGACCCGGAGTTGTACCTTGACCTTATGACAACTAGAACTGGATACTTAATAAAACACACCCTTCCAAGTGCCAGATATAACCCGGTGATCGCTCTCTAACAGGGCGACGAGGAGGGGATCGCCGGGTAGGTTTATGCTATACGATGCTGCTTGGTGAACTTACCATCTACTCTCTCCTACATGCTGCAAGATGGAGGTGGCCAGAAGCGTAGTCTTCAACAGGATTAGCTATCCCCCTCTTATTCTGGCATTCTGCAGTTCAGTCCACCGATATGGCCCTTTACACATATACCCATGCATCTGTAGTGTAACTCCTTGCTTGCGAGTACTTTGGATGAGTACTCACGGTTGCTTTTCTCCCTCTTTTCCCCCTTTCCTTTCTACCTGGTTGTCGCAGCCAGATGCTGGAGTCCAGGAGCTAGAGATCCCGAGGATGATTCTACATGGAGTTCGGCTTCGAGGAGTAGTTAGGAGGTCCCAGGCAGGAGGCCTTGCCTTTTCGATCGTTGCTACTTTTGTGCTAGCCTTCTTAAGGCAAACTTGTTTAACTTATGTCTGTACTCAGATATTGTTGCTTCCGCTGACTCGTCTATGATCGAGCACTTGTATTCGAGCCCTCGAGCCCCCTGGTTTGTATTATGATGCTTGTATGACTTATTTATGTTGTAGAGTTGTGTTGTGATATCTTCCCGTGAGTCCCTGATCTTGATCGTACACATTTGCGTGCATGATTAGTGTACGATTGAATCGGGGGCGTCACAAGTTGGTATTAGAGCCAACTGCCTGTAGGAGTCCCCCTTCCCAACTCCTTGGCCGAAGTTGGGTCTAGTCGTTGCAAAACTTTTACTAACATGGTTGTGCGGCTTACGGGCCCACGTCGCCATTGGGTGGTAGTAGGATCTTTTATTCCTCGACCTTTACTTTGGGACTCTGAACTCTCTCCTATTCGGGTTAAATGATTTTGCTAAAAAGACTAACTGTAGGTTCTCGTAAATACTTTCTCCCGGAGAGCGCCTTCCGGCCAGATGATCGCCTGCTGCACCAGAAGATTCTGAAGACACTCTCTGATGCTTTCCCGAGACCCTTGTGCCCTTCGCCATTGCGATCCCTACCACCGATAAATGTTTATGGATAACTACATACTTTTGTCATTCATACCTTCATCCCAAGTTGCCCTAGTTATTACAAGGTGCCCTCAAATACTCTCCGATGTTCCAAGCATCCATTATGCTTACTACCCTGCAGTTCCTTGCCGCATGAATACCCCTACGAATAATTCTTCACCCTTATCGAGGAACTGTTCATTACTAGTTGATCATATGATCCACAAGGTACATTGATATATTATCCGGTCTTCCGGTAATTCCCTGCCAGCTGTTGCTGTGCAAATACTTGTCTGCTTGCATTATGGTTGCGTTCCATATGTCTAGCAATATTCATTAGTATCCCTTGTCATCATCATTTTCAGCCTTTGATTTGATATGTGGTGAATGCTCGCAATCCTCAGTCGAAATCCTAGAATTCATCCTTTCGGATCAGATGTCATTTTAAACATGAACTGGTTCTAGACCAACCGAATAGCCGTCGGTTGTACCCGTAAGTTTACTCAACTTATCCATCCTCAATCAGAGCGTTTGCTTCTGATCTCTTGATTTGGAAATCGCAATTCCTTTGCATTTGAGATTTTAATTAGTTAGTTATTCCCATAATCTGATGCCTTGCATTCTTTCTTCCTCTGATTGAGTACCGATACTCACATCAGCTCTGTTGTGGATCGCCCGATCCATTGTTGGATTTTTATCCGACAGTGTCCTTCATATTCAATCACCTTGAGAAGTTCTTCCCTCATACATAATGCCTTCGGTAAATTGTATCCTCTCCTTTTGTCACCCATGCTCTACTATCAAGCTTGTGTTATTTACTATTGAAGCTTGTGGTATATGTTCCCAATATGACCCTAAGGGTTGAACCTATGCCTTTCCAGTTCCGGGTAAACCCGAGAGCTATCACGAGTCATACTCTTCTGGAGTTTTGCTAGATAAAATTTAAACATTACAACTTCTTCGAAAAATGAGAAGTGAATGAAAGGGTATGCATTGGAGAAGTGGGAGTCGACCTTGAACTTTGTGTTCATGCCCATGGACACGATGTAGATCCTATCATAGAAGCTTCTTGTAATAATAACAATTTCCTTGATATGATATCGTCTAGTATCTGTGTATTGATCCTTTTGCAATCGTGGTTCCGACCATGTTCTCCTTTAAATACCATTTCTCGTGCAAGTTTAAGCACTTGTCCTCTGCAGAGCAATACCCCCGTCCAACCTCTACTTTGGTCTGTCGTCGAGTATTACCCCCCTGGTATCTCGAGAATGCCAAGGAACTACTTAACTTCTTATGAGTTCTTCATCAACTAATATTCTTGCCGATTCCATTTTTCCAACGGGTTCTGAGTTGTTAGAACCCCTCAAGGACACCGATAAGTGAATCAATTCCGCACTCCGATTCAATAACTCTAAGTAATTTTTGTTGCTTACGAGTTTAATAATCCTTCAAGTCATTCCTAGCCTGCTCGGCTATGTCATTATCGTGCCGATTTTAACTGTGCTACCTGGACCTTCCCAGCGCACAAATTTCGACAGTGAGCTAATCTTGCGTCGATCTTCCTCGTCATATCACTTCTCCTTGAACAACAAACTTGACTTCGAGTTTGTGTCCTACCCGTGGTTCCAATAACCTTTCGCTTTCATCATTCCTTTGACTTGATGTCATCGTCGATCAATTACATCTTCTTGAAAACCTCTCGACAAATTTGTCGTGATCATTGTCAACAATTTGACTTCTTCCAAGTTGTGTGTCGAAATTCAGGATGAGAAATACCATCCTTGCCCCTCGATGTATTGTGTTATCATCGACAACATTCTTGCCTCCCCCCAACACAAACTTGTTCATATTTTGTGTTGTATCTTGATTTCCCTGCTATCCAACCTATGTTATGTTCTACCGTGGAGTATTACCATCTTGATGTCAAGAATGTCGTGAGCATTACTCCACCTCTTAAGAATTCTTGGTACAGTGATACTTCTCACCATCACCATTCTTTCTTGGTCCCCGTGTTGTTTCTAAACGAAATACCGACAAATGGCCTGTGATGTGTAAATTCTAAACTTCTAGCAACCCTATTGCCTTGAAGTTATTGGTCTATAGTTTCATTCTACGTCTATGGCTGAATGAATCATCATTCGAACATTGATCGTGCTACCTAGCCCATATTTCGGGTGCACCTTTCAACCCATGTTTAATTGTGTATGTTTTCCTCGAGCATATCTCATTATATCATTGATCTGACAAATGTTATCTCCTTGTTCACATAATTGTGGAAATCCGTCCTTTGAAATTCTGATGAATTGTTGTTGAGTCCATCAGCCACCTCGTCATCCTCTCCTTGGTTTACTGATGAACTCTTGTTTCGGAACTCGCTTCCATAGTTCATTTCCCGAGAATCTTATAATGTCTTCTCGTCAATTTGTCGCACCTTTGTCTTCTCAGGCATCCCGAGTCTGAGGTATCCTGACACCAATCAAGTCTGAATCTCGGTCAGATATGATGGTTGGAACATTTCCAAGAGTTATAACATTTTGTCGTTATATGGCCCATTAAGGTGATGTCATGCCTAACACACCTGGCCGGAGGACCTATTATTATAGTTTCCTCTTTAGCAAGGTTAACCATTCTTCCATGAGGAAATTGTAAGACTTATTCTATGAGTTGCTCCTAATAAGTCCTTTGTGTATCTAGAGTCTGACCTTTGCCTGAAGATCATGTCAATGCTATCTCGAAGCATGTATGTGGTACTCCGATTTTCAATAAGAACATCTGAAGCACCATGCTGAATTTTCTTTATCAAATTATTCAAACACCATTCTTTGGGTAATGTCATGAACTTCCTCTTCCCTAACCTAAATGGTTCTCTTCTAACCATTGTCCTTGGGAAGGATATACCCCCTGAAATATGTGTTTAAACACATTTTCCTTTCCATTGTTCTGTTTAATCTGATAATCATATTTTCCTTTCCATTGGTTGGCTTAACGTTTCTGGTGATCATTACGATCTAAGCAGTATTAATTCCCTGCTTGTGCAAACACCTCGGTGTACAACTCTGTCAGTAAGACCCTGTTACTATTGTTGGTGACATTCCGGTAACCACCGATGGACGAGAACTTTGCCTATTGGTCCGCCTCGTTTCAACGAGCAGGAAAATGGTTCTCTTCATCCCTTGCCCTTGGTACCGACGATGTTGCTGACATATAACTGACAGGCTACCCTCTGACATGCCTTGCTCTCATGATCATGCAAGATGTCACCGCCCTTCCTACTTTAACCACATGGTGGGCCCATAACCCACAGTTCCACAGGATCAAAACCTGACTCTCCTGTGCACCCCCTGTTCCCAAATTTATTCATCGCGCGTGGCCTCGTATGTAATTCACGGACCACCGTCCTACTGATCTATACTGGCATCAGACATAATTCTTATTCCGAATTCTTTGAACCCCTTTCACACTTTGTTTCAGGCTTCGAAAGATTGCCTACCCGTTTGAAACTTCTCATGGTACTTTCTTACTTGCTCTCGGCTTTTTCTTAAGATTTAGTTCGAGAGTTACTTTCCGCCACCTTCCCCGATGATATTGACCAGATAGTCAACCTTGCAGAGGTCCGTTCTTCCAGAATACCCCCCTTACTCTGTCGTAAGTACGATGGAGATCCCGAAGAAAGGATGACGACTTAATCATGGTGACTTGAAGCAGAGTAATGAAGACATCAACGAAAGGGATGAACCTCTTCGAAAGGGCAGCCAAGACCGACAAGACCCGTTAGGTTTTCGCTACCAGCACTTTTTCCCCCTTACTCCACCGCTTAAATCTCGGGACGAGATTTCTTGTAGTGGAGGAGAATTGTGACGCCCGGGTAATCAAGCTACAGTAACCCTCTGGTAATGATGCCACGTCACCACGATTACTGTTGCTAATCTCGTGCTAGTTTAGAACCGATCCAAATTCAAATTTAAGATCAAGTCGAACAGTTAAAGTTTTCAAAAGTGAAAACTAAAATGGTGTAAGTGTGTTAAATAAATCCTGGGTAATAGTGGTGAAGAAACCTAAATTTAATAAAGTGATTAAGTGTTCAAAATAATTAAAACTGTAGGTTAAATAATAAAATAAATGCCTTTTGAATTTTATAAAACATTAAACTATTTTAGTTGGGATAAGAATTAATGTGGCAGTAGTTTATTTAAAAGTACCAATTTAGGTGTTAGTGATAATTTTTACTAAAACTAAAATAAAATGTAACTAAAATAAAACAGAAAAGAATAAATAAATGAAAAAGGAAAATAAACAAAAACAAAAAAGGGGAAACCCCACTGGGCCAACCGGCCCAGCTAGCTGGCCAACCGCCTCGCCCGCTGCCCCCTGCTTAACACCCCCCCAGCTGGGCCTCGGCCCAGCAGGCTACAGGGCCGCCAGGCCGGCCCAACCGCGCCGGCTACTTCCCCCCCCCCCCCACTCCCACAAACCCTAACCGACACCCCCACCCTCCCCCACTCGTTCGCCCTCTCCCTCTCCCCACCCGATCCGATCTGGATCGGGGCACGAACGCCGCCGCCGAGCCCTGCGGCCACTACGCCGGAGCCCGCCCTCGCCGCGACGCCCTCCCGCCCCTACGCCAACCCCGGTGAACGCCGCCCCGTCACCGTCGCCGAATCGCCTCCTCGTCCCCCTCCCCACAGGTCGCCATCGCGCCTCGACGCCGCCCCGCTGTGGTCGCCGTCACCCCGCTGCCCGGACCCCCTCGCCAGACTGCCTCCCCATCGCCCGTCTCCAACCACCGCCGCCTGAGGCCCCGACGACGGCGCCGCTCTTCCCGTCGTCCCGCGTCGCTGGACGCCCCCGCCACCTCGACGTCGTGCCCCTGCCTCGGGTCGTCGTCCACACGTCGCCTCGCCGGCGCCGCCCGACCCGCGCCACCTCGTCCGCGTCGCGCTCGCCCCCGTCGTCGATCTACCTCGCCGGACCACCCCGAGCCCGCTGCCCTCCCCGACCGGCCCCTTGTGAGCACGCCTCCCCCTCTCTGCCCCCGCGCTCACTACGCCTCCATCGCCGTAAGCCTCGTGCCCCTGCAGCCGTCGCCGCTCACCGCGCTCACCCCCCTGCCCGCGCGCCGTACCCCCTCGCCGTAGCTCCTCTGCCGCCCCGCAGCGCCCGGTCGGGTGCGCCTCTGTTCGGGCTGTGCCCGACGCCCGCGCCCGCTATGGCTCCCCCAGAGCCACTGACTAGGGGGCCCCATGCCCCAGAAAACATTAAAGAAAAAGTGATTAAAACAAATAAATAAATAGTTAGTTAATGAATTAATTAACTTAATTAATTACGTTTAATTAAACTAATGAGACTTAGTTAACCTAATTAACTAATTAAGCTAATAAATCATGTTTAGTTAGTCTGAGTCAATGATGAACGGGACCCACACGTCAGGTTGACCCAGTCAACCCCTTGTTGACTGCTCACGTCATGCTGACGTCAGCTTACACTATTCTGGATAATATTAGAATTAAATAGATAAATAAATTCAGAAAATGATTAAAACTTTAGAAAAACATAGAAAATAAACCGTAACTCGGATGAAAATGTTTTGTACATGAAAGTTGCTCAGAACGACGAGACGAATCCGAATACGCAGCCCGTTCGTCAGCCACATGTCCTTAGCATAGCAAACGCGCAACATTTCACCTCTGGTTCATCTGTCCGAAAACGCGAAACGCCGGGGATACTTTCCCGGATGTTCCCCCCTTCGTTGGTATCACCTACTACCGCGTTAGGGCACACCTAGCACTGCGTATTGCCATGTTATGCTTTGTGATGCTTTGATTGCTCTGTTATTTATTGTGTTCCCCCTCCGTTACTTCTTTCCGGTAGACCCCGAGACTGCCAGCGACCCCTAGTTCGACTACGGAGTTGACGACCCCTCCTTGCCAGAGCAACCAGGCAAGCCCCCCCCCCCTTGATCACCAGATATCGCCAATTCTTCTCTATACTTCGGGAGGTGATCACGGGTATATACTATATACTTTATATACATGACACATGTGGTGACTAAAGTCGGGTCGGCTCGTTGAGTACCCGCAAGTGGTTCTGATGAGGGGGCTGAAAGGAGAGGTGGCTCCATCCCGGTAGAGGTGGGCCTGGGTTCCTGACGGCCCCCGACTGTTACTTTGTGGTGGAGCGACAGGGCAGGTTGAGACCACCTAGGAGAGAGGTGGGCCTGGCCCTGGTCAGCGTTCGCGGATATTTAACACACTTAACGAGATCTTGGTATTTGATCTGAGTCTGGCCATTTGGTCTATATGCACCAACCAACTACGCGGGAACAGTTATGGGCACTCGACGTCGTGGTATCAGCCGAAGCCTTCATGACGTCAGCGACGGAGCGGCGCGCGCCGGATTGGACTGGAACGCCTGCTAGGCTAGGTCTGCTTCCGGCCGCCCTCGCAACGTGCAGGTGTCCAATGGGCGATGGGCCCAGACCCCTGCGCCATAGGATTTAGACCGGCGTGCTGACCTCTCTGTTGTGCCTAGGTAGGGCTGCGACGTGTTGATCTTACGAGGCCGGGCATGACCCAGAAAAGTGTGTCCGGCCAAATGGGATCGAGCGTGTTGGGTTATGTGGTGCACCCCTGCAGGGAAGTTTATCTATTCAAATAGCCGTGTCCCTCGGTAAAAGGACGACCCGGAGTTGTACCTTGACCTTATGACAACTAGAACTGGATACTTAATAAAACACACCCTTCCAAGTGCCAGATATAACCCAGTGATCGCTCTCTAACAGGGCGACGAGGAGGGGATCGCCGGGTAGGTTTGTGCTATACGATGCTGCTTGGTGAACTTACCATCTACTCTCTCCTACATGCCGCAAGATGGAGGTGGCCAGAAGCGTAGTCTTCAACAGGATTAGCTATCCCCCTCTTATTCTGGCATTCTGCAGTTCAGTCCACCGATATGGCCCTTTACACATATACCCATGCATCTGTAGTGTAACTCCTTGCTTGCGAGTACTTTGGATGAGTACTCACGGTTGCTTTTCTCCCTCTTTTCCCCCTTTCCTTTCTACCTGGTTGTCGCAGCCAGATGCTGGAGTCCAGGAGTTAGAGATCCCGAGGATGATTCTACATGGAGTTCGGCTTCGAGGAGTAGTTAGGAGGTCCCAGGCAGGAGGCCTTGCCTTTTCGATCGTTGCTACTTTTGTGCTAGCCTTCTTAAGGCAAACTTGTTTAACTTATGTCTGTACTCAGATATTGTTGCTTCCGCTGACTCGTCTATGATCGAGCACTTGTATTCGAGCCCTCGAGGCCCCTGGCTTGTATTATGATGCTTGTATGACTTATTTATGTTGTAGAGTTGTGTTGTGATATCTTCCCGTGAGTCCCTGATCTTGATCGTACACATTTGCGTGCATGATTAGTGTACGATTGAATCGGGGGCGTCAGAGTGGTCGCGCCAGCAGGCGACCGAGGCGGGGTCGGGGCGGGCGACCGAGGCGGTGTCGGGGCAGCGGTCGCGCCAGCAGGCGACCGAGGTGGGGTCGGGGCGGGCGACCGAGGCGGGGTCGGGGCGGGCGACCGAGGCGGTGTCGGGTTAGCGCCAGGAGAGGCCGGCCCAGCCGGCGGCCAAACATGCGGCCCAGCATGCATGGCGGAGGACCGGGGCGACGTCGACGCGGCTCTAGGCGACGAGGGCGTCGAGCCGAAGGAGAGAGCCGCGGACGTCCCCGATCCGGAGGAGGCACCGCGGCCGTCCCCGATCCGGAGGAGGTCGCCGCGGGTGGGGGTGCCGGAGCACCCAAGGCCGGCAGCGGGCGGCGGCGCGGAGGAGAACCCGCTGCGGGAGGGGAAAACGGCGCCACCTGTTCGTGTGCAAAGGGAAACACAAGCTCATCAAAGTACACGTGTCGTGAGGTGATGACACGGTGAGACACGGGGGCATAGCAGCGATAGCCCTTAGTGTTAGCCGGGTAACCAAGGAAGACACATGGAATGGATTGAGGAGCGAGTTTATGAGATGTGGTGGCGGTGATGTTGGGATAATAGTGGCAACCGAAAATACGGAAACCATCGTAGGAGGGAGGAGTGCCATATAAGAGATGGTGAGGCGCATAGTTCCAGCGCGGGCGACATGGTCGGAGGTTAAGGAGTAGGGTGGCGGTGGCGAGGGCGTCGGGCCAGAACCAAGAAGGCATGTAGGCATGTTAAAGAAGGGTACGCACACACTCATTGAGGGTGCGAAGGATGCGCTCGGCACGGCCATTCTACCGGGAGGTGTACGGACACGTGAGACGAAACATAGTGCTGTAGGTGGAAAGAAGATGGCGAATGGTGAGGTTGTCGAATTCTTTTTCGTTGTCGGTTTGAAGTGCGAGTATGGGTCGCCCGAACTGTGTGGAAACATAAGCATAAAATGCGATGAGGGTAGCTGCAACATCGGATTTCCTACGAAGAGGAAATGTCCACACAATGTGAGAGTAATCATCCAGTATAACAAGATAGTAAAGATAATCAGAATTACCGGGTACTGGAGATGTCCATACATCACTGTGAATTAACTCAAACGGAAAAGAAGCAACTGTGGAAGAGGAACTAAACGGAAGGCGAACATGTTTGCCTAACCGGCAAGCTTCACAGGAGTGAGCGGCCGTTTTATTACATGAAAAAGAAAATCCTCTCATTATTTGACGAAGTGAAGAAGTGCTAGGATGCCCGAGACGAGCATGCCAAAGATCGACGCCGGCGGAAAGAGCTCGAGGACCACCCGGAGATGACGGCAACTGAACTGGGTAGAGGTCGCCGGGACTGTTACAGCGGTGAAGAATCATCCTGGTGTGAGCGTACTTAACAGAAAAGCCAACTTCGTCAAATTCCACAGTTACAGAATTATCACGAGAAAGATTACGAACAGAAACTAAGTTCTGAATAAGACCAGGAGAAACAATGACATTATTAAGAGAAAGAGGTCTAGAGTTAGAGGGAAAGGGTGCAGAACCGACATGAGAGATGGGAAGACCAACACCGTTGCCGATGATGATGCGAGAGGGAGTGGAAGTTGGATGGACGGAGGAGAGGTTACCCGAATGAGCGGACATATGAGCGGTGGCGCCGGAGTCCATGATCCAATCGCCGCCGCCACCGGAGTAGGGTGGCGGCTGCTGCAGCGCCGCTAGGAGGGCCGGGTCGTAGTAGGGGGCGCCGTACGCGCCGTAGTAGGGCGCGACAGGAGGGGCGGGAGTGCCGCCGTAGGCGCCGAGAGGCGCGGCCAGGAGCGCCTGGTGGGTGCTCGGGCGGGGGCCGAGGATGCCCGGGGCGGGGGGCCGCGGCACCGGCATGCTGTAGGCGTGCACGACCCCCGTCCAGGGATTGTAGCCGCCGGCCCAGGGTGGCGGGGGCTGCTGCTGGGGAGGTGGACGACCGCCGCCACCTTTCCCTCCTTCTTGGCGTTGGCGGCCACGACCACGGCGACGGTTGCCGCCGTTCCCACCGTTGCGCGGTGGTTGGGGCGGCTGGGGCACCGGCGTGGGCTGCGGGATAGCCGGAGGGCGAGGCGCCGAGGGTGGTGTAGAGGCGCCATTGGAGAGGCCGGCGGCCAGCGCGGTGTGGACGACACGGGTGCGGAGGTGCTTCATCCGCCGCTCCTCAAGACGAAGATAGGCTACCGCCCGCTCGTAAGTAGGGTTGGCCATGAGGGTGAGGTTGGAGGCGGCGTTGCCGAAGTCCTCGTTGAGGCCGGCGGTGAGCGTCGAGAGGAGGAGCTCGTCGCCCACCTTGAACCCGACGTCGTTGAGCTCGTCGGAGAGGGTCTTGAGCCGGAGACAGTAGGCGTCGATGGTGGAGTCGTTTTGATGACACCCAAAAAATTCCTGCTGCAAGAAAACAATCCGCTGAAGCTTGTTCTCGGTGAAGAGTCCATTGATCTTGGTCCACACCGTGTAGGCATCGTCCCCATCGCGAACGACAGTGTGGAAGATGTCCGGGGAGACGGTGAGGAAGAACCACCGGATGAGGGTGGCGTCGATGGTGAGCCAGTTGGCGTCGTGGTTGCCGGCGAAGAAGTTGGCGAGACCGTCCACGTGATCACGAAGGTTGTGCTCACGGAAGAGGAGATTGAAGTAGGTTTTCCAGGCATAGTAGTTTGCGGAGGTGTGGGAGAGGATGATGGGAACGTGATCGGAGAGGTGGATGCGGCGGATGTCGGCGGCTTGGGGCTCATCGGGTTCGGACCCATAGGAAGAGTCGAAAGGGTTGCTAGGGGGAGCGCCGGAGGAGGAGGAGGTGCCGAGGGCCGACATGGCAGCAAGGGGAGACGGCGGCGCGGGATGGGTTCGGTGGGGTGTTAGGGTTTTGGGAAGGGGGCGGCTCAGGTGGAGCAGCGGGGCGCGGCGGGGAGGGTTGGGGGGAGGAGGCGCGGCGGGGGGAAGGGGTGTGGTGGGGAGGGGGCAGGAGGCGCGGCGGCCGGGGAGGCGGCGGCGCAGATCAGCGGGAGCGGAGGCGACCACGGCACGGCTAGGGCTGGGATCGAGTAGTTAGGGCTGATACCATGTAGAGAAATAGGATGCAACTTTCAATGTATTGATGGGTGCATATGCACAAGTATATATAGTACATAGGGTAAGTCATATCCTTAACTATAAAAAAAAACTTAAAGTACAAAAATACATGTTCTAAATACATATCTCAACAGACGTACACGGACGAGCCCGACAAAAGGGGCACACGCGGTTGCGGCAGATGCGGCTGGGGTACCTCCTGCACCGCCCCACCTCCGTTTCCTTGGACTTGACCACCGCGGCAGCTAGGCGCGGCGGGCCCCAAGCACGCGTGCTGGCCCGGAAGATGGCCGCTCGGGAGCAGCTAGACGGCGGGAGATGATGGATGGAGGCGGCGACGCTGAGCAGCGTGTCAAATGGATTGGGCCTTCCTGCCAGTAGCGTTGTGTTGGCCGGAGGTGGGCAACACAGCGAGAGAGCAGAGAGACGATAGCAGAGAGTGGGAGGGGGAAAAATAAGGCTCACCAAGGGCAGGGGCGTTCGCGCGAGGCAGTTTCTGAGCGAACCATTTTCTTTCCCTGACGTGGCAACTGAGCAAGCGCCAAGGTTCATGCGATTAATCTAACGGCAATGAAGTTGTTCGCTCCAACCTGCTAGAAATCTGACGTTTGATATTTAGCCTTTTTAAAAAGGTGTGTGCTTCGTGTCCGCAGCCAGGTCGCGAGCCGTATCTGCCGCATCCAGCGGCCGAGCATGCCTCCACCGTTGCAACACATGTCTTTAATAATTATTTTTGCAATACGGATTTTGTTGCAGAAAAAAAATCAACAGCTGTTTTGTCAAAAAAATAAATTCTGCAATAGAGGTTTGTTGCAAAACATAGATTCGTTGTAGGCCATTGCAACACCGCATATGTTTCACAAGTGTAACCCTATTGCAGAAGCGCATTCGACGAAGGATGGTGTGCAGGGAAGGTGGTGGACGCGGCCGCCGCGATCCGCCGGGCGATGATAAGCATTTCCCTTTCGAAAAACAAACATGTACAACAGAGAAAGAAAGATTTTCTTTTTACCAAACCAACAAGCGAAGCGTGACACTTGGTTTGGCTTTTTACCGGGATTTTGCTGCTTGGCAGCCAAATCATGACCAAACTACAAAACGAGTGAGACGGATTTCATTGACAACCAGCAAAAAACGCACGCACAGGTGAGAGTGACCATAGAGGCACTTTCCTGGCTTTGGATGCATGGCCCTGGCTTTGGATGCATGGCCCTTTGAACATATCCCTGGACTTGACATCAAATTACTCACATTTGCCACGTGCGTGCCACCTTTTCTTGTCTCCCAATGATGGTGATTCAAGGGTCCCCACCCCCCGTCGCCGCCCTGCCCGTGGCTACCAACCTGCTCCTGCTGCGCTGACGGAGTGACACCTTCCTTCATTGCCTCTCATCGGTGTCGCCGTTGGTCTGTCTCGTCTTCGGTGGCCTTAGGGCTATAGCGGCACGGTGGATCTCGGTCCTTATCGGTAGGAGGGCTCTGTTTTTAGTTGTTCCTTCGTGTTTTGTTAGAGTTTGTGTCGCTCAGAAAGACGAAACGACGGCGGCTCCCTGAAGATGGAATAAGGTTCTTTCCATCTAGCCCTGTCCCGATGGAGTGTCTAGCATCATCGATGGGCGTGCGGAGGTGTGTCTCCGGCAAATCTATCCTTGATGAATTTTCTCGGATCTGGCCGTAATTCGTCTATTTTCATGCGTTTTCAGGTTGGACCCTTACGATCTACGCCACTCTTCGTCGGCGGCGGTTGTTATTCTGTTGGTCTTATGGGGTTTTAGCACGACGACTTTTCGATTGTCTATTATAACAAGTTTTGTCCGGCCTCGGCGAGAAAGGGACAATGACGGCGGCGCGCCTTCGACTCGCTTAAGTACCTGTAGTCGTCGCTAGATGGTGTATGGATCAGGATGTAATTTTTATTATTTTTTATATTCATTATACTGCCATGATTAAAGATGAATAGATGGAAAGTTTTTTTTTAAATGGATATCATCGTACAGGTGAAATTGGACGTACGTGTCTCTACCGGCAGAAAAAGCAACACTACTTAGTTTCTTAGATGACCTTTATTTCTCAGAGTTTTGAGATTAGCCCGACGCGGATTTTTGGACATGCGGCCACGCGCAGCCCATATCCAGGACATCCGCCTGTGCGTCGTGATGACTACTTTTAGTAAGCCATCTGGAATACCGGGCGGCTTAATTACAAGCTTTCAAAATACCTCACTTTATACGGCCGTTGTATGGGTCAGGGCTGCATTTAATGTCGTATGAATACACGGGCCAGGCGACGCCCAACCGATTGAATAATTGCTTTGGGCGCTGGCTGGACATAACTGAGTTGTTGCCAAGTTCGGTTCTCACAGTGCGCATCTCGTCTTTCCGTCGACCGTGGACGAACAGAGCAAGGTGTGGAGATGGGTTCTGCACAGACGGAGAGCGCATTGGTTGCACAACATACCCACTGCACGCTTCTCTCGCGTTTAGCAAGTAGGAAAAATCCAGCGATGTCGTCGTCGTCTTCTAGCTGCGGCACGCCCGTAAGCATCTCTCCAAATTTCTTTGTTGCGGGAGACACGCAGCTAGGAGGCCGTTGCGTTGATGGATCATCAATGGATTGTTGGGTGCATTTACGTTTTGCAGGGGCAGCTGAGCGTATTCACTCCTCTGTTGTGTCTTTAATATGTGCATCGCATGTGGGGAGGACATATCTAGTAATACGGGTCTCAGGTGCTACAATGCTCAAATGAATCCTGAACCGCTAGATCATATTCTAAGGGACATGATGAATGCAAGGGTGATGACCAGCTCCTCCACCGCAGAATATACCAGAAACACCCGGGATTCTATACTTAATTAAGACCAAGGGAATGGGAAGATGATGATTTCTGGATTTCCTCAATTTTGCCCATTGTTTATTTAGCAGAAGCATGCGTGAAATGATGCATGTAACCTTGTTATCACAAGAAAAAAAAGTACGACACGCTCTACTGGTAAAAAACATATACACATTCTAAAACTGTAGGTGTTAACTTAGAAAAAAAAGTTGTGCATTTTAATTAACCACAACATTCACTCAATTAGATTCAGTTCCTCTTCAAGATAGCTGGAAATGCTTGCTTGTACATTCTCTACAAAAAACTCAGTTAGCTTCCGTGAAAGCAAATATAGCATGTACTAGGTTAGTTGTCCAACTGATTTGAGATTGTACAAGCTAGAACGGCACATGGAATATGTGAGGACCAACAACGGAAAATATTCATTTATAATAGTACTCTTTGTGGATTATCATAATTGACATTATATGCAAATTTACGGACTAGACATACCAGACTACTATTAGTGTTTGACAGACAAAGTAACCAAAAAATTACTAGATTTATTTTGTTGAACTTTTAGCAGTATAAAAGCAAAATACGGAGATGGCATAATTTTATATGGAGATTGCACAATAGCAAGCCTTTTTTTCTGCCCGTAAGTGAAACCAAGGCTCATAAACTAGTATAGTACTAGTAGGAAAAGGGCGTGATGCTTAATTAATAACATGAATCAGAGTGTTTTTGTATATTTTGCGGTGGAGAGGCTGCTCATCACGTGTGCCTTCATCGTGTCCCTTCCAACATAATCCAAAGGCCCATGATCCATCGGAGCATTGTATCACTTGAGTTGCGGTATCACCAGATATGTTGCCCGCATGTGGGCTGCTAGATCGTTGAATTATTGCCATTGGGATGTTGGGTGTGGGATTAATGCATGCGCTGCCTCACGGGCCATGCACTGCATGTGTCAGGTGCAAATATACACGCTATACCGAATGCTATACGACGAGGTGAATTCCTTATACGGCCAGAGGGTATTAAAGCTGCACGCATCGTGCGGCAGCGTGCGGTGTGGATTCCGGACGCGCGTGGTGGCATGTCCACTCGCGATTTATCGCTCACAGCCCACTAAAACTATTGAGATGTCAAAACTATTCATCAACGGGAATTCTCATGGTTTGATCAAGTTCTAATTAGCTCGCGGATGCAACAATATATTTTACATAGACAGCAGAAATATTTGCTAAAACATCTCATCACCCCGTTAAAAGCTACTAAAAAAAACGAGACAGTGGCAACTGGCAAGCAAGATCCATGGAACCTGATGTATCAGCAGCAGCAATCTGTCAATCAGTGAGTGAAAGTGTAGAAGACGGTGCTGATGTACACGACGAGGGCGGTGGAGACGAGCCCGACGAGCCCCGCGGCGGCCTTGGCAGCGGCCCGGTTGCTGGCGCATCCCAGGGTGCCGAGCCGGATCTGCACGACCATCACCATGGAGGCCATCAAGAAGACGCAGCCGACGACGGAGCCCACGGCGGAGGCCAGCATCCCCAGCCGGAGCAGGCGGGCGTCGATGTGGGCGTGCGTGTCGTCGGGATCCTTGGAGTTGATGAGGTTGATCGCGAGCTTGAGGCCCTGCGCCACGAGGCTGGAGAAGAGGAAGGAGGAGAAGGCGACCACCTCGAGGACGAGCAGGGACCGCGCCACGTCGGGCCCGGCGTCGCAGGACGAGTCGCCGGCGAGGCTGCGGAGCTCGCCGGGGGTCGCGAGGGAGAGGCCCACGAAGACGGCCACCGTGAAGAGCGAGTTCACGTTGACCACCCCGTCCAGCGCCGTCACGTGCACGCTCGTCGTGTTCGCCGACAGCGCCGCCGGGAGCTTCCACTCGTAGCCGTGGTGGTGGCCGCCGCCGCCGCCGTTGCCGCGCTCGTCAGATCTGGGGCAATCAGAAGCAAAAGGAAAACAGCATCTTCAGGCGCTTCCCTTCCAAAAAATGAAGTTCTTGGTCGGTGCAACCAATGCAAGAACATCTTGTTCGGATTCGAGGAGGTCAATCTGAGAGTGCGCGAGGTACAGAAGACTTACTCATCCATGGGGCGCCGGGAGGAGGTTGGATCGGATGCTTTGCTTCCTCAGATGCTGCTGTCTTGCAGATCGAGTTGCTTTTGCTGGTTGGGAATGTGGGGATCAATCAAAAGAAAGATGCGGAGAGCGTTTGGGGAACTGAGGGGCCAATCGCAAAACGACCGTGGCGACCGACCGTCCGCGTGACATGGACGACCGTGGCGACCGGCCATCCGCCTGACATGGGTGGGTACGTGCCTTCACGCGGAGCTAGCAAGAATACCGTGCCACGTCATCGAAATACGAGGCAGAAGCGAGACGTGGCCTATTTCTTTTTGGAAAAAGTTCAAAATAAACCCTGAACTCGTAGGCGCTAGCTAAATCGAACCCCCAACTCACAATCCCCGAAATTGGCACTCTGAACTCATTAATCCTGGTCTAAATCAAACCCTGAGAGCCCTTCCCAAACAGGGATTGCTGACGTGGCTAGTCGCAGCCGGGATTGCTCTTTTTTTTTGGTGGAAACTGAGAGAGATGGCCGGTTCAGTGCGTACAAAGGTGGCCCGGCCCACTTCGAGAGCCCATCGAACGAAGCAGTCGAGGAGGCGTCCCCCTGTATTCTTCTCTGCTCCCGCGACGGCAATGGCGGCAGGTGGGTGATCGACGGCGGCGGCGACGATCTAGCCGGCGCGCGACGGCGAGCGACGGGCTAAGGTATGTGCGCGACGTTCTCCTCCTCTGGGCACCGTTTTTTTTTACCTTTGCGCACAACATTAGGGTTAGGGTTTTAGGTGCGGGATTTGCAGGATTTTGTCGAGGGAAAGTAAGGATTTTTATGTGAGTAGGTTATGTTTTTTGCATTCGAATTGTGAGTTGGGGTTCGTAGTAGTGCGGGCAAGTGACTTATGTTCTGTTTATTTCAGTTTCATCATGGATCCGACGGAGATACTGAACATGAGATTCCATTTTGGTGGCGAGTTCATCAGTATTGGTCCAAATTTGCAATATGTTGGGGGGATGATGAGATGTCAGAGATTGAGAGGGATAAGTTGTCACTGCAGGAGGTGAAAGGGTTTCTGAAAGATCATATGCAGTTGAAAGAATCAATGAAATTTTATTTTCAGATACCTGGGAAATCAATGGCAGAGGGCTTGATGTTTCTGAATGATGACAGTAAATGTGTCCAGATGGGAGAGTACACTGATGTGGGAGGAGTAGCTGACATATATGTTGAGTACCATGGAGAAGAGGACAGTGAGCATAGCAGCAGTGGGAGTGATTTTGAAAATGATGAGATAATGGATGTAATTGATGATGATGATGAACCTGACATTGTCATCACTACAGAGCCAGGTGAAGGTTCAGATGATGAGGTGGAACTTGTGCATCATGTTATGGTTCCTGATGATACTGGTGTGATCACTCAAGTACTTTGCAGTCCAGTTAAGCAAGTTCATGGAAGAAGAAGGCAAGTGGAAGCAGAGCAAGTGTCAGTAGAGGAAGTGGTAGCAGCCTCCCAGCTTCTAGTTTCCCAGGTGTTTAATCCAAGTCAAGCAACAACTGCTGCAGTAGGAAATGGTTCAAGTGAAGCACCAGCTGCTGCAGATTCAGTTAGTGAGTCTGATTCAGACCCTGAATATCAGCCACACAGTGAGGACAGTGGGGAAGATTCAGAAGTTGTGGAGCTAAGAAGGCATGCTAGAAAATTTAAGAAGAAGATGAGAGACACCAAGAGTTGGATTCAGAGAGATTCCACAGCCCCAGTTCCAGTTGAGCTCATTGCAAATATGGAGGAACAACTAGAAGCAGAAGAGAAAGATTGGGGCTATGATTCATCTGATGAGGATTACTCATATGATGAAGATTCTGATGGACAAGTGGTGAGGAGGAAGAGTCAGCTTCCTAGATACCATAATGACACAGAGATTCCACACTTCAGCTTGACAATGGTGTTCAGAAGCAAGAACCAGTTGGTGAAAGCACTAAAGAGATATGGCATTGTAACCAAAAGAAGCATTCAATTTCTTAAGTCTGAGTCAGATAGAGTTAGGGCCAAGTGTGGATGGCCTGGTTGCCCTTGGCTGCTTTATGCTGCCAAAACCTCAAGAACCAGCAGGTTCCAGATCATTACCTTCAATGATGAGCACCATTGTGCACAGAATAGAGAAAACAAATTAGTGACTGCAAAAGTAATTGCCCAGAGGTATGAGCATTTTATTGTAGCAAATCCAATGTGGAAGATTGAGAGCATGAAGGCAACAGTGCTTCAGGACATGTTTGCAGATGTATCCACTTCTAAGTGCAAGCATGCAAAGAAGATTGTGATGGACAAGTTAAAGGTAGGCATGAAAAATGAGTACACAAGGGTATTTGATCACCAGCTGGAGTTACTTAGAAGTAATCCTGGCAGCACAGTTGCAGTGTGTTTGGATCCTACCAACAAAGTGCAAAATGTTTTTCAAAGCTTTTATGTGTGCTTCAATGCTTTGAAATTGGGATTCAAGGCTGGCTGCAGGAAAGTAATAGGTTTAGATGGTTGTTTTTTCAAAGGAGCGGTGAAGGGAGAGCTGTCGTGTGCCATTGCGAGAGATGCCAATAACCAAATGTATCCAGTGGCTTGGGCAGTTGTTGAGCAGGAAACAAAAGAGAGCTGGAAGTGGTTTGTTGCCTTGCTTATCAAGGATCTAGACATTAACAATAATGGAGCTAGCTGGGTCTTCATTTCTGATCAGCAAAAGGGTTTGATTAATGCCATGAGGGATTATCTGCCAAATGCAGAGCACAGGCAGTGTGCTAGACATATCTATGCCAATGAGGAAGAAGCATAGGGCACATGAATGGTAGAAAAAATTCTGGGCAGTGGCCAAAGCATCTAACAGACAAGATTTCAACTACTACAAAGCAAAGCTAGCACAAGAAACACGAGAGGGTGCAAAGGATATCATGAACACAGAGCCAGGACACTGGGCAAGAGCATTTTTTGCAGTTGGTTCTTTCTGTGAGTCAGTTGACAACAACTTGTGTGAATCTTTCAATCATGCCATCATTGAAGCAAGGTTCTATCCCTTAATCTCAATGCAAGAGAAGATCAGAAAGAAAATTTTAGCTAGAATTCAGGAACAAAGGGAGAAAGGAGCAAGGTTTCATGGGAAAATATGTCCAAGCATATTTAAGAAGTTGAAGAGCAGCATAGCAAGGACACAGTCCATGGAGGTGCTCTGGAATGGCAAAGATGGCTTTGAAGTGAAATTATTAACTGGAAGAAAAAGGCAGTACACAGTCAGCCTTGACAATAGGACTTGCTCATGTGGTTATTTTCAGTTATATGGTCTCCCATGCTCTCATGCAATCACTGCTATCTACAAGTGTGGAAAGAAAGTGGAAGATTATATTGCTCCTTGTTACTTTGTTGATACCTTCAACAAAATATATGAGCATTGTTAGAGCCAGTAGAAGGTGAAGAAATGTGGCCAATTTCTGAGAAGCCTAGGCCTGAAGCTCCAGACTATGTCAATGTAAGAATGCCAGGCAGGCCAAAGAAGAATGACAGGAGGAGAGAAGAGACTGAGAAACCTAAGCCTACCAACAAAATGAGCAAGCATGGCACTGTAATTACTTGCTCACTCTGCAATACTCCTGCCACAACAAGGGAGGTTGCAAGAAAAACCCAGAGAGAGGCAAGAAGAGGAATGCACGTCTTGTGAGGACTACCAAAAAAAGCAAGGCATCAGAGGTAATTCAACATGATTTGTAGGGTTTTAAGATGCAATGTAACATGATTTCTAGGGATTTTAATTCAGTTCATGCAACTTAGCATGATTTGTACTGATATAAATTCAGTTATTGCAATTTAAGATGATTTGTATTGACATAAATTCAGTTCTTCCAATTTAAGATGATTTCTTTTGATTTTAATTAAGTTCTTGCAATTTAAGATGATTTCTATTGATTTTAATTCAGTTCTTGCAATTTAAGATGATTTCTACTGAATTTAATTCAGTTCATGCAATTTAAGATGATTTCTACTGATTTCTATTGACTTGTAGCATCCTGGAGCAAGTGCACATCATGGAGCAACTGCAACAGCAAGTGCAAGTGCAGCTGGTGCCCAAGCAAGATCAAGTGCACCTCCTACCCCCCAAGCTACATCATTTGCAACAGCAAGAGGTAGTGCAGCTGGTGCCCAAGCAAGATCAAGTGCAGTAGCTACCGGCCTAGCAAGAACATCCACATTTAAGCCTCCAAGAAAGTCATCTACAAGTTCACAAGCTGGGCCATCTACTGGGACACATGGTGGTTCCACAAAGAAGAGGAAGAGAGCCCCTGCATCTTCAATACCAAGCTTTAAGTACTTTACTGCTAGTGGCAATGTGTAATCTTGCCTACTTTCTAGTGTTGCAAACATTAAGGCTGTTGGAATCTTTTGTTATAATCCAGTGTATTGTTGCAAACCTGAAAGTGCACCAACTTTTGTAACCTTTGAAAACATGGATTTGATGTTGCACATGCTATCTACTTATGAAGCCAGAGATATTTGCTTTAATTCTTGATGTCAGCTACTATGTACCTATGATGCTATCTATTTCATTTAGTTATCTATTTACAATGCCAGCAAAATTTCAGTTCCAATTGACAGAAATTGCATACATTCCAAATGGCAGAAAATATACCAGTCAAATTGACAGAATTATATAGCTTGATTTTCATTGACTGCCAGAACACATGTTCATACATAACAACCCAGATCACAAACTCCATTACAATCCATTGCATACTAACTTCAAAATGACTACAGTGCATACTAACTTCACTTGCCAAACTGACATTCAGTACACTAGCATTTTCCCAACAACTACACCTACCACAAAGACAATGAAAACCATCACCATATTCATATATTTCCCCTTCATTGCTTCCAGTTCTGCATTCCTCTCCTTTAACTCAAGCTCAAGAGCCATAACCCTTAATGCTTCATGTCCAGGCATAGGCACATTTGGGCACTCATCTTCAGTTTGAACCACACATCTTTGACCCTTCAGCCTCCACACCTCATCTCTCAGATCTCCAATCAAGTCACTAAAATACTGGGGCACATGATCATCATGCCATTCCACATAGCCACATCCACCATGCTATTCAACAAAAATGAGGCAAGAACAAGAAATCAATCAATTTCAGACAAAACCAAAAAATGAGCAGAAGAAAAAGGATATGAGCACTCAAATTGGGGCTCACCATTGCATCTACGCGCGCGTAGTACCTCCTGTCGGGATTTTGACGGCTCGATGAGATCCATCTCGGCGCCTTCCGCGGCTGTCTGCAGTGGCACAACTTCGGCGGCTCGTAAGCCATTGGATTCTCCCTGTAAGCGACCGGAGACCTCGAATCCGTGTCCCTCCTTCCACTGGCGCGACGGAAGCCGGGGGCGGAAGAAGCCCCGGAAGTCCACGACATCGCGGCGCTGCCGCTCTGCGCCCCGTCGCCCCTGCCGCCGCTAACCCTAGCTTCTCCCTCCCCAAATTCCCCAATCGAGCGCACCACTTAAGTCAAGGGTAAACCACTGGCTTGCCCACAAGTCAGGTCAATCCTGGTTGACTATTGCCACGTCAGCGTTTTTCCCACTAAAACGCTCTCAGGGTTCGATTTAGACCAGGATTAGTGAGTTCAGAGTGCCAATTTCGGGGATTGTGAGTTGGGGGTTCGATTTAGCTAGCGCCTACGAGTTCAGGGTTTATTTTGGACTTTTTCCTTTCTTTTTCAAATGATAACTCAGGAACGTTCTCTCTCTTTAGGAGGCCTCAGGAAACGTCCTCACATCCATTGGATCCAGATCATGCAGATTACAATTTCGTTTTAAATCGCTTGCATATTTTTTGCGCTACATGATAATTTTCACTTTTGATCATGGCAAATCATGTAAAGTTGTCCTGACAACTTTAGTTGAAATTGCATGGCAATTAGAGCAATTGCCAGTGCGATCCAAGAGAGAGAAAAACACGTAAAAATTGCCCTGTGTGATCTAGTTTACCCTCAGGTTCCACTGTTATTTTTTTGTGTTTTTTTGTGATGGTAAAAGAGTTTTATTTCATATTCATAGGGTTACAATCGAGTGGTAAAAGCTCCTCGACACACGGAGGGCCTTGCCCAAGCCATACAACAGTAGTACTCCTGTACGACTATACACCACCAAACGATCTGCTATCCTATTCTATTCTCGCTTAATTTTCGAAGGAATAAACTCTCTTTCACCCATAAGATGAGGAATCTCGGCAACTAAATGTCCATATGCCGAACGGGTAAGACTTTCACCCATCAAGGCCGAAAGTGCCTCCGAAGAGTCAGATTGAACGATGATAGGAAGGCTACAGTGCTAAATTGCTAATGTCATTCCTTGCATTCAGGGGCGGAGCCAGAAAATTTGGTCATTGGATTCGGTCATTCACTCTTTATGAGAACTTGGTACAAATTTATTGTGATGCCCCAAGACCGGCGCTCCAGATGCCTTCCATGTTTTGCGTGTCAGCTCTGTTATTTATTTATTTTTGCATTGCATCATGTCATCATGCCAGCATGTCATTTAATTTTTTTTAAACTCAACTAAATAAATTGCATAGATCTTTTGATCTATTTAAATCGAGGGAAATGCACATGGTGATTTCTCTTTATAACATATATCCTCCCAATATTATTAGGGAGCTATAAAATAATTATTCCATTAATTTGGAATTAACCACAACCCACTTGCATTTTAAAGTTCCTTTTGTTTCCGAATATTCACATCCTTGCTCTATTCCCCTTTTGACTCCAATTCTTCCTGTCGAGCCTTGATATATTCTAGTGAGGTCACTTGCCAAATTTCACTTAAATTGGGATTTATTTAGACCTCCAAATAAATCCTTTGGCCCCTCTTTTCTTTTCCAATGAGAAAACCTTTTTTTCTTTTCTTTTCACCAGGCGACCAGGTCTCTGGTCGTTTCCCTCTCCGCTGGGCTGGCCTCCCTGGCCCAACGATCCCTAGGCCCAGCCGCGCTCCAACTCTTAACCCTAGCCTAGACCCCTCCTCTCGATCTCTCCCTCTCGTCCTCCCACACCGCCGCCACACACACGCATCGCACAGGAGAGGAGCGCACGCGCCCGATCCCCATGGCGCCCCTGTTCCCTGCGCCCGTGGCCCTCGACGCTCGCCGGCGCTGCAGCTCCTTCTCCAGTTCGTCGTCGTCCTCGCCTCGCCTCTGCCCTGAACCTGTCGCGACCACCTCTCCTCGCCCTTCCAGCTTCGCCGCTGCTCCAGCTCGCCTCTGCTCCGCGCCGCTCCTCCTCTACCATGGCCTTCCTCCTTCAGCGTCGTGCCTGCACCCATCGTCGCCGCCCCAAGCCGCTCCCTCACCACCCCTCGCCGTCCCTACCAGCAGCAGGAAACCAGGAGCTCAAGCCCTGTCATGGCCGCCGCCCGTTCGTCGCCTCCGCCGCCAGATCCGCGCCGCCGGCCCCTCGTCGGAGTCGCGCCAAGCTCCCCTGCATCGCGCGAGTCGCCGAGCCCCTACCTCCTCGCCCGCTCCGTGTTGACCAGCTCGCCAGGTCCCTTGCACCGGCGCCGTGACTTCCTCCTCTGCTCGCGAGCCCTGCTTCGCTGTTGCGCCTCCCTGGTCTCGCTGCCTCTGCCGCATGCCAGCAGCACATCCACCTCACCGTCGACCTCCTGTTGCCGTGGACCCAAGGTCACCGCACTGTACAACTACGTTGAGAGGACCCGGATCGCCAAGTTCTTTTCGGAGACCTCTCCAAGACCAGGATACGCCAAGACCCGTTCGTGGATTTCGTCAAGTTCGAGCACCGCCAAAGGAGGGCTTTTGCCTTGCTCATTTTGGGCGAGCCAAGTTCCTCTCCGAATGTGTACGACTACCAACGAGTACCTCTACCGTCGCCGTGTACAACTACTTCCACTACCGTCGCAAGAACGTCTACTTCCTTCTACACCGCATCGAACTCGTTCCGCCCCGAAAACGCACGCTTCAAAGGTATAATGACGAGACGACCGCCGTGGACCGAATGCATGTGTTGTATGAGATGCACTGTTTGCACCGTGTCCGGTTTGTCACTCGTTTCCATGCCACTGACCCGTGGGAACCCGGTAGTCGGGAGCACCCCACCATCTCTAGCATGTTCCGCACATCCGCACACTTCCTTTTGAACCGGTATCTCCATGAGCTACTGGAACCGATATGTTGCCGTGGCATCATTTTCGGATTCGTCGCCGTGACACCCTTTCTTTCCGCCACGGTGACAAATGCCTCGTGTCTTGCTCATGTCAACATTTTCATAAAATTGCATAAAACTTGTAAATGTCATCCGCATCATGATAACAACATTTAAAATGTTTATATTTGTTGTTTCCATTAAATTGCTAGATATGCATATGGGGATTTTCCGGAATTGTTGTTTGTTATTTCCGGCCTCATTTAAACTTGCCTAAATAGTCAGTTTAATTATGCTTCACCTGTTGCCATGTTAATCAACATTTAATCTTGTCTTGTTCATAAACAAGAGCAAACTAAATAACTTGAATGTGGTGTTTCGTCAATATGCAACTCGTTGCATATTGAGCTCCACTTAATTTGTTGTATTGTTTGTTGTATTTTGCCATGCCATGCCTCATTTAAACCGGACATGCATCATACTTGTTTGTGCATCATGTCATGCTTATGCTTGTGTGTTTACCATGTTGTTTGCTTCTTTCCGGTTTGCTTCTCGGGTTAGCTTCGGTTTCGTTTCGGAGTTGTGAGGATTTGTTCGACTTCGTCCGTTTGTCTTCTTCATGGACTCGTTCTTCTTCCTTGCGGGATCTCAGGCAAGATGGCCATACCCTCGAAATCACTTCTATCTTTGCTTGCTAGTTGTTCGCTCTATTGCTATGCTGCGCTACCTACCACTTGCTATATCATGCCTCCCATATTGCCATGTCAAGCCTCTAACCATCCTTTCCTAGCAAACCATTGTTTGGCTATGTTACCGCTTTTGCTCAGCCCCTCTTATAGCGTTGATAGTTGCAGGTGAAGATGGAGTTTGTTCCATGTTGGAACATGGATATGTTGGGTTATCACAATATATCTTATTTAATTAATGCATCTATATACTTGGTAAAGGGTGGAAGGCTCGGCCTTATGCCTGGTGTTTTGTTCCACTCTTGCCCCCCTAGTTTCCGTCATACCGGTGTTATGTTCCTTGATTTTGCGTCCCTTACGCGGTTGGGTGATTTATGGGACCCCCTTGACAGTTCGCTTTGAATAAAACTCTTCCAGCAAGGCCCAACCTTGGTTTTACATTTGCCTCACCTAGCCTTTTTCCCTTGGGAGTCGCGCATCCCGAGGGTCATCTTTATTTTACCCCCCCGGGCCAGTGCTTGTCTAAGTGTTGGTCCAAACTAGAGCACCGTGCGGGACCATCCCTTGGCAACTTGGGTTACGTCGGTACCTGTACGCGTCGCTTATCCGGTGTGTCCTGAGAACGAGATACATGCGACTCCTGTCGGGATTGTCGACACATCGGGTGGCTTTGCTGGTTTTGTTTTACCATCGTCGAAATGTCTTGTAACCGGGATTCCGAGACTGATCGGGTCTTCCCGGGAGAAGGAATATCCTTCGTTGACCGTGAGAGCTTATAATGGGCTAAGTTGGGACACCCCTGCAGGGTATTATCTTTCGAAAGCCATGCCCGCGGTTATGTGGCAGATGGGAATTTGTTAATGTCCGGTTGTAGAGAACTTGACACTTGACTTGTTTAAAATACATCAACCGCGTGTGTAGCCGTGATGGTCTCTTCTCGGCGGAGTCCGGGAAGGGAACACGGCTTTTGGGTTATGTTTGAAGTAAGTAGGAGTTGAGGATCACTTCTTGATCATTACTAGTTGACGACCGTTCCGTTGCTCCTCTTCTCGCTCTTATTTGGGTATGTTAGCCACCATATATGCTTAGTGCTTGCTGCAGCTCCACCTCACTACCTTCTCCTACCCATAAGCTTAAATAGTCTTGATCTCGCGGGTGTGAGATTGCTGAGTCCTCGTGACTCACAGATACTTCCAAAACAGTTGCAGGTGCCGACGATACCAGTGCAGGTGATGCAACCGAACTCAAGTGGGAGTTCGGCGAGGACCTTGGTCGTTACTATGTTTCGTTTCCTGATGATCAGTAGTGGAGCCGAGTTGGGACGATCGGGATCTAGCATTTGGGGTTATCTTCTTTTTATCTGGATTTGACCGTAGTCGGTCTATGTGTGTATCTTGAATGATGTATGAATTTATTTATGTATTGTGTGAAGTGGCGATTGTAAGCCAACTCTTTATCCCATTCTTGTTCATTACATGGGATTGTGTGAAGATGACCCTTCTTGCGACAAAACCTACAATGCGGTTATGCCTCTAAGTCGTGCCTCGACACGTGAGAGATATAGGCGCATCATGGGCGTTACAAGTTGGTATCAGAGCCATCCCCGACTCAGGAGCCCCCTGCTTGATCGAATCACTGTCGTTGTTGAGTCTAGAACAAAAATGTTTTGAGTCTTAGGATTATATATATCGGAGAGTAGGATTCTTTTTACTCCTCAGTCCCTTCGTCGCTCTGGTGAGGCCTCCTGACGTAGAAGTTTTGACTTTTCTCTCCTCAAATTTCACTAAAAAAATTTAGCATCACGTGGGTATCTTGGAATCGTTTCGATGGTTTTGTGACGAGAACATTGTTCTTGGTGCCTCCTGACATTTAGGGGTTGTGGCAGTGTCCCGGGGAGTTGAGCTCCGAGGTGTTGTCGTCACAATTTTATCGTTGCAGTTCTGGAATACCTGAGTTTCGCCGACATCAAAAATCTCTTTTATGCAGTTGTTGGTGAGATCACCTCGACGCCACCCAGTACTGGGGCGGGAGTTCGGGAGTATTGCCATAACTCGTATAACGGATGCTTTTCGAAGGTTGAGGTAAATGATTTCCGAAGGTTTCTTGGTTATGTGTTGAAGGATGGATACAGGTGGATCTAGGTATTGTTAGTTTGGGTGAGATATATTGTGTCCCCTGTATCCCCAACACCAGATTGCATAACCAGAAAGTTTCGGGAGTTTATAAGTGGGAATTCAAGTACCTCGTAGGATATCTTTCCAACACACACATGATACGATATGGGATCTATCATATGTTTGTTTCCGGCTTATTCTGCAAGCCAAATCCTTTGTTTTGTTTTGAATTATGGTATTCGAGTTGCTTCATTGTCAAGTGTTGATCCATACCTTCCCTAAACGGTGTTCTCATATTTCTATGGGAGTGCTAATCCTTCTTGATCTCTGAGGTTGTCATGTCAACTCTTTTCCAACCGGCGTGCTTCTCTTCAAGTGGATCCGATCATTTCACATTCGCAAGATCACCTCTCAGTTTTCCCAATGTTGTTTGTTTCATCCGTCCCAAGTTGCCTTTGTTTTCCCACCCTCCCACCCATTTCTTCAAGGACTCATATTTCTTAATCAAGTATCATTTTATTGATGGGAAGTCTCTTCATTCTTTTCCGTCAATGTTCTTATCCGGTGATTCTCAGGAAGATACTAACGAAGCTTCAAGTGTATCATTCTTCATTCTCGTATTCCTTTTCGGTGGATTCAATTCAAGTTGCAGGTGTTGATCTTATCCCCTTCCCCGTTTCAAGTGCTTTCGTATGACGGTGTATCTCTTAATCTTTCACCGCTCGCTATTCTTTTGTTCCGGAGTGTTGAAGATATCTCAGGAGATTCGTGTTTTCATTCAAGATCTGTTCAAGCTATTTCGAGGTTGTTATCTCATTCAAGCCATTTAATTCAACCGGTGCAATCTCCTTTTCAAGTAATCATTTCAACGGTGTTTCTTTTGAGTGGGCCCTAACCCACATGTCTTTTCCCAGGATCTTACCTGACTCTTCTAGATCTTTTCGGAGTTATTCTCAAATTCATTGCAAAGTTTGACGTAAGAATGAATTATCATCAGTCAAATGTCTTTCTCCAAGATCTTTCAAATTATTTTCGTCGTTGGTTCAACCTTTCTAATTTTCATCCCAGAGTATCTCAACAATTTATGGTGGTGTTTCTTGTCATCATTCTCAACATTTGAAGACCGAAGAAGAGTTTTTCCTCCAAATCTTATCCGTTCTCTCAAGATTCATGGTTCTAGCTTCATGCCATCCTCTCATAATTGTTTGCGATTATGAGAATTCTTTTCACCCATCCGGAGCAATGCAGGAGTCTTTTCAGTTTGATTCTCCGTAGCCCATCATCTCAGAATTATTCATTCTCAGCTTTCAGCTCTCGTTCTCCAAATCTTATCGGTGCATCATTCAAGTATTCTCTAATCAATTCATGATCTCTTCGTTTCACTTGTATCTAAATTATGTCAAGTATCCTTATTCGTTTTCTAATTCTTCCCGGTGTTTCTTTATCTTATCTTCGCTGACTTTCAGATTCTTACAGTGGTTCGTTCAAGAGTTCTCTTCCTTGGTTATCATATCAATTCATTCGTTCTTTCCAAATCCTACCGGCGGTTCATTGAAGTCTTTTCTCAAGTTTGCGCTATATCTATATTAATCCTTTCTACAAGAATAAGTAGTATGCCAAATCCGTTGCTCATCATCAATTTAAATTGGTGAAGGATGCGCATAACATAATTCTATTCTTGCTTCATCCAAGTAATTAATTTCTTCTTTCCGGAGTTGTTCATCATATTACATGTTCGGTTCGAGATGCCTCATCTTTTCTTTTCGGAGTTCCAAGTTTTCTCGGTTATCTCGTCACGAAGCTCCATCTAAATCATTGCAATGCTTCAGTTCTTGTTTTTTTCTACCTTCACTTCCTTCCTACCATTTCTTTTCTTATCGGAGTTCTTCATAGAGGCTCTACAGGGTGGTTCGTCAAGGATTCTTTTCATTCTTCATTTGTTCTTCAAGATTTCTCTCGGAGCTATGGTCCACTAAACTTTACTCAAAATTTAACATGGTGTTCAACACATGTTTTGTTTTGAGGAGTTCAAGCATTCTTCATCTTGCATTCAAGGGCAATTCTTTCTACCTTATCTTTTGAAATGGCGTGATGTCATTCTTGATAATTTCCCTTCGTGATTCAAGTTGTCAAGAATGAGATATTTAAAACCATCATATTTTCTTCGTTCATGGTATCTTTTCAACCCAACAATTTCTTCGTTGATGTTATCTTGGTATAGATTTCACTTAAAGCCTTCTCGAAGAAATGTTGCCAATTGTGGTGCTTATTAATGATCCAAGTTTTCTCCTATCCTCTTGGTGAAGAAGTTTTCATCTCCTTGTTGATCCCAATTCAATAAATCATTGTTTCCGTTAGTGGCAGTTTGTCACCTCATAATGTTGGGATGTTCCCATAAGCCCACTACAAGCTTATTGTTTTTGTTGTTGATTTTTCAACAATTCCGTTCAAGCCTTCTTCGTAAGGATGGTTTTTTTAAATTCATTTTTGGAAGGAGTTGTCATTTTCTTCTCCGTTCTTTTCCTTCCATCAATCTATCTTCTATTCTTTCTTCTGGAGGCATTGTGATATTGCTCTCTTCGACCCATCTTCTTGTTTTGTCAAGATCATCTTCTTTCCTTGCTTATCCATTCAACCGGAGTGTTGTGTCATCTCTTCAATTTCTTTTCATCTTATCAAGTTTCCTTCTCTTTTTCAACCGGAGTGGTGTCAAAATTATGTCATTCTTGTTCCTTGGCTATCTCGTTATACCGGTGTGAATTCATATTCTTTTGGTTCGTTAAGCCCTTGTTTCATGTCTTTCAACCCACAAGGTTCTCATAATGTTCCTTGTTCCCCTTTTCTAACGGAGTGTTTGTAATCTCGTTCATCTCCGTTGTATTCTTTTCTCAAAATTGTTTAACCTCTCAAGGTTTGTGGGTTTCACTCGTTTGTCAAAGAAGCAACTTTGTTTTACCTCTTCCTCTTCCGTTTCTCTCCGGTGCCATCCTAGATCTCGGGACGAGATCCTCTTGTAGTGGTGGAGTGTTGTGACGCCCCAAGACCGGCGCTCCAGATGCCTTCCATGTTTTGCGTGTCAGCTCTGTCATTTATTTATTTTTGCATTGCATCATGTCATCATGCCAGCATGTCATTTAATTTTAAAAAAAAACTCAACTAAATAAATTGCATAGATCTTTTGATCTATTTAAATCGAGGGAAATGCACATGGTGATTTCTCTTTATAACATATATCCTCCCAATATTATTAGGGAGCTATAAAATAATTATTCCATTAATTTGGAATTAACCACAACCCACTTGCATTTAAAGTTCCTTTTGTTTCCGAATATTCACATCCTTGCTCTATTCCCCTTTTGACTCCAATTCTTCCTGTCGAGCCTTGATATATTCCAGTGAGGTCGCTTGCCAAATTTCACTTAAATTGGGATTTATTTAGACCTCCAAATAAATCCTTTGGCCCCTCTTTTCTTTTCCAATGAGAAAACCTTTTTTTCTTTTCTTTTCACCAGGCGACCAGGTCTCTGGTCGTTTCCCTCTCCGCTGGGCTGGCCTCCCTGGCCCAACGATCCCTAGGCCCAGCCGCGCTCCAACTCTAAACCCTAGCCCAGACCCCTCCTCTTGATCTCTCCCTCTCGTCCTCCCACACCGCCGCCACACACACGCATCGCACAGGAGACGAGCGCACCCGCCCGATCCCCATGGCGCCCCTGTTCCCCGCTCCCGTGGCCCTCGACGCTCGCCGGCGCTGCAGCTCCTTCTCCAGTTCATCGTCGTCCTCGACTCGCCTCTGCCCTGAACCTGCCGCGGCCACCTCTCCTCGCCCTTCCATCTTCGCCGCTGCTCCAGCTCGCCTCTGCTCCGCGCCGCTCCTCCTCTACCATGGCCTTCCTCCTTCAGCGTCGCGCCTGCACCCATCGTCGCTGCCCCAAGCCGCTCCCTCACCAACCCTCGCCGTCCCGACCAGCAGCAGGAAACCAGGAGCTCAAGCCCTGTCATGGGCGCCGCCCGTTCGTCGCCAGATCCGCACCGCCGGCCCCTCGCCGGGGTCGCGCCAAGCTCCCCTGCATCGCGCGAGTCGCCGAGCCCCTACCTTGTCGCCCGCTCCGTGTTGACCAGCTCGCCAGGTCCCTTGCACCAGCGCCGCGACTTCCTCCTCTGCTCGCGAGCCCTGCTTCGCTGTTGCGCCTCCCTGGTCTCGCTGCCTCCGCCGCATGCCAGCAGCACATCCACCTCGCCATCGACCTCCTATTGTCGTGGACCCAAGGTCACCGCACTGTACAACTACGTTGAGAGGACCCGGATCGCCAAGTTCTTTTCGGAGACCTCTCCAAGACCAGGATACGCCAAGACCCGTTCGTGGATTTGTCAAGTTCGAGCACCGCTGAACGAGGGCTTTTGCCTTGCTCATTTTGGACGAGCCAAGTTCCTCTCCGAACGTGTACGACTACAAACGAGTACCTCTACCGTCGCCGTGTACAACTACTTCCACTACCGTCGCAAGAACGTCTACTTCCTTCTACACGGCATCGAACTCGTTCCGCCTCGAAAATGCACGCTTCAAAGGTATAATGACGAGACCACCACCGTGGACCGAATGCATGTGTTGTATGAGATGCACTGTTTGCACCGTGTCCGATTTGTCACTCATTTCCATGCCACTGACCCGTGGGAACCCGGTAGTCGGGAGCACCCCACCATCTCTAGCATGTTCCACACATCCGCACACTTCCTTTTGAACCGGTATCTCCATGAGCTACCGGAACCGATATGTTGCTGTGGCATCATTTTCGGATTCGTCGCCGTGACACCCTTTCTTTCCGCCACGGTGACAAATGCCTCGTGTCTTGCTCATGTCAACATTTTCATAAAATTGCATAAAACTTGTAAATGTCATCCGCATCATAACAACATTTAAAATGTTTATATTTGTTGTTTCCATTAAATTGCTAGATATGCATATGGGGATTTTACGGAATTGTTGTTTATTATTTCCGGCCTCATTTAAACTTGCCTAAATAGTCAGTTTAATTATGCTTCACCTCTTGCCATGTTAATCAACATTTAATCTTGTCTTGTTCATAAACGAGAGCAAACTAAATAACTTGAATGTGGTGTTTCGTCAATATGCAACTCTTTGCATATTGAGCTCCACTTAATTTGTAGTATTGTTTGTTGTATTTTGCCATGCCATGCCTCATTTAAACCGGACATGCATCATACTTGTTTGTGCATCATGTCATGCTTATGCTTGTGTGTTTACCATGTTGTTTGCTTCTTTCTGGTTTGCTTCTCGGGTTAGCTTCGGTTTCGTTTCGAAATTGTGAGGATTTGTTCGACTTCGTCCGTTTGTCTTCTTCATGGACTCGTTCTTCTTCCTTGCGGGATCTCAGGAAAGATGACCATACCCTCGAAATCACTTCTATCTTTGCTTGCTAGTTGTTCGCTCTATTGCTATGTTGCGCTACCTACCACTTGCTATATCATGCCTCCCATATTGCCATGTCAAGCCTCTAACCATCCTTTCCTAGCAAACCATTGTTTGGCTATGTTACCGCTTTTGCTCAGCCCCTCTTATAGCGTTGATAGTTGCAGGTGAAGATGGAGTTTGTTCCATGTTGGAACATGGATATGTTGGGTTATCACAATATATCTTATTTAATTAATGCATCTATATACTTGGTAAAGGGCGGAAGGCTCGGCCTTATGCCTGGTGTTTTGTTCCACTCTTGCCGCCCTAGTTTTCGTCATACCGGTGTTATGTTCCTTGATTTTGCGTCCCTTACGCGGTTGGGTGATTTATGGGACCCCCTTGACAGTTCGCTTTGAATAAAACTCTTCCAGCAAGGCCCAACCTTGGTTTTACATTTGCCTCACCTAGCCTTTTTCCCTTGGGAGTCGCGCATCCTGAGGGTCATCTTTATTTTACCCCCCCTCCCGGGCCAGTGCTTGTCTAAGTGTTGGTCCAAACTAGAGCACCGTGCGGGACCATCCCTTGGCAACTTGGGTTACGTCGGTACCTGTACGCTTCGCTTATCCGGTGTGACCTGAGAACGAGATACGTGCGACTCCTATCGGGATTGTCGATACATCAGGTGGCTTTGCTGGTTTTGTTTTACCATCGTCGAAATGTCTTGTAACCGGGATTCCGAGACTGATCGGGTCTTCCAGGGAGAAGGAATATCCTTCGTTGACCGTGAGAGCTTATAATGGGCTAAGTTGGGACACCCCTGCAGGGTATTATCTTTCGAAAGCCGTGCCCGCGGTTATGTGGCAGATGGGAATTTGTTAATGTCCGGTTATAGAGAACTTGACACTTGACTTGTTTAAAATACATCAACCGCGTGTGTAGCCATGATGGTCTCTTCTCGGCGGAGTCCGGGAAGGGAACACGGCTTTTGGGTTATGTTTGACGTAAGTAGGAGTTGATGATCACTTCTTGATCACTACTAGTTGACGACCGTTCCGTTGCTCCTCTTCTTGCTCTTATTTGCGTATGTTAGCCACCATATATGCTTAGTGCTTGCTGCAGCTCCACCTCACTACCTTCTCCTACCCATAAGCTTAAATAGTCTTGATCTCGCTGGTGTGAGATTGCTGAGTCCTCGTGACTCACAGATACTTCCAAAACAGTTGCAGGTGCCGACGATACCAGTGCAGGTGATGCAATCGAACTCAAGTGGGAGTTCGACGAGGACCTTGGTCGTTACTATGTTTCGTTTCCTGATGATCAGTAGTGGAGCCCAGTTGGGACGATCGGGGATCTAGCATTTGGGGTTATCTTCTTTTTATCTGGATTTGACCGTAGTCGGTCTATGTGTGTATCTTGAATGATGTATGAATTTATTTATGTATTGTGTGAAGTGGCGATTGTAAGCCAACTCTTTATCCCATTCTTGTTCATTACATGGGATTGTGTGAAGATGACCCTTCTTGCGACAAAACCTACAATGCGGTTATGCCTCTAACTCGTGCCTCGACACGTGAGAGAAATAGGCGCATCGTGGGCGTTACATTTATGAAGATTAAAGTCTAATTTCAACAAAAAATATAGCACCCATAAACAATACAAATCCGTTTCATAATGTGGTGCATACAGTTTTTTTAAAAAGCCAAATTTCATCAACTTTGACCAATTTTTTAGGAAAAACCATCAGCATCTACGGCATCAAATATATATACTATGAAATATGTCGCATAATGATATGTGTTTGATATTCTAGAAATACATATTTTTTTCTATATAATCTTAGTCAAAGTTTGCATAATCTGACTTTTCAAAAAACCTATATAAACTACATTGTAGAACGGAGGGAGTATAATGAAAAGAAATATAGTATCACGAATAACATATTGTGTTGCATTAAAAACTGAAAAGTGCAAGATATACCTACGTTTAATGGATGACCTTGATATGCATGTATCATTATCTGGATCTGATGGTCGAGTTCTCTTCGAATAATACCGTCCCATAGCCAAGATCGATCAAAGTCCATGGGCAAAAACAAATAAAAAAATTAGGGCAAAATAAATTGTACTAGCCAACCAGGTTAGATAGAACATATACAAAAGAGAGAAGATCTGGCAACGTAATTTTTTTTGAAGGAGGCAAAAGACTTGCCTCATTCATTAATTAAGAGGGGGAAAAGGAGTTTAAAGTTTGTGTTACAACACCCATCATGTTACAACACCAGTACAACAGGCCTACTCTCGCGGCATGATAGATCCCAATTTCTTTGCACCCGCGGTGACCCAAGTTTGAGCCTCAATCTTGATGTTAGCTAGTAGAACCGTCGGTGGGGCACTCTTGAGTTGGAAGATGCGACCGTTCCTTTCATTCCAGATTGTCCAAGAGGTGAGCATAGAGAAGGTAGCCATGGCCTTCCTATTCGGTATGGTAGAGTCGGAGAGCCCGATCCACCACTCTTTGGTTGACCGTGCCAAGTGCCAAGTGGAAGTGTTGATGCTTTCGAGCTGGAGCCAATCTTTTATCATTCCCAAAGTCTAGTAGTGTACCGGCATCTGAAGAGGAGGTGATCGATGGACTCTTGCACGCGCCTGCAAAGAGGACAAAGCCCACATTGGGCCACCCTCGGTTGGCCAACCGGTCAGCAGTCCATACCCTATTTTGCATGGCCAACCACGCAAAAAATTTGACCTTGGGCGGGGCCAGGCCTTCCACACTGCAAGCTCCATGGGTGAGCAGATGATTCCAAAAAACTGGGCCAAGTAGGCGGACTTGGCACTGTAAATCTCGCTCTCTGTGTGTTTCCACACAATGTCGTCTTCGGCGTGCACCTCAAGAGGGAAGTCGCGATGGTGGATCAAAGCTCAATAAATTGTCGAAGATGTTCAAAGGTGAAGTTGGGAGTGACCTTGATCTTGCGAACCCAAGCATCATCTTGGAGGGCTTCCCGAAGTTTCCATGTATTCCGAGAGGAAGCGGCGTAGATAAGCGGTGCGATATCTCTTGGCTTGCGGTCCCGCACCCAAGGGGAGTCCCAGAAGGGCGGGCGCGCACCATTGCCAACAGTTATGGTCGTTGAAGCATAGAAAATATTTTTGTCCATCTCATCGCATGGATTGCCGGTCCCAACCCATAGCTTGGTGGGTTCCTTCCATTAAAACCAAAGACAACGCAAGCGAAGTGCCCTTGCAAATTTCTCCGTGTTTAGCACCCCAAGACCTCCATATTCGACCGGTCGACATACAGATTCCCAATTAACTTTGCACTTCCGCCGGTAGTCTTATCTGTTCCCGCCCAAAGGAAAGCTCTCTCAAGCTTGTTGACATTGTGGAGGATGCTTGCTGGAACGATCAATGGGGTGATGAAGTAGATGTCTTGTTAGGATAGCACAGACTTGACAAGGGCAACCCGACCAATGGCTGTGATATTTTTACCATCCCCAAGGAACAAGTTTGGAAGTGGTCTTGTCCACGAGGAATTTGAAATCCCGAACTTTTAGTTGCCAGACCGAGAGAGGTAGCCCTAGATATTTTATTGGGAATGAAGCCCGGGCAGCAGGAAAGTTCTAGAGGATGGTGTCGAGGTGTAGGTACCTGCACCGAATCGGGACCACCAAGCTCTTCTGGAAGTTAGTGCATAGTCCCGTGACTTCACCAAACGCATCGAGCAACACAGAGAGGTTGTCAATATCTTTCTTGATGGGTGCAATGAAAACAGCCGCGTCATCGGCGTAGAGGGATGTTCTCATGATGGGCTCACAGCCACGGATTTTGTGGAGCAACCCCTTCCTAGTAGCCAGCTCGAGGATCTTTTGAAGGGGATCAATGGCAATGACAAATAGCAGGGGCGAAAGAGGATCCCCTTGCCGGAAGCCGCTTCCATGGGCAATGGGGCTACCGGGGATGCCGTTGAGGAGAACCCGTGAGGAGGAGGTGCATAAGAGGGCGGTGATCCAATTACGAAAGGTTCTCGGGAACCCCCTCTGCTGGAGGATGTCAATGATATACTCCCATCTCACAGAGTCGAAAGCCTTTCGTATATCAAGCTTGAAAAGGAGGGATGGAGTTTTTCTCTTGTGAAGGCGATGCGCGAGATTTTTCACATACATGAAATTGTCATGGATACTCCTAGTCTTGATGAAAGCACTTTGCGCGTTGGAGACAAGCTTGTTCATGTGAGGGGCTAGCCGAATTGCTAAAACTTTTGCCACAATCTTCGCAATCGCGTGGATGAGGCTAATAGGCCGGAAGTCGGTGATCCCCTCAGCACCCTCCTTCTTAGGAATTAGTACAATGTTTACAGAGTTGAGCCAGTGGAGGTTTGCCGTGTGCAGGTTGCCGAAAAGAGAGACTACCCTCATGATGTCATCCTTGATAATGTCCCAACAACTCTTAAAGAACAAACCGGTGAAACCGTCTGGCCCGGGGGCTTTGTCGGTTGGCATTTGCTTAATGGCCTCATGCACCTCCTCCGCGGTGATGGGGTCCGCGAGGGAGTCCAAGTCGTGTACCTCTAAGCCGAGCTCTTCCCAATTGAAGTCGCGCACCCGCGGGCGCCCCTTTCCCATGGCCTCGGTGAAGTGGTCGTGGACAACCTTCTCTTTGACATCATGGTCGGTGATCCATCCCTGATTATTCTTAAGCCCGTAGATGAAGTTTTTGCGGCGTCTTCCATTGATCCTCCGGTGAAAAATTTTGGTGTTTGCATCGCCCTCCTTGATGTTGGCCAGTCTCGCGCACTGCTTCTTGCGGGCCCTCTCCATGACCGCTAAGCTGACGACTCATCTTTTGAGCCGCTTGCGGGGGTCCCCTTCCCCCACAGAGAGTTGCTGGTTGTCTTGGGCCATGTCAAGGTGCAAAATCACCAAGAGGGCAGCGTGGAGTTGGACCTTCGCTCCGGAGAACAACCCCCTACTCCACTCGGAATGGCGGGTACCGGTCTTCTTGAGCTTGTAGTGTAGGATTTGGTACGGCTCAGTATGGTCGGTATGCTCATTCCATGCCTTGAGGACAACCTCCTTGAACCCTGGAAGGGAAACCCAAAAATTCTCGAACTTGAAGCTTCGCGGTCTCCGGGGTCCCCTAACCTCGGCGAGGAGGAGGGGGCAGTGATCAGAGAGCGAGGACGAGAGTGCATGAAGGATGTGGCTGCCAAACTGATCGTCCCACTCCGCGTTGCAAAAGAACGAGTCGAGCTTGCAAAGGGTTGGGTTTTCCCTCTCGTTTGACAATGTGAAACGTCTATTCTGGAGGTGGATCTCCATCAAACCACAACTTTGGAGCATTGCACGGAAACGGTTTAGACGCCTAGTGTCGATGCTTCTCTTGTTTTTGTCACGTGCTCTGTAAATTTGGTTGAAATCTCCCAGACAAAGCCAGAGGGTACCAGTGGGAGGCCTCTGAGTGATGAGCTCGGCGAAGAAAGTGTTCTTGAGAGAGCGGGAGGACGGGCCATACACAGTTGTGATCTTGTATTGCACATTGGACGCTTTGATTAGAACCATGGCAGAGAGGCAGTATGGAGTGGTGTTGATGTCGGTCACGTGGAGGAGTTGGTCATCCCAAAGCATGAGGATACCACCTCTAGTTCCGTTCGCCGGCCTTTGAGCAAAACTACTTAGTCTACCCCCTCCAAGGAACCTAGCGATGAAGGGATCAATATTGTCGAGTTTCCTTTCTTGAATGCACACGTTTTGACATGAAGAGGCAGTGATCGTTTCGTTGACAGTAGCACGTCGCTTCGGGCAGTTGAGACCTCTTACATTCCAGCACATAACATTTATAGGTTGTACTATCATTGGAGACTTGTGTTTAACATAGTGCAGCAGCAGCAGCATCAGGTAGCCTAGACCGCGTTGGCCTCATGGTCCAGTACGTCCTCGCCTCCATGGGTGATGAGTGCGTCTTCAACGTCGTTTGCGCATGGGTCATCGAGCTTGAATAGTGCGTGCATCGCCACCAGCACCTCATCCGGAACTTTAGCAACGTAATATAATTACCATAATTTTTGAGCTATAGTTGTTGTCGCTGTGGATCTGCAGCGGCCTGTTTGCCGCCGCGTGCGGCGGCCGAAGCGCCGAGCGGAGGAGAGTCAAGCAGGAGAGATGCGAATTGGAAAAAAAACGAATGAGAGATGAGGTGTTCGGCTGCGTGCGTTTTTCTGTTTGCTAATCATGGTTTAGGCCTGGGCATGAACTCATTGATATTTGGGCTTTTGGGTCCTTAAATTAAACTATGCACGTGACCACAACAGGTATTTTGATGGGGTCAGCGACTACTTTTTACTGGGTTCATGTGAATCAAATAGTAGCTACACGCACGTACGAGGCAAATTCCGTTGGGCTTATACGGTGGCTCCGCCGCTGCTTGCATTATTACACGTAGTTCCGCCTCCAACGCATTATTGCAGTCGAAAATGCACATGTAGGCCGCAAAGATGACACTACCATCATGTCTTCTCAGTGCCATATCCGCTGCCGCTGATCCATCCACAGAGGAAAACGCCCCGTCAACTGATAACGCGGCTTGGCCAGCGGGCGGTCGCAGCCACGGCATCAGCACCGCCTCACTGCGCGGCTTGACCGGTCTTTTTTGCCCCTGGGTAGCTCTGCCACTGAATTCGAGCGTTTCTGGGTAAACGCTCCCAAATATTGCGGTCTATTTAAAAAAGACTATAAAAAATGCCTTAGCAAAAATTGAAAAATGGATCCAAGTTCACACAAATAGGGATTGCACTAGAGTATTTTCTTAGTTCAATCAGTATAAGGATTGTAGATGAGTTTTACTCGACTTATGTCTAGTTCGTAAGGAAGAAGGAAGGAAATAACCTTTGGGTTGAGAAAGAAACAAATTGAAAAATCACAAACATGGTGCGTCAAATTGATTGAAAATTAATTTTGGGGGTCACTCGCCCACTCTTCCGTCTTTCTTAGCATTTTATGTCATGTAGTCCAGGATCCTCAATGTGCATAAACGAAAATGCTCGTGAGTCCTTTTCAAGATTGTTTCCTAGAAACGTTTCAACAACGTCAAATGGCCTTTCCTCAGTCTTTGAAATTAAGGGATTATGTGAATGACTAGGTCATGAAAATTTGTAACTACTGATAAAGTTGGGTTTAAGTTTAACAATGAAATAATCCCTTGTTTTAACTCTCACTAGGGGCATGGAGTCCCATGTCACCCTTGATGTTTAACTTGGTTGTGGATGCTCTATCGATTTTAACTCAGAGCTCTAGACGAGGACCTCATTTGCTACTTAGCTACTCACCTCTTCAGAAGACGGCCAGGGGTATGCCATCTTGTAAATGCAGATGATACAACTCTAATGATTTGGAACAACTTAGTACATCCAGGACCATTCAATTCAGAACCGACGGTCCTGATAGAACACACTTAAACCCCGAGTCGGTACGCAACAGGAGTTGTTGATCCCAGATCCAACAGCTCGTATTTGAATGTCGATCAGCCGTCCAGGTGGAGCCATGTGACATGTTCCCGCCGACTGCTGCTATTTTTGCAAAAAATCACATACACTTTCAAACACTTGTAACTTTTTTCCTATAGATCCAAATTCAATGAAACTATTTTCCATGTCATTTCTATTGTATTTGCCTAAACACTGTCAACTTTTTTTTGCATTGCAATAGTGAGCGACTCTTAATCGCTATCCCCGTTGCTTTTAGTGGCATAATAAAATATTATGGCTTTTATGCTAGATCCACGTATATGTAAACTTTAGGTACGAACAACATTATTATCAAAAGATCCCTTTTATCTACATATCTCTATCACTACTGAAAACAGAGAATTTGCCATCAATCAGCTTTTTGCCGTCTGTTAGCGGACGGCAAAGAAGGCGAAGCCGCCTACTTATAAAAAAGGACGGAAAAGAAATAGCTGACGGCAAAGATCCTATTTGCCATCAGCCAATTCTTTGTCATCTGCTGGCGGACGACAAAGAGGTGGGTGGGGTCCGGTGGAGGCCTAAACCCTAATGGCCCACGAGCCCCATCTCTTTCCGTCAGCTATCGGACGACAAAGAATCTTTCCTGTCGCCCATCCAAACTAACAGCCTCTCTCTCCCCGGACCCACCCCCTCTCTCTCTCTCTCCCCTATCTCTGTCCCCAATCTCGCCGTCCCACCTCGCCACCCCGTCGCACCACCCCACCACCCCGCAGCCCCAACGCACCAACCCACCACCCCGTCGTCGCCGCCCCCGACCACCACCCCACCCCGCTGTCGCCGCCCCCTGACCCCTCGCAGCACCACCCACCACCCTGCCGTCTGCGCCCCGGACCACCACCCCACCCCGCCGTCGCCGCCCCCTGACCCCTCCCCCCCGCCGCACCACCCCATCACCCCGCCGTCGCCGCCCCCACTAGCCGGTCCACCACCCTGTTGGAAATATGCCCTAGAGGCAATAATAAATGGTTATTATTATATTTCTTTGTTCATGATAATCGTCTATTGTTCATGCTATAATTGTATTGTCCGGAAATCGTAATACATGTGTGAATGCATAGACCACAACGTGTCCCTAGTAAGCCTCTAGTTGACTAGCTCGTTGATCAACAGATAGTCATGGTTTCCTGACTATGGACATTGGATGTCATTGATAACGGGATCACATCATTAGGAGAATGATGTGATGGACAAGACCCAATCCTAAGCATAGCATAAAAGATCGTGTAGTTTCGTTTGCTAGAGCTTTTCCAATGTCAAGTATCTTTTCCTTAGACCATGAGATCGTGCAACTCCCGGATACCGTAGGAGTGCTTTGGGTGTGCCAAACGTCACAACGTAACTGGGTGACTATAAAGGTGCACTACGGGTATCTCCGAAAGTGTCTGTTGGGTTGGCACGGATCGAGACTGGGGTTTGTCACTCCGTGTGACGGAGAGGTATCTCTGGGCCCACTCGGTAATGCATCATCATAATGAGCTCTATGTGACTAAGGCGTTGGTCACGGGATCATGCATTGCGGTACGAGTAAAGAGACTTGCCAGTAACGAGATTGAACAAGGTATTGGGATACCGACGATCGAATCTCGGGCAAGTAACATACCGATTGACAAAGGGAATTGTATACGGGATTGATTGAATCCTGGACACCGTGGTTCATCCGATGAGATCATCATGGAACATGTGGGAGCCAACATGGGTATCCAGATCCCGCTGTTGGTTATTGACCGGAGAGGCGTCTCGGTCATGTCTGCATGTCTCCCGAACCCGTAGGGTCTACACACTTAAGGTTCGGTGACGCTAGGGTTGTAGAGATATGTGTATGCAGAAACCCGAAAGTTTTTCGGAGTCCCGGATGAGATCCCGGACGTCACGAGAGGTTCCGGAATGGTCCAGAGGTGAAGAATTATATATAGGAAGTCAAGTTTCGGCCACCGGGAAAGTTTCGGGGGTTACCGGTATTGTACCGGGACCACCGGAAGGGTCCCGGGGGTCCACCGGGTGGGGCCACCTATCCCGGAGGGCCCCGTGGGCTGAAGTGGGAAGGGAACCAGCCCCTAGTGGGCTGGGCGCCCCCCCATGGGCCTTCCCCCCATGCGCCTAGGGTTGGGAACCCTAGGGTGGGGGGCTTCCCACTTGCCTTGGGGGGCAAGGCACCCCCCTTGGCCGGCGCCCCCCACCCTAGATGGGTTTGGCCGGCGCCCCCCCCTCCCAAGGGGGCCTATATAAAGGGGGGAGGGAGGGCAGCAACATCTCAGCCTTGGGCGCCTCCCTCCTCCCCTGCAACACCTCTCTCTCTCGTATAAGCTCGGCGAAGCCCTGCCGGCATCCCGCTACATCCACCACCACGCTGTCGTGCTGCTGGATCTCCATCAACCTCTCCTTCCCCCTTGCTGGATCAAGAAGGAGGAGACGTCGCTGCACCGTACGTGTGTTGAACGCGGAGGTGCCGTCCGTTCGGCACTCGGTCATCGGTGATTTGGATCACGGCGAGTACGACTCCGTCATCCACGTTCATTGGAACGCTTCCGCTCGCGATCTACAAGGGTATGTAGATGCACTCCTTTCCCCTCGTTGCTAGTATACTCCATAGATGCATTTTGGTGAGCGTAGGAAAATCTTAAAATTATGCTACGATTTACAACAGTGGCATCATGAGCCAGGCCTATGCGTAGTTACTATGCACGAGTAGAACACAAAGCAGTTGTGGGCGTTGAGTTTGCCAATTCTTCTTGCCGCTACTAGTCGTTTCTTGTTTCGGCGGCATTGTAGGATGAAGCGGCCCGGACCGACCTTACACGTACGCTTACGTGAGACAGGTTCCACCGACTGACATGCACTAGTTGCATAAGGTGGCTAGCGGGTGTCTGTCTCTCCTACTTTAGTCGGAACGGATTCGATGAAAAGGGTCCTTATGAAGGGTAAATAGAAATTGGCAAATCACGTTGTGGTCATACGTAGGTAAGAAAACGTTCTTGCTAGAAACCCACAAACCACGTAAAAACTTGCAACAACAATTAGAGGGCGTCTAACTTGTTTTTGCAGCAAGTGCTATGTGATGTGATATGGCCAGAAGATGTGATGAATGATATATGTGATGTATGAGATTGATCATATTCTTGTAATAGGAATCACGACTTGCATGTCGATGAGTATGACAACCGGCAGGAGCCATAGGAGTTGTCTTTATTATTTTGTATGACCTGTGTGTCATTGAATAACGCCATGTAAATTACTTTACTTTGTTGCTAAACGCGTTAGCCATAGAAGTAGAAGTAATCGTTGGCGTGACGACTTCATGAAGACACAATGATGGAGATCATGGTGTCATGCCGGTGACGAAGATGATCATGGTGCCCTGAAGATGGAGATCAAAGGAGCATAATGATATTGGCCATATCATGTCACTATTTGATTGCATGTGATGTTTATCATGTTTTTGCATCTTATTTGCTTAGAACGACGGTAGTAAGTAAGATGATCCCTTATAATAATTTCAAGAAAGTGTTCACCCTAACTGTGCACCGTTGCGAAGGTTCGTTGTTTCGAAGCACCACGTGATGATCGGGTGTGATAGATTCTAACGTTCGAATACAACGGGTGTTGACGAGCCTAGCATGTACAGACATGGCCTCGGAACACACGCAATACACTTAGGTTGACTTGACGAGCCTAGCATGTACATACATGGCCTTGGAACATGGAGGACCGAAAGGTCGAGCATGAGTCGTATAGAAGATACGATCAACATGGAGATGTTCACCAATCTTGACTAGTCCGTCTCACGTGATGATCGGACACGGCCTAGTTAAACTCGGATCATGTTTTTCACTTAGATGACTAGAGGGATGTCTATCTAAGTGGGAGTTCATTAAATAATTTGATTAGATGAACTTAATTATCATGAACTTAGTCTAAAATCTTTACACTATGTCTTGTAGATCAAATGGCCAACGTTGTCCTCAATTTCAACGCGTTCCTAGAGAAAACCAAGCTGAAAGATGATGGCAGCAACTATACGGACTGGGTCCGGAACCTGAGGATCATCCTCATAGTAGCCAAGAAAGATTATGTCTTAGAAGCACCGCTAGGTGAAGCACCAATCCCAGAAAACCAAGACGTTATGAACGCTTGGCAGCAGCGTGCTGATGATTACTCCCTCGTTCAGTGCGGCATGCTTTACAGCTTAGAACCGGGTCTCCAAAAGCGTTTTGAGAAACATGGAGCATATGAGATGTTCGAGGAGCTGAAATTGGTTTTCCAAGCTCAGGCCTGGGTCGAGAGATATGATGTCTCCGACAAGTTCTTCAGCTGTAAAATGGAGGAGAACAGTTATGTTAGTGAGCACATACTCAGAATGTGGGTTGCATAACCGCTTGTCTCAGCTGGGAGTCAATCTCCCGGATGACGCGGTCATTGACAGAATCCTCCAGTCGCTTCCACCAAGCTACAAGAGCTTTGTGATGAACTTCAATATGCAGGGGATGGAAAAGACCATTCCTGAGGTATATTCAATGCTAAAATCAGCTGAGGTAGAGATCAGAAAAGAACATCAAGTGTTGATGGTGAATAAAACCACTAAGTTCAAGAAGGGCAAGGGTAAGAAGAACTTCAAGAAGGACGGCAAGGGAGTTGCCGCGCCCGGTAAACCAGTTACTGGGAAGAAGTCAAAGAATGGACCCAAGCCCGAGACTGAGTGCTTTTATTGCAAGGGAAGTGGTCACTGGAAGCGGAACTGCCCCAAATACTTAGCGGACAAGAAGAAGGCCGGCAACACCAAAGGTATATGTGATATACATGTAATTGATGTGTACCTTACGAGTACCCGTAGTAGCTCCTGGGTATTTGATACCGGTGCGGTTGCTCATATTTGTAACTCAAAACAGGAACTACGGAATAAACGGAGACTGGCGAAGGACCAGGTGACGATGCGCCTCGGGAATGGTTCCAAGGTCGATGTGATCGCCGTCGGCACGCTACCTCTGCATCTACCCACGGGATTAGTTTTAAACCTCAATAATTGTTATTTAGTGCCAGCTTTGAGCATGAACATTGTATCTGGATCTCGTTTAATTCGAGATGGCTACTCATTTAAATCCGAGAATAATGGTTGTTCTATTTATTTGAGAGATATGTTTTATGGTCATGCCCCGCTGGTCAATGGTTTATTTTTGATGAATCTCGAACATGATGTTACACATGTTCATAGTGTGAATACCAAAAGATGTAAAGTTGATAACGATAGTCCCACATACTTGTGGCACTGCCGCCTTGGTCACATTGGTGTCAAGCGCATGAAGAAGCTCCATGCAGATGGACTTTTGGAGTCTCTTGATTACGAATCATTTGACACGTGCGAACCATGCCTCATGGGTAAGATGACCAAGACTCCGTTCTCCGGAACAATGGAGCGAGCGACCAACTTATTGGAAATCATACGTACCGATGTGTGCGGTCCAATGAGTGTTGAGGCTCGCGGAGGATATCGTTATGTTCTCACTCTCACTAATGATTTAAGTAGATATGGGTATGTCTACCTAATGAAACACAAGTCTGAAACCTTTGAAAAGTTCAAGGAATTTCAGAGTGAAGTTGAGAATCAACGTGACAGGAGAATAAAATTCTTACGATCAGATCGTGGTGGAGAATATTTAAGTCACGAGTTTGGTGCACACTTAAGGAAATGTGGAATAGTTTCACAACTCACGCCGCCTGGAACACCTCAGAGAAATGGTGTGTCCGAACGTCGTAATCGCACTTTATTGGATATGGTGCGATCTATGATGTCTCTTACCGATTTACCGCTCTCATTTTGGGGCTATGCTTTAGAGACTGCCGCATTCACTTTAAATAGGGCTCCGTCGAAATCCGTTGAGACGACACCGTATGAATTATGGTTTGGGAAGAAACCTAAGCTGTCGTTTCTAAAAGTTTGGGGATGCGATGCTTATGTCAAGAAACTTCAACCTGAAAAGCTCGAACCCAAATCGGAGAAATGCGTCTTCATAGGATACCCTAAGGAAACTATTGGGTATACCTTCTACCTCAGATCCGAAGGCAAGATCTTCGTTGCCAAGAACGGGTCCTTTCTGGAGAAGGAGTTTCTCTCGAAAGAATTGAGTGGGAGGAAAGTGGAACTTGATGAGGTGATGGTCACCCCTTCCGAACCGGAAAGTAGCGCAGCGCGGGAAAATGTTCCTGTGGTGCGTACACCGACTGGGGAGGAAGTTAATGATGATGATCATGAAGCTTCGGATCAAGTTACTGAACTTCGTAGGTCCACAAGGACACATTCCGCACCAGAGTGGTACGGCAACCCTGTCCTGGAAATCATGTTGTTAGACAACGGTGAACCTTCGAACTATGAAGAAGCGATGGCGGGCCCGGATTCCGACAAATGGCTAGAAGCCATGAAATCCGAGATAGGATCCATGTATGAAAACGAAGTATGGACTTTGACTGACTTGCCCGATGATCGGCGAGCCATAGAAAACAAATGGATCTTTAAGAAGAAGACGGACGCGGATGGTAATGTGACCATCTACAAAGCTCGACTTGTCGCTAAGGGTTATCGACAAGTTCAAGGGGTTGACTACGATGAGACTTTCTCACCCGTAGCGAAGCTGAAGTCCGTCCGAATCATGTTAGCAATTGCCGCATACTATGATTATGAGATATGGCAGATGGACGTCAAAACGGCATTCCTTAACGGCTTCCTTAAGGAAGAGTTGTATATGATACAGCCGGAAGGTTTTGTCGATCCTAAGAATGCTAACAAAGTATGCAAGCTCCAGCGCTCAATCTATGGACGGTGCAAGCATCTCGGAGTTGGAACATTCGCTTTGATGAGATGATCAAAGCGTTTGGGTTTACACAAACTTATGGAGAAGCCTGTGTTTACAAGAAAGTGAGTGGGAGCTCTGTAGCATTTCTCATATTATATGTGGATGACATACTATTGATGGGAAATGGTATAGGATTCTTGGAAAGTATAAAGGCCTATTTGAATAAGTGTTTTTCAATGAAGGACCTTGGAGAAGCTGCTTATATATTAGGCATCAAGATCTACAGAGATAGATCGAGACGCCTCATTGGTCTTTCACAGAGTACATACCTTGACAAGATATTGAAGAAGTTCAATATGGATCAGTCCAAGAAGGGGTTCTTGCCTGTATTGCAAGGTGTGCAGTTGAGCACGGCTCAATGTCCGACCACGGCAGAAGATAGATAAAAGATGAGTGTCATCCCCTATGCCTCGGCCATAGGGTCTATTATGTATGCCATGCTGTGTACCAGACCTAATGTAAACCTTGCCGTAAGTTTGGTAGGAAGGTACCAAAGTAATCCTGGCATGGAACACTGGACAGCGGTCAAGAATATCCTAAAGTACCTGAAAAGGACTAAGGATATGTTTCTCGTTTATGGAGGTGACGAAGAGCTCGTCGTAAAGGGTTACGTCGACGCTAGCTTCGACACAGATCTGGATGACTCGAAGTCACAAACCGGATACGTGTATATTTTGAATGGAGGAGCAGTAAGCTGGTGCAGTTGCAAGCAAAGCGTCGTGGCGGGATCTACATGTGAAGCGGAGTACATGGCAGCCTCGGAGGCAGCACAGGAAGCAGTCTGGATGAAGGAGTTCATTACCGACCTAGGGGTGATTCCCAATGCGTCGGGCCCGATGACTCTCTTCTGTGACAACACTGGAGCAATTGCCCTTGCGAAGGAGCCCAGGTTTCACAGGAAGACCAGGCATATCAAGCGTCGCTTCAACTCCATTCGTGAAAGTGTTCAAAATGGAGACATAGATATTTGTAAAGTACATACGGACCTGAATGTAGCAGATCCGTTGACTAAACCTCTCCCTTGAGCAAAACATGATCAACACCAGGACGCAATGGGTGTTCGATTCATCACAATGTAACTAGATTATTGACTCTAGTGCAAGTGGGAGACTGTTGGAAATATGCCCTAGAGGCAATAATAAATGGTTATTATTATATTTCTTTGTTCATGATAATCGTCTATTGTTCATGCTATAATTGTATTGTCCGGAAATCGTAATACATGTGTGAATGCATAGACCACAACGTGTCCCTAGTAAGCCTCTAGTTGACTAGCTCGTTGATCAACAGATAGTCATGGTTTCTTGACTATGGACATTGGATGTCATTGATAACGGGATCACATCATTAGGAGAATGATGTGATGGACAAGACCCAATCCTAAGCATAGCATAAAAGATCGTGTAGTTTCGTTTGCTAGAGCTTTTCCAATGTCAAGTATCTTTTCCTTAGACCATGAGATCGTGCAACTCCCGGATATCGTAGGAGTGCTTTGGGTGTGCCAAACGTCACAACGTAACTGGGTGACTATAAAGGTGCACTACGGGTATCTCCGAAAGTGTCTGTTGGGTTGGCACGGATCGAGACTGGGATTTGTCACTCCGTGTGACGGAGAGGTATCTCTGGGCCCACTCGGTAATGCATCATCATAATGAGCTCTATGTGACTAAGGCGTTGGTCACGGGATCATGCATTGCGGTACGAGTAAAGAGACTTGCCGGTAACGAGATTGAACAAGGTATTGGGATACTGACGATCGAATCTCGGGCAAGTAACATACCGATTGACAAAGGGAATTGTATACGGGATTGATTGAATCCTGGACACCGTGGTTCATCCGATGAGATCATCATGGAACATGTGGGAGCCAACATGGGTATCCAGATCCCGCTGTTGGTTATTGATTGGAGAGGCGTCTCGGTCATGTCTGCATGTCTCCCGAACCCGTAGGGTCTACACACTTAAGGTTCGGTGACGCTAGGGTTGTAGAGATATGTGTATGCGGAAACCCGAAAGTTGTTCGGAGTCCCGGATGAGATCTCGGACGTCACGAGAGGTTCGGGAATGGTCCGGAGGTGAAGAATTATATATAGGAAGTCAAGTTTCGGCCACCGGGAAAGTTTCGGGGGTTACCGGTATTGTACCGGGACCACCAGAAGGGTCCCGGGGGTCCACCGGGTGGGGCCACCTATCCCGGAGGGCCCCGTGGGCTGAAGTGGGAAGGGAACCAGCCCCTAGTGGGCTGGGCGCCCCCCCATGGGCCTTCCCCCCATGCGCCTAGGGTTGGGAACCCTAGGGTGGGGGGCTTCCCACTTGCCTTGGGGGGCAAGGCACCCCCCTTGGCCGCCGCCCCCCACCCTAGATGGGTTTGGCCGGCGCCCCCCCCCCCCAAGGGGGCCTATATAAAGGGGGGAGGGAGGGCAGCAACATCTCAGCCTTGGGCGCCTCCCAACTCCCCTGCAACACCTCTCTCTCTCTCGTATAAGCTCGGCGAAGCCCTGCCGGCATCCCGCTACATCCACCACCACGCCGTCGTGCTGCTGGATCTCCATCAACCTCTCCTTCCCCCTTGCTGGATCAAGAAGGAGGAGACGTCGCTGCACCGTACGTGTGTTGAACGCGGAGGTGCCGTCCGTTCGGCACTCGGTCATCGGTGATTTGGATCACGGCGAGTACAACTCCGTCATCCACGTTCATTGGAACGCTTCCGCTCGCGATCTACAAGGGTATGTAGATGCACTCCTTTCCCCTCGTTGCTAGTATACTCCATAGATGCATCTTGGTGAGCATAGGAAAATCTTAAAATTATGCTACGATTTCCAACACACCCGCCCCTGTGGCCCGGCGCCCCGCCGCCCGGACGACCAGGCGCCTCGCTGCCCCCACCGACCTGACCACCCGGCGACCCACCGCCCCACTCCGATGCGCCTCCCCCACTGTTTTTTTTCTTTTTTTATACTGTTTTTTAGGTTAGTTACTAGTGTTAGTTAGGTTAGTCAGATTAGTTCTAACAAGAAGAAGAATAAGAAGAAGAGGAGGAGGAGGAGGAGGAGGTGGAGGAGAAGAAGAAAAGGGGGAGGAGAGAAGAAAATAATAATAAGAAGAAGACGAGGAGGAGGAGGAGGAGGAGGAGGAGAAGAAGAAAATAATAATAAGAAGAAGAAGAAGTAGAAGAAGATGATAAAAAGAAGGAAGAAGATGATGAAAAAAATTGGTAGAAAAAGAAGGAAAAGAAGGTCTAGGGTCGAGGTGTCGAGGGTTGAGGGTCGTTGAGCGGTCAAGGGGTCGAGGGTCGAGGATCGCCAAGGGGTAGAAGTTTTTTTCATAGTTTGAAGTGTCGATGCTTTATGTGATGTGATGTCCTAAATTTTCTTGACTCGATCGGTAAAATTTGCAGGCTTTGTGCTATTTCATCTCCTTGGAGTCATCATTGGTCTAAGTTTTTGGTCCGTGATCCCGCCATTGTTCGACTACTTCCTCTACAGCCGAGGGTGAGCTTCGAATCCACCTTCACCTCCTACGCTCTTTTAATCATGTCAGTAGATTTAATTTTCAGGTTAAGTCGTGTAACCAGTATGCGTCTCCTGTCCGAAAGGGTTGCATCGATAAATATGCATTCAGTTGCATATTTATTACCGTAACTCATTCGGATTGTCCAGTGATTTCCATGGACAGCCTGATTATGTGTAGAATGGGTACGTTCTTCATGCTCTACCCCATTTTGAGACAAAATTTCGTCAGCGCCTCCCTGTTGTTCTCTGGATGCACATTCTCTCGGCTTTTCGCCGAGACGTGTATCAGGAGAGCAGCGGGGGGTGCTGCCGAAATTTTATCTCGGAATGGGGTAGAGCATGGAGAACGTACTCAATCTACACATACTTGGGCGGGATTAGGACCTATCTCTACCTATTAGAGTGTAGGTTGCATGGAAGTAATAAAATTGACAAACTAGATTAACTGATGAACATACATGCTGAATTATATATATTTCTTGTCTGTCCAGTAGCTAAGCAAGATGAGTGATCATGCGTGGATGTACACCGGTCGCACTAATCAGAAAGAGATTACCAATGAATGGTTAACAAAAACAAAGGGTTTGTGAAAGCCGCATTTGCAAATGGCCAGAGGAAAAACTGGTGCCCCTGTGTCCGGTGCAACAATTGGGAAAAGAGGATAGAGGATGAAATGGGCAAACACCTGCAAAAGAGTGGTTTTATGCCCGGTTATACGGTGTGGACATTTCATGGTGAGTCTGCCCAATGTGCCAGAGTTGAGGTGGTTCGTCGTCGCACCGATGAGCATGGTACCGGGATGGAAGACATGGTGCAAAAATTTGATGATGCTCAGGATTCGGATGATAAGATGGAGGAATCTGCAAAGGCCTTCAATGAAATGTTGGAGTCTTCAAAACATCCTCAACACGAGCACACTGAGCTTTGTCAGTTGGATGCCATCTCATAAATAATGGCTCTGAAGGCTCAATTCAACTTGGGCAGAGAATGCTATGACGCGATGATGACAATGTTTGGACGCTTTCTACCCAAAGGCCATGTACTGCCTGCAAACCTGTACCAGTCAGACAAAATCCTCCGTGCTCTTAAGATGCCCTATGAGAAGATGCATGTCTGTCTTTGGTCTGACGACAGCCCAATATAGTTGTTGGCGACTCATATTTGTCATTCCACTCAATCTCCCCCGGACAGATTATGCAAAGAAAGAACATTTTCCTGACGTTGATAATTCCAGGGCCCAACTATCTGGGGAAGAATATGAATGTGTACATGCAGCCGCTTAAGCACGAATTGCAAGAAGCTTGGGATAATGGGTTCAAGACATACGACGCCTTTAGCAAACAGATCTTCATAATGCGTGTCTAGTACATGTACTTGACGCATGAATTGCCGGTGTATGCGCTATTCGTTGGCTGGTGTGTGCATGGAAGGTTCCCGTGCCCACATGCAAGGTAGCTCTTGAGTTTGCTGACTGTAGGCGGGTCGCAAGTTTTCTTGTTTCGACTTGCATAGACAGTTCCTGGATCCTCGCCATAAGTTCAGGAAAGACAAGATGAACTTCGTCAAAGGTAGAGTTGTCAAAAACTCTGAACCACCTGCGTTGACAGGCCAAGAGACCCTGGATTAGTTAAACACTCTCGAGTTAGATCTAGAGCGTCCAGGGTATTTCATGGGGTATAATTCGGAACACGCCTGGACTCACAAGGCATGCTTGTGGGATCTACCTTACTTCAAAGACCTCCTTTGCCCACACAACATCGACGTGATGCACATTGAAAAGAATATTGTCGAGGCACTTTTGGGTACATTATTCGTCATAGAGGGGAAGTCAAAGGATAATACTAAGGCTAGAGTCGATCAGGAGGCGATGTGTCATAGACTATTACAAAACATGCAAGAACCGAAAGGAAAGCAGAACTGGACGAAGCCAAAGGCATGGTTCAACCTTGGAAGGCCATCTATGAGGGAAATTATCTTGTGGGTGAAAATGCAGTTGATGTTCCCCGATGGGTATGCAGCGAATCTAAAGAGGGGAGCGAGTCTTGAAAAATTGAAGATATCTGGTCTCAAGAGTCATGATTGGCACATATGGATTGAGCGGGTAATGCGGGTGATGTTGCATGGCTTCATCCCTGAGGATGAATGGCTAGTACTGGCAGAGCTGAGCTATTTCTTCCGTGTTCTTCGTGCGAAAGAACTATCGCCTGCCATGCTAGAAGAAATGGAAGAGTTGGCGCCGGAGTTGTTCTGCAAGTTAGAGAAGATCTTTCTGCCGGGCTTCTTTAATCCAATGCAACACTTGATTTTGCATCTCCCAACCGAGGCAAGATTGGGGGGCCCGTGCAAAATTGTTGGTGCTACACAACTGAGAGGATACAGAAGACGCTCTGAGCAAAATGTAAAAATAAATGTAGAATTAAAGCAATGATGGCTGAGGCATTCATTACTGAGGAGGCGGCAAACTTCGTGACAGCACACTACGAAGCCAAAAATTGTCATTTGCATAATACGAAGCCTTGGTACAATGCTGGCGACCCTTAAAAGGTGGATCCAACCTCAACCTATTCAAAGGGAATCTCGCACCAGCCGGTGCTTCGAAACCAATATTGTTGGATGTCGAAGAATGGCGGACCATTTCGTTGTATATATTCAACAACCTAACAGAAGTGCGGTAGTACATTGAGTAAGTTCTTGCGGTACATTGTTTCGTAACTTCTAATTTCTTTGAACTGCTCTTATTCCTGAATATTTTTTGATACAGTTGATACGTCACCAAATTCTCGGATGGAGCGGTGATCCAAAAGGAATCCGTCGAAGAGTATGAGCTTCTGGCAAAGCAAGGAGGCGGCTTTCTTGGTTTCATCTCTTGGTTCAAACAAAAGGTAATTTCCATTAGACCATTCTCATTTCTTGGTCTAATTTGCGGCTAATGCAACAATCCTTTCGTATTAAACTTGTAGACTAATTCAGAGTCTATGGACGCCGAATTGAGACAAGTTGCTAATGGTTTTGACTATAAGGTCCGTTCATTTGACAAATACGACATCAATGGGTATCGCTTTCGTACCCACAGGAAAGAGCTATCTATGGCCGACCAAAGTCTACAAATTGTTGTGTCTCTGCTGTCGGCGATGGAGGTATCGAGTATTATGGGAGAGTTGAAGCAATTTATGAACTTCTATTCTATGGTGAAAACCCACAGAACATCATAGTCTTCAAATGTTACTGGTTCCAGCCGAAGGAGACTAGAAGGACTCATGAACATATAGGGCTAGTCGAAATCAAACAAATCACCCATTTAGATGTTCCCGATGTCTATATTATGGCTCAACAGGCAACCCAAGTTTTCTATCTACCGTGGGCCTGCCAAACTGATCCAAATCTGAATGGTTGGGATGCCGTTTATGAAGTGTTGCCACGTGTTAGACCACCTCCCCCCAATGAAGAGGATTATGAACCTCACATTAACCCAAACACATATGAAGGTGAATTCTTCCAAGAAACACATCTTTCCAAAAAACGCTTCAAGAAACGTTCTACTTCACCCCAGAACATTGAAGTAGACAGCGACAGTGAATCCAACTTCACCCCTGAGCCGGAACAAGAAGATCCGGAACAAGAAGAGGATGCTGCTGTGGATGACTTGTCAATTCTTGACCGATTACGTAAAGGTGGCCTTCCACATGTTGATGCCGCTAAACCAGATGAGAACTTCATTCATGATAGTGATGATGATGATGCAATTATTCATCCCAGAGCATTTATTGAACCCGAAAATCAAGATTATTATTAGGTATTCAATTTTTTATGTTGTACTTGATTTATATAGTTACTTGTATGATTGTATGATTTATATAATTACTTGTATAATTTTGTTACTTTGTATGATTGTTTGTTATACATAGTGCCATGGTCTTGATATCCGTCCCCGTCGGCCCTCGCCCAGTTTATGATTCGGATGTGGTATACTCTCTTTTATAACTATTTGTTGCATTTCACATTTATGACAATTATGGCCATCAAGTTGACATGGAGATATTTTTATATCTAGGAGGTATGTGAACCGGAAATTGCAACCGACCCTCTTGTCGAGAAGTTAAATTTAGTTGAAAAAGAAAATGAGTATTTGAAAGAAAAAATGAAAAAAAATTGAAGAAGAGAAGATGAAATTGGAGTTGTATGTTGTCGATGTCGTCGATGATCACAAGATGAAGATGTATGCAATGCGCTTGAAGATGGATGCAATGTGCTTGAAGTTTAAGAAGATTAGAAAATATGCCATTGATAATGAGGCCTGGTATCATTATGCCGTTGGATCAATTGTTGCCTTAGTTGCGATCTTCATCGCATTTGTTGTGATGAGGGTATGTTTTCTCTAGTGTTTTGCTTAACAAATGCATACTTAGCTTCGTACATGCTTGTTAGCCCTATTATGCCACATACTTAGCTTATTTTCCCCCAAAAATACGTACTTAGATAATTATCCTCCAAAATGACATAATTAGCTTATTTAGTTCATTTATGACATAAGTAGCTTATTCATTTCAAAAATGGTGGCATAATAACCTTGGTTCTCTCATAGATGTCATATACTTAGCTTATTTTCCTCCTAAATGGCATAATTACCTAAGTTAGACACAAAATGACATAATTACCTATGTTAGCTCTAAAATGACACAAATAAGGAATAATAAGAAGAAAAACAAGAAAGAGGAGAAAAAGAAAGAATAGAAGAAGAAAGAGAAGAAAAGGAAAGAATAAAAGAAGAAGAATGAGAATGAGGAGGAAAAGGATAAAAAGATAGAAGAGAAGAAGAAAGATGAGAAAAGAAGATGAATTCTTCTTCTTCTTCTAGTCTTCTCTTCTTCTTCTTCTTCTTCTTCTTCTTATTATTATTATTATTATTATTATTATTATTATTATTATTATCTTCTTCTTCTTCTTCTAGTCTTCTTCTTCTAACTTTCTTACTCCCATTTTTGCAGGTTTGATTCACTTCATGGAAGCAGCATTGATGGACTGCTAGTGTTTAGTTCTTGTTTTCATTTGTATTGATGAATAATGTGAAACTATGTATGTATATATGGATGAACTCCGTGAAACTATGTATGTATTGGATCTTTTAATACCCTATGTGTTCTGTTGCATTGCTGGACTGCTAGATGTTTGATACATGGGCTATGTTTGAGGTTGAAAATATATAGCATATATCTTTTGAAAATGCAGGGATATAACAGAAAAAATAGAAACAATGTAGCCTCTTTGCCGTCAGCCACCGACGACAAAGGGCTCTTTGTCGTCCGCCACGGACGGCGAAGAGGCCACGTGGCAGCAACCTGTGCAATCTAGGAGCTGACCCATTTGGTTACTTTGCCATGTGCTACCTATTGAGCATGCGTTGGTTTTCCCTTGAAGAGGAAAGGGTGATGCAACAAAGTAGCGTACCCCTCAGTTTTTGAGAACCAAGGTATCAATGCAGTAGGAGACAATGCGCAAGTCACCTAGTACCTGCACAAACAATCAAGAACCTTGCAACCAACGCGATAAAGGGGTTGTCAATCCCTTCACGGCCACTCGCAAAAGTGAGATCTAATAAAGATAGTAAAGTAAATATTTTTGGTATTTTTGTTCTATATATTGGAAAGTAAAGATTGCAAAATAGTAAACGAGAGGTGATGTAAATAAAAGAGATGCAATATAATAAGAAAGAGACCCGAGGGCCATAGGTTTCACTAGTGGCTTCTCTCAAGATAGCAAGTATTACGGTGGGTGAACAAATTACTGCCGAGCAATTGATAGAAAAGCGCATAGTTATGAAGATATCTAAGGCAATGATCATGAATATAGGCATCACGTCCGCGACAAGTAGACCGAAACGATTCTGCATCTACTACTATTACTCCACACATCGACCGCTGTCCAGCATGCATCTAGAGTATTAAGTTCATAAGAACAGAGTAACGCATTAGGCAAGATGACATGATGTAGAGGGATAAACTCAAGCAATATGATATAAACCCCATATTTTTATCCTCGATGGCAACAATACAATACGTGCCTCACCGCAAGATTGAACCCAAAGCTAAACACTTCTCCCATTCCAAGAAAGATCAATCTAGTAGGCCAAACTAAACTGATAATTCAAAGAGACTTTGCAGAGATATCAAATCATGCATATAAGAATTCAGAGAAGAACCAAATAATATTCATAGATAATCAAGTTCATAAATCCACAATTCCTCGGATCTCGGCAAACACACCGCAAAAGAGTATTACATCGAATAGATCTCCAAGAACATCGAGGAGAACTTTGTATTGAGAATCAAAGAGAGAGAAGAATCCATCTAGCTAATAACTATGGACCCAAAGGTCTGTGGTAAACTACTCACGCTTCATCGGAGAGGCTATGGTGTTGATGTAGAAGCCCTCCATGATCGATTCCCCCTCCAGCAGATCGCCGGAAAAGGCCCCAAGATGGGATCTCACGGGTACAGAAGGTTGCGGCGGTGGAAAAGTGGTTTCATGGCTCCCCCTGATGTTTTTAGGGTATAAGAGTATATATAGGCGAAGGAAGTACATCGGTGGAGCTACGAGGGGCCCACGAGGGTGGGGGCGCGCCCTCCTGCCTCGTGGCCGCCTCGTTGCGTCTCCGACTTCATCTCCAAGTCTTCTGGTTTGCTTTCTGGTCCAAGAAAGATCATCGCGAAGTTTTCATTCCGTTTGATATTCCTTTTCCGCGAAACACTAAAATAGGCAAAAAACAGAAACTGGCACTGGGCCTCCGGTTAAAAGGTTAGTCCCAAAAATAATATAGAAGAGCATACTAAAGCCCATTAAACATCCAAAATAGATAATATAATAGCATGGAACAATAAAAAATTGTAGATACGTTGGAGACGTATCAAGCATCCCCAAGCTTAATTCATGCTCGTCCTCGAGTAGGTAAATGATAAAAACAGAATTTTTGATGTGGAATGGTATCTATCATAATTAACAATGTAATTTTCTTTATTGTGGCATGAATGTTCAAATCCGAAAGATTCAAAACAAAAGTTTAATATTGACATAAAAATAATAATACTTCAAGCATACTAACAAAGTAATCATGTCTTCTCAAAATAACATGGCCAAAGAAAGCTATCCCTACAAAATCATATAGTCTGGCTATGCTCTATCTTCATCACACAAAATATTTAAATCATGCACAACCCCGATGACAAGCCAAGAAATTGTTTCATACTTTTGATGTTCTCAAACTTCTTCAATATTCACGCAATACATGAGCGTGAGCCATAGACATAGCACTATAAGTGGAATAGAACGGTGGTTGTGGAGAAGACAAAAAGGAGGAATATAGTCTCACATAAAGTAGGCGTATCAACGGGCTATGGAGATGCCCATCAATAGATATCAATGTGAGTGAGTAGGGATTGCCATGCAACGGATGCACTAGAGCTATAAATGTATGAAAGCTCAACAAAAGAAACTAAGTGGGTGTGCATCCAACTCGCTTGCTCACGAAGACTTAGGGCATTTTGAGGAAGCACATCATTGGAATATACAAGCCAAGTTCTATAATGAAAAATTCCCACTATTATATGAAAGTGACAACATAGGAGACTCTCTATCATGAAGATCATGGTGCTACTTTGAAGCACAAGTGTGGTAAAAGGATAGTAGCATTGCCCTTCTCTCTTTTTCTCTCATTTTTACTATTTGTTTGGGCCTTCTCATTTTTTTATGGCGTCTTTTTCTCTCCTTTTCTTAATTTTTCGTCCGGAGTCTCATCCCGACTTGTGGGGGAATCATAGTCTCCATCATCCTTTCCTCACATGGGACAATGCTCTAATAATGATGATCATCACACTTTTATTTACTTACAACTCAAGAATTACAACTGGATACTTAGAACAAAATATGACTCTATGTGAATGCCTCCGGCGGTGTACTGGGATGTGCAATGAATCAAGAGTGACATGTATGAAAGAATTATGAAGGTGGCTTCGCCACAAATACGATGTCAACTACATGATCATGCAAGGCAATATGACAATGATGGAGCGTGTCATAATAAACGAAACGGTGGAAAGTTGCATGGCAATATATATCGGAATGGCTATGGAAATGCCATAATAGGTAGGTATGGTGGCTGTTTTGAGGAAGGTAAATGGTGGGTTTATGGTACCGGCAAAAATTGCGCGGTACTAGAGAGGCTAGCAACGGTGGAAGGGTGAGAGTGCATGGACTCAACATTAGTCATAAAGAACTCACATACTTATTGCAAAAATCTTTTAGTTATTGAAACAAAGTACTACACGCATGCTCCTAGGGGGATAGATTGGTAGGAAAAGACCATCGCTCGTCCCCGACCGCCACTCATAAGGAAGACAATCAAAAAATAAATCATGCTCCGACTTCATCACATAACGGTTCACCATACGTGCATGCTACGGGAATCACAAACTTTAAGACAAGTATCTCTCAAATTCACAACTACTCTACTATCATGACTCTAATATCACCATCTTCATATCTCAAAACAATCATAAGGAATCAAACTTCTCATAGTATTCAATGCACTTTATATGAAAGTTTTTATTATACCCATCTTGGATGCCCATCATATTAGGACTAGTTTTATAGCCAAAGCAAATTACCATGCTGTTCTAAAAGACTCTTAAAATAATATAAGTGAAGCGTGAGAGATCAATAATTTCTATAAAATAAAACCACCACCGTGCTCTAAAAATATATAAGTGAAGCACTAGAGCAAAATTATCTAGCTCAAAATATATAAGTGAAGCACATAAAGTATTCTAATAAATTTCGATTCATGCGTGTCTCTCCCAAAAGGTGTGTACAGCAAGGATGATTGTGGTAAACTAAAAAGAAGAGACTCAAATCATACAAGACGCTCCAAGCAAAACACATATCATGTGGTGAATAAAAATATAGCCTCAAGTAAAGTTACCGATAGACGAAGACGAAAGAGGGGATGCCTTCCGGGGCATCCCCAAGCTTAGGCTTTTGGTTGTCCTTGAATTTTACCTTGGCGTGCCTTGGGCATCCCCAAGCTTAGGCTCTTGCCACTCCTTATTCCATAATCCATCAAATCTTTACCCAAAAACTTGAAAACTTCACAACACAAAACTCAACAGAAAATCTCATGAGCTCCTTAGTATAAGAAAATAAACCACCACTTTAAGGTACTGTAATGTACTCATTATTTATTTATATTTGTGTTAAACCTACTGTAGTCTAACTTCTCCATGGTTCATACCCCCCGATACTACTCATAGATTCATCAAAATAAGCAAACAACACACGAAAAACAGAATCTGTCAAAAACAGAACAGTTTGTAGTAATCTGACTTGTTTGAATACTTCTCGAACTCCAAAAATTCTACCAAATTAGGAAGACCAGGGTAATTTCTATATTAATCTTCTGCAAAAATAATCAGGGCAAAAGCTATTTTCTGTGATTTTTGAAAATTATTTTCGTGAGCACAAAGTTTCTGTTTTTTACAGCAAGATCAAACAACTATCATCCAAGAAGATCCTAAAGGCTTTACTTGGCACAAACACTAATTAAAACACAAAAACCACAATCATAACAGTAACATGATGAATTATTTATTACTAAACAGTAGCAAAAAGCAAAGAATAAAAATAAAATTGGGTTGCCTCCCAACGAGCGCTATCGTTTAACGCCCCTAGCTAGGCATTGAGATTTCAATGATGCTCACAAGAAAGGCAAGAATTGAAGCACAAAGAGAGCATCATAAAACATGTGACAAACACACTTAAGTCTAACATACTTCCTATGTATAGGCATTTTATAAGCAAACAAATTATCAAGACAAGCAAAAACCACCATATGCAAGGAAGAAGAAAGAAACAATAGCAATCTAAACATGAAGAGAGGTAATTTAGTAACATGAAAATTTCTACAACCATATTTTCCTCTCTCATAATAATTACATGTAGCATCATAATAAAATTTAACAACATAGCTATCACATAACATATTTTCAACACGATCCACATGCATGCGAAGTTGACACTCTTCCAAAATAGTGGGATTAACATTAACTAAAGTCATGACCACATAACATAGTGGGATTCAACAACATAGCTAACACATAACATATTTTCAACACGATCCACATGCATGCGAAGTTGACACTCTTTCATAGAATTCCAACAATTTCTTCCGCGCGTAAAAATCCATGAGGAACGAAGTTGATGCTCTCACATCCATAACATGAGTAGTTGAAGCAAGTGAATGATTTGAAATTCAAGTCATTTCATAGAATAACACTTTTGTATAGCTTGTAATGGTACCTCACAGTTCAAAAGTAATTCTATGGCTGAAGAATGAGTGTGTTCTTGGGCCATCGTAGAAACATACATAGGGTCAATGACGGAACGAACAACGACACTTTACGATAACTTCTTCATACACGTTTACTAGCATCATCGGCTTGAAATCCAACACCTGCTTTAGTTTCTGTTTTTGGTGACATAAGTCCCTCCCTAAAACTCTTGAATTAAGAATTCTCACAATATCACAGTCTACTTGATGTTAATTAGGCATAAATGAAACTTGTAATAGATTTGTGTATAAGGAACTAGATTAGTTTAACTACCTATCTAATTTATTGTAGAAATTCTGAGATATATGACTGTACATGGAAAATAGGAATACGTTTTCTTGGGTAAAGGAGTAGATAACTCGATCGATTTCTATATCCGATCTCATGAGGGTGATATAAATCCAAAAACCCATCCTCGGCTCAGATTGTGAGCTGCAACTCTCCTGCATGAAGCAGGAGTCGCTACTAATTGCCGATCATCCATACAACGGTGAATATGTTCCCGGACCATGTACATACCTCCCGTCACACTATAGGAGTTGGCCATGTTTGGTCATTACCCTTAACCATGAGGAGGGGGTGCCTAAGGCTAAGATTGCTATTGGAGTGAAGTCGTAACAAGGTAGTCGTACTAGAAGGTGCGACCGGATCACCCCCCTTTCAGGGAGAGCTAATACTTATGCTTACAAATTTGGTCTAGAGGAAGAGACTTATAATATTGTGGCTTCATGGTTATTTTGGCCGATTTATATTCCAGTATGCTAGTTTGAATAGCTCTCATTCTTTAGACTTCTTCTTGGCTGCTATATTTGTTAGTTTCAATTTTTGCACCTTTCATACTTGAATTTAACCTTGTTTTAGCTATAACTTGAGATTAATAAATCCTTTTAGGTGATTCTTTTTGCATACTGCCTCTAAGGTTAAATCTCAACCATGGACACCTTTGTCCAAGTTCTCAAAACTTTGCCTCTTATTAAAAATGTATTCTTTATTTAAGCCCTATTTGGCAATTTAGTCAAAACCAAGGGCTCTATTCGAAAGAAAAATTGGTCCTAAACCCTAGGACACTATCAGATCAATATTAATTTTTTTAGTTTACATTCTTTGCATCTTTATTCACTGGATCTTATTTGCATGTTGATTGCACCGTTTTGGATCTTGTTGCTTGTTTGCATTTTCTTCCTTTAACCATGGATTGTCCAAGTTAGCGTACCACAACAACAATGAAGGCAAGTTGCACCATACTTGAACATGTTTTACTTCTACTACTTTGTTATACATTGTAGAATTCCACCCTGAGTAGTATGCATGTAGGTTGACTATATATATGCTAAATATTTATAGTATATATGCTCAAGTTTTATTTTACCTTTTGCCATGTTAAATTAGTTTCGGTAAGGAGAGTGTGTTTCTCGAAATGATGAGAATTCCTACTTAAGTTAAACTTAACAATGAACCATATGTGTGGAGCTGATTTGAATTAAGGCCGAGTGGGCACGGTGGAGTACCATGCAATCCCAGAGAGGAATGCCACATAGGTTCAAAGGGATCAAGCAGGTTTTGTTTCTAACTACGCATGTCAATATGGGACATGTCTTACTTAAGTAAGTTGTGGGCACCTGTCTGTGGTAGACCAGCAAATGTAGAAAGTGTAGATGTACTGATTTATCAGCGAGTAAGGGCTTGCTTAAGAAATACTTCGCCTTGATTAATTTCCCGTAGTTATACACTTGAGTATAATTGCAAAAGGGGTTAACTGGGTCATGTGAGTAAGGATGTGCAATCGCTTGAGAGTGTATAAACTGACCGTGATTAGTCATATCCATGGTTATGAACAATTTTATGTGATTATATCTAAAGTTGTTGTGAGATATCATCATCTTTAATAATTTTGCTGGGTTTAATTAAACCATGGAATTGCTTAAGTAAGATTTTTGTTCAACTAAATAGGGACACACAGGCAAAAATTGGCTTTATGCAAATATTTTTCTTCAAAAATATTTCCTCTTAGTTTAAAAAAGCATCTATGTAACATATAGGTTTGTTATATTCATTTTTGTTGCAAATTTGTCAATGCGTTTGATGTATTGACCCCTTTGGGCAGCAATTTTTCATGTTACAATTTATTTCGAGGAAGAGTAATGTGCATACAGTCGCGAGTCCACAGTCAACCTTGGCTGTGATTTTGATGGAACTACTTGCTATTTTTGTTTTCGTTGTGTTGAATAAGCTAGCTTATGTGTGCAAGATAACGTTATAATAAACTATATGTTTGTATTTTTGTCCCAATATTTAACCTTAGGGTTATTTCTAATATTTTTCATATACTATGTATGTTAGTATACTTAGGGACTAACACTGTAAGCACAGAGATTCATTTCGGATCATTCCAACTAATATATGCAAATATATTCATTTCGGATCATTCCAACTAATATATGCAAATATATCCAAGCAGTTCTGTAAAGTAGTCAAAGGGCCATTCATCCACATGCTGCAGCTAGCAGGTGTTGACACCCGATTTTGACACGGTCAAAAACTTAATTAAGATGACCTAAAATAGAGAAGTAATCTACATGAAAAAGTTCTGCCTTGTCGACATGATTATCTTTGAAATTTGGGCCTTCGCCATCCGATATCATCTCGAGGGCCGAAGTTGTGTTCGAAGTACTAGGATTTTGTATGTAGAGTACTATTCGGCTGATTAGGCCTCCAAGAAAGCCTCATATGAGAAAAGTTACAACACAAAAGTTCTTCGCCTCGTCGAAACGGATGATTTTAATATAAAAATCATCTTAATCCAATGTCGTATGCAAAAGTTGTAGTCAAAACAGCGCAATGCTGCAGAAACTATGGAAATGGCCGGAGGACCAAAACCTCTTGTTGCAACCTGACTGTCCGGAAATAGAGACCAACTGTCCGGTGCTAGTCGCGAAACCCTTCTGTTGTGACCGGACAGTGTGGTCCGGTCGAGCGGACAGTCCGGTCCGAACCGAAATCGTGTATCTCCTCAAATGTGATGATTGCGGGGGAGATCAGGCCTTCAAGATGACCTCGGATCGAAAAACGTTCAACACAAAAGTTGTTCGCCTCGTCGAAACGGTTAACTTTTCTTTTGAGCGCATATTCATTTGATGTTGTTTGTGGCCTGTGAGACCCAAATACCGAACTGTTGTCCCAGACTTGCCTAAATCCGAGTTCAGTTAATTTTGGAAAGATTTGGATGGGATTTGGAGTCCTTTTCTTGTATGGGAAGTCCAGCCGCCTCATAAATAGATGAGAGGTGACGGCCAATTGAAAAACACACAATCGACAAAATCATCTGCCACTTTTTATCTTTTATCTTTTCTCCTTAACCCTAGTTCTTCTTCTTCCTCGTTCTTCGTTCGTTCTTCTTATTGCAGGGCGGCGAACCTCAAGGCCCTAGGGGCGATCAGGTCGACATAGGGCAGCCCATAGCCGCAGCGCGTCCTGACGGGGTCCCTCCCGGACGTGTGGGGTTTTGGGTCCTCAAAAGCACCCGTCGGATTGCTTGCGTACCGCGCTTTCGGCCGGGTCTCCTTCGACGTGAGCTGCGGTGCATCACCCTCGGCGTTGGGGAGTACATGTGATGCGTTTGTGTGCGAACAGACTTTTTGGCGACTCCGCTGGGGACAAAGCTTTGAATGGTCTCCAGCCCGTTCTTGCGACGAAGAGATCGTCATCTAGGGTTTGAAGTCTACAAAGGTAATATGAATACCCAATCCCCTTGTGTAGATGCAAATAATTCATATGGTGTTACTAGATCGTTCAATGAGTATACTCTATTGGCCAACCCTAGTTTTTTCAATCATGCATCTAACTACATGCAAGGATCGATTCAAAGTAAATTACATGCTTCAACTTCTTATGATACTAATAACATGCACCATATGTATCCCAACTCTCATGCATCGGCAACCCAACAAATCGTTATGCCGATGAACAACATGGTGAGTTTGGTTAATAAATTTGAAACACCTCATGTTAGAATTTCCAATGCCATGCAAGAAAGTGTTTCACCCTGTTATTCATCGGTAACTAATGTGCAATATACTAATCCAACCGTGCCGATGAATGAGAGAATTGTCCATGCTACTACTGGCTATTTGGCCAGTTACTCTCAACCGTCATATGCTACGTCTCATGTCAGTAATTTTTCTGCACCGTATACAACTGTAGGTGCTCCTAATTCGGCTTCACAACTTCATGGTCATAGCCAAATAAGTGAAAATTTTCCAGGAGTGCACATGCCATCATCTAATATAGTACCATATAATGCATCCTCTCCGCAATTGCATAATTTCGCAACACCTCATTGCCAAAAAATCTAAAAATATTGCGAAGCAATCCCTTACAGAAGGGGAAGTGGCTACGTTAAAAAGGTATATAGCCCGAAATAACAATATTAGTGCTCTTTGCCTTGAAGAACATGATAAGGGGCTAGTTCCTGATTATAATGCAATAAGAGCTAGAGTTTTGAAAGAAGATGAATCTTTGCCAATTGATAGAATTGGCGAGCAAAAATATGGTTCTACAATAATGCATATGCCTTCACCTAGTACAAAATCATATAGTACAGCCCTACACAATTGCAAATTTTTGGCAACACCCATGTGTCATTGCCGAAAGAATCTAAAAGCATTGGGGGCAATCATATCCTGAGTGGGCTGAAATTGAGAAAAAACTTAAAGCGAACCTTGCTGCTCGCCGCCAGAAACAAATAGAAAAAGAATTGGCTCAAATAAAAGAAGCATTGCCAATTGGTAGAATCAATGAAAAGAAGTATGATTTGGAACGTGAAAGTGCTTTGGTTGAAAAAGCCGAATCAAGTAGTATAAATTCCGAGTCTATCAAATCCAAAGAGGCAAGCATTATTGTGAAAGGGCATGGCAAGCATAGAAAAACGACCATGCTTGATTTTTCTGAAGTTAATGGAACCTACTTCCTGCCCTATGAGTTTCGTGCCACAAAAATTGACAAGCCTCAAGGACAAGAATAAGTAGCCGAACAAAGTTTGGCTGACAAGGATCTTCAAAACAATGAGGCGCGGAATCAAGAAAAAGATGATGCCAAGGCGTTGGGGAGCCATCCAAATACAGAGCAAGATGTTCTTCAAGTCACACCACCATCAGGCTCTCCCAACATATTTGAAGATGTATGTCTTACAAGTAATTTACCTGTTTTCAGATTTGGTCACAACTTTATTGTTGATGCATATATTAGAAAAATCCTCATAAGTAATTTTGAAAGGCCAATGAAGAAGGGTAATTTACTTGTTAGCAATAAAATTATTATAGAGCAACTACGCCATTTACGAAGACCGATAGTGAATTATTATTGCAGCCAAGGCTTTCCCCATTGCTTTACCTAAAGTTCATATCAAATTGGGTAGCTTTGCTTGTTTCTTACTTGGCTTACACTTGGTATCAATTGAGACATGTATATTCTAACTATCTTCACTTCAGAAATTTAAAGCCAAGGTTAAATTCTATTGAGAAAACCGATGCTAATATAATATCTTATCCAAAGACACAATGCATAACCGAATGGGAAGACTCCAAATTTGAGCCATTCATGTGCTTAGTTACAAAGCCGTTCGCACACCAAGATCGGCTAGTAAATAAGAAGTATACCTTCAATTCAAGCATGCGTGATCAAATATTTGATTTGTTGCTGAAAATTAATTACATTAGAATTCTTGATCACCATGTCAAGCCATCAATCCAGGGACGAATGTATTGTAAGTTGCATGATTCTTCCAAGCATAAGTTTGAGGATTGCAACATGTTTCGTCAAATAGTTAAATCGGCCATTGATAAAGGACGATTAAAATTTGTTGAAACACCAAGAGATGACCAATCTATTCCGATTGGTCCTGATGGCAATTTTTTCTGCATCGACTTCTTCAAGCCGATTCATTAAATGAGGAGAAGGCAAAAACAATGGATGATGGGATCAAGTTTTCAAGTAAAGAAGATTTTCAAGAGCATAATGAAGATATTCTTGAAGGCGGGAATTCCATCAAGGTTGCACAGAAGACGCCAAGTACTGGGGGCAACAAGAAAATTCAGAGATCGGTGCAAGCACAACCAAAGAAAACAAAGGCCAAAATAAGCACAAGGGTAAGAGATCGAAAGTCACTTTCGCAGAGTTACTAGCTAAATATCAAAAAGCAACTGAAGAAAAAAGTGATTATCGGCCAAGTAGTGCAAAAGCATCAAGATCACCCCCTAGGTGCAAACATGACGATCAGTATTGGCAAAGTGAGAATTTCAATGCAAAATATTCATGTCCTTATTTTGGGCCGCCAATGCCGTGGATGCCTCCCCATGCTCATGTAAATCCATATCCTTCGTGGGATAGGTATGATACAAGAGCGCATTCTCCATCTTATTTTAGACCATCTCACCAACATTGTGTAGCTCCAAGAAGGTCAAAGTTTGATGAACAATCATATGTTAAAGACCGTTTCAATAAAAAAGGAATCGGTCCGAACACCATGGACGAAGAAAGGGGTGGTGAAGCAAGTATAGCGGGTCAAGAAAGATGGTCGTAAGTGAAGGAAATATGCCCTAGAGGCAATAATAAAGTTGTTATTTATATTTCCTTATATCATGATAAATGTTTATTATTCATGCTAGAATTGTATTAACCGGAAACTTAGTACATTCGTGGATACATAGACAAACAGAGTGTCCCTAGTATGCCTCTACTTGACTAGCTCGTTAATCAAAGATGGTTAAGTTTCCTAGCCATAGACATGCGTTGTCATTTGATGAACGGGATCGCATCATTAGGAGAATGATGTGATGGACAAGACCCATCCGTTAGCTTAGCATAATGATCATTTAGTTTTTTCTGCTATTGCTTTCTTCATGACTTATACATATTCCTTTGACTATGAGATTATGCAACTCCCGAATACCGGAGGAACACCTTGTGTACTATCAAACGTCACAACGTAACTGGGTGATTATAAAGATGCTCTATAGGTGTCTCCGAAGGTGTTTCTTGGGTTGGCATAGATCAAGATTAGGATTTGTCACTCCGAGTATCGGAGAGGTATCTCCGGGCCCTCTCGGTAATGCACATCACTATGAGCCTTGCAAGCAATGTGACTAATGAGTTAGTCACGGGATGATGCATTACGAAACGAGTAAAGAGACTTGCCGATAACGAGATTGAACTAGGTATGATGATACCGATGATCAAATCTCGGGCAAGGAACATACCGATGACAAAGGGAACAATGTATGTTGTTGGTTTGACCGATAAAGATCTTCGTAGAATATGTAGGAGCCAATATGAGCATCCAGGTTCCGCTATTGGTTATTGACCGGAGATATGTCTTGGTCATGTGTACATAGTTCTCGAACCCATAGGGTCCGCACGCTTAATGTTCGATGACGATTTGTATTATGAGTTCTGTGATTTGATGACCGAAGTTTGTTCGGAGTCCCGGATGAGATCACGGACATGAATAGGAGTATCGAAATGGTCGAGAGGTAAAGATTCATATATTGGAAGGTTACATTCGGACACCGGAATGGTTTGGGTCATTTCTGATGAGTTTCGGAGTACTGGGGGTTACCGGAACCCTCCCCCGGGAAGTTCATGGGCCTTCATGGGACTTAGTGGAAAGGAGAGAAGGGCCACAAGGGAGGCCACGCCCCCCCCCCCATGGCCAGTCCGAATTGGACTAGGGAGGGGCGGCGCCCCCTCTTTCCTTCTCCCCTCTTCCTCCTTCCCTCTCTCTCCCTCTCTTGGAAGGAAGGGGACTCCAACTAGGATTGGGAATCCTAGTTGGACTCCCCATGGCGCGCGTGCCCTTGGGCCGGCCACCTCTCCTCCCCCCGTTTATATACATGGGAGGGGGGCACACCAAGTCTTCTCTTAGCCGTGTGCGGTGCCCCCTCCACAGTTACACACCTTGGTCATATCGTCGTAGTGTCTAGGCGAAGCCCTGCACCGGTAACTTCATCATCATCGTCGCCACGCCGTCATGCTGACGGAACTCTCCCTCGGCCTCAACGTGTGCTGAACGCGGAGGTGTCGTACGTTCGGTGCTTTGATCGGCTGGATCGGGAAGACGTTCGACTACATCAACCGCGTTACTAAACACTTTCGCTTTTGGTCTATGAGGGTACATGGACACACTCTCCCCACCCGTTGCTATGCATCTCCTAGATAGATCTTGCGTGATCGTAGGTAAACTTTTTGAAATACTGCGTTCCCCAAAAGTGGCATCCGAGCCAGGTCTATGCGTTGATGTTATATGCACGAGTAGAACACAATGAGTTGTGGGCGATAATAGTCATACTGCTTACCAGCAACGTCTTACTTTGATTCAGCGGTATTGTTGGATGAAGCGGCCCGGATCGACATTACATGACCGCGTTCATGAGACTGGTTCTACCAACGTGCTTCGCACACAGGTGGCTAGCGGGTGTCTGTTTCTCCAACTTTAGTTGAATCGAGTTTGACTACGCCCGGTCCTTGTTGAAGGTTAAAACAACACACTTGACAAAAAATCGTTGTGGTTTTGATGCGTAGGTAAGGACGGTTCTTGCTAGAAGCCCGTAGCAGCCAGGTAAAACTTGCAATACCAAAGTAGAGGACGTCTAACTTCTTTTTCCAGGGCTTGTTGTGATGTGACATGGTCAAGACGTGATGAGATATAAATTGTTTTCTGAGATGATCATGTTTTGTAACAGTTATCGGCAACTGGCAGGAGCCATATGGTTGTCGCTTTATTGTATGAAATGCAATCGCCATGTAATTGCTTTACTTTATCACTAAGCGGTAGTGATAGTCGTAGAAGCAATAGTTGGCGAGACGACAATGATGCTACGATGGAGATCAAGGTGTCAAGCCGGTGACGATGGTGATCATGACGGTGCTTTGGAGATGGAGATCAAAGGCACAAGATGATGATGGCCATATCATATCACTTATTTTGATTGCATGTGATGTTTATCCTTTATGCATCTTATTTTTCTTAGTACGACGGTAGCATTATAAGATGATCCCTCACTAAATTTTAAGGTACAAGTGTTCTCCCTGAGTATGCACCATTGCAATAATTCGTCGTGCCGAGACACCACGTGATGATCAGGTGTGATAAGCTCTACGTTCACATACAACGGGTGCAAGCCAGTTTTGCACACGCAGAATACTCGGGTTAAACTTGACGAGCCTAGCATATGCAGATATGGCCTCGGAACACTGAGACCGAAAGGTCGAACGTGAATCATATAGTAGATATGATCAACATAGTGATGTTCACCATTGAAAACTACTCCATCTCACGTGATGATCGGACATGGTTTAGTTCATATGGATCACGTGATCATTTCGATGACTAGAGGGATGTCTATCTAAGTCAGAGTTCTTAAGTAATATGATTAATTGAACTTTAATTTATCATGAACTTAGTCCTGATAGTATTTGCATATCTATGTTGTAGATCAATAGCTTGTGATGTAGCTCCCTGTTTATTTTTTGATATGTTCCTAGAGAAAAATAAGTTGAAATATGATAGTAGCAATGATGCAGACTGAGTCCGTGATCTGAGGACTATCCTCATTGCTGCACAGAAGAATTATGCCCTTGATGCACCGCTAGGTGACGGACCTATTGCAGGAGCAGATGCAGACGTTATGAACGTTTGACAAGCTCGGTATGATGACTACTTGATAGTTTAGTGCAGCATGCTTTACGACTTAGAACCGGGACTTCAAAAACGTTTTGAACGCCAAGGAGCATATAAGATGTTCCAAGAGCTGAAATTGGTATTTCAGACTCATACCCGAGTCGAGAGGTATGAGACCTCTGACAAGTATTTTGCCTACAAGATGGAGGAGAATAGCTCAACCAGTGAGCATGTGCTCAGAATGTCTGAGTACTACAATCGCTTGAATCAAGTGGGAGTTAATCTTCTAGATAAGATAGTGATTGACAAAATTCTCTAGTCACTATCACCAAGTTACTAGAACTTTGTGATGAACTATAATATGCAAGGGATGACGAAAACGATTCCCCGAGCTCTTCGCGAAGCTGAAATCTGTGAAGGTAGAAATCAAGAAATGAATCAAGTGTTGATGGTTGAAATGACCACTAGTTTAAAGTAAAAGGGCAAGGGAAAGAAAGGGAACTTCAAGAAGAATGGCAAGCAAGTTGCCACTCCCATGAAGAAGCCCAAAGCTAGACCCAAGCCTGAAAGTGAGTGCTTCTACTGCAAAGTAAATGGTCACTGGAAGCGGAACTGCCCCAAATACTTGGCGGATAAGAAGGATGGCAAAGTGAACAAAAGTATATATGACATACATGTTATTTATGTGTACTTTACTAGTGTTCATAGTAGCCCTTGGTATTTGATACTAGTTCATTTGCTATGATTAGTAATCTGAAACAGGAGTTACAAAATGAACAGAGACTAGTTGAGGGCGAGGTGACGATGTGTGTTGGAGGTGATTCCAAGGTTGATAAGATCACCATCGCACACTCCCTTTACCTTCTGGATTAATATTGGAACTAAATAAATGTTATTTGGTGTTTGCGTTGAACATAAATATGATTGGATCATGTTTATTGCGATACGGTTATTCATTTAAGTCAGAGAATAATTGTTCTTCTATTTACATGAATAAAACCTTCTATGGTCTTACATCCAATGTAAATGGTTTACTGAATCTCGATCATAGTGATACACATAATATTGATGCCAAAAGATGCAAAGTTAATAATGATAGTGCAACTTATTTGTGGCACTACCGTTTAGGTCATATTCGTGTAAAGCGCATGAAGAAACTCCATGCTGATGGGCTTTTTGAATCACTTGATTATGAATCACTTGATGCTTGCGAACCATGCCTCATAGACAAGATGACTAAAACTCCGTTCTCTGGAACAATGGAGTAAGCCACTGACTTATTGCAAATAATACATACTGATGTATGCAGTCCGATGAGTGTTGAGGCTCGCGGCGGGTATCGTTATTTTCTAACCTTCATAGATGATTTAAGCAGACATGGTATATCTACTTAATGAAACACAAGTCTGAAACATTTGAAAAGTTTAAAGAATTTCAGAGTGAAGTGGAAAATCATCGTAACAAGAAAATAAAGTTTCTATGATCTGATCGTGGAGGTGAATATTTGAGTTATGAGTTTGGCCTTCATTTAAAACAATGTGGAATAGTTTCACAACTCATGCCACCTGGAACACCACAGAGTAATGGTGTGTCCGAATGTCGTAACCGTACTTTATTAGATATGGTGCGATCTATGATGTCTCTTACCGATTTACCACTATCGTTTTGGGGTTATGCATTAGAGACAGTTGCATTCACATTAAATAGCGCACCTTCTAATCCGTTGAGATGACACCATATGAACTATGTGTCGTGGAATTGTCACAGCAGATGTCCTCGAGCTAGGACTTAGTCGTGGAGCCATCGCAACTAGGAAGCTTGAAGGGGTTAAGTGGGACAAGGAACACGAGGGTTTATACTGGTTCGGCCCCTTACGGTGAAGGTAAAAGCCTACGTCCAGTTTGAGGTGGTATTGATTAGGGTTTCGATGACCAGGGAGCTTAACTGCTTGGCCTGGCTCTCGACGAGATCTTTCTTGCCTCAAACCGCTGTCGGGTCGTCCCTTTATATAGGGAGGCTGACGCCCAGCAGCTCTCAGAGTCCCGGCCGGCTCATAAGAGTGTCCGGCTCGGACTCTCAACTATTCTTGCCTTACACTACAAGTTCTACCATAATAATGATTGTAACTACGGGCCTTAAGCCATATCCGGGTCTTAAGCCCATCTCCGGCCCGTCGTCTTCAAGCTTGGCTCCGGACTTCTGGCGATGACCATATGAGTAACCCGGCCCCTCCTGGCGGGTGACTCTAAGGTCTATATCCTCAACATTAGGCCCCAGATTGATTTGAGCCGGCTCATGTCAATCTTCAATTCCTTCGGCAGAAAATCGCCGGCTTACAATTGCGTGAAGACTATAACCCGGCGTGACGTCATCCTCTGGACTCCGGATAATCCGCCGTGACGTCATCTTCCATTAAGCCCGTTTTTTACTCCGCCAGATCCGCAACGGATCTTTTTCTTTACTGTCATCCCGAAAATCGAGGCGTTTCGTGGGGAGATAACCACGCCGTGGTCTCCTTGATTCTCGCGCCCACTTATGAGCTCGCCTTATAAATAGGCCGGCCCGACGGGCTCTCAGCCACTTCTCCTTCATCTTCTTCCTCGCGCCACTGCTCCCCTGCCCGAGCTCTGCTACTGCCGCCGTCGTCGCGCCCCCGGTCTTCGTCAACCTTGGCCGTTGCATCACCCTGACTCGGTCCAGACAAACGGCGGACACCTCCGCTCCACTTCAGCCCCGGTGAGTCCTCGCCACTCCATAGGGCAGATCCGCACTAGGGCTTCATAGTTCTTCCTTTGTTCTTCGTAGTTCATCGCGGCTCTCCGTAGATTTGAATTTTACTGCCCCTTTTTGATCTTAGCTCTGTATAGGCTTACTGCGGTAGACGTTGAGGACCCATTTCACATGCAAATATCCCTCTTTTTACTGCATAAGAGCCTTGTTCAAGCTCAAGAACCTCCGCGCGTCTGTTTCTAGGTCTAGAAACTTTTCTTTTACCTGACCCATTTGATCCAAAAAATTTACCGCGATGTGTGAAACCTGTTTTACCACACTTAGTAAAAACTGCAATCATTGAATCTCGGCGGTTTACAGTTCCGGTTTAAAGAAACCACGCGCCGTAGAACCTTCCGGCTTAAAGAAAACCATGCGCCATAAGATTTCCGGCTTAAGCTGTGATAAGGCCTGTAGACAATCAAATTACTCTCAATCCCTCGGCGGCTTAAATAGCCCGATGCACTTAAATGTATACCATTAGTCCCCTTCATAAGCCGCCATATTAAACCTTAACTTGTAAGTCTCCTCCGGCTCATTATTAAACCAGACATTTTTCCCTGTATCATAGGCTTCCAACAGTCACCATGCCTCCCAAAGCTCCTAAAGCCTCCATCACCTGCAACTGGATGAGGTCCAATGTCACCAATGAGACCCTAGCAGATTTTGTCAAGTCTGGATATCTGCCCAAGAAGGATGTCATGTCCTACCGTGCCCCTGACCCGTCAGAAGAGAGACCACGGCCAAAGGACGGGGAGGTAGTGATTTTTGCGGATCATATGAGCCGGGGCTTCGCACCGCCCGGTTCAAAGTTTTTCAGAGACGTTCTGAACTTCTTCGATCTGCGGCCTCAGGATATAGGACCCAACTCAGTGTCCAATATCTGCAACTTCCAAGTGTTCTGCGAGGTTTACCTTGGAGAAGAACCTAGTCTGCTGCTCTTCAGAGAGCTTTTTTACTTGAACCGTCAGAATGAGTGCGCCAATGGGCCAAGTCTGGAGTTAGGTGGCATCTCCATCCAGCGGCGAAGAGACTGTCTTTTCCCTTATGCCGAGCCGCCGAGCCACCCAAAGGACTCGAACATGACTTGGTTCTATTGCCAAGACACGTCACCGGCTGATGAAAGTCCGCTGCCCGGCTTTCGCCCATCGCGTCTGGAGTCAACACACCCACTGTCAGACAAACTGACTCCGGCGGAGCGCCAACCTCTGCTTCCCACTATCAACAAGATCAAGGCTCTCCTGGGCAATGGTCTGAATGGAATCGATCTGGTCCGGGTCTGGATCTCGTGGCGGGTGATCCCATTGAGCCGCCGCCCCGGCTTAATGTGTGAGTACACGGGCCGAAAGGACGACCCTCAGAGACACAGCCGCAATGATCTTCCTGAAGACGTTGCAGAGGAGATGACCAAGGCTCTTTTAAACGAGAGCCTGGCAGACTGCGGAAGGACCGGGTTAGCCCCCTTCTGCAAGACCAACCCAGCCCCAGCGGTAAGCCGCCAATCTGATCATCCTATCTTCTTCTGTATATAACTTTCATCTGAATCGTTTGAAGAAATCATCATTGTATTTTTCAGGCTGACGACAAGTTCTGGCGGGTCAAATATGACCATGAAGCGGCCAAGAAGGCCAGAAAGGTGAAGAAAGCCGCCAAAAAAGCGGCTCCCTGTAAGAAGGGAAGTAGGCCAACTGCTTCGGAGCTGATCAACTAAGCGACAGCTCCAAGTCAGAGGTAACCCCTGAACCTGTAAGCTCTTTGTTATGTTTTATTGTTTACCTCTGTCCGCCTTACCAATACTTGTTCATCAACAGGATGACACCGGAGCCAGTAACCCGGTGGTTGAAGAGGTAACGTCACTTTCCTCCGACTCGGAGCCCTTGCCAAGGCTGAAAGTCCGAAGGGTAACCCGGAAAGTAAGCTTTTCACATCCTTTAGCTTATCAAGATCCTCAATTTATTTTGAAGCAACAGGTTCATGAGAGCCGGCGTCACACCCAGACCAACAAGGACACCGACCTCTCCTCCGGGTTACCTGACGCATCAAGGAAGCGCCGAACTAAGGTTATTTCCCACTTGTACTCTTTTCATCCGTTGGCGGGTGTTATACGTCAGCCACTCAATTCTTCTGACTCAAATTATCAGGAGACCTCCCCCTCTTCCGGCGACTCTATGCAGTCAAGTCTGCCGGCTTTCAAGATCGTGCCCGGGTAATGATAACCCTCTTATATTTGTTCTGGTCTTTGCTCATACTTTTTATACTAACCTTTGTTGTTCTTTCAGTGCCCAGGCAAAGCTCACCAAGAGGGCGAAGAAAACCAAGTCGGCCGGAGAGCCGGACTTGCCTGAGCCGGAGGTGACGGTCCAAGAGCCGCCAGCTGCCTCCGCAACCGAAGCCACCACTCCAATGGACATAGCACCTGTAGAAGCTTCTGCTGACCCGGAGGCCTCCGGCTCGGCTCAACCAACAAATGACCCGGACGTGGTAATCACCCGGACGGAGTTCATTGAGCCGGGGAGACCTACCGTGCTGGCCAAGTGCTCCGCTAAGGGGGAGTTGCTGCAGCCCCACCGGGTGAACCTGGACCTCTCCGACTACACCAACCTGAGCATCGGAGAGCTCGTCTCTGGCTACATCAGCCAAGTGCACAAGAGCCGGGACGCAGAGGTTGCCATGGTGAACCAGATCCAGCAGAAGTTTGAGGTATCATTCTGCTGTCCTCTTACCTACTGCATAGTTACCTTTACCATGCTAGCCCCCAAGTCGACGACTTATGATTGAATATGTTGTAGACTTAGGTTCCGGCTTACTCAATTGAGCCGGCAGTTTGTAGATAGATACGTTCAATATGCATTAGCCCCCAAGTGCCAAGTGTCTTTGCTTGGAAAATGCTTGGGACTTTAAATTTGTATAGTAACTGTTCATGCCATAACCCGGAAATTTATACAGGCTGCTGGCAAGAAGCTTGAGGCGGACCTCGCTGATCTCAAGAACCGGCTGAACATGCAAGAGATGGAGACGCGGAAGGCAAATGCCAAGTTTGTGTCCAGCATCGCCGCGCAAGAGAAGCTGAAGACGGAGTTTGACGCTGAGCGGAAGGCGTGGGCCGAAGAAAAGGCCGCATTGGTGAACCGGGCTGAACAGGCGGAGAAGACTCTCTCCGAGAAGACCGCCGAGCTCTCCGGCCTAAAGCGCCAGGTGTCCCAGATGGTGGCCGCCATCTTCGGTAAGTCGTCTCGCCGGCTTTCATCAAGTTTAGAATGTGTATATCTCATAATTTCATCCTTGTCGGCGGCTTATCTGACTTTGTTAAACAGGTCCCAGAAGTGCCAACCTGAATCAGAGTGTGGTGACCAAGCTGAAGGCCGTATACACCCTGGTGGAGCAACTCTACACCGGGTCACAACGTGCCTTGGCTGTGGTGGCCCTCTCCAACGAGGTGCCGACTCACCTGGCGGAAGTCCTTCGCCGGCTCGCCGTTCTTCCTCAACGGATCCAAGAACTGCGACGAGCCTCTGCAAGAGCCGGAGCGATCGCTGCGCTGAGCCGGGCTAAGGCGTTCTTGCCAGAGTTAGACCCGGCGGACATCGCCCTCGGCTACCCAAGTCTGAAGGAAGACGGCACCGCCTTTGATCAGAAGGACTTTGCAGCTTGCGTGAAGGCCGTACGCCCGGTGGCCACTCTTATTGGCAACGATACCGATCTGACCAAGTACCAGCCGGGCTACGACGCAGAAAATCAGAGGATTCCTACTCCGCGCTATGAAGCCCTCAACTTGATCCCGCCGGCTCGTCAGCACACTTTCGCCCCGGAGATTGACCCGGCCTGGTTAATTGACGAGGAAGCCCAGTTCGAAGCTCTCAGCGGCATCGACTGGAAGTCATCAACCTTCTGGGTCTTGGGATCAACCGGAGGAGAAGGAAGAGATGAGCCGGAGACTTCCACCCAGCAGGCGTCTTAACTTCCGCAGCCGGTTTACCAAACAATGCTCCGCCCTTTTGGACTCGATGAGTTTTGTAATAGAGTAGGTGCAACAGTTTATCTCTGCCGTGCCATCGTGCACGTATTGAATGCTGAAGTCTTTTTGAAGTTGTCTCTTTGATGTTTATCCGGGTCATAATCAATCCTTTGTTTTTCTTAACCTCAAAAGAGCTGCCTTTAATTATCCTGCATAGAAGGGCAAATCACAAGTCTCGAGGCAGCTTACTGCCCTGAGAATCATAAGTTTTAGATAACCCGGAATATGAATCAAAAAGGACTTGTCTTCAATGATATCCTGAATACAGTCGTAAGAACATACTTAACGGCCTGCAAGCATACTTCCGGTTTAGATAACCCGGATAAGAAGGTTAGTACCGCAACTCCGGTTTACCTGTCTTATAACACCCATTGCGTTCAGCAATACTGTAAACCAAAGTTAAGCCGGCAAAGTGAGACCCGGCCGTACACACTTGGAAATAATCAGACGGAACCTTGCTATAAGGCAGAGGAACTTAGGGGCTTCCGGTTCGAATACGACCAGAGGCCCGGCCCAAAGGGGTTATGCTAGGATTCGAATACGATCATATAGCCCCCAGTGGGTGTGGCGATGCCAATCAGGAGGGTATCGACAGCTATGTTCTCTTTGGTTCGAATACGACCCATGTTTGAACAGGAAGCCCCCAAATGACTTTAAGAATTGTTTAACGACGCTGATTCGAATACGATCCACGTCGGTTCTCAAAGGGGTTAAACTAAGATTCAAATATGATCAAAGAAAACTCCCCAATGAGCTCGGCACTTTGCCAATCAAATGGGTATCGACATCTATGTTCTCTTTGGTTCGAATACGACCTATGTTTGAACAGGAAGCCCCCAAGTGACCTTATCGCCTACGGCTAGATTCGAATACGATCATAAGCCGGATCCTCCTTCAAGTTATCATGTAATCTGGCAATGACAACAACACGTGCACATTTGGAGGAGAAAAAAGGACAGAGGTCCTGCTTTATTACTTATCATAATATATACATGGTTTAGAGAAGTATGTACATCATGAGAGCCGGTGGCTCAAGTGTAGTAAGGCCGAAGCTGAGCTATGTTCCACGGCCGTCGGGTCTCTTCCTCCGACTTACGTGAATCCTTGTGCTCCCGAATGTCAATGAGGTAATATGACCCGTTGTGCAAATTCTTGCTGACCACAAAGGGCCCTTCCCAAGGCGGGGATAGCTTGTGTGCATCTGTTTGATCCTGGATGAGCCGGAGCACGAGATCACCTTCCTGGAAGACCCGGGATTTGACCCGGCGACTATGATAACGGCGCAGGTCTTGTTGGTAAATCGCTGAACGGGCTGCTGCCACATCACGCTGTTCATCCAACAAGTCAAGAGCATCCTGGCGCGCCTGTTCATTATCCGCCTCAACGTAAGCCGCCACTCGAGGTGAGTCATGACGGATGTCACTGGGGAGGACTGCTTCTGCCCCATAAACCAGGAAGAAAGGCGTAAAACCTGTAGACCTGTTAGGAGTAGTGTTGATACTCCATAACACGGAGGGCAACGCCTCCACCCAACAACCCGGCGTCCGTTGCAAAGGTACCAAAAGCCGGGGCTTGATACCCTTCAGAATCTCCTGATTAGCTCTCTCAGCTTGACCATTGGATTGAGGATGAGCCACTGAGGAAACATCAAGTCGGATATGCTCTCGTTGACAAAACTCTTCCATGGCGCCTTTGGAGAGATTGGTGCCATTGTCAGTTATAATGCTGTGCGGAAAGCCGAAGCGGAAAATTACCTTTTTCATAAATTGAACCGCCGTGGCTGCATCGCACTTGCTAACTGGCTCAGCTTCCACCCACTTTGTGAATTTGTCAACTGCCACCAAGAGGTGGGTCTTCTTATCTTTGGACCTTTTAAAAGGCCCAACCATATCAAGCCCCCAGACCGCAAAGGGCCAAGTGATTGGGATCATCCTCAGCTCCTGAGCCGGCACGTGAGCCCGTCGTGAGAACCTCTGGCAACCATCAGATTTACTGACCAAGTCCTTCGCATCAGCATGAGCCGTCAGCCAATAAAAACCATGGCGAAAAACCTTGGCCACAAGAGACTTTGAACCGGCGTGATAGCCACAATCCCCTTCATGGATCTCACGCAAGATTTCTTGACCTTCCTCAGGGGAGACACAACGCTGAAACGCCCCTGTAACACTGCGATGATGCAACTCGCCATCGATAACGATCATTGACTTAGCCCGCCAGGTTATTTTCCTTGCCAAGGTTTCATCCTCAGGCAACTCACCCCGGGTCATGTAAGCCAGATACGGCATTGTCCAGTCTGGTATGATATGGAGAGCCGCCACCAGTCGTGCCTCCGGGTCAGGGACAGCCAAATCTTCCTCTGTAGGCAACTTAACAGAAGGGCTATACAGGACATCCAGGAAAGTGTTAGGCGGCACCGGTTTTCGCTGAGAGCCCAGCCGGCTTAAAGCATCCGCCGCCTCGTTCTTCCTGCGATCGATGTGTTCCACTTGGTAACCCTGAAAGTGCCCAGCAATGGCATCAACCTCGCGGCGATAAGCCGCCATGAGAGGGTCTTTGGAATCCCACTTTCCTGATACTTGTTGAGCCACCAAGTCTGAGTCGCCGAAGCACCTTACCCGGCTCAAGCTCATCTCCTTAGCCATCCGAAGACTGTGGAGCAAGGCCTCGTACTCAGCCGCATTGTTAGTGCAAGGAAACATCAACTGTAGCACATAATGGAACTTGTCACCTTTAGGGGAAGCCAATACAACTCCAGCCCCCGAGCCCTCCAACTGCCTGGACCCGTCGAAGTGAATAGTCTAATATGTGTTATCCGGCTTTTGCTCGGGCACTTGTGACTCTGTCCAATCATTGATGAAATCCACCAAGGCCTGAGATTTAATAGCAGTGCGTGGCACGTATTTGAGACCATGAGGTCCGAGCTCGATAGCCCACTTAGCCACTCTCCCTGTGGCCTCTCTGTTTTGAATGATATCGCCAAGAGGGGCAGAACTGACCACAGTTATGGGATGACCCTGGAAATAATGCTTAAGCTTCCGGCTTGCCATGAACACACCATAAACAAGCTTCTACCAATGCGGATACCGCTGTTTGGACTCGATGAGCACTTCGCTGACATAATAAACCGGCCGCTGAACCGGATGCTCCTTACCCTCTTCCTTGCGCTCCACCACTATAGCCACACTGACAGCTCGTGTGTTTGCCGCCACATATAATAATAAGGGCTCCTTATCAACTGGAGCAGCAAGGACTGGAGGCTCTGCCAGCTGCTTCTTCAACTCCTCAAAGGCAGTATTAGCTGCATCATTCCAGACAAAGTTATCAGTTTTCTTCATCAACTGATATAAGGGCATGGCCTTCTCACCCAAACGGCTTATAAACCGGCTTAAAGCAGCGATGCGACCCGCCAAGCGCTGAACGTCATTTATACACGCCGGCTTAGCCAGGGAGGTGATGGCCTTGATCTTCTCCGGGTTAGCCTCAATGCCTCTGTCAGAAACCAAGAAACCCAAGAGTTTGCCTGCAGGAACACCAAAAACACATTTGGCCGGGTTAAGCATCATTTTGTAGACCCGGAGATTATCAAAGGTTTCTCTCAAATCATCTATCAGGGTTTCCTCTTTTATGGACTTGACCACAATATCATCCACATAAGCATGAACATTGCGCCCAATCTGGTTATGAAGACACTGCACGCAACGCTGATAAGTCGCCTGCGCACACTTGAGTCCAAAGGGCATAGACACATAGCAGAAGGCTCCAAAGGGAGTGATGAACGCCGTCTTCTCCTGGTCCTTAACTGCCATGTTAATCTGATGATATCCGGAATAAGCATCCAAGAAACTTAAGTGCGCACAACCTGCCGTAGCATCAATAATTTGATCAATACGGGGAAGGGCAAAAGGATCAGCTGGACATGCCTTGTTTAAGTCCGTGTAGTCCACACACATCCGCCAAGTGCCGTTCTTCTTGAGTACGAGCACCGGGTTAGCTAACCATTCTGGGTGGAAAACTTCAACAATAAAACCGGCCGCCAAGAGCCGGGCCACCTCTTCACCAATAGCTTTCCGCCTCTCTTCATTAAACCGCCGAAGGAACTGCCTGACCGGCTTAAATTTTGGATCAATATTGAGAGTGTGCTCAGCGAGTTCTCTAGGTACACCTGGCATGTCAGAAGGTTTCCATGCGAAGATGTCCCTATTCTCACAGATGAACTCGATGGCGCGCTTTCCTATTTTGGATCCAGATTGGCACTGATGCTAAACTGCTGAGATGAGTCACCTGGAACAAAATCAACAAGTTTAGTCTCATCAGCCGACTTAAATTTCATTGCCGGCTCTTGCTCTGTAGTTGGCTTTTTCAGAGAGGTCATATCTGTTGGGTCAACATTGTCTTTGTAAAACTTCTACTCCTCTGTTGCACAAACAGATTCTGCATAAGCCGCATCGCCTTCCTCACACTCCAGAACCACTTTCCGGCTGCCGTGAACCGTAATGGTCCCATTGTGACCCGGCATCTTGAGCTGTAAGTACACATAACACGGCCGTGCCATGAACTTGGCGTAAGCCGGCCGTCCGAATATAGCATGGTATGGACTTCTTATCTTGACCACCTCAAAGGTCAATTTCTCCACCCTGTAGTTGTTCTCATCTCCAAAGGCCACTTCCAACTCAATCTTGCCGACTGGATAAGCCGACTTACCAGGTACCACCCCGTGGAAAATAGTGTTGGACTGGCTGAGGTTCTTATCAATCAACCCCATACGACGGAATGTCTCATAATAGAGGATGTTGATGCTGCTGCCTCCATCCATGAGCACCTTAGTGAACTTATATCCTCCCACCTGAGGAGCCACCACCAGGGCCAAGTGACCCGGATTATCCACCCGTGGAGGGTGATCCTCCCTACTCCACACTATAGGCTGCTCAGACCACCGCAAGTAGCGTGGAACCGCCGGCTCAACAGCATTCACAGCCCTCTTATGAAGCTTCTGATCTCGCTTGCACAGACTGGTGGTAAACACATGATATTGTCCACCGCTAAGCTGCTTTGGATTGGTCTGATAACCCCCTTGATGCTGTTGATGACCCTGACCAGACTGTTGATTAAAGCCCCCTTGACCGTTCGGAGGACCAGAATTTGAGCCGCCGCCCGGGCCATGAAAGCCGCCGGCGCCTGAGCCGCCGCCCGGGCAATTGTAATTCTTAAAGGCCTTCATGATTGCACAATCCTTCCATAGATGAGTCGCTGGCTTCTCTCTAGAGCCATGCCTTGGATAAGGCTCATTCAACAGTTGCTCCAGCGTCGGGCCTGACCCGCCGCCTCGGGGAGGGGGCCTCCCTTTGCATCGCTGGTTATTACCTTGTGAGCTGGCGTTGGCTACAAACTCTAGGCTACCATCAGCCTTGCGCTTGCTTCCTCCTTGGTTCCCCGGGTTATGCTGAGGACCCTTGCCATTGCCGTTCTTCTTTCCCTTCCCTGTCCTTTCATCATCTGAAGGGGGATCCTTGGTACCATCAGAATCGGCGTACTTGACAAGAGCCGCCATTAGTGTACCCATATCATTGCAGTCGCGCTTAAGCCGCCCGAGTTTCATCTTCAGGGGCACAAAACGACAATTATGCTCCAACATTAAGACTGCTGAGCCGGCATCCATCTTATCTGATGAATGTATGATCTCCTTGACCCGGCGAACCCAATGTGTCATAGACTCACCCTCCTGCTGCTTACAGTTAGTCAAATCCACAATTGACATAGACTGCCTACAGGTGTCTTTGAAGTTTTGGATGAACCGGGCCTTCAGCTCAGCCCAAGACCCGATGGAATTCGGTGGTAGCCCTTTTAGCCAAGTGCGGGCAGTCCCATCCAGCATCATGGTGAAGTACTTGGCCATTGCCGCCTCACTGACCTCCAGTAGCTCCATGGCCATCTCATAACTCTCGATCCAGGCTGCGGGTTGTAAGTCAGCCGTGTAGTTGGGCACCTTCCTAGGGCCTTTGAAGTCCTTGGGTAAACGTTCATTGCGGATAGCTGGTACTAAGCAAGGGACACCTCCGGTCCTGGTAGGGATACCCACATCGACGGACGTCGTCGGATAAGCCGGAGGAGTCTGGTAGGCCGTCAACTGAGGCACCTGCTCCGCCTCTTGCTGCGCTCTGTCTTGGTCTGCTGCGTGAAAGGCTCCATTATGAGCCGAGCCATGGCCAGGGGGCGGGTCATGGCGTCGGACGTTACTTGAGCCGGTCGCTGAGACCATGTGTCTGCTGTAACTCGGGCTCCGGCCTGGACGAGGGGTCGAGTGGATCCTGTCCCGGCTGTAGGAGTACCCCTCTTGCTGCGCCAGTGCTGTCTGAAGGAGTTCCCTGACCCGGCGGGTTTCAATAGCCGTCGGAGAGTCGCCGTCGATTGGGAGAGCCGCCAGCCGTGCTGCCGCAGTGACCATGTTCTCCAGCGGGTTATTATAATGACCCGGTGGTATTGGCACGTACTGAGGCGGGGCAGGGGGCACCTGGGGAGGCCCCATCACTTGTGGCTGAATAGGGGTCCCAGACCCGGGCACTATGACCCCTGGCGGGTTACTAGACCTTGCACCTGGCGTGTTGAAGAGGTTGCGTGGATCGTAAACCGGAGGGAGTAGAGATTGGGCCTTTTGATGCCTCCTTCTCAGGACCTCATTGGACGCGTTTTGATCCATCGTGAGCCGGAAGGACTGCGCTTGAATCAACTGGGTTTGGGCATCGAGAGCCGCCCGCTCCGCAGCCATCCTGATCCCTTCCGCTGCCAGATCCTCCTTAGCCTTCACTAGATCCAACTTTAACTGTGCCACCTCCGCATCATGCTGAGCTTGATCCGCCGGGTCAACCGTGGCGGTTAACAGGGCCGTCATCTTGTCTGTGAGATCCATTAGCACCTGAGCCGGCGAGGGCACCGGGTTTCCCGCTCCAGCAGCAGGGTTCTGAACAGGTTGTGCACCGGCCATAAAGACCCCAACCTGACTTGGTGGCTCAAACGGGTCCGGAATACTGTCACCATCGGAATAACCCATGAGCCTGCCATCTTGAAGTTGATACAACGAGTTTGACTCATCGGTGGATGACTCGCCGTCAGAGCCGGCGGCCGTCTCATCACCAGACCCAGATCGATCAGAGAGCCCTCCATGGACGCATCCCACAAAGGCATGCCTTACGGCAGGCCGGGCCCGGGCGGGTCGTGCACGCTGAGCTGTCTCGATGAGATCGGCGCAGAGATCCGGCTCAGGGCCCGGCTCACCAATCTTGCCGATGAAAACATGAATTCCGCCGAAGGGGACCCGGTATCCGTACTCAATTGAGCCGGCGTCGGGGCCCCAGTTTGCATCGTCGATGTAGAGCTTGCCGCGACGACTCTTGGTCATCCGGCCCACAGCGTATCCCTTGAGCCCTTCGAAGCTGCCCTTCAAGAACTCAAATCCACCGTGCGCTGGCCCCACGGTGGGCGCCAACTGTCGTGGAATTGTCACGGCAGATGTCCTCGAGCTAGGACTTAGTCGTGGAGCCATCGCAACTAGGAAGCTTGAAGGGGTTAAGTGGGACAAGGAACACGAGGGTTTATACTGGTTCGGCCCCTTACGGTGAAGGTAAAAGCCTACGTCCAGTTTGAGGTGGTATTGATTAGGGTTTCGATGACCAGGGAGCTTAACTGCTTGGCCTGGCTCTCGACGAGATCTTTCTTGCCTCAAACCACTGCCGGGTCGTCCCTTTATATAGGGAGGCTGACGCCCAGCAGCTCTCAGAGTCCCGGCCGGCTCATAAGAGTGTCCGGCTCGGACTCTCAACTATTCTTGCCTTACACTACAAGTTCTACCATAATAATGATTGTAACTACGGGCCTTAAGCCATATCCGGGTCTTAAGCCCATCTTCGGCCCGTCGTCTTCAAGCTTGGCTCCGAACTTCTGGCGATGACCATATGAGTAACCCGGCCCCTCCTGGCGGGTGACTCTAAGGTCTATATCCTCAACACTGTGGATTAGCAAGAAACCTAAGTTGTCATTTCTTAAAGTTTGGGGTTACGATGCTTATGTAAAAAATCTTCAACCTGATAAGCTCGAACCCAAATCGGAGAAATGTGTCTTCATAGGATACGCAACGAAACTGTTGGGTACACCTTCTATCATAGATCCGAAGGCAAGATATTCGTTGCTAAGAATGGATCCTTTCTAGAGCAGGAGTTTCTCTCAAAAGAAGTGAGTGGGAGGAAAGTAGAACTTGATGAGGTAATTGTACCTTCTCCCTAATTGGAAAGTAGTTCATCACAGAAATCAGTTCCAGTGATTCCAACACCAATTAGTGAGGAAGCTAATGATGATGATCATGAAACTTCAGATCAAGTTACTACCAAACCTCGTAGGTCAACCAGAGTACGGTCTGATGACCCACAAGTATAGGGGATCTATCGTAGTCCTTTCGATAAGTAAGAGTGTCGAACCCAACGAGGAGCAGAAGGAAATGATAAGTGGTTTTCAGCAAGGTATTCTTTGCAAGCACTGAAATAATAGGTAACAGATAGTTTAGTGATAAGATAATTTGTAACGAGCAACAAGTAACAAAAGTAAATAAGGTGCAGCAAGGTGGCCCAATCCTTTTTGTAGCAAAGGACTAGCCTGGACAAACTCTTATATAAAGGAAAACGCTCCCGAGGACACATGGGAATTATCGTCAAGCTAGTTTTCATCACGTTCATATGATTCGCGTTCGGTACTTTGATAATTTGATATGTGTGTGGACCAGTGCTTGGGTGCTGTTCTTAATTGAACAAGCATCCCACTTATGATTAACCTCTATTGCAAGCATCCGCAACTACAACAAAAGTATTAAGGTAAACCTAACCATAGCATGAAACATATGGATCCAAATCAGCCCCTTACGAAGCAACGCATAAACTAGGGTTTAAGCTTCTGTCACTCTAGCAACCCATCATCTACTTATTACTTCCCAATGCCTTCCTCTAGGCCCAAATAATGGTGAAGTGTTATGTAGTCGACGTTCACATAACACCACTAGAGGATAGACAACATACATCTCATCAAAATATCGAACGAATACCAAATTCACATGACTACTAATAGCAAGGCTTCTCCCATGTCCTCAGGAACAAACGTAACTACTCACAAAGCATATTCATGTTCATAATCAGAGGAGTATTAATATGCATATAGGATCTGAACATATGATCTTCCACCAAATAAACCAACTAGCATCAACTACAAGGAGTAATCAACACTACTAGCAACCTACAGGTACCAATCCCAGACTTGGAGACAAGAATTGGATACAAGAGATGAACTAGGGTTTGAGAGGAGATGGTGCTGGTGAAGATGTTGATGGAGATTTCCCTCTCCCGATGAGAGGAGCGTTGGTGATGACGATGGCGATGATTTCCCCCTCCCGGAGGGAAGTGTCCCCGGCAGAACAGCTCTGCCGGAGCCCTAGATTGGTTCCGCCAAGGTTCCGCCTCGTGGTGGCGAAGTCTCGTCCCGAAAGCTTGCTTATGATTTTTCTTCGGACGAAAGACTTCATATAGAAGAAGATGGCCACCGGAGGGCCAACAGGGGGCCCACGAGGCAGGGGGCGCGCCCTGGGGGGTAGGGCGCGCCCCCACCCTCGTGGCCAGGTGGAGGCCCCCCTGGTATTTCTTTCGCTCAATATTTTTTATTATTTCCAAAAATAACTTTCGTGGAGTTTCAGGACTTTTGGAGTTGTGCAGAATAGGTCTCTAATATTTGCTCCTTTTCCAGCCCAGAATTCCAGCTGCCAGCATTCTCCCTCCTTATGTAAACCTTGTAAAATAAGAGAGAATAGGCATAAGTGTTGTGACATAATGTGTAATAACAGCCCATAATGCAATAAATATCGATATAAAAGCATGATGCAAAATGGATGTATCACGGTCCGCACCAGAGTGGTATGGTAATCCTTTCTGGAAAGTCATGTTACTAGACCATGACGAACCTACGAACTATGAGGAAGCGATGATGAGCCCAGATTCTGCGAAATGGCTTGAGGCCATGAAATCTGAGATGGGATCCATGTATAATAACAAAGTATGGACTTTGATTGACTTGCCCGATGATCGGTGAGCCATTGAGATTAAATGGATCTTCAAGAGGAAGACGGACGCTGATAGTAGTGTTACTATCTACAAAGCTCGAATTGTCGCAAAAGGTTTTCGACAAGTTCAAGGTGTTGACTACGATGAGAGTTTCTCACTCGTATCTATGCTTAAAGTTTGTCTGAATCATGTTAGCAATTCCCGCATTTTATGAAATTGGGCAAATGGATGTCAAAACTACATTCCTTAATGGATTTCTTAAAGAAGAGTTGTATATGATGCAACCAGAAGGTTTTGTCAATCCGAAAGGTGCTAACAAAGTGTGTAATCTCAAGTGATTCATTTATGGACTGGTGCAAGCATCTCGGAGTTGGAATGTATGCTTTGATAGTGTGATCAAAGCATATGGTTTTATACAGACTTTTGGAGAAGCCTGTATTTACAAGAAAGTGAGTGGGAGCTCTGTAGCATTTCTGATATTATATGTGGATGACATATTGTTGATTAGAAATAATACAAAATTTCTAGATAGCATAAAAGGATACTTGAATAAGAATTTTTCAATGAAAAACCTCAATGAAGCTACCTACATATTGGGCATCAAGATCTATAAAGATAGTTCAAGACGCTTACTAAGACTTTCGATGAGTACATACCTTGATAAGATTTTGAAGGAGTTTAAAATGGATCAGTCAATGAAGGAGTTCTTGCCTGAGTTGTAAGGTGTGAAGTTGAGTAAAGACTCAAAACCCGACCATAGCAGAAAATAGAAAGAGAATGAAAAGTCATTTCCTATGCCTCAGTCATAGGTTTTATAAAGTATGCTATGCTGTGTACCAGACCTATTGTGTACCTCACCATGAGTTTGGCAAGAGGGTACAATAGTGATCCAGGATTGGATCACTGGACAGCGGTCAAAATTATCCTTAGTGGAATAAGGACATATTTCTTGGTTATGGAGGTGACAAAAAGTTCGTCGTAAAGGGTTACGTCGATGGAAACTTTGACACTGATCCAGATGACTCTAAGTCTCAATCTGGATACATATTGAAAGTGTGAGCGATTAGCTAGAGTAGCTCCATGCAGAGCATTGTAGACATAGAGAATTTGCAAAATACATACGACTCTGAATGTGGCAGACCCGTTGACTAAACTTATCTCACAAGCAAAACATGATCACTCTTTGGGTGTTAATCACATAGCGATGTGAACTAGATTATTGACTCTAGTAAACCCTTTGGGTATTAGTCACATGGAGATGTGAACTAATCACATAAATATGTCAACTATTGGTGTTAAATCACATGACGATGTGAACTAGATTATTGACTCTAGTGTAAGTGGGAGACTGAACGAAATATGCCCTAAAGGCAGTAATAAAGTTGTTATTTATATTTCCTTATATCCTGATAAATGTTTATTATTCATGCTAGAATTGTATTAACCGGAAACTTAGTACATTGGTGGATACATAGACAAACAGAGTGTCCCTAGTATGCCTCTACTTGACTAGCTCGTTAATCAAAGATGGTTAAGTTTCCTAGCCATAGACATGCGTTGTCATTTGATGAACGGGATCACATCATTAGGAGAATGATGTGATGGAAAAGACCCATCCGTTAGCTTAGCATAATGTTCGTTAGTTTTTCTGCTATTGCTTTCTTCATGACTTATACATATTCCATTGACTATGAGATTATGCAACTCCCGAATACCGGAGGAACACCTTGTGTGCTATCAAACGTCACAACGTAACTGGGTGATTATAAAGATGCTCTACAGGTGTCTCCGAAGGTGTTTCTTGGGTTGGCATAGATCGAGATTGGGATTTGTCATTCCGAGTATCTGAGAGGTATCTCTGGGCCCTCTCGGTAATGCACATCACTATGAGCCTTGCAAGCAATGTGACTAATGAGTTAGTCACGGGATGATGCATTACGGAACGAGTAAAGAGACTTGCCGGTAACGAGATTGAACTAGGTATTATGATACCGACGATCGAATCTCGGGCATGTAACATACCGATGACAAAGGGAACAACATATGTTGTTGTGCGGTTTGATCGATAAAGATCTTCGTAGAATATGTAGGAGCCAATATGAGCATCCAGGTTTCGCTATTGGTTATTGACCGGAGATGTGTCTCTGTCATGTGTACATAGTTCTCGAACCCGTAGGGTTCGCACGCTTAATGTTTGATGACGATTTGTATTATGAGTTATGTGATTTGATGACTGAAGTTTGTTCGGAGTCCCGGATGAGATCACGGACATGACGAGGAGTCTCGAAATGGTCAAGAGGTAAAGATTCATATATTGGAAGGTTACATTCGGACACCGGAATGGTTCGGGTCGTTTCAGATGAGTTTCGGAGTACCGAGGGTTACCGGAACCCTCCCCCGGGAAGTTCATGGGCCTTAGTGGAAAGGAGAGAAGGGCCACAAGGGAGGGCGCGCCCCCTGCCCATGGCCAGTCCAAATTGGACTAGGGAGGGGGCGGCGCCCCCTCTTTCCTTCTCCCCTCTTCCTCCTTCCCTCTATCTCCCTCTCTTGGAAGGAAGGGGACTCCAACTAGGATTGGGAATCCTAGTTGGACTCCCCATGGTGCGCGCCCCCTTGGGCCGGCCACCTCTCCTCCCCCCTTTATATACGTGGGAGGGGGGCACCCCAAAGGCACACCAAGTCTTCTCTTAGCCGTGTGCGGTGCCCCCTCCGCAGTTACACACCTCGATCATACCGTCATAGTGCCTAGGCGAAGCCCTGCGCCGGTAACTTCATCATCACCGTCGCCACGCCGTCGTGCTGACGGAACTCTCCCTCGGCCTCAACTGGATCAAGAGTTCGAGGGACGTCATCGAGATGAACGTGTGCTGAACGCAGAGGTGTCGTACATTCCGTGCTTGGATCGGTTGGATCGCGAAGACGTTCGACTACATCAACCGTGTTACTAAACGCTTCCGCTTTCAGTCTACGAGGGTACGTGGACACACTCTCCCCGCTCGTTGCTATGCATCTCCTAGATAGCTCTTGCGTGATCGTAGGTAAAATTTTCGATATACTGCGTTCCCCAACAGTGGCATCCGAGCCAAGTCTATGTGTAGATGTTATATGCACGAGTAGAACACAATGAGTTGTGGGCGATAATAGTCATACTGCTTACCAGCAACGTCTTACTTTGATTTGGTGGTATTGTTGGATGAAGCGGCCCAGACCGACATTACATGATCGCGTTCATGAGACTGGTGCTATTTCAAATTTGATCTCAAATAACAAAGAGCCAATTAAAGTGTTGACATTGGCTACAAAAGACAAAGAAGTGAAGCAATCAATTGTTAAAAATCAAAGTGCCAAATCTAAAGAAACGAAGTTGAGGGTGCATAAGCCCAAAAAAGAGTTGCCATTGGTTGAAGCAGAATCACAACCGAGGTGCCCACTCGGCTTACCGTATTGGCAAAAGAAGGAATTACAAAAGCTTAGTGCACAAGAGCTGAAAAAGAAGAACATGGAATGGGTTCCCAAGAGGAGCAGTCAAAATAAAAATGATGTGCAACCTTCTATTGCAACAAGTGTTACAAAAGTGAAGAAAGAGAATGATGGAAGCCAAAAACAATTAAGCCCAAGGTTTACATCACCCCATCAAATCTTCGGTTAGCACATCATCCATATTTGCCAAACATGTCAGTGATGTCTTTGCCATGGAATTCATCCCGAGGTACGATCGGTCATGCTCCATGGGCTTATTTAGATCCATGGATGCAATATAATTTCTTGTATCATGAAAGGGTATTACCAAATCACTATATATTTGATTAGCTACAAGTTTATTGCTGATCCAAAGGGCCTAAATATTTGATTTATCATTTCATTTGTTTATTTCGGCTATACTTGCTTTGGTGGATGAAGTTTACATGGACCTTATGGTAATGGCCGATATTTATCGATCGTTCTAAGAGTATGTCAATGCATGGCTGGTGTAGTATTCTAACATCGTTTTTAGTTCGATTGGAGGATGAGACAAGGTTCATGCTCATGGAAATTTATATGTATGACTATATTATGCTTGCATGAAATTGAGACATCAACTATTAAGTGCTTGCATGATAATTTGTCGAACCGATGTCACTGAATATATGTTGCATAGACCAATTCATAGTTGCAAAATTGGCTAGTGGGCTTATACTTTGTTTGGATATGATTTGGCTTATACATCTTTGAAATCTATAAGAGGCCAAATCATAGCTGATTTTATTACTGAACATCGGATTAATGACATGCATAATATTGATATTAGCCTTGTCTCGCTAGTACTATGGAGATTATGCTTTGATGGTTGAATTCATAACGATGGCCAAGGTGTTGGTGTTGTTTATATATCTCCTTATGGTGCTATTCTGTGAAGCCTCATGCCGCTTAAAATACTTTTTTACACAATAATCAAAGCCGAATATATAATGTTATTTGGTTTGGAGCTTTTTGTTGCCATAGGTGCTACACACATTGAGGCTTTCGGTGATTCGTTATGAGTAGTGCAATAAATATCCAAGGGTTATCACTGTTTTGGCGAATCACATATAGTTTACCTTGAGGTATGTCTAGATATAGAATTTATCTTGGGTTGCTTTAATATTGCTCCTATATCTAGACATGACAATCAGAGAGCAAATGAGTTGGCGCAACAAGCATCCGGCTACCATGTTGATCATGGATTGCATATATATCAATAGCCGATACTTGGTCTCACTAACATAGGTAAGGCTGAACCAAAGCCCACTGCTTTGGCCACTAGTGAAATTTTTATGTAGGCAAAGCAGGATTGGAAGAAGTTCAATCATGATTATCTGCAAAATTCTAGCAAAAGGGTGAACAATATGGTTCGGAGGATGGCTTTGAGATACATATCTATGGAACTTTATCACCGGATTGTGTTATAGAAGTTGAGGAGTTTTCACCCAAGTTTTCATCAAGAGGTTCAAACAAACAATGCCCGATATATACATGCAAATGGCCGATGCAGTGTTGACATCGCCCTTAGAACAAACTCCGTGCAAGTTGTTTTTCGGCACACAATCTTTGCCAAAAAACAGGGGGCATGTGTTGACACCCGATTTTGACATGGTCCAAACTTAATTAAGATGACCTCAAATAGAGAAGTGATCTACATGAAAAAGTTCTTCCTTTTATCTACATGATCATCTTTGAAGTTTGGGCCATCGCCACCCGATATCATCTCGAGGGCAGAAGTTGTGTTCAAAGTACTAGGATTTGTATGCAGGGTACTATTCGGCTGATTAGGCCTCCAAGGAAGCCTCATATGAGAAAAGTTACAACACTAAAGTTCTTCGCCTCGTCAAAACGAATGATTTTGATATAAAAATCGTCTTAATCCAATGTCGTATGCAAAAGTTGTAGTCAAAACAGTGCAATGCTGCAGAAACTATGGAAATGGCCGGAGGACCAAAACCTCATGTTGCGACCGGTCTGTCCGGAAATAGAGACCAGACTGTCCGGTGCTGGTCGCGAAAACCTTCTGTTGTGACCGGACAGTTTGGTCCGGTCGAGCGGACAGTCCGGTCCGAACCGACATCGTGTATCTCCTCAAATCTAATGATTGCGGGGGCGATTAGGCCTTCAAGATGACCTCGAATCGAAAAACCTTCAACATGAAAGTTGTTCACCTTGTCGAAACAGTTAAGTTTTCTTTTGGGCGCATCTTCATCCGAGGTTGTTGTGGCCTGTGAGACCCAAAAACCAAACTGCTGTCTCAGACTTGCCTAAATCCAAGTTCGGTTAATTTCGAAAATATTTGGATGGGATTTGGAGTCATTTTCTTGTACGGAAAGTCCAGCCGCCTCATAAATAGATGAGAGGTGACGGCCGATTGAACAACACACAATCGACGAAATCATCTACCACTTTTTATCTTTTATCTTTTCTCCTTAACCCTAGTTCTTCTTCTTCCTCGTTCTTCGGTCGTTCTTCTTGTTGCAGGGCGGCGGACCTCGAGGCACTAGGGGCGATCAGGTCGACCTAGGGTAGCCCATAGCCGTCGTGCATCCTGACGGGGTCCCTCTCGAACGTGTGGGGTTTCGGGTCCTCAAAAGCATCCGCCAGATTGCTAGCGTACCGCGCTTTAGGCCGGGTCTCCTTCGACGTGAGCTGTGGTGCATCATCCTCGGCGTTGGAGGTACATGGTGACGTGTTCGTGTGCGAACAGCAGGAACCACTTAGAGCATCTACAACCGCAATCTGTGAATTTGGTCCCTTATACGTCCGCAGACGCGCCCGTACCCGCCCGCGGACATTGACCGAGCGGGCATCAAATTTTGCCATTTGCAACCACAAACCATATTTTCAAAACAGCTAATACATGCAAACACATGCATGTTGATCATTTTGGATGTTAGTCCATGTTGGGCCGGCGGGGCTGTTAAAAACACCTTATAGAATTGCTCATACTTGAGATTTTCACATCCATATTGGGCCAGCGGGTTCTGGATGTTTAGTCCCACCTCGCCGTGTGAGTAGCGAGTCGACTAGCTTAAATAGCTGGGTCGTCCAAAAGCGATAAGCTTCAGTCATCATTACACCCTTTGTTAAGGAGATAGACTGTCACTATTAATCTTCTGTGTCAGTCATGGTCTATATCCTTCGCAAACGAAACATTGATATTTGCACCGCTCTTTTTGACTCACAATGTGTTGAACGGGCAACGTGCAGTCTGGTGCAAGGGTGGCGGTGGAGTTGCAAACGTCCGGCGCGGAGAAGCAAGTGAAAAGGGGTAGGTAGAGGGGGACTTGGTTCACTTTTTGTGGGGGTCGGCCTGTCATTCTGATCATTCTGACGTGGCGGACGCGCTCGGACATCATCATATCTGCCCTACATTTGGGCTGCATATGAGGAATGCCGATCAGCTAGCCTGGGTATTTGAGGCCCGTTTAAATGCGCTCGTCTGGGTCGGTTTTTCTAACCAGTCACTGATCGAGCCGTCCGCCCAGGCAGTGGCGTAGCCAGGCCCAGGCTACCAGGGGAATGGCAACTTGTCCATTCATTGACTGTAGCATTAGAAACACTATTCGACACTGTTTTAGATTGGCAAACCAAATCGAATCAATTTATACAGACAATACATAAGTATCCGCCTTGCAAATACTCACAAGCAGTGAAGCCAACAATGGAACGATCTTTTCCCCACAGAAACCGTGAGTGTTATTCATTCATGACAATATTACAGTCAGCTAAGCCCTAGCAGCTCAAATGCTCAATACACGGTGGGATTTGACCTAACCAACAGGTAGGTGGAAAAAGTTCATTTTAAACCCTAAACTCGTAGAGGTTAGACGAAACAAATCTCCAAGTCAAAATTCCGGTTGATTGCACCATGAACATTGCAATCCCGGTCTAAATCGAACCGTGGCATCATTTGGCAAGCTGGGATTGTCGACGAGGCAAAGCATGGTCGAGATTGGCGGCATTTCGCACGGCGCACACCCTGCTCCTTATTGGGCCGGCCCGCTTAAGTATTTTTCTGTTTCTTTATTTCATTTTTTCTATTTCATTTTTTAATTCCTTTTACTTCTACTTTTGTGTTTATGTTTTGCTCTTCAGAATTTGATTTCTTTTCAAAAATTAAAAACATGTCCTGAAGTTCAAAAAATGATCCTGTTATTTATTTTTGTTCAAAAATTAAAAAATGTTATTCATTTTTCAAAAAACATTCGCGTATTAGAAAAAACTGTCGCCTTTCAAAAATGTTCATAAGTTCAAGAAATGTTCGTTTTCAAATTTTGTTTGGGAGTTTAAAAAAAATCCTGTTTTGAAATTTGTTCGCAAATTCCAAAAAAATATTCCTGCTTTCAATTTTGTTCAGGAGTTTCAAAAGCTGTTTCCATTTCAAAGAAAATTCCAAAATTTTAAACATGGTCATGTTTCAAATTTTGTTCGGGGGTTTCAAAATTGTTCGCAAATTTTAAAAATATTCATGTTTTCAAGTTTTGTTCTTTAGTTTGAAAAAAGTTCCCATTTTTTAAAATGTTCACGTATCCATAAATTTTGGAATTTGAAAAATGTACAAGTTTTCTGGAAAAAATGTTCACGTTTTCAATTTTTGGGGGGAGTTTAAATAATGTTGCTGTTTTAAAAAATTGTTTGAATTTTTTAAAATTTACTCACAATTTCTAAAAGTGTTCGCGGTTTCATACAACATTCATGGTTTTTCTCAAAATAATGTTTTGTGTTCTGTTAGTTCTTAAAAGTTTGTGCTGCACTGAAAACCAGATAGTTCTGTTGGTGAACTGGCTAGCAGTAGTTCTTCGGATGCATTTGGTTTCGGGTTCGTACCCTAGGGTTTGCAAAAGAAAATATTTAAGTGCTACAGCCTATGCGCTAGCTTTATTACCAGCATAACAAGAAAAATAATTAACAGACCAAAAATACAAATGGGCTGGGTCAGTGTGGAGAACTTCTTGGCCCACGAGCCAGGTGAATCCCTGCCATGTCAGTGTTTTTATGCCTCAAACGATGCCAGGGTTCAATTTAGACCAGGATTACATAGTTGAGGTCCTTCTAAAAAAACATAGTCGAGGGTGCAATCGACCGGGATTTTAACTTGAGGGTTCGTTTCGTCAAACCTCTATGAATTCAGAGTTTAAAATGGAATTTTTCCAAGGTAGTGCTACCCTCCTTTCTTCCATGGTTAGCCAGGCAGCCAAAAATCCTATTTTATTCACAATTAATCTCACATAATGAAAACTCACGAAATTCCAAAAGGTGTTTGATTCCCGAGATGACGGCCAACTTCAACGCCAACGAGTGGTCAAAAGATCAAAAGGGAAAATCAGTTAAGGTACTGTAAAAACGTAACGGCGCAGCTGGTTAGGCGAAAGTATAATCAATATCCAAGCATATCACCACAAGGTATGTGCGGTAAGCAGCTTCAAGGGAGTATTTGAAACTGAGCTCTGATTCTTTAGTTTGTTAGGTAAAAACCAAAAACCAAAAAAACATGCATATAAAAAGGCCCAACTCAACATGGGAACATGCATAAGAATTACTATTCTTTTATGCAATTTAATTTAATAAATATTTTACAGTTATACAATGAACAAACACAATAAATAATACGTATTTTCGTTTTTAGCTGTTATATTATTACTTGAAATGTTTGTGTTCCTTACAACCAAATATCATTCAAATATATTATAAAACATTTCCACAAGAACGTGCCGGTTGTCATCTAGTTCAAATATAGTTTACATAGGTAGAACATCTCCCAGGATTAAACACTGTGGCCTGAATAAAGACTTGTATCAGATAATAGATGCCATGAGCCTGCTTGGTCATTTGGCCAACTTTACGAGAATACTACCCTGCTCAAACCGCAACGACGACGTCCCAAGTTGCACAATGGACGGTTTGAAGAGAAGATGGCTCACCTCTGAATCTCCGATTATCAACGCTGGAACAGTATTGTAGGTCTAAATGACCATGCATAAATCGCCTTTTGAAAAATGGCACCGCAATACCTTGTTGTGCAAAAGCCTAGATGAAAAAAAAAGGCTAGCAGTAACAATTTTAATAGGATTTTAATTGATAGACCACAGGTTCGTATAAACCAAGTAGGACCAGGACAACAACGGGAAAAAATTCCAAATGGAAGTTGCAGTTGCAGCTGTGCCTAACTAAAGAAACGGATCAATCTAAGTTATCCTTAGTTAATTAATCACTTTAGACTAGCAGCTGCGGTGCTGGTGCGCTGTTGTTGAAAATCCAGATCAACTTTTCATAGTGCCAATTAACAAAGCTTTTGATCCGTACGTGGGTTGGTGGCTTAGCCCCGCCCAATGACCTTGGATTGATCGATTTTTTTTGAAACTATGATGATTTTTACAGCAAATTCGGAAACTAACATCCTAATGTAGAAAAATCAAAAGTATCATCCGTCGGCCTCCTGTTGGCTGAAGTGGGACTTTTCGGCCTACCATTGGCCGAAGAGGGACTTTTCGGCCAACCGCTGGCCAAAAAGGACTTTTCGGCCAACAGTTGGCCAAAGAGTCCCTCTTCGGCCAACACCGGCTCTACTGTTTTAGAAAATTCATATCAATTAGGATTTTTAGTATTTTAATTTGATTCTTTTTGCATTAGATTAGAAATTTTATGAAGTTTCTGTAGATATCAAGTTTGACTAGATTTGAAAGTTTGAATTTGAATTTTTATGAATTTGCTCAAATCACTAGATTGCCTATAATTTGAGCTAGGAGTATTCTTTTTAGATTTATCAGTAGCAATTAATTGGTGAATTTTAGGATTATTTAAAATTAGGTTTTCATGAAAACAGTTCTGTTTTACTGTTTTATAGGTTTTGTGCTATTTCTTTTAATTTTAATTGCTTTAAATTGTTTTCTTTATTTTTTGACATATTATTTTAGTTTCTGTTAAGTTATTAGTAGATATTTTATTTGTATTTTATTTCTTTTATCCTCCATTTTCTTTCCCGTCGTTCTTTCCCTCCATTTTCTCCCGCTATTTTCTTTGCCGCCATTCTCTCCCGCCATTCTTTGCCTCCATTTTCTCCTGCCATTTTCTTTTCCGTCATTTTATTTTCCGCCATTCTCTCCCTCCATTTTCTCCCGCCATTTTATTTCCTGCCATTCTCTCCCGCTATTTTCTTTCCCGCCATTCTCTCCCGCCATCTTCTTTCTCGCCATCTTCACTTCTCAACTTATAAAACGAGCCTCATGTTGTCCACGACCGTAGATAACATCGTCTGACACGGTTTGTGTCTCCTGCGTCGGTGCTGCTGGTAGAGTGTGAAACACTGTCTGAGAGAAGTCATAAGTGTTTGCAGCTTTGTCATCATCATCGGAGAGTGTTTCACACTTATGACTTCTCTCACACAGTGTTTCACACTCCACATGAAGGCATCATAGTCATCCTCCGTCGATGCAGCACTCCTTAGTGTGGCGGGAGAAAATGGCGGCAAAGAAGATGGCGGGAAAGAAAATGGAGGGAAAAAGATTGCGGAAAAGTATTTTTTTTCATGTATAAAACGGCAATGGTTGTACAGGATTTATAAGGAACTTTTAAATATAAACTCCTATGAAGCTCAAAACAAGTTTTCTAGTAAGATAAAAGAAATAAAATACAAAAAATACTACAAATAAAATAGCTACTGATAACTAAACATAAACAAAAAGAATATGTCAAAAAAAACTAAAGAAAACAATTTAAAGCAATTAAAATTAAAAGAAATGGCATAAAACCTATAAAACACTAAAACAGAATTGTTTTCATAAAAACCTAATTTTAAATAATTATAGAATTCGCCAATTAATTACTACTGATAAACAAAGTCACAAAGAACCAGTAGCAAAAAGAATCATCTGAAAAAATACTCCTAGCTCAAATTATAGGCAATCTAGTGATTTGAGCAAATTCATGAAAATTTAAATTCAAACTTTCAAATCTAGTCAAACTTGATATCTACAAAAACTTCATAAAATTTCTAATCTAATGCCGAAAGAATCAAATTAAAATACTAAAAATCCTAATTGATATGAATTTTCTAAAACAGTAGAGCAGGTGTTGGCCGAAGAGGGACTCTTTGGCCAACTGTTGGCCGAAAAGTCCTTTTTGACCAACGGTTGGCCGAAAAGTCTCTCTTCGGCCAACATGAGGCCGACAGGGTGATACTTTTGATTTTTCTGCATTAGGGTGTATAGTTTCCGAATTTGCTATAAAAATCATCATAGTTTCAAAAAAAATCGGATTGATCAGCGTATCCTGAATAAGTTATGTGTGCAGGGAAAACTAGTGTAATTCTGAGCACTGCAGGGTTCCAGTTAACAAACCCCGTGAGCATGTATACTCTCGTAGTAGTACTATTAAGTTTGGGAGAAATTCGTTCGCTTTGTGCCCGTAGAAGTCCGGAGTGTTGTCGGCAACCCCGCACGCAGACACGACACCGGTGGAGAAGGACAGTAGAAAGGAAGTCAAACTTGCCGTGCCATTGGTCCGGAAAGGTGGCAACATGGCCGCCATCAATCTCGTCACGTTCGTGTAGCACGGACGCCGTCTGAAACACGCGTAACAAGACAACAAGGTGCAACTGCAGAGAGGCGGCCGGCACCGTCCTCCAGCTGCGGCCAGCCGACCTGCTTTATCCACTTGATGCTCTCCCGAAGAACTCGTTCGGCGCCTCGGCCGGCAAACGCAATGTAGCCGAGTCGCGCAAACAAAGAAACGTCATAATGCGGCCTACATATGTGTTTTTATTTGCTTCAAATTTGTATGTTCAACTTAAGATACATTTAATCGGATCAAACAAGTTCAAATCATCATCAAAGACGACAAACTTATATTAATGGCCAAAAGTAGTCGCATTACATATTTTTACGACTTCAAAAATTGTTAAGCGGCATTTTCAATATATGCAATGTCGACTACATACTACTCCCTCGGTCCCAAAAAAGCGACTCAACTTTGTATTAAGGGAGTACTACTTACAGTGCCGCCGCCGCCGCTGATGTAGTCTAGTCCTTGTCGTCCTCGTCCTCTTCCAAGAGATTATCGAAGAAGTTGTAGGGGTCTAACACATAAGCGACAGCCACAAGTTGTTGCTGCTCCTCCTCGTATGTGGTTGTGCGGCGAAAGCGCTCGCGGAGGCGCTCCTCGTGGTTTCAGTGTGCCTCCTCTTCAAGTTGGGAGAGCTGCAACATAATGGCAACTGGATCCTCGGGCTCCGTCTTTGGCTCGGGGGCGACAGGGACAATGTCGTTGATGGGGACAACGTCGTTGACAGGTACGATGGCTCCTGAGGCTCGTAGATCGACGCCATCCTCCGCCACGCGAGCCGGTATATCCCCCCTGAACCACTAAAAGATCAAGTAATCCTCGGATGGTTTTGGTAATTCATAACAACATATACATCATTGAACTAATGCTTATTCAAAGAATATTTCAGGGAAGTTCAGTCTAGATATGGCTATGAGATGTGAATGTGGACCCCTCAAAATGTAAAGGACATGGATTGGAAAAAGCTCTAAGACTCTACATTTTTGGTTTAAGTGATCAAAGATCACATTGAGTTTATAGGAAAGCCAATACTATTAAACATGGGTGAGGTTTTGATCATGAGTCATGTGCTCAAGTGCTTAGAGGTATTGCTCTAAAAATCCTCAACCACACCCTCACATTTCCGTCTGTCCAAAACCCTAATGCCAATCTCGGTCTCATCGATTCATATCCTTTCGAACCCACCGAGATACACTTGACAAAGTCACTGCCTAAACCCTAGAAATCCGGTCTCACCAAGATGACATTCGGTCCCACTGAAGTGCGCGTGCCAACCTTCTCTAACCAATTGTTTTCATCTCGGAATTTCCGAGTGAAATCAATCGGTGTCACCAAAGCGAGGAAAGTGCTTAGGTCATCATCAATTGGTCCCTCCGAGTTGTTTCATCCTGTCTCACTGAAATGTCTAATGTTCAAACCTTTTGCACTAGTCGGTCTCACCGAGTCGTTTCACCCGGTCCCATCAAGTTGTGCATAAAGGTGTGTAATGGTTAGTTTTTTGGTGATGGCTATATATACCCCACCCTCACCACATACTCTCAGAGAGAGCAACCAGGGCGAAGCTACCACTTCCCATATCATTTTTCTGAGAGAACCACCTACACTTGTGTTGAAATTAAGGGGATTCCACTCCCACCTTTGATCCTGGATTTGTAGCCTCCCTTAAATTGCTTTCCACTCCAATCCTTCTCCCACCATCATGCCAACTATGTGAGAGAGTGATTGAGTGTTGAGGAGACTATCTTTTGAAGCACAAGATCAAGGAGTTCATCATCAACAACATCTATTATCTTTTGGAGGGTGGTGTCTTCTAGATTGGTGAGGTGTCACTTGGAAGCCTCCAAATCATGTGGAGTTGAACCAAGGAGTTTGTAAGGGTAAGGAGATCGCCTACTTCATGAAGTACTTCATGAAGATCCTCCCGAGTGAGGCTATGCCTTCGTGGGCGGAAGCCATGATGGCATAGACAAGGTTGCTTCTTCGTGGGCCCTTCGTGGGTGAACCCTCCATGGACTCGTGCAACTGTTACCCTCTGTGGGTTGAAGTCTCTGTCAAAGTGGATGTACGATAGCACCAACTATCAGAACGACGCCAAAAATCATCGTGTCTTCATTACGTTTGATTACTCTGATCTCCTCCTTTACGTTCATATGCAAAGTCTTTACTTTCCGCTGCCTGTTATCTAGACTTGCATGTGTAGGGTGTTACTTACTTGTGTGAATTGCTAAAACTTGAGTACAACTAAAATTGGGAAAAGCCTAGGTTTTTATTTGGTCAAGTAGTCTAATCACCCCCTCTAGATCTACTTGCGGTCCTACAACCATCGTCACGAGAGCGGACAGACCCCCCACGCCACCGTGGGAGGAGGAAGCGTTGGCTGGTACGGGGAGAGTTCGCACCGCTGGTGCACCACGACTGTGATGGGAGGTTATTGGTTTCTATAACCATATGTGCTTCTCTCAAAATAATTACATGTAGGATCATGATCAAATTCAACAATATAGCCATCATATAAAATATTCTCTTCATGATTCACATGCATATAAATTTTATAATCTTCCAATATAGTGGGGTTAACATCATCTAAAGTCATGAACTCTCCAAAACAACTTTATCAAAAAAATTATAAGATCGAATATTCTCCTAACATGTGGGATTCCTTTTACCTAAAGTTGACACTCTTCCAAGCCCACTTTCAATAATTTTGCAAATATTCTTATCAATAATAGATTCATCATGAAGCTCAAATAAAATTTTCAAGTGATGAGCTTGCTGAAGCCATGGGTTGTTAGGTTGGCACAATGTCGTTCACTTACCTAGGCCTCCCCCTAGGGACAACAAGATCCACTGTCAGAGACCGCATGCCACTTGTGGATAATATCGAGAGAAGACTCACTGGTACCACTATCTGGATGACTTATGGAGGAAGAATATAATATGTCAACTGTGCACTCTCCTCACTACTTTCCATTGCAATGTGTGTGCTTAAGCTTCCTCACAAACTGTTTGAGTTGTTTGACTGCGCTAGAAGACACTGCATATGGCGCAAGGTAATTGATGGAGATGCAAAAATGCCTTCTTTAGTTGCTTGGTACCTCATATGTCGCCCTAAAAACAAAGGTGGACTAGGCAAATCTCAACGTACAGAACCAGGCACTGCTTCTAAAGTTTCTTCACAAGTTCATGCACAAAGATGATATACCATGGGTGATGTTGTTGTGGGATAAATATTATAATGAGACGCCACCGCAGGCGATGCCAACCCTATGGATCTTTCTGGTGGCGGGATGTATTTCGTTGATGGACATTTATTGTGGTATCACTGTATGCATCCATAGAGCTAGTGACACAATTTTCCTATGGAAAGATGTTTGGTCAGAAGAAAACCCCTTACAGGACACACACACATGCGTCTAATATCCTATGCCAAGAATGAATACATTTCTCTAACACAGTTCCACGGCAACAACTCCCTCAAAGACAACTTTCATCTTCCCCTCTCTATCCAAACAATGGAAGAATATGGTATGCTCTATCACCAAATAAATGCATTAACACTAGAGTCGATGGTTTCTGATGAATGGATTACATGTTGGGGTGAAAGCACATTTTATCCCTTGGTGGTTTTGGTAATTCATGTCAATATACATGTTGTTGGACTAACATTTTCATCTAGTATATTTCAGGAATAGTCCAACCTAGGCTAGTAGGTGGATGGAGATGTGGAGCCCTCAAGCTACTAACGACAAGCATTGGCAGAAACTTCAAGACTCTACATTTTTTGTTAAGTGATCAAAGATCACATTGAGTCCATAAGAAAGCTAACACTATTAAAAGGGGATGAAGTTTTGATCATGAGTCATTTCCTCAAGTGCTTGAAGATATTGCTCCAAAAAACATCAACCACATTATCATAATCCAATCAGTCCAAAACCCTAAAGTCATTCTCGGTCCCACCGAAACCTACCCATCCAGATCCACCGAGATACACTAGACAGAGCCACAGCCTAAACCCTAGAAACTGGGTTCCACCGAGATGACATTCGGTCCCACCAAAGTGCACTGGCCAACTTTCTGTAAACCATCATGTTCATTTTGGAATTACCGAGTGAAACCGATTGGAATTACTGAAACGGTGCAAGTGCTTAGGTCACCACATATCAGAGCTACCGAGTTGATTCATCCGGTCTCACCGAAATGACTAACGTTTGAATCTTTTACATTGGTCGGTCTCATAGAGATTTACTTTCAGTGTCACCGAGTTGTGCATAAAGTTTGTAATAGCTAGACCTTTGGTGATGGCTATAAATACCCCACCCACACCACCTACTCTCAGAGAGAGCAACCAGGACGAAGCTACACCTCCCATAACCATTTTCTGAGAGAGAGCTACCTACACTTGCGTTGAGATCAAGGAATTCCACTCCTACATTTGTGTTGCAAGAAGGAGCATCACCAACAACAAGCCTAGCGAACATTTGTGATCTCGACAACACATTCAGGTCATTATGAGAGCTAGGCGATCCAAATGAATGCCCAATCAATAGATCCTCCGATGCAACATCCTCAAGAATGATTATATCGACCTTTCCATCCTGCATGACAACTCTTTTCACGTCCAGTGCATGCAGTCAATGGATCCAAGCATCCCAGGCCATCCTCGTTCTTCACTCCAAGCCCTCTCGATATCTTCATCATTCAGTGCCCTCAAGTGCTCCGACCCAAAGATCTCAATCACGGCCTTCCTGTACCTCCGAACGGCCTCTAAAATTGTATCTTCTGCAATGTGGACATAGTTGTAACGGTGTCGGGCGAACGTCCATATGCTAGAACTCGAGCAACCATGATACACTTCATCGAAGGGCTCACACTTATTTCTCTAAATGCACTTCTTCTAAGTTTGAACCAATCACCATGCTTCTCCACGACTTTTGCAATGGTTAGAAAAAAACTTGTGTGCATCTGAAATCCCCAGCGGAAATACTTCTCCAGATAGGTTGGATTGGGGTCAAAATAATCTCTCATAATCTTGGCATGGCCCTCCTCCTCCGCTCTATCTCAGTTGATGTGTATACGACCGAATTGTGATCCTCTCCTTGGCCGCCGAAAATCTTCATTCAAGATCATGCCAATAGCCATTTCAAAGTCGTCATCGTCTTATTCCTCGTCCTCCGAATAATAGTCCTCGAAGATCATTTCTCTCAACCTCTTTATCTTGACTAGAAATGACTCGGTTCAATTCAATTGACAAAAGAAAAATGAGATGAAAGAACACACAAAAAATTCACCTAGGCAAACCGTCGAACACTTGAAAGGTGGCGGAGGTGTCACAACCGGACGGTGACGTTGAGTAGATACTAGCGGTCGGGGGGGGGGGGGCTTCGAGATGGCCGGAAGTGGATGGGTAGGCTCAGAGGAAGAAGATTTGAGCCTCTTTCCGGCGACGGGATTGATGCAGCAGCAGAGGCGTTTGAGCTCGATTCCAACGCCTGCAACGGCCTGCGATCGACTCCGAGTCGGGCAGAAGGGCGGTGAAGGTGAAGGGAGGCAGTAGGGTGTCGGCAGAGGCGGTGACTTGTCGCGAGAAGCAACGCCGACGATGTCACAATGCAGGGTGGGGGTGATAGAGGTTTGGTTAGATCAACTCTAGTCGATCCCCTAAAATTTAAAGGAGTAAACGGCCGAGTATCCTTTAGAGGAGTACTTTTGCCCCTCTAAAAATTAACCATTTTTAACCTATCCCCAATACTCATAGGAGTATTTTTTGTCAAATTCATTTAGTTTCCGGCCACGGAAATAAATCTACTACTATATTACTTTATTAAACGACATCTGGTTACATACTTCACCAATTCTTCGCTAAGAGAACCGCTCCAAAAAATAACTACAAGAATAATTAGACACTTTAATAGAAATCCAAGTGCCCTAACTGCTCCTACCAGTTCGATTTAATACTTTCTGTATGTCTTCATTGCAAACATTGTTGCTTTTCTCTATCGGCTTCTTGAGCATGCACACTTCATTCTTCTCCGCCTTCACATAATTGGACATTGTGTCGTCTCTAGTCTCAACTCTAGCAAGTAGTGCACGAACATCTAGCAAATTTCTCCTCTACCAATAGATCAATATACTCTTCTTCCCAATACCAAGACTTGCATTCATCCTATATACAATTTTGAGCAAACAATAAGTTCCAAATTGCGATGAATCCGAAGAACAACCGTACAAATAGGCACTCACCCCGTCCTTTTCGCACTTGTAGAACACCCATCCTAGATCTGCCGATTTAGGCCCCGCCGACGGTGAGAGAGGACCAAATCGGTGTGGGGAGGAGCGCGGCGGGTCCTACGGAGGGTCGGCGGTGACGCATGGTGGCCGAAGGAGGCAAGAAGGGAGAGGCCGGAGTGGATTCGATGTGAGGTTGGTGGGTGCGGCCGAGGGGAGAGGGGGCATCTTTTTTACTCGGGTGGGTGAGTGGCCGAGTAAATATAGGAGTCCGTGGTGCCGAGAAGTAGAATTTGTTCTCGTCTAACGGTTATACGGGTTCAACTAGGTGCCGGTTATAGAAGAGTAATGGAATTTATCCTCCTTTATCAATCCTTCTCTCACACTCATAGTGATCGGTTAGAGATGCGCTTATATTCTTCCTACGAGTATATTCCACCCCGAGTGATGCTATACATACGACACATTTGCGTCCGTATATTAAAAAATCGTAGGCGGTGTAGTAGCTCCGTTCCACTTTTTACTCCCTACTATAGTTGACGTTTACCTCGCTTAAAACTCTGACCGCGTGCATTTTACTCCAGATTTTACACTTGCGTGGCCTAGGGCCTTCGCGCACGATCTCCAAGATGTACGAAATTTAATGCACCAGCAAATCACTCGCAATATAATCCGGTAAACAAGTGATATGATATCCTCATGGACGTCCGATCTATCTGCTGCTGCTGGCAGCGTGGCCGTACGCACTAAACAAATACTCCTAGTAGTACCGAGCTAGAGAAATAAACAAGGAAGATGAGGCGACTAAAATACGGAGCAGCAGCATCCCACTTGCACCCATCTCCATCCGTCCATGTCCATCGATCGATCTACCTCCACCCCGATGTCATCCGCCGCCCGCCCCCGTAGTTATTCGTCCCGCTGCCGCGCTGCGCCCTGCCTGCTACCACCTCCCAACCACTCTCCCCCCACCACCGTCGCCGCCTCCTCCTCCTCCACTTCGTCGTCGAGTCTCCCCACCAAAATCTTTTTTACGGTCCTCGCCTCCCCCGGTCTCTTCCTCGTCCTCCCGTTGCTTCAGGTGAGGTGACCACGCCCGTCTCTTCTTGTCCTGTCCGGGGCCGTCCCGAGTTCTTCCTCCTCCTTGACTCCTTCCCCTATCCGTGCACGGATCTTTCTTGCTGGTTCGGTTGGCTCCGTGGCTCTCTTTCTTTCGTCGCTTTGCCGGTTTCTGCGCCGTGCGGATTTTGAGCCGAGGTGAATTTTGGTCTGCTTCTTGCTCCGGTTGCTGTTTTCTTGCTCCCACGAATTTGGCGTCTGGCTGTGCTCTGCAGTGAACGTTCAGTGAAATTAGGCTTGAATTAAGCAAGAAACAAACGAGGATTTTAACTTTGTCAGTTTAGTTTGGATGTATTCGTTTCGTTGGCATGTTTCAGCTGCCTCGAATTCTCGCTGCAATGGAAATGTGTAGAATTAATGGGGCGCAATTCTTTACTAGTAAAGTCTAGCTACTACGCGCCTCAGTGTGTTCCAGATTAATTAGAACTACTTGTTTCAAGTAGACGAATACAAAAATGGAAAAAGGAGAGTGATGGATATTTTACCCTTTTTGTGTTCATTTTCAGTGAAACGCTGGCCTTTCTCCAACTTGCGTTCTTAACTGCTGTGCTTTCCCATCACTAATTATTATTTGTATGTTTTTGACTGCAGGATCCTGTCTAGGACCGTGTGCAAAACTATCAAATGTTTGTAGATGCTTTGAAGAAACCAACAGCAAGTAGCTTGATCAGAAACCGTTCCCACCTCAGGTACTGCACCCAGCTCTCTTCCAACCATCCTTGCTACCAGTATCATGATTTATTCTTGTAGCAGTAGTCCCTTAAATCATACTGTTTCAGGGTTTGTAACACTGAATCAAATGAGTGCCATCAACGTTTGTTCACCTCATTTCTTGTGCAAAAGGCTATGGTGTGAATGTGATTGGCTAATTCATGTTGGAAGTCATGAAAACGATGTATATTGGTTCCTTTTCCGTGCACAAAAGGGGAAGGGGGCCATCACGTTTTACACTTTCCTCAGAAAGCTACCAGGCAACACGGGCTTCGGTATCAAGATCAAATAACTGCATTACTTTGCACATAGAAATGTGGATTCTCAAAAAAAAAAGTGAAGCTCGTAACCGTTATTAATCCTATAGTTGCTGTATCAAGACATTTGTTGTCATCTGTGCTAGAACAGTTGTTAGTCGAATTTGTCAACCTACAGCTGTTATAATATGGAGACTGCCCGCCAGCAATTCAATGTCTAATTTTGCTTGCATATGAAACCAATATTTCCTCTACCAACTAAGATTCTAATTGTCTTGTGAACATTTCAGAGGACGTCAATGACTGGATGGTTTTTGAAGATTCCCAGCTGGAAGGGCTCGCCTTTCATACAAATGAATGCACGGCGCAAATGTCATGTCTCTTCATTATGCTTCATTATGCTGTGGGTGCTTGTGTTACCCAACCTCTGGATAACATGCAGTGGCAGTATTCAGAAATATGTTCTCCCACCAGGGTTCAGTGGCTCGGAAATGGAGTACATTGATAACAGTGGAATATTTCTGCTCTCTAACGGCTCGGTGTTTGGCTTTGGTTTTATCACCAGTGGTCTATCAGAGAGCCCATCCTACCTTCTTGCAGTGGTCCACCTGGGCACCACTACTGTCGTCTGGACTGCAAATGCTAACTCTCCTGTTTCGCATTCGGATAGCTTTGAGTTTGACAAGGATGGCAAGGCCTACCTGCAGTCTGCAGGCTCCACTGTCTGGACTGCCAATATCTCTGGCAAAGGTGCCTCTATGCAGCTGCTGGACTCCGGCAATCTTGTAGTGCTCGGCGAAGATAGCTCTTCTCCTTTGTGGCAGAGTTTCAGCTATCCAACAAACACACTTCTGTCTGGCCAAAGCTTCAGTGATGGGATGACCCTTGTGAGCCATTCCACCGGACAGAACATGACACATACACTTCAAATCAAGTCCGGGGACATGATGTTGTATGCAGGCTTCCAGAACCCCCAACCATACTGGTCCGCACTGCAGGATAATAGGCTGATCTTTAACAAGAATGGCGCAATCTACTCTGCGAACCTCAGTTCAACTTCTTGGTCCTTCTATGATAAATCAGGTTCTCTTCTATCACAGCTCATCATAGCGCAGAAGGGTGATGCCAACACCACATTAGCTGCTGTCCTCGGTGAGGATGGGTCGATTGCCTTCTATATGCTGCAGAGTGGGAATGACAAGACTAATCTGCCAACCCCAATCCCACAGGACTCGTGTGACACGCCAACCCACTGTAAACCGTACTCTATTTGCAGTAGTGGGACAGGATGCCAATGCCCTTCAGCCCTCGGCTCTTCTCCAAACTGTGACCCTGGTCTCATATCACCTTGTAAGTCAAAAGAGGCGTTTCAGCTGGCTCAACTGGACAGTGGAGTTGGATATATCGGTACTAGTTTCACCTCACCTGTGCCTAAGACAAACATCACAGGTTGCAAGAATACTTGCATGGGAAATTGCTCATGCATCGCCGTGTTCTTCGACCAAAAAACAGGCAATTGCTTCATTTTTGACCAGATTGGTAGCTTGCAGCAGAAAGGTGCAAGTAAAACTAATTTTTCATCTTTCATCAAGGTATCTAGCAGTGGCTCAGGGCAAGCTGGGAGTGGCAGTGACAGTGGAAATCACAACATTATTATTGTTGTCATTATAGTCGTAACTTTGGCTGTCATCGGTGGCCTTGTTTATGTCGGTTTCTTCATTTATAGGAGGAAGAGGTATCCTCCATCCTCACAAGATGAGGCTGGTTCATCAGAAGACGATGGATATCTGCAGACGATATCTGGAGCACCAGTGCGGTTCACTTACAGGGAGCTCCAGGATGCAACAAACAACTTCTCTAACAAGCTTGGCCAAGGAGGATTTGGATCTGTATATCTGGGAACACTCCCAGATAGCAGTCGCATTGCTGTAAAGAAGCTGGAGGGCATAGGCCAAGGGAGGAAAGAGTTCCGCTCCGAGGTGACGATAATTGGCAGCATCCACCATATCCATCTAGTTAAACTCCGAGGTTTCTGTGCTGAGGATTCACACAGGCTTCTTGCATATGAATACATGGCGAAAGGGTCACTTGAAAGGTGGATTTTCCGTACCAAGGAGGATGATCCCCTTCTGGACTGGGATACAAGGTTTAACATTGCACTTGGAGCAGCAAAGGGGTTGGCGTACCTCCATCAGGACTGTGAATCGAAGATCATTCATTGCGACATCAAGCCTGAGAATTTCCTGCTTGACGACAACTTCCTTGTGAAGGTATCTGACTTTGGCCTTGCCAAGTTGATGAGCAGGGAGCAGAGCCATGTTTTCACGACGATGAGAGGCACGCGGGGCTACCTCGCGCCCGAGTGGATCACCAACTACGCCATCTCAGAGAAGAGCGACGTATACAGCTACGGGATGGTTCTGCTCGAGATTATCAGCGGGAGGAAAAACTTTGACCCCGTGGAAGGCTCAGAAAAGGCCCATTTCCCGTCCTTCGCTTTCAAGAAGCTGGAGGAGGGCGACCTTCGCGAGATCCTTGACGCCAAGCTGAGGTACAACGACAAGGATGAGCGACTGGAGATCGCGATCAAGGTTGCTCTGTGGTGCATCCAGGAGGATTTCTACCAGAGGCCGTCCATGTCAAAGGTGGTCCAGATGCTCGAGTGCGTCTGCGACGTGCCCCAGCCACCGATATCCTCACAGATCGGATATAGGCTCTATGCGAATGCCCTCAAATCGAGCAGCGAGGAGGGCATGTCGTCGGGGATGTCGGACTACAACAGTGAGGCTCTGCTTTCAGCAGTGCGGCTCTCTGGTCCTAGATGACAGTATGAATGATGTGTATATTAGTGTGTTTAGTTAGGATGTTGGTGTTCAATTTTGGGGTAGGGCCTGTTGATTTGGTGATCATTTGTTCACATTGATGTCATGTACATATGTTGATCATTATTTCAGGTGGTACTTTTTTATAATAGTTTTACCAGATGAGGTTTGTTGTGGAAATTAATATATCTTTTTGCCATATTTAGTTCTTTATAAGCTATAATTAATTTTCTACTTTAAGAATACAGAACTATCAGCTTAGGACTCCTTGTGTACTAAAATGTCTCTCTAAAAGGTTTTGTTAAACCTGTGGCATAATCAGTGTATGATCTACTTATATCAGAAGTTGAAATATAATGCTAGTATATATCCACTGTTTCAGATAAATCAGAAGAAACCGTCTTCCAAAGCAAAAGATGGATTTTCACTGAATGATGAGATATCCATTACATACATCTGATCAATGGAAACTAATTTTCACCTGCATCAACGAAACTGCACAACTATTGAAGGGAAAGAGAACGCTTGGTTTTCTTCCAGTTCCAGGTGCACACCAGCTACATGCCGATGCAGGAAAACTCCCAAGGCATCAACGCCATGCTGCCTATCGACGGGAATTTTATGTCGCCTTTCTTACCAACCTTCTACAATAATCGATGGCTGTTCGCAGCGAGAGAAAAGAAAGATGTGATGAACTTCTTTCAGGGCCATGCCGCTGAGGAGCTGTGCTGCTTGCTGCGCCTGAAACACAGCGGCAACAGCAGAATGCAGATCAAAGCACCTGCCTGTATGGTCTCAAACTGACCATGGGTGACCATGATATAGCAGAAAATGATACGGAGTATTAACTAAACATTTGCCATCCTGCGCCGTTACCATCAGGTGAACAGGAAATCAGTGGCATGTGTAGCATTTCCTATTATGTTACACAATTCCGCTGTTACTCGTGTACTACAACTAGTTTCACTTTGCAAAATATTGCATGTAAAACTAAACTCTTTCATTTAGTTTGTCAATTGTACACTGAAGTTTGTCTTGAACAAGCCAAAAAAATCGATTTAGCCTGTCCTTCCGAGAGATTCAGAGATACTATCCGCGCACCGGTATGCGGGCGGATCACAAAAGGATGAACATGATCACAAAAGCACCAATAAGGCAATGGGCTCTGAGGGGATATCACAAGACAGCAGCCCATGCACGCATTCCGTGTCCGGTCACTTTCATCGTAGTGCTGATCTTTAGCTCGCAACGGGTTATCGGAGAAGGAAGCTATCCAACGGCTTCTCAAACGCGAGGAGAAGGCTCAGGAGCAGAAAGGGCATCAGGAATATGAACATCCAGATTGTGTTGTGGCTGTACACAGTGCTTGGGAAAGGGGGGAGGGGTCTGAACTTCCCTAGCTCCTCTAGCAGGTCTCCGTGATCCCGGAAAAGAAGTAAAAGCTGCAGTTCGAGCAGGATGGATCAGACTAGTTGGATTTATCATGTACCGACAGGCTACAGATTACTATTGGATGCGAGTAAGAGGTGGGTCGCGATTGTGGTAGTACCTCGTTGTAAGCTTCCAGAGGGATCTGATCACTCCGGGTGAGCACATTGAGCAGCGACAGGTATAACAAGTAGTCACGAGCCTGTATAGAAGACATGATGCAATGTAAGTTAAAGGCCTGACTTAATTGAATTGAAGTGTTTTTGTACCAAAGAGTTGCTTCGATCAAATATGAGATAGGAGCACAATATGCATGCAACAGCCATGATTTTTATTTTGGTAAGGGAAGATGTTAGAGAAGCCCATATATAGTATAACAAATAGGAACCCACATTCGAGTTTGTGAGGACTTGAATCGATGTGGTGGGATCGTGCATGAACTCACACAACCAAGTGATTTAGGCTCACTTCGACCCCCTGATGGTCACTTATTTCAGATGTTATATTCCACACGCCCAAAGAAATATCAAGAAGTCCTAGTAGTGGAACATATCAATTGACTCCAGGCTTAGGTCAGCCAAATACAGGAGTAAGGATGGCAATTTTACCCATGGGTACGGGTACCCGCGGGTACCGTACCCGTATGGGCCGGGTATGGGCACACTTTTATACCCATGGGTAGTACCCATACCCTACCCGTTAAGTAATGGGTAGGGTACGAGTATAATCTTGTACCCACGGGTATACCCATACCCTGCCTGCTTGTGAACTAATGTTAAGTTGTCATCAATTAATCATTAATTTTTCATGTGACTTTTCTACTCCTGTTGACTTATGAGTATCTTGTACTCATCTACTTGTTATTGAGCTAAGATAATTGTTTTTTGTCAAATGTGTTATCAATGAGTGTAAAAATGTGAACAACTTGTGTGCTAATTGTTCTACCCGTTGGGCATCCAACGGGTACGGGTACCCGTCGGGTATGGGTATGGGTAAAGTTTCATACCCATGGGTATGGGTATGGGTAGAATTTTGTACCCACTGACTATACGGGTATGGGTATGGTATTGCTCTACCCATTGCCATACGGGTATGGGTATGGTATTACTATACTTCTGTAACAGGAGTGTAAGAAAATTTGATAAAGGCATTTTTTTTCACAGTGAAGTGTTCAGAAGTTATGTGACCATAAGAAATGATTGCTACACTAAGCGACCTGATGGATACTGTGCGTTACTAGAAACTGTCCATGCAGAACAATTACACACGACGTAGACATTTAGCTTCACTAAAATTCCTTTACCTGAACCCTTTCCCACATCCAAGTTTCTCCCAAGCAATCGTGTGTGTTTTTCTTTTTGTCAATTCATATACACTAAATTTTCCTTATAAAGAAATTGCTTTGTTAAATTTCATAAAACGTGAGTTTTGTTGTCATACATGCACAAAAACCAATGTTTCTTGGCTAGTCGCACATATAGGGCAGCCCAGTGCACGTAGCTCCTGCTTGCGCAGGGTCCGGGAAAGGGTCAAAACCCAAAGATCTACCTAAGCATTTCATTCTGCAGCCTACATCACAAATATTTCAAACCACAACTGCCAGTTACTCAGTGGAATACAGCTTGTTCTCGCCAGATTCCCAGCATATGTGCTAGATCAACTCAAACTTACAGCAATGCAGAAAGTAAAGACCCGAGACACAAAGAATATATTTATATGAAAGGTATCAAGTCTGATGACCTCAGACAGATACAGTACAAAAATAAATATTACAGCCATAAATCAAGTGAATACATCATGCATGGAGTAAGATATTTTATTATTTTGTTTGATTAAATCTTTCTTTTTCTCAGTAAAAAATTAGCTCCAACGCAGGTGCTCTGAAGAGGGAAATACATATTTGTATTGTGCTTCGCTGGCAAGCATGGACTCAATCTGTGTACACCAATGATTGCTGACAACCTTTTCTTTTGAGAAAAGGGAAGCATGAACAGTTTCAATTAATTGCTGACAACTTGCAAGGCACACAGGACACCAAATCATTGAGAAAGAGGACACAAGAAAGTTTCTTGGTATGCACTCTAGACAATGAACAGTACTCTAGAGTCTAGGCGAGAACTGTCTCTCACTCCACAATATTTTTGACAATATTAAGAACACTGTCTATCACGCCGTTTTTTTTTTGCCAAATATTTAGAATATGAAGCATGTGCTTTTGCATCCCTATTACGGATATACCACTGTTATGACAGAAATGCAATATCCAAGTAAGCAGCTAACACTAAAGATAGGGTTTGTTGGTTTGATCCTAAGTCTACCTTACAAGAATTTGGTTACAAGAATTTTCTTGCTCGGGATTTGGCCAATTTAAGCAAAAGAATTGTACCACGGCGACTAAAGGGGCATGTGTATTCCAAAAAAGTGGAAACCATACAGACATTGGCCAAATATTACCAAGGCCGATTATTAGCAGAGTATATTTTGGCCATGAACCAAACATACTCATAGTGCCCTGTCTATGAACACCGAGAAGATTCGCAAGTCACACTGCATGTCTTTTTATACTATTATCATTTTGCGAGGAAGCATGGTTCAAAGTTTCATTAATAAAATTTCTCACCTTAACTCTCTTAACAAAGCTAAGAGATTCCTCAAATGTGACAGGTTCCCACTTAGACATGGAGCCCCGACAGTTCAGGACCAGACCCTGGATTGCCTTTAAAGACACAAAATTCCACAGATTCCTGCAGGTAATGATCAGATAATGTTAAAGTTTATATTCCACTAGAGAAGAGAGAAAGCAAAATGCACACACCCAACTTGCAGCTTCACAAAAAAGATGACCCTAAATAGTTCCTTTAAAGAAATATAACGAAATAATTGTACAATTTCTACTAAAAATAGTGCCTTTTTACATCATCAGAAGTTCAGAACCAAGAGAATACACTTTGTCGACAATTACTCGAGAGCAGAACCAAAACGCTGTAGCGAATTAGCAATTAAAAAACAATTTAATGTAACATCAAGCTATCAAAACTCACAAGATTTGATTTTAAGAAAAGAGAACGGGAACATTCGAGCTCACAAAAGGTAAGCATCATAACTTTGTCAACACCAAAAATCATTTTAATTATCCTGCAGTGTTCAATTTTCCAGGTAGAAGAGATGATATTCTGCTGGCAGCGATTGGAACAACATAGTTTATTCTGACCAGCTCCATGGTCAAAATTCACAAGGCACAAATATCATCCACAAACAACAGGTACAGATTAGGGGCAGTCGCCACTCGCCAGGATGAGTAATTAATCAACAAATCAAGAAGCAAACCTATAAAGAGGATATAAACTGTGGTTATCAGAATCAGATGAGCGCATTCTTTTAGGAGCAGTCATCAAGAACGAGAGCCAGACACCAAAATCCATCTCTACGCAACGGAGTGAGGGTTCTCGGAAAAAAGGAAGGGTTCTTTCTCACCTGGAACAGGCAAGAAATGGATGAGATTGGGAGCCACGGCGAACAGCTTTTCCCCCGAATGAGCGAGCCCTTTTGGAATCCGTCGGGCAGACCGGCGAGAGGAGAAAGATTAGGTTGGAGATGGCAACAGGGGGAGAGGAGGGGAGACTAGAGGAAGGAGGCTGCTGGGGGTTGGACTCGAGCGAGGGTGGGGTGGGGGAGGGGGGTGGGGGCGGGGGGGCGAAAGCAGAGACCGGGAGGACGAAGAGGCAGCTGCTGGGAGTGGCAGGGAGAGAAAATATGCGGTGAAAACAAGTTACGGTGGAAAATAGGTGAAACCAAAGGGCAAATATTCTCTCCTCCTTCCTTCTACTAAAAATAATATGTTTTCTCTTTGGGCTGCTACATCTCGCCCGGCGGATCTTTTCACCTCATAAGCTGTGGGATATGACACAATCAAGCGGCCTACCTAATGTCTTACTACTTTGCAATAGAGATCTTGTTGCGGAAACCTGTACAACTAAGGTTATGTCGCCGTTTTTTTTCAACATAGGTTGTGTTGCTGGATTTTTCTTTGCAACATAGGCCATGCTGCAAAATTCTTTTTCTGTCTTCACTTTTTTGCATCAACGGTGATGTGGTGGGAGAACTTTTACAACATAGGTAATGTTGCAGAAAAATTAAAAACTGAAAAAATATGCAGAAACGCCGATGTCATTGCCTGCGGTGTGCGTGTCGCCGCCGGCCTCAATAGAGCAATAGCGCCGCCGCTCCCCTTGTTTCAGAAGCACGTCGAGGAGCACCACCACCACTGCCACTGCCGGCCACTTACGCCGGCCTACAGGAACAGGGGAAAAGGATCTTTGGATCCGTACAGAGGCCGGCCACCGCCGACGGATGCCCCATCGTCATCGCCGCCGCAGGGGTCTACCTAGCGGTAGGCTTGCACCGCTACCCTCTCTACTCCCAGCCGCCGTCTCCATAGTCCCAAGCGCTGCAGGATCTAACCCCTGGTCAGTTTGCAACAAGGGGTTAGTTGCATAACCCCTTTATGAAATAATGGACCAGTTGCAGAACGTGGACATGGAGGGGGTGGCTCTTGACCGTAAGATTAAGAGCCCATCCAATGGACACGGATGTGACTTACACTCGCACAAGATTGGCCGGTTGGTGGGAATCATTTCCCTTTCTCTTTCACTTCTTTTTCTTTCTTTTTTTAGAAAAACTTATGATCTATTTCTCATCTGTGAAGATAGTACAACAAACACAAGAAATAAAAATTACATCTAAGTCCGTAGACCACCTAACATGACTGCAAGCACTGGAGCGAGCCAAGACAAGGATGATGCGTTGGGATTTTCTTCAAGAGGAAAGGATGATGCAGTACAGTAGAGATAAATATTTCGCTCAGTTAAGAACCAAGGTTATCAATCCAGTAGGAGAACCCTGCAACACCTCGTTAGCAGTACCTACACACAAAATAACAAATCTTTGCACCCAACGCGAACAAGGGGTTGCCAACCCCTCGGTGGTTACTTGCAAGATTAAATTGTATGGTGATGATAGATAGATCGAACAAAAATACAAAATAAAATAAATAAATAAAATTGCAGCAAGGTATTTTTCGTTTTAATATGATAGAAAATAGACCCAAAGGCCATAGTTTTTACTAGGGGCTTCTCTCATAAAGATAGCATACAGTGAGTAAACAAATTATTGTTGGGCAATTGATAGAAAAGCAAATAATCATGACGACATCCAAGGCAATGATCATGTATATAGGCATCATGTCCGAGACAAGTAGACCAAAACGATTCTGCATCTGCTACTACTACTCCACACATCGACCGTTATCCAGCATGCATCTAGAGTATTAAGTTCATAAAGAACGGAGTAACGCCTTAAGCAATATGATTTGATGTAGACAAAGTAAACTCACGCATGAATATTTTTACCCTTAATAGCAACAATACATACGTGTCATGTCCCCTTCTGTCACTAGGATTGAGCACCGCAAGATCGAACCCATAAAGCACGCACCTCTCCCATTGCAAGATAAATCAATCTAGTTGGCCAAACCAAATCAGTAGATCGGGGAGAAATACGAAGCTATAATAATCATGCATCAAACAGTTCAGAGAAAACTCATAATATTCATGGATAATCTGATCATAAACTCACAATTAATCAGATCCCAACAAACACACCGCAAAAAGTCATTACATTGAAGATAAAAAAGAGAGAAGAAGCCATCTAGCTACTAGCTCTGTGGTAAACTACTCACGCATCATCGGAGGACAGTAAGGTTGATGTAAAGCCCCTCCGCGATCAATTCCCCTCCGGCGGAGTGCCGGCAGAGGCCTCTAGATGGGATCTCACGAGAACAGAAACTTGTGACGGCGGAAAAAGTATTTTGGGTGGCTCTGTGATGTCAGGAGAATTTTTGAGAATTTATAGAGGCAAAATTAGGTCAAGAGGTGCCACGAGGGGCCCACAAGCCTGGGGGCGCGCCTCCCGAGCTTGTCGCTCCCTCGTGACTCGTCTAGTCTTCTCCTGAACCTTCTAGGGTCTCTTCTGGTCCAAAAAAATTAATCCAAAGTTTTTTCTCCGTTTGAACTCTGTTTGATATTGATTTCCTGAAAAGTAAAAAAAAGCAAAAAAAAAACAATTGGCACTGGGCACTAAGTTAATAGGTTAGTCCCAAAAAATGATATGAAGTTGCTTGTAAATGAATATAAAACATTCAAGATTGATATTATAATAGCATGGAATAATAATAAAAATTATAGATATGTTGGAGACGTATCACCCCTCCCTCATCGGATTCGGGCAAACCTTGTTGTAGTAGACAGTCCAAAAGTCATCGTGCAAAGGCCTCATCGGACTAGCACACCAAAACAACAACCGTCGCCGATGAGGAGAAGAGTAGATCAGAAGGATCTAACCCGCAGAAACACGGACGCAGACGAACGTGAAGGAAATATGCCCTAGAGGCAATAATAAAGTTGTTATTTTATATTTCCTTATTCATGATAAAGGTTTATTATTCAGGCTAGAATTGCATTGATCGAAAACTTAAATACATGTGTGAATACATAAACAAATACCGTGTCCCTACTAAGCCTCTACTAGACTAGCTCGTTGATCAAAGATGGTTAAGGTTTCCTAACCATGGACATGAGTTGTCATTTGATAACAGGATCACATCATTAGGAGAATGTTGTGATGGACAAGACCCATCTGTTAGCTTAGCATAATGATCGTTCAGTTTATTGCTATCACTTTCTTCATGTCAAATACATGTTCCTTCAACTATGAGATTATGCAACTCCCGGATACCGGAGGAATACCTTGTGTGCTATCAAACATCACAATGTAACTGGGTGACCATAAAGATGCTCTACAGGTATCTCCGAAGGTGTTTGTTGAGTTAGCATAGATCGAGATTAGGAATTTGTCACTTCGAGTATCAGAGAGGTATCTCTAGGCCCTCTCGGTAATACACATCATAAGCTTGCAAGCAACCGACTAAGGAGTTAGTCACGAGATGATGTATTACGGAACGAGTAAAGAGACCTGCCAGTAATGAGATTGAACTAGGTATGAAGATACCGACGATCGAATCTCGGGCAAAGTAACATACCGATAGACAAAGGGAATTACGTATGTTGTCATAACGGTTTGACCGATAAAGATATTCGTAGAATATGTAGGAACCAATATGAGCATCCAGGTTCCGCTATTGGTTATTGACCAGAGATGTGTCTAGGTCATGTCTACATAGTTCTCGAACCCATAGGGTCTGCACGCTTAACGTTCGATGATGATTTGTATTATGAGTTATGTGTTTTGGTGACCGAAGATTGTTCAAAGTCCCGGATGAGATCACGAACATGACGAGGAGTCTCTAAATGGTCGAGAGGTAAAGATTGATATATTGGATGATAGTATTCGGACACCGGAATGGTTTCGGAATGTTTCAGATATTTATCGGAGTACCGAGGGGTTACCGGAACCCCCCACAGAAGTAATGGGCCTTCATGGGCCATAGGGGAGAAAGAGAGGGGAGCCATAGGGTGGCGCGCCCCCTCCCAAGGGAGTCCGAATTGGACAAGGGGGAGGGGGGCGCGGCCCCCTTTCCTCTTTCCCTCTCCCTCTCCTTCCCTTTTCCCTCCAATGAGAAAGGAAAAAGAGGGGGGGGGATGCTACTAGGAGTGGAGTCCTAGTAGGACTCCCCCCCCTTGGCGCGCCCCCTTGGTGGTCGGCCTCCTCCTCCCCTCCTTTATATACGGGGGCAGGGGGCACCCCAAAGGACATCAGTTATTCTCTTAGCCGTGTGCGGTGCCCCCCTCCACAGTTTACTCCTCCGGTCATAGCGTCGTAGTGCTTAGGCAAAGCCTTGTGCGGATCACATCACCATCACCGTCACCACGCCGTCATGCTGACAACACTCTTCCTCGACCCTCTGCTAGATCAAGAGTTCAAGGGACGTCATTGTAACGCCCACGATGCGGCTATATCTCCCACGTGTCGAGGCATGACTTAGAGGCATAACCGCATAGTGGTTTTGTCGCAAGAAGGGTCATCTTCACACAATCCCATGTAATGAACAAGAATGGGATAAAGAGTTGGCTTACAATCGCCACTTCACACAATACATAAATATCCTTCATACATCATCCAAAATACAATCATATAGACCGACTACGGTCAAAATCCAGATGAAAATAAGACAACCCCAAATGCTAGATCCCCGATCGTCCCAACTGGGCTCCACTACTGATCATCAGGAAAAGACACATAGTAACGACCACGTTCCTCGTCGAACTCCCACTTGAGATCGACTCCATCATCTGCACTGGCATCGTCGGCACCTGCAACTGTTTTGGTAGAATCTGTGAGTCACGGGGACTCAGCAATCTCACACCCGCGAGATCAAGACTATTTAAGCTTATAGGACGAAGAGGTGCAAAGAGGTGGAGCTGCAGCGGCAAAAGCATATATGGTGGCTAACTTGCGCAAATGAGAGCGAGAAGAGAAGCAACGGAACGGACGTCATCTAGCAATGACCAAGAAGAGGTCCTGAACACCTACTTACGTCATACATAACTCAGACCGTGTTCACTTTCCGGACTCCGCCGAGAAGAGACCATCACGGCTACACACGCAGTTGATGTATTTTAATTTGGGTCAAGTGACAAGTTATCTACAACCGGACATTAACAAATTCCCATCTGCCTCATAACCGCGGGCACGGCTTTCGAAAGATAATACCCTGCAGGGGTGTCCCAACTTAGCCCATCATAAGCTCTCACGGTCAACGAAGGATAAACCTTCTCCCGGAAAGACCCGATCAGTCTCGAAATCCCGGTTTACAAGACATCTCGACAATGGTAAAACAAGACCAGCAAAGCCTCCCGAATGTGCCGACAAATCCCGATAGGAGCTGCACATATCTCGTTCTTAGGGCACACCGGATTGTCCAAGCTTCCGATAGGCCAGCCCAGAGTTGCCCCTGGTGTCCACCGGCGACTGACAGTTTGGACCAATACTCAGAGGAGCACTGGCCCGGGGGTTTAAAATAAAGATGACCCTCGGGCTCTAGAAAACCCGGGGGAAAAGGTATAGGTCGCAAATGGTAAAACCAAGCTTGGGCCTTGCTGGAGGAGTTTTATTCAAGGCGAACTGTCAAGGGGGTCCCATTAATCACCCGACCGCGTAAGGAATGCAAACTCAAGGAACATAATCCCGGTATAACAGTAACTAGGGCGGCAAGAGTGGAACAAAACACCAGGCATAAGGCCGAGCCTTCCACCCTTTACCAATATATATAGATGCATTAATTAAATAAGAGATATTGTGATATCCCAACATATCCATGTTCCGACATGGAACAAACTCCAACTTCACCTGCAACTAGCAACACTATAAGAGGGGCTGAGCAAAAGCGGTAACATAGCCAAACAACGGTTTGCTAGGAAAGGATGGTTAGGGGCTGACATGGCTGAAATAGGAGACATGATATAGCAAGTGATAGGTAGCGAGCATGGCAATAGAGCGAACAACTAGCATAGCAAAGATAGAAGTGATTTCGAGGGGTGGTCATCTTGCCTGCAAGGTTCTCAGAGTTGTCGAAAGCTTGATCCTCGTAAGCGTACTCGACAGGTTCCTCGTTCACGAACTCGTCTCCCGGCTCTACCCAAGATAAGAACACAACAAACGGAACCACAATCAACAACGAGAAATGCGCAAGCAACATGATGCAAGACATGTATGATATGCAAGATATGATATGCGATGCATATGCGTGCTCCGGAAGGAAAATGATGAACATGGCAGTAACTTGGCAAACCAAGCATGCCACTGGAAAGATGAGATGATTTCGGTCGAAATCGATATAAAGATCACCGGAATCGGATGCACGGTTTGCAAATGGCAAGCAAAACAAGAATGACACTAATCTGCGATAAACAGCAAGATAGCACTTAAAATACAACAAGTAACAATGCTACAGCACCCCAACATAGCAACAAAGCACATGGCAGTAAACTACAGGAGATGCTTGACAAAAGATGAACACTGAGCTACGGCTAGTTCACAACATATCAAGCTCAAACAAGCATGGAAAAAGTGCAAAAGATTACAGGTTCACAGACTTAGTGAAAAACTGGACATGGCAGAAAACAGCATCAGGTAGCAATGTTCAGAGCACGAAATCAACATGCTACAGGAATTTAACATAGCAAAACAAGGCATGGTAGTGTTCTAATAAAAGCACATGACAAAAGTCCCTTACTGACCATAAGCCAAAAAGGACCAGAAGATATGATGGCAAGCATGTAAACATAGCAAGTTCCGTTATCAGGTTTCAGACTTAGCAGAAAACAGAGCATGGCAGAATTATTAATATGTAGGCCTCTTTGTGAGCTTGATGCACTCACTACAGAGCAATGCATGACAAACCAAGCATACCTACAGCAAGATGGAATGTTTATGAAGCTATCCATGGCAAGAACAAATGCATAGCATGTATGGATTAATTAAAATAAGCTTGGGAAAAATGCATCTCATGTTAAGAATCTGCCAGAAATATTTTATAGCAAAAGTAGAGCAAGATTGAGTCATTCTATGGCACTCTAAAATTGCAAGAAATTGCAGTAATGGATCAATTACAACTATAGCTACAAAACATCCTTACTGAACATCTCCAAAATATGCATGGATCTTTCTGTAGCATCAAGTTTACATGGCAACAAAATTACAGCAGACAAAGACTTAGAGAAATCACTAAGTCCTTGAAATCAGAAATATTACGGGACCTACTTTGCATGCTTGTGCTAGTCACCACAGAGATCACAAAAATACATGGACTCAACCACTGGAAAGATGGCATGGCAGACGAATCGCGGCGGCGGACGTGTCCGGCCGACGGCGGACGCGTCCGGCGGCGCGGAGGGAAAAACTTAGGGTTTCGTCTGAGATTTCGTTTTTCGGGATGCCCACTTATAAATAGGTAGAGGGAGCTAGGAGACTCCAAATGAGGTGCGGTTTTCGCCCACACGATCGTGATCGAACGACCTAGAGCATGGAAGAGAGTTTGGTGGGTTTTGGGCTGGTTTTAGAGGGGGTTTTTGCTGGACACTCAAATGGACTTTGCGGATGCCCGGTTAACCGTTGGAGTACCAAACGACCTCCGAATGGAACGAAACTTGACCGGTAGTCTCCGGGTGGTATATTAAGACCACTTGACAAGCCTCGGTCCATTCCGGAAAAGTTTGACACACGCACACGAAAGAAAACTAGAGGGGTGCACCGGAAGAGATAGGAGCGCCGGATTGCAAAACGGACAACGGGGAAAATGCTCGGATGCATGAAACGAACACGTATGCGAATGCAATGCACATGATGACATGATATGAAAATGCATGACATGACAAAATACAAAACGAAAGACAAAACCCGACAACGGAGGAAAAAAACATATCACATAGCCGAAAATGGCAAGAGTCGGAGTTACAAATATGGCAAGTTACATGCGGGGTGTTACAGTCATCGAGCTGAACGTGTGCTGAACTCGGAGGTGTCGTACGTTCGGTACTAGATCGGTTGGATCGTGAAGACGTTTGACTACATCAACCGCGTTAACCTAACACTTCCGTTGTAGGTCTACGACGGTACATGGACACACTCTCCGGCCCCCTCTCATTGATATGCATCTCCTAGATAGATCTTGCGTGATCGTAGGAAATTTTTTAAAATTGCATGCTACGTTCCCAACAGTGGCATCCGAGCTAGTTTTATACGTAGATGATATGCACGAGTAGAACACAAACAGTTGTGGGCGATAATAGTCATACTGCTTACCACCAACATCTTATTTTGATTCGGCGCTATTGTTGGATGAAGCGGCCTAGACCAACCTTACATGACCACGTTCATGAGACCGGTTCCACCGACAGGCATGCAACTTGTTTTGCATAAAGGTGGCTGGCGGGTGTCTGTTTCTCCAACTTTAGTTGAATCGAATTTGACTACGACCGGTCCTTGTTGAAGGTCAAAACAACACACTTGATGAAAAATCGTTGTGGTTTTGATGCGTAGGTAAGAACGGTTCTTGCTAGAAGCCCGTAGCCGCCACGTAAAACTTGCAACAACAAAGTAGAGGACGTCTAACTTGTTTTTGCAGGGCATGTTGTGATGTGATATGGTCAAGGCATGATGTGATATAAGTTATTGTATGAGATGATCATGTTTTGTAAAAGTTATCGGCAATTGGCAGGAGCCTTATGGTTGTCGCTTTATTGTATGAAATGCAATCGCCATGTAATTGCTTTACTTTATCACTATGCGGTAGCGATAGTTGTAGAAGCAATAGTTGGCGAGACGACAACGACGCTACGATGGAGATCAAGGTGTCAAGCCGGTGACGATGGAGATCATGACGGTGCTTTGGAGATGGAGATCAAAGGCACAAGATGATGATGGCCATATCATGTCACATATTTTGATTGCATGTTATGTTTATCTTTTATGCATCTTATTTTGCTTAGTACGGTGGTAGCATTATAAGATGACCCCTCACTAAATTTCAAGGTATAAGTGTTATCCCTGAGTATGCACCGTTGTGACAGTTCGTCATGCCGAGACACCACGTGATGATCGGGTGTGATAAGCTCTACGTTCACATACAACGGGTGAAAGACAGTTTTGCACGTGCAGAATACTCGGGTTAAACTTGACGAGCCTAGCATATGCAGATATGGCCTCGAAACACTAAGACCGAAAGGTCGAACATGAATCATATAGTAGATATGATCAACGTAGAGATGTTCACCATTGAAAACTACTCCATCTCACGTGATGATCTGACATGGTTTAGTTGATATGGATCACGTGATCATTTAGATGACTAGAGGGATGTCTATCTAAGTGGGAGTTCTTAAGTAATATGATTAATTGAACTTTAATTTATCATGAACTTAGTCCTGATAGTTTTTGCATATCTATGTTGTTGTAGATCAATGGCCCGTGCTACCATTCCCTTGAATTTTAATGCGTTCCTAGAGAAAGCTAACTTGAAAGATGATGGTAGCAACTACACAAACTGGGTCCATAACTTGAGGATTATCCTCATTGCTGCACAGAAGAATTACGTCCTGGAAGCACCGCTAGGTGCAAGACCCGCTGCAGGAGCAACTCCGGATGTTACGAACGTCTGGCAAACTAAAGTTGATGACTACTCGATAGTTCAGTGTGCCATGCTTTACGGCTTAGAATCGGGAATTCAAAGATGTTTTGAACGTCATGGAGCATATGCGATGTTCTAGGAGTTGAAGTTAATATTTCAAGCAAATGTCTGAGTTGAGAGATATGAAGTCTCCAACAAGTTCTATAGCTGCAAGATGGAGGAGAATAGTTCTGTCAGTGAACACATACTCAGAATGTCTGGGTACCATAACCACTTGACTCAGCTGGGAGTTAATCTTCCTGATGATAGTGTCATTGACAGAGTTCTTCAATCACTGCCACCAAGCTATCAAGGCTTCGTGAGAACTATAACATGCAAGGGATGGAAAAGACAATTCCCGAGCTCTTCACGATGCTTAAGGCTGCGGAGGTAGAAATCAAGAAGGAGCATCAAGTGTTGATGGTTAACAAGACCACTAGTTTCAAGAAAAAGGGCAAAGGGAAGAAGGGGAACTTCAAGAAGAATAGCAAGCAAGTTGCTACTCCCGGGAAGAAGCCCAAGTCTCTACCTAAGCCTGAAACTGAGTGCTTCTACTGCAAAGGGACTGGTCACTATAAGCGGAACTGCCCCAAGTATTTGGCGGATAAGAAGGATGGCAAAGTGAAAGGTATATTTGATATACATGTTATTGATGTGTACCTTACTAATGCTTGTAGTAGCACCTGGGTATTTGATATTGGTTTTGTTGCTCATAATTGCAACTCAAAACAAGGGCTACGGATTAAACGAAGATTGGCTAAGGATGAGGTGACGATGCGTGTCAGAAATGGTTCCAAGGTCGATGTGATCGCCGTCTGCACGCTACCTCTACATCCACCTTCGGGATTAGTTTTAGACCTGAATAATTGTTATTTGGTGCCAGCGTTGAGAATGAACATTATATTTGGATCTTGTTTGATGCGAGACGGTTATTCATTTAAATCAGAGAATAATTGTTGTGCTATTTATATGAGTAATATCTTTTATGGTCATGCACCCTTGATGAGTGGTCTATTTTTTTTGAATCTCGATCGTAGTGAAGGAAATATGCCCTAGAGGCAATAATAAAGTTGTTATTTATATTTCCTTGTATCATGATAAATGTTTACTATTCATGCTAGAATTGTATTAACCGGAAAGTTAGTACATGTGTGAATACATAGACAAAACAGAGTGTCCCTAGTATGCCTCTACTTGACTAGCTCGTTAATCAAAGATGGTTAAGTTTCATGACCATGGACATGTGTTGTCATTTGATGAACGGGATCACATCATTGGAGAATGATGTGATGGACAAGACCCATCCGTTAGCTTAGCATAATGGTCGTTAAGTTTTATTGCTATTGCTTTCTTCATGACTTATACATATTCCTCTGACTATGAGATTATGCAACTCCCGAATGCCGGAGGAACACCTTGTGTGATATCAAACATCACAACGTAACTGGGTGGTTATAAAGATGCTCTACAGGTGTCTCTGAAGGTGTTTGTTGGGTTGGCATATCAAGATTAGGATTTGTCACTCCGAGTATCAGAGAGGTATCTCTGGGCCCTCTCGGTAATGCACATCACAATAAGCCTTGCAAGCAATGTGACTAATAAGTTAGTTAAGGGATAATGCATTACGAAACTTGTAAAGAGACTTGCCGGTAATGAGATTGAACTAGGTATGAGGATACCAACGATCGAATCTCGGGCAAGTAACATACCGATGACAAAGGGAATAATGTATGTTGTTATTGCGGTTTGACTGATAAAGATCTTCGTAGAATATGTAGGAACCAATATGAGCATCCAGGTTCCGCTATTGGTTATTGACCGGAGATGTGTCTCGGTCATGTCTACATAGTTCTCGAACCCGTAGGGTCCGCATGCTTAACGTTCGATGATAATTTGTATTATGAGTTATGTGTTTTGGTGACTGAAGATTGTTCGGAGTCCCGGATGAGATCACGGACATGTCGAGGAGTCTCTAAATGGTCGAGCGGTAAAGATTGATATATTGGACGATACTATTCAGACACGGAATGGTTTCAGGATGTTTCAGATATTTATCGGAGTACCGAGGGGTTACCGGAACCCCCCGGGAAAGTAATGGGCCTTCATGGGTCATAGGGGAGAAAGAGAGGGGAGCCCGTAGGGTCGCGCCCCCCTCAAGGGAGTCCGAATTGGACAAGGGGGAGGGGGCGCGGCCCCCTTTCCTCTTTCCCTCTCCCTCTCCCTCTCCTTCCCTTTTCCCTCCGATGAGAAAGGAAAAAGAAGGGGGGCGAATCCTACTAGGAGTGGAGTCCTAGTAGGACTCCCCCCCTTGGCGCGCCCCCTTGGTGGCCGGCCTCCTCCTCCCCTCCTTTGTATTCGGGGGCAGGGGGCACCCCAAAGGACATCAGTTATTCTCTTAGCCGTGTGCGGTGCCCCCCTCCACAGTTTACTCCTCCGGTCATAGCGTCGTAGTGCTTAGGTGAAGCCCTGCGCGGATCACATCACCATCACCGTCACCATGTCGTCGTGCTGACGAAACTCTCCCTCGACCCTCTGCTGGAGCAAGAGTTCGAGGGACGTCATCGAGCTGAACGTGTGCTGAACTTGGAGGTGTTGTACGTTCGGTACTAGATCGGTTGGATCGTGAAGACGTTCGACCACATCAACCGCGTTAACCTAACGCTTCCGCTTTCGGTCTACGAGGGTACGTGGACACACTCTCCCCCTCTTGTTGCTATGCATCTCCTGGATAGATCTTGCGTGATCGTAGGAATTTTTTTGAAATTGCATGCTACGTTCCCAACATTATGGGCCAAGAGGGGAAGCGCACCAGCCACAAGGGGCTGGTGCGGCCCCCATATGGGCCGGCCAAGGTGGAGAAGGAAAGTAGAAGGAGGAAAGGAAAGAAAGGGAATAGGATTCCCCCTTCCTTTCCCCTTCCCCCTCTTTCCTTCCCCCTCCGGCAAATATGGCAGGGGGGCGCCACTTGGGAGGACCGCAAGTAGGGTTCGACCTACTTGGGGCGCCCTCCTGGCTGCTCCTTCCTCCCCCACCTATATATATGTTGGAGGGGGGCGCCTAGCACACCCAGACAATTGTTTAGCCGTGTGCGGCGCCACCCTCCACCGTTTACACCCTTGGTCATATTTTTGTAGTGCTTAGGTGAAGCCCTGCAAGGATCACTTCACCATCACCGTCACCACGTTGTTGTGCTGACGGAACTCATCTACTACCTCGACGTCTTGCTGGATCAAGAAGGCGAGGGACGTCATCGAGCTGATCGTGTGCAGAACGCGGAGGTGACGTGCGTTCGGTACTTGATCGGTTGAAGCGCGAAGAAGTTCGACTACATCAACCGCGCTGTGAAACACTTCTGCTTACGGTCTACGAGGGTACATATGAAGGAAATATGCCCTAGAGGCAATAATAAAGTTGTTATTTTATATCTCCTTATTCATGATAATGGTATATTATTCATGCTAGAATCGTATTGATCGGAAACTTAAATACATGTGTCAATACATAAACAAATACCATGTCCCTAGTAAGCCTCTACTAGACTAGCTCGTTGATCAAAGATGGTTAAGGTTTCCTAACCATAGACATGTGTTGTCATTTGATAACGGGATCACATCATTAGGAGAATGATGTCATGGACAAGACCCATCCGTTAGCTTAGCATACGTTCAGTTTTATTGCCATTTCTTTCGTCATGTCAAATACATATTCCTTTGACTATGAGATTATGCAACTCCTGGATACCGGAGGAATGCCTTGTGTGCTATCAAACGTCACAAGTAACTGGGTGATTATAAAGATGCTCTACAGGTATCTCCGAAGGTGTTTGTTGAGTTGGCATAGTACGAGATTAGGATTTGTCACTCCGAGTATCGAAGAGGTATCTCTGGGCCCTCTTGGTAATACACATCATAAGCTTGCATGCAAATGACTAAGGTGTTAGTCGCGAGGTGATGTATTAAGGAACGAGTAAAGAGACTTGCTAGTAACGAGATTGAACTAGGTGTGAAGATACCGACGATCGAATCTCGGGCAAGTAACATACCGATAGACAAAGGGAATTACGTATGTTGTCATAACGGTTCGACCGATAAAGATCTTCGTAGAATATGTAGGAGCCAATATGGGCATCCATGTTCCACTATTGGTTATTGACCGAAGAGGTGTCTCGGTCATTTCTACATAGTTCTCGAACCCATAGGGTCCGCATGATACGTCTCCAACTTATCTATAATTTTTGATTGTTCCATGCTTATTATATTATCTGTTTTGGATGTTTAATGGGCTTTAATATGCACTATTATATTATTTTTGGGACTAACCAATTAACCGGAGGCCCAGTGCCAGTTGCTGTTTTGTTGCCTATTTCAGTGTTTTACAGAAAAGGAATATTAAACGGAATCCAGACGGAATGAAACCTTCGAGAGGATCGTTTTTGGAACAAACGCAATCCAGGAGACCTGGAGTGGACATCAAGGAAGCAACGAGGCGGCCACGAGGCAGGAGGGCGCGCCCAGGGGGGTAGGCGCGGCCCCACCCTCGTGGGCCCCTCGTAGCTCCACCGACCTACTTCTTTCGCCTATATATATACTCTTATACCCTGAAAACATCCAGGGGAGCCATGAAACCACTTTTCCACCGCCGCAACCTTCTGTACGCGTGAGATCCCACCTTGGGGCCTTTTCCGGTGCTCCGCCGAAGGGGGAATCGATCATGGAGGGCTTCTACATCAACACCATAGCCTCTCCGATGATGTGTGAGTAGTTTACCACAGACCTTCGGGTCCATAGTTATTAGCTAGATGGCTTCTTCTCTCTCTTTGGATCTCAATACAAAGTTCTCCTCGATGTTCTTGGAGATCTATTCGATGTAATACTTTTTGCGGTGTGTTTGCCGAGATCCTATGAATTGTGGGTTTATGATCAAGTTTATCTATGAACAATATTTGATTCTTCTCTGAATTCTTATATGCATGATTTGATATCTTTGCAAGTCTCTTCGAATTATCGGTTTAGTTTGGCCTACTAGATTGATCTTTCTTGCAATGGGAGAAGTGCTTAGCTTTGGGTTCAACCTTGCGGTGTCCTTTCCCAGTGACAGCAAGGGCAGCAAGGCACGTATTGTATTGTTGCCATCGAGGATAAAAAGATGGGGTTTATATCATATTGCTTGAGTTTATCCCTCTACATCATGTCATCTTGCCTAATGCGTTACTCTGTTCTTATGAACTTAATACTCTAGATGCATGTTGGATAGCGGTCAATGTGTGGAGTAATAGTAGTAGATGCAGAATCGTTTTGGTCTACTTGACACGGACGTGATGCCTATGTTCATGATCATGCCTAGATATTCTCATAACTATGCGCTTTTCTATCAATTACTCTGCAGTAATTTGTTCACCCACCATAATTCATGCTATCATGAGAGAAGCCACCAGTGAAACCTATGGCCCCCGGGTCTATTTTCCATCATATAAGTTTCCGATCTATTTTATTTTGCAATTTTTATTTTCAATCTATACAACAAAAATACCAAAAATATTTATCTTATTATCTTTATCAGATCTCACTTTTGCGAGTGACCGTGAAGGGATTGACAATCCCTTTATCGCGTTGGTTGCAAGGTTCTTGATTGTTTGTGCAGGTACTAGGTGTGACACCCCCGATTTGACCGTACACTAATCATGCACGCAAATGTGTACGATCAAGATCAGGGACTCACGGGAAGATATCACAACACAACTCTAAAACATAAATAAGTCATACAAGCATCATAATACAAGCCAGGGGCCTCGAGGGCTCGAATAAAAGTGCTCGATCATAGACGAGTCAACGGAAGCAACAATATCTGAGTACAGACATAAGTTAAACAAGTTTGCTTTAAGAAGGCTAGCACAAAAGTAGCAACGATCGAAAAGGCAAGGCCTCCTGCCTGGGACCTCCTAACTACTCCTCGAAGCCGAACTCCATGTAGAATCATCCTCAGGATCTCTAGCTCCTGGACTCCAGCATCTGGTTGCGACAATCAGGTATAGAAAGGGGAAAAGAGGGAGAGAAGCAACCGTGAGTACTCATCCAAAGTACTCGCAAGCAAGGAGCTACACTACATATGCATGTGTATATGTGTAAAGGGGCCATATCAGTGGACTGAACTGCAGAATGCCAGAATAAGAGGGGGATAGCTAATCCTGTCGAAGACTACACTTCTGGCAGCCTCCATCTTGCAGCATGTAGAAGAGAGTAGATTGAAGTCCTCCAAGTAGCATCGCATAGCATAAACCTACCCGGCGATCCCCTCCTCGTCGCCCTGTTAGAGAGCGATCACCAGGTTATATCCGGCACTTGGAAGGGTGTGTTTTATTAAGTATCCAGTTCTAGTTGTCATAAGGTCAAGGTACAACTCCGGGTCGTCCTTTTACCGAGGGACACGACTATTCGAATAGATAAACTTCCCTGCAGGGGTGCACCACATAACCCAACACGCTCGATCCCATTTGGCTGGACACACTTTTCTGGGTCATGCCCGGCCTCGTAAGATCAACACGTCGCAGCCCCACCTAGGCTCAACAGAGAGGTCAGCACGCCGGTCTAAACCTATGCGCGCAGGGGTCTGGGCCCATCGCCCTATGCACACCTGCACGTTGCGTACGCGGCCGGAAGCAGACCTAGCCCCCTTAATACAAGCGCGAGCTTACGGTCCAATGCGGCGCGCGCCACTCAGTCGCTGACGTCAAAAGAGCTTCGGCTGATACCACGACGTCGGGATACCCATAACTACTCCCGCGTAGATGGTTAGTGCGTATAGACCAAATGGCCAGACTCAGATCAAATACCAAGATCTCGTTAAGCGTGTTAAGTATCTGCGAACGCCGACCAAGGCCAGGCCCACCTCTCTCCTAGGTGGTCTCAACCTGCCCTGTCGCTTCGCCATAAAGTAACAGTCGGGGGCCGTCAGGAACCCAGGCCCACCTCTACCGGGGTGGAGCCACCTGTCCTTTCAGCCCCCTCATCAGAATCACTTGCGGGTACTCCTCGAGCCGACCCGACTTTAGTCACCACATGTGTCATGTATATAATGTACATAGTATATACCCGTGATCACCTCCCGAAGTGATCACGGCCCAGTAGTATAGCATGGCAGACGGACAAGAGTGTAGGGCCACTGATGGAACACTAGCATCCTATACTAAGCAGTAGGATAGCAGGTAAGGGTAACAACTGTAGCAACAATGATAGGCTATGCATCAGAATAGGATTAACCGAAAGTAGTAACATGCTACACTACTCTAATGCAAGCAGTATAGAGAAGAATAGGCGATATCTGGTGATCAAGGGGGGGGGCTTGCCTGGTTGCTCAGACAAGAAGGAGGGGTCGTCGGGGACGTAGTCGACCACAGGGGCATCAACATCGTCACGGGGTCTACCGAAGAGAAGAGGGGGGAGAAACAGTAAATACATAGCAAGCAAGTGCATAACAGGACAACAGGCAGAGCTAGACGTGTTCTAACGCGGTATGAGGTGATACCGGTGAAGGGGGGAAACATCCGGGAAAGTATCCCCGGTGTTTCGCGTTTTCGGACAGATGAACCGGAGGTGAAATGTTGCAGGTTCACTATGCTAGGGATGCGTGGGGAACGAACGGGATGCGTATTTGGATTCGTCTCGTCGTTCTGAGCAACTTTCATGTAGAAAGTATTTTCATCCGAGTTACGGATTATTTTATATGATTTTCTAAAGTTTTAGCAATATTCTGAAATTATTATTAATTCGAAATTAATTGGAAAAATGCTATGCGCACCCAGCACATGGTACACAGAAGTGTACCCAGGGGATGACAGATGGGCCAAGGGGGACCCAGTTGACCAGTCAAGGTTTGACTGGTCAACAGGTGGTGGGGCCCCCCTGTCATTGAGACATCTAACTAATTACAGACTAGTTAGGCTAACTAAGTAATTAGTTTAGTTAAACTATTTTAATTAAGTTAAGTAATTAGTTAATTAATTAATTTTTATATTATTATTCATTTATTTTATTTTATTTATTTATTTTAGAAAAAGGGGCGTGGGGCCCCTGGGTCAGTGGCCCAGGGGGCCAAAACAGGCGGCAGTGTAGCGGGCGTGTGCGGGACGAAGCCCGCCCGGGCACAGGGGATGGCCGCGGGGCGAGGGCGGTCCCCGGCGGGGCGCAGGACGGCGGCGAGCCCGGCGGCTGTGGGCATGGCCAGGTGCGGGGCGCGGCACTGCGGGGCAGAGGCCGAGCCCCGGGGGAGCCGGTCGCGGAGCGGCGGAGGCGAAGCAGAGGCGGCCGCGGCGGCTCGGTGATGGAGGCGGGGCGGTTGGGGGCGACGACGGCGGAGAACGCCGGCAGGCGAGCAGCGGTAGGCGGCGGGGGAGGCGCGGTGGCGCCGAGGGGGGGCAACGAAACGGTGCGGGCGCAGTGGCGGAAGTGGTGCGGAGGTGTCCGAGGGCCGGCGCGCGTGGTCGCGGCCAGGGGCGGAGTGAGCACGGGCCGGGGCGAGGCAGTGCGCAGGCGGGGCGGAAAAGGGTGCGCGCGGGGAGGCAGAGGTCGCGGCGGGAGCGGGCGAGTACGTGCGGGAGAGCGGAGCTCCGGCGGTCCGGCCACGACAGCCGAAGTGCGGGGCGGCGGCTAAACGGCGATGGAACGGCGAGGGAAAAGAGGGAATCAAACGAGGGGCTCACAGTGAACTCGGGGACGTGGTAGGGGTGGCCGGAGGTGGACCGGAGCGGAGGCAATCGACGCCGGACGCCGGCGATGTACGCATTGATGATGAGGTCGATGGCGGGTGTACGGGTCGTCCTTGCTCGATTCAGTGTTCGGGGTAGACGAAGTAGACCGCGACGGTTCTCCTGGACATCTTGGCGCGTCGAGGGGAGGCCGGTGGAGGAGATCGGCGGCGATGGCCGCGGCGGCTGTGGCGGGGATGACGGCTCGATGCGGAACGTACATGGTCTTTTGGCTTCGATCCAGAGGCGTAGGTGAAGGAGACGAGGTCGGGGAGGCTCCTGGCCACCTTGTTGTAGCTCGGGGATGCCCCGGAGCACGGCAACGACGACGCCGGCGGCGACGGGGGTCTTGGGCGCGAGCTCTAACAGAGAGAGAGAGAGAGAGGGAAGGGAAGGGGATTGCGAGGCTAGGGTTCGCCGAGGGGCCGCGGGAGCGATCTAGTAGGCAGGGCAGGGGGTGCGGATGGCCGACGTGTGTGCATCGCCGGCAATGGCGCCGGTGGATGAGCGCCACGCCCACCCCTGCCTCTGTAGCTGGAGATGGGGGGCAAGTTGGGTGTGGACTGGGCCGTTTTGCTAGATGGGCCAAGGGGCCCAGTAGATTAGGTTTCTTTTCTTTTTACTAGTATTTTTCCATTTACTTTCCTGTTTATTTATTTAGCCACTGTTTTGTACTTTCTTTTAGCTTCAAAATATTTTTTCAAAATGTAAAACCTTGCCATATAATTACTATGCATTATTTTGCACTGCCACAAAAAGTTTGGATTCAAAATAATTTATTAAGTTTGAGTTTATATTTAAATGGGATAAAAAAGGTGTTGTTGGTCCATTGTTTTAATATCCAGGGGAAATTTTATATAAAAACAAAATGTTAATTCTTTCATGCAAATTGTTAGTGAATATTTGCAACCTAACGCACATTTTTATTTTTCCATTTGAAAACTTTATTTATTTGACTTTAAATTAAATTTGAATTCGAACGGGATTCAAATCATCGCGAGATTGACAACAGTAATCGTGGTGACGTGGCATCATTAGTAGAGGGTTACTGTAACTTAATTACTCGGGCGTCACACTAGGAGACTTGCGTGTAATCTCCTACTGGATTGATACCTTGGTTCTCAAAAACTGAGGGAAATACTTACGCTACTTTGCTGCATCACCCTTTCCTCTTCAAGGGAAAACCAACACATGCTCAAGAGGTAGCAAGAAGGATTTCTGGCGCCGTTGCCGGGGAGGTTTACCCAAAGTCAAGTCAAGATTTGATCTCCCGTCAACTTGCCAATTTCTGGCGCCGTTGCCGGGGAGGTTTACGCTAAGTCAAGCCAAGATTTGATCTCCCGTCAACTTGCCAATTTCTGGCGCCGTTGCCGGGGAGATCTATGCTCAAGTGAAGACAATACCAAGTACCCATCATAAACTCTTCTCCCTCGCATTACATTATTTTCCATTCGCCTCTCGTTTTCCTCTCCCCCACTTCTAAAACGATTTTCGAAAACCTTTGCCTTTTCTTCGCCCTCCTTCCGTTCGATCTTGTGTTACCATGTGCCTTCTTTTTGCTTGCATCTTCGCTTTCTAAAAGTTTATGGATCCTCATCCCCTTGCTAATCTTTTTAAGAGGTCCAATTATGATGGACCAATTTCTAGTGATTTGAGTGCACTAGATTATTTTTATGAGGTTTTGCTTGAAATTCGTGAATCTGAAAATTGTGATGAAGAAATTTATGAAGAGATTCACGATAGCTCCTTGAATAAAAAGCATGATTGCAATGATTTTACTATAAATTCTCTTGATGTCAATTGTGCTAATAATATGCAAAACCCTAAGCTTGGGGATGCTAGTTTTGCTATGTCTACTACTTGTTGCAATGATCATGATTGGGGTGATTCTTCTTATGATCTTGAAAATTTATTTAAGCCCCATGATGAATATGAGATTGATAATAGTGGTTGCAATAATATTGAAAGTGGGTTTGGAAGAGTGTCAAATTTAGATCCCACATAATTGGAGAATGTTCAATCTTATGGTATTTTTGATAAAAGTGGGTTTGGAGAGGTCATGACTTTAGTTAATGATAATCCCACTATTTTGGAAGAGTGTCAACTTCGCATGCATGTGGATCGTGTTAAGAATATGTTATGTGATAGGTATTTTGTTGAATTTTCCTATGATCCTACATGTAATTATTATGAGAGAGGAAAATATGGTTGTAGAAATTTTCATGTTACTAAATTACCTCTCGTTATGTTGAGATTGCTATTGTTTCTTTCCTCTTCCTTGCATATGCTAGTTTTTGCTTGCTATGATAATTTGTTTGCCTATAAGATGCCTATGCATAGGAAGTATGTTAGACTTAGATGTCTTTGTCACGTGTTTCATGATGCTCTCTTTGCGCTTAAATTCTTGTCTTTCATGTGAGCATCATCAAAATTATTAATGCCTAGCTAGGGGCGTTAAACAATAGCGCTTGTTGGGAGGCAACCCAATTATATTTTTGTTCCTTGATTTTTGTTCCTGTTTAGTAATAAATAATTCATATAGCCTCTGTTTATATGTGGTTTTATGTTTTAATTAGTGTTTGTGCCAAGTATAACCTTTGGGAAGACTTGGGTGAAGTGTATGCGATCTTGCTGTAAAAAACAGAAACTTTAGTGCTCACGAGATTAGCTGCCATTTTTTACTGGAGAGTGATTTTAGGTTGATTCTTTTTTCAGATGATTAATAGATAAATTACTCACGTCCGGCAAATTATTTCAGATTTTTGGAGTTCCATAAGTATATGTTTGATACAGATTACTACAGACTGTTCTGTTTTTGACAGATTCTGTTTTTCGTGTGTTGTTTGCTTATTTTGATGAATCTATGACTAGTCTCGGGGGGTATGAACCATAGAGAAGTTGGAATACAGTAGGTTTAACACCAATATAAATAAAGAATGAGTTCATTACATTACCTTAAAGTGCTGGTTTGTTTTCTTACACTAACGGAGCTCATAAGATTTTCTGTTAAGTTTTGTGTTGTGAAGTTTTCAAGTTTTTGGTAAAGATTTGATGGATTTTGGAATAAGGAGTGGCAAGATCCTAATCTTGGGGATGCCCAAGGCACCCCAAGGTAAAATTCAAGGACAACCAAAAGCCTAAGCTTGGGGATGCCCCAGAAGGCAACCCCTCTTTCGTCTTCGTCTATCGGTAACTTTACTTGAGGCTATGTTTTTATTCACCACATGATATGTGTTTTGCTTGGAGCGTCTTGTATGATTTGAGTCTTTGCTTTTTAGTTTACCACAATCATACTTGCTGTACACACCTTTTGGGAGAGACACATATGAATCGGAATTTATTAGAATACTCTATGTGCTTCACTTATATCTTTTGAGCTAGATAATTTTGCTCTAGTGCTTCGATTATATCTTTTTAGAGCACGGTGGTGGTTTTATTTTATAGAAATTATTGATCTCTCATGCTTCACTTACATTGTTTTGAGAGTCTTTTAGAACAGCATGGTAATTTGCTTTGGCTATAAAATTAGTCCTAATATGATAGGCATCCAAGATGGGTATAATAAAAACTTCCATATAGAGTGCATTGAATACTATGAGAAGTTTGATACTTGATGATTGTTTTGAGATATGAAGATGATAATTAGAGTTGTGCTAGTTGAGTAATTGTGAATTTGAGAAATACTTTTGTTGGAGTTTGCAAGTAGCGTAGCATGCACGTATGGTAACCGTTGTGTAACAAATTTGAAGCATGAGGTGTTTCTTTGATTGTCCACCTTATGAGTGGCGGTCGGGGACGAGCGATGGTCTTTTCCTACCAATCTATCCCCCTAGGAGCATGCGCGTAGTGCTTGGTTTTGATGACTTGTAGGTTTTTGCAATAAGTATGTGAGTTCATTATGACTAATGTTGAGTCCATGGATTATACACACTCTCACCTTTCCATCATTGCTAGCCTCTTCGGTACCGTGCATTGCCCTTTCTCATCTTGAGAGTTGGTGCAAACTTCCCCGGTGCATCCAAACCCCGTGATATGATATGCTCTATCACACATAAACCTGCTTATATCTTCCTCAAAACAGCCACCATACCTACCTATTATGGCTTTTCCATAGCCATTCCGAAATATATTGCCATGCAACTTTTCACCGTTCCGTTTATTATGACACGCTTCATCATTGTCATATTGCTTTGCATGATCATGTAGTTGACATCATATTTGTGGCAAGGCCACCATGCATAATTTTTCATACATGTCACTCTTGATTCATTGCCCATCCCGGTACACCGCCAGAGGCACTCATATAGAGTCATATTTTGTTCTAGTATCGAGTTGTAATCATTGAGTTCTAAATGAATAGAAGTGTGATGATCATCATTATTAGAGCATTGTCCCGTGTGAGGAAATAAAAAAGGGAGAAAGGCCAAATAAAAAAAGAGAAAGGCCAAATAAAAAAGAAGAAAAAGAAGAAGAGAAAGGCCAGATAAAAAAAGGGAGGGCCAAAAAAATGAGAGAAAAAGAGAGAAGGGACAATGCTACTATCCTTGTTCCACACTTGTGCTTCAAAGTAGCACCATGATCTTTATGATAGAGAGTCTCTTATTTTGTCACTTTCATATACTAGTGGGAATTTTTCATTATAGAACTTGGCTTGTATATTCCAACAATGGGCTTCCTCAAACGCCCTAGGTCTTCGTGAGCAAGCAAGTTGGATGCACACCCACTTAGTTTCTTTTGTTGAGCTTTCATACATTTATAGCTCTAGTGCATCCGTTGCATGGCAATCCCTACTCCTTGCATTGACATCAATTGATGGGCATCTCCATAGCCCGTTGATTAGCCGCATCAATGTGAGACTTTCTCCTTTTTTGTCTTCTCCACACAACCTCCATTATCATAGTCTACTCCACCCATAGTGCTATATCCATGGCTCACGCTCATGTATTGCGTGAAAGTTGAAAAAGTTTGAGAATACTAAAGTATGAAAAAATCGCTTGGCTTGTCATCGGGGTTCTGCATGATTAGCGCATTTTTGTGTGACGAAAATGGAGCATGACAAACTATATGATTTTGTAGGGATGAGCTTTCTTTGGCCATGTTATTTTGAGAAGACATAATTGCTTAGTTAGTATGCTTGAAGTATTATTATTTTTATGTCAATATTAAACTTTTATCTTGAATCTTTCGGATCTGAACATTCATGCCACAATAAAGGAAATTACAATTAAAATTATGTTTGGTAGCATTCGACATCAAAAATTCTGTTTTTATCATTTACCTACTCGAGGACGAACAGGAATTAAGCTTAGGGATGCTGATACGTCTCCAACGTATCTATAATTTTTGATTGTTCCATGCTATTATATTATCTGTTTTGGATGTTTAATGGGCTTTAATATGCACTTTTATACTATTTTTGGGACTAACCTATTAACCGGAGGCTCAGTGCCAGTTGCTGTTTTTTTTGCCTATTTCAGTGTTTTACAGAAAAGGAATATCAAACGGAATCCAAACGGAATGAAACCTTCGCGAGGATCATTTTTGGAACAAACGCAATCCAGGAGACTTGGAGTGGACGTCAAGGAAGCAACAAGGCGGCCACGAGGCAGGAGGGCGCGCCCCCACCCTTCTGGGCCCCTCGTAGCTCCACCGACCTACTTCTTTCGCCTATATATACTCTTATACCCTGAAAACATCCAGGGGAGCCACGAAACCACTTTTCCACCGCCGCAACCTTCTGTACCCGTGATATCCCATCTTGGGGCCTTTTCCGGCGCTCCGCCGGAGGGGGAATCGATCACCGAGGGCTTCTACATCAACACCATAGCCTCTCCGATGATGTGTGAGTAGTTTACCACAGACCTTCGGGTCCATAGTTATTAGCTAGATGGCTTATTCTCTCTCTTTGGATCTCAATACAAAGTTCTCCTCGATGTTCTTGGAGATCTATTCGATGTAATACTTTTTGTGGTGTCTTTGCCGAGATCCGATGAGTTGTGGGTTTATGATCAAGTTTATCTATGAACAATATTTGATTCTTCTCTGAATTCTTATATGCATGATTTGATATCTTTGCAATTCTCTTTGAATTATCGGTTTAGTTTGGCCTACTAGATTGATCTTTCTTGCAATGGGAGAAGTGCTTAGCTTTGGGTTCTATCTTGCGGTGTCCTTTCCCAGTGACAGTAAGGGCAGCAAGGCACGTATTGTATTGTTGCCATCGAGGATAAAAAGATGGGGTTTATATCATATTGCTTGAGTTTATCCCTCTACATCATGTCATCTTGCCTAATGCGTTACTCTGTTCTTATGAACTTAATACTCTAGATGCATGCTGGATAGCGGTCGATTTGTGGAGTAATAGTAGTACATGCAGAATCGTTCGGTCTACTTGACACGGACGTGATGCCTATGTTCATGATCATGCCTAGATATTCTCATAACTATGCGCTTTTCTATCAATTGCTCGGCAGTAATTTGTTCATCCACTGTAATTTATGCTATCATGAGAGAAGCCACTAGTGAAACCTATGGCCCCCGGGTCTATTTTCCATCATATAAGTTTCCGATCTATTTTATTTTGAAATTTTTATTTTCAATCTATACAACAAAAATACCAAAAATATTTATCTTATTATCTTTATCAGATCTCACTTTTGCGAGTGACCGTGAAGGGATTGACAACCCCTTTATCGCGTTGGTTGAAAGGTTCTTGATTGTTTGTGCAGGTACTGGGCGACTTGCGTGTAATCTCCTACTGAATTGGTACCTTGGTTCTCAAGAACTGAGGGAAATACTTATGCTACTTTGCTGCATCACCCTTTCCTCTTCAAGGGAAAACCAACGCATGCTCAAGAGGTAGCAGCGCACGCTTAACTTTCGTTGAAGATAGTGTTATATGAGTTATATGATTTGGTGACCGAATGTTGTTCGGAGTCCCGGATGAGATCACGGACATGACGAAGAGTCTCAAAATGGTCGAGAGGTAAATATCGATATATAGGTCGATGGTATTTGGACACCCGAAGTGTCTCGGGACGTACCGAGAAGGAATCGGGTCACCGAAAGGGGTTCCGGGCACCCCCCGGCAAGTTATGGGCTTAATGGGCCAAAGGGAGGGATAGACCAGCCCACTAGGGGGCTGGTGCACCCCTCCACTTGTTTGGACAGCCCTGGGAAAGGAAAAGGGGGAGGGATAGCCCCTCCTGCCTTTCCCTCTCATGGGAGAAAGGAAAGGGAGGGGCGCCACCCTCTCGCGCCTTTCCCCGCACTCCAAATAAGGAAAGAAGGGGGCACAGCTTGGGGTGGGCCCCAAGTAGGATTCCTCCTACTTGGACGCCTCCTTTGGCTGCTCCTCCCTCCCTCCCACCTATATATATGTGGGAGGGGGGCGCCTAGCACACACCAGACAATTGCCTAGCCGTGTGCGGCGCCCCCTCTCCATCGTTTACACCCCCGGTCATATTTTCATAGTGCTTTGGCGAAGCCCTGCGGAGATCACTTCACCATCACCGTCACCATGCTGTCGTGCTGACGGAACTCATCACTACCTCGACGTCTTGCTGGATCAAGAAGGAGAGGGATGTCACGGAGCTGAACGTGTGCAGAACACGGAGGTGTCGTGCGTTCGGTACTTGATCGGTTGAAGCGCGAAGAAGTTCGACTACATCAACTGCGTTGTGAAACGCTTCTGCTTACGGTCTACGAGGGTACGTAGACACACTCTCCCCCTCGTTGCTACGCATCTCCATGGATAGATCATTGTGTGTGCGTAGAATTTTTTTTGTTTTCCATGCAACGATTCCCAACAGTGGCATCATGAGCCAGGTCTATGCGTAGATGATATGCATGAGTAGAACACAAAGAGTTGTGGGTGGTGATAGTCATACTGCTTACCACCTACGTCTTATTTTGATTCGGCGGTATTGTGGTATGAAGCGGTCCGGACCAATCTTACATGTCCACGCACATGAGACCGGTTTCACCGACTGACATGCAACTAGTTTTGCATAAAGGTGGCTGGCGGGTGTCTATTTCTCCTACTTTAGTTGAATCAAATTTGACTGCGGCCGGTCCTTGAAGAAGGTTAAAACGGTAAACTTGACGAAACACCATTGTGGTTTTTGCCGTAGGTAAGAACGGTTCTTGCTAGAAACCCGTAGCAGCCATGTAAAACTTGCAACAACAAAGTAGAGGACGTCTAACTTGTTTTTGCAGGGTATGTTGTGATGTGATATAGTCAAGACATGACGTGATATACATTATTGTATGAGATGATCATGTTTTGTAAGTTATCGGTAACCGGCAGGAGCCTTATGGTTGTCTCTTTATTGTATGAAATGCAAACACCATGTAATTGCTTTACTTTATCACTATGTGTTAGCGATAGTTGTAGAAGCAATAGTTGGTGAGACGACCATGACACAACGATGGAGATCAAGGTGTCGAGCCGGTGATGATGGAGATCATGACGATGCTTTAGAGATGGAGGTCAAAAGCACGAGATGATGATGGCCATATCATGTCACATATTTTGATTGCATGTGATGTTTATCTTTTATGCATCTTATTTTGCTTAGTACGGCAGTAGAATTATAAGATGATCCCTTCACTAAATTTCAAGGTAATAGTGTTCTCCCTGAGTATGCACCGTTGCTACAGTTCGTTGTGTTGAGACACCATGTGATGATCGGGTGTGATAGACTCTACGTTGACATACAACGGGTGCAAGGCAGTTTTGCACATGCGGAATACTTGGGTTAAACTTGATGAGCCTAGCATGTACAGACATGGCCTCGAAACATTGGATATCGAAAGGTCGAACCTGAGTCATATAGTAGATATGATCAACATAGAGATGTTCACCATTGATAACTACCTCATCTCACGTGATGATCGGACATGGGTTAGTTGATTTGGATCACGTATCACTTAAATGATTTGAGGGATGTCTATTTAAGTGGGAGTTCTTAAGTAATTTGATTAATTGAACTTAATTTATCATGAACTTAGTCCTGATAGTATTTGCATATCTATGTTGTAGATCAGTAGCTCACGATAAAGCTCCTATATTTTTTTTATGTTCCTAGAGAAAACTAAGTTGAAAGATGATGGTAGCAATGATACGGACTGGGTCCGTGATCTGAGGATTATCCTCATTGCTACACAGAAGAATTATGTCCTTGATGCACCGCCAGGTGACAGACCTATTGCAGGAGCAGATGCAAACGTTATGAACGTCTGGCAAGCTCGGTATGATGACTACTTAATAGTTTAGTGCACCATGCTTTACGGCTTAGAACTGGGACTTCAAAAATGTTTTGAACGCCACGGAGCATATGAGATTTCCGAAGAGCTGAAATTGGTATTTCAGACTCATGCCCATGTCGAGAGGTATGAGACCTTTGACAAGTACTTTGCCTACAAGATGGAGGAGAATAGCTCAGTCAGTGAGCATGTGCTCAGAATGTCTGGGTACTACAATCGCTTGAATCAAGTGGAAGTTAATCTTCCAAATAAGATAGTGATTGACAAAGTTCTCTAGTCACTATAACTAAGCTACTAGAATTTCATGATAAACTATAATATGCAAGGGATGACGAAAATGATACCCGAGCTCTTCGCGATGCTGAAATCGGAGAAGGTAGAAATCAAGAAAGAGCATCAAGTGTTGATGTTTAACAAGACCACTAGTTTCAAGAAAAAGGACGAGGGAAAGAAAGGGAACTTCAAGAAGAATGGCAAGCAAGTTGTCGCTCCCATGAAGAAGCCCAAAGCTGAACCCAAGCCTGAAACTGAGTGCTTCTACTGCAAAGGAAATGGTCACTGGAAGCGGAACTGCCCCAAATACTTGGCGGATAAGAAGAATGGCAAAGTGGACAAAAGTATATTTGATATACATGTTATTGATGTGTACCTTACTAGTGTTCATAGTAGCACCTGGGTATTCGATACCGGTTCAGTTTCTAAGATTAGTAACTCAAAACAGGAGTTGCAGAATAAACAGAGACTAGTTAAGTGCGAGGTGACGATGTGTGTTGGAAGTGATTCCAAGGTTGATACGATCACCATCACACACTCCCTCTACCTTCGGAATTAGCGTTGAACCTAAATAAATCTTATTTGGTGTTTGCGTTGAGCATGAATATGATTATATCATGTTTATTGCAGTACGTTATTCATTTAAGTTAGAGAATAATTGTTGTTCTGTTTACATGAATAAAACCTTCTATGGTCATACACCCAATGTGAATGGTTTATTGAATCTCGATCGTAGTGATACACATATTCATAATATTGATGCCAAAAGATGCAAATTTGATAATGATAGTGCAACATACTTGTGGCACTGCCGATTAGGTCATATTGGTGTAAAGCGCATGAAGAAACTCCATGCGGATGGACTTTTGGAATCACTTCATTATGAATCATTTGATACTTGCGAACCATGTTGATACGTCCATTTTGCATCATGTTTACCTACTGTTATTTATAATGTTTTTATCCATAATAATGCTTTTTGAGTAATTCTAATGCCTTTTCTATCATAATATGCAAGGTACACACAAAGAGGGAGAATTCCGGCAGCCGGAAATCTGGACCTGGAAAAGCTACGTCATGCCACCTATTCTGCACAACTCCAAATGAGTTGAAACTTCGTGAGGATTTTTTATGGAATAAAGAAGAAATACTGGAGCAAATAACCATCGGAGGGGGGCCACCTGGTGAGCACAAGACACCAGGGCACGCCTGGCCCCCCAGGCGCACCCTGGTGGGTTGTGCTTAGCCAGCCCATCTCCAGTGCCCATCTTCTGGTATATAAGTCATTTTGACCTAGAAAAAATAACGAGAGGACTTTCGGGATGGAGCACCGCCGTCTCGAGGCGGAACTTGGGCAGGAGCACTTTTGCCCTCCGGCGGATCGATTCCGCCAGGGGAACTTCCCTCCCGGAGGGGGAAATCATCGTCATCATCATCACCAATAACTCTCCCATCTTGGGGAGGGCAATCTTGTAACATCCCAAATTTTCAATTTGGAATGTTATACATAGAACATCATTGCATATCATGTTTTATTGCATTTTGACAAATCCTCGATAAATCCTAAGCAACTCAAGGACCCTCGGAGAGAGTTGGGGATTTTCTCGAATTTTCTTATTTGAATTTTCAAACGAGGATTGAGATTTTAATTATTTTTCTCACCGGAAAAATATTTCATTTTTAAGATAAACGAGAGGAGAAAATATGACTTCTCCAGAACAATTGAAATACTGGACGAAAAATGTTAAAATCATTAATTGGAATTTATTTGATTTTATTTGCAATTTTTATTGCATTTAAAAAATATGCATGTTTTCCAAATATTTATTTTTGATTAAAAAATGTTCACCCTATTCTAGATTTTCTAACTAGACGGGGAAAATTTATTTCATATTTTTCTGAGTTTTATTTATTTTTCTACGCATTTTTCTTCGCGGAACTTAAAAAAAAACGCGCCCGCGCTCCGACTGGGCCAAAGGCCCAGCCGACGGCCCGCCTCGCCGGTTTCCTCTTCCCGCACGGCCGCCGGAGTCCGGCCGAGCCACGACGCCGCCGCCGCCTCGGTTGCCCCTCCCCCAAGCCGCCCTCGCCGCCCCTCCATATATATAGCCCCCCCTCGCCTCCTCACCCGACGCCGCCGCCCGCCGCACCCGCCGCCCCGCCGCCGCACCCGCGCCGCCGCTCGCCGAGCCCCGCGCCGCCGCCGCTCGTCGCCCCGCCGCCGCCCCTCGCCTCGCCCGCCGAGCCCGAGCCCCGCACCCCCGCCCCGCCGGAGCCCTCGCCGGAGTAGCCCGACGAGGTACTGCCACTGCCGTTTTGCGTTGACCGGTTTTTTTAAAAAAAAAACCCTTCGTTTAAAAAAACCCTAGATTGGTTTTTTTTCGGTTTTCTTATTTCGCGAGCGTTTACCGAACCGTTCGTTTTAACGAACACGTTCGTCGGTTTTTCTCTGTTAACGAACGTCCGTTCTTTAACCGTTCGTCCGTTTTTCTTTTTCGGCGGATTTTCTCGTTATTTTCTCAGATTCGATTTCTGATCGAATCTTCGATTCTGTTTAACTTCTCGCTCGTTTATCGGAATCAGGTGATTCAAGCGCCTAGAGTTTCGTCTCGAAATTCTCTTTCCGTTTAACCTACTCAAACAAGATTTTGCCACAGTAAAATTTGACCTAGATCCAGATTAGCAAACGAAGTTTCTTTCTTTCGCCGTTTGACTTTCGTTGTTTCTTTCGAGTTGATTCTTTTTGCAAACCGGAGTTCTTAAGTTGAACTTTCTGGTTGGATCTTTCATTCGAGTTTTACCTGTGCATTAGTTGAGTACTGATTGTATGCCTGTTTGTTTGTGATAGAGTACCCGGAGTGTGCCGCTTGTTACTTCGAATCGCTAGGTTTTGCGGATCATCAGCAAGGCAAGTAACACTTTGATCATACCCAGTTTTATTGCATTAGATCTATTTTTCTCAAACACATTGCATGGTTAGGATCTAAATAAACTGTGGGTATTGGGAAGTAGTTGAGGTAGTACCTATTGCCCTGTTTTCTTATCAAACCCTTGGGAGTTACTTCTACGTTGCTTTTATATTTCCATGCTATGCGTAGACGTGGATTGGGTTTGAGAGATATTCATGACAGATGTGAGTGTTTAATAATGGTTCAACTTAAGGTGGCAACTAAAACTCACATCTGGGTGGATTGAGGCACCTGGAGAACCCAGTGTTGTCTGTATGTATAAGGTCCGCCACCCAGGCTCAAAGGGATCATAAGATTATTCATGCTAGAAACTTCCGTGTGCAGCCGCAAGCTATTATGGGCTCTAGCATAGCTGAGTAGGTTACAGGATCTCTTGAAGAGGTGGACTAGCAGATGTAGGGGAAAGTAGGTGTACCGGTCCATCCGGAGTAAAGAGTGACTGTTTCTGAAAGACTGTGTCTCGGTCATCCGTTTCTCAAACATCATGCAGTGCGAGAATCAAGCGGAGGCGATCGAGTCTTGTGGGAAAAGTGCACAAACCTCTGCAGAGTGTACAAACTGATCATGATTAGCCGTGTCCCCGGTTATGGACAACTTGAGTATCTAGTACCTGGATTATCATTTGAATCTCATCACTGTGATACTTATAATTAATTTTGTTGGGTTAATGATGACACTTAATTGGGATTGAGTTGGAGGTACCTTCTCAATGTTTCAACCACCATGATAGTTAAATAAAATTTATTCCTTTGTAGTAGGATAAAATTGGCTTTTCGCAAAACTGTAACCATAGAGCTTTCCACCAGCCATATATGCATATAGTATAGCATTATCATTGTTTATTGTTCTCTAGGTGTTACATTGCCAGCATATTCCATGTGCTGACCCGTTTTCGGGCTGCAACGTTTCATGTTGCAGACTTTTCAGACGACGAGTAAGGTGCCTTAGGTCGTGGTCTTATACTCAGTGATGCCGCTGGAGTTGATGGACTCACTTATCTTCCAAGTCTTCCGCTGCTATCGTTATTAGATGGCCTTAAGCCATGTTTATCATACTTAGTCTCTTTGGAGATATTCGATGTAATAAGTGTGTGATTGCTACTCTGTTATAAATCCTCCATTTGTACTATGCGTGTCAGCATTACTGATCCAGGGATGACACTGGTGCACAGCAGCACAGGCCATTTGAGGTCTGGTCGCTACAAAGTTGGTATCAGAGCACACGCTGACTATAGGACACGACCACTAAGCTTAAGCCCTAGAAAAACTTCTCTCTTCTCATTTCTGACCCCTCTCCACTTCTACTCTTTTAGGAATGACGAATGCAAGGAGCAAGTTCATGCAACCCGACGAAGACACGCCGTTTGGACGACACTTGAAGGAAGTCACCAAGTACTTGAACATAGGAATACCAAGCGTCACCGGAACCTACAACGCTACATTACCTGAAGAGGAGAGCTGGAAGATTCAAGTTATCATTCCAGGAAGAACATTTGCGCCAATTACGGAACCCATAAGAATGGTTTTCGAAGCACCAACTTGGAGTTTAGGGAAGAGCATGGCCGCACATATCGCCATGGGACGCATTGGAGAAGTCTACCACCAGGAGCTTAAAGATACGATTTATCAAATTTGTGGACGTCGAGACGCGCAATGGGAGATGATCAAGACCAAGAAGGATGGATCAATTGCAGCTTTCATTCAGGAGCAGAACCAACATATTCGACGCCAGGAGAACCAGATGTGTACGGACAAGGAGGAACTAAAGAAGGCATTCACGAAGATCAAGGAGCTCCAAGAAGAACTCAAGGCTACACGTGAAGATTATTTGGAGGAAATCAACGCACTAGTCGGGAAGATTGACGACCTGGAGAAGAAGATTGGAGCATCCGTGGGAAATCCAGTGCCAAAAGCAGAAGTCGATGAATGCACTTGTCCGGATAACTACATCATCATTGACGACACCGACTCGGAACCAAGTGAAGACGAATGGATTGATGAAGCTGGAGCAGACATCATGGAGTCTTCAACGGATCAGAATTTTTAGTAGACTACCATATCAGTAGTAGTTTTCCCCCCATTTAATAGTTTAGTTCGAGCACTTTGTAACGCTAGTTAGATCGATTGTTTTGCCTTGTTTGGATTGATTGAGTGATATTGATTGAATTTGTCTCATGAGCATATGGGTAGTGTTTTCTCTCTAGACCTCATTCTATTCTTAATTCTCATCTTTTCTAAACCTATCAGATGCCTCCAAGACGCGACACCGGATTTGTTTTTCCGCCAGAGATCACCCAGTTGATTCAGCAACAGAATGCCTTGATGCAAGTGTTAGTTCAGAATCAAGGCAACAACAACAACAACAACCCACCGCCACCACCACCTGTTGATCACTTAGCCCGTTTCTTAAGGCTAAACCCGCCGGTGTTTTCCAGTAGCACCGAGCCGATTGTTGCAGATGATTGGCTCCGCAAAGTTGGAAGGGAGTTGACCACTGCAGGATGCACAGATGCGGAAAGAGTGCGTTTTGCCGCACATCAGCTTGATGGACCCGCAGCATCATGGTGGGAGAATTATACAGCCACGCACCCTATTGACACTGTCACATGGGACCAGTTTCAGCAAGCTTTCCGTACAGCACATGTTTCAGCAGGAGCTATGGCTATGAAGAAGCGTGAGTTTCGTAACCTACGCCAAGGAGGACGCACCGTAGGCCAGTATGTGGAAGATTTCAGTAAGTTAGCACGTTATGCACCAGATGACGTTGCTACAGATGCTGCCAAGCAGGAGAAGTTTCTGGAAGGATTGAATGATGAACTGAGTATGCAGTTGATGGTAGCAACCTTCAACAACTACCAGGAGCTGGTAGATAGAGCTCTCATGATAGAAGGGAAGCAACAACAGATCGAAAACCGCAAAAGGAAATATGGACAAGGGAAGTACAATTCTGGAGCCCAGCAGAAGCCACGATTTACCCCGAAGCTGGGAGGACAGTTTCAACATACCCATGGAGGAGGTAGTTCGCACAACCATAATGGCTCCAAGAATGGTAATGGGAATGGAGGAGGAAACGGACAGAACCGCACCAACCCATCTACCCCAACCAAGAGAGATCTAAGTCACATTACTTGTTTCAAGTGCCAGAAGACGGGACATTATGCAACTGATTGTCCCGAAGCCCAAAATGGAAATGGCAATGGAAGCTCTGGGAAGAAGTCGAACCCGTTCAACAAAGGACATGTGAACCACGTAAGCGTGGAGGAGATTGAAGCTCAGCCTGATGCAGTAATAGGTAAGTTTTTGGTTAAGTCATTTACTGCAACTGTTCTTTTCGATACTGGTGCATCGCATTCATACATATCAAGGGGATTCGTAAACAAGTTTAAGATGTCCACCCAAGTTCTCAAAACCCCTATGTTAGTAACCTCGCCAGGAGCAGAGTATATGGCCACCCAAGGATGTTTTCAGATACCATTGGCCATTGGTAGGAATGTTTCCCCTCAGACCTCATTGTTTTGGAATCGCAAGGTTTGGATGTGATTTTGGGAATGGATTGGCTATCGTTGTATGGAGGAAACATCGATTGTGCCAACAAGACTATTTTGCTTACCACCCCGGAAGGGAAAAGGATCAAGTATGTATCCCGGCATATGCCGAAGAGGACTCAAGTAAATTCCTTATCAGGAGTTGTACAGGAGGAAGTACCAGTGGTGAAGGACTATCCGGATGTATTTCCAGAAGAGTTGCCAGGCATGCCACCAGACAGAGACATTGAGTTTTTGATTGAACTTTTGCCAGGCACAGGGCCAATATCTAAGAGACCGTACAGGATGCCCGCAAAGGATTTGGAGGAAATTAAGAAACAGATCAAGGAGTTACTAGATAAAGGCTATGTTCGCCCAAGTTCATCACCTTGGGGATCACCAGTACTTCTAGTGGAGAAGAAAGATGGATCGCTGAGGATGGTTGTTGATTACCGAGGATTGAATGAAGTGACTATCAAAAACAAGTACCCACTGCCGATGATCAATGATTTGTTTGACCGCCTGCAAGGAGCTAAAGTATTTTCCAAGATCGATCTACGATCAGGATACCATCAGTTAAAGATTCGAGAGCAGGATATACCCAAGACGGCATTTACCACCAGATATGGACTGTATGAGTATACCGTTATGTCATTTGGACTGACTAACGCACCTGCCTATTTCATGAACCTGATGAACAAAGTGTTTATGGAGTTTTTGGATAAGTTCGTCGTGGTGTTCATTGATGATATTTTAATCTTTTCCAAGGATGAAGAAGAGCATGAAGAGCATTTACGATTGGTACTTGAGAAGCTCAGAGAACATCAGCTATATGCCAAGTTCAGCAAATGTGAGTTTTGGTTGAAGGAAGTTGGATTCCTTGGACATGTTATTTCTGGAGAAGGAATAGCAGTAGACCCTGCCAAGGTTGACACAGTGACAAGTTGGGAATCGCCCACTACAGTTGGAGAAATCCGGAGTTTTCTTGGACTCGCAGGATACTACCGGAGATTCATCGAGAATTTCTCGAAGACTGCTAAGCCCATGACTGAGCTATTGAAGAAGGACACCAAGTTTAATTGGACTGAGGAATGTGAAGCTAGTTTCCAAGAGTTGAAGAAATGATTGGTTACATCACCAGTGTTGATACTGCCAGATCAATGCAAGGACTATGAAGTTTATTGCGACGCTTCTCGTCGAGGACTTGGAGCAGTGCTTATGCAGGAGGGAAGAGTTGTTTCGTATGCTTCACGACAACTTAAACCCCGTGAGAAGAATTATGCTACGCATGACTTGGAATTAGCAGCCGTGGTGCATGCATTGAAGACATGGAGACATTTTCTCATCGGAAACCATTGTGAGGTGTACACGGATCACAAGAGTTTGAAGTACATTTTCACGCAGAAGGAGTTAAATCTCAGACAGAGGAGATGGTTGGAGCTCATTAAGGACTATGATATGAGATTGCATTATCACCCCGGAAAGGCTAACGTAGTAGCAGACGCGTTGAGCCGCAAGAGTCATATCAACAACATTAAGACAGGAGAGTTACCTCAGGAGTTAGCCGAGGACATACGTGAGCTATGTTTGGAGATAGTCCCAAGAGGCTATTTAGCGACATTGGAGATTCAGTCTACCTTGATGGAAAAGATCAGAGAAGCTCAGAAGACAGACAAGGAGATTGAAGAGATAAAGGAGAAGATGAGCAAAGGAAAGCTAAGGGATTTCGTGAGGATGAGCACGATACCTTATGGTTCGAAGACCGCATATATGTGCCAAATGATCCGGAGATCAGGAAGTTGATTTTGCAGGAAGCCCATGATTCACCGTACTCGATTCACCCAGGGAATACCAAGATGTATTTGGATTTGAAGAATACTTTCTGGTGGACAGGAATGAAGAAGGATATTGCGGAGTTTGTAGCAGTTTGTGATGTATGTCAGAGAGTGAAGGCAGAGCATCAGAAGCCAGCAGGATTGTTACAGCCATTGCCGATACCCGAATGGAAGTGGGATAAAATAGGCATGGATTTTATCACAGGATTACCCAGGACCCGTTCAGGCTATGACTCGATATGGGTTGTAGTCGACCGTTTGACGAAGGTGGCACATTTCATTCCAGTAAAGACCACTTATACCAGTGCTAAGTTGGCAAAGATATACATGACCAGGATCGTATGTTTGCATGGAGTTCCGAGGACCATTGTATCAGACAGAGGAACCCAATTTACCTCGAAGTTTTGGAAGCAGTTACATGAGACATTGGGAACCAGGCTGGAATTTAGTACAACATTTCACCCACAGACAGATGGACAGACCGAGAGAGTCAACCAGATTTTGGAGGACATGTTGAGAGCATGTGCGCTAGATTATGGATCTAGTTGGGACGACAATTTGTCATATGCAGAGTTTTCATATAACACAGTTATCAAACCAGTTTGAAGATGGCCCCTTTCGAAGCTTTGTACGGAAGGAGGTGCAGAACACCGTTGCTATGGGACGAAGTTGGAGACCGTCAGTTGTTTGGACCAGATTTGATTAAGGAGTCTGAACAGAAAGTGAAGATGATTCGCGATAGGCTCAAGGTAGCCCAGTCCAGGCAGAAGAGCTATGCTGATTCTAAACGAAAGGAGACAGTTCACGAAGTCGGAGACCGAGTGTATCTTCGAGTATCACCCCTTCGAGGAGTGAAGCGCTTTGGAGTTAAGGGAAAGTTAGCGCCCCGTTTTATCGGACCATACAGAGTATTGGAACGTATGGGAGAAGTTGCCTACAAGCTGGAATTGCCCGAAGGATTGTCTGAAGTACATGATGTATTTCATGTTTCGCAGTTGAAGAAGTGCCACGCAGAGATGGCTGAGATACCACTGAGAGATACTGTGCCACTGGAAGCGATTCAGTTGGAAAGTGATTTGACTTATGAGGAGAAACCAGTTATGATTCTCGAGTATGCCAGCCGAGTTACCCGCAGCAAGGTTATCAAGTTTTGAAAAGTTCAGTGGAGTCACCACACAGAAGATGAGGCCACCTGGGAGCGAGAGGAAGATCTACGGAAAAACCACTCCCACCTGTTTTCTAGCCAACCCGAATCTCGAGGGCGAGATTCATCTTAAGGGGGGTAGGTTTGTAACATCCCAAATTTTCAATTTGGAATGTTATACATAGAACATCATTGCATATCATGTTTTATTGCATTTTGACAAATCCTCGATAAATCCTAAGCAACTCAAGGACCCTCGGAGAGAGTTGGGGATTTTCTCGAATTTTCTTATTTGAATTTTCAAACGAGGATTGAGATTTTAATTATTTTTCTCTCCGGAAAAATATTTCATTTTTAAGATAAACGAGAGGAGAAAATATGACTTCTCCAAAACAATTGAAATACTGGAGGAAAAATGTTAAAATCATTAATTGGAATTTATTTGCAATTTTTATTGCATTTAAAAAATATGCATGTTTTTAAAATATTTATTTTTGATTAAAAAAATGTTCACCCTATTCTAGATTTTCGAACTAGACGGGGAAAATTTATTTCATATTTTTCTGCGTTTTATTTATTTTTCTACGCATTTTTCTTCGCGGAACTTAAAAAAAAAAAAACGCGCCCGCGCGCCGACTGGGCCAAAGGCCCAGCCGACGGCCCGCCTCGCCGGTTTCCTCTTCCCGCACGGCCGCCGGAGTCCGGCCGAGCCACGACGCCGCCGCCGCCTCGGTTGCCCCTCCCCCAAGCCGCCCTCGCCCCCCCTCCATATATATAGCCCCCCCTCGCCTTCTCACCCGACGCCGCCGCCCGCCGCACCCGCCGCCCCGCCGCCGCACCCGCGCCGCGCCGCCGCCGCCCGCACGCGCCGCCGCTCGCCGAGCCCCGCGCCGCCGCCGCTCGTCGCCCCGCCGCCGCCCCTCGCCTCGCCCGCCGAGCCCGAGCCCCGCACCCCCGCCCCGCCGGAGCCCTCGCCGGAGTAGCCCGACGAGGTACTGCCACTGCCGTTTTGCGTTGACCGGTTTTTTTAAAAAAACCCTTCGTTTAAAAAAAACCCTAGATCGGTTTTTTCGGTTTTCTTATTTCGCGAGCGTTTACCAAACCGTTCGTTTTAACGAACACGTTCGTCGGTTTTTCTCTGTTAACGAACGTCCGTTCTTTAACCGTTCGTCCGTTTTTCTTTTTCGGCGGATTTTCTCGTTATTTTCTCAGATTCGATTTCTGATCGAATCTTTGATTCTGTTTAACTTCTCGCTCGTTTATCGGAATCAGGTGATTCAAGTGCCTAGAGTTTCGTCTCGAAATTCTCTTTCCGTTTAACCTACTCAAACAAGATTTTGCCACAGTAAAATTTGACCTAGATCCAGATTAGCAAACGAAGTTTCTTTCTTTCGCCGTTTGACTTTCGTTGTTTCTTTCGAGTTGATTCTTTTTGCAAACCGGAGTTCTTAAGTTGAACTTTCTGGTTGGATCTTTCATTCGAGTTTTACCTGTGCATTAGTTGAGTACTGATTGTATGCCTGTTTGTTTGCGATAGAGTACCCGGAGTGTGCCGCTTGTTACTTCGAATCGCTAGGTTTTGCGGATCATCAGCAAGGCAAGTAACACTTTGATCATACCCAGTTTTATTGCATTAGATCTATTTTTCTCAAACACATTGCATGGTTAGGATCTAAATAAACTGTGGGTATTGGGAAGTAGTTGAGGTAGTACCTATTGCCCTGTTTTCTTATCAAACCCTTGGGAGTTACTTCTACGTTGCTTTTATATTGCCATGCTATGCGTAGATGTGGATTGGGTTTGAGAGATATTCATGACAGATGTGAGTGTTTAATAATGGTTCAACTTAAGGTGGCAACTAAAATTCACATCTGGGTGGATTGAGGCACCTGGAGAACCCAGTGTTGTCTGTATGTATAAGGTCCGCCACCCAGGCTCAAAGGGATCATAAGATTATTCATGCTAGAAACTTCCGTGTGCAGCCGCAAGCTATTATGGGCTCTAGCATAGCTGAGTAGGTTACAGGATCTCTTGAAGAGGTGGACTAGCAGATGTAGGGGAAAGTAGGTGTACCGGTCCATCCGGAGTAAAGAGTGACTGTTTCTGAAAGACTGTGTCTCGGTCATCCGTTTCTCAAACATCATGCAGTGCGAGAATCAAGCGGAGGCGATCGAGTCTTGTGGGAAAAGTGCACAAACCTCTGCAGAGTGTACAAACTGATCATGATTAGCCGTGTCCCCGGTTATGGACAACTTGAGTATCTAGTACCTGGATTATCATTTGAATCTCATCACCGTGATACTTATAATTAATTTTGTTGGGTTAATGATGACACTTAATTGGGATTGAGTTGGAGGTACCTTCTCAATGTTTCAACCACCATGATAGTTAAATAAAATGTATTCCTTTGTAGTAGGATAAAATTGGCTTTTCGCAAAACTGTAACCATAGAGCTTTCCACCAGCCATATATGCATATAGTATAGCATTATCATTGTTTATTGTTCTCTAGGTGTTACATTGCCATCATATTCCATGTGCTGACCCGTTTTCGGGCTGCAACGTTTCATGTTGCAGACTTTTCAGACGACGAGTAAGGTGCCTTAGGTCGTGGTCTTATACTCAGTGATGCCGCTGGAGTTGATGGACTCACTTATCTTCCAAGTCTTCCGCTGTTATCGTTATTTGATGGCCTTAAGCCATGTTTATCATACTTAGTCTCTTTGGAGATATTCGATGTAATAAGTGTGTGATTGCTACTCTGTTATAAATCCTCCATTTGTACTGTGCGTGTCAGCATTACTGATCCAGGGATGACACTGGTGCACAGCAGCACAGGCCATTTGAGGTCTGGTCGCTACAAATCTCCATCAATATCTTCAACAGCACCATCTCCTCTCAAACCCTAGTTCATCTCTTGTGTTCAATCTTTGTACCGGAACTATAGATTGGTGCTTGTGGGTGACTAGTAGTGTTGATTACATCTTGTAGTTGATTACTATATGGTTTATTTGGTGGAAGATCATATGCTCAGATACAATATGCTATTTAATACCCCTCTGATCTTGAGCATGATTATCATTTGTGAGTAGTTCTTGAGGTCATGGGAGAAATCGTGTTGCAAGTAATCATGTGAACTTGATATGTGTTTGATATTTTGATAATGTGTATGTTGTGATTCCCTTAGTGGTGTCATGTGAACGAAGACTACATGACACTTCACCATATTTGGGACTAAGGGAATGCATTGTGGAGTAGTTATTAGATGATGGGTTGCGAGAGTGACAGAAGCTTAAACCCTAGTTTATGCGCTAATCCGTAAGGGACCGATTGGATCCAAAAGTTTAATGCTATGGTTAGAATTTATTCTTAATACTTTTCTCGTAGTTGCAGATGCTTGCGAGGTGGTTAATCATAAGTAGGAGGTTTGTTCAAGTAAGAACAACACCTAAGCACCGGTCCACCCACATATCAAATTATCAAAGTAGCGAACACAAATTGAATCAACATGATGAAAGTGACTAGATGAAATTCCCGTGCACCCTCAAGAACGCTTTGCTTATCATAAGAGACCGTTTTGGCTTGTCCTTTGCCTCGAAAGGATTGGGCTACCTTGATGCACTTTCATTACTATTATCTTTACTTGCTCGTTACAAATTATCTTCCTATCAAACTGCTCTGTTACTTATAATTTCAGCACTTGCAGACATTACCTTGCTGAAATCCACTTGTCATTTCCTTCTGCTCCTCATTGGGTTTGACACTCTTACTTATCGAAAAGGCTAAAATTGATCCCATATACTTGTGGGTCATCAAGGCTCTTTTATGGCGCCGTTGCCGGGGAGTGAAGCGCTCTTGGTAAGGAAAAATTATTACTATGTGCTAAAATTTATTGTCACTTGCTACTATGGAAAACAATCCTTTCAGGGGTTTGTTCAGGGTATCTTCACCTCGAGCGGAACCAGAATTAGTTACCCCTCAACCTACTGCACCTACTGAAAATATTGAATATGAAATTCCTTCGGGTATGATAGAACAACTGCTAGCTAATCCTTATGCAGGAGATGGAACATAACATCCTGATATGCACTTGTTATATGTGGAAGGAATTTGTGGATTATTTAAGCTTGCAAGTTTACCTGGGGATGAAGTTAAGAAGAAGGTTTTCCCTTTATCTTTGAAGGGAAAAGCATTGGCATGGTATAGGCTATGCGATGATATTGGATCTTGGAATTGGAGTCGATTGAAATTGGAGTTTCACCAAAAAAATTATCCTATGCATCTAGTTCATCGTGATCGGAATTACATATGTAATTTTTGGCCTCGTGAAGGAGAAAGTATCGCTCTAGCTTGGGGGACGCTTAAGTCAATGTTATATTCATGCCCCAATCATGAGCTCTCAAGAGAAATTATTATTCAAAATTTTTATGCTCGGCTTTCTCATGATGATCGATCCATGCTTGATGCTTCTTGTGCTAGTTCTTTTATGAAGAAGACTATTGAATTCTTGTGGGATCTTTTGGAAAGAATTAAATGCAACTCTGAAGATCGGGAACTCGACAAAGGTAAAGAGTCAGGTATTAAGCTCAAGTTTGATTGTGTCAAATCTTTTATGAATACTGATGCTTTTCAAAAGTTTAGCTCTAAATATGGACTTGACTCTGAGATAGTAGCCTCCTTTTGTGAATCATTTGCTACTCATGTTGATCTCCCTAAGGAGAAGTGGTTTAAATATCACCCACCTATTAAAGAAGAAATTAAAGAACCGGTACTAGCTAAAGAGGAAACTATTATTTATAATGTTGATCCAGTTGTTCCTACTGCTTATATTGAGAAACCACCTTTCCCTATTAGGATGAAGGAACATGCTAAAGTTTCAACTGTGGTCAACAAAAGTTATATTAGAACACCTAAATCTGATGAACAAATCAAAGTAGAACCTAGTGTTGCTATGGTTAAGGATCTAATATAGATGGGCATGTTATTTACTTCTTAACGAAGCTACTAGAATTACCAAACCCGATAAAACGGATAATCATAGACTTGTTGTTGGCATGCCTGTTGTCTCAGTTAAAATAGGAGATCACTGTTACCATGGTTTATGTGGAATAGGTGCTAGCATAAGTGCTACTCCCTTTACCTTAAATCAAGGAATTATGAATGACATAGCACCCGCTGAAATAGAAGAAATAGATGCTACTATTAAACTTGCTAATAGAGACACCATCACACCACTTGGGATTGTTAGAGATGTTGAAGTCTTGTGTGGGAAAATAAAATATCCTACTGATTTTCTTGTTCTTGGTTGCCCATAAGATGATTTTTGTCCCATTATCTTTGGTAGACCTTTTTTGAACACTGTTAATGCTAAAATAGATTGTGAGAAACAAACTGTCGGTGTTAGCTTTGGTGATGAGTCTCATGAGTTTAATTTTTCCAAGTTTAGTAGAAAACCTCACAAAAAAGAATTGCCTAGTAAGGATGAAATTATTGGTCTTGCTTCTATTGTTGTGCCTCGTACTGATCCTCTAGAACAATATCTGCTAGACCATGAAAATGATTTACATATGCATGAAAGAAATGAAATAGATAGAATTTTGTTCGAACAACAACCTCTGCTTAAACACAATTTGCCTATTGAAACTCTAGGAGGACCTACTCCACCTAAAGGTGATCCTGTGTTTGAATTAAAACAAGTGCCAAACACTTTGAAATATGCTTATCTTGATGGGAAGAAAATATATCATGTTATTATTAGTGCTAACCTTTCAGAACATGAAGAAGAAAGATTATTGAAAGTTCTAAGGAAGCACCGAGCTGCTCTTGGATATACTCTTGATGATCTTAAGGGCATTAGTCCCACTCTATGTCAGCACAAGATTAATATGGAACGTGATGCTAAACCCGTTGTTGATCACCAACGTCGGTTAAATCCGAAGATGAAAGAAGTGGTAAGAACGGAAATATTAAAACTTCTGGAAGCAGGTATAATCTATCCTATAGCTCATAGTAGATGGTTAAGTCATGTTCATTGTGTCCCTAAAAAGGGAGGTATTACTGGTGTTCCTAATGATAAGAATGAACTTATTCCACAAAGAATTGTTACAGGCTATAGAATGGTAATTGATTTTAGAAAATTAAACAAAGCAACTAGAAAATATCATTACCGTCTGCCTTTTATTGATCAAATTCTAGAAAGATTATCTAAGCACACAAATTTTTTCTTCCTTGATGGATACTTTGGTTTTTCACAAAATACATGTTTCTCAACCTGATCAAGAAAAGACCACTTTCACTTGCCCCTTTGGAACTCATGCTTATAGACGTATGCCTTTTGGTTTATGCAATGCACCTGCTACCTTTCAAAGATGTATGACTGCTATATTCTCTGACTTTTGTGAAAAGATTGTTGAGGTTTTCATGGATGACTTTTTTGTTTATGGGAATTCTTTTGATGATTGTTTAAGAAATCTTGATCGAGTTTTGCAGAGATGTGAGCAAACAAATCTTGTCTTGAATTGGGAGAAGTGCCACTTTATGGTTAATGAAGGTATTGTTTTGGGCCATAAAATTTTTGGAAGAGGTATTGAGGTGGACGAAGCTAAGGTTGATGCAATTGAGAAAATGCCATGTCCTAAAGATATTAAAGGTATTCGTATTTTCCTAGGTCATGTTGGTTTCTATAGGAGATTAATCAAAGACTTTTCTAAAAAATTAGGCCTCTTACAAATCTTTTGCAAAAGGATATTCCTTTTGTTTTTGATGATGATTGTTTAGAAGCCTTCGAAACACTCAAGAAAGGCTTAATTTCTGCACCTATTGTTCAACCACCTTATTGGAACTTACCTTTTGAAATTATGTGTGTTGCTAGTGATTATGCTGTTGGCGTTGTTCTAGGATAAAGAGTTGATAAGAAACTAAATGTTATTCATTATGCTAGTAAAACTCTAGACATCGCTCAAAGAAATTATGCTACTATTGAAAAAGAATTTCTAGCAGTGGTGTTTGCTTGTGATAAATTTAGATCTTACATTGTTGACTCTAAAGTTATTGTTCACACCGATCATGCTGCTATAAAACATCTTATGGAAAAGAAAGATGCTAAACCTAGACTTATTTGGCAGGTTCTCTTGCTACAAAAATTTGAACTACATATCACGGATAGAAAAGGAGAATGTCCTTGATGACCCACTACCTATTGATGATAGTTCTCCTGATGAGCAGTTAGCTGCAATAAATGTTTCTCATAACACTCCCTGGTATGCTGACTATGATAATTACATTGTTGCTAAATATTTACCACCTAGTTTCACATACCAACAAAAGAAAAAAATCTTCTATGATTTAAGACATTACTTTTGGGATGACCCACATATTTATAAAGGAGTAGATGGTATTATTAGACGTTGTGTACCTGAGCATGAACAGGGACAAATCCTACAGAAATTTTACTCCAAAGCTTATGGACGGCATCATGCGGGAGACAGAACTGCTCACAAGGTATTGCAGTCTGGGTTTTATTGGCTTACTCTTTTTCAAGGATGCTCGTAAGTTCGTCTTATCTTGTGATGAATGCCAAAGGATAGGTAATATCAGTAAGCGTCAATAAATCCCTATGAATTATTCACTTGCTGTTGAACCATTTGATGTTTGGGGATTTGATTATATGGGACATTTTCCTTCCTCTAATGGGTATACACATATTTTGGTTGCTGTTGATTACGTTACTAAGTGGGTAGAAGCTATTCCAACTAGTAGTGCTGATCACAACACCTCTATTAAAATGCTTAAGGAAGTTATTTTCCCAAGGTTCTGAGTCCCTAGATATTTGATGACTGGTGGTGGTTCACACTTTATTCATGGTGTTTTTCGTAAAATGCTTGCCAAGTATGATGTTAACCATAGAATTGCATCACCTTATCATCCGCAGTCTAGTGGTCAAGTTGAACTTAGCAACAGAGAAATAAATTAATTTTGCAAAAGACTGTCAATAGGTCCTGAAAGAATTGGTCTAAGAAATTAGATGATGCACCTTGGGCTCATAGAATAGCATATAAAAATCCTATGGGTATGTCTCCTTATAAAATGGTTCATGGAAAAGCTTGTCATTTGCCTCTTGAGTTAGAACATAAAGCATATTGGGAAATCAAAGAACTTAACTATGATTTTAAACTTGCCGGTGAAAAGAGGTTATTTGATATTAGCTCATTAGATGAATGGAGAACCCAAGATTATGAAAATGCCAAGTTATTTAAAGGAAAAGTTAAAAGATGGCATGATAAAAGAATCCAAAAGCGTGAGTTCAAAGTTGGAGAATATGTTCTTTTGTACAACTCTCGTTTCATATTCTTTGTAGGAAAACTCCTCTCCAAATGGGAAGGACCCTATGTTATCGAGGAGGTTTATCGGTCTGGAGCTACCAAAATAAATAATGCCGAAGGTACTAACCCGAAGGCTATTAATGGGCAACAAATAAAATATTACATCTCAGGTACGCCCATTGTCGGGGATATACCCCGCGGCTTAACCCGGCCGAAAGTATAACCCGGCTAGAGCTTGGCGATTCACTAGCGACCCGCTTGGATCTTGTGGTTTATGATTCATTGGTAATCCGGCAGGTGGGTCAGAGGAGCGACAAGACCCGGTGGCCCAACGGGCGGTTCATGAAAGGCCGGTTCATACTATGGTGGGCCGGTTTACAGGGAAAGGCATAAGGAATATTTACCTTACAAGGAGTTAAGACCCAGACTTGTACCCGGTTTGTATTAGAAGGTAGACTAGTCCTAATCCTAATAGGACTCCACATGTAACCCGCCCCTTCAACTTATATAAGGAGGGGCAGGGCTCCCCAAAAGAGGGGGAGGCAAGAAGAAACAATCTCTAGGGCTAGACACAAAGAGCCGGTTTACCGGCGACTCTCTCATGAGCATAATGAGACCTAGCCACAAACAGCATGTAGGGTTGTTACTGGATGATGTTTCCCGGGGCCCGAAGCTGTCTAAACCCTTGTCTTGTGTTGCATCTCTCGATTCCACTCAACCCCTCTCAAGCTACCACATAGATGCGTTGGCCTCGCGACTAAGTCCTCACACTAGGACATATGTCGTGACAATTCCACGATAGTTGGCGCCCACCGTGGGGCCTGACACACGATGGTGTTGAGTTCTTGAAGGGATCTTTCACAGGTTTCAAGAAGTTCGTAATTTTCAGATTAAAAGAGCCAGATTGTGTCTGTATGCACCGTCAAACGCAGCCAGGCGATCCGTCGTGGCCGGATCGCTTTCCGTTGTATCCTCGCGAGAAGCCAAGTGCAAAGGGGATTTCATCAGTACGGATTAAGATCATCAAATTACTATTGTTTTTGTCTGATTCGCCGAGTCGCCGCTGCCGCGTACAGGAGTTGCCGAGACTATTACCTGAAGCCGGATCGGTTTGTCTTTGTCAAATCTGGTTGCTATATGCCTACAAGGAATCTACCAGGAAGTTAACTCAAGAATTAAGGAAAGGAAAATGGTGCTACATAGGGTTAGCACGTGAAGGCCAGGGAAGAAGACCCGCCATGCCTGTCCTTCTTCTTGGCCCGCGTATTAAGGCCGCCACCAATTCACCCCGAGCCGCCGTTGAATCGCCGGCCCGAGCCGTCCGGATCACCCCCGTCTCCGCCAGGTCACCGAGTCACCTCCACTGCTGCTGCTCTCGCCTCGGAATCCGCCTCGCCCTGGGCTGAGCCCCCGTTTGGCCTGTCAAATCATGCTATTAACCTGATGGTACGCACTAGCGGTTGGACTCCAGCGCTGGCTCGCCCGCGACCCCCAACCCGCTGGTGCCTCTACAACCCTCCGCCGGTCGAATAGTCGCGCCGGTCCTGCTTCTAAACCGCCCGCGCCACCTCGCGGGCAGCTTCGGCTGCTGCTGTGAATCACCCCGGCCGAATCACCTCCTCCGCTGACTACTACCTCGCTTCCACCACAGTTGTTGCCATGGTCTGCTTCAACCCAGGAGAACCTGCTCCACCGCTGTTGTCACTACTACTATGATCCGCCGAGCCGGCCCTCCGAGCCGGCTGCAACCCCGTCATGTCGAGCCGCTGACCGCCCCATCGCCGGGTTAACGGCCGCATCTGGAGCTACCGCCGTGGTCTAGTCATTTCGGCCACTCGAAGCATCGTGGTCTTCCTCCGCATCTGCTCCGAGTTAAATCTCTGCCTTGAGCCGCCGGGCACTGCCAAAACGCCCGTCTCTGCTGTATGGCCGCGGCCTTGTCTCGCCAAGTCGCTCTGGCCTCCTCTGTCGCAACCACAAGTCGCCTCTGCTGGCCCCGCCGGGTTGCCGCTACAGCTTTGCCTCCCCTACGGCTGCCATCGGGCTATTCCCCGGGTCTTGAGCTGCTGCGTCAAGTTGCCATCACAGCCACGGCCACGGGTTTGCTGGTTTGCCTCCTCCGCTGCGCCTGGGGCCGCCTTTCCTGAAAACGCCTTCTATAGATATCTGCTAGAACTCCGAGCTCGTCATGGCCGTACCAACCTGTCTCGCCAAACCGACCGAATTGAACCGGCCCTGTCGCCGCGAGTCACCGTCCATGCACTGGATTAAGTTGCTCCCCAGCCGGCTCCAGTGTGCCGGCCCGGCATTGCCTCTAAACCGTCGCCGGACGGGGGATGGATTCGGACTCCGCCGTTGGTTGCCTGACTCCACGGCTGAGTTGTCGGTCTTCGTAGAGCCAGCGAACCGAGTCGCAGTCGTTCCCCGCCTCCGAGTTACTGCCGCCTTTGAGTCGACGCTCCGAGCGGCCGTCGCCTTTGCCCACTTCGTCGTCTGCTTTGGGCTGCCCCAGTCGAGCCGCAACCGCCTCGCCGGTCTATCCCCTCGGCTCTGAACCGCCTGGCCGGATCACCTTAGCTTCACCTCTGCCATGACCCGCTGGCGTGTCTCCGTTGCTGCTTTGCATTTTGAACCGGTTACAAACTGCCTCGCCGGTGCCCTTCGGCCACTTAGTTCTTTTGCCTTAGAGCAATTTGAAGTCAACAGTTGCAGTGAGATAATTTTCGTAAAGATGCCTGCTATACTGCGGTGCCTCAGCTATCTGAAGGTGTTCTGGTGTTCCATGCTACAAGTGATAGAAAGCAAAGCTACAAAATATCTCTAGTTTTCACTTTGACGGTGGACAAGTACATCTATTTCTTGGAGAATCGCTGGAGATGAAGACAATTCATATCTAAAGTGCTACTACAAGTACTGCATCAGTCCAAAAAAGGAGTGTGGAGCATTACTATTACGATGTGCAAAAAATTCACGTACAGATTATCTATCGACTATCATTCTTAAACATCAGGTGATATCCATCTAAATTTATCTTATTAAGCACTTATTGTTTTGGTCAAAAGGAACAATTACTCTGGTCAGTGATGTTTTTCGCAGGACCATTATTTGTTACAAAGGTGTCGCAAAGGGGCGCACGCCAACATTATTGCACTAGGGTTTATCCGTGCCATACTACTAGACGGATACGTGAGCAAGTCACCGCCCCCGCTTCATCAACACATGGGACTAACTAGTCGACCGCCCCCGCGGCCGATTCTCCCGCCCGCGCCGACTTATAACACCGTGGCCGACTCATCTGTCTATGCAGTCTCTGAAGCCGCTGTCGTATTTGTCGTCCGTCTCTCGCGGCCTGGTCTACATCAACACACCGGGCCGCACCTGTCTGCATGAGCTGTTTATTAAATATGAGCAAGTCACTGCTTGGGAAGTCCGGTTTTCTTCCGACAAATTGGAGGCAAATTATCATATATTATCAGCCGCCGTCTGCACTGGATGGTCCAATGGGCAGGCGCACAAGTCGCCGCCACTACAGTTTGGTTAACTTCAAATCATCAGTTGGAAGGAACCATTGGCCGAGTTGCTGACACGGCTCATACAAGATCATTTATAACCCGCCGCAGTCACCTCAACCTTATGTGGATTCACATCATGCTATCAACACCAATGATATACGACTTATGCCGGTTTATATCACGATCAAAATATGGAGAATCTCAAGCCAACTCCTCGAGTCGCCTTGAGACTCGGGGGCTACAATGATATGACTCAGAGAATGTTGCCGGTTTTCAGTGAATTCAAGAACCCCAGGACGTTGGAGGGAAAGATAACCCGGTCCCGGAGGCTACTACCATATTGATGAAAGTTTGAAGGCCGTCAGAAAATTTCCGGTTCAAAATGAAGATTCCGGTTTAAAATCCGGTTCAAGGGAAAAATGTCTCCCACAAAGCTCTGAAGCTCTCAAATCCGGTTTAAGAATTTCCGGTTCAAAAAGAATTAATCCCTCGCAAGATTCGAGTTTAAAGGCCGTCAGAAAATTTCCGGCTGAAGATTCCGGTTTAAAATCCGGTTCAAGGGAAAGATGTCTCCCGCAAAGCTTTGAAGCTCTCAATATCCGGTTCAAGAAGAAATATCTCTCGCAAAGTTCGAGTTCTCAGAAAAGTTACATGGGAGCTTCTGTTTATAAAGCGGAGTCGGTTTACCCCTTGATTCAGCTTATCAAAGCTTTATACAATATCACTTGGAGGCTTGGTCATATCCAAACCATAGCTACACCTCTTGATCAGCGCAATGCCACAACATCACTTGGGGGCTTGGTCGTATCCGAACCATAGCTACACCTCTTGATCGGCGCAATGCCACAACATCACTTGGGGGCTTGGTCGTATCCGAACCATAGTCACGCCTTCTTGATCGGCTCAAAGCCAAATCAATCCGGGGCCAAAGAGAGTGTTGTAAAACAACAACTCAAACATAGGCACTCACCGAGCACAGCTCAAAATGTTAGTTGGGGATTCTTTGCTGTCGAAATGAACAAAGAATCTACACTTGTAATAGGCTATCAAGCCATGGCTTGGAAGCCTGGTGTATACACCTAAAACCCCGGGTTAGCCTGCCTTTTTAAGTAAGTTACTCCGCCCAGGTAAACCTGGTATGACCCATCGAACTTTGACAAGTTACTCTGATAAGACCCTGAATTTGTCAAGTTAAAATGATGTTTGGTTAAGGATTGAGGGCCATCTTAAAAGGCTTTGCAAAATGGTTTAACTCAGTGGCCTGGCAGCCCATGAAAAGCCTCGAATTTGGGGCCTGGCAGCCCGTGAAAAGCCTCGACTACAAGTTTTCATTTGCTTTTTGCCAAGTTTTTCTTTCTTTTGATAAGAATTATGAGGTTTTTTGATAAACCGGTGTTCATCAACCCGGCTCGGCTTTCAACTACAAGTTGTCAGTACATGATCAGTTATAATCCGGCGCTTATTAACCCGGTCTGGTTTTGACTATAAGTCGCCAGTATTGAATATGGATAAACCGGTGTTTATCACAACCCGGTACGGTTTTATCATAAACCGGCACAGTATGAAAGGAGTTATCATTACTCAAGATTGGGGTTATCACTCTTACTACAAAAAGTTGGTAAACCAACGATGTGATTCAATGTCACAGGTATTATATATTACATATTTGATTATTCTTAAATGCAGCCTTGGTTATAAACCCGGGTTATATGTTGGGCATTATGACCCGTCCGGCGACAAACCGCCAGGACACTTTAAACTTGTTGTATGCAGAAACAGGTTGAATAAAGGATGATTATAAATCACCGGCGTTTATTAACCCGGCCTGGCTTTCGACTATAAGTCACCAGTATGATGATAAATTATCCAGTGTTTATTAACCCGGACTGGCTTGGGATTATAAGTCGTCAGTATATATTTGGATTGCGCCATTGAAATCATGCGCTCATAAATCATTGGATTATATTATTCAAATCTTCAAATAGCCAACATGGCTGGATTTTTATTATGGTTATCAATAACAAGTATTATGATTAAGGTTTTCAAAGTCGCTTTAGCGCAATGGCTATTATATTATCAATGGATATGATTTATTCTACAATTGAAGAAATAATCCCGAGTCGCTACAGGCTTACGACCCGGCACTTGGGGGACTATATTATTCAAGTTGAGATTACATCAAATATGCAAGTCTCATGTCGCTGCAAGCATGCACCATGACACTTGGGGGCTAATGCAAAGTAATTTTTTGCTCACCTTATTGAAGACCCGACTCATCACAGTGTAATGAGCCGGCCCTTGGGGGCTATCAATTGCTCCCGTCAACAATTCAAGGTACACAAGTTTTAAATCCATTATATTGAAGGGTCCACTCCTTAGTTGGTAAAGCACAAAGCTCTTAACCTTGTGGACGCAGGTTCAAGCCCCATGATGGGAGTTACATTATATGATGTTATTTTCATTGAAGTATATATCAAAGTCCCAGCTCAGTATTACCTTAATGACCCGGCCCTTGGGGGCTACACATCACTGCTGAAATCTGCATGATTATATTTACGAAGTCCTTGCTCATTATTTGCATAATGACCCGGCCCTTGGGGGCTACACTGGTTGAAGTTTTTATGAGCATCAGGAAATTACAAGTCCCAGGTTGCTGCAAGCATGACAACCCGGCACTTGGGGGCTACATAATATGGAATATTCAGTTGTGACTAGTTACTGAGATGAACAATCCGGATTTCTTCAAGGTTGCAACATCTATATTGAAACAAGTCTTCAGCTATTACTATGTTCTCCTCTTAAGACTTGGGGGTTACAGGTAATATGCATATAAAGGAGGAACATCTTCAGATTCTCAATTTTGGGCAAATCAGGAAGATTAATTGTGTGACCCGGCGTTGGAAACAATCATAACCCGGCGTCTATAAACGGTCATGACCCGGGATCATCAGTTTTTATAACCCGGCAATTTTGGAAATGATAAACCGGCAAGTTCTACATTTTCAAGCCGGCGGATATCAGTTGAATATTTGAAGACGAATATTTTTGTCAAATCGGAGCATTGAAGGCCGATTCAAATGGATTCTTTATTTACAAAATATTTTCTACAAGCAAATTGATTATGATGCTGGTCTATTGACTCGGATTTTTCAGAAGGAAGAGATGACAAGGACTTAAGGATGATCAAATGCTGGTTTATAAGAATATTTAAACCGGAGCACAACCCGCCAAATTTGTTCTTGTGTTTATGTTGCAGATCAGTTTAACATGGATAAATCCAAATTAAACTAGGGGCTAATGTTGGGGATATACCCCGCTGCATAACCCGGCCGGAAGTATAACCCGGCTAGAGCTTGGCGATTCACTAGCGACCCGCTTGGATCTGGCGGTTTACGTTTCATTGGTAATCCGGCAGGCGGGTCAGAGGAGTGACAAGACCCGGTGGCCGAACGGGCGGTTCATGAAAGGCCAGTTCATACTATGGTGGGCCGGTTTACAAGGAAAGGCATAAGGAATATTTACCTTACAAGGAGTTAAGACCCGGACTTGTACCCGGTTTGTATTAGAAGGTAGACTAGTCGTAATCCTAATAGGACTCCACATGTAACCTGCCCCTTCAACTTATATAAGGAGGGGCAGGGCTCCCCAAAAGAGGGGGAGGCAAGAAGAAACAATCTCTAGGGATAGACACAAAGAGCCGGTTTACCGGCGACTCTCTCATGAGCATAATGAGACCTAGCCACAAACAGCATGTAGGGTTGTTACTGGATGATGTTTCCCGGGGCCCGAAGCTGTCTAAACCCTTGTCTTGTGTTGCGTCTATCGATTCCGCTCAACCCCTATCAAGCTACCACATAGATGCGTTGGCCTCGCGACTAAGTCCTCACACTAGGACATCTACCGTGACAATTCCACGACACCCATTAATGTTGAAAGTAATATTATCCAAACTATGACACCGGAAGAACACATAAAAGATACCTTTTGGAACACTCCAGAATCGTGAAAAGAGGAGGTACGTGATACGGTAAGTAAACAGACTCTGAAAAATCCGCAATAATATTTTTTGTCAGTTTTGGAGTATAAAAAAATTAGGAAAATAAGAAACTAGTAGGAAGGTCACCCTGGTGGGCACAAGACTCCAGGGCGCGCCTGGCTTGCCAGGCACGCCCAGGTGGATCGTGCCCACCTCGGGTACCTTCCGGACTCTGTTTTTCCCCGTTTGCTTGTTTCCCAAGATAAAAAATCTTTATATACCCCCCGAACCTGTTGACCACCGTATCGCGGAGAAATCTTCTGTTTTCATTTCTTGCTATTTTCTGCCAGATCCAATCTACCATGGCCGCCTCAAGCTCCTCCAAGGACAAGTTCTTCAAGAACGTCATCAACCCATATTTGCGGGAGGTGGTGCAGCACCCTCAAGTCATCTAGATGCATGAGGGGGTGCTTCACATCCGCGATGTGCAAGGTCCCAAAGGGACGAGAACCATGGAGGCCAGGCTTGAAGCTATGGAGCAGGAGGTCTTCCGGTGTAAGGGGAAGGTGGAACATGGACTCAATGCCAATCACCTCATGATCGTGGACTACAACCGTGATCTCAAGGTGGATGGCAAGTCCATGAAGTACATCGTCTTCACCTTCAACGAGCAAATCAACTTCCTCCAAAGCCAGATCTACGATCTCCAAAACCAAGTCTTTGAATATGAGGTGAGGTTTAAAGGTATGAGTTTGGCTGCCAGTTGCAGGACTCGTGAGACTCACTCCTCCTCTTATGATGGTGGACCTCTTCCATGGAAACCTGAGGACAAGATCGCCTCTACCTCATCATCATCACCTTCTTCTTCATCACCAAAAGAAAATTGAGTATCGGGTATGGGCACTCCCCTTGGCCTCCGCCAAGCTTGGGGGAGGTGCCCCGGTATCGTATCACCCCCACTATATCTTGCCTTTACTTATTTTAGTTTGATCTTTTACCTTATTAGATGAATAAAGTTTAGTTCGATCCTTTCTTTTTGAGAGTTTGCTTAGTTATCTATCTTTGTAATCATGTGCGAGATATATAATAAAGTTTAGTTTGAGTTTTTGCTTTCTTTAATTTCATGTTCCAATAAAAAGAAAGGAAATAAATGAAAAAGATCATATGCTAATCTTATGGTAGGTTGTCGGGTGGTAGGTGCGACATATGCCAACGGGTGGCTTATCATTGTGGGAGCCAGTAAGACATCGCCGGTGCCTGGAAACGGGATAAGGCGAAGACATGCACGCCGGCGAATCTTACCCAGGTTCGGGGCTCTCCGTGGAGATAACACCCCTAGTCCTGCTCTGCGGGGTCTCCGCATGATCACTAGATCAACACAAGTAGCTACAAGTGCTCCTTGAGTTGTTTGGCTAGAGGAGGAAGAAAGGCAAGGCTAGCTCTCCTCTTCCCTCTACGTGGTGGCTAAAACTATCTTAGAGATCCACCCTTTGCATGGGTGCCCTGGGGGGTTTATATAGGCCTACCCCCCAGGGATATAATGGTATTGGATGCGGGCCCAGCCGTCAGTGTCTGTGCTCGCCGGCTTCTCCGCCGGCCGCTGGGGCTCGCCGACTGGTGGGTCCCGCCGGCTGCCGGCCTCTTGGTTGACAGACCGGCCCCACCGCCCGGGGGCTTTGTCGGTGGCTGGTTACTATTGCCTCGCCCCTGATGACGAGGGCTTGGTCGAGGTAAGCGTGACTACAGTGCCGCCGCCTGGCGGGCTCTCACTGTAGCCTCACCTCGTCTTGTCTCCTTAATAATGCACATACTTCGAGGGAGGGAGGTAGCCGGCTATTGGGAGCCAGCTACGCCTCAGGCCGACTAGGGGAGGCCGGGCCGCCTTCGAGCGTCTCTCTGGCTGAAGGGGCCCGCCGCCCGCATGCCATACTGGCGCCTGTCGTGGGTGACGTCGCGGTCAACATGGCAACAATGCCGCGCCGGATGGGGGATGGCTGACCCGTAAGACGCACTGTGGCCATGCATGCTCCGGGATTCGGGGGTGGCAGGTTGTACTGTGGCCACGCCCCGTCTCATCACCGTTATGTGGGCGCAGCCCTGGTGGGTGCAGTCTTGGCCGGCTTCCGGGAGTCGGTCTTCTTGTGGCTGGCTTCTGGGAGTCGGTCTACTTACGGCCGGCTTCTGGGAGTCGGCCATCTTATGGTTATCTTCAGGAAGGTTTTTGGAGGTCGGGTCGCCTTCTGGTAGTCAGCTTGTGAGATAGCCGACCAGGGGAAGGCGGCCCTATGTTTTGGATACTTGAAGGCCCAATCGGCCTGATAATTTTTCAGAGAGCTAGGGGGAGTCGGTTAGGCTACCCGTGGCCATTTAATCCGACAGTAGTCCCCGAAGCTGGTTGGGCTTCGAGGCTGAGAAGAGGACGAGAAGCTCGGTCAGCTTCCTATCTTGAAGAGCCATCAGCTAGGAGCCGGCTTCGGTTGGGTACGCCATCTTGGCGAGATTTTGAAGTCTGAAGGCGGGAGTCGGTTGGCGCGCACGCCGGGTTGCGGGCCGGCCGCTCGCCGCCCGCGTACCACGTGGCACCCTCCGGCTGAAAAAAGCCTGCCAACCCACGTGCGCGACGGGATGTCGCCGCAGGCCGGGGGCCCATCACTCCCACGCCTAGGCCCAGACGCGGATTCTCTGTGGCCCAAAGCGGGCCGCACGCCTTCCGGCGGCAGTTTCTGCACGTCGTTAGGGCGCAGTAATCGCGGAACGTGGGGGAGTGGACGCAGTTAATCCCACGTTCCCCTCCACGCCTCGCCTCCTCAGCTTCGCCGCACGAGGGTATAAGTAGGGGGAGGAGGGGGAACGGCAGGCGCTCGCACGCTCCCCTCGCTCCGCCATTTTCTTCCTTTCCTTCTCCGCTGCAGCAGCCCTTCGCCGCCGCGCCGTCCCTCTAGTCTTCGCACTACCCCGCAGCTTCGCCGCCGCGGGGCCGTGATTTCACTGTCACCGCGCCCTTTCTCGCCAGCTTCTTGCCATCATGCAGCACGGCGGAGACTGGGATGGCTCCAACGTCCACGCGGACCACATCGACTTCCTTCGCAAGATGCGGCGGATGCCCGGCGAGGACCAGGTGTGGGTCCGTCTTGCGCCGAAGAAGGAGATCACGCTGCCGCCGGAGGAAGGCGAGCGGGTAATCTTTTGCTTGCACTTCCTGCGCGGCCTCGGCCTGCCCACGAGCGCCTTCTTACGCTCCTTCCTCGAATTTTATCAGCTCCAGCCGCACCACCTCACTCCAAACACGGTGGTGCTGCTGTCCGCCTTCGTCACTCTGTGCGAGGGCTTCCTCGGCGTCCTTCCCACCCTCGAGCTCTGGGGGGAATTCTTCCAATCCAAGCGTGGCACCCGCATGCAGGGCGTGCCGGCTCAGAGCGGTGCCTTCATCGTGGTGCGGAGGCCGGCAGCCGTCAACCCCTTCCCTGCCATCACGCTGATCCAGTCGGTGAAGCTCTGGCAGAAATCGTACTTCTACGTGAAGAACATCACCCCGCAAGGCGACTACGTCAATTTGCCGGCTTACGTAGCCGGCCCGCCGGCTGGGAGGCGGCCCCAGTGGTCCTATCGGGCCAGGACGCTGTCGCCGTCGCCCGACTCCGGGTAATGATCCAGTCCGAGGGCCTGACTGGGTCCGACCTGCTGGCCGCCTTCGTGGTGCGTCGGGTGCTCCCACTTCAAGGCCGCCCTCATTTGATCAGTCAAATGAGCGGCCAACTCGATCCGAGTCAGATTTGCACCAAGGAGATGCCTCATGACGAGGTGGCTCATATGGTGAACTATCTCGCGAATTGCAAGCTCTCCGCAGAGTGGCAGTTTGGCAAGGTGCCGTACTCCCGTACCAATCCCCCGCCTATGGTATGCTTTCTTTATCTTCTCTTCTTTTAGTTTTGTCACCAAGTTTTTCTTGGCCGACTCTGACCAGTCGGCACGTCTTGGCAGAGCCCTCTCCTTCGACCTGCGGCCGGGACAGCGGGGGCGGATCGCCAATTTCTCCCCGACCGGGCGGAGCATGACTTGGAGGACCCCGACTTGGGGGTGGCCGCCATGGACAATAACACCAAGGCAGGAGGCGGCGAAGCAGGCGGCTCCGAGCTTGGAGCCAGCTTCGACGACTGGCCGGAGGACGACGCGGCGGAAATCGTCCCGTGCCGCTAGCCGGCGTCCGACCATGGCGCGGGTTCCTCCGCCGCGCCGCCTGCTCGAGGCGGCGCGCAGAAGCGCCGGGCCGCGTCGGGCTTGTTCGGCAGTCGGCCGAAGAAGCCCAAGAGCGGGGCGGCGGCGACCAGGTGGGATGAGGCGGCCGCGAAGGCGGCCCGCTTCCGCAAGGTGGTGAAGCAACCACAAATGATTTCGGCGTAAGTGTATATTCTCTTGCATATTCCTTCATCTTTTCTTGTCAATTTCTGAATCCTTGTCTTGTCTCATCAAACAGGGCTCCGCTCTCTGTTGAGCGGATCGCTGCCGCCTCCGTGGTTGGATCGTCTGGAGGATCCGCAAATACCCGCCGCGTGGACCCTCGTGCCGAGCTTCAGGCGGCAACGGAGCGGAATGCGCGGGAGGCGCGGGAGGAGCGGGAGGCGGAGGAGCTGAGGGCGGCCGCTGCCAAGGCGGCGCAGGAGACGGCGGAGGAGTCGGCGAAGGCACAAGCCGACGCGGCGGCCAAGGCCCAGGCGGAGTCTGCAGCCGTAGCGGCAGCGGAGGGGGCCTTGCTTGTCACCCCCCTGCGTGTCGCGGCGCCCGAGATCCCGGAGCCCCCGCCGGAGGAAGCCGGCGGCGACCTGCCGGGGATGGAGAGGGAGGAGGACGACGTCGTCGTCCGGGAGAGGGAGGCCGCACCGCCATCACCGACTGGGGCGGACCGAGGTGGCCGACTTGACGCGCCGCCCGTGCGGCCGGCTGGAGGTGAGCCGGCTGCGAAGACGGACCTGGTGGTCCGATCGTCATCACGCCAGCGCGCGGGGAAGGCGACTTCGGCGCCGGGCTCTAGCTCGTCGACCTAGGATCTGGAGATAGCCAGCGCCAGCTCGGGGTGGACGCCGGGTGGCGGGACGGCCGTGGTGAACGTGGCGGCGCAAGAGGTCCGGAACCGGCTTCAGTCCCAAGCCGCCGTGCTAAGGCAGTACAATGATGAGTTCCTCGCGACACGGGCGGCTATTCGGGTGAGCCTTCCCGCTTTTCTGTTTCTTGATCTTGCTCTCTTCCGTGGGGGCGCGTCAGCGCACCCACTGGGTGTAGTCCCCGAGTTCCGAGTCGGCTGCTGAGCAGGCGGCTTGAAACTTCTTAGTAGACTTTGATTGCTTATGTTGCTCTTGTTCGCTTCTCTGTCCGACTTGCAGGACTACCACAACCTCCGTGCGGCTGCCTTCAACTCCCAGGCTCGGGAGCTGACCCAGAAGACTGCTGATCTAACTGAGGGCCGGAGTAAGTGCTTCATCTTTTATCTCACGTGGGGGCGCGTCAGCGCACCCACTGGGTGTAGTCCCCGAGATTCGGGCCGACTGCTGAGCAGTCGGGTCGGATCTTTCCTGACGACTTCTTTCTTATTGCCTTTTTCTTCTTTGCCATATCTGCAGAGGCCAATGCCAGCATGAGGGAGCAGCTGGGTGGGACCCAGACCGCCCTTCGCACCAAGGAAGCCGAGTTTGACACCTTGGTTCAGGAGCGTGACCGCCTGGTCAAGAGGCTGGCCGACCAGGAGGAGAGCCACAAGGCGGCCCTAAAGGCGGTGCAGGACAGCGAGGCCGCCCTTCAAGCCGAGTACGAGACCGAGGCGGCGAGCTGGGCCGAGGCAAGGCAGTCGCTGATCAGCGGCTATGGCCAGATCGAAGACTTGGTCGACGGTAGGCCGCCCTCTTCTTCGTTTCTTGCTTGCTTCTTGCCATTTAGTCCATTCTCTGACTTTGTGTTTTTTCTCTTTCTTTCTTGTGCAGAGTACTTCCCTGGTTACTCTACCGCCGCCAACTAGGTTGTCGAGGCCCACCGCGAGGCACGAAGGCAAGCCGGTGTGGAGATCGCGCCGAATGCTCGTCGGTCGCTTGAGGAGCAGCTTCTGGCGATCCAAGCCCGCCTCCAGTCGGCTCACCGCATGCTCCGCCGTCTTCAACGCGTTGGGGCGCAAGTGCTGGCCGCCCTCTGGCCTGGCGAGGCGGTTCCCCGTACCCCCAGTCGGACTGCTGACTGGCTGGATGTAGCGGTTGGCCGCTTCGAGGCCTGGAAGGCTTCTGCAGCTCGGTCAGGCGCCAGGCGGGCGCTAGAGTTCGTCAAAGCCTGGTATCCTGAGTTGAGCTTGGACCAGCTGGCCACCTGGCGGCAGGAGGCTAACGAGGAGTTGGAGGCGGTGCGGCCGGCTATCATCCAGCACGCTTCGGCAATCGCCGACTACACCGACACCAGCGCCTTTGCTCCTGAGGTGGATGATAATGGCATTGCTCAGCCGGAGGAGTGGTTCGGGCTGAACCTGGCGGATGGTGAGGACTCGGCGGAGGAGATTGACTCCAGCGACGAGGGCGAAGAGGAGGAGGGAGAGGATGGTGAAGACGCCGTGCCAGATGGTGGAGCAACCGGCCAACCTCAACTTGATCGTGCCTCCAGCAACGAGGCGCGTGCGAACGCGCCGCCTAGAGCCAGCGATGATCAAGCCGAGACTCGCCAGCCGGCCACTCCTCCAGCCGGCACTGCCGTCTCCACCGACCAGCCCGGCTCGCCTATTGCGCCCTTAGTCTGATCCGCCATCTTTGCTTTCCTGTTTATTGCTCTTCGAACAATATTTTGTTAAGTTTGTGCAGTTCCACCCACTGGGGTGTATTCAAATTATGTTGACTGCCGGCCTGTTGAAGGCCTTATGTGTAAATATAATCATGCATGTGTTTGGCTTCCGATTGTTCTTGCTTTTCATCCATTGGCTGTTTCCTTTGCCGCCCTCCCTTGGTTGCCGCCTTTCCAGCCGGACAGCTGCTCTGCAGTCTGTGGCTGGAGAAGTGCTTGGCCGGTTGGGAGGGCAAGTACTCTAGCTTTCTTGGATTGTAGCGAAGTGACTGGGAAGCCGGCCAGCCGATAGGTGTGGTGGGAGGCCGGCTTGTGTTATATAGGTTCGTTAGTCCTTAGCCGTTTTTCGTGTGGGCATCCTTTCCCGCCTTTGGCTCTTGCCAGTCGGACAGTCGGTTCTTCGAGCTGCGACTTTCAATAAGAGAGGGCTCGGGTGCCGGCACACTACTTGTCTGACTTCAGGTAGAACTTTTAATATAACTCAAGGCGGCCAGTCCCCGGGCCGACTAGTCGAACCCGATGCTAAATAGAAAATCAAATGTAATAGTACATTCATGGGTATGACACTCGTCATTCATATATAAAAGAGGGTAGTCCCCGAGTGCGCCTCGGGGGGCCCGTTGTCTTGTACTTAATACAAAAAGGTAGCGTGATACATACTTCTTTTAACTGTAAAATCTTCTCAGGAGATTGGCGTTCCATGGTCGTTCCGACTCCTTGCCGGAATCATCCCTCTTGCGTGCCTTCGGCTTCTATGCGTCGATCAGGTAGTAGGAGTCGTTGCCTAGGGCCTTGCTGATGACGAATGGGCCTTCCCAAGGGGCCGAGAGCTTGTGCTGGCCGGCTGTTCGCTGGATCAGCTGGAGCACAAGATCACCTTCTTGGAAGGATCTTGGCTTGACCTTCCGGTTGTGGTAACGGCGCAAACCCTGTTGGTAGATGGCGGACCGGCTGAGTGCTAACAGCCGGCCCTCTTCCAGCAGGTCGACACCGTCTTCTCGCGCTTCCTTGGCCTCCGCCTCTGTGTACATGGTGATCCGAGGCAAGTCGAACTCGATGTCAGTTGGGATGACAGCCCCGGCACCATATACAAGGAAGAAAGGAGTGAAGCCGGTTGACTTGTTTGGGGTAGTACGCAGACTCCAGAGGACAGCCGGCAGCTCATCGAGCCAGCGGCCGGCCATACGCTCCAGTGGTACGACCAGTCGGGGCTTGATGCCGGAGAGGATGAGGCCGTTTGCTCGCTCGACCTGGCCGTTTGACTGCGGGTGGGCAACGGACGCTAAGTCCAGTCGGATGCCCTGTGTCGCGCAGAAACGTGCCAGTGCTCCCTTGGCAAAAGTCGTGCCGTTGTCGGTGATGATGCTGTGTGGTATACCATACCGAGTGGTGATATCTGCGATGAATGTCACGGCAGTCGGCCCGTTCAGCTTCTTGATTGGCTTCGCTTCAATCCACTTGGTGAATTTGTCCACGGCGACAAGCAGATGTGTCATGCCGCCGCGGGCTGTCTTGAATGGGCCCACCATGTCCAGCCCCCAAACGGCAAAGGGCCAGGTGAGGGGGATGGTCTTGAGTGCAGAAGCCGGCAGGTGTTGCTTAGAGCTGAAGACTTGGCATCCTTTGCAGCATTTGACTAATTCCTTGGCGTCTTCCAAAGTAGTCGGCCAAAAGAAACCATGGCGGAAAGCTTTGGCGACAAGTGATCTTGAGGCCGCGTGGTGGCCGCATTCGCCTTGGTGGATATCCTTGAGGATTACTATGCCCTTCTCTGGCTCGACGCAGCGCTGGAAGACTCCAGTGACACTACGCTTAACAAGTTCTCTGTTTATTATTGCGTATGCTCCGGATCGGTGTTGAACTAGTCTTGCCGAGATCTCATCAGTCGGCAGCTCTCTGTTTACTAGGAAGTTGAGGATGGGCTGGGCCCATGATGGAGCTGTGACTTCTTCTGTTGTCAGTACGGCTACTGTGACCCGGGTTGGTGGGTTGGGTGGTGAAGAGTTGGAGTCGGCCACCGCCTGTTGTGTCGTTGCAGTCCCCGGGCCAACTGCTGCAGTCCCCGGGCCGAGTGCTGCAGTCCCCGGGCCGGGTTCTGAAGTCCCCGAGCTGGGTGCGACTACGGCAGTCCCCGGGCCGCTTGTCGAAGTCCCCGAGCCGCCTGCTGGGTTCCCCAAGTCGGATCCGACTGCATCAGGGGCAGGCGGTACGAAGATGGAGTCCGATTCTGGAGACGGCTTGACAGACGGTTTGAGGAGGCGTTGGAGAGAGACACCGGTTGGTATAGCTTGTCGGGTGGAGCCGATCCGTGCCAGGGCATCTGCTTGCTCGTTGTTGGCCCGTGGCACGTGGAGGAACTCGCACCCTTCATAGTATCCTCTGATTTGCTGGACGAGGAATCGATAGCTCGCCATGTTTGCGTCCTTGGCGTCCCAGTCGCCAGATGACTGCTGGACCACCAAATCCGAGTCGCCATAACACAGGATCCGGCGTATGCCGAGTTCTTTGGCTAGCCGGAGCCCGTGTATGAGCGCCTCATACTCGGCCACATTGTTGGAGGCGGCAAAATGAATTTGCAATGTGTATCTGAGCTTGTCGCCCTTGGGAGAGGTGAGGACGATGCCGGCTCCTAAGCCGGTGCGCATCTTGGATCCGTCGAAGTGCATCCGCCAATGAGTGGAGTCGGGAGCCGGCGGTAGGTACTGGGTCTCGGCCCAGTCGACAAGGAAGTCGGCCAATGCTTGGGACTTGATGGCGGTGCGGGGCTAGTAGAAGATCGTGTAAGGAGCCAGCGCAATGGCCCACTTAGCCACCCGGCCGGATGCATCCCGGCTGCCTATGATCTCGGCAAGTGGGGCAGTGCATACGACCATGATGGGATGCTCTTGAAAGTAGGGCTTTAGCTTCTTGGCGGCGAAGTACACTCCATAGCACATCTTCTGGTAATGCGGGTAGTTTTGCTTCGAGGTGGACAGTACTTCGCTCAAATAATATACCGGCCTCTGGACTAACTGAGCTCGGCCTTCTTCTGGGCGTTGGACCACGATGGCTGTAATGACCACTCGACTAGTCGCAGCAATGTAAAGGAGCATGGGCTCTTTCTCAGTCGGCGCTGCCAGGACAGGCGGTGTGGTCAGCATCTTCTTCAACTCATGGAAAGCTTGGTCTGCTTGGTCATCCCACTCGAAGTGGGTGGACTTCTTCATGAGTCGGTACAGGGGGAGAGCCTTCTCCCCTAGCCGGCTGATAAAGCGGTTTAGGGAGGCCAGGCACCCGATAAACTTCTGAACGTCTCGCAGCTTGGTAGGAATCTCCATTCTCTCTATGGCCTTGATCTTCACTGGGTTGCACTCAATGCCGCGTTCGGAGACCAAAAAGCCTAGCAGCTGGCCGGCTGGTACTCCGAACACACATTTCTCAGGGTTAAGCTTGATCTGAAATCGGCGCAAGTTGGCAAATGTTTCTCTGAGGTCTTCTAGCAGGGTGCCGTGCTTCTACGTCTTCACCACAATATCGTCTACATAGACGTGGGCATTTCTGCCGAGTTGCTTGAGGAGGCATTTCTGCATGCAACGCTGAAAAGTGGCACCGGCATTTCTCAAGCCGAATGTCATAGTCAGGTAGCAGAAATCTCCGAATGGTGTGATGAAGGCGGTCTTCAGGCGGCCGGCTGGGTCCAACTTGATCTAGTGGTAGCCTGAGTAAGCATCCAAGAAACTCAACAGCTCGCATCCGGCTGTGGAGTCTATCACTTGATCGATCCGTGGTAGGGCAAACGGATCTTTGGGGCGGGATTTGTTGAGGCTGGTGTAATCTATACACATACGCCATTTATTGTTCTTCTTCAACACCAAGACCGGGTTGGCAAGCCACTCTGGAAAAAACACCTCCATAATGAAGCCGGCTGCCAGGAGCCGGGCTATCTCTTCTCCTACGATCCTTCTCTTCTCCTCCGACAGTCGGCGGAGAGGCTGCTTGACTGGTTTTGCGTCTGCTCGGACGTGTAGCTTGTGCTCGGCGAAATCCTTCGGAACACCTGACATGTCCTTTGGGGACCATGCAAAGATGTCCCGATTCTCACGGAGGAAGTCGACGAGCTCGCCTTCCTATTTGCTGTCCAGGTTTGCACCAATGACAGCAAACCTCTCCGGGTTCTCTGGGTCCAGAGGTATCTTCTTTGTTTCCTTGGCCGGCTGGAAGGAGCCCTGAGCATCATATTCCTTGGGGTTGGGGGACAGGGCCGGCTGCTTGCCGGCCATGCCCACGACTCGGTCCAGCATCTTCTTCTCTTCAGCAATGACGAGGGACTCGGCCAGTCGGCTGCTGGCCGCAGCGCACTCGGTGGACTTCTTGTAGTCTCCGGCTATGGTGATGATCCCCTTTGAACTCGGCATCTTCATCTTGAGGTAGGCGTAGTGGGGCACAACCATGAACTTGGCCAGGGAAGGTCGGCCAAGCAAGGTGTGGTAAGGGCTCTCTAGATCCACAACTTCAAACCAGATCGCTTCTCGGCGAAAGTGATCCTTGTCTCCGAAGAGAAAATCCATCTTGATCTTGCCGATTGGGGAACAGGACAAGCCGGGTATGATGCCATGGAACACAGTCCGGCTTGGCATGAGTTTCTTCGCCTTGATGTTCAACTTCTCCATGGTGTCGCGGTACAGTATGTTGATGCTGCTTCCACCATCAATCAGCACACGGGAGAAACGGGCAGCTCGCCTTTCTGTCGCGAGGGTGGCATCCAACACCAATGCATAAGAGCCGGGAGACGACATCACCTCTGGGTGATCGGCCCGGCTCCAGCTGATAGGCTTCTCAGACCAATGCATGAACTCGGGGTTGCTGGAGGCGACCGCGTTGACTTCTTGGTGCTGTCGGCGCCGACTGCGCTTGTCTTCAATTTGGCTCGTGAAGACGACGTAGGCGGCGTGCTCATCTGGGAACTCATCTTGAATGGCTCCGACTGTTGGTCGAACAGCCGGCTGCTGAGGGGCTGGAGGCGGCGGGCCAGGAGGTGGAGGCGGCAGCAGCCCCTCGCCCTTGGAGATCCTCGTGAGCCAATGGCACTTCCGGGTCGTGTGGTTGGACGGCTTCGCGCCGCTGTGGAACTTGTAGGGGGCATCAAGAGTTTGCTCATAGGAGAAGGCCGGCTTCCAAGCCGGCCTGCCGCCCTTCTTCTTGGGCGCGGGCCGCTCTTCGGGTTGTTCGTCTTCGACGGTGGCTACTTGCCGACTGGTGGAAGGCGGCATAGGGGCCTTGCGCTTGTGGTCGCTTTGGTCGGGGCGTCGATTGGAGTCACCAGCCGGCATCTTGGGAGCCGGAGCGAGCACCTTTCCAGAGGCGTCCACTTGGAGCTCGGTCTTCATTGAGGAGTCGGCCATGGCGTACTTGTCTGCTATGATCAGCAGCTCGTCGAGGGTAGTCGGCTCGTCGCAGAGGAGTTGGTGCTTGAGGAGGGTGCCCTCTCGGCACCCGGCGGTGAAGTACTCTATGGCTTGAACCTCGTGCACCCCCTCGCAGGAGTTGCGGAGCCCGGCCCAACGCGTGAGGTAGTCGCGAGTCGATTCGCTGGGTCCTTGGACGCATAAGGAGAGCTGGCGGGGCTTGGGAGGCCGCTTGTATGTGCTGGTGAAGTTGCGGACGAAGACTTCCGTGAAGTCTAGCCAGCTGTTGACGCTGTAGGGCTTGAGGCTGTTTAGCCAGGTGCGTGTCGTGCCTTGAAGCATGAGAGGGACGTACTTCACGGCAACGCGCCTGTTGCCGTTTGCTATGCTGACTGCGGTAGAGTAGGCGATCAACCAATCTTCCGGCTTTATGGAGCCGTTGTATTTTGTCGTGTTTGTTGGGAGTGAGAACCCTCTAGGGAAGGGCTCGTCGCGGATGCGGGGGCCAAAGCAAGGCGGGCCGACATCATCTTCTTCTTCTAGCGCCAGGGATTGCGCTAGGTGGTCGATCCGGTGGCGGGCATCATTCTCGCCGACTCCTTCGCGGTGGCCTAGTCGGCCTCCGAGAGTCGGATGCGTGACAGGCGGCGGGGTGGGATATCTCTCCCCACGAGGTGGGGGGGGGGAGGCGGATTGCCTTGTCGTTCCACTGCTCGGGGGCGGCCTTCTGCGTCGCGCTCAATGGTGACCCGAGTCCGACTGCGGCTAGCAGCTGGCTCCTTGTCTTTTCTTGCGCGGGCGCCGCTTGCAGTCGGCGTCCGGGATGTCGTGGCGTGCTCTCGTCGTGGGGGAGGACTTTTAGCACGGGCACCGGCTTCATGCCGTTCTGCGGCCGCGTCGATCAGCTGCTGGATGCGTCTAGTCATGTAGGGGAGCTCATCAGCCCCCAGCCCGTTCAGCTCGTCTACGGCCGCCTGAGCGGCACGCAGGTTCTCGAGTGGCGTGGCATAGACTGGGCGGTCTGCTCCCAGCATACTGGCGATGGCCGCGCCGCGCTTCTTGACGAGGCTGGCTTGGCTCGGCCCGCCAGGAGGCGGCGTACCAAAGGCAGCGCGGTCGACTTCGCGCTGGCGAGCCTCAGTGAGGCGTCTCATGGATGCTATCTTCTGGCCCTCCGTGATGAGGGCGAGGCGGTGTGCCTCCAGAGTCTCGGCGTCGGTGTCGGCCGGGATGGGGACGGACAAGTCGTGCAGCGCCGCTTGTAGGGCGTCGTGGGCGTTCTCGCCCGAGACAGCGCCGTGGCTGATGACCAGCACCTTAGTGACAGCGCTGCTGCCACTGTCGGCTCGAGGGAGAGGGTCGTCGATGATCACCACGTTGGTGGGGAAGGCGTCAAGCGATGCCGTGTCGGAGTCGACAAGCATCGGGTCGGTGGAGCCGACTGACTCCAAGTCCACAGCAAGCTCGCTGGAGACGTGATGCTGGTCGAGGAGGCTGACGAGGCGGCTCTCGGGGCAGTCCGTGCCCACGTCGGACGCAAGCTCGTCGGAGATGCAAGCCTCGCCAAGAAGATCGGCGAGGCAGCTCGCCGCGCAGGCGTCGTCGACGCCTTGCAACGCGTCAGGGCAAGCGCCATCGGGCGTAGCGGGCTGGCTACGCTCGCGGGGGAGGAAAAGGGTTCCCGTCCAGAACAGGTCTCCGGACGACAGTGCACCTGGCCCCATGGTGGGCGCCAAATGTCGGGTGGTAGGTGCGACATATGCCAACGGGTGGCTTATCATTATGGGAGCCAGTAAGACATCGCCGGTGCCTGGAAACGGGATAAGGTGAAGACATGCATGCCGGCGAATCTTACCCAGGTTCGGGGCTCTCCATGGAGATAACACCCCTAGTCTTGCTCTGCGGGGTCTCCACATGATCACTAGATCAACACAAGTAGCTACAAGTGCTCCTTGAGCTGTTTGGCTAGAGGAGGAAGAAAGGCAAGGCTAGCTCTCCTCTTCCCTCTACGTGGTGGCTAAAATTATCTTAGAGATCCACCCTTTGCATGGGTGCCCTGGGGGTTTATATAGGCCTACCCCCCAGGGATACAATGGTAATCCGGCTGGATGCGGGTCCCAGCCGTCAGTGTCTGTGCTCGCCGGCTTCTCCGCCGGCCGCTGGGGCCCGCCGACTAGTGGGTCCCGCCGGCTGCCGGCCTCTTGGTTGATAGGCCGGCCCCACTGCCCGGGGCTTTGTCGGCGGCTGGTTACTGTTGCCTCACCCCTGATGACGAGGGCTTTGTCGAGGTAAGCGTGGCTACAGTGCCGCCGCCTGGCGGGCTCTCACTGTAGCCTCACCTCGTCTTGTCTCCTTAATAATGCACATACTTCGAGGGAGGGAGGTAGCCGGCTATTGGGAGCCAGCTACGCCTCAGGCCGACTAGGGGAGGCCGGGCCGCCTTCGAGCATCTCTCTGGCTGAAGGGGCCCGCCGCCCGCAGGCCATACTGACGCCTGTCGTGGGTGACGTCGCGGTCAACATGGCAACAATGTCGTGTTGGACGGGGGATGGCTGACCCGTATGGTGCACTGTGGCCATGCATGCTCCGGGATTCGGGGGTGGCAGGTTGTACTGTGGCCACGCCCCGTCTCATCACCATTATGTGGGCGCAGCCCTGGTGGGTGCAGTCTTGGCCGGCTTCTGGGAGTCGGTCTTCTTGTGGCCGGCTTCTGGGAGTTGGTCTACTTACGGCCGGCTTCTGGGAGTCGGCCATCTTATGGTTATCTTCGGGAAGGTTTTTGGAGGTCGGGTCGCCTTCCGGTAGTCGGCCTGTGAGATAGCCGACCAGGGGAAGGCGGCCGTGTGTTTTGGATACTTGAAGGCCCAATCGGCCTGATAATTTTTCAGAGAGCCAGGGGGAGTCGGTTAGGCTACCCGTGGCCATTTACTCCGACATAGGTGATGACACCACATAAGGAAAAGTATAAGTAGAAAATTTTATTAGAGATTGATGATACGTTTCCAACGTATCTATAATTTTTGATTGTTCCATGCTATTATATTATCCATCTTGGATGTTTTATATGCTATTTTATATGATTTTTGGGACTAACCTATTAACCTAGAGCCCAGTGCCAGTTTCAGTTTTTTCCTTCTTTTTGGGTTTTGCAGAAAAGGAATATCAAACGGAGTCCAATTGACCTGAAACTTTACGACAATTGTTTATGGACCAAAACAAGCCCACAGAGTATCGAAGATGCACCAGAGGAGTCCCGAGGCCACCACAAGGGTGGGGGGCGCCCCCCTAGGGCGCGCCCCCTGACCTTGTGGGCCCCTCGTGGACTCCCCTAACATGTTCTCAACGCCAGCATCTCTTATATATCCCCAAACCTCCAGAACAGATCACAGATCGGGAGTTCTGCCGCCGCAAGCCTCTGTAGCCACCAAAAACCAATCGGGAGCCCGTTCCGGCACCCTTCCGGAGGGGGAAATCATCACCGGTGGCCATCTTCATCATCCCGGCGCTCTCCATGATGAGGAGGGAGTAGTTCACCCTCGGGGCTGAGGGTATGTACCAGTAGCTATGTGTTTGATCTCTCTCTCTCGTGTTCTTGATTTGGCACGATCTTGATGTATCGCGAGCTTTGCTATTATAGTTGGATCTTATGATGTTTCTCCCCCTCTACTCTCTTGTAATGGATTGAGTTTTCCCTTTGAAGTTATCTTATCGGATTGAGTCTTTAAGGATTTGAGAACACTTGATGTATGTCTTGCATGTGCTTATCTGTGGTGACAATGGGATATTCACGTGATCCACTTGATGTATGTTTTGGTGATCAACTTGCGGGTTCTGTGACCTTGTGAACTTATGCATAGGGGTTGGCACATGTTTTCGTCTTGACTCTTCGATAGAAACTTTGGGGCACTCTTTAAGTTCTTTGTGTTGGTTTGATTAGATGAATCTGAGATTGTGTGATGCATATCGTATAATCAAACCCGCGGATACTTGTGGTGACATTGGAGTATCTAGGTGACATTAGGGTTTTGGTTGATGTGTATCTTAAGGTGTTATTTTAGTACGAACTCTAGGGCTGTTTGTGACACTTAGAGGAATAGTCCAATAGATCGATCAGAAAGAATAACTTTGAGGTGGTTTTGTACCCTACAATAATATCTTCGTTTGTTCTCCGCTATTAGTGACTTTGGAGTGACTCTTTGTTGCATGTTGAGGGATTGTTATATGATCTAATTATGTTACCATTGTTGAGAGAACTTGTACTAGTGAACGTATGAACCCTAGGCCTTGTTTCGAAGCATTGTAATACCGTTTTCGCTCACTTTTGTTACTTGCTACCTTGCTGTTTTTATATTTTCAGATTACAAAAACCTATATCTACCATCCATATTACGCTTGTATCACCATCTCTTCGCCGAACTAGTGCACCTATACAATTTACCATTGTATTGGGTGTGTTGGGGACACAAGAGACTCTTTGTTATTTGGTTGCAGGGTTGTTTGAGAGAGACCATCTTCATCCTATGCCTCCCATGGATTGATAAACCTTAGGTCATCCACTTGAGGGAAATTTGCTACTGTCCTACAAAACTCTGCACTTGGAGGGCCAACAACGTCTACAAGGATAAAGTTGCGTAGTAGACATCAAGCTCTTTTCTGGCACCTTTGCCGGGGAGGTTAGTGCTTGAAGGTATATCTTTAGATCTTGCAATCGAATATTTTAGTTTCTTGTTTTATCACTAGTTTAGTCTATAAAATAAAACTACAAAAAGATGGAATTGAGGTTGCCTCATATGCTTCATCTTTTTAATATCTTTCGTGAAAATAAGGATTCCGATAATTGTGCCAAAGTGTTAGAAGAAGAATGCAATAAAATGTTTGGCATACAATCTTTGAATGATGAGCATGATTGCAATGTTGTTAGTATGAATTCTTTGAATATCCATAGTACTAATGATGATTGCACTAGTCATGATAAAAATATTTCTTATAAGCATGTCAACTTTTGTGGAGTGCATAGAGTTTGCAAATATATACCAAGAAGGGAAGATAGATTTTGTAAGAGGCATAAGTATTTAGGAACTAAATGGTTGCAAGAGAGGCTACATGTTTGTGCTGAAAGACTTAATATTTCTCTCCGCCCTTGTGAACTTTGCAATGAAGGTGGGCATTTTAATTTCTAATGTGAAATATTTCATGATCGAATTGTGTCCAAAAATTGTGATAACCTCATTACCCTTGAGCATCATAATGAACTTAGTCTATTTTGGGGGTATGAAGAAATGAAATATAAAACTAGCGATGTTCCAGATTTGGTTCTCATGAAAATGATTGATTTTGATCTAAATGAAATTTATATGTATTGTGTGGTGACTTGCGTTGAGAATCCTTATATTGCCAATTACTTAAAGACAAGAAAACAAATAGAAGATGAAGAGAATACTAATGAAGGGGAGGGGGTTTCCCAATATCCTCCTATTTTTTTCTTATGATGAATCAGGTAACGAGGAAGAGCTTTTTATTCAACCAATCTTATCAATAAGGAGCTCCAAAAAGGTGATTAAACCCACACATGATGTGAAGAAGAAAAAGAAAAGACAGAGAAGCAAAGGTAAAAAGGTAACCCTCCCAAATGATGTTGCTCCTATTATTGTTATGCCTATTACTCATTGTGATGATAATAATTGCTATCACTATAGGAATCGGGCACTTTGCCGTCTGCCATGGCTATTGGTGCTATCTGTACTATTAATGATGAGAGTGATTATGCTTATGATATGCAAAGGCCGAAGCTTGGGGATGCTATGTTTGATGAGAATGACATGTTTGAGAATTTATTTGCTGCAATTAATATTTGTCCCAAGCTTGGGGATGCTATGTCTAGTGAGGATGATGTTTTTAGTCCCCCAAGTTTTGATGTGCAAATTTATCATGATTGTAGCATGCCTCCTATCTACGATGATTATATTGATAGAAGTGGGTTTGGAAGAGTGTCAACTTTAGGAAGTAATAATCCCACTATTTTGGAGAGTGTTGAATCTTATTATAATGATAAAAGTGTATTTGGAGAGGTCATGACTTTATTTAGTAAGGATTCCACTATTTCGGAAGAGGTTTCAATTGACTACGATGAGAACAAAGTTGCTACTTATGATGATTATTGTGATGATACTTATGTTATAAAAAGTAGTGCTAATTATTATCATAATTTTGAATATCCTTTTTCTGAACATTATTCTTTTGGGATAATTAGATTTATGCCCCTAGTTGTGCCCCACTCGTCTGTTTTACCCCTAATTCCCAAAAGTCACCGGTTCTGTCCAAATCACTTTGCTCCTCTTATGCTTTTGCCCTTTGACCGTTTGACTGTCAGTTTGAAAACTTCATAACTAATTCATACTAAATAAGAAAAATACAAATAATACACCAAAATGTTCAGAAAAAGATCACCTATATGTCAGTGTCATTTGCATTCATGAAAAAAGTGTTGGAAAGTGCCCATCCGAGTTTTAGCTCTTATGCTACCACCATGAATAGTAAAACCTAAAAAATTTCAAAAAAATTCAAAAATAATTTGGTGGCAAAGAATGACAAATGTTTTAAGTGCCTGCCAAGTTTCATCAGGGAATAACATTCGTGGGTGCCGCGGCAAAAAAAAGAATCAACAATCCAAAATAGATTTTTTTTGCCACGACTTCCACGAATGTCGTTCCCTAATGAAACTTGGCAAGCACTTAAAACACTTGTCGTTCTTTGCCACCATATTTTTTTTGAATTTTTTTGAATTTTTTAGAGTTTACTATTCATGGTGGTACCAAAAGCGCTAAAACTCGGATGTGCACTTTCCAACACTTTTTCATGAATGCAAATGACACTGACATATAGGTGATGTTTTTCTGAACATTTTGGTATCTTATTTGCATTTTTTTGATTTTGTATGAATTAGTTATTAAGTTTTCGGTCAAAGGGCAAAAGCATAAGAGGATCAAAGTGACTTGGACAGAACCGGTGACTTTTGGGAATTAGGGGTAAAACAGACGAGTGGGACACACCTAGAGGCATAAATCTAATTATCCCTATTCTTTTAGTGTGGAAACAATTTATAGTATTTGAGTTTCTTATGATACTCCCACTATTCCGAATGAGAAGAGTTTTGCTTATATGGAGAGTAGTAAAATTTCTATGCTTAGGGATCATGAAAGTAATGCTTTATGTGATGGTTATATTGTTGAATTTATTCATGATGCTACTGAAAATTATTATGTGGCAGGAGTATATGCTTGTAGGAATTGCAATAATATCAAATTTCCTCTTTATGTGTTGAAAGTTTTGGAGTCATGCTTGTTTTGCCTTCCTATGCTAGTTGATTCTTGTTCCCGTAAGTTGTTTGCTCACAAAATACCTATGCATAGGAAGTGGGTTAGACTTAAATGTGCTTGTCATATGCTTCATGATGATCTCATTATGTTTCAATTCCTATCTTTTATGTGAGCATCATTGACATCATCATGCCTAGCAAGAAAGGCATTAAAGAAAAGCGCTTGTTGGGAGACAACCCAATATTTACCCCTACTGTTTTTGCATGTTCACATGATTAAGCTACTGTAGTAATCATGTTTTATAGCTTTTGTTTCAATGAAGTGCCAAGTAAAGCCTTTGGGATAGTGTGGCTGATAGTTGATTCAATTATGTCCAAAAACATAAACCTTTGTGCCCAGTCACGGAATTGTTTAAATTCACTAGAGCATGATAAAATTCTGATTTTTTTACACATGATTGATATACAAACTTTCTACGTTTTCCTAAATTTTCAGAATTTTTGGAGTAACATAAGTATGGTTGTTGTTCAGATCTTTACAAACTGTTCTGTTTTTGACAGATTCTGTTTTCGATGCATAGTTTGCTTGTTTTCTAGTTTCTATGGCTTATATTCCTTAATATTGCCACCTCTTGAGCATGCTTTGGTTTTCCCTTGAAGAGGAAAGGGTGATGCAGCGAAGTAGCGTAAGTATTTCCCTCAGTTTTTGAGAACCAAGGTATAAATCCAGTAGGAGGATACACGCAAGTCGCCTTCTACCCGCACAAACAAATAAGAACCTTGCAACCAACGTGATAAAGGGGTTGTCAATCCCTTCACGGCCACTTGCAAAAGTGAGATATGATAGAGATAATAAGATAAATATTTTTGGTATTTTTATGATATAGATTGGAAAGTAAAGATTGCAAAATAAAATAGATCGGAAACTTATATGATGGAAACCCGGGGGCCATAGGTTTCACTAGTGGCTTCTCTCAAGATAGCATAATCTACGGTGGGTGAACAAATTACTGTCGAGCAATTGACAGAAAAGCGCATAGTTATGAGAATATCTAGGTATGATCATGTATATAGGCATCATGTCCGCGACAAGTAGACCGAAACGATTTTGCATCTACTACTATTACTCCACACATCGACCGCTATCCAGCATGCATCTAGAGTATTAAGTTCATAAGAACAGAGTAACGCATTAGGCAAGATGACATGATGTAGAGGGATAAACTCAAGCAATATGATATAAACCCCATCTTTTTATCCTCGATGGCAACAATACAATACGTGCCTTCATGCTACGGGACTTGCAAACTCTAACTCAAGTATTTCTCAAATTCACAATTACTCAACTAGCACAACTTTAATATCACCATCTTCTTATCTCAAAACAATCATCAAGTATCAAACTTCTCATAGTATTCAATGCACTCTATATGAAAGTTTTTATTATACCCATCCTGGATGCATATCATATTAGGACTAATTTTATAGCCAAAGCAAATTACCATGCTGTTTTATAGGACTCTCAAAATAATATAAGTGAAGCATGAGAGATCAATAATTTCTATAAAATAAAACCACCACCATGCTCTAAAAAAATATAAGCGAAGCGCTAGAGCAAAATTATCTAGCTCAAAAGGTATAAGTGAAGCACAAAGAGTATTCTAATAAATTCCGACTCATGTGTGTCTCTCCCAATAGGTGTGTACAGCAAGGATGATTGTGGTAAACTAAAAATAAAAGACTGAAATCATACAAGACGCTCCAAGCAAAACACATATCATGTGGTGAATAAAAACATAGCCTCAAGTAAAGTTACCGATAGACGAAGACGAAAGAGGGGATGCCTTCCGGGGCATCCCCAAGCTTAGGCTTTTGGTTCTCCTTAATTTTACCTTGGGGTGCCTTGTTCATCCCCAAGCTTAGTCTCTTGCCACTCCTTGTTCCAAAATCCATCAAATCTTTACCCGAAAACTTGAAAACTTCACATCACAAAACTCAACAGAAAATCTCATGAGCTCCGTTAGTATAAGAAAAGAAATCACCACTTTAAGGTACTGTAATGAACTCATTCTTTATTTATATTGGTGTTAAACCTACTGTATTCCAAATTCTCTATGGTTCATACCCCCCGATACTAGCCATAGATTCATCAAAATAAGCAAACAACACACGAAGCAGAATGTGTCAAAAACAGAACAGTCTGTAGTAATCTGTATCAAACGCAAACTTTCTGTAACTCAAAAATTCTGCCAAAATAGGAAGACTTAAATAATTTGTTTATTGATCTACTGCAATTGGAATCAGTATTTTATGACGTTCTAGTGATTTTTAACAATTGTTTTCGTGAGCAGAAAGTTTCTGGCTTTTTTAGCAAGATCAAATAATTGTTATCCAAGAAGATCCTATAGGTTTAACTTGGCACAAACACTAATTAAAACATAAAACCACATCTAACCACAGGCTAGATGATTATTTATTACTAAACAGAAACAAAAAGCAAGGAACAAAAATAAAATTGGGTTGCCTCCCAACAAGCGCTATCGTTTAACGCCCCTAGCTAGGCATAAAGGCAAGAATAGATCTAGGTATTGCCATCTTTGGTATGCAAATCATAAGTGGCTCTCATAATAGATTCATAAGGTAATTTAATTTTCTTTCTAGGAAAGTGTTCCATGCCTTTCCTTAATGGAAATTGGAATCTAATATTCCCTTCCTTCATATCAATAATTGCACCAATCGTTCTAAGGAAAGGTCTACCATGAATAATAGGACATGTAGGATTGCAATCAATATCAAGAACAATGAAATCTACGGGCACATAATTCCTATTTGCAACAATAAGAACATCATTAGTCCTTCCCATAGGTTTCTTAATGGTGGAATGCGCAAGATGCAAATTTAGAGAACAATCATCAAATTCGCGGAAACCTAATACATCACACAAAGTTTTTGGAATCGTGGAAACACTAGCACCCAAATCACACAAAGCATAGCATTCATGATCTTTAATCTTAATTTTAATAGTAGGTTCCCACTCATCATAACGTTTTCTAGGGACAAAAACTTCTAATTCAAGCTTTTCTTCATAAGATTGCATTAAAGCATCAACGATATGTTTAGTAAAAGCTTTATTTTGACTATAAGCACGAGGAGAATTTAGCATGGATTGCAACAAGGAAATACAATCTATCAAAGAGAAATAATCATAATTAAATTCCTTGAAATACAAAATAATGGGTTCATTGCTATGTAAAGTTTTGACCTCTTCAATCCCACTTTTACCAAAAATTTTATCAAAATCTAAAAACTCCGAATCATTGGGACGCCTTTTAACTTGAGTTAACTCATCTCCAGTCCCATCATTATTAATATTCATATTGGAAAACAAAGATTTAATAGGAGATACATCAATCACTTTTAGATCTTCATCCGTATTACCCTCTAGCTCTTCCGGTTTGGCGGCCATCTTATTAACTAAGGTGGCTTGCTTATCCGAAATTTGGCCTACTAAATTTTCAAGATGGGCAAACTGAGATTTCAAACCATAAAATACCTTAGACATATCATCAAGCTCTTTATTCCTGTACTCCATAAAACTTTTTTGTTCTTTAAGCTCATTTCTGAAGAAATTATTATGCTCAAATTGCAAAGTCATAAAGCTTCTAATGTAGTTTTCAATTTCTTCCAACCTTCTAAGGTGAGAATCAACGTTTTTAGGCAAGGCCATCAGGGCAAACAGGCACACAAGAAGCAAGAGAAAAGAGACGGACGAAAAAAGAGGGCGAATAAAGCGGCAAGGGTGAAGCGGGGGAGAGGATAACGAGAGGCAAATGGCAAATAATGTAATGCGAGGGATAAGAGTTTGTGATGGGTACTTGGTATGTCTTGACTTGTGCGTAGATCTCCCCGACAACAGCGCCAGAAATGGCTCATTGTTGGGAGATCAAATCTTGACTTGACTTGGTGTACACCTCCTCGGCAACGGCGCCAGAAATCCTTCTTGCTACCTCTTGAGCATGCGTTCGTTTTCCCTTGAAGAGGAAAGGGTGATGCAGCAAAGTAGCGTAAGTATTTCCCTCAGTTTTTTAGAACCAAGGTATCAATCCAGTAGGAGGATACACGCAAGTCGCCTTGTACCTACACAAACAAATAAGAACCTTGCAACCAACGTGATAAAGGGGTTGTCAATCCCTTCACGTCCACTTGCAAAAGTGAGATCTGATAGAGATAATAAGATAAATATTTTTGGTATTTTTATGATATAGATTGGAAAGTAAAGATTGCAAAATAAAATAGATCGGAAACTTATATGATGGAAACCCGGGGGCCATAGGTTTCACTAGTGGCTTCTCTCAAGATAGCATAATCTACGGTGGGTGAACAAATTACTGTCGAGCAATTGACAGAAAAGCGCATAGTTATGAGAATATCTAGGTATGATCATGTATATAGGCATCATGTCCGCGACAACTAGACCGAAACGATTTTGCATCTACTACTATTACTCCACACATCGACCGCTATCCAGCATGCATCTAGAGTATTAAGTTCATTAGAACAGAGTAACGCATTAGGCAAGATGACATGATGTAGAGGGATAAACTCAAGAAATATGATATAAACCCCATCTTTTTATCCTCGATGGCAACAATACAATACGTGCATGGCTGCCCCTGCTGTCACTGGGAAAGGACACCGCAAGATTGAACCCAAAGCTAAGCACTTCTCCCATTGCAAGAAAGATCAATCTAGTAGGCCAAACCAAACTGATAATTCAAAGAGACTTGCAAAGATATCAAATCATACATATAAGAATTCAGAGAAGAACCAAATATTGTTCATAGATAATCTTGATCATAAACCCACAATTCATCGGATCTCGACAAACACACTGCAAAAAGACTTACATCGAATGGGTCTCCAAGAGAATCGAGGAGAACTTTGTATTGAGATCCAAAGAGAGAGAAGAAGCCATCTAGCTAATAACTATGGACCCGAAGGTCTGTGGTAAACTACTCACACATCATCGGAGAGGCTATGGTGTTGATATAGAAGCCCTCCGTGACCGATTCCCCCTCCGGCAGAGCGCCGGAAAAGGCCCCGAGATGGGATCTCATGGGTACAGAAGGTTGCGGCGGTGGAAATAGGGTTTCGTCGTGCTCTCGGATGTTTTCGGAGTATATGAGTATATACAGGCGAAAGAAGTAGGTCGGTGGAGCCACGAGGGTGGGGGGCGCGCCTACCCCTTGGGCGCGCCTCCTTACCTCGTGGCCGCCTGGTTGCTTCCTTGACGTCCACTCCAAGTCTCCTGGATTGCGTTTGTTCCAAAAATAACTCTCCCGAAGGTTTCATTCCGTTTGGATTCCATTTAATATTCCTTTTCTGCGAAACACTGAAATAGGCAAAAAAACAGCAATTTGCACTGGGCCTTTGGTTAGTAGGTTAGTCCCAAAAATAATATAAAAGTGTATAATAAAGCCCATTAAACATCCAAAACAGATAATATAATAACATGGAACAATCAAAAGTTATAGATACGTTGGAGACGTATCAAATATAAATTGTAGAAATTATAGGGTACAGTAGGCATCATGTGAGCAAAATTATGAATCTTGTCTTGACAGTACCAAAGTGAATGATTTGTATTATTATACTAACGGAGCTCACGAATTTTTTGTTAAGTTTTTGTTGTGAAGTTTTCAAGTTTTGGGTGAAGTTTCGATGGACTATGGAATAAGGAGTGGCAAGAGCCTAAGCTTGGGGATGCCCAAGGTGTTGGGTAACGTAGTAATTTCAAAAAAAAAATCCGACACACACGCAAGATCATGGTGATGCATAGCAACGAGAGGGGAGAGTGTTGTCTACGTACCATCATAGACCGTAAGCGGAAGAGTTATATCAACGCGGTTGATGTAGTCGTACGTCTTCACGATCTGACCGATCCAAGTACCGAAAGCACGGCACCTCCAAGTTCTGCACACGTTCGGCTCGGTGACGTCCTCGCCTTCTCGATCCAGCAAGAGGGGCGAAGTAGTAGATGAGTTCCGGCAGCACGACGGCGTGGTGACGGTGTTGGTGAAGAACAATCTTCGTAGGGCTTCGCCTAAATACTATGAAAACTATGACGGAGGATAAACTAGAGGAGACGGGGTTGCCGGCACATGGCTTGGTGTTTCTTGATGTGTCTTGGGTGCTAGCCCTACCCCTCTATTTATATGTTGAGCCTTGGGGTCAAAACTTGGAGTAAAAGCCTCCACAAAGTCGGTTTCACCCGAAAGGCAAGAGTCGTTCTCGGACTCCAGGGCCAGACGCCAGGGTTCCCGGCGTCTAGACCCAGACGCCAGGGACCCTGGCGTCTGGCCCCTGGACTCCGCAAAACTTCCTTTTGCGCTTTCCAAAAACCTCGTGGGCTTTTCCCTTTGGCCCAGATAAAGTGTTCTCGTGCCCAAACATTTCGGGAAACATCCGGAACCCCTTCCGATGGATTCCGGAACCTTTGCGGAGATAAAACACTACTATCCACATATCAATCTTTACTTCCGGACCATTCCGGAGTTCCTCGTCATATCCGTGATCTCATCCAAAACTCCGAACAACATTCGGTCACCAACATACATAACTCATAGTACTATATCGTCAAAGAACGTTAAGCGTGTGGACCCTACGGGTTTGAGAACTATGTAGACATGACCGAGACACCTCTCTGGTCAATAACCAATAGCGGGACCTGGATGCCCATGTTGGCTCCTACATATTCTACGAAGATCTTTATCGGTCAGACCGCATAACAACATACGTTGTTCCCTTTGTCATCGGTATGTTATTTGCCCGAGATTCGATCGTCGGTATCTCAATACCTAGTTCAATCTCGTTACCGGCAAGTCTCTTTACTCGTTCTGTAATACAGCATCCCACAACTAACTCATTAGTTGCAATGTTTGCAAGGCTTATAGTGATGTGCATTACCGAGTGGGCCCAAAGATACCTCTCCGACAATCGGAGTGACAAATGCTAATCTCGAAATATGCCAACCCAACAAGTACCTTTGGAGACACCTGTAGAGCACCTTTATAATCACCCAGTTACGTTGTGACGTTTGGTAGCACACAAAGTGTTCCTCCGGTAAACGGGAGTTGCATAATCTCATAGTCATAGGAACATGTATAAGTCATGAAGAAAGCAATAGCAGAATACTAAACGATCGAGTGCTAAGCTAACGGAATGGGTCAAGTCAATCACATCATTCTCCTAATGATGTGATCCCGTTAATCAAATGACAACTCATGTCTATGGCTAGGAAACTCAACCATCTTTGATCAATGAGCTAGTCAAGTAGAGGCATACTAGTGACACTCTGTTTGTCTATGTATTCACACATGTATCATGTTTCCGGTTAATACAATTCTAGCATGAATAATAAACATTTATCATGATATAAGGAAATAAATAATAACTTTATTATTGCCTCTAGGGCATATTTCCTTCACAAGGCACCCCAAGGTAATATTCAAGGACAACCAAGCACCTAAGCTCGGGGATGCCCCGGATGGCATCCCCTCTTTCGTCTTCGTTCATCGGTAACCTTAATTGGAGCTATATTTTTATTCACCACATGGTATGTGTTTTGTTTGGAGCATCATTTTATTTAGTTTTGCTTGCTGTTTGAATAAAGTACTTAAGATCTGAAATTTTATTTATGAGAAGGAGTCTTCACATAGTTACATAATTATTCAACTACTCATTGATCTTCACGTATATCTTTTGGAGTAGTTTGTCATTTGCTCTAGTGCTTCACTTATATCTTTTTAGAGCACGGCGGTAGTTTTATTTTGAAGAAATTGTTGAACTCTCATGCTTCACTTATATTATTTTGAGAGTCTCTCTAAATAGCGTGGTAATTTGCTTTGGTTATGAATTTAGTCCTAATATGATAGGCATCAAAGAGGGATATAATAAAAACTTTCATATAAAGTGCATTGAATACTATGAGAAGTTTGATTCCTTATGATTGTCTTGAGATATGAAGATGGTGATATTAGAGTCATGCTAGTGAGTAGTTGTGAATTTGAGAAATACTTGTGTTAAGGTTTGTGAGTCCCGTAGCATGCACGTATGGTGAACTGTTATGTAAAGAAGTTGGAGCACGAGATATTTTTTGATTGTCTTCCTTATGAGTGGCGGTCGGGGACGAGCGATGGTCTTTTCCTACCAATCTATCCCCCTAGGAGCATGCGCGTAGTACTTTGTTTCAATGGCTAATATATTTTTGCGATAAGTATGTGAGTTATTTATGACTAATGTTGAGTCCATAGATTATACGCACTCTCACCCTTCCACCATTGCTAGCCTCTCAAGTACCGCGCAACTTTCGCGGTACCATATACCTTCCTCAAAACAGCCACCATACCTACCTATTATGGCATTTCCATAGCCATTCCGAGATATATTGCCATGCAACTTTCCACCGTTTCGTTTATTATGACACACTTCATCATTGTCATATTGCTTTGCATGATCATGTAGTTGACATCGTATTTGTGGCAAAGCCACCGTTCATAATTCTTCCATACATGTCACTCTTGATTCATTACACATCCCGGTACATCGCCGGAGGCATTCATATAGAGTCATATTTTGTTCTAAGTATCGAGCTATAATTCTTGAGTTGTAAAGCAAATAAAAGTGTGATGACCATTATTAGAGCATTGCCCCATTTGAGGAAATAAAAAAAAATAGGAAAGGCCAAAAAACAAAAAAAACAAAAAAAGATAGAAAAGGAGAGAAGGGGCAATGCTACTATCCTTTTACCACACTTGTGCTTCAAAGTAGCACCATGATCTTCATGATAGAGAGTCTTCTATGTTGTCACTTTCATATACAAGTGATAACTTTTCATTATAGAACTTGGCTTGTATATTCCAATGATGGGCTTCCTCAAAACGCTCTAGGTCTTCATGAGCAAGCAAGTTGGATGCACACTGATACGTCCATTTTGCATCATGCTTTCGTACTGTTATTTATGATGTTTTTATGCATAATAATGCTTTTTGGAGTAATTCTAATGCCGTTTATCTCATAATTTGCAAGGTACACACAAAGAGGGAGAATTCTGGTAGTTGGAAATATGGACCTGGAAAAGCTACGTCAGGCTACCTATTCTGCACAACTCCAAACAAGCTGAAACTTCACAGAGAATTTTTATGGAATATATGACGAATATTGGAGCAAATAAGTACCAGAGGGGGCCCACCGGGTGGGCACAACCCACCTGGGCGTGCCAAGGATCCCATGCGCGCCCTGGTGGGTTGTGCTCACCTAGGCCCACCTCCGGTGCCCATCTTCTGGTATATAAGTCGTTTTGACCTAGAAAAAATAAGGAGAGGACATTCGGGACGAAGTGCCGCCGTCTCGAGGCGGAACTTGGGCAGGAGCACTTTTGCCCTCCGGAGGAGCGATTCCGCCGGGGGAACTTCCCTCTCGGAGGGGGAAATCATCGTCATCATCATCACCAACAACTCTCCCATCTTGGGGATGGAAATCTCCATCAACATCTTCAACAGCACCATCTCATCTCAAACCCTAGTTCATCTCTTGTGTTCAATCTTGTTACCAGAACTACAGATTGGTGCTTGTGGGTGACTAGTAGTGTTGATTACATCTTGTAGTTGGTTACTATATGGTTTATTTGGTGGAAGATTATATGTTTAGATCCAATATGCTATTTAATACCCCTCTGATCTTGATCATGATTATCATTTGTGAGTAGTTACTTTTGGTATTGAGGTCATGGGAGAAATCATGTTGCAAGTAATCATGTGAACTTGATATGTGTTTGATATTTTGATAGTATGTATGTTGTGATTCCCTTAGTGGTGTCATGTGAACGTCGACTACATAACACTTCACCATATTTGGGCCTAAGGGAATGCATTGTGGAGTAGTAAGTAGATGATGGGTTGCGAGAGTGACAGAAGCTTAAACCCTAGTTTATGCGCTATTCCGTAAGGGACCGATTAGATCCAAAAGTTTAATGCTATGGTTAGAATTTATTCTTAATACTTTTCTTGTAGTTGTGGATGCTTGCGAGGGGGTTAATCATAAGTAGGAGGTTTGTTCAAGTAAGAACAGCACCTAAGCACCGGTCCACCCACATATCAAATTATCAAAGTAGCGAACACAAATCGAACCAACATGATGAAAGTGATTGATGAAATTCCCGTGTGCCCTCAAGAACACTTTGCTTATTATAAGAGACCGTTTTGGCCTATCCTTTGCCTCAAAAGGATTGGGCTACCTTGCTGCACTTTTGTTACTATTATCGTTACTTGCTCGTTACAAATTATCTTGCTATCAAACTACTCCGTTACTTACAATTTCAGCACTTGCAGACATTACCTTGCTGAAAACCACTTGTCATTTCCTTCTGCTCCTCGTTGGGTTCGACACTCTTACTTATCGAACAGGCTACAATTGATCCCATATACTTGTGGGTCATCACACACCCACTTAGTTTTCTTTTTGAGCTTTCATAAACTTATAGCTCTAGTGCATCCGTTGCATGGCAATCCCTACTCACTCACATTGATATCTATTGATGGGCATCTCCATAGCCCGTTGATACGCCTAGTTGATGTGAGACTATCTCCTTCTTTTTGTCTTCTCCACAATCACCTTCTATTCCGCCTATAGTGCTATGTCCATGGCTCACGCTCATGTATTGCGTGAAAGTTGAAAAAGATTGAGAACATCAAAAGTACGAAACAATTGCTTGGCTTGTCATCGGGGTTGTGAATGATTTGAGTATTTTGTGTGATGAAGATGGAGCATAGCCAGGCTATATGATTTTGTAGGGATAAGCTTTCCTTGGCCATGTTATTTTGAGAAGACATAATTGCCTTGTTAGTATGCTTGAAGTATTATTGTTTTTATGTCAATATTAAACTTTTGTTTTGAATCTTATGGATCTGAACATTCATGCCACAATAAACAAGATCACATGGATAAATATGTTAGGTAGCATTCCACATCAAAAATTCTGTTTTTATCATTTACCTACTCGAGGACGAGCAGGAATTAAGCTTCGGGATGCTTGACACGTCTCCAACGTATCTATAATTTTTTATTGTTCCATGCTATTATATTATCCATCTTGGATGTTTTATATGCTATTTTATATGATTTTTGGGACTAACCTATTAACCTAGAGCCCAGTGCCAGTTTCTATTTTTTTCCTTGTTTTTGGGTTTCGAAGAAAAGGAATATCAAACGGAGCCCAATTGACCTGAAACTTTACGACAATTGATTATGGACCAAAAGAAGCCCACAGAGTATCGGAGATGCACCCGAGGAGTCCCGAGGCCACCACAAGGGTGGGGGCGCGCCCTAGGCCCTAGGGCCCTAGGGCGCGCCCCAACCATGTGGGCCCCTCGTGGACTCCCCTGACTTGTTCTCAATGCCAACACCTCTTATATATCCCCAAAGCTCCAGAACAGAATGGAGATCGGTAGTTCCGCCGACGCAAGCCTCTGTCGCCACCAAAAACCAATCGGGAGCCCATTCCGGCACCCTGCCAGAGGGGGAAATCATCACCGGTGGCCATCTTCATCATCCTGACACTCTCCATGATGAGGAGGTGAAAGTGTAACTAATCCCTGGGTGGTTTTGGTAATTCATAACAACATATAGCTCATTGAACTAATATCCTTTCAAGATGATTATTTTAGAAAGTTCAATGATTGGCATGGCATGGACTAAGAGATGTGGACCCCTCAAAATGCTAAGGACACATATTGGCAAAAGCTCAAGACTCTACATTTTCATTTTAGTGATCCAAGATCACATTGAGTCCATAGGAAAAGCCAATACTATTAAAAGGGGATGAGGTGTTGCTTAATGGCTTGCTTGCTCGAAATACTTAGTGATATGCTCCAAAAGCCCTCAACCACTTTCTCATTTCCACATATGTCCTAAACCTAAAGTCAAACTCGGCCCCACCGATTTGATCTATCTGGCGCCACCGAGTTCACTTGACATAGCCATTGCCAGAAACCGTAATCTGTTCGGTCTAGGGATCTTGGTCTCACCGAGATGGGATTGCAAACTCGCTGTTTCCCTTTGTAACGTTTTGGTCTAACCGAGATGAGCGATCGGTCCCACCGAGTTGGCAATGCAAACTCTCTGTTTCCTTTTCGTAACGTTTCGATCTCACCGAAATGAGCGATCGGTCCCACCGAGTTTGCCTGACGAAGTCTCTGTTTGCTTATTACTGAAATCGGTCTCACCGAGTTCATGTGATCGGTCTCACCGAGATGAGGTTTCGCCCTAACCCTAGCGCGCCGGTCTCACCGAGTTGGTATTGTCGGTCCCACCGAAAAGCCTAACGTTCACATTTTGAACCAGGTCAGTCTCACCGAGTTTCACTATTTTGTCCCACCGAGTTTGGTAAATTGTGTGTAACGGTTAGATTTTGTGTGGAGGATATAAATACCTGTCCACCCCTTCTCCATTTGAGAGAGAGCCATCAGAACGTGCCTACACTTCCACTACTCATTTTCTGAGAGAGAACCACCTACTCATGTGTTGAGACCAAGACATTCCAATTCAACGACAAGAATCTTGATCTCTAGCCTTCCCCAAGTTGCTTTCCACTCAACTCATCTTTCCACAGTATCCAAATCTTCGAGAGAGAGTTGAGTGTTGGGGAGACTATCATTTGAAGAACAAGATCAAGGAGTTCATCATCAACACACCATATATTACCTTTTGGAGAGTGGTCTATCCTAGATTGGTTAGGTGTCACTTGGGAGCCTCCGTCAAGATTGTGGAGTTGAACCAAGGAGTTTGTAAGGGCAAGGAGATCGCCTACTTCGTGAAGATCTACCCAAGTGAGGAAAGTCCTTCGTGGGCGATGGCCATGGTGGGATAGACAATGTTGCTTCTTCGTGGACCCTTCGTGGGTGGAGCCCTCCATGGACTCGCGCAACCGTTACCCTTCATGGGTTGAAGTCTCCATCAACGTGGATGTATGATAGCACCACCTATCGGAACCACGCCAAAAATCTCCGTGTCTATATTGTGTTTGCTCCCTCCGAACTCCTCCCCTTTACCTTCATATGCAATGATTTACATTCCGCTGCTATACTCTTAGAATTGCATGTGTAGGTTGATTGCTTGACTTGTGTTAAGTTGCTAAAATCTGCCAAGACATAAAATTGGGAAAAGGCTAGATTTTTATTTGGTCAAGTAGTCTAATCACCCCCCTCTAGACATACTTTCGATCCTACAAGAGGGAGTAGTTCACCCTTGGGGCTGAGGGTATGTACCAGTAGCTATGAGTTTGACCTCTCTCTCTCTCTCTCTCTCTCTCGTGTTCTTGATTTGGCACGATCTTGATGTACCGCGAGTTTTCCTATTATAGTTGGATCTTATGATGTTTCTCCCCCTCTAACTTCTTGTAATGGATTGATTTTTCCCTTTGAAGTTATCTTATCAGATTGAGTCATTAAGGATTTGAGAACACTTGATGTATGTCTTGCATGTGCTTATCTGTGGTGACAATGGGATATTCACGCGATCCACTTGATGTATGTTTTGGTGATCAACTTGCGGGTTTTGTGACCTTGTGAACTTATGCATAGGGGTTGGAATATGTTTTCGTCTTGACTCTCCGGTAGAAACTTTGGGGCACTCTTTGAAGTTCTTTGTGTTGGTTTGAATAGATGAATCTGAGATTGTGTGATGCATATCGTATAATCAAACCCGTGGATACTTGTGGTGACATTGGAGTATCTAGGTGACATTAGGGTTTTGGTTGATGTGTATCTTAAGGCGTTATTTTAGTACGAACTCTAGGTCTTTTTGTGACACTTATAGGAATAGCCCAATAGACCGATCAGAAAGAATAACTTTGAGGTGGGTTCGTACCCTACAATAATCTCTTTGTTTGTTCTCCACCATTAGTGAATTTGGAGTGACTTTTTGTTGCATGTTGAGGGATTGTTATATGATCTAATTATGTTAACATTGTTGAGAGAACTTGCACTAGTGAAAGTATGAACCCTAGGCCTTGTTTCGAAACATTGCAATACCACTTTTGCTCACTTTTCTTACTTGCTACCTTGCTGTTTTTATATTTTTCAGATTACAAAAACCTATATCTACCATCCATATTACGCTTGTATCACCATCTCTTTGTCGAGCAAGTGCACCTATACAATTTACCATTGTATTAGGTGTTGGGGACACAAGAGACTCTTTGTTATTTGGTTGCAGGGTTGTTTGAGAGAGACCATCTTCATCCTACGCCTCCCACGGATTGCTAAACCTTAGGTCATCCACTTGAGGGAAATTTGCTACTGTCCTACAAAACTTTGCACTTGGAGGCCCAACAACGTCTACAAGGATAAAGTTGCGTAGTAGACATCAATTGACAAACATAGCATTGGTCAATGATGCAACTCATGAAAGAATTAATAAGGGAAGAGAAGATTCACATATAAATACACTATCCTGGAAATCTTTTGTGATTGTGAGCCCCCATCAAAATATTATATGCCAAAATTGTTGACGTTGGACAAGGAAGACATCGTAATGATTTATGTTTGTTCATATTCAAATAGAAGTTATATTGTCATAGATCCTTCAACATGTGGTGCTTGCCCCCCATCTTTGCTAGCCAAAAACTCCGCACCAAGTAGAGATACTACTTGTGCATCCAAAAACCCTTAAACCCAAATCCTATTTTTGAGAGTCCACCATACCTACCTATGGATTGAGTAAGATCCTTCAAGTAAGTTGTCATCGGTGCAATAAGGCAATAAAAATTGCTTCTAAAAGTGCGAGACCATTTAGTGTAAGAGAAAATTGAGCGTTGTACGAACTTGTGATGGTGAAGAATAAAAGCCTCAGACTACATAATAAAGGCTGCTATCACAAGGGGAAATATAACGTGAATTTCTTTTGCACTAAGGGCCTATCTTTTACTTTTTATGTATTTACTTTTATGCAAGAGTCAAAGTTTTTCTCTCTATTCCCTTTTATTTTTCTCCTTTGGCAAGCATCATGTGGTGAGGAAAGATCTAGGCGCATATGTCCAGTTGAATATGGGTAGCATGAGTTATTATTGTTGACATCACCCTTGAGGTGAATATGTTGGGAGGCAAAAATAAAAGCCCCTATCTTTCGATGTGTCTGGTTGAAATGTTTTGCTCATGTGTATGCGGTGAGTGTTAGCAATCATAGAAGACTATATGATGGTTGAGTATGTGGACTTGCCTAAAGGCTCCGATACGTGACCCTTCCTGAAAAGATGATGAATTGTAGTTGCAAAGTTGACTGAGAACATAGTTTGTTGGTTTCCAATAGAGTTTATGCTTTATACTTCGATAGTGTGATGAATTGTTACTTATTCATGAGAAGTCTATGATAAAAGTTTTATGTTTAAGTTTTATGTTTAAGTTTGTTGCTGTTTAAGTTTGTTCGGCACCTCTCTCTCTAAGCATGTGGACATGATTTTCGATTTCGGTTTTCGCTTGAGGACAAGCGAGGTCTAAGCTTGGGGGAGTTGATACGTCCATTTTGCATCATGTTTACCTACTATTATTTATAATGTTTTATCCATAATAATGCTTTTTGGAGTAATTCTAATGCCTTTTCTCTCATAATATGCAAGGTACAAACAAAGAGGGAGAATTCCGGCAGCTGGAAATCTGGACCTAGAAAAGCTACGTCAAGCCACCTATTCTGCACAACTCCAAATGAGCTGAAACTTCATGATGATTTTTTATGGAATAAATAAGAAATACTGGAGCAAATAACCACTGGAGAGGGGGGCACCTGGTGAGCACAAGACACCAGGGCGAGCCTGGCCCCCCAGGCGCGCCCTGGTGGGTTGTGCTCAGCCCGGCCCACCTTCGGTGCCCATCTTCTGGTATATAAGTCATTTTGACCTAGAAAAATAAGGAGAGGACTTTTGGGACGGAGCGCCTCCGTCTCGAGGCGGAACTTGGGCAGGAGCACTTTTGCCCTCCGGCGGAGCGATTCCGCCAGGGGAACTTCCCTCCCGAAGGGGGAAATCATCGTCATCATCATCACCAACAACTCTTCCATCTTGATTACATCTTGTTGATGCTTGTGTCTAACTAGTAGTGTTGATTACATCTTGTAGTAGATTACGATATCGTTTATTTGGTGGAAGATTATATGTTCAGATCCAATATGCTATTTAATACCCCTCTGATCTTGAGCATGATTATCATTTGTGAGTAGTTACTTGGGTTCTTGAGGTCACGGGAGAAATCGTGTTGCAAGTAATCATGTGAACTTGATATGTGTTCGATATTTTGATAACGTGTATGTTGTGATTCCCTTAGTGGTGCCATGTGAACGTCGACTACATGACACTTCACCATATTTAGGCCTAAGGGAATGCATTGTGGAGTAGTTATTAGATGATGTGTTGCGAGACTGATAGAAGCTTAAACCCTAGTTTATGCGCTATTCCGTAAGGGGCCGATTGGATCCAAAAGTTTAATGCTATGGTTAGAATTTATTCCTAACACTTTTCTCATAGTTGCGGATGCTTGTGAGGGGCTTAATAATAAGTAGGAGGTTTGCTCAAGTAAGAACAACACCTAAGCACCGGTCCACCCACATATCAAATTATCAAAGTAGCAAACACGGATTGAATCAACATGATGAAAGTGACTAGATGAAATTCCCGTGTACCCTCAAGAACACTTTGCTTATCATAAGAGACAGTTTTGGCATGTCCTTTTCCTCAAAAGGATTGGGCTACCTTGCTGCACTTTTGTTACTATTATCGTTACTTTCTCGTTAAAAATTATCTTGCTATCAAACTACTCTGTTACTTATAATTTCAGCACTTGCAGACATTGCCTTGCTGAATACCACTTGTCATTTCCTTCCGCTCCTCGTTGGGTTGGACACTCTTACTTATCCAAAAGGCTACAATTGATCCCATATACTTGTGGGTCATCACATGCCTCATGGGCAAGATGACTAAAACTCCGTTCTCCGGAACAATGGAGCGAGCTAATGACTTATTGGAAATAATACATACCGATGTATGCGGTCCGATGAGTGTTGAGACACGCGGCGGATATCGTTATTTTCTAACCTTCACAGATGATTTGAGCATATATGGGTATATCTACTTAATAAAACACAAGTCTGAAACCTTTGAAAAGTTCAAAGAATTTCAGAGTGAAGTGGAGAATCATCATAATAAGAAAAATAAAGTTTCTACGATCTGATCGTGGAGGCGAATATTTGAGTTACGAGTTTGGCCTTCATTTAAAATAATGTGGAATAGTTTCACAACTCACGCCACCTGGAACACCATAGCATAATGGTGTGACCGAACGTTGTAACCGTACTTTATTAGATATGGTGCGATCTATGATGTCTCTTACCGATTTACCACTATCATTTTGGGGTTATGCATTAGAGACAGCTGCATTCACTTTCAATAGTGCATCGTCTAAATATGTTGAGACGACACCGTATGAATTGTGGTTCGGCAAGAACATAAGTTATCGTTTCTTAAAGTTTGGGGTTGCGACACTTATGTCAAAAGGCTTCAGACTGATAAGCTCGAACCCAAATCGGAAAAGTGCATCTTCATAGGATACCCTAAGGAAACAATTGGGTACACCTTCTACCACAGATCCGAAGGCAAGATCTTTGTTGCCAAGAATGGAACATTTCTAGAGAAGGAGTTTCTCTCGAAAGAAGTGAGTGGGACGAAAGTAGAACTTGATGAGGTAATTGTACCTTCTCTCAATTTGGAAACTAGTACATCAGAGAAATCCATTCCCGTGATGCCTACACCAACTAGAGAGGAAGCTAATGATGATGATCATGAAACTTCAGATCAAGTTGCTACTGAACCTCGTAGGTCGACCAGAGCACGATCCGCACCAGAATGGTACGGCAATCCTGTCCTGGAAGTCATGTTGTTGGATAACAGCGAACCTATGAACTATGAAGAAGCTATGATGAGCCCAGATTCCGATAAATGGCTTGAGGCCATGAAATCTGAGATAGGATCCATGTATGAGAAGAAAGTATGTACTTTGGTGGACTTGCCCGATGATCAGCAAGCCATTGAGAATAAATGGATCTTCAAGAAGAAGACAGACGTTGATGGTAATGTCACCATCTACAAAGCTCGACTTGTTGCGAAAGATTTTCAAAAATTTCAAGGAGTTGACCACGATGAGACCGTCTCACCCGTAGCGATGCTTAAGTCAGTCCGAATCATGTTAGCAATTGCCGCATTTTATAATTATGAAATCTGGCAAATGGATGTCAAAACTGCATTCCTTAATGGATTTCTTAAAGAAGAGGTGTATATGATGCAACCAGAAGGTTTTGTCGATCCTAAAGGTGCTAACATAGTGTGCAAACTCCAGCGATCCATCTATGGACTAGTGCAAGCATCTTGGAGTTGGAATATACGCTTTGATGTGGTGATTAAAACATATGGTTTTATACAGACTTATGGTGAAGCCTGTATTTACAAGAAAGTGAGTGGTAGCTCTGTAGCTTTTCTGATATTATATGTGGATGACATATTGTTGATCGAGAATGATATAGAATTTCTGGATAGCATAAAAGGATACTTGAATAAGAATTTTTCAATGAAAGACCTCGGTGAAGTTGCTTATATATTGGGCATGAAGATCTATAGAGACAGATCAAGACGCTTGATAGGACTTTCACAAAGCACATACCTTGATAAAGTTTTGAAGAAGTTCGAAATGGATCAGTCAAAGAAAGGGTTCTTGCCTGTGTTACAAGGTGTGAAGTTGAGTAAGACTCAAAACCCGACCACGACAGAATATAGTGAGAGAATGAAAGTCATTCCCTATGCCTCAGTCAGAGGTTCTATGAAGTATGCCATGCTGTGTACTAGACCTGTTGTGTGCCTTGCCATGAGTTTGACAATGGGGTACAATAGTGATCTAGGAGTAGATCACTAGACAGCGGTCAAAATTATCCTTATGTACCTAAAGAGGACTAAGGAAATGTTTCTTGGTTATGGAGGTGATAAAGAGTTCATCGTAAAGAGTTACATCAATGCAAGCTTTGACACCGATCCGGATGACTCTAAGTCTCGATTTGGATACATATTGAAAGTGGGAGCAATTAGCTAGAGTAGCTCCATGCAGAGCATTGTAGACATAGAAATTTGCAAAATACGTACGGATCTGAATGTGACAGACCCACTGACTAAACCTCTCTCACAAGAAAAACATGATCACACCTTAGTACTCTTTGGGTGTTAATCACATGGCAATGTGAACTAGATTATTGACTCTAGTAAACTCTTTGGGTGTTAGTCACATGGCGATGTGAACTATAGTTGTTAATCACATGGCGATGTGAACTAGATTATTGACTCTAGTGCAAGTGTGAGACTGAAGGAAATATGCCCTAGAAGCAATAATAAAGTTGTTATTTTATATCTCTTATTCATGATAAAGGTTTATTATTCAAGCTAGAATTTTATTGATCGGAAACTTAAATACATGTGTGAATACATAAACAAATACCATGTCCCTAGTAAGCCTCTACTAGACTACCTCGTTGATCAAAGATGGTTAAGGTTTCCTAATCATAGACATGTGTTGTCATTTGATAACGGGATCACATCATTAGGAGAATGATGTGATGGACAAGACCCATCCGTTAGCTTAGCATAATGATCGTTCAGTTTTATTGCTATTGCTTTCTTCATGTCAAATACATATTCCTTTGACTATGAGATTATGCAACTCCCGAATCCCGGAGGAATGCATTGTGTGCTATCAAACGTCACAACGTAACTGGGTGATCATAAAGATGCTCTACAGGTATCTTCGAAGGTGTTTGTTGAGTTGGCATAGATCGAGATTAGGATTTGTCACTCCGAGTATCGGAGAGGTATCTCTGGGCCCTCTCGGTAATACACATCATAAGCTTGCAAGCAAATGACTAAGGAGTTAGTCGCAAGTTGATGTATTACGGAACGAGTAAAGAGACTTGCCGGTAACGAGATTGAACTAGGTATGAAGGTACCGACGATCGAATCTCGGGCAAGTAATATACCGATAGACAAAGGGAATTACGTATGTTGTCATAACGGTTCGACCGATAAAGATCTTCGTTTAATATGTAGGAGGCAATATGGGTATCCAAGTTCCGCTATTGCTTATTGACAGGAGGGGTGTCTCGGTCATGTCTACATAGTTCTCTAACCCGTAGGGTCCGCACGCTTAACGTTCGTTGACGATATAGTGTAATATGAGTTATATAATTTGGTGACCGAATGTTGTTCGGAGTCTCGGATGAGATCACGAACATGACGAGGAGTCTCGAAATGGTCGAGAGGTAAAGATCGATATATAGGACGATGGTATTTGGACACAGGAAGTGTTTCGGGACGTACCAAGAAGGAATCGGGTCAGCGGAAGGGGTTCCGGGCACCCCCCGGAAAGTTATGGGCTTAATGGGCCAAAGGGAGGAACAGACCGGCCAACTAGGGGCCTGGTGCGCCCCTCCACTTGTTTGGACAGCCCTAGGGAAGGAAAAGGGGGAGGGATAGCCCCTCCTGCCTTTCCCTCTCATGGGAGAAAGGAAAGGGAGGGGCGCCACCCTCCCCTGCCTTTCCCCGCACTCCAAATAAGGAAAGAAGGGGGCGCGGCTTGGGAGGGACCCCAAGTAGGATTCGTCCTACTTAGACGCCTCCTTTGGCTTTATCGGATCATGCACCCATCATTCTGGATTCTAATTCTACGAAACCAGCTGCCCGACGCCCTTTCAAATTTGAATTGGGATGGATGCGTAGGGATGGATTTGTAGACATGATCAAGAATATTTGGGAGAGGCCCGCTGTTGGCCGTACACCTATTCAGAGATGGAACTTTAAAATAAGGGCCATGAGGCAACACCTCTCTGGATGGGCAAAACATACCAACGGGATTTATAAAAAAGAAAAACAACGGCTCTCTACCATTATCGATGACCTCGAAAAAATTGCAGAGACGTGCATCTTATCTCAACAAGAGATTGAATTAAAAAATCAATCTAATGAGAAGATTGCCCGTCTTCTGCGAGAAGAGGAGATCAAATACTACTAGAGATTTAAAGCTGATTTCATTTTGATGGGTGATAGTAATACAAGATACTTCCAATTGGTCGCTAATGGGCGGCATAGGAAGAAATGTATTTATAGTCTCCAACGAGATGAGGGGTGGATCGAAGGTCAAGAGGAGCTCAAAAAGTATATCACCGACTACTACAAATCTCTGTTCGGAGCGCCGGCTGAAGGGAATTTCACCCTTGATGAGACCCGAACAGATGACATTCCACAAGTCACGACAGAAGAAAACGATGTCCTGACGGCACCATTCTCGGAAGAGGAGGTGAGAGCTACAATGTTCCAAATGGAACATAACAAAGCTCCCGACCCAGATGGTTTCCCCGCAGAATTCTATCAGAATTTCTGGGATATCATCAAGGCTGACCTTATGGAGTTGTTCAATTGTCTTCATGCCGACCGACTTGAGTTATTTAGGCTTAATTTTGGCGAGATTGTCTTGTTGCCAAAGATTAAGGAGGCTGAACGGATCCAGCAGTTTAGACCCATATGCCTCCTTAATGTCAGTTTCAAGATTTTCACCAAAGTGGCTATGAATCGGCTTAACTCGGTAGCGGACCATGTTGTCCGACCATCTCAAACGACTTTCATGCAAGGAAGGAATATACTTGATGGTGTAGTAATCCTGCATGAGACTGTCCACGAGATGCATCGGAAAAACCTAAATGGAGTAGTATTCAAAATTGACTTTGAAAAAGCCTATGACAATGTCAAATGGTCTTTCCTCCAACAGGCCCTAAGGATGAAAGGTTTCTCTGAAAAATGGTGCCATTGGATCCAAAATTTTGTAACTGGAGGTAGCGTGGCCATCAAAGTCAATGATGATGTAGGTCATTAATTCTAGACAAAAAAAGGACTACAGCAGGGTGACCCCATGTCCCCAATGTTATTTAACATTGTGGCTGACATGTTGGCTATTCTGATTGAGCGCGCTAAGCAGGACGGGCAAATTGCTGAGGTAGTGCCACACCTTGTGGATGGTGGCCTCTCTATTCTGCAATATGCTGATGACACAATACTTTTTATGGAACATGACCTGGACAAGGCTCGAAACACAAAACTCCTGTTGTCAGCGTTTGAGCAAATGTCAGGTCTTAAAATTAACTTCCATAAAAGCGAAGTGTTCTGCTTTGGAGAAGCCGTCGAGGTAGCGGCCGATTACGCGGACCTATTTGGTTGCGCACTTGGCCAATTCCCGATCAAATATCTTGGAATACCGATTCATTATCGACGTCTCACCATTGCGGAGTGGAAGCATGTAGAGGAGCGGCTAGAGAAACGGTTGAGCAGTTGGAAAGGCAAGTTGCTCTTAGTTGGAGGACGGCTGGTTTTGATAAACTCTGTCCTCACAAATATGGTTCTCTATATGCTTTCTTTCTTCCAACTCCCAAAAGGGGTCTTGCAAAGATTGGACTATTTTAGGTCCAGATTCTTTTTGCAAGGAGATGGTGAAAAGAAGAAAATACCGGCTGACCAAATGGAGCGTGCTTTGTAGGCCGAAAGACCAAGGTGGCCTTGGAATTCATGACCTGCAGGTCAAGAATGAGGCCCTACTTAGTAAATGGTTGTTCAAACTTCTTACTGAGGATGGTGTTTGGCAAACCATGCTGCGCAACAAGTATCTAGGCCAAAAGGCGGTGTCTCAGGCATATTGGAAACCTGGCGACTCACACTTTTGGGCTGGCCTAATGGCGGCAAAGAAACAACTCTTTTGCTTTGGGTCTTTCGCGATAAAGGACGGGTCAGAGATTCGTTTCTGGGAAGACATCTGGCTAGGCAATGCCAGTCTCCGAGAACAATATCCAGCCTTCTACAACATTGCTTGCGATAAGAACAATACTATTGTGCAGGTGCTCAGCTCATCCCCGCCGAATATTTCGTTCAGGTGGGATTTGGTTGGCGCCCGACCTATGTCATGGCATAATCTCTTATCGCGTCTGGATCTGATTAACCTGACGCAAGGCCGTGATGTGTTTCGCTGGAACCTTACTACATCGGGGTCTTTCATGGTAGACTCTATGTATCGTGCGCTCACGCATTCTGAGGTACCGGAGAGCAATAACAAGAAAATCTGGAAGGCAAAGATTCCACTAAAAGTTAAAATATTCATGTGGTATCTTCGTAGAGGTGTTGTGCTAACCAAAGACAACCTTGCACGATGCAACTGGCCAGGAAGTAAGAAGTGTTGTTTTTGTACTCATAACGAGACAATCAAACACCTCTTTTTTCAATGCAAGTTTGCGCGTTCTACGTGGTCAGTCATCCAAATAGCGTCAAATTTGTATCCGCCCACAAGTGTTGCCAATATTTTTGGTCATTGCTTGGACGGTATTTCAAATAGGTTCAAAACGCTAATAAGGGTGGGAGCATACGCCTTACTATGGTCGCTTTGGCTATGTAGAAACGATTTGGTTTTTAATGACAAAAATGCTTCTCCTCTGCAGGTTATTTTCCGTTGTACGCACTCGCTTCGTATGTGGTCTATGCTACAACGTGCGGAGTACCAACCGCTATTCAAGGCGGTGTGTACGCGATTGGAGCAGGTGGCTATGGAGTTTTTTACCCAACATGGGTGGCAGCATAATCTCCGCATCGGTCCACCAATCGTTTCGACATAGGCATAGTGTCAGTCTATAGGACTCTACTGTTGCTGAATTGTCTTTTTTTTTCTTGTCAGATTTTTGATGTTTGGCTGTGTGCATCCTAGTTATGCAGAGGCCGGGTGATACTCTAAATGCTTTGTATCGCTTGATGCTACATTTTGAGATAATAAAAGCACCCTTTATCGAAAAAAAGACGCCTCCTTTGGCTGCTCCTCCCTCCCTCCCACCTATATATATGTGGGAGGGGGGCGCCTAGCACACACCAGACGATTGCCTAGCCGTGTGCAGCGCCCCCCTCCACCGTTTACACCCCCGGTCATATTTTTGTAGTGCTTTGGCGAAGCCCTGCGGAGATCACTTCACCATCACCGTCACCACATTGTCGTGCTGACGGAACTCATCTACTACCTCGACGTCTTGCTGGATCAAGAAGGCGAGGGATGTCACCGAGCCGAACGTGTGCAGAACGCGGAGGTGCCGTGCGTTCGGTACTTGATCGATTGAAGCGCGAAGAAGTTCGACTACATCAACCACGTTGTGAAACGCTTCCGCTTACGGTCTACGAGGGTACGTAGACACACTCTCCCCCTCATTGCTATGCATCTCCATGGATAGATCATTGTGTGTGCATAGAATTTTTTTGTTTTCCATGCAACGATTCCTAACAACATAGACACACTCCCCCCCTCGTTGCTATGCATCTCCTTGATAGATCTTGTGTGTGCGTAGAATTTTTTTTGTTTTGCATGCAACGTTTCCCAACAGTGGCATCCGAGCCAGGTCTATGTGTAGATGATATGCATGAGTAGAACACAAAGAGTTGTGGGCGATGATAGTCATATTGCTTACTGATAACCCACAAGTATAGGGCATCGCAAAAGTTTTTGAGGGTAGAAGTATTCAACCCAAATTTATTGATTCAACACAAGGGGAGCCAAAGAATATTCTCAAGTATTAGCAATTGAGTTGTCAATTCAACCACACCTGGATAACTTAATATCTGTAGCAAAGTATTTAGTAGCAAAGTAGTATCGAAGTAACGGTAACGGTAGCAAAAGTAATATTTTTGGGTTTTGTAGTTATTGTAACAGTAGCAGCGGAAAAGTAAATAAGTGGAGAACAGTATGTGAAAAGCTCGTTGGCATTGGATCGGTGATGGAATTATGCCGGATGCGGTTCATCATGTAACAGTCATAACATAGGGTGACATAGAACTAGCTCCAATTCATCAATGTAATGTAAGCATGTATTCCGAATATAGTCATACGTGCTTATGGAAAAGAACTTGCATGACATCTTTTGTCCTACCCTCCCGTGGCAGCGGCGTCCTAATGGAAACTAAGGGATATTAAGGCCTCCTTTTAATAGAGTACCGGACCAAAGCATTAACACATAGTGAATACATGAACTCCTCAAACTACGGTCATCACCGGGAGTGGTCCCAATTATTGTCACTTCGGGGTTGCCGGATCATAACACATAGTAGGTGACTATAGACTTGCAAGATAGGATCAAGAACTGACATATATTCATGAAAACATAATAGGTCCAGATCTGAAATCATGGCACTCGGGCCCTAGTGACAAGTATTAAGCATAGCAAAGTCATAGCAACATCAATCTCAGAACATAGTGGATACTAGGGATCAAACCCTAACAAAACTAACTCGATTACATGATAAATCTCATCCAACCCATCACCGTCCAGCAAGCCTACGGCGGAATTAATCACGCACGGCGGTGATCATCATGAAATTGGTGATGGAGGATGGTTGATGATGACGACGGCGACGGATTCCCCTCTCCGGAGCCCCGAACGGACTGCAGATCAGCCCTCCCGAGAGAGTTTAGGGCTTGGTGGCGGCTCTGTATCGTAAAACGCGATGAACCTTTTTCGTTGATTTTTTTCTCCCCGAACACGAATATATGGAGTTGGAGTTGAGGTCGGTGGAGCTCCAGGGGGGCCACGAGGCAGGGGGCGCGCCCTGGGGGGGGTGGGCAGGCGCGCCTCCCACCCTCGTGGACAGGGTGTGGGCCCCCTGGCCTTGGTTCTTTCGCCAATATTTTTTATTATTTCCAAAAATAATCTCCGTGAAGTTTCAGGTCATTCCGAGAACTTTTGTTTCTGCACAAAGATAACACCATGGCAATTCTGCCGAAAACAGCGTCAGTCCGGGTTAGTTCCATTCAAATCATGCAAGTTAGAGTCCACAACAAGGGCAAAAGTGTTTGGAAAAGTAGATACGACAGAGACGTATCAACTCCCCCAAGCTTAAACCTTTGCTTGTCCTAAAGCAATTCAGTTGATAAACTGAAAGTGATAAAGAAAAACTTTTACAAACTCTGTTTGCTCTTGTTGTTGTAAATATGTAAAGCCAGCATTCGTGTTTTCAGCAAAGATTATGAACTAACCATATTCACAATAACACTTAGGTCTCATGTTTACTCATGTCAATGGCATAATCAACTAGCGAGCAATAATAATAAATCTCGGATGACAACACTTTCTCAAAACAATCATAGTATGATATAACAAGATGGTATCTCGCTAGCCCTTTCTGAGACCGCAAAACATAAATGCAGAGCACCTTTAAAGATCAAGGACTGACTAAACATTGTAATTCATGGTAAAAGAGATCCAGTCATAGTCATACCCAATATAAATTAATAGTAATGAATGCAAATGACAGCAGTGCTCTCCAGCTGGTGCTTTTTAATAAGAGGGTGATGACTCAACATAAAAGTAAATAGATAGGCCCTTCGCAGAGGGAAGCAGGGATTTGTAGAGGTGCTAGAGCTCGGTTTTGAAATAGAGATAAATAATATTTTGAGCGGCATACTTTCATTGTCAACATAACAACCAAGAGATGGCAATATCTTCCATGCTACACACATTATAGGCAGTTCCCAAACAGAATGGTAAAGTTTATACTCCCCCTCCACCAACAAACATCAGTCCATGGCTTGTCCGAAACAACGGGTGCCTCCAACTAACAACAGTCCTGGGGGAGTTTTGTTTGCAATTATTTTGATTTGATTTGCATAAAGGATGGGACTGGGCATCCCGATGACCAGCCATTTTCTCGTGAGTGAGGAGTGGAGTCCACTCCTCTTGAGAATAATCCGCCTAACATGGAAGATACGGACAACCCTAGTTGATACATGAGCTATTCGAGCATACAAAACAGAATTTCATTTGAAGGTTTAGAGTTTGGCACATACAAATTTACTTGGAACGGCAGGTAGATACCGCATATAGGAAGGTACGATGGACTCATATGGAATAACTTTGGGGTTTAAGGGATTGGATGCACAAGCAGTATTCCCGCTTAGTACAAGTGAAGGCAAGCAAAAGACTGGGAAGCGACCAACTAGAGAGCGACAACAGTCATGAATATGCATTAAAATTAATGAACATTGAGTGCAAGCATGAGTAGGATATAATCCACCATGAACATAAATATCATGAAGGCTATGTTGATTTGTTTCAACTACATGTGTGAACATGTGCCAAGTCGAGTCACTCGAATCATTCAAAGGAGGATACCACCCTATCATACCACATCACAACCATTTTAATAGCATGTTGGCACGCAAGGTAAACCATTATAAACTCCTAGCTAATTAAGCATGGCATAAGTAACTATAATCTCTAATTGTCATTGCAAACATGTTTATTCATAATAGGCTGAATCAGGAACGATGAACTAATCATATTTAAAAAAAAGAGAGGTCGAGTTCATACCAGCTTCTCTCATCTCAATCAGTCCATCATAAATCGTCATAATTGCCTTTCACTTGCACGACCGAATGATGTGAATAATAATAATAGTACACGTGCATTGGACTAAGCTGGAATCTGCAAGCATTCAATAAACAGGAGAAGACAAGGCAATATGGGCTCTTGGTTAAATCAACAATAATGCATATAAGAGCCACTTCAACAATTTCATCATGGTCTTCTCCTATCGACCCCCAAAGAAAAGAAAATAAATAAAACTATTTACACGGGAAATCTCCCAACAAGCAAAAGAAGAACAGGAAATATTTTGGGGTTTTCTTTTTAATTACTACTAAAAGCAAGAAAGTAAACTAGCTAAATGCTACAAGTATTTTTTTGGTTTTCTTAAGGTCTTTCAAACACACAAGAAGAAAGCAAGAAAAAGAAAATAAACTAGCATGGATATTACAATGAAAAAGTATGAGCACCGATATCTAGCAATGAGTGTGTGAACATGAATGTAATGTCGGTGAGAAATACGTACTCCCCCAAGCTTAGGCTTTTGGCCTAAGTTGGTCTATTGCCACGGCTGGCCTGGCGGATATCCAAAGTTATAGCTGGGGTCGTACTGTGAAGAAGCCTCGGATTGCCACTGGTTGGCAATCACCTCCGGATCCCACTGGTAATCAGACTGTCGTGGAGGATCAAATTGTGGTTCCGGCTCTGGCTCTGTAGCTGATGTAGGGTTCCGGTAGGCGTGAATGGCCTCCAATGGAACAAGGTGCTTGCCTGCAGATAAATCAATCAAGGAAGGAGCAGGCAAGGTAATACTCTCAGGATGATTTTTACCAAATATTAATTTGTACTTAAGCGCCTTTTCCCTATTCTTAACAATAAAATCATGTGCTATCATACTCTTATATTCTAGATAAACAGGAGGCAGCAATTTTTCTTCTTTCTCATAATGCCTAATAGGTATGTTGTAGTATGTAGCGAGGCGCGAGGCGAAGATGCCTCCCAAGATGGGGCCCTTAGTACGGTTAAGGTTTAACCGCTTTGCAACAATAGCGCCCATACTAAATGTGTCATCACGAAAGAAGGCATGGCACAAGATAACAATGTCAGGGGCACTTAGGTTGCCACAGTTTCCGCGACCAATTAAGCATCTACTAGCAAATAATGCAAAGTAACGTAAAACAGGAAAATGTATGCTAGTGATTCTCGCATCGGAAACTTTCCTGGTTTCCCCTATGGCAATTGTATCAATAAACCCCTCCACATCATCACGTTGTGGTTCCTCTATGCTGCCCGGAAAAGGCAACTTGCAAACCTCACAAAATTCAGAGAGGGGCATCTCCTTGTACTCATCATATAAATAGAAATCCACCGAAGGTGGAGACCTCCTAGAATGGAAACGAAAATTTTGCACAAAGATATTAGTGAGTAAGAGATATTGTTCGCGTTGGTCGCGGAGGAAGTCGGTGAGGCCTACATTCTCAGCCAATTCATAAAAATCATCATAAACCCCGACTGCTCTCAAGAAATCATCACAAGGCCATTCACATGGCCAGACTTCTGCGGTGCCAGGGAGATTATACTTGGGCCTCTCTTCTTCTTCACTTTGCTTATCCTTCGAGCTTCGGCTCGAAGAACCCCTCAAAAATCTCTTCATCATTTTCTGAAAATTTCTGAAATTTTTAGTAAGTCCAAATAAAAGTGAACCAAACTCAACAAAATTGATGGCAACTACTCCCACAAGTGCCTAGAGACTATATCATGCATTAGAACTACTTGGGACCATATAAATTTGACATGCAAGCTCAAGAACAGAGTCACCTAAGCAGCAAAAATTTGCAATGAATAAAGTACTAGAACAAAAACTAATTGGACCATTGCAGGAGTCACATACCAAGGAACAATCCCCCAAAGCAGTTTTGTGAGAGGTGCTTTGAGCAAGAAGATCTAAAATCGCAGCAAAATGAGCTAGAACTCGTGCTTGAGCTGGTTGGTGATTTTTTTGGGAGGAAGAAGGAGTGTGTGGGTGCAGGAATAAGTGGAGGGGAGCCACCATGGGCCCACGAGGCAGGGGGCGCGCGCGCCCTGTAGGGGTGGGCGCGCCCTGGACCCACGTGGCCAGGTGCTTGCTCCCCTGCTGTGTTCTCAGTGCCAAATATTCTCAAATATTCCAAAAAAATCATATTTCAATTTCGGGGCATTTGGAGAACTTTTATTTTCGGGGTATTTTTTATTGCACGGATAAATCAGGAAACAGGCAGAAAATATTATTTTTACTTTATTTCAACTAAACAACAGAAAGTAAAAGGAGGGTACAGAAGGTTGTGCCTTCTAACTTCATCCATCTTCTGCTCATCAAAAGGAATCCACTAACAAGGTTGATCAAGTCTTGTTAACAAACTCACTCCGAATCACATGAAACCGGAGAAATTTCGAATAACACTAGGTTACCTCAACGGGGATATGCACGTCCCCAATAATAAGAATATCATATTTCTTCTTGACAGTAGGAAGAGGAAATTCAAAACCTCCAAAAATAATCGATGGAATTTTTCCAATAGAATTTATACTATGAACTTGAGGTTGTTTCCTCGGAAAGTGTACCGTATGCTCATTGCCATTAACATGAAAAGTGACATTGCCTTTGTTGCAATCAATAACAGCCCCTGCAGTATTCAAAAAGGGTCTTCCAAGAATAATAGACATACTATCGTCCTCGGGAATATCAAGAATAACAAAGTCTGTTAAAATAGTAACATTTGCAACCACAACAGGCACATCCTCACAAATACCGACAAGTATAGCGGTTGATTTATCGGCTATTTGCAAAGATATTTTAGTAGGTGTCAACTGATTCAAATCAAGTCTACGATATAAAGAGAGAGGCATAACACTAACACCGGCTCCAAGATCACATAAAGCAGTTCTAACGTAATTTCTTTTAATGGAGCATGGTATAGTGGGTACTCCTGGATCTCCTAACTTCTTAGGTATTCCACCCTTAAAAGTGTAATTAGCAAGCATGGTGGAAATTTCAGCTTCCGGTATCTTTCTTTTATTTGTAACAATTTCTTTCATATACTTAGCATAAGGATTCATTTTGAGCATATCAGTTAAACGCATACGCAAAAAGATAGGTCTAATCATTTCAGCAAAGCGCTCAAAATCCTCATCATCCTTTTTCTTGGATGGTTTGGGAGGAAAAGGCATGGGTTTCTGAACCCATGGCTCTCTTTCCTTACCGTGCTTCCTAGCAACAAAGTCTCTCTTATCATAACGTTGATTCTTTGATTGTGGGTTATCAAGATCAACAGCAGGTTCAGTTTCTACATCATTGTTATTGCTAGGTTGAGAATCATCATGAACATCATTATTAACATTATCTCTAGGTTCATGTTCATCACCTGATTGTGTTTCAGCATCAGAAATAGAAATATCATTGGGATTCTCAGGTGTGTCTACAACAGGTTCACTAGAAGCATGCAAAGTCCTATCATTTTTATTTTTCTTCTTTTTAGAAGGACTAGGTGCATCTACATTATTTCTCTGAGAATCTTTCTCAATTCTCTTAGGATGGCCTTCAGGATACAAAGGTTCCTGAGTCATTTTACCAGTTCTAGTAGCCACTCTAACAGCAAAGTCATTATTCTTACTATTCAACTCATTGAGCAAATCATTCTGAGCTTTAAGTACTTGTTCTACTTGAGTGGTGAAAGGATCGAGAAGAGGTGTCTAGAGGGGGGTGAATAGAATCTAAGAGATAAAAGTTGCAGTTTTTAATCTCTTGGATTGAAGTGGAGTATTAGCACAAGTCTAAACATTCACAATACATATCAAGCAAGCATGCAAGCATACAAAGAGTATATGAGCAGCGGAAAGTAAAGCATGCAAGTTGCAAGAATGTAAAGAGAAGGGATTGGAGTGTGCAAACGCAATTTGGAGACACGGAGATTTTTTATCCGTGGTTCCGATAGGTGGTGCTATCGTACATCCACGTTGATGGAGACTTCAACCCACGAAGGGTAATGGTTGCGCGAGTCCACGGAGGGATCCACCCACGAAGGGTCCACGAAGAAGCAACCTTGTCTATCCCACCATGGCCGTCGCCCACGAAGGACTTGCCTCACTCGGGTAGATCTTCACGAAGTAGGCGATCTCCTTGCCCTTACAAACTCCTTGGTTCAACTCCACAATCTTGACGGAGGCTCCCAAGTGACACCTAGCCAATCTAGGAGACACCACTCTCCAAGAAGTAACAAATGGTGTGTTGATGATGAACTCCTTGCTCTTGTGCTTCAAATGATAGTCTCCCCAACACTCAACTCTCTCTCATAGGATTGGATTTGGTAGAAAGAAGATTTGAGTGGAAAGCAACTTGGGGAAGGCTAGAGATCAAGATTCATGTGGTTGGAATGGAATATCTTGACCTCAACACAAGTGTAGGTGGTTCTCTTCTCAGAAAATATGTATTGGAAGTGTAGGCATGTTCTGATGTCTCTCTCCACGAATGAAGAGTGGGTGGAGGGGTATATATAGCCTCCACACAAAATCTAACCGTTACACACAAATCACCAAACTCGGTGGGACCGATTCAGAGAACTCGGTCGGACCGATTTGGTTCATAATGTGACCGTTAGGCATTTCGGTGGGACCGACTGGATCAACTCGGTGGGACTGATGTGCTAGGGTTAGGGTAAATCCAAAACTCGGTTTGACCGATTACTCAAACTCGGTGGGACCAATTTGGGTAATAAGTGAAACAGAAAGTTGGCCAAGCAAACTCGGTGGGGCCGGTTGCAAATCTCGGTGGGACCGAAATTATTGCATCAGACAACAGAGAGTTTGCAAGCCCATCTCGGTGAGACCGAGATCCCATCGGTGAGACCGAACTGATTAGGGTTTCTGGCAGTGGCTATGTCAACTGAACTCGGTGGCTCCGGATATGATATTTCGGTGGGGCCGAGATTGACTTTTTGGTTTAGGACATATGTGGAAGTGAGAGAGTGGTTGAGGGATTTGGAGCATATCACTAAGCACTTTGAGCAAGCAAGCCATTGAGCAACACCTCATCCCTTCTTAATAGTATTGGCTTTTGCTATGGACTCAATGTGATCTTGGATCACTAAACAGAAAATGTAGAGTCCTGAGCTTTGAGCTTGAACCAATCCTTTGTCCTTAGCATCTTGAAGGGGTTCCACATCCTCTTGTCCATGCCACTCCATTGTTGAACTTACCTGAAACATACTAGGTAGAAGCATTAGTCCAACAAGAGATATGTTGACATTAATTCCCAAAATCACTTAGGGAGCACTTGTGCTTTCAATCTCCCCCTTTTTTGGTAATTGATGACAACATTCATCAAAGCTTTAGATAAGGATATAGAGAATAACAAGTAAAGCTTTGGAAAGACATGTAACATGCATAGGCTCCCCCTATATGTATGCAATCATGTAAATATGGAATATAGGAGCATGTGACTGCACAGGCATGACAGAGTAAGCAATGTGTTACATGTATCTTGGCTATATGCATCAGAGCAAATGATGTGAATATAGGAAATGTACCTTCATGCCCATGAGTCCTTCTTGCAAACAGTATGTACATCAGCAAGAAATCCTCATACACATGACTGTGATGCATATACTTACCTTGTGGTCTTGAGTTGTCTTAGGAAGGAATGAACCTGAGTAAACAAGGTTAGACAACACAGATACACCTACTAGCCAGAGCAAACAAAAGAAACCACAAGAGAACCAAGACTGGGATGACATGTATAGAGTGAGTACTGAGTACCCCATTGGGTATAGACATGTCCCAAAGGTAAAGATATGCAATAAAATCAGAGATTTCCTTCCCTTAGATGTCTTGCTCCCCCTGAATCTTGCATGGGATATTGGGAGAAGATAGGGAACAAAAAATCAGAGCAAAAGAAAAAACAACATAATTAATGCAAGCAATCAAATATGAACATGTCTTTCCCCTCTTAGAGACATGTAATTTCTCCCCTCTTGAACACCAAGCATCTGAGGTCTGAGGTTTCTTACACACACTCCCCCTGAGTATCCTCTCCCCCTATAGAAATGATTAAGCATAGAGCTTTGATGTGATCCCTCTCTCCCCCTTTGACATCAATTTCCAAGAAGGGCTCTTCTGGATTTTTGTTTTATTGCAAAAGGGTTTGGTCCTTGAGTCACAAAGCAAAGCAACTGTGATGCTGGTAGAGAACAAGAGTCATTGAGTGGAGCTGGAGCAAAAAGACTGCAGAAATAAGTGGCAAGTTGTTTTTCCTGTAGTGAAATCGGTAGCACCGAGTTGTGTGCTTCGGTGGCACCGAGAGAATTCGGTTGGGCCGAAGAAAATAGACCGGTGTGACCGAGTTCATCACAGTAAAACACTTGTCACCTCAGCTCACTAGGCACTTTAAGATCTCACAAGGATTTGCAAGGAATTAGCTGAAAGATTTGCAAGGAACTTGATGCAGAAAATGCAGAACAGAAAAGAGAAGAAAAGATCTAGATGAAGTTTTTTTTTGAAAAAGGAAACACAAGAGAACTTCATCTAGAATTGGGCGGTGACAAGGTCACCTATGTTAGAGTATATTGACTTAGGAGTCAAGTGAGATCACTTGATCTTTGGTCATACTCATCGTTTAAGCTCAAAATGGGGTTACCATTTTTCGTTTAAGCTTCTTGATGTATTCACATCTTGTTGAGTTGCTTTATCCCATGACTTTGAGTAAAGCTTCTCTAAGATGGAATAGCATACCTTGGGTGGTGGTGTTGATCTTGATCATGTAGTCGAACTTGTGTGGGTTGCTCAAGGTTGATGTAGCTCATCAAGAGTTGGGAGCACCACTTGGACTTTGAGTTCATCTACCTACATGGGTTAGCTTTGCAAGGAAGAGCACTTGTGTATCCAAAATGACAATCATAAAATTTAACATAGAATGAGTCAAAGGATATATTTGAGGGGTTTTGTGCTTCCTTGACTTCAACCACCATTGTATAGAGACTTGGTGATGTAGAGATTGCTCAAGATGTGAGTGAGTTGCAATCTCATGGATTTGGATTCATCCAAGTACCTACAAGGGTTAGATAGCATGCAAGGGTGCAAAAGTATCCAAGACATATAGATAGCATCATGAAAGAAATATCAAGGATTAGTCAAAGGCTCATGCCTTGCATGTATCCAAATGGAGTTCCTACTCCAAGTTTGAAGCATCAATGATGTTCAATTCACCTCTCAAATGGCAAAAGACTTTCTCATCAAGCGGTTTGGTAAATATATCCGCTAATTGCTTATCGGTGCGAACATGCTTAAGATTAATGTCCCCTTTGGCAACATGGTCTCGAATGAAATGATGACGAACTTCAATATGTTCAGTTCGAGAATGTTGCACGGGATTGTGAGCAATCTTAATAGCACTTTCATTGTCACACAGCAATGGAACATGTTTCACATATATCCCATAATCTTTAAGAGTTTGGGTCATCCAAAGTAATTGAGCACAACATGATCCAGCAGCAATGTATTCCGCTTCGGCGGTGGATAAGGATACCGAGTTTTGTTTCTTGGAGGACCAAGACACAAGAGATCTACCAAGAAATTGACAAGTACCCGAAGTGGACTTTCTATCAACCTTGTCTCCGGCATAGTCCGAATCGGAGTAACCAACAAGATCGAAAGAAGACCTCTTAGGATACCAAATGCCAAAATTTGGTGTGTGTATTAAGTATCTCACTATCCTTTTCACAGCCTTAAGATGACACTCTTTAGGTGCCGCTTGATATCGTGCACACATGCACACACTTAGCATAATATCGGGACGAGAGGCGCATAGATATAACGATGAACGAATCATAGAGCAGTAAAATTTTTGATCAACCGGTTCACCATCTTTGGTCAAATCAAGATGTCCACTAGTAGGCATGGGTGTAGTCATACCTTTGCATTCTTGCATATTGAACTTCTTGAATAAGTCCTTGGTGTAGTTTGTTTGAGAGACAAAGGTACCTTCCTTACTTTGCTTGATTTGCAAACCAAGAAAGAATTTGAGTTCACTCATCATAGACATCTCAAACTTCTCCGACATTAGTTTTCCAAACTTCTCACTAAAATGAGGGTTAGTTGAACCAAATATAATGTCATCAACATAAATTTGGCACACAAATAGTTCTCCATTAACCCTTTTAGTAAAAAGAGTAAAATCAATTTTACCAATTTCAAAGCCTTTTTCAATAAGGAACTTGGTCAAGCATTTATACCACGCTCTAGGGACTTTTTAAGACCATAAAGGGCTTTGTGAAGTTTGTAGATATGATTAGGTTTCTTAGGATTGACAAAGCCGGGAGGTTGCTTAACATAGACTTCCTCCTCAATTTCACCATTTAGAAAAAGCACTTTTAATGTCCATTTGGTACAAGGTGATATCATGGTGATTTGCATAAGCAAGTAAGATGCGAATGGACTCAAGTCTAGCAACGAGAGCATATGTCTCACCATAGTCCATACCTTCGACTTGAGTGTAGCATTGGGCGACTAGGCGTGCTTTGTTGCGGACGACTTGACCATCTTCATCTTGCTTGTTGCGAAACACCCATTTGGTACCAATGATGTTGTGGTTGTTGTCGGGCTTCTCGACCAATGTCCATACTTGATTTCTCTCAAAGTTGTGTAGCTCTTCATGCATAGCGTTTATCCAATCCGGATCTTCCAATGCTTCTTCAACCTTCATAGGTTCAATGCTAGAGATGAATGAGTAATGTTCACAAAAATTAGCCAAACGAGTTTTAGAGCGAGTTATTCTCCCGGTTTGGATATCATTGTAGATTTGCTCGACGGGATGATCTTTGGCGATTCTTGCTCGAACTCGTGGGAGCTTTGGCTTGGCTCGGGGTGGAACATCTTCTTCATCTTGTTCTTCTTCTTGGCCTTCTTCATCGTTGACGTTTTCATTCTCTTGTCGTGGTGGAGAAGGAGGTTGTTGATGTTCATCTTGGTGTGCTTCCTCGTTTTCTTCGTCTTGGTGTGTCCCACTTGTGGATGCTTCCGTATCAATTCTTGGTTCACCTTGTCGTGAGGTAGAAGCTTCCACTTGGATGGACGAGGTACTCTCCTTCACCTCCGTTGGACGAATCTTGCTAATAGACAAGTCTTGGATTGCTTCCGAAGGGTCTTTGTCTCCTACATCGATTGACAATTGCTCTACTTGCGAGCCATTAGATTCATCAAACTTCACACCTATCGTCTCTTCAACCTTTCGGATGAAATTGTTGTAGACACGGTAAGTGTGAGAGTTTGAGCCATAACCAAGCAGGAAATCGGTGAGGAGCTCGTATGCCATCTTGCCGAGTAGCTTGTGAAGATACAAGCGATTTGTTGCATGACAAGCTGTCTCAACCGCTTCCGCCCAAAAGTGTTTTGGAGTTTTGTACTCATCAAGCATCGTTCTTGCCATATCAATAAGAGTACGGTTCTTCCTCTCAACGACTCCATTTTGTTGAGGTGTGTACGTAGCCGAGAACTCATATGAAATCCCCTCTTCGTCAAGAAAGGTATCCACATTTGCGTTCTTGAACTCCGTTCCGTTGTCGCTCCGAACCTTCTTGATCTTCACGTCAAATTGATTTTGGGCCTTCCTAGCGAAGTTTTTGAAGATCTTTTGGACCTGCGATTTATCATCAAGAAAGAACACCCACGTAAATCTTGAAAAATCATCAACTATGACTAGTCCAAACGAGTTACCACTGAGACTCTTGTAGGCATTTGGACCAAAGAGATCCATGTGAAGTAGCTCGAGTGGTCTTCTCGTGGTCATGATGTTCTTCGCGCGATGACTTCCTCCAACTTGTTTCCCTGCCTGACAAGCACTACAAAGTCTATCCTTGTCAAATATGACATCTTTTATTCCAAGGATATGATCACCTTTAATAAGCTTATCAAGATTTCGCATACCCACATGACCTAGCCTTCTATGCCACAACCAACCCTTAGAAGATTTAGCAATTAAGCAAGTTCTAGGTTGAGCCTTTTTAGTGAAATCAACAATGTAAAGATCACCTCTACGTATACCGGTAAAGACCATTTTATGATTGTCTCTTCGAAACACTTGCCAATCTACCTCAGTAAACAGGACATTGAAACCGAATTCAGAAAGTCTAGATACTGAAAGTAAATTGTACCCAAGGGATCCAACGAGCATGACATTTTGTATGGAGCTATCATGTGAGATGGCCACCTTACCGAGGCCAACCACCTTACCCTTTGAGTTATCACCAAAAGTGACATATTTTCGAGGGCCGTCATTTTCAGCAAGCTCACGGAACATATCTTTATCTCCGGTCATATGATCAGTACATCCACTATCAAGGACCCATTCCTTTCCTCCACCATGTAGCCGCGAAGATTTAAGACCAAAGTGTCTCATTGCATCATCAAGATCATAGTCACTATCATCATCATCCTCATCATAGTATCCATGTTCAAAATCATCTTGTGATTGATCAATTCCTAGAGAGGGAAATTCATTAGATAAATGATCACTTCTATGGTTATCTTTATGGATTCTAATAGCTTCGGAAATGATATTGCTAACGATCCCAAGATCTCCTATGGCACGCATGAGATTTGTAAGCTCAAATAGACAACCACCAAAGCTAGGATCACTAGAATTCATCTTACTCAAGGCAATATACTTATGGAGAATTTCGTCTAAATTTTTCAAGGAATAATCTGGAAATCGTTCCTCGAGAAATCTCCATATCTTATAGGCACAATCAAGAGTAGGCAAACTAGCAATCAAATTTTTGGGCAATCCTCTTATGATAAGATTGATAGTTCTAAGATTGCGAATCATGTCAAGATCCTCTTCGGGTGTGGGATGCAAAGTAATGTACTTGTTCAAATGATGTTCATTGAAAATCTCAAGCATTTCATTTTTTCACTCATGAAAATATTCTCCATCAAGAATAGGCACTCTACGTCTAAGACTCCCCAAAGTAGACACATCCATCTTCCTCCAAAGGTTTTTAAACCAAGGCAATGGAGAACAATGCTCAGATACCAACTGAAAGGATCGAGAAGAGGTGTCTAGAGGGGGGTGAATAGACTCTAAGAGATAAAAGTTGCAGTTTTCAATCTCTTGGATTGAAGTGGAGTATTAGCACAAGTCTAAACATTCACAATACATATCAAGCAAGCATGCAAGCATACAAAGAGTATATGAGCAGCGGAAAGTAAAGCATGCAAGTTGCAAGAATGTAAAGAGAAGGGATTGGAGTGTGCAAACGCAATTTGGAGACACGGAGATTTTTTATCCGTGGTTCCGATAGGTGGTGCTATTGTACATCCACGTTGATGGAGACTTCAACCCACGAAGGGTAACGGTTGCGCGAGTCCATGGAGGGCTCCACCCATGAAGGGTCCACGAAGAAGCAACCTTGTTTATCCCACCATGGCCGTCGCCCACGAAGGACTTGCCTCACTCGGGTAGATCTTCACGAAGTAGGCGATCTCCTTGCCCTTACAAACTCCTTGGTTCAACTCCACAATCCTGACGGAGGCTCCCAAGTGACACCTAGTCAATCAAGGAGACACCACTCTCCAAGAAGTAACAAATGGTGTGTTGATGATGAACTCCTTGCTCTTGTGCTTCAAATGATAGTCTCCCCAACACTCAACTCTCTCTCATAGGATTGGATTTGGTAGAAAGAAGATTTGAGTGGAAAGCAACTTGGGGAAGGCTAGAGATCAAGATTCATGTGGTTGGAATGGAATATCTTGACCTCAGCACAAGTGTAGGTGGTTCTCTTCTCAGAAAATATGTATTGGAAGTGTAGGCATGTTCTGATGGCTCTCTCCACGAATGAAAAGTGGGTGGAGGGGTATATATAGCCTCCACACAAAATCTAACCGTTACACACAAACCACCAAACTCGGTGGGACCGATTCAGAGAACTCGGTCGGACCGATTTGGTTCATAATGTGACCGTTAGGCATTTCGGTGGGACCGACTGGATCAACTCAGTGGGACCAATGTGCTAGGGTTAGGGTAAATCCAAAACTCTGTTTGACCGATTACTCAAACTCGGTGGGACCGATTTGGGTAATAAGTGAAACAGAAAGTTGGCCAAGCAAACTCGGTGGGGCCGGTTGCAAATCTCGGTGGGACCGAAATTATTGCATCAGACAACAGAGAGTTTGCAAGCCCATCTCGGTGAGACTGAGATCCCATCGGTGAGACCGAACTGATTAGGGTTTCTGGCAGTGGCTATGTCAACTGAACTCGATGGCTCCGGATATGAAATTTCGGTGGGGCCGAGATTGACTTTTTTGTTTAGGACATATGTGGAAGTGAGAAAGTGGTTGAGGGCTTTGGAGCATATCACTAAGCACTTTGAGCAAGCAAGCAATTAAGCAACACCTGATCCCTTCTTAATAGTATTGGCTTTTCCTATGGACTCAATGTGATCTTGGATCACTAAATAGAAAATGTAGAGTCCTGAGCTTTGAGCTTGAGCCAATCCTTTGTCCTTAGCATCTTGAAGGGGTTCCACATCCTCTTGTCCATGCCACTCCATTGTTGAACTTATCTGAAACATACTAGGTAGAAGCATTAGTCCAATAAGAGATATGTTGACATTAATTACCAAAATCACCCAGGGAGCACTTGTGCTTTCAAGTGGTAACCATAGAATCATGTTTACTTATAAGTTTAAGTTCACCTTTAACTCTAGACATATAATCTCTCAAGTGTTCAAGCATATAAGCATTGTGTTTTAATTCTCTACCAACATAAGCATTGAAGTTTTCTTGTTTCACAATAAAATTATCAAACTCATCCAAACATTGGCTAGCAAACTTAATAGGAGGGATTTCAGCTTTATCAAATCTATAGAGAGAATTTACCTTTACTACCTGTGTCGGGTCATCAAGAACATGTGTTTCTTCAACAGGCGGTAAATTAAGACCATGTATTTCTTCAATAGGAGGTAAATTCTTGACATCTTCGGCTTTAATACCCTTTTCTTTCATAGATTTCTTTGCCTCTTGCATATCTTCAGGACTGAGAAATAGAATACCCCTTTTCTTCGGAGTTGGCTTAGGAAGTGTCCAATTATTTTCATTGGTCAACATATTATTCAATAGGACTTCAGCTTCATCTGGTGTTCTTTCCCTGAAAACACAACCAGCACAACTATCCAGGTGGTCTCTGGAAGCATCGGTCAGTCCATTATAAAAGATATCAAGTATTTCATTTTTCTTAAGAGGATGATCAGGCAAAGCATTAAGTAATTGGAGAAGCCTCCCCCAAGCTTGTGGGAGACTCTCTTCTTCAATTTGCCTAAAATTATATATTTCCCGTAGAGCAACTTGTTTCTTATGAGCAGGGAAATATTTAGCAGAGAAGTAATAAATCATATCCTGGGGACTACGCACACAACCAGGATCAAGAGAATTAAACCATATCTTAGCATCACCCTTTAATGAGAACGGAAATATTTTACGGATATAGTAGTAGCGAGTTTTCTCATCATTAGTGAACAGGGTGGCTATATCATTTAATTTAGTAAGATGTGCCACAACAGTTTCAGATTCATAGCCATAAAAAGGATCAGATTAACCAAAGTAATTATATCAGGGTCGACAGAGAATTCATAATCCTTATCAGTAACAAAGATAGGTAAAGTAGCATAAGCAGGATCATATTTCATTCTAGCATTCAGAGATTTTTGTTTCAGCTTAGCTAATAATTTCTTCAGATCACTTCTATCATTGCAAGCAAGAAAGTCTCTAGCACTTTCTTCATCCATAACATAGCTGAGGGAGTCCTGGATTAGGGGGTCCTCGGACAGCCGGACTGTACACTTTGGCCGGACTGTTGGACTATGAAGATTGAAGATTGAAGACTTCATCCCGTGTCCGGATGGGACTCTCCTTTCACTACAAAAAAAGACACATCCGTGACATTTTCGGCCGAACGAAAAAATTTCTGTGATACATATGACACTTCTATGACGATAATTGTGACAAAACCCGGTATCATCATAGATGTGGTGGGCTCCTACTTCTATGACAAAAAATCATGACAGAAAATGGGCTTTTCGTCCTGGGCGGGCCGGAGACGCAGCTACATGACATTCTTTGGGCCGTCCATGACGGAAAAAAACCGTGGTAGAAGCGAGGGCGAGGAAAATTTCGGGGAGTTCCCGGTTACGGTGGGAGGTCGGGGGCCGAGCGATGCGCGTTTCTCTCGTACACGTACGCGCGTGTGTGCGAGGCGTTGGCTCTAACTGAACCCGAGCGAGGCGTTGGGCTCTAACTGAACCCGAGCGATTGCACTGCAGGCTACGCGTTACTGAACCCGAGCGATCGATCGATGGCTATTAACTGAACCCGATCGAGCGATTCCTTCGCTACTGCTGCTAACTGAAGCTGATCGATGCTGCCTCTAGATGAACAGTGAGCATTGCTGGGGGGGGGTTGGATGAACAGTTCCCTGTTGGGGGTGGATGAACACGACCCCGTGGTGTTGCCTCTGGATGAACAGGACCCCGATCGATCGAGCCGGTTGGGGCTGGATGAATAGGACCCCGTGGAGGGCAGGATGAACAGGACCACCCCGTGGAGGGCAGAATGAACAGTAGACGGTGGAGGGCTGGATGAACAGTAGCCCGTGGAGGGGTGGTTGAACAGGAGCCCGTGGAGAGGGCTGGTTGAACAGTCGCCGGTGGAGTAGCGCGTGGTGGAGGCTGGATGAACAGGAGCCCGTGGATGAACAGTCGCAGGTGGAGACTGGAGGAGGTCGACGGTGGATGAACAGTAGCTCGTGGAGGCTGGAGGGGGTCGACGGTGGAGATGAACAGTGTCCCGTGGAGTCCCGTTTTGCGGTACGCCACACCCCTCCCGATGAACAGGACCCCCGTTTTGACCGTAGCGCTCCAACACAAGTCCGTTTCCTCCGTTTTGCGGTACGCCACACCCCTCCCGATCAACAGGACCCCCGTTTCGACCGTAGGAGGTCCGTTTCCTCCGTTTTGCGGTACGCCAGACCCCTCCCGATGAACAGGATCCCGTTTCAAACGTGGCCGGTTGAACACGAGGCCGTTTCCTCTGTTCTGCGGTATGCCAGGCCTCGTTTCCATCGGCTGTTCCGTCCAAGCCCTCCCGATGAACACGACGACGCATTCCGTTCCGACCCAGCCGGTTGGCTCCCCATGAACACGACGACGACGCTGTTTCTCCGTTCCGACCCAGCCATGTACACGAGCCATGGCCGTACGTATGCGCGAGTAGGCGTTCGAGACCCTGCCCGTATGTACGTACGTGGCAGTATTTTCTTTCTTGCACACTGGCCGCTGTACGTACGTGTACATGCTATGTGCGCGCTTCTACTATGACACGTGCGTGCCTCTACATCGACCAGTATGTACGTACACGTTCGCGACCAGAATGACAATGCTACGTACGCTTCGACCAGGTGGGTCCCAACTGTCAGGCACTTCCTTGCCTGCGAAGATGTAGCTAGTGGGTCCCAGCAGTCAGGGGGCGAATCATTTTTTTTTGCCCGGACGCACTTCCTTGCGTGCGAAGATGTAGCTGGTGGGTCCCCGTAGTCAGGGGGAAACGTTTTTTTCGCGAAATACGGTGGCCCGCCCGGTGGGTCCTTGCTGTCAGGTGGAGCAATCATTATTTTTCGCGTAATAAGGAGGCACTTCCTTGCTGCGGCCGTGGACCCAGCTGTCAACCTCTCCACGTACAGTACACGTCCGGTGGAAGTCGTTCCTTGACCACGTTGACCACGCCGCGCCGAGAGCAACAAGGCGATGGACGACGACGAGGCCTAGGAAGGGGACGACGGGGAGCCGGGGAAGACGCGGCAGTGGAAGCCCGCGTGGAGAGGAGTACGAGGGTTCACTGGTTCGGCTGCGGTGCGAGGCTGCCATCGCCGCAGGGCCTGGCCAGCGGTGGGAATAGTAGGGGGCGGTGAGGCCTCCGCGGTAGCACAGCCGACCACGGGAGGCAGGAGCATGCGGCACGACCGGCGCTGCTTTGGGCGGCTGGAGCAAGAAGACCAGAGGTTGAAGAAGCACTACAGCCGTTGGATGGACATCGTATGGTCACTGGAGCTAGAATCATTCATATTGACTAAAGTTGACAAAGGCCCCCGTCCGAGTCAACTTAGTAGGCCCACAAGTCACTCTCCCACCATGGTGGGTCCCAGCTAGCAGGGGGAGTATTCATTTTTTGTGCGTAATAAGGAGGCACTTCCGGTGGGTCCGAGCTAACAGCGGAGGGAACGGTTTTTACGCGAAATACGCTGGCCCGTCCGGTGGGTCCCAGCAGTCAGGGGAGAAACATTTTTTTTTGTGAAATAAGGTGGCCCGTCCGGTGGGTCCCTGCTGTCAGGTGGAGGAATAATTATTTTGCGCGTAATAAGGAGGCACTTCCTTGCGGCCGCGTGGACCCAGCTGTCAGCCTCTCCACATACAGTACTCTTCCGATGGAAGTCGGTCGTTGACCACGTTGACCACGCCGCGCCGAGAGCACCAGGGCGGTGCTCTGGACGACGGCGAGGCCTAGGAAGGGGACGACGCGGAGCCGGGGAAGACGCAGCAGTGGAAGCCCGCGCGGAGAGGAGTACGAGGGTTCACTGGTTCGGCTGCGGTGTGAGGCTGCCGTCGCCGCAGAATAACAGGGGGTGTGGGTGAGTAGAGGGATGGCCTGGCCAGCGGTGGGAGTAGTACGGGGCGATGAGGCCTCCGCGGCATCACAGCCGGCCACGGGAGGCAGGAGCACGCGACACGACCGACGCTGCTTTGGGCGGCTGGAGCAAGAAGACCAGAGGTTGAAGAAGCACTACGGCCGTTGGATGGACATCGTACGATCACTGCAACTAGAATATTTTATATTGACTAAGTTGACAAAGCCCTTGGTACGCGTCAACTTAGTAGGCCCACAGCTCGAATTTGGCAGAGAACATATAGCCCATTTGCAATTTGTAAGAATGTACAACCCATTTTTTAATTCTAATGGAATTTACTACAGCCCATTTACAGTTTGTTAAAAGTACAGCCCAACTTCTAGCTAGGACAACGATTAATAATTTCAAACAACCGCTCAAAACAGAATTAAAAAAATTCCCACATTTTGATGGGATCCGAAATATTTTTATCCGAAATTTCTAGTCAGGTTAAATATAATTTCAAAATAAAGTTGTATTACATTAAAATCCAACGAAATATTGCGCGCGCAACAAGTAATGAAATTAAAATTTTCAAATTCCAAAAATAATATATTTTTCAAACTAATTACGTGTTTGGTGCATAGTAACTGTCTAGTTATTATAATTACATCCCATTTATTATTTCTTAAAGTCCATTTTCTTGTTATGCCTAATGCATGCCTCCTAGCAAAGTTTGCAGCCCAGCGGGGCAGAGAATAACAAGTTGACCCGGATATTGTGTACAACTATTGGCCCAGTTGCATTGCTGATGTTGAAAAAAAAGGCCTGTGTAGTACAGTACAACCTAACATGGTTACTCAGCCCACATTCAGCAACGCCGGAAAGGCCCAAACAAGGCTTCTGTACAACTTTTTGAAGTCACTGGGCTCAATTAATAACTTAAGAAAAAAGTTAGATTACAGTGGAACCTAATTAAAAGCTGTCACGAGCAAATAAATAATTCAACGGGTCCCACTTGTGCGTGTGCGCGTGTGTGTGCGTGTGTGTGTGAGAGAGAGAGAGAGACCCATCGGTCGATGCTCGTAAATACATCTTTCAGCCATACGCATTGCTGATGCTCAGTAAAAACTTATATAGTTGACACAATCATATAGAACATCATAGCACACTAAACTTGCATACAAAGATTTCACGCAGGCGGCACAATCAGGATGGAAGCAGTGGATCTCTACGGGAAGGGCTATATTGAAACCAACGAAGTCGTACATAACGGTTCATCGTCTTTATCAATGACGGGAAAATATCTTGAATGTTGTGCAAAGAAAACAGGCAGACAACACAATAAGTTCTGCTAGCACATTAAGTTGACGTACAACCCTTTCTAAAAAAAGTTCAGGTACAAAATTAGAACAGGTCACAATCAAATGTACTGGCATATCAGTGCTTCACACCCATAGCTCGGATTTAACTAGTATCTGACAAGATTCAGTTGTTACCTCAAATTAGAGCACATCCAGGCAGCCAGCCCTGCCTCTTCTCCCAAAGAAGCAGTGGCCTCTGCCGCGCGATGGAGTAGGCCCTGTGCCATCCATCGTTCCGAGCAACACGGGGAAAGTCTGACGTTGACTCCTGTAGTGGACGTTGTCAACAGACCCTGGCACCAGCGGCGGCGGTAGGACTTCGATTGATGGATTGACCACTTCTTCGACATGCAAGAACACTCGATACAGGTACATCCCTAACGTGGTCCACGGCGGCCTCGATGGCGATGAATAGTACAACCCCGGTTCCTGCACCGGTATCTCAACACCAATGACCTTCGGTATGGTGGACGGCTTCTTCATCCATGCCATAACCGTCAGAGCCCAGCTGTCTGGAGGAACAAACATACTTACAAGCTCACCTACAAGGTCGTTGATAAGCTCGTTCGTGGACTCGTTGTTCCAAGCACGTCGAGGCATGCCGTGGAAGGTAAGCTTTGTTAAAAACTCAAGCTCAGAGGGCACCGAGCCCCATCCTGGGTGCCACCGATCAAAGCTCACCAGCGCGCCATCGCAGAACAAACGCCGGGAAGATTCGAACACACGACTGCAGTCGAAAGTTGTCCGGAACCTGACGAAGAAATCAGCCGGTGGCGGACAGACTTCAACGAGCAAGTCACTTATTTGGATGCCGTGCGCAATACCAAGAGCTTTGACAAGGTCGTCCGGCGAGACGGGAGGCCGGTCGCCATTGATGGTTACCATCAGCACTTTGCCGGCAAACTGGTCGTCAAGCGCCGCCATGCCACTGTTGAGCAATAGCATGCAGCGACCGAAGGTAGGACGGACCTCAGGATCTCCGGCTCGGAGATCCGCGTAGACCGGCGACATGATAGTGCGCTTGAGTACAGGGAGTACAGGAGGGGGATTTGGGAGAACTGGAGTAGGAATCGAGATTCCAGAGGTGGGGGAGGGGCGGGAGACTGGGGATGAAAAGGTAGCATGAATTTCGAGCACGCGCCAATATGCTCTCGGCGCGCAAGCGCACGAAAACACCGGTGGCGCCCACTTGTCGGCCTAAGAGTCCTTATTCTTTCTTTTTTGGAGAGCCCGGCCTCTTTTTTTTCAGGATCTTTTGAGAGCCCGGCCTGGGAGTCATAATTGACCTGTTTGGCATTGCGTTACTACTCGGCCCATATTCAACGACACCTCACTGGCCCAAACAAGTGTACATCATCGAAAAGACACTGAGCTCAAATTATATAACTTGAAAAAAGGATATACTCTGAACACTGGAGAATGGTGATGCCCTCATTTAGCCCACCAGTAGTTCGAGACAATAAACAGTTCGAAACAACGATATATACAACATTCAAACACTGACTAGTGACTACTACTGACATAAACAGCAAGACATGATAGTTCATAAGAAGTCTTGCTACACCACCAAAATGCACCCATCTGCAGCGCTCAGACTCTCGTGATCCAGACGAGAATGACATTCTAAACAGAAGCAACTATTACATAGTAAGAATGACATAGACGAGGATGACCAAATGACAAGGAATATGCATAACAAAAGAAAGAACTACCCATCCAGAACCAGCAGCAAAGACAACAAAGTCATTTGAAGAGATGATCCAACACCATCATAATTTGCAGCTCCGCTTCAGCGACCAGTGATCCGGAGACACCAGTACTCCACCCTTTCGATGCAACAGCCCAATTACCTATCAACCTGAAGGCTTGAACCACATCACTGCCTGTCGTAATTGAGACATCCAAGGATCAAAGTTAATCCGGATGCCTTTGTCATTCTCACCTTCTTTTGGCCGCAGGTTGTATCGTTGAAAATCAGGGGAGTTTGCTCCCGAACTCCTAGGGCTCGCCGTGGAGACACTGTTTTCCATAGCAAACAGAGCCTCTCTGCCATCAAGGTCCTTGCTAACGGTGATCTCCTGGTTAATCGGATAATTGAGTCCGAGAAACAGAGAGTGTGAACCAAGGCTGTTTACCCGCCTCCAACTAAAAAATCCTAAAGGCCCCAACAAGCTGGTATCCTGCTCATAGACGTAACAGCCACTGTCCGGATACTCATGTATTACACGGTGCTTGTATACAGTGGGGTTTTTGCAATATAACTTTTCCGGCTCATGTGTCCGAATGATCATCAGTCTTTTGCCGTCGTCTGATCGAGCGAGGAACCAGTTGTGCTTCCCTGTTTTTGGCAAAGGTGGTGTGATTACAAAGGGCAGTAACTGTAGGGACACTACATCATATCAAAAAGGACAGGCATTGTTAATGTAAGATCAGCATTGTTCAGAGTATGAGTAGGATAATGCAAGAAACAACATTGATATGTCCCTGTTGGAACTGGGAGGAAAATACAGGGAAATGTATACTGGGTTCGAAAATATAGAAGTGCCATGCATGGTTATACTCATGTTATCTCGCAATCGATTCTTCACAGGAAACTACCATGTCATGCATGTTATGTACTCCCTCCATTCCCAAATATTTGTCTTTCTAGGCATTTCAAATAGACACAACATACGGATGTATGTAGACATATTTTAGAGTGTAGATTCACTCATTTTGCTCCGTATGTAGTCACTTGTTAAAATCTCTAGAAGGACAAATATTTGGGAACGGAGGGAGTAATCATGTTCTGTCCTCACAAACAAATTCTTCAAGGTAACTAACAGACCATGCATTGTTATATACTCGTGTTCTGTGGGCAAAATTTTTGTGAGGATATTATTATAGCCATTGATTGCTGAAGGGCGAATATAGGTATGTACACATGGTAAGCATTGCAGGATTTCACTACTTCCAAATATAGAGTTCTCCATATGCACATTTACTTCCCTAATGTATGGTTACATGAAACCAATAGTGTGGTGCATGTTTCTACATCATGAAAATGAGGAAACTAACATGGCCATTGATACACACTCATATTTAGTAGTAGTATATAGATTACTGTAAAATAAGGATAATATCCATATATTCCTAACCGTTTGATTATTCAGGGTACAAATTGGCTGTAATGACATGGTCACAATCGCATGAATTAACTCATTCCAAATATAGCTGATTTACGGCGTCTCTAATACATTGCCATAGTTCTACTCAAATTCTGCTCAAACAGGGATATGCCAATCATCACAAAAAGTTCAAACAGTGTCATGGCGTCATCATTAACATGAGACAGAAACAACTTACACGCGCCGTCCCAGCAATACGTGGTGCCATCTGCTTTGTCGATCGCGTAGATGATGCCATTGTGTTCAATAGCATCACAGAAGTGTGTATCAGCTTTGACGATGATCCACTGCGAGCCGAGTTTTCTCCAGCTAAAGAAGGCACCGGCGTAAAGATAGGCGAGTCCGCGGTCGAACAAGGCAATTAGCTTGAAGTCTGCGTAATTCGCATGTCGTGTGGGCACTTGGCATATTACAATCTTCTGCAAAACAAGGTCCGTCCAACTGATGTAGTAATCTAGATGACTTGGACCGCGATGGTAATACTCTATATAATCCAACGGAGGAAGGATAATCTCATGGGAGGTCTGGAAGTTCACGAGCACCAACTTTTTACCGTCTTCTCTGAAGGCAGCCATCCAGTGGGAGTTCATGCCGACCCAGTACATACCTGCCAAGAAGTTTCGGGCGATGGTGATCGGATTGATGTCAAGGGAAATGATGTATGGCGACCCACTACATACCTGCAAAGAAGTTTCGGCTAATGGAGATCGGATTGAAGTCGAGGGGCATCATGCACGCCTACGTATCATGGTGAGCCAATCTCGCAAGACCAGATAGCAGCAAGCAGGGTGTCTTGAAAAGCTTAGGCCTCGCTTCGACGATGGCCGTGTGCATGTCCCTCGAGCATGCAGCCAGCCGCAGGGCGCTCAACATATCCATACACGAACAGCAGAGGTCGAGGATGTCACTGCGGAGATTGCTCCAATCGCGGCTCATATGGATGCTGCGCGGTTCGCGTTCGGCCATGGTGGAGTTTGGAAGGGGGCTTGATTTACGGGGGAGAAGGATGTCGGTGCTGGAGCGGCTAGCGAGGGAATAGTGGTACTGGAGGAGGCGAGTGAGGCAACGGTACACGGGGGCACAGTGAGATGGAGACGGTTCGAGTTCGGCCATGGTGGAGTTTGGAAGGGGGCTTGATTTATGGGGGAGAAGGATATCGGTGCTGGAGCGGCTAGCGAGGGAATAGTGGTACTGGAGGAGGCGAGTGAGGCAACGGTACACGGGGGCACAGTGAGATGGAGACGGTTCGAGTTCGGCCATGGTGGAGTTTGGAAGGGGGCTTGATTTACGGGGGAGAAGGATGTCGGTGCTGGAGCGGCTAGCGAGGGAATAGTGGTACTGGAGGAGGCGAGTGAGGCAACGGTACACGGGGGCACAGTGAGATGGAGACGGTTCGAGTTCGGCCATGGTGGAGTTTGGAAGGGGGCTTGATTTACGGGGGAGAAGGATGTCGGTGCTGGAGCGGCTAGCGAGGGAATAGTGGTACTGGAGGAGGCGAGTGAGGCAACGGTACACGGGGGCACAGTGAGATGGAGACGGAGACAGAGACGGAGAAGGAGATGGAGATGGAGTGGTGCTATGGGAGCGGAGAGGGAGACGAGGCGAGGCGCCAATGTGCTAGACAGCGGCGGTGACAGACTGCACAGTGCACAGGGTGAGGCTGACTTTGGTAACCCAAACATGCCGCCTGGACTAGTGTTAGGCGCAGGGTGTTGTCACTTCATTGTGAGGACCGGATGAATAGTATTTTGACCATCAAGTGTACCACAGTTGTACTACTACTAGTAGGAACATGAGTACTCCAGTATTGTATAGCGGAAATAGGTCTCCCGTGCTAGCATGCCTGTTCACTTCATCGTTCAGGTATCATCCATATTGCGAGCGGAACCAAATTCTCGTGCATGCCCAATCAACGCCCTGTCACGATGCATGCAGTGGTCGTTCTGGTGCATCAAGGACGGCATGCAGATCATTCCACACTTGAGAAGAGGAAAAATGGAAAGGTAGAACGCGGCAGCAGAGGAAGAGAACGCTGGCTAACGAGGCTGGGAGGGGATCGAGCAGGAAGTTAATGCTCCACGCCTAAAGGTTTTGGGAAAACCTGATTTTCATAAGGTGACTTATACTCACCTAAACGGAGGGAGTATTCCTTAACCAGAGAATGTTGTGTCTCCCACTCACGCGCTCAAAAAAAACTACGACACATTTTTTATCTGTTTGCATAGGTCCCACCTATCAGGAAGGATGGGCACGTACACGAACACGTACGACTCATCAGTCTACCCTCATAGCCTTTTCGTTTAGTCTACCTAGCCGTCTAATCAACTGCCTGCACGCCACTTCTCCCATTTACTTCTCCATCGGGAACCGATTCTCCTCGGCTTCTTCACCTCCCCTTCATCTTCATTTGCATCCAAACCCCACTGCGTTCACATTGTTTTAACCTCTTTAAATAATCATCTACTACTTCAGTTAGACTAGCCATCTAATCCTAATTCTCCAAACCATAGCCCTCCGTTCCAGCGGTTCCAAATGGCGAAAGAGATCGAGATGCAGGTTTTTAGCATCCAACATGTCCTCGTTGAAGGCTCGATGCGCATAGTTGCCACCATCACCATCCACCCAAGGGTTGTTCGGCAGTGGATCAACAATGTATCCAACTCCCTCGAAAAGGTAGAGATGAGGGTCATCGGTCTCGATGCAGAGTACACGGAGCGTGCCCCTGGGAAGATCCAGCGCGCCGCCGTCCTTCAGCTGTGCCTCGAAGATGATGTTTTGGTGTACCACATCATACACTCGCCCTCCATACCAGGTGAGCTTCACGATTTCTTGTCTCGGGAGGACGTATACTTCTGTGGGGCAGCCATCGAAGGGGACAAACAGAAGTTGGAGCCGTACAACCTTGATTTGAAAAGCATCGCTGACCTACAAACCAGAATCAAAATTCCTGTAGAAGATTGTGATAAACAGACACCATCCCTATTCGACGTAGCAAATTTTGTGCTCGGTACAAATCTTCAGAAGGGTGACGAGATGGTGGCATTAAGGTCATCTGGATGGGAGAATTATCCCTTGACGTACGAGCGGATAAAATATGCTGCCCTCGATGCCCGTGTGAGTTTCGAGATAGCTGCAAGGTCCAAAGAGCTTGTTGCGAAGCCGTCTCCCACAGAGAATGAGAACAAGAAGAAGAAGAAGAAGAAAAGGCTGCACCAGCAGGAGGGCATTATGGATGGATGAACTATTTCCTCTCTTGTAAAAAAAGTATTCCCTCTCGGTGTATATTGATATAGATGGACTATTTCGATGGTGTGCATGTCTTTGGAACAGAGTAGTAGCGTGGGTCCGCTTGACTATAAGGAACTATTTATCCGCGTATATAGCTTTGTTTGTTACTCCTTCCAGTGATCGGTATGCAGTGCATGTGTCCGTAGACATGACAACTTGTCCATGGAAGTTCAACTACGGCGACCATCATGTTTCATCTCGCGATTCCCACAACGCCTCTCCAACCCATGGCACCACGCCCCCCGATGTGCGCCTCACCCCTCTCGGCCGCATCGCCCCTCTGCCTTTGTGTGCATGACATGTGGGCCACCTAAAATGCGGCGAGCATCAAGTTTCTACCACAGCCACCCGCGATTCCCACGACGCCGCTCGAATCCATGAAACCACACGTCCCCCGACCTGCGGCTCACCCCTCTTGGCCCCACTGCCCCTCTGCCTACGGGAGCATTACATGTGGACCAGTCACCTATCGGGTCCACATGTTATTGACTCAAAGGTAGGTGTAGTAAGGCGTTGAAGCTCAGTCCCGACGGCCCTGAGAGGGAAATGTAACTCCTGCGCCAGGGCTTGTGGTGGTCCCGCAGCACGAACTCGTGCCAAACTCGAGATTTGTTTCTTTACTATACATGCACGCAACGATTTAATGGACATTGTAATCTCAACATGTGATGGGGAGCTCTAAATTTGAATTTGAAACTTATAAAATGAAAAGATTCAAAACAAATAAACTGGGAGAGAGGGAGTATATCGTAGGATGTGTCCCACACAAAATAAGTCCCCTGGTTTGTCACCGCGAAGATGCGGTTAGAAAGGAGCACATCGTCTTCCTACTCGTACAGCAACAAATCGGCCGCAGACCACATGGTCCGCCTTTGACCGCCATGTGCAAGGTTCGTACTATCTTATTCAATCTCACAGTGGTTCCATCATACCAATTCATGCGGTGGCCCGTTGCATGGCTGATCCCAATGTTGGACAAAGGTTCTACGGGAACGGTGTCACCGTTGTAAATTTTGTGCAAATTGATGTTGGTACCTTCCCGTACATATGCGATCCAATCTCCACTCGCACCGAGCCTAACCTGTGAAACAGTGGGCAGGGGGAGAATTAGGAAATGGACACGGAAGTAGTCTTTAGAATGCATTTACTACATGATCAAACTCATCTTACCTGCTCATCGGAGGAAATCCGAGTGCCCCTCAACATCGGCATCTCAAGGGGCGTCAACTTGCAACTACGGCCACGCCGCGCTAGAGAGATCCCCAAGGAAACATCCTCGTGCGTTCTACGGAACATCAAGATGCATTTGTATGAGTAGTTTATCTTGTGAGAGAAAAGGATGAACGAGGGAAGGCCTCTAGAGATAGAGATGGACACTACTACTACCAATGTGCTGGCCTGTGCGTTGCAATGGATCCAAAGTAGTAGACTAATACTTGTTCACGTGCTTGAAATATAAACACTCTAGTTTTGATATACATGTGTCAGCAGACATGACAGCTTGTCCATGGAAGTTGAACCACGGCGACCATCATGTTTCTTGTTTCTACCACTTCCACACCAACACGCAATTCCCACGACGCCGCTCCAACCCACGGCACGATGTCCCCCAACGTGGACATGGATCCTCTGACATGGCTATCATTGCCTTGCCCTGCCTTTCCTTCGCTGACAGGTGGGACCCACGCTTATGGGTCCCACATGTTAGTGACAGAATGGTAGGATTGTTTGCGTCAGGGGATCCTCATCCCCCCGACGTGCCCCTCATCCCTCTCGGCCCCAGCGCTCCTCTGCCTTTGTGTGCATGACATGCGGGCCAGCTGAACTGCGGCGACCATCAACTTTCTACCACAGACACACCCGATTGGACGCGGTTTGCCTACTCCGCTACTGTGCTCCGATCCGTACTCCCGCAGCATCGAATTTTCATCCAGCGGTTGTGACACATTTCGTCCTGGTCATCAATCCTTAGCTGGAGTACTTATGTACTACAGGTAGTACCCGCTGGTGTGGCCATCTACGCCTCGTAACGCCCTGACGCCCAGCTGTGGCACCCTCGCCATGGCCACGCCACCACCGGCTGGTTCATCTCGAACGAGTGAGTCGCGAACCACGCCACCACCATGAGAATGACATGTGGGCCAGCCGCATTTAAGGTCCGCATGTCATTGACTCATAGGCCGGGCACTAAGCCACTGAAGTTCGGTCCCGTGGGCCCCGAGAGGGAAATGTAACTCCTGCGGCAGGACTTGTGGTGCTACCGCAGTACGAGCTCGTGCCAAAACTGGAATTTGTTTCTTACTACTACCAACTAGAACTAGTAAGGTACACGTGCATTGCACGCATGAGATTCTGGTGGTTTGTGCATTATGCTTCTACATGTGGAGCTTTCTGGATTCTAACATGTGGCAAAATCTGGTGGAATGTAAGGTTAGGCAAGTTTGATTAACTTAGGTGAGTGTTTGGTTCAAGCCACACCTTAGGCAAGCCACACTAAGGCCCCACATGACATACACACACAAAATGTGACAAGATTCCCTTAGGCTTGCCAACTTGTGGCTCTCATTTTCAAGAACTAATAACTTTGCCTAAGCTTAGTTGTGGCAAAGTTAGTCATGAATTAAGTTCAACCATGGAGTCTTCTATATTATACATGTGGCAGAATCTGGTGGATGATATCCAACGGCCAGTAGTGCTCGGATTTGCCATCTTTGTACCGTCGGATTGGCTTCATCCAACGACCAACTTTCAAAGTTTTTCACACACTATATAGGGGGTATAGATATGGATGTGTCGGTCCGTTGCAATGGATCCAAAGTATATCTATTTAGTGGAGTGCACTCTAAACACATTATCTATTTATTTTTCTCTAACCTTCTGTAGCCATGCAACCAAGCCACATAAGCTTCATGGGTGCCCCCCACATCATATTATTCATACTACGTTGATTTAAAAAAAGATAAATCACCCAAAACAAGATCTTCCCGTTTTTTGTTCCTATGATGTTGTGCCGTGCACGTACCTACTAATTGTATACTGGTAGTACTAGTAATATAGTATTAGGAGTACAAACTTGGTACTAGTAGGAGTAGTACTAGTACGGAATGCTCCTACTCTATCAACGAGCCCCGTCTGACACCAAATTTCTTGGCTTCCGTGCTATAGCTAGATCTTCCCCTCGTTTCTGTTTTCCAACCCGGCGGCGGGCGGGGTGTCGGTTTGCTCAATGGCGGTCCCACATGAAAGTGAAAATGCTAGGAAACACGCCTTCCCTAAGCTATGTGTCGTGCCGGACGGGCCGTGTTGTACTCCCGAGTCCCGGGCGTGTGGGGGTGCGACGCGAACGCGGCAGGCCTTTTCCTTTTACCAGCAATGTGCCCGTGTGTTGCAACAGATCCAAAGTAGTAGAATAGTAGTATTTGTTCACAAACTTGAAAGAAATCACTATTGTTTTGATATACTCCTAATATATTACTCCCTCCGTACCTAAATATTTGTCTTTTTGAGATTTCAAATGGACTATCACATACGGATTATATAGACATATTCTATTGTTTCTAGCAAGATGCCCGCACGTTGCACGAAGTTGATGGAAAAGGTAAGAACAACTTATAAATTGACGGATGGAGGACTAGTTACAGTGATGCATATAATTAAGCAAAGGGATCCCACATGTCGGTATTGACTGGAACGAGAATGCAACAACACAATAAGAATTAAGGCCACGGTGATGCAATCGCAGTGGTGGTTACAGAAGGCAAGAAGAAAGATGGATCCACGAACGTACGACCTCCTCCTCCTCAACTTAGTGCGCCGGGCCACCGACCAGCGGCTAAGGAGCTGCGGCTTTTGTGGCGAGGTCGAGGTGCTTCTCAGCAAATGCATCCAAGGCTTCCAGCCGGTTGAGGAAGGCCAATGTCGTAGCGTCCTCACTGGCCTTGTAGATACCTATGTACACGATTTGCTCATACATGTGGATGTGTAGGTCGACGAATTCTTGCACGGCAAGGCGCCTCGCGGCGAGCGCGACCTCCAGGTGGACATTCTTCGTGGCGTCGGCGGGCAGTCGCAGGGCCACCAGTGCTTGAAAGAGGTTCCGGCCATGGAGGCCGATTAGGGTGGCAGGCAATGAGGAGCCCGGGTGCGCGGGCTGGAGGAGTACGGCGATGTCGTCCACGAGCTTCTTGAGGACGGTGAACTTGTTGTTGGGAATCGTAGCATAATTTTAAAATTTTCCTACGCTCACCAAGATGCATCTATGGAGTCTACTAGCAACGAGGGAAGGGAGTGCATCTACATACCGTTGTAGATCGCGAGCGGAAGCGTTCCAATGAACGTGGATGACGGAGTCGTACTCGCCGTGATCCAAATCACCGATGACCGAGTGCCGAACGTACGGCACCTCCGCGTTCAACACACGTACGGTGCAGCGACGTCTCCTCCTTTCTTGATCCAGCAAGGGGGGAGGAGAGGTTGATGGAGATCCAACAGCACGACGGCGTGGTGGTGGATGTAGCGGCTCTCCGGCAGGGCTTCGCCGAGCTTCTGCGCGAGAGAGAGAGGTGTTGCAGGGGAGGAGGGAGGCGCCAAAGGCTGTAGTGTCCTGCCCTCCCTCCCCCCCCTTTATATAGGCCCCCAAGGGGGTGCGCAGCCCTAGGAGATGGGATCTCCAAGGGGGGGGCGGCGGCCAAGGGGGAAAGGGGTTGCCTTGCCCCCCAAGGCAAGGGGGAACTCCCCCCCCCCTAGGGTTCCCAACCCTAGGCGCATGGGGGGGAGGCCCAAGGTGGCGCCCCAGCCCACTAGGGGCTGGTTCCCCTCCACTTTCAGCCCACGGGGCCCTCCGGGACAGGTGGCCCCACCCGGTGGACCCCCGGGACCCTTCCGGTGGTCCCGGTACAATACCGATAACCCCCGAAACTTTCCCGGTGGCCAAAACTGGACTTCCTATATATAATTCTTCACCTCCGGACCATTCCGGAACCTCTTGTGACGTCCGGGATCTCATCCGGGACTCCGAACAACTTTCGGGTTTCCGCATACATATATCTCTACAACCCTAGCGTCACCGGACCTTAAGTGTGTAGACCCTACGGGTTCGGGAGACATGCAGACATGACCGAGACGCCTCTCCGGTCAATAACCAACAGCGGGATCTGGATACCCATGTTGGCTCCCACATGTTCCACGATGATATCATCGGGTGAACCACGGTGTCGAGGATTCAATCAATCCGTATGCAATTCCCTTTGTCAATCGGTATGTTACTTGCCCGAGATTCGATCGTCGGTATCCCAATACCTAGTTCAATCTCGTTACCGGCAAGTCTCTTTACTCGTACCGCAATGCATGATCCCGTGACTAACGCCTTAGTCACATTGAGCTCATTATGATGATGCATTACCGAGTGGGCCCAGAGATACCTCTCCATTTACACGGAGTGACAAATCCCAGTCTAGATCCGTGCCAACCCAACAGACACTTTTGGAGATACCCGTAATGCACCTTTATAGTCACCCAGTTACGTTGTGACATTTGGCACACCCAAAGCACTCCTACGATGTCCGGGAGTTGCACGATCTCATGGTCTAAGGAAAAGATACTTGACATTAGAAAAGCTCTAGCAAACGAAACTACACGATCTTTTATGCTATGCTTAAGTTGGGTCTTGTCCATCACATCATTCTCCTAATGATGTGATCCCGTTATCAGTGACATCCTATGTCCATAGTCAGGAAACCATGACTATCTGTTGATCAACGAGCTAGTCAACTAGAGGCTTACTAGGGACAGGTTGTGGTCTATGTATTCACACATGTATTACGATTTCCGGACAATACAATTATAGCATGAATAATAGACTATTATCATGAACACAGAAATATAATAATAACCATTTATTATTGCCTCTAGGGCATATTTCCAATAGTCTCCCACTTGCACTAGAGTCAATAATCTAGTTACATTGTGATGAATCGAACACCCATTGCGTCCTGGTGTTGATCATGTTTTGCCCTAGGGAGAGGTTTAGTCAACGGATCTGCTACATTCAGGTCCGTGTGTACTTTACAAATATCTATGTCTCCATTTTGAACACTTTCACGAATGGAGTTGAAGCGACGCTTGATATGCCTGGTCTTCCTGTGAAACCTGGGCTCCTTCGCAAGGGCAATAGCTCCAGTGTTGTCACAGAAGAGAGTCATTGGGCCCGACGCATTGGGAATCACCCCTAGGTCGGTAATGAACTCCTTTATCCAGACTGCTTCCTGTGCTGCCTCCGAGGCTGCCATGTACTCCGCTTCACATGTAGATCCCGCCACGACGCTTTGCTTGCAACTGCACCAGCTTACTGCTCCTCTATTCAATATATACACGTATCCGGTCTGTGACTTCGAGTCATCCAGATCTGTGTCGAAGCTAGCGTCGACGTAACCCTTTACGACGAGCTCTTCGTCACCTCCCTAAACGAGAAACATATCCTTAGTCCTCTTCAGGTACTTCAGGATATTCTTGACCGCTGTCCAGTGTTCCTTGCCGGGATTACTTTGGTACCTTCCTACCAAACTTACGGCAAGGTTTACATCAGGTCTGGTACACAGCATGGCATACATAATAGACCCTATGGCCGAGGCATAGGGGATGACACTCATCTCTTCTATATCTTCTGCCGTGGTCGGGCATTGAGCCGTGCTCAATTGCACACCTTGCAATACAGGCAAGAACCCCTTCTTGGACTGATCCATACTAAACTTCTTCAATATCTTGTCAAGGTATGTACTCTGTGAAAGACCAATGAGGCGTCTTGATCTATCTCTATAGATCTTGATGCCTAATATGTAAGCAGCTTCTCCAAGGTCCTTCATTGAAAAACACTTATTCAAATAGGCCTTTATACTTTCCAAGAATTCTATATCATTTCCCATCAATAGTATGTCATCCACATATAATATGAGAAATGCTACAGAGCTCCCACTCACTTTCTTGTAAACACAGGCTTCTCCATAAGTCTGTGTAAACCCAAACGCTTTGATCATCTCATCAAAGCGAATGTTCCAACTCCGAGATGCTTGCACCAACCCATAGATTGAGCGTTGGAGCTTGCATACTTTGTTAGCATTCTTAGGATCGACAAAACCTTCCGGCTGCATCAATACAACTCTTCCTTAAGGAAGCCGTTAAGGAATGCCGTTTTGACGTCCATCTGCCATATCTCATAATCATAGTATGCGGCAATTGCTAACATGATTCGGACGGACTTCAGCTTCGCTACGGGTGAGAAAGTCTCATCGTAGTCAACCCCTTGAACTTGTCGATAACCCTTAGCGACAAGTCGAGCTTTGTAGATGGTCACATTACCATATGCGCCCGTCTTCTTCTTAAAGATCCATTTGTTTTCTATGGCTCGCCGCTCATCGGACAAGTCAGTCAAAGTCCATACTTTGTTTTCATACATGGATTCTATCTCGGATTTCATGGCTTCTAGCCATTCGTCGGAATCCGGGCCCGCCATCGCTTCTTCATAGTTCGAAGGTTCACCGTTGTCTAACAACATGATTTCCAGGACAGGGTTGCCGTACCACTCTGGTGCGGAACGTGTCCTTGTGGACCTACGAAGTTCAGTAACTTGATCTAAAGCTTCATGATCATCATCATTAACTTCCTCCCCAGTCGGTGTAGGCACCACAGGAACATTTTCCCGCGCTGCGCTACTTTCCGGTTCGGAAGGGGTGACTATCACCTCATCAAGTTCCACTTTCCTCCCACTCAATTCTTTCGAGAGAAACTCCTTCTCTAGAAAGGACCCGTTCTTGGCAACGAAGATCTTGCCTTCGGATCTGAGGTAGAAGGTATACCCAATAGTTTCCTTAGGGTATCCTATGAAGACGCATTTTTCCGATTTGGGTTCGAGCTTTTCAGGTTGAAGTTTCTTGACATAAGCATCGCATCCCCAAACTTTTAGAAACGATAGCTTAGGTTTCTTCCCAAACCATAATTCATACGGTGTCGTCTCAACGGATTTAGACGGTGCCCTATTTAAAGTGAATGCGGCAGTCTCTAAAGCATAACCCCAAAATGAGAGCGGTAAATCGGTAAGAGACATCATAGATCGCACCATATCCAATAGAGTGCGATTACGACGTTCGGACACACCATTTCTCTGAGGTGTTCCAGGCGGCGTGAGTTGTGAAACTATTCCACATTTCCTTAAGTGTGTACCAAATTCGTGACTTAAATATTCTCCACCACGATCTGATCGTAAGAATTTTATTTTCCTGTCACGTTGATTCTCGACTTCACTCTGAAATTCCTTGAACTTTTCAAAGGTTTCAGACTTGTGTTTCATTAGGTAGACATACCCATATCTACTTAAATCATCAGTGAGAGTGAGAACATAACGATATCCTCCGCGAGCCTCAACACTCATTGGACCGCACACATCGGTATGTATGATTTCCAATAAGTTGGTTGCTCGCTCCATTGTTCCGAAGAACGGAGTCTTGGTCATCTTACCCATGATGCATGGTTCGCACGTGTCAAATGATTCGTAATCAAGAGACTCCAAAAGTCCATCTGCATGGAGCTTCTTCATGCGCTTGACACCAATGTGACCAAGGCGGCAGTGCCACAAGTATGTGGGACTATCGTTATCGACTTTACATCTTTTGGTATTCACACTATGAACATGTGTAACATCACATTCGAGATTCATCAAAAATAAACCATTGACCAGCGGGGCATGACCATAAAACATATCTCTCAAATAAATAGAACAACCATTATTCTCAGATTTAAATGAGTAGCCATCTCGAATTAAACGAGATCCAGATACAATGTTCATGCTCAAAGCTGGCACTAAATAACAATTATTGAGGTTTATAACTAATCCCGTGGGTAGATGCAGAGGTAGCGTGCCGACGGCGATCACATCGACCTTGGAACCATTCCCGACGCGCATCGTCACCTTGTCTTTTGCCAGTCTCCGTTTATTCCGTAGTTCCTGATTTGAGTTACAAATATGAGCAACCGCACCGGTATCAAATACCCAGGAGCTACTACGAGTACTGGTAAGGTACACATCAATTACTTGTATATCACATATACCTTGGGTGTTGCCGGCCTTCTTCTTGTCTGCTAAATATTTGGGGCAGTTCCGCTTCCAGTGACCACTTCCCTTGCAATAAAAGCACTCAGTCTCGGGCTTGGGTCCATTCTTTGACTTCTTCCCGGTAACTGGTTTACCGGGCGCGGCAACTCCCTTGCCGTCCTTCTTGAAGTTCTTCTTACCCTTGCCCTTCTTGAACTTAGTGGTTTTATTCACCATCAACACTTGATGTTCTTTTCTGATCTCCCCTTCCGCTGATTTTAGCTTTGAATATACCTCGGGAATGGTCTTTTCCATCCCCTGCATATTGTAGTTCATCACAAAGCTCTTGTAGCTTGGTGGAAGCGACTGGAGGATTCTGTCAATGACCGCGTCATCCGGGAGATTAACTCCCAGCTGAGACAAGCGGTTGTGCAACCCAGACATTCTGAGTATGTGCTCACTAACAGAACTGTTCTCCTCCATTTTACAGCTGAAGAACTTGTCGGAGACTTCATATCTCTCGACCCGGGCATGAGCTTGAAAAACCAGTTTCAGCTCCTCGAACATCTCGTATGCTCCATGTTTCTCAAAACGCTTTTGGAGACCCGGTTCTAGGCTGTAAAGCATGCCGCACTGAACGAGGGAGTAATCATCAGCACGCTGCTGCCAAGCGTTCATAACGTCTTGGTTCTCAGGGATTGGTGCTTCACCTAGCGGTGCTTCTAAGACATAATCTTTCTTGGCAACTATGAGGATGAGCCTCAGGTTCCGGACCCAGTCCGTATAGTTGCTGCCATCATCTTTCAGCTTGGTTTTCTCTAGGAACGCGTTGAAATTGAGGACAACGTGGGCCATTTGATCTACAATACATGATGTAAAGATTTTAGACTAAGTTCATGATAATAAAGTTCATATAATCAAATTATTTAATGAACTCCCACACAGAAAGACATCCCTCTAGTCATCTAAGTGAAACATGATCCGAACTCAACTAGGCCGTGTCCGATCATCACGTGAGACGGACTAGTCAAGATCGGTGAACATCTCCATGTTGATCGTATCTTCTATACGACTCATGCTCGACCTTTTGGTCCTCCGTGTTCCGAGGCCATGTCTGTACATGCTAGGCTCGTCAAGTCAACCTAAGTGTATTGCGTGTGTTCCGAGGCCATGTCTGTACATGCTAGGCTCATCAACACCCGTTGTATTCGAACGTAAGAATCTATCACACCCGATCATCACGTGGTGCTTCGAAACGACGAACCTTCGCAACGGTGCACAGTTAGGGTGAACACTTTCTTGAAATTATTATAAGGGATCATCCTACTTGCTACCGTCGTTCTAAGCAAATAAGATGCAAAAACATGATAAACATCACATGCAATCAAACAGTGACATGATATGGCCAATATCATCATGCTCCTTTTGATCTCCATCTTTGGGGCACCATGATCATCTTCGTCACCGGCATGACACCATGATCTCCATCATCATGATCTCCATCATTGTGTCTTCATGAAGTTGTCACGCCAACGATTACTTCTACTTCTATGGCTAACCGTTTAGCAACAAAGTAAAGTAAATTACATGGCGTTATTCAATGACACGCAGGTCATGCAAAATAATAAAGACAACTCCTATGGCTCCTGCCGGTTGTCATACTCATCGACATGCAAGTCGTGATTCCTATTACAAGAATATGATCAATCTCATACATCACATATATCATTCATCACATCTTATGGCCATATCATATCACATATATCACTTGCTGCAAAAACAAGTTAGACGTCTTCTAATTGTTGTTGCAAGTTTTTACGTGGTTTGTAGGTTTCTAGCAAGAACGTTTCTTACCTACGTATGACCACAACGTGATTTGCCAATTTCTATTTACCCTTCATAAGGACCCATTTCGTCGAATCCGTTCCGACTAAAGTAGGAGAGACAGACACCCGCTAGCCACCTTATGCAACTTGTGCATGTCAGTCGGTGGAACCAGTCTCACGTAAGCGTACGTGTAAGGTCGGTCCGGGCCGCTTCATCCTACAATGCCGCCAAAACAAGAAACGACTAGTAGCGGCAAGAAGAATTGGCAAACTCAACGCCCACAACTGCTTTGTGTTCTACTCGTGCATAGTAACTACGCATAGGCCTGGCTCATGATGCCACTGTTGGGAATCGTAGCATAATTTTAAAATTTTCCTACGCTCACCAAGATGCATCTATGGAGTCTACTAGCAACGAGGGAAGGGAGTGCATCTACATACCGTTGTAGATCGCGAGTGGAAGCGTTCCAATGAACGTGGATGACGGAGTCGTACTCGCCGTGATCCAAATCACCGATGACCGAGTGCCGAACGTACGGCACCTCCGCGTTCAACACACGTATGGTGCAGCGACGTCTCCTCCTTTCTTGATCCAGCAAGGGGGAGGAGAGGTTGATGGAGATCCAACAGCACGACGGCGTGGTGGTGGATGTAGCGGCTCTCCGGCAGGGCTTCGCCGAGCTTCTGCGCGAGAGAGAGAGAGGTGTTGCAGGGGAGGAGGGAGGCGCCAAAGGCTGTAGTGTCCTGCCCTCCCTCCCCCCCTTTATATAGGCCCCCAAGGGGGTGCGCAGCCCTAGGAGATGGGATCTCCAAGGTGGGGGCGGCGGCCAAGGGGGAAAGGGGTTGCCTTGCCCCCCAAGGCAAGGGGGAACTCCCCCCCTAGGGTTCCCAACCCTAGGCGCATGGGGGGAGGCCCAAGGTAGCGCCCCAGCCCACTAGGGGCTGGTTCCCCTCCACTTTCAGCCCACGGGGCCCTCCGGGACAGGTGGCCCCACCCGGTGGACCCCCGGGACCCTTCCGGTGGTCCCGGTACAATACCGATAACCCCCGAAACTTTCCCGGTGGCCAAAACTGGACTTCCTATATATAATTCTTCACCTCCGGACCATTCCGGAACCTCTCGTGACGTCTGGGATCTCATCCGGGACTCCGAACAACTTTCGGGTTTCCGCATACATATATCTCTACAACCCTAGCGTCACCGGACCTTAAGTGTGTAGACCCTACGGGTTCGGGAGACATGCAGACATGACCGAGACGCCTCTCCGGTCAATAACCAACAGCGGGATCTGGATACCCATGTTGGCTCCCACATGTTCCACGATGATATCATCAGGTGAACCACAGTGTCGAGGATTCAATCAATCCGTATGCAATTCCCTTTGTCAATCGGTATGTTACTTGCCCGAGATTCGATCGTCGGTATCCCAATACCTAGTTCAATCTCGTTACCGGCAAGTCTCTTTACTCGTACCGCAATGCATGATCCCGTGACTAACGCCTTAGTCACATTGAGCTCATTATGATGATGCATTACCGAGTGGGCCCAGAGATACCTCTCCGTTTACACGGAGTGACAAATCCCAGTCTCGATCCGTGCCAACCCAACAGACACTTTTGGAGATACCCGTAATGCACCTTTATAGTCACCCAGTTACGTTGTGACGTTTGGCACACCCAAAGCACTCCTACGATGTCCGGGAGTTGCACGATCTCATGGTCTAAGGAAAAGATACTTGACATTGGAAAAGCTCTAGCAAACGAAACTACACGATCTTTTATGCTATGCTTAAGTTGGGTCTTGTCCATCACATCATTCTCCTAATGATGTGATCCCGTTATCAGTGACATCCTATGTCCATAGTCAGGAAACCATGACTATCTGTTGATCAACGAGCTAGTCAACTAGAGGCTTACTAGGGACAGGTTGTGGTCTATGTATTCACACATGTATTACGATTTCCGGACAATACAATTATAGCATGAATAATAGACTATTATCATGAACACAGAAATATAATAATAACCATTTATTATTGCCTCTAGGGCATATTTCCAACACTTGTTGCTGGTGGCAACGATCATCTGGTCCAACTGGGAGTCGTAGTTGGCGTCGACGGCGGCCATCCACCAGCTGGTCTCCAACACCGTCTGGAGAGGATCCTCGGCGCCATGCCGCAGGCCGGCGTCGTGGACCATCTGGCGCAGCCGCTAGCCGCTCACGCGCATCGCCGCCATGGGTCTGGAGTGAGCTCTTTTGTGCTTAGTGTAGGTGCTTAGGCAAATGCTTAGGTGCGTACGATGTGGTAGATGCATTGGAATGGAGGGGCGCCTTTATATGAGGGCAATGAGGGCAAACTGCGTTGCATTCACATCATGCAGCCTCTTTTCCCGGACCTCCTCCCATTACTTCCCTCATGCATTAATTGAAGGAGGATGCATTGGCCGTTCAACATATCGGGAACCGCTACTCCCTCCCTCGTCTGCATTAAAGCCGTATCGGGAACTGCGCCGCCCGTTGTCAAATCGAATACTCCCTCCGTCTAGGTGAGTATTAAGTCATCTTACGAAAACCAAATAGTAAACACATAGGCGTGGTGCATTAACTCTCACGTTGTTTCTTATTTTTGACATAAATAGAGGAATCAACAAAGAAGAGATGTGGGGCTTGTATGCTTTTAATGACTTGAGACTATCAAACATGACATGCAGTGGTCAGTTCGTTGCACAAGAACAAATACAACCCACGTCAGCACACACGCATCTTATATAGCATCACATCCAATGGCTATAAAAGATGAATGAGACCAAATTATATCTCATCTAGATGAGTTCTAGCAAAACTGTATTAATAATACTTAGTACTCCTGCGCCATGTATCATATATTAGTATCATGTAGTACTTTATTTATTGCCATGTATGACACATAGTACTCAACTCTCTCTCTTTCTTCATTTAATTCTATGACACCTCATCAAAATTGCTAAGGCTAGTACCATTACAACCAGCCTTAGCAAATACTAAACATTAAGTTCTCTCGTTTTCCTCTCCACCTTGGTCACCTAGACGGAGGGAGTATACTGCGCAGGCTTTTCCGCGGTAGGCGGGGCAGTTCCGCCTAGTCGGTTCGATAGAGAAGCGAGAAGACGAGGGAGTAGGCTGCTCCAAACGTAGGGCTGTGTGATTTGACAGCGAGTTACTGCTGAACAGGTGGGGCCCCGTGATTTGACTTGCCATTATCATTTTAACTGCGGCGCTACGACCGGCGTGAGTCTCCCGATTCCTGGCCACCTCCATACAGGTGCCTCTCCCAATGCTCCACCATGTAGTAGAGGCTGGCTCTTGCATGAGAGCCCACTTCTCCACTTTTTCCTTGCCTCTCTTTCCTCCACATATGCAAAAATGCCATGTAAAGCACACTATTGTACTTACTTGCTCCTACAGGTCCTTAAGCTTGCCACATAGGCATAAAGTCTGATGTGGCAAGTTAATCAAGAAGAGAGAGACTAGTTTGGTGACCCAAGGAAGAAACGGTGCTAAGCGCGTGTACCTAGGTGAAAAGACAATTTTGAGTCTATAGCTAATTAAATGAAGCAAACTTAGCAACACCATTTCATTGGAAGAGGTCACTCCTTGGCAATGCAATAAATACTAGTACTCCCTGTGTCCCATAATATAAGAACGTTTTTGGCACTACACTAGTGTCAAAAACGTTCGTATATTATGGGACGGAGGGAGTACGAAGAAAGAGATAGAGAGAAGTAAAAAAAATACACTTATAGCCAACCTTATAGCCAAAACCTTGTTGTAGTATGAGTGACTAAGTGGTGACTATGTATGACATGCCAACATCAGATAGCCTAACGCACCGTGTTAAATCTCCAAGGGCGCGACCGCACGAGCGACGCGACGGTCGTGGTAGGCGTGAGCACGATACGGGCTGCTGGCAGCCCTTGGATCTGAGATCAAACGACCGCATGCTAAGTTGCTGAAAATTTGCAGAATAACCCTCCAGGATAGGATATTCACCCATAGGTCTAGAATCACGCCATGCAACCGTTTGATCTCAGATCCAAGGGCTCTCGGAAGCCCGTATCATGGGAGAATGGAAAGCCACTACCCTGCCGTTCGCACGCTAGCAGTTCGCTCCTACTCGTCCCCGCATGTCCTTCAATACTACGGCGGTTCGCTCCTAGTCGTTCCGTCCATTCACATTACGACAGTTCCACTAATCCTAACCCTCCTCCCAAATCCATGGCGTCCCAAATCTCCCCGATCGGCGGTGAGTACAAGGTTAGAACCATCACCGGCGATGAGTTCGACGTCATCTACACCCGTTCTTCCGCGACGGTGAAAGGATGCCTTTCTCGCTTCAGACGCATGTTCGAAGACTTAGATGATGAGTGGGTCACTGGGCTAGATGTTGAGTACACCACAGTCCTGGGACGAGAGAAGGATCTAAAGGACGAAGAGAGGAAGAAGACCGCCGAGATCCAGGTTTGCGTGCATGACTTATGCTTGGTCTACCACATATGCCATGCCGACGTTGAGTGCCAGGATTTTAAGGACTTCCTCGAGAGCAACCTAGTCAAATTCGTTACTGTAGACTTTGGTAACGACAAAGAAGTCCTGCGTCGGATAGGCCTCGTTGTAGGCAACACCTTCGACCTCCAGAAGAATCGGCTGGTGTCCTCTCATCAGCCTTCAATGCTGACCCTGGCAGGAGCCATGGTTCATCCTTCGTACCGTAAACTGGAGAAACCTCCATACACGTTTCATCGTCATGCATGGCAGCGAAATGTACTAGATATAGACCACATCCACTACGCTGCAAAGGATGGCTATCTTTGCTTCAATATCTACAAGGGTTGGATGAAGAGCAACAGCCAAGTGTGCGGTTCAAGCAAAGAAGTATCGGCCAAGAGGAAGAGGGACAATGACGAAGTTGAGGACGTGGACGAGGACTCCGAGTAAGGTGGCAGTGTCGTTGCTCATGGTGGTTCTAATGCAGTGTCTACCGGAATAGTTGCAAAGTTTAATTTCAGGTGTGCTTAATTTAATTTGAGGGGTGTGTTGTGCTGAGCCCCCAGCAGAACTATGTTATGTTTCTTCTTGTTACTTTAACTCTTCAGTACGTACATACTAGTATTTCTTACATTTCATCTTTTAGTTGGTATAGTACTACCACTCGTTTCTTCACATTATATACGTACAATATATATGGCCAACATCATATAGCCAGCAGTTTAGTTATCAAAGAATTTCAGGGTGCTTCATTTTGTCAAAGAATTCCAGGGTGCTTAGTTTTATTTGAGGGGTGGGTTGTGCACTTGTGCTGGACACCATTATTGTGACAAGCCTTTTTAATAGTACTGTATGCATAATTTGGCGACGAGCGCTCTCTATATGTACCACCTTTTTAAATTTCAAGTTTTGCTCAATGGCGCAATCCATCGATACTACTACTGTACAAAAGTGGAGTATATACATTTTTTAAAAGGCTAGAGGGCGGGGCAGTCTAGCTCGGTCGGTTTCATGAGAGGCGAGGGCCTTTGTGATTTGATGGCTCATTACTCCTGTCAAATCGAATAGTACTGCGCCGCCCGCTGCACGCCCGGCGCCTCCATTAAACCCCTCCGTTAAACCCGCATGCAAACCGAGAATCCTACTCCTTCCACACGTCTGTTCATGAGCGGGCCGGAATTAAACGCAACACTGGCCGAGCTCCTCCCGTCCGCCCTTAGTTTAAACGAGGCCAGACGCCGGCCAAGCTCCTACCGTCCGCCCTCTATTTACACGAGGCCAGACAGACAGCGGGCAAGAATCGCACCCCTCCGCCGCTCCCCCATCTCCTCCTTCACCATTTTCTCCACTCTTCCGATGGCTTCCGATGAGCCGTTCTCCGGCATATTACCCGGCTGGGTGGCCCGCCGAGCCCTCCGGATACGGGCGAGGCCGCTCGGTGCTTCACCAACCTTGCTTGGCCCGACGGAGCCAGTTGCCGCCCCAAGCAGGCGCGTGGTTCAGCAACTCACCGCTCCAGTTCAGCTCGATGAGGAGTGGCGAGTTGCTCCATGCCGGCACGGCGGCTAGCATGCCGGTACGGGCACCGCCGCTGCCGCGTCGTACCGCGCCACCAGTGTCTACAGTGGCCGCGCCTCCCGTGTCTGTGGGCGCGCCTCCCGTGCCTGCGGCAGCGCCATGTAGGCAGAGATAGAAGCCGGCTGCGTGGAGAGCGACGAGTCGGTGGCTAGCTTCTCCGTGTCCGCCGCCGTCATCGAGGAGAAGTAGAACACGGGAGGCCGCCGCCACTTGGGACCCATGAAGGCCACCGCCGAGGCGACGACCGCGGATTCAGGTGGTTTCTTTGCTGCTTCGTCTCTTCCGAGGACCTTCGTGGACCCCGCAAGTGTCTGACAGACATGAGGAAGACAAAGGGATCCGCGGGCGGCCATTTAGAACTAAAATAAGTCTAGATACATCCATTTCTAGGACAAGTATTTCCGGACGGAGGGAGTATTAATTATACAAGAGAGCCGGATTGGCACCTCTTAGTTCATGTAAATGTAATGAAATCCATCATGTTTATATGAAGATCTGGCTTTTTTATACGAAATCCTTCATGCTTATATGAAATTAGTCCGTGTTTGCACGAATTTCATCTGGTTGGTTAGAGTTATAAAAATGTATGCCGCTGGCGTTTGATGTCGTCCTCCGCTTAAGGAAGCGGGAGGAAATTTGCCGGCTGCCGTTGGAGATGCTCTTTATGTTGGAAATAATAGAGTGACATCCAATCCATTTGAGTTAATTGCCTGTATGATTGTCCCTCTATAAAAAGTTAATTGCATGTACAGTGTACACGTGACTTGCAGGGTGGCTACAGCTTCATACAGAAAGTTAAAAAGAAACAAGTCCATCCTTAATCTTGTATTCTAAGTACTCTGTGGGTTCCACTGTCAGTACAGTAGCGAAAGAAGTATATATTAAATAAGTAGAGTAATATATAATATAAAAATATAAAGTTACAAGACAGAATTCGACTCATGTCATCGCGTTGCGAGCATCCGGCGCTAACCATCCCAGCACATTTTTGTTGTAGACCATGCTGGAGATATATCTCCATGTCTACTCTTATATATACTCCATTCGTTCCTAAATGTTTGTCTTTTTCAGATTTCAAATGGACTACCACATACGGATGTGTATGTAGACATATTTTAGAGTGTAGATTCACTCATTTTGCTTCGTATGTCTTTTCAGGAAGGGGTCAGATTTGTCCTTGATTTATTTATGAGGTATCCAGATGGCACTGCACCGCCAAGAAAAGAGGGTAACATCAAAATTATGGACTAATTTTTTGAGTATGTTGGTAAGGTCCGGTCATAGTCACTTGTTGAAATCTCTAAAAAGACAAATACTCCCTCCGTCCGGAAATACTTGTCATCAAAATGGATAAAAGGAAATGTATCTAGACGTATTTTAGTTTTAGATACATATCTTTTTATCCATTTTGATGACAAGTATTTTCGGACGGAGGGAGTAGAAAACAGAGTTGGTGATGATGGTGTGCGTGCCATCCTGCAATATAGGCCGTCGGATTTATATCTAACGGATAGGAAAGAAACTATGGCAATTTTGCAAAAATATACCCACACGTCTCTCCAAGTTCACAAATAAGGCCTTCCCTCGTTCAACCTTTTCTCTCACAAGATAAACTACTCATACAAATGCATCTTGATGTTCCGTGCAACGCACGGGCAGCTAGCTAATTTCTTTTAAAATAGTTGCTGCGATAATTGGGTTGAAGTGATATATTTTATGTCTGCCCCGAATGATTTCAGATTCACTAGTAGTAACAAAGAAAAGGTTGCCTTGTTAATTAACAGAAAACAGGGTGAAAACTATCACATGAGGCCGGTAAAAACAAGGCACACTGGGTTCAGCGTCATCGTCACTACAGCTGTGCGCGCACAAGAAGTCTACATATCGAGGGGGCTACCGAGCGAGGCACCGAGACACAATGTTTGAGAGAGAAACCAATTGACAGATTATGATCAGATCGAGTTGTCACCCTTCTGCTGTCATTGTTGGGGGGGAGGGAGAGAAAGACGTATCGAGAGTGTGCGTGGTAGGCACAGAGGCACAACTAGCGAGTGTGTGTGTGTGTGTGTGTTTGAAAGAGGAGTAGATAGATTATTATCAAGATCGATGTGTCACCCTACTCCTTCGGTGCCGGGTAGTGTGTGTGTGTGTGTGTGTGTGTGTGTTTGAGAGAGAAGCCAGTCGATAGATTAGTATCAAGATCGAGGTGTCACCCTACTCCTTCGGTGTTGGGAAGTTTGGGTGTGTGGGGGGGGCAGTGACACTCACATATCTCTACTCTTATAAAAAACAGAGTTGGTGATGATGGTGTTCCTGCCATCCTGCAATATAGGCCATCCGATTTATATCCGACGGACAGGAAGGAAACTATGGCAATTTTGCAAAAAGATACCCACACCCCTCTCCGCATTTGCAAATAAGGCATCCCTCGTTCATCCTTTTCTCCCACAAGATAAACTTCTCATACAAATGCATCTTGATGTTCCGTGCAATGCATGGGCATCTTGCTAGTAGGGAGAAAGAGTTTGTGTGACACATATCTAGCTATATTAAGGAATAGGTAGATAGCATATGTGTGAGAGACATTATTATACTTCGAGACATTAGTGGCCGTGGGTGGGCGAAATTAAAGGGGTGGGCGTGTTAGACATAGAGAGCGTGTGTGTTTCTGTGTGAGAGACTTGTAGGACGGGGTAGAAAGACGAATTTAACCCTAACAGAGGGAGAGAAATACACGAAGTGCGCGTGTGTGATTCCGATGCCCACAGGGAAATGAGATATGTATGCGTGTGAGAGAGATTGCACAATTCATTCACGTATCACTATCTAGCGATCGTGGACGTGCATCGCTTGAACATAAGTCAATATCTACTTCGTATCGTGGCCAAAGGTACAATATTGATTCAACGCTATAAAGATTGGACACTCACATATCACATTTTTTCTATTTAAATAAACCTTTTCAGTTGTGCATGCCAAAGTTACAGTGATGTTTCTTCAAACAACCAATGTAGCTATCATGTATATGCACCATTGTTACTCTTGCATTCAAATTCATTAGTCTTGGATGATTTAAGTTTCTATTTTGAAGTAATATATGTAATATTCATATATGAATTCAACGGGTACGCAATTTATGAAATGGAGGCTATGTAATTATATGAGGTAACACTTTTAAGTAGCTGACTACAATATCCATTTCTTTTTGTGCGCCTCTACACTAACACATCAATGCATTATGTTTAAAGTAAATAACCAATGGCACTAAATTATCTATTTACACGAGAAATACATAGGCTGAGCGTTTGATCCCTTTTTTGTGAACGCGCCACTACACCCGTACGTTTGGCCGCGCCCGTGTGAACGTCCAAGTTATCGGCGCATCATCCCGAGTTATTGTCTTTTTTTCCGGGGTGGACTTCACACCAGTTATTAACTGCTGACGTGTGCCCCGTGTACACAGTCTAGCATGACCTTCCCGCTAGCACGGTCCAAAATTAGTTTAAACTGGATACGAACGATCCCGCGGGCGGCAAAATCTCCCGCCTCCTTCTAAAAATTTCCGCCACCTTAGTCTTTAGCATGCGAAATCCCCCTTTTGTCCTTGGTGCACGGAGACCAATAGTTACAATACCGCCCTCATCTACATGATTGGTCGGGGCTGCTTTGGTAACTTCCGGTTCCCCCACTACACGGCACCCCCATTTCCTCTCCCCCTCCCGCAAAAACAACTAACTCCACAGCACCAGAGCATCTTGCATCACGTCGTCCGTACTTCATCACCCTTTCTCCCCTCCCCTCTCGAAACCCTAGACTGCTCATCCACCGGCGTACCATAGCCCATTCACTGCCAGTGGCGTCCACCTCACCGGATCTGCTTCTGCGGCCACATCTACCCCTCCCACCTCCCCTAGAACCAAGTAGACTGCTCATCCACCACTGTACCACAGCCCATTTAGTGCCGGCCTTGTCCACGGCGCCGGATCTGCTTTGCCGGTACTCTGGTCAACCGCCGCGCATCTGCAGCGGCTCATTCGTACTCCCCACCGGAGACGCTTCGTCCACACCCCCCGGAGCCGCCCCACCGACGCCCCCGTCGACGGCCTCTGATCCTCTTCGCCGACACCTTCCTCAACCCTACCAGAGCCGCTTCGCCGACACCTTCCTCAACCCTACCGGAGCCGCTTTGCCGACACCATCGTCAACCCTATCGGAGTAGCTTCGCCTATACCATTCTCAACCCTACCGGGGCCGCTTTGCCAACTCACAAGTCCACGGCCTCAGATCCGCTTCCTCGCACCCTCATCCAACCTACCGGAGCAGCTTCTGACGCCCCGTCCACGGCCGCAGATCCGCATCGTCGACACCACCCTTAACCCAACCATCGGAGCAGCTTCTGGCGCCCCGTCCACGGCCGCAGATCCGCATTGTCGACACCATCCTTAACCCAACCACCGGAGCAGCTTCTGACGCCCCGTCCACGGCCGCAGATCCGCATCGTCGACACCATCCTTAACCCAACCACCGGAGCAGCTTCTGACGCCCCGTCCACGGCCGCAGATCTGCGTCGTCGACACCATCCTTAACCCAACCACCGGAGCAGCTTCACCTACGCCCTCGTCCACGGCCACAAATCCGCTTCGCCCACACCATAGTCCACCCTACCGGAGCCGCTCCACAAACACCCTACTCGACGGTTCTAGATCTCCTTACCGGACCCCGACAGCCAGCGCAGCGTCATCACCCTCGACGTTTCTAACCTGATTCCCACCGTCTGGAGAGATGCCAAGCACCCGCCACGGCCTAGGTACTTGTCACCTTTAAACCCGTCCAGCATCACCTGCCCGATGTACTTCAAATATACTAACCGGTCGCTGTTACCTGTTATGCAGCTGGCAAAAACTACAAGGATGATGTTTCTTCTGGATCTAACAGCTTGGCCAACCAAGATCCTGGACTGAGGCATTGCTATGATCTTGTAAGCGCGTCTCTCTCTCTCTTGTATTGTTCTGTGCCTGCCAGCGTGCTTTGCTAGGATTTTCGACCAGTAATCCCTTTGTGCAGACAATGATTTCTACTACTGGCTGCTAAATTAGATATGTAGATGTCATACATGATACTACCTCGTACCTCCGTTCCTAAATATAAGTCTTTCTAGAGATTCCACTATAGGCTACATACGGAGCAAAATGAGTGAATCTACACTCGAAAATGCATCTATATACATCTGTATGTGGTCCATACTGGAATCTCTACAAAGACATATATTTAGGAACAGGGGCAGTACATTACACAAAATCGTAGGTGGCATGTAGGAATTCCAGTGCACTACTTTAGGCTCCCTCAGAGTGCCTGCTAGTCCAGCATACAGAGTCATGGCTAGTTTATGGTACGCACACAATCGTTAATTGGTGGTTTAAATATGCGCAAGGGATATGCAATGTAGTATCGTGTAGAGATGTCTGAAATTAGCCGTGTCAACTTGCAGATAGGGTTACACAATGAAAAAGTACAAGATGTATGTGGCAATTTCATGGAACATCGCAAAAAAAGGAGAGGCAGCGGTGAGCCTATACAGTGTGCTATGGTACGTCACTCCTCCATTGCAATCATCGTGACATGTTATTTGTATGCCAGTTCTATTAGCCAAGTTTCTTAGGGACAGTTATTACGAGTTATCCTAAGAAAATAAGCACCTTTGAATATAAGCTCCATGTAATAAGCCAACCAGTTCTTTTCATTGCGTTTTCAGCTTATCTTTGGTATGATCAGTGGAAAGTCTAGATTGCATTATATTTTTTTCATTTTGCTGCCCATATGGAAATTAATTTGACTTGCAAACATCACAAATTGAACCCCGTGCAGTAATTAATATGATAGGAAAATAGACCATCACTATTTGCTCAAAATGCAAATACAAAGATACCATCTACTTGGCACAATCTAGTTTGGTCAATGTTTTCCATAGAGATCCCATTGCCTAAACGAAGAACGCATGACCCACATTTAAATGAAGAACAATTATTTTTGAAATTCGATGGTCCAAGTGGCTGGTTATTATCGTATAGCAGCACCACCTGAAAGCATCATATAGCAGCAGCAGCTCATAGCAACTCATCATACAGCAGCAGCAGTCTGCAATTCATCATATACAAGCAGCAGCTCATAGCAATTCATCATATAGCATCAGCAGGAGCAGTTCATAGCAATTCATCATATAGCAGCAGCAGGAGCAGCTCATGGCAATTCATCATATAGCAGCAGCAGGAGCAGCTTGTAGCAACTCGTCATATAGCAGCAGCAGCTCATAGCAATTCATCATATAGCAGCAGCAGCTCATAGCAACTCATCATAGAGCAGCAGCTCATAGCAATTCATCATATAGCAGCAGCTGGAGCAGCTCATAGCAATGCATCATATAGCAGCAGCAGAAGCAGCTCATAGCAATTCATCGTATAGTGGATCAGAACGAAAATTTGGCAAAAAACAGAGGAGATCCTCACCTTGTTGGATGAGCTCATCCTTCAACAGCACCTCAAGGCCATGGCATGGGAGGAGGGGAGGGGGAATAAGGTGCCTTCTGCCGCAGTATGGCATCAGCCGTAGTTGTGCAGCGCCCGCCGGAGTAGTGCGTTGGACGAACCACAGTGGAGCAGATGCTGGAGACCATGAGAATGAGGGGCGGCGCCAGAGGGAGGAGCAGCCAGGGAGATTTGCCCCTACCCGCCGGCCATGTAGCCTAGCTGGACATAGCATCGTCGAGGACCAGGCCAGATGGGACCAGTGGCGACGGCTCGCTGGAGGAACCCTAGTGCTGTGTAATGCCCCGAGACCGATGCTCCAGACGCCTTCCATCTTTTTCGTTATCGTTGTGTGTATTTATTTGTTTGTTGCATTCATCATCGCATCATCCGCATTGCGTCGGCACCTCGTTGCTGTCGTTGTTTCTTAAACTTGCATCCGCTCGTAGTTGCCGCTCCTCGCTTTTCTCTGTTGCGTTCGTTGACCATTCTGATTCTAACCGGATTTTCGATTCTCTCTTGTCTGACCGTTTGACCCTCTCTGCACAACCACCGAGCCCCTCGTGTGCGCTTCTGAAACTGTCTCGAACCCGAACCATTCAGTCATCACCGTTGCATACAGATCATCCCCAAACATCTACAAAACATCTCCGTTTTCTTAATTGGGCTCCCTAACCTAATTTTCCCGGACCGTCCGATGATGAACGGAGGGACCGGATACCCCTAAGCTATCCCCTACCTATATAAATAGTGGGCAACCCTAGATACTAGGGATCCTGTCCCATCGATCCATTTCGTGCCCGCCGCCGCCACTCTGTCCAATCTTCCTCCTTGGGATCCCTCCCGATCCTCTCTCCTAACCAACTGGCACCCGAGGCCTCCCCTCGATCCACCCGGCCAACCAGAGGAGCTCCTCCTCTCCCGCTCCTCCCGCAGCCAGCTCCTGTCCCGAGCGCCTCCTCTGCTCCGAGCGCCTTGGCCATCTCCTTCCTCGGGCCCCTGCACGGATCCAGCCAGCCCGCTCGATCCGGATAGGACCGAGGTAGCAGCCTCCGTCCTCGAGCGCAAGAGGAGCTCGCCCGAGGCTTCCGTGACCATGACCTCGACTCCAGGCCGCCCCTCTGCTCCCCGCGCCTCCCCGTCTTCCACCGAGCCGCCCGCCTCCTCTCCAACTCCGGCGCCGGCCTTCGCCGCCGCCCCGTCGCCGGTGCGCCTCGCCACAGCCGCCTTCCTCCGCAGCAACCCAGTGCCGCCGCCCATGGAGCTCCTGCCTCCGCTGTCGTCCGTCCGCCCGGCCGCCCCACTTCATCTCCGCCTTGATCCGATGCCGCCGGACCCGCTCTTTTCCTGGCCTCCTCGCTGCCGAACCAAGGGTTCTCCTCAGGCCATCGCGCGCCCGTCGCCCTCGCCTTCTCTCTTCTTCCCCTTTCCGTTCTGGTTCTCTGAATATCTCTCTCTCTGTCCTTGCCTCGAACAGGAGCACCAGCCGGCGCCACCATCATCGGAGATGGGCTCCCCCCAGACCGGATCCGACGCCCTGGAGACCCGCGCCCCCGCCGGACCTCCTTCCTCCACGCCAAGTCCGCCCGTCATCCCCTGTTTCGCCTGGTCCTCGGCCAAGGAGGACGAGCAGCGCTGCTGCCTGCTCGATCCGCCCGCATGCGCGCCTCACGCGTTGACCGCTTTCACTCCACGCGCTTGGGCCTCATCCACAGCGCCAAGGCCCAGCCTCCCCTCGGCCCATCCGCGCGAACCCAGCTCTGCCAGCCCACTGTGAGCAGCCGCCCTAATCCCCACTGTGCACTTTTGGGCTAGCCAGTTTCGGCCCGAGACACTGTTTTTTTCCATGGACGAATTTGCTAATTAACTGAGTAGTTGCTGTTTTACAGAAAAACCCATGTTCTTCATGCATTTAATAACTCCACAACCGTGCATCGGATTAAAACAAACTAAATATGTAAAATGCTTAGAATTTTGTGTAGTTTAATAATATGCCACTTTCACCCATGTTAAAATTGTTTAAAATGTTGTTTGATTCAATTTGCTCGAATAATATGTTAAAATGATTTATTTCATAACTAAATAGCCGTAGCTCGGATTTAAATAAACTTTATATGTAGATGGGGTAGAAAATGCCTAGTTTAACATGGTGCACTTCATTTTGCTGTTTAACAACATTAAAATTGTGTTTAGGGCAGAACAGTACCAAATCTAAATTATGGACATGAGGATTTTCCGGAAATTGTTGTTTGTTGTTCCGGCCTCATTTAAATTGCCTAAAATAGGTAGTTTCCTTATGCTTCACCCCTTGCCATGTTTAATAACATTTAATATTGTTGGGTACATAACCGAGAGAACTAAACAATTGATGTGGTGTTTCGTCAATATGCAACTCGTTGCATATTGAGCTCCACTTAATTTGTAGTATTGTTTGTTGCACTTTGCCATGCCATGCCTTTTTAAACCGGACATGCATCATACTTGATTGTGCATCATGCCATGTTTATGGTTGTTTACTATGCTGTTCGTTTCTTTTCGGGTTGCTTCTCTCGTTACCTTCGGTTTCGTTCCGGAGTTGTGAGGATTCGTTCGACTACGTCCGTTTGTCTTCTTCATGGACTCGTTCTTCTTCCTTGCGGGATCTCAGGCAAGATGACCATACCCTCGAAATCACTTCTATCTTTGCTTGCTAGTTGTTCGCTCTATTGCTATGCCATGCTACCTACCACTTGTTATGTCATGCCTCCCTTTTTGCCATGTCAGCCCCTAACCTTTGTCACCCTTCCTAGCAAACCGTTGTTTGGCTATGTTACCGCTTTTGCTCAGCCCCTCTTATAGCATTGCTAGATGCAGGTGAAGATGAAGTTTGTTCCATGTCGGAACATGGATATGTTGGGATATCACAATATCTCTTATCTTAATTAATGCATCTATATACTTGGTAAAGGGTGGAAGGCTCGGCCTTATGCCTGGTGTTTTGTTCCACTCTTGCCGCCCTAGTTTCCGTCATACCGGTGTTATGTTCCTTGATTTTGCGTTCCTTACGCGGTTGGGTGATTTATGGGACCCCCTTGAAAGTTCGCTTTGAATAAAACTCCTCCAGCAAGGCCCAACCTTGGTTTTACCATTTGCCTACCTAAGCCTTTTTCCCTTGGGTTCTGCAGACTCAAGGGTCATCTTTATTTTAAACCCCCGGGGCAGTGTTCCTCTGAGTGCTGGTCCAAACTAGAGCCACTTGCAGCGCTACCTCGGGGAAACTCGAGGTCTACTTTTAGTTGTACGTAGTGTTCATCCGGTGTGCCCTGAGAACGAGATATGTGCAGCTCCTATCAGGATTTGTCGGCACATTCGGGCGGCTTTGCTGGTCTTGTTTTACCATTGTCGAAATGTCTTGTAAACCGGGATTCCGAGACAGATCGGGTCTTCCCGGGAGAAGGTTTATCCTTCGTTGACCGTGAGAGCTTATAATGGGCTAAGTTGGACACCCCTGCAGGGTATTATCTTTCGAGAGCCGTGCCCGCGGTTATGTGGCAGATGGGAATTTGTTAATATCTGGTTGTAGAGAACTTGACACTTGACCTTAATTAAAACGCATCAACCGCGTGTGTAGCCATGATGGTATCTTCATGGCGGAGTCCGGGAAGTGAACACGGTTTCTGGGTTATGTTTGTCGTAAGTAGGAGTTCAGGATCACTTCTTGATCATTGCTAGTTCCCGACCGTTCCGTTGCTTCTCTTCTCGCTCTCCTTTGCGTATGTTAGCCACCATATATGCTAGTGCTTGCTGCAGCTCCACCTCACTACCCCTTTCCTACCCTTAAGCTTAAATAGTCTTGATCTCGCGGGTGTGAGATTGCTGAGTCCTCGTGACTCACAGATACTTCCAAACAGTTGCAGGTGCCGACGATGCCAGTGCAGGTGACGCAACCGAGCTCAAGTGGGAGCTCGATGAAGATCTTGTTCGTTGTGTTGTTTCTTTTCATGTTGTTCAGTAGTGGAGCCTAGTTGGGACGATCAGGGATCTAGCAGTTGGGTTGTCTTCTTTTCTTTTGGTTCCGTAGTCGGACCTATGTGTGTACTCTGATTGATGTATGATTTATTCATGTATTGTGTGAAGTGGCAATTGTAAGCCAACTCTTTATCCCATTCTTGTTCATTACATGGGATTGAGTGAAGATGACCCTTCATGCGACAAAACCACAATGCGGTTATGCCTCTAAGTCGTGCCTCGACACGTGGGAGATATAGCCGCATCGTGGGTGTTACAAGTTGGTAATCAGAGCCATCCCCGACTTAGGAGCCCCCTGCTTGATCGAATCGCTGACGTTGTTGAGTCTAGAACAAAAATGTTTTGAGTCTTAGGATTATATATATCGAAGAGTAGGATTCTTTTTACTCCTCAGTCCCTTCGTCGCTCTGGTGAGGCCTCCTGACGTAGAAGTTTTGACTCTTCTCTCCTCAAATTTCACTAAAAAAAATTTAGGATCACGCGGGTATCTTGGAATCGTTCCGATGGTTTTGTGACGAGAACATTGTTCTTGGTGCCTCCTGACATTTAGGGGTTGTGGCAGTGTTCCGGGGAGTTGAGCTCCGAGGTATTGTCGTCACAATTTTATCGTTGCAGTTCTGGAATACCTGAGTTTCGCCGACATCGAAATCTCTTTTATGCAGTTGTTGGTGAGATCACCTTGACGCCACCCAGTACTGGGGCGGGAGTTCGGGAGTATTGCCATAACTCGTATAACGGATGTTTTTCGAAGGTTGAGGTAAACGATTTCCGGAGTTTTCTTGGTTATGTGTTGAAGGATGGATACAGCTGGATCTAGGTATTGTTAGTTTGGGTGATATATTTTGTGTCCCCTGTATCCCCAACACCAGATTGCATAACCAGAAAGTTTCGGGAGTTTATAAGTGGGAATTCAAGTAGCTCCTAGGATATCTTTCCGACAGATGCATGATATGAGATTGGGGTTCGACGTCTAGTGGTCCGCCTTTCCACGGTTGGTTTTACAGTGGTCTTGTAGTGTCTTAAAGAGTCCTTGGCTATGCCGACTCGGGGACGCTTCGTATGTCATGTGCACTGCCTTGTACATGATGGTGCTGTACGATCGAGCCCGTGTGGGCCCCACCACGAAAATTTCGGACGAAATCTCTATCATATGCTTATTCCGGCTTATTCTGCAAGCCAATCCTTTGTTTTTGTTTTGTTTTGTGGTATTCGAGTTGCTTCAATGACAAGTGTTGATTCCATACCTTATTCTAAGTGGTGTTCTCATATTTCTATGTGGATGATAATCCTTTCGATCATCGAGGTTGTCATATTAATTCTTTTCAACCGGCGTGCTTCTCTTTAAGTGGATCCGATCTTTTCAACATCCGCAAGATCAACTCTAAGTTTTCTCAACGGTGTTTATTCCATCTGCCCCAAGTTGCCTTTGTTTTTCCCGCCCTCCCACCCTTCTTCCTTCAAGGAATCAGATTTCTTAATCAAGTATCCATTTTATTCATGTGAAGTCCCTTCATTCTTTTCAATCAATGTTCTTATCTGGTGATTCTCAGGAAGATGCTCAGGAAGCTTCAAGGTTATCATTCTTCATTCTAGTATTCTTTTTCGGTGGATTCAATTGAAGCCTTCAGTGTTGATTATAGCCCTTTCCTCCTTTCAAATGCTTTCTCATGCCGGTGCATCGCTTAATCATTCTTCGCGTGCTATTCAATTGTTCCGGAGTGCTGAAGATATCTCTGAAGATTCGTGTTTCCACTCCACATCAATTCTAACTATTTCGAGGTTGTTACCTCATTCAAGCCATTTAATTCAACCGGTGCAATCTCATTTTCAAGTAATCATTTCAACGGTGTTTCTTTTGAGTGGGCCCTAACCCACAGGTCTTTTCCCAGGATCTTACCTGACTCTTCTAATTTTTCCGGAGTTATTCTCAAATTCATTGCAAAATTTGACGTAAGAATGAATTATCATCAGTCATATTTCTTTCTCCAAGATCTGTCAAATTCTTTTCGTCGTTGGTTCAACCTTTCCAATTTTCATTCCGGAGTGCCTCAACAATTCATGGTGGTGTTTCTTGTCATCATTCTCAACATTTGAAGACCGAAGAAGAATTTCTCCTAAATCTTGGTCTGTTCTCTTGAAGATTCATAGTTCTAGCTTCATGCCATCCTCTCATAATTGTTTTTGATTGTGAGAATTCTTTTCTTAACCATCCGGAGTATTTCAGAGTTGTTTTCGTTTCTTGATCATCCAAAGGCCATCATTCCAGAAATTTTCTTTGTTCTAAGTTTTCAGTCTCGTTCTCCAACTATTCTAAATTGATGTCTCTTCGTTCTTCTCCAAATCTTACCGGTGCATCATTCAAGTATTCTCTATTCAGCTCGTCATCTATTCGTTCACTTGTATCTAAATCCCCTCAAGTATCTTCTTTCGTTTTCCAATTCTTCCCGGTGAATTGTGCTTTTGCTACTTTCATTTCAAATTCTTACGGTGGTTCGTTCAAGATTTCTCTTCCTTCGTCACATATCAAGTTATTCGTTGTTTCAATCCTACCGGTGGTTCGATGAAGGCCTTCCCAAGTTTGCGCAATATCTATGTTAATCCTTTCTACGAGAATAAGTAGTATGCAAGATCCGTTGCTTGTCATCAATTTAAATTGGTGAAGGATACGCATAACGTAATTCTTATTCTTGTTTCATCCAAGTGTTTAATCCCTTCTTTTGGAGTTCGTTCACGATATCAAACTCTCGGTTCCAGTTATTCATCTTTTCTTTCCGGAGTTCCAAGTTTTCTCGGTTATATCATTTCAAAGCTTCATCTAATCATTGCAAGGCTTCTCCCGGAGTTCTTTTCAAGTTTACATTTTGTTTGATCATTCTTTTATTACCGGAGTTCTTCATCGAGGCTCTACATGGTGGTTCATCAAGGTTTCGTTTCATTCTTCAATTGTTCTTTAAGATTTCTCTCGGAGTCAAGATCCGTCAAGCTATACTTTAAAATAAACATGGTGTTCAACACATGTTTTGTTTTGAGGAGTTCAAGCATTCTTCATCTTGCATTCTGAAGTGCAATTTTCTCTATCTTATCTTTTGAGATGGTGTTATGTCATTCTTGATAATTTCCCTTCGCGTTTCATGATTCACAAGTTTTCAAGGGTAACATATTTAAATCCATCATGTTCTGTTTCGTTCAAGAGATCTTTTCAACCAATCAATCTCGTTGTTGGAGTTATCTTGTGTCATATTTCACCTAAAGCCTTCCCTAAGGAATGTTGCTATTATGGTGCTTATCAATGATCCAAGTTTTCTCCTATCCTCTCGGCGAGAGAAGATTTCATCTCTTCGTTGATCTCAAGCAAGCAATTGTTTTCGTTAGTGGCAAAATTTTCAACTCATGTTTTGAGATGTCTCCATAAGCCCACGAGGTTCATATCCTTTTGTTGTTGGTTTTTTTCCAACAACTCCGTTATAACCTTCTTGGAAGGATGCTTTCCAAGCTCATTTGTGGCAGAAGTTGTCATTTTCTTCTCCATTCCTTTATTCCAATGATCTATCTTCTATTTTTCTTCCGGAGGCATTGTGATGTTGCTCTCTTCACTCATCTTCTCAGTTTGTGAGGACCGTGTTCTTTTCGTGCCTATCCATTCTCAACCGGAGTGTCGTGCCCTCTTTTCAAGTTCTTCCCATTCTGTCAAGTTTTGCCTCCCTTCTCAACCGGAGTGCTGTCTGAAATCTTTCTTACCCCTTGTGCCATTCTTTCATTAGTTCCGGAGGCAATGTGTTGGTAATTTCATCGAGTATCCTCTCATCTTGTCAAGATCATGTTCAATTCCTTCCATTTACAGTCGGAGTGCTGCCCAAATTACATCATTCTCATTCCTTCTTTATCTTGTTTTAACCGGAGTGTTGTGTCTATCATTCCTCTTCTAACCGGAGTCTCACCCAAGTGCTTTCATTTTGCCAAGTCCATATTCTACCCCTTCCATTTTCCAACCGGGGCGTTATCGTAATTGATCATTATCGTTCCTTGTACATCTCGTTTCAACCGGAGTGCTTGCATGTACTTCTCGTCCATTGTTCTCGTCATTCATAGCTTTGCAAACTCCAAAGTTCACATCGTGTTCCTTGTTTCTCTTTTCTACCGGAGTCTTCTCAATTTTGTTCAACTCTGTCGTATTCTTCTTTCAAGTTTTCAACCTCTCAAGGTTCTTTGGTTTCACTCTTTTGTCAATGAAGCAACTTAGTTTTACCTCTTCTCTTCCTCTTCCGTTTCTCTCCGGTGCAATCCTAGATCTCGGGACGAGATCCTCTTGTAGTGGTGGAGTGTTGTAACGCCCCGAGACCGATGCTCCAGACGCCTTCCATCTTTTTCGTTATCGTTGTGTGTATTTATTTGTTTGTTGCATTCATCATCGCATCATCCGCATTGCGTTGGCACCTCGTTGCCGTTGTTGTTTTTAAAACTTGCATCCCCTCGTAGTTGCCGCTCCTCGCTTTTCTCTGTTGCGTTCGTTGACCATTCTGAGTCTAACCGGATTTTCGATTCTCTCTTGTCTGACCGTTTGACCCTCTCTGCACAACCACCGAGCCCCTCGTGTGCGCTTCCGAAACTGTCCCAAACCCGAACCGTTCAGTCATCACCGTTGCATACAGATCATCCCCAAACATCTACAAAACATCTCCGTTTTCTTAATTGGGCTCCCTAACCTAATTTTCCCGGACCGTCCGATGATGAACGGGGGGACCGAATACCCCTAAGCTATCCCCTACCTATATAAATAGTGGGCAACCCTAGATACTAGGGATCCTGTCCCATCCATCCATTTCGTGCCCGCCGCCGCCACTCTGTCCAATCTTCCTCCCCTCTCTCCTAACCAACTGGCACCCGAGGCCTCCCCTCGATCCACCCGGCCAACCAGAGGAGCTCCTCCTCTCCCGCTCCTCCCGCAGCCAGCTCCCGTCCCGAGCGCCTCCTCTGCTCCGAGCACCTTGGCCATCTCCTTCCTCGGGCCCCTGCACGGATCCAGCCAGCCCGCTCGATCCGGATAGGACCGAGGCAGCAGCCTCCGTCCTCGAGCGCGAGAGGAGCTCGCCCGAGGCTTCCGTGACCATGACCTCGACTCCAGGCCGCCCCTCTGCTCCCCGCGCCTCCCCGTCTTCCGCCGAGCCACCCGCCTCCTCTCCAACTCCGGCGCCGGCCTTTGCAGCCGCCCTGTCGCCGGTGCGCCTCGCCACAGCCGCCTTCCTCCGGAGCAACCCAGTGCCGCCGCCCATGGAGCTCCTGCCTCCGCTGCCGTCCGTCCGCGCGGCCGCCCCACTTCATCTCCGCCTTGATCCGATGCCGCCGGACCCGCTCTTTTCCTGGCCTCCTCGCTGCCGAACCGTGGGTTCTCCTCAGGCCATCGCGCGCCCGTCGCCCTCACCTTCTCTCTTCTTCCCCTTTCCGTTCTGGTTCTCTGAATATCTCTCTCTCTTTCCTTGCCTCGAACAGGAGCACCCTCTTCTCCAATACAAATTGAATCATAGCAAGGGCTAAGCCGGCGCCACCATCATCGGAGATGGGCTCCCCCCCGGGCGGATCCGACGCCCTGGAGACCCGCGCCCCCGCCGGACCTCCTTCCTCCACGCCAAGTCCGCCCGTCATCCCCTGTTTCGCCTGGTCCTCGGCCAAGGAGGATGAGCAGTGCTGCTGCCTGCTCGATCCGCCCACATGCTCGCCTCACGCGTTGACCGCTTTCACTCCACGCGCTTGGGCCTCATCCACAGCGCCAAGGCCCAGCCTCCCCTCGGCCCATCCGCGCGAACCCAGCTCTGCCAGCCCACTGTGAGCAGCCGCCCTAACCCCCACTGTGCACTGTTGGGCTAGCCAGTTTCGGCCCGAGACACTGTTTTTTTTCATGGACGAATTTGCTAATTAACTGAGTAGTTGATGTTTTACAGAAAAACCCATGTTCTTCATGCATTTAATAACCCCACAACCGTGCATCGGATTAAACAAACTAAATATGTAAAATGCTTAGAATTTTGTGTAGTTTAATAATATGCCACTTTCACCCATGTTAAAATTGTTTAAAATGTTGTTTGATTAAATTTGCTCGAATAATATGTTAAAATGATTTATTTCATAACTAAATAACCGTAGCTCGGATTTAAATAAACTTTATATGTAGATGGGGTAGAAAAATGCCTAGTTTAACATGGTGCACTTCATTTTGCTGTTTAAAAACATTAAAATTGTGTTTAGGGCAGAACAGTACCAAATCTAAATTATGGACATGAGGATTTTCCGGAAATTGTTGTTTGTTGTTCCGGCCTCATTTAGATTGCCTAAAATAGGTAGTTTCCTTATGCTTCACTCCTTGCCATGTTTAATAACATTTAATATTGTTGGGTACATAACCGAGAGAACTAAACAATTGATGTGATGTTTCGTCAATATGCAACTCGTTGCATATTGAGCTCCACTTAATTTGTAGTATTGTTTGTTGCACTTTGCCATGCCATGCCTTTTTAAACCGGACATGCATCATACTTGATTGTGCATCATGCCATGTTTATGGTTGTTTACTATGTTGTTTGTTTCTTTCCGGGTTGCTTCTCTCGTTACCTTCGGCTTCGTTCCGGAGTTGTGAGGATTCGTTCGACTACGTCCGTTTGTCTTCTTCATGGACTCGTTCTTCTTCCTTGCAGGATCTCAGGCAAGATGACCATACCCTCGAAATCACTTCTATCTTTGCTTGCTAGTTGTTCACTCTATTGCTATGTCGTGCTACCTACCAGTTGTTATGTCATGCCTCCCTTTTTGCCATGTCAGCCCCTAACCTTTGTCACCCTTCCTAGCAAACCGTTGTTTGGCTATGTTACCGCTTTTGCTCAGCCCCTCTTATAGCGTTGCTAGATGCAGGTGAAGATGAAGTTTGTTCCATGTCGGAACATGGATATGTTGGGATATCACAATATCTCTTATCTTAATTAATGCATCTATATACTTGGTAAAGGGTGGAAGGCTCGGCCTTATGCCTGGTGTTTTGTTCCACTCTTGCCGCCCTAGTTTTCGTCATACCGGTGTTATGTTCCTTGATTTTGCGTTCCTTACGCGGTTGGGTGATTTATGGGACCCCCTTGACAGTTCGCTTTGAATAAAACTCCTCCAGCAAGGCCCAACCTTGGTTTTACCATTTGCCTACCTAAGCCGTTTTCCCTTGGGTTCTGCAGACTCAAGGGTCATCTTTATTTTAAACCCCCGGGGCAGTGTTCCTCTGAGTGCTGGTCCAAACTAGAGCCACTTGCAGCGCCACCTCGGGGAAACTCGAGGTCTGGTTTTAGTTGTACGTAGTGTTCATCCGGTGTGCCCTGAGAACGAGATATGTGCAGCTCCTATCAGGATTTGTCGGCACATTCGGGCGGCTTTGCTGGTCTTGTTTTACCACTGTCGAAATGTCTTGTAAACCGGGATTCCGAGACTGATCGGGTCTTCCCGGGAGAAGGTTTATCCTTCGTTGACCGTGAGAGCTTATAATGGGCTAAGTTGGGACACCCCTGCAGGGTATTATCTTTCGAGAGCCGTGCCCGCGGTTATGTGGCAGATGGGAATTTGTTAATATCCGGTTGTAGAGAACTTGACACTTGACCTTAATTAAAACGCATCAACCGCGTGTGTAGCCGTGATGGTCTCTTCTCGGCGGAGTCCGGGAAGTGAACACGGTTTCTGGGTTATGTTTGTCGTAAGTAGGAGTTCAGGATCACTTCTTGATCATTGCTAGTTCCCGACCGTTCCGTTGCTTCTCTTCTCGCTCTCCTTTGCGTATGTTAGCCACCATATATGCTAGTGCTTGCTGCAGCTCCACCTCACTACCCCTTTCCTACCCTTAAGCTTAAATAGTCTTGATCTCGCGGGTGTGAGATTGCTGAGTCCTTGTGACTCACAGATACTTCCAAACAGTTGCAGGTGCCGACGATGCCAGTGCAGGTGACGCAACCGAGCTCAAGTGGGAGCTCGATGAAGATCTTGTTCGTTGTGTTGTTTCTTTTCATGTTGTTCAGTAGTGGAGCCTAGTTGGGACGATCAGGGATCTAGCAGTTGGGTTGTCTTCTTTTCTTTTCGTTCCGTAGTCGGACCTATGTGTGTACTCTGATTGATGTATGATTTATTCATGTATTGTCTGAAGTGGCGATTGTAAGCCAACTCTTTATCCCATTCTAGTTCATTACATGGGATTGTGTGAAGATGACCCTTCTTGCAACAAAACCACAATGCGGTTATGCCTCTAAGTCGTGCCTCGACACGTGGGAGATATAGCCGCATCGTGGGTGTTACATGCTGCAGGCAGGGGATCGAGGTAGAGGGAAAGGGGAGAGGAGATGCAAGCGGGCAGGGCAATGAATGCTTGCGTGTTTGTTTTTACTTGAGGGTCAGGTGTGACACGGGCGTCAACAGTTGCATTTTGAGTGTAATATAGGCAGACAACAGAGTCATTTCACTATTCCCCTTCCCTTCAATTTTTAGTGAGGTTCTACCCGAAACACCCCCCTCCAAAGCAAAATTAGTTAAGCCCAAGACCATAACTCAGAAATGACTTCTTTACATCTTTTATGGCTTATTTTGACAATATGCCCTGAAAAGGCGGAATCGAACTGGCCCTTAACCTGCAATTCAATTGTGCATGCAATGATGAATCACTCCTGCCTGCTATCTGTACATTTAGGCATCATCATACATGGCATAACCTAATACATGTGCATTCCATTGTAGAATCTGGAATATGCAATGTTTATGTTAGTTCATACGTTGCACATGATGTTTAAATGCCCCTTAAATCTGGTCAGTCAAGTGATGGTATTTAAGCCTCCTTCTTTGCTTCTTTTCTTGATATGTAAGATTTGCTCACACATCTGTTCAATTGCTTGTTTGCATCAGCGAGCCATACTAGGACTGTTTGCTTTGATTACTTGCTGTTCTTGACCTAACACTCTAACAGAGCTTGTCAACGATTTAAACACTAAGGGCTACTGTAGTGGGGCCTTGTCTAACTTATAGGTGACATAAAGGTTTGGCTGTACACTACAGTAGGCTCTCCAAGAGTACCTGGAGATCCAGTTCGAAGGTATGCCTAGTTTTTACATAGTGCAGACATAGTAAATGCTCATTTCATTGTGTGCAAGTGCAAGAGATGCGGCATGTTTCATTATGTGGTGTTGTTTTGTTATAATCTCATCCTTTTGTGTTCATAGACTGGAAAGTATGCATATTTATCTTCCAAGGAGACGCGTAACTAGTTTGTGTCACCTTGCAGAGGGGGTGCAATGAAGATAAGATTGAGGATTTCCAAGTACAAGATGTTAGGAAGGAGCCTTGCAAGAGAAGTAGGAGCTGCGCTGAGCCTCTTCAACCTGCTAAGGTAAGTCACTGCATGCAACTCAACAGTTCAATTCCTTGTTTGTTTCAGGCATAGTTAATTTTCTCTTTTCAATTGCTTTATTTGTCCTCAGTTAATGAGATTCCCAAATAATCATGCCTGATGTTCGGTACTTGTATCACTATTAGTTGACATAATTAAAGGCCTTACCATTTAATTACTCTGCCGAAGTGTGCCTGAAGCTTTGAAGTCTATTAACCAGCTATTATTGCATGAGGCTCACAATCTAGTTTATACTACGCTAATGATTGCATAGTTTTTCCTGCTGTAGTATGTTTGTATGAAACCCTCTACTGTTCATTATGCTCCCTAAGACTTTAATTGAGGCACAGAATGGCCAACTGCTTGCTTACTTATACGCAACATGCTGTCTAAATTTGTAACTTGTCTGTGTTTTCGATTGGGCCCCAACATCATGCTCCTCTGGTGAGCTAAGAGGGATTTCTGTATGTAGGCTGCACAGACTATCTTTTTTATAATTTTTAAAATATCACCTGCTTATGCTTCATGACGTGTAACATTTTTTTTAAAGTGACGTGTAACATTATTGTTAGTCATGTTTTGCCATGTAGTACAAAATAGTGTCTTGTTCGCTTCACTGTTGTAACTATATTTTTGCCCTAGTCATGTGTACTTATAGAAACATTTCAGGATGAAGTGACATCAACACAAAGATCTGCGAGCAGTGCGGCATGGCCGTTACCGAATGATTATGGATTGGAATTGGAATGTGCTGATGTTCTCGAGCATCAACTAGAGGTGGCAAGACAACGTGTACATGATTGTCAACGTATAATCAACAAGTTGAGACTGGACATGCAGGTATTAGATGCAGGAGTCAAAAAAATGAAACAAGACACTGAGGTAACCATGAAGGAATTGGAGATTTTGCAGACTGAAATTTGTGCTATATGAATCCGGCCAATCCTATTTTCTGAAGAGATTATAGTTCAAATGGAGTTAAGTTGATGCGCGTCCATGATGTATGAGATGTATTTGCCCAGTGTATGTAATTTGTTGTTTGTGTATGCTTTATTATCACCTGTGCCGAACCATAATGCCCAGTGGGTATAATCGGCTGTAATTTCTTTATTGTATAGTGTAGGATTATTCTACCTTTCTATGCCTTGATCTCTTTGTTGTATAGTATTGAGTAGGATAATTCTCTGAATATGCTATATCGTTCAAACGGGGGCCAACTCGCCCAAGCATGGCCCTTCACGGGCCGTCGGATCCATGGGCCTTCTATGTCTCGTGGGATCCATGGGCCTTCTACGTCTCGTAGGATCCGTGGGCCTTGTATGTCTCGTAGGATCCATGGGCCTTCTACGTCTCGTAGGATCCATGGGCCGCCGACTCATTTATGGGTCTTGTACGGGCCTTTAATGGGTCGTAGATGGGCCTTTAATGGAAATCGAACGTTTTATGGGCTCACCATAACGGGCCGTTAATAGGCCGTATTTGGTGATGCTATGAAAATGGCCCAACAGACAAACGGTCCACAAACAGGCCAACTGTAACGACGGGCTGAATTTGGCCCACAAGCAGAAAATGACAGTAACAGGCCGTAAGTAACCGAATGCTGCAAATGAGCCCAAGAAAATTTGGGCCCTCAGAAGGCCGAAAGTTAACTTGGGCTGGAAACGGCCCAACAGAATAACAAGCCGTTAATGGGTATAAAGTGATACACTGTTCATTACGGGTCAGTTTCACCACGGGCCGTTAATGGGTGTAAAGTAATACACTGTTCAGTACGGGCCAGTTTCAGCACGGGCCGCTAATGGGTCAAGAGTTACAAAGGGCCTCATATGGGCCGAAAGACGTCATGGGCTATACATGGGCTAGAAGTGAAAACGGGCTGGAATCATATTGGATGGCCCAGATGACGCTACTGGGCCTAATTCGGATAGGGCGTAACGGGCCTTGGGTTAGCGGGCTGTAAATGGGCTATATGCAAACAGGCCGTTAACAGGCTTTCCATGGGCCGGCCCGCCAGCTTTTGACCAAGTCAAACGGGCCGGCCTTTTCACAGAAATGGGCCACTGTTGGGCCATGCCACGTGTCGACGTATCATAGGCGCCTTCTGTCCAGTGAGTGGATGACATCTGTCCCAACGATGAGCCGACACGTGTTTCCTCTAGCCAATGATGATTTTACACGTGGAAAATCCCCATTGGTCGGGGCTGTTAACGGGTTATCAGATCCAAAACCCGACCTGATAGCTTAACGGCGTTCCGTTACGGTGGATGCCACGTGTCGGTCACCCTTGACGAAAGCACTTCTCTGATGCGCGATTTATCGTCATGGAAGTGGACACTTCCGTGATGATAATTTTGGTAATGTCATGGAACACTTCCACGACAGCATAGGTATGACTATCTTGATTCTGTCATAAATTTGTCATCGATGTACATGCATGACAAAAAACGCGACCTACTGTGACAAACACGTATCATCACGGAAGTGTATTTTTTGTAGTGTTTGCGCGGAAGGCAAGCTTGGCAATTCGGATATGTCGATCTCCTCCCTTGTAACCGACTCTGTGTAACCCTAGCCCCCTCCGGTGTCTATATAAACCGGAGGGTTTAGTCCGTAGGACAACAATAATCATAATCATAGGCTAGCTTCTAGGGTTTAGCCTCTACGATCTCGTGGTAGATCAACTCTTGTAATACTCAAATGATCAAGATCAATCAAGCAGGAAGTAGGGTATTACCTCCATCGAGAGGGCCCGAACCTGGGTAAACATTGTGTCCCCCGCCTCCTGTTACCATCCGCCTTAGACGCACAGTTCGGGGCCCCCTACCCGAGATCCGCCGGTTTTGACACCGACATTGGTGATTTCATTGAGAGTTCCATTGTGCCGTCACCATAAGGTTTGATGGCTCGTCTTGTTGTCAAGGACAACATCACCTCTGGGGGAGCACTGGCTGTAGGCCAAACTCTCCGACTAGGTGGCTTCGTCATGACCGCCCGTTCGGCCGTTGCGCCGACGATGACTTCTCGGGTCATCAAAAACAGCCTCCACGTCGGCTCGGGATTCGCCGAGCAGATGGATCCAATGGAGCTCTCTTCCTTGAATGAGCTCTTGGATCGCATCGCCGCCTTGGGAGTCGCTACGGACTATGATCGGATCGGGCTTAAACCCGGCCAAAGGGAGATTAACTCTCCGCCGGTCACCCATCAGATAGCGGTGGTGGAGGAGCAATGCAGCGATTCTTCCTCTATCTTGAGGACAAACTATGTCCGGATTCCCGAGCTCTCCGAGCCAGATACCCGTCTACGGGAGGACATGCCCCAATCTTTGAACCTAGAATCAGACAGCAGGCCAGATCTATTGGGAAACATCCCGGAGCCCGAACTGCCAAGCTCGGAAGCTCCTCCGCTCCTGGGTCTCAGATCGGGTCAGGGTTCGGACCTAAATCTACCCACCCACCCAGATATAAGTGATCTTTCCCACATTAGACAAGAGCCCCAAGAGACAGTACATCACTATTGGGCCAGATTCCTCCTTGTAAAGAGCAAGGTCAAGGACTGTCGCGAGGAAGACGCAATTTCATTCTTTTGCAAAAATTGCGCGGACAAGGGAATCCTCAATGCCATAAGTCGCCGTGACATAGCACACTTTGCTGACTTGGCGGCCATAGTACAGAAGCACTATGCGATGGAAAGCGCCTGGAAAACCCAAACAAAATTCTCGGATCCTCTGGCTCTCACTAAATCCCCCGTCCGCACTAAAAGGGTGTACTCTCGTAAATCACCCGATCCAATTACAAAGAAACAAAAACCCACTATAGGGCGTGGAACTGTATTGGAGGGATGGCTCAATGGGCCATGCAAAATTCACATTACAGCGGATACCATGCCAACACATAGCCTTAGAGCATGTTGGATACTCCGGCAGGTGGCCAAGAGTGGCGAGGATATCCTCATCAACAATACAACAGAGCACCATCCCGTGGCAAATAACAATACAGTATTGACAATCTTCAAGACCTTCGCCTCAAATAACAGGCACAAGCGAGTACTCCGTAGCCTCGCCGAAGTCTGCCATGTGGCAGCAATAAATCCATGGAGCGATACGGCTATAACCTTCAATGCCAGTGACGAACCTAAATTCCGAACAGCCCGAGCACCAGCCGCCTTGGTCCTTAGTCCAATTGTGGACGGCTTTCGGCTCACTAAAGTGCTCATGGACGGTGGCAGCGGATTAAACCTCATCTATGAGGAGACTCTTCGAAAAATGAAAATAGATAGGAGCCGCATTGAGCAAAGCAGCATGACCTTTAGAGGAATCATCCCTAGTCGGGAGGCACGATGTGCAGGAAAAATCACACTAGATGTGGTATTCGGCACGCCGGAGAATTATAGGTCCGAATAAATCACATTCCAAGTGGCCCCTTTCAGTAGCGGATACCACGCCCTTTTAGGGCGGGAGGCATTCACGATCTTCCAAGCTATAGCCCATTACGGGTACATGAAGCTCAAAATGCCCGGGCCCAATGGAATCATCACTCTAGCTAGTGATCCGGACATAGCACTCCGTGCCAAAAATAAAACCGCCGCACTAGCCCTTGAGGCGTTATCCGAAACCCTTGCGGTCGAAGAACTAACTGCGCTGCGCTCCACAGTGGACAGGGACAACGTGATACTCGACAAAAGACCCAAGTCCACCTCTTTCAAACCAGCGGATGAAATAGTCAAATTCCAAGTCCACCCAACGGACCCTACAAAAACAGCATCCATCGGGGCACAGTTAAACCCCACAGTAGACGCTGCACTGCGGGAGTTCCTGCGCGAGAATTGGGACATCTTCGCCTGGCATCCTTCAGACATGCCAGGAATCCCACGCTGGCTGGCCAAGCATAGCCTCAACATTCTAAAGGGGTTCAAGCCGGTCAAGCAGACTCTGCGGCGTTTCTCTGAGCCTAAGCGACAAGCCATGGGAGAAGAGCTAGACAAGTTACTTGAAGCCGGATTCATTAGAGAAATAAAACGTCCAGGCTGGCTAGCAAACCTGGTGATGGTACCAAAGAAGGACAAATCCTGGCGCCTATGTGTCGATTTCAAGGACCTTAACAAGGCTTGCCCCAAGGATCCCTTCCCCCTACCCTGCATCGATCAAGTTATCGACGCTACCGCAGGACACGACTCATTGTGTTTCCTCGACATACTCCGGATACCATCAAATTAAGATGGCGGAGTCCGACCAAGCTGCAACGGCATTTATCACTCCATACGGCCCCTTCTGTTTTAACACCATGCCTTTCGGGCTCAAAAACGCCGGCGCAACATATCAACGCATGATTCAGACATGCCTGGAAACACAAATTGGCAAAACAGTGGAGGCATACGTAGACGACGTGGTCATTAAAACCAGACACGTCGAATCCTTAATAGACGACTTGAGGCTCATGTTCGACAATCTCCGAACATATGACATCAAGCTCAATCCAGAAAATGCATTTTCGGCGTGCCCGCCGGAAAGCTCTTGGGCTTCATCGTCTCCAGTAGAGGAATTGAAGCAAATCTGGCTAAAATCCGAGCCCTGTCACAGTTGGCTATCCCAACAGACCTCAAGAAAATCCAGAAATTAACTGGATGCGTGGCTGCCTTAAGCCACTTTATCTCCCGATTAGGAGAAAAGGCACTACCCCTTTATTGCCTTCTTCGGCGCACCGAACACTTCGAGTGGACGGATGCGGCCACGGCCGGACTGGAAGAAATAAAAGCCGTTCTGGCCACCACCCAATCTTGGCCGCGCCAAATGTCGGCGAACCAATGCTGTTATATATAGCGGCAACACACCAAGTTGTAAGCGCAGTGCTCGTCGTCGAACGAGAGACGGACGGACATAAGTTCCCGCTTCAAAAGTCGGTATACTGTGTGTCCACTGTCCTCACTCCATGCAAATCACGGTACCCACATTATCAAAAGATAGCATACGCGGTCTTCATGGCATCCCAGAAATTACGACACTACTTTCAAGAGTGTTCAATAACGGTGGCCTCTGAAGTACCACTCAACGACATAATAAATAACCGCGATGCCACGGGCCGCCGTTCGACATAACATACAAACCACGGCGGGCCATTAAGTCGCAAGTACTGACTGATTTCGTCGCCGAATGGACAGAAGCCGAACTCCCTAAAGAGTACGGCGCGTACTCCAATTGGATCATGCACTTTGATGGCTCTAAGATGCTGGCTCGTCTGGGGGCTGGCGTCGTCCTGACATCCCCCACCGGAGATACAGTACAATACGTACTACAAATATTATACACATACTCCAACAACGCAGTAGAATACGAGGCCCTGTTGCATGGTCTCCGGATGGCAGTTTCCATGGGCATTCAACGCCTAGAGGTGCGTGGGAATTCGAACCTCGCAATATCTCAAATAAATGGAGACTTTGACGCCAAGGACCCAAAAATGGCGGCTTTCCGCAATGCCGTCCTCAAAATGTCAGTTCGGTTCGAGGGGCTCGAATTCCACCATGTGGCCCGAGAAAATAATCAAGCGGCGGATATCCTTGCCCTCATCGGCGCTAAACGTGACCCTATCCCACCTAATATCTTCTTGGAAAGGCTATTTAAGCCATCCGTGGTGTGGGGGGGGGGGGGGGAAACCGGCAACAACAGTCCGGATCCGGCCACAACACCAGATCCCGAACACTCTAACATAATCGGAGGCTCCGCCACCGAAATAACACCTTCAGCCCACGTGATTATGGTCGTCATCGCCCCGTGGACAGAACCCTTCTTGGCTTACCTAAATAAGCAAGAACTCCCTAAGGACCCAAACGAGGCACGTTGCATTGTGCGACGGTCTAAAGCCTACAAGGTCCACGACGTGAGCTTTATAAGAAAAGCGCTACTGGAGTACTTCAAAGGTGCATCTCCGAAGAGGAAGGACGGCAACTTTTGGCAGAAATTCATGCTGGACTTGGCGGCCATCACGCCGCAGCTCGGGCCCTTGTAAGCAAGGCCTTCCGTACAGGTTTTTACTGGCCGACGGCCCGCGCAGACGCACATGACCTCGTTCAACGTTGCGTCGGTTGCCAGATTTTTGCAAACCAAAGCCATATGCCACCTACCTCTCTCCAAACAATCCCCATTACTTGGCCCTTTGCGGTCTGGGGGCTTGATATGGTCGGACCCCTAGCCATAAGAAAAAATACCTATTGGTCATGGTGGATAAATTCACCAAATGGATAGAAGCCAAACCAGTTAAAACGGCCGAGTCCAGACCAGTGATAGACTTCATATCCGGGGTTGTACACCATTACGGCGTCCCCCACAACATTATCACCGATAATGGGTCCAACTTTATAGCCGACGAGGTAAAAGCTTGGTGCGGCAACATGGGCATTAAGCTCGATTATGCCTCCGTCTATCACCCCCAAACAAACGGTCAGGTCGAGCGGCAAATGGTCTCATCATGAGCGGCATTAAACCCATATTAGTGCGATCCTTGAAGGAATCAGATACGCACTGGGTCGAGGAGCTCGACTCCGTACTATGGGGGTTGTGGACCACACCGAACCACACCACCGGATACACACCGTTCATTATAGTATACGGCGCAGAGGCGGTACTGCCCTGCGACATAATTCATGACTCACCTCGAGTGCGCATGTACGAAGAGAAAGAAGCCGAGCTTGATCGGCAGGACAGTTCGGACGCCCTGGAGGAGGAGCGTGACATGGCAAAAGCCCGCTCCGCATTCTATCAGCAACAGGCTCGACGGTATCAAAGCAGAGAATTACGGGCCAAAACGTATAACGTTGGCGAACTCGTTCTACGCCTACCGGAGAAGAAAAAGAACAAGCTCAAGCCCAAATGGGAAGGTCCCTTCATCATCGGTAAAGTTCTCACCGGTGGAGCATACCGTCTGCGTGATGCATCGGACAATCGACTCGAGCCAAACCCATGGAACGCGGCCAGACTCCGAAGATTCTACGCCTAGTGCCGGACTCTGTGTTCGTCTCCTTACCTCCGCCCTTATATATATATATATCCGCTATCTGTCTTTCTTTCTTTCCTTCTTCCCTTTTTCTTCATGGCATTAAAAGCTTAAAGTGTGTCTTGACTACACAATCTTGATGCGCCATGCGTGCTCATTATACCTGGGGGCTTCTTATATAGAAGCTTAATATAATTATATTCCGGGCCTTACGCCCCCTTCACATGTGTTACTTTTCCACATGTACCTTTTCTTCGCCATTATATGCATCGATATGACTTAAGTTTTGGCCCAGCTGGGTTGGCTGGCTCTTGTGTTTATGCCCTACGTTCCCGTTAATTCGGCTAGGGCATAAGGGGAGCACCTTTGCGATTGTTACTACCGGGTCAGCCGGATGTGTACCTCAGACTGGGTGAAGCCGAAAGCTAGCGTTCTTAAGGGAATATTCGGTCGGTGAACAAAAGATGACTTTTACTTATTGCAGCACATGCCCCCAGATGTTTATATCCTGCGTCTCTTTTCGCAGTTCGGACATGCACATTAATGCATGCGTACCCAGGGAAAGGAACCCTTAACGGAACTATTCTCCCTGGAAGATGTTTCTTACTATCCATGTAATATAACATAGCTAGTTGGGTACTTGTCTGTTCAAGCACTTATGACCCCTATGCCTGGTTTCCACGCGTACCCCGGTTTTTACATAACTGAGCGGGTATTTGGATACACTCCAGACTGTCGGGTCCGGAGGTCGAAGCGAAAAGGTCCGCCATGACAAATGATTTACAATCCGGCTAGGGACAAAATATGTCATTTGAAGTACACAGTCACTTAGACTGACTAAATTCTTCTTCTATACCATCCAACAGGCTATCTAGCCTACAATCCTGTTGGGAATACTTTGCAGCAAATTTTACCTGGTCATATACCAGACTAACGGGGATCTCTTTCCCATCGAACCCTACAGGTCCGACCTCGGCCATGTGGTTCGGGTCAGCCTTGGTATATCGCGTCTTCACCATGGCCCAGGCTTCCCTTGCACCTTGTCGGCAGGCCGATATCTTCCATAATCGGATGTACGCGTCTCCCGAGTTCAAGGCATCGAATGCCTCCTGAGAGAAACAAGCATCGCGGAGTACGGCCCGGCGACGCCTGTGATTCATGGCACTCTCCACTTCGGAATTCGTAGCGGACAGCCTATCCGCATCTTCTGTAGGAGGAACGTCCAGTGTTTGCCCCACGTTAGCTTCTGCCTTTAAGTCCGGCTCTGTAGCTCAGCTGGTGGAGGCGTGGCCGGCAGGCTCTCCGGATATGTTCCCGCGAGCGTTTTTCCTGCCAGGAACCAGGGACGTTATTATATTTCAAAATACGACAACCACGGAGCGGGGTTCCTTTTCGTACCTCTGCGACAGCGTCTTAGTCCTGACCGCCTTCCTTTTAAGCCTACCAGGTTCCGGTGCCCCTTGTTGGTGAGTCACTGCGGGTTCGGCATGGCGTCCCGAGGACCTTCCCTGTAAGACACCATATGTGTACGGTAGGTGAAGTGCAAAAAAGGGATCCTTCTCGGAAGTTGGGACTCTGGTTTTACTTACATGCGATGCAGGGAGCAGTCCAGGATAATCGGCTATGATGGCCACCAAGGCACCGTTGCAGCTTAATTGATAGAACGCCATGTCGATGAGCTCCACAAATGTGTCCGGATCTTCTTCGAGTCCGGGGTCGAGGGCCCGGTCAGGGTCCTCTGGTTGTGGAGACGGGCTGTGGACCTCCGTCACAGCTTTTCGCAGTTCCTGCTATGAAATAGCAAGGTAAATACTTATGACGAAGAATGCGGGAAGGTTCGGAGTAAAAAGTAGCAGCTCACCCAGTTCGGGGGGTTGTACATGGAGAATCCATCCCGTGGTTTAATGCGGATGAACTCCACTTCCTCTCCTTTATATAAATCGGACAGTATTTTCGCTCGACAGCGACAGAGTCCAGTCCCTTACGACTGCAGTGGGTGGCATCGTCTTCTCCACTGAAGTGCCACATGGGTTGTCCCCGATATTGAAGTGGTTGCACCCCCCCCCCCCCCCGCATTATACATATTGACATAACCTCGATTATTGTCAATCCTGATTTGGCCAGCATTTGTATCCGGCCCATCAGGTAAAGGACTTCTCCGTTATCTTCCTCCTGGGGGCTCCGAGGGCGCCAGCTGCGGCGTTTCTTCAAAGGGGCGTTGTCGAACTCAGGAAGGCCCATCCGAATAGGGTACGGAAGGGGGACGTCCTCCATATAAAACCACTCCGAAGGCCAGTCTTCGGATGTCTTCTTCGGAGTACCGGACAGGTATCCGGTCCCGGCGATGCGCCATATCTCGGCTCCACCTACTTGATATATTGACCCCTCCTGTGTACGGGGTACGAGGCAGAATAGCCTCTTCCATAGCTCGAAATGAGCTTCAGCCCAAAAACAGCTCGCAAAGGGCGATGTAGCCAGCGATGTGTAATATGGAGGCGGGAGTGAAATTATGCAGCTGGAGGCCGTAGAACTCCAGGAGCTCGCAGAGGAACGGATGGATTGGAAATCCAAGCCCCCTTAATAAGTAAGGGACAAGGCATACCCGCTCCCCCATGGATGGGTTGGGAAAGCTCTCCGCTTGCTCCCCGCCGTTGTAAGTGGCAAGTCCGGCTCGAACGGGGACCATATACGCTGGAGGGAGAAACCCCTGGGTCTGTAACTCTACTAATTGGCTGTGGGGGACGGAACACTTCTTCCAATTGCTTGGCTTAGGGCTACGGGAGCGAGAGGAGGAGCTGTGATGGCCGGCCATGATGGGATGGACTCTTCCGGGCGCGCTCCAATGGATACTCGCTGTGGGAGGATGGTGTGATCTGGATCTGAGGATCCCCGCCTCTTTAAATAGATGGTTTACTTACATGGTTAGGGTGGCAAGTGTGAAAATGCCCCGACTTCCCGCATTCGCTCGACACGTGGAGATAGCCATTATTGAAGCACAGAAGCCGAGGAGTGCAACATTCATGGGAAGCCGGACACTACTCAACAGGTACTCAGAATTTGGGGAAGAACCCGCCTTGCAATGCCGAAGACAATCTGCGCGCCGGACTCATCGTCATTGAAGCCTGGTTCGGGGGCTACTGAGGGAGTCCTGGATTAGGCGGTCCTCGGACATCCAGACTGTACACTTTGGCCGGACTGTTGGACTATGAAGATACAAGATTGAAGACTTCGTCCCATGTCCAGATGGGACTCTCCTTTGCGTGGAAGGCAAGCTTGGCAATTTGGATATGTCGATCTCCTCCCTTGTAACCGACTCTGTGTAACCCTAGCCCCCTCCGGTGTCTATATAAACCAGAGGGTTTAGTCCGTAGGACAACAACAATCATAATCATAGGCTAGCTTCTAGGGTTTAGCCTCTATGATCTCGTGGTAGATCAACTCTTGTAATACTCATATCATCAAGATCAATCAAGCAGGAAGTAGGGTATTACCTCCATCGAGAGGGCCCGAACCTGGGTAAACATTGTGTCCCCCGCCTCCTGTTACCATCCCCCTTAGACGCACAGTTCAGGACCCCCTACCCGAGATCCGCCGGTTTTGACACCGACAATAGCCCCCAGGCACAACAGGCAATTCATATTTAGGGGGAGAATCTTCATCATCACTTTCATCAATATTATCAGTTTCAATAATTTCATTCTCTCTAGCCCTAGCAAGTTGTTCATTAAGAAATTCACCAAGTGGCACAGTAGTATCAAGCATAGAAGTAGTTTCATCATAAGTATCATGCATAGCAGAAGTGGCATCATCAATAACATGCGACATATCAGAATTAATAGCAGAAGCAGGTTTAGGCGTCGCAAGCTTACTCAAAACAGAAGGTGAATCAACTACAGAGCTAGATGGCAGTTCCTTACCTCCCCTCGTAGTTGAGGAATAAATTTTTGTTTTCTCGTCTTTCAAGTTCTTCATAATGACCAACAGATATAAATCCCAAGTGACTCAAAGAATAGAGCTATGCTCCCCGGCAACGGCGCCAGAAAATAGTCTTGATAACCCACAAGTATAGGGGATCGCAACAGTTTTCGAGGGTACAGTATTCAACCCAAATTTATTGATTCGACATAAGGCCAAAGAATATTCTCAAGTATTAGCAGTTGCGTTGTCAATTCAACCACACCTGGATAACTTAATATCTGCAGCAAAGTATTTAGTAGCAAAGTAGTATCGAAGTAACGGTAACGGTAGCGAAAGTAATATTTTTGGGTTTTGTAGTGATTGTAACAGTAGCAGCGGAAAAGTAAATAAGCGGAGAACAATATGTGAAAAGCTCGTAGGCATTGGATCGGTGATGGAGAATTATGTTGGATGTGGTTCATCATATAACAATCATAACATAGGGTGACACAGAACTAGCTCCAATTTATCAATGTAATGTAGGCATGTATTCCAAATATAGTCATAAGTGCTTATGGAAAAGAACTCGCATGACATCTTTTGTCCTACCCTCCCGTGGCAGCGGGGTCCTAATGGAAACTAAGGGATATTAAGGCCTCCTTTTAATAGAGTACCGGACCAAAGCATTAACACATAGTGAATACATGAACTCCTCAAACTACGGTCATCACCGGGAGTGGTCCCGATTATTGTCACTTCGGGATTGCCGGATCATAACACATAGTAGGTGACTATAGACTTGCAAGATAGGATCAAGAACTCACATATATTCATAAAAACATAATAGGTTCAGATCTGAAATCATGGCACTCGGGCCCTAGTGACAAGCATTAAGCATAGCAAAGTCATAGCAACATCAATCTCAGAACATAGTGGATACTAGGGATCAAACCCTAACAAAACTAACTCGATTACATGATAAATCTCATCCAACCCATCACCGTCCAGCAAGCCTACGATGGAATTACTCACGCACGGCGGTGAGCATCATGAAATTGGTGATGGAGGATGGTTGATGATGACGACGGCGACGGATTCCCCTCTCCGGAGCCCCGAACGGACTCCAGATCAGCCCTCCCGAGAGAGTTTAGGGCTTGGGGCGGCTCCGTATCGTAAAATGCGATGAATCTTTTTCTCTGGTTTTTTTCTCCCTGAACACGAATATATGGAGTTGGAGTTGAGGTCGGTGGAGCTCCAGGGGGCCCACGAGGCAGGGGGCGCGCCCTGGGGGGCATGCGCGCCTCCCACCCTCGTGGATAGGGTGTGGGCCCCCTGGCCTTGATTCTTTCGCCAATATTTTTTATTATTTCCAAAAATAATCTCCGTGAAGTTTCAGGTCATTCCGAGAACTTTTGTTTCTGCACAAAGATAACACCATGGCAATTCTGCTGAAAATAGTGTCAGTCCGGGTTAGTTCCATTCAAATCATGCAAGTTAGAGTCCAAAACAAGGGCAAAAGTGTTTGGAAAAGTAGATACGACGGAGATGTATCACTTACCACCAACGTCTTATTTTGATTCTCCGTTATTGTAAGATGAAGCGCCCCGGACCAACCTTACATGTCCACGTACATGAGACCGGTTCCACCGACAGACATGCAACTAGTTTTGCATAAAGGTGGCTGGCGAGTGTCTGTTTCTCCTACTTTAGTTGAATCGAATTTGACTATGGCCGATCATTGAAGAAGGTTAAAACAGCAAACTTGATGAATCACCGTTGTTGTTTTTGCCGTAGGTAAGAATGGTTCTTGCTAGAAGCCCATAGCAGCCACGTAAAACTTGCAACAACAAAGTAGAGGACGTCTAACTTGTTTTTGCAGGGCTTGTTGTGATGTGATATGGTCAAGACATGATGTGACATACGTTATTGTATGAGATGATCATGTTTTGTAGAAGTTATCGGCAACCGACAGGAGCCTTATGGTTGTCTCTTTATTGTATGAAATGCAAATGCCATGTAATTGCTTTAATTTATCACCATGCGTTAGCGATAGTTGTAGAAGCAATAGTGGGTGAGATGACCACGACGCAACGATGGAGATCAAGGTGTCGAGCCGGTGACTATGGAGATCATGACGATGCTTTGGTGATGAAGATCAAAAGCACAAGATGATGATGGCCATATCATGTCACATATTTTGATTGCATGTGATGTTTATCTTTTATGCATCTTATTTTGCTTAGATCGACGGTAGCATTATAAGATGATCCCTTCACTAAATTTCAAGATAAAAGTGTTCACCCCAAGTATGCACCGTCGCCAAAGTTCGTCGTTTCGAAGCACCACGTGATGATCGGGTGTGATAGATTCTACGTTCACATACAACGGGTGTAAGACAGTTTTGCACATGTAGAATACTTGGGTTAAACTTGACGAGCCTAGCATGTACAAACATGGTCTCGGAACACTAGAGACCGAAAGGTCGAACGTGAGTCATATAGTAGATATGATCAACATAGAGTTGTTCACCATTGATGACTACGCCATCTCACGTGATAATTGGACATGGGTTAGTTGATTTGGATCACGTATCACTTAGATGACTTGAGGGATGTCTATTTAAGTGTGAGTTCTTAAGTAATTTGATTAATTGAACTTAATTTATCATGAACTTAGTCTTATAGTTTTGCCTATCTATGTTGTAGATCAATGGCCCGTGCTACCGTTCCCCTGAATTTTAATGTGTTCCTAGAGAAAGCTAAGTTGAAAGATAATGGTAGCAACTACACGGACTGGGTCCATAACTTGAGAATTATCCGCATTGCTGCACAGAAGAATTATGTCCTTGATGTACCGCTAGGTGACAAGCCCCCTCCCACTAATCTAGACACTATGAACGTCTGGCAAACACGGTCTAATGACTACTCTATAGTTTAGTGTGCCATGCTTTACGGCTTAGAACCGGGACTTCAAAGACGTTTTGAACATCGTGGAGCATATGAGATGTTCCAAGAGTTGAAGTTAATATTTCAACAAATGCCCGGGTTGAGAGATATGAAGTCTCCAACAAGTTCTATAGCTGCAAGATGGAGGAGAACAGTTCTGTCAGTGAACACATACTCAAAATGTCTGGGTATCATAACCACTTGACTCGGTTGGGAGTTAATCTTCTAGTTGATAGTGTTATTGACAGAGTTCTTCAATCACCGCCACCAAAGCTACAAAGGCTTCGTGATTAACTATAATATGCAAGGGATGGAAAAGACAATTCCCGAGCTCTTCGCAATGCTCATGGCTGCGGAGGTAGAAATCAAGAAGGAGCATCAAGTGTTGATGGTTAACAAGACCACAAGTTTCGAGAAAAAGGGCAAGGGAAAGAAGGGGAACTTCAAGAAGAATGGCAAGCAAGTTGCCGCTCCCGGGAAGAAGCCCAAAGCTGGACCCGATCCTGAAACTGAGTGCTTCTACTGCAAAGGGAGTGGTCACTGGAAGCGGAACTGCCCCAAATACTTAGCGGATAAGAAGGATGGCAAAGTGAACAAAGGTATATTTGATATACATGTTATTGATGTGTACCTTACTAATGCTCATAGCAGCGCCTAGGTATTTGATATTGGTTCGGTTGCTCATATTTGTAACTCGAAACAGGAGCTACGGAATAAACGAAGATTGGCTAAGGACTAGGTGACGATGAACGTCGAAAATGGTTCCAAGGTTGATGTGATCGCCGTCGGCATGCTACCTCTACATCTACCTTCGGGATTAGTTTTAGACCTCAATAATTGTTATTTGGTGCCCGCGTTGAGCATGAACATTATATTTGGATCTTGTTTATTATGAGATGGTTATTCATTTAAGTCGAAGAATAATGGTTGTTCTATTTATATGAATAATATCTTTTATGGTCATGCATCCTTGAGGAGTGGTCTATTCTTGTTGAATCTCGATTGCAGTGATACACATATTAATAATATTGATGCAAAAAGATGCAAAGTTGATAATGATAGTGCAACATATTTGTGGCCTTGCCATTTAGGTCATATTGGTGTAAAGTGCATGAAGAAACTCCATGCAGATGGACTTTTGGAATCACTTGATTATGAATCATTTGATACTTGCGAACCATGCCTCATGGGCAAGATGACTAAAACTCTGTTCGTCGGAACAATGGAGTGAGCTAATGACTTATTGGAAATAATACATACCGATGTATGCGGTCCGATGAGTGTTGAAGCACGCAGCAAGTATCATTATTTTCTGACCTTCACAGATGATTTGAGTAGGTATGGGTATATCTACTTGATGAAACACAAGTCTAAAACATTTGAAAAGTTCAAAGAATTTCAAAGTGAAGTAGAGAATCATCGTAACAAGAAAATAAAGTTTCTACGATCTGATCATGGAGGCGAATATTTGAGTTACGAGTTTGGCCTTCATTTAAAACAATGTGAATTGTTTCACAACTCACGCCACCTGGAACACCACAGCGTAATGGTGTGTCCGAACGTCATAACCGTACTTTATTAGATAGTGCGATCTATGATGTCTCTTACCGATTTACCACTATCGTTTTGGGGTTATGCATTAAAGACAGCCGCATTCACGTTAAATAGGGCACCGTCTAAATCCATTGAGACGAGACCGTATGAACTGTGGTTTGGCAAGAAACCTAACCTGTCGTTTCGTAATGTTTGGGGTTGCGACACTTATGTCAAAAGGCTTCAGCCTGATAAGCTCGAACCCAAATCGGAAAAGTGCCTCTTCATAGGATACCCCAAGGAAACAATTGGGTACACCTTCTACCACAGCTCCGAAGGCAAGATCTTTGTTGCCAAGAATGGAACCTTTCTAGAGAAGGAGTTTCTCTCGAAAGAAGTGAGTGGGAGGAAAGTAGAACTTGATGAGGTAATTGTACCTTCTCTTGAATTGGAAAGTAGCTCATCATAGAAAACCGTTCCTGTGATGCCTACACCAACTAGAGAGGAAGCTAATGATGATGATCATGATACTTCAGATCAAGTTACTACTGAACCTCATAGGTCAACCAGAGCATGATCCGCACCAGAGTGGTACGGTAATCCTATTCTGGAAGTCATGTTACTAGACCAAGGCGAACCTACGAACTATGAAGAATCTATGATGGGCCCAAATTCCGATAAATGGCTTGAGGCCATGAAATCTGAGATAGGATCCATGTATGAGAACAAAGTATGGACTTTGATGGACTTGCCCGATGATCGGCAAACCATAGAAAATAAATGGATATTCAAGAAGAAGACCGATGCTGATGGTAATGTTACTGTCTACAAAGCTCGACTTGTCTTGAAAGGTTTTTGACAAGTTCAAGGAGTTGACTACGATGAGACTTTCTCACCCGTAGCGATGCTTAAGTCTATCCGATTCATGTTAGCAATTGCCGCATTTTATGATTATGAAATCTGGCAAATGGACATCAAAACTGCATTCCTTAATGGATTTCTTAAAGAAGAGTTGTATATGATGCAACCAGAAGGTTTTGTCGATCCTAAAGGTGCTGACAAAGTGTGCAAGCTCCAACGATCCATCTATGGACTGGTGCAAGCATCTCGGAGTTGGAATATACATGTTGATGAGGTGATCAAAGCATATGGTTTTATACAGACTTACGGTGAACCCTGTACTTACAAGAAAGTGAGTGGGAGCTCTGTAGCATTTCTGATATTATATGTGGATGACATATTGTTGATCGAAAATGATATAGAATTTCTGGATAGCATAAAAGGATACTTGAATAAGAATTTTTCAATGAAAGACCTCGATTGAGCTACTTATATATTGGGCATGAAGATCTATAGGGATAGATCGAGACGCTTAATAGGACTTTCACAAAGCACATACCTTGATAAAGTTTTGAAGAAGTTCAAAATGGACCAGTCAAAGAAAAGGGTTCTTGCCTGTGTTAGAAGGTGTGAAGTTGAGTCAGACTCAAAGTCCGACCACTGCAGAAGATATAGAGAAAATTGAAGTCATTCCCTATGCCTCAGCCATAGGTTCTATCGTGTATGCTATGTTGTGTACCAGACCTGATGTGTGCCTTGCCATAAGTTTGGCAGGGAGGTACCAAAGTAATCCTGGAGTGGATCACTTGACACTGGTCAAGAACATCCTGAAGTACCTGAAAAGGACAAAGGATATGTTTCTCGTTTATGGAGGTGGCGAAGAGCTCGTCGTAAATGGTTACGTTGATGCTAGCTTCGACACTGATCCGGATGACTATAAGTCACAAACCAGATACGTTTTTATATTGAATGGTGGAGCTGTCAGTTGGTGCAGTTCCAAGCAGAGCGTCGTGGCGGCATCTACGTGTGAAGCGGAGTACATAGCGACTTCGGAAGCAGCGCATGAAGGAGTCTGGATGAAGGAGTTCATATCCGATCTAGGTGTAATACCTAGTGCATCGGGTCCAATGAATTTTTTTGTGACAACACTGGAGCAATTGCCTTGGCGAAGGAATCCAGGTTTCACAAGAGAACCAAACACATCAATAGACTCTTTAACTCTATCCATGAAAAGGTCAAGGATGTAGCATAGAAATTTGCAAAGTGCATATGGATCAGAATATAGCAGACCCGTTGACTAATCCTCTTCCGCGAGCAAAACATGATCATCACCAAGAATCATGGGTGTTAGATTCATTACAATGTAACCTAGATTACTGACTCTAGTGCAAGTGGGAGACTGAAGGAAATATGCCCTAGAGGCAATAATAAAGTTGTTATTTTATATTTCCTTATTCATGATAAAGGTTTATTATTCATGCTAGAATTGTATTGATCGGAACTTAAATACATGTGTGAATACATAAACAAATACAGTGTCCCTAGTAAACCTCTACTAGACTAGCTCGTTGATCAAAGATGGTTAAGGTTTCCTAACCATGGAAATGAGTTGTCATTTGGTAACGGGATCACATCATTAGGAGAATGATGTGATGGAAAAGACCCATCAGTTAGCTTAACATAATGATCGTTCGGTTTATTGCCATCGCTTTCTTCATGTCAAATACATATTCCTTCATGATACGTTTCCAAGGTATCTACTGTTCCAAACACTTCTGCCCTTATTTTGGACTCTAACTTGCATGATTTGAATGGAACTAACCCGGACTGACGCCGTTTTCAGCAGAATTGCCATGGTGTTATTTTTGTGCAGAAATAAAAGTTCTTGGAATGACCTGAAAATCCACGGAGACACGTTTTGGAATTAATGAAAATACTGGCGAAAGAATTAGCATCAGGGGGCCCACACCCTGTCCACAAGGGTGCAGGGCGCCCCCCCGGGGTGCGCCCCCTGCCTTGTGGGCCCCCTGGGACTCCACCGACCTCAACCCCAACTCCATATATTCACGTTCGGGGAGAAAAATATCAGAGAGAAGGATTCATCGCATTTTACGATACGGAGCCGCCGCCAAGCCCTAATCTTCCTCGGGAGGGCTGATCTGAAGTCCGTTCGGGGCTCCGGAGAGGGGAATCCGTCGCCGTCATCATCATCAACCTTCCTCCATCACCAATTTCATGATGCTCACCGCCGTGCGTGAGTAATCCCATCGTAGGCTTGCTGGACGATGATGGGTTGGATGAGATTTACCATGTAATCGAGTTAGTTTTGTTAGGGTTTGATCCCTAGTATCCATTATGTTCTAAGATTGATGTTGCTATGACTTTGCTATGCTTAATGCTTGTCATTAGGGCCCGAGTGCCATGATTTCAGATCTGAACCTATTATGTTTTCATGAATATATGTGAGTTCTTGATCCTATCTTGCAAGTCAATAGTCACTTAGTATGTGTTATGATCCGGCAACCCCGAAGTGACAATAATCGGGACCACTCCCGGTGATGACCATAGTTTGAGGAGTTCATGTATTCACTAAGTGTTAATGCTTTGGTCCAGTACTCTACTAAAAGGAGGCCTTAATATCCCTTAGTTTCCAATAGGACCCCGCTGCCACGGGGGGGTAGGACAAAAGATGTCATGCAAGTTCTTTTCCATAAGCACGTATGACTATATTCGGAATACATTCCTACATTACATTGATGAACTGGAGCTAGTTCTGTGTCACCCTATGTTATAACTGTTGCATGAGGAATCGCATCCGACATAATTATCCATCATTGATCCATTGCCTACGAGCTTTTCACATATTGATCTTTGCTTAGTTACTTTTCCGTTGCCACTGTTACGATTACTACAAAAACTGCTACTCTTACTTTTGTCACCGTTACCGTTACTTCCATACTACTTTGCTACTAAATACTTTGCTGCAGATATTAAGTCTTTCAGGTGTGGTTGAATTGACAACTCAACTGCTAATACTTGAGAATATTCCTTGGCCTTGTGTCGAATCAATAAATTTGGGTTGAATACTATACCCTCGAAAACTGTTGCGATCCCCTATACTTGTGGGTTATCAAGACTATTTTCTGGCGCCGTTGCCGGGGAGCATAGCTCTATTCTTTGAGTCACTTGGGATTTATATCTGTTGATCACTATGAGGAACTTGAAAGATGAAAGAACCAAGATTTATCCCTCAACTACGAGGGGAGGTAAGGAACCGCCTTCTCTGCACTTGATTCACCTTCTGTTTTGAGTAAACTTGCGACACCTACTCCTGTTATTGATTCTAATATGTCGCATGTTATTGATGATGCCACTTCTGCTTTGCATGATACTTATGATGAAACTACTTCTATGCTTGATAATACTATGCCATTAGGTGAATTTCTTGATGAACAGCTTGCTAGGGTTAGAGAGAATGAAATTATTGAAACAGATAATATTGATGAAAGTATGATGAAGATTCTCCCCCTAGATATGAATTGTCTGATGTGCCTGAGGGTTATGTTATGGATGAAGAAACTGCTAGAGACCATTTTGCTTGCAAAGATAGATATGATCTTAAGAAACTGTTAGCTAAGCTGAAAGAAAAGTCATTGAATGCTAGATGAAATATGACCCTGCTTTTGCTACTTCACCTATCTGTATTTCTGATAAGGATTATGATTTATCTGTCGATCCTGAGTTAATTACTTTGGTTGAATCTGATCCTTGTTATGGCTATGAATCTGAAACTGTTGTGGCACATCTTACTAAATTGAATGATATAGCCACCCTATTCACTCATGAGGAAAAAATTCGTTACTACTATATCCTTAAGTTATTTTTGTTCTCATTAAAGGGTGATGCTAAAACATGGTTTAATTCTCTTGCTCCTGGTTGTGTGTGTAGTCCCCAGGATATGATTTATTACTTCTCTGCTAAATATTTCCCCGCTCATAAGAAACAAGCTGCCTTAAGGGAAATATATAATTTTGTGCAAATTGAAGAAGAGAGTCTCCCACAAGCTTGGGGGAGGCTTCTCCGATTAGTTAATGCTTTGCCTGATCATCCTCTCAAGAAAAATGAAATACTTGATATCTTTTATAATGGACTAACCGATGCTTCCAGAGACCACCTGAATAGTTGTGCTGGTTGTGTTTTCAGGGAAAGAACTGTTGAGCAAGCTGAATTGCTATTGAATAATATACTGAGTAATGATAATGATTGGACACTTCCTGAACCAACTCTGAAGAAAAAAGGGGTATTCTATTTCTCAGTCCTGAAGATATGCAAGAGGCAAAGAAATCTATGAAAGAAAAGGGTATTAAAGCTGAAGATGTTAAGAATTTACCACCTATTGAAAAAATACATGGTCTTAATAACCGGACACAGGTAGTAAAGGTAAATTCTCTCTATAGATTTGATGAAGGTGATATTCCTCGTAATAAGTCTGCTAGCCAATGCTTGGATGAGTTTGATAATTTTATTGTTAAGCAAGAAAACTTCAATGCTTATGTTGGTAGACAATTGAAACGTAATGCTTATATGGTTGAGCACTTGAGTAATTATATGTCTAGAGTTAAAGGTGACCTTAAACTTATTAGTAAACATGCTTCTATGGTTACCACTCAGGTAGAACAAGTGCTTAAAGCTCAAGATGATTTGCTCAATGAATTAAATAATAAGAAAAATGATAATGCTGTTAGAGTTATGACTAGAGGGGGTAAAATGACTCAGGAACCTTTGTATCCTGAGGGCCACCCTAAGAGAGTTGAGCAAGACTCTCAGAGAACTAATATTGACACACCTAGTCCTTCTAAGAAGAAGAAAAAGAAAAATGATAGGACTTTGCATGCTTCTAGTGAACCTGTTGTTGACACACCTGAGAATCCCAATGATATTTCTATTTCTGATGCTGAAACACAATCTGGTAATGAACATGAACCTAGTGTTAATGATGACGTTCATGTTGATGCTCAACCTAGCAATAACAATGATGTAGAGATTGAACCTACTATTGATCTTGATAACCCACAATCAAAGAATCAACGTTATGATAAGAGAGACTTCGTTGCTAGGAAGCACGGTAAAGAAAGAGAACCATGGGTTTAGAAACCCATGCCTTTTCCTCCTAAGCCATCCAAGAAAAAGGATGATGAGGATTTTGAGCGCTTTGCTGAAATGATTAGACCTATCTTTTTGCGTATGCGTTTGACTGATATGCGTAAAATGAATCCTTATGCTAAGTATATGAAAGATATTGTTACGAATAAAAGAAAGATACCGGAAGCTGAAATTTCCACCATGCTTGCCAATTATACTTTTAAAAGTGGAATACCTAAGAAACTAGGAGATCCAGGAGTACCAACTATACCATGCTCCATTAAAAGAAACTATGTTAAAACTGCTTTATGTGATCTTGGAGCTGGTGTTAGTGTTATGCCTCTCTCTTTATATCGTAGACTTGATTTGAATAAGTTTACACCTACTGAAATATCTTTGCAAATGGCCGATAAATCAACTGCTATACCTGTCGGTATTTGTGAGGATGTGCCTGTTGTGGTTGCAAACGTTACTATTTTAACGGACTTTGTTATTCTCGATATTCCCGAGGACGATAGTATGTCGATTATCCTTGGTAGACCCTTTTTGAATACTGCAGGGGCTGTTATTGATTGCAACAAAGGCAATGTCACTTTTCATGTTAATGGTAATGAGCATACGGTACATTTTCCAAGGAAACAACCTCAAGTCCACAGTATCAATTCTATTGGAAAATTTTCAACGATTACTATTGGAGGTTTTGAATTTCCTCTTCCTACTCTCAAGAAGAAATATGATATTCTTATTGTTGGGGACATGCATATCCCCGTTGAGGTAACCTATTGTTATTCGAAAATTCTCCGATTTCATGCGATTCGGAAAGAGTTTGTTAACAAGACTTGATCAACCTTGTTAGTGGATTCCTTTTGATGAGCACGAGATGGATGAAGTTAGAAAGCACAACTCTCTGTACCCTTCTTTTACTTTCTGTTATTCAGATTAAATAAAGCAAAAATAGTATTTTCGGTCTGTTTTGTGAATTATCCTTGAAATAAAAAAATACCCCGAAAATAAAAGTTCTCCAAACGTCCTGAAAATGAAATATGATTTTTTGCAGGATATTTAAGAATTTCTAGCACTGAGAACACACTAGGGGGCCCACCATTTGGCCAAGAGGGCACAGGGCGCGCCCACCCCCTGGGGCGCGCCCCCTGCCTCGTGGGCCCCACGTCGTCCCCCTCCACTTATTCCAGCACCCACTCACTTCGTCTTCCTCCAGAAAAAATCCTCCCATAGCTCAAACATGTGTTCTAGCTCATCTTGCTGCCATTTTTGATCTCTTTGCTCAAAGCTTCATTCACAAAACTATTTGGGAAGATTGTTCTTCGGTATGTGACTCCTCCATTGATCCAATTAGTTTTTGTTCTAGTGCTTTATTTATTGCAAATTTTTGCTGCTTAGGTGACCTTGTTCTTGAGCTTGCATGTCAAATTTATATGGTCCAAAGTAGTTTTAATGCATGATATAGCCTCTAGGCACTTGTGGGAGTAGTTGCTATCAATCTTGTTGAGTTTGGTTCACTTTTATTTTGAGTCACTAAAATTTTAGAAATTTTTCAGAGAAAGAAAAATGCTTAGGAAAATGTACCAAGGTGGTTCCTCAAGGAAGCAAGGACCAAGGCTCGCGATACGTGAGCCAGACGATGAACCACCGAGGGAAGCTCAAGTGCGGCCTTGTGAATGGCCCTCAGAGGAGTTTATGGTCCAAGCAGGCATCAAGGATGAATTTGACGCGTATGTGCGTAACGCTGATCTTGAGGGCTTCGTGTCAGATAAGTGCCTACAATACTGCTACCTAATTGATTCCTTTCTGAGGAGGTTTAAATTTACATCCTCGCGCAATTCTCACACTGTTTTATTTGATCTTTATGATAAATCATATACCATGGACCTAGAAGATTTTAATACTGCTTGTAAACTCCCGCAGTGGGGCAATGTTAGTGAACCTCGCAAATCTGAATATAAAGACTTTCTTGCTAGTATCACTGTGGGGGGATCTAGAGAAATCACACAAGCTACCATAGGGAGCATTCATTTCCCTTCCATACATTATTTTGCTCTCTTTATAGGTAGATGCATTAACGGTAAAGATGAGGTTTGTCACATGTGCGTTCCAGATCTTAGTGTCCTCAAGAGTGCGGTATTAGGTGATAAACAATATAACTTGGGGGCCATTATCGCACGAAGGTTGCATCTTAACGGTGCAAGTGGAGATTTGTTTGGTGGAATTTATGCAACTCGTGTAGCTAATTATCTTGATGTACCCATACATGAAAATGATATGGAATTGCCTCCTGCTTGTCTAGATTATAGTGCTATGGTTCGCCATCAGTTTCTTGAGAGGAATGAACAGCCCCTCCAGTACCGACTAATCTTTGACAGACAGCGCACTATCCATGTTGCCCTCCCTGCTCCTACTTTCCTTAACTTTCAGGCAAAAAGGAGATATGTTATAACCAGGGAGGAGGCGAACGAGTACGAGAGGAGGACGGAGGCAGCTCGCCTCCAAGCTGCAGCTCTTCAGGCAGTAGCTGCTGCATCTCAATACAACCCCAACTACGACTTTGGATATCCGCCAGGCCAGCAGTGGCCATAGACCAACTTAGGCCAAAAGCCTAAGCTTGGGGGAGTACGCATTTCTCACCGGCATTAAATTCATGTTCACGCACTCATGCTAGTTGTCGGTGCTCATACTTTTTCATTGTATTATTCATGCTAGTTTATTTTCTTTTCTAAGCCTTCTTCTTGTGTGTCTGAAAAACCTTCAGAAAAACCAAAAAAATAGTTGTAGCTTTTAGCTAGTTTACTTTCCATGTCTGTAGTAGTAGTAATTAAAAGAAAACCCAAAAAGATTTCTCGTTCTTCTTTTGCTTGTTGGGAGCTTTCTCGTGTAAATAGTTTTATTTCTTTTCTTTACTTTGGGGGTCGAGAGGAGAAGACCATGATGAAAATGTTGAGTGGCTCTCAGATGCATTATTATTGATTTAACCAAGAGCCCATATTACCTTGTCTTCTCCCTTGTATTAAATACTTGCAGATTCCAGCTTAGTCCAATGCACGTGCACTATTATTATTATCCACACTGTTCGGTCATGCGAGTGAAAGGCAATAATGACGATATATGATGGACTAATTGAGATGAGAGAAGCTGGTATGAACTCGACATAGCTTGTTTTTGTAAATATGATTAGTTCATCGTTCCTGATTTAGCCTATTATGAATGAAACATGTTTGCAATGACAATTAGAGATTATAGTTGCTCATGCCATGCTTAATTTGCTAGGAGTTTATAATGGTTTACCTTGCGTGCTAACATGCTATTAAAATGGTTGTGATGTGGTATGATAGGGTGGTATCCTCCTTTGAACGATTCGAGTGGCTTGACTTGGCACATGTTCACGCATGTAGTTGAAACAAAATCAACATAGCCTCCACGATATTTATATTCATGGTGATTTATATCCTACTCATGCTTGCACTCATTGCTGATTAATGTTAATGCATGTTCATGACTATTGTCGCTCTCTAGTTGGTCACTTCCCAGTCTCTTTCTAGCCTTCACTTGTACTAAGCGGGAATACTGCTTGTGCATCCACTTCCATAAAACCCCAAAATTATTCCATATGATTCCACCATACCTTCCTATATGCGGTATTTACCTGCCGTTCCAAGTAAATTTGTATGTGCCAAATTCTAAACCTTCAAATGAAATTCTGTTTTGTATGCTCGAATAGCTCATGTATCAACTAGGGCTGTCTATATCTTCCATGCTAGGTGGGTTATTCTCATGATGAGTGGACTCCGCTCATCACTCACGAGAAAATGGTCGGTAACCAGGATGCCCAGTCCCATGCTCAAATCAAAATAATTGCAAACAAAACTCCCCCAGGATTGTTGTTAGTTGGAGGCACTCGTTGTTTCGGGCAAGGCATGGATTGATGCTTGTTGGTGATGGGGGAGTATAAACTTTACCATTCTGTTTGGGAACCGCCTATAATGTGTGTAGCATGGAAGATATCGAGATCTCTTGGTTGTTATGTTGAAAATGAAAGTATGCCACTCAAAATATTATTCAATCTCTATTTCAAACTCGAGCTCTCGCACCTCTGCAAATCCCTGCTTCCCTCTGCGAAGGGCCTATCTATTTACTTTTATGTTGAGTCACCATCCTCTTATTAAAAAGCACCAGGTGGAGAGCACCGCTGTCATGCGCATGCATTGCTATTAATTTACATTGAGTATGATTGTGACTGGATCTCTTTTACCATGAATTACAATGTCTAGTCAGTCCTTGATCCTCAGGGGTGCTCTGCATTTATGTTTTGCGGTCTCAGAAAGGGCTAGCGAGATACCATCTTGTTATATCATGTTATGATTGTTTTGAGAAAGTGTTGTCATCCGAGATTTATTATTATTGTTCGCTAGTTGATTATGACATTGATATGAGTAAACATGAGACCTAAATGTTATTATGAATATGGTTAGTTCATAATCTTTGCTGAAAACTTGAATGCTGGTTTTACATATTTGCAACAACAAGATCAAACAGAGTTTGTAAAAGTTTTTCTTTATCACTTTCAGTTTGTCAACTGAATTGCTTGAGGACAAGCAAATGTTTAAGCTTGGGGGAGTTGATACATCTCCAACGTATCTACTTTTCCAAACACTTTTGCCCTTATTTTGGACTCTAACTTGCATGATTTGAATGGAACTAACCCGGACTGACGCTGTTTTTAGCAGAATTGCCATGGTGTTATTTTTGTGCAGAAATAAAAGTTCTCGGAATGACCTGAAAATCCACGGAGACACGTTTTGGAATTAATGAAAAATACTGGTGAAAGAATCAACATCAGGGGGCCCACACCCTGTCCACGAGGGTGCAGGGCGCCCCCCCCCCCTAAGGCGCGCCCCCTGCCTCATTGTCGGGTGGTAGGTGCAACATATGCCAATGGGTGGCTTATCATTGTGGGAGCCAGTAAAACATCGCCGGTGCCTGGAAATGGGATGAGGCGAAGACATGCACGCCGGCGGATCTTACCCAGGTTCGGGGCTCTCCGTGGAGATAACACCCCTAGTCCTGCTCTGCGGGGCCTCCGCATGATCACTAGATCAATACAAGTAGCTACAAGCGCTCCTTGAGCTGTTTGGCTAGAGGAAGGAGAAGGGCAAGGCTAGCTCTCCTTTTCTCTCTATGTGGTGTGTGGAATTCTATGAGATCAACCCTTTGCATGGGTGTCCCGGGGGGTTTATATAGGCCTACCCCCTAGGGGTACAATGGTAATCCGGCTGGGCGCGGGTCCTAGCCGTCGGCGTCTATGCTCGCCGGCTTCTCCGCCGGTCATTGGGGCCCGCCGACTGGTGGGTCCCGCCGGCTGCCGGCCTCCTGGCCGACAGGCCGGCCCCACCGCTTGGGGGCTTTGTCGGCGGCTGGTTACTTTTTCCTCGCCTCTGATGACGAGGGCTTTGTCGAGGTAAGCGTGGCTACAGTGTCGCCGCCTTGCGGGCTCTCACTGTAGGCTTACCTCGTCTTGTCTCCTTAATGAGGCACATGTTTCGAGGGAGGGAGGTAGCCGGCCAAGCCCCTGGCCGACTAGAGGAGGCCAGGCCGCCTTCGGGTGTCTCTCTGGCAAAAAGGGGCCCGCCTCCTGCGGGCCATACTGGTGCCTGTCGTGGGTGACATCGAGGCCAACACGGCTACAGTGCCGCGCCGGACGGGGGATGGCTGGCCCGTACGGCGCCCTGCGGCCATGCCTGTTCCAGGATTCGGGGGTAGTGGGCAGTACTGCGGCCACGCCCCATCCTATCGCCGTTATGTGGGTACATTCTTAGTGGGTGCAGTCTTGGCCGGCTTCGGGGAGCCGGCTTTCTTTATGGCCGGCTTCTGGGAGTCGGCTTTCTTCATGGCCGGCTTCTGGGAGTTGGCTATCTTCATGGCCGGCTTCTGGGAGTCGGTCCTCTTGTGGCCGGCTCCCTGGAGTCGGCTATCTTCATGGCCGGCTTCTGGGAGTCGGCCCTGGGGATAGCAGGCCGGGGGAAGGCGGCCCTATGCTTTGTATGCTTGAAGGCTTGAATGGCCTGATAATTTTTCGAAGAGCTAGGGGGAGTCGGGTAGGCTACCCGTGGCTATTTACTCCGACAGTAGTCCCCGAAGCTGGTTGGGCTTCGAGGTTTAGAGGAGGTCGAGAAGCTCGGTCAGCTTCTTATCTTGACGAGCCAGCTGCTAGGAGCCGGCTTCGGTTGGGCGCACCGTCTTGGCGAAATTTTTTAAAGTCGGAAGGCGGGAGTCTGTTGGCGCGTGCACCGGGCCGCGGGCCGGCCGCTCGCCGCCTGCGAACAACGTTGCGTCCCTTGGCTAAAAAGAGCCTGCCAACCCACGCGCGCGACAAGACGTCGCCGCAGGCCGAGGGTCCACCACTCCTACGCCTAGGCCCGGGCGCGGATTCTTTGCGGCCCAAAGCTGTCCGCACGTGTTCCGGCGACGGTTTCCGCACGCCGTTAGGGCGCAATAATCGCGGGACGTGGGGGAGTGGGCGCAGTTAATCCCACGTTCCTCCCCACGCCTCGCCTCCTCGGCTTCGCCGCACGAGGCTATAAGTAGGGGGAGGAGGGGAAGCGGCAGACGCTCGCACGCTCCTCTCCTCTCCCCATCTTCTTCCTCCTGCTTTCCCTCGCAGCAGCGCCTCGCCGCCGCGCCGTCCCACCAATCTTCACTCCGCCCCGCAGCTTTGCCGCCGCAGGGCCGTGCTTTCTCCGTCGCCGCACTCTTCCTCATTAGCTTCTCGCCACCATGCAGTACGGCGGGGACTGGGACGGCTCCAACGTCCATATGGACCACATCGAGTTCCTCCGCAAGACGCGGCGGTTGCCCGGCGCGGACCAGGTGCGGGTCCGTCTCGCGCCTGCGAAGGAGGCCATGCCGGCGCCGGAGGAAGGCGAGCGGGTAGTCTTCCGCTCGCACTTCCTGCACGGCATCGGCTTGCCGGCGAGCGCTTTCTTCCGCTCCTTCCTCGACTTCTATCAACTCCAGCCGCACCACCTCACTCCGAACACGGTGCTGCTGCTGTCCGCCTTCGTCACCTTGTGCAAAGGCTTTCTTGGCGTTCTCCCCACCCTTGAGCTCTGGGGGGAGTTCTTCCAATCTAAGCTGGGCACCCGCATGCAGGGCGTGCCAGCCCAGAGCGGCGCCTTCATCGCGATGCGGAGGCCGGCGGCCGACAACCCCTTCCCCGTCATCAAGTTAATCCAGTCGGTGAAGCTCTGGCAGAAGTCATATTTCTACGTGAACAACGTCGCCCCACAAGGCGACTACGTCAACTTGCCGGCTTTCGTAGCCGGCCCGCCGGCTGGGAGGCGGCCCCAGTGGTCCTATCGGGCCGTGACGCTGTCGCAGGCTGGAGCCGCGGCCGTCGCCCGACTGCGGGTGATGATCCAGTTGGAGGGCCTGACTGGGTCCGACTTGCTGGCCGCCTTCGTCGCGCGCCGGGTGCTTCCGCTTCAGAGCCGCCCTCACCTGATCTGTCAGATGAGCGGCCAACTCGATCCGAGTCGGATGTGCACCAAGGACATGCCGCACGACGAGGTGGCCCATATGGTGAATTATCTTGCGAGCTCTCCGTAGAGTGGCGGTTTGGCAAGGAGCCATATTCCCATGCACATCCTCCGCCCACGGTATGTTCTCTTTTTCCCTTTCTTCTCTTAGTTTTGTCGCCGAGTTCCTTTTGGCCGACTCTGACCAGTCGGCACGCCTTGGCAGAGCCCTCTGCTTCGACCTGCAGCCGGGTCGGGGGCGGAGCGCCGATTCCTCCCCGACCGGGCGGAGCATGACCTGGAGGACCACGACTTGGGGGCGGCCGCCATGGATGAAAACACCGAGGCGGGTGGCGGCGAAGCCGGCGGCGAAGCAGGCGGCTCCGGGCTTGGAGCCAGCTCCAACGACTGGCCGGATGACGACGAGGCGGAAATCGTCCCATGCCGCCAGCCGGCGTCCGGCCACGGCGCGGGTTCCTCCGTCGCGCCGCCTGCTCGGGGCAGCGGGCAGAAGCACCGTGCCGCGTCGGGCTTGTTCGGCAGCCGGCCGAAGAAGCCCAAGGGCGGGACGGCGGCGACCAGGTGGGATGAGGCGGCCGCGAAGGCGGCCCGCTTCCGCAAGGTGGTGAAGCAGCCGCAGATGGTGTCGGCGTAAGTGTATATTCCTTTGTACATTCTTTCTTCTTTTCTTGGTGATTTCTGAATCCTTGCCCTTTCTCAAAAATCAGGGCTCCGCTTTCACTTGAGGGTTGCTGCCGCCTCCGTCGTTGGATCGCCGGGAGGATCCGGGAGCACCCGCCGCATGGACCCCTGCGTCGAGCTTCAGGCGGCGACGGAGCGAAACGCGCGGGAGGCGCGGGAGGAGTGGGAGGCGGAGGAGTTGAGGGTGGCTGCCGCCAAGGCGGCACAGGAGGAGGAGGAGGTGGCGAAGGCGCGCGCCGACGCAGCGGCCAAGGCCCAAGCGGAGGCTGCGGCCGCGGCAACAGCGGAGGGGGCCTTGCTCATCACCCCTCTGCGTGTCGCGGCACCCGAGGTCCCGGAGCCCCCGCCGGAGGAAGCCAGCGGCGACCAGCCGGGGTTGGAGAGGGAGGACGACGTCGTCGTCCCGGAGAGGGAGGCGGCACCGGCCCCGCCGACTGGGGCGGCTCAAGGCAGCCGGCCTAACGTGCCGCCTACGCAATCGGCCGGGGGCGAGCCGGCCGCGAGGACGGACCTGGTGGTCCAGTCGCCATCGCGCTAGCGCGCGGGGAAGGCCGCGAGCTCTGGCTCGTCGGCCTGGGACGTGGAGGCGGCCAGCGCCAGCTCGGGGTGGACGCCGGGTGGAGGGACGGCCGTGGTGAACGTGGCGGCGCAGGAAGTCCGGAACCGGCTTCAGTCCCAGGCTGCGGTGCTGAGGAAATACAATGATGAGTTCCTTGCGACGCGAGCGGCCATTCGGGTTAGTCTTCCTATTTTTGCTTTTTTGATCTTGGTTTCTTCCGTGGGGGCGCGTCAGCGCACCCACTGGGTGTAGTCCCCGAGTTCCGAGTCGGCTGCTGAGCAGGCGGCTTGGAACTTCTTGGCGGGCTTTGTTTTGCTATCTTGTTCTCATACGCTTCTCTGCCTGTCTTGCAGGACTACCACAACCTCCGTGCGGCTGCCTTCAACTCCCAGGCTCGGGAGCTGACCCAGAAGAATGCTGATCTATCTGAGAGCCGAGGTAAGTGCTTCGTCCTTTATCTCACGTGGGGATGCGTCAGCGCACCCACTGGGTGTAGTCCCCGAGATTCGGGCCGACTGCTGAGCAGTCGGGTCGGATCTTCCTTGACGACTTCTTCCTTATTGCTTCTTTCTTTTCTGCCATGCCTGCAGCGGCCAACGCCAGACTGAGGGAGCAGCTGGGTGGGACTTAGGCCACCCTCCGCGCTAAGGAGGCCGAGTTTGACGCCTTGGCCCAGGAGCGTGACCGCCTGGCCAAGAGGCTGGCCGACCAGGAGAAGAGCCACAAGGCGGCCCTGAAGGCGGTGCAGGACAGCGAGGCCGCCCTCCAAGCCGAATATGAGACAGAGGCGGCAAGCTGGGCCAAAGCGAGGCAGTCTCTGATCAACGGCTACGGCCAGATCGAAGACTTGGTTGACGGTAGGCCGCCCTCTTCTTCGTCCTTGCTTGCCGCTTGCCGTTTGGCTCATTTTCTGACTTGGTGTTTTTCTCTTCTTTCTCTTTCTTTCTTGCGTAGAGTACTCCCCTGGCTACTCTACTGACGCCAACTAGGTCGTCGAGGCCCACCGCGAGGCACAAAGGCAGGCTGGCGCCGAGATCGCGCCGAACGCTCACCGGTCGCTGGAGGAGCAGCTCTTGGCGATTCAAGCCCGCCTCCAGCCGGCTCACCGCATGCTCCGCCAGCTTCAGCGTGTTGGGGCACAGGTGTTGGCCGCTCTCTGGCCTGGTGAGGTGATTCTCCGCACCCCTAGTCGGACTGCCGACTGGCTGGAGGTGGCGGTCGGCCGCTTCGAGGCCTGGAAGGCTTCTGCGGCTCGGTCCGGCACCAGGCGGGCGCTGGAGTTCGTCAAGGCCTGGTATCCCGAGCTGAGTCTGGACCAGTTGGCCACCTGGCAGCAGGAGGCCGACACGGAGCTGGAGCCGGCGCGGCCGGCTATCATCCAGCGGGCTTCGGCGATTGCCGACTACACCGACACCAGCGCCTTCGCTCCTGAGGTGGACGACAACGGCGTTGCCCAGCCGGAGGAGTGGTTCGGGCTGAACCCGGCAGATGGCGAGGACTCGGCGGAGGAGATCGACTCCAGCGACGAGGGCGAGGAGGAGGAGGAGGAGGAGGGTGAAGACGCCGCGCCAGATGGTGGAGCGGCTGGTCAGCCTCAGCTTGACCATGCTTCCAGCAACAAGGCACGCGCGGGTGCACCGCCTGTAGCCGGCGATGATCAAGCCGAGACCCGCCAGCCGGCCACTCCTCCAGCCGGCGGCACCGTCTCCACCGACCAGCCCGGCTCCCCTGCTGCGCCCTTAGTCTAGTCTGCTGCCTCTACTTTCCTGTTTTACCACTCTTGGAACAGTATTTTGTTAAGTTTGCACAATTCCACCCACTGGGGGTGTATTCGAACTATATTGACTGCCGGCCTGTTGGGGGCCTTATGTGTAAATATAATTATGCTTGCATTTGGCTTTCCCTTGTTCTTTTCTTTTCATCCTTCAGCTGTTTCCTTTGCCGCCCTCCCTTGGTTGCCGCCTTCCCAACCGGACAGCTGCTTTGCAATCCGTGGCTGGAGAAGTGCTTGGCCAGTTGGGCGGGCAAGTACTCTAGCTTTGTTGGATTATAGCGAAGTCACTGGGAGGCCGGCCAGCCGGCTGTTTTGACAGCCGGTAGGCGTGGTTGGAGGCCGTCTTTGCGTTATATAAGTTCGTTAGTCCTTAGCCGTTTTTCGTGTGGGCATCCTTTCTGCCTTTGGCTCTTGCCAGTCGGACAGTCGGTTCTTTGAGCTGCGACTTTCAACAAGAGAGGGCTCGGGTGCCGGCACACTACTTGTTTGACTTCAGGTAGAACTTTTAATATAACTTAAGGCGGTCAGTCCCCGGGCCGACTAGTCGAACCCGGTGCCAGACAGAAAATCAAATGTAATAATACATTCATGAGTATGACACTCGTCATTCATAGATAAAGGAGGGCAGTCCCCGAGTGCACCTCGGGGGGCCCGTTTGTCTCATATTTAATACAAAAACGATAGCATGATACATACTGCTTTCAACTGTAAAATCTTCTCAGGAGGTTTGCGTTCCATGGTCGTTCCGACTCCTTGCCGGAATCATCCCTCTTGCGTGCTCTTGGTTTTTGTGCGTCGATCAGGTAGTAGGAGTCGTTGCCTAGTGCCTTGCTGACGACGAAAGGGCCTTCCCAAGGGGCCGAGAGCTTGTGCTGGCCGGCTATTCGCTGGATCAGCCGAAGCACAAGGTCGCCCTCTTGGAAGGATCTTGGCCTGACCTTCCGGTTGTGGTAACGGCGCAAACCCTATTGGTAGATGGCGGACCGGCTGAGTGCTAACAGCCGGCCTTCTTCCAGCAGGTCGACGCCGTCTTCTCGCGCTTCCCTGGCCTCCGCCTCCATGTACATGGTGACCCGAGGCGAGTCGAACTCGATGTCAGTTGGGATGACAGCCTCGGCACCATATACAAGGAAGAACAGAGTGAAGCCGGTTGATTTGTTTGGGGTAGTACGCAGACTCCAGAGGACAGCCGGCAGCTCATCGAGCCAGCAGCCGGCCGATCGCTCTAGTGGTACGACCAGTCGGGGTTTGATGCCGGAGAGGATGAGGCCGTTTGCTCGCTCGACCTGGCCGTTTGACTGTGGGTGGGCAACGGACGCTAAGTCCAGTCGGATGCCCTGTGTCGCGCAAAAACGTGCCAGTGCTCCCTTGGCAAAGTTTGTGCCGTTGTCGGTGATGATGCTGTGTGGCATGCCATACCGAGTAGTGATGTCGGCAACGAATGTCACGGCAGTCGGCCCGTTCAGCTTCTTGATCGGCTTTGCTTCGATCCACTTGGTAAATTTGTCCACGGTGACAAGCAGATGTGTCAAGCCGCCGCGGGCTGTCTTGAATGGGCCCACCATGTCCAACCCCAGACGGCAAAGGGCCAGGTGAGGGGGATGGTCTTGAGTGCAGAAGCCGGCAGGTGTTGCTTGGAACTGAAGACTTGGCATCCTTTGCAGCGTTTTACTATCTCTTTGGCATCTTCCAAAGCAGTCGGCCAGAAGAAACCATGGCGGAAAGCTTTGGCCACAAGTGATCTTGAGGCTGCGTGGTGGCCGCATTCGCCTTGGTGGATAACCTTGAGGATTGCTACACCCTTCTCTGGCTCGACGCAGTGCTGGAAGACTCCAGTGACGCTGCGCTTGACAAGCTCTCTGTTTATTATTGCATATGCTCCGGCTCGGCGTTGCACTAGTCTTGCCGAGATCTCATCAGTTGGCAGCTCTCTATTGACTAGGAAGTTGAGGATGGGCTGGGCCCATGATGGAGCTGTGACTTCTTCTACTGTTAGTACGGCCACTGTGACTCGGGTGGGTGGGTTGGGTGGTGGAGAGTTGGAGTCGGCCACCGCTTCTTGTGTCGCTGCAGTCCCCGGGCCGGGTTCTGAAGTCCCCAAGCCGTGTGCGACTACGGCAGTCCCCGGGCCGCTTGTCGAAGTCCCCGAGCCTCCTGCCGGGTTCCTCCAGTCGGATCCGGCTGTATCGGGGGCGGGCGGTACGAAGATAGAGTTCGACTCTGGAGACGGCTTGATAGACGGTTTGAGGAGGCGCTGGAGAGAGACACCAGTTGGGATAGCCTGTCGGGTGGAGCCGATCTGTGCCAGGGCATCTGCTTGGTCGTTGTCGGCCCGTGGTACGTGAAGGAACTCGCACCCTTCGAAGTACCCACTGATCTGCTGGACGAGGAATCGATAGCTCGCCATGTTTGCATCCTTGGCGTCCCAGTCACCAGATGACTGCTGGACCACCAAGTCTGAGTCGCGATAACACAGGATCCGACGTATGCCGAGCTCTTTGGCTAGCCGGAGCCCGTGTATGAGCGCCTCGTATCTTCACAGGGTTGCAGTCAATGCCGCGTTCGGAGACCAGAAAGCCTAGAGGCTGGCTGGCTGGTACTCCGAACACGCATTTCTCGGGGTTGAGCTTGATCTGGAATGGGCGCAAGTTGACAAATGTTTCTTTGAGGTCTTCTAGCAGGGTGCCGCACTTCTCTGTCTTCACCACAATATCGTCTACATAGACGTGGGCATTTCTGCCGAGTTGCTTGAGGAGGCATTTCTGCATGCAACGCTGAAAAGTGGCACCGGTATTCCTCAAGCCGAATGTCATAGTCAGGTAACAGAAAGCTCCGAATGGTGTGATGAAGGCGGTCTTCAGGCGGACTGCTGGGTCCAACTTAATCTGGTGGTATCCTGAGTAGGCATCCAAGAAACTCAACAGCTCGCATCCGGCTGTGGAGTCTATCACTTGATCAATCCGTGGCAGAGCAAACGGATCTTTGGGGCAGGCCTTGTTGAGGCTAGTGTAGTCTATACACATACGCCATTTGTTGTTCTTCTTCAACACCAAGACTGGGTTGGCAAGCCACTCTGGGAAAAACACTTCCATAATAAAGCCGGCGGCAAGGAGCCGGGCTATCTCTTCTCCTACGATTCTTCTCTTCTCTTCTGACAGTCAGCGGAGAGGCTGCTTGACCGGCTTCGCGTCCGCTCGGACGTGTAACTTGTGCTCGGCGAAATCCTTCGGAACACCCGGCATGTCCTTTGGGGACCATGCAAAGATGTCTCGATTCTCACGGAGGAAGTCGACGAGCTCGCCTTCCTATTTACTGTCCAGGTTTGCACCAATGACAGCAAACCTCTCCGGGTTCTCTGGGTCCAGAGGTATCTTCTTCGTCTCCTTGGCCGGCTGGAAGGAGCCCTGCGCATCATATTCCTTGGGGTTGGGGGACAAGGCGGGCTGCTTGCCGGCCATGGCCACAACTCGCTCCAGCATCTTCTTCTCTTCTGCCACTACGAGGGATTCGGCCAGCCGGCTGCTGGCTGCAGCGCACTCGATGGACTTCTTGTAGTCGCCAGCTACAGTGATGATCCCCTTCGAGCTTGGCATCTTCATCTTCAGGTAGGCGTAGTGGGGCACAACCATGAACTTGGCCAGAGCAGGTCGGCCAAGCAAGGCGTGGTAAGGGCTTTCCAGATCCACTACCTCGAACCAGATCGCTTCTCGGCGAAAGTGATCCTTGTCTCCGAAGAGAACATCCATCTTGATCTTGCCGATCGGGGAACAGGACAGGCCGGGTACGATGCCATGGAACACGGTCCGGCTTGGCATGAGCTGCTTCGCCTTGAGGTTCAACTTCTTCATGGTGTCGCGGTACAGTATGTTGATACTGCTTCCGCCATCAATCAGAACGCGGGAGAATCAGGCAGCCCGCCTCTCCATTGCGAGGGTGACATCCAACACCAATGCGTAGGAGCCAGGGGACGGCATCACCTCTGGGTGATCGGCACGGCTCCAGTTGATAGGCCTTTCGGACCAATGCATGAACTCGGGGTTGCTGGAGGCGACTGCATTGACCTCTTGGTGCTGTCGGCGCCGGCTGCGCTTGTCTTCAACCTGGCTCGTGAAGACGACGTAGGCGGCGTGCTCATCAGGGAACTCATCTTGAATGGCTCCGACTGCTGGTCGAGCAGCCGGCTGCTGGGGGGCTGGAGGCGGCAGGCCGGGAGGCGGAGGCGGCACCAGCCCCTCGCCCTTGGAGATCCGTGTGAGCCAGTGGCACTTTCGGGTCGTGTGGTTGGACGGCTTCGCGCCGCTGTGGAACTTGCAGGGGGCATCGAGAGTCTGCTCGTAGGAGAAGGTCGGCTGCCAAGCCGGCCTGCCGCCCTTCTTCTTGGGAGCGGGCCATTCTTTGGGCTGCTCATCTTCGACTGTGGCCACCTGCCGACTAGTGGAAGGCGGCATAGGGGCCTTGCGCTTGTGGTCGTTCTAGTAGGGGCGCCGATTGGAGTCGCCAGCCGGCGTCTTGGGAACCGGAGCGAGCACCTTCCCAGAGACGTCCACTCGGAGCTCGGTCTTCATTGAGGAGTTGGTCGTGGCGTACTTGTCTGCAATGACCAGCAGCTCGTCGAGGGTAGCCGGCTCGTCGCAGAGGAGTCGGTGCTTGAGGAGGGTGCCCTCTCGGCACCCGGCGGTGAAGTATTCGATGGCTTGAACCTCGTGCACCCCCTCGCAGGAGTTGCGGAGCTCGGCCCACCGCGTGAGGTAGTCGCGGGTCGACTCGCTGGGCCCTTAGACGCATAAGGAGAGCTGGTGGGGCTTGGGAGGTCGCTTGTACGTGCTGGTGAAGTTGCAGACGAAGACTTCCGTGAAGTCCAGCCAGCTGTTGACGTTGTAGGGCTTGAGGCTATTGAGCCAGGTGCGTGCCGTGCCTTGCAGCATGAGAGGGACGTACTTCACGGCTACGCACCTGTTGCCGTTCGCTATGCTGACAGCGATAGAGTAGTCGATGAGCCAATCTTCTGGCTTCACAGAGCCGTTGTACTTGGGTGTGTCTCTGGGGAGCGAGAACCCTTTGGGGAAAGGCTCGTCGCGGATGCGGGGGCCAAAGCATGGCGGGCCGACATCGTCTTCTTCTTCTAGCGCCAGGGATCGAGCTAGGCGGTCGATCTGGTGGCGGGCGTCGTTCTCACCGACTCCTTCGCGGTGGCCTAGTCGGCCACCGAGAGTCGGATGCGTGACAGGCGGCGGGGTGGGATATCTCTCCCCACGAGGCGGGGGAGGAGGCGGATTGCCTTGGCGCTCCACTGCTCGAGGGCGGCCTTCCGCGTCGTGCTCGATGGTGATTTGAGTCCGGCTGCGGCTAGCAGCCGGCTCCTTGTCTTTCCTTGCGCAGGCGCCGCTCGCAGTCGGCGACCGGGATGTTGCGGCGTGCTCTCGGCGTGGGGGAGGACTCTCAGCGCGGGCGCCGGCTTCATGTCGTTCTGCGGCCGCGTCGATCAGCTGCTGGATGCGCCTTGTCATGTAGGGGAGCTCATCAGCCCCCAGCCCATTCAGCTCTTCTACGGCCGCCTGAGCGGCTCGCAGATTCTCGAGCGGTGTGGCGTAGACGGGGCGGTCTACCCCCAGCATGCTGGCGATGGCCGCGCCGCGCTTCTTGACGAGGCCGGCTCGGCTCGGCCCGCCATGAGGCAGCGTACCAAAGGCGGCGCGGTCGACTTCGCGCTGGTGAGCCTCGGTGAGGCATCTCATGGAGGCTATCTTCTGGCCCTCCGTGATGAGGGCGAGGCGGCGTGCCTCCAGGGTCTCGGCATCGGCGTCGGCCGGGATGGGGACGGACAAGTCATGCATCACCGCTTGTAGGGCGTCGTGGGCGTTCTCGCCCGAGTCGGCGACATGGCTGATGACCAGCACCTCAGTGACAGCGCTGCTGCCGCTGTCAGCTCGAGGGAGAGGGTCGTCGAAGACTACCACATCGGAGGGGTAGGCGTCGAGCGATGTCGTGTCAGAGTCGACAAGCATCGGGTCGGTGGAGCCGACCGACTCCAAGTCCACAGCAAGCTCGCTGGAGACGTGAAGCTGGTCGAGGAGGCTGACGAGGCGGCTCTCGGGGTAGTCTGTGCCCGCGTCGGACGCGGACTCGTCGGAGATGCGAGTCTCGCCAAGAAGATCGGCGAGGCAGCTCGCTGCGCAAGCGTCGTCGGCGTAGCAGCGCGTCGGGGCAAGCGCCATCGGGCGCAGCAGGCTGGCTGCGCTCGCGGGGGAGGAAGAGGGTTCCCGTCCAGAACAGGTCTCCGCACGACGGTGCACCTGGCCCCACGGTGGGCGCCAAATGTCGGGTGGTAGGTGCGACATATGCCAACTGGTGGCTTATCATTGTGGGAGCCAGTAAAACATCGCCGGTGCCTGGAAACGGGATGAGGCGAAGACATGCACGCCGGCGGATCTTACCCAGGTTCGGGGCTCTCCGTGGAGATAACACCCCTAGTCCTGCTCTGCGGGGTCTCCGCATGATCACTAGATCAATACAAGTAGCTACAAGCGCTCCTTGAGCTGTTTGGCTAGAGGAAGGAGAAGGGCAAGGCTAGCTCTCCTTTTCTCTCTATGTGGTGTGTGGAATTCTATGAGATCAACCCTTTGCATGGGTGTCCCGGGGGGTTTATATAGGCCTACCCCCCAGGGGTACAATGGTAATCCGGCTGGGCGCGGGTCCCAGCCGTCAGCGTCTATGCTTGCCGGCTTCTCCGCCGGTCATTGGGGCCCGCCGACTGGTGGGTCCTGCCGGCTGCCGGCCTCTTGGCCGACAGGCCGGCCCCACCGCTTGGGGGCTTTGTCGGCGGTTGGTTACTTTTGCCTCGCCTCTGATGACGAGGGCTTTGTTGAGGTAAGTGTGGCTACAGTGTCGCCGCCTTGCGGGCTCTCACTATAGGCTTACCTCGTCTTGTCTCCTTAATGAGGTACATGTTTCGAGGGAGGGAGGTAGCCGGCTATTGGGAGCCGGCCACGCCCCTGGCCGACTAGAGGAGGCCAGGCCGCCTTCAGGTGTCTCTCTGGCAAAAAGGGGCCCGCCGCCTGTGGGCCATACTGGTGCCTGTCGTGGGTGACATCGAGGCCAACACGGCTACAGTGCCGCGCCGGACGGGGATGGCTGGCCCGTACGGCGCCCTACGGCCATGCCTGTTCCAGGATTCGGGGGTAGTGGGCTGTACTGCAGCCACGCCCCATCCTATCGCCGTTATGTGGGTACAGTCTTAGTGGGTGCAGTCTTGGCCGGCTTCTGGGAGCCGGCTTTCTTTATGGCCGGCTTCTGGGAGTCGGCTTTCTTCATGGCCGGCTTCTGGGAGTCGGCTATCTTCATGGCCGGCTTCTGGGAGGCGGTCCTCTTGGGGCCGGCTCCCTGGAGTCGGCTATCTTCATGGCCGGCTTCTGGGAGTCGGCCCTGGGGATAGCAGGCCGGGGGAAGGCGGCCCTATGCTTTGTATGCTTGAAGGCTTGAATGGCCTGATAATTTTTCGAAGAGCCAGGGGGAGTCGGTTAGGCTACCCGTGGCTATTTACTCCGACACTCGTGGGCCCCCTGTGACTCCACCGACCTCAACCCCAACTTCATATATTCACGTTCGGGGAGAAAAAAATCAGAGAGAAGGATTCATCGCGTTTTACGATACGAAGCCACCGCCAAGCCCTAATCTTCCTCGGGAGGGCTGATCCGGAGTCCGTTCGGGGTTCCGGAGAGGGGAATCCGTCGCCGTCGTCAGCATCAACCTTCCTCCATCACCAATTTCATGATGCTCACCGCCGTGCGTGAGTAATCCCATCGTAGGCTTGCTGGACGGTGATGGATTGGATGAGATTTACCATGTAATCGAGTTAGTTTTGTTAGGGTTTGATCCCTAGTATCCATTATGTTCTAAGATTGATGTTGCTATGACTTTGCTATGCTTAATGCTTGTCACTAGGGCCCGAGTGCCATGATTTCAGATCTGAACCTATTATGTTTTCATGAATATATGTGAGTTATTGATCCTATCTTGCAAGTCAATAGTCACTTACTATGTGTTATGATCCGGCAACCCCGAAGCGACAATAATCGGGACCACTCCCGGTGATGACCGTAGTTTGAGGAGTTCATGTATTCACTAAGTGTTAATGCTTTGGTCTGATACTCTATTAAAAGGAGGCCTTAATATCCCTTAGTTTCCAATAGGACCCTGCTGCCATGTGAGGGTAGGACAAAAGATGTCATGCAAGTTCTTTTCCATAAGCACGTATGACTATATTTGCAATACATGCCTACATTACATTGACGAACTGGAGCTAGTTCTGTGTCACCCTATGTTATAACTGTTGCATGAGGAATCACATCTGACATAATTATCCATCATTGATCCATTTCCTACGAGCTTTTCACATATTGATCTTTGCTTAGTTACTTTTCCGTTGCCACTGTTACGATTACTACAAAAACTGCTGCTGTTACTTTTGCCACCGTTACTGTTACTTCCATACTACTTTGCTACTAAATACTTTGCTGCAGATATTAAGTCTTTCAGGTGTGGTTGAATTGACAACTCAACTGCTAATACTTGAGAATATTCTTTGGCTCCCCTTGTGTCGAATCAATAAATTTGGGTTGAATACTCTACCCTCGAAAACTGTTGCGATCCCCTATACTTGTGGGTTATCACTTCGACTATGAGATTATGCAACTCCCGGATGCTGTAGGAATACCTTGTGTGTTATCAAACGTCACAACGTAACTAGGTGATCATAAAGATGCTCTACAGGTATCTCCGAAGGTGTTTGTTGAGTTGGCATGGATCGAGATTAGGATTTGTCACTCCGAGTATCGAAGAGGTATCTCTGGGCCTTCTCGGTAATACACATCATAAGCTTGCAAGCAACCGACTAAGGAGTTAGTCATGAGATGATGTATTAAGGAACGAGTAAAGAGACTTGCCAGTAACGAGATTAAACTAGGTATGAAGATACTGATGATCGAATCTCGGGCAAGTAACATACCGACAGACAAAGGGAATTACGTATGTTGTCATAACGGTTCGACCGATAAAGATCTTCGTAGAATATGTAGGAGCCAATATGGGCATCCAGGTTCCGCTATTGGTTATTGACCGGAGAGGTGTCTCGGTCATGTCTACATAGTTCTCGAACCCGTAGGGTCCGCACGCTTAACATTCGTTGACGATTTAATATTATATGAGTTATGTGATTTGGTGACCGAATGTTGTCCGGAGTCCCAGATGAGATCATGTACATGACGAGGAGTCTTGAAATGGTCGATAGGTAAAGATTGATATATAGGATGATGGTATTCGGACACCGGAAGTGTTCCAGAGGGTACCAGGTACTTATCGGGTCACCGGAAGGGTTTCGGGCACCCCCAGCAAAAGATATGGGCCTTATGGGCCAAGAGGGGAAACACACCAGCCACAAGGGGTTGGTGCGCCCCCCATATTGGCCGGCCAAGGTGAAGAAGGAAAGGAGAGGGAGGAAAGGAAAGAAAGGGAATAGGATTCCCCCTTCCTCCTCTTTCCTTCCCCCTCCGGCAAATATGGTAGGGGGGCCGCGCCACTTGGGAGGACCCCAAGTAGGATTCGGCCTACTTGGGGCGCCCTCCTGGCTGCTCCCTCCTCCCCCACGTATATATATGTGGGAGGGGGGCGCCTAGCACACCCAGACAATTGTTTAGCCGTGTGCGACGCCCCCTCCACCGTTACACCCTCGGTCATATTTTCGTAGTGCTTAGGCGAAGCCCTGCATGGATCACTTCACCATCACCTTCACCACGTCGTTGTGCTGACGGAACTCATCTACTACCTCGACGTCTTGCTGGATCCCGACTGTTATCGTGGGGGTTGTTTCTCCTTCTTCTCCTTGTGCTAGACCTTTGTTATGCACTTGGGGAAGGAGGAGTAACGACCATCACCGACGGTCGCAAATGTCAGAGAGGAATCAGTGAGGGAGAGTCTTCACCATATATGAGAGGACAAAGAATCCCGACTGTTGTTGTGGGGGGTCGCTTCTCCTTTGTTCCCTTGTGCTAGAAATTTTAGTGTAATGCACTTGGGGACGAAAGGAGGAGCAACCATCACCAACGGCCGAATGTATACACCACGTGAGCTAAGAATTTTCAAGAAAAAACTCGGCAGACCGATAGTCAACCCGTGATGAATAGTAATGATCTAATTTAGTTTTTGTAGTACATATATTTAATTGTACAAGTTTAATCTTTGAATTATGAACCTAGGAAATGTCATCGTCGGACGACGAAAGTCTCCCGGGGGAGTGCGACTGGTGCGGCGACGACCGGGGTCTGTGCGGCAGGCCTCACCTGGTAGAAGGTCGGCGCTTCAGCATTAAGCTCCAGGAGACCTTCGATGTTGAAACGGTACGCAATGACGACAAGTGTTTTTTCGTAATTAAGCACGACTTCTGCTACTTCAACGTGTAATTTTCGTCTTCTACAATTCGTCTAGCTAATTTCATGCCATGCAAGACGCTATGTCTTGGAGAGGATGGATTTTGAAGATCATGAAAGTATGGAAACAAAGATAATTCACCTAAGGACCCATCATGGTATGGATTTTGATGTAAATCTATACAATTCTGAGAGCGTAACCCATTTTGGTTGCCTGAATTGGGAAGCACTTTGCAAGACGTATGATTTTCACGAGGGTATGCTTGTCACCATGAATCTTGGTGATCCTGACATCGCCCAAGACAATATGGACATTTGGGTCCTTGTTGATACGCTTCCAATTCTACCGCTATGTGAGTTTCTCAAACATAGCTATTAAGTAATTTATATTGTTTATTTCAAAATAGTTGACAACTTATTTCCATTGATAGCTTATTTTCATTCTTCAAAGAATGTGCGGAAGATGGTAGACAGAACCTACTACACCGATGGCTCAGAATTAACTTATAAGGAGAAAAATCGTCTGATCTTGAGAATTACAATATCTATTATCAAACTCCTCGACATTATGGTCAATACGTGCCACTAGTGCACGTGTTGGACTACTGTAACATCCATGAAGATGTCATGGTAAGATTTTACTATTACGACATCCGTGCATCTTTTGCATAAACTCTTCTAAAATTTAACTACATTGCTAACTACGAAGTTATTACTATATTTTCAACAAAAAATCCTGAATGATTGTGTGCCTCATCTGATGTTTCCGAAAGGTCGCCTTGATGTTATGAACTTACGACCAGGTCATCCTACGCATCACTGCTGTTCATACCGGATTTCTAAAACAGATGAAGATATGACAATCAAAGATTGGAAAAAATGTTTGGTCAATCGTAGGGAGCTACTTGGAAGCAACATTGTGCGAAGCGCAAGAATTGGAGACAGGATAATCTCCATTCTCCATAATGGAGAGTCAGGGCCTATCCTAAGAGAGGGCAGTAGGTCCTATGAGACAGGAGTAGGTCCTAGGTACAATTTGTTATTATGTGCTACAATGTGTTAGAGTTGATGATGATGAGGAGGAGTTGTGATTATGACTAGTGACCAACTTGCTATATGATGTCTCATTGATGATCATGAGGAGGTTTTATATGACAATGATGTATTATGATGATAAGTTGTTAATGATATGATGATGATGATGATTTATTATATCATTGGGTGAAAGAACCGCGGATTGGTTTCAAGTGGATGGATCCATCCACTTGAAACTAGTCCATGGTTCTTTCACCCAGTGATGTAATAACTCATTATGATGTAAAAACAATCTCTAAATTGCTACTATATGAAAACTTGTATAATGGTGTATGAATACGACATAAAATGAAAAAGAATAGATACACAATAATAGAAGTAGCGCGGGCGCAGAGACGCGCTGCTAGTACTTACCAGTAGCACGTTACGGAAAAAGCGCTACTACTAAGTACGTATAGCAGTAGCGTGTGTCGACCAACGCTACTGCTAACCTTTAGCTATAGCGCCTTATCAGTAGCGCAACACCCCGCGCTACTGCTAGGCCAAAAACCCGCGCTACTGCTAGGCCAAAAACCCGCGCTACTGCTAGGCTTTTTCCTAGTAGTGTTAGGCCATCTATGTACAATGGAGTCATGGAGAGGCACTTGTTTGAACGCTTAGAAAAAAAACTTCTTACATTCGTGTAGGAGTCTGTTCCTCCATTGCAGGGGCGTTTGTCTGAGTAGACGTGGCTACCAACTCACGAAGTTCTATTGGATCCACATAAAGGGGATTAGCTAAGTGAGGTTAACTCCTCAAAATCATTTTTTAGGAGAACAGGGAGGCCTCTCCCCGATTTCATTACTTGAATGAAATCACAGTAGTCTCTTACAACAAGTTCAGCATACTTAGGGGCATTACAGACAACCTAGGGGGGGGGGGGGTGAGAACCACCACAACAACCTGTGGGGTCTCAGCAAACTAAACATACATAAGTTTTTGTCTTAGCAATCGAGCATGAAAACCACAGCCCACACAAACGCACTAAATTGCAAGCGTCATCGCGTCCTGTCCAGGGTTTCCCAATTTCCTAAATTTGAAGGGTGGCGCCAGGGCAGCTTGTGGTGACTAGCATGGCGTGAGTGTCGACATAGGGCTGCACATGGTGTTTTTGCTCGACGGATCCCTTTTCTTGGAAGGGGATTGGAAACTGGCATCCTCCTCCGTGATTTTGAGCTTGCTCCAGCGCGCTCCAACATCATCTTTCTCCATCGGCCACTCCGGATTCTCAGAGGTTGCCGAGCCAAACTTGTCGGTGAGCTCAGGAAACTCTCCAGTTTTGCTCTCTCCGCTTCCGGCGATAGGATAGACCAGAATTTGAGCATTCTGATCAACAAGCCCCAAACCTGAAAAATGGAAGTCCAAATGGTGTTGTTAAAAATTATAGAGTTTCTATATTTCCACAAACACCATAGGACTGCAGAAGTAACAATATTCAAAGCCGAATTCTTCTTCTTATTAGTAACCCAAAGCCGTGCAACAGACTCAAAGTTCATGCCTATCTGAATTTTGAAGAAATCTCCAATGAAAGGCCAAATGTTCTTAGCTACTACACATTCAAAAAACAAATGGAGGCTGGTTTCATTCTCAGCACAGAACACACAGTCCAAGGGTTTGATGATGTGCCTTTTCCTAAGGTTATCCCTGGTCATCAACTTATTCTGAGAAAACAACCAAAGGAAGACATGGATTTTTGGAGGTATAGCCAATTTCCACACAGCAGGCATAACCAGTGGCTGCACTCCTCTGAATTTAATAACATGGTAAAAGGAACTGGTAGAATAGGCACCCTTATTTTCTAGTTGCCAAATGAGAGCATCTGGATCCTCATCAAAGACGATCCCTTTAGCAATTTCTACTATCTGATACCATTGCTCCATGAGTTTAGCATCAAAGTTCCTTCTGAACGTAAGCATGAGGTTTTCCCCATCCCACACTTCTCTAATGCTTTTAGACTGCTCATTACAAACCGTATAAACCGACCAAAATTGAACCGCCAATGGTGAAGTACCAAACCAGGTATCTTCCCAGAATCTGATTTGAGTCCCCATGCCCACTTTCCATCTATAACCAAACTTCAGATTGTGAATTATGAATCTAACGCCTTTCCAGAATCTGGAGACATTCAAGCTCTGGCCAACTGCTCCATTTTTTTGAGACCTTAATTGTTTTAAAGGATCGTTTAGAGTCCTACACCCTGACTTGGGCACGTGTCTGTCAAACTTTTCCGGAATCAATAAGTACCGAACGCACCGTATTCTGGCATTTTGGCCCGAACGCCTCCTGAGCCGTTTGATTTCTAGCACAAATCTTATAGCGTGGATATCAGCCACGTCATGTTCTTTTTCGTTCGGTAGAACAACGACTCGTCCCGAACGCCTGACGCTATCTTATCCTCTCCCACTCCCTTCTCCACCGCTCACTCGCATCCCACACACTCGCCTTGCGGAGAACTGTCTTGCGCCAGCGACGAGGCAGGGGACGTCAGAAAGGAGCCAGGGGGCGACAGAGACGAGGAGATGGAAGAACGCCGTCTAGCAGCTCCACCGTACCCAACATCGGGGGTGTCCCGCGGCAGAGACAAGGCGGGCTGCGCCGTCCTCAAGGCATTGCGGCTTGCGGCCATGGGGGAGGAGGCTGAGGAGGCCCCTTGGTTGTGCTCCGACGGATCCCGGATGGAGAGCCCGAGCGCTAGCGTGGGGAGGAACCGCCGGTTGCAGCGGTGGCGGCGGAGAGGAGGCCCAGCGAATGAGCTGTGATGGAGATGGCCGCGCTTAGGTGCGGCGGGGGCGACGGAGAGGAGGCGCGGCGAAGGAGTTGCGCTGGAGATTGTCGCATTTAGGTGCGGCGGGTGTCGAGATGTAGCCGGAGACCTACGCTGCGTGGTGGCACTGCTTCCGTCGGCGCTGGCCGCGCACTTCCTGGTGGCCACCACGGAGCTCCAACTTGGCATTCACGAGTTTGAACTGCGCCAAGGACGGGGCGGCTCGCTGGACTAGCCATCCCATGTCTACTACCAATAGCGCCCGAGCTGGCTGTCAACGAAGAGATGGTGTCCTGAGGTATGCCATGTTTCTCAGTTGTTTTCATACGAATTGTGCATAGCTCTTGACCACCGAGATTACAAGTTCGCACATCTACTGAGCATGTGAGAAGCTCATCTGGTTCTGGTAGAGTGTGGAGTTAAGGGCTTTCGATCAAGTTCATGTCAAAATGTTGGCAACACGTTCTATATTTCAATGGCAAATATCAGATGACAAGATTTAGAAATTGTTTGCCTTGCATTTTTGAAATATAACCAATTTGAATCAAAATCCATGGCAAATTTGCATAGTTTGGCAGTGAAATGTAAAGTTAACAATTCTGGGATTTTGTACATTATGCTATATTACAACAATAAAAAACAAAAAATGTACAAAAATGATAGTAAAATGGTTTATAGTCGTGGCAATTGCTAGACATTATTTAGTATTGGTATGATGGCAAGTTAAAAATTTGTTCTTATAACAATTTTTCAAGTTTTGCCACTCTACTGACTGAATCATTTGTTTTGTGTGATCTGAACAAAACAGAGATACATACTAGTCTTCCAGGACAGAATGGTATTTTTGTGTCCCTAGATTTTGTTGTGGTGGTGATAGGCTATGAGTTTTGAGAAGAAAATAAATGATTTGTGGCTGGATTGATCAGGCTATGGGCGCTGAATCTGTAGTGGGGAAAGGGATTTTTGGAGTTTGTGGTCATCTTCGTTGAACAACATCAGCGATAATTAAGCTGAAAAGGGATATGGAGTAATCAAAGCTGCTTTTCATTTAGAGAGAATGATTCAGAACTAAACATGTACTGTATGATACATTTTTTCTTAAATTTGCCGTCTCACTGTATAATTTTTTTAAATTTTCATGGAAGATGGGAAATATAGTTATCAAATGATGGTAAATTCAGTTCTCGGATCATGGAAAAATCATTGCTTTCTTGCCATGGCAACTTTCAATTTTGGATCATAGCGCAAATTTACTGTTTTCAACCATGGCAACTAATCTTATACTTTTTGCCATGCAAACATTAAAAAAGTATTTGATTGATCGTGGCAAAATTTAGTTTACGCATCATACCAAACTTGCTTCCTGTAAGATGGCAAACATAGTTATCAAATCATGGCAAATTTAGTTCTGGAATCATGGCGGATTCATTGCTTTCTTGCCATGGCAGCTTTTGATTTTTTAAATTTCCGCGGCAATTCTTTAAATTGTCGAAAACAACACAAAATGGCAAATATTGCCATGGCAAGTTTTACTAATTATTTCACCTTCATTAACATGGCAAAATTACCTACATCCCCATGGCAATTTTAACACTTTATTGCCATGGCAAGTTTTACTATTTATTTTCCATGGCAAATTTACCTTTATTAACATGGCAAATTCACCTAAGTCCCAATGGCAATATTTAACTTTTATTGCCATGGCAAGTTTTACTATTTTTTGGACTTTTATTAACATGGCAAATTTACCTAAATCGCTATGGCAATATTGAACTTTTATTGCCATGGCAAGTTTTACTATTTATTTGCCATGGATAAATATACCTTGGTTCAGGATGTTGTGTAGTTGATACTTGCAATGTTCATGGCAATTTCATCTCTGTCCTTGTTCATAAACAATAGCAAATTTATACTATATAAGGCTCTATATGACAAAATTCATGCGATTTGCGGTGGCACCTTTTTATTTGAAAACATGGCAAATTTACCATGGCAAGATATGATTTTCAGAAACATGGCAAAGTTTATAGATGTTCAAAAACATGCCAAACTTGCCATGTCAACTTAATATGTTCAAAAACATGGCAAACTTGCCATGGCAAATTAATATGTACAAAAACATGGCAGTTTTTGGGCCTACAAATATTGTAATTTGTTTTTAATTCTTGAAGGCAATTGTGTTTCTGGGCTGGGCTGGTCCGTTGGAGGGGAGGGAGGGAGGTCGTTTGGGAAGGAGAGCTCTTTCAATCGAACAAAAACGTTCGTCGCGAGGGAGCTGATTTACCGAACAAAAGGTTCGGTTTGGGATGTCCCCAGACCGAATGGTCGGTGGTTATCGGGGTCCAATTTTTTCTATACATGCACAATGGCAATTTTTGTACAAATCTTTTTTGTTCTATCTTATATAGCCATTTTTTGTTTTTTTGTGTGTTTTCATAATATCATGGCAAAATTTCCACACTCATTTGCCATGAAGTGTGCATGAACATCATGGCAAATCATTTCTGTAATATACCTTTTTTTTCATGATCGTATGGTAGTTTTGTTCATTAAAGGATGGCCCCATTTTGGGCTGGTTCGCTGGAGGGGAGGAGCCAAATCGCTAACGACAAGGTTGTGCAATGTGGGATCGTTCGGGCTTGAGGGGTACTTCTACCGAACGAGTTTGTTCGTTCCAGCGACCCTTCCAGCACGAACGATTCGTTCGGGCTGGGTGCCTCCACGCCGAACGTTCGGGGGTTATCGGTGTCCAATGTCTGATTTTATTTCTCATGCCTTTGTAAATGACCTTGCGATTATTTGAGAAATAAAGTCTTGATGTTTAAAAAAAACATTCGTTACGTTTTTTTTGTTGCATGGTAAACCATTTGCACGTTTGCCATTGCTTGTGTTTCCTACCTTCAGCAAAAAGTATAAAATTGCTTGTGTTTCCAAACGTATACGTGCCGACTGTTTTTTCTGGAAACCCCGCCGAGCGTATTTAGGTTTGCCTGCACCGTGCAAGTATGCAGCGCGACACAGGCTGAGGTGAGCGGCGGCGGCCGAATGCCAGGCACAAATGCACGACCACCTGGCCGCCCTCCTCCGCGGCGGCGGCGGCGGCCGTCACCCGCGCGCAGTCCACGGCGCCGCCGCGAAGCTCGGCTGCCTCGCCTCCACCTACCTCTGCAACAACCTCCTACTCTCCTACATCAGCGGCAGCCTCCACGCGGAAGCGCGCCGCCTGTTCGACGAAATGCCCCAGCGCAACGTCGTCTCCTGGTCAGTCCTCGTCTCCGGCGCCTCTCGCCTCGGCGACCTCCGGGAGGCCTCTTTTCTCTTCTCCGACATGCTTCGTAGCGGGGAGAGCGGAAGCTGCGACCGCCCCAACTCGTTCGTGCTGGGCGCGCTGGTCGCCGGGTGCGCCCGTGCCAAAGACACCGCCGCGGGCTCACAAGCGCATGCCTCCGCTCTCAAGTTTGGTGTGGCCGAGGACGAGAGCGTTGCGGGGGCGCTGGTGGATATGTACTCCAAGTGCGGGCGCGTGGACTTGTCCTGGCGGGCGTTTGCGGTCTCGCCGCAGAGGTGCGTCGCCAGCTGGACGAGCATAATCAGCTGCCTTGTCAACCAGGGATGTTCAGAGCACCGTGATGCAGCAATTTCCTTGCTAAAGAAGATGCTGCTCTTGAAGGTTTGGCCAACAAACGCAACGTTTTCCTGCATCCTGAAGGTATTTGATGCACCTGAGTTGCTCCCTGGTGGGAAGCAAATCCACGGCTGCTTATTGAAGATGGGAACTGAGGTTGATCCTGCTTTAGGAACTGCCCTTATAGCGATGTATGGTAGATGCGGTGGAGTGAATGAGATGTCTAGGTTGTCTTGCCGTATAAGGCATGATGCCTTCTCCAGGACTTCACTTCTTGTAGCTTTTGCGCGGAATGGATGCAACATGGACGCAGTTTGGAACTTTCGTGAGATGGTCATGGAAAATATGGCAATTGATCAGTCAGCTGTAACTAGCCTACTGCAGGTTTGTTCATCATTAGGACAGCTGAGAGTGGCCAAGGAGGTCCACTGCTATGCTCTGAAGACTTTCTTTAAGCTGGATACATTACTGCTCAATGCAACTATCACTGTTTATGGCAGATGTGGGGATGTCACAAGTGCAGAGATTATATTTAATCGTCTGGAAAACAAAGACATTATATCATGGACGGCATTATTAACTTGCTACGCGCAAAATAATCTTGCTCTGGAGACACTCTTGCTCTTCAGGGAAATGCTTCGGAAAGGCTTAGGATCTCCCGTCTTTTGCATTACCAGTGTGCTAAGGGCCTGTTCTAGCACCACAAATTATGCTGTTGGGTGGCAAATTCATTCGAGGGTGGTGAAGTTAGGACTTGATGATGCCAATTCGGTTGAGAATGCCCTTTTGACCATGTACGCCAAGTGCGGAAGTGTTCATATTGCACTGAAGATTTTCAATTCAATGAGGAGTAGAGGCATTATCTCGTGGAATGCACTAATCACAAGTTTTTCACAGCATGGAAATGAGGTGGCAGCCATTCAGCTATTTGACCTGATGCAAGAAGAAGCAGTTTGTCCAGATGATTACACTTTTGTCGGGTTGTTATCATCTTGCAGCCGAATGGGCCTAGTTGCTGAGGGTTGTGAGTATTTCAAACTGATGAACACCAAGTACAGTGTGAAGCCTAAGATGGAGCACTACACATGCATGGTTGATCTTTTTGCCCGCGCTGGAAGATTTTCGGATGCACTCGAGTTTATTGATGCTATGCCTTGTCATCCGGACCAACTCGTGTGGGAAGCTTTGCTAGCTTCATGTAGGACTCATGGTAATGTGGAGTTGGGAAGGCTGGCAGCAAAGAAGATTCTTGAAATAAGACCAGATGATCCTTCACCATACATTACATTATCCAGCATTCATGCTTCAATTGACATGTGGGAAGAGAAGGCTTGGAATCGTACTGTGTTTGATGTCCAGCAAGTAAGAAAAGATGTGGGAAGTAGTTGGGTTGCTGGAGAAGAATTTTCAGATAATACATGTGATGTATTGCAAGTTGGAATAACGTAAGATTGGTGATGCGTTGATGTGTCGTTTTCTACACATCAGGTGGAGTTACACTTGATGGTTGTATTGAGGCATAATGGACTCAACCGTGTGAGATTGACTGACTGCTTGCCACGGTTGTCATGTCTGGGAATTGAGCCCAATGTCATATCTAAGATGACTTGGTACAAAGGACAAGATTATTATCCTTTATATGCCATAGGACATGGTTGCAATATGTTTCTTATCTTAAGGTGAGATACTCTGTTACAAACACTGTTGTAAACTGCAAACAGAGTTCTTACCACTGTACAATTCTTGTATATTGTCAGGTGAGTTTTGATGTTATTGGAAATTTAGAGGTGTAAACCCATTATTGGAAGCAAATGCAATGCCAGGCATCAATACCCTTTTTGCATTCAACCTGCAATGGAAGGTCAGTATGAACATTGCCCAGCTCTTCTAACATATGCTCTCTGATTTGTAAATTAAGTTGTAATATGCTATGTTTGAACATATATGCAGCAAAGAAGACACAATGCTAATGTCATGTTAACTGCAACATCAACAATCTGTATACGAGGATCTCGTATGTGCTTACTATTCAGTATTCACAATTCAAAACACTGGAGCTTCACTACTGAATATATGTCAGTATGTGATGATGCGTGCGATTTTGTTGAGCTTAGGGATGCAAAGTGGTGTCCCATGTCAGCCCGCTTCCTTCAGTTGATAAAAAAAAAGTCTGGCCCCTATTTGCTGTAATCAGTGCATTTTATACTGGTAGCTTAGTTTAGTGGGCCTTAGCAGGATGCCATTTTGCATCCCTAGTTGAGCTTGTAATGTAAGTAACTTATTAGTCAACTGCAAATTCTGCTAGTCATATTGATCCTTGATTGATCTCTTTTGAGGTAATTTATCCATGACTGGGCTACCATTAACTAGATATAATCATATTTCCCAGATAGCCAAAATACAAGATGGGTGGAACAGTCAACAGAAGAACTGTAGAGCAACTATTTTTCGAGTACTTGGATCTCATGAAGTGATCTGACTTCAGTTTACATTATACCAGTACAAATTCTTACATGGAAAACTAGTTGGAACTTATGTGCTCTATGTATATAGTGTTATTATTTGCATATCACTTCTCCTCTCCAAACGGTACATTTGAATGCGCTTTATTTGTCACACCAAAAAATGAATTGAATTGTAGTAGTGTAGTGCATGCTTTCTAACATTAGTTGGTGTTACATCTGAACTGTTTGGGAGTTCTGCAATCCTAGAGCGTGCTGCAATGACGCCCCATGCTGTTAGTTCTCTTCGACTTCATGAAAAGGAAGTGGAACAACCTTCACAGCTCTGAACTTCCCTGCATTGTTTAGGTGTTCGTTCTCCAGCCTGACAGAGAAGTTATTCATAATGTTCTTTTAGTGTAAATTCAGGCTTGTATATCCATCACAATGAAAAATTCAAGACTTAGGATTCACTGGCAAAAACTTTACCTGTAGAAGTTCCAAAGGCCCCGTCGAATCACCTCAAGAGCTGCCAAAAAGAACAGAGTTACTCTAGAATCCAGGCTTCCAATGTTAGGGTGGATGACAGTTTGAAGCCAAGCAAGCCTCAAAAGAAGGTTCAAACCCTGTAAAATGTCAGGCTCTCTGTAAGTACATGCAATCTTCGCTCGCAATTTTTCGATGCAAACCTTAATTATTTTAGAGAACATACCATGGATATGAAATAAATGTATTTTTGTTTAAGTATCAGATCGTTACGAAGCCAAGGGTTCTTGGAGTTAAACTGTAGAAGACCCCAGTCCTTGACAAAGTCCCAGTACAGTTGGTAGATAGTGGCGACACTTGACACGATGACGACAAGTGACAGCCATCCAGCACTGTTATCATTCTCATATGCCACTTTTGTTCCTGCAGCAAGCATTGCTGACACGTACTTCCCGAGGTTGACAATGTGGTTTATGTCCCCTTCGTCAAACCACCTCCTTGCACACTGTCAGGACAACCGTAATAATAAGAAAGAACATCAGTACCTATAAGAAGTCTGAAGAACAGACATTGTGATGTGGCAAGTCATGTTCAATCTTATATACCTGCATGGCTCTCCAGTAGTAGGGCAGGAAGGATACTGCATAAGCCAAATCTCTAAAATGTTTCACTCTTGTGCAGTATCCATAGTCTTGTGTCTTATAGCTGCTGGTTATGTAATAACATGCCAGGTATTCCAAGGTCCTAAGCAGCGGTACCTATTTTCCAGCAAATCATTAATTTATTACTCATTCCAAATTAAACACCATCATTGCTTCTCTACGCGCTACACTGTAGTAATATGTACTCCCTCCGTTCACTATTATAAGATGTTTTAACTTTCTTCTGAATTGGATGTATAGACGCATTTTAGTGTGTTTGTTCACCCATTTCAGTCTGTATGTAGTCCATATTGAAATATCCAAAACATCTTATACTAGTGAACGGAGGGAGTAGTAAATAGTAACTCAAACAAACATCCATGTTGACAATAGCAATTATTGATGCTGATCAGTTCATGTTGAAAATGGACCCTACTGAGCATTTTGGTTTAAGCTAGCACAGCTGAACTTGACAAACATTTAGCTTCTATCATCTGATTACCTGGCTACAAAGCTGATCAGCCATGAAGAAATCAACCATGACAACCTGCATATAAACATGAATTTAGCTTTTTTTGGTATGGAGTTTGATAGGACTCCGTCCACTCATTTTTTTTAAATGCTCTTCAGCTATAGCGAAGTACCTTGTAAAAGGGAGTTAGAATGATGTTTCTGATTGCTATTAGGAAGTGATAACGACTTGATCGGTAAAGGATTTTGAAAGGGCAGACCAATACTAATAAGAACACCTGAATAAACAGAAGCGTCAGCCTCATACGGGTATAGCAACATTGACAATAAACATTACATATGTAACGTTGAATATAGCATACCAGAAGAAGGCACCCTGGGATTGCTTGGACTGTACTTGAAGAATACCCTTTGACAATGAGTGTCAGGTGTGCAAACATGACACCAACAACAATCGTCATAGAGGTAGTGCATATCAAGAACACATCACGATACTTGAGCTCTTTCGTAGGTGCAAATTCGAATATGAATGCGTAGTTTATGCGTGTCTTTCTCCACATGAAGATGTTGCATCCATAGAGGAAGAGATGCAGGAAGAAGAGGCTGAACATGCTGCAGATTGGGATCGTTTAATGTCAGTACTGGATCATTGAGTTTTAGCACCTTTTGTTTCTTAAGAGTATAGTAGCAATTGAACTGACATGTTGGGTGCTTACCTAAGGACAGGGTAGGATGTTGACATGTAGACCTTGTTTGACTGATGAGTGTACATCCCAGATATGTGCGCCATGATACAGTAACCGATAAATAGTGCTACAAAGCCACCAGTGAATAGTCCTGAAAATTTGACAGTAGTGCATAAGGATTCTGAAATTATCTTTATCATGGAATTGGAAGGAATGCAAAGCTTATAAACAACTATTACCTATGAAAAATGTGGTAGCATGTGATTCTTCTTTCTGATTTGGCTTCAGGTACTTCATTGCTTTCCTTTTGTCACCGCTTGCGAAATGTCTCACAAACAGCTCCTCGACATCGTCCATTAACCTGATTGCCTATTAAGAGGAAGTTTTCAGTCAGAACTCGGAACCTTTGGAGTTTTGGTAGAGTGAAATGCTTCAGATCTTCTCAAGTGTGCTGTATGATTGGAAAATACCTTGTCGGAGCTATTAAAGTAGGAGCTCTCCACTACTTTCAGGTAAATTGTCTGCACTTCCTTTGCTGTAACCTGCAACGTGAAAAAATATTTCGTTTCTTCAGCATTGCTTATATGTGATAACTTTCAGGCAATGCGATAAGGAGAGAGGCATTGGCAGGAACCTTGTCAAATTTCTTCAAAATCTTCACAAAAGCCAGCATGTTCAAGCTCCTGCAACAAGAGTGCTTTCCCTGTCAGTACCCACTCGGTGCACAAAGCAGAACAACATACCAAGTTATCAGCTACACCTACCGATATGTCTTGAGGTACCCCAAGCCCTTGTACAGCTCAACCAGGGCTCCTCTGATCATCTTCTCTGCCTGGTGCACCTTTTTCTTGTTGATGCTCAACTTCTCACCGCCATCACCACCATTCCCCCCAGTCTTCCTTGACTGGCTTAGCATGTCATCGAACAGAAGTTCACGGATGGCGAACACGGTCCTCGACGGTGTGGTGACTGGAATGTTGATCCTCACGCTCCTACCCTGGCAAGTGACTGCCCTTCCCGAGAATGTCATCAGCTTGTTGGCTACTTCTTCTGTCGGCTTCTCAATCCTCCCCGAGTCACCCAGACCTTCGGAGATGGAAAGATGGTCCTCCCCTTCATCAGTGTTCTTTGCCGTAGCATTGTCGGCGAGCTTTTCTTGACTTTCGTGTTCTTGCTTTGTAATGCCCCTGAGGGATTGATCTCCTGCAATTTTGGTGGCAAGCCACAAATCAATTTCTACGCGACTTCGAAGGTTGAAGAACTCACTCATGGCGTGTATATGTGATGGGGAATGGGTGTCATCCACTCATCCTTTTGTGGAATGAGTTGGTATGACGCCATTCAATCCCTTGTATGCTAATAGAAGACTAAAAATGAATAACTAGCTCCTGGCTGAACTAAATATGCCTTTCAATTGCACGCCAAACCCAACAACTACTGGACTAATTTGGATATGCCAACCAGGATTGCCTCGTCCAATTCTCCCTTCCAATTGAATAAGACTACTGGACTAGTAGCCTTATTTATGCATGTTTCAAGATCAGCTAGACAGCCGCAGCTGGCCTAATAATCAGCTTTTACCCTCAACTGGCTTAATTAACAAGCATATCTAGGACAATATAGTGGCATGCATTTATGTATGTATGTACACTCACCATGCAGGATAGAGCAAGACACGGACGGGTCCTCCAGGTCGGCGCTCCCCGCCGCCGACGAGCCCCCGCGGCGCCGCGCCTCGGTGACGGCGGCCTTGAGCTCGACGAGGATCTGCAGCTGCCGCCTGAGGCACTCGCCGCGCTCCAGGAACTCCCCCTCCTTCCTCTCGTAGAACCGGTTCACCTTGTTCAGCTGCTCGTCCAGCCTCTGGAAGAAGGCCCTCGCCGCCTCCGCCTCCGCGCCGGCGAACCCCGCCGCGTCCAGAACCTCCGTCTCGTACACCTCTCCGGCCACCGCGCCGTGGTTGCCGCTGCTCGCCAGCTTCCTGTGCACCTGCATTGCGCGCGTACCAACGGAACATACGAACCTCGTCTCAGTCGACCATCTCACTTGGAAAATAGTTTGCACGAGGCTGCACATGTGCGCTGCATACCTGTATGGCGCTGTGCTCCTTGTGTTGGCCATGGGGGTTGAGGAACGGGAGCCTCATCACCCAGTGACTGGCAGCCACGGGCGCCTGGAACTGTGACTGCGGCGGCGCCGCCTCGACGCCGGCAGCGGCCTGCAGCTTCTTGATGTCCTTCTTGAGCAGCCAGTAGTCGACGAAGGCCTCCTTCCACTCCGGCACGAGCTGGCCCTCGAACTGCTTGGAGAACTTCACCATTGGCGGCCTCAGGGCGCAGCAGTGCAGCTCGCCGCAGCTGTGGTGGTGGCACCGGTGTGCGGGTGTCTCAAAGGAAGCCATGGGGTAAGGCGTACTTATATGAGCTGCATGCGACTGTGCGCCGGTAGCGTCCATTGGAGGGGAATTTGGAACTAGAATCTATGAGAGGGAGGGCTGAAGGAGACTGGGGAATTAGCTGTTGCTCATGTGGGGGTTTATGCTAGCTAGCTCCTGTCAATTGGTGATCACCAGTTGGGCGTAGTGTGTGTTGGTGCCTTGGGCTGGGTTGGATGGATTCTCGCCGTCTCTGTTAGCTCCCCAGTTGAGAGAGGGAAGGGATGGTGGGAGGGACGTGTTTTATAGGACGGATGGATCGGTGGATCACTCACTCCATTGGACCAGCGACGACGATGGTGGAGGCTGTTAAGGTCGTGCATGGCTCTAGTGCAAAGAAATGTGTCTCGCAGAGGATGAAGAAATGGGCCCACGGGAAAAAAGAGCTTGCACATGCCACTCGGTTCACTGGCCATTTTAGCACCTCTTTGATTCGCGGAATTCTGAAAACGTAGGAATATGGATAATATAGGATTGCGGTGTCGTGCTCATTTTTCAATCCTAATACATTACTTTGGTTTGTTTGATTGCATCACTGGAAAAACAAAGTGTTCTTTTCTCGAAAAAAGTATTCTTTTCAAGAGATTTGAGTGGATGCTATTTTTTTTATGGAATGTCGTATAGTATAAAGGAATCCTTCTGAAGATTCCTATATGATTCAATCCTATGAATCAAACAACCGCTGTAGGAAAAATTTCTAAGGATTATAACCATCCAAAATTTCTACGAAAATCCTTTGAATCAAATTGCATGTGGTTGCGAAAATAACCACCGACACTATAATTTGCTAATGTCCCAACAAATAAGAGATCGCTATGCTACTACTAAGTCAATCAAGATTTTCTAACGTTTAAGTCTATTTCCGGCAAATGCAACCTCAGTTTTGTGAAAAGTGAAGCTGAAATTGCATTTTTCAAAACTGGCTTCGAAAAAGAAAGAACCTTGACCGACTTAGATGTAGATGTACCGTCTCATGTGATTCATGCATGTGCTTTAGTGGTGATTAGGACTGTATTTTATTCTTAGACTGTTCAATCTGTTTAGTTTAAAATCTTGTTGTAAATATGAGCTACACAATTTTTTTTTCTAGATTCGAAGGATTTTTACAGGAAATAGTTCAACTTGCAAAAATTTCTTACCTTCAAAGGTGCAGGGGTCCCCTTATTTTCAGCTCATGGGATGACTTACGAACCCAGAATGCCATAAGCTGAAAAGAGGCATAGCTTATGCACAACTGCGCAATTAAGCCCCTCTATTGACTTTGCCGTCAATGTTGGTGAAAATTTACCCACCAGCTGTCATCTCCTATATCCTGAGGAGTTAATTACATCGGTGGTGCTAGAACTTGGCGTAAATGGTCATTTTGGTGCTAGAAATTGCGGTGTACATCGAAGTGGTACAAAAACTTGACTTGAGTGTGCAAATACAGTGCTTATCCCGTTTTGTATACAAAATCTATGCTGAGGTCCGTTGTCAGCCAGTGAAGCATGGAGAAAAACCCCTTAGAATATATATTTTTTGACTAAAAAGACCCTATGGACGTGGCATTTTTCTTCTCAATGACAAGTGAGGTCTCGCCTATCAATATATTTTACAGAAAAAAACATTCCGTGCAGGTTTCGAACCAGCGACCACGGGTTACCAAAAGTACAGGCTAACCACTACACCCTAAACTTCGACATTTTCAGTACAGATAACGAACTTACAAATATTAGCAAGGACGTATGTGGAGCTTCAATGGGCTGCATATATTGGAGCTCATTTTCGTCAAGCTATTTTATAAGATATTTTAAAAGCCAAAGTAATAAAAATTATGTTCCAATATTTATGTGTTCTCAATATTTTGTAAATAAAATCATTTAAATATATAAACATATTATATATATATATATCTAAATTATTTAGTTAATATGGACATTTAAATGTACATTAGATACAATGTTTAATAAATACAAAAAAATTATTCACACACGGATATTTAAATTTTAAAATGATGAATACAAAAATTCACTTAATATCTAATAATATTCACATTTGTATTTTTTACTCATGAGTTATATTCAAAAACATTATATATTTGCATATTATACACGGTTGGATATTCATTAATAGTTAAAACTTAAAATTTTGTATATTTTTCATTTAAAAAAATCGAACTATACAAATATGCTTATAATTATTGAAATGTTCGTATGATAAAAATTAAAAATTTAGATGTAATTTTAAAAAAGTGTATCATTTTTTATTATATACACATTTTTTACAATTCTTAAATATTATTTCGAATATAAGAATGTGTTTTGAAATTATATGTGAACAGGTTTATTTAATAGATATTTTAAATGTTTGGATTAACTATATATTTTATATAATACATGGGTGTATATTTAAATATTTTTATTTACTAATCATGACTTGTTTGTGTAAAATCTATAGCACACAAATATTTAGACATAATATTTATTACTTATGTTTTATAAATATCTTAAGAAAGAAGCTCGCGCAAAATGGGGCGCAATATCTGCAACCCATTTAAAACTTCAGATGCGTTGTTGTTTAATACATGTAGGATAGTTATCCATTCAGGATGTTGTAAATTGAACAGCTTACTTATTTGACAGGTTTTTTAGCTAGCCTTGGTCTCGTGTTCGAATCCTGGTCTCCCATTTTTCCTGTTAATTTTGACAGGCGGGACTCACTGGTGAGAGATGAAGAATGAAAAAAATCAGGCCACATGCCTCCTCTCCCCTGTCCAGTGGCTGACAACAAGACCCACGAGCCTAGTCAATGCAGATTCCGTATGCTAACGTGATAAGCACCGTATTTGCATGCTTGAACCAAGTTTTCGCACCACTTTAATGTACACCGCAACTTCTAGCACTAAAGTGACCGTTTACGCCAAGTTCTAGCACCACCAGTGTAATTGACTCTATCCTGAGAGCCAAGGCCCTTGCACAAATCTGTTGCCTCATCTACTTTTAGGCCGTCGAGGTAGACCTTATAGGTTGGCTATTATTCACTGCAGAGTAATTTCAGCTAGTGACAACTGGGACTATTACGCTCTTCTACTTCTACCATGACTCGTTAGATATTCTTGTATGTTCTTGGACTCTTGCTGGAAGCTGGATCCTACCCTTCTTAATTACTCCTATATCCGAATTTGCATGGACTCCATCGTGTTGGACTCTCTTAGAGCAACTCTAACAGAATGGCAGAATATGGATCATCAAATCGTTGTGGAGGCTATCGCTAAAAATTATGTAAGCTCTCCATAGCTCACGCGCAAACTCAGAATATCTATAAAAGTGTCACCATATTTTCCTGCGTCTGGGTCCCGTTTGTCATTGGATAACTCTTTCATTGCAGTAGCTTCTATGTAGTAGATTCGAACTTGCTTTCAAGAAGTGAAACTGACTGAGATACGTGATTGGGAAAGCAGTAAGTTTGCAGTTGAGCAGGTTGGTGATCGCAGCCCTTCGTCGCCGTCTAAGGCTCTAAGCTCATAGCCACCACCTCGCTTATGGCGAAGTTGATTTTTAAACCAGACATGGCTTTGAAACAGAAGAAGATAATCTTGATTGTGGCGATGCTCTGTTTGTCAGGCTCGAACAGAAGCAAATTGTGGTCGGTGCATTGAAGGTGAAAAATCCCCCCTGGTATAAAGGTACTAAATTTGTTGTAAACAGTAATAGATTTGGGAGTACTATATGTATAACATAAATTTTCTTTCCTTTGTTGTTTTTCTGCGTGTGCAGCAAATTTGGGTGTCAAATTTATGCCACGTTTTATACATGTCGTGCCAATCTTATCTATATTTGTTGAACATTTATAACTATTAGAAGTGCTATTATGATTTTAATGGACTAGTACACACCTTATGTGACTATTGCTTATAACATGCCATCGTACAATTAGGTATCCGTCTTCTACATTTCCTGATAAGTTAGAACTTCATCAAACACCCTACAGTGCCCTGTTTGGAAAGAAGTTAGAAGGCGGCTATTTCAATATAATAATTTGGAACATTGTTCAAGTCCGCACCAAATTATAATAAAGAAATTTTTTTCCACATCATATGCGAGCACAAAATGTTTGTAAAGTGACTTTCATTGCAAAGTTTTATCCAAAATAAAATCCAATTAATCGGTAACCCAGCTAAACAATTGATACTTAATATCCTTAATTTAGTCTGTGATATTCTTCCATGTTTGTCGACTGTTAAGTCTGCCATTTTTTCTCCATAATGGAAGATTCTATGAATCTTATCACATCAGTCAAATGCATACGTTTTTTTCTTGATATGTGCAGGTTATTCCTGGGCATGGGCCATGCTAATCTTGTTTGTCTCATTCCAGTTTTATCAGATTTCCGAGAAGGGACTCAAATGCACAGCTCAGCTGTCAGGATGTCCTCTCCTAAGATGCACCCTAAGCGGATTATAAAATTAAACACACACAGCTTTGCTTTTAGTTGAAAATGAAGGGTTGGAATCCTTTTAAACAAATTATTGACAATGGAATTTTAAAGTGTATCCCAGAAAGAAGATGATAACTCTGCTTTGCAACTTTAAAATGATATCCTGCTATTTCGACAAAGCCGTTTAGTAGGGTGGTCGTCAGAGAGTGGACAGCAAAAGCAAAATCCTTGGTGTTAATTAAGCAACAACTGCTTCAAATTTCCCCAACAGAAGATTGTGTCTATCTCTCCTAGAATTTCTCTGATATACCTTTAATATCTTTATATATCTTGTCCATGATCAGCTGCCTTTTTCTACCTAGATTCTGGAACAAATGACAAATTTGGTAAGTAGCCAAATATTAGGCAGACCATAATTTGTGCCAATCAGGATATGTTTCATTGCAGTTGCGTATGTGAAGAACACATGAGTATACAAGATTCACGTGGTTCATATTTTACTGATTCAGTCTATTTACTTACCAGGATTGCAGTTAGGAACAATGATGCTAAGAGTAAGTGGTTGGCAATGTAACTTTTGGTAGGTAAAAGGGATAGATAAAGGATGTTTCGAGAAAGAGTTTAATAAAGGATGTTTGAAAAAAACTTTTGGACTAGTCATCTTAACTGAGAGCAATTTTGAGTGCCCTATAGGCCTTAGGACTAGGATGGCTTAATCCTGTCAGCGTCAAGATGTCAGTAAAAGGAAAACAGTGCAAATCTTAGGGTCCATAGACCACACAGAGAGAGGGAGAGCTCTTTCAACTTTTCGGCAGGGTGACTTTTCACCTGAGGGAATATGTGATTGGATATTCTCATGCACCAGGAAGGGCTGCCCTCACAACCAATAGAGGTGTACCTCAATGGGTAGCAAGGTGGTCATCATGAAAGCCATCCTGCATTGACAAATATATCCGAATTGCAATCTCTAAAGAGGTCTAGCTTGGTGTGAGTTTGCAACTTACCAAGTTTTTCTGCTCGATTTATTTCAAGGAAAAATAACACTGACTTGAAAGCAGTTGTTGGGTATAATAAGGGAATTGCATTTCTAGCGGTGCTGTTCCACCTTAGAACATCAGGGTAATATTCTCGGAAAAAGTTTCTAAGATAGTGGAATATGTTCCACCTTAGAAAACAAACTCTCAATTATGGCCCAACCAGCCCAAATTATTATTCTATCATCTGTGGAGCGTAACCAGTGTGTATACATGTAGATAACATGCATAGGTTTAGAAGGTTTTTGCTGCTGTGAATACTTGTGGATAACCTAGAAATACTTTCTCATTTGTTTTCAAAAAGAGAAATACTTTCTCATAAAGAACATCATTTATACATAACTATATTGACTAACATAGTGCGTCTGTGCTCACCAAGATGTGATCTCTTCTTTATTTCACAACCCTAGTATCCATGTTTCAAATACTCAAGGGAAAAGCCTAAGTCGTTTCCTTTCTTTTATGCTACTCTATATTCAACAAAAATATATTCAACAAAATAGGTGATCTCCAATAACTTATTTTCATTCTGTTAAAACATGAAAACACGCAAGGGAAAAGCCTAAGTCGTTTCCTTTCTTTTATGCTACTCTATATTCAACAAAAATATAACTATACAATTATCAAATACAATAAATCACATATATTTTCAGTTTCAGTTATCATATTAGTGATCTAAATATCCATGTTTCTTTCAACTAAATCTCATCGAAATATATTGTGACGAATTCCGATAGCATCGCGTAGGGTATCATCTAACATTGTTGGTAACAAGATTGTAATGTTTGAGGCCAAGGTTAGGCAAAGAGCTTTAGCAATCACTTCAAAGGAGTCGGACACCCGCTTTCGACCCCAGGTGGGAGAGGGGGTAAACCACTATTCGTACCAACCTATCAGCGCTCGGCACCTCAGATGTGGTTTATCATGAAAAGTGACTTCTTTTCTAGCAGAATGATGACGGAGCCTTTTTCTCCACCTCGGTAAATCTAATGATAGAAAATTTTGGGGATTTCAGATAGCGATTTCAGCCATGTTGTGTTAGTGAGCAAAAGTCACAATCACATGCACCGTATGTCACCTGGTTGTGAGCTTGTGATGGAAGGTATATAACGACAACAACAGAGCATTATTACCCTGGAGCTGTTTTATCGAAGGATTCATAACAACCAAAAGGCTTGGGGAAAGAAATTCTAGATAATATAAAATGGGATGACACTGCATCCCCTGAGACAGATTTGAGTGACATGATCCAATCAGTTTCTTGAGCCATCTAGTACAATGCAATCCTGATTTGTGCTATTGCTGGTCCGAGTCTTATGGCATTTTCTTTTCTTCCTCTCCCCCACTATCAGTGCAAAAGAACACATCATGGATATGGTTGCTATCTCCTCTTTATACCCTGAAGATACTCTTGTCTACTGCAGGTGCAATTCTACTTTCTGTGCAGCAATTTCTTGTCCCTCTGATGAAGATCGGAGGGCTAGAAAGTATATGTCTCAACTACTACCTTTTTTAGTTCCAACATGGCATCATGGATTCATGGTGATGATGGTGAAATCTTTAACTTACATGAGATCCGTATGATTTCCAGGCTTCTCACAGGTTTCAATCTATCTCTCTTGTTTAGTTTAATGAATGTGATAGCCTTTGACATCCTTGTAGTGCTTCAAGTGAGCGAAACCGCCATGAAACACTGACCTTCCGACAAGTAGCCGCTAGACCTACCGTGTTCTTGAGACATATTGGAGGCAATCTATGACATCACTGACTTGTTGATTTGAAGCCTCTTTTACTTTCCACAAAGCATTCGATTGGCAAGGTCCAGCTCAAGAGATGGTAAACGACGCGGCGCATCGTCGCCTTTCTCAACTTTAGATCAGATTTATTTTTTCTGTTAACTGGGAGATCGATCTTCATGCATGCATGCATAACTCGCATATAGTTTGAGTGGGCTGACAGAATTTGGCATCTGATGCCAAGGAAATGAAATGAGGATGTACTAGTAGTAAAGAAGTATTCTCAAGAGAAAAAAAAAGCTACCTTACTGATTTAAGACCTGTTTTGAAGGACACCCTGTGAAAATACTAATCATAGGACTAATGACCCTTTACCTAATTATTTTGGGAGGGCGAAAAGGCTAAGCTCCGAAGAAAAATAAACAAAATTCACATGGAAAAAAGTAGGCAGCATATCAGTCCATGCTTTGGCTAGTGTTGTCCCAATAGGCAGCATATCTGAATCTGTTCTTCAGGAAATGCCACTTTACCTAATGCAAATCGACATGCCTACTTGTGGGTATCAAACTCAGTCCGCAACATGTTCCTCGGCTTCCTTCGCCGATCGACACGCCAAACCCTGTAGCTAATTTAATTATGACCCAGCACCACATATATACATGGACAGTATGAATTCGTCATCCGGCCTTCAGCAGTATAGGATTCCCAAATCGTTTCAGATTCCTAACACTGGCTGGCACTGACAAGAAGCAGCAATAGTACCACTTGAAGCAGCCAAGAAAGTAACTTTCATATTCCTCTCCTTATCTCGTCCTAATCCCCATCCCATAGGCTTGCATGAGTACTCATAGACATAGACATGGAGTTAATTAATACTGGAAGGCACATTCTTAGGTGGGCACCAATTTCATGCAAGATTTTGTGCCTCTCTCTCAGCAAGATATCAATCATGGCTACACTTTGCAGGATTATACCACCTCACCTCACCGCTGCACTGCGGATAGTTGGATACACATCAACTGCATTTCTGAGATGCTGTTAGATGAAGAACCTAGCAGTGGTATCAAGTACTGCATCTATTCTTGTAGGAGCCGGAGCTTCGTGCCACGAACAACATTTGTGACTGGTAGGCGTTGCAGGCAAGCACTCCACGTTAGCCATACCGGTGGTTCTCCTTGCCGCTTTGGTTCACTACTGAAGATGCTAATAGCTAGATAACAAGGTCAGTTGTAATATATATACCGAGTATAAACGGATTGTCTTGGTTCTCTATGCGTTTCAGTTTTGAAGATGGTGAATGGGAACAAGATCCTTTTTGAATGACGACATACCGTACTATTATTGGGATGCCGTTTTTGTTGTGAATTTGGATCGATGATGAATTCTCTTCAAACAAGTTAACGTAACAGTTTGAGTAGAACGGTGGCTATAATATGCCAAGGAATACGCCATCTTTTTGCCTCCTCCAACTTTATATCCACGTTGACACTTTGTTAAGTTTAAATTCTCTAGTTTTGATTCTTGAATGTAAGTTTTTAAATTTAATTTTACTTTGAAAAAAAATACCAATAGCTAGATCTTGGGATACTTAACATGAATCTTTGAAATATTTTGAGGACTCGAGCCTTACAACATGACATAAAGGCGATTTGCTTTTGAAGTCCCTAGCATTCCATGCATGCCCACTCTTACTGCAAGAGCAGATGAAATATGCCACGAATAGGCCCAAATTTGTTCTTACTGTCAAATCAATAATTGTGAGATCTCTTATCTTTGCATTGTATATAGGTTCCAAGCCATTTCCATCACGCGGCAGAAGACAGCATATTTACCGCATTTCTGAAAGGCATAAATGATCAGCATTTGGATATCTAGTTCTGTAATGCAACAGAATATATTCCCTTTTTCACTTTTTGCATGGCTCTCGTTACCGAATACTGTAATCTGACAAAAACAAGCAGCAACTAAAGGAGATATACCAGGAATAAACCTAAAAATAACTCCGTACTTTTCCGCAGTTTGATACTCACCGCATCCATGGCCAACCTAAATTATATTCTTATCCCATTTCATAGCTTTTATTTCTCATGAAGTCATTCTGGATACATTTCACGTTGTCTCTAGACTGTACTGCTGCAAAACTATTTTGTTTGGTCAGCTGCCAACTGCAACTTGGTCATGCAGTGCAGATACACCTGCAGGCTTCTGCACACAATTTTATCAATAAGCACCCGAATTTCAACTAAGAAACAGTTCCATTGATATACAACCTTTCTTTGTTGAGCTCACAATACATGTTGGTTTGAACACACGATCTTGAAGGTTACACATTGACCCTCAATTTATGTATGTTTCTCCAAGTAAAACAGAGTATTACGAGTCCATTCCCAAATGAAGGAAGCAACAGCGGCGGAGGCGCGCGGAGCAACGAGGACGTCGGTTCGCCGAGGAAGTAGCGCCTCGTTGTCTATCTTAAGGGTGGGGGGTGCAAGTTCATTGAGGAAGCAGTGCCTCGGTGTCTATCTTAGGGGGCAGGGGCTGCCGGCGCCGCAACTGGAGGTCGGCGGGGCTTAGAGGGATGGCCAGGTGCGACGGCAAGCACGGCGGTGGGGGAGGTCGAGTGGAGGGCGGGGTGGCGATGCGGTCGCGGGCGGTGGAGGATCCGTTGGATCTTGATCCAATGGGTTTAGATAGAACATGCGGTTTGGCCCGGGCTGGATCAGCGGCTATCAAAGGAAGAAGATGAATATGTTAAACAACGTGATATGGCTTCGTGCATGTACTCTGCGTACGTCAAGAGGAGATCCTTGCTAACCGAAGGAGGAGTAGTTAGACTAGATACTCATGTAATCTTTATCTTCTTATCTCTTGTATTCTTCTCCTCCAAGATGTATCTCTCAAACAACCTGTACGCATATCTGGGCTTGCATCCCAACTATATAACACGAAGCACGTCGGCCAGGAAGGCTAAGACGTTTACCGCAAGTCGCACATGGTATACAGAGCCATCTTCTTCCCTAAACCCTAGCCAATCCATCTCCACCAAAGTGGGCAGCATGTCTTCCTCCACCTCCTCCTTCCAGCCAACCCTCAGCGGAGGAGTCACGGAGAAACTCTCCCGCACCAACTACATCCTGTGGCAGACACAGATCACGCCGCAACTGCGGGGCGCCGGCGTCTTCCACTACGTCGACGGCACGTCGACCGAGCCGGCCAAAACCCACGTCACCAAAGATGCCCTGGGAAGGAAACCGAGGGGCCGAATCCTCTCCATCCGCTCTGGGTGAAGGAGGATCAGCAGGTCCTTGGATATCTACTCCAACACCTCTCCAAGGAGGTGCTCGTCACGGTGACTGCGATCACCACGGCGCGGGAACTCTAGGTGGCGCTGGCGAGCATGTTCTCGTCGCAGTCACTTAGCCGCGTCAACAACATCCGCACGGCGCTGATCAACGCGCAGAAGGGCAACCAATCGGTGTCCTCCTTCGCCGCCATGAGGGGGCTCGCTGATGAGCTCGCCGCGACGGGAAAACCAATCTAGGATGATGAGCTCATATCCTACATCATCCACGGGCTGGACCAAGATTATCAGCCCCTCGTCTCTGCCTTGGACGCTCGCGTCACTCCGGTAACCCTTGACGAGCTCTTTGCCATGCTTAGCAATTTTGATCAGCGCATGGCGCAGTACCACGGCTCCGGTGGCGGCTTCAAGTCCTCGGCAAACTCCGTCTCCAGAGGCCGCGGTGGCGGCTCTCACTCTCGTTCTTCCTCTCGTGGCAAGGGGAGGTTTGGATCCGACGGCGGTGGCTACTCCAACAACACTTGTGGCGGCGGACGCTCTGGCTCATGAGGGCGCCGTGGTGGCGGCTCCAACAGATCACGCCCGGACTTCCCTCGCTGCCAAATTTGTGGCAAGCCCAGCCACACGGCGAAGGACTGTTGGTACCGCTACGAAGATGATGATGGTGACTCCTCGCAAGACGAAGAAAAAGTTGCCGCGGCTGCCGATGGTTCCTACGGAATCGACACGAACTGGTATGTCGATAGCGGAGCCACCAACCACATCACCAACGAGCTTGAGAAGGTCACCATGAAGGAGAAGTATCGTGGAAAAGATCAAATCCACACGGCCAGCGGTGAAGGTATGGGCATACGTCACATTGGTCATTCAATTTTTAATACCCCTAAACGCAAAATACATCTCAAAAGAATTCTGCATGTTCCTAGTGCACACAAAAATCTTCTATCTGTTCATAGAATTGCTATTGACAATCATGTTTTTCTCGAGTTTCATCCTTATTTCTTTTTGATTAAGGATCAGGCAATGAAGAAAGTTCTCTATCGAGGTAGATGTGTTCGAGGGCTCTACCCGTTGATTCCGGAGTTTAGAAGATTCAATAAACAAGCTTGTGGTGCTATCAAGCTTTCGTCCACACGATGGCACGATCGTTTAGGACATGCCTCTTTTTCTTTGGTTGAAAAATTACTTAGGAGAAATAAGCTCCTGTTTGTTGGTGAGCGCACTATTGAAACTATTTGTGATTCATGTCAGTATGCTAAAAGTCATCAATTACCATATCCCATATCCACTAGTGTCTCCACTAAACCGTTGCAATTAATCTTTTCTGATGTTTGGGGCCCTGCTCCCTCTTCTGTTGGCAGACACACATACTATGTGAGTTTCATTGATGACTATAGCAAGTTCTCATGGATTTATCTTCTTAAGAAGAGGTCCGATGTGTTTCAAGTCTTTAAAAACTTTCAAGCACTTGTTGAAAGAAAGTTTGACAGCAAGATTATAGTTGTCCAATCCGATTGGGGAGGGGAATACGAGAAACTCAATTCCTTCTTCCAAAGCATAGGCATATCTCACCATGTATCATGCCCACACGCTCACCAAGAAAACGGGTCAGCCGAATGTAAGCATAGGCACATTGTTGAGGTCGGTTCGGCCCTCCTAGTAGGAGCTTCTATGCCTCTCAAGTTTTGGGACGAGGCATTTCTTATGGCTGTCCACATCATCAACATGCTACCTAGCTGTGTCATCAACAATGAAACACCTATGGAACGCCTTCTCCATGTCAAACCCGACTACACATCCCTCCGTGTCTTTGGCTATGCTTGTTGGCCAAATCTCCGCCCTTACAATAATCGCAAACTCATGCTTAGATCAAAACAATGTGCTTTTCTTGGCTACAGTGCCCAACACAAAGGCGTCAAGTGCCTTGACATCTCCACCGGCCGGGTGTATATCTCACGTGATGTTGTTTTTGATGAGACAAAGTTTCCTTTTTCTGATCTTCATCCTAACGCCGGTGCGCTACTTTGCAAGGAAATCTTGCTTCTACCATCTCATGTCTCTGGCTATGATTAAGGGGGTGTTACAAATTGTGATGATCATATGTTGACTAACCCTACTGATAATCTCCACGAGTCTTGTGATGATGCAGAAAACAGCGGTGTCAAAATCGCAGAAAATAATGAAGAAAATGGAGCGGCGGCAGGCCCTTATTTCATGTGTCCTGGTTCGGGGGACATATCCTCCCCGGGATCGGGTCAGGTGCTGCAGCAGCGCAGCAGATCTTCTTCGGGATCTGCGTCTGACATCGAACCTTCCGCGCCAGCTACGCCAGGCGCAGGAGGGTGCACGGGCGAGTCCGTGACAGCCACGCGACAGAGCCTGGCGGGCCACCGCGCCTCCCCTCGCGCAAATGAATCCGCGGCCGACAGGCGGCAGGCTGGTACTGGCTCAAGCCGCGTCCAGCAAAGCGCCCAACTGCGCGTGTACATGCGGCGCGCCACGGCCCGTCAGGCGGACGCGGGGGCCGATCCTGTCAACCCGGGGCCCAGGCAATCATTGGGCGATGATGACGCGCTCAGGCCCAGATCCTCTGTGGCAAACCCGTCGCTCGCACCGCGGTCACCGCGGTCCACGACCACAGAAGATCGGGACCCGACACCACCTGCCGACGCTGCGGGTTCTGGAGTTCTGCACAGATCCTCCTCGAGATCAGGAGAGGATCAACCAGATCCAGACTTGGGATCCTCTGTGCCGGAGCTCTCTGCAGAAATTCCTGTTGCTACTCCACGTCAAACACGACTACAACAAAGGGGTAATTAAACCTATTGATTATAAACATGTTACAAAATATGGGCTGGTGTGTTTTATAGGTGAACCAGGAGAACCCAATACTATTGAAGAAGCCATGGGTGATGCACGTTGGAGAAAAGCGATGCAGGATGAAATTGTGGCACTTAAGAAAAACAGAACATGGCACTTGGTTCCTCCACAACGAGGTAAAAATCTTATTGACTATAAGTGGGTCTTTAGGATAAAAAGGAAAGCTGATGGAACCATTGACCGTTACAAAGCTAGACTTTTTGCGAAGGGCTTCAAACAACGGTATGGTATTGACTATGAGGACACGTTTAGTCCAGTTGTAAAAGCTGCTACTATTCGTCTTGTTTTGTCCATTGCTGTGTCCAGGGGATGGAGTCTACATCAGCTAGATGTACATAACGCGTTCCTCCATGGTGTTCTGGAAGAAGAGGTTTACATGAAACAACCACCTGGGTTTGTAAATGCACGTGCACCACTTCATGTGTGCAAGCTTGACAAGGCATTGTATGGACTGAAGCAGGCGCCAAGAGCATGGTATTCTTGCCTCAGTAAAAAGATGCAAGCACTTGGTTTTGTTCCTTCGAAGTCTGACACTTCACTGTTTATTTACAACAAGTCAAGTGTATCCATTTTTGTTCTCATATATGTTGATGATATAATTGTGACAAGCTCATCTGATAAAGCAATAACAGCACCGTTGAAGGATTTGAGTGCAGAATTTGCTCTCAAGGATCTAGGAGATCTACATTATTTTCTTGGTATTGAGGTCAAGCAACACAAGGATGGTCTTCACCTCTCTCAAGAAAAGTATGCAACAGACTTAGTGAAAAAGGCTGGTTTGCAAAGTTGTAAGTCTGCACCTACTCCTTTATCTAGCACAGAAAAATTGTCTCTTACTGAAGGGGAGCTTCTGAGTTTAGAAAATAGTACAAAATACAGAAGCCTGGTAGGTGCACTTCAATACTTGACACTGACCAGACCAGATATCTCCTTTGCTGTTAACAAGGTGTGTCAGTTTCTCCATGCACCCACCACTGTTCATATGACTGCTGCAAAACGTATAGTAAGATATGTGAAAACTACATTGAGCATTGGCTTAAACTTCAGCAAGTCATCCTCTACACTTATCAGTGCCTTCTCCGACTCAGACTGGGCTGGGTGTCTAGATGACAGACGCTCAACTGGTGGCTTTGCAGTATTCTTTGGATCTAATTTGATATCTTGGAGTGCAAGGAAGCAAGCCACGGTTTCAAGATCCAGTACAGAGGCAGAGTACAAAGCGTTGGCAAATGCAACAGCAGAGATCATATGGGTGCAGTCAATTTTAAAGGAACTAGGTATGAAAAGCACTAGAGCTCCATGTTTGTGGTGTGACAATCTAGGTGCTACCTATTTATCAGCAAATCCAGTTTTTCATGCTAGAACTAAACATATTGAGATAGATTTTCACTTCGTTCGAGAAAGAATTGCAAGTAAACTTTTGGATATTCGGTTCATTCACTCTCAAGACCAAGTTGCAGATGGTTTTACCAAAGCTCTTCCCACAAGAAGTTTTGAAGACTTCAAGCATAATCTTAACTTGATGAAGTTGTGATTAAGGGAGGGTGTTAAACAACGTGATATGGCTTCGTGCATGTACTCTGCGTACGTCAAGAGGAGATCCTTGCTAACCGGAGTAGTAGTTAGACTAGATACTCATGTAATCTTTATCTTCTTATCTCTTGTACTCTTCTCCTCCAAGATGTATCTCTCAAACAACCTGTACGCATATCTGGGCTTGCACCCCAACTATATAACACGAAGCACGTCGGCCAGGAAGGCTAAGACGTTTACCGCAAGTCGCACAGAATAGTGCACATTGGTTCGAGCTAGAAGGCGATGCAGGATCCATTGGATCTTGATCCAACAGTTCAGATAGAACAAGAAAAATCGACTAGGCACAAATTCGTTTTCAGTTGACTGACGTGTAGCCATTCGCTTGTTTAAAATGGACAAATAGGATCATCAATTTGCTGCTGTATACACTGGCATACTTTTCTGTATTGATGGTGAAACCTTAAAATTTTGACTGAGGCATATTCTAAAGTAGCATATGCAGTGACATGGAGGGTGTTATGATTAAGAGAAAACTTACATCTGACAAATATATTCTATCTATGGCTATGGGTGATCATCTGAAGAGTTGAAGATTGCTTGAATACATAGTGGCAAGTTAATATATCATCACCATGCTTAATTATTTGTACATATATTCGGATATTTTCCATCATTCTCTTGTTTCTTAACAGCAGTAGGCTCCTCCGCGTCACTAGAAATATACGGAAGAATAAACCATTTTTATTATATGCCCCTTCTTGATAACACTAAAGAACCATTTTTTGTTGTTGCAAATGCTGTGATATGCCCATCCAAGAAATTATGGTCTTGCCACGAAAGAGGAAGGAAAGGTAAGAGCAAGCAAGCATGGCATAAATCTGCTATGATTCTTTTTTTAGGGGAATATGCTCTGATTCTGAAACTACCGAAACGATAACTTATTCTGGAATAATGTACACCAATTTGCAGTGTATGTCACTCTTCTCATGGATCCAGTGAGTTTAAACCCCTTTTATTGCTTGTAGAATCTTGCAAATTGTTTCGGGTTTCCGCTATGCTGTTGCAGACATTACCATTTTTCAACCGTGGAGGCGGCGTGGATGAACTGTGATACTAGCACCTGACCATGTGGCCCAAAGTCTATGGAGTTTGACAAACTTGCAAGATTCTGGCACAAGCCATATATAATTATGTTTTTTAGACAAAACCATATCAAATTATGTGCACGTGTGTCTTTTTTTAGTGCATCTTGTTATCCTTACAAACTCTAAGCTCGCAGGAATTGAAGGCCTCTCCTGCGTCAGGGCTCTCCGGAATGAGTGGGCCAGCGTGGTCAGCCTATGGGCACTGCTTACTTACTCTTTGGGCCGGCCAGGTGCGTCTTTGTCTCGCTTATAGTGAGACAGAGCTATGCAACGCAGTGTAAAAAGTTTGTTAGCATAAATTTAGAAAAATGTTTATAGCATTTGAAGAAAAAATGTTTGCGACATTTAAAAATGTTCACCCATTTCAGAAAAGTAGTATGTGAAATTTAAAAGATGTTTATCCAATGCAAAATCTATTCCTATAATTCAGAAAAACTCATACCATTCAAGAAATGCATGTTACATTTAGAAAGGTGTTCACGAGTTTCAAAATATGTTTATGATTTGTTTTAAAACTGTTTATAAAGATGTAAAAAAATATTTTCATATTTTTAGAAAAAAATTGTATCATCCAGAAAATGTTTGAACATGTATTTGAATTTTGAACACATATTCAAAATATGTATTTGAAAAATGTTAATCATGTATTTAAACAATGTTAAACGTGTATAATTTGTTATATGTATATAAAAATGTAAAAGTATATGAAAAAATTAGACATGAAAACATATTTTTGAAAAAAATGCTAATCATGTATCTTAAAAATGTTAAATATGTATAAAAAAATTCCTGATGTATGCAAAAAAATGTAGTGTGTATGAAAAATATAGACATGTGTTGGTTTTTTTAAATAATTAAAAAGGAAAAGAAAGAACCCAAATAAAACCAAAGAAAAAAGAGAGGAAACCAAATAAAAATAAAGAAAAGGAACAAGAAAGAAGAAAAAAACAAAGTAAACAGCTACAAAACAACTGCTACAGTACTTAGTCGGGCCAGTAGGGCCGTGCTAGGTACTGCGTGGCTTGTCCTTCTAGCACTTCCAGCTTCACGTGTTGCTCTAGAGAGCTTTTATAAAAACGTGTTGCTCTGGAGAGGGTTTCGTTCCGGTGGTTCTCGGCGGCTCCTTGTTCTCTGTTCCTTCGTGTTGGCTTCCTCGGCAAGGGCGGTATTGCTCCTCCGATGAGTTGCTTGTGCTCCGCCCTCCGACGTCCTTTTCCCCACCCTTCCCCGTTGCCTCCTCCTACACTGCCGACGCCGAGGAGATGGGTCGCTGCCTCGCGAACGAATCCACAAATTTGGAAGTACCTCTCTCCTCTGGACTTTCCCTCGCATTTTCTTGTCCTGCTATATGAACAAATATTTTTCATAAATGGGCCGGCCTAGTAGCGTTAGTTCACTGGTTTCATTCTTTCTTTATTTTTGTTTATATTTTGAAACATTCTAATTACATATATTCCAAAAAAATATTTTTTTTGAGAACTCCAAAACATAATTTTCATAATTTACTTAAGAAAATTTAAAATATTCACTGTAAATATGAAAAATGTTAACTCGTGTAAATTTTTGTTAGCATAAATTTATAAAAATGTTAATAGCATTTAAAAGAAATGTGTGTGACATTTTGAAAATGTTCACCGGCTTAAAAAAGGTGTTTATACAATGTAAAATTTATTGTTGCAATTCAGAAAAATATCGTACCATTCAAAAAAAATGGATGTTACATTTGAAAAAGTGTTCATGTGTTTCAAAATATGTGCGTGACAATTTCTAAATTTTTTTATAAAATGATAAAAAATGTTCACGTAGTTTCAGAATTAAAGTGTATCATTAAAAAATTAATTATTAACAACATTAATCTGTATTTTAAAAATGTTTAACACATATTCAAAAATATATTCAAAAACATGTATTTGAAAAATGTTAAACATGCATAAAAATGTTTAATATGTATATTTTTTTTAAATGTATGAAAAATAGACATCTAAACATTTATTGGAAAAATGTTAATCATGCTATTGAAAAATGTTAATCATGTATAATAAAAATATTCCTTATGTATATGAAAAATCCATAATGTGTACGAAAAATATAGACATGTGTCGATTTGAAAAAAAGGAAAAGAAGAACCGCAAAGAAACCCGAAAAAAGAACGACATAAACCGAATAATATAAATAAAGAAAAGGAACAAGAGAAAAAGAAAAACCAATGAAAACTGTTGCAAACGTTCTTATATTATGGGACAGTGGGAGTAGATGACATTTGGTTGTTCTTCTGCATTTTTTTCCTTTGCAAAGATAGACAAGAGATAAACATCATGTGCGGGTTAACCTTTGTGTGGCTATTAGCACACCTAGCTACCAAGTAGAAATAATATGTATGATGCTCATAAATAGAGCTTGTTTGTGGCCTTGTGGGAGGATGACGCACTCTCATTAATACTTTGGTTTTATATCTTATAAGGAAAATGTGAAGTTTGAGATTATTGACTGAACTCAAGGAATTTTCAGGTGATTCTACATTCCTAATCGATTTACCCATCCTTGAGAAATGCTTGGCGGTTAGACATGATAACTATACTTTATGTTTTCGCTTCTCTGGTTTATTTTGGTAATTTATTCTGGATTTGGTTGTTTACAACCAGAATGCTAATGTTCAAGTGTGTGAATCAAAAATTAGCATATGGCTCGCAATTAAGTTGTGTTATATCTTGGGAAGCTGTAGCGATCCGACCTCAGACGGTCAAATCTCTGTGTATAAGTGTCATCCCTCGATCGGTAATGCTGACACACACAGTACTTGAAGGATTTATAACAGAGTTCAATCACACACTTATTACATCGAATGTCTCAAAAGAGAACTTATTACAATAAATATGGCTGAAGGCCATCTAAGTAGGATAACAGTGTAAGCTTCGAAGGTAAATGAGTCCAACTCCAACGGCACAGCTGAGTGCACGACAACGACCTAGCGCACCTTACTCTTCGTCTGAAAACTCTACAACATAATACATTGTAGCCTGTGTAGGTCAGCACATGGAATATGCTGGCAAGATAACACTATAGAGCAATGAACAAGTAACAGCTATAACTATATGCATATATGGCTGGTGGAGGCTCTATGTTTATCATTTGCAGAAAGCTAGTTTTTCCCTATAACAAAGGAATATATTTTATTTAACTACAAAGTTTGTTGAAAATATTGAGATTGGTAACCCCATCTCAATCCCAATTAAAGTAATCATTAACCCAACATATTAATTAGATAGAGTGATGAGATCAACATAATAATTCAAGCACCAGATACTCAAGATGTTCATAACCGGGGACACGGCTAACCATGATTAGTTTGTACACTCTGTAGAGGTTTGCGCACTTTTCCCCACAAGACTCGATCTCCTCCATTGTATTTTCTCGCACTGCATGATGTTTGAGAAACGGATGACCGAGACACAGTCTTTCCGAAGAGGTCCCCTTAACCGATAGATAGGCCGGTACACCTACAAACCCCTACATCTGCTAGCCCATCATGGAAAGGTTTCCCACGACTTACTCAACTATGCCAGAGCCCATAATGGCTTGTGGCTGCACACGGAAGTTTCTAGCATGAATAATCTTATGATCCCTTTGAGCCTGGGTGGCAAACCATAGGAAAATCACACGGATACCCCGGGATCTCCTAGGACAACACTGGATTCCCCAGGTGCCCACAAACCAATCCACCCAGATGTGTGTTAAAGTAGCCACCTTAAATAAACCCTTAGTTCATAATAATTCTCACAACTGTCATGAATCACTCAATCCAAATCACGTCTACGAGCATAGCACAGCAAAGTATAATAAGCGTAACGTAGTAACTCCCGAGGTTTGAATGAAAGGGCATTAGGTACTACCTCAACAACTACTTCCCAAAACCCACATGTTATCAAGTCCTAACCGTGCAGTGTTTTAGGATTGAAACTAATGCATAAAAACTGGGTAATAAAGGGGTATGATCAAAGTGTTACTTGCCTTGCTGACGATCTGAAAACCCTAGTGACTCGTAATAGCACGCTTCGCACTCCGGGAACTCTATTGTGAACAAACAATAACATACATAAGCATACAAGCAATAGTTGCAAGGGTAAACCTAAAATGAGAAGAACCAAACTGAAAGTTCAACTGAAGATCTTCGATTTGCAAAAAGAATCAATCGAATCGGAGCTACGAAACTCAAACTACGGTCAAAAGAAGTTCAAATTCAAATCTGCTTAAAACCAAATTTTAAATTGTCAAAATCACGTTCAAGTTGGTTATCTAGAAAGAGGAGAACAAGACGAAGATTTTGGCGTTGGTTTCACTGGATTGGATAAACGGGCAAAAAGTTACGAGGGTTTGAAAATCAGGGGCTAATTTGTGATAAAAATAATCACACATAGGTCCCTGGCCGAAAAATAAAAAAATAAACAGAAAAAGAAAAAAAACTACGGAACGAACTTTCGCTAACAGATCTAAACAAACGAATGCGTTCGTTTAAACGAACAAAACAGAAAACGTTCGCTAATTAGAAACCCTAAAAAAATAAAACCGATCTAAACCGTCGAACCGAAAAGAAAACCGACGAAATCTAAAAAAACCGATCTAGGTTTTATACCTAAAACTGGTGGGCGGCGGCGGTTTTCCGGCGAGCAGCGGCTTGGGCGGCGGCGACGGCGCGGGGCAGGGTGGAGGTGCGGCGGCGAGGCGGCGGGGTGGCGACAGTGAGCGCGGGCGACGGCGGAGGCAAGCGCGGGACACGGTGGCTTTAAAGGGGCCGGGGGGCAGCTGCCTTGTGGGAGGGGCACGGCAACGCGTGTCCGAGCGGGACACGTTGGCGGCGGCGGCGAGGCTCGGGACTCCTGTCCCGAGTCGAGGAGGGAGGCGGCGGTGGCTGGAGGGCCGGCCTGCTCGACTGGGCCTTCGGCCGAGTCGGGTGGGAAGAAGATTTTTTTAAAATAAAATTCCGCCCGAAGAAAAATCCTAATAAAATATAAAAAAAACTCTAAAAATACCAGAAACAATTTTCTCCGTCTAAACCTAATATTTAGAACAAGGTGAACATTTTTCTGGCCTAAAAATGCAATTTTCAAAAATGCATATTTTTCTAATTCAAATAAAATAGCAATTAAAATCCAAATAAAATATAAATTTGATTTTAAAATTTCTTCTCCAATATTCCTCTCTTTTGAAGAAGTCATTTTATCTTCTCTCTTTTATTTTTGATATTGGAAATAATTGGAGAGGAAAATATTAAAACCAAATTGATCCTCTTTTCAAATTTGAGAAAAATTCAAATATGAAAATAAATGAAATCCCCAACTCTCTCCTTGGGTCCTTGAGTTGCTTAAGATTTCTAGGATCTCAACCGAAATGCAAATAAAATATGATATGCATATGATGACCTATGTATAACATCCACATTGAAAATTGGGATGTTACAAACCTACCCCCCTTAAGATGAATCTCGCCCTTGAGATTCGGGTTGGCTAGAAAATAGGTGTGGGTGGCCTTTCCGTAGGTCTTCTTCTCACTCCCAGGTGGCTTCCTCCTCGGTATGGTGGCTCCACTGAACTTTGCAAAATTTGATAACCTTGCTGCGTGTAACTCGGCTGGCAAACTCGAGAATCTTGACGGGTTTCTCCTCGTAGGTAAGGTCATTATCCAATTGAATTGCTTCCAGGGGCACTGTATCTCTTAGAGGAATATCGGCCATCTCTGCATGACACTTCTTCAACTGGGAAACGCGAAACACATCGTGTACTCCTGACAGTCCTTCGGGTAACTCCAACTTGTAGGCCACCTCTCACATACGTTCCAAAACTCGGTATGGTCCTACAAATCGGAGGGCTAACTTTCCCTTAACTCCAAATAGTTTAACTCCTCAGAGTGGTGACACACGAAGATACGCTCGGTCTCCGATTTCATAGACTACCTCTTTGCGTTTGGTATCGGCATAACTCTTCTGCCTGGACTGAGCTACCTTCAGTCTATCTCGAATCAACTTAACCTTCTCTTCAGATTCCTTGACTAAATCTGGTCCAAACAACTGACGGTCTCCAACTTCATCCCATATCAACGGTGTCCTGCACCTCCTTCCATAAAAAGCTTCGAAAGGTGCCATCTTCAAACTAGCCTGATAACTGTTGTTGTATGAGAACTCTGCATAAGGAAAATTATCATCCCAACTAGATCCGTAATCTAGCGCACAAGCTCTCAACATGTCCTCCAGTATCTGATTGACTCTCTCGGTCTGTCCATCTGTCTGCTGATGAAAGGCTGTACTGAACTCTAGCCTAGTACCCAAAGTCTGGTGCAGCTGATTCCAAAACTTCGAGGTAAACTGTGTTCCTCTATCTGATACGATGGTCCTCGGAACTCCATGCAGAATACGATCCTGGTCATATATATCTTGGCCAACTTCACGCTCGTATAAGTGGTTTTCACTGGGTTAAAGTGAGCTACCTTGGTCAAACGATCAACTACTACCCAGATAGAATCATATCCCGATCGGGTCCTGGGTAATCCGGTGATGAAATCCATGCCAAGTTTGTCCCATTTCCATTTGGGTATCGGCATAGGCTGAAGCAATCCTGCTGGCTTCTGATGTTCTGCCTTCACTCTCTGACATACATCACATACTGCTACATACTCGGCAATATCCTTCTTCATACCTGTCCACCAGAAATGCTCCTTCAAATCCAAATACATCTTGGTGTTTCTGGGGTGAATCGAGTATGGCGAGTCATGAGCTTCCTGAAGTATTAACTTCCTGATCTCCGCATTATTGGGCACATAGACACGATCCTCAAACCATAAAGTTCCGTGCTCATCCTCACGAAAACCCTTGGCTTTTCCTTTGCTCATCTTCTCCTTTATCTCAGCAATTTCCTTATCATCTTTCTGGGCTTCTCGAATCTTTCCCAATAACGTAGAATGGACTTCCATTGCTGCAACAAAACCTCTTGGAACTATCTCCAAACGAAGTTCCTTGAGATCATCAACTAACTCCCACGGTAATCCTCCGCTTACGAGGGTATTGACATAACTCTTGCGGCTCAAAGCGTCTGCTACGACATTGGCCTTTCCTGGATGATAGTGCAGCTTCATATCATAATCCTTTAGTAGCTCCAACCATCTCCTCTACCTGAGATTCAGCTCCTTCTGTGTGACTCTTATGATCCGCATATGAAACAACTGTTTCGTCCTGCATAAGTACACCTCCAAGTCCCAAGCGAGAAGCGTCGCAATGCACTTGGAAATCCTTGCGTATATCCGGAAGAATCAGCACTGGGGCTGTAACCAAACGTTTCTTCAACTCCTGAAAACTGGCTTCACATTCCTCGGTCCATTTGAACTTGATGTCCTTCTTCAACAACTCTGTCATTGGTTTCGCAATCTTGGAAAAATTCTCAATGAACCTCCTATAATATCCTGCGAGTCCTAGAAAACTGCAGATCTCTCCAACTGAGGTGGGTGCCAACCACTCAGTGACAGACTGAACCTTGGTGGGGTCTACTGCTATACCTTCTCCTGATATAACATGTCCAAGAAAACCAACTTCCTTCAACCAAAACTCACACTTGCTAAACTTGGCATACAACTGATGTTCCCTGAGCTTCTCGAGAACTAAGCGCAAGTGTGAAGGAAATATGCCCTAGAGGAAATAATAAAGTTGTTATTTATATTTCCTTATATCATGATAAATGTTTATTATTCATGCTAGAATTTTATTAACCGGAAACTTAGTACATGTGTGAATACATAGACAAACAGAGTGTCACTAGTTTGCCTCTACTTGACTAGCTCGTTGAATCAAAGATGGTTATATTTCCTAGCCATAGACATGTGTTGTCATTTGATTAACGGGATCACATCATTAAAGAATGATGTGATTGACTTGACCCATTCCGTTAGCTTAGCATTTGATTGTTTAGTATATTGCTATTGCTTTCTTCATGACTTATACATGTTCCTTTGACTATGAGATTATGCAACTCCCGAATACCCGAGGAACACTTTGTGTGCTACCAAACGTCACAATGTAACTGGGTGATTATAAAGGTGCTCTAAAGGTGTCTCCGATGGTACTTGTGGAGTTGGCATAGATCAAGATTGGGATTTGTGACTCCGAGTGTCGGAGAGGTATCTCTGGGCCCTCTCGGTAATGCTCATCACTATAAGCCTTGAAAGCAATGTAACTAATGAGTTAGTTGCGGGATGATGCATTACGGAACGAGTAAGGAGACTTGCCGGTAACGAGATTGAACTAGGTATTGAGATACCGACGATCGAATCTCGGGCAAGTAACATACCGATGACAAAGGGAACAACGTATGTTGTTATGCAGTTTGACCGATAAAGATCTTCGTAGAATATGTAGGAGCCAATATGAGCATCCAGGTTCCGCTATTGGTTATTGACCGGAGACGTGTCTCGGTTATGTCTACATAGTTCTCGAACCCGTAGGGTCCGCACGCTTAAAGTTCGGTGACGATCGGTATTATGAGTTTATGTGTTTTGATGTACCAAAGGTAGTTCGGAGTCCCGAATATGATCATGGACATGATGAGGAGTCCCGAAATGGTCGAGACATAAAGATCGATATATTGGACGACTATGTTTGGACATCGGAAGGGTTCCGAGTGAGTTCGGGCATATGCTGGAGTACCGGGGGGTTACCGGAACCCCCCCGGGGAGTTTAATGGGCCTCATTGGCCTTAGTGGAGAGAGAGAGGGTCTGTCAGGGCAGGCCGCGTGCCCCCTCCCCCTCTTGTCCAAATTGGACTAGGAAGGGGGCGGCGCCCCTTTCCTTCTCCCTCTCTCCTCCTTCCTTCTCTCCTACTCCTACTACATGGAAGGGGGGAATCCTACTCCCGGTGGGAGTAGGACTCCCCATGGGGCGCGCCATAGGAGGGCCGGCCCTCCCCCTCCTCCACTCCTTTATATACGGGGGAGGGGGCACCCCATAGACACACAAGTTGATCATTGATCTCTTAGCCGTGTGCGGTGCCCCCCTCCACCATAATCCACCTCGGTCATATCGTCGTAGTGCTTAGGCGAAGCCCTGCGTCGGTAACTTCATCATCATCGTCATCACACCGTCATGCTGACGAAGCTCTCCCTCGAAGCTCTACTGGATCGTGAGTTCGTGGGACGTCACCGAGCTAAACGTGTGCAGATCGCGGAGGTGCCGTACGTTCGGTACTAGGATCAGTCGATCGTGAAGACGTACGACTACATCAACCGCGTTGTCATAACGCTTCCGCTTTTGGTCTACGAGGGTACATGGACAACACTCTCCCCTCTCGTTGCTATGCATCACCATGATCTTGCGTGTGGGTACGAATTTTTTTTGAAATTACTACGTTCCCCAACAGTGGCATCCGAGCCAGGTTTATGCGTAGATGTTATATGCACGAGTAGAACACAAGTGTGGGCGATACTGGTCATACTGCTTACCAGCATGTCATACTTTGATTCGGCAGTATTGTTGGATGAAGCGGCCCAGACCGACATTACGCGTACGCTTACGCGAGACTGGTTCTACCGATGTGCTTCGCACACAGGTGGCTGGCGGGTGTCAGTTTCTCCAACTTTAGTTGAATCGAGTGTGGCTATGCCCGGTCCTTGTTGAAGGTTAAAACAGCACATACTTGACTAAATATCATTGTGGTTTTGATGCGTAGGTAAGAACGGTTCTTGCTCAGCCCATAGCAGCCACGTAAAACTTGCAACAACAAAGTAGAGGACATCTAACTTGTTTTTGCAGGGCATGTTGGGATGTGATATGGTCAAGACATGATGCTAAATTTTATTGTATGAGATGATCATGTTTTGTAACAGAGTTATTGGCAACTTGCAGGAGTCATATGGTTGTCGGTTTATTGTATGAAATGCAATCGCCATGTAATTGCTTTACTTTATCACTAAGCGATATCGATAGTCGTAGAAGCAATAGTTGGCGAGACGACAACGATGCTACGATGGAGATCAAAGTGTCGCGCCGGTGATGATGGTGATCATGACGGTGCTTTGGTGATGGAGATCAAAGGCACAAGATGATGATGGCCATATCATATCACTTATATTGATTGCATGTGATGTTTATCCTTTATGCATCTTATTTTGCTTAGATCGACGGTAGCATTATAAGATGATCTCTCACTAAATTTCAAGGCACAAGTGTTCTCCCTGAGTATGCACCGTTGCGAAAGTTCGTCATGCTGAGACAACACGTGATGATCGGGTGTGATAAGCTCTACGTTCACATACAACGGGTGCAAGCCAGTTTTGCACACGCAGAATACTCGGGTTAAACTTGAGGAGCCTAGCATATGCAGATATGGCCTCAGAACACTGAGACCGAAAGGTCGAGCGTGAATCATATAGTAGATATGATCAACATAGTGATGTTCACCATTGAAAACTACTCCATCTCACGTGATGATCGGACATGGTTTAGTTGATATGGATCACGTGATCACTTAGATGATTAGAGGGATGTCTATCTAAGTGGGAGTTCTTAAGTAATTTGATTAATTGAACTTTAATTTATCATGAACTTAGTACCTGATAGTATTTTGCATGTCTATGTTGTTGTAGATAGATGGCCCGTGCTGTTGTTCCGTTGAATTTTAATGCGTTCATAGAGAAAGCTAAGTTGAAAGATGATGGTAGCAACTACACGGACTGGGTCCGTAACTTGAGGATTATCCTCATTGCTGCAGAGAAGAATTACGTCCTGGAAGCAGCGCTAGGTGCCAAACCCGCTGTAGGAGCAACGCCAGATGTTATGAACGTCTGGCAGAGCAAAGCTGATGACTACTCGATAGTTCAGTGTGCCATGCTTTACGGCTTAGAACTGGGACTTCAACGACATTTTGAATGTCATGGAGCATATGAGATGTTCCAGGAGTTGAAGTTAATATTTCAAGCAAATGCCCGGATTGAGAGATATGAAGTCTCCAATAAGTTCTACAGCCGCAAGATGGAGGAGAATAGCTCTGTCAGCGAGCATATACTCAAAATGTCTGGGTATAACAATCACTTGATTCAACTGGGAGTTAATCTTCCTGATGATAGTGTCATTGACAGAATTCTTCAATCACTGCCACCAAGCTACAAGAGCTTTGTGATGAACTATAATATGCAAGGGATGGATAAGACAATTCTCGAGCTCTTTGCAATGCTAAAGGCTGCGGAGGTAGAAATCAAAAAGGAGCATCAAGTGTTGATGGTCAACAAGACCACCAGTTTCAAGAAAAAAGGTAAAGGGAAGAAGGGGAACTTCAAGAAGAACGGCAAGCAAGTTGCTGCTCAAGTGAAGAAGCCCAAGTCTGGACCTAAGCCTGAGACTGAGTGCTTCTACTGCAAAGGGACTGGTCACGGGAAGCAGAACTGCCCCAAGTATTTGGCGGATAAGAAGGATGGCAAGGTGAACAAAGGTATATGTGATATACATGTCATTGATGTGTACCTTACGAATGCTCGCAGTAGCACCTGTGTATTTGATACTGGTTCTGTTGCTAATATTTGCAACTCGAAATAGGGACTACGGATTAAGCGAAGACTGGCTAAGGACGAGGTGACGATGCGCCATGTCTGTACATGCTAGGCTCGTCAAGTCAACCTAAGTGTTTCACATGTGTAAATCTGGCTTACACCCGTTGTATGCGAACGTTAGAATCTATCACACCCGATCATCACGTGGTGCTTCGAATCAACGAACCTCGCAACGGTGCACAGTTAGGGGGAACACATGTCTTGAAATTTTAGTGAGGGATCATCTTATTTATGCTACCGTCGTTCTAAGCAAATAAGATGTAAACATGACAAACATCACATGCAAATCATAAAGTGACATGATATGGCCAATATCATCTTGCGCCTTTTGATCTCCATCTTCGAGGCGCGGCATGATCACCTTCGTCACCGGCATGACACCATGATCTCCATCATCGTGTCTTCATGAAGTTGTCTCGCCAACTATTACTTATACTACTATGGCTAATGGTTAGCAATAAAGTAAAGTAATTACATGGCGTTTTTCATTGACACGCAGGTCATACAATAAATTAAGACAACTCCTATGGCTCCTGCCGGTTGTCATACTCATCGACATATAAGTCGTGATTCCTGTTACAAGAACATGATCAATCTCATACATCATATATATATATAATTCATCACATCCTTTTGGCCATATTACATCACATAGCATACCCTGCAAAAACAAGTTAGACGTCCTCTAATTGTTGTTGCATGTTTTACGTGGCTGCTATGGGTTTCTAGCAAGAACGTTTCTTACCTACGCAAAAGCCACAACGGTGATATGCCAATTGCTATTTACCCTTCATAAGGACCCTCTTCATCGAATCCGATCCGACTAAAGTGAGAGAGACAGACACCCGCTAGCCACCTTATGCATCAAGTGCATGTCAGTCGGTGGAACCTGTCTCACGTAAGTGTACGTGTAAGGTCGGTCCGGGCCGCTTCATCCCACAATGCCGCCGAATCAAGATAAGACTAGTAACGGTAAGCAAATTGAACAAATCATCGCCCACAACTACTTTGTGTACTACTCGTTCATAGAATCTACGCATAGACCTAGCTCATGATGCCACTGTTGGGTAACGTAGCAATAATTCAAAATTTTCCTACGTGTCACCAAGATCAATCTAGGAGATGCTAGCAACGAGAGAGAGGGAGTGCATCTTCATACCCTTGAAGATCGCTAAGCGGAAGCGTTACAAGAACGCGGTTGATGGAGTCGTACTCGCGGCGATTCAAATCGCAGAAGATCCGATCTAGCGCCGAACGGACGGCGCCTCCGCGTTCAACACACGTACAGCCCGGGGACGTCTCCTCCTTCTTGATCCAGCAAGGGGAGAGGAGAAGTTGAGGGAGAACTCTAGCAGCACGACGGCGTGGTGGCGATGGAGCTCGTGGTTCTCCGGCAGAGCTTCACTAAGCACTACGGAGGAGGAGGAGTTGGAGGAGGAGAGGGCTGCGCCAGGCAAGGGGTGCGGCTGCCCTCTCTCTCCCTCACTATATATAGGGGGAAGGGGGGTGGAGGAGGCACCCTAGGGTTCCCTAGGGGAGGGGCGGCGGCCACAGGGGAAACCCTAGATGGGTTTGAGTGCCCCCACCCCTGGGAAACTTGCCCCCCAAGCCGGGAGGGGTGGCTGCCCTAGGGGAGGCGCCCCCACCTCTCCACGTTACATGAGAGGGGTTGGGAGGGGCGCACAGCCCCTTAGTGGGCTGTTTTGCCCCTTCCCCTTGGCCCATAAGGCCCCCAACACTTGCCGGGGCCTTCGGAACACCTTTCGGTCACGCTGGTCGTCACCCGGTACTCCCAGAACAATTCCGGACTCCAATACCCTTCGTCCAATATATCGATCTTCACCTTTTTTTAGACCATTCCGGAGCTCCTCGTCATGTCCGGGATCTCATCCGGGACTCCGAACAACCTTCGGTAACCACATACTATTTCCCATAACAACTCTAGCGTCACCGAACCTTAAGTGTGTAGACCCTACGGGTTCGGGAACCATGCAGACATGACCGAGACACCTCTCCGGCCAATAACCAATAGCGGGATCTGGATACCCATATTGGCTCCCACATGTTCCACGATGATCTCATCGGATGAACCACGATGTCGGGGATTCAATCAATTCCGTATACAATTCCCTTTGTCCATCGGTGTGTTACTTGCCCGAGATTCGATCATCGGTACCCCAATACCTCGTTCAATCTCGTTACCGGCAAGTCTCTTTACTCGTTCCGTAACGCATGATCCCGTGGCTAACTCATTAGTCACATTGAGCTCATTATGATGATGCATTACCGAGTGGGCCCAGAGATACCTCTCCGTCATACGGAGTGACAAATCCCAGTCTCGATTCGTGCCAACCCAACAGACACTTTCGGAGATACCTGTAGTGCACCTTTATAGCCACCCAGTTACGTTGTGACGTTTGGTACACCCAAAGCATTCCTACGGTATCCGGGAGTTGCACAATCTCATGGTCTAAGGAAACGATACTTGACATTAGAAAAGCTCTTAGCAAACGAACTACACGATCTTGTGCTATGCTTAGGATTGGGTCTTGTCCATCACATCATTCTCCTAATGATGTGATCCCGTTATCAATGACATCCAATGTCCATGGTCAGGAAACCATAACCATCTATTGATCAACGAGCTAGTCAACTAGAGGCTTACTAGGGACATATTGTGGTCTATGTATTCACACATGTATTACGGTTTCCAGTTAATACAATTATAGCATGAACAATAGACAATTATCATGAACAAGGAAATACAATAATAACCATTTTATTATTGCCTCTAGGGCATATTTCCAACAGTCTCCCACTTGCACTAGAGTCAATAATCTAGTTCACATCACTATGTGATTGTAATGAATCCAACACCCAAGGGGTTTGTTCATATCTCGCTTGTGAGAGAGGTTATTAGTCAACGGGTCTGAACCTTTCAGATCCGTGTGTGCTTTACAAATCTCTATGTCATCTTGTAGATGCAGCTACCACGCGCTACTTGGAGCTATTCCAAATAACTGCTCTACTATATGAATCCGGTTTACTACTCAGAGTCATCCGGATTAGTGTCAAAGTTTGCATCGACGTAACCCTTTACGATGAACACTTTTACCACCTCCATAATCGAGAAAATTCCTTAGTCCACTAGTTACTAAAGATAAGTTCGACCGCTGTCATGTGATCCATTCCTGGATCACTCTTGTACCCCTTGACTGACTCATGGCAAGGCACACTTCAGGTGTGGTACACAGCATAGCATACTATAGAGCCTACGTCTAAAGCATAGGGGATGACCTTCGTTCTTTCTCTCTCTTCTGCCGTGGTCATGTTTTGAGTCTTACTCAATACTCACACCTTGTAACACAGCCAAGAACTCCTTCTTTGCTGATCTATTTTGAACTCCTTCAAAATCTTGTCACGGTATGTATTCATTTGAAAGTACTATTAAGCTTTTTTTATCTATCCTTATAGATCTTGATGCTCAATGTTCAAGTAGCTTAATCCAGGTTTTCCATTGAAAAACACTTTTCAAATAATCCTGTATGCTTTCCAGAAATTCTACACCATTTCTGATCAACAATATGTTAACAACATATACTCATCAAAAATTCTATAGTGCTCCCACTCACTTCTTTGGAAATACAAGTTTCTCATAAACTTTGTAAAAACCCAAAATCTTTGATCATCTCATCAAAGCATACATTCCAACTCCGAGATGCTTACTCCAGTCCTTAGAAGGATTGCCGGAGCTTTGCATACTTGTTAGCATCTTTCAGGATTGACAAAACCTTCTGGTTGTATCACATACAACCTTTCCTCAAGAAAATTGTCGAGGAAACAATGCTTTGACATCCTATCTGCAAGATTTCATAAATAATGCAGTAACTGCTAATATAATTCCAACAGACTCTTAGCATCGCTACGAGTGAGAAAGTCTCATCGCAGTCAACTCCTTGAACTTGTCGGAAAACATCTTAACGACAGGTCAAGCTTTCTTAATGGTGACACTTACCATCATTGTCTGTATTCCTTTTAAAATCCATCTGCACCCAACAGCCTTACGACCATCAAGTAGTTCTTCCAAAGTCTATACTTTGTTTTTATACATGGATCCTCTCTCGGATTTTTATGGCCTCGAGCCATTCGTCGGAATCCGGGCCCACCATCGCTTCTCCATAGCTCGTAGGTTCATTGTTGTCTAGCAACATGACTTCCAAGACAGGATTACGTACCACTCTGAAGTAGTATGCATCCTTGTCGTCCTACGAGGTTTGGTAGTGACTTGATCCGAAGTTTCATGATCACTATCACAGGCTTCCACTTCAATTGGTGTAGGTGCCACAGGAACAACTTCTTGTGCCCTGCTACGCACTAGTTGAAGTGACGGTTCAATAACCTCATCAAGTCTCCACCATCCTCCCACTCAATTCTTTCGAGAGAAACTTTTCCTCGAGAAAGGACCCGTTTCTTGAAACAATCACTTTTGCTTCCAGATCTGAAATAGGAGGTATACCCAACTGTTTTGGGTATTCTATGAAGATGCATTTATCCGCTTTGGGTTCGAGCTTATCAGCCTGAAACTTTTTCACATAAGCGTCGCAGCCCCAAACTTTTAAGAAGCGACAGCTTAGGTTTCTCTCAACCATAGTTCATACGGTGTCATCTCAATGGAATTGCGTGGTGCCCTATTTAAAGTGAATGCGGTTGTCTCTAATGCCTAACCCATAAACGATAGTGTAATTTGATAAGAGACATCATGGTATGCACCATATCCTTAGGGTGCAGTTATGATGTTCGGACACACCATCACACTATGGTGTTCCAGGCGGTATTAGTTGTGAAACAATTTCCACAATGTCTTAATTGTGTGCCAAACTCGTAACTCAGATATTCATCTCTATGATCATATCACAGACATTTTGTCCTCTTGTCACGACGATCTTCAACTTCACTCTGAAATTACTTGAACCTTTCAATTAATTTAGACTTGTGTTTCATCAAGTAAATATACTCAGCATCTACTCAAATCATCTGTGAAGTAAGAACATAACGATATCCACTGCATGCCTCAGCACTCATTGGACTGCACACATCAAATGTATTACTTCCAACAACTTGCTCTCTTGTTTCATCTTACTGAAAACGAGGCCTTTCAGTCATCTTTCCCATGTGTTATGATTTGCATGTCTCAAGTGATTCAAAATCAAGTGAGTCCAAATGATCCATCTGTATGGAGTTTCTTCATGCATATATACCAATAGACATGGTTCGCATGTCTCAATCTTTTCAAAAACGTGTGAGTCCAAAGATCCATCAACATGGAGCTTCTTCATGCGTTTTATCCTAATATGACTCAAATAGCAGTGCCACAAGTATGTGGTACTATCATTACTATCTTATATCTTTTGGCATGAACATGTGTATCACTACGATCGAGATTCAATAAACCATTCATTTTAGGTGCAAGACCATTGAAGGTATTATTCAAATAGACAGAGTAACCATTATTCTCCTTAAATGAATAACCGTATTGCGATAAACATAATCCAATCATGTCTATGCTCAACGCAAACACCAAATAACAATTATTTAGGTTTAACACCAATCTCGATGGTAGAGGGAGCATGCGATGCTTGATCACATCAACCTTGGAAACACTTCCAACACATATCGTCATCTCATCTTTAGCTACTCTCCGTTTATTCCGCAGCTTTTATTTCGAGTTACCAACACTTAGCAACCGAACCGGTATCTAATACCCTGGTGCTACTAGGAGTACTAGTAAAGTACACATTCATATAATGTATATCCAATATACTTCTTTTGACCTTGCCTGCCTTCTCATCTACCAAGTATCTAGGGTAGTTCTGCTTCAGTGACCGTTCCCCTCATTACAGAAGCACTTAGTCTCGGGTTTGGGTTCAACCTTGGGTTTCTTCACTAGAGCAGCAACTGATTTGCCGTTTCATGAAGTATCCCTTCTTTCCCTTGCCCTTCTTGAAACTAGTGGTTTTACTAACCATCAACAATTGATGCTCCTACTTGATTTCTACTTTCGCGGTGTCAAACATTGCGAGTTGCTCAAGGATCATCATGTCTATTCCTGAGATGTTATAGTTCATCACGAAGCTCTAGTAGCTTGGTGGCAGTGACTTTGGAGAACCATCACTATCTCATCTGGAAGACAACTCCCACTCGATTCAAGCGATTGTAGTACTCAGACAATGCGAGCACATGCTCAACGATTGAGCTTTTCTCCCTTAGTTTGCAGGCTTAAGAAACTTGTCGGAGGTCTCACACCTCTTGATGTGGGCACGAGCCTAAAATCCCAATTTCAGCTCTTGGAACATCTCATATGTTCCGCGACGTTTCAAAATGTCTTCGGTGCCTCAATTCTAAACCGTTTAACATTACACACTGAACTATCACGTAGTCATCAAAACGTATATGTCAGATGTTCGCAATATCCACAAACGACGCTCGAGGTTCAGCACACCGAGCGGTGCATTAAGGACATAAGCCTTCTGTGCAGCAATGAGGACAATCCTCAGTTTATGGACCCAGTCCGCTTAATTGCTACTATCAACTTTCAACTAAATTTTCTCTAGGAACATATCTTAGTAGAACTAAAGCGTAAGCTACGACATAATTTGCAAAGACCTTTTGACTATGTTCATGATAATTAAGTTCATCTAATCAAATTATTTAATGAACTCCCACTCAGATAGACATCCCTCTAGTCATCTAAGTGATACATGATCTGAGTCAACTAGGCCGTGTCCGATCATCACGTGAGACGGACTAGTCATCATCGGTGAACATCTCCATGTTGATCGTATCTACTATACGACTCATGTTCGACCTTTCGGTCTCTTGTGTTCCGAGGCCATGTCTGTACATGCTAGGCTCGTCAAGTCAACCTATGTGTTTCGCATGTGTAAATCTGGCTTACACCCGTTGTATGCGAACGTTAGAATCTATCACACCCAATCATCACGTGGTGCTTCGAAACAACGAACCTTCGCAACGGTGCACAGTTAGGGGGAACACATCTCTTGAAATTTAGTGAGGGATCATCTTATTTATGCTACCGTCGTTCTAAGCAAATAAGATGTAAACATGACAAACATCACATGCAAATCATAAAGTGACATGATATGGCCAATATCACCTTGCGCCTTTTGATCTCCATCTTCGAGGCGCGGCATGATCACCTTCGTCACCGGCATGACACCATGATCTCCATCATCATGATCTCTGTCATCGTGTCTTCATGAAGTTGTCTCGCCAACTATTACTTATACTACTATGGCTAATGGTTAGCAATAAAGTAAAGTAATTACATGGCGTTTTTCATTGACACGCAGGTCATACAATAAATTAAGACAACTCCTATGGCTCCTGCCGGTTGTCATACTCATCGACATATAAGTCGTGATTCCTGTTACAAGAACATGATCAATCTCATACATCACACATATATAATTCATCACATCCTTTTGGCCATATTACATCACATAGCATACCCTGCAAAAACAAGTTAGACGTCCTCTAATTGTTGTTGCATGTTTTACGTGGCTGCTATGGGTTTCTAGCAAGAACGTTTCTTACCTACGCAAAAGCCACAACGGTGATATGCCAATTGCTATTTACCCTTCATAAGGATCCTCTTCATCGAATCCGATCCGACTAAAGTGAGAGAGACAGACACCCGCAAGCCACCTTATGCATCAAGTGCATGTCAGTCGGTGGAACCTGTCTCACGTAAGTGTACGTGTAAGGTCGGCCCGGGCCGCTTCATCCCACAATGCCGCCGAATCAAGATAAGACTAGTAACGGTAAGCAAATTGAACAAATCATCGCCCACAACTACTTTGTGTACTACTCGTGCATAGAATCTACGCATAGACCTAGCTCATGATGCCACTGTTGGGTAACGTAGCAATAATTCAAAATTTTCCTACGTGTCACCAAGATCAATCTAGGAGATGCTAGCAACGAGAGAGAGGGAGTGCATCTTCATACCCTTGAAGATCGCTAAGCGGAAGCGTTACAAGAACGCGGTTGATGGAGTCGTACTCGCGGCGATTCAAATCGCAGAAGATCCGATCTAGCGCCGAACGGACGGCGCCTCCGCGTTCAACACACGTACAGCCCGGGGATGTCTCCTCCTTCTTGATCCAGCAAGGGGAGAGGAGAAGTTGAGGGAGAACTCCAGCAGCACGACGGCGTGGTGGCGATGGAGCTCGTGGTTCTCCGGCAGAGCTTCGCTAAGCACTACGGAGGAGGAGGAGGAGGAGGAGTTGGAGGAGGAGAGGGCTGCGCCAGGCAAGGGGTGCGGCTGCCCTCTCTCTCCCTCACTATATATAGGGGGAAGGGGGGTGGAGGAGGCGCCCTAGGGTTCCCTAGGGGAGGGGCGGCGGCCACAGGGGAAACCCTAGATGGGTTTGGGCGCCCCCACCCCTGGGAAACTTGCCCCCCAAGCCGGGAGGGGTGGCTGCCCTAGGGAAGGCGCCCCGACCTCTCCACGTTACGTGAGAGGGGTTGGGAGGAGCGCACAGCCCCTTTGTGGGCTGTTTTGCCCATTCCCCTTGGCTCATAAGGCCTCCCAACGCTTGCCGGGGCCTCCGAAACACCTTTCGGTCACGCTGGTCGTCACCCGGTACTCCCAGAACAATTCCGGACTCCAATACTCTTCGTCCAATATATCGATCTTCACCTTCGGACCATTCCGGAGCTCCTCGTCATGTCCGGGATCTCATCCGGGACTCCGAACAACCTTCGGTAACCACATACTATTTCCCATAACAACTCTAGCGTCACCGAACCTTAAGTGTGTAGACCCTACGGGTTCGGGAACCATGCAGACATGACTGAGACACCTCTCCGGCCAATAACCAATAGCGGGGTCTGGATACCCATATTGGCTCCCACATATTCCACGATGATCTCATCGGATGAACCACGATGTCGGGGATTCAATCAATCCCGTATACAATTCCCTTTGTCCATCGGTATGTTACTTGCCCGAGATTCGATCGTCGGTATCCCAATACCTCGTTCAATCTCGTTACCGGCAAGTCTCTTTACTCGTTCCGTAACGCATGATCCCGTGGCTAACTCATTAGTCACATTGAGCTCATTATGATGATGCATTACCGAGTGGGCCCAGAGATACCTCTCCGTCATACGGAGTGACAAATCCCAGTCTCGATTCGTGCCAACCCAACAGACACTTTCGGAGATACCTGTAGTGCACCTTTATAGCCACCCAGTTACGTTGTGACGTTTGGTACACCCAAAGCATTCCTACGGTATCCGGGAGTTGCACAATCTCATGGTCTAAGGAAACGATACTTGACATTAGAAAAGCTCTTAGCAAACGAACTACACGATCTTGTGCTATGCTTAGGATTGGGTCTTGACCATCACATCATTCTCCTAATGATGTGATCCCGTTATCAATGACATCCAATGTCCATGGTCAGGAAACCATAACCATCTATTGATCAACGAGCTAGTCAACTAGAGGCTTACTAGGGACATGTTGTGGTCTATGTATTCACACATGTATTACGTTTTCCAGTTAATACAATTATAGCATAAACAATAGACAATTATCATGAACAACGAAATACAATAATAACCATTTTATTATTGCCTCTAGGGCATATTTCCAACATTATGAACTATGGTTTGGCAAGAAACCAAAGTTGTCATTTCTTAAAGTTTGGGGTTGCGATGCTTATGTGAAAAAGCTTCAACCTAATAAGCTCGAACCCAAATCGGAGAATGTGTCTTCATAGGATACCCAAAGGAGACTGTTGGGTACACCTTCTATCACAGATCCGAAGGCAAGACATTCGTTGCTAAGAATGGATCCTTTCTAGAGAAGGAGTTTCTCTCGGAAGAAGTGAGTGGGAGGAAAGTAGAACTTGATGAGGTAACTGTACCTGCTCCCTTATTGGAAAGTAGTTCATCACATAAATATGTTCCTGTGACTCCTACACCAATTAGTGAGTAAGCTAATGATGATGATCATGTAACTTCAGATCAAGTTACTACTGAACCTCGTAGGTCAACCAGAGTAAGATCCGCACCAGAGTGGTACGATAATCCTATTCTGAAGGTCATGTTACTTGACCATGACGAACCTACGAACTATGAGGAAGCGATGATGAGCCCAGATTCCGCAAAATGGCTTGAGGCCATGAAATCTGAGATGGGATCCATGTATGAAAACAAAGTGTGGACTTTGGTTGACTTGCCCGATGATCGGCAATCCATCGAGAATAAATGGATCTTCAAGAAGAAGACTGACGCTGACGGTAATGTTACTGTCTACAAAGCTCGACTTGTTGCGAAAGGTTTTTGACAAGTTCAAGGAGTTGACTATGATGAGACCTTCTCACCCATAGCGATGCTTAAGTCCGTCCGAATCATGTTAGCAATTGCCACATTTTATGATCATGAAATTTGGCAAATGGATGTAAAGACTGCATTCCTAAATGGATTTCTGGAAGAAGAGTTGTATATGATGCAACCTGAAGGTTTTATCGATCCAAAGGATGCTAACAAAGTGTGCAAGCTCCAGCGATCCATTTATGGACTGGTGCAAGCATCTCAGAGTTGGAATAAACGTTTTGATAGTGTGATCAAAGCATATGGTTTTATACAGACTTTTGGAGAAGCCTGTATTTACAAGAAAGTGAGTGGGAGCTCTGTAGCATTTCTAATATTATATGTGGATGACATATTGTTGATTGGAAATGATATAGAATTTTTGGATAGCATAAAAGGATACTTGAATAAGAGTTTTTCAATGAAAGACCTCGGTGAAGCTGCTTATATATTAGGCATCAAGATCTATAGAGATAGATCAAGACGCTTAATTGGACTTTCTCAAAGCACATACCTTGATAAAGTTTTGAAGAAGTTCAAAATTAATCAAGCAAAGAAAGGTTTCTTGCCTGTGTTACAAGGTGTGAAGTTGAGTCAGACTCAATGCCCGACCACTGCAGAAGATAGAGAAAATGAAAGGTGTTCCCTATGCTTCAGCCATAGGCTCTATCATGTATGCAATGCTATGTACCAGACCTGATGTGTGCCTTGCTATTAGTTTAGCTGGGAGGTACCAAAGTAATCCAGGAGTGGATGACTGGACAACGGTCAAGAACATCCTGAAATACCTGAAAAGGACTAAGAATATGTTTCTCGTTTATGGAGGTGACAAAGAGCTCATCGTAAATGGTTACGTCGATGCAAGCTTTGACACTGATCCGGATGACTCTAAGTCACAAATCGGATACATGTTTATATTGAACGGTGGCTATCAGTTGGTGCAGTTCTAAGCAAAGCGTCATGGCGGGATCTACGTATGAAGCGGAGTACATAGCTGCTTCGGAAGCAGCAAATGAAGGAGTCTAGATGAAGGAGTTCATATCCGATCTAGGTGTCATACCTAGTGCATCGGGTCCAATGAAAATCTTTTGTGACAATACTGGTGCAATTGCCTTGGGAAAGGAATCCAGATTTCACAAGAAAACCAAGCACATCAAAAGACGCTTCAATTCCATCCGCGATCAAGTCAAGGAGGGAGACATAGAGATTTGCAAGATACATACGGATCTGAATGTTGCAGACCCGTTGACTAAGCCTCTCTCTCGAGCAAAACATGATCAGCACCAAGACTCCATGGGTGTTAGAACCATTACTGTGTAATCTAGATTATTGACTCTAGTGCAAGTAGGAGACTGAAGGAAATATGCCCTAGAGGCAATAATAAAGTTGTTATTTATATTTCCTTATATCATGATAAATGTTTATTATTCATGCTAGAATTGTATTAACCGCAAACTTAGTACATGTGTGAATACATAGACAAACAGAGTGTCACTAGTTTGCCTCTACTTGACTAGCTCATTGAATCAAAGATGGTTATGTTTCCTAGCCATAGACATGTGTTTTCATTTGATTAACGGGATCACATCATTAGAGAATGATGTGATTGACTTGACCCATTCCGTTAGCTTAGCATTTGATCGTTTAGTATATTGCTATTGCTTTCTTCATGACTTATACATGTTCCTATGACTATGAGATTATGCAACTCCGAATACCGGAGGAACACTTTGTGTGCTACCAAACGTCACAACGTAACTGGGTGATTATAAAGGTGCTCTACAGGTGTCTCCGATGGTACTTGTTGAGTTGGCATAGATCAAGATTAGGATTTGTCACTCCGATTGTCGGAGAGGTATCTCTGGGCCCTCTCGGTAATGCACATCACTATAATCCTTGCAAGCAATATAACTAATGAGTTAGTTGCGGGATGATGCATTACGGAACGAGTAAAGAGACTTACCGGTAATGAGATTGAACTAGGTATTGAGATACCGACGATCGAATCTCGGGCAAGTAACATACCGATGACAAAGGGAACAACGTATGTTGTTATGCGGTTTGACCGATAAAGATCTTCGTAGAATATGTAGGAGCCAATATGAGCATCCAGGTTCCGCTATTGGTTATTGACCGGATACGTGTCTCGGTCATGTCTACATAGTTCTCGAACCCGTAGGGTCCGCACGCTTAAAGTTCGGTGACGATCGATATTATGAGTTTATGTGTTTCTATGTACCGAAGGTAGTTCGGAGTCCCGGATATGATCATGGACATGACGAGGAGTCTCGAAATGGCCAAGACATAATGATCGATATATTGGACGACTATGTTTGGACATCGGAAGGGTTCCGAGTGAGTTCGGGCATATACCGGAGTACCGGGGGGTTACCGGAACTCCCCGGGTGTCACGACCGGATTTTTGGGATATAAATTCCCAGAAAAACGGCCTGTGTGCTCACCAGCCCCAGGATTACTGTTAGCTGATGAGGTACCAACTTGATACAAGAATTCCAAGCAAGGAACAAAAATATGTAGTACAAGACCATTTAGGCCTGGGAGTACAACACTTGGTTTCTAATGGTTGAGGGCGGAAGCGGTTGGAAACATCTGCGTCTATGGGACTCCATTTCTCACAAGAACAGCTGACCAGGATAACTCCTATCTTCGCGAGGCTGCAAACGTCAACAGCGTAGGTTCCAAGGTTGTCACCGCGATGCATACCTCCATGCAAGAAATCTGGCCAAGACAATAGCCAGGGACAAGCCAGTGAGTACGTTTGAATGTACTCGCAAACATTAAGAACACGGGTATAATATATCAAACATACTCCAGGTTTAATAGATGATCATACATCCGTCACGAAATATACAAAAAAAATCATGATGCACACATATGGATAAAATATACCAAAATAAAATACTGGGTGCCAAACGAGTGTCTGAATGACTCTTCGAGCGGAAAAATGCAGAATAGTAATACTGGTGCCAAACGAGTGTCTGAATGACTCCTCGAGCGGTAAATGCAGAAATAATAATACTGGTGCCAAACGAGTGTCTGAATGACTCCTCGAGCGGAAAATGCAGAAATAATAGTGCCGCAGTCGGGCGTCTGAGCGACACCACATAAAGGGCTTATAAAAGAATAATCACAGTGAATATCCAGGAGGTAGAACCATTCCAGGGATACTCAATAATATACATAAAATAAATGGTTAGTCCATAATAATAAAGATCATAATCCAAAGGTGTCATAATCATAAACAATATTTAGCACAGTCGTTTCTCCATCCGAAAACCGATAATTCAGTCAAGTCGTATCTCCATCCGAATACCGTTACTGAGCTCTTAGTTAAACCGTTCTCCATCCGAATACCGTTACAGGGTTCTAGTTAAATCGTTCTCCATCCGAATACCGTTATCAAGATTTAACCCAGACTGTGGTCCTATACTCGAGAACGTGACTCTCCAATAGGATGTATCCTCTGCAGAGGGAGTACCATTTTCCACGAGTAACGGGATTACTCAGTCCCTCGGGACTAATTCCGTCTACGGTCTTTTGATTGAAAACACGCCTGACCTGCACACACCAGCTTAACTCACCAGTGCCTGGAATCACCCACGACACCTGCCAAGCAAAACTCTAAGTGGGGAGGCTACAACCTCGACGTAGCATGGGATCACAAAATTTATACCGCGCGCAAACTGGGGAAGCTATCCCCTTCGGCTACAACCGAAAACACCCATGCCCCCGGACCGAATGACAGGCTTTAATCCGTGGCCACGGGACCTTCATCACGGCCTCTCTGTACGGTGTGTGCTTTGGAAAGGGATTGACAACCTACTGAACCATACCCTGTCCCCTGCAGGGACAAGTGGTGGTACCGACAAAAGGAAGCTACTGAACAAGACTCGGTCTACAACCGACTCAGGTGATCCAAGTATCCACCAACAATATTACCACTAGTGAAATAAATCACCACTCCTCGAGCCTCACCATGCTATGCCGGGCATACTCGTCACAACGAGGGATTAGGGACAAGCTCGTGTCTACCCAAGACCACGACTTTCCCGCTTCCTACCGGTGTGCAAGAGAAGCTCACGAGGGCGATCCAAATCCTCAGGGTATCCATTGCTGGCCACAAACAACTCCAAAGTGCACTCATGCACGAGACTACATCGATACATAAACTGACACTTATACTCCAAGACAAAAGGTGCTGTGATCGTATCCAAACACCACAACAAATATTATGCCATAGTTCAGAAATGCTTGCCTTCAAGAGTATGCAAAGGATGCACTTATTGGAAGCTTTCCTTTTCCTCCAAAAATCCTATTTTGCAAAAATACACAAATACAAATATTTCAAACACAGTACCAAAACCTGTCTCAAATATTTTTGAAATAAATCTTAAAATACACTAGATGAAATTTGAGAGAGGTAGGAAAAAGAATCAACTCATTTGGAGTTTTATTTTAAAAGTTATAGCCAGTCAAAGTTTGGTCAAATCTGTTTTTAAATAAAACCAGAAAAAAGGAAAACGCTTCAGCAGAAATACGCTTTCGCAGCAGAGGAAACGCACTCGGGGGTTTGTGCCTCCACTTAAACAGAGAGAGGGCGCTGCGCGGGTCGCTGACAGTGGGTCCAGAGGGCCCACTGGTCAGGTTTGACTGGTCTTCCCTCCATCTCCTTTCTTCTGCCCGACGGGAGCGGGGCTCCGGCGATCGCCGGCGACGGACGGCGGCTCCTCGAGGGCATCTGCGGGCGGGGATGGAACGGCTAGACCGAGGCGGTCCTCGGGGTGGTTGTTGGGTCGGAGGAGGTGGCAGTAATCGTCGGCGGCGAGCTTCGCGGCGGAGGGAGGCTACGGTGTGAAGTGACTTAGGTGCTCCGGTGGTCTCCGACCGCAGTTGGGTAGCTGGGCAGCTCCGCAAGACTACGGGGAAGCTTCTGGTGGCGTTGGATTGGCGAAAGGGTGGCTGCCTACGACGAATCGCTCCGGAGTTTGGCGGCGGCCGAGCTGGCCGGAGTTGGGGGAAACGGTCTTCTCCGGTCGATCTACTGCGCGGGAAGCTCTATGGGGGAAGTCTGATGTCGCCTGAACGCTCGGAGGGGCTCGGGGTTCCTTTATATAGCGCGACGAGGCGGGCTCCGCGGCGGCAGAAGATAAGATCGCCGGCGACCGCTTTCCTGTAGTTGCAGGGCATTGTGGCGGCGACGAACGCATTCCGACGAGCGGGGGATAAGCACGGCCTGTGCTCCGGGGCAGCTGTCGTGCGCTGGTGGCTTGGGCGGCGCCGTCCGCGGCGGAATCCGCTGCCGACGCCGGCGTGCCGCCAAGGGCATGGCCAGCGGCGCAGCAGGACGCCAGAGAGATCGTGGAGCAGGGGGCGGCTAGTGCGTGGCTCAGCAATGCAGAGGGAGCCAGGGTCGGGTCACGTCGAGTGCGGCAGTGCGGCGTGTGGGCGTAGTGCGCGCGCGTGCAAAACATGCGCTCTGGGCGCGCCCAGAGCACGCACGGCAGGTGCTCGACGGAATGCCAGTGTGGTCTAGAGCGCGAGGGTGGAGCTGGCAAAGCACAGATCGAGGGTAGGGGTGGCTAGGAGCTCAGTGGACAAGGTTGATAGGCCAGGGGTTCAAGTCCACAATGCAAACCAGAGAGCTTGCCAAAACTGACTGTGCACCCCAGGTGTTCGACAGAATGTCCAGTGCACTTAGGCAACTCTTGGAGTGGCCAAAGTCTCCAGATCAGTGTCTCTTTAGATACATGAGATGGTGGTGAGATTAGTTTGGCAAAAACAGAAAGTTGATAGTGCAAGTTTTGCAAAACTCCAGTTTTGGGCAGAAAGAAAAGGGGTTTAGAACATGCACTTCAAAATCTCCAATGAGCCCAATCTCCTGGACTTAAGAGTTTGGTAGGGAGGGCTACAAGTAGGAAAAAGCTCAGGGTCACTAGAGCAAAGAAAATTAAGGTTGCTGTACAAATCATCAAATTGGACCAGAATGCAAAAGAGGTTGATCCACTCAAATTTTTCAAAGAACATAATTGGGTTTTTGCTTGAAGATGAATTGTATGCATCCACTGTCATCTCCAAACACTTGGAAGAATTTTTGAAGAAATATTTAAATGGGTTGCAGTGCAAAAGTGCCTACTGGACCAGATTGGAAAAATTGGTGTAGAGCTCAAAATCTCCAATGGCCAGAAGGTATATTTGCATAAAAGTGATGTGGAAACATCACATGACATCCCCAAATTTTGGTGGAATTTTTAGGAGCATTTATCAAATGGTTGTAGTGCAAATAGGCCCCAAATGCAAAAATAAATCATTTTAAAGAAAGAAAGCTTTTTGAATAAATAAATCTTGCAACATTTAAATCCACTGATAAATAATGGTTTGATTATGGAGAGGAATCAAGTCCAACAATACCCTTGAAGGTTTCTCCCACTAGGGGCAAAAATCCAAAAATCACAAAAGGTAAAACTTGACAGATTGGAAGAGTTTTATTTCCTGGCAATATTTTAATAAACAAAAACAAGGCCAAAATTTTGGGGTGTCACAACACTACCCCCCTTAAGAAAAATCTCGTCCTCGAGATTTGTTAAATGTTGTTTTGAACAAGAATTGTTTAAAAAAAAATTGCCTTTACCAAAGAAATCCTTCAAATGCACAAAAACAAACGGCTACAATGAGAGGGAATAAGTGGTGTAAAACCACAGTGTGGTACACTGGTGTAGCGTGGAAAAATCCACGGTTAGGGGAAAACGAGACGTTTCTACGAGGATACCGTAATTTAGAATAAATCCTAAATTACTAATATACGCTGGTCGCACCCGGGAGCACAGTGCTCTCTCTGGCTGACAGGTGGGCCCAGGGCCCACTGTCGGCCTCTTCTCCTTCCTCTGGCTCTCTCTTCTCTCTCGCGCGCTCTCCCGCGCTTCCTCCACCGGCGATGCCTAGCTCGTAGGGCATCGAGGCCGTACCGTGGTAGTGCGCGGCGTGCTAGCTGCCGGTGCAGCGTGCACTCACCTCGCGGGCCAGGGCGCTGTCGGCACTGCTCGCGGACTCACCTCCGAACACCGGCGGTCGAGCGACGGGTGGCGCTGGTGGACCTCACCCACCGTACACCGATCTCGGGCTATAAAACGCTCGCGGTGCTCCTCTCTTCTCCCTCACATCTGGCCTTGCTTCTACTCCTCTCTCCTTCTCCTCCATAGCTGCTGGCAGGAGCTCGAGCCGAGGCTCTAATGGCGGAGGCAATGCCGGACTAGTATGTGGTTCTGGTGTGTGGAGGCCTGGCGGTGCTGCTGGGGTTCTCCGTGCTCCTGTGCGCGATGATCCTGGATGATCGTCGTGACGCTGCCGCACGAGTGTTGGCTCTTCGCGGTGGCGGCGATCACGTGGATTAGACGCGGCATCGGGGCTGACTGCCGTCGGAGTGCTGGGGCAGCTCGCGCCCGAATGAACACTCACAAATCTCTCTTACCGAGACTGTGGTGCCCTCGAGAGTGGTTAGATAGGCGCAAAAATGTGCTCAGAGATTTGTAACAGTGCTCGTGGTCGAGTGGTGGCTGCTGAGAGCTTGCTGTAACGATGATGCGCGAATAAAAATCTATGCCGGGAAAAAGCATATATACGCAGCAATAACTCGGGGAAAAGAAATCTCCTCGAAAACATGTTGCGAGATAAGAAATAATTAAAACAAAACTAACAGCTGTAACACCGCTCACAAAACAGGAATCTAAGAAGATCGGATCCATTGCACAAAGATTTTACGAACATGCTGCAACACATAAATACACGTACTGGGACAAATAAATACATCAGAGGCGTTTACATAGAAAACGGTAAAGCGACAGGGTCCTGAGAAAACGCCTCTGGCACCGGGGCACACTCCTCTTCTATCGGGGGAAGCGGGTTGACCAGTCGATGAATGCGTCCTTCCTGGTCAGGCCTCAGTGGTCTGCCAATGGCGATCCGAGGATTTAAATCAGCGAGGCTCTGGAGATAGCCCATTACTCGCTGAGTTAAACGCTCCTGAGCGATGACGTACTGGGCAAGGTTGGCCAGTACTGGATCTCTCTCGATGCGCCCACCGGGAAAAGATGCAACTTCTCCGGGTGCTGCACGGCTCGGAAAATAATAGTACCCTCGTTCACTGGCATAGGGCACTGCGAATCGAAGGCGGGTGAGCGCCTCGTACGCAGCAGCTTCTATGGCCATCTGTGGAGTCGGCATGGATTTCCCCACGAAGGAGACTTCCGTTGGGTCTTGGTTTGGGTAGGCGGGAGGGATGTGCACCACTGCCCAATATTTCGAGGTGGAAGGAGTGATCCTCGATTTGAGCAACTCGTACTGGGGTGGACGGGTGGCGCTCACAGTACTGCAGGTAAAGTCCCACAATAATTTGACAAAGCTACCCGGGGTTGCGTCTGGGGTTCTCAGATAAATACTGGGGGTCGACATGGCAAGGAATGGCTGTGGGTGCTGCGCACAAAGGTGAGGGGTGCTCGGCAAGGTCGCGAAGTGGCCTTTATATAGCACCGGGGCTGGGATTAATCACCGGGGTGAAGGGTAACTGGTTGACGATCCTGTACTCGGGTCAAAGCCACAGATATACATATCACATAAAGGTGACGCATTACTGTGGGCGTTGACGGGGTTGGTCTAGGTAGTTGCGCCCGAAATATAAAAAAATGCAACTGTACGCCAACGTACACATGCATAGCTACTACTCCAAAAATAAGAGCGCTCAAACAGACAGCATGCAACAAAAGCGACACAAGGCCACACATTACAAAGCGTAGGGAAACTAAGGCTCGATACAACTTTGAGCGACTTAGTCTACTTCGTTAATGTCTAAGTGGGCTGGCCTTGCGGACGCCGATGCCTCTCCACGGTTCTCACCGTCGGGATTTGCTGGCTGAGGCTGAGGTGCTGCAGGGTCGGGGAGATGGTGATGACCATCCCGGGGGTTGTTGGCCCAAATCCCGTTGGAATGGGTTTACAAAAGGCGACGAAGCGCTTCTGGGGTCACCAAAGTGTTCTGGTTGACGGCTGGCGCAGACCTCAAGGGATCGATCGGGTGTCCGAACAGCACGACTGGGTTGTCGGTGGCGGCCTCCGCTTCTCTCCTTACTGGGGCTCGACGAACCAGCTCTCCACGAGCTGCGATCAGATCCAGAGTGACCTGGTCGAACAGTTGCTCTAGTGCGCTTACATAGCGCACCAGATGCAGCAGCGCAGGATCCGTCTCGTGGTCTCCGTCGGCAACTTGGGGCGGCCTACCATACCCGTCACGACTGGGGTAGTAGTAGAACGAGCGACAGTTAACTCTGGGCGACAAGTGTCGGAGTTGAACTATAGCTTCGCGGGCTGCCAGTTGGATGGCTTGTGGCTCAAAGGAAGTTGTCCTTCCAGTGAACCTGTAGGGGCGTTCTGGCGACAGACCCCTACCGTAGACGTGCACAGTGGCCCAGTATTGACGGCTCTCACCGTACATGGGTCCCTGGTACACAACATACTCGGGAGGCTCCTCCAACGCATAGGCACGGCGGGTGAGGTTTGCGAGCACGGTCACAAAACCTCCAAGGTTGGTCGCTGTGGTCTCATTGTGAACAATGGGGCCAGGCATCGTGGCTGGGTTTGGGGGAAAAGAGGCTGTGCTGTGCCGTGGCTAGCGTGCCCTTTTTATAGGAAAAGGGGACGGAGTCTTCCTCCGCACGCTTGCGATAGAGACGGGTTGGACGTCGGTCACTGGCGCGTGATCGACGGGCTAGGTTGATAGGTTGGGCACCGTCCGCCGAAAAGGCGTCGGGTCACTGTGGAGCTACCTTACGCGGGAAGCTTGACCGGGGTCAGGCTAAGATCTGATGGTTTGGGATAACCTAAGTTTATCGACCTGGCTAAGATAGGATTAGCCAATGGTCAGCCTGGCTCTGATACCAAGTCTGTCACGACCGGATTTTTGGGATATAAATTCCCAGAAAAACGGCCTGTGTGCTCACCAGCCCCAGGATTACTGTTAGCTGATGAGGTACCAACTTGATACAAGAATTCCAAGCAAGGAACAAAAATATGTAGTACAAGACCATTTAGGCCTGGGAGTACAACACTTGGTTTCTAATGGTTGAGGGCGGAAGCGGTTGGAAACATCTGCGTCTATGGGACTCCATTTCTCACAAGAACAGCTGACCAGGATAACTCCTATCTTCGCGAGGCTGCAAACGTCAACAGCGTAGGTTCCAAGGTTGTCACCGCGATGCATACCTCCATGCAAGAAATCTGGCCAAGACAATAGCCAGGGACAAGCCAGTGAGTACGTTTGAATGTACTCGCAAACATTAAGAACACGGGTATAATATATCAAACATACTCCAGGTTTAATAGATGATCATACATCCGTCACGAAATATACAAAAAAAATCATGATGCACACATATGGATAAAATATACCAAAATAAAATACTGGGTGCCAAACGAGTGTCTGAATGACTCCTCGAGCGGAAAAATGCAGAATAGTAATACTGGTGCCAAACGAGTGTCTGAATGACTCCTCGAGCGGTAAATGCAGAAATAATAATACTGGTGCCAAACGAGTGTCTGAATGACTCCTCGAGCGGTAAATGCAGAAATAATAATACTGGTGCCAAACGAGTGTCTGAATGACTCCTCGAGCGGAAAATGCAGAAATAATAGTGCCGCAGTCGGGCGTCTGAGCGACACCACATAAAGGGCTTATAAAAGAATAATCACAGTGAATATCCAGGAGGTAGAACCATTCCAGGGATACTCAATAATATACATAAAATAAATGGTTAGTCCATAATAATAAAGATCATAATCCAAAGGTGTCATAATCATAAACAATATTTAGCACAGTCGTTTCTCCATCCGAAAACCGATAATTCAGTCAAGTCGTATCTCCATCCGAATACCGTTACTGAGCTCTTAGTTAAACCGTTCTCCATCCGAATACCGTTACAGGGTTCTAGTTAAATCGTTCTCCATCCGAATACCGTTATCAAGATTTAACCCAGACTGTGGTCCTATACTCGAGAACGTGACTCTCCAACAGGATGTATCCTCTGCAGAGGGAGTACCATTTTCCACGAGTAACGGGATTACTCAGTCCCTCGGGACTAATTCCGTCTACGGTCTTTTGATTGAAAACACGCCTGACCTGCACACACTAGCTTAACTCACCAGTGCCTGGAATCACCCACGACACCTGCCAAGCAAAACTCTAAGTGGGGAGGCTACAACCTCGACGTAGCATGGGATCACAAAATTTATACCGCGCGCAAACTGGGGAAGCTATCCCCTTCGGCTACAACCGAAAACACCCATGCCCCCGGACCGAATGACATGCTTTAATCCGTGGCCACGGGACCTTCATCACGGCCTCTCTGTACGGTGTGTGCTTTGGAAAGGGGTTGACAACCTACTGAACCATACCCTGTCCCCTGCAGGGACAAGTGGTGGTACCGACAAAAGGAAGCTACTGAACAAGACTCGGTCTACAACCGACTCAGGTGATCCAAGTATCCACCAACAATATTACCACTAGTGAAATAAATCACCACTCCTCGAGCCTCACCATGCTATGCCGGGCATACTCGTCACAACGAGGGATTAGGGACAAGCTCGTGTCTACCCAAGACCACGACTTTCCCGCTTCCTACCGGTGTGCAAGAGAAGCTCACGAGGGCGATCCAAATCCTCAGGGTATCCATTGCTGGCCACAAACAACTCCAAAGTGCACTCATGCACGAGACTACATCGATACATAAACTGACACTTATACTCCAAGACAAAAGGTGCTGTGATCGTATCCAAACACCACAACAAATATTATGCCATAGTTCAGAAATGCTTGCCTTCAAGAGTATGCAAAGGATGCACTTATTGGAAGCTTTCCTTTTCCTCCAAAAATCCTATTTTGCAAAAATACACAAATACAAATATTTCAAACACAGTACCAAAACCTGTCTCAAATATTTTTTAAATAAATCTTAAAATACACTAGATGAAATTTGAGAGAGGTAGGAAAAAGAATCAACTCATTTGGAGTTTTATTTTAAAAGTTATAGCCAGTCAAAGTTTGGTCAAATCTGTTTTTAAATAAAACCAGAAAAAAGGAAAACGCTTCAGCAGAAATACGCTTTCGCAGCAGAGGAAACGCACTCGGGGGTTTGTGCCTCCACTTAAACAGAGAGAGGGCGCTGCGCGGGTCGCTGACAGTGGGTCCAGAGGGCCCACTGGTCAGGTTTGACTGGTCTTCCCTCCATCTCCTTTCTTCTGCCCGACGGGAGCGGGGCTCCGGCGATCGCCGGCGACGGACGGCGGCTCCTCGAGGGCATCTGCGGGCGGGGATGGAACGGCTAGACCGAGGCGGTCCTCGGGGTGGTTGTTGGGTCGGAGGAGGTGGCAGTAATCGTCGGCGGCGAGCTTCGCGGCGGAGGGAGGCTACGGTGTGAAGTGACTTAGGTGCTCCGGTGGTCTCCGACCGCAGTTGGGTAGCTGGGCAGCTCCGCAAGACTACGGGGAAGCTTCTGGTGGCGTTGGATTGGCGAAAGGGTGGCTGCCTACGACGAATCGCTCCGGAGTTTGGCGGCGGCCGAGCTGGCCGGAGTTGGGGGAAACGGTCTTCTCCGGTCGATCTACTGCGCGGGAAGCTCTATGGGGGAAGTCTGATGTCGCCTGAACGCTCGGAGGGGCTCGGGGTTCCTTTATATAGCGCGACGAGGCGGGCTCCGCGGCGGCAGAAGATAAGATCGCCGGCGACCGCTTTCCTGTAGTTGCAGGGCATTGTGGCGGCGACGAACGCATTCCGACGAGCGGGGGATAAGCACGGCCTGTGCTCCGGGGCAGCTGTCGTGCGCTGGTGGCTTGGGCGGCGCCGTCCGCGGCGGAATCCGCTGCCGACGCCGGCGTGCCGCCAAGGGCATGGCCAGCGGCGCAGCAGGACGCCAGAGAGATCGTGGAGCAGGGGGCGGCTAGTGCGTGGCTCAGCAATGCAGAGGGAGCCAGGGTCGGGTCACGTCGAGTGCGGCAGTGCGGCGTGTGGGCGTAGTGCGCGCGCGTGCAAAACATGCGCTCTGGGCGCGCCCAGAGCACGCACGGCAGGTGCTCGACGGAATGCCAGTGTGGTCTAGAGCGCGAGGGTGGAGCTGGCAAAGCACAGATCGAGGGTAGGGGTGGCTAGGAGCTCAGTGGACAAGGTTGATAGGCCAGGGGTTCAAGTCCACAATGCAAACCAGAGAGCTTGCCAAAACTGACTGTGCACCCCAGGTGTTCGACAGAATGTCCAGTGCACTTAGGCAACTCTTGGAGTGGCCAAAGTCTCCAGATCAGTGTCTCTTTAGATACATGAGATGGTGGTGAGATTAGTTTGGCAAAAACAGAAAGTTGATAGTGCAAGTTTTGCAAAACTCCAGTTTTGGGCAGAAAGAAAAGGGGTTTAGAACATGCACTTCAAAATCTCCAATGAGCCCAATCTCCTGGACTTAAGAGTTTGGTAGGGAGGGCTACAAGTAGGAAAAAGCTCAGGGTCACTAGAGCAAAGAAAATTAAGGTTGCTGTACAAATCATCAAATTGGACCAGAATGCAAAAGAGGTTGATCCACTCAAATTTTTCAAAGAACATAATTGGGTTTTTGCTTGAAGATGAATTGTATGCATCCACTGTCATCTCCAAACACTTGGAAGAATTTTTGAAGAAATATTTAAATGGGTTGCAGTGCAAAAGTGCCTACTGGACCAGATTGGAAAAATTGGTGTAGAGCTCAAAATCTCCAATGGCCAGAAGGTATATTTGCATAAAAGTGATGTGGAAACATCACATGACATCCCCAAATTTTGGTGGAATTTTTAGGAGCATTTATCAAATGGTTGTAGTGCAAATAGGCCCCAAATGCAAAAAGAAATCATTTTAAAGAAAGAAAGCTTTTTGAATAAATAAATCTTGCAACATTTAAATCCACTGATAAATAATGGTTTGATTATGGAGAGGAATCAAGTCCAACAATACCCTTGAAGGTTTCTCCCACTAGGGGCAAAAATCCAAAAATCACAAAAGGTAAAACTTGACAGATTGGAAGAGTTTTATTTCCTGGCAATATTTTAATAAACAAAAACAAGGCCAAAATTTTGGGGTGTCACACCGGGGAGTTTAATGGGCCTCATGGGCCTTAGTGGAGGAGAGAGAGGGGTTGCCAGGGCAGGCCGTGCGCCCCCTCCCCCTCTGGTCCGAATTGGACTAGGAAGGAGGGTGGCATCCCCCTTTCCTTCTCCCTCTCTCCTCCTTCCTTCTCTCCTACTCCTACTACATGGAAGGGGGGATCCTACTCCCAGTGCGAGTAGGACTCCCCATGGGGCGCGCCATAGGAGGGCCGGCCCTCCCCCTCCTCCACTCCTTTATATACGGGTGAGGGGGCACCCCATAGACACACAAGTTGATCATTGATCTCTTAGCCGTGTGCGGTGCCCCCCTCCACCATAATCCACCTCGGTCATATCGTCGTAGTGCTTAGGCGAAGCCCTGCGCTGGTAACTTCATCATCACCGTCATCACGTTGTCGTGTTGACGAAGCTCTCCCTCGAAGCTCTACTGGATCGTTAGTTCGTGGGACATCACCGAGCTGAACGTGTGCAGATCATGGAGGTGCCGTACGTTCGGTACTAGGATCGGTCGATCGTGAAGACGTACGACTACATCAACCGCGTTGTCATAACGCTTCCGCTTTCGGTCTATGAGGGTACGTGGACAACACTCTCCCCTCTTGTTTCTGTGCATCACCATGATCTTGCGTGTGCGTGGGAATTTTTTTGAAATTACTACATTCCCCAACAAAGTGTTCCTTGTGTTCCTCCTCATTCTTCGAGTACACCAAAATATTACCAATGAACACCACCACAAACTTATCCAAAAACTCCATGAATACCTTGTTCATCATACTCATAAAATAGGCAGGGGCATTAGTCAATCCAAAAGACATGACCGTGTACTCATATAGCCCATACCTTGTGGTAAAAGCTGTCTTGGGTATATCCTGTTCTCGGATCTTCAACTGGTGGTATCCTGATCGAAGATCGATCTTAAAGAATACTTTAGCTCCCTGCAGCTAGTCAAACAAATCATTGATCATCGGTAGTGGGTATTTGTTCTTGATCGTCACTTCATTCAAGGCCCGATAATCAAAAACCATTCTCAAAGATCGATCCTTCTTCTCAACTAAGAGCATCGGGGCTCCCCAAGGTGATGAACTTGGTCGGATATAACCTTTCTCCATTAACTCCTTAATCTGCTTCTTAATTTCCTCAAGATCATTTGCGGGCATCCGATATGGTCTCTTCGATATTGGTCAGATGCCTGGCAATAGCTCTATCAAGAACTCTATGTCTCAATCTGGTGGCATGCCTAGTAATTCTTCTGGAAATACATTCGGGTAATCCTTCACAACAGGCACTTCTTCCTGAACAACTCCCGAGAGTGAATTTACTTGGGTCCTCCTTGGTGCATGTCGTGATACATACTTGATCCTCTTTCCCTCCGGGGTGGTGAGTAGAATTGACCTACTAGCACAATAGATATTTCCTCCATACAAGGATAGCCAATCCATGCCTAATATCACATCCAATCCTTGTGACTCCAAGATTATTAGGTCTGAGGGGAAAACGTGCCTACCTATGGCTAATGGCATCTGAAAACATCCACTGCTTGCCATATACTCCGCTCCTGGTGAGCTTACTAACATAGGTGTCTTAAGGGCTTTGGTTGGCAACTTATACTTATCCACAAATCCCCTTGATATGTATGAATGCGATGCACCGGTATCAAAAAGAACAGTAGCAGTAAATGACTTAATCAAAAACTTACCTATAACTGCATCTGGCGGTTCTTCAACCTCCTCCACGTTAACGTGGTTCACTTGTCCTCTGGTGAAAGGGTTGGGCTTCTTCCCAGATTTCCCATTTCCGTTGCCATTCTTCAATTCTGAACAATCATTGGCATAGTGTCCAGTCTTCCCGCACTTGTAGCAGGTAACATGGCTCAGGTCCTTCTTAGCGGGTGTTGCTGGATTGGAACGGTTCTGGCTGCTGCTTGCTCCATTCCCATTTCCATTCTTGGGGCCACTGTGATTATGCGTGCTTCCTCCATTGTGAGTATGGCCTCCATGGTTATGGGTGTAACCTCCTGAGTTAGGGGTAAAGCGAGGCTTCTGCTGAGCTCCAGAATTATACTTCCCCTGTCCATACTTCCTTTTGCGGCTCTCTATCTGTTGCTGCTTGCCTTCTATCATAAGGGCCCTATCTACCAACTCCTGGTAGTTAGTAAATGTGGCCACCATCAACTGCATGCTCAGCTCATCATTCAGCCCTTCCATAAACTTCTCCTGCTTTGCGGCATCTGTGCCCACATCATCCAGGGCATAGCGGGCTAACTTGTTGAACTCATCCACGTATTGCCCCACGGTACGATTTCCCTGGCGTAAGTTGCAAAACTCACGCTTCTTCATACTCATTGCTCCAGTTAAGACATGTGCTGTGCGGAAAGCTTGCTGAAACTGATACCAAGTGACATTGGCTATAGGAAAAGTGACTGTATAATTCCCCCACCATGAGGCTGCGGGTCCATCCAGTTGGTGTGCAGCAAGCGCACCTTCTCAGCATCTGTGCAACCTGCGGTGGTCAGCTCCCTTCCAATCCTGCGGAGCCAGTCATCAGCAACAATCGGCTCGGTGCTACTGGAAAACACCGGTGGATTCAACCTCAGAAAACAGGCTAGGTTGTCAACTGGAGGTGGCGGTGGTGGGTTGTTGTTGTTGTTGCCTTGGTTCTGGACTAGTAGCTGCATCAAAGCATTCTGCTGCTGGATCAACTGAGTGAGCTCCGGTGGGAAGACAAATCCGGGGTCACATCTCGGAGGCATCTGATGGGTTTAGAGGGGAGAGGTTAGAATAGAGTGAGGTCTAAAGAGAAATCACTACCCATATGCACATGAGACAAACACACAATCATAATCACACCACTCAATTCAAAACAAGGCATACAATCGTTCTAACTATCGTTACAAAAAACTCGGACTATTACTATATACATGGGGGAATACTACTGATAATTGGTGGCCGACTAAAATTTTTGATCGGTTGAAGACTCCATGATATCTGCTGCAGCTTCGTCTTCATAATCATCATCACTATCTGGGTCGGAGTCGGTGTCGTTGATGATGATGTAGTCTTCGGGATGCTTGTCCTCTCCAGGTGCGGGATCTCCCATGAATACTCCTAGCTTCTTCTTCAGGTCTTCATTCTTCTCCAGTAATACCGCAATTTCTTCTTCATATCCATCGCGTGTAGACTTGAGTTCCTCTTCTAGCTCCATGCTCCTGGTCATCAACTTCTTCATGTCTATCATGCTGGCGCACATCTGGTTCTCCTGACGAAGAATGTGTTGGTTTAACTCCTGGATGTAGGCTGCAATGGACTTGTCCCTCCTGGTGCAAATCATCTCCCATTGCTCATCTCGGCGTCCGCATATCTGGTAAATGGTGTCCTTAAGATCCCTGTGATAAACTTCGCCGATGCGTCCCATGGCGATGTGGGCTGCCATGCTCTTTCCTAGATTCCAGGTTGGTGCATCAGAGGAAAACTCTATGGGCTCAGTAACTGGCGCGAATGTCCTTCCTGGAACATGAACTCGAATCATCCAATGCTCCTCTTCTGGTAAAGTGGCGATGTAGGTCCCGGTGAAGCTTGGTATTCCGATGTTCAGGTACCTAGTGGCTTCCTTCAAGTGTCGTCCAAAAGGTGTATCTTCATCCGGTTGAGCAAACTTGTTCCTTGGGTCCGCCATCTATAGAGTAGAAAATGGAGAAGAGTCAGAAATGAGTAGAGAAGAGGTTCCTATGGCTCATCTTAGTGGTCGCGTCCTACAATTAGCGTGTGCTCTGATACCATCTTGTAGCGACCCGACCTCATACGGTCAAATCTCTGTGTATAAGTGTCATTCCTGGATCGGTAATGCTGACACACACAGTACTTGAAGGATTTATAACAGAGTTCAGTCACACACTTATTACATCGAATGTCTCAAAAAAGAACTTATTACAATAAATATGGCTGAAGGCCATCTAAGTAGGATAACGGCGGAAGCTTTGAAGGTAAATGAGCCCTGCTATATGAACAAACATTTTTCATAAATGGGCCGGCCTAGTAGCGTTAGTTCACTGGTTTCGTTCTTTCTTTATTTTTGTTTATATTTTGAAACATTCTAATTAAATATATTCCAATTTTTTTTTGAGAACTCCAAAACATGATTTTGATAATTTACTTCAGAAAATTAAAAATGTTCACTGTAAATATGAAAAATGTTAACTCGTATAAATTTCTGTTAGCATAAATTTATAAAAATGTTAATAGCATTTAAAAGAAATGTGTGTGACATTTTGAAAATGTTCACCGGCTTAAAAATGTGTTTATACAATGTAAAATTTATTGTTGCAATTCAGAAAAATATCGTACCATTCAAAAACAATATGGATGTTACATTTGAAAAAGTGTTCATGAGTTTCAAAATATGTGCGTCACAATTTCTAAAAATGTTTATAAAATGATAAAAAAAATGTTCACATAGTTTCAGAATTAAAGTGTATCATTAAAAACATTAATCTGTATTTTAAAAATGTTTAACACATATTCAAAAATATATTCAAAAACATGTATTTGAAAAATGTTAAACATGCATAAAAATGTTTAATATGTATATTTTTTAAATGTATGAAAAATAGACATCAACACATTTATTGGAAAAATGTTAATCATGCAATTGAAAAATGTTAATCATGTATAATAAAAATATTCCTTATGTATATGAAAAATGAAGGAAATATGCCCTAGAGGTAATAATAAAGTTATTATATATTTCCTTATATCATGATAAATGTTTATTATTAATGCTAGAATTGTATTAACCGGAAACGTCATACATGTGTGAATACATAGACAAACAGAGTGTCACTAGTATGCCTCTACTAGACCAGCTCGTTGATCAAAGATGGTTATGTTTCCTAGCCATAGACATGAGTTGTCATTTGATTAACGGGATCACATCATTAGGAGAATGATGTGATTGACTTGACCCATTCCGTTAGCTTAGCACTTGATCGTTTAGTATGTTGCTATTGCTTTCTTCATGACTTATACATGTTCCTATGACTATGAGATTATGCAACTCCCGTTTACCGGAGGAACACTTTGTGTGCTACCAAACGTCACAACGTAACTGGGTGATTATAAAGGTGCTCTACAGGTGTCTCCGAAGGTACTTGTTGGGTTGGCGTATTTCGAGATTAGGATTTGTCACTCCGATTGTCCGAGAGGTATCTCTGGGCCCACTCAGTAATGCACATCACTATAAGCCTTGCAAGCATTGTAACTAATGAGTTAGTTACGGGATGATGTATTACGGAACGAGTAAAGAGACTCGCCGGTAACGATATTGAACTAGGTATTGAGATACCGACGATCGAATCTTGGGCAAGTAACATACCGATGACAAAGGGAACAACGTATGTTGTTATGCGGTTTGACTGATAAAGATCTTCGTAGAATATGTGGGAGCCAATATGAGCATCCAGGTTCCGCTATTGGTTATTGACCGGAGACGTGTCTCGGTCATGTCTACATAGTTCTCGAACCCGTAGGGGCCGCATGCTTAAAGTTCGATGACGGTTATATTATGAGTTTATGTGTTTTGATGTACCGAAGGTTGTTCGGAGTCCCGGATGTGATCACGGACATGACGAGGAGTCTGGAAATGGTCGAGACGTAAGGATCGATATATTGGACGACTATATTTGGATACCAGAATGGTTCCGGGTGAGATCGGGATAATACCGGAGCTCCGGGAGGTTATTGGAACCCCTCGGGAGGTATATGGGCCTTAATGGGCTTTAGTGGAAAGGAGGGGAAAGGAGCAAGGGAGGGGGCGCCCCCCAAGCCCAATCTAAATTGGGAGGGGGGCCGGCCCCCCTTTCCTTCCTCCCTCCTTCCTCGTCCTTCCCTCTCCCTCTCCAAATAGGAAAAGGAGGAGTCCTACTCCCGGTGGGAGTAGGACTCCCCCCTTGGGCGCGCCTCCTCCCCTTGGCCGGCCCTCTCCTCCCCCTTTATATACGGAGTAGAGGGGCACCCCATAGACACAACAATTGATCTCTTGGATCTTTTAGCCGTGTGCGGTGCCCCTCTCCACCATAGTCCACCTCGATAATATCGTAGCGGTGCTTAGGCGAAGCCCTGCGTCGGTAGAACATCATCATCGTCACCACGCCGTCGTGCTGACGGAACTCTCCCTCAAAGCTCGGCTGGATCGGAGTTCGAGGGACGTTATCGAGTTGAACGTGTGCAGAACTCGGAGGTGTCGTGCGTTCGGTACTTGATCGGTCGGATCGTGAAGACGTACGACTACATCAACTGCGTTGTGCTAACGCTTCCGCTTTCGGTCTATGAGGGTACGTGGACACACTCTCCCCTCTCATTGCTATGCATCACCATGATCCTGTGTGTGCGTAGGAATTTTTTTGAAATTACTACGTTCCCCAACAGTGGTATCAGAGCCTGGTTTTATGCTTAGATGTTATATGCACGAGTAGAACACAAGTGAGTTGTGGGCGATACAAGTCATACTGCTTACCAGCATGTCATACTTTGGTTCGGCGGTATTGTTGGATGAAGCGGCCCGGACCGACATTACACGTACGCTTACGCGAGACTGGTTCTACCGACGTGCTTTGCACACAGGTGGCTGGCGGGTGTCAGTTTGTCCAACTTTAGTTGAACAGAGTGTGGCTACGCCCGGTCCTTGAGAAGGTTAAAACAACACTAACTTGACGAACTATCGTTGTGGTTTTGATGCGTAGGTAAGAACGGTTGCTGCTTAGCCCGTAGCAGCCACGTAAAACTTGCAACAACAAAGTAGAGGACGTCTAACTTGTTTTTGCAGGGCATGTTGTGATGTGATATGGTCAAGACATGATGCTATATTTTATTGTATGAGATGATCATGTTTTGTAACCGAGTTATCGGCAACTGGCAGGAGCCATATGGTTGTCGCTTTATTGTATGCAATGCAATCGCCCTGTAATGCTTTACTTTATCACTAAGCGGTAGCGATAGTCGTAGAAGCAATAGTTGGCGAGACGACAACGATGCTACGATGGAGATCAAGGTGTCGCGCCGGTGACGATGGTGATTATGACGGTGCTTCGGAGATGGAGATCACAAGCACAAGATGATGATGGCCATATCATATCACTTATATTGATAGCATGTGATGTTTATCCTTTATGCATCTTATTTTGCTTTGATTGGCGGTAGCATTATAAGATGATCTCTCACTAAATTTCAAGATAAAAGTGTTCTCCCTGAGTATGCACCGTTGCCAAAGTTCGTCGTGCCGAGACACCACGTGATGATCGGGTGTGATAAGCTCTACGTCCATCTACAACGGGTGCAAGCCAGTTTTGCACACGCAGAATACTCAGGTTAAACTTGACGAGCCTAGCATATGCAGATATGGCCTCAGAACACTGAGACCAAAAGCTCGAGCGTGAATCATATAGTGGATATGATCAACATAGTGATGTTCACCATTGAAAACTACTCCATTTCACGTGCTGGTCGGTTATGGTTTAGTTGATTTGGATCACATGATCACTTAGATGATTAGAGGGATGTCTATCTAAGTGGGAGTTCTTAAGTAATATGATTAATTGAACTTAAATTTATCATGAACTTAGTCCTGGTAGTATTACCATATCTATGTTGTAGATCAATAGCTCGCGTTTAGCTCCCCTGTATTATTTTGATATGTTCCTAGAGAAAACTAAGTTGAAAGATGTTAGTAGAAATAATTGTTGGAAATATGCCCTAGAGGCAATAATAAATGGTTATTATTATATTTCTTTGTTCATGATAATCGTCTATTGTTCATGCTATAATTGTATTATCCGGAAATCGTGATACATGTGTGAATACATAGACCACAACGTGTCCCTAGTAAGCCTCTAGTTGACTAGCTCGTGGATCAACAGATAGTCATGGTTTCCTGACTATGGACATGGGATGTCGTTGATAACGGGATCACATCATTAGGAGAATGATGTGATGGACAAGACCCAATCCTAAGCATAGCATAAAAGATCGTGTAGTTTCGTTTGCTAGAGCTTTTACAATGTCAAGTATCTTTTCCTTAGACCATGAGATCGTGCAACTCCCGGATACCGTAGGAGTGCTTTGGGTGTGCCAAACGTCACAACGTAACTGGGTGACTATAAAGGTGCACTACGGGTATCTCCGAAAGTGTCTGTTGGGTTGGCACGGATCGAGACTGGGATTTGTCACTCCGTGTGACGGAGAGGTATCTCTGGGCCCACTCGGTAATGCATCATCATAATGAGCTCAATGTGACTAAGGCGTTAGTCACGGGATCATGCATTGCGGTACGAGTAAAGAGACTTGCTGGTAACAATAATGTGGATTGGATCCGTGTTCCGTGGATTATCCTCATTGCTGCACAGAAGAATTATGTCCTTGATGCATCGCTAGGTGACAGACCGATTGCAGGAGCAGATGCAGACGTTATGAATGTTTGGCAAGCTCAATATGATGACTACTTGATAGTTTAGTGCACCATGCTTAACGGCTTAGAATCGGGACTTCAAAGATGTTTTGAACATCATGGACCATATGAGATGTTCCAGGAGTTGAAGTTAATATTTCAAGCAAATACCCGAGTTGAGAGATATGAAGTCTCCAACAAGTTCTATAGCTAAAAGATGGAGGAGAATAGCTCAAGCAGTGAGCATGTGCTCAGATTGTCTGGGTACTACAATCGCTTGAATCAAGTGGAAGTTAATCTTCCAGATAAGACAGTGATTGACAGAATTTACTAGTCACCATCACCAAGTTAGTAGAACTTCGTGATGAACTATAGTATGCAAGGGATGACGAAAACAATTCCCGAGCTTTTCATGATGATGAAATCGACGAAGGTAGAAATCAAGAAAAGCATCAAGTGTTGATGGTTGACAAGACCACTAGTTTCAAGAAAAGGGCAAAGGGAAGAAGGGGAACTTCAAGAAGAACGGCAAGCAAGTTGCTACTCAAGTGAAGAAGCCCAAGTCTGTACCTAAGCCTGAGACTAAGTGCTTCTACTGCAAAGGGACTGGTCACTGGAAGCGGAACTGCCCAAGTATTTGGCGGATAAGAAGGATGGCAAAGTGAACAAAGGTATATTTGATATACATGTTATTGATGTGTACTTTACTAGTGTTTATAGCAACCCCTCGGTATTTGATACTGGTTCAGTTGCTAAGAGTAGTAACTCAAAATGGGAGTTGCAGAATGAACAGAGACTAGTTAAGGGTGAAGTGACGATGTGTATTGGAAGTGGTTCCAAGATTGATATGATCATCATCGCACACTCCCTATACTTTCGGGATTAGTGTTGAACCTAAAATAAATGTTATTTAGTGTTTGCGTTGAGCATGAATATGATTGGATCATGTTTATTGCAATACGGTTATTCATGTAATCTAGAGAATAATTGTTATTCTGTTTACATGAATAAAACCTTCTATGGTCATACACACCAACGAAAATGGTTTCTTGGATCTCGATCGTAGTGATACACATATTCATAATATTGATGCCAAAAGATGCAAAGTTGATAATGATAGTGCAACTTATTTGTGGCACTGCCGTTTGGGTCATATCGGTGTAAAGCGCATGAAGAAACTCCATAAAGACGTACTTTTGGAATCACTTGGTTATGAATCATTTGATGCCGGCGAACCGTGCCTTTTTGGGCAATATGACTAAAACTCTGTTCTCCGGAACAATGGAACGAGCTACTGACTTGTTGGAAATAATACATACCGATGTATGCGGTCCAATGAGTGTTGATGCTTGCGGCGGGTATCATTATTTTCTGACCTTCACAGATGATTTGAGCAGATATGGGTATATCTACTTGATGAAACATAAGTCTGAAACATTTGAAAAGTTCAAAGAATTTCAGAGTGAAGTGGAAAATCATCGTGACAAGAAAATAAAGTTTCTACGATATGATTGCGGAGACAAATTTTTGAGTTACGAGTTTGGTCTTCAATTAAAACAATGTGGAATAGTTTCACAAATTCATGCCACCTGGAACACCACAGCATAATGGTGTGTCCGAACGTCATAACCGTACTTTTTTAGATATAGTGCAATTTATGATGTTTCTTATTGATTTACCACTATAGTTTTTGGGGTTATGCATTAGAGACAGCTGCATTCACATTAAAGGGCACCATCTAAATCCGTTGAGACGACACCATATGAACTGTGGTTTGGCAAGAAACCAAAGTTGTCGTTTCTTAAAGTTTGGGGTTGCGATGCTTATAAGAAAAAGTTTCATCCTGATAAGCTCAAACCCAAATCGGAGAAATGTGTCTTCATAGGATACCCAAAGGAGACAGTTGGGTACACCTTCTATCACAGATCCAAAGGCAAGCTATTCATTGCTAAGAATGAATCCTTTCTAGAGAAGGAGTTTCTTTTTAAAGAAGTGAGTGGGAGGAAATTAGAACTTGATGAGGTAACTGTACCTGCTCCCTTATTGGAAAGTAGTTCATCACAGAAATCTGTTCCTGTGATTACTACACCAACTAGTGAGGAAGCTAATGATGATGATCATGTAACTTCAGATCAAGTTACTACCGAACCTCGTAGGTAAACCAGAGTGAGATCCACACCAGAGTGGTACGATAATCCTGTTCTGGAGGTCATGTTACTTGACCATGACAAACCTACGAACTATGAGGAAGCGATGATGAGCCCAGATTCCGCGAAATGGCTTGAGGCCATGAAATATGAGATGGGATCCATGTATGAGAACAAAGTGTGGACTTTGGTTGACTTGCCCGATGATTGGCAAGCCATAGAAAATAAATGGATCTTCAAGAGGCAGACGGACGCTGATAGTAGTGTTACTATCTACAAAGCTAGACTTGTCGAAAAAGGTTTTTGACAAAGTTCAAGGTGTTGACTACGATGAGATTTTCTTACTCGTAGCGATGCTTAAGTCTGTCCGAATCATGTTAGCAAATTGCCACATTTTATGAAATCTGGCAAATGGATGTCAAAACTACATTCCTTAATGGATTTCTTAAAGAAGAGTTGTATATCATGCAACCAGAAGGTTTTATCGATCCGAAGGATGCTAACAAAGTGTGCAAGCTCCAACGATCCATCTATGGACTGGTGCAAGCATCTCGGAGTTGGAATATATGCTTTGATGAGTTGATCAAAGCATATAGTTTTATACAGACTTGCGGTGAAGCCTGTATTTACAAGAAAGTGAGTGGGAGCACTACAACATTTCTGATAAATATATGTGAATGACATATTGTTGATCATAATTATTCTGCAAAGCATAAAGGAGTGTTTGAAAGGAGTTTTTCAAAGAAAGACCTCGGTTAAGCTGCTTACATATTGAGCATCAAGATCTATAGAGATAGATGAAGACGCTTGATAAGTTTATTCAATAAGTACATACCTTGACAAGATTTTGAAGTAGTTCAAAATGGAACAGTCAAAGAAAGAGTTTTTGCCTATGTTACAAGGTGTGAAATTGAGTAAGACTCGAAACCCGACCACGACAGAAGATAGAAAGAGAATGAAAGTCATTCCCTATGCCTCAGCCATAGGTTCTATAAAGTATGCCATGCTGTGTACCAGATCTGTTGTATACCCTACCACTGAGTTGGGCAAGGGAGTACAATAGTGATCTAGGAGTAGATCACTGGACAGCGGTCAAAATTATCCTTAGTGGAATAAGGATATGTTTCTCGATTATGGAAGTGACAAAAGGTTCGTCGTAAAGGGTTACGTCGATGCAAGTTTTGACACTGATCCAGATAACTCTAAGTCTCAATCTGGAGACATATTGAAAGTGGGAGCTATTAGCTAGAGTAGCTCCGTGCAGAGCATTGTAGACATAGAAATTTGCAAAATACTTACGGATCTGAATGTGACAGACCCGTTGACTAAAATTATCTCACAAGCAAAACATGATCACACCTTAGTACTCTTTGGGTGTTAATCACATAGTGATGTGAACTAGATTACCGACTCTAGTAAACCCTTTGGGTGTTGGTCACATATCGATGTGAACTATGGGTGTTAACCACATAAAGATGTGAACTATTGATGTTAAATCACATGGCGATGTGAACTAGATTATTGACTCTAGTGCAAGTGGGAGACTGAAGGAAATATGCCCTAGAGGCAATAATAAAGTTATTATATATTTCCTTATATCATGATAAATGTTTATTATTCATGCTAGAATTGTATTAACCGGAAACGTGATACATGTGTGAATACATAGACAAACAGAGTGTCACTAGTATGCCTCTACTAGACCAGCTTGTTGATCAAAGATGGTTATGTTTCCTAGCCATAGACATGAGTTGTCATTTGATTAACGGGATCGCATCATTAGGAGAATGATGTGGTTGACTTGACCCATTCCGTTAGCTTAGCACTTGGTCGTTTAGTATGTTGCTATTGCTTTCTTCATGACTTATACATGTTCCTATGATTATGAGATTATGCAACTCCCGTTTATCGGAGGAACACTTTGTGTGCTACCAAATGTCACAACGTAACTGGGTGATTATAAAGGTGCTCTACAGGTGTCTCCGAAGGTACTTGTTGGGTTGGCGTATTACGAGATTAGGATTTGTCACTCCGATTGTTGGAGAGGTATCTCTGGGCCCACTCGGTAATGCACATCACTATAAACCTTGCAAGCATTGTAACTAATGAGAGAGTTATGGGATGGTGTATTACTGAACGAGTAAAGAAACTTGACGGTAACGATATTGAACTAGGTATTGAGATACCGACGATCGAATCTCGGGCAAGTAACATACCGATGACAAAGGGAACAACGCATGTTGTTATGCGGTTTGACCGATAAAGATGTTCGTAGAATATGTGGGAGCCAATATGAGCATCCAGGTTCCGCTATTGATTATTGACCGGAGACGTGTCTCGGTCATGTCTTCATAGTTCTCGAACCCGTAGGGTCCGCACGCTTAAAGTTCAATGACGGTTATATTATGAGTTTATGTGTTTTGATGTACAGAAGGTTGTTCGGAGTCCCGGATGTGATCACGGACATGACGAGGAGTCTTGAAATGGTCGAGACATAAAGATCGATATATTGGACGACTATATTTGGATACCGGAATGGTTCCGGGTGAGATCGGGATAATACCGGAGCTCCGGGAGGTTATCGGAACCCCCCGGGAGGTATATGGGCCTTAATGGGCTTTAGTGGAAAGGAGGGGAAAGGAGCTAGGGAGGGGGCGCCCCCCAAGCCCAATCCGAATTGGGAGGGGGGCCGGTCCCCCTTTCCTTCCTCCCTCCTTCCTCTTCCTTCCCTCTCCCTCTCCAAATAGGAAAAGGAGGAGTCCTACTCCCGGTGGGAGTAGGACTCCCCCTTGGGCGCACGTCCTCCCCTTGGCCGGCCCTTTCCTCCCCGCTTTATATACGGAGGAGAGGGGCACCCCATAGACACAACAATTGATCTCTTGGATCTTTTAGCCGTGTGTGGTTCCCCTCTCCACCATAGTCCACCTCGATAATATCGTGGCGGTGCTTAGGCGAAGCCCAGCGTCGGTAGAACATCATCATCGTCACCACGCCGTCGTGCTGACGGAACTCTCCCTCAAAGCTTGGCTGGATCGGAGTTCGAGGGACGTCATCGAGTTGAACGTGTGAAGAACTCGAAGGTGCCATGTGTTCGGTACTTGATCGGTCAGATCGTGAAGACCTACGACTACATCAACCGCGTTGTGCTAATGCTTTCGCTTTCGGTCTACGAGGGTACGTGGACACACTCTCCCCTCTCGTTGCTATGCATCACCATGATCCTGTGTGTGCGTAGGAAATTTTTTGAAATTACTACGTTCCCCAACAAAAAATTCATAATGTGTACGAAATATATAGACATGTGTCGATTTAAAAAAAAAAGGAAAAGAAGGACCGCAAAGAAACCCGAGGAAAGAACGACATAAACCAAATAATATAAATAAAGAAAAGGAACAAGAGAAAAAGAAAAACCAATGAAAACTGTTGCAAATGTTCTTATATTATGGGATAGAGGGAGTAGATGACTTTTGGTTGTTCTTCTGCATTTTTTTCCTTTGCAAAGATAGACAAGAGATAAACATCATGTGCGGGTTAACCTTTGTGTGGCTATTAGCACACCTAGATACCAAGTCGAAATAATATGTATGATGCTCATAAATAGAGCTTGCTTGTGGCCTTGTGGGAGGATGACACACTCTCATTAATACTTTGGTTTTATATCTCATAAGGAAAATGTGAAGTTTGAGATTTTTGACTGAACTCAAGGAATTTTCAGGTGATTCTACATTCCTTATCGATTTACCTATCCTTGAGAAATGCTTGGCGGTAAGACATGATAACTATACTTTATGTTTTCGCTTCTCTAGTTTATTTTGGTAAATTTATTCTGGATTTGGTTATTTACAACCAGAATGCCAATGTTCAAGTGTGTGAATCAAAAATTAGCATATGGCTCGATATTAAGTTGTGTTATATCTTGGGAAGCTGTAGCGATCCGACCTCAGACGGTCAAATCTCTGTGTATAAGTGTCATCCCTCGACCGGTAATGCTGACACACACAGTACTTGAAGGATTTATAACAGAGTTCAATCACACACTTATTACATTGAATGTCTCAAAAGAGAACTTATTACAATAAATATGGCTGAAGGCCATCTAAGTAGGATAACAGCGGAAGCTTCGAAGGTAAATGAGTCCATCAACTCCAACGGCACAGCTGAGTGCACGACAATGACCTAGCGCACCTTACTCTTCGTCTGAAAACTCTGCAACATAATACGTTGCAGCCTGTGTAGGTCAGCACATGGAATATGCTGGCAAGATAACACTATAGAGCAATGAACAAGTAACAGCTATAACTATATGCATATATGGCTGGTGGAGGCTCTATGTTTATCATTTGTAGAAAGCTAGTTCGGGCCGGCAGCGGTGGCTGGCGGGCCGGCCTGCTCGGCTGGGCCTTCGGCCCAGTCGGGCGGGAAGAAGATTTTTTTAAATAAAATTCCACCCAAAGAAAAATCCTAATAAAATATAGAAAAATTCTAAAAATACCAGAAACAATTTTCGCCGTCTAAACCTAATATTTAGAACAAGGTGAACATTTTTCTGGCCTAAAAATGTAATTTTCAAAAATGCATATTTTTCTAATTCAAATAAAATAGCAATTAAAATCCAAATAAAATATGAATTTGATTTTAAATTTCTTCTCCAATATTCCTTTCATTTGAAGAAGTTATTTTATCTTCTCTCTTTTATTTTTGATATTGGAAATAATTGGAGAGGAAAATATTAAAACCAAACTGATCCTCTTTTCAAATTTGAGAAAAATTCAAATATGAAAATAAATGAAATCCCCAACTCTCTCCTTGGGTCCTTGAGTTGCTTAAGATTTCTAGGATCTCAACCAAAATGTAAATAAAATATGATATGCATATGATGACCTATGTATAACATCCAAATTGAAAATTGAGATGTTACAAACTTACCAAATGATAGAACACTTTAAAAAGAGTTTCTTTATTCATAGTGAAAAAGGGAGTTGCTTAGCACTATTGATTCTGCAATGTAGTGCCATGTGTGTGTGGAGCTGAGGTAGACACGTTCCATTTTCGTTGGGTTTCATGGCTTTCTGCACGTGTTCTTAGAGGCACTGGACCATCATGGCTTTGCACATATTTTTAGAGGCACTGGACCAGTCGAAATTCAGAAGGGATTCACATAGAAGACTGGCTACAATGGACCATCAATACTTAGAAAGCTTACAGAAACACCGAGGGTTCATATCTACAAATGTGTATATAGTTTAGCTGGAGTGATTGCAGATTGCAACACCCACCTTATGTTAAGAAGAAAAACCGTATAGTTCCAAACTTCCAATTATTCCTATAGCTATCAAAAATAATTTTTTCCTGGTGTTTGCTTGCTATGAAAAATGAGGTCTAGTACTAATGTGTATATAAGCAGAGTATTCCAGATTGAGTAATGCTAGAGTTATAGACAGATTCTATATACATTTCAATGTTTTAGCTTCCATAGTGACAGCAATTTGCAAGACCAGATGTTGTCTTATGTTTGAGAGTTTCATAAATTCTACGATCACATATGTAAGGAGCTAGCGCTTTTTATAGGCCTTCAAGTACCTCTGCGTGTTTGTATGCTAATGAATAATTGGGTTTGTAATACCAAGCATGTCGGCTTGTTTATACTGATGAAGCATAAATGTTCATGGCAAACCAACAACTTTTGCTTACGTTTTGAACCAACGTTCCTGCTTTCAGCCGCTATAATCTGCATTGCTTCTGTGTTGTTGCTTGGCCTTGTTTATCTCTTGAGTTACCATAACATGGGTGACCAGAGCTATCTGTATGATGCATCTCTGCCTATGTAGCGCTATGTATGAACATCATAACTAAATATCTATTCCCTTATGCTTGAACGATTTTATGATTGGTGTCTAGATATTTCAACTTGCATGGTTTAAATACTTGGTTCACTCTTGGCCTTGTGGTATGCTTTTGAAACAAAAATGACGAAAGAAATATATGCTTTCGCCTTTAAATGCACGTCCAAAGGCCTCTCACATTGTAAATATTATTACTCTTTCAATAATTGGCTTGCTCTCGCCCTTGCGTCATCAGCACAATGGGTCATCTAGTCAGGATAAAAATTAAAGGAACATTGTCAGGGAAACAGGGTCAGTACTTCTGTATATGAAGACTCACTCCATAGTGGATCATGAAAATAAAATGTATGGAGAAGGGATGTCCATGTCAAACCAAATAAATAAATAGGTAGATAGATGAACTAAGGAAAAGTTAAAACCTCCATGAAAGAGTGGAAAAGTTTCCGGGAAATCAAATTAGAACTAAAAATAGTCCTCTGCTCGGATTTTTTTTTTCAAAATGTTGTTGAAAATTTCATGGGCCACACCTTGGGTACAGAGTACCCAAGAAATGTTGAGAAAGGATTTTGTAAAGCATTTTTAATGCAGGCATTATTGAAGTGTAGATTTTGGCTTTAGCATACCTGCAAGGCTTTTAACTATTATTTCAATTATGTAACTAATACAATAATTGTATAGGATGAAATGCACTTTATTTTATAATGACATCAATGTGTTCGATATGTTAGCAATTTTTCGATTGATTTAAATTCACTGATAAATCATGATGCTAGCAATGACAGTATGAAGGTCATACCCATTTCTAAACATGTGAGCACATACCGAACATAGAACCATGAAGATAGTAAGTACGACTAGCATATGAACCACTAAAACAAGGATGAACATGTCATACTCTTCAGTAGGCCAGGACTGTGCTGCGACGATGACAGTGGCTTCCTCAACATCCTTCTTGACAGCGTTGTCAACCACGGTGTAGATATCAAGGAAGTAGTTGAAGCAGTGGATAAAGACAAACAACAAGCGGTCACGCCGAGGCGGTCCCAAAAACCTTAACGCCCTTCTCCTAGTGCAGGATCACAAAGGATGGGGTTCCGAAGGCCTGCTCTCCCGAATGGCCGTGCATGCAGTCGATGAGATGGGACCGTCGGAAGCAACAATAGTGAGTGGAACGACAGTAGCAGCTAGTATTATGCGCGATGAGGCAGAGCAAGTGTGTCATCTAGGCTTGCCAACGCCTCCATTATATAGGTTGTCGGGTAGGGAGTTGTGGGCATGGGCTTAGGCCCACGATCGAGTTGGCAACAACCTACAATCCGACGTCTCGGGTAGTGGCACATCCATTAGCGACTCATAATGAATAAATTAATCATTTCCAATTGGCAAAATAAAGCACACACATGACAAAAGGTCCGAGCTTGACTCGGCTCATCCAAGAAACAGGATGCACGTGGCGTCCTGTGGCGGAGGGGTGCGCGTGTACCACTCCCTTTTTCATGCTCCAATAGCACGTGGAAGAGAGTCCCTTATAAGAAGGTCTCATCTTTCCTTCGCTAGCGTGGTGGCACTAAACTTCCCACCATGTCATGACACCTCGCACACGCCTTAGTTATTTTCATCATTTATTGTTTTTAGGCCAAAGGCCCATCTATAATTCAGCAACCTCTCACCTGATCTCGTAGGCACGTTTTGGAGACCTATTTGATGCTCTTTGCAACAAATAGGAGGTTGCCACACAAGGGGCATCTTGATGGGTCGGCCCATGCACGCTGCAGCGAGAAGAGCAGAGCAAGTGAGCACTATAGAGGTCGGTGTTGTAGCAAGTAAGACTACTGTCAAGAAAACACCGATACTTTTAGCAACCAGCGTATCCGTATCAGATACCGTATCTGATACTAATTCTTTCACGATACTCCCTGATACCGCTCAGGATGTAGTGTCCGTGGTGGCTCCCTCCCCCGGTGCTCGCGCAGTCCCGCTCCCCTCCTCTCCCCCTCCAATTATCATGTAGAATTCTACTAAATGGGAGGCTATTGACTCCCTCCTCCCTTTCTCTCTAACTGATCGATAAACACTTGGTTGTTGGTTATTCCTCTTGTTGGAATCATGAATAAGAAGATATAAGATAATAGACTGCACTCACTAGATATACGGTAAATAGCTTGATGCTTAATTGATAACATTTTTTATTGTTTTCAGAAATAGTCAGCGTATCCGAAATGACGTATTTATGTATCAGTATCGAATCGAAACCGATACACGTATTCGTATCGAGGCAATCCAAGTCTACTTTACTTGCATCCAACATTCTGGTCCCCTGGAAGTACTGCAGCGCCCGGGTTACTCTAGGAAACGTTAATTTTTTAGTTGTTTTTCAATGCAAATAAATTTTAAAATTTCTAACACTTTTCGAAAATTTGGAACATTTTCCAAAAATTTGGATATTTTTTGAATTTGTGATCAATTTTTGAAAACAGGAACATAAACTGAAATTATGAATAACTTTTGGAAAACACACACATTATGAATTTTGAACTCTTTTTTGAAAACAAAGACTTTTAAAATTCCATAAAAATGGAACATGAACATTTTTGTAAAATTCCTGAAATCATGATTTTTTTTTGTAAATATGAACATTTTTAATTAATTTCTGGAAATAAAATAGGACCAAATTTTGTATTTGTGAACCTTTTTTGAAATTCAAAACAAAAATTTGAACCATGGACATTTTTTGAAATTCCGGAGATTTTTTTAACCGATTCCGAAGATCTTTTTTTTAAGAAAACTTTTTGGAAAAGAGAAAAAAGGGGAAAGAACGAAAAACAAAGAAAAGCCTGTTAAAAAACAACAGAAAAAAGAGGAAGAAAACCAGATAAAACCGCACCGGAACCACAAACCAGGAAGAAGTGAGCGAGCGAGACCAGGACCTGGTCGTTGCCTCTGTGCTCTATCTGCCCTCCTCCCACCAGGACCGGCACACCCTCCTCCCACCACCCACCAGGACCTGTTTGTTGCTTCCCGCATTCGCCGCCGCTGCAGAAACACGGCGACAATGTCACACTCTTTCTCCAGCTCCGTTTCCTCATGCGCCAACGAGCTGCTGAACGAACTCCACGACCATCTGGGCTTCAGGACGCTCAGGCCAGAGCTCGCGCACCAACTGTTCGATGAAATGCTACGCCAACCAGTCCCAGTATCAGTACGTGCACTCAACGACTTATTTGTTGCCCTTGCGCGTGCGCCGCCCTCCACCATCTGCACCGACGGACCTGCCCTCGCCATTGATCTCTTCAACCGCATGGCCCAAGCAGGCCGTCGCCAGGTGATAGCACCCACCATTATCACCTACAACATACTAATTGACTGCTGCCACCGAGCATGCCGCCCGGACCTAGGGCATGCCTTCTTCGGTCGCCTCCTCAAGACAGGCATCACAATGAGCGTCATTACCTACAACAGCCTATTCATGTGCCTCTGTGACATGAGGCGAACAAAGGAGGCTCTGAACATGCTGCTCCATAGGATGCCCGATGACTTGCCTAATGTCATCTCCTACTCAGTGATTCTCAAGAGTTTCAGCGACAGTGGGAGGAGCCAGCTTGCGCTTGACCTGCTCCAAATGATGGCCAAAAAAGGTGCTGACCACTCCCCCGACGTGATGTCATACAACATAGTAATTGATGGCTTTTTTAAAGAGGGTGAAGTAAGCAAAGCATGCGATCTATTCCAAGAAATGATACGACAGGGGATTGTGCCTACTAAGGTGACATATATCTCCATTATCAATGCGCTGTGCAAAGCAAGAGCAATGGACAAGGTAGAGGTGGTTCTTCGATCAATGGTTCATAATGGTGTCCAACCAGATGCTGTCACATATAGTAGCATGATCCAAGGATATTCAACTTTGGGCCAGTTGAAAGAAGTTGCTAGGTTGTTGCAAGTAATGAGAAGCCAATGTTGTATGCCAAATGTTGTTACTTGCAGCTCAGTCATGGATTACCTTTGCAAGCATGGAAGAATCAAAGAAGCCGAGGAAATATTTTATTCCATGGCCGTGAATGGACGAAAACCTAATGTCATCTCATACTCTATTATGCTCCATGGGTACGCTATAGAAGGAACCCTTATTAAAATGATTGATCTCTGTGAGCTGATGGCAAGAGATGGAGTTGTACCCGACCTCCGTTGTTTCAACATACTGATTAATGCATATGCTAAGTATGGCATGATGGATGTGGCCATGCTTTTCTTTGAAGACATGTAGCAGGGTGTGAATCCTAATGAATTCACTTATTTAACTATGATATATGCATTTTGCAAGATGGGGAGGATGGATGACGCGATGGAAAAATTCAGTGAGATGATTGATATGGGAGTACCAGTTGACACAGAAGTTTACATGTGCATGGTTGAGGGTTATTTTAATCATGGTGACTCCATGAAAGCCAAGGAATTTATTACCAGAATGAAGAACAGGGATATTCATCATAGGCCGCGGAAAGGTAATTGATGAACATGGCATCTTTGACTTGGCTACCCGTACTGGTGAGAGGTCTGATCCTACTACATTCACTAAAATTATCAATGGATGTTGCTTATCGCCAAGATGGAGAAATCATTTAGAGTACTTGACGCTATGATATCAGTTGGCGTGAGGGCTAGTGTTGTTACGCAACACCGTAACTTAGCATGCATATGCTCTCAGTCTTGATATGCTCTAAATTTGTTGTTATCCTGATTACTCCAGCGTCCACTAGAATTAGAGAAGTGTGAATTAGGCCTTATGGTTGTTAGTTGCTGTTTACTGGTAGTCGGGTAGATTGCCTAGTTCATTTTTTTCAAGGCACTGCAATATTTAGGGTGGATTGTGACCTGGCTGAGAGGTGTTGGATGTATAATTCCTTGTGTCCAAGATTGCTCTTCATACTTCATACTCCCTCCGTCCCAAAATTCTTGTATTAGATTTGCCTAAATACGGATGTATCAAGTCACATTTTAGTATTAGATATATCCGTATCTAGAAAAATCTAAGACAAGAATTTTGGGACGGAGGGAGTATATGACGGACAATGGAAGAGTTATCTATTGATAAGTTACAACTGAGAGTTGTTGCTGTCTTTGAAGGAGAAAGAGAACAATTTCACTTTCTTTGCCATAAATAACGGCGTGCTGAAGTCCAAACAGTACAATTGGTCAGTGATCGTGAAGCTTTAGTATTGAGACAAATGTTTTGTATGAAGATATTGTTAGCTGGGTTCTTCCTAGTAGCACCTTCATCATGATTTACTGCTATTAGCCATTAGGCTTATGGTTGCAGCTGTCATTTCATTTAAATTACACACACTTCCTTCATGTGTTTTACTCTTGATGTGAGATCTCTAGACCTGGTTGAGAACACTAAGCAACATCCTGTCCAGTGCATCCATCGGTGCATCATCAGCAACCGCTTGACTAAGCGATTGGATTGAAAACTGGGGGAGTGATCCTTTTTCTGAATATATGGAGTATTTAACCAAAAACTACCACATTTCACGGAAACGTGACAGAAAACTACCACTTTACGATTTTGTGCGGAAAACTACCACTTTTGTCCTAATCCGTGGCAAAAAACTACCAAGTCTCGAAACCGGTCGCTTCGCCCGCGCTAAGCACCAAACTGACCAGCCGGTCCCACGTTTCAGGTGCCACGGTGGCCAATCGACGCCCGCCGCGCGTTAACGGCCATTAATGGCGCGTCCGCGGTCGGAAACGGCGGCTGTCGGTCGGAACGGTCAAGATCTAATCCATTGGACCCATTCCCCTCTCGCGCTTCACTCTCTCCCTCCTCTCCCTCTGTCCTCAGTCTGACCTAGGTGGCAGCCGCCATGGAGTCGGTGATTCCGGACGGGGGCGGCGGCGAGATGGGTGGCAGTGACAGCGGCGCCGGTGGCACAAGTTTGGACGCTGTGGGCTCGTTCTCTGAAGTAGATAATTGGTTGGGGAGCAGCAGCTACGCGACGCAGGCAGGGTTTCAGCAGCTGGAGGCACCGCTCGCCCAGTCATCGCCGACGCCTGGATGTTCTAAGGGTGGCAGGTATGGAGAATCTCTTGCTTAAATGCACATGTTTTTCTTCAATCTGGCAACTTAGTGAGACTTTGTTTCTGTTTGTTGAACATGTTTAGTAAACTTTATTGCAACTCTAGTTCTGTCAATTTCAATTCAATTGATGAGCACATATTTGTGCAGTTTGGCTGACCAGAAGTGGGAGATATGGTTTCATTTAGAAGGAAGAAACCTTGTGAAAAGGGGTATGAGTCAGATATTTCTTTTCTTACTCTACAATCACTCATTGCTAGTGAAGGGTATGGGGAGAGTGATTACATGTACTATGTGAAGGAGGAGGAAATTGAATCAGAAAGAGTAAACTATTTAGGTAATGAAGCTAGTGTTCATGAAATGTTGGAGTTTTTTTCATCATGTCAAGGTTGTGAACATAAAGGTTGTGAGAAATGTTGAACCTGGAATTAGTACATAGGCTAATGCGAATTACATGAACACTCAAGAGAGCTACTGTGTGAAAAAGGTCGTGGAGCAATCTGAGCTTCAGAATCAGGTAGATGATAGAAAGGCTCAGCTTGAGAGGAGCAGGATTCAAAGAGAGGCAGATTTGAACCACTTTGAAGGAGACACTGAAGTGTCTGAATTTTGTTCTGATGATTCAGTTCATTCAGATGGGAGTGCTGAAGCTGTTCAAATGGAAATAGAGTGTGCCTCTGAAGAGGACAGAGCACTGGAAAGTACTGCTATTGTGAAACATGTGAAGAACCCTGGTCCAACTAGCAGATGTCACAATGAGGTAGAGAAAAAACGTTTTACAGATTGGTTTCCTGAAGCAGATGAGTTTTGTTTTGCTGGTGATGTAGGCATAAGTGATGAGGAAGAAGAAGATGAAGTTGAACTACCATACCTCATGAAGAAGCCAAAGACAAAGAGTAGTAAGAAAAAGATGAAGGAAAGGGTATATTTTGACCCCAAAATTCCCAATTCACATTTACTGTTGTGCAAGAGCTTGTGTTTTGACAGTGTTTACCAGTTCAGAGAAGCATTAAGGGATTTTCATATAAGGACTTTGAGGTCTTTTCACTACCACAGGAACTCCCCAACAAGAATTATTGTTTTGTGTTCACAGAGAGAGCATGGATGTGAATTTTACATGTGTGCCTCCAGGATAGCTCATGAAAGAATTTTTTGCATTAAGAAGTGTAACATGGAGCACACTTGTCCAGCATCAGCAGAGAACACAAAGGTTACTACTAAGTGGCTTTCAAAAGCAGTTGAGCCTTCTCTTAGAGCAGATCCTAGAGCTCTTGTAGATGCACTTATTAAAAATAGCAAATTCAAGTTTTCAGTTGATGTATCAAAGAGTGTGGCCTGTAGGGCAAGGAGGAAGGCTATCAAGGTTGTGCAAGGTGACCAGAAGGAGCAGTACTATAGACTGAGGGACTACCTGCAAGTAGTTATTGATACAAACCCTAGTAGCAGGTGTATAGTTACAACATTTGAGGACCCATAAAACCCTGCACCAACTCCTAGATTTAAGTACATGTTCTACTGCTTGCATGCATCAAAGCAAGGATTTCTTAATGGTTGCAGGCCCTTTATAGGTAAATCTACATCTGCATTTTGTTCAAAATAACTTGTTGATAAATTTATGGTAGCTAATGTGGGTATGGATGCAGGGCTTGATGGTTGCTTCATCAAGCTAACCACTGGACAACAAATTCTTGCAGCCATAGGAAGAGATGGCAACAACAACATCTACCCCATAGCCTTTGGTGTGGTTCATAAGGAAGATTCAGAGAGTGGACATGGTTCCTAACCCAGCTAAGATGTTGCATTGGAAGTGGAAGCAAATTTGGAACCTACACCATTATTTCTACAGGCAAAAGGTATGCACCCTATCTTAGCCAGTAGTTCAGATATATATAGTTATTACTGGCTTTATTTCTTTTTGTTCATGACCATGGTTATTAATTTGTAATCAGGGTCTTCTTAAGGCTATAAATGAGGTGTTCCCTGATTCCCTCAGAGATACTGCCTCAAGCACCTATATGCAAATTTTCAGTCAGTTGGTTTCAGAGGAGCAGAATTAAAGAAGCTAGTAGATCAGGCTAGCTACTCATTCACCAAACATGGCCATGAATTAGCAATGGCAGAGCTTAAAGCAGAGTGTGAGGATGCCTGGAAGTGGCTTAAAAAATTCCAAAGGAGACTTGGTGTAGGTCTGCAATGGATTACAATTGCAAAACTGATCTTGTTGTGAAAAACCTTAGTGAGGTTTTCAACAAAATGATCCTTGATGTTAGGGCCAAACCAATTAGGACTATGTTTGAAGGAATTAGGACTAAGCAGATGATCAAAAGGCAGAAGACTAGGGAAAAGATAGAGACCGGCAGGTGCATGATCACACCCAACTATTTAGAGAAACTGGAGGAGAATAAGAAGTATGCCAAATTTTGTGAGGCACATAGGGCTGGTCCTGACATTTGGCAAGTGTCTAGTGGTGAAAATCAGTATTGTGTGAACATAGCTACTAACTCATGTGACTGCAGGAGGTGGGACATGCAATAGCAGCAATGAGCAAGCTTCACATGCACCCAGAGGACTATGTGCATGAGTTTTTCAAAAAACCACTATATATTGAAGCATAAAAAGACATAGTGTACCCTGTCCCTGGTCCTGAATTCTGGCCTGACACCCATACTCATGATATTGAGCCCCCAATGTTCAAAGAAAAACCAGGGAAGAAACAGACAGCTAGGAGAAAGGGCCAGTTTGAGGTGCCTGCACCAAAGGACACAAGCAGGATGGGAACAATTACATGCAGCAATTGTGGTCTACAAGGCCATAGATATACTAATTGTGGGAAAGCTCTAAAACCAAGTCTTGAGATGAGAAAGAACTTACACCAGGTCATTTAGAAATGTTGCATTCTTTGTTTAATTATTTTAGGTCTGGTCTATTTACTAACTGTTTTAATTCTGTCATGCAGGAGAATAGAGAAATTTTTAGGGGTTCTTCTAGTGCTACACATCCAGCTCCACAACCACCACATCAACACCAAACTTCATAGATGCCAGCCTCATCTGCTCCACCTCCTAAAGCAATGAGGAATAGAAAAACAACAACAGATAAGAGAGGTTCAGCTTCAACAGTTTCAGCAGGAGCAGCCAGGTCTTCACCAGCACCTCCAGGAGGATCAGCATCAACAAGAGCTCCAAGAGGATCATCATCAACAAGAACATTCAATGCACCAAGAACATCCACTAGAGAACCTGGGATATTAGCAGGCAAGAGGAAGAGGAAACCTCCTAGCAAGTTTGCAGCCTATTTCAATGCTAGTGGAAACCATTGAAACTCTGTTACTAAGTTTGTGTTCTGCTACTAAGTTTGATTGTATGCTACTAAATTTGTGTTCTGCTACTAAGTTTGTGTTCTGCTACTAGCCTGGTTAAATTCAGACATGTGAACTTGTGGAGAATGTTCAATGTATGGTACTTAATTTGTGATACTGGCAGGTGCATGTTTAGGAAAGTTTTAATTTGTTTAATTTTTTTTAATTTGCCATTTGTGATACTAGCCTGGTTAAATTCAGACATATGAACCAGAAGTTACAGTCAAATTCATTTTAGACTCCCAAAAAAACTCTACACAAAAATAGTTTGGCCTGGGGCTCGAACCCAGGACCTTAGTGTTGTAAACGTGCGTTCAATACCAATGGGCTAGTGCTAGTGATTTGTTTGACTAGCATCGGCCATCCTAGTTATATTTAGTTAGGCACGTCGTCTGTTCAATGTGCATTGCGGCCATTTGCGTGGTGAGCGTGCGTTGAGTATCAGTAGCCGATTTGGATTCTCAGCCTTTAATACGTGTCCACCCACCGCTCTCTCTGCTCACTCGCCCACTCGCCGCTCGCACCGCCCACTCCACTTCCCCCTCTCTCCTGTCGAAATCCCCACTGACAACCACCCCCACCGCCGTCGCCATGGACTGGCAGCTGGCCATCGAAAATCTCGCCGGCAACAACCAGGAGCTGCGCGCGCAGTACAGGGAGATCGCGCGCTGGTTCCCCAGTCTGGCGATGATGAGGAACCATGCCTGCGGCCTGGTGAAGGTGATGACAGCTGCTGAAAAGCAGCGTGCCTTCCCTGCCGGCTACACCATCCCGCCGGTGACCATTCTCCTGTGGGCGATGCACGAGGTGCAGCGCTCCCCCAACCCCAGGCAGCGCGCCCGTTGGTTGATGTACCGCTCATCCACCATGCCGCTGGCCGCCGCAGATCACGTCACCGACACCGTCCTTGCTCTCCCAGCCCCCATCAACAACGCCTACTAGGAGAGGCGCAATCCATGGGTCCTCGGCCTAGACGACGACTCTGAAGACGAGTCATCTGTCGACGAGTCCTCTAACGATGATGAGGACGAGTCCTCTGACGACGACGTGGAGGAGGTCATCGTACTCTCCGACGACGGGCCTGATGTGCAGCTGCTGGCTCCCGTCCTCGATGCCGTGGAGGGGGACAAGAACCTCCCAATCCACGTGGATGCGCTCCCGGAGGTCGCCGATCTCCTAGAGGTCGTCGTCGTGAAGAAAGAAGAAGATGGCGGCGGTGAAGATGTGGTGGAGCAGGCGCCGGGCAAGAAGAAGAGGGCGGCGGTGAACAAGACTGTGGTGCGCTGCTCCCAGCGCCTGAAGATGCTGAAGAAGGAGGACTGAGATGCTGCCTTCAGTTTCGTTAGTGAAAAAAATTCAGTTTCATCAGTCCTGAACTTTCGTAAGTTCAGTAAGTTCAAATGTTCAATTTGGTCAGCACTATGTGACTCCTATAGGGCTGTTCTATCTCTGTTGAGTTAGTTTGGTACCCTACTTGCTATCTATGTATGTCAGACTATGTATGCCAGTACTATCTATGCATGTAGGCACTATGTTTAGTTCTACTTGCTATCTATGTTTAGTTCTACTTGCTATATACTTGCTATCTATGTTCAGTTCTACTTGGTATCTACTTGCTATCTATGTTCAGTTATTTGTTAGACTATCTAAGTTAGATACTTGGTACCTACTATGTATGCCACTGACTATCTATGTTATCATTTCCAACTATGTCACTATTGTCAGTTAGCCACACATAATATATGCAGAGTAATACATCTGCATCATAGATAAAACATTCTTACTTACTTAACTTAGCATGAGTACTCACTTAGCATAGTAGGTCTTAACATAAAAGTCATTACATCATAGATAAAAGCACCTAGTTATTAAACCATAACAGTACCGCCCTCCCTCATACCATCTTGATTCAGGTTCTGAAAGCACATGAAACTTTCCCAAAATATACACCTAACATGCATGACATTCCAAGGCCAGCTATATATATAGGCCTACTAATTACTTAACCCACACACCAAGCACTTCACTCATTCATAATTGCCTTGGTCCTCTCCAGCTTATCTTTGCTGGCATGCCCAGCATTGAGTAGATCAGCAATCAGATACTCCAGCTTCTTCTTCTCTTGCTTAAGTAGGTCCTTGTCCACCTCCACTTCCTTCATGGCCTTCCTCATGTTCTGAATGATATCTGCTTGGCTTTGAAGAATGCACCTTTGCTCCTTGGCAAGCTTCAGCTTTTCCATACTTAACTCAATCTTTGCCTGATCCTGAAGTTGTTTCTTCTTCTCATTTAGTTCATTGATTGCCTGACTGGTATAGTCCATGTCATGAGACATCTTGCCATCTTGATAGTCAAAAAGCTTTGATACATCTTCCACCAACTGGTTGTAGTTGTTTGACAGGAAATCAATTTCCTTATTTAGCTTGGCCACCTCTGTAACATCCCCAGCATCACACTACAGTAGTCTCCCCCTAATGAAGGTCATGTCATCATGATCATCATGCCAAAATGCCACTTGTCCAAAATCTGCTTCAAATTCAAATTCAAATTGCATGTCAAATATTTGCTTATTCTTTCATGCAAATAAAATAGTTCATCCTATGGCAAATAATCCCTAGATATTTGTCATGTTGAAGCCAACATTTTTTGGAATTCCCAAATTGCTCCTGAGAATTTATTATCTGGTCCAGCAGTATTTAAGATGTCCTTTTCATTTTCTAAAATGCTTGGACAACTCCTGATGGCCCCAAACTTTTTGTGGCAGTGCCCAATAATTGTTTAAAATTGTTTTGGCCAGTGGCATATTTTTGCAAAGTCAATTGTGGCTAAAAGAAAATGCAAAAGCTGCAAATAAAAGGGAAAAAGAAAAGGTAAAGAAAAGGGGAAACCCCCTGGGCCTAGACAACCCCCCGGCCCCGCTGAGCCTCGGGCCAGCCGGGCCGGCCCAACCCCGCACTCCCTCGGTCGCCTTTCTTCCCCACTACTCACGCGACCGGGCGCCTGCGACCGAGCAGTCCCCGCGGAGGCGATAAGGATGCCACCCCCTGCGGCGCCTCGGTCCTCTCCCCCACTTGCCCACTCACTCTGCCACTCCACTCCCCTCTCTGCCTCTACCACTCCCCTCCAGATCTGCCTCGGTTGCGCCTCTCCGTCGCCGCTCACCGCACTCCACCGCGGCCAGCGGCCGGCCCTTGCCTCGCCGAAGTGCTCCCAGGCTCTGCCTCGACCTCCTCATCCTCCCCGCCGAGCCACGTGGACCATGACGGCCCCGCAGCACTGCCACGACCTCGCCTTCGCCCTCGGCTCCGACGAACGCCGCCGCCCCGAATCCACGCCACTGCTGCTCCTAGTCACCCACTGGGCCACCGTGTGCCCCCGAGGTGAGCTCCGCCTCCCCCTTCCTTTGCTTCTCCTAGCGCGTCTCGCCCCCTGCTGCTAGCACGCAACATCGCCGTAGCTCGTCGCCGCCCTGCTTCATAGTCGCCGTGGCCACACCCGCCGGCGAGCTCAGCCGAACACGGCCTCGTGCTCAGATCGCCCCCCGCAGCCCAGCGCCGTGGACCGCATCCCGTGTCGTGCCCCGTAGCACCATCCTCATCGTCGCCCGAGCGCAACCGCCGCCCTCGCCGCTCGTCGGCGCCGCTCCGGCCAACTCCGGCAACGCCACCGCCCCCGGTCGATGCGCCTTCGTCCGCTCGTTCGAACGCGCCAAGTCCCGGGCCAAAAGACCCCCTGTGCACGATTCCCAGTGAAGTCCGGCGAGCCCCGCTGCTGTTTTGGTCGCCGGCGGCGAAACCCCGATGCCGCCGCCGTGGCACACCTGGGGCCTGCCTCTGGGTCACTGCCCGTGGGCCCCCTGGCCCCAGTTGACCACGTTGACCGTGGTCAACTGTGCTGACTGGGCACACAGTGTCACAGACACGCGGGCCCCATCGCATATTTTGTTAAATAAATGTTTTTCTAAATAAAAATGATTAGTTAAGCTAAATAGTCACTGACATGTGGGGCCCAGCTGTTAATTAACCTCTTTTTAGTTAGTTTAAAGTTCTATTAGTCCACCGTCTATGACAGGTGGGACCCACTGGTCAGTTTGACCAGTCAGCCCATCTGTTGACCTGCTGATGTCATGCTGACACTCTGCTGACGTTGTAATTCATTTTCTGTTAATTTAAATAATTCCAGAAAATGCTTTAATCTTTGAAAAATCATATAAAATAAACCGTAACTCGGATGAAAATGTTTTCTATATGAAAGTTGCTCAGAAAAATCCAACGAATCCGAATACGCGGTCCGTTCATCTGTCACATGCCCCTAGCATGCTGAACATGGAACATTCCCCCTCCGGTCATTTGTCTGACACAGGTCCGGAACCGGGAACACCTTCCCGGTTGAATTCCCCCTTCACCTATAACGTCTAGGGCCGCGTTAGAACACATCTAGCTATGCCCGTTGTCCTGTTATGCACTTGCTTGCTATGTATTTACTGTTTCTCCCCCTCTTCTCTTCGGTAGACCCCGTGGCGGCTACCGATGCCGCTGTGATGGACTACGTCACCGACGACCCCTCCTTCTTGTCTGAGCAACCAGGCAAGCCCCCCTTTGATCATCCTGATATCGCCCATTCCATTCCCTCATGCTTGCATTAGATTTTGCTACTGTAATTGATTGCTCCTATTCTGATGCATAGCCTGCTTTTGTAACCTGCTTATTGTTACCTACCTGCTTATCCTAAACTGCTTAGTATAGGTTGGTTAGTGATCCATCAGTGACCCCCACCTTGTCCTTGTTGCCCCTGCTTCATCATCGAAGACCCGATCAACGGGATCGAAGACCAGGCCCCGGCACCGCACATCACTTTCCCCTTAGTTGCTCGACACTACTGGGTTACTATCGAGTGCCGAGGGTGAGACCTCTACAGCACTTCTGATGTTAACTAGTAGTGTAGCTATTCGGTCGTGGTCATCGAGGGTGATTCTGCCTTAACCACTTCCGATACGACTCTGTCGTGCAACCCCTCAAGTGTGAACCTCGGGGGTGGTTCCTCTTACGTTCACCTTGATGAGTACATCGAGTGGAATTCACCGGGGGTGATTCCTCGGGTTTTCCCCTTGATGTTTGGACACACGGATACTTGGACTTTACCACTGTTACTAGGAAAGGCGGGTCGACCCTGAGGGGTACCCGCGAGTGATGTGGAGACGGGTTGACCTGGAGGGTGCCCGCGAGATAATTACGAGGCGTGGCCGGGCATTCTTAGCCCATGCCGCAAGTCCTCGAGACGGGGCGACGGGGTCACATCTTTCGTGAGTCTCTGCTTGTTACCGCGCGTTCCTAATCCACTACGATTTGGATATTTGATCTGAGGGGCCTCTGGCCTAATAGCACTAACCATCACGTGGGCATAGTATGGGCGTTCTGCGTCGTATACATCAGCCGAGGCTTAATAGATGTCAGCGACTGAGCAGCGCGCGCGGGTTGGACTGCGTAAGCACCTAGCTTTTTGAAGGAGGTAGCTAGGTCTGCTCACCGGCTGCGTACGCAACGTGCAGGAGTTCCCGGGGAGATGGCCCATGACCCCTGGGGGCATAGGTTTAGTCCAGCGTGTTGACCTCTCTATTAAGCCTAGGTCGGGTTGTGGCGTATTGTTTGGCCGAGGCTGGGCATGACCCAGGAAAGTGTGTCCAGCCGGAGTTAATCGAGCGTGGTGGGTAAGTTGGTGCACCCCTGCAGGGAAGAAAACATCTATCGATAGCCTATCCTATGGTAAAGGACACTTGGAGTTGTATCTCGATCGATACAACTAGAACTCGATACTTGAGATGAGACTTGGATATGAGATGATAACTCGATAGTATGGCTCTGGGATTGCTTTCTCGCAGGGAGTCGAGAAAGGATCTCTGGCCGAGGTTGATAACACTTCTACTACTTTACTTTATGCTACTCTACTCCCTCCGGTTGCTGCAAGATGGTGGTTTCCAGAAGATGCTAGTCTTTGATAGGCTAGGCTTCCCCCTTCTCTTCTGGCATTCTGCAGTCCAGTCCACAGATACAACCCTTTTCATCGATACCGATGCATATGTAGTGTAGATCCTTGCTTGCGAGTACTTTGGATGAGTACTCACGGTTGCTTTGCTCCCCCTTTTCCCCCTTTCTTCTTCTTTCCGGTTGATGCAACCAGATGTCGGAGCCCAGGAGCCAGATGCCACCACCGATGCTTACTACTACGTGGAGGCCGCCGACACCCAGGAGTAGTTAGGAGGCTCCCAGGCAGGAGGCCTTGCCTTTTCGATCGATGTTGCTTTTGTGCTAGCCTTCTTAAGGCAAACTTGTCTAACTTATGTCTGTACTCAGATATTGTTGCTTCCGCTGACTCTTGTGTATTCGAGCTTATGTATTCGAGCCCTCGAGGCCCCTGGCTTGTAATATAAAGCTTGTATTATCTTAATTTGTGTCTAGAGTTGTGTTGTGATATCCTCCCATGAGTCCTTGATCTTGATCGTACACATTTGCGTGTATGATTAGTGTATGATTGAATCGAGGGCGTCACAAGTGGGTATCAGAGCTGACTACCTGTTGGATCCCCCTTTCCAACTCCTTGGCCGAAGTTGTGTCTAGAAACCGAAAACCGTTTGACTAACTTGGCTGTGTGGCTTATGGGCCCACGTCGCCAATTGGGTGGTATTAGGATCTTTTATTCCCCGTCTATACTCTGGGACTCTGCTCTCTCTTCCATTTGGGTCAAATGATTTTCCTAACTCTAACATTAGGATCTCGTAACTACTTCCTCCCGGAGAGCCCCTTATTATAGATGATCGCCTGCTGCACCAGAAGATTCCGAAGATACCCTACGATGTTCTCTTGAGACTTTGTGCCCGTCGCTTTTGCAATTCCCTGGCACTGATATATCCTTATCGATAACTACATACGCTTGCCATTCTTACAGTCGTTCCCTGTTGCTCTTGTTATTATAAGATGCCCCGAAATACTCTCCGTTGCCCCGAGAATCCTTTGAGCTTACTGCCTTGCAGTTCTATACCACATGAATACCCCTACGGATAATTCCTCGCACTTATCAAGTATTCGCTCATCCCTAGCTGTTCTTGTGTTTCACAAAAGTCTTTGAAAGACTATTCAATCTTTCGATAATCCTCAACAGCCTATTGTTCTTAAAATTCTTACTTGCTTGCATTATAGAAAATTCCATAAGTCTAGTAATCTTATTGACATCCTTTGTCACTATCTTTTTGAGTCCGTTGATTAAATATATTGCGGATGCTCGCAATCCTCAGTCAGATCATAGAATTCATCCTTCCGGCTTGGTCGTCATTTGACCAAGAGTTGTTTCTCGACCAATCAAATTGCCGTCGATTGTATCCCTAAGGCTATTCAACTTACTTATCTTTTGATCAGAGCGTCTGCTTCTAATCAACTTACTTACCCAAACCTGCTGCAGGAGCAACACCAGATGTTATGAACGTCTGGCAGAGCAAAGCTGATGACTACTCGATAGTTTAGTGTGCCATGCTTTACGGCTTAGAACCGGGACTTCAACGATATTTTGAACGTCATGGGGCATATGAGATGTTCCAGGAGTTGAAGTTAATATGTCAAACAAATGCCCGGATTGAGAGATATGATGTCTCCAATAAGTTCTACAGCTGCAAGATGGAGGAGAATAGTTCTGTCACTGAACATATACTCAAAATGTCTGGGTATAACAATCACTTGATTCATCTGGGAGTTAATCTTCCGGATGATAGTGTCATTGACAGAATTCTTCAATCACTACCACCAAGCTACAAGAGCTTCGTGATGAACTGTAATATGCAAGGGATGGATAAGACAATTCCCAAGCTCTTCGCAATGCTAAAGGCTGCGGAGGTAGAAATTACGAAGGAGCATCAAGTGTTGATGGTCAACAAGACCACCAGTTTCAAGAAAAAGGGCAAAGGGAAGAAGAAGGGGAACTTCAAGAAGAACGGCAAACAAGTTGCTGCTCAGGAGAAGAAACCCCAAGTCTGGACCTAAGCCTGAAACTGAGTGCTTCTACTGCAAACAGACTGGTCACTGGAAGTGGAACTACCCCAAGTATTTGGCGGATAAGAAGGATGGCAAGGTGAACAAAGGTATATGTGATATACATGTTATTGATGTGTACCTTACTAGAGCTCGCAGTAGCACCTGGGTATTTGATACTGGTTCTGTTGCTAATATTTGCAACTCGAAACAGGGACTACGGATTAAGCGAAGACTGGCTAAGGACGAGGTGACGATGCGCGTGCGAAATGATTCCAAAGTCGATGCGATCGCCGTCGACACGCTACCTCTACATCTACCTTCGGGATTAGTTTTAGACCAGAATAATTGTTATTTGGTGCCAGCGTTAAGCATGAACATTATATCTGGATCTTGTTTGATGCGAGACGGTTATTCATTTAAATCTGAGAATAATGGTTGTTTTATTTATATGAGTAATATCTTTTATGGTCATGCACCCTTGAAGAGTGGTCTATTTGTGATGAATCTCGATAGTAGTGATACACATATTCATAATGTTGAAGCCAAAAGATGCAGAGTTGATAATGATAGTGCAACTTATTTGTGGCACTGCCGTTTGGGTCATATTGGTGTAAAGCGCATGAAGAAACTCCATCCTGATGGACTTTTGGAATCACTTGATTATGAATCACTTGGTACTTGCGAACCATGCCTCATGGGCAAGATGACTAAAACGCCGTTCTCCGGAACAATGGAGCGAGCAATAGATTTGTTAGAAATCATACATACTGATGTATGTGGTCCGATGAATATTGAGGCTCGCGGCGGGTATAGTTATTTTCTCACCTTCACAGATGATTTGAGCAGATATGGGTATATCTACTTAATGAAACATAAGTCTGAAATATTTGAAAAGTTCAAAGAATTTTAGAGTGAAGTGGAAAATCATCGTAACAAGAAAATAAAATTTCTACGACCTGATCGTGAGGAGAATATTTGAGTTACGAGTTTGGTCTACATTTGAAACAATGCGGAATAGTTTCGCAACTCACGCCACCCGGAACACCACAACGTAATGGTGTGTCCGAACGTCGTAATCGTACTTTACTAGATATGGTGCGATCTATGATGTCTCTTACTGATTTACCGCTATCGTTTTGGGGTTATGCTTTAGAGACGGCTGCATTCACGTTAAATAGGGCACCATCAAAATCCGTTGAGACGACGCCTTATGAACTGTGGTTTGGCAAGAAACCAAAGTTGTCGTTTCTTAAAGTTTGGGGCTGCGATGCTTATGTGAAAACGCTTCAACCTGATAAGCTCAAACCCAAATCGGAGAAATGTGTATTCATAGGATACCCAAAGGAAACTGTTGGGTACACCTTCTATCACAAATCCGAAGGCAAGACATTTGTTGCTAAGAATGGATCCTTTCTAGAGAAGGAGTTTCTCTCAAAAGAAGTGAGTGGGAGGAAAGTAGAACTTGATGAGGTAACTGTACCTGCTCCCTTATTGGAAAGTAGTTCATCACAGAAACCGGTTCCTGTGACACCTACACCAATTAGTGACGAAGCTAATGATGTTGATCATGAAACTTTAGATCAAGTTACTACCGAACCTCGTAGGTCAACCAGAGTAAGATCCGCACCAGAGAGGTACGGTAATCCTATTCTGGAGGTCATGTTACTTGACCAAGGCGAACCTACAAACTATGGAGAAGCGATGGTGAGCCCAGATTCCGCAAAATGGCTTGAGGCCATGAAATCTGAGATGGGATCCATGTATGAGAACAAAGTGTGGACTTTGGTTGAGTTGCCTGATGATCGGCAAGCCATAAAGAATAAATGGATCTTCAAGAAGAAGACTGACGCTGACGGTAATGTTACTGTCTACAAAGCTCGACTTGTTGTGAAAGGTTTTCGACAAGTTCAAGGGGTTGACTACGATGAGACTTTCTCACCCGTAGCGATGCTTAAGTCTGTCCGAATCATGTTAGCAATTGCCGCATTTTATGATTATGAAATTTGGCAAATGGATGTCAAAACTACATTCCTGAATGGATTTCTGGAAGAGTTGTATATGATGCAACCGGAAGGTTTTGTCGATCCAAAAGGAGCGAACAAAGTGTGCAAGCTCCGGTGATCCATTTATGGACTGGTGCAAGCCTCTCGGAGTTGGAATAAACGTTTTGATAGTGTGATCAAAGCATATGGATTTATACAGACTTTTGGAGAAGCCTGTATTTACAAGAAAGTGAGTGGGAGCTCTGTAGCATTTCTAATATTATATATGGATGACATATTGCTGATTGGAAATGATATAGAATTACTGGATAGCATAAAAGGATACTTAAATAAGAGTTTTTCAATGAAAGACCTCGGTGAAGCTGCTTACATATTGGGCATCAAGATCTATAGAGATAGATCAAGACGCTTGATAGGACTTTCACAAAGCACATACCTTGACAAAGTTTTGAAAAAGTTCAAAATGGATCAAGCAAAGAAAGAGTTCTTGCCTGTGTTACAAGGTGTGAAGTTGAGTTAGACTCAATGCCCTACCACTTCAGAAGATCGAGAGAAAATGAAAAATGTTCCCTATGCTTCAGCCATAGGCTCTATCATGTATGCAATGCTGTGTACCAGACCTGATGTGTGCCTTGCTATTAGCTTAGCAGGGAGGTACCAAAGTAATCCAGGAGTGTATCACTGGACAGCTGTCAAGAACATCCTAAAATACCTGAAAAGGACTAAGGATATGTTTCTCATTTATGGAGGTAACAAAGAGCTCATCGTAAATGGTTACGTTGATGCAAGCTTTGACACTGATCCGGACGATTCTAAATCACAAACCGGATACGTGTTTACATTAAACAGTGGAGCTGTCAGTTGGTGCAGTTCTAAACAAAGCGTCGTGGCGGGATCTACGTGTGAAGCGGAGTACATAGCTGCTTCGGAAGCAGCAAATGAAGGAGTCTGGATGAAGGAGTTCATATCCGATCTAGATGTCATACCTAGTGCACCAGGACCAATGAAAATATTTTGTGACAATACTGGTGCAATTGCCTTGGGAAAGGAATCCAGATTTCACAAGAGAACCAAGCACATCAAGAGACGCTTCAATTCCATCCGGGATCAAGTCCAGGTGGGAGACATAGAGATTTGCAAGATACATACGGATCTGAATGGTCCAGACCCGTTGACTAAGCCTCTTCCACGAGCAAAACATGATCAGCACCAAGACTCCATGGGTGTTAGAATCATTACTGTGTAATCTAGATTATTGACTCTAGTGCAAGTGGGAGACTGAAGGAAATATGCCCTATAGGCAATAATAAAGTTATTATTTATTTCCTCATATATCATGATAAATGTTTATTATTCATGCTAGATTTGTATTAGCCGGAAACATAATACATGTGTGCATACATAGACAAACATAGTGTCACTAGTATGCCTCTACTTGACTAGCTCGTTAATCAAAGATGGTTAAGTTTCCTAGCCATGGACATGAGTTGTCATTTGATTAACGGGATCACATCATTAGAAGAATGATGTGATTGACTTGACCCATTCTGTTAGCTTAGCACTTGATCGTTTAGTTTACTGCTATTGCTTTCTTCATGACTTATACATGTTCCTATGACTATGAGATTATGCAACTCCCGAGTACCAGAGGAACACATTGTGTGCTACCAAACGTCACAACGTAACTAGGTGATTATAAAGGTGCTCTACAGGTGTCTCCGATGGTACTTGTTGAGTTGGCATAGATCGAGATTAGGATTTGTCACTCCGATTGTCGGAGAGGTATCTCTGGGCCCTCTCGGTAGTGCACATCACTATAAGCCTTGCAAGCAATGTGACTAATGAGTTAGTTGCGGGATGATGTATTACGAAACGAGTAAAGAGACTTGCTGGTAACAAGATTGAGCTAGGTATTGAGATACCGACGATCGAATCTCGGGCAAGTAACATACCGATGACAAAGGGAACAATGTATGTTGTTATGCAGTTTGACCGATAAAGATCTTCGTAGAATATGTAGGAGCCAATATGAGCATCCAGGTTCCGCTATTGGTTATTGACCGGAGACGTGTCTCGGTCATGTCTACATAGTTCTCGAACCCGTAGGGTCCGCACGCTTAAAGTTCTGTGATGATCGGTATTATGAGTTTTTGTATTTTGATGTACCGAAGGTATTTTGGAGTCCCGGATATGATCACGGACATGACGAGGAGTCTCGAGATGGTCGAGATGTAAAGATCGATATATTGGACGACTATGTTCGGACACCGGAAAGGTTTCGGGAGGTTTCGGACATATACCAGGGGGTTACCGGAACCCCCGGGGAGTATATTGGGCCTAATGGGCCTTAGTGGGGGAAAAGGAGGGGCGGCTAGGGCAGCCTCACGCCCCCTCCCCCTCTAGTCCGAATTGGACAAGGTGGGGGGCGGCGCCCCCCTTTTTCCTTCTCTTCCTCTCTCCCTTCCTTCCCTTCTCCTACTCCTACTAGGAAAGGAGGAGTCCTACTCCCGGTGGGAGTAGGACTCCCCCCTTGGCACGCCCTCCTCCTGGCCGGCCACCTCCACCCTAGCTCCTTTATATACGGGGGCAAGGGGCACCCGAGAGACACAACAATTGATCATTGATCTTTTAGCCGTGTGCGGTGCCCCCCTTCACCATAATCCACCTCGGTCATATCGTAGCGGTGCTTAGGCGAAGCCCTCCGTCGGTAGCTTCATCAACATCGTCACCACGCCGTCGTGCTAACGAAACTCTCCCTCGAGATCTACTGGATCGTGAGTTCGCGGGACATCACCGAGCTGAACGTGTGCTGAACGCGGAGGTGTCGTACGTTCGGTACTGAGGATCAGTCGATCGTGAAGACGTACGACTACATCAACCGCGTTGTCATAACGCTTCCGCTTAACGGTCTACGAGGGTACATGGACGACACTCTCCCCTCTCGTTGCTATGCATCACCATGATCTTGCGTGTGCGTAGGAATTTTTTTGAAATTACTACGTTCCCCAACAACATCGCCTCCACACAATCAAGCTCGACTATAATGGGTGTGTTCGTCCGGTGGAGTGCCAGCTCCAGGCCCTCCCGGCACACCGTTAATCTGCCCCGAGCGCATTATCACATGCTCGTATCTCTCTGCAGGCACTAAAGATGATCTCACCTTGAGAATCTCGAAGGACCATGCCCCCTCCAGCCGCTCCTGTCGCTGGGATGAAACTCCCATCTGCATTAAGCTTGGTGCTACCAGGTGTCGGAGCGGCCCACCCGCGCTCCTCCTTGGGAGGCGCATACTGTGTAGTGCGCATCAGTGGTGTATTAAGCACCATCTTACCCTTGGCCACATATCCATTAGGGTATTGCTTGAGGCATAAGAGTGAGTTGATATACCCCTGAAGGAAGCGTGGAGATACTTCTGTGGGTGGGGGTTTCTTCTCGTGTGTTATTTCATTCCGCACATGCCAAATCCTCCACATCACCATGAGCACAATCATTCGTGTCACCTCACCCAGCGGCTCTAGGAGTGTGAAGAGCCACTCCGGCCCAGCGTTCTGGATGGCTTCAACGCTTGGTATAGACCAATCCAAGGCCACCGCATGCCATAGTTCCTTTGCTAGTGGGCACCTGCAGAACGCATGGAACCCATCCTCTCGTTCCACACCACAAAGGGGACATATATCAGTGAGCTCGAGGTGTCGGGAGAATTTGTTTGCCCAGGTAGCAAGTGAATTTGTAACAACTCTCCAAGCAAACACGCGTACCTTCGAGGGAGCAGGGCACCCCCATATGATCTTCTAGATGGCGCGACGACCATCCGGTGCCCTGCTCGTGGCTAAAGTCGATGGACGCTCGCGCTCGTCCATGGAAAAGCGATAGGCGGATCGAACAGTGAAGATACTGTTCTTCTCCGGAGCCCATGCGATAATGTCTTCGGTGAAGCGTGATGAAGTGCGGATGCTGGCGATCGCGTCGACATCTGCTGGTAGAAAGTGGCGCCGGAGCAGGTCCATACGCCAGGTCCCGTCCGGGCCAAGGAGCTCGGACACCCGCCGAAGCCTGCATGTGCCCTAGAGGAAGACAGGCTGGCGTGACGGCTCCCTCGGTATCCACCGATCCCGCCATATACGGATGGACTGGCCATCCCCGATCCGCCAGACGATGCCCTTCTTTAGTAGCTCCAAGCCATACTGTATGGCCTGCCACGTCGAAGAGGCATTTCCTGAGAATACCGTGTCCTCCAATCTTCCATCTGGATAGTACCTAGCTTTGAGCACCTACGCACATAAACTGTTAGGCTTAGTAAGCAGCCGCCAAGCCTGGCGAGCAAGGAGAGCCTGGTTAAACACTCGGAAATCTCTGAAGCCCAGACCGCCCTTTGTTTTATGAGCTAGGATTTTCGGCCATGCCATCCAATGAGTTTTCTTGTTGCCTTCAGTGGAACCCCACCAAAAGTTCCTCACCATTCTGTTGAGGTCATCGCAAACAGACATCGGCAACTTGAAAACCCCCATAACATACGTGGGGATGGCTTGGGAAACGGCTTTAATCATAATTTGTTTCCTAGCAAGCGAGAGCGTGTCGCCCCAAGCAATGATTCTCTTCATCAAACGAGACTGCAAATTCTGAAATTTCCCCCTAGACATACGATCTTCTGGTGTGGGGAGTCCAAGATACTTTTCCTCAAAAGTGTCTGTTGCAATATGTAAGACAACACGCACCTTCTCCTGGTCCACAATGGCACAAGAATTACCAAATAATGCGCTACACTTGGCTGGATTAATACACTGTCCTATAGCTTTTTCATACGTATTCAGCACCTCCTGTACTTTCAAAGCGTGCTCCTCTTTAGCCTTGAAGAAGAGCAATGTGTCATCTACAAACAATAGGTGAGAGACGCCCGGGGCTCTGCGGAAGATTTTTAGCAGAGTGTAATCACCTTTGCTTTCCCCATCCTTCAACAAAGCAGAGAGACCATCAGCCACAAACAAGAATAAAAATGGGGAGAGAGGATCACCTTGCTGTAGCCCACGCGACGGTGCGAACGAATCCAAGAGGGTTCCATTAAATTTCACTGTGTATCTCACCGAGGTGACGCATGCCATAATCCAGTCCACCCAACGGCGAGCAAAACCCATCTTTTGCATCATTCGCTCCAAGAAGATCCAATCAACCCTGTCATAAGCTTTAGACAAATCCAACTTATAGGCACAAAAACTCTTCTCCGGATCCTCCTGTTGAAGTTGCCCTCACTTATCTTCCAAAAAATCAGATGTGCAATCTCTGTGGTTGTTCTACCAATCGATCCATCTATCCTTGCCAAAGTAGGTAGCATTTCCATTCCCAACCTTGATCTAAACCAAGCTGTTGTAGGTCTGTTGATCATAGTTAAAACTTGCCATGGCCTATCAGGCAATGAAGTCCATCCAAAACTGTTGCTTCGTCCTGATGATCCCCTCAGATGAGAATAGCAGATGACCTATTGTAGTTGACATACACAGAGCCATGACGCTTCACCAAATATGTTTGTGTCGGGGGAAATCGACACCTATGGAATCACTGGGATCCCTTCTACGGTTGGCGGGCATGGGGTTGTGCAAAGAGCGGGTCTGACAGGAAGCACACAGATCGTTTACCCAGGTTCGGGCCGCGAAGATGCGTAATACCCTAGTCCAGCTTTGGTGGATGTATTCGAGTGTTCTTTTGTTCTTGAGCTAGCTACGAGGTGTGACTTGCCCAAAAGATCCGAATCCTTCTCCTGGTCACTTCGGGCCTCCTTTTATAGACAAAAGGGGTTGCCACAGTGGCACACAGGAGGTGGAAAGGTGTACAGTGGATGAGTCTATCCTCTGGCACCGTCGGACAAACGCATTTAATGCGCTGCCGACGTGCCCCTCCCGCTTTATCGGGGACGGCAAGGAACCACGTCCTAGCTGTCGCCGCCTCGCCTGGCTTCGACACGCGCCCGAGCTAACGAGGTGTCATGGCGCCACGTTGGCTGGTTGCTGGGATGGTGTGGTGGTGGAGCCTTCACGAAGATCTGCATGCCACCACGCAGGTGCTTGCTGGGTCGGTGTAGGGGCCGCTCATCGCCACACAGGTGCCTACCCAGCTGGTTGAGCTAGCAGCTGCATGGGGACGGCGGTGGTGTCTTGGTAGGCGTGGGCCTGCCTGCGGTCCCGCTGATGCCCTCGGCAAGGGCCTTGCCGGGGGCCCGGCAAGGTCTTGCCGTGGCGCCGCGGCCATCCCCGGCAAGGTGCTTTCCGGGGGTCTCGTGGATTTCCTCGGCTAGGAACGTGCCGAGGGTCGTCGTCTTCTGGTCCTCATCTAATCTTGTGTGTTTATGATCTTGACAAAGATCTGCATGCCACCACGGAGGTGCCTCCCGAGCCTTGGTCCCAATGTGTTCGATGGCGTTGGTACCCCTGGGCTCAAGGGAGGCACGCTTTGTTGGCGTCTGCAAGTTGCCCCAGCAAGGGTCTTGCCGGGGGAGTCCACCTCGCCCTCTTGCTCTTTTGTGCTTCTGGTCTTGGCATTGCCTTGTCTGTCTTGTGCTTCGGTTTCCCTCCGGCTTCCCTCCTCTGCCCTGTTAAGTGTGGCCTTGGGCGCGGCTCTGACTACCCGTGCACAAGTAAAGGGGTCAAAATGAGAGCCTCTACTTTTGTACACCGACAGGAGCCCCCGGGCCTGGGCCACACATAAGCGCGACGCATTGTTGGGCCAGGCCCAGAACGGTGCGCGGGCACGTGGGGCAGATTTTACCACAGTAACTTCTCGTCCGCTGTGCTTCTCCACGACCCGCGTTGAACGCGCGACGTGGAGGGTCGTGCGTGACGTGGGGGTCATGTGTGGGGCGGTTCCCGCACGCATGCGTCACATCATGGAAAGAGGCGGCTCGCACCTTCTGCATAAAAAGAGGGAGGCGCAGAGGCGCGGCTCATTTACTGAGTGGACTCAGGTCGTGGTCTTCAAGGCGTTCGCGCCCCACGATCACGGGGTGGGGAACGGTCGCCTCACCCGTCCCCTCGATTCTGCTTGCTCGCCACATGTCCCCCATGCAGGTGGCAGGCGGTGGAGGCAGGAAGCCAGTCCCTTCAATGGTGGCGGCGAGGGTCGCTGCTTGACAGCGTGTCCCTCCTTCCCAAGAGCTTGCGGCGGCGGAGCGGGCCACGAGAGGAAGGGGGGGCGAGGCCGAGGTTGTTGTGGCGCTCGGGGAAGAGGGGGACGGGGAGGCGCTCCGGCCTCGCCTCCGCCAGCGATGCCTTCCCAGATGGAGGGCCACGTCGGGGACCAGCCCTGTGAGTTCTTCATCAGGCTGTGCCGGCCACCACATCGTCGTCTCCGTCTCCCCGCCCCATTTGCTCGGGAGATGGAGCTCGATCCACCCCAGACCCTCAGGTTGCACATGAGGGGCTGCGGGAATGGCGGCACGCGGGTCGACGTCGACTTCCCCGCTCCTCACGTCATGTACATTCGTCGCGGGTGGAAGACGTTCGCCCGTGTCCACAGCCTGACGGCGGGGCTCGTTCTCTACTTCAAGTTAATGGAGAACGGCCTGCTCTCCGTCAAGGTCTTTGGAGATCTTGGAACTCGCCTGAAGTGCTGCGTGGAGAGCTCCTCCGACAATGAAGATTCCTCCTCAAGCGGGAGTGACGAGGAGGACAGCGACAACGACGACGAGGGCGCCGAGCGGCGGGACGCTGACCTCGACTCCGACTGACCGCGTCGTCCCTCCCTCGGACTCGCGCCCTGCCAAGGGCCTTCCTCGTCAAGCTCTCCATCAGCGCGTTCCCCGTCGCCTCCTTGGGCGGCTGGCGTAGGAGGGCCGGAGAAGGCGAAGAAGGCGGGTGGCGGCCGTCAAGTCGGAGTACGCGGGCACCGACGCCTTCATCGCGTATTGTCGTCCTGCTGCCTCATCTTCCAGCTCCCCTCCCGGCAACGGGATGTTCTCTTGGTGCCTTCTGCTCCTCGTACCTCGCCTAGGCGCTCTTTTTGCCCTCCTGCTACCTTGTTCCACCTTCTGAGGAGAGGGACAAGAAAGGGATTACGGGCATCTTATCTCTTTTTAGTTTGTAAGCTTGCGGGCGCTTGTTAATTTTAAGACTTGTAATCCCCTTGCTCATGTTTTTATTCCGTATGAACTGTACTAGTATGGGATGTTTTTAATGAAAAAGGGTGCTTGCCGGGTTCTTTGTGCGTGAGCGAGGCCCATGCGGAGGAACGAATCCTTGTTATTTTTAAGATAAACATTGTCGCCCGGCAACAGGCCTTGCCGTCCCCTTACTTCAGTCGACCATTGATACGTCTCCAACATATCTATAATTTTTTTATTGTTCCATGCTATTATATTATCTGTTTTGGATGTTTATGGGCTTTATTAAACACTTTTATATTACTTTTGGGACTAACCTATTGACCCAGAGCCCAGTGCCAGTTCCTGTTTTTCCCCTTGTTTAAGTGTTTCGAAGAAAAGGAATATCAAACAGAGTCCAAACAGAATCAAACCTTCGGGAGAGTTATTTTTGGAAAGAAAGCAATCCCGGAGACTTGGAGTGCACGTCAGGGGATCAACAAGGAAGGCACGAAGCAGGGGGGCGCGCCCACCCCCCTGGGCGTACCCTCCACCCTCGTGGGCCCCTCGTGGATCCCCTGACCGACTTCTTTCGCCTATATATCTCCATATACCCTAAAACCATCGGAGAACAGAATAGATCGGGAGTTCCGCCGCCGCAAGCCTCTGTAGCCACCAAAAACCAATCGGGACCCTGTTCCGGCACCCTGCCGGAGGGGGGATCCCTCACCGGTGGCCATCTTCATCATCCCGGCGCTCTCCATGACGAGGAGGGAGTAGTTCACCCTCGGGGCTGAGGGTATGTACCAGTAGCTATGTGTTTGATCTCTCTCTCTCGTGTTCTCGAGGTGGTACGATCTTGATGTATCGCGAGCTTTGGTATTCTAGTTGGATCTTATGATGTTTCTCCCCCTCTACTCTCTTGTAATGGATTGAGTTTCCCCTTTTGAGTTATCTTATCGGATTGAGTCTTTAAGGATTTGAGAACACTTGATGTATGTCTTGCGTGGGATACCCGTGGTGACAATGGGGTATTCTATTGATCCACTTGATGTATGTTTTGGTGATCAACTTGCGGGTTCCGCCCATGAACCTATGCATAGGGGTTGGCACACGTTTTCGTCTTGACTCTCCAGTAGAAACTTTGGGGCACTCTTTGAGGTTCTATGTGTTGGTTGAATAGATGAATTTGAGATTGTGTGAGCATATCGTATAATCATACCCACGGATAGTTGAGGTGACATTGGAGTATCTAGGTGACATTAGGGTTTTGGTTGATGTGTGTCTTAAGGTGTTATTTTACTACGAACTCTAGGGCTGTTTGTGACACTTATAGAAATAGCCCAATGGATTGATCGGAAAGAATAACTATGAGGTGGTTTCATACCCTACCATAATCTCTTCGTTTGTTCTCTGCTATTAGTGACTTTGGAGTGACTCTTTGTTGCATGTTGAGGGATAGTTATATGATCCAATTATGTTATTATTGTTGAGAGAACTTGCACTAGTGAAAGTATGAACCCTAGGCCTTGTTTCCTAGCATTGCAATACCGTTTACACTCACTTTTATCATTAATTACCTTGCTGTTTTTATATTTTCAGATTACAAAACCTATATCTACCATCCATATCACACTTGTATCACCATCTCTTCGCCGAACTAGTGCACCTATACAATTTACCATTGTATTGGGTGTGTTGGGGACACAAGAGACTCTTTGTTATTTGGTTGCAGGGTTGTTTGAGAGAGACCATCTTCATCCTACGCCTCCCACGGATTGATAAACCTTAGGTCATCCACTTGAGGGAAATTTGCTACTGTCCTACAAACCTCTGCACTTGGAGGCCCAACAACGTCTACAAGAAGAAGGTTGCGTAGTAGACATCAAGCTCTTTTCTGGCGCCGTTGCCGGGGAGGCTAGGTAAGCGGCACTCACACCCCGTCAACTAAGCTCTTTTCTGGCGCCTTTGCCTGGGAGGTGAGTGCTTGAAGGTATATCTTTAGATCTTGCAATCGAATCTTTTAGTTTCTTGTTTTATCACTAGTTTAGTCTATAAAAGAAAACTACAAAAAAATGGAATTGAGTTTGCCTCATACGCTTCATCATTTTAATATCTTTCATGAGTATGATGGAAAGGAAAATTGTGCCAAAGTGTTAGAAGAAGAATGCATTAAAATGTTTGTCACTACTAAATCTTTGAATGATGAGCATGATTGCAATGTTGTTAGTATGAATTCTTGGAATACCCATGATGCTAATGATATGCAAAGCCACAAGCTTGGGGAAGCTATGTTTGATGAAGATGATATTTTTTGTCCCCCAAGCTTTGATGAGCAAATTTACTATGATGAAAGCATGCGTCCTATCTATGATGATTATTGTGATGACACATATGCTATAAATAATAATGATAACCATGAAACTTGTCATCTTGATCTTAATTTTCAATCACGTGATAGTTATTTTATTGAGTTTGCTCCCACTACTATTCATGAGAATAAATTTGCTTATGTGGAGAGTAATAAAAATTCTATGATTGTAGATCATGAAAAGAATGCTTTATGTGATGGTTATATTGTTGAATTCATTCATGATGCTACTGAAAATTATTATGAGGGAGGAACATATGCTTGTAGGAATTGCAATAATATCAAGTTTCCTCTCTATGTGCTTAAAGTTTTGAAGTTATGCTTGTTTTGCCTTCCTATGCTAGTTGATTATTGTTCCCGTAAGTTGTTTGCTCACAAAATCCCTATGCATAGGAAGTGTGTTAGACTTAAATGTGCTAGTCATATTCTTCATGATGCTCTCTTTATGTTTCAATTCTTATGTTTTATGTGAGCATCATTGAAATCATCATGCCTAGCTAGGGGCGTTAAACGATAGCGCTTGTTGGGAGGCAACCCAATTTTATTTTAGTTTCTTGCTTTTGGTTCTGTTTAGTAATAAATAATTCATATAGCCTCTGGTTAGATGTGGTTTTATGTTTTAATTAGTTTTTGTGCCAAGTAAGACCTATAGGATCTTCTTGGATGATAATTATTTGATCTTGCTGAAAATTCCAGAAACTTTCTGTCCACCAAAACAATTGTTTAAAATCACCAGAACGTGATAAAATAATGATTCCAATTGCAGAAGATCAATAATCAAATTATCTAGGCCGTCCTATTTTGGTAGATTTTTCTGAGTTCCATAAGTTTGCGTTAATTACAGATTACTAAAGACTGTTCTGTTTTTGACAGATTCTGTTTTTCGTGTGTTGTTTGCATATTTTGATGACTCTATGGCTAGTAAAATAGTTTATAAACCATAGAGAAGTTGGAATACAGTAGGTTTAACACCAATATAAATAAAGAATGAGTTAATTACAGTACCTTGAAGTGGTGTTTTGTTTTTTTTTCGCTAACGGAGCTTACGAGTTTTCTGTTAAAGTTTTCAAGTTTTGGGTAAGATTCGATGGACTACGGAATAAGGAGTTGCAAGAGCCTAAGCTTGGGGATGCCCAAGGCACCCCAAGGTAATATTCAAGGACAACCAAGAGCCTAAGCTTGGGGATGCCCCGGAAGGCATCCCCTCTTTCGTCGTCATTCATCGGTAACTTTACTTGGAGCTATATTTTTATTCACCAGATGATATGTGTTTTGCTTGGAGCGTCATTTTATTTTTCTTTTGTTTTGCTTGCTGTTTGAATAAAATACCAAGATCTGAAATTCTTAAATGTTAGAGAGTCTTCACATAGTTGCATAATTATTCGACTACTCATTGATCTTCACTTGCTTCACTTATATTATTTTGAGAGTCTTTAGAACAGCATGGTAATTTGCTTTGGTTATGAATTTAGTCCTAATATGATGGGCATCCAAGAGGGATCTAAGAAAAACTTTCATATAAAGTGCATTGAATACTATGAGAAGTTTGATTCATTATGATTGTTTTGAGATATGAAGATGGTGATATTAGAGTCATGCTAGTTGAGTAGTTGTGAATTTGAGAGATACTTGTGTTAAAGTTTGTGATTCCCGTAGCATGCACGTATGGTGAACCGTTATGTGATGAAGTCGGAGCATGATTTATTTATTGATTGTCTTCCTTATGAGAGGCGGTCGGGGATGAGTGATGGTCTTTTCCTACCAATCTATCCCCCTAGGAGCATGCGCGTAGTACTTCGTTTCGATAACTAATAGATTTTTGCAATAGGTATATGAGTTCTTTGTGACTAATGTTGAGCCCATGGATTATACGCACTCTCACCCTTCCACCATTGCTAGCCTCTCTAATACCGCGCACTTTTCGCCGGTATCATACACCCACCATATGCCTTCCTCAAAACAGCCACCATACCTACCTATTATGGCATTTCCATAGCCATTCCGAGATATATTGCTATGCAACTTTTCACCGTTCCGTTTATTATGACACGCTCCATCATTGTCATATTGCTTTGCATGATCATGTAGTTGACATCGTATTTGTGGCAAAGCCACCGTTCATAATTCTCTCATACATGTCACTCATGAGTCATTGCACATCCCGGTACACTGCCGGAGGCATTCATATAGAGTCATATTTTCTTGTAAGTATCGAGTTGTAATTCTTGAGTTGTAAGTAAATAAAAGTGTGATGATCATCATTATTAGAGCATTGTCCCGGTGAGGAAAGGATGACAGAGACTATGATTACCCCACAAGTCGGGATGAGACTCCGGACAAAAAAAAGAGAAAAAAAGAGGCAAAAAAAGAAGAAGAGAAGGCCCAAAAAACAAAAAAAATGAGAGAAAATGAGAGAAGGGGCAATGCTACTATCCTTTTACCACACTTGTGCTTCAAAGTAGCACCATGATCTTCATGATAGAGAGTCTCCTAAGTTGTCACTTTCATATACTAGTGGGAATTTTACATTATAGAACTTGGCTTGTATATTCCAATGATGGGCTTCCTCAAAATGCCCTAGGTCTTCATGAGCAAGCGAGTTGGATGCACACCCACTTAGTTTCTTTTTGAGCTTTCATACAGTTATAGCTCTAGTGCATCCGTTTTATGGCAATCCCTACTCACTCACATTGATATCTATTGATGGGCATCTCCATGGCCCGTTGATACGCCTAGTTGATGTGAGACTATCTTCTCCTTTTTGTCTTCTCCACAACCACCATTCAATTCCACTTATAGTGCTATGTCCATGGCTCACGCTCATGTATTGCGTGAAGATTGAAAAAGTTTGAGAACATCAAAAGTATGAAACAATTGCTTGGCTTGTCATCAGGGTTGTGCATGGTTTAAATACTTTGTGTGGTGAAGATAGAGCATAGCCAGACTATATGATTTTGTAGGGATAGCTTGCTTTGGCCATGTTATTTTGAGAAGACATGATTGCTTTGTTAGTATGCTTGAAGTATTATTGTTTTCATGTCAATATTAAACTTTTGTTTTGAATATTATGGATCTGAATATTCTTGCCACAATAAAGAGAATTACACTGATAAATACGTAAGGTAGCATTCCACATCAAAAAATCTGTTTTTATCATTTACCTACTCGAGGACGAGCAGGAATTAAGCTTGGGGATGCTGATACGTCTCCAACGTATCTATAATTTTTTATTGTTCCATGCTATTATATTATCTGTTTTGGATGTTTATGGGCTTTATTAAACACTTTTATATTACTTTTGGGACTAACCTATTGACCCAGAGCCCGGTGCCAGTTCCTGTTTTTTCCCTTGTTTCAGTGTTTCGAAGAAAAGGAATATCAAACGGAGTCCAAACGGAATGAAACCTTCAGGAGAGTTATTTTTGGAAAGAAAGCAATCCCGGAGACTTGGAGTGCACGTCAGGGGATCAACGAGGAAGGCACGAGGCAGGGGGCGCGCCGACCCCCCTGGGCGCGCCCTCCACCCTCATGGGCCCCTTGTGGCTCCCCTGACTGACTTCTTTCGCCTATATATCTCCATATATCCTAAAACCATCGGAGAACAGAATAGATCGGGAGTTCCGCCGCCACAAGCCTCTATAGCCACCAAAAGCCCATTGGGACCCTGTTCCGGCACCCTGCCGGAGGGGGGATCCCTCACCGGTGGCCATCTTCATCATCCCGGCGCTCTCCATGACGAGGAGGGAGTAGTTCACCCTCGGGGCTGAGGGTATGTACCAGTAGCTATGTGTTTGATCTCTCTCTCTCTCTCTCTCTCGTGTTCTTGAGGTGGTACGATCTTGATGTATCGCGAGCTTTGGTATTGTAGTTGGATCTTATGATGTTTCTCCCCCTCTACTCTCTTGTAATGGATTGAGTTTCCCCTTTTGAGTTATCTTATCGGATTGAGTCTTTAAGGATTTGAGAACACTTGATGTATGTCTTGCGTGGGATACCCGTGGTGACAATGGGCTATTCTATTGATCCACTTGATGTATGTTTTGGTGATCAACTTGCGGGTTCCACCCATGAACCTATGCATAGGGGTTGGCACACGTTTTCGTCTTGACTCTCCAGTAGAAACTTTGGGGCACTCTTTGAGGTTCTATGTGTTGGTTGAATAGATGAATTTGAGATTGTGTGAGCATATCGTATAATCATACCCACGGATACTTGAGGTGACATTGGAGTATCTAGGTGACATTAGGGTTTTGGTTGATGTATGTCTTAAGGTGTTATTTTACTACGAACTCTAGGGTTGTTTGTGACACTTATAGGAATAGCCCAATGGATTGATCGGAAAGAATAACTTTGAGGTGGTTTCGTACCCTACCATAATCTCTTTGTTTGTTCTCCGCTATTAGTGACTTTGGAGTGACTCTTTGTTGCATGTTGAGGGATAGTTATATGATCCAATTATGTTATTATTGTTGAGATAAATTGCACTAGTGAAAGTATGAACCCTAGGCCTTGTTTCCTAGCATTGCAATACCGTTTATGCTCACTTTTATCATTAGTTACCTTGCTGTTTTTATATTTGCAGATTACAAAAACCTATATCTACCATCCATATTGCACTTGTATCACCATCTCTTCGCCGAACTAGTGCACCTATACAATTTACCATTGTATTGGGTGTGTTTGTGCACAAGAGACTCTTTGTTATTTGGTTGCAGGGTTGTTTGAGAGAGACCATCTTCATCCTACGCCTCCCACGGATTGATAAACCTTAGGCCATCCACTTGAGGGAAATTTGCTACTGTCCTACAAACCTCTGCACTTGGAGGCCCAACAACGTCTACAAGAAGAAGGTTGCGTAGTAGACATCAACCATTCTCACGCTCTTGGCGGAGGTAGGGGCGAAGTAGAGTTAGGCCCCTCGTTTATTTCCTTGCCACCGCGACTATGACCCAGTTCCGACCCAGGGACTTGGGTACAGGAAAAATGGGGAGCAAGGTGGTCTAGGAGCGAAACGAGGTTTCATATGTCCCACCTTCATACGGAAATGCACAATAGAGGATAAAAGACTTATCTGAATCTGCAGCCCCCCGGCAGCCTTGGCCTGCCGTGGTTGGATTCTTGTATCTGCAGCCCACGGCAACCTTGGCTGGCCGAGGCCGGAGCGCCGGCTCGTTCTCTTTCTTCCAAACAGCTCAGCAGAGACACCCATGTACCCTGCGAACCAAAGAGGACGGAAAGGAACAGAGAAAACGCACACTCGACCTCTATGCTAGGGGTTAGTCGCCGATAAGCACTATCAACCCTAACCGAGGGAGAGACTTAACCTAGCATGCATACTAAAACTTAGGGCGCCAGCGCTTCATTTATTTATGCTCAGGGTCTGCGCCTGGCTTTGTACAGAGGTTTACATGCCTTGCCGGCAAGGCTTGTACAAAAGGTGGTTTGCCGGGGGGCCCGGCAACCGCGCCTTATGGGTAAAACTTGCGAAGATGTTCAATATTCCAGGAGTTGCTCACTGAAATAGCATCTTCGGTCTCCAGGCGGACTGCGCCAGGCTTGGTGACTCGTATTACCCGATAAGGGCCTTCCCACATTGGCGTCAACTTGTTGGAATTCTTGGCCGATTGAACGCGCCGAAGAACAAGGTCGCCTTCCTCAAAGCTTCGGGCATGAACCTTGCGGCTATGGTAGAGGCGCAAGGCTTGCTGGTAGCGTGCTGCTCTCGTAGCCGCCCGAAGACAATCTTCCTTGAGGAGCGTTGTGTCATCTTGCCGCAATTGCTCCTGCTCAAGCTCATCATAAGCGAGCACTCGAGGTGACCCGTATGTGAGTTCCGTGGGGAGAACTGCTTCTGCCCCATATACCAGGGCAAAGGGTGTCTGGCCGGTGGCTCGATTTGGCGTCTTTCTGATTGACCAAAGAACCGCCGGCAACTCATCAATCCAGCGCCTTCCGCTCTGGTGCAGCCTGTCAAAAGTCTTGGTCCTCAGGCCTCGCACTACTTCAGCATTTGCCCTCTCTGCCTGGCTGTTGCTCCGTGGGTGTGCCACGGAAGCGAAACAGACCTTGCTGCCGAGGTCTTGGATGTACTGCATGAAGGTGTGGCTGGTGAACCGCGTGCCGTTGTCGGTGATGACTCTGTTTGGCACACCAAAACGGCAGACTAGCCCCTTGAAGAACTTGACGGCTGACTGTGCTGTCACCTTCCTCACTGCCTCCACCTCCGGCCACTTTGTGAACTTGTCGATTGCAACATACAAGTACTCAAAGCCCCCGACAGCGCGGGGGAAGGGCTCCAGTATGTCGAGCCCCCAGACCGAAATTGGCCAGGAGAGAGGAATTGTTTGAAGGGCTTGAGCTGGTTGATGAAGCTTCTTCGAATGGAACTGACACGCTTCACACTTGGTTACTAGTGTCGTTGCATCCTGGAGGGCAGTGGGCTAGAAGAAACCTTGCCGTCAAGGGCCCTCGACCCTATGTGGGAGCCACATATGCCTCCGTGTATCTCCGCCAACAGCTCCAGTCCTTCCTCCCGGGGAATGCACTTCAACTTCACACCGTTCGGTCTTTTCCTGTACAGGACGTCATCGATGAACTGATACATAGCAGACCGATGGGATACTTTCTCCGCTTCTTCCTGCTCCTCAGGAAGCTCCCCTGTTTGGAGAATCGGACGGTATGTTGCGCCCATGCCGGAGCCTGTGGCTCGACGGCAAGGACCAAGGCATTTCTTTTGCCATGGGAGTGGCCGTCTCTACGGCCAGGGCTTGACGCCCTGCCGGAGTCAGTCGCCCCTCGGCAGGCTTAGTACCCATGGAAACATCCTTACCGGCGGCCCCAGGGGGCTCGGCGGGAAAGTACTTGTCGGGGCCTGATTTCCTCCGCTTGTTCTGCTCTTTTGATGGTTCAACGGATGGTTGAGTTAGCCGAAGCACAAAAGTACCCGGTTCCACAGGTAGCTTGAACGCGGTGCGCTTCGACAGGTAATCGGGTAATCGGCGATGTCGTTCTCCACTCGAGGAACGTGCTCCGCTTGTATACCGTCAAAGCGTTCTTCCAGCTTCCTCACCTCATCTACGTAGGCCTCCATCAACGGGCTCTGATAATCTTTGTTGACTTGCCTGACGACAAGCTGTGAATCACCCCTGACGATGAGCTTCTTAATCCCGAGGTCTGCCGCGATCCTAAGACCGGCAAGCAACCCCTCGTATTCAGCAGTGTTGTTTGTGGACATCTCCCTAGGAAAGTGCATCTGGATTACATACTTGAGGTGCTCTCCGGTGGGCGCGACAAGCAGCACACCAGCACCGGCGCCTTGCAGCGAGAAAGCCCCGTTAAAGTACATGATCCAGTTGCAACTTGCCTCCTTGCCGGGGAGAGTGGTTTCCTGGATCTCTTCGTCGGGCGTTGAGGTCCATTCCGCAATGAACTCTGCCAATACTCTGCTCTGGATTGCCGAACTACTTTCAAACTTCAAACCAAAGCTCGACAGCTCCAAGGCCCACTCCACGATCCTCCCGGTTGCGTCTGGGTTATGCAGTATCCGTTGCAGCGGGAGGCGGGTGAAGACGATGATTTCGTGTGCTTGGAAGTAATGACGCAGCTTCCTTGAGGCCATAAGGAGGTGAAAGAGCAATTTCTGCACACTGGAGTATCTTGACCTAGCCCCCTGCAAGAGGGAGCTGACAAAGTAAACCGGGTGCTACATCATCTTCTTCCTCTGCACCACTTCATTTGGTCGCACGGGCCCTGCCCCGATGGCGTCAGACCCTGCCGGGGGCCTTGCCTTGCCGGCGCCAGGCCCTGCCGGGGGAATCTCTGGCTTGCCATCCGCCAGTCCCGCCGTTGCCACTGCCTCTTCGTCGACCTCTCTCTGTGCCACTAGCACGGCGCTGACCACTTGATTCGTCGCCGCCAGATACAACAGCAACGGCTCTTGTGGTTTAGGCGCAACTAGTATCAGTGTAGAGGAGAGGTACTTCTTCAAATCCTGCAGCGCTGCCTTGGCCTCCGGGGTCCACTCCATTGGGCCCGCCTTTTTCAAGATTTTGAAAAAGGGAAGGGCACGCTCAGCAGACTTGGAGATGAATCTGCTCATGGCGGCAACGCAGCCAGTGAGCTGACGCACATCCTTGATCCACTTGGGCACCTCGATCTGCTCAATAGCCTTGATCTTGTCTGGGTTTGCCTCAATCCCACGATGTGACACAAAGAACCCGAGAAGCTTGCCGGACGAAACGACGAAGACACACTTCTCAGGGTTCAACTTGAGGTTGATCTTGCGCAGGTTTGCAAACGTCTCTTCTAAGTCTTGTACAAGTGTTGCGTTGTCCTTGGTTTTGACCACTATGTCATCCATGTAAGCTTCCATATTTCTATGTAGCTGGGGCTCAAAACCAATTTGGACTACCCTTGCAAACGTTGAGCTAGCACTCTTCAACCCGAAAGGCATCCGTAAAAAGCAATACGTACCACATGGGGTGACGAATGTTGTCTTCTCTTCGTCTTCTCTTGTCATGAAGATCTGGTGGTAGCCCGAGTAGGCGTCAAGGAATGACAACAGATCACATCCGGCCGTGGAGTCAACAATCTGGTCGATGCGCGGCAACGGGAAGGGGTCCTTAGGACAAGCCTTATTGATATCTGTGTAGTCAATACACAGCCTCCACTTCCCGTTTGCCTTGCGCACCACCACCGGATTGGCCAACCACGTCGGATTGAGCAATCCTCTCACCAAGCCCGCCGCTTCCAACTTCCTGATCTGCTCCATGATGAACTCCTGCCATTTCAGAGCCTGCTTCCTGACCTTCTGCTTGACGGGTCGCGCATGGGGACAGACAGCAAGATGGTGCTCAATCACTTCCCTGGGAACGCCGGGGATGTCGGATGCTTGCCAGGCAAACACATTGACATTCGCCCGCACGAAAGTGACGAGCGCATTTTCTTATTTGCTGTCGAGGGTGGAGCTTATGGTGAAAGCCCCTCCCGTGCCATCCTCCTTGACAGACACCTTCTTGGTCTCTGGTGGTGCAGCTCTGGATTTCTTGCTCTTGCCGGTGGAGCTCTCTGGCACATCCTCGACGGGAGCACAACACTCCGAGGAGGTGCGCTTGCCGGAGTAGGTGCGAGAGGTCTTGCCGGTCCTCTTCTTCCCTCCCGGGGCTTCAGCGGCAGGAGCATGGGCCTTGGCGGCAGCCGCTGCAACTGCTTCCCGGTAGAGTTGGTCGGCGCAGATCAGCGCGTCCTTCTTGTCGGAGGGGACGGTGATGATGGTCATCGGCCCAGGCATCTTCAGCGTGTTGTAGGCGTAATGTGATGCCGCCATGAACTTGGCTAGTGCCGGGCGACCGAGGATCCCGTTGTAGGGAAAGGGGATCTCGGCTACGTCGAAGACAATCCTCCCCGTCCTGTAGTTCAACTTGCCTCCAAACGTCACAGGCAGCGTGACCCTACCCTTCGGCTAACTCCTTCCCGGATTGACCCCTTGAAACGTGCCCGTCTCCTCGAGGTCTCCATCAGGAATTTGCAGCCTCTTGATCACAACGGGCAAGATCAAGTTCAGACCGGCCCCGTCGTCGACTAGCATCTTGTTCACCTTGAGGTTGCGTATCGTTGGTGAAACCAACAACGGCAAACACCCGACCGCAGTTGTGCGATCAGGGTGGTCCTCGGTGTCGAAGATGATAGGTGTGCTGGACCACTGCAGTGGCTTCTGAGCGTCAAATGATGGCTCTGCTGCACGCGCCCACTGCTTGAGCTGGCGGTGAGAGGTATGCAGCGAGGCTCCACCATCGTCACACATGGCCTCTGTAGCCTTCCGAAACTCATGCTTGCCGGACTCATCGTCTTCGTCATGATCATCGTCTTCCTGCTTCTTGTCGCGGCCCCGAGAAGGCCTCTCTTGCTGGTTATCCTTGCCGCGGTGACCTCCTTGGCCGCCCCGCTTCTTGTCGGATCCCTCGGCACCATCCTGACCCTTCTCCTTGTCCCGCCTCTCATACTCAGCTTTTTGCTTCTCAGCAAGCAGCTCGACTTGCCGGCAGTTCTGGAGGTTGTGGCCCTTGGTGCGGTGGATCTTGCAGTATTGCTTGTCGGAGCCTCCTGGCTTGTCGGCAGCCGCCAAGGTCCGGCAAGCGGCGCACCCGGCAATTTCCTTGCCGGGGTCATCTGCCTTGGCTTTCTTGGCAGCGCCGGTGTCCTCGGATCCCTCGACGGCAAGCACGGTCTTATCCTTGCGTTTCCTGTTGCGGCGCCGACCCTTCTTTGTCGGGGCGGCGGTGTCTTCGTCCGTAGAGTCGGTTTCTGCGCCGGCGTCCTTGCTGGGGTACTTCCTTCCCTCTTCAGCTCGGGCGCATCTATCGGCCAGAACATAAAGTTCGGCCACATCCTTGACCTTGTTCATCGCCAGCTCTTCACGCATCTTGCGGTTACGCACATTCTGATGGATGAACATCTGGGATGTTGTATTGCACTCGGCTGAACCTCTGTATGTACTTGCGCAGGTTTCCACCTTCCTTTTGAGGAATGATATGCAAATCACTCGCCTGGCCATGAGCTTGGTGGCCTCCAGTGAAGGCACCAATGAACTCATGACACAGATCCGGCCAAGAAGAAATGGAATCCGCCGGCAAGTGCATCAACCAAGACATGACATTGGGTTTCAGGGCCAATGGGAAGTAATTGTCAAGCACCTTGTCGTCGCGAACTCCAGCGGCTTGCATCGCGATGGTGTAGATGCTGAGGAACTCTGATGGATGGGTCTTGCCGTTGTACTTCTCGCCGACGTCGGGCTTGAACATGCGGTGGGACGGCCACTGGAACTGCCGCAGCTCACGGGTAAAGGCTGGGCAACCCACCTCGTAAGGTAGGCCGCCGGAGCCTCCCGGTGTTGGGTGGTCCATAGCGGGCCCCGCCCGCCTATCTGACTGGTGGCGTGTATCGCGCCGGCGCTCGATGGTGGTTCGAGCGTCTTCATGGGCTCGCTCCCGAAGAACTTGGCGCTGGTCGCGGTGGGTCCATGGGTCGGACGACGCTATGAAAATGTTATCACAAGCGTCATCACGACGGATCGACACCCGCGGTGGCTGGCGTGGAGGAGGAGAGTGCACCATGGCTGCGGCACCTCCGGCCCCTCCACTGCTGGCGTGCGGTGGTTCGACGGAGCGCCGGCCTGAGGGCCCCGCTGGCCGTGGCTCGTCTTTGTTGGCGACGCCGACGAGGCTCCGGATGGTGGCTCTCCACTCGTCGAGCTTTTTCGCATCAGGAGGGAAGTCGAGGAGCAGCTGCGCGCGCCAAAGCTTCTGCTGGCGTGGGTGGCGGCAAAAGCTACGTGGACCGTGACGCGCTCTGACTTCTAACCACGTTAGAAGGAGCTCTATCACGGCCCGGCGGTTGCGCGCCATTTTCGCCAGCACTTCGGCGGGCATGCTGGCCTCCTTCGTCCCGCGAATGATGCACATGACTCTTCCCACGGCGGCGTCCGGGGTCCCCAGGATGGTGGCGCTACTCGTCGCGCGCACCTTGGGAAGAGTGCGTCGTGGCCACCGGTATATGCGACTTGGAGGTCGCCGCACCGCCCATAGGTGGCACGGCGCCGCCCTTGGAGGGCCCCGCACTGCCTGCGAGGGCCCCGGCTCCGTCTTTGGATTTGGCGGCGTGCGGCCCATCGTCTCGCGCACGAACGACGCCGCTCGCCAGGCTCTGGCTGCCAGAGCGATGTTGGTGCTCGCGGGCCGCGCCTCGGGTTCTGTCCGCGACCAGCCCGCTGCTCGCGCGCACCGGTGCGGGCCGTCCGGCTCCGGATGAACCGATCACCGTGATCGTCTTCTTCTTGGGAACCATGGCGATGAAGAACTGCTAGGCTAACCGCTAGACCGGGTTTTCACAACTGCGCCCCCTACGTGGCGCGCCAAAGATGTCGGGAGAAATCGACACCTATGGAATCACTGGGATCCCTTCTGCGGTTGGCGGGCGCGGGGTTGTGCAAAGAGCGGGTCTGACAGGAAGCACACAGATCGTTTACCCAGGTTCGGGCCGCAAAGATGCGTAATACCCTAGTCCTGCTTTGGTGGATGTATTCGAGTGTTCTTGTGTTCTTGTGTTCTTGTGTTCTTGAGCTAGCTACGGGGTGTGACTTGCCCAAAAGATCTGAATCCTTCTCCTGGTCGCCTCGGGCCTCCTTTATAGACAAAAGGGGTTGCCACAGTGGCACACAGGAGGTGGAAAGGTGTACAGTGGATGAGTCTATCCTCTGGCACCGTCGGACGAACGCATTTAATGCGCTGCCGACGTGCCCCTCCCACTTTATCGGGGACGACAAGGAACCACGTCCCAGCTGTCGCCGCCTCGCCTGGCTTCGACACGCACCCGAGCTGACGAGATGTCGTGGCGCCACGTTGGCTGGCTGCTGGGCTGGCGTGGTGGTGAAGCCTTCACGAAGATCTGCATGCCACCACGTAGGTGCTTGCTAGGTCGGTGTAGGGGCTGCTCATCGCCACGCAGGTGCCTGCCCAGCTGGTTGAGCTAGCAGCTGCATGGGGACGGCGGTGGTGTCTTGGCAGGCGTGGGCCTGGCTGCGGTCCCGCTGATGCCCTCGGCAAGGGCCTTGCCGGGGGCCCGGCAAGGGTCTTGCCGTGGCGCAGCGGCCGTCCCCGGCAAGGCGCTTGCCGGGGGTCTCATGGATTTCCTCGGCTAGGATCCTGCCGAGGGTCGTCGTCTTCTGGTCCTCATCTGATCTTGTGAGTTTATGATCTTGACAAAGATCTGCATGCCACCACGGAGGTGCCTCCCAAGCCTTGGTCCCAATGTGGTTGATGGCGTTGGTACCCCTGAGCTCAAGGGAGGAGCGCTCCGTTAGCGTCAGGCAAGTTGCCCCGGCAAGGCTCTTGCCGGGGCTGCGGAGGCCGTCCCGGCAAGGGTCTTGCTGGGGGAGTCTACCTCGCCCTCTTGCTCTTTTGTGCTTCTGGTTTTGGCGTTGCCTTGTCTGTCTTGTGCTTCGGTTTTCCTCCGGCTTCCCTCCTCTGCCCTGTTAAGTGTGGCCGTGGGCGCAGCTCTGACTGTCCGTGCACAAGTAAAGGGGTCAAAAGGAGAACCCCTACTTTTGTACATCGACAGTTTGTATCTGTCACACGCACTCCAAATCATTGCAATTGGGTCAGAAGAACAAAACCACATCGTCAGTGGAGATAGATATTGTTTGGAGATGAGATGCCTAGGATAGAGCTTACCACGCCATAACTCCCAGCTTGTGCAATCAGTAGGGTGAGAACATCCATTCCTGTCACAAAAAAGCCTGGGAGAATGGGATCTCCCTGTCTCAACTCTCAAACCTCCCGGGTGCACCATTCTGTCTCCGGGAACACCGTCCACCACTATCTTTGAGCTTCCAGAGGAGAGGAGGGATGAAATCCATCAAAGGCAAAGAGCGCCGAAACCTTTCTTGCACGCAACTTCGAATAAAAACGACCAACACCTTTATCCTTGCGTGAATTGATCTTTCTCGCAACTTGCCGCACTAAGAGGAAATTGTCATGCAGATTGCGACCTTTGGCAAAAGCAGTAAGATTAATGCTGACAAGATCCCCCAGCCGAGGCCTGACACAATCGGCCAGCAGTTTAGAGAAGAGTTTCGGGGAACTGTGGACAAGACTGATAGGGCGTCAGGTATCTTCGGGATCAAAGTGATCAGGGCTCGATTGATTTTCGCAAAGCCTTGATTGCATGACATGCTGTTGTTATCAAGGATTTTTTAGCACTTGAGCTTTATCTACCAGGCAACGGTAACTGATTAACCCATTTTTTGGAGAGAAAAAACGAATTAACCCAAGTTCCTAAAAGGTTGCTTACTGGACTGGCCATTTGACATTTTCGACAGGGGTGGCCGGCACCAAACGCCAGCCCGGCGTACGCGCTGGCGGACTTGTCCCGCACCTCCGGCGGCATCTCCAAAGTTTTGAAACCTGAACCAAGCATTTCAATCCATCATGCCTGAACACCTTCAGTTTTAAAACCTGAACCAAGCAGAAGGTGTCAAGTTCAGTTAACAGAGGCTGTCACCATTCATTTACTCATGCGTGCCTGGGGCCGGCCGGTAGGTCAATTGATTCAGTTAACGATCAAATCTTTTGGGTGTTTTTCTGTTATTACGGAGGTAAAAAATGTGTACTTCATGAGAGTGTCAAACTGACCAATCATTTCCTTCTTTCTGAATTTTGACAGATAGCACGTCTGTCAGGTTGTTGGTGGCGTCAATGACCATGACGTGCGTGCGCGGGCGGAGCCCATCTATCAGCGTGAGCAGCTGGGACACGCTGCGGCGTTCTACCTCGTCGTACGTCTTCTCGGGGTTGGGCGTGATGGCGTCACCTCGTCCATGGAGATGATGGATGGCCTGCGGCAGACTAAGCTAAGGTAGTGAAGTTTTTAGTTTCCAATCTTCATCTGCTTGAAACTACTTTCCAAAGTTTTATTTGGGGTTCTTTCCAAGGTTTAATTTTTCTCCCAAGGCTTGAAGTAATTCAGATTTCAGCATGTTTGATTAAATTCGACACAAGCACTGATTGATAAGTTTAACATTTGTATTTTGTGGCAAAAAAAAGGTGTCAATCTGACCACCCTGATCCAAATTTCTAGCTATGCCACTGCTCGTTGCGGCAGCACACGGCGAGGCCGTCCGCCAGCTTCGGCGAGCCACTCCACCAAGAAGGCCGGCGCCGTCGATTGAAAAAGTCAAATGACAAGTCGGCATGTCCAGTCAGCAAAACCTTTAGACAAAACTGCCTAAAATCCTTCCCAAAACCACTCAAGGTCCTAATTGATCAGGTATTTTAGGGTTGACGAGATGATTTAACCGCTTTTATACTTTGAGAGGATTTGACACACTTAGAGGGTTTTCTCGATATAGAAGCCATGCTCAGTTAGGCCCTCTATAGCTGTATGAATAGAAGCCATATAGAGCACAATAGGTGGAGAATGGGCCTCACATGCGACAACCCATAGCTGAAGCCCCTGAAAAATGCGGTGTCGATGATCAGGGACAATAAACGCGAGATCGATAAGGTGACGTACGAAAGACTCCCAGACTGGTGTGCTGTTTGCAGTCACCTTGGGCACATTTTCAAGGAGCATGGTGATGGCATACACCCTTCGTCTGGATTGGTTTTCAAGGAGTTGAGGGCGACTTGGTTTATGCGTGTGGGTAGAGGCCCTGGAGGCTGCCGTGGGGGAAGGTCTGGAAGAGAAGGAGGTTTTGCCTCAGCCGAGGACAACCTGGAAGAAGAGGATGGTGATCCGGTGCTCAACTCCACATATGTTGACATGACCTATCCAAAGAGGAAGAGAAGTGAGAGACTCGAGCACGATGTTTTGAGCAACAAGGCAGTTGCTGGTATTGCATCAACCAATGGCAACCAGTTGGCTATCATTCCCTCGAGTGCTTCTCTGAGTCCTCCACCTAAAAGGGATCCTAAGAGGAACAAGGGCTGGAGCAGATGGCAGGGATGGCGACACACCCACAACTAAATCAAATTTGGTGGGCTTTCAAGAGGGGCACCGTCAGGCACAATGAGTATTCTATGTTGGAATTGTCGCGGGGCGGGTAAACCCGCATGAGCTTCGCAAAATCGTGAAGCATTTTACCCCGACTGTACTTTGTATCATAGAGACCCTAATTGATAGGGTACATATGAAAAATTTGAAAACAACTATTGGTTATAATAAAAGCTATGCTGTGAGCAGCTCTGGTAGGAGTGGTGGCTTAGGAGTTCTTTTGGAATGATGAAATAATTTATCATACTGACGAGACTATCTATGAATTGGGGCCGACACTGTGGAGATTTACGTGCATGTATGGAGATGCACAAGTCCAGGAGAGACACAATACTTGGTCTACGTTGAGGGACCTTGCTGGAATGTCCAATCTTCCATGGCTCTTTTTTTGGCTCCCCACCTGAATATATTTCAAAAGTTATAAGGTGTTACAGAGTTCACAAGTTTCGTGAGGAGAGGAACTCACGCCACAGACCAGAATGGCCCTTTAGAGTTTCTGACTTGAGCTAATGAGACCAAACAATCAAATCCTCTAAGATAGGTTTAATAGAAGTACTTGCATCAATCTCTAAGCTTTGGAAGACTTTCTTGTTTCTTGCGTCCCAAATCTTCGAGAGAAAAAGGAGCATGAAGGGGTGAACTGGGCTGGGCAGCATGGCCGGGAGGGTTGTGTTGAAGAGTTGCCCAATAGGCGTGAAAAGAGGGAGGATACCGATTGCCCGCCAAACCCTGCAAGCCGCTGGGCAGGAGAAGAACAAATGTTCACGGTCCTCCACCGTGTGATTACATCTTGGGAAAGCTTCCGTGTCCAGAATTTCTTCTTGTGCAGATTCTTTGTCTTGGCACCCTGGAGTCCCAAATTTGAGCAAGCCTGGGCTCGGTGAGTTGGTCCGAAAGAGACGCGCACGCACCATGTGTGGAGAAGGTTGCACCATTAAGCAACCGTCGTGTGTCTGGAGCCTGTGAGGGAGCAATATCATGCAACAAAGAGTTTAGAGGGGCAAGTTCTACAATCACAATAGTGTTTAGTCGATTACAAAGAGCGAGTTTGATCCCATCTTGCAGTATAGTAGTTACCATGACATTCTGGTTTGTGTAGTGGGAAAAATGTAGCTGGGTACACTAAAGCCAGGGGATCTGGCTTTAGCCAACGATCTAACCAAAAGAAGGTGGAGCGACCATCACCAATGGTGCACTCAAAAATCTCTCTCAAGCTTTGTAGATGTTCATAAATAGTATTTGTAAGGAAGGAACTGTTTTTCCATGTCCAATGTGGAGGGGTGAGTGATGTAGGATCCAGTCCTTCCAGGGTAGGTTTGTGTAGTGTAAAAATTTATAAGCAAACTTCAGTAGTAGAAAAGGTTTTGTGCACAAAAGTTTTTTACACCTAGACCACTGATGACCCACAAATATAGGGGATCAATCATAGTCCTTTCGATAAATAAGAGTGTCGAACCCAACGAGTAGCAGAAGGAATTGATAGGCAGTTTTCAACAAGGATTTCGCTGTAAGTGTTGTAAGATAGTTTTGAGAGATAATGCGATAGCAAGATAATTTGTAGCAAGTAACAAGTAACAAAAAGTAGTAAGGTGCAGCAAGTGGCACAATCCTTAATTATGCTAAGGACAGGTCAGGAGGTGATTTCTCAAAAAAGTTCATGCATATGTACAATTTTTTGTGCATTTCTCAAAAAGGGTTCATGCATATTTAGAAAAAGTCCATATGAATTTTAGAGATACATTTTTCTATTTTAAAAAGCTCGCATAATTAAATAAGTGGTAGTATTGAAAAAGCATATTAACAAAATATGAAATTTAAAAGAAATATAAAATCTAGAAGGAAAATGATAAGAAAACAAAAAACAAAAATGAAAGAAATAATGTAGAACATAAAACCAGTGCACGGTGTAGGCACATCATGCGCCCCTAACAAAACCCTCCAAAAGGAGGTTTTTCTCTTGAGGAGTTTGAGCGGAGGACGTCAGTGGTGTTCATGGGAGAGGATTTGTAGCATGCAGAAGCAGGGGCACACAACCCCCCTTTTCTTTTGGCTTTGATTTTTAATCTTTCATACCTTTTGAACCAAAAGTGCAAATTAAGTTTTGTTTGCATATTCGTGTTTCTGGCGATGAGGACTTTCAGATGAGATCCATTTTCAATATGTTTTGACAAAAGTAAATTTCCAAACTTGCAACTGACAAAATCGTATGTTTCATAAACTAAAACTTGTTGTGCCCTTGTGCGGGATCCAACGACTTTGGGGATATTGAGCAATCGGGAGGCCGCCACGGTTGGGCAGGTACCATATTTGTATTTGTAAATTAAACCCGGACATCTTTCATTTTTATTCTCATTTTAGTTCAGATGTGGATGTTTAGGATACAAATAGACATTTTCTCATATACGAATATCAGATATTTCAGATTATCCACTGCCACTTTCCACACTTAAATGTGCCGTAATGTGAGATAAGCTAAGCACACATTTTTTAAACTGGAAGGTTTGGTTTTGCAATGGCTCTAAATCAATTGGTATGTAACTACACAAAAATGGCTACACAAAAACCATGAAGTGCCCTCAACAAAGCTTAACTATAATATCTATTTTAAATTGCACAAAGTTAAATCGTGGCCTTTCTATCACATGTGAATCAATTTGCTTCATGACAGATCTAGTGAAATCAATTTGATGTTGTAAGCATGCTTGTGAATTTTTTAATCTCAAGATGTTGTGTCGACTAAGTATCTAAGAGTTGCTCATAAGGATAGGGCGTGCGTGCGCACGTCATAGGATGAGTGTATGTGAGCATTTGTGATTGTATTACTTTTTTTATATTGTGCATGTTTGGTGAACCTTTTCATCTGCTTTTTATTACACTTATATGTGCCCTTAGTTGGGCCCAGGCCTGTTCAAGACGTAGGGAAACTAGAGAAAACGTAGAGGAACATTGTTCCTAAGGAATCTTCACCTTTAGCACCGTTCGGTACAAAGGAACCGCCCCTTAAAATTCCTGTGGATAGTTTTTTTTAGTCTAAACATACTCTTGCTTTATTTCGTGAACAAGTTCATGGGGATACAATGTAACTCTGGCGGGTTTAAGAGACGCACATGGCGCCCGAAATCCAGACCAAAAGCATGTTTAGCCAGGCTATGTGCATCGAAATTAGACTCTCGCCCTTCGAAGATGAAGGAACACTGCTGAAAATTCCTAGATGTTTTCAAAATCTCTTTGATAATGCTTGCATAAACACCTCCAGTATTGTTCTTGATATCATGAACCACAACTTGGCAGTCTGACTGAAAGTGCAACTAATTCCCGGGTGGTTTTGGTAATTCATAACAAAATATAGCTCATTGAACTAATATCCATTCAAGTTGAATATTTCAGAAAGTTCAATGATTGGCATGGCATGGACTAGAGATGTGGACCCCTCAAAATGCTAAGGACACATATTGGCAAAAGCTCAAGACTCTTCATGTATATTTTAGTGATCCAAAATCACACTGAGTCCATAGGAAAGTCAATACTATTAAAAGGGGATGAGGTGTTGCTTAATGGTCTACATGCTCAAAGTGCTTAGTGATATTGCTCCAAAAACCCTCAACCACTTTCTCATTCCCAAATATGTCCAAAACTCAAAGTCAAACTCGGCCCCACCGAAATGATCTATCCGGCGCCACTGAGTTCACTTGACCTAGCCACTGCGAGAAACCCTAATTCCTCGGTCACACCGATACGGATCTCGGTCTCACCGAGATGGCCCTGCAAACTCTCTGTTGCCTGTTGCAATTATTTCGGTCTCATCGAAATGTGCAATCGGTCCCACCGAGTTTGCTTGACCAACTCTCTATTTGCTCTTTGCTGAAATCCGTCTCATCGAGTTCAAGCAACGACTTCACCGGGATGAGGTTTTGCCCTAGCCCTAGCACACTGGTCCCACCGAGTTGTTCCAGTCAGTCCCACCGAGATTCCTAACGTTCACATTTTGAACTAAATCGGTCTCACCGAGTTCTTCTATTAGGTCTGACCGAGTTGGGTCAAATGTGTGTAACGGTTGGATTTTGTGTGGAGGCTATATATACCCCTCCACCCATGTCTCCATATGTGAGAGCCATCAAAACATGCCTACACTTCCATCTTACATTTTCTGAGAGAGAACCACCTATTCATGTGTTGAGATCAAGACATTCCAACCAAACCACAAGAATCTTGATTTCTAGTCTTCCCCAAGTTGCTTTCCACTCAAATCATCTTTCCACGATATCCAAATCTGTGAGAGAGAGTTGAGTGTTGGGGAGACTATCATTTGAAGCACAAGAGCAAGGAGTTCATCATCAACACAACTGATACGTCCCAACGTATCTATAATTTTTTATTGTTCCATGCTATTATATTATCTGTTTTGGATGTTTTATATACATTAATATGCTATTTTATATTATTTTTGGGACTAACTTATTAAGCCAGAGACCAGTGCCAGTTTCTGTTTTCCCCTTGTTTTTGAGTTTCGCGGAAAAGGAATATCAAACAGAGTCCAAACGGAATAAAACTTTATGATGATTTTTCTTGGACCAGAAGACACGCGTAGGATTTGGGAACCTAGTCAGAAGAGTCCCGAGGCGACGGCAAGGGGTACGCCTCAGGGGGGCGCCCCTGCCTTATGGGTCCCTCGGAGCTCCTCTAACCCTATTCTTTGGCCTATAAATTCCCAAATATTCCTGAACCACCAGAAGCGTCCACAAAAATATTTTTCCACCGCCGTAACCTTCTGTTCCCCTGAGATCCCATCTTGGGGCCTTTTCCAGCATCTTGCCACAGGGGGATTCGGTCACGGAGGGCATCTACATCAACCCTAATTCCCTTCCGATGAAGCGTGAGTACTTTACCACAAACCTACGGGTCCATAGCTAGTAGCTAGATGGCTTCTTCTCTATCTTTGATTCTCAATACCATGTTCTGCTCGATGTTCTTGGAGATCTATCCGATGTAATCTTCTTTTGCAGTGTGTTTGTCGAGATCCAATTATGGATTTATGATCAACTTATCTATGAATATTATTTGAATCTTCTCTGAATTCTTATATGCATGATTTAATATCTTTGTCTTTCTCTTCGAATTATCGGTTTGGTTTGGCCAACTAGATTGGTTTTTCTTGCAATGAGAGAGGTGCTTAGCTTTGGGTTCAATCTTGCGTGATTTCACCCAGTGACAAAGTAGGGGTAGCGAGACACGTATTGCATTATTGCCATCAAGGATAAAAAGATGGGGTTTTCATCATATTCCTTGAGTTTATCCCTCTACATCATGTCATCTTACTTAAGGCGTTACTCCGTTCTTTATGAACTTAATACTCTAGATGCATGCTGGATAGCGGTCGATGTGTGGAGTAATAGTAGTAGATGCACGCAGGAGTCGGTCTACTTGATACGGACGTGATGCCTATATTCATAATCATTGCCTTGGATATCATCATAACTTTGCGCTTGTCTATCAATTGCTCGACAGTAATTTGTTCACTGATACGTCTCCAACGTATCTATAATTTTTGATTGTTCCATGCTATTATATTATCCATCTAGGATGTTTTATATGCATTTATATGCTATTTTGTATGATTTTTGGGACTAACCTCTTAACCTAGAGCCCAGTGCCAGTTTCTGTTTTTCCTTGTTTTTGAGTATCGCAGAAAAGGAAAACCAAACGGAGTCCAATTGACCTGAATTTTCACGGAGATTATTTTTGGACCAGAAGAAGCCCACAGATATCAGAGATGGGCCAGAAGGTTCCCGAGGCACCCCAGAGGGTGGGGGCGCGCCCCCCTACCTCGTGGCCGCCTCGGGGACCCCCCTGACTTGTTCCCGACGCCAACAGCTCTTACATATACCCAAACTTCCAGAACATAACCTAGATCGGGAGTTCCGCCGCCGCAAGCCTCTATGGCCACCAAAAACCAATCGGGACCCTGTTCCGGCACCTTGCCGGAGGGGGGGTCCCTCACCGGTGGCCATCTTCATCATCCCGGCGCTCTCCATGACGAGGAGGGAGTAGTTCACCCTCGGGGCTGAGGGTATGTACCAGTAGCTATGTGTTTGATCTCTCTCTCTCGTGTTCTTGATTTGGCACGATCTTGATGTATCGCGAGCTTTGCTATTATAGTTGGATCTTATGATGTTTCTCCCCCTCTATCTCTTGTAATGGATTGAGCTTTCCCTTTGAAGTTATCTTATCGGATTGAGTCTTTAAGGATTTGAGAACACTTGATGTATGTCTTGCGTGGGATACCCGTGGTGACAATGGGGCATTCTATTGATTCACTTGATGTATGTTTTGGTGATCAACTTGCGGGTTCCGTGACCTTGGGAATCTATGCATAGGGGTTGGCACACGTTTTCGTCTTGACTCTCCGGTAGAAACTTTGGGGCACTCTTTGAAGTTCTTTGTGTTGGTTGAATAAATGAATCTGAGATTGTGTGATGCATATCGTATAATCATACCCGCGGATACTTGAGGTGACATTGGAGTATCTAGGTGACATTAGGGTTTTGGTTGATTTGTGTCTTAAGGTGTTATTCTAGTACGAACTCTATGATAGATGGAACGGAAAGATTAGCTTCGTGTTATTTTACTACGGACTCTTGAATAGATCGATCAGAAAGGATAATTTTGAGGTGGTTTCGTACCCTACAATAATCTCTTCGTTTGTTCTCCGCTATTAGTGACTTTGGAGTGACTCTTTGTTGCATGTTGAGGGATAGCTATGTGATCCAATTATGTTATTATTGTTGAGAGAACTTGCACTAGTGAAAGCATGAACCCTAGGCCTTGTTTCAACGCATTGCAATACCGTTTGTGCTCACTTTTATCATTAGTTACCTTGCTGTTTTTATAATTTCAGATTACAAAAACCTATATCTACCATCCATATTGCACTTGTATCACCATCTCTTCACCGAACTAGTGCACCTATACAATTTACCATTGTATTGGGTGTGTTGGGGACACAAGAGATTCTTTTTTATTTGGTTGCAGGGTTGTTTGAGAGAGACCATATTCATCCTACGCCTCGCACGGATTGATAAACCTTAGGTCATCCACTTGAGGGAAATTTCCTACTGTCCTACAAACCTCTGCACTTGGAGGCCCAACAACGTCTACAAGAAGGTTGCGTAGTAGACATCAAGAAGTTTCTGGCGCCGTTGCCGGGGAGGTGAGTGCTTGAAGGTATATCTTTAGATCTTGCAATCGAATCTTTTTATTCTTGTTTTATCACTAGTTTAGTCTATAAAAGAAAACTACAAAAAATGGAATTAAGGGTGCCTCATATGCTTCATCTTTTTCATGTCTTTCGTGAAAATGATGGTAAGGAAAATTGTGCTCAAGTACTAGAAGAAGAATTACATAGAATGCTTGGCGTAAAATATGTGAATGATGAGCATGATTGCAATGTCGTTAGTATGAATTCTTTGAATACCCATGATGCTAATGATATGCAAAGCCACAAGCTTGGGGATGCTATGTTTGATGAAGATGATATGTTTTGTCCCCCAAGTTTTGATGAACAAATTTATTATGATGAAAGCATGCCTCCTATTTATGATGATTATATTGATGAAAGTGGGTTTGGAAGAGTGTCAACTTTAGGAAGTAATGATCCCACTATTTTGGAGGGTGTTGAATCTTATAATATTTATGAAAGTGGATTTGGAGAGGTCATGACTTTATTTAGTGATGAATCCACCATTTCGGAAGAGGTTTCAATTGATTATGAGAATAAAGTTGCTATTTATGATGATTATTGTGATGATATGTATTCTATAAAGAATAATGATAACCATGGAACTTGTCATCATGATTTTAATTTTCAATTGGATTATGCCTAGCTAGGGGCGTTAAACGTTAGCGCTTGTTGGGAGGCAACCCAATTTTATTTTTGTCCTTTGCTTTTGCTCCTGTTTAGTAATAAATAATTCATCTAGCCTCTGTTTAGATGTGGTTTTATGTTTTAATTAGTGTTTGTGCCAAGTAGAACCTTTGGGAAGACTTGGGTGAAGTCTTTTGTGATCTTGCTGTAAAAAACAGAAACTTTAGCGCTCACGAGATTAGCTGCCATTTTTTACTGGAGAGTGATTTTAGGTTGATTCGTTTTGAAGATGATTAATAGACAAATTCATCAGGTCCACAAATTTATTTCAGAATTTTTGGAGTTCCAGAGTATTCGAATGACACAGATTACTACAGACTGTTCTGTTTTTGACAGATTCTGTTTTCATTGTGTTGTTTGCTTATTTTGATGAATCTATGAGTAGTACCAGAAGGTATAAACCATAGAGAAGTTGGAATACAGTATATATTACACCAATATGAATTTAGAGTGAGTTCACAACAGTACCTAAGTGGTGATTTATTTTCTTATACTAACGGAGCTTACGAGTTTTCTGTTGAGTTTTGTGTTGTGAAGTTTTCAAGTTTTGGGTAAAGATTCGATGGACTATGGAATAAGGAGTGGCAAGAGCCTAAGCTTGGGGATGCCCAAGGCACCGCAAGGTAATATTCAAGGACAACCAAGAGCCTAAGCTTGGGGATGCCCCGGATGGCATCCCCTCTTTCGTCTTCGTTCATCGGTAACTTTACTTGGAGCTATATTTTTATTCACCACATGATATGTGTTTTGCTTGGAGCCTCATTTTATTTCCTTTTGTTTTTTTTTCTGTTTGAATAATATCCCAAGATCGGAAATTCTTAAATGTTAGAGAGTCTTCACAGAGTTGCATAATTATTCGACTACTCATTGATCTTCAGTTATATCTTTCGGAGTAGTTTGTCATTTGCTCTAGTGCTTCACTTATATCTTTTTAGAGCACGGTGGTGGTTTTATTTTATAGAAATAACTGATCTATCATGCTTCAATTATATTATTTTTAGAGTCTTTTAGAACAGCATGGTAATTGCTTTGGTTATAAAATTAGTCCTAATATGATGGGCATCCAAGATGGGTATAATAAAAACTTTCATATAGAGTGCATTGAATACTATGAGAAGTTTGATACTTGATGATTGTTTTGAGATATGAAGATGGTGATATTAGAGTCGTGCTAGTTGAGTAATTGTGAAATTGAGAAATACTTGTGTTGAAGTTTGCAAGTCCCGTAGTTGCACGTATGGTAACCATTGTGTGACAAATTTGAAGCATGAGGTGTTCTTTGATTGCCTTCCTTATGAGTGGCGGTCGGGGATGAGAGATGGTCTTTTCCTACCAATCTATCCCCCTAGGAGCATGCGCGTATTGCTTGGTTTTGATTACTTGTAGATTTTTGCAATAAGTATGTGAGTTTTTTATGACTAATGTTGAGTCCATGGATTATACGCACTCTCACCCTTCCATCATTGCTAGCCTCTTCGGTACCGTGCATTGCCCTTTCTCACCTTGAGAGTTGGTGCAAACTTCGCCGGTGCATCCAACCCCCGTGATATGATACGCTCTATCACACATAAACCCCCTTATATGTTCCTCAAAACAGCCACCATACCTACCTGTTATGGCATTTCCATAGCCATTCCGAGATATATTGCCATGCAACTTTCCACCGTTCCGTTTATTATGACACACTTCATCATTGTCATATTGCCTTGCATGATCATGTAGTTGACATCGTATATGTGGCAAAGCCACCATGCATATTTTCATACATGTCACTCTTGTTTCATTGCCCATCCCGGTACACAGTCGAAGGCATTCATATAGAGTCATACTTTGTTCTAGTATCGAGTTGTAATCTTTGAGTTGTAAATAAATAGAAGTGTGGTGATCATCATTAATAGAGCATTGTCCCGAAAAAAAAGCCAAAAAAAAGAGAAAGGCCAAATAAAAAGAAAAAAGAAAAGAAATAAAAGGGAAAATGCTACTATCCTTTTACCACACTTGTGCTTCAAAGTAGCACCAGGATCTTCATGATAGAGAGTCTCCTATATTGTCACTTTCATATACTAGTGGGAATTTTTCATTATAGAACTTGGCTTGTATATTCCAACAATGGGCTTCCTCAAATGCCCTAAGTCTTCGTGAGCAAGCAAGTTGGATGCTCACCCACTTAGTTTCTTTTGTTGAGCATTCATACATTTATAGCTCTAGTGCATCCATTTCATGGCAATCCCTACTCCTCGCATTGACATCAATTGATGGGCATCTCCATAGCCCGTTGATTAGCCGCATCAATGTGAGACTTTCTCCTTCTTTGTCTTCTCCACACAACCTCCATCATCATATTCTATTCCACCCATAGTGCTATGTCCATGGCTCACGCTCATGTATTGTGTGAAAGTTGAAAAAGTTTGAGAATACTAAAGTATGAAACAATTGCTTGGCTTGTCATCGGGGTTGTGCATGATGAGAGCATTTTGTGTGACGAAAATGAAGCATGGCCAAACTATATGATTTTGTAGGGATGAGCTTTCTTTGGCTATGTTATTTTGAGAAGACATAATTGCTTGGTTAGTATGCTTGAAGTATTATTATTTTTATGTCAATATTAAACTTTTGTCTTGAATCTTTCGGATCTGAACATTCATGCCACAATAAAGAAGATTACATTGATAAATATGTTAGGTAGCATTCCACATCAAAAATTCTATTTTTATCATTTACCTACTCGAGGACGAGCAAGAATTAAGCTTGGGGATGCTTGATACGTCTCCAACGTATCTATAATTTTTGATTGTTCCATGCTATTATATTATCCATCTAGGATGTTTTATATGCATTTATATGCTATTTTATATGATTTTTGGGACTAACCTATTAACCTAGAGCCCAGTGCCAGTTTCTGTTTTTTCCTTGTTTTTGAGTATCGCAGAAAAGGAAAACCAAACGGAGTCCAATTGACCTGAAATTTCACGGAGATTATTTTTGGACCAGAAGAAGCCCACAGAGTATCGGAGATGGGCCAGAAGGTTCCCGAGGCACCCACGAGGGTGGGGGGCACGCCCTACCACCCCTGGGCGTGCCCCCTACCTCGTGGCCGCCTCGGGGACCCCCTGACTTGTTCCCGACGCCAACACCTCTTATATATACCCAAACATCTAGAACATAACCTAGATCGGGAGTTCCGCCGCCGCAAGCCTCTGTACCCACCAAAAACCAATCGGGACCCTGTTCCGGCACCCTGCCGGAGGGGGGGTCCCTCACCGGTGGCCATCTTCATCATCTCGGCGTTCTCCATGACGAGGAGGGAGTAGTTCACCCTCGGGGCTGAGGGTATGTACCAGTAGATATGTGTTTGATCTCTCTCTCTCTCTCTCTCTCGTGTTCTTGATATTGCACGATCTTGATGTATCGCGACCTTTGCTATTATAGTTGGATCTTATGATGTTTCTCCCCCTCTATCTCTTGTAATGGATTGAGTTTTCCCTTTGAAGTTATCTTATCGGATTGAGTCTTTAAGGATTTGAGAACACTTGATGTATGTCTTGCGTGGGATACCCGTGGTGAAAATGGGGCATTCTATTGATTCACTTGATGTATGTTTTGGTGATCAACTTGCGGGTTCCGTGACCTTGGGAATCTATGCATAGGGGTTGGCACACGTTTTCGTCTTGACTCTCCGGTAGAAACTTTGGGGAACTCTTTGAAGTTCTTTGTGCTGGTTGAATAGATGAATCTGAGATTGTGTGATGCATATCGTATAATCATACCTGCGGATACTTGAGGTGACATTGGAGTATCTAGGTGACATTAGGGTTTTGGTTGATTTTTGTCTTAAGGTGTTATTCTAGTACGAACTCTATGATAGATGGAACGGAAAGAATAGCTTCGTGTTATTTTACTACGGACTCTTGAATAGATCGATCAGAAAGGATAACTTTGAGGTGGTTTCGTACCCTACAATAATCTCTTCGTTTGTTCTCCGCTATTAGTGACTTTGGAGTGACTCTTTGTTGCATGTTGAGGGATAGCTATATGATCCAATTATGTTATTATTGTTGAGAGAACTTGCACTAGTGAAAGTATGAACCCTATGCCTTGTTTCAACGCATTGCAATACTGTTTGTGCTCACTTTTATCATTAGTTACCTTGCTGTTTTTATAATTTCATATTACAAAAACCTATATCTACCATCCATATCGCACTTGTATCACCATCTCTTCGCCGAACTAGTGCACCTATACATTTTACCATTGTATTGGGTGTGTTGGGGACACAAGAGATTCTTTGTTATTTGGTTGCAGGGTTGTTTGAGAGAGACCATCTTCATCCTACGCCTCCGACGGATTGATAAACCTTAGGTCATCCACTTGAGGGAAATTTGCTACTGTCCTACAAACCTCTACAATTGGAGGCCCAACAACGTCTACAAGAAGAAGGTTGCGTAGTTGACATCATTCAGCCACCGTATTATTTTCCTTCAAGAGAGAAGCCTCTAGTGAAACCTAAGGCCCCCGGGTCTATTTTCCTTATTATATTTTCAGATCTATATATCAAAAATACCAAAAATACCTTGCTGTAATTTATTTACTTTTACGTTTTAGTAATCTTTTATATCTATCTCTATCAGATCTCACCTTTGCAAGTGACCGTGAAGGGATTGACAACCCCTTTTTCGCATTGGGTGCAAGTGTTTGATTGTTTGTGTAGGTGCATATATTGGGTTCTTACATGTTTCTCCTACTGGATTGATACCTTGGTTCTTAACTGAGGGAAATACGTATCTATACTTTGCTGCATCACCCTTTCCTCTTCAAGGGAAAAACCAACGCAAGCTCAAGAAGTAGCAACAACGTCTATTACCTTTTGGAGAGTGGTGTCTCCTAGATTGGTTAGGTGTCACTTGGGAGCCTCCGACAAGATTGTGGAGTTGAACCAAGAAGTTTCTAAGGGCAAGGAGATCGCCTACTTCGTGAAGATCTACCCGAGTGAGGCAAGTCCTTCGTGGGTGATGGCCATGGTGGGATAGACAAGGTTGTTTCTTCGTGCACCCTTTGTTCAGGGTGGGAATGGGTTGGCCCGGACCTGGCCTTGGACCCGGCTCTGTTGGCCTCGAGGCCATTTTGAGAGGCCACGGGTCGACCCAATTCAAAAAAGTCAATGGCCTCGCCACCCCGATGGGTACTTCGGGTCGCCTCAAATTTTATTTTCTTATACAATATTTGGTTGTGGTACATAAAATATTCTCAAAAATATGTTATTACAAGTAAAACAAAATTATGACCTAAACATGCATGATAGAAATAATTAATAAAGTTTACAAATGAACCACAATATATAGTTTCAGCTCTAGTCACGTCTGATTGGGTTAATGGATTTCAGTGCGTGTACAAATGTTAGTTAGTTGATGTTTCGGCTAATTAGGCCGCGCTCGGCAGTCCTCCGGGGAGCGGAGCGCACGGAGCGGGCTTTAACCAACTCCGCAAATTATGGCGTTGATCAACTGGATTGCCGCTCCGCTCCGGCGCAGAGCCGCGGAGCGGAGGGAATCCGAACGTGGCCTTAGTATACTATAATTAGTTGATCGCTAGTTATCGTATAAGCTAAGCCAGTAAGATGGATTTGTTGATACCAATGGACTCCAGTACTCGGAGGTGGGTCGGCCCCGCTGACCCAATGGGCCACTCTGTGCCGGCTCTACTGGCCCAGTTTTTGTATGAGGCCGAGCCGACTGACCCATCGGCCGTGTTTTTCTGGGTCGGGCCAGAGACCCGGTGGGTCGACCCGGCCCATTCCCATCCCGACCCTTCGTGGGTGGAGCCTTCCGTGGACTCGCGCAACCATTACCCTTCGTGGGTTGAAGTCTCCATCAACGTGGATGTATGATAGCACCACCTATCGGAACCACGCCAAAAATCTCCGTGTCATCATTGCATTTGCACTCTCCAAACCCTTCCCTTTACCTTCATATGCAATTTTTTACTTTCCGTTGCTACACTCTTAGAATTGCATGTGTAGGTTGATTGCTTGACTTGTGCTAAATTGCTAAAATCTGCCCACAACTAAAATTGGGAAAAGTTTAGATTTTTATTTGGTCAAGTAGTCTAATCACCCTCCTCTAGACCTACTTTTGATCCTACACCAACGCCACTAACACATGCGATAGCGCAAGATCCGTGGCTAGCACCAGAGCTTCACGACACGCTAATGCCTCCAGAGTGGCTGGGTCAGAAATTCCCCTAGTCTGGATGACTGAAGATCCCATATATGTTCCGGCTGAATCCCTGCAAACTGCACTGAATGTACCTTTATTGAGATCCCGCGCGACAACCCCATCCACACTAAATTTCGCCATCCCAGGAGGTGGAGGTATCCACCTTAGTTTCCCTTGGCGCCGTGGTTCAGGAGCTGCCCTGGTCTGCTTTGGCTTACAATCCTTTAGCTCCCTCATGTACTTCATGATAAAGTTAGGTGTCTCTTGGGGGCTTTGGAAAACATGTTCATGCAGGCCTGCCTTTTCGGCATACCAGATTGACCATATTGTCACTAGTACCTGGGTGGATTCATCAGGAGATAGCATATCTGTTACAGCAAATATCCACCTCTTCGCATCGGGTTCCTTGGTACTGTTTAAAGCTTCCACCAGCTCAGGATCTTGGAGTGCCCAAACACAATGTGCCGAAGGAAATATGCCCTAGAGGCAATAATAAAGTTGTTATTTATATTTCCTTATATCATGATAAATGTTTATTATTCATGCTAGAATTGTATTGACCGGAAACTTAGTACATGTGTGAATATATAGACAAACAGAGTGTCACTAGTATGCCTCTACTTGACTAGCTCGTTAATCAAGGATGGTTAAGTTTCCTAGCCATGGACAAAGAGTTGTCATTTGATAAACGGGATCACAACATTAGAGAATGATGTGATTGACTTGACCCATCCGTTAACTTAGCACGATGATCGTTTAGTTTGTTGCTATTGTTTTCTTCATAACTTATACATGTTCCTATGACTATGAGATTATGCAACTCCCGAATACCGGAGGAACACTTAGTGTGCTATCAAACGTCACAACGTAACTGGGTGATTATAAAGATGCTCTACAGGTGTCTCCGATGGTGTTTGTTGAGTTGGCACAGATCGAGATTAGGATTTGTCACTCCGAGTATCGGAGAGGTATCTCTGGGCCCTCTCGGTAACGCACATCACTATAAGCCTTGCAAGCAATGTGACTAATGAATTAGTTGCGAGGTGATGCATTACGGAACGAGTAAAGAGACTTGCCGGTAACGAGATTGAACTAGGTATTGAGATAGGGACGATCGAATCTCGGGCAAGTAACATACCGATGACAAAGGGAACAACGTATGTTGTTATGCGGTTTGACCGATAAAGATCTTCGTAGAATATGTAGGAGCCAATATGAGCATCCAGGTTCCGCTATTGGTTATTGACCGGAGATGAGTCTCGGTCATGTCTACATAGTTCTCGAACCCGTAGGGTCCGCACGCTTAACGTTCTGTGAAGATTGGTATTATGAGTTTATGTGTTTTGATGTACCGAAGGTTGTTTGGAGTCCCGGATGTGATCACGGGCATGACGAGGAGTCTCGAAATGGTCGAGACATACAGATCGATATATTGGATGACTATGTTTGGACATCGGAATGGTTCCGGATGAGTTCGGGCATTTACCGGAGTACCGGGGGGTTACCGGAACCCCCCGGGGAGTATATGGGCTCTAATGGGCTTTAGTGGAGAGAGAGGGGCAGCCAGGGCAGGCCGCGCGCCCCCTCCCCCTCTGGTCCGAATTGGACTAGGAAGGGGGGCGGCGCCCCCCTTTCCTTCCTCCCTCTCTCCCCCTTCCTTCTCTCCTAGTCCAACTAGGGAAGGGGGCAATCCTACTCCCAGTGGGAGTAGGACTCCTCCAGGGCGCGCCATAGAGGGCCGGCCCTGCCCCCTCCTCCACTCGTTTATATACGGGGGAGGGGGCACCTCTTAGACACACAAGTTGATCATTGATCTCTTAGCCATGTGCGGTGCCCCCCTCCACCATAATCCACCTCGGTCATATCATCGTAGTGCTTAGGCGAAGCCCTGCGTCAGTAGCTTCATCATCACCATCATCACGTCGTCGTGCTGACGAAGCTCTCCCTCAACACTCAGCTGGATCAAGAGTTCATGGGACGTCACCGAGCTGAACGTGTGCAGATCGCAGAGGTGCCGTATCTTCGGTGCTAGGATCGGTCGGATCGTGAAGACGTACGACTACATCAACCGCGTTGTCATAATGCTTCCACTTTTGGTCTACGAGGCTATGTGGACAACACTCTCCCCTCTCGTTGCTATGCATCACCATGATAGATCTTGCGTGTGCGTAGGAATTCTTTTGAAATTACTGCGTTCCCCAACAGTGGCATCCGAGCCAGGTCTATGCGTAGATGTTATATGCACGCGTAGAACACAAAGAGTTGTGGGCGATAATAGTCATACTGCTTACCAGCATGTCATACTTTGATTCGGCGGTATTGTTGGATGAAGCGGCCCGGACCGACATTACGCGTACGCTTACGCGAGGCTGGTTCTACCGACGTGCTTCGCACACAGGTGGCTGGCGGGTGTCAGTTTGTTCAACTTTATTTGAATCGAGTGTGACTACGCCCGGTCCTTGTTGAAGGTTCAAACAACACACTTGACGAAAAATCGTTGTGGTTTTGATGCGTAGGTAAGAAAGGTTCTTGCTCAGCCCGTAGCAGCCACGTAAAACTTGCAACAACAAAGTAGAGGACGTCTAACTTGTTTTTGCAGGGCATGTTGTGATGTGATATGGTCAAGACATGATGCTAAATTTTATTGTATGAGATGATCATGTTTTGTAACAGAGTTATCGGCAACTGGCAGGAGCCATATGGTTGTCGCTTTATTGTATGAAATGCAATCGCCATGTAATTGCTTTACTTTATCACTAAGCGGTAGCGATAGTCGTAGAATCAATAGTTGGCGAGACGACAATGATGCTACGATGGAGATCAAGGTGTCGCGTCGGTGACGATGGTGATCATGACGGTGCTTTGGAGATGGAGATCAAAGGCACAAGATGATGATGGTCATATCATATCACTTATATTGATTGCATGCATGTGATGTTTATCCTTTATGCATCTTATTTTCCTTAGTTAGACGGTAGCATTATAAGATGACCTCTCACTAAATTTCAAGGTATAAGTGTTCTCCCTGAGTATGCACCGTTGCTACAGTTCATCATGCCAAGACACCACGTGATGATCGGGTGTGATAAGCTCTACGTTCACATACAACGGGTGCAAGCCAGTTTTGCACACGCAGAATACTTGGGTTAAACTTGATGAGCCTAGCATATGCAGATATGGCCTCGAAACACTGAGACCGAAAGGTCGAGCGTGAATCATATAGTAGATATGATCAACATAGTGATGTTCACCATTGAAAACTACTCCATCTCACGTGATGATCGGACATGGTTTAGTTGATATGGATCATGTGATCACTTAGATGATTAGAGGGATGTCTATCTAAGTGGGAATTCTTAAGTAATATGATTAATTGAACTTTAATTTATCATGAACTTAGTACCTGATAGTATTTTGCATGTCTATGTTGTTGTAGATAAATGGCCCATGCTGTTGTTCCGTTGAATTTTAATGCGTTCCTAGAGAAAGCTAAGTTGAAAGATGATGGTAGAAACTACACGGACTGGGTCCGTAACTTGAGGATTATCCTCATTGCTGCACAGAAGAATTACGTTCTGGAAGCACCGCTAGGTGACAAACCCGCTGCAGGAGGAACGCCAGATGTTATGAACGTCTGGCAGAGCAAAGGTGATGACTACTTGATAGTTCAGTGTGCCATGCTTTACGGCTTAGAACCGGGACTTCAACGATGTTTTGAACGTCATGGAGCATATGAGATGTTCCAGGAGTTGAAGTTAATATTTCAAGCAAATGCCCGGATTGAGAGATATGAAATCTCCAATAAGTTCTACAGTTGCAAAATGGAGGAGAATAGTTCTGTTAGTGAACATATACTCAGAATGTCTGGGTACCACAACCACTTGACTCAATTGGGAGTTAATCTTCCTGATGATAGTGTCATTGACAGAGTTCTTCAATCACTGCCACCAAGCTACAAGAGCTTCGTGATGAACTATAATATGCAAGGGATGGATAAGACAATTCCCAAGCTCTTCGCAATGCTGAAAGCTGTGGAGGTAGAAATCAAGAAGGAGCATCAAGTGTTGATGGTCAACAAGACCACCAGTTTCAAGAAAAAGGGTAAAGGGAAGAAGGGGAACTTCAAGAAGAACGGCAAGCAAGTTGCTGCTCAAGTGAAGAAGCCCAAGTCTGGACCTAAGCCTAAGACTGAGTGCTTCTACTTCAAAGGGACTGGTCACTGGAAGCGGAACTGCCCCAAGTATTTGGTGGAGAAGAAGGATGGCAAAGTGAAAGGGGCTACGGATTAAGCGAAGATTGGCTAAGGACGAGGTGATGATGCGCGTGGGAAATGGTTCCAAAGTCGATGTGATCGCCCTCAGCACGCTACCTCTACATCTACCTTCGGGATTAGTTTTAGACCTGAATAATTGTTATTTGGTCCAGCGTTAAGCATGAACATTATATCTGGATCTTGTTTGATGCGAGACGGTTATTCGTGGCACTGCAGATCACGGAGGTGCCATCTCTTCGGTGCTAGGATCGGTCGGATCATGAAGACGTACGACTACATCAACCGCGTTGTCATAACGCTTCCGCTTTCGGTCTACGAGGGTACGTGGACAACACTCTCCCCTCTCGTTGCTATGCATCACCATGATAGATCGTGCGTGTGTGTAGGAATTTTTTTGAAATTACTGCGTTCCCCAACACGTGCCACACTACAATGGAGTAGGGAATGCTGCCACGGATCCTCGGCTCCACACAGCCCGCAACTCGTTGCTATCGACATGTTACAGTCATACAATAGATCGGAGGTTGGGATAGACTGTTGTGCGAGCCTCTAGAATAAGATTTTAACCTTAGAAGGAACATCTATTTTCCAAAGCTTCGTCCAAGATTTTTGCTCCTTCTTCGTATTCGATGAATCAGACTGGCCCTCAAGCCAGGCTTCCCACCTCATCTTCGTGTCAATGAGCATACGATAAGCTGAACGAACTGAGAAAACTCTATTCTTCTCATGAACCCAAGACCAAAAATCATCAATATGTCACGTGCATAAAGGTATGTTCAAAATCGCTGCAGCATCAGTGGGGAGAAAAATGCCCGCAATGGTTGCTTGATCCCATTCCGCCCCCGGTAAGATCAGATCAGTTCCCCAACATACTCTGGTGGATTAGGTACTCGGCATACAATGGGATGCATGTTCGATGACCTAGGGAGCCAGTTATGTTGCCAAATTTGTGTTGATTGACCATCTCCGATACGACGGATGAGGCCATGTACCGGGACATCACGTCCTTCTAAAAGTGATCTCCAAATCCGCGATGGATTCCATCCCAACTCTGCATTCAGGAGGCCGCAAGTGGGATGATACTTGGCTTTGAGCGCACGTGCACTTAGAGACTCTGGCTCCACTAGAGCCTTGTCAACACGCTCCATGAAACCCAACTTGGATTTCTTTCGCCCTCCTTACCGCCCCACCAGAATTTTTGAATGAGAGAATTAATATGCTCACATAGGCCACGAGGGGGTTTGAAATATGATATATAGTACACAGTACGGCTTGGACCACTGATTTGATCAATACTTCCTTCCCACCAGATGAGAGGAGCTTATCCATCCATCCCTTAATCTTATTCCACACTCTATCTTTCAAAAATTTCCAACATCAGATGGCATTCCCAATTCTTGCAATTTCCAACATCAGATGGCATTCCCAAATACTTGTAATTTCCAACATCAGATGGCATTCCCAAATACTTGTGAGAGAGAGATTCATTTGAGATATGTAATGCATTCATTACCTCGGCTCTAAGGATGTCTGGGCAACCTTTGCTAAAGAACACTAAAGACTTTGACAGGTTTATTCTTTGACCGGAGGCATTACAATATCTTTCCATTAAGGAGGACAACTCAATAGCTCCAACAGAACTGGCTTTGACAAGCAACAGGCTATTATCCGCAAAGAGCAAGTGGCTTATCGGCGGTGCCGCGGAGCTACTCAGATTCCACTGAGGTGCGATAATTTATCTTGTGTTTTTAAGAGGCACGTAAGGCCCTCTGCTGCAAGCAAAAATGGTATGGAGACATAGGTCACCCTGACAGATCCCTATGGATAAAGTGAACTCTTCCAGCTTTCTACCATTGAAGAGGACTGAGAATTTGATGGAACGTACCAACCTCATTTTCTCAGGAAAATAAACATCCATCCAGAGCCCATGTTCTCGCGCAGGCCCGAGGAAGTAGAAGCAAAAAGCTGGTGATTGGTGAACCATGCAAATTGGGACCCACATTGAGTTGATATGCGCATGCTAGGACCCACGTACACAGGGTATTGATCATATATAGCATTTAAAAATCCGAAAGTACCTTTCTACATGCTCCTGGTGTGAACATTAAAATAAAAAATAGAATAAATTTCAAAAAATTCTGAATTTTTTTGTGGCATATATACTTTCACAAAAGTTTGTCATGCATGCAAAATTTCATCGCAAAATCACATTGGTGGAAGGCGTGGTAAAAAAACAAAATCGATGCTCTAAAAATGTTACTTACAAAGCATTCGGAGCTCTCATTTTAAATTGGAAGGTTTGGTTTTGCAATTGCTCTAAATCAATTGGTATGTGCCCACAGAAAAAATGGCTACACGAAAACCATGATGTGCCCTCTGTGAAAACTAACAAAGCTTAATTATAATATTTGTTTTAAATTGCACAAAGTTAAGTCCTGGCCATTCTAGCACATGGGAATCAATTTGTCTCATGAAAGATCCAGTGAAATCAATTTGGTGTTGTAGGCATGACTTCGTCAATCTCAAATATTGTGCTGACTAATTATCTCAGAGGTGCTCAAGATAGGGCGTTCGTGCGTGCGTGATAGGAGTAATTGTATGTGTGTATTGGAGCATCTGCGATTGTACTGTTTACTTAAATTGTGCATGTTTTTTAGACAATATATTGTGCGTGTTGGTGAATCTTTTTATATGTTTTATTACACTTGTGTACCTTTTTTATGTTTTTATTTGCTTTGCCCTTTCTCTACGGCTACGCTTACTTCTGCCCCTAAAACAAAGTCCTCTGAACCAACGGCGGGTGGATGCGGTAGCGAGGTATACGTACGAAAATGCATAGGAGCTCTCGGGTGCTACGCCCCCCTATATTCAAAAATAATTTAGTAATTCAAAAAAAGTCAAAAAAATCCTGGAACTTTTTATGGAATCAAACATGACCAAGTATTGCACTCGTATAAAGGGATTAAATACCGAATGAATTTTATTGTATCTGGGATCAAAGATTTCCCCTGAAGTCAACGAGAATCATTCCTTGGCCAAACCTTTTATATGAGTACGATACCTAGTCATATTTGGTTCAAAAATATATCCACGATTTTTTGACATTTTTTATAATTATTACATTATTTTTGAATATAGGGGGTGAAGCACCCGAGTGCTCCTAATCCGCTCCCGGTATACGTAGTACTACTCCGTATCAGAATGCGAGGGTTAAGCGGCCCGGCTAGCGGGGCCTGCGCTGACTATGAAATGAGATGCACGATGATGCACACGCAGAGGCAGAGCTCCAAATCGAACCCCTCGATCCAAAATCCCCGCTAATCCGATCCATCCGCCGTCCTCACACCACGGGTTTGCGCCGCTACAGGGACGACCGGGTAAGTCTCGCCTCCGTCCGCTGTCCTCCCACCGCTGCCTCGCATTCACCGCTGTGCAGCCTGCCGGAAGGAGCCTGATCCATGGATATTTAACTTCGGGTCAGCTGAAAGAAGCCTTTAGGTTGTTGAAAGTGATGAGAAGCCAAGGTGTTATGCCAAATGTTGTTACCTGCAACTCAGTCATGACCTACCATTGCAAGAATGGAAGAGTCAAAGAAGCTGCAGAAATATTTTATTCCATGGCTGTGAACGGCCGAAAACCTGATGTCATCTCATACTCTATTATGCTCCACGGGCACGCGACAGAAGGATCCATTGTTGAAATGATTGATCTCTGTGAGCTGATGGCAAGAGACGGAGTTGTACCCAACCGCTCTGTTTTCAACATACTGATTAAGGCATATGCTAAGTATGGCATGATGGATGTGGCCATGCTTTTCTTCGAAGACATGTTGAAGAAGGGGGTGAACCCTAATGAAGTCACTTATTTAACCGTGATATCTGCATTTTGCAAGATGGGCAGGATGGATGATGCGATGGAAAAATTCAATGAGATGATTGATATGGGAGTACCACTTGACACAGAAGTTTACATGTGCATGGTTGAGGGTTATTTTAATCATGATGATTCCATGAAAGCGGAGGAATTTATTACTAAAATGAAGAGCAGGGATATTTTTCATAGGCCGCGGAAGGGTAATTGATGAACGCAACATCTTTGACTTGGTTACCCGTACTGGTGAGTGGCCTGATCCTATTACATTCACTTCAATGGGTGGTTGGTATTGCTTATCGCCAAGATGGAGAAAGTGTTTAGAGTACTTGATACTGTGATATCAGTTGGCGTGGCCTACTGTTATGCTCTCATCGTCTTGATATTCTCTACATGTTTTGTCATTCTGATTGTTCCAACTTGCACTAGAATTTGAGAAGTGTGAAATAACCCTTAAAGTTGCTAGTTGCTGTTTATTAGTAGTTGGGTACATTGTTTAATTTGAATTTTCTTGATGCATTGCAATATTTAGGCCTTGTTTATCTAAACCTATCTTGGGGATGATTGAAGAGGTTTGGAGGGGATTGAGGGGTATTTTGACTTGTAGAGGATTAAATCCTTCCCAATCCACTCTAATCCTCTTCGAAACCCCAACCAGACAGGCCCTTAGGCTGGTTTCTGACCTGGCCGGTTAGTGCTCTTCAAACATCATACATGATAGACAGCAGAAGAGTTATCCATTGATAAGTTGCAATTGAGAGTTATTGCCATCTTTCAGGGAGAAAGAGAATAATTTCATTTTTCTGAGATAAATTATTGTGTGCTGAAGTCGAAACACTACAATTGGAATTGATCATATAGCTTTAGTATTGAGCCAAAATAATTCTATGAAGATATTATTAGCTGTGTGCTTCCTGGTAGCACCTTCATCATGATGCTACTGTATTAGTCTGGCTTATGCTTTTAGTTATCATTTCGATTTAAGTTGCACATATTTCCCTCATGTGTTTTACTCTTGATGTGAGATACCCAGACCTGGTAGTGAGCACTAAGCAAATCATAGATTGGCACTTGTACCTACAAACTAAAGCAGAGGACATGAAGCCGGAAAAATATGGCATTTGACCAATGCGTTGGACTTACTTTGCTTTGTTCTTCTTTTCTTCTTCCTTCTGCCAGCTATAAAATCCAAGATAAATATATTACCCAAAACGAATTACATTTTGTCAATGTCCAACCATTTTGTTCGGCACCGATTTTGTATCACATTGCCTAAATAGCTTTCTGGAGCTTTCATGTGTGCTTGTCTCGTACATGCTATACGCCAAAATGTTATTTGTTATATTTTCGTTCATTCTGTTCTGTTGTGCATGGGACAACATGCTTTCCCCACAGCGCACATGTTACAACTGATTAGTTATTGAATCTCTGCAAGGAGAGACTAATGCTGAATTATTTATTTGATTTGTATTGCAGAACGGTGAACAGCTCCATCCCATATCTTTCCTGGCATTTATGGTTTTTGCCATCAAATCCCTCATCTTTGTGTACAATCTCTTCCGGCGAGATCTTCAGAAGAATGTACAGACCTGTTGTCAATTTTTTATTTCTGGACAAAGGGTTCGGTGCAGACCTTGTTATGTTGCGTATGTTATGGTCGATCGATTGACAATGACTGATGAGTTGTAGATCCAGTATTGATGTGTCCCTACGTCAACTGAATTGCTTGTGCCCATAGATGCAGCTACATGATAAGAACCCATGTTTGTTCACTTCAGCCGATCATCTATGCTAGTTATAATTTTCTCCTTATTTCTTCAGTTGCTCACTGATGCTTCTCGCAACCACTACCTCAGCGTCAACTCTGCACAGTCATCATATAGTGGCATAAATCTCTCCATGGTGGATTGATTGTAAAGAATTTTCCATCTCCTCTGACTGCTTCTGTTACAAGAAATGTCTTCGTCTGAGTGGAAGGCCTTCGTCTAAAGGGTGTTTAATTATGCAGCTCCAGATACAAGGGAATACAAGTTGCCAATCTGAATAAGGATAAAACTTAAAGGAACATTGTCAGGGAAACAGGGTTAGTACTTCTGTATATGAAAACTCACTCCATACTGGATCACGTAAAGAAAATGTATGGAGAAGGGATGTCCATGCCAAACCAAATAAATAAATAAAATAGGTAGATAGAACGAACTAAGGAAAAGTTAAAACCTCCATGAAAAAGTGGAAAAGTTTCTGGAAAATCAAATTAAACCTAAAAGTAGTTCTCTGCTTGGAAAAAAAATTCAAAATATTGTTGAAATTTCATGGGCCTCACCGGGTACAAAATACCCAAGAAATGTTGAGAAAGGATTTTGTAAAGCATTTTTAATGCAAGTATTATTGAAGTGTAGATTTTGGGCTTTAGCATACCTGCAAGGCTTTTAATTATTATTTTAATGATGCAACTAATACAATAATTGTATATGATGAAATGCACTTTATTTTATAATGACATCAACGTGCCCAATATGTTAGCAATTTTTCGATAGATTTAATCCACTAATAAATCACGATGCTAGCATATAAGTGCATCAAGTGCCCCCTTAGTGGTTTTGGAGTATTGAAGACAAATAGGTTGAGGAACTAATGTGTTTGTGAGTATATACATGTAATAGAGTCCCTGAAGATTTGGTTTAACACATGGAAGACGACCCCTAAAAATGGATTTCTTCGAGTGAAGAATTTGATGATGAAATTGGTACGGCCTTTGAAGAAATTGATGTGAAGACTTTGAAGCTTGAAGACTTTTGTTTTCGTAGTTTTTTTCTTCTTATTTGAGTCATAGGAAAAACCATACTGTTAAAGGGAGTCAAGATGCATATTTTCACATTTCCAAAGTGTGCTCAAACTTACTCAATCCTATACATACAAAAGCCGTTTCGAGTTGGGCGTCTGTTGGGCGACGCAGCGGGGCTGGCTATGAACATTTGCGTGGTGAATCGAGGGATTCGGCGCTCTGTTCTAGAGTTGGCAAACCGAGGGATACGGTACTCTGTTCCGGAGTTGGCAGAGGACACGCCTTGGTCAGGCACGGGCGGCGGCTTGGCCGCGAGGGCCGTGGCTCGTGTGTGTGAGCGCTACGCGGATCTGAGGTGGCGAGGACGCCAATGGTGGAGCTGGCGTCGATCTGGCGTCGCGAGGATCCTGGGATGGAGCTGCTGTAGATCTGTGGAGGTGCAAGACACGGGCGCGCGGAGGGCCCGGGCAGCGCCGTCGGCGTGGCTCGGAGGCCAGTGGAGCGTGGAGGTGCGGGCGTGGCGGATCTGGTCTCCAGCGGATGCGACGGCGTGCGTGGTGCGCGTCTAATGTATAGCTGCGGCGGGGAACCATGGTGGTTCGCGGCTTCGGGTGGTGCACCTAGGTTCCTTGCTGGCATGGTGCTCGGCAGGGCGTGGTGGTCGTGCTGTGTCCGGTGGCTCTGCTCTCGGCCGGCCGTCGATGGATCTGTTGGCTTGCAATGGTGTTGGGCCACTCGTGGTGTCCGTAAGGTGCGGTTGGCCACGGTGATGACAACCTGTTTGTCTACGGGTTGGTTCGGTGGTGGTGGTGGCACTTGCTGGACTTGCCGACGTCGATGCGGGTCAGAGGTGTTTGGCAGCTTGGGTGAAGACTCTGTCTCAGCTTTGTGCCATGACCAGCGATGGCGGCGGCTGCGGCCGTCGTTGACCTTTCTGGAGGCATCGCTGGTTTGCTGCTGCACCCGTCCCGTGCGGATTTGGCCATCGTGTCCTCTCCGGGGGGAACCTTGATCTTGTGTGATCGGACGATGGTGGCGCTTTGGTATCGTATTCCCTCTTGGGGGCTTCGTCTTTGGAGCTTGGCATCGGTGAGTGGTACCAGTGGATGGCGGTAGTTTTGGGGTTCAGACTTCTATGGCAACGATGATGGTGGGAGCGACATCGACGACGCGGCAATGGTTGAGGTAGTCGGCTCTTCTCCGGCATGTCCGTGGGATTGCCTCGGTTTGTTTTGTTACGGTGAAGTCGAAGCTGCGGCGGCGGGGCCCTGTGGTATACGATGACTGGTGCAGGTGGACCGTTCGGTGATCTTCTGTGGCACCAGCCGTGCCTGGTTTTGCCATTCGTTGTTCTTCGTCAGAGTCGAAGCTGCGTTGTCTGATCGTAGGTGGCTGAGTTTGGCGTGGATCTTCATACAACTTCACTCGACCTCTACAGTGTAAGTTGAGCCGATGATCGCCACAACGAAATTGGAGTCGTTTGCTCAGGGTTTAGGGTTGCGGTGACGCCTCTAGGGGAGGAACGACGACGATGACACATGTGTGTTGTCTTGACTAGGCACACTTTGGAGTGGTCTATGTGTGATATCTTGTGTGTGCCGCTCAGCGGTTGTGACAGTTTTAGCCCGGTTTCCCGTTAATTAACCAGGCAACTCCCTTCTGCTTAATTAATAGATGAGGCAAAACTTCCGCCTCCGTTTTGAAAAAAAACCGCTTCGAGTGAAGCCTTTGGAAATCTCCGGAACAGCTGACACATCTGCTAGTAAAGAAGAATATACAAGGCTAAGAGGCATCGTCGTAGCTAACAATTTGTCACTCCGGCAACAATTCTTGCAACCGCAAAGCGAGACCTCTTATACGTGTGTCGTGTGCCGGGATGATTGCCGGTGGAACGCACAAGCGTGTGTCGTGGGCTGGGCCATTTTTTTAGAGAATATCGCGCTTTACTGATCAGGGATAATCAAAAGTGAGTGCCTCGCGGATGCAATCTAGGGTTACATTAAATATAGAGTCACTATAGTACTCACAAGATCTAGGTAGAAGATGTGCCGCGATATTTGATAGACGACTTACATGACTAAAGCGAACAGACAAAAAGAAAAACATGAACTATTCGATATGAGCAATGAAGATTCCCACCCGTAAATGCTCCATAGTTGAAGAATTAATTCTCCGAATAACAGAGAGACAATCCGACTGAAAATAGGCCTCTTAAAAGCCTTGCCGCCAGGTGAGAGCCACTGCACACCGTAGCGCCAGTGCTTCTGCTAGTTTCGGCGCGGTAAGATCATCAATGTGCTCGCGGCAAGCCAGCAAACAGTTGTTGGGGAACGTAGTAATTTCAAAAATTTCCTACGCACACGCAAGATCATGGTGATGCATAGCAACGAGAGGGGATAGTGTTGTCTACGTACCCTCGTAGACCGTAAGCGGAAGCGTTATATCAACGCGGTTGATGTAGTCGTACGTCTTCACGATCCGACCGATCCAAGTACCGAAAGCACGGCACCTCCGAGTTCTGCACACGTTCAGCTTGATGACGTCCCCGCCTTCTCGATCCAGCAAGAGGGGCGAAGTAGTAGATGAGTTCCGGCAGCACGACGGCGTGGTGACGGTGTTGGTGAAGAACAATCTCCACAGGGCTTCGCCTAAGCACTATGAAAACTATGACGGAGGATAAACTAGAGGGGACGGGGTTGCCGGCACATGGCTTGGTGTTTCTTGATCTGTCTTGGGTGCTAGCCCTACCCCTCTATTTATATGTTGAGCCTTGGGGTCGAAACTTGGAGTAAAAGCTTCCACAAAGTCGGTTTCACCCGAAAGGCAAGAGTCCTTCTCGGACTCCAGGGCCAGACGCCAGGGTTCCCGGCGTCTGGACCCAGACGCCAGGGACCCTGGCGTCTGGCCCCTGGACTCCGCAAAACTTCCTTTTGCGCTTTCCAAAAACCTCGTGGGCTTTCCCCTTTGGCCCAGATAAAGTGTTCTCGTTCCCAAACATTTCGGGAAACATCCGGAACCCCTTCCGATGGATTCCGGAACCTTTCCGAAGATCAAACACTACTATCCACATATCAATATTTACTTCTGGACCATTCCGGAGTTCCTCGTCATATCCATGATCTCATCCAAAACTCCGAACAACATTCGGTCACCAACATACATAACTCATAGTACTATATCGTCAACGGACGTTACGCGTGCGGACCCTACGGGTTCGAGAACTATGTAGACATGATCGTGACACCTCTCTTGTCAATAACCAATAGCGGGACCTGGATGCCCATATTGGCTCCTACATATTCTACGAAGATCTTTATCGGTCAGACCGCATAACAACATACGTTGTTCCCTTTGTCATCGGTATGTTACTTGCCCGAGATTCGATCGTCGGTATCTCAATACCTAGTTCAATCTCATTACCGGCAAGTCTCTTTACTCGTTCCGTAATACATCATTCCGCAACTAACTCATTAGTTACAATGCTTGCAAGGCTTAAGTGATGTGCATTACCGAGTGGGCCCAAAGATACCTCTCCGACAATCGGAGTGACAGATCCTAATCTCGAAATACGCCAACCCAACAAGTACCTTCGGAGACACCTGTAGAGCACCTTTATAATCACCATGTTACGTTGTGACATTTGGTAGCACACAAAGTGTTCCTCCGGTAAACGGGAGTTGCATAATCTCATAGTCATAGGAACATGTATAAGTCATGAAGAAAGCAATAGCAACATACTAAACGATCGAGTGCTAAGCTAACAGAATGGGTCAAGTCAAGCACATCATTCTCCTAATGGTGTGATCCCGTTAATCAAATGACAACTCATGTCTATGGCTAGGAAACATAACCATCTTTGATCAACGAGCTAGTCAAGTAGAGGCATACTAGTGACACTATGTTTGTCTATGTATTCACACATGTATTACGTTTCCGGTTAATACAATTCTAGCATGAATAATAAACATTTATCATGAGAATAAGGAAATAAATAATAACTTTATTATTGCCTCTAGGGCATATTTCCTTCAGTCTCCCACTTGCACTAGAGTCAATAATCTAGATCACATCGCCATGTGATTTAACATCAATAGTTCACATCACCATGTGATTAACACCCATAGTTCACATCGTCATGTGACCAACACCCAAAGGGTTTACTAGAGTCAATAATCTAGTTCACATTGCTATGTTATTAACACCCAAAGAGTACTAAGGTGTGATCATGTTTTGCTTGTGAGAGAAGTTTAGTCAACAGGTCTGCCACATTCAGAGCCGTATGTATTTTGCAAATATTCTATGTCTACAATACTCTGCACGGAGCTACCCTAGCTAATTGCTCCCACTTTCAATATGTATCCAGATTGAGACTTAGGGTCATCTGGACCAGTGTCAAAACTTGCATCGACGTACCCTTTACGACGAACCTTTTGTCACCTCCATAATTGAGAAACATATCCTTATTTCACTAAGGATAATTTTGACCGCTGTCCAGTGATCTACCTCTAGATCACTATTGTACTCCCTTGCAAAACACAGTGTAGGGTATACAATAGATCTGGTACACAGCATGGCCTACTTTATAGAACCTATGGCCGAGGCATAGGGAATGACTTTCATTCTCTTTCTATCTTCTGCCGTGGTCGGGCTTTGAGTCTTACTCAATTTCACACCTTGTAACACAGGCAAGAACTCTTTCTTTGACTGTTCCATTTGGAACTACTTCAAAATCTTGTCAAGGTATGTACTCATTGAAAAAACTTATCAAGCGTCTTGATCTATCTCTATAGATCTTGATGTTCAATATGTAAGCAGCTTCACCAAGGTCTTTCTTTGAAAAACTCCTTTCAAACACTCCTTTATGCTTTGCAGAATAATTCTACATTATTTCCGATCAACAATATGTCATTCACATATACTTATCAGAAATGTTGTAGTGCTCCCACTCACTTTCTTGTAAATACAGGCTTCACCGCAAGTCTGTATAAAACTATATGCTTTGATCAACTTATCAAAGCGTATATTCCAACTCCGAGATGCTTGCACCAGTCCATAGATGGATCGCTGGAGCTTGCATATTTTGTTAACACCTTTAGGATCGACAAAAACTTTCTGGTTGCATCATATACAACTTTTCTTTAATAAATCCATTAAGGAATGCAGTTTTGTTTATCCATTTGCCAGATTTCATAAAATGCCGCAATTGCTAACATGATTCGGACAGACTTAAGCATAGATACGAGTGAGAAACTCTCATCGTAGTCAACACCTTGAACTTGTTGAAAACCTTTTGGGACAATTCTAGCTTTGTAGATAGTAACACTACTATCAGCGTCTGTCTTCTTCTTGAAGATCCATTTATTTTCTATGGCTTGCCGATCATCGGGCAAGTCAACCAAAGTCCACACTTTGTTCTCATACATGGATCCTATCTCAGATTTCATGGCCTCAAACCATTTCGCAGAATCTGGGCTCATTATCGCTTCCTCATAGTTCGTAGGTTCGCCATGGTCAAGTAACATGACCTCCAGAATAGGATTACCGTACCACTCTTGTGTGGATCTCACTCTGGTTGACCTACGAGGTTCGGTAGTAACTTGATCTGAAGTTACATGATCATCATCATTAGCTTCCTCACTAATTGGTGTAGTAGTCAGAGGAACAGATTTCTGTGATTAACTACTTTCCAATAAGGGAGTAGGTACAGTTACCTCATCAAGTTCTACTTTCCTCCCACTCACTTCTTTCGAGAGAAACTCCTTCTCTAGAAAGGATCCATTGTTAGCAACGAATGTCTTGCCTTCGGATCTGTGATAGAAGGTGTACCCAACTGTCTCCTTTGGGTATCCTATGAAGACACATTTCTCCGATTTGGGTTTGAGCTTATCAGGATGAAACTTTTTCTTATAAGCATTGCAATCCCAAACTTTAAGAAACGACAACTTTGGTTTCTTGCCAAACCACAATTCATATGGTGTTGTCTCAACGGATTTAAATGGTGCCCTATTTAACGTGAATGCAGCTGTCTCTAATGCATCACCCCAAAACGATAGTGGTAGATCGGTAAGAGACATCATAGATCGCACCATATCTAATAAAGTACGGTTATGACGTTCGGACACACCATTATGTTGTGGTGTTCCAGGTGGCATGAGTTTGTGAAACTATTCCACATTGTTTTAATTGAAGGCCAAACTCGTAACTCAAATATTTTACTTCTGTGATCATATCGTAGAAACTTTTATTTTTGTTACGATGATTCTCCACTTAACTCTGAAATTCTTTGAACATTTCAAATGTTTTAGACTTGTTTTCATCAAGTAGATATACCCATATCTGCTTAACTCATCTGTGAAGGTGAGAAAATAACGATACTTGCCGCGAGCCTCAACACTCATCGGACCGCATACATCAGTATGTATTATTTCCAATAAGTCAGTTGCTCGCTCCATTGTTCCGGAGAACGGAGTTTTAGTTATCTTGCCCAAGAGGCATGGTTCGCAAGCATCAAGTGATTCATAATCAAGTGATTCCAAAATCCCATCAGCATGGAGTTTCTTCATGCGCTTTACACCAATATGACCTAAACGACAGTGCCACAAATAAGTTGCACTATCATTATTAACTTTTCATCTTTTGGCTTCAATATTATGAATATGTGTATTACTACGATCGAGATCCAACAAACTATTTTCATTGGGTGTATGACCATCGAAGGTTTTATTCATGTAAACAGAACAACAATTATTCTCTGACTTTAAATGAATAACCGTATTGCAATAAACATGATCAAATCATATCCATGCTCAACGTAAACGCCAAATAACATTTATTTAGGTTTAACACTAATCCCGAAAGTATAGGGAGTGTGCGGTGATGATCATATCAATCTTGGAACTACTTCCAACACACATCGTCACCTCGCCCTTAACTAATTTCTGTTCATTCTGCAACTCCCGTTTCGATTTACTAATCTTAGCAACTGAACTAGTATCAAATACCGCGGGGTTGCTATAAACACTAGTAAAGTACACATCAATAACATGTATATCAAATATACCTTTGTTCACTTTGCCATCCTTCTTATCCGCCAAATACTTGGGGCAGTTCCGCTTCCAGTGACTAGTCCCTTTGCAGTCGAAGCACTTAGTCTCAGGCTTAGGTCCAGATTTGGGCTTCTTCACTCGAGCAGCAACTTGCTTGTTGTTCTTCTTGAAGTTCCCCTTCTATACTTTTGCCCTTTTCTTGAAACTAGTGATCTTGTTAACCATCAACACTTGATGCTCTTTCTTGATTTCTACCTCCGTCGATTTCAGCATCATGAAGAGCTTGGGAATCGTTTCCGTTATACCTTGCATATTATAGTTCATCACGAAGTTCTACTAACTTGGTGATGGTGACTAGAGAATTCTGTCAATCACTATTTTATCTGGAAGATTAACTCCCACTTGATTCAAGCGATTGTAGTACCCAGACAATCTGAGCACATGCTCACTGTTTGAGCTATTCTCCTCCATCTTTTAGCTATAGAACTTGTTGGAGACTTCATATCTCTCAACTCGGGTATTTGCTTGAAATATTAACTTCAACTCCTGGAACATCTCATATGGTCCATGACGTTCAAAATGTCTTTGATGTCCCTACTCTAAGCCGTTAAGCATGGTGCACTAAACTATCAAGTAGTCATCATATTGAGCTAGCCAAACGTTCATAACATCTGCATCTGCTCCTGCAATAGGTCTGTCACCTAGCGGTGCATCAAGGACATAATTCTTCTGTGCAGCAATGAGGATAATCCTCAGATCACGGATCCAATCCGTATCATTGCTACTAACATCTTTCAACTTAGTTTTCTCTAGGAACATATCAAAATAAAACAGGGGAGCTAAACGCGAGCTATTGATCTACAACATAGATATGCTAATACTACCAGGACTAAGTTCATGATAAATTAAAGTTCAGTTAATCATATTACTTAAGAACTCCCACTTAGATAGACATCCCTCTAATCATCTAAGTGATCACGTGATCCAAATCAACTAAACCATAACCGATCATCACATGAAATGGAGTAGTTTTCAATGGTGAATATCATTATGTTGATCATATCTACTATATGATTCACGCTCGACCTTTCGGTCTCAGTGTTCCAAGGCCATATCTGCATATGATAGGCTCGTCAAGTTTAACCTGAGTATTCTGCGTGTACAAAAATGGCTTGCACCCGTTGTAGATGGACATAGAGCTTATCACACCCGATCATCACGTGGTGTCTGGGCATGACGAACTTTGGCAACGGTGCATACTTAGGGAGAACACTTTTATCTTGAAACTTAGTGAGAGAGCATCTTATAAAGCTACCGTCGAACTAAGCAAAATAAGATGTATAAAAGATAGACATCACATGCAATCAAAATATGTGACATGATATGGCCATGATCATCTTGCGCCTTTGATCTCCATCTCCAAAGTACCGTCATGATCTCTATCATCACCGGCATGACACCATGATCTCCATCATCTTGATCTATATCAATGTGTCGTTACATGGTCGTCTCGCCAACTATTGCTATCGCACAGCGATAAAGTAAAGCAATTATTTGACGCTTGCATCTTATGCAATAAAGAGACAACCATAAGGCTTCTGCGAGTTGCCGATAACTTCAACAAAACATGATCATCTCATACAACAACTTATATCTCATCACGTCTTGACCATATCACATCACAACATGCCCTGCAAAAACAAGTTAGACGTCCTCTACTTTGTTGTTGCAAGTTTTACGTGGCTGCTACGGGCTTAGCAAGAACCGTTCTTACCTACGCATCAAAAACCACAACAGTAGTTTGTCAAGTTGATGTTGTTTTAACCTTCGAAAGGACCGGGCGTAGCCACACTCGGTTCAACTAAAGTTGGAGAAACTGACACCCGCTAGTCACCTGTGTGCAAAGCACGGCGGTAAAACCAGTCTCGCGTAAGCGTACGCGTAATGTCGGTCCGGGCCGCTTCATCCAACAATACCGCCGAACCAAAGTATGACATGCTGGTAAGCAGTATGACTTGTATCGCCCACAACACACTTGTGTTCTACTCGTGCATATGACATCTACGCATAAAACCTGGCTCTGATACCACTGTTCGGGAACGTAGTAATTTCAAAAATTTCCTACGCACATGCAAGATCCTGGTGATGCATAGCAACGAGAGGGGAGAGTGTTGTCTACGTACCCTCGTAGACCGTAAGCGGAAGCGTTATATCAACGCGGTTGATGTAGTCGTATGTCTTCACGATCCGATCGATCCAAGTACCGAAAGCACGACATCTCCGAGTTCTGCACACGTTCAGCTCGATGACGTCCCCGCCTTCTCGATCCAGCAAGAGGAGCGAAGTAGTAGATGAGTTCCGGCAGCACGACGGCGTGGTGACGGTGTTGGTGAAGAACAATCTCCGCAGGGCTTCGCCTAAGCACTACGAAAACTATGACGGAGGATAAACTAGAGGGGACGGGGTTGCCGGCACACGGCTTGGTGTTTCTTGATCTGTCTTGGGTGCTAGCCCTACCCCTCTATTTATATGTTGAGCCTTGGGGTCGAAACTTGGAGTAAAAGCTTCCAAAAAGTCGGTTTCACCCGAAAGGCAAGAGTCCTTCTCGGACTCCAGGGCCAGACGCCAGGGTTCCCGGCGTCTGGACCCAGACGCCAGGGACCCTGGCGTCTGGCCCCTGGACTCCGCAAAACTTCCTTTTGCGCTTTCCAAAAACCTCGTGGGCTTTCCCCTTTGGCCCAGATAAAGTGTTCTCGTTCCCAAACATTTCGGGAAACATCCGGAACCCCTTCCGATGGATTCCGGAACCTTTCCGAAGATCAAACACTACTATCCACATATCAATATTTACTTCTGGACCATTCCGGAGTTCCTCGTCATATCCGTGATCTCATCCAAAACTCCGAACAACATTCGGTCACCAACATACATAACTCATAGTACTATATCGTCAACGGACGTTACGCGTGCGGACCCTACGGGTTCGAGAACTATGTAGACATGATCGTGACACCTCTCTTGTCAATAACCAATAGCGGGACCTGGATGCCCATATTGGCTCCTACATATTCTACGAAGATCTTTATCGGTCAGACCGCATAACAACATACGTTGTTCCCTTTGTCATCGGTATGTTACTTGCCCGAGATTCGATCGTCGGTATCTCAATACCTAGTTCAATCTCGTTACCGGCAAGTCTCTTTACTCGTTCCATAATACATCATTTCGCAACTAACTCATTAGTTACAATGCTTGCAAGGCTTAAGTGATGTGCATTACCGAGTGGGCCCAAAGATACCTCTCCGACAATCGGAGTGACAAATCCTAATCTCGAAATACGCCAACCCAACAAGTACCTTCGGAGACACCTGTAGAGCACCTTTATAATCACCCAGTTACGTTGTGACGTTTGGTAGCACACAAAGTGTTCCTCCGGTAAACGGGAGTTGCATAATCTCATAGTCATAGGAACATGTATAAGTCATGAAGAAAGCAATAGCAACATACTAAACGATCGAGTGCTAAGCTAATGGAATGGGTCAAGTCAATCACATCATTCTCCTAATGGTGTGATCCCGTTAATCAAATGACAACTCATGTCTATGGCTGGGAAACATAACCATCTTTGATCAACGAGCTAGTCAAGTAGAGGCATACTAGTGACACTATGTTTGTCTATGTATTCACACATGTATTACGTTTCCGGCTAATACAATTCTAGCATGAATAATAAACATTTATCATGAGAATAAGGAAATAAATAATAACTTTATTATTGCCTCTAGGGCATATTTCCTTCAGTCTCCCACTTGCACTAGAGTCAATAATCTAGATCACATCGCCATGTGAATGACATAACATATATGTGGTCAGCCAGTTCGGGTGTAGTGAGCCCTCTTCCAACACTTTACCTTTTCGAATTCCAACATCTTTTTATTTAGATTTTCTCGGTGCAGTCCAGTTTTTTGTTTTTTTTTCATGAAAACACATTTCTTTTTAAAATATTTGAACATGTTTTATGTTATGTGAATGTTGGGGAACGTAGTATTTTAAAAAAAATTCCTACGATCACGCAAGATCTATCTATGAGAAGCATAGCAACGAGCGGGGAGAGTGTGTCCACGTACCCTCGTAGACCAAAAGCGGAAGCGTTTAGTAATGCGGTTGATGTAGTCGAACGTCTTCATGATCCAACCGATCCAAGCACTGAACGTACGGCACCTCCGTGTTCAACACACATTCAGCTCGATGATGTCCCTCGTACTCTGGATACAATTGAGGCCGAGGGAGAGTTCCATCAGCACGACGGCATGGCGACGGTAATGATGAAGTTACCGGTGCAGGGCTTCGCCTAAGCACTACGACGATATGACCGAGGTGTGTAACTGTGGAGGGGGGCACTGCACACGGCTAAGAGAAGACTTGGTGTGCCTTTGGGGTGCCCCCCTCCCACGTATATAAAGGAGGGGGGGAAAGGTGGCCGGCCCAAGGGGGGCATGCCAGGTGTGGGGAGTCCTACCTGGACTCCCTAGTCCAAGTAGGATTCCCCTCCTCTTTCCTTTTCTGGAGTAGCAAAGGGGGAAGGAGAGGGAAAGGGGGGTGCCGCCCCCACCCCTTGTCCAATTCGGACTGGCAAGGGGGGGGGGGCGTGCTTCCTGGCCGGCCCTCTCTCTTCTCCACTAAGGCCCATGATGGCCCATTAACTTCCTGGGGGGCCGAGGGGTTCCGGTAACCCCCGGTACTCTGAAACTCATCCGTAACATCCTGAACCATTCCGGTGTCCGAATATGACCTTCCAATATATGAATATTTACCTCTCTAACATTTCGAGACTCCTCGTCATGTCTGTAATCTCATCCAGGACTCCGAACAAACTTCGGTTATCAAATCACATAACTCATAATACAAATCTTCATCGAACGTTAAGCGTGCGGACCCTACGGGTTCGAGAACTATGTAGACATGACCGAGACACATCTCCGGTCAATAACCAATAGCGGAACATGGATGCTCATATTGGCTCCTACATATTCTACGAAGATCTTTATCGGTCAAACCGCACAACAACATACGTTGTTCCCTTTGTCATCGGTATGTTACTTGCTCGAGATTCGATCGTCGGTATCATCATACCTAGTTCAATCTCGTTACCGGCAAGTCTCTTTACTCGTTTCGTAATGCATCATCCCGTAACTAACTCATTAGTCACATTGCTTGCAAGGCTCATAGTGATGTGCATTATCGAGAGGGCCCAGAGATACATCTCCGATACTCGGAGTGACAAATCCTAATCTTGATCTATGCCAACTCAACAAACACCATCGGAGACACCTGTAGAGCATCTTTATAATCACCCAGTTACGTTGTGATGTTTGATAGCACACTAAGTGTTCCTCCGGCATTCGGGAGTTGCATAAGCTCATAGTCATAGGAACATGTATAAGTCATGAAGAAAACAATAGCAATAAAACTTAACGATCAATATACTAAGCTAACGAATGGGTTGATACGTCTCCAATGTATTTATAATTTTTGATTGTTCCATGCTATTATATTATCAGTTTTGGATGTTTAGTGGGCTTTAATATGCTCTTTTATATTATTTTTGGGACTAACCTATTAATCGAAGGCCCAGTGCCAGTTTCTTTTTTTTTTGCCTATTTTAGTGTTTTGCGGAAAAGGAATACCAAACGGAATCCAAACGGAATGAAACCTTCGCGATGATCTTTCTTGGAACGAAAGCAATCCAGAAGACTTGAAGTTGAAGTCTGGAACTCCGCGAGGCGGCCACGAGGCAGGAGGGCGCGCTTAGGGGGTAGGCGCGCCCCCACCCTCGCAGGCCCCACGGAGCAGCACCGACGTACTTCTTTCGCCTATATATACTCTTATACCCTAACAACATCAGGGGGAGCCACGAAAACACTTTTCCACCGCCGCAAATTTCTGTACCCGTGAGATCCCATCTTGGGGCCTTTTCCGGCGCTCTGCCGGAAGGGGAATCGATCACGGAGGGCTTCTACATCAACACCATAGCCTCTCCGATGAAGTGTGAGTAGTTTACCACAGACCTTCGGGTCCATAGTTATTAGCTAGATGGCTTCTTCTCTCTCTTTGGTTCTCAATACAAAGTTCTCCTCGATGCTCTTGGAGATCTATTCGATGTAATACTCTTTTGCGGTATGTTTGCCGAAATCCGATGAATTGTGGATTTATGATCAAGATTATCTATGAATATTATTTGATTCTTCTCTGAATTCTTATATGCATGATTTGATATCTTTGCAAGTCTCTTCGAATTATCGGTTTAGTTTGGCCTACTAAATTGATCTTTCTTGCAATGGGAGAAGTGCTTAGCTTTGGGATCAGTCTTGCGGTGTCCTTTCCAAGTGACAGTAGGGGCAGCAAGGCACGTATTGTATTGTTGCCATCGAGGATAAAAACATGGGGTTTATATCATATTGCTTGAGTTTATCCCCCTACATCATGTCATCTTGCTTAATGTGTTACTCTGTTCTTATGAACTTAATACTCTAGATGCATGCTGGATAGCGGTCGATGTGTGGAGTAATAGTAGTAGATGCAGAATTGTTTCAGTCTACTTGACACGAACGTGATGCCCATATTCATGATCATTGTCTTAGATATTCTCAGAACTATGCGCTTTTCTATCAATTGCTCGGCAGTAATTTGTTCACCCACTGTAATACATGCTATCTAAAGAGAAGCCACTAGTGAAACCTATGGCCCCCGGGTCTCTTTCTTATTATATTGCATCTCTTTTATTTACATCGCATCTCGTTTACTATTTTGCAATCTTTACTTTCCAATCTATAAAACAAAAATACCAAAAAAAATTACTTTACTATCTTTATTAGATCTCACTTTTGCGAGTGACCGTGAAGGGATTGACAACCCCTTTATCGCGTGGGTTGCAAGGTTCTTGATTGTTTGTGCCGGTACTAGGTGACTTGTGCGTTGTCTCCTACTGGATTGATACCTTGGTTCTCAAAAACTGAGGGAAATACTTACGCTACTTTGCTGCATCACCCTTTCCTCTTCAAGGGCAAACCAACAGATGCTCAAGAGGTAGCAAGAAGAATTTCTGGCGCCGTTGCCGAGGAGATCTACGCTCATGTCAAGACATACCAAGTACCCATCATAAACTCTTCTCCCTCTCATTACATTATTTGCCATTTGCCTCTCGTTTTCCTCTCCCCCACTTCTAAAATGATTTTCGAAAACCTTTGCCTTTTCTTCGCGCTCCTTTAGTTCGATCTTGTGTTACCATGTGCCTTCTTTTTGCTTGCATCTTCGCTTGCTAAAAGTTTATGGATCCTCATCCCCTTGCTAATCTTCTTAAGAGATCCAATTATGATGAACCAATTTCTAGTGATTTGAGTGCACTAGATTATCTTTATGAGGTTTTGCTTGAAATTTGTGAATCTGAAAATTGTGATGAAGAAATTTATGAAGAGATTCACGATAGCTCCTTGAATAAAAAGCATGATTGCAATGATTTTACTATAAATTCTCTTGATGTCAATTGTGCTAATAATATACAAAACCCTAAGCTTGGTGGTGATAGTTTTGCTATGTCTACTACTTGTTGCAATGATCATGATTGGGGTGATTCTTCTTATGATCTTGAAAATTTATTTAACCCCATGATGAATATGAGATTGGTAATAGTGTTTGCAATAATATTGAAAGTGGGTTTGGAAGAGTGTCAACTTTAGATCCCACATATTTGGAGAATGTTCAATCTTACGGTATTTGATAAAAGTGGGTTTAGAGAGGTCATGACTTTAGCTAATGATAATCCCACTATTTTGGAAGAGTGTCAACTTCGCATGCATGTGGATCGTGTTGAGAATATGTTATGTGATAGCTATTTTGTTGAATTTGCCTATGATCCTACATGTAATTATTATGAGAGAGGAAAATATGGTTGTAGAAATTTTTATCTTACTAAATTACCTCTCGTCATGTTGAGATTGCTATCGTCTCTTTCTCCTTCCTTGCATATGCTAAATTTTGCTTGCTATGATAATTTGTTTGCTTATAAAATGCCTATGCATAGGAAGTATGTTAGACTTAGATGTGTTTATCACGTGTTCTATGATGCTCTCTTTGTGCTTTAATTCTTGTCTTTGATGTGAGCATCATTAAAATTATCAATGCCTAGCTAGGGGCGTTAAACGATAGCGCTTGTTGGGAGGCAACCCAATTTTATTTCTGTTCTTTACTTTTTGCTCCTGTTTAGTAATAAATAATTCATATAGCCTGTGGTTAGATGTGGTTTTATGTTTTAATTAGTGTTTGTGCCAAGTAAAACCTATAGGATCTTCTTGGGTGATAATTATTTGATCTTGCTGAAAAAGACAGAAACTTTGTGCTCACGAAAACAATTGTTAAAAATCACCAGAGAGTGATAAAATACCAATTCAAACTGCAGTAGATCAATAAAAAAATTACCTAGGTCTTCCTATTGTTTCAGAATTTTTGGAGTTACAGAAGTATTCGTATGAATCAGATTGCTACAGACTGTTCTGTTTTAACAGATTCTGTTTTTCATGTGTTGTTTGCTTATTTTAATGAATCTATGGGTAGTATCGGGGGGTATGAACCATAGATAAGTTGGAATACAGTAGGTTTAATACCAATATAAATAAAGAATGAGTTCATTACAGTACCTTAAAGTAGTGGTTTATTTTCTTATACTAACGGAGCTCATGAGATTTTCTGTTAAGTTCTGTGTTGTGAAGTTTTCAAGTTTTTGGGTAAAGATTTGACGGATTTTGGAATAAGGAGTGGCAAGAGCCTAAGCTTGGGGATTCCCAAGGCACCCCAAGGTAAAATTCAAGGACAACCAAATGCCTAATCTTGGGGATGCCCCGGAAGGTATCCCCTCTTTCGTCTTCGTCTATCGGTAACTTTACTTGAGGCTATAGTTTTATTCACTACATGATATGTGTTTTGCTTGGAGCGTCTTGTATGATTTGAGTCTTTGCTTTTTAGTTTACCACAATCATCCTTGCTGTACACACCTATTGGGAGAGACACGCATGAATCGGAATTTAATTAGAATACTCTATGTGCTTCACTTATATCTTTTGAGCTAGATAATTTTGCTCTAGTGCTTCACTTATATCTTTTAAGAGCACGGTGGTGGTTTTATTTTACTATTGATCTCTCATGCTTCACTTATATTATTTTGAGAGTCTTTTAGAACAACATGGTGATTTGCTTTGGCTATAAAATTAGTCCTAATATGATGGGCATCCAAGATGGGTATAATAAAAACTTTTATATAGAGTGCATTGAATACTATGAGAAGTTTGATACTTGATGATTGTTTTGAGATATGAAGATGGTGATATTAGAGTCATGCTAGTTGAGTATTTGTGAAGTTAAGAAATACTTGTGTTGAGGTTTGCAAGTCCCGTAGCATGCACGTATGGTAACAGTTGTGTAACAAATTTGAAGCATGAGGCGTTTCTTTGATTGTCTTCCTTATGAGTGGCGGTCGGGGACGAGCGATGGTCTTTTCCTACCAATCTATACCCCTAGGAGCATGCGCATAGTGCTTGGTTTTGATGACTTGTAGATTTTTGCAATAAGTGAGTTCTTTATGACTAATGTTGAGTCCATGGATTATACACACTCTCATCCTTCCACCATTGCAAGCCTCTCTAGTACCGCGCAACTTTCGCTAGTACCATAAACCCACCATTTACCTTCCTCAAAACAGCCACCATATGTACCTATTATGGCATTTCCATAGCCATTCCGAGATATATTTCCATGCAACTTTCCACCGCTTCGTTTATTATGACACGCTTCATCGTTGTCATATTGCCTTGCATGATCATGTAGTTGACATCGTATTTGTGGCAAGGCCACCATTCATAATTTTTCATACATGTCACTCTTGATTCATTGCCCATCCCGGTACACCATCGGAGGCACTCATATAGAGTCATATTTTGTATCGAGTTGTAATCCTTGAGTTGTAAATAAATAGAAGTGTGATGATCATCATTATTAGACATTGTCCCGTGTGAGGAAACAAAAAAGAAGAGAGAAAGGCCAGAAAAAAGAGAAGGCCCAAAAAATGAGAGAAAAAGAGAGAAGGGGCAATGTTAATATCCTTTTTCCACACTTGTGCTTCAAAGTAGCACCATGATCTTCATTATAAAGAGTCTCTTATTTAGTCACTTCCATATACTAGTGGGAATTTTTGTTATAGAACTTGGCTTGTATATTCCAACAATGGGCTTCCTCAAAGTGCCCTAGGTCTTCGTGAGCAAGCAAGTTGGATGCACACCCACTTAGTTTCTTTTGTTGAGCTTTCATACATTTATAGCTCAAGTGCATCCGTTGCATGGCAATCCCTACTCACTGTGACGCCCCCGATTTGACCGTACACTAATCATGCACGCAAATGTGTACGACCAAGATCAGGGACTCACGGGAAGATATCACAACACAACTCTAAAACATAAATAAGTCATACAAGCATCATAATACAAGCCTGGGGCCTCGAGGGCTCGAATACAAGTGCTCGATCACAGACGAGTCAGCGGAAGCAACAATATCTGAGTACAGACATAAGTTAAACAAGTTTGGCTTAAGAAGGCTAGCACAAACTGGGATACAGATCGAACGAGGCGCAGGCCTCCTGCCTGGGATCCTCCTAACTACTCCTGGTCGTCGTCAGCGGGCTGCACGTAGTAGTAGGCACCTCCAGTGTCGTAGGTGTCGTCGTCGACGGTGGCGTCTGGCTCCTGGACTCCAACATCTGGTTACGACAACCAGATAGGAAGGAAAGGGGGAAAAGAGGGAGAAAGGCAACCGTGAGTACTCATCCAAAGTACTCGCAAGCAAGGAGCTACACTACATATGCATGGGTATATGGGTAAAGGGGCATATCAGTGGACTGAACTGCAGAATGCCAGAATAAAAGGGGGATAGCTAGTCCTGTCGAAGACTACGCTTCTGGTCATCTCCATCTTGCAGCATGTAGAAGAGAGTAGATTGAAGTCCTCCAAGTAGCATCGCATAGCATAATCCTACCCGGCGATCCCCTCGTCGTCGCCCTGTTAGAGAGCGATCATCGGGTTGTATCTGGCACTTGGAAGGGTGTATTTTATTCAGTATCCAGTTCTAGTTGTCATCAGGTCAAGGTACAACTCCGGGTCGTCCTTTTACCGAGGGACACGGCTATTCGAATAGATAAACTTCCCTGCAGGGGTGCACCACATAACCCAACACGCTCGATCCCATTTGGCCGGACACACTTTGCTGGGTCATGCCCGGCCTCGTAAGATCAACGCGTCGCAGCCCCACCTAAGCACAACAGAGAGGTCAGCACGCCGGTCTAACCCTATGCGCGCAGGGGTCTGGGCCCATCGCCCTATGCACACCTGCACGTTGCGTACGCGGCCGGAAGCAGACCTAGCCTAGTGGCATTCCAGTCCAATCCGGCGTGCGCCACTCAGTCGCTGACGTCACGAAGGCTTCGGCTGATACCACGACTCCGGGATACCCATAACTACTCCCGCGTAGATGGTTAGTGCGTATAGACCAAATGGCCAGATTCAGATCAAATACCAAGAACTCATTATGCGTGTTATGTCGAAGTAACCGCGGACGCCGTCCAGGGCCAGGCCCACCTCTCGCCTAGGTGGTCTCAACCTGCCCTGTCGCTCCGCCACAAAGATCCACTTGCGGGTACTCCTACGAGCCGACCCAACTTTAGTCATCACATGTGTCATGTATATAGTATATAAGTATATACCCGTGATCACCGCCCAGGTGATCACGGCCCGATAGTATAGCACAACAGACGGACAAGAATGTAGGGCCACTGATGGAAAACTAGCATCCTATACTAAGCATGTAGGATTGCAGGTAAAGGTAACAACAGTAGTAGCAAGGATAGGCTATGCATCAGTATAGGATTAACGGAAAGCAGTAACATGCTACACTACTCTAATGCAAGCAGTATAGAGGAGAATAGGCGATATCTGGTGATCAAAGGGGGGGGCTTGCCTGGTTGCTCTGGCAAGTAGGAGGGGTCGTCAACTCCGTAGTCGAACTGGGCAGCAGCAGTGTCGGTCTCGTAGTCGACCGGAGAGAAGAGGGGGAAGAAACAGTAAATACAATGCAAACATAAACACGACGATGCGTGACATGACAATGAGCAGTGCGAGGTGTGTCCTAACGCGACAGTAGGTGGTACCGGCGAAGGGGGAACATCCGGGAAAGTATTCCCGATGTTTTGCGTTTTCGGACAGATGGACCGGAGGGGGAAAGTTGCGAGTTCGATAGGTTAGGGAGGTGTGGTGGACGAACGGACTGCGTATCCGGATTCGTCTCGTCGTTCTGAGCAACTTTCATGTTGAAAATATTTTAATCCGAGTTACGGATTAAAAGATATGATTTTCTAAAGATTTTATTAATTTCTGGAATTTAATTAATTATTTAATTTAATTCGAAATTTAGATTTATGACATCAGCATGATGTCATGCTGACATCAGCAGTCAACTGGGGTTGACTAAGTCAAACTGACATGTGGGTCCAGTGGGACCCACCTGTCATTCTCTGTTTAGGTTAATTAGGGTTTAGCTAAATAATTATTGTTTAATTAAATTAACTAATTAATTAGATTAATTTAAACAGGATTAATTAACTTAATTAATTTAGTTAATTAATTAATTAAATTTATTTTATTATTTTTTATTATTAATTTTATTTTTATTTATTTATTAATTTTTATTAACTAGTTTATTATTATAATTATTACTATTATTATTTTTTTATCATTTCATTTTTTCATTTTTTTCTTTTTCTTTTCTTTTTTCTTTTTTTGTTCTGTGGGCTGGGCCCCGGCTGTCATTGGGCCACGGGGTTCGGGCCCAAGGGGGCAGTGGCTCAGGGGGGGGCGAGGCCCACCTGGCAGTGGCCCAGGGGCCGTAGCGGGGGCGCGGGTGGCCGGTGCGGGCGAAGGGTGCCCGCACGCCCGAGGCGACCAGGGGAGGAGGCGCGGCCGCGGTGGCTGCCGGAGCAGGGCGGCGCGACGGGGCCAGGCGAGCACTGGGGCGGCGCTGGAGGGTGCGGGGAGAGGCGGTCGACGTCCGGCGGAGCACAGCCGCGCGTGGAGAGAGAGGGGGCGAGTGGCCGTGGCCGAGCCACTCGGGCACGGCCCCGACGCTCTGGTCGCGGCGGTGGCGGACGGGCGTGGTGCGGGCGCGGGCACGGCGAGCAGGGGCCCGAGGCGTCGGCGGGGGTTAGCGCGACGAGGGGGGCAGGCGGGGCGTGGCCGACGCGGGCGCGCGGTCGGGGCGCGCGCGGGCGACGGCCGTGCGGGCGCGCGTGTGTGCGGTCGGGGGCGTGACCAGGGCGAGCCCAGGCGCGGCCAACGGGCGCGAGGACCACGGTGAGCGCGGGGGCGAGGGAGAGAGGAGGACGAGGCCGTGGCCTCACCGGGGGTGTAGGGTCACGGCAGTGGGGCTCGGGGAGGAGGTCGAGGACGTCGCGGCGGAGGGGAAGAAGGCCGGCAGGGGAAGGAGGAAGCAGGCCGGTGGGGGGGTGCTCCGGCGAGGGCGAGCTCCGGGCGGCGACGGCAACGGGGCGGTCGGCGACGGTGGTCTCCTCTCGATCCCGTTTTGGATCGGGGGAGGGAGGAGGAGATATTTGGGGGGTGGCTGTCGGTGAGTGGGTGGGGTGAGGGGATAAGGTGAGAGGGGTGGGCCGGCCGGCTGGGCCTGGGGGGTCGGCCCAGTTGGGCCAGCGTCCAGTAGGGGGGGCGGCTTCTTCCTCCTTTTGTTTTTTTTTGTTTGTTCTGTTTTCTTTTGTATTTTCTTTTCTGTTTTAATTCATTTAAACGTATTTAGGCATTTTATAAAAATGTGTTTACTTCACCATAATTACCGATGCAATAATTGACATAGCCCGAACATTTTTATTTTAATATTTGAAAACTTTTGTCGTTTGACTTATCTAGGGTTTAAACTTGAAACGGTTTTGATTTAACCCGAGATTAATTACAGTGACAGAGGTGACGTGGCATCATTAACGTGAGATTACTGTAGCATGATTATCCGGGCGTTACAAATCTCCTCCACTACAAGAAATCTCGTCCCGAGATTTAGGAGGTAGAAGGAAAAAATGCGGGGTATTCTTTGCGCAGACGATCCTCTCGTTACCAAGTGGCCTCATCTTCAGAATGGTGCGACCACTGGACCTTGAGAAACTTGATCGCCTTCTGACGTGTGCGGCGTTCAGCTTGGTCGAGAATGCGGACCGGATGCTCCTTATAGGAGAGGTCCTGCTGCAATTCAAGCACTTCATGATCCACTGCTCGGATTGGGTCCTTGAAGCAACGGCGGAGCTGTGACACATGGAACACATCGTGAACCTGAGAAAGGTTCGGCGGAAGCTCCAGTTGGTATGCCACTTTTCCACGCCTTTCGAGAATAGTGAATGGGCCAATATAGCGAGGAGCTAGTTTGCCCTTGATTCCGAAACGGTGAGCACCCTTCATTGGTGTGACTCGAAGATAAGCCTTTTCGCCAGGTTGATAGACCATGTCTTTATGATGACGGTCATACTGACTCTTCTGACGTGATTGAGAACTCTTGAGATTCTCACGAATAATGCGGACTTGTTCTTCGGCATCTTGGATAATATCCGGACCAAAGAGTGGACGTTCCCCAGTTTCTGACCAGTTCAGAGGGGTTCGGCACTTTCGTCCATATAACACTTCGAAGGGGGCCATCTTCAGACTAGCTTGATAGCTATTATTATAAGAGAACTCAGCATACGGGAGAGATTCCTCCCATTTCTTGCCGAAGGAAATAACACAAGCTCGAAGCATATCTTCGAGAACTTGGTTGACGCGTTCAACTTGCCCTTGCGACTGAGGATGAAACGCAGTACTGAATGACAGATGAGTTCCCATGGCTTCTTGGAAACTTGCCCAGAATCTTGAAGTGAATAAGCTGCCACGGTCTGAACTGATAACCAATGGAATACCGTGGAGTGAAACAATCCTGGACATATAGAGCGTTGCCAACTGACTAGCAGTGATCGTTTCCTTGACCGCCAGAAAATGTGCAACTTTGGAAAGCCGGTCAATGACGACAAGAATAGCATCATTACCTTTCTGTGATTTGGGAAATCCAGTGACGAAGTCCATCTCAACATGGTCCCATTTCCATTCAGGAATAGAGATAGGTTGCAGAGTTCCAGCAGGCCTTTGATGTTCTGCTTTGATACGACGGCAAATGTCACACTCAGCAACATAACGAGCAATGTCTTGCTTCATATTAGACCACCAGAATCTCTGACGGATGTCTTGGTACATCTTTGTACTACCGGGATGGATACATAGAGGCGTATCATGAGCTTCTTTGATAACTTCCTGTGTCATATCCAGGTTTTTCTCTGCACATGGCACCACTAGGCGGCCCTTAAAGTATAGGGTGCCATCTTCAGCAATGGTGAAGAATGAGGGCTTTTCTTCTGCGAGGTAGCGCTTAATCTTGTGGGCTTCAGAGTCATACTTCTGTAGCCTTTTGATGCTGTCCACGAGATCTGGTTTAGCAACTAGGGTATTGAGGGAACCCTGGGTAACAACGTGGAGGTTCACCTTGCCAAACTCCTTAGGAGGGGGAGCGAGTGCACCCGGAGGAACAATATGGAGGTTCAGCTTCCTGAATTCTTCAACAAGCGAGGGCTGAACTTTGTGAACCTGGAGGTGGTTGCAGTAAGACTTGCGGCTCAAGGCATCAGCCATTACATTAGCCTTGCCTGGCGTATAGGAAATACCCAAGTCATAGTCTGCAACAAGCTCCATCCATCTCTGCTGACGGAGGTTCAGATCTGGCTGAGTAAACAGATACTTTAGACTTTGGTGGTCAGTGAAGATCTCGCAACGATTACCGAGAAGGTAATGTCGCCACTGCTTCAGCGCATGAATGACAGCAGCAAGGTCGAGGTCGTGAACTGGGTAGTTCTCTTCGTGAGGGCGCAATTGCCGAGAGGCATAAGCAATCACTTTGCGGTCTTGCATTAGGACACAGCCTAATCCTTGGTGGAGCTAGAACTGGGGCAGAAGTCAACTTGTCTTTGAGTGCCTGGAAACTTTCCTGACATTTGTCTGTCCATTGGAACTTGACGCCCTTATGCAACAGATTAGTCAGAGGCCTGGCGATCTTGGAGAAGTTCTCGACGAATCGACGGCAATAGCTGGCGAGACCGAGAAAACTTCTGACTTGCTTAACATTCTTGGGAGGAGTCCAATCAAGAATAGCCTGAACTCGCTCGGGGTTGACGGCAATACCATCCTTAGAGATCACATGCCCAAGATAGGTTACTTCCGGTAGCCAGAATTCACATTTGGAGAACTTGGCATATAGTTGATGCTCTCGTAGCTTTTCCAGCACAAGTCGAAGATGTTCAGCATGTTCTTCTTCGTTCTTGGAAAATACCAGGATATCATCCAGATAAACCACGACGAACTTGTCGAGGTAATCCATGAATATATAGTTCATCAGACGAGAGAAGGTGGATGGAGCATTGGTTAAACCGAAAGACATGACGGTGTACTCGTATGAACCATAGCGAGTCACGAAGGCGGTCTTTGGGATATCCTCTTCGCGAACACGGATCTGGTGGTAACCCAACCTCAAGTCGAGCTTAGAGAACATTGACGAACCCGCCAGTTGATCATACAGATCATTGATCCGAGGAAGAGGGTATTTATTCTGAATGGTAGCTTGGTTTATAGGACGGTAGTCTTGAACTAACCGGTTTGTCCCATCCTTCTTCTTGACAAAGAGAGAAGGTGCTCCCCAAGGAGAGCAACTTGGGCGAATGAATCCTTTGCGAAGAGATTTGTCGATTTCCTCCTTAAGCTCAAGGAGTTCATGCGGCGGCATTTTGTAGGGTCGCTTGGCTATAGGAGTGGTGCCTGGTTTCAAGTCGATGATGAATTCGACAGCTCTAGCAGGGGGAATCCCTGGAAGTTCTTCAGGGAAGACGTCGAGGAATTCACGCACGACGGGAATGTTTTCAATGCCCTCGAGTGGTGCAGCGTTCAATGCATTCAATGCATAGAGCCTGGCCTCGGCATTTTGCACCAGATGAGCTTGGTAAGCAACTATTTCATCTGAAGGGTGTAGCAGATGGACGGTTTTAGTGGCGCAAACAATAGAAGCAGTATGCGCTTTCAACCAATCCATACCCAAAATGAGGTCGATGTTAGACGACTTCAGAATAATGGGAGAGGCATAGAATTCCAGCCCTTCGATTTCCACGGGGACATCGATGCCAACCAAGGAGGTTTGACACTGTCCCACGGGGGGTTTGACCAGTACCGAGGTGTTCATCTCCTCACATTTAACGTCGTGCTTGTATGCAAAATCTTCTGACATGAATGAATGCGATGCACCTGTATCAAATAGAACGGAAGCTGGTACTGAATTTACGAGGAGTGTACCCATCACAGTAGCAGGCTGGTCTTGAGCTTCGTTGAGATCAACGTGGTTGGCATGAGCACGACCATAAGACTTAGCATTGTTGTTGCGGGGCTGGTTGTTACCACGGCCAGTTGCTGGAAGGGCTAGTTGATTCTGGTTCTGGTTGCATTCTCTAGCATGGTGTCCTGGTTGACCACACCTGAAGCACAAGCCATTATTGGGAGTGGGAACAGGAGCTTGGGACGGTGGAGCTGGAAGTCTTGACTGCCTAGATGGTGGTGGAGGCAGACGAGGTGCAGCATAGGTCTGCCTTGGGGCAGATGCATTTGGACGGTACATGCTGTTCGGGATCCATATCTTACGCTTCTGGGAGGGCGAGCCCGAAGATGAGCCCGTGTCACGGTTGCGCCTGTGAGAGCTCTGGTATTCTTGCAGACCAGTTTCAACATTGATGGCCTTATTCACCAAGGTGGAGAAATCAGCAAAGTCATGCACTAGAAGTGCGAGCTTGATGTCAGCTTGAAGGCCATCACGGAACTTCTCCTGTCTGCGTGCATCAGCTGCAATGTCTTCTTCAGCATAGCGGGACAGGTCCAGAAACTCCCGTTGATAAGCTTCAACAGTTTTGTTGCCTTGGGTGAGGTTGCGGCACTCACGCTTCTTCCGGTCCATGACTCCTTGAGGAATGAAGCGGGCACGGAAAGCATCTTGGAAGTCTGGCCAGGTGATGATTGTCCCAGCTGGCAGAGTACGCCTGTGGCTGTCCCACCATTGAGCTGCGGGTCCCTTCAGAAAGAAGGAAGCAAAGTTGACGTAGCTGGCAGGGGCTACATTGGCAGACTCCATCTCATAGGTGATGTCACGGAGCCAGTCATCAGCATCCAGAGGCTGAGTTGAGCTGCGGTACACAGTTGGATTGAGGCGCATGAATTCCTGCAGAGTTACTGGGGTTGGTTGCTGGTCCATATTGGGGCGAGGAAACTGAGCCATCATATTTCCATGAATTGGCGGTTCAGTTCGAACTGTTGGATCATACCAGCCATGTACTCAGGTGGTGGTGGGGCATTGCCACCACTACCACGACCACCTGGTCTAACCATCCTGCTAATATATAACAGGGGGTTCAGCATTGAGAAATTTGCAAAGACAAGGATCATTCATGATGAAACATGCATAATGAAAGGAGCACGATAGCTACTACATAGTAGTCGGCATAACTTACAACAGGGGTCATGCATAGAGTTCAGTACACAGAGTTCAGTACATAGACTAAAACATCATAGGCGGCACACAGGCTCGCGGCGAATGCATCTAATACTAACTAAGCAAGACTACAGCAGTCCCAAGAGGTACTGTGGAGGTAATCGTAGCCCGACAGCTGGTAGTGAGGCAACGGATAGCCCTCCACGTCAGCAGACTGGGGGCCGCGGATACTCAGGTGTAGAGCCCGACGCTCAGGTGGCAGAAGAGGACCAAGTGCGGGAGAGTAGCCTCCCACCTCTGGCCAACCGACACCGTGGGGCATCACGGTCCTGGCTGGGTAGATCGCAGTACGCGGTAGCTGTCCAGATCGGACAAAGGGGTGCAGCAGCGTCAGAGCACGGTAAAGGTGCTGACGGGTGGTGTACATCTCGTGGCGAAGAGCTCGGTTAGCTCGATCCAGCCCATCAGCATGCAGAACCAGGTTCTGATGGTAGAAGGGCTCTCGGGTGACAGTGGAGTAGGCAGCAGTATAGTATCCCTCCGCACCAACATCAGATGCGATAGCAATGTGCCTGAAAGGGGAGGTGTCCAACTCCCGATACTCTCCACGAAGACGTGTCAGAGCAGCATAGGCAGCATCGTGGACAGCCATATCGATGGTGACACCAACACCATGTGCGGTGTGCAGCACAGTAGTGGAGTCATACTCCCGTGAGTAGAGGTGGACGATGGCACGGTACTGCTCCTGGTTAAAGTCCTGGTACTCCTCGTAGACTGTGTACTCAGGGTGCCAGCAATAACCCAGATAGGTCATCATCTCGGCTAGCACCGCCGGTGATCCCGAGGCACCAATGGCCGTCGTGTGGCGAACGACCTGCCTTGTGGGTTCCATCTGAAAGCAAAGACGTTTCAAAGGAGTCAAATGACAGTGTGTGAATTGTTCAAAATACTATTCTAAGAAACAACTATGGCTTATCCAACTTTGGGGTGAATGCGGTCACGGGATCCTAGTGTTAGAGTTAGTAAATTCGTTAACCCGAGTAGAAGAGAGTTCAGAGTCCCAGAGAAAAGGTCGAGGAGTAAAAGATCCTAGTACCACCCAATGGCGACGTGTGCCCGTAAGACACACAACCATCTTAGTAAAAAGTTTTGTAATGTCTAGACTCGACTTCGGCCAAGGAGTGTGGAAAGGGGGATTCCTACAGGCAGTCGGCTCTGATACCAACTTGTGACGCCCCCGATTTGACCGTACACTAATCATGCACGCAAATGTGTACGACCAAGATCAGGGACTCACGGGAAGATATCACAACACAACTCTAAAACATAAATAAGTCATACAAGCATCATAATACAAGCCTGGGCCTCGAGGGCTCGAATACAAGTGCTCGATCACAGACGAGTCAGCGGAAGCAACAATATCTGAGTACAGACATAAGTTAAACAAGTTTGGCTTAAGAAGGCTAGCACAAACTGGGATACAGATCGAACGAGGCGCAGGCCTCCTGCCTGGGATCCTCCTAACTACTCCTGGTCGTCGTCAGCGGGCTGCACGTAGTAGTAGGCACCTCCAGTGTCGTAGGTGTCGTCGTCGACGGTGGCGTCTGGCTCCTGGACTCCAACATCTGGTTGCGACAACCAGATAGGAAGGAAAGGGGGGAAAGAGGGAGAAAGGCAACCGTGAGTACTCATCCAAAGTACTCGCAAGCAAGGAGCTACACTACATATGCATGGGTATATGGGTAAAGGGGCATATCAGTGGACTGAACTGCAGAATGCCAGAATAAAAGGGGGATAGCTAGTCCTGTCGAAGACTACGCTTCTGGTCATCTCCATCTTGCAGCATGTAGAAGAGAGTAGATTGAAGTCCTCCAAGTAGCATCGCATAGCATAATCCTACCCGGCGATCCCCTCCTCGTCGCCCTGTTAGAGAGCGATCACCGGGTTGTATCTGGCACTTGTAAGGGTGTATTTTATTCAGTATCCAGTTCTAGTTGTCATAAGGTCAAGGTACAACTCCGGGTCGTCCTTTTACCGAGGGACACGGCTATTCGAATAGATAAACTTCCCTGCAGGGGTGCACCACATAACCCAACACGCTCGATCCCATTTGGCCGGACACACTTTGCTGGGTCATGCCCGGCCTCGTAAGATCAACGCGTCGCAGCCCCACCTAAGCACAACAGAGAGGTCAGCACGCCGGTCTAACCCTATGCGCGCAGGGGTCTGGGCCCATCACCCTATGCACACCTGCACGTTGCGTACGCGGCCGGAAGCAGACCTAGCCTAGTGGCGTTCCAGTCCAATCCGGCGCGCGCCACTCAGTCGCTGACGTCACGAAGGCTTCGGCTGATACAACGACGCCGGGATACCCATAACTACTCCCGCGTAGATGGTTAGTGCGTATAGACCAAATGGCCAGACTCAGATCAAATACCAAGAACTCGTTATGCGTGTTATGTCGAAGTAACCGCGGACGCCGTCCAGGGCCAGGCCCACCTCTCGCCTAACCTGCCCTGTCGCTCCGCCACAAAGATCAACTTGCGGGTACTCCTACGAGCAGACCCGACTTTAGTCATCACATGTGTCATGTATATAGTATATAAGTATATACCCGTGATCACCGCCCAGGTGATCACGGCCCGATAGTATAGCACAGCAGACGGACAAGAATGTAGGGCCATTGATGGAAAACTAGCATCCTTTACTAAGCATGTAGGATTGCAGGTAAAGGTAACAACAGTAGTAGCAAGGATAGGATATGCATCAGTATAGGATTAACGGAAAGCAGTAACATGCTACACTACTCTAATGCAAGCAGTATAGAGGAGAATAGGCGATATCTGGTGATCAAAGGGGGGCTTGCCTGGTTGCTCTGGCAAGTAGGAGGGGTCGTCAACTCCGTAGTCGAACTGGGCAGCAGCAGTGTCGGTCTCGTAGTCTACCGGAGAGAAGAGGGGGAAGAAACAGTAAATACAATGCAAACATAAACATGACGATGCGTGACATGACAATGAGCAGTGCGAGGTGTGTCCTAACGCGACAGTAGGTGGTACCGGCGAAGGGGGGGAACATCCGGGAAAGTATTCCCGATGTTTTGCGTTTTCGGACAGATGGACCGGAGGGGGGAAGTTGCGAGTTCGATAGGTTAGGGAGGTGTGGTGGACGAACGGACTGCGTATCCGGATTCGTCTCGTCGTTCTAAGCAACTTTCATGTTGAAAATATTTTAATCCGAGTTACGGATTAAAAGATATGATTTTCTAAAGATTTTATTAATTTCTAGAATTTAATTAATTATTTAATTTAATTCGAAATTTAGATTTATGACATCAGCATGATGTCATGCTGACATCAGCAGTCAACTGGGGTTGACTAAGTCAAACTGACATGTGGGTCTAGTGGGACCCACCTGTCATTCTCTGTTTAGGTTAATTAGGGTTTAGCTAAATAATTATTGTTTAATTAAATTAACTAATTAATTAGATTAATTTAAAGAGGATTAATTAACTTAATTAATTTAGTTAATTAATTAATTAAATTTATTTTTATTATCTGTTTTATTATTAATTTTATTTTTATTTATTTATTTATTTATGAATTTTTTTAACTAGTTTATTATTTTTATTATTATTACTATTTTTTTTATCATTTCATTTTTTTCTTTTCTTTTTTCTTTTTTTGTTCTATGGGCTGGGCCCCGGCTATCATTGGGCCACGGGGTTCGGGCCCAAGGGGGCAGTGGCTCAGGGGGGGGCGAGGCCCACCTGGCAGTGGCCCAGGGGCCGTAGCGGGGGCGCGGGTGGCCGGTGCGGGCGAAGGGTGCCCGCACGCCCGAGGCGACCAGGGGAGGAGGCGCGGCCGCGGTGGCTGCCGGAGCAGGGCGGCGCGACGGGGCCAGGGGAGCACTGGGGCGGCGCCGGAGGGCGCGGGGAGAGGCGGTCGACGTCCGGTGGAGCACAGCCGCGCGTGGAGAGAGAGGGGGGCGAGTGGCCGTGGCCGAGCCACTCGGGCACGGCCCCGATGCTCTGGTCGCGGCGGTGGCGGACGGGCGTGGTGCGGGCGCGGGCACGGCGGGCAGGGGCCCGAGGCGACGGCGGGGGTTAGCGCAACGAGGGGGGGCAGGCGGGGCGTGGCCGACGCGGGCGCGCGGTCGGGGCGCGCGCGGGCGATGGCCGTGCGGGCGCGCGTGTGTGCGGTCGGGGGCGTGACCAGGGCGAGCCCAGGCGCGGCCAACGGGCGCGAGGACCACGGTGAGCGCGGGGGCGAGGGAGAGAGGAGGACGAGGCCGTGGCCTCACCGGGGGTGTAGGGTCACGACAGTGGGGCACGGGAAGGAGGTCGAGGACGTCGCGGCGGAGGGGAAGAAGGCCGGCGGGGGAAGGAGGAAGCAGGCCGGCGGGGGGGTGCTCCAGCGAGGGCGAGCTCCGGGCGGCGACGGCAACGGGGCGGTCGGCGACGGTGGTCTCCTCTCGATCCCGTTCTGGATCGGGGGAGGGAGGAGGAGATATTTCGGGGGGAGTGGGGGGTGGCTGTCGGTGAGTGGGTGGGGGTGAGGGGATAAGGTGAGAGGGGTGGGCCGGCCGGCTGGGCCTGGGGGGTCGGCCCAGTTGGGCCAGCGTCCAGTAGGGGGGGACTTCTTCCTCCTTTTGTTTTTTTGTTTGTTCTGTTTTCTTTTGTATTTTCTTTTCTGTTTTAATTCATTTAAACGTATTTAGGCATTTTATAAAAATGTGTTTACTTCACCATAATTACCGATGCAATAATTGACATAGCCCGAACATTTTTATTTTAATATTTGAAAACTTTTGTCGTTTGACTTATCTAGGGTTTAAACTTGAAACGGTTTTGATTTAACCCGAGATTAATTACAGTGACAGAGGTGACGTGGCATCATTAACGTGAGATTACTGTAGCATGATTATCCGGGCGTTACACTCACTCACATTGATATCTACTGATGGTCATCTCCATAGCTCATTAATACACCTAGTTGATGTGAGACCATCTTCCTCTCTTTTGTCTTCTCGACAACCACCATTCTATTCCACCTATAGTGCTATGTCCATGGCTCCTGCTCATGTATTGCGTGAAAGTTGAAAAAGTTTGAGAATACTAAAGTATGAAACAATTGCTTGGCTTGTCATCGGGGTTGTGCATGATTTGAACATTCTGTGTGACAAAGATGGAGCATAGCCAAACTATATGATTTTGTAGGGATGAACTTTCTTTGGCCATGATATTCTGAGAAGACATGATTACTTTATTAGTATGTTTGAAGTATTATTATTTTTATGTCAATATTAAACTTTTGTCTTGAATCTTTCGGATCTGAACATTCATGCCACAATAAAAAAATTACATTGATAATTATGTTAGGTAGCATTCCACATCAAAAATTCTGTTTTTATCATTTACCTACTCGAGGACGAGCAGGAATTAAGCTTGGGGATGCTTGATACGTCTTCAACCTATCTATAATTTTTTATTGTTCCATGCTATTATATTATCTGTTTTGGGTGTTTAATGGGCTTTAATATGCTCTTTTATATTATTTTTGGGACTAACCTATTAACCGAAGGCCCAGTGTCAGTTTCTGTTTTTTTGCCTATTTTAGTGTTTTGCAGAAAAGGAATACCAAACGGAATCCAAACGGAACGGAACCTTCGCGATGATCTTTCTTGGAATGAAAGCAATCCAGCAGACTTGGAGTTGAAGTCTGGAAATCCGCAAGGCGGCCACGAGGCAGGAGGGCGGGCCCAGGGGTAGGCGTGCCCCCCACCCTTGTGGGCCCCACGGAGCTCCACCGACGTACTTCTTTCGCCTATATATACCCTTATACCCTAAAAACATCAGGTGGAGCCACGAAACCACTTTTCCACCGCGGCAACTTTCTGTACCTGTGATATCCCATCTTGGGGCCTTTTCCGGCGCTCTGCCGGAAGGGGAATTGATCACGGAGGGCTTCTACATCAACACCATAGCCTCTCCGATGAAGTGTGGGTAGTTTACCACAGACCTTCGGGTCCATAGTTATTACCTAGATGGTTTTTTTCTCTCTCTTTGGTTCTCAATACAAAGTGCTCCTCGATGTTCTTGGAGATCTATTCGCTGTAATACTCCTCTGCGGTGTGTTTTCCGAGATCCGATGAATTATGGATTTATGATCAAGATTATCTATGAATATTATTTGATTCTTCTCTGAATTCTTATATGCATGATTTGATATCTTTGCAAGTCTCTTCGAATTATCGGTTTAGTTTGGCCTACTAGATTGATCTTTCTTGCAATGGGAGAAGTGCTTAGCTTTGGGTCAATCTTGCGGTGTCCTTTCCCAGTGACAATAGGGGCGGCAAGGCACGTATTGTATTGTTAACATCGAGGATAAAAAGATGAGGTTTATATCATATTGCTTGAGATTATCCCTCTACATCATGTCATCTTGCTTAATGCGTTACTCTGTTCTTATGAACTTAATACTCTAGATGCATGTTGGATAGCGGTCGATGTGTGGAGTAATAGATGCAGAATCGTTTCAGTCTACTTGACACGGACGTGATGCCCATATTCATGATCATTGCCTTAGATATTCTCATAACTATGCACTTTTCTATCAATTGCTCGGCAGTAATTTGTTCACCCACCGTAATACATGCTATCTTGAGAGAAGCCACTAGTGAAACCTATGGCCCCCGGGTCTCTTTCTTATTATATTGCGTCTCTCTTTTATTTATATCACATCTCGTTTACTATTTTGCAATATTTACTTTCCAATCTATACAACAAAATACCAAAAATATTTACTTTACTATCTTTATTAGATCTCACTTTTGCGAGTGGCCGTGAAGGGATTGACAACCCTTTTATCGCGTTGTTTGCAAGGTTCTTGATTGTTTGTGCAGGTACTAGGTGACTTGTGCGTTGTCTCCTACTGGATTGATACCTTGGTTCTCAAAAACTGAGGGAAATACTCACGCTACTTTGCTGCATCACCATTTTCTCTTCAAGGAAAAACCAACGCATGCTCAAGAGGTAGCATGGGTCATGTCCATCACTTCATTCTCCTAATGATGTGATCCCATTTATCAAATGACAACACATGTCTATGGTCAGGAAACTTAACCATTTTCGATTAACGAGCTAGTCAAGTAGAGAAATACTAGGGACACTTTGTTTTGTCTATGTATTCACACATGTATCAAGTTTCCGGTTAATACAATTCTAGCATGAATAATAAACATTTATCATGATATAAGGAAATATAAAATAACAACTTTATTATTGCCTCTAGGGCATATTTTCTTCAGTGAACATATTCTTTAAATGTCTGAACACTTTTTCAGATCACATGAACAAATTTGGAAAACCATGCAAATTTTTTTAAATTACATGAACTTTTTTTTTAAATGTATGAACATTTTCAGATTGCCTAAACATTAAAAAAGTATGTGAACATCTCTTCAATCACATGGGTTTAAAAAAATGGATGAACATTTCAAAAAGTGGACGAACACTTTATTAAAATCGAAAAGCACTTAAAAATATATCCGTCGTCTATATAAAAATGTACACCATGTACTAAAATGGTTCACGGTGTGATTCTTGTTACAATGTTCGTATACAAAAGCAAGGTATTTTTCACTAATGAAAAAACACAAACAGATATGAAAAACCAAAAGAAAAAGAATGACCATATGGCGAAAGAAGAAACAGGGAGAAAAACAAAAAAAAAAACAAGAAGAAAACAAAACGAAAAGAGAAAAAGACCATAAGCGGAAAGAAATGACGTAAAAACTAGAACCGAGAAAAAAAATCGGCCATCATGGTCTGACCCATAACAAGGCCTAAGGTGTGCCATATCTAAAATGCCCCAATAAGCAATAAATAGGGAAAATCTCCAAGGCTCCATCCCTGGCCCGGTCATGTACAATTAAGTCATGTATTATTTTTACCCCGCAAAAGAAATCATGTATTTGTTGTGGCATAAAAATGTATTTCTTTGTTATTCTAAAAAAAGTCACGTGGTGTTTATATGTTCATGAGTTTGGTTGCTCTCGACACGGGTGGAAACTGTGTAACAATCACTACCTCGCCAAAAAAAAACTGTGTAACAATCACTACCATCGCTCGCATCAAGCCATGAAATCCAAAAAAAATGAGACCAACCCAAGGGCTAACCCTTGTTGGCATTTTTTATAGGAGAAACTCCGCGAGCACCGCGCGTCCGAGTCGGGATTCGAACTCGGATGGACTGGCAGCAACCCCAGCTGCCCAGCCAACAGGTCGATGCCCCGTCCTCATCAAGCCATGAAATCCACCAAGGTGGCATTTGGTCAGAGGGATAACCAACCAGTGGATAGGGATAGCCAGTTTTGGAAGGGATAACACTCGTTTGGTTTGGTGGTGAAGAAGACCGGGGATAACCAGATACCCAGGAATATTCCTTCAAAAGCTGGCTAAAGGGAGCCGCGAAATTCTCGCGGATGGTGGCCGCCACCCACGGTCGGTGAACTCCCGAGGCAGGGAAACATTTTCTTTTTTTCTCTCACTCCTCCCGAAAGAGAACAAACACCCTGTCCACACGGACAAGGCAGCGGCGGCAGAAGCAAAAGGAAATCACACAGTCAAGAGTGCATATAAACTGCATGTTCAGTTGGAGAAGAACGAGCGTGATGGCAATGCGGGCAGCAGCACGGGTCTACCTGGGAACCTCGATAATTGTACTGATGACTCATGGAAGAGGTTGTGGAAGCTACCCTGCCCAAGGAATATCCAGCATGGCGAATAAAGCATGAGTCTCTGGCTCTGCGAACTAACCTTGTGCAGGGGCGGAGCTTCGTTGGGGCAGACCTGGGCCATGGCCCGCCCAGGATTTTGGCCGACTTCTTGCATATGCTTTGTAGCCAGTCACCCCCTTCACGATCGACCCAAAGCCATCCAGCAGCGAGGCACAATACCTGGCAGTTGTGGGCTTGTGGCCGGCGACCCGTGCTACTGTCCTCTGAACCTACAAGTGCTCCTCTCCTCTGAACCTCTCGTCCTCCCGTAGTCGCGTAGCTCCACCTCCAGTACACTACACCATGAGAAGGCCGGCAAGGCCACCCGAACTCGCGCACTCCCGGCCGCATGACTTCTCCGGCGCGCGCATGTTGTCCGTGTGGTCGTGCGACATCCGGGTGTGCTCATGGCATGCTCTAGCAGTGTTGCACGTGATCTGTTCGACGAAATGTCTGAAGTAGGGAAGAAAATTTGAGGGGTGTAATTGGGTGCATAGCTAAGTAGAGGTTTGAAATGAACACGCCCCGTCACCGTTGGACGCGTCAGCGCGCATATAAGAAGCCAGTTTAGCTAATAGTGGTTGTAGATGCTCTAAGAAACTAGGGTAGTTGCAGACTCGATATTTGTGCTCTCCTTTGAGCTGGCCCGCCCAACCTTTTCTTCCAAGCTCCACCACTGACCTTGTGAGAAGAGGTGTGCAAGTTGAGGATAAAACGTGCTTATTCTGTGGAAGAGTGGAGGAGGACGGGGCTCACTTGTTCGTCATGTGCAAAACAGTCAAGGAAGTCTGGAGGGATCTCTCGCTGGAGAAGGAAAGAATGGCGCTGGAACGTATCACGTCTGTGCATGTGATGTTGGATTTTCTTTGGGGGCTAGATGAGAAAAAGCGCATCCTAATCCTTACATTCTGGTGGCTGTGGTGGAGTAACCGGAATAAGGTGAGGGAAGGGGAGCTGCCGGACACACCCGCGGACGTGGCGAGGAGAACGAGGAGCAGCGCCTTGGAGTACCACCAGGTCTATGCACAAGCAGGGGCTACTCCAGAGAAAATTTCATGGAAACCCCCACCGGATGACAAGATCAAGCTCAACGTCGACGGGTTGCACGTGCCAGGCGAGACACATGCTGGATGGGGTGTGGTGGCGAGAGATGCGGCGGGCACAGTCCTATGCGCAAGAGCAGGCCGGAAGGAATACGTTGCCGATGCCTTTGCGGCCGAGGTCCACGCAATGGCAGAAGCTGTCTCCTTTGCTGCGGACATGGGTATGCTACGAGTTATCTTCGAGACGGACTGCCAATTGCTAGCGGAGGCCATGGACTTGGGAAAGGTAGATTCCTCGGCGTACTCAGCAATCATCGAAGATACAAAGCTCCAACTCAAGCTGTGGTTCTCACACCATGAAATAATGTTCTGTAAGAGACATGTAAACTCTATAGCTGATGAGCTTGCCAAACTTGGTCGTTTATGTGATGTAAACCACTCTGTGCAGTGGGAGTCGGATGTTCCAGCCAATGTGGCTGCATGTGCTTTGGGTGATTTGCCCGGGCACCAGTAATATACAAGCTATGCTTGACCCTCAAAAAAAAGGCAGCGGCGGCAGCTACGATTTGGATCGGCGGCGGTCTTTTGAGCAAGTGTGCACGGCGACGGCGGATGTATGGCTTCGGGCAAGAAAGGTCCAGTCTCGGTGGTGCGCGTCGAGTTGCGCCTATGCCGAACACTCACGCTCGCCGGCCGCGGCTGCTGATGTCCTACGCAGTGCGGACTCCGGGGCAACTGCCTCCACACCTCCGGCGATCCCAAGTTCATGAGCACGTCGAGGCTGGCCTGTGTTGGAAGACGTCGTCTACCGCGACTCCAGGTTTACCAGAACGTCCGGGTCCTCCGTCCCACGCCCGCCAACACGCACGTAGGCACGTAGCACATTTGTACGCATGTAGCATATTCTCCAACTGCCAGATTATACATTCTTCAGGGTAGCATATTTGCATCAGGCAGCAAGATTGGCTTCGACTCGCTATCTGATGAATCATCTAATCTGCTAATGTATGTGATGTGTTTTTAGACACTTCTTTTGACATTAGATTATACCCATTTGACTGTACGCAGGATGTGTTTGGATCATGAGATTACGATACATTTTTTGGATGCTGTTGTTGACCTATTCCACATTATATATATCTTGTATATAATTAGTTGACTAAATTTTTTCAGATTACACACATATGGGGCAATCTTACCATTTCGTGACAAAGAGGTCATCACAACATGATATCCATCTCTCATCCTTCTTACCAAACATAAAATCGGCTATTCGTAACCACCTCCCAGTTTACAACCAAACACAAGAGCGAAGATATCCGCAACCACGTGGTTAGGTATATGCCATCCTACCTGCCCTCTGTTTTTTGTTTTTTGTTTTTTGCGGAAACCTGCATGCCCTCCGTTACGTGGTGATTTTTTTTTGACACAATTACGCGGCGAACTAACAAGGGTCGCTACTAGTCGTGCTCACCAGCTTTGCGTTCTCGCCTCCATGGCCGATCGAGTTACCAAACTTCAAGAAATGTGACATCTACATCTACTGGAACTTATTAATTTGAATCCTTCAGCTACGGTTGATCGATATGCTTTGGCAGTCTGACTGTTCAAGGTTCCACAATTTCATCTAGCAACCTTATCGAGTGCATCTGTTTAACGATTCCATGATGCCTCTCGAGCCTATTCACTGGCCAGCATGCAACTACACCATACTGTGTCGTGTACCCGAAAAAAAAGCATGTGGTGTTGTTTGTATGCCATCATGTTCCTGGCACTTGCACTCGTGAGTTTGTTCCCTTTGCAAATGCATCGACTTCAGTAGCCTCTCGGTTCTTCAGTTTTATAGATGCTGCATCCCTAGCCGTACGTATCTCACACATAAAGAAAAGTACAGTTGTTCCGATTTGTCATCATAATTAGGTGAACAATTAATTGAAGAATAAAAAACCTGATGAGGGCGGGTCTGGATCTTTTTTTCTTTCTCATTTGTACCACCTTATCTTACTCTAGCAGTCTAGCTGCCGAAACCACTATGTCTAGGCAATTGGCCGATGCTCCTTGCATGGATAGTTATCAGTATATCACACCATAAACTGATCTGAAGCCAGTCATTTCCGAGCAGATATTTTATGGAAATGGCTTTTATAGATATCATGTGTATTTTCCTTTTATACCTGCTAATGTTTATTTGCACGGAAAATGAGGTTTTATTCAATGATAACAGTGTTACAATCAAGAGGCAAAAGTTTCTCAATACACGGAGGACCTCTTTGCATCCATACAACAGTAAAGGCAGCAGGGTGTGAACGATACACACAGACCCGAGCACGTGCACGTGCCCCTTTGCCACGGGCGGACCCGGGCTGGGCAGGCAGGCGAGCGCGCCAGCGCGTGAGACCTTACAGACTGGCGTGACTGAACAACCACATGATGGTGGCGTCAGCCGCGCACGCGGTCCACCCGTCATGGACCCTTGAGGCAGGCCGCCTGGGTGTGCGCCGTATGGTACTTGCTTCGTCTGGTTTTTACTTTTGCAAGGGCCGCCATGTGCCCAAGACCCTCCACCATGAGATCGGCACAGTCCAGGCTCGTTTTTTCTAGGCCGGCGAGGGGGATAAGCAGAAATACCACATGGTGCATTGGACTGAGATCTGTAAGCCTCAGGACTAGGTTGGGCTAGGCATCATGTCATCGAAACGGATGAACATTGCCCTCCTGACTCGATGGCTCTGGCGGATCGCCAATGGTGATGGTGGTCTGTGGCTTCACATTATCCGGAATAAGTATCTCCGTGGCCAGCCGCTTGCTTTCTGCCAACGGTCCGAAGGCTCCCAGTTCTGGCAGTCCATCATCCAGTTGCTTCCGGTCCTCCGCATCGGATCCTCCATCTCCATGGGAACGGGCACAAACACCCTCTTCTGGTTCGCTAGGTGGGCTGGCGATGCCCCCTTCGTGGCTCGCTTCTCGGACTTGTTCTCTATCGCGGTAGACCCTCAGGTCTCCGTTGAGGCGGCCCTTATTGATTTACGGCGCTTCGCATTCCGTCGGCCTTTTGGGCCTCTAGAACTTCTAGCCTGGAAAGAGATCCGAGACAACATTGCTCTCCATGAGCCGGACCTCGACTCGCCACATGACCGCTTATCCTGGCACCTAGAGCCTTCGGGCAGATTCTCCACGAAGTCGCTATAGCGGGCCATCGTGCCCACACCCAGACCGGCGCCCCTAGAACAGATTTGGTCGATCGGGCTTCCCCTGAAGACCAGAATCTTCTTATGGCAATGGATCCGCGGGTGCGTCCCCTCCGGTGTGGAGGTGTTAAAACGTAACGGCCCGGGTGATGGGACATGCCCTTTGTGTGGGTTTGAAGAAGACTCGAATCGTATTTTCTTATCGTGCATTTCCGCCCAGTTTCTCTGGAGCTGCCTGAGGGAGGTGATTGGTGGCTATTGGTGCAACACCAACTTCCCCGACCTCTTCGCTGAGATTCAGGCATTGCCTCCTCCGGGCCGCCACATTAGGTGGCTGATCATTGGAGTGCTTGCGTGGACTCTTTGGACGGTTCAGAATAAGCTTGTGATCCAGCGTGTCCCTCTTCAACGTGCTACTGACGCGGTGTTCAAAATGTGTGGCTACTTGCAGCTTTGGCGGCCGCTTAGCCGTCTCCAGGACCGGGATGCCATCAACATCATAATTGCCCACCATCGTGCGATGGCTCTACGCTTGGCGCCGCCGCTCCCTCTGCCACCAGCTGAGCTAGACTAGCCCCCGCTCCATGGGGCCGTGGTGTTACCGCCTTTGTTGTTCTTCTTCTTCCTTTTTATAGGGCTTGTTGAGCTGTGCCCTCAGCTGCACCTTATGTACTATTTGTGCGACTTGGGTGTGTGTGGATCTTTGTGGTACGCTATGGCTGTGGTGGTTTCCTTTATTTATAAAGCGGGGCGAAAGCTTTTTTTTATAATGAACACAACATGGTCATATTCATTAGCATCGTGTTTTGTGAACGATTCTGGAAAAAAACAAGGTTCGGGTGGCTGACCTGGCTTCGTGAGTGGCCGACTCCACGATTTGCTCAATTGTTGGTGTGTGCAAGGCTTGGTTATATCTGCTCTGTTGCTGGCCCGGTAGTTGGTTGTTAATTTATAGTTCGGATCCCAATCACTTTTGTTGTGTTGTGAGTGGTCGGTTAGATCGTCGTTGGGAGGGCAAATTTAACAATTTTGACCTCGAAACGAAATCAATTCACAGAATGAACTGCCCGTAAAACTATTTCACACCCCTGACCCTTTTGTGTAGCGCCCGCCACGCCGGCGCCGCACCCTACGGTGCAGCGCCTAGCTCTGGGGCGTTGCACCTCTGTCCACCGTGGCAGCCCATGGGCCCGCACCCAGCAGTGCAACGCCTCCGAGCTAGGCGCCGCACATGTAATGTGCAGCGCCTAGTGCTCGGGCGTTGCACATTGACTTAGATGCAACCGCGCCAGCCCTCTCCTCCCCCACCCACCCCATTGCCAGTTACAGAACAAACAGGGCAGCGGCCCTCTCCACTCCCCCTCTCAATCCCCTCTCCCAAATCCTTCCGATCCGACGATTTGGTCCGTGCATTTCTTCACCAATCCATTGTAGAAGGTACTCTCCTCCGATCCCCTTCTTTCTATCCATAGAAAATATGATATTTTGAAGATTTGGGGAACCCTTGTTTGAATCTTGCATGTATTAGATTTGGGGGACTTTTGTTTGAATCTTGCATATATTAGATTTGGGGAACCCTTGTTAGATTAGAATGTGGTTTGGATAGATAGGTTGGCATGTTATTTATATAGTTTGGATACATAGATTGACATGTTATTTCTATGGAAAAGTTATTTGTATGAAGTAGGCCTAGTTTAGTTTATTTGTACTGAAATTATACTCGTATTGAGAAAAATGCTTTGGATACATATGCTTTGAATCTTGCATGTAGTAGGCCTACTTTAGTTTTTTTTGAATTGAAAAGATAATCGTGTTGACAAGAATGCTTTGTTGAAATTGTTAGGATGGTTTGGCTTCTCGATGATCATTGGGACAAACAACACCGGTCGTACGCTATGTCGGTGCAGCAGCGGGTAATACTGAAAGTGGCCGGTGTTATGAATTTCGTATTTTTTTTCAAACACAAATGCCCCATATGTAATGTTATGATTTGTTTGTTTGTAGGAGCTTGCACCTCTGAAGCTTCGGTCTCACGGGATCAGCCTTGGAGGGATGCGCTATGATGAGCGGTACACACCGTATGTAAGGGAGGCAGGACTTCTCCCTTTCATTCAGTTGGTTCGCCGGTCGACGCCACCCAACAATGCTGCAGCACTCACCGCGCTTACTGATCATTGGAGGCCGGAGACACACACTTTCCATCTTCGGACCGGGGAGATGACCGTGACGCTGCAGGATATTGCTATGATCACCGGTCTGTTGGAAATATGCCCTAGAGGCAATAATAAATGGTTATTATTATATTTCTTTGTTCATGGTAATTGTCTATTATTCATGCTATAATTGTATTGTCCGGAAATCGTAATACATGTGTGAATACATAGACCACAACCTGTCCCTAGTAAGCCTCTAGTTGACTAGCTCGTTGATCAATAGATAGTCATGGTTTCCTGACTATGGACATTGGATGTCATTGATAACGGGATCACATCATTAGGAGAATGATGTGATGGACAAGACCCAACTTAAGCATAGCATAAAAGATCGTGTAGTTTCGTTTGCTAGAGCTTTTCCAATGTCAAGTATCTTTTCCTTAGACCATGAGATCGTGCAACTCCCGGATACCGTAGGAGTGCTTTGGGTGTGCCAAACGTCACAACGTAACTGGGTGACTATAAAGGTGCACTACGGGTATCTTCGAAAGTGTCTGTTGGGTTGGCACGGATCAAAACTGGGATTTGTCACTCCGTGTGACGGAGAGGTATCTCTGGGCCCACTCGGTAATGCATCATCACAATGAGCTCAATGTGACTAAGGAGTTAGTCACGGGATCATGCATTGCGGTACGAGTAAAGAGACTTGCCGGTAACGAGATTGAACAAGGTATTGGGATACCGACGATCGAATCTCGGGCAAGTAACATACCGATTGACAAAGGGAATTGCATACGGATTGATTGAATCCTCGACACCGTGGTTCATCCGATGAGATCATCGTGGAGCATGTGGGAGCCAACATGGGTATCCAGATCCCGCTGTTGGTTATTGACCGGAGAGGCGTCTCGGTCATGTCTGCATGTCTCCCGAACCTGTAGGGTCTACACACTTAAGGTCTGGTGACGCTAGGGTTGTAGAGATATATGTATGCGGAAACCCGAAAGTTGTTCGGAGTCCCGGATGAGATCCCGGACGTCACGAGAGGTTCCGGAATGGTCCGGAGGTGAAGAATTATATATAGGAAGTCCAGTTTCGGCCACCGGGAAAGTTTCGGGGGTTATCGGTATTGTACCGGGACCACCGGAAGGGTCCCGGGGGTCCACCGGGTGGGGCCACCTGTCCCGGAGGGCCCCGTGGGCTGAAAGTGGAAGGGAACCAGCCCCTAGTGGGCTGGGGCGCCCCCCTTGGGCCTCCCCCCCTGCGCCTAGGGTTGGGAACCCTAAGGGGGGGGGAGTTCCCCCTTGCCTTGGGGGGCAAGGCAACCCCTTCCCCCCTTGTGGCCGCCGCCCCCCTTGAGATCCCATCTCTTGGGGCTGGCGCACCCCCCCAGGGGCCTATATAAGGGGGGGAGGGAGGGCAGCACACAACAGCCTTGGGCGCCTCCCTCCTCCCCTGCAACACCTCTCTCTCTCTCTCGTAGAAGCTCGGCGTAGCCCTGCGGAGACCCGCTACATCCACCACCACGCCGTCGTGCTGCTGGATCTCCATCAACCTCTCCTTCCCCCCTTGCTGGATCAAGAAGGAGGAGACGTCGCTGCACCGTACGTGTGTTGAGCGCGGAGGTGCCGTCCGTTCGGCACTCGGTCATCGGTGATTTGGATCACGGCGAGTACGACTCCGTCATCCACGTTCATTGGAACGCTTCCGCTCGCGATCTACAAGGGTATGTAGATGCACTCCTTTCCCCTCGTTGCTAGTATACTCCATAGATGCATCTTGGTGAACGTAGGAAAATTTTAAAATTATGCTACGATTACCAACAGTGGCATCATGAGCCAGGCCTATGCGTAGTTACTATGCACGAGTAGAACACAAAGCAGTTGTGGGCGTTGAGTTTGCCAATTCTTCTTGCCGCTACTAGTCGTTTCTTGTTTCGGTGGCATTGTAGGATGAAGCGGCCCGGACCGACCTTACACGTACGCTTACGTGAGACAGGTTCCACCGACTGACATGCACTAGTTGCATAAGGTGGCTAGCGGGTGTCTGTCTCTCCTACTTTAGTCGGAACGGATTCGATGAAAAGGGTCCTTATGAAGGGTAAATAGAAATTGGCAAATCACGTTGTGGTCATACGTAGGTAAGAAACGTTCTTGCTAGAAACCTACAAACCACGTAAAAACTTGCAACAACAATTAGAGGACGTCTAACTTGTTTTTGCAGCAAGTGCTATGTGATGTGATATGGCCAGAAGATGTGATGAATGATATATGTGATGTATGAGATTGATCATATTCTTGTAATAGGAATCACGACTTGCATGTCGATGAGTATGACAACCGGCAGGAGCCACAGGAGTTGTCTTTATTATTTTGTATGACCTGCGTGTCATTAAATAAACGCCATGTAAATTACTTTACTTTATTGCTAAAAGCGTTAGCCATAGAAGTAGAAGTAATCGTTGGCGCGACGACTTCATGAAGACACAATGATGGAGATCATGATGATGGAGATCATGGTGTCATGCCGGTGACAAAGATGATCATGGTGCCCCGAAGATGGAGATCAAAGGAGCATGATGATATTGGCCATATCATGTCACTATTTGATTGCATGTGATGTTTATCATGTTTTTGCATCTTATTTGCTTAGAACGACGGTAGTAAGTAAGATGATCCCTTATAATAATTTCAAGAAAGTGTTCACCCTAACTGTGCACCGTTGCGAAGGTTCGTTGTTTCGAAGCACCACGTGATGATCGGGTGTGATAGATTCTAACGTTCGAATACAACGGGTGTTGACGAGCCTAGCATCTACAGACATGGCCTCAGAACACACGCAATACACTTAGGTTCACTTGACGAGCCTAGCATGTACAGACATGGCCTCGGAACACGGAGGACCGAAAGGTCGAGCATGAGTCGTATAGAAGATACGATCAACATGGAGATGTTCACCAATCTTGACTAGTCCGTCTCACGTGATGATCGGACACGGCCTAGTTGAATTCGGATCATGTTTCACTTAGATGACTAGAGGGATGTCTATCTGAGTGGGAGTTCATTAAATAATTTGATTATATGAACTTAATTATCATGAACTTAGTCTAAAATCTTTACACTATGTATTGTAGATCAAATGGCTCACGTTGTCCTCAATTTCAACGCGTTCCTAGAGAAAACCAAGCTGAAAGATGATGGCAGCAACTATACGGACTGGGTCCGGAACCTGAGGATCATCCTCATAGCAGCCAAGAAAGATTATGTCCTAGAAGCACCGCTAGGTGAAGCACCAATCCCTGAGAACCAAGACGTTATGAACGCTTGGCAGTAGCGTGCTGATGATTACTCCCTCGTTCAGTGCGGCATGCTTTACAGCTTAGAACCGGGTCTCCAAAAGCGTTTTGAGAAACATGGAGCATATGAGATGTTCGAGGAGCTGAAACTGGTTTTTCAAGCTCATGCCCGGGTTGAGAGATATGATGTCTCCGACAAGTTCTTCAGCTGTAAAATGGAGGAGAACAGTTCTGTTAGTGAGCACATACTCAGAATGTCTGGGTTGCACAACCGCTTGTCTCAGCTGGGAGTTAATCTCCCAGATGACGCGGTTATTGACAGAATCCTCCAGTCGCTTCCACCAAGCTACAAGAGCTTTGTGATGAACTACAATATGCAGGGGATGGAAAAGACCATTCCCGAGGTATATTCAATGCTGAAATCAGCTGAGGTAGAGATCAGAAAAGAACATCAAGTGTTGATGGTGAATAAAACCACTAAGTTCAAGAAGGGCAAGGGTGAGAAGAACTTCAAGAAGGACGGCAAGGGAGTTGCCGCGCCCGGTAAGCCAGTTACCGGGAAGAAGTCAAAGAATGGACCCAAGCCCGAGACTGAGTGCTTTTATTGCAAGGGAAGTGGTCACTGGAAGCGGAACTGCCCCAAATACTTAGCAGACAAGAAGAAGGCCGGCAACACCCAAGGTATATGTGATATACTAGTAATTGATGTGTACCTTACCAGTACTCGTAGTAGCTCCTGGGTATTTGATACCGGTGCAGTTGCTCATATTTGTAACTCAAAACAGGAACTACAGAATAAACGGAGACTGGCGAAGGACGAGGTGACGATGCGCGTCGGGAATGGTTCCAAGGTCGATGTGATCGTCGTCGGCACGCTACCTCTGCATCTCCCTACGGGATTAGTTTTAAACCTCAATAATTGTTATTTAGTGCCAGCTTTGAGCATGAACATTGTATCTGGATCTCGTTTAATTCGAGATGGCTACTCATTTAAATCCGAGAATAATGGTTGTTCTATTTCTTTGAGAGAAATGTTCTATGGTCATGCCCCGCTGGTCAATGGTTTATTTTTGATGAATCTCGAACGTGATGTTACACATGTTCATAGTGTGAATACCAAAAGATGTAAGGTTGATAACGATAGTCCCACATACTTGTGGCACTGCCGCCTTGGTCACATTGGTATCAAGCGCATGAAGAAGCTCCAGGCAGATGGACTTTTGGAGTCTCTTGATTACGAACCATTTGACACGTGCGAACCATGCCTCATGGGTAAGATGACCAAGACTCCGTTCTCCGGAACAATGGAGCGAGCAACCAACTTATTGGAAATCATACATACCGATGTGTGTGGTCCAATGAGTGTTGAGGCTCGCGGAGGATATCGTTATGTTCTTACTCTCACTGATGATTTAAGTAGATATGGGTATGTCTACCTAATGAAACACAAGTCTGAAACCTTTGAAAAGTTAAAGGAATTTCAGAGTGAAGTTGAGAATCAACGTGACAGGAAAATAAAATTCTTACGATCAGATCGTGGTGGAGAATATTTAAGTCACGAATTTGGTACACACTTAAGGAAATGTGGAATAGTTTCACAACTCACGCCGCCTGGAACACCTCAGAGAAATGGTGTGTCCGAACGTCGTAATCACACTCTATTGGATATGGTGCGATCTATGATGTCTCTTACCGACTTACCGCTCTCATTTTGGGGTTATGCTTTAGAGACTGCCGCATTCACTTTAAATAGGGCTCCGTCGAAATCCGTTGAAACGACACCGTATGAATTATGGTTTGGGAAGAAACCTAAGCTGTCGTTTCTAAAAGTTTGGGGATGCGATGCTTATGTCAAGAAACTTCAACCTGAAAAGCTCGAACCCAAATCGGAAAAATGCGTCTTCATAGGATACCCTAAGGAAACTATTGGGTATACCTTCTACCTCAGATCCGAAGGCAAGATCTTCGTTGCCAAGAACGGGTCCTTTCTGGAGAAGGAGTTTCTCTCGAAAGAATTGAGTGGGAGGAAAGTGGAACTTGATGAGGTGATAGTCGCCCCTTCCGAACCGGAAAGTAGCGCAGCGCGGGAAAATGTTCCTGTGGTGCCTACACCTACTGGGGAGGAAGTTAATGATGATGATCATGAAGCTTCAGATCAAGTTACTGAACTTCGTAGGTCCACAAGTACACGTTCCGCGCCAGAGTGGTACGGCAACCCTGTCCTAGAAATCATGTTGTTAGACAACGGTGAACCTTCGAACTATGAAGAAGCGATGGCGGGCCCGGATTCCAACAAATGGCTAGAAGCCATGAAATCCGAGATAGAATCCATGTATGAAAACAAAGTATGGACTTTGACTGACTTGCCCGATGAGCGGCGAGCCATAGAAAACAAATGGATCTTTAAGAAGAAGACGGACGCAGATGGTAATGTGACCATCTACAAAGCTCAACTTGTCGCTAAGGGTTATCGACAAGTTCAAGGGGTTGACTACGATGAGACTTTCTCACCCGTAGCGAAGCTGAAGTCCGTCCGAATCATGTTAGCAATTGCCGCATACTATGATTATGAGATATGGCAGATGGACGTCAAAACGGCATTCCTTAACGGCTTCCTTAAGGAAGAGTTGTATATGATGCAGCCGGAAGGTTTTGTCGATCCTAAGAATGCTAACAAAGTATGCAAGCTCCAACGCTCAATTTATGGGCTGGTGCAAGCATCTCGGAGTTGGAACATTCGCTTTGATGAGATGATCAAAGCGTTTGGGTTTACACAGACTTATGGAGAAGCCTATGTTTACAAGAAAGTGAGTGGGAGCTCCGTAGCAGTTCTCATATTATATGTGGATGACATACTATTGATGGGAAATGATATAGAATTCTTGGAAAGTATAAAGGCCTATTTGAATAAGTGTTTTTCAATGAAGGACCTTGGAGAAGCTGCTTATATATTAGGCATCAAAATCTATAGAGATAGATCAAGACGCCTCATTGGTCTTTCACAGAGTACATACCTTGACAAGATATTGAAGAAGTTCAGTATGGATCAGTCCAAGAAGGGGTTCTTGCCTGTATTGCAAGGTGTGCAATTGAGCACGGCTCAATGCCCGACCACGGCAGAAGATATAGAACAGATGAGTGTCATCCCCTATGCCTCGGCCATAGGGTCTATTATGTATGCCATGCTGTGTACCAGACCTGATGTAAACCTTGCCGTAAGTTTGGTAGGAAGGTACCAAAGTAATCCCGGCAAGGAACACTGGACAGCGGTCAAGAATATCCTGAAGTACCTGAAGAGGACTAAGGATATGTTTCTCGTTTATGGAGGTGACGAAGAGCTCGTCGTAAAGGGTTACGTCGACGCTAGCTTCGACACAGATCTGGATGACTCGAAGTCACAGACCGGATACGTGTATATTTTGAATAGAGGAGCAGTAAGCTGGTGCAGTTGCAAGCAAAGCGTCGTGGCGGGATCTACATGTGAAGCGGAGTACTTGGCAGCCTCAGAGGCAGCACAGGAAGCAGTTTGGATGAAGGAGTTCATTACCGACCTAGGGGTGATTCCCAATGCGTCGGGCCCAATGACTCTCTTCTGCGACAACACTGGAGCTATTGCCCTTGCGAAGGAGCCCAGGTTTCACAGGAAGACCAGGCATATCAAGCGTCGCTTCAACTCCATTCGTGAAAGTGTTCAAAATGGAGACATAGATATTTGTAAAGTACATACGGACCTGAATGTAGCAGATCCGTTGACTAAACCTCTCCCTAGGACAAAACATGATCAACACCAGGACGCAATGGGTGTTCGATTCATCACAATGTAACTAGATTATTGACTCTAGTGCAAGTGGGAGACTGTTGGAAATATGCCCTAGAGGCAATAATAAATGGTTATTATTATATTTCTTTGTTCATGGTAATTGTCTATTATTCATGCTATAATTGTATTGTCCGGAAATCGTAATACATGTGTGAATACATAGACCACAACCTGTCCCTAGTAAGCCTCTAGTTGACTAGCTCGTTGATCAATAGATAGTCATGGTTTCCTGACTATGGACATTGGATGTCATTGATAACGGGATCACATCATTAGGAGAATGATGTGATGGACAAGACCCAACTTAAGCATAGCATAAAAGATCGTGTAGTTTCGTTTGCTAGAGCTTTTCCAATGTCAAGTATCTTTTCCTTAGACCATGAGATCGTGCAACTCCCGGATACCGTAGGAGTGCTTTGGGTGTGCCAAACGTCACAACGTAACTGGGTGACTATAAAGGTGCACTACGGGTATCTCCGAAAGTGTCTGTTGGGTTGGCACGGATCGAGACTGGGATTTGTCACTCCGTGTGACGGAGAGGTATCTCTGGGCCCACTCGGTAATGCATCATCACAATGAGCTCAATGTGACTAAGGCGTTAGTCACGGGATCATGCATTGCGGTACGAGTAAAGAGACTTGCCGGTAACGAGATTGAACAAGGTATTGGGATACCGACGATCGAATCTCGAGCAAGTAACATACCGATTGACAAAGGGAATTGCGTACGGATTGATTGAATCCTCGACACCGTGGTTCATCCGATGAGATCATCGTGGAGCATGTGGGAGCCAACATGGGTATCCAGATCCCGCTGTTGGTTATTGACCGGAGAGGCGTCTCGGTCATGTCTGCATGTCTCCCGAACCCGTAGGGTCTACACACTTAAGGTCTGGTGACGCTAGGGTTGTAGAGATATATGTATGCGGAAACCCGAAAGTTGTTCGGAGTCCCGGATGAGATCCCGGACGTCACGAGAGGTTCCGGAATGGTCCGGAGGTGAAGAATTATATATAGGAAGTCCAGTTTCGGCCACCGGGAAAGTTTCGGGGGTTATCGGTATTGTACCGGGACCACCGGAAGGGTCCCGGGGGTCCACCGGGTGGGGCCACCTGTCCCGGAGGGCCCCGTGGGCTGAAAGTGGAAGGGAACCAGCCCCTAGTGGGCTGGGGCGCCCCCCTTGGGCCTCCCCCCTGCGCCTAGGGTTGGGAACCCTAAGGGGGGGAGTTCCCCCTTGCCTTGGGGGGCAAGGCAACCCCTTCCCCCCCTTGTGGCCGCCGCCCCCTTGAGATCCCATCTCTTGGGGCTGGCACACCCCCCCAGGGGCCTATATAAAGGGGGGGGAGGGCAGCACACAACAGCCTTGGGCGCCTCCCTCCTCCCCTGCAACACCTCTCTCTCTCTCGTAGAAGCTCGGCGTAGCCCTGCGGAGACCCGCTACATCCACCACCACGCCGTCGTGCTGCTGGATCTCCATCAACCTCTCCTTCCCCCCTTGCTGGATCAAGAAGGAGGAGACGTCGCTGCACCGTACGTGTGTTGAGCGCGGAGGTGCCGTCCGTTCGGCACTCGGTCATCGGTGATTTGGATCACGGCGAGTACGACTCCGTCATCCACGTTCATTGGAACGCTTCCGCTCGCGATCTACAAGGGTATGTAGATGCACTCCTTTCCCCTCGTTGCTAGTATACTCCATAGATGCATCTTGGTGAACGTAGGAAAATTTTAAAATTATGCTACGATTACCAACACGGTCTTCCTATCGATGGCAATCCTTTATGTATGAACACCGATTCTGATGGGTGGCGCGCGCAGATGCAAGCCCTTATCGGTATGGTTCCTCCGGAGCCTCGGGAACCAGAAGCAGAAGATAAGAAGAAGGAAAGAGTCGCAGCGGGCGCTACTTTCACGTGGATATCATCGAACTTCTGTCATTGCCCTGATGATGCTAATGAGGACATGGTGAAGACATATGCTCGTGTCTACATGTGGTACGTGATATCCAGGACAATGTTTGCTGATGGCATAGGCAAGAATGCTCCATGGATGTGGCTGAAGGCATTGACCGTCTTCGATAGCAAATTGAGTTGGGGTTCGGCGACACTGGCTTACTTGTATCGACAGGTATGAAGTTGTTTCCTTTTCACTTCATTGATACATTATCAATGCACTCTTGCGGCAAATTTGACCATGCTCTCTTTTATGTGCAGTTGGACGAAGCCTGTTGTAGGCACACTGGAGGTATTGGTGGTTGTCTGCTCGCACTTTCCATATGGAGCTGGGAGCGTTTGCCGGTTGGACGACCGAAGACCGTGAAGTACGAGGATTGGGACGATAAAGACGACCCACTACGGCTCCCCACTTGGGCTTACAAGTGAGATGTGTTAAATGAGACGACGGATGATCCCTCGGTAATGTACAAGTTGTACAAGAGCGAGCTGGACGCGATCACGCCTGAGCAGGTGAACCGACATTGCATAAGTGATTCGGTTGTATGCTTCCTCCCATGTACCATACAACATCTTAAATGCGGCTTGCTTCGCCTTCCATGCCTTGCCGTATTTCACCTTGTAATGAAAGATGGCTTTCACAAGGTCAATGACATGTTGGACGCTCATTGTTGGAAGTGTGGATATTGAGTTGGAGAGCCTGTAAGCGATGAACTTGGACGTGAGTTGTTTGTGGTCTTCGGACACAATCTTGCCATCCACCCTTTTGCCTTGGCACATGTGAGTTGGCACACAACTCACTACATGCCAAGTTGGACCTTCTTTCCATGGTCTTGCACGCACAATCCACGGACAACCGCCACGGCGTCTTGCCACTCCTTGTTGGACCTCCTTTCCACGAGCTCTACCACCACCACGGCCTCTTGTAAGTCCAAGTTGGACCTCCTTTTCATCTTCACATGCACATGCAACCGTGTAGCGCACATTGACGTCCGAGTTCACCACCTTGTGTGGACGATAATGCGTAACTGAGTAGTTGTCGAGCCACATCTTCAAATCCAACAAGCTGTCGAACTTAGAACCTTTAGCAATCCGGTTCTTGTCGTCTACCAAATCACGGTGAGAGCTTGGCCTAACCCCAAGAGGTACACATTGGCCAGCATCTACCACGGCTTCATCCGCGAGACTAACATCCTTGAACAATGTAGTCCGATGATCCCGACCAAATACCTTCTCGAAAGCTTCGGCCTCCTTCACCATGAACCCCTCCGCATCAACTTGTTCATCGGGACCATCGTCATCCGAGTCCGATGCATATGCACGGGAAAAAGGGATGGAATGGTCCATTGTCTCTTGCAAATGATATTTGTCGAGATCACCCACATTGTTGTCATGGAGATCAACTTCATTGTCATCGTCCGCATACTCATCATTGTCCTCTTGCAAAGATTCATCTTGGTTGTTTGTATACGGGCTCAATGTTGGCCTCACTTCTTGGGTCAAAAGAGGTTCAATAATTTCATCTCGCTTCAAGGGTGGGGGGCTACTAGCAACCAAAGGGGAGGGGTTCCGGTTCAAGTCCAAATGCAAATAACTCAAGAGCCTTGTCTAGTGATTCGGCCACCGTCTCCTTGTATGCAACCCAACGTTGCTCCGAGTTGACACACATTGTCTTCCAACGGATGTGCATTCCAAAACCAACATTATGCCTTCCCTCCAACTCAATGATATCACTAGGGTCCATCCAATTCAAATCTTTCCTAACTTGTTGCAAGAGCTCCGCATAGCTAGGACTACTATCAAACACCATGTCAAGCTCATCCGGGTCCGGTTCTTTATTGCCTTTCAAAAAGGCGTCTTTGTCCCCATGATGAACAAACACACATGTTCTTCACATCCCTATAAGCATTCAAAGAACACAAGGTAACATTGCTTCCATGAGTACTAATCCATGGATTAACACGGAATACAAACCCTAATATATATATGAAACAACAACCCTAACCCTAACCATAACCCTAACCCTAACCATAACCATAACCCTAACCATAACCCTAGCCCTAAACCTAACCCTAGCACCAACATAAGAACACCCATAAGAATAACCCTAGCATACTAACAAAGCCTAATCATAGAAATTGGCTAACAAACATCTCACATCTCCATGCAAATCTCTAGATCCAAACAAAACTAGGGTTTCCCCAAACTAGCAACAAATGAGCAATGGGAGAACTTTACTTGGATCAAAACAAGGGGATCGGAGATTATTGCCTTGAGGGAGGGTTTGACTTCCAAATCCACGGACAAATTCTTCAAATTTGCAAGATTTGGAAGAAGATTTGAGAGGGGGAGAGAGTGGGAGAGGGGGCAAAGCTCGGGGAGAGAGTGAGAGAGTGTGTGGTGGGGGGGGGTGGGGGAGGGGGGCCCAGCCAAGTGGCTGGATAAGTCACAGTGCAGCGCCTAGCACGCTGGCGCTGCACTGCTAGGTGCGGGCCCAGGGGTTGCCACGGTGGACAGGAGTGCAACGCCGCCGTGCTAGGCGCTGCACAGTAGGGTGTGGCGCCGGCGTGGCGGGCGCTACACAAAAAGGTCAGGGGAGTGAAATAGTTTCGCACCCAGTTCATTCTGTGAAATGATTTCGTCCCGAGATCAAGATTGTCAAATTTGCCGCTGGGGAGCCTGGTTCTCGGTTTGTTCGGGTCGAAGCCCTATTGCTCGGTTCGTACAGTTTGGTGTTGGCTTGCTCAACATGTGGTCATATGATGGTCCTCGACGGACTACCCCATAGGAGTGAGTTGTCGTTTACTCCTATGTACAACCAAGCAAAGCGTCCCACAGGCGTCAGCCGGCGAGGGACCGCATCAGCAAGGGTCCAGGTAGGCAAAGCCTGGGTAAAAGCATAGTGGAGCGCCCGGGTATGCAGCACGTGGACCCAGGAATATGGAAGCAAAGCCAAACAACCAAGCTCCTCATAGTCCCACACGACAAGGCCATGCTCGGTGGAGCGACATTGGTGTTTATTGCCTTTGTTGCTCAACACTGCTCTGTCCTTGCCAACCAAATCAACGTTCACTCCTCACCTCTTCAACACCGAGTTCATGTCTAAGTGCGGCCAGTAAGAACAAGGGTTCAGAGATAGTTATCCCTGCTTCTTAGTCTCTCTAGTGCTTCTTGGCGTTCCCATATGTGGGGATAAATCATAAACTGAACATTTATTAAACTTGTTGGCCATATGAAAGGACCACGATGTCGCCTAGAGGGGGGTGAATAGCCGTTTTAAAATCTTTTACGGATTTGGCTATATTCTAATGCGTAAATAAACTAAGTGGATACGATTCAAGCACAAATCCTAAATATAAGAGGCTCACTAAGTGCACCAACAACTTAGGATAAGCAAGATGAGAACAACGAGGATATGAGTAAGCACAAGTAAATCACACAAACTTACTCAATGTATATCACGAGATATGGAAATGAAGAATACACACAACGACAAGTAAGCAATACAAGCTTACACAAATTGTATCACAATATATGGAATTGAATGATAGAAGCAAACTCAAGTAAGCACTACAAGCTTACACAAGTTATGTCACAAGATATGGAAATGAATGTTACAAGCTAGCAATTCACACTAAGCATAAGATAGAACAATAGTAGAAAGTATGAATTGCGAATATAAAGGGTAGGCCTAAATAATCTCTTCAAGGGAATGGCCAACACAATATAACGAGGACAACAAGATATAGTGAATGCACGGTCAAGTGAACAAAGTAAACCACAAGTAAGGAGTTAGGGTTAGGGATAACCAAAGTCACGAAGACGAGGATGTATCCCGATGTTCACTTCCTTGGAGGGAAGCTAGTCACCGTTAGAGAGGTGGATGTTACCCCGAAGGCACACCAACGCCACGAAGGCTCACCCTATTCTCCTTGAGATATCACCACGAAGGCGATTCTCAACCACTAGTGGTAGACCTTGAGGCGGCCTCCAAACCTTCACAAACTTTCCGGGGGACAAATCACAAGTTGATTCCTCACCGGAGCACTCCTACCGCCTAGGGGTCTTTGATATGTCTACTACACAACCTTCTTCTTGTAGACGTTGTTGGGCCTCCAAGTGCAGAGGTTTGTAGGACAGTAGCAAATTTCCCTCAAGTGGATGACCTAGGGTTTATCAATCCGTGGGAGGCGTAGGATGAAGATGGTCTCTCTCAAACAACCCTGCAACCAAATAACAAAAAGTCTCTTGTGTCCCCAACACACCCAATACAATGGTAAATTGTATAGGTGCACTAGTTCGGCGAAGAGATGGTGATACAAGTGCAATATGGATGATAGATATGAGTATTTGTAATCTGAAATATAAAAACAACAAGGTAGCAAGCGATAAAAGTGAGCGTAAACGGTATTCCAATGCTAGGAAACAAGGCCTAGGGTTCATACTCTCACCAGCGCAAGTTCTCTCAACAATAATAACATAATTGGATCATATAAATATCCCTCAACATGCAACAAAGAGTCACTCCAAAGTCACTAATAGCGGAGAACAAACGAAGAGATTATGGTAGGGTACGAAACCACCTCAAAGTTATTCTTTCTGATCGATCTATCATAGAGTTTCGTACTAAAATAACACGAAATTATTCTTTCCGTTCGATCGATCCTAGAGTTCGTACTAGAATAACACCTTAAGACACAAATCAACCAAAACCCTAATGTCACCTAGATACTCCAGTGTCACCTCAAGTATCCGTGGGTATGATTATACGATATGCATCACACAATCTCAGATTCATCTATTCAACCAACACAAAGAACTTCAAAGAGTGCCCCAAAGTTTCTACCGGAGAGTCAAGACAAAAACGTGTGCCAACCCCTATGCATAAGTTCACAAGGTCACTGAACCCGCAAGTTGATCATCAAAACATACATCAAGTAGATCACGAGAATATCCCATTGTCACCACAGATAAGCACATGCAAGACATACATCAAGTGTTCTCAAATCCTTAAAGACTCAATCCGATAAGATAACTTCAAAAGGAAAACTCAATTCATCACAAGGAGATAGAGGGGGAGAAACATCATAAGATCCAACTATAATAGCAAAGCCCGCGATACATCAAGATCGTGCCATATCAAGAACACAGGAGAGAGAGAGAGAGAAATCAAACACATAGCTACTAGTACATACCCTCAACCCCGAGGGTGAACTACTCCCTCCTCGTCATGGAGAGCGCCGGGATGATAAAGATGGCCACCGGTGAGGGATCCCCCCTCCGGCAGGGTGCCGGAACAGGGTCCCGATTGGTTTTTGGTGGCTACAGAGGCTTGCGGCGGCGGAACTCCCAATATTCTATTCCTCGATGTTTTTAGGGTATATGGATATATATAGGCGAAAGAAGTCGGTCAGGGGAGCCACTAGGGGCCAACGAGGGTGGGGGGCGCGCCCAGGGGGTAGGGCGCGCCTCCCTGCCTCGTGGCTTCCTCGAAGCTTCCCTGACGTCTACTCCAAGTCTCCTGGATTGCTTCCATTCCAAAAATAACTCTCCCGAAGGTTTCATTCCGTTTGGACTCCGTTTGATATTCCTTTTCTTCGAAACACTGAAATAGGCAAGAAAACAGCAATTTGGGCTGGGCCTCCGGTTAATAGGTTAGTCCCAAAAATAATATAAAAGTGTTTAGTAAAGCCCATAAACATCCAAAACAGATAATATAATAGCATGAATACTTTATAAATTATAGATACGTTGGAGACGTATCAGCATCCCCAAGCTTAATTCCTGCTCGTCCTCGAGTAGGTAAATGATAAAAGAAAGAATTTATGAAGTGTGAATGCTTGCAGGTGCACAAGTTTGATCAATGGTAATTTCAATCACCTTTTCTAGCATCATCATATGTCATAACAGTAGCTCATCTCATAAAACTTTTCATGATCAAGTAACAAATTGTTCACATGTTAAAGTATAGATCATAAACTTTCTTGAAAACTAACAAACCGCGTTATTGAAGGAAATATGCCCTAGAGGCAATAATAAAGTTATTATTTATTTCCTTATATCATGATAAATGTTTATTATTCATGCTCTAATTCTATTAACCGGAAACATGACACATGGGTGAATACATAGACAAACAGTGTCACTAGTATGCCTCAACTTGACTAGCTCGGTAATCAAAGATGGTTATGTTTCCTAGCCATAGACAAAGAGTTGTCATTTGATTAACGGGATCACATCATTAGGAAAATGATGTGATTGACTTGACCCATTCCGTTAGCTTAGCACTTGATCGTTTAGTATGTTTCTATTGCTTTCTTCATGACTTATACATGTTCCTATGACTATGAGATTATGCAACTCCCGTTTACCGGAGGAACACTTTGTGTGCTACCAAACATCACAACGTAACTGGGTGATTATAAAGGTGCTCTACAGGTGTCTCCGAAGGTACTTGTTGGGTTGGCGTATTTCGAGATTAGGATTTGTCACTCCGATTGTCGGAGAGGTATCTCTGGTCCCACTCGGTAATGCACATCACTTAAGCCTTGCAAGCATTGCAACTAATGAGTTAGTTGCGCGATGATGTATTACGGAACGAGTAAAGAGACTTGCCGATAACGAGATTGAACTAGGTATTGAGATACCGACGATCGAATCTCGGGCAAGTAACATACCGATGACAAAGGGAACAACGTATGTTGTTATGCGGTTTGACCGATAAAGATCTTCGTAGAATATGTAGGAGCCAATATGAGCATCCATGTTCTGCTATTGGTTATTGACCGAAGACGTGTCTCGGTCATGTCTACATAGTTCTTGAACCCGTAGGGTCCGCACGCTTAAAGTTAGATCACGATCGGTATTATGAGTTTTGTGTTTTGATGTACCGAAGGTAGTTTGGAGTCCCGGATATGATCACGGACATGACGAGGAGTCTCGAAATGGTCGAGACATAAAGATTGATATATTGGACGACTATGTTCGGACACCGGAATGGTTTCGGGGAGTTTCAGACACATACCGGAGTACAGGGGGGTTACCGGAACCCCCCGGGGAGACTAATGGGCCTATTGGACCCTAGTGGAGAAGAGGAGGGGCGGCCAAGGGCAGCCGCGTGCCCCCTTCCCCTAGTCCGAATTGGACAAGGAGGGGGGGCACTCCCCCCCTTTCCTTTCCCCCTCTTGCTCCTTCCCTCTCCTCTCCTACTCGCACTTGGAAGGGGGAGTCCTACTCCCGGTGGGAGTAGGACTCCTCATGGGGCGCGCCTAGGGTGGCCGGCCCCCTCCCCCTCCTCCACTCCTTTATATACGGGGGAGGGGAGCACCCCATAGACACAATAATTGATCTCTTGATCTCTTAGCCGTGTGCGGTGCCCCCCTCCACCATATTCCACCTCGATAATATTGTAGCGGTGCTTAGGCGAAGCCCTGCATCGGTAGCATCATCATCACCGTCAGCACGTCGTCGTGCTGACGGAACTCTCCCTCAAAGCTCGGCTGGATCAGAGTTCGAGGGACGTCATCGAGCTGAACGTGTGCTGAACTCGGAGGTGCCGTACGTTCGGCACTCGGATCGGTCGGGTCGTGAAGACGTACGACTACATCAACCGCGTTGTGCTAACGCTTCCGCTTTCGGTCAACGAGGGTACGTGGACACACTCCCCCCTCTCGTTGCTATGCATCACCATGATCCTGTGTGTGCGTAGGAATTTTTTTGAAATTACTACGTTCCCCAACATTGGCATCCGAGCCTGGTTTTATGCGTTGATGTTATATGCACGAGTAGAACACAAGTGAGTTGTGGGCGATACAAGTCATACTGCTTACCAACATGTCATACTTTGGTTCGGCGGTATTGTTGGATGAAGCGGCCCGGACCGACATTACGCGTACGCTTACGCGAGACTGGTTCTATCGACGTGCTTTGCACACAGGTGGCTGGCGGGTGTCAGTTTCTCCAACTTTAGCTGAACCGAGTGTGGCTACGCCCGGTCCTTGAGAAGGTTAAAACAGCACTAACTTGACGAACTATCGTTGTGGTTTTGATGCGTAGGTAAGAACGGTTCTTGCTCAGCCCGTAGCAGCCACGTAAAACTTGCAACAACAAAGTAGAGGACGTCTAACTTGTTTTTGCAGGACATGTTGTGATGTGATATGGCCAAGGCATGATGCTATATTTTATTGTATGAGATGATCATGTTTTGTAACCGAGTTATCGGCAACTGGCAGGAGCCATATGGTTGTCGCTTTATTGTATGCAATGCAATCGCCCTGTAATTGCTTTACTTTATCACTAAGCGGTAGCGATAGTCGTAGAAGCAATAGTTGGCGAGACGACAACGATGCTACGATAGAGATCAAGGTGTCGCGCCGGTGACGATGGTGATCATGATGGTGCTTCGGAGATGGAGATCACAAGCACAAGATGATGATGGCCATATCATATCACTTATATTGATTGCATGTGATGTTTATCTTTTATGCATCTTATCTTGCTTTGATTGACGGTAGCATTATAAGATGATCTCTCACTAAATTTCAAGATAAAAGTGTTCACCCTGAGTATGCACCGTTGCCAAAGTTCGTCGTGCCCAGACACCACGTGATGATCGGGTGTGATAAGCTCTACATCCATCTACAACGGGTGCAAGCCAGTTTTGCACACGCAGAATACTCAGGTTAAACTTGACGAGCCTAGCATATGCAGATATGGCCTCGGAACACTGACACCGAAAGGTCGAGCGTGAATCATATAGTAGATATGATCAACATAGTGATATTCACCATTGAAAACTACTCCATTTCACGTGATGATCGGTTATGGTTTAGTTGATTTGGATCACGTGATCACTTAGATGATTAGAGGGATGTCTATCTAAGTGGGAGTTCTTAAGTAATATGATTAATTGAACTAAAATTTATCATGAACTTAGTACCTGATAGTATTTTGCTGTTGAAGATAGATGGCTCGTGCTGTTGTTCCGTTGAATTTTAATGCGTTCCTTGAGAAAGCAAAGTTGAAATATGATGGTAGCAATTACACGGACTGGGTCTGTAACTTGAGGATTATCCTCATTGCTGCACAGAACAATTACGTCCTGGAAGCACCGCTAGGTGCCAAATCTGCTGCAGGAGCAACACCAGATGTTATGAATGTCTGGCAGAGCAAAGCTGATGACTACTCGATAGTTCAGTGTGCCATGCTTTACGGCTTAGAACCGAGACTTCAACGACGTTTTGAACGTCATGGAGCATATGAGATGTTCTAGGAGTTGAAGTTAATATTTCAAGCAAATGCCCGGATTGAGAGATATGAAGTCTCCAATAAGTTCAACAGCTGCAAGATGGAGGAGAATAGTTCTGTCAGTGAGCATATACTCAGAATGTCTGGGTATAACAATCACTTGATTCAACTGGGAGTTAATCTTCCGAATGATAGCGTCATTGACAGAATTCTTCAATCACTGCCACCAAGCTACAAGAGCTTCGTCATGAACTATAACATGCAAGGGATGGATAAGACGATTCCCGAGCTCTTCGCAATGATAAAAGCTGCAGAGGTATAAAATCAAGAAAGAGCATCAAGTGTTGATGGTCAATAAGACCACCAGTTTCGCGAAAAAGGGCAAAGGGAAGAAGAAGGGGAACTTCAAGAAGAACAGCAAACAAGTTGCTGCTCAGGAGAAGAAACCTAAGTCTGGACCTAAGCCTGAGACTGAGTGCTTCTACTGCAAGCAGACTGGTCACTGGAAGCGGAACTGCCCCAAGTATTTGGCGGATAAGAAGGATGGCAAGGTGAACAAAGGTATATGTGATATACATGTTATTGATGTGTACCTTACCAGAGCTCGCAGTTGCACCTGGGTATTTGATACTGGTTCTGTTGCTAATATTTGCAACTCGAAACAGGGACTATGGATTAAGCGGACACTGGCTAAGGACGAGGTGACGATGCGCGTGGGAAACGATTCCAAAATCGATGTGATCACCGTCGGCACGCTACCTCTACATCTACCTTCGGGATTAGTATTAGACCTAAATAATTGTTATTTGGTGCCAGCGTTGAGCATGAACATTATATATGGATCTTGTTTGATGCGAGACGGTTATTCATTTAAATCAGAGAATAATGGTTGTTCTATTTATATGAGTAATATCTTTTATGGTCATGCACCCTTGAAGAGTGGTCTATTTTTGATGAATCTCGATAGTAGTGATACACATATTCATAATGTTGAAGCCAAAAGATGCAGAGTTGATAATGATAGTCCAACTTATTTGTGGCACTGCCGTTTGGGTCATATTGATGTAAAGCGCATGAAGAAACTCCATACTGATGGACTTTTGGAATCACTTGATTATGAATCACTTGGTACTTGCGAACCATGCCTCATGGGCAAGATGACTACAACGCCGTTCTCCGGAACTATGGAGCGAGCAACTGATTTATTGGAGATCATACATACTGATGTATGTAGCCCAATGAATGTTGAGGCTCGCGGCGGGTATCGTTATTTTCTCACCTTCACAGATGATTTAAGCAGATATGGGTATATCTACTTAATGTAACATAAGTCTGAAACATTTGAAAAGTTCAAAGAATTTCAGAGTGAAGTTGAAAATCATCGTAACAAGAAAATAAAGTTTCTACGATCTGATCGTGGAGGAGAATATTTGAGTTACGAGTTTGGTCTACATTTGAAACAATGCGGAATAGTTTCGCAACTCACGCCACCCGGAACACCACAGCGTAATGGTGTGTCCGAACGTCGTAATCGTACTTTACTAGATATGGTGCGATCTATGATGCCTCTTACTGATTTACCGCTATCGTTTTGGGGTTATGCTTTAGAGACGACCGCATTCACGTTAAATAGGGCACCATCAAAATCCGTTGAGACAACGCCTTATGAACTGTGGTTTGGCAAGAAACCAAAGTTATCGTTTCTTAAAAGTTTGGGGCTGCGATGCTTATGTAAAAAAGCTTCAACCTGATAAGCTTGAACCCAAGTCGGAGAAATGTGTCTTCATAGGATACCCAAAGGAAACTATTGGGTACACCTTCTATCACAGATCCGAAGGCAAGACATTCGTTGCAAAGAATGGATCCTTTCTAGAGAAGGAGTTTCTCTTGAAAGAAGTGAGTGGGAGGAAAGTAGAACTTGATGAGATAACTGTACCTGCTCCCTTATTGGAAAGTAGTTCATCACAGAAACCGGTTCATGTGACGTCTATACCAATTAATGAGGAAGTTAATGATGATGATCATGAAACTTCAGATCAAGTTGTTACTGAACCTCGTAGGTCAACCAGAGTAAGATCCGCACCAGAGTGGTATGGTAATCCTATTCTGGGGGTTATGTTACTGGACCATGACGAACCTACGAACTATGAAGAAGCGATGGTGAGCCCAGATTCCGAAAAATGGCTTGAGGCCATGAAATCTGAGATGGGATCCATGTATGAGAACAAAGTGTGGACTTTGGTTGACTTGCCCGATGATCGGCAGGGCATCGAGAATAAATGGATCTTCAAGAAGAAGACTGACGCTGACGGTAATGTTACTGTCTATAAAGCTCGACTTGTTGCAAAAGGTTTTCGACAAGTTCAAGGGGTTGACTATGATGAGACTTTCTCACCCGTAGGGATGCTTAAGTCTGTCCGAATCATGTTAGCAATTGCCGCATTTTATGATTATGAAATTTGGCAAATGGATGTCAAAACTACATTCCTGAACGGATTTTTGGAAGAAGAGTTGTATATGATGCAACCAGAAGGTTTTGTCGATCCAAAGGGAGCTAACAAAGTGTGCAAGCTCCAGCGATCCATTTATGGATTGGTGCAAGCCTCTCGGAGTTGGAATAAACGTTTTGATAGTGTGATCAAAGCATATGGTATTATAGAGACTTTTGGAGAAGCCTGTATTTACAAGAAAGTGAGTGGGAGCTCTGTAGCATTTCTGATATTATATGTGGATGACATATTATTGATCGAAAATGATATAGAATTTCTGGATAGCATAAAGGGATATTTCAAAAAGAGTTTTTCAATGAAGGACCTCGGTGAAGCTGCTTATATATTGGGCATCAAGATCTATAGAGATAGATCAAGACGCTTAATAGGACTTTCACAAAGCACATACCTTGACAAAGTTTTGAAGAAGTTCAAAATGGATCAAGCAAAGAAAGGGTTCTTGCATGTGTTACAAGGTGTGAAGTTGAGTAAGACTAAATGCCCGACCACTGCAGAAGATAGAGAGAGAATGAAAGATGTTCCCTATGCTTCAGCCATAGGCTCTATCATGTATGCAATGCTGTGTACCAGACCTGATGTGTGCCTTGCTATTAGTTTAGCAGGGAGGTACCAAAGTAATCCAGGAGTGGATCACTGGACAGCGGTCAAAAACATCCTGAAATACTTGAGAAGGACTAAGGATATGTTTCTCGTTTATGGAGGTGACAAAGATCTCGTCGTAAATGGTTACGTCGATGCAAGCTTTGACACTGATCCGGACGATTCTAAATCGCAAACCGGATACGTGTTTATATTAAACGGTGGAGCTGTCAGTTGGTGCAGTTCTAAACAAAGCGTCGTAGCGGGATCTACATGTGAAGCGGAGTACATAGCTGCTTCGGAAGCAGCAAATGAAGGAGTCTGGATGAAGGAGTTCATATCTGATCTAGGTGTCATACCTAGTGCATCGGGTCTAATGAAAATCTTTTGTGACAATACTGGTGCAATTGCTTTGGCAAATTAATCCAGATTTCACAAGAGAACCAAGCACATCAAGAGACGCTTCAACTCCATCCGGGATCAAGTCCAGGTGGGAGACATAGAGATTTGCAAGATACATACGGATCTGAATGTTGCAGACCCGTTGACTAAGCCTCTTCCACGAACAAAACATGCTCAGCACCAAGACTCCATGGGTGTTAGAATCATTACTGTGTAATCTAGATTATTGACTCTAGTGCAAGGGGAGACTGAAGGAAATATGCCCTAGAGGCAATAATAAAGTTATTATTTATTTCCTTATATCATGATAAATGTTTATTATTCATGCTAGAATTGTATTAACCGGAAACATGATACATGTGTGAATACATAGACAAACCGAGTGTCACTAGTATGCCTCTACTTGACTAGCTCCTTAATCAAAGATGGTTATGTTTCCTAGCCATAGACAAAGAGTTGTCATTTGATTAACGGGGTCACATCATTAGGAAAATGATGTGATTGACTTGACCCATTCCGTCAGCTTAGCACTTGATTGTTAAGTATGTTGCTATTGCTTTCTTCATGACTTATACATGTTCCTATGAATATGAGATTATGGAACTCCCGTTTACCGGAGGAACACTTTGTGTGCTACCAAACGTCACAACGTAACTGGGTGATTATAAAGGTGCTCTACAGGTGTCTCCGAAGGTACTTGTTGGGTTGGCGTATTTCAAGATTAGGATTTGTCACTCCGATTGTCGGAGAGGTATCTATGGGCCCACTCGGTAATGCACATCACTTAAGCCTTGCAAGCAATGCAACTAATGAGTTAGTTGCGGGATGATGTATTACGGAACGAGTAAAGAGACTTGCCGGTAACGAGATTGAACTATGTATTGAGATACCGACGATCGAATCTCGGGCAAGTAACATACCGATGACAAAGGGAACAACGTATGTTGTTGTGCGGTTTGACCGATAAAGATCTTCGTAGAATATGTGGGAGCCAATATGAGCATCCAGGTTCCGCTATTGGTTATTGACCAGAGACGTGTCTCGGTCATGTCTGCATAGTTCTCGAACCCGTAGGGTCCGCACGCTTAAAGTTCGATGACGGTTATATTATGAGTTTATGTGTTTTGATGTACCGAAGGTAGTTCGGAGTCCCGTATGTGATCACGGACTTGACGGGGAGTCTCGAAATGGTCGAGACATGAAGATTGATATATTGGACGACTATATTCGGACATCGGAATGGTTCCGGGGGTTATCGGATATATACCGGAGTACCGGGGGGTTACCGGAACCCCCCTGGAGATTATTGGGCCTCATGGGCCCAAGTGGTGGAAGAGGAGAGGCGGCCAAGGGGCAGCCACGCGCCCCTCCCCCCCAAGTCCGAATTGGACAAGGAGGGGGGCGGCGCCCCCCATTTCCTTTCCCCCTCTCTCTCCTTCCCTCTCCTCTCCTACTCCAACATGGAAGGGGGGAGTCCTACTCCCGATGGGAGTAGGACTCCTCATGGGGCGCGCCAAGGGTGGCCGGCCCCCTCCCCCTCCTCCACTCCTTTATATACGGGGAGGGAGGCACCCCCAAGAGACACAACAATTGATCCCTTGGATCTCTTAGCCGTGTGCGGTGCCCCCCTCCACCATAATCCACCTCGGTCATATCGTAGCGGTGCTTAGGCGAAGCCCTGCGTCGGTAGAACATCATCATCGTCACCACGCCGTCGTGCTGACGGAACTCTCCCTCAAAGCTCGGCTGGATTAGAGTTCGAGGGACGTCATAGAGCTGAACGTGTGCTGAACTCGGAGGTGCCGTACGTTCGGTACTTGGATCGGTCGGATCGTGAAGACGTATGACTACATCAACCGCGTTGTGCTAACGCTTCCGCTTTCGGTGTACGAGGGTACGTGGACAACACTCTCCCCTCTCGTTGCTATGCATCACCATGATCCTGTGTGTGCGTAGGAATTTTTTTGAAATTACAACGTTCCCCAACAGTTATTAGTCACCAAACAATTAATATTCATCTTATTTTCAGGAAGTGTCTATGTCAGAGCTTTGATTCAGCAAACTTCACATACTCAACTATCATTTAGTCTTTCACAATTGCTAACACTCATGCGATATTTATGGGTTCAAAGTTTTAATCAGACACAGAGAAAGATAGGGGCTTATAGATTCGCCTCCCAACCTTTTACCTCAAGGGTAATGTCAACAATAATAGTTCATGATGCCTTACATCCAATTGGATATATATATATATATATATAAGGATCTTTCCAACACCATGTGCTTGCCAAAGAATGAAATGTAAAAAGGAAAGGTGAAGATCACCATGACTCTTGCATAAGGTATAAAACAAGAATAAAAGATAGGCCCTTCGCAGAGGGAAGCAGAGGTTGTCATTTGCTTTTATAGTTGGATGCACAAAATCTTAGTGCGAAAGAACGTCACTTTATATTGCCACTTGTGATAGGGACCTTTATTATGCAGTCCGTCGCTTTTATTGCTTCCACATCACAAGATCGTATAAAGCTTATTTTCTCCACACTAATAGATCATACATATTTAGAGAGCAGTTTTTATTGCATGCACCGATGACAACTTACTTGAAGGATCTTACTCAATCCATAGGTAGGTATGGTGGACTCTCATGGCAATACTGGTTTAGGGGATGTTTGGAAGCACAAGTAGTATCTCTACTTGGTGCAAAGAATTTGGCTAGCATGAGGGGGAAAGGGAAGCTCAGCATGTTGAATGATCCATGACAATATACTTTATTTCGGATATAAGAAAACATAACCCATTACGTTGTCTTCCTTGTCCAACATCAACCTTTTAGCATGTCATATTTTAATGAGTGCTCACAATCATAAAAGATGTCCAAGATAGTATATTTATATGTGAAATCTCTCTTCCCTCAATATTCTTTCATGAATTGTTTAAGTGACCAATACAATGTCTACTAACCTTCAATAAATTTACCACCTCTACTTCTTATATGTGAAGGCATTACTCCCCATGGGAAAGGCATATGAAACATATATAATTTCAGATTTATGACATTCAAATCATTCAACCATTTACTCATAGGATATAAGTGAAGCACACGGGTAAATGACAAACTACTCCAAAAAGATATAAGTGAAGATCAATGAGTAGTTAAATAATTATGTAGCTATGTGAAGACTCTCTCTCATTTAAGAATTTCAGGGATATTATTCAAACAGCAAGCAAAACAAAATAAAACGACATTTCAAGGATAGCACTCATCATGTGAAGAAGCAAAAACTTAGGCTCAACCGATACTAACCGATAATTATTGAAGAAGAAAGGTGGGATGCCTACCGGGGCATCCCCAAGCTTAGATGCTTGAGACTTCATGAAATATTATCTTGGGGTGCTTTGGGCATCCCCAAGCTTGAGCTTTTGTGTCTCCTTAATTCCTCTCATATCACGGTCTCCCTAAATTTCAAAAGCTTCATCCACACAAAACTCAACAAGGACTCGTAAGTTAGTAAAAACCAATGCAAAAACCTTATCATACTCTACTGTAGCAAATCACTAAAATTATTATTCAACATTTCATACTAAATGCCTCTGCATATTTAATAGTCCTATCCTCAAATAGAATCATTAAAGAAGCAAACGTATGCAAACAATGCAAACATAACAGCAATCTGCCTAAACAGGACAGTCTGTAAAGAATGCAGTAAGACGAAAGTCATCTTTTGATCCCGAGCTCATATGCTCCCGCATGAACAGTAAAATCGAAAAAAAAAAATTCAAAAAATTCCAAAATTTTTTGAGAGAAACATTGACAAAAGTTCTAAGTGCCTGCAAAAATTCATCATGAAATCACATTCCTGTAAGGCGTGACAAAAAAAACAAATTCAGTGCTTCAAAATGCTTTTGAAAGTAGCTTTTTCAGAGTACTGTTTTTGTTTTTTTTTGCCACGCCTTCTAGGAATGTGATTTAACGACGAATTTTTGCAGGCACTTAGAACTTTTGTCAATGTTTCTCCCAAAAAAAAATTGGAATTTTTTGAAAAAATTTCGATATTTTTTTGATTTTACTGTTCATGCGGGAGCATATGAGCTCGGGATCAATTCCTCCGCGTCCGCAGTAAGATCCTTACTTCCCTAGCTCCAAAAATTATGAAAGAAAATTCCCACTGTAGTTAATTTATCAGAGCTTACTATGCAAAAGTTTTCAACATTTATCACATTCTGACTTTTCTAGGGAATTTTTGCAACAGCGGTAAACTTTTTGTTTTCAAACAGCAACATGTAGACTTGTAAAATAAGCATAGTAAAGGCTATCAATGCCACTTTTGTTGAAATAAAAGATGCAAAACATTGTTCTAAATAACAGCAAGAAAATCCTAACAAAATAAATTGACGCTCCAAGCAAAACGCATATCATGTGGTGAATAAAAATATAGCTCCAAGTAAAGTTACCGATGAACGAAGACGAAAGAGGGGATGCCTTCCCGGGCATCCCCAAGCTTAGGCTCTTGGTTGTCCTTGAATATTACCTTGGGGTGCCTTGGGCATCCCCAAGCTTAGGCTCTTGCCACTCCTTATTCCATAGTCCATCGAATCTTTACCCAAAACTTAAAAACTTCACAACATAAAACTCAACAGAAAACTCGTAAGCTCCGTTAGTATAAGAAAATAAAACCACCAATTAGGTACTGTTGTGAACTCATTCTAAATTCATATTCGTGCACTATCTACTGTATTCCAACTTCTGTATGGTTCATACCCTCCGATACTATTCATAGATTCATCAAAATAAGCAAACAACACATAGAAAACAGAATCTGTCAAAAACAGAACAGTCTGTAGTAATATGTATCAGACGTATACTTCTGGAACTCCAAAAATTCTGAAATAAACTGGTGGACCTGAAGAATTTGTCTATTAATCATCTGCAAAAAGAATCAACTTAAAAGCACTCTCCAGTAAAAAAATGGCAGCTAAACTCGTGAGCGCTAAAGTTTCTGTTTTTTACAGCAAGATCATAAAGACTTCATCCAAGTCTTCCCAAAGGTTCTACTTGGCACAAACACTAATTAAAACATAAAACCACATCTAACCAGAGGCTATATGAATTATTTATTACTAAACAGGAGCAAAAAGTAAAGAACAAAAAGAAAATTGGGTTCTCTCCCAACAAGCGCTAACGTTTAATGCCCCTAGCTAGGCGTGATGATTTCAATGATGCTCGCATAAATGATAAGAATTGAAACATAAAGAGAGCATCATGAAGAATATGACTAGCACATTTAAGTCTAACCCACTTCCTATGCATAGGGATTTTGTGAGCAAACAACTTATGGGAACAATAATCAACTAGCATAGGAAGGCAAAACAGGCATAACTTCAAAACTTTAAGCACATAGAGAGGAAACTTGATATTATTGCAATATGTAGAAGCATGTGATCCTCTCTCATAATAATTTTCAATAGAATCATGAATGAATTCAACCATATAACCAGCACATAAAGCATTCTTTTCATGATCTACTTGCATAGAAATTTTACTACTCTCCACATAAGCAAATTTATACTCATCAATAGTAGTGGGAGCAAACTCAACAAAATAACTATCATGTGAAGCATAATCCAATTGAAAACTAAAATCACGATGACAAGTTTCATGGTTATCATTATTCTTTATAGCATACATGTCATCACAATAATCATCATAGATAGCAACTTTATTCTCATAATCGCTTGGAACCTCTTCCGAAATAGTGGATTCATCACTAAATAAAGTCATGACCTCTCAAAATCCACTTTCATCAATATAATCATCATAAATAGGAGGCATGCTTTCATCATAATAAATTTGCTCATCAAAACTTGGGGGACAAATAATATCATCTTCATCAAACATAGCTTCCCCAAGCTTGTGGCTTTGCATATCATTAGCATCATGGATATTCAAGGAATTCATACTAACAGCATTGCAATCATGCTCATCATACAAAGATTTAGTGCCAAACATTCTAATGCATTCTTCTTCTAACACTTGAGCACAATTTTCCTTTCCATCATTTTCACGAAAGACATTAAAAAGATGAAGCATATGAGGCACAATTAATTCCATGTTTTTGTAGTTTTATTTTATAAACTAAACTAGTGATAAAACAAGAAACTAAAAGATTCGATTGCAAGAACTAAAGATATACCTTCAAGCACTAACCTCCCCGGCAACGGTGCCAGAAACTGCTTGATGTCTACTACACAACCTTCTTCTTGTAGACGTTGTTGGGCCTCCAAGTGTAGAGGTTTGTAGGACAGCAGCAAATTTCCCTCAAGTGGATGACCTAAGGTTTATCAATCCGTGGGAGGCGTAGGTTCAAGATGGTCTCTCTCAAACAACCTTGCAACCAAATAACAAAGAGTCTCTTGTGTCCCCAACACACCCAATACAATGGTAACTTGTATAGGTGCACTAGTTCAGCGAAGAGATGGTGATACAAGTGCAATATGGATGGTAGATATAGGTTTTTGTAATCTGAAAATATAAAAACAGCAAGGTAACTAATGATAAAAGTGAGCACAAATGGTATTGCAATGCGTTGAAATAAGGCCTAGGGTTCATACTTTCACTAGTGCAAGTTCTCTGATACGTTTCCAACTTATCTATAATTTTTTTATTGTTCCATGCTATTATATATTCTGTTTTGGATGTTTAATGGGCTTTATTATACACTTTTATATTATTTTTGAGACTAACCTATTAACTGGAGGCCCAGCCCAAATTGCTGTTTTTTTGCCTATTTCAGTGTTTCGCAGAAAAGGAATATCAAACGGAGTCCAAACGGAATGAAACCTTCGGGAGAGTTATTTTCGGAACAAACGTGATCCAGCGGACTTGGAGTGGACGTCAAGAAACGAACGAGGAGGCCACGAGACAGGGGGGCGCGCCTACCCCCCTGGGCGTGCCCTCCACCCTCGTGGGCTCCTCGTAGCTCCACCGACCTACTTCTTCTTCCTATATATACCTACGTACCCCCAAACCATCAGCGACGGAGCCAAAACCCTATTTCCACCGCCGCAACCTTCTGTACCCGTGAGATCCCATCTTGGGGCCTTTTTCCGGCGCTCCGTCGGAGGGGACATTGATCACGGAGGGCTTCTACATCAACACCATAGCCTCTCCGATGATGTGTGAGTAGTTTACCATAGTCCTTCGGGTCCATAGTTATTAGCTAGATGGCTTCTTCTCTCTCTTTGGATCTCAATACAAAGTTCTCCTCGATTTTCTTGGAGATCTATTTGATGTAACTCTTCTTTTTGCGGTGTGTTTGTCGAGATCCGATGAATTGTGGGTTTATGATCAAGATTATCTATGAACAATATTTGAATCTCCTCTGAATTCTTTTATGTATGATTGGTTATCTTTGCAAGTCTCTTCGAATTATCAGTTTGGTTTGGCCTACTAGATTGATCTTTCTTGCAATGGGAGAAGTGCTTAGCTTTGGGTTCAATCTTGCGGTGCTCGATCCCAGTGACAGCAGGGGAAACGACACGTATTGTATTGTTGCCATCGAGGATAAAAAGATGGGGTTTATATCATATTGCATGAGTTTATCCCTCTACATCATGTCATCTTGCTTAAAGCGTTAATCCGTTCTTATGAACTTAATACTCTAGATGCATGATGTATAGCGGTCGATGTGTGGAGTAATAGTAGTAGATGCAGGCAGGAGTCGGTCTACTTGTCACGGACGTGATGCCCATATACATGATCATACCTAGATACTCTCATAACTATGCTCAGTTCTATCAATTGCTCGACAGTAATTTGTTCACCCACCGTAATACTTACGCTATCTTGAGAGAAGCCACTAATGAAACCTATGGCCCCCGGGTCTATTTTCCACCATATTAATCTCCCGTCAACGAGCTATTTCTGGCACCGTTTATTTTGCAATCTTTACTTTTTAGTCTTTATCATAAAAATACCAAAAATATTATCTTATTATCTCTATCAGATCTCACTCTCGTAAGTGACCGTGAAGGGATTGACAACCCCTTTATTGCGTTGGTTGCGAGGTTCTTATTTGTTTGTGTAGGTGCGTGGGACTTGAGCGTGGCCTCCTACTGGATTGATACCTTGGTTCTCAAAAACTGAGGGAAATACTTACGCTACTTTACTGCATCACCCTTTCCTCTTCAAGGGAAAACAAACGCAGTGCTCAAGAGGTAGCATTCTCTCAACAATAATAACATAATTGGATCATATAAATATCCCTCAACATGCAACAAAGAGTCACTCCAAAGTCACTAATAGCGGAGAACAAACGAAGAGATTATGGTAGGGTACGAAACCACCTCAAAGTTATCCTTTCTGCTTGATCTATTCAAGAGTCCGTAGTAAAATAACACGAAGCTATTCTTTCCGTTCGATCTATCCTAGAGTTCGTACTATAATAACACCTTAAGACACAAATCAACCAAAACCCTAATGTCACCTAGATACTCGTGTCACCTCAAGTATCCGTGGGTATGATTATACGATATGCATCACACAATCTCAGATTCATCTATTCAACCAACACAAAGAAATTCAAAGAGTGCCCCAAAGTTTCTACCGGAGAGTCAAGACGAAAACGTGTGCCAACCCCTATGCATAAGTGCACAAGGTCACTGAACCCGCAAGTTGATCACCAAAACATACATCAAGTAGATCACGTGAATATCCCATTGTCACCACAGATAAGCACATGCAAGACATACATAAAGTGTTCTCAAATCCTTAAAAACTCAATCCGATAAGATAACTTCAAAGGGAAAACTCAATTCATCACAAGGAGATAGAGGGGGAGAAACATCATAAGATCCAACTATAATAGCAAAGCTCGCGATACATCAAGATCGTGCCATATCAAGAACACGAGAAAGAGAGAGAGAGAGAGAGAGAGAGAGAGAGAGAGAGAGAGAGAGATCAAACACATAGCTACTGGTACATACCCTCAGCCCCGAGGGTGAACTACTCCCTCCTCGTCTTGGAGCGCCGGGATGATAAATATGGCCACTGGTGAGGGATCCCCTCTCCGGCAGGGTGCCGAAACAGGGTCCCGATTGGTTTTTGGTGGCTACAGAGGCTTGCGGCGGCGGAACTCTCGGTCTATTCTGTTCCCTGATGTTTTTAGGGTATATGGATATCTATATATATAGGCGAAAGAAGTCGGTCAGGGGAGCCACGAGGGGCCCACGAGGGTGGGGGCGCGCCCAGGGGGTAGGGCGCGCCTCCCTGCCTCGTGGCTTCCTCGAAGCTTCCCTGACGTCTACTCCAAGTCTCTTGGATTGCTTCCGTTCCAAAAACAACTCTCCCGAAGGTTTCATTCTGTTTGGACTCCGTTTGATATTCCTTTTCTTCGAAACACTGAAATAGGCAAGAAAACAGCAATTTGGGCTGGGCCTCCGGTTAATAGGTTAGTCCCAAAAATAATATAAAAGTGTTTAGTAAAGCCCATAAACATCCAAAACAGATAATATAATAGCATGAATACTTCGTAAATTATAGATACGTTGGAGACGTATCAGTCTCCAACCTCCAAGAGTAACAAGAACAAAGGGGAAATGCTCAAGACTTGCTCAAATCACGAATTCATTTGGTCAAGAGAGGGAGAGGGAGTGGATCTATCACTTGATTGGAAAAACTCTCAAGAACTCTCAAGGATCACTCCAGGATCTAAGATTTGGTGGAGGAGAAGTGAGACCCACTTGTGTTCCTGGGGCGATTTTGGATGAAGTGGTCAACCCTCTACCGGATGGGTAGAGGGATATATATAGTAGTAGTGCAAATATGGCCGTTGGAGTGTAAGTGGTTGTGCCGGGCCGGACATCCGGGCCTGGGGCCGGACATCCGGCTGCTGTGAAGTGTGCACACACGCACACAGAAAAACAGGTTACAGGGCCCGGACATCTGGACAAACTTGGGGCCTCGGACATCCGGCCAAGTACCGGACATCCGGCGTATACAAACAACATTTCGGTAAGTTTCTGGACATCTATGGCCGGACATCCGGGCCAGGGGCCGGACATCCGGCGATTTCACACAAATCAGACACCCTCTGGATAGCAGTGGCCGGACATCCAGGGAAAAGCCCGGACATCCGGCCAACACAAAAACGGCAGCCGCCCCAAAAGTAAAACATGCATGACTTTCTCATCCGGACTCCGGTTTTGATGATCTTGGGCTCGTTTTGAAGCTAGGAAAAGCTCCAGGTCCTCACATAGAGAACCACCCAAGATAAACCAAAATGGAGGGTGCAAAGTATGGAAAGGTAAGATCATATACTTTAGGGAACCTATTTGGCTATGGATTTACTCTGGTAGATGTATAGACATATTGTATTTGTATTGGATAGGAGTGAAATATGCCTATGTTGGAATATGATGTGAGGAAGTAGAAATAGAAGATATTAACTTCAGCAAATCTATCACTAACCCCTTTGATTCCCTCTTAATACTGCGGGATCACTATAACTCAAGAAACATAAAAGAGCTATACTACATAGCTATCGAGAATCCATTCTTGAGTGTATATGTTTCTTTGGTGGTCATCTCTCCACAACACTAACGCCAAAGGAACTAATACCTTTGACTCAAGCCTTTCACTTGAGCTTGATGTTGATGTTTCTTCTTGGCTCAAGTTGAAGGCAATACATTGGTGAAGTCTTGAAGTAGCTCCCCCATACACAATATGGGAAGCTTTGCTTTGTATTCATCTTCACTTGTCCATCATGTGATCATCCACAAGCATCAAGCATGTAATTCCTCAGGATGGTTATCTTGAACTTGCCCTTATCAACCATGATCACAAACACTTGATATGTCATCCTCTCATAGACACTTGAAATCTCTCTCTCGATGCGAACCCATGAGAATCACCTAATCCTCAAAAACATAGACAACACATAGTATGGGTTAGTACACAGAGTGCAATTGATAATTTCTTATCATACCACAAGATCTTATGTGGTGCATCATTTGCGCTCGTGTGTTGACCATTTAGAGTTCGAGCTTCATCTTGGTCAACCGATATCTCTACTCCATGCTCAATCTTGATGTCTTGAAGGGTATATTGAATTCTTCACTTGAATAGCTTGCTTGAATACTTGATCAATCATGACTCAACACATGAGTCCATTATGATCATATCTTTAAGCCACTCCTAGAATTCATCATTCAAATCATCCTTTTAAGATCTTGATCCATTATGGCTCAAACCATAGCCCTAAGCATGACAACCCTTAAGATACTCCAATGAACTTCATTTTGATCATCTCGATGTAATTGTTGGCTCAACGGAGTTGTCTTCCGGTATTCTTCAATCATTTTTCCAATGGGACTAACCTTGAAATGCATCTCAATGCAAACATTAGTCCATAAGGATTGTCATTAGTTAATTACCAAAACCACACATGGGGACTACATGTACTTTCAATCTCCCCCATTTTGGTAATTTATGACAATCTCAACAAGAGGGTTTATATAATGAATTTTTAAACAAGCATGCAATTTATCCAAGGATAAACTGTATACTTGGGACGGTTGTACTATCATCAAGACACTACACAAGCCTTTGATGATAGTACACCCATAGTATATAGAGCAAACTCCCCCACAATACATGCATGTGTGAATGAACTTTGAATGTCATTGCATATATTGGTTGGCATAAACTAGGAGAAGATTTCTCTATATACAATACTCATCCATGCAACAAGAATATATAACAAGGGTAGATATGCATGAGTGACAACAAGCACTACAAAAATACTTATCTTAAACCCTCTAAACTTCTCCCCCATTGGCAACAAATGCCAAAATTGATGGAAAATCTAGAAGACTAATATAGTATGAGTTCCTCCTTAATGTGTGCATATCGTGAAAATGTGAGTGAACTCAAATGCACATATTCAATGATGAAAATTTGAGGAGCTCAACCCATATTCAGGATCTAGAATGCAACAAGATAGTATGATATGAAAATAAGATTAAACATGGGAGGAAAACATTCAAAAGATCCAAAGAACATATTTTGGACAAGATAAAATAGGAATATCCAATGTGATCATCATGTCAAGTATGGGTCCAAAATACATCCAAAACACATGAGTGAGCAAGGATATATGCAATGCATACAAGCACTCACGACACAACCTCTTACCGAAGCCACTATACGAATAAAAGGAACACACAAAGTGGCCAGCAAGGAATAAATGATATCAAGGAAAGATATGAACTTTCTTATGTATAAAAATTTCTAAGTGGCCAATAATAATCATGATTTGTATCCACAAAGAAACCCGTATACACAAAAAAGGTTGTAATTGATAAAAACATGATATCCACAAGTGACTCCACTTTTATACAACTTTGTGCCTAGCATAAGAGCAAGGCACATGGCACAAATCACATGGCACAAATTGATCTCATTTGCATAACACAAAGTGACGCAAGCAATCAAAAGATCCGACAAGCCAGAAAGATAAAAGAATATTATGATTTGGGCAAAGGAGTGTTCTAAGGAAAATAGAGAAGCTCCCCATGATTTTGTGCATTATTTAGATTTTTTTATTTGTATACGAGTGCACAAAATAGGATCATCACTCCCCCAAAATCAATAGGAAAACACAACAATTGCAAGCAAGCATAGATAAGAAAAGAAGCCTAGCATTTGCAACAAACATATGGTTGAGCAACATGTATGTGAGTCAACCTAAGAATAGGCACAACCAAAATGATGTGTGTGAGTCACGTCAAAGCACTTGAGAAGACTAATATAAGGATGAGAATTAAGCATCAACATAGTCTTGAGTAAATGAGATACAAGGTGCAAGACATGTCCTTCCCACTCACACGAAGTTAAGAAGGTCACACACACATCAAGCAAATGGGTTCACAAGCTCACTAATAGCAAATTAAAAATCAAAGCTTGTGACAACCCATGATGAAGATAGGAAATAATAGGCTTGTCAAGACAAGCACGAGGACAATAATCTTCACCAAACATGAGTGGACTATGATGAAAAGAGTTAAGACACGCACTCATACAACCACTACTTCCACGGAGCCACCAAAGATATAAAAAGAGAATGAAACGGTGGACATGAAAGAATAGGGATATCAACTAGAGATGTAACTTCTCTCACGTGTATAAGATTCTAGGTAGATGACAATCATGGTGATATATATCCACAAAGAAGGATGTACACATGAAATAGTTACAATAGGAAAGAATAAGATATCTAAACGGGAGTCATAAAATATACCAATGAGATCTTTGCTTGAAAGCATAGCACATGGCTTAATATTATCTTATTGTATATTAATGAACTCCAAACACACAACCATCAAAGACATCACAACTAGCAACAAGAGATCATTGTTGGGATGCTTTGAGAAAGGAAACAAGTATCACAGGAATGAGTCAAGAAATTCATGCCATGATGCAACCTACACAAGGTTGACCCCATTTCTATATATATGCATGAAGTAAATACTTGTTACCGAGATAGCATTGGTATGAAGTCGTAGATCAATAAAATGTCCAAGCTTGGCTCTAATTTCCTCATAGTGCCACCACCTTCATGAATAAGCCAAGCACCCAATGCTTCTCAAATGTACCTAAAACATTTTAAGTACAATATGGTCCCAAACTGATTGGGTCCGAAGTAGTTAGCATAACTACAACACATAGGGTAAAACCACTTAAGTATGTGCATATCGATATGAATTTGAATTTCATGCACATCTTAGCTATTAGAATTTGATGGATTTACCATATATATGGGATAAATTAAAGCAAACAAGGCATGCGAATTTACACATAGTAACTATGCATGCACATGCCTACCAAAATCCAGCGAGATACAAAATGGACAAATGAACACATAACCGTTAATACTTCCAATAACATCACTAGTCATTCATGTTGTCCAAAATAAATCAAAGTGAAAAATCAACATATGATAGCACACAAAGTTCAACATATGAACCAAGGAAACCCAATGAGCATATAAGATATGCATTGCACACATACTCATAGGAATATCTCACTCAAGTAGATATAGGATACTATAAACAATGGGATAACAAACTCCCATAACTCCATACAAACCAATAAGATGAACTCAAAAAATGGTATTTCGAGTTATCATTCGGCGTAGAGACCACATAAGTACATGATAATCTATACTAACACAAGCATAACATGAGAGATTAGAAATAAACACAATGTTTGGATAGCATATTATTAACATACCAATTGGATAGATCATCATGCAAAGCAACAACTGGAATAGCTTTAATCAAACGATTTTCCAAATATGATTTTTAAGATAACCAAGGGAAAAACCGCACAAGAATGCCATACGTAAATAAGGCATTGCAAGCCACGGCAATATAAGATAATCTCAAATATAAATTCTAAGTGGCATCCCTCAATTGTTCATATTAACAAGGATTGTGATATGCACAAAGCATATCACTCCCCCATAATATGATGATCCATGTATTATCCATAAGAGGCAAATGAAACCCAACTAAGGATAATTAATGGATGAGAATTTGAGTTTCAAATGAGCTTTACATACCACATAGTAACCAGATAATATTGCACTAACAATACTAGGTGGTATCCCACATATATACACATTTAAGGTTTGTGATATGCGTAAACATAGCACTCCCCCATAATTTGATGATCCATTAATATCTCAAAAGAGCCAAGGAAGATTCACCTAATGAAGCAATAAAGGCTCGAAACCACACACACGACTATATGACATGCATAGCAACCTACACATGCTAGATAACACAAATCAAGCATACTAAGAGGCACAGCATTAACAAATACATGTTAGGTACAAAACCTAAACATGCATGGGGCTAGTAACTTTCAATGTAGACAGTATAAATACAAGTTACCGCCAAGAGGAGCATTGGAATGACAAATATGATGATAATTCACTTGACTTGGTTTGAATCATAATGAATGGTGAGAATAATTTTTCTTCGTGAATTAGCCAAGTCTCCAATGTCCTCCACACACCTATTGATCAAGTATGAGCTTGATGGTCCCCAACCAAGTTGGGTCCTAAGAAGTTAGTCACAATAGGTTTGGCAACCCAAATGGTCTTATCTACTTTCAAACCACTTTGGGCACCAACAAACTTGGAAAACAAATTTCCAACATTATCCTTTCTAAGTGAACAATGATCATTGACAATTGGAGGCTTAGAGACATTACCGTTGGGACATGATGAAGATATGTGTCCCTTCTCACGGCAAATATAGCAACATATGCTCCCCTTTCTCTTCTTCTTTACCTTCTCAACTTGGGAAGCATTAACTTGATTCGTCAAAGGTATTGGCCTTTCTTCAACTTGAGGTTGAGCTTGAGGCCGCTTCCCTTGTTGCTTCTCATTTAAGGCCTTCTTCTTCGATGGACAAGATCTAACATGGTGTCCAATCTTTTTTGCACTTCAAGCAAGAAATGTTGGACCAATTCTTGGCTTGGTCTTGTCCCCTTTTCTTGTTCGTGGACTTCTCCTTGTTAGAGTGAAAACTATGTCCATCATCGCACTTTTCCAAGTCTTTCTTCAAACTAGTGACTTGGGCCTTGAGCTCATTAATTTCCTCTACATGGTTAGTTTCAAAACTAGAAACAAGAGGACTAGTGGAAGTAGAAACTTCATGGTTAGAGCAACAAGACAAGGTGAGCAATTCATCATGAGATGTACCAATATCATGTAGAGATGAATTGCAAGGACTAGCACATGGCAATAAAGCATTTAGAGTAGATGTGCTACTGTTCACATGAGACTCACAAGATTTTACCTCAGTGACCATAGCCTCATGAGCTAACTTTAGCTTACTATGAGAGATTAAAAGATCCTCATAAGTGCCCGAGAGCTTTTCACGACTTTCTTCCAATTTCCCATAATTGCTTGTTAGGAAAGCAAGTTGAGCACATAGCTCAACATTCTCCTTCAAAATTGATGCTTCACATGAAATCAAGTTAGTAGCACAAACATCATTATCAATATGAGAGGTGCAAGTAGCACTTAGTGACTTATCATGAGTTGATTGAAGCTCCTCATGAGACTTAGAGAGTTTTATGAGCTCTCCCTTGACACTATTGCACTCAAGGAGAAGGAGCTCAAAATCCTCTTTAAGCTTACAATGAGTAACGTTAATCTCTTCTTTTGAAGACCTCAAGTCACTAAGCGTTTCATGAGCCTTAGCAAGTTCATGTTCAAGTTGTTCACTTTTAGCTTGCTCGTTAAGAAATAAATCATTACGTTTTTCAAAGCAAGCAAGAACATCTTGGAACCTTTTATAAGTGTTATTTTTAGCTCTATGAAGCGTTTTCCCAATCTCATAGAGATTTTGAGTCAAGTCATCATCATCATCCTCATTACAACTATCATCGCTATCGCTAAGAGAAGATGATACCTCGTCATTACCTTTTGCCATGAGGCACATGTGAACAAAGGAGGTTGATGATGATTCTTTTGGAGAAGAGGGTTCTTCTTCAATCAAGTTTGTCTCATATTTCTTGATTTCCTCTACATTGTTAGTCACAGAACAATTAGAGGAAACCAAAGCATTTCTATCATGGCAACACGGGAGACCAAGCATATCATCTCTAATGAGCTTAACACCATCATCACAAGATATTTTTTCACTCACCATGTCATTACCTTGTGGCACACCACATGTTGGTGAAGTGGAAGATATTGAAGTGTGCAAGTAATCGGAGGTGGAAGCAATAGAGAGCTCTTCATGATTTAAAAATGTGGAGAACTCCTCCATCAACTCCCCCAACAGAATATTATCTTCATCAAGATTGGACCCACCATATATATCTTCAAGTTTGGTCCAAGTCGCATGAGCCGATTTGCAAGTCGTAACTGCCTTAAACACTTCAAAGGTTAAAGCTCGATGAATGACAAGAGAAGTATCACAATCAAGATACATATCCTCAATAGATGGAGAATGCCCATCCTTTGCAATAGAAATTTCTAAAAGAACAATTCGCAAAGCATTTGGACCCATGGCCCGAAAGTGACAAAGCATGCGAATTCTCCATAGGTGATAATTTGTGCCATCCAAATCAAAAGTGTTGTTGTGCACAAAATCACTAGTCGACATCGATACTCTCTAGGCGATGAAGCCTAATAAAGAGAGACCTAGCTCTGATACCAATTGAAATGACCATGATGTCGCCTAGAGGGGGTGAATAGGCGTTTTAAAATCTTTTACGGGTTTGGCTATATTCTAATGCGGAAATAAATTAAGTGGATACTTTTCAAGCACAAATCCTAAATATAATAGGCTCACTAAGTGCACCAACAACTTAGGATAAACAAGATGAGAACAACGAGGATATGAGTAAGCACAAGTAAGTCACACAAACTTACTCAATGTATATCACGAAATATGGAAATGAATAATACACACAACCACAAGTAAGCAATACAAGCTAACACAAATTGTATCACAATATATGGAATTGAATGATACAAGCAAACTCAAGTAAGCACTACAAGCTTACACAAGTTATGTCACAAGATATGGAAATGAATGTTACAAGCTAGCAATTCACACTAAGCATAAGATAGAACAATAGTAGAAAGTATGAATTGCGAATATAAAGTGTAGGCCTAAATAATATCTTCAAGGGAATGGCCAACACAATATAACGAGGACAACAAGATATAGTGAATGCACGGTAAAGTGAACAAACTAAACCAAAAGTAAGTGATGTCTACTACACAACCTTCTTCTTGTAGACGTTGTTGGGCCTCCAAGTGCAGAGGTTTGTAGGACAGTAGCAAATTTCCCTCAAGTGGATGACCTAAGGTTTATCAATCCGTGGGAGGCGTAGGTTGAAGATGATCTCTCTCAAACAACCCTGCAACCAAATAACAAAGAGTCTCTTGTGTCCCCAACACACCCAATACAATGGTAAATTTTATAGTTGCACTAGTTCGGCGAAGAGATGGTGATACAAGTGCAATATGGATGGTAGATATGTTGGGGAACGTAGTAATTTCAAAACAATTCCTACGCACACACAGGATCATGGTGATGCATAGCAACGAGAGGGGAGAGTGTGTCCACGTACCCTCGTTGACCGAAAGCGGAAGCGTTAGCACAACGCGGTTGATGTAGTCGTACGTCTTCACGACCCGACCGATACGAGTGCCGAATGTACGGCACCTCCGAGTTCAGCACACGTTCAGCTCGATGACGTCCCTCGAACTCTGATCCAGCCAAGCTTTGAGGGAGAGTTCCGTCAGCACGACGGCGTGCTGACGGTGATGATGATGCTACCGATGCAGGGCTTCGCCTAAGCACCGCTACAATATTATCGAGGTGGAATATGGTGGAGGGGGGCACCGCACACGGCTAAGAGATCAAGAGATCAATTATTGTGTCTATGGGGTGCTCCCCTCCCCCGTATATAAAGGAGTGGAGGAGGGGGAGGGGGCCGGCCACCCTAGGCGCGCCCCATGAGGAGTCCTACTCCCACCGGGAGTAGGACTCCCCCTTCCAAGTGGGAGTAGGAGAGGAGAGGGAAGGAGCAAGAGGGGGAAAGGAAAGGGGGGTGCCCCCCCTCCTTGTCCAATTCGGACTGGGGGAAGGGGGCACGCGGCTGCCCTTGGCCGCCCCTCCTCTTCTCCACTAGGGTCCAATAGGCCCATTAGTCTCCCCGGGGGGTTCCGGTAACCCCCCTGTACTCCGGTATGTGTCTGAAACTCCCCGAAACCATTCCGGTGTCCGAACATAGTCGTCCAATATATCAATCTTTATGTCTCGACCATTTCGTGACTCCTCGTCATGTCCGTGATCATATCCGGGACTCCAAACTACCTTCGGTACATCAAAACACAAAACTCATAATACCGATCGTGATCTAACTTTAAGCGTGCGGACCCTACGGGTTCAAGAACTATGTAGACATGACCGAGACACGTCTTCGGTCAATAACCAATAGCAGAACATGGATGCTCATATTGGCTCCTACATATTCTACGAAGATCTTTATCGGTCAAACCGCATAACAACATACGTTGTTCCCTTTGTCATCGGTATGTTACTTGCCCGAGATTCGATCGTCGGTATCTCAATACCTAGTTCAATCTCGTTACCGGCAAGTCTCTTTACTCGTTCCGCAATGTATCATCTCACAACTAACTCATTAGTCACATTGCTTGCAAGGCTTATAGTGATGTGCATTACCGAGAGGGCCTAGAGATACCTCTCCGACAATCGGAGTGACAAATCCTAATCTCGAAATAGGCCAACCCAACAAGTACCTTCGGAGACACCTGTAGAGTACCTTTATAATCACCCAGTTACGTTGTGACGTTTGTTAGCACACAAAGTGTTCCTCCGGTAAACGGGAGTTGCATAATCTCATAGTCATCGGAACATGCATAAGTCATGAAGAAAGCAATAGCAACATACTAAACGATCAAGTGCTAAGCTAACGGAATGGGTCAAGTCAATCACATCATTCTCCTATTGATGTGATCTCGTTAATCAAATGACAACTCATGTCTATGGCTAGGAAACTTAACCATCTTTGATTCAACGAGCTAGTCAAGTAGAGGCATACTAGTGACACTCTATTTGTCTATGTATTCACACATGTATCAAGTTTCCGGTTAATACAATTCTAGCATGAATAATAAAAATTTATCATGAAATAAGGAAATAAATAATAACTTTATTATTGCCTCTAGGGAATATTTCCTTCAGTCTCCCACTTGCACTAGAGTCAATAATCTAGTTCACATCGCCATGTGATTTAACACCAATAGTTCACATCACCATGTGATTAACACCCATAGTTCACATCGTCATGTGACCAACACCCAAAGGGTTTACTGGAGTCAATAATCTAGTTCACATCGCTATGTGATTAACACCCAAAAAGTACTAAGGTGTGATCATGTTTTGCTTGTGAGAGAAGTTTAGTCAACGGGTCTGCAACATTCATATCCGTATGTATTTTGCAAATTTCCATGTCAACAATGCTCTGCACGGAGCTACTCTAGCTAATTGATCCCACTTTCAATATGTATCCAGATTGAGATTTAGAGTTATTTGGATCAGTGTCAAAACTTGCATCGACGTAACCCTTTGCGATGAACCTTTTGTCACCTCCATAATCGAGAAACATATCCTTATTCCACTAAGGATAATTTTGACCAATGTCTAGTGATCTACTCCTAGATCACTATTGTACTCCCTTGCCAAACTCAGGGCAGGGTATACAATAGATCTGGTACACAGCATGGCATACTTTATAGAACCTATGGCTGAGGCATAGGGAATGACTTTCATTCTCTCTCTATCTTCTGCTGTGGTCGGGTTTTGAGTCTTACTCAAATTCATACCTTGTAACACAGGCAAGAACTCTTTCTTTGACTGTTCCATTTTGAACTACTTCAAATCTTGTCAAGGTATGTACTCATTGAAACTTATCAAGCGTCTTGATCTATCTCTATAGATCTTGATGCTCAATATGTAAGCAGCTTCACCGAGGTCTTTCTTTGAAAAACTGCTTTCAAATACTCCTTTATGCTTTCCAGAAAATTCTACATTATTTCCGATCAACAATATGTCATTCACATATACTTATCAAAAATGTTGTAGTGCTCCCACTCACTTTCTTGTAAATACAGGCTTTACCGCAAGTCTGTATAAAACTATATGCTTTGATCAACTCATCAAAGCGTATATTCCAACTCTGAGATGCTTGCACCAGTCCATAGATGGATCGCTGGAGCTTGCACATTTTGTTAAAACATTTAGGATCGACAAAACCTTCTGGTTGCATCATATACAACTCTTCTTTAAGAAATCCATTAAGGAATGTAGTTTTGACATTCATTTGCCAGATTTCATAAAATGTGGCAATTTGCTAACATGATTCGGACAAACTTAAGCATCTCTATGAGTGAGAAAATCTCATCATAGTCAACACCTTGAACTTTGTCAAAAACCTTTTTCGACAAGTCTAGCTTTGTAGATAGTAACACTACTATCAGCGTCCGTCTTCCTCTTGAAGATCCATTTATTTTCTATGGCTTGCCGATCAATGGGCAAGTCAACCAAAGTCCATACTTTGTTCTCATACATGGATCCCATCTCAGATTTCATGGCCTCAAGCCATTTCGCGGAATCTGGGCTCATCACCGCTTCCTCATAGTTCGTAGGTTCGTCATGGTCAAGTAACATGACCTCTAGAACAGGATTACCGTACCACTCTGGTGCGGATCTCACTCTGGTTGACCTACGAGGTTCGGTAGTAACTTGATCTGAAGTTACATGATCATCATCATTAGTTCCTCACTCATTGGTGTAGGAGTCACAGGAACAGTTTTCTGTGATGAACTACTTTCCAATAAAGGAGCAGGTACAGTTACCTCATCAAATTCTACTTTCCTCCCACTCACTTCTTTCGAGAGAAACTCCTTCTCTAGAAAGGATCTAAATTTAGCAACAAAAGTCTTACCTTCAGATCTGTGATAGAAGGTGTACCCAACAGTCTCCTCTGGGTATCCTATGAAGACACATTTCTCCGATTTGGGTTTGAGCTTATCAGGATGAAACTTTTTCACATAAGCATTGCATCCCCAAACTTTAAGAAACGACAACTTTGGTTTCTTGCCAAACCGCAGTTCATACGGTGTCGTCTCAACGAATTTAGATGGTGCCCTTTTTAACTTGAATGCAATTGTCTCTAATGCATAACCCCAAAACGATAGTGGCAAATCGGTATATCTAATAAAGTACGATTACGATGTTCGGACACACCATTACGCTGTGGTGTTCCGGGTGGCGTGAGTTGCGAAACTATTCCACATTGTTTCAAATGAAGAACAAACTCGTGACTCAAAAATTTGTCTCAGCAATCAGATCGTAGAAACTTTATTTTCTTGTCACGATGATTTTCCACTTCACTCTGAAATTTTTTGAACTTTTCAAATGTTTCAGACTTATGTTTCATCAAGTAGATATACCCATATCTGCTCAAATCATCTGTGAAGGTCAGAAAATAACGATACCCGCCGCGAGCCTCAACATTCATTGGACCACATACATCAGTATGTATTATTTCCAATAAGTCAGTTGCTCGCTCCATTGTTCCGCAGAACGGAGTCTTAGTCATCTTGCCCATGAGGCATGGTTCGCATGCATCAAGTGATTCCAAAATTCCATCAGCATGGAGTTTCTTCATGCTCTTTACACCAATATGACCTAAACGGCAGTGCCACAAATAAGTTGCACTATCATTATTAACTTTGCATCTTTTGGCTTCAATATTATGAATATGTGTATCACTACGATCGAGATCCAACAAACCATTTTCATTGGGTGTATAACCATAGAAGGTTTATTCATGTAAACAGAACAACAATTATTCTCTAACTTAAATGAATAACCGTATTGCAATAAACATGATCAAATCATATTCATGCTCAACGCAAACACCAAATAACACTTATTTGGTTTCAACACTAATCCTGAAAGTACATGGAGTGTGCGATGATGATCATATCAATCTTGGAACCACTTCCAACACACATCGTCACTCCACCCTTAACTAGTCTCTGTTCATTCTGCAACTCCCGTTTCGAGTTACTAATCTTAGCAACTGAACCAGTATGGGGTTGCTATAAATACTAGTAAAGTACACATCAATATCATTTATATCCAATATACATTTGTTCACTTTTGCCATCCTACTTATCCGCCAATTACTTGGGGTAGTTCCGCTTCCAGTTACCAGTCCCTTTGCAGTAGAAGCACTTAGTCTCAGGCTTAGGTCCAGACTTGGGCTTCTTCACTCAAGCAGCAACTTGCTTGCCGTTCTTCTTGAAGTACCCCTTCTTCCCTTTGCCCCTTTTCTTGAAACTAGTGGTCTTGTCAACCATCAACACTTGATGTTTTTCTTGATTTCTACCTTCGCCAATTTTAGCATCACGAAGAGCTTGGGAATTGTTTTCATCATCCCTTGCACATTATAGTTCATCATGAAGTTCTAGGAACTTGGTGATAGTGACTAGAGAACTTTGTCAATTACTATCTTATCTGGAAGATTAACTCCCACTTGATTCAAGCAATTGTAGTACCCAGACAATCTGAGCACATGCTCACTGATTGAGCTATTCTTCTCCATCTTTTAGGCAAAGTACTGTCAGAGGTCTCATACCTCTCGACACGGGCATGAGTCTGAAATACCAATTTCAACTCTTGGAACATCTTATATGCTCCATGACGTTTCAAAAACGTCTTTGAAGCCCCGATTCAAAGCCGTAAAGCATGGTGCACTAAACTATCAAGTAGTCATCATATCGAGCTTGCCAAACGTTCATAACGTCTGCATTTGCTCCTGCAATCTGTCTGTCACCTAGCGGTGCATCAAGGACATAATTCTTCTGTGCAGCAATGAGGATAATCCTCAGATCACGGATCCAATCCGCATCATTGCTACTACCATCTTTTAACTTAGTTTTCTCTAGGAACATATCAAAATAAAACAGGGGAGCTAAACGCGAGCTATTGATCTACAACATAGATATGCTAATACTACCAGGACTAAGTTCATGATAAATTAAAGTTCAATTAATCATATTACTTAAGAACTCCCACTTAGATAGACATCCCTCTAATCGTCTAAGTGATCACGTGATCCAAATCAACTAAACCATGTCCGATCATCACGTGAGATGGAGTAGCTTCAATGGTGAACATCACTATGTTGATCATATCTACTATATGATTCACGCTCGACCTTTCGGTCTCAGTGTTCCGAGGCCATATCTGCATATGCTAGGCTCGTCAAGTTTAACCCGAGTATTCTGCGTGTGCAAAACTGGCTTGCACCCGTTGTAGATGAACGTAGAGCTTATCACACCCGATCATCACGTGGTGTCTTGGCACGATGAACTTTGGCAACGGTGCATACTCAGGGAGAACACTTTTATCTTGAAATTTAGTGAGAGATCATCTTATAATGCTACCGTCAATCAAAGCAAAATAAGATGCATAAAGGATAAACATCACATGCAATCAATATAAGTGATATGATATGGCCATCATCATCTTGTGCTTGTGATCTCCATCTCCGAAGCACCGTCATGATCACCATCGTCACCGGCGCGACACCTTGATCTCCATCGTAGCATCGTTGTCGTCTCGCCAACTATTGCTTCTACGACTATCGCTACCTCATAGTGATAAAGTAAAGCAATTACAGGGCGATTGCATTGCATACAATAAAGCGACAACCATATGGCTCCTGCCAGTTGCCGATAACTCGGTTACAAAAACATGATCATCTCATACAATAAAATATAGCATCATGCCTTGACCATATCACATCACAACATGCCCTGCAAAAACAAGTTAGACGTCCTCTACTTTGTTGTCGCAAGTTTTATGTGGCTGCTATGGGCTGAGCAAGAACCGTTCTTACCTACGCATCAAAACCACAACGATAGTTCGTCAAGTTAGTGTTGTCTTAACCTTCTCAAGGACCGGGCATAGCCACACTCGGTTCAACTAAAGTTGGAGAAACTGACACCCGCCAGCCACCTGTGTGCAAAGCACGTCGGTAGAACCAGTCTCGCGTAAGCGTACGCGTAATGTCGGTCCGGGCCACTTCATCCAACAATACCGCCAAACCAAAGTGTGACATGCTGGTAAGCAGTATGACTTGCATCACCCACAACTCACTTGTGCTCTACTCGTGCATATAACATCTATGCATAAAACCTGGCTCGGATGCCACTGTTGGGGAACGTAGTAATTTCAAAAAAATTCTTACGCACACAGAGGATCATGGTGATGCATAGCAACGAGAGGGGAGAGTGTGTCCACGTACCCTTGTAGACCGAAAGCGGAAGCGTTAGCACAACGCGGTTGATGTAGTCGTACGTCTTCACGATCCGACCGATCTGAGTGCCGAACGTACGGCACCTCCGAGTTCAGCACACGTTCAGCTCGATGACGTCCCTCGAACTCCGATCCAGCCGAGCTTTGAGGGAGAGTTCCGTCAGCACGAAGGCGTGGTGACGGTGATGATGATGCTACCGACGCAGGGCTTCGCCTAAGCACCGCTACGATATTATCGAGGTGGAATATGGTGGAGGGGGGCACCGCACATGGCTAAGAGATCAAGAGATCAATTGTTGTGTCTATGGGGTGCTCCCCTCCCCCGTATATAAAGGAGTGGAGGAGGGGGAGGGGGGCGGCCACCCTAGGCGCGCCCCATGAGGAGTCCTACTCCCACCGGGAGTAGGACTCCCCCTTCCAAGTGGGAGTAGGTGAGGAGAGGGAAGGAGAGAGAGGGGGAAATGAAAGGGCCCCCCCCCTCCTTGTCCAATTTGGACTGGGGGGAAGGGGGCGCACGGCTGCCCTTGGCCGCCCCTCCTCTTCTCCACTAGGGTCCAATAGGCCCATAGTCTCCCTGGGGGGTTCCGGTAACCCTCCGGTACTCCGGTATGTGTCCGAAACTCCCCGAAACCATTCCGGTGTCCGAACATAGTCGTCCAATATATCAATCTTTATGTCTCGACCATTTCGAGACTCCTCGTCATGTCCGTGATCATATCCGGGACTCCGAACTACCTTCGGTACATCAAAACACAACACTCATAGTATCGATCGTCATCTAACTTTAAGCGAGCGGACCATACGGGTTCGAGAACTATGTAGACATGACCGAGACACGTCTCCGGTCAATAACCAATAGCGGAACCTGGATGCTCATATTGGCTCCTACATATTCTACGAACATCTTTATCGGTCAAACCGCATAACAACATACGTTGTTCCCATTGTCATCGGTATGTTACTTACCCGAGATTCGATCGTTGGTATCTCAATACCTAGTTCAATCTCGTTACCGGCAAGTCTCTTTACTCATTCCGCAATGCATCATCTCACAACTAACTCATTAGTCACATTGCTTGCAAGGCTTATAGTGATGTGCATTACCAAGAGGGCCGAGAGATACCTCTCTGACAATCGGGGTGACAAATCCTAATCTCGAAATACGCCAACCCAACAAGTACCTTCGGAGACACCTGTAGAGTACCTTTATAATCACCCAGTTGCGTTGTGACATTTGGTAGCACACAAAGTGTTCCTCCGGTAAACGGGAGTTGCATAATCTCATAGTCATAGGAACATGCATAAGTCATGAAGAAAGCAATAGCAACATACTAAACGATCAAGTGCTAAGCTAACGGAGTGGGTCAAGTCAATCACATCATTCTCCTAATGATGTGATCTCGTTAATCAAATGACAACTCATGTCTATGGCTAGGAAACTTAACCATCTTTGATTCAACGAGCTAGTCAAGTAGAGGCATACTAGTGACACTCTGTTTGTCTATGTATTCACACATGTATCAAGTTTCCGGTTAATACAATTCTAGCATGAATAATAAACATTTATCATGAAATAAGGAAATAAATAATAACTTTATTATTGCCTCTAGGGCATATTTCCTCCAAGATATAGGTTTTTGTAATCTGAAAATATAAAAACAGCAAGGTAACTAATGATAAAAGTGAGCACAAAAGGTATTGCAATGCGTTGAAACAAGGCCTAGGGTTCATAGTTTCACTAGTGCAAGTTCTCTCAACAATAATAACATAATTGGATCATATAAATATCCCTCAACATGCAACAAAGAGTCACTCCAAAGTCACTAATAGCGGAGAACAAACGAAGAGATTATGGTAGGGTACGAAACCACCTCAAAGTTATCCTTTCTGCTCGATCTATTCAAGAGTCCGTAGTAAAATAACATGAAGCTATTATTTCCGTTCAATCTATCATAGAGTTCGTACTAGAATAACACCTTAAGACACAAATCAACCAAAACCCTAATGTCACCTAGATACTCCAATGTCACCTCAAGTATCCGTGGGTATGATTATACGATATGCATCACACAATCTCAGATTCATCTATTCAACCAACACAAAGAACTTCAAAGAGTGCCCCAAAGTTTCTATCGGAGAGTCAAGACGAAAACGTGTGCCAACCCCTATGCATAAGTTCACAATGTTACGGAACCCGCAAGTTGATCACCAAAACATACATCAAGTAGATCACGTGATATCCCATTATCACCACAGATAACCACATGCAAGACATATATCAAGTGTTCTTAAATCCTTAAAGACTCAATCCGATAAGATAACTTCAAAGGGAAAACTCAGTCCATTACAAGTGAGTAGAGGAGGAGAAACATCATAAGATCCAACTATAATAGCAAAGCTCGCGATACATCAAGATTGTACCACCTCAAGAACACGAGAGAGAGAGAGAGAGAGAGAGAGAGATCAAACACATAGCTACTGGTACATACCCTCAGCACCGAGGGTGAACTACTCCCTCCTCGTCATGGAGAGCGCCGGGATGATGAAGATGGCCACCGGTGAGGGTTCCCCCCCTCCGGCAGGGTGCCGGAACAGGGTCCCGATTAGTTTTTGGTGGCTACGAAGGCCTGCGTCGGCGGAACTCCCGATCTATTCTGTTCCCCGATGTTTTTAGGGTATATGGATATGTATATATATAGGCGAAAGAAGTCGGTCAGGGGAGCCACGAGGGGCCCACGAGGGTGGGGGCGTGCCCAGGGGGTAGGGCGCGCCTCCCTGCCTCGTGGCTTCCTCTAAGCTTCCCTAACGTCTACTCCAAGTCTCCAGGATTGCTTCCGTTCACTACAGGAATCAGCTATTTTGCCGTCTGCCACGGCGGACGGCAAAGGCATGAACGGAGGACGGCAAAGACCTTTGCCGTCAGCCGCGGACGGCAAAAGGCTCCGGCAAAGTAGGCTACGGTAAAGAGCTACTTTGCCGTCTGCTTCCGGGCGGCTGACGGAAAAGGCCCTTTGCCGTCTGCCGTGGACGGCAAAGAGAGCGGACGGCAATAATTGCGCTGTCAGTCCGTTAAGTGGCTAACGGCAGGCCTTTGCCGTCCGCGGCAGACGGCAAAATTTCTTGTGTCTTTGCCGTCCGCCGTATGATGTCATCTACACGTCACTACATGGCAGGCCTTTGCCGTCCGCCGCTGATGGCAAAATTGTTTACTCTTTGCCGTCTGCCACTGTAGGCAAACTGACCAAATGGGTCAGCTCCCAGGAAGCACAGCTAGATGCCACGTGGCTTCTTTGCCGTCCGCCACTGTAGGCAAACTTTCTAGTGTCTTTGCCGTCTGCCACTGTAGGCAAACTTTCCAGTGTCTTTGCCGTCCGCCGCTGTAGGCAAACTGACCAAATGGGTCAGCTCCTAGGAAGCACAGTTGGCTGCCACATGGCTTCTTTGCCGTCTGCGGCTGACGGCAAAGAGCCCGTTGCCGTCGGTGGCAGACGGCAAAGAGCCTGCATATTGGCTCTTTTTCTGTTTTTTAGTAAATCCAACAATTTTCACAGCAAATATATATGACATATATAGATATATTTCACAGGCATTCATATCACATATATCCAACACATGAGTTCCATACATTCATACATAAGCAAGTTCAATCCATTCATACATAAGCAAGTTCCATCCATACATATTACATAAGCAAGTTCCATCCATCAATTCATACATAAACAAGGTCCATCCATACATAAACAAGCACTCCATAGCAAGCTAGCTTCCATGAAGTGAATGAAATCTGCAAAATGGCAAAATAAGAAAGTTAGAGATAGGTGACTAGAATAAGAAGACTAGAACAAGAAGAGTAGAACAAGAAGAAGACTAGAACAAGAAGAGTGTGTCATTTATGAGCTAACTTACGTGAAATGGATCATATATGAGCTAACTAAGTTGAAATGGGTCGTTTATGAGCTAGCTAAGGTGAAATGGATCATTTATGAGCTAACTTAGTTGAAATGGGTCGTTTATGAGCTAACTAAGGTCAAATGGATCGTTTTTGAGGTAACTAAGGTGAAATGGATCGTTTTTTAGCTAACTTAGGTGAAATGGATCATTTATGAGCTAACTTAGTTGAAATGGATCGTTTTTGAGCTAACTTAGGTGAAATGGATCATTTATGAGCTAATTTAGTTGAAATGGATCTTTTTGAGCTAACTTAGGTGAAATGGATCATTTAAGAGCTAATTTAGGTGAAATGGATCGTTTTTTAGCTAACTTGGTGAAATGGATCGTTTATGAGCTAAATTAGTTGAAATGGATCGTTTATGAGATAACCTAGGTAAGATGGGTCATTTTGGAGTTAACCTAGGTGAAATGGGTCATTTTAAAGATAACGTAGGTAAAATGGATCATTTAGGAGCTAATCTAGGTAAAATGGGTCATTTTTGAGCTAACTTGGATGAACTGGATCATTTATAAGCTAACCAAGGTAAAATGGGTCATTTTAGAGCTAACTTAGGTAAAATGGATCGTTTATGAGCTAACTAAGCTAATTATGCAATTTTTGACATAAGTAAGCTAAGTACATATCGTTTTAGAGCTAACTTAGGTAAAATGGATGGTTTTGGAGGTCAGTAAACTTATTAAGTCATTTTGGAGGAGAAGAAGCTAAGTCTAGGTCATTATGGTAAGCATTGGAGGAAATAAAGCTAAGTCTGGGTCTTTATGCATGTGTTAAGCAAAACACTAGATAAACTTACCATGATCCAGGAGGTGTAGGAGCGGGCTGGCTCGTGTCGGTAGCTGGAGAAGGATCGTGCGATGCTTGTCTGGAGTTACGCTGCACCAAAGATCATTTCCAATGTCTTGTTAGCATGATGACACTCAAATGTTAAGACTAGCAAGTAATGTCCATTCAAATTAAACTCACCGTGGTCCCAGGAGCAATCACTGGCATCGGCGGAGCGGTCTGACCGGTCTTCTCGGACACAGACTGCACATTTGGTTTTGACGACTTAGTCATACTAGTTAGTAATGAGACAAACACTACATGAATGTTTTGGCTAATCTGCAGAAGAAACTTACCACAAGGAGCTCGTACATGGCCCTTGCCTGCATGTCATTCCGTGCCCTCTCCTCCTCCAACATCTTTATCGTCCTCTCCTCCAACTCCCGCTGCCTCTCCGCCGCCTCCACCAGAAGTTTCTCCGTTCTATCTCTCTCACTCTGTATAGCAGCCTGCAACACCACTCACATGACCATTTGTAATCATTGATGGAAGCGCACACAATGTAATGGAGAAAGATAGCTGAGTACGTATCACTAACCTTGATGGCGAGTTGCACTGGCCGTTCACGAGGCCTTATCTCAGGAGCGGAGCTCGACTGGCACGCCTTGATCTCCGGGAGAGTGCTAGGACAACGGATAAGTCCATCTCCAATGGCTATGGAGCCATGGGACCTCCCGCCACCAGATATCATCACCAGCTCTGGATCAATGGGACCCTGGCTCGGGTTAAAGTCCTCCCCTTTCCTCGCCTTCCCCTCATCTCTATATCTCACGAGCTTGTTGTGGGAGGAGATGTTGGTGAAGTTGTTTGCATCATCAAGGTCAGACTGAGAGAAAGCCTTGACTTTCTTGAAAGAGGCAGTGTGGGCCATGGCATACAGGTCGTACACCTCTGGCACCTTATCCACCTTATTGTGGCGTGCCTGAAAGAGAGAAACAATGTAAATTAGTAATTAAAGGGCTCAAGCTAGCATGATGAATGAATTGCATGAATCATGAAGCAAACCACATACCCAGTTCCGCCCGAACTGATATAAGTTGGAGCTACCTTGATGGTGTGGCACACCTTCCATTTGGGCACATTTGTCCTTGGCCTCGTTGTGGAGGGCTAGCCATTCTTTTGAGCACCACTCATTGACCAACACCTCCCAACAATCCATCCGATCCGCACACCATCTCGGAGGCGCCTAAGTTAGCAAATAGAAACTTGAGCGCTACGGCTAAGAATTACTAAATGAAGGAACTTAAGTAGAAGGCCTTAAGAATTACCTTCATGTACTGCTCCTTACTCAGGAACTTATCGCGGCACGCTGGCTTGGTCTTCTTGATACCACGCAAGGCGTAGTAGTCTCGAACAGCCTGCACCCGAGCCTCGTGCCGTAAGTTCTGTAGTAGGCGCTTGCAGACGTTCTCGATAACATGTGCCGCGTCATCCCTCCTCACACCTGTAGAATGTCTGCAATCAAATGAGACAATATTGATTAGTACAATTAATAACTAGCTAGTTGAAGATTTTTAAATGTGTAAAGGAGAAATTACCCAGAACTTTCTGATCACCATGTCTGCCCTCGTGTCGCACAAGACACCGTCGATAATCTCATCCGGCGGGGCCGGGGCAGCCAAGTAGTGCTCCCAGCTCAATCCAAGCTCTGGAAGCCGACCCTCACCAGGCAACGTGACAAACCCCGGGAAGTTTTGCCGGCAAAGAACTCCAAGGACGGAGTTGGGCCGGCGGACACTATGATGGTGGTCCCAACCCCTGCAGCATGACAAGGCCAACGCATTAGTTATTTGAAGAAACGTGAGTGCAGAAGGTACAAAAATATTAAATGCACTTACGTACCTCTCCCCATCAGGGAAAATCAACCACCTCTGCTCGCGGGTCGCCGGCACGGACGGTAGACGGTGCCCCCCTCCTCCTCAATATCAGTCGGCTCCCCGCCATCATCAGCATGGCCACTCGGCTCCTCGGGCTGATCCGGCCAGGTACCCCATCCGGACGTGTGCTCCTCCGGGGTCTCGTGGGCCGAACTCTCGTGGGCCGAAGGCCAGTCGACCCGAGGCTCGTGGGCCCAAGACCCGTGGACCGGAGTCCGTGTAGCCTCCTACTCGTACGAGTCCACCCTAGCAGTCACGTGCTCGGGTGAAACAGCTGGGGGTGGCGGCGAGGAAGGCGCCGTAGCAGTCACCCTACCTCCTCTCCCGCGACCACATGCCCCACCTCCTCTCTTCCTACCTCGTCCCCTGCTGGGCACCGCGGTCGACGAAGAAGGGCCCGACGGTGTCGCCATACTGTCCAGCAACGCTCGGCGGAGAGGTGCGTCTGCAATGGAAGACCTCAGACCACGCGCCGACGAAGAAGGGGCCTTGGCGCGCTCCCGACCAGCGCCCACCATCTTTCAACACCTGCCATGACAAACAGTAAACGAAATTAGTACAACATAAAAAAAGACCGACATGAATAATAATATGTGTATCACTTAAGTGTATCATCATCAAGTACAACATAAAAAAAATTAATACCTGACACTACTAATAATCTCGATCAGTATCATCAATAAATGCATAATCATCATCATCACTATAATCAATGACGGGCTCATAGGGTTCAGTGGCATCAACATGTGGAAGGCCACCTTGACGTAATCGGTCAAGCAATGACAGGTCATCCGCAGCAGTAACCTCTTCTTGTTCCGGCTCTTCTTGTTCCTCCTCTGGGGTGATGTCGGATTCACTGTCGCTGTCTACTTCAATGTTTTGGGGTGAAGTATAGCGGTTCTTGAAACGCTTTTTGGAAAGACGTGTCTCTTGGAAGAATTCTCCTTCATATGTGTCTGGGTTAATGTGAGGTTCATAATCCTCTTCCTTTGGGGGAGATAGTCTAGCACGTGGCGGCACTTCATAAACGACATCCCAACCTTTCAGATTTGGATTAGTTTGGCAGGCCCACGGTAGATAGAATACTTGGGTCGCCTGTTGAGCCGTAATATAGACATCAGGAACATCTAAATGGGTGCTTTGGTTGATTTCAACTAGCCCTATATGTTCATGAGTCCTTCTAGTCTCCTTCGGCTGAAACCAATAACATTTGAAGACTACGACATTCGGTGGGTTTTCACCATAGAATAGAAGTACATAAATTGCTTCAACTCTCCCATAATACTCGGTACCTCCTTCGCCGATAGTAGATACACAACAATTTGTAGACTTTCGGTCGGCCATAGATAGCTCTTTGCCATAGGTACGAAAGCGATACCCGTTGATGTCGTATTTGTCAAATGAACGGACCTTATAGTCAAAACCATTAGCGACTTGTCTCAATTCGGCGTCCATAGACTCTGAATTAGCCTACAAGTTTAATATGAAAGGATTGTTGCATTACGCACAAATTAGCGAATGAAATGAAATTGTCTAATAGAAATTACCGTTTGTTTGAACCAAGAGATGAAACCGGGATAGCCGCCTCCTTGCTTTGCAAGAAGCTCATACTCTTCGACAGAATCCTTTTGGATCACCGCTCCATACGAGAATAAGGCGACATATCGACTATATGAAATATCCAGGAATAAGAGCAGTTCAAAGGAAATAGAAGTTGCGAAACAATGTACCGAGAACTTACTTGATGTACGGCCGCACTTCTATCAGGTTGTTGAAGATATACAACGAAATGATCCGCCATTGTTCGTTATCCAAAGATACTGGATTTCAAACACTGGCTGGTGCGAGATTCCCTTTGAATAGGCTGAGGTTGGATCCACCCTTTTTAGGGTCGTCAGCATTGTACCGAGGCTTCGGATTATGCAAATGACGATTTTTGGCTTCGTAGTGTGCTGTCACAAAGTTTGCCGCCTCCTCAGTGATGAATGCCTCAGCCATCGATGCTTCAATTCTACGTTTATTTTTACATTTTTGTCGAAGCGTCTTCTGCATCCTCTCAGTTGGGTAGCACCAACGATTTTGCACGGGCCTCCCCAATCTTGCCTCGGTCGGGAGATGCAAAATCAAATGTTGCATTGGATTAAAGAAGCCCGGTGGAAAGATCTTCTCTAACTTGCAGGTCAACTCCGGCGCCAACTCTTCCATTTCTTCTAGCACGCCAGGCGATAGTTCTTTCGCACAAAGAAAACGGAAGAAATAGCTAAGTTCTGCCAGTACTAGCCATTCATCCTCAGGGATGAAGCCACGCAACATCACCGGCATTACCCGCTCAATCCATATGTGCCAATCATGACTCTTGAGACCAAATATCTTCAATTTATCAAGACTGGCTCCCCTCTTTAGATTCGCTGCATACCCATCGGGGAACATCAACTGCATTTTCACCCACAAGATAATTTCCCTCATAGTTGGCCTTCCAAGATTGAACCATGCCTTTGGCTTCGTCCAGTTCTGCTTTCCTTTCGGTTCTTTCATGTTTTGTAACGGCCTATCACATAGCGCCTCCAGATCGACTCTAGCCTTAGTGTTATCCTTTGACTTCCCATCTATGCCGAACAATGTACCAAAAAGTGCCTCGGCGATATTCTTCTCAGTGTGCATCACGTCGATGTTGTGTGGGCAAAGGAGGTCTTTGAAGTAAGGCAGATCCCATAAGCATGTTTTGTGAGTCCAGGCGTGCTTAGAATTATACCCCTTGAAGTACCCTGGACGCTCTGGATCTGGCTCTAGAGCGTTTAACTGATCCAGGGTCTGTTGGCCTGTCAATGCAGGTGGTGCAGAGTTTTTGACAACTCTACCTCTGATGAAGTTCTTCTTGTCTTTCCTGAACTTATGGCGAGGATTCAGGAACTGTCTATGCATGTCGAAGCAAGAAAACTTGCGACCGGCCTGAAGCCAACGAAACTCAAGAGCTCCCTTGCATGTGGGGCACGGGAACCTTCCATGCACACACCAGCCAACGAATAGCGCATACACCGGCAAGTCATGCGTCGAGTACATGTACCAGACACGCATTATGAAGTTCCGTTTGCTATAGGCGTCGTATGTCTTGAACCCATTATCCCAGGCTTCTTGCAATTCGTCCTTAAGCGGCTGCATGTACACATTCATATTTTTCCCCAGATAGTTGGGCCCTAGAATTATCAACGTCAGGAAAATGTTCTTTCTTTGCATAATCTGTCCGGGGGGAGATTGAGTGGAAAGACAAATATGGGCCAACAACTGTATTGGGCTGCCGTCATACCAAACACACTGAACCCATCCGTGCTGATGCCGACTCGAGGATGCCTCGGATCTGCCGCTTTGTCACCATGTAATTCATCAAACTTTTTCCACGCAACACCATCCGATGTGTGTACAATCATCAGATTCCCATCTGCATCTAGTTCGGTTCTTTTGCCCATTTTGTGCCATGTCCTCTGTCTGGCCATCTCTTCGACAATGAAAAGACGTTGAAGTCTTGGTACGATTGGCATATACCGAAGAACACTAACGGGGATTTTGGTCTGTGTCGTCTCACCCATACCGTTGTCTACCACAACATACCTGGAAGACTTGCAAATGGGACAATAGTTCAAGTCCGCATAGTCAAGCCTAAACAAGACACATCCTTTCTCACAGGCATGTATCTTATCATAGGGCATCTTCAGTGCATGGAGGATTTTGTCCGACTGGTACAGGTTTGCAGGCATTACATGGCCTTTGGGTAGAAAGCGTCCAAATACTGTCATCATTGCATCGTAGCATTCTCTGCCCAAGTTGAACTGAGCCTTCAGAGCCATTACTTGTGAGATGGCATCCAACTGACAAAGCTCAGTGTGCTCATGGAGCCGACGTTTTGAAGACTCCAACATTTCATTGAAGGCCTTTGCAGATTCCTCCATCTCCTCGTCCGAATCCCGAGCATCATCGAAGTCTTGCACCATGTTTTCCATCCTGGTACCATGCTCGTCCGTGCAACGACGATCCACCTCAGCTCGGTCACGTTGGGCAGACTCACCATGAAATGTCCACACCGTATAATCGGGCGTAAAACCACTCTTCTGCAGGTGTTTGCCCATTTCAGCCTCTGTCCTCTTTTCCCAATTGCCACACCGTAAACAGGGGCACCAGGTTTTCCTCTGGCCATTTGCAAATGCGGCTCGCACAAACCCCTTGGTTTTTGTGAACCATTCACTGCTCCATTTGTTCTGACCAGTGTGACCGGTGTACATCCACGCACGATCACTCATCTTGACTTTCAGAGCTACTAGACACACAACAAATATATATATATAATTCACCATGTATATATTCATCAGTTGATCTACTTTGTCAATTTTATTACGTCCATGCAACCTACACTCTAATAGGTAATGATAGGTCCTAATCCCACCCGAGTATGTTTAGATTGGGTTCATTTTCCCATGCTATGCTCCGGATCCTACGCAAAATTTCGGCAGCACCTCCCCGCTGTTCTCCTGATACACGTCTCTGCAATAAACAGAGAGGATGTGTACCTGGAGAACAACAGGGGAGGCACTGACGAAACTTATGCGTCAGATCCGGAGCAAAGCATATGGGAAAACGAACCCAATCTAAACATACTCGGGCTGTCCATGGATAGCGTTAGACAATTCGAAAGAATCAAGGTTATAAATATGCAAATGCATGCATATTTATAACTATGACGCTTTCGAACGGGAGACACATATTGGTTACGCATACTGATGATTCAAGACACATATATAGCTAGCTATCAAGTTTCATCGGCACGAACACCGGAACAGAGCAAATAATTAACGGTGGAGGAGGACATGTCATTTGTGCTCACCCACGAACGAAGGGGCAGAGCTCGTCAAACGCACGGCGAGGTCGTCGACCACCAAACCTCGCAGCGATGAAACAACTGCACATTTAAATCTACCCGATCAACACAATTATATATGATGTTTTCATAACAAAATCGAAAAATATATGACCTAACTAATAATTCACAAATATATGACCCTATCAGGGTGTCGGGGTCGGGGTCGGGGTGTGGGTCGGGGTGTGGTGTCAGGGTGTCGGTGGTCGGGGTAAGGGTGGGTGTGGTGTCAGGGTGTCGGGGTGTCGTGTCGGGGTCGGGGTGTCGTGTCGTGTCGGGGTGTCGTGTCGTGTCGTGTCGGGGTGTCATGTCGGGGTGTCGCGTCGGGGTCGGGGTGTCGCGTCGGGGTCGGGGTGTCGTGTCGAGGTGTCGCGTCGGGGTGGGGGTGTCGGTCGTCCGGGTGTCAGGTGTCGGGGTGTCGTGTCGTGTCGGGGTGTCGTGTCGTGTCGTGTCGGGGTGTCGTGCCGGGGTGTCATGTCGGGGTCGGGGTGTCGTGTTGGGGTGTCGCGTCGGGGTGGGGGTGTCGGTCGTCGGGGTCGGGGTGTCGGTGGTCGGGGTGTCAGGTGTCGGGGTGTCGGTGGTCGGGGTCGGGGTGTCGGTGGTCTTCTTCTTCTTCTCCTCCTCTCCTCTAGCTTTCTCCTCCTCCTCCTCCTCTCCTCTCTCTTCTTCTTCTTCTTCTTTCTTCTCCTCCTCCTCCTCCTCCTCTTCTTCTTCTTCTTCTTCTTCTTCTCCTTTTTCCTCTTCTTAAACCTAGCATAACAGGAAAAAAACTACACCTAAACCTAACTACACCTAAAACTACACCTAAATCTAAACTAAACTAAATCTAAAACTAAACTAGAAGTAATCTAAACTAAAAAACAGAAAAAACAGAAGAAAAAAAAGGAGAAGAGGGGTGCGACCGGGGCTCACCTGCGGCAGGGGTGGGAGGCCTGTGGCACGCTGGCAGGGCCCAGGGGCGCCGGGCGGTGGGGTTGCTCGCCGACGGAGGGGCGCTGGCCGGGCGATGGTGGCGACGAGGCCACAGCTATGGGGCGGCGGGGTGGCGCTGGCCGGGCGGAGGGGTGGGGGCGACGGGGCGGAGGGGGCGACGGGGCGGAGGGGTGGGGGGCGATGGGGCAGAAGGGGCGGCGGGTGGCGGGGCGACGGGGCGGCGGCGGGCGACGGGGGGCGGCGGCGGCGGCGGTGGGGTGGGATGTGGTGGCGGGGCGCGTCGGGGAGGAGAGAGGGAGAGAAGACAGAGTAACGGGAGGGGGTAGGGGCCGTTAGGTACTCTCCTCTTTGTCGTCCGCCAATCTTTGCCGTCCGCCTTTATGTCTCTTTGCCGTCTGCTAGCAGACGGCAAAGAGGTGGGGCGTTAAGTTTTTTCCAAACGGGCGGGGGGTGGGGGCCACCTCTCTCTTTGCTGTCTGCCAGCGGACGGCAAAGAGCTTGCAGATGGCAAAGACCTGTTTTGTCGTCTGCCATTTCTTTGCCGTCTGCTTTTGGGTAGCTGATGGCAAAGAGCTTCTTTGCCGTCAGCTAGCAGACGGCAAAGAGCTGGCAGATGGCAAATTAGCTGATTCCAGTAGTGGTTCCAAAACTAACTCTCCCGAAGGTTTCATTCCGTTTGGACTCCGTTTGATATTCCTTTTCTTCGAAACACTGAAATAGGCAAGAAAACAACAATTTGGGCTGGGCCTTCGGTTAATAGATTAGTCCCAAAAATAATATATAAGTGTTTAGTAAAGCCCATAAACATCCAAAACAGATAATATAATAGCATGAATACTTCATAAATTATAGATACGTTGGAGACGTATCAGCATCCCCAAGCTTAATTCCTGCTCGTCCTCGAGTAGGCAAATGATAAAAGGAAGAATTTATGAAGTGTGAATGCTAGTAGGTGCACAAGTTTGATCAATGGTAATTTCAATCACCTTTTCTAGCATCATCATATGTCATAACAGTAGCTCATCTCATAAAACTTTTCATGATCAAGTAATAAACTGTTCACATGTTAAAGTATAGATCATAAACTTTCTTGAAAACTAACAAACCGTGTTATTAGTCATCAAAAAATTACAATTCATCTTATTTTCAGGAAGAGTCTATGTCAGAGCTTTGATTCAGCAAACTTCACATACTCAACTATCATTTAGTCTTTCACAATTGCTAACACTCACGCGATATTTATGGGTTCAAAGTTTTAATCAGACACAGAGAAAGATAGGGGCTTATAGATTTGCCTCCCAACCTTCTACCTCAAGGGTAATGTCAACAATAATAGTTCATGATGCCTTACATCCAATTGGATATATATATATATATCAGGATCTTTCCAACACAATGTGCTTGCCAAAGGATAAAATGTAAAAAGGAAAGGTGAAGATCACCATGACTCTTGCATAAGGTATAAAACAAGAATAAAAGATAGGCTCTTCGCAGAGGGAAGCAGAGGTTGTCATGCGCTTTTATAGTTGGATGCACAAAATCTTAATGCGAAAGAACGTCACTTTATATTGCCACTTGTGATAGGGACCTTTATTATGCAGTCTGTCGCTTTTATTGCTTCCACATCACAAGATCATATAAAGCTTATTTTCTCCACACTAATAGATCATACATATTTAGAGAGTAATTTTTATTGCATGCACCGATGACAACTTACTTGAACGATCTTACTCAATCCATAGGTATGTATGGTGGACTCTCATGGCAATACTGGTTTAGGGGATGTTTGGAAGCACAAGTAGTATCTCTACTTGGTGCAAAGAATTTGGCTAGCATGAGGGGGAAAGGCAAGCTCAGCATGTTGAATGATCCATGACAATATACTTTATTTCGGATATAAGAAAACATAACCCATTACGTTGTCTTCCTTGTGCAACATCAACCTTTTAGCATGTCATATTTTAATGAGTGCTCACAATCATAAAAGATGTCCAAGATAGTATATTTATATGTGAAATCTCTCTTCCCTCAATATTCTTTCATGAATTGTTCAAGTGACCAATACAATGTCTGCTAACCTTCAATAAATTTACCACCTCTACTTCTTATATGTGAAGGCATTACTCCCCATGGGAAAGGCATATGAAACATATATAATTTCAGATTTATGACATTCAAATCATTCAACCATTTACTCATAGGATATAAGTGAAGCACACGAGTAAATGACAAACTACTCCAAAAAGATATAAGTGAAGATCAATGAGTAGTTAAATAATTATGTAGTTATGTGAAGACTCTCTCTCATTTAAGAATTTCAGATCTTGGGATATTATTCAAACAGCAAGCAAAATAAAATGACATTTCAAGGATAGCACTCATCATGTGAAGAAGCAAAAACTTAGGCTCGACCGATACTAACCGATAATTTGTTGAAGAAGAAAGGTGGGATGCCTACCGGGGCATCCCCAAGCTTAGATGCTTGAGACTTCTTGAAATAATATCTTGGGGTGCCTTGGGAATCCCCAAGCTTGAGCTTTTGTGTCTCCTTAATTCCTCTCATATCACGGTCTCCCTAAATTTCAAAAGCTTCATCCACACAAAACTCAACAAGGACTCATGAGATAAGTTAGTATAAACCAATGCAAAAACCTTATCATACTCTATTGTAGCAAATCACTAAAATTATTATTCAACATTGCATACTAAATGCCTCTGCATATTTAATAGTCCTATTCTCAAATAGAATCATTAAAGTAGCAAACGTATGCAAACAATGCAAACATAACAGCAATCTGCCTAAACAGGACAGTCTGTAAAGAATGCAGCAAGATCCATACTTCCCTAGCTCCAAAAATTATGAAAGAAAATTACCACTGTAGTAAATTTATCAGAGCTTATTATGCAAAAGGTTTCAACATTTTATCACATCCTGAATTTTCTAGGGAATTTTTGCAACAGCGGTAAACTTTTTGTTTTCAAACAGCAACATGTAGACTTGTAAAATAAGCATATGAAAGCATCATAGTCCCTAGCTTCCACAAACAGATTAGCACTAAAGTCCCTAGCTTCCATTCTATTATTGGAAGCGATTATTTCTGGGTTCTTTAGAAACAAGATAAGAGATAGCGCACTGAACAAATTATTGTCACTGCTATGATATACTCCATTATTTTGATCCAAAAAGGGAAATCAGAGATGACATGCAAGAAAAGAGACTACAAAACATAAAATTGTGCCAAACATAAGTTGCAACTTAGTGAAGAACTTGATAGGATGGTGGTGGTGCCCTCTAGCTGGAAGAGCTGCATTATCACTAAGGACTCACTGCAGAGGAAACGACACTGACTATCTACCATGTACATCAATGAAAAGTGAGGAATGGGAAAAATAGGAAAAAGGCCTTTCGAATAGCATAATACCATAAATCACATGTAAAATATCTAGTTCAAGTATTTTTTGTGCTATTTGAGTTTTAGTTTGAAAGACTAAATTACATCTTGAAGTGAAAATCTTCCCGTGGTCAGTGATGGAGCCAAGGGGGCAGTGGTGAATCCACGTTATAGCTGTGGGTCAGCTGACCCCATAGTTTTTTTTCTAATCTATCATATACATTTGTGTGTCTATATTAAAAATCCAAAAAATATGTAAAATATGTGATAATCATCTCTTTGACCACACAAATTTATCGTCCTGGCGCCGCCCCTGCAAGGGGGCACGTGCTGAGATCTCGCGACCAACTCATGGCTCTGGCACCTAGATATAGCAAGCTTCCACGCATCCCTGTCCATAGCTAGTTCTTTGGTGATTTAGTCACAAACAAGTTGGGGTAGGCTAGAGTTGCAACCCATAAGATCTCGTGAACAACTCATGGCTTTGGCACCTGGATAGCAAGCTTCCACGCATCCCTGTCCATAGCTAGTTCTTTGGTGATACTCCATTCTTCAGGTCTCTCTTAACGTACTCTTACCATGTCAAATTCGGTCTACCCCGGTCTCTCTTCACTACAAAAAAAAGACACTTCCGTGATGATACGTGTTTGTCACAGTAGGTCACGTTTTCTGTCATGCATGTACATCCATGACAAATTTATGACAGAATCAAGATAGTCATACCTGTGCTGTCGTAGAAGTGTTCCATGACATTACCAAAATTATCATCATGGAAGTGTCCACTTCCATGACGATAAATCGCGCGTCACAGAAGTGCTTTCGTCAAGGGTGACCGACACGTGGCATCCACCGTAACGGAACACCATTAAGCTATCGGGTCCGGTTTTGGATCCGGTAACCCGTTAACAGCCCCGACCAATGGGGATTTTCCACGTGTAAAATCATCATTGGCTGGAGGAAACACGTGTCGGCTCACCGTTGGGACAGATGTCATCCACTCATTGGACCCAAAGCGCCTATGATACGTCGACACGTGGCACGGCCCAACAGAGGCCCATATAGGTTAAAAAGGCCGGCCCAGTCAAAGGCTCGTAGTACTTACTCAGGTACTAGTGGGACAGCCCAATAACGGCCTGCTTAATAAAGGCCCATTTATGGCCCGAAGCCAGATCTGGCCCGTTAATTGTTCGCCGAATATTTGGGCCCATTTACGGCCCGAAGCCAGATCTGGCCCGTTAATTGTTCGCCGAATATTTGGGCCCAATTACAGCCTAGTGACTTTCGGCCTGTTAGAGGCCCGATGTAGACATGGGCCCATTTCAGCCCGGTGTGACTTTCGGCCTGGGAATGGCCCGTGCTGCCCATGGGCCATATATGGTCCGACGGGACATCGGGCCCACTAACGGCCCCTGATAAAGGTGGCAACAGTTAAGCCCAATGTGACTTTGGGCCTGTTAAAGGCATGTCGCATAATTCGGCCCGTTGATGTCTGTACTAAGCTTTCGGCCTCTTAAAGGCCCATGATATCAGTGGGCCAACTAAGGCCCAAGATATGATTCGGCCTGGTAACTACCCGTGATATAACTGGGCCCAAAAAGGCCCGGTTTACATTTCAGCCTGCTGAAGGCCCGTCGACGACTAGTGAAAATTAAGGCCCAATATGCATTTCGGCCTAAAGGCCCATGGTTACATCTGGGCCGTAACAGGCCAGTAGAATATTCAGCCTGTTAATGGCCCAACGCTACCTGGGCCAAACTAAGCACTGGGTCCACAAAAGGCCCAACTAAAATATAGGCCGGTGTAAGTTGTGGGCCTCGCGCAAAGTGTGAAGGCCCCAATCATTCGGGCCCAAGAATGATGCAGGCCGGCCCAATTGTGGCCCACTAAACACCAGGCCCGTTAGAGGCGAATGTTTTGGCCCGGTCGACTACATCTGATTTTTTTTCAGATAGCGAATGATGGCAGTAACTAGTAGGAATTAAGAACAAACCTACTCTATACAATAAAGAAATTACGGCATAGTAACTAAGAATAAACCTACACTATACAATAAAGGATTTATGGTATATTACATCCATTGGGCATCGAAGTTCGCCACGAGTGATCATAAAGCGCAACGAAGAAGCAGATTACAAAAACTGGGCACCATTGCAGCGTAACAAAATAATACTGAACCGAGACCACTTCCAAGACAGTTCAAGAAAGGTTAGCCTTGCGCGGGAACTGCTGCGCAAGCTGCTGAGCAAGGCTGTGAGACCGGCATAGCATGTCGGTCATAGCTTCCAGGTGTAGCTGTTTAGCGATGAGGTTCTCATTGGTGTTCTCCGCAACCTTTCTTAGAGATAGGACTTCAAGTCGAAGTTGAGTTGCAGAATGCCTTTCTGCTAGAACTTGGGACTGAAGAAGTCGAACTGATTCAGACAACGAATTCTGTGAGCTTGTCTGACTGCTAGTCTCAAGTAACTTGAACACTACATCAAGACAAGACTTTGGGGTTGTCTCGCTATCTTCAAGATGTTTTGCCTTCTTTGCTGCAATATATGTTGGGTTTGTCGCACAGCCTTCAGCAGACTTGTGCATGCCATCAGGCATATCACCCTGAAACAAAGCAGAGAGATGATAGGTTTTGCACGTGTATAAACAAAGATGATAATTGTGCTGTCAATTCCATCCAATTTCAAATTAGAAAATAAAGAGTAAGTTCAAAATATCAATAGCATAATTTGGCATTGTTCATAATGCGGGGAGCTTCACCACACTACTGGATTACCATGTTAACATAACAAGCATAGATGAAGGGCAAAGAAAATCATTGTATCTATTTTGGTTAATGTGCATGGCATGTTGTTCATATCATCAGCCACATCAGTAAGATAAAACAGGAGATGACAAGGTGCAAACGTGGGTTGCTTCACCACACACTGGATTATAGATCCACAAAAACAAGCATACATATAGGGAGTATTGAGTAATGTGCATGGTATGAATAAGGAATTTGGTTTTACAAGTAAAACTTAGAACTTACGGTTCTTGCGAAGATGCATTTTGGTAGAAACAGCAAACTAAACAGCAGTAAACGATAGGGAGTATGAGCAAATTAAACAGCAGTTGAGGATAAAGGCTTTAGAAGGACTGACTTACATTAACAGTTAACACCGGCTTTATAATGCCCTTCTCCATGTCAAGGGAAGGATAACTCAAGAATTTCAGCACAGAATCATCTTCATAAGCATTGCCTGTACTCTACATTTTGTAGAGAGTAATTATAGATATGATAATACTGGAAGGGATAGAGGATAATGAAGATAAGATGCAGATTGATGCTACATAATCAACTACCAATCCCTGGAAGTACAAGCATTAGAGGACAAAATGTACTGACAAGAGCAATGGGCTACACTTCTGCACTGGCATTGTCTATGTATTCTACTTTTTGGTAAGATTAAATATAGATCTGATCTTTTTTAGTAAATGGTGGGCGAGGGAGATAAGATGCAGAATGCTACACAATGAACCAATCCCTCTTCCCATAATACAAGAGTGTTTTGAACACTGGTGTACTGTACAAAACGTTCTTATATTATGGGCTGGAGGGACTAGCTGTTAATGTAAGTACAGTCATAGATGACGTTCAGTCCTTACAAGAGGACTGCGGAGCTAAACCTCTTCAAAAGCATTGGGTTGATTCTAAATTTATGTAAGAGTCCATACGGATCTTATAATGTCCACCAAATGGACGATAATGAGGCTAACATGTGCAGTGATGCTACATAATCAAACAGCTATGAAAGTAAGTATGGTCATACAGGGCAAGAGGTACTCACAAGAGCAATGTAGTGTGCAGTATAGTTGCGAGATTCTGTGGTCCCTTGAGAATGAATGTTCTCCTGCTAACAGTTTTCGTACAAGTGAGAGTTAAGGCAAATGCAGAAATGTAGTTCAAATTGTGATGTGATATCATAGATAGTACCTTACGCTGCAGCCGGGACCAATGTGTAACAAGATTATTCCAGTCACCGTCGGATAAATGTAGCACCGGAGACTTCACAGAAATTTCGTTTAGAGGCTTTCCATCGAAGTGCGCTTGCCTCAGGTAGGAACGATACTTCATCGACGAGTGCTTGAAAAGCGCAACCAACCCTTGCTCGTCTTCACAATCCAGTTTGGTCCTCGCCTATTTAAAAGAATGAAATCGTGTGTCTTCTGTCAGCAGAAACATATGCAGTAATGACCATGAATAACATTAGTACATTACTTACGCGTAAGTTGCGGAGGAAGACTGGAAATTGTTCTGTGTCTGCGGTATAATCTTTCCATGAAGGAAAGATGCGCACAAAGTTCCTGACAACAATATAAGCTTTGTCTTCTAAACTGGGAAGAAATGGAACATGGGTCCTATTTGCTGCAATTAGGGCTCTCTCTGGTGCGAAAAGGGATTTGGCAACTGGATTTGGTGTACTCTTTGCTGGAATGGGGGTTTTGCGTCGTAGAGCTGGTGCTATGTCAACTGGCATAATCATAATGTTTGCTGCAGTTAGGGTCTGCTGTGTTGGGGCATCAGAAATGACCAGTGTAGTAGGGCTAGAGTCTGCTAGAGTTGGGGTGTTTTGTGGGTCAGGTGATATTGCAACTACACCTAATGGGCTATTTGATTTATCAGGTGCCACTACCTTTTCCAAATACTTTGCTTGCGCTCCTCCACGATCAGCAATCGCCCTCTTCCTTTTGAACGTCTGATACACAAGAACAGCATTTGAATGGATAAATATGGTATGATGACAGATGGAATATGTACTGAAAATGGATAGGCGGGCCGTATTCACATACACGATGTGTAAACTAAGCTAATGGCAGTTCAACAAAGTAGAAGCAATGCAAAGCATCAGTTGCAAGATATGTGCAACAAATATAACCTTGGAAAGTTAGAGCAAGCACCTTGATGGGTGAATAAGATAGGGCATCTTCCTCTGACTCCTCCACTAGGGAGCTACATTGACTTAGGTCTCCCTCTAGCTCAGAATCACTGTTAGGATCATATCTGAGCATGAATCTGTAGATGGAGAGCGTTTGCATTGCATTGCATCCAGACTTGATTTCAGTCCCTTAATGCCAAGTTTGACAGCCATGGCATTGTTCTGCTTTATTCTTTTCATGCGCGCAAGCTCATAATCATTATGATGTTGTTCAGAATCTAAGATTCATGAAAACATAAAAAGTAGTCAGATTATCTATGGAATGCATTGCGGATTCAACTCGAAGAGTGTCTCCCTATAAACCCCTGCATATGCAAAGTTCACCCCCCAACCGTGCTGACCAGACCACACACAGAAATACAAACCCCTTATGTCTCTATAACAGGCAGACGCACATTTCAAAACTGAAGTAGGAACATTAGAATTATATGAAATTCGTATTTGAACAAATAAACTAAGAAATTATGAGTGGCATAATGTTTAGCTTCAAGGGTGGAGTGTTGGTAGTGTGACACAAAGCAAGTAGGCAGATTGTATTCCCTGTAAAAGATCGAAGCCTATGTAAAAGCTGGAAATGACACTTTATTTCTATACAATGCAGTGTTCGTTGCCTACACATGATGGAAGAGATCACATAGAGAAATACTATTCACTCATGTCTACGGTTGCAGTATTTAGAAACAGGGTGGTCCACCCTAAAAGAATATTGACAACAAATATGACAAGGCAAGCATAGATGTAGTGAATCAATCATTTACTTGTGAGCTCACTAGGACAAGTATGCAGAATTGTAACTGCAGTAAGAGACCGTCCAAAATCCGAATCAAGAAGTTTGTCTAGCACTTATTGCTTGCAACTAATCGACGTGAATAATTGGATATTATATCGAATGAGTAAGAAAGACAAGTAAAAATTTCAACAAACCTGGCTTGCAGTAGTAATCTGGGTCAATGTCACTACGACCAACAATCCAAAATGACTAGTGGCTGTTCCTAGGGCCGGAATTTTGAAAACCCTGTGAACTTTACAGGTACTAAAGATTACCGAAATACATCTGAACCATTAAGTGTAGGTAGCACTGAGCACACAACAAACCCTAATGATAGTCCTGCCTAATGAGTAATGAATCAATTAGAAAATGGGTGACGAGGAGTGGCTGCTGAGTGTTGAGGACTTATATCAGGATAAATCGGGTTGGCTTAGTGGGTGCTGCACGCCTAAGCCCTGAACGGACTGGGAAGGTAGGCACGGCGGCGCGCCCGGGCAGCGGTGACGCTGTTGGGCGAGCGGCTCCTGACCTCCTGTTAGTCCGGCGTCTCCTCCTAGAGTCATGTCGTTCGAGGGCGGCAAGTCGACGGCGAGGCAGGCGGCTGGGGGTGAGTAGAGATCGGAAGCGCGCAGCAGAACAGAGGGGAATCGGGGCCTGGGACGACCCAAAATCCCAGGGTAGGCCAGCCCACCGTGGGCACCCTGTAGAGATACACACCCGAGCGGCGAACATGCATTTTCGAAACTAATTTAGGAACATTTAGCTGACCAATTAAACGAATCTGTTTTAATAATATCAAATTTATATTTGAACAACTAAGCTTGTTTAGCTTGATGGGTCGAGCAGTGCTATTATGACACGAAGCACGTATTCTGATCGTATAGTGATCATAAAAGGGGGAAACCGGAGAAATGATATTTAGCAGCCATTGTTTGCTTCAAACTAAGAACTAAATTCTAAGGGCTGAAAAGAAAGTAGAGTAACCAAGTTAAGATCTATTTTCTGGTTGAGATCAAAAAGTTGAGGAGATATGAAGTACCACCTCTCTTGCGGCGCCGTGTAGGCATTGGGGGTGCGATGGCTGTCGGTGGCATTGAAGCAGATCTATGATGGTAGACGGGTGCATCGGGGGATAAGTCCCATTGCGGTGGAAGAGAAGGTCGTGTGAGTGGCCCCGGCCAAGAGGACGACGGCGCCGATGAAGTGAGAGGACGTGATGCAAGGCTCTTGGTCCGTCGCCATGGATGAGAAACGTCCATCTATAGCAGTGGACGACGCGGTCTTGGTAGGTGCTCCGGCATGGTGGAGGACGGTGGCGATGGATGTGGTGGAGGACGGCAGCGATGGATGTGGTGGAGGACGGCGGCGATGGATGGGGTGGCGGACGGAGGCTGGTGTGGGGATGGTGTTCTAACGCGGACCGTGTATGAATGGGAAAATGGAGGGAGAGGTACGGGGAACCATGTTTTTGGGACGCGCCTGTTTGAAATATGGGAAAGTTACGAACTTAGCCCCCGTTTAAAATTTGGACGTCTCGTCGGTTGGGGATACGACGGTAATCTCGCATCTCGCCAATATTTGCCCAGAGCAATTTCGGGCGAGGAGAGGGTGTTTGGCACCCATGGTTGGCGCCCACGGTGTATGAACGGGGCTGACGGGTAGGGCGGTTGTGTCACATCTGAGTGAAGTTACAAACCTGCCCCTATTGAAAATATTTGCCTACATCGATTTCGGCCGAGTCGAGTTTGTTTTGCCGCCCACCGTGTATGAATTGGGAAATGGAGGGAGAAACAGAGGTCTTTCGGACGGGCTTGAATCAAATGTGTTTTGCCGCCCATGTTTGGCGCCCACCGTGTCAGAATGGGCTCAGAGGCGGTCGTGTCACGTCTTATTGAAGTTACTATTCTACCCCTATTTAGAGCAGTGGAAATCGGGCCGATGGATTGTCCGTGTAATGGGTAGACAATAATTTCCATCTCCCAAACACTTGGCTTCGGGCAGCCGGCGTGGGAGTGGACATTTTGCCGCTTCTTTCGAATTTTGGGACAATAAGCATCCACGTTTATCCTGGCAACTAAATTCGAATCCATTTTGTATTCCTATACGAATCTTTATAAATCATTCTATGTGTTTTTATATATCTTCAAAAGGATGACAAAGATGTATTCCACTGTCATATATGAATATGGTTTACAAATGCAGATACTCAAATTCAGAAGCTAGAATCCAGTTTAAGGTGGATTCGAATATTTGGAACACTTCATGTCCAACTCAAATGTCACACGCAGCATAATGTGTACTCCCATTTAGATATGTACACAAGCGATGTATCAAGATTCAAATACCGAGTGAATCAACCAAGAATGTACAGAACTAACAGACATATAAACACTTATAGAGTATATGGATCAATAATATCAACTAACATACATAAGCCAGGCCGCTGTACTTTTCTTTGCTACAACAGCATCCTTTTTTTAGCCAAGCTACTACAGCATCTTGGCCCTTTCCGATGCGTGCCACTTATGGTCCATCTATACTACTATTATTGCTGAATGCACATTCAGCCCGATTGGCATATTTGTAGGTCTGGCACAGGGAACAATCAAAATGAAATGTCTCCGAGTCTTATCAATTAATACAGACTTGTGCTCAAATAAAATTACAAACCAATAAACAAAAAACAATTATTACATGATCTCTAAAACAAATGGTTTGTTTGATTACATGAACAAACAACACAAAGGTTATTCAACGATGGAAAGAACATTTCACCTATGATTTACCAAGTGGGAATTTAATTTCCTTTTTTCCTTCAGGACCTTAACAGTGTGGTCAGTCTCAGCTTGCTTCGTTTTGAAATCCACCAAATATTTAATGGTTGTCTTGAGTACTGCTACTGATTGTGCTGTTTGCTTCCTCAACATGTCAACTTCCCCCTTCCTCAACATGTCAACTAGTTTAGCCTCTAGAGCATCAGCAGTTGGCAATTCATAATGCACGATTGGGCTGGTGCCACTGCTGTGGGATGATACAGCGTCCATGGGGACCTCGCTCTTTGATCTTGGGCTAATCTGTTTTGCCATTAAAGTTCCGATCTGATTCAGAAAAGTTGAAGTTAGCAAAACATCTCAACTGGGAGTTATAACAGCAAACCAGTTAAACAAACAAGGAATTAAAGAGTTTCAATTCGATGCTGAAAAGTAGTTATTAACATCATTGTAACCCGTTGTTGCAGCAGCAAAGCAGTTAAACAAACAAGTAGCTATTTAAGTTCAGGCAAATAGGTAATTCTTAACAGTAAGTATTAAACACATAGATAGGTGCAGTCTATAATAGGATTAACAGGTGGTGGCATTATGTAATCAGTAGCAAACTAAATTAAGCCAAGCAACGTAATTGAACAATTTTGCAATAAGTGGCTAACTAAAATTCTGAGAAGCGGGTAACTGAACTTACGCTAGTTCTTTGTACAGGCACACTGCAACTTCTTTTTCGCTTACAAGGTTGTATGAAGGAGTCCATGGCATCAATTGCTTGGATACGCAGTCCCAATACTTCTTTCTTCCCACACTACATTGGTAAGTCGAATGGTTAATCTGGTAAGATGGTGCGTCCTTGATATGTTATATGAGGACATGTAGTCAGACTAGTTGTAGCCACACACATCACACTGGCTTTTACTGTATATTTCATGCGATTACTTTTGGCATATCGAGATCTAAGCAATCTACAATAGGATGAAAAGACTGGCATCCTTCACATTATTGGCGAACTCAGTTCATAGAAACAAGCAATTCAACCATTCTGTGGGTAAATCAAAAGCGCCACTGGAATATTTTTCACTACCCCTATCATACACGCAAAAAGGGGCGACGCCACCATAGGGGCTGGTATGGGCGGCCGCCTCGAGTGGCTCGAAAGTGTGCACCTAGTTTGAGTCGTCCAGGTTGGCCCAGGCTAGTTTTGTTCGTCCCAACACACGAGCAGGCAATGTAAAAAATAAAGAAAAATGTTTCAATTTGGATAGGCCAATAACATAAGTGCAAGGCAGGCCCTATATCAGGCTCGCAGCCCAAACGAGCACCTCCCATATCGATCGACAACAGGAAAAATCCCAATTCATCCGCTCCAGCCTCCAGTCTGGTTCGCTCCTAACCTAGCCGCCGCTGGACAGACCGACACAGCACTTCCTCGCGCCCCCGTTGGAGGGCGGTCGCCGGGCTTCAAGCGAATGGAAGGACAAGAAGATGAAGATCCAACCCTGGGTGTAGCCTGCGTGGGAGGCAACGGCGGCAGCACGGGCATGGCATCGAGCTTGCACAAACGGACAGTCACAGCTTGCAAGAGTAGCATGCGCAACGAGCAGGTACATCACAGCCCTGATTATATCTAATTCAACTCTTCAATTTCTGGCCAATAGTTAAACCTGAAGGTGTTGTAAAACTGCTTGTATGTAGGGAATCTATGAGAAAATGAAACCAATTTCTACTTATTTTATAACTCCCCCAAAATACTGAACTGACTGAATCTGATGTATCTAATCAAGTTTCTGGTGCAAACTTCCAAGCTCATGTTGTTCTTGAGCCTGAAGTGTCTAATGAACAGACTGCTAATGAAGGATTTGATGCAAACATTTTACATGCTCCTGGTGATGAACATATAGTGTCTAATGAGGCATCTAATGCAAGCATTTTGCAAGCTCCCATTGAAGGATTTAGTGTCTAATGATGATCTGCTATGTTGAGAGAGACATAGAGATTTGCAGGCATTGATGACAAGCAAATTATAGTGCATTTTCATGGCTTGAGGAAACGTCGAGGCCATCTACCAGAAAGTCCCCGTATCATGACAACGTAGCATAAATACGTTTCTAATCTGTTGTTTGAAACTATTGGCATACTTGTGCAGGATAGATATATTGATATGCAGTTTGCGCACTGGTTATAGGTACAATTACACTTCGATATTTTTAGCCAGAGAACGAATAATTCAAGCAGGTACAGACCATGTTTGTAGTCCTTCTACACCATGTTGCATTTTGTGTTTTTTGGTGCTTGCATCATTTAGTGTTTATAATCTGAACTACTTTGGATCATTAGTTGGTTTTCAAAGTGCATGTAGCTTCACATTTCTCAAGTTATGTTGATTTCCGGAGTGCAAGTGCCTTCGTATTTTTTAAGTTAAATGTTCTCCCCTGGTAACTTGAATTCGTGGATCCTCCACTGCACACAAATCATACACGAATGCCAGTACGAATTAAATGAAATGCAGGGACTTACGCTAGCTCGTTGTACAGGCTCACTGCAGCTCTGCTTACGCTTGGGATGATCCATGTACAAGTCCATGTTACCACTTGCTTGGATGTGCAGGCCTTGTGCTCCTTGCATCCCCCTCTGCATTTTTGACATGGCGAATGGCTGATCAAATAAGAGGACGACCTTGCTGTTGTACTAGAGGACAGATACTTACAAGGTTATACGGGTGTGCAGGATGTGTACCAGATCCCGTAGCGCCGTCATGCTTCGCTAAAAAATGGATTTGCTTGTTTCAGATGATATCTCCAGAAGAAATAAGAGTTAAAGTCAGAGTTGGATAGGCGTGTAAGCTAAGAGAGCAGTGAAAGGATATCCAAACATCGTCGAAACAGTGAAGGGAGTGATGTGTGGATACCTAGTTCAGGCCGGCGTTTGGGCATGCTCGCCTAGCTAGAGTGCGGGTCACTTCAGAGCCGTTGAGGGTGATGCGCTGGGTTGGCTGGCCGCGCATGGATGCAGATCTTGAGTGCCAGCGGAGCGCTACGATGCGGTGGACGAGACCGTTGGTGAAGCCCCAGCGGCCTCGGGGGGCGGAGGCGCAATGATGTGCTCGGTGAAGTAGCCCCGGTGAGCTGGGAGACGGCGTCGGTGAAGCGCACCTGATGCGGTGGAAGTCGGTGTCTGTGAGGCACGTCGGTTGCAGCGGCCGACGTTGTCGGTGGACCACCCGGTGCGGTGGACGAGGGCGTAGATGAGGTAGCTCCGGTGCGGTAGTGAAGCGCGACCATCGTCTTCGTCGTCGTCATCCGGCACAGAGGTGAGGAAAGAGACGAGACGAGGGGCGATTCGAACTTTGCTTGGGTTGGCGGCGAATTAGGGATTTGAGCAATCTGGGCGCGGAAGGGGACGGTGGAGAAGGGAGATTTTGCAGGGCTGGAATTGGGGCCGCCAGATATTTCAATCCGAAATGTGGAAGCGCGAACTTATTTTGTCATCGTCCTTTTTTTGGGTGGGTGGCTGGGTGCTACGCGTCCGTCCGACACACGCGACCACCACGACATGACCCTGGTGCGCCTACATTTGAGAATGCAAATGAATCTTCTTTCATTTGCAAACGAATCTGTATGTATTACCATGCCCATGTTTTCCTTGCAATAATTAGTCATTCGAAACGAGATACTATAAATTAATTAATGAGGAGTTATTTGAAAAAAAATCGAAACGGTATCCACGCTAACGTGGATTAGAGTGTGTGCACATAATTATTTATTTGAATTAGAGTGTGTGTCACATAGCGATCTCCAATTCTAACGTGGATTTCGCATTTCACTGTATCCACACTACTTTTTTAATACAAATTCATATGTATATGATGAACACCATGGTAGCGAGAAAACTTTTGGATGGATTCAAACATATGACCTACAAAATAGCACAACAAATCGAGTTAATGTCAACTTTTCAAAACCTAGTATGGCACGAATTCGAAATAATTACCCATATGCATGGTCCTCAGTTCAAATCTTACAATGTACACCGAATTGAAACATCGATATTAAGTCTCGTACTATCTACATTCAAATGTTACTTTTAGCCCCCCCCCCCCCCCCCCGCACACACGCTACATACTTCCTGTATCGGTCAATCTTCCTCTCCTAACCACCTTAGGAAGCTATCGGTTTCCAACACACATCTATTCTTTCTCTCCATGTTTCGATCTCTAACTCTCTCAACTACACAACCCCCTTTTTCCACTCTGTTACGAAATGTATTTACCTCACACGCCCGCCATTGCACCCCATGCCGAGCTCTCTCTCTCTCTCCCTCTCCCTCTCACCCTCTCGCGCTAAATACATGCATTGCCTATCTAGCCCCCCAACCTCTCGTGCGCACGCATGCACGTTGTCTATCTAGGTCACTCCCTCGAGACTGTCTCACTCTTTCTTCTGCACGGCGGGCCACACTCGCTCAATCTCGCTCTCTTTATCTGAGTCTCATTTAACCTCGTTTTCTTTCACACACAAATGATATGTCTCCCTGTTCGGGCCTCGATCGACACACTCTATACTCTCTCACACAGATTGTCTATCTAGGTCAGTCCATCGAAGCCGCCCCCACTCTTTCGACCTCATGGCGGGCCACGCTCGCTCTCTCTCTCTCCCTCTCTCTCTCTCTCTCTCTCTCTCTCTCTTTGTTTGTCTTGATTTACCTCGCTCTTTCTCGGACAAAAACGATATATCACCATGTTTGATCCCAATTCGACTTATTCACATTGTATACTCTCTCATGCACATTGTCTATCTAGGTCACTCTCTCCAACCCATCTCACTCTTTCGATCGCACGACGACCCTATGTGATCGATCGACCTTGCTTCCTCCCACGCACAAAATATATCTACACGTCTGTGACTGGATCATCTCTCAAGCTCTATCTTACAGCCCTCACCCTTGCCAAAAGCTCAATCGGACAATATCTCTCCAGAGCATATATATTTGTTCCATGAATGTCGGACCACACTCACTTTGTCTCTCTATCTATATGTCTCTCGACTGACCTTGCTTTCTCACGCCGTATCTTCCACACATTGAAGCTACCTCTCCATCCGTCGTAAAGCCAGAGCTACTTACATTGCGAGGGGCACTCCAACCTTGGATTAATTTGTGTAGGCATTTATTCCGGTCGGTTTAGATTATATTTTCATAGCATTCGGCCCACAACTACTCGAAACACTGTTGCAACCCCCGCAACTCCCCTAGTTGATTTCCCTCTGGCTCGGTCATCGCTCTCTCGCACGTCCTTTCTCGGCTTCAACGTCGCACCATGGTATTATTGCAAAAAACTCTGTTGTTCTCTTTAATTATTATAAATAAGCTACAAAACTACACACCGATAGTCCACTTGGAATGGAACAAATTTGGACCCAAAAATTAAAGTGCTACAAACTACACACCGAGGGGCCCACATGTCATGAAACAAATTTGGACCCATATACAAATTAAAAAATAAAGGACGAGGATCGAACATGCGACCAGGGCCTTCAAGCCGCACGTCAATAGGCAACATACGTAGAACAGCAATGTTTGTTGTACCTCCCTTTGTTCACATAATGTTTTTATATTACCACATACTATTTAATTGATAACATGTAATATTATTTTTAGTACTATTAGCCTTCACTTACTGGTGGGTTCCATGTGCTCTCTCTCTCTCTCTCTCTCCTCCCCTTCTGCGTTTAGACACACGGGCATACACGAAGAACTCGCGGGCGATGTTGCCGTTGACCATATCTGGACGCATTCATAAGTTATGGCACCAGTTTCACGTGCTAGCAGCACTAGTCAGTGTGTACGTGCAATGCATGTTAATTTGGAAGTATATTAAGTGCATGCGGATATTAAGTTGGATATTATTTGCGTGTTATTATGTGGTTAGCACTATTTTTGGCATGAAATTAACTGCACGCTAAACGTGTTGAGCGCTCGACATTGAAGCAGTCTATGTCGTTGGATGACAAGGAATACATGTGGCTTGATGATGTTTTATATTTAATTTGATACGGCTCTAGCAGAACATTCAATCGATCAAACCATAGATTTCGTTCAGTCTGACTGCAACTTTAAATTACACGATGATCCATCTAAAATAAACGGAAATGATAAACGTTCGGATTTTAAGCATGGCAATCCGAACGTTTTTCATGGCAAATTTAGATTACGCGGCGGCGGCGGGGGCATCTTGCGGTCGGAAGCGGCCCCTCTGCCGTGCTATGTGTGTCGTTGGGCCACTGACTGACGGCGACGGCGGCGTCTTGCGCCGTTGTTGGCGTACTCGTGGACGTTGGCCCTAGCTTCAAGGAAGGCCACAATGTTCTGGACTTTGGTCTTCAGGAGCGAGTCAACTGGCGGGAGGAGGCGACTGGCGTTGGTGCAAGGAAGCGGTCGACGGCGGCCATCCATGCCGCTGAGGGGGGCACTGGCACCCGCACGGGGACAGGCGATGTCAACAGCGCGGCGGAGACATTCGTGTGCACGGGCACCGGCATGGGCACGCACGTCAGTGCACACGCAGGCGCATGCGCTGGCAGGTGCACGGGCACTGGCACGGGCGTGCGTGTCAGTGCACGCGCAGGCGCATGCGTTGGCAGGTGCACGGGCGCGTGAAAGTCGGCGGGGACCTCGTGGAACCCCGTGGCATCAAGCTCAGCGACAATGTGCGGCTCCCAGCCCATCAATGCCACGGGGATGGGCGCTGGCGCAGTCGGGGCGACGGGAGCCGGAACGGGAGCAGGGACAGGCGCGGCGCCTTCTCGCAAGGCCAGTTCAAGCTCGTCCCAAAGCGCCTTATGTTCTTGAGACTCCGGCTGGGTGTCTTCCTCAAGAAACTGGAAGACTAAGGGCAGACCATCGTGATGCGGCATGGCATACGTTTAGGTCAGGCTGGTTGGAGGTAGACGACAGGAGAATCGGAGAGGAAGATAGAAGATTGTAGTGATACCGGGTAGTGCGGGGTTGATTTTAAACTGCGGCGTCGGCGACATTAAAAGTGGGAGCAGTTGGGACGAAGGTGGGCAGCGGAGCCTGGTCGAAGGGCTCGCCTCCTGGTGAGCCTGCACAACGGTCTGCTCGCACGCCTCCCTGTCAGTTGGTGCAGCGGTCTGCTCGCACGCCTCCCGTCGACTCACACGCTTGCTCGGACGGCACCTACCGATGAGAAGCGGGACTCGTGGCGGCACGTAAACGTCCACGGTTTCAATAGTGAAAGCGTTTGCCTTAACGTGACAGGTCTTTGTTCCAAAATACCTTGGCTCTTCATTTGTGCAACTTGGCATAAGCAGCTTGTCTCAAATTGAAGAAAAAAATACAAAGTAATATTTGTGCCATATCACGTGACCATGCTCAGTTTCAAGAATTTATGGTCACTTTTGGATTTTCTAAAATTTAAGATCCAGGATTTGAAACAATATCATAACCTGCATCATGCAATAAATTTTCAAGTCATACATCTGTCCTGTTGTATTTCTTAAGAAAGGATTTGGTCAAACATTTTGCTTAGTTAGACTTCAGACAAGCTATATATGCAGAGCAAAAAGATAATCCCTCCATACCAGTGCATTGCCTGATATATTAACTCAAGTACTAGGCACGAACAAACGGGCTCAATTCTGTGCTCATCCTGGTGTAGTACTACTACTACTACTACTAGGCAATGCAGTTGACGGGTGACCTTGGCGAGCGGCGACCGAGGGAATTGAACCGTGCTCGGCACGGTAGGTAACGTTGTCTAGTTACTTTTTTTAACACAACGTTGTCTAGTTACTAAAGCATCCCTCCATTGTTCATCGGTAGTCATTATGGACCGGGGACATGAGGGGAATTTCCTAGGGCAGGAATTCTGGCCGCCAGATATTTCGACTCGAAACGCGGAGGCTCGACTGGTTGGGTTGCCTAATGTGCGTACCACGCACGTCACCAGAAGGACACGAGCCCGGTTTTTTTATTTTTTATTTTTTTAGGATCAACACGAGCCAAGGTCTGGCTGGTACGCCGTTGGGTCCTACCATTCGAGAATACGAAAGGAACCTTTTAAGTTGCCGAACGAATCTATGTGTATTACAATGCCCGTATTTTCCTTGCAAATACTAATCTCAACGTGGTAATTGATTTATGACGAGTTGTTGAATTAGAGTGAGTTTGTGATATAGTGATCTCAACGTGGATTTCACATTTCATGGTATCCCTGCTAAGTTTTTCAATGCAAATGACACCCACACACGAACACAACAACAATCCAATAAGTATAGTGCATCTATTTTTCCAAACCATGCATGTATGACACGAATTCAAAAATACTCCTTCTGTTCCTAAATATTAGTCTTTTAGAGATTTCAACAAGCGACTACATACGGAGCAAAATGAGTGAATCTACACTCTAAAATATGTCTATATACATCCGTATGTGCCAGTCCACTTGAAATCTCTAAAAATACTAATATTTAGGAACGAAGGGAGTAAAATGTAAGACATGCATGGTCCTCAATTCAATATTTAAAATGAACATGAAAATGAAACATGAATATTAAGTCTATTACTACAGTACATGCAAATGTTGTGTTTAATTAGCCAGAGCTATGATTGTCGGGGGTCACCCCCTCGACCTTAGATAAAATTGTGAAGCTCTGCTTATGGTTGTTTAGATTATATTTGTCCCCACCCTCCCAACCACCGATTGGTTGTGCACCCCCCACCCCTCCTCCCCGAGAGAATATCATGTGCCCCCATACCTTAGATGCTATATGCCGATACGAGTTGCTTGGAGCTTGTAGATCTGAGATATAGCAGCTCACATGATGTCTTAATACTTTTACAGGAAACCTTGGTGAGTTTGAGAATTGCACACAATTTGTACAAAAACTACTCAGATGCCCTTGGATCCCATATCCAACGACCTCGAAGCTAGTATCACCGTAGCATCTAAGATGAAGGAGGACATCATATTCTCCTGTATGTAAGAATATCATGTTCTACCACGCCTTAGATGCTTTGGTGATACAAGCTCTTTGAGGCCGTTGGATTTGTGACCCAACGCCTCCTCGGTGGTTCGAATGGTTTTTTGCAGAAAAGCCCCCAAAGAGTTCGGCCACTGCTTACAAGCACAAAGACTGCTCAGATGCCATTGGATCTCAGATCAAACGACCTCGAAGCTCGTATCACCGTAGCATCTAAGATGAAGGAGGACATCAGATTCTCCTGTATGTAAGAATATCATGTGCTACCACACCTTAGATGCTTTGGTTATACAAGCTCTTCGGAGCCGTTGGATTTGTGACCCAACGCCTCCTCGGTGGTTCGAATGATTTTTTGCAGAAAAGCCCCCAAAGAGTTCGGCCACTGCTTACAAGCACAAAGACTGCTCAGATGACACTGGATCTCAGATCAAACGACCTCGAAACTCGTATCACCGTAGCATCCAAGCTGCGAGAACACCTTATGTTTTCTTGCACGGGAGAATATGAGGTGCTCCCGCACCGTAGATTCTATGGTGATACGAGTTCACGGAGATCTAACGGCCCACAGTAGGAGGTTTGAATGTTTTTGCAATATACGGCTGAGAGAGTTTGAGAATTGCGCAGAAAGTACAAGTACGACGCATGTGCCATCTGATCACTGATCATACGACCTAGATGCTCATATCACCGTAGCGGGTAATTAAGCTACGGGGAGCACCTAATATGAGCAATGGGGAGCCATTGGATCCAAGATGCAGCAGCGCACACGAGGTCTGAATGTTTTATTTGCAAAAAAACCTTTGGAGAGTTTGGAAATTGCGCATAATTACAAAGACTACTCCCAAGCCATTGGATCTCACTTCCAACGGTGTAAAAACTCGTATCACCATAGCATCTAAGCTGCGGGGTGGATGTGATATTCTATGCCGCTGTCATTTTTGTTCGTAAACTTGCAAAATACATGTAACTTGTGTCGTTACTTGTCTAACCGCGCAAAGTGTTTGTTAAAAAAACCATCCTACACTGAAATATCGGAACAACACACGGGGTCCCACTTGTCATTAATCAAATTTGGACCTAAAACTAACATATCTGAAAGACGAGATTCGAACTGGCAACCTGGACTACAAAGCGTAAGTCGATAGCCTGAAACAACAACGGTTGTTGGCTTTGTCCCATAACTTGATTTTATACAGTATTACGTTGAGTAGAGTAGAGGGAGTGCCTCGTCTACACGTGCATGACCGTTGACTCACTTACTGGTGGGTCCCAGGTCTGCGATCTCTCTCTTCTCTCCATCGTGGGACTACCTTTGCACGGGCACACACGAAGAGCGGCGCTAGCCTGCCGTGGTGTTATTACAACTAAAAAAAAGCTTGGAAAATAGAAGAATCGCCTAGAACAAGAGACGTTGTGGCTGGTCGAGATGGAGCTAACCACACCTATCCTCCGTGCCATGTTAGCATGATGAAGTTGTGTGGCTAGTGGGGTGTTTTCGACCGACTGGCTGGGTCCCGAGGTCGAACCATAGGTACTACGTCTGATACAGTAAATTTTTACACACACATTTTTCCTACGTGCCGAGACATGGCACACCCTACCGCGCGGTTTCGGGGTCCTCCCGGGTGGTGCACGCATATATTCTTCCTGACGTGGGATGCCCAACCGTGCGTTTTCGCTGAAGCAAGTAAATAAATGAGTCGTCAAATCACGAAAGACCACTTTTCCCGCCGAGTACATCAGTGAAGCACGGTGGCTAGCTAGTTGGGCTAGTTCGACCGATTAGCTAGGCCGCCGCCACATTTGTTTTTTCACCCCTTTTTTATCTACTTGCCGACAGGTAAATTTAAACATCCATCGCGGCGTTGCTCTGGTGTTTGAGTGCGGCAGGATTTTTAATTTTTTGATTGATGGGAGCAGGCACGGCAGCAATTAGTCACGATGACTCCGACTGTAAAACCCACTGCTCCCTGATGTGAGAAGTCGTCGACTGGTGTTTTACCATGGTGAGAACCAAAAGATTCCCCGCTCCTCGGCTGGCTCCCTCCGCCTTCCCGTAGATTGCATTGCCTTTCAGCCGTTTTGCCCCCTGCATCACCAACGTCATGCGCCTCGAGAAGCAGAGGGACTTCGGTGGTGTTTAGGCGCCCTCTGCATGGGCATGTCCATGTCACGGCGCAACATGACCGTTGGATCAAACTCAGACGGTGCAGATCAGTCACTGTACCACAAAGCGTGTGGGTGTGTTTGGTTGCATTCTCATCTCAATATAGTGTGTAAGTCACCTTACGAAAACCAAATAATCCCAAAACACTTAGGCACGGTACATTAACTCCCTCCTCGTTTCTTGTTTTGTGACATATCAACCAATAAGAGACGTGGGCCGTGCATGCTTTCAATGACTTGAGACTAATAAACATGACATGCAGTGGTTAGTCCATTTCATGCAATGCTATTAATTAGCAAAAAGACATTAAGTTTTCTCGTTTTCCTCTCCGCCTTGGTGGCAGTGCACAACGTAAGATGACTTACACACCTAGACGGAGTAGTTGTTTCCTCTTCGTGTATTTGTGTTAACCTACTAGTGTGGACTCATGCACCCTTCATGCACTCTGCCAAACACCCAAAAGTGGGTCGAGAAGGGAACTTTTGCTCCCATCCCATGCACCCTTCATACACCCTGCCTAACACTATTCGTGCTTCATATGGTTCATGTTTCGTGGAGTATTGTAGCACCGTACTCTCCATGCGCTGTAGACCTAGTTCTGTTAACATTGATCTCACTGTTCATTCTCGACCGGACAGTCGAGAAAGCAGTACTATGTTACTACATTACTGTTCATATAGTTGACATACGCACAACATCATTTGTCGTCGTCATATCTTACTACACTAGCAACAAGATTATGTAGTACTAACGTATGAACCACTGCACATGCCTAGTAGTGGGAGCATTGTGTATGTTCAAGTGGCTGCCGTGTTTCGCACTCCTCCGTCGTAAGAGTGGAAACGCTTGCTGTAATCATTTTTTTCTTCAGAAAAACAGTGGACACGCTCTACCGTGCGGATCCTCCTCCAGCCATGCACTAAATTACTCACTTTCGCCGACGTGTGGGACAGCCAGCATCGGGGTCCACCAGCCATGCACTAAATTACTCCGTAGTAGAGTGATGGTAGACTACCCCGATCGAAGCGCCGCAGTAATGCCCAATGAGCCGTCAAATCACAAAACCCCCTCCTTTCCAGCAGTAAGTTGGACGGACGAAGCAACCATCATTTCACTCTTCTCTCTCAGCTTCCTCTCTACCCAACCCTCGCTTCTCCCTCATCTTGTTCCTCATTTCTTCAAGAAAACCCCGACCTACTTCTGCCATTGTTCTTCTCTCCCAAAGAAGGAAAGGTGAGCGCATCAATGGTGTTGATTCTGGCCAAGGCCCGGTCTTGCAACCCCGAGACTGATCCTATAACTCCCTCTCTTTTCTTCTTTTGGGTTTGTGATTATGGTTTCTTTTCTTTTATTTCTATTTGACAGTTTCTTGATGGATGCTGGAGCACCGGCCGAAGTGATGTCTATGGCTCTGGCCAAAACTGTCGAGGCTCATGGTATGAAGAAGTGCAAGCACCCCGCCGAGACTACCGCAAACAAGCTCAAAGCCATCGCCCTGTCCAAGCCCCCCTCTCCGGGATCCCTCATTAAGCAAGTCCAGGTAATATCTCTTCTTGACGATCTTTTTCTCGATCTTGATCGTGTTTTTTCATCTAACACGCAGTACTAGTACTAGTAGTACAACTTTCTGGGTGATATTGCATGTGATTTTTGTGTGCCAAATGATGGTTCTAAATTCCCCTTTTGACCAAAACATGCGAGAGGTTGACACTGATTTCTTATAGATTACTTTCAACTACTCCCTCTGTCCCAAATTTCTTGTCTTAGATTTGCCTAGATATGGATGTATCTAATACTAAAATGTGACTTGATACATCCGTATCTAGACAAATCTAAGACAAGAATTTTGGGATGGAGGGAGTACTTTATGAACATCAATGCTACCTTTGAAGAGGGCATATTTGCCTCAGTAACTTGTGTTATGGATGTTGCAAGTAATCCCTCTGCTCACATGCCTTTGAAGACATGTTATAGTGTCTTTGTTCACTCATTTCTGTGCGTATATGTAGTCATATATGGAGTATAATATCGAAAATCATCTTATATTTCTGAACGGAGGTAGTAATAAAATATGGTTTCTGTTTGAATTAGAACCAGGTCCGCGGTGGAGATGAAGTTCTCAAAGTCATGCCGTGTGAACTGGAAGACCTGAGGATGAGTTCTACTGCTAAACTATCCAGCTGATGTGTCCTTGTCGCCACGTGTCCTGAACTAGTGTTTTCCTGTAGCATTGTTGTCAGGCGTGTTCTCGAGTCTGTACTTGACCACAACAATTTCCTGGTTGTGCCTTCGATTATGAAGGGTGTGGTTCTTGTAAAGCTTCCCAACAAATCTGATGCGGCATGTCTTCATGATCATGTTTATGAGTGGAAAGACCACTCTGTTAGGTTCTCCAAGGTTGACAAGATGGTGATGGTGCATGTAGACATCTCTCACGAAGTCCATGGCCTAGTCAGTTATGCGGGGTTCATCCCGTAGGTCGGTGGCAAGAATAGTCTGCAGAGTTTAATTAGTGCAACTTTGCTTGTCTGTAGTAAGTACTATTGTTCAGTACTTGATTTGTGTTTGTGAACCCTGTATTGTTTATTAGTACTGCCGCTTTTGGTGTGTGGTCAGTCCTGAGAATGGTCTATGTTAATGTCTGTCCACTCAATTCAGTCTGTATATTTTGAAGTATCCAGATCATCTTTTTTGTGAGGACGGTTTATCAATTATGGTTACACTCCAATATTTGTATGCATTGCAGGGTTTATCACACCAACCAGGATTTCCAGTCCCATGGATGTTCGGTCCATACGATTTGTCACGACCTTTGGACTGTCCTGCTTGTGGGAGTAGGCGGGGCCCCTGCATGCCACCCGTAGTTGGACGATCAATCTTCTGTTTAGTACTTCAACATAGTGATTTCCTGGTAAGGATTCACTCGTGTCACATCAAGTAAATCTTATTGATTTACTGTCTAAATCTTATTGATTTAATGTCATGTTTTCTTTCTTTTCCTGCAATTTTATGATGCAGGTTTTGCCATGTGACATTCATCACAGAATAAACTGTTTGGTTTGCTCTACAATGGCTATTTTTGCAGGTTTCACTTCTTATGTTGTGTCAGTAACGAAGGCACTGTCCATCACTTATATTACTGGAAAAAATTGGATCAGTCTGTTGTCTGAGTACAAGCTGAATCCCTATGATGAACTGCAGTTTGGTTTAACAAAAACGCCACAATTAGTCCTTCTCGCGTTTAAAAGAAATGAAGAAAAAAACTGGATCACGGTCATGAAGCCTAGTCAAGTTAGAAAGCTGATCATACCAGACCAGACACGATCGTCGCTGTCTCGCACATCGGTACCACCTTCAGCAACGGATCAAGCACCGGCAATTGCTCTAGCACTGACAGCGGCAGCAGCTCAGTCTGATCCAGCTGAGGATTGGGCACCGACCGCGTCAGCGGATCAGGCTGATCTACCGGAGGATCGGGCATCGACACCGGCACCTGCTCCGACACCAGCACCAGCTCTACAAGAAGCACCATCTCCGGCAGCAGCAGCGGCTTCGGCACCTGCACCAACACTTGCACTTGCATCTGCTCCGGCCCGTGCAGCGGCAATCGAACGAGCAGTTGCACCGGCAACAGACTAGGCTGCAGTTCGCACTTCATATACCAAATTCCTTACAAAAATGACATGTCCACCTTCTTCGTAAGCATTGGCCGCCCAAGTGTTTCGTTCTTTTTTATTTCCATGTTTTTTTTGACAGAAAGACTGTAAGGGAACCCCTTACAGTATAATTGGTGCAACAGACCCAAATTGCAAGTACCATGCCTTGAACCTGGGTGGGTGGGAAGGCATCAGCCCCTTCCCACCACCAGGCTATGCCTTAGTCTGTTTTTTATTTCCATGTTGTTTCGCATGATTCACTGTGTTGATCTAACTGTTTGGGTATGTCTTCTTGTTTGCAAACAGAGAATTCCTAGAGCAACGAGGGAGTCGTTCAACAATCCGGGCGACAGCGGCCAAGTTTCTCTTACCATGCGCAGCCTTGGTGTGAATGAACCTGCTCAATATACCGTAAGTACAAAGGATGGTCGCATGATGATTGATGCTAAAGGATGGTCAAGGTTCAAATCTAAATCATATCTTGCGGTAGGGGATGATGTGAAAATCGAACTTTCTCGGCAAGGAGAGCTAGTCCAAATCAACTTTGAAATTCTTCAGTACTGCCGAACTGATCTATCCGCCGAGAGATTTTGATGTAATACTCTGGCATGGTGAAACAAGTGTCCTGTGTGTATAAGTAGTACGACAGTATCTTTGATAGAATTGCAACTCTGATTGCTGGTTAGGAACTGTCGTTTGATTTCATTCCAACAGCTGTTGTGCTTTATTCAATTTTGTGTATTCGCCTTGCGACAGCATCTAAAACCAGCATCGTACCGACCGCTTGCAATATGAAAAGCGCTGAGGTAGAACACATGGGCCCCCAAACATGCAGGCCCACCAGCCTATGGCCCAAAGTCCAGAACCGTGAGCCTGTCTGAGTATTTCTCAGCTGAACCCCCATAATGCCCGTGTGTTGCACGTAACATCAAGATGCATTTGTATGAGTACTTTATCTTGTGAGAGAAAAGGATGAATGAGGGAAGGCCTTATTTGCAAATGCGGAGAGGTGTGTGGGTACCTTTTTGCAAAATTGCCATAGTTTCCTTCCTATCCGTCAGATATAAATCGGACGGCCTATATTACAGGATGACAGGCACACCATCATCACCAACTCGTCTATACCGTGTTAAAAAAACTCTATTTTTTATAATTATATATGTTATATATATTCCCCTTGATTTTTCTTATGTATAAAGTTGTGATATAAAAGATCTTTATATTTCTTTACAGAGGGAATATCTCGCTGTCAAAAAATATATTTATGTGTAATAACTAGTTACTCCTGTCTTTCTACTTCCTTGCGCTGATATGTGGGGCATCCGGTAACGGGGTCCACATGCCATATGCACCAAATTAGAGTGCACAACTGCACGGTAGACACATCCCGGTCGTAGCGCCGCATTAATGCCCAATGAGCCGTCAAATCACAAAACCCCCACCTTTCCAGCTTTAGAAGTAAGCTGGACGGACGAAGCGGCAATATTTCACTCGGCCTGAATCCCTTCTCCCTTGTCTGCTTGTTCAGAGAAAACCCCCGCTCGGCGATTGCATAGGGTTTTCTCATGGAGAACCCGGTACGAATTCTTCATCCATCCCCCATAAATCCAAGTCCCTTGGTCGCGGGTACTCCTAGGATGGCAGCCGCCGCCGTTGATGCATTTTCTTCCTACTGAATCTAGTGTGTTTCATTTGCAGTGCCCAAAGTGCGAGGACCCTACAGGTTTATGGGCCCTCGGCGAGACGCCACACTTGTTCCTTCTCATCCTAACACAGGATTTTAAAACGCGCACAGTATGTTCCTAGAATCCTCTTTTCTATCTGGGAGGGTGGGGTTTTTTGAACATGATGTCGACTAATTTGGAAATTTGGATTGCTATATTTGGATAAAAGGTACTAGTACCATGGTCAACACTGACGTGAAGGAGGAAAGTATTTCTAGATTTGGATATAGGGAATACATTGTGTTCTCATATTATTTTTCCTGCAGTGCATTCCTTGCTCTGCCAGAACACATGTACTCAAGATGCTCAGCCTTGCCATAACTGAATACACCAGTTTAATGGTAACAGTGAAGACAAGCTATGGATATAAGTTTCGAGTTGGGTTCATGAACCAAGAAGATCGCTGCTTTTTTTATGGCCGAACTTGGATAAACTTTCTCAAGTGTTACGGACTGAAAGTTGGCGCGCGAATGTTGATGGAAATAGCAGAACCTGGTCTCATCTTCACTGCGATCTTCCACCCCGACGTCGTTCCAATTGTTCATCCATGTTAGTTTTGTATCTAGTTCTTGCTTGTTGCCTCGATTACTTCTTAATCCACCTATTCTGTCTAACTGATCACAATTTAACTTTAGAAGTAGCAACGAATCTCTCACGAAGATGCTACTTCTAACTAATATTTTCTTATAATTGGTGGCACATGTAGGTTTTTTCGGAGTTAAGCAGGCTGCTCGTTTGTTATTCTGTAACAACTCGGCTGTTACTGATGGCACTAAAATTGACTGGGACGACATCCACAAGTTCCTACACTTTATTGATCGTCTTGAGGTCCTTGTGGGGCGTTTCAATGGTGGAAGGCCACGTGAGATATGTGTGCCACTGCTGCACTCGTTGAACAGGTCCAACTGTGTCGAGAAACTTATGGTACGAGCTATTTTCTGTTATATATGTTGTTCATAAACTATTGCTTATACACAGTTTTACAGCTATGATCTTCTTGAAACAGAAACTGCCCAGTTCTATTGTTCCTATACAGATGCCTGACCATGGTCGGGTCAGACTTGCGCTTGGTCACAACATGATGTTTATGTCGACCTACTCCATTCCCCTTGGAGGTGAAAAGATACTTATTCATGGGTGGTCTCAAATAATGAAGGCCCGTCCATCTTGGAGAATAGGACAGAAGATTATGTTCCTGCTTTTCCATGGATCTAAAGTGAATATCCTGTTTATTGACCACATTGCGAGATGAAGCCGCTTTCAGAAGGTTGTGGATGCGCGGGGTGGCGCCTGGGCCTTGTCCTGGGGCTTGGCGGCCTCACCCTTGGTTAACTGTAGGCAAAGTAGCACTGTTCGAGGCGTTCTTTGTACGGTTGAACCTGTATAAGTACTCATACTGTTTTTAGCTATGGTTGTTAAGTGCCCCTGCTGGTTTCAGTTAAGGTTGTTAAGTACTCCTGCTGCTTTTACAGTCTGTCGTGTTTCTTCAGTCCTGTCTTCCTCCAGCCGCCAAAACCAAACCAGCGCCGGCGGGGCGACCTGCTTCCGCCTCCCACGGCTGGTTGCGCCTCAGCGCACGCATCGCCACCCCACTGTCTCCTAAATCGTTAACGCCGACGCCCGAGGTCTCGTCGTCGTCCTCGCGCGCTTTGGTGCGCTCGCCGCGGCGCCGCCCTCTCGCGTTATCAACATGGTCAACAAACAACAGGAATCGGCAGAAGTACGTGGAGAGGATGACATTAGGGCCCGCCATGTCAGCGTATGGAAAAATAAAATGCTTCCTCCTAGTGTTTTCCTAACATCTGGGACCCACGACATTGTGAGCGTATATAGTCAATAGACAAGAGAACAGCACAAGATCGGCTGACACCTGGGACGTAGCAGCTCGAGCAGTATTTTTTTTGTTATTGTTGAGACGGAGCAGGGTTTGAACTGGGTTGTGGCCCGTCTAGCCCAGGTTTATATTTTATGTTCACCATGTAACCAGCCCAGCTATTTTTTCTTTGTGAAAATGAGCCCAATTTATTTTTTCTGAAGAATACCCAATCCAGGCCTACTTATTTTTCTACGCCCTGATGGGCTGCAACTCTTTCAAGACACCTGCAAATCTTGAAAGTAATATGAAATGGGTTGTAAATATAAAAACAGATGACAAATTGGCAATTACTTTATAACTTCTGAATTTTTTCACATTTTCATATTCCTATTTCACTGGGCATTAACCTAATTTAAATATATCTTCAAAGTACTTTAAATCTGGCTCGACATTTCGGTATTAAAAATAGTTTGGAAACCACAGAAATATGCGAAATTGGCCCTGGCCAACCAAAAAACAGACTGCAATAAATTGCATAAGAAATCGCAATGAGCTATATATAAGTTATTAAAAAGAGGGAATGGTCTGACTTATGGGCCTATTAAGTTGACGCGTATGCAAGATTTTTTTAGTTATTACATACGTCAACAAACGATTCTAGCAGACGTAACCGTTGGATGTCAATCCAATGGCCGTCGTGTTTCTTCAATCTCTGATCTTCTTGCTACAGCCGCCAAATCCAGCGCCGGCGGGACCGCCTGCTCCCGCCTCCCGTGCAGGCCTCACCGCCCCCTACTACTCCCACCGCTGGCCAGGGCATCCCTCTACTCACCCACACCCCCTGTTATCTGCGGCGACGGCAGCCTCACACCGCAGCCGAACCAGTGAACCCTCATACTCCTCTCCGCGTGGGCATCCACTGTCGCGTCTTCCCCGGCTCCGCGTCGTCCCCTTCCTAGGCCTCGCCGTCATCCACCGCCCTGGTGCTCTCGGCGCGGCGTGATCAACATGGTCAACGAACGACATCCATCGGAAGTGGACTGTACGTGGAGAGGTTGACAGCTGGGTCCACGGCCGCACACAAGGAAATGCCTCCTTATTACGCGCAAAATAATGATTCCTCCACCTGACATCTGGGACCCACCGGAAGGGCCTCTGTATTTCACGAAAAAAATGTTCCCTCCGCTGACAGATCGGACCCACCAACTATATCTTCGCACGCAAGGAAGTGCCTCCTTATTGCGCAACAAAAAAATGAATACCCCCCTGCCAGCTGGGACCCACCTTGGTGGGAGGCTGACTTGTGGGCCTACTAAGTTGACAGGGATGGAGGGCTTTATCAACTTAGTCAATATGAACGATTCTAGCTCCAGTGACCGTACGATGTCCATCCAACGGCCTTAGTGCTTCTTCAACCTCTGGTCTTCTTGCTCCATCCGCCCAAAGCAGCGCCGGTCGTGCCGCATGCTCCTGCCTCCCGGGGCCGGCTGTGCTGCCGCGGAGGCCTCACCGCCCCCTACTATTCCCACCGCTGGCCAGGCCCTGAAGCGATGGCAGCCTCACACCGCAGCGAACCAGTGAACCCTCGTACTCCTCTCCGCGCGGGCTTCCACTGCCGCGTCTTCCCCGGCTCCACGTCGTCCCCTTTCCTAGGCCTCGCCGTCGTCCACCGCCCTAGTGCTCTCGGTGCGGCGTGGTCAACGTGGTCAAGGAACGACTTCCATCGAACGTGGACTGTACGTGGAGAGGCTGACAGCTGGGTCCACGGCCGCAGCAAGGAAGTGCCTCCTTATTACGCGCAAAATAATTATTCCTCCACCTGACAGCGGGGACTCACCGGACGGGCCACCGTATTTCATGAAAAAAACGTTTCTCCCTGACTGCGGGGACCCACCAGCTACATATTCGCACGCAAGGAAGTGCGTCCGGGCAAAAAAAACGATTCGCCCCCCTGACTGCTGGGACCCACCAGCTACATCTTCGCAGGCAAGGAAGTGCCTGACAGTTGGGACCCACCTGGTCGAAGCGTACGTAGCGTTGTCATTCTGGTCGCGAACGTGTACGTACATACTGGTCGATGTAGAGGCGCGCACGTGTCGTAGTAGAGGCGTGCACGTAGCATGTACACGTACGTACAGCGGCCAGTGTGCAAGAAAGAAAATACGGCCACGTACGTACATACGGGCCGGGTCTCGAACGCCTACTCGCGCATACGTACGGCCAGGGCTCGTATACATGGCTGGGTCGGAACAGAAACAGCGCCGTCGTCGTGTTCATGGGGAGCCAACCGGCTGGGTCGGAACGGAATGCGTCGCCGTGTTCATCGGGAGGGCTTGGACGGAACAGCCGATGGAAACGAGGCCTGGCGTACCGCAGAACGGAGGAAACGGCCTTTTGTTCGACCGGCCACATTCGAAACGGGATCCTGTTCATCAGGAGGGGTCTGGCGTACCGCAAAACAGAGGAAACGGACCTCCTACGGTCGAAACAGGGGTCCTGTTGATCGGGAGGGGTGTGGCGTACCGCAAAACGGAGGAAACCGACTTGTGTTGGAGCGCTACGGTCGAAACGGGGGTCCTGTTCATCGGGAGGGGTGTGGTGTACCGCAAAACGGGACTCCACGGGATACTGTTCATCTCCACTATCGACCCCCTCCAGCCTCCATGGGCTACTGTTCATCCACCGTCGACCTCCTCCAGCCTCCACCTGCGACTATTCATCCACGGGCTCCTGTTCATCCAACCTCCACCACGCGCTACTCCATCGGCTACTGTTCAACCAGCCCTCTCCACGGGCTCCTGTTCAACCACCCCTCCACGGGCTACTGTTCATCCTGCCCTCCACCGTCTACTGTTCATCCTGCCCTCCACGGGGTGGTCCTGTTCATCCTGCCCTCCACGGGGTCCTGTTCATCCAGCCCCAACCGGCTCGAACGATCGGGGTCCTGTTCATCCACCCCCACCGGGAACTGTTCATCCAAACCCCCCAGCAACGCTCACTGTTCATCCAGAGGCAACACCACGGGGTCCTGTTCATCCACCCCCACCGGGAACTGTTCATCCAAACCCCCCCAGCAACGCTCACTGTTCATCCAGAGACAGCATCGATCGGCTTCAGTTAGCAGCAGTAGCGAAGGAATCGCTCGATCGGGTTCAGTTAACAGCCATCGATCTATCGCTCGGGTTCAGTAACGCGTAGCCTGCAGTGCAATCGCTCGGGTTCAGTTAGAGCCCAACGCCTCACTCGGGTTTAGTTAGAGCCCAACGCCTCGCACACACGCGCGTACGTACGAGAGAAACGCGCATCGCTCGGCCCCCGATCACCCACCGTAACCGGGGACTCCCTGATATTTTCCGCGCCCACGCTTCTACCACGGTTTTTTCCGTCATGGACGGCCCAAAGAATGTCATGCAGCTGCGTCTCCGGCCCGCCCAGGACGAAAAGCCCATTTTCTGTCATGATTTTTTGTCATAGAAGTAGGACCCCACAACATCTATGATGATACCGGGTTTTGTCACAATTATCGTCATAGAAGTGTCATAAGTATGACAGAAAAGATTTCCGTTCGGCCCAAAATGTCACGGATGTGTCTTTTTTTTGTAGTGCTTGTCATTCTCCGCACGCTTTAGCCGTCCGCTATGCACTGGAGCTTCTGGAGGCCTATGCTGAATATGCCCAAACCATCTCAGACGATGTTGGACAAGCTTCTCTTCAATTGGTGCTACCCCAACTCTACCTCGTATATCATCATTCCGGACTAGATCCTTCCTCGTGTCTCCACACATTCATCTCAACATACGCATCTTCGCCACACCTAACTGTTGAACATATCACCTTTTAGTCAGCCAACACTCAGCGCCATACAACATTGCGGGTCGAACCGCCATCCTATAGAACTTGCCTTTTAGATTTTGTGGCACTCTCTTGTCACAGAGAATGCCAGAAGCTTGGCGCCACTTCATCCATCCAGCTTTGATTCGATGGTTCACATCTTCATCAATACCCCCATCCTTTTGTAGTATTGACCCCAAATATTGAAAGGTGTCCTTCTGAGGTACCACCTGCCCATCAAGGCTAACCTCCTCCTCCTCACACCAAGTAGTACTGAAACCGCACATCATGTATTCAGTTTTAGTTCTACTAAGCCTAAACCATTTCGATTTCAAGGTTTGTCTCCATAACTCTAACTTCCTATTTACCCTCGTCCAACTATCGTCAACTAGCACCACATCATTCGCAAAGAGCATATACCATGGGATATTTCCCTGCATATCCCTTGTGACCTCATCCATCACCAAGGCAAAAAGATAAGGGCTCAAAGCTGACCCCTAATGCAGTCCTATCTTAATCAGGAAGTCATCAGTGTCGACATCACTTGTTCGAACACTTGTCACAACATTATCATACATGTCCTTGATGAGGGCAATGTACTTTGCTGGGACTTTGTGTTTCTCCAAGGCCCACCACATGACATTCCGCGGTATCTTATCATAGGCCTCTCCAAGTCAATGAACACCATATGCAGGTCCTTCTTTTGCTCCATGTATCTCTCCATAAGTTTTCGTACCAAGAAAATGGCTTAAATGGTTGACCTCCCAGGCATGAAACCAAACTGATTTTTGGTCACGCTTGTCATTCTTCTTAAGCGGTGCTCAATGACTCTCTCCCATAGCTTCGTCGTATCGCTCATCAGCTTAATTTCACGGTAATTAGTACAACTCTGAACATCCCCCTTGTTCTTGAAGATTGGTACTAATATACTCCGTCTCCATTCTTCTGGCATCTTGTTTGCCCGAAAAATGAGATTGAAAAGCTTGGTTAGCCATACTATCGCTATGTCCCCGAGGCCTTTCCACACCTCAATGGGGATACAATCATGGCCCATCGCCTTGCCTCCTTTTATCCTTTTTAAAGCCTCCTTGACCTCAGACTCCTGGATTCGCACAAAACGCACGCTGGTCTCATCAAAGGAGTCATCCAGTTCAATGGTAGAACTCTCATTCTCCCCATTGAACAGCTTGTCGAAGTACTCCCGCCATCTATGCTTAATCTCCTCGTCCTTCACCAAGAGTTGGTCTACTCCGTCCTTAATGCATTTGACTTGGCCAATATCCCTCGTATTCCTCTCTCGGATCTTGGCCATCTTATAGATGTCCCTTTCGCCTTCCTTCGTGCCTAACCGTTGGTAGAGGTCCTCATATGCCCGACCCCTTGCTTCACTGACAGCTCGCTTTGCGGCCTTCTTCGTCATCTTGTACTTCTCTATGTTGTTTGCATTCCTATCCAGGTATAGGCGTCTGAAGCAATCTTTCTTCTCTTCAATCGCCTTCTGGACATCATCATTCCACCACCAGGTATCCTTATCTTCGCTTCTCCTTCCCCCGGGCACTCTAAACTTCTCTAAGGCCACCTTACGAATGCAAGTCGCCATCTTCATCCACACATTGTCCACATCCCCTCCTTTCTCCCAAGGGCCCTCCTTAATGACCCTCTCCTTGAACGCCTGAGCTACCTCCCCCTTGAGCTTCCACCACTTCGTTCTAGCGACTTTGGCACGCTTATCCCGCTGGACACGAATCCGAAAGCAGAAGTCAGCAACCACCAGCTTATGCTGAGGTACAACACTCTCTCCAGGTATCTCCTTACAGTCGAGGCACGCACGCCTATCTTCTCTTCTCGGGAGGATGAAAGCAATCTAGCTAGAGTGTTGGCCACTACTAAAAGTCATCAGATGTGATTCTCTCTTTCTAAAGAGGGTGTTGGCTACAATCATGCCGTAGGCTAGAGCAAAGCTTAGGACATCTTCTCCTTCTTGATTCCTGATGCCATAGCCAAAGCCCCCATGCGCCCCTTCAAAACATGTGTTAGATGTACCCACGTGACCATTGAGGTCTCCTCCTATGAAGAGCTTCTTGCCAATCGATACACTCCTAACCATGTCTTACAGGCCTTTCCAGAACTCCCTCTTGGTGTTCTCATTGTGGCCTACTTGCGGGGCATACGCGCTGATAACATTGAGAACTAAGTCCCCAACTACCAGCTTGATCAGGATAATCCGGTCCCCATGTCTCTTGACGTCTACCACTCCATACTTGCGGCTCTTGTACCATCAAGATGCCTACACCATTTCTGTTTGCAGCCATCACCATGTACCACAGCTTGAAGCCGGTATCCTCCACCTCCTTCGCCTTCTGTCCCCTCCATTTGGTTTCTTGGACGCAAAGGATATCAACACCTCTCCTCACCGCCGCATCAACTAGCTCCCGAAGCTTTCCTGTCAGAGACCCTATGTTCCAGCTACCTAAGCGAATCCTACTAGGCTTGGCTAGCTCCTTACCCTTCTCACTCGTCGAGTCAAATGTGAAACCCTTGCTCATTTTCCACTACATCCGAGCGTCGATGTAGCGCTACGGAATATCATTGCGACAAATGATGTTATAACTTACTGCTGAATAGGTTTTACAATCGTGGTTTGGGTGACAAAAATGATAGGACCAATGCACGCTTCAAGTCGGTGATCATTCTTTTTTAAGTGTTATAATTTACCAAGAAAATTCTAGGCGTAAAGATATTTGCAGCAAGGGGCTAGGGCGCTACAACAGGTGACTTGGCGAAGTAACTCTCACTTGGGATGTTGCCATCCACCAGTGGATATGTTGCTTGAATACCAGCCAATTCTTTTTCGGTAAAAAAAACCTTTTTCGTTAAATACCAGCCAATTAATCAACTGGACTAGAGAATGGCATGTGTTGTATGTGCTTGAATAAATTCTTGGCCTGCTGTGTAAGGGCACATTCTGACGAGCTAATGAAAGAGCAGCATAGAACATTTCCATGATGCCTCTGAATCCTATGGTCATCGGCCGTCAATCAACTACCCCTGCCCTCCAAATTAATCCGAGTTCTAGCTTTGTTTTTGAGTCAAACTTCTTCCTATTTGATTGAATCTATCGAAAATTATGCTAATATTTACAACATTTTTTTAACTTAGGACAACGTTAGACTATCACTTATTAGGAATGGATGGAGTAATAGTCTACAACATCATGCATATTGTCCTCTTTTTGCACTATTCAGTACTCTTCGTCGACCCTTTGGATCACTACTTCACTAGACTCTCAACTCCTCGGTTTTATAGTTCAAGAACTGAACATTAACTTCACAACAACCGCAAAACAGTACATATCAATACACACATACAAGTACTAATTGATTGATCATTTAGCACATCGCTCCTTTTTCACCACCTGAATTAATTAACTACATAAAAAAGGCCTGAGAAGGTTGAGCCATCTGCATTGCATTTCAATCATTGTCTACTGTGAACCCAAAAGTACAGAAATAAGTTGTGCAAAAGTCTAATCCAAATCAGCTACAAGTCTGACTCCTAACCATGCAGCTACCGCTGCACATTAGCGACAACGTGGAATGGCTAAAGTGGTTAAGCTTGAACGCTTGTTTGATAGAAAAAAAAAGTGATTCACCGGGACATGTGGAAAAAGATGCAATTACATTGTTTCAAATGATAAATCTTGTATTAGGTCCTGATGAAGTACATATTACAAGCGTCAGAGAGCAAGTCATAGAGAGCTTAGGGTGCAAAACAGAGTTTCTTTTTCTTGAAGAAAGGCATCTCTCCCAGATTCTTCGCAACAAAGTTAACGACCAGAGAGGTTATGAACGCAAAATTAAATTGTACTCCCTCTGTCTCAAAATTAGATAGTGTCAAAAAACGTCTTACATTCCGCGACAGAAGGGGTACTGCCTAAATCATCTGTATCACTGGTTCACTCATTAAAAGACCTCCTCAGTCACCCATCATAGCATCTTCCTGCTACACCTCTACTTCCATCCTTTTTTTTCGAAAAGGGGATCTCCCCGGCCTCTGCATCAGAGTGATGCATACGGCCATCTTATTAACGAAATAAAAGGTTCCAACAAGGTTTTAAGGTCTCCGACTGAAAAGTAATAAAAAGACAGCTCACACAGAGCAAAAGAGGCTGGACACACAGACTAGCCAAGATAAGATGCCACAACCGGCTGGCTAAAGATAGATAGGTAAACTAATTGCCTATCCTATTACATGACCGCCATCCAAACCGGTTGAAGATATCCCGAGCTACCATCTCCCAGCGGATAGATCCAGTAACAAATGCTCCCTGGCCGCCATCGGAGTGAGTAGCGACCATGAACGGATCATGGCCGTGGCTCGGAAAATAACCTGCAAAAAATGAATACGTGATGTTCTGTTAAAAACCAAATCATTTCTGCAAGTCCAGATAGTCCACAACAAAGCGCAAACTCCAACACGAATATGTTTCGTTAATTCAGGCTCAATCCCAGTGAGCCATGCCCCAAATAACGTAGTGACAGAATTCGGTGGAGTAATATTAAAAGCAATGTGAACCGTCCGCCAAAGTACTCTGGCAAGCGGGCAATCAAAAAAGAGATGTTTGATCGTCTCGTCCCGAGCACAGAAGCTACACCTCGTAGGTCCTGTCCAATTACGCTTAATCAAGTTATCCTTGGTTAAAATAACCTGTTTATGGACAAACCACATAAACACTTTTATTTTCAAAGGAACTTTGACATTCCAAACGTGTTTGGAGGTAGGAATGGAGCTCGAATTAATTACATCAATATACATTGATTTAACCGTGAATACTCCAGACCTAGTCAGTTTCCAGCGCAATTCATCGGGTTGTTGAGAAAGATGGACATCCATTAGTCTCCGAACTAGACGGAGCCAATCTTCCCAACGATTGCCCACTAACGATCGTCTGAACTGAATATTAAGGGGGATGGATTGACACACCGTAGCAACGAACACCTCACGTCGTTGAACAATATGATATAAAGACGGATATTGAATGGCCAAGGGTGTCTCACCGAGCCAAGTATCCTCCCAGAAGCGTGTACTAGCGTCGTTGCCAATCACAACCTTTGTCCTATAAAACAGAGATTGTTTGACTTTCATCGGGCCTTTCCAGAAAGGCGAGTCAGTTGGCCTGACTGTGACCTGGGACAAGGACTTTGTCTGTAGATACTTGCTGCGAAGGATTTGGGCCCACATGGCATCAGTCTCAAAAGAAAGCTTCCACAGCCACTTGCTAAGAAGGCATCTGTTCTTGACTTCAAGATTCTCAATACCAAGACCCCCTTGGTCTTTCGGTCTACAGATGATATCCCATTTTGCAAGTCTGTATTTTCTTTTTAGATCATCACCCTGCCAAAAGAAATGCGATCGATAAAAGTCCAGTCTTTTCCTAACACCAACTGGGACTTGAAAGAACGATAAGAGAAACATAGGCATACTCGTGAGCACCGAATTAATCAGAATTAATCGGCCTCCATATGACATGAGCTTGCCCTTCCAGCAACTCAATTTCTTCTCGAACCGGTCTTCAATGCACTTCCATTCTCTATTGGTCAGCTTTCTATGGTGGATTGGAATACCTAGGTAGGAGAAAGGTAAATCCCCCAAGTCGCACCCAAACAATTGCCGATAAGCCTCCTGTTCGTCTTTGGCTCTACCAAAGCAGAACAGCTCGCTCTTATGAAAGTTAATCTTTAACCCGGTCAATTGTTCGAAAAGGCATAACACCAGCTTCATATTTCTCGCCTTGGCCAGGTCATGCTCCATAAAGATGATAGTATCATCAGCGTACTGAAGGATGGATACACCTCCATCAACCAGATGAGGTACCAAGGCACCCACTTGACCGTTCTCCTTAGCCCGTCCTATCAAGATGGCTAACATATCTACCACAATGTTAAACATGATAGGGGACATCGGATCTCCTTGTCTTAGGCCTTTATGTGTTTGGAAATAATGACCAATGTCGTCATTCACTTTAATTCCCACACTCCCTTTTTGCGTAAATGATTCAACCTGGCGGCGCCAGGCTTCATCAAAACCTTTCATACGCAATGCCTGTTGGAGAAATGGCCATTTAACCTTATCGTACGCTTTCTCGAAATCCACCTTAAAAATGACACCATCTAATTTCTTGGAATGGATTTCATGGAGCGTTTCATGAAGGACGACCACCCCTTCAAGGATGTTTCTGTCCGGCATGAAAGCAGTTTGGGAGTGCTGCACCACAGAGTGCGCAATCTGTGTGAGCCTATTAGTCCCGACCTTGGTGAAAATTTTAAAACTAACATTGAGAAGGCAGATCGGCCTGAACTGCTCAATTCTCACAGCATCCGTCTTCTTCGGAAGCAGTGTGATAGTTCCAAAGTTCAAATGAAATAATTGAAGCTGTCCAGAGAACAGATCATGAAACATAGGTAGCAAATCCCCCTTAATAATATGCCAGCACTTCTTGTAGAACTCCACCGGAAATCCATCCGGTCCGGGAGCCTTATTATTTTTCAACTGTGCTATAGCATCAAACACCTCCTTCTCCGAAAATGGGGCAACCAGAATATCATTTTCAGCAGCCGAAAGTTGAGGCACATCCTCAGTTCTGGACTCATCGAGAGATACACAATTATCCTCCGGAGGTCCAAACAACTGCCTATAATACTCGGTTATATATGTTTTTAGGTTATCCTGTCCTAAAATAGTGCCCTCATCTTGTTCAAGTTGGAATATTCTCTTCTTTCTGTGCTTACCATTAGCAATCAGATGAAAGAATTGAGTATTCGCGTCCCCTTGGACCACTTTGCGAACCTTAGCCCGCAATGCCCACTTCAATTCTTCTTCGCGGAGAAGTTCTTTCAACCTCTTCTCTGCGTCAGTTTTAACCTGGAACTTAGCAGGCATCAAAATCGTGGATTCAGCCTTAACGTCCAGATTATGTATAAGAGAGAGGAGCCTATCCTTCTCAACCTTATATACCCCACTAAGGTGCTTAGCCCAACCCCGTAAGAAGCTTCTCAAGCTCCTAATCTTATTTTGCCAACGCTCGACCGCGGTCCTACCGCCTACACCCTTCGCCCATTCCCTCGCGATCAGGTCTAGGAACCCTTCGCGTTCGAACCAGGCCATCTCAAAAGAGAAGGTGTTTTTGTTTCCCACGTGGTTCGGCTCCCCTGAGTCAACGAACAGGGGTGTGTGGTCGGAAAAACCCCGCGAAAGAGCTTGAACCGTCACAAGCGGGAACTTCTGTTCCCACTCCACACTCGCAAGAACGCGATCAAGCTTTTCGTAAGTCGGGTTGGGCAAAGAGTTAGCCAGGTAAACTTTCTACCCGAAAGCTCTATCTCTCTCAGATCCAAGCTTTCAATAATAGTATTGAACATGAACGACCACCTGCCGTCAAAGTTATCATTATTCTTCTCCTCTCTCCTCCTAATGATGTTGAAATCACCCCCAACTAAGATTGGAAGCTGCTCGGACCCACAAATCCGAACAAGATCCGCCAAAAATTCCGGTTTAAGCTCGGGCTGTGCGGCACCATAAACCGCCACCAACGCCCAGTTGAAACCATCAACTTTAGACCTGACTCGAAACTTAACCGCAAAGTCGCCCATCACTACACTCCAAACCTCGAGCGAATCGCATCTTACACCCAGCAAGATACCACCCGATCTTCCTCGCGGAGGGAGGCAATGCCAATCAAAACCAACACCACCCGCAAGAGAGGAAAGGAACTGGGGCGCAAAGTTGTCTCGACCAGTTTCCGATAGAGCAATAAAATCTAATCCTCTACTTCCATCCTGCTTCTGCGAAGTAGTCGCCGTCGCAAAATAGGTACTAGCTCACTTGGATTGGGATCAACCTTGACCATCACTTTAAGACATGCAGCGTTCCTTGATACTCACATGCTACAGCGGTGGTGGCTAATGGTCAATACTTTCAGATGTTGCAGATGGATTGTACGAAGTAAAAGAACAAAGTTATTTTATCTGTTTTGAGACTGCAATATATGTTATCTTCGACTTTGTTTCCTACGAAATTCCAGCAGACCAACAACCACAGTAGCATAGACTCTTCTATCGAAAGTGTCATTCTGCTCCCAGGTGCAAATAAACCCGGATCAACAGTGAATTCACGAAACTAGCAAAAAGAAAATTCAGAAAATCTGAATTATTTGGAGACAAACATTCTTCAGTGTGCTCCCTACATATAACTATTCGTTAAAAGATGACATTTGTGATGCTTGGGTAAAAAAACAAAACACGCACCTGGAAAATGCTTCAAAAATGGCCTTCCCAAAGTACCGGTTTTGGTTTTTTTTCCCTGAGCACATCAAAAAATTTGCACAGTTGTAGAACACTCAAAAATGTTCGTTGTAATTTTTTTAATGATTTCACTATTTTATGCATTTACTGTTTATCCGGGTGCATTTGCCCCCGCGAGAATAGATATTATATTCTTTCTTTTCTTCTCTTTCTGCGGGGAGATATTATATTCTTTGAAGCAGTTATTTCTAGGATCTTTAGAGACAAGACAAGGGATAGCCCACTGAATAAATTACTATCACTGTTATGTCTAAAAGATATACTCCATTATTTGGACATCCAAAACGGGAAATCAGGGATGGTGTGCATACATGCCAGAAAGGAGACTACAGATAATCCTGAAGAACCCTTCGAAAGAAAAAGATAATCCTGAAGAACATGTGCCACATCTTGGTGAAGAACTTAATAGGACGGTGGTGGTGCCCTCCAGCCAGAAGAGCTGCATCATCTCTGAGGACTCACTGGGGAGGAAACGAAGGCGATTATCTACCCTGCACATCAATAAAAGTGAGGATTTGAGTATCTTAGCTGATGAATAGAGAAATTAGGCACAAGGAATTCCTAAGAACATTAGAAATTGCATGCAAAATATCTTGTTCAAATATTTTCCGTACTGAGTTTTAGTTTTGCTGGCTACATTACATCTTGAACTGAAAGTCTTCCATGTGATTCTACCTCTGGATGGAGCAGAACTATGGGTGTCAGTTTCGTGGACAAAATGAAACTATTTGCTATAAAGAATAAATTCCTTGTAAACTATGCGTGGATTGTCCTTTCATTTAGTTTTGATATTCATAATGTTCATGGGAACTGTAATAACATACCGGTGAATGGGTTTTAACAGTTGTAGTCTGAGTGGCAGCAATGATAGGAACTGTGCATGCTTCAAGCTGGTGGTCATTCTTTATTCAAGTGTTCTAATTTACCAAGAAAAATGATGTGCATAAAGGTGTTTGCAGCAAGGAGATAGGGCATTACAGTAGGTGACGGAGGAGGTCTTTGATCATGCTAAAAGGTGGCTTATCAAAAGCTAATTCCTACACTTTTGCTCATTTTGTCTTTCATGGTTTTGACTAGGTTAGAGCTAAGCTTATGTATGCCCTTCCTGGATGCTGGTGTTTGTAGTAAGGCTAGTGCCTCGTGCAGAGATGGCCCCATGTTCCTGAAAATTGTGTCGAGATCAGGCTCGGTAGCTTCCACGAGCAGATTAGCAGGAAAGCATCATATTCCCTAGCTTCCGCGAGCAGATTAGTAGGAAAGCATCAGATCCCTTTGTTGCACGTACTGTAGGAGTATCACTTTGGCAACCCAAGAAAAAGAGCAAGGGCAGTGAGACTGGTGGAAGACCACAGTATCACAACGTACAAGGATCACAGCTTCAAAATAGTTTGCATCCTCTGTTAGGGAGAGAGAATGATTTATAGGTGAGCTGCCCCATACTGCTTATACAGCTAGTAGGTACTCCCGAGTCCCGATGCCGCTCATACCTATGCACAAGCTAGATAGTATGGCCATGAGCCCATCATGACCATGTTGGATATCAGCCTCTGCCATGCTATCACAGTAGTCTTGGAACAATAGCCAGCTTTTCTCCTTATATAACTTCAACATCATATCTCCCATCTAAAATGTATTCATTGGAAATATCTTACAGCTAATGTTTTGGTCAACCACCCTTGGCAGACAGCTCAGCAACGCAATAACTTTGTACAGAACTTGTAGGCCATGTGTGTATTCGAAATGAAAGACATTCCAAGATAGTAAAAAACTTTTTTCGATAAACTAATATGAAAGGCTTTCGACCATCTTTGAGTTAATATATCAACCTACCCACATGCTACAGCAGTACTACCTAATTGGTTGATACTTTGAGATGTTGCAGATGGATCGTGCGAAAGAAAATAAACAACAAGTTGTTTTATTTGTTCTAAGACTTAAAACATATGACTTTGTTTCGTACGAAATTCTTGCAAATCTAAAAGACCATGAGTATGCTGCAAGTTAAGTAGTAGACTCTTATATCTAGCATTACTCGTTCCCTCGATTCTATTCTTGGAAGTGATTATTTCTGGGTTCTTTAGAAACAAGATAAGAGTTAGCACACTGAAGAAATTATTGCCACTGTTATGTCTAAATGATATACTCCATTATTTTCATCCAAAAAGGGAAATCAGAGATGACGTGCATACATGCCAGAAAGGAGACTACGAAACAGAAAATCATGCCGAACATGTGCTGCATCTTAGTGAAGAACTTGATAGATGGTGGTGGTGCCCTCCAGCAAGAAGAGCTGCATTATCTCTGAGGACTGACTATCTACCGTGCACATCAACAAAAAGTGAGGATTGGAGTATCTGAGTCGTTGAATGGAGAAATTAGGCAAAGAGCATTCCAAAGAACATAATACTAGAAATCGCATGTAGAATATCTAGTTCAAATATTTTCTGCGCTATTCGAGTTTTAGTTTGGAAGGTTACATTACATCTTGAACTGGAAGTCTTCCTGTGGTTAGTGCTACAGGATATCATTTCGACAAATGATGTTATTCTACCTAGGGAGGGACGTGGACCTTGGGTGTCAGTTTAGTATACAAAATGTAATTATTTGATAAAAAAATAGATTCCTCATATAGCTTGCCTAATTGTGTGTGGACTGTCCTTTCATTTAGTTCGATATTCCTTATGTTCACGGAAACTGTAATAACTTACTGGTGAATGGGTTTTACAATTGTGGTCTGAGTGGCAGCAATGATAGGACCGCTGCATGTTTCAAACCGGTGGTCATTCTTGATTTAAGTGTTATAATTTACCAAGAAAATGCTGGGCATAAAGGTGTTTGCAGCAAGGGGCTAGGGCGTTACGACAGGTGACCGAGGCCTTTGATCATGCTAAAAGGTGGCGGATCAAATGCTATTTTCTACATTTTTTTCTCATTTTGTCTTCCATAGTTTTTAGAAGGAGATGCGATCTTAACAGTGTCTGTTTCTTTCTTTAAAATGTCAACTAATGTATCTAGCTTTCCTGGTTGCCTTGTTGACTGTTCCTCCACGGATGGAGCTTAGCTGATGCGCTTCCTAGATAGCTGACATTTGTAGTACCGAAGAGAAGGTAGATAAAACTGGACCGCAAGCTTCTCTACATGTATTACTCAGTTAGTTAAATAATATCATAAGAAAGATAAATATGCATCCCTTTATTCAGCTTAGATTCAATACCACAAGTGTAAAGTGGTTTGCTTGAAACTAATACAAAATGTTCTGTTTTCTACTATAGATAAATTCATACATCCATTTTTTTTAATGTTGGACACATGCCCAAATTCAGTCTATACTTGAATGATTTGCATGTAGAATCCATTTGACTCAATTCTGTAATATGGAAGTCAGTGTTTACCGAATATGGGCTGTATGTAATTAACAAGTGGCATGGTCATTGAATTAAAAGTGGAATTGATGCACACTTGAAATTAGATCTATGCATTGGGGTTCTTCAGATATTTCAGGGGGAAACAACATATGTTTCCTGAATTTTGGTTTTGGGTTCTGTTTGCTTAAGTAGAAAAAAAGCAGTCTCAATGAAATATCACAATTCTTTCACCACAGTATTAGTTTACTTTATATCCACTGGGGAATAGCTTTCAGCCTTCAAACAGATAGGCTGACTTGATACTTTGCACGTTCTACTTCTCTTTACTGTAGAATAGGATAATTATGCATATACAACTGAGGAAAACTGTTTATCTATTTGCATACTGCCCCTTGGAAGCTGCTGATGAGAAAATATACTTCTATTTATTTGACTGATGAGACCTACCAAACTTCCTTGATTTTGTATTGTTGTCAAATGTGAATGCAAGCTCCTTTTACTATGAAACTGCAGGCTTTCGGCTTTTTATGCCCTGGTGGTACAAAGGCTCTGGGATGTACGCAAGAGCTTGGTGGACTATTTTCCATTTAGTTACAGTTTAGCTAGGACTGCATTTTACTCCCTCTGTACTGTAATATTTGTCGCTGGAGTAGCTGAAGTTCAGCTACTCCAGCGACAAATATTACGCTCAGCTACTCCAGCGTCAAATATTACGGTGCAGAGGGAGTAGTAGTTTAGACAAACGAAGTACTATGATGTGCAGTCCATCAAGTCAAAGTGAGTCTGTTGAAGTAAGGACAGGTGAACAGGTGACCATGTTGTATCATAGCTGAAAGGGGGTCGATGCATCAATGCTGATGCACGTATCTTTTACCTCTGATACGGTGCAAGTGCAAATTCGTATGTGCTTTACTGCCTTACTTGCATCTTTATGGCTTCAAAACTAAGATGACAGCCATTGTTAACATGGGGCAGTCTTGAAATATGGGTTCATTGTGTTATTCGATGTTCCTGATCCTAAAGCACTGATTCATTTACTATAGTACTCTCTCTATCGGTGATCTCAGAACAAGATCTTGGCATTGCTTTCGTCCAAAAGATGTGTGCAACAATGCTCTGGCATAGTAAACTCGCTGTGATTGTTTGTAAAATTACGCAATAAAATAGCAATGAAGATCATGGATGGTATCAAGCTAAGAGGTGAGGTGGCCAAGTTGCTGATAAGCAACTAGCTAGACGGCTGATTAGCAACCACATCAAGGGATGGCTGAGGCATATAAAGGAGGGGAACCAACAAACAAGAAAAGGATGGAGTAAATCACGGGATAGAAGCTTATACCTATAAAAAGAAAAAACAAACAGCACGAAATCGTGAGATGCGACCGCGGGCGCGGTCAGTGCGTCTTGCTCCGCGTCGGCTGCTTCTGGGAAGCCAGCTTGTAGATCCAGAACACCTGCAACAAGCGGGATGATCAGCTCAGCTCAGTGAGAGATGAAGGGAGAGAAGGAGACCAGATCCGAACGCTCGGAGAAGGAGGAGGGATCGCGTACGAGGGCTAGGACGTGAGCGGCGCCGAGGATGACGACGAAGAGTGGTACAGAGTCCAGGACGTGGGCGCTGGCCCCCGGCTGCTGCTGCGGCATCTTCCGCGGCGACGGTGGGGGAAGGTTTCTGGGCTGGGTTTCTCCTCCTCGCCTTTGATCGTAATAAGCAAACAAGAAAAATAGAGAAGGGGATATGTGGAGTTTTTTTTTTGTTGCCCTCTTGCCTCTTGGGTAGGATGGAGGTAAAAAAAGAACAACGGAAACGGCTATGACCCTGGTTTGCCTATTTGGCAAACTAAAAATTGGTAATGCCAATGTTTGCTAAACGTTTGCAATTTTATTACGTGAGGATGGCAAAAAAAAAAACAGCAATCAATCAGCGGTGAGGCGACAATCGGGTTGTGGCACCTCTATGCCTCCACCTCCACTCCGGCCACGGCGCGCGCGTGGGGAGCTCTTTTTTTCCTTTTCATCTAATGATATGGAGATATAATTGAAATGGGGTGTTTTTCTTTAGTAAAAAGTATGTGTAAGTTAGAAAGGAAAAACAAGTAATTGGGAGTTAAATTTAGGGGATATTGTCATAATTATTTACTTTTCTATCAATGGTCCAACAGTAATGTGTTACCCACTGTATGCTATTTTCAAGAGAGAAGCCTCTAGTGAAAACTATGGCCCCCTGATCCATCTTTTATCATATATTAAAACCAAAAATACCTTGCTGCAGTTTTCTTTTATTTATTTTATTTTGTATTTTTGTTTGATCTATCTATCAAAAACTATACAATTTAATCTTACTCGTAACCGTGAAGGATTGACAACCCCTTGTTCGCGTTGGGTTGCAAGTATGTGTTGCTTGTGTGCAGGTGATGTTCACGAGTCGTTGCTTGGTTCTCCTACTGGATTGATAGCCTTAGTTTCATAACTGAGAGAAATACTTATCTCTACTGTACTACATCATCCTCTCCTCTTCTAAGAAATCCCAACGCAGCTCATAAATAGCAAGGGGGACGCCCTGGCCTACATGGGCCAGGCGCACCAGCCCCTAAAGGCCCATGTGGCTAGGACATGATGAAGAAGGACTAGGAGTCCAACTCCTCCCCCTTGGCGACAACCCTAGGAGGAGAAGGGTTGGACTCCTAGCCCCTCCACACCTATATATTGAAGGGAGAGGTGCACCAAAGGCACACCGCAGCCCCGCTGCCCCCTCTCTACCTTCGGACACACTACACCACCACCACCATAGCGCTTAGCGAAGCCCTGCCCATATTCCGACTCCACCACCACCATCACCACCACGTCGTCGTGCTGATTGTGATCCCATCTACTTTTCCGCCTTCTCTTGCTAGATCAAGGAGGAGGAGATGTCACCAAGCCGCACGTGTGCTAAACTCGAAGGTGTCGTCCGTTTGGCACTAGATCGGTTGGATTGTGATTGGATCACGAAGAGTACGACTACATCAACCGCGTTAAAATACGCTTTCGCTTTCGGTCTATGAGGGTACGTAGACACACTTCCCTCTCGTTGTTATGCATCTCCTATATTAGATATTGGGTGTTCATAGGAAAAATTTTGATTTTCATGCAACGTTCCCCATCAAGAAAGATGTTGATGATGTCGGCGAAGTTGATGGAGACGATCACCGTCACGACGGTTCCGCCGATAGTGCTCCGGCGCCACCAGGAGAGAGGGGTAGAAAGGCCCCCTCCTTTTTATTCCTGCCAGGCCTTCCTTCTAGATGGGAGAAGGTTTTCCTCTCTGGTCCTTGGCCTCCATGGATCCCAGAGGGCGGGAGCCCCTCCAAGATTGGATCTTTCCTCCTTTGTTTCTCTTTGTTTTCGGTTCTGTTTTCTGTCCGAACACCATTTCTTTTATAGCCGGAGATTCTTAGCTCTGGTCGAGCTATTTCTAAGGGGATTTTCCCCATAAAATTAGCTTCCTTGCGGACGAAGGAGAGCTCCAACCGACTTAAGGGATGCCCACACGGGCCCAGGGCGCGACAAGGGGGTGGCTGCGTCATCTGGCTGCGTGGGGTCCTCAGGCACTGTTTTGTGTTGATTATTTCGCCCAAAAATCACATATATTCTGAAAAACATATTAAATCACCGGGGGATTTTGACCTTCCTAAATATTGATTCTCTGTAAAACCAAAAACATGCAGAAACAGAAACTCGCACTGGGCACTAGATGTCTAGATTAGTAGGTTAGTTCAGAAAAAAATTGATGCCAAAATATGTAAAAGTGATATGATAATAGCATGGAACAATAAAAAATTATAGATACGTCAAAGACGTATCACATAACAAAATAGATGGCTACAAATGGCATCATGCCGACAAGCTTCACCTTTTTCTGTAACACATTTCAGATGCTGCCTAATAACTATTCACTAGTAGAAAAAGGGTCTAATGTGAAACTCATTAGTCCCGGTTTGGTATTGAACCGACAGTAATGTGACCATTAATGCCGGTTCCAACGGCCAGGCGGGCGGCGCTCATTAGTACCAGTTCGTGGCGAACCTTTAGTACCGGTTCGTGCCACAAACCGGTACTAAAGAGGTGGTGGCCTTTAGTATGGGTTGGTGCCTCCAACCGGTACTAAAGGGGGGGTCTTTAGTACCAGTTGGAGCCACCAACCGGTTTAAAGGTGGTGGCCTTTAGTACGGGTTGGTGGCTCCAGCCGGTACTAAAGACCCCCCCCTTTAGTACCGGTTGGAGCCACCAACCGGTACTAAAGGTGGTGCGCTGCCACCCGCAGTGCACAATGTTTAGTCCCACCTCGCTAGTTGAGAGGAGCTCGCACCGGTTTATAAGCCCCGCCGCGGCTACCGTGTCGAGCTCCTCTCTAAGCAGGCCTTTGTGGGCCTATTGCAAGTCTTCTGCCCTGTGGGGCCTACTGGGCTGTACGGGCTTGCATCCTGGCCCAACTAGAGATTGGGTTTCTAGTCGTATGCAGGCCGTGCCGGCCCAGTAGGCTGGTTGTTTTTTCTTTATTTCAAAAATAAAAATAAAAAAATCCTTACCAGCCGGGACTAAAGGTCCCCCAGACCACGGCGCGCCTCGTGCCACGTGGTGGGCCTTTGGTCCCGGTTCGTGTTAAACCGGGACTAAAGGGGGGGACCTTTAGTCCCCACTCTTTAGTACCGGTTCCAGAACCGGTACTAAAGGTCCTTACGAACCGGTACTAAAAGTCGTTTTTCTACTAGTGATTTGAACCAACACTAATTCATGAATACTAAATTATTCTGGTGGCATATGGTATTATCCTGAAAAAAGACATATTATCCCCTTCCACATTCAGAGAAGTGTAGATAAACCCTCCTACTGCTCCCGATAGCCTTCCCGCACTCGCGTCGTGTCAGTTGTTGCCGCGTCCTCAAGCATCGGTGAGGCTAGGAATCAGGTCGTGGCACCTCTCCGTCTCCCTCCCCTCCCCCTCCGCCACTATGGCGTCCATGGTGAACTCTAGCCGCCCGGCGTGCCCTCCGGCTTGTGACGCACATAAACTGAAATGGACATTGTTTTGGGGGGTTTTTCTTTAAAATATGGGGTATAGTTGAAATGGTTATTTGTATGCAAAAGGATGTGTGAATTGGCCAAAAGAAATGGGAATTAAGTTTAGAGGATGTGTTAAATGACATCCTGGCAATGCATACGATTTTATAGGAATTAAGTTTTGGGATGAGTTTTTGGAACTAACGCCGTGTTTGGCAATATCAACAAAGAGAAATGGGAGTTTAAAGGCGGGAGTTTATCAAGGGAATAGGCGTGGGAAGTTGATTATTGGTCTCGAATCCATGCTTGGTGTGTGGTGGGAATTCATAGTAGAAATTTGACAGGAAATTTCATCTCGCACGAATTAACACGGGACTAAGGAAGATATATGTGTGAATTAGCCTCTTAATTCTCTTTTTTCCTTTCCTCCGTAGTTTCCTTCCCCCAACCAAACAATGGATCATATGTCTCACACTCTCAAAATCTCAGCCACTACCACTAATTTCCCCTTAACAAACAGGTTCCAAGATGGCAGTGGAACTAGAGTTGCTCTTAGGTGCATGAGTTTCTTTTGAGAAATGGTATGCACCAATGTTACGGGAAGGTCAGTTTCACCTGGGTTGCGAGGCAGGGTAGAAAGGAAATATGTGACTATGTGAGATAGGTTGAGCCGATGATTATTTACCATAGAATTGGTGGTGGTGTTTTTTACGTGTTTATTTTGCTTTATGGATCTTGTGCGTACTAATTCATGAGTTTGATATATGAATCCTGGGGTAGAGGGGCTCAGTCTACTCATCCAAAAAAGAGAGGGTGATTACTAATCAACTAGGCAGGACATCACATTGCATTGTTTTGTACTCTTTGGGTACGCATGGTTGGTATGGTACTAATCTTCACTGGCTTGCCTCGTGCCAGGTGATATAAGGGGCCGGCAGAATCATGTTTTAGCTGACTCAAGCATTGGAAAACCAGGTCTAGGAACCATACATAAAACTATGAGTAGAGAAGATGCCTCTCATCTGAGACTGTTGTTGTTCTAGGAGAGCAGTGATAATGATGTCAAGTCATGCTAACTAGCGGATTCATAGGCTTGAGAGGCATCGGGATAATGTACTCTCCTAGTGGTTGACACGTGTCTCGCCATTAGTCTCTGCCTATTTCAAACTATGAATGTCAATCACGTGCAGACTATGATTCGGGTGTGGCTTCGGTGCTGGGTGCAATCGCGGTCTGAGAATCATGCTTGTTGTCATACTTTGGATTGAGTTCTCAACAAAAATCTAGTTTCTAGGAACACAGAGGAGCCGTCTCCACACCCGTGCGCTACTCTGCAGTCACAGAAGCGACAAACAAGCTCCCCCTCTACTTTCGACAGACCAATATCAACCTTGTCCAAAGGCTACGGGAAACTCTAATCTTGTACTCCTCAGCTACACACAAGAACTTAGAACTTTCGGAGAGTAGTATTTTGTTGTTTACCCCTTTACCACTAGTACAAATGAAATATAGACAAGTTCTAAATTCCCTTCTCTCCGAAGGCAATCATTCACAGGGTCTATAGACATAAACCTGCCAGAGAACTTATTTTCAGTATTATTACATCTAAATAGCCCTTACATAACAAAAAGAACACAATCGATGCACATAATGATACATTAGCTTGACAACCAAAGAAGGAAACAAGGATGACGTTGCACATAAGCCATTGAAAGGTTGAATGTGAAAGTTGTGAGTCCACATACAATCTGGACAAGAAAAGAGGAAGTGCTACTATAAACAGAAAACAGCGCTGAACATGTGTTGCATCTTTGTAAAGAACTTAATCGGATGGTGGTGATGCCCCGAGAAGTGCGCGCTAGGTGGCGACTCTGCCCTCTGCTTCTTCCTCCTCAGCTGGAAGAACTGTTGCATTATCTCCGAGCACTCCGTGGACAGGACACTGCACCTTACAATTATCTTCGGATGGAAAGAGTGGACAGCCCCGACAGTTTGCTTCGGATTCGATGGATCCAATCCGCTTGTTTGCACATCTACAAGGAAAAGCCTATAATACAAGTGCAACAATCTCTCAAGTTTTCATGTCAATGAATGGAATGTATAGAATTGACAATACATATATTGGTATGGAATCCACTGGCCATTATTCAAAGTAGTCCACTTGTACATGACTTGACTCTGAGAACTATTTGTAGGTGATTTAATCTCATGTATCAACTGGAATGTCTAAGTAAAGTCCCCATCTAAAATTTTCAGATCTATCAATCTGATTTGTGTCTAAGACGGATACTAGAATGGAATGCAAAGTTAAATCTTTGTTAGCTAACCAAAAGCAACACATCTAATAGGTTCTTTACTTGCTTGGACAAGTGGGGAATAATTGTTTTTACTTCCATTTTTAATACAAAATTAAGCTATTTAGGAGTGAGTTTACCGAGGAACTAGACTTGGGAAGTTGATTATTAGTCCCAAATCCATGTTTGGTGTGTGGTGGGAATTTGTAGTGGGAATTTGAGAGAGAGTTTCATCCCGCGTGAATTAACACGGGACTAAGAGATGTGTGGGAATTAGCCTCTTAATTCCTTTTTTTTTTCCTCCGTAATATCCTTGTCCCCAACCAAAATACCTTTCAAAATCTCATCCCCTAACACTACTTTCCCCTTAACAGACAGGTTATAAGTTTTGGGGTGGCATTAGAGTTGCTCTTAGGTGCAGGGGTTTCTTCAGAAAAATGGTATGCACCAATGCATACTAGGTTGGAGGCAGGGCAGATATGGGAACAAGTGACATACTAGGTTGAGCGGATGCACTATTTACCTTGGCATTGGTGGTGCGTTTATTATGTATTTATTTTTCTTTATGGATTTTGTGTGAGCTAATTCGCGGGTGAATCCAGGGCCTCAGTCTTCCCATTTAGAAAAGAGAGGTCAATTAGGAGCTAGTTAGCATAATTCTAGACAGGACATCATATCACATTGTTTTGTACTTTCTGGGTACGCACGGTTGGTATGGCAGGAATCTTCACCGGCTTGCCTTGTGCCGGGGTGATATAAGGAGTCGCCAGGACTGTAGAATTTCCAGCTGAGTCGTGCATTAGTAGATTGGTAGTACAATCTTTGGAACTATATATACATAAAACAGCGAGAAGAGAAACTAGCCTCTGATCCGAGACAGTTGTAGTTCTCGGCGAATAGTGAATAATGATGCCAAGTCATACTGTCTAGCGGATTCATAGGTCTGAGAGGCATCGGGACAATGTACTGCCCGAGTAATCACTCTGCGCCTCATCATTAGTGTCTGCCTCTTTCTAGCGGGGAATGTAAACATGATCCGACGAAGATTTTGGTGTGGCTACGGTGCTGGATGTACCTGTGGTTTGGGAATCACGCTTGCTGTCGTACTTCTCGTTGAGTTCTGAACACGAGCGGTGTTTATAAGAACACGTAGAAGCCATCTACACAGCGGTGCAAATCTGCATCCATCTCCACGCCAGTGCAACGCTGTGTCCACAGAAGTGGCTTTGAAACATTCTGCTCTGTTATTTAGACGCCTATATCGAACTGTCTCAATGAAATGGACGAGCTCTAAGTTCTCTTCTCTCCGAAAAAGGAAAATATTTGCAGGCTCTGTAGACATAAACCTGCCAGAGAACTTATTTTCAATATTATTACATCTAAATAGCCTTTGCATAACAAAGAAAAAACACAACCGATACACAAAATGACACATTAGCTTAACATCCAAAGAAGGAAACAAGGATGACGTCGCATAGAAACCATGAAAGGTTGAATGCGAAAGCTGCTGAGTCTACAACTACATACAATTGGGACAAGAAAAGAAGAAGTGCTGCTATAAACAGAAAACAGTGCCGAACATGTGTTGCATCTTGGTGAAAAACTTGATCGGATGGTGGCGATGGCCCGAGTAGTGCGCGCGAGGTGGCGACTCTGCCCTCTTCTTCTTCCTCCGCAGCTGGAAGAACTGCTGCATTATCTCCGAGCACTCCGTGGAGAGGACACCACGCCTTACGATTATCTTTGGATGGAACGGGTGCACAGGCCCGGCAGTTTGCTTCTGGTTTGCTGGATCCAATGTGCTTGTTTGCCCATCTCCAGGAAAAAGCCTATAAAACAAGTGCAGCTATCTCTTAAGTTTTCATGTCTCTGATGAATGAGATGTATAGAATTGACACTACATATGTGATGATGAAAGCCATTGCCCATTATTCAAAGCAGTCCACTCATACATGACTTGACTCTGGGAACTATTTGTAGGTGATTTAATCTTATGTATCAACTGGAATGTCTAACTGAAGTCCCCATCTAAAATTTCCAGATGTATATCAATCTGATTTGTGTCTAAGATGGATACTAGAATGAAATGCAAAGTCAAATCTTTGTTAGCTAACGAAAAGCAACGCATCTAATAGGTTCTTTAGTTGCTTGGACAAGTTGGGAATAACTGTTTTTACTTCCATTTTTTATATAAAATTAGGGTATTTAGCATTACAAAGTAGATGGGTACAAACAGCATCATGGCAACAAGCTTCACCTTTTTCTGCAACATGTTCCAAATGCGACCTAATAACCATTTGAACCAGCAATAATGAATAAATGCTAACTTATGGTGCTGGCATATGGTATTTATCTGATAGAAAGGAAAAGGCCATATTATCCCCTTACACCATGCCATCGCACTCCAACTAACGTGTATTCATTGACTCGAACTTGGAGTCAAGTATTCATTGACTAGAACTTGGGTTTCTATTTATCGTATTGTTGGAGCCTCCCTTGTAGTTTTTCTGTAAAAAATGTTAGGGCATACCTTGAAGATGGTGGTGTAATCATTCAACCAATAAAGTACATGGATAATCCTTTTTGGCTGTGGAGAACAGGTATGTGTGCGTGTTGGGGAGGGGGGGGGGGGGGTATGACTAGGATTTTCTCCTTAACTCACTAAGACCAGAAAACGACTAACTACAGCCCAGCATCTGAACTATAACATCATCTTGAGAAGTTAAATTGCCAGATGAATCCAAATAACAATATTTTAAAGGCAAAATGTTGTGGTATAAAGAAATAACCAACTATGATATTGTGCTACATGGTAATATGGTATACTTTCCATACCTAACCCAGCTTCCATCGGCTCCAAGAAGCTTGTTCGGGGCTCCCCATACTACAGTGTCAACTCTTGCTTGAAGAATAGCACCAGCACACATTGCACAAGGTTCCAGTGTCACATAAAGTGTTGTATCCTGCATTAGTTTTAGTTAGCAAATTTGTGGAAAGGATGATATACATGTAACTTAGTCTAAGGATTCACAAAACTGAGGAATTTTGCATACATAACTTTCAATTAAAAAATTATTTTACGAGAAATTTCAAAAAAGAAAGATGTACATTGCTTGTGTAACTGAAAAGAAATAGTCTTGCTGAACTTCAAAAATAACAACGAACAAAATTACAGACAATACATCAAGCAAAGACCAAGGACATGGACCTTTCTGAAACTATGAGCCATACACATGTAATTATTGTGCATCGTCAATTATCCATGTCCAATTCCCAAATGTCAAGTTTGAGATGATTGTGCACCAGATAAATATAAATAATAATCAATATAACAGAGGAAATGACTTGATAGGAGGGCAATGGATTCTCTTGCAATGCTTTGACAGGATTGAGTAAGAAAGAAAAATGGGTATTGGGTGTGAAATAGTACCGCCAGGCGCCACGTCTTAAGTTTGCTAGAAGCTTCTCTTATACAAACAATTTCAGCATGTGCAGTTGAATCCCTGAGATCTTCAACTCTGGACACAAAGTTAAGACTTCATTTTTTTTCCAACAGTTGGCTACATCATACTATAATATACGAGTATTATACTATACTATACTTACAGATTGCAACCACGAGCAATAATTTCACCATTATGTACTAGCACAGCTCCAACTGGCACTTCCCATATATCTGCAGCCCTCTGAGCTTCAAGTAAAGCCTCCTTCATGAATAGTTCATCAGTCTTTCTCTGTTTAGCATCATGCTGGTATGCTTCCTCCCATTCATCAAACGTTTCCTTCAATACTTGCTTATTTCTCTGAATCTTTCTCCTCTTCAGCTCAGCATCTTTATCTTCTGTTCTTAAAACTTCAGGGGCCTTATGCCCAACAATCTTCTCTTTCATCCCAGTGGAACCACCAGTAGGTAATTCCGTTAATTCTGAGAAAGCAGATGAGGTATTTTCATGTGGTACCATTGCCTGGGTCTGAGGAAACTGGTAAGGTGTTATAGCAACTGAAGGTCCATATCTCCAGCTACTTGCATCGTCACTGCGACCAGCTTCCTTATCTTTGATGGTCGTAGAAGAGGTGCCGGCTGAGACTCCTTTTCCAGCATTAATTTCAGCGGAACCCTGAGTTGAGATTCCGGATGAACTAGCAGCTTCATGTTCAGGTGAATGTCCCACTGTGACATCTACCAAAGTTGATATGCTATCCTCAGCTGAGCTTCCGATGGTATTTCCTTTGGGTGATGCACCCACTTCAGACTGTTTTGCTCTCTCCCCTGAAATCTGCACATCATCCTTGGTTATTTTGGGTACGGAGTCTCTTTTGGATCTACCTACTTCAGGTATATTGCCGGCTCCTGATATTTGCAAACCTTGTGTACCTGTAGGCAAGCTTTCATCCTTTAGCGTTGATGCTACTATAGATTCTGATTCTCCACTATGTGACTTCATCAATGAATGATCATTATGTTTGCTACTCCAATTTCTCTTTTGAATGCCGTCATTATCATGCCCCTGACTTGACAGCCACCCCTCCGACCTCTGAGAATTACTGGATGAACTTTTCCTAAATGATTTGCTGGTAGAGTCATGAGATCCACCATGCTTAACCCAACCAAGACGGACTATGTCTGCAACATAGGCCCAAAGTGACTTGTGAACCTTTTTAGCAATAGCAGTTTCACTTTTGGGTGTCTGAGAGGCTGAGTTGGTACCTCCATCAGCTGAGAACCCTTCCTCCTTATCGGCCGTCTTAAAGGTCTCTTGAGAAGTAGTACTTTGAACATCCCAAACCTCATCTGATGGTCCCTTCATTCTGGACCTAGATGAAGATCTCGTTGTACCTTCCATTATGGACTTCTCGGTTTTCTTTGTTGAAGTAGTATCTGCATCTGAGAATCCTCTTTGGAGCTCACTAACGAATTGGCCTACATGAAATGTAGATGATTTCTCTAATCGAGCAGCTGATTCTAACAAGCTTTCGTTGACAGACTTTCTGGTAGATGAACCACCTTGTATATTTTCTCTTGCGGTAGTTTCAGACGTTCCCAGTATTGTTCCTCTTTGCTCCATATCTACATTGATGATAGATGCCTCTTCGGTGCTCTCGATCCCCAAACTAGTAATATCTTTGTCATCAGAGATTCTGCCAGTGCCTGTATGCTGCGAATTCAAAACTGTGTCATGGTGCACTAATCTCCCGGTTTCTTCTACTCTTGTCAGTCTTTCTCTAGAATCCTGAGAGGATTCAGAAAATGTGGTCCCAACTTGATTGCTTCTGTCTATACCAGAACCTTGTGTAATTTGCAGATCACTCTCATCACGGCTATCCCTTCCCCCCACAATATTGAGGGCTGAAGTCCTACGAGCTTCATTGTTGCTTCGGTTATGCGAATTGCTAACAACCGCAGTGTCAGTAGCGTGGACCTTAGTAAGATCAATTTGTTCCTCCACACTACTAACAGTGTTTACAGATGAGGATGGCTGAAATCGATCATATATTCTTGTTTGGATATGGCTTTCTGAAGTACTTGTTGTAGCAGCATTGTTAGTACAGGCCTTAGTAAGTTCCGCTTGTTCTTGCATATCTTTTGTGCTGTCAATAACTGAAGCCGAGTGAACTTGACCATACACTCCAGTGTCATGATGACTCTGTGAACCCCTGACTATTGTATTATCGCCAGCAATGACCTTGTTTTGATGGATTTGTTCTTGCTCGCCCCTTGCCCGGTCAATGAGACTTATGCTAGAGATAGAGTTTACATCTGATCTAGTGTCAGAACGATTTTGTGAGCTCCTAGAAGCAGAAATATCACTAGCATGAATTGTGGAAACATCAACATGTGTAACATTCTGCACATCTATGTCCGTTTCATGTATCACCTGCTGGTTTACATACCTCCTTTTGTCTCTTGTAATATGAGTTATATTTTCTACAGAGGTAGATCTATCATCGATATCCGTCTGGTTGACTTCCTCGTAATTTCTCTGTGAGTGAGAGGCCCTGCTAACATGTTGACTACTATCCATCTTTATATCTGTGAGCTTTTCTGTGCTTGTCCTTGAGTCAGTGAGTGCGACAACCTGCTGATCCACCACATCATGCTGATCAATTTGTCTTCTACTGTCATTAGCCATCTTTACAGAACTTTGAAGAGAAGATGACTTATTATCAATGTAGTTTCTTCTATCTTCCAGTTGATTACTCTGTGTTTCTGAATCCAGTTCAGTGTTGCTACCTCTGTTTAATGATGTCTCCACTATCCTCTGTGAGCTCTTTGATTCATCCTTTTGTGCCGCTACTTGCTGGTCCAAATCGCTACTGTGCTTCAAAATGGAAGAGTTCTTTGAACTGGAAATCAACCTTGTATCATCCTCGGTTATAACCTTGACATCTTGTGTTCCTGTCCTATGATCTCTTACCCTGACAAGTTGTGCATCATCATAACTGTACTCATCTTTCTCATCATTTGACAAACCAACCGAGGAAGAATAGCGTCTGCCTCTCTCTTCCAATGTCTGTGAAGCTCGTCGGTCTACATTATCATCCCACCGCACCCTCGAGGATGAATTCCCCCTTGAAACTCTTGTATCAACAGCGTTCCTTGAACTCGAAGCCCTCTGTGAATCATCCTCATGAAATGCAGATGCAGACCTCTGAGACCTACCATGTGAGTAGTTCTTATGCTCAGCAATATCTTGATCATCCTCCTCCATATACTTCTTTCTCCTTGTGTTCTGAATAACAAATCTTTCATCATCATTTCTAACGCGCCTCCCATCTCTTCTCACATCATCCTCACTGTCGATTTCAAAATCCATCCTCCCTGTTCTCCGATCAAATCTTCGGTAATCCTCATTATACCTGCCAGCTCCCACTCTTCTAGCATCATACACATCCTCATATTCAGAATCCCTTCTTTCTCTTCTCCGATCATATTTCCTGTCATCCTCACTGTATCTTCTAGCACCAGCATTCCTTGCCTCATCAGATTCAAACTCCCTCCTGCCTCTCCCTTCCATCACATCGCTTCTTCGCCTCGTATCCTCGTCATCGATGTAACCCCTCTGCTCCAACCTCCTCCGGTGATACCGATGCCTGTCATGCATCCCATTCACATCCCGAATTTCCCTCCGTCGGCCACTGTACCCGCCTTCATCATAGTACTCATTTTCCACACCCTTCCTCCGACGGCAATCTCGACATCTATCATCATCTTCTTCTTCTTCTTCTTTCCACTTCCTTCTAAAACTCGACTTACCTGGCCGCTCCCACTGAGCGTGACCGCATTGATCCTCATCCTCTTCACCATCCCAATCACTGTGGCATTCCATCGAACAACTTCTGTGCGGACACTGGCCACCCTCATACCTCCACACCTCCTGCCGCACCACCCTCCCCAGCAACCTCGGCGTATCCCGATGTCCACAGCTAGTTCCGAGACCTAACCTGCCACTGCCGTAGCTGCCGCAGCCGCATCCCCGCGCCTTCAATCGCCGGCAACCCACTCCGAGATTCGACCGTCCAGTGCCCTGCCCGCAGCATCGGTGCCCGCGCCCCTCCAATCCCCAAGTAACGTGCTGAACATACGACCTTCCGCCGCCGCTGCAGCAGCAGCGGGCGGCCGCGCGCCGGTGGCAGCAGCTGTGCGGCGGATGCAGCGGGGGCGGGGGGCGGAGCCGCGCGGAGAGGAGGAGGAGGTGAGCAGAGTGGCGGAGGAGGTACCCGTCGAGCAGGAAGCGGGGAGAGAGGTGAGGGTTGAGCGGGAGTAGCTCGCGGTGAGCACCGTCGCCGTCGTAGTGCTGCTGGCTGCAGTGGTGCGACGGGGCGTAAGGGGAATGGGCGTTGTAGGCTGGCTTCGCGGCCCTCAGGGCGAACGCGGCGGCGGAGTAGGAGCTGTACATGGCGGGAGCGGGACGAGGCACGCGCGGCGGCCGCCGGCGGTCCGACTGCCGGAGAGTGGAGCTGTGGGCGTGGGGTTTGAGGTGGGAGTGTCGTCCCGGGCTGGAGACTGGATCGCCCGTGACCGGGCGTCAGGGGAGCTGCCAAACCCACCAGACATGCTTCCCCTGCTGTCCGATCGGAAATGTACGGCTTGGATTGGGCGCCACTGGTTCCTGACACTGGTTCAGTGAGCCACCTGCGGCGCATGCTGTATTGCTGTGTGCCGGATCAGACAGCATCGTTAAATTATTTTTCGTCACGCGACTGCTAGCGGTTTAGCAGCTTGAATTGCGTGTACGCGACTAGTTTGTGCTTGGAAAAGGTCGCTTGCCGCAGGTCATGGGCGGTGCGACGACAAGATGCGAGATGTGGATGCAACGTGGGGTATCATGGCCTCACCCTCCCACGGCTTCGCTCGTTTTTAGTGGCATCACAGCACCTCCTGGATTCCGCGACCGCGCCGCAAAACAGCATCTCCAGCCATTGGCCCTGCACCAGACATAAAAATCGCTGCCTGCAGATGAGCCGGCGTTAAAATCGGCTTTGAGGGCGATCGGGTTCTCAGCAGCCGTCCCCAGTCGTCGATATCGGCTCATTTTTAGCGTAAATGTGTCCGCTTTTTGGCCTACTTTCGACGAAAAATCGGCCCGATATCAGCGCAAATCGGCCATATTCGCCATGGTTCGGCGCAAATTCAACAAAAGTAATTTCTTTATCACATAGTTCATCACAAGAAATCAATAGAAATCAAATAGTTCAACAATAAATAGTTCAATACAAATTATATAGTTCAACAAATAAAAACTCATATTTCATCACACGTCGAGCTAGGCGTTGCCCTTAAGCCTTCATAGGTGCTCCACCAGATCCTGCTGCAGTTGTTGATGCACCTGTAGGTCTCGGATCTCCTGACGCATATTGAGGAAGGCAGTCCAATTTGCCGGTAGCTGGTGATCAACTTGCGCAAGAGGACCCTGCATGTAATATGGTTCAGTGTCAAACACTGGCTCTTCCTGCTCGCTCTCAATGATCATGTTGTGCAAGATGACAGGGCAAGTCATGATTTTCCACATTTGATCTTTTGACCAGGTCTGAGCAGGGTACCGGACAACAGCAAATCGAGATTAGAGCACACTAAATGCCCGCTCGGCATCCTTTCTGCAAGCCTCCTGAACCTTCGCAAAGTGGGAGTTCTTGCCTCCTAGCACAGGTTTTGAGATAGTCTTCACAAATGTAGACCATCTCGGATAGATGCCATCAGCTAGGTAGTACCCCTTGTTGTAGTGCCGCCCATTGACCTCGAAGTTCACCGGAGGAGAACGACCTTCAACAAGCTTGGCAAAGACAGGGGAGCACTGCAGCACATTGATGTCATTGTGAGTTCCTGGCATACCAAAGAAGGAGTGTCAAATCCAGAGGCATGTGTGGCCACTGCCTCAAGTACCACACTACAACCGCCTTTGGCGCCTTTGTACGTCCCCTGCCAAGCAAATGGACAGTTCTTCCATTTCCAATGCATGCAGTCGATGCTTCCAAGCATCCCAGGAAATCCTCTTGCTGCATTCTGTGCTAGGATCCGAGCACTGTCTTCAACATTGGGTGATCGCAAGTATTGTGGTCCAAACACTGTCACCACTGCCCTGCAGAACTTGTAGAAACACTCAATGGTCGTCGACTTGGCCATGCGCCCATAGTCGTCGAGTGAATCATCGGGAGCTCCGTATGCAAGCATCCTCATAGCTGTCGTGCACTTCTGGATTGAGGTGAATCCAAGTTTGCCGTGCAATCCTTCTTGCACTTGAAGTAGTTGTCGAACTCCCGGATGGAATTCACAATCCTAAGGTAAAGCTTTCGGCTCATCCGATAACGACGTCGAAATACTTTGTCGCCGTGCAATGGAGCGTCGGCAAAGTAGTCAGAGTAGAGCATGCAATAGCCTTCCAGACGATGTCGGTTCTTTGCTTTCAGCCGCCCCGGCGCCAAGCCACCTCACCGCGGCTTTTCATTGCTCGCGAGCAGGCCGGCGAGGGCGGCGAGGACCATGAGATGCTCCTCGTCCTGGATGTCGGCATCGGCTTCCTCCTCCAGCAACGCCGCAAGCGCCTCCTCCTCGTCCGAGTCCATCGCCGAGCAGACAAATCGCTGAACACCTGGCGGGCATGGTGGGCGCCCAGCCGTCGGTATACCGCCCTGTGCGGCTGGAGCGCCGGGAAACTCGCCCGAAAGGTGGTGGAGAGGTTGCCGCGGCGAAACTTTCTCTCTTTTCTGGCGGGGAATAGGCTATCTAGCGGTGTTGGGCGGTGGGCGGCGCCGGGATCGGCGGGGTGGTGGCCGAGCGTGCGGGGATGGGGGCGAATCTGGACGACTGCTTGACTTTTCGCCTGACAGTGCGGCCCAGGCGTGTTTTCCCCTTACGCCGGAGCCCGCGAGCGCCTCCAGTGCGCTGGGTTCGGTCTGGGATCACCGGGCCCAAAGACGGGCCGAGTCGGCGGATTTCGGCGTCTTGGGGGCGTGACTGGGGTTTTTTTTGGCACCAGCGCGAAAAAAGTCGCCCTGGGGGGCCTGTTCGGGGTGCGGCTGGAGATGCTCTAAGGACTCTGCAAATTTTTACGATGCGTCGAGCGCTACGATGGAACAGATCCCACAAACGTTTATGGGATTTGTTCAATCAGTGCAGGACGCGTTTGCAGGATATGTTCTGCCGCAGCGCTCGTCGCATCGCAAATTTTGCATAACATCAAACACAAAATGCATATTTCAATAATGTCAATGAGTGAAATCTTAATATAAACTCAATATGCAGACTAAGGCTTAGCCTAGTGGTGGGAAGGGGCTGATGCCTTCCCACCCACCCAGGTTCAAGGCATGGTACTTGCAATTTGGGTTTGTTACACCAATTATACTGTAGGGGGTTCCCTTACAGTCTTTCTATTAAAAAAACATAAACTCAACATATGAAAATATAAAAGGTTTGAACAGCAACTCACAATACAACAATAGTCATCATTACAACAAATGTTTGAATTCAAATAATTATTACAACATTAAAGTGTTCAAATCTCACCCGAATACAAATACATACAAATGGGGATCTACCCCCCCCATAGAGCTGCCACCGATGGTCAATAAGATCATGGTTGTGCGAATCACGGTTCTCGATCTTCTGGTAGGTCTCAAGAAATGCATTGATCTCATCTACGTCCCTGGCAAGCTTCACAGGGCTACCAACATTGTCATAGTTGTACTCCAAGTCCAAATCCCTTTCATCCTCGACGATCATGTTGTGTAAAATTACACAAGCAGTCATGATGTTTCAGAGGAGTTTTTATTCCAGAAGCGAGCAGGACCTCGAACAATGGCAAACCGAGCTTGCAACACACCAAATGCCCTCTCAATATTCTTTCGGCAAGCTTCTTGTGCTTCGGCAAAAAAAATTGTGCTTCTTGATTTTGGGGTCACTAATGGTCTTCACAAATGTTGACCATGAAGGATAAATATCGTCGGCAAGATAGTACTCCATGGTATAGTCATGGCCGTTAATGGTATAGTTGCAAACCGGAGCTTTGCCACTAACTAGCTGAGCAAAAAAATGAGATCACTGCAAAACATTGGTATCATTGAGAGATCTTGGCAAACCAAAGAAGCAATGCCAAATCCATAGATCATGTGAAGTCACGGCTTCCAGCACGATGGTGGGTTTACGTTTGTGACCGGTGTACTACCCTGCCCAAACTACCGGGTAGTTTATTCCACCTCCAATGCATGCAATCAATACTACTCAGCATGTCCGGCTATCCCCTTGCTTCGTCACTGCCATGAGCTCCTTTGTGTCTTCGTTTGGAGCTCCAAATGCAGAGCTTTGTAGGACAGTAGCAAATTTCCCTCAAGTGGATGACCTAAGGTTTATCAATCCGTGGGAGGCGTAGGATGAAGATGGTCTCTCTCAAGCAACCCTACAACCAAATAACAAAGAGTTTCTTGTGTCCCCAACACACCCAATAACAATGGTAAATTGTATAGGTGCACTAGTTCGGCGAAGAGATGGTGATACAAGTGCAATATGGATGGTAGATATAGGTTTTTGTAATCTAAAAATATAAAAATAGCAAGGTAACTAATGGTAAAAGTGAGCAAAAACGGCATTGCAATGCTAGGAAATAAGGCCTAGGGTTCATACTTTCACTAGTGCAAGTTCTCTCAACGATGATAACATAATTAGATCATATGGCAATCCCTCAACGTGCGACAAAAGTCACACCAAAGTTCCTATCGCGGGGAACATAAGATGAAATTGCTTGTAGGGTACGAAACCACCTCAAAGTTATTCTTTCCGATCAATCCATTGAGCTATTCCTATAAGTGTCACAGACAGCCATAGAGTTCGTAGTAAAATAGCACCATATGACACACATCAATCAACCCTAATGTCACCTAGATACTCCAATGTCACCACAAGTATCCGTGGGTCATTTATACGATATGCATCAAACAACTTCAGATTCATAATATTCAATCCAACATAAAGAACCTCAGAGAGTGCCCCAAGATTCCTAGCGGAGAAACAAGGACGAAAACATGCATCAACCCCTATGCTTAGGTTACCCCAATGTCACCTCAGGAATCCGTGAGTTGAGTGCCAAAACATACATCAAGTGAATCAATAGAATACCCCATTGTCACCACGGGCATCCAACGCAAGACATACATCAAGTGTTCTCAAATCCATAATAGTATTCAATCCGATAATAGTGAAACCTCAAAGGTAAAACTCAATTCATCACAAGAAGGTAGAGGGGGAGAAACACCATATGATTCAACTATAGTAACAAAGCTCGTGGTACATCAAGATCGTGCCAAATCAAGAACACGAGAGAGAGAGAGAGAGAGAGAGATCAAACACATAGCTACTGGTACATACCCTCAGCCCCGAGGATGAACTACTCCCTCCTCATCATGGAGAGCACCGGTATGATGAAGATGGCCACCGGTAATGGTTTCCCACTCCAGCACGGTGCCAGAATAGGGTCCCGATTGGTTTTTGGTGGCTACAGAGGCTTGCGGCAGCGGAACTCCCGGTCTAGATTTCTTTTCGGGGGTTTCTGTATTATAGGAATTTTTGGCGTTGATTCCAAGTCAGGGGGTCCACGAGGAGCCCACAAGGTCGGAGGGCGTGCCGGGGGGGGGGGGGGGGGTAGGGCGCGCCCTCCACCCTTGTGGAGGCCTCGTGGCTCTTCTGGCCCAACTCTTTTGCTTCGAGGGCTTCTTCTGGTCCATAAAAATCACCGTAAATTTTCAGGTCAATTGGACTCCGTTTGATATTCCTTTTCTGCAAAACTAAAAAACAAGGAAAAAAACAGAACTGGCACTGGGCTCTAGGTTAATAGGTTAGTCCCAAACATCATATGAAATAGCATATAAATGCATATAAAACATCCAAGATTGATAATATAATAGCATGGAACAATCAAAAATTATAGATACGTTGGAGACGTATCAATATGCCCTAAAGCCAATCCAATCGGCGCATTCCTACGCTGGGTGAAGATACCACAGTTTTGCTCGCAAGCCTCGACGATGTGGGCGAAAAGTGACCTATGCATTCGATATCACCTACGAAAGAGGTGAGCCGGGTATGTCGGTCAAGGTTGGAAAAGGCGTTATTAGGCGTATGCCTAGGCGCGCTGAAGCGCTCGACAACAACCCACCGCGTAGCCTTTTGCCAAGTCTGGCTAGGTGGCTATTTTTTGTCCTGGCACTAACCAAGTATGAGGATCGCGGTAGTAGATGCTCTCAATAACTTTTCAGTGTGTCATACCCTACAGGTGATTTGGGACCAGTGTTGTTCAAGGTCGAGGCTCCTGTTCTATGGTTCATATTCATCATAGGATAGCTTTTATAACATGGACCAGAGCCAGTCCATTCAGGGTGTGTTTGGTTTCTGTCACGAAGTGGAATGGCACGGGTCAGTTCCATCATCCAGGCTCATTCCTTCGTTTGGATGGTCAAAGGAACCAGAACCAACTGATTCTGGGAACAACATATTCCCCGTTTATGTCGTTTCATGCAGTCTCTCCAAATCAACCGGACCATGCGGAACCGCTTACCCCTCACACAAAGCCTCTTGGCTTTCCCTCTCTCTCATGAACCTAGCGTGTTCCTGGATCCACGCCACCGCCCACTCCTCTCCTTCATCCGCATCGTCGACTGGCTCCTCTCCTTTATTCACGTGCTCAGCACCCAGCCAAGAAGACGGGTGCAGTGCCCAGCGGTCAGTCGGAAGCCATGGTGCGGTGGTGTGTGGCTCACGTTCGCGAAGATAGGCAGTAACAGGGCTAGCAACATGGCGGCGGATTCGGGAATTACGGCTGGGAAGAGGAGCTGCGGCATCCTGCGCTCAGCCGGCAGCTGGAGAGGCGGCCGACGCGGTTGGCACCAGCGGGCGTGTGGCCAAGGCCGAGAATACGGGCACCAGATCGAGTGCTCAGGCAGCAACCTGATAGGCGAGACACGGTGGCAAGAATATTCAGATCCATAGGATTCAAAACAAAAGTTTAATATTGACATAAAAACAATAATACTTCAAGCATACTAATAAGGCAATTATGTCTTCTCAAAATAACATGGCCAAAGAAAGCTTATCCCTACAAAATCATATAGTATGGCTATGCTCCATCTTCGTCACACAAAATACTCAAATCATGCACAACCCCGATGACAAGCCAAACAATTGTTTCACAATTTTGACGTTCTCAAACTTTTTCAACTTCCACGCAATACATGAGCGTGAGCCATGGACATAGCGCTATAGGTGGAATAGAAGGTGATTGTTGAGAAGACAAAAAGAAGGAGATAGTCTCATATCAACTAGGCGTATCAGCGGGCTATGGAGATGCCCATCAATAGATATCACTGTGAGTGAGTAGGGATTGCCATGCAACGGATGCACTAGATCTATAAGTGTATGGAAGCTCAGAAACAAACTAAGTGGGTGTGCATCCAACTTGCTTGCTCACGAAGACCTAGGGCAATCTGAGGAAGCCCATCGTTGGAATATACAAGCCAAGTTCTATAATGAAGAATTCCCACTAGTATATGAAAGTGACAACATAGAAGACTCTCTATCATGAAGATCATGGTGATAATTTGAAGCACAAGTGTGGTAAAAGGATAGTAGCATTGCCCCTTCTCTCTTTTTCTCTCATTTTTTTGTTTTTTTGTTTTTTTGGGCCTTCTCTTTTTTTATTTGGCCTTTCTGAAGGAAATATGCCCGAGAGGCAATAATAAAGTTGTTATTTTATATTTCCTTATATCATGATAAATGTTTATTATCCATGCTAGAATTGTATTAACCGGAAACTTGATACATGTGTGGATACATAGACAAAACACCGTGTCCCTAGTAAGCCTCTACTAGACTAGCTCATTAATCAAAGATGGTTGAGTTTCCTAACCATAGACATGTGTTGTCATTTGATGAACGGGGTCACATCATTAGGAGAATGATGTGATGGACAAGACCCATTCGTTGGCTTAGCATGATGATGAAGGAAATATGCCCTAGAGGCAATAATAAAGTTGTTATTTATATTTCCTTATATCATGATAAATGTTTATTATTCATGCTAGAATTGTATTAACTGGAAACTTAGTACATGTGTGAATACATAGACAAAATAGAGTGTCCCTAGTATGCCTCTACTTGACTAGCTCGTTAATCAAAGATGGTTAAGTTTCCTAACCATAGACATGTGTTGTCATTTGATGAACGGGATCACATCATTAGAGAATGATGTGATGGACAAGACCCATCTGTTAGCTTAGCATAATGATCGTTAAATTTTATTGCTATTGCTTTCTTCATGACTTATACATATTTCTCTGACTATGAGATTACGCAACTCCCGAATACCGGAGGAACATCTTGTGTTCTATCAAACATCACAACGTAACTGGGTTCTTATAAAGATGCTCTACAGGTGTCTCCGAAGGTGTTTGTTGGGTTGGCATAGATCAGGATTAGGATTTGTCACTCCGAGTATCGGAGAGGTATCTCTGGGCCCTCTCGGTAATGCACATCATTATAAGCCTTGCAAGCAATGTGACTAATGAGTTAGTTACAGGATGATGCATTACAGAACGAGTAAAGAGACTTTCCGATAATGAGATTGAACTAGCTATGATGATACCCACGATCGAATCTCGGGCAAGTAACATACCGATGACAAAGGGAATAACGTATGTTGTTATTGCGGTTTGACTGATAAAGATCTTCGTAGAATAAGTAGGAACCAATAGAGCATCCAGGTTCCGCTATTGGTTATTGATCGGAGATGTGTCTCGGTCATGTCTACATAGTTCTCGAACCCGTAGGGTCCGCACGCTTAACGTTCGATGACGATTTGTATTATGAGTTATCTGTTTCGGTGACCGAAGTTTGTTCGGAGTCCCGGATGAGATCATGGACATGACGAGGAGTCTCTAAATGGTCGAGAGGTAAAGATTCATATATTGGAAGGTAGTATTCGGACATCAGAATGGTTTCGAGTGGTTCGGGTATTCTACCGGAGTACCGGGGGGTTACCGGAACCCCCCGGGGAAGTATTGGGCCTACATGGGCCTTAGTGGAGAGAGAGGGGAGACCGCAAGGGGTGGCGCCCCCCCAAGGGAGTCCGAATAGGACAAGGAGGAGGGGGCGCAACCCCCCTTTCCCTCTCCCTCTCCTTCCTTTTCCCCTCCGGTGGGAAAGGAAAAAGGGGGGGCGAATCCTACTAGGAGTGGAGTCCTACTAGGAATCCCCCCCATGGCGCGCCCCCTTGTGGCCGGCCTCCTCCTCCCCTCCTTTATATACGGGGGCAGGGGGCCACCCCATAGCACATCAATTGTTCTCTTAGCCGTGTGTGGTGCCCCCCTCCACAATTTACTCCTCCGGTCACAGCATTGTAGTGCTTAGGCGAAGCCCTGCGCAGATCACATCATAATCACCGTCGCCATGCCGTCGTGCTAACGGAACTCTCCCTCGACCCTCTACTAGATCAAGAGTTCGAGGGATGTCATTGAGCTGACCGTGTGCTGAACTTGGAGGTGCCGTACGTTCGGTACTTGATCGGTTGGATCGCGAAGACGTTCGACTACATCAACCACGTTAACCTAATGCTTCCGCTTTCGGTCTATGAGGGTACGTGGACACACTCTCCCCTTCTCGTTGCTATGCATCTCCTAGATAGATCTTGCGTGATCGTAGGAATTTTTTTGAAATCGCATGCTACGTTCCCCAACAGTGGCATCTGAGCCAGGTCTATGCGTAGATGATATGCATGAGTAGAACACAAAGAGTTATGGGCGATAATAGTCATACTGCTTACCGCCAACGTCTTATTTTGATTCGGCGGTATTATTGGATGAAGCAACCCGAACCAACCTTACATGACCATGTTCATGAGACCGTTTCCACCGACAGACATGCAACTAGTTTTGCATAAAGGTGGTTGGCGGGTGTCTGTTTCTCCAATTTTAGTTCAATCGAATTTGACTGCGGCCGGTCCTTGTTGAAGGTTAAAACAGCAAACTTGATAAATCACCATTGTGGTTTTGATGCGTAGGTAATAACGGTTCTTACTAGAAGCCCGTAGCACCCACGTAAAACTTGCAACAACAAAGTAGAGGACGTCTAACTTGTTTTTGCAGGGCATGTTGTGATGTGATATGGTCAAGACATGATGTGATATACGTTGTTGTATGAGATGATCATGTTTTGTAAAAGTTATCGGCAACTGGCAGGAGCCATATGGTTGTCGCTTTATTGTATGAGATGCACACGCCATGTAATTGCTTAACTTTATCACTATGCGTTAGCGATAGTTGTAGAAGCAATAGTTGGCGAGATGACCACGATGCTACGATGGAGATCAAGGTGGCAAGCCGGTGACAATGGAGATCATGACGGTGTTTTGGAGATGGAGATCAAAGGCACAAGATGATGATGGCCATATCATGTCACATATTTTGATTGCATGTGATGTTTTTATGCATCTTATTTTGCTTAGTACGGCGGTAGCATTATAAGATGATCCCTCACTAAATTTCAAGGTATAAGTGTTCTCCCTGAGTATGCACCGTTGCGACAGTTCGTCGTGCCGAGACACCACGTGATGATCGGGTGTGATAAGCTCTACGTTCACATACAACGGGTGCAAGCCAGTTTTGCACGTGCAGAATACTCGGGTTAAACTTGACGAGCCTAGCATATGCTGATATGGCCTCGGAACACTGAGACCGAAAGGTCGAACGTGAATCATATAGTAGATATGATCAACATAGAGATGTTCACCCTTGAAAACTACTCCATCTCACGTGATGATCGGACATGGTTTATTTGATATGGATCACGTGATCATTTAGATGACTAGAGGGATGTCTATCTAAGTGGGAGTTCTTAAGTAATATGATTAATTGAACTTTAATTTATCATGAACTTAGACGTGATTGTTTTTGCATATCTATGTTGTTGTAGATCAATGGCCCGTGCTACCGTTCCCTTGAATTTTAATGCGTTCCTAGAGAAAGCTAAGTTGAAAGATGATGGTAGCAACTACACGGACTGGGTCCATAACTTGAGGATTATCCTCATTGCTGCATAGAAGAATTATGTCCTGGAAGCACCGCTAGGTGCAAGACCCGCTGCAGGAGCAACTCCGGAAGTTATGAACGTCTAGTAGACTAAAGCTGATGACTACTCGATAGTTCAATGTGCCATGCTTTACGGCTTAGAATCGGGACTTCAAAGACGTTTTGAACGTCATGGAGCATATGAGATGTTCCAGGAGTTGAAGTTAATATTTCAAGCAAATGCCTGAGTTGAGAGATATGAAGTCTCCAACAAGTTCTATAGCTGCAAGATGGAGGAGAACGGTTCTGTCAGTGAACACATACTCAGAATGTCTGGGTACCATAACCACTTGACTCAGCTGGGAGTTAATCTTCCTGATGATAGTGTCATTAACAGAGTTCTTCAATCACTGCCACCAAGCTATAAAGGCTTCGTGATGAACTATAACATGCAAGGGATGGAAAAGACAATTCCCGAGCTCTTCGCGATGCTTAAGGCTGCGGAGGTAGAAATCAAGAAGGAGCATCAAGTGTTGATGGTTAACAAGAGAACTAGTTTCAAGAAAAAGGGCAAAGGGAAGAAGGGGGACTTCAAGAAGAATAGCAAGCAAGTTGCTGCTCAAGGGAAGAAGCCCAAGTCTGGACCTAAGCCTGAAACTGAGTGCTTCTACTGCAAAGGGACTGGTCACTGGAAGCGGAACTGCCCCAAGTATTTGGCGGATAAGAAGGATGGCAAAGTGAAAGGTATATTTGATATACATGTTATTGATGTGTACCTTACTAATGCTCGTAGTAGCGCCTGGGTATTTGATACTAGTTCTGTTGCTCATATTTGCAACTCGAAACAGGGGCTACGGATTCAATGAAGATTGGATAAGGACGAGGTGACGATGCGCGTCGGAAATGGTTCCAAGGTCGATGTGATCGCCGTCGGCACGCTACCTCTACATCTACCTTCGGGATTAGTTTTAGACCTGAATAATTGTTATTTGGTGCCAGCGTCGAGCATGAACATTATATCTGGATCTTGTTTGATGCGAGACGGTTATTCATTTAAATCACAGAATAATGGTTGTTCTATTTATATGAGTAATATATTTTATGGTCATGCACCCTTGATGAGTGGTCTATTTTTGTTGAATCTCGATCATAGTGATACACATATTCATAATATTGAAGCCAAAATATGCAAAGTTAATAATGATAGTGCAACTTATTTGTGGCATTGCCGTTTAGGTCATATTGGTGTAAATCGCATGAAGAAAATCCATGCTGATGGGCTTTTGGAATCACTTGATTATGAATCACTTGATGCTTGCGAACCATGCCTCATGGGCAAGATGACTAAGACTCCGTTCTCCAGAACAATGGAGCGAGCCATTGACTTATTGGAAATAATACATACTGATGTATGCGGTCCGATGAGTGTTGAGGCTCGCGGCGGGTATCGTTATTTTCTAACCTTCACAGATGATTTGAGCAGATATGGATATATCTACTTAATGAAACATAAGTTTGAAACATTTGAAAAGTTCAAAGAATTTCAGAGCGAAGTGGAAAATCATCATAAGAAGAAAATAAAGTTTCTACGATCTGATCGTGAAGGTGAATATTTGAGTTACAAGTTTGGTCTTCATTTGAAACAATATGGAATAGTTTCGCAACTCACACCACCTGCAACACCACAGCATAATGGTGTGTTCGAACGTCGTAACCATACTTTATTAGATATGGTGCGATCTATGATGTCTCTTACCAATTTACCACTATTGTTTTGGGGTTATGCTTTAGAGACAGCTGCATTCACGTTAAATAGGGCACCATCTAAATCCATTGAGACGACACCATATGAACTGTGGTTTGGAAAAAGCTAAGTTGTCATTTCTTAAAGTTTGGTGCTGCGATGCTTATGTGAAAAAGCTTCAACCTGATAAGCTCGAACCCAAATCGGTGAAATGTGTCTTCATAGGATACCCAAAAGAAACTATTGGGTACACCTTCTATCACAGATCCGAAGGCAAGATATTCGTTGCTAAGAATGGACCCTTTCTAGAGAAGGAGTTTCTCCCGAAAGAAGTGAGTGGGAGGAAAGTAGAACTTGATGAGGTAGTTGTACCTTCTTCCGAATTGGAAAGTGGTTCATCAAAGAAATCAGTTCCAGTGATGCCTACACCAATTAGTGAGGAAGTTAATGATGATGATCATGAAACTTCAGATCAAGTTACTACCGAACCTCGTAGGTCAATCATAGTACGCTCCGCACCAGAGTGGTACGGTAATCCTGTTCTGGAAGTCATGTTACTAGACCATAACGAACCTACGAATTATGAGGAAGCGATGATGAGCCCAGATTCTGTGAAATGGCTTGAGGCCACGAAATCTGAGATGGGATACATGTATGAGAACAAAGTGTGGACTTTGGTTGACTTGACCGATGATCGACAAGCCATAGAGAATAAATGGATCTTCAAGAAGAAGACTGACGCTGACGGTAATATTACTGTCTACAAAGCTTGACTTGTTGCGAAAGGTTTTCGACAAGTTCAAGGAGTTGACTATGATGAGACCTGATGAAGCCATGTACCTAGGGTAGGGTCATAGGCCTGACCTAGACACCCTCCCCAAGGGCATCACCCTAAAGACAGAAGCATTCGAAGGGTACCATCATCCACCCGACCAGAGACATTCCACTCGGAAGAATCAATGTCACTCGACCGTCACAGAAACCACTCGACATACAGAAGATCTAAAGTCACTCTACGCAGCAACGGTCGGGCGTTTACTCATAGACTTAATTACCATTTATAACACTTCATTGCGGACGTTACCTGTAACGCTTACTCTTTATGAACATTGAACCCTATGTAACGGAGGGGAGCTGGGGTCCTGGCGCACTCTATATAAGCCACCCGCCTCCTTTGGGACAAGGGCTCGCACCCCTGTAACTCACACGCGCATAATCCAGTCAACCGCCTCCGGGCTCTGAGACGTAGGGCTATTACTTCCTCCGCGAAGGGCCTGAACTCGTAAAACTCGCGTGTACAACTTCGCCATAGCTAGGATCTTGCCTCCTCATACCTACCCCCATATTCTACTGTCAGTCTTAGATCCACGACAGTTGGCGCCCACCATGGGGCCGGTGTCTTAGCGACTTGTTGGAGAAGTTGCGATTTTTCCGATCCCCATCATCATGGTTTCCGGCGGAGGATTGGCCGAGGGCCGCGAGATCCGTCTCGGCGCGCTCGTGTTGGTCGCCGACGACTCCGCTTGGCTCCAAGAGGCTCCGCTCGACGTCGAGGCGCTCCCCGTCCGCGGGGCAATGCAATTTCGCACGTGCGTCCGCGGCGTCCTTCTTCGACAGCCGTCGACTCAGTATCGGTCGGCTCCTGTGGCGTCCTCGCTCCCCGCTGTTCACCGGCGCAAGCGTTCCGGTCGGCCGCGGCTCCAGCGGTGGGTGAGGCATGCGGTGGCCCGCCAATCAGCCACCCCGCAAGTCGCGGCAATCAAGCCCGACGAAACTCTCTACGGCCTGTTCGACCTGTCGACTCGCTCCGTCGAGACTGCATCCGAGTGCGACAACAGTGACCCCGCAGCGGAAGTCCTGATGGTCAACGGACCGCGCAGTCCTCCTGGCTTCCCCCGCGACGACGGTGGCGATGGCGGCGGTGATCCGTTGCACGTCCATGAGGAGTACCGCCTCGAGCCCCTCTCTTCACAGCAGAGGGAAGAGCTTCGCCGCCGTAACATGGATGCACTTCACACTCCTATCGTTGGAGAAACCCCCGAGGCCCGGGCCTTGGAGGAGGCGCGCCTAGCCAACTTGGCTGAGCGCACTCGACTGGAGAACCTCCAGCACGCACTCGACGAGCATGCTCGGCAGCAGATTCCTGAGTCCAGTCGACGACAACTTTTTCCGCCTCCAACTCAGGTATACCGAACTCCGATTCAAAATCTCACAGCTGCAGCCCGAATAGCAGAGTCGATTCAGCCTTCCCAGTCGGAAGCTGGCAGAGGTTTGATGTAGATCCGGGCTTTACTCCGGGCTGCAGGAGAGCAAAACACAGCAATATCACAGTCACGGAATAGAATTCATAGCAGGTCTGTGGCGGCAGACACAGTTCAGTCGGCTCACATCCCAAGATTGCCCCCGCGGCGTGAGGGACGTGGAGACCGGCAAGATCAGTACAGAAACCGTGAGCAATATGATCGCCGACTCGACCATGATGATCGTCGTTGAGTGCCCACACCTCCCCCGAGGAGTGGATCATATGTGCCTCGGCAGCACGATGACAGACGCCCTCACAGTGGTGGGCGAAGAATTCCAGTCGACCCCAGGGAGTCAGGCTTTGATGCGAGATCTATTCTTGTTCAAAGTCCGGTCGCCAGAAACAGAGCACACAGAGAGGGTCATGACAGAGATCACCCGACTGGCAGCAGAGTACATGTTTCAGGCCCAGAGTGCTTTAGCAGAGCCATCAGGGCTGCGGTGATTCCTCCCAACTTCAGGGTTGCGACTGGAATCAGCAAGTTCACTGGTGAGTCCAAGCCTGACACTTGGCTTGAGGACTACCAAGTGGCTGTGCAGATCGGTGGCGGCAATGATGAAGTGGCCATGAAACACCTTCCTCTTATGTTGGAAGGCTCAGCCAGAGCGTGGTTGAATCAGTTAGCACCTGGCAGCCTATACAGTTGGGAAGAACTCGCCCGAGTGTTTGTCAGAACCTTTGAGGGTACTTGCAAACGGCCGGTAGGGTTAACAGAATTGCAGTCCTGCGTGCAGAAACCGAATGAGACCTTGAGAGATTACATCCAGAGATGGATCACATTGCATCATACAGTGGAGAATGTGTCAGATCACCAAGCAGTTTGTGCCTTCAAGGAGGGTGTTCAGTATCGAGAGTTGAATCTGAAATTCGGTCGGACAGGAGATATGTCTCTGTCCTGGATGATGGAGATCACCACCAAGTATGCTAATGGTGAAGAGGAAGACCGACTCTGGAGCGGCAAACATAAAACAGTCGCCCAGGAAACCGGAGGAGGGAATTCCAATCGGAAGCAAAAGCGCAAGGCCGAACCAGTTGCTCCTGGTGAAGCTTTAGTGGTGGCTCAAGGAAAGTTCAAGGGGAAGCCCAAAGGACCCTGGAACCCCAAGAAAGTGAAAGATCAAGATGGAAATGATATGTTGGATTTACCCTGTCACATTCACATCAAGAAAGATGAAGAGGGTAATCTAATTTACCCTAAACATACCACTCGACAGTGTCGGCTCCAGATCCAGCAATTCCGAGAGAAACAACCCAAGGAGAAGGAAAAGGAGTCGGACAAGGGTGCGGATAAGGAAGAAGACGATGATGGTTTTCCCAACGTCAATTCCACTCTGATGATTTTTGCTGATGTTGAAAGCAAAAGTCGACTGAAAGTTATAAATAGAGAGGTGAACATGGTTGCTCCAGCAACACCAAGTTATCTGAAGTGGTCCCAGACTGCCATCACATTCGACCAGTCTGACCACCCAACACGTATAGCCACCCCTGGGAGGCAAGCGCTGGTGGTCGACCTAGTTGTTGAAGGCACTCGACTGACTAAAGTGCTGATGGATGGTGGTAGTGGCCTAAATATCCTGTATGCGGAGACCTTGAAGGGAATGGGCATTTCGATGTCCAAGCTCAGTGAAAGCAATATGAGTTTCCATGGCGTCATACCTGGCAAGAAGGCTGAATCACTCGGCCAGATCGCCCTTGATGTGGTTTTCGGTGATTCCAAGAATTACCGCAAAGAAAAGTTGACATTTGAAGTAGTGGATATCCAGAGTGCTTATCATGCCATTCTGGGTAGGCCTGCCTATGCACGTTTCATGGCTCGACCATGTTACGTGTACCTCAAGTTGAAAATGCCTGGTGCTAGAGGAGTGATCACTATCACTGGCAATCGGCAGAAGGCAGAAGAGTGCTTCCAGAAGGGTTCAAAAATCGCCGATGCGCAAATGGCAGCAGTCGAAATGCAAGAATACCGGAAGAATGCAGATCTGAGTGATTTATTTCGCATGCCAATGATTCTGCATTTCAGTCGTCCGGTGAAACCAAGCCGATTCATATTCACCCGACGGACCCTAATGCTGCTCCTACTCATATCTCAACATCGCTCGACAGTAAATAGGAAGAAGCGCTCATCCAGTTCCTCCGTGAGAACTGGGACATCTTTGCATGGAAACCTTCTGACATGCCGGGTGTACCCAGGGGACTGGCTGAGCATCGTTTGCGAGTCAACCCGAAGGTAAAACCAGTCAAGGAACATCTTCGACGGTCTGCCGTACAGAAGAGGAAAGCAATTGGTGAGGAAGTGGCTCGGCTCCTGGCAGCTGAGTTCATCCGAGAGATTTACCACTCCGAGTGGCTCGCCAATGTTGTCATGGTCCCTAAGAAGGACGATTCACTTCGCATGTGCATTGACTTCAAGCATATCAATCGGGCCTGCCTGAAAGATCATTTTCCTCTCCCCCGCATCGACCAAATCATCGACTCGACTGCGGGGTGTGAGCGATTGTCTTTTCTGGACGCCTATTCCGGGTATCATCAGATCCGACTGTATGGACCCGACGAGATAAAAACGGCTTTCATCACTCCATTCGGATGTTTCTGTTATGTCACCATGCCATTCGGCCTGAAGAACGCTGGAGCCACATTCATGAGGATGATTCAGAAGTGTCTGCTCACTCAAATCAGTCGGAATGTGGAAGCATACATGGATGACATTGTGGTCAAGTCACGAAAGGGTTCCGACCTACTGGTTGACCTTGCTGAAACTTTTGCCAACCTCAGAAGGCATGATATCAAGCTTAATCCATCAAAGTGTACATTCGGAGTTCATGGCGGAAAGTTTCTCGGTTTCCTTGTTTCCGAACGAGGGATCGACGCAAACCCAGAGAAAGTTGGTGCCATACTCCGGATGAAGCGCCCTGTACGTGTACATGATGTCCAGAAGCTTACTGGTTGTTTAGCCGCCTTGAGTCGATTCATATCTCGTCTCGGTGAAAAGGCCCTGCCTCTTTACCGACTGATGAAGAAATCTGACAAGTTCGAGTGGACAGATGAAGCTGACGCAGCGTTTGTAGAACTCAAAGCCCTGCTTTCCACCCAGCCGGTGCTTGCTGCCCCAATCAGCAAAGAGCCTTTACTGCTTTATATTGCAGCCACATGACAAGTTGTCAGTATGGTGCTCACGGTCGAACGGGAAGAAGAAGGAAAAGCCTATAAAGTTCAGCGCCCAGTATACTATGTTTCTGAAGTTCTGACTCCATCCAAGCAAAGATATCCACATTATCAGAAGCTTGTTTATGGGATTTACATGACCACGAAGAAGGTTGCACATTACTTCTCTGATCACTCCATTACAGTCGTCAGCGATGCACCATTGTCAGAGATCCTGAACAACAGAGATGCAACTGGTCGAGTGGCAAAGTGGGCGATTGAACTCCTTCCCTTGGATATCAAGTTTGAGGCAAAGAAAGCTATCAAGTCCCAAGCAATAGCAGATTTCCTCGCCGAGTGGATTGAACAGCAACTGCCGACTCAGATTCACTCGGAGCATTGGACCATGTTCTTCGATGGATCACCAAGATGCTGAATGGTTCCGGTGCTGGGGTGGTATTGGTATCCCCCCGAGGCGAAAAACTCAGCTATGTTCTCCAGATTCATTTTGACTCCTCCAACAACGAAGCTGAATATGAAGCACTTCTGTATGGGTTGCGTATGGCCATTTCACTCGGCGTCCGTCGCCTCATGGTCTACGGCGACTCAGATTTAGTGGTTAATCAAGTGATGAAGGAGTGGGATGTCAGAAGCCCAGCTATGACTGGCTACTGTAATACAGTGAGAAAGTTAGAGAAGAAGTTCGAGGGGTTAGAGCTCCATCACATACCCCGACTAAAAAATCAAGCAGCCAATGATCTGGCAAAGATAGGTTCCAAGAGGTTCCAAGATCAAGAAGATCCTTTCACTGAAGAGCCCCCACAACCAAAAAGCGCCACTGATCCGACTGAAGTCGAAGTCCCAGCCGTGGTCGACTTGATCATGGAGGTTTTGGTCATCACTGCCGACTGGACAGTGCCGTAAATTTCATACATCCTTAGGAAAGAACTCCCAGAGGATGAAGAAGAGGCTCGACAGATCGTCCGTCGATCCAAAGCCTTTACTGTGATAAGAGGACAGTTGTTCAGAGAAAGTGTGACCGGAGTCTGCCAGAAATGCATAACACCAGAGGAAGGTCGAGTGATCCTCAATGACATCCACTCGGGGACCTGTGGTCACCATGCGTCTTCTCGGACCATTTTGGCCAAAGCATACCGAGCGGGATTTTATTGTCCGCGAGCAAATGAGATGGCAAAAGAAATAGTCGACAAATGTGAAGGTTGCCAGTTTTACTCCAACATGTCTTACAAGCCTACATTAGCCCTGAAGACCATTCCACTCGTCTGGCCCTTTGCTGTTTGGGGATTGGATATGGTTGGACCTCTCAAGATTGGTAGGAGTGGCTTCACTCATGTGCTCGTGGCAGTCAACAAGTTCACCAAATGGATCGAAGCCAAGCCTATCAAAAGTCTTGAAGAGTACTGCTGTCAGCTTCATCAGAGAGTTAACATTCAGATATGGTGTTCCGCACAGCATCATCACTGACAATGGGTCGAACTTCGATTCTGATGAGTTCAGAGCCTTCTGTGCTTCCCAAGGCACTCGAGTTGACTATGCTTCAGTTGCCCACCCCCAGTCGAATGGACAAGCTGAAAGAGCAAACAGATTGATTCTCAAAGGACTGAAACCCCGACTGATGCGTGATCTCAAGCATGCAGCAGGCGCCTGGGTCGATGAACTTCCATTAGTGCTTTGGGAATTGAGGACAACTCCCAATCGGTCGACTGGCCGAACTCCATTCTTCTTGGTCTATGGAGCTGAAGCTGTACTCCCGAGTGACTTGCTTCACAATGCAACCCGAGTTGAGCTTTTCTCAGAAGATGAAGCAGAACAGGCACGGCAAGATGCAGTTGATCTCCTGGAAGAGGAAAGAGAGATGGCCCTGATCCGGTCGACCATCTATCAGCAAGACCTGCGTCGATTCCACGCCAGAAACGTGAGGGGTCGAGCATTTCAAGAGGGAGACTTGGTTCTTCGAGTGGATCAGCAGAAACCACACAAGCTTGCTCCTGCTTGGGAAGGCCCCTTCATCGTCACAAGAGTGCTCCACAATGGAGCATACCACCTTTACAACGTCGAGCACAAGAAAGACGAGTCACGCGCTTGGAATGCGGAGTTGCTCCGCCCCTTTTATACCTAAGCGTTCAGATGTAATAAGAAATACCTTCTAGCTTGATTATCAAAGACACAGTTTTACAGTCTCCTAAATGTTTTCTGTTTCTTTGTTATATGTTTCAAATCCCCCAGTGGGTGCCTTAGCCGCGAATCCATTTCGCCTAAGTTTAAAAAATCCTACCGAGTGGTGAGCAAGCCTCTCACTCGGGGGCTTAGCTGCGAATCCGTTTTGCCTAAGTTTAAAAAATCCTACCGAGTGGTGAGCAAGCCTCTCACTCGGGGGCTTAGCCGTGAATCCGTTTCGCCTAAGTTTAAAAAATCCTACCGAGTGGTGAGCAAGCCTCTCACTCGGGGGCTTAGCCGCGAATCCGTTTCGCCTAAGTTTAAAAAATCCTACCGAGTGGTGAGCAAGCCTCTCACTCTGGGGCTTAGCCGCGAATCCGTTTCGCCTAAGTTTGAAAAATCCTACCGAGTGGTGAGCAAGTCTCCCACTCGGGGGGCTTAGCTGCAGTCCAGTACTCGCCTAAGTTTGAAAAATCCTACCGAGTGGCGAGAAAGCCTCCCACTCGGGGGCTTAGCTGCAGTCCAGTACTCGCCTAAGTTTGAAAAATCCTACCGAGTGGTGAGCAACCCTCCCACTCGGGGGCTTAGCTGTAGTCCAGTACTCGCCTAAGTTTGAAAAATCCTACCGAGTGGTGAGCAACCCTCCCACTCGGGGGCTTAGCTGCAGTCCAGTACTCGCCTAAGTTTGAAAAATCCTACCGAGTGGTGAGCAACCCTCCCACTCGGGGGCTTAACTGCAGTCCAGTACTCGCCTAAGTTTGAAAAATCTACCGAGTGGTGAGCAACCCTCCCACTCGGGGGCTTAGCTGCAGTCCAGTACTCGCCTAAGTTGAAAAATCCTACCGAGTGGTGAGCAAGTCTCCCACTCGGGGGGCTTAGCTGCAGTCCAGTACTCGCCTAAGTTTGAAAAATCCTACCGAGTGGTGAGCAACCCTCCCACTCGGAGGCTTAGCTGCAGTCGAGTACTCGCCTAAGTTTGAAAAATCCTACCGAGTGGTGAGGAAGCCTCCCACTCGGGGGCTTAGCTGCAGTCCAGTACTCACCTAAGTTTGAAAAATCCTACCGAGTGGTGAGCAACCCTCCCACTCGGGGGCTTAGCTGCAGTCCAGTACTCGCCTAAGTTTGAAAAATCCTACCGAGTGGTGAGCAACCCTCTCACTCAGAGGCTTAGCTGCAGTCCAGTACTCGCCTAAGTTTGAAAATCCAACCGAGTGGTGAGCAACCCTCCCACTCGGGGGCTTAGCTGCAGTCCGGTACTCGCCTAAGTTTGAAACACATCCCTATCCGCAAGGACGACGAGGTGCAGGTCGACTGCAACCTTCTCCTCGGAGCTACGCCACAAGTATAACGTACGCTCCATCCTCATCTGCAAGGACGACGAGGTGCAAGTCGACTGCAACCTTCTCCTCAGAGCTACGCCACAAGTATAACATGCGCTCCATCCTCATCCGCAAGGACGATGAGGTCCAGGTCGACTGCAACCTTCTCCTCAGAGCTGCGCCACAAGTATAACGTGCGCTCCACCTCATCCGCAAGGACGACGAGGTGCAGGTCGACTGGAACCTCTTCCCTAGAGCTACATCTCAAGTACAAAAAATATTCCGAGTGAAGAACAAATTCCACTCGAAGGCAAGCACAAGCATATTCGGAGATAAACCAAATTCAGATAAATCCTAAGGTTCCGACCGCAGATTAAAGTACTCGGGCATCAAGCCCGAAGGAGTTAACGATTACAAAATCGCTTGGCATTCCGAGGCAAATTTAAGGTGGGGCATAAAAGTTTGTTCACTCCGCAGGAGGAGGGCTGGCAGGCTCGACGAATTCGTCCAGATCAATTCCGTCAGCAATCCGAGTGGCAGCAGCAATGAAGGTCTCCATGAAAGATTGGAAGTCATGCTTCTTGGTGTTGGTGACCTTGATCGCTGCCAGCTTCTCTTCTCGCGCTTCCTTGCAGTGGACACGAACCAAAGACAGAGCCACATCAGCGCTGCACCAGGCAGAAGACTTCTTCCATTCTTGCACTTGATCGGGAATCTCATTAAATCGAGTCATCAGAGACTCGAGGTCATTCTAGAGCGTTGCCCCTGGCCAGAGTGCTGTGTCGATCCGCGACATTGCGACCTTCAGTCGAGCAAGATAATCAACAACACCAGCAACACGAGATTCCAATCGGAGTACATTCATGGCAGCCTCATCTTTCACTGGAGAATGGATGGGGTCCAAGCTTGTCTCAACTCGCCCAGTCTCTTCCTTGAAGTTCCGGCAAAATTTTGCACGTACAATTCAAAGATGAGTCAGCGGTTGTATATCGAGTCGACAATGACAAGTCAGTCGGTTCAAAGAAAATACCTTCAAGCATGATGAACAGCTTCTTGGCAAGACCTCCTAGATAATTCTCCAGATCGTCCCTCTTGCCAGCAATGCCTTCCATCTTCTCGTTCAGATTGTTCTTGTCCTTCTTCAGGCGAGTCGCTTCCTTATTGGCTTCATCAAGGGCAGTTTTCAGCTTGGCGTTTTCTTCCTCCAGTTTGCCGACTGAAGCTAGCTTCTGTTCGGCGAGTGCAGTTTTCTCGTCAGCTGCTTTCTGTGCGGCTGCAAGATCTTGGTCCTTTTTCGCCAAAGCTTGATTCGTTTTCTCTGAAAGAAACATCGCTCGGTTCAGAAAAAGCAAAATAGAATCTGGTAGAGAGACAAATCAGTCGGCAAGCTTTCTCTTACCAGCAGCTTCATCCTTGGCCTTCTGCAGATTTGTTTTGGCCAGTTCCAGATCGAGGTCGAGCTGAATCTGTTTTTTCTCCAATTCAGCAAAACGAACTCCGAGTTCACAAGATTTCTGTAATCAAGGGACTGTCAATCGACAGATGGAAAGATTAGTTACTTCAGAACAATAGTTCGATAAATTCAAGTTGTTTTCAGACCATAGTCGACTGCCCGCAGTCAACCACGGTCTCGGGGAATACACCCAGTGGGTGCACTAGCCTGCCCCCACTGGTCCAGTTACCACTCGACGTGGTCTGTCCAGGCCGAGTGTAAAAAAAAGAGGATCTAAGACCGTAGTCGACTGCCCGCAGTCGACCATGGTCTCGGGGACTACACCCAGTGGGTGCACTAGCGTGCCCCCACTGGTTCGGATTCCACTCGACATGGTCCGTCCAGACCGAGTGGAAAATTTAGCTTCTCAGACCACAGTCGACTACCCGCAGTCAACTATGGTCTCGGGGACTACACCCAGTGGGTGCACTCAGCGTGCCCCCACTAGTTCAAAAATCCAATCGACACAACCTAGTCGACCTAAGATACAAGTTTGCTCAGTGGCAAATCAAAACACCCAGTGGGTGTACAGATGCAAAGCGCAGGCAGATGAAAAGATTCTTTGAAAGAAAGTTTTCAGGTAGCATATCCTAACAGAACAAGCTAAAAGAGTCAGTCGGCAATCTGCTAACCTGGACGTTGCTCTGGAGAGTGGAGCTGGCATCATAAGCAGCTTGGCTGGCTTCCCGCACCATCTTCATCTTCTCCATCATAATGCCCTCCTGGCGTATAGCCTCTTTGGCAGCACCCACCTGGTCCTCTGGGACGTGATGTGCAGCAAAAAGTGAAGGTGGATCGGCGGGAGTCTGCGCAGCTGACGTTGAAGGCTGAGCACTCGACAGTGGTATGGCAAAGGTGACGGAGGTCCGATTGGCATCGCCGGCTTCCTGGATTACCTGTTCCGCCACCGGCGTCGACCGAGGCGTCCTGCCAGCGGACGTTTTCCTGCTTCTTCTCCCCAAGGGCCTCTGTGGCTCGTCTTCGTCGTCGTCTGGGAGATCAATGATGTTGGGAGGAGCTGCAAAAAGATCAATCGCCAAAATTCATCCTCGTTGGTTGTACCGCAGTTCAATCGACAAAGCAAAGACAAGATCACAAAGATTATACCTGGTTTGGAGGTGATCGCATCTTCCATGTCCTCATCCTCGTTTTTGTAAGCAGAGGTCCCAGAAGTAGCGGCACTGCGAGTTTCAAGATTCATTCGGTCAAACCAAGGAAAAATAGACAACGCAGAATTTTGGGTAAAACTGAAGACAGGACACTTATGCAGAGGCAACAGGGATGTCGATTTTGATTCTGGGCAGTGCCTTTCGGGTCTTCTGCGGTACGACCTTGGATTGTTTCGGAGCCTTTTCAGTCGGCGCCGGAGAAGACGTCCGAGGAAGCTTTGACGACTGCCCAGTCTGAACGGTTGCCTTGTCGCGGGCGCTTGCGGGATCGTGGGTGAGCTTGGATCGCCTTTCCCTACGGGGAGGTGAGTCGACCTCTTCTTCATCACTCAGGTCGGAGCTCTCCTCATCCCCATCACCATGAGAATGCCACTCGCCGCTCTTGCCTCCGCTCGCCTCCCCCTCCGGATCCTGCTCCTGCTCTCCGTTGGGCATCGAATACATCTCAGTAAGAGCCTAGAAGACAATAAGCAAGACAAAAGTCAGTCGGTTGATTGCAAGTAGTTACATGATAAATCAAGATAACACTCGGCAATTCAGAGTTAGACCTTGTTTGTTTGGTGCAAGTTTTCAAGTGGAGGGACTCTCCTGCCCCCCTGGGGTTATCTTTGTTGCCAGTGATACCCCTCAACCACTTCTCCACCATATCCTCGTCGACTTCTTCTGGATGGATCCAAGTGGAATCGTCAATGCCCGAATACATCCACATCGGATGGTCACGAGCTTGAAGCGGCTGAATGCGTCGCCTGAGGAAGACTTCCAACAGATCCATGCCGGTCACGCCATCACGGATGAGCTGGACCACTCGCTCGACCAACACCTTCACCTCTGCTTTCTCCCCCGAGGTCACTTTCAGGGCGGAGGGCTTCTCTACTCGAGCCATGGAAAAGGGGGGAAGTCCAGTCGACTGACCGGGAGTCGGCTGGTCTTTGTAGTAAAACCAGGTCGACTGCCATCCTCGGACTGACTCAGGTAGGATTATGGCTGGGAAAGAGCTCTTACCCCTCATTTGGATTCCAAGACCCCCACACATCTGGATCACCTTTGTCCTCTCATCACTCGGATTAGCTTTTTTGACCGACTGGGAGTGACACGTGAAAATGTGCTTGAAGAGGCCCCAGTGTGGTCGACAACCCAAGAAGTTTTCGCACATGGACACGAAAGCGGCAAGATACACGATGGTGTTGGGGGAAAATGATGAAGTTGTGCTCCAAAGAAGTTCAAGAAAGCTCGGAAAAAGGGATGGGGAGGCAAAGAAAACCCGCGATCGACGTGGGTGGCGAGGAGGATGCACTCACCCTCCTGCGGTCGGGGCTCAGTCTCGTCCGCCGGGAGCCGGGCGGATCCATGGGGGATCAATCCCTCCTTGGCCAGATCATCGATGTCGTCCTGGCGAATCGTCGACCGGATCCAATCTCCCTGGATCCAGCCGCGCGGCAGACCGGACCTCGAGGAAGATCCGCCCCAGCTGGACTTCTTCCCCTTCGCCTTCGCCGCCGCCTTCTTCGCGCGCTCCAATGCCACCATCTTCTCCTTCTCCATTGCAGCAGACAGAGCTCAAACGAAGCAGCGGCGCCGGGGCAGGAGCGGATGCGGTGGAGAAAACAGAGAAGGAAGAGGAAGAATGGGAGCGCACTGTTCAAAAACCCCGGACCGACGCCTTATATGAGGTTGCTTCTGAGTGACTGACTTGTGGACCCGGGCGATCTTATCAAATCCCGCAACAGTCGTGCGAGCAATACATGGTGAAAAAGGCGATGTGGAAATCGAGGCGGCCCTGCCTTATCCAGCCCGATTGCTGCGGCCTCCTCCGCCCCGCAGCCTTCCCAAAAATTCGAATCCCGCGAGATCCGCGGGCAACAGAGCAACCTGTCAGATGGAAGATTTTCTCCATATCAACGCTCGAAGCTTTTCAGTAAAAGTTCACTCGGCAAAACCAAGAATGGATCAAGGCGACTGAAAAAGAAGTTGATGTCACCGTGTTGATTCATCGATCCCAACCAGACACTCCCAAAGTGCAAGAGCTGAATTGGAAGTATTTTCAACTCCTTCTCCACTCAAACCCTGAACCATTCGGGGGCTAATGATGAAGCCATGTACCTAGGGTAGGGTCATAGGCCTGACCTAGACACCCTCGCCAAGGGCATCACCCTAAAGACAGAAGCATTCGAAGGGTACCATCATCCACTCGACCAGAGACATTCCACTCGGAAGAATCAATGTCACTCGACCGTCACAGAAACCACTCGACATACAGAAGATCTAAAGTCACTCTATGCAGCAACGGTCGGGCGTTTACTCATAGAATTAATTACCATTTATAACACTTCATCGCGGACGTTACCTGTAATGCTTACTCTTTATGAACATTGAACCCTGTGTAACGGAGGGGAGCTGGGGTCCTGGCGCACTCTATATAAGCCACCCCCTCCTCTCGGACAAGGGTTCGCACCCCCTGTAACTCACATGCACATAATCCAGTCGACCGCCTTCGGGCTCTGAGACGTAGGGCTATTACTTCCTCCGCGAAGGGCCTGAACTCGTAAAACTCGCGTGTGCAACTTCGCCATAGCTAGGATCTTGCCTCCTCATACCTACCCCCCTATTCTACTGTCAGTCTTAGATCCACGATAAGACCTTCTCACCCGTAGCGATGCTTAAGTCTGTTCGAGTCGTGTTAGCAATTGCCTCATTTTATGATTATGAAATTTGGCAACTGGATGTCAAAACTGCATTCCTTAATGGGTTTCCTAAAGAAGAGTTGTATATGATGCAACCACTTGGTTTTGTCGATCCTAAAGGTGCTAACAAAGTGTGCAAGCTCCAGAGATCCATCTATGGACTAGTGCAAGCCTCTCGGAGTTGGAATACATGCTTTGATAGTGTGATCAAAGCATATGGTTTTATACAGACTTTTGGAGAAGCCTGTATTTACAAGCAAGTGAGTGGGAGCTCTGTAGCATTTCTAATATTATATGTGGATGACATATTGTTGATTGGAAATAATACAGAATTTCCGGATAGCATAAAAGGATACTTGAATAAGAATTTTTCAATGAAAGACCTCGGTGAAGCTGCTTATATATTGGGCATCAAGATCTATAGAGATAGATCAAGACGCTTAATTGGACTTTCACAAAGCACATACCTTGATAAAGTTTTGAAGAAGTTCAAAATGGATCAGTCAAAGAAAGGGTTCTTGCCTGTATTACAAGGTGTGAAGTCGAGTCAGACTCAATGCCCGACCACTGCAGAAGATAGAGAGAAAATGAAAATCATTCCCTATGCCTCAGCCATAGGTTCTATCATGTATGCAATGTTGTGTACCAGACCTGGCGTGTGCCTTGCTATAAGTTTAGCAGGGAGGTACCAAAGTAATCCAGGAGTTGATCACTGGACAACGGTCAAGAACATCCTGAAATACCTGAAAAGGACTAAGGATATGTTTCTCATTTATGGAGGTGACAAAGAGCTTGTCGTAAATGGTTACATCGATGCAAGCTTTGACACTAATCCGGATGACTCTAAGTCGGAAACCGGATATGTATTTATATTGAATGGTGGAGTTGTCAGTTGGTGCAGTTCCAAGCAGAGCGTCGTGGCGGGGTCTACATGTGAAGCGGAGTATATAGTTGCTTCGGAAGAAACAAATGAAGGAATCTGGATGAAGGTGTTCATATCCGATCTAGGTGTAATACCTAGTGCATCGGGTCCAATGAAAATATTTTGTGACAATACTGGAGCAATTGCCTTAGCGAAGGAATCCAGATTTCACAAGAGAACCAAACACATCATGAGACGCTTCAACTCCATCCGCGATCAAGTCAAGGAGGGAGACATAGAGATTTGCAAAATACATACGGATATGAATGTTGCAGACCCGTTGACTAAGCCTCTTCCACGAGCAAAACATGATCAGCACCAAGACTCCATGGGTGTTAGAATCATTACTATCACTACAAAAAAAAGACACATCCGTGACATTTTGGGATGAACGAAAAAAATTTCTATCATACTTATGACACTTCTATGATGATAATTGTGACAAAACCCGGCATCATCATAAATGTGGTGGGGTCCTACTTCTATGACAAAAAATCATGACAGAAAATGGGCTTTTCGTCCTGGGCGGGCCGGAGACGCAGCAGCATGACATTCTTTGGGCCGTCCATGATGGAAAAAACCATGGTAGAAGCAAGGGCGAGGAAAATATCGGGGTGTTCCCGGTTACGGTGGGTGGTCGGGGGCCGAGCGATGCGCGTTTCTCTCGTACGTATGCGCGTGTTTGCGGGGCATTGGGCTCTAACTGAACTCGAGCGAGGTGTTGGGCTCTAACTGAACCCGAGCGAGTGCACTGCAGGCTACACGTTACTGAACCCGAGCGATCGATTGATCCCTTGCGATTAACTGAACCCGATCGAGCGATTCCTTCGCTACTGCTGCTAACTGAAGCCGATCGATGCTGCCTCTGGATGAATAGTGATCGTTGTTGGGGGGTTTGGATGAACAGTTCCCGGTGGGGGTTGGGTGAACAGGAACCCGTGGTAGTAGAAGCTGTTTCCGCTGGATGAACAGTACCCCGATCGATCGAGCCGGTGGATGAACAGGACCCCGTGGAGGGCTGGATGAACAGGACCCCATGGAGGGCTGGTTGAACAGTAGCCGGTGGAGGGCTAGTTGAACAGTAGCCGGTGGAGGGCTCGATGAACAGTAGCCCGTGGAGGGGTGGTTGAACAGGACCCCCGTGGAGAGGGTTGGTTGAACAGTAGCCGGTGGAGGAGCGTGCGGTGGAGGCTGGATGAATAGGAGCCCGTGGAGTCTGGAGGAGGTCGACGATGGATGGACAGGAGCCCGTGGAGGCTGGAGGAGGTCGACGGTGGAGATGAACAGTATCCCGTGGAGTCCCGTTTTGCGGTACGCCACACCCCTCCCGATGAACAGGACCCCCGTTTCGACCATAGCGCTCCAACACAAGTCTGTTTCCTCCGTTTTGCGGTACGCCACACCCCTCCCGATCAACAGGACCCAGCAGTCAGGGGAGAAAACATTATTTTTCAGGGTAAAAAGGATGCAGTTGCATGCATGCGTCCATGGGCGTGGTGCGTCCCCACTGTCAGCCTCTCACGTACAGTCATCTTCCGATGACTCTCGGTTGTTGACCACGTTGACCACACCGTGCCAAGTGCACCAAGGCCGATCGACGACGGCGAGGCCCCAGACTGGAACGACCCGGAGATGGGGAAGACGCGGCAGTGGAGTTGCAGATGGAGAGGAGTGGGAAACTTGACTGGTTCGGGTGCGCGGCAGCACTGCCGCCCACAGGAGACAGGAGCAAGAACAGAGGTTGAAGAAGGAGCACGGATGTTGGATTAACATCCAACGGTCCAGCTGCTATTTGTTAATTAAGTTGACAAAGCCCTGCGTACACGTCTGCTTAGTAGGCCCACAAGTCAGCCACCAAATCTGCCGGGTCCCAGCTGTCATCGGGAGGAATGGTTTTTTTTCGCATAACAAGGAGGCACTTCCTTCCATGCGAAGATACAGCTGGTGGGTCCCAGCTGTCAGGGGGAGGAAACATCTTAAGAAGGAGGAACTTTCCTTGCGTGCGACCATGGACCTCGTGGGTCCTAAGGGAGTCCTGGATTAAGGGGTCCTCGGGCGTCCGGCCTGTTAGCCATGGGCCGGACTGATGGGCTGTGAAGATACGAAGACTGCACCCATGTCCGGATGGGACTCTCCTTGGCGTGGAAGGCAAGTTTGGCGACCGAATATGTAGATTCCTTTCTTTGTAACTGACCTGGTGTAACCCTAGATCCTCCCGGTGTCTACATAAGCTGGAGGACTTAGTCCGGAGGGGGAGACTCATTACCATAGTCATACAGGCTAGACTTGTAGGGTTTAGCCATTACGATCTCGTGGTAGATCAACTCTTGTAATACTCATATCCATCAAGATCAATCAAGCAGGAAGTAGGATATTACCTCCATAGAGAGGGCCCGAACCTGGGTAAACATCGTGTCCCCTGTCTCCTGTTACCATCGACCTTAGACGCACAGTTCGGGACCCCCTACCTGAGATCCGCCGGTTTTGACACCGACGTTGGTGCTTTCATTGAGAGTTCCACTGTGTTGTCGACGACAGGATCGATGACTCACCTCGTCCTTAAAGACAATATCACTGCCGTAGGAGAACTGGCCCCAGGCCGAACCCTCCGGCTGGGCGGCTTTACCATGACCGCCCGTTCGGCCGTTAAGCCGACGATGACCTCTCGGGCCATCGAGAATCCTCTTCGTATCGACCCCAAACACTCCAAGCAGATGGATCCAGTGGAGTTTTCGTCTTTAAACGAGCTCCTTGATCGTATCGCCGCCCTGGGAATCGCCACAGATTACGATCGGATCGGGCTTAAAACCCGACCAAAGAGAAATCAAATCTCCACCGGTCACCCACCAGATAGCGGTAGTCGAGGAGCAAAACGGTGAGTCTTCCCCTATACTGAAGACGGACTATGTCCGGATCGCCGACCCCGCAGAGCCGGATAACCATCAGCAAAAGGAGGTGACCGGCCTTCCAAACATAGGATCGGACGGCGGGCATAAGCAACCAGAAGATACTTCGGGGCCCGGACTGTTAAGTATGGAAAACCTTCAGTCTCCGGATCATCGATCGGGTCAGGGTTCGGATCCAATTCCACCCACCCACCCAGATATAAGCACTCCCACGAGCATACAACAGCAGTCTGAGGAAACGGTCCACCGCTTTTGGGCCAGATTCCTCCTTGTCAAGGACAAGGTTAAAGATTGCCGCGACGAGGACGCGATATCAGCATTCTGCAACAATTGCACGAACGAAGGAATCCTCAACGCCTTTAATCGTCGCCGCATACTACACTTCGCTGACTTGGCAACTATCATGCAGAAGTACAGCGCAATGGAAAGCGCCTGGAAGGATCAAGCAGCTTGTTGGACGCCATCGGTCCCAACTCAACCGCTGGTCCAGGCAAAAAGGGCGCATCCCCGCGACGCGCCCAGTCCAATAGCAAAGAAATATAAACCCATTACGAGGCATGGAACCGTTCTGGAGGGATGGCTCGATGGCCCATGCAAAATACACACAACACCGGACACCATACCAACCCACAGCCTTAGAGCATGTTGGATACTCCGGCAGGTAGCCAAGAGCGGCGAGGACATCCTTACCAAAAACACCCCAGAGCAACACCCTCCAGAAGACGATGACCCTAGAGTATTGACAGTCTTCGAGACATTCGCTTCAAACAATAAGCGCAAAAGGGCACTACATGACCTCACCGAAGTCTGTCAAATCACCGCGATAAACCCTTGGAACGACACGGCTATAACCTTTAATGCTAGTGACGAACCAAAATACAGGACAGTCCGAGCACCAGCCGCATTAGTCCTCAGTCCCATCATGGACGGCTTTCGACTCACCAAGGTCCTCATGGACGGCGGCAGCGGACTAAACCTCATATATGAGGATACACTCCACAAGATGGAAATAAACATAAGCCGCATCGAGCAAAGCAGCATGACCTTCCGAGGAATCATTCCCAGTCGGGAGGCGTGGTGTGCGGGAAAAATCACACTTGACGTGGTATTCGGCACGCTAGAGAATTATCGGTCTAAAGAAATCACCTTCCAACTGGCTCCTTTCAGCAGAGGATACCACGCCCTGTTGGGGCGAGACGCTTTTACACGCTTCCAAGCTATACCTCATTACGGGTACATGAAGCTCAAAATTCCCGGACCAAACGGCATAAGCACTCTTGTCAGTGATCCGGACATAGCATTCCGTGCCGAAAACAAAACCGCATCCCTGGCCCTTGAGGCGCTATCTGAAGCCCTCGCGGCTGAAGAATTAACCGCACTGCGCTCTATGGTGGATAGGGACGATGTGATCTTAGACAAACGACCCAAATCCACCTCCTTCAAACCGGCAGAGGAAATAGTCAAATTCCAGGTCCACCCAACGGACCCCAAGAAGGCAGCATCCATTGGAGTACAACTAGACCCCGCGGTCGACGCCGCACTACGGGATTTCCTTCGTGAAAACTGGGATATATTCGCCTGGCACCCTTCTGACATGCCCGGAATCCCACGTGAGCTGGCCGAACATAGCCTCAATATATTAAAGGAATACAAACCAGTCAAACAAGCACTGCGGCGCTTTTCCGAACCCAAACACCAAGCTATGGGGGAGGAGCTGGCCAAGCTAATCGAGGCCAGATTCATCAGAGAAATAAAACATCCGGACTGGCTGGCAAGCCTAGTGATGGTACCAAAGAAGGACAAATCCTGGCGCCTGTGCGTCCACTTTAAAGACCTTAATAAGGCTTGCCCCAAGGATCCCTTCCCCCTCCCCCGCATTGATCAAATCATCGATGCTACCGCAGGACACGACTCACTGTGTTTCCTTGACGCATATTCTGGATACCATCAAATCAAAGAGGGAGTCCGATCAAGCTGCAACGGCATTTATTACCCCATATGGGCCATTCTGCTTCAACACCGTGCCCTTCGGGCTCAAGAACGCCGGTGCCACATACCAACGCATGATTCAAACATGCCTGGAGAAACAGATCGGCAAGACAGTTGAAGCTTATGTGGACGACACCGTCATCAAAACTAGGCACGTTGAAACACTAATAGACGATTTACGTCTCACATTCGACAACCTCCATGCGTATGACATTAAGCTCAATCCGGAAAAATGTGTTTTCGGCATCCCCGCTAGAAAACTGCTGGGCTTCATAGTTTCCAATAGAGGAATTGAAGCAAATCCAGGCAAAATTCGAGCTCTGTATCAACTGGCCATGCCAACGAACCTCAAACAAGTCCAAAAACTCGCGGGTTGCTTGGCAGCTCTAAGCCGCTTTATCTCCAGATTGGGAGAAAAGGCACTGCCACTCTATCGCCTGCTACGGCGAACCGATCACTTCGAGTGGACGAATGCGGCAACAGCCGGACTGGAGGATAAAAACCCTTCTAGCGAGAAACCCAATGTCGGAGTAATTGGCCACGGGTAGCCTAACCGACTACCCGTGGCTCTTCAGAAAAATTTATCAGGCCTTTGGGCCTTCAAGCATTCCAAGCATTTGGGCCGCCTTCCCCGGCCGGCTACCACTAAAGCCGACTCCCGGAAGGCGACCCAGCCGCACCGACTCCAAGAAGCCGGCCAAGAAGGACGCCGACTCCTAGAAGCCGGCCAAGATCACAACCACTCCTACATAATGACGACTTGACGGGGCATTGCCACAGTGCGGCCCACGACCGCCGAAGCCCGAGGCGGGCATGGCTACAGGAGGCCGTATGAGGGGGATGTCTCCCGTGCGGCCTGACACTGTAGCCACGCCAGCTACGACGTCATCCACGACCCACTCCTGTACGGCCCAAGGACTGCGGGCCCCTTCAGCCAGAGAGAGACGTGAAGGCAGCCCGGCTCTTCCTAGTCGGCCAAGAGTATAGCCGGCCTCCAGGAGCCGGCCACACCCTTCCTCGAAGCAGGAGCCCCATTAAGGAGACAAGACGAGGTGAGGCTACTGTGATAGCCCCCGAGGCGGCCCACTGTAGCCACGCTCACCTCGACAAAGCCCTCATCATCAGAGGCGCGGCTACAGTAATCAGCCGCCGACAAAACCCTAGGCGGTGGGGCCGGCCTGTCGACCAGGTAGCCGGCAGCCGGCGGGACCCACCAGCCGGCGGGACCCAGTAGCCGGCGGGGAAGCCGGCGAGCGTAGACACTGACGGCTGGGACCAGATCCTAGTCGGATTACCATTGTACCCCCGGGGGTAGGCCTATATAAACCCCCCGGAGCACCCATGCAAAGGGTTCGCACCTCTGCATGTTTGGCTTCCAAGCATAGCACATACACACACACCATAGACAGAGAGAAGCAAGAGCTAGCCTTGTTCTTCTTCTCCCTTGATCCTAACAGCTCTAGGAGCGATTGTAGCTACCCTTTACCGATCTAGTGATCATGCGGAGACCCCGCAGAGCAGGATTAGGGGTGTTATCTCCTCGGAGAGCCCCGAACCTGGGTAAGATTCGCCGGCGTGCATGTCTTCGCCTCATCCCGTTTCCAGGCACCGGCGACGTTTTATTGGCTCCCACAATGATAAGCCATCCCTTGGCATATGTCGCACCAACCACCCGACATTTGGCGCCCACCGTGGGGCCAGGTGCACCGTTGTCCGGAGACCTGTTCTGGACGGGAACCCTCTTCCTTCCCCGCGAGCGCAGCCAGCCTGCTGCGCCCGATGGCGTTTGCCCCGACGCGCTGCAAAGCGTCGACGACGCCTGCGCGGCGAGCCGCCTCGCCGATCTGCTCGGCAAGACTCGCATCTCCGACGAGCCTGCGTCCGACGCAGGCACCGACTACCCCGAGAGCTGCCTCGTCAGCCTCCTCGACCAACTTCATGTCTCCAGCGAGCCTGCTGCGGACATGGAGTCGGTCGGCTCCACCGACCCGATGCTCATCGACTCCGACACCGCGTCGCTCGACGCTTACCCTCCGACGTGGTGGTCTTCGACGACCCACTCCCTCGAGCTGACAGCGGCAGCAGCGCTGTCACCGAGGTGCTGGTCATCAGCCACGTCTCCAACTCGGGCGAGAACGCCCGCGACGCCCAGCAAGCGGCGATGCACGACCTCTCCGTCCCCATCCTGGCCGACGCCGACGCCGAGACCCTGGAGGCACGCCGCCTTGCCCTCATCGCGGAGAGCAAGAAGATATCCTCGATGAGACGCCTCACCGAGTCCCACCAGCGCGAAGTCGACCGCGCCGCCTTCGGGCCGCCGCCGCCTAGCGGCCCGAGCCGAGCCGGCTTCGTCCAGAAGCGCGGCGCAGCCGTTGCAAGCATGCTGGGCGCAGATCGCCCCGTCTACGCCACCCCGCTCGAGAATCTGCGAGCCGCTCAGGCGGCTGCAGAGGAGCTCAATGGGTTGGGAGCCGATGAGCTCCCCTACATGACAAGACGGATCCAGCAGCTGATCGACGCGGCTGCAGAACGACACGAAGCCGGCGCCCGAGCTGATAGCCATCCCCCGCGCCGGGAGCACGCTGCGACGTCCCGCTCGCCGACTACAAGCGGCGCGCACCAGAAGAGAGACAAGGAGCCGGCTGCCAGCCGCAGCCGGACTCGCATCACTATCGAGCGCGACGCAGATGGCCGCCCTCGGGCGGTTGAACACCAAGGAAACCTGCCTCCTCCCCCGCCTCGAAGAGAAAGATGCCTCACTCCACCGCCTGTCACCCATCCGACTCTTGGCGACCGACTCGGCCGCCGAGAAGGAGTCGGCGAGAACGACGCCCGCCACAGGATCGACCGCCTGGCTCGATCCTTGGCTTTAGAAGAAGAAGACGATGTCGGCCCGCCATGCTTTGGCCCCCGCATCCGCGACGAGCCCTTCCCCAAAGGGTTCTCACTCCCCAGAGACACACCCAAGTACAACGGCTCGGTGAAGCCGGAAGATTGGCTCATCGACTACTCCACAGCCGTCAGCATCGCCAACGGCAATCGGCGCGTCGCCGTGAAGTACGTCCCTTTGATGCTGCAAGGCACGGCGCGCACATGGCTCAACAGCCTCAAGCCCTACAGCATCAACAGCTGGCTGGACTTCACCGAAGTTTTCGTCCGCAACTTCACCAGCACCTACAAGCGGCCTCCCAAGCCTCGCCAGCTCTCCCTCTGCGTCCAAGGGCCCAACGAGTCGACCCGCGACTACCTCACGCGATGGGCCCAGCTCCGCAACTCCTGTGAGGGAGTGCACGAGGTCCAGGCCATCGAATATTTCACCGCCGGGTGCCGAGAGGGCACCCTCCTCAAGCACCGACTCCTCTGCGACGAGCCGGCTACCCTCGATGAGTTGCTGATCACCGCTGACAAGTACGCCACTGCCGACTCCTCCATGAAGACCGAGCTCCGAGTGGACGCCTCGGGGAAAGTAGTTGCTCCGGCTCCCAAGACGCCGGCTGGCGACCCCAACCGGCGCCCCTACCAGAACGACCACAAGCGCAAGGGCCCCATGCCGACTTCCTCCAGTCGGCAGGTGGCCACAATTGAAGACGAGCAGCCCGAGGAGCGGCCCGTATCCAAGAAGAAGGGTGGCCGGCCACCCTGGCAGCCGTCCTTCTCCTACGAACAAGCACTCGATGCTCCCTGCAAGTTCCACAGCGGCGCGAAGCCGTCCAACCATACAACACGGAAATGCCATTGGCTCACCCGCATCACCAAGGGCGAAGGGATGGTGCCGCCTCCGCCTCCCGGCCCGCCGCCTCCAGCTCCCCAGCAGTCGGCGGCCCGGCCGGCAGTCGGCGCCATCCAAGACGAGTTCCCCGAAGCGCACGACGCCTACGTCGTCTTCACAAGCCAAGTCGACGACAAGCGCAGCCGACGCCGGCAGCACCAAGAAGTAAACGCAGTCGCCTCTAGCACCGCCGAATTCATGCACTGGTCGGAAAAGCTCATCAGCTGGAGCCAGGCCGACCACCCAGAGGTGATGCCTTCGCCTGGCTCCTATGCTATGGTCTTGGACGTCACCCTTGCGGCGGAGAGGCGAGCTGCCAGATTTTCCCGCGTCCTGATAGACGGCGGAAGCAGTATCAATATACTGTACCGCGACACCATGGACAAGTTGAACATCAAAGCAAAGCAGCTTATGCCGAGCCGCACCGTCTTCCATGGTATCGTACCCGGCCTATCTTGCTCTCCAATCGGCAAGATCAAAATGGATGTTCTCTTCGGAGACAGAGATCACTTTCGCCGGGAAGCAATATGGTTCGAGGTGGTGGATTTGGAGAGCCCCTATCATGCACTACTTGGCCGACCTGCTTTGGCCAAGTTCATGGCTGTGCCCCACTATGCCTACCTGAAGATGAAGATGCCGAGCTCGAAGGGGATCATCACGGTAGCCGGCGACTACAAGAAGTCCACCGAGTGTGCCATGGCCAGCAGCCGGCTGGCCGAGTCCCTTGTGGTGGCCGAAGAGAAGAAGATGTTGGAACGGGTTGTGGCCATGGCCGGCAAGCAGCCGGCCTTGTCCCCCAACCCCAAGGACTGTGATACGCAGGGCTCCTTCCAGCCTGTGAAAGAGACAAAGAAGATACCTCTAGACCCGGAGCACCCGGAGAGGTTCGCCGTGATTGGGGCGAACTTGGACAGTAAATAGGAAGGCGAGCTCGCCGACTTCCTCCGTGAGAATCGAGACATCTTTGCATGGTCCCCAAAAGACATGCCGGGTGTCCCGAAGGATTTCGCCGAGCACAAATTACATGTCCGAGCTGATGCGAAGCCGGTCAGGCAACCTCTCCACTGACTATCAGAAGAGAAGCGAAGAATCGTGGGGGAAGAGATAGCCCGGCTCCTTGCAGCCGGCTTCATCATGGAAGTGTTCTTTCCAGAATGGCTTGCCAATCCAGTTCTGGTTTTGAAGAAGAATAACAAGTGGCGCATGTGTATAGACTACACGAGTTTGAACAAGGCCTGCCCAAAGGATCCGTTTGCTTTGCCACGGATTGACCAAGTGATAGACTCCACAGCCGGATGCGAGCTGTTATGTTTTTTGGATGCATACTCAGGGTATCATCAGATCAAGTTGGACCCGGTTGACCGCCTGAAGACTGCCTTCATCACACCCTTTGGAGCTTTCTGCTACCTGACAATGACATTCAACGCCGGTGCCACTTTTCAGCGTTGCATGCAAAAATATCTCTTGAAACAACTCGGCAGAAACGCCCACGTCTATGTAGACGACATTGTGGTGAAGACAGAGAAGCGCGGTACCTTGCTGGAAGACCTGAAGGAAACATTCGCCAACTTGCGCCGATTCCAGATCAAGCTCAACCCCGAGAAGTGCGTGTTCGGAGTCCCAGCCGGCCAGCTGCTAGGCTTCCTGGTCTCCGAACGCGGCATTGAGTGCAACCCTGTCAAGATCAAAGCCATCGAGAGGATGGAGATTCCCACCAAGCTGCGAGATGTGCAGAAGTTCACTGGCTGCTTAGCCTCCCTGAACCGATTTATCAGCCGACTAGGAGAGAAGGCCCTCCCCTTGTACTGACTCATGAAGAAGTCCACTCACTTTGAGTGGAATGATCAAGCCGACCAAGCCTTCCATGAGTTGAAGAAAATGTTGACCACTCCGCCTGTCCTGGCTGCGCCGACTGAGAAGGAGCCCATGCTCCTCTACATCGCCACGACAAGCCGAGTCGTCAGCACTGTTGTTGTGGTCCAACGCCCGGAGGAAGGCCGAGCCCAGCTGGTCCAGAGGCCGGTCTACTATCTCAGCGAAGTACTGTCCAGCTCAAAGCAAAACTACCCGCACTACCAGAAGATGTGCTATGGGGTGTACTTCGCTGCCAAGAAATTGAAGCCCTACTTCCAAGAGCACCCCATCACGGTCGTGTGCACTGCCCCGCTCGCCGAAATCATAGGCAGCCGGGATGCATCCGGCCGGGTGGCCAAATGGGCCATTGCCTTGGCGCCCTACACGATCTTCTATTAACCCCGCACCGCCATCAAGTCGCAAGCATTGGCCGACTTCCTCGTCGACTGGGCCGAGACCCAGTACTTACCGCCGGCTCCCGACTCCACCCATTGGCGGATGCACTTTGACGGGTCCAAGATGCGCACCGGCTTGGGAGCCGGCATCGTCCTCACCTCTCCCAAAGGCGACAAGCTCAAGTACACGCTACAGATCCACTTCGCCGCCTCCAACAACGTAGCCGAGTACGAGGCGCTCGTACATGGGCTCCGGCTAGCGAAAGAACTCGGCATACGCCGGATCCTGTGCTACGGTGACTCAGACTTAGTGGTCCAGCAATCATCTGGCGACTGGGACGCCAAGGACGCAAACATGGCAAGCTACCGATTCCTCGTCCAGCAGATGAGCGGATACTTCGAAGGGTGCGAGTTCCTTCACGTGCCAAGGGCCGACAACGACCAAGCAGATGCCCTAGCATGGATCGGCTCCACCCGACAAGCCATACCGACTGGCGTCTCCCTCCAGCGCCTCCTCAAGCCGTCTCCAGAGTCAGATTCCATCTTCGTACCGCCTGCGCCAGAAACAGCCGGATCCGGCTCAAGAAATCCCGTAGGCGGCACGGGGACATCGACGACTGCCCCGGGGACTGACGTGGTCGCACCCGGCCCAGGGACCTCAGAGCCCGGCCCGGGGACTGCAGCAGTCGGCCCGGGGACTGCAACGACACAAGAAGCGGTGGTCGACTCCAACGCAACACCCAACCCACCCACCCGAGTCATGGTGGCCACGTTAACAGCAGAAGAAGTCACAGCTCCCTCATGGGCCCAGCCCATCCTCAAGTTCCTAGTCAGCAGAGAGCTGCCGGCTGATGAAATCGCAGCAAGACTAGTGCAACGACGAGCCGCAGCATACACAATAATCAACAGGGAGCTTGTGAAGCGCAGTGTCACTGGAGTCTTCCAGCGTTGCGTCGAGCTAGAGAAAGGAGTGGCAATCCTCAAAGACATCCACCAAGGCGAGTGCGGCCACCACGCCGCCTCAAGATCCCTCGTGGCCAAGGCTTTCCGCCATGGGTTCTTCTGGCCGACTGCCTTGGAGGATGCTAAAGAAATAGTCAAGAGCTGCAGAGGATGTCAAGTCTTCAGTTCCAAACAACACCTGCCGGCTTCCGCCCTCAAGACCATTCCCCTCACCTGGCCTTTGCCGTTTGGGGACTGGACATGGTGGGCCCTTTCAAGACAGCCCGCGGTGGCATGACACACCTGCTCGTTGCGGTGGACAAGTTCACAAAGTGGATCGAAGCCAAGCCCATTAAGAAGCTGAACGGGCTGACTGCCGTGACATTCATCACCGACATCACTACTCGGTACGGCGTGCCGCATAGCATCATCACCGACAACGGCACGAACTTCGCCAAAGGCGCACTGGCACGTTTCTGCGCGACACAGGGCATCCGACTGGACTTAGCGTCCGTTGCCCACCCGCAGTCAAACGGCCAGGTCGAGCGAGCAAATGGACTTATCCTCTCCGGCATCAAGCCCCGATTGGTTGTACCACTGGAGCGATCGGCCGGCTGCTGGCTCGAAGAGCTGCCGGCTGTCCTCTGGAGTCTGCGCACTACACCCAACAAGTTAACCGGCTTCACTCCATTCTTCCTTGTGTACGGTGCCGAGGCTGTCATTCCAACAGACATCGAGTTCGACTCGCCTCGGATCACCATGTACACGGAGGAGGAAGCCAAAGAAGCAAGAGAAGACGGCGTCGACCTACTGGAAGAAGGCCGGATGTTGGCCCTCAGCCGGTCCGCCATCTACCAGCAAGGCCTGCGCCGCTACTACAACCGCAAGGTCAAGCCAAGATCCTTCCAAGAGGGCGACCTTGTGCTCCGGCTGATCCAGCGAACAGCCGGCCAGCACAAGCTCTCGGCCCCTTGGGAAGGCCCCTTCGTCGTCAGCAAGGCACTCGGCAACGACTCCTACTACTTGATCGACGCGCAAAAGCCAAGAGCACGCAAGAGAGACGACTCCGGCAAGGAGTCGGAGCGACCATGGAACGCAAATCTCCTAAGACGATTTTACAGCTGAAAAGCAGTATGTATCACGCTACCCCTTTTGTATTAAGTTACAAACCAACAGGCCCACCGAACAGTACTCGGGGACTGCCTTTTATTTATCTATGAATGACGAGTGTCATATCCATGAATGTATTATTACATTTTGAATTCTTGTCCGGCACCGGGTCCGACTAGTCAGCTCGGGGACTGGCCGCCTTGAGCTATATCCTAAGTTCTTCCCGAAGTCAGCAAAGTAGTATGCCGGCTCCCAAGTCCTCCCTTGTTGAAAGTCGCAGCTCAAAGAACTGACTGTCCGACTAGCGAGAGGAAAGACTGAAAGGACGCCCACACGAAAAAACGGCTAAGGAACAACTAACCTATATAGCAAAGAGACGGCCTCCATATACGCCTGCCGGCTGTCACAGCAGCCGGCTGGCCGGCTTCCTAAAAAACTTAGCTTAAGTCCAGCAGAGCTAAAAGTACTTCCCCCTCCCCAATCGGCCAGGCACTCCCCGGCTACAGATTGCAGAGCAACTGTTTGACTAGGGAGGCGGCAACCAAGGGAGGGAGGCAAAGGAAAAAAGCAGAAGGACAAAAAGCGAAAGTACAAGGAAAAACCGATTGCATAACTTATATACATAAAGCCGCCCACAGGCCGGCAACAGACTTAAGTTTGAATACACCCAGTGGGTGGAATTGTGCAGACTTAACCAAACATTGTTCAAAAGTAACAAGACAGGAAAACAAAGAAAGAAGACTAAAGCACGACTTGGAGGCCGAGCTGGTCGGTGAAGGCAGCTCGCCGGCTGAAGGAGTGGCCGCCTAGCTGGTCCCGGCTTGACCACCTCCCGCGGCAGGAGACGCACTCGCACGCGATGTAGTGCTGGAGGCGCGGTCAGGCTGGTCGGCTTCTCCACCAGCCGGCTCGGCGTCTTCACCCTCCTCCTCCTCCTCCTCCTCCTCACCCTCGTCGCTAGAGTTGATCTCCTCCGCCGAGTCCTTGCCATGCGCCGGATCCAGCCCGAACCAATCTTCCGGCTGGGCGACTCCATCGCCGTCCACCTCGGGGGCGAAGACACTGGTGTCGGTGTAGTCGGCGATCGCTAAAGCCCGGCGAATGATGGCCGGCCGCGCCGGCTCCAGCTCCGCGTCGGCTTGCTGCCGCCAGGTCGCCAGCTGGTCCAGGTTCAGGCCAGGATACCAGGCCTTGACGAACTGCAGCGCCCGCCTAGCGCCGGAGCGAGCCGCTGACGCCTTCCAGGCCTCGAAGCGGCCGACGGCCACCTCCAGCCAGTCGGCGGTCCGACTGGGAGTGCGCGGGACCACTTGGCCGGGCCAGAGGGCGGCCAAGACCTGCGACCCGGCACGCTGAAGCCAGCGGAGCAGCCTGTGAGCCGGCTGAATACGAGCCTGGATTGCCAGGAGCTGCTCCTCCAGCGAGCGGCCGGCGGTGGGCGAGATCTCGAAGCCGGCTTGCCTCTTCGCCTGGCGACGAGCTTCGATGGCCTGGTTGGCAGCAGTTGAGTAGCCAGGGAAGTACTCTACGCGAAGGAGAAAAGGAAAGAAGAACACCAAAATCAGAAAAACAAGCCGAAGTGGCAGATGGCTAGAAAGGATGAAGGGGTAGACGACTTACCGTCAACCAGGTCCTCAATCTGGCCATAGCCGGAGACCAGAGTCTGCCTGGCCTCTGCCCAGCCGGCCGCCTCCGTCTCGAACTCGGCCTGGAGGGTGGCTTCGCGATCCTGCGCAGCCTTCAGCGCTGCCTGATGGCTTTCCTCCTGGTCGGCCAGCTTCTTGACCAGGCGGTCGCGCTCCTGCACCAAGGCGGCGAGCTCCGCGTCCTTGGCACGAAGAGCAGTCTGGGACTCCCCCAGCTGTGCCCTCAGACCGGCGTTGGCCGCTGCAGAGATAGAAGAAGAAGAAGAATAATGAGAAATCATCAAGGAAGATCCGAGCCGACTGCTCAGCAGTCGGCCCGAATCTCGGGGACTACACCCAGTGGGTGCGCTGACGCGCCCCCACATGAGACAAAGATCAAGTTACATACCTCGGCTTTCAGTGAGATCGGCGGTCTTCTGAGTCAGCTCCCGAGCCTGGGAGTTGAAGGCGGCCGCTCGGAGGTTGTGGTAGTCCTGCAAGACGGACAGAAGACCGAAGTGAGAACAAAGCAGCAAAAACAAAATCTCCAAGAAGTTCCAAGCCGCCTGCTCAGCAGCCGACTCGGAACTCGGGGACTACACCCAGTGGGTGCGCTGACGCGCCCCCACGAGAGAAATCAAGATCAAGAAACAACAAGATGAGAATACTAACCCGGATGGCTGCCCGCGTGGCGAGGAATTCATCGGTGAACTGCCTCAGCGCCGCGGCTTGACCTTGCAGCCGGGTCCGGACGTCTTGTGCAGCGACGTTCACCACCGCTGTCCCTCCGCCCGGCGTCCACCCCGAGGTAGCGCTGGCCGCCTCCGCGTCTCGGGCCGACGAGCTGGAGCCCACGGCCGGTTGAGGCTCCGACGCAGCCTTCTGCGGTTTAGCCGCGGCCTTCCCCGCACGCCGGCTTGGCGGAACCCGGACCGCCACCTCAGCCCCCGCGGCCGGCTCGCCCCCCGCCGACTGTGCGGGCGCAGGCTCAGGCTGGCGGCCTTGGGTCGTTCTAGTTGGAGGAGTCGGCCCCGGCGCCTCCCCCAAGATGACGACGTCGTCGCTGCTTCCTCCCAGCCCCGGCTGGGAACCGCTGGCTCCCCCCGGCGAGGGATCCACGTCCCCGGGCGCCATGGTGCACAGGGGGTGACCATCAAGGCCTCCCCTGCCGCCGCTTCGGCCTCGGCCTCTGCCTGGGCCTTGGCTGCGGCCTCGGCGAGTGCCTTCGCCGCCTCCTCCTCCCGAGCCGCCTGGGCGGCGGCTGCCCTCCGTGCCTCCGCCTCCCGCGCTTCCTGCTCCTCCCGCGCCTCCCGCGCGTTCCTTTCCATCGCCTCCAGGAGGGCGGCGCGGGGATCTACGCAGCGGGTGGTGCTCCCAGAGCCCCCTGGCGACTCGATGACGAAGCCGGCGTCCGCCCGCTCAAGTGATAGCGGAGCTCTGACCATTGAAAAAGAAGACGAAGACTTAAGAACCATCAAAGGAAAGAAAGAAGGACGGTACGAAGAAAGAGAGAACTTACGCCGACACAGTCTGCGGCTGCTTCACCACTTTGCGGAAACGAGCCGCCTTCGCGGCCGCCTCTTCCCGCCTGGTGGCCGCCGCCCCACCCCTGGGCTTCTTCGTCCGGCTACCGAACATGCCCTGGGTGGCGCGACGTTTCTGGCCTCTACCCCGAACAGGCTGCGCGCCGGAGGAGCCCGCGCCGTGTCCGGACGCCGGCTGGCGATGCGGGACGGCTTCGGCTTCGTCCTCGTCCGGCCAGTCGTCGAAGGTCGCGGAGAACCCGGAGCCGCCTGCTTCGCCGCCGGCTTGGCCACCGGCCGGCTCGGCGGCGTCCTCCATATGGACCGCCCCCAGGTCGGGGTCCTCCTGGTCGTGTTCGGTCCGGTCGGGGACGAAGCGGCGCTCCACGTCTGCCCCGCCGGCCGGTCGAAGCAGAGGACTCTGTCAAAAATGCAAGCCGACTGAGTTAGAATCGGCCCAGAGGAACTCGGCGACAAGGCTGAGAGAGAGAAAGAGAAAAAGTGACGAGGGGAGCGCACCGTAGGCGGAGGATTGGCACGGCTGTAGGGCTCCTTGCCGAATTGCCAGTCTTCGGAAAGCTGGCAGTTGGCGAGGTAGTTCACCATGTCGGCGGCGTCAGGCTGCGGCATCTCCTTGGTGCACATCCGGCTCGGATCGAGCTAACCGCTCATCTGACAGATCAGATGAGGCCGGCTTGGAGCAGAAGGACCCGGCGCGTGACAAACGCGGCCAGGAGGTCGGGCCCCGTCAGGCCCTCCGACTGGACCATCACCCGCAGGCGGGCGATGGCGGTGTTTCCCCCCGGCGACAGCGTCACGGCCCGGAAGGACCACTGGGGGAGCCTGCCTACCGGCGGGCCGGCCATGTAGGCCGGCAGGTTGAGGTAGTCGCCCCGGGGAGCGATGCTCCGCACGTAGAAATATGACTTCTGCCACTTCTTCACCGATTGGATCAGGGTGATGATGGGGAAGGGGTTGTCGGCGCCTGATCTCCGGGACGCGATGAAGGCGCCGGTCTGAGCCGGCACGCCCCGCACGCGCGTGCCCAGCTTCGACTGGAAGAACTCCCCCCAAAGCTCGAGGGTGGGGAGGACGCCAAGATAGCCCTCGCACAGGGTGACGAAGGCCGACAGTAGCACCACCGCGTTGGGGGTGAGGTGGTGCGGCTGGAGTTGATAGAAGTCCAGCCAGGAGCGGAAAAAGGCGCTCACTGGCAGGCCGAAGCCGCGCAGGAAGTGCGAGCGGAAGACCACCCGCTCGCCCTCCCGCGGCGCCGGCCTGATCTCCTTCTCCGGCTCGAGGCGGACCTCCACTTTGTCCGCGCTGGGCAGACGCCGGGTGTCGCGGAGGAAGTCGATGTGGTCGTTGTGAACAATGGAGCCATCCCAATCCCCGCCGAGCTGCTCTACGTGAGGAGGCATAGCGGAAACTAGCACGGCGGCGGAGGAGCGGGCGGAGGAAGAGCGCGGCGGCGAGGCGCTGTCGCGAGAACGAGCAAGGCCAGAAGACGGTGGAAGTAGGAGGAGCGTGCGAGGGCCTGCCGCCCTCCGCCTCCCCCTACTTATAGCCTCACGCGGCCGAAGAGGCCGGACGTGGGGGGGAGACGTGGGATTAACTGCGCCCACTCCCCCCACGTCTCGCGTTTATTACGCATAAGTGCGAGCCGAAACTGCCGCACGGAACGTGCGGGCGGTTTCGGGATGCAAAGGATCCACACCTGGGCTGGGGCGCGGACGTGGCGGGCCCCCTCTCTGAGGCGACGTCCCGTCACGCGCGTGGGCTGGCAGGCTTTCCGGCCACGTGGCGCGCCAACGGCCCATAGCCGGCCCGCGGCCCGGTGCGCGTCCCTGCGGGTTCCCGCCCCCCGACTCCAGAAGAATTCAACTAAGGCGGCACGCCTGATCGAGGCCGGCTCCCAGCTGCCGGCTTGTCACGATAGGAAGCTGATCGAGCTTCTCGAACCCCACTCCACCTCGAAGCCCAATCAGCTTCGGGGACTACTGTCGGAGTAATTGGCCACGGGTAGCCTAACCGACTACCCGTGGCTCTTCAGAAAAATTTATCAGGCCTTTGGGCCTTCAAGCATTCCAAGCATTTGGGCCGCCTTCCCCGGCCGGCTACCACTAAAGCCGACTCCCGAAAGGCGACCCAGCCGCACCGACTCCAAGAAGCCGGCCAAGAAGGACGCCGACTCCTAGAAGCCGGCCAAGATCACAACCACTCCTACATAACGACGACTTGACGGGGCATGGCCACAGTGCGGCCCACGACCCCCGAAGCCCGAGGCGGGCATGGCTACAGGAGGCCGTACGGGGGGATGTCTCCCGTGCGGCCCGGCACTGTAGCCACGCCAGCTACGACGTCATCCACGACCCACTCCTGTACGGCCCAAGGACTGCGGGCCCCTTCAGCCAGAGAGAGACGTGAAGGTAGCCCGGCTCTTCCTAGTCGGCCAAGAGTATAGCCGGCCTCCAGGAGCCGGCCACACCCTTCCTCGAAGCAGGAGCCCCATTAAGGAGACAAGACGAGGTGAGGCTACTGTGATAGCCCCCGAGGCGGCCCACTGTAGCCACGCTCACCTCGACAAAGCCCTCATCATCAGAGGCGCGGCTACAGTAATCAGCCGCCGACAAAACCCTAGGCGGTGGGGCCGGCCTGTCGACCAGGTAGCCGGCAGCCGGCGGGACCCACCAGCCGGCGGGACCCAGTAGCCGGCGGGGAAGCCGGCGAGCGTAGACACTGACGGCTGGGACCAGATCCCAGTCGGATTACCATTGTACCCCCGGGGGGTAGGCCTATATAAACCCCCCGGAGCACCCATGCAAAGGGTTCGCACCTCTGCATGTTTGGCTTCCAAGCATAGCACATACACACACACCATAGACAGAGAGAAGCAAGAGCTAGCCTTGTTCTTCTTCTCCCTTGATCCTAACAGCTCTAGGAGCGATTGTAGCTACCCTTTACCGATCTAGTGATCATGCGGAGACCCCGCAGAGCAGGACTAGGGGTGTTATCTCCTCGGAGAGCCCCGAACCTGGGTAAGATTCGCCGGCGTGCATGTCTTCGCCTCATCCCGTTTCCAGGCACCGGCGACGTTTTATTGGCTCCCACAATGATAAGCCATCCCTTGGCATATGTCGCACCAACCACCCGACACCCAATCTTGGCCGCGCCAAACGTCGGTGAACCTATGTCATTATACATATCGGCAACACATCAGGTGGTGAGCGCCGTGCTCGTCGTTGAACGAGAACAGGACGGACACAAATTCCCGCTTTAGAAGCCAGTATACTACGTATCCACTGTCCTTACGCCATGCAAATCCCGGTACCCCCATTATCAAAAGATAGCATACGCGGTCTTCATGGCATCCCGAAAGCTCCAACACTACTTCCAGGAGTGTTCGATCACGGTGGCTTCCGAAGTACCACTTAACGACATTATAAACAACCGTGATGCCACGGGCCGGATTGCCAAATGGGCCATTTGAACTCCTTCCATTTGATATTACATACAAACCACGTTGAGCTATTAAATCCCAAGTACTGGCTGACTTCGTCGCCGAATGGACAGAGGCCGAACTCCCTAAAGAGTACGGCACATATTCCAATTGGGGGTTATGTATTTCGATGGCTCCAAAATGCTGGCGGGGGTGGGAGCGGGCGTCGTTTTAACGTCCCCTACTGGAGATGTCGTCCAGTACGTACTCCAAATACTATACACAGATTCCAACAATGCAGCCGAATACGAGGCCTTATTGCATGGTCTCCAGATGGCTGTCTCCATGGGCATACAACGCCTGGAGGTGCGCGGGGACTCAAACCTGGCAATATCCCAAATAAATGGAGATTTCGATGCCAAGGATCCAAAGATGGCAGCTTATCGTAATGCCGTCCTAAAGATGTCGGCTCGGTTCGAGGGGCTCGAGTTTCATCACGTGGCCCGAGAGAGTAATCAAGCGGCGGACATTCTCGCTCGTATTGGCGCCAAGCGCGACCCCGTCCCACCCAATATCTTTTTGGAAAGACTTTCTAAGCCATCCGTGGTGTGGCAGGGGGAAAGCGTCAACACTAGTCCAGATCCGAAGACAACTCAAGATTCCGAACACACAGATATCATCGACGGCTCAGCCACCGAAACAACACCGTCGTCCCATCTCATCATGGCGGTCATTGCCCCATGGACCGAACCCTTCTTGGCCTACCTTAATAGGAAGGAACTTCCTGAGGATCAGAATGAGGCCCGCCGCATTGTCCGGCGTTCGAAGGCCTATAAAGTTCACGACGGAGAACTCTATAAGAAAAGCGCTACCGGAGTCCTTCAAAGATGTATCTCCGAGGAGGAGGGGCGGCAACTCCTGGCTGAGATTCACGCCGGTCTTGGCAGTCACCACGCCGCAGCTCGGGCCCTTGTTAGCAAGGCCTTCCGTACAGGGTTTTATTGGCTGACGGCCCGAGCAAATGCACAGGACCTTGTCCAACGTTGCGTCGGATGCCAACTCTTCACCAACCAAAGCCATATGCCCCTAACTGCCCTACAAACAATCCCCATCACTTAGCCTTTTGCGGTCTGGGGACTGGATATGGTTGGACCCCTTAAAGGAGGAAGCCACAAGAAAAAATATTTGCTGGTCATGGTGGATAAATTCACTAAGTGGATAGAAGCCAAACCAGTTAAAACAGCCGAATCCGGGCTGGTGATAGAATTCATATCCGGCGTTGTACACTGTTATGGTGTTCCGCACAGTATCATCACCGATAACGGCTCCAACTTCACAGCCGACAAAGTGAAAACCTGGTGCGCCAATCTGGGCATCAAGCTCGATTACGCCTCTGTCTATCATCCACAGACAAACGGTCAAGTCGAAAGAGCCAATGGTCTCATTATGAGCGGCATTAAGCCCAGACTAGTGCGGTCTTTGTAGGAGCCAGACAAGCACTGGGTTGAGGATCTTGACTCCGTACTCTGGGGGCTGCGGACCACGCCCAATCGCACTACCGGATACACACCTTTTTTCATGGTGTACGGCGCAGAGGCAGTATTACCCTGCGACATTATTCATGACTCACCTCGAGTGCGCATGTACGAAGAGAGAGAGAGGCCGAGCTCGATTGGCAGGACAGCTTAGATGCCCTGGAGCAGGAGCGCGATGTTGCAAAAGCCCGTTCTACATTTTATCAATAACAAGCTCGCAGGTATCAAAGCAGAGAAGTGCGGGCCAAAACTTACAACGTCGGCGAACTCGTTCTACGCCTATCGGAGAAGAAAAAGGACAAACTCAAGCCCAAGTGGGAGGGTCCCTTCATCGTCGACGAAGTTCTCACCGGAGGGGCGTACCGCTTGCGTGATGCGTCAGACAATCAACTAGAGCCGAACCCCTGGAACGCGGCCAGACTCCGAAGATTCTATGCCTAGCGCCGAAATCTTTGTTCGTCTCCTTCCTCTTATTGTTTTCATCATTTTTTCTCTCTTTTCGTTTTTTCTCTTTAGCCTTAAAAGCTTTCGTGCGGTTAGACCCTGCACCCCCGACGCATACATCTCCAAGTATGTACGTCCATTATACCTGGGGGCTTCTTGGACAGAAGCTTGCTATTACTATTTCCCGAGCATCAAGCTCATCGCATATGCGTTTTCTCCCATATGTACCTTTTCTTTGCCATTATATGCATCGATATGACTTAAGTTTTGGCCAAGCTGGGTTGCCTGGCTCCTGTGCTTATGCCCTACGTTCCCGTTAGTTCGGCTAGGGCATAAAGGGAGCACCTCTGCGATTGTTACTGCCGGGTCATCCGGATGTGTACCTCAGACTGGGTGAAGCCGAAAGCTAGCATTCTTAAGGGAATATTCGGTCAGTGAACTAAAGATGTTTTTGCACTCATTCCATTGTGAACCCCCAGAAGTTATACACACTGTGATTTTTTCATCACGGTCCAGACATGCATATAAATGCATGCACACCCAGGGAAAGGAACCCTTAACGGAACTATTCTCTCTGGAAGATGTTTCTTACAATTTTAATGTAATATAACATAACTAGCCGGATACAACTTGTCTGTTCAAGCAACTATGACCCCTACGCCTGGTTTCCACGCATACCCCGGTTTATTTTGCCGCTCAGGTATTCGGAAACACTCCGCACCTTCGGGTCATGAGGTCGAAGCAAAAAGGTCGGCCATGACAATCGTTTTACAATCCAGCTAGAAGGAAAGTACATAGTCACTTCGGACTTAAAAACTTCCTCCTCTATACTGTCCAACAAGCGGTCTAATTTACAATCCTGTTGGGAATATCTAGCAGCCACCTCTACTTGGTCATATACTAAACTAACGGGAATCTCTTCCCCATTTGACCCTAGCGGTCCGACCCGGGCCATGTGATTCGGATCCAGCGTGGTATACCGCGTTTTTACCATGGCCCAGGCCTCTCGCGCACCCTCTCGGTAGGCCGATATCTTCCATAGTCGGATATGCCACCGCGTTCCCTTGAACAGCTCTACAAGCTTCTCCATACTCCCTGGAGGGGAGTCGGATGGCCATAAGGCCTTGGCTACACTCCGCATTGCCTGCCGAGCTTGCTCGTGCAACTGTGACAGCCCTTGCAGAAGATCACTTGATGATCCGGACACCTCCTCTTCGGGAAGGCCTGTCAATATAACTGCAAGCACAACTATATTAGCTACTTTTACTTCCAAACTATTATAAGGCAAATACAGTCACATACTGAATATGCCGCCTCGAAGTTTTTTGTTCTCCTTCACGGAGTCGGCTAGCTGGGCCCGCACATCCTTCAGCTCTTCGCCCAGCTGGGTGTTTGCATCTTGGAGTTTGTTTTTCTCCTTTCTGACATGGGTCCCGTCCCCTCGGCTGAGGCTGGATCCTGGCTATTGCGAGTATTACTGACCGGACCCACGGACATAGTCCGACGGACTCTTTTCCTGATACAGGACGAACACAAAAGTCACGGTTGGATGCGACTATTAAGAAAACATATTTGCAAACCCATACCTCTTTGACGAGGGCCCGACTATGTCTTCATTTGCCTTCCTCTTCGAAGGCTTGCCCGGTGCGGGAGCTGCTCTCTTCGGAGTCGCTCCTAGAGTAGCACGGTATGCAGAATGCCCCCCCCCTTCGAAGCACAAGACAGTGCGGTAGGTGAGGCGGAACGAGGGAACCATTTCGGGGGAGATGTCTCCTGACTACTTACGTGCAAAGTGGGGAGAAGACCAGGGTAATCGGTGATGATGGGCACTTCGGTGCCGTCGTAGCTCGCCTAGTAAAACACGCCATTCTCGAGCACCATGAATATATCCGGATCCTCTTCGAATCCAGGGCCAAGATCCCGATTGTGGCCCTCGGGCTGCGGGGCGGGGCTGTGAAGCCCCTCGGAAATCTTTCGCCAATGCTCTTACAAATGGACGGGTTAAAATTCATTGAAGCAAAGCTCAGGGAGTAGGGTGAGTAGAGCAGAAGAGTTGGGGGCTTAGCCAACTAGGAGGACTGTACATGGAATATCCTTCTCTGTGCGTGATGCGCAGGAACTCCTCTTCCTCACCCTTGAAGAGTTCGGCCAATATTTTGGCTAGGGTAGCAGGGGTGTCCGGACCTTTCCTGCTGCAGCGGGAGGCGTCATCTTCCCCATTGTAGTCCCACATGGGAAGTCCCCTGTATTGAAGTGGCTGGACCCCCCGCACTATGGAGGTCGCAATCACTTCGACTATTGTGTATCCGGACTGGGCAAGCGTCCTGATCTTGCTCAGGAGTTGGCGGACTTCCGCACTATCTTCCTCTTTGAGGCTCCAAGGGCGCCAGCTGTGGCGTTTCTTCAGAGGAACACTTGCAAACTCGGGGAGACCCCTCCGGACTGGTGTCGGCGTTCTGGGAACGGGGGTCCCCAGACTTGCCTGCCTGCGGCCCGCGGCGTGGCTAAACCAGCAGGCCGTACGGCCCATCTTCATCAACAAGGCATCCAAGACCCTCGCGAGGGTCCAAGCCTCGCGAGGCGGACGACACAAGACCTCCTCAGGAGTGGCCTAGTCAGGCAGGCTCACGAGGAGCGGAGATATCAAGGCGGGGCAAAACTCACGAGGCTCTCACGACGTGAGCCATGACGATCGGCGCCAGGCGGGCGCCAGCGCGCGCAGCGTCCTCATTTCCTCTTTGATGCTAAGGAAGCAGGCGCAGGCGAGGAGTACCGAGGCATCAGGCAAAGGTTTCTATATCGGTGCAACGAGACCAAGACCAGGAGGACGGCAAGACGGAGGTCATCATGGAGCCCAAGACGGTGTCACCACCAGAGCCTTTCGCAGGCGAAGACCACTTTTGTCAGGATAGCTTGTACTAGCTGTCCCCCTTTAAATTTGCCCGCCGTTGTTGGCTCCCTTCCCGCTCAATATTTGGGAAGAGGACTAGGGCCTATATAAGTAGAGCTAGCCACCACAGTAGAGAGGATCTAAGCTTGATCCGATCTGATCGAGAGCCTACCATAGCCACAAGAACACCTCAACCTCAGGAGGCTGTTCTTCCCTCTGTACTGTTCATCATCAGCCCAAGAGGCAATCCACCACCACCACACTGGAGTAGGGTATTACAACACAACGGTGGCCCGAACCAGTATAAATCTCGTGTCTCTCTGTGTTGCGAGTTCGTCGAGTTCGTCCGCGAGATCTTAGCGAGCTAGGGCGTAGATTGGTAGGAAGGAAAGACTTCATGCGCACCCCAGTGTTCGAACCTTAAGGGTTTGCCGGAACCCCACATCCGACATTTGGCGCGCCAGGTAGGGGTGCACCGTAGCCTCCCTCTCGTCGATCAGTCGATCTGTCGCTCCGTCGTCTCCATGGCGGACGCTCGCCGTGCTCGAGCTGAGCGTCGGGCTGCCCTCACCGCCCGCGTCGCTCAGACGGCTCCCGTCGGCGGGCCACCTCGTCGTTCTCCGTCTCCCGCCGCCAACGCTGTCACCGGCCCGGCGGGGAATGAGCAGCAGGCGTCCTCGCTGCATCCTTCGGTACGGCAGGACGGCCGCACCGCCACTCCATCGCTGACCGCGGCCGGTTCTTCGTCTCACGCACGCCGCGCTCCCATGGAGGCGTGGGCCGCACTGCTCGCCGCAAACGAACTCCTACGCTACCGCCCAGTCGACGACATCTACGAGGAGTGGCTCGACCGCGCCGCAGGGGGCTCCCCGGCGCCGTCCCTCTCTCTACCTCACCCTCAGCCAGCCACGGGCGACGAGGCTCATGGTGCGCCTCCACCACCTCTGCCCCAAGACGGTGCCTTGGCACCAAGGCACGCGGCCCCGCGGCGCGATCCGCCACGCCCGGCGCCCACGCGCGAAGAGAGAAGCTGCCAAGAAGTCCCACGGCCGCGACAAGCTGCACCCGCACTCCCCGCGCCACCTCGTCAAGACCACGCACCGCCCGCGGCGGCGCCACGCGGACCTCATCAGGACCAAGCTCCACCTCCGAAGCGGGCCCCAGCAACCATGGCTGGCTGCCGCGCCTTCACCCCCGAGCTGCGCAGCGTCGCCTGGCCAGGCAAGTTCAAGCCGGATTTGCCTCCTCGCTACGACGGCACCGCCGACCCCGTGGAGTTCCTGCAGCTCTACGAGCTGAGCATCGAAGTGGCCAACGGCGATGAGAAAGTCATGGCGAACTGGTTTCCCATGGCTCTCAAGGATGGAGCCCGCTCCTGTCTCCTGAACCTGCAACACGACTCGATCTCCTCTTGGGACGAGATGCGCGACCGCTTTGTCGCCAACTTACAGGGCACTCGCGACCGCCCGCCGGCCGCGGGTGACCTGCGCCGCATCAAGCAACTGCCCGGGGAGACCCTCCAGAAGTACATCCAGCGCTTCAACAACACTCGCCTCAAGATCCCGAAGGTCACGGATGAGGCCATCATCTCCGCGTTCTCCGATGGCGTCCGTGACGTCAAGATGAAGGAAGAGCTCGCTATCCATGAGGAGCTCTGCACATCTCAGGAGCTGTTCAACCTAGCGACCAAGTTTGCAAGAGCTGAGGAGGGGCGCCTCTCCCTCCTCGAGCTGCCAGCTGCGGGCATAGAGGAGAAGAAGGCCAAGGCCAAGGACGTGAAGCGCAAGGAAGCAACAGTGCTAGCAGCGGAGCCCGACACCAAGCGGGGCAGTGATCAGCCCGAGTCATCCAAGAACAGCCGACCGTTCTGCGCCTTCCACAACCTGAACACCCACAACACCAGTGACTGTCAAGAGCTCAGAGCCATATGAGAAGGACACTTCAGTCGACGCCCCGAGCGCAGCGACCGGGGCTATGGCCGTGGAGGAGGACGTGGAGGCGAACGCTGGGACGACCGTGGCCCGCGCCAGGAATGGTGCGACAGGCCTCGTGAGGACCGCTGGCAGGACCATCCCCGCGAGGGGGCCTGGAGGGACCAGCCTCGTGAGGATCACCCCCAAAGCAATGCTGGTCTTCCCCCACTGCCGCCACCAAGAAGGAACGACGACCACCATCAGGACGAGGGGGCTGGGGGCTTCCAGGAGCCGCGTGCAATCGCCTGCATCTTGGGCGGCGCCCAGGCCCCAGCCTCTCAGCGCATCTTCAAACAGTTCACTCGCGAGGTGAACGCGGTGCTCCCCAAGCTCGAGGCCACGCGCTCGCTCAAGTGGTCCCAATGCGCCATCACTTTCAACTCGGCAGATCAGCTCAAGTGCGCGGCCACCGCGGGCGCCCTCCCGATGCTATGCTCTCCAGTCATCAGCAATGTGCAGGTTACCAAGACCCTCATCAACGGCGGCGCAGGGCTCAACGTCCTGTCCGTCGACACGTTCGACAACCTCCAAGTGCCATATGAGCAGCTCCAGCCGACCAAGCCTTTCTCAGGAGTGACCGACGGTTCCACCACACCGATAGGGCAGGTCTGCTTGCCTGTCACCTTCGGAGAGCGCAAGAACTACTGCACTGAGCTCATCGACTTCGACGTCGCGCACATCCGCCTACCGTACAACGCCATCCTCGGGTATCCGGCCCTGGCCAAGTTCATGGCAGTCACCCATCACGGCTACAACGTCCTCAAGATGCCAGGAAGCAGAGGAATCATCACGGTCCCATGTGAAGAAAGAGATGCGGTGTGCTCCCTTGAGCGCGCTTTCCAAGCTGCAGCAATCAATGACCCCGACAGCGGAAGTGGGGGCCCTCCGGAGGCCATCCCCAAGAAGAAGAAGCCGCGCCGTGCAGGACCTCAAGAGGATGGCGTCGCGGCAGGAGCCTCATCAGGACTAGCGCCCGTCCCAGGGGCGCCTCCCTCCATCGCATAGGAAGGCGCGCCTGGCGCCCTCCTCGGGCAGGGCTCAGGGGCTCTCTTCTAGAGGGCCTCAGACCTTGCCAACCTCACGAGGGAGGCGCTTGGGCACCACTTGGAGGCGTGTTTCGCGGCACGTTTCCCTCAGGAGAACACAGGGCAAGGAGTGCCCACCACTCAGGAGTTCATCGCCAAGACCACTCAGGAACTGCAAGACGCAAGAGCCATGCGCGGCGACAGCCGCTCATAAGGCGCAGCTCCCCATCCAGGTGAGGATGTCGGGCTGCAAGTTTGCGTCGATGTCCCAAGGCTCAATAGGGCCGCATCTCAGGAGCGTTTCTGGCCTTCGCGTGTGGGCCGGTGCGAGGGCCCGCCACACAGCTACGTTCGCATGCCCTTCGGCTTGCCGAGCATGGCGTCAGCCTATCAGCGCAACATGCAGCGTATCCTGGCGGCTCAGGAGGCCAGGTACCACGCCGTCCTGGAAGAAATGGAGACGGTCTTCAGGGAACCTCCCGAGCCCCCAGAGCCTCCCGAGGCTCAGGGCTCTGGTGGTTCGTGAGGAGCCACTCCTTCGACGCACGCCTTTAGCTGCACCAACTCTACTTCGTCTACAAAACCAGGTGACATCTTCCAAGCTCATTTAGCTGGGAGCGCCCCACAGGTTGCATTATTCCCAGGCCGCATGGGTTTGTCCCTATGGCATGTATCCCTTTTGCTTTTGTCTTTAGCTTACCTTGCTGGGGGCGCCCCTCGGGCTGCATCATCCCCAAGCCGCTCGGGCCAGACCTAGTGGCATGTATCTTCCTACATTTACCCAAGCTGATCTGCTTTCCATGCTTAACCTGCCTACGGCTATCGCCTGCTCGATCATCGCCTCCCACGGGGCCTCCTCACAGGCACGGCGCTGGAGCATGGGTCCGTCCCTGCCACGTCGACAAATCTGAGCGGCCGAGCTCTGGCTCGCGGCATGCCCCGCACACGTCACCTCACCAGCCCCTCGGTGCCTTCACTTCATCTAGAGCAACCAGCGGCAGGCTGGCAGCTGTAACGGCAAACCGTGTTTCTTCTTGTGCCTGTTCACAGGGATCCCATGGGAAGGATAGCAGGCGACACCGCGAGTCTCCTTTTCTCCCGTGCAATCCGCTTGCACGTTAAAAGGGGGGCTCCTGAGCATCGCGACTCAGGAGCTCTTACTGGCTCTCCAGCCCTCACCCTCTAGCCTTGACCACAGCATCACGACCTAGCATACCAGCGGCGGCTGAGCTCGCTCGAGGGACGGGACCTGAGGACGTAGAGCTCAGGAGAGCACGGGGGGAGGGAAACTCATATGGGCCGGCCTAGCTATGCCGCACGAGTTGGCGCGGAGGCCTAGCGCACTATCAGGAATCGCCACGAAGTCAACAAGATAAGTCGCGCTCTCGGATCGGCTGAATGTTGGGGCCTAACGGTCACCCTCGCCTTGCCGCAACCCCGTTGCGGCCACGTCAACTCCCTGTCTCGCCTTACCATGGCTGCTTGAGCGCTAAGGGGGACCTCCTGAGCATCGCGCCTCAGGGGCTCTTACTGGACCTCGGGCCGCACCCCTCCTGGCCTTGACCACGGCATGCGACCTAGCATACCAGCGACGGCTGTAGCCTACCTGGGGACCGGGACCTGTCAGCGTAGAGCAACAAGCTATCGCGAGGAAAGAAAGGGGGGACCGAGCCCTAACAGGACACGCGTTCACCAAATTCTCATAACAGGGAAGATAAGCACAAAAGACATTACAGACCCTTACATGCCCCCATGGGGCACTTCATGACTCTTCGCAGGGAACAAAAGCTAAAACTAAGGGGAATCCTATCTACACCCTCCCACGGCGGACGCCATCATCAACAGTGGGCCACGGGAGGCCGGCGCCAACCCCATCCAGATCAGTGACGACGGCCGCACGACGCAGCTCCGCTCCGAGCGCGGCGAGAGCTCGGAGGCACGTAGCTATCATCGCTTGTCTCCGGAGTCTCATAGAGCTCAGGAGAGCTACTGGACTCCCATGGGCTGCTGCTGCTGGAGTGGCCGTGAGCGGAGCGCGCTTCAGCCTGACGCTCCTCTCTGGAGCAGCATTCCAGGCGGCGGCCCTCCGCATCGAAGACCTTGAAGAAGAGCGTGGAGGCACCGTCGAACTCAAAGTGGATCGCGAGGGAGCCCCTCGCACGGCAGACCCGTGCGATCTCGCCCCAGCCGTGGTTCATGAAGATCTTGCCGGTGGGGACCGCTTCAATCTCTGCTCTGGTCGCCGGAGCGCTGCAGTCGGCGTGCTGCAACCAGAGCTCGAGAGGCCCCCTCGGCGGCATCACGTCGGAGAAGAACCGCGGGAAGCAGATCCAAGAGCTTGGAGGCATCGGCGCCCACAGCACTAGCTCGCACGAGGAGTCCGCGGCGTGGATTCCGGGGGCGACGGCGCGCGTCGCCGTGGCGCGGCGACCCCAGGCGCGGCGTGGGCGACGCTGCTCGTCGCTCCGTCCTCCTGAGCCCTCGACTCGGGCATACAAGGGTAGCGGATACCCCAGAGGAGGCCGCTCGCACCAAGGCCTCGTCACCACCTGCATTGCCGCTTCATCACGGCGGTGGACCGACCTCTTCTTCGGCGGAAGTGGCCCCGGGTCATCCCGGGGGGCCTTCCCCTTTTCTTCAGCAGAGAACCTTCTGATAGGCGCCATTGATGTTAGCAGTGGAGTGAGGAAGAAGCAAGCAAGCGAGGAAGAGATGGGCGACGGGGGCTCCTACCCCCTCCCCATTTATAACGGAAGAAGGCCAACCGGCGCCTTCGACGATCGCAGGTAATGATGGTTTTCCTTGCATGTCACAGGGACTTGTCAAGTCGTGCAGTTGCCGAGGGAGCATGGGGAAGCGGAGACGCCCACGTCCAATCAACCGCCACGCGTCAACTGAGGCCGCAGGCTTTTGGGGCCCGTGGTGCTCCATACTTGACCCTTGGCTTCGCCACGAAGCCAAGCCCGAGCGCACCTTGGGCCCAGGGGCTACTGTCGGCGTTCTGGGAACGGGGGTCCCCAGACTTGCCTGCCTGCGGCCCGCAGCGTGGCTAAACCAGCAGGCCGTACGACCCATCTTCATCAACATGGCATCCAAGACCCCCGCGAGGGTCCAAGCCTCGCGAGGCGGACGACGCAAGACCTCCTCAGGAGTGGCCTAGTCAGGCAGGCTCACGAGGAGCGGAGATATCAAGGCGGGGCAAACCTCACGAGGCTCTCGTGACGTGAGCCATGACGATCGGCGCCAGGCGGGCGCCAGCGCGCGCAGCGTCCTCGTTTCCTCTTTGGTGCTAAGGAAGCAGGCGCAGGCGAGGAGTACCGAGGCATCAGGCAAAGGTTGCTATATCGGTGCAATGAGACCAAGACCAGGAGGACGACAAGACATAGGTCATCGTGGAGCCCAAGACGGTGTCACCACCAGAGCCTTTCGCAGGCGAAGACCACTTTTGTCAGGATAGCTTGTACTAGTTGTCCCCCTTTAAATTTTCCCGCCGTTGTTGGCTCCCTTCCCGCTCAATATTTGGGAAGAGGACCAGGGCCTATATAAGTAGAGCTAGCCACCACAGTAGAGAGGATCTGAGCTTGATCTGATCTGATCGAGAGCCTACCCTAGCCACAAGAACACCTCAACCTCAGGAGGTTGTTCTTCCCTCTGTACTGTTCATCATCAGCCCAAGAGGCAATCCACCACCACCACACTGGAGTAGGGTATTACACCACAACGGTGGCCCGAACCAGTATAAATCTCGTGTCTCTCTGTGTTGCGAGTTCATCGAGTTCGTCCGCGAGATCTTAGCGAGCTAGGGCGTAGATCGGTAGGAGGGAAAGATTTCGCGCACACCCCAGTGTTCGAACCTTAAGGGTTTGCCGGAACCCCACATCCGACAACTGGATCTGGAAGTACCACATCCTCGATGTAAAACCATTAAGAGGTCCACTCTTCGGAAGCTTTCTTCGGCGTGCCGGATAGGTATCCGGTCTCAGCAACACGCCATATTTCGGCTCCGCCCACTTCAAAAACGATCCCTCGTGGTTGCGCGGGACAAGACAAAATAACCTTCTCCACAGATCAAAATGGGCCTCACAACCCAGGAATAGTTCGCATAAGGCGACATAGCCTGCGATATACAGGATGGAGGCTGGGGTAAAATTGTGCAGCCGGAGACCATAATATTCCAGAAGCCCTCGGAGGAATGCGTGAATTGGAAATCCCACGCCCCTTAGCAAATAGCGGACGAGGCACACTCGTTCGCCCGGAGATGGATTGGGGAAATCCTCCGCCTGGGTTTTGCCGTTGAAGGAGGCCAACCCCGCTCGAACAGGGACCAGATCTGTGGGAGGGAGAAATCCCTGCGTTTGCAACTTCTCCAATTGACTATGGGACACAGAGCACCTCTCCCACTCGCCTTTCTCTGGGTCGGAACGGGAGGAGTAGCTGGGAATGTTAGCCATGTTGGAATGGTCTTTCCTGGCAATCTCTGAGGATTTTCTCTGCGTGGTGCCGAATGGATCTGAGACCCAATCTCTTTAAATAGACGCTCTTTCTTGCATGGCCGGGGTGTTATTTGCAAAAAATACCCTGACCGTCAGCATTCGCCCGACACGTGGAAGGTGAAGTCATAGATGCACAGAAGCCGAGGGGTGCGGCATTGAATTATAAGCCGAATACATTACTTGGAAGTCGTCGGAGGAGGAAGCTGCCTTGCAATGCCGAAGACAATCTGCGCGCTGAACACCTCGTCATTGAAGCCTGGTTCGGGGGCTACTGAGGGAGTCCTAGATTAAGGGGTCCTCGGGCGTCCGGCCTGTTAGCCATGGGCCGGACTGATGGGCTGTGAAGATACGAAGACCGAAGACTGCACCCGTGTCCGGATGGGACTCTCCTTGGCGTGGAAGGCAAGTTTGGCGACCGAATATGTAGATTCCTTTCTTTGTAACCGACCTGGTGTAACCCTAGATCCTCCCGGTGTCTATATAAGCCGGAGGACTTAGTACGGAGGGGGAGACTCATTACCATAGTCATACAGGCTAGACTTGTAGGGTTTAGCCATTACGATCTCGTGGTAGATCAACTCTTGTAATACTCATATCCATCAAGATCAATCAAGCAGGAAGTAGGGTATTACCTCCATAGAGAGGACCCGAACCTGGGTAAACATCGTGTCCCCTGTCTCCTATTACCATCGACCTTAGACGCATAGTTCGGGACCCCCTACCCCAGATCCGCCGGTTTTGACACCGATAGGTCCCAGCCGTCAGGCTCTCCACGTATAGTCCTCTTCCGATGACCCTCGTATGTTGACCACGCCGCGCTGAGCACACCGAGGTGGTGGACGACGACGAGGCCCCAGACTGGAACGACCCGGAGATGGGGAAGACGCGGTAGTGGAGTCGCAGACGGAGAGGAGTGGGAAACTTGACTGGTTCGGGTGCGGGGTGGGCCTACACTTGGTAGAGAATAACAGGAGGTGCAGAATGGAGGGATGGCCTAGCCGTCGGCGGGGTAGCGTTTCATTGAGATGCGCAAAACAACACCGCTGGACGACTGAGGCTGGAGCAGGCGGTCCCGGCAGCGCTGGGGGAAGAAGACGAAAGATTGAAGAAGAATGCCGGCCGTTGGATGTAAATCCAACACCTTCTTAGGCTTCGACCTACTGGCCCACATGTCAGCCAATCCATTTGTTTTTACTCCATTTGGTGGGCTGGGTGAAACAATGATGTAGCATCTATGCAGCCCGTATATATATGGTAGAATTTAAAGCCCATGCTCATTTTTCTCGAAATCCGCGGACTTGCTGGGCTGGGTGAAAATATCATGTTGGGCTAGACGGAGAAATGTTATAAAAACATAAACACATGATTGCACGTCTATTACTGCATTGGTCAGTAAAATCTTTGCAAGCTTATGTACACAATCACTAGGAGTTAACTTGCCAAGTTATATATAAACAATTATTATTATTATTTTGTAAGAACTTTCAACTTACGAAATAAAATATCATTTTAATTTGATGAGTTAATAGTACGTGGGGTATTATTATTTTTTAGGCTAGACGTGGGACAATTGAGTTGGTTCTAGGGAAAAGTACTGGGAGAAAACTCAGTTTACATCGAAAAAGAAAGTGGGATAAAATTCAGATATAGGATTAATGAAAACAAAAAATAAAGGAAGTGGGAAGGTCTATAAAATGGTTGGACGAACGAAAGGTTTAACGGAACCTTATGTTGTTTCTATTATATATATGTGTAATAAAATAAGATATGAATATAGGTTCAATTTTTCATTCTTATAGAAAACATAGGTTCAGTTTTGCATTCTTATAGAAAAATAGATTGAGCTGTGCGTCGTCTTGAAAAAAACAAACATAACTTGGACTGCTGATGTTATAGACAAGCTAGGTTGGGAGGCCCAGAGGCCGCTTGATACCTGCTGGATCCAAAAAATGTTGAAACATGTCGTGGGCTGCCCATGTTAAACAACAAAACCTAGGCCATGGACCTGGAGGGCCCGGGACTGTCAGCCTCTCGACAAACAGTTGTCTCCCGATTCCTCTTGTTTTGCTGACCATGTTGGGAACGACAGACGGTGGCGCCGCGGCGAGAGCACCAAGGCGGAGGACGACGTCGAGACCTCGGACCGAACGAACCAGAGCGGGGGAAGACGCAGACGGAGGTGACTACGAGGGTTGACTTGTTCAGGTGCAGGGTGGGCCGGTGGAGTTGCTGCCGCCGGACAATGTGTGGGAGTAGAGGGATGGCCTGGCCAACGCCATAGGCTATCATGGCCAGCCGCTGTATAGGAAGAGGACGAAAGATTGAACAAAATAAAGAAATACAAATGGATAGGTGGTTGGTCCCATATGTGTGTGTACGAGACCTGCTGGGTCCACCTAAGAAGGGGAATATGTTGGGAGGAAGGAGATTCAAAGCACGGCAGCTGAGTGAACTAGTCTTTTTTAACGGACAAGTGAACTAGTTACATACATAAGCAAATAGCCACTAAAAAAGCAAACATGTTAATGGGTTCTTAAAAGAAATATTTTGGACAAAACAGATAATTACGACACATAGGCTAATGCATGAAACACTCAGATGATAAAGGTGCTTATAAACAGATAAAGTACAACATCTAGACCTTCCTGGCACGCTTGATCATGACGCTGCGGCTGTCCATGTACTCGTCAGTTACGGGAAGCAGACACACCCTCATATCCAAGATCCGCCTGTACATGTCGTAGCATGCGTATGCGTCCTTGGCCGCGTAGGTTATGTAGGCTAGATTCAGAGGTACCTCCCATGTTTTCAGGTCCTTGGTATCGTTATCTTCTTTCATGTTAGCGTATCAGGGGTCGATGATGGTCTCGGCGAGGTCAACCACGGAGTCCTTCTCCTGCCCGTTGCCGATGATCTTGTATTGCTTCTGGATGTCGATGAGCTTGTTGCACCAGATGGCCGAATAGTCGCGTTCTTCCTTCTCTCCACCGTAGCGAAGGTGCAGTCCGCGCTGCCGATGAAACGGGCGAATGCTCCAGAACCTCTGATGGCCCTACAACAGTGGTAGATGAGAACCTCATCCCGCACACATACCTAGGCGACAGCGATCTGCTGGTCCCTGTCAGGAGACGAATGGATGGGCACAAGGTCTAGTCCTGCGACCTTGTGCTTTCTCGTCCTGTAGGTACTGCTTGAACTCGGCGAGGCAGAGCTTCACTGAGTCCGAATCATTGGTGTACATCACATTCAACTTGGTGCAGCCATAGGACTGAACGGCGAACTCAAAGGGGAACTCCTTGCTGAAGTCCATATCCAGCAGGCTCACCCCTCGGATCGCCATTGGAGTCTCTTCAAGTGAACGAGTGAGTAGGCGGCGGCAGCAGTTCGTTTTTCAGCTCTTGGGGAACTGGATTCAACAGTAAACTGAGTGTGTACAGGCGACAACAGTTACTACCCCTCCCTCGCCCGCTGCACGCCCGGCAGAAGATGCACCCTCGGCGCATTCAAACGCCTCCATTGAGAAACCTACCCGGCCACACGTTGGTTCACGAGCGGGTCTGTATTGGTACTGTAGTAACAAGAGTTAGCGGTCACTTTACTTAAATTTAATTAGCTTTAATAGAAATTTATACTTAAAACAAGCAATGCATTGGCTCGTTCTATCAGTGCCACAGGATCAATATTCACAACAATTAGAATTATTATTCTCAGGACGCACACAATCAGCACATTTGTCGCACTTTCACACATATATTACTACCAAGTTTGAATTGTTTGTTATGGTTGTTGTCCTCTGCATCATCATGCCGTGTTTCCCAGCTTGCAAGGTTCAGAACCAACAAATAAGATCCAAATAATAAGTACAACAAAGATGCCTACACATCTCATTGATTCCCAGCTTGCAAGATTCATAAGCAACAAATAAGATTCAAATAATAAGCACAACAGATATGCCTACACATCTCATTGATTCCCAGCTTGCAAGATTCAGAACCAACCCATTAAAGCCTTTTGATAAAGTGAATATCAGGATTGAATCCATCTTGGCTAGCCGTGTCATACAACCGAAGAACTTGGCGAATGCTCTTGACTGTCACAACATCTGTAGTTGAGCATTCCTATTTGCACAACACAAACAAGAAGAGCATGATTACTATAATAGTGGCACTCCTTGAACTCCACCTGTAGCTCCACTCGGATGAGGCCTGCCTGGAGTTCCATGATTCAATTCATGCGCCTTTTTCTGCAGTTCACCTGGAATGAAGCAAAGATTGCATCATTCAGCTAGCAAGAAGTACTTGCTCTCGTGAGCTGGCAGGTTCTTCTTTAGTAGTTGCACGAAAATTGAGGAACATTAAGGTTGGCTGTCCGGCTCATGTAAGGTGCAACTATAATTTTCTTATCCTTTTGTGCAGTTCCACTAAAATAAAGTGCCATTGTGGTGACAGTGACGGCTTATCTTGCAAAGGCTAATAAAATGTTGCACGAGATTACCAGCAGAACTTGACGGAGATTTTGGAAACTCCAATCACCATTTTGTGCAGTTCCACCAAAACTGAGAGATGTTGCCCACGTGACATTTTAGTTGAACTGCACAAGACACTCATTCCAAAAAAGTGTTTTGTGCAGTTCACCAAAAGGTCACAATAGCAACAAGGTGAAATGGATATCCCTATCTGCACAAAAAGATAGAAAGTAAATAGTTGCTGGTCAATAAGAATATACAAAACATACACGAAATGAAAAGAAGCATCTTAATTATGTTCATGGCAATCATGCAAGGACAGTAGAAATTTTTAAAGCTTCATGTTACCGGAAGCATTACGATCAAAAATGACATTCGTCAAATATGGGATTACTTTAATGGTGGCATTGCTTGTTTACTAGATACAGTAAATCAACAGCAGCTAAAGAGTTGGTTTAAGGGCATGGGACCGTGGGGAGACCAGGACACTCAGCAGCGTAAAGGAGCAACTTACTTATCATACTAGGGAAAACAGCAGGAGTACCATTTGTAACACAGTTTAATTGCATCTTATTACTGGAGGCATTAGATTAACAATAACACTGGTTAGACATGTCCCTAAGGTAACAGTGTGATCGCTTCATTTTACATGCGCCCTTACATTAACAACAACAAAAGGTTGGTATAAGGACATGCGACAGTGGACGCATCAGCACAATGTACCTACAAGGAGGCATAAAGTGGTGATGCCGAGTTTGTTCATGCTATGTGAGGGCAGCAAATCTAATCCTGGAGACCTTTTACTATGTGAGGGAAGCAAACCTAATCCTGGAGACCTTTTACTATGTGAGGGCAGCAAATCTAATCTTGGAGACCTTTTACTATGTGAGGGCAGCAAATCTAATCCTGGAGACCTTTTACTATGTGAGGGCAGCAAATCTAATCCTGAGACCTTTTACTATGTGAGGGCAGCAATCCTAATCCTGGAGACCTTTTACTATGTGAGGGCAACAAATCTAATCCTGGACATACTATGTTGACTTGTCCACCAGCCGCCACTTTCTATCCTTTTTTCAACCAATAATAGATCTGTTCCTTATCCAGTTTGTACTGTGTTTTCCCATTATTTCCCTTTTCAACCAAGAGACCGGCTGGGTATCCGGTCTCCACTACTTTCACCATATTATTTCCTCTTTGAATCAAGTCCTAGATTCATGCTACAACTTTCCCCCTTTCTTTGTTGTTTGAACAAAGTCCTAGATTCGAATGCATGAAGTAGCTTTACCTCTAATAATACTAAAAATTTAGGTGGCTTTGGAAGAGCTGATGGGAGTAGAAAAAGATGCACATGCAGACACGTGGGGAGCTGGGGCAGTAGAGCAAGTTCGCTTTCGAAGAACTTATACCTGAGGGTCATCGGGATGTCGGCGGCGGCAGGTCGGATCTGCGCACAATACGGCAGGGAGGAAGAAGGGTCGCAGGACCTCCCGAGCCGACGGTGTGTCGGAGAGAACGAGACGGGTAGAGGATCGGGCCCCTCTGGCAGCTATGGGTTTCCTCCCTCGCCGGCGATGACCGCTTGAATGATGCACCTAGTCCTCTACACACACCAGCCGAAGGGATCCAGCCGGATCTGTGACCAGCGGTGAGCAGAGAGAAAATGTCGCTACCGCTGTCTTGTTTATATCTGGAGAGGATGAGAGAATGAAGAGAGCAACCCTAGTAAAGCAAGCGCTCAGGCCCCTGCGTACATATATAGTGGAGTGATTATCTTTTTCTCTCCACAACAAGCGTTTCAATTTGTGTACGTGGCATTAAAGAAAAGAAACTCTCTATTTAAGGTGACTAACTGTATGACTCCTACTTACTACTACTAGTAGTAGTATTGTTCACTTGTGCTTCCCGGCCCTCCATTCATTGAACAACCCCACGGGTGAATAAACATACAGTACTAGTATTTATATAGAACGAACAAGCTCGAACTATTTTCGCGTAGTTAAAAGTTGAGGGCGGGGCTTTTCCCGGGTATTACGCGCGGCAATTTTTGCATAGGAGGTTTGACAGAGAGGCGAGGAGGGTGAGGGAGTAGCGGATTCAACTTACTTACTGCTGGAAAGGTCGGGCTATGCGATTTGACGGCGCGTTACTGCTGGAAAGACTTGTGATATGACTACTCACTATAGTCATGAATTACTGGCAGTACGACCGGGGTGATGCCCCCTTCCGTTCCGCACTCTAATCTGGTGCATGACACGTATTACGTCTACCCGGATGCTGCTGGCTCTCCCACATGTCGGCGAAGTAGTACGTAGTAGTAAGAAGGAGCAAAGAATCATGCGGTATAAGTCTTTCTAGAGATTCGAACAAGTGACTACATACGAAGCAAAATGAGTGAATCTACACTCTAAAATATGTCTACATACACCCGGGTTGTAGTCAATTTGAAATGTCTAAAAAGACTTATATTTAGGAACGAAGGGAGTAGTAGTACTACTACTCACGTTGGAGGAGTGCGAACCACGGCAACCCAGTGAATCAGCAGTAGAAAACAGTGTGTTGATATGGCCATAAAAAACAATGTGCCACGGTCCAGACTGTAGCATGTACAGTACTACTCCTCTTTGTTTGGATCCCTGAGTTAGAGCTAGTTTGGGTTGAAATAGCCTCAATTATCCAAACATGAGGGGTTAGTTTGAGCTAGTTTGCTCTAACCGGCTAAAAAAACTAGCCCGGTGGAGAGGTTTGCTACCTCTTGAGCACTGCGTTGGTTTTCCCTTGAAGAGGAAAGGGTGATGCAGCAAAGTAGCGTAAGTATTTCCCTCAGTTTTTGAGAACCAAGGTATCAATCCAGTAGGAGGCCACGCACGAGTCCCTCGCACCTACACAAACAAATAAATCCTCGCAACCAACGCGATAAGGGGTTGTCAATCCCTACACGGTCACTTACGAGAGTGAGATCTGATAGATATGATAAGATAATATTTTTGGTATTTTTATGATAAAGATGCAAAGTAAAGAAAGTAAAATAAAAACGGCGCTAGAAATAGCTTGTTATCAGGAGATTAATATGATGGAAAATAGACCCGGGGGCCATAGGTTTCACTAGTGGCTTCTCTCAAGAGCATAAGTATTTGTGGTGGGTGAACAAATTATTGTTGAGCAATTGACAGAATTGAGCATAGTTATGAGAATATCTAGGTATGATCATGTATATAGGCATCACGTCCGAGACAAGTAGACCGACTCCTGCCTGCATCTACTACTATTACTCCACACATCGACCGCTATCCAGCATGCATCTAGAGTATTAAGTTCCTAAGAACAGAGTAACGCTTTAAGCAAGATGACATGATGTAGAGGGATAAACTCATGCAATATGATATAAACCCCATCTTGTTATCCTCGATGGCAACAATACAATACGTGCCTTGCTGCCCCTACTGTCACTGGGAAAGGACACCACAAGATTGAACCCAAAGCTAAGCACTTCTCCCATTGCAAGAAAGATCAATCTAGTAGGCCAAACCAAACTGATAATTCGAAGAGACTTGCAAAGATAACCAATCATACATAAAAGAATTCAGAAGATTCAAATATTGTTCATAGATAAACTTGATCATAAACCCACAATTCATCGATCTCAACAAACACACCACAAAAGAAGATTACATCGAATAGATCTCCAAAAGAGAGGGGGAGAACATTGTATTGAGATCCAAAAAGAGAGAAGAAGCCATCTAGCTAATAACTATGGACCCGAAGGTCTGAGGTAAACTACTCACACTTCATCGGAGAGGCTATGGTGTTGATGTAGAAGCCCTCCATGATCGATGCCCCCTCCGGCGGAGCTCCGGAACACGCCCCAAGATGGGATCTCATGGGTACAGAAGGTTGCGGCGGTGGAATTAGGTTTTTGGCTTTGTATCTGGTAGTTTGGGGGTACGTAGGTATATATAGGAGGAAGGAGTACGTCGGTGGAGCAACAGGGGGCCCACGAGGGTGGAGGGCGCGCCCAGGAGGGGTAGGCGCGCCCCCTACCTCGTGGCTTCCTGCTTGATGTCTTGACGTAGGGTCCAAGTCCTCTGGATCATGTTCGTTCCAAAAATCACGTTCCCGAAGGTTTCATTCCGTTTGGACTCCGTTTGATATTCTTTTTCTGCGAAACTCTGAAATAGGCAAAAAACAACAATTCTGGGCTGGGCCTCCGGTTAATAGGTTAGTCCCAAAAATAATATAAAAGTGTAAAACAAAGCCCAATAATGTCCAAAACAGAATATAATATAGCATGTAACTATAAAAAATTATAGATACGTTGGAGTCGTATCAAGGTTCTAATTGGGTTAGTTCTCCTCGGGCCCACTAAAAGAGAACTAAAAAAATCTCCCCTGCCCGCACCAGATCGCTCCCTCCGCCCCCCTCGCACGACTCCTCTCTGTTCCCCATTGGGCCGCCCGCCCAAGTGGTGCTCCGCCGCTCCCCCTCTCTCTCCTCCGGCCGCCCTCTCCCTCCGGCCTTCGAAGCTCGCCCTGCTCCCCCTTCACCGGTCGTTTTTCTCCCTCTGTTTGCACGGCGGCGGCGCATCTACCAGGGAGGTCACGAGAGGGGTGAGTTTGTTCGTTCCTTGTTTGTCTGACAGCCATATCATTGATCTTGCTCGCTCTAACGCTAATTCTGATTTGGAAAAGTAGATCCTGATTAAACTTGGTATAGATTTGTGGTGCACGCATGGAATTGTTTGATGCTGCTTGAGGAGGTAATAAATCTTTCTAGAGGCCCAAAGATTCAGTTCACCTTTCTAGGTATTTCAGTTTCAGGCTTGCATTATTTCTAGAGACCCAAAGAATCAGTTCACCTTTCTAGGTATTTCAGTTCCAGGCTTGCATTGTTTCTAGAGGCCCAAAGATTCAGTTCACCTTTCTAGGTATTTCAGTTTCAGGCTTGCATTATTTCTAGAGGCCCAAAGATTCAGTTCACCTTTCTAGGTATTTCAGTTTCAGGCTTGCATTATTTCTAGAGGCCCAAGGATTCGGTTCGTAGTCATCGGCAAGTGGCCCTGCTACCCATGCCAGTGTCGACCTCAACTCGCAAGCGCCGGCGTCGGAGCGGTTCCCGGGGCTTGGCTCTACAGAGCCTTCCTCCAGAGCGACGATGACGAGCTCCTCCCTGAGTGCGTGAGGGGCTCTGGGCTCCCTCCCTATCGTGAATGACTTCCGCGATGAGTTAGCTCATGCTTTGTTTCATGGAGTGTATTTTTTTCTGAAGCTTGATTGAGGACTTGTATGTTTAAGTGGGATATCTCAATTGTATGGACAAAGTAAAATTTATCATCTTTTGCATGCTTGATTTGTAAAGATGGTTCGTTTATGTCAATTGTGAGCGGGAGGAGGCCACACAAGAGCCAGCCACACCAAATCCGGCAGGAAATAGGGTCCAAAGTAGTCAAATGATTGAGAAAGAACATTTATTGTCAATCTAACCCTGCCATCCATACACCTCTTTGGTTTAGAGTTAGTTCAGGGATAGAATCTAACTCTGACCTCGAATTGAGTTAGAGTTCTCCTCGTCTCAGTTCATCGCCATCATTCTTTCCCCATTTCTGTGTTTTTATTATCCTACGAATCAAAGAGGCCCTTAGACTGGTTTAGGTCCGATAGTTTTTTATAAACATGTTATGTCCAAAATTTAATGAACGTGCTCCGGTTTCTATGAAAATAATCCGGTTTCATGTAGTAATTCATTTATTTATTCTTCTGCGGGGTGTTTGCATATAATTCGTGAGGTCTGAAATGTAAAGTACCCTGGCATATGCTCCGAGTCGTGCATGCACTACGACCCAGATGCTCTATGTCCCACATGTCGGCGAAAGGGAGCACGTGGAAATAGCCTAGGAGTACATATAGGAGGATAAATGCGTGAAAAAATATGTACGGTGAAGCGTGGCTGCGGTTCGAAAAGGAGACCTAAAGTGATGGCAGGTATAGGTCGCACGCACCCAACTAGTGGTAGTACTAGACATACGACTGCTTTTTCCCTAAAAAAAGAGGTACGAGTGCTCAGTACTCCTATTCTATCAACGCGAGTCCCATGTGACAACAGTGTCCGTGCTACAGCTAGCTCTTCTCCCTCGTTTCTCTCTTCTAATTCTAAACTCAGTCGACGCCCGGTGGGCGGGGTGGGGATTTGCCGATGGTCGGTTTGCTCAACTGCGGCCCCACCTCGCAGTGAAAACGTTACTACTGGAGTAAAAATGCCATATACTCCTATACTGATAAAACATTAAGGCCACGAGGCGATGCAGTGCTGGTTACAGGAGGCAAGAAGAAGAGATGCATCCATCGACGATGTCCACCTCCTCGACTCAGGGCACCGGCCCACCGAACGGCGGCTAAGTAGCAGCGGCTTTCGTGGCCAGGTCGACGTGCTTCTGAACAATGGCGTCCAAAGATTCCAGCCGCTGGAAGAAGGCCAACGTCTTTCTGTCCTCGCTGGCCTTGTAGTGGCCTATGTAGACGATTTCCTCGTAGATGTGGATGTGCAGGTCGATGGTTTCTTGCATGGCGAGGCGCTGCGCGACGAGCGCGGCCTCGAGGTGCACATTCTTCGTCGCGACCTCCGGCACCTGCAGGGCCACCAAGGCTTGAAAGAGTTTGTCACCATGGAGGCCGATGAGGGTGGCAGGCAATGAGGAGCCTGGGCGCGCGGGCTAGAGCAGTACGGCAAGGTCGTCCGCGCGCTTCTTGATGACGATGAACTTGCCGATGGAGTTGACCATCATGTCGTCCATGCGAGAGGCGATGCCGGCGTCGGCGAGGGCTACGATGCCGGCGGTCGCCAGCACCGTCTGGAAATGCTACGCGGTGCAGGGCTGCAGGTTGGCGCCTTGGATGATTTGGCACAGCCGACTGCCGCTCGCGTCCATCGCCTCCATAGGTGCTTCTGGCTTCTGGTCACTTGGTCTTGGATTGGAGTGAGAAGTGTTGCGCAGAGACTAGGAGTAGATGGATTGGAGTGGTGGGGCACCTTTATATGAGAATCCAAACTCTGTTGCATCCACATCGTGCTGGCTCTATTCCGCTTCTCCAATTAATTCCCTCTGCATGTAATTTGAGGATGCATCACTGACCGTTCAACGTCTCGGGAACCGCTACCCTCTCCCTCCTTGGCATTCAAGCACCTATGGAGGCGACTTTCACTCGCGTCTATCCCGTGTCAGAGACGTTCCCGTCGACGACGAGGTGCCTATGGTGACTTCATAAATTTCAAGATGATAGTACTAGTATACTCAATATTGTGCACCGCGACCAAGGCAGAGAGGAAAACGAGAGAACTACGTGTTTATTTACGATGTAGATTCACTCATTTTGCTCCATATGTACTCCGTCTCGGTGTAGTCTAGTCACTTGTTGAAATCTCTAGAAAGGCAAATACTCCTTTCAGGTTTACAGGGCTATACTAGCAAGTAATAGTGGGCTCACATAGCAATTTTGTCTCATGCAAGAGCCTGCCTATATGCGTGCTCCTGAGAACTGAGCATAGCTCAGTTGGCAAGGCGCGGGAGTTCGTAGCCAGCCCACCAGGGTTCAAGTCTCGGCTTGAGCGTTTGGTGCTCACGGAGTTTTCTTCTATAAAAAAATGCCAACATGCTATTCTAGCCCGGGTTGGTCTCGTTTTTTTATATGCGTGCTCCAAGGTTCGCAACTGCCACGTTCGGGTTGCGCTTAGCTCTTCGCCTCTTCGAGAAGACGAACAATGATGTTACTACTACTGCTTCTATAGTATCGAATCCACTGCTGCATGTCCGTCCACCGCGAGTGGGAGGGATAGCTTGTTGTAGTACTATAAGCAAAAGCATGTCCTAGTCTGCGAGCCACCGCGCGCATGTGCGAGGGAGAAGGCGTGTAGTAGTAAAATCAAGCTTCTCCTCGTTGTACGAGTTGACGCGACACATCATAGCATTGGCCCCACATGGTTGCCTCTAAACTTGGCTGAAAGACCTGCAATGTACAATACTCCATTTGCTGCAACCTCTAACATTTATCCCACCACAAATTAAAATATATATTCCTGTCTTGACCAGATGAGCATGCAAACTAGAATCACCAGGATGACAGGTAGGGCCAGAAGATTATTTTAATCAAAAAAAAGCATGGAGCCGACCCCAACAATTTTAAGCGTACAGGCACGGTACACTCTATCCTAGACTACTCTACACATGAAATTGCCACACGAGCGTCCGGGTTGCGCTTGGCTCTTCGCCTCTTCGGGAAGTCAAACAATGATGGAGTACTACTACAGCGGAGGAGTACTACAGTATGCTTCTGGCCATCTGACACCGATTGAACCGCTGCATGTCCACCGCGTGCGGGAGGGAGAGCGTGTAGCGAACAGAAGCTTCTCCTAGTCCTGCCAGCCACCATGCTCATGGGCGAGGGAGGAACGCAGCTTCATTGACTGATCCTGCCTTTGCGTCTATGACAGGTTGGCCCAACAAGTGGGTGGCCCACCTGTCATGCAGCCAAAGGCAGGTGCGGTTAATGTGAGAGGGCGTTGTAGTAAGCAAACTTCTCGGTCTTGTACGAGTTAACGCGACACATCAAAGCACTGCACTCGATATATTTCAATAATTTTCGTTTATGCATTAATTACAACGCATGCATGCATGCATGCCGTGACTCTCCTTTTGATACTTGCATGTGTTGATTTAATGCACCTTGAAGTAGTATGAATATGTGACCATAAAGCTTTGTAATGCCCCGACCCTAATAAAGTGAGAGATGGTTGTGCACGAGGAGGGCGAGATCATGCAGACGGAACAGGACCCGACGATGGAGATCTCTATGGTCTCGACGGACCTCACCTTGCTTCACTACCCCTTGTGCCTCTGCCCCTTGAAGCCTCCAGTGTGTGAGGTTCGAATACACCTCCTCCATTCGGCTGATGGACCTCACCTTGCTCCACTGCCCCTTGTGCCTCCGCCCCTTGAAGCCTCACGTTACGCCATCCGGGAATAGTGCCGCACTTTGAAACTAAACCGTCAATAAATTTTGAGTGTGTTTCGTCACATTCCAAATTACTACTACTACCACGCTATATTTAATTGCAAACCTGTTCACAACGATCACAACCTACTCCCTCCGTCGTCACTGTGACCAAGGAGGAGGGGAAAACGAGAGAACCTAATGTTTATTTGCTAATTAATAGCATTGCATGCAATGAACTAACCACTGCATGTCGTGTTTGGTAGTCTCAAGTCATTAAAAGCATGCACACCCACATCTCTTATTGGTTGATATGTCAAGAAACAAGAAATGAGGTAGAAGTTAATGCACCGCGCCTAAGTGTTTTGGGATTATTTGTTTTCCCACTTAGGAGCGTATTAGTACTCGGTTATAAACACTACTATGCCAAGATGACTGCACATTCCTCCTCAACTCCTCATCTACAAAAACAAACAAGTCATTCAGCATCCTTCCCTTGCATCTGCCATGGCCAGTGTGAGTTCTGGGTCGAGAGATTACCACCAGGGAGAGGCGAGCATGGAAGCGGAAGAACGAGAGATGTCCCGCCTCGCCTCGAAAGCAGCCGGCATGTCCCGCCGCGCGGGAGTAGCAGCATAGAGGTCCTGCCGCGCCGCCGAAGCAGCACAGAGGTCCCGTCGCGCCGTCGATGCAGCAGACTGCTCCGGTCGCATCGTGGAAGCAGCAGAGATGTCCCGCCGCGCCGGGGCGGCCTGGGAAAATGTCTCGCGGGCAGGCAACGACTCTTACAGGCGCATGCATGCGATCCTCCATAGCCAGATGGATCAGATCTCCGGCTGGGCGAGGTTGCAGGACGACATGAAAGCCTTGTTTGAACAGGCTACCGGCGTCATCCGGCAACTAAGGGAGGGCAATGAGAGGCTCCGAGCTGAGTGCGACCTGCTGAGGGTGAAGATCGTCCGAAGTGCAGAGCAGCAGGAGGAGACCAGTGCGTTGTTGAAGAGGACCGGCGTCATCGTCAAGAAACTTATGGATGAGAATGACATGCTCCACATCGAGCGCCAAAGGCTGGTGGAGGAATCCATGGATGCTCTCAAGAAGCGTCTTGAGGACACGACAGAGCTCATCGCCACTCGCCGCGGGGACTAGTTCCCACGGCTTGCAGCAACGCATCAAGAAAGTAGAGATCAGCGAGCCAGATCGTTGTCTTCCTTCTTCTTTTTCCCTTCGGGCGTAGCCGCATGTGGCTTTTTTAATTATCTTCCTAATTATGTAAGACAATTATTATCCACTTTCGTCGTCCTTATATATTCATCAGTCTTGCTATAAGTCGCAGTAGATGCTATATAGGTCCGTCAGATCTTACATCAAGATCCATGCAAAAAATTCTTTTCAGATTTTCCTTTTTCTCTCTTAAATCTCAGTCGAGGGAGACATAGCCACGCCATTAAACAGAGGCTCGGGCGCCATTAATGGAGACCTTGGGAGAGAGGTAGACGGCAGATGGAGGTCAAAGGGCTCTCCTCCCAATAAGCACGCGTAGGGGTCTGATCGCACGCCCCCCGTACTCAAATAGCTACCCTGCACGACGCCTCCTAGCTAATAAAAAAGGGGATGCGTGGCTGCATGTAAATGATAAATAGAACGCCCACGGTTTCAATCATACTTGTGTTTCCGATTGTAACGTGACAGCCCTTGTTCCAAAATGACTTTGTTGATTGTTAATGTGTGCGCCTTCGCAAATCGGACAGCAAAATTATCATAGCATTTTGGTGCCATGTCATGACACCAAGCCAAGTTTCATGAATTTCATGCATGTTTTGGATTTACAAGAATTAAAAAACCAAGTTTCTCAATGTTTCCAGCCGAGCCACGACGTCCAGATGTTTGAATTTCATTCCCATTTCTTGCATGCATGGGACCTAGAAATTTACCCGAGGACACACATGTGATTTTTCAACCAACTTTGGTGCATTGGAGCATGTGCCTGTATTTCAAATTTGAATTATGCACACAAAGGTGACACGTTCCCTCTCAGAACCACAAGCCTTCTTGAGAGAAGCTCCGGTTTGCAAGAAGCTTATACCAAAACTTGTTCCTATTCAGCCAAATTTTTACCACAGCATGGTAGTACCATGACTTGACACCATGTCGAGTTTCATGATTTTCAGGCGTGTTTTGGATTTACAAGAATTTTAAAACCAAGTTTCTCAATGTTCTCGGCCGAGCCACAATGCCAAGATGCTTGAATTTCATTCCCATTTCTTGCATGGGACCTAGAAATTCACCTGAGGACACACATGTGATTTTTCAACCAACTTTGGTGCACGGGAGCATGTGCTTGTAGTTCAAATTTGAATTATGCACATTAAATGACCAGAAACTCAATTAATGTATAAAAAAGGCCAAATAAACCCGGAATAATTCCAAAATTTAATAGGGCACTCATGCAGTTCTATGTTGCCTCTGTAAAGAAACTCAAGGGGGGGGGGCAGCGTATATCGTTCCGCACTCAAAGGTGACACGTTCCCTCTTAGAACCACGAGCCTTCTTGAGAGAAGCTCCGGTTTGCAAGAGGCTTATACCAAAACTTGTTCCTATTCGGCCAATTTTTTTTACCACAACATGGTAGTACCATGACATGACACCATGCCAAGTTTCATGATTTTCAGGCATGTTTTGGATTTATAAGAATTTTAAAACCATGTTTCTCAATGTTCTCGGCCGAGCCACGATGCCCAGATGTTTGAATTTCATTCCCATTTCTTGCATGGGACCTAGAAATTCATCCGAGGACACACATGTGATTTTCCAACCAACTTTGGTGCACGGGGGCATGTGCATGTAGTTCAAATTTGAATTATGCACATTAAATGACCAGAAACTCAATTAATGTATAAAAAGGCCAAACGAACCCGAAATAATTCCAAAATTTAACAGGGCACTCATGTAGTTCTATGTTGCCTCTGTAAAGAAACTCAAGGGGGGGCAGCGTATATCGTTTCACACTCAAAGGTGACATGTTCCCTCTCACAACCACGGGCCTTCTTGAGAGAAGCTCCGGTTTGCAAGAAGCTTATACCAAAACTTGTTCCAAATCATACAATTTTTTACCACAACATGTTAGTGCCATGACATCACACCATGCCAAGTTTCATGATTTCCAGGCGAGTTTTGGATTTACATGAATTTTAAAACCAAGTTTCTCGATGCTCTCGGCCGAGTCACGACGCCAAGATGTTTGAATTTGATTCCCATTTCTTGCATGGGACCTAGAAATTCACCCAAGGACACACATGTGATTTTTCAACCAACTTTGGTGCACCGGAGCATGTGCTTGCAGTTCAAATTTGGATTATGCACATTAAATGTACAAAAACTTAATTAATGTATAAAAAGGCCAAACGAACGCGAAATAATTCCAAAATTTAACAGGGCACTCATATAGTTCTATGTTGCCTCTGTAAAGAAAATCCCGGGGGAGGCAGCGTATATCGTTTCGCACACAATGGTGACACGTTCCCTCTCGGAACCACAAGGCTTGTTGAGAGAATCTCTGGTTTTGCAAGAAGCTTATACCAAAACTTGTCCCAATTCAGCCAAAAAATATACATATGAAAACAGGGTTTAGATTATCCCGAACATCTCGCTACCTAGACCAATGTACTCTTATTTGAATTCAACATAAAATGGATACAAATATTTGAATTGGAGATCGTATGGTACATGTAGTTCATAGTGAAATATGATTACTGCTACATGCATGTTTTTTGTTATCAAGATAATATTTAAATGATTGTATAACTTGACAACAATCGTATTCAAATAAGGAAAATTGATTCAAATTTAGTCCATATGGTAGACGGCAATATATATGTTCATAGGGTGGAGTAAAATGTTCATATATGATGGAAGATCAAAATGTAGGACTACATCCATTATAAACCACAAGGTCACCTAACGATATATTCGAATTCAACATAACGTGGATTCAAAAATTGAAATTCGAGATCCAGGCATTTGTAATCATATAAAAAGGGATATGACTCTTTCTTTTGGTGGGAATTGATTTGTTTTTTGTTGTTGTTGAGGGAAGTGCGAATCGATTTGGTACTGTATAGGGTAATCTTGTTCTCCCGATTTTTTTTACATTTTTCTTGTAGTTTTTTCAGTGACATCTATACCAATATAGTAAAAGGGGACATGACTCTCTTGTGTCTTGTATGAATTGTTTTTTGTACACGTTAAGTTTGTTCTGCCGAACAAGGAATCCGCTCCTTGTTATCCCAAAATTTTCAAGCTCGAGTATCTTTTGTCTCATCTGCTTTGAAACTCCCGCCTCTTCAACCCGCTCCGCGCCTTGTTATCCCAAAATTTTGACACGCGCGAAAACTTGCTCCTCATCTGAAATCGGTCCTGCAGCCCAGACACGCGAAATCCCCCTTCTACCCCTCTGCTGGTAATGTCGGCTCGATGTCGCGGTGTCAAAACCGGTGGGGGTACGCTGGTAACTTACCCTACATTTCGAACAAGCGCGTCCCTAAGCCATGGCTCCCCCTACCTTCCCCTTCGCCCCCCATTCGTACACCAAGGCCGCCAAAACCCGCGAAACCCCACGCTCCTCCGTCGGCCTCCCGACCGCCGCCCAGCCGGAGACTCTTCCCCGACGATGTCGTCCACCGCAACAGCTCGCCGTCTGATACGTCTCCAATGTATCTATAATTTTTTATTGTTCCATGCTATTATATTATCTTTTTTGGATGTTTAATGGGCTTTACTATACCTTTTTATATTATTTTTGGGACTAACCTATTAACCGGAATCCCAGTGCAAATTGCTGTTTTTTTTGCCTATTTCAGTGTTTCGCAGAAAAGGAATATCAAACAGAATCCAAACGGAATGAACCTTCGTGAGGATCGTTTTTGGAACAAACGCAATCCAGGAGACTTGGAGTGGACGTCAAGGAAGCAACGAGGCGGCCACGAGGTAGGAGGGCATGCCCCCCACCCTCGTGGGCCCCTCGTGCTCCACCGACCTACTTCTTGCGCCTATATATACTCATATACCCTGAAAACATCCAGGAGCACCACGAAACCCTATTTCCACCGCCGCAACCTTATGTACCCGTGAGATCCCATCTTGGGGACTTTTCCGGCGCTCCGCCGGAGGGGGAATCGATCACGGAGGGCTTCTACATCAACACCATAGCCTCTCCGATGATGTGTGAGTAGTTTACCACAGACCTTCGGGTCCATAGTTATTAGTTAGATGGCTTCTTCTCTCTCTTTGGATCTCAATACAAAGTTCTCTTCGATTCTCTTGGAGATCTATTCGATGTAACTCTTTTTGCGGTGTGTTTGTCGAGATCCGATGAATTGTGGGTTTATGATCAAGATTATCTATGAACAATATTTGATTCTTTTCTGAATTCTTTTATGCATGATTTAAATAGCTTTGCAAGTCTCTTCGAATTATCGGTTTAGTCCTACTAGATTGATCTTTCTTGCAATGGGAGAAGTGCTTAGCTTTGGGTTCAATCTTGTGGTGTCCTTTCCCAGTGACAGCAGGGGCAGCAAGGCACGTATTGTATTGTTGCCATCGAGGATAAAAAGATGGGGTTTATATCATATTGCTTGAGTTTATCCCTCTACATCATGTCATCTTGCCTAATGTGTTACTCTATTCTTATGAACTTAATACTCTAGATGCATGCTGCATAGCGGTCGATGTGTGGAGTAATAGTAGTAGATGCAGAATCATTTCGGTCTACTTGTCATGGACGTGATGCCTATGTTCATGATCATGCCTAGATATTCTCATAACTATGCGCTTTTCTATCAATTGCTCGGCAGTAATTTGTTCACCCAACGTAATACTTATGCTATCTTGAGAGAAGCCACTAGTGAAACCTATGGCCCCTGGATCTACTTTACATCATATAAGTTTCCAATCTACAATTCTAGTTTACTATTTATTGTGCAATCTTTACTTTCCAATCTATACAACAAAAATACCAAAAATATTTATCTTATTATCTTTATCAGGTCTCACTTTTGCAAGTGGCCCTGAAGGGACTGACAACCCCTTTATCGTGTTGGTTGCAAGTTCTTGATTGTTTGTGCAGGTACTAGGGACTTGTGTGTAGTCTCCTACTGGATTGATACCTTGGTTCTCAAAAACTGAGGGAAATACTTACGCTACTTTGCTGCATCACCCTTTCCTCTTCAAGGGAAAACCAATGCATGCTCAAGAGGTAGCAAGAAGGATTTCTGGCGCCGTTGCCGGGGAGATCTACGCCAAGTCAAGTCATACCAAGTATCCATCACAAACTCTTATCCCTCGCATTACATTATTTGCCATTTGCCTCTCGTTTTCCTCTCCCCCACTTCACCTTTGCCGTTTTATTCACCCTCTTTCTCCGCCCGTCTCTTTTCGCTTTGCTTGTCACGATGGCTGAAGGCAATACTAAATTGTGTGACTTTTCTAATACCAACAACAATGATTTTATTAGCACTCCGATTGCTCCTATTACCGTTGTTGAATCTTGTGAAATTAATGCTGCTTTGCTAAATCTTGTTATGAAAGATCAGTTTTCTGGCCTTCCTAGTGAAGATGTCACTACCCATCTGAACAACTTCATTGATTTGTGTGATATGAAAAAGAAGAAAGATGTGGATAATGATATTGTTAAATTGAAGCTATTTCCGTTTTCACTTAGAGATCGTGCTAAAACTTGGTTTTCCTCTTTGCCTAAAAATAGTATTGATTCATGGAATAAGTGCAAAGATGCTTTTATCTCTAAGTATTTTCGTCCCGCTAAGATCATCTCTCTTAGAAATGATATTATGAATTTTAAGCAACTTGATCATGAGCATGTTGCACAATCTTGGGATAGGATGAAATTAATGATACATAATTGCCCTACACATGGTTTGAATTTATGGATGATTATACAAAAAATTTATGCCGGATTGAATTTTGCTTCTAGAAATCTTTTAGATTCGGCCGCGGGAGGCACTTTCATGGAAATCACTTTAGGAGAAGCTACTAAACTCCTAGATAATATTATGGTTAATTATTCTCAATGGCACACCGAAAGATCTACTAGTAAAAAGGTTCATGCGATAGAAGAGATTAATGTTTTGAGTGGAAAGATGGATGAACTTATGAAATTGTTTGCTAATAAGAGTGTTTCTTCTGACCCTAATGATATGCCTTTGTCTACTTTTATTGAGAATAATAATGAATCTATGGATGTGAATTTTGTTGGTAGGAACACTTTTGGTAATAACGCGTACAGAGGAAACTTTAATTCTAGGCCGTTCCCTAGTAATTCCTCTAATAATTATGGTAATTCCTACAACAACTCTTATGGAAATTTTAATAAGATGGCCTCTGATTTTGAGAGTAGTGTTAAAGAATTTATGATTTCGCAAAAGAATTTCAATGCTTTGCTTGAAGAAAAATTGCCTAAGATTGATGAGTTGGCTAGGAACATGGACAGAATTTCTCTTGATGTTGATTCTTTGAAACATAGGTCTATTCCACCTAAGCATGATATAAATGAGTCTCTCAAAGCTATGAGAGTTTCCATTTACAAGTGCAAAGAAAGAACCGCTGGGATGCGTGCTAAAAAAGATTGCTTTGTGAAAGCGTGTTCTTCTAGTTTCCATAATAATAATGATGAAGATCTAAAAGTGATTGATGTGTCCCCTATTAAATCTTTGTTTTCCAATATGAATCTTGATAAAGATAGGATTGGAGATGAGTCAAATTTAGTTAAAAGGCGTCCCAATGATTCGGAGTTTTTAGATCTTGATGCAAAAATTGGTGAAAGTGGGATTGAAGAGGTCAAAACTTTACATAGCAATGAACCCACTATTTTGGATTTCAAGGAATTTAATTATGATAATTGTTCTTTAATATATTGTATTTCCTTGTTGCAATCCATGTTAAATTCTCCTCATGCTTATGATCAAAATAAAGCTTTTAGCAAACATATCGTTGACGCCTTAATGCAATCCTATGAAGAAAAACTTGAATTAGAAGTTTCTATCCCTAGAGAACTTTATTATGAGTGGGAACCTACTATCAAAATTAAGATTAAAAATCATGAATGTTATGCTTTATGTGATTTGGGTGCTAGTGTTTCCACGATTCGAAAAACTTTGTGTGATGTGCTAGGTTTCCGTGAATTTGATGATTATTCTTTAAATTTCCATCTTGCGGATTCCACCATTAAGAAACCTATGGGAAGGATTAATGATGTCCTTATTGTTGCAAATAGGAATTATGTGCCCGTAGATTTCATTGTTCTTGATATAGATTGCAATCCTTCATGTCCTATTATTCTTGGTAGGCCTTTCCTTACAACAATTGGTGCAATTATTGATATGAAAGAAGGAAATATTAGATTCCAATTTCCATTAAGGAAAGGAATGGAACACTTTCCTAGGAAGAAAATTAAATTGCCTTATGAATCTATTATGAGAGCCACTTATGGTTTGCATACCAAAGATGACAATACCTAGATATATTCTTGTTTTTATGCCTAGCTAGGGGCGTTAAACGATAGCGCTTGTTGGGAGGCAACCCGTTTTTTTATGTTTAGTAATAAATATTTCATCTAGCTTCTGTTTAGATGTGGTTTTATGTTTTAATTAGTGTTTGTGCCAAGTAGAACCTTTGGGAAGACTTGGGTGAAGTCTTTATGATCTTGCTGTAAGAAACAGAAACTTTAGCGCTCACAAGATTAGCTGCCATTTTTACTGGAGAGTGCTTTTAGGTTTATTTCAGAATTTTTGGAGTTACAGAAGTATACATTTGATACAGATTGCTACAGACTGTTCTATTTTTGACAGATTCTGTTTTTCGTGTGTTGTTTGCTTATTTTGATGAATCTATGGCTAGTATTGGGAGGTATGAACCATATAGAAGTTGGACTACAGTAGGTTTAACACCAATATAAATAAAGAATTATTTCATTACAGTACCTTAATGTGGTGATTTGTTTTATTATACTAACAGAGCTCATGAGATTTTCTGTTGAGTTTTGTGTTGTGAAGTTTTCAAGTTTTTGGGTAAAGATTTGATGGATTATGGAATAAGGAGTGGCAAGAGCCTAAGCTTGGGGATGCCCAAGGCACCCCAAGGTAAAATTCAAGGACAACCAAAAGCCTAAGCTTGGGGATGCCCCGGAAGGCATCCCCTCTTTCGTCTTCGTCTATCGGTAACTTTACTTGAGGCTATATTTTTATTCACCACATGATATGTGTTTTGCTTGGAGCGTCTTGTATGATTTGAGTCTTTGCTTTTTAGTTTACCACAATCATCCTTGCTGTACACACCTTTTGGGAGAGACACACATGAATCGGAATTTATTAGAATACTCTATGTGCTTCACTTATATCTTTTGAGCTAGATATTTTTGCTCTAGTGATTCACTTATTTAATTTTTAGAGCACGGTGGTGGTTTTATTTTATTTTATAGAAATTATTGATCTCTCATGATTCACTTATATTATTTTGATAGTCTTTTATAACAGCATGGTAATGTGCTTTGGCTATAAAATTAGTCCTAATATGATAGGCATTCAAGATGGGTATGATAAAAACTTTCATATAGAGTGCATTGAATACTATAATACTTGATAGATGTTTTGAGATATAAAGGTGGTAATGTTAGAGTCATGCTAGTTGGGCAACTGTGAAATTGAGAAATACTTGTGTTAAAGTTGGCATGTCCCGTAGCATGCACGTATGGTAAGCGTTGTGTGACAAATTTGAAGCATGGGGTGTTCTTTTGAGTGCTTTCCTTATGAGTGGCGGTCAGGGACGAGCGATGGTATTTTCCTACCAATCTATCCCTCTAGGGGCATGCGTAGTAGTACTTTGCTTCTAGGGCTAATAGACTTTTGCAATAAGTATATGAGTTCTTTATGACTAATGTGAGTCCATGGATCATACGCACTCTTACCTTTCCGCAATTTGCTAGCCTCTACGGTACCGTGCATTGCACTTTCTCACCTCGAGAGTTGGTGCAAACTTTGTCGGTGCATCCAAACCCCGTGCACTACAAAAAAAATACACTTCCGTGATTATACGTGTTTGTCACAGTAGGTCGCGTTTTTTGTCATGCATGTACATCCATGACGATGTTATGACAGAATCAAGATAGTCATACCTGTGCTGTCGTAGAAGTGTTCCATGACATCACCAAAATTATCATCACGGAAGTGTCCACTTCCATGACGATAAATCATGCGTCACAGAAGTGCTTTCGTCAAGGGTGACCGACACGTGGCATCCACCGTAACGGAACGCGTTAAGCTATCGGGTCCGGTTTTGGATCCGATAACCCGTTAACAGCCCAGACCAACGGGGATTTTCCACGTGTAAAATCATCATTGGCCGGAGGAAACACGTGTTGCCTCACCGTTGGGACAGATGTCATCCACTCATTGGACAGGAGGCGCCTATGGTAGGTCGACACGTGGCACGGCCCAACAGTGGCCCATTCCGGTGAAAAAGGTCGGCCCAGTAAAAAATAGTAGGCTGGCCCATCTAAGGCCTACTTGTGTCAGGTCCATTTAAGCCCACAGCCCATATGAGATGTGCCAATTCGGCCCGTCAACGGCCCGTTAAAGATTTGACACCATTGCAGCCCATCGTCACTTTGAGCACGTTAACAGCCCGCTATATATTTGGGCTCAATATCGGCCCGATGAGATTTCGGCCTGTTAATGGCCCATTCAGTGGATGGGCCAATTTTCACGATGTACATCTTTCGGCCTTTTAGCGACCCATTTAAATGTTGGGCTAATTTCCAGCCTGGTGTGTCTTTCAGCCTGTTGACGGCCCAAAATCAGTTGGGCCATTTGTAGTCGTACTTGAGTTTCGGCCTTTTAGCGACCCATTTAAGTGTTGGGCCAATTTCCGGCCCGGTGTGTCTTTCAGCCTGGTGACGGCCCATATATCTGTTGGGCCATTTGTAGTCGGACCTGAGTTTTGGCCTTTTAGCCACCCATTTAAGTGTTGGGCCAATTCCCGGCCCTGTGTGCCTTTCAGCCTGTTAACGGACCATAAATGAGTTGGGCCATTTGTAGTCAGACCTGAGTTTTGGCCTTTTAACGGCCCATGCCCTTCATGGTCCAATACCAGCCCGGTTTCTCTTTCGGCCTGCTAAAGGCCCACAACACAGTTGGGCCATTTACAATACGACCTGACTTTCGGCCTCTTAGCGGCCCATGCTCTTCATGGTCCAGTACAAGTCCGCTGTCTCTTTCGGCCTGCTAAAGGCCCACACTATAGTTGGGCCATATGTAGCCCGAACTTAGTAACGGCTTGTTAACGGCCCGTTAAATTAATTGGGCCCACCTGTTGCCCGCTTCGATGTCGGACTGCTAACGACCCGGGAGTTAAGAGGGCTAACCATTAACTTTCGGCCTGGTAACGGCCCATTAACTTAATGGGCCCACTAAAGTTCGTACATGTCTTTAGGCCAAATTAGATAATTTGAGCCCATTACGACGATCAATTATGCACATGACCAAAACCGATCAAGCAAAGGTACGGCATACAGGGAAAAATGTTGCACGTCCAGCATATATTACAGGAAATTACATCCACTTGGCAATCCAAGATTGATGCCAGTGCAAATAAATGAACAGAACCTAACGATCTACAATGTCACAATCTGCAACCTCAGCACGGATGACACCCATAAGCATGTGGGCAAGTTCTTGCTGCTTTGCTACACTGTCTGTGAAAACATTGATCAGTTGTTGTGTCGCAGGACTCTGCACCTCTGATTCCTCCACCATTTCCATCATTCCTTCAGCCATTAATTGGTTCACAAACATACATTTTTTCTGTTGCATTCGAGACAGAGGATACTGAACAGATTCAGATGGCGATTTTGGCAGGCTTGTATTATTGATAGTGGAGAGTGTCTCGACCACTGCATCATAACATAAATTAGGAGGGGAACCAAATAGATTAATCATGAGTTATTGGCATATTACCTGGCCTAGATTTATTGGAAAGAAACAATGGGGTTGCCTTGCTGTTTTCAGAGTATGTCTTCTTATCTTCAGTAGCATGCACCAAATTAAGACACTAGCATTGCTATCATTGGCCAAGTCAGATAATAGGAAAGCAACATTGGAACAACACATTTAGGCAACTAGCCAACACCAAATTAACACAATATGGCACAGCTATCATCAGCCAGGTAAGGTAATACGGAAGCAACATTGACACAAGAATGAACGGACAACCAGAGCAACACTACAATTCAGTAATGTGCATGATATGAGATAGTACACTCATGCAGCTCAGTATGCAAAACTACGAGGTAGTTTTCTTTACAAAAATCAACATTCGCACCTTTAACATTTTGCTACAACTAATTTTAGATCAGATAAAGGTTGGAGTCACGCCGATTAACAAAACACATGCTGATGTAAAAATATAGTGATATACAACAGGTACTTACATCAGCATTGGAGCACAGAGAATTCCCGCAAGATATTTTCCTCGAATACAATCCCAATGAAGGAAGTCTTCTATCATTTAACCTTATTTTCTAAAAGAGAGATGGGTAAGAAACATGTAGAAAATATGATCAGAATGCTATAAAATTTCATAATGCGAGGATACGCACACGCTTCTTAGAATGGAGTTGAAATTCTTTTGCTGGACTGGAGCGGACTAGTTCTTTGGCCACTGGAATCTGCTTATTATCAGTGGGAGTTGGGTTTCTCTGTGCTGGAGCAGTATCTATGAAAAATGGAGTTGGTTTATTATCTCCTGGCGTTTGGATCTTTTGCAAAGACCTGGTTTGTAACCCTTCAGATTCTAACATAGCCATCTCCCCCTTGCATGCCTTATATAGAAGAATGGTGCTTCAATTATAAAACATGCTACAACAGAGATGGAATAGGTACTGAAGAATAGAAAGGCATGACATATTGACATGTATTCCCTCCATCCGGAAATAAATGGATGGGTCTAGGCGTATTTCAGTTCTAGATACATCCAATTTTATCCATTTCTGCAGCATGTAATCCGGACGGAGGGAGTATGATGTAAGAGCTAGGGATACGACAGGACAACACAGTAAAAAAACATTGAAAACCCACTGCAGAACCAAAGTAATCAAACCCACTAATATGAGATAGTACACTCATGCAGCTCAGGATGCAAAACTACCAGGCAGTTTTCCTTACAAAAATCAACATTGTGGCCTTTAATCATACATTTTGCTACAACTAAATTTAGATCAGATAAAGGTTGGATTCACGCCGATTAACAAAATACATGCTGATGTAAAAATATAGTGATATACAACAGGTTCTTACATCTGCATTGGAGCACAGAGAATTCCTGCAAGAATCTTTCCTCACAGACGATACCAGTGCAGAAATTCTTCTATCTGTTAAGCTTATTTTCTAAAAGAGAGATGGGTAAGAAACATGTAGAAAATATGATCAGCATGCTATAAAATTTCATGATGCAAGGATATGCACACGCTTCTTAGAATGGAGTTGACATATTTTTGTTGGACTGGAGCGGACTAGTTCTTGGGCCACTGGAATCTGCTTATTATCAGTAGGAGTTGGGTTTCTCTGTGCTGGAGCAGTATCTATAAAAACTGGAGTTGGTTTATTATCTCCTGGCGTTTGGATCTTTTGCAAAGACCTGGTTTGTAACCCTTCAGATTCTAACATAGTCGTCATCCCCTTGCATGCCTTGTATAGAAGAATGGTGCTTCAATTATAAAACATGCTACAACAGAGAGATGGAATAGGTACTGAAGAATAGAAAGGCATGACATATTGACATGTATTCCCTCCATCCGAAAAAAATGGATGGGTCTAGGCGTATTTCAGTTCTAGATACATCCTTTTTTATCCATTTCGGCAACATGTAATCCGGACGGAGGGAGTATGGTGTAAGAGCTAGGGATACGACAGGACAACACAGTAAAAAAACACTAGTTGAATGTAAAACTGTATGCAGCGGAATATGTACAGAAAAAACTAAGGCAACATACACGTGTATGATTGGGAAACTAAGATGGCATTGCAATAGAGCACTAGAACATCACTTCAATGTAAAAAAACATGGTATGGTAGACAGATGAAGTACATACTAATGAATAACAATGCATAAGATATTCAGGAGCATGATGTCCAAATTAAGCAGATGGCATTGCAATAGAGTAGAATGACAGTACTTGAATTTGAAAACATGTTATCATGAATGGAATAGGTACTGAAAAACAGGAAGGCATGCCATATTTACATGCATGATCAGCATGCTAAGCACATGGCATTGCAACAGAGTAGATACACTCCAGGACATTATATGCATGTTGTACTCATATCACGGGCCAAGTGTAACATCCCAAATTGTCAATGTGGAATGTTATACATTAGATCATCATTGCATATCATATTTTATTGCATTTTTGGTTTGATCCTAGAAATTTTACGCAACTCAAGGACCCACGGAGAGAGTTGGGGATTTCGTTATTTTCATATTTGGGTTTTCTCAAATTTTGAAAATAGGATCATTTGATTTTATTTATTTTATCTTCAATTATTTCATTTATAAAAATAAGAGAGAGGGAATAAAATGACTATCCCAAAAATAAGAAATATTGAGGATTTAATAAAAAAATCAAATCTTATTTTATTTGCAGTTTTGCTATTTTATTTGAATTTAGGAAAATTGCACGTTTTTCAAAATTGCATTTTATGGCCAAGAAAATGTTCATCTTGTTCTAAGTATTTTATTTAGACGGTGAAAATTTTATTTTGGCATTTTTTAGAATTTTATTTTATTTTCTAGAATTTTTCTTAGTCTCGGCGGAATTGTTTAAAAAAAACTCCCGCGCGCCCGACTGGGCCGAAGCCTAGCCGAACCAGGCCGTCCCGCCCGCGCCTCCCGCCGCCGTCTCCGGATCGGAGACCACCGCCGCCGCCCGAGTCCAGGAGGAGCACGCCTCCCGAGGCGCCCCCTTCCCCACGCCGCGCCGCCGCCGCCCCTCACCCCGCCACCGAACCCGCAGCCCCGCCGCCGGGAAAGCCGCCGCTGCCGACGCCCGTAGCCCCGCCGCCCCAAGCCGCCTCTTGTTGCCCCGCCGGAGCCGCCGGACTTCGCCGGAGCCCCGAGCCGAGGTAGCCGCCCGCCGCCCGGTTTTCTGAAGAAAACCGATTCGGTTTTTTATAGAAAACCCTAGGTTTTTTAGATCGGTTTTGTTTTGTTTTTTTCGGTTTTCTTATTTAGCGAGCGTTCGCTCGTTCGTTCGTTTTAACGAACGCGTTCATCATTTAGTTACAGTTAATGAACGTCCGTTCGTTAAACCGTTCGTCAGTTTTTCTTTTTCTCGGATTTTCCCTGATTATTTCTGATCGCGATTTCCGATCTGTTTTTCGTTTTGGTTTAACTTTTCGCTCGTTTGTCGGAATCAGGTGATTCAATCGCCTAGAGTTTCGTCTCGAAACCCTCTTTCTGTTTAACCAACTCAAACAAGTTTTTGCTACTGTAAATTTTGACTTAGGTCCAGATTTAACCAAGCTTGTTTCTTTCGCCGTTTGACTTTCGTTGCTTCGTTTGATTTGATTCTTTTGCAAACCGGAGTTCTTAAGTTGAACTTTCTGGGTAGATCTCTTATTTGAGTTTTACCTGTGCATTAGACGAGTACTTATTGTATGCTTGTTTGTTTGCGATAGAGTACCCGGAGTGCGCCGCTTGCTACTTCGAATCCCTAGGTTTCACGGATCATCAGCAAGGCAAGTAACACTTTGATCATGCCTCTTTTCATACCCAGTTTTATTGCATTAGATCAATCCTCAAACATTGCATGATTAGGATCTGATTAAATTGTGGGTTGGAAGTAGCTGATGAGGTAGAACCTATTGCCCGGTTTATTACCAAACCCTTGGGAGTTACTTCTACGTTTGCTTATATTGCTATGCTATGCTAGTAGACGTGGATTGGGTGAGTGTATCCATGACAGATGTGAGATTGTTAATTAATGGTTCAATTTAAGGTGGCTACTTAAACACACATCTGGGTGGATTGAGGCACCTGGGTATTCCAGCGATTGCCTGTTTTTTTATGGACCGCCACCCAGGCTCAAAGGGATCATGAGATTATTCATGCTAGAAACTTCCGTGTGCAGCCACAAGCTATTATGGGCTCTAGCGTAGTTGATTAAGTTTTGTGAACTCTTACAGTGGTAGACTAGCAGATGTAGGGGTTGTAGGTGGTACTGTCTACCCGATCGTAAGGTGCAAACGCTTCTGAAAGACTATGTCTCGGTCATCCGTTTCTCAAACATCATGTAGTGCGAGAATCCCAACGGAGGAGATCGAGTCTTGTGGGGAAAAGTGCGCAAACCTCTGCAGAGTGTATAAACTAATCATGATTAGCCGTGTCCCCGGTTATGGACAACTTGAGTATCTAGTACTTGAATTATCATGTGAATCTCATCATGTTACTTTAATTAATTTTGTTGGGATTAATGTTGAAACTTAATTGGGATTGAGATGGTGTCACCCATTCTCAATGTTTAACAACCACCATGATAGTTAAATAAAATTTATTCCTTTGCAGTAGGGAAAAATTGGCTTTTCACAAAACTGTAAGCATAGAGCTTTCCACCAGCCAAATATGCATGTAGTATAGCATTATTCTGTTCATTACTCTCTATCTGTTACATTGCCAGCATATTCCATGTGCTGACCCGTTTTCGGGCTGCAACGTTTCATGTTGCAAACTTTTTTGACGACGAGTAAGGTGCCTTAGGTCGTGGTTCTATACTCAGTGATGCCGTTGGAGTTCATGGACTCGCTTATCTTCCAAGTCTTCCGCTGTTATCGTTTTTAGATGGCCTTAAGCCATATTTGTTGTATTAAGTTCTCTTTTGAGACATTCGATGTAATAAGTGTGTGATTGCTACTCTGTTATAAATCCTTCGAATACTGTGCGTGTCAGCATTACTGATCCAGGGATGACACTGATGCACAGAGACTTGACCGTCTGAGGTCTGGTTGCTACAAGATGGTATCAGAGCACACGCTGACTGTAGGACACGACCACTAAGCGTAAACCCTAGATCACTATTCTCTTCTCATTTCTGACTCCTCTCCATTTTCCTCTGTTTTAGGATGGCGGATGCGAGGAACAAGTTCATGCAACCAGATGAAGATACACCCTTTGGACGCCACTTGAAGGAAGTCACTAGATACCTGAACATCGGAATACCAAGCTTCACCGGAACCTACAATGCCACACTACCAGAAGAGGAGCGTTGGATGATTCAAGTTCAGGTTCCAGGAAGGACGTTCATGCCCGTCACCGAGCCCGTAGAGTTTTCCTTTGATGCACCAACCCGGAGTCTAGGAAAGAGCATGGCAGCCCACATCACCATGGGACGCATTGGAGAAGTTTACCACAAGGAGCTTAAGGATACCATTTACCAGATTTGTGGGCGCCGAGATGAGCAATGGGAGATGATCAGCACCAAGAAGGATAGATCAATTGCAGCTTTCATCCAGGAGTTAAACCAACACATTCGTCGCCAGGAGAACCAAATGTGCACAAGCATGATAGATCTGAAGAAGGCATTGACCAAGATCACGGAGTTGGAGGAAGAACTCAAGTCTACGCGTGATGGATATGAGGAGGAGATCGCCACGTTGTTGGAGAAGAATGACGACCTGATAAGAAGATCGGAGTATTCATGGGAGACCCAGCACCAGGAGGAGAAGACAATGATTGCGCTTGCCCGGATAACTACATCATCATCGACGACACCGACTCGGACCCCTGTGAAGATGACTTTGTTGATGAAGCTGGAGCAGATACCATGGAGTCTTCGACCGATCAAAATTTCTAGTAGACCACCATAATCAGTAGTAGTATTTCCCCATGTATATAGTATAGTCCGAGCACTTTGTGACGATAGTTAGATCGATTGTATGCCTTGTTTGAATTGATTTGAGTGATATTGATTGTGTTTGTCTCATGTGCATATGGGTAGTGTTTTCTCTCTAGACCTCATTCTATTCTAAATTCTCATCTTTTCAAAACCCATCAGATGCCTCCGAGACGCGACACCGGATTTGTTTTCCCACCGAAGATCACTCAGTTGATTCAGCAGCAGAATGTCTTGATGCAAGCACTAGTACGGAACCAAGGCAACAACAACAACAACCCACCACCACCACCCCCTGTTGATCATTTGACCCGTTTCTTGAGGGTAAATCCGCCGGTGTATTCCAGTAGCACCGAGCCGATTGTTGCAGATGATTGGCTCCGCAAAGTTGGAAGGGAGTTGACCACTGCAGGATGCACATATGCGGAGAGAGTGCGTTTTGCCGCACATCAGCTTGATGGACCCGCAGCATCATGGTGCGAGAATTACACAGCCACTCACCCCATCGACATTGTCACATGGGACCAGTTTCAGCAAGCTTTCCGTACTGCCCATGTTTCAGCAGGAGCTATGGCCATGAAGAAGCATGAGTTTCGCAACTTACGCCAAGGAGGACGCACCGTAGGCCAGTATGTGGAGGACTTTAGTAAGTTAGCACGTTATGCCCCAGATGACGTTGCTATAGATGCAGCCAAGCAGGAGAAGTTTCTGGAAGGGCTGAATGATGAGCTGAGCATGCAGTTGATGGTAGCAACCTTCAAAAACTACCAGAAGTTGGTAGATAGAGCTCTCGTGATTGAAGGGAAGCAGCAGCAGATTGAAAGCCGCAAGAGGAAGTATGGACAAGGGAAGTACAATTCTGGAGCTCATCAGAAGCCACGTTTTACCCCGAATTCGGGAGGACCTTTTCAGCATACCCATGGAGCAGGAGGTTCGCACAACCATAGTGGACCCAAGAATGGTAATGGGAATGGAGGAAGCAACGGACAGAACCGTACCAACCCATCGACCCCAGCTAAGAGAGATCTGAGCCAAGTCACTTGCTACAAGTGCCAGAAGACTGGACATTATGCTAATGAGTGTCCTGAAGCTAAGAATGGAAATGGCAATGGAAGCTCTGGGAAGAAGCCCAACCCTTTCAACAAAGGACATGTGAACCACGTTAGCATGGAGGAGGTTGAAGCCCAGCCAGATGCAGTAATAGGTAAGTTTTTGGTTAAGTCATTTACTGCACTCGCTCTTTTTGATACTGGTGCATCGCATTCATACATATCAAGGGGATTTGTGGATAAGTATAAATTGCCAACCCAAGCCCTTAGGTCACCCATGTTAGTAACCTCGCCAGGAGCAGAGTATATGGCTAGTCTATGGTGTGATAGGTTACCATTAAGGATTGGTAACTACGTGTTTCCCTCCGACCTAATAGTATTGGAATCGCAAGGACTGGATGTGATATTAGGCATGGATTGGTTATCGAAGTATGAAGGGAACATTGAATGCGCTAGTAAGTCGATTTTGCTTACCACCCCAGAAGGAAGAAGGATCAAGTATGTATCCCGGCATGTGCCGAAGAGGACTCAGGTGAATTCTTTATCAGGAGTTGTACAGGAGGAAGTACAAGTGGTGAAGGATTTCCCTGACATATTTCTAGAGGAGTTGCCAGGCATGCCACCGGATAGAAACATTGAGTTTTTGATTGAGCTTTTGCCAGGCACAGGGTCAATATCTAAGAGACCGTACAGGATGCCCGCAAAGGATTTGGAGGAGATTAAGAAGCAGATTAAGGAGTTGCTGGATAAAGGCTATATTCGCCCAAGTTCTTCACCTTGGGGATCGCCAGGGCTTCTAGTGGAGAAGAAGGATGGATCGTTGAGGATGGTTGTTGATTATCGAGGACTAAATGAAGTGACCATCAAAAACAAGTACCCACAGCCGATGATCAATGATCTGTTTGACCGCTTACAAGGAGCTAAGGTATTTTCCAAGATCGATCTGCGGTTAGGATACCATCAGTTGAAGATTCGAGAGCAGGATATACCTAAGACGGCTTTTACCACTAGGTATGGGCTGTACGAGTATACTGTTATGTCATTTGGTCTGACTAACGCACCTGCCTATTTCATGAACCTGATGAACAAGGTGTTTATGGAGTTTTTGGATAAGTTCATCGTGGCGTTCATTGATGATATTTTGGTCTACTCCAAGAATGAAGAGGAGCATAAGGAACATTTGCGTTTGGTACTTGAGAAGCTCAGAGAACATCAGTTATACGCCAAGTTCAGCAAATGTGAGTTTTGGTTGAAGGAAGTTGGATTCCTCGGACATGTTATATCCGGAGAAGGAATAGCAGTAGACCCCACCAAAGTCGACACTGTGACAAACTGGGAATCACCCACATCAGTTGGAGAGATCCGGAGTTTTCTTGGACTTGCAGGATACTACCGGAGATTCATTGAGAATTTTTCGAGGATTGCTAAGCCCATGACGGAGCTGTTGAAGAAGAACACCAAGTTCAACTGGACTGAGGAATGTGAAGCTAGTTTCCAAGAGTTGAAGAAACGTTTGGTTACATCACCAGTGTTGATTCTGCCAGATCAGCGCAAGGATTATGAAGTATACTGCGACGCTTCTCGTCGAGGACTTGGAGCAGTGCTTATGCAGTGTAGCGACCAGACCTCAAACAGTCTGTGCTGCTGTGCACCAGTGTCATCCCTGGATCAGTAATGCTGACACGCACAGTACAAATGGAGGATTTATAACAGAGTAGCAATCACACACTTATTACAATGAATATCTCAAAAGAGAATAAGTATGATAAATATGGCTTAAGGCCATCTAAATATGATAACAGCGGAAGGCTTGGAAGATAAGTGAGTCCATCAACTCCAACGGCATCACTGAGTATAAGACCACGACCTAAGGCACCTTACTCGTCGTCTGAAAAGTCTGCAACATGAAACGTTGCAGCCCGAAAACGGGTCAGCACATGGAATATGCTGGCAATGTAACACATAGAGAATAATGAACATAATAATGCTATACTACATGCATATATGGCTGGTGGAAAGCTCTATGGTTACAGTTTTGCGAAAAGCCAATTTTTCCCTACTGCAAAGGATTAAATTTTATTTAACTATCATGGTGGTTGTTAAACATTGAGAAGGTACCTCCAACTCAATCCCAATTAAGTATCATCATTAACCCAACAAAATTAATTAACCTGGCATGGTGATGAAATTCACATGATAATCCAGGTACTAGATACTCAAGTTGTCCATAACCGGGGACACGGCTAACCATGATTAGTTTGTACACTCTGCAGAGGTTTGTGCACTTTTCCCCACAAGACTCGATCGCCTCCGCTTGATTCTCGCACTGCATGAGGTTTGAGAAATGGATGACCAAGACACAGTCTTTCAGAAGCGTAAACTCTCTACTCTGGGTAGACCGTACCACCTACATCCCCTACATCTGCTAGTCTACCTCTTCAAGAGCTCACACAACTTAATCAACTATGCTAGAGCCCATAATAGCATGTGGCTGCACACGGAAGTTTCTAGCATGAATAAATCTCATGATCCCTTTGAGCCTGGGTGGCGGTCCATAGGATGATCACACGGGTACTCCGGGATATCCAAAAATACAGGCAGCACTGGGTTCTCCAGGTGCCTCAATCCACCCAGATGTGAGTTTTAGTTGCCACCTTAAGTGAACCATTAGTTAACAATCTCACATCTGTCATGAATATCTCTCAAACCCAATCCACGTCTACGAGCATAGCATGGCAATATAAGCAAACGTAGAAGCAACTCCCAAGGGTTTGATAATAAAACAGGTAATAGGTACTACCTCAACTACTTCCCAATACCCACAATTTAATTAGATCCTAATCATGCAATGTTTGAGGATTGATCTAATGCAATAAAACTGGGTATGGAAAAGTATGATCAAAGTGTTACTTGCCTTGCTGATGATCCGGGTAACCTAGAGATTCGAAGTAACAAGCGGCGCACTCCGGGTACTCTATCGCAAACAAACAAGCAAACAATAAGTACTCATCTAATGCACAAGTAAAACTCAAATAAAAGATCCAACCAGAAAGTTCAACTTAAGAACTCCGGTTTGCAAAAAGATTCAAATCGAACAAAGCAACAAAAGTCAAACGGCGAAATAAACAAGCTTCGTTTACTAATCTGGATCTAGGTCAAATTTTACAGTAGCAAAAACTTGTTTGAGTAGGTTAAACGGAAAGATAATTTCGAGACGAAACTCTAGGCGCTTGAATCGCCTGATTCCGATAAACGAGCGAAAAGTTAAACGAAAACGAAGATCTGATCAGGAATCGAGATCTGGAAAAATCGCGGAAAATCGATGAAAAAGAAAACTAACGAACAGTTAAACGAACGAACGTTCGTTAACAGCGAAAATCCGACGAACACGTTCGTTAAAACGAACGGGTCGATGAACGTTCACTAAATAATAAAACCGAAAAAAATAAACCGATCTGAAAAAAAACGAAAACTAGGGTTTAAAAAAACGAACGGTTTTTTTTAGAAAACCGGCAAGGCGGCGGCGGCTCGGCTACCTCGTCGGGACGGGCTCCGGCGGGGTCGGGCGGGGCTCCGGCGGGGCTCGGGCTCGGGCGGCGGGGCGGCGGGGCTCGGGCGGGGCTCGGGCGGGGCTCGGGGCGGCGTCGGCGGCGGCGTACGGCGTCGGGGCGGCGAGCTCCTCGGGCGGCGGCGTCGGGCTCCGGCGGCGGCGGCTTGGGGCGGGGACGGGGTGAGGGACAGGGGCAGCGCCGGGGTATATAAGAGGGGGGCTGCCTTGGAGGAGGGGGCGAGGCGGCGTTGGCGAGCGGGACTCGGGCGACGGCGGCCGTGCTCGCCTCGGTCTCCAGGAGGGAGACGGGCGCGGGATGGGCCGGCCTGGCTCGGCTGGGCCTCGGCCCAGACGGGCGCGGGGATTTTTTTTTAAAATATTCCACCGAATCAAGAAAAAATCGCAGAAAAATAATAAAAATCCAAAAATGATAAAACAAAATTTTCCCCATCTAATTAAAATAATTAGAACAAGGTGAACATTTTTTGACCCAAAATGCCGTTTTGAAAACGTGCAATTTTTTTAATGCAAGTAAAATTGCAAATAAAATCCGAATAAAGTCCAATATATGATTTTAATATTTTTCCTCCAATATTTCAATTATTTTGGAGAAGTCATATTTTCTCCTCTCATTTATTTTAATATGAAATATTTTTTGGAGAGAAAAATAATTAAAACCAAAAATCCTCGTTTTATTATTTGATAAAAATCAAATATGAAAAATCGGGAAAATCCCCAACTCTCTCCGAGGGTCCTTGAGTTGCTTAGGATTTATCGAGGATTTGCCAAAATGCAATATGCTATGCAAGGATGATCTAATGTATAACATTCCAAATTGAAAATTTGGGATGTTACAAACCTACCCCCTTAAGATGAATCTCGCCCTCGAGATTCGGGTTGGCTAGAAAATAGGTGAGAGTGGTTCTTCCGTAGATCTTCCTCTCGCTCCCAGGTGGCTTCATCTTCCGTATGGTGACTCCACTGGACTTTGCAAAACTTGATAACCTTACTGCGGGTAACTCGGCTGGCATACTCAAGAATCTTAACTGGTTTCTCCTCATAGGTCAAATCACCTTCCAGCTGAATCGCTTCCAGTGGCACTGTATCTCTCAGTGGTATCTCAGCCATCTCTGCGTGGCACTTCTTCAACTGGGAAACGTGAAATACATCATGAACTCCTGACAATGCTTCAGGCAATTCCAGCTTGTAGGCAACTTCTCCCATACGTTCCAAAACTCTGTATGGTCCGATAAAACGGGGCGCTAACTTTCCCTTAACTCCAAAGCGCTTCACTCCTCGAAGTGGTGATACTCGAAGATAAACTCTGTCTCCGACTTCGTGAACTGTCTCCTTACGTTTAGAATCCGCATAACTCTTCTGCCTGGACTGGGCTACCTTGAGCCTATCGCGAATCAACCTTACTTTCTGTTCAGACTCCTTAATCAAATCTGGTCCAAACAACTGACGGTCCGCAACTTCGTCCCATAACAATGGTGTTCTACACCTCCTTCCGTACAAAGCTTCGAAAGGGGCCATCTTCAAACTGGTTTGATAACTGTTGTTGTAAGAAAACTCTGCATATGGCAAGTTGTCATCCCAACTCGATCCATAATCTAACGCACAAGCTCTTAACATGTCTTCCAAAATCTGATTGACTCTCTCGGTCTGTCCATCTGTCTGTGGGTGAAAGGCTGTACTGAATTCTAGCCTAGTTCCCAAAGTTTCATGTAACTGATTCCAAAACTTCGAGGTAAACTGGGTTTGTCTATCTGATACAATGGTCCTCGGAACTCCATGCAAACATACGATTCTGGTCATGTATATCTTTGCCAACTTAGCACTGGTGTAAGTGGTCTTCACTGGGATGAAATGAGTTGCTTTCGTCAAACGGTCGACTACAACCCATATTGAGTCATAGCCTGAACGAGTCCTGGGCAATCCCGTGATAAAATCCATGCCTAGTTTATCCCACTTCCATTCGGGTATCGGCAATGGTTGTAGCAATCCCGCTGGCTTCTGATGTTCTGCCTTCACTCTCTGACATACATCACAAACTGCTACATACTCCACAATGTCCTTCTTCATTCCGGTCCACCAGAAAGTATCCTTCAAATCCAAATACATCTTGGTATTTCCTGGGTGAATCGAATACGGTGAATCATGGGCCTCTTGCAAGATCAATTTCCTGATCTCCGGATCATTGGGCACGTAAACGCGGTCCTCAAACCATAAGGTATCGCGCTCATCCTCACGAAATCCCTTGGCTTTTCCTTTGCTCAACTTTTCCTTTATCTCGTCAATCTCCTTGTCTGTCTTCTGAGCTTCTCTGATCTTTTCCATCAAGGTAGACTGAATCTCCAATGTTGCTAAATAGCCTCTTGGAACTATCTCCAAACATAGCTCGCGAAGATCCTCGGCTAACTCCTGGGGTAACTCTCCTGTCATGAGGGTGTTGACATGGCTCTTGCGGCTCAACGCGTCTGCTACTACGTTAGCCTTCCCTGGGTGATAATGCAATCTCATATCATAGTACTTAATAAGCTCCAACCATCTCCTTTGCCTGAGATTTAACTCCTTCTGCGTGAAAATGTACTTCAAACTCTTGTGATCCATGTACACCTCACAATGGTTTCCGATGAGGAAATGTCTCCATGTCTTCAACGCATGCACTACGGCTGCTAACTCCAAATCATGTGTGGCATAATTCTTCTCATGGGGTTTAAGTTGTCGTGAAGCATATGACACAACTCTTCCTTCCTGCATAAGCACTGCTCCAAGTCCTCGACGAGAAGCGTCGCAATAAACTTCATAATCCTTGCGTTGATCTGGCAGAATCAACACTGGTGATGTAACCAATCGTTTCTTCAATTCTTGGAAACTAGCTTCACATTCCGCAGTCCAAATGAATTTGGTGTCCTTCTTCAATAGCTCAGTCATGGGCTTTGCAATCTTTGAGAAATTCTCGATGAACCTCCGGTAGTATCCTGCAAGTCCAAGGAAACTCCGGATCTCTCCAACTGACGTGGGTGATTCCCAACTTGTTACGGTATCAACTTTGGCGGGGTCTACTGCTATTCCTTCTCCGGATATAACATGTCCGAGGAATCCAACTTCCTTCAGCCAAAATTCACATTTGCTGAATTTGGCATATAACTGATGTTCTCTGAGCTTCTCAAGTACCAAACGCATATGCTCCTTATGCTCTTCTTCATTCTTAGAGTAGACTAAAATATCATCAATGAACACCACGACAAACTTATCCAAAAACTCCATAAACACTTTGTTCATCAGGTTCATGAAATAGGCAGGTGCGTTAGTCAGACCAAATGACATAACGGTATACTCATATAGCCCATACCTGGTGGTAAAAGCCGTCTTAGGTATATCCTGCTCTTGAATCTTTAACTGATGGTATCCTGATCGTAGATCGATCTTGGAAAATACCTTAGCTCCTTGTAAGCGGTCAAACAAATCATTGATCATCGGCAGGGGGTACTTGTTTTTGATGGTCACTTCATTCAATCCACGATAATCAACAACCATCCTCAACGATCCATCTTTCTTCTCCACTAGAAGTACTGGTGATCCCCAAGGTGACGAACTTGGGCGAATATAGCCTTTATCCAATAACTCCTTAATCTTCTTCTTAATCTCCTCCAAATCCTTTGCGGGCATCCTGTACGGTCTCTTAGATATTGGCCCTGTGCCTGGTAAAAGTTCAATCAAGAACTCAATGTCTCTATCCGGTGGCATGCCTGGCAACTCCTCTGGAAATACATCCGGGTAATCCTTCACCACTGGCACTTCCTCCTGTACAACTCCTGATAAGGAATTCACTTGAATCCTCTTCGGTATATGTCGGGATACATACTTAATCCTTCTTCCTTCTGGGGTGGTAAGCAAAATCGACTTACTGGCGCACTCAATGTTCCCTTCATACTTTGATAACCAATCCATGCCTAATATCACATCCAATCCTTGCGATTCCAATATTATTAGGTCTGAGGGAAACACGTAGTTACCAATCCTCAATGGTAACCGATCACACCATAAACTAGCCATACACTCGGCTCCTGGCGAGGTTACTAATATGGGTGACCTAAGGGCTTGGGTTGGCAGTTTATACTTATCCACAAATCCCCTTGATATGTATGAATGTGATGCACCAGTATCAAAAAGAACGAGTGCAGGAAATGACTTAACCATAAACTTACCTATTACTGCATCAGGCTGTGCTTCAACCTCTTCCACGCTCACGTGGTTCACATGTCCTTTGTTGAAAGGGTTCGGCTTCTTCCCAGAGCTTCCATTGCCATTTCCATTCTGGGCTTCAGGACAATCAGTTGCATAATGTCCCATCTTCTGGCACTTGAAACAAGTAATGTGACTTAGATCCCTCTTGGCTGGGGTAGATGGGGTATTACGGTTATGTCCGTTGCTTCCTCCATTCCCATTACCATTCTTGTAGCCATTATGGTTGTGCGAACTACCTCCTCCATGGGTATGCTGAAACTGTCCTCCCGGTTTCGGGGTAAAACGTGGCTTCTGCTGAGCTCCAGAATTATACTTTCCTTGTCCATACTTCCTCTTACGATTTTCAATCTGCTGATGCTTCCCTTCAATCATGAGTGCTCTATCTACCAACTCCTGGTAGTTGTTGAAGGTTGCTACCATTAGTTGCATGCTCAGCTCATCATTCAGTCCTTCCAAAAACTACTCCTGCTTGGCTGCATCTGTAGCAACGTCATCGGGTGCATAACGTGCTAACTTACTGAAATCCTCCACATACTGGCCTACGGTGCGTCCTCCTTGGCGTAGGTTACGAAACTCACACTTCTTCATGGTCATAGCTCCTGCTGAAACATGGGCTGTACGGAAAGCTTGCTGAAACTGGTCCCATGTGACAGTGTTAATGGGGTGTGTGGATGTGTAATTCTCCCACCATGATGCTGCGGGTCCATCAAGCTGATGTGCGGCAAAACGCACTCTTTCCGCATCTGTGCATCCTGCCGTGGCCAACTCCCTTCCAACCTTGCGGAGCCAATCATCTGCAACAATCGGCTCGGTGCTGCTGGAAAACATCGGCGGATTTAGCCTCAAGAAACGGGCCAAGTGATCAACAGGTGGTGGTGGTGGGTTGTTGTTGTTGTTGTTGCCTTGGTTCTGTACTAACACTTGCATCAGGGCATTCTGTTGCTGAATCAACTGTGTGATCTCCGGTGGGAAAACAAATCCGGTGTCGCGTCCGAAGGCATCTGATAGGTTAGAAAAGATGAGAGTTAAGAATAGAATGAGGTCTAGAGGGAAAACACTACCCATATGCTCATGAGACAAATACAATCAATATCACTCAATCAATTCAAACAAGGCATACAATCGATCTATCTAGCGTTACCAAAGTGCTTGAACTATACTATATAAATGGGGAAAAACTACTACTGATATGGTGGTCTACTAGAAATTCTGATCAGTTGAAGACTCCATGATATCTGCTCCAGCTTCATCAATAAAGTCATCTTCACTGGGGTCCGAGTCGGTGTCGTCGATGATGATGTAGTTATCCGGGCAAGCGCATTCATCATCTTCTGCTTTTGGTACTGGAATTCCCATGAATACTCCAATCTTCTTCTCCAGGTCGTCATTCTTTCCTACTAGCGCGACGATTTCCTCCAAATAATCCTCGCGTGTAGCCTTGAGTTCTTCCTCCAGCTCCTTGATCTTCGTCAATGCCTTCTTCAGATCTATCTTGTCTGAGCACATCTGGTTCTCCTGGCGACGAATGTGTTGGTTTTGCTCCTGGATGAAAGCTGCAATTGATCCATCCTTCTTGGTGCTGATCATCTCCCATTGCTCGTCTCGGCGTCCACAAATCTGATAAATAGTATCTTTAAGCTCCATGTGGTAGACTTCTCCAATGCGCCCCATAGCGATGTGGGCTGCCATGCTCTTCCCTAAACTCCAGGTTGGTGCTTCAAAAGACAACTTTATAGGCTCAGTAACTGGCGCAATCGTCCTTCCTGGAACTTGAACTTGAATCTTCCAGCTCTCCTCTTCAGGTAATGTGGCGTTGTAGGTTCCGGTGATGCTTGGTATTCCTATGTTCAAGTACTTGGTGACTTCCTTCAAGTGACGTCCAAAAGGCGTATCTTCATCTGGTTGCATGAACTCGCTCCTTGCATCCGCCATTCCTAAAAGAGTAGAAAGTGGAGAGGGGTCAGAAATGAGAAGAGAGAAGTGTTCTTGGGTTTAAGCTTAGTGGTCATGTCCTACAGTCAGCGTGTGCTCTGATACCACCTTTGTAGCGATCAGACCTCAAACAGTCTGTGCTGCTGTGCACCAGTGTCATCCCTGGATCAGTAATGCTGACACGCACAGTACAAATGGAGGATTTATAACAGAGTAGCAATCACACACTTATTACAACGAATATCTCAAAAGAGAATAAGTATGATAAATATGGCTTAAGGCCATCTAAATACGATAACAGCGGAAGGCTTGGAAGATAAGTGAGTCCATCAACTCCAACGACATCACTGAGTATAAGACCACGACCTAAGGCACCTTACTTGTCGTCTGAAAAGTCTGCAACATGAAACGTTGCAGCCCGAAAACGGGTCAGCACATGGAATATGCTGGCAATGTAACACATAGAGAATAATGAACATAATAATGCTATACTACATGCATATATGGCTGGTGGAAAGCTCTATGGTTACAGTTTTGCGAAAAGCCAATTTTTCCCTACTGCAAAGGATTAAATTTTATTTAACTATCATGGTGGTTGTTAAACATTGAGAAGGTACCTCCAACTCAATCCCAATTAAGTATCATCATTAACCCAACAAAATTAATTAACCTGGCATGGTGATGAGATTCACATGATAATCCAGGTACTAGATACTCAAGTTGTCCATAACCGGGGACACGGCTAACCATGATTAGTTTGTACACTCTGCAGAGGTTTGTGCACTTTTCCCCATAAGACTCGATCGCCTCCGCTTGATTCTCGCACTGCATGAGGTTTGAGAAATGGATGACCGAGACACAGTCTTTCAGAAGCGTAAACTCTCTACTCTGGGTAGACCGTACCACCTACATCCCCTACATCTTCTAGTCTACCTCTTCAAGAGCTCACACAACTTAATCAACTATGCTAGAGCCCATAATAGCATGTGGCTGCACACGGAAGTTTCTAGCATGAATAAATCTCATGATCCCTTTGAGCCTGGGTGGCGGTCCATAGGATGATCACACGGGTACTCCGGGATATCCAAAAATACAGGCAGCACTGGGTTCTCCAGGTGCCTCAATCCACCTAGATGTGAGTTTTAGTTGCCACCTTAAGTGAACCATTAGTTAACAATCTCACATCTGTCATGAATATCTCTCAAACCCAATCCACGTCTACGAGTATAGCATGGCAATATAAGCAAACGTAGAAGTAACTCCCAAGGGTTTGATAATAAAACAGGTAATAGGTACTATCTCAACTACTTCCCAATACCCACAATTTAATTAGATCCTAATCATGCAATGTTTGAGGATTGATCTAATGCAATAAAACTAGGTATGGAAAAGTATGATCAAAGTGTTACTTGCCTTGCTGATGATCCGCGTAACCTAGAGATTCGAAGTAACAAGCGGCGCACTCCGGGTACTCTATCGCAAACAAACAAGCAAACAATAAGTACTCATCTAATTCACAAGTAAAACTCCAACCAGAAAGTTCAACTTAAGAACTCCGGTTTGCAAAAAGATTCAAATCGAACGAAGCAACGAAAGTCAAACGGCGAAAGAAACAAGCTTCGTTTACTAATCTGGATCTAGGTCAAATTTTACTGTAGCAAAAACTTGTTTGAGTAGGTTAAACGGAAAGAGAATTTCGAGACGAAACTCTAGGCGCTTGAATCGCCTGATTCTGATAAACGAGCGAAAAGTTAAACGAAAACGAAGATCTGATCAGGAATCGAGATCTGGAAAAATCGCGGAAAATCGATGAAAAAGAAAACTAACGAACAGTTAAACGAACGAACGTTCGTTAACAGCGAAAATCCGACGAACACGTTCGTTAGAACGAACGGGTCGGTGAACGTTCACTAAATAATAAAACCGAAAAAAATAAACCGATCTGAAAAAAACGAAAACTAGGGTTTAGAAAAAAACGAACGGTTTTTTTTAGAAAACCGGCAAGGCGGCGGCGGCTCGGCTACCTCGTCGGGACGGGCTCCGGCGGGGCTCGGGCGAGGGCGGCGGGGCGGCGGGGCTCGGGCGGGGCTCGGGGCGGCGTCGGGGCGGCGAGCTCCTCGGGCGGCGGCGTCGGGCTCCGGCGGTGGCTTGGGGCGGGGACGGGGTGAGGGAGAGGGGCGGGGGCGGGGTATATAAGAGGGGGGCTGCCTTGGAGGAGGGGGCGAGGCGGCGTCGACGAGCGGGACTCGGGCGGCGGCGGCCGTGCTCGCCTCGGTCTCCAGGAGGGAGACGGGCGCGGGATGGACCGGCCTGGCTCGGCTGGGCCTCGGCCCAGTCGGGCGCGGGGATTTTTTTTTAAATATTCTGTCGAATCAAGAAAAAATCACAGAAAAATAATAAAAATCCAAAAATGATAAAACAAAATTTTCCCCGTCTAATTAAAATAATTAGAACAAGGTGAACATTTTTTTGACCCAAAATGCCGTTTTGAAAACGTGCAATTTTTTTAATGCAAGTAAAATTGCAAATAAAATCCGAATAAAGTCCAATATATGATTTTAATATTTTTCCTCCAATATTTCAGTCGTTTTGGAGAAGTCATATTTTCTCCTCTCATTTATTTTAATATGAAATATTTTTCGGAGAGAAAAATAATTAAAACCAAAAATCCTTGTTTTATTATTTGATAAAAATCAAATATGAAAAATCGGGAAAATCCCCAACTCTCTCCGAGGGTCCTGGAGTTGCTTAGGATTTATCGAGGATTTGCCAAAATGCAATATGCTATGCAAGGATGATCTAATGTATAACATTCCAAATTGAAAATTTGGGATGTTACATGCAGGAAGGAAGAGTTGTTTCATATGCTTCACAACAGCTTAAACCCCATGAGATGAATTACACTACGCATGATTTGGAGTTAGCAGCCGTAGTACATGCGTTGAAGACATGGAGACATTTTCTCATCGGGAACCACTGTGAGGTGTACACGGATCACAAGAGTTTGAAATACATCTTCACGCAGAAGGAGTTGAATCTCAGGCAAAGGAGATGGTTGGAGCTCATAAAGGATTATGATATGAGATTGCATTATCACCCCGGAAAGGCTAACGTAGTAGTAGATGCGTTGAGCCGCAAGAGCCATGTCAACACACTCATGACCGGAGAGTTACAGAAGGAATTAGCCGAGGATCTTCGCGAGCTATGTTTGGAAATAGTTCCGAGAGGCTATGTTGCAGCATTGGAGATACAGTCTACTCTGATGGATAAGATCAGAGAAGCTCAGAAGATAGACAAGGAGATTGCCGGAATAAAGGAAAGGATGAGCAAAGGAAAAGCCAAGGGATTTCGTGAGGACGAGCACGATACCTTATGGTTTGAGGACCGCGTTTATGTGCCTAATGACCCGGAGATCAGGAAGTTGATTCTGCAGGAGGCTCATGACTCGCCGTATTTGATTCACCCAGGAAATACCAAGATGTATTTGGATTTCAAGGATACTTTCTGGTGGACCGGAATGAAGAAGGATATTGTGGAGTATGTAGCAGTTTGTGATGTATGTCAGAGAGTGAAGGCAGAGCATCAGAAGCCAGCAGGATTGCTACAGCCATTGCCGATACCCGAATGGAAGTGGGATAAAGTAGGCATGGATTTTATCATGGGATTGCCCAGGACTCATTCAGGCTATGACTCAATATGGGTTGTAGTCGATCGTTTGACGAAGGTAGCTCATTTCATCCAAGTGAAGACCACTTACACCAGTACTAAGTTGGCAAAGATATACATGACCAGAATCGTATGTCTGCATGGAGTTCCGAGGAGCATTGTGTCAGATAGAGGAACCCAGTTTACCTCAAAGTTTTGGCATCAGTTACATGAAACTTTGGGTACCAGGCTAGAATTTAGTACAACCTTTCATCCACAGACAGATGGACAGACCGAGAGAGTCAATCAGATTCTGGAGGACATGCTGAGAGCTTGTGCGCTAGATTATGGATCTAGTTGGGATGATAACTTTCCATATGCAAAGTTCTCTTACAACAACAGTTATCAATCCAGTTTGAAGATGGCCCCTTTCGAAGCTTTGTACGGAAGGAGGTGTAGAACACCATTGTTATGGGACGAAGTTGGAGACCGCCAGTTGTTTGGACCAGATTTGATTAGGGAGTCTGAACAGAAGGTGAAGTTGATTCGCGATAGGCTCAAGGTAGCCCAATCCAGACAGAAGAGCTATGCGGATTCAAAACGTAAGGAGACAGTTTACGAAATCGGAGACAGAGTTTATCTTCGTGTATCTCCACTTCGGGGAGTTAAGGGAATGTTAGCGCCACGTTTTGTAGGACCATACAAAGTTTTGGAGCGTATGGGAGAAGTTGCTTACTAGTTGGAATTACCCGAAGGATTGTCAGGAGTTCACGATGTGTTCCACGTTTCCCAGTTGAAGAAGTGCCACGCAGAGATGGCTGATATACCGCTGAGAGATACGGTGCCACTGGAGGCGATTCAGTTGGATAGTGATTTGACTTATGAGGAGAAACCAGTCAAGATTCTTGAGTATGCCAGCCGAGTCACCCGCAGCAAGGTTATCAAGTTTTGCAAAGTTCAGTGGAGCCACCATACCGAGGATGAAGCCACCTGGGAGCGAGAGGAAGATCTACGGAAGGACCACCCTCACCTATTTTCTAGCCAACCCGAATCTCGAGGGCGAGATTCATCTTAAGGGGGGTAGGTTTGTAACATCCCAAATTGTCAATGTGGAATGTTATACATTAGATCATCATTGCATATCATATTTTATTGCATTTTTGGTTTGATCCTAGAAATTCTACGCAACTCAAGGACCCACGGAGAGAGTTGGGGATTTCGTTATTTTCATATTTGGGTTTTCTCAAATTTTGAAAATAGGATCATTTGATTTTATTTATTTTATCTTCAATTATTTCATTTATAAAAATAACAGAGAGGAAATAAAATGACTTTCCCAAAAATAAGAAACATTGAGGATTTAATAAAACATCAAATCTTATTTTATTTGGAGTTTTGCTATTTTATTTGAATTTAGGAAAATTGCACGTTTTTCAAAATTGCATTTTAGGGCCAAGAAAATGTTCATCTTGTTCTAAATATTTTATTTAGACGGTGAAAAATTTATTTTGGCATTTTTTAGAATTTTATTTTATTTTCTAGAATTTTTCTTAGTCTCGGCGGAATTGTTTTTTTTTAACTCCCGCGCGCCCGACTAGGCCGAAGCCTAGCCGAACCAGGCCGGCCCGCCCGCACCAGCGCCTCCCGCCGCCGTCTCCGGATCGGAGACCGCCGCCGCCGCCCGAGTCCAGGAGGAGCACGCCTCCCGAGGCGCCCCCTTCCCCAAGCCGCGCCGCCCCCTCCTTAAATAGCCGCCGCCGCCCCTCACCCCGCCACCGAACCCGCAGCCCCGCAGTCGGGAAAGCCACTGTCGCCAACGCCCGCCGCCCCACGCCGCCTCCCATCACCCCGCCGGAGCCGCCGGACTTCGCCGGAGCCCCGAGCCGAGGTAGCCGCCCGCCGCCCGGTTTCTGAAGAAAACCGATTCGGTTTTTTTAGAAAACCCTAGGTTTTTTAGATCGGTTTTTTTTCGGTTTTCTTATTTAGCGAGCGTTCGCTCGTTTGTTCATTTTAACGAACGCGTTCATCGTTTAGTTACAGTTAACGAACGTCTGTTCGTGAAACTGTTCGTCAGTTTTTCTTTTTCTCGGATTTTCCGCGATTATTTCTGATCGCGATTTCCGATCTGTTTTTCGTTTTGGTTTAACTTTTCGCTCGTTTGTCGGAATCAGGCGATTCAAGCGCCTAGAGTTTCGTCTCGAAACCCTCTTTCTGTTTAACCAACTCAAACAAGTTTTTGCTACTGTAAAATTTGACCTAGGTCCAGATTAGTAAACGAAGCTTGTTTCTTTCGCCGTTTGACTTTCGTTGCTTCATTTGATTTGATTCTTTTTGCAAACCGGAGTTCTTAAGTTGAACTTTCTGGTTAGATCTCTTATTTGAGTTTTACCTGTGCATTAGACGAGTACTTATTGTATTCTTGTTTGTTTGCGATAGAGTACCCGGAGTGCGCCGCTTGCTACTTCGAATCCCTAGGTTTCACGGATCAGCAGCAAGGCAAGTAACACTTTGATCATACCTCTTTTCATACCCAGTTTTATTGCATTAGATCAATCCTCAAACAATTGCATGATTAGGATCTGATTAAATTGTTGGTTGGGAAGTAGCTGATGAGGTAGAACCTATTGCCCTGTTTATTACCAAACCCTTGGGAGTTACTTCTACGTTTGCTTATATTGCTATGCTATGCTAGTAGACATGGATTGGGTGAGTGTATCCATGACAGATGTGAGATTGTTAATTAATGGTTCAATTTAAGGTGGCTACTTAAACACACATCTGGGTGGATTGAGGCACCTGGGTATTCCAGCGATTGCCTGTTTTTTTATGGACCGCCACGCAGGCTCAAAGGGATCATGAGATTATTCATGCTAGAAACTTCCGTGTGCAGCCACAAGCTATTATGGGCTCTAGCATAGTTGATTAAGTTGTGTGAACTCTTACAGTGGTAAACTAGCAGATGTAGGGATTGTAGGTGGTATTGTCTACCCGATCGTAAGGTGCAAACGCTTCTGAAAGACTATGTCTCGAACATCCGTTTCTCAAACATCATGTAGTGCGAGAATCCCAACGGAGGAGATCGAGTCTTGTGGGGAAAAGTGCGCAAACCTCTGCAGAGTGTATAAACTAATCATGATTAGCCGTGTCCCCGGTTATGGACAACTTGAGTATCTAGTACTTGGATTATCATGTGAATCTCATCATGTTACTTTAATTAATTTTGTTGGGATTAATGTTGAAACTTAATTGGGATTGAGATGGTGTCACCCATTCTCAATGTTTAATAACCACCATGATAGTTAAATAAAATTTATTCCTTTGAAGTAGGGAAAAATTGGCTTTTCGCAAAACCGTAACCATAGAGCTTTCCACTAGCCAAATATGCATGTAGTATAGCATTATTCTGTTCATTACTCTCTATGTGTTACATTGCCAGCATATTCCATGTGCTGACCCGTTTTCAGGCTGCAACGTTTCATGTTGCAGACTTTTCTGACGACGAGTAAGGTGCCTTAGGTCGTGGTTCTATACTCAGTGATGCCGTTGGAGTTCATGGACTCGCTTATCTTCCAAGTCTTCTGCTGTTATCGTTTTTAGATGGCCTTAAGCCATATTTATTGTATTAAGTTCTCTTTTGAGACATTCGATGTAATAAGTGTGTGATTGCTACTCTGTTATAAATCCTTCGAGTACTGTGCGTGTCAGCATTACTGATCCAGGGATGACACTGATGCACAGAGACTTGATCGTCTGAGGTCTGATCGCTACACCAAGTTAGAGCAAGGACCTTGTGGGGTGAAGAGGATTCAACATCTTTCTACAAGTCTTCTGAAGAACTACCTTTCCATGTTCCATCATATTGGGTATCATTGACATCAAGTTTATTGGCCTTTACATTGCTCCGTGAGGTTCTTGTGGATATATCAGTGTGTGCAATTATATCTGACATGCATGGAAGACAACTAGTAGTTAGATTTATGTAATGAGTGCCTATAGGAGACGTCATAAATAGTAGGACTGGGGTTAACTAGCAGCAACAGGTCTCAAAAACTAAAGGGAGAACACAGATGAAAGCTACAGAATATGTATCGTTTGTACTCAAGATTAACTAGATGGCACACAAAAGTATTAAAGAACAACATAGGTAATACTAGAAGTGGTATAATACTATAATCACCAGCCTATGGGATAGCATTGGCTGATGGATGATAACTATGGAACAACGTTACCTGAAGAACAAGTATCTTAGCTGAACTATGGAACAACGTTAACTCCTGAACAAGACCCGTAAGAGATCAGCATGAATATACAGTGAAATGTGATAATCTATTTTCCATGCTTAGATGAATAACAAAGCCATAAATGTTGCACACAAGTAAGATGAGGGTACAACCTATCTGGCTGCCATCCATAGGAGTGAGCATCATGTGCTGGTCGATGGCCCTGCAGTTGTTGTGGCTGTCCATGTCGGGCACGCGCATTCGTTGCAGGGAACTGTTGAGTAGGGACTATAGCTCCCTTCTGGTGTATGCTTCCCTTGTTGGAGTAGCTGCGGTGAGTCGGAAGACGGTGTGGCTGAAGATACAGATAACACATAATGTTAAGAATGACACATCTCTTTGATCTGAAGAAATACACTAAGAGATCAACGGCAAGGTACGAGAGTGATCACACGTCTGTTGACTGAAGACTAAATTGGGGTCACACGATTTTATTTTATTTTGGTACTGTCCGATCTACGCTGGATGGCTTGATGGCCGTCTTGTGCCTCCTGGCTAACACTGTTAGGAATCTTCCCCGAAGAGCCAGCGACCAATGGCAGAGCAGCTTGCCTTCGCCGTCTGTGGCCCCAGCCAAAATCCCGCTCCCCGCCCCACCGCACTGCCGTGCTTGCGCCGCCGCCGGGCCAATCCACAAAGACTCCTCGTCATCCAGATCCGGCGGCGGCAGTACCTTCAACCCACGCAACTCTAAGATAGTCATCTAAGTGTTGCTTCCGCGGCGAACTTGCGGCCCCACACCCTTACGTTAGACACCAGCCAACTGGCAGTCTAGGAGCTCAACTGACGCCTAAATAAAGTGATTTGATATGAGGGTGCGACCTATCTGGCGGCATGGTGAAGTAGGCAGGTCCAGCTGCCGAGTCGGTGAGGCCGGCGCGGTTGTGGTGGCCACCGGCGGCAGGGAAACAGCGATGTCGCGACGGTCGACGGCTACGGGGAAGCAGCGCCGGGACTCTGGACGGATCCGAATTTGGAGCCGCTCCGGCGCCATGAACAACGGCGGGGGTGAATCGGCTCCGGTACGGTTCACGCGGCCGTCGTCGAGGCAGCTCCAGCAGCACGGAGTAAGAGGCACACGGCCCAGTGCACGACGACAAATGGACAGCGTCTCCAGCATTAGGGAGGAGGGCGGCTGTGAAATTGGTGCGGTGGGGGGCACCATGGAGGAGGGGCTGAGGTTTCGTGGCTCGGGAGAAGGTGATTTGGTGCCCACGAGGTATGAATGGGGGGGTTGGGAGGGGAGTGGAACCATGTTTTACGGACGCATTTGTCTGAAATGTGAGGGGGAGTTACAGTTCTACCCCTGCCATTAGGCTTCTCGGCTTGGGTCTGTGTACTGAGGGTCGGGGATAGTAGAGTAACTTTGCTTCTCCCCAAATAGTGGGCAGGAGTGATTTCAGGCGAGGAGGGCGTGTTTTGAAATATAGTGGGCGCGAGCGATTTCGGGCGAGGAGAGCATGTTTTGAAATAGTGGGCGCGAGCTATTTCGGGAGAGGAGAGCGTGTTTTGCCGACCATGGTTTATGAATTATTCGGCACATGTCATTTCGGCCGAGGAGAAGGCACGCTTGGATGAAGTTACGAACCTACCCTCGATGTACAATGGGCCAATTAATGTGTGTCCCACATAGGACGGTAATTTCGCGTCTCCCATTTATTTGCTCGGACGAATTCCACCGAGCAGAGGATGTTTAACGGTTCGTTCAAAATTTGGGAGAACGAGCATCCACGTTTACCTTACCAAGTCGATTCGAATCAAATTTTGAAATACTAGCTTGCCACTTCTTTTTTAGATGGAGAGATGATGCTCGGGAGTAATTTGTTTTTACATGCTCATTGCTAGCGATTTACTATATGACAAATAGTTGACCCACTCAAAAACGGGAATCAAACCCAAAATTAAATATCTCGATTCAATGAAATAGCTCGTTCACCAGGTCAAAATAGTGAACTAAATCCAAAATTAAACACCTCAATCGAATAACATGTTGTACAGTATTATAGTACTCCATGAACATGTTGAAAGTCAAATTAATGAACTTGTTTGATATATGCATATATCCGGTCATGTGTCGATTTCAGACAACATGTTCTCCAATTTAAATATTTGAATGCAAGTTTATATCGAAACATGGTTTATATCAGTCTTTGGTGCATAAAACGCGACCTCCCCCTCTCCCGGACTCCTGCTCTCTCTCTCTCTCTCGCCGACAATCTTCAATTCTGTCGCACGCATCCAACACACAAACCTTGTTGGTCCCTCTCGCTTTCTCTCCGTCTCTCTCTCTCTCTCTCTCTCTCTCTCTCTCTCTCTCTCTTTGTGTGTGTGCGTGGGGGGGGGGTCTTTCTAGTTCGCATGCATATATACTCCATCTATAGGTCTCTCTCGCACACTATGTATGATTCTCTAGTCCAAGCTAGATATCTTGGGTGCACTCATCGTACGCACACAAATTCCTTGGCTCATTGCTCGTAACTCTCTCACGCACCACTCTGTCGTCTCGGAGCTCTTCCCCCTCTCTCTCAAACTCTCCATCTACCTGGGTCACACATACACATGCATATATCACTCGCACTCGATAGGCCCATCTAAAACTCTATCTCTCTCCCTCGTTCTCTCTCCATCTCACACGCACACACACACAATCTCATGCCTAGCTAGCCAAGTATGATGGTCTCTCACTCAATTGTAGGCACACGCAGTCCCCCCTATATGTATATGACTAGCTAATCTTAGTCTCCATCACAAACATGTGCATGGTCTATCTCGATTCTCTCGAGGCATCTTTCTATCGCGCATGCACCTCCCTCGATCTCCCACCCATATAGTCCCCTCACAATCTTGAGGGGGTCTCTCTATCACAAACACACCCTCTCGCCCTCCCCATGCATCCATGTTCTCCATGTGTCCCTCTCGACCTTTGTTCCTTGTTGGCCAGACCTCTATTGGACATGTGCTATAGGGGTGTCTCTCTCCGTTGCAAACAATCACACACTATCTATCTTCGTGTATCTCCTTGCCTTGCTTTTCTATCTCGGAGATGCATGCGTTATATGTTCGCCTAAGAAACGAAAAAACACACACTCTCTCTAATTTATCGTTTGTTGTCAATTTCTCTTTCACACACATACTCTTTTTGCACACTTACTCATTCTCCTTCACACACACTTGACCCCTCTCGACTTAGGCACTCTCCTCGGTCCACAGCATATTGATTTATTGAAAAGTCAAACATCACAAAGTTTGACCATTTACGTGGAGAAAAACAATTACATCTAGAACGGCAAACATATACCATTAGATTCACCATGAGATGTTGTTTCGTATGATGTATCTTTGGTATTGAAGATATAAATAACATTTGTGTAAACCTGATCAAAGTTTCCAAAGTTTGACTTCTAAAAAAATTACATGCACTGCATTATCGAGCGGATGGAATATCTCTTTCCCCCTCTCAGCTATCTGACGCACCACTCAGCCTTATCGGGGCTCCTCAATCTCTCTCAAACTTTATATCTCCCTGGTTCACACATACACATGCCATTGTCAACGTAGTCAATAAAGGAGAGAATTGCACAACGAGCGGTTGACACGAGGGACCCAGCAGCTCACCCAGTTATTTTTGCTTTGGGTTAATTTGATAAATGCCACTCCAAATCTGGTGTTTCTGAGAAATGCCACTGCAATTTCCAAACTTTGAAAAATGTCATTTCATGCCATTTCCAGTGGTATTTTTCGAAGTCTGGAGTGGCGTTTTTCAAAGTTTGCAAATTGCAGTGGCATTTTCCAAAGTTTGCAAAAATTGCAGTGGCATTTTTCAAAGTTTGGAAATTGCAGTGGCATTTTTATGAATCGCCATAATTGGAGTGGCATTTATCTAATTTGTTTTTGAGACGGAAGCAGGGTGTCAACTGGGCTATGCGGGGCACTCTGGCCCGTCTAGACAACCTTCTCTTTGATGTTTACCACAGACCAGCCCAGTAGTTTTTTTTTCTTTCTGAAAATGGCTAGCCCTGTTTTTTTTGTTATTTGCCAAGTAAGTCGCTTTGTCAGGCCTGTTGGGCTACAAATCTTTCAAGACGAGGAGAGCTTCATTCGGCTGGCCGAGAAAATGGCCTATCAGTAATGAGAAATGGGTTGTACATTTTTAAAACACATCAAACCGGCAATTAGTTTCAAATTTCTTTTTTTCCTTTTGAGATTTCAAATTGCATTAATTTTTATGCGTGGACAATTTGTTGGATTTTATATTGATATACATTTATTTTTAAAATCAGTTTGAATGTGACTCAAAATTTTGGGATTAAAAACAGTTCGGACCGCACCGAAATATGCAAAATTTCGTATAATTTTTTAACCGTGGCCACAATATGGGCTGTAATGCTAACAAAAAGAATATGGGCTCCAAAAAAACCTTAAGAATTAGCAAATGGGTTGTAAATTATTAGAAATAATGGTAGATGGGTTGTATGCTGTTTTCCACAGATTTGAGGCTTTCCTAAAAAAAGGTTGACGCACGAGCAGTGACTGTTGGATGTCCATCCAACGACCGTCGTCCTTCTTCAATCTCTGCTCTTCCTGCTCCAGCCGCTGAAACAAGCGCCGGCGGGACTGCCTTCTCCCTCCTCCCCGCGGCCGGTTGTGCTGCCGTGCAGGCCTCACCGCCCCACCGTACTCCCATCGCTGGCCTAGCCATCCCTGTACTCACCCACACCTGCTGTTATTCTCCGGCGACGGCAGACGAACCAGTAAACCCTCATACAATCATACTCCCCTCCGAGTGGGAAACAACTGCCGAATCTTCCCTGCCTCCGTGTCGTTCCCTTCCTAGGCCTCGCCGTCGTCCACTGCCCTGGTGCTCTCGGCGCGGCCTGGTCAACATGGTCAACGACCGACATGCATCTGAAGTGGACTGTACGTGGAGAGGCTGACAGCTGGGTCCACGGGCGCACGCAAGGAAATGCCTCCTTACTACGCACAAAATAATGATCCCTCCACCTGACATCTAGGACCCACCGAAAGGGCCTCTGTATTTTGCGAAAAAATGTTACCGCCGCTGACAGCTCGAACCCACCAGCTATATCTTCGCACGCAAGGAAGTGCCTCCTTATTATGCACAAAAAAATGAATACTCCCCCTGCTAGCTGGGATCCAGTATAGTGGAAGGCTGACTTGTGGGCCTACTAAGTTGACGGGGATGGAGGGCTTTGTCAACTTAGTCAATATGCACAATTCTAGCTCCAATGACCGTACGATGTCCACCCAATGACCGTAGTGCTTCTTCAACCTCTGGTCTTCTTGCTCCAGCCGCCCAAACCAGCGCCGGTCGTGCCTCGTGCTCCTGCCTCCCGTGGCCGGCTGCGATGCGGTGGAGGCCTCACCGCCCCCTACTACTCCCACCGCTAGCCAGGCCATCCCTCTACTCATCCACACCCCCTGTTATTCTGCGTCGACGGCAGCCTCACACCGCAGCGAACCAGTGAACCCTCATACTCATCTACACGTGGGCATCCACTGTCGCGTCTTCCCCGGCTCCACGTCATCCCCTTCCTAGGCCTCGCCGTCGTCCACCGCCCTGGTGCTCTTCGTGCGGCGTGGTCAACATGGTCAAGGAACGGCTTCCATCGGACATGGACTGTACGTGGAGAGGCTGACAGCTGGGTCCACAGCCGCAGCAAGGAAGTTCCTCCTTATTACGCGGAAAATAATGATTCCTCCACTTGACAGCAGGGACCCACCGGACGGGCAACCGTATTTCACGAAAAAAACGTTTCCCCCCTGACTGCCGGGACCTACCAGCGACATCTTCGCACGCAAGGAAGTGCGTCTGGGTAAAAAAAAAACGATTCGGCCCCCTGACTGCTGGGACTCACCAGCTAGATCTTCGGACGCAAGGAAGTGCCTGACAGTCGGGACCCACCTGGTCGAAGCATACATAGCGTTGTCATTCTGGTCGCGAACGTGTACGTACATACTGGTCGATGTAGAGGCGCGCACGTAGCATGTACACGTACGTACAGCGGCCAGGGTGCAAGAAAGTAAATACGGCTACGTACGTACATACGGGCGGGGTCTCGAACGCCTACTCGTGCGTACGTACAGCCATGGATCGTGTACATGGCTGGGTCGGAACGGAGAAACATCGTCGTCGTCGTGTTCATGGGGAGCCAACCGGCTGGGTCGGAACAGAATGCGTCGTCGTGTTCATCGGGAGGGCTTGGACGGAATAGCCAATGGAAATGAGGCCCGGCGTACCGCAGAACAGAGGAAACGGCCTCGTGTTCGACCGGCCACGTTCGAAACGGGATCCTGTTCATCGAGAGGGGTCTGGCGTACCGCAAAACGGAGGAAACGGACCTCCTACGGTCGAGATGGGGGTCCCGTTGATCGGGAGGGGTGTGGCGTACCGCAAAATGGAGGAAACGGACTTGTGTTGGAGCGCTACGGTCGAAACGGGGGTCCTGTTCATCGGGAGGGGTGTGGCGTACCGCAAAACGGGACTCCACGGGATATTGTTCATCTCCACCATCGACCCCCTCCAGCCTCCACGGTCTACTGTTCATCCACCGTCGACCTCCTCCACCTCCACCTGCGACTGTTCATCCACGGGCTCGTGTTCATCCAGCCTCCACCGCGCGCTACTCCACCGGCTACTGTTCAACCAGCCCTCTCCACGGGCTCCTGTTCAACCACCTCTCCATGGGCTACTGTTCATCCAGCCCTCCACCGTCTACTGTTCATCCAGCCCTCCATGGGGTGGTCCTGTTCATCCAGATCTCCACGGGGTCCTGTTCATCCAGCCCCAACCGGCTCGATCGATCGGGGTCCTGTTCATCCAGAGGCAACACCACGGGGTCCTGTTCATCCATCCCCACCAGGAACTGTTCATCCAAACCTCCCCAGCAACGCTCACTGTTCATCCAGAGGCAGCATCGATCGGCTTCAGTTAGCAGCAGTAGCGAAGGAATCGCTTGATCGGGTTCAGTTAACAGCCATCGATCAATCGCTCGGGTTCAGTAACGCATAGCCTGCAGTGCAATCGCTCGGGTTCAGTTAGAGCCCAACGCCTCGCTCGGGTTCAGTTAGAGCCCAATGACTTGCACCCACGCGCGTGCGTGTATGAGAGAAACGTGCATCACTCGGCCCCGACCACCCACCGTAACCGGGAACACCCTGATATTTTCCTTGCCCTTGCTTCTACCATGGTTTTTCCGTCATGGACGGCCCAAAGAATGTCATGCAGCTGCGTCTCCAGCTCGCCCAGGACGAAAAGCCCATTTTCTGTCATGATATTTTGTCATAGAAGTAGGATCCCACCACATCTATGATGATACCGGGTTTTGTCACAATTATCGTCATAGAAGTGTCATAAGTATGACAGAAAAAAATTCGTTCGGCCCAAAATGTCACGGATGTGTATTTTTTTGTAGCGGTGATACGATATGCTCTATCACACATAAGCCTCCTTATATCTTCCTCAAAACAGCCACCATACCTACCTATTATGGCATTTCCATAGCCATTCCGAGATATATTGCCATGCAACTTTCCACCGTTCCGTTTATTATGACACGCTCCATCATTGTCATATTGCTTTGCATGATCATGTAGTTGACATTGTATTTGTGGCAAAGCCACTTTCATAATTCTTTCATACATGTCGCTCTTGATTCATCGCATATCCCGGTACACCGCCGGAGGCATTCACATAGAGTCATATTTTTGTTCTAGTATCGAGTTGTAATATTGAGTTATGACTAAATAAAAGTGTGATGATTATCATTATTAGAGCATTGTCCCATGTGAGGAAATAAATAAAAGAGGCCAAAGAAGCCCAAACAAATTTAAAAAAAGAGGCCAAAGAAGCCCAAAAATGAGAGAAAAAGAGAGAAGGGACAATGTTACTATCCTTTTTCCACACTTGTGCTTCAAAATAGCACCATGATCTTCATGATAGAGAGTTTCTTATTTTGTCACTATCATATACTAGTGGGAATTTTTCATTATAGAACTTGGCTTGTAGATTCCAATGATGGCTTCCTCAAAATGCCCGAGGTCTTCGTAAGCAAGCAAGTTGGATGCACAGCCACTTAGTTTCTTTTGATGAGCTTTCATACACTTATAGCTCTAGTGCATCCGTTGCATGGCAATCCCTACTCCTCGCATTGACATCAATTGATGGGCATCTCCATAGCCTATTGATTAGCCGCGTCAATGTGAGACTTTCTCCTTTTTTGTCTTCTCACATAACCCCCATCATCATATGCTATTCCACCTATAGTGCTATATCCATGGCTTGCGCTCATGTATTGCGTAAGGTTTGAAAAGGCTGAAGCGCGTTAAAAAGTATGAACCAATTGCTCAGCTTGTCATCGGGGTTATGCACGATGGGAGCATTTTGTGTGACGAAAATGAAGCATGGCCAAACTATATGATTTTGTAGGGATAAGCTTTCTTTGGCTATGTTATTTTGATAAGACATAATTGCTTCGTTAGCATGAGTATTCCTATTTTTATGTCAATATTAAACTTTTATCTTGAATCTTTTGGAACATTCATGCCACAATAAAGAGATTACATTGGAAATTATGTTAGGGAGCATTCCACATCAAAAATTCTATTTTTATCATTTACCTACTCGAGGACGAGCAGGAATTAAGCTGGGGGATGCTTGATACGTCTCCAACGTATCTATAATTTTTTATTGTTCCATGCTATTATATTATCTGTTTTGGATGTTTAATGGGCTTTACTATACCTTTTTATATTATTTTTGGGACTAACCTATTAACCGGAAGTCCAGTGCATATTGCTGTTTTTTTGCCTATTTCAGTGTTTCGCAGAAAAGGAATATCAAACGGAATGAAACCTTCGCAAGGATTATTTTTTGAACAAACGCAATCCAGGAGACTTGGAGTGGACGTCAAGGAAGCAACGAGGCGGCCACGAGGTAGGAGGGCGCGCCTAGGGGGGTAGGCGCGCCCCCCACCCTCGTGGGCCCCTCGTGGCTCCACCGACCTACTTCTTTCGCCTATATATACACATATACCCTAAAAACATCCAGGAGCACCACGAAACCCTATTTCCACCGCCGCAACCTTCTGTACCCATGAGATCCCATCTTGGGGCCTTTTCCGGCGCTCCGCCGGAGGGGGAATCGATCATGGAAGGCTTCTACATCAACACCATAGCCTCTTCGATGATGTGTGAGTAGTTTACCACAGACCTTCGGGTCCATAGTTATTAGCTAGATGGCTTCTTCTCTCTCTTTGGATCTCAATACAAAGTTCTCCTCGGTTCTCTTGGAGATCTATTCGATGTAACTCTTTTTGCGGTGTGTTTGTCGAGATCCGATGAATTGTGGGTTTATGATCCAGATTATCTATGAACAATATTTGATTCTTCTCTGAATTCTTTTATGCACGATTTAAATATCTTTGCAAGTCTCTTCGAATTATCGGTTTAGTTTGGCCTACTAGATTGATCTTTCTTGCAATGGGAGAAGTGCTTAGCTTTGGGTTCAATCTTGCGGTGTCCTTTCCCAGTGACAGCAGGGGCAGCAAGGCACGTATTGTATTGTTGCCATCGAGGATAAAAAGATGGGGTTTATATCATATTGCTTGAGTTTATCCCTCTACATCATGTCATCTTGCCTAATGCGTTAATCTGTTCTTATGAACTTAATACTCTAGGTGCATGCTGGATAGCAGTCAATGTGTGGAGTAATAGTAGTAGATGCAGAATCGTTTCGGTCTACTTGTCACGGACGTGATGCCTATGTTCATGATCATGCCTAGATATTCTCATAACTATGCGCTTTTCTATCAATTGCTCGGCAGTAATTTGTTCACCCACCGTAATACTTATGCTATCTTGAGAGAAGCCACTAGTGAAACCTATGGCCCCCGGGTCTACTTTACATCATATAAGTTTCCAATCTACAATTCTATTTTACTACTTATTTTGCAATCTTTACTTTCCAATCTATACAACAAAAATACCAAAAATATTTATCTTATTATCTTTATCAGATCTCACTTTTGCAAGTGGTCGTGAAGGGATTGACAACCCCTTTATCGCGTTGGTTGCAAGGTTCTTGATTGTTTGTGCAGGTACTAGGGACTTGTGTGTAGTCTCCTACTGGATTGATAACTTGGTTCTCAAAAACTGAGGGAAATACTTACACTACTTTGTTGCATCACCCTTTCCTCTTCAAGGGAAAACCAACGCATGCTCAAGAGGTAGCACTGTCCTTCATCCACCGCACCGGATGAGGATCCGTTGTCGATCTCGTCGTCCCGTCAGATCAGCCGCCCCGTCCTCCACCTCCAAGGAGCTGCCCCGACGTTCGCATCGTCTATTGCACCACCTCCATCCCCACAGCGCCGTCTTGAACTGCCCCACCGGAACCGCAACACCCTCACCAATTCCTCCGATGAAGCCGAGGCTCACTCGGCACCGCCAAGGAGGTTCTGCACTCACCGCTGCATTTTATCTTTTATTCGATCTCACGGGGCTGCCGGTGCTCGATACCGAGCAGCCAGGGCGGGTCTCCATCGACGGCGCCGTCTCCGGCCACTTCATCCATAGCGTCTCTCCCCGCATGTCGTTGCTTCCTCAGCGGCGACTTCCACACCGGCACTAGTTGCAGCTGCTCCGACTCTCGCGCCGCGCTGCTGCTGCTCCGGCTCTCGCTCGTGCTGCGGCTCTTTTGTTGCTGTCGGTCGCGCTGCTGCACTGCTCTTGCTTTCGTTTGTGCTGCTGCTCTTCTCTGCTATTGTTGTTGGTGGCACTGCTGCTCCGCTCTTGCTCTCGTTTGTCCTGCTGCTCTGCTCTTGCTCTCGCTGGCGCTGTTGCTGCTGCTGCACGACCTCTGGCAGCTACAGGAGTTGGGTGGGCAACAAATAGTAGATGATCCATCTCCATCTTTTTAAAACTGAAGCTATAATCTACCTGCTATCATTAGTTTTGGATCTATCCACTTGTTTGCTACCATCAGTCTTGATTTCTACATGCACCCCTTAGGCCTTACAAAATCTAACTATTTTTTTATTATGCATGTCAGTTATTGTACACAATCGTACTGAACATGTAGAGAAAAAGAGAAGACCGTTGCGTGGGAATATAATGTCATGCAGACGCCGCTCCAGTGTGGGCGAAGTGCCCCCCCCCCTCCCGCCATTCCAGATTGTATTCCAGAGGAAGATAACTGTTCAGATGGGGATTCAGAGGGAGCCGACCACTCCTATTTACCACCTAAGGTGTTTGCTCTAACCTGGCATGCTAATGTTGGTCATATCATGCATATGTCGCATCGCATTGCTTACATTATACATCTTATATGTCATCAGCTTAGTTTAGATTTGCTTTGTGTGAATGCCACCTGTTTGGTTTCTATATCATACTCCCACCATTTCTAAATATTTGTCTTTTTAGAGATTTCAACAAGTGACTACATACGGAGCAAAATGAGTGAATCTACACTCTAAAATATGTCTATATACATCTGTATGTGGTAGTCCATTTGAAATCTCTAAAAGGACAAATATTTAGGAACGAAGGGAGTATATGGGAATTATGCAATGCCATCTTCTTTGGCCAGACATCATATACGTGAATCATGCAATGCCATCCTGTTTAGCCAGTCATCGTATATGTGAATTGTATCGTGCCATATTTTTTTATAATGTATTCCATTTGTCAACAATGTTTATGCATTCATCTACTCTTCCTGTGCATCAGCCATTTGAGTCGGTCATGGGAAAATCTGGAGTGAAAACAAGGTCTTCTGAGTAGTCAGTGCTACCTGTCGATGCAGATTTCTTGCTTGTTACAGATAGCTCCTCAAAGGAGGATTCAGAGACAGATGACCAGTCGTATTCCCCCCCCCCCGAGGTGCATGCTCTAACTTGGCAGGGTTATATTTCTCATATCATGCATATGGTGTCTTGCATTGCCATGCCATCTGCTTAGATTAGACATGCTTTGTGTGAATGCCTCCTGTTTGCTTTCTATATCAGATATGTGAATTATGCAATGCCATGTTTTTTAGCCAGTTATCATATATGTGAATTATGCACCACCATGTAGCCAGGCATCATATATGTGAATTATCTCATGCCATCTTTTTTTCATTACGTATTCCATTTGTCGACAATCTGTGTATATTGAACTACTCTTCATGTGTATCAGCCATTTGAACCGGTTATGGAAAAATCAGGAGTGAAAACAAGGTCTTCAGAGCAGGCAATGGTACCTGAGCATATATCTCGATGGTTACAGGGAGCTCCTCAGAGGAGGAGACAGATGACCAGTCCTATATCCCACCTGAGGTGTATGCTCTAAGTTGCAATGTTTATATTTCTCATATCATGCATATGGTGTCTTGCAGTGCTTAGTTTAGACATCATATGCACAATACTGAATTCCATCTGCTTACTTTAGAGATCATACATGCGAGTGCCAGCTGCTTAGTATATGAATCAACTATGTCAATTGTATCATGCCATCATGTATACTTAGACAACATGTATGTGAATTATTTCATCCCAACCTATTTGAGAAAGACATCATATAGTTTTGTCATGTCAGCCTGTTTAGATACTCATATGTTGAATTATGCCATTATATCCTGTTAAGTTATCCATCATATATCTGAAACTGTGTCATGCTATCCTGTTTAGTTAGGCATCATATATGTGGAATTGTGTCATGCTGTCCTGTTTGGTTAGACAACATATATGTGAATTACCACATCTGTCTATCATACCATGTATGTACGTTCAATTTCTTTTCTTGTTTATCAGCCATTTGAATTGGAGGGGGTGATGGCAGTATCTAAGGGAGCAAAAACCCGTTCTTCACAAAAGACAGTGCTACCCGTCGATGCAGATAGAACCATGGTTATACTGGCCCACAAACTAGCCCCACCACACATAATCGAGACTCTTCCAGATTGCACACTTACACCGTTGGGCAGAGAACCAGCTACAACCCATCTAACCCCAACCCCAGCGGATAGTAACCCACTTCTAGTTGACAAAGCACCATGTCCACCATAGATTACCCCCACACGAGCAGTTTGTAAAGCAACTGCAGTGCCCAAAGCACGAAGACCACCACAGCGAACCCAAACTCCACGTTTAAAGTAGAAGAGCAACTGTTCTTAGGTTAGATTCCATAGCTATGGTCCATACTCCTTTGCTGTTGCATCACTGTATTTACTCAAACCAACTACTTTCAAATTTGAAGTATCCAATTGAAACTCCAATGGTGCAACATGTGCATTTTAAACCTATTTCTTTAACTGGATTGCTGTTCTAACTTCTAGCTCTATGTTGATTTCAGTTTCAATTGTATAAACAGTTATGTTCTCATGTGATGCACATTACAAGTGTTGCCAATGCTGTGTAGTTTCTCACACTTATATTCTGTCTATGCTGTTGTGTCTTAAAAATATATGAGTTGAATTGTGTCTCTATCTTGCTTAGGCAACATAAACTAGAATGATATGGACAATACAGTGACCATAGTACATAGATATCTGTTTGTTTCATGCTGTTATCCTGTCCACCTTACTACTGAACTAGTTTACCAAAATGAGTTTCGTATACTACATGCTAAACCTGTGATGTGTCTGCTTGTTTCTCTTGTAGTATGCGAACAGAATATTGGAGAAGAGCACCCCACTATGCAATGGTAGAGAAAGTAATGTAGATAAGGTTCAAGATAGTGAGACAGCCTTGTTGGTCTCCAAGAAAGGTGATAAAAACGATCTTGTAGATAGTGAGAAAACCCCACAGTCCTGCGTTGATGTAGTGTTCGAGTTACTGGCCAGTACCGCTGGCACAAGCTCTTGGAACTCGTTGCCTGAATCACTTCGGCTTCTTTAGTCTCAACTACAAGCTGAAAGGCATCAGTCAGCTGTGCTACGACAAGAAGCCGAAGGACCGAGGAAGTCCCTGCAGAATTCAGATGCATACTTTCTTGTGCAACAGCAAGTGCTGGAGGATTTAAGCGCCAAACAAGAGAAAGTTAATAAGCTTGCTAAGCATCTTGCCATCATTATGGGTACCCAGGATATTGTTTCTTGAGCTCTTTTGAAGTGGTTTTAGTTATGGACTTGTTTTGCTGCGGCATTTATTTGCACTGGTCGTTGTCGGTGTCAAAATCGGCGGATCTCGGGTAGGGGGTCCCGAACTGTGCGTCTAAGGTCGATGGTAATAGGAGATAGGGGACACGCTGTTTACCCAGGTTCGGGCCCTCTCTATGGAGGTAATACCCTACTTCCTGCTTGATTGATCTTGATGAATATGAGTGTTACAAGAGTTGATCTACCACGAGATCGTAATGGCTAAACCCTAGAGGTCTAGCTTGTATGACTATGGTAATGAGTCTCTCTCTTCTCATGACTAAGTCCTCCAGTTTATATAGACACCGGGAGGATCTAGGGTTACACAAGGTCAGTTACAAAGAAAGGAATCTACATATTTGGTCGCCAAGTTTGCCTTCCACGCCAAGGAGAGTCCCATCCGGACACGGGTGCAGTCTTCGATCTTCACATCTTCACAGCCCATCAGTTCGGCCCATAGCTAACAGGCCGGACGCCCGAGGACCCCTTAGTCCAGGACTCCCTCAGTAGCCCCTGAACCTGGCTTCAATGACAAGGTATCCGGCGCGTAGGTCTGCTTTTGGCATTGCAAGGCGGGTTCCTCCTTCCAAACTCCAAGATAGTCTTCGGACATATTGAACGTGTCCGGACCTGTAACATAAGTTTTGTATACTTCCACAGAGGGCAAAATAATTTATAAATCTAATCCACCGACAACTGTTTATAGTGTGATGCCACGTCGCCGTCGGGACATTACATTAAATCCGTTGTTGGCATGCAGCCTCGGGTTTCGAGGCGCGGCTTTATTGACACGTCTTATCCAAGCCGAGATCGTGTCCCCTTTATTAAGGGATTCTTATTAACACAAACGTGGGTAACCCAACCGTCTATGTGGACAACTCTTGGGAAACAGGCAAGTTTCAAGGCCCGGGAGTTGACGTTTAGATACTCACGGCCTTTATAAAGGGGTACAGATCCGCCTCCCCCTCTTCCACGTTTACTTCTTCCCAGCCCTTGCTATCTCGAGTTCTAAAACCCAAGTTTCGACCACCTCAAACCTAAGTCATGTCCGGATCCAGCCTTCCCGGTCGGTGGGTGGCTTCTTCTGTTACAGAGGAGGATATTATGAAGCTTAGGGCGATGAGATATCTGACCGCAGAAATCCTCCATGGGCTCCCTGCCGAAGGGCAGGTTATCCCTACCCCCAGATCCGGCGAGAGGGTCGTGTTCATCTCCCACTTCCTCTGAGGTTTAGGCTTTGCCCTTAATCCCTTTGTACGAGGGCTCATGTTCTACTACGGCTGGATTTTCACGATCTGGCCCCGAACTCTATTCTTCTTATCTCGGCGTTTATCGTCACATGTGAGGCCTTCCTTTGAATCCCTCCACACTTCGGCTTGTGGCCCAAGACCTTCAATGTGAAGCCGCAGATGATAGGGGGAAGCAGGCAGAGTGTGGTGGTGCCATCGTGAGCAAGCTTAATAGCGCTCTTTGGCTTAAAGGATCTTTCACCGAGTCCTCTGACCTATGGCAGCAGGAATGGTTCTATATCACCGAACCCCGAGGCTCCAAGTGGGCGGCTACACCTGCGTTTCGATCCAGCCCTCCGATTCAGCTCGCGTCATGGATTAATAAGGGGTTGGACTGGGGGTCAATTGATGAGGTACAGACTCTGCAGAGCCGCTTCCGAAGCCTCCTCGAGAGGGACATTGATCTTATCAACATTATTCAAGTAATGTTGGTTCGTCGGACCTTGTCGTGCCAAAGGCGGCCTCTCCGCCTGTGGGAGTTTAATCCCAAAGGGTCGCGGACACTTCAACACTTCTTCGGCACTACGCACAAAGGGATGTGGAAATTATTTTTCGGGAAACGAAAACAGTGGCCGGATACTACCAAAGACATCGGCCTGGACTGTAACCATCCGGACACCATGGTAAGTATCCACCCGCCGAATACCTCCTAATCAGGTATCCTGTGGTAAGTCACTAAGCAAACCATCTTTTTCCAGGGCTGGATAAAGAAAGCGGAACGGATTAGGTGTCCGACCCCTCTTCCCGAAGACTCAGTGGACCCGTGTTAACAAGGATGCTGGCACCGGCATCATACCAGGCGCCGGCAGAGGAGGGCAAGGTGGAGAGTGGGAAGACCCGGGATGACCTTCGTTCCGGAGGTAAATTAGATACCGCGTCCGAAGAAATCGACACTTCTTCGCCCGAAGACAAAGGCGAAGGAGAAGAAGTATCCCTTCTCCATTCAGGAAGAAAAGGGCCGCCTCCGAAGGTTGGGAGGGGCGGTCTCCCAAGAGGGGCAAGATGCCATCGTCGGGCGGCTCGGGATTGGAAGGCGACGCCGTTGAACAGCTCCGTCGTGAGGACAAGCCTTCGACCAAATCGTAAGTGAATCCGGGGTGCTTTGATCGCATCCCGTTCCTTTCCTGTTACCGAAGAGACATGTAACGTGCATGTGTATTTTTACAGTTCAGCACAGAGTTTTCCTGGGCAATCCTCTTTTTGGGAGATCTTCTCCCAGAGATGATGGAAAGCGAGACGCCTCCCCCGACCTCCTCGCCCAATAAGGCAGAAGACTCCAAAGTGTCATCTCGGAGGGTTTTTCTTGATCAACAAGCGGCGCGGGGGATGAAAGAGGCAGTACCCGAAGGTGAACCTCCGATCGTCCGGGATTCGGGGGCCAACAATGAAGGCCCCGGACTATCCGGTTTTCAGCCAACGATGATTCTGGATACGGGTGAACGGGTTCCTTCAAAGGATGTTCGTGCTCCTACAGTGGCTTGCGGAGACCCGGCGGTGCTGGATATGTTGAGGGATATGCTGCGAGAAGCATCTGTCTCGGAGGAACAGCGTACCTTCATGGGTACGGTGGTTGAGAAGATTCTGTCCGTGAAGAGCGGATTGAACGAAGCCTTCATGAGCCTGCTAAGAGGCTTCGAGGTTTGTGTCGTAATATTTTCAACTATATTTTATTTTCAAAAATGCACATGTGTATAGGTAGTAGCCCCTGAGACTTGGGTTGGCTTCCCATGGGAGGCGAACGGAGGATAAAGAAGAAACACTCAAGGACTAATTTGGTTAATTGGAACATAGGTTGTTTCCCCCCTGACTACTACCCGGACTACGGATATTGCCGAGCTGCAGCGGAAGCTTGATGTGGCAGGGGATGACATTGCGTTAATCAATATGCGTCTTGACGAGTCGCAAGGTATGTATTCGGAGCAGTCCTTACACATACGTGTTTGTAATATAAGCGTGACGCTGAAAGTTGCATACTGGGATATGCATGGCTGCAGATGGTGCCACCGCTGTTGAGATTCTTCGGGTGGAGCTGGCCCAGGCCAAGGAGTAGGCCCGGTTAGTAATGCGACTGCCGAAAAGGCATCGGCTGAATTAAAGGCCGAACAAGCTGCTCGGCGCCAAGACGACGAGAAGATATCCACGATGGCGCTCGAGCTTAAAAATTCTACTAGCCGCTGTGAATTTCTTGAGAAGGAGAATGAAGCCAAAATGGCTGACCTTCACAAGGCCTTGCGAGAGGGCGAGAGAAGCGCGGTCTGAATCCAGAGCAGCCCATGAGGAGATCCGGCAAGCTGGGGAGATTGCGGACGGTAAGCCCTTTTTGCTACGGACTAAGTTCGGCGATCCGAACTATGCTCAGCTTAACCAAGTGTGGAGTTCTCCAGACGAGTTTTTAGACTTGCCGAAGAGTTCTTCCGATGCGGCGCAGTTTTACCAAGCGCGAGAGGGGTATGCAACAGAGAAGCTTTTCTGGTCACAATTTGGCGCATCAAAGCGCCCTCTGTTGCTGAATGAACAGATGTCCCAATGGGCCGAGCTTCATAGGATATCCGGCGCTGCCATGAAGAACGTCATAATCCGGCTGTGGCCGACCGAGCCTATTCCGAATAGCTACTTTGGCTTGGTGCAGCGGCTTGTTGATGCGGCGCCACGTATCAATGCTGTTAAGCGGTCGGCGTGCATTGAGGGGGCATGGATGGCCTTTGCCCGTGTCAAGACATACTGGGGGAAGATGAAGGCCATCGATGTTGCGGCGAAGAGTCCACCCAAGGGCAAGGACCATCATGCACCGGAGCATTATTTTGAGGACGTCTTAGAGGCTGCCCGCTTGATAGAGGTCAATGCTCAAAATGCATAATGTTCAAGTGAACTTTGTACGAATTGTAAAAGATAATTTTTATAATCAGTCTATATTTTAGTTTTGCCTGAAGGCTTTTGTTCCTCCTGTGCGGCCGTTTGTATATGACCTGAAAGTTTTCCAGTCGTCGGCTTCAACCCCCTCGTAGGAAATGCGGAGGTGTTCGGAAAAGCATTTGATCACTCTTGACCCAACGTCTTGGTCCGCCAAGGAGGTGTCAATGCGGTGAACAAGGCAACCAGACTATAGGGCGTTAACACTTTCACTTAGCCATAGGAGTTTTATGGTGGGTCTACGATATAGCCCCTGGTATGTACGCGGCTTATTATCGTATGATGCGTTTACATATTTGACCCGGGAGAGATCCTTGACACGGAAGGAACCGCAAAAGATTCCAATAAGTCATCGAGTGGTTGACCAGCTCTCGTCGCATCATGACAGTCAGTTTTCGGCTTTCTCTACTGAGGTGCTTAACCAGGTTAATCGGAAGCACAATCGTAGTAGTACTCCCTTTACTACCTTGCCGATATAGCGGAACGTAAGGTAGCAAGCACAGGAGCCGGGCAACCCAACTATTGACCCAAGACATGATTCGGAGCTGATGCATATAAGGCCAAACTCGCGACGCCGAAGTATGCTATAGAGCTGTTCAGACTTGTCAACAACTCGTTTTGTTCCCATACCGAGCCCCCGGCCAGTTAAGCCGAGGTGTATGTTTGAAACAACCGTAGGGGCAAAAACTCGGTCTTTTTAGAAAAGAGTGGTTTATTTTTACCGGGATCTGAGTGATGTGCCAATCGTTTATATAAATAACAAAACCACACCCTGGCTATTTTACATGCCAAGGGTGGAAGGCTAAGGATAAAGGTACTTTACAGGCTCGAAATACTGAGTACGGTCTATAAAAAATTATTTTGGACCTCCTGTCGCACGTCTGCGTCGCCTGTCCTCGGTTAGGGTATTCCTTGACAGAAATGACTTTTAGATGAGTGTATGAATCCGAACTCTGATAGAGCCCGTGGGTGACCAGCCTTTGAGTCATCTGTAGATAGGGTAGTAAAAAAGGAAAGATAGTTAGGAAAACAAGAGAGTTTATGGGAGTGCTTGTAGGCCTATCCTTACTGTGCTTCCATCGATGCCCAGGGTATTTTAAGTGCATAATTATGTATGCGTGGAACCGACTTCGCAAGTGTATTAGGCGAGCGGCGGAAGCTGAGCTGCTAGTCCAGTATGGACATTGACCGGCCGTTGAACAGAGACCGGCGGCGCCCTGGCCGATGAGGTATGCGGTGAGATGAGGCCGCTTTGTAGCTCGGCTGAGACATCCATAGTATGATCTTCTGTATGGGGGGAGTTTTCCATGTATTCACCTCTAGGGGTGTATGTAACATATACCATGTTTACTGTTTTTACTTCGGGAGGAAACTGCTTCTGTCCCCCGGCGTTCTGTTGGTGAGTCTCTTCTCCGTCGCTATTGCCGTGCGGCCCCTTCTCCTTGTGTCCGACATTCAACTTGCCGGACTGTTTGAAAACCCAACAGCTTCTATTGGTGTGATTAACTGGTTTATTGGGGTGGCCATGAATCTGGCAGGGCCTGTCCAATATTCATTCTAAATTGGATGGTCTGTCCCTTTTTGCCATGAACGGCTTTTTTCGTTGGCCAGGTCTGGGGTCGCTGAATCCTGCGTTGACCGCTGTGTCACGTGTTCCCTCATTGTTATTGAGGTGCTTGTTTCTATTGCGTCGTGGCTTCCCATTACTGTCCCGGACTTCGGAAGTTCCTGGGTCGTTGGCGCTATTGCTTCTACGAGCGAGCCAGTTGTCTTCTCCCGCGCAAAAGCGGGTCATCATAGCCGTAAGGGCTGACATGGATTTTGGTCTTTCCTGACCAAGGTGGCGGGCGAGCCACTCATCCCGGACGCTGTGTTTGAAGGCCGCTAGGGCTTCTGCGTCAGGACAGTCTACGATTTGGTTCTTTTTAACTAAGAACCTAGTCCAGAGCTTCCTGGTGGACTCCCCGGGCTGCTGGACAATGTGACTTAAATCATCGGCATCCAGTGGCCGGACATATGTACCCTGGAAGTTGCTGCGGAAGGCGTCTTCCAGATCATCCCAACTGCCAATTGAGTTTTCAGGCAGACTGTTTAACCAGTGCCGAGCTGGTCCTTTGAGTTTTAACGGGAGGTATTTGATGGCATGAAGGTCGTCTCCGCGGGCCATATGGATATGGAGAAGGAAATCCTCAATCCACACCGCGGGATCGGTTGTTCCGTCGTATGATTCAATATTTACGGGTTTAAACCCTTCAGGGAATTCATGATCCATCACCTCATCAGTGAAGCAAAGCGGGTGTGCGGCTCCTCTATAACGGGCCACAACGCGACGTATCTCTGATGGAGTTCGTCTGTGGTTTTCGGCCCGGGCGTGACTAGGTTCGGTACGTCCGAATAGATGGCCGTCGTCGCATGTTGAGGTGCATGTTTGCGATCTGTAGATCGATCTGGTATATCATGTTCTGTTGTCCAGGTCCTGCCGAGTGTCGTGTTTATAATTCCGGACTGCTTTATATTTGTTTTCATGCTCCAGTGGTATAGGCTGTTGTTCGGCTTGAATTGCCGCTTCCTCCTGACCACGTAGTGGTCTGTTAGCCGTATTGCGCGAGGGAGGTACGGACTTCGGTGCATCCTCGTCAAACTAGGGCAGTAGTTTGCGCTTCGGGTAACTCTTGGCTGGGCGTTTGAGGCCGTATTCTTCGGCTGCTAGGACATCAGTCCATCTGTCGTTGAGCATATCTTGGTCAGCTTGAAGCTGCTGTCGTTTCTTTTCCAGGCTTCTTGCTGTGGCAATGAGCCGGCGCTTGAAGCGCTCCTGCTTGGAGGGTTCCTCTGGCACGACGAATTCTTCATCGCTGAGGCTTGTCTCATCTTCAGAGAGCGGGTGATAATTGTCGTCCTCTGAATTGTCATGTGTGGCCTGTTCATCACGGCTAACTTGCCCGTTTCCTGGTTCCCCCTGTTCGGAAGTTGCCTCAACAGGGTCTTCATCATTTCTGGCATTGTCCGAAGTATTATTTTCTCCAATGCCAGCATTGCTGTCTTTTGAACGACGTGACTTAGAGTGGCGCCGAGGACGCTGGCGTTTTTGCTGTATCTCAGGAGGTTTATTCTCGAGTGGATTTTCTTTGTCGTCGTCGTTGGTTGTTTTGGGTGTGTCCACCATGTACACATCGTACGAAGAAGTGGCCGTCCAGCGTCCAGTGAATGGCTGATTTTGGTTTTGCTCCTCATCAGCATCGTCGTCCATACCGTCGATGTCTTCGGAGTCATAATCAAGCGTGTCGGTTAAATCCTCGACTGTGGCTATGAAGTGGGTGGCGAGTGGGAAGCAAGATTCTTCATCATCAGCCCCTAGTTTGAACTGAACATAGTTCGGCTGTGAGTCCCCCGCCAAGGACAGGCTCTTTAAAGAGTTTAGCACATCGCCCAAAAGCGAGTGCTGGAAGATGTCTGCGGCGCTGAATTCGAAGATCGATAAACAATCAAGTTCGGCGTCCGCAGGCTAACATGGTTCGGAACTTATGACCGGAGACGAGTCCGGAGTTCTGGTGGCACAAATACTGTGTGAGGCTTATGTCCATGAGCGGCTCTAACGCCGGGGAATCTGCGGCCTCCGTGGTGGGGTTGAACCTCCAATCCTTGGATGGCGCAGTATGCTCCGGATCTAAGGCCAGAGTAGTTACAGGAGCTATCTCCTGAACGCGGTCCGATGACAGATTTAGGTCATGTTCATCGAGGTGGTCAGGAGCGGTCGCCGCGGTCTCGAATCCGGCGAAGATCAAATCTCCGCGGACATCCACGACGTAGTTCAAGCTCCCAAATCTGACCTAATGGCCAGGGGCGTAGCTGTCGATCTGCTCCAGATGGCCAAACGAGTTGGCCCGAAGTGCGAAGCCGCCGAATATGAAGATCTGTCCGGGGAGAAAGGTTTCTCCTTGGACAGCGTCATTGTTGACGATTGAAGCGGCCATCGAAACCTTTTTGGGGATGGCACAGTGGAACTCTCAATGAAAGCACCAATGTCGGTGTCAAAACCGGCGGATCTCGGGTAGGGGGTCCCGAACTGTGCGTCTAAGGTCGATGGTAACAGGAGACAGGGGACATGATGTTTACCCAGGTTCGGGCCCTCTCTATGGAGGTAATACCCTACTTCCTGCTTGATTGATCTTGATGAATATGAGTGTTACAAGAGTTGATGTACCACGAGATCGTATGGCTAAACCCTAGAGGTCTAGCTTGTATGGCTATGGTAATGAGTCTCTCTCTTCTCAGGACTAAGTCCTCCGATTTATGTAGACACCGGGAGGATCTAGGGTTACACAAGGTCGGTTACAAAGAAATGAATCTATATATTTGGTCGCCAAGCTTGCCTTCCACGCCAAGGAGAGTCCCATCCGGACACGGGTGCAGTCTTCGGTCTTCGCAACTTCACAGCCCATCAGTCCGGCCCATAGCTAACAGGCCGGACGCCCGAGGACCCCTTAGTCCAGGACTCCCTCGGTCGCCAAGTTTGACCCAGTGTATATGATATGTGGCTTTGTTCCCTATATTTTCACTGGTGGCGAACTTTGATGCCCAGTGGATGTAATATGTGTAATAGCCATGATAGCCTAGCGTAAGTTGCTTGCTTATTTATTTCCTTGTTGTCTTGTTTATTTGTTTGCTTGTGGTCAGTGCAGTTCTTTTTCCGCGGTTTGCTAGTGGCCGCAATAACCTATTTTTAAAAACTAGTCCACAATAACCATGGGCTACATATTTACTGTAGTTACCATGGGCCTCCTACTGGCCGTAGAAACAATCGGCCTTCTAAGGGCCGTAGAAACGATGGGCCTTCTACGTGCCGTAGCATCAATGGGCCTTCTACGGGCCGTATGATCGATCGGCCAAACATGGGCCAATAACAGACTGCATTATGGGCCGTAAACAGGCTATATTTGGAATCGTCCGTTCATGCGCCGACCATAACGGGTCGTCGTTAATCTGCCGTATTTGTTGATGCTACGAAAACGGCCCAGCGGATTAACGGGCCGCAAACGGGCCGATTGTAACCACGGGCTGAATTTGGCCCACAAGCAGAAAAGGCCAGCAATGGACCGTAAGTAACCGAATGCTGGAACTAAGCCCAAGAATAAATGGGCCCTGAGAAGGCCGAAACATAACATGGGTTGGAAACGGCCCAATGGAATAATGGGCCGTTAATGGGTATAAAGCGGTACACTGTTCATTGCGGGCCAGATTCACCACGGGGCTTTAATGGGCCAAGAGTTACAAATGGCCTCGTATGGGCCGAAAGACATCATGGGCCATACATGGGCCGGAAGTTACAACGGGCTGGAATCATATTGGACGGCCCATATGAAGCTACTGGGCTTAATTCCGGTAGGCCGTAACGGGTTGTGTGTTAGCGGGCCGTAAATGCGCTATATTCGAACAGGCCATTAACAGGCTTTCCATGGGTCGGCCCATTACCGTTTGACCAAGTCAAACGGGCCGGCCTTTTCACCAGAATGGGCCTCTGTTGGGCCATGCCACATGTCGACGTATCATCGGCGCCTCCTGTCCAATGAATGGATGACATCTGTCCAAACGGTGAGCCAACACGTGTTTCCTCCAGCCAATGAGAATTTTACACGTGGAAAATCCTCATTGGTCCGGGCTGTTAGCGGGTTATCGGATCCAAAACCGGACCCGATAGCTTAACGGAGCCCGTTACGGTGGATGCCACGTGTCGGTCACCCTTGACGAAAGCACTTCTATGATGCGCGATTTATCGTCATGGAAGTGGACACTTCCGTGATGATAATTTTGGTAATGTCCTGGAACACTTCTACGACAACATAGGTATGACTATCATGATTCTGTCATAAAATCGTCATGGATGTACATGCATGACAGAAAATGTGACCTACTGTGACAAACACGTATCATCACGGAAGTGTCTTTTTTTTGTAGTGTACGTAATCTAGATTATTGACTCTACTGCAAGTGGGAGACTGAAGGAAATATGCCCTAGAGGCAATACTAAAGTTGTTATTTATATTTCCTTATATCATGATAAATGTTTATTATTCATGCTAGAATTGTATTAACCGGAAACTTAGTACATGTGTGAATACATAGACAAAACAAAGTGTCCCTAGTATGAATCTACTTGACTAGCTCATTAATCAAAGATGGTTAAGTTTCCTAACCATAGACGTGTTGTCATTTGATGAATGGATCACATCATTAGAGAATGATGTGATGGACAAGACCCATCCGTTAGCTTAGCATAATGATCATTAAGTTTTATTGCTATTGCTTTCTTCATGACTTATACATATTCCTCTGACTATGAGATTATGCAACTCCCGAATACCGGAGGAACACCTTGTGTGCTATCAAAGGTCACAACGTAACTGGGTGATTATAAATATGCTCTACAGGTGTCTCCGAAGGTGTTTGTTGGGTTGGCATAGATCAAGATTAGGATTTGTCACTCCGAGTATCGGAGAGGTATCTCTGGGCCCTCTCGGTAATGCACATCACTATAAGCCTTGCAAGCAATGTGACCAATGAGTTAGTTACGAGATAAAGCATTATGGAACGAGTAAAGAGACTTGTCGGTAACGAGATTGAACTAGGTATGATGATACCGACGATCGAATCTCGGGCAAGTAAACATAGCGATGACAAAGGGAATAACGTATGTTGTTATTGCAGTTTGACCGATAAAGATCTTCGTAGAATATGTAGGAACCAATATGAGCATCCAGGTTCCGCTATTGGTTATTGACCAGAGATGTGTCTCAGTCATGTCAAAATAGTTCTCGAACCCGTAGGGTCCGCATGCTTAATGTTCGATGACGATTTGTATTATGAGTTATGTGTTTCGGTGACCGAAGTTTGTTCGGTGTCCCAGATGAGATCACAGACATGACGACGAGTCTCGAAATGGTTGAGAGGTAAAGATTCATATATTGGAAGGTAGTATTAGGACATCGAAATGGTGTCGAGTGGTTCGAGTATTTTACCGGAGTACCGAGGGGTTACCGGAACCCCCCAAGGAAGTATTGGGCCTACATGGGCCTTAGTGGAGAGAGAGGGGAGCCCGCAAGGGGTGGCGCCCCCCCTCCAAGGGAGTCCAAATAGGACAAGGAGGAGGGGGCGCGGTCCCCCCTTTCCCTCTCCCTCTCCCTCTCCTTCCTTTTCCCCTCCGGTGAGAAAGGAAAAAGGGGGGCCCAAATCCTACTAGGAGTGGAGTCCTAGTAGGACTCCCCCCCATGGCGCGCCCCCTTGTGGCCGGCCTCCTCCTCCCCTCCTTTATATACGGGGGCAGGGGGCACCCCATAGCACATTAATTGTTCTCTTAGCCGTGTGCGGTGCCCCCCTCCACAGTTTACTCCTCCGGTCATACCGTCGTAGTGCTTAGACGAAGCCCTGCGCGGATCACATCACCATCACCGTTGCCACGCCGTCATGCTGACGGAACTCTCCCTTGACCCTCTACTGGATCAAGAGTTCGAGGGACGTCATCGAGCTGAACGTGTGCTGAACTCAGAGGTGATGTACGTTCGGTACTTGATCGGTTGGATCGCCAAGACCTTCGACTACATCAACCGCATTAACCTAACGCTTCCGCTTTCGGTCTACGAGGGTACGTGGACACACTCTTCCCTTCTCATTGCTATGCATCTCCTAGATAGATTGTGCGTGATCGTAGGAATTTTTTTAAAATTGCATGCTACGTTCCCCAACAGTGATCGTTCAGTTTTATTGCTATTGCTTTCTTCATGACTTATACATATTCCTTTGACTATGAGATTATGCAACTCCCGAATACCGAAGGAATGCCTTGTGTGCTATCAAATGTCACAAACATAACTGGGTGATTATAAAGATGCTCTACAGGTATCTCCGAAGGTGTTTGTTGGGTTGGCATAGATCGAGATTAGGATTTGTCACTCCGAGTATCAGAGAGGTATCTCTGGGGCCTCTCGGTACTGCACATCATGATAAGCCTTGCAAGCAATGTGACTAATGAGTTAGTTGCGGGATGATGCATTACGGAACAAGTAAAGAGACTTGTCGGTAACAAGGTTGAACTAGGTATGAAGATATCGACGATCGAATCTCGGGCAAGTAACATACGATGACAAAGGGAATAATGTATGTTGTCATTGCGATTCGACAGATAAAGTTCTTCATAGAATATGTGGGAGACAATATGAGCATCCAGGTTCCGCTATTGGTTATTGACCGGAGAGGTGTCTCGGTCATGTCTACATAGTTCTTGAACCCGTAGGGTCCGCACGCTTAACGTTCAATGACGATTTTGTATTATTATGAGTTATGTGATTTGGTGACCGAATGTTCTTCGGAGTCCCAGATGAGATCACGGACATGACGAGGAGTCTCGAAATGGTCGAGAGGTAAATATTGATATATAGGACGATGGTATTCGGACACCGGAAGTGTTTCGTGATGCACCGGGTACTTATCGGGTCACTAGAAGGGGTTCCGGGCACCCCCGGCAAAAGATATGGGCCTTATGGGCCAAGAGGGGAAACACACCAGCCACAAAGGGGCTGGTGCGCCCCCCATATGGGCTGGCCAAATTGGAGTAGAAAAGGGGAAGGAGGAAAGGAAAAAGGGAATAGGATTCCCCCTTTCCCCTCTTCACTTCCTACTCCGAATAGGAATAGGAAATGGAGGAGGCCGAATTGGGAGGACCGCGAGTAGGATTCCTCCTACTTGGGGCGCCCCCTTGGCTGCCTCTCCTCCCCTCCAAACTATATATATGTGGGGGCACCGCTAGAACACACACCAACAATTGTTAGCCGTGTGCGGCGCCCCCTCCACAGTTTACGCCTCCGCTCATATCTTCGTAGTGCTTAGGCGAAGCCCTACATGGATCACTTCACCATCACCGTCACCACGCTGTCAAGCTGACGGAACTCATCTACTCCCTCGACACTTTGCTGGATCAAGAGTCCGAGGGACGTCATCGAGCTGAACGTGTGCAGAACTCGGAGGCGTCGTACGTTCGGTGCTTGATCGGTCGGAACGAGAAGAAGTATGACTACATCAACCGCATTGTCAAACGCTTCCGCTTTCGGTCTACGAGGGTACGTGGACACACTCTCCCCCTCTCGTCGATATGCATCTCCTAGATAGATCTTGCGTGATCGTAGGAATTTTTTTGAAATTGCATGCTACGTTCCCCAACAGTGGCATCCGAGCCAGGTCTATGTGTAGATGATATGCACGTGTAGAACACAAAAGAGTTGTGGGTGGTGATCGTCATACTACTTACCACCAATATCTTATTTTGATTCGACGGTATTGTTGGATGAAGTGGCCCAGACCAACATTACATGACCACGTTCATGAGACCGGTTCCACCGACAGACATGCAACTAGTTTTGCATAAAGGTGGTTGGCGGGTGTCTGTTTCTCCAATTTTAGTTGAATCGAATTTGACTGCGGCCGGTCCTTGTTGAAGGTTAAAAGAGCAGACTTGATAAATCACTGTTGTGGTTTTGATGCGTAGGTAAGAACGGTTCTTACTAGAAGCCCGTAGCAGCCACGTAAAACTTGCAACAACAAAGTAGAGGACGTCTAACTTGTTTTTGCAGGGTATGTTGTGATGTGATATGGTCAAGACATGATGTGATATACGTTGTTGTATGAGATGATCATGTTCTGTAAAAGTTATCGGCAACTAGCAGGAGCCTTATGGTTGTCGCTTTATTGTACAAATGCAATCACCATTTAATTGCTTTACTTTATCACTATGCGTCGGCGATAGTTGTAGAAGCAATAGTTGGCGAGACGACAACGATGCTAGATGAAGATCAAGGTGTCAAGCCAGTGACGATGGAAATCATGATGGTGCTTTGGAGATGGAGATCAAAGGCACAAGATGATGATGGCCATATAATATCACATATTTTGATTGCATGTGATTTTTATCTTTTATGCATCTTATTTTGCTTAGTACGGCGGTAGCATTATAAGATGATCCCTCACTAAAAATTTCAAGGTATAAGTGTTCTCCCTGAGTATGCACCGTTGCGACAGTTTGTTGTGCCGAGACAGCACGTGATGATCGGGTGTGATAAGCTCTACATTCACATACAATGGGTGCAAGCCAGTTTTGCACGTGCGGAATACTCCGGTTAAACTTGACGAGCCTAACATGTACAGACATGGCCTCGGAAAACTGGAGACCGAAAGGTCGAATGTGAATCATATAGTAGATATGATCAACATAGAGATGTTCACCATTGAAGACTACTCTGTAACTGCATCTAGTGCCCCTTAGTGATTTTGCTGTATTGAAGACTTATAGGTTAAGGGACTAATGCGTTTGTGAGTGTACACAGGTCTATAAGTCTATGAGGAGTTTGATATTTATAGAGAAAGTCGACCCCTAAAAATGAATGTCTTCAACTGAAGACTTTGGCTTCTGAAGACTTTGAAAGTGAAGAAATTGGTGTGACCGCGAAGACTTGATATTCATGCGAGGAACATGAAGCGTGAAGACTTTTGTTTTCGTAGTTACGTTTTTCTCTTTCTTGAGTCATAGTAAACACCATACTGTTAAAGGGGGTCGAGGTAAAACTAAGGAAAAGTTTCCAAGTGATGCTCATCTCAAAATCCTACACCTACCAATCCTTTCGAGTGAAGCCATTGGAAATCTCATACAGTTCAGTCAATTTCTTCAGTGACAAAGACGAAGATCTTCTGGTCTCTAAGGATTTTGTTCGGACTGAGGAGTTAGGAATTCGCCAGTGCGGATTGCCTACAAGTGAGGAACAAGATAGCCCTGAGGAATTTGAGAGCTCAAATTTCCGACCGTTGCTGTGCTACGCGCCAGCTGTCCCAAAATATCTACCCACCTAACAGTCATATCATTGAAGGGCATTTATGTCTTATCATGTCGGGCTGCTCCCTAGGCTATAAATAGCTGCCCCATACAACCACTAGTTGGTTGGCTGCTCCGAAAGAAACTGACACTTGTCATTGAGAGCATCCCATCCTCCGAGGACTTTGAGCGAAAATCATCAAGTGAGGAAAACCCAAACCCAAACACCTACAAATCCAAAGTGATTGAGCATCACTGAAGAGATTGTTCCTGTGTGGAACCGACGCTTGTTACCTTTGAGGACTGTGCATCCTCCAGACGGTTAGGCGTCATGGTCTAGAGAATCCAAGAGGAAATTGTGGATCACCGAATGACCGAGTCTATGAAGGTTTGGAAGTCACCTGAAGACTTACCACGAGTGATTGGGCGAGGTCTGGGTGACCTTAGCTCAAGGAGAATATGGTGAGGACCGTGTGTCCAGGACTGTGTGTCCTCAGGTTTAAATACCTAGCCGCTCCAACTAGATGTACGACTGTCACAGCAGCCGGAACTGGTCTACCAAATCACTGTCTTCACCGAGCTACTGGTTCTATTTCCTCAACCTTTCATTTCCTCATTCATATGCTATTGTACTTGAGCGTTACTGTTTGAAGACTTTGACTGAAGACTTTATCAATTTCCTCAGTCCAAATTCTTCAATCACTTTGTCTTTAGCCTGCTTATCTTGTGTTTACGCTACTTGTACGCTGTGCTTGTTTTCATTTCATCATGATGACTGTGCTACTGCTTTGTTATGCTTGCATCTGAGTACTTATTCCGCTGCTAAGTAGTTCGTTGCTTAGGAATTTCCTCACCTTGAAATTCCTCAGTGGTGAATTTGTAAAAATCGCCTATTCACCCCCCTCTAGTCGATGTAACGCACTTTCAGTTGGTATCAGAGCAAGGTACTCCCTTGTTTTGTATGATTTTGGTTTAACTGCCTAGAGTTTTAGTTATGTCGACTGCAGGTATGATCAAGGTCTTTGCTGGGTGTCCTACCTTCGATGGGACGGACTACCCCTACTGGAAGAATAAGATGCGAATTCATCTTGAGGCAATTGACAACGATCTCTGGTACGTGGTGGAAAATGGTGTTCCCTCTGTCACTCCTACCATCAACGCTGCTGATGTGAAGAGATTCAAGCAACTCGACTCTTAAGCGAAGAACATCATATGTGGCCATCTGAGCAAAGGGCAGTATGGCAGAGTGAGTGCTTTGGAGACAGCTAAGCTTATCTGGGATAGGCTATCCAAGGTCAACGAAGGAGTCTCAACATAGCATGACTCTCGAGTTGACGTTCTTCGCAATCTCTTCAACCGCTTCAAAAGACTCGACAATGAAAATGTTCAGCAAACCTTCGATCGCCTCACTAACATCTCAAATGAGCTTCAAGCACTTGGTGCCACTGACATCACCGACCATGAGGTGGTGAAGAAATTGTTGAGATCGCTTGATTCCTCATTTGACACTCTTGCACTGATGATACAAGAACATGGAGACTACAAGTCACTTGATCCCGCTGATATCCTCGAGAGGCTAAACACTCATGAGTTCCAGCTTGCTGAGAAGAGAGATCTCTATGGACCGAGCTATGGCGGATCACGTGCCATGAAGGCCAAGGCAGTCTCTGAATCTGAAGGTGAGGATTCTGGTAGCAGCCTTGGTGATCCTGAAGAACTGAGCTAGGAGCTAGCAATGCTCGTGAGGAAATTCCAGAAGTTCTCAAGGCGTGGTCGCTTTGGAAAATCCTCAAGAAGTGATGACCTGAGATCAGATTCCTCATCCCGTAACTACAAGAGAACTTGCCACAAATGCAAGAAACCTGGTCACCACATTCAAGATTGTCCTCTATGGGAAAAGAAATCAAAGAAGAAGAAATACAAGGATTACAGTTCTGATGACTCAAAGAAGAAGAAGAAATCTTCAAAGTCCTCATTGTCAAAATCCTCGAAGTCTTCATCTCACAAGAAGAGCAACTCCAAAAAGGCTCGAGCATTCATTGGCAAGGAAATGGACTCTAAAGCTGAATCTGGAGAAAATGAGGAAGAGGAGGCATCTGAGGAGTCAGAATCTGGTGTGGAGAGCCTAGCCATCACTACTGCCTTCGTCAGCAAGTCCATCTTCAACTCTGAGGAAAATGACTTCCCCAACACTACTGATGATGGCGATGACGACAACGCTCCCATCTATTATTTCATGGCAAAGGGTGCCAAGGTACTCAAATATCCCTCCTCTGAATCAAGTGAGGATGAATCTGATGAAAACCTCAAGACTAGATATTCTAAACTTGCTAAGATTGCTGTGAAACAACAAAAGGCTTTTGAAAAGGTTCAAAATATGCTAGAAAAAAGCGATGACCTATTGGGTGAAGAAATGGATCACACTTAAACCTTGACTAATAATCTTAAGAGACTTCAGTCTAAGTTTGACAACCTTCAAAGTCATCATAACACTCTTTTATCTGATCATGAGAAGTTTTCTTATGAATTTCTTCAAAGAAATCAAGATCTTGAAAAGTTAAGGGAGAGTTATGAAGATCTTCTGAAGGAACGTGATTCATTGCTTGCTCAAAGGATAAGTGCCGCTCAGGAAGAATTCAATCCACCATGTTTGAAATGCATTGAATGTGAATCTGCTAATTATTCACCTGAAAAATCAAATGCTTCTATTGCTACAAATTCTTCAACTGTCTCTGCCATCACAAATTCCTCATCTGAGGATGCTACTAGTATCACTAACAATGCAGGGCTGAACGAATTGTATGTGACAGGCATGTATAAAAGCCTCAAAGGGCATCAGGCTCTTTGTGATGTGCTTAAAAAGCAGATCCTCAATAGGAACCCTAGGAAAGAGGGTATTGCCTTTGAGAGGAAACTCAATGCTGATGGGACCTACTGGAAACCTGAGCAGTATCCCAAAACCTCATGGGTTGCTGCAAAAGGACCTCCAGTAGATCCATCCACTTTATCTCGCTTTACATGTGAGTCTTCATATTCTTCTGATGAGTCATTTGACTCCAACTATAAACTGTTCAAAAATTAGAATGGTGAAGTATTTGCTAGTTATGTTGGCACTAACTACAAGAACGGTCCCCCTATGAAGAAAATCTGGGTTCCCAAAAGGTGCCTTGAAAGTCTTCAGGTGAATGTCATCATGACACCACCTGTGAAGAATAGGAACCCCAGATCAAATTCTTCATATGGTCCAAAGTCTTCATATGGATCCAAGTCCTTATATGGATCAAATTCCTCACGTGGATCAAAATCCTCATATGAACATCATCGTGCTAACACTTCTGTTTCACAGGGAAAGACAAAAGGCTATGAATATGTGCATTATTCTTCAAATCATTATGTTCATAAGTCCTCGAAGAATTTCTCTGCTTATTCATATGCTTACCCTAACCCCTCTTCTGTGAAACAAAGTGGATTGGCTTCTATGCCACCTTTTTCTTATGGATCTCGCAGAATGATGAACTCTTTGCCACCCCTCCAGATGTGGGTGGTGAAGAAAAAGAACTAATCTCTTATGCAGGGTCAGGTCTCCAGACGAACTTAAACGTCTGAAGAATTTGCCGGAGACCTGAATATGCTTGAAAGGACGCAAGCTAATCATGAAGAAATGAATTTTGATTTCTAACGTCCTCATACTGCTATACCTATTCTATTGCTTGATGAAATTGATCTGATGAATTTGATGTCATATTCTTCACTGATGAAGTATATGAGTTCGTAAGATGCACTACTTCATCTGTAGGATGATCAACCCAAAGCCACTGAGTGGGTCCTCGACAGTGGATGTACAAATCACATGGATGGTGACAGGAACTTATTGATGGACACTGCTTTATCTCCATCGCATCTGAAGCATATCACCTACGCTGACAAAGGCAAAAGCAAGGTATTGGGTCTAGGTAAGGTTGCGACCTCAAAGGATCGACACATGGACAAAGTCATGCTTGTCGAGTCCTTAGGATTCAACCTCATGTATGTCTCAATGCTTTGTGATCTTGATATGGTTATTGTCTTTGGCAAGTATCGTTGTGTTGTGGTCATGGAAGCTGACCATTCGAAAGTCTTCGAAGGCTTTAGGATAAGAGACATGTATATTGTTGATTTCTCTACAGCACCACAACCTGCTACATGTCTACTTGAAAAAGCTTCAGAAGGCTGGCTATGGCATCGACGACTTGGTCATGCTGGAATGAGGAACTTGCACACTCTCGCGAAGAAGAAGCATGTCATTGGCATCGAGGATGTAAAATTCCTCAAGGATCACGTGTGTGGAGCTTGTGAAGCTGGAAAGATGACCAAGGCCAAGCATCCCTCAAAGACCATCATGACTACCACTCGTCCATTTGAATTGCTTCACATGGATCTCTTTGGCCCTACTCATGATGCCACATTCACTAATGATGCATCTTTATATGGCTTTGTTATTGTTGATGACTATTATCGTTACACATGGGTGCATATCGTCACTTACAAATATGAAGTGCAGGAAGTCTTCAAACGATTTTTCTCGAGGGCTTCAACCAACTTTGGTGTGAAGATCAAGCACATCAGAAGTGACAATGGGACCGAGTTCAAGAATACCGGTCTTGATGACTATCTTGATGAACTTGGTATTACTCACGAGTTATCTGCTCCTTATAGTCCTCGGCAGAATGGCATCATGGAGCGCAAGAACAGGACTCTTGTTGAGATGGCTCACACTATGCATGATGAATACAAGACGCTTCGTCACTTCTGGCCTGAGGCAATTGATACTGCGTGCCACATCATCAACAGGGTATATCTTCACAAATTCTTCAAAAAGACCTCATAAGAACTCCTCACTGACAAGAAACCCAATGTGAGTTATTTCAAAGTCTTCGGTGCTAAATGTTGAATTAGAGATCCTCATCACAATTCTAAATTTGCACCGGAAGCACATGAAGGTTTTATGCTTGGTTACGGAAAGGACTCGCACACCTACAGAGTCTTCAACACCGTTCACCACAAGGTTGTTGAAACTGTAGATGTGCGGTTCGATGAAACTAATGGCTCGCAAAGAGAGCACCTACCTCTTGTGCTAGATGAAAAGTCTCCTGAGGAATCCATCAAGTTCAAGGCTACTGAGGATGTCATTCCTACCGAAGAATCTACTGAAGAAGTCATTCCAGAACGTGAAGAACGTCATGCTGGTGCACATGAGGAAAATGGCTCTGAAGAAAATGTTGAGCCTACTCAACGTCGTCAACCCGCTCACCCTCGCGTTGCAAATGAAGTGCAGATCGAGAAAATCATCAGTGATATCAACGCACCAGGTCCTCTCACACGCTCAAAGGCTTTACATTTGTCTAACTTTTGTGGGCACTTTGCTTTTGTCTCTATCACAGAGCCCACCAAAGTAGATGAGGCATTTCTGGAGCCTGAGTGGATTCAAGCGATGCAAGAGGAATCGCATCAATTCAAGCTCCACAATGTCTGGGAACTTGTCAAGCGACCAGACCCACACAAGCACAATATCATCGGCACCAAATGGATCTACCACAACAAGCAAGATGAAAATGGCCTCGTGGTGAGGAATAAGGCACGGCTTGTAGCTCAAGGCTACACACAGGTTGAAGGAATTGATTTTGATGAAACTTTTGCTCCTGTTACTAGACTTGAGGCTATTCACATATTGCTTGCTTATGCTAACCATCATAATATCATCTTATATCAAATGGATGTGACAAGTGCATTCCTCAATGGTAAGCTTGAGGAAGAAGTATATGTTGCTCAACCCCCAGGTTTTGAAGATCCAAAGCATCCTGACAAAGTCTTCGGACTCACTAAGGCCCTCTATGGCCTCAAGCAGGCCCCTCGGGCGTGGTATGATACTTTGAAGGAATTCCTCATGAAGAAAGGCTTCAAACCAGGTTCACTTGACCCAACTCTTTTCACCAAAACCTATGATGATGAGTTATTCATGTGCCAAATATATGTTGATGATATCATCTTTGGCTATACTGACCAAGTTTACAATGACGAATTTGCCTACATGATGAGTGAGGAATATCAAATGTCTATGATGGGAGAATTGAAATTCTTCTTAGGTCTTCAAATTCGTCAACAGCGCAATGGTATCTTCATATCTCAGGAGAAATACCTCAAGGATGTGTTGAGGAAATTCGGCATGCAAGATTGCAAAGGCGTCAAAATCCTTATGCCCACAAATGGCCATCTATGCATTGATGAAAATGGTATTGACTTCGATCAAAAGGTATACCGCTCCATGATTGGATCTTTATTGTATCTATGTGCATCTAGGCCAGATATTATGCTTAGTGTTTGCATGTGTGCCCGTTTTCAAGCTACACCGAAGGAATCACACCATAAGGCTGTGAAGCATATTCTTCGATATCTAGCTCACACTCCAACACTTGGATTATGGTATCCAAGGGCTCGGATTTTGATCTCACTGGACACTCAGACTCTGACTATGCTGGTGATCGTGTGGACCGCAAGTCAACATCAGGCACATGCCATTTCCACGGACGATCCTTGGTATGTTGGTCCTCGAAGAAACAGAACTGCGTATCACTCTCTACTGCTGAAGCTGAGTACATTGCTGCTGGTTCGTGCTGTGCTCAATTGCTATGGATGAAGCAAACCCTCAAGGACTACGTCACCAATGTGAAGAATGTGCCACTCTTCTGTGACAATGAGAGTGCCATCAAGATTGCTCATAACCTAGTTTAGCACTCGAAGAAAAAGCACATCCAGATTCGTCATCATTTTCTTCGTGATCATGTGTTGAAGGGCGACATCTCAATTGAGCACGTGAAGACTGAAGAACAGCTAGCCGATATCTTCACAAAGCCCTTGGATGAGAAGAGATTTAGCAAGTTGCGGTGTGAGCTAAATATCCTAGAATCTTTGGATGTTCTTTGAAAAGGACACACATCCTAACACTTATGCAAAATTGATGACTTAGATGTGCAACACACAAAGTAACGTTTTTCTTCAATCAATGAAGACTAACCCTCTAAGTGTGAAGAAATTAACGAAGAATTTGATTCTCAGAGCCCTACGAAAATTGTATGCGGCGTCTGAAATCATCATTCTTATACAGTGGGTCACGCCACCAACAAAAGTTGAAAATCTTCAATTTGAGTTTTTCTTCAGTTTTTGAATTTCCTCGGTTATTCAAATTCTTCAACTTTGCATTGTCTTCACTCTTTCCGTCGTTGTTCTTCATTGACTATATATATATATATTTGAGTTTTCAGTCCTCTACAGCATTCACTTATTACTAATTCTTCAAGTTGACTTTTCTGCTAAGTGAATGTGATCGGACATGTCCCCCTCTATGCTAAACTCAACCCAGTCTATTCACAAATTCTCCATGTGCGTTCTATTTGAAAACCGTTCAAAATCTTCACTGTCTCCTTGTCAGCTGAAGAATTTGCGAACGAAACTTTAAAATATTCATATCTCAATTTTCGGCTTTTCCCGCTCAAACCGTTCCGCATCCCACGATATGATTTATCTGTTCACCCACGATCTCCACCTCACTGTACGTGGGTGACACATGTCGCTAGGATGAGAAGGGTCAAGGCCACGTTCGTCCATTTTCCTCGGGCGAGAGGTTTTTCACCTCGGTTATAAATACCCCTCTTCCTCCTCAGACCGCATTTACCTTGCTCGACCTCACTCCCCTCACTCAAGCTCTCTGACCTAGCGCCGCCGCTACTTTCATCATTGCTGGTGAGGAAGAGTTTCACTTCCTCGACCTCGTCGCCGTGGTACTCGCGCTGGCCGCAGAAATCTTCACTCCGCCGCTGTCGTAGTTGTCTTCCGCCGCCAAGTTAGGGCGTGGAAGATCTGAACGGATGAACTTCCCATCTACAACTCTCAGTTTGTCGTGTTCTTCGTCAAGGGTAAATAAAATCCATTTTTACTGCCCTTGTTGATTCTGATGATTTCCGCAAAATCTTCAAAAGGTGTTTATTCTTCAATTTCCACACACGTAAACACCTCACATGCATCTGTTCTTGATTTGTTTATCTAAGCAACGTTTTTCTTCAAGATTCCTCAATTGTGTGGATTTTTTAATCTATACAACTCTGGAACCTAAGTCAAAGAATGCTTATTGAAATTCCTGAAGACACCTCTGGTCATATTCCTCAAACTTGTTCTTTTTGAAAAACTTCTGAGAACACATATGACCTCTCCAAATTCTTCGCACCTATACTCTGTTCACAGGTACACATGTCCGCTACTGAATCACTAGGTTCTCATCAACTTAATTCATTTGCAGCGTTCCTCGAAGACAAATTGCATACCTCTTCAGAAAATTCCATTGTTCAAAATCCTCTGCTGAAGAAAATGGCTGATGGCAAGAGACCTCAGAAGGGAGGGAAGAAATTGGAAGTAAACACTGCCTTTGAGATTCCAGATGACATCTATGAGGAATATTGCACTCCTGATGAAGCCAAACATGTCAAGGAGAACAAGAATCAGCGCAAGGTGTGCATACAGAGGATAGAGAGGAGATGGGCACGGGAATGGAGGGAGTACCGATATGTCACTCCTAAGTACCTGAAGAAATTCGCTTTACACCCTCCTTGCCCAAGACCTCCACTGGCACCTGGCCAAGAAGCTGATCCCTCTAGCCTCAAGCGCGGTGAGGACTATCCAGATGAATGGGCCAAGCGGCAAGCCAAGTTGGCCAAAATGGCCAGAGAAGCAGTGAAGAGATTCAATGAAGACTCTGCTGCTGCCGCTGCTGAGGCCTCTGCTAGCAAGCCCAAGAAGCCTGCGCACAAGCCCAGTTCCTTAGCCGCAATGCCCTCACGGCCAAGCTCATCTAAGCCCTCATGGCATATTCCTCAAGCAGCTCCAGTCCCCTCTGTTCCAAGACCTTCAGCTGCTGTTGCAAAGTCCTCCGCACCTGCGCATCTCGCCTCTTGCCAAAGGACCACTGGCATCTCAATTGCTTCAGGAGCATCTGCAAGTTCTTCAGCTCCTCCGCAGTCCTCAAAAAGACCCAACTTTGCTGAAGACAAAGGCCACTGCTGGACGAGGCACAAGACCAAGTCCTCACAAGAAGCAGGTTGCCTTCCATGTACCGTCGAGTGAAGATGAAGTTGATGATGATGAACTAGCTGAAATCATCAGAGACAGACAGCAACGGGCCGCTAGAGCCAAAGGTACCAATGTGCCTCTTCTGCTGGATCCCAAGTTGATCCTAGACTTCATTGATCTCTGGCACAAGGACCCCAACACTCCTATGCTTGATTTCAATCTTACATCTGGCCAAAGTCACATGTTGGCAGCCTTCATAGGCGAGGAAAAATGGAAGTTTTAAAAAGCCAGGCAACTGAAGAAAGCTTAGTACAAGAAGGAGCGATTTCTGAAGAAGAACATTGTCAAAATGACAACTAATGAACTTGTGGCCATGCAAGCTGAGATCAAAACACACAGTGACGAATTTGACGCATACCGTGCAGATTGGCTAGGAGCCAAGATCAGATTCGTCAGAATGGCGGAGGGATTCACCTCAAATGTTGCAGCCCTAACGCAACATGAAATTCCTCAGGCTGAAGCTTCTGCACAGCCAACTGAAGAACATGCCAGCACCGCTGATGAAAATCAGGCTGCTGAAGAAAATGAGAGCACCAGGGCTGATGAAGAAATTCCAGCCGCTAAAGAAACTGCCAGGGCAACCTCTAGTGTTGAGCCTGAAGAACAAGCCAGGCCAGTTGAAGCATCTGCTACTGCGGCTGAAGAAACTGACAATGCCAGGGCAACTGCATCAGTTGCGCCTGAAGAAACTACACCAAATTCATCTGCTCCTCCTGCACCAATGACAAGTCCTATCCTTCCTTCTGCATCAGAAGTGAAGAAAACCAAAGCTACGGAGCAAGCAGCTATGAAGAAAAGGAAAGCATCTGCTTCCTCAGAGTCTTTAGCTCCAAATAAAGTGAATACTTTGACGAGCTCCTATGAAAATCCCATAGATGCTATTCCTGTATCAAGCATGCCATCAAAGGAGATTGTTCCCTTTGGTGAGGAATATGTGATTCCAAGTGAATCTGATGAAGAAGATCCTTCTGCTGCTACGACAGAGCAGATTGATGAAGAAATTGAAGTGGACAACATCACTTCAAATCCACTGGTCTCATCACCCGTGCCTCAGTTCACAACTGAAGAGGCAGGCATTAAGGAAATTGATGAAGAAGATGAAGATGTGGACATTGGGTGTACAACACCAATTCTGAATGATGACTACTGGGAAAGTCATCACCCCAATTCACCTCTGTTCACACCTCTACAACAGATTCCTCAGTCCCCGGTCCAAACTGAAGAAATTCACATGGGCTCTGAAGAACGCCAAGCTTCTCTTCTCACCATTCCTGAAGAAGTACCAGCCACTAGTGCTGATGTAAATGTTGCTAAAGAAATGGAGACCCAAGCAGCTGCTGATGACTTTGCTCCTGAAATTCCTCAGCCTATGGCTCCAGTGGCTATACCTCAAGAGGCTGTGAAGACATCAACTGCAAATCTTCAGCCCAAGCCACAGAATCCTCATTCCAAGAAGCAGAAGTTCAAAGCTGAAGACTTCTTCAATGAGCACATTTCTTCACTGACTATAATCCTTATGACTCTTCTCGTCTTCGACGCAAGCGTTTTTGGACTACTAGCTAGATGAACTTCTATTCTTCACTGCTATTCGATAAGGACAAGATCTTTGACCATGAGCAAATCCCTCATGTGGATATGGAGTCGCTGCCCTGTTTCACCCCAGTACTCGGTGTTCTTCATGACGCTGGGCTGCTCAATTTCTGCACCGACATCTGCGACTGGAATGAAGAACTCATTCTTCAGTTCTATGCCACGTTGCACATCATTGGCAATGTTGAAGATGTCAATTCATGGGTATTGGACTGGATGACAGAAAATACTCACTACAAAGCACCAGCCACTGAATTGCTTCATGCCGTCCCTGTCAGTCCTACCATTGAAGGTGCAAGGCTCATCTATGCTGACCCTGAACTATCAGATCATCTGATACAAGTGCTGATGAAGCCTTTGAAGCAAGGTCAAGCTCCGAGAACCAAATTCCTCGTCAAGGAACTATTTTATGTGCCAAGGACTATCTATAGGATATTGACTAAAACCCTCAGTCCTATCAAAGGCCACAACTCTGATGAAGAAGAGGTTGTCGGCATCATGAAGAATCTGCTTTTCAACATCATACATGGTATTCCTATCAACTACCACGATTTCTTCATGAGGACTTTGGCCAATGTCACTCTGTCACCATTTGAATTGAAGCCTTACGCTCCTTGGATTATGAGATTCCTCAGATCAAGGTCTTCAATTCATTACAAGGCTGGTTTTCAAAATCACCTCAGCTACTTGCCGCCTATTGAAGTCCTCAAACGGACTATTTCCTCTGCTGATGAGAAGGGTGAGGACACTGTTATTGATGAAGGAACTCGTCCATTGGATGGACAGTTTCGCAAAGTTGTATCCTACTCCACCAATGATGACTCTGCCACTCATGACACTGCCGCAAATGCTTCAAAACAAAATCCTCAAGCCACTGCTCCAAGGGTGATGACTGATCGTGAGCTTCTCCTCAGTCTTCATCAAAAAGGTCGATGGCAACCACAAATGGGTTAAGCGATAGTTTGGTTCAATTCTTCAGAACATGACAATCACGCAAAACACTATGAAGAAGAACCATTACTATCTGCATGAAGTGTTTGATCGCACCTGGGCTATACTGTCTCACCTCTATGGTGAAGAAGATCTCAAGCAAATGGGCTTCAAGCAGGACTTTGACTGGTCTCAGCCACCGTCGAAGAAATTCAAGAAGGTCAAAGTTCCTCACTTGGTGGCCAGCTCATATTCTTCATCGCGCGAGACTGATGAACATGAAGACTTGAACGACACTACGGCAGGCCCTACATCAACGGACGACCCCAACAACGCTGGCGCTCCTCCATCAACAACATGATGATATTCTTCAGGGGCGTTAGTCCTCATTTTTCGTCCCTTTTGGTCATTCGATGACAAAGGGGGAGAAATTTGAGTTAGTCTTCAAGCGGGTCTCTATATATGGGTGTTTTTTTGCTAAGTTACAACTCTCATTCTTCTGAAGTATTTGTTGGATCAAGTTGTAAACTTAAGTCCGATGGTGGTCTGATACTTTTGCTCTGTTTTTCTGCATGCTATTTCCTCATATATGTTAATGCACGCATGCTGAATTACATCAGTCACCATATTTCATCATGCATTTCAAATTCTTCATATCATATGTTAAATGCGTATATGAATTACAAGATATAGGGGGAGATCTCCATGATTCTACTCTACAATGTGCATTGCTATTCAAGCAAATTCCTCACAGATGCACATCTTCAGGGGGAGTTCGTCTATATCTTGCAATCAATTTCCTCAATATCAGTATTTACACTTCATATGTTTATCCCCCTCGAAAACTTAACCTATATTGTCATCAATCACCAAAAAGGGGGAGATTGTAATTGCATCTAGTGCCCCTTAGTGATTTTGGTGTATTGAAGACTTATAGGTTAAGGGACTAATGCGTTTGTGAGTGTACACGGGTCTATAAGTCTATGAGGAGTTTGATATTTACAGAGAAAGTCGACCCCTAGAAATGAATGTCTTCAACTGAAGACTTTGGCTTCTGAAGACTTTGAAAGTGAAGAAATTGGTGTGACCGCGAAGACTTGATATTCATGCGAGGAACACGAAGCGTGAAGACTTTTGTTTCATAGTTTCGTTTTTATCTTTCTTGAGTCATAGGAAACATCGCACTATTAAAGGGGGTCGAGGTAAAACTAAGGAAAAGTTTTCAAGTGATGCTCACACTACAAAAAAATACACTTCCGTGATGATACGTGTTTGTCACAGTAGGTCACATTTTCTGTCATGCATGTACATCCATGACAAATTTATGATAGAATCAAGATAGTCATACATGTGCTATCGTAGAAGTGTTCCATGACATTACCAAAATTATCATCACGGAAGTGTCCACTTCCATGACGATAAATCACGCGTCATAGAAGTGCTTTCGTCAAGGGTGACCGACACGTGGCATCCACCGTAATGGAACGCCGTTAAGCTATCGGGTCCGGTTTTGGATCCGATAACCCGTTAACAGCCCCGACCAATGGGGATTTTCCACGTGTAAAATCATCATTGGCTGGAGGAAACACGTGTCAGCTCACCGTTGGGACAGACGTCATCCACTCATTGGACCCAAAGCGCATATGATACGTCGACACGTGGCACGGCCCAATAGAGGCCCATTCCTGTGAAAAGGCCGGCCTGTTTGACTTGGTCAAAAGGTGGCGGGCCGGCCCACGACAAGCCTGTTAATGGCATGTTCGCATATAGCCCATTTACAGCCCGCTAACCCAGGGCCCGTTTACAACCAATCCGAATTAGGCCCAGTAGCGTCATCTGGGCCGTCCAATGTAATTCCAGCCCGTTTTAACTTCCGGCCCATGTATGGCCCATGACGTCTTTTGGCCCATATGAGGCCCTTAGTAACCCTCGGCCCATTAACGGCCCGTGGTAAAACTGGCCCGTAATGAACAGTGTATCACTTTATACCCATTAACGGCCCATTATTCCGTCGGGCCGTTTCCAGCCCATGTTATCTTTCGGCCTTCTTAGGGCCCATTTATTCTTGGGCTCATTTCCAGCATTCGTTTACTTTCGGCCCGTTACTGTCATTTTCTGCTTGTGGGCCAAATACAGCCCGTGGTTACAGTCGGCCCGTTTGTGGCCCGTTAATACGTTGGGCCATTTTCATAGCGTCATCAAATACGGCCTATCAACGACGGCCCGTTATGGTCGGCCCATGAACGGAAGATTTCAACTCTAGCCCATTTTACAGCCATGATGTGGTCTGTTATTGGCCCATGTTTGGCCAACCGATCATACGGCCCGTAGAAGGCCCATTGATGATACAGCCCGTAGAAGGCCCATTGTGTCTACGCCCCGTAGAAGGCCCATTGTGTCTACGCCCCGTAGAAGGCCCATTGTTTCTACGGCCCATAGGAGGCCCATGTTAACTACAGTAAATATGTAGCCCATTGTTAATGTGGCCTAGTTTTGAAAAATAGGTTATTCCGGTCACTAGCAAACCGCGGAAAAAGAACTGCACTGACTATAAGAAAACAAATAAACAAGACAACGGAAATAAATAAGCAAGTAACTTACGCAAGGCTATCACGACTATTACACATATTACATCCACTGGGCATCAAAGTTCGCCACAAATGCAAATATAGGGAACAAAGCAGCATATAAACGCCGCAACAAAACAAGTCCAGAACTGAAACCACTTCAGAAGAGCTCAAGAAACAATATCCTGGGTACCCATAATGCTGGCAAGATGCTTAGCAAGCTTATTAACTTTCTCTTGTTTGGCGCTTAAATCCTCCAGCACTTGCTGTTGCACCAGAAAGTATGCATCTGAATTCTGCAGGGACTTCCTCAGTCCTTCGGCTTCCTGTCGCATAACATCTGATCGATGTCTTTCAACTTGAAGTTGATACTCAAGAAGCCGAACTGATTCAGGCAACGAGTACGAAGAGCTGGTGCCGGTAGTAGTAGCCAGTAACTCGAACACTACATCAAGACAGGACTTTGGGGTTGTCTTAGTGTCTTCAATATAGTTTTTATCAGCTTTCTTGGAGAACAACAGGGATGTCTCACTATCTTGAACCTGATCTGCATTACTTCCTTTACCATTGCATAACGGGGTACTCTTCTCCACTATTTTATCCGCGTTCTAAAGGAGAAACAAACAAACACATCACAGGTTTACAATGTTGTATATGAAACTCATTTTGGTAAACCAGTTCAGTAGTAAGGTGGACAGGATAACAGCATGAAACAAACATATATCTATGTAGTATGGTCACTGTATGGTCTATATCATTCTAGTTTATGTTGCCAAATCAAGATAGATACAGTTCGAATCATATCTATTTAAGACAAAGCAGCATAGACAGAATATAAGTGTGGGAAACTACACAGCAATAACAACACTTGTAATGTGCATGGCATGAGAACATAATTGTTTATTCAATTGAAACTGAAATCAACATAGAGCAAGTTACAACAGCAAACACGTTAAAGAAACAGGTTTAAAACATACCTGTTGTGCCATTGGAGTTTCAATTGCATCCTTCAAATTTGAAATTAGTTGGTATGAGTAAATACAGTAGTATGAACCATAGCTACGGAACCTGACCTGAGAACAATTCTTCTTCTGCTTTAAGCGTTGACTTGGGGTTCGGAGTGGTGGTCCTCGTGCTTTGGGCACTGCAGTTGCCTTACTAGCTGCTCGTGTTTGGGTGCTCTGTGGTGGAGACGGTGCTGTGTCAACGGGAACTGGGTTACTATCTGCTGGGGTTGGGGTTAAAAGGGGTGTAGCTGGTTCTCTGTCCAACTGGGTAGGGGTACAATCTGCGTGAGTCTGGGTTATGTGTGGTGGGGCTGGTTCTTGGGCAAGTACAACCGTGGTTCTATCTCCATCGACAGGTAGCACGATCTTTTCTGAAGACCGTGTTTTTACTCCCAAAGATACTGCCATCACCCCCTCCAATTGAAATGGCTAATAAACAAGATAAGTAATTGAATGTGCAGACATTGTAAGATAGACAGGTGCAATGGATGGTAGGGAAGAAAACAGGGCATGAAATAATTCACATTTATGTTGTCTAACCAAACAGAATAGCAGGACATAATTTCAAATATATGATGGCTAATTAAACAGGATAGCATGACACAATTTCACATGTATGATGGCTAACTAAACAGGATAGAATGACATACTTCAAAATATGATGATTATGTAAATAGGATGACATGATATAACTATACGATGTGTCTATTAAAGTGGTTGGCATGCCATAAATCACAAACATGCCGTCGATGGAAAAATGATGGCATGATATAATTCACGGATAGAATGACATAATTCAAAATATGATGACTATGTGAACAGGATGAGATGATATAACTATATTATGTCTTTAGAAAATGGGTTGGCATGCCATAATTCAGATACATGCTGTCTATGTAAACATCATGGCATAATATAATTCAAATATATGATTTATATACTAAGGAAGTGAGCAGAGGGCAATCACATATATGATGTGTCAACTAAGGAGATGGCATTCAATATCGTGTATATGATGTAAAAACTAAGCATTGCAATACAACATATGCATGATATGAGTAATATAACCCTGCCAAGTTTGAGCATACACCTCAGGGGGGATAATAGGACTGGTCATCTGCCTCTGAATCCTCCTCTAAAGAGCTATCTGTAACCAGCAACATATCTGCTTCACCAGGTAGCATTGTCTGCTCTGAAGACCTTGTTTTCACTCTAGATTTCTCCATCACCAATTCAAATGGCTGATGCACAGGAAGAGTAGTTGAATATACAAACATTGTCGACAAAAGCAATGAGAAATACAAAAAAAGGACGGCATGATATAATTCACATATATGACGCTTGGCTAAACAGCATGGCTTTGCATAATTCACATATATAATGCCTTGTAACAAGATAGCATTGCATAATTCACATATATAATGTCTTGCAAAAAGATGGCATTGCATAATTCACATATATGGTAATTAGACACTAAACAGGTGGCATTCACACAAATCATGTCTAAACTAAGCAAATGACATAGCAATGCAAGATACCATACGCACGATATGAGCAACATAACCCTGGCAAGTTAATTAGAGCATACACCTCGGTGGGGAAATAGGACTGGTCATCTGTCTCTGAATCCTCCTCTGAGGAGCTATCTGTAACCAGCGAGATATGCGCTTCGTCAGATAGCATAGTCTGCTCTAAAGACCTTGTTTTCACTCCAGAATTTTCCATCACCGTGTCAAATGGCTGATGCACACGAACAGTAGTTGAATGTACTAACATTGTTGACAAATGTAATACGTAATGAAAAAAAAGGATGGCCTGATATAATTCACATATAAGATGACTGGCTAAGCAGGATGGCATTGCAAAATTCACATATATGATGTCTGGCTAAACAAGATGGCATTGCATAATTCACATAAACAATGAATAAACTAAACAGATGGCTTTCACACAAAGCATGTCTAAACTAAGAAGTTGAAATATTTGATGTATAAAGTAAGCAATGCAAGGCACCATATGCATGATATAACCAACATCAGCATGCCAAGTTAGAGCGAAGACCTCATGGGGTAAATAGGAGTGGTCTTCTGCTTCTGAATCCCCCTCAGAACAGTTATCTTCCTCTTGATTATGATCCGAAATGGGTGGAGGGGGGCTGCCTTTGCGCCCACCATGGAGCGACGTCTGCATGAAATTTTATTGCCACGCAAGGCTCGTCTCTTTTGCTCTACATGTTCAGTGCCATTGTGTATAATAACTGACATGCATAGGAATAAAACATAGTGAGATTATGTAAGGAGTGCATGCACAAATCCAGAGTGATGGTAGCAAACTGTGGATAGACCCAAAACCAATGATAGCAGGTAGATAATAGCTTTAGTTAAAAAATACAGATAATGGCTCCTTTAATGTTTGTTTGCACCCAACATGAAACTCATAGTAGACACCCGAGATTAACCAGATAGTAGACAGATAGTACTGATTGTTGCCCCAATATGTACCCCACAACCATTTAAAAACTCAAGTTTCAGCATAAGTTTGGACCTGAGTCGGAGTCTAATAGGTGAACACGACGATAAAGTAGCATGTCATCATATTAAGCGATGCATAACGTAAGCAGACACGGAAGAGTGCGACCTCTCTTGCGGACCCGTGTAGTCCTCAAGGTCATCTGCTCAGTTGATGATGGTAATGCAGTTGTCATGGCTGCCGGCGGCGGGGAAGAAGATCTGAGGCGGCGAAAGACAGTCTGGAGAGTGGATCCCTGCTATGGTGAACCCTTCCGTCGTTGGAGCAGCTGAGCTGGGGTGGAACACAGCACCGCAGGAGCAGGACAAACCACACAAGGTTTTCTTTGACACATATCTGTAACAGAAGTAATTGTGTAAGGGCTTGTTTGAATTTGAGGATTCTAACAATGCAGGTATAGGAAATAGACAAGAATAGGATAGGAATGCACGTGCAAAACAAAGAATTTAAAAACACAGGATTTTTGCCAATCTGGGTGTTTGGTTCACAAGAATTGGAAGATCACAGGATGCAAAGAAGCATGGTGAGATTAAGTCAAACCACAAGAAGTGTACAACCTCTTTGGCAAAGCCATGTCGATCTCAGCGTGATTGGGTTGGCCGGTGAGGATGCTCCGGCTGACTTGGCTGTCGGAGAAGGGGAAGAAGATCTTAGGCGTCTGGAGATGGAGCCCGAGGTACTGCTCCGCTGTGATGGAGGGTTTCGTCGTTGGAGCAACTCCGGTGAGTTGTACGACGCCGAGGCTGAAGCAGGACAAGAGAGACAACGTTAACTTGAGTGGAATTCTAATAGCATCTCCAATAGATGACGTAAAATACATAACCACAAAGTGCTAAATGTATACATCAGCCGCTCATCTCTGAACTTAACTGTCGAAACTGAATTTAACAGTCGAAAATGAACTTAACTGTCGAAACTGAATTTTGCTGTCGAAACTAAACGCACTAGAGGTGAGGCTACACGTCAGTCGACTAACTTTTTCATCTCTGGTCAGTCGATTTTGCAGCCGTTGGATACGAAATCAAGGGCCTGCAGTTCATCTTCAACCTCCACCCCCTGAGCCGCCAGCCACCATCGGCCAAACAGCCGCCCCCCGCCGCCCGCGGCCGGCGGTGCGCCGCCCCGCCCGCCCCCCCACCGCCGGTCCACCGCCGCCCCGGCCATCCCTCTAGGCCCTTGCCCCCTCCCCCCCCCCCCCGCCCCCGTGCCGAGCTTTTTCTCCGGCGATCCCCACGCCACCGCCCCACCACCGCCGGCGACCACCGCCCCCACCCTGAGCCCTAAGATAGATAGTGGGGTACTTCTCCAGCGAGCCCCCCTCCCCGCTGCGGCTGGTTCTTCCTTAACTCCGGCGAGCCCCCCCCCCCCCCCCCACCCCCTAAAAATCGACTGACCCAACAGTCGATTCAGTCGACTAAAGTGTAGCTAAATCGGAGCAGCATCGCAAGCAAGAGCAAGAGCGAGAGCAGCAGCGCGAGCAAGAGCAAGAGCAAGAGCAAACCAGGCAAGGGACCGAGAGCAAGAGTAGAGCAGCAGTGCGAGTGAGAGCTAAAGCAGCAGCAGCTCCTACTGATGTGGACGTCGCCGCCGAGGGAGCGACGCCATGGAGGAAGTGGCTGGCGACGCTGCGGTGGATGGAGCCGCGCCGTGTCGGCTCGGCACCGAGCGCCGGCAGCACCGTGAGATTGAATCAAGAAGAAAATGCGGCGATTAGTGTACAACCTCTTTGGTGGCGCCGATTAGGCCGCAGCTTTATCCAAGGAAACGGTGATGCTGATGCTCTTCTAGTGGTGTAGGTGAAGACGGCGGTGTGGGAATGGAGGTGGCGTGAAAGACGAGGGGAACGTCGGGGCAGCTCCTTGGAGGTGGAGGACGGGGTGGCTGAACCGGCGGGACGACCAGATCGACGACGGATCCTCATCCGGTACGGTAGATGAGGGACGTCGAGGTGTTGCTGTGGACGACGTTGTCGGGGAAGAGGCTCCGGCTGGGTGGTGGACGGAGGAGGGTGTGGGGCTTCGCGGGTTTTTCCGGCCTCAGTGTACGAATGGGTGGGCGGATGGGATGGGAGTGGGGAACCATGGCTTAGGGACGCGCTTGTCCGAAATGTGGGGTAAGTTACGAAAGTACCCCCACCGATTTGAGGCGGTTCTTTCGGTTCAGGGTTATCACGAGCATTTCGCGTGTCGGGATTTCACAGGAGGTGGGAGTTTTCGCGTGCGTTGTAATTTTGGAATAGCAAGGCGCGGGTTGAGATGGAGGGAGTTGTCGGAGCACAACAAGACAAAAATATATCTTAAATATTTCGGGCTAACAAGGCGCGGGTTGAAATTTCTGGACAGGCCTAACGTGTACTGTACCAAATCAATTCGCACTACAAATGTCCAAAACATTGAATTCATGTTATGTTCAATTAAAATATTTCGCTACATGTATAATGCATGCAACCTAGTACTCAAATGAACGTTTTAGTGCATTCCAAACGTATATACTACCGCTTCAATATGAACTAAATTTGAATTCGTTTCTCTATTTGAATAAGATCTACAATAATGATTGTTGTGAAGTCAAAGCGTTTGAATTCGTTTCTCTGTTTTAATAAGATCTACAATCGTCATTATTGTCAAGTTAAACCATCGTTTGTGTATTATCTTCACAGCACACCACATGATTAGTCTCGAGTTACATATGAACTATGTGTACTATATGAACTCGAACTCGATTTTTTGAATCCACCTTATGTTGATTTCAAATCATAGTACATTTCAAGCTCGAGCTAGATCTTCACAAACTAAACCATGTCTCATATGTATAATGTGTTTATCACATTATGTATGGTGCCCCGCCCCCTACGCCTACAAGTATTTAGATGTGAGTTGCAAACACCACACATTACCACAAATTCGAATAAAATGTGAGAATGTTCGATATATAGTATTGTTTAGATTGTTCGATATTTAGTTGTAAGCTGCAAACGCCACACATTATCACAAATTCAAATAAAATGTGAGATTGTTCCATGTATAGTATGGTTTAGATTGTTCGACATTTCGCTGTGAGTTGCAAACGCCATGCATTATCACATTATGGTATAACATGTGCAAAACCACAACACGCGTATCATCGCTATATTCATGCATGCATATGTTTAAAACACTATGATCTCCTATTCAAATATATGAAGCCACTTTCATATCAAATTATGATCTTTGTTAGTCTCTTACACCCACACAATCCTCTAACCTTTGTAGCTACCACTAACTTTCTCTCGTGCATGCACACGCCCTCCTCGCCCTCCCCCTCCCTCAGCATTTTATCCATCGCGCACATTCATTTTTCTTCTTCTTTAGGTCGTTCTCCCACAGTCTCCACAGCTCCTTTCCGACACACACCGATCGATAAACCTCTCCAGCGATGTCTGCCTACAACATACACACGCACCTTCAATCTCCTCCTTTATGTGTCCTTGCCTCGTGTCTCTCATACAGTCCCACTCACGTGTAAACTCTCGCCCCTCTTTTCATCGATCTCACAACCGCACACTCCTCCCCCTATCTAGCTAGTAGCTGGGCCTCTCGCACCACCTCCTAGCTCCATTCTCTCTGTCTATCCGTCTCGCCGGGCCTTATTTGCCTCTAACAAATGGACGTACACCGACCGATCTCCCGCTATACATATAGCTAGCTAGGTCCTTATAACTCATTTTTTCCCACGCGTCGATCGATCTACCTCATTAGTTATGTCTCTCCCTTCCTCCGACAAACAACAATTGATCTACCGATCTAGTTAGGTTTGCTTACCAAACACATGGTTCCCCTTCATCATCCATGGATGTGTCCCGACAGATCTATCACGCATAGGCACAAACAGAAACACATCCCCACTCTTATTGATAATATTGCAGTTCCACCCTCAGTTTGTCTAGTAGGCCTCTCCCACCATCTTCGAGAAGCAACTCCATCACCCATCCAGCACTCTACCCCTCTCCCTCCCTCTCTCTCTCCTCTCTCTCTCTCTGTCCCATCCTATTTCCTGTCCTTCAGTTATGTATGGATGTCCACCGATCTCCCTCAAGACATAGTTGGGTCTCTCCTTCTCAACACATATACGAGTTGTTCTACCTCTATAGTTAGGCCTCTGCCTACCCCTCCCCCACCCCCTCGCACACACACACCCCGATACATCGAGCGCTCTAGTCATGTCTCCCTGCCACACACAAACTTGACCTGTGCCCTCTGACGTTCCGGTAGCTAGGTCAGTCGCCCTATATCTTTGACTTGCACACACACACAATTTCTATGGCTCTCTTCATCGATCTCGCACCCACCCACTTGATCCTCTCTTCGACTCTATCGATATCTAGGACCCCTCCCTCTCTTCTCGTGGATCGCCCAACCCTCTATATATGATATGGATAGGCCTCCATTTCACACACATTTCATGCAAAATTTTGTTTGAGATGTCATCGACACATATTCCCACAAATACATTCACGAAATCAACCCCCCCCCCCAAAAACAAAAAACACTCACGAACGCACAAGCCATTTGTCTAGGTTTGTATCTCTCACACACACCCACGTAGGTGGGGGACGTGCACGAAGAGAAGACGTGCACGCACGGTGCACGTACTCCCGTCTCTTTCCCAACCACACCCGCGCGGGTACACGGTGGAGCTCATTTCTGTATGAAAAGGAAGCCCACATGGTAACTTGACACGTGTACTGGTTGTCCACTAGATGGAGGGAGGATCGTCTACCACGGGTGAACAAACAAATTGCGACTTGATGCGTTATGTTAAAAAAGAGGCAAACCATGTGGGGCCTACCTTAGAGGCAAGGCTCTATACACTGGAGTACTTTTGATGTCTCCCGTCAACTCGCAGAACGAGGAGAAGCTTGCTTAGTATGCCGTCTCCCCCGCCCACGGGTGCGGTGGCTCGCAGGATGAGGTGAAGCTTGCTTACTATGCCTTATGCCCGCTCCCTCGCCCACGCGCGCGTTGGCTCGCAGGACAAGGAGAAAATTTTACTAGTACTCCCTCCGTTTACTCCTCGTCCCTACTACCTTGGTTAGAGAGATTATCATATTGTTTGGAATATATGTCCTTTAGTAGATTTCAATATGAAATACTAGTACATACTCCAAACACTGATGTATATAGACGTATTTTAGAGTGTAGATTCACTCATTTTGCTCCGTATGTAGTCCATATTGAAACGGACGTAATAGTACGCACTCTCCCTCGCCCCTCAACCCTCAACACGTGGTGGACGTGCAGCAATTCATTCAGTCTCATATAGCCAGAATGATATATACTGCAGTACCATTATTGCTCGACTTCCCGAAGAGGCGAAGAGCCAATCGCAAGGTTAATAGTTTGGAGATGCCAAGCGCAAGGTTTATAGGAGAACGAGTAGTAGGTGTCGCGTCATTTATAAATAATTTTTTTTTCTTCAGTGGGATGTACGCAATATAAATAGGTTCATATGGAGAGAAAAGGAAACCGCTCCACTATATACATAGGCACGACGAGCCTACACGGTTGCTTGCTGGGGTTGCTCTCTTCAGTTTTCACACTCTCTCGCACAAAACCACTATGGCCACATCTCTAACATCCCGGCGGATCACGTCCGCCGGGGGAAGGGATGGATGCTTAGTGTAGATGCGGTCGCCGTCGCCGACGGCGAAAACCCACTGTCGGCACGTCCCGATCAGGGGTCCCCGCCATTCTCTCTCACAAAGCCGGTGAGGTTGCCTTCGTCCATTGCTCACTGCCGCAACGTGGGTAGTTTCCTCCTCCCGTCGCCCTCCTCTTGGTTGAGCTACGTCCCGACATCCCTCAGGTACAACTCCCTTTACAGCCGGCTTGCACCACTGCTCCAGCTGCCCACATCACTCCATGTGGATATTTCTCTACTTCTTTGCCCCGCAACTACGTCTACTGGCTTCTACGTACTGTATTTGTGATGAGTTTATGTCTCATCAACTAGTCCCAGTAATCTTATTCTAATCACGCTTCCTCAATTTCTTTGCCACAGGGATGCTCATCTCAATTTTGGTGAAACTGCACAAAATGATCTGATGGTCAAAGGGTTGCAAACTTCATTTCTTAGGAAGTGCCAACGTTGCCAGCAAATTAAATCCTGGTTAGGGTTTACGGTTCAAGGGCTAGGGACTGCATGGATCATTTTTTTCTTTAGCTGTCTCTGTTTCAATGGCTAGGGACTGCATGAGTAGTAGTAGTACTGTACGCCTTACGCCCGCTCCCTCGCCCACGCGCGCGGTGGCTCGCAGGATGAGGAGAAAATTTTACTACTCCCTCCGTTTACTCCTCATCCCTACTACCTTGGTTAGAGAGATTATCATATTGTTTGGAATATATATGTCCTTTAGTAGATTTCAGTATGAACTACTAGTACATACTCCAAACACTGATGTATATAGACGTATTTTAGAGTGTAGATTCACTCATTTTGCTCTATATGTAGCATAAAGTTGAGACACTTATTTTGGAACGGAGGGAGTACATATTTGCTATGATCTGTCAATCATTGAGATGCAATAGCATGCATGTTAGTCTCCTTTGTATTTGATGAAATGTTGCAACGGGCAACCTTGGACGCAAGATACATGTAACAGAAGCTGGAAGCTTCATAGCATTGTACTATCTCGCTGATAAATTACAGTACGTACTATACAAGTACTTCCTCCGTTCCTAAATATAAGTCTTTGTAGAGATTTCACCATGAACCACATACGGATGTAAATGGATGCATTTTAAGTGTAGATTCATTCATTTTGTTCCGTATGTAGTCCACCTAGTGGAATCTCTACAAAGACTTATATTTAGGAACGAAGGGAGTACTATGTAAAGAGTTAGGTGTCGCACGGTGTCCAGAAAATATGGTGATAGTGTGAGGTGGGCCATGTAATCACTGAGCCTGCGTGTTTTCACTGCTCTTGCACTCCTCCGCCGTAAGAATGGAGAAAATTGTAATCTAGTAGTACCTCCTTTCGCCGAAAGCGTGGGACATCCAGCAGTCCTACCACCTCAGTAATAATGACCAATGAGCCGTCAAATCACATAGACCCAGCAGTAAGTTGGACGGACAAGCAACCATCACTCTTGAATCCGCTTCTCCCTTCAACGCAGGCGCCAGTCAGAGGTCGCGTCTGCTCTGCCCGGGCATGAATGCGGCACCGATTCTTTGGAGCGGCGATGACCGTTTCGGGCGGGAAGCGCGCGCGGGCGATGGAGGGGCTTTGGGTGGGCCAGGCTGGTCAGGAGCGGGCGTGGCAGCTGTCCGCCTGTCCCTACCGGACGCCCGAAAACGAGAGGATGCACCTACTCTCGCGGCTAAAATCGTACACTACACACCATCTCTCTGTAGGAGTAGGTCGATCTGTCGCTCTCTCTAACACACACACGCACACGCACACACAGGTTCATAGAATAGGAAAATCGTGCGAGTGCGAAGCCACAGGAAGTGAGATACAAATGGAGTGCGTACAAGAAGAGAAGAGGCATCTCTTAGTTGTTTGGATTAATTGTTGCGTTTAGAGATAGAAATCAGGGCTTTGATTGGAGGAATGACCGGTCAAGTTTCTCCTTCTCCTCCAATCTGCTTGCACCTTGGTCCCGCTGCACCTTCTAACGTGACTTATTACACCTAGACGGAGGGAGTCGTATGAGATACGGTGGCACACTGACTTAGGTCGAATACAAGTGCCCAAAATTGTGTGCATGTTATAATAAGGATTCACTTAAAATAGTACGTGAGCGAACAGAGGGATCAATTGGACAATGTTCCCGAGCAGTAGCGAGATGTGTGAGGTAAGATACACCACTGGCACTTTTAATTTTTCTTAAGTTTCACCCTCTGACTGGTGGGACCCAACATACTACGTGGAGAGAGGTAAGGTGACTAAGGCTGCATTATTTCTACACCACTGTGGATAGTCTTACCACCAAAGCCACATGACACGATTATGATTTAAATCCCAATGACTCCCACACACACAAAAAACACGGCATGCTTGTCACACGAATGCAGGAATGTATAAAAGGTTATTTTCCTCTCGTTGAACATAACGGGAGGGTTGTGTAGCTGGTTAGCCTGTTCGCTCATCAAACTTGAGGTCTCGGGTTCGATAACTACACTTGAGCATAATTCGTGCCAGGAGGATTCTTTGACTGGTCAAAATGGATGGATACAGAGCTATACGATCTCGTAGTGACCGTATAATCACCTCATCACGTATAAGCTGCAGCCTCGGTGCTTGTTTTCTAGGGTTTGCACTCTTCACACTCTCTCAAGTATATATATACACGCTGGAGCCTCAGCGCTTGTAGTTGCTCTCTTCACACTCTCTCACCCTCTCCAGATCTAAACAAGACTTCGTTGGCCTCTCTCTCTCCCCTCACTGCTGGTCTGCTTGTAGTTGCTCTCTTCACACTCTCTCACCCTCTCCAGATCTAAACAAGACTTCGCTGGCCTCTCTCTCTCCCCTCACTGCTGGTCAAAGAGCCGGCAGGATCTGTCCGCCGGGAAGGGAAGGAGGCTTAACGCTGTCGCCGTCGGCGAGGGAGGGAATCCACTACCGGCATAGCTCTTCACTTTCACCCAGCGGCGGCGCGGGAGGGCCTCCGACCCCTTCTTCTTTGCCGCCGTACATAGTGTGGGTCGAATGGCCTCCGGTCAACCACCGAACCACACCCCAAGAACCTTAAGATATAATTTACTTATTCCACATGCATTACTCTAGCTGCATGTGGGCTTTTTCTGCTTCTGCACTCGAATCTAGGTGTTGGATCAAACAAGAAAGTAGTGGGGAAAGTTGTATACCATGAATCTAGGACGTGGTTCAAAGAGGAAAGGAATGGGGGAAAGTAGTGGGAAAAGTTGTATAGCATGAATCTAGGACGTGGTTCAAAAAGGAAAGGAAGGGGGAAAGTAGTGGGGAAAGTTGTATCGCATGAATCTAAGACGTGGTTCAAAGAGGACAGGAATGGGGGAAAGTAGTGGGGAAAGTTGTATAGCATAAATCTAGGACGTGGTTCACAGAGGAAAGGAAGTGGGGAAAGTACTAGTACTGACTGGCTATCCAGCACCTACGTTGGTCGAAAAGGGAAAACAATGACAAATGCAGTACACACATCTGTAACGAACTGATCTTTTGTTTTGGGGGGGCAAGGCTATAGAGTTTGAGCAGGACTAGATTTGCTGCGCTCACATAGGGAAAGGTGTCTAAAGATAACTAAACTGGGACCAACACAAATATGCTCCTTGGTTGTTTGTTCTTTGTTGCAACAGACTGTGCATCACCCTAGTACATCGGTAGATGCACATGGTGCTGGTGCGTCCACTGTCCCGTGCAACTCTTTAGCTGTTGTTAATCTAAGGCCCTGTTTGGTTAAAAACTCCCTAGTCCCTACCTGCTTGGTTCCAGGGACTAAACATGGACTACAGGTTATTAAATGACATGCTAAAAGACCATGTTACCCCTAGTAGTGAACTAATAGAGACAAGGTGTGATGCGTGGTGGGGGCAACTATTAGAAAAAAGTCCCAAAAAGACTCTCCCTCGAGGTCTTCTTTCTTTATCCCAAATGCCCACTTTTAGTCCCTAAAAGTCCCTCCTGTTTGGTTTAGAAGGGACTGACACGGAGTTTTTTTAGTCCCTCCACCAAAATGTCCCTGTAAACAAACACCCTCTAATAATGTCGCTGGAAAATTGATGCAATGCCACAGTTAAAAGCAAATTACATGTTTAACGAATTTTATTGTTAATATAATCTCTCTGTTAATATTAATCAATGCCACCATTTGAGAAATGCTACTGTCTTGCTTTCTTTCCCATTTAGATAAGGTAGATGCTTCTTTTTGTTGGCTTCTGTGTCATCCACCGTTATTGACCACTAGTTATTTCCTTTGCACCTCTGTGTAAACAGGGTTATCTACTTCACCTCGTTGCCATTGTGACCTTTTGTTGCACTGCACAAAACACTTTTGTTTTAAGAGTGTTTTGTGCAGTTCAACCAAAATGTCACACCGACAACATTGCTTGATTGCTTGATCTTAGTGTCACTGCACAAGAGGAGATCTTACTTCCTATCCGTGTTGGCAAATTTGGTTCAGATCTTCTTGTGAGTTGTTTGAATTCCGCGTCATGAGAGGTCAGTACTAGCCTCCTTTCACATGATTCTGCGGTGTGCTTTCATATGTTGTGCTACTTGTACGGTAATGTTGCTTGATTTTAGTGGACTGCACAAATGGAGACAAGACTTCCAATCTGTATGTGCACCGTAATATCCCATTGAGGTAAGATAAGGGTATTTCACAACTGTTGGCCTGTATTTTGCCACTTTCATCAGAAAATTAATGTCATTGTTTAGTGCTATACTTGTGCAACCTAATTGACATGCCAAATCTTACATTGAAGGCGAAGCTTGTCTGTTATTGAACCAAGTGATGAAGGGGAAGAACAAGCGGAAGAAAAACAAAAATCAACTCCTGGTGTTGTAATGAAGCACTGGAACTGTGATGACACAAGTAATGATATAGTTTTGCATCTTAATTTATTGCTATGGCTGGAACGAGCAATTGTTTTGCCACTGATTTGATGCCACTCTTAATGTAATACGTAATTATCTCTACTTGTGCAAACAGGGATCTTCTTTGAAGATACCATATATTTTAGTGGAACTGCACAAGAAGATGTTGGAAACATTAATCTAATCGAGGAGTATATAGTAAGCATGGCCACCACAGTAGATAGCAACAGATGGTTCCGGAGAAGTGCTTCATCTGTATGCTCTACACAATAAGCCTCCTGACAAAGGTTGGTACTCGCCCACTGATTTCATCCATATGATTGAGCTTTGTCATCTCTATTGGTGTTGTGCTACTGTTTAGATGCTGTCATCAAAAGGTGGTATTGTCCTTGAGAAGTGCTTCATCTGTGCTGTTTTAAATATTTCCTTTCCTTTTTTTGAGCAAACAGGGATGCTAGCATTTAGTTATCCTCTTGTCTTTGCACAACAGGATCATCCTCCTCTGAAGAAGAATATGGAGTGCGTGAAGTGAGTAGTTCCGATTATGCCAGGATGAAGAAGCCCTGTCTATCTTCTCATCAGAAGGAGCAGTTGAAGGATGGTTACATTACCCCCCACAAGACCAAACTAACTTCAGCTCAAAAGGACTGACAAATCTCCATTTTCTTGTTGTGATGCACGAGTACAATGTTGTTCTAGGATTCTTTCCAGTGAGTTCCATTTTTGTAAAAGTGTGCTCTACATGGACCATGTAGGTGCATGTTTAAACTGTCATTTCATAGTACAGTTTGCTTTATAGTAATCACTTTTTTTGTATTTGTGCAAACAGGGGTGCTTAGCTTGATTTCAATGGGAACTGCACAAAATGTTCATGAATACATCAAATCGTTCATTTCCACCACAAGAAAGGAGGTGCCGGTAAGTTCAAGGCGTTGCAACATATAAGGGCGAAATCATACAAGCTACGCGCGAATTTGGTTGATTTTGGTGGAACTGCACAAAAAGAACAGCTGGTTTATTTAGCACGAGGTGCCATGTCAATGTCCGAACTGATGGCAAACCCTGCCCATTCCACAATCGTAGGCATTTGATATTTTGGAATGGGAAAACCTTGTCAAATTTTTCTCATTGATTTTAGCAAGAAGACATGTGTTTGATATTTTTGAATGGGACGCCCTTTGCTGTCAGCAGCTTCGATCCATTTTTTCTTTATTCTTTAGTTGTGAAGTAAATATTGGCTCTGACATGTGAATTGCTGAGATGCATAATCATCGATTGTTTTGAATGTTCTCTATGAATTGCCAAGCATGTGTGTTTGATTGCAATGTACATGAACGCTAAAAAGCTGCTCAAACTCTTTGTACTCCTTCTGTTCCTTTTTACTTCGCACATTGTGAAAGTGCATACTTTTTTATATAAGATTGGTCAAAGTATCCCCGGCCGTCAGTGGTCAACCCGCCTAGCTTGTCATAGCGATTAGGGAAACTAGGAGCCCAATGATCAGGATCCCCACATGACAAACACCTTTCTTCTTGTCATTCTTCTTCTTGAAGTTCGTGTATTGCACAGCCTTGTTCTTCCCATCAAACTTTGCTTTACCATCAAACTTGCCCTTGTTCTTGAACTTGTGGGGCTGGAAGTTCTTCTTCTGTACCAGATTGGCACTAGATCCTCCCTCAATTCCTCGAGCACGTGTGTCCTTTGCTCTCGCCTTTTCTTCCACATCAAGAGTGCCAATGAGATCCACGAAGGAGGAAGCTTAGTGATGATACCTCCGGCAACAAACTTGTCCGGTAGCATACAACTGAAATGCTCAAGTTCTCTACCAAATGACTGTATCTCATGAGCTTGCTCAACCACGGAGCGCTCTTCAATCATCCTGTAATCATAGAATTGCTCCATGATGTACAGCTCAGTGCCAGCAACCGGAGGGTAGCAGCGGTGGCCATACTTGGACCCGAGCGGCGGCGACCTATCGTGTTCTACTCTTCCTCGTTTTCTATGTGGCGCGGCCTCGTTGGCAGCGGGGCTGGGCCTCGGTGGAGCTGGCGATTGTTGGATGTGGGGTTCCGGCAAACCCTTGAGGTTCGAACACTGGGGTGCGCGCGAACTCTTTCCCTCCTACCGATCTACACCGTAGCTCACTAAGATCTCACGGATGAACTCGATGAACTCGCAATCACAGAGAGACACGAGATTTATACTGGTTTGGGCCACCGTTGTGGTGTAATACCCTACTCCAGTGTGGTGGTGGTGGATTGCCTCTTGGGCTGGTGATGAACAGTACAGAGGGAAGAACAGCCTCCTGAGGTTGAGGTGTTCTTGTGCTTGCGGACTTGTGCGCGTGAGAGCTGGATCAACTGCTCGATGTCCCCTCTACTATGGTGGCTAGACCTATTTATAGGGGCCCTGGTCCTCTTCCCAAATATTGAGCGGGAAGGGAGCCAACAACGGCGGGCAAATTTGAAGGGGGGCAGCTAGTACAAGCTATCCTGACAAAAGTGGTCTTCGCCTGCGAAAAGCTCTGTGGTGACGCCGTCTTGGGCTCCACGATGACCTCCGTCTTGTCGTCCTCCTGGTCTTGGTCTCGTTGCACCAATATAGCAACCTTTTACTGATGCCTCGGTACTCTTCGCCTGCGCCGGCCTCCTTAGCACCAAAGAGGAAACAAGGACGCTGCGTGCGCTGGCGCCCGCCTGGTGCCGATCGTCATGGCACACGTCACGAGAGCCTCGTGAGGTTTGCCCTGCCTTCATATCTCCGCTCCTCGCGAGCCTGCCTGACTAGGCCACCCTTGAGGAGGTCTTGCGTCGTCCGCCTCGCGAGGCTTGGCCCCTCGCGAGGGTCTTGGATGCCTTGTTGATGAAGATGGACCGTACGGCCTGCTGGCTTAGCCACGCCGTGGGCCGCAGGCAGGCAAGTCTGGGGATCCCCGTTCCCAGAACACCGACAGCGATGTCCTCTGTCTCGTTGCCGGCGGGCGGCGCCTCAGCGGAGCGAGGGAAATCTCCCCCTCGTTGCCGGCAGGGTGGGGCCTCAGCGGAGACGGCGGTGTCCTCTGCCTCGTTGTTGGCGCCGCGGGGCCTCGACGGAGCAGGGCCTCATCGACGCCAGTGGAGCGGGGACTCGTCGGAGCCGGCATTGTCCTCTGCCTCGTCCTCGGGCTTGCCAAACAGCGCCTCGCCCACTTCCTCGCCCTCTTTGTAGGCGGCCGCAGCCTCCGCCACCCGCATGTGGTACCGCCAGCGCTTGAGGCGGCCCTCGCGGGCGGAGCGGTACGAGTCGAGCAGCGCCTCCTGCTCCGCCCGCTCCGCGGCGATCTGCTCCTCCGCCTGCAGGTGCTCCTGGAGGAGATGGTGGTTGTAGGCGGCGTCGACCTGCGCCTCCTGGAACTGCTCCTCCCGCTTCTGCCTCACCGTGTCCATATATTGGGCACGGGCCTTGTCGTGGTTTTGTCACGACAGATGTCCTAGTGTGAGGACTTAGTCGTGAGGCCAACGCATCTATGTGGTAGCTTGAGAGGGGTTGAGCGGAATCGAGAGACGCAACACAAGACAAGGGTTTAGACAGCTTCGGGCCTCGGGAAACATCATCCGGTAAAAACCCTACATGTTGTTTGTGGCTAGGTCTCATTATGATCATGAGAGAGTCGCCGTAAACCGGCTCTCCCAGTTATGTCTAGCCCTAGAGATTGTTTCTTGTTACTTGTCCCTCTTTGGGGAGCCCTGCCCCTCCTTATATATGTTGAAGGGGCGGGTTACATGTGGAGTCCTATTAGGATTAGGACTAGTCTATCTCTAATACAAATCGGATACAAGTCCAGGTCTTAACTCCTTGTAAGACAAATATTCCTCACGCCTTTCCTCTTAAACCGGCCCACCATAACATGAGCCGGCCTTCTGGGCCTTGGCCTTGTCACCGTCTGTCTTGCCCGCCGGGTTACCAGTGAATCATAATATTCAGTCAGGTTGCTTGTAAACCGTCTGGTCTGTGCGGGTCGCCGGTGAATCACCAAGTGTCAGCGGGGTCTCAAATAAACCGCCAAGTCCGGCCGGGTTATACTTCCGGCCGGTTTACGCCGCGGGGTATATCCCCGACATTAGCCCCAGTTTAATTTGGATTTATCCATGTTAAACTGATCCTACAACATAAACACAAGAACGAATTTGACAGATTATGCTCCGGGTTAAGAATTCTTGTAAACCGTCTCCTGATCATCCTTAATTCCTTGTCATTTCCTTCTTCCAGAAAATCCAGGTCAATAAGCCAGCTTCATACTCAATTTGCTGATATTGGTTTCTCACAAAGAAATATTGTGAAGAATAATCCACTTGAGTCGGCTTCCAAAGCGCCGGTTTAAGAAATATTGGTCTTGAAATACTCATCTGATATTCAACTGGTTTGAAGATGTAGAACTTGCCGGTTTATCATTGCCAAAAACTGTCGGGTTATAAAAACTGATAATTCCGGGTCATGATTGTTGTAGACACCGGGTCATAGTTGTTGCAGACACCGGGTCAATCTGGTTAGCTCAAAACTGAAAGTTGGAAGATATTTCTCTCTTGTATCCATATTACCTGTAGGCCCCAAGTTTTGAACAGAACAAAGTGATGATTTGAGACTTGTTTTCATATAATTACTGCCACTTTGAAGAAATCCATCTTGTTCATCTCTAGTAAAAAACTGAATACTCCATATATGTAGCCCCCAAGTACCGGGTTGTCATGCTTGCAGCAACCTGGGACTTGTAATTGCTTATAAAAACTTCAATCAGTGTAGCCCCCAAGGGTCGGGTCATTATGCAATAATGAGCAAGGACTTTGTAAATATAATCATGTAGACTTGAGCAATGATGTGTAGCCCCCAAGGGCCGGCTTAGTAAGATAATACTGAACCGGGACTTGATATATACTTCAATGAAAATAACATCTTATAATGTAGTTTCCATCATAGGGCTTGAATCCACGTCCACAAGGTTAAGAGCTTTGTGCTTTACCAACTGAGCAGTGGATCCTTCAATATAATGGACGAAAACTTGTGTACCTTGAATTGTTGACAGGAGCAATTGGTAGCCCCCAAGGGCCGGCTCATTATGATATGATGAGTCGGGTCTTCAATAAGACTAGTAAAAATGACTTTGCATTAGCCCCCAAGTGTCATGGTGCATGCTTGCAGTGACATGAGACTTGCATGTAATCTCAATTTGAATAATGTAGCCCCCAAGTGCCGGGTTGTAAGCCTGCAGCAACTCGGGACTATTCCTTCCATTGTAGAATAAATCATATCCTTTGATAAAATAATAACCATTGCGCTATAGCGACTTTGAAAACCTCAATAATACCGGTTATTAATAACCATAAAAATCCAGCCATGTTGGCTATTCAAGATAATATAATCCAATGATTTATAAGCACATGATTCCAATGGCGCAATCCAAATATATACTGGCGACTTATAGTCCAAAGCCAGGCCGGGTTAACAAACACCGGATAATTTCTCATCATATACTGGTGACTTATCGTCTTAAAGCCAGGCTGGTTTAATAAACACCGGATAATTTCTCATCATATACTGACGACTTATCGTCTTAAAGCCAGGCCGGTTTAATAAACACCGGATAATTTATCAGCATGCTTTATTCAACCTGTTTCTGCATACAACAAGTTTAAAGTGTCCTGGCGGTTTACCGCCGGACGGGTCATAATGCCCAACATATAACCCGGGTTTATAACCAAGGCTGCACTTAAGAATAATAAAATATGAAATATATCATACCTGTGACATTGAATCACATTGTTGGTTTTACCAACTTTTTGTAGTAAGGGTGATAACCCCAATCTTGAGTACTGATAACTCCTTCCATATTGTGTCGGTTTATGATAAAACCGTACCGGGTTATGATAAACACCGGATTATCCATATTCGATGCTGGCGACTTGTAGTCGAAACCAGACCGGGTTAATAACACCGGATTATAATTGATCATGTATTTTCAACTTGTAATTGAAAGCCAAGCCGGGTCAATGAATGTCGGTTTAACAGAAAACATCATAAGCTTTGTCAAAAGAGAGAAAAACTTAGCAAAAAGCAAATGAAAACTTGTAGTCGAGGCTTTTCATGGGCTGCCAGGCCCCAAATTCGAGGCTTTTCATGGGCTGCCAGGCCACTGAGTTCAACCATTTCACAAAGCCTTTTAAGATGGTCCTCAATCCTTAACCAATCATCGTTTTAACTTGACAAGTTCAGGGTCCTTTTCTGGAGTAACTTGCCAAAGTTTGAAGGGTCATACCAGGTTTACCTGGGCGGAGTAACTTACTTAAATAGGCAGGCTAACCCGGGGTTTTAGGTGTATACACCAGGCTTCGAAGCCATGGCTTGATAGCCTATTACAAGTGTAGATTCTTTGTTCATTTGGACAGCAAAGAATCCCCAAGTAACATTTTGAGCTGTGCTCAGTGGGTGCCTATGTTTGAGTTGTTTTTTTACAACACTCTCTTTGGCCCCGGAGTAATTTGGCTTTGAGCCGATCAAGAGGTGTGACTATGGTTCGGATACGACCAAGCCCCCAAGTGATGTTGTGGTATTGCGCCGATCAAGAGGTGTAGCTATGGTTCGCATACGACCAAGCCCCCAAGTGATTTTTATATAAAGCTTTGATAAGCTGAATCAAGGGGTAAACCGGACGCCGCTTATTAACAGAAGTCCGCATGTAACCACACATGATAAACCAATAAGGCACGATACCCATGTTTGAACCGCGCATCATGGCTGCAGGTCCTCTTCGGCAATCTTTAAATTTTTTGCAAGAGATAAATTCTTCTTGAACCGGGATTTTGAACCGGATATTGAGAGCTTCAAAGCTTTGTGGGAGACATCTTTCCCTTGAATCGGATTTTAAACCGGAATCTTTATTTGCAGCCAGAAATTTTCTGACGGCTTTTAAACTTGAACTTGTGAGAAGTTAATTCCTTTTTGAACCGGACATTTTCAAACCGGATTTGAGAGCTTCAGAGCTTTGTGGGAGAATAGGTTTCCTTTTAACCGGATTGTAAACCGGATATTTGAGAGCTTCAGTGAGACTGACTTCCCTTGAGCCGGATTTTAAACCGGAATCCTTTCTGATGACCCGGAACTTCTTCATTGAGCCGGGATTTTATAACTGTTATATACTTTCTAAGCCAGAAATTTTCTGACAGCCTTTAAATTTTCATCAATATAACAGTAGCCTCCGGGACCGGGTTATCTTTCCCTCCATCGTCCTGGGGTTCTTAAATTTGCTGAAACTGGCAAGATTTGCTGAGCCATGTCATCGTAGCCCCCGAGTCTCAAAGGTGACTCGAGGAGTTGGCTTGAGACTCTCCATATTTGACCGTGATGTAAATCGGCATAACTTGTATATCATTGGTGTTGATAGCATGATGTGAATCCACAGAAGGTTGAGGTGACTGCGGCGGGTTATAAATGGTCCCGTATGAGCCGTGTCAGCAACTCGGCCAATGGTTCCTTCCAACTGGTGATTTGAAGTTAACCAAATTGTAGTGGCGGCGACTTGTGCGCCTGCCTATTGAACCAACCAGTGCAGACGGTGGTTGATAGTATATGATAATTTGCCTCCATTTGTTGAAAGAAAACCGGGCTACCCAAGCTGTGACTTGCTCATACTCAATAAACAGCTCATGAAGACGGGTGCGGCCCGGTGTGTTGATGTAGACCAGGCCGCGAGAGACGGGCGACAAAGACGACCGCGGCTTCAGAGGCGGCACAGACAGATGAGTCGGCCGCGGCGTTGTAAACCGGCGTGGACGGGCGAATTAGCCACGTCATATTGATGTAAACCGGTATGCAGAATGGCGGTTTGCACATATATTCATCGAGCTTGATGGCATGATAAGATAATAGCGCATTTATAATGGTGGCGCGAGTTTATACATCCATGACACAGCCATAGCTTTTGAAGTGAACAATTGTCCTGCATAAACAATATTGCAGACCAAGGCAAAGGTAAACTATTCTTTGACAAAAATAATATGTGCTAAAAATATATTTTAGATGGATATCACCTGATGTGTTTAGGCCGAAAATAATCCGCCATGAAGTTGATGATCACTAGGTGAAACTGAAATCCCTCACGGGTGAATCGGCCGCGGTAGCAGACAGATAAACCGACCATGGCGTTTGTAAGCCGGTGCGGACGAGCAAGTTGTCCTCTGCGTTGTAAGCCGGTGCGTACGCGTGAACCGGCGGTGAAGGCGGACGGGCGAGTCGTCCGTGGCGTTGTAAGGTGGTGCGGACGGGCGAGTCGGCCGGCGCGTTGATGTAAACCGGACCGCAGGGGCGACAGCTGTATATAACAACACTATAGGGCAGAGTGGTTGTTTTCAAAAAATTAATAAGTACTGATAAAAGTAAACTGGATGGATATCACCTGATGTTTGTGAACGACAGATGATCTGTAAGTAAAGTCCATAGATAACTTTTCAGTATAGTTGTTGAATTTCATTTGATCCTTATACGCACGCAAATGATATTTGCATTTATCCCCTCGAGGACTAAGGCAGCTGGCAGCTTCTCTGTTACCCTCGAATTTGTCAACTGCCTCTGTGAACATCTCTGGGTGAAAACAAGACCGCCTAAAAATTAAAGGCTCCTTTGTATTTTCAACCGCATGTGGGCGCTGCTACTCCTTTTGAGCATGTGTGAGTTGCCTCCGTAATTTTTCATGTAAAACCTTGGGAACCAGAGCAAGTGCTACCAAACTGTAGCGTTCGCTCCACTTTCAGGTCACCCTTTCCAGTATTATTGATCGTTTTACTCAGCTTGAAGATTTGTAGGCTGGATGACATTGTTGGAAGCAAGGAAGGGATGCTGCTATGGATTGACCAGTCTGAAACTGCCCAACCCTCAAGGCATGGCGACTGCGGCGGCTGGTCTGTCTGTCTGACACAAGTCGTGAACACCAACAGCAGTAGCTGCATCTCCAACATCAAATGCCTTGTGCTTTGTTGTGCGCCTTGTAATCGGACCAATGTTTGTAATGAGCTCTCCAACCTTAAAGCAACATCAACAGCTGAATACTTGCTTTAAAGTATCTCCTTAACCAAGTATGGTCTCAATCGGATCAAGCATTGTACAGAATCTGCAGAAACAATCCTACGGGCGAGGTGTAACAGCGTGGCGACTTGAGGCGCGCTGTTGATTTGGCGGCGACTTGTGACAGAGGAGCGAGCCGGCGACTCGGCAAGTTCGTAGTGGATGTGGCCTGCGGCTGCGGGGACCCCTGGCGAGGCAAGACTTGGTAGCGACGGCACGCTGGCAAGGCACGGCGAATCCGCGGTGGCCTGGAGACGAGCGACTTGCAGGCGACGACAGCTCAAGGCCGCGGTGATGCCTGACTCGCCGCCGTAGTGTAAATGAAGTGGCGGCTCAAAGGAGCAGCTCCAGCGGGTCGAGGAGACGCTCGGAGGCACAGTGACAAAAACAGCCGACGACTGAGGCTGCGGCTCGCGAAGTAGAGGCAAAAGCGCGACGGCGACGACGACTTGGCGGCGCAGTTTAAAACAGGAGCCTCGGCGGCTCACAGCGCGGGGCGGTTCTCCAGCGGCGGCGCTAGTGAAGCAGGCGTGCGCGCAAGCCAGCGGGCAGTGCTGAGCCACACGCCAGCCCTGGTGGAGATGGGGAGGCCAGCAAGCGGAGCGAAACACGCCAAGTCGGCTGAAACGACGCGGACACGATGAAGCGCGATGCAGTGCAGGCCGCGCAAGGTGGAGCCTGGCCCGGAGCAGCGGTGACGCGGAGCCGGCCGCGGCGGAGCGCAGGCAGGGCCATGGAGAGCGAGGCGAGGCGGCGGAACAAGCGGGTTGCGGCGGGCGGCGGCTCAGCCCCGCTACTGCTGAGGCGGGCGGAGGCGGAGTGTTGAAGGCGGACAGCGGCGGCCGGCGAGGCTGGCTTGTGGCCGAGCTGCCGTAGGAGGGAGAGGCGTGGGCGACTCTGGATAAGGCCGAAACCGTACCCATGTCCACGTCCTTTTCCGGGTCGTGGTCTTCCCCTTTTTTCCTTTCCTTTTTTTTAATGCCGCAGCGGACACTCGCCGGTCCTCCTAACCTCGGAATTGACAGCAAGCGGATTTCCAGGTAGATGTACGTGGCCGGAAATAATTTGGTCTTGATCTCGTCGAAGAACAACTTGCGGCTCATGCTTCCCTGCACCAGCGCTCGCGAAATAGGTTTCCGGAGAAAACGACAATCTCGGCCGTAGCAAATATCGATTCGTCCTTGGACGGATCGCCACAGATGTGTGCGGCGGCGCTTTACGACGAGATGTAGATTCTTTCAAACCAGCTCTTCTTCATCGAAAAAATTGCGAACTTCTCGATCCCTGAGAGAAATCCCTCCAAGAACTCAACACCACCGTGCGCGAGCCCCACGGTGGGCGCCAACTGTCGTGGTTTTGTCATGGCAGATGTCCTAGTGTGAGGACTTAGTCGTGAGGCCAACGCATCTATGTGGTAGCTTGAGAGGGGTTGAGCGGAATCAAGAGACACAACACAAGACAAGGGTTTAGACAGCTTCGGGCCCCGGGAAACATCATCCAGTAAAAACCCTACATGTTGTTTGTGGCTAGGTCTCATTATGATCACGAGAGAGTCGCCGTAAACCGGCTCTCCCAGTTATGTCTAGCCCTAAAGATTGTTTCTTGTTACTTGTCCCTCTTTGGGGAGCCCTGCCCCTCCTTATATATGTTGAAGGGGCGGGTTACATGTGGAGTCCTATTAGGATTAGGACTAGTCTATCTCTAATACAAACCGGATACAAGTCCAGGTCCTAACTCCTTGTAAGACAAATAGTCCTCACGCCTTTCCTCTTAAACCGGCCCACCATAACATGAGCCGGCCTTCGGCCTTGTCACCGTCTGTCCCGCCTGCCGGGTTAACAGTGAATCATAATATCCAGTCTGGTTGCTTGTAAACCGTCTGGTCTGTGCGGGTCGCCGGTGAATCGCCAAGTGTCAGCGGGGTCTCAAATAAACCGCCAAGTCCGGCCGGGTTATACTTCTGGCCGGTTTACGCCGCGGGGTATATCCCCGATAGGCCTCGCCGATCGTCATGGTGCAATGCACCGGCGAGGAAGGCGCGGAGGAGGGGGTTGGCACCGGATCGTCGACTACCATGTTCTCCATTGGGACGTCGTCGTCCTCAGGCTGCCTGCCGGCCAGCCAGTCGGCAGCAATGGCTGCCATCTCCTTGTGGTCCGTCGTCCGCCCGTCCCGAAGAGCGCTGGAGCGCGAGGAAGCCATGGTGAGCAGTAGTGGTGTGGACAAGAGAAATAGGAACCGATGCGGATGACTGCGGCTATGGCCGGCGCAACAGTTTATATAGCAATGGTGGGCGGCGGAGGGACGGACGTGTGGCGCCGGAGTAGCCGCCTCGGCAACCGCATATCATTAATGTGGGCGGCAGAAAGACGGACGGACGGCGCTTGTGTCGTTTGAAGGCGGAGCAATCGCATGCACCGGGAAGCAGGGCAGGCGGCGCTGACCGTTTTGGGCGGAAAGCGTGCGCGGGCGAGGGAGGCGGTCTAGATGGGCCAGGGCAGTCAGACTCATGCTTGGCAGCGGGTCGGTCCAGCAGCCAGACATGCTGGCTCGCCAGCTACCTCGCCGAGCTGAGCGACGGCAATCAGACAATGGACGTAGCTTCCGACCAGGAGCCGGCGCCACTATCCAAGCCGGTTCATGCCGTGTTCACCACAAAGCAGGTGCGGACGCACTTCGACGCCCTAATGGCAGAAGAGCTACCAGCGCAGGAGGACCTATGCTGCAACCTCCGTCTCCTCAACGAGCACCGGTGAACAAGCGAACGACAATGCCGTCGCGGACATGTGGCCCTATGATCCTGGCTTCCCGAATGAGCAGCGGGCGCTGTATCAGACCATCCGTAGGGACCGCGAGGCCCTCTCCGTCGTCCTTTGAGTTGTTGCGCTCGCTGTGGCGCCGCCGTCTCGCGTTGTCAACATGGTCAACGGACATGAGGATGAGGAGATGACTTTACTTGGAGAGGATGACAGTGGCGACCCACTAGGGCCATAGCCGCACGTACGCAAGTGCCTCCTTATTAGTATATAAAACTATAATTTTTTTGCTTCCTCCTGGTTTCCTGACATCACGGTCCCACACCATTGTCAACCTATGTAGTCAATAAACGAGAGAATTGCACAAGAAGGGACCGACAGCTGGGACCAAGCAGCTCGAGCAGTTGTGTTTTTTAGGTGTGAGCACTGCAGAGTTATTCTTGAGCGATGTTTAGCCCAGATATTAATTTTTCTCCTCTGAACAACAACGAAAACATCGGTGCAGCTATTAACTAGGCGGGTTGTGGCCCGTCTAGCCCAGGCCAGATATCCAGCCCAGATATTAATTTTTTTCAAGCTAAAAATGGCTAGCCCAGCTATACTTTTTTTTAGGAATACCCAGCCAAAGGTCAAGTTGTTATTCTCCGCCCCACTGGGCTGCAAATCTTTCCTAGGAGGGATGCATTAGGCTTAACAAGAAAATGGACTTTAAGAAATAATAAATGGGATGTAATTATAAAAACTAGGCAGTAACTATAAAAAATGCGCCAAACACGTAATTACTTTATAAAATATTATTTTTGGATATTGAAAATTTTAATTTCATTAATTGTTGCGGGCGCAATGTTTCGTTGGATTTTTACGTAATATAAATTTATATTGAAATTGTATTTAATCTGACTAGAAATTTTGGGATAAAAATATTATGGATCTCATCAAAATGTGGGAAATTTTATTGAATTCTGTGTTGAACGGTTGGTTGAAATGGGCTGTACTTTTAACAAACTGTAAATGGGTTGTAGTAAATTTCATTAGAATTCAAAAATTGGCTGCACATTCTTACAAATCTCAAATGGGCTATAAGTTCTCTGCCACACACTTGTGGCCTTACTAAGTTGACGCGTCCCCTAAAAAAAAAGAGTTGACGCATATGCAAGGCTTTGTCAACTTATAGTCAACACACGGTTCTAGCAGCAGTGGCCGTTGGATGTCCATCCAATGGATGTCGTGCTTCTTCTTCAATCTCGGATATTCTAGCTTCACCCGCCCAAAAAATGATTCCTCCCCCTGACATCTGGGCCGCCGCCTGGAGTGCTGCCCCAGAGAGGAGCACGAGGCTGACGCGCGTTCTGCCCGCGGCTACTCCAGCAGCAGCAGCCCTTGGGAGTGTAGGAGCTCTCCTGAGCTCTATGAGACTCCGGAGATGAGCGATGACAGCTACGTGCCCCCGAGCTCTCGCCGCGCTCGGAGCAGAGCCGCGGCGTCCGGCCGTCGCCGCCGCTGATCTGGATGGGGTTGGCGCCGGCCTCCCGTGGCCCACTGTTGATGATGGCGTCCGCCACGGGAGGGTGTAGATAGAATCCCCTTAGCTTAGCTTTTGTTCCCTGCGAAGGGTCATGAAGTACCCCGTGGGGGCATGTAAGGGTCTGTAATGTCTTTTGCGCTTATCTTCCCTGTTATGAAAATTTGGTGAACGCATGTCCCGTTAAGGCTCGGTCCCCCTTTTCTTTCCTCGCGATAGCTTGTTGCTCTACGCTGACGGGTCCCGGTCCCCAGGCAGGCTACAGCCGTCGCTGGTATGCCAGGTCGCGTGCCGTGGTCAAGGCCAGGAGGTGTGCGGCCCGAGGTCCAGTAAGATCCCCTGAGGCACGATGCTCAGGAGGTCCCCCTTAGCGCTCAAGCGGCCATGGTGAGGCAAGAAAAGGAGTCGGCGTGGCCTCAACGGTGTTGCGGCGAGGCATAAGTGACCGTTAGGCCCCAACATTTAGCTGATCCAAGAGCGAGACTTATCTTGTTGACTTCATGGCGATTCCTGATGGTGTGCTAGGGTTGCGCGCCAACTCGTGTGGCATAGCTAGGCCGGCCCATACGAGTTTCCTTCCTCCATGCTCTCCTTAGTGCTCTACGTCCTCAGGTCCCGGCCCTCGAGCAAGCTCAGCCGCCGCTGGTATGCCAGGTCGCGATGCCGTGGTCAAGGCCAGGGGGTGAGGGCTGGAGAGCCAGTAAGAGCTCCTGAGTCGCGATGCTCAGGAGCCCCCCTTTAACGCGCAAGCGAATTGCACGAGAGAAAAGGAGACTCGCGGTGCCGCCTGTTATCCTCCCCATGAGGTTCCTGTGAACAGGCACAAGAAGAAACACGGTTTGCCGTTACGGCTGTCAGCCTGCCGCTGGTTGCTCTAGATGAAGTGAAGGCACTGAGGGCCTGGTGAGGTGACGTGCGCGGGGCGTGCCGCGAGCCAGAGCTCGGCCGCTCAGATTTGTCGACGTGGCAGGGACGGACCCATGCACCAGCGCCGTGCCTGTGAGAAGGCCCCGTGGGAGGCGATGATCGAGCAGGCGATAGTCGTGGGCAGGTTAAGCATGGAAAGCAGATCAGCTTGGGTAAATGCAGGAAGATAGATGCCACAGGGTCCGGCCCGAGCGGCTTGGGGATGATGCAGCCCGAGTGGCGCCCCCAGCAGGGTAAGCTAAAGACATAAGCAAAAGGGATACATGCCGCAGGGACGGACCCACGTGGCCTGGGAATAATGCAGCCCGAGGGGCGCTCCCAGCTAAACGAGCTTGGAAGATGTCACCTGGTTCTGTAGACGAAGCAGAGTTGGTGCAGCTGAAGGCGTGCGTCGAAGGGATGACTCCTCACGAGCCACCGGAGCCCTGAGCCTCGGGAGGCTCTGGGGGCTCGGGAGGTTCCCTTAAGACTGTCTCCATCTCCTCCAGGACGGCGTGGTACCAGGCCTCCTAAGCCGCCAGGACACGCCGCATGTTGCGCTGATAGGCTGACGCCACGCTCGGCAAACCGAAGGGCATGCGAACGTAGCTGTGTGGCGGGCCCTCGCAGCGGCCCACACGCGAAGGCCAGAAGCGCTCCTAAGATGTGGCCCTGTTGAGCCCGTGGACATCGATGCAGACACGCAGCCCAGCATCCTCGCCAGGATGGGGAGCTGCGCCTCGTGAGCGGTTGTCGCCGCGCATGGCTCTTGCGTCTTGCACTTCCTGAGTGGTCTTGGTGATGAACTCCTGAGTGGTGGGCACTCCTTGCCCTGTGCTCTCCTGAGGGACACGTGCTGGGAAGCACGCCTCCAAGTGGTTCCCAAGCGCCTCCCTCATGAGGTTGGCAAGATCTGAGGCCCTCCAAAAGAGAGCCCCAGAGCCCTGCCAGAGGAGGGCGCTGGGCGCGCCTTCCTATGCGATGGAGGGAGGCGCCCCTGGGACAGGCGCTGATCCTGACGAGGCTCTTGTCGCGTCGCCATCCTCCTGAGGTCCTGCGCGGCGCAGTTGCTTCTTCTTGGGGATGGTCTCCGGAGGGCCCTCGCTTCTACTGTCGGGGTCGCTGATTGCTGCAGCTTGGAAGGCGCGCTCAAGGGAGCACACCGCATCTATCTCTTCACATGGGACCGTGATGATTCCGCCGCTTCCTGGCATCTTGAGGACGTTGTAGCCGTGGTGGGTGACCGCCATGAACTTGGCTAGGGCCGGATACCCGAGGATGGCGTTGTACGGTAGGCCAATGTGCGCGACGTCGAAGTCGATGAGCTCGGTGCGGTAGTTCTTGCGCTCTCCGAAGGTGACAGGCAAACAGACCTGCCCTATCGGCGTGGTGGAACCGTCGGTCACTCCTGAGAAGGGCTTGGTAGGCTGGAGCTGCTCATACGGCACTTGGAGGTTGTCGAGCGTGTCGACGGTCAAGACGTTGAGCCCTGAGCCGCCGTCGATGAGGGTCTTGGTAACCTGCACATTGCTGATGACTGGGGAACACAACATCGGGAGGGCGCCGGCGGTGGCCGCACACTTGAGCTGATCTGCCGAGTTGAAAGTGATGGCGCATTGGGACCACTTGAGCGGGCACGTGGCTTCGAGCTTGGGGAGCACCGCGTTCACCTCGCGAGCGAACTGTTTGAAGATGCGCTGAGAGGCTGGGGCCTGGGCGCCACCCAAGATGCAGGCGATTGCGCGCGGCTCCTGGAAGCCCCCAGCCCCCTCGTCCTGATGGTGGTCGTCGTTCCTTCTTGGTGGCGGCAGTGGGGGGAGTCCGATGTTGCCTTGGGGGCGGTCCTCACGAGGCTGATCCCTCCAGGCGCCCTCGCGAGGATAGTCCTGCCAGCGGTCCTCGCGAGGCCTGTCGCGCCATTCCTGGTGCGGGCCACGGTCGTCCCAGCGTTCGCCTCTCCACGGCCGTAGCCCCGGTCGCTGCGCTCGGGGCGTCGACCAAAGCATCCTTCTCGTATGGCTCTGAGCTCTTGGCAGTCGCTGGTGTTGTGGGTGTTGAGGTTGTGGAAGGCGCAGAATGGTCGACTGTTCTTGGATGACTCGGGCTGATCTCTGCCCTGCTTGGTGTCGGGCTCCGCTGCGAGCACAACCGCCTCCTTGCGCTTCGCGTCCTTGGCCTTGGCCTTCTTCTCCTCTGCACCCGCAGCTGGCAGCTCGAGGAGGGAGAGGCGCCCCTCCTCAGCTCTTGCGCACTTGGTCGCCAGATTGAACAGCTCCTGAGATGTGCACAGCTCCTCATGGATGGCGAGCTCTTCCTTCATCTTGACGTCGCGGACGCGGTCAGAGAACGCGGAGATGATGGCCTCGTCCGTGACCTTGGGGATCTTGAGGCGAGTGTTGTTGAAGCGTTGAATGTACTTCTGGAGGGTCTCTCCTGGTTGTTGCTTGATGCGGCGCAGGTCACCCGTGGCCGGCGGGCGGTCGCGAGTGCCCTGGAAGTTGGCGACGAAGCAGTCGCGCATCTCGTCCCAGGAGGAGATTGAGCCGTGCTGCAGGTTCAGGAGCCAGGAGCGGGCTCCATCCTTGAGAGCCATGGGAAACCAGTTCGCCATGACTTTCTCATCGCCGTTGGCCGCCTCGATGCTCAGCTCGTAGAGCTGCAGGAACTCCGCGGGGTCAGCGGTGCCGTCGTAGCGAGGAGGCAGATCTGGCTTGAACTTGCCTGGCCAGGCGACGCTGCGCAGCTCGGGGTGAAGGCGCGGCAGCCGGCCGTGGTTGCTGGGGCCTGCTTTGGAGGTGGAGCTTGGTCTTGATGGGATCCGCGCGGCGCCGCCGCTGGCGGTGCGCGGTCTTGACGAGGTGGCGCGGGAAGCGCGAGTGCAGCTTCTCGCGGCCGGGGGATTTCTTGGCAGCTTCTTTCTTCGCGCGCGGGCACCGGGCGTGGCGGATCACGCCATGGGGCCGCGCGCCTTGGTGCCAAGGCACCGTCTTGGGACAGAGGTGGTGGAGGCGCGCCATGAGCCTCGTCGCCCGTGGCTGGTTGAGGGTGAGGCAGAGAGAGGGACGGCACCGGGGAGCCCCCTGCGGCGCGGACAAGCTCGGCGACGCGGTCGAGCCACTCCTCGTAGAGGTCGTCGACGGGGTGGTAGCGCAGGAGTTCGTTCGCCACAAGGAGCGCGGCCCGTGCCTCCATGGGAGCGCGGCGTGCGTGAGATGACGAGCCGGCCGGGGTCAGCGATGGAGTGGCGGTGCGGCCGTCCTGCCGCACCGAAGGATGCAGCAAGGACGCCTGCTCCTCGTTCCCCGCCGGGCCGGTGGCAGCGGGAGACGGAGAACGACGAGGTGGCCCGCTGACGGGAGCCGTCTGAGCGACGCGGGCGGTGAGGGCAGCCCGACGCTCAGCTCGAGCACGGCGAGCGTCCGCCATGGAGACGACGGAGCGACGATCTGATGGAAGGGAAGCTACGACGCACCCCTACCTGGCGCGCCAAATGTCGGATGTGGGGTTCCAGCAAACCCTTGAGGTTCGAACACTGGGGTGCGCGCGAAGTCTTTCCCTCCTACTGATCTATGCCCTAGCTCTCTAAGATCTCGCGGACGAACTCGATGAACTCGCAATCACAGAGAGACACGAGATTTATACTAGTTCGGGTCACCATTGTGGTGTAATACCCTATTCCAGTGTGGTGGTGGTGGATTGCCTCTTGGGCTGGTGATGAACAGTACAGAGGGAAGAACAGCCTCCTGAGGATGAGATGTTCTTGTGCTTGCGGACTTGTGCACGTGAGAGCTGGATCAACTGCTCGATGTCCCCTCTACTATGGTGGCTAGACCAATTTATAGGGGCCCTGGTCCTCTTCCCAAATATTGAGCGGGAAGGGAGCCAACAATGGCGGGCAAATTTGAAGGGGGACAGCTAGTACAAGCTATCCTGACAAAAGTGGTCTTCGCCTGCGAAAAGCTCTGTCGTGACGCCGTCTTGGGCTCCACGATGACCTCCGTCTTGCCGTCCTCCTGGTCTTGGTCTCGTTGCACCAATATAGCAACCTTTGCCTGATGCCTCGGTACTCTTCGCCTGCGCCGGCCTCCTTAGCACCAAAGAGGAAACAAGGACGCTGCGCGCGCTGGCGCCCGCCTGGTGCCGATCGTCATGGCACACGTCACGAGAGCCTTGTGAGGTTTGCCCTGCCTTGATATCTCCGCTCCTCGCGAGCCTGCCTGACTAGGCCACCCTTGAGGAGGTCTTGCATCGTCCGCCTCGCGAGGCTTGGCCCCTCGCGAGGGTCTTGGATGCCTTGTTGATGAAGATGGGCCGTACGGCCTGCTGGCTTAGCCACGCCGTGGGCCGCAGGCAGGCAAGTCTGGGGACCCCCGTTCCCAGAACGCTGACAGCGATGTCCTCTGTCTCGTTGCCGGCGGGCGGTGCCTTGGCGGAGCGAGGGAAATCCTCCCCCTCGTTGCCGGCAGGGTGGGGCCTCGGCGGAGCCGGCGGTGTCCTCTGCCTCGTTGTTGGTGCCACGGGGCCTCGGCGGAGCAGGGCCTCATCGACGCCAGCGGAGCGGGGACTCGTCGGAGCCGGCATTGTCCTCTGCCTTGTCCTCGGTCTCGCCAAACAGCGCCTCGCCCGCTTCATCGCCCTCTTTGTAGGCGGCCGCAGCCTCCGGCACCCGCATGCGGTACCGCCAGCGCTCGAGACGGCCCTCGCGGGCGGAGCGGTACGAGTCGAGCAGCGCCTCCTGCTCCGCCCGCTCCACGGCGATCTGCTCCTCCGCCTGCAGGTGCTCCTAGAGGAGATGGTGGTTGTAGGCGGCGTCGGCCTGCGCCTCCCGGAATTGCTCCTCATGCTTCTACCTCACCGTGTCCATATATTGGGCACGGGCCACGTCGATGGTCATGGTGCAATGCACCGGCGAGGATGGCGCGGAGGAGGGGGTTGGCGCCGGATCGTCGACTACCATGTTCTCCATTGGGACGTCGTCGTCCTCCGGCTGCCTACCGGCTAGCCAGTCGGCAGCAATGGCTGCCATCTCCTTGTGGTCCGTCGTCCGCTCATCCCGAAGAGCGCTGGAGCGCGAGGAAGCCATGGTGGGCAGTAGTGGTGTGGACAGGAGTATAGGAACCGATGCGGATGACTGCGGCTATGGCCGGCGCAGTAATTTATATAGCAATGGTGGGCGGCGGAGGGACGGACGTGTGGCGCCGGAGTAGCCGCCTCGGCAACCACATATCATTAATGTGGGCGGCAGAAGGAAGGAAGGACGGCACTTGTGTCGTTTGAAGGCGGAGCAATTGCATGCACCGGGAAGCGGGGCGGGCGGCACTGATCGTTTCGGGCAGAAAGCGCGCGCGGGCGAGGGAGGCGGTCTAGGTGGGCCAGGGCAGTCACACTCGTGCTTGGCAGCGGGTCGGTCCAGCAGCCGGGCATGCTGGCTCGCCAGCTACCTCGCCGAGCTGAGCGACGACAATCAGACGATGGATGTAGCTTCCGACCAGGAGCCGACGCCACTATCCAAGCCGGTTCATGCCGTGTTCACCACAGAGCAGGTGCGGCCGCATTTCGATGCCCTAATGGCGGAAGAGCTACCAGCGCAGGAGGACCTGTGCTGCAACCTCCGTCTCTTCAACGAGCACCGGTGAACAAGCGAACGACAATGCCGTCGCGGACATGTGGCCCTATGATCCTGGCTTCCCAAATGAGCAGCGGGCACTGTATCAGACCATCCGTAGGGCCCGCGAGGCCCTCTCCATCGTCCTTTGAATTGTTGCGCTCGCCGTGGCGCCGCCGTCTCGCGTTGTCAACATGGTCAACGGACATGAGGATGAGGAGATGACTTTACTTGGAGAGGTTGACAGTGGGGACCCACCAGGGCCATAGCCGCACGTACGCAAGTGCCTCCTTATTAGTATATAAAACTATAATTATTTTTGCTTCCTCCTGGTTTCCTGACATCACGGTCCCACACCATTGTCAACCTATGTAGTCAATAAACGAGAGAATTGCACAAGAAGCGTCCGACAGCTGGGACCAAGCAGCTCGAGCAATATTTGTGTTTTTGAGGTGTGAGCACTGCAGAGTTATTCTTGAGCGATGTTTAGCCCAGATATTAATTTTTCTCCTCTGAACAACAACGAAAACATCGCTGCAGCTATTAACTAGGCGGGCTGTGGCCTGTCTAGCCCAGGCCAGATATCCAGCCCAGATATTAATTTTTATAAGCTAAAAATGGCTAGCCCAGCTACACTTTTTTTTAGGAATACCCAGCCAAAGGTAAAGTTGTTATTCTCCGCCCCGCTGGGCTGCAAATCTTTCCTAGGAGGGATGCATTAGGCTTAGCAAGAAAATGGACTTTAAGAAATAATAAATGGGATGTAATTATAAAAACTGGGTAGTAACTATAAAAAATGCGCCAAACACGTAATTACTTTATAAAATATTATTTTTGGATATTGAAAATTTTAATTTCATTAATTGTTGCGAGCGCAATGTTTCGTTGGATTTTTACGTAATATAAATTTATATTGAAATTGTATTTAATCTGACTAGAAATTTTGGGATAAAAATATTACGGATCCCATCAAAATGTGGGAAATTTTATTAAATTCTGTGTTAAACGGTTGGTTGAAATGGGCTGTACTTTTAACAAACTGTAAATGGGCTGTAGTAAATTTCATTAGAATTCAAAAATTGGCTGCACATTCTTACAAATCTCAAATGGGTTATAAGTTCTCTGCCACACACTTGTGGCCTTACTAAGTTGACGCGTCCCCTAAAAACAGAGAGTTGACGCATATGCAAGGCTTTGTCAACTTATAGTCAACACACGGTTCTAGCAGCAGTGGCCGTTGGATGTCCATCCAACGGATGTCGTGCTTCTTCTTCAATCTCGGACATTCTAGCTTCACCCGCCCAAAAAATGATTCCTCCCCCTGACATCTGGGATGCACCGTTTCGGAAGTTGACCTGTGGGCCTACTAAGTTGACGTGTACCAAGGGCTTTGCCAACTTAGTCAATATAAATGATTCTAGCTGCAGTGATCGTACGATGTCCATCCAACGGCCGTCGTGCTTCTTCAACCTCTGGTCTTCTTGCTCTAGCCGCCCAAAGCAGCGCCGGTCATGCCGCCTGCTCCTACCTCCCGTGGCCGGCTGTGCTGCCGCGCAGGCCTCACCGCCCCCTACTACTCCCACCGCTGGCCAGGGCATCCCTCCACTCACCCACACCCCCTGTTATTCTGCGGCAACCGCAGCCTCACACCGCAGCCGAACCAGTGAACCCTCGTACTCCTCTCCGCGTGGGCATCTACTGCCGCGTCTTCCCCGGCTCCGCGTCGTCCCCTTCCTAGGCCTCGCCGTCGTCCACCGCCCTGGTGCTCTCGGCGCGGCGTGGTCAACGTGGTCAAGGAACGACTTCCATCAGAAGAGTACTGTACGTGGAGAGGCTGACAGCTGGGTCCACGGCAGCCGCAAGGAAGTGCCTCCTTATTACGCGGAAAATAATTATTCCTCCACCTGACAGCAGGGACCCACCGGACGGGCCATCGTATTTGGCGAAAAAACGTTTCCCCCTGACTGCTGGGACCCACCGGACGGGCCAACGTATTTCGCGAAAAAAACGTTCCCCCCGCTGTCAACTCGAACCCACCGGAGGAGCCTCCTTATTATGCACAAAAAAAATGAATACTCCCCCTACTAGTTGGGACCCACCTTGGTGGGAGGCTGACTTGTGGGCCTACTAAGTTGACGGGGACGGAGTGCTTTGTCAACTTAGTCAATATGAACGATTCTAGCTCCAGTGACCATACGATGTCCATCCAACGGTCGTAGTGCTTCTTCCACCTCTGGTCTTGTTGCTCCAGCCGCCCAAAGCAGCGCCGGTTGTGCCGCATGCTCCTGCCTCCCGTGGCCGGCTGTGCTGCCACAGAGGCCTCACCGCCCCCTACTATTCCCACCGCTAGCCAGGCCATCCCTCTACTCACCCACACCCCTTGTTATTCAGCGGCGACGGCAGCCTCACACCGCAGCGAACCAGTGAACCCTCGTACTCCTCTACACGTGGGCATCCACTGCCGCGTCTTCCCCGGCTCCGCGTCGTCCCCTTCCTAGGCCTCGCCGTCGTCCACCGCCCTGGTGCTCTCGGTGTGGCATGGTCAACGTGGTCAAGGAACGGCTTCCATCGGACGTGGACTGTATGTGGAGAGGCTACCAGCTGGGTCCACGGCCTGTAGCGACCAGACCTCAAATGGCCTGTGCTGCTGTGCACCAGTGTCATCCCTGGATCAGTAATGCTGACACGCACAGTACAAATGGAGGATTTATAACAGAGTAGCAATCACACACTTATTACATCGAATATCTCTGAAGGGATTAAGTATGATAAACATGGCTTAAGGCCATCTAAAACGATAACAGCGGAAGACTTGGAAGATAAGTGAGTCCATCACTCCAGCGACATCACTGAGTATAAGACCACGACCTAAGGCACCTTACTCGTCGTCTGAAAATTCCGCAACATGAAACGTTGCAGCCCGAAAACGGGTCAGCACATAGGATATGCTGGCAAAGTAACACATAGAGAGCAATGAACAAAAATAATGCTATACTATATGCATATATGGCTGGTGGAAAGCTCTATGGTTACAGTTTTTGCGAAAAGCCAATTTTATCCTACTGCAAAGGAATAAATTTTATTTAACTATCATGGTGGTTGTGAAACATTGAGAAGGTACCTCCAACTCAATCCCAATTAAGTGTCATCATTAACCCAACAAAATTAATTATAAGTATCACGGTGATGAGATTCAAATGATAATCCAGGTACTAGATACTCAAGTTGTCCATAACCGGGGACACGGCTAATCATGATCAGTTTGTACCCTCTGCAGAGGTTTGTGCACTTTTCCCCACAAGACTCGATTGCCTCCGCTTGATTTTCGCACTACATGATGTTTGAGAAACGGATGACCGAGACACAGTCTTTCAGAAACAATCACTCTTTACTCTGGATGGACCGGTACACCTACTTTCCCCTACATCTGCTAGTCCACCTCTTCAAGAGATCCTGTAACCTACTCAGCTATGCTAGAGCCCATAATAGCTTGTGGCTGCACACGGAAGTTTCTAGCATGAATAATCTTATGATCCCTTTGAGCCTGGGTGGTGGACCTTATACATACAGACAACACTGGGTGCTCCAGGTGCCTCAATCCACCCAGATGTGAGTTTTAGTTGCCACCTTAAGTTGAACCATTATTAACAATCTCACATCTGTCATGAATATCTCTCAAACCCATCCACGTCTACGAGCATAGCATGGCAATATAATAGCAACGTAGAAGTAACTCCCAAGGGTTTGATAAAGTAAAACAGGTAATAGGTACTACCTCAACTACTTCCCAGTACCCACAGTTTAATTAGATCCTAATCATGCAAGTGTTTGAGGAAATAGATCTAATGCAATAAAAACTGGGTATGAACGGGGTATGATCAAAGTGTTACTTGCCTTGCTGATGATCCGCAAAACCTAGCGAGTCGAAGTAACAAGCGGCACACTCCGGGTACTCTAACGCAAACAAACAAGCATACAATCAGTACTCATCTAATGCACAGGTAAAACTCGAATGAAAGATCCAACCAGAAAGTTCAACTTAAGAACTCCGGTTTGCAAAAAGAATCAACTCGAAAGAAGCAACGAAAGTCAAACGGCGAAAGAGAGAAACTTCGTTTGCTAATCTGGATCTAGGTCAAATTTCACTGTAGCAAAAACTTGTTTGAGTAGGTTAAACGGAAAGATAATTTCGAGACGAAACTCTAGGCGCTTGAATCGCCTGATTCCGATAAACGAGCGAAAAGTTAAACAGAATCGAAGATTTGATCGGAGATCGAATCTGAGAAAATAACGAGAAAACTCCGACGAAAAAGAAAAACGGACGAACGGTTAAATAACGGACGTTCGTTAACAGAGAAAAACCGACGAACGCGTTCGTTAAAACGAATGGTTCGGTAAACGCTCGCAAAATAACAAAACCGAAAAAAAACCGATCTGGGGTTTTTTTTAAACGATGGTTTTTTTTTAAAACGAAAACCGGCAAAGTCAACGGCGGCGGGCAGTACCTCGTCGGGCTCCGGCGAGGGCTCCGGCGGGGCTCCGGGCTCGGGCGGCGAGGGGCTCGGGGGCGGCGGCTCCGGCGGCGGACGGGCAGCGGCGGGCGCGACTCCGGCGGCGACGGCGATGAGTGCGGGCGGCGGCGGCGATGGGTTGAGGAAAGAGAGAGGGGGGCTATATATATAGGAAGGGGGGATCCGAAGCTTGGGGAAGGGGGCGGCCGGGGCGGCGTGGCCGGCCGGGACTCGGGCGGTGATCCCGTCTCCGGGATGGAGACGACGGGGCGGCGGGGCTGGGCCGTCGGCTGGGCCTTTGGCCCAGTCGGCGCGCGGGCGTTTCCTTTTTTTTAAAAAAAATTCCGCGGAAAAATAATACGTAGAAAAATAAATAAAAATCGGAAAAATATGAAATAAATTTTCCCCGTCTAGTTAGAAAATCTAGAATAGGGTGAACATTTTTTTAAATCAAAATAGATATTTTGAAAACATGCAATATTTTTAATGCAATAAAATTTGCAAATAAAATCCAAATAAATTCCAAATAATGATTTTAACATTTTTCCTCCAGTATTTCAATTGTTTTGGAGAAGTCATGTTTTCTCCTCTCGTTTATTTAAAATGAAATATTTTTCCGGAGAGAAAATAATTAAAACCAAAATTCTCGTCTTATTATTTGATCAAATATGAAAATTTAAGAAAAATCCCGAACTCTCTCCGAGGGTCCTTGAGTTGCTTAGGATTTATCGAGGATTTGTCAAAATGCAATAAAACATGATATGCAATGATGATCTATGTATAACATTCCAAATTGAAAATTTGGGATGTTACAAACCTACCCCCCTTAAGATGAATCTCGCCCTCGAGATTCGGGTTGGCTAGAAAACAGGTGGGAGTGGTCTTTCCGTAGATCTTCCTCTCGCTCCCAGGTGGCTTCATCTTCTGTGTGGTGACTCCACTGAACTTTGCAAAACTTGATAACCTTGCTGCGGGTAACTCGGCTGGCATACTCGAGAATCTTAACTGGTTTCTCCTTATACGTCAAATCATTTTCCAACTGAATCGCTTCCAGTGGCACAGTATCTCTCAGTGGTATCTCAGCCATCTCTGCGTGGCACTTCTTCAACTGCGAAACGTGAAATACATTATGTACTCCAGACAATCCTTCGGGCAATTCCAACTTGTAGGCAACTTCTCCCATACGTTCCAACACTCTGTATGGTCCGATAAAACGGGGCGCTAACTTTCCCTTAACTCCGAAGCGCTTCACTCCTCGAAGGGGTGATACTCGAAGATACACTCTGTCTCCGACTTCGTGAACTGTCTCCTTTCGTTTAGAATCGGCATAACTCTTCTGTCTGGACTGGGCTACCTTGAGCCTATCGCGAATCAACCTTACTTTCTGTTCAGACTCCTTAATCAAATCTGGTCCAAACAACTGACGGTCTCCAACTTCGTCCCATAACAACGGTGTTCTACACCTCCTTCCGTACAAAGCTTCGAAAGGGGCCATCTTCAAACTGGTTTGATAACTGTTGTTATACGAGAACTCCGCATATGGCAAATTGTCGTCCAAACTAGATCCATAATCTAGTGCACATGCTCTCAACATGTCCTCCAAAATCTGGTTGACTCTCTCGGTCTGTCCATCTATCTGCGGGTGAAAAGCTGTACTAAATTCCAGCCTGGTTTCCAACGTTTCATGTAACTGCTTCCAAAACTTCGAGGTAAATTGGGTTCCTCTGTCTGATACAATGGTCCTCAGAACTCCATGCAAACATACGATCCTGGTCATGTATATCTTTGCCAACTTAGCACTGGTGTAAGTGGTCTTCACTGGAATGAAATGAGCCACTTTCGTCAAACGGTCGATTACAACCCATATTGAGTCATAGCCTGAACGAGTCCTGGGTAATCCTGTGATAAAATCCATGCCTATTTTATCCCACTTCCATTCGGGTATCGGCAATGGCTGTAGCAATCCTGTTGGCTTCTGATGCTCTGCCTTCACTCTCTGACATACATCACAAACTGCTACATACTCCGCAATATCCTTCTTCATTCCGGTCCACCAGAAAGTATTCTTCAAATCCAAATACATCTTGGTATTCCCTGGGTGAATCGAGTACGGTGAATCATGGGCTTCCTGCAAAATCAACTTCCTGATCTCCGGATCATTTGGCACATATACACGGTCCTCGAACCATAAGGTATCGTGCTCATCCTCACGAAATCCCTTGGCTTTTCCTTTGCTCATCTTCTCTTTTATCTCTTCAATCTCCTTGTTTGTCTTCTGAGCTTCTCTGATCTTTTCCATCAAGGTAGACTGAATCTCCAATGTCGCTAAATAGCCTCTTGGGACTATCTCCAAACATAGCTCGCGAAGGTCCTCGGCTAACTCCTGAGGTAATTCTCCTGTCATGAGGGTGTTGACATGACTCTTGCAGCTCAACGCGTCTGCTACTACGTTAGCCTTCCCAGGGTGATAATGCAATCTCATATCATAATCTTTAATGAGCTCCAACCATCTCCTCTGTCTGAGATTTAACTCCTTCTGCGTGAAAATGTACTTCAAACTCTTGTGATCCGTGTACACTTCACAATGGTTTCCGATGAGAAAATGTCTCCATGTCTTCAATGCATGCACCACAGCTGCTAATTCCAAGTCATGCGTAGCATAATTCTTCTCATGGGGTTTAAGTTGTCGTGAAGCATACGACACAACTCTTCCTTCCTACATAAGCACTGCTCCAAGTCCTCGACGAGAAGCGTCGCAATAGACTTCATAGTCCTTGCGTTGATCTGGCAGAATCAACACTGGTGAGGTAACCAATCGTTTCTTCAACTCTTGGAAACTAGCTTCACATTCCTCAGTCCAGTTGAATTTGGTGTCCTTCTTCAATAGCTCAGTCATGGGCTTAGCAATCTTTGAGAAATTCTCGATAAATCTCTGGTAGTATCCTGCAAGTCCAAGGAAACTCCGGATTTCTCCAACCGTCGTGGGTGATTCCCAACTTGTCACTGTGTCAACCTTAGCAGGGTCTACTGCTATTCCTTCTCCAGAAATAACATGTCCAAGGAATCCAACTTCCTTCAGCCAAAACTCACATTTGCTGAACTTGGCATATAACTGATGTTCTCTGAGCTTCTCAAGTACCAATCGTAAATGCTCCTCATGCTCTTCCTCATCCTTGGAAAAGATTAAAATATCATCAATGAACACCACGACGAACTTATCCAAAAACTCCATAAACACTTTGTTCATCAGGTTCATGAAATAGGCAGGTGCGTTAGTCAGTCCAAATGACATAATGGTATACTCATACAATCCATATCTGGTGGTAAATGCCGTCTTAGGTATATCCTGCTCTCGAATCTTTAACTGGTGGTATCCTGATCATAGATCGATCTTGGAAAATACTTTAGCTCCTTGTAAGCGGTCAAACAAATCATTGATCATCGGCAGTGGGTACTTGTTTTTGATGGTCACTTCATTCAATCCTCGGTAATCAACAACCATCCTTAGCGATCCATCTTTCTTCTCCACTAGAAGTACTGGTGATCCCCAAGGTGACGAACTTGGGCGAATATAGCCTTTATCCAGTAACTCCTTGATCTGCTTCTTAATTTCCTCCAAATCCTTTGCGGGCATCCTGTACGGTCTCTTAGATATTGGCCCTGTGCCTGGCAAAAGTTCAATCAAAACTCAATGTCTCTATCTGGTGGCATGCCTGGCAACTCTTCTGGAAATACATCCAGATAATCCTTCACCACTGGTACTTCCTCCTGTACAACTCCTGATAAGGAATTTACTTGAGTCCTCTTCGGCATATGCCGGGATACATACTTGATCCTTTTTCCTTCCGGGGTGGTAAGCAAAATCGTCTTGTTGGCACAATCGATGTTTCCTCCATACAACGATAGCCAATCCATTCCCAAAATCACATCCAAACCTTGCGATTCTAAAACAATGAGGTCTGAGGGGAAAACATGCCTACCAATGGCCAACGGTATCTGAAAACATCCTTGGGTGGCCATATACTCTGCTCCTGGCGAGGTTACTAACATAGGGCTTTTGAGAACTTGAGTGGACATCTTAAACTTATTTACGAATCCCCTTGATATGTATGAATGCGATGCACCAGTATTGAAAAGAACGGTTGCAGTAAATGACTTAACCAAAAACTTACCTATTACTGCATCAGGCTGAGCTTCAACCTCCTCCACGCTCACGTGGTTCACATGTCCTTTGTTGAACGGGTTCGGCTTCTTCCCAGAGCTTCCATTGCCATTTCCATTTTGGGCTTCGGGACAATCAGTAGCATAATGTCCCGTCTTCTGGCTCTTGAAACAAGTAATGTGACTTAGATCTCTCTTGGTTGGGGTAGATGGGTTGGTGCGGTTCTGTCCGTTTCCTCCTCCATTCCCATTACCATTCTTGGAGCCATTATGGTTGTGCGAACTACCTCCTCCATGGGTATGCTGAAACTGTCCTCCCGGCTTCGGGGTAAAACGGGGCTTCTGCTGGGCTCCAGAATTGTACTTCCCTTGTCCATAATTCCTCTTACGGTTTTCAATCTGCTGTTGCTTCCCTTCAATCATGAGAGCTCTATCTACCAGCTCCTGGTAGTTGTTGAAGGTTGCTACCATCAACTGCATACTCAGTTCATCATTCAGCCCTTCCAAAAATTTCTCCTGCTTGGCAGCATCTGTAGCAACGTCATCTGGTGCATAACGTGCTAGCTTACTGAAATCCTCCACATACTGGCCTACGGTGCGTCCTCCTTGGCGTAGGTTACGAAACTCACGCTTCTTCATAGCCATAGCTCCTGCCGAAACATGAGCTGTACGGAAAGCTTGCTGAAACTGGTCCCATGTGACAGTGTCAATAGGGTGCGTCGCTGTATAATTCTCCCACCATGATGCTGCGGGTCCATCAAGCTGATGTGCGGCAAAACGCACTCTTTCCGCATCTGTGCATCCTGCAGTGGTCAACTCCCTTCCAACTTTGCGGAGCCAATCATCTGCTACAATCGGCTCGGTGCTACTGGAAAACACCGGCGGGTTTAGCCTTAAGAAACGGGCTAAGTGATCAACTGGTGGTGGTGGCGGTGGGTTGTTGTTGTTGTTGTTGCCTTGGTTCTGCACTAACACTTGCATCAGGGCATTCTGTTGCTGAATCAACTGGGTGATCTCTGGCGGGAAAACAAATCCGGTGTCGCGTCTCGGAGGCATCTGATGGGTTTAGAAAAGATGAGAGTTAAGAGTAGAATGAGGTCTAGGGGGAAAACACTACCCATATGCTCATGAGACAAATTCAATCAATATCACTCAATCAAATCAAACAAGGCAAAACAATCGATCTAACTAGCGTTACAAAGTGCTTGAACTATACTATTGAATGGGGGAAAACTACTACTGATATGGTGGTCTACTAGAAATTCTGATCCATTGAAGACTCCATGATGTCTGCTCCAGCTTCATCAATCCAGTCGTCTTCACTTGGTTCCGAGTCGGTGTCGTCGATGATGATGTAGTTATCCGGACAAATGCATTCGTCGACTTCTGCTTTTGGCACTGGATTTCCCACGAATGCTCCAATCTTATTCTCCAAGTCGTCAATCTTCCCTACTAGTGCATTGATTTCCTCCAAATAATCTTCGCGTGTAGCCTTGAGTTCTTCTTGGAGTTCCTTGATCTTCGTTAATGCCTTCTTCAGTTCTTCCTTGTCCGTGCACATCTGGTTCTCCTGGCGACGAATATGTTGGTTCTGCTCCTGGATGAAAGCTGCAACTGATCCATCCTTCTTGGTCTTGATCATCTCCCATTGCGCGTCTCGACGTCCACAAATTTGGTAAATTGTATCCTTAAGCTCCTGGTGGTAGAGTTCTCCAATGCGTCCCATGGCGATGTGTGCGGCCATGCTCTTCCCTAAACTCCAAGTTGGTGCTTCGAAAACCAATCTCATGGGTTCCGTAATTGGCACAAACGTCCTTCCTGGAATGATAACTTGAATCTTCCAGCTCTCCTCTTCAGGTAATGTGGCGTTGTAGGTTCCGGTGATGCTTGGTATTCCTATGTTCAAGTACTTGGTGACTTCCTTCAAGTGTCGACCAAACGGCGTGTCTTCATCTGGTTGCATGAACTTGCTCCTTGCATTCGCCATTCCTAAAAGAGTAGAAAGTGGAGAGGGGTCAGAAATGAGAAGAGAGAAGTTTTCTAGGGCTTAAGCTTAGTGGTCGTGTCCTACAGTCAGCGTGTGCTCTGATACCAACTTTGTAGCGACCAGACCTCAAATGGCCTGTGCTGCTGTGCACCAGTGTCATCCCTGGATCAGTAATGCTGACACGCACAGTACAAATGGAGGATTTATAACAGAGTAGCAATCACACACTTATTACATCGAATATCTCTGAAGAGATTAAGTATGATAAACATGGCTTAAGGCCATCTAAAACGATAACAGCGGAAGACTTGGAAGATAAGTGAGTCCATCACTCCAGCGGCATCACTGAGTATAAGACCACGACCTAAGGCACCTTACTCGTCGTCTGAAAATTCTGCAACATGAAACGTTGCAGCCCGAAAACGGGTCAGCACATAGGATATGCTGGCAAAGTAACACATAGAGAGCAATGAACAAAAATAATGCTATACTATATGCATATATGGCTGGTGGAAAGCTCTATGGTTACAGTTTTTGCGAAAAGCCAATTTTATCCTACTGCAAAGGAATAAATTTTATTTAACTATCATGGTGGTTGTGAAACATTGAGAAGGTACCTCCAACTCAATCCCAATTAAGTGTCATCATTAACCCAACAAAATTAATTATAAGTATCACGGTGATGAGATTCAAATGATAATCCAGGTACTAGATACTCAAGTTGTCCATAACCGGGGACACGGCTAATCATGATCAGTTTGTACACTCTGCAGAGGTTTGCGCACTTTTCCCCACAAGACTCGATCGCCTCCGCTTGATTCTCGCACTACATGATGTTTGAGAAACGGATGACCGAGACACAGTCTTTCAGAAACAATCACTCTTTACTCTGGATGGACCGGTACACCTACTTTCCCCTACATCTGCTAATCCACCTCTTCAAGAGATCCTGTAACCTACTCAGCTATGCTAGAGCCCATAATAGCTTGTGGCTGCACACGGAAGTTTCTAGCATGAATAATCTTATGATCCCTTTGAGCCTGGGTGGTGGACCTTATACATACAGACAACACTGGGTGCTCCAGGTGCCTCAATCCACCCAGATGTGAGTTTTAGTTGCCACCTTAAGTTGAACCAGTATTAACAATCTCACATCTGTCATGAATATCTCTCAAACCCATCCACGTCTACGAGCATAGCATGGCAATATAATAGCAACGTAGAAGTAACTCCCAAGGGTTTGATAAAGTAAAACAGGTAATAGGTACTACCTCAACTACTTCCCAGTACCCACAGTTTAATTAGATCCTAATCATGCAAGTGTTTGAGGAAATAGATCTAATGCAATAAAAACTGGGTATGAACGGGGTATGATCAAAGTGTTACTTGCCTTGCTGATGATCCGCAAAACCTAGCGAGTCGAAGTAACAAGCGGCACACTCCGGGTACTCTAACGCAAACAAACAAGCATACAATCAGTACTCATCTAATGCACAGGTAAAACTCGAATGAAAGATCCAACCAGAAAGTTCAACTTAAGAACTCCGGTTTGCAAAAAGAATCAACTCGAAAGAAGCAACGAAAGTCAAACGGCGAAAGAGAGAAACTTCGTTTGCTAATCTGGATCTAGGTCAAATTTTACTGTAGCAAAAACTTGTTTGAGTAGGTTAAACGGAAAGAGAATTTCGAGACGAAACTCTAGGCGCTTGAATCGCCTGATTCCGATAAACGAGCGAACAGTTAAACAGAATCGAAGATTTGATCGGAGATCGAATCTGAGAAAATAACGAGAAAACTCCGACGAAAAAGAAAAACGGACGAACGGTTAAATAACGGACGTTCGTTAACAGAGAAAAACCGACGAACGCGTTCGTTAAAATGAATGGTTCGGTAAACGCTCGCAAAATAACAAAACCGAAAAAAAACCGATTTAGGGTTTTTTTTTAACGAAGGTTTTTTTTTAAAAACGAAAACCGGCAAAGTCAACGGCGGCGGGCAGTACCTCGTCGGGCTCCGGCGAGGGCTCCGGCGGGGCTCCGGGCTCGGGCGGCGAGGGGCGGGCTCGGGGGCGGCGGCTCCGGCGGTGAGGGGCGGCGGCTCCGGCGACGGACGGGCGGCGGCGGGCGCGACTCCGGCGGCGACGGCGATGAGTGCGGGCGGCGGCGGCGATGGGTTGAGGAAAGAGAGAGGGGGGGCTATATATAGGAGGGGGGGTCCGAAGCTTGGGGAAGGGGGCGGCCGGGGCGGCCGGGGCGGCGTGGCCGGCCGGGACTCGGGCGGCGATCCCGTCTCCGGGATGGAGACGACGGGGCGGCGGGGCTGGGCCGTCGGCTAGGCCTTTGGCCCAGTCGGCGCGCGGGTGTTTCCTTTTTTTAAAAAAAAAATTCCGCGGAAAAATAATACGTAGAAAAATAAATAAAAATTGGAAAAATATGAAATAAATTTTCCCCGTCTAGTTAGAAAATCTAGAATAGGGTGAACATTTTTTTAAATCAAAATAGATATTTTGAAAACATGCAATATTTTTAATGCAATAAAATTTGCAAATAAATTCCAAATAATGATTTTAACATTTTTCCTCCAGTATTTCAATTGTTTTGGAGAAGTCATGTTTTCTCCTCTCGTTTATTTAAAATGAAATATTTTTCCGGAGAGAAAATAATTAAAACCAAAATCCTCGTCTTATTATTTGATCAAATATGAAAATTTAAGAAAAATCCCCAACTCTCTCCGAGGGTCCTTGAGTTGCTTAGGATTTATCGAGGATTTGTCGAAATGCAATAAAACATGATATGCAATGATGATCTATGTATAACATTTCAAATTGAAAATTTGGGATGTTACACGGCCGCAGCAAGGAAGTGCCTCCTTATTACGCACAAAATAATTATTCCTCCACCTGACAGCGGGGACCCACCGGACGGGCCACCGTATTTCGCAAAAAAACGTTTCCCGCTGACTGCTGGGAGCCACCAGCTACATCTTCTCACGCAAGGAAGTGCGTCCGGGCAAAAAAAAACGATTCGCCCCCTGACTGCTGGGACCCACGAGCTACCTCTTCGCACGCAAGGAAGTGCCTGACAGTCGGGACCCACCTGGTCGAAGCGTACGTAGCATTGTCATTCTGGTCGCGAACGTGTACGTACATACTGGTCGATGTAGAGGCGCGCACATGTCTTAGCAGAGGCGCACACGTAGCATGTACACGTACGTACAGCGGCCAGGGTGCAAGAAAGTAAATACGGCCACGTACGTACATACGGGCGGGGTCTCGAACGCCTACTCGCGCGTACGTACGGCCAGGGCTCGTGTACATGGCTGGGTCAGAACGGAGAAATAGCATCGTCGTCGTGTTCATGGGGAGCCAACCGGCTGGGTCGGAACAGAATGCGTCGTCGTGTTCATCGGGAGGGCTTGGACAGAACAACCGATGGAAACGAGGCCTGGCGTACCACAGAACGGAGGAAACGGCCTTGTGTTCAACCGGCCACGTTCGAAACGGGATCCTGTTCATCGGGAGGGGTCTGGCGTACCGCAAAACGGAGGAAACGGACCTCCTACGGTCAAAACGGGGGTCCTGTTGATCGGGAGGGGTGTGGCGTACCGCAAACGGAGGAAACGGACTTGTGTTGGAGTGCTACGGTCGAAACGGGGGTCCTGTCCATCGGGAGGGGTGTGGCGTACCGCAAAACGGGACTCCACGGGATACTGTTCATCTCCACCGTTGACCCCCTCCAGCCTCCACAGGCTACTGTTCATCCACCGTCGACCTCCTCCAGCCTCCACCTACGACTGTTCATCCACGGGCTCCTGTTCATCCAGCCTCCACCGCGCGCTACTGCACCGGCTACTGTTCAACCAGCCCTCTCCACGCGTTCCTGTTCAACCACCCCTCCACGGGCTACTGTTCATCCAGCCCTCCACCATCTACTGTTCATCCAGCCCTCCACGGGGTGGTCCTATTCATCCTGCCCTCCACGGGGTCCTGTTCATCAAGCCCCAACCGGCTCGATCGATCAGGGTCCTGTTCATCCAGAGGCAACACCACGGGGTCCTGTTCATCCACCCCCACCGGGAACTGTTCATCCAAACCCCCCCAGCAACGCTCACTGTTCATCCAGAGGCAGCATCGATCAGCTTCAGTTAGCAGCAGTAGCGAAGGAATCGCTCGATCGGGTTTAGTTAACAGCCATCGATCGATCGCTCGGGTTCAGTAACGCGTAGCCTGCAGTGCAATCGCTCGGGTTCAGTTAGAGCCCAACGCCTCGCTCGGGTTCAGTTAGAGGCCAATGCCTCGCACCCACGGGCGTGCGTGTACGAGAGAAACACGCATCGCTCGGCCCCGACCACCCACCGTAACCGGGAACACCCTGATATTTTCCTCACCCTCGCTTCTACCATGGTTTTTTCCGTCATGGACGGCCAAAGAATGTCATGCAGCTGCTTCTCCGGCCCGCCCAGGACGAAAAACCTATTTTCTGTCATGATTTTTAGTCATAGAAGTAGGACCCCACCACATCTATGATGATACCGGGTTTTGTCACAATTATCGTCATAGAAGTGTCATAAGTATGACAGAAATTTTTTTCGTTCGGCCCAAAATGTCACGGATGTGTCTTTTTTTTGTAGTGCCCCCTCCACAGTTTACGCCTCCGGTCATATCTTCGTAGTGCTTATGCGAAGCCCTGTGCGGATCACTTCACCATCACCGTCACCACGTCGTCGTGCTAACGGAACTCATCTACTCCCTCGACACTTTGATGGATTAAGAGTTTGAGGGACGTCATCGAGCTGAACGTGTGCAGAACACGGAGGTGTCGTACGCTCGGTGCTAGATCGGTCGGAACGAGAAGAAGTTCGACTACATCAACCGCGTTTCAAACGCTTCCGCTTTCGGTCTACGAGGGTACGTGGACACACTCTCCCCCTCTCGTTGCTATGCATCTCCTAGATAGATCTTGCGTGATCGTAGGAATTTTTTTGAAATTGCATGCTACGTTCCCCAACACTTTCCTCTTTTTTTTAATTTCCTCACATGGGACAATGCTCTAATAATGAAGGTCATCACACTTTTATTTACTTGCAAGTCAAGAATTACAACTCGATACTTAGAACAAAATATGACTCTATATGAATGCCTCCGGCGGTGTACCGGGATGTGCAATGAGTCAAGAGTGACATGTATGAAAGAATTATGAACGGTGGCTTTGCCACAAATACGATGTCAACTACATGATCATGCAAAGCAATATGACAATGACGGAACGTGTCATAATAAAACGGAACGATGGAAAGTTGTATGGTAATATATTTGGGAATGGCTATGGAAATGCCGTAATAGGTAGGTATGGTGGATGTTTTGAGGAAGGTATATGGTGGGTGTATGGTACCGGCGAAAGTTGCGCGGCACAAGAGAGGCTAGCAATTGTGGAAGGGTGAGAGTTGATACGTCTCCGTCGTATCTACTTTTCCAAACACTTTTGCCCTTGTTTTGGACTCTAACTTGCATGATTTGAATGGAACTAACCCCGACTGACGCAGTTTTTAGCAGAATTGCCATGTTGTTATTTTTGTGCAGAAACAAAAGTTCTCGGAATGACCTGAAAATCAACGGAGATTATTTTTGGAAAATATAAAAATACTGGCGAAAGAATCAAGGCCAGGGGGCCCACACCCTTTCCACGAGGGTGGGCGGCGCGCCCCTGCCTCGTGGGCCCCCTGGAGCTCCACTGACCTCAACTCCAACTCCATATATTCGTGTTCGGGGAGAAAAAAATCAGAGAGAAAGATTCATCGCGTTTTACGATATGGAGCCGCGCCAAGCCCTAAACTCTCTCGAGAGGGCTGATCTGGAGTCCGTTCGGGGCTCCGGAGAGGGGAATCCGTCGCCATCGTCATCATCAACCATCCTCCATCATCAATTTCATGATGCTCACCGCCGTGCGTGAGTAATTCCATCGTAGGCTTGCTGGACGGTGATGGGTTGGATGAGATTTATCATGTAATCAAGTTAGTTTTGTTAGGGTTTGATCCCTAGTATCCACTATGTTCTGAGATTGATGTTGCTATTGACTTTGCTATGCTTAATGCTTGTCACTAGGGCCCGAGTGCCATGATTTCAGATCTGAATCTATTATGTTTTCCTGAATATATGTGAGTTCTTGATCCTATCTTTCAAGTCTATATTCACCTACTATGTGTTATGATCCGGCAACCCCGAAGTGACAATAATCGGGACCACTCCCGGTGATGACCGTAGTTTGAGGAGTTCATGTATTCACTATGTGTTAATGCTTTGGTCCGGTACTCTATTAAAAGGAGGCCTTAATATCCCTTAGTTTCCATTAGGACCCCGCTACCACGGGAGGGTAGGACAAAAGATGTCATGCAAGTTCTTTTCCATAAGCACGTATGACTATATTCGGAATACATGCCTACATTACATTGATGAATTGGAGCTAGTTCTATGTCACCCTATGTTATGACTGTTACATGATGAACCGCATCCGGCATAATTCTCCATCACCGATCCAATGCCTACGAGCTTTTCACATATTTTTCTTCGCTTATTTACTTTTCCGTTGCCATTGTTACAATCACTACAAAACCCAAAAATATTACTTTGCTACCGTTACCGTTACTTCCATACTACTTTGCTACTAAATACTTTGCTGTAGATATTAAGTTATCCAGGTGTGGTTGAATTGACAACTCAACTGCTAATACTTGAGAATATTCTTTGGCTCCCCTTGTGTCGAATCAATAAATTTGGGTTGAATACTCTACCCTCGAAAACTGTTGCGATCCCCTATACTTGTGGGTTATCAAGACCATTTTCTGGCGCCGTTGCCGGGGAGCATAGCTCTATTCTTTGAGTCACTTGGGATTTATATCTTCTGGTCACTATGAAGAACTTGGAAGACGCGAAAACAAAAATTTATCCCTCAACTACGAGGGGAGGTAAGGAACTGCCATCTAGCTCTGCACTTGATTCATCCTCTGTTTTGAGTAAGCTTGCGACACCTAAACCTGCTTCTGCTATTAATTCTGACATGTCGCATGTTATTGATGATGCCACTTCTACTATGCATGGTACTTATGATGAAACTACTTCTATGCTTGATACTACTGTGCCACTTGGTGAATTTCTTGATGAACAACTTGCTAGGGCTAGAGAGAATGAAATTATTGAAACTGATAATATTGATGAAAGTGATGATGAAGACTCTCCCCCTAAATATGAATTGCCTGTTGTGCCTGAGGGCTATGTTATGGATGAAGAAACTGCTAGAGACTTTCTTGCTTGCAATGATAGAAGTGATCTTAAGAAATTATTAGCTAAGCTTAAACAAAAAACTCTGAATGCTAGAATGAAATATGATCCTGCTTATGTGTAACGCCCCGGATCCGATGCGCCAGGTGTCTGCTAGTTATTTGTCGTTGTTGTCATGTCATTTGCTTGCGTGTTGCATTTTGCCATGTCATCATATGCATTGCATCATCATGTTTTTCAAAACTTGCATTCGGTCTTTTTTCCCATTGTCCGTTTCGCGATCCGACACTCTCCCTCGCGCCCGTCGCCCCTCTCAGACCTTGTTTCATGAGTGGTAGAAAAACATTCTCGGAATGGGCCGAGATTTACCGAGTGGCTTTGGTATAGCACCGACAGACCGCCCGTCAAATTTCGTTTCATTTGGAGGTCGTTTGATGCCCCAACGGTTAACCGCGTAGCCCGAAACCCCTCTCTCTTTGCAGCCCAGCACCCCTTCACCACAGCCCACTAACCCAGCAAACCCCCCTCCATGCTCTCGATCGTTCGATCATGATCGTGTGGGCGAAAACCGCACCCCGTTTGGACTCTCCTAGCTCCCTCTACCTATAAATACGTGTGCCTCTCCCGAAATTCACGGTGCAAACCCTAGCAAAATTCCCCTCTCGCCGCCGGACACGTCCAACTCCGCCGGACGCGTCCACCGGCCACCTCACCTGAACCAATCCCCACGCGACACATCACCTCCGCCGCCGCTCCTGGCCAACCAAGCGCCACCACCTCACCCAGCCGGTTCCCCTCCACCGCGCCTCTCCACCGCGGGCCCGTCGAGCCCGAGCCAGGCCCTCCCCGGCCCGGCTCCCCGCGCCACCGTCCGCGCCCTTCGCCGCCCAGGGCCGCGCCGCCCGTCGGAGTTCCGCCGCCGCCCTCCGTCGCCGCTGCCTCCTCGCGAGCGCCGCCCGCACGCCGGCCACCGTGCGCCGTCCCGTCACCCGCATGCCGGCCACCGCGCGTCGTCCCGCCGCCCGCACGCCGGCCACCGCGCGTCGTCGCCGGAGCTCCAGCCTTCGCCGCCGCACCTCTTCACCGGCGCCGCCTCGCCGCGTCCGCTCGACCTCCCTGACCTCCTCGGCATCCGCGCCGTCGCCAGAGAAGCTCGCCGCCGGCGTTGACCTGCCCCTAGACCAGATCCACCGGGAGGCGAACCAAACGCCTCGCCCGCGCCCCGGATCTCTCCATCCCACACCACCTCGTCCCGTTTTTCGGAGGGTAAATTTCGCCCGTCCCAGGGTTTTTATCAGCATGTTGCATACTTTGACCAGCCATAACTTTGTGTGTACTATTCCGTTTTGCGTGCATGATATGTCAGAATGTTCTTCATGAGATGCTCTTCATTTTGTTCCATTGTGCCATGCTTGTTTGAGATCATATTGATTCCCTAATCACTGTTGCAAGAGTGCTATATGATGTTAACTGCTGTCTGTTATCAGAACTTAGTGATTTGTCTTTTTCATTGCACTTTGTGTGTGCATCCTATGAGCATGAGCTCTACATGTGTTTTGATCTAAATCATGCCATATTTATAGTGGTGCTTGTCTTGTATTTTTGTGATCTATGTAGTTACTAGCACAAGCATGCAAAATAGCCTCCATGATGTTGCTGATTTCTGTGACTTAGTATTTCTGCGAAGTCTGAGTCTGTTATGTTGTGATGCCATGTAAACCTGCTGCTACAAGTCATTCTATGCATAATCTGGAGATATTCACTAAGGGTGTTTTGTTATACATATTATTCTCTATCCATCCATGCCTTTGTTTGCAGTTATAGCCTACTGTAGATTTTCTTAATCTTGCTCTACTTTTGCTATAAATGTTCCTGGCAGATTGTTTACATGTTAATCAATTTTGCCATGGTGGTTACTAGTGATCCATGTACCCTATGACTATGCTATTGCTATGATTAGCTTCATATTTATGCCATCTTACTGTTGGTTACCTTGTCATTCCATGTATTGCTCTGTGGTGAGTGGTTCAAGCTCACCAACATGCCTACTTATTGTTATTTCTGCCATGCTCTGTTTTCTTCTAAGTCTGAATCTGTTTATGAAACTTGCTATGTTTACATGGATTTCATCATATCTTCTGTGCCTTTTTGGCTCGTGATCAGTAAGGGACTTTTGTTCTAGGCTATTAGTAGATTCATGCCATGCCTTTTTTGCTAAGATATGTTCCTGTAGCATGTTGTTTGATAGCTCTAAACTTTGTAACCTGATGTTATTTCTGCCATGTTCAGTAATTTCTGCCAAGTCTTTGAACCTGTTATTATTTGCAATCTTGCCATGTCCTTTTGAGCATGTTCTAGTGATTTCTGGAGATAGCTCACTGTTCATGTTTTGTAATGCTTTACTTATACATCACGTCCATGCCTTTTGTTTTCATTTTGAGTTGCTGTAGCATATTATTTTGATGCTTGCTAGATGCCTAGTTGCTGTTTTGGACAGATTGTTGTTATATCTTGTTTGGAGTGTATGTGTTGCACCGTTGCTCCGTTTGGAGTGTGCTCTATATGAAACTTGCTTAGTTTTGCATGTAGTCTCATATTATCATGTTGCATCCTTGTTTTGAGGTTTTGCTTGATGTTTGTATGCATTTTGCATCAATGCCATGTTTAGCTTGTTTTGCTCATATCTTTTAGGCCGTAGCTCCGAATCTAATGAACTTTATATGTAACTTGACTAGAATTTCGTGTAGATCATCTTGGTGCATTTAACCTTGCTATTTAACAACTTGAACATAAGGTTTGTTCAGATCTGGACCAATTTCGAAATTTGTATGTGAGGACTTACCGGAATTGTTATATGTTGTTTCCGGCCTCATTTAAACTTGCTTTGATGTGTTGATCTTGTATGCATCATCTCTTGCCATGTGTAGCTTCATGTAGCCTTTTCATGCATCATACTTGGTTGAGCATCATGCCTTGTTCATGTGTGGTGTGTTTACTATGTTGTGTGCTTCTTCTCGATAGTTCCCGTGTCGTTGCGATCGTGAGGATTCGTTCGTCTTCGTGGCTTCATCTTCTTCATGGACTCGTTTTTCTTCCTAGTGGGATTCCAGGCAAGATGACCGTCACCTTGGATCTCATTACTATCATTGCTATGCTAGTTGCTTCGTTCTATCGCTATGCTGCGCTACCTATCACTTGCTATTCAAGCCTCCCAAATTGCCATGAACCTCTAACCTTTGTCACCCTTCCTAGCAAACCGTTGTTTGGCTATGTTACCGCTTTGCTCAGCCCCTCTTATAGCATTGCTAGTTGCAGGTGAAGATGAAGATTGCTCCATGTTGGATTTATGTTAATGTTGGGATATCACAATATCTCTTATTTAATTAATGCATCTATATACTTGGTAAAGGGTGGAAGGCTCGGCCTTATGTCTGGTGTTTTGTTCCACTCTTGCCGCCCTAGTTTCCGTCATACCGGTGTTATGTTCCTTGATTTTGCGTCCCTTACGCGGTTGGGTGATTTATTGGACCCCCTTGACAGTTCGCTTTGAATAAAACTCTTCCAGCAAGGCCCAACCTTGGTTTTACATTTGCCTCACCTAGCCTTTTTCCCTTGGGAGTCGCGCATTCCGAGGGTCATCTTTATTTTAACCCCCCCCAGGCCAGTGCTTCTCTAAGTGTTGGTCCGAACCGAGCAGCCTGCGGGGCCACCTCGGGGAAACTTGAGGGCTGGTTTTACTCGTAGCTTGACTTATCTGGTGTTGCCCTGAGAACGAGATATGTGCAGCTCCTATCGGGATGTCGGCGCACCGGGCGGCTTTGCTAGTCTTGTTTTAACATTGTCGAAATGTCTTGTAACCGGGATTCCGAGACTGGTCGGGTCTTCCTGGGAGAAGGAATATCCTTCGTTGACCGTGAGAGCTTATAATGGGCTAAGTTGGGACACCCCTGCAGGGTATAAACTTCCGAGAGCCGTGCCCGCGGTTATGTGGCAGATGGGAATTTGTTAATATCCGGTTGTAGAGAACTTGACACTTGACCTTAACTAAATGCATCAACCGCGTGTGTAGCCGTGATGGTCTCTTCTCGGCGGAGTCCGGGAAGTGAACACGGTTTCTGGGTTATGTTTGACGTAAGTAGGAGTTCAGGATCACTTCTTGATCATTGCTAGTTTCACGACCGTTCCATTGCTCCTCTTCTCGCTCTTATTTGCGTAAGTTAGCCACCATACATTGCTTAGTCGCTGCTGCAACCCCCACCACTTTACCCCTTCCTTACCCATTAAGCTTTGCTAGTCTTGATACCCATGGTAATGGGATTGCTGAGTCCTCGTGGCTCACAGTTTACTACAACACCAGTTGCAGGTACAGGTTTTGTGATGATCATGACGCGAGAGCGATGTTACTTGTTTTGGAGTTCTTCTTCTGCTTCTTCTTCGATCAGGGGATAGGTTCCAGGTCGGCAGCCTGGGCTAGCAGGGTGGATGTTGTTTGAGCTTCTGTTTGTGTTTCATCCATAGTCGGATGTTGATCTTATGTATGATGTATTGATGTATTCTTGCGGCAGTTGTATGCCTTGTATGTATCCCCATCTATTATGTAATGTTGATGTAATGATATCCACCTTGCAAAAGCGTCTTCAAGATGCGCTTCTATCCTTGGTGGGACCTTCGAGTTCCTTTAGGATAGGGTCGCATCTTGGGCGTGACATTATGCTACTTCACCTATTTTTGTTACTGATAAGGATTATGAATTCTCTATTGATCCTGATATAATTACGTTGGTTGAATCTGATCCCTTCTATGGCTATGAATCTGAAACTGTTGTGGCACATCTTACTAAATTAAATGATATAGCCACCCTGTTCACTAATGATGAGAAAACTCGCTATTACTATATCCTTAAAATATTTCCGTTCTTATTAAAGGGTGATGCTAACATATGGTTTAATTCTCTTGACCCTGGTTGTGTGCGTAGTCCCCAGGACATGATTTATTATTTCTCTGCTAAATATTTCCCTGCTCATAAGAAACAAGCTGCTTTAAGGGAAATATATAATTTTGTGCAAATTGAAGAAGAGAGTCTCCCACAAGCTTGGGGGAGGCTTCTCCAATTACTTAATGCTTTGCCTGATCATCCTCTCAAGAAAAATGAAATACTTAATATCTTTTATAATGGACTAAACGATGCTTCCAGAGACCACCTGGATAGTTGTGCTGGTTGTGTTTTTAGGGAAAGAACACCAGATGAAGCTGAAATTCTATTGAATAATATGTTGACAAATGAAAATAATTGGACACTTCCTGAACCAACTCCTAAGCCAACTCCGAAGAAGAGGGGTGTTCTATTTCTCAGTCCTGAAGATATGCAAGAGGCAAAGAAATCTATGAAAGAAAAAGGTATTAAAGCTGAAGATGTTAAGAATTTACCTCCTATTGAAGAAATAAATGGTCTTAATTTACCGCCTGTTGAAGAAATACATGATTTTAATCCATTACCTATTGAAGAAGTACACAGTCTTGATAACCCGACACAGGTAGTAAAGGTAAATTCTCTCTATAGATATGATAAAGCTGAAATCCCTCCTACTAAGTTTGCTAGCCAATGTTTGGATGAGTTTGATAAATTTATGGTTAAGCAAGAAGATTTTAATGCTTATTTTGGTAGAGAATTAAAACAAAATGCTTATATGCTTGAACACTTGGGTGATTATATGTCTAGAGTTAAAGGTGAACTTAAACTCATTAGTAAACATGCTTCTATGGTTACCACTCAAGTAGAACAAGTACTGAAAGCTCAGAATGATTTTCTCAATGAATTAAATAGTAAGAACAATGACTATGTTGTTAGAGTAACTACTAGAGCTGGTAAAATGACTCAGGAACCTTTGTATCTTGAAGGCCACCCTAAGAGAATTAAGCAGGATTCTCAGAGAAATAATATTGATGCACCTAGTCCTTCTAAAAAGAAGAAAAAGAAAAATGATAGGACCTTGCATGCTTCTAGTGAACCTGTTGTAGACACACCTGAGAATCCCAATGATATTTTTATTTGTGATGCTGAGACACAATCTGGAAATGAACATGAACCTGGTGATAACGTTAATGATGATGTTCATGTTGATGCTCAACCTAGCAATGATAATGAGGTAGAAATTGAACCTACTATTGATATTGATAACCCACAATCAAAGAATCAACGTTATGATAAGAGAAACTTTGTTGCTAGGAAACACGGTAAGGAAAGAGAACCATGGGTTCAGAAACCCATGCCTTTTCCTCCTAAACCATCCAAGAAAAAGGATGATGAGGATTTTGAGCGCTTTGCTGAAATGATTAGACCTATCTTTTTGCGTATGCGTTTGACTGATATGCTTAAAATGAATCCTTATGCTAAGTACATGAAAGAAATTGTTACTAATAAAAGAAAGATACCGGAAGCTGAAATTTCCACCATGCTTGCTAATTACACTTTTAAGGGTGGAATACCTAAGAAGTTAGGAGATCCAGGAGTACCAACTATACCATGCTCCATTGAAAGAAACTATGTTAGAACTGCTTTATGTGATCTTGGAGCCGGTGTTAGTGTTATGCCTCTCTCTTTATATCATAGACTTGATTTGAATAAGTTGACACCCACTGAAATATCTTTGCAAATGGCTGATAAATCAACTGCTATACCTGTCGGCATTTGTGAGGATGTGCCTGTTGTAGTTGCAAACGTTACTATTTTAACGGACTTTGTTATTCTTGATATTCCTGAGGACGATAGTATGTCTATTTTCTTGGAAGACCCTTTTTGAATACTGCAGGGGCTGTTATTGATTGCAACAAAGGCAATGTCACTTTTCATGTTAATGGCAATGAGCATACGGTACACTTTCTGAGGAAACAACCTCAAGTCCACAGTATCAATTCTATTGGAAAAATTCCATCGATTATTTTTGGAGGTTTTGAATTTCCTCTTCCTACTGTCAAGAAGAAATATGATATTCTTATTATTGGGGATGTGCATATCCCCGTTGAGGTAACCTAGTGTTATTTGAAATTTCTCCGGTTTCATGCAATTCGGAATGAGTTTGTTAACAAGACCTGATCAACCTTGTTAGTGGATTCCTTTTGATGAGCATGAGATGGATGAAGTTAGAAAGCACAATCTTCTGTACCCTCCTTTTACTTTCTATTATTTAGACTAATTAAAGCAAAAATAGTATTATCTATCTGTTTTCTGAATTATCCGTGCAATAAAAAATACCTCAAAAATAAAAGTTCTCCAAATGCCCCGAAATTGAAATATGATTTTTTTTCTAGAATATTTGGCACTGAGAACACATCAGGGGGAGCTGGCACCTGGCCACGAGGGTCCAAGGCGTGCCCACCCCGCTGGGCGCGCCCCTGCCTCGTGAGCCCACGGTGGCCCCCCTCCACTTATTCCTGCACCCACACACTTCTTCTTCCTCCCAAAAAAATCACCAACCAGCTCAAGCACGAGTTCTAGCTCATTTTGCTGCGATTTTCGATCTCCTTGCTCAAAGCACCTCTCACAAAACTGCTTTGGGGGATTGTTCCTTGGTATGTAACTCCTCCATTGGTCCAATTGGTTTTTGTTCTAGTGCTTTATTCATTGCAAATTTGTGCTGCCTAGGTGACCAGGTTCTTGAGCTTGCATGTCAAATTTTTATGGTCCCAAGTAGTTCTAATGCATGATATGGTCTCTAGGCACTTGAAGGAGTAGTTGCTATCAATTTTGTTGAGCTTGGTTCACTTTTATTTGAAGTTACTAAAATTTTCAAAAAAAATTCAGAGGAAGAAATATGTTTAGGAAAATGTACCAAGGTGGTCCTTCAAGGAAGCAAGGACCTAGGCTTGCAATGCGCGATGCTGATGATGAACCACCAAGGGACGCTCAAGTGCGGGCTTGTGAATGGCCTTCAGAGGACTTCATGGATCAAGCAGGAATCAAGGAAGAATTTAATGCATATGTGCGTAACGCTGATCTTGTGAGCTTCGAGGCAGATAAGTGCCGTCAGTACCACTCACTAATTCCTTTGTGAGGAGGTTTGAATTTTCATCGTCACGCAATTCTCAAACCGTCCTGTTTGATCTTTATGAAAATTCTTATACTATGGACTTAGAGGATTTTTAATACTGCTTGCAAACTTCCACATTGGGGTAGTCCTAGTGAACCTCGCAAATCTGAATTTAGAGATTTTCTTGCTGGTATAACTATGGGGGAATCTAGAGACATAGCACAAGCTACCATAGGGAGCATTCATTTTCCTGCTATACATTATTTTGCTCTCTTCATAGGTAGGTGCATAAATGGTAAGGATGAAGCATGTCACATGTGTGTCCCTGACCTCAGTGTTCTCAGGAGTGTTGTGTTAGGAGATAAACATTATAATTTGGGAGCCATTGTTGCACGTAGGTTGCATAATAATAGATTTAATGGAGATTTCTTTGGTGGAATTTATGCAACCCGTTTAACTAATTTTCTTGGTGTAACCATACGTGAGGATGATATTGAGTTGCCTCCTGCTTATTTAGATTATGAGGCTATGTTTCATCATCGTTTTGTTGAGAGGAACGATCAGTTCCTCCAGTACCGATTAATCTTTGACAGACGACGCACCTATCACGTCGCTCTCCCTGCTTCTACCTTCTTTGACTTTCAGGCAAAGGGGAGATATTTCATAACCAGGGAGGAGGCGAACGAGTACGAGAGGAGGGCTGAGATAGCTCGCCTCCAAGCTGCAGCCCACAATGCAATAACTGTTGCATCTCAGTACGACCCCAACTACAACTTTGGATATCCGCGAGGCCAGCCGTGGCAATAGACCAACTTAGGCCAAAAGCCTAAGCTTGGGGGAGTACGTATTTCTCACCGACATTACACTTATGCTCACACACTCATGCTAGTTGTCGGTGTTCATACTTTTTCACTGTAATATCCATGCTAGTTTATTTTCCTTTTTTATGCTTTCTTCTTGTGTGTTTGAAAAACCTTAACAAAAACCAAAAAATTAGTAGTAGCCTTTAGCTAGTTTACTTTTCTTGCTATAGTAGTAGTAATTAAAAAGAAAACCCAAAAATATTTCCTGTTCTTCTTTTGCTTGTTGGGAGCTTTCCCGTGTAAATAGTTTTATTTTCTTTTCTTTTCCTTGGGGGTCGATAGGAGAAGACCATAATGAAATTGTTGAAATGGCTCTTATATGCATTATTGTTGATTTAACCAAGAGCCCATATTGCCTTGTCTTCTCCTTTGTATTAAATGCTTGCAGATTCCAGCTTAGTCCAATGCACGTGCACTATTATTATTATTCACATCATTCGGTCGTGCAAGTGAAAGGCAATTATGACGATATATGATGGACTGATTGAGATGGGAGAAGCTGGTATGAACTCGACCTCTCTTGTTTTTGTAAATATGATTAGTTCATCGTTCCTGATTCAACTTATTATGAATAAACATGTTTGCAATGACAATTAGAGATTATAGTTGCTTACGCCATGCTTTATTAGCTAGGAGCTTATAATGGTTTACCTTGCGTGCCAACATGCTATTAAAATGGTTGTGATGTGGTATGATGGGGTGATATCCTCCTTTGAATGATTCAAGTGACTTGACTTGGCACATGTTCACACATGTAGTTGAAACAAATCAACATAGCCTTCATGATATTTATGTTCATGGTAGATTATATCCTACTCATGCTTGCACTCAATGTTCATCAATTTTAATTCATGTTCATGACTGTTGCCGCTCTCTAGTTGGTCGCTTCCCAGTCTTTTGCTAGCCTTCACTTGTACTAAGCGGGAATACTGCTTGTGCATCCAATCCCTTAAACCCCAAAGTTATTCCATATGAGTCCACTATACCTTCCTATATGCGGTATCTACCTGCCGTTCCAAGTAAATTTGTATGTGCCAAACTCTAAACCTTTAAATGAAATTTTGTTTTGTATGCTCGAATAGCTCATGTATCAACTAGGGCTGTCTGTATCTTCCATGTTAGGCGGGTTATTCTCAAGAGGAGTGGACTCCGCTCCTCACTCACGAGAAAATGGCTGGTCACCGGGATGCCTAGTCCCATGCTTTATGCAAACCAAATCAAAATAATTGCAAACAAAACTCCCCCGGGACTGTTGTTAGTTGGAGGCACTCGTTGTTTCGAGCAAGCCATGGATTGATGCTTGTTGGTGGAGGGGGAGTATAAACTTTACCATTCTGTTTGGGAACCGCCTATAATGTGTGTAGCATAGAAAATATCGCCATCTCTTGGTTGTTATGTTGACAATGAAAGTATGCCGCTCAAAATATTATTTATCTCTATTTCAAAACCGAGCTCTGGCACCTCTACAAATCCCTGCTTCCCTCTGCGAAGGGCCTATCTATTTACTTTTATGTTGAGTCATCACCCTCTTATTAAAAAGCACCAGCTGGAGAGCACCGTTGTCATTTGCATCCATTACTCTTAGTTTATGTTGGGTATGACTATGACTGGATCTCTTTTACCATGAATTACAATGTCTAGTCAGTCCTTGATCTTTAAAGGTGCTCTGCATTTATGTTTTGCGGTCTCAGAAAGGGCTAGCGAGATACCATCTTGTTATATCATATTATGATTGTTTTGAGAAAGTGTTGTCATCCGAGATTTATTATTATTGCTCGCTAGTTGATTATGCCATTGATATGAGTAAACATGAGACCTAAATGTTATTGTGAATATGGTTAGTCATAATCTTTGCTGAAAACTTGAATGCTGGCTTTACATATTTACAACAACAAGAGCAAATAGAGTTTGTAAAAGTTTTTCTTTATCACTTTCATTTTATCAACTGAATTGCTTGAGGACAAGCAAAGGTTTAAGCTTGGGGGAGTTGATACGTCTCCGTCATATCTACTTTTCCAAACACTTTTGCCCTTGTTTTGGACTCTAACTTGCATGATTTGAATGGAACTAACCCGGACTGACGCTGTTTTCAGCAGAATTGCCATGGTGTCATTTTTGTGCAGAAACAAAAGTTCTCGGAATGACCTGAAAATCAACGGAGATTATTTTTGGAAAATATAAAAAATACTGGCGAAAGAATCAAGGCCAGGGGGCCACACCCTTTCCACGAGGGTGGGGGGCACGCCTGCCCCCCCCCCCCCCCCCCCGCCCCCGGGCGCGCCCCCTGCCTCGTGGGCCCTCTGGAGCTCCACCGACCTCAACTCCAACTCCATATATTCGTGTTCGGGGAGAAAAAAATAGAGAGAAAGATTCATCGCGTTTTACGATACAGAGCCGCTGCCAAGCCCTAAACTCTCTCGGGAGGGCTGATCTGGAGTCCGTTCGGGGCTCCGGAGAGGGGAATCCGTCGCCATCGTCATCATCAACCATCCTCCATCACCAATTTCATGATGCTCACCGTCGTGCGTGAGTAATTCCATCGTAGGCTTGCTGGACGGTGATGGGTTGGATGAGATTTATCATGTAATCAAGTTAGTTTTGTTAGGGTTTGATCCCTAGTATCCACTATGTTCTGAGATTGATGTTGCTATGACTTTGCTATGCTTAATGCTTGTCACTAGAGCCCGAGTGACATGATTTCAGATCTGAACCTATTATGTTTTCCTGAATATATGTGAGTTCTTGATCCTATCTTGCAAGTCTATATTCACCTACTATGTGTTATGATCTGGCAACCCCGAAGTGACAATAATCGGGACCACTCCCGGTGATGACCGTAGTTTGAGGAGTTCATGTATTCACTATGTGTTAATGCTTTGGTCCGGTACTATATTAAAAGGAGGCCTTAATATCCCTTAGTTTCCATTAGGACCCCGCTACCACGGGAGGGTAGGACAAAAGATGTCATGCAAGTTCTTTTCCATAAGCACGTATGACTATATTCGGAATACATGCCTACATTACATTGATGAATTGGAGCTAGTTCTGTGTCACCCTATGTTATGACTGTTACATGATGAACCGCATCCGGCATAATTCTCCATCACCGATCCAATGCCTACGAGCTTTTCACATATTTTTCTTCGCTTATTTACTTTTCCATTGCCACTGTTACAATCACCACAAAACCCAAAAATATTACTTTGCTACCGTTACCGTTACTTCCATACTACTTTGCTACTAAATACTTTGCTGTAGATATTAAGTTATCCAGGTGTGGTTGAATTGACAACTCAACTGCTAATACTTGAGAATATTCTTTGGCTCCCCTTGTGTCGAATCAATAAATTTGGGTTGAATACTCTACCCTCGAAAACTGTTGCGATCCCCTATACTTGTGGGTTATCAAGAGTGCATATAATCCATGGACTCAACATTAGTCATAAAGAACTCACATACTTATTGCAAAAATCTATTAGTCATCGAAACAAAGTACTACGTGCATGCTCCTAGGGGGATAGATTGGTAGGAAAAGACCATCGCTCGTCCCCGACCGCCACTCATAAGGAAGACAATCAAAAAAATCTCATGCTCCAACTTTGTTACATAACGGTTCACCATACATGCATGCTACAGGACTCACAAACCTTAACACAAGTATTTCTCAAATTCACAATTACTCACTAGCATGACTCTAATAGCACCATCTTTACATCTCAAAACAATCATAAGGAATCAAACTTCTCATAGTATTCAATGCACTTTATATGAAAGTTTTTATTATATCCCTCTTGGATGCCCATCATATTAGGACAATTCATAACCAAAGCAAATTACCATGCTGTTCTAAAGACTCACAAAATAATATAAGTGAAGCATTAGAGTTCATCTATTTGTTCAAAATAAAACCACCACCTTGCTCTAAAAAGATATAAGTGAAGCACTAGAGCAAATGACAAACTACTCCAAAGGATATAAGTGAAGATCAATGAGTAGCTAAATAATTATGTAACTATGTGCAGACTCTCTAACACTTAATAATTTCAGATCTTGGGATATTATTCAAACAGCAAGCAAAACAAAATAAAATAAAATGATGCTCCAAGCAAAACACATATCATGTGGTGAATAAAAATATAGCTCCAAGTAAAGTTACCGATGAACGAAGACGAAAGAGGGGATGCCATCCGGGGCATCCCCAAGTTTAGGCTCTTGGTTGTCCTTGAATATTACCTTGGGGTGCCTTGGGCATTCCCAAGCTTAGGCTCTTGCCACTCCTTATTCCATAGTCCATCGAATCTTTACCCAAAACTTGAAAACTTCACAACACAAAACTCAACAAAAACTCGTAAGCTCCGTTAGTATAAGAAAATAAATCACCACTTGGATGCCCATCATATTATTATATCCCTCTTGGATGCCCATCATATTAGGACTAAATTCATAACCTAAGCAAATTACCATGTTGTTTAGAGACTCTCAAAATGATATAAGTGAAGTATGAGAGTTCCATAGTATTCAATGCACTTTATATGAAAGTTTTTATTATATCCCTCTTGGATGCCCATCATATTAGGACTAAATTCATAACCTAAGCAAATTACCATGTTGTTTAGAGACTCTCAAAATGATATAAGTGAAGTATGAGAGTTCATCAATTTCTACAAAATAAAACTACCGTCGTGCTCTAAAAAGATATAAGTAAAGCACTAGAGCAAACGACAAACTAGTCCAAAAGATATAAGTGAAGATCAATGAGTAGTCGAATAATTATGTGACTATGTGAAGACTCCTTCTCATAAATAAAATTTCAGATCTTAAAGTACTTTATTCAAACAGCAAGCAAATCCTAATAAAATAAAATGACGCTCCAAGCAAAACACATGTCATGTGGTGAATAAAAATATAGCTCCAGGTAAGGTTACAGATGGATTGAAGACGAAAGAGGGGATGCCATCCGGGGCATCCCCAAGCTTAGATGATTGGTAGTCCTTGAATATTACCTCAGGGTGCCTTGGGCATCCCCAAGCTTAGGCTCTTGTCACTCCTTATTCCTAGTCCATCAAAACTTTACCCAAAACTTGAAAACTTCACAACACAAAACTCAACAGAAAATTCGTAAGCTCCGTTAGTATAATAAAACAAATCATTCACTTTGGTACTGTCAAGGCAAGATTCATAATTTTTCTCACATGATGCCTACTGTACCCTATCATCTCTACAATTTATATTAAGCAATATAAGCCATAGAAACTAGAAAACAAGCAAACTATGCATCGAAAACAGAATGTGTAAAAATAGAACAGTCTGTAAAGATCTGAATTGAAATCATACTTATGTAACTCCAAAAATCCTGAGAAATTAGGAAGTCCTAAGAAATTTATCTATTAATCTTCTGCAAAAGAATCAACTAAAAAGCACTCTTCAGCTAGAAATGAGAATTGTTTTCGTGAGCGCAAAAGTTTCTGTTTTTCAGCAAGATCAAATCAACTATCACCATAAGCCATCCCAAAGGTCTTACTTGGCACTTTATTGAAACAAAAGCTATAAAACATGATTACTACGGTAGCATAATCATGTGAACACACTAAAACAGTAGGGGTAAATGTTGGGTTGTCTCCCAACAAGCGCTTTTCTTTAATGCCTTTCTAGCTAGGCATGATGATTTCAATGATGCTCGCATAAAAGTAGAGAATTGAAACGCAAAGAGAGCATCATGAAACATATGACAAGCACATTTAAGCCTAACCCACTTCCTATGCATAGGGATTTTGTGAGCAAATAATTCATGGGAGCAAGAATCAACTAGCATAGGAAGGCAAAACAAGCATAGCTTCAAGATTTTCAACACATAGAGAGGAAACTTGATATTATTGCAATTCCTACAAGCATATATTCCTCCCTCATAATAATTTTCAGTAGCATCATGAATGAATTCAACAATATAACTATCACATAAAGCATTATTTTCATGATGCACAAGCATAGAAATTTTAGTACTCTCCACATAAGCAAAATACTTCTCATTCATAACAGTGGGAGCAAACTCAACAAAATAACTATAATGCGAGGCATAATCCAATTGAAAATTAAAATCATGATGACAAGTTTCATGGTTATCATTATTCTTTATAGCATACATGTCATCACAATAATCATCATAGATAGCAACTTTGTTCTCATAATCAATTGGAACCTCTTCCGAAATAGTGGATTCATCACTAAATAAAGTCATGACCTCTCCAAATCCACTTTCATCAATATTGTGAAAAGATTTAACACCCTCCAAAATAGTGGGATCATTAATACCTAAAGTTGACACTCTTCCAAACCTACTTTCATCAATATAATCATCATAAATAGGAGGCATGCTATCATCATAATAAATTTGCTCATCAAAACTTGGGGGACTAAAAATATCATCTTCATCAAACATAGCATCCCCAAGCTTGTGGCTTTGCATATCATTAGAATCATGGATATTCAAAGAATTCAAACTAACAACATTGCAATCATGCTCATCATTCAAAATTTAGTGCCAAACATTCTATAGACTTCTTCTTCTAACACTTGAGCACAATTTTCCTTTCCATCATTTTCACGAAAGACATTAAAAAGGTGAAGCATATGAGGCATCCTCAATTCCATTTTTTTTGTAATTTCTTTTATAGAATAAACTAGTGATAAAACAAGAAACTAAAAGATTCGATTGCAAGATCTAAAGATATACCTTCAAGCACTAACCTCCCCGGCAACGGCGCCAGAAATTGCTTGATGTCTACTACACAACCTTCTTCTTGTAGACGTTGTTGGGCCTCCAAGTGCAGATGTTTGTAGGTCAGTAGCAAATTTCCCTCAAGTGGATGACCTAAGGTTTATTAATCCGTGTGATGCGTAGGATGAAGATGGTCTCTCTCAAGCAAACCTGCAACCAAATAACAAAGAGTCTCTTGTGTCCCCAACACACGCAATACAATGGTAAACTGTATAGGTGCACTAGTTCGGCGAAGAGATGGTGATACAAGTGCAATATGGATGGTAGATATAGGTTTTTGTAATCTGAAAATATAAAAACAACAAGGTAACTAACGGTAAAAGTGAGCGAAAACGGTATTGCGACGCTAGGAAATAAGGCCTAGGGTTCATACTTTCACTAGGTGCAAGTTCTCTCAACGATGATAACATAATTAGATCATATGGCAATCCCTCAACGTGCGACAAAAGTCACTCCAAAGTTCCTATCACGGAGAACATAAGATGAAATTGCTTGTAGGGTACGAAACCACCTCAAAGTTATTCTTTCCGATCAATCCATTCAGCTATTCCTATAAGTGTCACAAACAGCCCTAGAGTTCGTAGTAAAATAACACCATATGACACACATCAATCAACCCTAATGTCACCTAGATACTCCAATATCACCACAAGTATCCGTGGGTCAATTATACGATATGCATCAAACAACTTCAGATTCATAATATTCAATCCAACATAAAGAACCTCAAAGAGCGCCCCAAGATTCCTACCGGAGAAACAAGGACGAAAACATGCATCAACCCCTATGCATAGAATACCCCAATGTCACCTCAGGAATCCGCGAGTTGAGTGCCAAAACATACATCAAGTGAATCAATAGAATACTCCATTGTCACCACGGGCATCCCACGCAAGACATACATCAAGTGTTCTCAAATCCATAACAGTATTCAATCTGATAATAGTGAAACCTCAAAGGTAAAACTCAATTCATCACAAGAAGGTAGAGGGGGAGAAACACCAATGATTCAACTATAGTAACAAAGCTCGCGGTACATCAAGACCATGCCAAATCAAGAACAAGAGAGAGAGAGAGAGAGAGAGAAAGAGCGAGAGAGAGAGATCAAACACATAGCTACTGGTACATACCCTCAACCCCGAGGATGAACTACTCCTTCCTCGTCATGGAGGGCGCCGGGATGATGAAGATGGCCACCGGTGATGGTTTCCCGCTCCGGTAGGGTGCCAGAACAGGGTCCCGATTGGTTTTTGGTGGCTACAGAGACTTGCGGCGGCGGAACTCCCGATCTAGGTTTCTTTTCGGGGGGGTTTCTGTATTTATAGGAATTTTTGGCGTCGGTTTCAAGTTAGGGGGTCCACGAGGAACCGACAAGGTCGGAGGGCGCGCCCTCCACCCTTGTGGAGGCCTCGTGGCTCTTCTGGCCCAACTCTTTTGCTTCGGGGGCTTCTTCTGGTCCATGAAAAGTCACCGTAAATTTTCAGGTCAATTGGACTCCATTTGATATTCCTTTTCTGCAAAACTTAAAAACAAGGAAAAAATAGAAACTGACACTGGGCTCTAGGTTAATAGGTTAGTCCCAAAAATCATATGAAATAGCATATAAATTCATATAAAACATCCAAGATTGATAATATAATAGCATGGAACAATAAAAAATTATAGATACGCTGGAGACTTATCAATATGCCCTAAAGCCAATCAAATCGGCAGCATTCCTACGCTGGGTGAAGATACCACAATTTTGCTCGCAAGCCTCGACGATGCGGGTGAAAAGTGACCCACACATTCGATATCGCCTACGAAAGAGGTGAGCCGGGTATGTCGGTCAAGGTTGGAAAAAAGCGTTATTAGGCGTATGCCTAGGCGCGCTGAAGCGCTCGGCAACAACCCACCGCGTAGCCTTTTGCCAAGTTTGGCTAGGTGGCTATTTTTCTGTCCTGGCACTAACCAAGTATGAGGGCCATGGTAGTAGATGCTCTCAATAACTTTTCAGTGTGTCATAGCCTACAGGTGATTTGGTAACAGTGTTGTTCGAGGTCGAGGCTCCTGTTCTATGGTTCATATTCAACGTAGGATAGCTTTTATAACATGGACCGGAGCCAGTCCATTCAGGGTGTGTTTGGTTTCTATCACGAAGTGGAATGGCACGGGTCGGTTCCATCATCCAGGCTTATTCCTTCATTTGGATGGTCAAAGGAACCAGAACCAACTGATTCTAGGAACAACATATTCCTTGTTTATGTTGTTTCATGCAGTCTCTCCAAATCAACCGGACCATGCGGAACCGCTTACTCCTCACGCGAAGCCTCTTGGCTTTCCCTCCCTTGCACGAACCTAGCGCGTTCTTGGATCCACGCCACCGCCCACTCCTCTCCTTCATCCGCGCCGTCGACCGACTCCTCTCCTTTATTCACATGCTCAGCGCTCAGCCAGGAAGACGGGTGCCAGTGCCCAGCGGTCAGTCGGAAGCCATGGTGCGGTGGTGTGTGGCTCACGCTCACGAAGATAGGCAGCAACGGGGCTAGCAACATGGCGGCGAATTCGGGAATTACGACTGGGAAGAGGAGCTGCGGCGTCCAGTGCTCAGCCGGCAGCCGGAGAGGCGGCCGACGCGGTTGGCACCAGCGGGCGTGTGGCCAAGGCCGAGAAGAGGGGCACCAGATCGAGTGCTCAGGCAGCAGCCCGATAGGCGAGACACGGTGGCCGGGTGGCAGCGGTAATTTTTTTCCTTCTGCAATTGTTCTTGCCATTTTGTGCATGCTTTTTGAGACTGATGACAAATTTTGTTCTCTATTTGTATATGCTTGTCCTTGCCTTTTACAATTGTAAATTTATGCATGTCTAAATTTGTTAGTAAACGTATGATTGTGTATGTATAAACTACTGATGTCAATAGTGGTGATGAAAAGACAAATAAAATGTTGCTTTGAAATTTAAATAAAATGCTTCTGAAAATAATATCATTATTTCATATATTGCCAGAAAATCAAACACCAATTTGAACTTATTCATTCCATTCCATTCCACCAACCAAACGTTCAGATGTAACCGTTTCATTCCACCTCATTATTCATACCAAACACAAAGATGGAACCATTCCATTCTTGTGGAGCGGAACCGTGACATTCCATTACACTTCACTTACGAACCAAACACACCCTTAGCTCTGTGTGCCTGTTTTGTGTGCCTGTTCGCTCCCAATAAACCGGGTCGCACAATACAACCTAGCATATAAAATTTGATCGTGTCACACTCGTCAATAGACTCCTGAAAGTTTCGCCCATTTTGTCCCTCTTGTTCTAATGGGCCAAAAGATACAAAGCATTTGTTAGTTTATTGCCAGAAAGCAAACGAGGTTTGATGCAGTTTGGGCTTGGATGATGTGGTTAGGAAAGCTTGTGAAATTGACCAAGCGAGGGGAGACTATTTCTTGAATTCTTACTCATGTTGCCAGATCAGGATCTGTTTATTTTAGGTCTCTAGAATGCTGGTGAATTGATCAGTATTACTTCTTGGTACTTGTGGTGAGTAAGACGTAAGGTGGTTCATGAAGGAAAGACTCAAGATGCTTATCACTTTTCTACAGGGATTCATGCTATTACAGCAAAATAGGCAACTCCTAAAAGAGGAGGATGAATTAGGCCTCCTTTGGATTTTGTAAAACTTAACGTCGATGCATATTTTGATCAAGACCTACTTAGGGGCACAACTGGCGCTGTACTCAAAGACGATAAAGGGAATTTCATTGTTGGCGGGAAATGAAAAAAATATTGGTGTGTTGAATTGTTGATGTCCCAACGGTTGAAGCTTTCACACTAAGATCCGGCTTATCGCTGGTGCAAAAAGCGGGCTGCAACTGCCTGGTTATTAATTTTGATAATTTGAAGGTCATCAACACCATGAAGAATGGAGGAGGATCTGTAGGAGCAGTGACGTCAATTTTTGATGATTGTTATTCTTTTGCGTGTCATTTTTCTCTCACTAGTTTTGAACCATACAATAGAGAAGAAGCGAATAAGGTGGCTCATGACCTTGCAAGGTAGCTAGATTTCCTCCGACTAATGTTTGGTTTGAGGAGCCTCTGAGCGAAATTGTACCTTTTCATAGATGATGATTAATAAATTTGTTCTTTTGGAAAAACATATAAAAATGGCCCCTTGCTTGCTCAAACAAAACTAACTACCAATTTTGACTAGCTAAACACCGGTGTGTTGCGATGCGATGAAACAATATTTAAAAAGTAGCAGCATGTGACCTACTGTCCTCGATCACGGTGGCATTAATTGCGTTGTGACGACGTTGGAGGCTAAATTATTCTAGGTGCATATGAAGCGATAGATTATGGGTTGTTCCTTTTTTTGGAAAAAATCTCTCTATGAGGAGAAATACCGTTGTAAAAAACCGAACTACTAGTTATCGGCATGCTTAATTAACTGTCTGACTAATTTATTACCTGCATCTGTGGCTAGGTTTCCAAATTGCTCTCGCGCAAAAAATCCCTATTCGATGGACCTAATTAATTACATACATAATTAATAGTCTGACTAATTAATTGTATTAATGGTTTGATTTTCAAATTAATCCAGCGCTCGGTTTCTAACTGCATTAGTGATTGCTTGTGAAACGACGATGTACCAAATCCCCTTTAATAGTATATAATTGGTGATTACGTGCGAAACGATGATGTATCAACTACAATAGTATAAATATATTTTAAAATGATGTAAATTCAAAAATTTCCTCAAAATTCTACGAACTTCATGAGTTTTTTGAAATGCAAATATAAGTAAGTTTCCAAGGATGAAACAATGCTCGTATTTTTTTAAATCATGAAATTTAAAGAATGCTCTTTGTTTTAAAAATTAAAAGAAAAAGAGGAATAAGAAAAACCAAGAAAATTCAACTAAAAACCGAATGAAAATAATAGAAAAATCAGTAAAAAAAATTAAAATGATAGGAACCATTCAAAACCAGCAGAAAAAACAGGAAAAATAAACCCAAATAAAAACTGATAAAACCAAGCAACAGGTGCTCTTACCCAGAAGAATATGATTTTCCCTTTTTTTCATGAGCATCTCCAATACCAAGGTTATTTAGTTCTAGGCTATTGTTAGACACTACTCCCTCCTTTCCTAAATATAAGCAGTTTTAGAGATTTCAATATAGACTATATACGGAGCAAAATGAGTGAACCTACACTTTAAAATATGTCTATATATATATCTGTATGTAGTCTGTATTGAAATCTTTAAAAAGACTTATATTTAGGAATGGAGAAAATAGTTCATGAACATATTTTAAAACAGTTTAAAAAAAATATAAGAGTAGTTTTGTCATCCGCACAAAATAACATATAATGTAGATATAGTTTTAATACCTACAATTATGTTTTAAAATTTATAAATATTGTTTTATATTTATAAATTACTTTTCTAAACAATACATTTTACATCTATTCAAAAACCGATTGCCGATTTTTAAACCAGTTTCTTTTAGCAAGCGAACGGGGGGACAGTGTTCGTCGAGGCTACACGGGGACAGAGTAGCGATTGGAGACCTTTTTTGGGCCCATATGTGCTTGTTAGGCTACACGGGTTACCGTACGGCCTATAGTCTCGGCCCACCTTTTTACCACCACGGAGAGACCCATCTGTCGCCCATCGGCAATTCCCCGTCCCGAACCGTCGTCGTGTACCAGCTTCGCCGCCAGCGAGCTAGGGCTTCCCACTCCGAGGATCCCCCGGCCATGGCATCCCACGACGACGACCAGGACCTCGTGGTCTACGGGACGCCGATCGAGCGGGAGGAGGACATCTCCGCCCGCAAGCGCCGCGCCGTCGCCGACGCAGGCCAGCTCCGGGCCCTTCCCGCCTGGAAGCAGGAGGTACGCACCTCCACCCCATTCACTCTCTGTGTACCTTTTGTAATCAAGCATCGGGATATATTTTTCTCCCTTCTATGGGGTTAGTTGACGGCGCATTAGTTGGTAATAGATTTCAGCTATGATCACTAGCAATTTCGTAATACCTCCGTCCCAAAAAGCTTGGCTTAGATTTTTCTAGACACGGATGTATCTAAGACAAGTAATTCGGGATGGAGGGAGTAGTTTAGTAGCTACGCATGCTAGTTTATACATCCGGGTCTGTCGGGAAAGCGAGTTCTTCAATTTAGGGTTTATTATGACAGAATCGTGTTCAGTGTTTCAGTTTACTGTTTTCGAATCCATTGAACTTCTTCAATAGTGTTTGTTGCGGTTGGGGATGCTGCAAATGTTCTTCAATTTAAGGTTTATTTGACGGAATCATGTGGAGTGAACTATGGGGATGTTCTGGTTTGTAGTAAGGTTGCCACGCTTAACCTTTGGCTTGCAGTTGTGGTGCGCCACACTTTCTTAGCCACATGGTCCAGATGTCATAGGCTCTTTTTTCTTTGGCCAAATCTTGCCACACTTATGGTGACCATTTTGTTCACCACACTTTTTTGTGGCAGCACAGTTTTCCTGATGTTAGTTGTGGCAATATTTCCTTCTTTTGTTACCAACTTGTCAGACACTTGGATTGTCTCTTCTGTTAGCATTGTCATGGAATTGTGTAGCATATGATTTTAAGTAACCAATACCTCTGTTTTTTTATTAAAAAATGAGATGTGATCGGAGTGTAGGTCAGGGATGAGGAAGGGCGGAGAAGATTTCATGGTGCATTTACTGGAGGCTTCTCTGCTGGCTTTTACAATACTGCTGGCTCAAAAGAGGGTATGTTTGTTGCCTTGAGATTATGTTTTTAATATGTGACAATATCGCTGAAGAAATGAATGGGGTTATAAAAAAGTCATTTACTTTATAGGATGGACGCCACAGACATTCACATCTTCACGAAAAAGTAGAGCTGAGCATAAAAAACAAAGCATATATAATTTTCTTGATGAGGAAGATATCAAGGTATGTGATGCTTTTTTTCTTCTAATGCTCACTTTTTGTATGGAAATTGATAATCTGCAGCAGTCGTACACTGTTTTGTTGTATTTCAAATCATGGTATTCCATACTGGACTGCCTAATGTTTAATGTTTTGAGTGCGAATGCAAACACGCCATGTTCTAAAAAATCTAAAAAACAAGACATTTACATGAAAATGCTTTGATTTTCAGTTTTAATAGACAAGTAATTTTGGTTTGTAATGAAATTGCTCCATGATTGGAAGTAGAATGATAACATCAATATTGTAACTATCATTATCTGCGAAATTATGCCAGGATAACTATAAGCATGTTATCTCACATCTTTAGTTAATTTACTTGACAACATATATCTGTTTACAGACGCTTGCTGTAAAGGTAAAGCTAGTACAGATATTGCCCATCAAAGAAGCAAAAGACTGTAAACTGTCTTCCCTGTTTCTTAGAATGTTGAAAATGTGTAAACCTTGACGAGCATGTACCAGTGGTTCGTGAACTAGTGTCAGTGTTGACGTATTTGACTGAGCTTGGCCCCCAACACTGTCAATTTTTTTTGGCTTTGATTGTACATAAGTGATTTCTCAGGATAAATTTGTTTCATGAAATTGTGAACTTATCTGTTGACAAATTTGGGCACCAATTTGCAGGATATGGGAGGTAATGCCTTGGAAACATCTCAACAGTATGATACATTCGGTTTTACAGCTGCAGAGCATGCCAGAAAACAAGCATCCAAGGAACAAAATGAGAGGTTAGCATCTTTACATTGCATAACTGACATGAAGCTTAGGGGATGTTTGGTTGGCTACAACACTTGGCTAACGGCTAGCCTAGGTTTGGTAAAGTGTGGCAAGCCACACTTCTTGTGGCAACTAAGTTGTTTGTCACAAGTTAGGTTGTTTTGTTCGCCAATTGTGTGTGATGGATGAGCTGGCCATGGTATTATGCAACTTTGGTGTGCCCAAACTGCAGCAGTGAACCATATGGCTTTCATCAGACAAACATGCATGAGTTGTGGTAAGGGGTGGAAATTAACCCAACACCCTCGAAATCAGCTTTACTTAACTGTCCTCTTTACTGTTAGCTGCACTGAAGTATTAATGTGGCTGTACACACTTTAGATTTCTAGTATTACTCTTGTCTTCATCAATTTATGTTCGTATCACCATGCCTTTTTAACTTAAATGGCAAAAGTTACTGTTCTCAGTTCACCACTCTAATTGATATATATGTAAACATATTTGCACATCTGCATGCAGACCATCAGCTATTCCTGGACCTGTTCCTGATGAATTGGTGGTCCCTGCCACAACCTCGATTGGTTTGTCTCTGTTGTTTTATCTTTTCAACTACTCCCTCCGTTTCTAAATATAAGCCCCTTTAGAGATGTAGTCCGTATTGGAATCTCTAAAGGTCTTATATTTAGAAACGGAGGGAGTATATGTATTTTCAGATAATAGTAATATCTTGACATCTTTTGAGCAGGCGTGAAGTTACTGATGAAAATGGGCTGGCACCAAGGTCGTACCATCAAGGATGCACATGCTGACTCCTTATATGGTATGCATTTTGTCTGTGAATTTGAAGCCATTTCATAGTTGATCTATGGGACAAACTTGTTCTGTGTTGCTTTCAATGTTTTTTGTTGAATTCATCCAAAGTCTGGCCTACCATCAGGTCAGAACGACAGATTATGACAGCCATGAGCGGCCTATTGTATCGGCTGTAGAAAATCTGAGTTCACAAATTATCTTAGTCCAACAGTTATCTGTTAAAAAAAGCATTGTGCTTCTCAAATAGCGACCGAATGGTTTGGTGTGGTAGTGTTGTGCTGTTATCTAACTATTAACTGCTGATGCCTACAGAGTCACGTAGGGAAGCTAGGAAAGCGTTTCTTGCACTCTCTGGTGTCAGTAACGATGAGGATCAAGATCAAATTGCTTCTCAGAAATCTAGAGTGGATGAAAATGTCGCAGAATCATTTAACAAAATAAGCGCTTCGGGAAATACCCCAGTAAGCAGGACATGCATCTCTTGATTATTTGTTGAAGTTTGTGTTTCCTTGTTTAATTGTTTATGAGCACTTCTCTTGTAAGGTTTCACCTTTTTACTTCTCTTTGGTTCTTATGATGTACTAAAGTGCTCATTGAACTTTTTTTCTTCTTAAACTTCAACGAACTTATTGTGATCTTTTTCTTGCAAATCCGAACTATATTTAGACCTCGTACCTCTGTTTTATGCTATAGACTGCGCACAGTGCAATTTTCCAAGTGAACTACATAATATTGTTTTATGGCTAAACTAAAATAGTAAGTACTTTCATACTGATATATTTTGTCTAGTTCCTACTAATCATTGTTCTAAAACCAAATATTAATTCTATCTTCAAGACCGTAAAAAGTCACTAGCAGCATTATAAAAGACAGATGATTAGTATGATAGTATCTAATGCATGATTGGTTGGTTGCCTAGTTTCAGGTTAGCCTGCATATTATGTCCAGTATGCATTGTGTGGGTGATAAACAATTTCAGAAAAAAGTTTTAATCTGGAGAAAAGTTTTGCCTTTACCACTGCAAATTTACGGTGTCTTGGCTGCCATAATAAACTAATTATTACTCCCTTATTAAGTAATTATACTACTGGTTGGACCTGACTACTGGGAAGCTAAGTTTGAGATGTAAAGCTGAACTTGGCTGTGTGGATAGATCTTGCATCCCTTGAGACAGCCTGCTTTTTGTACGCAGGCCACTAAACACTTAATTATGGCACCCTGTCGGTCTGCCTTGAGGACTATACAGGCAACTGTTCTTGCAATAAGTTACTGTTGCTCAAAAAGTGTGCATGCAATTGCTAACTTGTTTTCCATAAAGAAGAAAACATCAGCTGATTTTCCTGGTTTTCCATAAATATTTAGGTGTATGTACTTCATCCAAAGGAAGATCTGCATGGTTTAGGTTTTGACCCATTCAAGCATGCGCCTGAATTTAAAGGTACCATACTCCAAGTCCCCAACAAATAATCATTTGAATGGATCTCCTGGGTCCTGGCTAGGCGTACGGACCTGACTAGGCACGCCTTTTTGAACCTTGGCTTGACCTCACATTTTCTTTCTGCAGATAGGAAAAGATCACACAAATCAGTGAACAGGGACCGGAACCGAAGTGATGTTTCCGTGAGGGGAAGTCTCCTGATTTCAAACTGTATGATTGTCATGACCCTTCCGTTCAGTTCTCTATTTTGCTGATATTGCTTAAGTATATTTGACGGAAAATCTTAGCTAGTGGTTTGATCATCAGCAGGACAATATGCTCCTGGTTTTGGAATTGGAGCACTCGAAGAGCTTGGTGTTGAAGATGAGGATATTTATGCATCAGGTAATTTAATTATCTTCTGGTCCATTTGAAACTACCTAACGTTAATATTGGAAGTCGTGAACTTTTGATGGAAGCATATGGCATTTTTGTGTATCATTCCTTACTGAAATGGAATGGTCGGTTTATGGTAGATTCTGAATGTACAATTGCTATCGCCTTGTACCACTATAAGGTGAATTCTTATTTGTTCCTATGAGGATGTGTGCTATCAAATGGAAATCTTGGCAGTTGTGCATATAGCTTGACAAGACTAGACTTGTTTCACTGTTTGAAGATGCTATTTCTATTTAAGATGGGCTGGCCCTTTGATATTGTTTCTCACATGTCTTACTATCCTGTCGTGCTCAGGTTTCAACTATGAACAAACAGAAGTTGATATCGAGCCTTCAAAAACATCTGGTGACAGTAAGTTTAAACTTGAAGACAAGAAGAGAGGTTTCTTCCTGAGCTTTAAAATCGCCTCAAATTCCGAGTACAAACTCGAAAGGTGATGCTTCTCTTTGATTTATAATTGATTAATGTTAATGCCTTAGCTTGTTTTTTTCTATCCTAGTACTTGCTTGAACTTTGTATGTATGAATCATTTGATTCTCTCTTTCCACATATTGTCACCATGTTAGGTATTCTTTTGCTGTTTATGTTGTGCTATGTAAACTTGTTTTATACTTGTTAAGTTGGATCTATTGATGCCAAACCTCTTGCTAGTATGTGGTTGAAAGAACCAAAGATGTGCATAACATGACATCTATTTTAGAAACTTCTTGTGATTTGTGAGCGTTTGCACAAAGCAATTGGTAGAGAAGTAGTACATGCAATGACAATCTAGCACGCCAGTTTAGTGAATGTTACTTTAAATGGTAGTGCTGTATTGTAAAATCTAGTTAAATTTATTCACGAATTAACAAAAAATATAGTCAAATTAATTCTAGCCACTTCCACCCAATGAACTCCTGACACGCATACAATTGTGTGTTTTTAACCGAATTACCGATATGTGTTTTCAACTGAATTATCGCTACATAGCGGTATGTGGTGATATGTGTTTTCCCAACATCCATACCATCGTGTGTAGCGGTATGTGTTTTCAACTGATCTCTCTCTCTCTCTCTCTCTCTCTCTCTCTCTCTCTCTCTCTCAGTTACTGGGTCTCGCCATGTTAGTTTAAGCTTAGTGGCATCAGCAAATAAATATGAAGGATGACAGTGCGCACCTGTTAGCTATGTATATATTGTATTATTATAGTTCACATTCAGCAAATTAGTCTACTCAATTCCATATTCATCTCATATATATGTATTCATCTTGGAATTTTGGTGACACTGTGACTCTTCAGATTTCATCCTCCTGAGATCCCAGCTGATTTTGATGGTCGCCATAAGTTCTCAAGTCCAATTCAGACAGCTGATAAGTTCTCTGATCTAGCTCCTCCTGAGGTTCCTCCTCCAGAAGACACTACCTTGAGATTATTGATTGAGGGCTGTGCTGCTATGGTTGCTCGTTGCGGGAAACATATAGAGGATTTCTACAAAGAGAAAAGTAAAGCAAGTCCACAGTTTCTTTTCCTCGATGGAGGAGATGGATGTAGCTACTACACAAGGAAGTTATGGGAGCATCAGCAGAAGTTTATTGACCGGCAAAGACCTGGTGCTGTTAAGTCGAAGCCTTCTTCTGACAAGTTGACAGCTGAGAATCGTGGAACTATTCTTGGTGAAAAGCCCCTCGATAGAAGCTCCAAATCATCTAGCTCATTTGTTTCTGCAAAAGAAGCTGTTCAACTACAATCAAATCTTGGTGACACCTTTGTGAAGCCAATATCTCTTGTATGTTTTTGAATTGCATTGTCTTACCAATTATTGCTGCCTCCCTTATTGTGCCACATTCTTTATATGAATTACCTAATCTTGGTCTGATTATGCAATGGATTATTCTTGCTTCGCAATAGGATGGCGTGCCAGAGTCAAAGAAGCCTTTTAGAAATGAGCCAGCAAAGCAGGCAAGGTTTGAGCAGTTTCTAAAGGAGAAATATCAGGGTGGTCTTCGTATTGCAAGTCTTGCTCCTACAATTACAATGTCGGACGCTGATCGTGCTCGTGAAAGACTAGATTTTGAGGCTGCTGCAGATGCAATTGAAAAAGGAAAAGAATATAAGGCTATAGATCCTTTGTCAATATTGGGTTTACCTGGATTGAACGAGCAACGCTTTGTTTCATCCACTCAATTAGAGGTAGGTTAGCTTATTTCGATCTATTAGTAATGTCATGTCTCTTTTTCACATTTTAATCCTTAAAAACAATACAGAGCTCTGCGGTACTCCAAGATGAGAGGCCCATGTATCCACAGAGGGAGGAGTTTGAATGGCGGCCTTCACCAATACTGTGCAAGCGTTTTGATATTGTTGACCCTTTCATGGGAAAGGTAAATTTAAGTGATTCTACATTGTTGGGTGTGTGACTGTTAATTAGCCAATTACCATAGGCAAATGAACTAAAAATTAAGTACACAGAATAAGAAAAATAAATTGGTGATCTTTAGAAAAGGAATGGGGTCACAGATACACACAAATACATTGTGGTTTATGTTAGAGTATCGTCGTAAATTTCCCCAGTTCTTGCACGCCATAAATATAATGTTGTCTTTACTTTTATACTGTTGTAGCTAAGTACAGTTTCCGAATTCTAGTTCGATGGAGCTGATTTGCAACTGATAAATGGTATCAGTTCTAGTGTTCTAGTACTCTTTTTCTACTTTGTTATTATTTGCTATTTGGCGTTAAATCAAATATATATTTTCAAAACGTCACTCACGCTGACATCTGATCATGCATGCTGTATGTGCAGCCAATGCCTCTTCGAAGACCAATAAGTAAGATGGACACCCTTATGTTTATGACCGAGTCCACTAAAAAGATAAATGAAGACGTAAGGGGCTCAAGTACGATTCCACAAAATGCTGCTGTGTCAGGAACAGAAGAGACAGAGGCACAGGAAACTGCAAATAACCCTGATATTGTGGCAAGCAGGATGCAGAGGCCTGTTGATCTTTACAAGGTACTCCCTCCATTCCTTTATATAACATGTATTTGTTTTCTAATAAAATTTCAGTAAAGGTGTATTTCTTCTAATTCCTCGTAATCCCATGTTTAGCCCAATAAAAACGGAAAGTATATCTCTCCTGATTTCGTATATCTCTTCTATTAGGAAAAAATAGGAAAATATCTCTTTTCCGATTGCCTGTATCTCTTCCTTTTCCTAGCCTAATTGATTTACTTGCCACTGACCAACGAATTGGCCAAGGGTAATTTCGTCCTACATTCTCTATTATTTTGTGCCTTGATCACCGTGCCGGAAAAAGATACACCTTACATAAGGGAACGGAGGGAGTAATAATTACGCCAAATGTATGTTCTTAGGGGAAACATTGGCCAGAAATTCATGTGGAATTAAACCATATTTGAAGGATTATCTTGGCATGTTTAATTTGTGCCCCCTCTACTTTCTGCTCAGACTGAAGCTGACCTCTCTAATAGCATTCATATTGCTCCCTGTATTGAGCAGTGCACCAGGTTATTTTACCATTAGATACTACCTCGTCTCTACATGCAAAATACACCAAAAGTCCTAGCTCATGGCCTCACTTGGAAAAACAAAACTTTTACATGGATTTCATAGAAAACCTATGTACAAGTAGAACTTATAGAGCTTCATGATTATTGAGGGTAAAAGGTCTATAATAATAATGTTGCTCTGTTGTCTTGTAAAAATATTCTTCTTACCTGGCTATGTATGAATGGAAAAAAAAGCGATTCTTCAAAATCCTTAAGTACCATGTATGTATATAAATATAACAATAACGGGAGGTTCGAAATGATTTGGAAGCATCAAAATGACTGTCTTAAATGGGAGTTCGCCTAATGCCCAATGGGTGCTGCTGGCCATTAAAGACGAAACACAACTTTGGTCCTTGGCTGGGGCCAAAGGCTTGGTTAGACTGATCGGGGGAGAGTCTTAGTCCTGGTTAGTGTGGGTCTTTTTTCTTGCTCGTGGTCGGTTTGTGCGTGCGTGCGAGCGCGCGTGTGTGTGTACCCTGTACATTTGTCCTTAATCCAGTGATACATAGCTCTCCTGCGTATTAGAGAAAAGAAAATAATAGTGGGAGGTAGCCATATTTGTTTCATTAAGGAGAAAAAACTCCAAACTTTACTGTGCACTTGTGGAGAATGGCATATCAAATTATTGACATATATAAATGTAGTGAAACAATAGGTTAGAGTATATACATGCTGTTTGTTGGAAATTGGGTTATCATAATTCACGTTGTAACCCTTTAAATAAGTATATTTTCCTACATGGGCCACATAATCGGTATTGCCCAGTTGGTTATTCGGCACTTTGAGATAAAGGCGGGGAGTTTGAACCCATTTTCCTGCAATAAGGGCATTTCTAACCGATCCCCTAAGAAATAGAGGAGGATCTGGCTGAGTAAACCTTAGTGGAGTATTTATACTCCACTTAAGTTTTGGTCGGTTCTAGCCGATCCCCTAAACTTAGCGGAGTGAAACTTACTTTTGGTTTAAGCATATCGTCGAACACTTGTCGTGCAGCCTATATTTGGTCAATTGACTGAATCTTTGTAGCGCGTTCACGGCGTGCTCCTGCTTCACCAGCGTCTGCACGAGCGAGTGCTTGGTTCCCTTCCCCACACCTCCCGGAGTCCTGCTTGCTCCACACGCGGATGTTCTTGTTGTCCGGGCTGGTGTACAGAGTGTCGCCCTTGGCGGCGAGAGAGCAGATGTGATGTGGCCTTCTCCCTGACGAGCGAGCTGATGAGGCTGGTGCCGGACACCATTGTTGGCGCGACCACGGACGGCTCGCTGTGGTGGTTTGGGGGGGGGGGGGGGGGGGGGATGTTGTACAACGGGCAGCATGGGAGCGGGAGGAGGCGGCAGCCACAGTGGCGACGAGGAGAATGTGGTGCATCGGGCTGAAGAGCTCCCACGCCCGGGGCTCGCGCCGCCCGTCCCCGACAAGCTGCTCTGCCTGCCCGTCGCTAGGGTGCGAGCACGGGAGTCTGTCGTAGGCCCCTTCACTATCGCTATCTCTCATGGCCGCGAGTCATGACCGCGTGTGACCTGGGCGGCGTAGTCCTTGCCGGCTGGGGTGGTGTGATGCACGGGACGCGGCACACATGTGCTAGGTGGCGATGCCTGGGACGGTGGGGGCTGAGGGCGGTGAGAGGCGGAGGGGAGTGGTGCTGGTGGCAGCTCGCGGGGCGGCCAGAAGAAGGTGGGCCGGCGGCCGGCGAGGTGGGATCTGTGGCTCCATGGTGGAAGCAGAGGGGAAAGGGGTTGGCGGCGCTCTTGGGGAGAAGACGCCTACGCGGAGGGAGGAAGGCTGGTGGGCGATCTGGTCGGGGGAGATGACGGACCCGGAACGAATTCAGGTTCGGATGGGAGCCAGGAGAGACTGGAGATTTTCCTTGGCCGCCTCCAGCCGGAGTAAATATACTCGTGGGATAGGCGCTGGAGTAAATTTTTTACTCCACTAACCGGTTTAGGGGATCGGCTAGGTACGACATAGAGGAGGATATAGGCGCTGGAGTAAAAATTTTACTCCACGAACCGGTTTAGGGGATCGGCTAGGTACGGCATACAGGAGGAAAACCGAAATTATCCTCCCTTATAGCCAGATAGGGGATCGGTTAGAGTTGGCCTAAATCGGTAACCTTAAATCCTTATACCATGCATGTATGACATCTTGTTTATTAACATAATTAGTGCATTCTATTTTCCCTTTAATAAATGGAATAGTAGATGCAATGCTTCATAATGGGATGTTGTCATTTTTTATCTGGTAGAATCACCAATTTAAGTCTGATGCCAGGTATGGGTTCTGATAGTTGTGTTTACACTCATTTCTTGCGCAGATTCAGATTTGCTTAGCTGGTTGGTATCTTAAATGTGGGGTTGTCAGAGAACTTGGACAGTTGTCTAGGCTTCCTCTTTAAGCCTGTAAAATATTTCATGTTTAGAAGAGCTTAAGCCTATATGGTGGCTTAAGCTGCTCCACAGGTGGACGTGATCCTATTGTGCATGCCAAGTTTCCATAAAATGTGTAAAAAAATCATGTATGTACAACATACTATGCATACGCACTTGCAAAAATAAGATCATTTGTGTACTGTACAAAAAGTACAAGAGGCGAGATACTAGCAGAGCAACTATATGTGCACAAATTACTTTCTTACAGTTCACAAATGGTCATATTGTATAGCATGTTGTGCATCTGTGAATTTTCTGTATTTTATTTAGACACACAAATTACAATTTATGATGGGTGATGTGGGCGCAACAGTTGCTGATTTTGATTCCACAGTTGTCTATGTTGTCAATTAGGAAATGGTTAATTGGACTTGAGGGTTCTGTACTTCTGTACTGACAAGTTATTTGTTGCGCTTTCCAGGCAATCTTTTCTGATGATTCAGACGATGATATGGACGAACCTCTTAACAATCAACAAGTGGACCCAGTGAAGACGAGTGAAGGTGCCAACATGGCTCTTAATCGTCTTGTTGCTGAGGATTTCCTGGAATCTTTGGGTAAAGAACTGGGATTGGAGGTTCCTCCAGAGAAACCTGCCCAGCCACCGAATGTATTATTTAGATCAGAAATCCTTCCAACGGCTGATGCAAGTGTATCTAGGAATGGCCAGACATCTACTTTTAGGGAGATAAAGGAGAACGAGGGTTCTTTGGGTTTGATGGAAGCTGCCAATGGTAATGGGGACGATCCTTCATCCAATGTCGAAAAGCTTGATTTCAAATATGAGCATAGTGCTGACATAGGCCGGTCACACTCTTTACATCGTCAGATTCGGAACGGTAGTCCAGAGTCTGATACTTCTATTGAACGGCATAGGAGTAGGAAAAGAAGATCCCATCATCGAAATCGGAGTCCAACACCAGATTCTGGTTCTTCTGATGAACGACGTAGTAGTAAGAAAAGAAAGTCACATTCAAGGCATAGAGCAGGCAGGAGTAGAACTCCTGATGGCGATTTGTCCTCTGACAGCCAAAGGAATAAGAGAAAACGTCGGGAGAAAAGGAGTCATCAGACCCGCATGTCTGACAGTGATTCTAGTGATCATGAATACAAGGAAAAATATACATCTAGTAGTAGAAGATCATCTGATAAAGACAGAAGTAGAAAGCATTCTAAACACCGCAGGCACAGAAGAAAAGACTCTGCATAATGTTCTTGAATACAGCTACAGGAATATATGGCTGCAAACGAAAGAATTCACACTAGCTTCTCCAGATCATCCAAGTTGGTGAAAATGTTGGGCCCGATACTGAAGTGGATGTTTATAGTAAGCATTCTAAACCAACCTTATGTTTTTGTTCTTGTGTACATGGTATTTTGAGTGAGCTGTTATTTTACCTGCATATGGTATTTTATATTTATAATGGTGGAAGATCCTTTCTTGTCTTCAATGTACGTGATGCTTCGTGTTGTTATTTTACCTAAGCATGCCTATCACTTTCTTGTCCTTCACTTCAAATTGTTATCCTACATTTTCTGCACTTACTTCAAGAATGGACAAATAGCCTTAAAAGATTGGGAGATCACAAATCCTGGCAGAGCTAGAAACAAAACCATTCTAGTGTTTTTGTCGAACTATAAGTGGAAGCAAAAAGAAAAAGGAAAATTCAAAGCTTAAGTTGTGTGCTAGCGCCGCTAATTTGATCCTTGTTGGTTTGGTCTTCCAAATGGTGTTTTGGGCCAAGCTGGTATCCTGTACTCCCTCTGTTCCAAATTACTTGTCGCAGAAATGGATGTATCTAGAACTAAAATACATCTAGATACATCCATTTCTGCGACGAGTAATTCGGAACGGAGGGAGTACATACCTGGGCAGCACTACGAGGTCTGCTTTACAACACTTCCCTAAGTCAACTGTGTTGCTTCGCTCCATGCAAACTAATGTGTCCTACACTTGCATTTCGGACTGTTGCGGTTAGCAAAGTTATATTAATCTTAAAGAAATTGCATATAACCAGTGAAAGTTATCTTTGTGTTACTTGAAGCCCAATTCCAAAGGGTTACGAGGCTAGTTGTGTTTTCCATCCAGGAGTTGCTGAGTTTGGCAGGAAACTAGCTGGGAATGGGCTTGGTTTGAGCCAAACTGTGGCGACCTGAATGTTTATAGTTTTCTAGTTTATTTACATCTCTTGGTGAACATGATGCTTTCTTCATAAGAAACACAATGCAGTCGGATTTGGCTGATAGATGTTGCCGGGTTTTTGGATAGTCATTCTTTGAGTTACAGGCCTGATGTGGCTTCTGTCTTTTGTGTCTTGATTTCCTCCTGTACGACCCTTATTATTACCTAACTTTGTGGCATTTCTGTTGAGCAAGGAAAACTAGTGTACCCTTTTTTTTGTTCTTTTTTTGCGGGTTAACTAATGTACCCGTTTTGTGTTGTTGCAGTCACAAGTTGATGCCGTGTTATCCAGTCATCCAAAACTATTTGATGAGCCTGGAAGCTTCTTGCGTAGTAGTTACTGAGATTCGGGTTGTGCGTGCAGCCTTCCTTTGTATGTGGAGTTTCTGTTGCCATCGTGCCCCTACCTCCTGTTGTGTTGTCTATGTCATGTCATAAATTCGTTCCGTTCCGGAAGACTGTCTCTGAGGACCCTTGTACAACTCAAACTGCCAGACATGAACAGGTGTAAATAGAAGAGAATTGGGTTGTCATTAACATAGTATTTAGATTTTCATTTTCGGTGGTGTTGTTTTCAGTTACAAGTACTGTTTCTGTCATGCCAACACAATGTATATCGGTCTAGGACAAGAAAGTTCGTTCTCCGTGTTGCTTGTGTGCTTGCGCACCTGTGGTGTTGATGCAAATGCCCAGCGAAACAGCAACCATAAGCAGGTAAAGAGCTCGGACGCCAGAATGAAGCCTGGCGAAGCACCCGTGCACTAGCACATGAGCGTATGGTAACGTCATCATGTAGACATGACGAGGACCGGTGTCGAAAAGGCGCGCTCGCTTCATGCAGACTCTACTGAGTACATGAGCAGCAGGCAGGCATGATGACTCCCGCGGGAGAAGCCTAGAAGATTCGATTCTTGGGTCGGGAGGCAAGCCACGCACGGGCTGCCATTCCATCCAGCATCTCCAACGCACGGACGCGTCGCCCTCGCCTGGTCCAACTTCTGTTTGCTGCCAACTGCGACGGGCCCGGCGTCGCCGTCGCAGTCGCCGCGAGATACGGTGTCAGCAGCGCCAAGAAAAGAGAAAAGGCGTCCCACAGTATCTGTCTCTCTTTCCAGCAGCATCTGACGCGGGAGATCCTTTTTGGTGCTAATGGAGTAGTTTTATGAACTCTCGTGCTGCTAGGCTGATTGGACCCTATCTACTTGCACCAGACGACCACCTTGCATTAGGGGTACGTTATGTCAGCATGGTAGGGCGTGTGGCGCGGTCTGCTGTGCTTCGTGGTCGTGGTGACGGGCGCAAGGCGACGCCGGCTGCTGTTGCCCGGGATAAGAGCGAGCGAGCGAGCGAGCGGGCTGTTGGTTGGGCGATCACCCGCCCGCGCAACACGAAGGAGGTGGTTAACCTACCGGCCACCAACCACAAAGCGAAAGAGAAGGCGGGGTATCCGCGTCCGTCCAGTCGACGACGGGCGTCGCGGCAAGTCGGATTCGACCGGCTGACTGATTGATTGATACGATCGACGCGGACCTGTGCACGGACGGACGGACGTACTACTACGTATAGCAGCAGCTTTGCAAACGGACACGAGCGATGCGCTGCGCTGCACGCATCGGGAGGAAGACAAGTGTGCTGCGCACCGACTATGTAGCAGCTAGCTAGCGCGAACTCATTTTGTTCTTGTTCTACGTGCGTCTTCTTGGAGAGTGGAATTCGGTTAAGTATAATCGCGCCGATGGTAACAGCTAATCACTCAATCAGGTGAGGCCGGGATCGGGATGGCGTGGAAAGTGTCGCGAGTAGTGTGTTTTACAGCGGGGGATGATACCGAGGGAAGTGGTGGTGGCGAACTTTGTCACCGTGCCTTTGCTTCTTTCTGCGTGGCCGAGGAGAGATCGTGTCTTTCCCTAAGTACATCTGGCGTCCTTTTGTACTGCTGTTACTAGTTTAACCCTGCTCCGAGAAGGGATGTCTTTTAGGACACTCCAAAGGCCAGGAATGCAAAAGAAGATCTAGCTAGGGCATATAATAGCCAGATATGTGAGTTATTCCCTCCGTTACTAAATATTTGTCTTTGTAGAGATTTCAACAAATGACTACATACAGAGCAAAATGAGTGAATCTATACTCTAAAATATGTCTATATACATCCGTATGTGATAGTTCATTTAAAATCTAACAACAAATATTTAGGACGGAGGGAGTAATAAACAACAAATGATGCTTAGTACTTACATACTTAAACTTCTTCCATGAATGGCAACAACTCCTCTACGTGCGCAGCCCACAATAATCAAAGCGCGCTTGCTCGTTTGACTTTAGAGCTCAATCACTTGGGCGATTCGCATACGTGAACAAACGCATTGATTTTATTTTTTGCGAAGAAACAAACGCATTTGATTTTGAATTGTTGGCGTTTTGGTGATGACAACATGCTTCTCCAATAAGGATCACGACCGATGATATGTCTCCAGACTCTAGAGTCAAATTAAATACCACGTACTAGTTGCTTACAAATTGGACCAATGCTAGCTTATACAATGCCGACAATTATTGGAGCCCAACGTCCAGTTATTATTTCAAAATAATCTTAAGTAAAATGCCAACTTGGTAAGTCTTAGTCAGACAAGACTTAATTAAAGCCCTAAAAATAATCTTTCACATCATGTGAGGTAACAGCCTGGCTACTAACAAATGTGGTTCGGACTTCGGACTCAATTGTCAAGTACTCAAATGTTTATTCACATGCACCTGTCAGAACATGTATTGATAATCTTTTTTATTTTTAAAATAATATATTGATATGTGAAATTTGCATACTCTGTGAATATCAAATCCAGTTTTCTGGCTGAAAAAAAAAGATAAAAACATCCAGGTACTAATTCTATCCAGTTTAAGTCGGGCACATGTTTTTAGGTCTTTAATTCAATTGATCTTTAGATCTTAATTCGTGCATAACTTATTCTTAAAAAATTAAAAAACATGATGGGGAAGTTATTCCCACATGCAAGAGTAATTAGTTAGCGTTTGTGCCGCTTGAGTGGCGTGTATCTCACAAACTTCTCTCTTAATCAATGAAAATGGCAAGTATTTTGCCTTGTTTCAAAAAAAAGTTATTCCCAAACTAACTATCCGGTTTATAAGTCTCTTCAATTCAGTTGGTCTTTAGATTTTTCTTTTGTACATACCTTGCATAAAAAGGAGAGCCTTTTTGTACATAAGTTATTCCGAAAATTTTAGAAAAATACGCCGGGCGAAGTTATTATCATAGGTCCGGTAAAGAAACAAGGGATGACCAACCGACTAAAATACCAGTCCGAAGGGAGTATCCGGGTTTATAAGTCAGACACGGCTTTCTAAATCTTCAATTTTGGCTGATCGAACATGTTTTATGTATGTCGCAGAGAATATAGCTTTAGTTTTTTTCTAGAACATATTTATTTTTGTGGTGTATTACAAATATTTTTTAGTCAAATTGAAGACCTAAATCTTCGTGCCTGACTTGCAAATATGAATGGGAGGTTTTTTTTAATGGGTAATACTCCCTCCGTTCCTAAATATTTGTCTTTTTAGAGATTTCAAATGGACTACCACATATGGATGTATATAGACATATTTTAGAGTGTAGATTCACTCATTTTGCTCCGTATGTAGTCACTTGTTGAAATCTCTAGAAAGACAAATATTTAGGAACGGAGGGAGTAGCTTTTATTCCTCGTATAATAGTCATATCATTTACAAGCTGATGATAAACAAAATCAGGGATTGTGAAGTCCCAAAACTAGAAGATCTTAGCCTAAAGGAATGAATGGAGGGAGTTTTTTGTTTGTTTGACGAAAGACGTTATATATCAAAGTGCATGTGTGCATATCTACATAGTTGCCAAGGCAAAACGAGAAAGCGATCGAGGAACAGAACTCTACAGGGCTCGCACACGAGTACCTAGCTTTTTCTTTCACAATACGTGCCTGAACAAACCTTGTCGTCAACAATGCTAGCTAGCTAATGCATCCAAGTTGAGATTAGCCACTCGGAATTTGTCCTCGTCGACCACCTGTAACCAACACAACTAGGAGTACTACAGTAGCAACGAATATAAGAGACAAAACGAAACTGACAGGGATTCCAGGTGATCGTTACGTGGTTCTAAAAAAAAGGCGATCGTTACGTGCCAGCTTACTGCACCCCCGGTGAGATATTAGTAGTGGTGGCAGTTGATTGGTTAGGTGAATGTATCGACTATTCTGGACAGAAAGGCGAAAGGGAAGATGGCCAACTCGTCGCTGTCCTTGACATTTCGCGCCGGCCCGTAATGGGATTTCTGAACGGGTGTGAAGCTCTGTTGTACAAGCAAGCAGCACCTGGACTTGGTTATTAGAGCATCTCCAGCTGTTCGGCTCCCAAAACGTCGAAAAAGGGCCGCCTAGGGGCGAACCGGCGCTAGCTTGGCGCGTGGAAGTGACTCCGTTCCCAGTCGTTAGCCTGCAGGTCGCCACCAATATCGCACGAGCTCGGCGATATTTCGGTACAAGTTTGTGCGAACTCGGCGATCCGGCACGAACTCAGCGAAATTTCATTGAAGTTTGTACAAAAAAAGATAAAACATGCAAACTACGCCTCGCCATCTATATGTCGAGAAGCCTGTAGAAACGGGTGTAGTCGTCGCCGTCCTCGTCGTCGTCGCGCGTCCCGCCGTAGCCGCCACCGTCCGTGCTGCACCCCTGGCCAGGGCCCGGCCTCGTCCTTGTCGCTGTCGAGGACGATCATGCCGCCCTCCTCGCGCCCGTGGCGCCGGGCCTGGAGCTCCTTGTATGCCCGGCGCTGGCGGAGCACCTGCTCGCGGACGTAGTCCTCCTTCGCCCATTTTAGGGCGGCCTCGTCGTTGGGGGCCACCATGTCGACGTGGTCTGGCTTCACGGGGAGCAGGCCCGGCTCGGGCTTCGGCCGGACTAGGCGGAGCCGCGGAGGGAGTGCGGGGAGGGTCGGGAACCCTTGTTGATGACGAGGGCACCGCTGCGGGTGCGGCGCCGGAGCGGCGTCTCCTCCGGCTCTGGCTTGACGGGGCGGAGCGCCGACGAGCCGGAGCCCGACGACGAGGATGTCCCCGGCTCCATTCGCCGCGGCGTCCGGGAGCTGCCACGAGGGCGAGAGAAGAACGGCCGCGGCGGATACTCGAGGCGCGGCACGTTGCTGGTCTCGATGTGGTCGAGGACGAACTCGAGGGTGCGGCCTGGCACGCCCCATCACTCGCGCTGCCCGTTGGCGTTGAGGCGGCCGCGGGGGATAACGTCGTTGGCGGAGGCGATCTGCTCTTGGCGGCGGCGCTCAAAATACATCGTCCACATCGTTTCGCTGTCGGCGGCGTACCTCGGTTCGTTTCGCTGCTCCTCCGTCAGGGACGAGCGGACGCGGGCGATCTCGGCCCGCCGCGCCGCCCCTTCGGGCACCGGTGGCACCGGGACGCCGGCGGCGCTCAGCCTCCACGCCCCCGGCACACGCATGTCCGGGGACGCCGGATACTCGACCTCGTAGAGGAGGCGCGCCTCCGGCTCTTTGGAGATGGCGATGGCCGAAGCCGTTCGTCGCCGCGCCGTCGCCTGAAAACCTCTCGGCCATTTGCGCGTCGGCAGGAAGGGAGGGGGGGAGAGCGTTGCTTTGTGCACGTCAGCGGGAAGGGGGAATGTGAGAGCTGTGCGGCGTTCACCGGCGTGGAAGTCACCTTTTATAACCGCAGCGGGGCGGCGAGAGGCTGCATGCCGGGCGACGCGTGGCGGGAGCGGGCGGGACGCGCGTCGGTGGCGCCTTCACTGCGCCGCCCGTGAGGCATCAATGAAGGCTGACCGGCGCGGCAGGCTTAGCATTGTTTCCCGCGGGAACCGAGGCGATGAGGACGACGAAGCGGCGTCTCCCTGACTCGGCGGGCTCATCATCGTTCGCGCCAAAATCGCTTGCCCCCCCTCCCCCCCTCCCCCCCGCGCCGAATTCGGCCTGGGTCTGCCGGCGCCAATTTCGGCCCAAACCGGCGAAAAACAGGCTCTGGGGCACGACTAGGCCGACTTTTGGGCGCCGGCGCGAAAAAATCGCTTGGGGGGCGTGTTGGAGGTGCGGCTAGAGATGCTCTTAATCCGGCACCACGCCACTTGCTTTACGATGCCTGTTTTCTCCGTTTCAAAAAATAAAAATAAAAATAATCCGTTTAACAAAAAAACGATGCCTGTGATCCTCTTTCTCGAGCAATGCTGAAGACGTGGCCGTTCTCTTAGTGGAAGAAGGTGATGCACTGCCAAATTTCTGCAAGTTTTTTCTCCTCACACATGAGCAACGAGGGATGACATGGAGCTCTCTGACCGCGACATGCCACGACACCTTTGTCGTCTATGCTGCGATGTGGCATGCGCACGCACACCAGCGAAGGCTGCTAGTCCCCGACGGCTAGCAGCAGCCCAGGCAGCCTAGCTTGTCGCCATGCACGTGTGCTTCGCGGTTCTATGTGGATTCAGCAATAAACAAAGATCTGGCCCGCAGGTCATATGCAGGTCTATGCTCTCTAGCTGTCCTGGCTGCTGGCTGCTGCAGCAAGGTGGCAGGCATAGCAGGCAAAGGGTATTCGTCCTCCTCCTTTGGCCACCGTACAACACATTTGATTCCTTCGGACTCATGCTTGCTCCATCTCTCTCTCTCTCTCTCTGATTTTTGTATACCTTGCCTACGTAGCCTCACCGTGCCTATCGGGGATTGCCCTTCTCCCTGGACAGGTATATTCTTTCTTTCTTTCGCGCTACTTTACTTGGACCATCCTTTGAAACCTCCAACTTTGATCCACGCACGCACGCCAAGCGCTCCCATCCATGCCCAAGTCGGTCGTCCACCGGTGAATGAAAGTGCAAGCCAACTTCCCGAGTCTTTGGCGTCTCGACCGGGCAATGTACTCCATCCAGGCATGCATCGACCCTCCGGTTCGGGTTTCCTCCTTGAACGCGACTTCCCCAAGTCGTCCGCTTCTGGTCCGTGTAAACTGCAAAGTCGGTCAATGACCCTGCCGATATTTTTGTTGTGGCGTGGTGGCGTGCGAGTGGTCCTTTTCTCAATTCGACCTGCAACAAGGCCATCACCGACCCACCTGTACCAGTACTGCCCTTTTTTTTTTTCTCTCAACAGCGCGGTCCCCGTCAACATAAATATCAGGACCTGTACCGCCTCTACAGCTTTTTTGTGAGGCAAATGGCCGCAGTGGGGAAATTGCCAGGTACTACTAGGAGTAGGGCACTCTCAATGTGAGCAGCTCACTGCCTCTCTCCTCCTAGTTTGCTCGCAAACGAAGGAAAGCACGAGAAAGTGGGGATTTTCGGAGCACGGGTGCATTGAAGCACCTGATTTTAAATTGTTTATTAAAAATCACATTTCAAGTTTCAAGAGAATATGAAAAGAATTCTAAGAGCTATATCTAGATTAAGATATGGCTCAACTCTCCGTTTTGTTATTAAATAGGGTGTCACGTATAATTTTTGCTGACATGTCATGCTTAACATATAGTCTAAGGGCATCTCCAACGCCGACCCGCATACGTACGGACCGCGGAAGCCATCCAACACAGGCATGTATCGGTCCATCAAGTGATCCAGACGTGTTTTCTTCCGCAAATTGGAGACAAAGTGGGGGCAGGGGGTTGCAAGAGTCAGGACAGCAGACATGTAGGACTCTGACATCCCCGGCCCACCCAATCCCCCATCCCAGTCTCATTTCCTTCCACTCCGCCTCTTCCCCCCTTACTTTGCATCTGCACCCTCCACCTTCGCCGCCACTGTTGTATGTCTTCGGCCTCCACAGAGGCATTACCGGACTCCGCAACCAACAGCGACACGCCCGCTTGCCTCTACGACGGCGTTGTCCACCCTGGAGCCGTTTGTACCGAGGTACACTCCCCCCCTACGGACGACCTCCATGGCAGACACCACGCTCAGCATGTGTTCGGTCAAATGCCATTGAGCTTATTTCGAACGTTATATCATGTTTTAGAGTACGAAGGATGGTGAGCTACTCAACAATGAAGAATGAGTTGTTGTGCGATGCGTGGTTGGTCGTATCCGTGGATTTCGTAGGCAGGAGCAGAGGGGGGACCTTATGGGAGCAAGTGCATGAATCATTTCATGCACGAAAGCGCATTGCGGCCTACGACATGTACATCATTCAACAACGCAATGTCAGGTCGTTATCATATCGCTGGTACGCTATCCAGACCAACGTCACCAAGTTTTGTAACATGGTTCGTCAACTGGGGGCAACGTGGCCATTGCACGCGGCAGAGGATGAGATCGTACGTTTTGCTTTCTCTTGCTCAACTTGTTGGTGCACACATTATGTAGCCCGCATGCGTTATTTACGTACACACGCTGTTGGATGAAGTTGAAGGAGGAGCATGTGTGAGAGGGCATGATCCGTTGATGAAAAACTTGTTGGACATCCGGTTAATCTAGCTGAATTTGAGACATTGTTGTACTAGACTTAATTTGCATGCTATATATGGATAATTGTGCTATTTTCTATCTAAACTGATGAATATTGATCGGTTTGCATGAATTTCGTCCTGTTAGTTTAAATGCGGGTTGAAATGTATGCAGGCAGTGTTGGATGACGGTCTTCCGTATCTGTGTCCGCGGACTGGTCTTCTCTGTCTGCGGACAGATGCGAAAGAAAATTTAGTATTGGCGTTGGAGATGCCTTAAGGCACTCGGAGTGCCCTAAACCGTGCAATACATATATAGGAGAAAGCAAAAGAAAGGTAACATGCTTTCAATTTTGTGTTGTGGCAGTAGGACTGTTAAATGCAATACCGCTTGGTTGTGGTTTCAGGAACACACGCCGGCTAGATACCCTAAGGGCCACTCTTTTCGTTTCCTTCCATAAGAGCATCTCTGGCATATGCCTTAAAACCTCATACCATAAAATCGGTTTGCAGGATCCCATAAAATCATGTAAAATCGGTTTTAACAGTATGACAATTGTTCTGACAAAATAGATCACGTAAAAAAAATCATGTCAGATGTGGAGCCCATTAGTCAGTAGTTAAATTTACAATTGGATCCCTGCAAAATAGGACAAAACACCCAGGAAACAAAATCTAAATTACAATTGGGTGCACCTTGCGGCGTGGAGGAGCTCCGGCGCGCGGCTGTGGACGAGCTGCGGCCGAGGGCGCATGGCCATGGACGAGCTCTGATATGTTTTCAACGTATCTATAATTTTTGATTGTTCCATACTATTATACTATCTGTCACGATCGGTTTTTCAATAAAAAAAATTATTGAGAGACCAATCCCTTTTACGGACCAGCGAGGAAGAATTCCTTCTCACTGGTAGACAATATCTTGGTCACAGAAGAAGAAAAAAATACCAGGAGTACTAAATATAATACAAGGTTGAGCAGAGACTGCCCAACAATTTATTACATGCACGCCGCTAAAACAATACGGCGGATAGGATGGCAACTACTAACTCACGACAATGATGGTGGTGGAAATATCACCGCGAAGCGAGTGATATGATTCCAGAAGACTACAACTCATCGAGCGTCGGAGTGAGGCTCGAGAAGACTTATTGCGGGTGGCGGAAGCGTAAACGATACAAGTGACCAATATCCGGGATCGCGCAGGACTGACTGGGACTCCTCTAGGCGTCGGACGCGCTATCAAACTCTTCATCCAAGAGATCGCCTTCGTCAACATCTGGCCAAATCAACAAGCCAGGTGAGTACTATGAAAGTACTCGCAAGACAGTTCGGACATAAGGTATAACAAATGTAAACATGAAGCATATGAACAAGTTAACTGGTGCGGTTAGACATAACGGTAATAAATACTGGGTGCCAAGCGAGGGTCTGAATGACGCCTCGAGCGGAAACTGCAGAATAGTAATACTGGTGCCAAACGAGTGTCTGAAAGACTCCTCGAGCGGAAAATGCGGAATGTTAATGCGGGTGCCAAACGAGTGTCTGAAAGACTCCTCGAGCGGAAAATGCGGAATAATAATGCGGGTGCCAAACGAGTGTCTGAAAGACTCCTCGAGAGGTAAATGCAGAATAATAATGCCACAGTCGGGCGTCGGGGCGACACCACGTAAAGGGCTTATAACAGAAAGTAAAGACAGTGCATGCCGCAGTCGGACGTCTGAGCGACATCACATAAAGGGCTTATATTGAAAGTGAGAAACGAGTACACGCCACAGTCGGACGTCTGCGCGACGTCTCATAAAGGGCTTATATTGTAGCTCAATAATACAATAGCTCGGGAATATAATTTATCACAAGCATGAGACAAATATAAAGTTAGTCCATCCACAGGAATAACAATAAATCTGAAATTACCACTTGAGCTTGTTCACCGGGGACAAGTTTTTTCACATGGATAGATATGGATATAATGTTCTCATTACTTGATCATGGATACGATGATTTGGAAGGAATTGACTCTGCAGAGTTTGTACTTAACCACGGCCAACGGATTTCAGTAGTCACGGGGACTAGTTCCGTCTACGGTGTTTTGGAAGAAACACGTCTAACCAGTACACACCCAATTCAACCATCCGAAGCCAGGGATCACCCTCGGCGACGTTCAAGAAAAACCTTGAGACGGGGAGGCTACAACCTCGCGTAGCATGGGATCAAATTTCTATACGCGCGCTTTAAGGGGGTGCCCCCCCTCTCGGTCCCAACCGGAAACACCCATGCCCCCTGACCGGATGACTGGCTTTAATCCTGGGCCAAGGTACCATCATCCCGGCCTCTCTGTTTGGTGTGTACACGGAAAGAGGTTACCAACTTACTAAACCGCATCCTGGCAATGAGACATGTGGTAGCACGGAAGGGGAAAGAACGGTAACGCGGCTCCAACCACGTTAACGTCGGAAGAGTCGGATGACACAAGGTTGGTATGCTACAACAGTACCACCTTGCTGCCCTTCATGTCACCACATGATTAGGCCACCTCTCAACAGAGGTCACCGCAACTTTGGAACATGCGGGAAAAGAACGATAACGTGGCTCCAACCACGTTAACGCTGGGGAAAGTCGGATGACGCAAGGCTGGTATGCTACGACAGTACCACCTTGCTGCCTTTCATGTCACCACATGATTAGGCCACCTCTCATCAGAGGTCATCGCAACTTTTGGAACAACCGGGTTGTTGCCTTACAAGCAACGAGGTATTCACCGACACTCATATGCCACGCACAAACTCTCACGTGAACATGCAAAACATCTGCCATATCAAATGTTCAAAACATGCTTGCCTGGTTCGGAGAAGTCGGAGTCTAGCTCGGCGAAGTTCGCAGCTCCGTCACCTCCCCCGGAACCTACGGCAATCACGAAATGGGTACTAACGTGAAAACCAACACATACACAGAAGCTTTTCCAAAAAAAATTCAAATAAATCCCATAAAAAACTAGACAAAATTTGAAGATTGTCAGAAAAAGAATCACTCAAAAATACCTTTTTATCAAAAAGTTATAAAGGTTTCTGTCCAGGGACTTATCTGTAATGAAACAGAAAAGTTCCAGGGTTTTAACTGAGAAAACAGAAAACGCTTCGGCTGGGAATGCGCAAGCGCAAAGGAGAAAGCGTATTTTGCCCGAAGGCGCCAACAGAAAACGGTTCGCGAATAAAAGAACAGAGGTTGACATGCGGGGTCCACATGTCAGGTTTGAAAAGCTCGCCGGCGCCCGAAGACTGCGGTGGACGCCGGCGTCGAACCACGGCGAGTTAGGAGAAACGGAGGGTACCAAGAGCTTCAGCGTCTTCTTCCGCGTCGGTGGGTGGTGGACTCGTCCAACGGGGAGCACCACGTCGACGGCGACACTTTCTCCGGCGGACGGCGGTTCGGGTGAGGATGGGGAACTCCGGTGTAGGGCTGCAAGCTTCAAATTGGAGTGTGGGTCAGAAAGAGGGATGCATGGTGAAGCTACTGGCAGGAGAATGGAGGCGGAGGAGCACACACAGGGGCGAATCGGGCTGGATCCCGTGGCGGGTCGCGGCGGCCGGAGTCGAGGAAGGAGTCCTCCTCGTGGCTCTTCCAGTGGCTAGGCGTGCTCTAGGGGGAGTGCAGTGCTGGTGGGTGCTCGAGTTGAAGCTCGGGGCCTCTATTTATAGGCAGATCGACGGGGTGGCCGTGAACGGAGAATCTCTGGCGAGCGATTACGGCGGACTAGTGGATTGGCAGGGGGTTTGAGCGGCCGGGCAGCATCAGTGGAGGTTACTGGACTCGTTTTGCAGCTAAACGGGGTCGGTCTTGGCGTAATGGCGTCCGTCCACGGTGAGGTGACCGCACGGGCTCAACGGCGGCAGAGAGCGCGCTCCGCGCCCTGCGGTTCACGACGAGAGCAGCAGCGCGTTCGGGGGAGTGGAAGGCCACGCGGCGAGCTCCGGTGGTTTGGGCGGCGCTGGGTGGCGTCGTCGGCGCCGTGTCTCCTGCTGGCGTCCGCAAAGCCGCCGCCGGCGTCGGTCACAGGGCGGCGCACCTTCTGCTGCTCGTCGCCGACGCCCGCAAGGCGCCAGGCGTTCGTGCGGTGCAGGAACAAGAGAGCAGGGACGAGGAGCAAGGCGACGCGGTGGCACTGGCGAGATCGACGTCCGCTTCTGAAGAAAACGACAGCAGCCACTTGACTGAATCTCTGAAACTCTGAACTTGACAATGACCATGCACTGCAGGTGTTCGACAGGAGGTTTTGGCCATGAGATAAATTTTTCTGGAGATGTAACTTGGTGAGATGACCACTCAATGCACCCAGAGGCTGCCTGATTTTACTTGGAATTTTTGGAGAAGGTTTGGAATGAATTTCACCAAATTTGGCAAATCTGGTCCAAACTTGTAGCAAGTGTAGTTTGAAAATTTTGAACTGAAGACCAGTGGATCTTCATAGTTCTAGGTTGGGGTTTCAAAGGACTAGGAGGGAGAGTTGGTTTGGTGGCAAAAATCTAAACAGAAAAAGGAGTTCCTTTGTAAATCTCCAAGTGGCAGAATAGAGGACAGAAATTTGTTTGAATATAATTTGAATGGAAATAGATGCATGGGGAGGTTCAACTTGCTGGATTTGGTGTAACACATGATCCAAAGGTGAGGGAAGGGTTAGGAGAGATCATTTGCACTAGGGCCATGGCAAGGGGGAATTGTTGAAAGTGGCAAAGGACTTTCCAAAAGCCATAGTGCAAAATTCAAAAAGGTTTTCAAAAGTTACTTTTCCCAAATGAAAAACATTTTGTCTTGAGTCCAAATGAAAAGCAAGGACTTCCAAGACCAAAGGCAGATCTTGGGTGAATCCAAATAAAACTTTTGCCATAAGGAAAAAAATATGAGAGGGAGAGTTCTCTTGAAGAAAAATTTAAATCACTCCCCTCAAGTCAAATAAAATCTTTTGAAAAGTCCAAATAAAAACTTGGGTGTCACAACACCTACCCCCTTAGGAAAAATCTCGTCCTCGAGATTTCTGCTGATCCTCAAATAGATGTGGATACTCTGCTCGAAGGAAATCCTCCCTTTCCCATGTAGCTTCATCCTCAGTGTGGTTGCTCCACTGAACCCTGAAAAACTTTGTCGTTTTCTGACGGGTCCTCCATTCAGACTCTTCTAAAATCCTTACTGGCCTTTCTCTGTAGGTGAGATCTGGTTGCATATCAATGTCCTCATGAGGTACATGTTTTTCTGGGTTGCTCACACATTTTCTTAACTGTGAGACGTGGAACACGTCATGGACGTCTGACAGCTCCTTGGGTAGGTCTAGCTGGTAGGCTACCGTGCCTCTTCGTGCCTTTACACAAAATGGTCCAATAAATCTTGGGGCTAGCTTCCCCTTTATTTTGAACCGTTGCAGACCCCTCATAGGAGATACTCGGAGGTATACGGAATCACCGGGTTCAAAGCTGACCTCTCGATGCTTCTGATCATAGTAGCTCTTTTGTCGGCTCTGTGCGGTCTTGAGTCTGTCCCTGATTTGTTTCACTTTCTCCTCGGCCTCCTTAAGCATATCTGGGCCGAAGATACGGCTGTCACCTGTCTCTGACCAATTCAGTGGGGTACGACACCTCCGTCCGTACAATGCTTCAAAGGGTGCCATTTGCAAGCTGGCTTGGTAACTGTTGCTGTAAGCAAATTTGGCATATGGCAAACTCTCTTCCCAACTGGATCCATAGGTGAGCAGACAGGCCCTTAGCATATCCTCTAGGATCTGGTTCACACGTTCCGTCTGTCCGTCAGTCTGAGGGTGGTATGCTGTACTGAAAACTAGCTGCGTGCCCAGAGCTTGTTGTAGGTGATCCCAAAATTTGGAGACGAATTGGGTGCCTCGGTCCGATATTATAGTCTTTGGGACTCCATGCAAGCAAACTATACGGGAGAGATAAAGCTTTGCCAGTCTCTGTGTGGAGTAGGTAGTCTTCACGGGAATGAAATGAGCAACCTTGGTTAGTCGGTCTGTGATGACCCATATGGCGTCATTCCCACGTTGTGATCGGGGTAACCCGACAATGAAGTCCATTCCTATTTCATCCCATTTCCACTCTGGTATCCTGTTAGGCTGGAGTAGCCCTGCTGGCTTTTGATGCTCGGCCTTGATGCGTTGACATGAATCGCAACAAGCAATGAATGTGGCTATATCTCTTTTCATACCGTGCCACCAAAATCTTTCCTGGACGTCCTTGTACATTTTGGTTCCTCCAGGATGGATCGAGTATGGAGCGGTGTGGCTTTCCGTCAAGATCTGTTGCTTGAGTTCCTCAATGTTAGGTACGCAAAGTCTGTCTCGGTACCATAATGTCCCTTCACTGTCTGTGACGAATTCTGAAGTCTTACTAAGATTCATTTTCTTCTTTATGCCTTCGATGCTGGGATGTCCCTGTTGAGCCTTCTTAATTTATTCCACCAGGGTGGGTTGTATCTCCAGGTTCGATACGGTGCCCTCAGAGACTAACATCATGTTGAGTCTGGTGAACTCTCACTGAAATTCAGGCCTCAAATTTTGCGGACCATCACTGTCTGGGCTGGGGTTTCGACTAAGGGCATCGGCCACTACATTTGCTTTCCCTGGGTGGTAGTGAATACCGACGTCATAGTCTTTGACTAGTTCCAACCAGCGTCGTTGGCGTAAATTCAGCTCTGGCTGTGTGAAAATATATTTGAGGCTCTTATGGTCCGTATATATTTCACAGCGATTTCCCAACAGAAAGTGTCTCCACTCCTTGAGTGCATGTATAACTGCTGCTAGCTCCAAGTCATGTGTTGGGTAATTTTCCTCATGTTTTCGCAGCTGCCTGGAGGCATATGCGACAACTTTGCCATCCTGCATTAGCACGCATCCGAGACCTTTTCGGGACGCGTCACAATACACTTCAAAGCTCTTGTGTATGTCTGGCACAGTTAATACCGGTGCGGTCGTCAGCTTCTTCTTTAGTTCTTGGAAGCTCTGCTCGCATGCTTCCGTCCATACAAATTTCTTGTCCTTCTTGAGCAACTGTGTTATAGGTTTTGCCACAGTGGAGAATCCTTCAATAAATCTCCTGTAATATCCGGCCATTCCTAGGAAACTCCGCACATCTGTAACATTGGCGGGTGGCTTCCAGTCTAGTATGGCCTTGACTTTTTCTGGGTCTACGGCCACGCCTTCTTGGTTCAGTATATGGCCCAAGAAACCAACTTGTCTTAGCCAAAATTCGCACTTGCTAAATTTGGCGTACAACTGATGTTTCCTCAATTCTCCCAAAACAATTCTGAGGTGTTCAGCATGCTCTTCTGGTGTCCTCGAGTAAACCAGAATGTCGTCAATAAATACCACCACAAATTTGTCCATGAATTTCATGAATACTTTGTTCATGAGGTGGACGAAATATGCGGGGGCGTTCGTTAGTCCAAGAGGCATCACTGTAAACTCGTATAACCCATATCTGGAAGTGAAAGCTGTCTTGGGAATATCTTCCGTCCGTACCTTCAATTGGTGATATCCTGATCTCAAATCAATTTTTGAGAATACCTTGGCCTGTGCGAGCTGGTCAAACAAATCATTTATTCGTGGCATCGGATATTTGTTTTTGATGGTGACCACATTGAGGGCTCGATAGTCTATGCACAGCCTCAGTGTCCCATCCTTCTTTTTGGCGAACAACACAGGCGAACCCCAAGGTGAGGAGCTGGCTCGAATAAATCCTTTGTCCAACAATTCCTTTATCTGCTTCTTCAACTCCACCAATTCTGAGGGTGCCATTCTATAAGGCTTCTTATAGATGGGAGCGGTGCCAGGTGCTAGTTCAATGCTGAATTCGATCTCTCGGTCTGGTGGCATGCCTGGTAGTTCTTCCGGGAACACATCAGGGAACTCGCATACCACTGGAACTTTTCTCAGTTCTGCAATGTCCATTTTGTTCAGTTTTGGTTTCTGCGATCGTGGCCTTTCTTGAGCGGAAACTCTTATAGTCTTGCCGTGATGGTGAGTGAGAATCACTGTCCGATTGAAACAGTCGATGAATCCTTTGTTGGTGGTCAACCAGTCCATCCCTAAAATGACATCCAGTCCTTTACTTTCCAACACGATGAGATTCGCGTGGAATTGTAGTCCTTCGAACTCAGTGACCACTCCTTGGCAGTAACCCTGAGCGATTTGCTTATTTCCGGGGGACTTGATGATCATAGATTTTTCCAAGGGAAGTATCGGAAAACCATGTTGTGAAACAAAACTCTTCGAAACGAACGAATGGGAAGCTCCAGAATCAAACAAAACCGTGGCAGGTACTGTGTTGACAGGGAACGTACCGAGCACGATGTCTGGGGCATTCTGCGCCTCTTCCCTGGTCACATGGTTCAGGTGACCCTTCCTGTGGTTGTTGCTGGGGTTGAAGTTGTTGCGCTTGGGGACTGGATTGTTTCCACCATTGTTCGGCTTGGGTACCGAGTCTCGTGGCTTCGGGCACTGTTTAGCATAATGTCCTTGTTGACCACAAGCATAGCAGGTGACCCCTGGACGGTATGTGAACTCCTTGTCCCTGGCATGAAACTGCCCGACGGGTCTTGGCTCAGTAGTCGTGGATCTCCTTGTGTCTGTCCTCGGGACCTCAGTCTTGCCTCGGTTGCTGCGGGCAAGAGTCGTCTTGTCCCTCTTTCGCTTGCGGATATCTTCCAGACTACGGCGCTCATTCTCCAGGGTGATGGCCTTGTCCACCAGCGTCTTAAATCCGGAAAGGTGTGCACAATTAGTTGGCATTTTA